>NC_133404.1:31067960-36067960 GCF_047511655.1 Castor canadensis | reverse complement strand
CACATTGGTGGGTGTGAGGTAAAGCCTGGGCTGGTTCTATGTACTACTGGGCCACATATTTGGGTCTGAGAGGATCCTGATGGACTCTAACCAGGACTGACAATCTGTTTCCCTTCCTTTTTCTCACTCTTTCACATATTCTGGACCATATGGCTTTTCTGGTCAGAACAAATAAAAATGTTTTATGTCCACCCCTCCCTCTTTTCTGAGCTTTGGATGTTACTGTTTGCACACAGTTCTGGAAGCAGATGGAGCCTGCTGGAAACCCCAGACAGTAATTCCGACTCCAAAGCTCTGTGAATGCCCTCACGTGGCCTCAATATTTCTGCGTGTAAGAGAGACAGAGGCAGAGAGAGCTGCTGAGAGGCAGTGTCTACTTGACAACACCACTCGCTGTTTATGTTTTGGGTATAGACGAGCCTGGACCCTGGGGCCTTTCGGGTAACTCCTGCTTCCTAATTTATGGTGCGTTAAGATGTCATGTTCTGTCTCTTCCTGGCACTACCAGCACCCTGTCCTTACTGGCAACTCCCACGGGCCGGACTTTCTCTTTAGGTGGACAGGACACATCTCCTTCCTTTTGGAGTGCATGGCTTGACACCAGAGCCAGGAGTGTCCCCATGAAGCCACAGTGCATTGCCAGGGTCTGTGTGTTGACATGGGCAGAAAACATGTCCCAAGATCGTTATTTCTACGTGAGTTCCCCCTACATTTAGTGGACGCTCAGAGCACAGAGCTGAAATCACTCACGGTCAAGTTTAGTTGGAGCTCGATTAGGGTTCTGACACAAATCACCTGGCCAGTGGCTCTGTGGTGGTGTGTCTGGCCCGAGGGATGGATTGTCTCAGAGGCCCTCTGTTCGGGATGCATATGGTTCAGAACCTGTAGAGAATGAGGACATGGGGGCCTCCATGTCTGTATCCTTTTCAAGGAAAAATTGTGGGCAACCTCAATTTCCCATAAAGCATTACCTTTGAGATTGGAGGATTAGCTGGGTGCCAGTGGTTTACGCCTATAATCCTAGCTACTTGGGAGACTGGGATCAGGAAGGTTTTGGTTTGAGGCCAGTCTGGGGAAATAGTTTGAGAGACCTGGGAGGTCTTCCTGAGAGCCAGCCTTATTGGAGGGAGACACAGCCGGGGTGCATAGGGACATTCTCTGGGGAGAACCCAGAGGGCCTGCTGTCTCCATATTTGGGTCATTGGCATTGGGGTGACCTCTGTCAATTTGGGAGCCTGCCACAGAACAATAGTTTTCACCCTCTCCCATGGCTAGAGACCACATTTAGGCAGAGGCCCTTTGCAGGTTGTGACGTGGACACCACCCTCTGCTGGGTCCCCACCTGCACCGGCATCTCGGTGAGCAGTGTCCTGTTCAGTTTTCCTTGAGCCCCGAAGAGGAGCATGTGATCACCAGCTCTAATGATTTTTCAGATGAGGGTCCTGAGGCTCAGAGAGGTTAAGTGAGTTTTCTAAATCACACAGCTGGTTAGGAACTGAGCTGGGATATGAACCTCAGGTCTTGAGCTCTAAAAGTGGGATTCTTCCCATAGCAGGAGCCTCTTAGGGGACTACTGTGGGAAAGACCAGTAGTGTCGGGGATGCTGGGGAGAAGAGGGTTGGGAGAACTGGAGGGCTTGTTTGAGGGTGGGGAATACTTATGCAGCTCTACTTTGATCATATGTCAGCAACCAAGCGTCCTCCTCTTGGTGACACAATAAGGGAGTTAGCTGTTTTCCTTAAGAGCAGGAGCAGAGGGTCGTTTGTGGATCCTCCATACCTTTTCAAATCCCTGCTGTAGCCAGTTCTCTTAGTCTGGGTAAAAATTTCTCTTAAAAAATGATACATCTAAGACTGAGCATGGTAACGCACACCTGTAATCCCAGCTACTTCAGAGGCAGAGGTAAGAGGATCATGGTCTGAGAATGACCAGGCAAAACCATAAGACCCTATCTGACAAAACCACTAAAGCAAAAAAAGGCTGTGAGTGTGGCTCCAGAGGTAAAGCAAGCCCTGCGTTCAAGCTCTAGTACCCCCAATAAATAAATAGAGAGAGAGAGAGAGAGAGAGAGATCTATATTTTAAAAGATTGATGTGGGAAAACAAGGGCTTCCCTGCCTTTTTTGGGCAGCTCCTCTAGGACATGATGAGTGAGTTGTGGAAGTGCCAGTTCACTCTGAATGAGTGACAGGGCTCCCTTTTACTTTTTCCTCATGGTCACAGCAGGACCTGGACGTCCACCAGATGCCAGGCCTCTCCATGGGCTCTGCCACCTCATTCTTGCCACAGTCACACCAGGAGGGACAGCTGCCCTGCCCCCTCTGCCTTTGTGTGTGTCCCCTTTTTTCCAGAAGAGAAAAGATAGGTGAAGCCAAGAAAGCATGGTGTAAGATTTGAACCCAGGACTCTTTGGGTTCATAATTTCACAATCCCACTGTGCTGCCCTGGACAGGGGAGGAGCCCTGGACAGCAGAGCTGGTTAACACAGCCATGAAGGAGGAGTGCTGTTTCCTCTGGCCACATTCTGGAGGGACAGGCACACTGTAGGATCTGTCTTCGACTGGAGCAGACGGTGATGCCACAGAAGAAACATCACCTGTGGTCCAGAGCCTCTGTCCTCCCCTGAGCGATGCATCTGCAGATGGAGAAGACAGGAAGGAGCAAAACCAACACAGGGGGCAGTAAACTGGGAGGTAGGGTCACAGGCTGGGGAGAGAAAACAGGCCCCGACTGTGTGTCAGGGGATAAACATAGAGGCAGGAGGCCTGATTTGCTGGAAAGAGCCACCAGGGCTGGGTCGGGGGAGAGATATTTGCTGTGTGTGGCTTCCATGCTGAAAGGAAAACAACCAGGAACCCAGGCATGGCGCTTCTGGCTTGTCCTCCTGCTGGGACAAATGCAAGGCCTCACAGTCCAGGCAGCACTGACCTGCCACTGTGTTGGGCGAGAATGTTCTAGCCAGGAGGGACCCAAGGAAGAGGTTTAGGGGAGTCCCTGTACATACTGGAGTGTGGAGGCCTTAAACTGTCCTCATTTTACCTCTCTGCCTTTTGTAGCTAGAATTGATGCTGTTGACTTGTGGTGCCGCTCATGGCTTCTTCCAGGACCAGGACTGTTTAACTATTCAAGGATAGTTTTGGGTGCCTGAGGGAGGATGGGGAGCCCCTGCTCTGTGCAGGTGGGATCTGGTTTACACTGTCAGCTCGTGGAGACCACAGGTAATTCTGCCCTCAGTGGTGGTCTGCACTGTACAGGTGGGGAAACCATGAAGACCTGGGGTGGGGGGGTGGTCACAGAACACCCTGTGGCCAGGAGAGCTTCCAGGGGAGTTCCTGCAGGGTTCCCACTAAGGAGGCTGGGTGCTCCAGCTCAAAGGAGAGAGTGCACCCTGGCCTGACCTTAGTAACATGTAAAATTACTTGAGCCACTCCATCAGCCCTTTTTTGTGATGGGTTTTTTTCAGCATAGGGTCTCAGGAACTATTTGCTACGGGCTGGCTTTGATCCCCTGATGTCTGCCTCCAGAGTAGCTAGGGTTGCAGGCCTGAGCTGCTGGTGCCTGGCATTTATACCATCTTAAACTCTGTTTGCGCCTGGAGTTGTTTGGCTCCAGTAGAGATGGGGTCCCCCAAAGGACATATCCTGTTTCCCAGCACCCATACCAGAATGCAAGACCAGTTCCTTGACTACTCCCGACAATGGACAACCCACAAGGAACAAAATTCCTCTACCCTGTACGAGGTCCCTCCTCTCCCATCAACCCCCTGTCTGTAAGTGGCAGTGACTCTGGCATCCACGGCAGACCCCCTCTGAAAGTTTCTTCTCCCAAATAACCTGTGCTGACGTTGAGCCTTCTCATTATCTGTCTTTTCAGTCTAACAGAGAGAGTGTGGGGTGTGAAGGGCCTGGCTGCAGCCCTGGCTTCTTGGGTTCTCTGGACAAAGCTGTAATATTTCTGAGACAGGCTATCTTGGAGCTTCGGGAAGTGGGGGCCTGGGTGGGGAAGATTAATTTAAAAAATGCTAACGATATCAGCAACACCACCACCAACAGGTGTTGGCGAGGATGCGGGGAAAAAGGAACCCTCTTACACTGTTGGTGGGAATGTAGACTAGTACAACCACTCTGGAAAAAAATCTGGAGGCTACTTAAAAAGCTGGACATCGATCTACCATTTGATCCAGCAATACCACTCTTGGGGATATACCCAAAAGACTGTTACTCCAGAGGCACCTGCACATCCATGTTTATTGCAGCACTATTCACAATAGCCAAGTTATGGAAACAGCCAAGATGCCCCACCACTGACGAATGGATTAAGAAAATGTGGTATCTGTACACAATGGAATTTTATGCAGCCATGAAGAAGAACGAAATGTTATCATTCGCTGATAAATGGATGGAATTGGAGAACATCATTCTGAGTGAGGTTAGCCTGGCCCAAAAGACCAAAAATCGTATGTTCTCCCTCATATGCGGACATTAGATCAAGGGCAAACACAACAAGGGGATTGGACTTTGAGCCCATGATAAAAGCGAGAGCACACAAGGGAGGGGTGAGGATAGGTAAGACACCTAAAAAACTAGCTAGCATTTGTTGCCCTTAACGCAGAGAAACTAAAGCAGATACCTTAAAAGCAACTAAGGCCAATAGGAGAAGGGGACCAGGAACTAGAGAAAAGGTTAGATCAAAAAGAATTAACCTAGAAGGTAACACCCACACACAGGAAATCAATGTGAGTCAATGCCCTGTATAGCTATCCGTATCTCAACCAGCAAAAACCCTTGTTCCTTCCTATTATTGCTTATACTCTCTCTACAACAAAATTAGAAATAAGGGCAAAATAGTTTCTGCTGGGTATTGAGGGGGTGGGGAGAGGGAGGGGGTGGAGTGGGTGGTAAGGGAGGGGGTGGGGGCAGGGGGGAGAAATGACCCAAGCCTTGTATGCACATATGAATAATAAAATAATAATAAAAATGCTAATGACAGCATTACCGCTTTCCTTTCTGACCAGGTTTAGTGTACAGCTGGAGAAAGTAACAAAGGTGACTCTTTCCTGTGGACTTCAATCCAGGACTCACAGGTGTGATGGGCTGAATAATGCCTCTCCCAAGCACGTATGCTCAGTACCTCAAAATGTGACTGAATTTTGAGATAAGTTCTTTAAGGAGGTGATTAAGTTAAGCTGAGATTCTTAGGCTAGACCCTGATCCAATATGACTTCTGTCTTCATAACAAGAAGAGGTTAGGAGTCAGGCATGGTGGTGCACACTTATAATCCCAGTGCTTGAGGAGGATCCTGAGTTCAAGGCCAGCTTGGGCTACGTAGTGAGATCCTGTCCCAAAAACACAAAAAAGGAAAGAAAGAGGAGGAGATAGAAGGGGAGGAGGATGAGGAGGAGGAGGTGAAGGAGGAGAAGAAGGAGGAGGAGGGAGAGAAGGGGAAATAAAGACAGATACATACAGAGGGATGGCCATGTGGACACACATTGAGAAGTTAGCCATCTACGTGCACAGAAGGAAGTCCCCAGAGAACCCAACCCTGCCATCACCTTGACCTTGGATTCCTAGCCTCCAGAATTATGAGAAAATGCATTTCTGTTCAAACACACACCTGTGACTATTGCTGCAGCCCTGGAAGACTAAGATAACACATTGGTTATACCTCCAGATGTGCCTGACAGATGAAGATGCGCCTGACTGATGAAGACACCCTGGTGCCCAGGGCTGTGACAGTGGGGCTCCAGATTAAGACAAGCAATGATAGGAGGGCACAGCCAGGAAGGCTTCATGGAGGCAGACTCAACTTTGGTTTTCCAGTCTATACACTGGGGATGGCAGTAGGTCTGTCTCTGAGTTGTAGAGAAGACAAAAGGAGAGAATCGATAGACAGTATTGCATATAGTAATCTGGTACCAGAGCTTCTACCCATATCGGGTTTATTTGTTTGTTTATTTTTATTAGCATATTATTGTTGTACTGGGGGTACACTGATGTTTACAAAATGTTTACAGTACGTCTTAGACTCACCCCCTCCATCATTCTCCCTTATCTCTCCTCCCCCTTCTCAGAATAGTTTCAACAGTCTCATTTTTCTATTTTCATACACAAATACTTCCACCACATTCACCCCCATACACCTTTTCCTTATATCCTCTCCCTCCTGCTGATGCCAAGCCCCAGGCAGACCTATTTACCTTCCTGTCCTGTTTTTTGATAAAAAGACATTTTGTTTGTTTAAGATAGCTGTACAGGGAGTTTACTTGTGGCATTTCCATGTATATCTATCTGTATTATAATCTGAATTGCTTCATCCCCTCTATTTTTCTCCTTTCTACCTTAGTTCTCCTCTTACGGTGATTTCAACAGGCTTAAATATTCTATATTCATTCTTGCATAGAGAGTCCATCAACTATATTCACCTTCTTTTTTGTCCATTTTTAAATTTTATTGTACTGGCTTGGGATGCATTGTGATATTTACAATATGTCATACATATATCAAAGCTGAATTCACCCTCTCCATCTTTCTCCTTTATCCCCCTCTCCCATTCCTGCAACAGTTTCAACAGGTCTCATTTTTCCACTTGCACACATGCACACACAGTATTTGCACCATATTCACCCTCAAACACCCTTCTCCCTTTCTTCCCCTCTCCCACTGACAAAACCCCCACCACCAGCGGGATCTGTTCTACCCTTCTGTTGTTTGATCCCAAAGCAGTTTTAGGAGCTTCTATCTGGTCTGTTTTCCTTGCACCAAAGTCACTCATAAAAGCTGTAGGGTCTCAAAGAAGCAGTGGAAGCTTCCAGCCAGGTAGGTCCCTTTGGGAGCACAGTTGCACAGGGCCACATCTTCAGGGTCTCTGCTGCAGGTGAAAGCCCTCAGCGGGGCTCTTCAGTCATTCTGTATGAGGGTTGGGGACAGTCTGTTGCAGCCTGTTTTCTCCACTTGACTGATTGTCAGTTCCTTTCTTCTCACCTTCACTCCACAGTTATGTTTTGGCACCTTTTATGCACCTGGTCTCCCAGCTGTGCACTGGAGATTGGGCAGGCAACCATGTCCAAAATAGACAAAGCTCCTGGATTGTGTGGCATTTATCTTACTCCAGCCTGGGAGACCTTTGTCTGCCTCCTGTCTAGGTCCTCTGGCTGGGCTGGCTCCTGTGGAGGGGGGAGGTGACAGTCTGTGCACCCCAGGCTGCAGCATTGCACTGCTGAGTTTGCACTCACTAGGGTGCTGAGGTTGGTCACGGGTTTCATTGTGGGAGCTGTAAGAGCAGGTCTGGGATGTTCGCCATCCATAACATGCAGGCGTTTAATCCTGTTTTTATCTTAGTAACCACTGTGACGAAAATTGTACTATGCACGTGTGCAGCAACAGTGCCTAAGGAAAAGAGTGTGGCTTAGTTATTTAGGTGAGGTCTCTTGCCAGAAGCTGGGGAGGTTGCCATCTTGCAGTTTGGAAGCTCGCATTAGCTCTTGATCACATCTGCAGTGTAGCCTCACTCAGCTCTAATCAGCCAGATCTCGTGGTCTGTCTCAGGAAAGCCCCTAGCTGCTGAAATCAGCCTGGGGCTCAGAGCTGTGCAATGTCTAACCTGGGTCCTACAGTATTTTATGCCAACTTCCACCCAATGCATGACCTCAGGACCACGAGGTAGTGGAGTTTGAACTAGGGGTCTTGAACTTGCTAGACAGGTACTTTACCACTTGAACCACTTTGCCAGCCATGGTGGGGGGAGAATATTTTACATCATGGAAACTGGTGAATCTATACATTAAGGATGCTTTTCCCTCCCCCGCCCCCCCAGAGCACCAATGCCCCAGAATCCCGCTGGGTATATGTACCTTGTGGTTCCAATTAGACTTTGAATTCTTTTAGGACTCAGCATGGCGACATACCCTTTGATCCCCATAGGATCTGGCATGTGGCTTCAAAGGACGGTGTGTCAATAGGACGGAGGGTGAGTGGATGACATGAGTGAACTTAGTAAAAAGCAAAGAAGAAGTCGGCTCAGAAAACCTGGTCAGGCGAGCAGCCAGGGAGGGAGAGAGACATCAGGGAGCGGGGATTGTTTGGATGGGTAAAGTGATTTGGTGACAGGCAAGAAAGATTTAGACACAAAGAGTGCAGGAAGAATAGGAAATTCAGGATACAGAAGGGCTCTGTGTGATTTCTGACCATTACTGGTAATCTATTTTTTGAGTTTTTTGTTGTTTTTCAGATGAGTGGCAGTTTGTCAAAACAGTGAGCCAATTGAAGAATTGTTTACAAGAAGAAAAAAGTGGAACCAATCTAATGCTGAAGAATAGGGGATTGGTGAAATAGGTGGAGCACATCCATTTTATAGAAAATGTTCAGGTTATAAATGGAAAGTTCCAGTAAAGCATCTGAGCAATAAGCTCAGAAAACTGGAGTAATGTTGCTTGCAGTAAAAGTGAGGGGAAGCAGGGTAAAAGCATATACACAGCTCACTTCCGCAGGGACATGTGCACAGAAAATGTCTGGGGGGGGCGGTGTACCTTCAAACAGAATGCCACAGTAGTTGGTTTGGGACGGGGGATTTTTTTCTCCCCATTTTGCTTATGGACACTTCCATTTCTTCCTTCTCCTTCTCCTCCTCTTCCCCTGTCCCTTCCACTTCTCTCCTCCTCCTCCTCCTTCTTCATCTCCTCTTCCTCTTTCTCCCTCCATGTCTCTCTCTCTCTCCCTCCCTCCCTCTCTCTCTCTCTCTCTCTTTCTCTCTCTCTCTCCCCTATTGGGGTTTGAACTTTGGCTGCCTGCACTTGCTAGGCGGCACTGTGTCACTTGGGGCACAACCCCAGTCCTTTTCTTTGTTTTAGTTATTTTTAGGATAGGGTCTTGTATTTTGCTGTGGCTGACCTGGTACCACGATCTTCTTGCCTCCCTAGAAGCTGGAATTACAGGTGTGTACCATCATGCCCTGCTCATTTCCATCCTTTTCTATTAAAGCACTTTTTAAACAAAAATGTAAAAATTTACAATATTTTCTGTATTAACTTTTTTCTCTCTGCACACACACACTTCATGGATATCACTGATGTTTCCTTAAGAAGATTGTTAACATGGTACTAAGAAACGACCTGTGGACTAAAAAGAATTTCCTTTGACCTGCAAATGAATGAATATGTAAATTCAAAACAAATCGCAGTGTAGCGCTCCAACACTGTGAATTGCTTTGATGGAGAAAAGTCAGGTCCAGGAACTGGGGCTGTCCTGAAGAAGGAAGGACTGAGCACCAAGGTTGGGGTCAGGTGCTGCATCGGTCACTGGTGTCTGCAGAGCAGCTGGGAAGGTCCAGGCTTCCATCACAGTGACGGGACAATTCCAGACAGATCAGCCTCGCAGCAATGTGGCCCTGGTCACCTGAAGACCTCTGGATTCCAGGACAGCTCTGTCACATTTGGTGTGTATTGAAGAGCAGCTGTTAGGATGTAAGCAGAAGTTTCCTGGCAAATTCTGAGCCAGAAACAGAAGATACGTACAGGGAAATGGTGGGAGGTAGAGGGGATGAGCTGACATTTCCAATAAAGCGGGGCCGGAGCCGTGAGTGAGCAGGCCCTGGTGACTCAGTTCATCTTCTGGTAGAATTATGGAGGTATTGGGAATTTCCGCTCTAGTCCATCTTCCTGAGAGGCAGGATGGTGGATCAGCTGGTGCAGGGCGTGGGACTGGAGCTCCAGCAAACGGGCATAAGCTCTGGCTCTGTGTGTATCTTGGCTAGGTTACCTAACTACTCAGTACCTCCACTTATCAATCTGTGAGATGGGCACAGTTAGAGTCCCAGCTCATGGAGCCAATGTGAGGTGATATACAAGGGGCAGCCAGAAGGCACCAGGGAAATATTGGTGTCTTCTTATTTCTTCTTCCAGGGCTTACCCTGGGTACACCTGAGGACTTATTTAGGGCATGGATTAAATGTGGTTGGATCCTCAGTTTCAGATGAATTTAGTGATTCTACTGGTGTTTTTTGAAGAGTTTAGAAAAGGGATACATCATACTGGCTGGGTCCTCCCTTATCTCCCCGTTCCTCCTTCCTCTGCCTCCCACCCAACATGCAGGTGCTAGAGGCTCAGCACCAACCCTGAAAAGGTTTTAGCAGAACAGTTCACATTCTCTTAAACGAAGTCATCTTGTTTTTATAAGGATTCTTCTATCTTCTGCTATGACAAAAATACATAAAAAGGCACATTTTTATTGGCATATTTTTTATTAAGGCTTAGGATATCGCAAGTATGTGTCAAACAGATTTTTTTTTAAAGAACAAAAACCCCCTAAAAATATGAACATTGAGATGTGTGTCTTGCTCAAGGTCACGTTCTCACACTTGTCCTTGGGTCCACATGTGTGGATCTCTCTCTGGATCAAAGAGCACATGTAATTTTAAATTTTGATGCACTCAGCCAATGTTTCCTCAAAGGCTTTGCCAATTTTCCCTCCCATTCCCAGTGTCTGATGGCCTTCATTTTATCATACTTTGGCAATAATCTTTGGTTTTTGCTAATTTGATGGATTCAAACCAACCGAACATTTATTTATTTATTGGTAGCCCTGGGGTTTGAACTCTGGGTCTCATGCTTACCAGGCAGGCACTTCTTCACTTGAGCCACTCTGCCAGCCCTTTTTGGTGTTGCGTATTTTCCAGGTTGGGTCTCTCAAACTATTTGGGCTAGCCTCAAACTGCGATCCTCCTGAACTCTGCCTCCTGAGGAGCTAGGATTACAGGCATGAGCTGCCGGTGCCTGGCACTATCCCACCATTTAAAATAACTCTTCTCCATTTGGTAGTGTGGCAGATCATTTTTCATGTATTTATTTATTTATTTACTTTTTGAGGGTCTTGCTATGTACCCCAGGCTGACCTTGAAGTCCCGATCCTTCTGCCCAGCCTCCAGGGTGCTGTGATTACAGACGTGTACCACCACACCCAGCCTATTTTCCCTTTTCATTTGTTTCTATTTTTTGAATATTACTTGTCCATATTCGGGGCTTATTTTCCTATCGTTGTGTTAAATTGATATCTCCTGGTACTCTTTTAGTTCCCTTGTTTTTTCTCTTACTACGTAGTTTTGAGTTATTTTCTTAGTGGTTGTTCAGGGCTTACCATTAACGTCTTAATTTATAAAGATCTACTTCATATTAATACCAACTTAATCTCAAAAGTGTATAAACACTTTATTCTGCACTATCTCTGTTCCTCCTCCCTTTTTAAATGTTGCTTTCTTATTATTTTTAATTGCTGTACTGCGGTCCATTGTGACATTTATAAATGTTCTTACAATATATTATAGTTGAACCCCCCCACCCCCGCCGTTCTCCTTTATCCTCCTCCCCCCCATTCCTGGAATAGTTTCAACAGGTCTCGTTTTTCCACTTTCATACATGTGTACGTAATATTTCCACCATATTATCATAAGAAATACAAAAGCACTTACAATATATCTGAGTTAAATCCACCTTTCCATTCACCACGCTGCTACAATCATAAATCGTGTGAACTATGCGTCCATCGGCGTCATGTATTTGTAATCATCCTTTGCGATTCTACTGAGATACAACTGACAAATCCACGTGTATATTTAAGTATACGATGTGATGTTTGACAGACACACTGCAAGAAGACTCCCGAAATGCAGCTAGTGACATGTCGTGGGTGTGAGTGACTGGAGTAAGTTAAAGCCCACTCTCTTAGCAAATTTCTAGAGGAAACGATGCTAAGTGAAATATCTCTGCCTCCTGAGTAGCTAGGACTACAGGCATGAGCACAGAAAGGCAAACACTGCACCATCTATTTGTATATAAAATCTAAAAAGCCAAATTCCTAGAAGCATAGAGAAGAAGGGTGAGTGGCACCGAGTAGGAGAAATGGGGAGATGGTGGTCCCGGGGTACAATTTCTCAGTTATTACATGGATTAGTTCTAGAAACTGAACAACAACATGGTGACTATGGCTAATAACATATTTTATAGTCACTTAGGTCAAACTTTTTTATACTTTTGTAGTCTACAAATCTTTGGCCATGGACAATGTTGGTGTGTCCAAATTCACACGCTGAAGCCCTGTCTGTCAGTGTCTGTAGGCAGAGTTGAGAGGAAGTGACAAGGGTCAAACAAGGTCATAGGGTGGTGACATAATCCATGGAGGAAGAGACCCCAGGGTTACAAGTCCTTACCCGGAACCAAATCACTTGGTGCCTCCATCTTGAACTTGTCAGAGCCCACAACTGTGATAAGTACATTTCTGGTTTTTTAATTTAGTTGGTTAATTTTATTAGCATAAATTATTTGTACAAAGGGGTTTCATTGTGATAGTTCTATCACAATGCATGTACTGTACTTCGGTTCACCCTTCTTTTACTGTTTCTTCTCCTCCTTCCTTTCTCATTCTCCCAAACAGTTTTTAGTGGGTTTCACTATGCTATAGAATATACTCCAATCACATCCTCCTAAATTTCTGTTATTTAAGCATTTTTAGGTAAATGTATAATATTACATGAACATACCAAAAATATTTTTGTTTTCTAATGGAGCAATGAACAACCTCACAGACACATTTGTTTCTATGTTCATTTCTTTAGACTATCTGAAGGAAAGTTCGTACACAGATGATGTCCTTCCATAAATATAAACGGGTGTCCAGAAGCCTGGGCACCAGTGGCTCACGCCTGTAATCCTAGCTACTTGGGAGGCTGAGCTCGGGAGGCTCACAATTGGAGGCCAGTCTGGGCAAATAGTTCACATGACCCTATCTCCAAAATAACCAGAGCAAAATGGACTGGAGGTGTGACTCAAGTCTTAAGCACTAGCTTTGCAAGTGTGAAGCCCTGAGTTTAAACCCCAGTCCCATCAAAAAAAGAAAAAGTGTCCAGAGCAGTTATATCAAATTACAGTCCTCCCCAAAATGAAGGCCCAGGTCTAATTTCAGAATTCTTGGTTTTGGTGGTGCAGAGGGGTAAGGAAGACTACCTCGTTGAATATAATGCGTTCCAAAGCTGGCCAGCCATCAGAATGGTCTGGGGTACTTACTTCAATCACAGATTCTTGGACCTACCCTTGGAAATTCTGATTCACTGAGTCTAGTGCTGGGTCCAGAAATCTATATTTTTAACAAGCTTCCAGGTGATTCTAATGATTGGCTAAGTGCAGGAAACAGGATTTAGCAGCTGAAGTGCCTGGGGGCTGAGGGCTGGGAATTGGGGGCTGGGACTGGAGGAGGTGGGGCAGAAGTCTGGTGTTTCCCAGGAGGGGAGGCATGGTGGCAAGAACAGACCAAGAGCCTTTCAGAAGGAGCACTGACCACTTTAGAGTGTGTTGATGTGATCAGCAAAGGTACAAGCTCTCAGTGGACACTTGAGATTTGGAGGTCAGGGGACAGGGCCTCGGAGGTGCCACTGGCCTGTCATGTCACATCATGGCAGCTGGGCTATTCCTTTTCCTTCTTTGGGTCCTCAATGTTCTGTAAACTCAATGCACTGCACCTGGAACCCAGAACCACACTGTATTGGGGTGGCTGGGTGGGTGGGAATCCTTGCTGTGCCCACTGCCACCCTGCGTCAAGGACCCTAACTTTATCTCTTATATATCTGAGTCCCAGGCAGGGCTTGATTTGCAAATTTTTTTTTCTGTTGCCAAAAAGCTTAAAATTTCCTAGACTCAGCCTTTCAAGTACTAAAAACCAGTATCATTTTGTGAGCCAAGGCCAAAGGGAGGAAGAACTTTCTAGAACATGGGGCTGATTGGATCAGAAAGGTGACCCACAATGGACATTTAAGGCCACATTTTAATTGAAAGCTGACCCTTTGGTTTCCATCTTAGTCTATGGCCTGAGTCAACCCAGAGTGGCCTCCAGAGAAAATTCTTGCTGACTTTTCACCAGATTCTTGTAGTTGATTGTGTCCTCACTTCAGAGGACCCTGGGGCCCAGAGAGATGTCTGTTAATACTTTGGTCGTGTCCTGCTGGCTTCAAGTTTTTCAACAATAGCGTGTGTTTGACCTCCTTTCAGGCTGAGAATTTAAGGTGTTCTGTTGACTGCCGAGCAAACAAGCCTTGTGCTTTGATCTCTGAGAAGTCACAGGAGCCAGCAGGGAGGAGGTGGGGGGGAGGGACCCTGCAGGAATGACCTGTGAAAACCTGGCCAGGCTTCTTTGGACCAGGACACTAGGGTGGGGTGTCCGGTGTCTGGGGAGCAGATGTGAGGCTGGCTTGATCTTCTGCAGCTGCACACAGAGGTTTGCCAGAGGTGAACTCGAGTTCCTGAAGTGGCCCAAAGTCCTCTTGGTGTCACCGGTGGCCTCTTTTCTGATGGGGCTGGAGTCAGTGCTCACAATTTGCAGTAGGATTCCAGCAACTGTGGAACAGGTTGGTGGAAAAGGATTTCTTTTGAGAAGCTGGGGATTAGGTGGGTTTTATCCTTGTGTTATTCTATTCACTTCTAAACATTCCAGAGATGCAGGGGAGACAAAACCAGCCTCCTCCCTGCCTCTTATTGCTCTGTGGTCTCTGTGGAAATAATGAGTGGGGCAGGGTGCGGCTGGGGCAGAAGATGAGCTGGTGGTCCTAGAGTAGCTTGTCCCCATGTGTCCTGAGAGGTGCTGAAAGTGATTCCTGATCGGGGAATTTTGGGAAATTCTGCAGGCTGGGGGTTTTCTGGAGACTCCCAGCCCATATTTCAATATTAAAGAATGTAATGTTCTACTGTCAAAATTTATCTGACTTTATTGGACTGAAAATTTCCCAAACTTAATTGACTAGGGAAGTATAATCTTTTCTTGTGGGAGAGAACCACCAATTGAGATATATATATATATATATATATATAAAAAATTGATATGTGTATATATATATATATATATATATATATAAATTGATATGTGTATATATATATATATATATATATATATATATATATATAAAAGGTGGAACAGCTAGGGGTGGTTGTGCATGCCTGTAATCTTGGCACTCAGGAGGTTGAGACAAGCGGACCACCTGAGCCAGCCCGGGTGACAAACAAAATAAAACAAACAAACAACAGCAATACGAACAAAAACAAGCAACCAGAAAAGAAGATGGACATTCAGTGGCCGTTCAGAAAGGTTGGTCTCCAGGGTGGGTGGGTAGAAGTTTCTATTATTCGCTCAAGGAGGAGGGATTCCTGTTTCTACTCCTTTGGTCCTTGGTGGGACCAACACCCCAGAATTCTCCCTAAGGACCCTGCTCCTCTGCTTTCTTCTGATAGAATTGCTCTGCTGGCAATTTCCTTTGGAGAAAAAGACCTCTAAGCTGAAAACAAAATGGTGGCCAGTTCCCACACAGAGGGAAGCATTTCAGGACTTAGAATGAGGCTGTTTTTAACACCCAACCACATAGTTTCTCTCTACCTGTGACTCAGAAGGAGCCAGAAGTGACCAGAATAAGGGCCACGGTAAGTGTTTGAGGAATGGGTAGCTGACCCATAAGTCAATCAGGCCCAACTGGAACTTGCCACCTGAATTTTCATTGAGCAGTTTATAAATCCGTGCTGTCTTTTCCACTGGGTGTAGAATTGTGAGGTTGGGAGCCTGTGGACACCTCCAGGGCCATGAGAGAGCGTGTGTCGGTCAGCCTTCTGCTACTGTAACAAGTAGCCAAGACAATCAACTTATAAAGAGAAGAGGTTATTTTGGCTCCATTGTTTTGGGTCTGGAGTGAGGCAGGCGCTCATGGCAGAGCAAAGAAAATGAGAGAAAAGAAGACAGCACCAGGGCCCACTCCCCCCTCGAGGGTGGGCCCCCAGTGACCTAAAGCCTTCCAGTAGCCCTACCTCTTTGTTTTTGGTGGTACCAGGTTTTTAAGGGCCTTGTACTTGTTAGGCAAGTGCTCTACCATTTGATCCCTGCCCCCAGCCCTTTTATTTTTGTTTTTTGACATACGGTCTTGATAACTTTGCTTGAGTTTGTCTGAAGCTTGGGATCCTCCTGCCTCTGCTTCCTGA
Source organism: Castor canadensis (assembly GCF_047511655.1). Classification (NCBI taxonomy): domain Eukaryota; kingdom Metazoa; phylum Chordata; class Mammalia; order Rodentia; family Castoridae; genus Castor; species Castor canadensis. The sequence goes on along the minus strand of NC_133404.1, from coordinate 36,051,966 downwards.
GTAGCTGGGATTATAGGTATGCACTCCCATGCTTGGCTTAACACTCTACCTCTTAAAGATGTCTACCACCTCTAAATAGCAGCAATCTGGGAACCAATCCTTTATTTTTTATTTACTTTTTTTATTTTTCATTTTTCTTTTATTATTCATATGTGCATACAAGGCTTGGGTCATTTCTCCCCCCTGCCCCCACCCCCTCCCTTACCACCCACTCGCCCCCTCCCTCTCTCCCCCACCCCAATACCCAGCAGAAACTATTTTGCCCTTATTTCTAATTTTGTAGTAGAGAGAGTATAAGCAATAATAGGAAGGAACAAGGGGTTTTGCTGGTTGAGATAAGGATAGCTATACAGGGCATTGACTCACATTGATTTCCTGTGCGTGGGTGTTACCTTCTAGGTCAATTCTTTTTGATCTCACCTTTTCTCTAGTTCCTGGTCCCCTTTTCCTATTGGCCTCAGTTGCTTTTAAGGTATCTGCTTTAGTTTCTCTGCGTTAAGGGCAACAAATGCTATCTAGTTTTTTGGGTGTCTTACCTATCCTCACCCCTCCCTTGTGTGCTCTCACTTTTATCATGTGCTCAAAGTCCAATCCCATTGCTGTGTTTGCCCTTGATCTAATGTGGGAACCAATCCTTTAATATGGGCCTTTGGGGCACATTTAAGGTCCAAACTATAGCAGAGTCTGATAAAGAATGAACCAAAATATGGAGAGAGACTGGGCCTGGTTAAGTTATTTGAGCACCTGGATTCACCTAACCCTACAGTTTTTCCTATTTGGTTATGCACATGTGAACTGAGTTTTCTGTTATTTGAAACTCTGTTTACTGATACAGTCTTCATCAGAGATCTTCTCTTGGAACTATATAAGATGATAAGAATTTAATGAGCTGAATGTAGTTGTACACACCTGTAATCCCAGCTATTCCAGAGGTGGAAATCAGGAGGATGGTAGTCTGAGGTTAGCATGGGTAAAAAGTTAGCAAGACCCCATCTCAATAAGCAAGTTGGATATGGTGGTCACATCTGTAATCCCAGCTAGGCAAGTAGAAGGAATATGGTCCAAGGCTGTCTGGGCCACAAACCTGAGACTTCATCTAAAAAAAAAAACTAAAACAAAAAGGGCTGGGGGCATGGCTCAAGTGATAGAGCAACTGCCTCGCAATGAAGAGGCCCTGAATTCAAACTCCAGGGCTGCCAGAAAAAAAAAAGAATTTAAATAAAACTTTATTTCATGCACAAAATTATTTAAATGGTGTATAAAATTACCTTCAGGCTGTTTGCATATGAAACATAAATGAATTTATGCTTGAATTTATGAATTGTACTTAGACTTAGGTCCTATTTTAAAGATACCTTATGATGTATATGTAAATATTCCAAAACCTAAAAATATCCAAACCCAAAATGTTTCCAGTCTATACTCAACTTGTACTCGTTTTTACATTTTTTTAAGATGTCATATTATTGTACTGGGGGTTCATTGTGGCATTTACAAAAGTTCTTACAATATATCACAGTTGGATTCACCCCCTCCATCATTCTCCTTTATCCCCTTTCCTCCCATTCCTGGAATAGTTTCACCAGGTCTCATTTTCCATTTTCATCCACGAGTGCATAATATTCCACCATGTTCACCTCCTTGTATCCTCCCCCTCCCACCAACCTGTGTTAGTATTTTTACCAAATGTGAGAGCCATATAAATCTGTTTCTACCTACTTTACTAATTCATTGTTTGTTTACAAGTTTTATTATTGTTTTGTGCCACCGGGATTTGAACTCAGGGCCTCACACTTACTCTACCACTTAAACCACACCCCCAGCCCTTTTTTTGCTTCAGTTATTTTTCAGGTAGGGTCTCTCCAGTTTTTGCCTGAGGCTGACCTCAGACTGAGATCCTCCTGCCTCTGCCTCCCTCATGGCTGGGATCGCAGGCTTGAGCCACCACTCCTGGCTTATTGATTGAGATGGGTTTTCACTAACTTTTTGCCAGGGTTGGCCTTGAGCCATGACCCTTCCGATCTCTGCCTTTCAGGTAGCTGTGATTACAGTTGTGAGTCACTGTGCCTGGGCTGCTTTATAAATGAGGAAATATCTTTTGGTTAGTATTTAGTCAATGTGTTCTTATGGCTCTTCCCAAGAATGTGGTATTTGCAGTGTATTTAAAACGTTCAGAGAAGTTTTCATTCCATTTTAATGCTTTACCTGTACTTTACTTGTGAACCGTTACCTCCCAGCAAGATCATGTGTGTCCCATTGCTCGATCATGACTCACCACAGGTGACCAGCCTAACTGGTTTTAGCAACATGTCCGACCTAACTGCCGTGGCATCATTGTGGTTGAGATAGTTTGGGTGAGTTCCCTGACGATCTTTGGTTCTCTACCTGAATTTGTCAATTGCCTGTTTATACATCTGTCTGAGTTTTCAAGGTGTGCATTACTTTATGAAATTCACTATTCTTATTTGCAGAAACCTGAAATAATGAGTTATTGATTTCACATAGTCAGTCAACAATACTCTACAGTGTGTTTGTCTGGCTCCAAGAAATATCCTGAGTCTGATGGCAACTGGACTTCATCTTGCTTGCTGAGTCCAGGTGTTGATGTCACTGTATTGAAAACCCTTCTTAATCCATGCTTGGGCTCAGTGGGAAAGAGTCATGATTGATTAGTCATGTCTGCTGGAGACACGGGAGGAGAAAGTAGGGTCCCATGGGCAAAATGTTTCCGCCTTGAGTCAGCAGTTTGGAATATAAAGATAATTTGCACTCATTCCAACAGAGAAGACAGATAAAAAGTTAGGAAAACGTGTGGCCAACTCTATGATCTCGGTTTACAGAAAGTTTGACAGAGGAGGAAGCAACTTATAGAGCAATTTATAAAGGGGCCGGTGGTGGGGGATCAGGAGAACAGGAAGCAGTCGTCACCAGGGCAGGTTGTCACATTTCCTGGGCCAGACTGGATCCTCTCCATCTTTCTGTCGCTCTGCCTCCCCTGAGAGAGGAGATATTTTTATTCCTCCCCTCGGGGCCTTGAGAGGCCTGCAAAGAGCAGGGGTGGCAGTGGGTGGAGCGGCAGGCCAGCCAGTGTCTGCACGGGCCGCTCAGGTCTGTAGGTGAACATAGCCTGTTGACCTCCCAGAATGAGTGCCAGGCAGCCTGGAGACTTGATGAAGCTGGAAAACTGCTATTCTTAGTGACAGCTGTCGTCCAGCCCTTTTGGAAGAAGAGAGAAATCACTCAGGATCTAAAAGTATTTAGGACAGCCAGGTGTGGTGGCGCATGCCTGTATTTCCAGCTACTCGGGAGACAAAGATAAGGACGATCAAGTTTTGAGGCCAGCCAGGGTATAAAGTTAGCAAGACTCCATTTCAACAAACAAGCCAAGTGTGGAGGATTACATTTGTAATCCCAACGACAGTGGAGGCAGAGGTAGGGGGATTGCAGTCCAGACTTGCTCAGGGGATAAAATGCATGGCCCTATTTGAAAAACAACTAAAACAAAAAGGGTTGGGGGAGTGGCTCAAGTGGGAGAGTACTTGCCTAACAAGCTCAAGGTCCTGAGTTCAAATCCTAGTACCACCAAAAGAGAAAAGAGAAAAGACAAGACAACTACCTCTAGGCAGTGCTTGGCCCTCGAGCCTGGTTTGGGAAGAACCGAGTGGGACAGGCACAGAGCACCAATGGGACCACACAGAACACAAGCCCACAGTACAGACAAACTTCTTATAATGAAAAATAAAAAACTGAAAATATTTTGCAATAAGAACAATGATGAAAACTGCTCATAGACTTTTTCCAATATGGCAGACCCTGTTGTAAGCCATTGTAAACATTCTATTCTCAGACCCCACAATATCCCCAGGGGTGGGTACTGCGGTTATTGCCATTTATGGATGGGGAAATTGAGTCTTTGAGATGAGGACTTTGGGTACAGTTATCCCAAAGACAGAGTCTTGTGTGGCATGGTCTGCAGGTGACCTCTGGTTTCCTCCCCTCTTCTCTGGCAGTGTGGTTGCTTGGTGTTCTCCTACTTTTTAATAAGCTGTTCTCTTTCAACTTCTCCAAGGGAAATCTTGACTGCTGGCCCTGTTGGTGGTGACCTGACTTTGGGTTTCTTTCTGAAACTCATGCCTCATGTTCAGCTGAGCACAATGGGGCCTGTTTTGCTTGCATAGGGACAGTAAGCTCCTGCCACCAGCCAGGAAGCAAGAAGCAGACAGGGGCCACATTGCTTATGGATTGGTTCAGCACTGGAAGACAATATTCCCTGCACAGCATTAGCACAGATACCTGGGCATGGGTGGTTTTTACTTTCAAACTATGTTGAACCTCTTTCTAGGCTTTTTCTTTATTGGGGCCAATGGCTTTTCCCCTCCTGTACACTGGCTACTCAGCCGGGTGGAAGTCTGAAAGGTTTAAGAGCCACACTCAGTGTGGATTCTAGTTTATTAGAATCTCAGTCGACACAGTTACTATGTGGGCACATTCATTTCTGTCCTGTATTTTTATTTCAGAAGATCTTAGGATTGACAGAAGATGATGGTTGGTGGATTCCTAGCTACCATCTTGAATGGAAGCCTACATTTTGCAATCCAATTTATATTTCTTTGCTTCTAATATTTTTTTACTTACATTTTCCTGTTTATGCTTTTCTGGTAGCCACCTCAAATTTCATGCAGAAGGGCCTGGAGACAAATTACTAAGTAAATACCACCAAACTAACAAATATGTACAAACAAGATTTGGTTACTTAGTCTGAAAAAACTGCCTACCACATTGGAGCTCCTGTTCTGGCAGGGGAAGGGAGTGAGGGAGGAAGGAAAAGGAGACACCCTTCACCGCAGCTGGTGACAGCAGTAAGTCAGTCTCTGAGCAGGCCCCCTTGGGGTGCTGAAATGTGAATGAGAGCTGAAGAGACAAGACACAAACAAGATGGAGCACGTGAGGTGTTGTAAGACATCCCTTTTGGTCTACCTCCTGCCCTGCTGTCTTCCTGCCTTGTGCTGGTGTGTGGGACAGAGCTGTTATGATGGTGGCTTCAACTGGTTCACTCTATCGTTAATAAGCCCAAAGTCATCGATGGTTGTTCTTGGCAAATAGCTCAGGTGAATTTTCCATGAGGTTCTTCATGGGTCCCATCTGAATAAGTGGAGTCAATTAGAGAGAGCCTCCATCAGGGAGGGGCTGCAGATGGGAAAAGAGGGCCCATTGTCCTTGGGGCCAGATGCAAGAGGCACCATAGAGCTTCCTTCTTTGGGATGGACCTCTCTTCTGTCATCTGTAGCTACTTCCATGCACAAATATTCATCTGCTTCAACCCTTCACTTCCCAAAACTCTACAAACTAACAGCTCCAAGGTGTACTCTGGGTAATAACTCCGCAGAAAAGAGCAGAGGTGAGGTCAGACTGTTCTAGAAAAGAGAGACAGGTGCAGTGCTGAGTTCAAAAGCAATTTCTCCAAAGTGTTACCGAGTGAGGGAAAAGAAGTCAGGTATCTTTCATAACCCCAGATGTATAAATGACCATAAAAAATGATTGTTCCTGGGTGACTTCTAAGGTTTCTTTCCTAAAAACTAGGTGCAAGTCTCCAAAATAAAAATTATTTACTCTTGAAATAGTTCATACATCAACTGAGTTCTTTCTTACAGAAACCCACAGGGCCCAAACATGAAAAGCACTGACCAATTCAGGACATTTGAACGACTGACAGTAGTCTGTCACTCAGTATACCTGCTTTCTTGGCATCTTCTATGATTTTATATTCCTAGAAAATGTGTTCTCTGTGAAGACACATAGGACAAGGCCAATGGGAAAGCAATATGGCGGAGAGCCATCCATGACTGGTTCTTTCATCGTGCCATTGGTTTCTCTGTTCCTTTCTTCATTGTGCTTTCGGCCCCTTCTTTTCCCCTTGTTTTCTTTTCTCTTACCTCTGTTCTAAAAGACATTTAAAATCAGATTCAAACCTCCCAGAGAAAGAATTTGTTTATATTTGGCAGGTTGTTTCTTCCTGTGTCTGAGACAAAAGAAAAGGAGGCTTAGAAATGTCATAAAATGTCCAGAAAGGTTTCCTGGATGTCAAGTAGCTATTTCCTCACACCGTGTGAATGAGTAAGTGTGGAAGAATCAGAAACATATAGATTAAATTTCACTTAATACCTGCATGTGGTTTTAAAGTGTTGGGAAAAAATATGCTTGAGGCCAAATCTGATTTAGGTTTAAAAGAGAATTCAGACAGGTTGAGGGAAGATGGAAAAGTCTAGAAGACATCAGGGGGTATCTGCTCATTTTTTCACCAGGTCTTGTGGGGTCATTTGTCCTTCCTGGGATGACCAAAGCCATTCCTTTCCTGTTGAAAAGGAATTGTCCAGAAACACAGGCCCTAAAGACATAGAGGTACAGTGCTCTCCCAGAGACTGTGTGAAGGAGAGAGCCATGTTGGGAACATTCTGGTCACGTGGGCAGAACTAGCGGTCTTGTAAGCGTGCAGCTTGTGGTAGTAAATAGTTGAGGAAGAGAGCCAGTCCTCACCATGCTGGCCCAACCATCTGCATGGAGCCCAAGCAAGGAGCCTGGAAGTTGGCGTCTCTGCCCTGTCCCTCCCTGCCTCACCTCTCCCATTCCACCAGGTGTGATCGTCTAGTTGACTCTGCTTACCAAAGGTCAGAATTACCCTGGTTCCTGTCGTCTCCATTACCACTCCTCTTTTCTTGTTCAGGCAACCATCACCTCTCACAAAACCAGTGGACTCCCACCACCAACCTTGTTTGCCTTCATTTCGTTCTCCACGAGGCCAACAAGAATGATCTGGAACCCATGTGAGCTGGTGGCAGCCCCTACTCAAACTCCTTCAAAAGTGGCTTTAATGCTTGCAAAATCTGAACATGATGTGTGTGGACCTTCACGATGTGGTTTCTTCCTGCTTTATATTTCTTGGTACCCTATTCGCTTCTCACCCCCAACACTCTTGCATCCCTGTTACACCTCTCAATATGCTCCAGCCATATGAACTACTTGCAGTCAGTACCTAGCTGGGGGCATTGGATAAGCTGATTACTGTCCTTGTGCCTCAGTTTCTTCATTTGTGAGGGTGATGGTAAACTGTATGGGGATTTTGAGGATAAGATAAGTTAATATACGCACAGTACTTTGAGCACAGCTACTTATCAACTATCCTGGACTCTTGCTACCCTTCTCTTGCCTCTTTGAATGCAGTAATTCTGCACCTTGAACTCCCTGCCACTTTGTCTGACTCACTTCTGCTCACTTTGAAGATTGAGCTTCACTGTCAATGCCACCGTATTATCACCAGAATCCCCCATCTTCACTGGAGCCAGCATGTCCTGCCATATGCTTTTGGAGTGTGGTGATCGCCGGGTCTGCAGAGTGAGTCGTGATCCATGTCATGTTACAATCATTTGCAGTCCGGTTTGTCTGGGTTTTTCAGGTACCTTGACACCTGTAGCCAACAAATATTTGCCAATTTAAAGAAAGAATAAAATTAACTCATAGGCAGAGAGTTAGCTAGCCTGGGTGCTTGACTACTATTTACTTCTGACCCCAGGAAGTGTCATATTCCTTTTCATCAATTCACAAATGATTATTCTTTTCTAATGAGCCAAAGGAAAGGAATTTTCCTGAGTTGGCATGTAGCAAAATCTATTCCAACATCTAGATGTTCCTTGTTCTGAAACTCAAAATTACCTCGCACCTCAAAACATCAATGCAAGGTTTGCCTTTCTCTTTTGCCTCTCTCCCTTCTCCCCTATTTCCTGTCCTAGCTGATGTCCCTCCAACCCACCCCAATTCCGGTTGCAGTGCCAACACTCTCTGGCTCTCCACTGAGCCTGCATTTCTCCTGGGTGCTGAGAGCAGCTGGGAAAATAAGCTCTATGTTTGGGTCTCGTTAGGTTGTTTTGGACACAGCGTGGTGACCCAGCGGGGAGGTGGCTTCTCCCACCCTGGGCCAGCTGAGGTAGCATGTGACATGGCTGAAGGATTCTGTCACTCCTGTTAGCCTTGGCTCATTAAAATGCCTGGGCTTGCTGGGGAATGGTATTTCCAAATCTGCAATGTTCCTAGGGCCATGGGGGCCGATTAGGGTAGGTCTTTCCCAAAGTGTCTGATTTGTCCATGGTCAGATGAGTTGGAGAGAGGAAGGCAGAGAGGTGCTTCTGAAAAGTTTGGAATCTCTTTCTCAGGCCACATAATCTCTTAGCTTTTTACCTTCTGTGAGAAAATTTAAAAACAAGTCATTTTTGTCATTTTTGCATGGCACAAAAAAATTGAATTTAAGGATTTTTAAACCTATTTTCCTCATCTAATAAGTGAGGCATGCTGTTTACTTTACTTCCCATTAATTATGTAAGTGAAGCATGATTTGTTAACAAATATATTAGATATTTATATCTAAAGTTCACCATACTGTTTGAGAAACACAAATTTAAAATGCAGACAGAAATTTAATTATGAATTAGTATTGATGATAGGCAAAACCTGCCTTGGTGACCTCATGTGTAGAATTCCTGCGTTTTTCATTAAAAAAAATCAACTGGTTAATTGCTGAGAATTTTAAGTACTATTTCTAAGTGTTGACATAAAAGAGACTCAGGTTGCTTGTCATTCTTTCTCGAGTGTATCCCATTGTAAGAATGAAAACATCATTTCCAGTAATGGAGGAAGAAAACTGGATATCATTCTTATGGGTTTCTCCCTTTGTTAATGGTGCTGGTGCACTCTGTGATCAGAAGACTTCCAAATTCCTTGTGTCCATTGGGAAGAATGCATGGCAGGACACATGGGTGTAAAGGGAGTTTATTAAAAGTCAGGGGAGAGAAATACAAAGGGAAGCATGGTGGGGTCCAAGTGGAAGCCACAAGCCAAGAGAGAGTGTCTCTGTTCTTCAGGTGCTTTAAAAACTTACGACAACCTATGGGAAGGGGAGAACAAGGAGATTCTTGTCTAATAGTCAGTGAGTGGGGAGAGGCATGGGTGGTTCCCGGCCAGGTGAGCGTGGTTCCTGAGCCAAGCATGGTTAATGGAAGATGTAATATTTTTCTGAGTCTCTGACTTAGCCTGGTTCACCTTTAACACTGGATTCTGAAAAGCTGCTGATAGCTTGATACGCACTAAGATTTTTGACCAGTAAATGAAATTATGGAGATTAGGACTAGAAAATCTAGGACTCACCTGGTAAAATAATCATCTTTAAGCACTCTGAAGTGGTCCCCTTCCCCTATATGTGGCCTGGGCTCAGTGACTTTCTTCTAACCAAGAAGGTTATAAAAGACTGAATACCATTTTGTTCTTACTTCCTCTCTCTCCTCACTCGCTCTGGCAGATGAAGTTAGCTGCCTTGTTGGGAGGAAGACTTCACACACAGCCTGTGGGCAGCCTCCAGCTAATGGCTGGCGGCTATTGAGGACATGGGGCCCTCCGTCCAGTACCCCATGTGGAGCTGTGTCCTGCACCAGCCAGGGAGTGAGCTTAAGTGTGAATCCTTCCTCTGTGAGCCTTCTAACGACCATGGTCAGCCTGTGAGAGACCTTGAGCCAGAGGACTCAGCTAAGATGTGCCCAGATTCTTAAGCCAGGAAAATAATGTAAGATAATAAGTGTGTGGTGTGTGTGTGGGTTTTGGTGGTTTTTAGGTCCTTGCTCTTGCTAGGCAAGCATTCTACCATCTGAGCTACACCCTCAGCCCTTTTTTGCTTTATTTTTCAGATGGGGTCTTGAGTTTATGCTAGGGACTGGTCTCAGACCACAATCCTCCTTGCGTTGCTGAGATGGCCATCTCTTGTTTAGAGATGAAGTCTCACTAACTTTTTGCCCAGCTGATCTTGAACTGCTGTCCTCTCCATTCATCTCCAGAGTAGTTGGGATTACAGGTGTGAAACATCAAACCACTAAAGTTTGGGGTAATTTATTATGTTGCGATGAATAATTAATATACCTCATTGCTTTCTTGTTTAATTTTGGCAGTATTTTTCCTTTTGCTTCTTGTCCTTAATGAATAGGTATCTAGTAAGGGATCTGTGGGTATAAATGGCATAGTATCAGAAATTAAAACAGGCTGGCAGTGTTATGTGTGCTGAAAAGCAAGTTACACATGTGCTCATTTGCTCTCCCAGTCACTTTCCATACACACAAGGAAGCTCTCAGCAAGCTTTGGATGTATATGTGTGTATGTGGTTGTCTGCTGTTTTTTGTTTTTGAGACAGGGTCTCCCCATATATTCCAGGTTGGCCTTAAACTCCCAGTCTTCCTGTCTCAACCGCTTCTGTGCTGGGATTACAGGCATGTGCTACCATGCCGTATAAAAGAAAGCGTGTTCATTTCTTTGGTTGATTTAGCGCCCTTCCCAGTGTCATTGTCAGCTTTCCTGGTGGGAAGCCATGTGGTGGTAGAGGGGATGAAAGGGTCCCAGCAGGCAGCCAGGAAGAAAGTGTGGAATTTTCCAGGGAGGTGGCATACATTCCTTCTGCTCACACCCCACTGGCTGGAATTCAGTCATGTGACCCAAAGCATACTGCAAAGGGAGCTGGGAAATATAGTCCAGTGCTGTCCAGAAGGAAGAAGGGATGCTGGTGGAGTAGAGTGCCTGCCTAGCAAGTGTGTAAGCCCTGAGTTACATTACCACCAAAAAGATAAAAAGAAGGAAGAAGGGACACACTTTGGCAACAATTTGCCAAAGTGGTGTCATCACCTGAAGTTCCGTTGAACACTTACAGTTCAGAAACATTGAACTAAGTGTTACAGATGCAGATGAGGTGGGAAAAGTATGGCCCTTGTCTTTGAAGACCTCATGGGCTGGCTGGAAGAGCCTGTTTGATGGGAGGTGGTTTGGACGCAAAGGCTCAGGCCAGCTGCCACCATCCCCCTGTGGAAAACAGTAGCAGTCACAGACTGTTTTGTTTGTGGGCAGAATAGTACAAGTTAATCCTGGGGAGGTTGTATTCCCACAGCCATGGGGCCACAGAACCTCTCACTTTGAGACTCTCTTTGTCAGAAATTATGGGCATGACAAAATGTCTCCTTCCTCTGGTGGAGTGTTTGTGACTGTGAACGCCCAAGGAATGTGTGGAAACCCATTTAGCCAGCGTGCCAAAACTTCTACCTACAGGAATAACATTCTCCGAGGTGGTTTTCAATGTTTCTGCCAAGAACTGGGAAATCAGAGTGTAAACTAGAACCAGCTCTTAGAAAAACACTTTTGACACAGTGATCGAAAGTCAAAACAGATGAAAGCCAGGATGGTGCATAATCCGTGAGCCAGCGGTGTTCTTGTTTTACACCTGAGAGACTCTCCTGATCAATGTTCCTGCATTGTTATGGCAACACTGACATAGAAAATGCCTGGAAACAACCCAAATGCCTGTCAATGGTTAGGCTAACTTAAGGTGTAGTCATGTGCTGGAATATTAGACAGTAGAGAATGTGGATAAATTATAGTCTCATGCATTCATATGAGCGAATCTAAGAAATGTAATGTTGAGTGCCAAACACAAGTGGTACAGGAATATATAAGGGGGGGGTTCTATAGCCTTCTCAAGCACACAACACTAAATAATCTTGTGCTTAATGATGTGTGAGTGGTGCACATGGGGTATATGAGAAGATGCATGTTAGCACTTCCTGTGCTCTGGAGTAGAGGGGCGTGATGTAGCGAGAGGAGATCAGGTCTCCATTCCTCTGCTTCTGACCTTCTACCTTTAGAAAAATAAACTACCCCTGCCCTTCTGTCCTTCCTGGCTCTCATGGTACCCCTCGTTGTAGTACAGAGCTAATCAAAGTTGAGAGGGAAAGGAGAATGAGAGGGAGAGAGTGTGGCCGGCCCAATGTGTGTGGAGGATGAGATGGTTTGAGAGTGAAAGTCCTGGTCTCACCCACATGATCCAAAAAATAATTGCACTTGTAGTCTGGGAAACACTTATTGAGCAATTACAATAGCTGTCTCTCCCCCTGTGCAAAGCAACTCCTTGCATTTCATCTAATTTATCTTCTGAATACAAGAATGAAGATAGGATTTTTAGACTTGTTGAAATTGCCATAAGAAGGGGACTAAGGTAGAAAGGAGAAAAATAGAGGACATGAACCAATTCGGGTTATAATACATAAATACATGGAAATGTCACAAGGACACTCCCTGTGTAGCTATCTTAAACAAAATGTCATTTTTTAAACAAAATCGGAGAACAAGAGGGCAGAACAGGTCCTGTCTGGGGGTTGGTACCAGTGGGGAGGAGGAGGATGAAGGAAAAGGGTGAAGGAGGGTGAATATGGTACAAATAGTGTGTACACTTGTATGTAAATGGAAAAATGAGACCTGTGGAAACTGTTCCAGGACTGGAAGAAGGGGGACATAAAGGAGATGGTGGAGGGGGTGAATTCAAGTATGACATATTTGATATACTGTAAGAACTTCTATAAACGTCACAATGTACCCCCACTCAGCACAACAAAAAAAGAAGTGAAAAGTGTAAAAGAATTAAAAATTCTTACCCCAGCCCAGGAACCACGTAGAAGCAAGATCACATAGCTACTCCCATTTTATAGATAAGGAGGAAAAAGCCCAGAGAGGCTGAGGCTTTGCCAAGGTCACTGTATTAGGAAGGGAACTTTGTTTTCAGCTCATAAATCCGGGGATCCGGAAGTCCAGGAAACTTGCCTGGGACACTATGCTGGGTCGTGACTTCCCCTGTGGGCACCACTCTTTCAGCCTGGCGTCCCCCATTTCCACATTCATTTAATTTCTTTGCTCCAGGGTGTAGCAGGTAGAGGACAAATAAAATGTCCACCATGTTTCCTGTGCTGTGGCTCTGGAGGCCCGCTGCTCGGAGCAGGTGGCTTGGTGCTTACGGATGTGGTCAGATTTGTACATGTGACACACATTAGTTCACTGGCAGGACGTGCTGTTACACAGTCCTAATGAAATTTGGGCTTGCTGCATTTTAACAAACCATCCAAGGGAGCAAGATTCCTGGCATTTTGTTGGCAGGAAAGGCCTGGAAGACATAAGAAAAAAAAATTCTATCATCATGATGGATTAAGTTATTTTCATCTTGTACAAAGTTACTTGCAGTTGAAAGATTGGACAAGATAGCTCTTGATTAAATGAAAATTGTGTCTGACGAGCCCGCAAATTATGTAGTCAAGCAACAGAGAAATCAGAATGTGGTTTTATTAGCTCTGTCCCAATAATGGCTTAGTTCAGAGCGAGAACCTTTTCCTACCTTGCAAGTGTGTCAGTGTCAACAGCTACTCTTTGAGGAATTTCCTTGAAGGGAGACTCTGACTGGAGGATGAATTTGGGAAATGGCATTGGCTGATTGGTTATTGCCATTTTCACCCTTGTGATTGGTGTATCTCTTTGATTTGTTCTGTGAATCCATGGTACTGGTCCCAGCCACTCTCAAACCCAGGAGTCCATTTCTCTGTCTTACGGGGTGTTTGCTTAACCAGTGAGCTGTAGACTGCTCTCCTCACCCTCATGTGTTCACCCTGTGTCCCCAGACTGGAGCACTGGACTCAAACATTTGGAGTAAAAAACTTAATAGTTGCAAGATTTCAGGACTGGCACAAGCCTGCCCCATGAGGGTTTAAGACTCCGAACATTTGGGTCTGTAGGCTGTTGTTTTTGATGGGAGTAGTGTCTTCTCCAGAAAACAAGATGGAAGCAACGCTCTTGGTTTAGAACACATGGCTAATGGAGGCCTCTGCTAGGGCAGGATCCACTGGCCCCTCTGCAGGAGTCTGTAACTAGTCCTGTCAGAAATTTTGCCCGAATTTACTAATTCTTGGAAACAATAGACAATACCCTTATCTGTCTGAAACCCCAAAGTCTGAAGGAAACACCCCCTTTTCCCAGCCCAGTCATCCTGAATGTAGTTCTCATCGAAAAACTCCATCTCCCTGACCCCATGTCCGGTGGGGGGGGGGGGCATTGAATTTGTGTGTTGACATGCAGTGCAATACATGCTTCCTTTTGGAGAACTGGAGGGTGGAGTGGGGGTGGGGGTGGGGGAATGTGTGGGGGTGAGGGATGGGTGTGGTGGGGGAGTGGGAAGTGCTGAGAGGTGTCTTCCAGGATGGCCTGGAGGGATAGTCTTCTCAGCTTGGTCACTTGGCAACCAGCAACATGACACAGGGACCTAATGAGGGTAGAGGGGGAGGAGAGAGCAGAGGAGATAGGGAAGTAACAGAAAATCCATTTATGTATTGTTTATATATGTTTTATATATTGTTAACTTTTTGCTTGAACTGGCCTCGAACCAGTCTGAATCTCTGTCTCCCAAGTAACTGGGATTACAGGTGTGAGACGCTGTGTCTGGCTGAAAAGCTGACTCTTTAGGAAGCAAAATGAAAAACTAAGTCAAAGCAATAACAAAAACACAAAGCAGCTTTGTGCATTGTGTCTTGGCTTCGAGTATGTTTGTGACTTTCACCAGGGAGACTATGTTACATGTTGGGCATTTGTAATTCAAAAATCTGAAATCAGAAATGCTCCAAAATCCTAACATTTTTGAGGGATGCCACAGTGGAAAATTCTACTTTGGGGGTAAACTTTGTTTTATTCACAAAACTATTCAGAACACTGCATAAAATTCCTTCAGACTATGTGTCTAAGGCATATATAAAACATAGATGGATTTTCTGTTATACTCGGGTACCATTTTTAAACAAATCCCAAATCTGAAACACTTCTGGTCTCATGCATTTCAGATCAGGGATCGCAGCCTTCCCAAGCAACCTTCAGAAGCAGCCCAAGTACCTTGACCACAACAGTTCTGGACGCTTACAGTTATCCTTGTTTTCTTTCTAATTTTAATGACTTGCGGGTGTGTGTGTGTGGGGGGAGGGTAAGGTGCAGAGACACCTGGGCCTTTACTTTTAGCCTAAAAAGGCACAGGACAACCTCAGTCTATTCATTTGTTGTTGTTTTTATACCCACTGGAGCATCCTCAAGAAGACTACTGTTTTCCCAGTTGTATTTGGGATTTTTCTAATTTGGAAATATTTGCATATACATAATATATATTTTAAAAATGAGACTCAAGTTTTCTGCTGTGGTGACCCCGTCCTGGGAGGTGACAGCAGCAGTGGGGATCCTTGATTGCAGTGGGTGTTTTTGTAGGATGGCTCTTTTCTTACAAAAATGTTGCAGTTTGAAATTGGGTCATCTTAGGACTCCTGACTGCCTTTAATCACTTTGAATGACTGCAGAATCTTCTAGTGTTAGAATGCTGTGTCTGTCCCAAGTTTTTGTCTCCTGCTTGCTGAACATGGGTTTTCTATCATTGTTTACGAGCTGCTGCTCTGGTCCTTAGATGTCAAATTCTGCCACTCCCACAGTTCTTGGCTGAGTTCTCCTTTCTGTCTTCAAACCTTTCACATTTCTTACACGTGTGTTTTGTAGAAAGCTGTGTGCAGGTGGAGAGATGAGTCAGTGAAAACAAGAGAAAGAAAAGCTTGCCTTATCTTCAGTTCAGTGCTTCTTACCTTAACGCTGCCAAGAAACAAAAATGGCAGGTGGAGGAGCTGACAGATGAGAAAGAACCAAGTCCCCAAACCTAGATAGGAAGACGCCCTCTACCAAAACTAGGGAAAACCAGCCTCCATGTGAGGGCTGAGATAAGAGTTGGGGAAGCAGGAGTGGGATGGAGGGAATTTCTCACCACTTACAGTACAAAGTAGGAGTTGTACCTGGTGAGGTACAAAGTAGGGGTTACCTGGGTTTGGCACCCAGGATGTTGGGCTTAGCCTTGGCCAGCAATAAGGAGAGACAAATGACGAGCTTAGGGTTCTTGGCCTTGGCTGAACATAAGAATAACTCAAGGAACTAAACAGAACAAAACAAGCAACATACCTGGGACCAGTGCTTTTCAAACTTGACTGTGGGTGAAAATTATCCAGGAATCCTGTTGAAACAGACTCTGGTGAATCAGGGGTCAGGCAGGAATTGAAGGTCTGCATGTCTAACAAGCTCCTAGGCCATGCTGGGGCTGGTAGTTTGAGGACCATACTCTGAGTAGCAGGGGCCTAGAATGATTCAGTCATAAACTCTCGGAGGTGGGTCCCAGCTATTCTTAGTGTAGAAAATCTTCCCAGTTTTAGGGTTGAGGACCACCACCAAGAGCCTAATAAGGGATGGGGGGTGGGGAGCCTGAGAACCCACAGATAAGTCTGAGAGATCGGATTACCTTTGTGTGGCAGAAGGACCTCCATATTTGCTTGCAGGAATCAGGATGATTTAGCATGGTGGGTGATCCTGGCCTCTCTGGAGAAGACAGGCACTTCACCTTGGGGCTTCAGAGTACCTACAGCTAATCGAGATCAAGGACTCTGTGTAAAAGGACTGATAACCAGAATATACAGGGAACTTAAAAAACTAAATTCTCCCAAAACTAATGAACCAATAAAGAAATGGGCATGTGAACTAAACAGAACTTTCTCAAAAGAAGAAATTCACATGGCCAGAAAACACATGAAAAAATGCTCACCATCTCTAGCAATAAAGGAAATGCAAATTAAAACCACACTAAGATTCCACCTCACCCCTGTTAGAATAGCCATCATCAGCAACACCACCAACAACAGGTGTTGGCGAGGATGCGGGGAAAAAGGAACCCTCTTACACTGTTGTTGGGAATGTAGACTAGTACAACCACTCTGGAAAAAAATCTGGAGGCTACTTAAAAAGCTGGACATCGATCTACCATTTGATCCAGCAATACCACTCTTGGGGATATACCCAAAAGACTGTTACTCCAGAGGCACCTGCACATCCATGTTTATTGCGGCACTATTTACAATAGCCAAGTTATGGAAACAGCCAAGATGCCCCAGCACTGACGAATGGATTAAGAAAATGTGGTATCTATACACAATGGAATTTTATGCAGCCATGAAGAAGAACGAAATGTTATCATTCGCAGGTAAATGGATGGAATTGGAGAACATCATTCTGAGTGAGGTTAGCCTGGCTCAAAAGACCAAAAATCGTATGTTCTCCCTCATATGTGGACATTAGATCAAGGGCAAACACAACAAGGAGATTGGACTATGAGCACATGATAAAAGCGAGAGCACACAAGGGAGGGGTGAGGATAGGTAAGACACCTAAAAAACTAGCTAGCATTTGTTGCCCTTAATGCAGAGAAACTAAAGCAGATACCTTAAAGCAACTGAGGCCAATAGGAAAAGGGGACCAAGAACTAGAGAAAAGGTGAGATCAAAAAGAATTAACCTAGAAGGTAACACCCACGCACAGGAAATCAATGTGAGTCAATGCCCTGTATAGCTATCCTTATCTCAACCAGCAAAACCCCTTGTTCCTTCCTATTATTGCTTATACTCTCTCTACAACAAAATTAGAGATAAGGACAAAATAGTTTCTGCTGGGTATTGAGGGGGGGAGCGGGAGGGGGTGGAGTGGGTGGTAAGGGAGGGGGTGGGGGCAGGGGGGAGAAATGAACCAAGCCTTGTATGCACATATGAATAATAAAAGAAAAAAAAAAAAAAGGACTCTGTGTAAGAAGTGTGAATGGTAGGAAGACAGACAGTGGGAGGAAGATGGCCCAGGAGAGCCATGGGAGAGGCAGTATTTGACATCTAGGGACCAGAGTGGCAGGTATCACTTATAAACAATGACAACAAACCCATGTTTGACAAGCAGGAGACAGAAACTTGGGTGAAAACTTGCATTCTAACACTAGAAGTTTCCACAAAATTATTCAAAATTAAGGTTGTAAGATGATCTGATTTCAAATTGTAGCATTTTTATGAGTAAAAAACCATCTTCTAGTTACCAGGCACTCCTCACTTTGGCTCTTCCTAGTGACTCTGGTTCTCTTTTAGAGGGGATTGTTTTTGAACATCAGAGATTACTTTTTTTACCCTTAAAGTGGTCCAGACAAGTCTGGGTCAAATGTGTGGGGTAGGTTTTTACCTGATGAAAGAAAAACCACAGTTGGAACTGACACCTACAACGCCACAAACAGGATTCAGATGGAAACACTTGAGCGGGGAAGGAAATAAACAACACAGAAAACCCAAATGATGTGGTTGGGTTGGGGTCAGTTTGTGGCCCAACAAATGTCCTCCTAACTTCTTTGGTGCATCACACATTCGGGGTTTTCAAATATTGCATTCTTGCATCAACTTAACGAATTGGGTTGAATATTATGCCTTTGATTTGCTGTCTGGGCTCAGTGCTGCTTCTCCCCCTTCAACGCCATCCTGGGGCCCCATAATTCATTCTGATTTTGATTGCGCTGTCATTCTGTGACTTTGGATAATAGGCCATTATTCTAGGAATTGCTATTATATTTTATTAATAGGCTCCAGGAGAATTTATAGCAATGAAGGTATGAAAGATTTGCAAGTGGCATCCTCACATCTCTTGTAAAATATGCCTGTGTGATGGATGAAGACAGCACTGCTCGCTCTCTCCCTCAGCAGGCACCATCAGATCCTGGCTTTGGGGACCATGGGAAGCCTGGCTCAAGGCCTCCCTGAAGGAAAATGGGCAGGAAGGGAATGGGACATACAGGACTTCATAGGAATGAAGTGACACTCACACGCAGATGAAGTCATGGTCCAAACTGCAAACTTGGGCAGAAATACCTGCTTATCATAGGTGTGTATTTGGGAAGTGCTAAGAAGGGAGGAGATACGTCACACAGAGGCAACCAGACAGCTCATACATTTTGATCCCTTGCTTTTAAGATCTTTGTGCAGGCTTTATTACACAGCTCAGTTCATTCTCTGATTCTGTACATTCTTCTGATTAATACTACACTGAAGCTGGCTGAAGTCATTAAAAATTTCTCATGAGCATGGTGGAACACCCTTGTGAGTCCAGCACCTGGGAAGCTGAGGCAGGAGGATTCCAAGTTCTCGGGCAGTCTGGGCTATGAAGTGACACCATGTCTCCAAATACCAAAAAGAAAAAGGGAAAAAGGAAATCTTTCCTAAGTATTATTGGCAACAGCTGCATTGGTGCCATCAGATGGTGAGGTCACTGCTTAGTTATCTGTCTGGTCACCTCCTTTGGAAGGGGTCCATTCCCACAGTGGACACCTTAAAGCATCGCACTTAGGGACATCCCATCAGCCACCTGGGTTGCACTTCAGTTCCATCCTTCACAAGAATCCTCCATGGAGAAGGAGGTAAAATGGAGGAACAGCACTGAGGGGTGCAGCATTGCTGGGTCATTGGAGTAAGATCAGTGTTGGAAGCATTGAGCTCATGGCAAGTGCTCCATGACTGATGGATGCCATTGTACATCCACGGCAGCAGAATTTCAAGTGTGCTGGCATTTGATGTCCCCTCTGTTCAGAATGCTTTTCCCTAGAAATCTGGGTAGACACCTGCTTTGTTACCTTACTATACGAGGTGAGGACAGGAAGTGTCTTTCCTCATTGTCTTGAGTTGATGTTATTTCTTGTTATGACCCTGGTTGCTATGTGATACATCGTCTATACACTTACCTAGTGGCAGCCTGCCTTCCTGTCAGAATGGAAGCTCTCTGACAGCAAGAATTTTAAGTGCCCTGCATATCCTGACACCTAGACTACTTCCTGACATGCAATACATTTTTGGTTTTGGGTGATACGGGATTTGAACTCAGGGCCTCTCTCTTGCTAAGCAAGTGCTCTACCACTAGAGCTATTCTCCCAGCCCTTATTGCTTTGGTTATTTTTGAGATTGGGTTCTTGCTTTATGCTCTGGCTAGCCTGGACTGTGGTCTTTCTATTTATACTTGCTGTGTACATTGGACGGTAGGCACATACCACCATGCCCAGGTTTTATTGGTTGAGATGAGGTCTTATAAACTTTGTTTTTGTTTTTGGTACTGGGGCTTGAACTCAGGGCCCCATGCTTGCTAGGCAGGCACTGTACCACTTGAGCCACTCCTCCAGCCCTTCTTACAAACTTTTTTCCCAGGCTGGCTTCCAACTGTGATCTTCCCAATCTCTGCCTCCTTAGTAGCTAGGATTACAGTAGTGAACCACTGTGTCTGGCTTAAACAGATGTTTAATGAATGAATAAATTGCTGAGCACTGGAGGTGGGAAATACAAATTCTAGTGTCACACTACCAGTCAGTCTCTGGGAATGTGACTCTGGAATCTGTTTCTAGAATCTTCTCTGGAAATTTCCCGCTCTCAAGATCTGCTGGACCCTAAGTAGGACCGCCTTCCATAACAACGATAACCTTCCTAGTTAGGATAGGGTGGAACCACCATATTTGGCACTCAGCCAATTGGCTGAAAGCTCACATGAAGGGGAAGCCATCTTTGTCGTGTGAACGGGACTCTTGCAGGTTTGTTCAGGGCAGTTATTCTGTGTGACCGCATTGCTTTGACTGCACCAAGGAAAGGAAAATGAAGCCATGATTTGTGTGTTTTGTGCAAAACTCTTTTCTGTGCAAAACTCTTTTTTCTTCTGCACACTCATTCCCTGGCAGTTCTTCCCTTTCTCTTCACAGTTGATAACTGTTTTCCTTCTGGGATGTTCTATTTTCTGATATTGTCAGAACTGCTGCTAAGCCCAAACTTTTTGGGGTGCAGGGTGCATGTGAATCCAGGCTCATTGTGGGCTGGACACACATGGGAGGGGTGTAGGTTGATCGGGCTGACTTGGGGATGGATGGATCTGGGTCACTTCCCTGCCTCAGCAGCCCCACACATCTAGGTTCAATGAAAGAGAGGAGACACTAATTCCTCTCCTTTCAGTTTCCAGAACAATCCACTCTGGAGGTTGTGTACTTTCTGTGACTCTTTTATTTTGTAGGCGGCACTGGGGTTTGACCTTGGGGCCTCATGCTTGCTACCCAGGCACTCTGGCACTTGAGCCACTTCTCCAACCTTTTCTTAGGTTGGGTATTTTCAAGATAGAATCTCAGGAACTATTTGCCTGGGGCTGTCTTCGAACAGTGATCCTCAGTCCTTGTGACCTCTGCCTCCCCCGTAGTCAGGATTACAGGCCTTAGCCACTGGCACTGGCTTTCTTTTTTGGCACTGGGGCTTGAACTCAGGCTCAGGGGCCTGTGCTTGCTAGGCAGGTGCTCTTGTCACTTAAGCCACTCTAGCAGCTCTGTGACTCTTTGGTTCATTAAATGAACGTATATCTGGGCCCCTGTTAGACAAACCTTGTGCAGGGTGCACAAAGATGGTTCCTTCGTCCCCAAAGTGGAACATCCCAGCAGTTCCAATCCAAAGTACCGTAAAGTTATATTTTGATGCTTACTACTTTAAGGGAGGTGGGGCCAGTCTGAAGTACACCATATTTCAAGGCAATCAGTCTTGGCATTTAACACAGTATAGGAAACTCGATAAATGCAGATTTGAATGGAATTGAATTTAATCTTCCTTAAATATGTACTATAGTTGAAACTAGGCTAACGAGTGTTATCTGATAAAGAGGTCCTTGGTGGAAATCAGTTAAGGATGACTATAATTAGTGATGGTTGATCATTGTCAATTTAAATCCTCTGGTATTCCTCAAGTGCTTTGAGGTGCTTAAAAAGTGTGTGTCCTCTTAAGAGGCTTTGAAAACGTTTTTCTACAATCGTGTTGACACAGTTAATTAGCAGTTAGAACAATAGGCACAAAGCTTTCTTCCTAGGTTGTGCTGGGCCCAGCCTCAGTCACCGCACTGGTTTCTGGGATTCCAGTGCATGAGAGGCAGGGAAACGAGTGTTGTATGTACATCATGGGATTCACTGGTAACGAGCTGAGAGAATATTTATCCTAGACATCCTTTCCACCCTGTTCCACCTGATGGTTTTTGTTCAAAATGCTTCATAGGTCTCTATTTTTCTCCATGGAACTATTGTTTACTTGTAATTTCTCTAACATGGCCATCTCAGCCCTGGTTGAGCCATTGGCTAGGGAGTTAGGCTTTTTTGTGGCCACTCTACCTGACAAGGGACATCAGTTTGAGCATCCTGACTGTGGATTGGGACTTCATGGGCTGAAAAATACTAATTATCTGGGGGAAGAGGGTAGCCAGCTGTGAATAACGTAAGGTCTATACCTCTTGTTTTCACACATCCAAGCCTGTATTAAAGGTATGTACAGGTGTGTTCATGGCAGTTTGTTGAAATGTGCAGAGAACAAGAAGAGCAGAGAAAGGGGGATCTTAGGTAGACTATGGGAGACTATGGGGTGTTTTAAAGTGTGGCTCTGGGGATCTTCTAGAAATCATTCAGGCTGTGGCTTGCCCATTTCTCTGCAGGCAAATTTTATGCTTGTCTCTTTCCTGGACACGAGTCAGGTGTGCTGAGGAGGAGAGCGGGTCTGCCAGGCTCCCTAGCCACTTGGCTGCCAAAACATCTGGAGTCTTTGGCAGTCCCCTGGGGAGGCACTGAGCTTTGCTGCAGCTGGGTTCTCTCTGTCAGCAGGGCAGTGGGAGGAAGGGGCCCTTCTATAGCTGGGACCAACACTGGATTCTGATGATGTGAACATAACCCTTGTGAGAAAACTCTTGTGGCAGGGATGGGGGGGGAGAAGAGAAGGGGAGGAAGAGAGAGGAGAGAGAGAAAATGAAGAGAGGAGGAAGAAGAGGAGGGGGAGGGGAGAGAGAGAAGAAGAGGAGAGGAGAAAGAGAAGAGGAGGAGAGGAGAAAGGGGAGGAAGGTGGAGGGGGAGAGAGAAGAGGAGAAAGAGAGAGAGAGAGAGAGAGAGAGAGAGAGAGAGAGAGAGAGAGAGAGAGAGAGAAAGATGTAAGGTTAAAGGTGGCTCTGAATTCATCTGGATTTTTCTTCACCACCAAATGATCCAAGGCAGGGAAGGTGTCCTAGGGTTGAGGCCTGGACACGGTTCTCAGGTATGGTCCCCGACCTGCACCATCCCCATCCTCTGGGAACTTGAATGCAATTCTGCATTTTCTGGCCCCTCTGCAGACCCTGGAGCTGAGGACTAGCAGTGTGTTTAACAAGCCCTGTGGGAGATTCCACTGCAGACTGAAGTGGACATGGAAGAGTCACTGGTTCCGAAGCTATTAAAATCTAGGTTGGAGCACTCCTCTGCTCCGTGCTGTTCATGGGATCGTAGAATTTGGCTCTCAGTAGTCACATCTGTGTGGCAGAGGTGGTACCTACTATTCACTCATGTAATGACAATGCATACTCAGCTCTGGGGACACAAAACAAGTGGAACCAGAAAGGACCTGACTTCAGAGAGCTTCCACCCCAGTAGGGGAGACAGACATTGAGCAAATCATCACGAAACAAGTCTGATTACCAGCTGTAATCAGTGTTCTGGAGCGAACAGTTGTAGGCTCTGAGAGTTTACACAGGAATACCTGACCTAATTTGGGGGCTTGGAAAAGCTTCCCTGTGACAGTGATGTTTGCAAGGTCAGCAGGAGGATTAGAAGGTGTTGGGGAGGAGGGTGGACAGAAGGTGAGGCATTTGGCTGCCTGTGTGTGAAGGTCCCTATGACTTGGTTCAGGTGGGGACAGCGTCACAAGCTTGGAGGAACATTGGTTCCCTCATTTGCCTGTATACTTGGTCATCTGGGGAGCCTCAAAGAAATGTTCTCTGGGCTGCACTCTTAGAAATAGTGATTCAGCTTACTTTTAACGATCCTGGTTGAGTCTGATGCGAGACAAGTTTGGGACCCACTGAATTGGACGTGGAGCCCAGAATGGTGAGGGCAGTGGAGAGTGAGGACAATACCAGCCCACCAGGTGGTGGGGCAGGTAAGGGGCGGAGGTCATTCCCCTAAAGGCAGAGGGCATGCTGGGGGAGTTATGAGCAGGCAGAGGAATTGAGATCTGTACTTTGAAAAGGTCCCTCTGGTGACTGGGCAGAAAGTGAAGGGGTCGGGGTAGGTTGTGGTCACTTAGAGGCAAAGATAAAGATTGGTTTGGGATTATTGGTAGGATTCCCCAAGAGAGGACAAGGGCGATGATGAGTGTTCGATTTCTGACTTGTAGATATGCAAAATTTGGAGGAGGACCAGGTTTGGGGAAATTCATGAATTTGATGGTGACGTATTGAATTTGCTGGAAACCATGAGGAACAGTGGCCTCAACAAGTAAGAGGTTTGGGCTGGGCTGGGCTGGGTGGTTCACACCTGTAATCCTAGCTATTCAGGTGGCAGAGATCAGGAGGATCGCAGTTCAAAGCCAGCCTGGGCAAATAGTTTGAGAGACCCTTTCTTATAAAACCCTTCACAAAAAAAAGGGCTGGTGGAGTGGTTTAAGGTGTAGGCCATGAGTTCAAACTCCAGTAGCACAAAAACAAACAAACCAAAAAAAAAAGCAAATAAAGTAAGGGGTTTGCATGTTTTGTGTAAGAAGCCAGCTTAGGCAGCCAGCCTAGGGCTGGAATGATATCTTCTAGCTGCCTTTAAAATCTTCTTGTGGCTTTTCTCTCTGCCACCTGTGGCTTATGTATGTGGCTGTAGGTGGTCACTGCACCATCCCATTGTAGGCAGGAAGAAACAGAAAGAGGAAAGCAAGGTGTGTGTGTAGAACAGTGCTGGTATCAGGAAGTATGGGCTCTACCCTGACCTGCAGCTCCTGTCTTTTTGGCCATAACCTGTACAGGGTCACCTCTTCCTGGAAAGGCAATCTGAAAGTTCACTGCACCACAGACAAAATCGTAAGGGATAAAGGGAAGGGACAGAGGTTACCTGAGTAATCTGTGGTCCTAAGTTCCTTTTGATCTAATCAAGTAGAACTGATGGTAGGTTGCTGAGTGCATCTCTGTAGCACGGGGGCGGGGGGGGAGGGGGGGAGGCGAGAATGGAGTATTTTGTGGTCAGGAATACAGGAAAAGCTTGAGGATCCTTTTCAGTGAAGAAGGGAAGTTGTGCCTGTTGGTGGCTCCTGCTATTACCCCGGGAAAGAGTGTCCAAGAAAAAGAAAGCAGTGAATCTGAGGTCGGGCTACTCCATAGGATTCTTGAGTTTAACGATGTCTGGTTACCTGACAGAATGACCTGAATCTGAGAGTAGGAGCAGCCACTCACAATAATTGCCTTCAGTGAAGCAAGCCAGGCTCAGAAAGAGAAAGGCCGCATGTTTTCTCTCATGTGTGGAAGATAGATCCAAAATGTAAACATACACACAAAAGCAAGCATGGTCATATACAAACTCAGATGTAGAACATGTTTGTAACAGTGGAAGTACTCTACGGAACTCGGGGGAAAAGGGAAAGGAAAAGAGAATGATTGAGCATCAGTAACATCGCATACCATAAGGTGTGAAGGTAGAGGAGATAAGAATGTGAGGGGGAGGGGAGAGCAATGGAAGGGACTGAACAGACCAAAGTAAAGTTCACTCACAGTGGGGATACCTATCATCAATTTAAATATTAATAATAATTTTAAATATTAATAATGAAAGACAAGACTAAAATAGGTACAGTGGGGGGTACTAGTGGAAGGGAGAGGATGAATGAAGGAGTATGGTTGATGGATTTCATATACATACATGAAATAGAACAAAGAAACCTCTTGCAATTGCTCTTAGTGGGGCGGGGAGGGGATGGAGTGGGGAGAGAGGATGGGGGTGATCTGACCGAACTGTCAGATAGAACTGTCACTATGGATCCCCCTTGTATAATGAATATATCCTAATAAATATTTTTTATAAAAAGCAAAATAAATGCCTTCAGTGTCTACTATGTTAGACACTGCATTAAGCTCCTGATGTACCGTGTGTGTGTGTGTGTGTGTGTGTGTGTGTGTGCACACTCACTGGAGGGTGTGTGTTCCTCCCATCTTGGCATGGCACTGGTTGCAATATGACCTTGTAGATCCTCCTAATGACAAGTGGAGTCTATTTCTCCATCTCTTGAATCTGGCCGTGACTGTGTGGTATCACACGTGCAGTGATAAGGAAGGAAGGCTTATAAAATACTTGTGCATTGGGTTTGCCCTCTTTGCTGCTCTTGGGAACCCTGGACCATGGCCAACTGAGTGAGCCCAGGCTAGCCTGCCAGACATTGAACTCACTCCTATCACCTGAGCTGACCTCAAGCCAATGTCAGATTCATAACTGAGAACACCTTACACCACCATCCAGCCCTAGGTGAGCTCCCCCCCAAACCATCCATGACAAACAATTAGTGTTTTTGGTTACTAAGATGTGAAGTGGCTTGTTAAACAGCAAAAGCTAAAAGATACATAAATATCTCATAAATTTGTACTTTTTTGGTTTTAGTGGGTTTGAACTCAGGGCCTTGTGCTTGCTTTGCTAGGCAGGCACTCTACCACTTGAGCCATTCTCCCAGCCCATTTTTGCTTTAGTTATTTTTCAGATAGAGTCTTGTGCTTTTTGCCTGGCCAAGCTTGGACCACAATCCTCCTACCTGTATCTCCCATGTAGCTGGGTTTATAAGCATGCACCATCATACCTAGCTTGTTTGTTGAGATGGTTCGTGCTATTTTTTTTTTTTTGACTTGGGCTAGTCTTGAACCATGATCCTCCTGACCTCTGCCTCCTGAGTAACTTGGATTATAGACATGAGCCACCATACCTGGCCTATAAACATTTTCTTGTATTCAATTATTTTTACTGGGAGCCAGTATTGGGTAAAAGCTGTAAGGGTTTTAAAGTCCTGAGTTCAGAATCTGCCTTACACATTTCCCAGCTGTGAGACTTGTTAGCTGTCTGCTCCTTTCTTCTTATCTGTTAAATAGGACAGCTAGAGGCTCAGCCTCCCAACCTCGTAGGCTGTTGTGAGGATCAAGAGAGTTGATGAGCTGAAAGCTCTGCGCTGTATCTGAGGCCTATGGCAGATGCTCAAAGATGTTTCTTTCCGTGGTGTTTAATGGCCTTGGCTCCCATGGCCCAGTATTCACTCAGGATTGGATGACTTTTGTGGGTCAGGGTTGGTTCTAAGGCAAATTGCATGTGGTCTGTCACATGTTCACATTTTATTTTGGGGAAGCGAATTTGATATATTCACAGAAATGAACACAGGAGGCAACTTAAAAGTGTTGAGGAGAAGTTCAAAAGAGATGGGAAAGCCTGATAAGTATGATGCATAGAATTTGTCCCTCTCCATCCACTCAGAAGTCAGAGAGAATAATACAAATAATACCCTTCACTACACAGGTGAGGAAGCCAGGCCCACCAGGTGCTTGCTGGGAGTTCTCTTTAATAACCACGTGTGGCTCCCAGGTGTTCCTTCCCCAGCCCAGCCCACAGTGTTCTGTTTCCCTCCTCTCTTGCTGGGCTGTCAACCCTCTAACAAGGCACAGGGACAATGAATTGCAAATTTTTTCCCTCTAATCACTAAAATCTACAAACTTCTGCCAGAACCTGTAAGCAAGGCTGGCCCAGGGAGTAGAGGACTTGTCAGTCAAATGCTGTCATTTTGAACTTTTCCCTTCCAGGGTAAGTCTTAGAAGTATTTTCTGGTGAGTTCAGGCCAATTTTATACCCTTACTCTGGTTGGGTATATGACTTTCTCAGTGTCCTGGCCTTGGCCCCTCTGCCATTTTGAACTTTGTCTTCATCTAAGGCCCTCAAACTCTTGGATTCCCGACTCCCCAGCCTGCCTCCCCCTACCTGGAATCTCTCAGCTTAGTGAGAAATGCCACACCCTGCAACAGCCTCTTTGCTGTGATCCTGTGACCCAGATTTCTTTGCTTGGGCCCACACTCTCCAGGGAGCAACATGGTTTTACTATAAATGACTTGCCAGGCTTGTCCTCCACATGTCTGGTGGCTAATGCCCGGTGTGGGCGAAGGCAGTGGTTTTGTTGCAAATTCGACCCATTGTTTGGGGGCCACCTGGGTGCCAGCTGCTGTTAGCCCCTTGTGCATATTCACTGGAGTCGTCCCCTTGGGCCGCCACAGAACTGTCCAAAAGTTTTTAATCACCAGTGCTTTCCCATCATTGGGAAGGACATTAAGTCAGGATGGATGGTTGCCAAGGAGGTCTTGGCCCTTCCAGGCTGGAGAGGAGGGGACAATTCTCTCTTCAGGTTGTCCATCTTGTCCTTTCCTTGAAGCACAGGCCATCTTTAAAGTGAAAACCAAACCCAAACAGACAAAAACAACCAACTCCTAAGGCAAGCTGACAAGTGATGCCAGAGGATGGGAGGGAGGAGTGGCCAGGTTGTAAACAGCACTTTTGTTTTTTGGGGGCTTTGGCACTTTAGATTTTTATGAGAGTTTCTTTCTAAGCATCAAATGCACAATGGGCCTTGAAAATTACACAGGAATTTCTTCAGCCGTCCTCAGACTCGGCAGTGCTAAGACTGAAGAATTTCAGGCTGATGTGTCAGGCACATCTTGGGTATGAGCCAAAATAGAGTTCACGGGGCAGTTCCTTAGGATCCCTGTCCTTATGAGCAGGTGGCTGTGGCACTTTTGTTGGCTGTTCAGGCTTGTTCTGTAGAGCCCTGGGTCAGTACATATATGGTACCCCAGACCCCCTGCCTGCCCACTGGCATAGTCACCCTGTTTGCAGGTCTAGGCTTTCTGTTGTCTCTCTCTTTTTTTTCTCCATTGTGTATAAAAACCCTCACAAGTAGGGTGCATCTTATTTGTCCCTTATTTTGGGATTGGGTCCAATTCCCCATCTCCATCAAATTTTGACTTGACTTCTTCAAATTAGATGGGCTTTTCAGACTGAAGACCCCACTGCTTCTTGACTGCTGGGGCAAAGATGAATCTTAGTTTTTCCATCCTGGCTGCACAGTAAAGGGAAATAGGAAGGACACAGGGCCTGGTCCCAACTAGACTAAAACAAATCCTATGGGGTTAGGAGTGGGGTTAGGTACATTTAAAAAGCTCTCTTGTTGAAAAAATATGCTGCCATGTTTGAAAACCACTGATTAAATCAATGGCCAGCAATCCTATTTACTGGAGGGCTATTAATTTAAACAATCATATATATATATATATTCACACATGCAGACTTTTAAAAGATTCAAAATAAAAACAAAGATAATCTTTATTCTCATGTGTTCCCCTGTCCCACCAACATTGCCTGGCATGTGCCCAGCCATACTCTAAAGATACAGAGGCCAACAAAGAAATGCAGTACCCACTCTAGTGACTTTCCCTGTGGTACCAAGTGAAGACTTAGAAAAATTACCCCAATATAGCATTAAAAGCTGCAGGTTGTGCCAAAGGTAGAAGAAGGAAGATGCAAAAAAAAAAAAAAAAAAAAAAAAAGCAGGTCCATTCCAGGGGTTGCACAAATATGGGATGGGATCTCTGTCACACACCAGTGACAGAGAAGACACACCAGTGACAGAGCAGACACACTAAGCAGCAATACTTGGAATGGCTCCATCACCACACTTGATGGATGATTCTGGTATCTTCCACCTGTGGTTATGCAGGTCTTGATGGCTCCTGTCCCCAGAGGTTCCTGCACCCAGTGGCTCAGAGCTGCCTATTCCCATCCTAAGGAGACTCGTCTACAGCCCAGAGGGCACTGGCTAGAGGTGCTCACCTCACTTCCTCTGCTGTGTGTGAACTGAAGGGTAGAGTAGCCATATCTGGAGGTCTGGGCAGTCTTGGACATTGCTCTTGAGCTCAGGGTCCTCACACCTTCCTCAGCCAGCTTGGATGCTGGCTCCCTGGGTCAGTCTTGACATTGGCCTTTTCTGCTGTAACTCATTCCCCTTGTTTATTAGACCACCCCCAACCCACCATCCAAGGAAGGCTCCAGCCTAACAGTGAGTAGAATTCATTGACGGTGGAATCCGTTGTCTACATGGCTTGTCTTAGAGGGCCAGAAGAGACAAAGCCATTGAGTTTTCCAACGTGGAGTCAAATGCATCAGCCAGACCTTCTTGAAGGGACCAGAAGACTTGGGGTTTTGCAGCTATCTGTGGGTTATGGCAGTGATGGTGTCAGGTCCCTGAGACTGTCTCTGAACATCCCCTTTCACTCTTGATCAATGGATATAACATATATATCATATATATATATATATATATATATATATATATATATATATATATAAAACTTCTATTATATTCATCCCCCCAGCCCCAGTCCTGTCACCCTCTCCTTCCTTAGCAAAGATTTTGAGTTGTTCTCTAGACCTACATCCTGGCACCCTGAAGTGACATTGGAGTTGGAGGCACACAGAGAGCAAATTTCTTTACCTATGGGATATTATTACTCATGCACCTTCAGATAAATATCCAGAGCCAAACAAGAGAGTGACTGTATTCACAGAAGTCCCCCAGGGGATGTTCCCCAGAGGACATGTTCCAAGACTCCTGATGGATGCCTGGAACTGGGTAGTACTGAACTCTGCATATACTGGGTTGTTTTCTGTGCATACATACCTATGATAAAGTTTGATTTATAAGACAGGCACAGCAAGAGATCAACAATAGTAGCTAACAATGAAGTAGAACAATTATTACAAAACGAAGACACTTGTTCACATTCCTGCTTCTGTTATGCCAAATGCAGGTGCGTCATGCTCTGTGCAAA
Organism: Castor canadensis; assembly: GCF_047511655.1. NCBI lineage: Eukaryota > Metazoa > Chordata > Mammalia > Rodentia > Castoridae > Castor > Castor canadensis. The sequence continues at coordinate 36,021,537 of NC_133404.1, read as the reverse complement.
ATAATTCTGCTGATGGAGAATCCACTTTCTTTTCTTTGCTTTCCCACAGTAGGCTCAGCTGTGTAATCCCGCCCTGCCCAGTAATTTAGAAGAATAGAAATAATGATGACTAGCAAAGGCAGTTGGGTCCTCAGGAGAGTCCCTAAGAGACAAACTATAATTATCCAAATTAGACTCAGAGGGGGACTTCAGTTTTCAACCCCACGTGCTCTGCCACAGAACTGCTGATGTCTCTTTTTGCTGAAGGTGTGACTCCCAACGCAGTGCTTTCTGGCTAACTTCCAGTTCTTCACCAAACTTACTCAGGGAGTTACATGTATCCTAGGATGGTGACAAGAGGGAGCTTCTTCTAGAAACTTCTGAGAATTCCCATTTGAAGGAAACGTTTAGGCTTTTCCCTAAATTACATTCTCATTAAGAATCAGGTAGTCCTTCATATTTTTATACCTCAAATCAGCCACACTTTCAACAGTTTTTCTTGTTAAGTGCTGCAGATTTCTGGAGATTTTATTCATGACAGGTTCTGTCACACCAAGGCCAGAGGAGAACCATGAGGCTGAGGGTAGATGAGCAGTCTTCCTAGCTGAGTGACACCTTTCCACTTATAAGCCTCCCATAGGGTTCATTACAAATCTGAACCTTAGCAAATTACAAGGCAGAGGTTGAATTTGGACTTTGTGGTCAGGTAGACTTGTGTTCGAATGTAAGTGTGGCCACTTGTTGACTGGACAGCCATGTTTGAGTTGCCTGACTATATCCCATGTGGCCCAGAGGATTTGGCCAAACACTGTGTGGAGAGACTTGACCACACTTTAGTCTGGTTTCTACTTGCACAGTCCTGACCCTAAGGGTGACCCAGCACCTGTGTAGAGATTTTGCTCAAAAGAGTGCAGTGATGCCAAACCACAAAATATATAGTGTCCCTACCTTCTCTGCCAAATCATTTCAGCAATTTTCCACTCCCTCCTCCTTCTAGTATTTACCATTTCCTTGTACTCCCTCCTGGTCTCTTTTTTACTTCTCTCTTCTTACTTTCCCATAATCCTTTTTGTTCCTTCTCTATTCTTCCTTTACAATCCTCACGCACCTGTCTTAGCTGGAGTTGAGCTCAGTTCAAACTGGAGTTTCTCTCCTACAACAGTAATTGGAACAAAGTTTATCTTGCTACCTTCGACACATGTCTGGCACTGTTTTGTACTGTCCAAGACTCAGCTTCCTGACCTGTAAAAGGGAGAAATGAGTATTCTTTCTAACTATATACTATGCTATTACGCTGACTGTAATCATGGTAATGTGTCATGAGCCATGGGATTTGTCTGTTAATGTAGAAGCCACATTTGTTAAATGTACAAATTTATTGAGTATAATGAGTGGGAAAAACTCCTCAACCTCAAATGGAAATGTAACAGGTGGGAGAGCTCTCTTACTGACCAGTTAAAGAAGGGGGAAAGAATATCTTAAAGAAGTGAACAGCCTAGTTAAAGCAGGGTTGTGGGGAGAAATGGGGGTTATGTAGCAGCAAAGAGGTGGGGAAGGATGGGGTTCTGACTTCATATTTCAATCAACAGGAGAGTTTAAACCACAGGTGAGTTCTGCTTATTGGGTGGGATACTTGCCATGGTGTGGTGGGCCCACTGGAGTGTGGGAGGAGGTGATGGTATAGCTAGGAAAGGTTGCAAGGGAAGTATAAACCGTAAGGCAACAAAGAGAAGAATGATTCCTGATTTCTGGTCTTATCACCATGGACAAAAATAATAGATGGCAGAGTGGGAGAAGTCTATCTAGTCTATTGAAGACAATCCTCAAAGCAACAGAAGAAAAAAGGTGGCGACTCCTACCAGAATGGGCAAAAGACATGGTCAGGTAATTTTTGGAAGAACAATCTGCCTGCTCCAGATAATTACTACTGCTTCATATCAGTAGTAATCAGATTAAAGTTAAACAAAAATGAGATATCACTTTATATCTACAAGACTATATACTTGTATCTATTAGAAAACTGAATAATACCAGGTACGGTGGGGACCAGAGATACAGTGTACTCTGCAAGCTGATGGGATTGGAGGGAAAACCAACTAATGATGTCACAGCCTATGATGAGGTTATGTCTGGATAAATCCATTGTAAGTCAAAAGAATGGTATGTTGAAAATATATTCAAAGCCCTAAAGCTTCATAACCACCATAGCTGAGTCTAGCCTACATTAAATGTGCTCAGAACACTTAGAGAACACCCAATTGGACAGAAGTGTCTAATACAAAGCGTATTTGATAATAAAGTATTGAATATATCTTTTAATTTAGTGGATTCTGCACTAAAAGCAAAAAACAGAATGGTGGTATGGCCTAAAACTTCCGAGCTCTCATAAATTCAAAACATTGTAGTTCAGGGATCATCAAATGAGCCTGTAGGAGGAGCCAGCATACACCTGGACATCTGGACAAAGATATCTCCAGCAGTGTTATTTACAAAGCTGGGTAGTGGTCCATCAGCCAGGCGAGGAGGCTGGCAAAACATGAAGAATGCGCTGGAAGAACAAGGCTACAATTAGGGGAAACAGGTCAGATCATCAACTGCAATGTAGGTGGAGCCTAAGGACATAAGTTAGTGAAAACTCTGGGGGCAAAGTGAATCACTGATGCCATTGATATAAATTAAACTGCACTGCCCTAATAAATACGGCTTCAAATGAACATGTCCGAAAAGCTATATCTTAAGTAGAATGAGATGGTTGTTCACAGGTGGGGAGGAGGGAAAAGGGAGGGGAGATGAAGCTAAAACCTTAAAATCTCACGGACTGAGTGAGGACTGTGATTATTTCAGCCCTTGGCACTTGAGCTCAAAATAAATGAGTGATACACCTGTTATAATCGCTACCATCAAGAACACAAACAACAACAAATGAGGGCGAGGATGTGGGGACAAAGGAACCCTCATAGACTGCAGATGGGAATGCAAGCTAGTGCAACCACTTTGGAAAACAAGATGGAGGTGTCTTAAAAAACTAAACATAGATCTGCCTTATGATCCAGCAATCCCACTCCTATGGACATACCCAAAGGAATGCAACTCAAGTTATTACAAAGGCACCTGCACACCCATGTTTACTGCAGCACTATTCACAAAAGCCAAGCTATGGAAATGGTCAAGATGCTCCACTATTGATGAATGGATTAAAAAATGTGGTATTTATACACAATGGAATTTTATTCAGCCATAAAGAAGAACGAAATTTTGTCATTTGCAGGTAAATGAATGGAACTGGAGAACATCATCTTAAGTGAAGTTAGCCAGGTTCAGAAAGCCAAAGGTGGCATGTTTTCTCTCATATGTGGAATACAGACCCAATTCAAATACAGCAATGTTATGAAACACAGGTAATGTAAGGGGAGGTCACTAACAGGAAAGAGAGGGTAGAAGAAGGAAGTTTAAGAAGGTGAATATGGTTGATGTACTCTTTCTATACAAGAATGAATGTAGATTTTTTAAACCTGCTGAAATCACCATAAGAAGGGGACTGAGGTAGAAAGGAGAAAAGTGAAGGGAATGAACGAATTTGGGTTATAATACATTTTTATATATATATATATGGAAATGTCACAGTGAAACTTCCTGTATAGCTATCTACAAACAAAAATGTCTTTTTATCAAAGATAAAAGGACAGAAGGCAAGACAGGTCCTGTCTGGGAGTTGGTACCACTGGGAGGGAGGAGGATATAAGGAAAGGGTGTAAGAGGGTGAATGTGGTAGAAATTCTATGTGCTCATATATAAAAATGGAAAAATGAGACTGGTTGAAACTATTCCAGGAACAGGGGGAGGAGGAATAAAGGAGAATGATATAGAGGTGAATTCAACTATGATATATTTTAAGAACTTTTGTAAATGTCACAATGTACCTCCAGTGCAACAATAATACAATAATAAAAAGTGCATGATAAAGGCCATCATTCTGAGAAGAACCACCTTTTGTTTGTGCATGTGTATACTTTATTAGATCTAGCAGAATGTCACATGTGCTCAAATGTTTTCAATATTACAAAATTTCCTATTAACAGTCCTTCGTAATGCTAGTTCCCATTGGGTTAACATACTTGAGTATTGGAACAACTATATAAATGAGTTAGTGGGAATAGTTTTAGAAAATGAGGAAACCGAGGCCCAGATGGCTAAAGTGACTGACTGAAAGTCACAGAGCTGGGAAGAAGCAGCATTGTGACACAGACCTGAGGCTCCTGGCTCTTGTCCAGGTCTCAGGTCTCTGGGGAGCATCTTCAAGTGGGAAGTTGTTGCTTCTTTAATTAAATTTGGATGAAAAATGTCATTGGAGATTTTTTTCATATGTGCTTTCCAGTTTTTACTGTTTTTGTTTTGCTTGGGTCTTGTTTTTATTATTGTTCTTGGAGAAGAAATTTTGTTATTCACTCTAGATCATAAATCTGTGGTTGTTAGTCCAACAACATGGTATGATGGCTTTAATAGAACTACTAGGAGTTATCTTTTTTTTTTTCTTTTTGGTGGTATTAGGCATTGAACTCAGGACCTTGCACTTGTTAGGCAAGTGCTCTACCACTTGAGCCATGCCCCCAGTCATTTTGGTTTCAGTTTGCTTTTCAGATAGATACTTTTCCCTAGGCTGGTGTTGGACCTTGATCCTCCTACCTCTGCCTCCTGAGTAGCTGGGACCACAGGTGTGTGCCACAGTGCTCAGGCAAGAGTTATCGTCAATTTAAAAATGCCTTCATATATTTTTCTTGTTTGGAAAAGAGAATGATAGAGAGTCAACAATATTGAAATACCTTACATTTGTGCAGATAAAGGATATAATGTTATATAATGAAAGCTCAATAATAATGGGGGTGGGAGGGAAGAGGTAAGGCAGAGTAATAGAAGGGTTGAATGGGCTAAAGTAAAGTTTACTCATACACCTTTGAACACTGACTTTGGAATTTATAATGAAAGATAAGACTGTAAAATAGGTACAGTGTGTGTGAGGTACCTACGGGAGGAGGAAGGGTGAAAGGAAGAGATGAAGGTGAAGGAATATGGTTGATGGGCTTGATAGACATATACGAAAAAGAACAATGAAACATCTTGCAATCGGTTTAAGTGGGGCAGGGAGGGGGTCATGGTGGGGAGATGGAAGGTGTCATGGGGGAGATGGAGGGTGTCATGGGGGAGATGGAAGGGGTCATGGGGGAAGATGATGGGGGTGATCTAACCAATGTATAATTTGGAATTGTCACAATGAATTCTCCTTAAACAATGAATATATCCTAATTAATGTGGAAAAAAAAAAAAACTTGTGGTCCAGTAAAACTCTCCTTTATCCTACTACCACCAGCAAGACTTTAGCCAAGATTCTTCTAGATTTTCTTCTCCCAGGAAACTGAGAATTAAATTTCCTTCTGGAGTGAGGAAAGGAGGAAGAACCCACAACTGGAGTCTTAGCAACGGTCATTCCAAGAAGATGGGTTCAGTTTAGTCAAGTCAGAGGCTGTACCTCCCGAGGCTGGAGATTTAGAAATAGTTGACTTGGCCTTTATGAAGTAACTACATTTTTAGATGCAGCTGGACTCTCTAGGCCGGAAGTTGAAGTCCCTGGAGGAGTTGGGCTCTCGAGATTTCAGACATATGTGAAGTCAGAACAGTTGGACCAGCACTAAATTGGCTTGAAGAGAATTCCAGTCACAAATTTAGCTCAGTTGCTAAGAAACATTCCCATTAGGAGATTTCTGGTGGCTGTAGAACAGGTTTCCTGTGGGGCTTCCCTGGTGCAGATCACTGGGCATTGTCCCTTCTAGGGAGTGAGATAACAGATTTTGTTGGCGGTCCCCTGTTTTTTTTTCGTTGTTGTAATTTGTTTTCTGTGTGTGTGTGTGTGTGTGTGTGGTAGTAGGGTTTGAACTCTAGACACACTCTACCACTTGATCCACACACCCAGCTGGGGTGACCATCTGTTCTTAGTCCCTGTATCTCACCTGCTCCTAGTTACTTGCTTTTGGTTGACTACAGATCATGCCTCTGATGTGTCAGTCATGATGGTAACACAAATATCCCCAAACTGTCCTCTGGCAGGTGGATCTGCACTTGCTGACTGTCTCTACATGTGGCAAAATGGGCCTGGGGCAGTGACATCTTGATGACTTGATAATTGGTGACTTAGAGACGTCACAGGTATCTACTGGCTTTGGATTTTGCCGGGTGGGTACCCACACCGAAGTTTTCTTCTGGTTTGTCTCCTGGATTAGGTTCAGTGGCATCCCTCAAAATTCATGTCCACCCAGAAGCTTGGACTGTGACGTTCTTTATAGATGTGATTAGTTGGGTTGACATCTTCTGGATTAGGGTTACTCCTAAACCCAGTGACTGGTGTTGTCTGAAGAAGGACAGCCGAAGACACAGAGAAACACACAGAGAAGAAACTGAGGCAGAGATTGGAATGTTACGTCTACAAGTGAAAGGATTTCAAGGATTGTCAACCATCCCCAGAAGCTCAGAGAAAGACTTGGGATGGATTCCCCCTCGGTGCTGCAGAAGGATCCCTTTTCTAACTTCTTGATCTTTACCTTCTAGTTTCTATGACTGGAGAAAAATAACTTCTATTTAAGAACACATGGTTTGTGCTCCAGCACATGCATGTACTTCTCTTTGACCTGTCAGAGTGATTGGGTGGCTGGGTTTCATCTCTATTTGCATAACGAACAGGTTACACAGGGCTGGGCATGTCACTCAGAGACAGGTGCATCACTCAACTTGGACCTACTAGAACGAGTCCTGGAATCTTTTTGGATAGTTCCAGAGAGTAGATTTCTTTTTCTGCTGGGTCTGCCAACCTGGAGCTGCTGCAGGTCATCTTTGTCACCTGACACAGAGATCCTGTCAAAGAATGAAGCCAATGCTGAGGAAAGAACAAAGAAATAGAGATACATCCCCAACAACATCACTTACACACCTAGATCCAGCTATACCTGAACTCCAATAGACTTTTTAGTTAAGAGAATCCTCCTACCCTGTTGGAGATGAGGTTTCTGTTACTTGTAATCAAAGGATTCTGACCACTAAATGTGATTTACGGACAAGCATTAATTCTCATGGTCATTGAATGATTTTTCTTGGAAGCTCCCCGTTGACTCTTTTGGACTATAGTTGCATTTTAAAGGAAAGTGGTAAACTAATGGAAAGAAAAAGAATCTGACATGGAGAAGAGAAACATAAGTGCCTCCTATATGCTTAGCCATGTGCTAAGCACATAAAGCTCCTCCCTTTCCTCCCTTCCCTTTCCCTTCCCTTTCTCTTCCCCTTCCCCTTCCCTTTCCTTCCCCTTCCACTTCCCTTTCCCTTCACTTCCTCTTCCCCTTCCCTTTCCCTTTCCTTTTCTTTCCGTTCCTCTTCCCTTTCCTTCCCTTTCTCTTCCCCTTCCCTTCCTCTTCCCCTTCCCTTTCCCTTTCCTTTCCTTTCCCTTCCTCTTCCCCTTCCCTTTCTCTTCCCCTTCCCTTTCTCTTCCCCTTCCCCTTCCTTCCTGGAAATGGAAGTTCAGAGAGTTAAATACCTTTTTCTTCACCATGCAGTCAGGAACGGTTTGGGGAAGTTTCCAAACCTGGGCCCCCTGTTTAAGGTATGGACCAGCAGCTCTGAGAGCTTATTGGAAATGCAGAATCTCAGCACATCCCTCCCCCCCAACATGTGCTAAACCTGACTCTGCTTTAGGATGAGACCCTCGCTGAGTCACGTGCCCAGAGAAGTTAGAGAAGTGCTGGTGTCACCGCTGTAATCCAGAGCACTGAACTCCCCAGGACCACGTCAGGCTGTGTGCCCACTTGGGCCAGGTTCTCCTGTACCAGCTGGCCTGCATTAGCAGAAAGAAAAATGCCCTGGGAAGGGAAGTGTGTGTCTTGTCCCTCCTCCCTTGGAGTCTGTGAGGGTGGAGGTTTCTGCTGCTGGGCTGGCTGCCCCCATGGCTGCAGAGCCTGGCTTGATGGGGCCACTGCAGAGCTCATCCCAATGCACCTCAGCTGCCTCCTGGCCACCTGGGCCCAGCTGGAGGGCCAGCTGCCTTCCCCTCCAGGGATTATGCCCGGATAGCTTCCCACGCAGCTCCTCGGATTCCAGACTAAGTTGCCCTGGGAACTTATGGAAACTAATGGGTTGCGGAAGGCCAGTGGTGCTTTGTTGGAGGGAGGGATCAAAGGGAGAGCCACATCTGTCACAAGAAATGTGGGAACAGCCTTGTGCCAGGAGAGATGGGGGAGGACTCTGTCCTGGCTCTGGGTTTGATGCTCCCTGGCTGAAGTGCTTTTCACAGCTCTTGGGTCAGTCACTGCTGATGTCTATTGAAGTCAGCTGGGCACAGGGCTCTGCCCTTCCTATCGTCCTTCCACGTGCCGTCTCTGGGACAGACCATAGAACTTGGGGCTAGACACAGAAGAGGGAAGAGAATGCCGCACACCTAGGAGTGCTGGGGCCACTGTCTTTCTCAGCTAGGGTACTGGGGCCCCGTTTCCTGCTTCTCAATTGTCACAACGGAAGGGGGTAGTTCTCTGGATATTGATAACTTTTATGGACATTGGGAAGGTCAAGTCTATTTGAGTCATCGCCTTGTTTTCTTTTTCTGTTTTGGTGGTACTGGGTTTGAACTGAGGGCCTCATGCTTGCTAGGCAGGTGCCACTTGAGCCACGCTCCCAGGAATTCTTTGGAATCCATTTTTATCAAGCTCTCAGAGAAGGCTTTTGCTGCTGGTCTGGGGACCATAGTTTGAAAATCGAGCCAGGGCAGAGCACACATCTAACTGTGTGGCCCTGGGAAGGCACTGACCTCCCTGGGTCTCTGTTTCCTTGCTTGTCAAAGTGGGGGAGGTCACAGTGTCTCAGGAGGGAGGATGTCACAGCTGTCTAAATCACCACTGGTGCTCTGTGAACTTGACTGCCTATAGCGGGGCCTTCCCTCCCACAGGGTCTGACTTAACTCTTCAGAGGTGATCGGGCATGGGGACAGTTGTGGTCCCTTGAGGGGCTCCAGGTACAATGGAGAACCACTTTCCTGAAAGCACTGTGGCTAGAGGAAGGGCAACAATCCCTATTGTCTTTGGAGTGTCTGAGTCACTTACCATCAGTGCTTCTCCAAGCCTGATTCCTAGACTGGTGCATCCTGGGAGCTGTTTGTTATTGGTCAGCAAGAGAGTTATAGAAATGGAGAGTGTCCAAGACATTCCATGGCATCTGAGTCCGGCCAGGTCTCTGAGCATGTGGTCAGGGGCTCTCCTCACTGAAAGGGTATAGACCACCTTTGGTGCTGCTAGACCCCAGAGAGCAGGCCGGGGGCACAAGCTAAAACCAGGTGTGGAGGGAGCACCTATCACAGTGCCAGGTCTGGAAATCAGACAACCCACGGCCCTCATCTCTCTGCTTCTGTTATGTCCTCACCGACACTTTGGAAGTAGGTATTTCTATGTTTGTCTGCAGATGGCAAACTGAGACCTGCAAAGATTAAGGCACCTGCCCAAGGCCAGGTATCTTGGCCTTGGTAACTGCGTTAGTCCAGGGCTTTATGTGCACATGACCAGTTTAGTCTCATGGGAACCACACTCAGTGGTTCACTCTGTGGCCGCCATCTTGAATTTCTTTGTCATTTTAGTTTTGAATTTGTGCAGGGCAGTCTCATGGTGTGTCAGTTAGATTTCCAGTGCTGTGACAAAACACAGGAGAGAAACAATGTAAAGGAGGAAGAAAGGTTTCTTTTGGCTCATGGTTTCAGAGGTTTCAGTCATGGTCACTTGACTCCATGGCTTCTAGGTCCATGATGAGGCAAAAATCATGGTGGAGAGCAAAGTAGCCACTTTGTGACAGACAGGAGACAGAGAGAGAGAGGGGTCAGGGACAACATAGAGCCTTCAAGGGCTCAATCCCTTCACTTAGGTCCTACTTCCTAAGTGTCTGCCACCTGTCAGTTGCCCATCAATCACGAACCCATCCATGGATGGCTCCGTTGATGGAGTCAGAGCCCTTATGACTCAATCACTTCCTCAAAGCCTCACTTCTGAACACTGCTGCCCTGGGGACCAGGCCTTCATCCCATGAGACTTCAGGAGACATTTCAGATCCAAACCATACAACGTGGCTCAGCTGATGCATGGTCCTGCTTCCCTAAGTTACTGCCTCCCCACTTCCTAAGCAAGGGTTCTTGTCCTTTAGTCCCTTCCTGGCAACCACTGCCACCCCAGCCTATGCAGGGCCCGGGGGAGGGTGTGGGGAAGACCAGCCTGCATGCTCTGTGCAGAGTCATGGGAGGGGTCAGGACACCTGCGAGGCTGCACTTGGCATGTGAGCACTCCCACACCTGAGGGACACATCGCATGTCAAGTGAAGAGCCACCATGACAGCTTAAGACAGAGGCTACAGGGGCAGGAAGCAAGCTTTTCTTCTGCTTTTTGAACACAGGGACTCGCAATGCCATTTGGCACTAAATCCTGCAAGTGATAGATGTGGCTTTGCATATGGCTGGGGTTGAACCCAGGGACAGCGATTCCCCAAAGCCTCCCCCAGCTTCCCCCCTCTGTACTTGATTGCTTTTTTACCAAGAAGTGCACTGCCTATGGCTATGCACTATGACAGAGGTCACGTGACCACTGCTGCTGGTAGGGAAGTCACGGGGTGGAATTGGCTTTTGAGAGCCACCAGGTCTGGGCGCCTTGGTCAGTGTGGGTAGAAGTTGAACTTCTCTCTCATGGTGGGATCCGAGTTCTTCAGGAGAAAATGGCTCTGTTTGCCAGCCCATCCCCTAACAGGACTCTGACTGAGGGGCACTGAGCACTCATTCTTTGTGAAGAGACCTGGGTTCAAATCTCATCCCCACTACTTCTTATTCTTAACCTGGTCTTCTGGGACAAATCATTTAAACTCACCAAGACTCTTTTTTTTTTTAAATTTGTTTTTGAGACAGGGTCTCACTATGTTGTCAGGGTGACCTTGAACTCACAATCCTCCTGCCTCCACCTCCCAAGTGCTGGGATTATAGGCATGCATCACCATGCCTGGCTAAGATTCAATTTTTAAAATGCTGTAAAATGTGTCTCCTTTGTGAGGATGGAGTGAGATTATGAAGCAGCTGGAGAATCTCTGCTTTGGCCTCGCTACTCAGGGTGTAAGTGGGGTCAGCATCACATCTTCCTTCCTTCTCTGTCTCTCTCTCTTTCTCTCTCTGGTACTAGGATTTGAACTCAGAGCCTTGAACTTGCGCCACGCCCCCAGCCCTTTTTGCTTTTAGTCATTTTTTAGATAGGGTCTCACTTTTATCTGGGCCTATGATCCTTCCATCTATCCCTCCTGCATAGCTGGGATGGCAGGCATGATCCACCACACCCAGCTTGTTTTTTTGAGATGAGGTCTCACCCACTCTTTTGCCCAGGCTGACCTCAAACCATGATCCTTTTGATCTCCATCTCTTGGCTTGCCAGTGATTCTACAGGCAGAATTGAGTGTCAATCACCTACTGGCCATCAGAGGCCCTCCCACCCCTGCTCCTATGTGGGGTACACTCCACTCTCCTTACACTTTCCTTTGTGGCCGACCAGTTGGCCCTGTGTGCTGCTCACCTCAGCATGAAAGCCACTGTGGGGCAAAATGAATTGTAATGCAGGCAAACAACAGCTTTGAATCTCCAGGGAACATTTGAAGCAAGAACAAAAGATGCTGAGTGTGTGTTCAACCCTCAAAACTGTTTTTCCTGCCATTTTCTCTCTTGCTGTTTTTATTTTACTTTTGATCCCCCATGGGAGTTGTGTTATTCCATGGCAATCAGAGTCTCTGCTCCTGGGAGGAGACCATTTTTTCTCCCTGGCACTTTTTTTTTCTTGATGGGACTGAGAATTGAACTCAAGGCCTCATGCTTGTGAGGCAGGTGCTCTACCAGTTTAGCCATGCCCTCGGCCCTTTTTTAAAAATTATTTTTCAGGCTGCCTTGAACCTTGAGCTTCCCAATCTCTGCCTCCCAAGCAGCTGGGATTACAGACATGAGTCTCTAGGCCTTGCTTATCCTGGAGCATTTGAACCCAAGAAATCCTTCAGAGATCGAGTGTTGAGAAGAACTGGCACATAACCAGAGGCTTCTCTGGAGTAGGGAATTTGTGATGGTTTTATATAAACTATTCATTTATCCATAGCTTCTCAGGAGTTTTCATTTATCCATTGTTATTTAATTCTTCAAATAGTTATTAAGCAATTATTATGTATCCAACTGTCCTAGGGTTGCTGGATAAAAGAGAGCTGTCACAGACCGTCGTCTGGGAGGAGTCCTGGAGAGGGAAGCAAGGGTTCCCAAGCCTGAGCTGCGCCAGCCTGCCCTCAGGGCTCCTGGTGCCCGGATGTGGAGGCCCCTCCCCAGCAGTTCTAACCTAGTAGGCCTGGGGTGGAAATCTGTCTGCTGCTGGCCTGGGACCCACTTGGAGAGCCACCAGCGGAAACTAAGGGGAGGCGATGATAAATGCGTAAGTCTAGCTTAGGGAAGAGGTTAACCTTCTTAACTCTAGAGGTTAGACCAGCTGGCCCTACCTTCGGGCTCAACCCGAGAAGCACAGGTGGCTCATACCTGTAATCCTAGCTACTTGGGAAGCTGAGATTGGGAGGATCGTGGTTCAAGACTAACCCTGGGCAAATAGTTCACTGAAACCCTGACTCCAAAATAACCATTTCCAGCAAAATGGACTGGAGGAATGGCTTAAGTGGTAGAGTGTCTGCTTTGCAAGCACGAGGCCCTGAGTTCAAACCCCAGTCCCACCAAAAAAAAAAAAAAAACAGTTCCCAAAGAGGAGAGATGCTTCAGTGGAGGCTGCAGATGTGACTAGAGGTTCATCAGCCAGGGGGAGTGAGAAGGCTCTGGAGCGAAAACTGTCAAAGACCCAAAGGCAGGAAACCCCAAGGCTGCTGTAGTGGAGTGGAGTCAATTGTCTAAAAGGGAAAAACAGAGATTAAAAGAAATGAAACTCACTTCTCTTTCATTAGGAAGGTCCCAAAGCAAGTGATTCAGGGCAGGTAGGAGCTTTCTCTCTCTTTCTGCTTTAAATGAGTGTATATTAATTGTGTACAGAGATTTCACCATGGCACTTCCAGACACGTGCATTTTGTACTCTGATTAAATTACCCCCCATTGCTTTCCTCCTCTCCCCCTTTTAAAACAGTTTTTTGTGGGTTTCATTGTGCCGTCTTTATACATAAATATAATACACTTGGATATTATTCCTCCCCCATTGTCCTCTTTCTCTCTTCCCCCTCCCACTCACCCCCCACACGGTTCCCCATTTATATTCATGTTATATGAATATACACACACACATACTATTTGTGCCATACATATTGAGTTAAGATTCTGTATATTGCAGAAAATGTATGCTATTTGTCCTTCTGAGTCTGGCTTATTTCACGTCACATGATCTCCAGTTCCATCCATTTTCCTGCAAATGACATAATTTCATTCTTCTTTATGGCTGAATAATACTCCACTGTGTAGATATACCATATTTTCTTTATCCATTTGTCAGTTGATGGGCATCTAGGCTGATTCCAAAGCTTGGCTTTTGTGAATGGTGCTGCTATAACCATGGGTGTACAGGTGTCTCCATTGTATCCTGACTTACATTCCTTCAGATATGATCAGAACTGCCCCTTGCCACCATTCTGCAGCCTGAGCTGCAGCTGGTCTCATCCCTTGCAGAACAAAGCCCCACTGTCCCTTATCTCTTGCCACCTCTCTTTGTCTGTCCCTAGCCCTTGCTTTCTCCCAAATGCTACTTAAGGCCAGACCTGCCAAGAGAAGCTGCTGCGCCATTTTTCTCAGCCAGCCAGCCTGCTTATTAAACTTTTGGACATGAGATACCATCGTGAGCCTCATTTGTGTGCAGTGTGTGGCATTTTCCTAACAAGTTATGTGCCCAAGAGTGGTACAGCAAGATCATATGGTGGTTCTAGTTTTAGTGTTTTGAGGAACCTCCATACTGATTTCCATAGTGGCTGCACTAATTTCCTACCAGTAGTGTATGAGGGCCTGTTTTCCCCTGAATCCTTGTCAGCCTTTGTTGTTGTTTGTGTTCTTGATGTAGCCCTCTGACTGGAGTGAGGTGAAATCTCAATGTGGTTTTGATTTGCATTTCCTTTATGACTTGGGATGTTAAATATTTCTTCATGTATTTATTGTTTGCAAGTGATGTCTGTTTTTAAGGTCACAAGATGGCTGCTGGGGCTCCAGCCAGGATGTCTGTATTTCAGGCAGAATGAAGGGACAGGGCAAGGAGCAAAAGCTTATTCCTTCTAGCTGAATCAGCACCCTTGGGAGAGACTTCTCAGAAGCCTCCCCCAGTGACTTCTCAAGAGAGGCAGCAGAATTCAGTATTTCAGCAGATCAGATTGCAGCTCTGACTAAATCCCAGGCTCTGTTATTAAGGCAGGAGTGGAGAATGGATACTGGGTAGGCTGCCATGGACGTCTGGAGGAACACCAAGTTCTTGGCATTGCCAGAGCCAATGATGCCAGAGGGCACGTGGTGTGAGGAAGTTGGTGCTAACTTGAAGAGTAGCACTAGTTCAGGGAAGAGGAGACACAGCTGGGTCCTCATGAAGGGGTGGAAAAGCATGGCCTGCGTCTTCTGTGTGCCCTAATCTTGCACTGGGGTGCCACAGGTTCCCTTCTCTTGCTGCCTCCTTTCTTCTTTTTTCCCTCTCTCCTTCTCCATTTTACTTTCTGTCTCCCTCCCATCCTGCTCTCTCCTTGCAGGGTGTGCAGGGGTTGGGTAAGTCAGAGAGAGGAGGGGAGGAGGACTTGTAGTAAGATTAGGGATGGAGTTGCCATCAGGAGCTTGCAGATCACCACACAAGAGCTATTGCTGGTCTGAGCAGTGGCACAACACGACAGGTACAGAGCGAGGAAAAGTGAGTCTTTGGGAACAGATCTAGAGCCTTCTGCAAATCGCATTTTAATTTTACACTCTTGGCTCAGTGTGTATATGAAACATGGCTAGAAACACAGTCATGTTGCACAGACGACAAGAGATGAATGTGTGCTTAGGTGTTAATGGGGCTGGGGACCTGGGCAGGGAACAGGTGTAGCCCAGGTGGGAGGCGGTGTAATCACAGAGTATGGGAAGCTTGGGTGACTCCAAGAGAAGCTGCAGAGTGTGCACAGTGTGACATCGACCATATCAGTGTCACAGGGGGTGGCAGCAGATGACTGGACTCAACCAGGTGGGTATGTGTCCCAACTTGGGAGGACGTTTGCTAAGTGAGTTTTACTTGGGTTTTACTCCTGCCTTCCATGTTGAACGTGCTGTGGTTCCCTGATACATGTGCCCTGTCAACATGTCCTGGCTCAGCTATTAAATTGGGACCAATGTTAAAAATTAAAAGCACCCAGGCTGGTCTGTTTCCTGAATTCTTTTGATTCCTACCACCGTTTTTTTTTTCTGTGTGTGTGTGTGTGTGTGTGTGTGTGTGTGTGTGTCTATAACTACATTCTTCAAAATGAGACCTTCTCAACTAGTTCAAATATTCTTTTGATGGGCAGATACTGGTCACCATGTCACCCCTCCAGGTGAGATATTGACCTGTTAAGAAGACTTAGTGGGAACAATGCTTTGGTCTAAAAAGGTGACTTAGAGAGTGAGGATTTTGATACCACTCAAGTGCCTCTGTGTGATGGTGGATATATGTAAAATATTTTGGTTATATGTACATTTCATGACCCTAGGACTTGCCTTGCTGCCCACTCACAGTGTAAGTGGACTCCCTAGCCAGTCCTACTGGACTGATGGATTCCCTAGCCAGTTCCACCTGCCTCTCCTGCTTTAGTCTGTTCCCCACTGACCTACTCATTAATCAACCAATCAGTCAGTCACACATGGCCTCAATGTTCAATGCTGAGACATTGTTTTATGTCTTGGATGGCTCAGATATTTAGTTGTTCCTAGTACTGGGCCATGTTTCCATTTGTATTCTAGCATTTGTTCATTCTTTCGCACCTCCTTATGACTATGCATTTCTTGTACATTCATTGAACACAGCCCGACAGAGCATCTCCTGTGTGCCCTCCTCTAAACTCATGTTGGAGAAAGGAAACAAAGAAGACTCAATTTCTGTTCTCCATGGATCAAGGCTTGCAGAGAGATGTCCCTCTTCTCCTTGTGTCCTCATGTGGCCTTTCCTCTGTGTGCATGTGTTCCCAGTGTCTTTCCTTTTCTTATAAAGGACAACAGTCATATTGGATTACAACCCCACCCTTATGACCCCTTTAACCTTAGTTACTTCTTTAAAGGTCCCACCTCCAAATACAGTCATGTTGGGAATTAGGGCTTCAACATATGAATTGGGGAGGTGGGGGGAGCACATTTCAGTCTATAGCACAAGGTGAGGTATGCAGCCTTGCTTGGCCAAGACATGCACCTGCTCCAGAAGTGAGCAAGGTAAGGCAGGGACCTTATGCAGGGGTCTGACAAACATGGTGATGGGGATATTGGGTGCTTCTAGGGCCCCTGATGGTTTTCAGAGTTCAGGCTAGTGTTGTCCACACACATTGGTGTGTGGCAGAGCTGCTGGTTTTCCCTACAGCAGGTTCATGGTGGGAGGTCTCTGCTGTATCACATTCAGCCTGAAACACAGACACACTGTAGGTGATAGGAACTTTTCAGGTCCACTGTAATCCTATGGAACCACGGTCATGTATGTGGGCTGCTGTTGGCTGCAGTGTTATTATGCAGCAAATGGCTGTGTAATTTAATGTGGTAAGTTCTAGTAGAGATATACGCAGTATTTCATGGGCACTCAGAAAAGAATAGCCTGTAGTCATTTTCTCCAACTCTTCACTGTCGGCACTGCCTCCCACCATATGGATGCTGGTGTCTCGTTTGCTGAGAAGCTTTTGTGCTGATAAATCTAGCAATCCATTTGCAATAGTGACTCTCCAGTTTAGTAGCTTAGTCACCCATTAGCTAATCAAACTGTAACTCCATTTGTTTGTACATGAAAAGTTGGTCCCTTTATTGTGGACTGAGAGGACAAAGGCTGCCCATTATTGGCTCATCTCTCTCTCTAGCTGTCCTATCTCCAGCTGGCCACTTTTGCCTTGGGGGCCACACTTTTCCCTAGTGGCAAAACCGAATCAAATAACCCAGAGGTCCCTCTCAGCACTGCTATGCTACAGGACCATAGTGATTCTCCAGTGGAAGCCAAAGCGAGTTTGTCTGCTGGTAGGAGTGAAGGACAAACTCTTGTAGAATGTACCCAGTCACAGGGACAGATATGAGTTCATTGGTTTAGACACCTAAGTGCCTGGAGTCTGCTCTGTCTCATGGCAAGACAGACAGTGAGAGGACAGGCCACAACAAACAAGGCTTTCCGGTGTGTTCTTTAGTGCACTCATCCTATGGGATTCTTCTTCAGAGAGGGTTCTACAGTGAACCAGCTTTGGGAAATGCTGCATACTGCCTTCTTGGATATCCGTAGTGAACCTTAGCAAGTTGAAGACTCTGAGAAGTCATCCAGTGAGGAATCAAACGTTTGATCCTTCAACACGCTTTCTTCACAGCAACCCTATTAGCCCAGACAACTCTACTTTTATAGGGACATTAAATTAAAGTAGTATCAAAGTCTTCCAAAATGATCACAGACCTTAAGACGCCCCATCTGAAATATGAAGTCTTGTCTTTGACTTCCTTCACTTTTGACTGAACCAGGGGGCCTCTCTGAGTGTTCTCACAGCAGGAGGGAAGGCTGGACATCTGCACACATGGCGGCCACATGGGATTGTTGCGGGTATCAGGGGTAAGTCGAGGGGGTCCACATTTGGTCCTGAGCATCAGACATGAGTCACGGCATACTCACACCATAGTCATCTCTACCTTCCTTTGGTCTCTAATCCTTTGTAATGCCCTCCCTGCATGATGTAACTTCGGGGGAATGAAGCTTGGACAGCAAAATGATGTAATTCATTTAACTCAGTTTCAGTTAAAGTCTTCCATGAGTGTAACATCTGACTGTGTCAGTTTCACAGGGGTGATGGCAGCAGGTGGCTGGGCACGTCCAGGCGTGTGTGTTTGTGTGCCAACTGGGGAGGAGGTTTGCTGGATGGGTTTCTTCAGGTCTTATTCCTGTCCTTGGAGTGGAATACGTTGGGCTTCCCTGAAACACACACTTTGACATTTCCTAGCTCAGAAACTAACTTGTGATCAGGATGGAGACTGCTGGCGCCCGGCTAGTCTGTTTTATAAAGTCTTCTGTCTTGGACTCCATGCCTGGTTCTTCATACCTACCTTCCTACCTACCTGGTTCTTCCTTTCTTCAAAAGGAAATCTTTTATTTCTTCAAAATGAATCCCAAAACTTGCTTTGGTGGGCAACTATGTCATCTTGTAGCCAGTTAATCTAGTAAGAGGGTTTGGTGGGGACAATGCTTTGACCTGAAAGGGTGACAAAAACAATGAGGATCTTGCCTTTGTCACTGACAAATGATAATAATTTTGTTGGCAAAAATAAGATCTCTGACTTCTGGGGCCACTGGGGTCAGATTTTTTTTGTCACTTTTCTTCTCCAGTCTACAATGAAAGAAGATTTTGGAACAGTTGAGGGTCTCCTCCTCGCATGACAAACCACCTGAGCTGGTGACATACCTGAGCCTGCCATCACTATCTCTGTCCAACTTCTCCTTCACACCCTGTTTGCTACTTCTGGGTGTCATTCCTCCTGTCCCCTTGCCCACTGCTGTACCTGGCCCTGTCTGCAGGAGACAGTTGCATAGTTCTGGCCTGGGCAGCACAAGGTCCTGAGCCACCCCTGCTGAGGACTCCACATGTCCCCTGCTGCCTTTGGGGAACACAAATGGTAAAGCAATATTGACTTTTAACTGTGTGTTGGGGGTGGGGGTTAGGGGGTGGGTGGGAGCCAACCCTGCCTACCCTTCTGACTGCTCAGAATGTTCTTCAGGTTGTGCCCAGGTTACATGAGTTCTTGAGCGGAAGGGCTTAGAACAATTGTCCAGATACACTCTGACTGCTGTGAGAGGGTCTGCTTTAATGACAACCTCTTCCTGCCGCACCCTCCTAACTTCTTTCTCCCTACACTACCTGTTTCTTTGGAAAGTAGATCCCATGGATCTACTGAATTAAGCATTTCCCACTGTATGGCTGTAGTAGTGAGAGGTGCTGTAGAATTCTTCTTAGGATGTAGCTTTCAGTGATACACCGCTTGTCCAGCACGTACAGGAGTGCGAGCCCCAGCACTACAAATAAAAACAAATCAACAAGAGAAAACTTTCCTAACTTTAAGCACAGCAGTTGCTCTCATACACTTGGGTCAGACCTCATTGCTCCTCCCTCTCAATGGCTGTGAGAGACAGACATTATTATTATTATTTTATTCATATGTGGATACGTTTGGGTCATTTCTCCCCCCTACCCCCACCCCTCCCTTACCCCCCAACCCCTCGCTACCAGGGGTAGCAAAATTATCAAACAATTATCAAAATTATCTCTGATTTTGTTGTAGAGAGAGTATAAGCAATAATAGGAAGGAACAAGAGTTTTTGCTGGTTGAGATAAGGATAGCTATACAGGGCGTTGACTCACGTTGATTTCCGGTGCGTGTGTGTTACCTTCTAGGTTAATTCTTTTTGATCTAACGTTTTCTCTAATTCCTGGTCTCCTTTTCCTATTGGCCTCAGTTGCTTTTAAGGTATCTGCTTTAGTTTCTCTGCGTTGAGGGCAACAAATGCTAGCTAATTTTTTAGGTGTCTTACCTATCCTCACCCCTCCCTTGTGTGCTAAAGCTTTTATCATGTGCTCAAAGTCCAATCCCATTGTTGTGTTTGCCCTTGATCTAATGTCCACATATGAGGGAGAACATACAATTTTTGGTCTTTTGAGCCAGGCTAACCTCACTCAGAATGATGTTCTCCAGTTCCATCCATTTCCTTGTGAATGATAACATTTCATTCTTCTTCATGGCTGCATAAAATTCCATTGTGTATAGATACCACATTTTCTTGATCCATTTGTCAGTAGTGGAGCATCTTGGCTGTTTCCACAACTTGGCTAATGTGAATAGTGCCTCAATAAACATGGGTGTACAGGTGCCTCTGGAGTAACCTGTGTCACAGTCTTTTGGGTATATCCCCAAGAGTGGTATTGCTGGATCATAAGGTAGATCAATGTTTAGCTTTTTAAGTAGCCTCCAAATTTTTTTCCAGAGTGGTTGTACTAGTTTACATTCCCACCAACAGTGTAAGAGGGTTCCTTTTTCCCCACATCCTCGCCAACACCTATTGTTGGTGGTGTTGCTGATGATGGCTATTCTAACAGGGGTGAGGTAGAATCTTAGTGTGGTTTTAATCTGCATTTCCTTTATTGCTAGAGATAGTGAGCATTTTTTCGTGTGTTTTTTGGCCATTTGAATTTCTTCTTTGAGAAAGTTCTGTTTAGTTCACTTTCCCAAAAAATGGACATTATTTATTGCCATTCTACACACGTGGAAACTGAGGCTCAGAAGTAAAGTCACTCGCTTAAGTTCATGCAGTCAGTAAATAACAGCACTGGAATTAAAACTTCAATCTGGCTGCTAAGCCAAGCCCTTTCCAGTAAATCATGCTAACTTTCTTTCCTAGTGAGAGTGGTCTAGTGTATTTAGCTAATTGCTCCCCAAGTTATCTATTGAAACTCATTCAGATAGAAGGGCTTTTTCTTTGTGGATAGAAAAACTGGGAGCCAACCAGCTGTCATTGTGGTAGCATCTGTTCTTTTAGAAAGACACAGAAGAGGCGATTCTCAGAAAGACACTTAGCCAGCTTCATCATCTCAAATCTGCTGCTTCTGAAAGTCATAGTTAAATAGTAATTTGCAGGGATTACTGTTGCCTTGTATCCCAGCTCACCTCAAACACACACCTGGGTTTGCAGAGAGTAATCTGAGAGGAGAAGAGAGGTAAGGCAGTTAGATCTTTAGCACATTCAGGCCACTTGGTTCAATAGGACATGGGGTGACACAGTTTGAAGGTTCCATACAGAACCAGCTCTTTATGGTCACATCACCTACATTGGTTGATCTGGACTTGCAAGTTTTGTAACTGTAAATGATTTTCTATTTGAGCTCGTATTTTCTGCAGTGAAAATTAGAAAACAAACAAAAACAAGAAAACCCTACAAAATAAACTTGTTTCCCTTTTTAAAAATAGGATCTGAGTAACTTACAATCTTCTAGGTTGCTAGAAGTTAAGAAATTGTAATGGCAGGGGCATTGTCAGTCAACCAAGGCATGATGTCTTCTCTTTAGAGTATTTGAGCTTCTTTTTTATAAACTTAAAAATTTTCCCCAAAATCTATGTTCTATGAATATTCAAGATGGAGACATAAAATTGAGGAATCCTGCTACTGCCTCCTTTCCTTTTGTGAAAAGACAAAATTATAACAAATTTAGTTTAAAGATCTTATTTGGCTTTTCCTTAATGATTCTGGAACCAGAACAGGTTCAAAGAACTCTGGTCTGCAACAGGATCAGGCAGAATTTCTGGACAGAAAATGGAAATGACAAATAGAAAACGGAAGTGACATGCAGAAAACGGAAATGTCACACAGGGACAGCTGATTGGTCACAGCTTGGTGTTTCCTTTTGTTTTTGTTCCTTTCAGACTTTCCGACCACAATTCAAAGTAAGAAATGCACACTACATTTTAATTCAGTATATACACACATTAACAAAGATGCATAAGGCACAAATGAAATAAAATCTTAATAAAAAATATTTGTCTTTAGAATGTAAAATGCACTCTCCTGTTTTTATCCAATTTCCTATGTTAAATGCTGGCGGTGACTTATTTAACTGACTGCATGACTCCATAATTAGTCACTGCATTTTCCTTTTGTGAATATACTTTGAACAATTGGTCAGCCTGAGCTGAAACTCAGATGTTTGTCAGGAAAGTGCACACCTGAGTCAGGCTCCTGTACTGAGTTAGAAAACATTTCATCCCATAAGGACACTTGTACAGAGGAATCCTCAGGCCAAATTTAGTTAATTTAACATTTCCCCCAAATCTTTACAGTTCCTTTCTGGAGTCTACAGCTTTGTAGAACATAATTTGGGAGATTCCTGACACAATCCAACACCTATTTCTTAAAAATACCAACGCTAAATGAATAATTTCAGCCTACGTTCAGAAATGATCTCTTTCAAATGTTTTATGCAAAACGATTCCAATAATTTATGTAAATGTTTTTATTTGTAGGAGGTAGAGCCTAACTCTCTACTCCTTAGGTGTAGGCTGTTCACAGGTGACTTCCATCCTGAGAGCACAGTGTGGAGAGGGTTGAGGAGGAGAGTAAGCTTATCATGGAGAGAGAGAGACTTTTGACAAATTCTGTCTCAGCCAAAACCAGGGGCTCCAGGTTCACAGCAGCAGTAAAGAGTCATGCTAAACATGTGTGCCCTTGACAAGGTGGAGAGAAGAGCACCTTACCCTTGTGTCTTTCCCAAACCCATAATCCCATAACTAGTCCTCATAATCCAAGTCTAGTCGTGAGAAAAATGTCAGACTAGTCACAGTAGAGGGGCTGCCTACCAACCACCTAATCAGTTCCTTTCAGATCTGATTTAAAGTCATCAAAGCCAAGGCAAATCTGGGGAACCATACATCTAAAAGGAGCCTAAGTAGTGGGGTAGGCGGTGCACACCTGTAATCTGAGCTACTATGGAGGACCAGGGATTGAGGCCATTCTAGGCCAAAAAATTAAAAAAAACAAAAGTTAGTGAGATCCATCACAACACATAATCTGGGTATGTTAATGAACCCCTGTGATCCCAGTTATGTGTGGGACTCCAAGGTGTCAGCAGTGAGGTCCAGCAAAAAGCATGAGACCCTGTCTGAAAAATAACTGAAGCAAAAAGACCTGGCAGCATGGATTAAGTGGTAGAGGACCTGCCTCACAAACATGAGGACCTGGGTTCAAACCACAGTACCACCAAAAAAAAAAAAAAAAAAAAAAAAAAAAAAGAAAAGAGAAAAGAGAAAAGAAAAAAGAAAAAAGAAAAGGAAAAAGTGAAATATCCTGTTCCAGACAGGATTTTAAAATAGCAACAGGACATTTGGTAAAAGTGAAGGCAATCTGAATATCTGAATAAAGGGCTCCAGTTACTGTAGTGACAAATGTACCAATCCAACTAGAGAAGCAAGGTGTGGCTGTATGGGAACACTCTCTGTACTGTTAGAGCAATTTCTCAGTCAATCCAACATCATCCTACAATTAATGTTTATTTAAAAAAATGAACTGTTCCATTACATAACATTTTGTAGTGTAGAAAAGGGTTTTTTTTTTTTTTTTTTTAATTCAGACCAGTCTATTCTGGTCACATATGGAGCCTTGAAGGATTTAAAATACTGTGACAAGGGTCTAGACATGAATTTATATAATCCATGTCTCACTTCACCGGCTTGAAGTACAGCATAAGGTCACATCTCTTTAAATCTACGTTTAAAGGACACCCATTCCACTTAGGCTAACTGGAAAAAATTCTTCCATGTTCTTGGCACCAGCCTGGCGCCATCCTCAAGACACTGGGGCAGTTGAGCGCCAGTGGCTCACACCTGTAATCCTAGCCACTTGGGAGTGAAGATGAGGAGGACCAAGGTTGAAGGCCAGCCCAGGCAAATAGTTCTTGAGACCCCATCTCCAAAATAACCAGAGCAAAATGGATCAGAGGTATGGCTCAAGCAGTAGAAGCCCTGGTTCAAACCCCAGGCCCATCAAAAACCAAACCACAACAAAACAAACAAAAAATGAGGTACATTGTGACCTAGGGAGCATTGTCACCATGAGTCTGGGGGAGCGACAAAGGCCTTGCTTTCCAAGGCACCTGTGTAGCTTAGCTTCAGGCCTGGCCAAGATGGCCTGGACTCCATCAGTCAGTGAGTTACCTCTCCAGGCCACAGAAACAGCCATTTCTCCCAGATGTCCTCAGGAGTCAGCAAGCCTCACCTCTCCAGTGTTATCCCCAGAAATCCTTGAACTCCCAGTAAAAACATTGTCCTTTCTCCTCAATTTCAAGCCTGTCATTTCCTGCCCAGCATGAGTGATATCCCTTCCTCTACCTCCCCTGAGGGGACCCTTACTTGATTTCCCAGCTATTTATTTCTGTTCTGCTGTGGGTGGAGAAGGCCACTGCACGGGGTGACTGTGTGACTTGGATCAGGGACATGTGGCCTAATCTCTTGTAACAGGCAGAGGGAGTGAGATACGGCACTGGAAGAAAGAGAATTTGGGTTCTGAGCCTGGTTTGCCCAGTTCCTGAATCTCAGTTTTCTCATCTGCACATTGGGAAGAGGGGAGAATTGTTAAATGTGTTCTCTCCTCCATGTGAGGCAGACTAGAGTTAGGGAAAGTTCAGGACTCTTAGAAAATATGATTTAATATTATATTTCAGGTTGGACATTCCTCTCTTTCTTTTCAATTGTAATTGTGTGTAGATTAGTCACACTCTAGCTCAAGAACAATCAAAGCTCCCTCACCTGGCCCAGGGACCACTCCTGCCCCTCCCCACTCATTGATTATTGGTTGGGAATCACCTGGTTCGTCCCTTCCCATAGGGTAGCGTAAGTTTTAAAAGCATCTGGAGAAGAAAAGCACCTCTCTCTGCTTCCAGTTTCCACCTGGTCCCACCATGCTTCCTTTTGTAATTCCCCTCCTTAACTTTTAATAAACTTCACTTACACCCACGTGTCCTGCCATGGATTCTTCCACGTGGGACACACAGAATTTGGACGTCTTCTGATCACAGACTGCACGGTTGCCATTAACACATGCAGTGCTGAATCCAGAAGCCAAGGATGGAAGGGAGCTCCAGGCTCCCGGTAGGATTGGGGCTGAGGGGTCCTCACTCCCCGTGGGAGCTGATTCAGCCTCAGAGATGGGTGGGGAGAGAGAAGGCTTGTCCTGGCCCTGGTCCCCATTTATAGCACAGCTCTGAGGTTAGCGTCCTGCTGTTCTTCAGGCTCTGAGATCCTTCCCCAGCAAGCAGCTGTCCCCTCCCCACCACGAAGCTCATTCACGGGACCACTATTTTCAAAATTCAAGTCCTTTCACTTTTCCTCTCCAAAGCGATGAAAAGAAATCCGGCTGCCAGGACAGTCACAAGGAAGATGAAAGCTTTCCTGAGGTTCAATTCTTCTATAAACAATCTTCTCTTCCTCCTCCCCCACTCCTCCCAACTTTCAATGCACCCAAGTGGATACTATTTTTAAATGTCAAAGAAAAAAAGAAAAAGGGAAAGAAAGAGTGAGAGAAAACCCTTTTTGCTTCTGAATGTCACATTCTGGTCAGGGAAAAGGAGGAGAAAAAATAAGTGACCAAATTAAAGAGATGCAGATTTTTTTTTTTTTTTTTTGGTCTTCCTGGCTAGGCCTCTTTTTTGCTCTCTTTCCTCCCCCGGGTCACATTGAAATGTCAAATACAGCAGTTTGCAGCTGAAAGGGGGTCCCTGGTGGGAACAGACTGCCCTTCTAACCTGCAAGACCAAGCTGTTCCCTCCTGGCCCTACTATTTGCTTTTCCCTTTCTTCTCTCTAGGCTTTCACTAGCAGATGTTGTTTGGGAAGGAGGAGGGGAGGAGGAATGAAAAGCTTTTCCACCTGGGAGAGTGAGGGAGGTACAGCCTAGACACCCTGGGTCTCTTCTTTTCCTCCAGTTTCTCCAGCCTCCAGATGACACAGAAAGACATTGTCTCTAGGGCCTTTGCATTTTCCATCTGAGATGAGAAAGGCCCGGGAATGGAGCTCCCTGTATCCAGATCTGGCTCTGCCTGGTCGTCCAGGCACGTGGAGGGGAAGAGGAAGCAGAACAACCCTGGGCTTTATTAAAAATGTGCCTGTGATGATCTACAATGCCCAGAGTTGCTAAGGGTGTAGGGGAATGCGTGCTTTTTCACATTGCTGGGAAGAGTCAAATCCGTCCAGCCTTTGCAGGGTTTCTTTCTTTCTTTCTTTTTTTTTTTTGGATCAACACCCTGAGACTAAGTGCAAATGCTGAACATAGCAGTTTTAACTTGTAGAGATAATTTGTCCTAAGAAAATAGCCAAATGACTGAGGAGTTACGCACAAGGATGTCTGCACAGCGATGTTCAGAATACAGCCTGGCTGGAAACTTCTACTTTTTCTCAGTAGAAGATTTAAAAAAAAAATAAGGCACACCAACTCATGGAATGGTACAGGATCTTTGAAAATGACAGTGTCGATTTGTCGTTGCTGATGTGGAGAGATACACATACAAAACAAATAAAAACAAAACCCTAAGGGAAACAGCAGGTTATAAAATGTTGAATAGTTCTTTCCTACTGTTTACATTAAAAAATGTAGTTGTCTTTTCATTTTTTTATTGTTGTTCTGGGGTCCATTGTGACATTTACAAAAGTTCTTACAAGGTATCAAAGTTGAATTCACCCCTCCATCATTCTCCTTTATCCTCCTTCCCCCATTCCTGGAATGGTTTCAACAGGTCTCATTTTTCTGTTTTCATACACGAGTACAGAATATTTCTACCATATTCACGCTCGTATACCCTTTCCTTATGTCCTCCCTCCTCCTACTGGAACCAATCCCCCAGACAGGACCCTTTTTACCTTCCTGGTCTCCATTTTTGAAAAAGAGATAGTTTTGTTTGTTTAAGATAGCTACATGGGGAGTTTCCTTGTGGCACTTCCATGTATATATGTATTATAGCCCAAATTAGTTCACTCCTCTATTTTCCTACTTTCAACCTTAGCCCCCATCGTGTGGTAATTTCAACAGGTTTAAAATTTTTATGTTCATTCTTGTATAGAAAGTACATCAACCATAGAAAAACGTCTGAGTTTTGTGCTTATTCTTCAGCTGGGGTGAATGTATCCTGGTTTGGTGATGCCCGTCAGGTTGCAATCACTTGCACAGAACAGTGTGTGTACCCGTGGATATCTGTTGGCCAGCTTCTCCTTGCAGGGAAATGTTCCCTAAGGTTCATGGGATGAAAAGATGAACCAAGGAGGCCCTCTCAATGTCTTCCGTGGCTTCCTCAGCACTGAGGATGACTGTAGATGGACCAATCTCAGCAGCATCTCCTCTGTACCAGCCCTGGTGTCTGTCTAGACTCAGTTCAGTGTGGGGAGGACAGAGCTGGAGGGAGAGTGAGTGGCTGCTGCTTCCTTGGCAAAGAACAGTTTTGGGCAAATAAAAGGTGCGGGTAGGAAACACCAGGCACTTCCCTGAATGCTTTTATTTGTTACAGAGGCCGTGCTAAACAACTAGAAGGTGCTTGGGCATCCATGACTGGCCAGAGAACAATCCCCCACTCCTCCCATAAATAAGAAACACTTTCTTTTGGACTGGATATATTCTTGAAATTCATCTTTCGTTCAGGTTTTCACTTGTCTTTGTGATTCTTTACACTTCTTAGGTCTTTACCACACTACATAGTTGGGAAAAGTGTAGATTTTCAAAAACCCAGCTTTTGTGACAACAAAATACATAATTTTAGATGCTTGAGTTTCTCTGGTCTTAAATTTCCACCATCTTTATTATGGGGACTGTTATACTAGCCTCGGGGGCCGTGGGCACAAAAGGCTGGTCCTGGGCTAACTTCCAGCTCCATGTCACTGTCCCAATGTATCAAGCTAAATTGGTGCCCTGGCTCTTTCCTCCATCAGTAGCTCTTTCACACCTCTCTGTTTACACTGGCCTGTCCCTCTGCCTGAGATGTCATTCCCCTACTTGCCACCTCTCCAGCTACTTCAAGGGTCAGTGTAAGTGGCAACTCCCCTGTGATGTCACCTCTGCCACCTCCTCTGCCTCTGTTTAACTCTCTTCAGCGCATAACTCTTGTTTCAGAAAAAGCTTTCCTTGTTATTTTTTTTTTTAATTAGCGAATGTTAATTGTACAAAGTGAGGGGTTTCATTGTGATTTTCCATACTTGCACATAATGTTCTTTGGTGGTACTGGAATTTAAATTCAGGGCCTCATACTTGCTAGGCTGGCGTTCTACAACTTGAGCCACACTCTTCCAGTCCATTTTGCTCTGGTTATTTTGGAGATGGGATCTGGAGAAATATTTACCCAGGCTGGCCTTGAAACATGATCCTCCCAATTTCAGCCTCCCAAGCAGCCAGGATTACAGGCCTGAGGCACTGGCACTGGGAAAGGGGAAAGCTTTCTTGACAACAGTCCCTCTCCCTGGCTAGATTCTGAACTTCTGAGGACATAGAGTCTATCGATGAATGACAATACAGATTATTCAAGAGAGGTAGGAACAGCAGCTGCTTGTTTTTCTGCTTTTTTTCTAAATTGTCCCTATTCTGGATAATCCTTAATCCCATGAACTACAATGACTTGATCACACCCTTATAAAATATTCTATCAGGAGTAGTTGCTCTGGTTCTTCTGTCTCCTGCTTCTAGCAAACCTCCTGAACCTCTGTTCAGGTGGCAAACATTTGGAAGTCTCTGTGTTGTATGGGAGACACTATGAAATATTGAAACAGTTGTCTCTAGCAATGAATTAGAAATAATTTATTAGTAGTATAAATGTTGATGTGCAAGCAATATAAAATTGTGATTATGGATATGTATGTGTCCATAAAAAACAACTTCCCCCAAATCCAATCTTCTAATGAACAATAACTGGGTCCTCCCAAAATTTTAAAATCAGTTCTGATTTTATTGTATGTGGAGCAAAAACAAGCACTTTAAAAATTAATATTCATTTGCTGTTTGTCTATTTACTTGATCTGTGAGTGCTTATCAGTGAAGAAGTAATAATGAGTGACAGATATAAGAAAAATTGCCAAAGAACAGCTTAAAATTAGGAGCACTCTATTTATTCATGATTACTTGATTTTGACAGTTTAGTTGGCTGCTTAGTGAAGTTTACTGAGAACTTAACGATGTGCTAAGGGCCTTGCCTGGACATCCACTTATCCTCACAACTGCCCTATGATGTGGACATTTTTATCATTTTCATCACAAAAGTTATCAAATGGAGGCTTACTAACAAGATTAAATGTGGCTCAGTGGTAGAGCACTTGCCTAGCATGTGCAAAGCCCTGGGTTCCAACCCCAGCCCTGCAAAGAACAAACAACAAAGATGTAATCACAAGTCTCACACTACTATAAAATGGACACAGGTCAGAGGATTTATCTCACTCATTAATTAATGAGGGAACTGGTAGGGTGGTGCAACCTGTTCAAAGGAGAATCCAAGGCCCAGAACACATACAGGAATGCATCTCCACAGCACAGCCCATCATCTCCACCCCGACACATGGGCATTTCCATCCAAGAATGGCTTCAATTACTGTAGGTTTCTACAACTAGAATTGTGAAGAAGCTTAAAATCAATGCAAGATAGAGGTAACGCCAGGCATTCTAGCCAGCACACCCAGCTGCCTTTTTGCTGTTTTCAAATTTTTCTGTGGTTTTCCAAGAGATTAGAGATTTGCTTAAGGTTGCATCCCAGGATTCTAGAGCTTGTGGCTTCAATAACATCTTCCTTCCTTCCTTCCTTCTTTCTTTCTTCCTTCCTTCCCTCCCTTCCTCTTTCTTTCTCTCTCTCTCTTTCTCCTCCCTCCTTCCCTCTCTCTCTCTCTCTAACTCTCTCTCTCTCTCTCGCTATTTCTTTCTGACAGCATTTCAAGATGCAATCCAGGTTGGCCTTGAATTTGCTAGTCTGGCCTGAAACTCTGAATCCTCTTATCTTCATCTCCCAGTGCTAGAATTAAGGGTGTATATCACCATGCCTGACTAGAATCGCTTTTTATTTTGTGGTACAAGGATTTGAGCTTAGGGCTAGACAGGTACTCTATCACTTCACCTGCATCCCCAGCCCCATTCTTTCTTTTTTTTTTAATTTTTATTTTTTTATTATTCATATGTGCATACAAGGCTTGGGTCATTTCTCCCCCCTGCCCCCACCCCCTCCCTTACCACCCACCCTGCCCCCTCCCTCTTCCCCCCACCCCCTCGATACCTGACAGAAACTATTTTGCCCTTATTTCTAATTTTGTTGTAGAGAGTGTATAAGCAATAATAGGAAGGAACAAGGGTTTTTGCTGGTTGAGGTAAGGATAGCTATACAGGGAGTTGAATCACATTAATTTCCTGTGCATGTGTGTTACCTTCTAGGTTAATTCTTTTTGATCTAACCTTTTCTCTAGTTCCTGGTCCCCTTCTCCATTGTTTTATTTCTTGATGTACATATGTATTTCCTTGTATGTGGAAACACTGTCTTACTTATGTTTAAATCTTAGGAATGAAAAGAACTCATTTGTTGAGATTTTTTTTGTGTGTGTGTATATTTTTATTTTTATTTTATTCATTTATTCATATTATTGAGATGTTAATACTCACCAGACATTGTGCTAAATGCTTCAAGCCTGAGACCTTGCTCTACCCTAACACCCACTATGCAAGAAGGTATTAGTAATCCCCTTTATATACATGAGAAAATAGATTTAGGGAGAGGTTCAACGTTGCAAGGCTAGCATGATGCAGCTGTGATTGACAGTCATGTCACTCCCATCCGAGGGCCATGATCATCCAGTGATGAACTGGTCACTGTTTTAAGGATGAATTTGCTTCTTTTCATCTTTTGGGGGCTGTGTCATTTGCTGTTGGGATTCTGAGTTGTGCTGAGGAGCATGGGATGGTTCCAAAAAGACAGCTGAGAAAAGCAGCAAAATTTACTACCCTTCAAGCTCAGTGAACCCAAATTTCTCTTCTTGTGACAGCACCAAAGTGACACCCCAGGACTGACATTTCTGAACCTGGACACAGAAACATCCTTTGGGTCTTAGGCAAGCCTGGCCGCTGGACCACCTGCATCCGAATGGCCTGATGCTTGTACAAAATGCAGTTTTGTCAACAGCACTGCAGAATCAGAGATGCAGGGAAGTGAGGGTCAAACACATAGCAAACACATATGTTTTCAAAATCCATCCCAGGTAATTCTGGGGAGCCCATCCCAAAGCATAAACGCTTGGTCTGTGCACTCAGATAGGCCTGAATGTACCCCCGGTCACATTGTGTGATCTTGGGCAAGTTATTTTGGCTCTTGGAGATCTGTTCCCCTCAGTTTTCAAATGAGGGTAATTATAGTTGTGGGGAGTGAATGAGAAAATCCATGGGAAACATTTGGCACAGGGCCTGGGCACCGGCTATGTTCCCAGTAAATGTCAGCTATTCATGTATTTCCTTCATCCTGAGATACTTTTTTTTTTTTTTTGCATATTAACATTTCTGGAATCAGTCTTCTTCCTCTTCCTCTACTTCCTCTCCTCCTCCTCCTTCTTCCTTCTCCTTTTCCTCCTCCTTGTCCTCCCCCTCCTTCCTTTTGTGTTACTGGATTTTAAGGACTTTGCACTTACTAGGCAGGCACTCTGCTACTTGATTCACACCCTGAACCCTTTGCTTTAGCTATTTTTCAGAAGGATCTTGTAATTGCCTGGAGCTGGCCTCAGACCATGATCCCACTATCTAAGCCTCCCTTATAGCAAGAATTGGAGGACACACCCAGCTTATTTATTGAAAAGGGGTCTTAATAAATTTTTTTGCCCAGTCTGGTCTGGAACTGCAATCCTCTGGGTCTCTGCCTCTTGAGTAACTGAGATTATGGATTGGGCCACTGAGTCTGACAGCTTCTTAAAATTAATGGTGTATTGTGGTCTTGACAGTAGCATTTTTTTTCCTTCTTAGGGGTCTCTAAAATAATTGTAAATCTTATAATAGATGGTGTCTACACTTGGTGAAATAGCAGGTGTGTAAGTTTCCTGGGATATAGTGTTGTCAACCATAAGGCCTCTTGGATGAGAGCTGGAATTTGGGGGAACCTCAGGTCTGTCTGAGCTGCATCCATCTCCAAAGTGACCTCTGCACACCCAGGAGAATGTCAAATGGAAGCTGAACAAGCAAGTGAGCAGGTGCACACCTCTGTGGTGGGATGTCTGTGGCTCCAGGTGCACCTGCTCAGTTGCCCTTTCTTGGGTCCTGTTGGGGGGTCTTGTTGGAACCCGTTAGATCAGGGCAGCTTGAACTGGGTGAGAAGGGGAAGGGAGGTCTGCTCATCTTGATCTGTCTTCTACTCACTGATCTCCAAACTTGCCCTGTTGGCTTTCTCTGGGGTCTTTCCCTTCAACAGATTCCATTTTCCTTCTCCTTGGTGTTCCCTTTGAGGGAAGGACTTAGACTGAACTCAGGGTCTAAAAGGCACCAACAATGTCCCTACTACCAGCCTTACCAAAATAGCAAGTCAGGAAGAAATCTGTCCCCTTGTCCCAACCACCCCTGCTTTGAAATTTTTCCATTCAGTCATATGACCAAAATGGGGTCTGGCATCGAGATAGCAGTGAGGGTGGGGGAACGTTTGCTTCTTGTTGGTTTTAAGGTGGTCTATAGGAAGGAATCAGCTAAGTGAGTGGTTTGCTTCCTTTGAATAAGAACCATCTGGGTTTAGATTTCATATTTACTATTTTAAACCCTTTCAATTAGACTCTTGGGATTTCCCAGGCCTGCCTGGGGGAGTCTCTTCTCCAAGCTTCCCTTCCTTTCTCTCCCCAACTCTGGGACAATTTTTGTTTTTCTCACATATTCATCAAAACTGGGGTCTTCAGAAGGCACTGGGCCTCCACATTGACGTGGGAAGCAGGAGCCTGCCTGGGGAGTGTTCAGCTGAGAACAGTTCTTGGCAGGCTTGCTTCCTGCCCCACGCTGCCATTCACCATGGAAAGCTTGGCACATTTGCCAAGCCCGTTAGAAGCCCTTGATTTTGAGAGGGGAAGGGACTTTCTCATGAGCTTCCTGCTCCAAGGGTATCAATCAGTTTCTGAGTAACTCTAGGGAGAAAAGAAATTATTTCTAGCAGGAAAAGTGCTTACAAAAGCCACCAGCTCCCTTAGTATCTTTTGTTCCTGCTGGAGCCTTGGTCAGAAATCTGGGGCTGCCCAAGTGCAGCTTTGCCTGTCTGGGTCTTCTGATTCTGCAGTTTCTGGAAGGAACCAAGAGGGAAGAAGATGATGGTGGGAGAAAAGAGAGCCCCTAGCTCCGAAATCTTCACTGTAGCTCATCTCCCTCTTTCTGTTGGGTGACGGATGACTTTCTGCAAATCTACGCACTTTCAGTTGTTGATGTGTCCATGGGGAATAATCAGATCCCTCTCATGGCACTGTAAAATTTAAGTGGGGTGTTGCAATCTACCAGACACTTAGAAACATGGCTCTCTGCCTTGCACTTTCCTTTGTCTTCTTTTGTTGGAGGGGAGAATCTGTGTCTAATATCATTTCAATATGAGTTTTGAAATGGAAGGTGAAGCAAGGGAATGAGGGAGGAAAACAAGGAGGAAGAAAGTCAGCTCACTTCACATTTACCACCTCTCAACTTGTTTCTAGGCTACGTACATCACTGGGCAGAACACACACATCTTATCTGTGGCTGGATGTGACATTTGCTTGCCTGAAGGCCACCACTGATGGGAACCACCCCTCCTCCCATGCTGCTGGCCCATTGTTTTGCTCTGCTGAGCTGTGGGGTATGGGGTTAAAGAGCTCTTGCAAAGTGAAGAGTTGTATCTGCTCTCCTGACAGCTGTGGGAAATTCTGATTGACAAGAGGGCAGATTCCAAACAGGGAGCTGGGAGGAAGGCACAATGTGACCAGACCCTGAAAAGGGAACCAGGTCCCCACATGTGGGTTGTGAGGTTCTATGTTGTCAGGTAGATTACATTGCTGTATTGGGAAGTGCTTCTTTAGTATAGGATGAAAAAAACCAAGGCTGTTTTGAGCGATGACTGCTTCAGGGCAGAAAATGGTCTGTATAAAAATACTGACCCAACTGCAGGGCAGAGTACATGGCTGTGACCTCATAAGAGTAATTGAATTTATAGGAATATCATTGTGCTATGAATGACTCTTGGAGGCTGCTGGGGGGTGGGTAGGAATGCAAATGAGACTGGGTACAAAATCCTAGAATAAAATAAAAATTGCATGAATCTCCTCTGTCATTTTATTAACAAGTAGGTTCCCAGAGAGATTTTGAGATTTATCAGTGAGCAAATTAATTAAGCTTTTAAAAGGTGATACAGAAGCATCCACAGGCGTCGTTGGCCTTCTTTGACAAGGAGCACATTGCTCTGATCTAATTTTCACAGTAATTATTTTCTCCCCACAATTGCAGCTCAGCGTTTTGGGGTGCTTTTATTTTTTTGTTAGTTTTCCATTTTTTATTATTATTGTATGGGGGGTACAATGTGGTATTTAGAAAAGTTCTTACAACATATCATATTTGAATTCACCCCATCCATCATTCTCCTTTATCCTCCTCCCCCCATTCCTGGAGTAGTTTCAACAGGTCTCATTTTTCCATTTACATACGTGGGCACACAGTATTTGCACCGTATTCACTCTCCTACACCATTTCCCCACCTCTTCCCCTCCCACTGGTACCAACCTCTAAGGCAGGACCTGTTCCACCCTCCTGTTCTTCATTTTGGCAAAAAAAAATAGACATTTTGTTTGCTTAAGATAGCTGCATTGTGACATTTTCATGTATATATGCATTGTAACCTGAATTGGTTCACCCTTCTATTTTTCTCCTTTCTACCTTACTCCCTTTCTTATGGTGATTACAGCAGGGTTAAAAATTCTATATTCATTCTTGTATAGAGTGTACATGAATCATATTCATCTTCTTAGCTTCTTTCTTTTACTCTCCCTTTCTTCTATGTGACCTCCCCTTAGTGTGACCTGTGTTTCACAATACTGCTTGTATTTGTATTGGGCCTATATTCCACATGTGAGAGAAAACACATGGCATTTGGCTTTCTGAACCTAATTAAGATGATGTTCTTGTTGGGATGTTTTAATTATCTATAGAGTCTGTGGATGAGGACTGTGTGGATATGTTTTAATGAAATATTTTAGCTTATGTAATCCTTCCTGGCTGGATTCATTTATTTTATTTATTTATTTTTATTCATTTATTCATATGTGCATGCATTGTTTGGGTGGATTCATTGATTTTTAAAGAAGCCATGGTGGCTGGATATAGGTCTAGGACTCAAGGGTTCCAATAAGGGATATTTATTTTCATAATAGATAGATTTTGTCTTTATTCATCTGAATGATATTAACAAAAATACTCAGTATTTCTCAAACTGCACTTGGAGCTTGTGAGTCAGGTTTTTGTAGGCATTACTATTATAATCAGCATTAGTAAGACCTTCCCAAATAGAGGCTAAGGCAAAACAGAGCAACTGAAGAAAAGAAGTCTACTTTGTGGAAGTGAAAACCTTTTGGGCTAAAAACAAAGGCACTATGTTACAGTGAAAATGACACAGGTGGGAAAATCGGAGTCTCTTTAATTAATTAAGCACTTCATTAAGTGAAATGTGGTGGCATCTAATGTGTGCCAATCTAGAGCTCAGTACTGGGAATATACAGTAAACTATTGCCATGGAAACAGACATACAAATCAATTTTACAAATGGTGCAGGAGCTAAAGTGCAGAGAGAAATAAAATGGCAGTGCAGATGGGTGAAGGTGGTTAACTAGGTGAAGTGTGTTGTTGGTGGTGAAGAAGTAGGTGGGATCTTTGAGCTTCTGAGGAAGAAGGTATATGGGATGCCATGACAGAGTACCACCCACTGGGTGCCTTAAACATCACACATCGTTTCAGTTTTGAAGGTTAGAAGTTGAGCTCATGAGGTGGTTGGCATGGTTGATTTCTTCTGAGCCTCTGTCCTTGGCTTGTAGGTGGTTGGCTTCTCCTTATTCTTCACATAGTCTTCTCTGTGTGTGTCTGTGCTCAAATTTCTTCTTCTTGTAAGAACATCAGTCACAGTGGATTAGAACTCATCCTAAAGACTTCAGTTTTATCCAGCTACCTCCTTAACTTGGCTCCATCTCCAACTACCGTCACATTCTGGAGTCTTAGGAGTTAGGGCTTCAACATATGAATTTTGGGGAGCACATAATTCAACTCATAACATTAAAATAATTCAATGCAAATTTTCAAGTTTCAAAATTATATGTCCATAATAAGCATAATTCTTGAAAGAAGTTAGAATTTAAAGAAATTTAATCCCATCCACCAGTAATTTTTATGAATTGGTTGCAAACCTCAACTATACTAGAGAAATACTGGAGAGAGAGTCATTTCCTCACCTTACTCAGGGAAATGGAAATTTTGTTACTTGGATTGATAAAGTGACAATCTCATTTATAAATTTATAGGAAAGTCGGGCACCTGAGTCCCTAGCTATTTGAGAGGCTAAGATTTGGGAGGATCTCTGTTTGAGGCCAGCTCAGGCAAAAAATCACAAGACCCCATCTCAACTAACAGGTGAGCCCAGTGGTGTGCACCAGTCATCCTTGCTACCACAGGAGGCATAAATAAGAGGATGGTAGTTTGGACCATTCCTATCTGCAAAATAACCACAGCCAAAAGGGCTGAAGGCATGGCTTAAGCAGTAGAGCTCCCAAAAGAACTGAAGGAAATAAATGTGATGACCACACAACAACTGGAGTGTGCTGAATGCCATAGAACTGTTCACTTTAGCATGGGTAATTTTGTGTTCTGTGAATTTCATCTCAATAAACCAACACCACCCCAAACTTAAAGGCCACCACTGGTAGACTTCAGAAGACGACAAATATAATGTTCATAGCCTTAGAGTAGATGTAGATGATAAAGAACAATACACAATCATGAAGGCAAAGAACAAACAATAAATATTAGCATGAAGACTTTGAGCCAAAATGTACAAATCCACAAAAGGTCTAAGACAGCCTAGTAGCCAAGACACCAAATATAATAATCAAAGCTCTTCTGCAAAGGCTTTTTAATTGTATTTAAAACCCAGCAAATTAGATGCTGTTAACAAGGAACACATCTAAAATAAATTGCAGCAAGAATGAAAAAGAAATATCTAAGATTGACTAGATAAATACAGGTTCAAAGAAAGCAGGCTGGTAATGTTACTTTCCCCAAGTGACAGTCAAAGACAAAGCATTGAATGGGGCATTGACATTGATGACTATTAGGATCACGGATATCACTGGTATCCACAGATATTTGACAAAATGTACTTTTTTTGGAGTGTGTCTGCTGTCCAAGTGACTGTGCTAGACACTTGCTCTAGATCATATTTCAAAAGCCACTATCCCCATTTCAGAGGCAGGGAAGATGAGGATCAGGAAATTTTACAACTAACCTGGGATAGATTTGGGGTCTGTGTTCAGACCCTAACTTCCTCCCCACTCTCAACAACCTGACAAAATATATATTAAGTAAGTGTTGCTTAAAAGGCAAGAATAAGTTAATGGCACAGTAATGTAGCATTTTTAACAATCTTTACCAATCTTTGCCAAAAATGATGAAAAGATATTGTCAGAAAGACAATATCACCAGATTCCACATTTACTGTAGAAATTGAACAGGGCATGTTCTTTCATTTCAATGCCATAAACATCAAAGATTAAACAAAGATTCCAATCACTTAAGAAATAAAATACTAAAATTATCAATTTCCCTTAAATCCAAACCCATTTTCTTTATAGTTTATTTAGAAAATCATAGTTAAAAAAGAAAACCTTTTAACTAAAGCAGATACCTTAAAGCAACTGAGGCCAATAGGAAAAGGGGACCAGGAACTAGAGAAAAGGTTAGATCAAAAGGAATTAACCTAGAAGGTAACACCCACGCACAGGAAATCAATGTGAGTCAATGCCCTGTATAGCTATCCTTATCTTAACCAGCAAAAACCCTTGTTCCTTCCTATTATTGCTTATACTCTCTCTACAACAAAATTAGAAATAAGGGCAAAATAGTTTCTGCTGGGTATTGAGGAGGGGGAGAGGGAGGAGAGTGGGTGGTAAGGGAGGGGGTGGGGGCAGGGGGGAGAAATGAACCAAGCCTTGTATGCACATATGAATAATAAAAGAAAAATGAAAAAAAAAAAAGAAAATAAAATACATGACCCTTTTCTACAAAAAAAAAAAATAATAAATAAAAACATGAAATGGAGCTAACGCTGTACTTACCGATACCAGCAAATTCTTTCTTTTCTTTTTTGGCGATAGTGAATTTGGACTCAGGGCCTTGTGCTTGCTAGGCAGGTGCTCTACCATTTGAGCCACACCCCCAATCTTTTTGCTTTTAGTTATTTCTTCTTTGCCTACCTCCAACTGCTGAGTAGCTTGGACAGCAGGCATGTGCTGTCATGTCTGGCTCTGATACCATTTATTTTTGTTGTTATTCAAACTGAGGGACTTTGAATCAGAGCTTCACACTCCCAAAACAGGTGCTCTACCACTTAGCTCCACTTCCAGTCCATTTTGCTCTGGTTATTTTGGAGATGGGGGGGTCTCTTGAACTATTTGCCTGGGTTTTCCTCAGAGTGCCGTCCTCCTGATCTCAGTATCCCAGCTAGCTAGGATTACAAGCGTGAGCCACCAGAACCTAGCATGATTTCATTTCTTGAAACAAAGAATAAAAGTAGATGAAATGAGTATAAGTCAAGGTTGTCTAGTAAGCAGAAAGCCAGTACCACCGAAAAAACCAAATAAATAAAAAATAAAGGAAAAGAGAACCAGTCGAACAGTGGAAACACTATAATTGAAGCATAAATTGATTTGGAAGACAGAAAAAACCCCAGTGTAACTGACAAATAAGTCCACGAGTTTCTGGAAAATGTAACAGAAAAAGAGAAACTAGTTAGAAAAAATAAGTAGGTGTAGTCACAGATTTGGAGCACACTTTAAAAAAGAATAGATACTATGGAAAACAGAACGTTTCAATGAAATGGATGCTTTGTTGGGAAACTTTGAAATTGTTCTAAGGGATAATAACCTCCAAACAAGTCAATGTTCATGGAAGAGATGTAAAAATAGTTAAAGAACATGTTCTAAAATTTATACTAGGGCTAGATAAATTTCTGGGGAGTTATTTTAAACTTTTAAGCTTATTTCTATGTTGAAAAAAATGGAAAAAAATCCAATTTTATAAAGCTGGCTTAAATCCTGAGTTTAAGACTGCCACTGTAGCACAAATAGGAAAATTATAAATAAATATTCGGTATGGATATGTATGCAAAATTCAAAATCACAGAGACTAAATTCAAAACTGTGATCTATGGAAAAAATTTGAGGACGGATTTACGTGAGAGGGGTTTTCTGATCAGCACTGTTAAAGCCCATAATGACTTGGTATTATTGGTCAACGCTGAGAAGCAACTGATGTACAGATACAGATCTATCTGTCTATCTATTTTTCTATCTGTCTATCCGTCTATCATCTATCATCTATCTATCCATCTATCTCTCTATCCATCTATCTATCTATCTATCTATCATCTATCTATCTCAATACACAAATGTAAAAGGCTGTTCTCATAAAATACACTAGCACTAATAAGCTCTGCCATATGGAAGTAACTGAACAATAGTTTGAAGACATGGTGGGCAAAAAAAATTACATCGAACTAGTGAGAAAAATGCAACACCTAGAAGTAATGCCACAAAGAAACGTGTGGAATCTTTATGATGAACCCCCTCTATTTTATGTTTAAATTTTGATTTTATTTTTGAAGAAGCATACATTAGTTATACAAGGGGGGGGTCCACTGTGATAATTCCATACATGAGTTCATTGTACTTAGAGCAAGTTCAACCCTCTGTTATATTCCGTCCTCTTTTCCTCTTTCCCCCCTTTCAAACAGTGTTTGGTGGGTTTCATTATCCTGTCTTCATACATATATACATTTTCGTATATATACATAGATGTATACATATTCATATATATACATAGATGTATACATATTCATATATATACATAGATGTATACATATGTAGTGTATTTTGATCCTCTTCATCCCTCACTATCCTTTTCAGATTTTAATTGAGAGATATAAAAGAAGACTTGAATGATGGGGACATAATCACATGTCATTTTCTAGAATGTAATGATGTGGAGATGTTAATTCAGCCCACTTTAATTTATTGGTTTTGTTAACCTCAGTCAAAAATTTCTGACGTAATTTCTTTTGGTGAAAACTTGACAAGACACATGTCTAGAATTCTGGCGATGGGGGAGATGGGAACAAAAGAATGACAGCCAGGTAGAAAACATGCATGAAGCTACAATAACCAAACCAGTGGACACAAGGGACACAGAGAGAGGTTGGTCCTTAGACTCCAGTCCATGCAAGAGCTTAGAATATAAAGATGAGGTTGCCATGCCATAGGAGAATGGATGGCACTTTCAGGAAATGGTGTCGGCTATTGGGTTGTGTGTGGGAGGAGGATCTAGTCAGAACCTCTTCTAACTTCAAACACCAAAATAGATTCCAGATGGAGTCAAGATTTAAATGCAAAAATATTCTGTTGCACTTAAGCAAATGCAAATTAAAATAAAGTAGTACTTAAAAAAATTCTGTTATATTGGTAAAGGTTTGAAAAAACTGTGATTTGGAGAGAGTGTGGTGAGGAAGGTTGTTCACAGACTTCCAGCAGAGATTTACAAGGACTCTGTTCTTCTAGAGTGGTGTTTATTATTAAAAGCATCCAAAAGGTTTAAACTCATTGATTTTTCAATTCCATGTCTTGGCATTTAATTCAGGAAAAGATACATAGATAGATAAACAGACAGATAGATGGATAGATAGATAGACTGATATGAAGACAAAAATTTACTTACCAACATTTTAATTTCAGTCATATTTATAATAAAGTAGGTCCAATTATTGAAATTTGTTAAATATCATATAGTCACCATGATGAAATGTTATACAGTCAATAAGCAATTTTTTTTTTTGATGGTAGTACAGGGGTTTGAACTCAGGACCTCACAACACTCTACAGGGAAAATGAGAAAAAATTTAAAGACTTTTTAATGAAATAATGTTAAATAAGAAAGATGACACATACTGCATATAAGTATAGAAATATATATAACAAACTCGATTTTATTAAAATTATATAAAAGTACAAAAATTTTAATTAAATAAGGAAAATGTCAACAGTGCCATCCCTATATGCTGGGACTAAGGAGATTTGTATGATGTTTATATTTTTCTCGAATTTTCTTAATTGAAATTCAAGTACTTTTGTGAGTAGAAAAAGAATTATTTTTGAGATTAGGAGGATCTCGGTTCAAGGCCAGCCAAAGCAAATTGTTCTTGAGCTCCCATCTCCAAAATCACCCTGGCAAAAACGGACTGGAGTATGGCTCAAGTGCAGAGTGTCTGCTTTGCAAGTATGAGGGTCTGAGTTCAAACCCTAGTACAAAAAAATTACAGACATGACAAATGTTCACAAAATAATATTGAGAAGATTATTTGTATTACATAAAAGGTGAATGTACTCCTGCCCACTTTTATGAAAACCAAATGAAAGGCAGAATGCATAGATTAATTAATGTATTAATAATGGGTATTTCTACATAGGCAGATTATATAGTTTATTTTGGATTTCTTCTTCTCCTTTTCTTCTTCAACCTCCTCCTTCCTTTCTCCCACCTCCTCCTCTTTCTCCTCTTCTCTCTCCTCCTTGTCCTCTTCTTCTTTTCCTCCTCCCCTGCCCCCCTTCTTGAGACAGGGTCTCACTGTGTAGCCCAGCTTGGCCTCAAACTCATGATCTTCCTTCCTCAGCCTTCCGACTACAGGTGGGCACCACCACATCTGGCTTTGACTTTCTTCTTTAATGGTGTTCTATGGACTTTGTGCATGGCAAATACTACTGTCAAAATCTATCACGGACCCTGCTAAATAAGCCATGCTTCTGGTACAGGATGAGTAAGGGAAGGTAAATATTGCCACTCTGGTTTATTTCTGTGGTTTTGTGGGTTTAATAATTCTACTTGTGAAGCCCAGCTGTGACCTTCAGTAGGAAAGTCAAGAAGAGGAGGAACTGGTCCTCGCTGGTTGGCGGGAAAGTGAGGTTCCCATGGGCCCCTACAACACCCGGAGAGACAATGTACGAGCACCTGGCTCCTGGGCGACACACTCATTATGTAAGCTGGTGGGGGCAGTGGATGGAAGAAGCAGCAGCTGCTATGTGCACGCACGGTCCACCCTTCCCTGCCAGGTCTGAGTCATCCTTTGGAACCATCCTAGCCTACCCAGGGGGACAAAGGGCACCAAGCATGGCATATACACTTCTAAGTCACTGCCACCAGCTGAGATCCTACAAATTGTAAATCAGGGGGAGTCTGTGTGAGGGCCCAGCTGGGCCCAGCCCGGAGGCCACTTGTCAGTTTGAGATTGAGAGGCTGGGGGAAAATCTAACTTGATATTCAAGGGGAAGGTTGCTAGCCCAGCAGGGACATTAACACCGAGGACCATCTCTGTAGCTCTGGTTGGTTCTGCACATTCCATGCCTAGCTTACTCAGGTGCCACATTTAAAGAGAGAGGATGTCACACCCCAGAGCACTACTACCCTATGAGGCTACTGCTCTCTGGGTAGCACTGCTCTCGGGATCCCAGGCAGATTTACTTGAGCGACCTTGCTGGGTTGTGATTTCTACCATCTTGGGGACACTATGACAGTACTGAAAGTGAAGGACTCCGAAAGGTAGGCAAAGTAGCATCGTGTGGGGGGGTGAGGTATGGCTTTAGTGTCAGACTGCCTGTTTCGAATCCTGGCTCTAGGGCTGACCAGTTGTGGGATGGTGGGCATGCCTTGGAGCCTCTATATGCCTTTGTCTCCTTTTCTGTTTAGTGCATGTGGATGTAAGTGTGTAAACGTGAGCTCATAAGAAAATCAAATTCTGGGCTGGCTCAAGTGGTAGAGTGCCTGTCTAGCAAGCACAAGACCCTGAGTTCAAACCCCAGTACTGAAAAAAAAAAAAAAAAGAAAGAGAGAAAAGCAACTAGCACATTGACTTGTGTGAAGCTTAAATGAGGCAACGCAAGGAGAGTGCTTCTGTTGGTGACCATGATGCTGTCCACATGAGTTTCCAGTGCCTCATTCCAGTCACCATGGGAGCAGCGTCAGGGCGACTTTCCTGCAGGTGGGTGGCTCAGAGACACAGGGTACTATGTCTTGACCTCAAGGTAAATATCTTGCAAGTGCTTGAGTCAAAATTTAAATCCAATTTAACACTGCATGAACTGTAAACCACAATGCTCTATTGCATAACTGAACCACCAATTGATAGACTTGTCACTC
Source organism: Castor canadensis (assembly GCF_047511655.1). Lineage (NCBI taxonomy): Eukaryota > Metazoa > Chordata > Mammalia > Rodentia > Castoridae > Castor > Castor canadensis. The sequence continues at coordinate 35,978,348 of NC_133404.1, read as the reverse complement.
TTTCCATATGACTGGTGTGTTTTTCCCCCCTCCCTCCTCCCTCTCTCCCCTCTCCCCTTCCCCCTTCCTTCCCTCTTTCCTTCCTTCCTTCCTCTTCCTTCCTTCCTCCCTCCCTCTTCCTTCCTTCCTCCCTCCCTCCCTCCTTGCCTTCCTCCCTTCCTTCCACTTCTTCCTCCTTCCTATTCTTTTGAGGCAGGGTCTCACTTGCAGCCCAGGCTGGTCTCAAACTCATGATCCTCCTACCTCAGCCTCCTGAATGATGACTCATGTTTCAACTCAGCATTTCTTACTACTGTTTATGCCATTGTCACTTATCTTGCCCTTAGTGGATTAAAACAAAAGAAGTATGTTTAAGATTAGTTGTCCCACATTTTATCTCTTCGAGAGTTTAATAAAGTTTAACGTCAATGTTTCTTCCTGATTTAGAGGTGTGTAAATCTTTGCTACCAGTCTTGGATTTGGTCACTTTCTTTCTCCATCCCAGCCACCTCACCTACCTCCCCAGTGTTTGTCACTTTTGGAGGAGAGGCATCTGACAGTAGCAAATCTTCTTGCCTTGTACCCAGGGTACAAAACACCATGAAAACACAACAGGGAGGCATTACACAGACTGGGTAGAATCAATTTGGCTCACTGCCTGATTTTCATCTGGCTCAACCTGATTTCCTTCAGGCTGGGGAAGAGGGCTGGTCCTTGTTTATTTTATGGCAGTTTTGCTCTTCTCTTCAGGGTGTTTCTTTCCCATCACAAGGCTCTTGGCTGTGTTTCTGCATACCTGGGCTTTTAGGTCAGACCTCAACTCATTGTGGGGCTGAAGGTGAGCTCCCAGATAAGATACCTCAAGGTAGTCACTCTAACTTTCTCACCCAGTGGCACGTTGTGGAGATCCTGTGTTCAGTGGGAGTTTGTTTGGATTTCTGAGGGTTACTTTGAAGTCACTCTGTCTTGGGGGTAAAGATGAGTATTTTTTTTTCTTCATGCATATGATCTTGAAATATCTCTTGTGGAAATTTATTTATACAGTCTTCCTTCTGCAGCTAGAAATTTGATTGGGTGCATTCACAGAGATGCTAGTGACCCCGTTACATTTGGCTTGTATAGTTTAAGGTTCCTGGGTGCGCCTCAGAACTACTTAAATCTACCTGGTCATCATAGGCCAGACTGGTCAAAAGTCAGGGAGAAGAGGCCCTTAACAATGATGGGTGAGAAATGGCACTGACTTCAGAGACCTGGATTCAGAGCTGTGCCAGGGGACCTGTCATATGCCTGTTCTTGTTCACATTCTCTTACTGCTTTAGGACTTGACTGAGCAAGATCTCTAGAAAGGTCTCTCCAGCTGTAAAACACTGTGATTCTAGGAACTGGGAAAGGCTATGCTTCCTAATTCATTTTGGAAGAAGGGGCCTTGGCTTTTGAGCCAGATCTGGGTTATAATCCAGTTTAGCCTTTTTCTGATTTTATCCTTTTGGCTTTTGGTCCAGTCCTTTCCTTCTTTCCTTCCTTCCTTCCCTCCCTCTTTCTTTCTTTCTTTTTTCCCCCTCTTTCTTTTCTCTCTCTCCCTCCCTCCCTCCTTCTTCCTTTCTTTCTTTCATTCTCTCTCCTTTCTTTCTTTCTTTCTTTCTTTCTTTCTTTCTTTCTTTCTTTCTTTCTTTCTTTCTTTCTTTCTTTCTTTCTTTCTTTCTTTCTCTTTCCTTCTCTCCCTCCTTCCTTTCTTTCTTTCTTCCTTCCTTCCTCCCTCCCTCCCTCAATTCCTCCTTCCTTCCTTCTTTCTTTTTGTGATACTTGGTTTTGAACTCAAGGTCTCGAGTCTTCCAGGCAAGGGCTCTACCACTTGAACCCTATCTCCAGCCTTTTTTCTGTAGGTAGTTTTCAAATAGGGTCTCATATTTATTCCCTGGGGCTGACCTGGATTACCATCCTCCTGTTTATACTTCATGTGTAGCTGGGATCACAGATATGCTCCACCATGCCCAGCTTTTACTGGTTGAGATGGGGTCTTACTAACTTTTGCTTGGGCTACCTCAACCCATTATCCTCCTGAGTAGCTGGGATTACAGGCATTAGCCACCACACCTGGCTCTTGATTTTCAAATGGAGATAATAAAGCGTACGTCACAGACTTTTTGCAGGAATGGTACTCAGGTACAAAAGGGACCTTGCCCAGCCTCAGCACGCAGAAGGTATGTAACACCTGCAATGCCCACTCTATCATGGTGTCTGGCTGGCTACTCATTTGGTGTCCAGCAGCACTGAGGCAGGGCAGCCGCTGGCAATAGGGACAAAGGTAACTCTAAAAAGAAAATGAAAGGATCATTTCCAGCCCCCTCCCATGGGGCTCCTTAATCAGAGTTGGCCAATGTCTCCTCTGTGTGCTTCCAAGGATATGACTGCTGTTGTCAGGTAATTAGTGTCCTGGGCAGAGCCAAGACCAGGGCACAGTGAGAGCCTTTGTTTTAGGCTTGTAAATTCCAGCACAGGTTAGGAGGAACAAAACCCTAATTCATTTGAGAGACACTCACATCTGATTCTGTGGACTGAGCCAAGGGAGAGACTTCTTGGTAGCCCAGGAGTAGATGGTGTACAAGGCAGCTCAGGCAGTAGAAAGACCCAGAGGATGGGCAGAGACCCTGAGAGTCAGCCTCTGACTCTGGAAGGTGGAGGCTGGCCAGTTCAGTGCCCTTGGTGGGGGGTTTCCTTTCTCCCTGGCAATGTGAGCGGTTCAGAGACATATCCAGGAAGCATACATGCAACAGGCACAAAGCATTTTTAACCATTTTTGGCAGGAGAAGAGTGTAGCAATGCCCAAGGGAGTTTTATTTGGTGACTTTTATTCAGCTCCTGGTACCTTTAGATGGTGCAATAAATCTGATGCTTTGATCACCTTGTCCTAGGTGGTCCCCAAATTAATTCACCCACCCTTTCTCTCCATCCCCCAATACACACTCTAGATGGAGAATTTCCTTGAGGACCAGTGGATGTTCAAAATCTACATGTACAATATAGATTGCTAGGCATATAATTTTATACATTTTGTTTGTTTATTGGGGGGAAGCATGTGAAAAAACCCCTAATACTTATATATCAAGTGCTGTGAGTCATAGTTTATATAACAGGGAAAAATAAGCAAGCAAACCCCCGACTTATTGCTAATGCTTCGTCTTCTCAGGGGACGCGGTGACAGTTGGTGTCAGTGCTGAATGTACACTTGCTGGCGTAGGGAAGAAGTGTGTCTAAAGCTTGGACACTTCTGGGCTGCTAATTGATGAGACAGAGTAAGGGACAAATATACCAAGTCTATGTAAAAAGGAAATGTAGACACCTGGGTGGAGAGCTGGTTTGTCTTAGAGTTAGTCTACCTGGAGAAAAGTAAGCTTCTGGGGTGCTCTGAGGACAAAAGGCTTCAGAGCACAGAGAAACAGGAAGTGAGAATTCCTGGATAGGATCATGGGGAGCACGTGGAGGAGGGCTGAGGCAACATGGCGGGAGGATGGAACCTGCAGGGCAGAGGCACACTGGGAAGTTCCTGGTGGTGAGCCAGCCCTGGGATTGCTGAAAGCAGAGATGCTGAACATCCAGATTTAAGTTGTTGGATTTTAGCCACATCATGACCCCCCCCTCCAGGCCCCAACCTGTCAGTATGATTTGCTTCACACAAAATGAACTCTGGTGACAGTTTTGAAGGATTGCTGGCTGAGTTACAATGTCTGTCTTGGTACAGAAAAGCAAAAACAGCTGAGGAAACGGGAAGATGAGTGAAATCAAAGTTTGGGCAGAACTGGAATTGGGATCCAAAGTTGACCAGGAGGATGTAAGACTCTGAGAAAGTCAGGGTGGGGCATGGGACTCTGCCAAGATGTCAGCTTGTGTTTGAACCAACTTTATTTAAATCTCAGAGGGCAGGGTGACCTCAGCTGACATCTTGTTAGGTTTCAATTATACTGTTTCAATGAACATGCTCTCCATTTTACAGACAAGGGAAACAAAACGTGGAGATGCTCATAAATTTTCTGGGACAACAGCCCCTCAGTGGTGGCCCTGGACCAGGGTGCCCCATGTTCATGACCAAGTACAGGACCTTGTGACTTTCTGGCCAAGTTTAACTACAAACACGCAGCATCAAAGACTTTCTCCACTCTACTAGGGATTGGCAAACTTGAGGGGAAGTATTTTAGGCTCTGAAGACCATTCTGTTGCTGTCACAACTTTATAATTCTGTGGTGCTATTGTGAAAGCACTCATGGACAATGTGTAAATGAATGGATGTTGTGCGTTCCAATAAAACTTTGTGGATATTGAACTGTGAGCTTCGTATGCTTTTCCTGTGAAATATGATTCATGTTTTCCAGTTCTTAAAAATATGTGAAAGCCATTCTTAAGGCATACAAAACCAAGCAGCAAGCTAGATTTTGGCTGGCAGGCCATAGAGTGCTAACCCCTACACTCTATCAGGCAGTCATTTATCAGACATTTGTAAGTGGATGAATAGACCAAACACAGAGCTTTGGAGAGGATGGAGGAGTGACAAGTGCTGATAAGATAATGAAGGTCATTATGTGTTTCCCCAATAGAGCAGCCGCTGAAATCTGCATACACCTCTTCCCAGAGGAGTTAGCTTGCACAGGCTCGGTCCCTTTTCCATGTGATAGATCTTAATGAAGCACCCATTTCTTGGACAAATCACATCCCCTCCTGCCCTCCCACGGTGTGTGTATGTGTGTGTGTTCTTCAGGGTTCCTTCCAGCTCTGGAATGCAGGCTCCATAGAAATCTATCAATTTTTTCCTTGCCCTTCAAGGTCTTCCTTTCCTTAGATCCTACAGACAATGTCTGTCTTTGAGTCTGCCTCTTCAGACACACTCTAGGTCAAGGTTGGTGGAATTATTTTATCCACAAACATCCCAGGAACAAAGAAAGCAGAACATCTGGAGTAAGATGAGAAGCTAGGAAGAGGTGGAGGGTGTGTAACTGCTGTTCTGTTCGTCATGTTGACTTGAAAACTGTGTGTGTCAACCATCTTGTGATAACAGGATTTTTTTTTTTGAGGCAAATGTAATACTCTCATCTTTTCATTCTAGGAAAAAGTAGAGGAATTTATTTTCAGAGGGATTACCACAATCTCTTCTTTATGTTGGCAGCATGAGGTTTATCATATCTCTGATCTTGGACAGAATAAAATATTTCCACTACAATAGAGCTCAGAGGCTCGGGCTCAAACCCAATTTGGATTACCACGCACAGTGTGGTAATGCTGTATGCCCTGGGGACCCAGGCTGCCACTGGGAGAAGCCTGAGCCTCACCGTCAGGTGTTCAGAGGCACAGACCTGCATCAAGCTGCCAGCCAAGTAGGCGTGATGTGCTGCCCATGCAAGATCCAGGGCAGACACTGGGCCACTTAGCCTCCCTATAAGCTTAGGACACTCACATTTGTGTCCCAAGGAATCACTAGCACAGCACAGAGCTACAGAAGGGAGTGGGTGACACATGAGCATCTGCTGGCCTCTCCCTGGATAACTGCAGGACCTTGGCACTCCCTCCTCCTCTGGCCTTCACCAATCTTTTTTTCTTGTCATTATCTTGTAGAGTTTTTAGGTGATGACTTACATGTCTGCTGACATAGGTCCACTTGTGTTTTTACACGCCACCCCGGTGTCACACGGTCAAGTCACCTGGTCCTGATGTGACGTGACCCTGCTGCCTCCCAGAGTCCCACACAGCCCCTCATGTACACAGCTGAATGGGCTCCAGTACTCCCTCCCAATGGGACTCCAAACAGTGTGGGGCAGCTGGGGACAGTGTCACGCCCTGTTCTGCATTTCACTGGGCCCCTCTTCATTCCTCATTGTGCTAATCTCTCTCCATCTGCAACCACGCGAAAACCACAGCAGGTCAGGGACACTGCTGGGCCCTCATTCCCCACATGGACCCAGAGCCCCCTCCCCACCCCCCCCGCCCTGTGGCTTCTCTGCTGTCCATCTGCTACACACCTATGTATTGCAAGGGTGCTTAGTTTAAAGTGATCTCCCTTACAGAATTGGAAGCATTCCCATGAATGACATGCAGTGAAATTCCATCATGGGGGGAACCTACAACTGTTGAGTGCTTGCTGTATGCAGGTGCAGTGCTGAGCACTTCGTGTGCCTTGTCTCAAGGAATCCACAGAGCAATCTATTTTCAGAAGCAAGCCTTAGGGAAGAGAACAGGCACAGAGCATGACAGTCCCAGAAGCACTGTCATTCTGATTCCAGGGTGGAATTCTTAAGCGCCTCTTAGTGTGTGCTAGTGACTTCCCCAGAGACTGGCGTGTGATAGCTGTCAGTGCTGTCAATCTGCTCTGATTTAACCTGTGCTTTAGCTTCTCCCAGCTGCCTTAGAAAGGAATAGGGAGGCAGGAGAGGTGGAAGGGAAGACAGGAGGGATAGCCCAGGCAGACAGTCTCCAACTTGTGATGGTTCAGGTGCTGAATCCAGTTTTGACTTTACAATGGTGTGGAAACGATGTGCATTTAGTAGAAATGGTACTTTGAATTTTGATCTCTTCCCGGGTAGTGACCTGAGGTACAATGCACTCTCGTGATGCTGGGCAGTGTGCAGGTCCCAGTCACCCCCGCGATCACAGGGGACACAGTTGATGTTAAACAGTGTGCTGTGTTGTAAGCTTTGATGGTTAGGTGTGTCAAATGCATTTCAGATTGCAACCTTTTCAGCTTACAGTGGGTTTATCTGGACTTAACCCCATGGCAACTTGAATAACAGCTGTACTTCAAGTTTCTCAGAGATACAGTACTGCTCACCTGGGTTTCAGGCTGACACTTTGAGAACAGAGTGTTTAATAAGTGGTGATGTAGAAAGAAGAAGTTGAGGGAGGGGTTACAGTAGCGGTCACGTCTGAAAGCCAGCATGTTGGGAATCCCTATGTCAGAATTATTTAGGGTAATAGTTTAAAATTATCTGGGGTGCTTCGTTAAAAAATGCTTCCCTTACAGAGAATAAAAATCAAGTGGAGGTAATACTTCCTACCTTATGGGGATGTTATGAGGGCAGCAGTGATGGTGATGGTGTCCGAAGAAAAGAGTTGTATCTATTTTTTTCATTCATTTTTCAATTCTGCCTTCTTTCTTAAGCTTTTTTTTTTTTTGGCTGTACTGGGTTTTGAACTCAGGACCTTATGCTTACTAAGCAGGCACTCTACCATATAAGCCACTCCTCCAGTCCTTTTTTGTGTTTGGTATTTTTGAGACAGAGTCTCTCAAACTATTTGCTTGGGTTGGCTTTGAACCATGAGCCTCTTGATCTCTGTCTTCTGAGTAGCTAGGATTACAGGCGTGAGCACTGGCACCTGGCTTCTTTCTTAAACTCTTAAAGAAATCTTAGCATATGGCTTTGCTCACCTGCCATGAGGCCTTGATCACTCCCTATAAAATACAAACTCCCCTTTACCGACAACAGGAGAATATCCAGACTCTGGCCCAAATTCCCCTGCAGTTCCATTTCCTGTTTCTCTTCTATACAACCCCACAACCCCACTATTGGGCAAAATCAATTTCTACAGTTGCCCTCATAATAATCCTTAATATTGTCTATGTTCCTTTTCTATGTCTTACTTCCCTCATCCATGGAGCGTGGTTTTAACAGTGATTCAACGTGGTAATCCAGGGAAATTCTCGTAACAGCTTCTGGAATTTGGTAAGTGATGTGTGTGTGTGTTTTAGAGGAGGCTCTACTTCTGTCTTTATCATTCAATAGATGCAAGTGTATTTCTCTAAATACATGCAGGTAGACAAAAGCTGGGAAGACATGTTTCTTTTGAAACCCTAGGGAGGTAATTTGACAATTGAGTTCACTTCATCCCTAGTTTTCTGTGTCTCCAAGGCGCATGGACTGTGTGAATGACAGTCACAATGAACACTGGCAAGGTCTCCTGAACAGGCATAGGAGCTCCTGTCTACCCATGGGGACTGAACTGAAGTTTTTACTTCTTCCCCTACAGCTCCATCTCCAAGTGGCCTGCTGGCTTGCATGGCTCAGTTACTCTACTCAGTTGAGAACTGAGTCTCTGCCTGTGTTTCATTTTCTCCTTCCAAGCTATACCTCCAGCTCACCAAAGGCTGAATGGCTTCTGTTCCTTGAACAGTCTGGCATTCATCTGTTCTTTCACCCAGGTGGCTTTTATACTCCATGGCCACTCTCTGACAGGCTCCCTTTGTCTCACAGGTCAGATTGTTTTGAAATTTATGAATAAAACTTTCTATTATTATGGAATTAATTCTTCTGATTTGGGGGTATGGATTAAATTTTTGATCTCTGAGATCAAGTCCTAGAATCAGCATTTACCTCCAGATATTCCTTCTTTTTTTCTTTTAGAGGAAGTTAATCCTGCATGTTATACAAATAAATAGAAGAACTGCAAATTAAATATTCTGTTTATGTGGGAGATATTGTGAATGCTTCCCAATATCACATGCTTATAATTTCAGTTTTTATTTGTTTTGTAAGTAGTGTAGTGATGTTAAAATGAAAATAAAAGTCAAAAACATCCAATCCCACTATGAACAAATTGATAGCCTTCACTTTCTGTGATTCATTTCAGGTCTTTTTTATATGCATATATAAGATTTTTTTTTGCATCGAGTCATAATAGAGCTGATGATAGCAATTCCAATAAAAAGCGAAGCCATTATTTATGGGCCCTTCATGTTTGCTAGGAAAGTGTACCGCCTATATATTTTAAGTCCTCTCAGCAATCCTATGAGGAGGCGTTTTAATAGTTCCATTTTGAAGATGAGGGAACAAGTATAGATAATCCCTGACTCAGGATGGTTCAAATCACAGTGTTTTGACTTTACAATGAAGTGAAAGCATTCCCACACAACCATTCTGTTTTCGATCAATTCCATGCAAAATTAGATATTTTATTATAAAAGAGGTTTGTGTTAGAAGATTTTACCCAGCCATAGACTAATGTAAGTGTTCTGAGTATGTCTAAGGCAGGCTGAATTATGCTATGATGTTCAATAGGTTAGGTGGATGCATGCATTTTTGATTTACAATATTTTCTAACTTGTGATGGATTTATTAAGATGTAATCATACCATAAGGCAAGGCACATGTATTAGGGAGGTTGACTCACTCCAAGGCACACATTTAATGAGTGGTGAACCATTTTTGAACTTCTCTTTCACTGTAAACAGGGTAGAAATGATTGGTACTCAAAGGGATGTGGGAAAGTGATGCTGGGTCACTTTACTGTACTTCATTCCCTTGCTGGACTCACTTCCTGGCCAGTAAGATGAGGAATGGAGCTTTCTGACTCTGTGCAGACCAGGACAGGCAGTATATAGTCATGGAGCTTTCTGTAGCCCAAACTGGGAAAAGCAGGTCAGATCAGCTCCTGTGAAAATTTACAGCCATTTCTTCCACATGTTTGCTGATACTGGTGTCAATTTCAACTACCAGATCCCTGCAAAGAAGATGGAGTGCTTTGGGTCTGTCAGAGCAGACATCCAGAGAGCACAGCACCGTACCGTAATCTGTCCTTGGCCTAGTAATCCAAATACAAACAATCGTGTGCAAATGGGCTTTTAGACTATTTAATGAAGAGACACAGGGACCAAGGGAACTGAGGTCTCAGGGCCACATGGAGTACCTAGAAGCAGAGCGAGGCTGGAAGCATAGCATCTGGGAAGATGCAAACTATGGCTGGTGACTTAGCCCGGTGGTCCTTTCTGACTTTTGTGTTTAGCCTCAGTAAATGATGGTTGGTTGAATGGATGGACTAACAGATGGCATTGCTTATATCAAGCAGTCGTATATGTTGTCCTGTTGGACCAGGATTAAAATAAGACAGTTCAGTGTCTTTGATTTCAGGTCATAAAGGGAAAGCTGAGTGTGTGCAAATGAGCATGCAAGAGAGTGGAAAAGTATGTGTGTGACAGTACAGGTGAATGTACCATAACTGTAGACATACATGTGGTTGCATGAGAGTGTATGTATCTGAGTGTGAGAACGTGTGTGAGTATGTGTGAGTGCACAGATGTGGAAGGATGAGTGCAGAAGAGGTGGGCAAAGGCATTATTACTTCTGCAGTGCCTGGTACAAGTTCAAGGTTAACATGCGCGCTCTCACTTAATACTTTCCACAATGTTAAGTAGTAGAGACTCTAATCTGCTTATCAGATGAGGAAATATGATTCAGAGAGATTAAGTACCCTGCCCAAGGGCATTCTGGTGAGTGGCAGAGCTAAGCCTGGACCCTTTTTCACCAAAGCTGGTGACCTTCTCACTGTACTGTGCTGGCCAGCTCAGCCAGATCCTGCCAGGGCCCTGATAAGTTTCAGGGTAAAGAAGCTGGGAGACGTGAGAGCAGGAAACTGAGTTGTAGTCATTCTGAGAAGTCCTGCCTGGAGGAGGAAGTAACTTGAGGAGGAAGTAACTTAGGGCCCTCTGGGCTGAGGGTGAGGGGACAAAACTGAGTCCTTAAGCAACACCCATGGGTGAGCATTGTCATGTTGGAAGGAAAAATGACAAGGTGAGGAACAGCCTTCCTGACAGTATGGGACATTTTAGTGCATGGACATTTCCATCAATGTGGAGGCCTATCTGCCTGGCATGACACACAGTGGATTTTAGCATAGTGACCAGAAGATCACCTTTACAGAAAGCATCTCTTTGTTACTTTCCTCTTCCCTAGCCTCCTTCCAGTAAGGTTCAGAATGGAAGGTCCCAACTGGGAGCAAGGACACAGGCCAAGCAAATGAAAAACAGGCACCGTTTCCAAAGCATAAAGAAAACCCTTCACCCCTTTACTTTTAAAATCCCAGTATCCATGACAACTAGACAGAGTGAAGAAAATGGCTGTCCCTCCCCTCTTCATTGTTCAATGTGTAGTTGCTGTGGCAACTGCATATCCTGGGCCCAGCCAGATTCTCTGGGTGCTTTCTTCTTTCTTAGTTCCCCTTTATTGTGGGCCTTCCTCAGTGCCAACACAGCTTTGTCTCTCGCTGGAGACATCTGTGAGAACCAGGATGGGCAAAGTGTCAGGCTCTTGGTGCTGTCGAAAATCCTTTGAGATGGGAGAAATTGCTGGAACAAAGGGGCAGGGGAACAAAAAGACCCTGAAAGGCTCTCCCGGGCCTCTAAAGGTCTTTGTCATCTTAAACTTTGGGATTTAGTGTGTCTAACTTTGCCTTTCCCAGGGGTGGCTTGGCAAGGTTACAGAAAGAGCCAGTCTAGTAAACTGGTTGGACAGCAATTTCAGCAAGAGAGAACTTCTCAGGGAGACAACAAAGTCTGGCTAGCTTAGCTGAGGGTCCTTTTCTTCTTTCCTTCCTCCCCCACTTTCCTTTTCATGCCTTACTTACCTACTTCCTGTCCTTCTTTCCTTCCTTTCTTCACTCTCCCTCCCTCTCTCCTCTGCCTCTCCTCTCTTTCCTCTTTCCCCTTCCTTCTGTCTTGTCTTTTCTTGGATGTGTTTCTGATCAGTCTCTCCCCACTTGAAAAGTTTTGAATAAGTAGATGGAGGATCAAAAGCTTTGAGCAATCAGTTCCTTTCAGTAATTTGTCTTGAGGAAATAGATATTTGCCCAGAGGTTTATCTCTTTTGTGATTTCTTGCAGAGCTATGAAATCTAGAAAAAGGCCTATATCGCCAGAAATAAGATTGGTCCTATTATAGTGCATCATGTCTAATTTATACTTTGAGAAAGTGATTGTTTTTCATTCACTCATCTTATACCTCCATATTGCTCTGTGCTGGCTTCTGGAGATCATTGGTGAGTAAAACAGATGTGGTCTCTGCCCTAATGAAGCTTAGTGGTATTGTCAGATGATGCAGAAATAAACACAATCACAGTTCAAGGCAAGTATCATGAAGGAAAGTGATAGAATGTGAAGAAAGGGCATAGCAGTGGTACTCAGCCTCATCTGGTTATGGGGGCAATTTTTCTAAAAGTCAACAATCTCCAACTGTGACCTGAAGGATGAGCCAAGGGCACATAGTGGATAGATGGAGTGGGAAGGACCAGGTCAGGCAGAGGGCATTCGGCTTATTGTGAGACTGGAAATACTGAGAAGACCTTGAGTTCATCCTTGACCTATTGAGTTGTGTGTACTGTTAACTCACTCATTCATTCTCAAATGTTTAGTAAGTGACACCATCTGGTAGGCACTAGGCTACATGCTGGGGATAAATCTGAGCAAGTCTGACATGACTTCTGCCCTCACGGAGCTCAGAATCTAGTGGAAATAGACCTCAAACATATCCACAAGCATAAAATTGCAGTGTAATTTGTGCAGTGAGTCAGAGGTAATTTGAGATCCTGTAAGAGGTTAAGAAAGGCTTCCTCAAGGAAAATAGTTAACTAGCAAAAAAAGAAGGAGCATTCTGAACAGGGAGAAGAGTCTATGCAAAGGTCCTATGGTGATTCAGAGCAGAAAGTGTATGAAAAATGGAAAGCTGAGTGGTATGGCTGGGGTGCAGAGAACACAAAGTAGTACAGGGATGAGGAGAAGTTGAGCACCAGCCAGGATAGGTAGGGTCATGGAAGCCAGTTTGGAACACTGGATGGATATTCTAAGAGCAGGAGGATTTTGGGCCAAGGATGGTATGATTTTACAGATGAAAAGGAACTCTGTAATTTGGAAAGTGGATAGGAGGATAGAGAGGATGAGGGCAGGCCAGTTAGGAGGAGATTTAAGAAGTCCAGGTGAGAGACAGGTTGAGGTGGTGATGGGGCTACACATAGGAAGACAAATTCAAGAAATTTCTGGTAGGGAAATCTGAATGGATTCATGACCAACTGGATATGGAGTGCGGGAAAGGGAAGTGTGGAGGATGACTTTTGGGACATAGCAGAGAACACTCAAGGAACACCTGCTTGGGGAGGAAGCCATGGGTTTTTTGGAAATGCAGGATTTGAGGTGTATGGAGCAATTCCTGAGAGAAAGGAGGCTGCTGGGTACTACCTTCCAGAGCTTAGGAGAGACCTTGGCCAGGTAGAGGGAGGTGGGGTCCAAGGTAGATTTGGAAGGCCAAGCTGAGTCTTCAGAGAACTACCTTCTGTATCACAGCAAAGGGAAGCAAAAGAGTGTGTGCACAGTTGCATGGAGGATTCCAGGCTTAGCCGGAAAGAGGAAAAAGAGAGAGCTACTGCATTCTGACAGCTTCTAGTGTTTCTGAGAAGGAAAATGTGAGGTTGTCTCACATGAGGGTGGAGGCAGAGTGTGAGGCTGGTGGAGGCTTCTCAAGGAAGGCTTGAAGATGTTGCAGAGGCAGCCAAGATGCCCCGCACTGATGAATGGATTAAGAAAATGTGGCATTTATGTACAATGAAGTTTTATTCAGCCATAAAGAAGAATGAAATTTTGTTGTTTGCAGGTAAGTGGATGGAAGTGGAGAACATCATCTTAAGTGAAGTTAGCCAGGTTCAGACAGCCAAAGACCACGTTTTCTCTCATATGTGGAGTACAGCCCAATACAAATATAGCGATATTATGAAACACAGGTAATGCTGAGGGGAGGTAAACTATGAGAGGGGGAGGGTAAAAGAAGAAAGTTAAGAAGGTGAATATGGTTGATGTACTTTCTATACAAGAGTGAATATAAAAGAATTTTTAAACTTGTTGAAATCACCATAAGAAGGGGACTAAGGGAGAAAGGAAAAATATAGAGAGGACAAACCAATCTGGGTTATAATATATATACACACATGGAAATGTCACAAGGAACTCCCTGTGTAGCTATCTTAAACAAAGATGACTTTTTTCAAAAACAGAGGACAGGAAGGTATAACAGGTCGTGTCTAGGGGTTGGTACCAGTGGGAGGGGGGAGGATATAAGGAAAGGGTGTAGAAGAGTGAATATGGTGGAAATATTGTGTACACATGTATGAAAATGAAAAAATGAGACCTGTTGAAACTATTTCAGAAATGAGGGGAGGGGGGGATAGAGGAGAAAGATGGAGGGGGAGGATTCAACTATGATATATGGTAAGAATTGTCACAATGTGCCCCAGTACGACAATAGAAAAAAGAATGCAGAGACTCAGGAAAGGTTGCAATATGTGAAGTGCAAAGCAGAAGTTACAAAATACAATGTTTGAAGGACTTCAGTCTTGGACAGAAAAAGTAAAATGGTAGCATATGTGTGTGACTGTGTATATATGTATACATATACTCAAACATATACATATATGCATATGCACATGCATATATAAGAATATAAATGTATATATATATACACACACACACTCCTACTTTTATATTCATAGTTCCTGATAAATTCTACTCCAAGCAACTTAAAATGCTCTCTTTTTTTTTTTGGCAGTACTGGGGTTTGAACTCAGGGCCTTGAGCTTGCTAGGCAGATGTTCTACCTCTTGAGCCATGCAGCTAGCTGTTTGTTTGGTTTAGTTATTTTTCAAATATGGTCTCCCTTTATGCCCTACTGGCCTGGACCCCATTCTTCTTCGATGACAGATGTGATCCACCATGCTCAGGTTTTATTGGTTGAGACAGAGTGAGCTTTTTGCCCCAGACTGGCCTCTACCCATGGTCCTCTCACTCTCTACCTCTCCAGCAGCTGGGATTACAGACTTGAGCTACTATGCTCAGTATTGTATTTAAAAAATTTACAAAGATAATTGTATTACTTCTGCAATCAGAAAAATGACTTTTTAAAAAAAGATGACATATGTAGACACACACACACACACACACACACATACACATAGAAAACCCTTTACTTTCATTCTCTCTTTTCTTTTTTGAAGGGAGACTTGTGTATTATTACATTGAAAATTATTGTTAAACCTTTTCTGGCTTAAAACAGCAAAGCAAAGTATTTGTGGACAAGGACTGGTGTTACCTTTAAGTAATATAACAGAGGCCATGCTAATTTTAAGGTGACACGACAGCCACATCTCCTGCAGTCTTTGGTTTTGCTGTCAGCCCATGACTGTGAAATCTGGGCTTCCCGGCACTAATGTGGTGGTCTAAGTGCAGCAGTCCTGTGCCTACTAGAAGAGCTAAACTCTAGGCATGCCGGTGGCATCTTAACTGACAATTTTGATTAGTGAGAGAATTCGAAAATTGTCCAGGCTTGAACATATCATGTTATGATTTTCAACAATAGTAGGTTATTAAATGTTGTAAGTAAATGCTTCTAGTTTTGCTAAGTGCATACCTTTTGCAATGACTAAATTCACGATGGAAATGAAAATCCTTTACTGCCGCTTGGCGTGAGGATATTAGCTGCAGTAACAAAGGTTGAAACAGATTTTAGTGTCTCAACATTTGAAGTACTACAGAGAAGCTTAGTAACTTGGTCAAGGTCATGCAGCTAGGGCATGAAGGACCAGCATTGCCAGCCATGGTGACTTGACTCCAGAACACTTGTTCTTTACCTCTTTCCTGTCAACAAATGATCCCTGATTACAATGGTTCAACTTACGTTTTCTCAACACACATTCAGTAGAACCAGAGCTCAAATTTTGAATTTTGATCTTTTTCCTGGGCTAGCAAAGTAGTATATTAGAGGCCATGCTAATTTTAAAGTTATAGCTGCATTCCCTGAAGTCATAGCTTCTGCCTGTGGTCCCTGATAATAAAACTTTGGTTTTTTGGGTCACCGTGTACGATATTCTCCTGTGATGCTGGCACGGCAGCAAGTTGCAGCTCCCAGCCCTCTAGGCAACCATAAGGGGAAGTGACCAACACCTTAAGGCTACTGTGTGGCTCGGCTATGATGTTCCCAAGGCTAGATGTGTGAAATGCATCTTTGACTTATATTTTCAATTTGCAAGAGTTAATCAGGACATGACCCCATCGTAAGTCAAGTATCAATATACCATCCTACATGCTAGGGCACCTTGAAATGCTGTTTCTTCCCCTCCTTCCTCATACTTGGAGAATAATCTGTATGTTATTTTGGCAGTGTGGAGCTAAGTGGGCACAGGGAGGCGGTGGATCGCTAGGGCACTGCATTTTTTTTTTTAAATTTTATTATTCATATGTGCATACAAGGCTTGGGTCATTTCTCCCCCCTGCCCCCACCCCCTCCCTTACCACCCACTCCACCCCCTCCCTCTCCCCCCCAACCCCTCAATACCCAGCAGAAACTACTTTGTCCTTATTTCTAATTTTGTTATAGAGAGAGTATAAACAATAATAGGAAGGAACAAGGGGTTTTGCTGGTTGAGATAAGGATAGCTATACAGGGCATTGACTCACATTGATTTCCTGTGCATGGGTGTTACCTTCTAGGTTAATTCTTCTTGAACTAACCTTTTCTCTAGTTCCTGTTCCCCTTTTCCTATTGGCCTCAGTTGCTTTTAAGGTATCTGCTTTAGTTTCTCTGCGTTAAGGCAACAAATGCTAACTAATTTTTTAGGTGTCTTACCTATCCTCACCCCTCCCTTGTGTGCTCTCACTTTATCATGTGCTCAAAGTCCAATCCCCTTGTTGTGTTTGCCCTTGATCTAATGTCCACATATGAGGGAGAACATATGATTTTTGGTCTTTTGAGCCAGGCTAACCTCACTCAGAATGATGTTCTCCAATTCCATCCATTTACCAGCGAATGATGACATTTCGTTCTTCTTCATGGCTGCATAAAATTCCATTGTGTATAGATACATTTTCTTAATCCATTCGTCAGTGGTGGGGCATCTTGGCTGTTTCCATAACTTGGCTATTGTGAGTAGTGTAGGGCACTGCATGTTACAGATACAGATGTGCAGAGTTAGCCTCATTCTAAGCAGCATCTATAGAATCCCTGGGTGATGTATAGCTAATATGCATTTAAATGAATGTGTAATTGCCAAAAAAGAGTTTCCACCTATACCATCCACAGTTGTCTGTTGTGTGACACACTTGGGGAATTGAGGCTTCAGAAATACAGCCTGAGAAGTGTGTGCACACCTTGTGCTCTGGAATCTAACTTGGTAGAGAAGACTTATTTCAAGGTCAGCCTGACTCTTCCAAGGACAGCACAGGTTGACCTTTATAGACCTTGTGCATAAGGTACAGGGAGCTTGAGTGCAACTTCCAGGTTGCAACCAGAGTCTGCAGCGCCTGACCAGAGGCTGGAGCAGGACCTCTAAATCCGCCCTGTGTCACCCCCGCCCTGGGTCCCACCCACTGCTGGCCCCTGCCTTCTACTGACCAGGATCTCTAACTGCCTTCCACCCACTCCCAGGCCAGGCAGGTGGAGATAGAGAAGGAAGGTCCCTCACTTTCTGAGGTGTTGCTGGAGTCACCTTTGCCACGGGAAATCCTGACAGAAGAGGCAAGGATGCTGACTGTGTAACCCTTTAAACCAAAATGGGGTGTTTCCTCAATATCAATGCCTGGAGGAAGCTGAGTTAAAGTTTAGGTTTGACTTAATCTTTAAATCTGGCAACATGAAGGGTGTCCATGCCTTTCTAGACCAACCCTGACTGGGCCTTTACCCAGAATGGTCTTTGAGTCTTGGGTAGCAGACTGCCATGGTCTGGTACTGATTCTGCCACTTTGCATTCTCCTACCCTTGGGAACAATGTGAACAGCCACGGGAGACATTGAAGGTGTTGAGAGGTGTGTGTGCCTGTGTGTGTGTGTGTGTGTGAGCAGGAAGGTGCTTGTCAGAGAAAGGTGGATAAGAGAAGAAACAAGTGTCCCCAAGTGTAAATCTTGGCTATAGAGACAAATACTTGCTGTCTGTCACCACATGAGATTGGTGGTATCTGATTCACGTTGCCCAGCCCCCTTGGTCTCACTGGTGGTTGACATCTTCAGTGAAGAATGTCCCATTATTTTCTTTCTTATAGAATCGCATGGATGAAGAAACTCGTTGGCAGGAAGGAACTAAGCCCCTCCAGTTTCTCTCTGAACATAATATATAGAGAAAATATAATTACTCTTCTGCACTTAATTTAGCTTCCAACCGAACTAGAGCATTTGTAATTAAAAACACTTTAAATGGATCCAATAAATTATTAAAAGTTATGGCTGTAAAGCAGTACTGTGAACTGCTTTACAGTACTATTTACTGAGGAGCAGGGCTTCTGGGGGCGAGAGTGGGGGTTAAAAAAATCTTATTTTGTATGAGACAGAAATTCCCTTGGCTCTTTTGGCTGAGAGAAATGTGGCAGAGATGTAAAACTAGGGAACTGAGGTCCCCCTGAACAAGAACCAGGACTCTCTGAGGCTCCTTGCATGCCAGGTGCTGGCCTAAGCAGTGCACATAGGATAATTCACTCATCCCAGGGTGATCTTAAGAGGCAGGTACTAATGTTACCCATTTTACAGATGAAGAAACAGAGCCACATAGAGGTGGAGAAGCTAAGACTGATCCCTGGCATAGCAATACATACTAACTCACTGTAGTCTTGATGCTCTGGAATCTAATAGCTAGAACACAGGCAGGAAACAGAAGAGGAAAGTCAAGTCTGAATCATTACAGAAGTGAGATCGCTACTGAATCTGAATGGCACCTGAGAATAGAGGGGGACTGACCTTTTGGGGCAGAGAGTATGTAGCCTGAATCCTGGTGCACAATGGATTCTTGATCAGTGTTGTACTGAGGTTAAGCATAATTACATGAGCTGTTAGCTCTAGTCTCCCCAGTTCACCAAAATTGGTCTTAATTTTTTGATTTTCTTGAACTGGGTAAACCACAGAAAAATGTGTTTTCCTGAAAACAGATCGTCCAGCGCATGGAAAACTAGTGGAACATGTGAGGAGAACTCTTCCTAGAGTTTAATTTGCAGTCCTGCGAGGGTTGTTTGAGGCTGGAGCTGAGCACCACTGCTTGCTTTAGAGCTCCTTTGAGGGGCACTCCCCATCCTGTTCCCTCCCCTAAGACCACCCCTTAGCTCCCCCTGTGAAGCATGAATATTTTCACGCTGAGGTTTGGGTCTAATGGTGATACTCTCTCTACCCACAGAATACACAGGGCTCCAGTGAGCAAACAGCCTTGCCTGGGGTCTACCCAGTGCAGGCCACAGATATGCAGCAGGAACTTGGAGGCTGGCTCGTAGGCATCCGGATGGGGGCTGTTGCTTAGCAAGGTTCAAGTCAACTGCTTTCTCCATCCTCTTGGCTGTGGTCCAAGTGTGGCCAGGGCAGCCAGAACTTGGGATGCAGCCTTGCATGCACTGTGAGCTGTACAATGACCCTTTCTTAATTCAGTTCATGGGTGCTCTGCTCATGTGTGTGGGAACTGCCACCAGCATTGTGGGCTGCTGTGGAGTGCACATGTTATTCCAACAGAAAGCCAATCACTTATTGTTCCATGTGGTCACTGATGGTTTGAGGTGATCAGGCTACTTCCATTTCTATCAGAAACGCCTTCCTAAAAACTCAGACATGCTAGGCTTGGATTTGCAGCATTGGAGTCACAAGTTCTGGACACCAGGGGCCCTGAGTACCATCAATTCTGCCTGTTCTCACTCCTGTGGGCTTTGACCATGGCAACCAGGTGAAGCTGGCTACTAGGTAGTAGGTAACATTGGCCAGTATTCCCCACAGTCTAGGGTTTGCACACTTCTACTCTAGCTTATACCCTTGTCCTGCTTAACAGCGTTAAATGGCTCCCTATAGCTTATAAGACAAAGGCCTGCCTCCCTCCCAAGGGAGCCCTGGTGCCCTGATCCTGTGGAGCTGTCTGTTCCTAGAGCTCCTTCTCTTCCTCTGGCATCCCTCGTTCCATCCATACTGAGTCATGTGCTGTTCTTTGTTAGTGAATTAGGTGGTCTCTGGGCATCCTTGGCTTGGATGCCCTTCCCTGGCTTATTCTGATTTTACATCCTCACCCTTTAGGGCTGGGCTTAGCCCCTCTCCACCTAGGAGACCACCCCTGACCTGACAGGCCACACTCTCCACTTTGCCTTCAACTGCTGTAGGATTTATGGGTCTGTGAAGCCATAGAAAGTAGCATTGAGATAGCAGGGAGATCATGGTTCAAATCTTGACTCTCCTGTCATTTATCATGTCCTCTTCCACAAGTTACTAGCTTCTCTGGCTTTGATTTCATTAAGTGCAAAATGAAGGCATTAATAACATTTGTCTCAGAGGCATGTCCTGAGGGTGGGTAAGTTGATGTCTAGAAAGTGCTGTGGTATGTTAAATTGTGGCCTTTCCAAGATAAGCCCACCACATTAGATCAAGGGCAAACACAACAAGGGGATTGGACTTTGAGCACATGATAAAAGCGAGAGCACACAAGGGAGGTGTGAGGATAGGTAAGACACCTAAAAAATTAGTTAGCATTTGTTGCCTTAACGCAGAGAAACTAAAGCAGATACCTTAAAAGCAACTGAGGCCAATAGGAAAAGGGGACCAGGTACTAGAGAAAAGGTTAGATCAAAAAGAATTAACCTAGAAGGCAACACCCACGCACAGGAAATCAATGTGAGTCAATGCCCTGTATAGCTATCCTTATCTCAACCAGCAAAAACCCTTGTTCCTTCCTATTATTGCTTATACTCTCTCTACAACAAAATTAGAAATAAGGGTATTGAGGGGGTGGGGGGGAGAGGGAGGGGGTGGAGTGGGTGGTAAGGGAGGGGGTGGGGGCAGGGGGGAGAAATGACCCAAGCCTTGTATGCACATATGAATAATAAAAGAAGAAAAAAAAAATAAATTAAAAAAAAAAAAAAAGGATCCCAAAATGAGGGCATCTTAGACTTAAGCTAGGCCCTAAATGTAATGTAGGCTTCTTAGAGGAGAAAGGCAGAGAGAGATTTGAGACACAGAGACACAGAAAAGATAGGGTGAAGATAGAAGCAAAAAATTAGAGTAATGCAAGTACAAGTCAACAGTTTGTGAACCATGGAAGCTGCAAAAGGCAATAAATGATTCTCCCTAGAGCTTTTGGAGGGAAGGTGTGATCCTGTCACACCTTGATTTTGGACTTTGTCTTGCAGCCCTGTGATGAAATGAGTTTCTCATTTTAGGTCATGGCTTGTGGTAATTTATACAGCAGCCCTGGAGAGCTCATACAAGTGTTTAGCGTGTGTGGCACATCGTAGGTACTCCAGCAAGGTGATCTGCTAATATTCTTTGGGTTTAATGGCACTATCTTAAATTTTGCTCCTTAGTTTATGTCTGTCTGTCTGCCCTGTGTTTCTGTCCCACAACCTTATGAATTTCTCAACAACACAGAATGCATGTATTTGTTCTCAGTGTTTCCCATAACATCTGACACACAGTGGGTGCTCGGGTGCTGGTTACTGAATGATTTGAGCAAGCACATGCTGACTTGGAACTGTCACCCAGTGGGGGCCATTCATCCTCCTCTCGTCATTTTCTGAGCACACATCCTGAATTTTTGCTGCTTGGTCCCCATTTTGTGATGCTTTAACAGAGTGTCTGAAACTAGGTACATTTATAAAGAGTAGAGAATTATTTCTTACAGTTCCACAGTTGAGGGACCCACATCTGTTGAGTGCCTTTTTGCCATGGCAGAAAGAAGAAAGGCAAGAGAGCATGTGTCAGAGAGAACAAGAGAGTAAATTTGCATCCACAAACCCTTTTATAAAGAGCACTGATCCATTCATGAGGGTGGAGCCATCATGATTTAATCACCTCTCAAAGGCCCCACCTCCCAATGCTGTTGCGTTGTAACTTCAGTTTCCAACCTGTGAAGGTTTGGGGGGCACACTCAGAAACATAGTGTCACTGACTGGTGACTTCAGTGTTCTAGTTCAGCATTAGCACAGCCTGTGATGCCTTCAGCAGATTAGTAACCAGCAGAAATGGTTACTAATTTATTTAAAAAGCATTTATTTTCCCATATATATTCATATTTTATAGAATATTTTAGTATTAGCATGTTTAAAACGTCAAAATTTAAAAAATGTTTCATTGTCTTTTAGCCTGCATTTATTTTTCTGATACAAAGTCAGTTGTCTTTCAAAACACTTTTACCCCTCTGATTTCCCCCTATTGTATTAATTAATGTTAGGATATTATTAAAATTTACTGGTATAATTAATATTACTATATATTCAGTATTACCAGAAGTCATTCATTACTGTATCTCTTTGGGCTGACAGAAGCAGGAAACTTACTTTTCTCTTCACACTCATTGCTGTGGTTTGAATGTGCTCCCCCCACCCCCAAAGTTCATGTGTTGGAAACTTAATCCTCAGTGCAATGGTGTTCAGAGGTGGAAGCTTTCAGAGGTGATTCATGCTTAATGTCATTTTTGCAGAGGTGTAGAAGTGGGTTCATTGTAATGTGAGTGTGTTTGTTATAGAAGTGAGTTTAGAACTCTTGTGTGCTTTATTTGTTTCTCTCAAGGATGTGATACTTTTTTTAAAATGCAACTTGCTTTCTTTTAAAAATTTTTTTATTGTGGTACTTGGGGTACACTGTGGCATTTACACAAGTTCTTACAGTATATGATAGTTGAATTCACCCCCTCTACCATTCTCCTTTACCCTTCCCCACCATCCCTGGAGCAGTTTCAACAGGTCTCATTTTTCCATTTATGTACATGTGTACACAGTATTTGCACCATATTCCCCCTCCCATACCCTCACCCCTCATCCTCCCTCCTCCCACTGGTACCAACCCCCCAGACAGGATTTGCTTTGCTCTCCTGTTCTCCAGTTTTGTTAAAAAAAAAAACAAAACAAGAACCAGACATTTTTGTTTGTTTAAGATAGCTTTACAGGGAGTTTCCTTGTGATATTTCATGTATATGTGTATTATAACCCACGGTGGTTCATCTCCTCTGTTTTTCTCCTTTCTACCTTAGTCTTCTTCTTATGGTGATTTCAGTAGGTTTAAAAATTCTATATTCATTCTTGTATAAGAAGTACATAAGCCCCATTCACCTTCTTAAGTTCCTTCTTTTACCCTCCCTCTCTCTTAGTGTGACCTGTTTTTCATTATAGTGGTGTATTTGTATTGGGTCTATAGTCCACATATGAGAGAAAACAAGCATTTGATAACTTTCTGCTGTATAATGATGAAGCAAGAAGTTTCTTACCACAAGCAGCCCTTCCATCTTGGATTTCCCACAACCGTGAGCCAAATAAACTTCTATTGTTTTTAAATTACTCATCTATGGTATTTTGTGATAGCAACAGAAAATGGACCAACATCTTTGATTTCTTCTCATTAGCCTGTTGTCTTAATTACAGTGAATCAAACTCTAGAAGACAATGGATCACAAACTGTGTGCAGGGCGTGTTAGAGCCATGTGTTGATGTCAAAGAGAACCGTTTTTGTGTGTGGGTTGGATGGTGCTGAGCTTCCACCCAAGGATGTTGTCATTACCTCAGGTGACAGCTCACACCCGTGCTGTCCACTAACTAGACACGAGGCACACATGGGACAGTGAGGATTACTGCTGGTGGCCTTTGTACTTTGGAATCCGTGGAGAAGCATGACGGCTGTCGTGTCTCTTTAGTGTACCAGTCAGATGTTTGGAAGTTAAGAAAACTTTTATCCAGAGGTGCAAACTGGAACTTCTAAGCCAAACCTTCCCTCCCTCCCCACGTTTTCAAAGTGTTGAGTCTGGAAGTCTAAATAGCTTTTACATTCCCCAGTTGGCAAATTCCTCACTATCCTCCACTTATACTAATATCTGTCTGGACACACACATACGGGTTCCCTTCTGGTACTTGTAGCCATTTGGCTTTTTTGATTCAAAAACATTCATTTTGATTCACACTGCTTCTATCATGCTCAAGGAAAAGACTCATGCAACTGTGACTATAAAAGCAACTTAGAACTTTCACCACCTGTAGCATTACCTCAGCTAGAAAGGAACAGAGATAAAACAGTGGGCCACATTTGCAGAAACCAACATATACCCACATCATGTTCAGAATGAGGTCCAAGTGCCTTTGTATTTATGACTCTTTTTATTCTGGTGTCAATCTATTTAGGTTCATCTGACAATGCTACACATTTACCCCTGCTCTCACTACCCTAAACTCTTGGCTCTGGTTGCACCCAAGCAGTTGAGGGCTGCCTAGCCTGCCCTTCGTCATCGTAGTAGGAATGTCATTCCAGGTTATTCAGTCTGTGGTATTCTATGATATCAGCAGAAAATGGACCAACCTACAGCTCTGCCACAGCAGGACTTCACTGTGAGCTAGTGTAATACAAGGTAGAGAGGCCACCATTAGCCCGGACTCCTAGTTAGGTTTGATTCTATACATCTGTTTTGTTTGGCTTGCAGGATATTTGAATTACTTGCCAGTACTAAAAGCCTGGGGTTTTCACATAAAACTTTGGATGTCCAGCTTCTCTTAGAAAAATTTGGCAACCCCGTGTTCCCCTAAGCTATACATGGGGGAGCTGACTAGCTGTTGTCCCTTACACCATCCAGGCCACTTAACCAAACACACAATGAATTGGCAGGTGTGTGAATTTGCGTTCTTTGTGTTGGGGAAAAAGAAAGGTGAGGAAAGCACCATGATCCTGTGTGGGAGGTGTTTGAGAAGATGACCAGCAGGAAGACATTTGGGAGATGGTACTTGGGAAAAAGTAAATAGACTATGAACTCATTAAGACGTTGGCATCATTTGGGATGACTTCGTGGACAATGTGGAGGCTGAGCCTCCTGCACTGGGAACCTGATGACTCCTCTTGCTTTTCACCCCCAGGCCCTACTGAATAATTGCTAAGAACGCCCACCCCACACCTGCTCTTTTCCCCTGAATCATCTTCCAAGATCTCCACCTGAGCACTTGTGTTTATTCTTTAATGACTTGCCAATCTAAGTGTGTCTGTAAGTCAAGCAACATTAGCACCTGGGGCCTCCTCTATAGAGGTAGAATCTCAGGCCTCACCCAGACTACTAATTAGCAATTTCATATTAACAAGCGCTCCATATTCTTAACAGGTGGCTCCAGGGCTCATTTAATTTTGGAAAGCCTTCCTCTAAGATACTGGTTCTTGACCTTGCTTGCACATTTTGACCACTTGGGGAGTATTAAAAAATTCCTTAATTCCTGGATGCACTCAGACTACTTAAATTGAATCTTTAGGGCTGGGACCCAGCTATTGGAGGGAATGAGAACTCAACAGGAAATTCCAATTTGCAGAGAACTAGGGCTTTAGGATGCAATTGCTCAAAACTGCTCATTAGACTCACCTGTAGATTTTTTTTGTAATTTCCAAAACCAAGTCACACCCCAGAGCAATTAAATCACAGAGCCTGGGGGCCAATTGGACATAGGCAGGTACACTTATGGCTTTTCCAGATGAATGAAATGTGTGGCTGGGATTGAGATCTGGTGCATTGGAGCTCAGCTCAGATGTCTCTTCCTTCTAGAAGACCTTCATATACACCCCCTACTCCAGTGACAGATCAGGTGCCTTTCCTTCGTGTTCCCGTGATGCCCTGTGCACACTGGTCTACCTAATGATCTATGTGTCAGTCTTCACTAGCTCCATTAGATTAAAAACTCCTGAAGAGTAGAAACTGTGCTTTCTTTATTTTCTTTGTGCCTCTTACAATGCTTGGCATATGCAACATATTCATCAAGGAGTTCTTTGTGTGTGTGTGTGTGTGTGTGTGTGTTGTGGGGGTTACTGGGGTTCGAATTCAGAGCTTCGAGTTTTCTCTACTACTTGAGCCATGCCACCAGCCCTTTTTTTGCTTTGGTTTGTTTTTCAGATAAGGTCTCATGCTTTTGCATTGGCCCACCTTGGGTGATGCTCCTTCTAGCTTGACCTCCAGAGTAGCAAAATCACAGGTATATATCACCACACTTGGCCCTTATTCTTCCTATTATTGCTTTTATTGTTATTCCAATCATGAGATTCTTTGGTCAGAGCTGGGGCAAGGAAAGGCCACCATGGTGCAGTGCAAGTTTGATGATGGGAGAGATTAGTAGTAGGCAGAGCAGCTGTGAGTCTGTTGCAATGGTCGGATAGGAGGTGATGAATGACTGAACAAGCGTGGTGGCAAATGAGGACACAAGGAAGGGGCCCCCTGGGAAGGTTATCTGGAGGCAGAATTGGTAGGTATATTTGTTTGCTGGGCTGTTGTAACAACCGAAATTTGTTGTCTCACGGTTTTGGAGGATAGCAGTCCAAGAGCAAGGTGTGTCAGCAGAGCGGGTTCCTTCACAGAACTGTGCAGAAGAGTCTGTTTCATGCCTCTCTGTCCTGGCTTCTTATAGTCTGCTTGCCATCTTTGGCATTCCTTGTTTTATAGCATATCATTTGTTTTCTGCCTTCATCATCTTCCCCTGGTGTTCTCTCTGTGTGTTTTTGTGTGTCTAAATTTCCCTTTTAATAAGGACACTGATCATGTTAGATTCTTCCCTCCTCCCAGTGTAACCTTCTTAACTAATTGCATTTGCAATGGCTCTGTATGCAAATAAGGTTGCATTCGAGGTATTGGGGATGAGGACTTTGACATGGGAAGGGGAAGGAACACAATTCAACCCATATAGGTATGTATAATTTTTTTAAATTATATGATATGGAATTACTTGTCTCCAGGAATTTTAGTTTCTCTATTGTAGAGATAATCCCAGTTGTTTGCTGTGAGGTCAACACACCAGTTTCTAACTTACAATCATAGTTTGTGCAAAGGAATCTGGAAACGATGACGAAACTGGAAAATAACATGAGCTGAAGAAAATTGGATTGACTCAGGGGAACAGTGTAGGAATCACTGCTCTTGGTTGTTCAGCCAGTGGGTGCTTTCACTGGTTTGAGCTGATGTTTGGGCAGAATCGGTTCCTGAGATTTCACAAGTGAATTTGTGCAGGATGCCTGAGAGGCAAAGAGACAATCTGAAAAACAGTAGATATGTTCATGATAAACTATAGAATGTAGACAACCCTCCCCAGCCTCCTCTTTCCTCCCTTTCTCTTCTCTCTTGCCAGTCTCAATTGTTAGGTCTAGCTTTACTTGTTAATTGTTCTTTTGTGGCAATTAGCTGCGGTGGAGGTTTGGTAATTAGCTGCTGTAATCAGAAACATCTTCAGGTTAGAGAAATTTCCTTTGCCTGGCTTTAGGGGCTGTGACTGGCATTCCCTTGATGACTTCTGCACTTGGCTGGTGGGGGTTGTAGGGAGTGGCTATGCACAATTCAAAGCAAAGTTGGCCTCCTGCTAAAAATGGCATCTTCCTTCCTTCAGCCTTTGGAATTCTCCCTTGTAGCTGTAGTTGGAACTGAAAAGCATGGAAGGGTGGCTCTTTTGGTCAATAACCCCAGATCTCCCAGGCTGCTGGGTACACACAACAATCTGGACAGTGTCATGGGCAAGCTGGTCGCTGCCAGAAACGTATCATCTCCTCAAAGCCTGTCTGCTTTTTTTCCCTATTTGTGGCCAGACAGACTTTTAGAAATTAAAAAGTATGTATGTACATATTCAGGGAAGAGCAGGAAATACCCTGGTGTTAGTAGGTATAGGCAAGGACTTTCTCAATGGAACCCCAGCAGCTCAGCAACTAAGAGATAGCATAGATAAATGGGACCTCATAAAACTAAAAAGCTTCTGCTCAACAAAAGAAATGGTCACTAAACTGAAGAGAACACCCACAGAGTGGGAGAAAATATTTGCCAGCTACACATCAGACAAAGGACTGATAACCAGAATATATAGAGAACTTAAAAAACTAAATTCTCCCAAAATTAATGAACCAATAAAGAAATAGGCAAGTGAACTAAACAGAACTTTCTCAAAAGAAGAAATTCAAATGGCCAAAAACACATGAAAAAATGCTCACCATCCCTAGCAATAAAGGAAATGCAGATTAAAACCACACTAAGATTCCACCTCACCCCTGTTAGAATAGCCATCATTAGAAACACCAACAACAACAGGTGTTGGCAAGGATTTGGGGAAAAAGGAACCCTTATACACTGGTGGTGGGAATGCAAAATAGTACAACCACTCTGGAAAAAAATTAGGAGGCTTCTTAAAAATCTAAACATAGATCTGCCATGTGATCCAGCAATACCACTCTTGGGGATATACCCAAAAGAATGTGACACAGGTTACTCCAGAGGCACCTGCACACCCATGTTTATTGTAGCACTATTCACAATAGCCAAGTTATGGAAACAGCCAAGATGCCCCAGCACTGACGAATGGATTAAGAAAACGTGGTATCTATACACAATGGAATTTTATGCAGCCATGAAGAAGAACGAGATGTTATCATTTGCTGGTAAATGGATGGAATTGGAGAACATTATTCTTAGTGAGGTTAGCCTTGCCCAAAAGACCAAAAATCGTATGTTCTCCCTCATATGTGGACTTTAGATCAAGGGCAAACACAACAAGGGGATTGGATTTTGATCACATGATAAGGTGAGAGCACACAAGGGAGGTATGAGGATAGGCAAGAAACCCAAAAAAAAAAAAAAAAAAACCAAGATAGCATTTGATGTCCTCAATGCAAAGGAACTAATGCAGAAACTTGAAAGCGGCAGAAGCCAATAGGAGAAAAGGACCAGGAACTAGAGAAAAGGTTAGTTCGAGAAGAATTAATTTTGAATGTAACATATATGTACAGGAAAACAATGTGAGTCAACTCCCTGTATAGCTATCCTTATCTCAATCAGCAAAAACCCTTGTTCCTTCCTATTATTGCTTATACTCTCTCTTCAACAAAATTAGAGATAAGGGCAGAATAGTTTCTGCCTGGTAGTGAGGGGGTTTGGGGGGAGAGGGAAGGGGCAGGAGGAAGGGAGGAGAAATGACCCAAACATTGTATGCACATATGAATAAAAGAAAAAAAAGTATATATGTACATATAAAATATATATAATACATGTATACTATATAATATTATGCATGTATTATTTTATACATACATATATAACATATATACACACACACATATATACGGGTATATAACGGGTATCATTTTGTCATTGACCAGAGCTGAGTTCAAATGTGTGGGCTTTCACTGAGATATATGGGACTGTAGTACTATGAACCTCACTGTCACTGCAGAACACGGAGTCTAGTAATCCCCCCTCACGAGGTGCTCACGTGATCAGGTGAAGGCGATGCCTGCCAGTGCTAGGGCAATATCTGCTATGTACAAAGTCATAAGCAATTTGAATTCCTTTATTTTTCTCTTTGAAGGAGCAAACTTGCTATGTGCATAAAGCCCCCAAGAGTCTGCTTGAGTTTGAAATAGAAACACATGGACACTAATAATTTAGGGCCATGGCACATTTTACTCAAATAAATGGGTTTGGATTTAATCCTTATTTGTCAAATTCTATCTAAGGTCACCTTGGTCTTTACATAAGATGATATTCAACTTAACGTTGAATATTGAAGAAAACATGTGATCTACATGTTAAAGTAGTAGATAGACTTTGAGTTAACTATGAAAGGTTGATGTGGAAGTCATCAGCAAATACACCTCTATTTCTGCAACATATTATAGCAGGTGAAGAAAGCAGAAATACAGTGTGTGAAATGGGTTTTAGGCTCTGGTTGACCTTGGCTTGCTTAGATTGGTGGTTTTCAAGTGGGAGTAACTTTTGCTTCCCTCTCAAGAGACACTGGGCAGTGCCTGGGCATTTTTCATTGTCATCTGAGGGGTGGCAGGAGGAGGATGGGGGTGGGGATATTGCCAGCATCCAGCCCAGGAGCTGCTGAACCTCCTGAAGCCATAGGACAATCCCAACAGCAAATTCTTGGGGCCTAATGTCAAGGCACCAACTACAAAATCCTTGCCTCAGATGGATCTTGACTTCATCAGGCTCTGCACATAGGGGTAAATTTTGCTTTCTTCAGTAAATTAGACCAGGGATTATAAATTCTAGGTTTTGTACGTGCAACTGCCTATATTCTCTCAAGAAAATAATGTGGAACTTAATAAAAACTCCTTGATTCAGCATGTCAGCATTTTGAAATGACAGTGGTGACTAAGTGGTCATATTTTAGACTTGAACAAAAATTATTTCTGAAGAGTCTAATGTGTTTGCAGTGAATCTAAAACTGCTCTAAAAATAAAGTGTTCTTTAAAAAAAATTCCAATATGAATGGGAAAGCGATTGTGGCCAGTGGAGACTTATGATTTGTTTGTGACTCTTCTAAGTGAAAAGTTATAGTCAAATGAGTTTCAGGAATAAAGTCTATCTTAAATAAGATTACTCATATTTTCACATCCTTCTTAATCATTGAATTAAACAACGGCAACAAAAGAAATCTCACTCTGACTTAATCAGAGGTGGGAATAAAACCACATACCTATCTTACTGTTCAAGGATGGCATGTCTCTAATATTGAGGCTAAATAAAGGAAGATTCTGTGTTTTGAATCATTTTGTTATGCCCTCTTGTGGTTCTGCACTTGTCACTTTGTTGGTCACTTAACGACCTTGGGCCTTAGTTTACTCAACAGAAAAATGAGAGATCAGATAAACAACCTTCTTAGGTGCTCATGCAACCAAGAATCTATGGGAAATTGTGGTGTGTGCACATATAGCTAGCCTGTGGGGAGACATTTTGGGGGTGGTCACTCTGCAGAGTATTGCAATTTATGGCCCCTTTCAGAATTTTTCAAAGAAAAATTCAAATCCCTGTGAATTTTTCTTTTCCTTTGTTCTCCTAGTAATTGGTTGTAAATGATTGGGTGACCTTGGCCTTGAGTCTCTCCTTCCCTGAGATCCTTACCAGACAGGCTATGAAGGGGATCACATCCCACCTTGACACAGGAGCTGGGGTAGGCATGGAAGCTTTGGTAGTCAGCAAAGAGGCCCCAACCTCAGAACCTGGACTGATTCCATCTTCTGTGAAGGATGGAGACAGGTGGGGGAGGAGCTCCTCAACAGTGTCCAGTACCAGAGCTGGGATAATTCAGAGAGGAGAGCTAAGGCTGAATGTTATCGTAGCAGCTCTGGTGAACCACATTTCCTCATACCCAAGCCCTTGGGTGATTTCCTCCCACAATAATATTTGGCTTGACCAAATAGTTTGCTTCAGTCAACTGAATATCAGTAAATGTGACAGAGACAGAAATTTGGTAAGCCTCTATGTTTGGGGCTTCTCTCTCGGAACCCTGAGGCCATGCAAAGGAAGAAACTCAGGAAAGAGAGAGCAGGCAGAGGTGTCTAGCTGCACTAGAGTACCTGTGCCAGCAAGCTGTCCAATCACTGCAGATGTGAATGATTCCAGGCAGAAAAGCAAAGAACAGTCCAGCTAAGCTCTGCCCTAAATTGCCAAAATTGGGAGCAATAATAGATGTTTGGGTATTTTGTTAAAAAGAACTTGATAATTGCTATGAGTTGATCAATATTCAACCATTTGCTTATGAGGTCTGGAGAGCTGGGAAAACCAACTCAGACTCCTGTCACCCTCCCCCTTGTCACCTCCCTCTGTTTGTCATGGTTCACTTGCTTCTCCTCTATGTTCCCAGGTGCCCTGTGCCCATTGCTCATTTTACTGTACTAATTTTCTCCTTCATTTCTCTCTCTGACCTGAGTACCATTACAGCTTGGTATCTTTAGGGCTCAGGACAGAACCTTGCAAAAATTTGGTGTTCCATAGAACAATGGAGAAAGAGGTTATAAAACATGGCAGTTTGTCCTCATTACAGAAACCTTGAAAGAAAGCCACCACTTGGTCTTTGAAACTTCCCAACACACTAATTTGCTGTGTAGCTGGTAGTTCAGGTAGGCAAGCAGTGGGGATTCTGGAGCTAGTCACACAATCAGGCAGGACCCTTTAACTCTGCTTCTTGTCCAAATTACATCTTGCCTCAGTTTCTACCAGCTGTTGACCTTAAGATCTTGGAAACTTATGTCCTGAGTTGTGCCCCTGGTTCAGGTTCATCTTCCTTATGACTTGCCATCTGTCTCCCCCTTACTTGAGATCTTGCTGTAATAGGGGACCTGGTTCCATTCTTTGTTTCCCACTCCATCCCAGTCCCATCCTTCCCTCTTCTGACTTTGAAATTTGGTGAGGAATTGTTTAAAGACAAAGTCCACTCAGGGCCACATTAAGTGGTTTAACCCTGGGAAGAAGAGTGAACAGGACGAAGGCTATATTTCAGACTCCTTTCAAAATTTCTCTTCTTTTTTTTACGTCTTCGTCAGAACAAAAGAAATATTCTGGGTAAGCTGTTTTTTAAAAAAATAGAAGCCTAAAATAATATCACTAAAAACAGTATTACTGGAAAAAGATCCGAAAGAAAGGTTAAAACTAATAAATGGTCGTTGAATTTTTTTAGGTGTTACATTGGAAGCCCACACTTGGGCATTTGTGTGTGAAGCAGGCAACAGTTTTGTATTCAGCTGAGAATATCCAGGAGTTACAGAATCTGTCTGCAACATCAAAGGATGTAGCTCCATTTATACTAACGTCATCTACTATCATTTCATTGGATTTCAAGTTTATAAAAATTGTCATGCATTAATAATCTCTGGATATATTACAAAAATGTATGTACCACTCTGCATAAGAAGATAGTAATTTACACACTGCTGTTGTTTGGATCTTAAGTGTCGACCAAAGGCCTGTGTGTTAAAGGATTTCTCTCCATTTAATAATCCCAATGATCTTAACAAGAAGGCATTAATGTCCTCTTCTTAGGGGTGAAAAATCAGATGCAAGGTTAAGCAATTTGCCGAAGGTCATTAAGAAGGTAGGAGTAGAATTGGGATTTATAACCAGCTTGTATGAACCCAAAGTCCATTCTTTTTACTCCAATTGCTTTCCAAAGTAACAGTTAACCGTATTTGGAAAATGTGTCATCTTTATCCTTGCAGAGCACATGTGCAGTTAAGGAACAGGCACTGGGATTTCACAGTAACTGACTTTAAGTTTTAGACTTGTGCCTCTCTGTCCATGTATCGGATGTATGCAATATGACTGCTTTGGCAATAGTGGCAGATAGCCAACTGTCTGCCCCAAATTCTTGGCCCCTTCTATGGTACAGGATGCTCCCTGCGGAGCAGCTTCCTAGATGGGGATGTTACTTTCACCTATGAATGGGAATGACATCGATGGCATCTATGCAGAAGTGGATAAACAGTGTGTGTGCCTTTTCTACTTACCTGCTGGAATGTGACACCAAGGCACTTTTGAAAACTATCTGTAGGAACCTCCTTCCCTGTGGTCCCTTCAGGTTCCACTTCTCCACCCCAACCACAGAAGCACAGAGCAATGTGAGTTAAGATTATGCTTTTAATGTCAAGCCTTTGTAATTGTTGGTGGTGGGGGTGATATCTTTGTTGCAACAATTAGTGTTACCCTAAAAAATAAAAATTCTTCCTTTGAGTTTAGGAGACAGTGGATTAATGCTTGCTGAAGTGAGGTTGATAGAACAGCTGGAAAAAGGTTTGAGTCATATTGATGATCAGACTTATTTTAAACATGGGCCTTGGTGAGGGGATAGAACAGGGAGAACGGGAGCTTGAGGTGAGGCAGAGGAAGGACTTGAGGTCAAGACTTTTCTTTTTTCCCTATATCCCAGTGAGTACATTCGCAGTAATGAGAGACTAAGAAGATGGGACGGCTATTATGGATATGAGTATCATCTAAAGACTCATGTTTAAAAGGCTTGGTTTTCAGTACCAAAGTGTTCAGAGCTGATTTAGTCATGTGGGTTCTCACTTCTTCAGTGGACTAATCCGCTGATGGATTCATAGCTGGAGGGATTATTGGGAGGTGGTGGAAACAGTAGGAGGTGGGACCTAGTGGAGGAAGTGGATCTGTGGGCATACTCTTGGGCTACATCTTGAGTTTTACAGAGGCTTGTAGCTAAGAGTTGCTTTGACTCTCATGAGCCTTTCCACAGCACAAGATGGTCTCTTGGAAGCAGCCGAATAGCCAGGGCATCTCACTTTCACCTATGAATGAAAATGCTGTTGTTGACACCTATGCAGAGGTTGGTTAAGCAGAGGAGACATTGGACTTGGACTTTGGAACAATGCTGGAACTGATGAGACTTTGTTGAATCTTAGAGATTGAACAAATGCATTTTGCATTATGAGATAGATTGAGCCTTTGGGGGCAAGGAACAGAATGTTATGCTTTGGATGTGAAGGGTCCCCCAAAGACTCATGTATTGAAGGCTTGGTACCTAATGCAGAAGTTTTCAGAGATAATTGGGTTATGAGGGCTCTCATCTTATCAGTAGATTAATCCACTGGTAGATTCATAGCTGAATGGACTTCTGGGAGGTGAAGGAAACTGAAGAAGGTAGGGCATGGTTTGGAGGTTTGCCCTTGGGAATTATATTTTAGCCTCTTTCATTTCCCTTGCTCTCCCTGTGTTCTGTCCATCCTGGGATGAACCACTTGGCTCTACCATGTGGTCCCCCGCCAGATGTTCTGCATTATCGGGGACCCGAAACAATAGAACTGTTGTAGGGTGGTTTCTGATCAGAAAATTTCTAAATTCTTGTGTCCTGGATGAAGGAATCCAGACAAAACACATGGATGTATTAGGGGAAGTAATAGAGATAATTAAAGTTAGGGAAAGGAGTTACGAAAAGTCATGATGGAGTCCCATCTGGCCAGGTGTGCCAGATGGAAGGAAAGAAGCCTGAAGCAGAGAAAGAACTCTCTCTTTAGGCATTTAAACACCATGTTAACTAACCTGTGGGAAGGGAAGAACTTGGACAGTTTTTGATCACCAATAACCTGTGAGTGGGGGAGGGTTTGAGTGGTCCCTGGGCTAGGGTGATGGGTTACTTTATGCATATTTGCAATTGGAAGGAAGCTCTGGCAGCTGTTGAAATTCTGCAGAGAGTTTCAGAGAGAGAGAGAGAGTGTGGGGAGCAGATTACAAGAGGCCTATGAGAACTTGACATAAGCACAGTTGTGTTCAATGTGCTCAATGAGCGAGAGGCAAAATGCAGCACAGCTGCTTTTCCTAAGTTGTTTAGGTTCAGCGAAGTAGGAACACAGGTTTCTCTTCTTACAATGTCACACCCCTGCCCGAGAACTGTTGCTTCACCTCCTTGTTTACCACTGGATATAAAAGACTTGCTGAAGAAGGACTGGGCTTGATTGATTGATGGGAATTTTGGATGGATTGATTGGCTGGCTGCAGGCTGCTGCTGGTGAGTTATGCTAGAGATTTGAGGAAACATGGGACAGTGGACGTCTGAGGGCAAAGACTTTAAGAGAGATTAAGGAAAACGTGGGACAGTGTGAGTTTAAGGAAAGAGACTTTAAAGAACAGAAAAGAAAGAAGACTTTAGAAGTAAGGTTTTAAAGATAAGAACAAAGAAGCAGAGTAAATGAAGAGTTATTAGAGAACTAAAAAAGCAACAAGGCTGTTGTGCATCTCTGTCCAAGTACCCAGCACACCAGGCCCCAGTTTTGTCTTCTCTCCTTTGTCCCTTCTGCTTTTCCAGTCACCCCCAGTTAGTTACCTCGTGAGAAAGCTTGTGATGAGAGAGAAAGTGTTCAATCTGAAATGCAATATATTGTCATATATATTTAAGAGTCCCACTCTTACCTATTTCTAGCTCAGAACCAAGTGATTAGGGAGTGAAACCTTTGAACCTGTGGCTCAAAATAAAGGCTTCTTTAAATTGATTTTCTCAGGTATTTTGTCACAGTGGTGAAAAGTTGACTAACACAGAAGAGATGTCAACACTGTTAACTGAAGTGGACGTCTGTGATATGAGTGAGTAGAAATACCTGAATGAATGATGTCCTTAATTTGATGTGTGATCATTCTGCCTAGAGAAAGCACATGCATCTTTTGTCTTCAATATCTTATTTCTCTTCTGCAAAGAAATAGTTTAAAAGCACATTTTTTTTAACCCCTTCATAAGGTAAATCTTACATTACTTTCCTTATTTGTAGGGATGTCATTTTCTGGACACTAAGGTGATTGAATATTGATTTGGTAAGAACTCTGTAGTTTACTCTTTCCTGGTCTCTGTATCTCTTCTATTGCATTTTCTGAAAATCAATTTAATTAAAAATGCCACATAAGGTTTATGGAATTTCATCTGAGGAATAAATGGTCACAAGAAAAATTCTTTGGCCCTATAATGAAGCAAACAGATATTTGGATTCAGGGTTTAGGGAGAAATAATTGTTTAAGCAACAGTTAATGAGAACACTCTGTTTTGCCAGTGTGGTGTTGGAGAGGAACATATCTTTATTTGATAAAGAAAGAATTTAGTAATTTATTTAAAGCAGTTTAAGTAACAACATGAATTCTACACATTTCTCATGGGTAGCCATCACTCTTTGCAGCCAGGGAGTTCTAATACCAGATCTAGAAGTACACCAATATACCTTCTATTATGTAAACAGTACTTTATCTGCTGATCACAGAAAGAAATCCCAAAAATTTTGACTGAGTCCAGGGGAGGCTGTTCTCCTTTGGTCTTCAGAGAGAGGAGAGGAATGCTAGACTTTCTCCTCCCTGGACAAAAGAGAGGAAGATAGCAACCATCTTTTCCCCATGAGGGAAATTATCCTTAAAATGAAGACAACAGGGCTACAGCAGAGAGGAGAGTCTTTTGTATCAAGGCTTCTCAATTTTGGCACTATCAATAGTTTAGACTGACTAATTCTTTGCAGTGGGGCTGTCTTTTGCATTTTAGGACATTTTGTAGCATCACTGGCCTCTGTTCCACAGATGACAGCAATTACCTGTCCCTAGTCATAACACTGTCTATAGATGTTACAAAATATTTCCTGGGGGGCACAGTTGCTTTAAAGTATCACAGTAGAAATATAATATGAGCCACATATGCAATTTTAAATTTTCTTACAGTCACGTTAAAAACCCCAAAGAAACCAAATGAAATTAATTTAAATAATAAGCTTATTCTAATTATTCAAATTCAATAGTTGCAATGCAGCTGTAACCTATAATCAATTTAAAATTATCCAGGCTTTTTTGGCTTTATAGGGTTTGAACTCAGGGCTTTGCACAGTGCTTTATCATTTGAACCATGCCCCCAGCCCTTTTGGCTTTATTTTGTTTTTCTGATAGGGTTTCACATTTTTGCCTTACACTATGATCCTTCTACCTCTGCTGTCCTGATTAGCTAGGATTACAAGCATGAGCCACCATGCCCAACCTTATTGAGGCATTAACATTCACTTTTTTTGTACAAATTCTCAGAATCTAGGGAGTATTGATATACTTAAAGGATACCTCAAAATCAGTAAGCACGTCTCAAGTGTTCACAAAAACATGAGCTATTTGTAGCAACCATATTAGACCATACAATTCTAAACCCCTAACACAGGAACATATCTTTTTTATTGATGGTGCTGGGGTTTGAACTCAGGACTCCGTGCTTGCTAGGTAGGCACTCTACTCCCTGAGCCACTCTACCAGCCCTATTTTTACCTTTTGACTTGTAGTAAATTGAGTCTAGAAATGTCTCTCCCCCCACCTTTTTTTTTGAAAGGCTGAATTCAGTGGGTTTGTCTGTTCTTTCTGAGAGTCCACTTGCTCTTCTTGTTAATAGAGGTATTAAAAATCTCCATTAGAAAACTTTGCTAGTGTTTCTTCCTCAGTCTGCAAGCTCTGGCCCTAGTGGCAAACGGCACTGCTTATGTGGTCCTAAGATGTTGCTTCTGCCGGGATAGCAGAGGCATCCATCTTCCTGCCGGCCCAGCCCTTACAAGGCCTTGTTCCTCCACCAGCCATGCCTGCCCCCCTTTGCTAAGTTCTAGCTTGTCCCTTCCCCATGGAGTGAGCTTCCCCTTGTTTGTGGGCTCCTCCCATGGACTCAGCAGTAAAGACCAAGGTGAGGTGGGATGGCTCTTCAGGTTGAATGAGTAGAACCAAGCAACTGTCTTGATGACTCACCATGGGAATTGCAGTCAAATCAAAGAATGCAATTTTCACAGGATCCTCAAGATTGGAAACTAACAGACTTCACAAGGAAGTTGTTTCAGGAGGTTCTTTCTTTTCTTGTTTCCTTCCTTCCCTTCCTCCCTCTTTCTCTTCTCTCTCTCTTTCCCTCCCTCCCTTCCTCCCTCTCTCTCTCTCTCTCTCTCTCTCTCTCTCTCTTTCTTTCTCTCCTCAGATGTAGCAGGCTTATGTAATTGAAACTTGGGTTTCAGGAGATTCACTTTCCTTTCTTTTCTTCCTTCCTCCTTCCTTCCTTCCTTTCTCCTCAGATGCAGCAGGCTTATGTAATTTAAAACACTTGTCTTGAAACCTAGACTTTTACTCTGAAAACTAGAAATGCTAGAAAAATCTCATGGCCTAGCCCACCTCCCCATTTTATAGATGAGAAAACTAAGTGTAAAGAAATTCCCAAGTCTGTGCAGTGTTGGTGACAGATTCAGGTCCATGGTCTGGTCTCCTGACTAGCATCTCCAAGTGTTCCCACCTCAAACTGCTGCCTTCTGTGTTTGTTCAGTGTTCATTGAAATAAGTTCCAAACCTTCCTCTACCAGGCGTTTTCTAAAATTAAACACTTTCTTTAAAGAATTTTAGATGTTAGAAATAGTCATTGGTGGTCCATTTTCAAGACAAGGCATTTAAGTCTGGCTTGCTTGTGTATCAACTTGTGAATATTGGGGGAGGCACAACTGATAAGGAACTTAAAGTGGGAAGGGCAAATCATGACAGAATGTGAAAATGGGTAAAAACCGTGCTCATGCCAGAAAGCATATACTACAGGGAGACCTTCCTGCCACAAAGGATACCACTTGTAGAATTTGACCAATTCCCAAAAAGGCATATTTTAAAATAAACTATAGGAAACTTAGGTGACCTGTGGGAATAATGTATGCCCCATAGTACTCAGCCAATGAGGAACTAGGGGAGGGATTTACATACTAGAGAATATGATGCTTGTTGTAACTGCTTTGGGTGTGTCTGCTTCCCAGGCACTTGACCTTGCAAGAACTCCATTAAAGTCTGGCTTCCACAGTTCTCCACATATCTGAGTCCATTCTTTGAGTTTGGACAGGTGAGCGAATTTCTTACAGATATACTCAGACATTACAGTGACAAACCAGAGTCTTTACATGTCCTCCGGCCAGCTCTCCCAATGATGACATCTGACATAGCTGTAACATGGTGATCAGGACCAGAGAACTGATGTGGCACAATGTCAACTACAGATGGTAGATTTTTTTCTTTCAATTTTTACTGTGTATGTGTGTCCCCTGGAATTTTATCATGTATGTATGATCAGGATGCAGAACTATTTGATCAGACCTTGATCCCATTATTGTCATAACTGTTTCCCACACTTAATTCCTAAAACTGAGCTCTTCTTCACAACTGTTTATTTTGAGAAGATCTTATAAGGGAAATCTCTTGAGACCTGGTTCTTTTACTCAGCACAATTGTTTGCTGTATGTATTAATAATTCATTCTTCCCCCGTTTAAAATTTTTTTGATTGCTGGTAGTATGTCATTGTGAGGATGCACCAGACTTTGTTTAATCCCCCACTGAAAGGCATTTGGGTTACTGGGAAAAAAAAAAAAAGCAAAATGACTTCTAGACACTTTCTTGTGCTGGGGGTAGGGGCTGGGTTTTTGATGGTGGTGATGATTACTATTTTACTGTAACTCTTAGTTTTTGAGATCCTTTACTGACTGGCAGAGACAGAAATGAAAGAGAAAGACACAAGTTGCAGATTGCTGACTCACCGATTTGGGCCAGACAGATTGCTAGGGGAGAAATTTATTGTTAAGATCAATGATTCTTAAAGAAGTCTCCAGCTGGAGCTGGTGACTCACATCTGTAATCTTAGCTACTTGGGAGGCTGAGATCAGGAGGATCACGGTTCCAGGCCAGCCTGGACAAATAGTTCTGAATTAATAGCTGGGCATGCCTGTCATCTCAGCAATGGCAGGAACTTAAAATAGGAGGACTGTGGTCCATGATGGCTTGAGCAAAAAGCAAGACCCTCTCTTCAAAATAATCAGAGCAAAAAGGGCTGAAGTTGTGGCTCAAGTGGTAGAGCGCCTGCCTATCAAGAGTGAAGTCCTGAGTTCAAGCCCCAGTCCCACCAAAACACAAAAGTAAAATCAAACAAACAAAAAAAAACCCCAGGACAGACACTCATAGCATTTCCTGGTTACCTGGGAACTGGCCACACGTGTAGACTTCCAAACTCCTCCCAGACCTGCTGAGTGAGCAAGTCTGAGGGAAGGGCCCAGCCATCTGCCCGTTAACCTTTTGAGAATAACTGGGTAAGCTGCCAGGCTTCATGTCTCTACCAGAAGGGAGGCTCAGAGCTGGGTGTGCACAGGCTCTGAGTGCAGGGAGTCTCAGTCCCTCTGTACTACATGGGCACTGGGCCTAATTTTTATTTTTGTTTTTTTGGGGGAGAGGGATAGAGAAAGCCTGGTGGGTCCAATGATATGATACATTTTATTTTTTTTGAAGTATGCAACACAGATATTTTGTTTCTTTTTAAAAATTATTGTTGTACTGGGGTACATTGTGACATTTACAAAAGTTCTTACAATGTATTATACTTGAATTCACCCCCTCCATCATTCTCCCTTATCCTTCTTTCCCATTCCTGGAACAGTTTCGACAGGTCTCATTTTTTTCCATTTTCATACATGAGTACATAATATCTCCACCATATTCACCTCCCCGTACACCCTTTCCTTATGTCCTTCACCTCCCACTGGTACCAAACCCCAGACAGGAACAGTTTTACTTTCTGCTTCTCCGTTTTTGAAAAAGACATTTTCGTTTGTTTGATACAGCTCTACAAGGAGTTTCATTCTGACATTTACATGTGTATATGTAGACATGGGCACTGGGCTGAATCTGTTTTGAAGGGGGAGGGGCAGAGAACACCTGGTGGGTCCAATAATCTGACACATTTTAGAGCAACCTGTGTTTTACATGTCTCTGTCTCCTGTGGAGAAGGCGGACACATGGAAGATTGAAGGAACTTCAGAGGCACACTGGGTATGAGGTGTCTGTCAAAGGGTGAGGCTCTGGGGAGGCCCCTTTACATCAGTGGATAGTTCTTATTTGAATAGAAACGCTCACGGAACATGAAAGACTCTTGTGCAGATGAATGTTGGAGCATTAAATATACCAGGCTGTGGAGATTTAGAAGAGTAAGATTCATTCTGGATTTAGGCAGGACAAAGCTCTTATTTCTGTTGTTTTGGTTCTCTGCTTGCCCTTGACCCCTGGTAGGTTTCTTCCTTCCTTTTCCTTCCCTTCCCTTCTCTTCTCTTTCTTCCCTTCTCCTTCCTTCCTTCCACCCTAGTTCTCTCCCTCCTTCCTTTCTACCTTCCTCCCTCTGTCCCTCCTTCTCTTACTTTTTTTCAAATTTGTGTGCAATTTTCTACTCTTTTTTTCCTTCCTTGCTTCAGTCTCTGAGTGTCAAGCAAAACTTACTCTTTTTCTGTGCAAATCATTTAGACCCTGTCCTCTGCTGGGTGACACTGGATTAATTAGATGAGTGAATCCTTCCAAATTGTGTTAAATCTGACAGATTCTCCCCAAGATGCACTGTCACTCTGATACCTACTCCTTACTTCTCTTTAGTAGTGGGGTATTCCTGCCTGTCAGTGACTAGCAGGTATTTCAGGCATGCTGTAGGAAGCCCAGAGATGAAGTCTTGCTATCTGCATAATTTAAAATAGCTCTAATTACCAGAGGATGCCAGGTGGTCAAGTTTGATAATTCTTTTGGATGTCTAGGATTTGAGGGTGTGTGTGTGTGTGGCACGCATGTCTTATGGGGAGGTCCTGGGTGGGGGGGAGGCAGGTAGATACATTAGAAGGAACAAATATTTATCCTCATTTACTGAGTTGTCTCTGTCAAGTTAAAAGATAAAGGCTCAGAATCTCAATCAGTTTTTTCTTCTGTATTCTATTGTATTTTAGCCATCATTACTTTTGAATTCATTCTGACTTTTTAAAAAGCAAACACTCATAACTTGGTAACACTCACAATCCTTCAGTCTTTGCCAGGAAAGGTTTCTTTTCTGCGGACATGGTTTAAGTGCAAAGACCAGCACTGTCTCACGGTCCTGGAACATTGAGGGATGGGGGTGATCACCCTGGCTTTATCCCAACTCCTCAATAAACTTTTTCAAGGAGTCTTTGTGTGTTTGTGTGAACTGGAATTCCAGCACTGCCACAACCCCTTCCCCCAGAGCTCCAGGGAGAATGGAAGGGCACCCACCATCAAGCTGTTTCTGAGAGCAGATTCTAATTTCTTTCTGTGATGGCTGCCCTGAAATTCAAAGACGCATTATGGTTTCATCCAATTTAAAACCCTGCCTGGTGTTGAATGGGCGAGCACCTAATTTCACCTTCAGGGGCAGTTGGGAAGCTTTTTGTGCTAAAAGAAAGAAGAAAAGAGGATTCTGGAGGATAATTGAATGAAAATCCCTTTAAGGTGCCAGAAAACGGCTCTTTTCCAAAAGGAATGAAACCGAGGTCAAAATATATTTGTTAAAAGTGTGGGGCATGAAAGCCTTAATTATTTCTTTGGAAAGTCATGTCTTTTACAGACTTAAACAAAAGCTTCAAGAAGGTAGAAGCTGGGAGAAATTGCCCGTGGTTTTAGAGAGAAGGTGAAGCCAAAAGAAAGCAATTACTGGTTAACAATGGTGTATTAACAGTGATTATTCTTCATGACCTGGCCAGCACTAGGCTTGAGATGAGACCAGGAAGATTGCCCGGTGCCCAGGTTTTTGCATGTGGAGATGTGAAAAGGAGAAGGACATGGTTAAAGTAATGACATGCTGGCAGGAGAGCTGGGTTTGCTGATAAATGGAGATATTGTCCTTATTTCTTAAAATCTCAGGAAAATACCATTTCTCTTAGGGCAGAGAGGTGAGTGGTTATAGTAAATGCTTTCTGAATTTACACAGATGTGTATTTTTTTTTTTTGGTGGTACTGTGGTTTGAACTCAGAGCCTTGTGTGTGCTAGGCAGGTGCTGTACCACTTGAGCTACACCTCAGTCCTTTTTAAGTTATTTTTCAGATGAGGTACTGTGGGTTTTTTTTTTTCTTTTTTTTTCCTTCTAGGCTGTCTGAACTGAGATCTTTCTACCTTTGCCTTCCTGTAGCTGGCACCACAGGCATATATCACCATATCTGGCTTATTGATTAAGATGGGGTCTAGCTAATTTTTTACTCAGGCTGCCCTCAAGTCACAATTCTCCTGATCTCTGCTTCTCTAGTAGCAGGGATTACAGATGTTAGCCTCTATGCCCAGCCTTAGATGTCTATTCTTAACCTCCAGTCCCTCATTTACTGGCTTGATCTTAGGCACACTCCTTCATTCTCATCCTTCTCATTTGTAAATTGGGGAAAAATATTATTTGCCACAGATGGTGAAGATTCAATCAGGTAGTGCTGGGCCCTGTACACAGATGCTCCCTAGCTGTTGGTTCTCTGCATCTTCTGCAGAATGGTGAGTCAGCCTCCATCCCCTTTCCTTCCCGACCCAAGGCTACCTGTGCTCTGGCATTCCCAACTACCAAAGGATCTGGAATCAGTCCAGAGTCTTGGGAGGAGTTCACATTGAGGTTCTTTCTCTTTGCATGTCCTGAGCACAGGGCTGCATTTTCCTCCAGGAAAGGGAATACACAGGTAGAAACTATCTACTCTGTACCTCTTGTCTTTACAGCCATGCAGAACTCCACGAGTGATTCATTTTGTGTATTTGTTCTGAGATTCAACCAGAAACCCTTTCTGGTTTCCTGTCAATCAATTCCATGGCAGGCACCAAGAGTCCAGCACCAACCCTCTCCCAGTGTTCCTCCTCTCCTTCCTGATTGCCTTGACAATCAGGGCTGAGCAAAGACAGTGTGTGGGACAGTTGTGTATTAGGAGTTGGCAGTCAGGTCTGTGGGTGGGGAGAGGCCAGGGAGCCAGAGAC
Organism: Castor canadensis; assembly: GCF_047511655.1. Taxonomy (NCBI): domain Eukaryota; kingdom Metazoa; phylum Chordata; class Mammalia; order Rodentia; family Castoridae; genus Castor; species Castor canadensis. Next base: position 35,934,605 of record NC_133404.1, on the reverse strand, counting down.
TTCTTTGAAATCACCCAGGGGGATGGCAAATGAATGGATGCAAAGATGTCTTGAGGATTTCAAAGACTGGATGAGTCACACAGCTTTTTCAGAGACAAGAGCTTCCAGATGCTTTGCTGCTGGGGAAAGAGTTTCTATAGCAAGCTTAGGCTTTGCAAACATTGATCCTCTATGTACCCTCCCCCTCTTGTGGGGGGGGGGTTTGAATTTAGGGTCTTGTACTTGCTGGGCAGTCACTTGAGCCACATTCCCAGCCCTTCTCTTTGTCTCCCCTTAGGAAGTCAAATAGGGTCTTTTTCTAGCAAGAAGTAGCTAATTCTTTCCTCCTTTCCCAATTGATCCAGTAAAGGGGGCTTTCTGGGGATGTAATTTTTTTCAGCTTTTTTTGGAGAGGCCATGCCTGTTGGCAGAAATATAAACCTAGAACTTGCCCTAGTGAGTCTGCTGGAGTTTTATGATAAGTAGGTACTGGGTATCTTGAGAGACAGAATGAAGAATATTAGATTAGTTGCAGCAGAAGCTTCATTTTTTAATTATGTCCCCCACTTTGGGGCTCCAGGGGATACATACCTTAAATTTCTTGCTTTACCCTCCTCCCCAGATTGGTAGAACTCAGTTCCAGAGGCAGATGTGAACACTGTGTAAGAAAACAGAATTTTCCCCAAAGTCGGGAGCTCCCTGCCCCTGGAAGTGTGCAGGCCACGGCAATGGAGGAAGAACTCCTGCATTCTCAGGAGGCTGAGCAAAGCCTGATGGAGAGTTGCCCAAACTGATTCCTCCTCTAATCACCTTGGGAGCCTGTGAGTGATCTATCTACCCTCAGAATCGAGATCTGTAAAGATAGGTCTGGGAATTTGCATTGTTTTACCACCCCGTGTTAATCCCTGAGAAGTGGTGCTCTAAATTCCTTTTTAATCTATGATTCTAATAAAACTAAATTTTGCACAAGACCATTCTGGCTAGAGGCCTCTATGATACTCATCACTGGAGATGCCCTTGTAGTTTAGAACTGTTTCTTAGTTGCCTCTGGGATTTCTCTTGAGTGTACAACACTGTTTCTTGACTCTCCCATTTTCACTCATTCCCTCTTCTGCCTTTCTGTTCTTTCTTCCCATTTTCCTGTCTCTCCTCCCTTTTGTCTTTTTAGGATCAAGTGCTATGGTTTGAATGTGTTCCCTAATGATGTATGTGCTGGAAGCTGGGTCCTCGGTGTGTGGAGAAGTATTGGAACCCTTATTAGGCAGGGTCTAGTGGGAGGGAGGGAGGTTAGAAAATAGGAAAAGATGCTATGATATTCCTCAGACCCCCTACGGCTTATTCTCAGCACATTTCATGCTAAACTCTTTATATCAGTCCAAGGCTATCTTTTGCTGTTGTAAATTGTAAGACAAGAGGTCTTGGGGTGATTCCCTCCTCCATTATCTGTCAGATAAAAAAACATGAATATTGATCACAGCCCAGGTATATGATTAAAATACCTAAGAGCTAGCTTAAGTGTATGCACAAACTGTCCATCATCCTAGTCTGATCCACCAGGACTGCCCAAATCCCTCTCCACTCACTGGTGATTGGTGCTTGGGAACTGCCCAGGTCTTTCCCCTCCCATAGCTTATCATGGCTTAAAAATGCCTTGAAACAAGAGAGAGCTCTCTCTCTGCTTCCAAACTCTCCCTTCCACCTGGCCCACTATGGCCTCTTGTACCGTCTTTTCCTAACTTTTAATAAACTCTCCCACCTCCTGTCCCACATCTACATGTCTTGCCTAGATGCCTCCAGACACAATTTGGAAATCTTCTGATCAGAGACTATATGACCCAACACAGAGGCATGCCCTTGGAAAGGATGAATGTGGTTCTCAAAGGATTTCGGTTACTTCCCATGAGAGTGACCTGTTATGAAAGAGCAAGCTGTCCCCTGAACTCTCTGCCTGCCAGGTAAACCCCTTGGCATGTGTTCCTGCTATCATGGTGCCATCTGTCATGCTTTCAGGGAATCCTGGCCAAGATGATAATGCCATACTTTTGAATCTCCAGAGCTGCAAGCTAAGTAAACCTCTTTTCTTTACGAAGTTCTCAGCCTTTGGTATTTTGTTATGGCAACAGAAAATATACTGAGACAATCAATTTAGTTTCTTGACTAGGGCCCTACCACGTTAGTGAACTCCAACACACCTGGCTCTACACATATGTAGATCAAGGTACTTGAATGCAGAATTTTCTTGCAGCTTGCACAGGTCCAGCCTCTATAACGACAACTGGCCAGGCCCTGGGTGGACACAGGAACCATACAATGAGAATGCCCTCTGTGGTATACATCTGGGTTTCTTTCAAAGCCATAGAAAGAAAAGGGTTAGCTTCTGACTTTTAGGAGTTATCATACCCCTAGCTTATCATGTGTGTTAGCATAAACCGCCCTACAATCAGAAATTCCCTGTGTGAGATTTCCCCAGACGGTTTAGTCACAAACCATCTTACAGAGGCTGATGTGGTAAACTTGAGTGCAGAGCTGGCACAGGAAATTGAGATGTTTTGTTTCATTATTAAAAATAAATACTGTCATGTCATTTCTAGGAACTAATCGGTTACTTGGCTCACTCCTTTTTTATCACAGTTAGGTGCCTACGATACACCAATAACAAGAACTGGAACAACAGAGTCTAATCAAACTTCTGCCTTTAAAAAAGTGAGCCTAGTAAAAAAGGGAATAAGATAGGTAAACTGATCATTTCTAGATATAGAGAATGTGGAGATTTTGATGCTGATTTCAGAAAAGTTGAGGCCTTCACTAGCCTGGAGTGCAGGGTGATAAGGACAATCTTTTGATGGCACTTAATGAGATTCTTACCTAAATGAAACACATGGGATATGGCAATGTCCTATCCAAAACAAATAACAATACCAGCAATTTAATTAATAATTTGCCTCCAAAATAATACACAGCCATTCTTTGGGGCAATTTTTTCCAAGACCCTTGAGGATAAGATCTATGGTGCTCATTCTTTCTATAAAATGACGACTCATCTCAAGGCTACTTGTAATTCCTAATATGATGTAAGTGCTATGAAAATAGTCATACTGTACTGTTTAGGGAAAAATGTCAAGAGAATAAAAATCTGTACTTGTTCCATACAGACTCAACCATAGAACACCTAACATAAGAATGATCTTAGAGGCAAAGAATGGTCTATCAAGAAGTGCTGGTGAGAGAACAAGGCTCTTGTAATGGTGGAAGGTTAGACTAGGGTATGCCTGCACATTGGTGCATTCGTTTGGATTCACAGTAGTGAATTCAGATTTTCTTTCTGGAACTTTCTGGAATGTTTTTCAAATATTTTTGATCTGGGGTTGGTTGGATCTGTGGGTGTGGAATCCAAGGATACAGAGGCCAATTGTATTTTTCTTAAAGAGAACATCAGAGGGGCTGTGTGGTATTGTAAAAGAACTAGAAAATTTGTAGTTATACTTATTTCATCTTTGTACAACTGAGAGGCCTTAGGAAATTCACTTAACCTTGTTGTCTTCACTGTCTTTACCTGAGAAACAAGTTTGGTGATTCCTCACGGTTGCAGTGAGGGTGAAATGAAGTAAAAGAAGGGAAATTGCTGGCCCTGGTGGTACATAAGAACTTGAGAAATGCTGCTTGATAAAGAAGCAAAAAAAAAAATGTTGTCACCACTTACAAGTACTGGATTGCATAAGCAAAACCAGTTTTGTCAACAATTGAAACATGAAATAAATTGGTATAGACTGTAAATAATTCAAGCAGAATAAATTTAAATTCTGGGCTCCTGGACAAAATTGTCCAACGAAACAAATAGTGTGGGTGAATATTCTGGAATAAACAGAAGCCAGTGTTCCAGAGGCCTCTGGAGTGGAGGAGCCATCGAGGGCATCCATGACAATGGCACTGCCACTTCTCTATACTGTCTTGACAAGATAAATGCCTAAGAAGCATTGTGTAAGGAGTTCAGTAAGCTTATGGTGTCATTGGTTACAATCAGCAGAATCTGCCTTTCTTTGTCAAGGTACTAAATAAGATGTTAGAAGCTGCTAAGTAAAGGATCCTGAGTCACTGAGCCATGATGTGACCTGGCCCCAAATGGATCAGTTGGGTAAAGGATATAAAGTGTTCATATCATTTTCATGGTTCATAAAAGTGAAGCAAATCTGGGTTTTGGTTTTGTCTAAGAGTCACAGTGACATACTCACCATTGTATGGTTTCTCTATGGATGGAGTTAATGCACTCTCTGGGATGGTGAGACATAGGTAGCAACCCTCTGTTCACCAAACGAAACGCTACAGCTGTCTGATGTAGACCCAAGAGTGCAAGAGAAGAGAGACAGGCAGAGATGGCCCGCCATCACCGAGTAATGGGGAGATAGGTGTGAAATTTTGGGCTCAGGGAACTGGCCCACATGAGGGACTCAGTTTCTTCATTTCCTCTTTTTTTTTTTAAAGGCATAGAAAAATGATCATTTTATTATATTAATATTATATAACAATGTATATAACCTATAGTACATAATATACTTAATATATTCAAAAGCTTTGAAAGTTGTATATCTAGTATGATACCATACGCATGAAATAAATTCCTCTGTTTCTACACACAGGAAAGCAAGCAGATAAAAGTTGAAGAAAATATTTAAAAATGGCAATTTTCCTGGATTACCAGCTGTCTTAGTCAGACTTTTCATAACTGTGACAATATAACCTGAAAGACCAACTTAAAGGAAGAAAGATTGATTTTTAGCCCATGGTAGACTGATTCCACATTTCTGAGTCTGTTATTAGGCAGGACATTATGGCAGCATGGTGGAAGGGTGTGGTGGAGAGAGCTGTTCACCTCATGGTAGCCAGGAAGCAAAGTGAGTGAAAGGGCTAAATGTGGTGGTTCATGCCTATAGTCCCAACTACTTAGAAGGTAGAGATTGAGAGGTTCACAGTTCAATACCAACCCAAGGGAGAAGGTTAGTGAGACCCCATTTCAACAAAAAAAGCTATACATGGTGGTGTGTGCTTTCATTCCCAGCTACATGGGAAGTGTAAGTAGGAGGACAGTGGTCCAGGCTAGCCAGGGCAAAAACATTCATGTCCTCTTCTCAACACCATCTCTAACCAATGGTCTCAGTGCTAGTGCATTTGAGGATGGAAGGCCAAAGATCTGTGTGCAAATTTGCAGTTGGCAAGGGATGGTCTTGAGGGTACTGAGCCCATCAGGGCCATGCCAGAGAAGCTATGCCCGCCTCCAAGCTGGAGGCCTGGGCTCTACCTCTATCAATGTGTGGCCAATGTGTCCTCACTCACATAAGTGGAACAAAAATGATGGGCTCACGTCCTGGAGTAACAGGAAGAAGAAGAGTGATAGTAGAGTGAGTAGGCTAGGGCTACTATATAAGTTATTCTAGAATGGGGGCTTCAACAACTTGTGTTCACACATTTGTGGGGGCTGAAAGTCTAAAATGAAGGTGACAGTAGGTTTGTTTTCTTTCGAGACCTCTCTCCTTGTCTTAGAGATGGCTGTCTTCTTACCTTGTACTCACATGGTCTCTTCTCTGTGTATAGTAGACCTCTGGTGTCCCTGAATATATAGTTCCAAGGAGACTGTCATTGAGGAAAAGCTGTGAATGAAAGGTCAGGATGCATGGAGTTCAGTACTCTAAAATTACTCCTATTTACCTCTACCATACTTACAGAAGGCAGGAACATGCAACCCTGGAACCACACGGAGTAGGCTACATTACTGTCACAAAACGACTGTTGTGTACGTTAATACTGCTCACCAAAAACCAGATCTTTTATTTCATGTTCTTTACCTTGAATACTGCAGGTACTTGATTCATTTTCCCCATGACACCTCCCAACTTCCACTAGAGGCATGTTGCTTTTCACCACATCTCAAAGATTCACTTTATTACTTAAATTAAGCACATCACATTACGTTATCTTGCTTTGGGGAGGCAGATTTCCACAAGGTGATGGACAAGGAAAACTCAACAGATCACACGATTTCAACACAAGTGACAATAATGGAGGACTGACTGAGAGCCCAGAATCCACTGAGCTGTGGAATGTGAGTGTGGGAATTTAATGTTTGTTTTTGCAATTTCTTTTGATTAAAAATTATTATTGCTTGGTGAAAACCACGTGCAATACATCTGAGGAGAGGCAGGCTTACGTCTTATAAAGATACAGTACTACTGGGTTAGGGCCTGGAAAGTATGACCTAATTTAAACTAAATTACGTCTTTAAAAACCCTATCTCCAGAAAAATAAGTCCTTTCCAAGGGTGGGTACCAGTGGGAGGGAGGTGGGCACAAGGAAAGGGGCAATGAGGGTGCATATGGTGGATGTGTTTTGTATCGATATATGAAAATGGAAGAATGAAACCTGTTGAAATTGTACTAAGAAGGGAAGAGGGAGAACGATGGAGGGGGTAAATCCAACTAAGATATATTTTAAACACATGTAAAACATCACAATGTATCCCCTGTAAACTATTGTATACTATTATATGATATTAGTAATATTATACATACTAAACAACACACTTTCTGGATGCACACACCAAAATTCAAATAACCTGGGTTTGCCAGAACTTTTATGATGTCTCCCTTGCCTCCACCCTCATATTGTAGGGTGTATATATAGAGGGAAAAAGAGAGAGAAGGAGAGAGAGAATTCACTCTCTCTCTTTCCTCTCTCTGTATAAGGGAAGTTTCTTGGTTATTTTTTTCTCTTTTCTTTTTTTTTTTTTAACTGATGATGGTACAGGGATTTGAACTCAGAGCCTTATGCTTGCTAGGCAGGTGCTCTACCACTTGGGCCATGCCCAGCCCTTTGGCTTGAGTTATTTTGGGGAAAGGCTCTCATGTTTTCATCCTGGCTGATGAGAATCACATCCTGGATCCTTCTATTTATGCTTCCTGCATAGCTGGGATGACAGGCGCATACCACCATGCCCAGGTGTTGGTTGAGATGGAGTCTCACTAACATTTTGCCCTGTCTTGCTTTAAACTGGGATCTTCCTGATCTCTGCCTCCTGAATAGCTAGGATTATAAGCATAGCCACCACCCCTGGCCAAAACATATTTTTTGAGGTATTGGGGTTTGAACTCAAGGCCCTGAGCTTGGCAAGCAGGAGCTCTACCACTTGAGTCATGCCTCCACCCCTTTTTTCACACTGGTTATTTTGGAGATAGGGTCTTAGTTTCTGTCCAGGCCATCCTGGACTGCGATTCTCCTATTTAAGGCTTCCCATGGTGGCTGGGGCGACAGGCATGAACCACTACTTTCAGCTTCTTTTAAATTGAGATGGGGTGTCACGAACTTTTTTTCCCCAAGCTGATCTGGAGCCATGATCCTCCTGATCTCAGTCTCCCACGTAAGTTGGCATGACAGGCACAGGCCACTGCTTTCAGCTATTGATTGTGATGGTACCTAACCTGATGACTCTAATTTGGGTTTATCTTTGTCCAGTACCACAGGGACCCATGTCTAAGTCTTCTGGAAACAGTCATTAGTAAAGATGTAAATAACTGGTTTCACTAAAAACCCCAGTAAGCTTTGAAACATAGTTGTATTGCTTTAATATGCCACCAATAGCATCTAACACAAAAAGGAACTGCGTTTTCTTTGTAAATTGGATGAAGATAGTCCATAAAGAGGGTTCTGTCTGGCCCATGTGGCAGTGATGGCTGGCAGACCTGGTGGTCTTCAACAGGCACAGCACCCTGGGTGGTGATGCATTTTCTTGAGTTTCCTTTGGGTTATAATACATATAAACATGGAAATGTCACAATGAAACTCCCTGTATTGTACCTTAAACAAAAATGTCTTTTTTCAAAAACAGAACAGGAAGGCAAAACAGGTCCTGTCTGGGGGTTGGCACCAGTGGGAAGGGGGAGGATATAAGGAAAGGGTGTAGGAGGGTGAATATGGCAGAAAGATTGCGTACTCACATATGTAAATGGAAAGATGAGACTTGTTGACACTGTTCTAAAAACAGGGAAGGGAAGATAAAGGAGAAAGACGGAGGGGGTGAATTTAACTAAGATATATCATAAGAACGTTTGTAAATGCCACAATGTACCCCAACACAACAATAATAAAAAAAATTAAAAACAATAAATAGCTGGGCCCTGACAAATAAGATTTGAGTAGAAAATAATAGCTACCTATGGCTCATTATTATTGACATGGCTGTGTTTTATATATAGAACTTCTGTGGCCTTTGAAAAGTGATAGATACAAAGAATGGCTTGCTGTCACCACCACCACCATCGTCATCATGTTCTTCTTCTTTTGGGGTTTTTTGGAGGAGGCAAGATTTCAGGAGTGGCTGAGGACTGGAGTCTAATGCCTGTATTCCTAGCTACTTGGGAGGCGGAGGTTGAGAGGATTGCAGTTCAAAGCCAGCCCAAGCAAATAGTTCTGAAGACCCTATCTCCAAAATAAGCAGAACAAAATGGACTGGTGGTGTGGTTCAAGTGGTAGAGTGCCTGCTATCCCAGTGCAAAGCCCTGAGTTCAAACCTCAGTCTCACCACCACCATCACCACCACCACCACCACCACCACCACTATTCAGGAGTGTTTTGGAAGATGGGAGAACTGTTCAGGCTAGCAGAAGAAAGGCATTGTTAGATACCAAGCACTTTCTAGAGTGTGCTACCTTTTCAGCCACACCTCTGCAGTCCGAAGCTACATGCTGATCCAGACTCTGTGTTTCTTTAGATTCTTCATTTTGGGGCCCCTTACAGATGATGCATCTGTATCAGTCCATTTTTTTATTACTGTAATTAAATACCCAAGGCATAGAGAAAAGGGGTTTATTTTAGCTCTTGATTCTGGAGGTGCAAGGTCTAGGGGCCTCATCTAATGTTCTCATGGTAAAGAACATCACATGGCATGAGACAGTGTGTGTGTGCATGCGAGAGAGAGAAAGAGGAGTCTGATCTCTTTCCCTCTTTGTATCGGTCATGGAGTTCCACCTTAACAGTTTGATGTAATCCTAATCATTTCCCAAGGCACCACTTCTTTTTTTTGTTTATTTTATTTTATTTTATTTTTTATTATTCATATGTGCATACAATGCTTGCCTTGGGTCTTTTCTCCTCCCTCCCCCCACCCCCTCCCTTACCACCCACCCTGCCCCGTCCCTCTCCCCCCTGCCCCCTCAATACCTGGCAGAAATTATTTTGCCCTTATTTCTAATTTTGTTGTAGAGAGAGTATAAGCCATAATAGGAAGGAACAAGGGTTTTTGCTGGTTGAGATAAGGATAGCTATACAGGGAGTTGACGCACATTAATTTCCTGTGCATGTGTGTTACCTTCTAGGTTGATTCTTTTTGATCTCACCTTTTCTCTAGTTCCTGGTCCCCTTTTCCTATTGGTCTCCATTGCTTTTAAGGTATCTGCTTTAGTTTCTCTGCGTTGAGGGCAACAAATGCTATCTAATTTTTTAGGTGTCTTACCTATCCTCATATCTCCCTTGTGTGCTCTTGCTTTTATCTTGTGATCAAAGTTCAATCCCCTTGTTGTGTTTGCCCTTGATCTAATGTCTGCATATGAGGGAGAACATACGATTTTTGGTCTTTTGGGCCAGGCTATCCTCACTCAGAATGATGTTCTCCAATTCCATCCATTTACCAGCGAATGATAACATTTCGTTCTTCTTCATGGCTGCATAAAATTCCATTGTGTATAGATACCACATTTTCTTGATCCATTCGTCAATAGTGGGGCACCTTGGCTGTTTCCAAACTTGGCTATTGTGAATAGTGCTGCAATAAGGGCACCACTCCTAAACATCGCAGTTGGATTAAGTTTCCACTCTCTCAATAACTCACAGTGGGGATTGAACCTCAACACATGAAGGCTTCTCTAACTGTAGAAGCACCTAGTAGGAGGACATCCTCAGTGTCATCCTTGGTCTTTGGGGATTTGCATCAAGATACAGAAAGATGTCACTTTTTGACTTCTCAGAGCTTGGGATAGTGACTCACAAAGGTATCATTTACTCAGAAGTCATGGAGGAGTTTTAAACTAATAGCAACTAATGTCTGTCTTCAAGATCACTTTTATATTGGCTTTGACCCAGATAGACACCAAGGGATCTTCTTTTAGACACTAGGTTGAAGTCTAAGATTTCTACTATTTCTTTATCAAGGATCATTTTATCTGAGATTCTTTGCAGCTGGTCCTGAGACTTTTGCCCACTATTATGCTGGTTTGCTATGGAATCATTATCTTTTTCACTTTTTATTTTTAATAATGATGCATTTGTGCTTTTTAGGGCTCTGATCATTGTGACTTTGACAGTTATATTGATTGCATCAATACTGTGATAGGCTGATGATTAAGCCAGTCTCAGCAGACCCTTATGGGCTGATGCATGGCTTTTAGTAGCTTTCAAAATGCAGAAGATAGTTCGAAGATTCTTCTTGTTGAGGAGTTCTGAGACCTCAGACTCTCAGGATGGAAACAAGTCATTTAGGGTTTTTTTGAAGTTGTTCTGCTGTGTGGTCTGAATGAGAGAAAGGGCAAAGTGAGGAAAGGCAGAGACATCTATGTGTACCAACTGGGGTTCACCATGGTGGGTTGCATTCCTGGCACGCACATGGCATCATCACAATATTTGAAGGGAGGGTTAGCATGTTTGCAGATCCTGGTCTTGAACTTGTAATGTGTGAGGGCATAGCATTGGCTCCTCATGTAGAGACACTAGAAACCTTCTCTTTCAAGGGCATGGAGTCAGGGGAAAGATGAGGAAGAGGGAGAAAGAGGTGGTGAGACAGAGCATATGAGAAAAAAACAGAAAGACCTCCCTGCTGACCTTGCTGTCAAATAATTGCAGTCATCAAGAAAGAAACCAAGACTGATGACAGCAAATTACTGAGCCATTTCTGACTGAAGAAGAAATGTGTGTGATAAGTGAAGAAAACAGCAAGTCAGAAAGAGGAGACAGAGCACTCTAGAGAGAGAGACAGACAGACACATACACAGAGAGAGAGAGAGGGAGGGGGGGTGCCATGGCATGGGGAGATTATGGTCTATTGAAGTATCTCTTCTCATGTCAGACCAACGATCTCAACATTTTCTTTGCTTTTCTATTTTTGGAAAAAGTTTAAAGAATTGTTTATGTGACTACAGGACAAAAAAATACCATGACTATGATTCATAATTTGCACAGGTGATTTATCACAGTTTCGACAATTCCAGCATACATCCAACAGTTGTGAAATTCTTTTCCCTTCGTGGCACATTGGGAGATGGGAGCTCTCACCCTCCCCCAGGATGGGAGGGCATTGTTTCTGGGCACAGAAGAGTGGGATGCTGTCAGGATTCTTGTGGTTTCTGCATCGCCCTACCTGTGGCTCTTTACAGTATGTGCCCAGGACCACTGCAACCATACCGGATTCCCTGATGATACATTCTCTCTCAGAGCAATGGCTGTGGTGAGACTGCTTGGTTGTCACACAGGATGCACAGAACAGGGGAGGAGCCCTCCCATGCAAAGCTTCCCTCTGGGCTTTGGCGTGCCTGGGGGTCTGAAGAACAGCACAGGGAATCATGTGTTGTACCACAAAATTCTAGGAACACTCAGTCCACACTATAGGCCTGAGAATACCCAGCTTGACAGTATATACACAATTCCTGGTTTAAGCTTAATACCAGTCTGTAAAAATATCAGCCCAAGTGCCCAAGAGCATGGGGCAGTGTGTGTAGGACCATATGTGCAGGTGCTGACTGATGTTGGGACCTGTTGGTTTGGGACAAAGAAGAAATCAGAGAATGAGAGTAGAGCTGGGGAGCAGGAAAAAGAATGAGGAAGAGGATGCATTCTATCCTAGCAGAGGAGATGTTCATCAATTGCAGCGTACCGAGGCAGGTGGAAGGTTATATTTCCATTAGTCAGGCATCTACCACATGCTCAGAGAAGGTTTCTATTTTTTCTACAGTATCAGTTAGGTCCCGTTTTCTACTGGAGGAAGCCAGGTTTCAGATATAGCAAGAAATTTGTGGAGACAATATCGACCCCATGTTTTCCATTCCAGAGCCATGGCCATTGTTCTTAAGCTGCAGGATTTACATGTTAGGTTCATTCAGGTTCCATCCTGAATGAAAATCTCCAACTGGAGTTTATAGAACTGTGGGAAACTGATTTGGTCAATTTCATCAGGTCAAACTCAACAGTTGTTTTAGAAGCTCTGGGATGAGTCTTTTTCTCTCTCCTGTTCAGGCTCCGTGATTTGGGATGTGCTACATGGACATATGGGTTTGGTGTTGGATCTGGTGGTTGGAGACAAGTAACCTGTGGTCATCTTCTTAGAAGACACTCTTAGTCTCCGTGGGTAGTTCAGACAGACTCAGTTTTGAGGGACAGAAGGTTGGGTCCTTCCCTTATAAGGGGGAGCCCCGAGGCATCCGTGTGAGAGATGCTCCTTCCTTGATCAAAATCCAAAGTAATTTAAAAACTTGTTCTAGTTACAATTCTATTTTTCAATAAAAAATATAGTAATTCCTGAGTATCTCCTACTCTCATATGTTCTATATGCAAGAAGCATTTTAATTTTTACAACTTTACCAGGAAGGTAGGATCAGCTAAATTGTATAGAGGAAGAAAAAAGTTCAGAAGTGAGTAAGTCAACTATCCAGAACAGTATTACTGAGACAGGTTGGAATGAGCCAACCCAGCACTGTTAAGAATGTTAATTTCATAATTTCTTGATGTAGGTACTCTTAAAATTTTTTTCTTTGAATAATTTGAACTGATGGGAACAAGCCACTCACCTGCTTGAGTAGCAGTTGTCAGATCCTTTTCATACCTGGTTGTCTCAAGTGGGGAATTGCCAGTACTAGTTAGCAGCCCCATAGCAAACAACTGGAGTGCCTCCAAGACAGCCTGGCTGCTTTATTTAGTTATTTTTGAAATTATTGTTGTACTGGAGGTACATTGTGACATTTGCAAAAGTTCTGACAATCTATCATAGCTGGATTCACCCCCTCCATCATTCTCCTTTATCCCCTCTCCACATTCCTGAAACAGTTTCAACAGGTCTCATTTTTCCATTTAAACATATGAGTACCCAATATTACCATATTCACCCTTCTACGCCTTTCCTTATGTCCTCCCCCCTCCCCTTCTTATGGTGATTTCAACGAGTTTAAAAATTCTATATTCATTCTTGTATAGGAAGTCCATTAACCATGTTCACCTTCTGAACTTCCTTATTTTACCCTTTCTTCCTCTTTAGTGACCTCTCCTTAGCATGTAGCCTGGCTGTTTTAAATTCTCCATTGTTCTAAGGAAAACTTCACTCTGGCTGCAAGAACTATTGCAACTGAAGCTAAGACTCCAAGTCCAGAAGTCCCTGCTCCTGCTACAACTGCGTCAGACAACTTGCACTGGTTTCAGCCATCTCACGCCTTGGTGAATGCTAGAGGAGCCAGCAATCCTTGCAGCTATTCTCACTCAGGCCTCCACAGGGAGCACTTCTCCCAGTGATTCAACAGAAAGCTTGTGCTTAGTAAGCTTTGTGATTGGTACTTATATGAGGCCTGTGATTATGAAACTGGAAGCTGTGCTGCGATTGGTGTAAATTACAACCCCTAATTTGCATGCCATCCCCTCTCTGACACACTTTTTGAGTCAGCTTGGAGATACCCTCCTGTGTATCCCATGGTGTGGCAACAGTAGAACCAATAAAGGCTTCTCCCAAATGGTCTTTTATTGCCTCCTGACCTTTATCATAGCTAGAGCAGACTGAGCTGATAACACGGAGAAGAGATGGTGGCAGAGGTGGTAGTGGCAGCAGCAAGCAACAGCATTAATAGCAGCAGTGACGGAAGCAGTAGTGCTGAGAAGTAGTTGAAGAGCTTCACAGAATGACTGGGTGCAAAGATGGTGGGGTATACAGGAACAGAGATGGCAGAGATAATGAAGGATGGTGTACAAACAGAGAAGGCAAGAGAAGGTGGAAAGCCGAGATAGTGGAAGACAGAAGGTCATGGAGAACTAAAGAAGATGGGAGACCGTGGGCCCTGCTCACTGGAAGAGTTCCAGGGAGTTGCCAAGCCCTAAGGATTGACGGTTTTGACACTCAGGGCCCAAGAGCTGTAACACTGGCCACCGTGAGGACTGAGTCCAGACACCTGAAGCTTGAGAACTGTCACACTAGCCACTGCTGGAGCCATGTGTCCCAATCTGGACACCAAGGGCTTGGGAGCTACAATGCCAGCTAGGGCTGACTGCTGCCATCATGAGCTGCTGCTGAAAGCTGAGGATTACACTGGGTCCCTGGCAATCAAAGGCAAAGCAATAACCCTCCAGTGTGGGCATCTAGAACTTCAACTCTGTGGCCTCCAGAGCCGGGAGCCACAGCCTCTGGTTCTCAGGTCTTGGATCAGTAAGCCTCGGAGAGCGTCAGCTTGGCCCATAGGCCTTTGATGCTCAAGCACCCAAGATGCCAGCACCAGGACTGTTCCTGCCTACTTGTGACATCCATCTGGACAGAACAAAAGGACCCCTGCGGCTCATGGCTGTGTTGTTGATTTGAGATTGGGAGCCCATCTCTCTGGTTTTAGAATTTTTCTTCCCCTAATGTCTGTCTCATCTCAAGAAAGACCAGGGGCTTCTGGACCTTTAAGCACATTGGTTGTGTTCTATAAAACAGGGCCCAAGGTAGTAATCCTCACTAACTTAATAAATTGTGTTGAACATTTATTTAAAAGCCTACATAATCCAGCTGTTGAATAGCACTGCTTCTTAAATTGGAAACAGATCCAATTCTTTTCTTTTTGTTGAAAGTGGCTCAGATTAAGAAAACAAACAAAATTCCACATTTTGTAACAGCTTTATTGAGATAGAATTCACCTAGCATACAATTCAGCCATTGGAAGTGTACAGCTGAATGTTTTTTCATGTAAAATAGAGGTGTGCAATCTCACCACAATTTGCAAATGTTGTCATTTTCCCCAACAAAATTGCATTTTTAATCATAGAAAAGAAATTAACATTACAAAACTGAGAAAAAGAGGAGGATCTCTCAAGATTCCACTAGCTTGATTGAATATTTACCAATATTGTCACATTTTCCTCTCTCTATTCACCAAAGATAAAGAGTAACTTGGTTACAATCATCCACGAATCTTGTTTTATGTCTGCTTTTTGAAGCTGACATTCTCTGTGCTGTTACTTTGCATTTTTAATGGCCTATGATATTCTGTTATACTGATGTGCAATCATTTACTAACCTACCCCCTTTTGCTGAACTGTTAGTTTTTTTTAATCGTAAATAATATTACAGTGAACGCTTTTGCACATGAAGCTTATTTCCCCTGCTGAATGTATTTCTTTGGGCTGCATTCCCAAGAGTGGAGTTAGTAGGTCAAAGGATAAGAACATTTTATGTTCCTCTCTCTCCTCCACCATCTTTATCTCTGAACAGGTGACAGACACTATTTTACAAAATAAAAGTATGGGGGTGTGTGTGATTTAATATTACCAAGGTTTTGGGTTCATTATGTAAATCAGAGACAGGAAAATCTGTGAGGTCAACATCTTTCATTTCTTAAGTCAGGAAAGATTGTTCTTCATGTCTCCCACCTGCTGACTTAAATAACTTTACCATTTACCTTAGAAAATGAGTCCCATGGAAAATAATTCCCTCAACCTCCTGACCTTTTATTGGTTGCTGTCAGCCTGAGGGCAACACTTTGTTTCCAGCTGTTCTTAGAAGCCACGTTTCTAGCATTTAACCCTTTGAAGACCTTTGTGTGAAGGCACAAAGGTGGGGGAAGGAGTGAGGAGAGGAGAGAGCTGTGGTATCCTTCTATAGAAGCCAAACTGGAGGGACACACATGGTTGCTGAAAAAAATTAGAGTATTTCCAACTTTCTCTGTTGTAAAAATAGCAACAATTTGGCAGGCCATTAACAATCACACAAGAAGGGATGTTAGTAGTGAGAGCAAGCTGAAGACCAGAGAGAGGGGCTTTGAGGGCTCAGCTGTATATAATCCTGATGCCTCATCTCCCTAGGGACAAGTTTTGAATTTCTCGATTTGTGGCATTTTTAGACCATCCAAAAGCCTTTCTGGATTCATGAAATTCTCTTATTGGTGAAGAATGCTGCAGAAAATCTCAATCACATTACCTTAAAAGATAATAAGGGTTCACATGTCATTGAAAAGTCCAGAGGTAGGACTGATACCTGCAAACATCATCCAGAAACTCAGCAGAGTGCATGTTTTATTTATTTTTTTTTTCCTGTTCTCTTCTCCATTCTCCATGGTACCTGCTGTGCCCTAAGGCTTGTGGTCTCGAGGTGGTTGTCAGGAAACAGTGAAGGGGGAGTGCATACTTTTTGATTTATGGAGTCTTTCTCCCAGTCATAGAACTTAAGTGCTAGACTTAAGTGATTGGACAAACTTAGGTCACATGATAATTTTCAAACCAATTACGACTATGCAGATTGGCAAGTGGTGTTTTAGACTGGAAAGGCCTGCTCAGAGAGCTGGGATCTATCCCACTCAAATGTGGGGCTTCTATGCCAGGGAGAGTGTACTGAGCAGGCAGGTAGCAGTGCTTGTTGTAATTGTGGCAACCTCCCAGCCACATAGGACTGCAAATGTAAGGAAAAGCTGCGTCTCCAGATGGGAACACAACCACTCTCCCGGTAAATGTGTCCAGCAGTAGTCAAGATGAATATTCCAAAATGAAAGTTTCTTTCTGCTCTAGAACATTGAAGCTTAAGTTATCAATCTCACTTTGATTTTCAATGCAGTATTTCAGAGGCTTAAACATTCCTAATTTATCCTCTTGCTTCTCCCTTCTTTTAAAGGAAGGAGATTTTCCTTTTTGGTATTCCTACAGTGGATCCCAAATGGCAGTAAGTAGAAGAGGCTTTTAAAGGTTCCAAAACAAATTCCCAAGTATGTTAGCTCTTGCTGAAATGGCCCTTGCTTCTTCCACAGTTAGCAACTGTATTGTGTCAACCTCCCAGAAAAGGGATTGCCCTGCTCTCTCTTCCCCCAGTATATATAGATATTTGGAACATGTTCCATGATTCCTGAAAGAGTCGTAAAGAAAAATGGGATCTAGTGAAGGAAATTTTTGGTGTGAAACAAAATTGATTGATCAACACACAGGACTGGAGAATCATGGGGAGGTAGACCAAACTTTGGTTCAGAAAGAGTACAGAGGGCCTGGGTGACTGGAGTGGGTGGGGCAGGCAGAGTGAAGAAGTCAGAGACAGGTCTTCAGTCAATGAACTATAGAAAAGAAAGTATCCCTGGAAATGTTCCTGAAATCTCCATGCCCACTCGGGGCCCTAGACTAGATGGCCAGAGGAAGGATAATTGTTGAGACTTGTTCATGAGTCACTTGGTTCAGTTCCAGGGCTAGGTATCTATGACTGGATTCAAATGCAATTACTTACACGCAAGAAGTTTCTACTGTAAGTTGCAGGGCTTTGCCTGTGCCTAGATGATTCTTGAAAGGTAGCAGCTTTCCAGAGGTGACAGTTAACGGGTGGAAAGGGTCAGGCCCACAGCTGTAATGTCAAGTGCCAGTTCTTAGTAAGAATGGAGTGCTCGCTTATGCTGGTACACTTAGTAACATTTACCTGCCATGTACTTCCACACACATCAGTTTTGCATGTAAGTGACCATTTCAACTGATCATACAAAACTGAAGTGTCATAGTGACGATTATTGGGATATTGCATGACAAGTCCAAGGAGCTTCCCAGTGATGCATGACAACTGAAGTCCTGGCCTTCAAGGTGACTCCAGTGTGTCTCCCACTAGTTTATGTGACCCTCTATGCCCTCCTCGGAGTGGCTATGAAGGACTTGGAGGAGCAGGATGCAGAAAATGGTGATCTTGATTCCAGCAACTTCCAAAGGAACTGTTCCGCAGAAAGGCTCTGGTTGTCTGTTCCTAGTGTACTCATCACCACCTTCCTTCTTTTCTAGATGTCTCTTTGGGCTTTTCTTTCTTCTTCTATCTTCCTACACAACTGGGACATGTCCTGTGTACTATGTGAGGTACAGTTATGACAATAACTATCAAAGTCCTCTTTCTGCACCAAAAAGGACCTTTGATGTCAGATGCTGAGTAGAAGCGATCAAGCTGGGTCAGGTATGGCTCACATATGGTAGGTAGCACGGGGTTGAAAGTAGCATCCATACGGGGACCCAGAACCAGGAGCTGTGGAGGACGACTGAGGGCTGAACATGAGGTGTGGCAAGGCCTGAAGTGTGCACGAACCTGGAGACCCAGCAGTGAGTAGACTTGAGGCAGATTCTGGAAAAAAATCTAAGAGCTGTAGGGTCATGGTGCAGGGAGTCTGTAGCCTGGGTGGGGAGCCCTTTGGAGAGGAGCTACCCTTTGCTGTCTTGGAAGCCTTTGGTTATACACATAGAACAGGGGCTCTTGGAGGCCTGGGTTGAAAGTCAGAAATGGACTTCTCTCTCCACCCCTGCCACCTTTCTGGGCTGGAGTTCCTTCATCTGATGGGCCCATTAGGTGAATGGGAGAGTTGGTGGTTGGCCTCTGAGGTCAGTCTACATGCTGTATGTCTGTCCTAAAGAGTTAATTGTTAACTCAAATGTAAACTGTTGATGGCAATTAGGTGTGACCTCCTACTGTGTTATTTGCATTTTATAATGTACTCCTAGGAGACCAAAAATTTTTAGAAGGTCCTAATCACAGGTAGGTATGTGTGTGCGTGCTTGTGTGCATGTGTGTGTATGTATGTGTGTATGAGAGACAGAGAAAGTTTTAAAACTCTTCAAATCTTACATTTTTCCCTGCTATATCAAAGTGTGAGAGTTTTATGACTTATCAGAGATGTGAAAACCTTAGGGGTACTCATGGTGGGTGTGCAGAACCTATTTTTAATATTTTATTTTTCTACAGTAGTTCTCTATGAGCTAATTGAAGTGTTCCATATCCAGTCAATGTGATTGTCATTTGATGATTCTTGGGATTCTGGATTCTGGGGGATAGAAAGTAACCAGACAGTGGGGGCCAGTAGCTTAGATGAGGTCCCGAGACTCTCCACTAATATGAGGTCACCCCTGTGGCTTTGTTGTTTAATTTCCAACTCTGTCATCACAACAAGGCCCAACCCTTGCTCATTATCAAAACATCAGCTCCTTCAGGGTGAGACTTGTCTGGCTGGTTTGCTCCTGGTATGTAGGGCCTGGAAGCTAATAAGCACTCAACAGATTATGGTTGAAGTTTTCTGTTAGTATCTCTGTTTTGTGGAGAAGGTCATCCAGCTGGAGACTGGCCAGTTCTGGAGACTGGCCAGTTCTGGAGGCTCCTCAGTGTGTCAGGCTTTCCTCTCTGGTGTCTGAGGCCTGTGGTCACAAGACAGGTTGAGTTTGCCCTCTGCTGCTGAGTCAGGGGTCTTCCTCTAGCTCATGGAGCTCTGGCCAAGGCTGAAGGACTTGATTATCTTATAGGATAGATCTTGTGAAGGCAAACTAGTCCCTTCTTGTCACTATACCTCTCACCTTGCTTTCTCAGAAGTGAAGAGAGTGAGCCCATCACTTCAAAGAAAACCAGGCAGTAATGTCTTGGCAACCATAGCATTCCAACTTTCAAGTAAAAATAAGAATTTTGGAAAAACATACCTACCATGGTGAGCTTGATCGCTTCCCAAATACTTAAAGACTTCTCTGATGAGATTGGCAGTGATTTTATAAAATATGACTTTTTTCATACTGTACAACAAAATACATCGACACCTGAAAGATTTGCATAACTCTGAACTAACACTTCCCAAATGTCCAGTGAATGATGTCACAAAGTCATGCATGGATCAAAGACAGATGCAAGACAGACCAGTGTATTTTTATGGAAGAGCAAATTTCATGCTTAATGATAAAACACTAGAAACATTTAAAAATAAGGATGTTTGAGCTAGCAGCATCTCTAAAACTTTGTGCTGTAAGCCTAGGCAGAGTAACAAAAAGATGTGTACAGTTGTTATTAAATGGACACAAATATCTATGTAGAAAACCCAAATGATCTACGAGCAAATTATTAAAGTTATGAGAAAATTATGAGTTGATACAAAGTAAGTACTACAAAAATTGCATTTCTATGCAAACTTAGGGTATATGATTTAAGAATATAACATTTAAAGTAAAAAAGGAAATCTACCTTGGAAATAAGTGTAACAACAGGTGTCTAAGACCTATTCAGAAAAAAAAAAAGTAAAACTTCATTTAGGTCTTCAAAAAAAAAAAGACCTAAGTAGATGAAAAAACATACCATTTTCAAGATGGTTGAATATCATAAAGGAGTTGATAGTTCCCAAATTGATCTATGAACATTTGAATTGGCCTTCTCTTTGGACTACCACAAAGGCTTCTATTTTTTTTTTTTAATGGAACATGAAGGGGCCAAGCAAAAACTAAGGCATTCCCAAGAGAGACCACCCAGAAGAATGCTTACCTGATACAAATGTCTAAGTTGAAATTATACTATAACTTCATTAATGTATTGAGGGTCTTCTTGGATGGAGATCCATGACTAGATCAACACTGGAAAAAGCCACTTACCTTTCCTTGGTCATCTGTAACAGTAAAGCTTGCTACTAATATTCTACCACTAGACAGAAAGCATCAATCACAGCCTGCTTCACCACACCTTGTATTTCCCAGAAATACATCCCATTGCTAGTGAGTCTCAAATTCTTAGTATTGGTTTGGGGCCTACTCAGTGGTAGAGTTCTTTTAGAGGATTCACGAGGTCCTGGGTTTGATCCCCAGAAACACACACACACACACACACATGCACGCACACACACACATGAGTTAAAGCTCATGAGGTCTTGAGGTTGCACTTGAGGTGACAGGACAGACTGTGCAGGCCCTTCTTTTGTGGAGGTGCATAGTGAATGTGGGGGACCTCTTTGGTGCTGCCCAATACCTTGCTCTCTCTCTCTTGCTGTTTAAAGGGATGGGGTGATGACCAACTCATAATCGTGGAAGTCACTTTGTATCTCCTGCTTGCATAGTCCACCCTGTGACTTTATAATGGGGATACATAGCACTTGCTGTTGTCCTCACCCTCTGGAATGCCTGCCGGAATTCTGCAATGCTGAGAAAGAAGGAAGAGTCAGGTGCCTTAAATATCCCAATACAGTGATCTCTCCAATGGTTTGGGACATGAGAAATGGGACCTGGTCAGTTTTTGCTGACTGTGCTCAGCCCCGTTTCTGTTTCCTTTGTGTCTCTGTGTGTTTCACTCAGTCATATTGGTTTTATTTATCAGCTGGGTATTGAAGTGTATAGAATTCTCAGTGTGCAGGAGGCTGCCTTTTCATAAGAGGCTGCTATGCTGCTACATCAAGAGAGGAGTGGAGACCCAGGTTCCAGTGACTCATGCCTATAATCCTAGCTACTTGGGGGGCTGAGATAAGAGGATTGCGGATCAAGACTAACCTGGGAAGAAAGAGTTTGTGAGACACCCATCTCCAAAATAATCAAGAGCAAAATGGACTGGAGGTATGGCTCAAGTGGTAGAGAGCCTGCTTTGTAAGCATAAAACCTTGAGTTCAAATCCCAGTCTCTCCAAAAGAGAAGAGTGAAAGCAGACAGAGGCCTGGGCTTGAAATCTGACAGCTGTCAATTGAACCTTGGCCTAGCTACAGAATCTGCGTTTCTTCACTTCTTTGGGCCTCAGTTTCTGCATTTGTAAAATAAGAACAATGACGCCTCTTCACAGGGATTTGTGGAACACCTGCAAAGTTCATAGCGCCAAGGCTGCTTGCTACTCAGCATAAAATTTCCCCTTCCCTTGAATAAAGGGGTGTGTGTGTGTTTGTATGTGTGTGTGTATGTTTGGGTCTGTGGCTCTGTGTAACTGTGTTTCTCATTTATACCTAATGGGCTGCAAAAGAACAGCATCAGATAAGAAGTCTGGTAACAGGACAGGTATTGCTTAATTAAACTTTTAAAGCAAATCTCTCCATATTGTCTTAGACCATACCTGCCCAGGCACCCCTTTCTCTTTCCTATCTGTTGGCAGCTGCTTTTCTTGGCAAGAGCTAGGAATCTAGCTGGCTGAAGAGACTGATGCCCCTTTCTGTGTGGGAGAGCAGGAGACGGAGGTGGAAGGAGGGAGGGAGGGATGAGCAACAGGGATGAAGTTACTAACATATCCTGGCTGGTGTGTCACATGCTTTCCTGGGGCTAAGAGCATCCTAACCCTAGGGCACTCCTTCTTCTGAGCAGGAGGCATCTGGGATTGATTGGCCTTTTTATAAAAACTCTTATTTCATGGCTCCTTTGGTGGGTGAGACACCGTAATATCTTGTAGCATTCATGTCTTAAATAGCACTTCCCCACTCATTCTTCTTCTACTCTTCCTGAGCCACTCCTCAGGATGCAGCCACTTCGATTGGAACACAGGCTATCTCTGGCTTTAGACTCCCAATCTGGCTTTGCAAGTGGCCAAGGGCCCTGGTGGTGGTGAGGCATGAAGTGGCCACTGGGGTTTAGGGTGATTCTGATGATCTTTGGCCCCTTCTTCCCTTTCTCTTAGGAATGTAGACCAAACTCTGGGGAGACATGGCTATGACAACTAAAAGACACAAGGGAAGGAGATTATTTTACTGAAACTCATCTGGTAAGCTTGGCAATAAGACAGAGAGTAAGGATCAGTCTTGCAGAAAGCTCCAGTGGGAATCCAAAGGCAGCGCTCTCGGTGACATTTGGACACTTACCAGGGGCTCTAGGGTGCAGAGGTAGGGTCCCTTGAAGAAATACCTGTATGTGACCAGAAACTGAGCATCTGTAGATAAACAGGGCCTTCATCCCAACTCCCTTCTTTACTTTCCTTTCACTCAGGCTTTGCATGAGGGGTGTGTGTGTGTGTGTGTGTGTGTGTGTGCAACCAGATAAAATTCTAAGCCCACACATGATAAAGAAATACTGTACTCTGTAGCCAAGCTGTCATTTGCAGGAAAATGGATGAAACTGGACATTGTGATGTTGAGTGAGAATAAACCAAGCTCAAAATGCCAATTATTGCATGTTTTCACTCATATATAGAATCTGGACCTAAAATGATGATAACGGGACATTAGTGTTTTTATGGGTCTGTCTGGGGCTAAGGGGTCAGTGGGAGGGGGCAGGGCAAGTGGAGAGGGTACTGAAGATGAAAAGGATTGAAGTACACTATATAATGTGTGTATATGTGTATGTTTATGAAGATAGCATATATATATAGCTCCATATATATTCATATGAATATAGTATGAAATCCACCAATACTCTTTAAAAAGAGGGTAGGTGGAGGGGTTAAGGGCATATAACAGAGAAGATGAATTTGTTCAAAGTTCACTGTACTCTATGAAATTATCACAATGAACTCTCCTTGTACTATAAATGTGTGCTAATAAAAACTGAATAAAACAAAAAAGAAGATTGCACTCTGAAAGGTGCCTTCTAATAATTCATTCAGTGAACAAAGGTTTATTGTGCATGTGTCAGTGCCCCATGAGGTGGTGTTGAAAACAGTGAATGCCTCTTCTGCCTACCTGATGTTATTTGACATTAACCAAAGAATCACAAAGATAAACATAGGATTCAAGTCCTGCTCAGTGCTAGGAAGGAAAAGCAGAGTGACACGAAAGAGTGTATTACTAGAGATGAGAGGCTTTCCTGAGAAAGTGACATTTGAGCTGGGAATTGAAAGAGTGGCAGCAGACTGTGACACAGAGGCAAGATGGAGGTGGGGGTTGGGGATGATGGCGTGGTGAGACAAACCTCTCTCTCTGCAGGTTAGGGCATTCTGGTGAAGGCAAATGGGATTTCCTGGGGGAATGACACAAAACTCCTGCATCACAGAGGTCATGAGTCTGAGGTTGGGTGGGTCCCCTTAGATCTAGCACTTCTAGCAAGAGACTTTCTCATTGCTCACTAGACTTGGATAGGGAAACTTCTTTTCTGATTGCTTATACACTTCTCTTGTTCTGTGGACTAAGGCATTTCTGATGTTATGAAGAAATGGAGGTTTTAAAATCTCCAGATTATGGTAGATTGTTACAGGAGCCACAGGGAGCTAATACACTCATTAGTCTCTAGGATGGGACTTTGAGACAGCTAAATTCCCTTTGAACACCATGATTCAAGGATAAGTCTGAAGATGAAGGTAGTTTTTAATCTTGTGCCTGAAGGCAGCTAGATTAGTGGGTTCCAAGGACCTCATGATTTTGACTCTACACTTCCATTGGCTTTGTTGCAGGAGGCAGGGGGAAGAGGAGAGATAATAAAATCTAACACTTAAGGGCAAACATACACCTGCCCAAGTGCCAGGTTGGAGAGGCATGGCAGAACCTAATGGGGTGAACACACCCAGATGAGCAGCTGGGGGATGGGACTGCATGAGGCCACAGTCACCTTGGGTAGTGTTTTCAGACACAGATGCTAGAACCACAGATGGGAGCGTGAGTTCTCTGTAATATGTTTCTAAGAGGGTGCTCTACCACTTGAGCCACTGTAACAGCAGATACTTTGTTTCTTCCACACTGTGTACTCTGGGAGTGAGACCTGCCCGGAAGGCGGATCCTTGGGGCCGGAGTCAAGGGCTAAAAAGCCTTCGGAGATGGGCTTTCATCCATGGGTGAAAGATCTGATGTGAGTGAAAAGAGCCAAGGTGCCAATGAGACAGCAAGCCCCCAGGTATACATTGCGATGTCTTCATCCAATAAACTACAGAGGACGGAAATGGTAGGGAGATGGTCTGAGGACAGGATTTTGTAATGATCAGAGTTGCCTGAAGATGAAGGAACCACCAACGATAGGTAAAAAGTCCCATAGTATTTGACACGATAGAACTGTGGTCTGCAGAGGGAAATTCATGACTCCTATCAAAGTTTTACATTTGGAGCAAGAAAAGAGGGATTCTGGCTCCTTGCCCTGGTCCCATCGCTGCGAGCTGTGCAATCCTCAGGCTCTCTATTTCCTCTGGCATAAGTTGCAGTCTTTGAGCTTGGCTCACACTCCTGGACTCAGGTGGTATTATTATCAGGATTAATTACACGGCTGGAGAGAGTCTAAGCCTTTCCTTAGGATAAAAGGCCATTTAAAAGATACTAATATCATTGTTAAATTTTTTAACTGTCTTGATCTATTTGTAACTAGGGCCTCTTAGGATGATATTAAAAAATAAGGAACTGATCCAAAATTTAAACTGCAATTCTTCCTTCCATTTCCTGGTCAGCAGAAAGAATATTGAGTTTTCCACCTAAGTGCTCATAGAAGATACAAAATACCTGGGTAGTGAGAGCAATTTGCTACTTAAATTGGAACCTTGCAAATCAATTCTCAGGAACTGAAGCATGCATTTTCTCATGAGCCAAAAAAAAAAAAAATTATTCTTGGAAATGACACCTGGCTGCTCACACATGTCATCATCAAACCAGGAGTGAGCTTCATGCAGGGGTTTCCCACCCAGATGAAAAAGGAAAGGAACAAAATTATATCTGAAAAGCTGTGAAACTTCTAAGATATGGAATCCTATAGTTTCAAGATTGAAACAAGCCTTAGGAACATAAAGAGTTTTTTTTTTTTAATTTCTTTTATTCATATGTGCATACAATGTTTGGGTCATTTCTCCCCCCTTCCCCCCGCCCCCTCTTTTACCCCCTCCTCTGCCCCTAAGAAAGGAAAATTTCAGCTGCATGCAGGTGGCTCATCCCTGAAAAATCCTGGTTACTTCGGGAGGCAGGCCAGTCCTGGTAAACAGCCAAGACCCCCCATCTCGATGGAAAAAGCTGGATGTGGTGGTGCATGCCTGTCATTCCAGCAAGGGTGGGAAACCTAAAATAGGAAGATTGTGGTCCAGGCTGGCCTGAGCAAAAGTCGAGATTCTATCTCTGAAACAACCAGAGCAAAAAAGTCGAGCACCTGCCTAGCAAGTGGGAAGTCCTGAGTTCAAACCACAGTAGCAAAAATAAATAAAATAAAAGGAAAATTTCACTCAAATTCACTCACTTCTTTACTGAATCAGGTGACAATTTACTGCCCAGTTCAGCAGGACTAGAATCTTGTGCTGGGGGTATGACATAACACAAGAGAGGAAAAGGCACAGGTGTAGTGATTCCCAATGTTGGCTGCTCAGTAGGATTGCCTAGGATTATTTCAAAATCCACAGATGCTTGAGTCCTGCTCCAAGAGATTTTGACTCAATTGATCTGGGTTTGAGTTCAACACCAGAAAGATTTAAAAGAACACAGGAAATGCTAATGTGAAGCTTTGTATATAGGCGTGACGTGAGGATTAAATGGAATAAATATGCTGAAGCCACCCAGGGCAGGACCTGGGGCTTAAACACAGTGACTTCCTACTCTTGCCTCCTCTCTGTCTCCTCCATTTCTACTCCCCCTCCTTCTACCTCGCTCTACTCTATTTTCCTACTCCCTGGCTTCTTTCACAGGTTCCTGAAGAGCTGACATAAGCAAAACCCTTTCAGGTCGCATCGCACTGCCTGTTGGTGGAATCCTGGGCTTATGCACCTGTACCTGTGGGTGGGGTCCTTATTGTCTTCAGAGGTAGGTGGTAGGCTGGGAAGAGTGGGGGCTATGATTTTTGGCAGAGTATATAGGGTGCTTGTTCTTTACCCACCAGGGCACCTCCTTGGAACTTTCACTCTTACTGTAATTAGGGTGTTCAATCTGTACTTGGTGACAGATGGTTGGATAGGCAGAGAGTTGCATTTTTCTGTAGCCTGGGGGCTCACACTGGGAGTGGAGAAGGAAGGGTGAGTCTAGGTGTGAGCTCAGCATTTGGATTGTTGTCCAAGTGTCTTGCAAGGGAATGGTGGGTGGCCCCAAGAATCCTGTTTGTTGGAGGCAGAGCAGAGCAAGTATGCAGCCAAGGGCCCTCGAGTGCCTCCTCTTGCTATCCTAAGGCCCTCAGACCTCAGAGTGAGTGCATGTTTGGGTGCACAGGGCAAAGAGACCCATACTGGAATGCTCTTCAGCCTAGGGCTCCATCCCTGAGAGGGCCACACGGGAAGTGCACTTGGACCAGAGTTTGAGAATCTTTCTTTTCATCATGGCTGACCTTAAGAAGTGGAGGTGTGCAAAACAGAGGTTATCCCTTCCTGGATTATTTATAATCCTGTGGTAATTGGATGTGGAATATTTCAGGGTCCTCAGAGAGACCTTTACCAGCCTCTTCAAACAGCTGAAGAACTTCCATGGTCACTTGGCTGACCTTGGGCCAGCCCTCAAATGCCCTCCTCAGGTATCGGCTGGGGGACCCTTCTTGGAATTTTTAATTTCTCTCCTTTGGTATAACTCTAATGCTAAACATATATATTTGGCAATTTGCTTGCCTTTCTAATGAAGGAGTGGCTCTATTTCTTTATTTTCCTTTGAAATTGTAGAGGATTTGAGAAACCAAGTAACCTTGGAAGTCTATCGAAATGAGCTTAACTTTTTCGTTAAGAGGAGCTTTAAGCGACCATAGAAATGAAAAGTTCTTACCAAGGATGGATGTTGGAAAGACATGTTTCCTTATTACTGTTTGTGTTGGAATTAAACTCCTTTCAATGAAGAGTCTGGGGGTGGGAGAAAAATTACGGGCCACTTCTGAGATTAACACTACTAATATGGTCCTTCTGAACACAGCAAGAGCTTTGCATCAATAACCTGCCAATAGACGTCTGCTGCCCTCCGGGATCAAATTGCCCGGGCTGGGAGTGTAATTTGATCTTGGAGTGACTTTAATCAATGTGCTTCGGTTAGGCAAATATTTCTAATTTTTCAGCAGGATTATTTGCTGTGTAAATTTCTTTTCTCTGCCAATATGCTGAGCTGGTCCCATTAATTTCCACAGGTGGAACAGACAGGGCTGTTGGATTCCCTGGGTTACCTTCCAGCATGTTGGGAGCTAGAAGGATAGAATTTCATGAGCCACTGGATCCAGCTGCTGAGCACCTGGGCAGCATTTGCAATGACTTGGAGTGACCACCCTCTAACACTGAGTGCACCTCCCTCTCCTCCAAAAAAATCGCAGAAGGGCGTTCAGTTGTCTGAGGTTTACTTTGGATGCATTTTGAATCACAGTGGTTGGCATAGACAGGAAAGCTGAGCCAGGAATGAAATATCTGAGAGCCACAGATGTTCCCTCTGGGAAAACTTTCTGGAATGCTGTCTGCTGAAGACACCACTGGCAGCAGTGTGCTGTTCCCAAATCCGAAGGAAAGTGATTAAGATTCTATGCCCTGTTTCTTTCTGGGTCACTCAAAAGCATTCAGAACCTCCTTTCAATATTCGGTATTCAGAGGGTAACATTTGCTTAAGAGGAGTCATGTTAGTGAATTTTTACCCATTCTTCCTTCAGCCCTGAGCAAACAGAGAAAAATTCCTTTTGAATGTATGTTTAAATTTATATTGCAAAGAGACAAATGATAAGCATTTGTGTCTTCAGCTGAAGGTACACTGAGAAAACAGAACACAACGTTTGTGCACATAGCACATCCATACGTGCCCAGCTCCAGAGGCCAGCCTGACCCCACTCGCCTTAGAGACTGTTTGGTCAGCTCTGTCTTTTTCTGATATTTCTGCTGATGGGAAAGGTAGTCTGTAACATTTTCCCTTTCAGTTACTCTTGCAAATTTTGCCTATGCTTGTGGATCAGACCAAATGCTGGACTCAAGTGAGCCCAAGGCTTTCATTTTTGTTCTTTTCTTAGGGAACTTGGCCTTGGTTGTCTTGTCCCATTACCATTGCTAGCATTTTTGAGGACAGAGACTATTTGAGTTGGATCCTGAGCTTCTGGCTCTGTGTCAGGCACATGGAGGTCAAAGCCTTTCACTAGTGGCTCTGGGAAATGAACTCTAGTTGTGTTCATTCTAGTTGAATTCCAGCTCAAGCAGGCTGGCACAGCTTCTGGTCTGTGCATTTCTGTTGGCCAACACATACGTCAAGAGACATACCTACTGTAGGTTGATGGTTGATTGGGCACTGTTAAGTGAAAATTGTGTTTCTAATCAACTTGTACAGAAAACACTGAGGACCAAAGGGCAACATTACTGTGCTATGTCTTGGTCTTTTGGCAAGAAGGAGTGGCAATGCCTAGGTTGAGAATTTTTCCCTGGTGACATGATAGTGACCTCTTCTGATTGCTTCTCTGTACCGAGTGTGGTGTTCAGTGCTTCTAAGAATGTTCGAATTTTCAAAACAAACCTGTGGGATAGATGGTAAGAGGCATACTCCAATGATAAGGGATCTGGTTTTAGATGTGAGAACAGTTTTCAAAGCTACATCCAGAACTGGTGAAGAATCAAAGCCCTGTTCAGCCTAAACTCTTCTTTGTCAAAAATCTTGACTCCAAATGATGTGAAAACATGAGAAAAAGGCCAAAGTTCCAATGGTGGTTTGCTGAGTTCTTACCCTGTGAGATTTGAAGTACAGTTCTGTGCACAGATTGGAGTTCATTCCAACATGGTTTCTGGTCATCTCTGTAACACTGGCCTACAAAGAATTAAAGCTTTCACAGCCAGCAGAGCCCAACTGTGTTCACATTGTCATTTCTGTTGGACAAATAAATAGTCAGAGTTTGGTTTTTATGATAGGCAAGGAAGAAAAATAATTTTTGATTTTCTCTAAGCTTATGTTTTCCCTGTTAAAAGTTCTTTTCATGATTTTGCTGCTGTAGATGAGTCATTTCCAATCTGACACAGAGCTGGATTAGTGTTTTGTCTCCCAAATCCAGAAGAAAATGGTGCTACTTGCAATTTCCAAATTGCCAACATGGTGCTTATCCCTGAGTCTGTGATGGATTGGTTGGTGTCAATGAATTTCTGAGACATAAAAGAAGCCAGCTCTATAATAAAGCACATGATAGCACCTTCAGGGTTTGCTTATTGATGTGTGTGATTTACTGAAATGAGGCCAAGAACTTCTAAATGACAAAGTCATAGACACACACTGGACAGTGCAGTCAGTACTCACAGGAGGACACATTATCAGAAAGTATGCAACTCCTGTCTGGAGGTGTGGCTCAAGTGGTAGAATGCCTGTCTAGCAAGCACAAGGCCCTGAGTTCAAACTCTACTACTGCCAGAAAGTATGCAGCTCCTGGAACCTCTCACACCTCCAAAGTCATGTGTCATAGGCAGGACTTTGGAATAGGAGGTGATTGAGAACAACCATGTAATTTCTTGTCTTCCTTCCTTGACTTCCACTGGAGCCTGCCTCAGTGCTGTAGAGAGCATCTGCATTCTGCAGACTCAGGGACTTCTGCTGGTTGCTGCTCCTGGCCTGAGGAGGAGCTCACCTGTGTCTTCCCTCACATAAAAATTAGGTTGCTTGGGAGGTGAGTGGGGCAGCTCTTAGACAACTTCTACCAGAATGGGTCCACACTCCCATGCACACTGTGTATGTGTTATGGCCTGAGTGGCTCCTGGATGATGCCCCTAAACACAGTAAAGAATGACTGCAGTGTTCCCCTGAAGCTCCTTGCTCTAATAGTTGTTGGTTTTGGAGTCTCCTTGCCCTTCCCAACTGCTGACTTTCTAAGAACAGAGCAATGCTATCTTTTATTCTCTTAATTTGGGCCAGAATGATAGGATCAGAGCCTTTGTGTTCTGTGGTAGAACTCATCTCAATATCAGTGCTGGACAAGCAAAGGACCCATCCCTATCCCTCCCAAAAAAGAGTGAGAAAAAAGAAGAAAGCATTGTATTGGCAGAGAGAGTTACACTAAGGAATTGCAATGAATGAGTAAGTACCCATATGGTGAAGTGTTTGTCAGTTCAGGCTGCTATAACCAAGTTCCTCAGACTGGGTGGCTTAGAAACAATAGATATTTCTCATGGTTCTGGAGCTGTAAGTCCAAGATCAGGTGCCAGCCTGGTCAAGTTTTGCTGACCGCTCTCTTTCCATAATGACATGTGAAAGGGAAGAACTAGGGGAGGCTCCAAGAAGGCCACCAGAACACAGCCACAGACCTTTTGACCTCCGTGACCAAGGGATTTGATAAGAAGCTGGAGACAGGCTTGATTGAGGTGAAACACCAGGGAGAGCTGAACAGAAACATTAAAAGCAAGAAGCGCATGGAGTGAGGTCTTCCAAGCACTGAATGAGAATAACTTCAACCCTAGGATACTCTACCCAGCAAAACTATCATTAAAAATAGAACAATAAGAGTCTTCCATGATAAGCAGAAACTAAAACAATAGATGACCACAAAGCCACCACTACAGAAGATTCTCCAAGGAATTCTGCACACAGAAAGTGAAAGCAAACAAAATCATGAAAGGGCAGGCAATACCAAACCGCAGGAGATGAAAAGGCAAGAAAGTAGAGTGTGACATTGATTCAGCTACACACAGTCAAATTCTTAAACAACAAAGACAACTACATGACAGGGATCAGCACGTATTTATCAACACTAACACTGAGTGTTAATGGACTAAATTCCCCCAACAAAAGACACGGACTGGCAAACTAGATTAAAAAGGAAGATCCAACAATCTGCCGCCTACAGGAGACCCACCTCATCGACAGAAACAAGCACTGGCTGAGAGTGAAAGGCTGGAAGAAGATTTACCAAGCTAATGGTCCCCGAAAAGAGGCAGGGGTAGCAATACTTATTTCAGACAAAGTAGACTTCAAACCTACTTTGATCAAATCAGATAAAGAAGGACACTCCATACTAATAAAAGGGGATAAAGACCAAAAGGAAATAACAATAATCAATCTATATGCACCCAGCATAAATGCACCCAATTTCATCAAACATACTAAGAAGGACTTAAAAACATATGTAAACTCCAACACAGTGATAGTGGGAGACTTTAATACCCCCCCATAACCAATAGACAGGTCATTCAAACAAAAAAATCAATAAAGAAATCCTAGAACTAAGTCACACCATAGATCAAAAGGACCTAGCTGATGTCTACAGAATATTTCATCCAACTTCTGCACAATATACATTCTTCTCAGCAGCCCCTGGAACCTTTTCCAAAATTGATCATATCTTAGAGCACAAAGCAAGCCTCAACAAATAGAAAATAGAAATAATCCCATGCATTCTGTCTGACCACAATGCATTAAAACTGGAAATCGACAACAAAAACAGCAGTAAAAAACACGCAAACAATTGGAAGCTGAACAACACATTACTCAATGATCAATGGGTCATTGATGAAATAAAAGAGGAAATTAAAAGTTTCCTGGAAGTTAATGAAAATGAAAACACGACCTACCAGAACCTATGGGACACAGCAAAGGCAGTCCTAAGAGGAAAGTTTATAGACATGAGTACATATATCAAAAGGACAGAAAGATCTCAAATCAATGACCTAACACTACAGCTGAAACTTATAGAAAAACAAGAACAAACAAATCCCAAAACAAGCAGAAGAAAAGAAATAATTAAGATAA
The DNA here is from genome assembly GCF_047511655.1 of Castor canadensis. Classification (NCBI taxonomy): domain Eukaryota; kingdom Metazoa; phylum Chordata; class Mammalia; order Rodentia; family Castoridae; genus Castor; species Castor canadensis. The sequence goes on along the minus strand of NC_133404.1, from coordinate 35,902,179 downwards.
CAGCTGAAATCAATGAAATAGAAACAAAAAAAACCATACAAAGAATCAATGAAACAAAAAGCTGGTTCTTTGAGAACATAAGTAAGATTGACAGACCTCTGGCAAACCTGACTAAAATGAGGAGAGAAAAAAACCCAAATCAGTAATATCAGAAATTCAAAAGGAGAGATAACAACACCATGGAAATCCAGGAAATAATCAGAGACAACTTTGAGAGCCTATACTCTAATAAATTTGAAAATCTTGAAGAAATGGATAGATTTCTAGACACTTACAACCATCCAAAACTGAACCAATAGGATGTTAATCATCTGAATAGATTATAACACAAAAAGAAATTGAAGCTGCCATCAAGAGCCTCCCAAAAAATAAAAGTCCAGGACCTGAAGGATTCACTGCTGAATTCTATCAGACATTTAAAGAAGAACTAATATCAACTCTCCTTAAGCTGTTCCATGAAATAGAATGGGAAGGAACACTGCCTAATTCATTTTATGAAGCCAATATTACTCTCATCCCAAAACCAGACAAAGACACCTCCAAAAAGGAGAAATACAGGCCAATTTCCCTAATGAACAATGATGCAAAAATCCTCAATAAAATAATGGTAAACTGAATCCAACAACACATCAGAAAGATCATTCACCACAACCAAGTAGGCTTCATCCCAGGGATGCAGGGATGGTTCAACATATGCAAATATACAAATGTAATACAGCACATTAATAGAAGCAAAGACAAAAACCACTTGATCATCTCAATAGATACAGAAAAAGCGTTCGACAAGATCCAACACCACTTCATGATAAAAGCCTTAAGAAAATCAGGAATAGAAGGAAAGTACATCAACATCGTAAAGGTTATATATGACAAACCTACAGCCAACATCATACTTAACGGTGAAAAACTGAAACCATTCCCCTAAAATCAGGAACGAGACAAGTGTGCCACTATCCCCACTCCTATTCAACATAGTACTGGAATTCCTAGCCAGAGCAATTAGGCAAGAAGAAGGAATAAAAGGAATACAAATAGGTAAAGAAACTGTCAAAATATCCCCATTTGCAGACAATATGATCCTATACCTTAAAGACCCAAAAAACTCTGCCCCAAAACTCTTAGACACCATAAACAGCTGTAGTAAGGTGGCAGGATACAAAATCAACCTACAAAAATCATTGGCTTTTCTATACACCAACAACGAACAAACTGAGAAGGAATATATGGAAACAATTCCATTCACAATAGCCTCAAAAAAAAAAAAAAAAAATCAAATACCTAGGAGTAAACTTAACAAAAGATGTGAATGACCTCTTCAAGGAGAATTCCAAACTCCTGAAGAAAGAGAGTGAGGAAGACTACAGAAGATGGAAAGATCTCCCATGCTCATGGATTGGCAGAATCAACATAGTAAAAATGGCTATACTACCGAAAGCAATCTACATGTTTAATGCAATTCCCATCAAAATCCCAACGACTTTCATCATAGAGATTGAAAAATCTACCCTAAAGTTCATTTGGAAACACAAAAGACTGTGAATAGCCAAGGCAATACTCAGCAAAAAGAGCAATGCTGGAGGTATCACAATACCTGACTTCAAACTATATTACAAAGCAATAGCAATAAAAACAGCATGGCACTGGCACAAAAATAGACATGAAGACCACTGGAACAGAATAGAGGACCCGGATATGAATCCACACAGCTATGCCCACCTTATTTTTGACAAAGGCACCAAAAACATACGATGGAGAAAAGACAGCCTCTTCAACAAATGTTGCTGGGAAAAGTGGTTACCCATCTGCAAGAAACTGAAACTAGATCCATGTCTATCACCCTGTACTAGTATCAACTCAAAATGGATCAAGGACCTAAATATCAGACATGAAACCCTGAAGTTACTACAGGAAGTAGCAGAAAACACTCTGGAACAAATAGGTATAGGCAAAGACTTCCTCAGTAGAACCCCAGCAGCCCAGCAACTAAGAGAAAGGATGAATAAATGGGACTTCATAAAATTAAAAACCTTCTGGACAACAAAAGAAATGGTCTCTAAACTGAAAAGACCACCCACAGAGTGGGAGAAAATATTTGCCAGCTATACATCAGACAAGGGACTGATAACCAGAATATACAGGAAACTTAAGAAACTAAACTCTCTTAAAATCAATGAACCAATTAAGAAATGGCAACTGAACTAAACAGAACTTTTTCAAAAGAAGAAATTCAAATGGCCAAAAAACACTTGAAAAAATGCTCACCGTCTCTAGCCATAAAGGAAATGCAGATCAAAACCACACTAAGATTCCACCTTGCCCCTGTTAGAATAGCCATCATCAAAACACCTTTTGGATTTTAATATTTTTAAATATTAAAATATTAAAATATAGCTTTTTGGTTTGTAATCTCTTTAATATCTTCTTATTAAAGTCAAATTTTAATAACAAAAAAAAAAAGAAAGGGAAGAACTAGTCTCTTCGGACCCTTATATGGGCACTATCTCATTTACAAGGGGGCTCCACCCTCTTGACCTAATCACCCCGTAAAATCCCCATCTTCTAGTACCACCAACCAAGGATTAGGCATCAACATAGGAATTGAATGTGTACCCCAAAATTTGAAAGACCATGAGCTATTCCCGAAAAACATGAACCTTTTCTAGCTGTCCCAGGCGTACAACGACACTAAGAAACTTATGGTGGCATAGAATTGGCAGTGAGCAACAGAGTCTAGAAGTCTGAACAATTATCAATAGGATTATAAAACTATTCAAAGGTGAAATTTATTCTCTAAGGAGTATAAATTTCCAGATTAAGATTAAGCCTGGAAAATTAAGAAAGCAAGTAAGAAAGAGAGGAAAAATGGGGTAAATACCACTGCCCACAAGCAAGGCTTATCAGTGACACTTAACTTTGATACTGACAAATAAGAAGGAATCCAAATATATATATTTTAAACTAATCACTCATAGAACAGACAGGCATAAATCTTGTGACATTTTTAAGAGGCTACATTTGTATTTGTGCTTCCAGATTATTTGAATTTTTGCTGATCAGAGCACTGTGACCTTGGGGAGAGATGAGATGATATAGAGGTCAAGAAGTCAAGGTTGTATTGGGCTACCTTTGGTCTCTTGATCACTGTTTATTATTGGCTCCTGTGTCTGACTTGGCATGTCTGTGGCTAATGGATAGTATCATAAAATGTATGTTGGGCTTGACAGACCTCTGGTCCCTACCAACCTTGAGACTGGGAATGAGACAGCACCTGATTCCTGTGGGACTCAGACAACTCTGAAGCTTGAGGAACATTCCCCCGCCTCTTTTCAGAGTTAAAATCCTCTGGGATTTTAACCATAAAAAGCTTGTGCAATCTGTTTGTAGATGGACCATGACCTCTGGGGACACAGGTCCCCAAAGGGTAACTGGAGTTTGTGTTCCCAGGGCACGGCCATTAGTGTTTTTGGCTCAGAATAAACTGTTTTCTTATTTCAGAAATGTTATTTTACATTGACACTCTGAATCAGTTGACAAAAGAAAACATACTATCTAGCACAGAACAAAAAAATAGAATATGCCAAGGAACATGAAACAGCAAAAACATCAGGCAATGAGGGCAGTCATATTTTATGACAATAGCTTGGGTCATAAAATCTAATGAAGGTATGTGCTACTTTAGAGACATCTAGACATCATATATTTAAGTTAAAAGTGAAATAAAGGACAGAAAAATATGTGAAAAAGAAGCCAAGGATACCACTCAGTGCTTTCCGTTTGTTTTGTTACTTCAGCCATGTCCTCAGCCCCCTTTTAAAATTTTGTTTTGGAGATCTGGTCTTGCTAATTTTGCTCAGGCTGGCCTCAAACTTGTGATCCTCCTGCCTCTGCCTCCTGAGTAGCTGAGATAACAAATGTGTGCCACCATGCCTGGCTCATAGCATTTTTAATGTTAGACACAGTAAAATTTTGGTTGAAAAGTATTAAATGGAATAAAGAGCGAAAGTGTAAAAAAGCCACCAGATACATTTAGCAATCATTTACTCTGATGAGTAAAAGCATAAAAATATAAAGTAATAATTTAGATATATGAGAAAAGGCAAAAGTTTAGTAGCAATAAAAGAAACAAATGCATAACATTTGTTCATAACATTTGATTAAACAATGTAAGGTTGAATTGCTAGTTACAAAATTTTGTGTCCTATTGGTTACAAGCATATTTTTGCAAGGTACTGTCTAACTTTTCAAGAAAGCTGATCATCATACACAAGGCAGTAAAACAAATTTCATATGTTTAGAGATGAGCATTTTTGGGTCATTCCGTTAAGAGACTTAAAGAAAAATTTAAGAAATAATGCCAATGAAAATGGTGGACTAGGAAGCTGAAGGTAGGTGAAATTACTCACAACTATCAGAATCAACTCTTTCAGAACTCCGCAGTCTAGTTTTAAAAACTTACAAAAATGAGAGGAGTGCTTAGTGAAGAAACGGCTACTCTTTGGTGACAGCATTAAAGTTCTGCCTTATCTGCCTCAACAGTGACCAGGGAGCCCACCCCAGCTTACAGAGCATTCTGTGTGTGGCTTGCAGGTATCAAAAAGGGCAACATGGACCTTGTTCTTATAGAATTGTGACTGGGGCTTTGACTATCTGGTAGCACCCTGAAGGATCAGCTCTGGGTTCTTCTGCCTTTTTCACCCTCTTGCATACTCTCAGGACGGAAGTGGCCTCCTGGAAGGAACCTGTCAAAGGCATTAACAGCATATACTAGGCTAGGGACAAGGAACAACAAATAGGGGTCAGTAGCAGGCAGACTGAAACACCTAGGAAGGGAGATCCATGGTTAGTGAAGGCTTTGAAAGGCTCCATGGTATAATGAAGAGGCCAGGGCCTTCCTACAGCTAGATGTGTGCTCAGAAAAGATCCAACAAAACCCTAAGCTTGCATTTCTGACTCGTGTTTAGGCTATGCTTGGTATGAAGGAAAGTTGAGGTGGAATCTTGAGTATATGGCAAGGATTGAAAGAGTACACCAGCTCCCAGGCAATCCGCAAATACTGGGCAAGCATTTTTTTTGTATGTTTGTTGTTTTGGGTTCAGGTGTTTAATAAGATCTCTGTCCAACTACTCATTGACCACTAAGCTAATAGAAGAGGAACTTCAGTGAAAACATTGGACAAGGAATACAGTTCTTACAAAAATCGCTTAGGAAGGCTGCTAAACAAACAATTACAAAAACAGAAGAAAACAAAAACAAAACAAAACACAAACAAAACAAAACCAAAAAACAAAACTAAAAGCCACATGGGAGGAGCCATAATCTCACTTTCAGAGTTATTGCATTATTATATCACAAATGCCCACTTTTTAACAACAACCATCACCATGGGCCATGCAAAGAAACAAGAAAGTATGGAGAATTCTTGGGGAAAAAGTGAATAGAACCTGTTCCCAAGGAAGCCCATGCATTGTATTTATAAGACAAAGACTTTAAATTTCAATCAACTGTGTTATACATAATCAAAGAGCTAAAAGAAACCAGAATGACTATAAATAAATAGAAATTATCAAAATCATAGTTCTGGAATTTTAAAGTACAATAACCAAAATGAAAAATTCACCAACTCCCAGGCAATCCACAAATAGCTTCAGGTGTTTAGTAAGATCTCTGTCTAACTACTAAGTGACCATTAAGCTAACGGAAGAGGAACTTCAGTGACAACATTTGACTAAGAAAACAGTTCTTACAAAGAATTCACCAGAGGGGTTGAAGAGCAAATTTGAGGAGGCAGAAGCAGTAATCAGCCAACTTAAGGATAGTTCAATTTAAATTGTCTAGTTGGAAGAACAGAAAGAAAAAAGAATAAGGAAAAAATGGACAAAGCCAATGAGACTTGTGGGATACAATCCAACACAGAAGCAATAATATAGACTTTGGAAATCCCAGACAGAGAGGAGAGTGCAGAATGCAAGAGGAAATAATGGTCCCAAACTTCCCAAGTTTGATGGAAGATATGAAGCTATAATTCTAAGTAGGTCCATGAATTCTAGATAAGATAAACACAAGGGTTGGAGGAGTGGTTCATGTGGTACAGTGCCTACTAGCAAGCATGAGGCCCTGAGTTCAAACCCCAGTACTGCCAAAAAACCCCAAAAGATAAACACAAAGAGATCCATAGGTACACAATGAATAAAGATATAATTTGTGACACAATGTATAGGGGTAAAGGGATCATGGAACTGTAAAAGAGCAGAGTGTTTGTATGTTATTGAAGCTAAGTCAATATCAGTTCAAAAAAGATTGTTACAATTTTAGTATGTTAATTGTAATCTCCATGGTAACCAATTAGAAAATAAAATGTAGAAAAGAAATAAAATGAGAATCAAAATCAACTGAACAAAAAGGAAGGCTGAAAGGGAGGAACTGAGGGACAAAAAGATACAAGGCATGCAGAAAACAAATAGCAAGGGGCAGAAGTAAATCCTTATCAGCAATTTCCTTTAAAGGTAAATGGATTAAGCTCTATTAAAATGCAGAACATGGAAGTACGGATTAAAAACATGACCCAACTATATGCTATTTATAAGAGATTTTATATCAAACACACACATTGGATAAAAGAATGGAAAAGATATTTCATGCCAAAAGTAACCAAAAGAGAGCTTGAGTCAGTATACTAAGATCAGACAAGCTAGAATAAGGGAAAAAAGGTCGCAGGAGACAAGGAAGCCAAGTGTCATTCTCTTCATCTGGTTCTTTTGCCATTTTGTTTAGTCTTTTTAAGTTCAGGCATAACTACATGTTATAGCAAAGTGCACAATTTGGTGAATTTTGTCAAATGTGTTTGATACCTATGTAACCAGTCAATACATAGTACATACATTTCCATCACCCTCGACAAGGATTATCGCAATTTCTGTATTATTGACATATGGTAGGTATCTCTTTGTTCTTCGTGGTAGAGGACTGTCCTATGCATTAGAGGTTAACAGCTTCTTTGATCTCTACCTACTGGATGCCAGTAGCATGACAATTAAAATATCTCCAGACATTGCTACAAGTTCCCTGGGGAACAAAAATTACCCCAAATTGAGAACCAACTGCTGCAATAGAATGTTCCTTTCTGGCCATTTCCTGTGAGTCACTCTTCCTCAAGAGTTAACTACTCCTTTGATTTGTAGATTAGTTTTACCTATCCTTCAACCTTGTGTAAATGAAAGTACACACTATGAATACTTTTGTGCCTGGCATCTTTTGCTCAACAGAGTATCTGTGAGCTCCTTCTTTGTCATCGTAGAAGTTCCATTATACGAATATATTATGGTTTGTCCTGCATTCTCCTGTTGATGGGCATATTTCTAGTGTTTGGTTAGTATGAACAAATCAGCTGTGAATATTCTTGTACAACTCTTTGTGTAAACATGTGATTTCATTTTTCTTGGGTGCAGTAATAGCCAAGGTATATGTTAGGTTTAATGCTAAAAGAATTTAACCAATTGTTTTGCAGGACGGTTAGACTGGTTTGCACTCCTACCAGCAGTGCATGAGAGTTGCAGCCTCTTTACAACCTCCCCAGCATTTGGTGTCATCTGCCCTTAATTTTAGCCATTCCAGTAGGTGCATAAATCACCATCTCATTATGGTTTTGATTTGCATTTCTCTAATGACTTTTATATTCACCACCTTTCAATGTGTCCATTTCAAGCACATATATTTGACAAAGGGCTTACCCTCTAGAAGATATAAAGAGCTCCTTGATGTCAACAATAAAAAGACAATCAAATGGAAAGCAGGTGAAAGACTAGAACAAACACTTCACAAAAGAACGTAACGTAAATGTCACATCTTTAATTTTGCTGATTTTCTCGACGCACAATCATTATTTCTGCACTAGATACCGCTCCTTGTTTAAGTACAGCACTTACCAAGCATATTTGTAAGCACTTGGCAGTGTTAATTCCCTTGCTCCTCTATATCACCCCATCTAAGTCTCAAAACCATCTTATAAGGCAGTATTATCCCCATTTTACAAAGGAGGAAACTGACACAGTGAGGCTAAGTGACTTGCTAAAAATCACAGTCAATGAAGGATCCAGGGAGTCCAGCGCAGGCAGCCTTACTCCAAGCTCTTGACCATGGCACGGCAGAGCACTTTTTGTTACAAGGCAAATGCTGTGGGGGAGGGGAGGGTTCCTCCATTTCTTTGCTGCATTTTTTTTTTTTTTTTCCAAAATCTTCTAAGTATAGAAGTTTGGGTTTCAGACATCCAGGATGCAAGATCAGTATTTTTCAACTGATTTGCTACTACTGATTGCTGATATGCAATTATTCATTGTAGTAGTATCATTGAAGCTGTGACTTTGATGCCCCTGAAGAGTAAGAAGATGTTTTTCAACTTTGTTCTAACTATGGATCTTCTCGTAGGATTGAGAAAGAATTCATATCTTTAGAGAGGGGAAGAAAAGAGAGCCTTTAGTCTGAGAGCTGCCTGAAAAGATTTTTCCATTCTAACTTATTAGAATGAAACTTTTTAGTCCCCTGGCATTTCCCAGCATCTTTGTACATCCCTTATCTTCCTCCTTACCCCTTTCTTACCCCCCATTGGTAGTGGTTAGAGTTAAGATTTATAAAATACAGCAGAATCTTGCCTCACCTGGCTTTACTGCCTTACTGCTACATACCCACTGGATGGGTCACATAACCATTGTATTTAAACCACAGGTTACTTTCCTAATAATAGTGTTAGATTTTGTAAGACTTTTCTCAATATTCTCTTTATCATTTGAATTTGCCTCATTTCCAAAAGGCAATATTTAAATTTGCATTTAAGATCGGCTAGTATACATGTATGAACATATACTTTGAGTTTTATGTATAATTATAAACTAGTATTCATACAAGCGCAAGGAACTACATTCATCCAATTCAACAGACATTTATTGAGTACTTGCTATGTGCCAGGCAGATACAACTGGAGTAGAATTTAGCTCCTTTCCTCAAGATGGTGGAAACTCTTGGGTCATGTATGTTCCAAGTCAGTCGCCACTGCATTTCAAAGATTCTTTGTGGTGAGGGTGGGAGTAGAGAGAGCTTCACGGTGGCCCCGTGTTTGGAGTAGCCTTTCATGACAGGGATCTCAAACTGGCTTACTCCATGCCAGTAGAGTAGCTCCATCAACTCTGAGGAACTGGTTGGGTTAGAATAATGATAAATGGGCAGGTGTAAGGCAGCACTGTGAGTACATGCTCGAGCATATACCCAAAGGCACGTAGTGAATTGTTCAGTTTGGAGGACCCCCAAGTGTTGGGCCAAAGAGTGTTCCTTGGTCAACATGCACAGAGGTATCTAGGAGAGGTGAGAAATAGAAATAGGACTCGCACATCTTCCCAGATCACCCTTTTTTCCGAGACCACATGAGAAGATTACAAAGGCTTGAAAATTCTAAGGGTAATTGAAATGAAATTGTCACTCCTTATATTGTGACAGAGGTGGCTCTCCAAGAAAGAAGGCATATACTCTCTCATCTCAGGCTCCTCCTTCTGACACAGCCTTTGGAAATTTTTTTTTTCTTGGAATGTTTTGAAGGAAGTGTTGGCATCAAGAGATTTTTTTTTTAAGAAACAAATACTGCTATTCAGGTAGACATGGTCCAGGAGTTGGTTTTATGTTCAGGAGGGACTCCAAGAGTACCTAGAATTCTCTAACACCTATTTTAAAGAACATTTTGATTTAATTTATAAGATATTAGCATTCTGTAAAAAGAAATGTGCCTTGAATTGGTGAGCCAAAGTTATGAATGACTGAATAATTCCTTCTTCCTCCTGAAGGATTAGGGTGCCCCGTGTCAAATGACATGGTCTCAGCTTCCCTCATATAATTTTTTAGTTCACAGAACATTACAGCCAGAAGGGAACATGATGCTGAGGCTCTCTTCCATGTCTCGTGATACAAAAACAATGGCTCTGGTGACTGCATTGTACTCTTCTGCCTCTATGCCAAGGCTTGGTGGGGAAGTCAGTGACTTTTAAAATCAAGAGCTTCATTAACTAGTCTGTGCTGCTTCTTCCAAGTGCCTTTAGAGTGAGAACACAATCTAGAAGGTGGCACTTCCTCTACCCAAACAGGGAACTCATCGTGTCAAATGCTCCCTCTTCCCTGTTCATCAATAGAACAAGGAAATCCACACAGTTCAGTGATTCACAGGAGAAGCACCTGCCACTGTGGTAAAGTGCTTTAGTCAGCACAGTGGGATCAAAAGCAAACATAATGTAGTCTCTTCCTCATGGAGGCCATATTTTGGGAGTTGGAGGCTCTAGGGCCATACACCCATTACTACCTATAAGATTTGCAAAAGCACCACAAACCAGATGATATAAGAGCAGATAGCCCAAGATGATAAAATTTGGTCAAGGGAACTTGGAAATGCTTCCATATTGAAATGGCATTTGGGCTCAGACTTGTAGGAGAACCTGGTTTTGACTCAGTAGAGAAAGGAAAACCTCTACACAGAGGCTACGAAGGGGTTCTGTATTTGGATGACATGAGCGCAGAGGCCAGGAGAGCTGAAAGGTGAAGTTGGCAAGGTTGCCTGGGGTTGTATTGTTGCAGGTCTTCTCCTCTAGGTAAAAGCATTTACACTTGATCTTGTGGGTTTTGGGGAGACATTGAAAAGCTATGCCGGAATTATGCTGAGAGCAGTGGTTTGGATAGACTGTGGTGGCAGAGAGGAGGAGGCCTGGAATTGAGAGGGACTGGGCATAAGAAGTTACTTGGGGAGGATATTCAAGTGGCACATAAGTGGCAGTGTTTATGATGTTGAAACACTGGCTCTGGCTCCTGACGTCTTGGACTTGGATCCTGGCTCTGCTTCTTACTATGTGCACATTCTTGTGCAAGTTACTTACACCTCTCTGTGCCTTGGTTTGTTAGCTATCCAACGGGCATAATAGGTATGACCGGTGCAGGGTTTCCCAAGTTGGAATATGTACAGGGTGGAACCTGAGATTCTGCATCTCTAACAAGCCCCTAGCTGGAGGGGATGCTGCATGTACATAGGCTGGACAGTTAAGTAGAGACTTATTTAACGGTTGTTTTGGAGATCATATGAGTAGATACACACAAGAAACACCAATGGCAACAGCTGGTATATTAACAGGTAGCCATTATTATGACCCTCAAAGAAAAGGATCGTAATAAAACTAAAACGTTATCTTAGTTACTGCTTTACAAGTGGCTTATACACTTGGAAATCCTTTAGCGGCAATAACTTGTTACTCTGGCCACTTTTCTGACCACCTATCCACAGAAGGTTAGTGTTAGTGGCTCAGGCAATCTGAGCCACCCACAATAGGTGCTCCCACTCAGCTGCAGGCAGGGAAGCCCCAGAGTTTACATAATGTTAACAGCCAGGACCACCAGAAGTTTTTTCGAGTAAAACATGAGGTATTTCTTTAGATAGAGAGCTCCAGGGAGACATGGGCTGACTGGTGAGAACTCATCAAACCCCAGGAATTTTAGCTGCATATTTGGCTGGGGCTGTGATGGGTGACCTGCTGGCTTTCTTGTAGCGTAGGGAGGACCATGAGTAAAAAGCATGCACTTGAACTTTGCAGAGAAATTAGGAAAAGAGGGCAGGCATAGGAGAACTGGATAACAAAGTATAAAACCAGTCAAATAGACTTCATAAATACTTATTTTCAAAAGTGAGATTCTGGTCAGCAGGGAAAAAAAAGCTTCAAATTTACCTCCCTTTCTCCTTTTTTTTTGCCTCCAAATTATGCCCCTCCCCCCTTTCAGCAACTATGCTTTGAAGAAGTGAACAGTACGCTCCTTGTGGGAGTAAAGAGGTTCTCCAGTGAAGAGCTTAGATATCGGGACTTTAAATGACCAGACATAAGGAGGAAAGACATATCGTGAGCAGAAACCCTGCTACATGCTGAGTTTGGATTCTTTGTGAGAAGCCAGAGCAGCTCAACAAAAAGTAAAAATTTCCCTAAACAAAACAATGACTGACTCCAGGGGTTCTGTCCACAGTCATATCTCTATTGTGGTAATTTCTAATATGTGGGAGGGGAAGGTGCATGCTTTCTGATATCCTATGGGAAATTTGTGGCTACTGAACCACGCCACTTGCACCAACTACTCAAGTCTGGCTTTTAACAGCGTAGAAGATTAAGCAAAGACTCATTATGAATGTTCCCAACATACTTGGCACATTCTTGGCGCTCCAAAAATATTTGTTGAATGAACGGATGGATGGATGGATGGATAAATATATGAGAGTTACCAGGCTATGTTTTGTTTAGGTAGTTCAAAGCAGACAGCTTGCTAAGGCTCATGTACTTTGAATTCCCTCTTTCTCCAAGAAGTCAGCTCTTGTTTTCCCTGATGGTCTTTGGTAGAATTCAGTGCGGTCTCCATCCACATGTCATATTCCTGATGATAACAGCCAACTCCTCATTCACAAGTGCGCCATCCGCAATGCTTAGGGCTTTGAACATGTGATTCCCATCTGTATAAAGCGTGTGAAAAATTCTTCCTGCTTCGTACACAAAGACACAGGCCCAGAGAATTTATGGCCTTACTCAAGACTAGCAGGTCCAACATCCTCAAACTCAGCTCTGAATATTTCCAAAAGCTGAGGAAATGCAGTGTCTGCATGGTTCTTTCCCAGATTCTGCATAAAAGCATCCCCCTGCTTTGAACTGGCAGCTCCTGGACGGCAGACACTTTGCCAGCTCTGTTTCCTTCATTGCTCCTTGCCAAATCCTCTGAGCAGAATGATATAGAGGAAGAGGGGCCTGGAGCAGCTGGAGGTCATCTTTCAGACTGTATATGTAGGTGATGCTGATGACTCAGAGAAGGTAAATTTGCCTCTTCTGTGCGGACAAGCCACCATTTCCTGTGCTCTATGCAACCAGACACAAAGCCAGAGGTGCTATGGGGCTTTTAATTTACCCTTCTGGGGAGGCTTCCCATAATGGGATCTGTCACCATTGCCCTTCTTCTGGAGTAAAGGTGTTATCCTTGCAGGGGCGGGCAAGTGGCCGGCAATGAGGAGTTTTAAGAAGTCTTGGCAAATCTCAGCCCTTGGGTGCCTGGTTAATATTTGATTGTAGTGTGGAAAATCTTTCAATAGAAAAAGAAAAATAACAAAGCAGAGGGCTTGCTTACACTTGTATGCTTTCTTGTTTTGTTTACCAGAAATCTGTGCTATATCAGTATTTTGCATGTGTTCTTCTGTGTATGGGAGGAAGGTCACTGTTTGTGCTGTCCTTTGTTTGCTCTTGCCTAGCACCTCTCTCTCAAAACCACTCTATTAAAGACACCCCACCCACACAATTTCCAACCTTTCCTTGAAATTCCCTTCTCTCTCTTCTTCCATGGTTCTTCTTGTTCTCCCAGCGTCCTCTGTGAGGTGGACTTTCTCTAGAGTTACAGCCTCAGTACCTGGCAACACAGTTCTCTTCTAGGCTCGTCTCACACATGCCCACTGTGCTGACCCAGCAAGTTGGCCATCCAAACACATTCCTTCTCTCTCCTATGAGATCCAGCCCTCTATCTCCAGGTAACTACCCTTAGCTGCGTCCAATCTCCTAGTGACCCCATTGGCATGCCAAACTCAGGACCACCAAATTGACTCACCTATCACATCTTCCTTTTTGACTTTGCTCTTTAGTCCTGTGAGTGGGACTCACAGTTACCGTTTCCCAAAGACAATTAGCTAATGAAAACATCGATCCAATCTTTTTGACTCTTCCGTGGGTCACTTGCCTGAGGCAGTGTGTGCTCCTTGGAGGGAGAGAAAAGGACACTGTCTCTGCTCTCAAGGAGCTCACAGTCTGTCAAGGACGACAGATGTACCAGCCCATGGGAGGGACATCTGCCTCATGGACCGTGCCTGGCCAAGGCTGAGAAGGTAAGGAAGGATGGAAGTCATTGGCTCTGTCTAATGACTTGAGGAGGAAGGGATGGTTGAGTAAGAGTTTGGGGGCTGTGGATTGAGTTGATATTTGTGAGCCCAATTTGCAGCATTGGCCCTGGGCTCTGTAGGATTTGAAGTATGCGCTTCAAGGCAAAAGCTTGTGCGATGGCTGAGAGGGACCTCGGCGGCTTCCTCAGAGCTGAGGGTGACTGATGAGGAGATTAGGGCACCGTGATTTGGCTCACGAGTAGAAACATAGGTCTCCCCTTCAGATCTAGAGCCCCATTCTCCTGCTGCAAGAGAAATGCATGTTTTTGTTTTTTTAAAACTAGTTAAGAGATCTGTGTTGGCTTCTTTTAGGCCAAATTTGATGGCCATCTTTCCACCGAGTGTCAACTTTGAAACAGGCATTTCAGTGGTGCCTCTTTCTCACATTTTGCAAGTTTATTAAATCCAGAAGATGAGTCTCCTTCCAGAAAGGCTACTAGAGGAGACAAAGACCAAGCCTCCCATTTTCTAGGTGAATAGGCTGAGGATCGTCACTGTGACACCCTTGGCTTAGAGCAGGCCTGCAAGCAGTGATCCGAAGAACACCTTTCAATCCTGCCTAGATTTTTTTTTTCGTGCCTGGGCATGTTACCACCACACATGTGCTGAGTGCTTGCCCCTGTACCACTCACTGGCTAGGAGGTGGCTCTCCTGTCCTGTCCAGATGTCCAGGAGGTGGGAAAGCTCCTAATTGAGCTCTGTGGCAGAGTGGGGAGAAGTCTGAGAGAAGATCAGCGCGGGTGATGTGTACCCAAAGCAGGGAGTTGCTTCTCCTCTTAGGGGAAGCTTCCAGACTATGAAAAGGCCCTATTTATTGAGCCCCTAACATGGATTTAGTGTAGACCAAGCAAAGGGCATATATGATCCTTATACTGTCCCCGTGAAATATGGGCTACTTTTGCTTTACAAAAGAGGAAACTGAGGCACGGAGTGGGGTCATGTATGAGGTGACCCGAGGTTCAGACCTGGACAGAACTCACCCCGCCCTCCCCTTAAGCACTCTGCACTGTGACTCCCACCCGTCCCGTCTTCATTTACCATTTCCCTTTTCTCATGAAAATTCTGACTCCTCCTCTTGATTCACCTTTCCCTTCTGTCTCCACATGGTTTCTGCTCAGGGAGTTGGTGACTCTGCTTCTTTTTTTCCTTTTCTGCCTTGTCACAACAATCAAGTTCACCAAAGCTTTCTTTAGTGTTTGAACAAGGTCTTTACACAGCCTTCCAGCAGCCTCAGACCTTCTGACTGTCTCAGCAGCAGTTCATTCTGTCACTTGCTTGGCTCCTACTGTCAAGACTCGACTTTGGACTTCTGTGCCACTCTCTGCTGTGACTCATGGCAGCCCTGTGTTGGCCAGGCTCTCAGTGATTTGCACAATGCTTTCATTATGTCAATTATGTCACAGGTGAGCCCCCATCTCCAAGCACCTCTTCCTGGTTTCACCATTTAGGACATCGTGTTCCACTAGATAATCCTGTCTTCCAGTTTGAGACTGACTAGACCCAGGGTGGATATTTGACCCTGGGTAAGGAGTCTTTTGGGTGGCCACAGGTGCTCAGAATCTCTCAATGAAGAATTTCCTTTGAGAAACACAGAGACTGTAATCAGGTATGAGGGCCATGCCAGGACCTCCTGGAGACTGCAGATGTGGACATAGGGAGCCATGAAAAATTACAGACCCTCCAAGGAACAGGGAGCTGATGCTGTAGGCACAGGGGTCTCAGAGGAGACCTGCAAGCCCATAGGGTGAGGGGTGGAGGAGCTGTGACTGCTTTTTCAGATTCTGTTCTCTGTTCTGTGATAAGTCTTCTTTCTTGGTAGAGGAAAACCCTTCTGGGCCAGTGTTAGTCACTGGCTTTCTGTTTTCTTTTTATACAACTGGGCTAAGCCCTTCCAGGGGCATGGCAATTATGCCAGGAACCTGAATCTTCTGAATGCCCTGGTTTGGTGGTGGTGGGGGAGTGGTCCCCATCTTGGATCCCACGGCATTCATAGGTCCTCAGCAGGTGCTTCTGCCTGGTGGTTGTGCCTGGGCCTCCCTGCAGGTGAGCTCATTTGCCTACAGACTCAGTTTTTTGTGATGAAGTACCATTAGCCATGAGAGATACAGCCCAACCATTAAAAACTATGAAGAGAAGGCAGTTATGTCTCAGACATGGCCTTTTTCCTATTCTGCCTTCACTCTAGAAAGATTGATACACTTGTGCAAGACTCCAGTAGGTGGAGACCAAAGGAGTGTCTTTCTTTGGATGGCCACTGGTGGGTTTTTCTCTGGATGGCCCCAGAGATACTTTACGAAAGTTTGTGTTGCTAAGCAGGGAGAGAGACCTGGCTCAGCTAGACAAAAGAGGGCAGTGAAAGTGGGGAGTAGTCCAGGTCTGGAAGCTTGCACCCAGAGCACAATGTGGGAATCATTTGGCAATGACTATGTGGGGGTGAGAGAAATGGCTTCCAGAGGCAGATACTCTACATTTCTCATAAGATAAGCAGGTGAGGCTCTACCCTGTGCTCAAGGTGTCCTCCAAAGGCTTCTGAGTGGCAGCTTTGTTGTGACTAATGGCTGCTTACAGAGGGAGGAGATTGATATCCAGACTGTAGGAGGGGCAGAGATGAGCGCTGCCTTAGTGTTTGTCTCCTCCCCCTCCTCACCCCCACTGGGAAATAGGATTGAGAGTAGAGTGGAGGAAGGACGAGAGATCCAGGGATCCAGGTATGGTGGGCTCTGGGAATCCCTGGGAAGGATTTCCAGGCTCACCTGAGCAGTGAATTGTGGGGAAGGATTGAAGACCAATGTTTCTGTCCTAGTGGGGATGGTGGAAGCCTGAAGCTTCGTGAACACTTGGATGGGGAAGATCCAAGGGAAATGCCAAGGTAGAAGGCTGACGCTGAGACTGTGAGACAAAGGAATATCTCTGAACTTTCTAGTTCTATTGTCAGGGTTCTGAAAATATGGCTAGGTTGGACTCACATCTTCATTGGATGGGTCCGAATTAAAAAAGCAAACAAACAAACAAAAAAACCAACCCCAAAACACATTGAAAACCAGAAAAATGCCAGCAAAAAAAAAAGAAAAAAAGCAAACAAAAGCAACAAAAAACCCCCCAAATTACAACTCTTAAGGGTCTGTTAGGCTAGCACTGATGTTACACTTCCTGGGGGCTTGGGCAGAACCCACTGCTCAAATATTGGAGTAATTTCAGTTTGGCATCTTAAGATTTTAACTCTAATATAGCAATGAAAGTCATCGCCTTCTTAAAAGAGAGCCACTTTTTCTTACTTTCATATGTGTTTCCTTTCTAAGCCTTATTTTCACAGCTAGGAATAGGTTCCTTTTAAGTTTCTGCATAAATAACCTTGTCCCATTACAGCAGGGGTAGGAATGAAGCAGTGCTGTAATGAGTTGGTTCCAATAACACCTGCCCAATTCAAGCTTTATTTTGCTCCAATCCTTTGCTCAAAAAGATAACTACTAATTATACATATATATATATTTTGTACCTTAGGAAAAGAAAAATGGAACTGAGGACATACTCTTCAGTTACTTCACTCTCGAATCTAAAAAAAAACCCGAAAAACAAAACAAACTATCCCTTCACTGAAAATATTTGAATCAGCTCAAACAAACTTTAAAACTTGAGTATACACCTTTGTGAAGCTCATAACAAATAGCAAACAGATTTAGACAAAGGAATGGTCACTCCTAAAACTTCACTTCCTGCCACCTCCTAATTCAAAGATGAAGGTGTTGCTACCTGGCCCAAGTTGGCCCTTAGGAGATGGATAGATTTTCCTTAGAGGCTCCCATACCTGCCTCTTCACAATTAGACTGTGAACTCCTTGGGGATAGGGAATGGCATCTGTTCTGCTTCTCAGCTTTGCACCTGGACTGTAATGAGTACTCAATAAATTTTATTATCAGTGGAATGAAAATGCCTTAATTCTGCAAGCTTTTGGTTTGAGGCGCTGGTTTCTTGCAGCGGAGCACATGCATTTTAAAATTCATTGTCCCACGTGCAAATAACAGCATTTAGCCTTTGCCCATCAGTCCTGCTATGGACATGCTTCCCCCTTGGGAGGAGGCTAGGTTGAGACTCCACAGTGAAGCGATCTCATAGTCTAGAAATTGCAATGGAGGGTAAATGAGAGATCAAGTCCCCAAATCCTCTAACTTACATCAGAGAGAAGGGTTCACAGAGTTTGTGATTTTCTTTCTTTCCTCAAACTGTGCCCCCCCCTTTTTTTCCAAACACTTTGTCAAAAACCATACCTCCAACATAGCCTGGAGGGTTTGTACCCTAAGACCCACATATTGTCCAGAAAAAGACCCAGGCTGGAGAATTCCTTTTCTTAAACTTTTTTTTTTGGGAGGGGGGTACACCTATGACTTCCTTAGTTCAGAGAATGGTAAGTGAAATGAGATCTTTGTACATGTGTTGTCAAGACATGGGTGAGGGGTGGGGTGGACACAAGGTGATTCCTTCCTTTGGCTTCTCTGGCTATAAAAACTATCCTTAGAGACTTGCTATGACTTCTCTCCTAGAAGTGCCACTGCAAGTGCCAGTCTGTGAGGATTGGGAACTGTGCCTGGGGGTCAGAACAGGAAGCTTTGAGCCAAGCCTGAACTGACTGCTCACACTAGCAATGGTCTCTGTGCTTGCCAGGTGCTTGGGAGTGATTCTATACAACAGAACCACTGAGTGAGCAGAAGGCAGGCTCTCGCATTATTGTTTTATGACAAGATGTTGGAGGTCACACACATCTAGCGTGTGACCAGCAACAGACCAGGCTTACAAAGAGGGCCGAAATTCATCACCAAAGTCAGTTCGTAGGAAGAGACATTTGGTCTCATACTCATGATATTTTACCTTGGAAAGAGCAGGTCATGAGTGGAGGAGAATCAACCTAGGGGACTGAAGGGAGGAGGGGGGCTCATCCGTAAAAGAACTTTCTTTGAGGTCACTTCATGCTGCCTCCCCTTCCCCTGGCCTATTCCAGTCACACCTGCAGTTGCTGAATAGCAGCTTCCTCAATGGCCCAGCTTCCAGTGTGCCCCGGACCAGCCCTGAGTTGGGTAGCCAGAGAACCAGGTTGGGCACAGACAGAGAGCAGAGCACCATCAATAGCCAGGAGGAGAGATGGTTGACCTCCTGGGGAGAAGCAGAGCCCACATGGGCCACGACATTGGCATTAGGATAAATTGCCACTAGACTATCTCTGCAGGAGGTGGGCGTTCCTGAACTGAGACATAAGAGCACAGGACTGAAAAGTTCTATCACCTCTTAAGGCAAAAAGGTAACACTTCTAAACCATGGGATGAAAATACTGAGGACAAGGAGCAGAGAGGCCCCCCTCCAATCCCTCCCCCTGCCACAACATTTATGGATGTCAGATAAAAATGTCTATGCATTCAATTTTACAATTATGATTCTTTGTACACACACATACACACAGATTAATTTCTTCACGCTTTTCAATTGTAAAGTGCTCAGAACTTGGTCTGCAGTGTAGACTTAAGAAACAGGTTGATTGAGAGGGTGAATATGTGCAAATATTATGTACTCATGTATGAAGATGGAAAAATGAGACCCGCTGAAACTGTTCTAAGAAGGTGGGGAGAGGCGGATAAAGGAGAATGATGGAGGGGGTGGATCTAAGATATATTGTAAGCACTTCTGTAAATGTCACAATGTACCCCCAGTATAACAATGATATGCTAATAAAAATAAAATTAAATTAAAAAAAGAGATTGAGTTACTAAAAGAGGCCCAGTTAAGGTTTTTAACTGTTGATGGTAGACTTCAAATATGATTATAACCCTCTACTTCATCTCTTACTAATTCTAGATTTTCCCTACTGGTTTGACCAGCAATTTGAGTTCCTTTGGGCCCTTTGACGAATTCCCATGATGGGGAATGCTGCTTAGTTGTTTGTGGTTGATAGTGTGAGGAATTAAAAGAGTTTTTTGTTTGAGTTGCTAGAGGGTTTTTTCCAGCTTGATATATAGAAGAAGAATAGACAAGAGAAATTAACTCCTGAGAAAAATGCTTGCTGTGTCCTGGGTTACAAACACGTTCACGAGCTTTGAAAGAATAGTGGGAAGAAAGAGGAATGTCAAGGTAACTTGTCAAAGGAGTGACTGACACTTGGCAGGAGCTGTCTATCTGATGCCACTGGGCAAGGTCTCCTTTTACAGCATTGTGTGTGTCTCTGGGGATGGTGTGACCTGGGTGGGAGTGTGGCTGAGCGTATGCCAAGGAAGGTACGGTTTATGAGTGATGTGTGGGATCGATATTATTCTCAGCTCCCAGCATGTCATGAAAGAAGAGAGCAGAGGAGAGGGGAGGGGTGAGCAGTTATGGGAAAAAGGGGAGAAAAGAGGAAGGATTCATTCAAAAGTTAAAAAGAATGGGGAACAGATCATGAAGCTGATTGGAGGAAGAAGCTCAAAGAATTGGTGAGGATGCAGGGAGAGAAAAAACCCTGGCCATTTGGAGTGTGGGTGATAACCTGCTTTCCACTAAATGGATTTTCAGGACCACTGATGGTCCATATGAAAGGGTTTTCTGAGTGGGATCTGTAAGATGGTTCCTATGGTAAAAGTGAACAAAGTCTATTGCCTAAGCCAGCCTGGGATGCAGTGACAAGCAGTCCTTGTCTTTGGAACAGGAATGGCCTGGCCCACACCACAAGCAGGACCTGACCTTTTCTTCCTCCTCTTCTTCCCCTCAGAACTCCTGTGAGTACCCCTGACTCGGACAGTCTCCTTTACTCCACAGTCTTGTAAATGGTTAACAGAAAGAAGAGACAGATGGGGAGGACCAGAAATGAGGTGCAGAGAAGAAATCCATGGAGAAGGATGTGGTTTGAGCCCTGTTCATGTGCAGTCTACCCTCTGTGAAACTTTTTGGGGCAAAAATTCCCTGCCCACAGAGCAACCAGACTCCTGTAAGCCCCCGAAGGATATTGGAAAAGGACTCTTGGGTCAGTTCAAATTCCACATTCTTGGAAAGAAGGCTGGGAGACACTGCATTTCCTTAAGCATCACAGCTAAGCCCTGCTCACTTTGAAGTTAACACAGCATAGGGCTAATCCATGTTTGTGTCTGAGTTTTGACAAAGGAATGGAGCACCTCTATCTTCTCATGGAGCAACAAACATCTAAGACATTTCAGGCACTAGGCTATCTTCCTTGAATTTTCTAGCAACAAGAGAGGCTTCTGTGACTACTTGGAGAGGGACCTCACAGTTGGATTGCCTGGGTTGGGAAGGGCCATGCCCTAAGAGCTTTAGGGCATCTGAAAGTTAAGGTGTGAATGGATGCACAAGGACTCTATTTCCTTGGGATCCTATTGCCTCTAGTATGTGTGGGCTGAAGGAAGTGAGCTTGGTGTTAGGAAAGAAGAGAGTAGAATAACTGATTTGGGGATGGATGAGGCTCTCAGAAGCTTAGAGGAGTGGGGCAGTGAGGTGTCTAACATGGGGCTGTATGGTGTCAGGGGGAGCTTGTCACACAGCTGAAGTTTGAGCCTGACTTTTCTGGGGAGCCTTGGCAGGTGATAGGGTTTGAAGTATTTTGGGGGATGTCAGAACCAACTGGCAAGTAGGAGCAATCAGGGGGACTCAAGGGTAGGAGCAGGGGCTGTCATGCTTGTGTTCTCACTCACAAGGTAGCATGTATGCCTTTCTCAGATTATCTGTTCCAAACCATTGGTAACCCCCACCCCTTCTTTTAAACCATCTCTAAATGGCTTGAATAGTGGTTGTCACGTTGCTTCTTCTGCAATCTGGAGTGGCCAGGGCATCAAGGCCTCTGACGAATGTGACAACTTTAGGATGGATTGCTCTGTGAGCTTTCCAGGTTCCCTAACATACACGTGAGTATTAATTAGCACTGGATTTCTAAATGGTACTTGGGTGGGTCTTATACCAACACATTCTTTGCCCTACAACTATTCTTGCCTCTTTTCATTTTATGATTTTGAGAAACTTTGCTTTAAGTAGCTCATTTTAGTCTAGATCAGCAATTTATCTAGTATTCAATTCATTTAGTTGGGAACTCCATGTGGAATCCCGTCAATTATCTACCTCTTTCATAGGTATACAAGAATGTAGTTTTTGGAGCAAATTTATTTCAATTTTTTAATCAAATGATGGTGCCAAGCTCTGTTGGGCCCATGTTATTTAGAGAGCAACATGTTAGGAGATAGGTAGAAGGTAGTC
Organism: Castor canadensis; assembly: GCF_047511655.1. Classification (NCBI taxonomy): domain Eukaryota; kingdom Metazoa; phylum Chordata; class Mammalia; order Rodentia; family Castoridae; genus Castor; species Castor canadensis. Next base: position 35,879,993 of record NC_133404.1, on the reverse strand, counting down.
TCCATTGTATATTTTTCTCCCTTGTAGCATTTGGAAAGCCATGAACCTGTACTACCACTTTTGCATGTGTACACAATGCACACATATACATACATACACAACAAGACTGAGCTAAGGTTTCTCTGTGTTTGGTCAAACCACGATTTAGCCTTTAGTAAGCTTCTGTGGGTGAAATGCCTAGGGTTTTCGTCTCCACAATTGATGGCAAAGAGTACAGATTCCTTAAAAGTGAGGAATGTGGCATGTGATGCCCTTGAGAGGTTTGGTATTGCCTATGAATACACCCCCATGCTCACCTTTTCTGATGTGCCCTAATCTTTTGTGTTTCGCTTCTGCTACAGTCTTGCCATTGACTGTTTATGTCATTACCTTCAACATCAAGACTAAAAAGGTTCAAACATAAACATTAGAGAAGACGTTGAAGAACATGCGCCATCTGGCCCAGGCCTGTCTGCCCCTTGGTTTGCTGTTGGCATCATGATTATGGCACACCCTCTGATTTAGGCATTGCTCGTGGCCTTGCTTCTGCCTAGACTCCCATGACCCTTTCTCCTTTAACTCACTTCCACTAGGTAATTCTTACTCATCTTTCAGATCCCAGCTCCATTGTTCATGGAGAAGTCCTAACGTAGACCAGGGCTTTGAGCTCTCACTGAACATGCATTTATTTCCTTAAACACCTATGACAGGTAAGTGTCATGGAGTTATTTGCAATCTCTTATCAGGCAGGAGCCATCCTTTTGCTTGCTTTTATATTCCCAACATACAGCCCATAATAGGTGCTCAATAAGTATTTGTTGAATGCATGAACGAATAGGTTTAGTATTTGAATCTTGTTTCTACTTTGTGCATCTGGACTTGATGATATCCTGACACCCAGTGAGCACCCTTTGCCAAGTGCCAGCTCATCTCTAGAGACAGAGGCAAACTCTGAAAGAGTCCATTAGCTCAGTGACTGGGGAAGAAGCTGGCTGCTCTTCTCCAGACTGGGCCCCAGCAGAACCACAGAGTGGCTGGTTTGCCTTCTGACTCATTGGTACCTTTGACTTCTCAGTCCCTCTCTTCCCTGAACTCCTCTCTCCACTTTCTTATCTTACCAGGCTCCCATGCCTCATATCCCTGTTTTACTTTTTCCCCAGTAACCTTCTCCAGTCCTGGTTTCTTTCCTGGCTGAAAGGCCTAAGGCCTTCTCCCTCTCTAAAGCTCCCACTGAACTGTCGATTCTGCCCTGCACTGGGCTTTAGTTTCAACTGTTACCTTCAACTGCCACTGGAATGTTCCACCCTTAGCATTCTCAGCGGTTGGCATCCTCGTTCCACAGCTAGACAGACTACAAGGCCCCAGGTTAGGATCCTGCTGCCACCTTCCTAATGGGATCACCCTTCAGTACATAGTGACCTCAAAGGAGTGCACGGTTATTTGATTCTTCTAACCAGATTCCTGATTTATGTTTTCAAGCATTTATGGTCATGTGTGTGACTTCTCTGCCATGGCTTTATGGTTTTTCTGAACTCTTGTCTGAAAAGAAATTCTTATGGATACATTGGCAGGCTCAGCTGAGGAACACTGGGGGTCAACAGGCTTCCCGCTGTCTCCCTTGGCCCACTCCCCTAGGCAACTCCTGACCCCAGGCTTCAGGTGCCCCAAAGTAGGTTCCACTTCAAGGCTGCAAATGCTCTGCCCCTCCACTCTTAGGGCTGGGGTCAGATCATGGAGGAGAAGTGAAGGCTGTGCTGGTGGCTCAGAGAGACAGTGCAAATGCCCTTTTACAGTGGATTTTTGTGGAGTTGCAAGTGTGTTGAGTTCTAAGAAATATGAACTCATTGCTCCTCCTACCCCCACACACCAATGTCTCAGGCCTAGCCAGCCCTCTTCTGGGTATCTGTCTCTACTGGAAAAATTGGGTCTTCTGTCTCATTATGCCTTTAATAAAGCCCACATATTTAGTATCTGGAAGCTAGAGATCACCTAAGAGCTGGCCTTGACCTCCAGTGCTTACTATGTTCACTCTTAGTAGTCCCAGAACATGGTATATTTTGTTCTTTTCTCATTCATTCGTTCATTCATTCGTTTGTTTAATAGCTGTTGAACTCCTATGTGTCAGGCACTAGTGAGTTACTGGGGATGCAAAAAATGTCAGGTGAACAAAAAATGGGTGGTTTGCTCTTGGAGATCTCTTGATGGTCTGATGATCTGTGTGCAGGGAGTAGGTTTTGAGATGGGGTGTGAAGCAACTGTGCCATTAAAGATCAGGAAAGGAAGCCAAGATGTTATGAGAATATGTAGATCAGGTTCAGAATTTTGTTTTTATCCTAGAAGACTTGGGGAGCTATTGAAGAATTTTAAGTGGAGGAAATACATGATCATATTTGGGTTTAGCTTTTTAAAAGAAGATACTAGCTGCTGGTAGAAGAAGTAAAGAATGGAGACTTCAGGAAGCCCTCTAGGCAGTAGAAGGGGTAAGGTGGGGACAAATGGCTTGAAATATAATTTGGATTAAGAGGAACTTGACAGGCTTTGGGTTTAAGGATCTGTTCATGGGGAAGCAAACATGGGAGGAGGACTTGTCTGCAGGGGACTTTCCTATGTTAAGTTTGGTATGTGTTGAGTTGAGGTGCCTTTGACAAGAATGAATGTTTAGGTCTGGAGTGACCCAACCTGAAGATAACAATTGGTGAATTAATTATATGTAATTATGCCATAAGCATGGACAAGGTTGCTAAGCAGAAAGACTAGAAAAGAGCAGATTCCTTAGGACTGGGGAATGGAGTGGAATGAAGAGTAAAGCCAGACACCTGCACACCCATGTTTATTGCAGCACTAGTCACATTAGCCAAGTTATGGAAACAGCCAAGATGCCCTACCACTGATGAATGGATCAAGAAAATGTGGTATCTATACACAATGGAATTTTATGCAGCCATGAAGAAGAACGAAATGTTATCATTCGCTGGTAAAAGGATGGAATTGGAGAACATCATTCTGAGTGAGGTTAGCCTGGCCCAAAAGACCAAAAATCGCATGTTCTCCCTCATATGTGGACATTAGATTAAGGCCAAACACAACATGGGTGTTGGACTTTGAGCACACGATAAAAGCGAGAGCACACAAGGGAGGGGTGAGGATAGGTAAGACACCTAAAAAATTAGCTAGCATCTGTTGCCCTCAACGCAGAGAAACTAAAGCAGATACCTTAAAAGCAACTGAGGCCAATAGGAGAAGGGGACCAGGAACTAGAGAAAAGGTTAGATCAAAAAGAATTAACCTAGAAGGTAACACCCACGCACAGGAAATCAATGTGAGTCAATGCCCTGTATAGCTATCCTTATCTCAACCAGCAAAAACCCTTGTTCCTTCCTATTATTGCTTATACTCTCTCTACAGCAAAATTAGAGATAAGGGCAAAATAGTTTCTGCTGGGTATTGGGGGGGGAGCGGGAGGGGGCGGAGTGGGTGGTAAGGGAGGGGGTGGGAGAAGGGGGGAGAAATGACCCAAGCCTTGTATGCACATATGAATAAAAAAAAAAAAAGAGTAAAGCCAGAGAAGTAGCAGGGACCCCAGGAAAGTGTGGAGTCAGTACAGCCTTGAAGGGAGGGTATCTTTGCTTCTCTTCATAATGATTTGCCTGAGGGAATGTAAGTTATAGATAAAGAGTGTTCTCTGGGAAGGAGAAATCTCCAAGTCTGGGGTGAAGGTGCTATCAAACTCTATTAGATTCGGTGGTAGTGAGAGGAGTATCTGAGGGTTGGGGGCGGCATGGATGGATAAGACCAAGGAATTTCAATACTGGGTGCAGCACTTACTCTGTCTATAGGACTGTGTAGTATAGGCCAGGGAGGTTATAAAGAATGGGAAGAGTGAGGCCAGGGGACAGGAGGTAGGGACATTCTTTGGAGAGGTGGAAAGAAATCAGATAAGGACAATGTATAGAATCAAGGAGTGGTGGCAGAATAGGCAAGGAGAGTGGTCATCCAAGGAGCACATCCAGCTCCAAACATATTTTATAAGACATGTTAGCATACATGGCTTCTTGGGTCTTGAAACAGACAAAAGTTCTTTTTTTCCCCTGTGTGGTTATGTTTCTTAGAGAGGCAAGGAGCAGGAGTTTATTTTGAAAAATGTAAAAGAGGTTAGGAGAAGGTAGAATAGGGGAGACCAGCAATGGTCCCCAGAAGGGAGCAGGTCATGGTAGTAGCACTGTTACCGCAAATTCAAAATTGTCTTTGAAGTCCATGAACTCCAGTCTTCTTAGAGTCACTGAGCACATCCAAGGTTCCAGAGGAGAGGGGTTGTGGAGCGCAGGCTGAGAGAAGCCAGGAAGTTTCAGTGTGGGCCACAGGTAAAATGACCTCAGCATATAGAGGCAGCCATTAATCAGATGCCTTTTACCAGTCCCTGGGGCAACATAATGGAGCTTGGGCGAGGAGCCCCTTTCCCCTTAAGCCCTGGACCCAGCCTCCATTTTGTGTCCAGTCAACCCAGCTAACCCCCAGCTGGGGTCCTGCTCATTGAAGCCCCACCAAGAAGAGGCACAGGTGTGGGCTTGAGGCCCTGGCTGCATATGGGGTGACTGATCAGAGACAGGAAATGCTCCCATTTTGCACAGCCCCCCTCTTTGGGATGTGGCTTCCTCAAGTTCTCCAAGCAATGTTTGGGCAAAGTAAAAGGCTTTCGGATGTGAGATGGTCATTGTTGTCACGAGAGGAGGCCATCTTGTCCTCGAGGGAACATTTTGGAATGATTCTCCCAAACACTTGGGGTCTAGCATGTTCTTCCAGTCTTCAATTTCTCCCTTTGTAAAATGGGGCTGATAGAGTCATCGCTACCTCAAGCAGCCATTTCAGGAATTAACTTATGCACAGAATAGTTAGAACAGACAGACACATTACAAATGCCAATGGACGTTGTCTTAATTTCACCAGGCATTGCCCATTGACATGACTTTGTAGGCACAAATGATGTCTTCTATTGATGTGGCTCTCAAAGTACACATTTCAAGCTGAAGATTGAGAGTCATGATGATAAAATTCCATTTTTGGATTACATAGTAGAGGAATTTGGAGGAACCGCTATTTCAGAATAATTATTAGAGTTGAAGGCATACAGAATTAGGAATCAGAAGACATGTATATTTATTGGAACATCTCCCATGCTCTGGGACTCTCACTGGGGGCTGGGGACTAGGAATTGAATGGGCAACAAGGTAAGAGGTAGTATTTACGTGAATGGAGCTGATGACCATTGTTGGGGAGACAGACCCAGGTTAAGAAATGATTACAAATTATGAATAATGTTATGAAGGGTGAAAATATTGGGAACGATGGGGGTTTTCTACATAGATCATAGAAATCTCTGATGAGATGACATGAAACAGTGTTGGCCTAAACAGAGAGGCAGGCTCGCTTTTCTCTGGGTGCTCAGAAATTGATTTTCAACCAGGAAATCATCAACAAGTTTTTGATGAACTGAAGGACACTCCAAAGATGAGAGGTGTCCCAGAAAAACTCTGCTAAGCAGTCCCTCTGTTGCAAAAGAACATGTGGGATCAGGATCAAGAGGCCTGGCACGGCGGTGCACATCGTTATCCCAGAGGTTTGGGAGATGGAGGTAGAAGAATTGAGAGTTTGAGGCCAGAGTGGACAAAGTTAGCAAAGCCTTAGATAAAAAACAAAATGCAAAGACAAAAGGGCTTATGGCATGACTCAAGTAGTGGAGCTCTTGTCTAGCATAGGTCCTGGGTTCAATTTCTAGTAACACACACACACACACATACAATCTACATGTTTGCAAAAGAATTTTATTTCACATGCATAGAGAAATAAATGCTAAAAATGATTGATGCCAGTAACAGTCAGTCATATGGAGAGAAGGCCAGGTGCCCTGGGCTCTACTGTAGGGCATTAGCCACTACTATATTTTCTGGTTGATGTGAAACCCATGGACTGTGACTCGCTTCCTGCAGATTATGTCATAGGGTTAGTGCCAACCCTAAGGACCACTGGTCAGTGCCTACAGCTTCAGAATAGAGCTCTTTGTGTGAATGTTATTATATGAGTGATTTTGAGAAAATTTAGGAAGAAAGAACCATCAGCCAGTTGGCGAAGGTATAGCTCACAGCTGGATATAGCAAGGTGACATCTTCATAAAGACATTTTCTCAGCTGTACTTTCATCTCAAAGGACTGGAGCAAGCAAGCATTGTAGTGATGGGACACCTCTTAGGTGGCCTTCAGGAGAGAGAGAGCGAGAGAGAGAGAGAGAGAAAGAAAGAAACTCTCTTGAAACCCTCTTGAAAGGAAAGAGTTGGGAGGAAGGGGGAGGTCCATTTTATCCAGGAGGGGAAGATCAGAAGGGTAGAACATTGACCTTGAGTTGTGGTGGAGTTTAGGTGTGTTTGGAGCTATTTCTCTGCTGAGTTTGAGCCCTGTGTTCAAGCGTGCTTTCAACAGGTTTCATAGGAAATGCCTTCTTAACTAAGTGAGCCTTTGACTTCTGGAATTGTAAGAGTTATTTTTTATTAATGGCCCATGTGGATGAACAGGATGGACAAAGGAAAGAGACTAGAATAAAAGAATGCAGAAGGCAGCAAGAGAAACCACAGGCCCTGAGCAGAAAGGGAGATTGGGTCAAGAGAGGTCAAGGATCCAGTGGGGCAAATGCCAAAGGTCATGAAGAAGGAAGACATGAGTTCAGGTAAGCTGAAATGTTTATGCTAGCTGTAGTCTTCACAGGAAAGTTCAGAACAAGTCATCTCACCTCATGTAGAGGTGAAGTGGGGGTGGAGAAGCAGGTGGGGCTGTTTGGGCTAGCGGGGGAGCAGGTGCAAGGATGGTGGTGGGCTCAGAAACAATGGGTGTTTCCCATGTCTCTCTTTTCCCACCAACAGCTTCAGTGTGTGGCGAGCCTCTGGACCCAAGAGGAAATGCTGTCCAAAGAGAGTGGTCATGGAGGGAACCCCTCATCTTGTGGATGGCGGAGATCATATTATGAAGAGCTCAGAGTTCCCCAAATGAACCTATGTGTTTTAACACAATTCAGTCAGACCTGCAATGGGATTTTTTTTTCCTTTTGGAACTTGGAATGGTATTTCTAGAAATACCATTTCTGCAATGTGTTAGAAGAACAGGTAAAATTATCCCAGAGAAAGGCAACACTATAAAACAAGTGGACTGAAGCTCGTACCGTTAGATTTTTACAGCATGTTTGAAATCTGAAATCATTGAAAGAACACCAAGCTGGAAAACTCGGAAACAAATTTATTTTTGCCTTAGGTGCTGTTAGAGGAGTGGGCGTTTCAGGTTGGAACTGTGCGGATAGAGACACATCACTGTTCAGAGCAAGGTGAAGGTAAGTGTGCCCATCGACTGTCACCATGGCGGAAAGGCTGGGACGAAGTGTGATATGAGCAGGGTGCCCTTCTTCCTCCACAAGCCCCAGTGTTTCATGGCCTGTCATGTTGTACTCATCTGTCTAGCAAGCTTCCTTTTGGTGGTTAGTGCTTTTTCTAGCTGGAATGTTGAGGTCTGTTAGAAGAACTCTGCACACACTTACTATTTGGTGCTCTTTGTTTTCTTTCAAGGTATGGAGAAAAGGGCAAAGGTGAGTCTGTGAAGCACCTCATCTCTGGTGGGGCTGGGGAGCAAATGCCATGGCTCCAAATTGATGATCAGGGAAGGGGAAATGGTCTTCATGTCTACTGAGATTCTTTCTCTCTCTCCCTCCTCCATCATCAATGTTGTTACTATAGATTATAAATGTAAGCTTTCATCTTTGAATATATCTTGTAACTGGTTTTAGTTAATAAAGATGGCTTCCAAATTAGCGAGTGAAGTATCAATGAAGCAGTGATCAGTGTAGAAATCACCTCACTAGTTTTCCTCCCAGTATGGGGGCTGCCAGGCACCATTCCAAGTGTTAAAAACCAGCATGTGAAGGAAACAAATGAAGCCCTGGAAGTCTTATGGACACGATGTTTCACTTTCTGCAAGATGGACAGACTGAGAATTTTCTAGATCTTTGTCTACTTTTTTCTTGCTTAACAATTCCTTCAACTCATCTCTTCTTCCCTTTACAAGCAGTCAGGAGGAATCAAGGTGTTCTTTCAACACTTTAGACATCTCCTCAGCTAAATATCCAATTTCATTGCGTGCAGGTATGCCTGTAATCCCATCTATTGGGGAGGTGGAGATCGGAAGGATTGTGGTTCAAGGCAAATGGGGGAAAAAGTTAATGAGCCTCCATCTTAAGAAAACAAAGCTGGGGGTCGTGGCACATAACCTGTAGCCCCAGCCATGCAGGAAACGTAGGTAGGAGGATCATAGTCTAAGCCAGCCTCAGGGAAAATGCAAAACAACCATCTGAAAAACAACTAAAGCAAAAAAGGGCTCAAGTGGCAGAGTACCTGCCTCACAAGCATGAGGCACTTTAGCTCAAATCCTAGTACTGCCGATAGAAATCCTTTTCTTCTCTGTCCAGTTTCATGGCTCATTTCTGTCTGAGACCTTATCAGAATGTTTTTACCATCCATATTTCTACCAACGTTTTGTCCATGGTTACTTATGCATTTGCAAAGATGGGAGCATTCTCTGTAGCTCTCCTCTTGACTCTGAAGCCCACCAGAACCACAGCTAGCAGTCCCTTTATGGAAATCCTGGTTCTTTCTAGCATGCCCCTCAAAACTCTTCAAACCTCTCCCCACTTCTTGGTACCAATTTCTGTTTTAATCATCTTGGGCTGCTATACTAAAAATACCATAGTCCTAGTGGCTTAAACATCTATCTATCTATCTATCTATCTATCTATCTATCTATCTATCTATCATCTATGTATCTATGTATCTATGTATCTATCTATTTTTTACTATCTGGAGATGGGGGTGGGAAGCTCAAGATGAAGGTGCCAGCAGACTCAGTGTGTGGTGGGACTGCACCTGCACTTCCTGGCTTATAGATGGCTGCCTTCTCTCTACATTTTCACCTGATAGATAGGAAGATCATCTCTCTCATGTCTCTCTCTCTTTTTTTTTTTTTTTTTTGATGGGACTGGGATTTAAACTTAGGGTTTCATGCTTGCAAATCAGGCACTCTACCATTTGACTCATGCTTCTTTTTGTTGGGATACTGGTCCCATCCATGGGGAGCTATCTTCATGACCTAAACATGTCTCAACGGCCCCACCTTTGAGGAGTAAGGCTCCGACATACACATTTTGAGGGTGACACAAACATTCATTCATACATCCCATGAAGTAACTCCAATTCAATTCACAATTTGACTTGACAATCATTGCCCTGTCATGATGTATTTTGAGTCTATTGTTTTAAAACTCAAATCAGGGATAAGTAAGTGCTTCAAGGACTGGAGACAGGAACAACAGCCAAAGGAAGCTCAAGTGATTCTGGACCACCATGTGTGGGATTACCAGAACGTGTATAGATGACTCTGTATTTACACAGACCAGAGGGTTAGGTGTGTGTGTGGCTCCCCCAGTCCCTGGCCCCCAGAAATATGCCTCAACTTAGCATTTGCCCCCGCACAGAGTGCTAGATTTTCTATGGCTGTTTTTGTAGCTGGAGTCAGGTGGTGCAGGCTCACTTCCAGCTCATGGAAGGTTGGTTATGCTTCTGTGGGATGTCGCTTAGACTTGCATTTCTATTGCTCTATAGCCTTCATCACCAGTTGCTACCTGAGGAGTGTGTGTGTGTGTGTGTGTGTGTGTGTGTGTTTCCTGCCCATGGACTTTCACTGCTAGGGTATCTATTCACATGCCACATCCTCTGTCCACCCCCTCCCTGGGAGTCCAGTGCTAAAATTGCAGTAGCAAAGGTGAACAGGGATTCTGGTGCTAGGGCACCATGGTGGCCACTTTGAAGGCATCAGCTGTGCAGCAAAGTGGTGGTTGCCTACTGCCCTGCATTGAGTTTGGGTGGATATGGACCCTCTGGTTAGGTGGCACTGTAGGGGGAGGGGTGTCTTTATTTAGAGAAGGTAGAACAAATTTTTTCCCTGTGGTTGAAGGTTGAAAGGGACAACGTTGGTGGCTTTCACTGAGTTATCCTTACAAGTTGGAAGACACTCCTCAATGGCACTCAATTTATCAGCAGATTTCTCCCCATGGTCTTTGTGTGTCCATTTTTAAAAACTATACCTGTTTTGTATTTTTACATTTTTTATTATATTATTGCACTGGGGGTACATAGTGACATTCACAGAAGTTCTTACAATATATCATAGTTGAATTCACCCCCTCCATCATTCTCCTTTATCCTCCTTCCCCCCATTCTTGGAAGAGTTTCAACAGGTCTCATTTTTCCATTTTCATGCATGTGTGCTCCATGCTTTCACCACATTCACCCGCCCACTCCCTTCCTTACGTCTTCCCCACTGGAGATTGTGCCTTTCTGTCTTCGTGTGTTTCTGAGACAGTGTCTCACTATGCAGCCGGGCCTCTAATTCACAATAATTCACAATAGTTCTGCCTTTGCCTCTTGAGTGCTGGGATTACAGTATATGCCACCACACCTGGCTCTACCATTACTGTTTTAAACAGAGAGTCTAGGGTCCTGACAAAAGCATTTATTTGCTCCACAATTTATGTTGGTGTTTCTGCCAGGAGAAGTTAGAAGGGGGTAAAGGCAAAAGGGGCTTTGTACTGTGTCTTTGCAGTGGAGGAGAAGATGGCACCCAGCGGTGCTACCACACAGCTTGCTTTCAGGAGGCAGAATGACTTTAATCCGGGGAATACCTCACTTCATAGAGTGCCCTTTCCCAGGAACAAGACTGATGTTGGTAATTTTGGAGACAGGAGCTCACATTTTGCCCAGGCAATCATGGACTACAATCCTCCTACCTTAGGCTTCCCACTGTAGCTGGGATGACAGGTGTACAATACCACACCCAGCTATTGGTTGAGATGAGCTATTGGTTGTGAACTTTTCTCTAGGGCTGGTGATCCTCCTGATCTCAGCCTCCCAAGTTGCTGGGATTACAGGCATGAACCTCTAGTGCCTGGCCTGCTGTTGGTTTTTAAATGAAAGGTTTGTAAATAGGGGGATCTGTGTCCCTCAAAAGTTAATGGTGGAGGATTATGCATCAGCTGCCTGTGGGACAGAACTTACCTCAACTTCTAGGGGGATCCTTGAGTTACCACATGTGTGTACCCCACTGAAGCAGCTTGGGTCTCATGGGTCTCTGACCACAGAGTCTGAAGAAAACCCAGGCTATTCAAAAAACGTGTTTGCTTTAGAAAAATGTGTTTGTCAGTGCGTGTTTCAAAAACATTCCTGAGGATGACAAGAGGAGACTTTGGTAGTCAGGGAGGCAATCCTGTTCTAGGGTGTTGAAGACCTTTACTTCCTCCTAGGCAGAAACACATCTCCACCCCATCCCCAGCTGCCATCTCAACCATGATCACTGTCAGTCTTAGGTAGAAAAGACTTGTTTATTGCCCTTTAACTTTTACTCAGCCTCTCATCCACTGGGTGACAGGAAAAACACCAACTCGGGTTTTGCATTAACTCTTAAGCTCCCAATTAAACCCTATCTGGTGCAATCTAGGGAAGGGAGGAGGCATCCCATAAGCACAGCTGGAAAGACTTCCCTGCTCTGCGGCTCATATTCCTCACTTCCTCCCCACGCCGAGGAGTCTCCAGAAACAATTAGAGAAGTGGAAAGAAGTTTGAACACTGGATGCCTTCTCAGAATATCCAACCATGTTTTCACGGGTGAATGGAGAAAGATGGATGAATGACACGATTCCAGAACCTTCCACCCCCCAAAAGGTCCTGAAGTGGACTTGAAAACTCACAACTTCTCCTTTAAATGTCCACCTGTCCTTTTTTCTCAACTCTTTGCTGCTGTCCACTGTGCCTCAGTACCCAACTAAAGACCAAAATGAAAAGTATTTGAGGTCAGAACAATGGATCTTAGACTGGAAAGAACAAGAGAAATCATATTGTCTGTTATCCTACTTTCCACAGACTAACCTCAGTGTTGCTCACCCCCCATGACACACCTGTGTTTTGTACAGAATCAACCTTGCTCTTAATATAACATGTAGGAAAGGTGCTTTGTGGCAAAAGATACAGTTTCTCTTCTTTGTGACCAGGGATATATGGGGCTAGGGTCAGAATTCTCCGGGCTTTGAAGAACCATTTTACTTTAAAAAAAAAAATTATGAAATGGAGAGAAGTGAATAGCAAATCTGGGGTCCTTATCTTTTTTTTGTAAGTGAATCCTATGCCTGTGTTTGGAGACAGATGTGGTGTGGTTATTCTGTTTCTGTTTATCTTGGGGTCCACAGAAGTGTATTCTGTGGTGGGTGAGATGACTAGGTCTCTGGAAGTCCAGAAACTTCAAGCAACTCTGGAATTTGATGGAAAGTGGTCATGAGTGATCTCTATGGATTGACTGACCACGTGAGAGGCCATTTGATAATGGACTGAGCCTGAATTCCTTCTAGGAGAGGCTCACCAATGCCTTCAGCCCCTTTTATGAAGAATGCAGTTCTGAGGAACTCAGAACTGTCTGAGTTCTGACAGTATTGTCAGGATGAGGACTAAGGGACAAGTCTGTAGAAAGGACAGCTGGAGTGGGTTGTGTATAGACGGGAAGTAATTAACAGGACAGAGTTGAATGATGGTGGGTACTATGGTAAGGAAGATTCTGAGGGAGACATTTGATGTCATTGTATTGAGAGCCAGGAATTTCTCAGAAGAGGTGGTTATGCTTTTAAGCTATCTATGCACCAGTCTATATGTCACATGCCTGGCTCTCAGGGGGACTATCCCCCACCTATCTCTTGTCCTGGCCTAACACAATTTCCAAAAGGGACTCCTCTTATTTCTAGTTGAGGCATGAAGATAACACACAGACCGCCATGAACAGGTTTGAAGTGGTTGAACTTCAACTGGTTAGATGACTGACTCTTGAACCTTTCACCACCTCAAGCATAAAAATGAGTCAGGAGGGAGATTTTGAAGAATTTTCAATTAATACATTTTAGTTGAAAATATTAAGGAGGGTCATTGTGATATTTCCATACATGCACATAACAAGTATTGATCATATGGATTGATCATATCCATACTTAGGCTGATTTCATTTCATTTGTATGTATACCCATATAGATCCTAGGGTAGTTCTATTTTTTGTTTTTGGAGGAACCTCCATACTGTTCTCCATAATGACTGTACTAATTTACATTCCCACCCACAGCATGGAAGAGTGCCCATTTCTCTACATCCTCACAAGCACTTACTAATTTTTGTGGGGTTTTTTTGGTAATAGCCATTCCAATGGGTGAGAGAATATCTCACTGTGGTTCTGTTTGGTGTTTCTCTGATGGTTAATGACACTGAACATTCTTTACATGGTTATTGTCCAGTTGTATTTCTTATTAGCTCCTTTGCTCATTTTTTAAGTTGGATTACTTATGTTTTAAAGAAATTTTGAAAAAGAAATTTTGCTGTGAACTTTTACTTCCTTACATAAAGCAAGGTGTGTGTTTGTGTGTGTGTGTGTGTTGTCAGGTATTGGTTCTTCAAGTCAATAAAAAAACATGTAGAAAACTTTGCACATGCCAATGACAGGCAAAGGGGGCTGGAGACCGATTCCTAGTTGGGTAAAGGAAAGAAATGAGCTAACCCGTGTGGAAGGATGAGGTGATGTGAGGTGACTGCTTTGCAGGAGTGGTGCATCTGGAGGGTGTTGGGGCAAAGGAAGTGTTTCTCTAGACCAGTGGGAATGCAAATGTGAGGTTATGTAAAGATTTATTCAAAGAGCATCTTAAGAAGGAAGCAGAATTCAATGAAGAGAAGCGGAAGGTATCGCTGAATCCTTGCAGACTTCAGAAAGAGCAAGTGATATCTTGTTCTTTCTGAAGTAAAACTGGTAATGATTACATAAAAGACAGGGAGAGACCCTTCATGACAGTTCAGAAGACCATAAAAGTGTCCACCAGAGAAAACAAGTGAAGCCAAGCTCAGAAGGTGAGGCCAGGGCTGACAGTGCCAGGTAGGTAGGAGTTTCCTTTTTAACCTTACTTCTCTCTCTGCTCCACTCAACCAACCCTGGGAGGGCAGCTCTGACTCTACCCAGAGGGAAAGGCAAGTCGGAAAGGTAAGCTGCAGACTATACCATTTTTTTATCTGTTGACTTCTCTTAGCAGGCCCTGGCCAGGGGCCATGGGGCCAGGTTACTATGAATACAGACTGAAATATACATTCTTATAAGAAACCACATTCTCATTTCTGAGATGAGGCTGTTTTGTGACAAAAGAACCACAGGACTCTGTGTTACTTAAGTAAAAAGTACTCCTCATTAAAGGTTATAACTGAAAACAAAACGTAATTACTTTTTGGTTGAGTCTGATATCAATTCTTGCCAAATAAATTAGACACTTTAGTGACTTCTCAGTCTAAATTCTAGAACAGTTTGTGAATTGAAAAATATCATGGTGAAGTTCGTCTAAGGAAAATATAAATAGGTGTGACTTACCTGTCCAGAGAGAAACACTTAAAATATATACAGTAATTAAAACAGCACAGTGCTGGACTGCTGTAAGAATTCCAAGATGGATAGTCCAGGAGTAGATAACAGTGGATACAAGAGTTAAGTACATAAAAATACTATGTCAAACTAGAAACTGATTGCCCAATATACAGTGCCACACAAATGGTTAACTCTTAAAAAAATAAATTTGAACATTTCATGAATTCTAAATAACTACATAGTGAAATGTAAATAATGAAGTTAGAAATTACTACAAGAAAAAAAAAAAAGACCAGATGGATGGGCTTTTCCCCTCCTGTTGTTTTCTGATCGCTTATTGAAATGCAATGGGAGTGGGTACAAAGGAAAACGATGCTGAAATTGATTCCATTGATACCTTTGTCAGGTACACCACAGTCAAAATGAACATAGTGATACTTGTTTTCTCCCTGTGGGACGAGCTGTGTACACAGGTAAATACATTTTCAAAAACTCCTAATTGTGATGAGACTGCTGGGTCTGGGAGCCTAAAGGGCAGATGAGTGAGACAGTATCCCATCCCCCACGGAGAGCCCCATGAGCTCTGCACCCTAAGGAGGAGACACGTGGTCTCATAAATCTGCCAGGGGCTGATAAACAGAAGGCTGTAAGGTTGTTTCCCCCATAAGGGGAAAGCAGACCAGCTCATGGAAGAGAGCCCATGCGTGTGAATCCACGGCCCATGATAAGAACCCACCTAACCCTTACCCTAACCCAGGGTTAAAGCATCCGTAAAAAGCCCCAGCCTTCACCTGAGCAGGGAGCCCTGGGTTTCCCAGCACTGCTGCACTGCTCTATCTGCAGCCTTTTCTTTCTCTAATAAATCCTACTTTGTGTGCCGACCTTGTTGTCCCACGAATCAATCCGCTGACTCAGGAGCCAATTCTTTGGCCCATGGAGGCAAGAGCTCTTGACACCGGCCAGCAACAAGACTTTAAAAACGTTAAGGTAAAAATAAAAGTGTCATCTCTGAGAAGTACATAGAGGCATAATCTGGCTGCCTGCTTTCTTTCTGTCTTTCTGTCTTCCTTCCTTCCTTCCTTCCTTTCTTTTTCTTCTCTCTCTCTCTCTCTCCCTCCCTCCCTCCTTCCCTTCCTTCCATCCTTCCTTTTCCTTTCTTCCTCTCTTCCTCCCTTTTCCTCCATTCCACCTGGCAGAGACCACATCTGTAGTCCCCTTTCCCCTTTCCTATAATAAAACTGCTATTTCCCTCACTACATCCATGCGTAATGTTTGGTTTCTTCCTCACCAGAGTGCATGACCAAAATCTTCAGATCAGAATCATCAGTAATTTAACAAAGGTAGAATAATGAAAGGGGGTGAGCAAGAGTAAGAGGAGTGAATGCAATCAGAGTGTATTACATGAAGGTGTGGAAATATCACAACAAAAACCCTTTATACAATCAGTATAAAAAAGCAATAACAAAGACCTAAGATTGTGGACTGAAGAAAACAATTATCAAGTTAGAATTATATGCTTGCAAAAATACCTTTCATAGTGGAACAAACTAAAGATGTTTTTACAAAACATAAACACGGAGTTTGTTTTTTTTCTCTATTAGCCCTTTCCTAAAGTAAAATCTTGAGAATAAAACCAGGACAGATACAAAATGATCCCAGATGGAAGGTTTGAGATGTAAGAACAGATTGAGGTAACATAAATACATGAGGTAACATAAATAAGCTTTGACTATATATGAAAAAAAACTTGAAAATACTCCATAATAATGGCAGAGAAGTAGTTGAGTGTGGATTTTGCATGTGTGCCCCAGGAGACAGCAGCACTTGTAATAAAAAAGATAACTCTGAAGTCCATCAGTAACAGAATGGATAAGTATGCATAGCCAGTCAATGGCGTATGTTACAGCACGAATTATAGGACATGCAGCAAACTAATTAAACTCCAAAAAAATAAGCTTGAGTTAAGAAACATCAAGTGAAATATTCCCCATGTTACTGAAAGTACAAAAAACCCAGCTTACAAAATGAAACAATATATGTCCATAATAATACAGCGAAATTATAAAGAAAGCAAAATTGAGGAGAGTGGTCACCTTTGATGAGGAAGGAGTGGATGGTTATCCACCTTTCCATCATGGAAAGGTACTTCTGACACAACTTTGTTCAGTTTCTTAAATTGGGAAGTGGCACATTTGTGTTAATTATTTAAATATATAATTATGTATATGCATATATGTATATGTGTATGTATTCTATCAATCAGTTTCTAATTATGCCATTCCATTAGATAAGTACCTGGGGGTCTTGGACACTCAGATGTACTTTCCAGTGTCCCCAGTTAACACACAGGCTGCATTGTAGCTTGAGGCTGATCAGGAGATGACGTGAGTACTAGCCACATCAGTATATGAGAAGCCACTGGGACAGGGTGGCAGGGAAAGGGGTGGGCAGGAAAATGGTTAAGAGGCCTCTCTCAGTTTTAAATATTATTCTGATATATAACCCTTGTAAAAGTAAGTGATTCATTCCCATTCTATAGCAGAGCCAAAGTCCATAAAATAGAAGTGATTCAATGGACAATCCCAAAATTCAGGTACAGAGAACGAGCTCAGAACATTCTTGGGTCAGAAATCAATACATGGCAAGGGGCCTGAAAAAACCTCATCATTTTAGTGATGATTTTGCAAAACCTTAACTATATTAGTGAGAGTTCTCCAGTGAAATAGAATCAATAGGATTAATGGGATATATATAGGAATTGGCTCATATGATTTATGGAGGCTGAGGAGTTACCAGCTATAAGCAAGGCAACTGAGAAAGCCCATGGTGTGACCCTGTTCAAGTTAGAGCCAGGAGAACCATTGATTGTAAGTCCTGTTCTGAACCAGGAGAGAGACAGGAGAAGATAAATGTCCCAATTCAAACTGGAAGCCCCTTTGTTCTGCCTCTGTGTTCTATTTAGGCCTTCAATGGGTTGGATGATGATCATTGAATGATTGGTGAGAGCCATCTTCTTTCCTAAGTCTGCTAAAGCAAATGCTAATTTATTCTGGAAACACCTTCACAGACATACCCAGAAATAATGGTTTACTCCTAGGGATCCCTTGGCCAAATCAGGTGGACACAAAAAAATGATCATCACATCACTTAGAGGTCAAAGTATCCTAAAGAAGCTGAAATTGTGATTCACAATCCAGCTGCTAATCCTTCCCAGTCTACCCCTTGGCCATAGCTTTGCTGTCATTTATTTCTCAGGCATTTTATATAATTTCTATTTAATTCAATAGAATTTAATACATAAAAATGGAACACACTAATACAGTACTGACCATGAGGACAAGAATCATTTGATAAAGGTTGGGACTCCCTGCCACTCATTCCCCTGCATAAATTTTGAAAAATCCTCTAACTGATCAAACTATTGCTTTTTCTTTTCTTCTTTCTTTATCCACTATCTCTGATAGTCTTTAAAGGCACTGAATGATGCATAGAGCTATGTATATAACATCTTCATAATCTAATTTACTTTTGTCTTTGGCCAAGCAAACCTCATTAGTATTAGTGTGATTGAGGGCTTTGAGTCATTTTCCCTAAATACTTTTTGTCCAACAGATTATTATCCACATATGTTTTATTTTATTTAATTATATAATTGAACCCTTTATTTAGTTATTGTATAGTTGTAGTGAAAGGATCAATGTTTAGCATATCAAACATCAATAAACATTAAATAACCTTTCCATTTACACCCCATTGCTATATAATATGGCAGTAGCTGGAGTTTAAAGGCTTTTAGATTTAATTTTACTTTATTTTAGAAATTTTAGATTCCATCTGGCTTGTGGGCTTAATCATATCCCAGCCACAAGGAACTCAGTTTTCAGGGACGGAAGCTTCCAGATACACAACACCTGTATATTTCCTTAGTTGTGAAGTAACAACAGTCTTTAATTTGTCCAATCTCAAGCAATTGTTCCTTGAAACACTCATCCCTCTCCTTATTCATAGCAACCTGGTCATGAGAAAACAATAATAAAGACCACAATTAAGATTTGCCATAGTGGTTTCACAAAAATCACCCTTTTAACCTACACGTCAGCCATGTTTGGTGAAATGAACATGTCTGTAACTTCTTTCTGGCTGAAGATAAATGCCTTCTCACAATCCTGTTGCTAATTTGGTCACCCATTCTATTTGTGAATTGCTCTCGTGGACTTTCTGGGCAAACTGCCAGTGGTGGCCAGTTTATGGCAAGGGAACTCCTTATGGAGTTCCAATTTAGTTAAGCAAATCACTTTTAACATGGTAGAAAGCTTGAAGAAAGCGGGGGGGAGCGGGAGGGGGTGGAGTGGGTGGTAAGGGAGGGGGTGGGGGCAGGGGGGAGAAATGAACCAAGCCTTGTATGCACATATGAATAAAAAAAAAAAAAAAAAAGAAAGCAATTTTTGCTTGAGAAAGCACACATAGTCCATGTTTTAAGGTCTGAGTCTCTTCTGTCTACTCCTCTCCATTACTTACAGTTCTTGCTTTTTTTTTTTCTTCTTGTTTTATTGCATTGGCTAGGTCAACCAGCATAATGTTGAATAGGCAATATCTCATTTCACCCATTTTCCAGGTGGTGAAATTGAAGTGAAAAGAGGTTAAGGAGCTTCACAATGGTCATCCATCTATTAGAGATTTGAATCCAGGAATGCCTGCTCTAGAGATTAAATTTTTAATTATTTTGTAATTTTGACAATTGGTTGGTGTCCTTATGGAATTTAGCAGAGTTCCTTTCTTCAAAAGAGGCTTCAAAAGATGCATCAGAAGTGGATGTTCCACCTTATCACATTTTAGATGATCCTATATGTGATTTTCATCCTTGATTGTGTTAATAAGTTGAATTGTATTAATGTATAGACTTACATTGATAAACTCTCTAAAGCCAAATTCTCCTTGTATTCCTAGAATAAACCATACTTATTGATTACTGTTTTATCATTTTAATATAACAATGGATTAAACAAGGGGTACACACTATTAAACCCAAGTAGTTCTTGCTTTTTTTCAGGCATTAATTAAGATAACTGAAGCTTATGCGTATCAGAACAATGACTTCATCTTGCACAGATCCAAAAGCGCAGGTTAACACAGTACATGCAAAGCACAAACTTCCTGTGGTTTGGACTTTGCCTGATGGCAATTAGAAAGGGGCTAACTCTAGTTAAATGATCAAATGATAATTATTGGTTTGAACTTATCTTGTTGGTGTTCTGCTACAGATCAGGGAGTCCTTGTCCTAGAGTTTACTTCTTCTTGTTGCACTGGATGTTTTAATATCTGGGTTGATTTTTGAGTTCATTTCATATCCTGGTCTTCTGTATATCTCTATAATGTCCGTCTCTGAAAGAATTGCTTGCCTGTTTTGACTGAAACAGAACCTTTTCAGGACTGCAGAAAGAATGAATTTCAAGACCAAATTTGTACTTTTTCCCTGTGCAAACAGTGCCCCAAAAGCTCATGTTTATGTTTCTCTCTCTTGATCTTTTCATTCATCAAACCTAGTTTATATCTGAAAAGGTCAAAACTACCCCTGTCCTGTTGAGGGGAAAGGCTTCTTCTAAGGGTGACACCTCTGGCCCAGCCTCAGGGCTCTGTAGTAACGTCTACAGGTGCCCCAGACCCCTGACGTGTGGGCTGACATCCTCAGTTGCTGCTGGATGTCTCAGGTTGAGCAGAATATAGAATCCTTTGCTGGAGGTGAACTAGCTTGGTCTTGCCTGGAACTCATCATTTACCAGCCCACCAAAGATTTGTTCTTTAACTTTTTCTGCATTGAATAATTCTGACTGTCTAGACCCATTTATGCACTAACACTTGTGTTTTTATTTTTTAATTTTTCAAACAGCATTGCTAGAATATCCACTCTGTATAGGTGTATTTCTTAGTCATCCAAGCTACTCCCTTACAGGATAAAAGGCTTTTGATTTTAACTTCATTAAATGGGACTGTTTTGTAAATTCTGCTTTCTTCTGTACAATATAATATAATTTAACAATGTCTTAATAATACAAGATTACTAAGGTAGACATCATTCAATGTGTTGTGCTGAAGTAATGATTTTTCTTTTGTTACTCATTAAAGATGCAGTTGATGTTATATAGATTTTTTTGGGTTATATCCCCTGATACATTAGGCTGTCAAGTAAAATATGACTGCTTCCCAGTCTCTTTATAGTTTATGACATTTTTGTGTGCTTTGGTTGAGGCATAAAGTGATGTGTTAGGATTATAAGCAAATTAAGAATAAAAGGGCCTTGAAGGAGGGTCTGCTTTTCTGACCCTAAAATAAGAAAGTCACATTATATTTTTCTCTCACATCTAAAAATTCCCTTAGCTCGAAAGCAAGAATGATAATACTACTTACCACTTCATAGGAATGGGTAAAGTATAGGTAAGTTAATATCTGTCAAGCATTTAGGACATTTTTAAACCTAAAATTCTATGAATTTATCAATTGAAATTCAGAAATAAAGATGATTACTGTTCTAGGACAACCCAGGGAAACTTTTCTTCTCTGTAACGCTGCTGAACTACACAGGACCAGTTTCACAGTAAAATTGAACCTCCGTCCATGACATTGTTCTTAGGGGAATATGTGCTTGAGGCTCTACACAACAGTGTCCTGGTGGACATTTTCTTGAGCTCCCTCCAGTAGCCAATGGAAGGAGGGAGTCTGAAGTTGTGTTTAGGCCTAACATTGAATGGGAACACTGTGCCCTTTGAATGTTTTCCTCATTTATTCCATCTGGGTAAGACAGACAGCTAGGCTCTGGGACATGAGACTTAGGCTAGGTCTGCAAGCTGTTGACTGCCTATTAGGGAAACAGACACATATTAAAATGTGGCAGTAAGGATACCAAGGAAACATGGTCCAGAAGGGGAGAGAGAATGATGGTACCCAGGCCAGTTAGAGGAGGTGGTGATGCTGGTGTGTGTTGAAATATCAATAGAAGTTAGATGTTGAACAAGGATGGAATAAAATCTAGAACTACAGAGGACATAGTAGCAGGGCTTGGTGACTGCTGAATGTGAGTTGAGGAAGGGAGCTTGTCAGGTTCCCTGGGTTTCTAGTCTGGCTTTTCAGAAAATGGGGAAAGCAACACTACCCTATGGGCAGTGTGTGAATTCTATGAGTTGGTACAAGGGAAGAGTCAGGCACATAAGCAGGTATGAAATAAATTCTCGCCCTTCTTTTACTTGCAGGTGTGAGTTCTAAGTGATTATTGTTTGGAAATAAAGTGAAGCCAAGTGGGTTTATGAGATGTCCAAGTTTTCTGTTGTGATTTGGTCTGACAGCATCCAAGCTAGCTCTGTCAGGGAAGCAGAAGTCCTCCTGCTGAGACTTTATAAAATTTATTTTCAGTTTGAATTCAGAGCCCAGTGTTTGCTAGGCAGGTGCTCTACTACTTGAGCTATACCCCCCAGACCTTTTTGCTTTGGTTATTTTTGAGATAGGGTCTTGCATTTTTGTGGGGCCGATCTGGACAATGATTGTTGTGCCTATATTTCCTATATAGCTGAGATGACAGGTGTGGGCTACCACATCTGATTTGTTTGTTGAAATGGGGTGTTGAACTTATTTTCCTGGGCAGGTCTCAGCCTTCAATCCTCCAGATCTCTGCCTCCTGAGTAGCTGGGATTATAGGTATGAGCCAATGTGTCCTGGTGCTAAGTCACTTTTTTTTTTAAAGTGACCACACACAGCTGAGTGACAAGTCAATTAGTACAGGGAGACTAGGAATATGGGGGCAGAGAGGGACGTGGTAAGGGACAAGCATTACCAGAGAAGATGAACTTATGAAAGTCTCCAGGTAAGTTTTGCCTTTTCCCACTGCAACCTTCACCCTAGCTTTTTTTTTTTTTTTTGATGAGACCACATTTAGTGCCCCATTGCTTCTTACAACCCTGGTCTGCCTACCCACCTTGCCCATCATTCCTTGAGGACAGGAAACCAAGTCTGCACCCACTTACGTTCCTTGCCCTCTGGGTCTCCTTTGGTACAGTCCAGATTATTGGTGACATTGAGTGTTACTTTGAATCTTTCCTCCCCACATTTCAACCCCAGTCTCCCTGGGACCAAAGAAACACAATTATCCACAGGTCTCTCTGGTTATGGCTTGCCTTGAGCTAACAGAGCTGTCTGCCATACTGGGAGAGAGATTTCCTAACTCAATCCCAAAGAGCGTTTCATATCAGTAGGTGTTACGAGGCAGGTGGTGGTGGGCAAGTGCCCACCCCTAGCCCTAACGTGGCCTCTGTAAGGGAGGGAGGTCTGAGCCAGGAGAGGGAAACTCAATCACAGTGTAGGAGGCACAGGAGGCTTTTAGTCAAAGTGCCAGTCACCAGGGGCCACTGATACCATCACATACCAGGTCTGGTTACAGCTCCTTGCTTCCCTGGAGCACCGAAGAGAAGCCAGCAGTGGAGACCTGAGAAAAGAATGAAAGCAGGATGCTAAAAGAGTTGGAAAGGGTGGCTGAGAGGGAGGGCGGAGGAGGGAGGAGATGTGAGGGACAGCAGGACTGCAGCATAGCTCTAACTCTCCAGGTGAAAAATCTCTTGAGTTTTGGCTCAAGTCACTCTCTCACCTACGCAGACAGAAATGCCTTTTCAGGGGATGTTGGGAGTGCCTGAGAAAAGAGCAATGTCTGTCAAAAACATAAACTTCTAATCCCTCTAGCACGGAATATCATGCCAGTTTTGTGGCATGTGGTTCTTCATTCCTGTACCTTTTGTCACTGACACTTGGCTTGAAATTGCCAGAAAAGCCATGGGACCTTCTCTTTCCTTCAATAAGCTGTTGATTACTGAGTGTGTACTGTAGCCAAGCTCAGTCTTGGTTCAGAAGATCTAGCTTCCCCCACCTCTAAGGAGCACCCCACCCAGCTGGGAAGAGGAGCCTCAGGCTACACAAAGTCAATGTTAAGTTGCTATTGTGCTTCTAGAGCTAGGGGATGCTGTGCTGGCTTGTGTCTCTCTAGTTTTCATTTTGCTACTGAATTGAGGCCAAGAAGCTAAGCCACATATGAGGTCACTTATCATCACTTTTTTATATGGCCACAGACAGGATGTCCTTTTTCAAAGTCTTCCCCTTTGATTGCAAAAGACAAGACTATATAACTCTGGATGCATCTCTGATTATTACTGGATAAATAAAGGAAAATGCCTGTTACTGGCCCCTTTGTTATCAAAGAAGGATGGCCTTTTTTTTTTTTTCCTGCACTAAAATGTTTTCTTTAGGCCTGGTGTTAATGAAATTCTTTGCATGCATTACCTAATTCATTCCCACAATAACACTACCAAATAGGAATGGTTTTATTGGGCTATTTCACAGATAAGGAAACTGAGGTCTAGGGAGGCTTAGTCACAGGCTAAAGTAAGCAATATAATAAGATATGAGATAACCTGAACTTTCAGATACCCAAGCTTCTTGACCTAACTTAAAGGTGACACCTAACTGATATCTGATATCTGTCATCACTCACATCAACTCTTGACTGTCTTTTCTTCATTCTCTCATGTTACTGAAAGGGAACTTCAGTACACTCAAGCCGAAAGCAAACCTGTAAGAGGCAGGCTCTGTGCTTGAGCCAGTTCTGCTTCGGGCAGGGAGCTAATCAGATGAGACAATAGGGAAAAAGTGTGGGATGAACACATGTCAAGTGACAGAATGGTGGGGTGGTTTGGCTTCAAGGGCCCTTTCAGACAGAGGGTGTAGCATGGCCAAAGACACGGAGGAGGAATGGGGGAATTTGCCTAGCAGGGTCTGCATGGAGTCAAATAAGGAAGGTCCCCACTTAGCAGGAGTGGGGTTTTAGGCAGGTAAATGACTAAATCACATCAATGTGTAAGAAACACGTTTCCTACTTTACTTCTTCATGATGTAGGTCCTGGACATATCTGGGAGAAATCCTTATGTCCAACCCATCCTATTTTTCCCCTCTGGTGTTTAAATTGGCTTATTCCTCCAAGGATGAAAGAAAATCCTTTGGTAGCTCCCAGACCCGTGCCTGGGGTGTCCTGCAGTGAGCAGGGACTTGCATAGACATCAGGCTGATTCTTGCCTCCCGAGTCTGATGAAGTGTGACATTTTGTGAAGTGTACTTTGTAATATTTTGTGAAGTGTATTTTGTGGGTGTACTTTGGTGCAGCCAAACTATGTTTCTGTGGTTTTTTTTTTTTTCTTCCTCTTTTCTTTTCCTTTCTCTTTCTTTTTCGTCTACCTTCTCTTCTCGTCTTTTTTTTTTTTTTTTTTTTTTTGCAGGGAGCTTTTCTTTTTTTCATTCATAATGCAAAAAAAAAAAAATGCTTCCTATATGTTTAGAAAATCCAATTCAGGCACATGAAGAACTTTGGGCCAAAGTCTTGATGCCCTGCCTGGGGATTGGGCCACACAGTCTTCAGTAGACAAATGATTACATTGTACATCAGAATCATTTACAGAGCTCTGAAAATTCTCTTTTTCATATATTCCATTAAGTCTGGGAGACATCAAGGGCCCCAACCACACCCAGAAATCATAAAACACCATATGGAATTTTACATTATTTGGAATAATTTTCATTTGCCCTTTCCTTTATTTTGCCCTCTCCTATCCTCATAGCCACATGGGTTGGCAGTCAGTTTAACTCTTTGACAGGTGGGGCTGGGAAACTTTTGGATGTGGGGGATTGTCGTGGGAGGTGTAAGATGTTGACAGTATCCCTGGCCTCTACCCCGAAGTTACAAGTCTCAGCATATCAGCTATGACAATGAAAAACATGTCTACACATTGCCAGAGTCCCCTGGGGGAGAAATTTCCCATACTGAGAACTGCTGCTCTCATCCTAGCTTCTGTACTTCTGAGTCACGTGAACTTTGGCAAATGGCTGAAACTCAAATTACAAGTTCACTCATTTAAAAAATGGGGACCCTTGTATCTACTTTTCAAGGTTGTTATAAGAATGTCCTTGTCAAATGCAATCATTTCACTGAGTTCTCAGAAAACTTGAGTCTGCCTTCTCCATCTAGTCCCATAGCCAGGGTACAGGAAAAATTTTTTTCTTTCTTTTCCCTCCCTCCTTCCCTCCCTCCTTATTTTCCCTCTCTCTCTCTCTCCTTCCCTCCTTCCTTCTTTCTTTCTCTTTCTCTTTCTTTCTTTCCTTTTATTCTCTCCCTCCTTCCTCCCTTTCTCTCTTCTCCTCTCTCCCTCCCTCCCTGCCTCTCCTTCCTTCCTCTCTTTTTTCTCCTTCCTCATCTCTCTTCCCCTCCCTTCCTTCCTTTCTTTTTTCCCTCCCTCTCTCTTCCCCTCCCTCCCTCCCTCCCTCCTTCCCTCTCTCACTCGCTCCTTTCTTTCTTCTTATTTTCTCTCTCCTTCCTTCCTTCCTCTCTTTTTCTCTCCCTCCCTCTCTCTCTTCCCCTCCCTCCCTCCTTCTCTACCTTCCTTCCTTCCTTGTCTTTTAATTGATGGTACTAGGGATTGAACTCAGGGTTTCATGCTTTCTCTCTATCACTAAGCCATACCACAGTCCTTTTGCTTTTAGTTTGTTTTTCAAATAGGATCTTGCATTTTTGCCTGGGCCAGGCCTGGGACCTTAGTCTTCCTTAAGTCCAGTCACTACATCTGGCTTATTTTTGTGATAGTTTCTTGCTAACTTTGCCAGGGCTGGCCTCAAGCTGTGATCCTGCTATCTCTGCCTCCTGAGTAGCTGGGATTATAGACATGCACCAACCACATCCTGTCCTATAGGAAATTTTTCTACCATTCATATAGATCTGGATTTCCTTGTGCCAATAACAACATTGATAAATTGGACTTTATAGAAATGTAAAGGAATAGATTCCCTCCAAGACTAGCATATGATCTGTTTGACAGTGTATTGGCTTTTTGCACTCTGGTCTTAGAGCATTCCATTTGAGGTATAGAGCTCATGAGCTGCCCACTGAACCCAGGGTCTAGTCTAAGTTGATTTGGGCACTGCAAGTTGTGGTCATTCTCATCCTTGTCTATTTTTCACCATCTGCTTGTACTTCCTTATACTTATCATTTTTTTTAAACCTTTCTCTTTATGCCCTTTTCCTTCTTTGTCTCTGTCTTGCACAGGGCACAAACAGTTAATGGCACTCGGCCTGGCTGTGTCCCCAGTCCCTGTAGACTACACTGGAAGGATTGAATGAAATTGATAGTCCTAACATTACATCACTCAAATCCCCAAAGAAAGCGTAGCTGGGCGAATAGAAGGCATGACCCTGCAGGAAAGAGCTGTCAAGGGCAGTGATTGGTTTATCTTTCATGGAAAGAGAGACGTATTGAATTCTAGATGAAGAGGAAGGAGATGTCTGTGGGTCGGGTAGGGCTGCTGCGGTACTCTGGCACTTTGGAACGAGTGGTGGCTGCTGGGTGTGTGCTGAACCCTGGGACACTCTTTCGGGGAGCCTGTATCTGAGGAACATGCTCACGTGCCTTGTAGGTGAGCACAGTTTGAAGGTCAGGACCCTTCATCAAAGGGACTTTTGAGACTCTTGCCAGTTCAGGGTGCCTTCAGGAATGAGGCCACACACAGGTGGGGACCTGAATGCAGGCCAGGCCACTCTTGACCTTCAATTTCACAGGGCTTGGCCTCAGAGGACCATGCAAGTCTCTGGTGGCTCCCTTTCCTACTTCTGGTCCCCTCTGCCTTATTACAAGCTCATGGTTCTCTGAAAATAAGCATCAGTGGGGACTTTATAAGACAGACAGCATAGTGTACTGGAAAGAGTTTGAACTTTGAAGGGAAGCTGCCCCTAACCTGAAACTTGACTCATTTTTCTTGTAAATATGTCGCCCTCAGCAAATTACTTCATCTCACATAGAATCTTCATCTTAGTCTTTAAAATAGAAGGTGAAATAACACTTACCTGTTAGAGCTTTTATACAGATTAGATGTAACCTATACCAAGAGCGAGCCTAATATGTGACTTGTATTGTTACTTATAAGTGACAACAAAAGCTCAGAACTATGAAGGGGCTGGGATGTGGTCAGCAAACCAGAAAATGTGTAGGCAAGGATATAAGTCCCATTTTATGGATTGCGGTGGACAAAGTTCAGAGCCCCAGGGCACCAGGCAAACTGGATTCCTGGGATAAGAACATGGTTATGTCTTAGAATGAGATCCCTGACTCCCACCCATTACATGTAGGTGTCAGCATCTCTTGTTCTGTATCATAAACACCTGGTGAGGGTCTCATAAGGAGGATGTTGAGCATTGAGGAACCAACAGTTACTTCTTCCATCAGCCTCCAGGAGGTAGAGGTTGACAGTGCCCAGTGGGGGACAGATATAAGCAATCCTGGACACAAATGCTAAAATGACCGAGGGCAGGACACCATGAGAACACATTTCAGGCCTAGTGTATCCCTGGGCACTAGGGACAGTTGACCTAAAAAGCAGCTGAAATCCAAAAGTTGAGTCATAGAGACAAAAAGAAAGGCAGGCAGAATTTTTAAATAAAGAAAATAGGTGGACATGAAAATCCAAGTGACCCCAAGGAAAAAGAGGTAGAGAAAATTTGTCTAATGATCTCAGATCTCTTTTGAGGTCTTTCCATCTTCCTCGGGTTGGGGCTGAGTGTCCCCCTGTGTCTTCCCAACGAGTACCTCTTTCTATTCATCATAGCTGAACACTTCTTGACCAGGAAATCAAGAGAATATATAAAAAGAAATCACTTTTTTTCTTTTAAAATTGCATGTACTTCCTAATTCATCAGTTTTGAATAAAAATCCATTTAACAGCTTGTTCATGATTTCTCTCATTTTTTGGCTGACTTTTAAAGCATCTATTTTGATAATGAGTTGGAAAGCACAAGTTTTAATCAATGTCTTCCTGGGTTTTATCTCTGGGTCATAGCTTTAGATTAGAGAGGAAGCAACTGAAATTTGCTTCTGGGTGATAGTTTTTGCCTGGCTTTCTATGAAATTACTTCATTGTTTTCATACAATTTTAGAAGCCACAGGCTGTCTAATGTCTATGATCTCAACTGACCTCAAATGGATGAGACAGGGGCTGAGATCCCCATTCTACAATAGGTGAATGAATGTTCAAGAGCTGCTATCAACCTTCAGGGAATGGACGGTTGGGGCCCACAGTGGTGAGGGAGAGAAGATCCCTCATTCAGTCCAAGTGATTCGCAGAGGAATGGTGCATTTGGTAGGTGGTGAATGTTAAGAAAGAACTAGGACTTCTGAAAACTGTATCGTTCATTGCACTAAATTATGGGTAATGAAGGAAGCAGGGAAACTGAGTGGTGAAGTGGGTTGAGACACACTGTTTTTTTTCTCCAACAAGTCTTCAGTTGCTTTAAGTCACTTCTAGCTAAAAAGACATGGAGAGGGGGATCTAGCCATTGCCTCAATGGTGCCAGAAGCTCCATGTTGGGGGGTGATGTGACTTGTCAGTTAATAAGGGAGAGAGGAAATGGTATCCATGTAGTCTGCATTCTAAACTTGTGGCTGGGCGGAGGGTCATTGTGGTAGAAACAATTAGAATTTCGTGGTTTCAGACCTGCCTGTGTAAGACCCTTGATTCTGCTATTTGGAAGGCTGTGTGGCTTTGGTCTACAACTTAACCTCTTCGAGCCTCAGTGCTTACATATGTAAAATGGGAAATCACAACCTATCTCTTAGGACTGTAGAGACAATTAGTGAGATGATACTTATCAATTGATTGGGGTCATATGTGACAATAAAAAAATGTTGTTAGAGAGACTGGGAGCTACAGTAGCTCAGGCTGGAGTCAGACATTTAGATAACCCTTCACTGTTCTATACAGTAATGCATACTTACTTGACCCTGCAAAAGGGGTAGGTAAAAAGTTTTCTGAGACAGTCTTTCCAGGTACAGGAAGAAACTTGCTTTAAATGTCCTGGCTGTTCAAGACTCAATTTTATCTGTGTACTGCCTATAACCACACACAGCTCCTATCTCTCCCTCTTCTATCCATGCTAATCTTTCTTTACCTGGGATGTACTAAGCTTGCTCTTATCCCAGGGTCATTGTACTATGATTCTCTCTGCAGTTCTGTTCCTTTGTCTGACTCATAATTAAGCTTTAGCCTGATCCTTTCTGAAGTGTCCTCTTTGACAACAGAGTTTAAGGTAGAAAGCCTGAAGCACCTTTCCCATATCCCATAAAACCCTGTGTCTCCCTGTGTCAACCTTGCATCACATTGCTGTACTTTCTATATCATCCACTCCTCTAGGAAATACCTTGTTTATTTATTTATTTGATAAATAGATTTTAAGCTCCATGTGAGCTGGGATAATATCTGTCTTGTCTGTACCTCTGTCTCCACTGTCACTGCTGAGTAAATGAGTGAAGGAAAGAATGAATGCTGTGACTGGAGGCTGGTGGGGCTTCAGTTATGAGAGTTGGTGATCTGCCAAGGAAGGGAAACAAGGGGGGCAAGGTGACAGTCCCGTGTGTGTTGGGCAGTAGAGGAGAGAAAATTACTGAGATGGAGGAAAGGGAGAAGTTTTTGAATTCTTCACCCACCTAGATCCCAGAGTTTCAACATCCTGCTACATCAGAGCTCAAGTCTGTCCTCTGATCTGAGGAGCGAGATAGATCAAGTGCCAAAGTAGGGTACCTTCCCGAGTTGAGTTGTCAGATATAACATAAAAATACAAGACACCCAGTTAAACTTGCATTTTAGATAAACAGCCAATCACATTACTAGCATAAGTACATACTTAGATTGCTTGGAATATACTTATGCTAAAAATCTTCATCTTTATATGAAATTCAGATTTGGCTAGACATTCTGTGTTTTATCTGGTTATCTTACAAAATGATGCAGTGGCCTTACTTCACCGAAAGGGGCTGCTCCTTTGAGTCACTTTGAGGAAATTTTTTGTCAGTAGCCACAGGGCATCCATTCTCTTGGTCACTGAGCTCTTGAGACAGACCCAAAGGCTGCCAAAAAGCTAACTATGATGCAGAGCACCTTCTATGTTCTGCAGGTTTCTTCCTGAGGTTGTCCCCTTGAGGTGTCACTTTAATCTTCCTTCCTCTCAGGGTAAGGAAAAGAGAATGATAGAACATCAACAATATCTTAAAACATAACATCTGTGAAGGTAGAGGATATAAGGACGTGTACTGAAAGCTATTGAATAATGGGGGTGAGAGGTAAAGAGGCAAGGAGAGCAATGGAAGGGGTTGAATGGACCAAAGTAAAGCATACCTGCATTGGGGACACATTGAGACACCCCTTGCAACAGTGACTTAAATATTAATGAAAGGACTGTGAAAATAGGTACAGTGGGGTGGGGAGGTATTTGTGGGAGGGTGAGGGTGAATGAAGGAGATTAATGGAGGATATATGTGGATAGACTTCATATACTTAAATAAAATAGAACAAAGAAATCTCTTGCAATTGCTTTAAGTGGGGCAGGAATGGGGTCAAGGGGGGGAGATAATAGGGGTGATCTAAACAATGTACAATATAAGCCTATTAGGAATTGTCACAATGAATCCCCCTTACAACAAATATATCCTAATTTTAAAAAACTTCCTTTCCCTCCTTCCCTAGAGCATGTGACCGACCATCTCATTCTCACTCTTTCTTGCTGTATTGCTTTTGC
Organism: Castor canadensis; assembly: GCF_047511655.1. Lineage (NCBI taxonomy): Eukaryota > Metazoa > Chordata > Mammalia > Rodentia > Castoridae > Castor > Castor canadensis. The sequence continues at coordinate 35,848,867 of NC_133404.1, read as the reverse complement.
TCTTCAACCATCTGGCAGCACAAGGTCTCTCGAAAGGCCGTTTCCTATTACCCATCAATCCTTTTCTCATTCTCTCTCTTTGGCGTTGATCTCCTAGATTTGATTCAAGGCTTGTGTCTTACAGTTAAATTTTTCCTAAGTGGAGAAGGAGCAGAAATGAACCCTTCCTCTACCATGCCAGACCCACAAGGAATAAGCAAGGGCACCTGGGACAAGTTGCACTGAGGAGTTGAGATTTTCTCAGAGTGTCTGACTTGGTTGCCTTCATCCAGCCTTGTGTCTGGATTATGATAAGCTCCTGTCTGCACTCCACTCCCCTCATGCTTGTCTACCTTTGTACTCACAGTCTTTCCTGTGTTTGGTACCCTGAGGTTGTAGAGGCTTTCTGGAGAGAGCCATGCTTTCTAATGCTGCTAACTGGAGTTAGTTTATCCAGAAGAAAATAGTCCCAATCTGACTCTGGTGTGGTTCTTTTCCTATCCCATTTGTGGTAGAAACATTTGCAGGTTCCCCTCTAGCACCAGTCAGCATCATTTTCTCCATGTCAATGCTTGCTGCATTGACATATCCAGTTGACACCAAAAGAAAGCTCGACCTCCAGCTTTTCTAGCTCAGGAAGCCATGTTCCTTTTTGGTTTTGGGCTCGTAGGCTGACTCAGTGAGTCTCTCACTCTAAATGTTATGTCTCAGCTAGTAGAAAACATCCCTAATGTTGTATCCCCTTTGGATAATTGCTATTGCTAGGAATGGCTATATAATTTGTGGGGTCAGTGCAAAATGGGAATGCAGGGCCTCATTTAGAAAAGAACTAAGAATTTCAAGATGGTGACAGTGCAGCTTCAAACCAAGTATGGGCTTCTATAAAATGCAGATCCCTATGTGGCTGAGCATCACACACATCCATGGAGTCAGGCCTGGTCACGACGCCCATATAGTTTTCCATGGTATATGTCTTTTCATGCTCTTGACTCTGTATTCAAGTGAAATAATCTCTCCAAGTTTGTTTACTTGTGAAGCACAGGCATTTTCCTCATGGATGGGTACTTGGTTAGTGTTCAGTCCAAATAAAATTCATTTCTAATGAGAACAGGTAAGATGGGTGTGTTAAGAGTCACAGGTCTCTCTCTGTTGGTCAGTCCTTTACATTTCTTTCCATATGCAAACCTTTTAAATTAGTGAGGAGAGCTAATTCAACATTTCATATATATGCTGTTTTCATTGCAGTAGCTGTTCACCTTGATTAAGTGACACAGTTACTTTCCTTGCTTGTTAGATGGGGGTAATTCAGGGAGTTATATTATTGAGGAAAAGAAATAGCTCTTGTAGTATTTGGATGTTCAGTAATTCTTCCATGACATTTCTTGTCATTGAAGCCCAGGTCTCTAATCTCAGTGAATCAAGATATTCGGTCTTATATTGGATCTTCGTCCCTTGTGTTGAGGAATGAAACAATTTGCCTGCTGTCAAGTTGTGTGTGACAACAATTTGCTTTCATTTAGACTTAGTTTCAGAGTGATGCCAGATACTTGCTTGACACCATTGTGGGAGAGTTACCTTTTCTCCAACTGGTAAAAATTTTCCTGATATGGGAACCTTGGAAGAAGCAAAGTAAGGCCTTTGTAAAAGGAGATTTGTTTTGAGGAATTGGCTCTTGTGATTATGGAGGCTGGGAAGCCCCACCTTTTGAGATCCAGGAAAGCCAGTGATACCATTCAACCTAAATCAGGTCTGAGAACTGGAAAAGTGGATGGTGGGAATCCCAGTCTGAGGGCCAAGATGAGCTAAGATATTCTGGTTCAAGCACTGAGTGTAAAAAAAAAGAAAAGAAATGGGGAATTCCTTTTCTCTCTGCTTTTTGTTCTACTTAACTCTTTAATGGATTGGATGGCACCCACACCCCACACTGGGTGAGGGAAGATCTTCCTTACTTACTGTACTGATTTAAATGCTAATCCTATTGAGAACATTGGAGCAGACACACTTGGAAACCATGTTTAACAGGAAAACTACATGGGCAGTCAAGATGACACATGAAACCAATGATCACAACATCCTAGAGCTCATATTATCTTAGTTCTAAGTGTGTAGAAGTATCATCTGGAAGCGGGGCTCAGGTGGCTCATGCCTATAATCCCAGCTACTTGGGAGGCTGAGATCAGAAGGATCATGGTTTGTAGCCAGCAGAGTTGAGGTGGGTGGGGTGTTTGTGAGACCTCATCTCAACCATTAGCTGGGCAGAGTGGTGAGCACCTGTCAGTCCAAACTGTGTGGGAGGCTGAGATCGAGAGGATCACTGCTCCAGACCAGCCTGGGCAAAAAAGTTTTTGAGATCCCATCTTAATGGAAAAAAGCTGGGAGTTGTGACACATGACTGTCATCCCAGTGATGGAAGGAAGCCTAAAGTAGGAGGGTCCTAGTCTTGGCTAGCCTGAACAAAATGTGGGACTGTATCTCCCAAAATAATTGGAGCAAAAAGTGCTGGAGGATGGCTCAAGCAGTAGAGTGCCTGCCCAGCGAGTGCAAAGCCTGAACAAAAACTCTTGGTACTGCCAAAACCAACCAACCACCCACCCACCCACCCACCCAAACAAAAAAACCTTAACAAACAAAAACAAAAAAAGAAAACAAAACAAAAGAAAACAAAAATCACACCTAGGAAGAATTTTTAAGGAACAAGAATAAGATTCTAGCTGTGGAAGTGCTACGTCATGGTACCCAGAGGATAGTCTGGGTTGAGAATTTGACTATTTTCAGGAGATTCTGATTCATATGCTTAGTTAAATATCAATAAACTAATATTGAAAGATAAAAATTCAAGGGTTAAAAAAAATTTCTGTGAGGGCATTGGAAACGGTCACTGTGCATTCAACCATTTTCTAGCAGAGTTGGTAGAAGAATTAGCTAACACCACAGAGCTGGTGGAAACAGGACTAGAACCTGAGTTACCTGACTCCTCATGTACTCTTCTTTCCAGTATGTTCTCTCCTGTTTTGCTGAGCACAACATCGATTGGTGAGTTGAACTGACCGACTCCAGTGAGATCTATCCTGTCTCTCAACGAATGGCTCATTTGCTTATTCTTCCAAAGTCAGTGCTCACTTTTGTTTATTTTCACTTTCATTTTAATTGGTTGAGAAGGTCACAGCTGAACACCCACATGGCTCCAATCACCAGGTGTCAGGGGACAGAAGGCATAGCTCTCCAGAGAAGCTGGACAGAGTCCATGCTATTTGTATGTTGGATTTCCTTCTCACTCTTGCCCCAATGGAAACTCAACCCATCCATTCAGTGTGGCCAAAATGAGTGTGACTTCACGAGTAAGAGGAATATAAGCAGATGGCTGGAAAGTAAACACTCTCTGATTTAACCAGGTTCACATACTTTCACCTTTTTTATGTCTTTAATTAAAAACTGAAAAGGTCTTTGCCCTGAAAGATGAATTGAGAAAAATGTCCTATTATGAGCACACGCCACCTTTGGAGTGAAATGATTTGCACTGTAATTAAATGCAAATTGGTGTTTAAGAATAATTAGTGCAAGTGGCCTGTAAGCCCAGGGATTACCTGGTTAATCAGCAGAAATATTCGTGTAATTTCTTCTTTATCACACTTTGGGCACCTGATTGATCACAAACTTCTTTGCTTTGGAAGGCCTGGAATCATAGCCTCGTAAATTCAGACATCAATATTAGCAACAAAATAAGCATTCATAACTTGAGGATTTCTTTTTTAATTTTAATTTCTACTTTCTAACTGATACAGAAAAACATTAAAAATGTGCATATTAATGAGGTACTATGTATTGTTTTTATATATGCATACTTGGGGTAATGTTTAAATCTGACTAAGCATACCTACTTCCTCAAACATTTATTGTTTCTTTCTTTTCGTTTTTTTCGCAGAGCTGGGGTTTGAACTCAGGGCCTACGCAGAAGGTTCTAGAATAACAGACTCAGATTCAAAACCAAGCCACCCACATTCACTGGACTTTTAGGTACTGAAGCCCTCATCTCAATTCCTTTTCCAGGAAAAGTTATTCTGTTGACTCGCTCTTACTAGAATTAAATCATCATTGGTAGAAAATGGTAGCATGGACTCAAAGCTTGTTTCCACTTTCATTTTATGATTTTACTTTTTTAAATCCTCAGATTATATTCACAGTCATCAAGAAATGGAAAGAACCTAAGTGCCCATTAAAAATGGATAAAGAGAATGTGGTGCACATACACAGTGGGATACTATTCAGTCACAAAAAGAATGAAATCCTGTTGTATTCAGCAACATGGATAGAACTGGACAGAAATATTTTCAGCAAAATCAGCTGGGCTCAGGAAGAGAAATGCCGCAAGATCTCACCCATGTGAAGTTCTAAAAAGTTGATCACATAGAATTTGAGAGAAGAATGGTGGTTATCAGAGGCCTGAGTAAGGGGAAAAGTTGAGCAATGGGCACTAAGTTGCAGTCAGATATAAAGAAGAAACTGTTCCAGACTGGCAGAGTGGCTCAAGTGGTACTGCCAAGCAAGCATGAGGCCCTGAGTTCAAAACCCAGTATCACAAAAAATGAATAAATAAGACATAAGAAACTCTGTTGTACTACTGCACAGTGGAATACTAAAGATAATGACAATGAACTATATATTTCAAGGTGCCAAAAGAAAGGATTTTGAAAGTTTTCACCATAAAGAAATAATAAATGGGTAGGGTGCCAGTGGCTCATGCCTGTAATCCTAGCTACTCAGGAGGCAGAGATCAGGAGGATCGCAGTTCACAGACAGCCCAGGCAAATAGTTCACGAGACCCTATTTTGAAAAAACTTATCACATCACAAAAGTAGGGCTGGTGGAGTGGCTCAAGGTGTAGGGTGTAGGCTGTGAGTTCGCTCTCTAACAGTACATGCATGGCGTCTGTGTTGAGTCACTGTGTCTAACATCCCCCCACTCCAGAAGTATTTCTGAACAAGGACAAAGTTCACATTCTTAACACACTTAGGGCCTGAGAGAAACTTAAATTACTGTTCAAGTAACAAGGTATCAGGAAAACTGTAATTAGCACTTTTAATTGTAGATTATTTGAAAAGAGAGACAGACCAAAGGTGGGAAAATGTTTAGTCATCTAGTCAATATCAGTGGGCATTTTGGTATATAGACATTTTATATATTATACTTTTTTTTTTGCCTACTGTATGTATTAGTTACCTGTGTGAGAGATTATTCCAAGTTCAGTGATTTAAATTAACAGGTGCTATAATTCCACAGCATCTCTCTAGGTCCAGAACGACACAGCAGTTTAACTGTGTGGTTCTGACTCAACCTCCCTCGAGATGCTTGAGCCATGACTGGGAAGGAGCTACTTCTGGGATGGTTCACATGGTTGTTGACAGGCTTGTGCAGAAGACCACGGCTAAGCTCACTCATGTGTCTGCCCAGGGGCACTGGCTGGTCACCATAGAGCAGGTACTTAGAAACTGCTTTTGTTGAAAAGCTCTGACTTCTCACTTGGGCCTGCCAGTATCCAAAGGGTAGCAGAAGGCAGGATAAAATCTTAGCATTCCCTTCCTCCCTCTTGAGTCTGTCTTTGCTCTGAGCCAATCTCTCTGTAGTCACCTCAGAATCCAGGAAAGACAGGACTGGGTGATAACACCTTGTGACAAGAGCAGAAAATGCCTTGTTCCTCAGACGATGCCTTTCATATAAGGATCAGGTACCACGTGACCAGCCTGAGCCTGAGATGAAGTTGAACTGGACTGTAACTAGAACTATTTGATAATTATACACACCTCTCAGTCAGTCCCTGCCCCAATTCTTCCTCTGTTTAAACTTAAAACTCATACCAGTACCCCAGGGATAGGCTCAAGTGCTTACTTTGTCCCTTAAGTGCACATAACACATAACAAACCTCATTTCTCTGTCCTTCACCACTACTCATCACTTCGTTTGGTGTAGGGAGGTAAGTGGCTGGACCTGACAGGGAAGCCCCAGAGCTAGGCATCTGGCCTAGAACTCTGGGTTACAACCATACTGAGTGTCCCCACAACATAGCAGATGGCTTCTCTCTTTGGCTGCTGGCTTCCTAGAGAGAGTGGTGGGAGGGAAGGAAAAAGGGAGAGAGAGAGACAGACAGACAGAGAGAGAGCGCTCACAAGTCAATCTCAGAACCAACGTTCCATCACTTTGATTAATATTCTGTTCACTAGAAACATGTCACACTCAATGGGGAGACAACGAAGCTCCATTTTTTGTTTTCTAAAAAAGGAACAAACATTAAATTTGTGGACTTATTGTTTAAATCCTGTGTCTGTCACACTATACATTTAGAAGTGTTGTAATTATAGTATATGTTTCGTTGATTTTTAGTCTTTTTTGAACACAATGGATAAATGAAGAGTTGCATATTACCTATTTCTATATCTTCTGATGGCTACTACCAGAAGTGGTTCTGTATGAACATTTTTGCTATAGTTCTTGGTATTGTTTAATTGGGATGGATTTCTACAAGTAAATAACATGGTCAAGGATATAGATGTCTTTTAGGAAGTTTTTATACCTATTGTCATAGTCATATTCATTTTTGAGATGGATGAGACAATTCCTACCGGTTATGTAACAGATTCACTACAGCAGTTAAAAGTCACGTTTCAAGTCTAAGTGATGGAGGAGTAACACAATGACTGCTTCTCCCCAAGGGGTGATGTCTGCTCCTGTCACTGGTCCAGGTCTCATGGACAGATTCCACTCTGAATAACAGAAAGGGTCCCTTTTCCTCTGAGATTACACAATGAACATGTAGTCTTGAATAAATAAAGTCATCACACTCATGTAATGATATGGTGCTACAGAATCATGCTCAGATAGGAACTTTTTTCTCTTAGTGGAACATTTTTGGATCCTTACTGAAGTAGTCAAACAGCTGTAGTTTCACCCATTTCCTTGACAGACTATAATACTGTGTTTAACGTGGTATTGTCACCTTGGTTATATTATGGAAGTGGTTGTTACTGTTGCTTAACTTTCAGGAGTAATTATAATTCAAATATCATTGTGATAATTCTTTTTGTTGGTGCAACTTTATTGATATGTAATTCACATACTATGTAATTCACTTAAACTGTACAATTCAGTGGACTTTAGTATATTCATAGAATTGCAAGCACATGATTTTACAAATCTTCATCACTCTAAAAATAAACACTGTGCCCATTTGCAGTGTGCCTTAATTCCTTTATTCTAAAAAGAAATAATGATAAAAGTGAGAGCACACAAGGGAGGAGTGAGGACAGGTAAGACACCTAAAAAATTAGCTAGTATTTGTTGCCCTTAATGCAGAGAAACTAAAGCAGATGCCTTAAAAGCAACTGAGGCCAATAGGAAAAGGGGACCAGGAACTAGAGAAAAGGTGAGATCAAAAAGAATTAACCTAGAAGGTAACACACACGCACAGGAAATCAATGTGAGTCAACTCCCTGTATAGCTATCCTTATCTCAACCAGCAAAAACCCTTGTTCCTTCCTATTATTGCTTATACTCTCTCTACAACAAAATTAGAAATAAGGGCAAAATAGTTTCTGCTGGGTATTGAGGGGGTGGGGGGGAGAGGGAGGGGGAGGAGTGGGTGGTAAGGGAGGGGGTGGGGGCAGGGGGGAGAAATGACCCAAGCCTTATATGCACATATGAATAATAAAATGATAATAATAAAAAATAACAAATACCTCCTTTTTATGGGTGCCTGGGACAATTCATGAGAAGAGCAGGCTGGGCATTGCTCTGTAGGACAGGACCTCTCAGGCTGTGCCTTGTCCTGACTGACTCCATTTTACACAATAGCAGTATGCTCCATTTTGAATGCAAATTGCTGAGACAGTAAATGAACACCATCTATTCAGCACAAACTGTGAGGCACAGACTGATAAATAACTTATTTATGCAAATAAAATATTACCACCTATGAGCTTATCAAGCAAGTCAGGACTATAAGGACACATGCACATATTAAAACCGTATCAGAAACACTGGGTCCATGAGCTTATCAAACACATCAGACCAACAAATGATGCAATCCCCTGACTTGGATCTGTAAAAAGAAGGTCACCCAACACTGGGCTGGAGCAGCATTCACTGGCCCTGTAGCACTGATTGACCTGTCATCAGGCCATCTGTACATGTCACAATCAATCAACTGATAAGCTCTGGACTCTCCCTGGGGCTTCAGTTTAGCATAATCCCCCAGCTTGACTTAGACCACCCAAACTGAACTGCCCACAGTTCGTCCCCACTTCTCCTTGTGCCATATTTGGGTCTTGAGGTGCCTTGAGCTGACTGTGGTTCTGCTGTAGAAACTTCAACAGCTATGTGACTGGATTTCATAACGCTGTTAATATCTTACTTAACCAGTTGCAGTGGCTGTCTTTGCATGTCTCTGTTTTCTGCTCTTACCTTCAGAAAGGAAAACCCTTTGGAATCTTAGGGTCATCTTCCTCCTTTCTTAGCTGTTCTTTAACCTATGTATCATGGTGTGAAGAACCTGTGTTTGCCAGTGTTCACAAGTGCCAAGGGACATCAAGAATGCTCAGTGACTTGAAGCTGAGGAAATTGATATGGATTGTGAATTTACTGTCACTCAGTAAATTCTGACATTGTGGAAAGACACAAACAGGTCCATCTCTGTTACTGAGAGCTTGCTTGGGCTGGTTTGTTTACAGTTTTTTTTTTTTGTGTGTGTGTGTGTGTGTGTGTGTGTGATCTGATTCTGGATGGGGAGAAAGAGAAGTGGCTGACTCAACACTCTCACAAAGTTGTCACAGGGAAGAGTAAGTCATTCCTGTGTGTCAGTGCCAATACTTGTGGCCTTAAAAAGATACCTATAGATGGAATATTAGACTTCCTTTAAGGACAATCCCTTTAATTCCTCAGACTGGGGAGTTGAGGATTAAAAATCCCTCTAATTATTCGAACACATGGGGCACATCCTGGCAAACTTCTCTTGGTGAAATCTTTAATAGAATGTTAATCGTATAATGAAAAAACGCTGTCAGCAGTCAGCAATAGGACAGCTATCTTTCTTCTGGCCAAAATTTCCACAGATTTTTTACAATCTTTTCTTTTCACAAGGATAATTCTGGTGAAATCACTGCTGGCTGGTGGTGTCAATAGCAAAATGATGGAAAAGGGAACTCTTCACTTGCAAAGGCAATAGGATGTCAGCTTGTGACCCAGGACCTCTGGGCCATAATTCACCCCCTCCAAAAACAGTGGACAACAATTTCCTTCCCAGGAGGTCAGTAGCAGGAGGTGTAGGGGTACCATGGAGTCCAGATTCAAAGGGACTTTTTAAATGTAATTGTACTGCTGGTTCTGTTTAGCTAGAATGTTACTCTTAGACATAGCCTATGACAAGGAAATAATGGCTGCAATGGTCTTGGGTTGACCCATGCAGAGAAAGATGAACTCTTCTGTTTTGTTAAGAAGAGTGTGCAGTCATCATGATGGCTGTTTCTTCCAGATACACTTGGCATTGGTGGTCAACCAAATGAGACAAGGATTCTTAGGTCAATTCATTTTCCTGAATCATGAAATATACATCAAAACCAGGCATCAAAACTTCAGCCCTATGTGTGACCCCACTCCTCCATAAATGGGGACAAGGGCTTCCCCTTTGGCCCTTGGGCAGAGGCTGCTTATTTGTATTCTGCTCACTGGGTTCCTGGTGACATAAGCCTGATTTTACAGCAGTAAATAATTCAAAAGAGAGGGCTGCTGTAGAGCTGGAAGCCATAGATATTTGCATAAGGCAAGCCAAACTAGGATGCATTTTAAGCCAGCTGTGTTATCTTCATGCACCTTGTACAAGACTCAGATAGTATCTGTGTGAATATTTTCTTATAAAGCCAAAACCTTCCTGTTCCCTCAAACTGATTCTCTACCTAGATTTGAATCCACATTGAAACACTTGAAAATTTTGATAAAAACATTTTTTCCCAGTCTCAAAGTAGAAATGCAGACTTTCTGTGTGTGTGTGAAAGTTCCACGGTTTCAAATGAATTCTGGGAAAAGCAGTTCTTATCAAAGTAAATTGTCTCCGTTATAGGCATCTGAAAGTTTGTATAGCAATGCAGTTTTACCACAACTCTTTTTTTTTTTAATTGGAAAAATGTTCATTACAGTGCATAATGTTTTATTTTTGACGCGCCCTCTAAGAAAAAATATAATTCTTTTTGTATTTCAAGGAGCAAGAATTCTTTTTTTTTAATTCAAGTCCTCACGCTTGCTAGGCAGGCACGCTATCTCTACCACTTGAGCGATGTCCAGCCCTACTTGCTTTGGTTATTTTTGAGATAGGGTCTCACATTTATGCCCAGACCATACAAGGCTGCAATTTCTTCTAATTGTGCTTTCTGCACAGCTGGGAGGACATGTGTACCTTCGTGCCCTGATTTCATTCATTAAGATGGGGCTTTGTGAACTTTTTTGTGAGGTCTGGCCTCAAATGGCAATCCTCCTGATCTCTGCCTTCCAAGTAGCCAGAATTCCAGGTGTGAGTTACCACGCCTGGCCAAGTAACATTGCTTGCATAGTTATTTTGTTTTATTTCAAAAACCTTTTGAATTACTTAATCATATACATTTAATAACTTTTATTGAATGTTAGAAATTTTTTTTTAAGTTGGTCCAACAAATGTCTGCTCTGTTAATTAAGGGAAGCTTCATGAGCTTGATATCCAGTCTTTTAAAAATTTTTTTAATTGTTTGTACATTTATTTGTATGTGTGTACATTGTTAGGGCCACCTCTTCCCTGCCCCACAGCTACCTGGCAGAACCTGTACCGCCCTCTTTTTCTCTGATTTTGTTGAAGAGAAAACATAAGAGCTAATAAGAAAGACATAGCGTTTTTGGTAGCTTGAGATAAAGATCGTTATACAGAGAGATTCCTAGCGTTGCTTCCATGCCCTTGTGTATCACAACCCGCTTTGGTTCATTGCTACCAGACCTCCTCACTACTTCCCGGTCACCGTCCCATAGTGACCTCTGCCAGTTTAAGATTACTTTATTCTCTCCTCTACAGTCAGCACATCAACCACATTCAAGTTTTAGGTTTCCTTCCTTTCTCCCCTTAGTGTGTGACCCGTGTCCAATAATATTACTGCATTTGTTTTAGGTCTGTAATCCGCATATGAGGGAGACCATACAATTTTTGGCCTTCTGAGCCTGGCTAACTCTGCTTAAGATGATGTTCTCCAGTTCCATCCATTTACTTGCGAATGACAAAATTTCATTCTTCTTTGTGGCTGAGTAAAATTCCATTGTGTATAAATACCACATTTTCTTAATCCATTTGTCAGTGGTGGGGCATCTTGGCTGTTTCCATAACTTGGCTATTGTGAATAGTGCTGCAGTAAACGTGGTGTGCAGGTGCCTCTGGAGTAACCTGAGTCACATTCCTTTGGGTATATGCCTAGGAGTGGGATTGCTGGATCATATGGCAGATCTATGTTTAGGTTTTTAAGAAGCCTCCATATTGTTTTCCAAAGTGCTTGTACTAGTTTACATTCCTACCAGCAGTGTATGAGGGTTCCTTTTTCTCCTGCATCCTCACCAACATTTGTTGTGGGTGGTCTTTTTGATGATGGCTATTCTAACAGGAGTGAGATGGAATCTTTGTGTGGTTTTGATTTTCATTTCCTTTATGGCCAGGGATGGTGAACATTTTTTTCATGTGTTTTTTGTTCATTTGGATTTCTTCCTTTGAAAGGTTCTGTTTAGTTCAGTTGCCCACTTCTTTATTGGTTCATTTAATTTGGGGGAGTTTAGTTTTTTGAGCTTCCTGTGTATTCTGGTTATCAGTCCTTTGATATATAGCCAGTGAACATTTTCTCCCACTCTGTGGGTGGTGTCTTCAGTTTAGAGACCATTTCTTTTGTTGTGCAGAAGCTTTTTAATTTCATGTAGCCCCATTTGTCCATTCTTTCTCTTAGTTGCTGGGCTGCTGGAGTTCTACTGCCACATCTCTTTTTTTTAAAATTAGACTTGTTTCATGGTTATGTGTCCAAACTAAGGAGAACACCTTGAATTTCTAGAAGGAGCTCAGGAAATGTCAAAGAGCTGTTTTTATGGCCATATACTGGAATACTCTGCACTTAGGGGCACATTCATATTCTTTTGCTCCATCTTTCATTCTGATTTTAAAAATAAATCAGAAAAAAATAAATTAGCATCTAATATTACAGGGACTTTTCAATTTTGTGATATGTGTACATTCTATTTTAGGATTTATTTTGATTAGGAAACAGCCTTTTTGTTCAATGAAGGCAGCTTGATAAGGACAATCCTAGCTCTTCTTGATTCAAAATACCATGTTGAAGAGTAAGAGGTAGCATATGTGGAAAGTACCAGACCACAGTCAGTGTTTTCTTCTGTCTCTTATTACTCTTTAACTTGTTGAATAAAAGTGACAGGAGGCCATTGTTTTGGACTAACTACCTGTTTTAGACTAAAACTCATTGTGGAATCGCTGATTCTAAGGTTCCTCATTGCATGGTGAAATTAATTAGCTATTTATCTGACCTTCCTCCCCCCTCAAAAAAATCACAATTAGAGAGATGACAGCAAGACTCCCAAACAGGCCATTTTCAATTGATGTGATGACAGTCCCCTTCCTTTGCTTTAAGCATTACACCTCAAAAAATAACCTGAAATAAACTGATGTTAAAGTATTGGTTATTTTCTATTGTTCTGTTCTGGAATGTAATTTTGAAATGATCCATCTGCTATTTTGCTTTTTAGTTTCTGCTTTCTTCAGGTCTTTTCTGTCTCTAAAACCAAACTCCTTTCCTCAGTTCATTGAAACATTTATTCTAACTTATGAAATGAAGTGCTGCTAATTCTAAAGTTGAAAATAAAGCCAGTGAAGATTGTTGAGTTGTTGTAATTTTGTCCTTTGACATATTCTTAAAGAATATACTCTTAGATGTGTACTCCTGCTGTCTTGCTTTTCAAGAAACAATATTTTGGAAGAATAGCCACTTTTGATGTCTTCTGAGTGGTCTTTAAGGGTTCAGCAGGGATATTTTGACTATTGGGTTTGGTCTTCCTTTGTGTGTGTGTGTGTGTGTGTGTGTGTGTGTGTGTGTGTGTGAGACTCAGGGCTTCACACTTGCAAATCAAGCACTCTACTACTTGAGCCACACTCCAGCCCATTTTTCTCTGGTTATTTTAGAGACAGGGTCTCTTGAACTATTTGCCCAGGCTGGCCTCAAAACTTGATCTTCATGATCTCAACCTCCCAAGTAACTAGGATTATAGGCATGAGTTACTGGCGCCCAGTTCAGGTCTTGCTTTTTTACTTTGTATTTGATTGGTGAAAGATGAGAAAGAAACTGATGCTTGTTGACATGCTGCTTCCCAGAGAGAGTCAAGACCACTGTTCCTTGCTTACTGGCATTCTCCTTATGGAGCTGTGATAATCCAAACGTGTACTTTCCGCCTGCTGCTAAATGTCTGAGCACTGATGCAGTAGACTTCTGAGAGATATTCAGCTCTTTAGGACTTTCCCAAGAGAAGTCATCTAAAGGCACCCATATTTGTGTACAATGTGAAGCTGACTCTGGCCAGCCCTTCTTGTCCTTGTGTCCATTAGCCAGATCCAACTTGTGCTTCCCTATTATTATTCCACTATCTCTCCTCCACCTCATCTTCTTGTAGGAGGGAATCACATGCCAGTCAGGAAATAAATCAGAAAATAGCTACATGTCGAATCAATGCATGTATTGCAAGTTTCTCTGTCTCTTTGGGTGCACCCACTGAGATGGGAATGAACACTTAGACATACTAAGGGCAACTTATTTCCAGGTTTGTAGCTTAAATTAACACTGTCATACACTGCTTATGGGAATGAGGATGGGCACCATAGCTTTGTAAAACTAGTATTCTCTATTAAAACTACATATGGTTGATGTGCTCTCTATGTAAGAATGAATACAGAATTTTAAAAACTGTTTAAATCACCATAGGAAGGGAACTAATGTAGGAAGAAGAAAAATAGAGGAGATGAACCAACTTGGGTTATAATACATATACACATATATATCACAAGAAAACTCCTTGTATAGCTATCTTAAACAAACAAAAATGTCTTTTTTTTTCTTTTACAAAATCTGAGAACAGGAGAGCAGAACAGGTCCTGTCTGGAGGGATTGGTACCAATGGGGGGACAGGGAGGATGTGGGGAAAGGGTGTAGGAAGGTGAATATGGTGCAAATACTATGTACACATGTATGTAAATGGAAAATGGGATCTGTTGAAACTTTTCTATGAATGGAGGGAAGGGTGCATAAATGAGAATGATGGAGGAGGTGAATTAAAGTATGATATATTGTAAGAACTTTTGCAAATGCCACAATGTACCCCCAGCACAACAATTAAAAAAAAACACAACTAAATATGCTACTCCCCTTTGCCTGGATAATTTTGCTCCTATCATTTGTTGGCAACCTTCTTTGACTTGAACTTGGCTCATCTTCGCACTCACCCCTCGCCCCTCAGCCTGGATGCAGTACACTGGCCATTCTTCTTGTGGACCTGCAGGAATGAACTTTCTTTGTTGCTGGACACATAGTGCAATTTGTGCCTAATTTACTGACTCCGGTTGAAAAGCACTCCTCTTTGATTGGATAACCAAATAATAATCAGGCCCTGTAGTTTAAGCTTGACTTAAAGAAATCATGTCTAATAAGGCAGAGGCAAGAGAGAAAGTGCCACAGGGCTATCAGGAGTGAATAAATTGTGTTAGCAACTTAGGTCGATAGGAGCAGGACTGAGGAAATGCCCTGTGTTTAAGATTCTGTTCTAAGGCCTCCTTAAGGAACCCACTCCCCATATCAAGGCTGGGTGTGGGCCTCGAAGGCATAATGACTGCTCTATGACCTTCCATTGGTGGCGCTAACCTGGGAAGGGCAAAGAAGATAAAATACCAGTGCTTCCGTCCTCACCTTATCAAAAGTGCAGGCCTAAGTGCTTTCCACACCTGGGCAGCCACTATGCAGTTACCAAGCCATTTGGGGAGGGGTCATAAGGGGATGACTTCAGTTTTGTGCCCTCTAGTAACTCTACCCTATTGGATAATAAAAATGCTTCGATAGCTTGGATGCTGCAGCCCTGATGTGAGCTGCTTGCCTCATGTCTAAGGCGTAACTCTGCTTTACTAATAAATCGCTCTTTCTTCATACTCTTCACGGTTGTTTTACTGTACCTGGAGCAGTATCCCTACCTCAGATGCTGCACACAAAGAATGGAGGGATATCTGGAACCCCAACCACCATCAACTGGTAAGGTTGGTAGTGGAGGTGCTTTAGAAGGCAACTAGGAATTTAAGCATGTAGTCCTTTCCTTCTAACCTTCTTTTCTTTTCTGTTTTTGATTTGGAGGTTGGATTTGAAGGAGTTAGTAATCTCTACAATGAGCTGATTTTCAACATTGTAATGGGTTTTTAAACACAGTGTGTTTATGACAGTGCTCTAAATCCTGCTATGGCTGCTTCAAAGTACAATACAGAAAGATTGTTATAAGTTGAATTTCGTCCTCCTTTTCCTGAATATGTTGAGGTTCTAGCCCCTAGTTATCAGAATGGAGCTTTATTTTGATACAGGGCCTTGACAGAAGTATCAAGTTAAGATGAGGTCATTAGGGTGGCCCTAATCCAATATCGTGTCCTCATAAAAAGGGGGAAATTTGAACACCAAGACACACACGCACACACATGCACACACACACGCACACACACATGCACACGCACGCACACACACACGAGGAAGATGATATGAAGAGACACAGGGAGAAATGACTGTCTACCAGTCAAGCAGAAAGCCGTGGATCAGATCAGCCCACCGAAGGAAACAACCCTGAGGACATCTTGATTTTGGAATTCTTGCCTCTAAAAGTTGAGATGACAGATGTCTGTTAAGACGTCCAGTTTGCAATACTTTCTTATGGCAGTCTTCAGAAATAAATGAAAAGACCTGTGGAACACTTTGATTATAGGCCATAAGGGAGGCTTGTGAATACTGAACACTCTGGTGTAAATTAAGGTGTTTAAAAAGGAGATAAACAGGTAAGAGGTTTGAAAACACTACTGTTTTTTAAGTAAAAGTCATGATCTCTAGGGAAGATCAATGAGTCAAAACTAGCCCAAACAAAATCACTACCTTGAATAAAGAAAGTGACTGAGGTGATAGGAATCTCTTCCCCACCTAGTTGCCTAGGATGGGCCGTTTATGAATTGCTCCATCACTACCTGTGGGTTTGCCAGGCCTGGGGCCATGTAAGCAAGTTTATTCTCTTTCCTACTGGTCTTGGGAGTTTATTCTTTTTCATAGTCAATTGGAAAGTAACAGTTACAAAGGCATTTTGAAGAACTCACATTGAAGTGTTAGGCTTGGATTGAAAATGAGGCAAAAGTAATCAGATTCATAAAGAAAACCATAACAGCCTGGGTTTTACTCTTCAACAAACATTTCCTGAGAGCCTGCTCTACTCCAGGTGCTGATGGGGTGCTGGGGCCCATGCATGGTTGACTAAAAACCACACAGTCCTACCCACATAGCACTTGGACCCATTGTTTAAGAAGCAAGCTTAGACCTGAGTTGCCCAGGGAAAATGTTCACATTCACAGAGGCAGGAAAAGACAGTGTTTTAGCAACTTGAATGGTAGCTGAGGAGGAAGCGGTGAAAGCAGGGAATAGGAGAGGTTTGGGAGTCTGGCTAGACAAAGTTCCCCAATCCAAGTCTCTGAGTTAGCTAGCGCACTCTTGAGTTCACACCCTGCTGTTGTTAGCTTTGCCCAGTTAGGGACTTGCCTTTCTAGTCAAGGGTGAGTTCTGCCAGATAGCATTGAGTTTGAATTGCAATGTCTTTATTGTTCTTTGAGCTTGAGCACCAAAGGCTGGAGGGAAAGCAAATCTCCCTTCAGTGTATTTCATTTGAAAAGTAAAGTTTACCTATTTATTTCCAGATTGTTCCTGCTTTCTACCTCGAAGAGACTTAATGCTGGAAAGCGTTTCTTCCCTCAGCAGCTATTTATCTTGAAACAAAGATCAACTTTTAAGAATGTGTTGCAATATATACACTTTTGGACATGAAAATGAGAGGCTTGAAGAATCTTGTAGATACTTGCAAAAATTCACGAAATCCTGGCTCAGTATTACATCATACTCCAAGAGAGCTCAAAGGGGCCAGGTTCTCAATGGAGAGCCCACCATGCAGGCAGATCTTATGCATACAATTTCTGTTCCTAGAAAGAGGGCTTCTACCTTGGTGAAGTTATTGGGGGAATCTTTGAAAGACCTCAAGAGGCTCTAAAACTCTGGGAACATTGGGAGGTCATGGACAGTTAAATCTACTCCCTTTACAGACCTGGATTCTCCTGGACTGTTTTCAAGGGTCTGCTTCCTTCTATCATGAGCCATGTCTGCCTCACCCCTTCCTTCTCTTCTACCTGCACACTTGCTCTTTCCAACAATACATAACAGAAATCCCAAAGACTTGCTAGATTTAGTCTAGCAGACCCTTATTCTTAGCTATTCATCTGGGAATTTAAAAATTACAGAATGTCATGCTGAATGCCATCTCAGAAAGGTGAACTATTTCTTAGTATTAGAACAACTTTGCATTAAGCATTTTGGTATATGAAAATGTTCTGTAAAGACGATGGAAACCAGGGATCTGCTAAGCCTGAGAAAGAAAATGGAGCTGACTTTCTAATTTTTGCAGAGAGCCTATACATACCTCTGGTTCTGGTTTAGACATGGAAGTAACTAAGTCTATATTCCTGCCTGCAAGACCCTTCCCATTTAGCATGGGAGAGGAGCATCCATGCAGTCCCAATGCAGTGCAGCACAGAATCACGGAAGTTTGCCCAAGATGCATGGGGTGTCTCTGTGAAGGAAGGGGGCAACGATCAGAGAAGGATTCAGAACTGAGCTAGTGTGGAAACTCCATGGTGTAATCAGTTAGCAAGCCAGTTTTCTAGGCAGAGAAATGTCTAGAAATGCCTTTGTTACTCTTGCTAATTGCCCTCTGAGCTTGAGCTGAAGCAAAGCATGGCATGTCCAGCAAAGCGCAAGGGAAGGGGTGAGTGTGGCTGGCAGGCAGGGTATTATGGAGGCAGGGGCAGGGAATGTGGACTAGGACAGATCCAGAAGCCTTCTGTGGTGACTGGAGTTTCTTATGTCAGCCATGAGCAGCACTGGGGGAAACTTAAGGTCACATTTGTATTTTGGAAAAAGCCTGCTGCAGGTGTGTTGAGCCTGGAGACAAGAACAAAACTGGAAACATCCAGTTTAGTATCAGAAACACAGGGTTGAGCGATGTGGCTCTGGTAGGTCTATTGCTATGATATTAGGAATATCCTATAATCTCATCCAGCCAAACTGAGAGCGCCTGGTGGGATGTACTTTGCTTATTTACAGATTTTCTGGACTAACTGTTTCCTAACCAAGCCAGTACCTCCCCTGTGCACCTGGATGTGACACTCACTCTTCCTAGCTTTCACGCCCAGAGGAAACAAACTAGTTATTGGGATTGTCTGCCACTGGGGATGCAGCAGCTAACAAAATGGACAAAAGTCCCTTCCTTTGAGGAGCTTGCATTTGAGTTGGGGAAAACAAAAACCAGCCCCACACACTAGAGGCTAGGTAGTAATGAAGGTATTGGCCAAAAATAAACATGGGAAAAGGGATTGCAATTCATAATTGGACACCAGTGAAGCCTCAAAGAGGGGGACAATTTAACAAACTTGACCCCCCACGGGACTTTTATCTAGAGGGTTAGGCTGTTTAAAACAGGACAAGTGTGGTCTCAAGTGCTAACAGAGGATCTCTGCTTCCTAGTGGTGCCATGGACACCACTTCCTGTTTCTGCAGTGGGCAGCCATATTGACTACAGAAAACAACCTACCACTCCCTTTTCCCCTTGAACCTCCAATTTATAAAGATAAAAACATTCAGTTCAGCTGTAGCATGTTTTCTAGCTTCTTACTCAACTTTCCAGCTGGTTTGACTTAGTAGGACACAAATATGTCACCTTACTGGCCCACACTGTGAGCAAGGGGTTCAATAAAACCCAACATTATTATTATTATTATTATTATTTTATGTTGCAAAGTTTTTGGGAGCTCCACAGTTGTGGCAGATAGGATGCTAATTACATTCATTGAAAATTTACTCCAAGAGTTTGTGCATAGAGTTCTGCATCTGGTACAAGGAGTGCGCATGCATCCATCTCCCTAGTGGAAAGGGAAAGCAGGGGAGCATCCCCAGTTTCAAGGCCATTTTACACATGACCTGAAGGCCCCGCAGTTGAACACCACTGTTCCACAAAGGGACGTGGCTCAAGGACACCTTCTTATATACAGCAACAGGATCACACCTTGGAAAATAAATCAGTAATTCATTAACATCATCTAAATACCCAGTCCATATTCAAGGGTTTTTGTTCGTTGCATTTTTTGGTGTGGTTTTTTTGTGACAGGGTCTTATCACCTGGCTCAGGTTGGTCTCAAACCCTCCTCCTGCCTTAGCCTCCCAACCGCCAGAATTACAGCCGTGAGCCACCATGGGTTCTAAGAATTAGACCCCAACTAAGGCCTACACACTACCTGTGGGTTTCTCAGCCACTCCCCCTCTGTCTGTCAAATCATTTTGCCAAGACAAATCCTGATTACTGGGTTCATGTGCTCCCCTTCTTATCCTGACGTGGAAAGGGATCAGAAGGTAAGGTCAGGTTAAAGATCATTCCCGTCTTGGCAGGGTGTTTTTTTATTGCTCTCTAATGTTTGCAAAGGTCCAAACATCTGCATTTATAGTTTTACACATGAACTTTTCATTCTTTTGGAAAGAAATATTTTGTTGCAGAGACTTTCTCAGGATTGTTAGAAGGAAAATTAAAAACACTAAAAAATATCTTAGATAAGATTCTTAATGAGCAGTGATGATAATTATGAGGATTACATCTTAGAAAGAAGGTCTTTGGGTCAGTAGACATAGGTTGAAAATCTGGGTTTTCTACTTGTCATGAGGCAGCTTACTGAGGGAACATCAATGATGAAGTGAAATAATATCTTCTAGCACTCTGAGTAAAAGACTTGTGGTGTATAAAACATGTAACATGATGCAGGATGTCAACAAAAGTTAATGAACATATCACATATGTAAAACATACAATATTCTACCTGCTACCACCCATTCTATTTGTTTCTCTTTCCATATCTTTACCTTTCTCATTTTTAATTCCTGTCACATGTGGATTGGAATCTGCATACATTTCAATGTATACATGGTATAGTGGAAAAATATTTGTTTAGTATTCTAAGTCTGGAACCATCTTGTAGTAGCAATCGAGCCTAAGGCAATCCATGCTATTTGCTTGAGCACAGTTTATTCACTTGTAAATAGGCATGATCATATCCGTTCTGAGAACTTTGTATGGTTAGTGTGATACTCACACAGGTTCCACCAAGTGAGAATGGTGAACGTGTTGACTGACAGGCTAAGTCCAAGGTATACTGAACAGCTTTTAAATAAATGAATGCGATCCAATGACATGAGGTAATTCGTAAGTATTGTCTTTCAAAGAGATCATGTTGGGCTTCTTGGGTTTAATTGGTTTTCTTTGCTCCTGAGTCATTCCACCAAGATTTGCTAGTTTGAGGACCAAGAATCATAAAATGAGAGAGGTAGGCTGAATCTTGGAGGTCATGTGTTAAGTGGAAAATCACCTTGTTGTAATGGTGCTGTCCTAGTACTTCACTAAGGAAGTCATCAAAAAAAGGTTAGTTCAAGAAGAATTAATTTAGAAGGTATCACACATGCACAGGAAAGCAATGCAAGTCAATTCCCTGTATAGCTATCCTTATCTCAACTAGCAAAAACCTTTGGTCCTTCCTATTGTTGCTTATACTCTCTCTTCAACAAAATTAGAGATAAGGGCAAAATAGTTTCTGCCTGGTAGTGAGGGGGTAAGGGGGGAGAGAGAGAGGGTGGGGAGTAAAGGAGGGGGCAGGGGGGAAAGGGGCAGAAATGACCCAAACATTGTACACATATGTGAATAAAAGAAAAAAAAATTAAAAAAAAAGGAAGCCATCACAGAAGCCAGTGAACACAATGGCTGAAATACTAAATAAAAATGTTCAAATAACATAAATTGGTTTAAAGCACACAGTGAAGAAGGAAGGGGAAAGAGATGAGAATGACACCCCAGGAGAGGGTATAAGCAGAGTGGCACTATACCCCTTGCATTCTGCATTAGGCAATCCTCAACCCCTTTCTCTCTCTCTCTCTCTCTCGGGTTATGGGGGTTATGAAGAGGAACAGAGTTAATAACAAGGAGTCCAGCGGGTGGAAACTGTCTGAGGCCAATACACACATTTGTTTTTGTGAGCCTTGGAGATAACTGTGCTTACTCATAGCTGTAATTTGCCCATATTTGTCTGCTGGCTTTTATCTGTATCTGAGGATAGGTACAGCCAAACTGGTTGCTCTCAATGAGTATCCAATGTACGTCCTAAAGGATTTTGACTACCTCATGGATACATAACGCAATTTTGAGTATTTGGAATCTCCAGGCCCTTCTACCCTTCTCATCTTCCACCAGAACCCATTTTTGTGTTTCACTTTCTTTTTGTTTAACATGTCTATGTCCCCTGTCCTCATTGGTCTGTTTCTCTTCTTTTCTTTTTTTCTTTTTTCTCTTATTTTCTATAATGAAGTTACACATCTTAAACAGTACAGCAAACACCTATGGCAGCCAGCAACCCAACTTGTTCATGCCTGGGAAACAAGTGTAAACAAGGCAGGCTGAGCATTTGGTAGGGAAGCAAGTCTGGCCACAGGCCTCCTCATTCTTAGTCCCACACACTGTGATTCTTTAACTTTCTTCCCGTTCTCAGGATGAAAAACAAGGAAGCTCAGAGAAGGAATTGGAGACCAGGGCCAGCCATCTGAAACAAATAAACAATGCAGCCTGCACTGGATCCTCTGAATACATTTGGAGCCAAGAATGTCATCCTTCCATTTTGCATTCTGCATGGTGGAGTAGAGAAAGCCTGACAGACTTGGACTGGAAGACCCAGATTTGCCATTTGGCTAAGTAACTTGACCCTAACAGAATGCCTCCTTTTTTCTAGCCTATAAAATAAGGACATTAATGTTGTTACAAGAATTATATGAGAAAAGGTTTGCAATGTGCTAATCCTTAAGACTGACTTACAGTTGGGGCTCAAATAAATGTGAGTTCTGCTGTTTTTCCAACATTTCCTCTCAGTTCTTCATTCTAGGCTTTAAATGGTCCCCAAGCTAATGGCATTCACTGTGTCTATTGACTTGCTACAGTTTTGACACAGGGTGGTGACAGGGGTGGTATTGGGGCTGTCCTCCTCTACTCCCCCCCCATAGTGAGAAGGTTTGACTTATGGCAGGAACTATCTTGCCACAGACACCACTGTACTGGTTCCCACTAGGACTCTAGGGGATGCGTCATATCCAGCCAGAAGTACTTCAAAGAAGGACACAATAAATTGTGCTGGGGACTCACAAATACAGCTGCCAAGGGCAGAGTTGTACACGGCAGGCCTTCTTGTTCTTTTAGAAGAACTCTGAGCCTCTGGGATAAAGTTTCCTGTAAGTGTGGGTGTTCAAATGGGTTGTTTTGATACATGTGACTCCTTTCAGAGACTAAGATATGAGAAAGCCTGCCAGAAAATCATCACAGAGGAATAAATAATATCATAACCATAACCCAAAGCCCAGAAGTCTCTCCACACTCTCATCTTCCAACACCCTTTTCCCAGTCTCTAGCTACAAATTTGTAGAGGTTTCAGCAAAGAGGTGCTAGGCAGAAAAATGTCCCAAAGCCATCTTGGCTCCACGTGGCCCGCCCATGCTAGGATGGGGAGGATTCCAAGGTAAACAGACTGCGTTATCATTCCAGACTTTCTTGGCACACACAGATGACCCGTTTCCAGCCTCCAAACATACTTTGTGTGGATAATGGACAACTAGATACCGGGTAAACATAAGGAGTTTGCAGGTGTTCTGTTCCTTTGTGTTGGCCAACCAGATGTTCTTCTGTGATACTTGCCTTTTGGCCCCCCCAGGGGGGCCTGGAACTGCACTGAAATGTCACTCTTTCTTCTCCCTTTCAATGAAATAATGCAAAGTTCTCATGGGAGATTTCCTAAAATGAGCTGTAGATTTCACTTGCAAACGATGAAGGCATTTTTGTCACTTTCTTCTCTTTTTTCCTTTTTTCGTCTTCTCTTTTTCTTTCCATGAGGCTTAGGCCAAGAAGCTCCAGTCAAAATAAGCATGTAAATCTTGACCTTTTAAAAAGGAGCTACTATAGCAGAGGTATAAAAGTCACCTTGGGGAATTTCAGCTATGAATTTCATGCCTGTGTCCCCATGCATGGACTGGCATACAGTATGGCAGATGTTGTTCACACACTGTTCTAAACCAAGGCCAAAGGGGGACATGCCAGGGCTATTTCTACTGCTCCTGATTAAAACAGATGGCATTCTGGGGACGTTTGAGAGTGTTGGGACAATGAGTTAATTTTCTCTCTTTTTGGACAAGTGTGCTATGGATCAGTGGGTCATTCTGGAGAAGGTCAAGTGCATCAGAGTATCAGAAAGATTGGAGGGAGGGCAGAGATGTAAATGAACCTGAGTTTCGGAACTGAAATGTTTTAAAAAACCACTCTGAAGTTTAATCTAATGTGTCTTTAGTCTGGAAAGGCTCTTCTTGGTTTTCATTGAATCAGTCTTGGCCTGAACACTCTAGAAGGGAGAAGATAAGGTAAAAATCCCTTTTACTATTGATCCTTAGAATTCCTGGAGCAGAAGGGAGCTCCCCATTCCTCCAGTCCCCCTTTCCCAGCCCAACCATAGCAGTGTGCCATTGCTCCTTACTTGCTGAGTCTTATGTTTGCCAGTCTTCCTAAGGCACACCAAGTTCAGGACAAATGGGGATGCTCAGCTTTCTGCTGTTGGGGGTCTTCCAGCCATTCCCCAACTGACGACTAAAAGACGTAGCCCTAGTATGTCCTGAGGTTGATTGTGGAAAATACACACAGTATGGGTTGCTGCATAAAAATGTCAATTTCACACTGAAGTAGTAAGTGCTTCTCAAAGGGCTAGAGAGTTATAAGATCTCATTTGATTTTGAGAAATAAGACCTGATATAAATATCTGTGGCTTATAAAACACGTTGGCTTACTCTGTTTTAACTCTGAGGACAAATTTATGAGACATGAAGAATTAGCTTGGTCTCAGTTAATTTGTGTGATTTATCCAAAGTCACTTGGCAGTCAGTGGCAAAACCAATCTTGAACCTCTCACTCCAAATCTAGTGCTTTTCCCTGCTGTCTTGGGGTTCACTGGAGTGGGCACAACTGTTGATGTTTTATAGATGAGAACAGGAAGCAGGAGTACTCAACAAGCTAACCCACAGTAGTTTGTGTCAGAATCTTCAGAATAATGCACACTTTCTTATTCCTAGCTTGATGTTCTTTCTGGGTACCTAGCATTCCTTAGTAAATTTGGGAAACTGGAGCTATTTGAGATCATAGGAAAAGAAATTAAAAATAAAATTTCTATCCTAAGGATGATTACAAATTTTTACTATGTATATCACTACAATGTATAAAAGAAACTAGTAATAAAACCCCCTCTTACTACATATCCATTTTATTTGTGGATTCTATTGTCCAATTATCCTTTTAAACTATTACAATATTTGTGTATGGGATATGTCTGCCTTGTGAAAGCTGTAATTTTGCATTCAAGGCATGACGGGTAATTATATACAGGAGTTGCACCTGAATTTCCCATCTATTGACAGAGACAATGGAGTCAGTCACAACCTTGTAATTTCCTTTGGGTGAAATGTATTTGTTTTCCTTTCCAATACAGAGTTTAGGGACAAAACTGAAAGGTTACTGCAGACTCACAGGGAAAGGTTGACTCTGGGACTTGTTCTGTCACATGCAGAAGGACTTGCATTGTTTGCTCTCAGCGTGCACGGAGGCAGGAATTCATACCTATGGGATATGCAGTGACTCTGCCTGGCAGCCCTGGATGGCGGGATGTTCAATGCTAGGCTAGCTTGGCCTGCACCCCAAGCTGGCTTTCTGAGTGAAGGACCAGAAGATAACTCCTCACAGCATTTCATTCCTAAGGAGGGGAAGGCCAACGGCCAGGTCAAGGGTTCCAGCAATGCAGATTCTCTGATGCTTTACACTTGTGCTATCATTTGTTCTACCAACTCTGTTTTTGCCATAACCATACTTCAAGAGACTAGCACAACACCTGGCATTGAGCAGAGCCAGTTGTGAAGCTGGCACTTAAATCATAATAATAAATGTGCAGAGGAATAAAATGAAGCTTAGATATGGCATTATGGGGATGCCTTGAGTGTCCTTACAGGCCAAACACTCAACATCCACCGCAAATTCAGCCCAACCTGGAGGACTGCAGTGCCTCATTCTCTAAGCAAAATTAAGTAGTCATTTGCTGTGGACAGACTTGGTCTTGGGCAAGTTATTTACATTTTCTGTGCCTGGCGTGATAAAGTAGGCGTAATGGTATCTGAAAACATCCCTACTGTTGAGTGAATTAAGTCTGATCTTCCTGTTGGTATTATACTTTGTGGTATGGGGTCAGGTTCTTAGCGCAAGGCACATCACTCTCAGAGACACAAACTTACCCCTCACTCCTGCCTGGACCCTCCGGCACCCTTGTTCCCCTGCAAAACATGCCTTCCTGTGAGGTGGGAAGACCCTTCTTCCTACACATATTTGATGACCCAGCAAATGCTAATATCCTCATTTTTTAAAAAATCCCTTTCCCCTCCTGATACCTTTTATGGCATTTTGTTTGCATAATAATTTTTGTATTGATCACATTTAATTTACCTGGAATTACCTGACTTGCTGTTTTTAAAGTCAGGGGCTATATTATGTACATTTTGGTATTGCCCAAACCTAGGAAAATTCTGAGTACAAATTAAAGACTTAAATTTTGTTGGGTAAGCAGTTGACTGAATGAATGAGAGAAGACTGAACAAATGAGGGAGTATGGCTATCACCTATTTTTAATTTTTGGAAAAAAAGCGAGATACTTTATGCACAATTCAAGTTCAAGAGACATTGCTAGCATGATCTACCAGGTGACAAGCTTCTGGCGTCTCAGCCTCCTAGCTCAGTACCTGGCAAAAGTTAGGGGTTTAGTGAAGACTGACTGAACGAAATGAATGCGTGAACAGATGGCCTGATGTGCAAAGATGTGGGTGACCTTGGGCTCCTTTTGTTGATTCATTTTGTTTGTTAGTCATCTTTTGTTCTATGCCTCCCCTATTCATCCCTTCTCCTTGATCCTGTCTAGTCCCAAGTGTTGGAGCCACTAATGTCCTTAAGATGTATTGGAAGTTGATTCAGGGAAGTTTTGAAACTTTGTGAAATATGGTACCACGTACAGTCCCACTGATTACTTTTAAACCTGACCTTCCTTCCTTGAGTTTCTGGCATCCGAGATCATTAAAAATAGATGGCATTTTAGACATTTTAAACACCTATCTTTCTTTATTTCCACCATTAGTTTTGCTTTTTCTTCCTGTGGTTCTCTGAGGTTGAAGAGAGAAACCTCAAGGTCATTTTCAATATCAGACAGTCTCTCTCTGCTCAGGACCCACATTACTATTTGAAGGTAACTTGAGTCTCGTACTATGTACCTTTTCAGGAAAAAAATGTCTGACAAAATCATACCTTATAATCAAGACACAGGGTTCTAAAACTTGAGACATTGGGATTAAAATGTGACCACTCAAATGTTGTTAGGATTTGAAATGTGGGGAGAATATTCAACTAGATTATCTGTCTGATAATGAGATAGCTTGAGAGTCAAGACTCTTTTTTATATTAGCATTTCATCATCAACTGGGCAGTGGTATAGCAGCCTCTCCTCTGATCTTAATATTCACTCCCTTTAAAGGTTAGATCAAAAAGAATTAACCTAGAAGGTAACACCCACGCACAGGAAATCAATGTGAGTCAATGCCCTGTATAGCTATCCTTATCTCAACCAGCAAAACCCCTTGTTCCTTCCTATTATTGCTTATACTCTCTCTACAAAAAAAAAAAAAAAAAAAAAATTCACTCCCTTTAATAATGTATGTGGGACTAGCCTGAAATCCTTGCCCCAGCCCAGTGAAGGTCAGATCACATCACCTATTTCTTATTGCCTCACCTACTTTGATTGCCTGCTCCTAGCATTCAAATCCAACTCTGTTTTCCTTTGTAGATTTCATGTTTCTTTGAAGCAGACACTTTCCTTACTTATTTTTTCTTCTTCTCCACTCCAAAGACCAGAATTCTGTCCAATACATGTCTGTGAATAAATACAGACTTTCTCCAAAGGATAACAGATCCCAAAATAGCTCCAAGACAGAATCGTCAAAGCAGGTTGCATTTTTATTCTGCTTCAATCCCGTGTACACTAATGACTGCAAGCCTTCCATTTTCTCCTGATCTGTGTGTTCTAAGTACTCTTGTCAAAATAATGAAAATGATGTCAGGCTGTGTCATTGATTGAATCTCAGGGAGTGAAGAAACAAGCCTCAGAAGACCTGCTTCTGCTTTCACAGGCAGCAGACACAGGGCTGCTGGTGTGAAGTCCCTTGTGAAAGGCTGGCCTGAGTGCCTGACAAAACTGCAAAAATACATGCTTTCAGTATTGCTCTGTAACAGTGTCTGAAATCAATACCCATAGCACCGAGCTCAGGAGAGAATGGGAGCCTTGCAATGTTGCCTCGTGACATTTCAGTTGCCCCCAAGGGCTCTCTGGACTCATTCAAACCCAAGGCAATGCTAGGCAGGAGGGGTGTGTGTGTTGCGGGGCTGGTTCTTAGCTATTCTCTTCAGAAATCCTGAAGTAGTTTTTGATCTGTGCAAACCAGTGGGAGGAAACGAGACCCAAAACCCTTGGCTCGTGTTTTGTTCGAGCAAGGTCTGCTTTAATTCAGTGAATTGATTTGTAGGGCTGATGTCATGAAAAGAGTGATTCATTTTGCAGATGGGCGAGAGAAATAAAGCAATATGAGGCTGTTCTTGATGGGTCCCTAGGGCCACCCATGCCAGAAGTGGGTGGCTGACCTTGCTGGTGACCAAGGACACCAGTGAGCTCCTGCCAACATGTCTTGTGCAGAAAGTGCAGATGTTCAGTGTAGTATCCAGCAGAGAGTTGACGCTTCTCTAAAGTCATGATATTAAAGTCCTTTATTGAAATTAATATATGTGTTTCCCCATTTTAAACAAGACCTATAAGAGGTCTGTGAATACTTACGGAGCTGTTTTGGGAACTTGTGAAGTACCCACTTTTCTCAGTGATCTTTTTCTTTCAGCAACTTCTAGAACTCCCTGTGAATTTATCTGTTGTACCCTGAGGTTCATCTCCCTCCCCCCCCATCTATCTCTTGGTAGTACTGGGATTGGAACTCATAGCTTCACACTTGCTAGGCAAGGGCTCTATCAGGTGAGCCACCCCACCCACCCCCAGCCTTTTTTGTTTTAGTTATTTTTCAGGTAAGATCTCACGATTTTTACTCAGGTCAGTCTGGGCCATGATCCTTCTGTTTATGTCTTCCACATAGCTGTGATGACAGATGTGAAGCCCCTCCACCCAGTTTGTTTGTTGAGATGGGGTCTCACTAACCTTTTGCCTGGGCTGGCCTCAAACCTCAATCCTTCCCAGCTCTTGAGTGGTTGGGATTACAGGCATTATGAGTCACCATGCCTGGTCTTTTGAATGATGATAACAAGGGCATCCTAACCGAACTTTCTGTTTCCATATTCTTCCATCTACCATGGAGTGACTCTTCTGCTTCCAGCAAGCTCATTCTGCCTCAGGTAGGTTCTACTTCATTCTTGACGTTATGCTCCAGTGCCTTTCAGTAGTATCTACGGGGTAGTTCCAGACATGTTGAATGTGGTCATTGTATCTTTGCTACAGTATCTGGCTTTTCCTTCTCAGGTATCTCTTTTCTAGAAAGGTAGGACTATTTGTCCCTTCTCAGACATCACCTTACTGTCCTCACTTGTATAGCAAGCTCCTTTCCATTTGCAGTACTCTGCTCAAGTACAAGTTCATGTGTATACTTTTCATCCTTCCATGACATGAGTAACTAATCGTTCTACAGCCTTCTGATCCCTTAAGATGTTGCACAACCTTTTACAGCAATATTTATCATTCTGTGTTACTATTATTATTACTTGTCAGCACTGGGGTTTGAACTCAGGGCCTCATGCTTGTTAGGCAGATGCCACTCTGCCAGCCCATATCATTCTGTGTTATTTTACTGTTAATATTTATTTGCATATAGTCTCCCACCATAAGCTGTGAAAGCAGGAACTCTACTTAAAATTTTTGTTTAAATTTGTGGTGACCATTGTGGTGTCTGCTAGCTGTCAAGTGGCTGCTTTGATAAAAGTTTGTGTTGAATCTTAGAATTTGAGATACTTTTCTCTTGGGTTTGACCATCTATGAATATGACATACTGATATATCCATATTTATTGGTTATTGCTACTCCTTTGGGATTGCCTATTGAAACCATGTTACCTGAAAATCAAATTTCTTTGGATTCTGGCATTATGGTTTCCTAATTTGCTTCTGATCTACATTGTTGTTTTGGTTTAGAATAGTGCTTCTTAAGTTTTTTTTGTTGCCCCAAATCCTGAATCCTGATGCAAAAAAATCGTATATGTAATAATAGTGTTCACATAGTTCTGGAAGTCTATGCCAGAGGTAGATCAACTTAGAAATCCCCTCAAAGAAGAATACTCTAGAAAAAGGAGCCTATCTTGATTTTTTTTTTTTGCTTGATAACTAATCTATGAGGATGATATACTTATTATCTATGGGAAAGCCCGGTTTCATGACTTGCTCTCTTATTTCTTGGGACCAGTCTGAGACTAACTTGACCGGTACTGAAATCAGAATGATCATTAAGTGTTCATGTTTTCACAAGATTGTTGATATTAGTGTGTTTTATGTTATTACAACAAAAGATCTGAGGCTGAGTAACTTATAAAGAAGAGTTTGTTTGGCTCATAGTCTTGGAGGCTGAAGTTCAAATATGAAGGCACTGGCTCTGGCAGGGCCTCCCTGCTGTCTGAGAGACAACATGGCAAGACAGGAAACCAGAGACTGGGGAGGGACCAGGCTCCTCTTTTATAATAGCTCTCTTTTGAGAATTAGCTGGGGTCCCATGAGATGTACATTAGTCCCTTTGAGGGAAAGAACCCAATATCTTACACTTTGCCCCACCTCTTAAAAATTCTACCACCTCCCAGTATCACCATACTGGGGCCAAGCTTTTCCCTCATGAACCCCTGGGGGACACACTCAAACCAAAGCAACTAGGCTAAGTCATTGCTTTGGCACCAACTAGGCGACAGGAGACAATCCCAGTGACTTCCTGTCCATTATTCCCGTCCACTGAGGCATAATTTCTGATGGGTGGAGGCACTGGCTCTGGAGTCAGAGTGTCTGTGTTCTAATCCTGACTCCACTAGGAGTGTGAGGTTGAGCAAGCTACTTACTACCTTTCAGCTTCAGTGTCCTCATCCGTAACATGGGAATAAGAAAAATTGCCATGAGGGAACAGATCAAATATGACACATCATAAAACATCAAACGTCCTATGCAGGAGACTTGGCTTGGTGCCTGCTGTGGCTTCAAAAAACAAAGGCTATTTAGCTTGATTATTTTTATTTTTATTTTCTTCCTCTTCCTCCTCCTCTTCCTCCTCCTTCTTTGTAGTACTGGGTTTTGAACCTAGGGCTTTGTACTTATTAGGTAGGAGCTTTACAACTTGAGCCACCTCTCCAGTCATTTTTGTTTTGGTTATTTTGGAAATAAGGCATCACTTGTTGCTTAGTCTGGCCTGGATCACAATCCTTGTATTTTAATCTTCCTGCTGTGGATGAGATGACAGGTGCAAGCCACCATGCCCAGCTTTTTTCCATTGAGATAGAGGTCTTGCAAACTTTTTTGTCAGGGCTGGCCTTGGACTACACTCTTCCAGATCTCAGTCTTACAAGTAGTTAGGATTACAGGTGTGCGCCACCAGCTCCTGGCTTCTCTCTTAATTTTTATAAATTTGTAAAACAGGTCTTGTGGTATATTTTTAGAAGTGAGAAAAAAATGATGAAGGCCCGAAGAAGTTATAAAAGGACAATATTTTTTAAAAAGTATTTTTCCTGATTTGTTGAATTAATATTAATTTATTTGATTTCCACTGATTTTAGGTGAAGTGGATGGAGGTGGGGTGAGTTCCTTGCTGTCATCTGTACATCAGGGATTCTTGCAACCTACTTTCTTCAGGAAAAAAACCCAAACATTCTTTTGATTTTTTTTCTATGTGTTTTAAACAGAAGCCATCAAGTTATTTGTTTTGTGATCTGGCTGCAGAGCAAGCAGCAACATGTGTTGCAGAAATACCAAGGAAGGAGAAACCTTTTGGCATGGCTGATTGCTGTACTTCTCACCCAAAATAAACCCCAAGTGAGGTTATATGAGAGGTTTGTTCCATGTTGCTTCAGTGGGGTTTAGCATTCTTTCTCTTGGATCATGCAAAATGACTTTTGTCTAAATATGAATTTGACACTCTTAGACTTTTTGCCATTTGAAAAAGCAGCCTTCTGTAATAGTGCAGGAGACATTTTTATTTGTGTGTGATGCATTACATCAATGATTCACAAACAGGGGCCCATGTTGCCCCACCCACATCTGCAGGGGACATTTGACAATATCTAGAGATATTTTCAGTTATTGTAGCTCTCCAGCTGCTACAAGCATCTCATGGGTAAATATCTTCCAGGGCACAGATGGAGAATTATCCAGCCTAAAATGCCAGGAGTGCTAAGGTTGAGAGACCCTGAGTGAGATTAAATTCTCTTTTACATTTTTTCCTTCTAACACACATGCAGAGGATGGATTTTGTGGCTTTGTCTACGGAGGTGATCAATGCCTCGGATTTTTCCCTGGCTGTCAGTTATTGACTTTCTCTCCATCCCCTTATTGCTGGGGATGCTTGTGAACAGCGTGGAAACAAAGTAGAGCTCCAACTGTCTCCTGTCTCCCTAACATGTTCTTTTAATTAGATGAGGAAAACTTATCTAATAAAATCAATGGAATGGTAGGCCAACAAAGAGATTAAGGAGACAGGAATAGACAATCTTGCTGATAAAAAAAATAGAAATGTGATTTGAGTATTTCCTGAGGGAAATTATTCATGTGATGAATAGATTCCTCTACAGTCATTTAGAAATGAGATTGTTCCATTCTTGACTCCGAGGCCCCCAAACATTCTAGGTTGTTCCTCCTAGCATTCCATCTGCAATACTTAGAACATTAAGTGAAACACAGATGTTTGTGTGGTTATTTTGTGTTGAATTTCAACATGATATCCCAAATCTTGTCTGCATTAATTAACAAATTAAGATTCCAAAACTGTGGGTTTTTTTAATGCCCAATATATTTTAGCACTCTGCTAGCTCTTTTTTTTTCAGATTTCTTTTTTTCATTATTATTTTATTATTCATATGTGCATACAAGGCTTGGGTCATTTCTCCCCCCTGCCCCCACCCCCTCCCTTACCACCCACTCCGCCCCTTCCCTTTCCCCCCTACCCCCTCAATACCCAGCAGAAACTATTTTGCCCTTATTTCTAATTTTGTTGTAGAGAGAGTATAAGCAATGATAGGAAGGAGCAAGGGTTTTTGCTGGTTGAGATAAGGATAGCTATACAGGGAGTTGACTCACATTAATTTCCTGTGCATGTGTGTTACCTTCTAGGTTAATTCTTTTTGATCTACCCTTTTCTCTAGTTCCTGGTCCCCTTTTCCTATTGGCCTCAGCTGCTTTTAAGGTATCTGCTTTAGTTTCTCTGCGTTAAGGGCAACGAACGCTAGCTAATTTTTTAGGTGTCTTACCTATCCTCACCCCTCCCTTGTGTGCTCTCGCTTTTATCATGTGCTCAAAGTCCAATCCCATTGTTGTGTTTGCCCTTGATCTAATGTCCACATATGAGGGAGAACATACGATTTTTGGTCTTTTGGGCCAGGCTACCCTCACTCAGAATGATGTTCTCCAATTCCATCCATTTACTCTGCTAGTTCTTGAACAATGGAACTTTGAGAGAATGTGATTCTTTTTTTCTTTTTTTAATTATCATATTTTGTTGGGGATATATTGTGGCATTTACAAAAGTTTTTACAGTATATCATAGTTGAATTTACCCCCTCCATCATTCTTTTATCTCCCTCCCTCCATTTCTGGAATAGTTTCAACAGGTCTCATTTTTCCATTTTCATGCATGAGTACGTAACATTTCCTACACACCTTCCTTATCTCCTCCCACCTCTCAAGGATACCACCTCCCAGACAGAACCTGTTTTGCCTTCCTGTTATCCATTTTTTTTTAAAGATAGTTTTGTTTGTTTAAAACAGCTCTATAAGGTGTTTCATTGTTTTTTTAATTCATTTATTCATATGTGCATACATTGTTTGGGTCATTTCTCCCCCTGGTCCCTCATCCCCTCCCTCTCCCTTACCCGCCATGTTTATTGCATTCCCATCAGCAGTGTACAAGGGTTCCTTTTTCTCCACAATCTCACCAACACCTGCTAGTGGTGGTGTTTTTGATGATGGCTATTCTAACAGGTGTGAGATGGAATCTTAATGTTGTTTTGATTTGTATTTCATTTATGGCCAGAGACGATGAGCATTTTTTCATGTGTTTTTTTGCCATTTGAATTTCTTCTTTTGAGAAAGTTCTGTTTAGTTCAGTTGCCCATTTTCTTTTTGGTTCATTGATTCTGGGAGAGTTTAGTTTCTTAAGTTCCCTGTATATTCTGGTTATCAGTCCTTTGTCTGATGTATGGCTGGCAAATATTTTCTCCTACTCTGTGGGTGTTCTCTTCAGTTTAGAGACCATTTCTTTTGTTGTGCAGAAGCTTTTTAATTTTATGAAGTCCCATTTAGTCATCCTTTCTCTTAGTTGCTGGGCTGCTGGGGTTCTACTGAGGAAGTCTTTGCCTATACCTCTTAGTTCCAGAGTGTTTCCTGTTCCTTCCTGTACTAACTTCAAAGTTTCAGGTCTGATATTAAGGTCCTTGATCCATTTTGAGTTGATATTAGTACAGGGTGATAAACATGGATCTAGTTTCAGTTTCTTGCAGACGGATAACCACTTTTCCCAGCATCATTTGTTGAAGAGGCTGTCTTTTCTCCACCATATGTTTTTGGCACCTTTGTCAAAAATAAGATGAGTATAGCTGTGTGGCTTCATATCTGAGTCCTCTATTCTGTTCCACTGGTCTTCATGTCTGTTTTTGTGCCAGTACCATGCTGTTTTTATTGCTATTGCTTTGTAATATAGCTTGAAGTCAGGTATTGTGATGCCTCCAGCATTGCTCTTTTTGCTGAGTATTGCCTTGGCTATTCGTGGTCTCTTGCGTTTCCAAATGAACTTTAGGGTAAATTTTTCAATCTCTGTGATGAATGTCATTGGGATTTTGATGGGAATTGCATTAAACATGTAGATTGCTTTTGGTAGTATAGCCATTTTTACTATGTTGAGTCTACCAATCCATGAGCATGGGAGATCTTTCTACCTTCTGTAGTCTTCCTCAATTTCTTTCTTCAGGGGTTTGTAGTTTTCCTTGTAGAGGTCATTCACATCCTTTGTTAGGTTTACTCCTAGGTATTTGATTTTTTTTTTGAGGCTATTGTAAATGGAATTGTTTCCATATATTCTTTCTCAATTTGTTTGTTGTTGGTGTATAGAAAAAAATCAACTTTTGTAAGTTGATTTTGTATCCTGCCACCTTACTGTAGCTGTTTATGGTGTCTAGGAATTTTTAGGTAGAGTTTTTTGGGATCATGTTGTCTGCAAATAGGGATATTTTGACAGTTTCTTTACCTATTTGTATTTCTTTTATTTCTTCTTCTTGCCTAATTGTTCTGGATAGGAGTTCCAGGATTATGTTGAATAGGAGTGGGACTAGTGGGTACCTTTGTCTCGTTCCTGATTTTAGGGGAAATGGTTTCAGTTTTTCTCCATTAAGTATGATGTTGGCTACAGGTTTGTCATATATAACCTTTACGATGTTGATGTACATTCCTTCTATTCCTAGTTTTCTTAGAGCTTTTGTCATGAAGTGGTGTTGGATCTTGTCAAAGGCTTTTTCTGCATCTATTGAGATGACCAAGTGGTTTTTGTCTTTGCTTCTATTAATGTGCCATATTACAATTATAGATTTGCATTTGTTGAACCACCCTTGCATCTCTAGGATGGAGCCGACTTGGTCATGGTGAATAATCTTTCTGATATGTTGTTAGATTCGGTTTGCCATTATTTTATTGAGGATTTTTGCATAAATGTTCATTAAGGAGATTGGCCTATAGTTCTCCTTTTGAAAGTGTCTTTGCCAAGTTTTGGGATAAGTGTAATACTGACTTCATAAAATGAGTTAGGCAGTGTTCCTTCCCCTTTCTGTTTCATGGAACAGTTTAAGGAGTGTTGGTATTAGTTCTTCTTTAAAGGTCTGATAGAATTCAGCAGAGAATCCATCAGGTCTTGGACTTTTCTTTTTTGGGAGACTCTTCATTGCTGCTTCAATTTCATTTTGTGTTATAGATTTATTTAGGTGATTAATATTCTCTTGGTTCAATTTTGGATGGTCATAAGTATCTAGAAACTTGTCTATTTCTTCAAGATTTTCAAATTTATTAGAATATAGGTTCTCATAGTAGTCTCTGATGATTTCTGAGATTTCTGTGGTGTTGTTATCTCTCCTTTTGAATTTCTGATTTTACTGATTTGGGTTTTTCATCTCCTCTTTTTAGTCAGGTTTGCCATGGGTCTGTCAATCTTGTTTTTGTTGTCAAAGAACCAGCTTTTTGTTTTGTTGGTTCTTTGTATGTTTTTTTTTGTTTGTTTGTTTCTGTTTCATTAATTTTGGCCCTTATTTTTATTATTTCTCTCCTTCTGCTTTTTTGGGATTTGCTTATTCTTGTTTTTCTAGGAGCTTGAGATGTAGCATTAGGTCATTGATTTGAGATTTTTCTGACCTTTTAATATATGCAGTCATGGCTATAAACTTTCCTCTTAGGACTGGACTGCCTTTGCTGTGTCCCATAGGTTCCAGTAGGTTGTGTTTTCGTTTTCATTAAGTTCCAGGAACCTTTTAATTTCCTCTTTTATTTCAACAATGACCCATTGATCATTGAGCAATGTGTTGTTCAGCTTCCAATTGTTTGCATGTTTTCTCCTGTTGTTTTTATTGTTGAGTTCTAGTTTTAATGCATTGTGATCAGATAGAATGCATGGGATTATTTCTATTTTCTTATATTTGCTGAGGCTTGCTTTGTGCCCTAAGATATGATCAATTTTGGAAAAGGTTCCATGGGCTGCTGAGAAGATTGTATATTGTGTAGAAGTTGGATGAGCTATTATGTATATCAGCCAAGTCCATTTGATCTATAGTGTGATTTATTTCTAGGATTTCTTTATCGATTTTTTTGTTTGGATGACCTATCTATTGGTGATAGGGGGGTATTAAAGTCTTCCACTACCACTTTATTGGAGTCTACATATGCTTTTAGGTCCTTCAGAGTATGTTTGATGAAATTGGTTGCACTGACATTGGGTGCATGTAGGTTGTTAATTGTTATTTCCTTTTGGTGTATTTCCCCTTTTATTAGTATGGAGTGTCCTTCTTTATCTCCTTTGATCAATGTAAGTTTGAAGTCTACTTTGTCTGCAGTAAGTATTGCTATTCCTGCTTGTTTTTGGGGGCCATTGGCTTGGTAAATCTTCTAGCCTTTCATCCTAAGTCAGTGGTTGTTTCTGTCAGTGAGATGGGTCTCCTGTAAACAACAGATTGTTGGATCTTCCTTTTTAATCCAGTTTGCCAAATGGTGTCTTTTGATGGGGGAGTTAAGTCCATTAACATTCAGTGTTAGTATTGATAGATATGTGGTGATTCCTGTCATTTAGTTGTTTTTGTTGTTTAAGGGCTTGATTGTGTGCAGCTGAATCAATGTTACTCTCTGATTCCTTGCCTTTTCTTCTCCTGTGGTTTGGTGCTGCCTGTCCTCTCATGGTTTTGTTTGCTTTCATTTTCTGTGTGTAGAATTCCTTGAAGAATCTTCTGTAGTGGTGGCTTGGTGGTCATATATTATTTTAGTTTCTGCTTATCATGGAAGACTTTTAGTGCTCCATCTATTTTGAATGATAGTTTTGCTGGGTAGCGTATCCTAGGGTTGAAGTTATTTTCATTCAGTGCCTGGAATACCTCACTCCATGTGCTTCTTGCTTTTGAGGTTTCCATTGAGAAATCTGCTGTGATTTTGATGGGTTTACCTTTGTATGTTATTTGTTTTTTTTCTCTTACATTCTTCAATATTCTTTCTCTATTTGCTGTGCTATTTGTTCTAATGATAATATGTCATGGGGTAGTTCTATTTTGGTCAAGTCTGTTTGGTGTTGGAGGCTTCCTGTACCTGAATGGGCATAGCTTTCTCTAGATTTGGGAAATTTTCTGTTATTATTTTGTTGAATATATTATGAATTCCTTTTGCTTGCACCTCTTCTCCTTCTTCAATACCCATAATTCTCAAGTTTAGTCTTTTGGTGGAGTTATTCAGTTCTTGCATATTCCTTTTACAGATCTTGAGTTATTTGACTAATAGCTTTTCAGTTTTTCTTTAATTTCCATTATATATTCAAGTTCTGAGATTCTGTCTTCTCCTTATTCTAGTCTCCTGGAGTGGCCTTCCATTGTGTTTTGAATTTCTGTTTCATTCTTTTTTCTGAGGTTTTTCATATCATGGGTCACTTCTTCTTTAATATTGTCAATTTTCATCTTTAATTCATTTATCTCTCTATTTATAGTGTTCTCTGCTTCACTTTGGAGTTTATTTAGGGTTCCTATGAGTTATTAATTGTTTCTGTGTCTTCCTGTATTCTTTATTTTTGGTGTCTTGGAATTTCTTGAGTGCCTCTTGTATGTTTTGGTTGACTATGTCTAGTAACATCTCCATGAATTTCTCAGTGATTACTTGCAGGATTTCTTCTTTGAGGATGTTCTTGTAAGCATAACTGGGTTCCTTGACATTATTTATCTTTGTCTTGTTGGATTCTGGAACTGGGTGTCCATTTTCTTCATTTCCCTCTGAATCTTGTATTAAATTGTTTTTAATACAACATCTTCCCAGTGCTCAACTTGGTACTATGTAACTAAGTTCTTGATAGGGTGTTGGAGGTTTCAGTCACCTGTTTTCTTTCTCTTGGTTTAATTTTGTTTTGTAGGTGTATTGGATTTTTAACTTAGTGTATGTATGCTATTTCTGTCCCTGGTCTGGTGTAATTTAGTATTAACTAACTCACAATAGTAAAACTAACAAAGCAAAACAACCACACACACAAAAAAAAAAACCCAAAGAATAAAATGGGGAGAGATGAATAAACAAACAAGAAACAAAACACACACACACACACACACACACACACACACACAACTCCAGGTTCAGGAACAATAGAATTTCAGTCTTAATAGTTCTGGTGTTACTCCTTTAGCATCCAGTCCTGGTGTTGGTATTTAAGCAGAGGCTCTGTCTTAGTCTTGCCAGGTGGTTGGGGAGTCTCTCCAGTTTTTCTTCTATCTTTCAGTGGCAGCTGCTTAGTCAGCTCCTCCCACAGTGAGGTGTGGCAGTTTGTTTGAGTGCTGTCCTCAGTTTCCAGAGATAAGCTCTATAGCCCACCAGCCATCCTGCTGTTGGTCTGCTGAATGTCTCCTAAGCAGGTTTGGAGCTGGTATCTGGTGGTGCAGGAGCCCTCTTGTTTTCTCAGTGTAACATGGTGTGGAGAAGCTTTCTACAGGCTAGCAGTTCAGGGCATCAAAATTTTGATTCTTTTTGGTGCTTTATTTCCTCCAAGTGCAGCTCCAGCATCTCAGCAAGAGTTTTGATTTATGGTACTCATGCTGTCTGCTTCTGCACCCTAGTCACCATCTTGGATCCTCCCAGCATGTTTCATTGTGACATTTCCATGTATATATGTATTATAACCCAAATTGGTTCATCCCCTCTATTTTTCTCCTTTGTACCTTAGTCCCCTTCTTACAGTGATTTCAACAGGTTTAAAAATTCTATATTTGTGAATGTGACTTTTTCCTTGAGAAACAGAAGTTTAGAGGAAGATCAAGGTTGTTAAGTAAATATTTACCATTAGTAGGATCAGTGCTATGTAAAGAAAATGCAGAGTGTTCTGGGAACTCACACAGAGAAAATTCTGTTTTAGAGAATTGAGAAAAATTTTAGGTACAAGGTAATAGATGAGTTGAGTATTGAATATTGAAGGATGAGTAGGAGTTTGACAGGCAGAGGGACGATAGAAGCAAGAAGGAGTTAAAAAACATGGGTTGATTGCTGTGGCAGAAATATAAGTTGAATTAGGGATGGATGGCAGGAGTTGAAGCTGGATTTCATTCTCAAATATGGTGAGATTTTTGAGGGAGAGAAACTTTGCCTTTTTCTTTATTTTCCTGGTACTTCTGGCAATTCCAGATATGTAGCATCTTATCAGTGCCAACTCCACACCAAGAAGGGACTGGAGATTTTATGCTACAAATTTATACACAGAAATAATATGATTACAGTTGGAGCTCTTGGAGGAGTATGGAACAGAGCAGCAGAAGGGTGTTTAGTCACAAGGAAAGATGTGACAAGAACCATGGCAGAAAGGAAGAAGCAAAAGGAAAGATTGTAGAGGTGTTTGGTAAGTAAATCTAGTGGACCTGGAAAACCAAATACAATGAATCTGATGTAAGGGGCAGTTGGAGGTGACTTATCTTGGACAGTGCTGACCTGAGGATGAACCTTCATAGTCATCTTATTCACTGCATGTGTCTCCAAAATACAACTTTCCAGATGTCATGTTGGAGGTAGCACTTTTTGAGGCTATGAGTAAGCAATGTTTCAGTTGAGAGATGCCAGTCTTATGCTTTGTGGCCAGGGACTTTAGTCACTGGCTTCTGATCCACTTTGCTTGACATCTCTTGGGACACCTCAAGTTGGGTCTTGCCCTCACCCAGTCTTTGCCTTTTGGCCCACCACTCCCAAATTAAATCACAAACCATTTCTTATCTGTAGATTCTGATGACAGCCTACTTACTTTCTCTTCTGTGCCTCATCAAGCACATTGCCCAGGCATACTCCATATAAGAAGGGCTGAGGGACGGCTAAGCTGGTAATTGCTCTTTTACATTCTATCTAGCAGAAGAGTGCATGTTAATACAAAAGACTTCATGCAGAATTTGCCTAAATTTACTAATATATTTCTACCAAATCAAGTATTGTGAACCATTGTTATATACTGATGTAGGACATTTGGGAGAAATGAAATGAACTTTAGCATGCACCACAAAAGCAAAAAGAAAACCAAACAGCTATTTCAACAAAGAGCAAATTTGCTGTGAGATTCACATTTCTGAATCTCTCAAGAAAAAGCAAATAGCAGCAATTCTTGCTCTCTTCACATTTTTATGTTAGATAGTGCCAGTATCTTTCCTAAACTTCTATTCTAAAAGGAGTAAATGTAGATACAGGGTGGTTCTGGTTTTATTTGCTAAACAGCTCCTTCTTAGGCATTGGTTAGTGTAACAGACCACCTTTGAGGACTGTTCTATTGACTAAAATCACTGAGTTTCATGTAGCATGCGAATGGAGAGAATTGTCTGGGAAAGCACATGGCCCAAAGAGTTCTGACTTCCTAGTTGGCTATGTTTTTGATGCAAGAATCTTAACTTTCCCATGCCTCTGTCTATACAAATCATCTTTCCAGGATTGCTATGAGTGTAAGAGGAGGGAGAGTGTTATAAGTACCAGCATGTAGTAGATTCTTCAACAGCAGTTGAAGATTCTGGCTCAAGGTCTAGCTCAAGATCAATGAACACTAACCCATATCATTGCCTTCACCCTCTGGTAATATATGAAGAGTTTAACCTCATCAGTCTGTCTGGCACAATATGATCTCATGTGTGTGTATGTGTGTGTGTTTGTGTTTGTGTGTACATATGATATGTTTCAATTTTAATATTTTTATTCCTAGAAATTGGGTAGACATAGAAGCCGGGCAGTGTGAAGGATCAGTCTAAGTCTACAAGGCAGAATTGGGCAAGCTGTGAGGAAAGTTTGCTAGTGAGTGAATGGATGAACCCTGTCCACTATTAGCCAATCACACAGAGCCAGTTTCTTTTACATTTACTGTCAAAAAACACTTTGCAAGGAGGTGGTGTGAGCTCAATTTACAGATTAATTAACAAAAGGCCTAAGAAGTCCACTAACTCTCCAGGATCATATTACCAGTGGGAATATGAGAATTGAGAGAGTGGTTTAGTTTCAAATCTCTTGTCTTTCTGATGGTCCATGCTGCTTCTTAGGGACTAGAAATGTGTCTAATTCATAGCAGTTTCCTGCTCCCCAAAGGAAACTATCTGCATTGACATGCCAGCAGACAAGAGGACAGATTTAGCCATAAGATATGTGGTTAGTGTAAGTCCACTGGAAGACTCTTCCTGCCATCCCCAGGAGGTCTGCTTAGTCTTTGTTGCCATTGTCCTCATAGACAAAGCCCTGCTCCCAGCTGAGAAAGCATGCAGGCTCTATGGGAAGAGGCAATGACATTCATCCACCAAGGTGGGACATTACACAACCGGGTTGCTGGTTCCTAATTCTAAAATTCAGTTTGTAGTTACTAGAATTTTTTGAGCAGTGTAGGCTGATCTGATTAATGTTTATCTACTATCTCACCCTGAGACAGGATTTAGGTAGTTTTTAGAGTATAATTACTTTTTCGAGCATAATTTAGAGTATAATAGCAGGAGATAATGGAAAAATAACATGAGTTGAGACACCAAATACATTCCTCAAAGACTCACCATTAAATACCATGCCTGTTGGCCTAGAAGTATCCCAGAGAACTTAAGGTGGTACTAGACTTGAGATCTGAAGATTCTTCACTTGCTTAGGATGTCCTTAGAACAAATCATTCTTCGTCTGTGGATACATTATCTGTAGGTTGGGATTTGCAGAATTCTGCAAGGCTATTGATTCCAATCAGCTTCATGGTTGAGGGTGTGCTGAGAGAGGCAGAACTAAGAAAGGTATAAGTCCAGGGTGTTCTGCAGGTAGTCATAAGTTGTATTATTCCTCTAGGTGAGAAGCAAAATGTTCTTCTGTCCCAAACTTTAGCACTAAAAGCATGAACCAGTATTCTATTTATAGGATCGTAGTCCAACTCAGTGGTTAGACCATTGGTGATAAGTAGAGTAAGTGCAACAGGTTGAATCATAATTTGCCACATACTAGCTGAGTCATCAATGGGAAAGATGTTTATTCCATCAGCTGGAAGACAGAGGTCATCTGTAACAACCTAATGCAGAATTGCATAATATTAACTTAGACCTCAAACATTGAAAAATGGCAATTTTTAACATAATTAAAGCTAGAAAGTATAGGTACAATTCCAGATACACATTATCCCATTATCCAAAGTTTGATTCATTAACATTGCCCAGAAATGACTAAATATCACTTAATAAACATGACATAAGTGATAATGAAACAATAAAAGTCATTATTGATCATTATTAATTTAAAGATACTGACTTTTGGCCTGGGGCGAGAATAAATGTATTCAGGGGGAAAAGATAAAAGCATAGTGTCTACACTTTCTCTAGAAAGGAATGAATTGAGGTGGGAGCCAAAGTCAATGCAGAACGGCAGAGGATTCATGTCTACCTTCTCTATCTTCCCCTCAGCACTCAGGAAGGTATGTACAGACAAAAGGCAATAACATTTTTTCAGTCTGAAATCTATTTTCCTCTGGTCTTTTTTTGAGGCAAAAAAGAATGGGTATAGCTTTAATCTCTTTCTACATTGAGTGTTAGTGACCATGAAATATTAAAAGCATATATTATTCCAATGTATTTTTATTCTTTATAAATTATGTTGTCCAAAGGGCAACCTCTCTATCCAAGACATCAGTTTCTTCAGAGGATGCTTAGATCAAAGAGATCAGTGCTTAATTTGAGTTTCAGATAGATTTTCTTGAGAATACATTGAAAGCTAGGGTTTGTTCAAAGAGAAAATGATTATGTAAGTTCCAATCATATTGCTGATGCTAGGAGCAGTTTAGAAAGAAGCAAATATATGATTTAAGGGCAGATTCTATCAGATAAAAAATGGTAGAAAGTTTTTCCTTCCATAGGAAGAAGTAACTTAGTTAACAGAGGCAAGAATTGAAGGGTAGAAACTAGGAGAAATGCTTCTGGAGTTATGCACAGGACCCCCTGACTCTATCATCTGGAGGAAGGTGAGGGGCTATATTAAGGAGGGAGGTCAAAAGTAAAAGGCTGAGGGAAAAGAAGGCAATGAATATCCTATGACCTCTGCCTTCTTCCTACTTGAATTCGGAGGAGACACCTCACACAGTGTCCGAGGCCAATATGGTGACGTGACCTCAGGTGACTGGAAATGGTTTGGTGAGGGTTAGATCTCACATCTGAGATCTCCAGGGTAGGGGGCCTATAAGGTGGCTAAGAATTAAGATTCTGTGTCCTATATAAATTTTAATCAAGGGATGGTGGCACGGTCCTGATTCCCTGAAATGACTTCTTGCCAAGTTACTGTAACTTAGTTAACAGTTAGTTACCTTAAACTCTGTGCATGTATAAGGAAGGACTATCTTAGATGTCATATGCAATGAGTTTAGCTCAGGGTGAGAAATAAAGCAAATAGTCATTAAAATTTTTCTAATGTTATTGTCAGTTATTAATTTGGAGGCAGTGGTT
Organism: Castor canadensis; assembly: GCF_047511655.1. Lineage (NCBI taxonomy): Eukaryota > Metazoa > Chordata > Mammalia > Rodentia > Castoridae > Castor > Castor canadensis. The sequence goes on along the minus strand of NC_133404.1, from coordinate 35,804,915 downwards.
GACTTGGAAAGTATCAGTGTTATTACTTTGGGTGCTACATAAAGGAAAAAAATAACCTAAGAACAATTCTGATGTTGTTGTTCGTAGGTGCAATAATTGATGGGGTGTGAGGGAGGGATTATATGGGATAAACGTAGTGATTGATGTTTTTATTGGCACAGCCACAAGGGTAAATGCGGCATGATATGATAAGACAACACATGGCAATGTAGATTCATAGACATACATCTGGGGTCACCAGATCTTGTTATTTTATGGCATCCTGGAAGTAGGTGGAACTACAGCTTGGAAAAAAGGTCTAAGGAGGACGGAGACAGAACTGATTCTCCCGCAAGGGGGGATTCATGGACTAAAAGAGCAAGTCAGATAGAGCAAAGGTACTATGATTTTTCTTTAATCTGAGAGTAATTTGAGAGAAAACTGTTTTTATTTAGAATTGTAATCCCCCCTCCCAGACTCACACAATGTTGGTAAATATAGAGACTGTTATTAAGGTCTTGTTGAAAGAAAGATTATGGTTAATGGTTTGTGCCCAATCTGACAGAGCAGGACAGAAGGTTGTTTTATGATCTTAGATGTGTTGGTTTTTAATACCAGGTAGAATGAGGCGTATCCAGAAGATTTTGACTTGAAAACAAGGAGACCAAATATGGACTCCAGTCCTCTGATACTATGTAATGTGTGTATTATGTGAGCACAAAACTCAGAGTATTGGGGGGATTTCCACCAAAACTCTCCATAGAGAGCCCAGTTCTACAAAATAAAATCTCAACATCTTCCCTCTGCTGCTGATAGATGGGATTTTAAAAGGAACTTAGTTTTAAGTGTCACTGAAGATATAAACAAAAGTCTTTGAAAGGAAAGATTTATTAATAGATTATGAGTTCCAATATTTTTTAATCTCAGTGCCCAGGAAGAAGTAGGTTCTTGATAAATATTAATTGAATTTAAATCATTTAATACGTAATTTTGTAGCACCTGGTGTGTGCTGGACCATTATGCCAAGTTCAGACAAACTCACTTCAACAGGAGGCTTAGGGTCTGGTGGAGGAGATAAGTACACAGAGACAATGGCACTGTGACATGGAACATGTCATGACAGAACAATAAACAGAGTATTATCATAATAACAACTATTGGAGTCCTACAACTATTCATTATTAATAATATTAATTAATGACAATAACAACTATTATTATTATTAACACCAGCAGCCTCTCCCCCATATCAGAGACCGCCAAGTAGTGGCCTGTCACTGAATACTAACTGCACATATGCTTTATTTGATCTTCCCACTGTAGGCCTACCAAGGATTTAAACATTTCAAAAACTCTGTCATTAGTAAGTTTTGTTGCCTGTAGAAATCTGAATCATTGGAATTTCTCAAAAATTCTCTGGAAACTCTGGCCCCAGATTTCCATGCAGCAGCAATTTTGTGGCTGAGTGATGGCGGCTCCATTCAGATGAACATGTGCTCCCCATATCCTATTCTTTCCTCAGTGCTGGGATTGGTGTCAGTGACTAAGAATCATGCTTGAAGTGCAGTCTCTACACTTAGACTTAAGGAGAAGGTGAATGATTTCTAGTTCTTATATAAATCAAAAATGAAGAATGAATCCACAGTTGGGAGGGCTCCAGGTTTCAAGAAAGAAAGAGAGCAAATTTCTTCATAGATATGAAACACATGCCTACGTGCTTAATGTGTGGAACAATACGTCTGTGAAAAATAATATACTACAAATTATGTATCTAGTCATGCTGAAAATTTAGAGGACAGTTACCTGGGACCAGGGTCATTGACTTTTGCTGCCTACTTGACCTCAGAAGTATTTAAGTTTGGGGTCATGACACAGAGGATGCACTTGGAAATGAAGTGTAAAATGTACAGTGATGGTCCCCGTTGATCCACTAACTGCCTTTGAAACCCCAGAAGTCAGATAATTCCCCATTTCTTCTCTAGTGCATTGTCTTTATTTCCATTAATTATTCTGATTCTCCATATGGTCATTTACATGTAAATTTTAGTCATAAAGAACCAAAATGAATCCTTGATTATTGCATTTCAGCTTTTCATTAATGTTATGGACCATTTGATGATAAACCTGTTCTTTTTTTTTTTTTTTCTTTGCATTAATTGGTAACCTGGTCTAATGACTCTTAAGCTGGTTGTCTCCATGTGGGTTTAAAGTCATTATTTCTACTTCATTGATTATTAACTTTTATTATTTAAGAACTAAGAAAGAGCAACTAATTAAACATATTGTGAAATAGTTTTCCTCTTGCTGAAAATATGTTGGTTGTTGGCCAAGGACTTATATTCAAGAGAACCCTGGAGGAACTTGAGCTAGCTTTGTTTAGCTTTGTATGCTATAAGCTATATTTGAATTGTGAGGTTTCTTGGTTTTGGTAAGGCAGCAAGCTCTACTGTTTTCCTTTGAGAGTTGAGGGGGCTCAGTTTTAATTAAGCAGGAAGAAGTTGGAAAAGCCTAAATAACATCTTAATGATTCATTGTTATGAGGGAGAATAATAATCTGATTTATAGAATCCCTCTCCAGCTTCCCTTTGTAGTGAAAATAGTTTTATTGCTTTCAATCATAAGGAATATTTCTAAGCAACTGCTAAAATACAAAAGTAGGTATGGCCAAAGAGAGCTCTTATTAAGTTTAGTTAATGAATAAATTAAAAATTCATTTGTATTTAAAATCATAACTCAGAAGCAAATTATCACATATTCTTTTAACCTAACTTCTCTGTGTGTATGTATGTGTAGGTGAAGCTGCAGTTACTTGCAATATCAATTAACACATGAAACACTATTTCTCAATAGGAAACCATAAACTCCACACAGGCTAAGAAGCACACATTCCAAAATAGAGAGGTTGGGTCACAAAACAAGTCCACTAAATTATACCTCTTTTCCTTCCTTGGGCTTTGAACAGACTGAGAAATAAGATAAAGCAATAATACAGATGCAAAACAAAACATTACCTTCCTTAGTGGCAAAACTTTTATGAGAAGCCACTGCTCAGCTCTATTGAAAGTATGTGTGTTTTGACTGTACACTAAGTCCTAGAAGGCATTCCAGTTTTGTTTTCCCCAAATTTATGAATAAATCTCCATTAACCACACAGACTGTGTTGCAGAAACAAAAATCTAAGAATCTAAAGAATCGTCAATAATTTTAAGGAGGGTGAGAGGTTAGGGAAGGCAGTAAATGGTATCTTAAGAAGTAGAAAATTATTTGCATTTGACCAGCAGGAGTTTTAAGGCATTTGTAAATTTTAGTGGCACAGCGGGGATGCAAACTCGATCCCAAGAGTGTGAGAAGTTTAAAAATGGTGAAATAGAAGGTAGTAATAGATGACTAGCTTTAGAAATATGACAATGGAAGAAGTGACAAGAATGGTGTTAGGAGAGGAGACCACACAATGATCTGAAGTTTTCTGTACTCAACTTTAAGATAGAAAAATCATGTATGTTTGAAGGCAGTAGAAGAGTCAGAAGAGAGTGGGGACTTGAAAGTGTAGGTAATGGAGTTCATATTGGAAAGAGGAAGGCGTTATCTGTGACAAAAGAAAATCATCTTGAGCTAAGGACTGATTCAGCAGGTGTAGGAAAGCTTGGAAGGTATGGGATTACCAAGTAGTGGATCAGTTCAGGGCAGGAGGTTGAGTATTTTCAGAAAGAAGCTGATGGCTCAAAGAAATTAAAAGCCACTGGAGAGCCAGGTCATGGCAGAGTCATTTCCTTCAGTGTAGAGAAGTGACAGTTGCTGAATGTGAATCCTGCCCCAGAGAAACTGGATTTTCTTCATGGTTCCTCTCCTGCCTCCTCTCATTGAGACAAGAAGCATCCTTTCTGAGCTCTCAAAAGGGTATGGTCTGCTTAGTCTCAGTGCTGAGAGGACTGAAGGGCGCTTACAGCAGCATGTGATTCAACTCACTGATTCCTTCATGGACACAGTCTAACTAGGTATAGCATGCCAGCTCAGTTATGTGGTGGTTCCGTGATGTTTCTGGTGCAGACTGTATCTTTTGTGAACTCATGACTAGTGAAACATCCCACATTTGGAGAGGCACTGCTAAATAACTGCTAAAATTCACAACCAAGAGGCACCCCTTGTTTGTGAATGATTTAGAGAAGTTAGTCATGTAGTTGCTGGTATGAAGGACAAGATGCTTGTTGGAAGGACTTCTTTGGAAAGTTTTCCTGGTTCAGAAGAAAGGGACCCATTTTTCTTGAAAAGCTATCCTAACTGAATGCAGGGCTTGGAATTTCTGTGGCCGGTACCCACAGAAGCAAGCACAGCTGGATAGTCACAAAGAAATGGACGGGATTCTGGATTGCGTCTTTCTCTCACTCTACCGCTGCACAGAATGGATATGAAATAGCAAACATCATTTATTGCCAAAACAAGCTCAAGCCAGGGCTTTCTGATAATGTTATTAAATTTCATCCAGCCTGATATGAAGTAACCCAGAAACTATGGCTAGCCTGTCTGATGGATTATCTGCCACAATGGTAATGAGGTACTGATGACAGAGGTGACAACAATGGTGGTGGTGATGATAAGAAGAGCCAGGGTAAACAGAGAAAATGTGAATTAGATGCTGAAGTTATCAAAGAAAGTGAAAGAGCTAACACTTCTTTCGCGATCATAAGAGTGTGGAAAGCCAGGTGGACTAAAGACAGAATTTTAGCTCTGACAATTATCGCTGAGTAAGTTTGGAATTATTCTCTCTATAGGAATGTTTCCTTAATTTTTTAAAAAAAATCTACTTGACAAGAGTATTTTGAGCATTTGGCTCAAAGAAGGCATTCAAGTTGTGGTAGGGAGGCCTGGAGATGGTGGCTCACACCTGTAATTCTAGCTACTCAGGAGGTAGAGATTGGGAAGATCATGGTTTGAGGCCAGCCAGGGCAAAAAGTTCATGCAACAGCATGTCAACCAATAACTCTGCTTGCTGGTATGTGCCTAGCATCCCAGCTATGCAGGGGGGCTAAGATCAGGAGAATCACCATTCTAGGTCAGTCCTGAGCAAATCGTTCATAAGACTCTGTCTCAGTGGAAAAGGTTGGGTGTGCTGGCATAAGTCTGCCATCCCAGGTGTGGTGGGAAGCTTAAACAGGGGGATTATGGCTCAGGCTGGCCAGGAGATAAAGTGAGACCGTATCTCCAAAATAACCAGAACAAAAGAGCTGGCAAGTGAGTTCAAACTCCAGTACTGCCCCTCTCCCCAAGAAAGTGGCAGGGATAGTTATTGAGGTAACAAGGGGGGGAGCTTGAAGCATTTATTGGAAAATAAATTGGGTTAAGGAATAAAATTGAAAAAGAAGATCTCATGTCTTTGTGTCACTGTATTCAAACAACTGCACAGGTGTCATAACCAAGAAGGGCTATTCATCAACTCTTAAGAATGTCTCTGTGTGCAGAGGTAGGAGGAGAGGGGAGGGAGGCGGAATAATTTCAGATCTTTTTCTAGGAGCATCATTATTAACGTGAACTTAGTATCAGACTAGCAAGGGCTTGTAAGACTAATATGACCAGATAACATACATGTAGTTTGTTTCCTATGTTTATTCTTCCATTGTCCTAAATTAGTAAGCACATGTACTTTGATTGATCAGAACAGGTGAAAATGACATGGTGCATTGTGATGTCAAGTCATGTGTTTTACGTCTTCCATGGGGAAGTCTAAACTGGTTCTAGAACCAGTTTAGTGACATTATGTTGGAAGAAAGGTTTTTGTTTAAAATCTATGTAAGCCTCTATGGGCTAGTCCTCAGCTTTATGGTATAATCTAGTTTTACATTTGGGTGTATTTGAGCAGAAAACATTCAGTGTAATTGCTGACTGTGGTATCCTTTGAAAAGCTATTAGTTTATGACAATTTCATAGACTAGATTAAGAAGAGCATGAAGAATAGTTCAAGCATTTTTTAATAGAAGGGAAGTTTATATACATTTAAAAGTTAAACTTTAAAGAAGTTTTTAAACATTCTTAATCTTTTAAAAATACGATTCAGATCATTTAGACATTGATTTTTTGCTTTTTAAGCTTCCTTATCTCTCCAAAACTGAATGTAACTTTCTCTCATCTATCAGAAATACCAATCTTCTGTCCAGGGTAGGGTAAGAGTAGTTAATGTCATCTGTCCCTAGAAGGAGCCTGTCATTTCTGGTCATTAAGAAAGTGGAGTTAGTGATTAAAAAAATAGCTCAGATTAACCTCAGACAAGGGCCTTGGCATTTTGCTGTGATGGCTAATGAGTGACAGACGATTGGTGTTGAAATCATAAACTTCAGTGTCTGCTAGGTTACAGTGAAGCATAATGAACCCCTCCCCCACCTTCATATTTTGGGGAGGATTCATCAGTTCCTCTTTTCTGCATGTATCCAATTACTGAACCATCATGTGTTGTAAAGAGCATCTTTCTCCATTGAGTTGTCTTCGCTCCTTGCTCGATAACCATTTAACTCTATAGGTGTGAATTTAACTCTGCATTCTCCATTCTGTTTTACTGACCTATTTTTTCATCTTTCTGCCAGTATTACACTGTCTTAATTACTGCACCTCTCATGTGAGTCTACACATCAGTTTGTGATACTCCTTCAACCATGTTCCGCTTTTTCAAAGTTGTTATGGCTGCTCTAGGGTGTTAGCATTATAAATTTATTATGAATTGATATTATCCCATAGAAGTTTTATAATTAGCTTGTCATTTTCTTTTTCTTTTTTCCTTTGTTTCTGGTGGCACTGGAATTTGAATTCAGGGCTTTGTTCTGGCAAAGCAGGTAGTTTACTGCTTGAGTCACACCTCCTGTCCATTTTGCTCTAGATATTTTGGAGATAGCATCTGCTGAAATATTTGCCTGGGCTGACCTCAAACCACAATCTTTCTGATCTTAGTCTCCCAAGCAGTTAGGATTACATGCATGAGCCACAGGTACACAGGTAGCTTGTTATTTTCCGAAAGAAAAAGAAAAAAAAAAACACTTCCTGATGTATCTTTCTATTTTTTACATTTTCTCTCAGTGATATTCTGAAGTTTTCAGTATCTGTGTTTATGTTTTGATAAATTTAATATCTGTTTGATGCTATCAAAAATAGAAATTAAAATTTAAAAATTATTTAAAAAGAATTGCATTCTATTGTTATTATACTGGGGGTACACTGTGACATTTACAAATGTGCTTACAATATATCTTAGTCAAATTCATTCTCCTTTGTCTCCTATTCCCTCCCCCCTTAGAATAGTTTCAGTAGGTCTCATTTTTCCATTTTCATTCATGAGTACATAATATTACGCCATGTTCACCCTCCTTCATGTCTTCCCTGTATCTTCCCCCCAACATACACTGGTACCAGCTGCCAGACAGGACCTGTTTTACCTTCCTGTCATTTACTTTTGAACAGAGACAGTTCTGTTTGTTTAAGATAGCTATACAGGGAATTTCATTATGACATCTACATGTATGTATATCCTGAATTGGTTTATCCCCCCATTTTTCTCCTTTCTACTTCAGTCCCCCTTAAAATATTTTTATTTTTGGTTATTTGTTACTCATACATAGAAATGCAACTGCTTTTTATACATTGACATTGTGTTTTGGAAACATGGATTCAGTTGTAGATGCTTTTTGGCAGATCCCAGGGGATCTTATTCAAAAGAGTTGTTTAATCTAGAATGAAGGAATTTTATGTTTTCCTTTCTAATCTTGAAATCATTTATGTATTTATGTGTGTAAAGACTTGTTTATTTGTGTAGCTTACTGTAAACTATTACTGACTGTACAATGTTGCTAAATAGAAGTGGTGAGAGTACACACGCTCTCCTTATTCCTGATGCCAGGGTAAAACATTTAGTAGGATGTCAGCGATGGCTTTGGAGAAGTCTGGGTCAGGTTGACCATACTCTCTGACACCACTACGTTACTGAGCTTTTTTTTAAATTGGAAATGAATGTTGAATTTTGTCAGATGCTTTTAAAGACATCTATTAAGATGATCATATTGTTTTTGTCTTTGTCTTTTAATATTGTGAATTATATAGATGGATTCTAGAATATCCTGGTCTAAGTATCACTGGATCATGGAATATTATGATTTTTACATGTTCTTGGATTCAGTTTACTGATATTTAAAATTTTGGGCATCTATGTTTCTGGGGAATATTGGTCTGTGATTTTCTGTTTTTTAATAATTTTTTTGGGGTTTGGTATTGGGTTAATTAGGTATTAGGAACATATGAGATAGTATACCCTCCTCTTTAATTTTCTGGACTAGTTGGTGTATAATTGGTATTTTTAATGTTTTGTATAATGAATTAGTGAATTCACAAATGGATCTAGAATTTTTTTTGTCAAAATATTTTTAATTATAAATTCAGTTGCTTTAGTAGATACCATGTCAGACTTCTGAACTTGGGCACTGTTGACATGTTAGGTCACATAAATTTCATTTTTGGAGATTGTCTTGTATATCATAGCATGGCAAGCAGCATGGTTAGCCTTGATCCACTTGGTGTCCATAGCCTCCCAACTCCAGTTGTGAGATCCCCCAAAAAGGTGCCCAGACATTTCCAAATGTCTTCCAGTAGGCAACAATGCCCCTGACTGAGATCTGCTGTAGGTCAACTGACTGTTTCTCTTTGAGTGAGTGTATATAGTGTGTGTCTTTGAAGGATTTTTTTTCATTTTAATCTACAGTGTGGAATGTACTTGCATATAGATGTTCATTATGTTTTTTCTTACTTTTTTAATATCTCTGTGATGTGCGGCCATGCCAGCCCTCTCACTCAGGACTAGGAATCTGTGTCCTCTCTGCTGCTGCTGGTCCGTGGCTAGAGCAGTGCTTCTCACTTGGCATCAATCTTGCCACTGATTGCACAATTTGTGTGGGTGTTAGAAGAGCATATTGCTGCTGGGTTGATTATTTCTATGCTAGAGCTTGCTAATATATTTTCAAGATAAAAATCAGTGACAAATTCATTCTAATATTTCAGTTCAAATTTAGAAATAAATTTTTTTACTTAATTATGCATCACCTTTGCATCTGCATCATTTTTCTGCCATGTCAGGTATCCAGGTTCACAAAGACACCAAAATAGATACTTGTGCTGCATTCCATAGTATGCGTGAATCCCAAAATAGCAGTGTCACCAAACTAACAAGAACATAGTTGCAGAAATCAGCTTCGGATTTTTTTTTTAAACAATTCTTTTTGTCCTTAGAGCACCACAGCAGAGTTGTCTATTTAGATTGCCAGGTTTTGATTTCACCTGAAAAGTTCTTCTCTTACATGTCTAAGTTCTCAATTTGATATATTTAGTTATTAGGTACATTTATTTACTTTTGCTTTTAATTTCCTGGAATCATTTTGTGAATTTAATTTGCTTTTATATTTATATTAAATGCAATCATGGTTTCAAAATGGAATCAATAAATATTCACAGAAGTGTAGTTTTGGTCTCCTTACTTCCTCCTTCTCACAGAGGTAACATTTTAACAAAATGTTACATTATCTTTCCATCAGTGAATAAATATAAATATGTATATATAGAGAGTGTGTAGAGAATACTATACATATATATACATTTCTTGTTATTAGATAAATGGTGGGACAGACATTTTTGAGGAAAAATTCTTTTTATTATTATTGTTGTTGTGCTGGGGGTACATTGTGACATTTACATTACATTTCTTCAATGTATCATAGTTGAATTCACCCCCTCAATCATTCTCCTAAGACATGCTTTTTTTGAACCTTACATTTTCTATTACCTACTCTATGATATCTTGGGATAAATCCTTAATGATATGTGTCGATACAGCTCATTCTCTCTGACAAATCATAATTTGAAAAATCATAATTTTTCAACTGTTTCCTTACCTTTGCACATTTGGGTTATTGCCAGTCTTCTGTTCGTAAATTTGTGTCTCAATGTGTAGGTTTGTGTGTGGATCATTTTATATTTTTGCCAGTGTATCTTTAGGTAGATTCCATAAGTAGTACTCCAGGATCCAAGAGGAAATTTGCATACAATTTCACTAGATGTTATCAAATTCTTCTCCATAGGCATTACAGCATTTTAAAAATTCTTTTGACAATATATGTTTGTGCATCTTTTCTCTCAGTTTTCATTCAAAATAAAAACTTTTGAGTATTAATCAATTCTATCTGTGAAATTTTAATTTGCCTTCCTCTTGAGTAAACTATCAGTCAGAATTTGATTTTAAAAAGCAGAACCATTGGGCACTATATATGATAAGCCATGTTTGATGGACTTCATACAACTGTGAGAAGAAACACATATGATTTACATATGATCATTGCCACTGAGTGTGGTGCTGCAGACTGAAATCAGGCAGGCAGTGTGGAGGATAAAGAATGTGAAATATGGGAAACAAAGTCAAACAGAAACCTCCGAGACTGAGCCAGAAGCCATGAGGTTGACTGGAAACTGCTTTAGCCTCTCAGCTCTTCTAGCCTCTGACTCAGATGGTTTTGGCAAGGGAGGTGGTAGAGAGTGGTGAGTAAGCTGCAGAAAACTTGCCCTTTGGTGTAGGGCTAAAATGAGCCTGGTGCCTGCATGGAAGGGAGAAGTCAAAGGTGGAGAACTGGAAGGAGAGGAAGCTACTGGTGCCTGGATGCAGACCCCATTGTAAGGCCAGCCACTGGCCAAGAGTTAATATATGAGAATGCCTGGTGCCTTGCACTGACATGAGTATAAATGGGATATGGCTCAGGTTATTCTTGGTTCTGTGATTGAGTTGTATGAATTTTTAAAACACATTTTGGAAATTAATTCCCTTGTGGATATATGTCTTACAAACATTTCCCCCATCCTATGGGGTATCTTCTCATTGTGTTGTTTGCTTCCTTTCTGTGAAGAAACTTTTAGTTAGACATAGTCCACTTGTTTTTGTTTTCCTGTGCATTTGGTGTCATATATAAAACTATCATTGCCATGACTGATGTCATAAAGCTTTCACTGGAAGTTGTCTTTGGTGAGGTTTATGATTTTAGATCTTATGTTTATATATCCATTTTGAATATATTTTTACATATAGTGTAAGTTATGGTTTCAATTTCATTTTTTTTTTGGCCTGTGGATGTTCAGCTTTCCAAATTTCATTTACTGAAATGAAGTATTTATTATGCATTCTTGATACCTTTGTTGAAGATTGGTTTATCATAAGAAACGGGCAAGAGGTCCAAATAGATATTTTTCCAAAAAAGACACAAAGATCACCAACAGGTATGTGAAAAGGTGCCCAATGACACTAATGATCATGGAAATGCAAATTAAAATCACAATGATTTGTTACCTTACACCTGTTAGAATGGCTATTACCACACAGTTAAAAGAGAACAGGTGTAGGCAGAGGATGTGGAGAAAATAAGCACTTTACATTGTATGGAAATGCAGTTCCTCAAAAAATTAAATACAGAACTAGCATATGATCTTCTGGATATGTACTCAAAGGAAATAAACTCCACATAATGCAGCAATGTCTGCATCTCCCATTCATTACAGCACTATTCACAACAGCCAAGACACAAAAACAACCACAGTACTTAATAGACCAATTGAAATAAAAATATGGTAAAGAAACACAATGGTATATTATTCAATCATAAGAAAGAAGAAAATCCTGTGACTTGTGACCACATGAATGAACCTGCTTGAACATACTTTATGTGGATTCCGGAGAAGTCAAACTCAAAGTAACAGAGCATAGCAGAGTGGTTCCCAGGGGGCAGAGGGTGAGGAGAATGAGGACAATGTTGGTCAAACAATACAAACTTTCAGGTATAAGATGAGCAAATCCTGGAGACCCAGTGTACAGCAAGGTGACTATAGCTAAAAATACTGTATTGTGTATTTGCAAATTGCTTAGGGAGTAGGTCCTAAGTGTTATACACACACACACACACACATGAGATAGCTATACAGGTGATCGATAAAATTAGCTTGATTGTGGTAATCATTTCACAATGTATATGCATATCAAAACATCATATTGACACCTTGTAAATACATAATTTTTGTTCATTGTGCCTCAAAAAGGCTATTAAAAGGAGAGATTTGGTTCCTGCTTGCCTTTTACCTCTAAAACCCATGTACCATGTTTGTTGCATCTTAGCATGTAGTAACAGTAAATGGAATCCAGGGAAATGTTTTACATTACCAAGACAAATCCACCTCAAGCAAGATTGAACATTGCCTTAGTCTGTTTTGTACTTTAACAGAATATCACAGACTGGGTAATTTATGAATAACAGAAGCTTACTTCTCATGGTTCTGGAGGCTGGGGAGTCCAAGATCAATATATTAGGATCTGTTGAGGGTTTCCTGCTGCGTCCTTACATGATGGAAAGAGTGAGACTGCACAACACACACACACACCCCAGGTTCAGGGGGAAGAAAGGAGAGAGAGAGGAGGTGGGGAGGGAGGGAAAGAGAAAGAGAGAGAGAGAGAAAGAGAGAGAGAGAGAGAGAGTCCCACAAGTCCTTTTATGTTAATGACATTAATCCACTCATGAGTGTGTAGCTTCATGACCTCAACATTACCCATTAGGCCCTATCATTCAACTAAGTTTCTAACATGAATTTCATGGATTTTTGGTCAGTTTACAAAAACTTTTCACATTATTTACATAGTGCCTCTTTACCATTTGCATGGAAAATATTTTCTCCCACTCCATTTGTATCTTGAAATATATTTAGGAAAAATAGAAGTCCATAACATTTGACATCTTAAGAACTCTATAATTTTTTAAAAATAGTTTCTGGGTTTCATACTTTCTGTAACTTGTTCCACTCATCTGCAGGATCCAGGATTTTTTCTAAGGTTTTTGTCATTGTCATAATGAGGAGTGGGGAAGAGGGGGATATAGTCAGTGTAGCAAATGGAAGCTAATGGACTCCAGATTGGGAACCAGCAAAGCATGGAGTGGGATCTCTTAAAGTCAGCTTGGTTTTGCTCTTTCTTTCTCAAGGCAAAACCAACAAATCATCCCTTCCCCCATCGATGGTTCTAAACACACCCTGCCAATTCAAGTTTCCAAGTCTAGTCTAAGTTTTGAAAAAGCCTATTTCTTAAACCCCTCCAATTCTTTCCATGTCAGCCCTGATCTCTCTCCAGACCACATTTGTACAGTCACAGGTTATCTTGTTCCGTTATATTAAAGAGTATGTCTTCTGGGACTGCATATAATTAGAAAGCTTCTGCACAACAAAAGAAAGGGTCTCTAAACTGAGGAGACCACCCATAGAGTGGGAGAAAATATTTGCCAGCTACACATCAGACAAAGGACTGATAACCAGAACATACAGAGAGCTCAAAAAAATAAACTCCTCCAAAATCAATGAACCAATAATGAAGGGGCGGAACTGAACTAAACGAACATTTTCAAAAGAAGAAATCCAAATGGCCAAAAAAAAAAAAAAAAAAAAATGAAAAAATGCTCACCATCTCTGGCCATAAAGGAAATGCAAGTCAAAACCACGCTAAGATTCTACTCACTCCTGTTAGAATAGCCATCATCAAAAACACCACCACCAACAAATGTTGGTGAGGATGCAGGGAAAAAGGAACCCTCTTACACTGCTGGTGGGAATGTAAGCTAGCACAACCACTCTGGAAAACAATATGGAGGCTTCTTAAAAAACTAAACATAGCTCTGCCATATGATCCAGCAATCCCAGTCCTAGGGATATACCCAAAGGAATGCAACTCAGATTACTCCAGAGGCACCTGCACACCCATGTTTATTGCAGCACTATTCACAATAGCCAAGTTATGGAAACAGCCAAGATGCCCCACTACTGATGAATGGATTAAGAAAATGTGGTATTTGTACACAATGGAACTTTACTAAGCCATGAAAAAGAATGAAATCTTGTCATTTGCAAGGAAATGGATGGAACAGGAGAACATCATCTTAAGCAAAGTTAGCCAGGCTCAGAAGGACAAAAATTGTTTTCTCTCCGTCATATGCAGACTTTAAACTTAAAAAAAAAAAGCAGAAATAGTATTGGACATGGGTCACATGCTAAGAGGAGGACGCATACAGGAGGAATAAGGAAAGGTAGGAAACCCAAAACTTGAAAGTGTTTGATGTGCCCACTGTAGAGGGACTAAAATAGTAACCTTAAAATGACAGAGTTCACTATGGGAAGGTGCCGGGATAGAAGTGAGGAGGTCTGGTAGAGATGAACCAATGTGGGTTGCAATACACATGTGCATGGAAGCAATGCTAGGAATCTCTCTGTTCAGCTACCTTTATCTCAACTAGCAAAAATGCTATGTCTTTATTATTGCTTATGTCTTCTCTTCAACAAAATTGGAGAAGAGGGCAGAACAGGTTCTGCCTGGAAGCAAGGGGAATTGGGGGAAGAAAGGGGTGGGGGGCATGGGGGAGAAATGACCCAAACAATGTATGCACAAATGAATAAATGAATAAAAAAATGAAGATAAGATATTCATAAGGAGAAAAAAAAAAAGCATGTCTTCTCAGGCTCAGCCTATGTCTAGAAACTTTGAAAACTCCCTAAGTCTTGTTCCTAAAGCTGCTGTGTCCCTCAATTTACTGTGTCTTAAATCCTAGGTAGATACTCACAGACTTAACCAATCTTTGGGAAGCAGGCATCTCGATTCAGTTGAACCAGTCTTCAGGGGGTACTCACTCCTTGGTCGAAGGGTAAGATGTTGGGAAACAAGTGTTTGCTCAGTTCTTTGGGAAGAAAGTGTGGCCTTTGAGGAATAATAAAGCTACATCTGCTTTAAAAATGCCCCATGGGTCCCCGGAGGCTCTGGCATTGAGAATGATAGTGGTGAACTGGGGTCAAAGAAGCCATACATAAATACAGGAAATTTAAGAATTGTGTTGCCTGGTAGAGTGACACATGCCTATAGTTCCAGCACTTGGAAGGCTAAGGTGGGAGGATCACTTGAGCTCAGGAGTTAGAGACCAGCCTGGGCAACATAGCAAGACCCCATCTCAAAAAAAAAAAAAAAAAAAAAAAAAAAGTCTTTCAAGGCACCTTTTTCTTTTCTCTTGTGGATTTTTATTCCTCATTGACATGAATATAATTGCTCATGTTAAATCTCAGAAAACTATTTATACATCTCTACTGGTACCATGAACAACACTGACGCCCTGAAAGCCACTCTAAATTTTGGAAAGTTGGAGAGTTTGTAAAAGAATTGGGAAGTAATTCACTCATCAAACACGACTTTGTAAATCCCTTGACCACATTTTGGCTTTATATATTCACAAATCTTTCTAGGAGGATTTCTCAAGAAGTCTAGTTTAAAGCTTTCTTTGAAGGATCAGGGTCACACATGCACTGATTACACAGATAGCACATTCATTTGCTTACCAATTAATTTACTCACTCTGTGGTTCCTTTAGCTTTTTTCTAAAGAAACATTTACAGTTGTTCAATAAATAAATTGTGACTCATCCTGCCACCTGGCTTTAAAGTTTGCCCATCTGACAAGTAAGCAACACCACCTATCATGCCAAAGTTTGATATGCCCTAAGATTTTCAGTTGGGAGCTCGTGTTCAAAATCATGGGAAGGCTTTGGTTTAACTTTTGCTTTGTGTCATTTTTTCTGAGCTAATAGTTTTTTAGTACATGTGGGGAGTGTCTACAGGTGTGTAGCCTATTATCATAACAGTTTCAGTGGCCTAGGGTCTGTCTTAGAATTGTATCCCCTTCCAAGACTCTTCAGTGTGACTATACTAGACTCTTCACTGAATACACAGAACGTCAAATTCAACCTTCAAATGTTTACAAAAAATATATGGTAGTTTTCAATTTAAAAAGCAGATTAAAAATTTTAAATATTATTATTTAGTTACCAATTTATTAATTTTCAATCATATCCATATTGGTAGGCAATAAGAATTGAAGGAGAATCCAACAGAAAAACACAGCAGGTAAAGCAAAAATAGACTTTCAAATACAATTTAAAAAGCTAGCGTATAAATGCTTCAAGATCCTGCATATACTATATTATATACTGTGAATATGTATTGAGATTGGATATATTCCTCGGAGCCAAGGAAAAAGTAAAAAATGTATTGTGTTGTATGACTTTCAGTATCAAATGACATGCACATGTTGGGGGAAGGGGTAAACCTCTCTTAGCATTAGCTTTCAGATAGAATTTATTGTGCAATTTCTTATATGTAAGGTACTTGATGATATAACAGATAAAGACATTTAAAATTCAAAAGTATTTAGAAATGTTTTCAAATGGATATTTATTGAGTGCTTCTATTTAGAAATCTAGGTAGTGATGGGTGATAGCAGGGATTGGGAGGAAGGATGTGAACATCAGCCTTACTGAGGGAAAAATTGCTACAGAAATGACATAATATAGAACATTTCTATAGAAAATATTGCTATAGAAATGAGGGAATATAGCACATTCCTGGCATTTTCTAAGGGTAATGTGTGGTCTATGAAATTCTAGTTCTATGAGAAACCTCACTAATTAGTATCTAACGTACTTGAGGTAACCTGCAGGTTCTAGAATATACATGAGCCAATGGTAATGAAAAGTCCTGGAACAAAGAAATTCATTGCTTTTGTCACTTGCTTTTAAAAATATTATTATTTCTATTAAGATCCTCTGATTATAGATTTCTCCTCAAAAACCTGGAGGAATGAATAATCAGTCTTTTCAATTTTAAAAATGCCAAAATATTTTTGGGAACAAAACATTGATGAAAAAACATAGCATACAAATGCCAACATAAAATACGAACCTTCTTAAGTTGAATTTTCTGAAGAGTTCTTGAATGTTGTGTAACTGATTAAAGTATAAAACACATACTTCCAAAATACAGGAACTGGACTTCATAGTCATATAGCTCATAATCTTTTGAGAGTATTCAAAAGTTTCTTTTTTATTTATAAATTTTTATTAGGATATATTCATGACATGGGGGGGTTCATAGTGACAATTCCAATTAGACTTATATTGTACATTGTTTACATTGCCCCTATCGTCTCTCCCCCTCAACCCCCTCACTGCCCCACTTAAAGCCATAGAGAGAGGTTTCTTAGGTCTGTTTCATATAGGTATATGAAGTCCATTTACCATATACCATCACCTTAATCTCCTTAGTACACCCTCCCCCCTTCTGCTATTGTCACCCCCCTGCCCCACATACCCTGTGCCTATTTTACAGTCCTGGTTTTATAATATATGAGTTGATGTTCAGAGGGGCATCTCAATGTATATCCTCTGTCAGTGAGCTTTACTTTGCTCTGTTAAATCCCTTAGAATACTCTCCCTTACCCCTTTACCTCCAACCCCCTGTTTTTCAACACCTTTTAATATACATTCTTGTATCCTCCACCTTCACATCTTGTGGTATGTGATATTACTGATACTCTGTCATTCTCTTTTCCTTTCTCTCTTTCCCAGAGTTCCATAGAGTAGTTACACTGTTACAAACATATTTTACTTCTGAGTTTGTATGTGATCATGCTTGTTTTTGTGTATATGTTTATCTTTGGGTCTATTTTCCAGGCATGACAGATAACATGTGTCTTTTGTGTTTCTGATCCTGGGTAACTTCACTTAAACTGTTGTCCTCCAACTGCATCCATTTACCTTCAAATCCCATGTCATTATTCTTTGTGGCTGAGTAATACTCCATTGTGTATATATACTATAATTTCATGATCCATTCATCAGTTGTAGGGCATCTGGGTTGTTTCTAGAACTTAGCTATTGTGAATAGTGCTGCAATGAACATCGGCGTACAGGTGTCTCTACTGTATCCTGTCTTACATTCTTTTGGGTAGATGCCCAGGAGTGGTATCATTGGATCATATGGCAGTTCTAGCTCTAGTTTTTTGAGGAATCTCCATACTGTTCTCTATAGTGGTTGCACTAATTTGCATTCCCACCAGCACTCTGTAAGGGTTCTTGTTTTGCCCCATCCTTGCCAGCATTTTGTTGCTATTACCCTTGATTACGGCCATTCTAACTGGGGTCAGATAAAATCTAGGTGTTATTTTGATTTACACCTCTTTTATAAGCAGGGAATTTGAACACTTCTTCATGTATTTACTGGCCATTTGTAACTCTTCTTTTGAGAATTTCCTGTTTAATTCATGTGACAATTTCTTTATTGGGCTGATGATTTTGGGGGGACTGAGTGTTTTGAGTTCCCTGTAGAGTCTGGGTATCATACCCTTGTTGGATGAATAGCTGGGCAAAGATTTTCTCCCTTCTGTGGGCTGTCTCTTGAGTCTGGTGATTGTTTCTTTTGCTGGGCAGAAGCTCTTTAGCTTGATGCAGTCCCATTTGTTCATTGTTTCTCTTAGATGCTGAGTCTTTTGTGTTCTGTTTAGGAAGTTGTTCCCTATACCTATCTGTTCTTGTGTATTTGCTACCACTTCTTAGAGTTGGTTCAAAGTTTCAGGCCTTATATTAAGGTCTTTGATCCACTTGGAATTGATTTTGGTGCACAGTGAATGATGGAATCTAGTTTCAGTCTTCTGCATGTGGATATCCAGTTTTCCTAGCAGCATTTGTTAAAGAGGCTGTCTTTTCTCCGTCATGTGTTTTGGGTTCTTTTGTCAAAGATCAGCTGGGTAAAGATGTGTGATTTTATGTCTGAGTCTTCTGTTCTGATCCATTGGTCTTCATGCCTGTTTTTGTGCCAATACCATGCTGTTTTTATTGTTATGGATCTGTAGTATGGTTTGAGGTTGGGTATTGTGATGCCTCCAGTATTGGACTTTTTGATCAGAATTGCTTTGGCTACTTGAGGTCTTTTGTGATTCCATATGTACTTCAAGATTGTTTTTTCTAATTCTGTGCAGAATGTCATTGGGATTTTGATGGGGATTGTGTTGAACATGTAGATTGCTTTTGGTAGTATGGCCATTTTCACAATGTTGATTCTACCAATCCATGAGCATGGAAATTTTTTCCATCTTCTGAAGTCTTTTTTGATTTCTTTCTTCAGTGATTTATAGTTTTCATTAAGGTCTTTGGTTTCTTTTGTTAAATTTATTCTGAGATACTTTATTGTTTTTGAAGCTATTGTAAATGGGATTGTTTCCCAGATTTCTTTCTCAGAAACCTTCATAAATTGAATTTTCTGAAGAATTCTTGAATGTTGTGTAACTGATTAAAAGTATAAAACACATACTTCCAAAATACAGGAACTGGACTTCACAGTCATGCAGTTCATAATCTTTTGAGAGTATTCAAAAGTTTCATTTACATTCTCTCCCAGAAAAAAGATCATTCTAGTTTAACATCAGTATTTTCAGGAAAGACACCTTGGCTCAGAAATAACATAGTTGGGCATATCAATACAGCTTTGGTCTGGATTGAAAGTATGGCTTCTTATTCTTCTAGCTATGGAGACTCAAGCTAGAAAACTTACATTTTTTTGCATGAATCTTAACATGGAGTTGACAACACTTGTCTCTCATGGGATTGTTATGAGAATTCAAAGAAGCAAAACATATTTGTAAGTGCTTACCAAGGGGAGTAGAAAGTGAATTGTTAGATCCATTTCCTTTATATTTGATTAAAAAGTTATTAGATTAAAAATGTTGACTTTTCCTAACCAAATTAAAAGGGGATGGTAATTGTGTGAAAAATATAAGGATAGAAATTTATGGGTTTATTGATTCTATTATTTCACTTTAATAACATTTTATCAAGAGCTTGTGCTCTATAGATTCAACATAATCCCTAGCAAAATTCTAGCTGACTTCTTTGCAGAAATTGACAAGCTGGTCCAAAAGTTCAGATGGTAATTCAAGAGGCCTGGAATAGTCACAAAAATCTTAAGAAAGAAAAACAACAAAAGTTGAGTGGCTCATAGTTCCCAACTTCAAAACTTACTATGAAGCTATAATAATTAAGACTGTTGTTCTGGCATTAAAGACAGACTTGTGTAGATCAATGAAATAGAATTGGAATCTAGAAATAAGCCTGTGCAGCTAATTTTCAACCAGGATGCCAAGATCAATGGAAGAAAAGTAAAGTCTTTTCAACAAATGGTTTTTGGGCAACTGGATATACACATGTAAAAGCATGATGTTGGACCCTTACCTCACACCACATACAAAAATTAGCTCCAAATGAATCAAACACTTAAATTAAGGGTTAATGTTATCAAATTCTTAGAGAAAAATGGAAGGAAATCTTTGTATCTTAGAAATAACCCCCAAATGCAAAAGCAGGAGCACAGAAATTGATCAAAATTTAAAACCTGATAAAACCTGAATGAACTTGTGGTTGGTCAAAATTCAAAACTCTTATGTACCAAGGACAGTACCAAGAAAATATTTGTTTAGTATTCAGGATATACAAAAAAATCTTTTTTTTTTTTTCATTTTTCTTTTATTATTCATATGTGCATACAAGGCTTGGTTCATTTCTCCCCACTGCCCCCACCCCCTCCCTTACCACCCACTCCACCCCCTCCCGCTCCCCCCCTCAATACCCAGCAGAAACTATTTTGCCCTTATCTCTAATTTTGTTGTAGAGAGAGTATAAACAATAATAGGAAGGAACAAGGGGTTTTGCTGGTTGAGATAAGGATAGCTATACAGGGCATTGACTCACATTGATTTCCTGTGCGTGGGTGTTACCTTCTAGGTTAATTCTTACAAAAAAATCTTTACAATTAAAAAATATAAAGAGAAATAATCCAATGAAAAAATGGACAAAAGATACGAATAAGCATTTCTCCAAGGATGACATAAAAAGGGTTAGTGACTAACATCATTAACCTTTAGGGAAATGAAATTCCAAAACCATATTGAAATACTTTTCATATCCACTAAGATGGTTATAATAAAAAACACATAAAAACAAGTGTTAGTGAGGCTATGGAGAAATATATTTATAGTGGAGATTTAAAATGACTCAGTTTCCCTTGGAAAATATCCTCATACCTCGACATCTTAAATGTAGAGTTATCGTTTGACCCAGAAATTCTACTCCTAAGTATGTACCTGAAAGAAATTGAAATTTATGTCTATACAAAAACTTGTACACAATGTTCATAGCAATCTTATCAACAACCCAACTGTTTATCAACTGATAAATGGAAAACTAAAATGTAATATGTTCATCCAATGGAATATTATTCACCCACACTAAGGAATGAAGTAGTGATACATGTCATAAAATGGAGGAACCTTGAAAACATGTCAAGTAAAAAGAAGCCAGTTACAAAAACCACATTTTATGAAATGTCCAGTATAGAAAAACCTATAGAAGTATAATGTAGAGTACTGGTTGCCAAATGCCAGATGTTTGGAAGGGTTTGGTAGTTTGCAGTGATTTATAATGGGTATGGTCTTTCCTTTTGGAGGTAATGAACATATTCTAAAATTGATTGTGATGCTGGTTACTCAACCCTGTGAATATAATAAATACCATTGAACTGTATGCTTACAGCAGGAAAATTTTATGGTAAGTAAATTATACCTCAATAAAGTTTTTTTTTTTTTTAACGTTCATACGCATCAGCAGGTTGCATGGTGTGGGAGGGACCAGAATTGTACTTATGGTAATCAGGACACCTATGTTGCTTCTAGAAACAATTTTGTTAACAACTTAGTTTAACACTGAGTTTGTCAGTTCTCTTGTTCAACAAATAACTCAAATGAGAAGGTTGAACTCGATGACCTCAAGGTCTTTTCCAAGAATCTTCCTTGCTGATTTTGTAGCGTGGAGTGTGTTGAATGTGTCTCCATCTTCCATCTTGATTTCCCAGTGGATCACTGACGTGTGCTAGGGATAGACATTGCCTCAGCAAAATGTGTTTGGCTTGCCCTGTGACTTGCTTTGTCATCTCTGGCACCCAGAAGACGTTATGTAATGGATGTGATGTCTTTTTCATTATACCAAAATAGACTTTGTATCACTGCTCCTCCTCTAAGCTTTACTTCATATTTACATCAAGCTCCCAAGATGCTCTGCTTTTGAATTCTAGTCTAATTGTCTGCTCTAACATCTACATTGTGGAACTAGGAGAAAGGTCACAAGTTTCCCTCTTCATATCCCTTGGAAGGCTGCCTCTTTCTGGAAGCTCCAGTCTGAAACATTTCATGAATCATCCGCTGGTCTCTTCTCACACAGAAAAGGGCTACTTTGCGCTAAGATGTCATTCCATTTGCTCATAGCCATTTCCTACCAAAGTAACCATTTGCCCCAAAGAAAATATAAGATGTTTTGAGTGGTTCATTAATTTCATGTGGAATGAATAAGGAATTGATGTGAGGAGCCCAGTGGTAATGAGGTGATGATCAAAGTGGGTTGGGATGACCCAAAAGCAATCCCTTCAACGAAAAATTAATTAATAAAAATTGGAGCCCGTTTACATGATAGTTCTAAATCAACCAAACTTAGCTTACAGTCTCATTAATATTAGTGAGTTTAAAGCCAATTTATTAGAATTAGTTTGAAATTTTCCATTTCAAACACACAAGTTTCACTTGCTAGAGATTAACATTTAGATAATTATATCTTTCCCAGATTATAAATATATGGCTATTAGTAGATTCTGTTTTTCCAATTTTTTATTAGCATAAATTAATTATACAAAGGGGTTTCTTTGTGATATTTCCATGCACACATATAATGTGCTTTGATCAAATTCACTTGCTTTATTACTCTTTCTTAACCTCCCTCTCTCCTCCTTATTAGGGGATTCTTTATGGAAAAATTGCACAGATGCATAGGTGGATCTTTCTTTATCATTTCCAGAAAGCACAAACTAGATTGCCTGCATTCAAAGCTGAGTCTATTAGCTGCACTGAAATGCAGACATGTGGTACTTGTTTTTCCTTCCAAGGGATCTTTCTTTTTGTCTCCCATTCTTTACCCTGCATCATAAAAGAGCAAACATAGCTGTGAGGAAAATGTGTCTTTCCTCAGATGGCCTGAAATGAATAATTAATGACTAAATAGTTATTTAGTATCTGGCTAAGAAATAGTAAAATATTCCTTGAGATAAAAAAGAAAGAAAAATCAGTATACAAGAATTTGTAGAAGGTGTATGTGGTTTAACAGAGGGCTTGTACCTAAAAAAGATTTGGAATCAGAGCAGTACTGATTCTTGCTGCAATTTATTCTGTTGGTTTAGTTTTCCTTGTTTTCCTCCTGTCCTTCCTTATATCCCCACTGAGTCTCTCTTTTGATACAGTACTCATGTGAAAACTCCTTTCTCCTTTATATTCCTGTGAATCCACATAAAATATCAAAAGTAGTTATCTAAATGGGGATTGTCCAGGAGAAAAAAAAAGAGCAATATTTATATGCAAATATCTGCAGTAAGTCTGACTTCTCTATGAGGAAACAATAATGGGCCAATTCCACAGTTTCTGGAAATTACCTCTACTTGTCATGTCATCATCCTTCTACAAGAAGCCAAGGTGAAAAATGTCCTCTTTCTAAAATCTGAAAAGAGAGAGTTTAGCATTCTTGTACACACACCCAAGGCTTATTTTCAGAATTACATCTTACATGTTCACAAATATATTATTTGTTGACAAACATCTTTTGGAATAATCTAGATGTGTTGGCGATCTGTTACAGAGGTTTTAAGCATGGAGGTGCAGAAAAACCTTCACTAAAAAAATGCCAGTTTCATGAAGGCAGGGATTTTTTGTCTGTTTTGGTCACTGTGGTGTTTTCTGTGCCAAGACTAGTGCTGGACACACAGCCTGCACTCAATAAATACTAGTCAAATGAAAAGGGCAGGTGAAGGCATGGGTCCAGGCAGAAAATCCTATGATATTTAAAGTCTCTTGGCAATGAGTTTTAATTGGTTCCCTTTAATCCTTTAGGAAGCATTTAGGAAATGATTTTTTTTTTTTTGAACAAGCAATAAAATTTCCACTTAAAATGAGGACACTTTTCACACACATCTACTTCCTACTTCAAGTTTTAAAATCCAGGTGCTTTATTTATTTCTTTTTAGAATAGTATTAAGAAAAAAAAAGGAAGGCTTAATGCTGCTAAAAATGCAATTTCCTCCTAAATTGATTTATGGGTTCTATACTTCCCAATAAAGCATTTTATAGAAATTTACAAGCTGATTCCAAACTTTTTATGTAAGTCGAAGGACCTATCATAGCCAAAACAATTTTGGAAAAAAAGAACAACATTGGAGGATTTACATTACTCCATTTCAAGACTTATAATAAAGCTATCAAAAGCAAGATGGTATGGTATTGGGAGAAGGATCGACAGATGTATGGAACAGATTTAAATGCCCAAAAGTACACCCAAACTTTATGTTCAAATGATTTTTGACAAAGGTGCTATGCCAAAGAAATTTATAAAGGAAAGTAAATTCTTTTTCAACAAGGAATGCACGAGTATCTGGATCTTCAGGTGGAAAATGAAAGAGGTTTGACTGCCACTTCACAAAATAAATTTGAGATGGATCATAGACCTAAACATATATGCTAAAACT
Organism: Castor canadensis; assembly: GCF_047511655.1. Taxonomy (NCBI): domain Eukaryota; kingdom Metazoa; phylum Chordata; class Mammalia; order Rodentia; family Castoridae; genus Castor; species Castor canadensis. The sequence continues at coordinate 35,780,421 of NC_133404.1, read as the reverse complement.
AAAAATTGTGCAGAAGAAAACAACAACAACAAAAAACACAAGGGGTACACAAAGATTCTTAGAACACAGAAAGAAGTATCCCTATAAGTCTAAAAAGGAATGTTGGATTTCATTAAACCAAAAATTGTGCTTTGTGAAAGACATGGTTTAAAGAATGACAAATGGTGATATATTTGATGAAGGACTTGTATCTAGAATATATAAAGAATTCCCTCAGAGCAGCAATTAAAAAGATAGAGAAAACTCAATTAAAAATGAGTGAAAGACTTGAACATACAGTTCACCAAAAATGGCCATTGAGCTGGAGAAATGCAATTTAAAAACCCTATGGATTATACACCCCATGAGAAGACTAAAATGATTGACAAGATCAAGAATTGACAAGGACACAGAATTTCTGGACCTCATGAACTGCTCTTGGCAGTTTAAAATGATACAAAGAATATTTGGTACTGCTGTTTGTCAGTTTCTTATCAAGTTTAATATAGTGAAATCCAGGTATTTTTCCCAGGAAAAATAAAAACATATGATCAGAAAAATCTTTGAACTAAAACATGTTACCAGCAAATCTTTTCTCCTATTCTGTGTCTTGTCTGATCATTCTTTTAACTGTCTTTCACAAGTCAGTTAAACGATTTCACAAGAGAGCAGAATTTTTTTTCTTCCTTTAATGTTATGATTTTTATTAGCATATAATATTTGTATGGGGGATACATTGTGATAATTACATATGTGTTTAAAATGTATCTTAGTTGAATTTACGCCTCCATCATACTCCTTCTTCCCTCCTCCCCTCCTTCTTAGAACAATTTCAACAGATTTCATTCTTCTATTTTCATATACGGATACAAAACACATCCACCATATTCACCCTCTTGCCCCTTTCCTTGTGCCTACCACACTTCTACTGGTACCCATCCTTAGAAAAGATTTATTTTTCCCTCCTGCCCTTCATTTTTAAAATTAAGTGCATATTGATAGTCCAAGGGGGTTTCGCCTTGGTACTTCAGATCTGCATAAAATAACAAAGCAGGATTTTTAGTTCTAATGAAATCCAGTATGCCCTTTCCCCTTTTATGACTGCTGCTATTTGTGTTTTATCTAGGAATCATATGTTAACAAAAATACCTGGACAAGAATGTTCAATGCAGCATTTTTCATAATAACCGCAAACAAGAAACAACCAAAATGTGCATGCATAGCAGATGTGAGATATTCCTTCAAGGAATACTTCCCAGTAATAAAAAAGGAATGAGCTACCGATAGGCAAAATAACATAGATAAATGTCAAAATCAATATGCCAAGAAAAAGAATGCCTCCCAAGGCACTGAAAATTTCTTTCAAATAGCAAGGAAGTACTGTTAGGAACTGAGAAAGACTGCAGCCAATAGCAGATGGTTTTATCTACCAACATCATACTTACAATACTTATTTTTACATAAGACCATGAGAAGGAAAGGTCTTTAGCAACGGCTGTGTCTGCTAGCTACGGCAGCAGTAAAACAATGACAATTTTTCTCCTCAATGTGTTTTCACTTGCATTGAAGTCATTCACACTTTAACGTTTTATTGACATTCACCACTCGTGATATTCACTCATTTGGGAGGAACATAAAGTTTGGTATTTAGTAAACATGCCAAGCTAGAACTGTGAGTCTTACGTTAGACACCAGAGTTAAGACTTAATATGCTTTTGCAAGACGTGCTCAACAAGCGAGCTGCTCAGGAGGTAGAGATTAGGAGGATTGTGATTTGAGGCCAGCCTAGGGGTAAAATAGTAAGGTCCTAGCTTAATAAACAAGCCAGGTATGGTAGTGCATGCCTGTACTTTCCAGATAAAGAGGTGTAGGTAGGGGGATCATGGTCCGAGGCTGGCCTGGGCAAAAAAAAGTGCAAGACCTTCTCTGAAAAATAGATAAGGCAAAAAAGAGTTGGGGGTGTGGCTCAAGTGGTAGGGTACCTGCTTAGCAAGCATGAGACCCTCAGTTCAGAGCCCAGTACTGCCAAAAGAGTCCTCAGAGGGAAACACTGATATCTCAAAGGCAATTGGGCAGGGCGGGGATGGTGATGGTCAGGACAAGGAAGCCCGGCAATAGTACAACCTGAGATGAAGTCCCAGAGAGGAGAGGTCTGGTATGCAGGTTATGCAGTCATCTTGGGCCACCACCTGGGTGCTGGTGCTTGACACTCCTGGACCTGTCTGTCACCTGGGCACTGGGCCCCTCCACCCCCATGGGCAGGGTGGCTCCAGTTACTTGGGAAGCAGTCCTCTGAGAAGCACAAATACTCTGGAGTCAGGCACTGCCAAAAATTGGCAAGCATGTGAAGGAAGTTAGGACTTGATTATGGAGAACTGACACAATTACTGTCTGCTGTCCTCTGGAAGCCTAGAACATTTGCCAATGTTTTGACACTTTTTAATGTCTCATATTCTGATTTATGATATTTTGATTTGTTTCCATCTTGAGCTTTCTATTCACCATGGTTTCTCCCTCTGCTTCTTTCCGCCTCCCTTTCTGGTTTATCAAACTGCTTGGTGGTCTTCTTTCTTTCCCTGTTTTTTTTAATGGTTTGAAATTTATGCACTTAAAAAAATGAGGGGCAGAAGGAAAAAATAAGTCTTTTCATGGAGTGGGTAAAGTGGGAGGGGGTGGGCACAAAGAAAGTGGGAATGAGGGTGAATATGGTGGATGTATTTTGATTCATATATGAAAATAGAAGAATGAAACCTGTTGAAATTGTTCTAAGAAGGTGGAAAAAGAAAGAGGGAGAATGATGGAGAGGGTAAATCTGACTAAGATATATTGTAAGCACATATGTAAACATCACAATGTATTTCCCTATACAACTATTATATGTTAATAAAATAAAAAAAAGGAAAGTTATGCCTTCTCTTCTTTCTATTGTTGTCCCTTGTTCTTATTGAGTACAGGAAGCCTATCTTATTTGCAGATTTATTACTAGTGGTTTTGACCAAGCGTGGTCAAAAAAATAAATGAATAAATCAAGCTGAGTGCAGTGACTCAAGCCTGTAATCCTAGCTTCTTGGGAGGCAGAGGTGGAGAGGATCACAGTTTGAGGCCAGCCAGGGGAAAAAGTCTGTGAGACCCCATCTCAACCAATAGCTGAGTGTGGTGGCACATGTCTTTCTTCCCAAAATATGCGGGAGGCTGATTTTGGTCTAGACCCTCCCAGGCATAAAGTGATACCCTGTCTCAAAAATAACCAACACAAAAAGGACTCAAGAGGTAGCATGCTTATCTAGCATGCTAGGCAAACCCTGAGTTCAACTCCCAGTACTGCTAAATGAATAAATTCAGAAATAAATACATAAATAAATAAAATAAAGTAAATGAAAAGAAATGTCAAAACCAAACATTTCAATTCCCCTGCCTACCATCTCTGTCAATCCCACCTTCCTGCCAGGTGTGTTTAAATCCTTGAGTGACCTGCCCTTCATTTTGTGAAAATTTGCCTCCTTAAAAAAGAAAATGATGCCTAAAAATAAAGGTCAAAGTGACTGTGCTTCATTGAAGTGATTAAGGGACAATGTGAGGGGTGCTGAAAAGTGGCATGTCTTTAGGGAAAGTTGGGAGGCATGATGGGAAAATTAAAGCTAGCATCCACAGCACCACACAGAATTCCATCATCATGAGCACACGTGGTTCTTTCTCAGTGGCAGCTCCTGGGAACCACAGACCTGTGGATACCAAGGGTCCACTGTGTGGTTCACTGACAGGACACCAAGTTATCCATTCTCCTTAGCATGCAAGATCCCTATGCCACTTTACTGGCGTCACCCCTTTATGACTTCTGTGTCAGTTTTGTCAGTCACTTATGGCTCAACATTTTTTATAGCTTCAAATTAGTTGTGTCACTTTTGTTACCATTTTTTTATTTTTTTACAGGCGTTGCTTCTTTAGATTTGCCAATATATTTATTAGAGTCTTTATTCACCACTGCTTCTGGAACTGGCTCCATCTGTCTGGGTTCGAGTTTTCATGTTTTTGCAATTGTATTGGCTTTCCATTGCTATAACAAGTATGTGAGATAACCAACAGAAAGAGAGGTACTGTTTATTTTGGTGTCCAGATTCTGAGGCTCCAATCCATGGTGAGTTGGCTCTGTTGCTTTGGAATCTGTGGCAGCACAATGTGTCATGGTGGGAGGGTATGACAGAGGAAGCTGCTCACGTCAGGGCTGCTGGGAAGCAAAAAGAGAGAGAGGAAGAGGCTGGGTTTCAATGTTGCTTCAAAGGCATCATGCCAAAGACCTAACTTCCTTCTAAATAGTGTCAGAGTCTGGGGACCAAATCTGCAACATTGGACCCTTGCCCTTGAGAGACTTTCCAGAATCAAATGAAACTAGAAATGCATATTATTAAATGAGAAAATTACAACAGACCTAGTTTTTGCAGACTGTTTATTTTTTTTTCCTCAGGGATCAAATTCAGGGCTTTGTGCATGCTAGGTAAGTGCTCTACTCCTGAGCTACATCCTCTCCAGTGTGCCCCCCTCCCCCTCTTTTTGTTTAGAATAGAGGCCATTGCTACATAGCCCACGCTGGTCTTGAACTTGCAATCCTCATGCCTCTACCTCCAGAGTGCTGGGATTACAGACCTGCATCACCACACCAAGCTGTTTTGCTGATCTTAGCTGGATTTACTTATGATTTTGAATTTTTAACCTCGGCAGCAGTTGGAACCAAAAATGGTTACGCTTCCAGCTAGAGAAAAGGAAGTAACACAGAGAGCTGACATGGGGTTCAGATACAGCTCGATTGGTTACAGCTCAGCGTTTCCCGTATTTCAACCTGGATGGGATGGTTGATTTTAGTGATTGATTTAGGCTTGGCTACTTGCTAAAAGGTAGGTAACAGTCTGTCTCCACATAAATTAGGTTACAGTTCACTCTGTGCAGAGAAATCGTTAGTCCTAACTTAATTAGATTAAGATTAGATTTAATCTTAATTAAAGATTAACAATCTTTAATACCTTTTTCTTCTTTCAACAAATACCAATTGTAGTAGGGAAGGAAACAAGATAAGACCCCTGCTTTCAAGGGACTTTAGTTGAGGGATGGCATGGGTGGTGAGCTGTCTAAAATGTCTTCATGCTGTCCTCCCACTCAGATGGCCGTTGTCATGTCACATGTAGGATGACTGTCTGTTCCCTCAGCCTGGTGAGGATATGTCTCCTGGGGGCTACTGAGGTACAATCGGCTTGGCTCCTTCTTTGTGGGGCTTCTGCCTTTTCTCCCTGTTACTCTTGTGATTCTCTTTGTTTTTTGCTTTCTGAAACTTCACTATTTCTTAAAAATTTATTTCTATTTATTTTACTTCAGGACTGGAAAAAATTTTTTTGATGTAAAGATTCATGTCTTTCTTCAATTCTGTAAAACTTTTCAGGAATTTTCTCTCTAAATACCATCTTTCTTTTTTTTTTCCATTCCCTCTTTTCTGACCTTCTGTAGCTCCTCATAAACATGCGCTCGTGTAAGTTTGTATAAATGTGAATAAATGTTAGAGACCAGATGTAAGTCCACCCACGCCTTCAAAGAAACATTGCTGCTCAAATGAAAACTTGGTTTCAACTCCACCATGAAATTGTCAAAAGAAGCTGCAGGGATTGTATTCAGCCAACTCCTCTCACTTAGCTCTCAGTCTTATTCTCATGACTCAGAGATAGCTGAGTTTTCTTCTGTTTTGCAGTGTGGGGGTGGAGGGAGTAGCAGGGACTGGGGATTGAACTCAGGGCCTGGCGCTTCTTGTGCTTGCTAGTTGAATGCTTTACCACTTGAGCCACGTCACCAGCCCTTTTGTTTTTAGCTTGTTTTTCAGGTAAGATCTTTCACTAATTTGCCAAGGCAGTCCTCCAACTATGATCCTCCTATCTCTGCCTCACCAGTAGCTGGGATTACAGGAATGAATCATCATGCCTGGCCAGGGGATAACTAAGTTTTTGACAAAGAAGCTTAAACTTGTATTTCTGGTTTTAGACAAGCTTATGTTTAGGGCTCGATATATTTAGGTTTGTTAGCTTCAATCTCTACTCCTACTCCTTACTGACCACTGCTTACATGTTCTGGTTCTCCTGTCATTGAAGGTGGGATCATCTTGGCCAAATGACTCTGGCTGTTTTCAAATTTTTAAAATCTATAATGATGTGTGCATGTCATTACGCATTCGTCCAAGCCCACAGAATGTACAACACCAAGAGTGAACCCTGACGTAAAATGTGCACTCTGCACAATAATGATATGACAAGGTAGGCCCATTAATTTAACAAGTGTCCACCCTGCTGAGGCCATGTGGGTGTGGGGGAAGAGAGTCTATGGGAAATACCTGTACATTCTGCTTAATATTTTTCTATGAATCTGAAACTCCTCTAGAAAAGTCTATTAAAATATTATGCACACACACAGAGAGATACAGACAAGCACAAAGTTCTGTTTTTATTATCACGTTATTATTGTACTGGGGGGTCCATTGTGACATTTACAAAAGTGCTTATAATGTAAATTTACCTCCCCCAAGATTCTCTTTTATCCCTCCTCTCCTGGCTCCAGAATAGTTTCAACAGTTCTCCTTTTTCCACTTTCATTCACGAGTACATAACATTTCTACCATATTTACCCTCCTACACCCTTTCCTTATATCCTCCCCCTCCCACTGGAATCCACCTCCCGACAGGACCTGATTTACGTTCCTGTCCTCCACTTTTGAAAAAAGACATTTTTGTTTATTTAAGACATCTATACAGAGAATTTCATTATGACATTTCCATGTATATATGTGTTGTATCCCAAATTGGTTTATCCCCTCCATTTTTCTCCTTTCTACCTTAGTCCCCTTCTGATAGTGATTTCAACAGGCCTAAAAATCCTATATTCATTCTAGTATGGAAAGTGTATCACCCATATTCACCTTCTTAACTTCCTTCTTTTCCCCTCCCCCCCATAGTGCCCTCCCTTAGTGTGGCCTGTTTCTCATCCTTGTTCTTCATTGCTAAGGTGTCTGTTCATTGTTCAGTGGGATTTTTGCCTTGGTAGTGTACCAAGCACATGCATTGTGCTTAAGTCAATCTAACCCCCTCCATGATAAGCACAAATTTCTTTAGTTGAAAGAGTATTAGAAATATACACATTTTCTCAAGCTTATGAGGAATCACTCATACATTCTTTGCTGTGTGTGTGTATATATATATATATATATATATATATATATATATATATATATATAAACACCCCACCCATATACACTATATGTATATATATATGTACACACACACACACACACACACACACAACACTTCCGTGGTCATGTTTCAAGCAAAGGCTCTTCTTTGTGTGATTAGGTGACTCTTTTTCAAGTGGAAAAGACAAATTGATAATCAGTTAAGTGCAAACTTTCAGGGAAAGAAAAGGACAGTGATATCAGTAATGACAAAGGCATTTTTTTCAGGGCAACTCTACCCCAGTGGGCACACTGTGTAGATGAGTAAGAGCCTATAGAAAAAGTCTTGGACAACACCAACACGCTGGATCCTGAACATCTGTAACAGCTATCCTCCAGAAGGGGGGGTGGGAAGCCCTCATAATGAGCTGTTGTCTGCGTGTTTATGTCCCAGGAAATCCCATAAACCTATAATTTGCTCCTGAAGGCCACATGCTTCTTTGGAGCAGGAGCCCAAGGTCAATTATTGTGGTTGGTAAGCTTTCCTCTTTGGGCATGAGTCAGGGGCAATTTTGCCTGAAAGAAGGGTTTCCCTTCTGGCACCAGCTCACTACAGTTAGGGAATCTATATCAGGGGGATGCCCAAAACAGTGTTCTCCAGGGAGTTCCAAGGGATCCTGTGGCATTGTGACTGGAAACCATTTCTCACACATTGCTTTGCTATAACTCTGACTTTGAATTTCTTTTCCTTTTCAAAGAGTTTGGGTTCTAGAATTATAAATCATCCCTCACAAAACATGACAGCAACTACTTACTCATCCTTGGAATCAAGACTACTCTGCTCTAAATTACCTTTCTCTATCTCCTCCTTCTATTTATAGGAAACCCCCTCCCTTGTCCCTTTCTCCCTCCCTCCTTCTCTCCTTCCGTCCTCTTTTATCCCTATAACTTTTGGTACTTTTTTAGGCGAAAGAACCTCTATAGTGCTATGTAATGCTCATATAGTACAGTTAGGACAGTGTTACACCTGTCCTCATGTGATCCTTGTGACTATCTGGGGGAAGGACAAAGAGTATTTCCCAAAGGACACTTTTGGAGACAATATGGGATTGAAGACATAGAAGAGTCCACATTCTCTTTCCACAATCACCAGACATATGAACTTGACAAATGATTTCATTTTTTTTGAGTCTCAGTTTCCACATATGTAAATTAGCAATAACAATATTTCTTTCATAAGGTTGTTTTGACAATTGGAAGACATATCTCAAATACGGTGCTTTACCCATTTCAAGCAAATACTGCCTGGTTATTATTATCTTTTTCATTAGTAGTCAGACTTTTGACATATGAAACAGTCCTAGAGAGGTAAAGTAACTTGCCAGAGAGCACAAAGGTAGCAAGTGTTAGACCCGGCATGTTGGGTCCTTAGTCACTGCTCACCTTCCTCTTAGTGTAGGATGTGCAGGGCTGTGTGGGGGAGGGCAGTGTGCAAGACAATGAAGTAGCCATCTCATCCTTTCTTTAAAATGTCTCCAAGAAGATGGTCCCTTCTTTGTGTGCTATGGGCTGGAAGGGAATTCATTCTTGCTTTTTGTCTGGATTTTTATGACTTAGAATGCATAAAACCCTTTCCAGACATCAGATTAAACACCAGTGAGAATGGTGCTTCTATGAGTAGCTTAAGCACTCATGTAAAGTACCATGGTAGATAGGACACTCTTGCCCTCCAGAGACCATCACCTCCAGGGAGGTGGGGCATGGCTCCAAGCTCTGTGAACAAGCAGGCAATAAAATGATGCTAGATTATTCATGCTTTCTTACTGATTTTTCCTCAGTTGCTTTAGTTATATCAAAGATTTTTATCCAATATTTCACCTTGAATACCAACAAAGTACATGGTAGCTGACTATATTTATCTTTTCTCTCCTGAAAGAAGTCAGATAAAGAACAAATGTGATTTGTTGAAAGCTTTTTCCACTGATGATAACAACAAACAGAAAGTAGCTTAAAAGCTGAGCTAGAAACTTTATATCCCATGGTTTGTAGATGTGACTTTGAAACGCTGTATTTGGAAGTGGCTGTTAGTCTTTAACACTAATGACACCTGCTGTGTGCAAGAGCCATTTCTACCTGTGGTGGATCCACTTTAGATATTGTTGTGGAGGTAAGAAAATGTCCTGTGTGTTTGAAAATGCTAGAATTACCCACTGCTTGAACTAGGTTTGATCTATTTTTGCAATCAAAAAGAAAAATCCCAGGTGCATTACTTTAGCAGAAAAAAACGTTGACAAACTGCTTTGGAGACTGCCCCTTTCATATCTTGCTGTGACATGAAAGCTCATCCAATTACAGTCCTTGAGTTAAGCCATCAGAGTGTTATTTTATTCTACCTATCCCCTTCCCTCCACCTCCACTCCCCTAGTTCACTCTCAAACTTCCTTTGACTTCAAGAGACAATCGGCCTGAACCTTTGTTACAAAAACAGTATTGAGAGCAGGAACACCATGCTGTTTCAAAAGGTGCTCTTTTCAGAATGACTTAGAAATGGCTAGGGAAAAAATTCCATGGATGTACTTTGGGATTGAGGATGAATCACTTCTGTTTTTGTATCCTAGAACAAAGACTTGGGGTTACAGTTTAGTCAAAAAGATGCACTGAAAGACATGCAAAGAATAACACTTCTTAAGTTGAAACTACCATATGTGATCTAGCAAATATGATCTAACTTTGAATAATGTTAAAATTTGTTCTTGTGCCATATAAAATAAAAACAGTAATTAAGGACTTTTCCTGGAATTTTTGGTCACTAAGTAATATGCAAATAAGTAAAATGCATTTATAGGAAGGCATATTTTTACCTGGTCAGTCATTTCCTTCATGTTCCCTGGAGTAATTTGAAGAATAAAGTCAATTGAACAGGACTATAGGAATGGTAGTCCAAAGCTATAGCAACAAAAACAACATAGTATTGGCACAAAAACAGACATAAAGCCAATGGAATAGAATAGAGAACCCAGAAATAAGCCCATGAAGATACAGCATCTGATTTTGGACAAAAGTACCAAAAAGAAATTTTGGAGAAAAAAACAGCATCTTCGACAAATGATGCTGGGAAAACTGGGTATCCCCATGTAGAATTCTGAAACAAGACCCATATCTCTCAGACTGTAAAAAAATATCAATTCCACCTGCTGCCAGGCCTGCTAGGCCACTGCCCACTGGCCCATTAGGCTGCTGCGTGCCAGGCCTCCACCCCACAGACCTCCCAGGCCTCTGCATGCCCGCTGGCCACTGCACGCCACAGGAGGTCTCCAGCACCACCAGACATTGGCTCCAAACCTGCCTAGGAGATATAGACAGACAGGACTGGATGCTAAAAGAGTAACACCAGAAGTACTAAAACTGAAATTCTACTGTTCCTGCACTGGGGATTTTTTTTTCTTTTTCCTTTTATTTAAGTATTTGTTTGTCTTGCTCATGGTTTGATTGTCCACCATCTCTCCCTGTTGATTTCTTTGGGTCTCCATTTTTTTTCTCTTTTTCTTCTTCTTTTTTCTCCTTCTTTCTTGGTTTTGTTAATTTTACTACTGTAAATTAGCTAGTACTAAATTACACATAGACCAGGGACAGAAATAGTACCAAGTGGAATGATGGGAAGATGAAAAAGGGATGGAAACCACTATCCCCCCCAAATAAATTAGTACAGGATTCAGAGGGAAATGAAGAAAACAGATAACCAGTTCCAGAATACAACAAAACAAAAGACCAAACCTGAGAATCAGGGGCATTGAAGAAGAAGAGGTGCAAGCAAAAGGAATTTATAATATATTCAACAAAATAATAATAGAAAATTTCCCAAATCTAGAGAAAACTATGCCCATTTAGGTATAGGAAGCCTCCAGGACACCAAACAGACTTGACTAAAACAGAACTACCCCATGGCATATCATCATTAAAACAAATAGCACAGACAATAGAAAAAAAATATTGAAGGCTGTAAGAGAGAAAAAACAAATAACATACAAAGGTAAACCCATCAAAATCATAGCAGATTTCTCAACAGAAACCTTAAAAGCAAGAAGCACATGGAGTAAAGTCTTCCAGACACTGAATGAAATTAACTTCAAACCTAGGATATGCTACCCAGCAAAACTATCATTCAAAATAGATGGAGCAATAAAAGTCTTCCATGATAAGCAGAAACTAAAACAATATGTGACCACAGAGCCACCACTACAAAAGATTCTTCAAGGAATTCTACACACAGAAAGTGAAATCAAACAAAACCATGAAAGGGCAGGCAATACCAAACCACAGGAGAAGAAAAGACAAGGAATCAGAGTGTAAACTGATTCAGCTGCACGCAATCAAACCCTTACACAATAAAAACAACTAAATGACAGGAATCACCACATACTTATCAATACTAACACTGAATGTTAACAGACTTAATTCCCCCATCAAAAGACACTGCTTGGCAAACTGGATTAAAAAGGAAGATCGAACAATCTGCTGCCTATAGGAGACCCATCTCATTTACAGAAACAAGCACTGGCTGAGATTGAAAGGCTGGAAGGAGAATAACCAGCCAATGACCCCCCATTGGTATTGGTAAGTATGGTAGCAATGCTTATCTCGGACAAAAATAGACTTCAAACTTACATTGATCAAATGAGATAAAGAAGGATACTCCATACTAATAAAAGGTGAAATACACCAAAAGGAAATAACAATAATCAACCTATATTCACCCAACTCCAATGCACCCAATTTCATCAAATATAGTCTGAAGGACCTAAAAACATATATAGACTCCAACACAGTGGTAATGGGAGACTTTAATACCCCTCTATCACTAATAGATAAGTCATCCAAACAAAAAATTAATAAAGAGATTCTAGAACTAAATCAACTATAGATCAAATGGACCTAGCTGATGTCTACAGGATAGTTCATCCAACTTCTGCACAATATACATTCTTCTCAGCAGCCCATGGGACCTTCTCCAAAGTTCATCATATCTTAGGGTACAAAGCAAGCCTTAGCAAATATAAGAAAATAGAAATAATCTCATGCATTCTATCTGATCACAATGCATTAAAACTAGAACTCAAAAACAAAAACAACAGGAGAAAACTTGCAAACAATTGGAAGCTGAACAACACATTACTCAATGATCAATGGGTCATTGTTGAAATAAAAGAGGAAATTAAAAGGTTCTTGGACGTTAATGAAAAGGAAAACACAACCTTCTGGAATCTAAGGGACACAGCAAAGGCAGTCCTAAGAAGAAAGTTTATAGCCATGAGTGCATATGTTAAAAGGACAGAAAGATCTCAAATCAATGACCTAATGCTACATCTCAAACTCCTAGAAAAACAAGAATAAGCAAATCCCAAAACAAGCAGGAGAGAAATAATAAAAATAAGGGCAAAAATCAATGAAATAGAAACAACAACAACAAAATACAAAGAATCAACGAAACAAAAAGCTGGTTCTTTGAAAAAATAAATAAGATTAACAGACCCCTGACAAACCTGACTAAAATGAGGAGAGAAAAATCCAAATGAGTAAAATCAGAAATGCAAAAGAAGAGATAAAAAGAAACACCAAGGAAATCACCAGAGACTACTTTGAGAACCTATATACTAATAAATTTGAAAATCTTGAAGAAATGGACAAATTTCTAGATACTTAGGACCATCCAAAATTGAACCAAGAGAATATTAATCACCTGAATAGATCTATAACACAAAATGAAATTGAAGCAGCAATAGTCTCCCAAAAAAGAAAAGTCCAGGACCTGATGGATTCTCTGATGAATTCTATCAGACCTTCAAAGAAGAAATGATACCAACCCTCCTTAAACTGTTCCACAAAATAGAAAGGGAAGGAAAACTGCCTAACTCATTTTATGAAGCCAATATTATACTCATCCCAAAACCAGACAAAAAGGAGAATTATAGGCCAATCTCTTTAATGAATATAGGTGCAAAAATCCTGAATAAAATAAGGGCAAACAGAATCCAACAACACATCAGAAAGATCATCCACCATGACCAAGTCGGCTTCATCCCAGGGATGCAGGGATGGTTCAACATATGCAAATCTATAAATGTAATACAGCACATTAATAGAAGCAAAGACAAAAACCACTTGATCATCTCAATAGATGCAGAAAAAGCCTTTGATAAAACCCAACACCACATCATGATAAAAGCTCTAAGAAAACTAGGAATAGAAGGAGTGTACCTCAACATTGTAAAGGCTATATATGACAAACCTACAGCCAACATCATACTTAATGGAGAAAAACTGAAACCATTCCCTAAAATCAGGAACAAGACAAGGATGCCCACTATCCCCACTCCTGTTCAACTTAGTACTGGAATTCCTAGCCAGAATAATTAAGCAAGAAGAAGAAATAAAAGGAATACAAATAGTAAACAAACTGTCAAAATATCCCTGTTTGCAGACAATATGATCCTATACCATAAAGACCCAAAAAACTCTACCCCAAAACTCCTAGACAACATAAACAGCTACAGCAAGGTGGCAAGATACAAAATCAACTTATAAAAATCATTAGCTTTTCTATACACCAACAACAAACAAACTGAGAAGGAATTATATGGAAACAATTCCATTCACAATAACCTCAAAAAAAATCAAATACCTAGGAGTAAACTTAACAAAGGATGTGAATGACCTCTTCAAGGAGAATTACAAACCCTTGAAGAAAGAGATCAAGGAAGACTACAGAAGATGGAAAGATCTCCCACGTTCATGGATTGGTAGAATCAACATAGTAAAAATGGTTATACTACAAAAGCAATCTGCATGTTTAATGCAATTCCTATCAAGATTCCAATGACTTTCATCACAGAGATTGAAAAATCTACCCTAAAGTTCATTTGGTAACATAAGTGGTCATGAATAGCCAAGGCAATACTCAGCAAAAAGAGCAATGCTGGAGGTATCACGATACCCGACTTCAAACTATATTACAAAGCAATAGCAATAAAAACAGCATGGTACTGACACAAAAACAGACATGAAGACCAGTGGAACAGAATAGAGGACCAGATATGAAACCACACAGCTATACTCACCTTATTTTTGACAAAGTTGCCAAAAATATATGATGGAGAAAAGACAGCCTCTTCAACAAATGCTGCTTGGAAATGTGGTTACCCATCTGCAAGAAACTGAAACTAGATCCATGTCTATCACCCTGTACTAGTATCAACTCAAAATGGATCAAGGACCTTAATATCAGACCCAAAACTCTGAAGTTAGTACAGGAAGGAGCAGGAAGCACTCTGGAACTAATAGGCAATGACTTCCTCAATAGAACCCCATCAGCTCAGCAACTAAGAGAAAGTATAGACAAATGGGACTTCATAAAATTAAAAAGCTTCTGCACAACCAAAGAAATGGTCTCTAAACTGAAGAGACCACCCACAGAGTAGGAGAAAATATTTGCTAGCCATACATCAGACAAAGGACTGATAACCAGAATATACAGGGAACTTAAGAAACTAAACTCTCCCAGAATCAATGAACCAATAAAGAAATGGGCAACTGAGCTAAACAGAACTTTCTCAAAAGAAGAAATTCAAATGGCAAAAAACACATGAAAAATGCTCACCATTTCTGGCCATAAAGGAAATGCAAATCAAAACCACACTAGGATTCCACCTCACTCCTGTTAGAATAGCCATCATCAAAAACACCATTAACAACAGGTGTTGGTGAAGATGAGGAGAAAAAGGAACCCTTGTACACTGCTGGTGGGAATGCAAGCAAGTGCAACCACTGTGGACAAAAATTTGGAGACTTCTTAAAAATCTAAACATAGATCTACCACATGATCCAGTAATCCCACTCATAGGGATATACCCAAAAGACTGTGACACAGGTTACTCCAGAGGCACTTGCACACCCATGTTTATTGCAGCACTAGTCACAATAGCCAAGTTATGGAAACAACCAAAATGCCCTACTACTGACGAATGGATCAAGAAAATTTGGTATTTATACACAGTGGAATTTTACTCAACCATGACGCATGAAATCTTATCATTTGCAAGTAAATGGATGGAACTGGAGAACATGATTCTGAGCGAGGTTAGCCAGGCTCAGAAGACCAAAAATCTATGTTCTCCCTCATATGTGGACTTTAGATCTAGGACAAATACAGTAATGTTGTTTAACTTGGGTCACATGACAAGGGGAGAGCACATATAGGAGGTATAGGGATAGATAGATAGTATACATCATGTTTGATGTCCCCACTGCAGAGGAACTAATACAGAAACCTTAAAGTGACAGAGGTCAACATGAGGAGGGGATCAGGAACCAGTGTAAAGATCAGTTAGAGATGAATCAACGTGGGGTGTAACACATTTGTACATGAAGGCAATGCTAGGAATCTCTCTGTATAGCTATCCTTAACTCAACTAGCAAAAACACTTTGTCTTTTTTATTATGCTTGTGTATTCTCTGCAACAAAACTAGAGATAAGGGCAGAACAGGTTCTGCCTGGAAGTGAGGCAGGGAGGGGAGGAGAGGGTGAAGGTGGGGGAAAAAAATCAATTCAAAATGGATCAAAGACCTTAAGGTAAGACAAGAATTGAAATCACCAGAGGAGCACATAGGGAGAATGTTTGAAGATATAGCATAGATAATAACTTTCTGAATAAGATTTCAATAGCTCAGGAAATAAGAGGAAGAATTGACAAATGGGACTGAATCAAATAAAAAGTTTCTATACAGCAATGGAAATAATCACTACAGCGGAGGGACAACACACAGAATGGGAGAAAAATCTTGGCCAGCTATTCCTCTGACAAAAAACTGATATCCAGAATATATAAAGAACTCAAATAAAGAAACAAACAAAAGCACAAATAATCCAATAAAAAATGGGCAATGAATTGAATAGACAGGTCTCAAAGGAGTATAAATGGCCAAAAAATACATGGGAAAATATTCAATGTCTTTAGCCATCAAGATAATGCAATGACAACTACATTGAGCTACCATCTCCCTCCTGTCAAGAAAACAAGCAACAACAAATGCTGGTGAGGACATGGGGGTGGGAGAAGGACAGAACACTTATACACCCTGGGTGGGGAATGTAAATTAGCTCAGCCAGTATGCAAATCAGATAGCAGTTCCCCAAAAAACTAAAAATGAAACTACCTTAAATGATCTAGCTACACCATAGCTGGGTACATAGCCAAACAAATACAAATCAGGTTCTAAGAGAGATACCTGCATACTTTTGTTTATTGTGGCACAATTCACAATTGCCAAGCCATGAAATCAGCCTAGGTGCCCAGGAACAGATGAATGGATAAAGAAAATGTGGTATATATACACAGTAGAGAACTACTCAACCATAATGAATAACAGAATTATGTCATTTGCAGGAAAATAGATGGAACTGGAGATCATCATGTTAAGTGAAATAAGCCAATTAGAAAGACAAAAATTGTATGTTACCCCTCCTTGCTGTGTTAGGGATTTAACTCAGAGCCTTGTACTTGCTGGCAAGTGATCTGTTATTTGAGTCATATACACATCTTTTTGGTTTTAGTTTGCTTTTCAGATATGTTTTTGCACTAACTGACTATCCTCTAACTGATTCTCCTACCTCCATGTCCCAAGTAGCTGGGATTGCAGGGGTGACAACCACATCTGGTCCCATGTAGGTTTTCTCTTATATGGGGAATATAGATTTTAAAAAAGTACATGAAAGCAGAAGGGAGTCAACAGGGGGGAGAGGGAGAGAGGACCAATGGGAGAAGGAGGAAGGGGGTTAGTATGATTGAATTATATAATATGCAAGCATGAAAATATTATAATAAATCCACTATTTTATAAAACAAAGCAAAAATAGGAAAGAAAAATTGGAGTCAAGAAAACAGAAAATTAAATCATATATTAGAGTGAATATAGTAATTATCATAGAAAAGGCCATAGAAATTCATAAAGAATTTTCTCTGGGGTTCTTGAGAGCTTACTGGATAGGAATTTTCCCTGTTTTACAGATCAAGAAAATGACTCACAGGAATGAAAATTACTTTCTGAGTGGCAAAATATTAAAGTAAAGAGATATTTGATTTCAAAGATCAAGCTTATGAACCTTAAGGTACCACATCCTCAGACATAGTTTTTCCTGTCACTAAGCATTAGTATAAATGTCTCACTTTTTCTAGGGTCACTTGGAATGTAATCACAGACTGAGTTGGCTCCTTAAAACTATTTTAAAAGTTCATCTATATTTATGTTCTTGTATATGTATTTGTGTACATGTGTATGTGCATGCATGTATTTTAGGGTGTATATATAATTACTTATTTTATATAAGTATGTTTTATACTAATAATCATATATATTTTTAATTTACTTACATATGTATATTTAATTATTTTTGTTTAATTGGTGTGTTGTCAATCAAACACAGGACCTTGCACATGCTGGGCAAGGGCTCTACCACTGAACTACATTGCACCCTTATATATTCACACGTAAGAGATGTATAACAGGAAATATTACCCAAAGTGTTAAGCAGGGTTCTTCAGATCTGTGGGTGTGACTGTGTGTGCGTGTGTGTGTATGTGTGTATGTAGGTGTGTGTATGTGTGTGACTGTGTGATAAGGAATTGGCCCACATGATAATAGAGACCTCAAAGTTCCAAGATCTGCAGTGAGCAAGCTGGAGACCCACGAGCACTGAAGTGCAGCTCCAGTGAAGGCTGAAGGTCTGAGAATCAGGAGAGCTGATGGTGTGAGTTCCAGTCTAAAAGCCACTGGGCTTGAGACCCAAGAGGAGCTATTTCATTCTGAGCACACAAGTCATGCATTCAGGCAGGAGGAATTCCCGCGCACTCCTTTTTGTGCCATGCAGGTGGTCAGTGGTTTGGATGAGACTTGCTTACACCAGGGTAGAAAACTATGTTGTAGGAGCACCATGACCAGTCTTGTGGTTAGGTCCTGAGGGACTGGATTAGTTACTGCAAGGGCAGATTATTACAAAGTGAGAGGACCCAAGTGCCTCGCTCCTTCCACGTGCAGTACTTGCTGCTTTCATCACACTACCACACTGTGTGCTGCCATCTGCCATATGTGGCCCTTGCCAGATGGAGCCACCCAGGATTGGGCTTTTCAGCCTTCAAAATTGTGAGCCAAAATAAACCTTTTTTTTATTTTAAAAATATAATTACCCATAGAGGACCGGGATATGAACCCACACATCTATGCCCACCTTATTTTTGAGAAAGGCACTAAAAATATATGATGGGGAAAAGACAGTCTCTTCAACAAATGTTGGGGAAAGTGGTTACCCGTCTGCAAGAAACTGAAACTAGATCCATGTCTATCACCTTGTACTAGTATCAACTCAAAATGGATCAAGGACCTAAATATCAGACGTGAAACTCTGAAGTTGGTACAGGAAAGATAAGGAAACACTCTGGAACTAATAGGTGTGGGCAAGGACTTCCTCAACTCTCTTATTTGGCTCAGCAAATAAGAGAAAGGATGGACAAATGGGACTTTATAAAATTAAAAATCTTCTGCACAACAAAAGAAAGGGTCTCTAAACTGAAGAGACCACTCACAGAGTGGGAGAAAATATTTGCCAGCCATACATCAGACAAAGGACTGATAACCAGAATATATAAGGAACTCAAAATACTAAACTCTCCCCAAGTCAATGAAGCAATAAAGAAATGAGCAACTGAACTAAACAGAACTTTTTCAAAAGAAGAAACTCAATGGCCAAAAAACACATGAAAAAAATGCTTACCATCTCTGGCCATAAAGGAAATACAAATCAAAACGACACTAAGATTCCACTTCACCCCTGTTAGAATAGCCATCATTAAAAACACCACTAACAACAGGTGTTGGTGAGGATGTGGGGAAAAAGGAACCCTTGTACACTGCTGGTGGGAATGCAAGCTGGTGCAACCACTGTGGAAAAAAATTTGGAGACTTCTTAAAAATCTAAACATAGATCTACCATATGATCCAGTAATCCCACTCCTGGGGATATGCCCAAAGGAATGTGACACAGGTTACTCCAGAGGCACCGTGTGCACACCCATGTTTATTTCAGTGCTATTCACAATAGCCAACTTATGGAAATAACCAAGATGCTCCACTACTGATGAATGGATCAAGAAAATGTGGTATACACAATGGAATTTTACTCAGCCATGAAGAAGAATGAAATCTTATCATTCGCAAGTAAATGGATGGAACTGGAGAACATCATTCTGAGTGAGTTTAGCCAGGCTCAGAAGACCAAAAATTGTATGTTTTCCCTCATATGCGGACTTTAGATCTAGGGCAAGTACAGCAATGTGGTTGGACTTGGGTCACATGCTAAGGGGAGAGCACATACGGGAGGTATGGAGATAGGTTAGAAACCCACTGCAGAGGAACTAATACAGAAACCTTAAAGCAACAGAGGTCAATATGAGAAGGGGATTAGGAACTAGAGATGAGTCAACTTGGGTTGTAACACATTTGTACATAGAAGCAATGCTAGGACTCTCTCTATATAGCTATCCTTATCTCAACTGGCAAAAATGCTTTGTCCTTCTTATTATTGTTTATACTTTCTTTTCAACAAAATTAGAGATAAGGTCAGAACAGATTCTGCTTGGAAGTGAGGGGCGGTGGGGCGGGGAGAGGGAGGGAGAAGGGGGTAGGGAGAGAAATGGTCCAAACACTGTAGGCACATATGAATAAATGAATAAAAAAATAATTACCCAGTCTGAGGTACTTTGCTATAGCAACACAAAGTATATGAAGACACTCTCTACTTATTTTAAATGGAAGATGGTCATAATTTCACTTACCTTCTCTCCTCCTCCTGGAATAGACTGACTTTGTAATGCTGTGGCTTTGCCTAGATCATGCTGAACCATACCCAGAATAGATTTTTGCAGACAATGAGCAGCTCAGACTTCCATCCTCATTTCTTCAAGGGTATCATTGTGTTAGTCTTTTTCCTTGAGTTTCTGTCTAGGTTATCACTTATCAATGCAGACCTCAGACCTGCCCTCTTCTATTCCGGTTACTCCTGGGACTTTGCCACCTGAACTCTCACTCCAATGTTCCTACATGGATCTCATTTTCCTTTGTTTAACTTACAATCAGCCATGTCCCTGGATCACTTTCCAAATTCACATCATAAGTCCATTTATTTTGGGGGGAAATTTGGTGGTGGTAGGGAGGGAAGGAGGTTTTTGGTAGAACTCTGCAATGCATCTTCTCAACATAACAATGACAAGTCCTGAAGGTGAAATTCAAGGGCAGAGAATTCCACTTAGTAAAAATGGCTATTTGTATCTGCCAGTGATTATCAACTAGGGACAAATGTTTGCCAACAAAGATGTTATAGCTGTGGCATCCTGTGGTTGACCAGCTTTGAAACATCACTTTCAACAGACATGGTTTTAGATGGAGGTAGTTGGTATGATTTAAAGTCAAACAAGAAAGAAATTCTGCTAGGTCAGGTCACTGCACCCTTGCTTTGAACTAATTCTTCTCTCCCACAAAAGGAAACTGCACTGAAGCCAATTCAATCACAGCTCTGAGAGGTGGCTTATTAGCTCATTCAGTTCAGAATCACTTATGTAAATAAATGGATTCCGGAAGATTAGACTGTCAATCAAGAAACCCATTTATTAATTTATGAAGCTGTTATTCAAGGTCAATGCTTATTGGTCCTGTTTTCTTTCTACTTCAATGGGGACAAGATATTTGCCCCTTCTAGGTAAGGATTCCTAAACTGGGGCCCATAACCTTAGAGCTTTCTGCACAGCAGAGGTGCTGCTCAGTGTCTGGGCACATGGAAGATGTTCCCATTAGATATTTGTTAAAGGAATGAGTATGCAAGCAAATGAAGTTTCTGTTTGTCAAGAGATAATAGAGAAGCCTAATTTCAGGAAATAGATTCATGTGCTTTTCTAGACCTGCTTGCTTTCTGCACTCCAACGCTCGTATGTGTGTCACAATCTTGCTGTGTTTATTACTCAGACCATTCAGCACACCGTTAATTGAGATCCAAGTGATAGATTCCACTTAAACTGGAAATGGCACTGCTTTTTGCTCCAACTGTGATTTATATTTAAGTCTCTTGAATGAGGAAGAGTGGGATTATGTCTTACTTCTTCTGCCCTTGTTCTTTCTTGCCCCTCTGTGGACTTCTTTTCTGAATGATGTATCAGTAGACAACTGATCACCATCTTCTTCCCAACACTTCTCTGAAGGCAAGGAACGAGAGAAACAGAGAAACAACTGGGTGTGGAGTGAGATTACTCAGGATTGAGTATTGGCTACACAAAGGACGGGGAATATGGCTCTCAGATGGCTCCTACTACCTTCAGTTTTATTAGCTGTGAATGATAGCAATGCTACCTCTAAGGTTAGGATAAATTGTAAAAATGCCATCCTATATGAAAGTACATTATAAACTGCGAAGTGTTACCTTGCTCTCAGGAACTAACATTATGAGTTTCATCATTAGTAGCAAGAAAACTTCCCACAAGCAGGAGTTACAGTAGATGGCCAACTGTTGGAGAAGGAGGAGCTTGCTTCTTTCTTACCTATGGTCCAAGTTACAGGCCAGAGTGGTTCTGTATGCTGTAGCCATATAGTCAAGGCCTGTGATCTTGCTTTCTAGCAAGGACTAGCAGCTTCTCTGGAGAAGGAATGGCTCAACAGCGAAGTTCATAGGGTCATAACTTTTCTTTGACACCCAACTGAATTTGTGTGTCCTCTTGGCTATTTATACATGAGATCATGATGCTCCGTGGATAATTCAGTTGAACATTTAGTAAAGACTGGGAGAAAAATCAGAAATATGTGTGACATAAATGTTACTACTAACTTGTTTCCATTCCCAGAAGGGGGATCAAGCACAATTTCAAACAGTTTTATCTATAACAACAAGGTAGGAAAAGGGAAGAAGGAGCAGAGTGAAGTTATAAGCAAATGACTTTAGAGGACAGAATTAGTTGTAGCTAGAGGATTCAGGAAAATAATGCAAGATTTTAGGAGGTGCTGGAAGATGAGCACTGTCTAGTCAGGCTGGGAGGAGAGGGAAGAGAATTGCAGGTTGAGGGAATATTGTGAACAAAGACATAAACATAAGGGGAATTTATCTGAGAGCCAGTAATTAACAAATGGTATTTTGATAGTGGAGTGTACATGGGGAAGAGCTTAGAAAATACACTGAATAGAGTTTGAGACTGATGTTTTTCAATGGAAGTTAACAAAAGTCAAGCCTTTTTTTTTTTTTTTAATCTTGACATAACAGAAAATACAAATAAAATGAAAAGGGAGCTATTCTTCCTGAGTTGGGGTAATAATGACTGTTACAGCATATTTTCTTTCAGTCTTTTTGTCACGTTTACAGATGACTTTCCTTTTCTTACCTATTTTTTTCCTGGTGGTACTAGAGTTGAACTAAGAGTTTTGTTTTCACTAAGCAAATGCTATACTGCCTGAGCCACATCTCCAGCCCTTTCTGCTATGGTTATTTGTGAAGATAGGGTCTTGCTTTTTACCCAGGAAGGCCTGGACCTCAATCTTACTATTTATGCTTCAGCAATTGCTGGGATGACAGGTGTACATTACCATGCCCAGGTTTTCTCAGTTGAGATGGGGCACTTGCTAACTCTTTGCCCAAGATGGATTTTACTGCAATCCTGCTGAGTAACTGGGATGACAGGCACACACCACCACACCTAGCTATTGCCTGAGATGGGGTCTTGCTAACTTTTTGCCTTGAACAACAATAGCAATCCTCTCCATTTCAGCCTTCCAAGAAACTAGAATTACAGGTATGAGCTACTGGTGATCAACTTCTTTATGAAATGTTTTTAAAAGCATTCTTACATGTCTTGAGATCATATGTATAGTCAACCTATTTATACAAAAGTCCTTCTAGCATTGAAAATATAGGAAAAGGATCCATTTCCTAGATACAAGTTGTTTGAAGGAGCCAGCTGTTCTGATTTTCCATGTAAGAATACAGAGAAAAACATTGGAGACTTCAAATTATTGTTTATTAGGAATTATATTCT
The DNA here is from genome assembly GCF_047511655.1 of Castor canadensis. NCBI lineage: Eukaryota > Metazoa > Chordata > Mammalia > Rodentia > Castoridae > Castor > Castor canadensis. The sequence goes on along the minus strand of NC_133404.1, from coordinate 35,757,132 downwards.
AGGAAGCAAGGAATGCCAATCTTCTGATAGGATGGCAATGGTGTTTGGACAGATTTTTCCATCTCTCTGGGATCTAGGGAGCTGCTTTGTGCTGCCACATCTGCTGTTAGGTGCTGCCTGAGACTCCCACGATGGCCCTACCTGCAAAGAGCTAAGGAGGATGGCAAGGCAGACAGGTAGCTCTGCTAGGAAATCAGTTTTTCTGTAAAATTACTTAACTATGCCAACTATACAGAATCCATGACAAATTATGCCATGGATTAGCAATGATTGATTGGGTGCAACACCCCAAGCACAAGCAATAAGAAAAATATAGCTGATTAGACTCCAACAAATGAAAAACCTTTGTTTTTTGAAACATACCACTGAGAAATGGCATCACACATTTAAAGACTATTTTCAATGACTCCTGGTATCTTTACAGTTACACAAAAATCACCATCACAACCAATTTTAGAATTATTCAGCATTGCTTCTATTAGCTGTCATCCCCCTCACCCCATATTTGCAAATCATCCAATAAGGACTTGATTTTAGGATATATAAAACATTCTTGCAAGTTAGTAATAAAAAGTCAAATAATTTAATTAAAAGAGAGGAGAGAATAGTATAGATATTTCTAAAGATATAAAAATAGCCAATAAACAATGAAAACCAGTAGCCACCAGGGAAATGCAAATCAAAACCACTATGAGATGACTCCTATCTGCCTCTTGGATGACTATGACAAAAAAAAAAAAAAAGACAGATAATAGCAAGTGCTGACAAGGATGAGGACTCTCATGTATTGTTGGTGGCAATACAAATAGCACAATCACTTTGGAAAACATCCTGGCATTACTCAAGAGATTAGACATAGAATTACCACCTCAGCTTGGTGCTGGTGGCTCATGCTTGCAATTCTAGCTAAATTGAGGGGCTGAGATCAGGAGAATTGGATCAAGGCTCGAGGCCAGCCCAGGCAAATGGTTCATGAGATTCTGTCTCTAAAGTAACCAGAGCAAAATTGACTGAAGGTGTGACTCAAGCCATAGATCACCTGCTCAGAAGTGTGAAGCCCTGGGTTCAACCCCCAGTCCCATTAAAAAAAAAAAAAAAAAGAACTACCACCTGACCTAGCAATTACACTCTTAGAGAAATGACATCTAAAAGAAGTGAAAACATATGTTCACACAAAAACTTATAGCAGATTATTCACAGCATTCAAAATATGGAATAACTCAAATACCTATTAACTGGTGAGTGAATATACAAACTGTGACATATCTGTGACAATGGAGTATTATTTTATATTGAAAACAAATGAAGTGGTGATGTGTAGCTGGTTGAAGCTACAAAACATGGTAATGGAAGCAATCACAAAAGATTATATATTATGTGACTCCATTTCTGTGAAAGTCCAGCATAGGCTAATCTGCAGAGACAGGTAGATTGCAGGGCTGGAAAGTGGGATTGGGGTGTGAGGAGGTGACAGTTAGTGGAGACAATGTTTAAATATTGCAAAATTCACTGTGGTGATTGCTTAGCTGTAAATATACCAGAAGTCATTGGCAATATTCTTTAAATGACTGAATTTTATGATATATGAATTAAATCTCAATAAGGGCATTAAAAATGAAAGCAGAATGGATATACTGTAAGTAAATTAGTCACTATTATTGGGCAATTTTTCCTATAATAAAAATAAACAAAAGTAGCTTGCTCATTATTTCTACTGTTTCCATAACATAGGTTTCTCAGCAAAAGAACTACTGTTGCAAAACTTCATGGTCATTTGCATTCATATAAAGTCAGACTGATAAGTTTCTTAGCACCAAAAGATCACCCTAAATTACAATTTTACCCAGAGTAAACCTCTTCACTGCCAGATTTAAATATTATTATCTTTTAAAAGACATTTTAAAATTTAATAACTATTTTAACGTTTCATTTCTTTGACTACTGATAAGATCAGTTTCTAAATTTTTAAAAACTAGTTGTGTTTCTTTTTTTTTTGAAATCTGATTATAACTAATGTAAGTCAGATACTTTTCTTAATATACTACAGGGGAATTTGTTTACATTAATGTATGACACATTTTAACATTGCTATACAATTTTCCAAGTCTGTCCCTTTATATTTTGTCCTACAAACATTTCAAACTTTTGCATTGGGAATCTGTCCATCTTTTCTGTTGTGATTTCTTCCTTTTCTTCTAGGCTAAAGAAATTCTTCCTCTCCAGAAGTCTGATGGATATGAAATACAATTTTCATTCTTTACTTTTCATGTGGTCCAGCATTTTCCTTTTAACTTTCACATTTAACAAATACTAATTCAGTGTCAACTCTATGCTTGGTGTATTGCTAGTATTTATTTTGGATTAGGATGTATGATGTGCATTTTTCCAAATTACTTGTAACCTTTGATTGACTAAGTGTGCATGCATGTGTACACTGCTAACCATTTTTCTGCATTATAGTATGAGTCTTCTTTTCAGTTTGTTCATCTGTCTGGGTTGTCCCAGGTGCAAATGCTTTTTAGTACTGAGTCTATAATAATGCATTGCAATCTCTTGATAAGATTGTTCCCTCTTGAATAGGAGTGGAGATAGTGGGCATCCATGTCTAGTTCCTGATTTTAGGGGAAATGGTTTCAGTTTTTCTCTGATAAATATAATGCTGGCTGTACGTTTGCCATATATAGCTTTTATAATGTTGAGGTACTTTCCTTCTATTCCTAGTTTTCTTAGAGCTTTTATCATGAAATGGTGTTGGATTTTATCAAAGGCTTTTTCTGCATCTATTGAGATGATCACGTGGTTTTTGTCTTTGCTTCTGTTAATGTGGTTTATTATGTTTATTGATTTTCATATGTTGAACCACCCCTGCATTCCTGGGATGGAGCCTACTTGGTCGTGGTGAATGATGTTTTTGATGTGTTGTTGAATTCAGCTTGCCATTATTTTATTGAGGATTTTTGCATCAATGTTCATTAAGGAGATTGGCCTATAGTTCTCCTTTTTGGAGGTGTCTTTGCCTGGTTTTGGGATAAGTGTAATACTGGCTTGATAAAATGTGTTAGGCAGTTTTCCTTCCCTTTCTATTTTGTGGAACAGTTTAAGGAGGGTTGCTATTAGTTCTTCTTTAAAGGTCTGATAGAATTCAGCAGAGAATCCATCAGGACTGGACTTTTCTTTTTGGGGAGGCTCTTGATTGCTGCTTCAATTTCATTTTTTGTTATAGATCTATTCAGGTGATTAATATCCTGTTGGTTCAGTTTTGGATGATCATATGTATCTAGCAATCTCTCCTAGCCAGAGCAATTAGGTAAGAAGAAGGAATAAAAGGAATACAAATAGGTAAAGAAACTGTCAAAATATCCCTATTTGCAGATGATATGATCCTATACCTTAAAGACCCAAAAAACTCTACTCAAAAGCTCCTAACACCATCAATAGCTATAGCAAAGTAGCAGGATATAAAATCAACATAGAAAAATCATTAGCATTTCTATACATAATAATGAACAAACTGAGAAAGAATATATGAAAATAATTCCATTTACAGTAGCCTCAAAAAAATCAAATACCTAGGTGTAAACCTAACAAAAGATGTGAAAGACCTCTACAAGGAAAACTATACACTTCTGAAGAAAGAGATTGAGGAAGACTATAGAAAGTGGAGAGATCTCCCATGCTCATGGATTGGTAGAATCAACATAGTAAAAATGTCGATACTCCCCAAAGTAATCTACATGTTTAATGCAATTCCCATCAAAATTCCAATGACATTCATTAAAGAGATTGAAAAATCTACTGTTAAATTTATATGGAAACACAAGAGGCCACGAATAGCCAAGGCAATACTCAGTCAAAAGAACAATGCAGGAGGTATCACAATACCTGACTTCAAACTATATTACAAAGCAATAACAATAAAAACGCATGGTACTGGCACAAAAACAGACATGAATACCAGTGGAGCAGAATAGAGGACCCAGATATGACGCCACACAACTATAACCAACTTGTCTTTGACAAAGGAGCTAAAAATATACGATGGAGAAATAGCAGCCTCTTCAACAAAAACTGCTGGGAAAACTGGTTAGCAGTCTGCAAAAAACTGAAACTAGATCCATGTATATCACCCTATACCAAGATTAACTCAAAATGGATCAAGGATCTTAATATCAGACCACAAACTCTAAAGTTGATACAGGAAAGAGTAGGAAATACTCTGGAATTAATAGGTATAGGCAAGAACTTTCTCAAGGGAACCCCAGCAGCTCAGCAACTAAGAGATAGCATAGATAAATGGGACCTCATAAAACTAAAAAGCTTCTGTTCATCAAAAGAAATGGTCTCTAAACTGAAGAGAACACCCATAGAGTGGGAGAAAATATTTGCCAGCTACACATCAGACAAAGGACTGATAACCAGAATATATAGGGTACTTAAATTAAATTCTCCCAAAATTAATGAACCAATAAAGAAATGGGCAAGTGAACTAAACAGAACTTTCTCAAAAGAAGAAATTCAAATGGGCAAAAAACACATGGAAAAATGCTCACCATCTCTAGCAATAAAGGAAATGCAAATTAAAACCACACTAAGATTCCACCTCACCCCTGTTAGAATAGCCATCATCAGCAACACCACTAACAACAGGTGTTGGTGAGGATGCGGGGAAAAAGGAACCCTCTTACACTGTTGGTGGGAATGTAAACTAGTACAACCACTCTGGAAAAAAATTTGGAGGCTACTTAAAAAGCTAAACATCGATCTACCATTTGATCCAGCAATCCCACTCTTGGGGATATACCCAAAAGACTGTGACACAGGTTACTCCAGAGGCACCTGCACACCCATGTTTATTGCGGCACTATTCACAATAGCCAAGTTATGGAAACAGCCAAGATGCCCCACCACTGATGAATGGATTAAGAAAATGTGGTATCTATACACAATGGAATTCTATGTAGCCATGAAGAAGAACGAAATGTTATCATTCGCTGGTAAATGGATGGAATTGGAGAACATCATTCTGAGCGAGGTTAGCCTGGCTCAAAAGACCAAAAATCGTATGTTCTCCCTCATATGTGGACATTAGATCAAGGGCAAACACAACAAGGGGATTGGACTTTGATCACATGAGAAAGCGAGAGCATACAAGGGAGGGGTGAGGATAGGTAAGACACCTAAAAAACTAGATGGCATTTATTGCCCTCAATGCAGAGAAACTAACGCAGATACTTTAAAGCAGCTGAGGCCAATAGGAGAAGGGAACCAGGAACTAGAGAAAAGGTTAGTTTGAGAAGAATTGACTTAGAAGATAACACACATGCACAGGAAATCAATGTGAGTCAACTCCCTGTATAGCTATCCTTATCTCAACCAGCAAAAACCCTCGGTCCTTCCTATTATTGCTTATACTCTCTCTTCAACAAAATTAGAGATAAGGGCAAAATAGTTTCTGTCTGGTAGTGAGGGGGTGGGGGGTTGAGGGAGGTGATGGTGTAGGTAAGGGAGGGGTAGGGGGAGGGGGGGAGAAATGACCCAAACATTGTATGCACATATGAATAAAATAAAAATTAAAAAAAAAGATTGTTCCCTCTTTATTATACATTCTCATAATTACATTTACTCTGTAAAATTTACTTCCAGGTAACTTTTGGAGCAATTTGTCAAGTTGAAAAATATGTTGGGAATTGATGTTAGATTTATTTAAAATGTAAGTTGATGTGGGAAAATTGACACTTTCAAAATTTTCCCTCCCATCTCAGATCATGGTGCCCATTTTCATTTATTTTGTCTTTATTTATGACTCTTAGGAAAATATTGCTGATTTATTCATTTTGATTACAGACATCTGCCTTAAAATAATTTTTTATAATTTCATTTCTGTAGACATTGTGGATGAGATTTTTTTCCATTATAATATCAGCCACAGTGTGAGAACTGCTCTGTGTGCATGTGTGTGTGTGTGAGTGTGTGTGTGTGTGTGTGTGTGTGTGTGTATGTACACATTATTCTTCCATCAGGCTAGCTCTTAAAGTTTTATTACTTAAAATCATTTCCTAGCTTATTCTCCTGGCTTATCTGACTATGAAGTCTTATTGCCAGAAATTTTTTATCATTCAGTTTTTGACCTGTATATCTCTTATTCTATCTCCTTTTTGGTTTCGGTGAATAGAATTTCTGGAATATAAATAATAGTGAAACTGGGAACATTTATTTTATTTCTAGTTTAATACAAATATGTTTTTTAGATCAAGACAGATGACTCTTTTGTGGTTAAAAAAGTTTTCTTCCATATTGTATTTTAGTATTTTATCAAAGGACATTATTCCTGAATATTTTTTCTTCTTTAATTCAGTTAGGCTAAAATCATATATCCAAAGAACATATTTTTTTCTTTTTAATTTATTTGTGCCAGATATCATATTAATAGATGTCCTTATCTACTTATAGGAGTCCCCCTGGAAAGAAAAGAAGCAAATGTGTGTGTGGGGGGGATGGTACCATGATGAAAGATGTCCTCCTCTACAGAGCCATCCTTGAACTCAGAGTCTCTAATGCCAGTATATGTCTCTAGGTCCTGCCTTTAACCAGGGCTGTCATATTCATGGTAAATTAATAGTTTTCAACTCCAACCAGAGCAATGGGCTCCAGTGAAATGGTGATGTCTCAGGGGTCCTCTTGGAGTCTGAGGAACATCCCTAAACTTGCCTTGGGATACAGTGCCAAGCTGTTTATTTTGGGCCCCTCAGGGCAGCCATTTATTGTTCTTTTTTCCTTCCTTCTTGAAAATTAGCTTAAAGAATGAATTTGGGGGCCACTTAGCTTTGCTGAAGTGTGAGCAAATCACCCAATGATTTGCTCCAAATGGCTCGATTGTCCTAACTAGACCCCACGTGCCTGTAGAGCAATTTGCTCCAAGTGCTAACATGCAAAGTTTTTGTGTTAGAGTGTAACTTTCCATATGTCTCTTTATCTGGTCCACTGTTGGACTCTTTCCTGCCAAGATGGCTGCATAGGTGGTTTGAAGACTCCTTAAGACGTCAAGCATTGAAACCCACAGAATTGTATTAATCCCTACTACCACTCTGGAAACATTTCATTCCACTTTTAACTGTGCTGAATTTCAAAGTCTCTTGGGGATCCTCTTAAGAGTAATGACTCCTGGGCCCCTTCGTACACCAACTAAACCCATGTTGTGTGTGCCACTTCTTCTACCAGGGCCTCAATCCTTGCTTGGTGTCTGCACAAGAGCTGTGTGTCCAAGCAGAGCAGTCATCCCAGATCTAATTGCTTTTCTCTTCCCGTCTCAGAAGAGTGTGTGACTTCTTCACTACTTTCTTTAAGCTTGCAGAGTGATGGTTCCCAGTCGATGAGCTTGATTTGTTGCCTTGGGGCAGACAGTGGAGTTAGTCATTCTTCTCAGCTCAGGTGTATTATTATCCTGGTTTATGGCAATTCCTGCTGACTTCCCCTCATTTTATTGTGTCCTCAGTGACACAATCAGCTCTTTTGTCCTTGTGGACACATACCATCATTGTGGATTTTTGTGATCCGTAAAAATTTCATTGTTTTCTGATCTAGAAAAAAGAGTTAATTTTTTTTTGGTCAGCTCTCAGAGTTTCTAGTTTTCTTTTTTTTATTGTGAGTTGATTTTTTTTTTATTGTTGTGCTGGGTAGGGGTACATCGTGGCATTTACAAAAGTTCTTATGATGTATCAATTATATCATACTTGAATTCACTCCCTCTATCTAGTTTTCTTATTATGTAAAAAGAAACTTAAATGTTTTCTTGAGTCCTTAAGAGTATCTTAGGCATACTGCCTACCACATCTCCTTTATCTCTGTGCTTCAATGCCATTTTCTGTCACCAGATAAATAGTAAAACATTTCACTGTGCTTGTGGTAGGTCTTTTCCTTCATAGATACTCTTGCATTTTAATTCTTTTGTGTGCATTGAAAATATTTCTTAAATTTTACAACACTTAGCAGAGATTGAAAAAAAATTACAGAGAATCTTCAAATACCCATACAGATTGGTTGTATTAACATCTTATCCCAGCACAGTATACTTGACACAATTAATAAAACTATTATTAAGATGTACTAATACTAATGATAGTCCACAGAGCATTCAGGATACCTTTTTTTAAATTTAATGTTACTCTTCTGTTTTAGGATCCTGTTAAGGGAGATTTGTGTAGGACCAAAAGCCTCCACTTAACCATGATGGTTTAGGTGTTTAACTAGTAGGAGGGTTGGCATTTCAGGTTTTTGTCTCATGATGATGAAGAACGAATGTTGTAGACAATGAAGGGTGAGTACAGAGTTAGGAATGTTTATTAAGGGAAAGATGAAAGCTTCCTTGGGAAGGGAGGGGTCCCAGTGGGCTGTCAGAGAAGTGATGGTGGTCTCAGGTTTTTATCCATTCTCTCCAAGGCATTGCTGTCTATACTAATTAGGTATGTAGAAAGAAGCATTCTGATTGGCTGTGCATGTGATGTTCTGATTAGTCGTATCTTAACCATCATACTGTCCTTATTCTAGTCTATCCTGCTTTTCCTTCTTTCCACCCTTTAAGGTCACAGGGAGGTTATAAAGGAGGTTTCCATGGGTCCTTCTGTCTCAACCCAGAATACATTTAGGTTCTCATTGGCCATGATATTTTCTCAGACTTTCCTTGTTTTTGATAATCTTGACAGGTTTGAGGAAAATGTGCAGGTGTTCAGGATTTTCTACCCTCTGGATTTAAAGATGCTAGCAGTGGCAATGACTGTGATCAGAAGATAAACATAGACAAACCAGTAAGTGGCAGGCAGAATTGGGACTTGATCAACAAGGTCTCTGTTTGTGAAATTCTGCCTCCCACTCCAACTTTTCCCCACACACAACTCTAACTGAATTAATTACATTTTTTTAGTAAGAAAATTTGTTTCAAAGGTGTTCATGGAAATCAAATAGAGACAATTATTCTCTAAAGTGCATATAACATTTACACAGAATATTTACAGCAGTGCCTTGGTGTTCAGATACCAGCATGATGAGAAGAATTGGACCTTGAAGAGGATCTTCCCTCCACTTTGGATTCAGTCACTTAATAGCTGAGGGACTTCTGTCAATCTCTACCTTTTTTATTTAGACATAATTTCTCTTATCTGTTAAAAGAGGTGGAAAAAAGAAGAGGATTGTCAAAGCCCCTGCCAGATCAAAATAACTGGCCATGCCATGCCTATGACTGATGTACATAGTTGGTGACAATTATAGTTCTCCTTGGAGACTAACAGCGTGGCCAGAGCTCTTAGGGTGGTGATGACAATGATGCTAGAACATTGAATGGCCAGGACATCGGTAACAGGAGCAGGTGTATGTAAGTCTTCCCTTCCCTATATCCCCCTATCTTTATACTTCAATCTCCACCTTGAAAAGAGTGACAGCAGTCAAGGACTCTACTCTGTGGTCAGGTCAGGGTCCATGGGAACTACTTGCTCAGGATTAATAGGACAATAAGGTACATGGGGCTGGGGCAGGTCCTTCACAGGGCAATCTCTTTACATTCTGGCTTTTCCCTTTACCACTTGTAGAGGGAGCAATGAGACCCTAAGGGTGAATTCACAAAGCTAGCTACCGGCACAGCCGTGACAGGAAGTCTTGTCTCTTGGACATTAGTCTCACGGTATTGCTCTTTCCTCACCTTATATCACATTGCATTGGGAAGGGGGTAGTCATTTCTAGGGTTTGAACTCAAGGCCTTGTGCTTGTAGGCAGGTGCTCAACTCACTGAGTCACATCTCCAGCCTATACTATATTTTTAAAGTTAGAATTTATTTTTCAATTTATGATACATTATTTTGTTTATTAATTTGGTGGGATGAGATAGAAAGAGGACAGAAATAATAAATAATAATAAATTATTTTCCTACACCTAATCTATAATTAAATATTGATCAAACACATACTACCTGCAACTGCTTATTATCACAAAATAATAAGAGTTTACCACAAAGTTCTAAGAACTGGATAGAAGTTGTTCTGAGAAAAACAAGCCTAATTCAGAAACCACAGTTTAGAACAGAGCTTGGCAGACTACCTCCTATTGGTCAAATCTGACTTCTCACCTGTTTTTATAATGTTTTAGTGGAACACAACCACATTCATTCTGGATCTATTTTATATGACTGTTTTTGTGCTATAAGAACTGGTCTGAGTAGTTGTGACAGAGATCACATGGTCTGAAAAGCCTAAGATTTTTTTTTTCTTTTTATTTATTTACTTATGGTTGTGCTGGGGTACATTGTGGCATTTACAAAAGTTCTCACAATATATCATAGTTGAATTCACTCCCTGCATCATTCTTTTATCTCCCTCCCCATTCCTGGAATAGTTTCAACAGGTCTCAATTTTCCATTTTCATACATGTGAACCCAGTATTTGTATGACATTCACTTTCCTGTACCCCTTTCCCAACTCCTCCCCCCTCCCACTGGTGCCAATGAATCCCCCCAGGCAGGACCTGTTCTGCTCTCCTATTCTCTGGTTTTGTAAAAGAGAGAAAAATTATATTTTTGTTTGTTTAAGATAGTTATACAGGGAGTTTCCTTATGACATTTCCATGTATATATGTATTATAACCTGAGTTGATTCATCTCTTCTATTTTTCTTCTTTCTACCTTAGTCCAAGCCTAAGATATTTACTAGGGTTTTACTGAAAAAAAAGTTGCTGACTTCTGGTACAGAAGAATTACTCAGCCTACTTTCAGGTTCATTTTTATTCCTTTTAAGATAGAACCTGCTGCTCATACCGGACATGGTCAAACCAGTGGAGAGAATTTTAGACTTTCTTTGGGTAAAGTGGACAAGATTAGATAGCAGTGGAAATTTGGGTAAGGAGAAAGATTTATTGAGGATGACTTGCAATTCCAACTGAGATAACTAGATGATTCGTGATACCATTAATAAGGATTGAGAATACTAGAAGCAAGTGTTTTTTCCTTCTTAAAAAATACACCTAGAACACATATGACCACCCTTGGAATATTATTTTGAAAGAAAAATTTAGTGTGCTTATCTTTGCCTAAAAGTCTGTTATTCTATATGTGCATATGATTGTTCCCAAAAATAATTGCATTTATTTAATAAGCACTTACATGTCTTTATTATGTGCAAGCTCCTATTCTAAGTCATGACCTGATTTATTCATTTAATCCTCCTAACACCCCCATGGGCAGATATTATTGTCCTAATGCTCCACTTAACCTTGATACCTTGATAAGGAAACTGATGCAAAGAAAGATTAACCAACTTGCTAACGTCACACAGCGAGTATATGTTTATCATTCCAGGAAGGCTGTTATAGAAAACATGTCCTTTCCATTAGAAGTTTGCATCACATTGATAACCAACTAAAGCTGAGGAGATCCCAGAGGCTTCCTCTGTGTCTGACCCATACCTAGGTTGGGGTTGGTCCTCCAGGTGCAAGCAGGCACCAGGACTTTGAACAGTTTCCTTCAATGGTTGTAAAATTGATGAAATAGAATAATTTACGACTGCTTTACTGAATAATTTACCAATCAAATCATTCACAAAAGCAGTTGGATGTGAAGTGGGAAACATGGCAGAAATGAATTGGAAGGATGGAAGGATAAGTAAGAACCTGCAGAGACAAAAACTGTCACTCAGAAGGAAGGCAGCTGACTTCCAGACTCACCTCTGACTTCAGAGGTGAAATATAAATAGCTCTTGGGCTTGCTGCTTCCCACACAGAGTTTTCTGCCTCAGAGATAAATAAACATTCAGTCTGAATTTGTCTTTTTCTCACTCACCCACTCTTTCTGAATGAATGTCAAACTTGCCTTTGTCTAGGGTACAGAGCAGATCTAGGTGTTAGAATTCACTTGTGCATAATCAATTCCATTGGATCCTTGTTGCCAATCACATGACTTCTAAAGATGATTATTTGAGGAACTATGCCTGTGATAAAGAATTTTTCATGCCGTCCTGTTTCATCCAAACACCTGTTCTCAAGGTCAGTGTTGCTATTGTATCTCATAGGCGGGGACCAAGTGTAAAGGATGTTAACAGTCCTGCTCAGAGCCTCAACAATATGGACTTTTGACTCCTAATCCCCCTTTCCACTCTAGCCCAGTTGTCTTAATTTTTTTATGCCCTAGGGAAAGATCAGACCCAAAGTCAAAAAGCTGCCTCTCTGTGACAACCACTTCATTAATTTTAGTCATTTCTGCATATTTTACCCCATCTCTTATCCTACATAGACGTCTGTGTAATGTCACTTGGGAATTAAAGACATTTTTCGTGTCATGCAACTTCACTTGGAATGTTCAGTTTTCTAATTTTGTTTAGTGCCTGTACTACAGGCACTTCTGCTATTCTCTAGGCTTTCGTGGTAAGTCATCTTAATTAACTCAGAAGGAACTATAGTGACCAGCCAAAGAGAAACTATGTCAGCTTTCAAGTCAACTCAGATAAATAAACAGATGGGACAAATTTTTCAGGAATGGCCTCACAGATGATCTCACCACTTTAGTTTAGAGAAATGCTAGAGCATTCTAGTCAAGAAGTAGTCCACGGTTAGTTTTCCATGTGTCACAGCTGAGATTCCAGATGAATATTGCACAATAACAGTAATAACTACTAATTTTGTTACAACTCAAAAAAGTGCTTGAGTCAGGATTTGAATGCTGATTCGGCAGCACGAACTTTCTTTCAATCCTGTCACTGTACCTAGAATAATTGGTCATGATTTAATGCCTCAGATTTTTTTGCTTATCTTAGCAGTTGAATGGAATTTATCTTAAGTTGATTTAGATGTTATAACAATATTTTATCATACAATTCCCATCAGTGTGCTATGGATCATTTAGAAACATTACAATGACCATCTAGCTAGATTGCAAACAAATTGGTTTAGGACTAACAGCTTTGAGATATTAATATTGACATATCTCGCATCTGGAGGACTTGTGTTTTCAGATAACTGGGACCACTGTACAAGTCATGGGGCCATGACTTCTTCATTGTTTCACAACAAGTTAGTGATGAAAAGAAAGACCTGGATATTTGTTACACATGTTCAAAGTTTTGCTGATCAAAGTTCAGCAAATGGTCAGAAGACAGTTCTATTGTTAGTCTTTTTTTTTTCTTGAGGATAATTTTCCATGAATGATGCCCATTATCTGAAACCACTGCCTTTGACTTTTTTGGCAAAGTGGAGTGAGTGGCTGTTCAGAATGGTTTCCAATGTCATTTTAAGACACCATGGGCAGGAGGAGAGCAGTTCTGTATATTTGATGGTCTGTCTCCACTCTCTGCGAGCTGATATCTATTAAAGAGTTTGGGTGAGAAATAAGGTTATTAATTATTTTATTTTAGAATAAGAGATTCTTGGGAATTTATTTTCTAGTCTTTTAAATTTTCAACCTCCTTTACACATGAAAGCACTTTTTTTTTTTTTTGCCATACTGGGGTTTGTACTCAGGGCCTCACAGTTGCTAAGCAGATGCTCCACCATTCGAGCCACTCCACCAGCCTGTTTTGTGTTGGATTTTTTTGAGATAGAGTCTCATGAACTATTTGCTGGCTTTGAATTTCAATCTTCCTGATCTCTGCCTCCTGAGTAGCTAGGATTACAGGTGTGAGCTCCCAGCACCTGGTTGTAAAGCAGTTTTATTATGAAGTACGTTGAGAGAAACCAAATGCAGAAAAATGAATTATTCTACCAGCATGTAAATGGCCTCAAAATATGTTTTCTATTGCTCTTGATTAACTTTCAGTAAGATTTTTAAAACAAATTTCAGTAAGGATGCATGAATACCTTTTTCTGAAATATTTAAGCACTGTAAGAATATGGAATTTAAAAGATAACAGGTAAAATCCACTTTGCCTCTCAGTCCAGGCCAGCTATGTCACAATAATAACCTGTCTTGATGGCATACAAAATAGAAGATTTATCTTACTCTTAGGCTGTGCATCCATTGGCTAAGGTCTCTGTTCCATTCTTGCTCAGGTATCTGGAATATCAGAGCCGCCAGTGACAATATCAATATCAGAGGGAAAGACATGGTTCATGAGGGCTAGAGTCTTAAAGAATTTACCTGGAAATTACACAGATCCCTTATATCTACATTTCATTGGCCAAAGTCAGTCACATGACCACACCTATCTTCATGGTAGGAGGAGCAGTACAGGGGTACCCTGTATTGGAGAGAGCAAACAGGCATATTCTTGGATAGCACACAGGACTATTGGAATGACTTCTGTACTTCAAACTCCAGCTTTTTTCACATCCACCCAACATTGTTTCAATTGCTGGGAATTTTCTGTATTCTGGTATCTGGTACAACAAAACCTTTCTGACCATTAAAAATTACTGAGAAGATACCTGCCTTTTGATAAAAACCAGAATATTTTCCCTAAGTTCTGTTAATAAAACCTTTGAGAACCAGATTGCAGTTGCTTTAAAGTTATGGATTAATTTATGGGGGACTGATATCTTTCTAAAATTGAATCTTTAGTTAAAAACATGAGGTTACTGAATTTTTTCAATTCTCTGAAGACATGATAGTGATTTGCAGTATCTACTCATTTCCCCATTATTTTGGCTTAGCTCAGTCTCATGTATTTGTAATGCAGAATGTGTCAGCATTCTATTTTAAGTATATTTTAATTTCCTTTTTAAACACAAGAGTTATTTTGTTAATGGTACTACATAACTGAGCATGCAAGAATATTTAAACTCTCAGTTTGTTACTTATTTTTAATTTCATTGAATCAAATCAGAGAAAACAGTTATTCTTTAGAACTTATGTTTCCTTTTCTGATTTATTATATTGTTCTGTTTCTGTTTAGCTAGTTTTCATTAGACTTTAAATTTACTGTTAGACTGTTGTGCTTATTCTTTTATCATATTTTTAAAACTCTCCAGATTTCCCATATTTATCTTTTTCATGCGTAGTGTTTTTAATTTGAATATTCTCTTTCTTTTCTACTAAACATATGTGTCAAAGATTTATTTATTTCTGGATACAAGGAAGGGAAAGCCTTTTCAAAGAATAGCTTCTTGGTTTTGTTAAATCAAGGGTTTATTTTGTTTCCTACTTCATTAACTTAAATTTAAATAATTATAGGTGTATTTCTTTTACTTTCCTTGTGTTCAATTTATTATTCGTTTTTGTAGCTACTTGTGTTGAATGTGTCATTAATAATGTAGTCTTGCTTATTTCAGAATAAATATGTTCAAGGTTGCACCACCCGTTATTCTGAGAAACACTTCAGCCACGTCTGCTGGGTTCAGACCTGCAAATGCTGTCACAGTCATTCATTTCAAAGTAACGGATTTTGATTCTGCTTCCCTTTTTCACAAAAGAGAGTACTGGATGTTTCTTTCATTTGTTGAATTTAATTTCTCAATGACATGATTTTTTTTTTATTGTTCCTTTTTGTTACAGGAAATGTAGTCTTAGGGAATTTTTGAGATTTTTTTTCTTTTATTATTCATATGTGCATACAAGGCTTGGGTCATTTCTCCCCCCTGCCCCCACCCCCTTCCTTACCACCCACTCCACCCCCTCCCTCTCCCCCACCCCCTCAATACCCAGCAGAAACTATTTTGTCCTTATTTCTAATTTTGTTGTAGAGAGAGTATAAGCAATAATAGGAAGGAACAAGGGTTTTTACTAGTTGAGATAAGGATAGCTATACAGGGTATTGACTCACATTGACTTCCTGTGCGTGGGTGTTACCTTCTAGGTTAATTCTTTTTGATCTAACCTTTTATCTAGTTCCTGTTCCCCTTTTCCTATTGGCCTCAGTTGCTTTTAAGGTATCTGCTTTAGTTTCTCTGCTTTAAGGGCAACAAATGCTAGCTAATTTTTTAGGTGTCTTACCTATCCTCACCCCTCCCTTGTGTGCTCTCGCTTTTATCATGTGCTCATAGTCTAATCCCGTTGTTGTGTTTGCCCTTGATCTAATGTCCACATATGAGGGAGAACATATGATTTTTGGTTTTTTGGGCCAGGCTAACCTCACTCAGAATGATTTTTTTTTTCTTTGTGGCCTAATAGTCATATGACTTATAAAACCTTTCTCTGTTTTGTCTCTCTTCCTCTCTCCTCACACACACACGTGCACTGACACACACACACATGCATGCACACACACTTAGATCAGGTGTCTATACTGAATTCAGCCCAGTGCCTACAATGCATTAGGTGCATTATAAACTCACTCAAATTAAAAATGCCTTAATTCTTTATGGGTTCCTTTAGGAAGAGTCTATGGATTGTGTAGCATATTAGGTACACCTTGAAGACATAGCCAGGTTATGTTATAGTTGGAAAAAAGATTTAATGTAAAAGTAATGGCCTGAGCTAAGGTGTGGTACCAGAGAGACACCAAGGAGAATCAGGCAGCTCTGCTAGAGTAATGGAGATGTGGGAAATAGAATTCATGGCTGGAAAGATGGGCATCTGATTTCAGAGGACGTTTTATACCAGTTCATGAAATGTATGTAGTTTCTGAAGTGGATGGCAAGAAGCCACAGAAGAGATATCATTAATCCAATTCCACAGGACATTTTTTATAGCATTTGATTTAGGTATCAGTGACCTGATTTGGAAGGGAAGGACTAAGAGTAGATCAGTTAGGAGGTCTACAGTTGTCATTTTTAATTATGTTTTTAATGGATGAATGATAACTCCATATTCATGGGATGTCAGGTTATTTTTGACACATTTTCATTATGGAGTGATTAAATCAAGCTACTTAACAAATCCTCTGCCTCATATGCATAACATTTGGTAGTGAAACATTTACAATCTACCCTGTTAGCAGTCTTGAATTATGCAATCCATTACTATTAATTATGGTCCCCATTGCAGTTGTTTTGATAGGAGATTCTTTGAGTCAGAATAGGGTGATAACATTAAATATGGAAAGGTGAGAATGAATGTGATCAATGGAGGAAGAGAGAGTCAGAGAGACAGAGAGAGGGAGAGAGAGAGAGAGGGAGAGAAAGAGAGAGAGAGAAAACAAGAAGAAGAAGGAGGAGGAGAGGAGGTAGAGGAGGAGGATAAAGTGAAAGGGAAGGAGAAAAAGGAAGGAAGAGAAAGAGAGAAAAGCCAGAGCTTAAAGGAAATGGAGACAGTCGAAAAGGAGGACTTTATTTTGGCAGAAAGATGACTTCAATTTTGATGTGCTGAGGGTCCGGAGCTCATAGAACATCTACTTGGGAAAATTGAACAGGGATATGGAAACAGAGTACCAGAAGTCAGAATTACAGAGACATAACTCCTGATTACAGTGTGAGAGATATAGTTGCCTTATAAGGTGTATTTCCTCCATCCCAGGGGGCTTGAAACCTATTTGTGAGGTCAAGGTAACACTTTGTAGACAACAACAATAAAGAGAATGTAATTTAGGTCTAAAATGTGCGTGACACATCCAGTGCTGTAGGAGTTCAGGGAAAAGGGGAATTAAAGACTCCTTGGGGACAATGAGGACCTGAGTTGGTCTTTGATGGATTAGAGGGATAAGTTGGGTACAAAAGTATAGGAAGGTTGACATTGATACCATCTTTTAGAACTAAGAGATATCCATATAACATGGTCATTATGAATAAAAGTCTTAACCCATTAGTCTTGATGAATGGAAGGCAAGGAATTCCCATGTATTTCTGGGTTTCTGTACGTTGTGCCCCTCTTTTGTGTTGCATATGTCTCCCACATAAAATCTGAAGTATATCTGTGTCTCTTTAAGACTATAGCTGGCATAGGGGAGCTATTTTAATGACAAATGCAAAACATTGAATTGGAGTGGTGTGCTCCTGCAAACAGGAGGGTGCTTAATCCCTTGGAAAGCAATGCTAGATTTCACAGAGCTTTTAGGTGATTTTATTTCCCAAGAAAACCTAACATGAATTATGCAGTTGTGCATCCTCAGGACTGACACTAATAGACCCAAGAAAAAAAGTACCTTAAAATAAAGACCAGAGTATAATCTCTCCTGCTTCTCTTCCCTCCCCCACAGTATTCTCTTACTGTTTTCTTGGAAGAGGAAGCAAAATGCATGGTTGATGTGAGTGGATGTGGTGTTGCCAAAGTGACTTTGGAAAGGCAGGTCTCTGTGGGGCTTTCTGATTCCTGAGTGACACATTTTGCTTAACATTCACTAACTCCTGTCTCCTCTGGTGATAATTGGAACCACCAATTCTGCAGATGAAGAACTGCCCCCATGTTCCTAGACAGCTCCTGCCTGTCTTTCATAACTCAGTTCAAGTTTCCTGACTGCAAAGGAGGTTTAGAACACCCAGTCCCAATCCAGGTTCTGCCCAGGGCTCCTCATTTCAAGCACTCACTTGTCTGTCCTTATTACTGGAGTTGCCTGCAGACTGTGGACCTCTTGAGTGTATAGAGTTGTCTAAAGACAACTCTAAGAACCAACTTGGGCCATTGCAGACTCTCAGCAAAGGCAACTTGAGTGGATGAATGGATGGACAGATGGCATGAACTCGTAAGCTCTGATACATTCTGTGCCCACACTTTATTTGCAAGCAGCCACATGGAGTGCTGCAGATTGAATGCTTTGCCTCAAGCTATCAGAGCTGTTCTCTTTTTTCTGGCAGAGAATGGAATGGACACAGATATAAGTTCCCTCATTCAGAAGGATGCATACTTCACTGGGCCATAAAAGCAAGCAATGAATTCACTGTGTGTTTCACTAACCTCCTAACTTTTCACTCCATTACAATCTGAGAAAATTCCACTGCACATATCAAGGCAGTGTGCTTCCTTCACTGACATTTTTGTCTCTTCTCTCCTTGAAAGAAATACCATGTGAAACAGCAAGATGCCATTGGCTCCCATCTGATGAAAGGTTTAGCACACTGGCAAAACCTTTGCATGCAAATTACCCAGTTGCTGCTGTGTTCCTGTCCTTGAGAAACTCCTGTTTTGCTTTCCTGGGAATGAGGTTTATGAAATGGAAATGTGGAAGCCTGTGAAAATGTCAGCTGCATCCCTGAGACAAATGGTGGAACAAATTGCTCTCTGTGGGGTTCCATCCAGGAAAATGGATGTACAGTATCATTATCATTATGATTGGTGGCAACATCGCAACTGACACTATTCACATACCAATGGCAAAAGAAGAAAAAGGAAAGAGTAATATTTGTCTATGTAACCATCTAGAGGAATATAGTTTTGTGATTTTGTCTTTTAGGGAAGTAGTAAACAAGATTCAGAAATTGAAACTGTATTTAAAGATTTTGAAAGATGGAGGCTTTGGTCAAGAAATAGAGGTTGTGTGTTGACTTGAAGGTTTTGAGTTCTACTTGGCCTGGGATTTTGAGTATTCTTTTAGTACATGGATCCATGAAGAAATCCTGCTGGATTCTATACTGCAGAATTAACCTTTCAAAAAGGACAATTGTTGTTTGCTTATTTATGATGTAACAGTGCAGTCAGATGATGTAGAAAAACGTGCTTTGAAAGCTGCAAAGTGCTGTGCGTGGAATGACCACAACGATGGTGACAGTCATGATGATGATGATTTAATAGCGGAAATCCTGGCCCAGAGGTACTCTTTCTCCATTCAGTCCTGGGGGAAAATGAAGGTCTGCAGTCATGTAAATCATAGCAAATCAGACTCCCAGGTCCTAGCAAAGGAGACACAGGTGTGGGATTGCAAGTGTAGCTGGCACTCAGAGGCAATGCCAGAGAGCTGAATGCTGCTCTGGGCAGGCAGGGGCTTTCTTCGCCTAGTCCCAGAGGACCTCTGTAAGAGGTCACTCCTAAGTTCCACATCGGGGTCTGGACTGAGCAACTGAGACAAAAGGAAAGCTTGGCTTGCATTAGGAGGTCTCATAGGTCACTTTGATTGGACATACACACAACCCAGCTCTTACACTTCATACTCATATGTAGTCCCTATACACACACACCATCCCCATGCAACACGGACACACATACATAGCCCTGTGCACACAGCTCCCACTTGATGTGCACACACTCAAGCTCATCACTCACACACGGCTTGCTCTGTAGTTTGTACACCTAGCCTCATACATATTTCATGTCTACAGCCCCACCCTTCTTATTCATAGATCCGCGTGCACGTCTAAGGCACCTCCACATATGGTACTGTTACACCATTCTACACATTTCCTTTCATCCTCGTGTGTGCCACATATATACAGACATATGCAGATGCACTCAGAGTCACTCCTATATATAATCTTTCATATGCACCTGTGGTCACATTGTGTCTGGGTGAAAAAAGGAACTGTGCTGGAGAGACAAGCTAATCTGCTTATATTTATTGTAATTAATATGCTTTTCTCTTCCCCTCCTTCTGTTCCTCTTTTCCTTTCTACTCTGTCTCAACTATTTGAAAAGCAACTCTTTTCACTTTTCATATTTGAATGAAATCTATGTATAAGTCCCCAGACTCTGTCTGTCTATCTGTCTATCTATCTATCTATCTATCTATCATCTATGTTTGTGGTACTGGGGTTGAACTCAGGACCTCTGAGTGATCTATCACTTAAGCCACACCCTCCAGTCCTTTGACCTTTAGTTTATTTTTCGGATAAGTTCTCATGCTTTTGCCTGGGCTCCTCCTACCTTCACCCCCAGAGTAGCTGGGATTCCAGGCATGCACCACTATTTATCTGTCTTTGATGAACTTGGTTGAAGAAAGGGTTTCTTAGCTATTTGTAAGGTTTCTTTGTGCTTATCCAGCTGCTCTCTTAACTAGACCATCCAATGACCCTAGAGTCTTCAAGCCCATTGAAATGGGATTCATTTGTTTGGATGTTCAAGCAGAGGATGGATTTCCGTAGCATTGATGTCCTGTAGCCTGCCCATCATTTTCCTCCTGTCTTAGGTAGAAAGGCCAATGCCATCCTGAGCACGCTGGAATTTGTGAGCCATGTGTCAGGAAGGAGTCCACGGCTACACATAGAGCGAGGTAGCTGGCTCTTCATGTTCTTTTACTTGGAAAAACTATTGGTTCAAACACATCGACTGTATCTCCTTAAGCAGCAGAAGGCACATTTGTTTTTACAATTTATCTTTAGCAGCTCAGCAAGAGGAGTTGACATTTATAAACCTTGTGGCACTCCTTATGTCACCTAGCAGAATTTTTTGATTTCTCCACAATCAGGAAATGTTTAGTTGCTTGCCTTCTTATGCTAAGCAGATCTGAAACTTCCCCAGAATACAAAAGGATAACTTGCTTTTTGTAGTTTCTACAATGGAGCACTTAAACCAGCATTGATTATAGTGGATTTCAGCAGAAGCATTGCAGATTTTATACCATGACTGTGAACTCACATCTAGAAACAAAAAAAAAACCAAAGCCTTGGAAATAAAGCGATTCATTTAAAAAAAAATCCAGTATATTTTCCCAGGAGAATTGCTGCCCCACAATTTCATACCCACAGATAGACTCCATGTGGACAGGCTCAACCTTGCCACACACATCAGGGTATCAGAGGTTCAGGAAGGGGGAAGAGATGATCTATTTACAAATGGGACTCAGAAAGGCAAATGGAGGCATTCCAAGTGCATAACTTCTTACTTCTTGTTTTTTGTTCCTTTATAATTTTTGCCCCATCCCAGTCTTCCATTAAGCCAGAGATGCTATAATGAGTATAGTCTATAGGGGTGCATATTTGGAAAAGATGTCACCTCAAATGTAGTGAAATGAAAGCTGTATACAAAGACTTGGAATTGAGACTGACTGATAACATTTGGGACATCACTGGAGTAAGAATCAAATAATGTTACATAGATTAAAAGAATAAGAAAACTGACTGCAAGCTCTGGGCAGCTATACAACTGCTAGTTATTCTTAATTTGTTGATAATCTTCTTTAAAATATGGCATCTTCACAATAGCCAAGTTATGGAAACAGCCAAGATGCCCCACTACTGATGAATGGATCAAGAAAATGTGGTATCTATACACAATGGAATTTTAGCAGCCATGAAGAGGAACAAAATGTTATCATTCGCTGGTAAATGGATGGAATTGGAGAACACCATTCTGAGTGAGGTTAGCCTGGCCCAAAAGACCAAAAATTGTATGTTCTCCTTCATATGCGGACATTAGATCAAGGGCAAACACAACAAGGGGATTGAACTTTGATCACAAGATAAAAGCGAGTGCACACAAGGGAGATATGAGGATAGGTAAGACACCTAAAAAATTAGCTAGCATTTGTTGTCCTCAACGCAGAGAAACTGAAGCAGATACCTTAAAAGCAACTGAGGCCAACAGGAGAAGGGGAACAGGAACTAGAGAAAAGGTTAGATCAAAAAGAATTAACCTAGAAGGTAACACACACGCACAGGAAATCAATGTGAGTCAATGCCCTGTATAGCTATCCATATCTCAACCAGCAAAAACCCTTGTTCCTTCCTATTATTGCTTATACTCTCTCTTCAACAAAATTAGAGATAAGGGAAAAATAGTTTCTGCCGGTATTGAGGGGGTAGGGGGGAGAGGGAGGGGGCAGAGTGGGTGGTAAGGGAGGGGGTGGGGGCAGTGGGGAGAAATGACCCAAGCATTGTATGCACATATGAATAATAAAGAAATAAATAAAATAAAATATGGAATCTTTTTCTCTGGAAATTTTATGAGCTGGATATTTTTTAAAGGATCTGCAATTAATTCAAGGTGTCTTTGGTGGTAAATTTCCTTCAAAACATTTACATGAGGGGACCAATAGTCCAGTAAGTGATTAGAAAATCAGAAAATAGCTGATTGAGCATTTTTACTCCCCCAGGCATTTGAACCCAGAAAAGAAAGATGGGCAAAGAAACTCTCAGAGTGAGAAAAATGAGAAGGAAGAGAAGACGGGAGAAACAAGGGAGAAGTTTGAATAACGTAGAAGCTATGAATTAGAAGCTTTGTCTGCTACCTTGTGAGCAGTGTCATTCAGATGTCCACATGTCCTTCATCTTTTAATATCCAGAAGTGACTGGGAAACTAGCTCACCTATGCCCCAAGCTCACCTAAATGTCCCCATGGATTTGGGGTTACATTTGTGTGGTGGTAGTGGTAGTGGTGGTGACTTGTTTTTCATAACAGTCACTTCCAGCTCTGATGCTTCTTATTTTTTGTACTTTGCTCCCTCCCTCCCTCTCTCCCTCCCTCCCTCCCTCCCTTCCTTCCTCCTCCCTCCTTTCCTTCCTTCTTTCCCCTTTCCTTCCCTCTTCCTCTTTTTTCCCCTTAACGTTTGTCATTTATTGCCATCTTTTTTCCATTCAACTCCATGCAATAGTAATCACAATCTACCTTCCTGTAATTTCCCACAAAGCCAATAATGCGAACTCTACTATGAACAGTGAACATTTTTGAGGGGTATGGAGAGAGAGGGAGGTACATATAAAGAGAATTGCACAGAGAATTAAATGCCTACAAGTTTTACTTTGGATTGGACTGAGAGTTTCTTATAAGGGCTGTGTCTCTTGGTAGGCTACTGCCAAGGCTGTAACCAGCTTAGATGCTTTTGCCTGAAGAAAAGGGTGGTCCATCCTCAAAGGCATATAGATATAGCTAGCTTGATTTGAACAGAATTCTGTATGGATTAGAATTATCATCCTTTGCTGGCTACTTTTGAAGAGGGTCTACATGATTAATTTTCCCAAGTGGAGCTGCCCCTGCTTCCTCCACATCATGGTATCTTCAGTTGGACCTTCCTCCATTCCTTCTGGGTCTGGAACCCTTTTCTAGGGTCATCTACAGTACCTCAGTGTCCCTCTTATTTGTTGGGTAAAGACAGCTCATTGTTCCATTGTGTTGATCTACACAGGCTCTGCCCAAATGGCATCCTTTTTCTCATTGCCAAATGATGCATCAAGACCAAACTACATTCATTAAAAAATACCTCAGAGAGTTTTTTTTGTCAGCCCCTGAAAGTAGAAATGACTGCAGTTAGGTTTTGTATTAAATAGCAATGACTTTTTCTTGGGTTGGTTTTCCTATAGTTATAAATGAGCAGCGCCTTTTATAAAATAGAGGCTGAATGACTCTAAATAGCCTTCCCAGCTAATTATACTAGTCACTAATAAATTGTGAATTTCAACCCCGGAATTGAAACTCAGGGCTGTGAGCTCTAAGTCCTATTATTCTCCTATTTGCTGCCGGGTCTGTAGGAAGAGACCAGCTTTGAGCCAGCTGATACCCTGAAAGAATCCTGTCGCTGCAAGCTTGCCTTTGGCATATGGACACTTTGGGGACATTGGTGATAGGCTTCAAAGGCTGACTGCTTTCTGTTGGAGAACTGATGAGCACAAGCTTTATTTCCATGCAAAATACCAGCTACCTCTGACATTGCTCGTTCCCGGCCTGCCTTCCCTGGGTTTGTGGCAGATAAGAAAAGAGCAATGAAACTCAAGGGACCTTCTAAGTCAGCCACATGCCTTAAATCTTAGTGGCCTAGTGACAGTCATGGCTAAACAATGTCATAAGCAAGCACTCATTTTAATAAGTAACTGCAAAGAAGTATGCCTACGGAATGTTGAACCTCAGACACAATTGCAAAAGGACCATGAGTGGGTGTGTGGGAAATGAAGTGAATACAGTCTTTCTAGTATTTTCAAGACTCTGATTTTTGGCATTAATGTAAAAGAAAAGAGAAAAAAGAACAAGATTGAAGTGTTGGACTATATAACCAAAGCTTTTGAGCCAGAATGAAATTTCAGCTGCATTTATGAGAAGATTTTGTGGAAATCCACATGGACACTGTTGAGACCATTTTAATTTTGGTTACCCTCAAATGGCCTCTCATCTCATCGTTCACTGATTAGTAGATTTCTTGAGCAATGGAAATGATTGCTTTTCATTGATCTGATTCACAGGGGTGACACTCTCAAAAGGACAGGGCTGAGGATGTATAATTCCATTTGTGAGTGACACTGCAAAGCACTCAAGAAACCAAACTTCATAAATTTCCTTTAGTGAAGAAGACTACAATAAGACTGAGAGAGATACATTTTTAAGACTTGAACACAAAGTTTTAACATAAATCATTTTAAATTAATTTTTATCCTCCTCCTAAAACTTTAATACCCTTACCTATTTTAAAATACTTTAAGTTTGCTATGAATGAAAACCATTTTTTTTGGATGATCAATTCATAGCTGTGATTATTCATAAGAGAAAGGGAGAGGGGTTGGGATGTGAAATCAGATAGCCATGGGTCTGAATCCTCTATAATTGCTCTGTTTCATTACTTAACTAGCGTGAACCTTTGTTTTCTCAGTTTTAAGATGCTGATGGCAGTACTTACCTATATGATTGTTTCAAGGATTAAAATTGAGTGGTAATCATTGAAATGGTCATTTTCTCCCCCCTTCTTACACTGCAGTGCCCATAATAACTACTGTTAACAATTTGCTCCTTAACACAACAATTTGAGAATATTAGATGAGCTTTCAGTGAAGTTTAACTTATCACCTCATTTATTTACTCAACAATTGTGTAATTTCAGATATGACAAATGGAGCAAGCCAAAGGAAAACTTGTTTGTTACAGTAATTTCTTAAGTCCTGAGAATTAAGGAACTTTGACTTTCAAGAAAATAATTCTAGTATTTTCTGAACACTTAGGAATCTGTAGTCAACTGATTAAGACCTGTGCAGGAAAAAAAAAGTTAACATAGATTTTATTGTGTGTTGACTGATACATCTTATTTGAACCCTTGGTGAATCTATATTAATGGTCAATACTGAATTACTTGCATAAGAAATATGTACAATAAATATAGAACACATACAAGGAAAGGTGTTTATCTCAGTAGGAAAGGTTTGCTGGCTTTCTTTTGATGCCACATTGGTAAGAGGTAGCATGAACATACATCTTGGTTGTTCTTGTGTAGGTTTGATTTACATCTACCGATTTGATGTAATTATTAATAAAACCTTCTTTTGCCCTCAGAAGTATTCTAGGAGATGTTAAGTGTGGATAATGTATTACATGGCCATCCTAGAATTGGGTATCGTCCTCAGGAGCAGTGGTTTGTAGCTCCTTTTGAAAGACTCTGCAAAGTAGTAGCCTTGCTCATTTCCTGTTCAGGGTCGGGGATTCCATGTAACGCTCCTGGAATGGCAGGAACCAGGCTATCGAAGGGGTTGCTATGATGAGTGGAAGCAACATACAGCAGCAAGGCTGGAAGGATCAGATAATGGATGTCCAATTTCTCAGGATGCACTAATGTTAACAGTTTCATCGCTACCTAGTTAAAGATCAGCCTTATGAAAAATGACTTCCCATTTCTAACCTATAATGAACGTAAAATTGTGCAAAGATGGATGAGATGGTGCTTTCTGTAATCCTTGATGAAACTGGCTGGAGAAATAAAACCATATGTCTCTCCCATTCGACTGGGTCTGGTTATATAAAATAGCTGTGTAATCATCTTAAACCAGAACGGAGCAGAGGGGCCAAGGGACAGAAACTTCTGAGTCTTATGTTTCTGTCATCCACAGCTGTTCATCAATAAGAAAGAAGCAAATGTTCTACCAGCACTTTCTCATGACACTACTGAGAATTCAGACAGAACTTGAAAGAAAATCTTTCCATGGATTTGTGAGCACTTGCATGATGAATTTGGCTCATGATTTGCCTGTATCAAAAAAGTCAGAAGGTAAGTCTTTGCCAAAAGGTTGTTGCTACCCTGAATAAGCTAAGCCTGGAGCCCAGCTCATTTCCAGCCATACAACTGCTCACCATGTAGAATCTTGTTGTTCTTAATGCCTGGCGTCTTTCTCACCCTTTGTTGAATATGCCATGTTGATAACACAGTCTAAACAATGCAGGCTTTTGGAGACGTTGGGAGAAAGTGTGGTCTGTCAGAGGAATACCCTGGCTAAAAAGTGTGGTGACATTTTTTCCTAGTTCTCCTTGTGACCTTGAAAAAAATCACATGATTTTCTTATGCTTGACTTTTATCACCTATAAATGGGACCCACCAGGCTAGCAGAAGTGTGATCTGAAACAGGCCATATGCTTGTCTCATAGATTCTCCTCCCCATGCTCCTTAAAAGAAAATGTAATATTTTGACAGCCCTAGTTTTTCCACAAGAAAATTCCTATTCTTCTCCCAGGTTCTTTGAAGGAAATGATGTCTAACTCCTCTGAGCTTGTTACTGTGCTGTGTCTGCTCTTTCAGGCCAACAACCATGTTATCACTCTACAAATTTTATTATTTTATTTTTTTTAATAACTTTAATGAGAGCAAAATCACTTTTCTTTTTTTTTTCATTTTTCTTTTATTATTCATATGTGCATACAAGGCTTGGTTCATTTCTCTCCCCTGCCCCACCCCCTCCCTTACCACCCACTCCGCCCCCTCCCTCTCCCCCCCTCAATACCCAGCAGAAACTATTTTGCCCTTATTTCTAATTTTGTTGTAGAGAGAGTATAAGCAATAATAGGAAGGAACAAGGGTTTTTGCTGGTTGAGATAAGGATAGCTATACAAGGCATTGACCCACATTGATTTCCTGTGTGTGGGTGTTACCTTCTAGGTTAATTCTTCTTGAACTAACCTTTTCTCTAGTTCCTGGTCCCCTTTTCCTATTGGTCTCAGTTGCTTTTAAGGTATCTGCTTTAGTTTCTCTGCATTAAGGGCAACAAATGCTAGCTAGTGTTTTAGGTGTCTTACCTATCCTCACCCCTCCCTTGTGTGCACTCACTTTTATCATGTGCTCAAAGCCCAATCCCATTGTTGTGTTTGCCCTTGATCTAATGTCCACATATGAGGGAGAACATACAATTTTTGGTCTTTTGGGTCAGGCTAACCTCACTCAGAGTGATGTTCTCCAATTCCATCCATTTACCAGCGAATGATAACATTTCGTTCTTCTTCATGGCTGCATAAAATTCCATTGTGTATAGATACCACATTTTCTTAATCCATTCGTCAGTGCTGGGGCATCTTGGCTGTTTCCATAACTTGGCTATTGTGAATAGTGCCGCAATAAACATGGATGTGCAGGTGCCTCTGGAGTAACAGTCTTTTGGGTATATCCCCAAGAGTGGTATTGCTGGATCAAATGGTAGATCGATGTCCAGCTTTTTAAGTAGCCTCCAAATTTTTTTCCAGAGTGGTTGTACTAGTCTACATTCCCACCAACAGTGTAAGAGGGTCCCTTTTTCCCCGCATCCTCGCCAACACCTGTTGTTGGTGGTGTTGCTGATGATGGCTATTCTAACAGGGGTGAGGTGGAATCTTAGCGTGGTTTTAATTTGCATTTCCTTTATTGCTAGAGATGGTGACCATTTTTTCATGTGTTTTCTGGCCATTTGAATTTCTTCTTTTGAGAAAGTTCTGTTTAGTTCACGTGCGCATTTCTTTATTGGTTCATTAATTTTGGGAGAATTTAGTTTTTTACGTTCCCTGTATATTCTGGTTATCAGTCCTTTGTCTGATGTATAGTTGGCAAATATTTTCTCCCACTCTGTGGGTGTTCTCTTCAGTTTAGAGACCATTTCTTTTGTTCAGCAGAAGCTTTTGAGTTCTATGAGGTCCCATTTATCTATGCTATCTCTTAGTTGCTGTGCTGCTGGGGTTTCATTGAGAAAGTTCTTACCTATACCTACTAACTCCAGAGTATTTCCTACTCTTTCTTGTATCAACTTAAGAATTTGGGGTCTGATATTAAGATCCTTGATCCATTTTGAGTTAATCTTGGTATAGGGTGATATACATGGATCTAGTTTCAGTTTTTTGCAGACTGCTAACCAGTTTTCCCAGCAGTTTTTGTTGAAGAGGCTGCTATTTCTCCATCGTATATTTTTAGCTCCTTTGTCAAAGATAAGTTGCTTATAGTTGTGTGGCTTCATATCTGGATCCTCTATTCTGTTCCACTGGTCTTCATGTCTGTTTTTGTGCCAGTACCATGCTGTTTTTATTGTTATTGCTTTGTAATATAGTTTGAAGTCAGGTATTGTGATACCTCCTGCATTGTTCTTTTGACTGAGTATTGCCTTGGCTATTCGTGGCCTCTTGTGTTTCCATATAAATTTAACAGTAGATTTTTCGATCTCTTTAATGAATGTCATTGGAATTTTGATGGGAATTGCATTAAACATGTAGATTACTTTGGGGAGTATCGACATTTTTACTATGTTGATTCTACCAATCCATGATCTCCAAATTTTATTGTCTTTCTTGAGAGCAGTCCTGGACTCAGTCACTAGCACCACAAAAAAGAAAAAAAAAAGAGCATGTTGATTCACCTGTGTTTTACTCAACTTTTTATCACTATGATAGAATAGGAAGCGATTAATTTATAAAGAGAAAGGTGCATTTTGGCTTAGAGTTTTCAAGGTTCTAGCCCATCATGAAGTAAGTGGTCCCACTTACAAGTGGCCCTCTGGTTTTTGGGCTTGGTTGCATGATGAAGCAGAATCACCCACCTCATGGCCAGGGAGCAAAAGAGAAGGCATGGGATCTCACTATCTCTTTCAAAGACATGCTCCCAAAGACCTAAAGACCTCCCACACTCTTAAATGTAGGGCCTAGTGGCTACCCAATAGTGCTACCCTGGGGAGTAAGAACTAGTCCCACACGGGTCAAGACCTGGTCAACACATGGACTTCTAAAAATATTTAAGATCCAAGCCATAGCAACCTGGTTGTCAGAGGAAGAGACTTATAAGTGGTCCATATTGCCCACAATCAGGATAGGGACGCCTTATTCCTTAGTTTTCTCTTGGACCGTCTATACCTCTCCAACCCTACTGCTTCTGGCTAAGATCTCTAAACTTTCATGGCTAGTGCAGTTTTCTTCTAGGAAGATTTCCCAGGCATACTATTAACAATTACCCATAGTGCATCTGCAGTGATCTTAAAAGTCTGCCAACTCAGCCTTATTTTAAATCCATGTTTACAAATGTTCCTTGCTAACTTGACATTCAAAAAGTTTCAGATTATAGAGCATTCTTAAATTTTTGTATTTTTAGATTGGGGTGCTCAAGTTATATCTACCACTTGAAGGTTTTCTTCACATTTGGTTAGGTTTTTTCTCATTTTTTTTTTAAATGACTTACCATACATTTTCTGCTTCTTCCTTTTCTTACCCAACAACTCTTTATATAACATTTTCCTAAAGCAATGATTAAAGCAAATATCGGCACTTTTAAAGAATCTCTTTTAAATTATTTCTCTGTTTCTCTTGTTAGAATAGTGACCACAAAGTTCATTTTCATTTAAGTACTTTAGTAAGGACCATTGAAGACTAGCCATTTTCCAACTTGAGTTATTTGCTTATTAAAATTAAACATGCAGGTCTACCCTTGTATTTATTCTTTCAATTAGGCTGATTAGCATATTATTTGGAAATTTTGTTGTAAATGCTGGCTTTCTCCTACAATTTTATTCTTGAAACATCTGTTCAGGGAGGAAGCAAGTAAGTCATAACATAATTCTATAAATAATATTCAGATGAAAACTCTGCCAGCTCAGCCTAATTTTAGAGCCATGTTACAAATATTCTTTTTTTAATGAATTTCACTTGAATCTGGCTTCCTTTCTCCTGTCCTTACTTTTCTCCTCCCAGGAGGAATCAGATTTTTCCTCATGTTCCCCACACCCTTCCATGTAGCATAGGACACTAGGACCAAATAGCTCTTCTCTCTTGCCTTCACTGACATCTACCTGCAAAAATGCTCCATGATCCTTTGTTTCTTCTTTAGCCAGGAGACAGTTAACCAATGGAGATGGGCATTTTCCACTAAATGTGCAGAGGACAACAGTTTTAATTTAACTTAAATGTTAAGGAATAAAAGTTCTTATGTTTCCTATGCTGAGTTATCTTGGGCAAAACCTGATTTTGATTGGGAACCTGGAGATGTAGCAGGGAACAGAATTATTCTAGTAGAATTAGAATCTATTTGCACTTGAAAACAAACCAGAGACCAGAAAAGCCAGTGACACTCTGGAATTTTTTTAAATTATAAATCTTTTATTAGGATATATTTGTTATAAAGGGAGGGATTCGTAGTGACAATTCCAATTAGGCTTACACTGTACGTTGGTCAGATCACCCCATCCTGTCTCCCCCCAGCCCTCTCCTGCCCCACTTAAAGCAATTGCAAGAGGTTTCTTTGTTCTATTTCATACAAGTATGTGAAGTCCATCAACCATATATGTTCACCTTAATCTGCTTCATTCACTTCCCCCTTCCACTAGTACCCTCCACACTGAACCTATTTTACAGTCCTGTCTTTCATTATTAATATTTAAGTTGATGTTATGTAGAACATTTTTGCAACAGTGGAACTATTCTATGGAGCTCAGGGAAAGAGGGAAAGGAAAAGAGAATGACAGAGCATCAGTAATATCATAAAACATAACATCTGTGAAGGTGGAGGATATAAGGATGTGTATGAAAGCTGTTGAAAAAGTGGGTGGGAGGTAAAGGAATAAGGGAGAGCAATGGAAGGAGTTGAATTGGAATCTTACTGTCTTTTTGCTCTTCCCCCTTGTCTCTCTTTGTAGCACCTTTATGCCCACCCTACCCTCTTGCCGTAGATGCTTGCTTTCTAGTGGAAATAATTCTTCTGCAGACTCTTCAGGTCTCAAGAAAGCTCTCTGGGCCTCTCCAGGCAAGTCAGAAGCTCATGCTGCATCCAATCCAAGCACTGAACACCTTACCTTTGGAGCACTATTGCAAACCGTTATTGCTGATTTTATTGACAGAACCTGTTTAATACCTCCCTCCATCTGGGTTGCATGCTTCTTAAAGACAGGCTGTGCCATAGAGAGCAAAATGTATCAGTCTTGGTCCTTTTGTACTACTCGATGGAACTTTCTGTGGGTGTGTTACACATCTCTGCTATCTGCTATGGTAGCCATGAATCCATGTGTCTATTGAGTATTTGGAATGTGGCCGGTGAGACTGAGGAGCCACTTTTAATTCTATCTAATTTCAGCCCATTTAAACTTAGGTATCCAGTTGTGACCAGTGGCTTCACATATTAGACAGTGCAGACTCTGAGCTAGGCAATCAGAATGTGGATGAAATGAGTGATGAGTGTGGGAGTAAAGGACATTCATGGTCATCCCAGGTTATAGTTTTTCACACTCATCACATATACCCTAAACCTAGACCATACACACAATTTCTTGCTTCACTGGCTTGATTGTGCTGAATGCAAGAGGTGGAAATTGGTAGCCTCCTTAATTAGTTCTGAGGTTTCTTCTCTCACTGAATAAAACACCACTGAAGTTGAGCAGGATATAGTTGTTCTCAGCTTCATGTCTCCCCAGCTCTGTACAGTTTTCCTCTGGGTACAATGAGACCATCATTAGTACAAGTACATTGGTATGGTCCCCTGAGTCACCAGGAAGTGCAGATCCTCACTGAGTTCCCTGAACTGACACAATATCCTGATCGGGACATAACCTGAAAAACACATGCTTATCTTGTTGCATAAAAGCCCTCTGTTGTCCACACAGTGTTTGGTACCCTATGACTCTCTTTAAGCGTGGCTCAGTAGGTGGTAAGTAAAGAAACAAATTCACTCTCTCTGTTCTATAACTCTTGCTGGCTGTGCACATCTTGACTGGAGACTGGTTTTTGTCAAGGAGTATTGTTTCTAAAAGATGCATTTTTTTCTGTGTCAATCAAAGAATCTCTAGTCTTGGATGGCAGAGGCAGTCACAACTCAGTCCACTCAGTTCCTTGTTTAGAAAAGTAGAGTGTAAAAGGCCTGGCAAAGACAGTTCCCACTTCCAAATTTTGTGCAACCAGGAGAGGTCCAGCATGTTATTCTGAGTGCCAGGCTCACTGGGGACTTGTAGGCCCAGAAGAAAAAAGTTGGGCCCTCAAATGTGCCCCTCAATAAATGAGATGCTCTTGTTTATACCACCTGACAGAAAAAAAGTCTCTCTGTCTGCACTAAACCCAATGCAGATATTTAAACAACATTTTCAAATATCTGTTTATATGCTTCTCCTGCTACTTCAATGTGGGGGACATTGGTGGTTGTGGCACTACTGTAGTGACAACCTCTAGGAAATCTGCCATTTCTATGGCTGGTCTAAGATAGTCAAACAATTTATTTTTAATTTTTTTTGGCAGTACTGGTGTTTGAACACAGGACCTCATGCTTGCTCTTCAGGCTCTCTACCACTTGAGCCATCCCTTCAGCTCTTTTTGCTTTAGTTATTTTCAAATAGGGTCTCTCATTTTTGCATGGGCTGGTCTAGACTCCAGTCCTCCTATTTATACCTTCCAAGTACCAGAGATGACAGGCATATACCACCATGCCTTGTTTATTGGTCAAGATTGGGTCTCACTGAATTCTAGCTTAAGTTGGCCTCAAACTGTGATCCTGCCTTTCTATGCCTCCCAAGTAGCTAGGATTACATGCGTGAGTCACTGTGTTCAGCTCTTTTATTTATTTATTATTTATTTTGTGGTACTTGGTGGGGTTGAACTCAAGGCTTTGTGCTTGCTAAGCAAGTGCTCTATCATTTGAACCATGTCCCAGTACTTTTCTTTTTAGTTTTTTTTTTTTTTAATAAGATACCATGCTTTTGCCCAGGCCAGCCTCAGCCTGTGATCCTTCTGCCTCTGTCTTCTAATCAAGGAATGTTTAATTTATTTAGTTAGGGGATGAGAAAATTCTAGGAAATGAAGTATAATATTTTTGATTTTGGTAATATTATGGAATAAAGTAATTTTTATAAGCAGCTTTTATTTTACTGAATTTCTATACCTTTTTAAATTGCTCCAGCTCCAGGTTACAATGGGGCCCTGAAATTAATCCATATATATGGAATTTAGAATACAAGAAGAATAGCATGTTGCCTTGTGGGGAAAAAAATAATGAACTAATATCAATGTTTGGCCAACTATCTGAGCAAATGCATCTTTTCTGCATACTGCACATAGAAATCATCTAGATAAATTTAAACACAATCTTTAAAAAAATAAGCAGCAAACAGCAATAACTCTAGAAAAACGGAGGTTCTTGATTTAAATAATTTTGAACAGAAAGGCTTTCTTAAGAGGAATTCAGAACTAAAAATTTAGTAAAGAAAATATATTCTGTAGCCATCATTAGCAACACCACTAACAACAGGTGTTGGCGAGGATGCGGGAAAAAGGAACCCTCTTACACTGTTGGTGGGAATGTAAACTAGTACAACCACTCTGGAAAAAAATTTGGAGGCTACTTAAAAAGCTAAACATTGATCTACCATTTGATCCAGCAATACCACTCTTGGGGATATACCCAAAAGACTGTGACACAGGTTACTCCACAGGCACCTGCACACCCATGTTTATTGAGGCACTATTCACAATAGCCAAGTTATGGAAACAGCCAAGATGCCCCACCACTGATGAATGGATTAAGAAAATGTGGTATCTATACACAATGGAATTTTATGCAGCCATGAAGAAGAACGAAATGTTATCATTCGCTGGTAAATGGATGGAATTGGAGAACATCATTCTGAGTGAGGTTAGCCTGGCCCAAAAGACCAAAAATCATATGTTCTCCCTCATATGCGGACGTTAGATCAAGGGCAAACACAACAAGGGGATTGGACTTTGAGCACATGATAAAAGCGAGAACACACAAGGGAGGGGTGAGGATAGGTAAGACACCTTAAAAAATTAGCTAGCATTTGTTGCCCTTAACGCAGAGAAACTAAAGCAGATACCTTAAAAGCAACTGAGGCCAATAGAAGAAGGGGAACAGGAACTAGAGAAAAGGTTAGATCAAAAAGAATTAACCTAGAAGGTAACACCCACTCACAGGAAATCAATGTGAGTCAATACCCTGTATAGCTATCCTTATCTCAACCAGCAAAAACCCTTGTTCCTTCCTATTATTGCTTATACTCTCTCTTCAACAAAATTAGAGATAAGGGCAAAATAGTTTCTGCCGGGTATCGAGAGGGTGGGAGAGAGAGGGAGGGGGTGGAGTAGGTGGTAAGGGAGGGGGTGGGGGCAGGGGGGAGAAATGACCCAAGCATTGTATGCACATATGAATAATAAAACAATAAAAGTTAAAAAAAGGAGAAAATATATTCTATATTCCCTTAAAAAGAAAAGAAAATATAAAAAATTTCACCAAAAAAATCTGAAAACATTCAAATGATGAAAAAATCTCATAAATATAACACAAGCAAATGGCTGGGAATAGTTTTATCAGCAACAACAAAACAAAACACAGAAAAAAGATTAATATTTAGAATAAAGATTTTATATAGATCAATAAGTAAAAGATCATTGAATGAGAAAAAATTTTAAGTAGGAAATTCATAGAAGGCAAAGTACAAATGGTCAATAAATAGCTACAACATTTAATTTGGCTAATGATCAAACAAGTGCAATTTAAAGTAATACTGCTTGCTAATTGCTTATTATATTGGTAAATATTTGAAAACAATATACAGTTTGAGCAAGTGCATGGGAAAAAGACACCCTCATGGAGATTTGAATTAGCACAACCTATCTGGACAGAAAAGAGACATTTTTATTAAAAGTTTAGATGCACTTACACTTGGATCCAGGAATTCCACTTCTAAAACTATATCCCATAGGAATACTTTTACATTTACAAATAGGTATGTGTATTAGCGTTATCAATGATGTGAAAAATTTGACCACCCACATACTATATACTAATAGGATCATGGTGTAAAAAATTACTGTGCACACTGAAATAGCAGAAGGTTCTGTGCCCACTTCAATTAGTTTTTCTATCTTTTACTTTCTCATCCTTTGAAAATTCACAGAGATATCTTAATTCAAGTATGGAGTTGATAGGCATTGTGGTGTGTAATATCAATAATCCTTGAGATATAATCTAGTTTATTTCTTACTTATGGATGTAAAGGCTTTAAGCTGGGTACTGGGTTAAAAGAATGACCATCACTAATGAAAGCCAAGACAGGGTTTAATGAGGAAGAAAAGATACATCAAGAAAAAATGCAGCATATTTTATCATACCTAGAGACCAGAGGGGATCTGAGCAAACGTAAAATAGAACATGTTAAATACTTGCATTGGATTTAGTAATTAGAACTAATTACTAAAAATAAGAGATTGGTTAAAACTGGAAGGAAGCTGAGTTACCTTTCATGGTTGAGTAAGGAAGGTTTTATTTTGGTTTTGATTTCACTCTCAGCAGAACTGGACTAGTTGATTCCATTTTAGACAAAGTTATATTTCAACATGTTAGGGTCTATGGTCAAGAGGAGATAGTAGGGGCAGGAGAACATCTACACAGTGACCACTTCCATGGTTCTTATCCAGACAACACCAGCTCACCATGAGACAGAACCATCCACTTTCCCATCCCAATATCTCTCCAGATACTGAGATCACTGGGAAGAACAGATAAGATCCTAAGGTACACAGATTAGGCACCCATTATACACCTGTGGCCATGAAACCAGAGGAGGGACATTCTGCTCTTGGCCACATGCACCCTCAATTTAATACTTTTATGCAAAGCACAGATCATTTTCCTTGTGATCTCATGGCTTGTGTGGCATAATTTCCAGACTTCCCCAAGGAAGACCAGGACAAATGGCTCTGTTTTTTTAGATGTGTACTTGCATTTTCATGTAGTTCCCTCTTTTATAATATTATCCAGGGGTGTGGGTAATGATGTTTGGGTCAATGGGAAGATTTTATGGCTACTTGATTAAAATCCCATGATCTTATAGGTGCCCTGGCTCCCTGTGTTGTTAAGATTATGCTAATCATTCCATACCCCTGCGGTTTCGCCTCCTTATTGTTTCTGTCTACTTTTATTTCTGTTACACACCTTCATACACTTCCTTTCTCTTTTTTAACACATGCTCCTTTCTGAACAATCCTTCCAACTCAGCATCATGTCTTTGCCCTATAAATAAAAGTTTTGACTCCCTTATACCCAGAAAAAATGGAGAGTGCTCTTTTTGTCACTTGAGTGTAGCAACAGGGAACAAAGTCCTTGGAGGCGGTTAGTTCTCCCAGTCTGCCAGGCCTGTTTCTTTCCCTTCCTCTGGGCTTGTAGAAATTTCAAGTTTGGGGTTCTCTCAGGGCATAGCTAAAAATAAATTAAGTGGAGAAATGACATTTCATACTGAAAGTGATTTATGGGATTACACAATCTTAGCAACCGGTGCTGGAAAGGGTCTTATACACTACCTGGTACTGAATAAATTAACAAACTTCAGTGACCTTCCCAACATCACACAGTACAGAAACTCAGGTGAAATGGACAGAATTCACTTCCAGAAAGGCAAAATAAGATATATCCAGCAATGTTTCAAATCAACAATGAAAATAAACCTCTGAACTGACATTTGAAATGAAGACAGGGCTTTGAGGCTTCTTTGTTTCCTATTATTTATGCAGAATCATAAAATTAATTTATGTAACATAATGGTAGCATTTTAATTTTATATGCTGGTTTATACTTAACCAAGCATTTTGGTGTGACTCTTCATTTAAAATTCATGACAACTACGTAGTGTCTAAAATTGTTCCAGTTTTGCAATTGAATTATTCTAGGTGAGGAGAGGTTGACTGGCTTCCACAGTAGCACAGAGCTGGTAAATGTTAAAGCAAAGACTCAAATACAAGCAAGTCACGTCTCTCCAAGGACAGCACCAACTGGAGCCCAAAGAGTAAAGGCATTTGTAACTCATGGCAAAGATGGAGGACCTGGTGTTCCCAGAATTAAATCACTGGTCACCTTTCCTTTTACTGAGGCTCATTTCAGGGTCCACAGTCCTCATTACTGGCGGGATCCCACTTTTTAAGAAGTCAAGAGAGTTTTCATGACACACCCTTCCACAGTTATAGCTCAGAGTGTTAAAAATGATGACAGAAGCCAAGAAGGAAGCCAGACCATGCTCATGTTTTTTAAGAATAAAATTGTCCCTCTTCATGGCATTCTTATTGATAAGAATTAAATTTTAATCAGGTTTTGACTGTTCATTCAGCCAAAATTATAGAATTGGTTGTGCATTTGACAAGGGAAAGTATAATTAAGCAAGAATTATTCTCTAATTATAGGCAATTGACAGCTTGCTGGGGACTACATAAGGTTAGTTCTTGAGCATACAGAAGCAGCTGGCTCCCTCTTTTTTCTCCTTTTGAGACATTTCTATAGTCCCTCCTTCCATGCCAGTGTGATTCAGTTTCACATGTAGTTCTTCTCGTGATGTTTCTAGGATAATGCTAACCCTTTATGCCAGAGACAGAAAGAAACCCCCTTCGTTTGCTGGAATTTTATAGGTCATTCCTCGCAAAAGTTAGATTCCTGCAAAATTGGAAACTTAAGGGTGATTTGTTGTGGTTTATGGTTTTATGGACTCAGAGCCAGAAGAGACAGGGAGGTCACGCAGTGGCACCGTTTTATTTTATGGTGGGTGGAATGATGGCTCCGGGGGATTAGTGGAGATAGGCTGGACTTTCCTGGTAATTTCCCCCAGTAATCATAATACTTAGTGGCAGGACTGAGTCTGAAACACATTTGTGTAGGTTCAAAACATCGGGTTTTCTCCACAAATCTTCTTTCTGTCAAATTACAGGTTTGTCCTGAATTCTTGATATGCTGTAACGTTTGGAACAAGGACATCTTTTCCCTGCCTCTAACTCCTTATCTGTGTATCTGATGTATGACTTCTCTTTGTAAGAGTCCCGATGAAGACAAATTTTGTTTCAAGGTCGTACTTCTGTACACTTATTTAAAAAATATAAGTGTACAGAAGTACACTTCAGCTCTTCTTGCAAACGTTTTTTATTTATTGTATAGACTTGGTAATTACTCCCTCAAACTGGTTATTGACTGACTTATTCTTGCCACTTCTGGAGCACAGATTGAGTGGTGCTGTAATTTCAGTATTTCCTGGTCTGTCCCTGACTGAGATGTGTCCATACACAGGAAAGCCTCATGGAACCTCGGCTGGTTCTTCTCACCAGTTCCTGTGTATGCACAGTGCACATGAACTGGATAGCTCCGCATTCTCATCGTTCATTACTAAGTAATAGCAATAGTGTCAGAGTTAGGTGCTGATCATGCTAGGTTCATTTAAAGATAAGCTCAAGACCCTGTAGGATAAATGCTGTCATTAGTTCCATTAAGTAGAGGAAGAAACTGAGGTTGGAATGAAGTGGATTTCCTGAGGTTCCATGCTGAGTGGTGGAGCTGAGGCCTGTACAAGCTAATTTTATTCTCTGTGGTGTCTGCCATTGACATGAAGTCATGGAACCCCTGGAAGCGTGAAATGTCTTGGCATCTAAATCTTACTCCATGCCTCAGTTCCTTCTCCAACTGCCCATTTAATCTCTGAACATCTCTGTTAGTGTGTGCTGCTCCATCTTTCCCTGTTAGCATGGTTGTATTAAAGCCAAGACGGCCTGTGTGTTCCTCTTAAACACTGGCCCCACCATCTGTGGTCATGGAGGTGAACCTAACTGTTCCTCCATGGATTTCACAAAATTCTGAAATTTATTTTTCTTTCATTGGCCCCCAGTTAGTACATCTTGTTTTCATATGTCAAAACTTTAAGCAATTTCACAAACCTGCATAATTGCATCCCACACCTCAGATCATTTGTGCTCTTTGTTATGACTGTAGGGACACCTGCCTCCCATCCAGCTGGAGTTGGAATCTTTCCAAAGCTCACCAAGGCTTCCTTCATCAGAACGCAGCACTCATTTAGTTCAAAGACTGGCTGCACTCAGGGAGGTCAGAGTTATCAGTTCTGTAGGAGGAGGAGAAAGATAAGGAGTCTCTATTCTGAGCAGGTGTTGCCAGCATTGCTAGATCACCTTGTTTTCTCATCTGGCCTGTAGATTGCCCTCCCTAGGTCTTTCTTGTCCCTCCAAATATTACCTGTTTCTCCTCTGGGTCTGTGTGGCCCTGACCTACTGGATAGTTGTCTGGCTTTACCGCTATTACCCCTGGGTTACTGAAAATTTTGACCTCCTCCCATCCCAGTTTTTCTTCTTGATATATCAAGATGTTAGTTGGGGATTTTTCAGAAATACCTAGGGTTATGCTTTCTTCCTTTATACTGGTTTTCCTCTCCTCTCTCTCTGCCTCCCTCCCTCCCTCCTTTCTTTCTTTCCTTCCTTCCTTCCTTCTTCCTTCCTTCTCTCTCAATTTTCCTTCCTTCCCCCTCATTCCCCTGCCTTTTCTCTTTTATTTCATGGGCTAGAGAATAAGGAGCAAAAATATATTTTCAAATATTCCCAAATAATTCTAGGATATAATACTTCATGTCATTTCCTTATTTATAATCTTTGTCTTGCATTTGAAAGGGAAGATAGCAAACAACAACAACAACAAAAATCCCTGGAATTCTCTGAACAATATCTGGTTCAGTCTTCTCACATTCTTTTACATGAAAGTAAAAATATTGAAGAGATTTGAAACTATTCCAAAACTTCAAAACCTTACCCAACTCTATGTTAATGGATTTGATAATGTTCATAAGAACTGTCAAGATTTTAAAAGCTTTGATGTGGCTATCTCATTTTAAAAATTGTAAATTTCCTTCTAGATATTTTGCTTATGGCTATGGTCTACTGCCAACATATAATTGAGATCCTTTGATGAGGTCATTTTTTTATGCTAAACTTTACATTCAGTACTTATCAGTATTTATCAAGCTTACCTGTTCAATCGTAATTATTCTTTTTTCCTAATTTTAAAAAAGTAAACCATATTGTTTCATTAAATACCCAACACAGCAACCTTAAATACCCAACACAGCAACATTAAATAATACCACATTTACATGTTATGTATTTTTTGAGTAATAACAAAAATAATAAGAAGAAACAACTTCTATATTAATAAAAAACTGTTAATGAGCAATTATTTTATTTTATTTATTATCTTGTGGTGGTAGGAACTGAAACAAGGGCCTTGTGTATGCTAGGCAAGTGTTCTACCATTGATTGAGACAGGCTTTCACTGTGTATTTCCAACTGGCCTTGAACTCTTTTTTTTTTTTTTTAAATGGGACTGGGGTTTAAACTCAGGGCTTTGTGCTTGCAAAGCAGTTACTCCACCGCTTGAGCCACACTTCCAGTCCTGTTTTGTTCTGGTTATTTTGGAAATGGGATATCACAAACAATTTGCTAAGGCTGGCCTTAAACTGCAGTCATCTAGATATCAGGTTCCCAAGCAGCTAGTATTACAGGTGTGAGCCACCAGCATCTAGCCTGGTCTTGAACTCTTGATCCTCTCGCCTTCCAAGCACTAAGATTATTGGCAGGAAATCAATTATTTTTGTAAAATTATTTAATTACCAAATTTGAGAAGAATATTCTGTCAGATACAATATAAATCTTTATCTTAAAGTTAGGGGAGTAAATAGTTTCCTCTACCTCCCCTCCCTTCTTCCTTTCATGGAAGACAAAGACTTACCTTGCTTCATTTTTGAGTACTTTAAAATGAGGTCCTGACTTTTTGCTCTGTTACTTAACTTACCTCCGTCATGTTCCTTCTGTAGTCAGCTAAAAATCAAAGAGAGAAGACATGTGGGCTAGCTAGGAGTCCATGCAAAGACCTCCCAGACAAGAAGCAATTCTTTTTGTCTCTTGGAAATAAAGAGAATCTTCCTGAACTCTACTTGAATTTGAAAGAGTTCCTATAAGCGTAAATTTGTAAACTCCTACCTATTTGATAACTCGGATGCAAGAGTAAATACACTCGCTTAAGGAAAGCTCTTCCATTGTATGTTACAGGCACCCAATTCTCTTTCTGTTTTCTGGATGAAATTGGAAAGAGTTGTTATTTCTTCCTTAAGCATTTTGTGGAATTCTCAGGAGCCTTTTAATTGTTGAATCAATATTGTTAATTCATGTATGACTACTCATATTATCTCTCTCTCTCCTCCTATGACTTGGGATTATGTATCTTTCTATGAGTTGATCCATTTCATCTACGTTGTCAACTATATGGGCATCTGGTTGTCTGCAATATTTCTCTCTTATCCTTTTAATGTCCACGGGCTCAACAGTGATGACCCCTCTTTCACTTCTGATAATGGTAATTTGTGATTTCTCTTATATCTTTTCTTTTGTCGACTTTATGGATTTTTTTAAGGAACTGATCCTTGACTTCACTCATTTTCTCTATCATTTTCCTGCTTACAATTTCATCAATGTAATTTTTATTTCATTGTTTTTTCTGTTTGCTGTAGATATAGTGGTTTCTCTTTTGTATAGTTTTCTAAGTAGCAGTTTAGACCATCGATTTTAGTTCTTCTTTTGCATTAGAGGCTATAAATTGCTCTCAGCAGTTTTTACTGCGTTTTATAAATTTTGATGAGCTTTCTTTTAATTGTAATTTAATTCATAATATCTCAAAATTTCTCTTGAAAGGTCTTTGATCCATGTCCTTTTAAAAAGTGTTACTGATTCTAAATAAATCATGTTTTTCCAGCTATCATTCTGTTCTTTCTAATTTCTATTGTGTTCTGAGAATATTTTTCTTAAGGGTTTGAACTTTTTTTTTTTTTGCTGACTGTATTTTATAGATTAAATGTGGCTTATGTGGTGAGTGTTCTTCCAAGTCTGTGAACAAGGTTGCTGTTGTTGAATGGAGTGTTTTATAAATGTCTTTTAGTTTCAGTTACTTGATACTGTTCAAATAACCTGTATCCTTGCTGATTCTCTACCTCCTTGATCCATCCATTACTGAAGATCTAGTGAATTTGTCTATTTCTCCTTGTAGTTCTACCAGTTTTGCCTTATGAATTTTGCTGTTCTTCTGTCAGGTACTAATGCATTTATGATGGTTATATCTGAGGAAAATGCCACTTTGTGATTGGATAATGTCCCTCTTTATTCTTGATAATCTTTCTTGTTCTAAATCTTGCTTTGTCTAAAATTAAGAATCCACACAAGATTTCATTTAATTAGTTTAAGTGTGGTATATCTTCTCTATCTCTTTACTTTTAACTTACTTGAATCTTCTTTTTTAAAGTGTGTTTTTTGTAGACAACATACAGTTGGGTGGTGTTTTTTAAATTTATTCAGACAATGT
This sequence comes from Castor canadensis, assembly GCF_047511655.1. NCBI lineage: Eukaryota > Metazoa > Chordata > Mammalia > Rodentia > Castoridae > Castor > Castor canadensis. The sequence goes on along the minus strand of NC_133404.1, from coordinate 35,714,091 downwards.
TTGTATTTCCATTTAGTCCAGTCACACTTTAAGTGACCATTGTTTTGGCCGAATTGATATTTACTATGTTTGCAATATTTTTAAAAATTGCATTTGTCCTTTCTTTTAACTTACTATGGATTTTTTTGTCTCTTTATAACTTCTAGTTTCATTGAGCATTTTATATGATACTTCTTCTCTTCTTTCTTGGCATATGAATTTTACTTCTTTGAAAATATTAGTGGTTTTCTTAGAGTTTACAATGTATTTAAAAAACTTCTAACCCAATACCTTTATATAATACTCTACCACTTCGAGTGTCACACACGTACCTTTTTACAGTATTTTCAGTCCCTCCCTGTGTTGTACTGTGATATGGCTGTCACACACTTCACTTAGGCATATGCTCTAATTGAATCTCTCAGAGTGTTGCTACTATTATGGCTTCATGAACAAGCAGTTATCTTTTAGCTCATTTAAGAACATGGAAAACAGGGAGCTTATTTTGCCTTTATATATCCCACATAGACACTCCTGAAAGGGTGGTCCTCACTAGTGATCACTTGCTTTGATCTGCGTTTCTGACACACATTATTTTCCCTACGACTGAAGAACTTCAAGGGAAATTCTCCCCTTAATGAATTCCTTCAGTTTTTGTTTGCCTGAGAAATTATTCACATTGCTTTCCTTTGAAAGGATGAGTTCTCAGCATATTAGACCTGAGTTATGTGTTGGTGGGATGTTTTCCCTTTCAACATTAATTAATATCTGTTATTAATTTTGGAAAATTCTCAGCCACTCTTACATATTTTTCTGCTTTGTTCTCTACCTTCTGGCATGCTAATTACATGTTTAACTTTTAAAAATTGTCTCAAAGTTCCTGGATATTTTGAGATGCTTCTTTCCATTAATTTCTCTTTTCGGTTTAAGAAGTTTCTATTGAATTGTCTTCATGTTTACTCATTCTTGTCTCAGCTGTGTTGAATCTACTGATGAACCCACCAAAGGCATTCTTCATTTCTATTACTGTGGTTTTGATTTCGAGCCTTTCATTTGCTTCTTTCTCAGAGTTTCCATCTCTTCCTTAGATTGCCTTTTCCATTAGAGCCTGTAACATATTAATCATAGCTATTTAAATTGCCCTGTCTGATAGTTTTAGCATCTGTGTTATATGTGTGTAGCTCTTGAAGCTCACTTCGTCTTTTCAGGAGATTGTGTATGTGCTTCTTTTGCTGTGTCTTCTATTTTTTAACTAGTTCTTTAGCATGGGGATTTATGTTAATCTGGTTAGGAGTTAGGTGTGTTTACAATTGCTCATAGGTATAGCTCCGTATACTTCAAATTCATCCACCACCCTTGCTTTTGTGTCACCTCTTCATTTTGTTTTCTTTCTCTAAGAGAGTTTTTCTCTTGCCGTTCTTATGGCTGCAGTATAGTTACACCAGCACCTTATTGATACAGTGGACAGGTGTGACGTGGGTAGAATTTTCCATAATCTTCCTATTTAGTGTCAGCATTTTATTATGTCCATGCTTTGAGGCTGTGGTCTTCATGAGTGTTTCTCTGGTGGTATAGCTTTTCTGGCTGCAATGTTCAGACTTTATTTCCTTGAAGCTCTTATCACTATTCACTATGGAGTTTTCTAGCTCCTTAAGTAGAAAAGCTGGAGAAGGTTGGAACTGGGAGAATTTCCTTTCTCTCTGATGGAATAAGGCTTTAGAATTGAGCTCTGACTGGAGAGTAGGCTTTTTTTTTTTTTTGGTGGGACTAGGGTTTGAACTCAGGGCCTCATGCTTGCTAGTCAGGCACTCCACCACTTGAGTCATTCCGCCAGCCCTGAAAGTAGGCTTTTGTAGATATCTCTTCTATTTCATATGGGTGCTTTTCTCCTCCACTTGTAAGAGCCATGAGGATAGGATGTATTTCTCATGTTCACCATGTGAACCTATTGAACTTTCTAGAAATAAGGACTCCAAAAACATGGTAGCTCTTTGAGGGTCTTGAAATTTCTTAGTCTCATGCTATACTACAATGGTTGAGTCTATACTCAAACTTTGGCAATTCATCAAAATTGCTACTTCAGTGTTCCTACCAGTTTGTGGTTCCAGCTTCTGCTCCTGGTAAGCAATATTAGTTTCTGTATCTTTCTGGGGGTGCCTGGCTCTTCAGATTTGGGAGGTGGTTCTCTGTGTGGCTTCAGTTCTCTCATAGTCTGATAAAGGTCTTTGATTTCCGGTCTTTGTTCCGGTTTGGAGAAGAAATCAGAACACACATTAACCATTTTGCCTTCAGCAGAAGGACGTCTCACCATCCATTGTGGCGCATGATGGATCTGTTGGATCAAAGTGACTTGCAAGGGGAAAGGAAGGTCACGTTTTGGTAAGGTCTGTCTTTTGGTGGTACCTTGTGTTTGGTGGTATCTCTTCATGCTTCTGGTTTAAGACAAAAAGCCTACTGAGACAAAATAGTTTTCCAGAATAAGAAAACAAAGAGAGGAAACCCTAACTTCACTGTAGAGAGAGAAAATGGCAATTCTGACTTCTGAATTACGACTTGCCCTCCTTCCCTCTACTTCTCACTCCCCTTTTCATGAATAATAGTTCCCAGGTAAAATTATGTATCTATTTCTTTGTTGTCTTAATCACATTTAGTTTTAAGGATTCAGGCTGTCACTATAGCCCAAGTGGTAGAGCACTTGGCTAGCAAGTGTGATATTATTGTAATATTGAGTTTACTGAGTTTATTTCTATTATCTGCTTTTGGTCATTTGTTTCTGTTTCTTTTCATGTTTAGTATTTTTTTACTGGGTGCCAGGTATTATGGACAAAATATTCTAGAAGCTCCAGGTAATTCATCTTCTTACCTTGAGGAGTGGATATTTTTCTGTTGGGATGTTAGGTCATTGGCCAATTAGTATGATCCAATCAGAGTCAAGTTTCAGGTCTTGTTAGGTCTGGTCTATTTCCAGTTTGAACTTACTCCTGAATAAGGTCGTGAGATTCTATTTTTCTTTTTGTTCTAGATTTAGTGGAAGTTGGCAAGCTGGTTTTGGAATGACAGTCTGATAGTTCTCCCTAGAAATATAAAGTCTGGTTGTATTTGTGTTGATCATGGTCTGTGAAGTTAAGATTTTAAAAAAATTTATGGCATCTGCAATCCTAGTAACTGCACAGTCCTTACACCAAATATAACAAAAAACAAACCTGGAAGGCCATACAATCATGAAGAAATGACTTTTAAACCTTGAACTCTTGAAGTTTATGGACTAACAATATAATAATTTTGATGGTTGAGGACCTGAGTCTCAAGGTGGGAATATGTGTGCTATCCAGATTCACTAATTAATCTTGATTGGTGTCACAACACAGTGAAATAAATGAACTCACTCTCTCTCTCCATGTATATATCATATATAGAGAGCTTTGAGACAACCTAGATATAAAGTATTTTTTCTCTGACAAGACACAAAATGCTCACATTTGATATGCATTTGTATAGTTCCCACATTCTCAACTACCTTTTATCTCTCAGAGTAAAAGGTGGTGGGGGGTACTGGGGTTTGAACTCAGGGCCTACACCTTGAGCCACTCCAGAAGCCCTTTTTTGTGATGGGTTTTTCGAGATAGGGTCTCATGAACTATTTGCCTGGGACTGGCTTTGAACCACGATATTCCTGATCTTTGTCCCCTGAGCAGCCAAGGATATAGGCAAGAGCCACTGGCACCCAGCTTCAGAAAGACCTTCTTATTTTGTTTGCTTGCTTGGTTTTGGTGGTGATGGGGACTGAATCCAGGGCCTTGTGCACCCTAGGCAAGTGCTCTACCACTGAACTACATCCCCAGCCTGACTGAGCATCTAGTGAAGGTCCATGTCTCCATGTCTATGTTTCTCAGTGGCATATGGTCTGAATGTGACCCACTACTGGCTGAGCTTCCCAAGAGATATAAAGCACATTTGTATTTGCTTTGTGTTTTGCTTCTTATGCTTGTTATGGTTTTGCCACAGGCGTGATCAAGGCAATCTTTTCCAGCCACGAAGCTGCTGTTGTGTTTCCTCTATAATACGAATAATTGGACTCTAGGCACGCATGCCGTCTGGTTATGGTTATGGTTAATTTCAGTCTGTGACTACGGAAGAAGCTCTGCTCCAGTGTGGCATGGAGTCTCTTCTCGTGAACCCTCAGACATTTGTTTCACAAGAGGCAAAACTTTCAAGGGTGAGGACAAACCCCAGCCAGATGCCTGAAGAATAACAGAGAAGGTGACATGACAGAAACCAATACACTCTCCAGGGTAACAACTATGACTGGGCTGGTGTGCTGAAGTTGTGAGTTACTGAAAGTGAAGTATGTCAAACCCCTGACTTTATCCAGCTGCTCCAGATGGGCAGAAAAAGTTCATATTTTTCCTTCCCTTCTTTGACAAACAATACCTTATTATAAATAAATGTTTATTCTCAAATATGCACAGCAACTGCAGGTTGGACCCAATGGTAATAAGCATATGCAGAAAAGTGCCTGACCTGAAGGTTTGGAAAACCAAGGGGATTTTTAAGCTCCATGATCCAGAGAAGATTCACTTTGGCTCTATCTTTTGAGCTCTTGGCCATTCTGTCTCTTGTCCTTTTCCAAAATATAGTATTCAATCCTTGTGTCTATAGGGAGAATTTTGTTGTGCTTTGTTCTCAAGGAAATTTATTCACTTTGTTCTGAAAAACAGTTTGCAATAAGCCGTAGGGGAAAACTCTTGGAGTCTTTTAAGTTTTTTTCTAATGTGCCGTAATCTCTTCTTTTGTTAATTCTCAGACTCTTTTGTGATTACTATTTGAAAAACCAGTCACATGAACAAATGAATTAAAGCAATTCTTCTTGTTCTTGAGAAAACAAATTCACCTTATGCTATCTATGAATTTAATTTATAATATAAAATATTATATATTTATAATATATAAATAATAATATATAATATATTTATATGTTATATATAAATAATAATATATAATATATTTATGTTATATATTAATAAAATATATAATATATAGTATATATTAACATATTATATATAATATATATAAATAGATATACTTTTTAACTAGGCAATATTTGAGATGAGAAAGTAGCAAGTCAAATTTTTATTTCAAATTTTCATGAGGCTCATAGAGAATATAGTTATCCTTTTGAAATCACTTTCCTCTGGGATCTGTCTGGGATAAATGAACTTGACTTAGAGAGCCAGCAACACTAGATGACTTTCAGATGATTGCATGACCTTCCCAAGGCAAATTCACTGGCTACATGGATTCTTCTTTCTTGTTGGTTCTCAATTTAAGGTCATTGTCTGCTTTCTTTCAGTTCTTTATTTTAACTTTATAGGAGCTACACAGGGAAACCCAACCCATGGATCAGAATGAACTACTTTTGCTCACCTTGCTTTTAAAATAAATTGATGACCTTTCCCCTCCCCACCCTTAGATGGGCCCAGCTGTTCTGAGTTCGAGGAGGCACATTTTCTCTAGGGCCAAAATATTCCACTCTTTTTGTTGGAAATTGAGTGAGTATATGGATTCTTTTCTTTCTCCCTTCAAATGAGCCTATATTCAAAATTTAACATTTAATGCATAGGCAGTTATGAAGCTTCTGAGGATATTTGATGTGTACCTAATAAAGAATCCCTGCTTATGAGCATGTAGAGTAGGTATTCAAAGCCCAGGCTGTGAAGACAAACAAACATTATTATAAACCGACTTCTGCCACTTGGTAATGGTGTAACTTTAGGCAAGAATACTTCAAATCTTAATGCACCAGTTCCCTTATCTATAAAACAGAGATTACAGTACATACTGAATAGATTCGTTATGGGGATATGAAGTGCTATGTAAACCATGAGAAACAAAAACAGGAATTATAGTGTGTAATCCTGTCCTATGAGTTGAAAAACAGATAAAATACTTTAAACAATGGCACACAAGGGAACTATCAAAACTCAAGTTGTTCAAATACCCGCTCTTCCGGACCCCACATGTTCTGAGATTAGACCACAGAAAAATCACTTTACTATGTAGTGACTCTACATAAACTCTTGTGGCCCAAAGATAAGACCACTGCTTATTCCATAAAATCACCTGATTTGCAAGTTCTGGCTATTCCCTGTTAGATCTCCATTAATAATTGTCCTAAAAATCAGCCTACAACTTACCTTTCCTGATTCCTTATTTCAGACACGACTCATATTTTCTATGTCAGTGTGTTTCTCCCGTGGTACTTTGTATGTGGGTTTCAATAACTACTAAGAGCCTCTTGAGTAGAGAAATTGTCTTTTCCACCCTCCACCCCCTCTTCTCTTTATGCAATATCATCCTTACAACTCCAGTTTCAATTTGGGAAAAGAAAATATTCCCCAAAGCAGGTGGTTTGTTTATAAATGCCAGTGTTAGGGCCATTGTCCAGGTAAGAAGGAGAGACACTGAGTGAGTCCCTTATATATTAGTGAGATTAGCCCATTATCTATGATATGAGTCACAAATAACCCTCCCATTCATCGTTTGTCTCTGATTGTTTATGGACTTTTATTGATTTGTTTTAGCTTTTATTTTAGAAAATTACTTTGATGTAGACGAATGTATCATGGCTTTAAAGATGTCTGCATTTTGAGTTGGAATTATAAATGCTTCTTCATCAATGATAAATTTCGTTGGGAAAACATAGACAAACAAAAACAAGAAAATAAAAAAGGAGAACAAACTGTGAAGAAAATATTAATGTAATTTTAAAGGTTCAGTAATGGCACATGAAGAGATCAATGAACTACAAATGAATTTAAAAAAGAATAAAATCATAAAATAAAAGCAAAAATTTAGAGGAACTGAGTAGCCAATAAAGGTCACATCTCAAGCCAGTAAGAAAAATATGACTATTTAATAAGTGAAGTTGAAACAGTTGGGTTACATCTGGAAAAAAGTAATGCTGGAACTTTACTCTGGATAAATTTCAAAGGGATCAAAGATTTAAATGTGAAAAAATAAACTCCATTACAATTCTAGGAAGAAAGAGGTGAGAATTTCTTCATAAGCTTAATTTTTAGTGTAGTTGCTTATTTTTGCAATGTGATTCCATTTGCATGAAATGCTCAAATTTCAGATAAATACGTAGACACAGAAAGGATATTTGTGGTTGCCTGGGTGGGAACAAGGATTGACTATGTAACTGGTGATGAAAATATTCTAAACCTGGAATGTGGTGATATTCAATTATTGAATTGCACATTAAATGGAGTGAATGTTATGATATGCAAATTATACCGAAGTTAAGTTGTTTAAATTAAGTATGGCTCAGTGATAGCTCTCCCTGGGGAAAATAAGCCCAGAGCTACCTTGACACCCAGGTATGGAGAGTATATACTAAGGTCAATGTCAAATGAACAGTTCTTCCCCAGAAATAGGAATTGGTAAGAATGGAGGTAACACTGATGAATAAAATAAACAAAATTAGAAGGAAAGGAAAGATACTTTCTTCTGAAGGTCTCTTTGCCTTCTGTTTGGGATCTTACTTCCAGTAGGTCCTGACAACCTTCATTGAAAACGGTGTCCTAACTTGCTTCCACAGATGGGGACCAGAACAGCTTGTCTCATCGCTGAACAATAACCAACATCCTTTATTGACCTCAGCCCAGTTGTTAGCTTCTCTTGCTTAATTGGTTTTCCATGGAAAGGCTTCAACTGAAAGCATGTCATTTTTTACAGAATTGTGCCAAAAAAACATTAATTTCAAAATACACAGCTTTTATATTTGATGCTGCAGTTCCTGTCTGAGGCAACACTTATTTATGTTCCTGTTTGACGGAGATAACACAGCAGCTGAAGGAGAAAGCAAATGCAGGCCCAGGGGATCAGCATTGTTGCTGGTCTAGCTCTCCTTTTGGATTTTGTGTCCTGCAGCTGTGGCTGCCTTTGTAAAATGGTTGACATCAACTATACCCAGGGACCATGGTTCTTTTTTCATTACATTTAATTTATTAGACTAGCTTGTAATCTGGATATAGCCCTAGCAACTATGGGAATGTTCCCATGAAATCCTACATGCAAAGAGATATATTTCAAATTCTATGGGGATTTTCATACCCATCTCAACCATGGCCATGAAAAAATAAAACAAAAATGAAACCAGAAACCATACTATTTATCCTGTTGATATCTCTCAGGAGCCTATAATGTTTCATTTACTCCAATATGTTTCTAAATCTATGTTTTATTATGTTCTATCAAGATTCTGTTGCTTTCACTTAAAGTTAAGAGGGTATTACAGAGAAAGATTGCCCCAGAGGGGCAACAGCATAGGGCTGGTGAGAGCAGAGGCTCTTGGAGCATTCTAGATCCAATCTTGGTGGGTATAGGCCACTCCAGGCATCTGTGTCCCACAAGCCAGTCCTGCCACTTGCTGTGCCACTTACCATTCTTGTGTGGTTCCTAGAAGTTGAGGTTGGAAAGAGTTAAAGATCAATTCAATTTGGTGACCTTTTTCTGAGCAGACACTGCAGAGAGTTTTCTGGCTACTTTGGCTTAGAATGGAGCATCTCCCCTCTTGGTTTGGTCTCTTCTAGTAGCTGAGCTCTCATTTCTTTCTCTTTGGGGCAGGTGAGAAATGCTGTTGGTATTTGGTGACTCAGGTGACTTGAGTTAAGCAATCTTTTCTATTTCTTTAAGAAGAATTTGGTGCCCATAACAATTAGCAAATCTGTTGTTTCTCCAGTGACATTAGGAAAGGGAAAAGGATGTACGGTTCATTTTTTATTCCTTACACAGCCTACTCTCACTTCAACAAATGTATTTCCTCCCTGCCTCTCTTCCTGTCTTCCTTTCCTTCTCTCCTTTAGACAAACATAAAAGGCAAATGTGAAAAAAATCACAATCAATGAAAAGATAAACCAAAAGAGCAATATATAAGATCCCAACACACGTACCCAAAAGCATATATATTGTTATTAAAGTTAAATGGAAAATTTTGCTTTGATCTTCCTAGTGGTGAAAGCAAAAGAAATTTATCATCATTCATATGGGCCCCTTTGATCTCATAGAGAAAACATGCTAGAGTCTTTAAAAAGGAAAAGTGTTCTGGACATTTGTTCAGAAAGCTCCCACCTGTGGCTGTACATGGTGTAGGAGCCAGGCAGCATGCGTTATCCAAGGCAATGGCTTTATAAAAAAGTTGATGCTGGTTTTAATCACCTGATTCAGCAGTCCTCCCAGGGAGCACTGAGGACCTGGTACATGTGTTTGACTTAACAAATGGAGTACTGTGAGGGCCTGGACACTTTTCTACAAGGCGATGTTGCCTCTGGACAGTCTGGTTTAATTGTTAGATGAAGAATAGGATATATGGAGGAGGTGTGGGTTATTTGATTGATTCACAAACTCTCCAGTATTAATATCAATTATCTTGGTAAGGCCTTTTATAAGAGTTGAGTAGCAGTTACCCAGAGACATGTCCTCTGTCAAATAGCAATGTGGAGTAATTTGTGTGCTCTCCAACCTCCTACCGATTTGAGGACCTCAAGTAATGAGACAGCTGGGATGTCAGAAGGAATGGATAAATAATGCCTTCTCTTTTCACAAAGTTCTGGTATCAGAGTTTCAACTTGTCTAGAAAACCCAGGCTGATATGTGCATTTCTTCTTGTCTTCCCTAGCATTCCAGATTTGCCCATCCAGCTGTTTACTGATATCTGACCACTTGCTTTCCCATGCATAGGTAATACTGACATATGACAGAAGAGGTTCCCGTACAGAATGGCATCAAGAATTGGCTTCCAGAAAGGTGGAAATTTCTGAACATGGACATGAATTAGGACTCATATTCTTTTGTCTGGTAGTAAACTTTATTCAACGAATGGAAGCTGATCCTCGATTTGTTAGTGCAAACCAGAGGTCTTCTTATCCCCAGCACCTAAGCACGGAGCTAGCTATGTTTGGGACTGATTAATCATTAAAAATTGAAAAATCACATCTGGTTTGTTAGCAGAATGAGAGAGTGAGGGATGTGGTGAGCAGGTTGGAGGCACAGGGGCAAAAGTGGGAGGAGAAGCACTAGGATATCAGGGTGAAGAAAAGGAGAGGATGAAGAAAAGAGAGATGTCTTGAAGAAATAGTAGCTGTTACTCATAATCTATGTTTTATCTGTGGAATTCAGATAATATTTTTAAGATATTAAACTAACAAGTCTTTTCTTCCTTTTAGCTTTCTTTCAAAAAAAACTTATTTGGCACATAATATTTGTGCACATTTTTGGGGTACAATGTGAAATTTTGATCCATAGATACTGTCAGTAATGACCATTTCAGGGTAATTAGCAAAAGCTCAAGTATTTATCATTTCTTTGTAGTAAAACATTCAAAATCCTCTTTTCTAGCTTTTTTTTTTTTTTTTTTTTTTTTGCAGTATTAGGGTTTGAACTTAAGGCCTACACCTTGAACGACTCTACCAGTTCTTTTTTGTGATGAGTTTTTTTCGAGATATGATCTCAAAGTATTTGCTCAGGCGGGTTTTGAACCATGATCTCTGCCTCCTGAGTAGCTAGGATTACAGGCATGAACCCGGCATCTAGCTATTTTGAAATATACGTTATAATTGACTTCAGTCATCTTATTGTGCAATCAAACATCAGAACTTACTCCCATCTAACTTAACTTTGTACCCACTAACCAGCCCCTCTGCTCCCTCTCCCATCACTACTCTCCTCTCGTCTATGAGATTGGGGTTTTGAAAGTGAGGTATATGAGCAGGATCATGTAGTATTTGTCTTTCTACTCTTGGCTTATTTCACTTCACATAATGTCCTCCACTCTCATCCAGGTTGTTGCAAAAAATAGGGTGTCACATTTCATGAACCAGTAATCCTTTGTGTGCATACACTGCATTTTCTTCATCCACTCATCTGTTGATGGACATTTAGGTTGATCTTGTATTATGTAAAGGAAAGAGGCTTTGCTCCTTGACATCTCTAATGAGTGGCACTGGATTTTCCCATTCACTGACTCAACAGTGTTCATTATTTGAGGGGTAGGCCATACTGCTTACAACAGACTCAGAATTTCAAGGGATTAATTTTAGAATCAGTGTGGCCAATGATTTGCCCCCAATTTAGGGTCCAATAGTTTAGAAAAAAGCTTTCTAAATTTTAGAGACTTCTCTTTACTTATTGAGATGAGCTTGGTAATCTGTGCAGTGATGTTGGGTAGCTGTGCAGGCATTGATTTTATGACTTAAGGAAAGTCTCTACAGCACAGGAAGGGAAAACAGCAAAGCCTTCCTTTCTGTGTTGGGTAGAAAAATAGCTTAAGAAGAATAGGAAGACTGAAATGTTGTGACAGAATGAGAGGATCGTCCTGAAGTCAGGCCCTGAAGTGACTGGACAAGCAGAGAGGCCCAGTTCATCAGCAGAAAGAAGTCCACCTGATTTAAAATCACTCAGAATTCCAGGAGATGTGATCATATATTTATATAATATCAATACATGCACAAAAAATATAAAACACACACATGCATATATACACATATAAAGACTATATTATTAAACAAAATATTTCTAGTGTATAGAAATGCTAATGATTTTTCTATGTTGATTTTATATCCTGCTACCTTGCTATAGCTATTGATGGTGTCTAGGAGCTTCTGAGTAGAGTTTTTTGGGTCTTTAAGGTATAGGATCATGTCGTCTGCAAATAGGGATATTTTGACAGTTTCTTTACCTATTTGTATTCCTTTTATTCCTTCTTCTTGCCTAATTGCTGTGGCTAGGAATTCCAGTACTATGTTGAATAGGAGTGGAGATAGTGGGCATCCTTGTCTAGTTCCTGGTTTTAGAGGGAATGGTTTCAGTTTTTCTCCGTTAAGTATAATGCTGGCTGTAGGTTTGTCATATATAGCTTTTATAATGTTGAGGTACTTTCCTTCTATTCCTAGTTTTCTTAGAGCTTTTATCATGAAATGATGTTGGATCTTATCAAAGGCTTTTTCTGCATCTATTGAGATGATCAAGTGGTTTTGTCTTTGCTTCTGTTAATGTGGTTTATTATGTTTATTGATTTTCATATGTTGAACCACCCCTGAATTCCTGGGACGAAGCCTACTTGGTCGTGGTGAATGATCTTTTTGATGTGCTGTTGAATTCGGTTTGCCATTATTTTATGGAGGATTTTTGCATCAGTGTTCATTAAGGAGATTGGCCTATAGTTCTCCTTTTTGGAGGTGTCTTTGTCTGGTTTAGGGATAAGTGTAATACTGGCTTCATAAAATGTGTTAGGCAGTTTTCCTTCCCTTTCTATTTCGTGGAACAGTTTAAGGAGGGTTGGTATCAGTTCTTCTTTAACAGTCTGATAGAATTCAGCAGAGAATCCATCAGGTCCTGGACTTTTCTTTTTTGGGAGACTCTTGATTGCTGCTTCAATTTCATTTTGTGTTATAGATCTATTCAGGTGATTAATGTCTTCTTGGTTCAGTTTTGGATGATCATAAGTATCTAGAAATCTGTCCATTTCTTCAAGATTTTCAAATTTATTTGAATATAGGTTCTCAAAGTAGTCTCTGATGATTTCCTGGACTTCCATGGTGTTTGTTTTTATCTCCCCTTTTGCATTCCTGATTTTACTGATTTTAGTCAGGTTTGCTAGGGGTCTGTCGATCTTGTTTATTTTTTCAAAGAACCAATTTTTTTGTTTCATTTATTCTTTGTATAGTTTTTTTTGGTTTCTATTTCATTGATTTCAGCTCTTATTTTTATTATTTCTCTCCTATTTGAAAAACCAAATATCTTTTTTTTTATTTTTATTTTATTATTCATATGTGCATACAAGGCTTGGGTCATTTCTCTCCCCTGCCCCACCCCCTCCCTTAACACCCACTCCGCCCCCCCTCCCCCCCAGCCCCTCAATACCCAGCAGAAACTATTTTGCCCTTATCTCTAATTTTGTTGTAGAGAGAGTATAAGCCACAATAGGAAGGAACAAGGGTTTTTGCTGGTTGAGATAAGGATAGCTATACAGGGAGTTGATTCACATTAATTTCCTGTGTGTGTGTGTGTTACCTTCTAGGTTAATTCTTTTTGATCTAACCTTTTCTCTAGTTCCTGGTCCCCTTCTCCTATTGGCCTCAGTTTCTTTTAAGGTATCTGCTTTAGTTTCTCTGCGTTAAGGGCAACAAATGCTAGCTAATTTTTAGGTGTCTTACCTGTCCTCACCCCTCCCTTGTGTGCTCTCGCTTTTATCATGTGCTCAAAGTCCAATCCCATTGTTGTGTTTGCCCTTGATCTAATGTCCACATATGAGGGAGAACATATGATTTTTGGTCTTTTGGGCCAGGCTAACCTCACTCAAAATGATGTTCTCCAATTCCATCCATTTACCAGTGAATGATAATATTTCGTTCTTCTTCATGGCTGCATAAAATTCCATTGTGTACAGATACCACATTTTCTTAATCCATTCGTCAGTGGTGGGGCATCTTGGCTGTTTCCATAACTTGGCTATTGTGAATAGTGCCGCAATAAACATGGGTGTGCAGGTGCCTGTGGAGTAACCTGTGTCACAGTCTTTTGGGTGTATCCCCAAGAGTGGTATTGCTGGATCAAATGGTAGATCAATGTTTAGCTTTTTAAGTAGCCTCCAAATTTTTTTCCAGAGTGGTTTTACAAAAAAACCCAATATCTTAAGAGAAGTAGAAGGGACACTCAGGAAACAGAGTAAGGAGAATCAGGGTAGGGTTTGGGCCAGCCTGGGCAAAAGTTAGCAAGCTCCTATCTCAAAAACAAGCCTGGAATACTGGTTCATGCCTATAATCCCAGCTAATCAGGAGGCAAAGGTAGGAGGATTATGGTCTGAGGCTAACTTAGGCAAAGTAAGCCCAAGACTCTATCTAAAAAACAAGAGCATTGGGCACAGGGCTGAAGTAGTAGAGTGCTTGCCTTGCAAGTGGTAGACCCTGAGTTCAATCCCCAGTACAGCAGGGAGGTGGGGGAAGGAGGAGAAGAGAGAGAGAAAAAGAGAGAGAGAGAGAGAGAGAGAGAGAGAGAGAGAGAGAGTGAGAGAGAAGGAGAGGGAGAAGGAGAGTTAACAAGAAGAAACGAAGAAGATAAATTAACTTGAAAGTAGCCAAATAAGCATGAACCACAGGCTCCCACTTAGGTTCAATACTTTGAAAACCCATTCTCTTAAACCCTTGTCAAATGCCTGGTTTTTTGCTTTTAATTACAATGTTCTTTTTGCTCAGGGAGAAAGCCTTTGGTGGATGCCAAATCATAGCCATAAAGATTGCTTTACTACAAATAACTAAGAAGAGACCTGAAGAAAGTTAACAGCCTACTCTAAGTTAATCTAATGTTCTAACTAGATGTCACAAAAGACATTCAAAAAGTGTTGCTGTGGCCCTGACTTCAGCAGTGAATTTTGTTCCCTTGTCAAATGAAGAAGAGGGTTTTGAAGGGAAATGCTAACTTGTGAGTGGGCAGGGACTATATAGTTCAAGAAACAGGAGGCACATCTGCTTTGGAGTTTTGAAGTCTGGTAAGCCATTTAAGGAGCAAGGGCGTAGCAATCTTTGTCACCCAGTGGGACCTCCAAGATGAACCAAAAGGAGGTACTTCCTGCTCAAACAGGTTGGATAGCCAGGTGCAGATTTGAATGAAATATCTAGGCAGTTCTTTCTCCCCAGGGCACCACTGCATCCGCTCCCAGCCAGTCACAGATGTTCAAATTGACTTTTTGGCTCATCTTGTTTTCAGTTGAAAATACTGTCCATGATTTTGCTTTTACTAAAGTCAAGAAAGTAAAATTACAATAAGTTCTGTTTTAGGTATAAATAAATATTTGAACATAAAATAATGAAAGCTTTAATATACTGATTTCATTAATTTTGCAACTCTTTTAATATTCTTGAAAAAAAGCATCATTAAAATAGATAGACATTTTTATATAGGAGTCTACATTTTTTCTTATGTCTTATGTTTGAATAGACTGGTAAGGTACTGTTGGAGTCTGTCTTTATTTAAAATCTTGATATTTTGTTCATCAAATGTTTTCTATTAATTTTGTTTTTTAAAGACATTTTATGAAATATTATTTGCCATCCTCACTGAAGATGAATCACTATAGCAATCCAGTGGCACAAGGGAGGACCTGTGTCTAAACAAAGTACCCAACATAGTGGCAACTGAGGCCACTGTTTGGTCCCAAGATGTGTTCTCATTAGAGGGGATTGAAATCTGATACCACACACAAGAAGCTGGGATGTCCTCCATCCAAAAGATCTCACAGTGATGAAGGGACCTCACCTAACACTTGTAAGGAATATTTCATGACAATATTTAGTAACAGATGAACTATAGCTCAATGTGTATTTTACTTGGCTGATAACAGATTTTGCATCCAGACAGCTAAGGGGTAACTCAGACAAAATCAGAAATGATTCATTTAATTTTTTCCTTCTGCATACACATTGTCACTGGCCTACAGGGTTTTTTTTTAAATTATGGCTCCTTTATTTAAGTATAACTAAGGACTTATAAATGAGGAATTGTAAGTGTGGAATTTGACAGTCAGCTTTGTAGTTCTTTTTTATTATTTTAAATTAGAACTCATATGTATTAGCTAATAAAATATTTTTAGAGTGTGTATTATTCAGGTGCCAGCAGAAAACAGATGTAATATTCAAATTAAGATAACCTGAGCAGTGTTTAATACAAGGCTTTTTAAAATGGTGTGAGCAGGACACAGCAAAAATCACAAAGAACAAAACAGAACTCTGGGCTTGTTATAAAGTGGGGGCCACCATTACCGTGCCTCAGCATAAAGGGATCAGTGGAGGGAGCAGTTACTGAAACCCATAAATAGTGTCAGTGGACTTGGTGACCCTGTAAGTGATAGCGCCTTAGGACACAGGTTATGGCTATCTTAGGCTAGGTGACCTGGCTGGAAGGGAGCCAAAGGAACACAGCTGTAACCAAAACTTTTTTCTTCTGCCCATTGCCAACCCAATCTGGAGCCAGAGGTACCTGAGGAGGGATTGGATAGTGGATGTGGAGTTTGTCCAGGCAAGTCTCAGAGGTGCAGCTAGAGAAGGGTAGAGAGGAGCCATAGAGGGAAAAGTAGCACACAGTTTCCATAATTATTTCAACTTTTAACCTTGCAATCATTCTTTGTAAAAACTGCATAGTTACTGTGCCCACTTGTAGGTGAGAAAATTGAAGCTGAGACATATCCTATTATGATTTTTCATTCAAAGATATCCAATCCTTATCTTTTTCTCCTCTAAGCCCCGTGCTCTCGCCTCGGCTTCAGAACAGTGAGCTGATGGACTGTTTCATTGCAATGCCATGTCCAACTAAGGATTTCCCTCAGAGAGCTAAGACAGAAACTCAAGGAAATCTCTAAATCACTTCCTTCTCCTTCCTCTTCCTCTTCAATCCCTCTCTCCCTCCCTTCCTTTCTTTTTTCCCTTCCTTCCCTCCTTCCTCTCTTTCTTTTTCCTCTTTTCCTTCCTTCCTTCCTTCCTTCCTTCCTTCCTTCCTTCCTTCCTTCCTTCCTTCCTTCCTTCCTTCCTGTGCTGGGGATTGAACCCAAGAGCCTCCTACATGCTAAATGTGTGCTTCACCACTGAGTTGCATCCCAACCTTTTTATTCCCTTTGACACGAGGACTGACTCCCATAATTTCTGCCTTTGGTGCATTTAAGTATCAGTCTGATCTCTTCTGAGTATCTCTAAGCTGTTCAAATTTGCATCATATTATATAACCTTCTGGGGCTTGTTGAAAACATTTCATAATATGGGACGAGTTTAGTTTTATAGCTTAATGTGCCCATTTTGAAAAGATTCTCCTGACCAGTGACCTTTCTGGATTGGCCGCATACCAAGTCCTATAAATTGCAAGAAAACTATTCCATTCTCTCTATTTCCAAAGGCAAAGGGGGTATTTCTTCCTATCAGGATACAATGACTCATAAATCACTCAGGCCAGGATGCTTCTGTGGTCACAAAGACGTTGACTGGTCTTTATGCAAAGGTGAGGAGGCATGCTTTTCCTTCCTCAGCAGGAACATGCAATTTGCATATCTCATTATCTGCTTATTAACCAGAGTGTCTGGTAACAATGGCAGATTGTGAATTATGCACACACAGGCAGTTAAGCAACAAGCTCTCAGGGGTTCATCCTGCAATTACATCCCTGTAATGAAGAGGCAAAAGGCTGCAACAATGGAATACTCAGCCACGAAAGGGAATCAGGATTTGATGTAATGCAACATGACTTGCTCATGGCACAGACAGAATATCAAATGATCCCTGTGAAATTCAATCCTTGGTATAATCTTTCCATTATCTCTATTGTTCTCACATTCCTCTCCTGCCTTACAGAAGAGTATGTAAATTAGGTTTGCATTCACACATTATTTCCTTTTATCTCAATTCAGTTGAATCGTGGCTTCTACCTTTTAGCTTAATTTGCTCTGCGTATGTCCTGGTAAGTTTTGCAATATGATAGGAAGGAAAAAAATATACTCACTAACATCAAGGTTACATATGTTCTCTACCATTGAAGGTGAATATAAGGTATAGTCAGAATTAAAATAAAACATCTTAAATAATGGCAGCACACTCTTTGGAGTTTTTCCATGTATCAATTTTATCCTTAGGAAATTCCCAGCAATTTAATCATTAGGGTTATGTCTCATGTTAAATTCACAAAAGATACATAGTATCTTTACAAAGAAGAAAAGTAACAGTTATTCACTATTGTATATATGTGTATATATATTAGTTATTCACATGTGTGTGTGTGTGTGTGTGTGTGTGTATGTGTGTTTTATATTACTCCAATACCCAGAATACACCATTTGATTGAAAGCCACAAAAACCCATCAGGAAAAAATTACTGTGTAGGTTTCTGCTCTTCCAGGAGCCTCCTCAGCCAATCAGGATGTTCATAAGGCGAATGAGGCAGTCCATGGGAAGGTTTTCTGGTGAAGTTCCCTCTTTGAGCTGCCAGAACAATAGTGATCCTGAGGCTCTGGAAGTTAGGATCCATTCCTGCTACTTGGAATCAAGTAGTCCTCAATGAGAACTTCCAGTCCTGGGATCTGCCAGAGGAATATATACTGCTCAGTAAGAAGTTACTTCTCTCTCTTTTTTTTTTTTTTTTGGCACCTGGGCTATCCTCAAGGACTCTTTCCTCCACTAGGGTGGTCTGGGTCCCCTCCAGCTTTGCTGTCTTCTTCTCCCCACTATGATGGGAAGTAGACCTTTCTCCAGGACAATCAGACCCCCTTATTAATTCCTCAATCCTCTCTCAGAAAGAACTCATTATAAGTGTTGTGCTCATTCTGATATCGAATCCCTTTATCTGGAGTTTTCCTGATTAGGCATTTGGAAAATGCCTTCTCTTTTTAAAAATTCAGAAATATTAAATGGACATATTATTACTATAGTAACTTAGCCAATCTATTCATTGTTCTAAAGAAGATATTTAATGCCAATAAAATCAAAACCCATTTCTATCTTTCCTTAGAAAGAAATTTAAGCACCATTGGAAGTGAGCCTTTTTAAGAGAAAAGCAAGTTTCTCAGCTCCCCTTGCCATTATAGTCTGGTTGCATTGCCAGGTGTCCCTTTAAATTTGAAGGTCAAATAGTTAACTTATGATAAATGATACTATATTGAGATTCGAGCCAAGGCAGAGTGTGGGAAAGCTTATAAGAAAACCATTAAGCTCCAGCTTTGCTGACCTGTGAGGACTCCGCAGCAAAAAAGTAGAGATTCGTGTAATAAGTACTTGTGAAGAAGCCAGAGGGGTATTTACTAGCTCAACCAAGGTCAGAGGAGAGCAGGGACTCAGCACCTTACAATAACTCCATTTAAATTTCTTACAAACTCATATCTATAAACATACCCTCTGAAATTTCAGAATCCCCTACCCCCCCTTTTTTTTTTCTTTCCTTCTCTAATTGGATAGAAGAACTTCAGGCTAACTGTGTATTTGGAAATCACTTTCTTTTTCTTTTCAAAGCACGTCATTTCTTTATTGTGAAAACATTAAAAAATTCTGCCTTCTAGCTCTTTGAAATGTACATCATTGTTACTTATAGTCACCCTACTATGTAACAGCACACTAGAACCTTTGTTTTTGTTTTTAGTGTATATTATTGTACATTAATTATACAAAAGGGTTTCCCTGTGGTGTTGAGGCAGGCTAGTAATAGGAAAAAGAAAACTCTCCATGGGACTCTGGCTGCATGAGACATTTCTCAGTGCATTTCATAGTAAACTCCTTATCTCAGCCCAATGTCATCCTTTGCAGTTGTAAATTTCAATTGTTCTCTTCAATTGTAAATCATTTGCAGTTGTTAAATTTCACCAAGGACAGGGGAATTCCACCCTAGATTACCTCTCAGGTAAAAGCCCTGTGTTTAAAACATGAATATTGATCACACCTCATACTTGTAATTTAAATACCTGAGAATTAGCATAAGTGTACGTACAGTGTGCCTCATGTTGTGTGACAAAACCTTGTCAATCAAACCTGTCAATCACCCTGGTCCACCCTGCAAAGATGGCCCAGATTTTTCCTGTTGTGTGACCTTTCAATTTATATAGGCCCTTTGAAAGAAAGACGTGGTTCTACCCCATTTGGCAGGCTGGGGTCCATCACTGCTTTCTCTTGGGTGCCTTCTCTTTACCTTCGCTACCACTTTCTTTTGCATCTTCCTGAGCTCTTCTCCCATGGGATACAAGTTCCTGAAATCTTCTGACCACAGTCTTCAGAGACCATCCACTAGTACCATTATTTCACACATGCATAGGCTGTACTTTGTGATCAGATTAACCTCCTCTGCTGCTCTCTTCTTTCTCCCTTCTCCCCCTCTATTTTTCAACAATTTTCAGTGGGTTTCCTTATGCTATTTTTATACATTGACACAATGTATTTTGACATTATTCCCTTCCCATCATTCTCTTGGAACCATTTTTAACATTACCTTTTCCATATGCTGTATCCTTTATCTTGGATAGGGATTTTCAACTAACCTGATTCTGAACTTCCCTCCAATTCATGTTCTCTCCACTCAGATCTGTTTTAATATTACTGACATACTGTTGCTATTTGTGTCACGTTGTTTTGATGGTAAATTTTATAAGCTCATGAATAAGCACTGTTTATGCTAGAAATCTCTATGGGTAGTCTAAAATGAATTCATTCATAAACTTGAGTAATTCACTTCATTTCTCATGACCTTAGTTTCTGTGCCTATAAAAAAGATGTATTTCTCCTCCCCCCACTTTTTTGGGATTGATGGGTGATTGAACTCATGGTCTTGTTCTTGTTAGGCAGTTACTCTACCACTTGAGCCAAATCTCCAGTCCTTTTTTGCTTTTGCTATTTTTGGATAGGGTGTTGGGCTTTTTGTGTAGGGCCAGCCTCATACCTTGATCCTCCTACCTCTACCACCTAAGGAACTGGGATTATAGTTATCCACCACCACATCCAGCGTTCCTTCCCTTTCCGCCTGCAATCTAACTACTAGTTTTGTAAATCCTGTATGTGGCCAGGAATGATTAAAATACTCTGCATTCATACATTTGATCTAAAAATCATCACATGAACCAGTTGCTTATATGAGTTCTAATTCTTTAGAGGAAGACAACAAGATTCTAGGGTGCTAAATAACTTGGAAGGAATGGAGATCTTTGCATTCCTTGGCTCTGTTAGATAGACAGATGAACATTGGTTTAGCCTTGACAAAATGAAATTTGTTGTTGGTAATAAGGGAATATTTAATTTCTACTCAAATATAATGTGACTTGTATTCTGATGGTAGCTGCTCATTATATATATTTCCCTACAGATTAAATCCTCCATCAAAAGTAGAGATGTTCTAAGTTGCTTGGCATTCTTTCTCAAGAATGGAAGTCTTCAGATATATTTTCCACATAAGCACAAAAGAACAGAGGTAGCTTTAAAACACATTAAAATATATTTACAATGTATTTTGAAATTTACACCATGGTTGTTTCTTCTTATGACAAATATAAATCAACAGAAGCAACATTTATAATATTGAGGAAATTACTGCTTTGATATTATTTAAATCATTATTTTGGAGTGTCAATTTCTTATGCTTCTTTTTTTTAATTTTTATTTTTTTATTATTCATATGTGCATACAATGCTTGGGTCATTTCTCTCCCTGCCCCCACCCCCTCCCTTACCACCCAACCTGCCTCCTCCCTCCCCCCTACCCCCTCGATACCCGGCAGAAACTATTTTGCCCTTATCTCTAATTTTGTTGAAGAGAGAGTATAAGCAATAATAGGAAGGAACAAGGGTTTTTGCTGGTTGAGATAAGGATAGCTATACAGGAAGTTGGCTCACATTAATTTCCTGTGTGTGTGTGTTACCTTCTAGGTTAATTCTTTTTGATCTCACCTTTTCTCTAGTTCCTGGTTCCCTTCTCCTATTGGCCTCAGTTGCTTTTAAGGTATCTGTTTTAGTTTCTCTGCATTGAGGACAACAAATGCTAGCTAATTTTTTAGGTGTCTTACCTATTTTCATATCTCCCTTGTGTGCACTCGCTGTTATCTTGTGATCAAGTTCAATCCCCTTGTTGTGTTTGCCCTTGATCAAATGTCTGCATATGAGGGAGAACATACAATTTTTGGTCTTTTGGGCCAGGCTAACCTCGCTCAGAATGATGTTCTCCAATTCCATCCATTTACCAGCGAATGATAACATTTCATTCTTCTTCATGGCTGCATAAAATTCCATTGTGTATAAATACCACATTTTCTTAGTCCATTCATCAGTAGTGGGGCATCTTGGCTGTTTCCATAACTTTGTTATTGTGAATAGTGTTGCAATAAACATGGGTGTGCAAGTGCCTCTGAAGTAACCTGTGTCATATTCTTTTGGGTATATCCCCAAGAGTGGTATTGCTGGATCATATGGCAGATCAATGTTTAGATTTTTAAGAAGCCTCCAGATTTTTTTCCAGAGTGGTTGTACTAGTCTACATTCCCACCAACAGTGTAAGAGGGTTCCTTTTTTCCCCGCATCCTCACCAACACCTGTTGTTGGTGGTGTTGCTGATGATGGCTATTCTAACAGGGGTGAGGTGGAATCTTAGTTTGGTTTTAATTTGCATTTCCTTTATGGCTAGGGATGGTGAGCATTTTTTTATGTGTTTTTTGGCCATCTGAATTTCTTCTTTTGAGAAAGTTCTGTTTAGTTCACGTGCCCATTTCTTTATTGGTTCATTAATTTTGGGAGAATTTAGTTTTTTGAATTCCCTATATATTCTGGTTATCAGTCCTTTGTCTGAAGTGTAGCTGGCAAATATTTTCTCCCACTCTATGGGTGTTCTCTTCAGTTTAGAGACCATTTCTTTTGTTCAGCAGAAGCTTTTTAGTTTTATGAGGTCCCATTTATCTATGCTATCTCTTAGTTGCTGAGCTGCTGGGGTTCCCTTGAGAAAGTTCTTACCTATACCTGCTAACTCCAGAGTATTTCCCACTCTTTCCTGTACCAACTTTAGAGTTTGTGGTCTGATATTAAGATCCTTGATCCATTTTGAGTTAATATTGGTATAGGATGATAAACATGGACGTAGTTTCAGTTTTTTGCAGACTGCTACCCAGTTTTCCCAGCAGTTTTTGTTGAAGAGGCTGTCTTTTCTCCATCGTATATTTTTAGTGCCTTTGTCAAAGACAAGTTGCTTATAGTTGTGTGGCTTCATATCTGTGTCCTCTATTCTGTTCCACTCATCTTCATGTCTGTTTTTGTGCCAGTACCATGCTGTTTTTATTGTTATTGCTTTGTAATAGAGTTTGAAGTCAGGTATCGTGATACCTCCTGCATTGTTCTTTTGACTGAGTATTGTCTTGGCTATTCGTGGCCTCTTGTGTTTCCATATAAATTTAACAGTAGATTTTTCAATCTCTTTGATGAATGTCATTGGAATTTTGATGGGAATTACATTAAACATGTAGATTACTTTTGGGAGCATAGACATTTTTACTATGTTGATCTCCATGAGCATGGGAGATCTCTCCACTTTCTATAGTCTTCCTCAATCTCTTTCTTCAGAAGTTTATAGTTTTCCTTGTAGAGGTCATTCACATCCTTTGTTAGGTTTACACCTAGGTATTTGATTTTTTTTGAGGCTATTGTAAATGGAATTGTTTTCAACATTCTTTTTCAGTTTGCTCATTATTAGTGTATAGAAATGCTAATGATTTTTCTATGTTGATTTTATATCCTGCTACCTTGCTGTAGCTATTGATGGTGTCTAGAAGCTTCTGAGTAGAGTTTTTTGGGTCTTTAAGGTATAGGATCATGTCGTTGGCAAATAGGGATATTTTGACAGTTTCTTTACCTATTTGTATTCCTTTTTCTTATGCTTCTTAACTAAGGTGTCCAACAAGATACCTCTCTAAAGTGGAGTGAAAGCAGGGGAGCATAGAAGGGTCTTGGTCTTTGTTTTTTCCCAGCCTAGTGAAGCAAATAAAGAAAAGGAAACACCAACAATAATAACAGACTATGAAATGCAAAGAGAGTGGTGAGAGAAGACAGTATCAAACGTAGGACACATATTTCAGTCCCACTTAGGGCCAGATCATGCTATCCGGTCCAGAGTCTTAAACATTCAGCAGGTATTTTCCAAGTGATGAATCAGAAGCTCCAAGTGAAGTTTCCATGTGATGAACCAGAAGGGAATGTGTTCCAGACTTAGCAAAGATAGGAAGATTTGGATTTTACAGTTTAATGAGGCTACAGTGGAGGGAATAATGAGAGATTAGATGGGTGGCATAGTAACATCCAAGTCAAGCAGGGCTTTACATTCAAGGCTTTGCAATATCTTGAATCCTTTTCTTAGAACTAGCAAAGAATATTAAGTCAAGAAGTGACATGCTGTGATATTTTTAAAAGTCATCACAAGGGAATAGCATGGAATAAGAAGTGCTTAATCATCCAGTTCAACTTTTGGACTCTGTTTGTGGAACCCTTCTTGTTTATTGGCAGGGATTTTTGAGGAGCTTCTAAAACCTGCTGTTTTTCAGTTGTGAGGTCAAGTCAAACCCAATTTAGAATAATGTAGAAGCCAGGAAATGGGCAATTGTCCAACAGTTTGGAGGCAAATATGGCACTTGCACATCTGCTTGCATAATTTGCAAGAGAAATATAGAAAGTGCAGGACCCTAATAGAAGCAATCATGAGAAATCATTTATTGCTGGATTTGGACCAATAAAACATCAATGGAAACCTAAACTTAGTTCTACTTTGCTAATTTTCATCCTGTTCTTAAATACATTAATCATAGGTGCTTAAAAATGTCAGAATATTATGGCAGTGCTCAGAAGTTAAGGTGTTCATTCCATATGACATTTCTTCAGCTAAGTGATTGGTAGGGGTGGGAGGCAGATTTTTCTGGTAACTGGCAAGTCACTTTAGTTTGGAATGTAGTGTTAAAGTGAAAACAAATCTCTAATTACTTCATTATTTAAATGATCACAGCTATTTGTGCAACAGGTGCTTAAATGCTGCTTTTGCTGAGGAGAACTGACTTCTTACCTGGGGCCACAAATTAACTGAAGGAAGAATGCGAGCTAGGCATCCCAACTCCATTTTGTACCTGTGTCCTGTGCTCTGAACCATGTTTTCCTACAGCCCACCTTGGAATCCAGGAAGGACGGGACTGGTTGATAACATCTTTATAAGAGATGGAAGAAACTGTCCCTAAGAAAAAAAGAATAGCAGAGCCTCTGCAAGACGGATCACCTGCCAGGCAGCAATGACTCTCATTGCAACAATGCCCCTACCTGACCAATCCTGAGATGTTGAGCTGTCAGAACACCTGTGACTGCCACTTACGACCATCTATGACCACCAGAACACACCTGCTTAATAACTGTGACTACCTCTCCTACCCTAAATTCTTCTCTCTATTTAAACCTAAAGCTGATGTCTGTTGGGGAGGATGGCTGAAGATAGGTTGAACATCTTCCTTTCCTCTGCTCACAGCTGCCCAAGTTGTGTAATAAATATCCTTTCTCTGACCTTCACCATTACTCATCTTTATTTGGCATGTTGGAGTGAGTGGCTGGACCTGACCTGTGAAAACCGGGATTTTGGGCCTGGGTCCTAAAACATCCTGTAACATTGGTATAATTGTAGTCTGGGTTATACTTCTGTCTACACAATTGGATTCCATTTAGATTGTACTGTCTTAGAGAGAATGAACTGAAACCTGACTTTAGCCTAATAATGGATGGATGCAAAAAGTTAACATTTAAACACACTTATGCCATTTCTGTTAAAAGATTTATTTTCAGAATCTAAAAATTACCAGTGAAAAAATAAGAATTTAAATGGCTAAATAATTTAAACCATCTTGTGTCATAAAATGCCTTAGATCTGATTTATTATTTTAAAAATATTCTGATGTTCATAGTTTTATATGATTCTGTAAAACTTTTGCTGCATCAGCAGGGAAGCTATGAGGTCAATTTTTAATCAGAGAAATGTAGGGTACGGGCTTTGGGAAGAGCTGTGCATTCATCCCCTCCTTCCAAGCACTTCACACATCTTATTTCTTCTGTCCCATCAAACCTTTGATGCACAATTGCTCTGAGAACAATGTCTGTACAGCCATAAAAAACTGCACTTGCAAATCCATCTTTTGCTCTGACTTGTGGATTACTCTGCTCATGCATGAAATGTCATTTTGAATCTTTATGGATTCCAGGAGAAGCCTGGCTAGTTGAAATCCCTTCATCAATGCCTTCAACTTGGCTGAGTGGGGCCAGGCAATATTCTCCCACTGTCTGCTCTGCACATGTGCTAATATTTCCCATCAGATGCCCTCCCCAGTCCCAAGTCCCCTAGTCCCATTTTTAAAAATCCTTTTTTTGTAAGGGCAAAATAGTTCTGCTGGGTATTGGGGGGGGGAGAGGGAGGGGGTGGAGTGGGTGGTAAGGGAGGGGGTGGGGGCAGTGGGGAGAAATGAACCAATCCTTGTATGCACATATGAATAATAAAAGAAAAATGAAAAAAAAAATAAACAGGGACTGGATGAAAAAAAAAATCCTTTTTTTGATTTCAGTTGGTTTGTCCTAAGAGAATACAGTGATCATAATAGAAAATGGAGTAGAAAGAGGAAGAAGGAAGGCAGTGTGAGCTAGTTTCTCTGTTTCTGCCTATGGTGGGGGAGATGCAAGAGAAAAGTCCTCTAATGTGGAATCAATTAGCCCGTGTGGTAGATGACAAGCAAGGAATTAAACAGATGGAAAAGGGGCAAATAAAGAGAACAGTCCACCTGATTTTAATCATGCACACCTATACTTAGACATCTTTTTGCCAGACATCTTGAATAGCTCAGGATTAGGTAGAGGAGAGGTCCTAGGGACTCAATGTAAAATTGCAAATGTCACAGATGAACCGAGCCATGTAAAAGAAATGAGGAAATATTGCTTGACTCAGACACCTGGGATGAAGCACTGAAGTTCTTACTTTCATACTCATACATTCTACAGATCTTGGCACCTTCTAAGGGCTTAGTTTGTTTTAGAAGCAGTTTTAAAAAGAGAATGTTGAAATGCTTTCAAAACATGGTATCCATTATTGAAAAAGTAAATTCAGGGGTATGATGTAGTTAAGAATTATTTTATTAGAGCATTTAGCATGATTCTAAGTGTTCAGTAGGCTCATTGGAGGAGACCAGAGTTGACTTGGGGCCAAAGCAGAACAGCCAGAGGAGGGTTGCAAAGTGGGAGAGAAGGTGGGAAAATTTTGTTAGGTGTATGTTGTGGGCTTTTGTGTGATTTTTTTGATTGGGGTATGCTTTATTATTTGCCATTTACAGCTTAGGAGATTGAGTCTCATAGAAGTTAAATAACTTGCTCAAGATTACACAATAAATGCTGGTGAAGATCCAAACCTCTGTTTGCCTCTAAAGTCATCATAATTCTTACTAGAGCCAATGTCCCCCCTCTCTCCCCGGACTTTTTCTTTTTGTCGTACTGGGGTTTGAACTCAGGGCCTCATGCCTGCGAGGCTGATGCTCAACCACTTGACTCATGCACTCCTTCCTCCTCCTTTTTTGGCTTTAGTTATTTTCCAGAAAGGATCTTGTGTTTTTTGCCTGGGGCTAGCCTTGGACTATGTTTTTTCTACCTCTGCCTCCTGCATAGCTAGGATTGCACACATGCACCACTATGCCTAGCTTGTTCTTCAAGAAAGGATCTTGCTAATTTTCTTTGTCTGGATTGGCCTTGAATTGTGATCCTTCTATCTTTGCCTCCCAGTAAGCAAAGCGTTTTAATAAAGAGAATAGACAAGAAAAATAGAGATTGAACATTTCTCTCAGACCTGGCTCCAGGGCCCTGCCTCCTTCCCTCTTTCCCATTCTAGCTTGTCTTGGTCTAACTAGTTTTTATTGTCAGCATAGTTGCACTGGGATGGAACCTGCATTTTCCTGAATCTCCTTCCCTTTTTTTTTCTTTTATCATTCTCTAAATATCTTCACCTGCTAAAATGTGTGGAGTAGAAACATGCCTAGATGTACAAGTTCCAGCTTATCCTTCCTCTGCACTCATTTTTCCTCTTGGCTTGCAGCCCTGCTAACCAGCAGTCACTGCAGGATCACCGCCCCATGCTCAGTGGTGGATCTGCAGAGGCCAGGGCTGTCCAGAAGCAGTTGCTTCCCAAAGCCCTCTCCCTTCACCAACTCAAATACACCCTTCCGTTTTTGACCTGTCCACTGGCCCAGGCTTTTGTCAGACTGCCCTCAGATCTTTCTCTGATCCTCCAATAGCTGCTTCCAAACCTCAACTTCCCTCAGCAACTCCCACAATTGTGAAGGTCTAGAACATAAGATAAATCCCATATCCCACAGTGCTCTGATAGGTTCTCCTTCCTTGACCAGTCCTCACAAGGTCTGGGCTGGTAGAGTGGCTCTAGTGGTAGAGCACCTGCTAGGCAAGTGTGAAGCCCTGAGTTCAAACCCCAGTACTGCCAAAAAAAAATCTATATCTATATCTATATCTATATCTATATCTATATCTATATCTATATCTATATCTATATACACACACACTGTCCCACACAGCTCCTTACATGTAGTAGATACACACAAAAAGTATGGAATTTTCAAAATGTTCTATTTTTAGGGCTAATGAAGGAAACTCTCTTAAGCAGTGGCAACTGGTATTGATGTTTTTCTGATTTCTAGTGTGGAAATTTTACTTCTATGTGGTCTCCTTTCTTCCCATTCTAAAGAAAAAAGCATCTTAAGTTCTTCTACATATACTGAGTGAACATGCCATATTATTATAATATAAATGGTATAAAATAAAATACGATTCAACAGCTCTTAAGGTGAAGGATACAGTCTACTATACATTAATTTTTACATGTTCTGTTCTTTTCCTTATAAATGCTGTGGTCTGCTTATGTTATTATCTTTATTGGAGAATTCCTATGGTCTTTAAAATTAGGTATGCTAGCTTTTTAATATTGCTAGTTTCCCTATATCACAGAATACCTTTATTTTCCTGTTATCCCTAAAGGATAGTTTTGCTAGGTAGAAAATTCAGTGTTGATAGTTCTGTTTTTTTCAGCACCTGAAAAACTTGTCATGCCTCTTTTCTCTGACCTCCATGGTTTCAAATGAGAAATCTGCTGCCTTTTGGGATATCATCAAGAACACAAACAACAAATGTTGATGAGGATGTGTGGAAAACAGAACCTTCATACACTGCTTGTGGGTATGTAAGCTAGTACAACCACTATGGAAAACAATATGGAGGCTTCTTAAAAAAACTAAACACAGATCTGCCATATGATCCAGCAATACCACTCCTAGGCATATACCCAAAGGAATGTGACTCAGGTTTCAACAAGGGCACCAGCACACCCATGTATTTTTACACAATATTCATATAGCCAAGCTATGGAAACAACCAATATGCCCAACTACTGACAAATGTATTAAGAAAATTTGGTATTTATGTACAATGGGATTTTATTGACTCACAAAGAAGAATGAAATTTTGTTGTTTGCAGGTAAATGGATGGAACTAGAAGATATAACCTTAAGTGAAGTTAGCCAGGTTCAGAGAATATATGTGTGTGAGGGTTCCTTTTTCTCCTGCATCCTAACCAACATTTGTTGGTGGTGGTGTTCTTGATGCTAGCTAGTCTAACAGGTGTGAGGTGGAATCTTAGTGTGATTTTGATTTGCATTTCCTTTATGACCAGGGATGGTGAACATTTTTTCATATGTTTTTTGGGCCATTTGGATTTCTTCCTTTGAAAAAGCTCTGTTTAGTTCAGTTGCCCACTTCTTTATTGGTTCATTGATTTTTGGGGAGTTTAGTTTTTTGAGCTCCCTGTGTATTCTGGTTATCAGTCCTTTGATGTACAGCTAGTCAATATTTTCTCCCACTCTGTGGGTGGTCTCTTCAATTTAGAGACCATTTTCTTTATTGTGCAGAAGATTTTCAATTTCATGTAGTCCCATTTGTCTATCCTTTCTCTTAGTTGCTGGGCTGCTGGAGTTCTATTGAGGAAGTCCTTTCCTATACCTATTGTTTCCAGAATATTCCCTGCTCTTTCCTGTACTAACTACAAGGTTTTGGGTCTGATATTAAGGTCAATATTCCACTCTGAGTTGATTCTAGTACATGGATCTAGTTTCAGTTTTCTGCAGTCAGATAACCACTTTTCCCAACAACAGTTGTTGAAGATGCTGTCTTTTCTCCATTGTATGTTTTTGGTGCCTTTGTCAAAAATGAGGTGGGCATAGCTGTGTGGATTCGTATCTTGATCCTCTATTCTGTTCCACTGGTCTTCCTATCTGGTTTTGTGCCAGTACCTTGCTGTTTTTATTGCTGTGGCTCTGTAGTATAGTTTGAAGTCAGGTATTGTGAAACTTCCAGCATTGCTCTTTTTGTGAAGTATTGCCTTCTATTTGCAGTCTTTTAATTTCCAAATGAACTTTAGGGTAGATTTTTCAATCTCTGTGATGAATGTCATTGGGATTTTGATGGGAATTGCATTAAACATGAGATTGCTTATGGTAGTACAGCCATTTTTACTATGTTGATTCTGCCAATCCATGAACATGGGAGATCTTTCCACCTTCTGCAGTCTCCCTCCATCTCTTTCTTCAGTGGTTTGTAGTTTTCCTTGTAGAGTTCATTTACATCCTTTGTTAAGTTTTTCCCTAGGAATTTGATTTTTTTTAAAGCTATTGTAAATGTAATTGTTTTCCTATATTCTTTCTCAATTTGTTCATTGTTGGTGTATAGAAAGGCTACTGATTTTTGTAGTACCTGTTATGTTGCTGAAGCTGTTTATGGTATCTAGGAGTTTTTTGGGTCTTTGAGGTATAGGATTGTGTCATCTTCAAATAGAGATACTTTGACTATTTCTTTACTTATTTATATTCCTTTTATTTCTTCTTCTTGCTTTATTTCTCTGGCTAGGAATTCCAGGATTATGTTGAATAGGAATAGAAAGAGTGGGCATCCTTACCTTGTTCCTGACTTTAGGGGAAATGGTTTCATTTTTTCCCCATTAAGTGTGATTGTTGGTGATATGGCTGTCATATATGGCTGCTATCATGTTGAGGTACATTCCTTCTATTCCTAGTTTTCTTAGAGGTTTTATCATGAAGTGGTGTTGGATCTTATCAAAGGCTTTTTCTGCATCTGTTGAGATGATCAGGTGGTTTTTGTCTTTGCTTTTATTAATGTGCTGCATTACATTTATTGAACCATCCCTGCATCCTTGGGATGAAACCAACTTGGTCATGGTGAATGATCTTTCTGATATATTGTTGGATTCTGTTTACCATTATTTTATTGAGGATTTTTATACAAATGTTCATCAAGGAGATTGGCCTGTAGCTCTCTTTTTTGGATGTGTCCTTGTCTGGTTTTGGGATGTGTATAACACTGGCTTCATAGAATGAGTTAGGTAGTGTTCTCTCTGTCTCTATTTCATGGAAAAGTTTAAGGAGTGTTGGTAATTAGTTCTTCTTTGAAGGTCTGGTAGATTACGTCAGGTCCTGGATTTTTCTTTTTGGGGATACTATTGCTGCTTCAATTTCATTATATGTTATAGATCTGTTTAGGTGGTTAATATCCTCTTTGTTCAGTTTTGGATGGTCATAAGTATCTAGAAATTTATCCATTTCTTCAAGATTTTTCAATTTTTTGGAATATAGATTCTCAAAGTAGTCTCTGATCATTCCCTGGATTTCTTTAGTGTTTGCTGTTCTCTCTCCTTTTTTGTTTTTGATTTTACTAGTTTGGGTCTTTTCCCTTCTCATTTTAGTCAGAATTTCCAGGGGCTTGTCAATCTTGTTTAGTTTTTCAAAGAACTAACCTTTTGTTTTGTTGATTCTTTGTGTGGTTTTGCCAGTCTCTACTGCATTAATTTTGGCCCTTATTTTTATTATTTCTTTCCTTCTGCTTGTTTTGGGTTTTGCTTGTTGTTGTTTTTCTAAGAGTTTGAGATGTAGCATTAGATTGTTCATTTGAGACTTTCTGTCCTTTTAATATATGCACTCATGGGTATAAAATTTCCTCTTAGGACTTCCTTTGCTGTGTTCCACAGGTTCTGGTAGGTCATGTTTTCATTTTCATTAGCTTCCAGGAACCTTCTGATTTCTTCTCTTATTTCTTCTATTACCACTGATTGTTGAGCAATGTGTTATTCAGCCTCCAATTATTTGCATATTTTCTGCTATTGTTTTTGTTGTTGAATTTTAGTTTTAATGCACTGTGATCAGATAGAATGTGGGGAGTTCTTTCTTTTTTCTTATATTTGCTGAGGCTTCTTTGTTCCCTAAGATATGATCTATTTTGGAGAAAGTTCCATGGGCTGATGAGAAGAATGTATATTGTGCTGTTGTTGGATGAAATATTCTACAGACATCAGTTAGGTCCATTTGATTTATGGTGTCATTTAGTTCTAGGATTTTTTTATTGATTTTTTTGTTTGTTTGTTTGGATGACCTATCTATAGGTGATGGAGGGGTATTAAAGTCACCCACTACCACTGTGTTGGAGTTTATATGTGCTTTTAAGACCTTTAGTGTATATTTGATGAAATTGGGTGTGTTGACATTGGGTGCATATAGGTTGATAATTGTTATTTTATTTTGATGTATTGCCCCTTTTATTAGTATGAAGTATCCTTCTTTATCTAGTTTGACCAATGTTGGTTTGAAGTCTACTTCATCTTTTATGAATATTGCTACTCCTGCCTATTTTTGGGGGCCATTGGCTTGGTAAATGTTCTTCAGCCTTTCACCCTAAGTCAGTGTATATTTCTGTCAATAAGTTGAATCTCCTGTAAACAACAAATTGTTGGATCTTCCCTTTTAATCCAGATTGCCAAATTGTGTCTTTTGATGGGGGAAGTTGAGTCTATTGACATTCAGTGTTAGTATTGATATGTATGTGGTGATTCCTGTCATTTAGTTGTTCTTGTTCTTTAAGGATTTGATTGTATGCAGTCGAATCAATGGTACTCTCTGGTTACTTGTCTTTTCTTTTCCTGTGGTTTAATAGTTCCTGTCCTCTCATGGTATTTTTGCCTTCATCTTCTGTGTGCAGAATTCCTTGTAGAATCTTCTCTAGTGGTGGATTGGTAGTCATGTATTGCTTTAGTTTGTGTTTATCATGGAAGATTTTTACTTCTCTGTGAATTTTCAATGATAGTTTTGCTGGGGAAAGTACCCTAGGGCTGAAGTTATTTTCATTCAGTGCCCAAAATACCTCACTCTATGCCCTTCTTGCTTTTAAGGTTTCCATTGAGAAATCTGCTGTAATTTTGATGGGTTTACTCTTACACGTTATTTGTTTTTTCTCTCTTACAGCCTTCAATATTTTTTCTCTGTTCTCTGTGCTTGTTGTTTTAATGATAATATGACATGGGGATATTATCAAACAGACTTTGGTCAAGTCTGTTTGGTGTCCTGGAGGCTCCCTGTACCTGAATGGGCAAACTTTCTTGAGATTTGGGAATTTTTCTGCTATTATTTTATTGACTACATTATGTATCCCTTTGACTTGCACCTCTTCTGCTTCTTTAATGCCCATGATTCTTAGGTTGGGTCTTTTGTTGGAGTCACTAATTTCTTGCATATTCCTTTCCTATCTCTTGAGTTGTTTAAGACTTCTTCTGTTTTTTCTTTAATTTCTATTTTATCTTTCACCTCTGGAATTAGGTCTTCCACTTGTTCTAGTCTGCTGGAGTGGCCTTCCTCCATGTTTTTTGTTTGGCTAAGAGGACATTGTATTTCC
This sequence comes from Castor canadensis, assembly GCF_047511655.1. Classification (NCBI taxonomy): domain Eukaryota; kingdom Metazoa; phylum Chordata; class Mammalia; order Rodentia; family Castoridae; genus Castor; species Castor canadensis. Next base: position 35,680,775 of record NC_133404.1, on the reverse strand, counting down.
AGGATTTCTGTTTGAATCTTTTTTCTGAAGTTTTCCATATCTTTTTCAATTCCTCTTTTACATTTTGTGTTATCATCTTTAATTCGTGTATCTCTCTTTTCATAGTGCCCTTTGCTTCACTTTAGTGTTTGTTGAAGTCCTCTCTGACATCCTTTGTTTCTGTGTCTGCTCATGTTCTTTATTTTTAGTGTCTTAAAATTTCTTGAGTGAATCTTGTATATTCTGGTTAACAATGTCTAGTATCTTCTCCATGAATTTCTCAGTGATATCTTCCAAGATTTCTTCATTAAGTGTTTTTATGTGGGTGTCACTGGGCTCCTTAGTGACATTTATCATTGTTTTGTTGAGGTCAGGAACTTGGTATACATTTTTTTCATTTCCCATTGAATCCTATATTGAATTTTTTTTTTGAAGACAGTGGTTTCCAGCCCTTCTTCTTCTTCCCATTGCTCTACTTGGTGCTATGCAACTATGTTTTTGATAGGCTAGTTGGTGGATTTGATTGCCTGATTTCTTTCCCTCATTTAACTTTTGTGTTGTAACTGACTTGGTTGTTAGCTTGGTTGATGTGCTGTTTCTGTCTCTGGCCTGGAGGTGTAATTTAGTAATAATAAATTCACAGGTTCAATGCTAGACCAGTTGTTTACATATCATATAGAAAACCCCTTGATGATAATATCTTTAAAAAGTGGGAGTTGGGAGCATAATTGTATCAGGCTAGTTGTACATATTGGGCAATTGGTAAAGGTGGCAATAAAATGGAAGTCAGAAAAAGGAGTGGGCAGGTGGGGGAAGAGGTATGGGAGTGGCTGGGTTTTGTGGCCCTGGTGCATGTTTGGGTGTATTTCTGTTCTTATATTGGAGGGTGCTTGTGTCACGGATTGCAGGGGACTGGAATTGTGTACAGCTGGTACAGTAGGATAGTCAGTGGGTGGGGAGTGTGTAGGAGGGAGAAATAGTGTGGTGACAGGTTGGGGGTATCTCATCCTGGTATTGGCATACAAGTGGAAACTCTGATGTGGTCTCACCAGGTGACTGACTTTTTGAGTAGTATTTGGTCCTTCTGTCCACAAGATTAATTGGAATTGTGAGGTGAAGTCAGATTGCCAGCTCATGCAGGGTGGTTAGGTTGCAGTTGAATTGCCCTTCAGCTGAAGCTCTGTTTGGTCAGCTCCTCCCCCAGCAAGGTGGTGCAATTCATCTTTGAATGCTCTTCTCTGTCCCATAGATCAGCTCTGCGATTCACCACCTGCCTTGCTTTGGAAGGTTGGCCTGTTGCCCAACCCACACTCTCAGCCTTGGTGCCTTTCTCAACTTCTGCTTGGTGCTAGTGGCTTCTCTGGGAGGATGGCTTGTCGCCCCACCTCCACTCTTAGCCTTTGCTGTTTTTCTTGCATTTCACTGAGAGTTTGGTGCTGAGAGTTTGGCTCCTTGCCCTACCCCCCATTCTCCGGGGCAGGTTCAGCATTCCACCCCCATCTCTGTTGTCAGTGTTAGATTACAGTTCACTGTTTATGTTTTTCAGTTTTGCTGGAGGGTGGTGTTCAGTCTGCCCAGGTTCTGCACTGGATTATTTTCCCAGGGAGTGAGTAAGGGAGTCACATGTGCTGTGTGATGCTTACTTGTTTGTTCTGCAGTTTCACACAAGCAGCTTTGGAGATGGCTGGTGGGGAGAAATGGCAATGTTTTCTTTAGTGTGGTGTGGCATAGGAAGGTTTTCCATGGGCTAAGGGTCCAAGATGTGCAGAGTTTGATTCTGACTGATGTTCTGTCTTCTGCTTGTTGGGAGAAAAAATGAAAGAGACAAAAGAGAGAGCGAGAGAAACGGCCAAGAGGCTTTTTTCCCCAGGGCTAGACATGCCTTGCTGGCTGTGCCACGTGGGATTTTTGTGGCTGTTAGGTGTAATTAAAGGCTGATTTAAGGGTCAGTCTTTGAATTTTATCTATGCCTAATGTGATGATGGTTATTATTTGGCTAGAAACAATCAGAATTACCCAAGCATAGCACCAATGTCTCAAGGAGGTTTCTAGTGTCAGGGAGCTTAGGATTTCTGATTCCTTACCTTGTTTCTGTGTAGCTATCTTAAACAAAGAAAAGAATTTTTTTTTTTCTTTTACAAAGTCAGAGAACAGAATGGCTGAACAGGTCCTGTCAGGGGAAGGGTTGGTACCAGTGGTGGGGGGATGTGGGGAAAGGATTTAGGAGGGTGAATATGGTGCAAATACTGTGTGCACATGTCTGTAAGTGGAAAAATGAGACATGTTGAAACTATTCCAGGAATTGGGATGGGGATAAAGGAGAATGGAGGAAGGGGTGAATTCTAGTATAATATATTTGATATAGTGTAAGAACCTCTATAAATGCCACAATGTACCCCTAGCCAACAACAACAACAAAAAGCAATATGCTGTCATCTGAATTGAATCATGTGAGATATGTCTTTTCCCTCTGACTCTTTTCAGAAGTTTATTAGTGTTGGGTTTTAGTGAAAATTTCTTAGTTTTATCTTATTTGAGGTTCACCTAGTTTCTTGAATCTGTAGTATATGCTTTTTTTGCATATTTTTGGGAAACTTCAGACATTGTTTTTTAAAAATACTTTTTCAATTCCACATCTTCTCTTCTCTGGAACTCTGATGACACAAACATTAGATTGTTTGTTTTCCTCCCCTAAATCCTTGAAGCTTAGTTCATTTCTTTACCTCAGTTTATTTTCTTTGTAAATTTGTTTTGTTTTTATTTGTTCATCCTTTCTTTGATAGGATCTTGCTGGCTTAACAGCCATCATCAGCAACACCACCAACAACAGGTGTTGGCGAGGATGTGGGGAAAAAGGAACCCTCTTGCACTGTTGGTGGGAATGTAGACTAGTACAACCACTCTGGAAAAAAATTTGGAGGCTACTTAAAAAGCTGGACATCGATCTACCATTTGATCCAGCAATACCACTCTTGGGGATATACCCAAAAGACTGTTACTCCAGAGGCACCTGCACATTCATGTTTATTGCGGCACTATTCACAATAGCCAAGTTATGGAAACAGCCAAGATGCCCCACCACTGACGAATGGATTAAGAAAATGTGGTATCTATACACAATGGAATTTTATGCAGCCATGAAGAAGAACGAAATGTTATCATTCGCTGGTAAATGGATGGAATTGGAGAACATAATTCTGAGTGAGGTTAGCCTGGCTCAAAAAACCAAAAATCGTATGTTCTCCCTCATATGTGGACATTAGATCAAGGGCAAACACAACAATGGGATTGGACTATGAGCACATGATAAAAGCGAGAGCACACAAGGGAGGGGTGAGGACAGGTAAGACACCTAAAAAACTAGCTAGCATTTGTTGCCCTTAATGCAGAGAAACTAAAGCAGATACCTTAAAGCAACTGAGGCCAATAGGAAAAGGGGACCAGGTACTAGAGAAAAGGTTAGATCAAAAAGAATTAACCTAGAAGGTAACACCCACGCACAGGAAATCAATGTGAGTCAATGCCCTGTATAGCTATCTTTATCTCAACCAGCAAAACCCCTTGTTCCTTCCTATTATTGCTTATACTCTCTCTACAACAAAATTAGAGATAAGGGCAAAATAGTTTCTGCTGGGTATTGAGGGGGGGAGCGGGAGGGGGTGGAGTGGGTGGTAAGGGAGGGGGTGGGGGCAGGGGGGAGAAATAAACCAAGCCTTGTATGCACATATGAATAATAAAAAAAAATTATAATGACTATAGAAAATTAAAAGTGATCACAGAGAATAAGGCTCTAATTTTAAAAAGAAAGAATTTAGAAAGGGTCATATGCTTGTAGTTTTTAAATCCTTGAAGAACAGTCAAAGTAAGAGGAACTAAAGTTGTAATATCCTTTTCCCAAAGGCAAAATTTAGAATGAAGACACAAATTACAGGGAGGGACCTTTTGGCTTAATTTAATAGAGAATTTATGTGAAACCAATTTTGTTCCACAGTGGCACGACCACTTGTCAAGTGTGTTTTAGAGAGAGTTTTGTGTGATGAAAGGCCCTTCAAGATAACACTGCATATGGTTTTCCAAGTGCATTCCTGGTATTCTAATTATCTAGCATAATAGGTGAGAATTCTGCATCAAAATTTGACTGCTGATAAGAAAATACATTTATTTTTCTTCTTGGGAGAAAATTAAAGTCTGAGAATAAATGCTACATTACTACTTTAACTATCTTTCCTTTGAAAGGGTCACCCAGATCTTTGGTTCTTTTCTGATGCCAGTGATGGGGGTCTGATCTGAATCATGGTTGTGATGGAAGGCAGAGAAACCTTTTTATCATTGTGAGAGAACAGAGTAAATATTTGGTCCCTGTCTTCTCAAATCTGAACATCTTGGTGTTTAAAAGTTTTAGGTAGCATAAGAAAGTACCCTGAATTTCAGAGGCAAAAGAGAAAGGTAGGGTGGCACTGGAAATGACACTGTGTGGAGGCAAGAGTCCTGAGTTCAAATACCACTTACTGTAATGGAACTGGGATTTGCAAAATCTCTCTTTGGCAATGCCTCTGGTAGATACCATAGCACTTGAGGTATTGGATAGATGTTTGCTGAAATAGTATTGGAGTGCGTGAACCTGTCAAAAACTATTTGATCTGTGTCAGTGGTTTCTGAATTGTGCTTGGACAAACCCAGAGGACTGATAAATTGCTTCAGAACCCTTTGTAAATACAACAAAGATGTCGCAGTGAGAACTTTGAGTTTAGTGCTTTGTATGAACCAGTATACAAAGAATCAGTTTTGTAGAGGAATTCTCTGTAGAGGCTCAGCCCTTTTTGGTGCATCCCAAGTACAGCTTTAACCTGTAGAGTTTTCCATTTTGCATACGGGCAATTTAAAACATCTCTTGCAAAAGTGAGACAAAGCCAAAGCCACATTTCAGAATCCTGAGAAAGAACCACAGGCCTCCCTCCATCAGCACAGAACATGAAAGGAGCTTTGAACATACAAACTTTGCCTGTATAAAATAAAAATATTTGAGTGTTACTTTGAGAACACATGAACCTTAAAATCCTTTAGTGCTCAAGATGAACATAAAGCTGTCTCTTTCTGCCTGCTGGAGCACCAAGGGATGGAACCAGCAAGACAGCATGCAGATGAAGGCTGCATGAGAAATGTAGATGCTCTTTGGCTGGGCTTTTTCTGTGCTTTCAGTTTTCATGAAATTCAGCCTGTATTCCTTCTCTTATTTTCATCAATTTTATATTCTCTTCTTTGTTTTCCTGAAGATCTTAAAACTTTTTGTTGACATATAATAAACTTGAATAATTCTCAAAATCTCACAAAGAAAACTCTCCCATGTAATTTTCATGTAAAAATTTTACCCATGTAAAATTTCATGGAGAGAGAGATAGAGAGAGATAGAGAGAGAGAGAGAGAGAGAGAGAGAGAGAGAGAGAGAGAGAGAGAGAGAGAGAGAAAGAGATTGGGAGAGAGCATTTACATGGACCAGAGAACCACTTCTCCAGTCCCCTCCTCTCCCTGACACTTCCTCACTATATCCTACCTTGACTTCTAGCACCAGAGATTAGTTTTGTGTCTATTCTCTTTCTAACTGTGCATGACTGGAATTGTATAGTATGTACTATTTGGCATTTTTGTGCTTTGTGAGATTTATCTGTGATTGTGTACAACAGTACTTTGCTCTTTCTCTTTGATCTGTAACACCCCATTGTATGGACGTACCATAGTTTTAGATTAGACTGTCTAAGTGTATTTCCTGATTTGGGCTAATATGCATGAAGTGGCCACAAGTGCTCTAGTACACGTCCTTAAGTGAACCTATGCATTTCTGTTGACCATACTCCTAGGAGTGGAATGGCTGGGTCCTAAGATATGTTTACTTTCAACCTATTCTGCTAAGGAGTTTTCCAAAGTGGTTGACCTGTTTTGTATTTCCATCAACAGTGTGTGAAAATTCCTGCTGCCTCCCGGCACTTCTAACACTTGCTATAGTGTCTTTTTAAATTAGGCTTTAGGATGTGGTTCTGCTCTTGGTTTTAACTTGTGTTTAATTGATACATTTGAGCCCAATCTGTGCATTTATTTGGAGATCCTCTTTTGTAAAGTGTCTGTCCAAGTCTTCTTCTCATTTTTTTCTGTAAGTTGTCTTTTTAACCAATGTTTTGTTGCCATTCTGTATATGTTCTAGACTGAGTCCTTTGTTGCATATATGCATTTCTGCATGTGCATAGATTCAATACATGTAAATACATGCACTTCAATCTTCCTTTTTGGCACTCTAGTTTGCCTTTTCATTTTCTTAATGATGCTTTGTTTGTAACATAAAGCCTTAATTTAATATACATTTTCTTTCTTTATGATTAGAGTTTTTGTATCAAGCTTAGAAATGTTTGCTTACCTTTTGGTCATAAATATGTTTTCTTCTTAAAAGTCAATTGCTTTTGTTTTCACATGTAGGTCTACAATGTGTCTGACCTTGACTTTTGTTTCTGGTATTAGGTAGGACTCAAGATTCACTTGCTCCACCTGGCTTTACACCCAGAATCAGGCATAGAAGAGACACCCTCTTCCAGAGCACTGCAGTGACTCCTTCATGCTGAGTCAAGTGACCACCCACAGTTATGTGGGGTTCTGTTACATTATTCTACTTATCTCCATAAAGCATTTTTAAAATAAATGAAATACTCCTCACATTAATTCATTACTGTCTTTTGTTCAAAGGTATCTATGATTTTGAACTTTATTCTAACATGCATGTATTTGCATGCACAAAGACTATAATATGCTTTATAAAGAATATTTATGAGCTTAAAAATGTTTGTGATACTCAGGTTTGAACTCAGGATCTTCGACTCACTAGACAAGACAAGTGGTCTACCACTTCAGTGAGCTATGCGCTTAGTCCTTTCAGTTTGTTTTTCAGATAGATTTGTGATTTTCCCTGAGCTGGCCTTGGATTTTGATTCTCTAACCTCTACCTCTTGAGTGATTGGGATTACAGTCATATACCACCATGCTTAGCTCATTCTTTGAGGTAAGCTCTCATTAACTTTTGCCTAGGTTGGCTTCAAACTATGATCCTTTTATGTCCACCTCCTAAGTAGCTGGGATTATTAAATTTTTAATAAGTGGTATCATGAAAGTAAAATTGTTTCTTACTATTTCATCTCAATGTAATTTTGAGATGTAGCTATGTTGATATACAATGGTCTTTCATTCATTTAAATTTTAACGGATATATTGCAATGAATGAACATGGCACCATTATTCACTTTTTCCTCTTGATGAACAATGATGTATTTTTAATTTTTTGGCTATTAGGAATAATGCTAAACTAGAAATTCTCTTATGCAGTTTCTGCACAAGCTCTCTCAAGGGTAAAGAGAGCTTAGAAATAGAGACAACAGGTTGAAGCATGTTTGTACCCTCAACTTTCCAAATTTATGCTTATTATATAGTAGGAAACTTCCCTTTGTCACATTGTCACCAGTACTTGTTTTTGTTAAAGATGTTTTAATAGTGTTCTGATCTGATGTTGGTGAAATGGATGCTGTTATTATTTTCAATTGCATTTCTTTGTTGAAGAGTAAGATTTAGCGAGTTTTCATATATTTATCTATGATTTAGGGTTTTCTCTTTGAATTACTTCTTCATACATGAGTCCTACTCTCTTATTAGGCTATCTCTCAACATTTTGAAGGTGTTGAAGAATAAATAAAGTTTATTTTGAATTGTAGGTTTAGCGATTTTCCCAAACACTTTTTGTTTGAAACTGGAGAATGGAGACAACAGAACAGGCTCTTATTTAGACATGGTTAGATTCATTATAGCAATTGTCTTGTCTGTGGAGTTTTGTTGTTTTAGCTTAATTAGTATATTTTACATTTTGAAGATTTCTAATTATTTCTATGCAATTTTCTGAAATTTTACTGCCTTTAATAATTTCTGTTTTTAAAATTGAATGCTATCCCTTTATTTATTTATTTTATCTAACTAAAAATACTTATTTTAAACTCTTTGGCAGGTCATTTTGCAACATTAATGTCACTTTGAATTTGCTCATATTCCAATAGTTGTTTCTGTTAGATATATTATCATGCATATTTCATGTATTTTGTCATTTTGGATTCACAACTCATTTGAGCAGAACTATTTGCTCACCCCCTCCCCTGTCCCTTCCCATGGGTAGATAAGCCATGAAAGCTATTGAATGAAGATGACAGTTGCAAAGGACCCACATGGTGATTAGAAAAGAGATAACAATACTGCTAAAATTAGCAGAAAACCAACCTCTTATTTGTATATGGGTGAATGTAAAGATTTATAGTACTGGGGAGAAATACTGATTCTATCCCTATTGTTTTGGGGGGGTTACTGGGGCTTGAACTCAGGGCCTAGACTTGAGCCATGCCACCAGCCCATTTTTTGTGATGGTTTTTTTCAAGGTAAGGTCTCATGGACTGTTTGCCTGGGCTGGGTTCAAACCTCAATCCTCCTGCCTCTTGAGTAGCTAGGATTACTAGGCGTAAGCCACTGGTGTCTGGCTCTTTCCCTATTTTTTAAGTGAAATATTACCTCAACAAAGGAAAAATCTGAAAGTAATTTGGTATCACATTGTAAATCACAAATACCCTTCTCTACCCTGGGGAGGTATAGGCAGCCTGCAGATTTGTGAAAAAGTTAGACCTGAAATGAGGAAGCCCCTGTGCTGTTAGATGAGAAAAGGGTTTAGGGTCACCAAACTGTGTTTGACTCTGCCTACCATGTGCTGCCCTTTAACCTTAGACAATTACTTCAAAGCTAAGAGAGAAATTTTTCAAGAGAAGAAGAAACAGACTAAAGCATCAAGAGAGGGTGGTATGAGATGATAGTTGTATGTTTAACACATCATTGTATGTCACCTCTTCCATACAATTAATGCTGGTTTGTGTGCATCCCTTCCTTGCCCATGCCCACCATACCAGCTGATTCTGCCGGTATGCTGATTCTGGATCTGCTCATCCATTACTGTTGGAATAATACCTAAATTATACTCTATGGTTAGGGTTAAAGAAAATAACTAAGTCTATGGAAGTAAACTGAAAAATAACTAAATTCAAGAAAATCTTTTACTGATCTAAGCTGGCATCACTGCTACTTTGTCCTACCCATTTTACTATTCTTCATAGTCTTTATTACTACTGAAATTCATTAAATATAAACATGTATAAATATATTTATATTAATATACTTAAATATATACATATTTGTGATATATATATATATATAAGTTTTCCATGAGGACTTTATTTATCATCAGAGACTCTTGGCACATAGTGTAAGGTGTTCAACACAAATTTACAGAATGAATGAGTAGTAGGTGGTTTTTATTGTTATACTGTGGCCGTTATCGAATCCGCTGAACTCTATCCAGACTTTTGCTTTTATTCTGATAAACCCAACTCTACCTTCTTAGAGAAAATGAATACTCTTCTATCTCATTTCACATCAGGTTTGGATTCACTAATTTCTGCATCTATTCCGTATATGTTGAGCCAGTGTTGCAAGGGTATCTTAAGTTCTCCTTTATTCCTATGATGTTAGCCTCTCTGGGACATTTTCTTGTGTCAGGCAATCACACAGGCAAGTCGAGCCAGGCTGCTTATCTCATCATGACCAGCAACCTACAGGCAAGATGAACTTGACTGGAGAATTCAATATGGCAACTTTAACATTTAACTGCTCAAGAAAGGCACTGTTATCTGTTGATTCAAATGGTTGTGTTTGCTCTTTCTTCTCTTTCTAGTACTGTGGATATTAGTTCTGGGCCATTTCTAATTCTAGGCTTTTACTGATTAGTAGTGTCTTTTGCTGGCTCAGTAACCTTTTTGATAATTACATTGGATGTTATCAAGCTTTGCAACCATTGGCCTTTTTGATCACGGCTATAATTCTTATCCTGAACATTACTTAGAGCAAATTTTATCTTTTATCTACACAGTGAATTGTAAGTTCATAAATACTAACCGTCTTGGAAAAATTGTCCATGCTAAATAAGATAATATGATATGTTAGTAAACTCACTCTAAAATACATATTAATTTATTCGAGAGGAAAAAAATTAAGAAAGCACATAAAATTGCTACTAAAGCCAGGGCTATTCAGTGTTCCCCAAGCACAATGAAATTTCCTAATATTGCCTTAGTTTATTATTTGGTGAAGACTTCTCTAAACCTCAAAATGATCTTTTCTTTGTCTTACCAAAGATTATCTACTGGTCCTTCATAGTTTAACACAACTGTCACCTTCTCCAAACACTTTTTTTCAGTGTTTGAACTGAAATGATCCCCTTTTTCCTTTAAGATTATATAGCTTTTCCACTATTTTTAGAACTTTTCACTGGAAAATAGATCAGATATTCTAACTATTGCATTGTGAATCTCTAAGGCACTGTAATGACCATCCTCAGAGCATCAACACAGGAAATGCTTTCAGATGATCAAGGGGATTTGTTTATGGGGCAGTTTGCTCATCGGGGGATGAACATATGTTTCTTTTGTTTCCAGTTACTCTCAAAATGGTCCTAGATTAGAGCAGTAATGTGTGGTCACTGTGCTGCTTCATGAGCTATAACTTTTATTTCATTCAACTATTTAGTTGGCTACTTGCTTATCTTAGAGTCAGAAGTTATGCCATTTCATATGCCCTAAGTGTAAGATTCTCAGGACCTCTTTGGGCTATAAGTTAAAGTCCTATTCTGCATAATCAGGAACAGAAACCCACAGCTATTCAGGTGGACATTTCAGCCCTTTGGTCTAAACCTGTCTATCAATAGGCTCCTCATACCCACCCTAGGCCCTTCCAATAGTCTCACCATCCCAGTTGACTAAAGAGGAGATTTTCAAATTGTCCATTTTCCCCAACTTTTCACTTCCTTCCTGTTACAGAAATTACACAGCCACACCCCTTTTCCTGAGAGCTCCTCCCAGTAGAGTGAGAATCACATTTCCCTCTGCCACTGATGCTGGCTTTCTCCATATAACTTCTTCTGGCTCGTGTAACACTCCTGAACTTGAGGCAAGTATTTCAACTTGCTTGTGTGGCTTGATTTGTCTTTTCACTCTGATAAAATACCTGCTTCTCCAACCTGGGTCCAGAAGGAAAACACCAGAACTGATCTGAAGCCCACTGGATGTCTGGACTCCATGCTGGCTCGGCCAAAAGTTGGATGAATGTGGCCCAACCTGTGTACACTTGAGCATGAAAGTCAGCATTTTAGTTTGAAGTCACTGAGACTTTGAGCTTACTTGTTGACTAATACATCTTTCCACTTAGCTCTTGATTAAAATACTCACTAGTTTCTCCTCGCTCAGAGCTTATACTCCATGAGGCTGATGTAGTCTGGCTCCAGTCTCTGTCCATTGTAGCCTCTGGGTTCTCCTCAGTTCCTTGCACTTTATACTCTGCCTTCTGAATTTCTGCCACTGGGTCTTTACATACCTAACGAGAACATTGTCCCTTCTCATCTGTTTCAAATTCATCTTTCATACTCTTGTTCTTAGCTTAATAAGTCAATTATTCAAGAATCTTTTTCCCCTCCACAGTCCTGAGGATTGAACCCAGGTCCTTGAACTCATGATCCTCCTGCTTCCACCTCCTGAGTACTTGAGATTACAGTTTTATACTACCATGTCCAGATAAAAGTCTTGTCTTGACTCACTCAAAAAGCAAATGCATTTGTGCTGCTGCTCGTGGTCAGGAGCATCACTCTTTTGTAGGCTTATTATGGGTGCCACAAGCTATATGGCTATTTGATTTGTGTATGACTCCCTTATTAGTCTAGCTCACTGAGGGCAAAGGTCTGGTTATTCTTGCCCACCCTTTATCTCTAGTGCAGAAAATGGTGCTGGGCAGAGATGAAGAGCTCAGTTAATATTTACAGAATGAATAAATGAATGAATTATGCTCCCTGTAAGTATTCTGTCCCATTCATGTCTAAACTTAGTCTCATTGCCTTTAGATTAGATCAAGAATGGTTTTAACATTGGAGAGTTTGAATAGTCATAATTTTTTCCCACCAGCTGATTTACAAATGTCTTATTTACTGTCATTCATCAAATTATTACTAACCCCTGTCAATATATTGTACATTAAATGACCATGAATAGGTAAAACTTTCAAAATACTATGAAAAAGTAAAGAATTTAGATGCAGAATATCTGTTGTTTATAGCCCAACCTTCCATTGGCCAGCAAGGAAAACTTCAGACAAGTCTTTTAGCTTTCTTAGCCTCACTTTCCACATCTGTGACAAAAGAAAAATGCAATTCTCAAGGCATGGAAGGATTTAATGGGATAGAATTCAAATGAAAGGACAGGGAACTTGTGAAATGCAGTCCAATGTGAGCTACTGGCTGTTGTTGAGTCTTTCACAGTGATTATACCCTTCTAATCTTAGTAAAACCCTTTGTTTCATGTGCATTTTCAAATGACTGAATCTTATGTTTGATGCCTGTTATATCTGAAAGAAAAAAGTGAGCAGCCTCAGCTTGACCACCTGAGAAAAAAAGTGTTAGAATAAGAGAATAGTGGAGGGAAAGAGATGTGACAAACAGGGCCAGAAAGGTACAGGAATGAGAGCCAGTTTTGTTCTGCTCCTGCCCCAGCTGAAACCAAGGCAGTTCTAGGACCTGGGTAACTTTCTTGTCCAGGTAAGATGTTCTGTGGCTCATAGGATCCACATTGATGGGTGCTGCTGGGTGGCTGTAGCTTGAACTTCCCCAGTTGTTTTTTTAAGAAATTTTCTCATCTTCACCTTATGGACTCAGTTCTTGGAGCGAAAGTTGCTACCAAACTTTTAATTATGGAAGATTATTTTCTTCTTTGACAGGAGGAAATTATGGAACTCCAAGTTTAATCATCTCTTTGGCAGCTAGCACACAAACTCCCCTGTTCATTAATCTTTAATGTCATCAGTTGGCTGTTGGTATGATGACAAAGAAAGGAGGTAAACACTGTTCACAAATCAATTGAATTCTCATCTGAGCCAGTGTTTAGTTTTCAGAGTGGATAAAAACAACTGCAAGCCTTGAGCTTGTTGGACTTCCAGTGCCTGGCTGATAAGAGTATCAAACCAAAAAATACTCAGCTAGCCATTTCTGATTGCACATGTGCTAATTGAAGGATTTTTTGTTTGTTTAGTTTAGTCTTGTTTTGTCACCAGTGTTCCCTTTGAAATTGGCTCAGTGGTTTGGTGTGGATCAAGGATGAGATTGGAAAGCCAATGTCATAGGTCACAACGCATCCTTCCTCTACTTACACACACTCCTTTATTTCTGTTCATTTTGATTTTGCCTCTATGGTATATTTGGATCCAAATCTCTAATGACATCTGATCTTTTTTTTTCCTCCCTTGGTTGATTCCTTTTTTTTCTTTTCTAAAAATGAGCATGTAATAGTTGTACAGGGACTTAAAATATTTCTTAATTAGATTTATCCCCTCCATCTTTCTCCCTCATTGCCCTTCTCACCCTTCTTGGAACAATTTCAATAGGTTTATTGTTCTATTTTCATACACAAATACAAAATACATCCACCATATTCACCCTCTTTCACCTTTTCCTTATGCCCTGCCCCCTCCCAGTGTACCTTCCCCCAACCAGGACATGTTTTATCTTCCTGTCCTTCATTAAAAAAAACCCCAAAAAACCTCTTTTTGTAAGTATATGATATTATACAAGAGGTTCTGTTGTGACATTTTCCTATCTACCTACCTACCTATCTATCTATCTATCTATCATCTATCTATCTGTCTTCATCATCATCATAATCTATCTGTCTGACTGTCTGTCTGTATTATACCCTGAACTGGTTCATTTCTAATATGACTCAGATATGGATTCTAAACTCCCAGCCTAAATAGACTCGGTGATGAGCTGTTTGGTTGCTGTTCCCTGCTTGTGCTTCACCTGTAGTAAGAACCTAGGTTTGTACACATTGGTGTTCCATAAAGTGGGGGTCCTAGACCAGCAGGGCAAACATTCCCTGAAAGCCCTGCCCCAAATTGCTGAATGAGAGACTCAGGATGGGGCCAGGTTCAGTGTTTCAAGGAGCTTTGTAGGGGATTCAAAAGTGGGTTAATGTTTGAGATCCACTGATGTAGCGCAAGCTGGGTCCCCTTAGAATGAAGGCTAGTCCTCACTGAAGGGGTCTGCTCCACGAGGAAAAGCATAAGGTGTGGCTTACTTTAATGGGTTGGCTCTATTTGACTCCCTGATAAAATGCTGTGAGAAGTAAATTGCTTTCCTTGGCCTCAAATGCTCCTGTATCATTACCCCGGAGCAGCTTCTGACCTGTGGTAGTAGGAATGGCCATTTTAATTTCTGATGTCCTTTCTTGTTTGCGGAGATAAATAATTAGGGCCAGAGGCCCTAAGGAAGGAGGGAGCAGAGGGCAAATTGCTCCATGTGAAGGAGAAATTTTTCCTGGATTAAAAAATGGCACTCCTCTGAGGAAGGGACAGCGAGTTGTCAATCTTGGAAAACTAGTATTTCCAGGGCTATGGGAGGCCATAATATGCTGTGAATGGTGAGGTCCTGACTCACAGCTGAGAATGGAAAGCAATGGAGCTATTTCTGGTTGGCCAGGACGTGTGAATGCCGAAGATTTCCTCTTTCTGTGGTAGCCAAGTCTTTCTAGAAGAAGGTAGGCAGAAAGTCCAGGAGAGTCAATTTTTCCTTCATATGAGGAAACCAAGACTCAGTTTACCTCCATGTTCTGATAATTTTCCCTTAATCTTCTTCTAGGCTTGCTGAGCTGTTTTAACTTCTGAATCTTTGAGCCCATCCAGGACCAAAAGCCAGTGTCACATTTACAATCAGAGAGCAGCAATCCTTAATCAGTGAGGACTTATATTTCCATTTCAGGTTTCCAACAGTCAAGGAGAATCTACATGGTTCTGTTTATAACAGTTTGATGATGAAGAAACTTGGGCATACAAATTAATTTCAGTATTTATTGTTAGTAACTGATTAGGGACCCAAGGACTGTTGGCAGTGGAGCAACAGGTCGTTGCATAGGATAAGTTGGTAACAATGAGATTCTACTCATGTTAATAAATTCAGAACCTTTTTTTAGTGGATCTGGGGTTTGAACTTAAGACTTTGTGCTTGAAAAAGGTACTCTACCACTTGAGCCACACCTCTAGACCTTAAATTTAGAAACTTGAAATTCTCCTTATAATTTCTTCAACTGCTACCTTATCTCAATTCTCTTTCTTCCTTTTTTTATTTTTTTCAGTGCTAGGGACAAAATCCAGGGCTTTGCATATGCTAGGCGAGTGCTCTACCATTGAGGTACATGTTGAGCCCTTTCTCCTTTTCATCTTTATTCTTCCTATAATTGCAAAAGCTTTGCATGGATGCAAATGGATATGAATGAGGTCTCTATATAAACTCCTTCCAGGAATATATATCGTTCTGCCTTATATTTGCATATCTTATAAATATTTCTCTATAGAACATGAAAGCCTACCTAGAGGCATAAATCAAGTGTCAGATTCTTTAATTAAGCAGAAAGGAAAAGCAAATTTATTTTATGATAACCCATCTATATTGTAGGCAGCACTTGCTTTGCACAGTACTATATTAATTGAAAGTATAACTATCAGAACCGTGTCCTTGAGGTGTATCATTCCATGGTAGTTGATGGCTCTGTTCTGGGGTGATCCATCAGGGATAGGTCTTTGTACTCTCATATGGACCAGTTGTTGAGTGAAAGCTACACTTAAGATGGAGCAGTCTTGCTTGAGCAAATTCTGGTTGGATGAGAGCAATTTCTGGAGAATTCATGCCTAAGCTGTCAGTAGGAAATGTGTCCCAGCAGCTAGGGAAGGAGTAATTCAGACTTTATTGAGGGGTCTGAGTTATTTCTTCCCAACATTAAATATAGTGCTTGTGCTGCTTGGATCATTTGCTGAATGTAAGCCCAGACCATCAAAAGCAGATCTTCTAAAATTCTGGTTGGTTTTTTTTGTTTCCAAGGAGGAAGTTAGTGGAGCAAATTGTAACCCTCACTACTACAGTTGTTCTTGGGGCCCTCGTCTTCCTTCTGCATGATGCACTAATACCCTTCACCTCTGTTAGCATCCCTCTGGCATGGCTTACCTGATAGGTGACTCAGACTCATCTCTGAGCAATCTGAGTCATGGTCACATGGCCTTCTCAGGTCATGACTGCTTCTCTGGCCTATCAAAGTTGGGTAGGAGAGAATTCAAAAGTTCTGCTGGTTGACCTAGGTCTCTGACCTTGGTATAACAATAGCTCCTATCCTCTCTGTGTAACAATAGCCCTCATTGGTTTGTCATGGATCAGGGAAGACATAAGAAATGCACTATCACAGCGTCCCAGACCTGGCCTCCTCTTATTTATTTCTGTCTATATTGATTTTTCTTTCATGGTCTATTAGAGTCAAAATCTCTAAAAGGTGACATCTGATCCTAATATGATCTATATGGTCTTTTAAGCTCTAACCTTAAATGGGATAAAGATCAGGGTCCAGTGTTCCATCTAGCATGGGAACTTTCCTTGCCTTTCTGGTTTCTTGACATAAGGAACATGAAGTGATAGCAGCTAGAGCTTAGAGTTTAATGAGGCTTTGGGTGCATCTTTAGGTAGAAGCATCCCTTTTCTTGGAATTAGGACCTCTGGGCTCAAGAGACTATGTTTATGTATCTACAGACTTCCTTGATTCCCCAGAATCCTAGCCAACCAGCCGAGCCATTTTCCGCTTCCATCTTCCAGTAAGGTGCCCCTAGCCCAAATCTTAGAGTCTCACTTTTCCAATCAGAATCTTGAACTCTGTTTAACTAACTTTCCAGGAGCTCCACTACTGTTACAATTAACTCTGGGCTTGATCCTCAGATTTTCCTGGCCTTTGACTATTGCAAATGAGTGTCTCTTCAAATGCTGCCAAAAGGGGGGCATTTGGCTTTCCTACTTTGTTGTAAATTAGTAATTAATCACCATCAGCTTTTCCTTGTCTTTCTTAGATACAGCAAGAGAAAAATCATAAAATTTCATGGTTCTTATAATTGCTGTTTCTCCTGCAGTGTTTAAACAACTGGGATTTTGCACCCACATACATACTACCATCTACCTGTGTGCTAATCTGGTTCACCACCAGGGAAAGTTAACAGTTATCCTGCTACAGCACACAAGAGCTATTGGGTCCACCCAGCTCTTAGTGATGTGATCCTCATTGTCCTCCTTCCAGCAAGTGGTCTAACTCCAAAATTCCACTTTAAATTCTTTCTCATAAGGTTGATCTTGGGATCAACACTGTAAATGGGCTTCCCTGAAATGGACAATTGTGTACAGTTCTTTTGCAGGGTTTGTCTCTGGAACATTGCCTACAAGAGAGCGAGTCAGGCAAGACTGAGTAATAAGAAAGGCTGAATTGCAATGTAGGGACAACAGATATTTCCTCAGAGGTAAACTACTCCAGTAGTGTTACCCAAAAAGAGGGGACAGGTGGGTACTGAAACCAAGAAATACATGTAACTTTCGTATCTTCCCTAGAAAAAAATTTTTTTTCATTTCTTTGTGAATATTTTATATGGATTAGAAGTTACAGGTATATGTTTGCACTCAGATTTTGTCTAACTGTTGTAAACTCATAGGATAACTACATTAAAAAATTTTTAATTATCGTATTATTGTTGTACTGGGGGTACATAGTGACGTTTAAAAAAGTGTTTATATCTTAGTTAAATCCACCTCCTCCATCATTCTCCTTTATTCCACTCCCCCATTCTTAGAATAGTTTTGACTATTATTCTTTGAATAATTTTTCCACTTTTATGCAGAGAACATAATATTTTCACCATATTCACCCTCCTACACCCTTTCTTTATATCCTCCCCGCTCCCACTGGTGCCAATCCCAAGACATGACCTGTTTTATCTTCTTGTCCTTTGTTTTTGAAAAAAGACATTTTTTGTTTGTTTAAGATAGCTGTACAAAGAATTTCATTGTGACATTTCCATGAGGATAGTTACATTTAATAAGACCCACCGTATTCTATGAGGACCAAGACCTCCGTGAATGTCTGAAATCACAAATAGTATCAGATTCTATGCATATCAACCTAGGACAAAGTTTAATTTATAAATTAAACACATAAGAGATTAACAACAACCTTATACTAATAGTAAAATAAAATCATCATAACATTTTGTATAATAAAAGTTATTTAAAACTCACAAATTGTTTATTTCTGGAATTTTCCATTTAATTTTTCTCAGACCAAAGTTGATCATGGGTAGTTGAAATCACAGAACTGAAACCACAAAGTGAAGATTACTGTATTGGTGGGTGTGTGTCTTTGTTTTTTCCTTATTATTTGTGTAAATATCAAGACCCTCTATGGATTTCAATGGAACTTAAACACTTGGAGTTTTCTATTTACTTGTTTTTGCTTGTGGAGGAAACCTCTCTAAGTTAATTATGCAAGACTCCAAGAGAATAATATGCTCTCAGTCTGGGATAATTAGGCAGTGTAATTAACCTTTAAAAGAAAAAACAAAACATAGCTTTATAGTGGCTATATCCCCTTCATTAGGTTAGTTGGGCTCATCTCAGCTGGCATAGGTAATAGTACTCATTTATGTGTCATTTCCCCTAGCATTTCACACCATAACTTGTAATGAAAACACATTTTAGAATGCACTTGAGATCCACTTAATGGACTTGGCTATATCACAAGCAGAGATTCCTCCTATGGGCTGTGGACCTCTCTTCATATTTACTGCAAGGCACTTAAAGGCACAATTTGAAGTGGGAAAAGCTTTTTGAGCAATCATTTTCTTAATAATGAGCTTAGGAATAATTTGGAAACTATCACTTGCAGCACTTTAATAACGGGAAGTAAGCTATTTCTGGAAATGTTAATAGCAAGCAAACTCCTTGGAGATTGCAGAGTTAAAGGATCTACAAGAATGGCTATTAATAATGGCCCAAAGCCCTCTTTCGGTTATTAGGCAATACAGTTATAAAGCATGATACTGCTGCATTCAGATTTCATAGCACCTCTCCCATTAGACACAGGGATAATCTCAGGTAACACAAAATCCAGGCATTGGTAAAAGCAGGCATCTCACAAATGGAAGGGCTTTCCCTCTACCTCTGCTGTTTCTGCATGCAGATTCCCTTGATTTAATGAGGGGATCTGCAACACACACTTAGCATTAGATAAATATACCATAGTCAGACATTCTAGAATTAAGACAACTAAAGATTTTGTTTAAAGACCTGCCTTCTCTTCTGTTGTTTTATCAAAGAAAAACACATTCCATATCATTAGTGCAGAAATCATAGACTGAACTCACACTACTACTTTGAGGTGCACCTGCTTACTTGTGGCAGAACCGAAGTGTTCTCAGACTCAATCCTTCCCTCTTGCCAGCTCTCTCCTGTTCCAACTAATTGTTCTCTTGCTGAATTCTCTCCAGGAGAGTTCTATTTGAGATGCATTGTAAGTGTGTGTGACAGGCCCTGTCTTTTCTTTGCAGTGCATTTCCTGCAAACCAAAGCATGTGATAGGAAACCAGTTTCCAGAACTCTGATGGGTTCACCAGCCATGCATTTTATTTTTCCTTTTGCTTGCTGTGTGAAAGGGTATTTCTTACCTTGGTCTCTCCGAATTTTGGCTCTGATGCACCACCAGAATCACAGGTGGCATCGAACAGGGCTAATTTTATACCATGCTTCCTGTCCTAAGTGGGGCTTACTTGTGTCAGAGAAACACACAAAGTTATTAGCAGGAGGCCTAACATTAAGCAGGCATCATTATGGTTTAACAGACAGCCTGTAACAAACCTCTGATTTCCTCTTAGCTGTCAAGGCAGAAAGTAGAATGGGGCCAACTCTTCCACTTATCTACTCCTCTATTTTAAAACAAAAGGACTGGAATCCCTCTTCTGCACACACTTGTATCTGATAGCTTCCTCCTTAGAGGGTAGGCTTTCCAAGAAAACTACTTTGAATCAACTAATATTTGCTCTTCTCTTCTTCTACTTCATTGCACCAATGCCACATTAGGAACTAATTAGAGATTTGTTATTTGAAAAGTTTAGAATGAGCTGGCCAACAATGGAATTGCCTAATCTTATTGCAGACACATCAGCAGCGGTGTATGTGTGAAATTAAGTTGATTGGGCTGATGCCTGCCCGCCTGCCTTTTTTTAATCTTCAGACCACATTCCTCATTATAGGACACATTAATGGCTGCTATCAAGGGCTTACTGTAATGTATGTGACACTGTCAGCGTCCCTTTGATGGCTCTTCCAATGCTCTGCTAGCTGGGATCAGAAAGTCAAACATCCTATGAGATTGATCCTAAGCAAGTGAAATCTGATGGAAAAAAATTCTGAGCTTAGTTGTGAAGAATGGATGTCTTGTGGCTGGATGAGGATTTTTCTGGGAGTTGCTACAGTGTCTGCCATAGAAATACCTATTGATATGTGGTCTGAATGGAGAGTAGCTTGAAACAGAAGTGAGTTGAAAAAGTGAGTGCCCATCCATTGACCACCTCCAAGAAACAGTTACTTTGCAGGCTCCCCCAAACCATCATGGTGTTTGGGTAAAGAAGAAGGCATGATAGGAGAAAAATACCTAAATATCTGAGATTATAGGTGCCCACTCATATATTTATCCATTCAGAACAGTTGTGTTTAACACCTGCTGCTTCTGAGGTGCTGAAGATCTCATAGGAAGACAGCCAGCTCTCTACATTCATGGAGTTTAGCGTCCACTGAGGAAGATGGACAATGCAAAATCAAAGATACAGATAATACACAAATAAGATAATTTAGTACCTAGTGGATTCCAAATCAATATTAACTACTAGAATACTGATGACAAAATGCTATAAAAAAAAGACAATGTGGTAAAGAAACACTGAGGGAACAGACATCAGTGGTAGTAAGATTATTTCTCCAGAGCAGGGAACTAACTAAGGTATCATTTGCTCATTTCATGTGAATATATGCAGTGCAATCCATAAAATTAAAAAAAGAAAAGTAAAAAAGGTTTATAGTGCTAAAGAGCAGAGATTAGATGTTATTTCTTTCCAAAAATAAAAAACTTTCCTCTAACAAGAGCCCCTGTTCTTTTGTCTGGCAGGATTGAAAATTGCAAGAAATCCCATTAAAATGCATGTACATGCAGTAGGTTCTTTCTAGGAGAATATGAACATAGCTGGTGAAGCTAGCTATGCAATTGTATAGCTGCGAAGTAAAGAATGAAAGCTATGCACAAGAGATTCATAATGAATTGAACACAAAAAGTATGTCTCTGGAACTGGGTTGCATGTGAATGTGTTGTCATAATCAACTTGTAAGGAAGAAACCACAGCTCTTTATGTGTTATAAGGGCTCACTGCACCCTGCTTATAATCAAACACTATACATTAGTACGAAACTTTGATTATCTTTCCTAGAGTATGAAAGAATGTCTCTAGCTCATCACAGCAGCATTCTGATGTGTCCATTGGATTTTCTCAGGGCAGGAAAGGAACAGCTCAAACTTGAGAATCCTAATCATTTTACATGAGAAGTTGGTGTGGCGTTATGTCTGAGTCTCCAGGTGCAGCTTGTCCTGACCATTTGAGACAAGAGTATAAATGGAGTCTCCCAATCTTTAGGTCCAATTATTAGAAAGTTTTATAGTACACTAACAAATTTGACAAGCATGCCTTAATTATAATGAAATGTGCACAGCTCTATTTTTTACTTGATTCAAAGTTTAAAAAATTATTAAATCTAACTAAACTCAATTATTGCATACATCGAGGTGTTATTTAGATGGGTCATAGATGTTTCCACAAGCAATTGTTTTGTTTTGCAAAATGTTCCTTAGCCAACATTTGCAACTGATATTACTACTATATCAATTTGTTTTTTAAACTCAGCAGAATAAAGAATTGAAACCAAACAGAAGCAAGAAATCGAACACTTAGCATCACTGGGAAATGATAACTCATTATGCAAGAACCAATTACATTTTTATCTAAGCAGACAGATGAGACAGATGAACTATGTGTCTTTCTTCTTTATCAAGCTTTCCTGCCTGTCCAATCTTCCTCATACTCTCATACAGTCCATCTACAGCTTCAGAAGTAATGTAGCCCAAAGGATTTCACACTACTTGTATGCAGTCCTTTCTGTTAAGGGCATAGGACAGGAGAAATGGAAAACCACATTTCCTCAATAGTATTAGCCAGGTAGATCTTTTAGGGTATGAGTAGATATCTTAAAGTTATGAGTCTATCTTTGAGCATCCACTTCAAAGGAGCAGAGGTGATTATATTTTTAAATAATTATGTTTTGGGATATGTTTGTAGTGTATGGATTGCTCTAAAGAGCAGGCCACTGAGCAGAGGCCCCTCTATGTGATCTAAGGAGGGGCTGTGTGATTGGGCCCTGACCCAGAAGCTATAGTTAACAATGAAATTGAGAAAAAAATCAGGGTAACTACAAGTAGGTATGGACTGAATATTCATACACAATCTAGTCATTGAGAAATGAGGCAGTCATGAGATGTGGGGAGAGGCAGAGAGCTCTGTCAGAGGACGTGAACTGTGGGTTGTTTCTTGAGGAAGAAATAGAGATTAGCCAGATTGAACCAGGTAGAATAGGTTCAGGAGGGCATTTCTGGTTAAAGGAAAAGAACATACAAAGCACAAAAGTATGCTGGTATGATGCCAAGCAAGTGCGGATGTTTTGGTTGAGCTGGGTGTATGAGGAGGGAGGGGGAAAGGAAGATGAAGGCTAGTGAGTGGATGGTGTATCATGTACTAAGGCAGAGGAAATGCAGCAGTGGGGACGGATTGAGGGAGTTAGACAGAGGGGACTCCCAGGTTATGATGGAAAAATCCCTAGTGCACCACACTCCAACATCTGCTGAAACTTGTAAAGGTTGCGAATACTGCAGGTAACAGATGTGCAGGTGGATGTGAATATGACCGGTGTTAAGCCCTTGAAGCAAGGTTTTGTGTGACTCAGCAGGTTAATCCAGGAGAGCGCACAGGCCATTTACAGCACAGACCCAAGGCATGACAGGAATTTCCAAAGGTAGCAGAGCCTCTTACTACTAGGTAGTCTTCATATGCTCTTTCTGGAATGAAAAATTAATAATGTCCTGGAATCACTCATGAGAAACAAGTAAGGAAAGATAATTAAATCTCCAAGTGATGGTCTTACTGAGTTCTGTGACTCGGATTATGTTCAGCTGGTCAAAGGCATGGGCAGGGCTTCCACCTCCTCCACTCTGCTCCACCTGCTTGCTCGTTCAGTGTGGAATGTCTTTCGGGAGAGTCGGCAGGACCCAGAGCCCTACACTGGGAGTGCTTTTGGATCTTCGTGTTACCCAGTGCCCTGCAGCCTCATCTCTGTGCAGCACGGGTGACCTCAGTGTCCTTATAGAGCTCACTTCTTATTCACCATGTCTCATTTAACTGACTTTCTATGCCTTTTAAAAATCTAAAGTGTAACCAAGGCAAGTTGAGAGCTGCATATTCACGGTGGTTATGATTCTGAGTATAAAAATAAAACCAGAAAAAGAACAGAAAAGAGTGGTTAATGCAAGACTAATGGAAAGTATCACCCATAAGATCTTGATTTCCTTCTTCTAGATTCTTTTCTGTCTGTGCCAGGGATTTTTGAAAAGACTCAAGCAACCTGTCTTTCTTTTACTCCATAAATCTCAATGAGACAGTCTACTTGAAGAATGGAGTGTGGTGTTGTGTGGTGTGAAGGAGGAGGGAAAGCATTTGTTCACCAGGATTGGAGTCTCACTGACTCTGGGCAATTTGTAGGAACAGAATAAGGAAAGAGCCTTCCCTTCTTTATTCCCTAGCTCTCCCCAAAGACCAGTCTGCTGGTCTTGACCCCTCTTCAACCCCAATCCCTTTAGGGTTGGGTGTGTGTTGTATTAATGCCCTTTCTGTCCTAGAGAAGTATGGAGTTTAGGAGGAAAATGGAAATACCTGTGGGCATATGTCACTAAGTGGTGAATACACATTCTGGGAAAAATCAGTAGGTGATTTCAACATTGTATGAGGTCATAGTTACACAAGCCCATATGCTATCGCCTACTGTAATATATATATATATATATATATATATATATATATATAATGAGAGGACTTATACACACACACACACACACATATATAGGCTGCATAGCACATATATTTTATATGCAATGTGAATGTATTTTTGGGTTTTTTTTGGCAGTACTGGGGAACCCAGGGCCTTTCTCATGTTAGGCAAGTGCTCTACCACTTGAGTCACACCTCAGCCCTTTTGTTTATATTTTGTTTTTGAGATAGGATCTGGCTAACTTTGCAAGGGCTGGCCTCAAACTTCTGATTCTGCTGCCTCTGCCTGGCTTGGCAGAGTACTCGGGATTATAAGTGTACATCACCGTGCTTGGTTGTGTGTATATATGTGTGTATCTCCAGCATGCCCGCATACATGTGAGTAATGCATTGTACTACAAAATTTTGATGGCTATAATGCCTCTAGGTAGTAGGAATTTTCTCAATAATCTAATTGGACCACCTTCTGATACGTAGTCTCGTGTTGACTGAAATGTCCTTATTCAGTATGTGACTCTTAGTTTGGTAGAGATGCCATAATAGACCACCAAAGATGGATATGTTCAACTGCAAACTTTTTTCTTACTGTCTTGGAGGCTGGAAGTCCCACATATGCATCCAGTCCAGCTTTGCCTTTTACTAGTTATATAGCTTCTGATGGTTCTCTTTGTTTTGATAAGCCTCCGTCTCCTCACCTATAAAATAGAATTAATTATTGTTGCCTCCCCCAAATTGTTTTGAGATTCTAAAGAAGTTTGCAAGTCAAAGAGGACTAAGGCAATTCTAAGCTTAAAAAATATATATTTGTAATTAAAAATGATAGTCACAAAATGGTGTGAGAAGAGGGGAAAGGCCAAAAGGGAAACACTGAATTACTATCTGAAGAAATTCTTAATTTGCAAGAAACAAGCTTTAGGAATTATAAGGGCAGACAGATTTAATCAGGAGTCCCTACAAAAGCAATCAGGATCAAATGAACCGTAATTATAGTAATCAGTTCGTGAACTTTAATGTCGTGTTCCTAATTTCAAATATTATGAAGTCCTGTATAGTGAATCAGTCTGTCATTGCAAAGATAATATAATTTTCATGTCTGATGGGCTGTAGTCTGTTCGACTGAAAATTTGTCATTCTTTTTTCATCAAAAGCCTCATTAGGGTCACCATTTTTAATTTTAATTAAAGAGAATGAACCATATGAATCTATTTTTAAATAATAGATTTAATATAACTAGTTATACAATTCCCCTTCCAATTTCTCCACAAACGCTAACTTCCTCTGAGCAGCCCTTTCTGACCTCAAATTAAATCAGGTTGTCTGATTTTAAAGACTCCCTGGTGAGCTGCCATTATTTTTTTCTTCTGCATCATGTCTCAATATCTAGTTCTGTATTTACTTTCTTGACTGTTGGATGTTTGCCCCACAATGTGAATTATAAGACTCAAGAAGGCAGAGAGTGTGAGCCATCCAACACTTAAGAATTGAAGCCACACAACTCCCTGTAGCCTATGAGGCCCCAGATAATCTGGCGTTGGTTACCATGCTATCACTCTATGCTGTGAGATCCTCACTATTTTTCTACTTCTGGATGATTCTATTTGAAGTTTTCTCTGCCTGAAGCACTTCCTCCAGATTTTGCCTGCAAAATGTATCCAAATGTCACTGGCCTCTGTAAGGCTTTCTCTGATTGAACATATCATAATCAGAATTCCCTTCCCCAGGCATGCAACTCCATTTTCCTCCTTCATTTCGTGAGTGCACTTAATACTGAATGAGATATCTTTCTTACATGTGCATCTATCTTCTTACATGTGTGTGATCTTGTCTACTAATTTCCCCTGTTCCCTCCAATATGCAAGATCTTGCAGTATAGATCTCTG
This sequence comes from Castor canadensis, assembly GCF_047511655.1. Classification (NCBI taxonomy): domain Eukaryota; kingdom Metazoa; phylum Chordata; class Mammalia; order Rodentia; family Castoridae; genus Castor; species Castor canadensis. The sequence continues at coordinate 35,654,772 of NC_133404.1, read as the reverse complement.
TTTTATTGGCTTGTTTACTTCTGTATCATCAAGGACTAAAATGATGCCTGAAATTAGTAGGCATCTAATCAGTACCTGTTATATGAATTAATAAATAATCAGTACATGTTCACAGGTACATTTTGGATGAATGGAACAATTAATCAACAAATGAATTTTATTTTACTTCAAAAATGAAATATGTTTTCATTTATAATTCCATGTTTTGGTATTGCATAAAAGTAGAGATCTTCTGGAAATCAGTTTCCCACTGGATGGTGACTTTCAGCAGGAGACAAGACTTCTTGAGATGTAAACCCCATTCAGAAGGAGGTGAGAAATACTAATTCCACTGGACGGGGGTATTCCTCAATTCCTGACCATGCATGAAGTTGATATGGTAATGTCTTAGTTTCCTAATTGAAATCTGTCTTCAGAAGTTCTGTCCTAAGAAGTCTCCTCTAAGCCATCATCTCTAGGATTATTCTTCTCACATATCTTTGAGGAGAAATAAAGATTGAAATCAGTGCCTTTGGGACCAGGCAACAGTTTCAAATAGACTCATTGTGAATGTAGACTTTATATTTAACCTGAGCCATGCACTGGCTAATAGCAAAGACAGAAATGTTCTGAGCTTCCAAGACATATTGTAGTTGCTCCATCCTTGGGTACCACTCTTTATTGTACTATTTTTTTTGGTGGCATTGGAGTTTGAACTCAGGGTCTCATGCTTGCTAGGCAGGTGCTCTACCACTTGAGCCACTCCACCAGCCCTACCACTCTGTATTGTAACTTCTTTTTATACTCATCTCTCTTCCTTACCAGCTTAGGGCTCATGACTATTTTGTTTCCTGTAGTATCCCCAGCACTTAGTACAGAATCTGTAAGTAGGATATTCTCAATATATACTTTTGGAATAATGACTTTAACATCTTCCCATGTTTGAGTTACAAAGAATTGTACCTTATCCATTTTTATTTTACCTCCATCTTCCTTTCTGCCCCACACTTACAAATAGTAGGTACTGAATAAATACTTCATAATATAATCTGTATATTTCTCTGGTTCTGTCACCTGTACAGAAAAAATTGACCTACTGTTCCATCAGATTGACAATAAAAGATATTCATATAGTTTATGTAAGGAGCTACAATTCCCAAACCAGCTATATCTTTAGAATTTAGGAACCTGAAAATTAATATTTAAGACTGTATATATATATATATATATATATATATGAAATAAGTTAGTTTTGCTATAATGAGAAGTGGTCTCCATCAGATTGTTTGCAAGTGTTTTTTGTTTTGTTTTGTTTTTGCCAAGACTGGGGTGTTTGCCAATCAATAAATCTACAAAGTTAAGGTGTCACATGCATCTTATCATGGAGTCCTTTCAGAGAAAAAATAATAATTCTGACTAGAATGAAGCTGTAAACTTCACCAAGGGGGAAATGGCTTTAGAAAACAAGCAGATTGGCCATTCCAATCTGCTGTTCTACCTGTAGTGAGAGTTGGTCTCTGGAGTCCAGTCACTTCTGTGTAGCTTCCTGCAGAGTGCTGGGGCTGACCATTAAGGAGTACTCCCCCATGACTCCCAGAAGCAGCATCAGCCCTTCATGATGTCTTTGTGGCTACAAAGCTGTTGCCTCTTTAAAGTGATGTCCTCCTGTCCTTTCCCATCATGTTTTATGACCATGTTTTTATCTGAGACCTCAATTTTCTCATTGCAAAATAACAGTAACACCCAACTCTTCCCCAATGCAACCTTCATTATGACATTGCATTAGATCTCTCTTTTGAAACACTCTTCCTTGGCCAGGTTATAGTCAAATGTGATTCTGTGAAATTCTATGATTTCATCCAATACAGAAATGGAAATTCTTTCAGAACATTTTTTCACCAAGGTTTCACCCATATCCATCAGATCTACCATTCATCTGTCTGGAAGGGTTCTGAAAATGAGTATAGACTGCTCTATGAGTGTGTGTGTGTTGATGGCCAGGAATGTCAGGGACTGACACCTCCTAGGAGGAGCCTGTGACCAACAATGATTCTCAGGGATTGTTTTACTCACCCCCTCAGCTGGATTAATCCCCAGCCTTAGGTGTGACACTATTTCCTATACTATCAGGATCAAATACCAGTGGTAGATGGTGGCAGCTAGTTTAATAAGACACACTCTGCCTTTCCTTCTCTGTATCACTCTCCCACTCCCTGCACAACCCAGTAAACTTTTTGTGCTTAAATTTTGTCTCAGGGAGTGCTTTTGAGGGAATTTGAACCATGACACACATATATATTAAACTAAATTGAAAGTAATGTTCCAAGCATCTGAGTATTTTTATAGTTTCTCTCTTCTTTTAACCTCCAGAGAAAAGGTGGATGAACAGTCAATATCCTGGGAGGAGCCTGCATGGATTGGATGTTATTTCTTGACTGCCTTCCCTGTGGAGTAAAGAGCCTAACACGCCAGTGTGTGAAACTACATAACCCTGTGGTTGCCTCATGCACACAGCAAAGTGCTCCACATATATTCACAACACAGCCTGCTGTGCAATTGCAGAAGCTCTTGGAAAAGCCATGGTTCATGATTAACACAGCAAGGGTAGCTTTACAACTCCTAAATATGTGGGAGGAAATATAAACCAAAGAGAAATATTGAGAAGTTAATAATAATGAAAAAAATACCCTTTAATTTGATTAAAATAACAATCTTAGGACCCTGAGTCATAATTTATAACTGTATGCTTGTATGATTTATCTGTTCACTGTGAGTACTACAGGGTCACATTACCAACAGAGTACCACCCAAGTAGACAGCTGTGGAGTTCGAGCAGTCGAAATGCAGCTGGATTGGAAGAAGGTGAACTGTAATGGTAAAATACACATGTGGTTTCAAAGACTTAGCACAATAGTAATATATATAAGCTATCTTATTAGTGATTCTTATTAATTACATAATAATACTTTTGATGTATTAGTTTAAATGCAATACATTGCTAAAGTTAAATTCACCTGGTTCCTTTTATTGTGCAATGTGGCTACCAGACAATTTATAATTACCTACATGGCTGATAGCATATTTCTATTAGACTGCACTGGTACTGATAACTATCTTCTCAGGAATGTCAATTTTTAGTCATGGAGAAAAAGTACCTATACAAATTCAGTGGGGGAGGAGGCTATGCTCCATGCAAACTCTCAGATGCATAGGCTGTTGGAAAGACTGTCATTTTGATCAGATAAATGAAAATGAAACTTCCGCTGTTGCCCCTAAAGAGGTAGCAAGTGTTAAGGGATTTTGCCTCAGGAGAAAACATTTTGGCTTAGAGGTGATATGCGTTACTTCTCTTCACAATCCAGTGCCAGAACTTGTCACAGGACTCCAAGTGCAAAGTTGGGGAGGCAGAGAAAATGTCTTTCTTTCATGGATCAGAAGGAGTTAGAGTGGGGAGGGGTGCACTCCCTGAGTGTCTACCACACATACATAACTTAGTCATCTCCAAACTTCCAGTATCATTCATTCCAGGCCAGAGCATAGCGATATAAACATGGGTGGGTAGCAGTGTAAGATGTTATCAATCACTTACACCTTGACAAGGACCACTGTGCATTCTTTCCTGATAGAAGATTCTGAAAGCTGACAGAGATTACATCTCATAGTCAAGAGAGGAACTGGCACAGAACTGATAGTTAAAACTGAAGGAGACAAACTCAATTTTTCTAGCAGTATTCTGTGCTTTGATGTAAATCTCAGGTGAGTAAAATGAGATCAAATGTTGCTTAGTGAAAGCCAGATGGTGACTCAGACAGAACATGGAAGGTGAACTTCAAAATCTAATTATCAGGTAGACTTTGTCAGAACATTTGAGTGTGGCTCTGTCCCTTAGGAACAAAGTCATATTTAAGCAGAATTCCAATACATTCATTTAGATGGCTTATTAGTTAGCTTTGCATTGCTACAACAACATACCTGGGACAGCTAACATATAGAGAGGAGAGATTAACTGAAAACCCAAGATAATGCAGCTCTGTTGGTTTGGCCTCTAGTGAGGGCAGTGGATGTGGTGTACTGTGGTGTCGAGAGTGTGTAGGAGGAAATGGTCATATCTCAAACCCAAGCAAAGAGAGAAGGACCAGTGTCTAAGAATCCTCTTTAAGCACACAACTCCAGTAACATAGGGGCCTGGCACTAAGCCCGATCTTTAAAAGATTTCACTACCTCCCAATAGCACTATGTTGGGGACAAGCTTTCAACATATGGACTTGTGGGGGATACTCAACATTCAAACCATGGTAGATGGGAACACTGATATTTTCATATAGGACTCACAAACACATTCCCTTATCATTAGAAGGGTATTATTCTATAATATTAAGTGGAAAAATCATTGTTACTCAGTAAATATGAAATTTAAACAAGGAATGGCAGCTAACCTCAAGACTTATTTCTCATGTAAAAAGACTGGAGGAACTCTTACATTTTGTAGAATTAATTCTGCCAAAGAGAACATGGTGTTCTCTGAGACCAGATAAGTACTAGAATAGGATATCTAACACTGCCCGTGACGTGGTACTCTTCTTATTTTGTGCTTTTGTGACTGAACCCTCTATTTTTGTTTACATTTTTCTTATTATATATTAGTGGTACAAAGGGGTCTCATTGTGATATTTCCATACATGCATATAATGTACCTTTACCAAATTTACCCGATCACTTCCTTTCATTGCCCCACCCCCTTCTTAAAATGATCTCAAGAGGTTTCATTTGAGCCAGCTATTTTCATAGGATATCCCTGAACAGAATACACACAAATAATGAGATTTCAAAGGCTAACTTGCATTTACATCCATTCTACAATGCCTCTCGGCAATGTGGAGATGACTTCCAGAAAACCTTGAGTGGAGCCGGAGATGTCTCCCACCCTGTAGCACACATTCATTCACTTTATGGCATACCTCCTCATTTATGATATGCACATTTTCTCAGTACAGCTCTCATTTGTAAATTCTTAAAAACACCTGTCTGTAGCCTCATGAAATAAAATGCTGTTTGAGTTGGGTTAATGCAGTTACTTTTCTTTTTATGGCAAACCATGCCACATTTTGGCTTAAAGTTTTGATACTCAGACTAGAAAAGGAAAATTAAAAATTAGTCCTAATAATGAAAGATCCAATCAAGCCAGTGATCTGTCTTTCATTTAAAAAGTTGATAAAGATAACTTCACTTTTAAGTTTTTCTTCAATGCTAATTCATTTTTATTGAAAGGTATTAAGATTTTATCTAAATAGAACAAATTAATCAACTGTTGGACTAAAAACATCTGGCATGCATATATTTACAAGTACTTAAATTAAAAAAAAACCCACATTGGTAGAGAGAAAGCTTATATTAGTTATGTGAAGTTTTTGGTATGAGGCTAAGAGCAGGTCAGCATCACCATCACTATGTTGTCTCTGGTAGATGGTAGACTGGCAGGTATACCAAGAACAAGTTGAGTTAATAGTAGTCATATTTTTAGGTAAAATGGATGGCTTATAACACTGTGTGGTTTCAAACATGATAGATAACCTCCCTGCATCCTTGGCTGAAGTTCTTTCCTTTTAATATTTGTAGAAGAATCAAGTTGAAGGGATCTTAACAGTCTTAAGCAGTCCTTTATAGATATTTCTATTTAAAAATGCAAAATAACACCCAGACTGGAAGTATATCAAGACCATAGTGTTTTAATGTCTGTTAGTCACACTTACTACCAGAAAACCTATTGGGTCATTAGATGTCTCAAGAGGAGCATAGCAAATACAGCCCAGGAGAAGGAGTGTGGTGTAAGGAGGAATCTGTCATAAAAAGGAGTGGAGTAGATTTCATAATTTTATTTACTATTTGTCCTAAGCAAAATACAGTTGCAAACAGGTTGAAGACTCATAAAGAAGAAGCTATGGATTTACACTTCTTTATATTCTCCACAGACTGTAAAGATGTGCCGTAAAGATGAAAGAAATTTAATAAATAGTTGTTTGTTCAATATTCACCACCTTTTTATAGTCCTAACTATATTCTTGTCACTGTTCTAGGCTCTGAATGTATATCACAAACAAAACAGAGTCTCTGTCTTCAAGGAGTTCATGTATCTATGGATTTCCCAACAATAAAATATGCAATTAGAAGCCACTGTTTTTATTCAGTGAATAAAGAATAAAACACAAAATTGAATTATACTTCTATATGCCAGCAACAAATAATCTAAAGATAAAATTCAGAAAAGCATTCTGTTTATATTATGAACAAAATATAAAATGCTTAGGAATAAATTTAATCAAAGAAGTGTAAGAATTATATTCGGAAAACTATGAAACACTGTTGGAAGAAATTAAAGATCTAAATCAATAGAAAGAAATCCCACCTTCATGAATCAGTCAACTTAATATTGTTTTCCTTTCCTCTCTCCCTCACTACCTTCTTCCCTTCCTCCTTCTCCTCCTTCCCTCCCTCTCTCCCTTATAAACCACATATTTATAAACCGTCATATATAGTCCACATGAGCCAGCATGAAGAATGAAGACACTCTGATCACTCAGGATATTCCATAGATTTAGCGATTACCTCCCATGATAAAATTGATACAACTCTGTAGGTAAGGTCATTTTCCTTACTACACAAAATTATATCTCAGTAAAGAAATTAATTACAAAAACAGAATGATGAATCCAATTTATAATATTGCCTACATGTATATAAGACAAATTCAGAACTGTGAGTTATTTTGAAGAACTTTACTCAGATTTTTCAGAAAGGTAACATATATTATATATGGCATATATAGATATATAATATGATATGTAATGATATAGGCATATCATTATTTTTATTGAAATAATGCCAGAAAAGGGAAATTTTAATTTAACTTGGAGTGAGAAAAACAAGAACTGCTATGGAAGTGCTGTAATGGAAATAAATAAGGCAACCATGGAACAAGAAATTTAGACCCGCAGGACAACACCCAGAGATGCTCCCAGCCAAGCACCAGCCTCAGGAAATTTCCATGGTGTGAAGTGTGAAGTGTGAATTGCCAACAGAAAACTCAGTGAATATCAAAATGGTTGCAAGCACTATTGCCAGACTTGACTTCAAAGTCAAAAAAGAAATCCTAATGGAAAGTCTGACTTAGTTCCGGGGTCCAGGGTGATGAGTTAGAGCTTTTAAAATTTCCACCTTTATTAGAAAGAATTTTCCCTAGAGTCCACGCAAGACCATGTCTCTAGCTGTGGACCAACTGACTCCAGATATTCTAAAAGAAGATGGCTAGAGATTGGAAGGAGAGTTTACTGTAACCCTGCTGTGGAGAAAAGAGAAATAACATTCAGTATAAGTAGGACGATTGCTTAATGTGTGACTGGGAGCTTCATTTTCAAGTCTAAGGCTGCAGGTCAATTCTTGTGTTGGTACTACCTTCTATTTCCTCCTGTGACCAGAAACATCCTAAAATGCTATATCTCTAGAAGCAGTGAATGTTCTAGCCATTGCAACTCTGTGCTATGTTTCAGTAAAACAGGATGAAGAGGATAATGTGAATGTAATTTTTAAAAGATCAAAGCACTGACCAGGCTCAGGGAGTTGCTGCTTGGTAGTGTTTTTATTGGGTGCTCTGACTGAATCTATGTTGTCTCTACACCTGACAGCCAGGCTGGACGTGTCTGATGGGCTGGCAGTGGTGGGGCAGTTTTTCAGGAATCTGTTTTCATGAGAGTGTCCCAGATAAGAACTTATTTCAAGGAAAGAGATGGAGACTACACCCATTACAACTCGAGGGAAAGAACATAGTGATGTGAACACTGAGATACGGCTAACATTTGAGTTAGACACAGCTCTGCAACCACATGGGTTATAAGCCAAAACAAACCAGCAAACAAACAAAATCACACAAACACACAAAAGTTTAAAATAAAATATAGCAATGCTAGCCCACCTTAATGGTTTAAGCCAAGTGAGACAGTATTTCCATTATGAATATGTGAAGAAGAATTTGAAGTTCCCCCTGAATTGCCACCCATCTTGGGCATCATAGGAGACAAAACACCTTAGGTGATGGAAGTGGCAGCTCCATCCCAAGGAATTCTGCAACATACCCAAGAAAACAGCTGAAATTTCTTAGCACCAGTGACTGAAACTCATAGCAGAGGCTGTATGTGCAAGTGTAGCAAACACAGCTGAGGGTGTTCAAAGGATGAGAGTTGTATTGATAACTGACAGAGGTGTGAGTTCCATGGGAATCTGGCAATGATGTTGCATGAATGTTGCTCCCCAGGTTTATCAGGAAGTGGGAGGCTTCTGCTGGTGACTCCTAGAAACCCTTGGTGATAAAGGGGAAGCTTTACAGGGAATATTGTTCCTTGTATGAGAGTGAGGAAGTAAGAGCCAGTAAAGTACAGACAAAAATCTGACACCCATTTATGCTCTCAGGTGGATTGACTCACAAGCAATTCCAGAACGACTTTCCTCTTTCTCCTTTTCTTCCTCTTTTAAAATTACTGTTACATTTTGCTATTAATATTTCACATACAACAGCTTTTTACCTATTGTTATTGTCTTACAGATACAGGACAAAGTGTTTATCTGTTATTCGTTTGTAATGTCAAGACTGTGGCTTTGGAAACAATAAAAATAAGTGATCCTGACTTTGAAAGAAGCTTTGTCTCGCTACATCCTGGTTTTTCTTGCTGTCTGTATCCACATTCCAGGGAGTGTCGCAGTTTTGACTTAAGTAGAAAATGATTAGAGAGACTTGGTAAGATGACTGATAAACCTGCTTCTGTTTCCCTATTATTATGGTGTCTTGATACCTTGGGGAGGAAAAGTCTCCTGACGCTGCAGGGAAGATAGCATAGGACTTTTACCTAGTCATAATTTCCTCCCTGGAGCTCTTTGATCCTTTAATATTTCTCTTTTCTTTATTACTTTCCACCAGAGTTCACTATTAATTTGGCTATTTTCTGCTGATCTCTTCTTTGAACATCTCTTTGATTTCCAACCCCACCATCAAGGAGTCCAGCTAGATAGTACTCATTCCTTACAGAGTTTATGTTTCTCTTTTATCTCTTATTTATAGTGTATATCTGTCCTTTTGGGTCTCTTTACCTCTAACAATTCATAGAAGAGTGGTGTAAATGGTTATGCACATTTGCTAACTGTGATACTATTCACAACAGCTAGGATATGGAATCACCCTCAGTGCTTGATAACAGAGGAGTGCATAAAGAAAATGTGATATATGATCTATACAGGCCTGAAGTACCAAGGTGAAACCCCTTGGACGATCAATTATACACTTTAAAAATGAAAGGCAGGAGGGAAAAACAGGTCTTTTCTGGGGGTGGGTACCAGTGGGAGGTGGGTGTGTACAAGGAAAAGGGGAATGAGGGTGAATATGATGGATTAATTTGTAGCCATATATGAAAACAGAAGAATGAAACCTGTTGAAATTGTTCTAAGAAGGGGAAGGGTGGGGGAAGGGAGAATGATGGAGAGGGTAAATCTAAGATATGTTGAGCACATACGTAAATATCACACTGTATCCCCCTGTGCAACTATTATATGCTAATAAGATAATTTAAGAAGGAAATTTAAACATTTTAAAAAAGAAAACTTGTGTATATATGTGTATAATACTCATATATGTATGAAATTCTGTCATTTGCAGCAAAGTGGAGGGAACTTGAGAATATTATGTTAAGTAAAAAAAAGCCAGACACAGAAAGAGTAGCACTATATGCTTGTTCACATGTGGAAGCTAAGAGAAGTCCACTTGGGTGCACAGTAGTGATTGCTAGGGAAGGGAAGTGTATGTGTTGAGGGCGTGGGGAATGGAAAGAGGGTGGTTGTACTTGATCAGCGTCCATATGTATTTATGCATGCATGGGAAGATCACTCTAAACCCCATTAATACATACAAATAATATGTGATAATAAGTTTTAAAAAGTGAAAATAACCATATTTGGCTGTTGAATTCAAGGAAGACAAATGTGAACCTCAGGACAGGTGAGTGTAAGGAAGTGTTGAAATGAAAGCATATCTACTCTCCTGGCTGGCTGACTACTCTGAAATTGAAAAAGCTACAAGATACAGATTCTTCTGACAGCATGAGAAATTGAGAAATTCCTAAAGAGAAAGAAAAAAAGTTCATTTAGCCTGACAATTATTAGCAATTTATTTCAGTAGTTCTGATTATAATAGTGGGTGAAAATTTATGAAATAAACAGTTCTTCAGAATCTCTGAGCATGAGAAATTTTTTCCTTCTGCTGAGTGACTGACATTAGACATTCAAATCACTCTTCTGCACGTTCATTATTGGGGGGTTGAGTAGATTCCTATAATCCTAACTTGCTAATCTATTCCAACACCAGTGGAATATTAATGACTATGGGGCCATAACACTTTTCCATAACCTCTGCTATTTGTGCTGTGACAAAATTAAGTATAGTCTGCATTTAATTACTCAGCATTGGACTTCAGCAGGAAGGAATTCACTTTTGTAAAATAGAAAAACTTTTGGGTAATTGCATGCATAATCAATTACATGCATATTTTGTCCATTCATTGGCCATCTTGATGGGCCAGTCATTATTCTGTCCCCTTATCTCAAGGAACGCTGCACTTTTAAGGTCACTGTTCACATAGCCTTAATTAACAGCAAGAAAAAAAATGTAGTGAACTTCAGACTTTTCTTTTAAGATCACCCTCTCCTTATTTTTTGCATTTAGTATTAAGGTCATACTTTTTTTTTTTTTTTTGGGCCAAAGCAAGGTTTTCCCTGGGTATTTTTTCTTGGCCTATTTCCTTAGGTGGAATATATATTCTGGAAAATGGTGATACATTATAAAATTCTTTTATTGTCTAGGGCTGAGGATATTGTCCAGATGACAAAGGATGACTTCTCCTTGACCCTAGAATAAATGTCTACAATAAAGTTCCCCTTAGCCACAGGGGCACCAGCTGGTTTCTTACAGGTATTTACTTGGTAAAGAAAATAAGTGTAGGAAAACTCTGTGTCTGGCTCTCAGATGTTGTTGTAGCTGGATACGGCTGCTGATTTTTCTTCTAAATTACTACGTTAGTTTCAGCTATAGCTCTGTGAGTCTAATAATATAACATTAATCCAAGAATCTTTTCTTCTCATTCTTCATTCCCTCTTTTTTAAATCCTCCAAAAGACAGCATGTACTAGCACAGAGATCAGGGAAAATACCCACAAATTCTCAATTCTACCAATTTAAGAAAATGATAAGTTCAGTATTTCCTTCTCTGTCCCTCCCCACCCATCCCCACTTCAGTCCAAACATCCTTGCTTTTATATGTTCTTATGTGAATGATTTGCAGGGAATGCTTTGTTGGCAAAAAAACTGAAAACTACTGAGGAGGCTTAAAGTTCTTTGTTATACAGAAGAGGAAAATTTGCAGCTCAGAAATGGTAGAGGACATATTTGGAGTTACAGAGTCCAGAGGATGGTCAGCCAGAGTCACACAGGCTGTCTTGGGTCCTGTCTACATTTGCAGTTGCACACTTAGGCATTTCCAGGTAGTCACACAACCTCAAGGTCAGGGTAGGAGGCAGCCAAAGTCAGCTATATTCACAATCACACCATTGGTACTTGATTTTATATACAGCTTGTCAAAGTTGACCAGTAGATACCATAAAACTGGTGTCATCAGCTTTTGGCTAAATGTTTAGTTTCAAGGTTTATCGATCCAAATTCCTGTGAAAGTATATCCAGTCCCCATCCTTGTACCACCCCACCCTCTTCTAACAGCCAACCCCATTCAAGAAGGCAATCTGTTTGCAGCTGGCTACATTCTCCTCCTGTCCCCACCTTCTACAGTGTCAGGCAAGAAACAAAACACACATGGATGTTTGTGAATAATTCAAGCCCCAAGAGAAGGCCATTCAATACTGACCCGAAGCAAACCTCTCCCATCAATCTGCATTTTTTTAAACCAACCCTGGGAAAGGAAGTCAACCACCTCCAGACTTGCAAACACAAGGCAACTCTGATTTGCAAGCCTAAGAGGTCTTAAAGAAGAAAATCAATTTAAACCTAAAGTGACATTTTGGTTTTATTAAGTCAGCGTTGTCTGGCCTGCATTATTTAATAGGGTTTATCTAGGATGACCTCTGAAGAGTTAAATCTCATGAATGAACAGTGGGGCCAAATGCTATCTACTGTAATTTCTACCTTAATGATTAGAGACACAGGATTCATTAATTACTCTGCTGAAAGTCAGTTCTGGAATAGTTTTCATTCCAGCACATCTATCAGAAGGCAGCATGACTCCAAAGATCATACAGACCTTAATTTGATCTCATGACCCATTTCTTTGAGCATTTATAAAGTGCATTCTGACCAGCCCAAGTTTCCAGGTAAAAGGTGGCGTAAGGTATAGCAATACCCAAAGACAAAAAAACTACAAGCCTCAGTGACAGCGTGAATTGTTTTCTTTTTAACTTAATTTTTATTTTTTGAAGGTATTTATTTTGAACTCAGGCCCTCAATGCTTGCTAAACAGGTACTTTACCACTTGAGTCACATCCCCATCCCTTTTTTGCTTTAGCTATTTTTCAGATAGTGTCTCATGTTTTTGCCTGGTCTTGGACAGTGATTCTCACAGATATGTCTCTTGTGTAGCTGGGATTACAGGCATGAACCATATTCCCTGTTTGTTTTGTTGTGATGGAGGGGTCTCACTAAATTTTTGCCCAGACTAGCCTTGAACTCTGATCCTCCTGATCTCTGTCACCTAAGTAGTTAGGTTTACAGCTATGCACCACCACACCTGGCAATACAGAGACTATATTAAACAAAGACCTTCTTTCTAGGCTGAGATGCTGAGTGTGCAACAGGAAATACAGCTTGAGAGCTGTGACTTGACATTTACCAGCCCACTAAATCTCATTGAGATTAAATTTATGGCCACTGTAGCCACTAGGAAGATTCAAAATTCAAATTCAGCTTCAGGGTTCAATTTATCTTTACTAATTTGATGGATTACATTTCTCCCCCATACAATTAATTGACTGATTGGATTATCTATCTAGACATATGGTGTATTCAAAGAGGTAAGAAAGAGTACCATATTCCCTACTTGTAAAATAACTATAGCAGAAAATGAAATTTCTGCACAGATAGTTTGTAAATTTGATTGTAATACCTAAGAACAAGTTAGAACAGGGTTTGACAAATAATGACCCTCAGGTCAAAGCCAGCCCACCTGCTATTTTTAGTAAATGAAGTTTTACTGGAACATAGGCCCATTCAGTTTGTTAGAGATGACCATGTTAAGTAAAACAAGCCAGACTCAGAAGGACAAACGGGACATGTTTTCTCTCATATGCAGAATCTGGATTCATGAATACAAGTAAATAGACACACAAGAAAATATAAATTGACTCAGTACTGGTCACTCAGACTCACGCCTGGGATTCTAGCTACTTGGGAGGCTGAGATTAGGAGGATGGTGTTTGAGGTCAATCAGGGCAAATCGTTTGAGAGACCCCCATCTCCAAAACAACCAGAGCAGAATGAATTGGAGGTGTGGCTCAAGTGATAGAGCAAAGCCCTGAGTTCAAACTCCAGTCCTATATATATATATATATGACAGGGGTAGTGATCAAAAATATATTATATGCATGTGTGGAAATATCATAATGCAACTCATTTTTTTTGTATGATAAATTATAAAAACCATTGATTCTTACCCCTCAAAAACAACAACAACAAAAACAGGCAGCAGGCTGGGTTTGGCTTGTGGACCTTAGTATGCCAATGTCTGGATTTGCTGAAATTTCTTAATACCTCCAGTGCATTTTCTTAGCATCCTGGACATTAACCACCCTTCTAATTAGCAAATGCTAATTTGGTATATCCTACTGAGAGATTTATAAGAGATAAAAAATAGTGGCTTTCAGGAAAGCAAGGATAAGTACTTCCCTCCAAACCCAACTGGAGTATAATACACTTGCTCTCAGTGCTACCTAGCCTGGGGCCAGGCATTTGGTGGGTATAAGAACAATGATGTCACCAAGGCAATTCTGCCCTGTGAGGGCACACCTGGACAAACAGCTGTTTTTCCAAATTACACTTCTGCTTATGTATAGCCCACTCTATATTTTCAAATCAACATTTGAAAATCCATCTTAGCCAATAGGCGAAGTAGACACATTTGTTTCAGGACGTATTTCTTTCACATTATTGATGACATGTGCTGTGGTCTGGTGCATTGGTCTGGTTGCCATTGGTATACAGGGGCAGCCTGTACAGTTTCCTTAATGTGAACAGGTGGTTAAACATCTGGTCTGCCATGCCACTTTGGAAGAAATTCCTTTTGACCAGATGGCTTTCCCTCAAGCAGTACTCACTTTGAGATCCTGTCTTGCCTAAATTTTGACACTTTGTATTTTATTGGAAAAATACCTTTAAAAATATAAACAAAACCTTAGCTAGTTTTTACTTTTTTGAGGCTAATCTATTGAGTTATACCAAGACACAGAAAGACCAGGGCAGGAAGAACTAGGAAGACCTAGCTTTGCTATGATTTTCCAGCCATTTTGTTATCATATTTACTCATCAAAGAATTTGTTAGCTGGATTGAAGTGTTTCTCTCTCTCCAAGTCCCTGCTATCACTGATCCTGGATTATTTCAATTTCCAATTGGATAATTATACACATGGCCTTATTCCTTTGGCTTCCTCCACTCTGCCTTTCCCTTGGGCACACTGTGGTCCTGGCCATCATCCAGAGCTGCCTACCTTTGTAGGCATCACAGATCCTGTGATGTGCCCACAACTCCCTCTGATTGTAAGCCTCTTGGCTGATTTCTTCAATTATGGACACTCTGCAGCCATATTATGGCCTCTGGTCCTTTTGTGCTTCTCCTTCCTACTTCTTCTTTCAGCCCTTCTTCAGCCTATTTTTTATCTATTTCTTCAATGCCTTTATTAAAAAAATTTTTTATTATTGTTGTGCTGGGGGTACATTGTGACCTTTACAAAAGTTCTTACAATATATCAAATATTCATATATATTCAAAAAATATATATCATGCATTTTCAAATGCATGAATGAACTTCCTCCATCATTCTCCTTTACCCTCCCTCCCTCATTCCTGGAATAGTTTCCACAGGTCTCATTTTTCCATTTATGCACATGTGTACACAGTATTTGCACCATATTCACTCTCCTACACTCTTTCCCTACATCTTCCTCCCTCCCACTGGTATCAGACACCTGTCCTCCTGTTCTCTGATTTTGTAAAAAAAAAAAAAATTAAAAAAAAGACATTTTTGTTTGCTTTCAACTCCTTTAGCATAAGGCAGTTTACTAAAAGGCTTATTTGTCATCAGTGTTTAAATTTTAACTTTTTAATAAATGACTTCGATTTTTAGCTATTGTTGTGTAGTAGGAAATGATAAACAAGTTTTTTAAATTTCTCATTTAAAAATGTCTTTTATAAAAATACTTATTTTCTTTTCTTGCTTTACCCAGAGACGCCAGGTACATTTTGGGCATTTTAATATCTATCTAGATAAAGCTAGTCATGTTGAATTTCTACAAATTTTCTCAGGTAAAACATGGCTTTGTCATTACTATTATTCTCAAGGAATACTCACATAAATTGAATTGGTCTTTTGATGCTGAACATCTGAATCAAATGACCTTAGTCATACTGAAAATAAATATATCAGAATTCCTCCTAATCCATTAAATATGTTTTTATGTGTTATTGGACCATTCTGTTGATAACATAACAGCAATGTGTCATTTGGCATAACCACAAGAAATTAAAATGAATATTTTTAAGAAATAAAATTGTACCAAATTCCATGCCTAACTTGGTAAACAAAAAAGTTTGTGCAAATGCAAAACCAAGGAGAGAGAGAGAGAGAGAGAGAGAGAGATTTTGAATCATTGACATCTATACCCCTAATACAAATAGCAGTATTTTTGTTTTGTTTTGTTTGTGATACCGGGGGGTTGAACTCAGGGCCTCACACTTACTAGGCAGGTGCTCTACCACTTGAGTCACATCCCCAGCTCTTTTTGTGTTGGTTATTTTTGAGATAGGGTCTTGCTTTATTCCCCAGTCTAGCTTGGATGGAGATCCTCCTGTTGGTGCTTTCCCTCATATCTAGGGATGACAGGCAGGTACCACTGCACCCAGCCATTGGTTGAGATGGGTCTTGAGGTGGCCTGAAACAGCAGTTCTCCCAATCTCCACCTCCTGAGTAGCTGGGATTATAGGCGTGAGCCACCTTGCTTGGCTCAAATAGCAGTTTTTTTGCTTCAATTATTGGCATATAATTAGTACAGGAGGATACTTTGTGATATTTACATCTGTGCTTACAACATATCTTAGATTTACCCTCTCCATTGTTTTCCTCTTCTCTCCTCCCCCACTTCTTAGGACAATTTCAACAGGTTTCATTCTTCTATTTTCATGTATGAATACAAAATACATCCACCATATTCACCCCCATTTACCTTTTCCTTATGCCTGCATACCTCCCACTAGTACCCACCCCAGAAAAGATCTTCAAATACTAGTTTTAATTTAAAACAAATAAGCACTCACCAACATTGTCATTAACATAGTAGTTTACATTTTTATTAAGTAAAATAATACCTGTGTCAAAAAATAGGAAACTAATTTTCATTTATGTAATGATATTTTTTAATCTATTGTAATTATTACAGAAATTTTAATAAACTTTTTAGACCTAAGGGAGAATTTAACCCTAAGAGTAGTTTAAGGGGAGAATGTCTAGCATTTGCTTGTGAATTACTTTGTCCCAAGTAAGAAAACATATTTTTTTTTCAGTAGTGAGGATTGCACTCAGGGACTCATGCATGCTAGGCAAGAACTCTATCCCTGAACCACACCCCAGCCCTTTCGCTTTATATTTTGCTTTTGTCATAGGGTTTCTAACTTTGCTTGGATGGGCTGGCCTTGAATTTGAAATCCTCCTACCTCTGCCTTCCAAGTAGTCTGGATTATAGGTGTGAGCCAATATGTCTGGCTTGAGATTAATTTTAATAATAAATTTACTGAGGGCAAGTAGCAAAACTACATCATCCTCTACAAACAAACTTGTTGAAAGGAGTTGACATCCAGTGAGGGCCAGCATCTAAAGGAAGTCTGGTACTCAGAAAGCTGAGTCCCATAAATTTAGGACTCTTTCCAGAGCTGCAGCTACAAATGCTCTACCTAACAGTAGGTGGCTTCCTTTTTCTCCAATGAAAATAATAATTAATTGCTTAAATTTAATTCTTAAGCTAATAAGTACTAAAAAAAATATATCCTCAAATCTCTCTGAAGAAATGAAAAGACCTGGTTTTTACAT
Source organism: Castor canadensis (assembly GCF_047511655.1). Lineage (NCBI taxonomy): Eukaryota > Metazoa > Chordata > Mammalia > Rodentia > Castoridae > Castor > Castor canadensis. The sequence goes on along the minus strand of NC_133404.1, from coordinate 35,637,403 downwards.
TAGCTGGATTTCCATAATTTCATTAGATATTTGAATTGAATTTTAATCAGCTGGTTTGAACCCACCAGGAAAATGCACTTTTTGCAGAGCATACAAACTAAATCGTTTATAGCTTCTCAAATTATTTTTTATCATATATTTCACTGGAGAAATGTTTCCTAAACACTAGGAGCTTTGCAGGTATCATTAGCAATATGGTGAAGCTCACAGTACACATTATGTACTATGTCTAGAGAAATAATTTATTTTTCTTGTTTCTTTTAAATAAAAAGTATAAAAAATTATCCCTAGTTTTTCTCGTGTCCATGGTCTGGAAAAGTTCATATTAATTTGGACTCTCTGAGTACTGAGCAAGAATGGAAGATTAACCATGGTGGTGTTGAAAATAAGATGTATCAGATGTCATTCTTGTCACTGTGACAGAATGTCTGACAATTATTTTAGTTCATAGTTTCAAATGTTCCAGCCCATAGTCCTTGGCTCCTTTGATTCTCAGCCTGAGGTGAGGCAGAATATTATGGTGGCAGAAGCTTTGAGAAGGAGGATTGTTCACTTCATGGCAGAGACAGAGGAAGGGACTAGGGACCAGGTACATCCTTCTAAGTCACACCATGAATGACCTACAGCCTCCAACTATGCCCTACCTCCTAAAGTTTCTACCACCTCCCCAAATTGCACTACCAGCTGGGGTCCAAGCATTCAACCTGTGACCCTGTAGGGTCACATTCGTAGTCACACATAATAGAAGGTAAACTGGTATAGGATCTCTGAGTTAGTAACTGAGCTAATTGATGGAACTCAGTCTTAGGATTTAATACTAACTTCAGCTACTTAAAGGCTTTAATCCCCAGATTCATACTCTGTAAAGAATATAGGTTATGAAATTGGTATGGATTTTAGGGCCATATCACCATCTTCACTGTTTGCCCTTGAATCATTTGTCTTCTCTGAAGCCTGATGACTGTATTTTGTAAAATTAACAAAATTTCATCCATCTTGCAGGGTCTTCATGCAGACGTCTCGCATGCAGTAAAGTAACTCAATAAATGAAAAGATATTATCCACACTAATACGTTCAAGCCACTAATATGGTTGTCAAGGAACAAATGCCCATGAAAGAGAGAAAAGTTGATCTGAGATCACATGACAGAATTAGACTAAAACCTAGGTCTTCAGCTAGGTACCCTTCCCACTAACTCCTTTGCTTCTCAAATCATAATCAGTCATGGTCCAACAACAGAGAAAAAGAAAGGAAAACACCTACATTGTAGGATAGTTCTCTAAAAATTCCATGCTAATTTTATAACTTTAATTGGGTTGGCATGGACAAGATTTGTCTTAATAGGAGAACACATTCATTAGGTTGTAAAGTACAATCCCAAGCAGGAGACAGCATGTGACAAATTATAGAAATAACAAGGCTCCCAATGACCAATGGAGTGCACCTGCAGCCATCCCACCTGGGGCTGTGAGTTCATTACCCTCATAAACCAAGGTAAGGTCAGGCTTAGTCAGACTTCCATTAAGAGGCCCCCAAGGAGATCCCAGGTGCAAAAGGTACTAACATAGATGCAATGAAAGATATGTGAGAACTTCTCTTTCCTGTCCCGAAATGGACTTTGTTGGACAGCTAAATGAAGGGTGAGTTAAATAGGGGCAGGGGCTGCCCCACAGAGCAGTGGGCCAAAACCAGAAACATGGATTAGTTTTGTCTTCATTGTTACGAGTTGAGTCAGGGACGGTTTTTATAAACTGCATGAGAACCTAACCTTGCAAGTTTGTTCAGGTGCAGCTGTTTCTTTTAGGGGCAGGAAGAATACATCTGTTTCTTTATTTGCTAGTAAGTGGCCTGTCTTCTGTGAGCCAACGCTAGTTGGATGAGAAGGAAGCCAACGTTTTTGAGCCTTAGGAATGGCATGTGAAGTCAGTTGACCTGGCCACATTTCAGGCCTCCCAATTAGATTTGCTTTTCTAAGTGGCTCTTGCTGTTTCCTATTTTCCTTCTAGAGTTGACCGTGCAAAAATGATCCCTGGTGTTGGAATATCTTTTCTAACACCAGTTGGCAAGCTGCCTTGGGCTAGATTTGAAGCAGAGATGGCATAGTAGAGTTGGTGCCATGCTTTCAAGATGTCTTCTATATAAGAGGTTCTTGGGGTTTCTGGAGAGACAGGGTCGTTAAGGAAGCCATGGTTTGTTTAGGAGTGAAATGTTTTGTGGCTTGGGAAGCTGAGTTTTACATAATGTCCTGAAATCACAATGAGAATTTAGTGATTTAGTGGAATTGAACTGAAGTACTTTTTAACTGAGAAACAGAATCCAAATATTAGATTTGAGTACATCATGATCTTACAGTACCCCATTAATCATTCACATAACCCCTGTGCCTAAGGTGGAGAATATTTTAAAAAGCCTCATTCATTTCCTATCGTGGGGAAGTCAGGAACCTGAGATTGGAATGTGGCTTTGCAGTAGCTTGATCAGGCCACACTGATGGGGGTGGTAATCCCTGGGGATATCTGGTATGAAGAGGGTTCAATCAGATGGAGGAGCTACAGTTATTGAAAATAACCAGACTGGACAAGCCAGAGGGTTTGTAAAACCCACATCTAAGGAGCGCCAAAGGTCAAAGCTGGCAACACTAAATTTTGTCTCCGAGTAGGACCAAGCTGGTGTTCAGGGAAAATACAAGGGTTTTGGAAACTTGTGCAAATACAGCCCTGAAGCAGGAAAGATGGAGTGGACACACAGCAGAGGACCTGGAAACTCTTCACAGCAGAATCCTGAGATATTTGCGTTTTGATGGAGCTACAGTTCTTGTGTCTTTATTTTATTCCATTCCTTTTCATCTTAGTTTTTGTTTTGATTGGATCCACAGTGCGGGAACATGCCCACGTTGAGCTCTTTATTAGCTTCACTGCAATCTGTTTGGATTTTTATTTTTGCTAGAACTACCCAGATGAATGATTCCAAAGTATACCTTGAGGCTCAGTTGGTTGGTTTGGCAAGGCTCAAAGCCTACTTTTTAAACTTCAATTATCTAGCTGATTTATGCTCATAAATACAACTGCAGATTTTTACCAGGGCAGAATATTGTAAAAGCAAAATAAAACATGATTTGAAAAAAAAAAAAAAAGACAGGGTGACGATGCCAGATTTCTTTTGGGTCCACAGCCCAATAACAGTTAACCCTGCATAAACCTTTTTAATGTACAGGTGTTGGCTTAGTGGGAGAAGCAATGTTTCAGCTCCTTAGAAATGAATAGATGGTCTCCTGGTAACCAAACACCTGCTTATTAAGCAATTGCCTCTCTCCCAACTAACAGTGTGATGACAAAGCCTAGGGAACTGACTTCTTGCTCTTGCCTGGTCTGTCTTTCTTTGTGCGTCTGTCTGTAACTCTGTCTCTCTCTTACACCAAACTGGTAATTTGACTTGGAGACTGAGGAGGGAAGGATTTATTGATCCCAAGAGGAACTTGAAAAATCCATCTTCCTAAAGTAGCTTCCTATCACCTGGCCAATGTGTGGTGTGGTGACACTTAAAAGGCAAAATAATGACAAGTGGAAGCCTGCTACAGACTAGCTCCAGCTGTCTGAGGCCAACAAAATTCTGTCACATTACATGTATTCAGGAGAGTTCCTGGAGAAAGATGTGAGACTCTTCTAAGTAGTCACTTTGAGAAAGTCCTCTCTGGTAAAAGGAGGGATACCAGTCAAATTGTCACAATTGAAGTGATTGGAGCAAGATAGCTGGGCCTTGACCTCTTCATATAATTAAGAGATGGGAGGTTGGTGGGGAATCTTGGCCCTCTGAGCAGTTAGGTGGTAGGACCAAGGTTAGAGCTTACTGAGGTCTTGAGATGGATGGTACCAAATTATAGGCAGAGTATGTGAGTTTCTGGTAGACTCACTATTTCACAAAAATAAAAGCTAGAATTAATGAATCGTCTTTTCTTAGTGAAGGCACATTTGATTAGATGAATGCTGTGTGTGTAAGCAAAGTAAAAAAGAGGAAAAGCTATTACATGAATGTCCTGTCATTGCCAACAGACTGGGTCAGGAAGTCCCACCTTCCAAGTCTACTTTGACATCTTAGTCATAGTCAGGGAGCCTTTCAGGAATTCATGAGAGCCTGGTGTGAGGTATCACATCGTGGGGCTCCTATTCTAGACTCAGCACCAACAAGCCAAATTTGTGCTTTGCATGAATTAATTAATTAATTTCTTGGTGTTTCAGTTTCCTTCTCCGTAAAATAGAGATAATAGGAATACACATAGGATTATTGTGAAGATTAAATGAGTTGGTGCATATATAAAGTTCTTACAACAGTGGCTGAGGAGTGCTAACTCTGTAGTAATTGTTGTCAATGATGATCCAACAATTTGATGAAAGTTATAGAAGCTCAGCCCACAAAACCCCAAATATCTGTACTCACTGAATTTTAAACATAATGCACCCATGCAGTACATGTGAGAATACTGGCCAAGGCTGTGCCAGGAGGCAGAGGCAGGGCTAAAATGCAACTGTACAGTGGATTTTGATTCTGTTGGTGCCTTTGCCATAGATCGATGACTTTCAAGAGAAAGTCTGTCGTCTGTTGAATACAGTATCACATACAATGGGAGTTTTATGTGATAGACAGGTTTTATAAAACTCTAAAAGAGGGTGATGTTGGAACTTCATACTCATTTATTAGAGAATGCAAAAAAAAGTTCAAGTGCATGGAATGGTGGCTCTTAATTATAATCCCAACCCTTGGATGGTGGAGCCAGGAAGATTGGAAGTTCAAAGCCAGGCTGAACATAGTGAGATGCTGTCTCAAGCAAGCAAACAAAGTTCAATTTAATAATATGCTGACTTGTCATGATATTGGATATTAATACTTATGTTCTTTCTTACATATTTACTATATCCATTTCTAATACTCTTATTGTTAATAGTACAAACTCTGAAGAAGTAATGTTGGCATAAAAAGTTGCTAAATGAACCATGGTGTTTACTTGACATCAACTGTTCCTTGAAGAGAGATTTAATTCACTTAATTATATTGAAATATAAATTACAGAATAGCTCCTGTCTCGTGAAAGCATAGAGAGGGCATCCTTTCATTCTCACTTTAATTAGAAGGCAATGACTTAGTTACTTTGAGACCTGCAGTTGTCTTTTCTGGCCCTGAGAAGGTGTAACCTGGTTATTCCAGATGAATTAAACTGGAAGGTACTACTGTACACATGGTGGATCTGCCACAAAAAGACTTAATAAATAGCTCCGTGCTGCTCACGAACCATTGAAAACCGCACAGGAAGACATTTACTTAAACTGGGTGCTAAAATTTATAGGAAGTGGTATTTGTAGAAGAACAGATGAGCACACCCTAGGGAATGGCTGTCATTTCAAAACTTAGAGAGAATGGTGTCATTGAGAAGAAGAAGAACAGTAAAACCTAGTGTGAGACAAGGGAAACAGTGGAAGTTATGAGGCTGTCTTGTGGCAGAGCATTCAGGCAACTGTGTCCATTTCTGCTGCTTTCTAGTGTATCATTGCCTTTTTCTGAGTCCTCCTCCGTTTTACTGTGGGGTTTCTTATCCATGATCTTCTGCTCAATATCTACAGCCTTCTTCATTGTATGCTAGTCCATATGTGAGAGCATGACAGAATATGGCTTCTGCAGGCCTCACAGCAGGTAGTGACAGATGCAGGCTGATTATCAATTTCAATTCCAGGTGGCTGGAAGAGAGGATTTGGCTCCGTTTAATCAAAGCTTTGTGGTTTGCATTCCTGTCCAACTCTGACCACTAAGAGGACAGCATCTAGCTAGGGCTATTGGGTCCCTCCTGAGAGTGGAGGGTGTATAGCTATAGAGCAACGTCTCCTGAGGAAGCAACTGTCTGCATAAATGGTGAGGTGAAGATTGAGTTCTCCCCTAGCTGTTCAGGGAACACCTCCCAATTATAAGTATTGATGCATTAAACTATTTGAAAAATTGAACTGGTTAAAGGTTTCCCTGAAGCATTTATCCAGCAAGATATTCCTTATTATTGGGAGAGTGCTTAGTTTCCTTCCTTCCCTCCTCCTCCTTTCCTCCCTCCCTCCAACCTTTTCTCTCCCTCATTTCCTTCCTTCCTTCCTTCCTTCCTTCCTTTCTTCCTTCCTCCCTCCCTCCTTCCTTCTTTGGTCCCCCCTTTTTCTTTCCTTCCTCCCACTCTTCCTGTTTTCCTCCCTCTCTCCTTCCTATCTTTCTTTCTTTCTTTCTCTCTCTCTCTCTCTCTCTCCTTCCCTCCCACTCTTTGCCACCTCCCTCTAGTCTCCTCCAGATGTGAATGTGAAAAGATGTCAAGAATGGTACAATCCAGTCAGGGATAAAAGCAGATCACAAAAAAAAAGAAAGAAAAGAAAAGATTATCTTTGTGTTAAACTAAACATATGCTAAAGAGAAAGGAGGTTGGGAAGTTGGTGGGGGCAGAGCAAAGAGATAATGGTTTTAGCATCAGTTTTACTGCAAAACTGGAGATGTGTGGAGATGTGCATTGGTGACTTGAGAGACAGTTAAAGATGAGATGTTCCATTAGGGGCTGCATGGGTGCAGAGGCTGGAGGACCCTGAATGAACACAGGGACTGTCAAGTCATGAGCTCCATCCACAAAGAATGGTCCTAGCCTCTCCAGAAGTTGAATTTTGGAGCCAGCCTCTTGGAAGAAGGGTATAAACAGAAGTTTACAAAATAAGAAATTTACTTGGCTATAAAAATAAGGACAATTCAGAGAGCTGTCTGTATTGGTGATGAGTACCTCTGTTACCTTATAGACACATCTTATTTACAGACCCCCATGCAGTCAACTGACACATTCTGTCATTACCGACAGAATTATGAATTCATAATTCATAATTATGAATTATGTCACATTCATAATCATTGTGAAGAATCCCTGATCATACACTCCCCCCTGAAATTTGCTGGCTTCTCTGTCATTCAAGAGTCTCTTCTACCCATACACCCCTATCTTACTGACCTTGTCCAGCTCTTTCCATCCATCTGATAGATCTTTCTATGTTCTCTTTGGCTCAAAACCTAGTCTTCTTTAGCTCTCTCTATCCCCTGCCAGGTCAGTTTGTGTTTAATTTTTGAGTCTTAATTTTCCACACACGCATTTCTACTTTTATTTTGGTATTTTAATTTTTTTGTTGGTACTGGGGTTTGAAGTTAGGGTCTCGCACGTGCTAGGTAGGCACTCTACCACTTGAGCCATGCCTTTAGCCCCCATTCCTACTTTTAAATAGAATAATTTCACAACTTTGAGTATCCAGGAACTTAAAAGCAGTCATAGCCTATCTCTGTGATAGAAAAGAGTTTTTCACTCAAACATAGGACAGATTTCATTTCTTATATTTTCAAAATGAGGACATGAGAATCACATTTGATCACATTTGAGAATTAGTTTACTGCTAAACTTCTCAAATTACTTCTAACTTCCCTCTTCTAACTCCTGTAGCCTCATTTGCCTTTGATGTTCTGGTTCTTTCTTCCTCAGGACCACTGTCTCCCACCCAAGACAGAGACATCTCTACCTTCATGTACATCGACCTTTGCCACATCAATTCTAATAAAGTAATACTTGGAAATGTTTTTTGAGCATTCACAGGGGACAGCTAAGGAACTCATCAGACATACAATGACCTGCCAAGCAAGTTGACCTTCCCATTGACTTATGGAAATTAAGATACATAATTTTTGTGGAAGTAAATGTCTTGGCCACTGCAGCTTGTGGCCAAGGAGATTCTATGACTATTTCTTTCACTCAAATAATAAATGTAATGGTGAGAACATTGGATCTGGAGCCAAAAGATGCATATTTTGGTTTTAGCCTTTTCATTTCACCTTTTAGAAAGTGATCTGTTCATTCCTTTATTCATCCATTCATTCATTTATTTGTATAAGTCTATCTGTCTGTCTGTATGCGTTTATGTAATTATAGTTTCAGTTTCTTTGTCTATAAAAGAAAGAGATTAATTCTGGGGCTTGAGGACCACATTGAGAATGAACTTAGATAGTGTGTGCGGACATGGCTACTAAACCAAGTACCAACAAGCACTGTGGGAATTGACAAGCACTGTAGGGGTGTGAGTTTTCCTATCACATAGGCCTGGGCTCCTTCTTAACTCCATCACATTCTGGGTGAGGGTTCTAAGGCTAGGGTGCTGGCCCTTTCTTAGACTCCACATCAGTACAATGAGGAAGGTAATATTTAGGTTCTGTGCCTGAGGACTGGGAGACATAACGGGACCTAGAAGGCATTCTATACATCTTGGTTTTTCACTCTTCCCCTCTCTCAGGCCCTTGCTCAAGCTGCAGATTCCCTCCTGCCATTGTCCTCTCTGAATGCCAACAGTGAGTAGCCACTGGTTTCAGTTGGACCAGGAGGAAACTCAGTGCCTTAGCTAGACAACAACCTCCTTTACCTACCCCAGGGAACAGTCAGGTGGAGTAAGCATCAGTAGAAAATTCTGTACCCAGCCTTGCCTTTCTGTCTTCACCTCTTCCTGTGAACTCTCCTATTTTGGAAGAGATCTTAAACACATATGGCTCAGGTCATTAATAAGAATAACAGCAGCTGATAGCCGTGTGGCATTTTATGAGTTTTAAAAATAGATTCCAAATATCATAAAAATTCATCATATTTGTGGCTTATCCCATGAGCCAGGTGCTCTGCTCTATGCTGGGGTATTGTGGAGAGCCAAATATTTTGGGGAAAAATCATATATATCCAAGTGATATTTACATGCACATGTCTGTGCATGTGCATGTAAATATCACTAATATTGTAAAAATTTTAAGTGCTATGAACCAAACAAATAGGGTGTTCAAAAATTAACAGGACTAGTTTGACTACTCCTTCATCATTTATGTTGAAGATCCAGGTAGGACTCTATAAGAAGAGGTTAATTAAATCAAGATCAGAAGTATAACAAGGGATGAGCAATATTAAGAGAGTGGGCTGTACATTCTAGGCTAGGACCAATGTGTATGAAGGTATCAAAGCAGTTCAATAAAACTCAAGAAGACTAGTGAGTATGAACCATTAGGAGCAAGGGGAGAGAGATTCAAGAAGAGACTGGAGAGGGGACAGGGGCCAGTTCATGCATGACCCTTGGTCATGGTCAGGAGTTTGGGTTTATGAGCAGTGTGAAATCTCTGCATGTTTTGAGTGACACAATGGCATAGATTTACATTTCTGGCTGATTGCTATGGGGTAAACCATTGATCGTCAGGTGGATGCTCTTAGAGCCTAATTGAAACAGGGTTCTTCTTTCTCCCAGGACAAAGGGCCAAAAGTTTTCCAGGTGCTACACTTCTGGTATTTCCTAGCCCTCCTCTAACCACCTGATATATAAGTCCAAACCATTGGGTGTATAAACCATGTTTATTCCACTAATGCAAGTGTGCTCTCATACTTGTGCCATATAAAGGGAAGTCAATGTGTCAGCCTTGCCCAATCCCAGCATGGTTCTCCTCAATGTGACAGAAAAATGGGAGACCTGTGCACTTTGCTGACCTTCTGGCAGTGAGTTCCAGCCTGTACCAAGAAATGCTTGTAGATGTTCTTTCAAGTCCTGCTTATGACAAACTTACTGGCCACTGAGCAGAAAATTGGCTAGAGAGGGAGAAAGCAGATCTTGACCTGAAGGTAGCAAATTATGATGAGGAATGGAGGACCGTCGTGGGCTGAAGGGTGTCCTTCCTAAATTTCTATGTTGATGTCTGAACCCTAGTACCTCAGAATATAACTGTATTTGAAGGAAAGGTCTTTCAAGATGTGGTTAAGTTAAACTGAGGCCCTTAGAGTGGGTAATCCAATGTAACTGGTGTTCTTATAAGAAGAGGAGATTAGGACACAGACACACAGAGAAGGAAGACCATGTGAAGACAGGAAGAAGATGGCGTATGCAAGCTAAGAAGAGAGGCCTCTGAGAAACCAACCCTACTGACACCTTAATTTTAGACTTCCAGCCTGCAAAACTGAGAAAAATAAGTACCTTTTGATTAAATTACCTCACTGTGGTATTTTGTTATGGCGCTTCTAGCAAACTAATTCTAGGAACTAATCAACTGGAGCAAAGGAAAAAAGAGCCAAGAGACTGACATGAATCAGAAGAGATAAGTACAAATGTTAACTTTACTCAATGTGATGGCAGTCAGTGCTGAATACCAAATTCTTCTATATTTTTCTCTTGGACTTCCTTACTTCTTTGAAGATGGTGGTGGTCATGTAACTTTTTTTGGTCAATGGGATATGATTGAAGGGGCATGCATCATATCTAGTTAGAAACTCCTTTCTCTTCCACCATATTAATGACCAATGTCTCCAATGATGGCTGCTTTGTAGACTGGGTTGATGAATGGCATGATGGGAACAGAGCTCGTAGAAAACCTGTGATGGATTCGTGGTAGAGGAGATAAATGAGCTTTTAGTGCTCATGCCTCTGAGTACCTTGAGTGATACATGCATACCACTGAGCATCTCCAGCAACTTTGGAAGGAAGCATAGCTTAGCCCATGCTGAAGAACCGCAAAAATCACTTTGAGGTTATGAGACAGATGTGAGCATTGCATCAGCCCAAGCTTTAGCATGCCAATCCGGGGATCTGCCTCAGATAAGTGAGTATTTATAGTCAAACTCACGTAATTATTGTTACTGTCTGTATGCTTCTTGCAAACACTGTTTATCTATGTATTAGATAATATTGTCCATTCATTACTTGTCTTATGATAACACTGCGACATATGGTGTTTGTTTAATGTTTCAGTTATTTCTAGGAGTGCTCACATGAGAATAGAGTAGAACAAATTAAGCCCAAGGTAACAATGTCCCCTGAGCCTCAGGACCAGGGAACAGGAGTGCAAAACTGTGCTCAGACAGATAGCATAAGGTCAACCCAGTAGAAATGTAAAATAGGAGAAATAATTATGATGAGAAAACAAGATACACAATATACCAATGTAGGGGTGAGGTCCATTGAGTGCACTTGAAGGTAACACCTGATTCCTCCCAGGAAGGAGGAAAATGTAAAACATTCTGTAATGCTCACTAAAAATGTGGTGTTGAGAGCCAGCATGGGGAAACCAGAGCTGAGGCTGATTCCTTTATAAGTGGCTAAGCTTTGTGCCTCAAGGAGAGAGAGGGTTAACTCAGAGAGGAGGGTACTGGGGCACTCTCAGGGTGTCCCTTGTTTGTGTTACCAAAAAGAATTCTATATTTTGATGCTGTGGATTCAAATATGAGCATCATTACCAACTAACTAGGTGATCCTAGACCAGTTTTTGAGCCTCAGTAAGCCTTGATTATTTGAGGCACTTCCTCAGATTAAAGAGGGTAACTATAAAGTTGCTGTCCTCAGGTAACCATGCAGGTAAAATAAAATAACTGGTGTGCATCTGCATGGTCTGGCTCAATTATAGTTGGTTTCTTCCCTCCATTCTTACTTTCCTTACTTAAGAAAGGTACATACTAGAGTGTGGGGGAATGGCTCTCAAACCACCGAGTAATGGGTCCCTCTTAGTTTTTTTTTTTTTTTACTTGATTCACCTTTAAGAATCTCCTCATATGTTTTTGTTTCATAAGTCTTCATGTTCATCTCATCCCCTGTACTATCATTCAGCCCTTACAGAAAGACTCTTTCTTAGGGCTTGCTTGATTTGTTCATGGTTTATAATGCAAGCTTGTTTTGAGTGCACTAAAGTTCCATGTTTTAAAAAATCATTTATGAAAACTCACAATAACATACTGGCACACAGTTACTGCTCACTTTGTGGAGCAAACATTATTACCACACTCACCCAGCCTCACTTTCCCCTTCCCCATGCTTACTACAATGCCACTTTGCTTCCAGCTCAGGTATGGTGCGCTGCCAAAGGACCCAGGTTAGAGTTTGCCATTTAATTCAGAGGACGGCCCTTGAGCCTTGTGATGCTTGTTAGAGGGAAAGCTTTCACAGAGAGGTTACACAAGTGACACAGTTTATTTTATTTTTCAATCACGTATTTGGAATCATAGATATGCACTGAGGCTATATAGTTCTCTCAAATTTAGAATGAATAGGATGGTAAATGACATTACATAAATCTGCCATGCACCCAAAAAATGCTAATAAAAGATCAAATCAGAGATACTCACTAGTACATTATTCATAGCAACCCAATGGTTCAGCAACAGCAGCATGACAAATCAGAGACCTAGGGACATGTGCGGCCCCCATGGGGCTGGCTCTAGTTATTCCATTTGCAGGGATGAAGGACCTGATAAGAGGGATAGTCTACCAGGATGACTTCAAATGCACATGACATTTTGATTTATTCTTTGAATGGTAAAAGTCCCTGGGTCACCATTTTCTAATCTGTCAAGGGAAATTGAAGAGTGGGAAGCAGAAGACAAGCCCTTGGAAAATTGGAATGTGAGGAAAAAAAAAAAAAGCTTTTGTGAGTAAAAGAGCTTTAGGAATTGTGCTGAAAAGTTATTTAATGAGGATCAGCTCAAATAGTGGCTGGCTCGTTTTTGCTTTATGTCAAATTAGTTTGTGTTGAACATCCTTAGGTCCTGAGAATTATAGATGATGCCTTGTGTTATTGAAATTTGATTTTTTTCGTCAAAACCAGATTTTGGAGATCCCCTGTGGTAACAAACTACTAGAAGTACTTTTTCCCCCTCTCTCCCTACATAGCTTTAGAACTGAATTCTCTTCCATGGATCAGTGGCCATGCCTTTGTACCTGGTCATGGAGCATGTTAACTCAAATAATGCAGATGCTAAAATGAAAAATGTATGTGCCTTTTCTGTTTGTGCTTTTTAATTCAGTCTTCCTCCCCTTCTTAATACAAACTGAATGTCCTTTAACCTTATATTTATTGAGTATTTTTAAATGATGCCTGTTTCCTAGTGGGCTAATGATTGCTCTAAGCACTTGGGCTACATTAGCTAATAAAATACACAGGTCTTGTCCATCATAGACTTACTCTCTCCAGGAGGAGACAGAAAATAAAAATAATAGCACAACAGTAAATTACATAGAATGGCAAATGGTTTAAATGCTGCAGGAAAGTGAAAATCAGAATGAGAGCCAGAGATCAGAAGTGCCAGACCATGGAAAGCCCAATAATTTTAAAGATTATAAGCAGGATAAGCCTCATTATGATGACAACATTTGATCAAGTTCTGGAATGAGTTGAGGGTGTTTGCTATGTGATTACCACAGGGGAAAGTGTTCCAAGCAGAGGCAATAGTTATTGCAAAATCTCAGTGGTAAGTGGGTGTTTGTTTTGTCTCAGGAACAGCAAGAGGGCTAGTGTCTCTGGGACCTGAGTTAGCATGTAGGAGGTTAACCAAGAAGGATTACCATCCCAAATGGGCAGGGGGCAAGAGACCAGACAGGATCCTCTGTAGTGAGTGGTGAAAAGACTTTAGCTTGTACGCCAGGTATAAATTGTTGGCGGAATTTTAGCAGAGGGAAGTTACAATGATTGTTTTTCTTCTGCTCTTGGACTCATGTCACTTTATAATTATTAGATTGTCAGAATTCAGCAACAAACTACGTAAGAATGTGCCAGTGGCTGAAAAAAATGTATGAGGAATACCATCCTCTTCCTAAGTATGCTTATCCTGAGTATGCTTATCCTACTGAGTGGTATTCATTCATTTACTGTGAAATAGGACCCCGTGGTGGTCTTATTTGGTGTGTTACAATTTGACTTAGGAGTTTTAGTTGAATATTATGCAAGACAGGCCTAAAGCAAGCAAACCAACAAAAACTATATTAAATCACACATTTCTTTCCCTCTCCAAACCCAAACTCTGGTCTTCTTTAATGGCCCAATGTAATTTTATTGTGAAGTACTATTTCTGTGAAATATGATTATATGCTAGTAAGAAATGGGTTTGTAGTCAAATAAATCTGACAAACTTTGGTTTCTTAAACTATGAATTACCATTTGACTTACAACTTTGGCTGTATTCCCAAACTTTCCCAGCTAACATTTTCATTATTGTAATTTTCAAACAATCTTTCATAATGGATTCTGTTTACTCTTGAAGAAAATACTCATGTTCAACTCCTAAAATTTTTGCTTCTAATTTGGTATTAACTTCTGGTTTAATTTTAACATATTAGAAATAAAACCTATATATTTTTCAAACTTTTAGAATTTATTTGTTTTAATGAAGTAATGCATATCCATTTTTCGAATACTGTTTGGTTTTTTTCTTTTTTTTGAGACAGGGTCTTGCTATGAAGCTCAGGCTGACCTTGAACTCATGATTCTCCCGCTTCTGCTTCCTGAGTGCTGTTATTGCAAGCATGCAACCACCATGCCCAGCTTAAAATATTCTATTTTTAATAACTATTGAAAAGAAGCATGTTGAGGCCTCCATATCATTTCCAATAAACATTATTTTCATTATGTTCAGAACAGGTATTTGAAGTAAGGGAATCGATCATTTTTCCTGTTTTTAAATGTGAAGGGTATACATGTCAGAATAAACAAAAATAAATTTTTAGTATAAGCATGTCCCAAATATTATATTTATCCTAAGAAATTATTTATTGTTTATCTGAAATTTGAATTTAACTAGGCATCTTGTTATTTGTCCCTGTTTATTCATTTGTTATATTTGGCAACTCTATTTGGGATAATATCAAACAGGGTTTATGAAGAAAAAATGGTAATAATAGAAAGCACCATTTTGTGCATTTAACAAATCAATACATCTAGACTGAGACCATTGGTGGCCACTAATGGCACCAGGCTAAGCCTGTTTCAGGAGTGCTCATGTGAGAATGGAGTAGCATATTACTTGATACGCTTTATTCTTTCAATACATAGGTGATGCTCTTGCCTGTCACTAGGCACCCCCAAGCCACCTTGTTAACTGGACAAAAATAGCTGCCTGTGACCCATCCTAGTGCACACTCCGTATAAGGAGTCTAGTAAGAGACACTAGCATCCAGTTGCATGCCCTACTTTAGTAGAAGGGTAAAGAAGAAAAAAATTCTACACAGAAGCTGGCATCCAACTGGGCAATTTTGAATATCTTGACTTTATTGACAATGGAGAGTGAAAACAACAATAAAAGTTCTTTCCTGAGAGTGAAACCCAAAATTTAGCCCTCACATAAAATTTTGGCTTGGTTTTATGCTACACATGTATCTGAAATATGTGATCTTCAAAATCTGTCATACATGCTCTCCAAAAGAAGGCAAATTCAACCTATATCTCTAAGTACTCCCGAAAGTTCCAAGGAGAGTGATAAGATTACAAAACACACAGAAGATCCACAAGTAAATATGCAAAGCTAATCTAGAGTAATTTTTCTTTTTTTAAGAAATGAAAGTACATGTGAATATTTATTTTAAAAATAAACAAAGCTGATGAGGCAAAGCTAACACAAAAAATAGCACATAGCCCTATGCATAATCAGACACACAAAATAAGGTAATGGTATTTAGTGTCAAAAATCAATGAAAGCATGAAAAAGAAACAAGGTACTATAAAATAAAATGAAACAGATTCTATAATACTGACATAAAACATCTATATGAGTCAATAAAGATAATAATAATAATAAAATTAATTACATAGCAAATTTAATGTAGCCATAGACAAAATTAGTAAACTGGAAGGGAATTCCAATAGGATGATTCAGAATTCAGTCAAAGAGATGATAAGATTAAATATAAGAGAGTGGTATTAAGAATGTAAAGGATAGAAAAAGAAGGTATGTGGTACTTTAAAAATACAAGGAGTTAATAAAAATGATAAAAGTCAATATTCAAAGAGATAGCACCTACATATTTTTCATAGTTATTTAAAAAATTGAACTTCAAAAAAGGTCAAACTTCAGATTTAGGTAGACCAATGAAATCTGAGTACAATAAATAGAGGTACAATACTCTACTACTGAGCTGTGCCCCAGCTCTAAGCAAGGTAATTTAGATATAACAATAAATAAGGGATAAAATTTTAAAAATTAAAATATTTAGTTGTGTATACTCAGAAAAATATTGGTGTGGTTATAAGAATATTAAGAATAATATAAGGCAAGAAGTATTGTTGAAGACATTTCATTCAAGAGAGGATATGAAAACTGAAGAGCATTTATTTAATATTATTGTTTCAAATTGCATAAAGAAAAAGTTGATTGAATTGATGAGCCTAATACCCTGGAGCTATTCTATGGGTGGGCTGAGCAAGCTCCCTGGACTTTAGCAAAAAGCAGTTTGAAAAGTACAGCCAGCTGACACTTGAGATGGGATGTTTGTCAACGTGGAGAAAAACCATCCAGCTCAGTTAGGGCAGAAATTAAGGGTGGGTCGATGACATAAGGAACAAAACAAAAAGGGTCTGTTGGAGTCACTGATGAAAATACCAGTGGGGGTTTCCTGGGCAGAAGGGAGGTTGTCATAAGGTAACAGGTACGTTCAATGTTAATTAAATAGCAAAACATCAAACAGGTAGAGCTAAACTTTCTAAATTTGAATGGCCTTAATGACATCGATTCAAAATATATTTATTGTAAGTACAACTTAAAAGGATAAACATCATTCATAATCATGTTGGGAGATTTTAACACAGTTCTCTCAGTAAATGATAAAAGAGCAGAATCAAAAAAGTCATTAAGGATAAAAAACGTGAATAAATGATTGGCAGACATAATCAATTTAACTTATACACATAAGACATCCAACCAATAAGTGCAAAATGCTGTTTTAAGAGTAGAGAGAATATTTACTAATAAACCATGTTGAGCTATAAAACTAGTTGCATAACAAAGAATTTAATTCCTCCAGAGCATTTTTTATCTTATTGCAGTAGAAAGAAGCTAAAAACCAAAAAGGAAAAGAAAATATCACACTATTTTAAATAAAAAAAAAAAACTTCAAACAACCCATGGATCACAATGGGCATTAGAAAAAATTTGAACTTAATTGATATAAAAAATGATGGAATGTAGCCAAATCTTCAGGAGGAAAATGCTTACCTTTATAGCAAATATAATTCTAAAAGCCTGAAATCAATTATTCAAGCCTGAAAATTCAATGTTAAAATGAATCAGATCATAAGATAAAATAGTAAAACAGAAAACTAATATATAATAAAAAGAGTCAAAAAAGCCAAAATAGTGGCACTTTAAAAAGATTACCACAATCAATAACTCTGTAACAAGAACAATCATGAAAAATAGTGAAATAAAGCATAAATCAGAATATCAGAAATAAAATGGCACACTGCTATTATATATGCTAACAGACGTTTAAAAGTTCACTTGGAGAAAAATCAACTATGTTACAGAATGTCAACTATATTCTAGTAGATTTGAATATTTTGACTAAATGGATAAACTTCTGAAGTGATTATCTGCATAGCGTTATATTTGTTGAAGAAAAGGAACTAATAAAGAAACCGAACTAATAATTTCAAAACCTCCCACAAAGAGGATTACAAACCAGAGAAATTCACTGGAACTCTGGAATAGTCTATCAAAATTTACTTGAGAAATGACACCAGTGCTGCACAAAATTTTCCATAAACTAAGAAAAAGGGGACGATTTCCTGCTTCATTTCTCAAGACCAACTTAGGTGTCATATACTCTTAATTATATACTTCATCATACTCTCCAAGTGAGATTTCTATAAGAAAGGGAGAAAATATAGTTTAACCTCACCTGTAAACTAATGCATAAAAATCCTTCAGTGTTTTAACAAAACAAATTTGGTAATATACAAAAAGAATATCACATGAAAAGCAAGTTTAATTAGTTCTAGGAATGTAAGATTGGTTTCATTCTTGACATTAATGAAATTTACTACATTAACAAAACAGGAGTGAATCATACAATTATCTTAATTTGTATACATGAAGTCATTTGATAAAATTTAATACATAATTTATAATAAAAAGTCTGATGAAGTAATAATAGAAAGGAGCTCCCTTAATCTGTTAGACGTTATCTACAAACACAATCACATATGTGCATATATACACATGCATAGATATAAGTCATCTCTGTACATGTTGAGATATTGAAGTTTTTGCCCCAAACTAAGAAAGAGACAGGATGTCTTACTTGTCATTTGACTAGAGGAACTAGTCTGTGTAATAATGGTAAAATATGAAATAAAAGTTATAGAAACTGAGAAGAAAAATTAGAACGCGTTCATAGATATGTTAAAAAGTACAAAGAATCTAAATGTAAACAAAATTGCTAAGGGAATTTTTCAAGGTTTCTAGATACAAGTTTGAGATACAAAAACCAATTCTGGATTGAAGCTGTCAAAAATAAATTAAAAATAAAATGTACTCTTTGAATTTGGAATACAATTTATAGTGGTATCCAAAATATCAAATAAACATAAATAAATCTTTCAAAATGTATGCATAATCTATATAACCACTATTAAGAAGTAAACTAGAAAGGAGAAAAACAGAAGAGATTAATCAATTCAGGTTGTAATATATAGATACATGGAAATGTCCTGACAAAACACCCTGTAGCACTATTTTAAACAACCACTAAGGAAAGCAGTGTGGAGATTCCTCAAAAAACTAGAGGTAGAACTGCCATATGATCCAGTGATACCGCTCCTGGGCATCTGCCCAAAAGAGTGTAAAACAGGATACAGTAGAGATCCCTGTACACCGATGTACATCGCAGCACTGTTCACAATAGCCAAGCTCTGGAAACAACACAGGTGCCCCACAACTGACGAATGAATCATGAAAATGTAGTACATACACACAATGGAGTTTTACTCACCCATAAGGAAAAATGATACCATATTGTTTGAAGGAAAATGGATGCAATTGGAGGACATCATTTTAAGAGAAGTAAGCCAGGCTCAGAAAGAGAAAGGTTGCATGTTTTCTCTCGTATGTGGAAGATAGATTCAAAAGATAAACATATACACAAAATCAAGCATGGCTATGTACAAACTCATATGTAGAACATGTTTGTAGCAGTGGAACTACTCTATGGAACTTGGGGAAAGAAGGAAAGGAAAAGAGAATGACAGAGCATCAGTAGTAATGTAAAACATATCATCTATATAAGGATATAAGGATGTGTATTGAAAGCTCTTGAAAAATGGGGGGAGGGAAGTAAGGAGGCAAGGGAGAACAATGGAAGGGGTTTAATTGATCAAAGTAGAGTTTATCCACAGTGGGCATAATTGATAAACTCCTTTGAACATCCACTTAAATATTAATAATGAAAACCAAGACTGTAAAATAGGGACAGTGTGTGTGTGAAGGGGTACTTGTGGGAGGGGGAGAGTGAATGAAGGAGATTAAGGTGAGGGTATATGGCAGATGGACTTCATATACCTATATGAAATAGAACTGAGAAACCTCTTGCAATTGCTTTAAGTGGGGTGAGGAGGGGGTTGAGAGGGAGAGACGATGAGGGCAATGTAAACAATGTACAATATAAGTCTAATTTGAATTGTCAGTATGAACGCACCGTATAATGAATGTACCCTAATAAAATAATTTAAAAAAAACCCAAAATGCCTTTGTTCAAAAATGGAGAGCAGGAAAGCAAAACAGGTCTTGTCTGGGGGTTGGCACCAGTGGGAGAGGGAAGATATAGGAAAAGGGTGGAGGAAGGTGAAATATTATATACTCATGTTTGAAAACGGAAAAATGAGACCTGTTGAAATTGTTCTAGGAATGGGGGGAGGAGGGATAATGAAGAATGATGGAGGGGGTAAATTCAACTATGACATATTGTAAGAACTTTTGTAAATGTCACAATGTACCCCCAGTACAACAATATTATAACAGTAAAAGTAAAAAAAGATAAAGAAAAAAATCAAATACATGGAAGAATATGGCATTCTCAGCATATTAAAATAAATACTGTAAAGATATTATTTTTCCATAACCTGACTTAAAGATTTAATATGAATTTCATCAAAATCCCAGTACGGTGCTTTTTCATGCAGAAATTTGCAAGTTAACTCTGAAGTTACACAAAAAAGAAAAGTACCAAGAACAGCAAAGAATAAGCACAAAGTATGTAAACTTTTTGGCATTAAAGATAGTTAGAAGCTGCAGTAATTATGTTACAACTGTAAGGATAAATGACCCCAACAACTGAACAGAATAGATTGGGTATTAGATATAACTACGAATTGTTAATTTTGTCAGCTGTTTCATAGGCTTCAGTGCTATCCACCAATTATTTCTGATGCTTTTTTAAAAATAATTTTTTGTAACACCCACGCACAGGAAATCAATGTGAGTCAATGCCCTGTATAGCTATCCTTATCTCAACCAGCAAAAACCCTTGTTCCTTCCTGTTATTGCTTATACTCTCTCTACAACAAAATTAGAAATAAGGGCAAAATAGTTTCTGCTGGGTATTGGTGGGGGAGAGGGAGGGGGGGAATGGGTGGTAAGGGAGGGGGTGGGGGCAGGGGGGAGAAATGAACCAAGCCTTGTATGCACATATGAATAATAAAAGAAAAATGAAAAAAAAAAAGAAACTGAAAAAAAAAATTTTTATTAGGATCTCTTCATTATACGGGGAGGATTCACAGTGACAATTCTAATTAGACTTATATTGTACATTGTTTACATTGCCCCCATCGTCTCTCCCCCTCAACCCTCTCCCTACCTCACTTAAAGCAATTGCAAGAGGTTTCTTAGTTCCATTTCATATAAATATATGAAGTACATCTTCCATATACCATCACCTTAATCTCCTTCATTCCCCCTCCCCCTCCCACTAGTACTCCCCACTATACCTGTTTTACAGTCCTGCTTCTTGTTATTAATATTTAAGTTGACTATTTTCTTGAGCACACTGAGGGTAATGTTTTCCTTTCCTAATCTTGTAAGTTTAGGCATGATCACGTGGCTTGCTTTGGTCATTGAAAAGAAAACATCACTGAGACATACACATTTTCAGGACCAAGCTGCAAGAAGTAAGGCCTGATTTCTCAATCCTGAATGAAAGAACAATCAGTATTTAATCAGGAATCTGCCATGACAGAAATCTAAAATTTAGACATAGTGGCTATGTGGTTTTGGGTAAGAGCTATAATTAAAGCTTGAAAGATGGTGGCTCTCCAATGGGGAAACTGGCTAAATTTGTTGCCTTTGCTGACATGAGGCCAAATCACATCACTTATGGAGCCAAGGCTCTGGTGGAAAGGATTGGAAAGGGTACTGCGTGGTGGTGCTGTTGGCTGGGCAAGTCAGTACATGAGCAAGATGAGCTCAGAGAATAAGCGGCCAGTTGACAAGTAGTAGAAAAGTGGAACAGAGGCATTTCAGAGATGTTCAGGGCAGAAAGAAGTAAAAAAAAATTAACTTCATGTAGTAAAAGGTAAAACTAAGAGTGAAAAATGGCAGGTTAAAATTCATTTTTTAACAAGGCACAAACTGGTGATTAAGATGTCTAACAGTAAAAATCCAATTAGGGAGGTGGCACCCACTTAACCTTCTCTCTAGCGGAATGTCTTGGATTAATGATATTAAATGTATGGCCCTCCCATTAAAGTCTGGGAAGTTCAGAACACTTGGCAATAAAAGAGAGCAAGAGCTGGTTGTGATAAGGAAATAAATTAAGCATAAAACATGAAAAGAACTGTGGGCGTGATGATTGACACATGGAATTGACTAGACTAAACAATAGATTATTACATTTATATGAGACATACACTATTGTGATGGTGGACTAACTTGTTGGATTATTTAATGCTCAGATCAATCCTTGAGCACCCAAGTTCCTTACAGTTCCTTGCTTAAGCAGCTGACTGAGAAAGATGTTTAAGTCCTGTGAGGACTGAGTCTCCAGTTCCTATCTCTATGTGTCATAATTAAGGACAATGAAAAACAACTCTATAACTGTAGATTCAAAGATAAGCAGAGCAAGAGACAAAAGGGTCCTTCCCAGAAGGCAGAACTGGGGCTATTCAAAGAGCGTCTCTGTTCTACTCTGAGTTATAATAGGTGTTCAGTCTGCAGAATCACCTCTGCTGTGTATCTCCTGTTCTTCCCTTCTGAGCAGGTTTGTTTACCAGTATGATAGCATCTCAAGTTATATTTACATCTAGAAATGATCTTATTTATTTATTTTTTGACCTAGGATCCTTGTTGACATTTTAGATCAAAAGCAAGTCTCTCTCTCCCTCTTTTCCTGCCACTCTCTTTTCAGTACTAGGAATTGAATCCAAGGGGTCTTTCATGCTGGGCAAGTACTATAACCCCCAGCCCTTTTATTGTTGAGACAATACATTGCTACCTTTGCTTAGGCTGATCTTGAACCTGTGGAACCTTCTGCTTCCACCTCCTGAGTAGCTGGTGTTACAGCATGTGCTCAGGTCTCTTTTTACCAGTGTGGATTGAGCCATAACAGATACCCCAAGAGACACTAGAATTTCACACTTTGGAGGAAGAGTACATCAGAATCATGTTTTGTTTATGTAAACCCTGACGTCACTTCTCATCCTCTGCCCCACTGGTCTTTCTCAGTAGGAGAGAGTTGCAAACATTTGTTAGGATGTTATGCTTCGCTGTTTTTATAAGTACAGGTAAATGGGCATGAAGTTGCCTGTGGCTTTAATCATGTTTTAGTGCCAATGCTGGTGCTTATTTTTTTGTTGTTCATATTTCCCCAGGCTGCAAGCAGATAATGTAATTTAGCAGAACAAGCCAGCTAAGTGGGATGAAGAGCAGAATAGCAAGCAGGTTGGCTGTGTTCTTCATTTTCTGTGCTCAAAGAAAGTCGTGTGTGGGGTGTGTGTGTGTGTGTGTGTGTGTGTGTGTGTGTGTGTGTGTGAAGTCATAAGTGTTAAGGAAATAGTGAATACTGGCCAAGCAAACAAAACATCCACTGAGGGCTCAGACTCCATTTCTTGAAAGTCACTGCTGCCTTGAAGATTTTGAAGTGAGAAGAAGGGAACAGAAATTTGCAAGCCAGAATCTAGTGTTCCAGAGAGCTTACGTTTTTGCATCATGCGCATTACTTCCTTTCATTTTACTCCATTGTGGGGGGAAGGTATGAAAATGAGAAGCTGATGGCATATTTTAGAAAGCTAGAGCCTGAAAAATACCAGTTGCAATCCTCTGTCTCCAGCATACCCAATTTCTTCAGCCCTGGAACTTGCAAAGAACTAATTTCCCTTCTTGTTATTCACATTTTGCAGGTGAATGGAGTTTCATTTAGTTAGTATGCTCCTTGCACCCACTAACTCAGGAAGAAAAAAATGATTTTAAAATTATGCCTTTGAGGCCCTTGCTTGGGTTTTCCATAATTGGATACAAATACGTAGCCCTGGAAGGGAATTACTGTGAGATTTAGCATGGGATTATTTAATCATGTATTTAAAAGGCAGAATTCTGTGGTACCAAGAAACCACAGGATTTTAAAGCATAATTGTGGTTACAGAAGAATGAGCTGCCACCTGTATGTCTGTACCTGCTTACCAGGAGTGTATATTTCATTTATTTTGTCACTGATCTATTCATTCTTTCACTATTATGATGTGGAACACTTCTTGTTTGTTTTTGCAGTGTTTGGGGTTGAATTGTGTTCCCCCAAAATAAGTGGAAGTCTAACTGTTGGTACCCGTGAATGTGACCTTATGTGGAAAAGGTTCTCAAGGAAAATTAGGCCATAATGAAATAGGGTAGGCATATAATGCAATATGACTGGTGTTTTTATAGGAAAAATAGGGATAGTTAGTGAGGCAAACAGGGAGAGAACACCATGTGAAGACACAGACACATAGGGGGAAGAACCCTTGCAAAGATGGAGGCAAAACCTGGAGGTGGGAGTCTTCGCTGCTATTCCCTGCGTGGGGAGCAGGAAATGTTTCTCTCTTTTTCTCTCCTCCACCCCTTGTCTATACTTTATCCTCATATACTAAAATAAATCCTTGCTAAAACTTCAAAAGTCTAGGAAAACTTTCCCAAGTCTAGGAAAGGCAGGCTTGCCAGTGATAGCAGCAGCCAGGAAGAGTTCCCGAGACTGCAGAGGGAAGCATGGGTCTGCTGACACCATGACCTTAGAAGTCTAGCCTCTAGAACTGTATCTCTGTTGCTGCAAGCCATCCAGTTTGTGGTAGAGATGTTTCCTTACATATGAGGTTGTATCCCTCTAAACCTATTATAAATTGATAATATCTTAAGTCCAAAATGCATTTAATCCACCTAACCTACCAGACATCTAGCTTAGCAACCAAATATACTATAGAGCATCAATCACTTTCTATTGTTGACAGAGTGACTGAGAGGGAGTGAGCCACTCACGATTGCTGCCCAGCATCTAGAAAGAGTATAATACCACATATCTTTGTCTAGGAAAAGATCAAAATCCAAAGCACTGTTGTACAGTAGAAATATCGTAAGTTGAACCATCATAAGTGGGAGAATGTCTGTATTTTGTTATAGTGTACATAGGGAACTCATACAGGTGGGTGATAGGTGTACTGAGGTGGGTACATTTCCATTCCTGTTCTGGAGCTCCTAGTGAATTGGTCAGAGGCAGAGAGATGTGAATGAAAGCATCAATATCTGAAATAGGAGCTGTACTGTAGCACTATCTTGGTGCTTGGGAGGTCCAAAAGTGGGGTACATAAAAGCTTCTGGGGGAGATTGTTTTTGAGATGCATCCCAAAGATTGGGAAGAAATTTGCCTGATGGGTCACAGAACATAATGTGCCTTCTCCAGAGGTGAAAATTAGATGCTGGAGAGAGGAGATGCTGAGGAGTAAGCAATTAGAAGAGTAGTTCTCACTTGCCATGATAATCTCAAGTATTAATTAAAATGCATGTTTCTCATCTCTGATGATGAAGTCAATGAAGATGATGAGGATGGTAATATTTTATCACCAATCTATTAGGCTACCTACACTCACACAAGACATTATTGAACCCAACAAATTTACAAATTTACTTATCACCGTTACACCACTGTCACTATTACACAAATGGGGTTCTTTATATGCTTGTACGAAAATAGAATAATGAAATCCATTAGAAATTGTAAAAAAGATAGGGGGGACTAGGAAAGAGTAATAGGTGGGATAAATATGATCAAAGTACTGCATGCATGTGTGGAGTTATATCACGAAACCCCTTTGTACAGTTAATATATGCTGATGAATTTTCTAAAAACAAAGAGTTTAAATAAGTCTCTGAGAGCATCACAATTAATGAGTATAAGCAACTCATGGCATGTCTTTCATACTCTATGGTGTAGTCTTTTGAAAAATCACAATTTTGCCCTCCTCCCCCAGTCATGGTGCTCTGAGTTTGGTTTTTGTTCTTGACTTGATGGTAGATTTCATTTTGAACATGAATCATCTCTGTGCCTTTGAAATTATGTTCTGTGTCATGGTAGCCCCATCCACAGTCACTTCCAGGCCTGCATTCATTCATTTAAATCATCCATTCAACACAAATACAAGGCTCTATGCTAGGTGCTGTGAGCCAGATGACTCTGTGGATCCTGCTTCCTTTACCAGGTTTAGGCATTTAGCTGATTTCTGTTTTCTCCTGTGCGGTGGATTCTGGCTTGGAATTCAACTTGTTTAAAAGTGGTGGGTATTAACCAGATTCAACTCGATGTGCTTTTAACCCCCCTAAAATTTATCAGACAGCTGCGTAAAATAAAGGACCCTCATTTTTCTGTATACACATTGCAAACTTCTTTCATTTTTAAATTTACTTAACATATGAATGGATAGTGGTTGCTTATATACATTTTAGGGATTCAGGTACCTTCCCGGGAAGATACAGTTGTCACAAGTTTGTAGTGTTAGAACAACACACTAACAAACAACATTCCTTTAGCTGTTCCAAGTTACAAAAGATTAAAATGTAAATGACAGGCTAAGACTGGTGGCACATACCTGTAAATCCCAGATACTCAGGCAGCAGAGGTAGGAGGATCAGGGCTTGAATTGGACCCAGGCAAAAGTTCTGATAAACAAACTAAAAGAAAAAAGGACTGGGGACATGGCTCTAGTGATAGAGTAGTTGCCTAGTAAGGGTGAGACTCTGAGTTCAGTCCCCAATACCACCCACAGGATGTCTCAGCCAAGCATGCCTAAGGAGACAGAATGACTAAATGGGTTGTGGACTCTGGATAGGGTCCTGGAAAAGGAAAGGACATTAAATAACAGTGGAGGAAATTGGAAAAAAAGCACTGACTTTAGTTAACAATAATACATTGATGGTGGTGCTTATTCGTTGTGACAAATGTACCACTCTAATGTAGAGTTAATAACAGGGGAAAACTGAACAGGCTATATGGGATCTCTCTGTAGTCTCTTTGCAATTTTTGTATAAATCTAAAACTACTTTAAGAATAAGAAAAGAATTAAATGTAATCGACACAACAGACATTTCATTTCTGTCTCTGTGATTCTCTGCCCCTTGTTTGGAATTCTTCCTGTCTTTGTCAGACATCTTTCTGTGACTTAGAAGGAGCCCACTTAGATAGCTCAAGGCAGCTTGGATTGAAAACAGCTGAGTTCTTGTCCTGTGGCATCTCTTCAAAAGTAAGAAATTGATAGATAGGAACAAATGAGGAAGAGCCTTCCCAAGACCCTCCCAGGGAAAGGTGAAAAGTATGTAAGACTCCTGCCAAGAAACCTTGAGGAAAATTCCAATCTGAACTAAAATTTATTGACCAAGGCAACTCAATCTGTGTCACCGATAATGTTAAAAGCAATATTGCCTGGTAAAATCCCCTGAAAGTATTTCTAGGATGAACTTTTCAGAGTAGAATTTTTTCCTATTTTCATTTAAATTGAAATTTACTTGTATTTTTCCATGTAGAAACAATATATGCATTTTAAAAACTAAAATTAATTAAAGAAATTTTTAAAATCAGTGTTTTTGTTAACCTCTTATATACATTGGAACAATCCCCAACGCTTCTGCTCTCATGTATTCCAAGCTAGACAGGTTGGTGGGGAAAAGTCAGTCGGCTTTTCAATTTACATGGATACAGCAAATCAACTGATTTATTGTCCTTCTTTTTATAAGCTGCTTATCTTGATGCAGTGTTATTTTTCTTTGTTCCTAGAGTTACCAGGAATAAAAAGAAGAAAGAAGACATCATTGAAAGAAAAAGAGGGAACAGAATCTTTCTAAATACCAAGGGCAGTATCCCTGAATTCAAAACAGCCCTTAGCTGCTGTTGCTTATGGCCAGCTATGTACTTACCCAAAGTTTCAGAGCCATAGTGGTGACACCATCAACTCTTAAGCACACTTGGTCAATGAAAGATACAGCCTGTGTGCTTGGGCCTCTCCAGAGTCTCCCTGGAGTATGACCTACAGCATATTATAAACCAGTTTGTGTTCGGGATTACATCATCCCAAGAGAGGCCAAGAAGCCATGAAACTTCCTCTCTTTTAGCTATGGGCTTTGCCACCTCACAGTGTTTACATTTTTAATAGGTGATGAGAGAATTTTCAATAGTCTGTGTACATCTTGACCCAAACAGGGAATGATTTGAGGAGACCCTGGCCTTATATGAATAGTTACTGTTCATAACCCTGAGCCTATTCATCACTGGAGAAGTCTGAGCTCATGTCTGCTTCTTAGAACACAAAAGAGTCTATAAATTCCACCGTCGTCAAACCATTCTTCTAAATCATTAAATTATATAGTAGGATTTTATCATACAAGTCTTGGCCTTTGAAATTTATCATATTGAAGAAGGATTATGGCTATGTATTGCTGTAAAATTACTCCAAATAAATATTCCACTCAGAGAAAAATACAATATTTGTTACGAGAGAAAGCAGTGACAAACAGAATTAACTTTCTATTGTCTGATATGTGACAATAGTCTTATCTGGTATTATGAGAATAAAGTTAAAGGCTTTGTATTAATTAAACTTTAGCAGGTACATTTTAGAAGCTTGAGGCTATATTCTGGATGGGTGATAAAATAATTTGGTGGGGAACCACAAAAGGTTCTTATTTTTGTTTGATTCCAAGGTGCTATAAAAGTTTTACATAGCAAAAGGAAAAACCACAGTTTTCAAAAGAGCCATAAATGTGGAAATGACTATGAAACAAAATTCTTTCTTTGTAATTTTACCCTAGCAATCTATTTTATGCTTGTCCTTTAAAGGTGCTACAGTCTTACAGTCATAAAAATCTTGAGTTTCAGGAGGAATTGTAGTGGTCAACACAGGTTGGCTTCACAAGTCTAGACAAGAGTGGCTTGAAACTGTCCAAAAGTCTTAGGGACTCCAGGAATGGGAAATCTACTCCCTCTTCTAGTATACCCAATCTTTGGTGAGAAGATTTTAGTTAAGAAATTAATTTCATTCCACAAGACAAAACCCATTTTATTAAATTGTTCATTGTGAGGACTGGGCATGGCTTATACTGGACCAGTCATATGATCTGTAATACGGCTATTCACAGGTTCACCTGTTCCAGGAAAAAAAAATATCACTCCTCACTGGGGAGAAATACTTGGGAATCTAAGTCACTTTGCATGACATGGATGTTTTTCAGAATCTATCTTCAATGAGGGTTTTGGCTACACAAGTTGGTTTTCCATTCTCTGTAGTTCCTAGGTACTTTTTCATCTCTGAGTCATTATTTGTCCTACTTTCTATGCTTCCCCCTTCCAATTACCTGAAGAATTCCTCTTTATTTGTCAAACCTCAGATGACAATTTGTCTTACTTGAGCAGCCTTCTCAAATTTCTCCAACCACTAGCCTGGCCTGGTAGGAGACATGGCTCCTTTGATCTTTCAGCACACATTTGGGAGTACCTGTGCTCTTCCCTCCACTCTCAAAGCACTGTGTTTTAAAGGCAAATTCCTTGAGAACAGAATCCTACTTCACCTTATTCCCTGTTGTACCCCAAAGGCCAAACCAAACACTTCACACACAGTGGACACCCAATAATTATCCACATCAGTTAACATGGATGTTGTTGCATTAATATACAATACCAAGCAGATCTATTTTTAATATTATGAACAATGGATATACTTATATTTTTTGCTCATTCTTTTACCTCTGCATTGTCTATCATCTTATTTAGAATTTAAAAATGAATTCATTTGTGAGGAACTGAGTAAGTATATTCCTTAAGAAACTTTTGAAAAAAATATTGAATTGGCAGCTGGAAATATATATATGAAATTTATTGTCTAGGAAGAGAGTAGACCAGGAAAGAGAAAAAGGCCCCAGCTAGAAACAAGAAGAGCACTCAGTGAATGCCTTTCCCCACAAAGCATCACTGCATGGAGGCTTCATTCAGCAGCTGTGGCTGCATCACATCGATCCTCATAGCCAGCATATTTAAATTCCCTCTGCTCAGTCTTCATACTATTTTCTTCTTTGTGTGTCAGATATCCCCCAGTCTCTTTCTTATATGGATACATATTATTGCCTTCACCCTCCTCTTGCCCTCCCATACCCCAGGATACTCACCACATCTCAGAATTGTAAATTAATCACATCTGCGAAGGCTGTCTTTCCAAATAAGGCAACAATTACAGGCTCCAGAGGTTCCGATCTGATATGTGTGGAGGTCCATACCTGGCCTACCTACTGCTATCTCAAGATTCAACTTAGGTGTGTTTAAGTGTGTTACAGGCAAATTTATTTCAAATGTTCAAATATATATATACATATGTATATATGTATATTATATATACATATAAGTATATACATGTATATATAATATATACATGTATATTATATATACATGTATATATAATATATACATGTATATTATATATACATATATTATATGTATATTATATACGTATAATATATTATAATATATATATAATATACGTATATACGTATATTATATATACGTATGTTATATATACATATAAATATATTATATATTATATATATGAGTTTGGCTATATATATGTATATATATATATGTGTGTGTAATTATATACTGGCTTGATGGTATTTAGTGCACCTTTGTTGTATGGCTCCCCAGAAGTTCAAAATCTTTCAGTTCCGTTAAATTTGGAATTGTGTTCTGCTGATTGCACAACTCAGCCTACTTAGGAATGGCAGAAGTGGAGTGGAGCTTAAGAGCAGTAATAATGTGTGGTGCAAGAGAAAGCTTCATTGCACTGGCTAGAAGGCAAGAATGATGCTCTTCCCCTCCCCCCAAGGATGTAGCAAACAAATAGCATTTTTTTGGTGGAGAAGGAGACACATGGGGCAAGATTTTTTTACCAGCTATATGAAATGATAGCATTTGTATAGATGGCCCTTAGTTTTTATTTCAACAACAAAATACAAGGATTCTGTCAAACTTACGTTTCTATTCAATACTATTTTATTGCAAGAAATACAAGGCTGTTATGAGTCCACACTCTTGTCTTTTATGCTTGCCTTTTCTTCTGTCTTATATAGGGGATGCCAACAACTGTATCACTTTTATCATATGGGTTCCAGATCTGATGCCAGGCTAGAATCCCTTTTATTGGGATTGGATCAACTGTTGTTGAATTTTATGTATCAGGCTCTAATATTTAATCTTATTGCATTACCACAATAAATCTTTGAGGAAGAAATTCTTATTTGTTCCCTTTTTAAAGAGATCCCATTTCAGTTTAGAACTGTAGGCATATATGTGGTGGTTTAGGATTTCAGTAACTTGGAAGGTAGATATTTCAAAATCCTTAGGCTCACTAGCAAGAAGAGAAAATGTATCCCCAGAATATTCTCCCCACATTCTGTGCCATGCTGTGGCCACATAATCCTCATAACAGTCATCTAAACCAGATTCTTTAATGCCGTCATTTGAGGCTGATGAGGAAGCAGGTCTAGAGGATTTCCCTTGAGAACACAGGAGACAGAGGTGGGATTTGAAGCAAGGACTATATCTTTCAAAATATCAACACTCTTCTACCCATGTTGACTTTGATTGAAAAATTATGATTTTTAAAATAGCCCAGACATGAAAGTATAAGTATTGCATGATTCTTCTCTATGTGGTAGCTAGAGTAGTCAAACTCATTCAGTACAAGATAGAAAGGCATTCGGTACTGGAAAGGTAGAGTGAGAAGCTACTGTTTAACTGAAAAAGAGCTGCTGTTGAGGAAGAAGAAAAGGCTCTGGCAATGGATGGTGGGGGTGGTTGTCCATTGTGATAGTGTACTAAATGTACAAACGTGACTAAAATGATCAATTTTACATTACATAAACTTTACCTCAATAAAAACCCTTGATTTTTCTGTATACGTTCACTAGTAAACTGAAAAATGTTTACGAAGGCCACAATGTTGGGGTCGGAGAAAGTAAAGAGCATCTCTCCTCAGGGAGGGCTCATTTAGCTTTCCATCGCAGACCTCATTATTCTATTACTTTTATTGTAAAAGCTTTCTGGAAGCAATTTTTCCCTCCAAAAGGCTGATTAAGAATCTTCCTCTTTAAAGAAAAGAAATATTTTTCCTCCAATTATTGAAACTGAGGGTGTCATAAAAAGCAATATATGAATGGCATGGAGAAAAAAGAAATTACAGATCATATTTCTAATTTTATTTCATTTAAATGATTTAATAAAACCTTAAAAGGAGATGCTGGAAAACAAGACCTCTTCACAGCGCAGGTATTGCCAAGAAAACAAGAAATGCTGAGAGAAATGCAATGCAGATGAGGAGAAGATAAAGCAGTAAATACAAATAGAGACTTAAAAGCGATGGGTGTTTATTACTTTCATGCACCAAGGAGCCAAATGGATATATTATAGTCTACAATTTTTGCTTTCTGACTTTCCCTTGGATTTTATCTCCATGGGACATCATTCAGCACCAGTTAACTTTGGTTGCCTAGACTATATATAGCCATTTTCTCAGTCAAATAGGCAGCAAGCCGTTGTTTGCTTGGCTTAAACCAAAAACAAAAGTAAATTTGAAGTTGCAGATTGGCTTTCTAAATTGTAGGCCTGGGCAGTCCCCACTCTCTGACACTGAACCACTGAATGGAGTAGTTTTCAGGCATTTGCAAAGCCAGCAATAAGTGAGGAGTACTAAATAACTAGAGATTTGAAAATAAACCAGATATAGGCCTAACTTTGGATTATTTGGGGCATGCCTTCACTTCATTTGACTTGAATGACAGTTTCAGAGCAAAGTAGGAGAAAGTAGGCTAAGAGAGGAAGGATCTCCCTGGAGGAGTGTGAATCAGTTTTCATGTTGTGGGTTTAAATCAAGACTGTGTATATGTGTCTGTGTGTACGCATATGTGCATATGTGTGTATTTGTGTATTTATGTACGTGTGTATATACATGTATGTGTATGTGATGTGTTTGTAGCTGAACAATGCTTAAAATACTTGTGAGCAATTTGCACTGATAATGTGCAGTACAATTTGTATGGAACGCTTTGTCTGGTGTGTGTGGCAGGGGGAGGGACGGAGGCTTTGCAAGGAGATTTATTCCTAAGTGCTTGGAAGGAAAGTTCCTGGGAATGGGGTGGGCAAGGCTGGGGAGGTGGGGAGGCCTGCATGCTGTTTTTAGGAAGATCTTGAAAGGAGGATGAAGCCTTTGGATGGAGGTAAGGCCTGCTGGGCCTGAGATAAAACACTTTTCCCCAGGAACCCTGTGAAATCTGGGACCTGTACTAGGTCCAGGTGACAAAATGTGTCACAAAATTGGTAGGGAATTATTCTCCCTTTGTGGAACATATCTTGTCTCTGGTACAGTGAGAATGGAAGTGAAGGAATCACTGCTTGTGTTGGTGATTTTTGGGAGGTGCAAGGGTCATTTTCTCAAGAAAGTCCCCAGGTCTTAAAAAACGACAACAGTGAGGGGGCAGGGGTAAGCACAGAGGAATGATTTTGGAGCATGTGTGGAACAATTCAAAGGCCTCCCAAAATGTTGAGGAGGGGTATCTGTAGTCCTACCACCTGTGGACAGCAACTACACCCCAGGAGGCATGAGCGATTCCATTTAAACACTCTACAAACTCACAACACCCAGGAAAAATCTGGCTGCTTCTCTCTTTTAACCAGGACTTTGCCACGTGTTAATTCTCTATTTCCAGTCATAGCCTTTTTCCAATTTTAGGGAAATAAATATACAGACAGAAGTCTGTAAAGGATAATGTGCTTTAGCTGAATAACCCTATAGTGCTCTCTCAAATCTCCTCTGACTTTACACCTCTGAGACAGGTGTAGTTTCTGGCTTACAGGTGAGGGAAGGGGCAAGGAAATTAAATCAACTAGGAACCAATTGTTTTCTGGGCACCTGTATCAGGAAGTTTACCTGCTTTTTCTTACTCAGCTCCCATGATCATCTTGAGAGGTAGATATTATCGAACCCTATGACAAAAGGGAAACCTGAGGCCCAAACACTCCTTTTCTGAGATGCACTGACAGCAATGGCTCTGTAGCAAACCTGGGTTTTTTTCCTCTGGGCACACATTTTTGGATGTTACAGGAAACTCAAAGGGAAAAGACGGGCAGCTTTTCAGGAGCTCAAGGGAAGCCAGAGGGAGGGTTGTTCTCAGAGACAGCCTGAGATGAAGGCTGGGGTGTGTTTACCCTGTACCATGGACAGTCTGTCCCACCATGTGACAGTCTGATTTCTGTCATTTGGACAAAATACTTGAGAAAACCAACTTAAGAGGAAAGTTTGATTTTGGCTCAAGTTTCGGAGTTTTAGTCCATGGTCATTTGTGCCTGTTGCATCGGGCCTGTGGAAATGTAGTGCCTCATGGCAGAAACACATGGCAGAGATAACTACTTACTTCACTGTGGCCAGAAGTGGAGTCATGGTCCCAATATCACCTTTAAGGGCACACTCAAAGACCTAACTTTCTCCAAATAGATCCCCCTCTTAAAGACTACACTCCCTTCCAAGTAGCACCACAAGCTCGCAACTAAATATGAACTTTTGGCAGACATAAAAGGTCTAAACCATAACTCCCCATGGGTCCTCACTCCAGACATTCTCAGTTTCTACCTTGTGGGTTTTGTTTTTTTTTTGCAGACTTTTTGGGATTGAACTCAGAGTTTTCTCTATACCAATTGAGCCATGTCCCCCCAGTCCTTTTGCTTTTAGTGTTTTGTGTGTTAGGGTATTGAATTTTTGCCTGGGCTAGCCTCAGTCTATAGACCCCCTGGTTTCACTTTGCAAGTAGCTGGGATTACAGTGCATGTACCACTATGCCTGGTCCTCTACTTTGTGGTTTGATTATGTCTCTTCCTAGTTCTTTCAAGGACTGCTGAGCCTCTGATCCACCATGAGTGTTAACTAGAAAGCTGCTTTTCCAGCCCCAGTGTTCAGCAAGTAAGTTCCACACTCTTCCTCAGCCCTGGTATTTCAAATTCCTTCCTCTTCTCACTCCCCAGCCCCTTCTTGCTAGTGGTAAATGTTCTTGTCAAAAGTAACTATCTTCAGGCCAGTAACAACAGAAAGGACAATTAGGTTCTTTCTAGACCTGATGAATAATGCATGCTGTCCATCAGTGCTTTTACCACCCAGGATAGGGCTCTCCCCAGGACAGGTGTAATTTAGGACTATGATGCTTACTTGCTGAGATCGGAATAATTTGAAGAAGCAATAGGATCTTATCATGTACAGGTAAAACCTTATTCTTCATGAGTGCTTCATTCTTTTGGACATAAAGAGGAAAAGGAAGCTCTTCTATTTGTATTCTTTCCTTTAGACTTTTTCTTTCTTCTTCCTTCTCTCGATTTTTCCTATTTATTGCACTCATAAATTAATCCAGCAGATCCAGCTGCAGCTGCATACCTTGCTTTTTCTGTTTATTTAAAGCATAGATGAATCATTGCAGTACAATTTAAGTCCTCTCCACCTTTACTCCCAGTTTTTTTTTTAATTTAGGCTTATATAAAGTAAGCATATTCACAGGACAAATTGTGCCATGTGAGTTTCCACTGGTAGCTTTCTGCTATACATCCACTGCAAATATGTGCATTTCCAAGCTTTGTCTGGGTGTCTAATAGCTAAGATCTATCAGCTTGCAGAGATTCATGGGCAAGAATCCACTCTGAATGTGAAAGGAGTGGAGATGTGCAAACCTTGTTCAAAGATAAGGCTGGTCATGGGGAAAAAACAGTTTGACACCACTAGGGTGCAGGTCATTTGGACTGTCCTATGGCATCTGACACTTGGCTAGCTTTTGAAGCCCTCTTCTTTCTGGGCTTCCTCATGATCTGAATGCCTGCTTGTACCTGTGATCCTCTCCACTTTGTCTCTGTTATGGACTTATTACCTTCTTCACTGCCCTGTGGAAGTGTGCAGCATGTCTGCACTGCCAAAATCATTTGTAACTTTGTTGGTGGCTGAAGTTTGTTCATGTTTAGGACTTGAGCTCCATATTAGGCTCTAAGGTAGATTCCACAGAATCCTTTCTTAGAGATAAAATAAATAGTTTTTTTTTCCTCACAATTGATCTTGTGAAGACAAAAAGGGATCATCTCAGCTAAAAAATATATGTGGTATCTATGATTATAGGAGGGTCAGATTAGAAAGTTCCAGAAGCCATGATCCTCTATTTCCCTTCCTGAACAATACCGTGATTGGATGGGTTCTGGAAAAAGAGAGCAGCCAATGGAAGACCAGCTTAGTCCAGTGATCTTTTCTGTTTCTCTGAGTAACTTTGCATTGTTACCATCAGAAAGAGTGACGTTGTCTTACCCCAGGATTCTCTTTATCTCCTTAGGCAACATTGCTTCCTTTGTGTGCACCCTATGGCACCATAGGATCAAAGACACAAATTATCTCTACCATTAACAGATTATTCTTAATTGTGTGTTTTTAATTTAATCTTATCTTATTATACAGAAATTACAGGTTTTTAAGGTCATGGTCTCAAACTTCCCACTTTGACAGTAATAAATTGCATGTTTCCATCTATAGTTGGACATTTCTTGTTCTTGGTTTCCTATATTCAGCCCACCCACCTTATATTTCAACAATTGTATAAATAGTAACAAGATTCACCAAGCAGCCATTTACTTAGTTCTATTTCACAGGCTTTCCTTTCTGCTGTCTTCAGTATGGGATTCCTGCAGAAGACCACCTAGAATTAAAAAATGAAAGAGCATTAATGTTCAAAAGGCAATCTTCTACAACAGAAGGCTGGAGCAGAGTCCATGCCCTCTTCCACTGCACAGGTGAGCAATTCTAAGGTGCATTCTACCAGTTCCTTGGAAGGGAGATTGAGCCACTTCTACCCCCAACCTTTTCCATTTCACTCTTCTCACTGCCCCTCTCGACATCTCCAGGGATGCTTTCTTAAATGTGTGCAGCCCCTTGGTTGAGACACTGCCTTTGGAAGCAGGATGGAGTCCAGTCTAAGACACTCTCTTTTTCAGGCTTGATTTTCACTTTCCTTTCAAGTAGCACAAAAAGTTCTTCAGGTAGTTTTCCAGTTCCTTCCTCTGACATAGGTTTTCCATATTCACTCTCCATCTTTAATCCTTTAGTACTCTCCTTTCCCTCCATGCCTTAATCTTGTGTTCTGCTACACAGTAACACAGGTCTTCATGAGTATTGGTTTGTTGTTTGTTTGTTTGTTTGTTTGATTTATCTGGCAGTCAAACTCTAGGAGGCTTCTTACTGGGAGTCTTTGTGGGAGGCAGCACCGTTCTCTTTGCATATGGCCAAACAAGACTCAATTTCTGTCTTGGCTGCCTCTTGGTTGCTAGAACACAGTCACATAGACTAGACTAAGGCCAACTAGATGCTTCTACCTGGGATGGTGATTCTTAAACAATGGATACAAACCCACAGGTATTTCTGTGCAAATATGTACAGTAAAAATGATGGGGTGGAGAGCTCAGACCAAGCAGCACTGAGCGATCAGCTCAGTTGTGCTGGTGATCACTGTCCATTCTGCCTCTGTGGCCTTGACTCTACTTCTGATGTCCAGGTCCTGTTCATCTCTCAAGCCAGGTCTTCCAACTTCCCTGCCTGCCTAGTTCGTCTATTACAGATTCTTCAGCTTGACTTAGTCCAAACATGTCTCTATGGTTTGTGACCAGGAGCACAGAACCTTTTTCTGCTAAAATCTCAAGATTGTTTTGGACTTCAGGTTAAATTTATACCTTCACAAGCAGCCTGTCTCTTTCCAGAGAAATTGCTAGTTATCAACTCTTCTGGGATTTCTCTCAATGGATCTTCTAACACTCTATTAGTGTGCCCCATTTCTCTCTTTTCTTTAAAAAAAATGCTATACCATCTTTGAATGCTATTGTTATCATCCTTTGGTATTGATGAGGGGTTGGTTCCAGTCTCTGAGGATATGACAATCTGAGGATGCTCAAGTCCCTTATATAAAATATATAAAGCCATCTTATATGTTTGACCAACACACATCCTCCTGTACACTAAAAATCCTTTCTAAATTACTTATAATACCTAATACAATGTAAGTGCAATATACATAGCTGTTATACTGTATTGCTGTATCACTTAAAGAATAATGAAAAGGAAAAAAAATGTCTGCACATGCTCAATATAGACTAAGTTTTTCCAAATATTTTTGAGTCATAGTTGGTTTGATCAACAGCAGATATAGATACCCAAATCTACATCCTTTTCCTCTGTTACATACCCCTTCAACCATAGTCTAGTGGGAAGCCTGTCACCCACCTTCTAGTCTGTCCTTTGTCTTATCTATTCCTCTGCTACCTACAACTTCTTGAATTCCAGATGATTTGGGGGAAAGTCTGTTGGTCATGGTCACTGACCTAGGTGAATCTTGGTTTTCAGGAGCAGCAAATTAACTCAAGAATTAGTTGTTTTTATAGATTCTGCAGTTGAATTCTGAAGGCAGAGTAAGGAAATACTTTTGATGGATATGAAATCTTTGAAGGAAATCACAGATCCAAAGACTATTCTTATACTGACTCATGCTGTATCTCGTGCTTCCATCTGATGTGTGAAGACAGCACTCTAGTTCTCTCAACGATCACTCTGACTGCCTTTGTCTTTGCAGGTGCTATACATTGGTGTTCCTCATCCACTTGTCTCACTCTAACATGAAAGAAGACAGGGCTGCTACAATTTTACAGACTGAAATAAATTTACTGTTTGTTCTCAGGCAATGAACACCGGTAATGGGGTTGCCTTTTCCCACAACTCTTGGAGGTACTGTTCATATTCTAATCTTTGTGAAGCACCACTTAAGGCTCTTCAATACGCAGCCAGCCTAGCTCTGGGCAGCAGCCCTATGAAGTAAGAAACGTAAAACCTCACATAGAAAGGAAAGTCCAATTAGAAATGAAGGAATAATTTCCCTTTGAGTGAAACCCTCAGCAGGTGTGCACTTAATTCGCACGAAGTACCAAGTCTGTGCTGCTTCATAGGCAGTGAGGAAATGTCTCATTTATATTCTTTTATTGGAGATAAGGAAGAGGTATTTAAAGGCTATTTAGTCACATTCCAGTACTTCAAATTTACAGATGGCTCTGTCAAAAGTGAAGACTTAAAAAATGAATAATAAAACCACTTTAGAAGACAACCAGCATTTTCCTCCTCTATCTCCTTTATCTAACATGACTGTGAAATATGAATTGATATTGCAGGTACAGGGAAGGTACCAAATGATTTGCTCAGTCAGGGAGCGATATGCTCCCCCCACATCCAACAAAAAAGACTGCTGATTGTGGACCAAGCTCACTTAATGCTCAGAGGTCCCCCGCCCACCCAGGAGGTTCTACAGGAAAAGACCATGCTTTCCACAGAAGCAGAGAAGAGGAATCCTGGTTTTTCTTCTGTGAGTGTTGCTAGTCAATGATAAAGTCCCATCCACAAGGGCAAATGATCTTTATCTTATGACAGGGCCATCCCACGGAGGTCCTCAAATCATAACTCAGAGAGACCCTCCCAGGCAAATTCCATTTCTGCAGTGCTGGAAACAGGGCTGCTGGAGGGAGGGGGGCATGCACGGTACAGATTTCTGAGATTAAAAGCTGCTGGAAACATAGAGAGAGCTAAAGATGAATTATGAGTTGCAAAACCATTATGGTGAACTAATTAAATAATCAGAAATGAGCTTGGGGCGATTTCTTTATCAATCTGTGAAAGAATTCTCCCCAGGCAATCTGGTTGCAGGTATCAGACTGTAAAAGATGCATAGCTTTTGGCCAATCAATTCAACACCTGGGATTTAAAAAAAATTTCATTTTAAATAGTTAACATATTGACATGGTAAAAAATTAAATATATTAAAAAGTGCACAATTAATAGTCTTGCTCATATTCTTGTCTTCTAGAGATCCACTTCCCTTCTTCAGAAGCAACTATTTTGTGTGTGTGTGATTTTAGAGACATCAATGGATTATACAAATACACATTTTTTTAAAATAAAAATTATGGTGTCTCTGTTTGTGTGTTTTGGTGGTACTGGGGTTTGAACTCAGAGCACTTGCTAGGCAGGTGCTCTACAACTTGATCCATGCTCTAAACCCTTTTTTTCTTCAGTTAGTTTTCCCACAGGGTCTTGTGTTTTTTGCCCAGAACAACCTTGGCTACATGGGTGTCAATCCTCCTGATCTCCACCTCCTGTGATGGTGGGATTACAGATGTGAGACACCAATCCTGGCCTTCATTGGATTTTTTTTTAAACTAAACACTTTGGTGGAATAATTTTAGATTCATAGAAAATTATAAAGGTAATACAAAAAATTTATATTTTCTTACCATTTCCTAATGTTTACCTCTCATATTACCATAATAAATTCAACAAAACAAGAAATTTAAATCAGTGCAATGCTATTAATGAAACCATAAATTTAAATTGGATATCATCAGTTTTTTCACTAATGTCCATTTTTGGTTCAAGGATCCAACTAATGATACCACATTGCATTTAGAGATGCACAGACTGTTCTCTCCTTCCATCCCTCCCTCCCTCCTTTTCCTCCTTCCTTCTTTGTTCTTCCTTTCCTTCTTTCCCTTCCTTCCCATTTTTCCTCCCTCCATTCCTCCCTCCCTCCCTCCTTTCCCTTAAGAAATAAAATTGACTTGCTTGTGTAAGGATATCGAGTGGTACAGTTTTATGTGTATAAATCATGAGACCACCATTATATCCAGCATACAGAAAATTCAATCTCCCTGAAAACTGTCCTCAGCACCCTTTTCCATGATAATCGCTGATCTGTTCTCTGTCCCCATAGGTTGCTATAGTTTTGTCTTCTTGAGAATGTCATAAAAATGGAATCATGCAATTTGTGAGCTCTTGAGACTGACTTCTTTTATTTGATATAGCAATACCTGTCAATTCATTTTTTTAACTGAATAGTATTTCCTGTGGATGTACTGTTGTTTGTTTATCCATTCACCTATGGAAGAGCATTTTGTTTGTTTTGCTTGATGTACTATATCTAGAGACTAAGAAAACTATTCTAATTATACATAAAGTTTTTCACAGAAAAATTGTTTCTATTTTTAAACTCAAAGTTAATATGTACTTTGTAAAGCAAAACAAACCTTGCACTATCAACATATGCTAATGGAGAAGTAAAATAAAATAAAAGTAAGACCAAAGAAAAAATAGAAACCAAACCAAAACAAAAATGCAAACAACACAGTGGGAAGAAACAAAATGTACATGGTCTCAAATACACACCGAGGCAGTAAGACACTTTCTAAAGCTTTCTTTGCCTCATCCCAGACATTTTTTATTTCTATACTCCATTAAAAACCTTTTAAATAACAGTCATACACTTTAAATGTATACTATATATTTTTAAAAGTATATCTAATGCATGTATATAGCATAGAGAATAGTGATGGTACTCACCATTTACAATCTAAGAAGAACATCCCAAGAACCTTGGCATTCTGGTGCGCCCCTTTCCCACTCCTGCCCCTCCGTCTCCCACAAGCATCACCACTGCTTTTACCTTCTTTATCATTTATTTGCATCCCTGTAGAGTTTGCTATGTATGTAGCATTCCTGAGCAATATATACCTTACTACCAGCTTTATGACCTTTAATAAGTGGAATCATAGGATATATGTTCTTTGATATTTGTTTTCGTTAAATTTAAGTTTTCAAGATTCTTTCATGTTGATGTATAAGTCCCATTTTATTCATTTCCACTTCTAGATAAAATTTGATTGAACAAATATATCTAAATTTATATGCAGACTGTGTTGTGTGGCTTAACATTCTTTGCAATTGCAAATTTTGCTGCCAAAAATACACTTGTACGTGGCTCAGGAGCAGAGCTGGTGGGCAGATGGATGTGTGTGTATCTTCCCCTTACTGGGTAATGAAGATGGTATATATAGTAGTTGGTCAGAGTTATATTCTAAGCAGCAACTTATGGAGATTTCATCAGTCTACATCCTTACTGATGTAGGTATTATAGATTATTTTGATTTTTTGCCAATCTAGAGGGTAGTGAAAAATCTAATTTTTATTTTGCTTTGCATTTTCTTGCATTTTTCTTGACTACAGATGAGTTGGAACATAAGAAGTTTGAGTATTTTGACAATTCTTGGTTCTCATTGGTGAAATGCTTGGACAAGAAACTCCTGTTGTATCGTTTTCTACTTGAAATGGGATTTGAAAAAAATCTTTTCATTATTATCTTAATTTTTTTTCAAATTCTGGATACTAAATTTTTGTTGTTTCTGCATATCGCCTCCCCATTCTGTGACTCAATTTTTAATCTCTTTAAAGTGTCTTTGATAAGGTGAAGTTTATTGATGCTGAATTTACCTTTTCCTTTATTTGGTGTCCTCTTTGCATCTTGTTCAAAAGTTCTTTGTTACCTCTGGATCAAGAGGAGTTTTAAAATTTTTTTTGTAGATTCTTTTCTAAAAGTTACGAAATTAGATATTTCACTTAATTATTGATCTGTCTGGAATTAATAAAAACAGTTTTAGTAGTTGTTAAAAGCAATGAGTTTGTTGGTGTAGTGGCTCACACCTGTAAACTCAGCACTCAGGAGGTGGAAGCATGAGGATTTCGAGTTGGAGGCCGGCCTGGGTTACATAGGGAGACCTGGCCTCAAATAGCCAAGAGCTGAGGATGTAGCTCATGGTAGACTGCCTGCCTAGCATGTGCAAAGCCCTGGGTTTGAGCTCCATCACCACAAAAAGAAAAATACAAGGATTTTTAAATTAGGATATCTGAAATTTAAATCCCAGACCTATTTTCTTGGTAAATTTCCCTTGTGGAAATTTCAACTTGAATATGCTACTTGACTTCTCTATACCTGAGTTTTATTATCTGTAAGGTAAAGCTAATTTCTTAAAAAAAAAACTGTATGATTTTGTAGCCTTGAGTGTAAAGTAAGTTAATGTACATTAAGTGCAAGAATTCTGACTAAAGCTGTAATTTTATACAGTGTTGAATTTGGGACTCAATTTTATTTCTTCACATAAATAATTTAATTGCCTCATTTATAAAAAATATCTGTCTTTACTGATTTCCAGTAACATCATGTCATAAGTCAGATTCTGAGTGAGTGTATATTGGTGTGTGTTTTGAGGCCATTTATTTCCCATTAACCTATTTATATATTCCTGCATAAATATTGCATTTTCTTTATAACTATACTATTATGAAAGGTCTTGATTACTGATTTTCCTACTTTTTTCTTCTGGGGTATCTTTTTTGTTTTTTTTTTTGTGGTGGTTTGAAAATAAAAGAAAAAAGCTCAGGGCTTCATGCTTGCTAGGCAGTCACCCTACCACTTGACCTACACCACCAGTCCTTTGTGCTCTGGTTATTTTGGAGATAGGGTCTTGCTTTTTGCCTAGACTAGCCTGGATTGCGACCTTCCTATTTTGTGCTTCCTGGCAGCAGGAGAATGACAGGCACCCTGCCCAGCTTTTTCCCACTGAGATGGGTCTTGCAAACTTTTTTGCCTGGCTGGCTTTGAACCATAATCCTCCCAGTGTCAGCCTCCCATGTATGTGACAATGTGCCCAGATATTAGCTGATATGGGGTCTTGCTAACTTTTTGCCCTGGTTGGCCTCAAACAATGATCCTTTTGATCTCAGCCTCCCAAGTAGCTAGGGTTGCAGGTGTGAGTTTCTTTCCGGGTATCTTGGTAATGTTATCTCTATGCTCTTTGATGCTCTTTTGAGAGTTATTAACATTCATGAAAAAGAAAGAGTAGGTCATATATGTTGGAATTACATCAAATTCAATTGGAGAGACCCAATATCTTCATGATATTGAGGCTTTCTTCCCATAAAATTAACCTCTTTGCCAATTTATTTGAGTCCTTTAGTGACCATTTATTAAAATTTGTAATTTTCCTCAAAATGCATTAGTTAGTCTTAATTACCTTATTCTATATTGCTCTGATAAACACCATTTTATTTAAAATTGGTTTTCTAAATATATCTTGGTATTACAATGCAGTTGACTTTTTCATATCACTCTGTCTTAAGAATTTTCATAACTTGTACTTATGTTTTTAGTGGAGATATCTCTACATACATGATCACTTCTTTCCCCAATAATGACAATTTACTTCTGACATTTGAATCTCTTTGTGTCTTGTTGCTTCTTGTCTTACTGTGTCGTGTAGGACTTCAGTGTTCTGTGGCATCATAGCAGTCATTTTATTTTCTATAATTGCTTCTAATGTCTGATCATGGGCTCAGCTGTGTTTGCTGTATATTCATCATGCATCCCCTCCTATGCCTATTTGCTAAGAGATTTGCCTTAAATGATTGTCAGATTTTACCAAGTTGTGCTGCTGCACCTGAGAGTAAAGCATTTCTTTATCTTTTTAAACTTTCCTAGAGGCTTTCATATAATAGTCACATTGTTTTCCTTGAGTATCTAACAAAACTCTTTCTAAGCTCATTAAATAAATTCCCACATGTCCTACTTCTGGTCTGTGATGTAAAATCTGTGACTGATGATTTATTTGAAATCTATGATATCATCCTGTTTTAAATGTTTCTTCTCAAGTGATTTGGATAGATCATATTTTTCAAGGGATTTGTCTGTTTTTATAAGTAGTCAAATTTAGTGGCATGGAGTTTTAAAAACTGTTTCATCTTATGAATTTTTGCTATATCTATAAACTTACATTTTACCTTTTATTTGTGATTTCTTTTCTTTCTTTTGGTGTTGTGGATTGAACACATGGTAAGAATATGCTTTGCAACTGAGCTCCATCCCAACA
This sequence comes from Castor canadensis, assembly GCF_047511655.1. NCBI lineage: Eukaryota > Metazoa > Chordata > Mammalia > Rodentia > Castoridae > Castor > Castor canadensis. Next base: position 35,593,255 of record NC_133404.1, on the reverse strand, counting down.
CCACAGCATCTGTTTTTAAAAGTCACTTTGAGAGAGGTTGTTTTGTTATCTTCTCATACAAATAATTTTGTGATTGTTAGCTCCTTGCATTGTATTTGTATTTTTTATTAGTTTCTTTTTTTTTGTATAGTATTTTTTATTTATTTATTTTTTCTTTTATTCACACATGCATACAATGTTTGGGTCATTTCTCCCCCCTTCCCCCTGCCCCCTCCTTTATCCCTCTGCTTCTTCCCTCTCACCCCATTTTATTAGCTTCTTGTCTCATTTTTGTATACTTTTTGTGTTTCTTTTCTTTTTCTCTAACTTCTTTTTTTTTCTTTTATTATTCATATGTGCATACAAGGCTTGGGTCATTTCTCCCCCCCTGCCCCCACCCCCTCCCTTACCACCCACTCCGCCCCCTCCCTCTCCCCCCACTCAATACCCAGCAGAAACTATTTTGCCCTTATCTCTAATTTTGTTGTAGAGAGAGTATAAGCAATAATAGGAAGGACCAAGGGTTTTTGCTAGTTGAGATAAGGATAGCTATACAGGGAGTTGACTCACATTGATTTCCTGTGCGTGTGTGTTACCTTCTAGGTTAATTCTTTTTGATCTAACCTTTTCTCTAGTACCTGTTCCCCTTTTCCTATTGGCCTCAGTTGCTTTTAAGGTATCTGCTTTAGTTTCTCTGCCTTAAGGGCAACAAATGCTAGCTAATTTTTTAGGTGTCTTACCTATCCTCACCCCTCCCTTGTGTGCTCTCGCTTTTATCATGTGCTCAAAGTCCAATCCCATTGTTGTTAATCTACTTTGTCTAAATCATTGATTAAGCTTCATTTTAATACAATTGGCTCATTGTAAAATTTCCTTTAAACACTGTATTAGCTCTGATCCTCCAGATTTTAATACTTATTTGTCATACCACTAATGGCCAAACAGCATATACATCAGAATATAGGAATGTGTGCATATGGAAGAAACAGGGGAGGGTCAGGTGTAGAGCCCCTTTTGCCTTGTCCCCTTTTAGGGCTGCTGGAGGCAACTTGTAAAGGTTAGAGGTAACACTCAGGTAGAGGAGCGTTTGGAACTGGGGCATAGTTGCAATGTGATGTGGTTAGTCCTGTTTGGATGGTTCTGTGTTCCTCTTGGAGAAGCACCAGCCCCTGTCTGGCTGCTATTAGTGGGATGGGACTTGAGCCCTGGTTTCTCCAACGCAATCTTAGCAGAGTTCCTTCATTTTTTGCTACCAACAAACCTCTGTTCAGAATGGCAATTTACAGGGACCAGCATTCTTATGACCAACCCCTGCCATTCAACATCACATTCAGTATCATTGCACTCTAAGCATTTTTTCTAATTTCCTTTGTGATTTATTCTTTGAGTTATTTGGAACTGTGCTTTCTAACCTTTCGAATCTATGTATTTGCTCTAACTTTTTGTTATGGATATTTCCAAATATACATACAACTTGGAAATTTATAAGTAGAGTGAATTTCCACATACCCTACACATTTTGCTCAATTGGCTGCTTAGTTATTTCTATTCACATGGGTTCATCCCAAGGTCGCTTGGTAAAAGTATGTAGAGGTTATCAATCTACCTCACTCATAAATACTTAATTTAAGCATGCGTCTGCAAAAATTGACATTCTGTATAGACTTTAAAACAATATTGTTGATACCTTTAAGTAAAATTATTGCAATTATGGAGTAAAAGCTAAGACTCAGTCTTTATTTAGACTTTTTCAATTGCTCCCCAGATACATTTCATGTAGCTAGGTTTTGTTGAACCAGCATCCCATGGACTACCACTTGTTTCTCATGTTTCTTTAACCTCTTCTATTATGGAACATTTGTTTCCTTTACCTTTTCTTTAGTGATGTTGACCTTAATAGAATCCTAAACTGTCATCATATAAAAAAACCTCACAGTCTTGGTTTTCATTATTTGTTTCATTATGTTTTCCTTGTAACATCTTAGTCTTCTTTTCTGCATTTCCCATATTTGGAAATGAGATGGAGAGACTGAATTTGATTTGGATTGACTATTTTGGGCAAGAGACTTTGCAGACTGTGTTCTCAACATGAATCATGTCAGGAGCACCTGATGCAAATGTTTCCCCTGTAAGTGAGGAGAAGCTTTGCTTATTTGTAAGAATGAAGTTCCCCAAGGTTCCCCACTGTAAAATTCTTTTATAGTCCTCTTTCCAGTTAATAAGTAATCTGTGGAGTGGTATATGTCACCATATGGCTAAGCTGTTCTCCAACTTCTTTCTTTTTCTACTTTAAAAAATCTATTAACATATAATTGCACAGGGAAATGCATTGTGATGTTTACATATATGCTTACAATATATCTTAATTAATTTAATCCCCTTCATCATTTTCTTCTTTCACTCTCCGCCCCCCCTTAGAACAATCTCAACAGGTTACATTGTTCTATTTTCATGCATGAATACAAAATACACCCACCACATTTGCCCTCTTTCACCCTCTTCTTCTGCCCTCCTCTGCTTCCTCTGTTATCTGCTCCAGACAAGACCTGTTTTACCTTCCTGCCCTTCAGTTTTTAAAAGTGTATATTGATCATTCAAGGGAATTTTGCCATGCCATTTCACACATGTATATATCATGCTTTAATCAAATTAGCTCCCTCTACTTCTTACTGAATGGGGTTTAATTATCCAAGAGTATGTTGTGCCAGTTATGACACTGGAGTGAGTTTTGAATTCTAAAATTTCTTCTGGATTTATTACCTGACTTTAGGACCATTTTGAAAGTTCTGAAATAATTTTTAAGTAACAGTAATAATAATAATTTTAGTTTCACTGGGGGGAGGGTAGTTAGTATTCCTTACACTTGCATGCCCTACGGTTAAATCCTGTCATGTATTTGTGAGGCAAACGTGATAACTGTACACTATGGAAACCGTGTCATGCATTTGTAAGGACATTGCATTGCTTTGGAAGCAGGTGCATCATATGATTTCAATCTGTTTAAATTGACTGAGGTTTGCTTTTCATATCCATGTGTATGACTGATCCTGGAGAATGTTTTAAGTGCACTTGAGGGCAATACAAAGTCTGTTGTTGTTGAGCATAGTGTTTTTATAGATATATCTTATGTCTGATTTATTGTGCTTTACAACTCTCTTATTTGCTTGGTAATTTTATATGTAGTTGTTCTATTCATTATTGAGAAGGACCACTTAAGTATCTCATTATTATTGTTGTCTTTTCAATCTCTTTAGTTCTTTCAGACTTTCTTCATGTATTTTGGGACCCCTTTTAATGTGTGTGTGCATAACAATTGTTATGGCTTCCACCTTGTCCATTTTCTCATTATAAAATATTCTTTATCTCTAATGACCTATTAAAATTGTAAAGTATTTTTCTGATATTTCTATAGTTGTATTCCTTTTTCATTCTTTTTTCTTTGCTATGTTGTTATATGTATTATGACTAAATATAAAACAAACCTGTAAATGCATTGGTACCTTAACTTCTGTATATGAATTTGTGTATTTTAAGAAGCTATGGAAAGGAAAGATAGCAAATATATACTTGTAAAATTTGTTATAGCAACAAAGTGAGTGATTCTGTCGCTTTTTTCTGTGAATTTGAGTTACCATGAGGTCTAATTTTCTTACTTCCAAACAAATTTGTTTTTGTCTGCATCCTTTGCACTCTTGTTGTCTAATTTATTATATTTGTATATGTGAATGATATATTACACTTATATATGTTATGGATACAATAATGCAATTATATTTGTATTACCTTAATTGCTTATTAAATCAGAAAAGAAAAGAGAAGAGTGAATATGAGATCATAGTGTGTTTATAATTACCAACCAGATACTGTAGCTGGTCACTTTCTTTTTTTAAATGTGGATTTAAACTCCTCTCTGCTATCATTTGCTTTTAGTATGAGGAACTTCTAGTATCCTTTTAAAATAGGTGTGCTATCAATGAATTTTCTTAATTTTTAACTGATCACAGCATGTCTTTATTTGGCCTTAATTTTTAAACAATGTTATTATTTTGTTGGAAATAATAGTCCTGGTTAAGGGTTTTTCACGTCTATCAGCACTTTGAACATGGCATACCACTGCCTTCTTACCTCTATGGGTTTTAATAAAAGTCAGGTGTTACTCTTATTGAGGTTCCCTTGTATGGAATGAACCACTTTTCTTTGGCTGTTTGCAAGATTTGCTCTTTGCCTTCACCTTTCAGCACTCTTATCATGGTATGTTTAAATGTGGATCACTTTTCATTTATCCTACTTAGAATGTTTTGAACTTTGTTGGAATGTGTACAAACATATTTTTCTTCATATGTGTATATTTTCAGCCATTATTTCTTTAAACATGTTTTTCTCTTTTCCTTTTCTTCTTCTGCAACTGCCTTTGCATGTACAGAGGTGTGTTCAGCATTGTCCCACACGTTTTTCTGAGTTCAGTTAATTTTTTTCTTTCCATTTTTTAAGATGGTATAATGTCTATAAATCTGTTTTGCTTTTAATTTTTCTTAATCAACTCAAGTAATATAATACTTATTATACTCATTTGTAACCTGAGGCTTTATTGATTTAGTCATCCTACTGGATCATTTTACTGACCCTTAAAAATAACCAAAATGGAACGAGGATTGCATCAATGAATAAATATATGTGTAGAAAATTACTAAAGCTATCTATTGCTTTGGAGAATTTAGGAAGTAAATCAAGCATGTCTGGGAGAAATTGGTAAGCCCTTCATCATGAATATCAGACTACTACACAGAAAATTATCAGAAACTGATTATGATTCTGTGGAATTAAAATAAAATTTGAAAAGAAAGTATACAGATTTATATTTTTTAAAAATATAAATCTACTATGCTTTCATGGGGAAATCTACACTATACAACAATGATGATATTTAGTCATTTTTCTGCATATCAAATTTAAATTATCAATTTTTCTGATGGACTAATGAGACACTAGAACAGCATTTATATTTTAACAAGCCCTATGGGAAAACTGAGGCTGCATAAAATAATTGGTGCCTTCTAGAAGCAAGACTACTGTTTCTGAACCAAAACATGTGTTATGTGGTCCTCCAAAGCCCCTGCCAAGAAACTAATCCTGCTTGTTTCAAACTGATATTTGACAGTGAATAAATTAATAGGGATTCTATCACCTCTAGGGATAGAGAAACATACTGGTACTTCCATCCTTAAAATATTGGTGAAGGAAAATTAGCAAATAATTTCTAAGCCTGCAATCTGTGGCAGACTGTTATCAGTGCCTAACTTACATTGTTAAAGCACTTTTCTCAATAGAACTGTGAAATGTATCTATATCTATATCTATATCTATCTATCTATCTAGTCCCTTTTTACAAAATTTAAAAAGGTATCAGAAAACCAGTAATGTATCTTAAGATTTTATTTTTCACTTAACATACCCAATCCATCAACTGTCATTCCTCATCATAAACACTGTCTACCTGCCACAGATAATTCTGCCTGTGTTAGTGGAATATTTCATGTGGCAACATATATCTGAACATGACTACCATGCTTAAAATGTTTTAGGGGCTTATCTCTGCCCTCAGAATAAAACTCCAGCTGATCATAGCCCATGGTCTGCTGTGTTTCTGTTAGTTGGCTTTCCATCACTATAACAAATTGTCTGAGATAATTGACTTGTAAAATGAAAAAGGTTTCTTTGGATTATAGTTGTGGAGGTTCAAGTCCATGGTCAATTGGTCCCATGTGCTGAGATGAGACAGCACATGGTGGGAGCATATGGTAGAGCAAAACTGCTCAGGAAGCAAAAAAGAGGAAGAGGAAGAGGAAGAGGCTGATGTCCTGCCATCTACCTTAAGAGTATAGTATACTCCCAGTGACCTCTAGATTTCCACAAAGTCCCACCTCCTAAAGGTGTCTCTACCTCCCAATACCTCCACTCTGGGTACCAAGTGTTTAACACATGGATGTTTGAAGAATGCATCTGGTAAGGGGCTGTTTCTCTGATCTCCTGTCCCACTTCTTAGCTGACTTGTTATATCACAGCCACACTGGTGCTCTATATAACTTTCAAACATCCTGTGTGAGTTCTCACCTTTTTCTTCTACTGCGTCTATGATATATTTTGCAGACGGTCCCTTGGATTGCTGCTTCTTATTATTCTGGCCTCAGTTCAAATACACTGGATCACGAGACCAATGATTTCCTCTGGCTTCCTAGTTAATTAATTATTCCTAGCATGCAGAATACTTTTAAAAATATTTTGCTTGAACAGACATATGGACAGTGAATGGATGGGTGGTCAAATCACAGCACCCACAAACAAAGTAGGCAAGTATCATATCAAGTATGTCTAAAATCTGTTTTATTTTCATTGACTTTTTCAAAGTCAGAACTACTGAGATATAATTTAACTTCAGTAAAAGTTACCTTTTTAAAGTGAACAGTCAGTGAGTTTTGGCACACATATTTAGCCATGCCCACACAACCACATTCAAGATATTGAAGATTTGCACCACTCTAAAATTTTCCCCCACACCTTTTTGCAACCAGTTTATCCCCTCCAACTAAACCTTTGCCATTGTTCATCAAATATAGCTTTGCCTCTTCCAGCAGTTCATATAAATGGAATTTTATACACTGCAGCCTTTTGTTCCACTTCATTTCACTCAATGTAACATTTTAAGATTCAGCTGTCTTGTATCAGTAATTGGTTCTTTTTTGTACTGCTGAATAGTTACAAATATGGATGTGTACCCCTTGTTTGTGCTTTCAGCAATCAACGGACACTTGCTTTGTCTCTAGGTTTTAGCTGTTACGATTAAAGATGCTATGATCATTCAGGAGCAAGTCTGTATGGACACAAGTTTTCACTTCTCTTGGGAATGTTCATTGTTCCTTGGAATGTGAAAAGGTGCACAATCATTTTAGGAGGCAGTTTGGTAGTTTCTTAGAAAGCTAACACTGCTGTACCATACAGTCTTGTGTCCTGTTTCTTGGGGTTTGCCCAACTGATTTGAAAACATGGGTTTACATGGAAACTTTCATATGAATATGTACAGCAACATTGGCTAAAATTACCCTAAACTGGAGTGGATCAAAATTTGTCTTTAATGGGTGAATGGATAAAGCAACCTGAGGGACATCCCTTCTTTGAAAGATTACTCAGCAATAGAGAGAAATGAATTCTCAATCCCAAAACAGCTACATGGAGGGGACATAAATGCATGTGACTAAGTGAAAGATTGCAGCATAAAAAGGCTTTGCAGTACCTGATTCAATCACATGGCAGTCCCCAAAAGGCAAAATGTCAGAGATAGTCACAAGATCAGTGGGTTTTAGGGTCCAGCAGAGCTGGGTGGAGTGATGAATAGGTGTAATGTAGAGATTTTTTTTATGAGGGTGGTAAAATCACACATGCTTTTGTCACAAAACATAGAAATTTATAGTATGAGAAGTGAAACTTTATTTATGCATCTTAAATGATTTAGGGCTCCAGGATGAAATGCAGAAAGTGACAAAGAACTATCACATTAGAAGTATAACCCATGACATCACTGTGATGAACATTACTGAAAGTAGTGAGAGACAAAGGGCAGGCCTAAATAAATTTGGAAATGAGTCTATCTGTACAACTAAAGGCAAAAAGATCTGTACATAAGATTGCTCTATGTTGAATAAAGTTGTTTTCCATAGCTGTAGGTATTAGCAGTTTTGATACCTGTATACGCATGTATCCTGGAGTTGAATAATTAAGCAAATGGATGGTGGTAGTGGGAGGGGGAAGCCAGGTATCTCACCATTCAAGTGGGAGTTTACAGATAATCAGTTCATGCTGGAGTGAACTGTGTTATAATGAACAACTTGGAGTCATCTGTGTAGACCCATGTGTAGCTTAATCTGAATGCAGGTGGTTACATAAATAAATACTCATGGATGTATATATACATATCATTGTGATAAGCTTAATCCAGATGTTGGTTTCTAATACCAATTGCCAATGAAAGGAGCTAGAATTTCCTCTGGAAATGGCAGAAACTTGTACTGGGGCAGGAGATATACGAACGGAGTCTACAGCATCTGCTCATGCCAAAAAGAAAGAATGTTTTCAAGAAAAGAAAAAAGTAAACTCCACAATGTTGGGGAGTCTAAAAGATGTGTATGTCTCAGGCACAATGGCTCACACCTGTAATCCTAGCTACTTAGGAGGTGAGGATCAGGAGGATCTGCAGTTTGTGTCCAGGCCAGGCAAAATGTTATTGAGATCCTATCTTAACAATAAACCAGGTGTGGTGGTGTCTGTCTGTGATCTCAGCTAGGCAGGTGGCATAGGTAAGAGGATTGTGATTACAGGCAGGTCCAGGAAAAATTTAGGTTCTAACTGAAAAATAACCTAAAAGGAAAAAAGGAGTGAGGTGGGGTTAAAGGGGTACAATACCTGCCTAATAAGCACAAGACCCTCAGTTCAAATCACAGACCACCAAAAAAAGAAGTGTAAGACAACTGAAGGAAACACTCATGGCAAAAGCTAGAAAGATTTGAACAAACTAAAGCAGTATTGGATTATAAGAACAGATTAAAAAATAATTATCCATGACTCTATACTGATATTAATGATTGCATAAATACATAAATGGATAACAGTAGTTATATTTCCTATGCAGAATTTTAAATAACTTACATAGATAGTTCACCTTCAAGATGAGGGCCATAACTGCATACTCAAGCATAGGCTGCACATAGTTACTTTTTGCAAACAGTACCATTTAGAAAGTGGGAAACAGGAGTAATTTCACAGTGGAGAAAACTGACATATACTACCAAGTAAGTCAAGTCAACATCAATAGTAATACATTGACATGATGTGATAAATGTGATAAATATCATTTACCTATGTGTCTTTTTCAACCAAACTCATAAACCCAGTGCAATCATGAGAAAAATTCAAACAAATCCTAATCAAGGGATATTTGAGAATATACCTTATCAGTATTCCTCAAGACTGTCAAGCTCATAAAAAATAAGAGAAGTACCAGAGACTGTCACATCCAGGAGAATTTTAATGACATGCAATGACTTAAAACTAGCAACAGCTATGTTGCTTTCTTCTAGGCCTTCAGAAAATGGGTCTTTACATTCATTGAGAGAAAGAATATAGAATATTTAAGGAAAGTAATATGGAGATGTAGACACAATTCCCGATTCAAATCCTGAATAAATCACCTCAAATTTGAAAAAAAAAACAAATTTCTAAACTTCTTGGGACATAATTTTATCATCTATAAAACAAGAGCAATAATTTCTGTCTTAGAGAGTCAGTGTAGAGATGAGATGAAACATATGCATGAAGTGCTTGGTGTGCAGAAAACCATTCTCTTTACTGGATGTAGTGTTTTCTCACAGCAATATGCATACTGTAAAGGGAGATGGTGAGACTAAAAGTATATGCTTTGTGGGATACAGCCCTAATACAAACACACAATATTATGAAAAGCAGGTCACATTAAAGGGAGGTCACATACAAGAAGGGTAGGGGAAAAGAAGAAAGTTAAGAAGGTGAACATGGTTGATGTGCTCTCTATACAAGAATGAATATAGAATATCTAAACTTGTTGAAATCACCATAAAAAGGGACTAAGGTAGAAAGAAGAAAAATAGAGGGTAGAGAGATTCCAAGATGACAACTAGAGGGAGGAAGCAGAAATCGTGCTTCCTAAAATAAAATCTTGGAGAGACGCTGGAGAAACACTTTGCAGGAAAAATCACCAAGAAGAGGCAAAACTCTGACTCCTCCACACCCCCTGCCTGTGGATAGCATCCCCACTCCACGTTAAACGGAGAAACCAGGAGGGCTCCCATGCTGCCAGACGCCAGCTCCTACCTGCTCGAAAGAAGCAGACCACCAGGTGAGCTAAGTGTCATACAGTACTCCCACAAACAACCCTGGGACAGATCAGCATAGCCCTCTGAACAGACTGACCCCAACCCAGGGAAAACAGAGAAAAAACCAAACTGAATATTAAACAACAACAACAAAAGACACGTAGTAAAGAGGGCAGGGCACCCTGAGCACTGAAGGGGGGAGGGGAATCCCTCACGGAACTGTAAATAAACAAGCCGGCCGGAAAAGGTGGGTGCAGTGCCACCTCCCCCAGTGTGCTTGGAAAGGGGAAAGCTTGTAGCAGTGGCTGCTGCACCCAGGAGAACTCTAAATAAACAAAGCTTGAGGAGCTAGGTGAGTGTTCAGCTCACTCCTGAGATCTGCAATCAAAAAAGCCTCCAGCAACAGCTGGCTGACAGTAGCCAGTAGCGGGCAGGTGAGCTGCAGCCTCAGATAGACATTCACAGAACTGTCTCCAGACTCTTTTTCTTTTTTTTTCTCTTCCTTTGATGAGACAACAACTGAACTAGAACTGCATGCTGAAGGTCTGAAACTGTATTGCATTTGAACTTGGGATATTTTGTTTTGTTTTGCTTTTGTGTTTTTGTTTGTTTTGGTTTTTGTTTTACCCTTCGATGAGACAATGACAGAACTACTTCTGAGACACTATCTCCAGGATTGGAGGCTGGGGGACTAACACCAAAATTATTAAGACTGAAACTCTATTGAATTTGAACCTCGGGATTTTTTTTAAATCCTCTCTCTGTCTCTCTAATGGTTGTTTAGCTTACTGTTGATTAGTACACTATCTCTCCCTGTTTATTTCTTTGGCACTGTTTTTTGTTGTTGTTTGTTAGTTTTGTTTTTTTAGTTGTTTGTTTTTCCCTTTATCTTTACCTTCTTTGCTTTCCCTCTCCTCTCACCTTCCCATTCTAGATATCACCACTGTTATTATTACAAGCTAGAAAATACTTAATTGCACACAGTACAGGGACAGTAACAGTAGCAAGGGCAATGATAGGAAGATGGAAAAAAGAGGGAAACCAGTTTCCCTCCAGTAATAAATTAGTACAGGAACCAGAGGGAAATGAAAGATCCAGACTCCAACAAAATGAAGACAAAATCATGCCAAAGAGCCCAATGAAGTCCACAAGAACAACCAGAAAGAAGAAATCCTACAACTAATAAATGAGAATTTTATAGAGATGATACTGAATATGGTCAACCAAAATGTACAGGAGACACTCAAGAAATTCCTAGACAACAAAAAGAGAGAATTTGAAAAAGCAAAAGAAGAAACAAAAGAAACCATAGAAGCACTGTATAAACACCAAAGTGAAACAAAGAACACAATTAATAAAGAGATAAATGAACTCAGGACAAAAATAGACAACATTAAAGAGGAAACAACTCAGGATATGGAAAACCTCAGAAAAAAGAACGAAACAGAATTGCAAAACAAAATGGAAGGCCAATCCAGCAGAATAGAACAAACAGAAGACAGAATCTCAGAACTCGAAGATGAAATGGTAATTAAAGGAAAATCCAAAGAACTATTAGTTAAACAACTCAAGACTTATGAAAAGAAAATGCAAGAACTTACTGACTCCATCAAAAGACCAAACCTGAGAATCATGGGCATCGAAGAAGCAGAAGAGGTGCAAGCAAAGGGAATGTATAATATATTCAACAAAATAATAACAGAAAATTTCCCAAATCTAGAGTAATCTATGCCCATACAGGTGCAAGAGGTCTCTAGAACACCAAACAGAGCTGACCAAAATAGAACCACCCCATGGCATATCATCATTAAAACAATAAGTACAGAGACTTGAGAAAGAATATTGAAGACTATAACAGAGAAAAAACAAATAACATACAAAGGTAAACTCATCAAAATCACAATAGACTTCCCAACAGAAACATTAAAAGCAAGAAGAGCTTGGGGTGAGGTTTTCCAGGCACTGAATGAAAATAACTTCAACCCTAAGGTACTCTACCCAGCAAAACTATCATTCAAAATAGATGGAGCAATAAAAGTCTTCCATGATAAGCAGAAACTAAAACAATATATGACCACAAAGCCACCATTACAAAAGATTCTTCAAGGGATTTTATACACAGAAAGTGAAACCCAACTTAACCATGAAAGGGCAGGCAGCACCAAACTTAAGGAAAAGAAAAAGCAAGAAAGTAGAGGGTAACATCGATTTAGGTACACACAATCAAACCTTCAAACAACTAAGATAAATAAATGACAGGAATCACCACAAAAAACCAGTAGTAACACTTAATGTTAACGGACTTAATTCACCCATCAAAAGGCATTGTTTGGTGAACTGGATTAAAAAGGAAGACCCTACAATTTGTTGCTTACAGGAGACCCATCTCACTGACAGAAATAAGCATAAGCTTAGGATGAAAGGCTGGAAGAAGATTTATCAAGCAAATGGCCCCCGAAAACAGGCAGGAGTAGCAACACTTATCTCTGACAAAGTAGATTCAAATCTACATTGATCAAACAAGATAAAGGACATTCCACACTACTAGAAAGGGAAATAGACCAAAAGGAAATAACAATTATCAACCTGTATGCATCCAATGTCAACGCACCCAATTTCATCAAACATACCCTGAATGACCTAAAAGTATATATTAACTCCAACACAGTAGACATGGGAGACTTTAACACCCCATTATCATCAATAGATAGGTCATCCAAACAAAAAATCAATAAAGAAATCTTAGATCTAATATACAATAGATCAAACGGACCTAGTTGATGTCTACAGAACATTTCATCCAACTTCTACACAATATTCATTCTTCTCAGCAGCCATGGAACCTTCTCCAAAATAGATCATATCCTAGGTCACAAAGCAAGCCTCAGCAAATATAAGAAAATAGAAATTATACCATGCATTCTATCTGATCACAATGCAATAAAACTAGAACTCAACAACAAAAATAAAGACAAAAAACATGCAAACACCTGGAAACTGAATAATTATTGCTTAATAAACAATGGGTCATGATGAAATAAAAGAATAAATTAAAAAGTTCCTGGAAGTCAATGAAAATGAAAACAACCTACCGGAACCTATGGGACACAGCAAAGGCAGTCCTGAGAGGAAAGTTTATAGCCATGAGATCATATATTAAAAAAACTAAAAGATCTCAAATCAATAACCTAATGATACATCTCAAACTCCTAGAAAAACAAGAACAAGCAAATCCCAAAACAAATAGAAGAAGAGAAATAATAAAAATAAGAGCTGAAATCAATGAAATAGAAACCAAAAAAACTATGTAAAGAATTAATAAAACAAAAACCTGGTTCTTTGAAAAAATAAACAAGATTGATAGACCCTTGGCAAACCTGACTAAAATGAGGAGAGAAAAAATCCATATTAGTAAAATCAGGAATGCAAAAGGAGAGATAACAGCAAACACCATGGAAGTCCAGGAAATCATCTGAGACTACTTCGAGAACTTATATTCAAATAAATTTGAAAATCTTAAAGAAATGGACAGATTTCTAGATACTTATGATCATCCAAAACTGAACCAAGAGGAAATTAATCACCTGAATAGATCTATAACACAAAATGAAATTGAAGCTGCAATCAAGAGTCTCCCCAAAAAGAAAAGTCCAGGACCTGATGGATTCTCTGCTGAATTCTATCAGACCTTTAAAGAAGAACTGATACCAACCCTCCTTAAACTGTTCCATGAAATAGAAAGGGAAGGAAAACTGCCAAACACATTTTATGAAGCCAGTATTACACTTATCCCAACATAGTCTTAAATATCAGGCTGCTCACAACAACATTAAATCCGAACGGATCCTTGGGCGTGCTTAAATGCATGGGTGTAAGTATATACTTGGTCACGCATTTAAGACTATGTACAAGACAAACATAAGCAACTTTGTTTCAGTTTGTTTAGGTCAGTTAAGTCTTTTACTTCTTTTATTAAACTTATTCCTAAGGGTTTTTGTTGTTGTGCTGTGGAATACACTGGCATTTACAAAAGTTCTTACAATATATCCTATCATACTTGAATTCACCCACTCCTTGATTCTCCTTTATCCCTTCCTCCCCCTATTCCTGAAATAGTTTCAACAGGTCTCATTTTTCCATTTATATACATAAATACACAGTATTTACACTATATTCACCCTCACCCTCCTAAACCCTTTCCCCACACGTCCTCATTCCTGCTGGTAACAGGCAGGACCTGTTCTCCAATTTTGTGAAAGAAAAAAAAATGACATTTTTTTTTGTTTGTTTAAGATAGCTATACATGGGGTTTCCTTGTAACATATATATATATATGTGTGTGTGTGTGTGTGTGTGTGTGTGTGTGTGTGTGTGTGTGTGTATAAATTATAACCTGAATTGATTCATCCCCGCTACCCTCTATTTTTCTTTTATTTATTTATTTATTTTACCTTATTTTATTCATATGTGCATACAATGTTTGGGTCATTTCTTCCCCCTTCCTTCCAACCCCTCCCTTAACCCCCTCACCCCGTTGATACTTGGCAGAAACTATTTTGCCCTTATCTCTAATTTTGTTGGAGAGAGAGTATAAGCAATAATAGGAAGGGACAAGGGTTTTAGCTAGTTGAGATAAGGATAGCTATACAGGGAGTTGACTCACATTAATTTCCTCTGGAGTAACCTGTGTCACAGTCTTTTGGGTATATCCCCAAGAGTGGTATTGCTGGATCAAATGGTAGATCGATGTCCAGCTTTTTAAGTAGCCTCCAAATTTTTTTCCAGAGTGGTTGTACTAGTCTACATTCCCACCAACAGTGTAAGAGGGTTCCTTTTTCCCCGCATCCTCGCCAACACCTGTTGTTGGTGGTGTTGCTGATGATGGCTATTCTAACAGGGTGAGGTGGAATCTTAGTGTGGTTTTAATTTGCATTTCCTTTGTGGCTAGAGATGGTGAGCATTTTTTCATGTGTTTTTTGGCCATTTGAGTTTCTTCTTTTGAGAAAGTTCTGTTTAGTTCACTTGCCCATTTCTTTATTGGTTCATTAATTTTGGGAGAGTTTAGTTTTTTGAGTTCCCTATATATTCTGGTTATCAGTCCTTTGTCTGATGTGTAGCTGACAAATATTTTCTCAGGATTACTTTTTATTTTGACACAGGATCTTGCTTTGTAGCCTAGGCTGACCTCGAACTTGGAATCCTCCTTTCTCTACCTTTCAAGTGCTGGGATTACAGGCGTGTGTTTCCAGAACATGAAATTGGGGGGCTAAATATGACTGGCTACATTTCGGTTTTGTGGGTCACATAGTGGTTATATGGAAAGCATAAATTTGTAGGGGAAGAGCACAGATCCACAAGTTTCAAATTCTAATTCTTAAGCTAGCTGTGGGGCCCTGGTGAATCACTGTCCAAGTCTGGGTTTCCTCATTTGTAGGGATAGCAAGGACCAAACGATTTCTGGGTTTCCTTTCTCCTTGACAGCTCTATGGTGGTTGAGTGTGGGCTTCTTCCTGTAATCCAGAATTTTCTCATTTCTTGCATTTTCAGACTGGTAAGAGTCTGTGAATAATACTTCAGTTTACAGTTTGATTTCCTAATCCAGGAGAGCAAGGAAGTCTTTCTTGTTTTGGGTAGAGTGAAGGACGTGGAATTTTCTCTAGAGAGAGATGTTTTCTTTTTGGGCTTAGAATGCTGGGTGGTGTGTCTCACCCACCAGGAAGGAGAGAATAGGATTGATGATAATTTGTGAGTTGGAATAATATCCCACGAGATGTGAAAAAAAGAGGTACAAGTCAGAACAAATGACTAACCTTTGCCTTGCCCTAGCAGAAAAGCTGGTGAAATTTAGAAATACAGTTATGTCTCTATTCACCCAGGCTGTCTACCTGAACCAACAACTATTCGTGAAACTTTCCACATTAAACTTTCAGTTCCAGTAAAGTTCATTCACGGCAGCCTCTAAAGCCACACTGGGAGGTGACAACACATTCCTTTGGGTCTGATGCATAGCGGCTTAGAGCAGGAGGGCTGAAAGGGACAGCAGAGGGCAAGGGAACAGGGCCATACTTCTACCATGTGCCCAGCACTCAGCCTGTCCCAGCTTTGTGTGCGTTATTTCTAACTCTTCTCAGAATCCAGCAGAACAAGTGGCTTCAGGAAAAAGAAACTGAGTTCCAAAGCACAGTAAATAATTTACCCAGTTTTACTTAACCCTAAACTGCTAATTTGGGTTTCTAATTCAAGTCTGCCTGAGTCTCTCCTTCCTTGGTTGTGTCACATCAGTTAACTCTTCCTCTGTCTTCAGATCTGCCTCTGAAAAGCCTTTTTTGACCACCAGAAAATATAAATCATTCCTTTTTCTATAATTGTTTTCTTGTGTGGATCGCACAGTATTTTATTTCTGTGTTCACATAATTTTCTCTTCTACAAGTCTGTGAATATCTGTAGAAAAGGGTCTGTTTTATTGGCCTCTGAATCCTTAGTACCTGCCCAATGCGAGGTGCCCAGAAAACATTTGTCCAGCCCAAGTCACACAACTCATTCCATCCAGAGCCAGAACTAAATCCAGATCTCTCGATACCTGGCCCAGAATTATTTCACCACCACAGTATTGCTTTGAGATTTTTAATCACATTCAACTTCCACATTATTCTCCACATAAAACCTACTTGTTTCCTTACCCCAAACCCTGCATAGGATTTCTGTGAGATAAGAAGATTTTTATCATAATTACAAAGTTTGCCCTTGCTGAGGACTGACTGTGTGGCAGGTGCAGGCTTATTGTGTGCTAAGCCCTCTCATGGGATCCTCTTATTTAATTGGAAACTTCACCAGGTGAGTGATGTTATTAACTTCATTTTACCAGTGACAAAGCTGAGGAGTAGAGGTAGTTGCTAGGTTCTTCTATGCTGCGATGAAAAGTTATCTACTTTAGATTTAAATGAGCATTGGTGCGTCCTGAAAGAGGAGGCATCCTGCCTCAGGGTTTGATCACGGAACAGGGAAACTTGGGAAGGTTTTATCTCTTGCTTGTGAGATGCCAAATAGGACTTTTTTTGGTCTTTACTGGTGAAATAACTGAGATCTCTTCATCCTTAAGGAACATAAGGAATGCCAGTTTTTGAGGGGCAGTTCACCGAATCACTCATTTTTTTAAATCCCTGCAAACTTCCCAGAGTTTTGGAGACAAATTACTGAGTATTTCCTGCATCGAATCTGTGCATACTCTGGTTTCCTACAAGGTCATATGGAGGATAAGATTTAGAACATTCCAGAGGGATTGTGTTCAAACTGCAAAAACCTGAAACAGCAATTGATAAAGGCTTAACTCCATTACCCTGGGGACTTTAGTGTTGTGGGGTAATCATACCGAGAGATCCTTACAAGGTTCTCAGGCTTATATCATTTTATTTGCTTTTTTTTTCTTGGCTGGTCTGAATCCTTCCCAGAGATTAAAATGTAATGACACAATGAGTTGAGACAGAAAAGCATCAAAAACCATGCTTTGAGGTATTAAAGGATAAATATGACATTATGCACAAACACGGGAAGGGATTTGAATTCAGTGGACAGCTCCAGATGTGTACTTGTGTTTCTATTTTTATCAATTTTAAATTTTATGTACAATGTATAAAATTTTACATTACAAAAATTTATACATTTTATACATTTATCTGTGGTGTCTCCACAGATCCCTAGTCAGAGGGAAGACTGACATGGCTGCATTTAAGGGAAGTGACAGTGAGGGAGAGGGAGACAGGCCAGGAGGGCATGAGTGAAGATACCCATGATCAGTGAAAGTTGTGAACTAAAGGCCCCAGGAAACCAGTGTGGGACTTTCTGTAGTTCTTTCATTCAATAAAGGTTTACTGGGGATATGTGCAGAGTCATCTTAGCCCTAGGTGCTGCAGTTAGGGACAAAACAGGGAAAGACCCTGCCATCTCAGATTTTAGGTTGTCATGACAATTAGTAATTTAGACACATCCACAATCTTAGCATTTTTGCTTAATCTCAAACAACAGTAAGAAATGTGGAGGTGCAAAATGATGGTAAGACAGACATAGAAAGCAATTTCCAGGATATACTTGGGAGGCAAGAGGTTGAAATCACGATGCTGATCCATGACGCAGAGTGGTAACTCAGCCAGGACCATTTCTCTCTAAACAGAAAGCTACTGCATCCTGAGGATGGTGCAATGGCTGTGTAGTAACAGGAAAGTAAACCTGAAATAAATTCATTGTAAAGGAGCTGTTGGGAGGCAACTGGGAAGAGTAGGGCTGCACTCCAGGGTGGCTCTCGGGGATCTTCTTCTTCATGAAGAAGACAGAAGCATCTGAAGGAGGTGAAGGAGCACCAGCCTAGACAGTCCCACCATGTTTCCAAGCAAAGGGCTCTCCCTCAGGCAGCCATCAGGAAACCCAGATACTGGCAAGGCTCTGCCTCCTGTAAAAGCCCAGCTGCTGACTTGATTCCCAGCAGACCCCACTCCTAGCTGACTTGGCAAAGTGATACTCCTCATGTTGACTTATTTCCTGATTCAGCTCTACACCCCTCCACCCCCCAAAAAATGTTACTTGATATGTCTGGCTCAAGGCATATCTCTCCTTAGGTGGAGAATAGTGCCGGGGGTCGGGGGTGGGGAGAAAGGTCCCTGAGAAGGGAGAGGAAGAGGCAGAGGCTGATTTACAACAAATACCCTAAGTACATGTGTGCATGTGGGTGTCTGTGTGCACTTATCTGTATTGCACACCCATACCTGCACACATACATGCATACACATGTGCGTTTATGTATGTACATACATGTGTGCTTATGTACACATTTATACATACACACATATATATCCATACTTCCATGGGAAATTTTGATAAGAAAAGTGTAAATTTAAAACTTTTAATTAATCAGTTTTCTCTCTGGTCTAACTTAATGCATTTGGAATGGAGTTTGTGGCACATCGGCATGTGTTCTTACACGACAGATTCAGTGCTAGAAGAATATACTGAACTCAAACACATGATGCAGTGGAGTAAAGCCTCATAAACAGAGAGGTCATGGAACTGACCTCTGAGCTGTTGCAGCTACTTCTCCTCCCAACATAGGAACAGTACCACTTTGCCTTGGGAATCAGTCTTCATGTGGATTCAGGCTATGTCTTGATAGATGTCTTTAAATTCTAGGCTCAGGGTTAGGTGCAATCTCAGATTTGGCCCTTGGTTACTGGATTGTGGTCAAAGGTGCCTGTGATCTAGTCTGACCAGTGACCATCAGCTCCGAACCTCTAGCACCCTGGTGACTTGAATGTAAACCAGAGAATTCTCTCCATCCATTTGTGAAGTTGTCTGAGAATGAAGCCGGCCCAGGGGAAATGGAACTGAAAACTGTGGGACACAACCATCCCATGTCATGGGACAAATATTTTGGAGCCAGCACCAGCTCTGTTAAGTGTTTAGTGTTTCACTTATTTGCAACCCAAGGAGTGCTAAGTACAATTCTGTACACACACACACACACACACACACACACACACACACACACAGACACACAGGTGTGTGCATGCATTTTGGAAGAGAAAGGGAAGAAATTGTATTATAATTATTTTCAATGGCCATGCATTCCTGCCTTGAACTCAACTTTCTATGTGCTAATATTCCCCAAAGTACACTTATCTGACATGAGTTCTGAATTTGATTTTATGAGATTCTGGCATGGTAAACACATTTCTACTTCAAAGGAGCTTACACGTGTCCCTGCTCTGGAACAGAAATATAATTGAGGATGAAAGTGGTGAGAACCATTTTCGGAGGTTCTAAATTTGGCCTAACCTAGACCAAACCCTTGCACATGTTTTTGTTCCTATTTTTTGTATGTTTATTTGTGGGTAACACTATAGCTACTTTTTTTGTTTGAAGGAATATTATGATACATTGGTTTGCTTTGGCTACCATTAAAAACATCTTAGATACACAATAGAGTATTTTTTAGCAAAAAAGAGGAATGAAATTATGCCATTTGTAGGAAAATGGATGGAGATGGATATCCTTATATTAAGTGAAATAAACCAAACTGAGACATACAGCTCATATTCTTTTTTATATGTGAGGTCTTGACTAAAGGTGGGGAAAAAAGAACGACATGAATGTGAAATGGGAACCATTCTGGGAGAGAACCAGTGGGAGGAGTATGGGAAAAAGGAGATAGTGGTGGGTAGATGAATATGACTGAAGTATTTTACATAATGAAATCTGTTAAAATTGGTTTAAAAAGGAGAAAGAGGGGGATAAAAAGAGTAGTGGAGGGGGTGAATTTGACCCAAGTACTTTATCTGTATATAAGAAAATATCATAATGAAACCTTTTAATATAATTAACATGTAGAAATAAAAATATAATAATCTGGGAGACTTAAACAATGGAAATACATTGCTCAGTTCTGGAGACTGGGCTTCCTCCTTGTTTGCAGGCTTCCTGTTAAAGCCCCCACATGGCCTTTCTTAGGTGTCCTGCATGTGGAGAGAAATCTCTTTCTTCCTCTTGCAATAAGGGCACTAATTCATTATGAAGGCCCCATCCTTCAGACCTAATCTTATCCTAATTATCTCCCATAGGCCCCATCTCTGAATCTTCACAATGAAGGTTAGAGGATCAACATAATTTTTTTGAGGGGGTTGCATAAAAATTCAATCTATAGTGAAGAATTACAATGATAAAAGACTTCTTTGCAAAAGGGAACACATGATAATTTGCAATTCAAGTAAAACGCAAGGCCTGGGTCTAGTGTCAGGTATTATATACACAATTCTGACTTTTGATATGTTTAATAAGACCATGGGTAATAGGCAAACATTTATACTATTAGCATTTACATGAAGAACTGTAAGTAGATTTCTATATTTAGGGAATTCTCATTTTGATACAAAGCAGCTTTATTTGCCTCACAAAATTTCAAGTCAATATTCTACTGTACTTTTTATTTGAAGTGTTATCTCACAGATTGGTTTTTGAGAAATATTTTCAAGGGCCTGGAAAAAGACAGAGGAAAAAATGGTCTAGAAAATGTGGATTTTCCTGGGCTTGTAGCACTTCAAGGAGAATATGTTTTCTGATGTGTCCTACTGAGGTGACTTGTTGATTCCAATGTGTCAGTTCAGTGTTATTCAACCATCACTGGGCTCAGGCTTGGAGTGCACCAGCCCAGAGCGAGAGTACTCACCTCTCTTGCAACCCTGTGGTATTGATCAAACAGCACATTTGGGAAAGAGAAAAGTGTGGACAACACACTGGTGTGTCACGCCTCATTTGCTTGAGAAGTAAGAAAAATGCTGACCTGGGAGAGTGGTGACCCTTGGAACTAACTACATGTGTGTCAGATAAATTGTGACCTACGCAGCACACTGGGGAATTGACACATCTGGAGATGGGAATGTCACTTGGCAGGATGACCCAGATGTGTAGAGGAGGTAAAAATATAATTGAGCCTGTTTATGAACGCGGCTTGCTAACTCAGCTCTTGGCAACACTGTGGATGACCTTTTCTCTTAATTCTGCTTCATTTTCATATTGCTTATTCCTTGTTTTGGCAAATTCTGAAATAGAGGTTCTCATTCTGAGATGAAAAGGCTGCAGTCAGCAATGTTCCAAGTGATTCCTCTTCTCTGAGGGGATATTCTTTTAGGAAACCCTTGGGTACAGAGGCACAGCCTCATCCTAATTTTCCTACACAAAGGAAGAAGACTTAATGCAGTGCTGGTGACAAAAATAAGTACAGACATGAGTGACAGATAAAGCAGAGTGTAGTTTTCATTTCCCAAAGTAAAAAATATTTCCTATACCATCTCTTTGCTAAACATGGATCTATTTTTGAGAAATATTTGTGTGGCGGATTCCCCAGAGTTCTACATGAGGAAAACAAACCTTGGAAAACTATTTTGAGGGCTTCTTTTCATGTGAAGCAAATTGCAATAACTCAGGAATAGAATGAACAGGAGGTCTGTCATGGGATATGCCTCTGCACCCTGGTTCCTACCTCCTGTGTGACATTTGACAAGTTGGCTGACACTGGTACATTTCAGTTCTCTCATCTGTGAAATGGTGCAGTAATACTTCTTTCAAACAGATGTTGCAAGGATGCAGTGTGTCATATGTGAAAATGCCCAACATAGCTTCCCAATAAATGCTGGCCACCTTTTCTTCCTCTCAAAGTTAAAGGGGCTGACCACCACTGAGCCCTGTGCTACCTTTTCATTATTCACCTTAATGCAAGACATCGAAATAAATACATAACAAACGGAAGTTTCAGTGTGTATTTTGTGATTTAGATACTGAGAGGAACATGTGCTTCAAGTCTCAACTGAGAGCAAACAGGTGTCATTGTGGCAGATGTAAAGTAGGTGGCTTAACAAAGTCAAGACGTCAGTGGTGGTTTAATATGGCATTAGTAAAATAGCCTATTTTACCCA
Source organism: Castor canadensis (assembly GCF_047511655.1). Taxonomy (NCBI): domain Eukaryota; kingdom Metazoa; phylum Chordata; class Mammalia; order Rodentia; family Castoridae; genus Castor; species Castor canadensis. Next base: position 35,570,922 of record NC_133404.1, on the reverse strand, counting down.
CTCATCAATGATTCCACAGATTACTGCATGACAGCTCTGCTGAATCTGAATATCTTTGATGGGAAAAGACCTTATCAAGTTATGACTCAAGAAAACAATTAATTCCATTTTCTGTCCACTCTTTTCTCCTTCATGGTTACAGTTGCATAGAAGTTGCCTTAACTATGGCCTGACTCCCTCCCTTTACCCACTTCTGATATTGTTATGTATTGAGACTATAGATATTTGGCTAAAGACAGCGTCATTTTAAGAAGGAAAATAAAAGCAATTGACACAATGAGAAAAATGAGCTGCATTTTTCAGACATTTTGGAGGATATGCTACTTTAGAGAAACACCCCAGAACATTTTCCTCCTGTCTAAGCAAGGAAAATCTCACTCTCAGGAAGGGACCCTTCTGTGTACAGTCCTCTGCCTTGCTCGCAGGTATTGTCGATTATCCACTTACATGTCATATAAATATGGATGACATTTATGAATTTCCATGTGCTGGGGAACTATATTTAGTATCTTTTTCATTACATTTGTGGTGATTTTGCTACCATGGTGAAACAATTTTCTTGAAATTAAGTATTATAAAATATTTGAGAATATATCACAACTGAGCAATTGAGAAAGACAGATATGATAAAATCAAAGGGGGGTGAATAAATGCACATGCAGAGTGATTTAGAAAACAGTAGTTTCTTCAGTGAATAAATGGACTCAATAACAAGCTTTTATTTCTTTATTCAGCAACTCCTCTTACCTCTTCACTATTTCTACCAACTGTGGAAGTTGCTGATGATTGCTTCTTGAAAATACAGCGTCAATCAGGCAGCACTTCGGTGACTAGATTCTGAATTAGATTCTATATTCTGTATTAGACGTCAGTAGGCCATGGTTTTTCCTTTTGTTCTTCTTTAGTATCAAATTATTGGAATGTTTGAAAACTAAAGTAGGTTCCTTTGGCTTTATATGAACATCATCTCATTCACTACTGGAGAAGAAAGGTGAAAGTAAGTACTATTTATTCAACACCTACCGTGTACCAGGTGTGGTGCAAAGTACTTTGAAACCATTGTCTCCCCAAATCCTCACCATATTGCAGAGTCAATAGTGAATAGTCTATAGAGAAGAAAACAGAGGCTCAGAGAAAGTAAGGGATGTCCCCAACTTCTCACATATAGGATTTGATCTCAAGTTTCATGGCCTTTGCCAAAGTTATTAGCACTGGAAAAGGAGGATGTAGAATATAGATTTGCTTATAACCAATTCAACTATGATATATTGTAAGAACTTTTGTAAATGTCACAATATACCCTCAGCACAATAATAAAATGATACAATAAAATAGATTAAAACTTTAAAAAGCGACAATTAATAATTAGAAAGAAACTTGTTTTCATTTGGAAATGGAACCATAGTCATACAAGTAAACCTTCACATTGGATTTAATTGCTTTGTCCTAAACTAGCAAGCTCTTGGGTGTCTCCACAGTAATGCCAATGGCATCATCTTAAAAGGGAATGCAAAAAAGACAGGTTGCTCTTGACCTTGCAGAAATTGCTGTGGATGCTCAGGCAAACAACTTGTTCCGTGGAGGCCAAAGTCACAATGGAGGATGTATCTCACTGTCTTGCTGAGAATCCCTGTTTAGCCAATCCAGGGACATGCCCAGCTCTAAGGCATACAACCTGAGCTCCAGGAGAGGAGAGATTGTAAGACACTGTGTAGGGATCAGAATAAGAAGCCCCGAGTGTATGACCACCTGGTTGAAGAAAACCAGGATAACTATGACTTATAGGGAGAAGAATCAAGCCAATCAGGTGATAGCAGCTTCAGGGTATGTCACCATCAAGGCTCTGCTGCCTCAGGCGGGAGGAATGGCAGCTGTCATGAAGACAAACACCATAACTGGTCTAAGTCCAGCAAAGCAGAAGTAGTGAGGAGATGAAAGAACAGACAAGGCTGTCAGGGGGTTGTATAGGAAAGTTTTAAAAGGTGCAAGGGGTTGGGGGGATGCTGTGAGCCATCATGGGGAACATGTGCATTGAGGAAGGAGCAAGAAAAGGATTAACAAGTTTTAGTCACCTTCTTGGAGGTAGGTATTTCTAATATTAATTCACATCCTTCAAAATAACTTATTGCTGTGCCCTTTGACTGGAGGGAAAAATCAAGGCATGGGAAATTTTTCTAGTCCTGTACATCTTACCTATGACCTTGTTGTCATCTACAAGAATCCCTGAAATATTGCATAGGTTTATTTTTAATGTCATTATTACTTGGTTTTATAAAAATGTGAAAAGAGAGATCCATTGGTGACTATAGACATTTGAGTTATAATGAAGGATAAATATTACCTGAGTGCTTTCAGGCATTGTTATAAATAGCTTGTTTCTATCACATCACTTTTTGTTTTTTTTGTGTTATGGGGTTTGAATTCAGGTTGAATTCATGATTGCTAGGCAGGCACTCTTACCACTTGGGCCACCCCACCAGCCGGCCTATCACATCATTTAATGCCTATAATAACCTAACAAGTTCTATCGCTGCGGGCCTGAAGTAAGGCTGAACATCATGCAGAGACCGTGCGGAAAAATCAAAGTTCCTTAGCTCATGACAGTCAGGAAGCAGAGAAAAAGATAGAGGAAGGGACCAGAGCAAGATACAGCCCCAAGGAAACATTCCCAGTGACCTCCTTCCTCCAGTGAGGCCCCATCTCCTACAGTTTCCTGCACTTCCCAAAATAGTGCCGCCAATTGGGGATCTAGGCTTCAAAACATGAGCCTGTGGTGGACATTTGACATTTAAATGGTAACATTAATCCATTCATTCATTCAACAACTATCTACTGAGAACCTACTCTGTGTTATGCACTAGGTCAAACCAAAGGTACAATGGGTTTAACCATGTGTTAGAGAAAATCCCTAGCTCACAGCATTTGTAGACTTAGAATTTAAGCCATGATTAGACAGTATATCAAATGGTCTAGGGTTCAGAGGAGAGAATAATATATGTGCTTGAAAATACACTAGCAGAAATCTCATATTTTTCTCCATGAGATGACCAGATTTGAAGACTTTGTGTACAGCTTTTCATTTTTCAGATTGCAATCATATTGTAAGAATACACCATTAACAAGGAAGTCAGATTATAAAGAAACAACTTCCAGTGCATAGTTTGGAAGACTACAGGTGTTATAGATCACTAGTATGTTCACCCATCCTCCCTCTGATGTCTTCTCTCTGCAAGAGAATGCAGGCATGACTAATTTAGTTAGTACTTCATATGCATCAGGAAATGTTTGATTTAAGAGCAAATGCACACTCTATGAGACTGTAAAACACAAGGTCATTGCCTGGCAGAGAACTCTACAGGTACCTAAAGAGTTAAAAAGGGCGGAAATAGAAATTCCATCCACTCATAATTCCTGAATTTCTTCTTCAGATAGTTAAGAAGGGATGGGTTTGCCCCAGTATCAGTGTTCAGGGCAAATACTAGTTTGCAAAGTCAGTGGAACTTCCCATTCACTTCTTTCCCCTTACAATGGTCCCAGGGTTTCACTCAGTTTAAGATTTTCAGCAGGATGAAAATCCACCCCACTGGCCAGGCAAGTAAAGCAACCTTTTTTCACAACAACAGCCTTCTTTCTTTGGGGCATTTCAGCCCAGCTATAGAGGTGCAGGAAGTATATAGACACAGGTGGGTCGGATTTCAAGCTTCAGCCTTTGGTTGGCTGTAATCCTTCCAGGAAGATATTTAATTAAGCTGAGAAGTTCAGTGTACCATCCATCAGAAAGCATGTTCTAGCACAAACCATTTACTATCTGGGCCATAATGTATCAAAAGTATGAAATGAGTTTTAGTGTGACGAGGAATGACATGAATGGAAAGTGGGCCAATGGCTGACTCAGCAACTCCTTCTGATAACAAGAAGGCTATTTTTCAAAATTCACTCAAAAAGAACAAGTGGCTCCCATTACAAGTATCAAAGGCTGTAATTGAATCACAGTCCCTACCTGAACCTGCCATTGCAATGTCACACACCAGCCTGTTTGCTAGTCGGGGCAGGTATCTGCCCTGCAGACACAGCTGCTTTGCCTCAGAAGAAGGCTCACAAACACTTGGCGTGTGGGATCTGAGTTGACTTGCACTGAATCTGCCTTTTGAATAATGAGCAGAAGCTGGCTCATGCAAGAAAGAAAAGGTACATTTGGAAGAACTTTCTTTTGTCAATTCTGGAAGAGAAGAATAACAGTTTTATTCAACATCCTGTTGTGTGGTACACAGTAGATACAAATTTCATGTCAACCAGCAACCTGGTCCTCATGGTGTTCATACTTTGGTGAGAGAAAAAAAGCCTGAGTCCTAGAAAGGATACCTCACAGGAAGAAGCAGCTGGTGAAAGAGGTATGAGTTTTTAGACATTCAGAAAAGGGAGTGATGACCCCAGGCAAGAGAAATCTAGAAAGACTTATGAATGAGGTTGGATTTAAATTTTTACTTTCTATTCTGAGTGGGATTTAACCAGAAGGTTACAGTGAAGATAGGTAAGAAAGCAATGTTAAGATGGGGCTGGAGTAGGGCAGGGTTTTCCAGAATAATGGGCTACTTTTGGACAGTGTTAGGAGATAGGACCGGAAGGGTTAACCAGGGCTATAGGATTTAAACTTTACGCCATTTATAATGGACATCCATTGCATTTTCTAGCCAAGTGTTAGCCAAATGAATTTGCCATTGTGACCAGTGCAAACAGAGTGGGAGGAGAAGAAGATGGGTTGTTTATCTCAGAACTACTGCTAAGCGCTTTGAGAATGCCAGATGCCTGGGTAGAGTCCTGTCTAGAAGAGCTCACAGATACTGAGAGACATGCAGATGAATGAACAGTTTCACCATCTGTGTAGCATGGACTTCAAGAGGAAGGAGCTACTAAGACCAGGAATATGGAATTTGGAGTGAAACTAAGCTGGGAAAATAGGAATGGGACAAAAGGAATATTTCCAGGAGTGCCATTTCAGAAGATCAGGAGCCAGTGGTCAGGATGAAGAGAGTTTGGGAGGTCATCAGGGTAGAGGTGAAGACAGATGATCTTTAAGGTTGTTGAAAAGGTCAGCAGGAAAGACAGAGCATCAGAGGGCTGCAGAGCATTAGAGAAGAAGCAGGAGGAGAAGGCAAGGAGACAGAGATGAAAGAGAAGCAACAAGCACAGCCATGAAAATAGAGAAGAGGGGAGGGAATGGTCAGTGCTGAATCAAGTCTGAATCATGACACTGTCCAGGGGCAGCTGCCACAGCTGTTCCTTCCTGGGCTGGGCTGGGTCTGATGAAGCAGGTAAAGCTCTCACTCTCATTAGTTTCTTTACCACTAAAGAAAGAAGGTGGACTGGATGCACAGAGGTCATCTGTTCTACCAGAGTGCCTTTGTGTTTTCCTTGTCTCAGGACCTACGTATATTTACTTTTATATCCTGTTGTTCTTCAGAATTCAGCTCAACTTCCACTCCATCTTGGAAGCTCTCTCCAGGCATATCCACCTCCCACTCCACCCTGCCCCTTCCCATCCTCACTTCTTAACCTATCCATCTTCACCTACCTGCATCCCATTCCTAACTTCCATCCCAACCTACCTCATCTCTCTCACTTACTGGGCCTCTCTTCCTACATCCTACAGAAGTCCTGTGCCTTTCTATTATAATGTACACAACTTTTTCATCACCATCCCTTTTCTTTTCCTGTTTTTTTTGACACCTCTTTTTAATGTAGGGCCTGGAAAGGAAAAAGTATCCCCAAATTTGAAATGCAATGATCTGGGTTTAGATTCTGGTATCACCTTCTAGGGGAAAAAGGGACTTCCCTCCATTCCTTGGAGGTTCCATAACCGAATCTGAAATAAGCTCACAATTGTTAGATTAGTGAGAGAATAAACACACGAATTTGTTAAATGCAGGGCAGGGGAACAGCAAGAATGAAAACTGAGTACCCAATAACCCAATGAGATTGGGGTCCAAGAGACTGACAGGTTCAGGATGACACCAGAGACATCTTCAGGTCGCTCCTTTAGTTCAAAGCACTCAGAGTGTCAAAGCACACCAACCTGTCATTTTCTGAGCTCCAGCCACCTCCTTCTGCTGAAATCTCTCTGAATTTCCATTTTCTTACCTGAAAAGGTAGAGATAAGAATATTAACAAAGATAAAATAAGGAAAAGCTTGTGCAGTTGCCTAAGTGTTGCCTGGGCCATGCTACCTGCTCACTCAATAATGAGCTTTCTTGCTTCTTCCCCTGTTGGACTCTCAGCAGCCAGCAAGTAAGTGTGCAAAAGACACTTCATGCTTATTGAATTAATCCTCTTTTCTCTAGTAGAAAATCACTATTTTCAGGGCAGGGTCCTCTCTGGGTTTGGCATGTACAATCTTGTGCAGAGTGTGTGCTAACTCAATATTTGCTGAATAAATGGGAAAGGTGGTTAGGAAAGTTCTCACATCCAAGGGAGAACTGACTGATTTTTACACTGCTCATGTCTGCAGAGGAACTGAGGATGAAGGTCCTTTAAGTCTCTCCTAGGATGCACTCTGCGTCAGGATTCTCCCCACTCCCTCCAGACATGTCCCCGTTTTATGAAATGTTAAAATGGTCTCAGGAACCCAGGAGTGAGCCACTGTTCAGAGACACACGGGCCACTCCTTTAGAACTGGTCAAACTGGTGTCTGAAAAATGATCCATGTGTTTTCCTCAGTAACAAAAGCAATACATTCTAATCTTCTACAGTGTATTAAATTCCACCAGCAAAACAAATGCTCGGTAACAGATGATTGACAGGTGTTTCCCCTGACAGCCTTTGGCACAGAATTTCCCCGTCAATCCCATCTCCAAAGATAGCTAGAAGAACAGCTGAATTCACTAGCCTGCTCCCTCTGACACCATGCTGTGTAGCTCCTAAGCACACCACACCATAAATGAGCTGACATTCAACTGCCCTTTTGCTTATCTATAAACACAGAATGAGCTGCATGGACCCTGATTCACCAACGTACTGTTTCCGGGAAATTTATTTCCTTTTACTACTCATAAAAATAAATTGCTCCTCATAAGGTAGAGGCAAAAAACCACTCTTTTCTTAATAAGATTATTATGGAAGGATGTTTTCTCTGAGCAATCATTACCAGGTGCTGTGGACCCCTTGTCATGCTGTGCTATCATACTCAGATTGGTTGGGGCTCTAGGGAAATGGCTCCAGAGGACTGGTCTTTCCTGTTGTCTTGTCTTTTTTGCTGATACTGTGATGGGGTCAGATGTTTCTAATGTGAGTAAACTTTTCCTTATCATTGGCCCTCAATTTTCCCTTATATAGAGCAAAAGCTGAAAGGAAGAGTTAGACAAGGGAAAGTGCTTTGGTTGAGTGTAAGCGTGCATATATACACTCATACTTGCTCACCCTGTGGGCAGCTCTGTGTGTTGCTGGTCCACAGAGATGTCAAGAAATTTCTAGCACTGTGGTAAGAAAAGATATGTCCCCTCCAGCTCAGTATTTCTCAGTGTCTTTACTTTAGTCTCTGTGACTCTTGACTCAGCTGATAACTGGTCAGAGTTTGCTAAATGTTCTGCCATTCCCCCTTTGAAGCCAAGAATGAAATTAATACCTGTAGTCCTGTCCCTTTATCCTTGGCGGTATTTCCCCAAATCCCAAGTAGATATCTTAAGCCTGTATATACTTTATCCACTCTGTTTTCCTATATGTACACACCTATGATTAAGTTTAACTTGTAAATTAGGCACAGTAAGAAATTCACAACAATAACTAATAAATAGAACGATCATAAAAATGTAATAAAAGTTAAAATTTATGAGTTATTTATTTCTGGAATTTTCCAGTTAATGTTTTCGGAACATGTTAGACATAGGTGATTGAGGTTGTATAAGGTGAAATGCAGATGGCGGGGGATGACTGCACAGCCCATTTAGCACCTGCTCTGCGCTGGAAAGTTATTACTTGCCTCATAGAAAATTCCGTCTTTAACCTTCATGCCATGTGGCTGTTTCTTTTTGGAAATGAGGAAATTAAGTTTTGGATATGTGCATAACTGGACAGAGATCCCAGCGCTATGGTAGAGGGGAGATGGGAGAGTCCGCCTTCTTCAGACTTCTAGAGGCCCGTGCTCACTGGTGAAGAGCTAAGTGAGCAACACAGAGCCTGATCATAAGGTGTTCTGGTCAAAAACAAACCAAGAACCTAGTCTGGGTGAAGCAGGGATTTAAATGCATTTGAGGCACCAGGAGAAACATATTCTTTCTCATGGATAGGTTGTTTCCAGCTGCAGCCTGGGGTTACTATGAACATAAGCTAACAAAAGACAAGGACGAAGATTAAATCTAAAAATAACTTGTATTTTGCTTTACTTATTCTTAACTATACACACACACACACACACACACACACACATATATGTTCACATATTTATCAATCTGTCATCTATCTATCCTGTATCATTCATCTGTTTATCTATCATCTTTCTATCTAGAGAATTAGAAGCATTCTTCCAAGGAAAAAAGAAACATGAAAAAATCACCTATAATCTGTAGGTTAATATGTTATATTAAGGTACAATCTTATAGTTCAGAATTAATTAGCTTGAGGTAGGCTATACAAATTGAATTCTTAAAATGTATTCAAGTTTATTTTTAAATTGAGTCAATTTTGGCAAGTTATAATATCTTGAAATAATGGCATAAGGTTGTTAAGACTGTTTTGTCCTGATATTTAAAAATCATTCCTTTTGTGTGGCTATGTCCCTTTCATTTTCCTCATTGTGTGTGTGTGTGTGCCTCTCCAAGATTTTGTTATTTTTAGTTGAATGTGTCTCCCAAAGAGCCCCAGTTTCTTATTTAGAGACTCCATTTGAAGATTCAAGGGTAATCTTTGCTACTCAGTTGGTCATGGTTTTCTATAACCAACAGTTATTCATATGTATGGGGTATAGTGTGATATTTCAGCACATATATACAATGTATAATACTTAGACCAGTGTCATTAGCATATCTATAACCTCAAACATTTACCATTTCTTTATGTTAGTGTGTTAGACAGCTTTCCATTATTGCAACAAAATATCTGAGAAAATCAACTTAAAAAGAGGAAAGGTTTATTCTGGCTCACAGTTTTGGAGGTTTCAGCCCATGGTCATCTGGACTCATTCTTCAGGGTCTGTAGCAAGGAAGAATATCATTGTGGTGGGGAGTGCATGTTGGAGCAACTTGTTCACATTATGGTAGCCAGGGAGTGGAATAGGGGAAGGAGGACAAGGACCCAATATCTCCTCCAATGGTTTGCTTTCAATAACCCAACTTCTTTCCACTAGGCCAAACCTTCTACAGTTTCTACCACCTGCCAATAATGCCTTTAGGTTCTAACCTCTAACTATATTGGCCTTTGAGGAATAATCAAGATCCAACTATAGCACTTAAGAACATCCGACATCTTCTCCAGCAGCCATTTTGAAATATATAATCAATTAAGGTCAACCATGATAATTCTGCTGTTGAACATTGGAGTCATTCCACCTAAGCAACTTAAATTAAAATACTTCATGAATTCATACCAATACTGTCTATTCAAGTTCACAAACACAAATGCCATGTTTATTCAAACTGACAATCTGTGTTATAAAAGAGCCAGTGTAATTTCTCATCTGTTTTATCCAAAGAGGCACCTACAGCAGTCTCAGAATTGCAATATAAACATTTACCAGCCATGTTTTCTGAAAACAAGCTAAGATTTCAGTTCTAAGTTCCTAGGGGACATCTAACTAGAGAAGAATAGTTCAATAATCCAAGTTCTCTTGGTGGAATTATGCCACCTACTTGATTTACAATTTTTCTTCCTATTTTATAAATACACCAAACATTAAATGATTCTAAAATCGATTTATAGAACCAGGTACACTCATAAGAACCTACATTCTCTTCTTTCCCTCCATGCATCTCTCTACCTTCCCAAAGGTAGAAATTTATTAATTTTGTATCCTTTCATTATTTTCTGTATAAGAAAATATTTTACATCAATATGAGAAAATATGTATATGAATTTTATATTTTCTATGGGAAGTTACAATTTATGAACCATGTTAACATAAGAGAATGTCTATGCATTCATTTTTATTATTTCCTCTTTTATATGAATTACTTCATTCTACAACTCTTTTCTTCATCTTGTTGTTTTTCCATTTAACAACATATTTCAGTAGTTATTTCCCACAAAGGTATAAAGATAGTCCTCATTATTTTCTATAGTGACAAAGTATTCCCTTTATGATTACACATAGTTTATTGCCCCCAAATGATGGACATTGGAGAAGGTCCCAATCTTTTGTTACTATAATTACATTTCATTGAATAGCCATGTACATGTTTCCTTTCATATTTTGGCAGTATATTTTTGGGTTGTTATTTCCAGAGTGGGGATGTCTGTGTCAAAGTATACATGTCTATAAAATCTTCCTAACATAAATTGACTAGACCTAGCTCAATTCTTGCCCATCAGAGCTGTACTGTTTCGCATTCCCATCAACAATGTGTAAAAGTTCTGGTTTCCCCACAGTGAGAGGTAAGAGGGAAAAAAGAGAGGGTGATGGGTGATGAATATGGTGTGCATGTGTGAGCATGAAAATAGTGTAATGAAACCCATCCATCAGAAACTTAAAAAGAAGAAGAGAAGGAGGGAAGTAGATTAAAAAAGTGTAGCAAAGACAAATGTAGAATTTGATCAAAGTACTTTGTAGGCATGTATGTAAATATTGTAATGAAACCTTTTTGTACAATTAATTCATGCTAACACATATTCAAAAATAAATTAATAAATGGGTCTTCTTAAAGTTAAAAAAAAGTGACTTTGCTGTTCCCTTGACTGACATCTGCTCAATAAGGCAAGCTATGAAGAGACTTTTAATTATCTCAAATTCATGCCTTGGAGTCCAGCAAAGGAAAAGATTAATTTAAGCTACAGGGTTAAAAAAAGACTGCAAGGATCCTTTTGGCTCATCTTCTAAGTGACGGCATTGTCAAAGACAGCAGACATGGTCTGCTCTCTGAGATCACTTTCCAGAGGACCCTAGAAGCATGCAAAGACAGGCTGTGTCATGAAAGACCATGTAGAATTGGAAACAGTAAACTCGCTAAGAGGCAGCTAGGGAGCCCTGGTGGTCAGTGGGATAGAGAACCAAGTGTTCCCATCACATGGACTTTGGGGAGTGGCAAACTCCCTGGCAGAAATGCAGACGTCTCTAACAAGGTGCCTATTCTAAGAACATCCACTGGGTCAGAGGCTTGCAGGGTAGAAAGGCTGGGCAACAGACAGGAGTACCCTGCAGAGGGAAGCAGGGTACCTCAGGTACCAGGGAAGGCACAAGGGCATTCAGATCACGAGGGAAGCTCAAGATTTCAGACAAGGGTGAGGTGCCCTGGCTCCATGAGATGTGCAGTTGGGGTAGAAGTCAAGAGCTCCTGTGAAGGGGAAGATTCACAGTGTTCTGGCAGGAAAAAAAATCAGGCTTTCTAGACTGCCAAAAGCGGGGAAGGACTGTCACAAGTGTGAGTGATACAGGTGCATAATCTACTGGATGAAGAGACCATGTCTGGAAACATCTTGGGGTTCTGACATGAAGTGCCTTGGGCATCAGGCTGAACAGTTTAACCTTGATACTGTAGTCCCTGGGTTTGGTCAATACCATTGATCTTGCTTAAACCACGTAGAGCACTAAGAGGGGATGATATGCCTAGTGCTTTCCAAGTTAATGTCAAGAAAATACAAGGGCCAAATGTGTGTGTGGTGTGTGTGTGTGTGTGCGCGCACATGTGTGTACACGCCCTTGCAATATTCAAAAAACTTCCCCATCCAATGTAATTATGAATAAGGTATGGATACTAACTTTAAAAGCAAGAAGCATACAATACATTCTTGTTAACTCTTCTTCTTATGAAACGCGTTATGTCTCTAGAATTTACTCATCTTGTGATTGAAAAGGCTGTACTCCTTGACCAACATCGCCCATTTCCCCTGACCCTCAGCCACCTGGTTAGCACTTCTTATGTCCCTCATATAAATGATGTTATGAAGTTTTTGTCTTTCTGTACTGGGTCTATTTCCTTTAGAACAATTCCCTCTCAGTTCATCCACATTGTTGCAAATACTTGAAATTGAAATTTCCTAAAGGGAACAGATCTTAAGTATTACTACCACACACAGACACACACACACACAGACACACAGACACACAGACACACACACACACACACACACACAGAGAGAGAGAGAGAGAGAGAGAGAGACAGAGAGAGAGGGAAAGAGAGGAGAGAGAGTTAAGTATGACAGATGATAGTAGGTCATTTAGCTGGATTGTGGGAATCACCTCAAAGGTATATTATATCAAAACATCATGCCATACATCTTAAATAATTACAAATTTTGTCAACCATACATCAATAAACCATACAAAATAAAAAATACACCAGAAAAACAAAAGCTACACCAAAAAAAGAGAAAGAAAGAATATTTACTGATTCCATGCAGACAGCAAGGGTTCTTACAAACCTAGAAGGAAAGAATTCATTCCTGATCAAGAAAGAACCTTCCATATAGTAAAAATGAAATGGAGACAAGGTAAAATACAACTATTTTTCAAAAAGAACACCAGTATTTTTTCCAAAAATTCTATCACTTAAGAGCATAATCACTATTGTTTTTCAGAACAGGAATGTCTTGTGTTTTATTAAAACTGCAGCTTCTGTGTTCCTCAGTGATCAGATTTTACTTATTTTTCTGCAAATGAATCAGTGTGAGGCATTTATACATCAAATGTGGCTACTTTACTCGCAACTCTTAGTTCATCTCTGAAGTTCTCACATTCTCATTTGTGACTTGATTTGCCTTTTTAGGAAAACAAGGAAATTTGGAACAAAATCCAAGTTCTAGTGAGTAAACAAGTACCCCATGGGCTCTTCATTTTTCCATTCCTCTCCATACACTCACTAACACCTTTGCACAACTGGACCACCTTCATTCCTCGTGTGGATTTTCAATGACTGTGAACTGAGGATGACTTTACTGACCTCTGTTGTCATGTTTTTTTTTTATTATAACTGTATTTCATAAAATGTGTGAACATAGTGTTGCAGGAAAGAAACCAGCCATTTTCCCTGTTATTTCACAGTATTTTGCATAGTGCTATGAGGAAATTAATCAGTCACTTCTAATACTCTGAAGCACTCCATGAAGTGAACCTACAACTTGTTCAGTCTCCACCCCAGCCCCCAGCCATGTGCTCCACATATGGTTCATTTTAAAGTGGGTTGTGCACGTGAGTGAGGGAGTGAGAAAGCAGGGACCATGCCTTACTGAAATACTAAAGCGCCAAGGTGTCTCTGTGGTGCCCAGTTATCAACAGGTCTTTAGTACCAGAGAGGCAACAAGGAAATTGAATTAATATTTATTACTCAATGCCATAACTTGTATGACCTTCAGCACAAATGTGGACTCCAACTACAAAGCTAGATCCCAGAAGAATTGAAATTCAGGATTGATTTAGTATTACCATGAGTACGATTTGTATATTTATATATGTTTTATATATACACACATATATAGGGCCTAATATATGTCAGAGCTAAAACTCAAGTGGCAATCAATGAACACAGTAGGAAAGAAAAACTAGCAAATTCACACATGTGTTTTTGGTTACAACTTCTGTTTCCAAAAAATGATTGTTTCCTTAAATGATAGCCATAGTGAAAATGTGCTTATTACTAACTAGAACTTGTTTTGGTAAAAATGTTGGAATTATCTAAGAATAATTGGAAGTTTAAATCTTGTATATTAAACAGTTGAAATTTTTCATTGCCCAAACTGGCACTCAATTTGTGAGTATTTATTTAGATAAATTTCAATAATAGACATGCATAGGGGTTTAAATTTTTTTCCAATATGGTCAATAGTAGCATTAAAAATTTCATGTCATAAGTAATTTATTTAGATTAATTCCACATAACTGGGAAATTTCAAGTACCTATAGTTTCAATTACCTATAGTGACAAAGATAGAAGAAACATTGTATTTCATAAATTAAATAAATTGACACAAATTTCATGTTGGGCAATTTGACACTATGTTTCAAATGCTTTAAGTCTGTGAATATTCTCTCAGTAATTCTTATTTTAAGGTTTTTACTAATTTATAACAGTTGTACAGGGCATTTCATTGTACCATATCCATTTCAATACATATAATGTATGCTGGTTCGGTTCATCCCTCCCATTATTATCCCTCTTCCCCTGACTCTTCTTAAAATGACTTATATTTTGAGATTTTGGGAACAAAATTTCACATGCATGAGATTTAATACACTATTATAGTAAAAACATGAGCACAACACTGATGTATAACCATATGGATTTACTAAATTCACACACACACACACAAACCATGCATAGGCCAGTGAGGTTTTCTGCTTGGTGATTTATAGTTTTTTATTCTTTTATGTTCTGTAATTTAAAAATGCACATTCAGTACATTTTTAATTAGAAAAGTAAAAGGTTTCCACTCAAAAAATAGTGTGATTTGAAATTATTTTAGGTAACTATTTTAGAAAGTGGGAAACTGCTGGGATTTCGTTTAAAGTCACTTAAGAACTACTTGAATATGGTGGAAATATTATGTATTGATGTATGAAAATTGAAAAATGAGACCTGTTGAAACTATCCTAAAAAGGAGGAGAGAAGGGATAAAGGAAAATGATGGAGCGGTTGAATTTAATTAAGATATATTGTAAGTACTTATTATCACAGTGTACCCCTAGTACAACATTAATATGATGATAAAAATTTTAAAGAAAGAACTACTTGAGCTTGTAATTATGGTTCATCAAAAGAAGACTTAAAGACAGAAATTTTTATGAAGGAGATGAGTATAAAGCAGTCAGGTTTCAGAAATGACTCACCAAGTAAATAATGCAATCAGGCATTAAAAGGACAAAAACAGTTTTAAAATTGTGGTTTCTAAGTAATATTTGTCTGTTCAGGGCAAAAATCAGCGAAGAAGAAAGTTAAATTCCCAAGGTTATAGTAGTTCATTTATAGTGGAAAACCAGTTTTCTCACACAAGTATTTTATTTACATGTCAAGACAATCACCTTCAGACATTAGCCAAGTAGACATATAAATAGAACACTTCTTGTAAAGGAGTTCAGATTTATAGGAAGAAATAGCCGTGATGGTTTATTATTTGAGGTGCAGAACAAGTAAGGGGTGCTCTGTGATGCTAGCTTATTTCAGTCACAATTTTTTTTTGTCTACCTGTGATTTGTGAATTTCTTAGTCATGGTTAAAGCACAATTTCCTGCCAAAAAGCTGTTGATTTGACCAGGTAAGTTGCTAAGACATTTTATGATTTTGTTATTAATTTTTTGCCATGAGTTTTGAAATACTTTATATAGATGTAACAAGAAATGCTCAGTGATATGTACATATTTCATTTTGACATGACTAACAAAACTCAGATCTTAGGGTATTAAACTGAAAGTTTGATTTCTGTCTGAAAGTTTAAAAAGAGCCTGGATTGTAAATTTACTTCAATCTTTTAGAAGTATTTTACTGACCTTATCAGCTCTATTGGGATTAAGCACCAAGAATATTTCATTGACTTCTGTAGGTTAGACCTGCCATACTTGTAATATTACAGATGTCCCCTGTTGTTAATTTTCTGGGGCTTCCAGGTAATGAATGGTTTTACCACCATAGGGAGAATTTATGAACTTAATATCAGACAACTCTTGTTGGATGGACTTTATAGACATCATTTTTACATTGAAGCATACTTCTGCTGCTTAATAGAAAGAGTCCCCTAATTGGAGTGAGATTATTTTTGCTTTCTTTATTTACAAATTACATTGCCCATTTATATTCTAATAGGAAGGACAATAGATTATTACTAGGTGGACTCAGTGGAACCTCCAAGAATACCTGTGAAAAGAAAGAGTCAAAGACAGAAACATTGGGAAAACAGTGCTTGTAAGAAAGCAAGACTTCGGAAAGAGGGAAATCTTCCAACATAAAAAAAAGCACTTAAAGGAAGAAAAAAGTTAAATTCCCAAGGTTATTAAATTTATACTAGTTTGTTTATAGTGGAAAACTCAACTTCTTAGATGATGATTGACATAATGCAAATGTTTAAGGATTTATTCTTCCAGAAAACAGAATCAGAAAGGGTAGCATTTTTATTTTTGGTCTATCTCAGAGTTGTTGGAGTTCAAAGGTTCCTTTTTTTTTCCTTTCCAATTATGTCATGTGAAGTGTTAGATAATATTAGGAACAGGGAAAAGTATCAGTGTTTTCTTCTAGAGTGAAAAATGATTGCCCTGAGTTCCTTAGAACAAGCATGATTTATATATCTTAGCTGTGGCATGTAGACTTTAAATATACAATCACACAGACTTTTTCTTCATTTGCACTGCTGGGAACATTTTCTATCTCAATACCAACCATAATTTCCTGAAATGCCCTTTACTGTAAGACACAAACGATGCCTTTCAAATCTCCCAGGAGGTACGCAGAACTAAATTGTAAGCCCAGGTTAGTGCAAGAGCTTGTGCAAAAATTCCTGCTCCCTTTTGAGAAAATCTGCTCAAACCATAGATTTTCCTTTTTATTTGAGTTTCCTTAGGCAATGTGTCCCAGCAAGTAACATCATGAGGTTGTGTGTGAGTGAAAGGCTGGTCCTCTGTGTGACCTTGCTATGGCCCTGCCATGCCCTGGCTCCATGCATGGGGGCTTGGGGAGCTTCAGCCAGTGATCCAAAGGCCGAATAATCCTCTTGTACGTGTGATGAGTGCACCATCATACTATCTTTCAGCAGAGTTAAACAATTAAATGTATTGAAACATGTAATTCCTTTTAAGTTTTAGTTCTTTTGTAACGTGGAAGGACATGCAAACTTATTACCTACCTGGATTATGGCTTCACTTTTTCTATACATGAATTATTTTTTCCTTAATAAAACAAAATTCACTTTAAGACCAATTTCTAAGTGTTTCATCTGTCTTTTCTTCATTTTGCTTCTACAGGAAAACAATTTAGTAAGTTTCTCAAGACCCGAGTAGCACATGTAAGTAGTGTCTTAGGAATTTTAAAGTTTTTTTCTGCCATATTATCTTAATCTCCTACTTAAATGGTTATTAAATATGATGTGTACTGTGGATCTGTCATTAGATCAATCTCCTTTCTGACCACATGAAGATGCAGAATATGATATGTCAAAATAATATACCACTAAGAGTACATCTTATGATTAGTGATCAATATTTAGGACCTAATGATAAAGACAACACTACATTGGCTTCTTTAACCTTCCATTCTGGCCACTTGATTTATATTCATGTCCTTCATTAAATGTGTTAGTCCATCTACCTGGCGTAGTTTATGCCATTTCTCAGGTGTCTGAATGTTCTTCCAGGCCAAACTTAGACCACAGCCTGCTTAGCCTTTCTGTGTTTCCACTGAGGTCTCAATAACTGTGAATGGCTTTTTTTTCTATATGAAAGAGAGGACTCTCTATCAATCACCTCAGGCCCATTAGCCCAAGATATTCTCTTAGTCATTGTCACATTTACTGAGCCCGCTACTGGAGGTGAACCCACACCCATTCTGCAAGTCTCTCAGTTTCTACTGACAGCCCTTGCCCAATGAATCAAAACTCTTCTCTGCTGTGAGAGGGGGGAAGCCAGTACACTTAGTTTATAGCCATTGCCCTCCTTCCTCTTTCCCTGACTCTCAAGTCTTCTGATGAGCACCATGAAGGTTCTTTTTCCAGTGTGGGAGGACCTTGATTATTATTATAGAAATATCAAATTTCTCTGTTCCAATTTTTCTAGGCCTGGGTCTTGATATAAATATTCCAGCTTTAGATGCCCTAAGAAAACAGCTTTCTCCCTCAACAAAGCTAAGTACTTAAGTGCATGTATCTGACTATTTTCCAGGTTTTGTGTCTTATTAATTTATCAGCAAATAAATGGAAAAATCCCCTGACTGGTAAACAGGAGAGGAGAAATGAACACATTTGTAAACCATAAATGAAGACTTTGGAAGAAGATTCACTAAGGTCAATATCAGGTTTCTAAGTTTAATAACTGGCTGCAGATGTGGATGAGTAAGATTGTAGAGGCTTTAGGGAGAAGAATGAATATCACCCTTAGAACCAAGAGGACAAATTAAGAATATTAAACTCAAAGCACCAGGTGCCTATACTTTGCCCCCAATACAGAGCTTATGAAGCATATTTCAGAAACATCCAAGTATAATGATTGTTCACCTTCACTTACTAACTTTCTGTAAGTAGCACAACCCACTAAATTCCAAGTGATTTAAAACACGCTGGCCTTTGGCTGGGATTATGGCTGCAGCATGGCCTAAGATCCCTGAAACTTTTGCACTTCGTGAGGGGAACTAACATCGAGTGAGTTAGTAGTCAGAAAAGCAGTTGCAAAATCAGATAAAGGAATCTTCTGAGCTACTGTTATAGTTCCATTCTGTGGGTTCATAGCCTTGCAACACTGCTCTCCCTCTACCCTTTCCAACCATTAGCTAAAGAATTTTCAAGTAGGAAAACAATTAATTTAGGCCCCAAAGCTAATTGGAATCAATAGTTAATGTTTCTTCTCAACTCTCAAATTAATTACAAAATGATGTATGTTCAAGTGGATGGCAGACAGTATAGATTTCTATCTAAAATTTCCCTCCAGGGGCACCTTTTCAACAAGACGTTGGCTGTGTGTAGTTTGTCATGTCATCCCTTCCCCCATTCACCTTCTTGGTTTTTCTCCCCTTGAAATTTTGTGTCAAGGGCACTGTTAGTATTGAGGCAATGAATTAGCTGTATTTGAAATTAAAAAGGGCATGCCTGGAGACAAACTCTAGACAGCACTGGGAAGGGCTGATGAAGTGATGAAAGTGAAGGCTATGAGAGCAAAAGAAAGACATATGGCACTGCAGTTCCAAAGTGTACCCTTTTGTAGTGTTACCCATGGAACCAGGTAACACGTCAGCTCAAGACAGTGACCTGATAAACATGAGCTGAAGGCAATGCCATTAGTTCAGAGCCCTCAGTGAGGCAAGAAGGACCAAGGAGCTGAGATGTCTGCTCATCCCCAGGGAACCTTAGCATGTCATCTCTGTGACCTTTACATGGAGACTATAAAATACCTTTTCAACGGAACCATTAGCAATATAACTGTACACAACAAACAGTTGACACACACGCATTTTGTATGACTTTTACTTGGTTTCCCAATATGGAAGCCTCACATGAAATTTGACTATAGGTCTGTTATTGTGTTCTTTCTTTTCTTTTCTTCCCTTCTTTTATTATTGTAGTGGGTGGGGGTACATTGTAAGGTTCTTACAATTTATCAAATATATCATCCATTAATTCATCTCCTCTACCATTCTCCTTTGTCCCCCTACTCCCAATTCCTGGAGTAGTTTCAACAAGTATCATTTTTGCTTTTACACACATGTGTACACATTTTTTGCACCATAGTCACCACCCTACCCCGTTCCCCAACACCTCCCCTCTCCCATTGATGCCAGCCCTTCTCCCGAGCAGGACTTGTTCCGCCCTCTTATTCTTTGATTTTGTAAAAGAAAAAAGAGAAAATGAAAAACATGACATTTTAGTTTGTTTGAGATAAAGGAGCTACACAGGGAGTTTCCCTGTGATCATTCCATGTGTATATGTATGTTATTTTGTTCTTTCTGTCTCATGCATACTAGTGCAGAGAAGAAGTAAAGAAGAAGAAAATTGCCACAATGGACTTTCCTTGTGGGAGAATAGGAATTTGAAATTGAAACAATGACTTGTCTCTTCTGACACTCCTAAAAGGTTGAAAGGAAGTTACTGAAATGTTAGGCTGAGTTGTTGAGAATAGAGAATAGTGGGATGCGAAAAATCCCAGGGAATGGGATCTGTTACCTTCAGGTGACAGTTTCCTTAGCAATCATTCCTTAATGCCATAATTGAAAAGATATCTTTTCCCATCATTCAATTCTACAGTCTGTCATCTGTTAGGTTAGTATTCTTTCTTTCAGCAAAAGTATTGCACAAATATATTTTCCAGACTCAGGGGAAGTTAACACGAGAAGAGACTTCTCTGCCCTCCAGAAGCTCCTGGATGCAGAAGAAGCAGAATGAGGACTTTCTCACATTCTTAGAAGAGAGAACTCAGACTCAAACATTAGAACAAGTTAGTAGCAGTCAAAAGACACAGTGTTCCATTGGTTTTCAGCAGACATTCTGTATGCAACATCTTTTCTTGCACTGGTTTCTTGAAAAATAAAAGGGTAATCTGAAACAAATGGTATAGAATCAGGAATGCTAAGGTCATTATTGACTAGGAGGGGAAGGGAAGTTAAAGATTAGAAATCGTCCACCAGACAGTAATTCCAAAACGATGTCTATTAACAATGTCAGAAAGGATAAATTAAGCAATTACATGAGTCTAGTGTTCCTTTGAAATGGCACCTGGGATATCTAGGTGGAATAAAGGACAAAGTAGACAGGCAGACAATTTAACTTTTACCAGGATTGACCTTGCTTTGGAATGACATGGAAATATTTTTCCAAACAAAATATTTAAATGACCAAGACAGTAGAAGAATAACTATATACTTGTCCTGATGGGACAGATGTTCAATGGTGAAAACAATACTCTGACATGAATTTAGCCACTCTAATTTTTTTGGTAGCCCTCGAGTTTGAATTCAGGGCCTCACACTTGCTAGGCAGGTGCTCTACCACTAGAGCCACTCTGACAGCACAAATACTTTGATTATAACTTTTTGTTTTTGCCACTTTCCTTGTCAACTTGGAAATTCAAGATCCCAAAGGTAATTTACAGGAGGTAAACTCAGAGAGAGGGGTTGCATGGAACAACATGCCGTTCACAGGGTTTGAATTCAGACATGCTGCCTATGAATTTACCTGGGTTCCTAGGCTCTTAGTGGATGACATGGGGTGAGTCAATGCTTTTAATGGCTAAAAATAAGGACACAGATGGCAACTTCAGTGCCAACTAAATAGGATAACATAGCAACAGAACACATTTATGAAGCATTTATTGTTGCCAGATATTATTTAAAGCACTTTATGTGTATTCATTTTATTCTTATGGCAACTCTTGTAACCCTATGTTTCAGATAAAGAAAAAGAAATATAAATAGGTAACTTCCCAAAGTCACACAGCTAGGGGACACAGAAGGCAGTATAAACTCACATAGCCTCAGGTCCTTTATGCAGTGCAATTATTTGAGAGTTGAGTAGGATCTACCGAACACTGATAGGAATTTGGGGTTTGCTTTCCTTGAAGTTGGGTGCAAATGACGTATAAGGGCTTAGCTGTGCCTGACACGTAGTAGGCCCAGAAAATGTAGAGTGGGAAAGAAGGAATCAGTTCTATTCTATATCTCCTTTCTCTCACACTAAGTAAATTATAAACTTAAAAACTCCAGCAGTTCCTTCTCAGTCTTGGAAAGGGGCTACCACAGGCAAGTGAGAGGAAATCATAAATCTTCCACATTGAAAAAGCAATGTTTACTTTATAAAGGTGAAGTCAATTTCAACTTGAAAGTATGAAAAGTCAATGTAAGCAAAGAGTTGCGGATCCCAGGCAGCAGCATGTGGTCTGCTGGGGGTGTAGGGGGAAACAGACCTGAGAGATAGGGCCAGGAAGGTAAGAGACAGCCACAGCTATGCTGCAGGCAGGTTAGGATATAGGAGTCAGATCTGGCTGCAGGCCATATGTATTGTGTCTCAAAGAAACAAAGCCAGGCAGACAGGCGAACCCACTTGCGGCTGCACATCTGGAAAGTGGAGCACCAGGATGAATTATGTGTGGATTATCTTGCACTTGCACAGGAATTTCTGTTTATTCACAGTAGAGGAGCATAAAGAAAGAAACTTGTTTCACACCTGGCATTTAATTTAGAAAGGATTGCTTCTCTGGTTGAAGGAAAAGCCATCTGACCTGCACAGAGTCCCAGCTGTGCTTTAAGGCACTAGCTCAAGCAAAGAACATTTTGAAAACCTGGTGTGTTATTTTTCAGTGCACTCTGCAAGTGTGTGTGTGTGTGACAAATATATGTACCCATTGCCTTTATGGGGTAAGCACCAAACACAGTCATCTATGTGAGAGAAACTAAAAGCATGTCCTGCTGAGTCTCTAAGCTTTCCTCGGATAGCTTCCTACTAGTTGACAGGGCCTATGATGCAGGCAGCACTCAGCTACACATTCCAGGGAGCTCCATAACCAGGCTTTTTGCTGCAGCTGGACTTCATCATTTGCAAAGTGTGGAATTTCCATGCAAAAACCAATCCATTCTCTTAGCTGAGAGCAGTGGTTTATTGGGTAAGGCCATGGAAATAGCTCAACGAGCCCTACTTTTGGGATGTTTGATCTGAGGTCTTTCTGTTACAGAGCACTCTTCCGTGTCAATCACATTCCATCACTTTGCAAGCAAAGTGGAAATGTCCCTTGGCATCTGGAGCTCTTCTGTGTTCGAGTTGTTTAAAGGTACACTTCTAATCAAACCATACAGCTGCTGGCTGCACAGATGTTCTGTGAGAAGGACTGGACACTTTTATATCATGTGAAAGGGGTTTTCCCAGAGTAGGCAAGCAAGGAAGTTATTTTATTGACCAGAGAGCTAGTTCTACATTGCCAAGTTTACTAAAATGTTGGTTTGTCTTCTACCTTAAGACTGTGTCCAGAACGAAATGGAACAAGACAGAGAAACTTTTTCTTTACTAATGGAACAGTTCCTCCTTCACAAGACACCTGCTGGGAATTCAATGATAATAAATTTTAAAAATACAAAAGTCTAGGCCTTCTTATAGACCTGTTCACTCTCTCTTATGATATTCCTTGCCTGTTTTTGTACTTTATAAAAATAGACAATTATCCATGTGTGTTTATGCACATAGACACATAATTATTTTATGTATTTATATTGGGCATAATGTAATATTTTGATATGTGTACATCATGGAATAATTAAATCAAGGTAATTAACATATTCATCACCTCACCTTATCATTGTGGTGTGAACATAACTTTTATTGCATGTATTAACTTTACAAAGGGGTTTCATTGTGTTGTTTCCATACATGCAAATAATGTACTTTGATCAAATTCGTCCTCTTATTACTACTTCATATCTCTCTTCCCACCTTCCCTTCTTTGTTTCCTACATCTTTTAGTGGGTTTCATTGTGCTATTCACATACATACATACATATAATGTACTGTGATTATTCACCTCTCCATCACCCTCTCTTTTCCCTCTTCCTTTTTGCACTGCACTTCTCCAACAGTTCCCCTTTGTGGTGAAAGCATTTAAAATTTTTCTTTTTCAGCTGTGTTGAAATATACCTTATTAGCTATAGTTACCACACAGTCTGATAGGTCACTCAAGGATAATCCTCCTGCCTAATTACTTTTTTCAACATGATCATATCCACCTTCATAGGAATGGCTAAGAATTTCTTCTGATAAATCAAGTAGACTCATTTCTCTGATGACAGTGAAAAACTGCTTTTAGAAAATACTCTTTCGCATTCAGAGCCTGGTAGAGGCACAAAGGGAAGATTTCTTTTACAAAATCTTTCTTTCTTCTGCATGGTGACAACCAAGGAAAAAACCTGTTTAGCAAAATTCCCAGTTGAGCTTCTGAGTGAACAAAGGAAGTCATGAGGTTCCCAGAGGGTGAGAGGCTGGTACAAAATATTCTACTGGATAGAGTGGGTGAGAATGAGTTTCTCAGGGAAGCTGAATCAACGCAGTCTTATGCATAGACTCTTAGAAATGATGGACAAGGGGCCTGAAGCCTGCAAGGGGGCCGAGGGTACCCAATGCTCTCATAATACAGTCTGGCTGATGGATGGATTTGCAAAGAATCAAGTGAATGTCTCAGTCAGTGTCATGTTCTTTTCTTGTCATATGAACCCCAAATATTCAATACAAATCTTTCTGCTTATAAATGCTATAAATGCCTTATTTGTGGGAAAACAAGGGTTGTCATGAACCAGGTGTGTCAATAAACACCCAAAGGCCCTGATTTCCCACAGAATATCAGATAGTGAGTTTAGAGTAGGGTTATTCTATCCTTGTTGGAGAGTGATTGTTTTTCAACTGTATGCTACAGCTCCTCTTGAGGGGTGATTATTAAATACTTGGGAAGTTTTTAAGGCTGTGGTCAGAACTTGGGCAACTTGAAATTGGCCATGGGAGTGGGATTTGCACCTCAGATATAAGCAACAAAACACTGCAAATCAAGGCTTTTTCTTTCAAATTGCCTGCACTCTGCTGAATTGGACTTTCACTCTAGCAACCCAATTGCACTTCCCAATCATGGCCACCTCATTCTCTGATGCCTCCTGTCTTTGCTTATCCTGCCTTGGATATCAGATCTGACTCTGTGTTCTTGGAAACCGTTTAAGGCTAATGCAAGAGGCAAGACTGAAGCATCAGCTGAGCCCGCTCTGTGCTCTCAGCGTCCTGTGGACATATCTGGACTGTGACATAAGTCCACTGCATGAGAGTTATGCTTACCTTTTCATGGTTCTTCTAAATTGTCAGTAACCTGAGGTCAGGATCTGAGTTCCTTTTTAATCTAATCCTGTCCATTAGCTTGCATAGTGTCTGCATACAGCAGACACTCAAAATGGGTTTGCTGAATGGACAAATGAAAGAATAAACAGCTGTAGTGTCCCTAGACTGAATACGAGAGAGAGAGAGACAGAGAGATGTGAGTGATACATACTCTGGGTATGCTCAGTTTTAGTGTTTCCAGAAGAGGATCAGCAAGAGCAAACAAAGCAACTCTGGGACCAATAATTTTGCGACAAACTTTCACCTAGGAGGAATTCCTCCATCTGTTAGACTAGTTTATTCTGATCACCAAGGATTGAAAATAGACTTCTGGGCATCTTTGGAAAACATCTGAAGAAACCTATGTCTGTGCCCTGAGACCTCTTCTCTGAGACCCACTACTCTTTACACATTTCTGATAACCTGTGTTTTTGGAGTTAGCATAGTTTAAAACTAAGTTTAAAGAAATGGGAATGTTCCTGGCAGCATTTCGAGAGCAAAGAGAGTTTACAGTTGACATCTTAAAAGGAGAGAAGAGACAGAAAACCTATTAGGCAAACAAAAACAGACATGAGAATTTACTTTTTTCTCTCTATAAATCATTCCTGAAAGATGGTCTAGAATGTTGAGTTCCAGGGACATCTGGGAGAAAAGAAAATTTTTGGTCAGAATATCTGCATGCCCATTTCTGTTTCTGTTCTGCTACTCCTTTTCTGTCTTGGGCAAGCCACTTCACTTCTCTGAGTCTCAATTTCTTTATTGAAGACAAGTAAAGATTACAATGCCTCCTCAGAGAAATTTTAGAACATTAAGTGTGATAGAAACTTTAAACTTAAATACATTTTTCAACAGCAACCTAATTTGTCCAGCAGGAAGGGACACAAATGCAACTCTTCTGGTTTCATATACATACCTTTTCCCCATAAAATGTGGCTCAGAGAATAAGCACTAGAAGGATTTTTGGACAATCACTTGATTGCACTCCTCATTGTTCAGATGAGAAAAAAACGAGACCAAGGTTACAAATCTTCTCAACAAAATAATGAGGGCTTGTGTATGAATTTGTTTTTACCTTCTTTCCTTTCTCTGAACTAGGTCAGAAAGAATAGATTTATAAAGGAAACTAATTACCAAGCTCCAAACTAAAAAAAAATGAGAGAAAAACAGAGTCCTTAAAGACCACCTGGTTATGACGTGGTGTAGAGGATCAGATAGGAGATCAAGCCACAGCATTGCTTGATCTTAGAAGCAGGAATCTTAATGTTTACCAAATCATCATCTTGTGTGCCTCCCTTATCACCAGAGATTCGGAATGGCCCAATCATATATGATTTTTATTTTATTTATTTACTTATTCATTTTTTATTACCTGCCTAAAAGTATTTGGTCAATTAGTATTAGGGATAGGCCAGGACTGTTAGAGCAGGGCTCAAATCATTTCAGTTCAAAGAAAAGAAATTGCTAAATGCTTGCCATGTGTTGGGCCCTTCTCTATGCTAGTGCAATGTTTGTTCTGCCCCATGTTGTTTTTTCAGGTATCCCCAACAGTGGCAAGCTTTGTGAGAAAGAATAGCTGTGGAATCAAATGATCATTGCTGGAGTTTTTCAGATCTTAAAGTCATGGCAAGATGACCCAAAAAGCTGTTTCTTCTTTGTTGCACAAAGGACTTACTCATTCCTAAATAATTGTTCCCTATTTTCTTAAGGAAATGAAAATCTCTAAGTACTAAATTTCATAGTATAAGAAAGGTTTGGAACATTCCGTATATTTTTGGAATGTAAAGGTATTCATCATCCTTATACATGGTTTGATTCAAGATTGCTTTATTTCAAGAAACATTTTCTTTACAGATTGTCTCTACTCTGTCTTGCCAGAGTCATTCCTCAATGCATTTGGTCACATGATACTCCCTGCTGATCTTTGCTTCCTTTCGTACTTATTTGAATTTGCGTTTTCTTATCTTAGCATGGAACCCCTCCATTCCCAACTTCTCCGGCTGTACAAACCCTTTCTTTCAATATTCCATTTAAATGTCCCTTCCTTGATAAACTTCTTTTCAATCCTCTATATTTGAAGTGGGAGATAAAAGGGGCCACATTTATTGACCTCCAGCTGTGTACCAGAAAATATGCTAGCTTAATTCCCCCCGAATACTAAATGGTAGCTATTATAATCATGGAGGAATAATGGAGTACTGTCTTTATGTATTCAGAAATAAAAACATTTTAATTACAGGTGATCTAATTTACTAACACAAAACACATATTCTTTTTATGGGTGAAGGAACCCATATAATAGATTTTAGCTAAGTCTCAGCTGTGCTGCTGAGGGGATAGTCTTAAAAATACCTGGACAGCTACATAACCAGAAAGAATTAAGACTCAATCTCTGCTGTTTATATGTAAGAAAGAGTTTATCTTCTATTTTGGAATATAGAAATTTCTTAATGTTATCTTAGTATTCCTAGCTTAAGGGCAGTTCATTTTTATCAAATCCAAAGAGATAATGTCACTGAGGCAGGTGACACTCGTAGCTGAACAAATCATAGACTTTGATTTGTAAGAGCTTAAAAATTTGTAATGGAATCTGGACAGTAGGTGAGAAAATGATGTATGCAGAAGAGAGTGTTCTGATGTAAACAGAGTGGATTTGAAAGGTAGGAGGTATAGAATAGATTGGTTCATTAACTTGCTAACCTTGGGAATTTCTTAATAGAAACAAATGGTATTTTGGAAGATTATCTAAGTGAGCCAAGTGCATTGTTTGAAAAAAAGGGAAAAGTATTTCTCATGTAAGTACTTGGTAGTTCTACCCCCGCCCTCACAGGTCTTTCTCCAAAGGGCTCATGGAGGGGATTCTGTCTTTCCTCATTTCAGAGCTAGAGGACTCAACAGTGATATAGCTGGGAGCACGGCCTGTGCCTCAATACAACCCATCATGCAAGGCCTTTAAAAAACAAAATACACAGAGTCATTACTCCTGGGCCAAAGAAAAATGGAAAAAAGGTGTCTTTTTCTCCAAACAGAGACATAACATATTTTGGGGGATTGTAACCTTCCTCCAAAAAGCTTGCTTTGAAGACACATGTTGTAAAGATTCTTATTTTAAGGGCCTCAAGTTGAGTGCAGATTTTGCTGAGTTCCAAACAATTCATGTGGCTTCCATTCCTCCTTGTTCACAGGACTGTTGGTGAAGAGGTCTTGAGATAGTGAGCAGTCTGGATTTACTTAATCTAGTCCAGCTCTTCTTAGACTTCCACAGGCTCACACATCACCAGAGATCTTGTTAAAATGAAGGCTGTCTTGGTTCAGAGAACTGCACCAGCTGCCAGGACTTAAATCTTATTTTAAAGGACAAGGACAAGATGCTCTCATAGACATATCCATGTTTAGAATCTTGTAATAAACCAGAATCTCAGTGGTCTTATTAAAAAGACTAATTTTTCCGATGAATGAAACTCAACAATTTGAAGTTCTACAAAGTCTCCAAGAGTTAGCATTCTTGGTTTGCAAGTCCTATAAAACCAATTATTTTTTATTAAACATCCTGGGTTTGAGGTTTGGAATCTGAGAAGGTTGGAAATCAATTGATTTTCACAGCATTCCTTATCTATGCTAAAAAGTTTTGCTAACATTAATTAGAGGAATTTTCAAAACATCTTAAACTTCAAAATTATTTCTCTAATTTCTATCATCAATATATAATACTAATTTAAATTGAGATTTGTTTCTATTACTTAACCTAAATTTCCCTTAATATGTATACTGTGGACTAGAAGGGGGTTACTATGGTCTGGCTTGAATACGTCTCTCAAATTTGTCTGTTGAAGCTTATCATCAATGGGATATGATTAAAAGAAGGGGCTTTTGGGAGGTGATTAAGTTGTGAGGGTTGGGATTACCATCTCTATAAAAGATATGAGACAGCTCCTTGTCCTTGTCCTTTTGCTCTTCCACTTTCTGTTACTACACAACATTCATCTCCTCTGAAGTCATTAAGGGACCATCTTGAAAGCAGAGACTGGGCCCTCATCAGATGTTGAACCTGCTGGCTTAGACTAGATTTTGGACTTCCCACCCTGAAGAAGTGTGTGAAATAAATTTCTATTGTTTACAAATCATGTAGTCTTCGGTAATTTGAAATAGCATTATGGACTGTGTAAGAGAGAGATGGGCTAAAAAAATCAGAGTGTTTGAACATTTTCCTTTAATATGAGGTAAATATACAGATAACTACTTTGTTAGACCCACTGGGAAGACTGTGTTCTGATTTAGTTAGTCTGGGGAGACTCTTACCCACCTTTATGTATTAGCAATGACTTAGGTGATTATATTTTACAGTGATTGAGACCAGAGGCCTAATATATTATTTCATAGAAAAGACATAGTTCTTTGTATGCTTATGCATTTAACAAATGTTGCTGGACCTGCTCCATGCTGGCAAAGATAGGCTCGGGAGATACAAAGATGAATACAGCTTACTGTTTGCTCTAGGGAATTCGATACTCTATTGGCAGAGATTTCAGAATTTTAGCATCTGTTCCAATTGTTTTATCAGACACACTGCCTTTACCTTAAGGAATCTCAGGCAGTGGTTTGCATTCAGTTAATGGCCTATGTGTGTGTGAAAGTTAAGTGTATCCACCTGTTTTATTGAGTGGCCATGGCAAACATTGTGTACATATGTTTTTTTTTGGTGGGGGGGAGAAAAAAGGAAAGACATTTATCTTAGCTTTCTGCTTCCTATGATGACCTGAGGCTTTCATTTTAATAAGGAATTCCTTTCTTGGCAGAGAAGGAAAACAGATGGTCTATCTTTAAGTACATAATGCACGCTTCCTCCACATTGTTTTTGGAGCGCATAAAGTATGATTAAGGGGAAGTGAACTCATGCTGTGAAAAGCAGGCTCTGCTGTTGAGGAGCCTGGGATAGCTTCCATATGCACCAAGGTGATGGGTTTTCCTGATCCTCCTGCCATCTTTATCCTTGCAGGATTTGTAAGAACAACTGTTACTCCAAGAGAGACCATATGACTCCAGTCAGTGAATGACCAGTTCATAAAACATACAAGGGCTTTCAAAAAAAACACCATAATTAAAGATTGGATGTCACTAATGTAGTTTTAGGTAATCCTGACAATCTTGTTAACAATCTTACACAATATAAACTCCTTAGGAAATAATCCTCATATTCTTTCTTGTGCTCATTCTGAATACAAGGAATTATTCCATATATTGACCTAAAAATACCTTTCCATTGACTAAATAACTGAGCACCTTTAGAGAATTAGGTGATAATTATCATCAACTTTTCCCAAAAGATAATTGTGAATTTTCAGGAAAATGTCACTCATGATTTCAACAATATATATTCAGCATAGTATCAGGTGGTTTTCTTTGGCCCATAGTCAGCAAAATTCCAACCCAGAATTGTGTAAAGAATAAGGGTCTGTATTGGTTCCATCTTTATTGGAGTTCGTAAGAAGAAAGAACCCAGTCTAATTGTTCCTGCTGTGTCTCTCTGTTCTTTTCTTGGTTGGGGCCCTCGTCTGCAAACTGATGTCAGTCTTAAGATTAGTGGGAAAGCTACAGCGTTTCCAGCTCATATGTGTATATTTGGATGTGCAAAGCATGGGACAAAGAGTTCCTTCTGGAAAATCTCTCAGACAAGTGAGAAAAACCATTCCCAACAAATGTCTCCTCACCTCCTGCCTGACTGCTAGGCTTTCTATTTGGGCTGTGTGGAATTCCATGAACCTTTCTTTTGTTTCACAGACTGAAACTCAAAGTTTATTTCATCCCCTTGTCACTGGATTAAGAAGAGATTTATTACATTTATGGGCTACTTTTCACAGAGCTAATAGTGTACCTGTCAACTGCAGCAAGTCAAGCTGTCTTTTCAGCCAGGCACATAGCCTTGAAAAGAATTCTTTTCTTGCTTCCTCTGCCTGATGTGCCTAGGTCTCAACTTCAGGATGAGTTATATATAACCTATATGGCTCTATCCAGTGTGCATAAGCATGTATATTGGCTAAGATGATGTTTAGGGGTCTGTAGATTAAGGGGGAATTCCTGGGCCATTAGTTCATCTAAGTTTGCTTTGACTTTGCCTCTCAAATAGGAAGCTATAGCACAGGGAAGTCAACTCTTGGCTGAAATTTAGGAGGAGTACAAGTCTTCTACCCTTTGAACCTTGGCTGCCATCTTGGGCAAACATGGGCACCCAGAGAAGTGCCTGCAGGTTATCATGCATGTAAGTGATACCGTTCATCTCAGACAGCAATCTTGCCCATATGTGGTCCTGCTATTGGCACCATTACCTTCTTCACACAGGTCCCCCAAATAAGGGTATGGGCTCAGAGATATCTTGATGGGATATTATATACCAACAAGGCTGCAGACTCTGTGTGTATTCACGTGTATGTGATAGGTGCTTACACCAGGCTGTTTACAAAGCTATACAAGATGTGTGGAAAATACATTCCTTTAATTAACTTAAAGAATATTGCAATCTTAAGGAAAGGTTGCAGATTTTAAAACATCTTTGAAATTGAAGTATAATTTCTTTACAGTGAAACACATGTAGCATGTAGTTTGATATATTTCTGTTTTGAAGTAGAACTGACATAGAGTGACATGTACAAATCACAAGTACAACTTGATACATTTTGACAAATGTTTATGTGTGTGCCAATGATAACTCAAACAAAACATAAAATACTTCATAAATCCAGGAAGTTCCCTCAGGCTGACTTCCACTCAATTCCCATGTTACATGGTACTACAGGTTAAATCTTGAATGTCCCCCAAAGTTTTATGTGTTAAATGCCTGGTCCCCAATTCAGTGCTATTGGGAAATTTAAAGAGGTGAGACCTAGTGGGAGTTGTTAGGTCCTTGATAGTGTGCCCTCAAATGAAATTGTGGTATCTCTCTCTTTCTCCTCCATCTGCCTTGAAGTGACTCATATAATAACCTTTGCCATGTACTCTCACCATATGAACTGCCTCATCACAGACCTCAAACCAAAACCAATAAATCTGACTGACCTGGACTGAAACCTCCAAAATGGTGAGACAATATAAACCTTTCCTCTTAATAATACCTGTTGGTCTCAGATATTGTGTTATAGTAATGGAATACTAACAAGCATGGGCAACTACTCTTCCAATTTCTATCAAAATAAAGGAGCTATGTTTCTTCGTAAATTTCAGAAAAATGGAATGTAGCTTCTTTCACTTGGCATATGGTTTTAGGATTCATCCCTATCATCCCAGGTATCAGTACTTCATTTTGCATTGCTAAGTAATGTTCAGTGATGGGACTTTCCCACAATGGGTTTGCACATTCTCCTCCTAGTGGGCCTTTAGGTTGTCTTCAATTTTTTAATTAGGGCATATCAGACTACTGCTCCTCACATTTGGAACTGCTAAGTGTCTTCCCTGAGAATGGCTCACCAGCTGGAATTCTTTAGGGTTTCCTTTAATCTTCCCTGTGCAATAGCAGTATAGAAAGCTAATTATTTTTTTTATCTTGCTATTTCTTGTTGCTACCATGGAAGTAAAAGTCTTTTGCATCTTTTGTATCCTATCCATAAATTGAACTCCTCTTTAAGCATTGCTTGTCCTCGGAAGGTAGGCATGCCTGCATGTGTTTCTGCATGTGTTTCCTGTTGATAGCAAGAAGAACCTGTTCGTGTGTTACACAGTTGTGTGTGCAGGTGTGCACGTTTTCCAGAAGGAAACTGAAGGAGCTTCTGAAGAAGGAACAAAGAGGATGTGTGTCCACATTACAGTATGGAGAAAATTTAATCCCATAACATGAAAATTTTTTGGAAGTTAGTGCTGAATTTGGAGTATTAACCAACTCTGTGCACATTCTATTAAAGTATGCTGAATGGTTCACAATTTTGGAATTGTACCTGAGAGTGTTTTGTTGCCCTGGTATTCCCTGTTTGAAAGAACAAAATGGATTCTGGGGAAGGAAAAAAAAAACTTCCCTAGATAAGAGATGGAACTTTTCTAAAGAGGCGGAACAGTTAAGATTTGAATATCATCATTTTCTATTAGAGGAAGAGTAAGGATAGACTTCAAGACTGAGAGACAATGCTCTCATTGCGGTGACCATCAACAACCTTCTAGTAAAATGTTGAAGTGTCTTCTCTTCTTAGTCTTTCTGATTATTCTGCTTTTACAGCAAATTGTGCAAACTGTTTGAGTTTTGGTCTAGTTCCCTTGGCTGGATAAAGGTTCCAAGGAACAATACCTAAGTGCTTACCAGAGAAAAACAGGTGATGGTGTATATGGAAGGTGAAGGTAAACGTAGAGAGAAACCACGATGTGGCTAAGAGTAGCCAAAGAGAGCAGGAAGGATATACACCTTTCTTCCTCAGAGGTAATGGAGGAAAACCCCCCTTGGAGAATGGAAATGCTCACATTTGGATTAAATAATTTGAGGCATTTGTTTTCAAAACAAGTATCTTGGGTTTTCTCCCCTCTTAGGTTAAAAAAAATGAACTCACCAGAACTAATTACAGTCCTACTCTATTTATGTTCATTCCTTCATTTAATCCTTGACAATGAAAGTAAGGTTTGCTATGCATCTTCTTAGCTTAAAAAGAAAAAGGAAGGCAGGGGGGAGAAATGGCCCAAACGATATATGCACATATGAAGAAAGAAAGAAAGACAGAAAGAAAGAAAGAAAAGAAAAAGGGTACCCCAGCTATTTTTGAGATAGAGAAGGAGTGAGGAAAGTAATGTTTACAGACCCAACATTTGAAAGAGATGGAAATTGGAGATAGGGTGAGATGGTGTTCTATCTGGAGACACTCTGTCCTTTTTCATTGTATTTCTAGTGCTTTCCCTGGGCTTACTGGTCTCCCATTTGGCAGAATGGGAGAAGAAATCTTCCTTGTCAGGATATCCTTCTGTCATCAACTGCTGTGCACATCTCATGTGGAACAGGATTCAGGACAACATTACTATGGTAACTGGAATAGGATAGTTATAAATAAATATATCAATGACATTGCCAAAGTGACATAGATCACCCATGATGGGGTTTTTATTTTCTGCTGTTAAAAGTGTAGTTTTTGTTTCTCTAAACTAATCTAAACTTTCTCATACCCTTCTGTGTCCTAAGTAGGGTGGACTTGGGGCAGGAGGAAGGATAGTGGTGTCAGGTGCATGAACTTGATCATGAATGTATCTCAACCTTTCTTAGCGAAACTGTCATTCAGGTAACTCATTCTCCCTTCAGATAATTACACAGTCTTCCAATTTCTTCCCCTTTCCATTGCTCTGCCAAAGATGACCTCACTGTGCATGGAGAGGCAAGCTTACCTCCTGAGGATTATGGAAAAGACACCTCTACTCTAGCCCATGGGCCCCAGTGCTGTCCTTGGGCTGCTGGTCTCCCTGTGCCACTCATAATCTGTTTTGTCAGAGTTCCTTTTGTCATCAACTGCCATGTACATCTCATGTGGAACAGGACCCAGGACAAAATTACATTATATTACGTTACATTGGCCTTGCCCCCATGGTCTAGATTTAATACACCCTATTGACTACGAAGACTCTCACAGGATACAGCTCTGATGAACCAATATAATCAGCAATGTGGTTTCTATTACAAGAACTAACCAGCTATATGAGCCAAAAACTATCTAGGCCAAGACTTTTAATAGTCACTTGGCAGTATCCCACTATCATCCACAATTCACAGGGCTAATTGGGTCCTGGAATGGACAGTGGCCATGTGATTCTGGAGGTAGTACCATGGCTTTATTTGGATCCTAATTATTTCCCACACCCTCCAGGATTTTGTCCTACAGCATGAGGACACAGGTCACCTTCATTTGCCTCACTTCAGTCTCTCTCTTCACACTGTTATCTTGCTCCTTAGGGCAGGAGGCTTCATGGAGGAAGCAGGACGCATAAGATTCGAATCTGCCAGACTAGTTCACATAAAGCCAATGGGCAACCAGGAACTAGAAATATTCCAGGATGAAATGCAATAGTTAATGATTTCAAAGAGTTATCCCCAATATGGGATGGCCATACTTTTCCATTTCACAGAAGAAGACAAGCACAGCTATTT
Organism: Castor canadensis; assembly: GCF_047511655.1. Lineage (NCBI taxonomy): Eukaryota > Metazoa > Chordata > Mammalia > Rodentia > Castoridae > Castor > Castor canadensis. Next base: position 35,536,169 of record NC_133404.1, on the reverse strand, counting down.
TCTCTTTCCATTTAAGCCCTATGGTAAAAGAATATCCTTCATAAAAGCATTTTAAAAAATACTTCTTACATCAGACCCAAGCTCACACAGATATATTTGCAGTTATAAAAGGCTGAAGCTGCTTCATTTTTATTTGCTTTAGGCTATCACTAGGTAATAAAAATAAAAATGCTAATAAGGTAGACTTTCTGGAAGGGTCCAGTAGTATCCATGGGATTTAAGCACAACACATAAGTGTGCCTACACCTATGCCATGTCCTGATAGATGCTCTCAAAGCAAACACATTTCTGTGCATCTATACATCAGATGCAAATTAATTTCTTTCCAAAATTTCTTTCATGGCAGCCCCATGCATGCTAACCATTCAGAAGGACAATCCTTCTATAAGGTGACCACATCCCCAGGGACAACTTGAGACACCCCACGAAGGGGGTGTTGATGGAAAGATTAGAGATTACTCACGCAACTTCAAAGAGGTCTGCCAACAGCAGCGAGCCTTTTGTTTTGCGTGTTCTTGGTTGATTTTAAATCTGAGATCCTCTTCACATGATTCAAATTCCCCCAAGCTGAGACTGCTCTATCTGTTGGTTCTAACCTGCCAAAGAAAAAAATACAAACACCAGAGACATAGGGATACTAGAAAGAAAAGCATTTACATCTAATCTCCCTTTATTTTTAACTCATTTTAATGGCTCTAAGTTCCAAAATATTGACAGACAGAGATACTCATGACCCGACTATTGAGGCCTATGTGTTGAATGGTCAAGGTTCAAAAATGATAGTCCTGCTAAATTAGACTCAACTTAAAGTGGCAGTTACCTGACACTCATAGCTGATTACTGCTGTTGTGTAAGACAGTGGTTTCTACCCCGGCTATATCTGAGAGTCATGTGGGAAGATTTTAAAAAACATGGTCATCTACTTCTACTACCAAGAGATTCTGACTTTTATTTTTGTCTAGGGATTGAATCTATTGCCTCCACCTCCAAAGAAGTTAGGATTACAAGAGTGTACCACCACTCCTGGCTGAAATTCTGATTTGATTTTTCTGGAGTATAGCTTCAGCAGTAGTCATGAAAGTTCTTCAGATGATTATAATATGTAGCCAGGGTTGAGAATTGCTTCTGTAAACAGCAAGAGTGCTGTAAACAGCAAGTGCTTAAACAGTCTTGTGCAGTACGTGAGAAGAATGATGCTTGGCTGTTAATTACTATATCTGTTTGAGGATCAAAAGGACATAATTTTGGTTCAACCATTTGGGTTTTCTCAGAGTGTTCCCATTTTAGCACAGAAAGTGTCATGTCCTGGGAAAAGTGGGAGAGGTGGTCACCGTAGATATAGGCTTACAAAGGAGGGGTGGGGAGACATGTTGGCCTAAAATCCCACAAGAGTGCAAAGAAGTGGGAATGAAAAGGATAGCCCATTGTCAGGAGGATCGTAAAGCTAACCGATCCTGGACAAGATAGTATCAGTGTCAGAGGGGTCAAAGCCAAGTGGAAAAACTTTGAAAGCAAGACTTGTTGACAACACCAGTTCTTATTGTCCAGGACATGTCTTGGTCTACGATGTAATACAGTGGTACAGCCTATTCTGAGAAATGCCTCTGCAAAATCAGGCCCATCTGATTCCACAAATTTATTGCTTGCTGCATCTCCTTACACTTGGTTCTCAAATCAAACTCACCTGCATGAAGATCCCCTATCTCCTTCCAGGTCCTATGATGCCATTCCATCTCTGAGGTCTGTGCTATGTTATGCTGCTCCTCTTCCTCCCCCTCTCCATCATCTTGAAGAAGAACCCTCTTCTTTAAAGATTTCCCAATCACTTTTATTCATTATTACACACATACCAAGACATTTTTCCCCTAACTGCCCATGAAATTTTAATAGCACAGATGTACTTTATATCTGTTTATGTAATACAGCCCTTTGGAGATGGATAAGTCATTGTCTTAGCCATGAACTTTTTGCTGCAACCTCAAGAGTAAAGTTGTGCTCCCTTGGGGAGTTATGGGTACCACAGATAATGCATGAACTAGTATCATTCTCCCACAGAACTTTCCAATTTCCTTTCTCTTGCTCCTATGGCACCCTACAGAGACTTTTATCATAACATATGTCACTCAAAATCTTAGCGGAATGACTGGAGAGAGAATGACAAACAGATGTTTTATAGAAGGGGAGGCAGGGATGTCATCAGACATGTCCAATGTAGGCTTATGAAGGAACCAGTTTTGGATTTCCAAGACTCATCTTGTTTGAGGATCGGAACCAAGTTTGGCAAAAGCAGAACAAGCTGTATCAATGAGGCCTAAGTTGAGATGCCTGGATAGTCCAACTATCGGAGTTAGTCAACAAGGGATAATGAGGCAGGGCTAGCAACAGAAGAAGTCTGTTATCAAACTAGGGCTGAAAAGCCAAGGGGAATGCACTGCCAGCCTTTAGGCTAAACAGGGCCAAATCAGAGGAACAGAGGAGACTGAGCCAAGAAGGGCCGGTTAAGAACTTTTGCTTCTTTCTCCTCCTATCTTGCATCAGCCTATAGGAACCTCCATCAAGCTGCTGTTTTCAGGTATCCATAGGGCAAGAAAACTCCTAGAGCAGGGCTGAGAAAAACAAAGGACAGATCATGAAGGGCACATGGAACTTAACAGGCCCAGAAGGCAAGACCTGATTCCAGAAAATCTGTTCAAGTAGATGGCTATGGATTGATTTAGTTTCAATAGTAAAGGTTTTGTGACATATTTGCAGTCACAGTTTGTGAAATCTGGGAATGGATTGAGGTTATACTTGTTTAACAGATTCCCAGCCAGAATATAGGATCCAGGACAGGGATCACACCTGCTTTGCTCACTGCTACACCCCATTCCTGGGCACCGTTACAGAACACAGCTGGCACCAAAAACAGCATTGACTGAATGAGTGAAGCTCATCCTCACGTGTCTGTGCTTTGGAAACTGATGAGACTCTTTGTTCCTGGCTCCTTCTTCCTTTCAGAAGCTTGCTCACCCTTTTGTGTAAATTTACCTTGGGCTACTCCTACTCTTCTACCTGACATACAAAGACAAGTCTAAATCCTATAAGCAGTTGCAGCCCATGCTCAAGCTGAGATATCCAGCAACTATGAATCATTCCACAGACTACATATTCAGAAAGAGTCCAAAGTTAGGGCTGTGAGCTGGCAGAGAAGAGGTTCAGGACTTGGTTGTAGCCTTAAGGTTTTTTGAGCATAGAACCAAGAACCTGTATTTGCAAAACTGGTCAGGGGAGATCACAAAAGACATAAGGGTCTTCTCTCACATGCACACCCTTACTCACTTAATGTATCTTTTCTGAACATCAGACTTGTATCAGACACGATGACACATTCCTGGTACACGAAGAAAATGTTCTCTTCCTTTGGTTCCTTACACTGCTGTTAAAGAGACAAGGAAAGTATTAATAAACTTTGCAATGAGCTCTATAGTGAAGGTAAAAGGTTCCATTGAAAGTAGAGACTGCTTCTCGCTGCCTGTGTTGGAGTGGGGAAGGCAAGAATGCAGTGAGATGTACTGTTGGCACCAGAGGATGAGTGCGAGTGTTTCAAGAAAGTAGTGATGGAGAGGCCAGCAGGCAGAAGGAATAGCACATGGAAAGGCATGGTGGTGAAATAGATGATGTTACTTTCAAGAAACTGCCTGTCTTAGTTTTGGAACTCTAACGGAATGCAATAGGCTAGGTGACTTAAACAATAAGCATTTTTAACAGTTCTGGATGCTGGGACATCTGAGTCCAGGAGGCCAGCATGATTGGGTTCTTTTCCTTGTTTGTTGATGGTCATTATCTTGCTGTGTTCTTCCATAGCAAGGAGAGAGGGTCTTCTTTTATAAGGGCACTAATGCCATCAATGAGGGTTCCACCCTTATGACTGAATTATGTCTCAAATACCTCAACTCCTAAATTCATCAAATTTGGATTAGAGTTTCAACATGAATTTTGGGGGCATATGCACTTAATCTATAGTACTATAAGTACTCTACAGCCCAAAGGGACTAATCAGGATCTGTTAATGTTATGCATAGATCCTGGAATTTATTGCACATGGAGTTGACTGAAGCATGGAAGAGATAAGGACAGGCTCCAACACACTGAGGTTGGAAATGCCTGAAGGGCATGGCTAATGTCTGCTTCATTTCCATGGTCTTCACAGTAGTAGCCTAGAGTCTTTCTCATAGGGAACATGTTTCCCACAGGGCCAGTCTTTCGTATGGACACTAAGGGTGGACAGAGCTAACCATTTTATGATCTTATTTCTCAGCAACTGGGAAAGTCACTTATCCAATTGGCAAGGTTATATGGGCCTCTTACATTCTTTTGCTGTTCAGATTCACTCCTGTAAAAGACACATTCTAGGATACAGAGTTTAATAAAGAAGAAACCCATGGTTTATTCAGCAAACTGAGCTACTAGGTGAAATCTCCTTTACCAGTTCAAATACACGGAAAAGCTGGAAAAGAAAATAATTGGTAATGTACAGCTAAGTTTAAACTCCCCTAAGAAGGCAATCCCCAGAAGCAAAAAAGGGAGAGGCAACTCAAAGCCAATGGTACAAAAGAACTGAAGTCACTAGGCTCCTGAGGGAAACCAGCGACTGGCCCAGCCCCTAACTTAGGGTAGGTAGGGGCAGATATTCTCTCACTGCCACCCAAAGAAAAGTTTTCTGTCCTTGATGAAGGAACCTACTTGTGTCTCAGTGCTCAGGTGGCAAAGGTGACAGCATGACCAGCACTAGAAGTAGATGTGAGTTCTGAATTCATGCTACTAATGTGATACAATGACCCCAAAACAAAGCAAAACAAAATTAAAACAAATCCCCTTGATTTAATGACATCTATGAGGTTCCTGGCTCAGGCAGATTCAGACTGCCTGCTAGGGATGCTGACAACTCAGGTTCAGCAAGATAACATGACAAGTGAGAACTGAAGATCAGTAACTGCCAGCTCAGAATTACCACGCCTACAGTACGATAAGGAAAATAATAACTTTTTTAGATGATGACATGAAATCTCTTACAGAAGGACATTCAGCAGAGAACAGCATGCCAAAAAATGACAAATTTTTTGTTAGATCTGCTTGACTATGAAAACTCATAATGACTTTTGAGAGAGGTAAGTAAAGGCAGGACTAAAATTGCTGTGAGCAGTAAGGTAGAAAAATGAGTAAGACCTTAAGTCAAATCTACATGTTGCTGAAAGGGACACACTTAATACAAGATAATAGTTGACAATATAATTTAAAGAAAATGTGATATGAAACAAACACTTATGATAAGAAAGCCAATATAGCAATACTATTACAGAAAATTGATTTTCGGTAAATAGCATTGGAGCTATTTCAATAAGTAGTAGCATATAAAGCTATTTCAAAATAGTAATAGTCATCACTAGAGATTTAGAAATATAAAATTGGATGCATTTAAAAATACAGCCTGGAAAAGGCACTGACAAAAAAAAAACCCTATAGAATTAGTAAGCTAAATTGACACATCAAGTTCCAATGAAGGTTACAATTAATATCTCATGGAATGTAGATGAAGTAAGGAAAACTGAGCAGGGGAACAAAAAATTTGAACACTTTCAATAATTGTGTATGTGTATAGATGTAAATATAAATTTACATTATACATACATATGTGTGTGCATATATAATATGCTTTATGAACAATATGGATAATATGTAGCATAAATATGTAGTATATTAACATATAAGTTATCTAAATATACATATTTATACATCAATGTTACATATACATAATTTATGTACATAAATATATATCTTAATCAACAAATAGAAACCACATTCCATTAAAGTCCATATGTAACCTTTAAAATAAATATTAAGCTGAGTTCAGTGGCTAATGCCTATAATCACAGATACTCAGCAGGCAGCAGATGTCAGGAGGATCGTGGTTTGAGGGCAGCCCAGGGAAAAAAGTTTATGAGACCCCATCTCAACCAATAAAAACTGGGTGTGGTGGTATGTATGTGCCTGTCATCCCAGCTACGTGGGAAGCATAAATAGGAGAACTGTGATCCAGGTCAGCATGGCATAAACACAAGACCCTGTTCCAGAAATAACTAGAGGAAAAAGGGGCGGAAGCATGGCTCCAGTGGTGAGATACCTGGCTAGTAAGCACAAGGCCCCGAGTCCAAACCCTAGCATTTATTTATAAGTATTTATTCATAAATCATTTGGTAAATTTCCTTTATTTAATATATTAAAAATATCAGCATAAAACACAACCACTATGTAAATTTAATGATAAACAATAAGGTCATAGTTATAAGACTTAAAAAAAGACATTTAGAACAAACACATATCCACACAGACAAACCTCAAAGAGAATTTCTTTTAAAGTGTAAGAAAATGTGGCAAAAAGTCTATATTATTTTGAGATAGAAAAGATACAAATTAACAGATAAATAATTTAAATTTGACAAAAAGCATCTTTACCACCTAGAAAGAAAGAAAAGAAGGGAGGGAGGGAAGGAGGAATGAAGGAAAGAAGGAAGGAATGAAGGAAAGAAGAAAGAAAAGAAGGAAGGAAGGAAAGAAGAAAAGAAGGAAGGAAAGGCGGAAGGGAGGAAGGAAGGAATAAAAAGGAAGGGAGGAAGGGAGTGAAGGAGGAAAAACACTGTAATCAATCTTAAAAACAGCTACAATCTGGACAAAAATATTAACCCATGTGGTAGATTGAAGATTAGTATCCATACTATAGAAAGAATTTTTTGCATTAGTGAGAAAAAGAAACAAAGCAATAGTATAGTCTGTTTATGGAGACACAGATGTACACTAAAATATCTTTAAACTACTTCAAGATAGTTACTATGGGGGAGGAAAATAGAGAAATAGGACACAGGAGGTATAAATTTCAACTTTCTATCTAATCCCCTATTTCAAAATTCACAAAATGTTGACATTTGTTATTCTGGGCACATAGAAATTTTACATTTTTCTATTTCTATTTATTAAATAGATCAAATTTTAAAAATTTCCAAAGTTAACAATGAAAGTATACAATCAAGTTTTGTTCAATTGTGTGCATGTGTATTTCCTTATGCCTAGATTTCATGACAAACATTTTTTCAGAGTAAGATTGACACGTGATCCTTCAAATAAATGAAAATTCCCATTTCAACTGATTCGGAGGGTTAAAATAAGTTAACATGCTAATGTGTAGAGTACACACATAATTCTTCAGCTGTGGGCAACAAATCACATTGTGATAAGTTTACAATGTGCCATGTGCAGTCATGAGAAAATTAGGAAGTGGAGTTTTATAACGGTCACATGCAAGACTGAAGAATATAAAAAAAATGAGGGGCCAATTACTAAGATCCAGTTACAAGCACTTTTATAAAATAAAATAATAGTAACAAAATATAATGCAAGGTTGCAAAGAAAGTCCATAACTAAGGCAAAATTTTGAAGAAGGGAAAGTTTTCTTCCATGTTCATGCAGATAAAGCATTTTGGGGCAGTAAAAGAAAACACATCTCCCCTGGCTCCAACAATAATAACCATTATTTCACATCAAGCTCTTTAGAGGTCTTTTCTCTTCTACACTAGGACTTACCATCACTGTTGGGCTGGAAGTTGACATTCTTGTACATCAGAATTGGATAGAAGACCCATTTCTGTATCCATCATTACAGGCAAGAGTGAAACACTGCCACGAAGAGTTTAAATTTGTGGAGTGGAGTTTATGTTGGTGAGTTAAATTATTTATATTCTGCATGCCCTCTCTAGGGTTGTTTCTTCTACTCTTTCCTGGTATCTATGCTTTTTCATTTGCTGAAGGTCTTGTTTTTGTTTGTTTGTTTGTTTGTTAGCAAAATTGCAGAACAAATCCCTACTATAGTGTATGTTCACATTTTAATTTGGGTCTTCTCAACCCAAAAGTCTTTGGAAAATACACTAGTGGATTTCCAGCTTTAGCCACCAATAAAGCATTGAGCATAGTAAGGTTTGAAGTTACCTCATCTTCCTCCTGTTCCTTCTTCCTTGTCACTTGCAAAAAAATTTGGGAAATACATTTGCAAAAGAAATATAGAAATGCTTGTAATCTCACCACTCACAGAAAGACATTTCACATTTCATCATGAGTTCTTTCAATAGAATTGAAATGTTGGAAATCCATTACAATACTTATTTGGAGAATTGTGTTTGATTTATATTGATTTTCTTCACATTACTGTAGAAATAAAGGCATTGAAGCTTTTAGTAAATGCTTGGTTTGATTTTTTTTTACCCTCGTCCCTAACTTAGAGAACATGTTGGTACCTATCTGTTGAGTCAGCATTAAATTCTGCTTGAATAATCATCAAAACTCTGAGGGATTAAGGCTCAGTCCATGGTATCTGGCTGTATTTCAGTCTGAGGTCTTAATTTAGGAGAACAAGCAGCTCACAGGCACTGGCTGGCCTTGGTGACTAATGCAGACCCTGCTCTCCTGAAACCCAGAGCTGGTGAAGGGTGTGACTGGAAAGACTGCTTTCCCAGACAAGCATACTGATGGAAACTCTATGTCAGTGAACTTCATCCTTTCTGCTAATTGCACTCCATTTGGAAAAGCCCAAAGCAAAAGATCCGGAATCTGGGAGCTATAACAGTGACATCCTGGGGTATCAGGCTGAAAAATGGCCCAATGTGTGTTGAACACTTGGCTGGTCACCTAGATTTATTTTAAACTTTGCAAATTACCCTCACCTATAATTTTTTGCCATTTTTCACCAAGCAAGGAAGCCAATGTCAGGATGTTTGCCTTGCTCTCTGCACAATACGTGTTCTGAATATGTGGACTTGAGTGAAAGGCAGTCAGTTCCCATTGCTAGTGACTTCCTGAAAGAGTGCCCATGTCAGTTCTTATCCTTCTCTTGTCATTCACTGCATGATTAGAATTGCCTTTCTTACTTCTTTTCCATTTAGATCATCTTCCCAGAAAGCCATTCATTTTAACATTGAATGATCTTTAAATGATCTGAAGTGAGTGGAATGGATGAAATGTATTTCTTCATGGTTGGAGTTGGCAATGCTTCAGCAGATATATCCTGATATCCTGCCTCATGTCACTCAGCTGCCATGCACTGTCACCAACAGGATCCTAGTGGGTAGAAACTGTAGTTATACAAAAACTCATTGTCCTGGGTTTTTAGTCCTTTTTTTTCATTGCCTCTGTAGATGTTGGATATCTTTATTAGTATTTGGTAGCCTTTATTTCCTCATCTCTAAAATATTATCCTCTAAAATAGTTGCCAAATAGATTTGTGTGAAGTTCAGTTAAGATGATGATATAAAGCGCCCACAATTTCTAGAGCCTGGAATGCTCAGTAAATTATTAGTTTTAATTGCTATGTATTTCCCTGTAATTCAATGACCATAGTTCTTATGTATTATCCACAAAAGGAGGGTATAAGTTTATAATGTCAATACAGTTCATAAACTAATTGGTTAGGAAGCGAAAGAGGAGCTAAGTCTCAAAATTTTCCTTCCACTAAGCTCTAAAAAAGTATTGCATTAGACATATTTTAAAATATAGCAATACACTTGCAGTGCACCTTTCTTTGAAAGGAATGGAGGGTAGATGCTGGCTCCACAGCCATTAAAAGAGAAGTCAGGATTCTGAGAGCACACAGCTCCATGAGGTGCTGTACCAGTTAGTTCCCAACTTTACAATCCATGAAAGTACTACAAGCAATTAGTAGCATCAATTAAACCCTAAAAGTAAAATTCCATTGCTACTCCAGTTTGTCAATACCTAGATGATGAGACCATGAAAATAAAAGACTTCTGTCTCCAGCCCCTCCTCCCCAATACCCACTAGTGCTGGACATTTTGGTGTGTCCAAAAAGTTACACAAATACGCAGACTTAATGATATCTGACAGTAAAGAAGACTTAATCAGAATATGAAAGATAACATAAAGAATATCTAACCTTGGAAGGCAGCAGGAGGTAGAGGGTTAGGAAGATGAAAATGGTACAGATATTTTGTACAGATATATGTAAATGGAAGAATGAGATCTGTTGAAACTATTCCAGGAATGGGAGGAGGGAGAATAAAAAAGAACGATGGACAAGGTGAATTCAGCTATGGTATATTGTAAGAACTTTTATAAATGTCACAATGTACCCCAGTACAATAATGATAATAACAAACTCCTAGGAAAACAAGAACAAGCAAATCCCAAAACAAATAGAAGGAGAGAAATAATAAAAATAAGAGCTGAAATCAACGACATAGAAACCAAAACAACCATACAAAGAATTAATGAAACAAAAAGTTGGTTCTTTGAAAAAATAAACAAGATCGATAGACCCCTGGCAAACCTGACTAAAATGAGGAGAGAAAAAACCCAAATTAGTAGAATTAGGAATGCAAAAGGGGAGATAACAACAAACACCATGGAAGTCCAGGAAATCATCAGAGACTACTTTGAGAACCTATATTCAAATAAATTTGAAAATCTAAAAGAAATGGACAGATTTCTAGATACATATGATCATCCAAAACTGAACCAAGAGGAAATTAATCACCTGAATAGATCTATAACACAAAATGAAATTGAAGCAGCAATCAAGAGTCTCCCCAAAAAGAAAAGTCCAGGACCTGATGGATTCTCTGCTGAATTCTATCAGACCTTTAAAGAAGAACTGATACCAACCCTCCTTAAACTGTTCCACAAAATAGAAAGGGAAGGAAAACTGCCAAACACATTTTATGAAGCCAGTATTACACTTATCCCCAAACCAGGCAAAGACACCTCCAAAAAGGAGAACTATAGGCCAATCTCCTTAATGAACATTGATGCAAAAATCCTCAACAAAATAATGGCAAACCGAATTCAGCAACACATCAAAAAGATTATTCACCACGAACAAGTAGGCTTCATCCCAGGAATGCAGGGGTGGTTCAACATATGAAAATTAATAAATGTAATAAACCACATTAACAGAAGCAAAGACAAAAACCACTTGATCATCTCAATAGATGCAGAAAAAGCCTTTGATAAGATCCAACATCATTTCATGATAAAAGCTCTAAGAAAACTAGGAATAGAAGGAAAGTTCCTCAACATTATAAAAGCTATATATGACAAACCTACAGCCAGCATTATACTTAATGGAGAAAAACTGAAACCATTTCCTCTAAAATCAGGAACCAGACAAGGATGCCCACTATCTCCACTCCTATTCAACATAGTACTGGAATTCCTAGCCAGAGCAATTAGGCAAGAAGAAGGAATAAAAGGAATACAAATAGGTAAAGAAACTGTCAAAATATCCCTATTTGCAGACGACATGATCCTATACCTTAAAGACCCAAAAAACTCTACTCAGAAGCTTCTAGACATCATCAATAGCTATAGCAAGGTAGCAGGATATAAAATCAACATAGAAAAATCATTAGCATTTCTATACACTAACAATGAGCAAACGGAAAAAGAATATATGAAAACAATTCCATTTACAATAGCCTCAAAAAAAATCAAATACCTAGGTGTAAACCTAACAAAAGATGTGAAAGACCTCTACAAGGAAAACTATACACTTCTGAAGAAAGAGATTGAGGAAGACTATAGAAAGTGGAGAGATCTCCCATGCTCATGGATTGGTAGAATCAACATAGTAAAAATGTCGATACTCCCCAAAGTAATCTACATGTTTAATGCAATTCCCATCAAAATTCCAATGACATTCATTAAAGAGATTGAAAAATCTACTGTGAAATTTATATGGAAACACAAGAGGCCACGAATAGCCAAGGCAATACTCAGTCAAAAGAACAATGCAGGAGGTATCACAATACCTGACTTCAAACTATATTACAAAGCAATAACAATAAAAACAGCATGGTACTGGCACAAAAACAGACATGAAGACCAGTGGAACAGAATAGAGGATCCAGATATGAAGCCACACAACTATGAGCAACTTATCTTTGACAAAGGAGCTAAAAATATACGATGGAGAAATAGCAGCCTCTTCAACAAAAACTGCTGGGAAAACTGGTTAGCAGTCTGCAAAAAACTGAAACTAGATCCATGTATATCACCCTATACCAAGATTAACTCAAAATGGATCAAGGATCTTAATATCAGACCCCAAACTCTTAAGTTGATACAAGAAAGAGTAGGAAATACTCTGGAGTTAGTAGGTATAGGTAAGAACTTTCTCAATGAAACCCCAGCAGCACAGCAACTAAGAGATAGCATAGATAAATGGGACCTCATAAAACTAAAAAGCTTCTGTTCATCAAAAGAAATGGTCTCTAAACTGAAGAGAACACCCACAGAGTGGGAGAAAATATTTGCCAACTATACATCAGACAAAGGACTGATAACCAGAATATATAGGGAACTTAAAAAACTAAATTCTCCCAAAACTAATGAACCAATAAAGAAATGGGCAAGTGAACTAAACAGAACTTTCTCAAAAGAAGAAATTCAAATGGCCAGAAAACACATGAAAAAATGCTCACCATCCCTAGCAATAAAGGAAATGCAAATTAAAACCACACTAAGATTCCACCTCACCCCTGTTAGAATAGCCATCATCAGCAACACCACCAACAACAGGTGTTGACGAGGATGCGGGGAAAAAGGAACCCTCTTACACTGTTGGTGGGAATGTAGACTAGTACAACCACTCTGGAAAAAAATTGGAGGCTACTTAAAAAGCTAGACATCGATCTACCATTTGATCCAGTAATACTACTCTTGGGGATATACCCAAAAGACTGTTACTCCAGAGGCACCTGCACACCCATGTTTATTGCGGCACTATTCACAATAGCCAAGTTATGGAAACAGCCAAGATGCCCCAGCACTGACGAATGGATTAAGAAAATGTGGTATCTATACACAATGGAATTTTATGCAGCCATGAAGAAGAACGAAATGTTATCATTCGCAGGTAAATGGATGGAATTGGAGAACATCATTCTGAGTGAGGTTAGCCTGGCCCAAAAGACCAAAAATCATATGTTCTCCCTCATATGTGGACATTAGATCAAGGGCAAACACAACAAGTGGATTGAACTATGAGCACATGATAAAAGCGAGAGCACACAAGGGAGGGGTGAGGATAGGTAAGACACCTAAAAAATTAGCTAGCATTTGTTGCCCTCAACGCAGAGAAATTAAAGCAGATACCGAAAAAGCAACTGAGGCCAATAGGAAAGGGGAACAGGTACTAGAGAAAAGGTTAGTTCAAGAAGAATTAACCTAGAAGGTAACACACACGCACAGGAAATCAATGTGAGTCAATGCCCTGTATAGCTATCCTTATCTCAACCAGCAAAAACCCTTGTTCCTTCCTATTATTGCTTATACGCTCTCTACAAAATTAGAAATAAGGGCAAAATAGTTTCTGCTGGGTATTGAGGGGGGGGAGAGGGAAGGGGCGGAGTGGGTGGTAAGGGAGGGGGTGGGGGCAGGGGGGAGAAATGAACCAAGCCTTGTATGCACATATGAATAATAAAAGAAAAAAAAAAAAATAAAATAAACCAAAAAAAACCCAATAATGATAATAATAAAAATAATAATAATTTAAAAAAGAAAGTGCCTATGGAAAGTCACCTTAAGTAACAGTCTTCTCTCCACTGTGTGAATTCATTTAACTGGCCAAAATCAATTTCCTGAGGAGAAAGTGGAGTTAGGGGTACCTCAGTCTATTCCTGCTGCTAGAACAAAATACCTTAGACTAAGTAACTTGTAAGCAACACAGATTAATGTCTCATGGTTCTGGAGGCTGGGAAGTCTAGGACACATGTGCCAGAAGAGTTATTCTCTGGTGAAGGCTCACTGTGGAGCATGTATTATGCTTTGGGGCTATATCCTCACATGCCGGGAAGGGGTGGAAGGACACAAAAATGGGTGAAAGCTCTTCCTCAAGTCCTTTTAAAAGGGTGCTAATCACATTCCATGAGGGCACCCTCATGGACTAATCACCTCTCAAAACTGTATCCCCAAGGCCATCACCTTGGAGGTTCAGTTCTAACACATGAATTGTAGAGTGACACATTCGGATCATAGCATCGAGTCAAAACCACTTGGAATGACTGTCTAAAGGAAGACATTGGTAGAAATAAATGAAGAACAGGCAATCCCACACAGGATTGGGTACAGTACTAAGAGTGAGCCAATGCTGGAACAAGCTGTTTAATGAAAACTCAGGAGAAGAGCAGAAATTTTAGAATGAGCTTTGATTTCATTACTTTTCTCTACTGTTTTTCCACTTTCAATTTCATTGCTTTTGCCTTTAAATATTATTTCTCTTCTTCTGTTTGTCTTAATTTTAAATTGCTGTCATTTAGTTTTTTTGAGTGAAAACTTAGTTTATTGACTTAATATCCATTTTGTTCTCTTATAGATGATTTTACTGCTGTGAATTTGTGAATTTGCCTTATAGCACTGCTTTGTTGCATGCCGTAAATTTTGACAGGTGTGTTTTCATTTGGATTAAGTCAAAATATTTTAAAATTTCTTAGTCTTCTTTAACTAGTGCTTTATTTTGAGTATTAGATAGGTTGGTGTTACAATTTTTTAGTTCTATCTTTAAATGTGACTTATTACACTTGATGGATTGGGCTGAGGCACAGGCCATGTTCCCAGGTAGATCATTGCTGAGCCCTCAGTCTCTGAAATGAGTAAGACAGATCTCACTGCATAGCCCTCGGGAAAAAGACTGGCAAGACTGGAGGCAGAACTGGTAAGCGATTAGCATGGACACATTTCCCCATCTTTTTCAAACTATGCAGTTAACTCTTGTAGATAATTTTCTCCCAGTATAAATGGCCCTATTAAGAAACAAATTCCAAGATTATCAAGTTAATAAACCAATCTATTCTGTGCTCCCAACCTTTGAATCCACTCTGCTTACAATATCAGAACATTCTCTTTTGCATCCATCATTTTCTAACCCCACCCCCTCCAAATCCAATTTGGGGAAGGTAAACAAAAGTGGAGTTTCCATACTGTACTTGAAGTCATAAAAATATTGTGATCAGTAAATTGTTATTGCGTATACATATTGTAATGTCTAGAATATACAGAAAAGATACACAAATATATCCAAAACACTATAATAAAATCAAGATGGAATTTTAATGTGTTCGCATAACCAACAGAAAGGCAACACAGAGAAATAGGAGGAAACAAACAGAAATAAATTATAAAATGGCATACCTGAATGCTTACCTATCACTAATTAAGTTCAGTGAGGATGGTCTGAGTATGCCAACCAAAGACCAAGTTTAGCAAGTGGATTTTAAGAAAGCATGACTCAGATGTACATCAGACCTATAACAGAGGCAATATGCAGACCGTGTTTTAATTCTGATCTGAATAAGCAATTGTAAACAGATATCTTTGTGGGTAATTAAGATAATTTGAGTACTGATTTGAATTAGATACAGAGGGATTCTTTTTACTTTTGATAATTGTGCCTGTGACATGTAGTTATGTTTTTAAAATGTCCTTGTCTGCTTAGTGAATTATGGAAAGGTTAAAGTAATAGGGTGTCTGGTATTTAAAGAAATGCTTGAGAGAAAAGAAAAACCTATCATGAGGGCAGATGAAACAAGTTTGGAATGACATTGTGAAGGGTACATAGTGTTTACTGCTCTATTCTCTTTACTACTGTGCCAGATTGAAAATTCCCACAAATACTTTTCAAAGATCATTCTAGACTTTATGAGAAGAGAGAAAAAATTTAAAGGTACATGAACAGAAGGACAGATTGACAGATGCTCATATATGAATACAATGTTGTTAATTAAACAAAACATAAGAAATTCATAACAAAGATTGCCTTTGAATTTCAGAATCATATAAATTGGTACTTCCCTTTTATGAATGACAACAGGTACTATTCGGCTTCTTAAATTTTTGTTTTTATATTTCTTTGTTTTTTTTAAGCACAATAAAATCATTTAAAATTCAAGAATACCCATCTATACTCTCAAATATGCGTTGACAAATCCATCTAATTTTTTATCTTTTTTATTTTTTAATGATTTGAATGAACTGACAAACTTGACAGGAATGTAGCAGAGAATTGCTCAATTCCTTACACTTTCTTGTTAATTAAATGCATGTTTGCTGGGGGAATGGGAGGTAGGGGACTTTATAATTCCAATTAATTGCAGATGCTGAATCATGCTGGCTTAAAGCTGGACTGTCCCTACATCTCACATGGCTGACTGGACAGCTGTGGCCAGTGGGTGGGAATGGGTGGGGTACAAACCCCTTCACCCCAGGACTGGCGTCTTAGTCCTGTCCATAGAGCAGACATTTGTGAGACCCCCCACCCACGTTTCCTGGCCTCAATATATGTTTCTAATATGCTTCTTATGGTCCTTAGGCCTCATTTGCTATTTTGAGACCCAGTAACTTTGTTGTAGGTATGGCTCAAACCCAATGTGTAGACACAGAATGACAACCAAGGAAGCATCAGAAAATTTTGCTTAAACACTGATTCTGTTCCTTAAGTAATCATCAGAACTTTTTGAAAAGAAGGGTAACCTTGTGGCTCCCAAGCTCAGCAATCAGAAGGGCTCAGAATATTCCTTTCCAGACACTTGGGCCACCCAGAGCTTATTATTTTCCTGTTTTGGAGTGTGTGTATGTGTGTGATAGGGTATGAATACTGAAATATGTGTACTGGATGCTAAAACACACACATGGCCTTGGCCCTAAACTTTCAGCTACGTCTGCTCCACACCCTGACATTAAACAAACTGTCTTTTGGAATAAGAGTCTATTCCCAGGACTCCTCAGTGGAGCAGATTTTAAGCTTGTGAACTCTGCTTATCCTGACCAGTGAAAAAACAAAAACAAAAAACCCTAATTACAACCCATTCAACCCGGCATTCATCATTCTCAGCATTGCATAACTGTTAAAATCTAAAAAGTAGATGCTGCAGAAATCACAGTCATGGAGGCCACAGTGGACAACCATGGACTGACAGCGTCTCTTTAGAACTCAGTCAAGTGTGCTTCATGGAGAAAGAGAAGGAGCCATCAGAAGCATGTCAGTTTAGGTTAAATGGTGCTTATAAAGTAGTTGGGTTATAATATGCGTATACATGGAAATGTCACAATGAAACTCCCTGTATCTTAAGCAAACAAAAAGTATTTTTCAAAAATAGAGAACAGAGAGGTAAAACAGGTCCTGTCTGGAGGTTTTACCAGTGGGAGAGGATATAAGGAAAGAGTATAGGAGCGAGGGTAAATGTATAGGAAATATTATGTACTTATGTATGAAAATGGAAAAATGACACCTGCTGAGCCTATTCCAGGAATGCAGGGGATAAAGGAGAATGATGGAGGGGGTGAACTCGATTATGATATATTGGAAGAACTTTTGTAAATATCGCCATGTACCCCAGTGCAACAATAATATAATAAAAAAATTAAAAATACTTTTACATGTATTTTCAAATTTATCTTTGTGGTAATTCTTCATATAGATAAATAGGCAGTTTGTCCAAACTTGAATAGTTATTTCATTGCTTCCTTCATTCATTCATTTACGAACACATTCACCTTTTACCAGGACCTCATTTTTGTTCTAGTTGCTATACTATATGCTTGGGATCTATCTGTTAGAGAAACAAGCATGATTTACTCTGTCATAGAATTCATAAACTAGTGGGGGAGAATGGAATAAAATGAATATACAAGTATTCACACTAATAATTGAATAATAACAGAATGAGGTAAGTGTTGGGAAGGAAAGGAATGATGACCTTATGGAACACATCACACAGGAATTTGACTTATCTGGCCTCTGAGGAAATGATAGTGAACCTAAAATGTGAAGGATGATAAGAGTTAGTGGGGCCAAAGGGACCAAGTAGGGGATAGCTTTCCAGACTAAATGTCCAACACATGGAAAAGACCTGTGACTGGATGGGTTACAGCATCTTTAGAAAACTGAATCAAGGCCAGTATGGGTGATGTCAAAGGCCAACTTGAAGAGTGAGTCAAAACAAGAATGGAGAAATAGATAAACTGAAGATCATATGGGGGCACCTTAAAAATTTTGGCATGATTCTCAGTGCAGTGCAAAATTGCAGGAAATTTGATGACCAGATGGGCAATGTACATGGGGCAGTATCAGTTAATATCAGTGATTCAAGCAAGAGTTGCTGAGAGCTTTAACTAGGTTTTGGCAGTGCAGATGAGGCTATCTTGATAGAATTCAAGTTTGTTTAGGAGACAAAATAACTGCACTTGGTGATGTATGTACTTGGCATCAGAGTTGAAGGCAATGAAAACAGCAAGGATGATTCCTGACTTTTGTGGCCTATGCAAGTTGAAGAGATTCAAGCGTCATTCACAGAAACAACTAACCACTACAAGATGGGTGAGGCTGGGATGTGGAGAGATTTCAAGTTTGGTCCTGTTCTTGGCTGTGATATGATCAGTACAGCATGAAGGCCTCCAAATGGAGAGTCTGAATGTCCACTTGGCCCTGTGGGTCCACAAAAGGATTGTGGATAAAAGCTGAATGTTTGAGGATCATGAGTATTTAGTTGGTACCCAGTGCTATGGATGAAGATAAGATTCCTCAGGGGAGCAGGGTGTGGTGGCACACACCTGTAGTCCTTACACTTGGGAGGCTGAGGCAAGAGGATTGCAAGTTCAAGACCAGCCCTTGGTTACATAATAAGATGTGTCTCAAAAGAAAACAAGTTCTGGGCATGTAGCTTAGTGGTAGAGCCCTGGCCTAGCATTTGCAAGCCTTTGTGTTCTATCCTTAGCATTGTAATTAAAAAAAAAATAGATTCCTCAGGAGCATTGTAGTCAGGAAAGATGAGATCTCAGACACAGCTTCAAGGAAGTCATTCACTCCATCAGGCTTGTGCCAGGGGGAGAATGAGTCTTTCCTGTAAAAAAGAAGCCAGAAAATGAAAGGAAATAAAGAGAATGTGGCACCTTGATTTCTATAAGGGGAATGAGCAGCATCAAATGTCATTGATCAGTAAGATGAGATCCTGGTAGATCTGCCATGGCCCTCAGGCTCGTAATTGGAATCTCACAGTTGACTTCCAAACATTAAGACTTCTTTTAGAAGAAAGGACACCTCCACAATCCATATCTTTCCACAAAGACCACTTTATTTCCCTCCATTTGCTTCTTCCCTATGGCTCTCCCATGCACTCAAACCATGTTTCATCCCTATCACTCCCTGCACATTCCTCTCCTACTCTTAGCATGCTCTTTGCATTTTATATTACAGTAGTTTGTACAGAAACCTTCAAATTTACATGTTTACATTCACAAACCCTTTTATTTTTACCTCTTCAATGGATGTCCTAGACAATTCTTTTAAATCTCAATCATCAATCATCAATGTTTTAATTTCATTTTATGCATTTACGTTTCATATAATAACTTAATTAACCAGTAATTAATTTTGATGTCAATGTCAGGTAAGGATTTAACTTTGACTGATTGCTGGATAGTTCTTTTGGAAACATTCTTGAAATGCTTACTCACCAGTGAAGTATAGCCTATTGCCTCTCCTGCTTTAGTAGTATTGGGATGAACTGTTCAGAGCTCTCCTTTTCATCCACAGGCTCATAATTTCACCAACTAATGAGACCTAGAAAGGAAGAACTTTAGAATATTAAGAAACTCAGCAATCTTCAACAAAATATTCACAGCACACAAACACTTTCAGTGTTTTATTGTCCCCCAAAATGATAAAAAAAAGGGGAAATGACCTAAAATGAATAGTTTCCTCTTATAATGACAAGAGCAGGTAGACACACACATACACACACACACACACACACACACACATACACACACACACGATACACTCATACCATTATTAATCTTTTTTGGAATAGCCTTATCTTTTTCAGTTTGTGTTTTGATTTGTCTACAGCCTAATTATATCACATAAAAGACTCAATAATCCCAAGAATTTATTAAAGTCTTGCTTTCAGCTCTCCTGAAGTAATTTCCAATCACTGGCTGTAGTGTTTCTAGAAATTTCTGGCCTCTTCTTTATTAGATGGAGTGTCTCTGAAGGTTAGTCCCCTATCTCCTTGCAGTTTGACCTCTGGAGCACAGAGCTTAATGCATGGCAAGGATTATTCCCCTTTTATTGAACAATGGGTCAGGTCCTATACTAGGGGGGTGAACAATATGTATTTTGTATCATTGAGGTGAGTATAGTTGGTAGTGAAAAAATAAGTCAATAGATAACTAAAATAAAATAAGAGTATTTCCATATAAATTTAGGAATCAGTGCATATATCAATTACTCTGTGATCAAAGAGAGGGAATCTCTTACTAAGCCTAGATGAGTAGGATAAGAGCTGACAATATTTAAACTATCTTCAGTAGAGATGCAGGAATTATCTAGATAGAGAGGGAGGACATGTACACATGGTACAGAAAGGACATCATGGAGACAAGGGAGTGACTTGTTGAGGAATGAGCCAGAATTTATTTGGGACTGGGAGAATCTGGAGGAGCAGGGCAGTCAGATAAGGAGAAGTGCAGCTGACACCACATTATAGGATTCTCTGTGCTGGCCTAAAGAGCTTAGTCCACATTTTAGAGATACTTAGAGTTGCTAAATCAAAGCTCAGGTGGGATGTGAACTGTGGTTTTGATTGATCAACCGGACAGAATGGAGAAGGATATGTAGGAGGAGACTGGAGAGAATTGGTTGGAGAACATCTTGCAATAGTCAAAGTCAAAATCTGATCATATTGCTGCTTTTCTCAAAGCCTTTTGTAGCTCTGCTTTGAGACAGGTTAGAGGGATCCAGACCTTCCTAGGGGCATGTTATTAGGAGTAAAGTACTACTAAATAATGTTATCAGTGTTAATGTTAGTAACTGGTCTTTATTGTTAGCTGGGCAGATTTGACCTTTTGATTGACAGCTGTCAGAACCCCTCCTTATTGCCCAGCTGCCTTGAGGGGAGTTGTCAACCAAGCAGTCCCTTTTTTAGTAACCAGCTGGATTGTCATTATGGTAATCCAGTTTCTTGAACACATCACAGATGTCATAAGGAAGTTATACTCCAGCTGCAAGGAATATTGCAGCTTTGGTTGCTTGCTATGACTTCTGCTTCAGGAGGCCTTGCTGCAGTCACTACCACTCCAGATAACCTGCACCAGTCTTGGAAGGCAACATTCCAGGCAAGACAATTTTTAGTGAACTTTAGATGACCCTGCAACTATTCTGACTCAAGATGGAAGAGGGAGTACCTCCTCAATAATTCAGCAAGAAACCAGTGATTGCTGCAATGTGGGACTTGTGATTGGTTCTTATGCAAGGCCTATGATTGGTTCCTGTGTGGGGCCTGTGATTGGTGGAACTGGAAGCTGTGCTGTGGTTAGTACAAATGTAATCCTTCATTTGAATGCTATACCTAGGCCACACACTCCCTCCAGGCTGTTCACTTATCAAGTCAACCAGAATGCACCCTCCTGTGCTGCCTCCTGATGTTAAAACATTAAGGCCCAATAAAAAGCTTGTCCTAAGTGGTCTTTTATTCTCTATTTGTGATCTTTACCATGGGTAGAGCAGGATGAGCTGGCAACACAAAGAAGAGATGGTGGCAGTGGCTGTAGAGACAGTGATAGCAGTGGTGGCAGCAGAAGTAGCAGTGAGAAGGTAGCTGCAGAGCCATAGAGGAACTGGGGTTAGAAACTGTAGGGATCAGTGGCAAATGAGATGAGGAAATATGGCAGAAGAAGGCAAAAGGGGGCAGAAAGCCAGGACTGTGGAAGGCAGACTGCTGTGAAGATTTGAAAAAGAGAGACTATAGGTCCCAGTTGCAGGGAGAGCTCCAGGGAGCTTCCAGGCCCTAAGGAACAAGGGTCTCAGTACATATGGCCTGAGCACTATAACAATAGCTGCTGTTAGAAGCTGAGGGTTATGATACACAGTTTGAGAAGCATAGCACTGTCTATAACCAGCTGTTGCCATCACTCACCGCAGCTATGAGCCTATGGATCACTAGTTGCTGAGTGTAAGGCCACCAAGAGTCAAGGCCAGAGTTGTAAGTTTCTGACTTAGCAACTTGAGCTTTAAGTCTGATCTCTAGAGAGTTTGGAGCCACAAGCTTCCTAAATCCTCAGAACCCAGAGCCATGTGTCTTGGCTCTGTTAGTCCAGTGTATAGGATCTTAGCTTTCAAGGACCCAAAACTTCTAACAGTAAGGAAGCTGCCCTTTGCTTATTCTTGATTTTCAATCAGCTAGAGCAAAAGAATCCCAGCTGATTGGTAACAACTTACTTGTAGTGAAAGGCATGATTCACACAATGGCCCAGCAATCCTTACTTAGTCTGCCCCCTGACCTCTCTCCATCTATCATTCAGCTCCAGACATGTTGAACCCTCACTATTCCTCCAACATGCAAGGACATACTTGCCTTGAGTCTTTTAACTAGAAGTTGCTCGTGTCTGGAATGTCCCCTCCCCGCCACACACACATATCTGTATAGTAAACTCTGTTGCTTTCTTCATGTCTTGGTGTAAATGTCACATTGGCTACCATATTTAAATCGCAGCCTAGCCTAGCACTCCTATCCTTCATTATCAGCTCTACTTTTATCCCCCTCACAGTACTTGCATCTTTCTACCACAGTGTGTAATTTACAAAATTAGTAATTATTAAATCAAATTGTCCCAGCCAAGATGTGAACATGAAGACAGCAGGTATTCTTTTTCAGCTCTCTGATACATTCCAAGTGCCTTTGAGAGCAGGGGATCACAGTATTCCTTCAATTCATTTCATTAATGAAAGAGCAAATGACCAAGCTGATGGTGAGGGAAGCATCAATTCTACAAATGCTTGAAAGGTAGAAGGAGCCACAAAAGACAACTGGTGAGAGGGTGCCGGGGAGAGGAAGAAGAATAGCAAATTGCTTCTGTTATGTGGCTTAAGGTACCATTCTTTGAAACAGGTAACAAAGAAAGAACAAATTTGATAAGTTAAGAGGACTAAGAGACCAGTATTTACATTGTCAGTGTGCTTACTTTGAGAGGAATATGGGCCATTTTGTGATAGATTGTTGAGAATAATCAAATTATGGATATTAAAAAGGTTCTTGGGTTTTCATCAGAAATGGACCTCTTAATTTTAACTTTCTGAATTTGGTATTAATAAAAATATTACTATCATGGATTTATTTGACATAAAAGAACTTTAATAATTGTATATCTATCTATCTATCTATCTATCTATCTATCTATCTATCTATCTATGTTTACACATAGATTTAAATATTAAAAATGTCATCTGCAGAAGGATAGGATCCACTTATACCAGAAGCTTGTTAAAAGTGCAGAAGTAGATAGACCTCCTTATCACACTTTTCATTTAAATAACATCCTCAGGTGATTTGTACTCCCATAAAAAATTAAAATGTGATGATTCACACTGGTTTGATGATGCAATTCTTAGCTTCAGAAGTTCTTTTGATTTAAGGTAGAGGTTTAAAATCCATGTAAATGGACTTTAAAAAGTTAAAGAAAATGCCAATAAGAAAAGGTACAAAGGAGAAAAGCTTAATTTTTAATTTTGTTAAATAAGGGAATCATCAGTGTAAGTCTCTGAACTTTAACAGCAGTCTTAAAAGTGCAGAGACAAAGATAATAGGATGCGTGCGTGTGTGTGCATGTACACAGTTAAGTGTTGTTTAATGATAGGGACAAGTTTTGAGAAATGCATTGCAAGTTGATTTCATTCTTGTGCTATTTGAGCATTGTAGAGTGTACTAACATGGCTATGACATCACTAGAGCATGTAACCTTATAGAGCCATCATTGTATATGCTACCCATCATTGACCAAAATGTTACTTGGTCATGAATGAGTGTGTGTACACACATATAAATTATACCCTAGCATTCCTCAACCCTCTTCTTGCTTCAGTGTCCTCAGACCACATTTGTTCAGTCATACTCAGGACCTTTGGACTTGTTATCCATTTTTGAACTGTCCCCTCATTGGTTTTGAAAATCTCAACCTGTTCTCTTTGAGGCTATTAAGCTGCCATTCCTTCTGTGACTTTCTGTTGTTGGTAGACTTGAGAAGGTTATCCTTGATTCTGCCAGGCCACAAGACTTGTGTTTGGGGACATATCATTTCACCCTTCCAAGTAGAGATGACGATTAAGATCTCTGGGGCCATAATTCACATGTAAGGGCACTTGTGGAAATCAACTAGAGCTTCCATAGACAAGAGTACACAATATATACTTAATTCAAATAAACTAATGGTCTTTTCAAATAAAACCAACATTCCATGCATGAAGGCACACTCAATGTTCTATGATGAGTAGCTTTAACCATTTTAAATTTTAATATTATCCTACACTACGGCTTTTCTTTTGTATAGTGGGGCTGTGCTGAGCATCATATGCAATTTATTAGTATTCTTAGATTCTACCTACTCTATGCCAATACCCTCTTCCCCATTGTGAAATCCCCAAATGGGATAGTGTTAAATGTCCCTTGGGGAGACAGAGGGCAGGTAAAGTTGCCCTTGGTTGAAAAAAATCTGCCTTAAACATTTACCTCTGTGTTGCTATTATATTCAACTCTAACTTTGGAAATAAGTAGGAAATCTCAACATCTGACCTGGAGTTTCAAAGAAAAAAAAAAAAAAAGCCAGGCCTGGTAATACTTCCACTGAAGTATTTCCAAGTTATATAGCAAAAGAAAAAGTCATTTGTTTTGTTTTGTTTTACTGATGTGCTTTAGGGGAAAAGCAAAGTGATCTGGGCGTGCACGAATAAAATAGAAACACAATTAGGACAGAGAGAAATGGCACACAATTAGGCTGAAGAATGCCTTGTTCAACATGCACTTGGCATAACATAGCCAGCAGGTTGCAAATTATGGGATATAGATTTTCATTATAAAGTCTGCATAATGCATTTCTAGCATTTAAAGACCCAGATTTGAGGGTTGGTAGGAACTATGTAAATTGCTTGGTATGGTAACTAAGGCTTAACATTTTCAACCTTGAATTTTTATTGCTGATCCTTAGTTTAAGCACATTTTCTCTGGCATTTGCATTTTTTCAATTGCTCGTTTTTCTATTATAGCTCTATCATGGTACTGCCATGGGTTATCAATTCAGTATAGAACATAATTTAAGAATCCTCCCAGTGCTGGAGAGAGCAGAGATGTGAAGCTGGACTGTCCCCAGCACTGGCACAGCCACTGCAGTGACTGTGAAGACCATAGAATTGGTTTGTTTATCAGCCAGAATGGAAGGGGAAGGGCGGCCACTGCTCATTTTTCAGATCCTGCTTGAATCTCTCCGACATTTTAATTTTAAAACATTCAGCAAATGATCATTTAAAGGCTTTTAAAAATACAGCATATCACCTCTCTCATTTTGCTCAACAGATTCCATTTGGCCTTTATTTTTACCAGTAGAGTTATTTCTTGGTGTCTACAGGAACTGCTTCTAGGAAACCCCACAGTTACCAAAATCTATGGATGCTCACGAACCTTATATAAAGTGCTGCATTATTTGCATTTGACCTGTGCACATCCTCTCAAATACTTTAAATTGCTTCTAGAATATTTACAGTAGCTAATGCAGTATGGATGCTACATAAATAGCTATTATACAGTTGTTTGAGGAATAATAACAAGAAAAGACATCTGTTAAATATTTAATACAGATGCATTTTAAAAAAAAAAAATACTTTTCCATTCCCAGTTGGTAGAATCTGTGAATATTGTAACCCATGGATACGAAACCCACAGATAAGTAGGGCAGACTGCAATCTGGTTCAAATCCTAGCTTACTATTTGATAGTTGAAAATGCACTTAACTTCTAATAAGGAATTATACTCAAAACATATGAATTTGAGGAGGGTTGATGAATTTTAACAGATGGCAGCAGCATAACTCAGGAGGTACTGGAGGCTCCTGCTTTACAAGGAACTAACTCTCATGTCACTAGGTTATGTGAAAACAGGGAAAGGTATCAATGGGAGGTGATGACATGAACCAGAGTAGGGCCTGGAGCAGCCAGAGGACAAGGAAGTGCTTAGGTGGATCCAAGTAACAGATTTGTCACTGATGTGGAAGTGTACCAATATCTTCTTCTAAATTTAATTTTTTAAAGTTTTTTTGTATTATTGTATTATTGTTGTATTGAGGATACATTGTGACATTTGCTAAAGTTCTTACAATATATCATAATTGAATTCTTCCCCTCCATCATTCTCCTTAATCCCCCTTCCTCCATTCCTGTGATAGTTTCAACAGGTCTCATTTTTCCATTTTCATACCTGAGCACACAATATTTCCACTACATTCTCTCTTACACCCTTTCCTGATCTCCTCCCCCTCCCACTGGTACCAACCCCCAGACAGGACCTGTTTGAAATAGCATACATGAATTATATAAGGGGATCTCATTGTGATGATTCTATACCTATGTACTGCATGCTTTGGACAAGGTCACACCTCCATTATATTTCCATTTCCCTCCCTTTTCAAACAGTGCTTAGTGGGTTTCATTATGCTGTCTTCACATGTATATATGTAGTGTCATCCCTCAGCATCCTTTCCTGTCCTCTTCC
Source organism: Castor canadensis (assembly GCF_047511655.1). NCBI lineage: Eukaryota > Metazoa > Chordata > Mammalia > Rodentia > Castoridae > Castor > Castor canadensis. The sequence goes on along the minus strand of NC_133404.1, from coordinate 35,509,545 downwards.
CCCCACCTGCTGATTCTCCCCTCTGCTAGATAGTCCCTCATTGACAATATCTTAAGGTGGCTGTGTCTTCATATCTTAATAGACCAGGGGTTAACAAACCTGATACAGTCTCATTTGTCCGGTACAAAGTGGAAATCAAAATAGTATTTATTTGCTAAACAAATAGGGCCATTGTGCTTAACTGAGACTCTGTTTCTTAAAACCCAGGGCACAGAGTGAGTGTTCAATAAATATCAGCTCACATCGTTGTCATTATTCCATTGCTTGTTCCCTAATCTCTTTGTTCTTCCTTATTGCATTATTCTACCCATGTCCCTGGTCCTATCTCCCTATTCTTCTGTTGTTGGTCAGCACTTTCTTATGTCCCTAACTTTTTTCTGTCACTTTAGATTTTCCTATTTCATTTCACCTTTCCTAGCAGTGGTTCCTCAAATTTATGTATGAATGGATACATAAATAGAATGAAGGTATAAGGTATCAGGCAATGTTAACCATAATGAAGCCCCTGCAGGTGAAAATAAGTAGAGTGGGATATTTCCTGGCTTCTTAGCTAGTATTCACAGTCTTTGTGCTGAACTCTGGGTCTATGGAAAACTCACTTGGCAGAGATTCAGCTATAGGCAAGGAGCACAGAATAACAGACCTGAGTAACATTCTAATAGAGAAGAAGACTCAGGTGTGAAAGTCCAGGCAGTTATTTTTGCAAGAGATTCTGTGAGAGCAGAGACAAGGGGTGCAAATCCTGAGTTCCCATGACAACTAACATCACACTGGAAACAGAATTCTTCCCCTTAAGTGGGGTAAAGTCCAGCATGTACATTGCAGTGGGGGGATGACAAAGGCAGTCCAGGCCCATGGGGACACCTGGAGGTTCTCACTACTCTGGGAGCACCGGGAGAAAGTACTTTGAATAAAGCAGGGGTGTTCCCAGAGGGGGCGAACCAAAAATGCTATCTATAGCAGCTTGTAGGAGTAAGAATGGTGTAGAGACTAGGAAAGAAGAGACAAGTGGTTGTTAGTTCACAAAGATGTTCAAGAAACCAGACTTATAGGAAGTGAGAAGTCACAAAGGGTGCTAAGATGCTGAGAAGACCACAGGAAGCTGTGTTCTATCTGATTGGGGTTTTATCATGAATGTTACTTCAGTCTTATCTGTCGGCTAATTTTCTGAAGGTATGGAGGATACTCAGCTCTGGTATTGGCTCAGAAGGGCCTTGAATAAACCAGTTCTCTGAAATAAGTTCCTTGCCAAACAGGAGGAAAGTATCAGAGATAATATTTCCTGTCACTTAGAGATCTGAGAGTTCATAAATGTAAGTCATTCATTTGTTGCCTTTAAGCAATATTGAAGAATAATCAGCTATTAAAATGCTCAATGACAATCTCTAGTTATAAGAAAAGAAAACAATCCGTTAAAGCCATTACTTCCATAGACCTGGTCCACCTCAGGCTAGGTTGGAGGAGCAGTCTGGAAGAAGAGAGGGTGATGCTGGGAGGGAGGAAGGGTCTCTCTCCCAGCTGCTCCTATGATGAGAAAATAATTACTTAATGGCTAGGCAATTTGTAAAGCAGCTGCTGGTGGTTTAGGGACCCAGCTGTTCCAAAAAGAAAAGAAATGAGCTTTTTCTTTTCTATATCCCATAGTAGGCAAATTGGCAGTGTCATTTCAAAATAAAAGATGAACTTCTGGTGAGGAACTTTCTTTAGAGCCTCTTAATGAGGAAGGGTCAGATGGGTTGACGAAGTTTCCAAGCTCACATTTTAGAATAAATCTTAAAAGGAGAAGAATATGAGTGAAGTGCATAGGAAATCGATACCAAACCCTCTACTTGATGTTGCTATAATTGATAGTCATTATTTTTTTCTCTCTGAGGTAAAATAAAGTCAAAGAATACCATCTCAGAGTAATCCTCCCTTTTTTTTCCTGGCCACTGGAAAGGAAAGTTGCATTTTTCGATGGCTATTGGCTGCACAAGCAGGGTGTTTGGTCATTTCAGGAGAAGGTAATGATAAGATGAACATCAGGTGCTCGTTCAATAAATATTTGTGAGTAGGGAAATTTATGAGTAGAGGCTTTGAGGATTTTTCATATCATCAGAGTTACTGTGGGAGAAATTCTCATTTTCCGAATTGCAAAGACACAAAACCAAAACTCAAATGACTTACTCAGCTGAGTTCAGCCACTGTTGATGTCTGGAATTGATCTGAGACATTAGAAAAGTGGTTAAGGGAAACAGATTTGGAGTTTGGCTGTCTGCATTCTGGACTTGTCATCATCTGATGTTGGACAAGTGACCTTACCATCCAGACTGACTTACTTTCTCCTATGCACAGTTGCCCTGCAGACTGTGAGCCCAAAATTCTTTCTTACTTCAAAGCCTTTTCTCATTTACTATACCTTGCTACACTGAAAGCAACATAGGTTTTCAGGAAATAATTAAACAAATATATCTGTATGTAAGAAATTCATCTTACATAGCAAAACATTATATATTAGATGACTAATGTTACATTTATGTTGTTAAAGAAGGAAGCAGAAAGAGAAATGTAATTCTGACTCCTTCTGACTATCAAATAGCCTTTAGTTTCCTCTCTCCTCTGAGTATTAATTTCTGTGTGGACAATGGTCTGAGCAGGACCTGTGAAGTATCCTTCATTCTGAAAAGTTGCAGTAGGCCATCTTTCAATAAACTACCCAATAGAAGGAAGGAAATAATAACCTAATCTCACCATCTCCAGATTGAACAAGATCTACTATGCTACAAATCTGCTTAGCTGAGAAGCAGTTCTTCTGGTCTGCTTTTCTCCAGCTGTCTAAATATTACCTAACTCCAAAATCTATCTTACTTCTACTTCCTCCAAGAAATCTCCCAAGGCCTTTAGTCCACATGAACCTTTTTCTCCTTTCCAGACTTCTAAAGTCCTTTGCATCAGTGCCATACGTTTCAACTTGTTTTGATTATCTTATGTTGTCCTCTGATTCATTTTAAACTAACATTCGTTCCTAGAGAATGGAAACCACACTAGAAATCTCTTTATCCCCTACAGAGCTTGGTATGGTGAAGTAACAATAATGGGAGAATGAATACACACTTAGTTTTCAAACTTCTGGAGTTCATGTTTCCATAGCTGGAATGACTTCTCCCTCAAAAACCTCATCTGTTAATCTAATTGAGGCAACATGAAGCCATGATATTTCATTGACAGCAGACAAGCTTAGGTTCTTATCTTGGCACTACCAGTTATTCTATATATGACCTCCAACTTCTCCATCTGTACAAGTGGAAAAAATCTGGATACCAACTTCAGGGTTTGTGAGGAAGATTGAATCATATAATTAATAAATTAAAATGATAAATTTTGATAAATAGTAGACACCATTTTTCTGTCTGTTTCTCTTCAGCTAGTGACCATAACTGATATGAGCCAGGCTCCCATTTCAATTCTGCAGAAGGTATTCTCAAGAATTTATATATTTAGTTTGCCAACATATCTGCAAAGCTGTGTTGGTAATCTAAGCTGCATGTTTTAATAACTTTTTTTGCAGTACTGGATCTTGAACCCATGGCCTTGTGGTTGCTAGGCAGGTGCTCTACCACTTGAGTCATGTTGCCAGCCCTTTTTGTGTTGCTTATCTTTGAGACAGGACTCACTGTATGTCCTAATGAGCATGGACCATAATCCTTCCATTTGTGTTTTTCCCATGTAACTAGGACAACAAGGACTAATTCACTGTAGTAAATTGACTACCTCTAAATGAAAGGAAGGGACTTTATATAGTTGAAAGAGAAAATCTTCTATTTTAGAATTCATTGTGAAACACCTTCCACCCCCTCTGCAAAGGACTGATTGCCCTCTCTCTTCTCCTTAGAAAGCAAAACCATGCCTGATCAATTCCAAGTTGTCCCTGTCCCCTTTAGATGGCATCAGTCCATCAGGATGGTTTGCCATTTCTGTGAGTAAATTACTTCTTTCCTATCATTAGGAGCACATGGCCTTGAAATTCTAGAGTTCCTTATCCAAATCATGTCTCTGCTCCCCATTTGGGTGATCTCCACACTGCCCCGTTCCCAGCCTCATATCACAGAAAGGGTTAAGAGGGTAAATACAATGGAAATATTATGTGCTCACGTACAGGGAAGTAAACAGGTCCTGTCTGGAGGTTGGTACCAGTAGGAGGGGGGATGATCTAAGGAAAGGGTGTACGAGGTGAATATGGTAGAAATTTTATGTACTCATGTATGAGAATGAAAATAATGAGACTGTTGAAACTATTCTAAGAATAGGAAGGGGGGGATAAAAGAGAATGATGGAGGGGGTGAATTTAACTAAGATATATTGTAAGAATTTTAGTAAATTTCACAATGTACCTCCAGTAATACAATAATATAATTTAAAAAACCCAATAATCTGATAATTAAAGTTTTTAAACAATTCTAAGAAAGATACCCAAGAGGAAACCTTAGATAAGTAAAGCTATGAAATAAAAAAGAAAAAAGATAGGTTAGTGAAAATTGGGACTAAAAAATAGCACAAGGATTGAGAGAAGAGCATATTAGTTTTTGAGTAGGGTGTAATACATAAACAAAGACCTCAAGTAAAAATTAAGAAGTCTTTCAGAATTAGGTTTTCAAGTAGTCTTACACATTTGCATATTAATGTTTATATCATAAAGAAATAGGAGAGGAAATCATGCTGACAAATCATCATAGGAGGATATCATACAATGAAAATAGACAGTATTTATTAATCACCTGCCATATTCTGGGCATATATCAGACAAGACTTCTCAATTGATATGTAAAAGTGATTGTCATGAATTATTGCAGATTAATATCAACAGATTTTGTGAAGCTGCTGGGTGGCATGTGGTTGATATGCAGTATGCTGGGTGTGTTTTAGTTCATATTTCTTTGTTTCTTTAAATCTAGTGAGAAGCTACAATTTCACAGATTTGACTATCGATGTATCGAAATCTGGGATAACCAATATTCACTTATCTTACTCAAACAGAGGTAGTCCTTAGAGTAAGCATCACGAGTATTTGCTGTCGGTTTGATCTCTTTTGTTTCTGATGAATCTATTTTTAAATATTTGTAGCAATGATGGCAAGGAGCCAGGCATGAATACTATGTCAAGTATTTTTTTTTTCTAATATTTAGTAGTCAAAGCAGCCAGAATCTATTCTAAGAAGAGAATTCTCTCTGTATTTTATTCTTTTCCTCTTTGGCTTATGAAGGATCGAGCAAACATTGCAAGAGCAAAGATGACCACTTCTTTCACCTGACCCAGCTTGGTGGTGACCACTGCAATGTTACAGGCAAAAGAGGATCTGGCTGGGATGAGTGGCCTGTGTATCATGCCTCCTACTTGGGCCTCAGCATCCACTGTTAATTCTGTCAGCATTTTGCTGTCTCTGATCATTTGCTAGATTTGGAATTATAACATTGCTTTTGAGTTGAGGAGAGTTCACACTTTTTCCTGCCCATCCAAGGACAAGATTAAATGCTATGTGATGATAAAATGATGGTGATATGAAATCTTATATGCTGACATAAGACTACTCTGGTGATAACAGAGTCAGAAGCAGTCCCTCTTGCCACTATGATTATAAATTTTATGGTATATGAAATGAATGGTATGGACCCAATGATGTTTTCTGCCTTTTCTAACATTTTCACTCAATTATAGGATTCAAAAAGGGCTCTTCTTGTCTCAGTTTTGGCAGAAGCTTTAAGGTCAAGACCAAAACAGTAGTTTTTAGTTACCTGCAAAGCAATGTGCTAAAGTACTAATGGTGCTGAAGAAGTGTCTCTCAGTGGAGGGTTAAGAACATTTCAGGAGGGAGATTCTTTGTTATGGAGTACTGCTCTTGCACATTGCAAGGATTCGACATTCCAGCAAACTTGCACAGCAATATTCAATTATAATGTTAACACAAAATGTCCTTTACATATCTCAAGCACCCATTTTGAACTACTTCCTAACCAAAAATCTATCTCTGTGGCAGAAATAGACTGAAATTAAAAAGAAGAGAGGTTGCCTTTGAGGAGTATGTACCATCCATCCTTACTTCTTGTTGTAGACTAGATATTTGTGCTCCCTCCTCCCCAAATTCACATGTTAAGGGTGTAATCCCCAATGTGAAGTTGTTTGAGATGCAGCCTTTAGGATATAATTAAGAGTAGAGGTGGAAGAGGCCATGAGTATGGGGTCCATATTAGAAGAGACACCAGAGAGATTCCTCTCTCGCTCTCTCTCTCTTTCTCCCATGTGAAGAAACAATGAAAAGATAGCTGTCTGCAAGCAAGGAAGAAAGCTCTTGGCCTGATCTTGGACTTCCAGCTTCCAGAAATGTAAGAAAATCAATTTCTGTTGTTTAAGAATCCAGTCCATGGTATTTTATTATGGAGGTCCTGAGAGACTCCCAAAAGGCAAAGAGACATAGTGCTGTCACAGCTAGGAGAGGTCTTGGAGTACCTACCATCCATCCTGGGAGTGTGAGAACCAAAATAAAAGTAGAATGAGATAAATTTTTTCTTTTGGTGGTAGTGGGAATTGAACTCTGTGTCTCTCATTTGCCAGGCTCTATCACTTTAACCACACACTTAGTCCTTTTGCTTTTAATTATATTTTTCATATAGGGTCTTGTGCTTTTACTGGGGCAGCCTTGGACCTCAGTTTTCCTACTTTTGCCACCCAAATAGCTGGGGGCTACAGGTATACACCATTACACCTGGCCATGAGGTGTGTTCTGAGTCTCCTGAAGCAGCACCAGGGAGAAGCAGAAGGTGACAGCTGAAGTGACCAATACATTTGTCTCTAGTCCGGAAGATATGGAAAGTATCTATTGACATGCTTAATGAGACTCAGAGGAAAAATTGTCCTGAACATGCAAAGAACCAGTCATTTTTAATCATTTCATATTCTCAATGGATACTCACTTTTTTAGGGATACTTTTTATTGTGGTAAAAATATATATATAATATAAAATTTACCATTTTAACCTTTACTACTAAGTGTACAGTCTGTGGCATTTAAAGCATTTATATTGTTCCAAAGACATCAACATCATTCATCTCCAGCACCTTTTCATCTTCCCAACTGAAACTCTATATCCCTTCAACACAAACTCATTGAGCCCTGGCAGCCTCCATTCTACTTTCAGTCTCAATAAATTTGACTATTCTCTAAGTGCCTCATATAAGTGTGATCATGCAATATTTGTCCTTTCGTGACTGACTTACTTAACATAACACAGTATCTTCAAAGTTCATTCATACCATAGTATGTGTCAGAATTTCCCTTCTCTTTTAAGGCTGAAGAATATTCCATCGTATGTATAAATCATGTTTTATTCATCCATTCTTTACTAATGGACACTTGTGCTGCTTCTACCTTTTGGCTACAATGAATATTGCTGCTGAGGACACAGCTGTACAAATATTTGTGAGTCCTTGCTTTCAATTCTTTTGGGTATACATCAGAAGTGGAATTGATGGATTGTACAATAATTCTATGATTAAGTTTTTGAGGAATCACCATACTCTTTTTTCAAAGCAACACCATTTTACATGATTGGCAGCAATATACAAAGGTTCCAATTTTGCCACCTCCTTGCCAACATTTATCATTTTCTGTTTTGTTTTGATTACCATTCAAATGGTGTGAAGTATCTAAGGTGGCATCCTTGGCTTTTGCCAGCTTTTTGGGGTGTAATTGACAAAATTATATACAAGGTATACAATGTGATGACTTGTATGTACCACATGTACATTTCAAAATGATTATCACAATCAAATTTATTAACACATCTATCATCAAACTTAATTATCATTTTTAGGACATCGTTGTGGGTTTGATTTGCTTTTTCCTAAAGATTAATGATGTTGAGCACATCTTTATGGACTTGTTGACCATTTGTATACCTTCTTTGAAGAAATATCTATTCAAATAAATTACCACTTCTGGAACTGATTATGGAGATTTATTTTGTTTCTTTGCATGGGCCTTATTACCCAGTTTGTTTGTATGCTTTACAAACTTTGGTTAAAAAAATGGCACTTGAAAAACATCTACCTCTCCCAGTCTTTGCAGACTGTCATGGAAGACCATCACTATTTAGAGGGTTCACCTAGCTTTCAGAGGAACCTGAGGTGAAGATTTGTTGTCTTCTCAGGTCTTTGCTGGGAATGCATCCTACCTGGGTCTGTGTGTGCACCTTGGCTTCTTTTAAGCAACTAAATTTCTCAAAATGTCTCACTCTAGGTTCTTCTAGAGGGGCTCTATGTGTTCCATTGCATTCCTTTGCCTGTAATTTCTTGCCTCTAGGCATCTGGCAGTCCAAAGTTCCTCTGCAATTTTTATGTTAGTGCCCACCATTGTGTTACATGACCAGCAACTTCCTACCTATTCTCTTGCTGATGTCATGGTAAATATTCTCATTTGTGTCTAAATTTGTATTTAAAACTATGTATACTTCCTTTGCAAATAGGTTCAACTATAATATACATAGCTTTAGGCCATCAAAATCTGGATCCACTCCTGCAAGTGAAATAGAAAACCATTTAATTATGAAACATGATGTATTTTGGTCATTTTACTAAGCAGATTACTGTAAAAAAAAACTCATTTTGTGTCTTAAAAGTGACCAAGACTTAATTTTGTTTGTCTGAGATATGAAATTGATCCTTCTGTCCAGAGTCACAGAAAGATCTATCTAGAGTCACAGAATGTGCAGACTTGGGTGTTGGAATTGAAAACAATGTGTGTGTGTTCTATCTATCTATCTATCTATGTATCTCTCATCTATATAGCTATCACCTATTTTTGTCTGTCTCTCTTTCTTCTTCATGACTTAGCATATACCCATGTAATATGTCTTTTAAAAGGGAGAATAAAACTTTAATTTGGAAGTCTATTTATGATTTAATAAATGTCTGTGGACACTGGTTTTATAGTTGGAGAGAGTTGCATTTATCCTAGGTCTGTTTTTACTTACTTGGAAAGTTGCTTACCCTTTCAACTCTCAGTTTTATCTGTGAAATAGGATTATAGAATGCATTTTAAGGTTATTATAAGAATAAAATGAAATAATTGAAGTAAGGGCTTTGGTATAATTCTTCATGTGCAGAAAATAGTATTTTTAAAAACTTACTGTTATCATTTTTATTATTATTTATTAATAAATATTTAGAGAAGCAGATAGTTTGCCTTACTTACGTACTATCCTATTATTGGATAGATGTGGCAAGGATTTTCATATTTTGTTCATAACTACTTAGGAGTTAGTAGCTATCCCTTCAGCTTGTAAAATGTAGAAATCAGTATCTTCTCCGTTTTGTTCATTCATTAACAACTGAAAATTATAAATATTTTCAGACTCTGAGCTGTGTAAGCAGTATCTTCTGACAACATCTGGCAGGCAGTGGTTGGATTTGATACTTTTCTAAGAATTTAGTCCCTTTCTTGCTTATATTGTTGGAAAACCAATGACTTGTGCCAGACAAGTTGTTTGCTTTCTCCTGACAAAAAGCAGATCAGCAAGTTTTCATGTTGCATTATTTTCAATGGCTGGAACAGCAACCTTTTATAATAAGAAAAAAATTAAAATTCTTCCACATTTGGAAAAGAAATGCTTGTAAAACTTTTCACATTCATTCACCATCTGGAAAAGCAAATTTTTACTAGAGTCACTGCACATCCTGGAAAATGACCTCTTATTTAAGTTATTTCTTCCACAGGATGTCACAGTGTTCCTCTTTCTACAACTTTACACTTGCTGAGGGCTTGTCATGGAAAATTAAGAGAAATCAATATGGATGGCCAAGTCCTGGCAAATATTTTGAGGCCAAAATGAATTGCAAGTTCATGAGTAAAACCCAATGAATCTTGGCTCTTTTTATCTCTACTAAATTCTAAATTCAAAGTATTTATGGACTCATCTCATGTGCCAAGCACTGGGGAGGAGATGTATAATTCAGATGGGAATCTGTGTATTCTCATTCTCTTAGAGTGGAAAACTAGCTTGTAGCAAGTCCTCCCTTCTCTTTCTCTACTTTCTCATGGTTTGAACTAATATAATATGCCTGCTCTCCTCTATGCAGTGGGTCTGTACACACATAGCAAAGAGGTCCTTAGACACATGTTGCAGTATGGACTGATTTCCCTCATATGTGAACAGGATAAAGTTAACTACATCTGGCTAGACTTGTGTTGAGGGAGAACACCCATGAATTTTTGAAATGAGCCTTAAATGCTATTTTTTAAGTCAAGTAACCCTACAGGCAATTGTGCTAGTTAATGTTGTTCTCTTCAGTTTACAAGTTGGAGATTTGACCTCAATATGCAAATGCACACAAATTAATCTAGTTAATCCTTATATGCTCCCAAATTAGGTGAACTCTGTGCCCTACTAGCTGGTACCCTGATTAAGGGGACAGTCAGGTTCTTGTAGCTCATTAGTGATTATTGTGAGGTTAAAGGCAGGTGTTTCTTTTTCTGAGCTTTCTAGATGTACTGAAGAATTGGACTTCAGTTTCTTCCATAATGAATACCGTTTCCATTGCTGTGATTAAACTTCACTTTCTGAACAGCGAAAGCTTCTTTTGAGTTTGTGGTGCACAAGCCATCGGGTAAATCCTGTCTGCTTTCCCAGGGTGTGTCTAGGTCATAATTCAGAGCTGTATCTGGCACATAATTATTGAGTTTTTGCTACTAAACTTCACCCTCCCCTCTTTATCTGAGAAGCTACTTCTCTTCCTCTGAGTCTGGATACCATGATACTTTTCATATCAGCCACTATTGAATGATTGTCTAGTCTGCAGTATGAAAGAAACTCAAAGAAATCTAACAGAGTCTAACTTAGTTCTATGGAGAGAAAAGTCCACATGTGAAGCAGAGCTGGATCATAAAAAATTTCAGCCTTTGGTGTTACTAGTGTTGACAAGAAAGGGCAGATTCTCTGAGCTAGAGTTATGGGGGAGAAGAAATGAGAAACTAGTCTGTCTCCAGAAGTTTTCAATATATGGTCTCTGGACCAGCCATGCCAACATTCTCTGCAAATGTGTTGAAATTAAAGTTCTCAGACTCCACCCAGAGTTATGGAGTCAGAAACTGTGAAGCAGAGTCCAGCAATTCTTGTTTGAATCTTCCAAGTTAATTTGATGCATACTCAAGTTTTTGACCAATGCTCTTTCATTTCATCACTTTGCCCCCCCCAAAGTGACACTAGAGTCAAAGAGATTAGAGAGCAGCTATCCTAAGGTTTTTAGGTTGCTACAAAAAGCGAATCAACTGGTGGTTCTTTGCTTAGTGGACGGGGTGTTTTATTGTCCATTTTTGTTCTGGTAGCTCTTAGCTCTGTTTCTGGAATACAGAAACAAATGATAAATAAATAATTTTCTTCCACATAAGCATGGCCTGATGAAGTTTTATATGTTTATATATAAAGTCATATGAATTTTTGTGTATCAGACCACCCTCATTCTTATGTATGTATGATACTAATAAAATTGGCAAAGAAGAACAGATTTGGAGCTGGAATGTGTGTGTGTGTGTGTGAGTGCAGAGCTCATGCAAAAGCTACAACTAGAGAAATGGAGCTAGGTATCCAGGGCACTAATATAATTGCAGAGTATTAGCAGATGAGCTTTGCAAAGAGAGGGAGAAGAAAGCAAATTTCTCATTGAATGTTCATAAATCAAGTTTTAATATCAGATATTATTTCTCAAACCTTATCCCACTGGAACCTGGATTGCTACAATAGCATTTTGGAGATTTTCCTCCTTTCAACATTTGTCCCTTTAAATATATTGTATAACTAACATTCAGAATAATATTCCTCAAGTATCACTTTACTTGCGTAACTTTTACAAATTCTTCAGTTGCTCGGCTGGTAGCTCTTTCTGTGCTGTGCACCCATTGTGTCTTGTGAATACCTCTGTGCAAAAGTAATTATTTGTCCACATGTCTGATTCTTTCCCTAAACCAAGAGATCATCTTGGAAAGAAATAATGTATTAATTATCTTTTATAATTCTTTTTCATATTCCTGGGATTTAGTTAGTTTCCCAAACTGACTTAGAAAAATGTGTCATGTGTGTTTATTTAGGAAGCGAATAGAATTAGTTCCTAGCCATGAAGGTTATGCTCCTCTTGTAATTTTATTCCAGTCTTCTAACCTTACACAGTTTTTCTTTTATCCCTCAGATCGCTATTTCTGAAAACCCTCTTGGAGTCCTCTGCTTGCTGAAGTGTTTGTTCAACCTTCCACGGGGCTCAATCCAACATATCCTGGTGTGACATATTTAGGAGGTCACATTTAAATGTGGCAAATACATGGAAGGTCTGGTTTATATTCAATGGACTTTGTCATTCTTTTGGTTATATTCTGACCTAGAAATCTGAGAAATGGACTTTTCTGAGCAGTTGTTCAGTTTTTCACTATGAACTTGCTTATCATTAAGCTTCAAATAAAGACTTTTAAAAAATATGGTTAACAAATTGGCAGGATATCTGACAATGACAATTCAGTGACTTTTGTTACTTTAAATTCCCAGATGAATTATCACCATTTGAAACTGACTCTCTTCTACAAAATCTGTGCAGCCCTTCATGTAGCTCTGTTCATTCCCACGTGTTCTGCCAACAATCTCCCAAGTATGGAAATTCACAATGTCTGCCTTCTCCAAATCATTCAGTGGGGTCCCAGCTTATCTTGGGCATTTTGCAAGGTCATAAAAGCTAGCCCAATGTCACAGTTTAACGCTTATATGTCCTTCAAGTAATGTCATCTATTGAAGTGCTTCCACATAGCTATAATTTTCTTACTTTTGGTTCAAGTAATCACAACCCAAACCAAACAGTGGTTAAGGAGATTGTCCCTGACAAAGTCAAAATGGCATCCCTTTCCCCTGGGTTCTGCTTCAGTTTTGACTTGACTGATGAGATCATTCTTACAGATTTCAAACTCTGTGCCTGGGTGGGAAAACATAGCTTGGCTTCACTTCATCCCAGACCCCTGATTTCCTGTTAAGCGATTATGAGATATCTTTAGAAACTCCTGGTTTCTGTGCTAATGCCAATGAGGAGCCAAGGTATAAAATGCAAGTTAAGCATATCAAAACCTAATCCCACGTGAACATACATCCCACATCTAAATTTTACTTAGTTTTTTTCTTTTTTTTTTCGCGGCACTGGGGTTTGAACTCAGGGCCTCATGCTTGCATATGATCATACTATTTTCACTACTATATGCTAAATCCATGTAGTAAGAATTACTTTTAAAGCATAAGGAAATGTACCTTAGGACTTAAAGTCATGAAGTTAGGTATACACAGATTTGGAAGACAGCCCTATCATGTGAAGTTTCTTCTCTAATTGTCTTCATATTCTGATTTGTAAGTTGAAGATAATGATTCCTATCTTGAAGAATTAGGTGAGAATTCACTGTAAGTTAATTCATTCCTCTGCAAATATTTTTCATCACCTATAGGAAATGGACCAAAAGAATAGGATGTATAAGTGAGCAAGAAAGTGTGTCCTCTGACTGCTCCTATAGCTCCTACCAAGGAACTTCTCTAAGCAACAGCAATTGTTCCAAGTGCAATGGGAAAAAGTGAAACTCATTGGAGGAATGGGTCATAGAAGATCTACGTAATCTAGGTGTGATGGCAATAAATTGTCACAAGAAACAAGTATCAGGGAGAAGTTCAACTGCAAAGGTAGGTGACCCCTAATTTATAATCTCTCATTTGTCATTAGACATTTAGATCGCAATGAAGAATGAAGGGTAGAAGTGTACAGCATGGGTAGAAACCTCACTCAATAAAGCCAAGGGAAAAATGCAGGGATTAGACTTGGTCTGAATGCAAGCTACAGATATGTGGCACATTCTCAATAAGTGAAAACCATGTTTGTCCTTCCAAAGATATGTATGAATGACTTCTTGAGAGTAGGTAGAATTCTGTTGATAGGTAGTTTTGAACTGACTTATATCTTTTCTTCAATAAGAAACTTTAGCAGAGCCTTCTCACTACAGTACCATCAGTCCATAAATGTACATTTATAGCCTGAACTCATATTGTCTTTAGGCAAACAGTAGGTTTCTTTTTTTTAGTATTTTACATTTTAGTATGGCCAACAGGATGCTAAAGTCCAATTGTCATTATAAGCATAAGGACAGGAGCATGCAGGCCCCTCAGAAAAGAGCTTTTGGCTGCTTTGCAGCTCTTAAATGCCTCATTTTGAATAAGCAGTGTACTTTTATGGAAGGATTTAAAACCATGTTATGTAAGTTACAATTACTGGCTTCCCACAAATTGCATGTCACTCTAGCAAGTGTGATCTCTCTAAAGTACCTTGTTGACTGACTCGCAGGATTATACTTCATGTTCCTCAGAGTGGAAATGTATTTCTCTTCCCCTTTTAAACTCACCCACAAAGGTGTGTACTCCAGGATGCTACAACTGGGGGGGTTACAAGGTCCCCAACTAGGAACACACAAAAGTAATATCACATATTACCTTAGACATATATTTTATTGGCAGGGAGGTTTTTGTCTTTAGAACATCGCTGGCTCCTAACCTACACTGGTTTGTCATTTTTATTGAAGTAAATAAAAGATACAGAGTAATGAGAAAACATATTTTATCAGTAAAATATGACACAGTTGCCAGTTCTGAGCCAGGTGGATTTTGCTCAGATAACAAAACCAAAGTTAGTGAGAAGATAGGAGAGGCTGATTCTTAGGACAGCAAAGACTTTCAACTGCAGCAATGCAGTGAGTCCGCAGCCTCTGGTCAGGGAGTGATTTTCTTAAAGGCCTTTGTCTTTGCTAAACAGATTTTGGGATGACTGCAAGAAAAAAAAAGTTTACCAAAGGCAAACATGATTCCAGGAAGACAGCTTGTCGACAGACACTCAGCATTTGGGTGGAGGCTGACAGTGATGAGGAAGGCAGTCCCCTCGTGAGGGAGGCCCTGCTGGTGATTATTCACTCGGGATCTATGTGGATGCAGTGTGGATAAAGACAGTGACATTTTATTGTTAGAAAACAAACAACACAAACATATTAGAGATTTGGAAGCCTTAGATTCTGCCTGGCCCTACCACTTCCCAGCTCTGACATAAACAAATCACTCACAGACTCTGGGTCTCTATTTTCTTGTCTATAAATTGAAGGAACCAGATAGATAATGTGTAAAATCCTTCTGGTCATAAGATTGCAGATTATCTGGGTTAAAATCTGAGGACATTCTCTGTGTTTGGGCAATATCATTTAACCTCTGGTCCTTGGCCTCCTATATCCTGGAATATCAAAATAAACACCTAATTACAACGTTTTCATAGAGTGATTGAAGTAATATATATGAACACATCCAGGAAAGAGCCAAATAGTAAATCTCTCAATACATGTGCAGAAACTTGGCTGATAATAACTTAAAAAGAAGTTAAGTGAAATATTGGAGGATTTTATAATCAAAGATTTCTGTATTTTCATTAACTTTGTTTGAAAATGGTACCTAGGTTCCAGGAAGATTCTTATGTCAGCAAATAATTTCTTATTGCTGACATTTCAACACATTAGCAGAAGTGAAAGACATCTGAATAAATAAGATGAAAACAGCCCCCAAGGCCACCTAACAGCCCACAGCAGCAGCAGCACAGGTAGTCAATAGTAGTGGAAGTTTGGAAGGCAGTGCAGTACAGTAGACAGGAATGGATTTCAATGTCTAAACAGTACAGTATCTGTGGACATCAGTGGCCTCCACGCAATGAAATCTTTCTTCTACAGTGCGAAGCAGGGCCTCTGCTTCCCACCTTTGTGTACTATATAGCTATGTGAGCTATCCTCAATAATGATGTGTGTAGAATTACAGGTAGCTGAGCTAGGAGTGCAAGGCATAGTGGTTTCTGCCTCATTTCCTTCTTTGCATCAGCTTCTGAATACAAATGTGCCAAGATCTTGGGAAAAACTGAAATCCCAGAAGACGGGAGCCCAGGAATGCTGAACTTGAACCAGAAATACTCATGTGTACTCTGACAGGAATGTGAAATATATTTTTAAGATATCAAGCAATAGAAATTGTGAATATATTAGTTCCTCCATCAGGAAGAATGTACTAATATGTCAACAAATATATCAAAACGTTATACTGAATTTAAAAAATTCCCAACACAGAAGAATTATAGACTGCATTATTACAGTCACAAATTCTATAGCAGGTAAAACTAGTGCAAAGTATAAAACTTGTTGCTTCTGGAGGGATGGGGTAGGATTTGACTGGGAAGAATTCCAGAAAAACTTTTTGGAATGATCCTAATACCCTATATCTTGATGGGGATTTGGCTTCCACTTGTATATGCATTTTCAAAAGTCAGTAAATCTGGAGTTAAGATTTGTGTGATGGCTTTTTGGAGAAAGGTTTCTGCTCCTCTCTACCACTTTTTGATCTCCTGATTCCAAATGACTCTTACTTGAGGAGAAAAGTGGATACTGATTTGCTTTGGGGTCCTTTAATTATAAGAGGGAATCAGTAAAGTAATTTAAAACTTTTTTATAACAGGATTTGAAAATATTTGGATATATTTGTCTTTTTGAGGCAGAGTCTCCTTACATAACACAGGTAGCATTTTTTTTTTTTTGTGGTGGGACTGGGGTTTGAACTCAAGGCCTCATGCTTGTTACACAGGAGCTCTACCACTTGAGCCACTCCACCAACCCCAAATTGCTCTTTTGAATACCGGATCCAACTGCCAATCTCAAAACCATGGCATTTCCAGTCATGTGTTTGAATGGGTGGCTTATAAATGCCTATAGATAGATGTCCTTAGATTCTTACTGGCTTGGATCTTTACTGCATTTGTGTTGTACCTAATATCTGAGTTTGAATAAATAAGAATTGAAATAAAGATTTAAAAAAAGATTTGTGTAATGCCTTATACATAAATTTTACACCAAACAAAAAGCTGTAGACAAATATTGAACTGCAGTTAATGAAATATATGCTAAATAACTTAGAGAAAAAGACTTATTAGTGTCTAAAGTTTACTTCTGGATACTAGAAAATAAGATAAATCACATAGTCTATTGATAAACTACTAAAATTGAGAAAGGTTAATAGTAAATAACCCAAATTCTCCTTTGAATAATGAAATAGGGTAGGGTTTGAACCCAGGTCTGTCTGTCCCTAAATCACTAATGTCTGTACTAATGGGTAGAAATTCCAATGACTTGTTATGAATCACTATGGGAAGAAAGATTTTGAGGGGGGAAAGAAAGAACAGGGAGAAACTAGAATTTCAAAGATAAGCCAGGTAAAATATCATATAGCATTTCAACAATGTACCACTAATTAGCTCTGATACTTAGAACTAATGTGGGTTTTTCAGAGGGTTGTGACATTCATCGATGACTAATTAACCTGTGCAGCAAATCCATTTCATTTGCTGCCATGACACAGCCAATCAAGACTGGCTTACTGTTTGCTCATTTGGAAAATGATGAGGATTCCTATTTAGGCTTAATTGCAGTGCAAAGGTTGACAATTATCTTCTCTATAGACGCATCAGATGCTTCAATATCACTGGGAACATGTGCCTATAATTATGTACATAATTTGTCTTGCAGAAATTGTTACCCAGTCATTACCTGGATCTTATGCCTGCAATTAGAAAGAAAAAATACACCAAATGGGAAAAGTGGGTTGGTAGGATGTTAGGACCATGACACTATGAAGATCTGTATGGAGCTGTTAACAGGAACTCAATAACACCCAACCTCTCTTGGTTTGCTGCCCACTATTAAAAATAATTAGGAAACATGAGAAAGAGGTGAAAATTATATAGAGTAAAAGTTCAGCACAATTGCTTTTCAGGACTTGAGTGAAATCATTAAAAATCCCCACAGGCACCTCAAATTTAATACTCATGATACCAAACTCATTATCTGCTTTCCGCCCCCTGAGACCTCCCTTGTGTTTTTTGTTTTAGACAATGGACCAAGATTCCAGACTCATCTGTAAGCATTGCTATCTAACTCCTTCCTCTCAATCAGAGTAGCTAACTTAAAAAGCTAGACATCGATCTACCATTTGATCCAGCAATACCACTCTTGGGGATATACCCAAAAGACTGTGACACAGGTTACTTCAGAGGCACCTGCACACCCATGTTTATTGCGGCACTATTCACAATAGCCAAGTTATGGAAACAGCCAAGATGCCCCACCACTGACGAATGGATCAAGAAAATGTGGTATCTATACACAATGGAATTTTATGCAGCCATGAAGAAGAACGAAATGTTATCATTCGCTGGTAAATGGATGGAATTGGAGAACATCATTCTGAGTGAGGTTAGCCTGGCCCAAAAGACCAAAAATCATATGTTCTCCCTCATATGTGGACATTAGACCAAGGGCAAACACAACAAGGGGATTGAACTATGAGCACATGATAAAAGCGAGAGCACACAAGGGAGGGGTGAGGATAGGTAAGACACCTAAAAAATTAGCTAGCATTTGTTGCCCTTAACGCAGAGAAACTAAAGCAGATACCTTAAAGCAACTGAGGCCAATAGGAAAAGGGGAACAGGTACTAGAGAAAAGGTTAGATCAGAAAGAATTAACCTAGAAGGTAACACCCATGCACAGGAAATCAATGTGAGTCAATGCCCTGTATAGCTATCCTTATCTCAACCAGTAAAAACCCTTGTCCCTTCCTGTTATTGCTTATACTCTCTCTACAACAAAATTAGAAATAAGGGCAAAATAGTTTCTGCTGGGTATTGGGGGGGGAGAAGGAGGGGGTGGAGTGGGTGGTAAGGAAGGGGGTGGGGGCAGGGGGGAGAAATGAACCAAGCCTTGTATGCACATATGAATAATAAAAGGAAAAAAATCAGAGTAGCTATTTTAATATATTAAGTGTTTCCAAATGTGTCACTCCTCTCCATGCTGTGACACTTCTGTAGCTCTGTAGTACTTCATCATCATGGTATGGCCATTTTTAAAAGAATATGTGAATGGTTTTGCCTTCCTCTAGCCTCTCTCCTCTGTCACTCAACTTGTGCATTTCTCTTGGTATGAGCATCTCTAACCACACATGGAGTCATGTCACTCCACCATTCAGAAGAATAGATATTGTCAAACTCTTCCTCAATAGCAGTTAGCCTGGCACACCAATATATTTTAAATATGGATGCTGAGTCAGCTTCATGCTGCCCTACCCTACTCTGCAATTTAGTAGCTATCTCCATTAAATGGCTTACTAACAAATAGTAAAGTGTGCTCATTATTTCACTGATCTCTTGCAGAAAATTGACTATTCCTAAATTCAGTGGCTAAAGCAACCATCTTTATTTTGATCATGATTTTGTGGGTCAGGAATATAGGAATAGTACAACCCAGGTGGTCATTTATGATATAGAGCATTAGTTAGGGTGGAAGAATCTTTTTCCAATGGCTTCTCATTCGGTAGGGTTTCTTCACTTGGATTAGCTTCTTCCAGCATGGATGTCTGAAGGAAGTTTAACTTTTTCCATGGGAACTATGTTCCAGGAGGTACGCAATAGAAAGTACCCAGTTGGTTCAAGGTTATTACAGGAAAAGGCCTGGCTATACTTCTACTATAGTCTATAGTGGAATCACTCCTTAGGTCCATCAGATTTAAAAGCATGTAGAAATAGACTCTACCTCTTGATGGGAAAATGTCAAGATCACACTGAAGAGAAACATACAGGATGGGCAATATTGTGCCCATCACTGGAAAACAATGTCTTCTATAATCACATTATGTACTCTTTATAAGATGCCTTTCTTTCTATTGTACTTTGCTTTTTAGACAAACTTTAAGATTCATTGCACAACTTTGGATTCCATAAGAAAACCCCAAAAATCCTCCTCCTACCTCTATACTCTTATAGCCCAGGGCTCAAGCCTTTTTTATCTTAAAGTAGAACATGATTGTCTATTTACTAACAAATGACCTCTCCTGCCAGGATGCAAAGTCATGCATTATTTTAGAATCCCTTGTGTAAAACATAGAGTCTGTTACCTAGAAGACGTTAAGTGCATATATTGTTGATTTTGAGATTAAGTGAAGGAATGAATGGATGGTTCTATTCATATTTATGTATTACCAAGGCCTGATGTACTTTTGGAATAAGTTTAGTACCTTGTGGTTACCAGATTCCAAGATGGTCTTCTGTGATCTCCATCTCCTGTTATTCATGCTTTGTGTACGCCCTCCTCACATTTTACCAACGCTAGTCTGTATAACCGATGGAATATGGCAGAAGTGATGGTACAGAAACTGCATAGAGAGGAACTGAGGCCTCCTGCCAGCAGGCACATGAGTGACCTTGCAGCCAGTTCCTCCAGCTCCAGCCAGGCTTTCAGTTGCTCATACCCCAGGCAACAGCTTGAATGAAACATCACCAGAGGTTGCCATCCAAAGCCACCTGGCTAACCTGTTCCCAGATTCCTGGCCCTCAGAAGCCATGGGAGATGTTTGTTGTTTTAAGTGACTAAGCTTAGAGGATAAATTTTTTACACTGTGAGAGATAGCTAATTTATTTATTAATACATTTTTGGACATCATTCAAAGTACCAGTCATCAAGCAGTTCCCTTTCTCTTCTTGGATTTGTAACCTAAGTGTTTTATTGTTATTAGATTAGACACCTAGGTGGTAATTTCTACTAAAAGCCAGACACCTGGGTGTTTTCACCAGCACAAAGAACCTCTCAGTTACTACCAAGAGAAAGTAGTGATCTCACTTCTTAGAGTATTTGTGCTAATTAACTGCATGATGAAGTAAAAGCACTTCAAGCAATAAACTATCTATATACAATCTTCCAGCACACTCTCTTATAGGAAAAACATGATGCTAAAGAAATAAACTAGTGGATACCATTGACCCTTGCAAAATTGCCTGACTTTGCTAGCTTCTTATTTCAATCCTTAATTGCTAAACAAATAAAATTTTCTGGTCATTTTCAAAGAAAAAAAATATGACACTAGAAAAGATCTTACATGTGTTTCTTATGAATTCACAAGGGGATTTTAAAATGCAGGGTCACAAATTGAATGATTTTTTTTTTCACAGTACAGGGGATTGAACTTAAGGCTTCTCACTTTCTAGGCAAGCACTATACCAATTGAGCCATACCTCTAGCCCTTTTTTTGCTTTAGTTATTTTTTTTTCTGAGTAACATATTTTTTAACTTATCATATTATTGTTGTACTGGGGGTACACTGATAATTACAAAAGTGCTTATAATATTTCCTAATTAAATTCACCCCCTGCATCATTCTTTTTTAACCCCCCTTCTCCACTCCCTAGAATAGTTTTAACAGGACTCATTTTTCCACTTTTATACATGAGTATATAATACACAATATTCACCTCCTTCATACTTTCCTTATGCCCTCCCACTGGTACCGCCCCCAGACAAGACCTGGTTTACCATCCTGCCCTTCGTTTTTGAAAAAAGACATTTTTGTTTAAGATAGCTATACAGGGAGTTTCATTGTAACATTTCCATGTATTTATGTATTATATGTAGAATTGATTCACTGCTCCATTTTTCTCCTTTCTACCTTAGTCCCCTTCTTATGGTGATTTCAACAGGTTTTAGGGTCTTGTGATTTTTTGCTTTCAGTCAGTCTGGGACTGGGATTCTCTTACTTTTTTCACAAACATAGTTGAGATTACGACATGATCTGCCTGGTCCACTAATTGAATGATTTTTTTGCATTCAAATATATTTCTGTGAAATGTTTGTCTTTAGAATAATAGACTATACAATACAGGCAAAGGCTATCTAATATTCATCTCATTTAAATTCTTCAAGAAGAAAGCCAAACTATGAATAAAACAGATCTTTAAGTATAGAATTAAAAAATATTTCCTGCCACATAAAAACCATGGAGATACATACTGACAGGACACAAAATATATAAGGGAATAGCTAGTAGTCAATACCAATGCAATACTTAAATACTATAATATATTGCTGTGATATTAATGGCCTTCTCAATGAAAGAAAATAATCCCTTTGGCAAACAAGGTAAAAGAGCAAATCACTTAGAAGAGGAAGTAAAACTCAAACTCATTTCAGATTTATCCTACATAACATTCATTAACAGAAACAGTAACACTACAGGATCCTTGAGGAAAGAAAGCATAAGGCAAAGAGTTCCTACCTGGCTAAGGATTTTTATGCATATAGTTCATAGACAATTTTAAATGTAGGAAAATCTGAAAATGATATTTACTAATGACTCTTTCTTCATGAAGATAATAGAAAATGGACATGATTCTAGAGATAAACATTAAACTACTGTATACCATTGGTCCTTGCAACGTTGTCTGACTTTGTTAGAAATGACTGGGGAAGTAATATCAAAGAGTTGGATGCAGCCAATACTGCAGCCAATACATTGAGTATATTTTAATGGAAAAGTAAGACCACAGGAAAGGCCCCCATCAGTGTGAAGGGACAGAGTGTGCACATCACATGCTTGACAATATAGAAATGATCCAAAAAATGCAAATTGCACAGAAAAGAAGGTGAGAAGTAGAGTGTGTTCATTGCTTGTGTTGCCAATCATCTCAAGGCTAGAAATAATTTATTTAAAACTCACAGCATGTCACAGAAAATAAGTAAACTTAGGTACAGGAACTAAACACACAAAAAAGATATTTTATTGACTATTATCTGGTGGTGGATAGGAGAAAATTTTATTATTGCTCATAGCAACTAATGATAGTTACTATCTAAAGAAATAAAAATATTAGTATGATTATTGAGTTTATCTGCTCTCCCGGATTTTCAAACATTAAGCAAAAATGAAAACTATCTAAATGTCCTTCTTTACTTTCTTTGTTTACCCTCCCATTTCCATTAGTGCCCTCTCTTTAGTGTGACTGTTTCCTTTCTATATCAGAATGAATGCAGAAATTTTAAACCTGTTGAAATCACCATAAGAAGGGGATTAAGGCAGAAAGGAGAAAAAGGAGAGGATGAATCAATTCAGAAATAATACATATATGCATGGAAATAGCATAAGAAACTCTCTGTGTAGCTATTTTAACCAAACAAAAATGTCCTTTTTCAAAAACAGAGGACAGGAAGGTAAAACAGGTCCTGTCTGGGGGTTGGTACCAGTAGGAGAGAAAAGATATAAGGAAAACATGTAGGGGGGTTAATATGGTGGAAATATTACATACTCATGTATGAAAATGGAAATAAGACCTGTTGAAACTATTCTAAGAATGGGGGATGAGGGATAAAGGAGAATGATGGAGGGGATAAATTTAACTAAGATATATTTTAAGCACTTTTGTAAATGTCACAGTGTATCCCCAGTCCAACAGTAATATGATAATAAAAAAAGACTCATTTAAAAAATCTGATCTTAAAAAGTAAACTTGATTGAGATATATAGTCCTAGTCCAATAAGTGAGACTGGACCTTGCTGACAGATCCTAAATAAAGACTGCCTATATGTTAAGTCAGCAAACAAACCACTGTGAATTCTAAATAAGAAATATATCAATAGCATTATGACATAACAATTCAGTAAAATTTTAGCATTAAGTACAACCAGAAAATATATGTTCTCACAATTTGGATATTTATAAATTATTTCTTCATGAATTCTTGGTACTAATAAGACATATACTGCAAAATCTCAGCTTATCCAGAAAGTTATAAAAATCAAAACAGCGTTTGGTATGCCATAGAACTCAGAGAAATTTCATCTACTTTGCTAGTCTTGTCCCTAAATGCTACAACTTACTATTTGATGCAAGAAGTTGGAAAAATTCCAGGAATCAGGGGAGAGGGATAAAGGAGAATGATGGAGGAGGTGAATTCAACTATGATATATTGTAAGAACTTTTGTAAATGCCACGATATACCCCTAGCACAATAATAAAAAAAGAAAAGAAGTTAGAAAAAGACCACAAAATGAACTCAAGGAAAGCTGAAGAGTCCAACTAACGTACATTAAGAAATTAGAATGTTAGAAATCAGCCCCAAAGAGGAATGAAACTAGTCATCTGCAACCTGACTTATTATTCATTAACCACTCAAGGCAAAAAGAAAGTACACAAAGTAAATGGAATACAGAGGAAGTAACCACAGAAGCGTGAGAAGTTAAAAGAATAAAAACTTATACCAGCCAACATCATACAAACAGAGTTGAAAATCTTCATGATCTGGAATCTTTTAATGAAATTACCAAAATTTATTCCAGAAGCCTATAAACATAAGTCCAATTGTATAGAAGAAATAGGTATAAAAGATGTCAAATAATTACGCTTGGGAGAGGGTGAATCATTAAGAGACTTGCACTACCCTTTAAAATATAGATAATTATAACATTGTTTAAGCTATTCCATAGCATGAATGAAGAGAAAAAATTTCAAAATACTTCTTATGAAAAAAAATTTCACTTTTATCAAATTCTGATAAAAGTTTCACAATGAAAACTACAGACTCGGTCTTTCTTATACCTATCATAAGTGTAAAATATCATTTTTGTGGAATATCATAAAGTACAAGATGTTAGTATATTTCATGAACATGAATATTAGCAGTTCATTTACAAATAATACTCAGTGCCCAAATACAGATAATTTGGGGAATGAAAGGAGAATATAATGGACAAAATCCTTTACAGAAATGAGTTATGACGTCACTGCATAAGAGAGGCATCTTAGTCCCATTGGTGGTAATCTGTGCAAAGCCTGAACCACTTGCAGGGCTACAGAAGTCCCTAGAACATTTTGGCTACATCTCAGTTGTCACGCAATGGTGGAACCAGATAGCAAGTGTCTGCTGGGCATGAGTCCTCTTCCGTGCATAGAAATGGTATCATGAGCTCTGAAATGTGACCTCAGAATCCTTGAAACAGCCGAAAGATGTCTTTTACATTGGACCAGAGGTCTTTGTTTTCCTACATTGTATGTCCTATTCCTCACATGAATTCTGTTGGGATGTTTGGAAAAATTAAGAATTATTCTTTTGTATTAAGGACAACTCTTTAGTAACTGTGTCTGATAAGTTCAGATATGCATGCATTTTTTTTTTTTTGCAGGAAAATCCTGTGAAATCTAAAAAAGTCAGAGGCTCAGAAGTATTAGGGAGAAAAATCCAACAACTGCTCAAGAAACAGCAAATGCCAGCAAGGATAGTGATTGAGCACTGAGCACCAATGCTCTCAAGGGAAGCAATTTTGTTCAATACTGACCATCCTCCAGCAACTACTAAAGCCTAATTTCAAATCTCCCCGTTTTTCCACACGTGAGTGTTAGCACAGAGAGGATGAAGTAAGATTCCTGTAGGAGAAGCAGCTAATCCTTGGCTCTCACTTGCTACTCAGCTCTTGATATTAATACCAGGAGGTGTTAAATGCACCCTGTCATTTGTATTCATGTCAGCTTTATTTAGTGCTAATAGATTAGGTTTCTGGAGCCTTCTTCATTGGTAGACAGGTCTCTTAATATGCATGAAAAGAAGCTAATTTATGTTTCTGCCTCCTGAGGAAGAGTAAGCTCTCTTGAGTGTCTCTGATGGATTCTGCACTGTGTGATTCTTTAGTAAATAGCAATTAGTGGTGACGATGGATGCTAATACTTGCTTAAAATAAACTCAGAAGGCCAGCCCTGCACGTGGGAGAATGAAAACTCCCTTTTGTTATGAGGGAGGATAATCAGCAGATTTAACACATAGGTTCCAAAGTAGTTCTTAACCAGGAAAATAAAGAGCGAAGTTCCAAATATTCAGGTTTGAGTGAGGAGGATATATATTTTCAAATTTGGTTTAATAAGAAAAGTGAAAAATCAAAGGAATCCCTTTGAGCTGGGAGTGTAAATCAATGGTAGACCATATGCTTTGCACATGTAAAGCCCTAAACTCAATCTCCACACACACACACACACACACAAGAATCCCCCTCATTTTTAACTACTAATTTAATCTGTTATCTAGAAACTATTTTCCCTTTTCAAACAGAAGGTAATGTAGGAAAGTCATTAAAGATGTGGCCTTAGATGTCATGGCAGATGTGGTGTTTAGATGTGGTTTTACCCCTTACCAGAGGCAAGACTTTTGTCCCTGGTCTGTAGCAAGCATCAAATGAGACAGTAGGAAGTTGAATAGTGCCTGGCAGATATTTGGTGCTCATTTTGTTTGTTGGTTTTGTCAGTGGTATAGTACCAGTCAACATCTAACCAAAAGGTTGTCAGATAAGTCTCATTTTTCTGGCTAACTGGAGAGCTGTTTCTCATTAAACTGATTGCATTGACAACCTCTAGAACCTGAGTAAGGTCATCTTAAGAGAATGAAGTGCTAGAATAGCATTGAATGTCATGGTGCAATCACTATGCACTGCTTAGGGTGGTTGTAGGGGGTAGTTTAAAGATTGATGCAGATCACATAAAATCTGAGGTGGCTTTAGAAGTGGGACCACTTAAAACTTAAAACCCTACTGGAATTCATATGCACCAAAAGATATTTGACTTAGTTACTTTTTTCTGATCAGTTTGGGAACCTTTGTTAATAAGAAGGCTGGTCCTCCTTTAAGAAGGAGAAAACAGATTTGGGTCAGAGCCAATTTCACTAGCTTTTAAAATTCTTCTTTTTAAATAGACTCATTGATGATGAGAGGGGACCAAGCCAAATAAAACCTAAAGGAACCTTTGCCTCTGTTTGGGGAGAAGAGCCAGCAAATGCTCAGCATAGTGGATTTAATCATATCTACATTCTTTGTAACTGCTCAGATCTTTCCTGAGGCCACGTGAGCAGGTGTGGCTGCGGCTTGTGAAAGCCCTCCAGAGTGGTCCCTGGTCCTACAGCCTCCTTTTGTCCTGGGCTTTCATCACTCACTCTTCACCGAGAGAAGAGATAATGTCTGTTTTCAAATGTATTCATGAAATACTGGACTTGGCAGAGCAGCCTCCTTGGGGAACGTGATAATTAAGACAGTTGCTTAATTAGTATGATGATGGTGTATCTGCATCTAATGCTAAGCACCATAATTACATTGTGAACTTCAGATGTGGGCCCCCAGCACTTGAGGTTGGCTTTCTAGGTATTTGCTTGTATCATGGGATGAGAGAGCTGCTGAGAGTCCTTAATGCATTTGAAACCGCTTCGAGGAGCTGCGGTGATGGTGGGTTTTGGAGCCAGGTTACTTGTCTTTAACTCACCTTGTGCTACTCGTTGGAAGTGTGATTTGGGACAAAAATCTTCAACTCTCTGAGGTTCATTTCTCCTTTCCATTAAATTGAAACGTTTTGTGTATTTCATAGTATTGTTCTGAAAAGCAAATGAAATTATATTATATGTTATAGGAGATATTATATATCTAGGAAAACATTAAGTTATAGTCCTCATTTGAAGTTTATAGTTGTGTGGTTAATTATAAACACTTGGGTTGGTTTGTGAGATTTCGCAAATACAAAATACTAACAAGCTGGTTCTGGCAATGCACGCCTGTAATCCCAGCACTGAGGAGGCTGAGGCAAGAGGATTGTGAGTTTGAGGCCAGCCTGGATTACACAGGAATCCTGTTGCAAAAATGAAAAAGTACTGATAACAAATTTCTAGCATAGTTCTATAGGAACTGGGTCAAACTTACTTGTTATCTATCTGCAATTAAATTTAATTGTGCATCATGCATTTTGTCTAGCAACTCTACATTTGAAGAGTCTTAGAATCCTCTTTTCAGAACTTCTTTTAGAGAGTAACTAGGTGAAAATGCCCTAAAGCTATGTCAGAACTCTCAAGCCAAACTTTTGGGTTCTACTCAGAGTCCTGGCAGAATAGAGCCTTAACTTTTCCATCTTCTCATATGTGAAATGAGAAAATGTAGTCAATAAGAACAGAGCCCTACAAAGTAAAGATAGTCAAAGTAGTGAAACAGAATGCAGGTGACATTACATAGTATAAAAGTTGATTTTAAAAACAGCCATTTAAGAATTCCCCAAATCTGAGAGAAGCCCCTTTAACCGGTTTAAACTTGACCAAGCAATTTACAGTGGCTCTTCCAATGCCTGGGGTAGAAATGGCAAGCTTGTGCTCGCTTCAGCAGCACATATACTAAAATTGGAATGATACAGACAAGATTAGCATGGCCCATGTGCAAAGATGACATGCAAAATCGTGAAGCATTCCATATTAAAAAAAAAAAAAAGAAATGGCAGATTTCCTTACCATAGTCAAAGCCCTCCCACCCTGTGGTCAGACTTATCCCCAAAACTGCGAGGTTGGAAAGAGCACGTGTGGAGAGAGGGCTTTTTCTTCTCAGCACATTTGGAGAAATGGCTTTAAAGGCAAATAATATGATTACATTTTGCACCATCACACTCTGCTCCACCTGGAGTGTGGATTATTCCTTTGTCCAGAGTATCCATGGCATATACGCTACCCACTCCTTAGTCATTTAGTAGCCATCTAGGTTTTTTTTGATCCACTTTCTTGGTATCACAGTGCTTGTGTTCAAGAAACCCTTATTTTGCATAGCAATGGTTCCAAAGTGCAATAGCAGTGATTCTGACAATTTGGAAAGGACAAAGGGAAGCAGTAAAGTGCTTTAATTCATTTTCATCTTAAAGAGATGGGTGAGCACCGTATGATAAAGCATCTTGACAGAGCCACGTGCTGGTGGCTCACCCTGTAATCCTTGCTTCTCAAGAAGCAAAGATCAGGAGGATCGTGGTTCAAAGCCAGCCTGGACAAATAGTTCATGAGACCCTATCTTGAAAAAAAACATCACAGAAAAGGGCTAGTGGAGTGGTTCAAGGTGTAAGCCATGAGTTCAAGCCCCAGTACTGCAAAACAAAACAAAACAAACAAATACCAAAATGTCTTGAGAGAGAGAGACCACTTTCATAGAACTTTTATTACTGTATATTGTTATACTTGTTCTAATTGTTATTGGTTATTGTTGTTAGTCTCTTTCTGTGCCTATTTATAAGTTAAACTTTATCATAAGTAGGAAAAACCATGGCGTATATATATAGGATTCACTATTATCCATGGTTTGAGGTATCTACTGGAAGCCATGGAACTTAACCAATATGGCTAAGGGGTGACTACTATAATTGGATATTTATAAAACTCATTAGCATTCAAAGTACTGGTGCAGACGACACCATCTAAAATGCCATGCTTCAGCTGGCGCTGGAGCTCAGTGAAAGAGCACTTTCCTAGCATGCATAAGGCCCTGGGTTCAATCCCTAGCACCGCAAAAATGAATGAATAAATGAATAAAAAATAAAATGAATATAATATACCATTCTCGCCTTATCACCTGGTTTTGCTGGTCAGTACTTCTTTCCCTCTTCCCTCTTTCTCTTCCTTCATGTCTTTTTCTACACTTCCCATCCCATGGTCCCAGCATTAAATAAAAATGTGCAATCATTTAAAAATTGGAGTGTCACATAAAATAAATAGAACTGATAAGAGGAAATACTTGGACTGAAGCAGAGATTGAAAGTAATGTGGAAAGCTTCATAGATCAAATGTCTTAAAGAACAAGAGGTAGAGCAGGCTAAAGAGACAATTATTTCAGAGAAGGAAGAGGGGCTTATAACTTGTTTAGAGTTGATTGGTAAGTTCTTATTTCTAAGGAAATATGTCGATGTTAAGTACAGAGATATAATAACAGCAAATGGTTTCTAGATAATAAATGCTAGGGAGTTTGGATTTTGTTTTGAAGGAGTAGGGAGTTAGACAATTTCATATACTGCTAGTTTAAGACAACTCAGCTTGATAGTAGTATAAAGTAGAACCTGGGGGCAGAAAAAAATAAAGTGGGAAAATTTGTTATAATGCCCTTGTGCTAGCTCAGGCATGAAGTGATAAAAGCCTGAAATAAAACAATGACCATGAGAACTGAAGACATGGGAGAAATATCAGCAACAGCTTTAAGTGTCTCTCGTTAGAAAAGGACGACACTGAAAACATACAGATGACAACACGAGAAAGACTTGGTCTGACACTTCTGGATCTGAAAGTGGAGAAATCGGGCCATGAGCCCGTGAATCTGGGTGGTCTCTAGAAGCTGGAGAACACAGGAAACAGGATCTTCCCTGTGCCTCCCAAAGCAGGGTAGCCCTGCTGACATCTTGCTAGCACATTGAGGTCTATTCCAAACTGCTGACCTCCAGAACTGTAAGATAATAAATAAATTCATGTTGTTTCAAACAATTAAAGAAAGAAAGGAAAAGAGGGAAGGAAGGAAAGAAAGGAGGGAAGGAGAGAAGAAGGGAAGGATGGAAGGAAAGAAAGGAGAAAGAAAGAAAGAAAACAAGACTGAGACCACGAGTTTGAATGCAATAGACAGTGATTGCACTCCAGGATGATGAGAAAAAACACTTGATATTAAGTTATTGACTTTGCAAGAACCTCAGGCCTCTGTGGAAATGAACAGTCTGACTGGGAGTTTGGAACGTTCTCTTCTGCAGATCTGGATTTGGAAAGCAGATCTGGGTTTGGAAAACAGATCTGGATTTGGAAAGCAGATCTGGATTTGGAAAGCAGATCTGGATTTGGATTTGGAATGTCATCTGCAGAGAAATGCCATTTGAAAACAGCAAGAGTGACAGAAATCAGTGAGCATGAAATTATCTCATTATTTGTCTTTTGGCAGGACTGGGGTTGGAACTCAGGACTCACACTTGCTAGGCAAGCATTCTACCACTTGAGCCACATCCAGACCTTGCTTTGCTTTAGCTGTCTTTCAGGTAGAGTCTCAGGTTGTTGCCCAGGACAAGTCTCTTACGTGGACTTCCTACCTACGCCTCCTGTGTAGCTGGGATGACACCACATCCCGATTATTGGTTGAGGTAGGGTCTTGCTAACTTTTTGCACGGGCTGGACTCTAATCACAATCCTTCTGATCTCTGCCTCCTGAGTAGCTTGGACTGTAGGTGTGAGCCACCATGCCTGATTAGAAATTATTGATAAAACAATGGAAAAGGTAGCTTACTCACTTTCAAACATGTGTGCTAAATGGAATAAAAGCATACTTTGTACATTTTCTTGTGATTGTTGAACAAAATGATGCATATGGGTGTTCCATACCTTTAATATACCACATTTACAAATGCCTTTCCCTCCCTTGACACAGTACAGCTAATTTCAAAGGAAAGCTCTATGAATTTCTTCTATAGTTAAAAGAAAATCAACTACGATCCCATAAATGTTGCTATATAAAGGTCACATCGTTTTTCAACCCCATAAATCTCTGAATCAGTTGGAAGAAGAGGAGCAGTTATTGAATGAAGAATATGTGTCAGGCACTTAGCTGTGAACTTGACATACAGTCACCTTCACAGATGCTCTAAACTAGATGATCACAGTAACAGTAGTGGTCATCACAGTAGTAAAGTCTGCTGTGGTAATAGAGTGCTAGTCTATCAAACACTTAACAGAGTAAATAATATCACAATTAAGATATTTATTGGGTTTACCATGTAGCAGGTAGTTCTAATCATTAATGAAAGTTTTAGAGTTAATAATCTTATCCCTTTCATAAAATGAGAAAATTCGGAATCAGAGTAAGTAGCTTTCTGCCAAGTAGTGAACAGAAAACTCACACCATGACTTCTTTCAGCTGAAGTTCATTATTGCTGGTAGAGTGACTGAAGTGGTAGACCATCTGCCTAGTAAGTGTGACACCCTGAGTTCAAACCCCGCTACTGTCAAAAAAAGAAATGGAATCATAAAGTTCATTGTCTCTACCACAAGGAATTCTTCTACTTTACAATGGAGGTCCAAGGTCCAGTTTTTGGCTTGCTCATTTGCTGGTTATAAAACTCGGTGTACTCAGTTTGCTCTCTTTTCTAGTAGGCTTGTTGATAGGCATCAAATCACTTGCTCATGAATAATCAGAAGAGTTCACATGAATTTACACTGGAGGAAATATTTATTAGGATAATTGACTTGGACATTTTTTTCCAAAGAAAGCATTCTAGTGGTGTCAACCCAGGGGATATGATAAGAGAGACCTACCTATTGACCAAGAATTAGATAAAAAAAAAAAAGATGCAGATTTTCTTAAGAATTTAATGTTTCATAGCTAAGATTCCTGAACTAAATGGCATTTAGTTCTAAATGTTGGATGATTAGGTCCCCAAAATCTGAGCCCCTCTGTCTTGCTCAATGCCAACAGAATAATATTAGTGGCTATGATCCATCTTAAAAATTCTGTTCCCTGGGCATTTCTTTATTGTAAAATGAACATTATTTTGATTTTTCACTTCTGAGCTTCTAGGGTCAGATTCCTAAAACACTGTTCTATGCTCTCTCCCAAAAACACAGAGACTGTCTTAGGAGTCATTGTGATGAAAAAATTGTCCCTCTCACTCTCTGAAGATGGAATGTCCACTTGAATCACAAAAGAGAAATGTGCTCTAATGTGTCATGGTCTCATGTAACTTAACCCCAAAGAAGTCCCATGGGCAGATTGGACTGACTACACTATGAAATATGTCACTCCTCCCCCTCACCTAATCCCACATTCTTCAGGTAGGTTGAGTGAGGCACACACATGTATAAGCAGTGTGGGGAATGAATTGCTAGATGATGGATGAAAAAAGTAGAATTACTTGCATGAAGAGTTTTTGCCTTTCCAACATGTTAAAACTCCGATCAACGCAGCTCAGAGAAGTCACACTGCTCTTGAGAGTGTTTCTGACTTAAGAGGACAGAGGGGCCTCAATTTGTTATGCATTTTCAATTCCAAACACAATTTCCATCAACAACCTGACTATCTGGAAGGAATTTCAGGTCATGCATTTGAGGAACAGGGTTATTAACACATATCTTGCTGAGTTAGCACTGATGGGAGACAGATCCAAGGCTCTACAAATCTAGCAGGAAAAGAGTCCATTCTGGGAGTTCTTTGGGGTGGTTGGGAAATGAGGGCCATTATCTTTGAGAAAGGCAGAAAGGACCACTGTGTTCCAGTCTTATTCCACTTCCTTCACCTAGCTTCAATTTGCAAAGCTGCATTCAAACTTGTTATTTTGCATCATAGTTCAAGGAGCAAATTCCTCCCCTTCTACCCCCATCCTCTTTTCTGATTTCTGAATTCCAAAGTAAAAAATAAAACCTGTATTTCAATAACTCCCCATTCAATATTAAAGAAAAGCACTTTTAGTCTTCATTCTGACATTATGAATTTCATGTTTGTCATCTTGGACCAAAGCACCCTTCTTAACCTCAATTGTATCATAACTAAAATAAGAATAACATCTTCCATGACTAAACTACTGTGTTTATTATAAAATTTATTAAATTATTATAAGAGACATGTAATGTTTTTTCCCTAATGCTTTTTATGGCATATGGAATGATCACTGCTGGTTTATATGTCTATCTATAAATATTTCATGCACTTGTTAACTAATACTTATCTATATGTCAGTCATTTTATAGGCAATGGGCTTTTCTCCTAGGTTTTCCTCACTATCGCCATACAAGTTCTTGTTCGGTGGTTCATTCACTCCCATTTATTGCTCACCAACTTGTAATTGTAACACAGCTTCTCTCCTAAATTATAATCCAACTGCTCTCCAAGCATTTTTCTTGACTATCTTTCAGGTAATTCAACCTTATCATGCCTAATGATGAACAGGAAATGGTTCATCTTTCCACTCTTTTTAAATAGGAAAACAAGTAAACATAACCCCAAGATTTGTCCTTGACTTGTTCATATCTTTCACCCAAAGTCCCACCACCAACTGCTCTCAATTCTATCACCTAAATATTTCTTGACTCTTATCTCCTTCGATTTATTTTTAGTACTACTACTCTGATGCAGGCAAACATGATATCCCCACCTCCTTTTTTCCCCCTATACTGGGCATTGAACCCAAACTTCATGCTGTTAGGCAAGCGTTCTACCCTTTAAACCATGCCCCCAGCCCTCTTCCCTGTTTTATTGTTAGAAACTCCTAAGGCTTTAGCCTTTCTCCCATTATTCATTCCTCACAGTAGCCTGGGTGGTGGTGAGTTTAGTTTGAGCCTTGTATAAAGAACTTGGAAAGGTGGACTGAAGTTACATTGTCAATGACAATGGTGACAAGAGTCAGGTTCTCCCATCAGTGCCTGGAACTTGGCAGGGTCTCAAATATTTGTTGGTTGGTTTATCTAAAGTATAGGAAAGCATTTAAAGAACACAGGATTCTTCAAAATTAAGCTCAGTATAACACATTTTAGCTTAAAAGCAATGATATTTATTCTGGAGAAATATTTTCTCTTCTTTTCTGGATTAAGGTGGTAAGCCATTGCCTTGTTTATGTATTCTTACCAAAAGAACATCTAAATGTCAGAGGTAAGAGAAATCCCAAGATATGGATGAAAATGTCAATTTACAAGTTCAATAAATTTTTATTCCAATGGAAATTGAATGAATCTTCAAAAATATAGAAAAATGGTGACGTGTTTGGAAAATAGCAATCTGATTAAGAGAAACCAGACTTAAAGTTCATCATTATAAGTTGTTATTGATGTAGGAAAAACTCCAGTGTAACTGTGGTTGTGCCTATAACATTGGCTATGGATTGACATTGAGTTCTGAACTTTACAAAGATGTGAACACTAAAAATATCTTACAAAGCCCTCTGGGGCCTCCTTTCCCTGTATGGTAGATCAATTCTTTACAACAGATAACTTATTCATTTTGTTTACTAAGTTCATGGAAAGTCTTGAGTTATCAGATGAGTCAAGTTAAAAAATAGTGAATGGAATCAAACTCTCCATTGGCATTTACAAATACAAAAGCAGAGCTTTTTGATGTGTGCCTTCCTGCTTCTGAAATAAAAAAAAACCTGTCATATTTAAATAAGTCATATATTGACCAAGGATAATAATTTTTCTGTGGATTGACCTAGAGAGACAGCACACACACACCTTTAAGAGCACAGACCTTAGAGACAGCAGCACAAAGCGAAAGCTCACTGAACATTTCAAGTGTGAACCTAAAAAATAATGATGTGCTTAGGACCCATTCCTAAATCTCTCAAGGAACATTTCAGATTTGTTCATGAAGGACAGATTCAACAGTATGCACAGATATTTACTAAGCTCTCTCAAAAATCCTCAGGAGCCAAAACAAACACACATTTGCATTTCATTTCATTTATTTATTCAGGTGACTTGAACTGTTCCACAGTATCTCTGTGTCTCAATATCCCATCCATGAGATGGGATAATTATAGTATCTACAACATTTGAAGCATTAGCAAAATACTGAGCTCACATGAATATTTGGTAAAATTAACTAAGATTACTTTTATGATCATTTTTCTCCCTTCCTCATAACATGTCTAAGGATTTTTGCTAAAGTCACAAGAATATTAGTGTTTATGCAAAGAAGAGGTCCACTGTACCTGAATGATGATCAGCTCTTTAGCAATCTGAAATTATTTCTCAGTTTCCCTCCAGATTCTTTTATTTTTACTGTGGTTCCCAGGTTTGTAACATGTTTTCATAGAAAATTTGTGGAATTCCAAAGGTATAAAGAAAAAGTTTAAAGGAATTATTAATCCTGTAATCTAGCAATTAATGGAATCTATATGATATGTAGTTAGCACTGTACCACAAAAATGATGTCATTTGGTTAATGTTGGCTTATTTTAATTTTTAGCTTTTCAGCTTCCATTCCCAACAGCACTGATAAATTAGTGAAAAGAGGACACGGTAAACTATAGCCTGGCTCTTGCAGGTTCTCCTCATAAGTAACACATTTCACTGCCATTCATATTTTATTGGTCAAAGCAAGTCTCGTGACCATGCCTGAGTTCCATCAGTGTGAGAAATACCAATGCGAATAACCAGTGTGAATAAACCTTCCACAAGAAGGAGGCTAAACCATCAAGTGCTTGTTTAAAATTTAATAAAAGTAATATAATCCATAAACTCCTTGCACCTGGTATGCATATACCTTTTGACTTGACAAATACCTTTTTTGACTCAATTACTGAAATCAGAGAATCCCAAAGTTTACTTTTGTCTGACAGGAACAGTATTCTTTACTTTCTCATTTCACAGATCTGTGTTGTAATACACTCACTACCTTGCAGGAGATCATACTTCCACACAAGATGGGTGAAATCATGCCATTCATATGTAGGACCTTGGAAACAATAGTGCTTTTAGGCATCTTGCTGAGACATGTTCTTCACTGAAAGCAAGGTAGAAGGTGAAAACACTAACATCCACTACCTCTGAAATGTTGGGAAGTCCGAATTTGCAGCACTTTGAGAAAAACGTGCCCTCTCAAGTGAAGTGCCTTGCATTCCTGACTGCTAAGAAGGCACACCCCTGATTGCTGTGTTTGGATTTCCTTGGTATAAGAGTTTGGTGTGCTGCCTGAAGTAAATGGCCAGGTGGCAAAAAGTTGCCAGTTTGGGGTGGATCCTAAAACGGAGAAGTCTCTCCAGCTAATTCAGGGCTATAGTACAAGTAATTATGCTAATTGGACTTAGTAAGTAAAATGATTACTGGAATTTCAGTGTGGCCAGGATGCATTCTTTAAGAAGCCTACAGTGAGTGCTGTTAGGAGAATAATAAAAAAAACAATCAGGAGTAAAGCCTGATCATCTTTGGGTAGGTAAATATTCTGTGTGGTATTCCTTTTGTCTTAATTCTAGGTTGTGTTGGATTCTAGACTCTTTGGCATAATCCAAGTTATTGTAATGAATTTACTGTTATATTATCCATTTGGAGAGTATTATCGAACTACTATGGACATTGGTAAGGTTACGAAAACCTCCTCTTTATGTGGGGAGAATCCCCAAGGACTAAATTTTCTTATGACTTGGACTCTTGACCTACTGAGATGATAGATGAGTGTCAAGTGAGTATCACTGAATAATGGGTAGATATAAGGAACATAGTCTACTCAAATTTCCTATCTTAGTTTTTTCATATTGTGATACATATTTTAATTGTTTTATCTGCTCTTTCCCTTATATTTCTACTACCATTTTATATTGGTAGAATTTATGCTATTAAAGTTAGCATTGTTGCAATAACTCATCATATTTAAATGAAATAGAAGAAAAGGAAGAGGGAATAGCTAAGGCTTTTGTAAAACACATATTCTTTTGCATATTTCTGAAAGCTTATTCAGGGGAAATTTTTAGAATTAGAAGGTCAAGTAAATAGTTACTTATATTTTAAAGGGTTTTATTGAGCACTGCGTGATTTTCCTTGAGTAAGAGCTACCAGTTTAAACTTCCCCAACACTCTATGACTCTGATGATTGTCTTTCAATTTTGTCTGATATTTCACTACTACTTCACTTTTTATTTGTATCATCTTTCCCATTAGAAACAATTTGTAGTTTGATGAAAAATGAACACTGCTGTTAGATAAATCTACATTTTATACCTTAAAGATAATATTGTTGACATTTAGTAATGGGTTGTCTGCTACTTGGTCAAGATTACCCCTGATAAATTATCTCTTAAATTGACACCCTCAGTCACGTTGCTCTAGCTTCTTTAAACAGCATTTGACTTTTCCAGTCAGTGTTATTAGCAGCTAATTAATAAGAGACAACTCTGTTTTTATGATAATGATGAAGTCTTTGAAGGGAAGACTTTTTCTTGGGTGGTAACGGGGGAGGTGCAATCTTGTGTTTTATATAGTTGGGCACATTGGCTGCATTTGCTCTTCATAGATTGTGTTAAGTATGATAAAAAGTTCTCTTAAGTGACCTTCAATTGAAGAAATTCCAGAATGGCCATCTCTGTTTCCTCCCAGATGCCCAGAATACGTTGAAAGCTTAGCTCCCCTGGCACATCCCATACTTCATTTTACTTTGTTTGTGTCAGGTATATTTGGTATTTTCATTGGATGTTTTAAATAAATATTTGAAAAAATGAAATGTGTGTGTAAATTTTTTTTTCCAAATGACTAAGTTATATGCATTGAGTAAAACTTGATCAAAGTAATCCATTTAAAACATGTTTTAAATGAGAGTCCTTGAAGAAGCATTAAAAATCTAGAACAACTTTGTTTTCAAATAAGTTTGCATCTGTCTCTCAATTCCAGATAAACTTTAAAGAAACCAAAATTGATCTTAAGTGATGAATCATAAGTATAATTGATACAAAAATGACAGAGATGTTCAAAAGAGTTTCTGCCTACAGCAAACACACACACACACACACACACACACACAGACACACACACAGGCTCTAACACTATGCAAAATGATTTCAAATGATTTTACATTGATATATGTTAATTTCTAATGTATTCTCTAAGATACCCACAGACTATTTTTTATGATTTTGCTTTTTAACCCACTTTTAAAATTAACTAATCGATCCAAGTATTATCCCATTTTGATTACATTTTTAAGAATTATTTCTATGGAATAGAGAAAAACCTCCTAAAAGGGTGTATAGTATTTATAATATGAATTAAATGGGAATTTTATAAATTATATAGACCAATAATAAATGTTTGATGTAACTTAATATTTTCATACAAAAATATATAATACCATTTCCAGAAACATAAATATCATTCATGGAGGTGTCCACAGAGAAAATACTGAGACTGACAAGGTCATTGTTTTTTAATATATTAAAACTGAAAACATAATTAGATCAAGAGGACAAATACATCGAAAATCTGAAACACCTTCTAAAGTTAAGCACTGGTTGAACAATGAAATAAAAAATCAATTTAAACTAAAGTAACAAATAGAAGATCACTCTGTAGCTAGAATACTTGGGATATAGATAAAATATCTTCAGGAAAGAATAGTAATTTTTTAGTAAAACTTTTTACCAAAAATTTTCTGAAGGTTTCCCATTATCAAAATGGTGGCATATGGATCTTCACATGTCCTCCACTCCACAATAAAGCATTGAGAATAATGTTTAAAAACTATCAAAATCAACTTTTTCCAAAAAACTAGAAATTAATTAAAGGTTTGCAACAACCTGAAAGATTTTATTTCAGGAGTAATGGCTAAATTACACACTTTGTGGCTTTATATTTTGACCTATCTAACCTATTTTCCTCAACTCCCTGGTAGATTTGAAAACAACCACCACCTACAAGATATTGAGGAAGACTGATGGCCACTGAACTCCCCAAATACTCCATTCCCAATTTATTGTTACTATTTGATCCATCTTGTAGCTCACTGAAGTGCTGAATTCTTAGGACTTATTTTTTCCATTAATATATTATTGGGAGATAATCGTTGTATGGGGGGATTCATTGTGAAAATTCCAAATAGGCTTATATTATAAATTGGTTAGATCACCCCTGTTTCTCCCCTTGACCTCTCCCTGCCCTACTTGAAAGCAGTATGGAGATTCCTCAAAAAGTTAAGGATAAATTGCCATATGATACAGTGATAACTGCTCTCCTGGGCATCTACTCAAAGGAACATAAGTCAAGATACAATAGAGACATCTGTACACCAATGTTCATTGCAGTGCTATTCACAATAGCGAAACTTTGGAAACAACCCAGATGCCATGTCAAACAACTGATGAATGGTTCAAAAGAATATATATATAATGGAGTTTTACTCAGCCATAAGGAATAATGCCATGTGATTTGAAGGTAAATGGATGCAGTTGGAAGATATCATGTTAAGTGAAGTAAGCCAGTATCAGAAACACAAAGGCCACATGGTTTCCATCATATGTGGAAGACAGATCCAAAAGATAAGCATGTACACAAAAACAAGCATGACCTATACAAACTCACATGTAGAACATGTTTGTAAAGTGGAACTATTCTAGGTCTTATTTTTAACCTGACTCAGAGCTGCTCTATGGGAAAAGCCTTCCCTGCAGTTCATTGATTAAAAACATCTCACAGCAATCATTTACCAGCATAACTGTGTGAGGAAGGGTTACAGTTGTAGCTAACAAAAGGCTGACCAAGAACTTGAAAGAAAATTTGGGGAAATTGGAGGGAACTTTGAAAAGCTCTGATATATCTCTGGAAAATTAGAAGTTCATTATATTTGTCAAAATTCTCCAGAGAATCAGAACCAACAGACTGAGGGATCATGTGGTTTTGGCCCATATGATTTCAGAAGGTGAGAAATCCCAGATCTGCTGTCTATAAACTGGGGACCTGAGCAAGTTGGTTAGAGAGCCACAAGTGTAGATTAAATCCAAGTTAAGTGAGAACCAGGTGTGCAGAAGCAGGATCTCAATGTCTCCTCTCAAGTAGTCAGTCTGAGTGAGAATTAAACATTCTTTTGCATTCTCATTTTATCCAGGGCCCCAGTGGATTACATGACGTCCACCCCCTAGCCACCTGCATGACTTAGCCCTCAAATTCAACAGCTAATCTCTTCTGGAAACACCTTTATAGACACACCCAGAAACTATGTTTAAGCAAGTATCTGGTTACTTTGCATATTTAAAAACTCAATTCCAACTCAAAGAAATCCTTACCTAAATGTAAGATCATCAAATGGTCCTTTAACAAAGATGGAATCTCGAAAGCAATGGGAGACCAGTGACTCGTCATGTACAAGGGATTCTCACCAAGGTTAATAATTGATTTCTCAGCAGGAATCACTAAGGAAAGGAGGCAGTGGCATGGTGTAGTCAACATATTAAAAGGAAGACTGCCACTTTAAGTAACTAGCAAAAGGAAATGAAACTACACTACTAATAAAAACTAGAGCTAAAATTAATGACCTATATTAGAACTTGTTTGGAATTATAAAAGTAATACAAGTTCATTGTAATAAGTGAGACCAGCTCAAAAATGTCTGAAAAAAGAATAAACAATTTCTTCCATTCTTTTCACTTCTTTTCTTCTGAGCACACTACAGCCTTTCCAGGACATCTCCATTTTCTAAATGTGCTGGGCAGCCCTCAAAAGGCACAGGGCTTCCTGGGAGTCAGAGGCTCCAGCTTTGGCCCTAGTAGTACAGGACACCTCCCAAATCCTCCTGGGAAGCTGAACAGGCTCCAGGTGGCTGACAGTTAGTGGAAGAGGGGATCAGCAGCAACCAATGTTCCTTCAGCTTTAAAACTGTACTAAGTACATGGCAAAAACTTACATTAGTCACTTTTCTATTATTAACAGAGCACTGTTTTAAGTTGCACTCAGATACTTATTTAATCTTCACAAGTCTATGAAATATGTGCTCTTATCGTGCTCATTTTAGCAGGTGGAGAGATGTAGACATCAAGTGTCAATGTAACTTGCTCAGAGTCATGGAGTGGAGGGGACAGGATCCAAGTGGAGCCATTTTGATGCTTTATTCATTAGCATTTCCATAGTAACTATTTTTGAATGAATGTCAATATTTTGGAAAAAATAAAGGAAAATGAAAAAATCATAGCTTAAAATGACATTTTAACCCTGTGATTTCAAAAAGGCAAAACACAGCAAGTTCATAAGCATAGGAGAAATAGGAAGAACCATTAAGACCATTCTCTTGCTCTGAATCTGCTCTCCCTGAGTGTCTGAGAACTGGGCCTCATTCTGCATCTCTTAAACTTTCTTACTGAGCCTGCTGCTTCATTCTTTTTCTCTCTTGTCAGTAAAACATCTTTGTTTCCAAAACTAATTTCATTTTTTTCATGATTATTGAAGAAATGAAGGCTCATTATAAAAAGCTTATGATATATAAAACTATCACTGAGTAATAAAAATAGAATCACTATGAAGAGACAACAAATGCTAACATTTTAGAATGTGTTAAACAAGATCAATTTTATATGAATCTATGTAAATATACACACACTTTTTTAACCTTAAATATATTTCCATGTTAATAACATATCAGTTTTATTTTTTATTTTAATCTTCTTATTGTTACGGGTTTGATGAGAAGTGTCCCCTCAAAGATGGTTCATGTATAGAAGAGTTGGTACACAGCTGGTGGTGCTACTTTGGGAGGTGCTGGAGACTTTGGAAGGTGGTGGTCTGGCAGGAGGAAGTAGGTCACTGAGTGCTGTTCTTGAAGCTATATATTGCCCTGGATATTTTCTTTGCTTCCTGGCTGCCATGATGTGGACTGTTTTGCTCCACCATGCCCTCTTCACCATAATATACTAAAAGCTCTTAAATTGTGAGACAAAATTATTCTTTTCTCCCTCAAGTTATCTCCTGGTGTCCTATCACAGCAATGAGAAAGCTAACACATACCATAAGTATGAGTTCTTTGGTCTGGTTACTGTATGCCAGTAATCCATCTCCATGACATTAGGCATGTCACCTCACTTTTCTGTCTCAGCCTCCTCTTAATGTAAAGTAAGCTTTGCTGTGCCTACTAAGTTATTGCATACATAATTTTATCATTATTAATATTATACAGGGAAGTAAATTTTAGGAAAAATTAAAGAAATCATGCTTTAAAAGACATATACAAATAATTTAGTAATTTAATATAAAGTGGAAAACATTCGCAGAATGATTATATAATATATATACATGGAGAACAGAACATAAAGTATATTAATTTTTTTCCAGTAGTTATTTCTGGATGTATGATGGTAGATAGCATTTTCTACCAATACCTTATTAAATTTTCCACATTTCTGTTCTAATCTGTAATCAGCACAAACAATGAACACTATAAAAATTGGCTCTTAATAGGCTTAAAATGTTTTAAAAGAAAATGAAATGAATTTTAGATTTCACTCTGCCCCAACCTAGCTGCTTTGTCATTGGCACCCAGGTGAACCCTAGAAGAATCTGCAGAGCCCAGATATGATTAACTCCTAACCCTTGCCTCAGATGTGCCCAGCCGGAGGTGCTGGACTCAGCCAAGGGGGATTTGGCTTTCAGAAGCCACTTGCTGGTGGTGTTGGGCAATCATGGCCTTTATTACACAGGAACCTGAATCTTTGTCCAGACTCAACTGCTTGATTAACTTCCATTTAAATAGACATTTACTTTTGAGAAGCTGGGCTTTTCTTAATTTTTTTTTTTCATCTGTCTTGGCAACATCTGATTCCAGCCTGGAGAGGAAGTATCTGAGTCAGAGATGGGGTGAAACAATTTTTCTGGTACTGTTCCCAGCCCTCTTAGCAGGACCAGCCCTCCTGGAGCTTTCTGTCTGCTTCTACAAATAGCATGCAAAAAGCAAGAGGATATGTGTAATGGGATTCAACCAAAGCCGCCCTTTAGCCTAACCTCAACTATATTTCAAAGAATGCTAGCTGTCAGCGT
Source organism: Castor canadensis (assembly GCF_047511655.1). Classification (NCBI taxonomy): domain Eukaryota; kingdom Metazoa; phylum Chordata; class Mammalia; order Rodentia; family Castoridae; genus Castor; species Castor canadensis. The sequence goes on along the minus strand of NC_133404.1, from coordinate 35,466,341 downwards.
AGGTCCTGCCCTCTTCAGCATCCTCCAGAGAGCCACCCCAGCAGTAATGGGAAGAACAAGAGACTGAAAAGCAAGGAGAACGGGTTTGTGCCTACCAAGGAGATTGTTTTTATGCCTACATCAGGTAATTTTATAAAATCCATTTAGATAAATAATGGATACTGCCACCCATCCACCATTCACAGAAAAAGAAGAAAACCTTAAGTATAAAATTCTGAAGGCACATTTTGTCCCACAAACCTAAAAAGTGTCTCAGTGTTTCCCCTTGTTCTTTCCACTTGTTTTCATTCTTGTTCTTTTCTTCTTTTCCCCTATAATGTTGAGGTGGTTGTGGTTGAAGGTATATACCTGAGGTGTCACACAATTTCTCAGTCCATTTCTGCTATGTAAGGAAGTGTTTTGTTTACTATTTCTAGATGGAAAGAAATTAAATGCATATGTGGATTAAAACACATTTGACACAAGATGAACCCAATATTTTCACTCCCAGGCTCTATCTTGAAAGACTTAGACTTATCTGTTAGAAGTCATGAGGCAACTAAATGGATCTGAGAACTGAGTGGAGAAGTATACCATGGTGAGAACAATATTGGCAACTTGTTGGACCAGAATATGGATCTCAGGTTTGACATGCATGAACCAGATGGATCTCTCTGAACCTCAATTTCTTAATTTTATAGGATTGATATGATGGGTACTTAAATATGTTGCACATAATAGAGGCTATATTTTTTTTCTGTAATGATCATGTATATTCCTCTCTTACTTAGAGCCACTAAAATGCTGTGAAGAAAAATAATGTTAAGTCAAATAAAAAATTGTCATAGAGATAAGGCAATAATTACGGTGAAGTGTCTGGCACTGCATTTTAATGATCGCATTTTAAATGTTCTGCAGAGCAGCTAGCTCAGGATCTCCTAAAACATGGATCAAGATCCATATACATGAGATGCAACTCCTAAATTTTGCTAATGTGCAGTTTTTTAAGGCCTAAGACCACCTAGGAATCTGAAATTTTCACACAATCCCTGTGCATGTTGTAATTTTAAAAGCACCAATTTGGTGGTACAAACTATAAAACTACTTTGAGTCTATCAATTAGCACCACATTATCTGAAAGAAAATCTACTTTTATCTGCTAGATATCACAGGTACTCTACTGACACTCATTCGATATTGATAAACAATGTCATCATAGCTATACTTTAGTTTTGATGAAGCTCATTGGAAGTCATACAGCAGAATAGTTAAAGACCTCATTTCTGCTTAGTGCCAAGGCCAACTCCACCTCTTACCAGCCACGAGACTTTGGCAAAAATCTATACCTTTTCATTGATTTCTAGTTTCCCATCTACCTGATGGTTTCTACACCACAGGATGCCTGAAAGAATTGAACGCCTATGTAAGTTTTACAGTGTAAAGCTGCTAGATATTACTGAAAGAAGAATTCATGAAGATTTTGTAATTCAGAGGAATTCCTTGGAGATTTGTGAGCATGTTTGAGAATTTTTGGACTTGGATCAGTGCAAATCTGATGGCTGTCATTTCCTCCTCCTTTTAGCAGAAAGCTGTCTCCTTAGCCTTGAGTTTGCTCAAGGAAAGAAGACACTGATACAAGCTCTGGGCCCCAGATAGTCCCTCTTTGTAATGCAGTCATAGTCCCGTTGTTACACAGTCACACAGATCAGCACACTGCACACTGGTCCGCAGGTATACAGGGAACTTTGGGGAACGTGGTCTGTCTAGGTGGCCTTCTGCTGGAACATTGGTCAAGATGCATCTTTTCTAGCTCTGCCTTACCTAAGCATTTCTTTCTGTGGAATAGAAGGAGAGGAAGGAAACAAATGTGTCTCATTATTTCTTTGCCTGGAAGTAAAAATACAAATGTTTTAAAATATTTGTATCAAATGGCACTAGTAGTATATTCCCAAGACCCCTTTTCAAGACAACTCTGGTGTTTTGTGTGTGTGTGTGTGTGTGTGTGTGTGTGTGTGTATGTGTGTGAGAAAACAGGAAATTTGGAGATTAATAGACTATCATGAAGGAGGTTTGAGTTCCTTTGGGATCAATTTGTGTTGTAGGGAAATGAAAGGCAGTATGATTGGGAGAGGAAGAAATAGACCAATGGATGGAGACCCCACACTGATGGGAATAGCATAATCCTGCAAAACTGTGCTAAGTTTGGTCAACCGTCCAGTTCTTCATGTAGTCACATTGATCCGTCATTGGATGAGCATCTCCCTGGACAAAGGGCATGGTCTTGTGCCAGACGCTTTCTAGAGTGATGACAGCTAACGGCTTTCTCCAGTAACCATTTCTGTCATTTGAGTAAGTTGGTCCTTCCCTGTAAAAGGCAGATTTTATCAGATTATAATGATCCACCATGAGCTCAAACCTCATCTTCTTGTATTCTTTAAGTAAATGGAATGGAGATATTTATCCCTTTTACAGATAAAGAATCAGAGAGTTTTATTGATTTGACTAGATTTTCACAGTTTCTCAGTAGCAGAGTTTGGAATGAAACTTACCTTCTGAGTGTCAATAGTTATTTGTAGACCACTATTTCAAAATTGCAGAGATAAGATACAGTTGTGACAGTACATGTTTATAAATTCAAGTGCACTGTGTTTCAATATATAAGATACATTCATTTAAGAAACATTTGTAAAGTGCCTTTTTATGCATGAAGCCTGGAAGAGATGTCGAGGATATAGAGGAGGAAAGACATAGTCTCTATGTTTCAGAAACTCCTGAACTAGTGGAAGATGGAGATAACTAAGCAACAATTTTAACCTTATGAAGAGCTGTGGTAGAATGAATAAAGATGCAGCAAAGAGAGCTACTACCTGTCAGCCTCTGGTATCTAGGTAGTGGTTGTACCGAACTTGAGCTTGAAGAAAGAAGAGGAAAAGGCAGAAATTAAATGATCAAAGACTTGACTTAGTAAAACTGCAAATAATTCAATGTAAATAAAGAGTATCACAAATGTAATAAAAGTGTCAAGAACTGAGGCTGGAGGATTGGTCAGATACTAGAACGCTAAGGACCAATGGATGTTTTGTAAGTGGTTTGGACTTAACTTTGAAGACAGGCACTGCCCATGAAGAAATGTCAGCAATAGAGGGTTAAGTTGATATTTGAGTTTTAGAAAGATCATCATAAAAATGAATCAGAGTCAGGGTTAGGCTGACCGTCAATAAACCAAGTGAGAAAATGAAGCAATAATCCAGGTGACCTTATAGCAGTGGCCTGAATTTCTGCCTGTTAATTCATGTTCACATTGATTTCTCCTTCTCTTTAGGGTGTTTTAATTAGTTCCTTAGCAGAAAGAGAAAAAAATGAGAACTTTCTAGAAGAAATGAAATATAGTAACACTCCCTATGAAAAAAACTGATGATAGAAAATATTTTTGTTTTAATAATCTTCAGAAACTGTAACCATGAAGAGTTCTATGAAGCATCTGACCCCTGAAGTCTTGGGAGAAATGAGGATAAATTCATAGGTTTATCTCTGAATTCATGTACACCATGCTGTGCTGTTTCCATGATTGTGAGGTGCACAATATGGAAATAAATAGACATCTGTTCTTTCTCTTTCTGGGTAGTCTTCCTTAACTCTTAGAAGTGTATCTTGCTCAGGGTCTAGGTTATATGTAGGGTACTTTATCTGAACTTTCCAGGTATGAGCCTCCCTATGACACAAGACCAAAATGTGCCAGGATGCAGTAGCATTTACTAACCCCCATGAGCCATTCCAGTGCTAGGCAATTTAATGCATTTTCTCCCAGTACATCCTCTCAAAAGTATACCCAACACCAGCATGAACCAACTGGGGCTCAGAGATCCTGCTATTTGTCCAAAGAGTGATAGTCAGTCCATGGCAGGGATGGGTTGATCTGTGAGCCTGAAGTGACTGCAGTATATAGGCCCTGTGCTGATGTTTTAGGGTCAAGCCTACACTGATGCTATCCCTAGAGTTATCTAGATCATAGACTTACTCAGAAGAAGCTTCTCAATCAGAACATAAACTTCTCAATCAAAAGAAGCTGTACAGTGCTTCAAGATGAATCCATAATGAGTAATTATCTCTAAATTAGCATAGAGTTAACATACAGTTTCTGACTTCAATTCTAAACTTTGAGACCTGGTCATCTCTTAGTCTCAGTTTCCTCATCTATAAACTGTATCCACCTCCTGTGATTATTTTGAGGGATTAATGAATGATAGACCTAAAACACTTAGTAGAATATCTGGTGCATGGATCATAGAAATAAAGTCATGTATGTTGTCTGAAATGCTTGGGAACACGTGTGTTCTAGATTTTAGAGGTTTTTCTTCCTTTTTAGATTTTAGAATTTTTCATTGACTTTACTGATTAATCTCCAGCCTAAAAATCCAAAACCAGTGCTCCAGGAGTTTCATGTGAGCATTCAGAAATTTTCAGATTTTAATGCATTTCAGATTCCAGCTTTTCAGTTAGGGATGCTCAACCCAAATCTTTCCAATGGATTTCTATTCTTCTGATTCTACCATGGCAGACTTAGCTTATTTGCACTGTGGATTTATTGCAACAACTCATGGGATTATCCACAATTTGTAGAAATCTTTATTTTTTTGAGAAAAATAACTGGAAGAAGCAAACTTTTATCTCTAAAGCTTTCTCTTTGTTTCCCCTAGCTCTTCTGTAACTGACAGACATTTTGATGCTTAATTTATTTGGGCTCTCTAATCTTTCTTCATTTCTTGGCTTTGATCAATAAGCCTTAATAATTTTGTTCCCATTTCCATTACTGTGTTGATGAAAAATAAGACTTGAGCCATAATTTGATAGGGCAATAACTATATAGGCTTTCTTTAATCTTCTTGAGTTTTGATTTTCTCATGGGTTAAGTGTACACATGTACTGTATAATACATATCTTATATATTTCACCTCTACTATGAGAATTAAGATACAGCAGTAAAGTGTATTATAAAGCTTAAGATCCGTAAAAATATAAACTTTGTACTTTACTGCTTTTACACAGTAAAGAAGCCAGAAATAAAATGATCTCATACAGATTCTTTTTTAAAAGATTTTATTTTATTTTATTTTTTTATTGTTGTGCTAGGGGTACATTATGGCATTTACAAACATGCTTCCAATATATCATACTTGAATTCACCCCCTCTTCCATTCTCTTTCATTCCCCTTCCCCTATTCCTGGAATAATTTCAACAGGTGTCCTTTTCTATTTTCATACATGTGCTCACAGTATTTGCACCATATTCACCCTCCCATATCCTTTCCCCACCTCCTCCCCATCCCACGGTGCCACTCCCAGACAGGACCTGTTCCACCCTCCTGTTCTCTGATTTTGTAAAAGAAAAAAAAAAGAATCACAATTTTGTTTGTTTAAGATAACTCTACAGGGAGTTTCCTTGTGACATTTCCATTTATATATGCATCATAACCCAAATTGATTTGTCCCCTCTATTTTCCTTCTTTCTATCTTAATCCCCTTCTTATGGTGATTTCAGCAGGTTTAAAAATTCTGTTTTCATTCTTGTATACAGAGCACATCAATCATATTCACCTTCTTAACTTCTTTTATCCTCCCTCTCTCATCCTGCTAGCTCCAACTGTAGGGAATTGCTGGTGAACTTGTTTTGGCTCAAAGTGGAATTCCTTAACAAAGAGACAAGAGAATAGTCTTTAAAATGTGTGTTTATGTTTTGTTACATTTTACAGAAAATTTTTTATTTTTATTTTTAGTTTTTTGAGATTGGGCCTTTCCTTTATGCTCAGACTCTCCTGGGTTGCAATCCTCCCATTTAAACTTCTTCATAGCTGGGATGCCAGGTATGCACCACCATGCCCAGATTTTATTGACTGAGATGGAGGTCTCCCAGACTTTTTGCCCACACTGGCCTCAAACTGTGATCTTCCCCATTTTCACCTCCTGAGTAGCTAGGATTACATGTATCTAGTTTTTAAATGACACTGTCATTAATTCTGTATGCCAACCATTCTCTTTATTCATTTCCCTCCCTGTTGTGTAATATGCTCTTCTATTCAAAAGTAACATTCTGGAACCTTCCTGTTGTGGCATTAGAGTTGGATATTGTTAGAAAATGATAGATTATTTCACAATTAATAAATGGGTCCACTTCTCTGGTCTCCAGAGCACACATTTTACTGCCATTGGAAAGCTCTGTCTTTAGAGATCCACCTTAAAAGCCTCCTTTTCATCCCTGCTTGCCTCATTTCACTTCCCACACTAGCTGCAGTTTGTAACTTCTTCCAGACTGCAGTTCTCTGTGGCTCTTCTTTTCCTTTCTACAGAACAGGTCTTTATTCTCCTTAGTGTGAAGCGTTAATATTTGAAATTAGTCTTATAAATTTAAAAAGGACACCCACATGGATGATTATTTTAAAACTCAACTAAGTTTATTTTTATTTCTTGCCTCTTTTTGAGGGGAGGGGAAGAGGAATGGATAAAAATATAATCAGCCCACAGAAAATTTGACAGGTAGATATTTTATAACATGGCCTTGAGGGAATCCAAAAAGCAGATGCTCCCCATCATGACAATTCAGTCCAATTCCCCTAATCAGGGGAGAAGAGAGAGCACATTTGAGGGCCAGGTGCGGGGACCCAACGGTCTCACTGCCGATAGCAAAACTGCAATGCCGACTCTCAGCCTGAAACAGGACATGGGACTTTCTGAGCTTGCACTAGAACGGGGGTAATTGTACTTAGATTTTGTCCGTTTCCAACTTGAAACAATCCTGGTTTAGTACAGCTAAACCAAACCTCAGCATTGTGAATTTGTTCTTTATTCACCAGAGAATTTAATAGTAGAGGTTATTTTGTACCTCTCTCTCTCTCTTTCTCTCTCTCTCTCTCTCTCTCTCTCTCTCTCTCTCTCTCTCTCTCTCTTTCTCTCTCCTCTCTCTCTCTCTCTCTCAGAACTGGCTAGAGAAGAACGGGTTATAAATTTAGAAATTGCCAAGTGGCTAAAATCACTGAGCCACCTGTATGTATTGGCAGACGCTAATCCACAGCGGTTCTTGGCTAAGGAGCTTTGAAAAGTCCACTTTGGAGCAATTTAGCAGTCAGAGTGGTCTGCTGCCTGTTTGGTGAGACATTTGCCAAGAGAGGTCAAAAGCCTAGAGCAGGAGGAATTGTACCTAGACTTTGTCCATTTCCAAATTGAAACAAACCTGGTTTAGCACAGCTAAAACAAACCTCAGCAATGAGAACATGTTCCTCTCTTCACCAGACTTCTCTTAAGACTGGCACCAAAAAACAGGGGTGAGACTACAGATCTGGGCAGCAATAAAAAGGCATGAATTTGGAAGCAACACAGTACATCCGTTAGTACAAGAAGAATCATGGTGAGAATGTCACCGGTAGCGTGGGAAGGCATGAAGAGCAAAGGATGAGAGAGGCAACTGAAGATACTGAAGATAGCACCCTATTGATTTTAGTCAAAGCCATTCTACTTTGGGAATATTTGAATTTGAAATTGAACCCCCAGAGCCACACTTGAGATGAGGGATCAGGAGACAATAGTGGATTAGGCACAACAGGATATTTCAGTCCCCAATCCTCCATTGTATTTTGCAGTTCTTGGTTTGCAATTACTTCAGTTACTTGGACAGGACCATGGGACCATGAAGAAGAAGGAGACATGAACTAATGACTGTTTCAAATGACAGGCACCAGGTACATAAGGTAGGGCCAGCCTGCAGAGGCCCATGAGGCAGTGACCAGGCTTGTCTAGGAGGTACCAGCAGCAAAGGACGTCTGAGAAGATCTTCCCACTTTCTGTTTTATGTCTCAAGGAGGACCAGCTCTACTTATTTTCCATCTTGTCTGCTGTCTCCAATCTCGGACTATACCTCATCTCTGACATCCTGCACAGGTGGTCCAGAGACCTCCTGCGTCTCTGGTCCTGCTTTTATTGCAGTTTCACAAGGATTTGGTGAAGCACAGAAGCTTTCACCACACCTAAATTCCATGAATGTTCACTTGTTTTTTATTTTCTCTTGCTTTCGGCACAGCTCTGGCAGCTTAGGAACATTTCACTGCTGTCCACCCCGAGTCCTCAGCTCCATGTGTTCCAATAATCATTTTCAGATAAGACAATCACAGCCTGGAGAAATGTCAGCTAGGCTTAGTCACAGTAGTCATGTGGAAGTGGAGACAACAGGCCAAATGATCTGTTCTCAACAACCAAGTTGAGAACCCTCACAGATCCTTGTTTCATCCCCCTAAAAACAAAGTGCCAATGGGGCAATAGATTATAAACTTTCTCTCCCCTTAGTGGAATCTGATCTAGGATTCAATTACGTTATCATAATTTAGTGGAGCAGATTGGTTTGAAGGCTCTGACAGCCCGCTCTTCTCCGCCCCACTTACTGCCCTCCAAAGTACTTTTATAGAACTCTAGGTTCTCAAAACACTGAAGACATAGATGACCCCTAATTTTTTTACACCATGAATATTCATGATTTCATACAAATCACATTCCAGAAGCTAAGATCTGAGCCAAGTCTTCAGATTGCTTCTCTAGAAACTCTTGTTTATCCATCTCTACCTCCAAGCATGTGCTCGCTCCATCATGTTGTGTTCCCAGCAGCAGTGTGGGTTAAAGACTTGTTTTCATTTTGGGTACCCGAGGTTGAACGAGACAGTCTCAACTTGGTTTGGGTACAGTGACAACAACTTTGGGCTCCCAGTTCAAATTTACAAATGGAAGTTCAGAGTTGGCCATTTCAACACCTGATTTAAGTGGTCACTACAGAGATTGTACAACCCATAAGTTTAAAATGCCTGGCCTTTTACAGAGAAGCTTCACCAACCCCTACGATGACAATTAGCTCCATTAAAATAGGAAATGTGTCCATTTTGTTGAAAATTCTATTCCCTTGTAGTTACCATAGGTCCACATATAGTCCCAGTTTCATAAACACATATTTAATGAGTGAATCAATGAGCAATATGCAAACATTGCTAGTTATATGTGTGGAATGTAGTCAAAATGGCACAGTAAAAAATTTATTGGTAGCATAAGAAGGCATGCTCTGTTTTGGCATTTTTATTTGTTAAAGTCTTTATGATGATCAAAAGAAATTCTTTGAAATGGAAAATTTATTAGTGGATGACTTTGATATTCAATGATACTAGTATTGGACTGATCAAAACAATGAGTCATTTGTTACGGGTTAAACATGTAATCCTGATGAACCATTCAAAGCATTTGTTTCATGCAGGAGCTGATATCTTCAAATTGCCAGCCACTTCAAATTGCTAAGTCTTTTAAAATAAGACCCGTAAGTCATAGATGCTGTTTTTAATATTATTAGGAAACATGAGTTTGTCCTGGTTGATTTGAAAATATTTTATTTATTCCACAGATGGCCTATGTAAGTATATATAAAACAATCCCATTGCAAATTTTGCTATTCTGTAGTAGATAGACACAAGTATTTCTTCCAGAGACAAAATGCTGTATAACTCATCCATGTTGAAGATTCGGCCTCTAGCTTTTGACTATAGATTAATATGTTAGACACACATGCATATATGTACTTAGGGGATAGCATTTTGCTTTGTTCTTAAAGTTGTTTTAAACTTTCATGTTTTATTGGGTTTACAGAACAAGCATCATTGTACAGATGGGGAGCTTTTGTAAGAATATTGACAGATTCCGGCTTGGCGACATCTTCAGCCTTTCCCAGCACCATAGGAAATTTATGACTGCCATAAAAAGCTGAGTTGTTTCTGTATGCAAGGTAGCTGCCTGCATGCAGGAGAAGCACAGCCCTGCTTTCATATGTGATCCACATAATAGATTGGGAAGCCAGCCCTTAGAACGGGAGGCCATTAGATCAGGAAGCAGCTGTCTGGCAGTCCCTGTTCCTATTCAGCAGCCGTTACTGAGACGTGACTGTCACTGCTAAGCAATTTCTCAAGACCGCATTCATTTGGCACATTAGACAGAGCCTGCCCCAGCTCAGTCTGTCTCAAAAGGCAGGTCTGTTCTATAGTAATCAGCATTTAGCACATAGGCTTATCTCGATTCTAAACCTGCTTCTACCACTGAGTAAGACTGGGTGGCAGATGAATAGACCTGTTTGTGCCTCAGTTTATTCATCTGTGAAGGTGGAGAAAATGATGACACCAATAAAGAAAACAGAAAAATATTGAGCATACAGTTAGTGCTTAATGAAGTTGGCCCTTATTATTAGCTTTTAAGTAGAAATTCTGAGACAACTCTCCTTTCTGAGTGCAAAGCTTATGAGGAAGTTTTCCTTTTCCCACCGGGCTGACATTTCATTCACACCTGTGCTTATTCATGTTTTCATTGACATTTTAATCCAATTGTTTAACATAATCAAATGATTCCAAGTAATGATCTTTCAGCTATAGCTCTTTTGAGAAGTCAATGACACTGAACTACTCCCCAGTAAAATCCCCCATCCTAAAGCTTTTCTGTGGCTCAACTTTTTTGCTAAAAAGCTGCCCTCTCTTCCAATAAAAAAGAAATAGAGCTAACATTTATTGATCATCTAGCAACATGTCAGATTTTGGAATAAGTGACTGAGCTTTGCTAATTTGATTTATGTATTCTTCATGATATAACCTAACAAAACAGGTATTGTAATCTCTCTTTGACAGATGTCTACACTGAGACTTGGAAAGTAAGAGATTTTTCTACAATCTATAACAGGGACAGAAATCTCACCCTGGTTGATCTTGCCTCAGTCTGCTCATTTGTGTTATACAAAGAGCAAGTGTTCCATGTGGATATTGGTTCTTTTACAATGTAAAAGTCTTATAATCAGAGGCAGGACAAGTTCTTTGTTTAGAAACTGGATGGTGGTCTCCTGTTGCCTCAGTAGGTCCTGTGGATATTATATTTATTCTTAGGTCAAAGGTGAACAGGGAAATCACTTAATGTGGAAAACTTGGTTTCTGTGCAGACATTGGACTATCAAAACTTGATCTAATGTGAAATCTTGCAGCTACTTTTTTCTTCCTCATTGTCTTGTCCACTCCATCCAGAACCCATATCATTTTCCAAGGACCCTGGTGAATTTCTTATTGCTAGAGTTGAAGTGAAGAGGGCTACCCTCTCCCACCCATCCTGGATTCAGCTCTAGGGGACTGGTGGGAGACATGCTGATAGGTTTCCATAGCTTTCTCCAATAATCCTCTACTCAAAATTCTCTTTCCTTAACTTCTTCAGTATTTTATGGGTTCAGATTGGATTGGAAGAGTCCGATGGGCCCAAAGGTTGTGAAACTAGTTTAGTTCAATATTTTGTAACTTCACATTTTATTTACCACTTCACATGGGTGTGCAGTATCTTGGTACCTGGTTAAGATATTGATTTTTAACATCATTGAAATATCTACTACACATTGGCCAATTTTGTCATTTGCTTCAATCCTTGAACTTGGAGATCCAGTGTCTGCCCTAAGTCCTAACCCTGTTGGAACGTCCAGGTGTTCTTCATCATGCATGGCCGAGCCATAGGTTGTCCGGCAGACATCACCATGCTTGAGGTATAGTGCATAGACCAGCATCCAGAGACTACGTGTTCAAATACTAGAGTAGAGATTCTTTGGACTCAAAGAATAATATGTCTTACATTGACTTACAACTCAGGCCCCTAAATTCCTCATCCTCCCTATATCCTCTTAAGTTGCATTCACTCCTGCCTCTGTAGAGGACCATCTCCTTGGCAGTTAGAGAAGAGAACAGAAGTATACCAGGAATATCCAGAACCTCTGTTCCCTCAGCCCCTGCACACCAAGGAACCTGGGGGACAGACCACTTTTATCTTCTCTGGTCTGGCCTCTGAATGGCTCTTCTAACCTATTAAGATCAGAAGAAGGACCTCTAGTTGGCATGCAGGGACCACTCTTTGGGATGCCCACCCAAAGGAGAAAAAAAAAAGATAAAATAATTGCACTGTCTCCAATAGGTTTGTCTTGGTGTGTTTGGGCCCACAGAGACCCTGAACTGAGACTGAGTCACGTGAATATGACACCATAACAGTTGCTATGTTAGCATAGCCATATACCACATTCCACTTTGTTTGGGTTTGGTACAAGTTCTGGTTCAGTCTAAACAGATTGGTTAATCAAACAGCATTGTGAGGAGCTGAATGAAGTTGGTGATTGGAATCTCAAAGCTGACCCAATTATGCTGACGTTTCTGAGGGCTTAAAATTCAAATTGTAATCCTTTAAAATTTGACTGTGTCCCCTAGAATTCATGTGTGAGAAACTTAATCCTCACTGTTACATATTAATAATACTTGAAGTTGGGACCTTTGGGAGGTGAGCCGTCATCAATGGATTAACCCATGGATCGATGGACTAATGGGTTACTAAGGAAGTGGCTTTGTTACAAAAGCAAGTTCTCTGTCACGTTTGCAGTTTCTTCATGTGATGCCTTTTACAACTCGGAACTTTGTATGGAGTCCCCACCAGAAAGAAGGCCATCACCAGATTTGGCCTTGGATCTTGGACTCTCCAGCCTTTAGAACTGTAAGAAATAAAATTATTTTCTTTATGAATTATCCAGTCGTTTCTATTCTATTGAAGCAACAGAAGATGAACTAAGATAAGGCTTTTAAAAGGGAAGGTCTATTTTCCCAACAAGATCTTTCAGAACTTGCCTAGTTCAGGCATGAATTTAACATGTGAGGAAAAAAATCTAGAGGGAATGACTCATCCAATGTAACAAACAAGATTAGGGACAAAGGCTTGGCTCAGATAGCTCTGGAAACAAGAGGCTATCCTTACTCTGGGAATGTCACACTATATGGACAGCAAAGCCTTCTTCTACGGGGTTCTGTAAGAACTGCAGGTTTCCCAAAGGAGTTTCTGGCAGTTCATTTACAGCAAGCGAGAAAAACTCAGCAAAAACAACTTGTAAACAAATGGTCCCTGCTGCAACACCTACTGGCACAGCTGAGGCAATGCTAGAGGTTGAAAGGAATGAAAACAAAACAAAAATATTGCACAAGGTCTGTACTGAGGGTGGGTGACTCCTCATTAGGCAGGTCTTGCTGCATCTCATCTCCACTATCTAAATCTGTGGGGTTTTTAGTGATTAACTGTGGATGGCTCAGAGTGTTCTCCTTGGCAGGCTGTGCTACATCATACAGGTTGGCTCAAGGGGACTCTTCCGTGTTTCTCTTACATTTTCTCTTCCCTAATTTGTTTTATTACTCCCAGACTCATTTCTTGATACCTGACACTTTGTGCACTTATGCATTTCCTGTCATTAGCCAGCACCCCGACAACTTTCATCACGTCCTCTGGAGCAAAAGGCACTATGCATCCTTCTTTTCATTTATTCTGTGAGTTCAGGGTGTCATCTTTTGTCCTTCCCAGAAGCAGAATTCTCTGCAAAGGACAAGACATTTGTAACAGGATGCCTGATGCAGATAAATTGTCACTGGGGAGCATAGTGAAGGGGTGACTTGTGGGTGGGGGATGAGGCTAAGCAGGGTTGCAATGGTTTCGCTCTGTGCCCCTTGCTATGATTAATGGGTCTCCTCTGTGGACCCATGAGGTAAACCTTAAATGGCAGCTTGGAGTAATATATTTTTTATCTCAGCTTGAAAGCAATTTTTATTTAACAAATAGTCTAAAAATAACCTTTGGCTAAGCTTGGCCTTTCCTGTCTGATAAAAACAAGAAGTATCACATTTTTCCTCGCCTTATTTTCTCATGTACTTGTTTTCTTTCCTTTTTTTTCTCCCTCGTAACAATAGACTTGGCTCAGCCTGTCTCTGTCCCTGAGGGACTCTTAAAACAACTAGGAAATTGTAATTTAAGAATAATCCAATTCAAACTGCAGCCATTCCACTCGGCTTAAATAGAAAATCTTTCCATCATTACATGTTATAATTATGTCACCACCTGCTATATAATTCAAATTAGATGGTGATTGCATGCTATATATTAACATTAATTGTGTAACTAGACATAACCATATGTTTATATGTGAATTTAATTACCATCTTTAAAAACTCTACCAAAGAAGAGGTGTGTGACAAATTTTCAGAGAGGGAAGTAGCAAGGAAATCATGTCCAAATAAATATACACAATTAAGCATATGGAGGAAATGTAAATAAATGGAATGAATTTTTAAATGAGCATTTGTTTGGTTGTCCTGGGTTTATGCTTTTGTTTGGGAAAAACATATTATCATATTATGAAAGTCCAAACTAAAGTGAATCAGCCATAAGTCCATGACTCCTTTCCAGAGCAATCCACATATATTGGTGAGCATATGTGGTTAGAATATCTCGCTGAACGTTAGTTCTGCATTGTCATAGGATTTTTCATAAGAAATATCTGGTGTTATTGCTTCATCTTGTACAATATTAGTAGCAATCTATTATACTGATTAAAAATATTCGCTCTGAAATAAGACTGCTTGGATTTGGAATACCAGCTCTGTCACATTCTATCTTTGTGACCTTGATCAATATGCTTAAGTTGTTTGTGCCTCCATACCCTGCTTGTACAATGACAACAGTATCGTCATTGTAAGGTAACTGTGAAAACTCAGTGTGCTATCACGCAGAAGGACTTAGGTAGGAGGTAGTGGTATGAGTTGCCATACAGGACCATCTTGGGCAAAAATTAGCACAAGACCCTATTCGAAAACCAAACTAAAAGCAAAAAGACTAGGGCATGACTTAAGTGGTAGAGTGGTGACTGGTCGAGGCCCTAAGTTCAATCCCCACCACTGCACGGAGGAAAGTGGACCACACAGTTCAATGGAGGGTAAACATGGTTATTGTTGTGTCTCGAAGGTTTCCTATTCTGTGGTAACAGGAATGTCTCCAATTTCTAGCACTGTTTGTCATAGATAAGAATTTTTTGTGCACATAACTTTTCTCTTTCTTTGAAATTTTTGGGTCAATTTATCAGTTAAATATCAAAAGTGCAACCATACCAATCTCTTCTAAAGTCCTCATCTCAATGCAGTACCTGATTTTTAAAAAAAGCAGCTCACGATAGAAAAACAACTGAAAGACATACAAATGTTTTCATGTATTACCTGAAAAAGTACTCTTGATAACCAACAAAACTGAATGTCATATTTGTACATGCCTCTTTTTATGCCTACACACACACACACACGCACACACATCACCATTACGATCACCATCACCTCTAGTCTCTTTCTTCTCTCTTCTCTTGTTCTTCTTCCTGTTTCCATACAGCTTCGTCCCCATGTCCTTTTTTCCTGCCAATAATTTTTGTTTCTAAGTTAAGCTATTACCCTGTTTGCCTCTAAGAGCAGCTCAAGAGCTGATCTACAGTGGCTTCCTGGAGGGGACACCAGAAGAGGAATGTGAGGCTGAGGAGAAAAGGCTGTTCTTCTCAATACAGGGGTAAGGAGGATAGGAGCATTCATGAGCATATATGCATGTATGTATGCATGTATGCATCTATGTATGTATCTATCTATCATATATTTATCTACAAATCATGTATTCATCAATATCTATCTATGTATATTTATATCCATTCCTATGTGTATACCTGTGTCAGATCATAGCTTTATTGATGGCTTTTTGTGTCTTCAAATTATTTTTTGAAAGTCACAATCTATGTGTGGTAAAATCAGCATCATTTAGTGGTCATCAGGCATGGGTGCAGTTCTTACAGGATCTCTCTAGGCATCAGACTGATTTCTATTCTCTACTTTCTCCTTTGGGATTCTCAGAATAGAGTCATCTCATTTGTTCTGGAGAGACAGAAAGAGTTTAGCATGGGAAGTTTAGGTCACATACTTCCTCAGTAAGATGTATCTGTGGTACGTGTGTGCATCTTTATGGTGTAATTGCGAAGCACAGAAATGGATACATTGGGACTTTCATACCTCAGATGTACTCAGGAGCAGGTCATGTTGGGACTTAACCCAAATAGCAGATGGGAGAAGGGACACTGTGAGTAGGACAAAAGCTGGGGAAATACGAGCTAAGGTAATGATCTTCGTGGCAAAATAAGCTACCAAATTAGCAAGGTAATAACATGTATCAAACTTAGATGTAGTCTGTGAAGCTATTGGTATTAACAGGAAAGAGAGCCACAAGGTGATCACCTTGCCAACAAGGTCAGCTTCTAGAACTTCCTTATTCGCCGAGCCTCTTTTTTCCCTAATATGCAGCATATATGTACTTCTTATTAGACCGTTCTGAGAGCTGTCAGATGTTATTCAGATTGTTTACCATATAATAAATAAGCATTTAATAGCTTATGGCTGGTATTATTTTTATTTGCTTTTCAGTGTTCAACCTGACGTTCATGCTTCAGGAATAGTTAGAGGTTCTGCCATGTGGTGCCCCCACTGAGCTAGATGCATCTCTTCAAAGTCATATTCACACCGAAAATCTGGAATGTTGCCTTGTTTCTCCTGTTCGTGATCACAATGTACACAATAGGTTGGAAATGTTATTTAAAGTAATACCATCAGTGGTAAGAATTTGAAAATATACAACCAGGGAAATTCCTTGAGAAGTTTAAATTGTATTTAGTGACTGCTCCACTGTTATTTGCACATAAGAGGTAATGCAGAGGACACAGAAGTAGCTCATGGTAATGAACTCCAGTCGACAAATGGTGAAACTTTATCCAAATAAGCCAGTTTCCTGCTTCTTCACATTCCTAATTCAGGTCAATTCTGCAATTAGATCTTCCATACTGTGTTAGATGACGTTAATGATATTTCCATGAAAGTGAGATATTACTTATTATATTTATTCCCAGGTAATATTTATTCCATTCTTCAGCAGGACCCATTTTGTTATCTTAGTAAGACGTTATTGTACAGATTCAACAGTTGACACCACACTGGCTCTGGTATCTCCCTTTCTTGAAATGCCTGATCCAATTCTGAGGGCTGATGATTGGTTTATCTGCCTGTGTATAAAAAGTAATTGCTTTTGGCACTGCATTTGTACTATTGTCAGATTCGGTCACATTACAGCCTGACTCCCTCTTCAATCTGTACTTTGGGAAAATGTGTGCTGTCCCCTGCCTAACCAGTGCAGTGCATGTTCAGAAAGAGCAGACAAACACATTTGGTGGGTCAAGCTCTACCTTTGTTACTATGGCAGAATGACACATGTATGGACCCCATGTCTCCATGGCCTTTTAGAACTGAAGTGTATATTAAAAAAGGAGACTCAGACTTCACAGGTGTCTTTCAAAGTTCAAAAAGCATGCCCACCATCCAATGACCCACTGAAAGGAGGCTGGTGAGTTTTTATGACATAAGACTATTGGGTAGACTTTAGTAAATAAAAGATTAGTGTTTAATAAAAGACTAGTGTTTCACAGGAGTATTTCCACCTGTAGAAATTCAGGGGTCATGGGGGTGTCCCACAGGCCTCTAGAGAAATGCCTGCAATCTACAGTTTTGAATTGAGTTTAAGTCAAAAGCTTAAAACTGAAACTACCTGGGAATAAATCCTGACTGTACCACTAACTACATGCAAAAGCATTAGCAGTAGAGAAGCCCTATCCAACTCAATTTTCCTATTATGATTCCATGAGTTATTATAGTGAAAAGATTTGTATAAGAACTGACCCATTGTTATGACTTTTAAATGTTACATGCCTCCAAAGACCATGTGTTGAGGCTTGATCTCTAGTCTGTGGCACTATTGGGAAGTGGTTGGACCCTTAATAGGTGGAGGCTAGTGGAAGGAAGTTAGGTCATCAGAGTGTGCCCTTGAAGGGAATGTTAGGATCCAGGTGCTCTCTCTCTCTCTCTCCCCCCAACCCCTCTCTTCCTAGTCAACATGAGGAGAGAATTCTCCATTGCAAGTGATCATAGACAAACATCTCTGAAAGCGTGATTCAAAATAAATAAATAAATCTTTTCTCCTTATAAGTTGGTTATCTGACATATTTTCTTATAGCAATGGAATGTTAACACATCCATAGTAAGTGCTCAATACATATTTCTATTGTTAGTTTTAGTTTTCTATTTTCATTACTTATAGCACTTAGAAACAACGAGTTATCTCTTCTCATGAGTTTGTAAGTTGGCCCAGTGGATCCTATGATGGCCTGGACAGATTTCACTCATACAGAACTGTCAGGGCAGCCAGTCCCCCAGGATAGCAGGACTGGGTCTCTCTTTCTGTCAGGTCTTTACTTCTGGACTTTTCCTCAGTCCAGTTGGCTCAGCTGCAAGGAGTCTTAAGTTCAAGTTTTAGGAGTAACATAACATTCCTCAAGATATATTCTCTTGACCAAACAAATCCTAGGACAAGCCTAGATTCATGGAAAGGGAAAACATACCATTTTTTTTGTGTGTGTGAGAATGGTAAGATCATATTGCAGAAATGGTGTGCACACAGAGAAGAGTAGGATTATTCAGACACCTTTATAAATAATCTAACCTAACATCTGACAGTCCCACCATTGTCTATATGTTCATGACTATATAGGTAGTTGAAAACTGAAGACCAATTAACAGAGGGATGCAGTAGTACCCAGTATAAGTCATGCATTCCATCATCTTCCCTCACTTGTTCATTATATCCTGGCCCTTGAGGAGGTACAAAGTTCTTCATATATCACCAATAACCTGTGCAGAACCATTTATGAGTGTGGCCAGTGACCAGAGTTGGAGAAAGGTAACTTGCCTTAGCTAGGCTCAGACTTCACTGTAACAGCTTCTGTTCAACATGACATCATTTTCTGTTTTTCACACTTCCATACCCCGTCAGAGGGATTTTTTTTTTTCAAGTTTAGAAGTAATAATAGAGAAGAATGAACAGAAGTAGAATTAAAAAAGAGAAGAAAGTCATATCCAACATTTCTCACAGAGTAGATAGGCATGGTGGAAGGTCAATGAACATTGATTTAATTAAATGCACACTTGGATTTTTGAGAATAGAGAACCATTCATGCTATCCTGCTTTGTGCACGTTCCTGCTGCCATGCTATCATTCAGATTTGTTGTGCTGCTTGGACACTAAAGTAATGATGAATCATGTGTGCTTTGACAACGACACTGGGGTTTAACCTCTCAGTTTCAATAAGAAGCAAGAATACTGTTTAAGATAATAACATTAGCATATCCATAGAACTTTTGATCTTCTAACTTCTTTAAAGGCATTAGTAAATTAATTTTCCCAGAACTCATAGGGAGCAGGTAATTATTTTTACAGTTGGAGAGAGTGAATCTGAAGATGTATTGACCTACAAATGCTACCCAATGAAGCAGTGCCAGTTACAGCCCAGTCCATCCCTTGTCTCTTCTGGTTCCCCATTACATCCATTATGGAACACTCAGGAATCCCTATATCATTATGGGAATTAGCACTTATTGGAAGTGCTCATGATGGACTTTACAATGCTTTGGAGTTCCAATTGGGTGGAGACAGAGGAAGGACAAAGAAGATATGGTGTCTGATATTAAATGCTATTAGCCACCAAAGCAACCAAGGATGCATGGAGAAATGACTGGGCCAAGAAAAGGACAGGACCATCTTGCTATGCTGGAAAGCAACACAGTGCACAAAGACCGATGAGGACCTGACTCAAAGGGACTCCAGTTGGCCAGGTTTAGGACAATATAAGCATGAAATAAAATAGGGAAGAGACAGATTAGGACATATTAAATAAAGTAGAAAAGGTGCCCATAGTGATATCCAGAGAAAATAAGGAAGTACATTTTTTTTTTTTTGGCAGCATTGGGGTTTGAACTCAGGGCCTCATACTTGCTAGGCAGGCACTCTTACTG
This sequence comes from Castor canadensis, assembly GCF_047511655.1. Taxonomy (NCBI): domain Eukaryota; kingdom Metazoa; phylum Chordata; class Mammalia; order Rodentia; family Castoridae; genus Castor; species Castor canadensis. Next base: position 35,446,554 of record NC_133404.1, on the reverse strand, counting down.
CTTGAGCCACTCAACCAGCCTCTAGGAGAGTGAATTCTTTCTGAAGGATGCCAGTTGGTGAAGCTGAAGGAGAAATAATCAAATAATATAGCAAGAATTTATTGGGAGCAGAGTATTCAAATAGGATCAAAACATCACCTCAGAAATTACTTTGCTTTAACAAAATACAATACACTGGGTAGTTTGTGAGCAACAGGAATTTATTTCTCACAAATCTAGAGGGTGGGAAGCATCAGCAGATTTGGTGTCCAGAAAGGACTGCTTTCTGGTTAATGGGTGTCTCCCTCGCTGTCACCGGTGGAAGAGGCTAACAAGTTCCATTTACACATTCATGATCTAATCACCTTCCAAAGGTCCCACCTTTTCATGTCATTGCATTGGGTGCTAGCATTTCAACAGATGAATGAAGGTGGGTGATAGATATTCAGATCGTGAAAAGCATCATTTTGTAGTCTGGGGATTGAGCGTGGGACCTCATGCATGCTAGGCAAAACACTCCACCACTGAGCTACACCTGAAACTCAGAGAGTGAAGAAATCTAGCAGACCCTGTTTGAATCAAGTAGTCAAATAAAATAATGAGACAAACTGGGTATCGCACATCTTCTGGTTGGTTGCAGTGGGGGAAATGAAGCATCGTTTGTGTTCTATATTTTGTACAGCTTCATGGAAGGATAATACCATAAAATCTTCTTTGTTGAAGTGTATAATTCAATGATTTCATTTCTCTCAGAAAGAATGTTGAGAAAGGGATTGCTGGAGCATATAAGTTTGTGTTTAGCCTTTTACGAGAATGTTTTTCACGTTGGCAAGAATTTAATATTCTCACCAACTATGGATGAGGGATGCAGGCATGTCCACTTCTCATCAACACGTGCTCCTTTCCAGATTTTGCTTTATTGTCATGGGTAGTGGGTGTGAAGTGTTACTTTGTGTCCAGGTTAGCTTGTGATAGTCAAAGTGTTTTGACTTTCATTTGTCTGATAACTGATGATGTTGGACACCTTTTCATTTCCTTACCCCTTGTGTATATATTCTTTTTTTCAAGTCCTTTACTCAATTTTCACTCACTATTTATCCTTTCATTGTTAAGTTACTAAAGATTTTTATATATGGGTTCTTTATCAAACATATAATTTGTAAATATTTTCCCCCTTATAAATTGTCTTTTCAGTTTTTCAAGGATATCTTTTTAAATTCAATATATATTAATTTTAGTAAATTTGAATTTGTCAACTTGATTCTTTTATGGCTTATACACTTGATGTCACTCTGAAAAATTGTTTGCCCTAAATGCAAATGTCTTCTCCTGTGTTTTTCCCTGGAAGTTTAGACCTATAGATTTAACTCTGGTTAGCTCCACATTTTGAATGATAATCTACTTTGGATTTAATTAGGTAAGGGTTCAAGTTTTCTTTCTTTCTTTTTCTCCCTTATGGATAGCCAGTCACTCCATGACCATTTGTTGAAGAAAGTATTCTTTCCTCATTGAATTGCCTTAGTTTCTTTGTGAAAAACAAATTATCTATAAATATAAGAATTTATGTCTTGATTGTGTTCATCTGACCTGGATAATTATTAATATTGCACTGCATTGGTTGCACACAATTATGGTAAACTTTGAAATCAAGTAGCATAAATCTTTCAAGGTACTTTTTCAGAAATTTCACCATATAAGTCCTTTGTGTTCTCATATCAATTTTAGAATGAGCTTGTCAATTTTTATGAAAATATCTCCTAGAACTTCTATAGAGGCTGTATTAAAATTTAGGTCAGTAAGGGAAGAATTACCTCCCAACAGTATTGAGTCATTCAATCTATGAACATGGAAGTTCTGACGCTTTATTTAGACCTTCTTTGATTCCTCTCAGCAATGTACAAGATACTTCTTTGGGTTTTGGCGATGGTATTGGAGTTTGAAATCAGGGCCTTAACCTGCCTGGGCAGCTGTCCTATCCCTTGAACCATGGCTCCCAGCTCTCTCTTGTGAGACTTGTACTAAAGTATTTCTTTAATGATGCTATTGTAAGTGGAATTGTTTTAATTCCACTTAAATATAATCCCTTTTTCTATTGATTTTTCTGTGCTGATCTTGTCACCTATGACTTTACCAAACTCATTTATTAGTTGTAGTTGTTTTTGGTGGATTCCTTATGATTTTCTACATGTAGAATAATCATATCTTTCAATAAAGACACTTTTCCTTCTCCCTTTGCCACCTGTAAGACTTTATTTTGGTTCATGTTTTTTGTTATTTTGGTCTTCTGTGCCTTTTTGGTTTGGTAGTACTGGGTTTTGAACTCAGGGTCTCACAGTTGTTAGGCAGGTACTCTATCACTTTGAGGCATGTCCCAGCTTTTTTCTACTTTATTACTTTTGCATAGAGTCTAAAGCTTTTGGAAGGGTCCAGCCTTGCACCTTCTCCTAACTATGTTTTGAGTCCTGCATATCTGGAATTACAGATACTACAGATGTATGCTATGCTCTTGGATTGTTTGTTGAGATGACAGCTTACTAACTTCTTGCTCTTGCAGTCCTCAAACTGTAATCCTACTAATCTCTGCCTCCCAAGAAGCTGGGATTTCAGGCATTCACTGTCATGTTCACCTGCCCTTTGTGATTCTTTTTCTGTTTATTTTACTTTATATGTATGTGTTGTGTGAGTGCTTCTTGTATTTGTAAGATTAGGGTTTTTTTTTAATACAATTTGGACAACTTTCAGTCATCATTTCTTGAAATTTTTTCTGCTCTTTTCTCTCTCTTTGTGTCTTCCCACCTCCCTTTTGGGTTATCATCTTCACTTGTAGTGTAATATTTTGAATGGACATTATAAACCAAATGTCATAGTGGTACAGCTATTGCTTCCTATAGCCTTAAGTTGTATCATTACATTTCCATTTGGTTCTTTTATATAATTCCTATTACTTTATTGAGTCTATTTAGTTATTAAATATCTGCTGTCATATTTGTCTTTCATTCTAAATTTTAATTCATTGAACATATTTAAGTCTCTATTTTGAAGTCTTTGATAAATCTAACATTTGTGAAACTCAAAGACAGGTTTCATTGGCACTATTTTTTCTAAATAGGATTGCATTCTTTTTCTTTATATTTCTTACAATTTTTATTTGAATTTGAGACACTTTAAATAATAGATTGTATCAATTCTGGATTCTAACCCTTTCTTTTCTGAGAGTTGTTGTCTTATTTCTAAATTGGCAAGGAGCACATTTATTAATTTTTTCTTCCTTAGACGGTGCAGCCATGAATGTGTCTGTTCTGTTTATTTTTAGAAGTCATTTTTTGTTTAGAAGTTATTTATTGTTTTTGAGCCTAACTTCCTAAAGCAATGTTTATCTTTAGTCACTGACTGATTAGAAGTTGTGCTCAAACACCCCATGCTCATAAGAAGGGCCCTCTCTGTTAAGGATGTCTATAGGAGAGTGCAGGAGCTCAGAAGAGAAATGTATGACTTATTCAAGTAAAAAGGAAAAATGCCATCATAAGGAGAGGGTTTCATATTTGCCTACAATGAGGGTAGACTTTGGATAGGCAGAAAAGAGAAGGGAAAAGTGAAAAAAAGTGCAGTAAATGTATTAAATCAGAAAAGAGTCTGAATGTTTTCAAGAGGGAGGGAAGACCTACATGTCCAGGGTATACTGTAAACATTGGAAATTAGTGAGAAACAAAATTTATAGAGCACAAATGAAGGAATAATAAATTCCAAGAATCTCATGTGTTTTCAAATGTGAATGGTGGATCCAATGTTCTGACGAGAAGGTGAAGAGAAGCAGGAAAAACCACTACCCTTAATTTACTTGGTAGAAATGTTCTCAATAGAAAATAAGATCACCAATAGTGTAGGTAGTGGTACTGATTAAACCTAAATGACAACAAGGAGAAAGAGATTGAAGGTATTTTCCTAATGAAATGAGGGACTGAAATGAGAAAGGGGTTCATTTACTTCCTTCTCTCCTTTGCTTCATTTTATCAGGAGGGAAGTGATCTCATGGGTCCACAAAGAATCCAAGTTTCTTTTAAAACTGGATAAAAAAGGATGCTTGTACATAATGGAGAGAAATTTTAGCTATTACAATAGAAGGTTAGCAGCTAAATATTCAGTCTCCTGGTTATCATGGAAATTTGAGTATTTCAAAATAATTTCAGTCCTTACCCTGTTCCATATGAATGTAATTAGCTAACTCAGCTTCTTGTATGACTTGCCACTTCCTCATTATGCCTCTTTCTTATAGATGAGAATGTCACTCACTTATGGACTCATATTACTGTTGTCATTTTCATGAAAACTTTCTCATGTCAAGTTAGAAAATCCTCCCCCAGGCTACACCAACAAAAACCATGGAATTTTTTTTCTGACAGGAGTTGCTCTCTTTTAGTCTCTCACACTTAGGCTTATGGATTGACTGTAATAAAAAGCAGATATATTCTTCTAGATAACCAACACAGTATTTTCATGATAGTTCTTAAAATAATTTGACTTGTATATATTTTACACATATTTAATTTTGCATATGCTGTGTGATTTATGCAAGTGGAGTAATAGGTACTTTCTACTCACAACAAAAACCAATAATTTATACAATAAAACTAATGGCCTGTCCATTGGCACTAATAGCTTATACCTGCAATCTAGTAATTGTCTTTACACATTTAAATACTTAGGGCTGTGTTACCTCCGAAGATGATTACTATGAAAAGTGTGGTTTCTAAAGTAAAAATGGAAGCAAAAGTTGATAGCAATGTGTTTAACTTTCTATTTTTCTTTTCTTTTGTATATAGTCATGTCTTGATACCTACAATACAACTGGATATAATTAACAGTTCCTGGTTAGAATATTGACATAGTGTGTCCATTATTCAAAGAACTACATTTCCAGGATGGTCTCACTTCCATTTTTGGAGTATTAGATGTAAGAGAGCCAATTATAACACTTGAACACAGGCAGTAGCACATTTTATATTTCCCCCAACCCAGTCCTATTTCTCGAAGCACTGCTCTCTGTTCTTTTAACTCCATAAATCTGTGATCTCTGCCTCTCTATTTTATGGTTAAGTTTTGATGCTTAATCTCATCTATCTCTTTCACCCATTCAGATTTCCCTTCTGATGTATTGACCTAAAATTTCTACTCTTAAAGAATTGTCCATGGCTATGGTAAGAAGTTAGTTACAAACTTGACCCTATATAGCATCTGACAGACTGGCTATCATTCTCCCCTAACTCTGCCCAGTCAAGAGAGGGACATTCAGAAAACTGTGTAGAATCATTCAAATGATTGAAATATAGCAATTTCTCTGGGAAACCAGTCTACAATGGATATTTTATTGTTCCAGTTCACAAGACCTTAGCCCTTGAGATGATGGTCCTGTAAAACAATTTACATCTAAATTCTTTTTCATGTATGGTTGATGAAAATATCATTTACAATTCAAGTTATTAAGATTTTTCATCAGAACATCCACTTTCACTTATACTTGTAAATTTAATAGAATCTGTCTGTCACATCTCGTCAATTCTGCCATATTTGACTTCCAGTAGAAACAAAACCCAATTTCCCTGCTTTAGCTTCATGAATCTAAAACCAATTGGTCACAGAATCCAAGAATTAATAATACAAAGCCAGTTAAATTGCAAAGATTAAATGAAGTTGATTCTACTTCTTGAGGCTCTAGGAAAGTCTTTTGGGGAGCTTAATAATTTATTAAAAGTCTTTTTGGTTACATTTGGTAAATTATGGCCTCAAGTCATTAAAAGTCATTTTAATTCTGCCTTTCTGAGAAGGGCAGCACCAAGTGTAAGTGATTAGGGGTAGACGTGGGTTCTTGGCATGGGAACCATGATCTCAACTTATGTCCATCATCATAATTTCTGTCATCAGTTGGCAATGCAAAGATTTAATGATCCGTGCCTTGAGAAATCTGGGAAAAGAAAACTGAGTAGTCCTTTTATACTTTGAAAAGTATTTTCCCTTTATATTTGCTTAAGAGAAACAAAGTGTATTAAAAAATGAATGACTTGTTTGATCAAGAACAAGATGGGGATAGAGAATAATGGTGGTTCATTCTTATGGAATACATAGTATGAGTTAAAAAATGTGTTAGACATTTGTATTGGTTCATGTAAGCATACAGTGCAAATAAAAATATTACCCCATTTTACAGCTCAAGAATGGGCTCATGGAATGGTAAAACTAATAAAAACAATATTTACTAAGCATTGGTACATAATAGTAGCATAATAATTACTGTATAAGGAGTATCTCTAGACCACAAAGAAAACTGAATGATTAAATACATTTATGCTGTCTAGCATATAGAAAAGAGAGCCTAGACTTAATTATGTTACATACATTTCCAACTAGATCAATCAGCCATAGAGGCTGTGAACTCCTGTGACCTCGGGAGGTACGGTATAGAAGTCATGAATTTAGGCATTTTGCTATGCTTCTGGAAGTAAGAGAATTGGTTTTAATATTAATGGGAGTCCAAAGAAGGTCAAATTTACAGGTGATAAAAGTAGCTACAGGGTTATGGTTGTGATTTAAAAAATAAGCTATATATAGCATACGATTTTTGGAACACAAAATGTAGTTCCTGGTTGAGCACAGAGGCTCAAGCCTGTAATTTCAGTTCCCAGGGAGGCAGAGACCAGGAAGATTGCAGTTTGAGGTCAGGAAAACATTAGTGAGCTCTCATTTTAACCAACAAGGGCTGGGGCATGGATCAAGTGGTAGAGCATTTGCCTATCAAGTACAAGGCCCAAGTGCTGCCAAAAAATTACATATTCATACATGTATATTTATGTACACATATATGTTCTTTATTTACCTACCGTTAGAGACTTTTTTTGCTATTCTAGTCTTGCACCTCTCTTTATGGGGCACACCTTTACATTACACTTTGAAAGCAAAACACTTGGGACAAATCATTTGCCTACTGAGAATGAGACCCTAGGACAGTTCAACACCAAGCTAGCACCTCTGGGAATCAGGTGTGGTAAGGGCTGTGAAGTGGTCAGAGAAGGAAGCATAGATAGTGCCTGGGTCTGTGATGCTCCCACCAGCCAAAGAGTTTCTAGTTCAAGCCCAAAGCTTCCTTTCCTATCTTAAATTTGGTTTCTGGATAACCAAATCTCATTTAATCATTTTTTAGTGGGGGGCAGTAATGGCATTTGAACTCAGAGCCTCATGCTTTCCAGGTAGGTACTCTTAACACTTAAGCCACTCCATCAGCCCTAATTATTTTGATTTTTTAGAAACACTTGTATTAGTATATGATAGTTATACAGGGAATTTCATTGTGACATTCCCATATATGCATATATTATACCCCAGGTGGGCTCATCCCCCCATTATTTTCCCTCCTATCCCATTCCCCCTTAAAATGACTTCAACAGGCTCCAAAGTTCTATATCCATACATGCATAGAAAATGCCCCAACCATGTTCACCCTCCTTTACCTTCTTCATTCACCTTCCCCCTTCCCCAACTGCTCTTCTGGTTACATGACCTATGCACATTCCTGCCCTTCATTGTTTAAGTGTCTGTTCCTTGTTCAGCAGGGATTCTGCCTTGGTATTTTACCTGTGCATATATTGTGCTTAAATCAGTCTAACCCACTCCACTATTTTTCCTCTCCTTTTCCCCCTACCCTGTATTGTTCAATGGTTTTCACGGTGTTTTGTTGTGTCTTGTTTGTACACAGATCTATGTATGCATTATTCACTTTTTTCATTCTTCTCTTCTTTTGCTCCTCCATTGGTTCCTCTAACCATCCCATTTTTAGAAACATGCTCTGTATATATTTATATATATATATATATGAAAATGCCTCTATTTGGATTTGGCTCTATCTTCCGCATATGACAGAAAACATACAACCTTTGTCTTTCTGAATATGGCTTCCTTCACTTAACATGATGTTCTCTAGTTCCAATCATTTACCTGAGAATGACAAAATTTCATTCTTCTTTACTACTGAATAATATTCCATTGTATATAAATATTACATTTTCTTAATTCATCATCAGTTGTAGGACATATGGGCTGTTTCTGTAGTTTGGCTATTGTGAATAATGCTGTAATAAACATGAGTATTGTAAGTGTCTTTATTATATCCTGACTTCCATTCCTTTGGGCATATGTCCAAGAGTAGTATTGCTGGGTCATACAGAAATTCTATTTTTAGTTTTTTGTCTATCTTCTTTCTTCTGGGTCACATGGACTTAATGTTCCTCATGTAAGTTTTGTGAGCAGAAATCCCAAAGGACTATTCCCTAAACAAAAGGAGCTTTGTTACTTATAGCTGAAAATGATGACTAGAAGATGATGTCACCTCTACAAGCAACTTTCTCCTCTCCTGCTTTTTCAATTGCTAGAGCTTTCACAATTTACCTCCAGAACCAAGGAAGGAAAGGAAAACTGGGACTGCAGCTTAGACCATGAAAGGACAGCTCTGCCTACACGCCCTGACCCTGGCAACCCAAGGCCGTTCCTTCACTGTCCTATAGTTCTGAGAGAGTGGCCCTGTCTCTGTTGTCAAGTGGTCATTTGTTCCTCCAATCTAGGAGAAAGGAGTAGAGGGTTGTGAGCTCAACTCTTAGCTAAATCTTGGAAATCAGGGAAAGTTCAAGAGTGGAGGTTCCTCCTGTGGGCTGAACTGCATTCCCCCAAAACTCAAACTTTGAAACTCTCATCCCTCAATGTGAGTACAGTTAGAGATAGTGCTTTTAGGAGGTAACTGAGGTTAAAGAGGTCATAAAATAATATACCAATTTAACAGGATTAGTGGCCTTTTAAGAAGACAAGGAATTTTTTTTTCTCTCTCTACATACAAATGAGAAAATCCATGTGAGGGATACAAGCCAGGAAGTCAGTCCTCACTTACCATGATGGCACTTGGCTCTCAAGTGTCTAGCTTCCAGAACTATGAAAAAAATAGGTGTCTACCATTTAAGTCACCCATTCTGCAGTATTTTATTATAACAATCCAAGCTGACTTGATATGAATGTTGAAAGCTACACGTGGAATATGGTTGTTCACTTTCCTTAAAAGAAAAAATGGCAACGTCTGATTACATACTGCTCCATGGATTGTGGCCAATTATTTGGCTAGAAGGCTGAAGAAATGAAAGAAATATGCTTAAGGAAATGGGTGACAAATGACAAATTTTGAGGAAGAAGTGTGCAGACACATCTCTGAATGGGCAAAAAATGCAAGGGTATTTGAGTCCCACCGTTCAATAAACGGTGACCACGTCGGAGGAGGATTTTTAATAATCAAGTGGATAAGATGAACTATTTTGTGGACCCTGGTTGGCCTCTCCCCAGCCACCTCTGTCAGGTGCCATAGTTGTCAGGATTGAGGTTATGTGTGGGTTCAGCAACATGGGCATGTTGAAGATTATGATTAACCATCCCAGACTCCGACCATACCATTGGCTGTCCTGGTTCTCCAAATGCTGAGTGAAAATCCTGGGACTTCTCAGCCTCCATAACTGTGTAAGGCAATGTCTTATGATATTCCTTATTATGAATCTTTCTTTCTGTTTCCTATGGAGAACAGTGACTAATATATCTCTGCTGTCATAATAGGCATCCTCAAGTGTTAAGATTATCAAGGAAATCCAAAGGGTAGGCATTTATTCCATCGATCATTTTCTGAACAATTGCATCTTCCTGTTGTTTCACTGTACTGTGGACCAAGGCTGTTTCAAGACTGCAAAAGTTCATTACTAGGGATGAGAATTTGACACCTGCTTGTTTTGATGGAAAATTTTAAGGTTTTGTGTTTGTGAGTATTAAAGACTTGAAACAGAGCTGTGGAAAAACCACACTTTTCTGTGAACTGCCTAAACAGCTACTTCTAAGGAGATGGAAAAGGACATAACAGAGAAAATTGTAAAGCAATGCAGGTGAGAGATGCCAAGACCTGAGTGGAGTGCATACCAGAGAACTGATAGGAATTCAGGGTCAAAATCAAGAATCAACAGAGGCAAGAGAGTGATAAAAGGACTTAACAGAAGCTTGGATGATCTGTGCTACTTCTCCCTGGTTCTCCTGCTAAAGACTGATTTTAAAGAGAAGGGTGAATGAACAACTTTTCATACAACATGATGTTCAAAAGAAATCATTCAAGCCTGTGTATGAATTCATCTGTGGAGTGCTGTTTAGAGAAAAAAAATGCTCTGTGAAGGTGATCTAAATACAGAGATGATTTGATTTTTGGTAATGTTGTCATATCCAAAAATTAGCATTTATTTAGAAAGAATAAAGAAAATCACAATAAATTACAAAATTTAAACACTGACAAACGTTATAAACATCACAACATTTAGCAAAATAATGTAATGTTTTCTAATTGGCTCCTTGAATTTTCCTACATGTTTTTTCTATGTTTTTTTTTGGGGGGGGGCGGGCTATATTATTCTTGGTAGCCTAGTCCTATTGCAATCATTTCATAAAATAGTAAAAGAAAAATTCACCTTCTCCTTATGCATGATTGTTGAAATTTTAAAAAATTATTAATAATTTAGAAAAGTTTCAGCTTCATAATAGTATTGGACTTTTAATTTCATTTTTAGACTTTATTTAAAAAGTTTTTATTTGGATATATTCATTGCACATGGGGATTCACAGTGACAATTTCAATTAGGCTTATATTGTACATTGGTTAGCTCAACCCCACTGTCTCTCCCCCTCTATCCCCTCCCTGCCCCACTTCAAGCAAGAAGTTTCTTTGTTCTATTTCATATAAGTATATGAAGTCTATCCACCATATACTCTCACCTTAATCTGCTTCATTCACCCTTCCCCTCTCACAAGAACCCCCCACACTGTACCTATTTTATAGTCCTGTCTTCATTATTAATATTGAAGTCAATGTTCCAAGGTGTTTTTCAGTGTGTGCCTTGCTATGAGTCTAGTTAATTTGGTTCCTTCAATGCCTTCCATTGCTCTCCCTTAGCCTTTTACCTCCCACCCCTCATTTTTCAATAGCTGTCAATACACATCCTTATATCCTCTACCTTCACAGATGTTATGTTTTATGATGTTTACTACTGAGTAAACACCAAGAATCTATCTATCATTGAATTTTAAAGTAATTTTTTAGTACTATTGTCAAATTTTAGAAAACTTAAATAACACTCTTTTCATGTATGTGATTATTTCACATGTAAATTGCCAGGGGAATTGCATGAGAGAAAGAGTGAATATTCTTTTCAATGAAAATTTAAGATTTGACATCTTTATCTTGATGAAATCTATAGTTCAGGCTTCAGAAATTTCCTTTTCTAAGGTGTTGACCTTGTGTGCATTGTTTTAGCTTTTCTTTATCTCAATTATTACAACTTTAGGGATGTTGAGAAAACAAATGAGAATGTGTATGTACATATGTGGATCGTGTGTGTGTGTGTGTGTGTGTGTGTGTGTGCAGTCTTCTTCATTCCATCTTTCTATCTCCTCCTCTCTCTTTCTTCTCCTGTTAACTGTCACCTCAGGTCAGCAAGAATATCAGATGTTTTATGACAACCTAAACAGAATGGCACGATTGTGCATATAGGAGAGAGAGAGGGAGAAAGAGAGAAACACACAAGTACATAAAAAGACATAGAGGAAGGCTAAAATATTCTTAGCCATGTGACATTTATTTTTGTTGTCTAATTTTCCTGTCATTTTGGTGAGGTTTCTCCTGAGGTCCTTAACTCACATGCTCTACCCTCCTCAGAGATCCTATGTACCAAATACACTTTGTGCTTCTTCATGAGGTCAAAATCATAGCCCATTCCTACTGCTGAGTGCCAATTCTTTCATGAGGTATTGTAAGCTAAGCTCGGCATTTTCATAGCATTTTTATCTTTCCGTTCATATTTGACTCATCTCCTTGCTCAGATGTGAAAGGTATTTTAAGCCTAGAGGAGAAACTTAGTCAATAAAAAGTTTTATTTTACAAAAATGATATCCATTTTTGAGCAGGGTCTTGCACAAAGAGAAATGTTTATTTGCTTAGCATTAGAATTAGTATTTCTTTTGTATTCATTTCAATTTCAAAGACTTTATGGAGTGCTGAGGCAAATTATCCACTGCAAAGTGGTTCTGAGGTATTGTGTGTTTCTCTTTAGGATCAAAAATTGGTAAATAGGACTGGAGGCCTGGCTCAAGTGATAAAGTGTGTGCCCAGCAAGCAGGAAGATCTGAGTTCAAATCCCAGTACCACCAAAAAAAGAAAGAGAAATAAAAAGTAGTAAATAGTAAACAATTCATTAATTACTTGTGATTCATAAAAATTTCACAAGTCTTGAGGAAGTCACTGAGATAGATACAAGAGAGAGAACCAAGTAAGATATGGAAATCCCTGTCTCCAATGTACACATAGTAGTTAAAAGTACTAAAAAATCATATTAAAAATGTAATTAAGAATTAAAGAGAAGTTTCTTGATAGGAAGAACAAATTCATGTGGAGTGTTTTCTCAAAGGAGGTAGCAATGAAATTGTTCTCAAGAATCTATGGGAATAATTTAGGGAAATCCTTGCAGAGGCTGTTATAATGTTGACATCATAATATGAAATGACTCATACAGAAGTTCCCATACCAGCTCCAAACACATAGTAGGGACTGAAAAAATTCTGGATTGCTTTTTTTTCCTTTGAGTTCTCCAAATGTGGTCTCTGCTGCATCATTTTTAATTTTCTAAGCCATCTGGTATTTTATGGAAAGAAATGTTCCAACTGAGGAGCAACTCTGGTGGGCTTTTGACTCAGCTGCAGAAGTGGTCTCCATGGGAAGTTGAAATAGAATTGAGCTCATTTGACAATTAAACAATGAAAACCCCAAGGCCTATCCCTGCAGAAATACTTTGAGAGGTGAATACTCAGAGTTCCCACCAGAGCAGCAGAGAAATTGCAGCAGGTGGTGGCTAAGCACTTCCAAGAAAATACTGTGAAGAAATAGAAAACAAGAACTGTTCGGGTAAAAAAAAATATGGTAAAGCACATATCCAACTGTCCAAAGACTGGATGATCTCGTTGCATAAAAAACTGATCAATAAATCACTTCTTTCAAAATTGTTTTTCAATCAGTTAAAAATGTTGATATTTGAGTCAAATATCAAAAAGGAAAGAATAGATACTGACCAATATTGTTTATATATCTATCACTCAATACTTAGGGTCATGACCTTGTCTTTGTTCTCTTTTAGAGTTTGAAATGCAATTTTAAGCAATTGTATTTATGTATACATATATTTTTATTTTCATATTCACCCATTCATCATTCAAGACATATTTATTGAGCTCCAAGCAATGTTCAAACCAGTAGAGTTAAGGTAGTGAACAGGCAGAAGTTCCTGTATTCCTTGACCTTTCAGTCCAGAAGATGGACAGATGATAGAAACTAAGTAAAATATTCTTGGTGAGATGGTATGACTAAAGGAAGTAAAACTATGTGTCATTCTGATATGGTTCTTGTTGGGACCATTGTCAGATGTTGTGGTGCTCCTGAGTACATAGTGGGATGGTACTTCTCTGCCTGTCCCACTTACCTATTGAAGATAGATACAGCCATGTGAATTGCTTTGAGTAAAGAAATGATGAAAGTGGCGTGCATTATATGTAGTAAAACTTTTAAGAGCTACATTCTACTTTCACTGCTGTGGAAATAGTTCAAGTTCCAGTTGAAATGAAGGACAGATCACGGAGGACCATTACAAACAGAACCCCTCTAATGATCTTTGTTGAATGTTCTGATGGTTAACATTGTTTGTGAGCTTGACAAGGCTAAGGGATGCCCAGATAGCCAGCAAAACATTATTTCTGGGTGGGTCTGTGAAAGTGTTTCTGGAAGATACTAGCATTTGAATCAGTAAGGTGAGTAAAGAATGTTGTCTTTATACTTACTATCCTTCCTGTCCCTTTGTTTGTTTTTGGCAAGAGCATTTTAGGTAAAGAATTATGGCAAGGTTCTGTTTGAAATGAATTCAAGATAATGGAATGATGGAATTAGGAACAGAAAGTAAAGACAATTTTTAAGTTTTGTTTTGTTGAGAGCAGGAGAATGAAACAGTCATTGAAGGGAGCAACAGGGTTATGTGCATAACAATGTCCCCATTTCTGTGTTAATTTGGCTTTAGCTAGGAGTATGAAAACTTCTTCTCATGGTAGCAGGAAGGAAGGCTGAGTCAGGGCTGAGAGCTCAGACGTAAAATTATGGTAAAGAGACATGTGCAGAAGTTCCCCACTCATGCCTCTTTCCCACAGAAGCAAAGGCAAGGCAAAAAACAGGGAGAGGTGTTGGGGTTTGAGGATAGGGAAGAAAGTCTGACAAATTTGGGGATGGAGGTGATTGGAGAGTAATGGGTGGGGGTGAATGAGTACCAGCATCATTATTGTTCCATCTGATTACTGGTCCACCTGGCTAAGAATTGGAAATGACACCAGGAAAATATTTTTCTCTAGCCAGTTTCAATTGCAGAGTATAAAAAGAGTCAATTGTTAAAACAATTGTTGCAAATGGTAGCACATTCTGGACACATAAACAGAATGGCACCGTAAGCAAGAATGGTGTAAGGCAATTGTTGCCACCTGGGGGTTGAAGACTTCATAACTAAGATTTCACTGGGGCTCAGGGTGAAGTATTGGCTTTCTAGGTATTTCCAATTTCCCGAATCTTCTAAACATTTTTATATGTATTTTATAGTATCCATGCTACATTACTATAATTGAATCTGTTTATAATTTTTAAATCAGTACATTGGGGTTGGTTGTTTATACGTTTGCTATTAGGATGATTGACCCAAGATATTGAGAGGCTCTGGATTAAATAGAGATTAATGGCTTTTGGAGCCAAAGCAAGGATCGAATCTCAGCTCCACATTTACTTGCAGTATGAACTTCAGGCAAGTCCCATATATAGATATATAGATATACAGATATCGGCCTATATATGAATAACTATGAATAAGACTATACATACATATATGTGTGTATATATATGTGTGTGTGTGTGCACGCACATACACACACACACATCTCAGTTTGGTCTGTCCCCTCCATTATTCTCCCTCTTCTCCCACTCCTCTTCTCAAAATGAATTCAGTGGGTTTCAATGTTCCCTCTCCCTCCGCTATTACTCTTGCTTTAATGTCGCTTGTTTTACATTCCTGTCCTTCATTGTTTTAGTGTCTGTTCATTGTTCAGTGGGGTTTTGCCTTGGTATTTTATATTGCACTTTAAGGTATGTAATCCTCTTGATTACTCTTTTCTATCTTTTTACCCTCTACCCTGTATTGTTCAACAATTTTCAGTGGGTTTTGTTGCAAAATTTAAACTTAATAATGAATATTAAACATCAAGCATATCTATAGATATTTATAAAGATATTTATAAAGATTTTTTTCAGTTCCTTCTCCATATTAAAGATAAATTAAAATATGAAAATAAGACACTCTTTTTCAAATTGCTGCAATATATATTTATTGTAGACATTCTTCAAAATGAAATAATCAATATAAAACAACCTTTAAAAATCCATATTCCTGTCTCCCCCAGTTCAGCAGGGTAAATGTTCTGGTATGTTTGCTCCTATATAAGTAACTATGAATAAGCTAGTGTAACCATGTGTGTTCAGGTGCACATGCTTACACACACACACACAATGTCTGGTTTTCTCACTTAAATATAAGCCTTTTTGCTTTTTTGTTTCACTTTTCATGTTATTAAAATTTTCCCAAATATCACTTCTAAGGGATGTTTCAATTTATCAAGCAGATGTGTGGTAACACGCTCACTAATTCCACAGGGCTGTTCTTCCTTATTAGTTTCTATTTTAAACTGTATTAAACAAATCTTCAGGCACATTTATAATTATTTCCTTAGGACCATTCCATTAAGTGAAAATTGTTAGGCCAAAGAAAACTATGTAAATATTTAAAGCTGTCTTATATGTATTCTTAAGTTCCCTCCAGACATATATCCAATCTCCTGGTTCACTCTCCCCTACTGGATAGTAATGTCATCCCTAATTGGTTACTACTTGGGTTTTCAAGTCCTTTCTTTACTTATGTGTATTGCATGCATATTTTAAAAGCTTAATAAATTGCTCTTTATTGTTGAATAAATTTAAAAGTCTCATTTTAAAAAATATGGGAAATCTATTTTAATTCTGTTTTACTTTAGCAAATTTTTGCAAGTGATACTGTCTATACAAGCAACTTCAGTCTTCAAGAAACAGTATCCCTAGGAATACATGTGTTTTTATAGCCTACCAGTTGTTCTAAGGCTAATTTAACATCCCAGATTTAATAGGAGAAAGGTAAAACAAAAAAGAATATGGTTGTTAATTCTGTTACTTAGAATACAGCTGTCATCTCTCTTTAACTATAAAAAATTACTATTAAAGGATTTTTCTTTTCCCTTATCCCCTCACATTATATATTTGTATGGTTTGTTTTTAAATATCTTTCTTCTTTAAGACTTGAGAGATACATTTAATTATATTAAGTACTATACTTGCCTCTCAGTTCCTATATAGGTAATGATTAATTATTCATCTATCTATCTTTTGGATGAAAACTAGATTTCTGGGAATAAACAGGAATTTTTGTCTTGTTATTGTGACCCTGTTTTATCTTCCTCTAATTAGTTGGGAAGGTCATAAGTGTCTTAATTTACAATGTTGAATTTCCTTTGCTACCTCCTGGGTCTCATTTCTCTCAAACAATCTACTCGGCTATGTATCAGTGACCAAGAGAGACACTACAAATAATGGAAGGATTTAAGGTAACACTGGTGGGCTGCTTCGTCTAAGAAAGCCATCCTGGACCATCCTGGATCATTTGGTCCACTCTACTACATCTCCCACTAATGCATTTGTAACACTGTGGCCTAGTGAGATCTTATAGGAAAATTATCTACCTGAGCAGTCAGTAGGAATACATGCTCAATTTACAAAGTAAATCTTCTGAATTTATGTTTTAAACACACACACACACACACACACACACACACATATTCAAAAGATTTTCAATTTATGATATCCTCCAGACTTTCTTTTCTATATTTTAGGCATCTTCCCAGAAACTAAAAAAGCCAACTTCAGATTTTTTTCCAATGCTTGTATTTTCTATTCTTATTAAAAATGGAGAAGTGAAAATGGCAATCCATGACTTCTCTTGAATCAAGAGAATTGTAAGATATAATGACATTTTCTCTCCTGTTCCTCTTCTCCAGACAAGACCTTCTCCAAACAAGTAAACTGTTTTCAAAACTATTAAAGAATCATCTCTAAGAGATATTGTAACCATAACTTATATAGATAAAAACTGAAATGATATCAAAGACTTTATTAGCTCATGAATTAGCAAGATAAAAGTGTAATTGGTTTAGGGCTATATACAGAATTAATAATTCTGAAGTGAATTTATAAATTGATGACAAATGGGTCTACCCACAGGACAATATTTGGTTGCTTTCCACCAGACACAACTGAGTTGCATTTCTATGAACAAAAATGGTGGCAGAATCGTCCATTTTCTACAACTTAGATGTAAAGTAGTTTAAAAACAGTGAAAGGTAGAGATAACCTGGACAGGGTGAGGCTAGACAGGGTATTCACTCATTTTTGTCTTGTACCCACTTAAGAGTCTTTCTTTACTTCCAACATCAAACTTGTTATCGATTCCATGGAGTTTGCCCCTAGTCATACACTGCTTCGGAATTCTTAAAAGAGCCTTCCAAATATCCCTAGACACACAGCAGTTGTGAAAGCATCACACAGACCATGAGAAGAGCTCCGCTCACCTTAATTCTTCCACCATGCATACTTCATTGAAACATATACTCCCACGATTTCCACAGCAGGGGAAGAGCTTCTGCTTCTTAAAAGTTTGATCCTATGTGATGCATATCACTTTAGTCACTTCATTCACCATGGAAAATCTCATGTCTCTAGCTTAGTGGGAACAGAAAACTGCTATCCCACCATGTGCTCAAAAAACAGAATGTCTGCCAACAGCCCCAATGACTCTAGTACCAGGATAAGACCCAGCCCAGTAGGACTTTGGATTTGCAGGGAATAGCGGACATGCTTTTCTAAGCATACTAAGCCTTGGAATTCCATAATTCTTCTTTGTACATTTATTTATTTTTGTCCCTGTCTTTCTCAGTATCTCACATTGTGCTGCAGATTCTGTCACCTTTGACTCCAGTCCCATTTAATTCCCCAATTAGTCTTGAAGAGAAGCAACTATCTTTTATTGGAATTACTTCATGGTCTCTGCCTGACTGAGGGAACTTTGCCCAGACTAGCAATTTTGTGCTGCTCTGCCCCACCCACCAGTTGGGACCCATTTGGTTCTTGGCTTTAAACGCATTCACAGTTAGTGACTTCGCACAATTCTTGTTACACTGGCATTTGGATTGTTCCTTCAACCCAAAAAAGAGGTCACCCAGATCCTTAAATGCCCTAACTTCCTCCGTTTAGTCACTGGTCTAGTGTTTAGAACTCTGAATGCCTTGTAACCACATATTTATTTATGACACTTAATATTCTTCACCTTCTAACTTTCAAGGTTGGCAAATTATTATATAACCTTTTGCCTAAATAGCAAATGCAGTTTATTTGTCTGTTGAGTTGGTGTTAAACTGTGGAGGGGTGGGGGAAGTGCCTACCTGATTAATAACCTTGGCACATTCTCGTTGTTTTCGTTGATTCACTGCTTCATCCTGCTCTCCTCCATAGCTTATGGGTCACACAGGAAAAGTCACTGAACAGTTGGGAGAGCCATAGACAGGAGACAGAAGTGTACTCCCTCACCATAACTTATTCCATATAGATTGTTTGATGTTCCATTGAATTTCCCCAAATCCCTGAAAAGAATATTTGAGGATCTCAGAATCATCATTTCTTCATTCCCCTGTGTGTTCAATGTTATTAAGTCCACTTCAGGAGATCTATATTGGAAAAAGATGAGTCACAAAATATTGACTGAAAATATATATTCTTTAAAATTCTTTTACTTTCTCCTCTGTAGAGCATGGAAATATTTTTGTCCTAATCACATACATCCTGTGGCCCATTTTGACACCAAAATTGGTTGGATGGGAGGTGAAGAGGCTTCCAAAAGTCTTCATCTCTGGAATTCTTTGAATAGTGTGAGTCAATTTGACAGTTCACTGGAGACCCTCTGACCTGTCCTTCCTCAACCCAAGCATTTTTCTTCCTCTCTGTAGAAATTTCTCTCTGCTGCAGTTTTTTGCATGGTAAGATATGGATCTAGTCCTAATTCAATTACTATATTTCATCAACTATTAAGTAAAAAATTGGTAATCCCTGAAATTCTCTAAGACTCAGTTTCTCCATCTGTTAGGTGGGGACTGTGCTCACTGCCTTGTTCGCCCTTGCAGAGAGTTTACTTTGCTTACATTTGTGATTACTCCAGCCAGCACTTGGTGATCTATGCTAAAGTTGGATTTCATTGACTCCACAGCAAGACTATGAGGGAATTATAATAATTAGTCCCTTTTCAGAAAAGTGAGCTGCATCTTAGTGTGGTTAAGTGATTCATACCATTACAGAGTTGGTAAGTGGTTGAGTTGGTAAGAGCCATAAATTATATTCTAACTCTGAATCCCAAATTCTTAACTGTTAGGAACTTCAGCTAAAATGAGCCAATGGATGAGTTCAAAATCATAGGAAAGGCTCCACAGTGTAAGAGTAGTGTATCCCTACTTCAGAAGAAGGGATTTAGGCCACCAGGTGGATGGGCTCAGGGTTTCCGTGAAGTTGGGGAGGAACAGTGGGGTGTCCTAACTCAAATAGAGCCAGTGAAATTCTCTTCTGGGCAAGTTTAACTGTGAAGCTGTGTTTTTTGTCATTCTGGACTGATTTTTTAATTGAGAGCAAGTACACTGTTATAGGTGTGGGGTAGTCATGTGTGGTCTGAACAAGGAGTAGGAATGCAACGACATACACAGATGAGATGAGGCAAGAAAGAAAGAAAGGAAGAAGAAAGATGCTGACAATTTTCTTTTGTGCAATTTCTTTGGGAGATCAAATTGCCTCATAAAGAGAATGGATTACCTTTCAATTCCATAAACTAATTCCATTTTTTCTCCAAATTTTTTATTTGAGCCATTTTGAGAGACTTGTACTACTTTATCCAAACTTAACATTATGTTCTCAAATTAGCTATATATTCATTCCCAAACTCTGTTGCTTAGCTTCTCTTGTTCGGTAGTTCTTCTTAATAAATCATTGGTCATATTGGTTAATTATAGAAACAAGTAAAGTGTCTTAACTTCATTACAAAATAGATTGACATTTGAATTCAGACAGACTTGGGTATGACTCCAACTCCATTTCTCCCAGGTTACCAACTGGATTGAACAAACTCTCTGTTCAGTGCTTCAATTTCTTAATGTGCTCAAAGGAAAAACAACAGCAAGTACTTGGTAGTGTTGTCAAGAAGAATGAGAAGGAAAGTGAATAATACAGATACCATAGCATTTCATGCAAGAAGGGTTTGGTAGCTACTAGCTATTAGTATTGGAGCTTATTTTTCTAGTTTGAAATAAGATTTATGGATTTTGATTTTGCAAAATTCACTCACTGTACCCATTCGTAAGAACTAGGAACATGTAGACCAAGAAATTTTATTTCTTAGCCAATTTCTTCTATTTAAAAAGTCTGATCAGAATTCAGTGACTTTAGGATAAAAAGCTCTGATTATCCTTTGTTCTTGAAAGTGCTATCATACTTCTTGGCTCAAAGCCAACCTGATTTCTGCACTGGAAGCGCTTCTGTTTGCTTGTAAAAGGCAACAGCTGCCAGGAACATTTTAGATACTGTCTTTAGTGTAGCTAGCAGTAAACATCTGCAAGGAATGTGTTCATTGGTCTTGATCCTTGTTCTCTTCTGCCTCCTCAGTGAGCCAATGCCAGATAGACAATGTCAGGAAGCAGACAGCAGTGAAAGACATCCTGACGCAGGATAACAAAGAGCCTTGGCCTTGGTTCACTGCATTCCTAGTCAATTTCATTGACAAACTAAAGATCCTACATATGTTTCAACTTCTAGGTTAATGTATGTGTGGACATTACTTCACTGACTTTGTTTATCACTTGTCTACTTAAGAGATGGAATATGATTTATTGCTTGCAAGAGATTTATTTAAAAACCACTTCCCAGAGCTAAAGAAAACTGATCATTATTAAGACACCCTGGCCAGATCTCTAAACACTGGCCTGCATTACTGTTCCTTCTAGGTTACAAATCTCCCCTTGTTGAGTCCAAATGCTAAAAGCATGGTCCACAAATTTTTGCATGCGCAGACTGAACTTCTGGGGACTGAGTGGAATGATGATGGTGTCATAGGAACCTTCCTTATTCACTAACTACATGTGTGATCTGAAGTAACTTACCTTATCTTTTTGAGTTTCTGTGTCTCATCTCTAAAATGTGGAGATAGACAGTAGGATTTGTTTTGCTGGTTGGTAGGCGTATAAGTTTTGCAGATCTATCAATAGTGATCAATAGTGAGTGTTGATAAAAAACATAACTGTGGTGATGATGACAGTAACAGTGATGCTGGTGATGGCTGAAGGCTTGGGTTCTTATTATATAGCGGTTTGGTGGAACATTTAAAGAATATCTGATTCTTTTAGTACATGGATAGTAGTAACTCTCTTTTGGGTTCTTCTGTCTTCTTGACCTCACCTGACCCATATTCTATGCACTGTATTTTTGTCAGCTCTCCTAACATGAGCTCATCCAACTGCAGTTGCACCTGTGAGTGGGTCCTGTGACTAGATCTGGAATCTTGAATCAGAGGCTTATTTTATTCCAATATTTCAAATACTATCTGTCCTTGGATCCTGACCTAACATATCCTTCATGACACCATGGCCTTCCAAAGCCAGTCATACTGGCCTCTTTCAGAGCCAGTGAGTGAGAAGCTGACTTGGAAAATCTTATGAAGAATTCCCAGTGGCTTTATAGCAAGCACTGTGATAACTGCAGTCAGCTCAGAGGGGAATTTTTATTCTCGCTCTATGCAGCTATCTTTGGGTTATCTGTCTCACCTTGTGTATGTCTGGGTCAGGACAAGTGACAAGTTGGATGTTCTTCAGAGGGGAGTTCAGGCTGAATGTTGGCATTGTCCTCACTCTGGAAGCATGTGAATTACTACTGGAAGCTATTAATCTTAGATTTTCAAGTTTGAAACTATAAACATATTGTTTTTAATCATTTTTGGAAACCAGTCAAAATAATATTCACGAGATCATTTTCAGAAAGTCAATGAGCAAGTCTAACATACAGCAGCTACACTCACAGTTTTCTTAAACAATGATTTCCCTGTTTAATTTCAGATGACTATGAAATTGTCATCTAGACATTGTTTTCAGATGACTATGAAATTGTCATCTAGACATTGTTTTGTATGTCTAGCCTCATATTGCTAACTTCAGCCTTTCTTTCTTAAGCTTATTATTTGTTAATGATTTTCTTGTCCACGAAACTCATAAAATTCCCTTGAGTTACTTTTTTTTTTTCTCTAAAACTCTTAGGACACTTATTCCATTTGTTCAGCATCTGTGCTGGACAACATCTGGAGTCTGAGGAAATTCCATTGCTCCAAGTATGACGTGTAAATGAAATTACTTTTTCATGCACTTCAGAAGAGATTCAAGAGCATCTTTCTGACCAAACAAGCCCTTTTGTTCTCCTCCCGCAAGTGTTCCTCATTAAAAATGTCATCTCCCTAATAAATTCCCTATTGCCCTTGCAGCTGGCCTTATTGTTTTCACGGGTTTATGCTCACACTGATTCTCACAGGGGATGGAAAGCTAGAGAAAAATGGGACCTTTCCCCCATTCTGTCTGCATGAAATGCCTTTCTTTCACCCTTTGTATTTGAGAGAGAACATGTCTTTTATTTGAGCCTCAATTCGCTCAATATTCACTGATTTTGCAAACTATCCTCAAATGTATTCTGTCAGATGTGCTTTTCCCTCTTAGAGACTGCATAACAGCAGCTTCCATCTAAGGACACCAGTTCAGGCTGAAAAGTATTTTTTGGATTATGTCCTTCTGGCTTATTATTTTTTTTTTGCAAGAAAATATTCAATGTCCAGTTCTCTACAATAAGAATATGTACATCAATTTTAGGGAAGACAAAGAATAAAGAAATTAACTGCACACAAGAATGGTGAATAGGGGATTTGTGTATATGTCTAGGTTTGTAGATTCCCTTAGAAGCCACACAAAAGAGTTAGAATAATCCAAAAAGGCATTTAATTTCAGCTAGGTCCCCCAAATTGAAGAGTGGAAAAAATATTTGGTCAGAATGAACCACAACTCTGAAGTTCAATATCTGTCTCCCTTATGCCCTTGTCTCCTCATCTTTATTAGCTGTTACCACTAACATTTATCTACTAGGTCAGGTGCAAGTTTGTATATGTAAACTCATTTTCCCCAATTAATTCAACCCACTTTCTACACATGACATAAAAAGAAAAATAAGAATGGCCTAATTTGAAGAAAGAAAAGGCATTTCTGGTACATAAATTGCTTCGCACTAGGGTCTCCAGGCCTCTTCAGACTTACTTAGAACCTAGAGATGATGGATACAGGAGACCACTGGGTGGACATGTTTGGATGTCACAAACTGGGTGCCTGGACTCATTTTGCATGCACGTTTCCAGAATTTTCTTCACAAACACAAATATAGGTCGCCATTAATATCTTCTTCTTGAATTCCTTTGCAGCAAAGCAACTGATCCCTGAGGCCAAGCCCGATGAGCAATATGGGTAGCTAATTCTATTTTATGGCCTGAAGCCTCTAGAGTTCTAATTGAAGAGATCCTATGTAGCTATCCCCACTGCCATTACAGTTGTATGGAGGCACTGGAAGAACATCTGGTGTGTTATGGTTCATTCCAGCAAACCATCTACCGAGAGTCCTATAAATGCTGGTACAAATCTATGCTGACTCCATCAAAGTCCTGTCTCTGCCCTGAAGGTCTGAAGGTCTACATGTGGAACAACTTTTTAAATACTTGCACATGCTGTGATCTTTGTAAGTCTGAGTCACAAGTACAGCAGAGACAGAAAGGTTCACCCTAGCTTGAAAATCAAAAGGGACATTACAGTGGGGTGAGTGACTGAGATAGATGTTGATTCATGCATCAGGGTTTCTAGGGGAGACAGGTTGGAAAGGCTTTCCTACCTAGGCTTCTTGAAGCATAAAGTGGCAGGAAGAGTATAAAGCATGAAGTTCCCAGAACTATATAAAGAGGGATCAGAGTTATATAATGAGGCATATTTGTGGTGCACAGGTAGCAACATTCATGTAAGTAGTGTAGACAAGATCAAGAGTACAGCCATTAAAAGTTTGCACTGGAATAAAGGAGGGTAGAGAGAAAGCAAGTGTTCTAGGAATATCATCCAGGTATCAATGTGGACATTTCTTTAGGGTGAGGAGGCTCTATATCTGTAGATATTGGTTTATAAGTTGTTATCTCTCTCATCATAATTATTTGCAGTAGCAGAAGCATCATTTATAGAGCTCCTCTTATATACAAGGGACTATTTTAAGCATGTTACTAGTATTGGCACTTTTAGTTCCTCAATCACACTATAAACACCATGAGTCAGAAAGTTTAAATGCCCTAGTCAGTACCTGGCAGTGCAGGAACACTACCCCAAACACCCTTGTTTGTGACTCAGAGATAGCTGTAACCACTATACTGTATCAACTGCTAGTCATAAGGGGAAGCCATGAGAGCCAGGAATAAAGGTCATTTGGGGGCTTGGAGAGGAAGAGAAAGTCTTAAGGTGCTATAATTGGCCATTGCTTAATCGACACAGGTGTGGTAGGGAAGAAGCGGAAAGAGTAGACTGCCTCCAGGAGATCTAGGTTGGAAATTGTAGGTACCAAGATGTCACCAACAGAGCCATGCACTGGTAATCAGATGTCTAGCCATGAGGCCAATAGGGTATGCAGGAAACAGTTGAAACTTTCCACAGATTGGATATCTGATTAAATACCCAAAATGTCCAACTGTTGCCTAACTACAGAGGAAATCTTATGTAATATGGCAGAATAAACCATGACTCTGTATTGCTCAAAATTTTTGATTGCTCCATAGTGACTTCCAAATTTATTGCAAATACTTCTCTTTTGAGTTGATGACAAAGAAGAAAAACCTCTATAGTTCACATAAACGTCTTCATCCTGATGTCTCTGTTTTCATACTAAACACCCAGTCTCCAATCAATTGGGGAAACAATTGGGTCCCTGACATTTAGGCATTGAAAATGGTATGGATTTTAGTGTCAGAAAGAGTTGAGTGTGAATCTGAGCCCAGATTCAAGATTAGTAAACTCAAGTGAGTTATTTGATATTTTTGCTTCTTTATCAGTCTTCAGATGATCCCTGGCCCATCAACTTGTGGAGAAGACCAAACTGTAACACATGACCAATATTTGCTGTGCTGTTTCCTGTGCTTAGAATTTTTCTAATGTCTCTGAACACTGTTTCTCACTTGATCTGCCAACACCAAGGCATAAGTTACCATTATACAGATGGGAAACCAAAGCCAAAATGTTGTAAAGTCACTTCCCCCACATCACTCTTGCTAAGTTACAACTGGGCCTAGATTACACCTTAGTTGGTGTAACTCCATCCAATTAGTCATAATATTAGATTGACTAGGTGGGATTTCTCATATAAAGGCTGTGAAACAGACCAGACCCTCTACAAATGGGCATGGCTGTGTTCCAATAAAACTTTCTTTATAAAAGTGATGGTAGACCAAACTTAACCAGAGGACTGTGGCTTGCTAACTCTTAGGCATAGAATCAGTAAAATGTAGAAAATAATTAGGAAGTAGTGAGTTTTCATTATTTTTAAGTTTGTTTTAATATAATGAATATAGCTGTAAGCTTATATAATTTAATTTTTAATAATGGCTCTGTTTAACATCCAGCTCACGGGATTTCTGAAAACAGCAGTTAACTTTCATGGGTCCATGAAAACCCATTTCCTGGGGTCCAATTCCAGCCCTTACCCAATTGTGTGGCCTAAGGCAAACAATCTCAGTCCTTTTACCTGGAACCAGAAGTGGCACCTAGCAAGCTATGTTTTGAAAAAATAATCTAATAGAAAGAGACCAGCAGCTGGGGTTCAGTAAGAAGGAACTATGGCAATGAGAGAATAGCTGTATTAATTTTCTGTCTCTTTGGTCATTGTCTTCAGGTCAGTCCATAAAGGAAAGAAGGTGGAAAGAGGGAGGAGAAAGCCAAGTATACAACTAGTTCATTTTAAGTGCCAGACATTACAAAGGGATTTCAATTCTTTATCTGCTACTCCTCATGGAAAAACGTTTTATTTATTGTCTCCCTATTTCACAGCTATGGACCACAGGATTTAAAGAAGTGAAAAGCATTTAAGTTCACCCAATTGGAGGATCCAGAGCTAAGTTCAATCTAGGTTTGCCTGAATCAAAAATACCCACTATACTGTGGAGCTAATCCCTTTGGGAGAAAACAACAGTTAGGCATAAACAGATGTTATTGACCTTGTAGAAGTCAACACTTTGTTCTAGTTATATCTTTGAGTTCAAATTCAAATCAGAGACCCATTTTATTGGATAGCTGAACCAGTTGGCATTGTTCATAGTGTACCACTGCATGATAATAAACTCAGGTATAGCCGGATCAGTACACAGGCTGAATCTACTAGGCACTGAGCTAATCCCAGGGCTGCTTAGGTAGATGACACAGCCCTTCCTTCAAGGGGCTCAAAGTCCATCTAGGGAGACAGACTAACCAATTATGGGCACAGTGAAGCATTTGATAAGATGGCATGGGCTAGGGGAGTAATCATAGGAAGTGTGATTGAATGATGGGGACTGTAAGATGTGCTCCTCAGAGAACCAACAATTCCAGACAATTCTTGTTTGTCACCTCTCCCCTTTTCTAGGCACCTGTGCATAGTGGTGACAATCCCTCTTTGCCAAGTCTCATCCGCCCCATCACAGCTTTTTTTCCCCCAGCCTTTTCCTTCTACAGGGCACTCTTCTTCAAGGCCCCTTGCTTCCCTGAGACTAATAACCTGGTCTTGATGTCTGTCTCCCTCATATGCTTTCATGGGACCCCGAATATGAGTATTGTTACTGCAGACTCATTTCCATACTCCATCATGAGCTATGCATGCATTTGACTCTCCTGTGTGAAGAGAAAGGCTGGGAGTAAGTTTAGTCTGCACTTGAAGTCTGCTGTACACTCATGCACAAGTGCCCAAAATATGAACAAAAGAGCAAAACCTGAGCTGAAATCTCAGGAATAACATAGATACACTGCTAAAAAGGTAGGGAAAGTGAGGCAAGATTTTACTTTACAATCAGTCTAAAGACATAGACCAAAGATACTTTCCCTGTCTTTCCCTTATGTCTTATCCAAACTGAAGAAAGCTCTTACTTAGCATGTCCTCCCACAACACACACACCAGGACCTAATTTTTTAAAATCTTTTTAGTCAATTACAAGCTTCCTAAATGTAAGCCTGAGATCCACCTAACTTCTCTTGGGAAGAGTGATGGCCTCTGAACGTGATTCCACTTACTTGTTTCCAGATCTTTCCTTCACTACTAGACTGACTATTCAAAGCAATCTGTATAATAAATATATTGCAATTTTGTGCCACAAAATCTACTTATTTACTCCCATCTGTTTAAAAATGTAGATACCATTTGCTCTTTGGGACCCGTGTCTTCTGCCCCAGGTTCCTAGTTATTCATTCATACCCGCTGGTTGTGATTGCTTTAGGTAGGATGGATGTGACAAGATCTATTCCTCTCCTTTGCATAACAGATGACTCAAGCTACATTTCTCTTACAACCCTCAGGCAACCCTCCATTGCCTTCAGAGTGTTTCCATGTCAATATTTCTCACAGCAAAGTAAATGTAAGACCACTTCCCTTTTGTTTCTGACTTCACCGATGTGGCTCTTGGAGAACAGAAAGGATTAATGACAATTTGGAATGAGCTGGAAATTTAAGCAGAGCACATCAGGATGGTCTGTTCTACAGTGTCTGGGGCTTTACCTGGTGAGACGATATTGGCTTAGTTTAGAGAAATAACGAGGGGGCGGAATCACATGGAGACATCCTCACTACAGGGTGGGAAACAGGGCTGGGGTGACCTGGGATCTACAACTGCAATGCCCACCTGTGACTTCTCCATATTACTTGGGCTTCTTAACTCCTCATAGAGGAATTGATGGTGGCCTCAGGGAGTAGAATAAGTCTCACAGTAGTGAATTTGTTGGAAGAGGGGAACTGTTGTAGAAGAGGGAGCCCGGCTCAGACCCAATCTCTTAGTTTTTCTCTTGTCATGTGACCTCTGTTTTTTGCACATGCTACCACTATGTGATGTAATCTGTCAGCCATTTTTTAATGCTGTAGAAGGCCCTCAATAGAGGCAGAAGAAATGGGAGTCATCTGATCTTAGACTTTACTCTTCCAAAGCTGTGATCCAAATCAACCTGTTCCCTTTGGAAATCACCTGGCTTCAGGTATTTTGTTATACTGATGGAAAACAGACTAAGAAACTGCATATGGCCTATAAGAAAACCATACTTCCATTATTTTCCCACATTTTGTATCAGGAGTGAACACTGGAAGCATATGACTATAAAATGAAGTTGCAGTTTGGTTGTTTTGGTCAAGGACATAGCTGAAGTATTAACATTATGGATGGAATTTGATTTTGATTCTCACTATGTAATAAGTACAAAATGACAGAAAACATTAAAAATTTATGCCTTTATTTTCACTTGAAATATGAGAATCATACACTGAAAGGGATTCTTTTTCTACCAGACATGAGTTTTCAATCATGAATGCTATCTGTTGTCAATAGAAACAGCCCAATAGGTGTAAAATCAAGAGTGTTATGTTCACTTCTGAAACGTTTCTTAAAGAATATCAGGTTTATTATTGGCTCACACACTTACAGATGAGTTGGTCAAATGAAAATTTTCAAAAATAAAATTTGAATCTCAGTTGAACACAGCTAAACAATTGTATTTCTTTTTTTAATAAAAGGTACCAGGGATTTAAGTATGGCAATATGTATTTGAGTCTCTGAGAAGACACAAAAGAACATAAAGATACACACAATTATTAAACAGCAACAAACTTTGGGGGCAAAGATCCCAAGTCTATGGAATAGAATTCCATAGAGCACGTGTGAAAGCATTGGATTAGAGAATGGCCTCATATTCCAGACAAATACGTTTTTTCTTTCCTTCAGGGCAAAGCTTGCTATAGTAAGAGGAAATAAGCATGATGCTTAGCTAGATTTGGGTTAAAAATTTAGATTAGTCACCAGTCATGTGCACTTGAGCACATTTTTTAATGGAGCCAGATCTCAAAAGCATAGGATTGTTGAGGATTAAGCAATATGGAAAGCATTTAGCATAGTACTTTGCAGAGAGTTGGCATTTGGTCAACGATAATTACTCCCTTCTCCCACAACTCTACTAGAGTCTTTGCTTGCCATCCCAGGACTACTGAAGACAATTTCTAAAGATAACACTTGTCAATGGCCCTCATCCAAGAGAATTCTCACAGCATGATGTTCAGAGGATAGGGTATAACAATTCTCATATACTGTAGAAATGTCAAGGTTTATTATACCCTTGTTGCATATTGACATGACGTAATT
Organism: Castor canadensis; assembly: GCF_047511655.1. Lineage (NCBI taxonomy): Eukaryota > Metazoa > Chordata > Mammalia > Rodentia > Castoridae > Castor > Castor canadensis. The sequence goes on along the minus strand of NC_133404.1, from coordinate 35,416,810 downwards.
TGTATTTCCATTTGCTTTTATGAGAAGTTCCTTATGTCAAGTCATCTGTCCTTGATGTCTTTTTTGTTTTTTCAGCTACTTTCCTGAGTCCATCTGGTCACATACACCAACCCTTTGCTCCTTAACCTGAAGTCTAATAAAGCAAGAGTGTGAAATAAGCCTTAGTTCATCACTCTGCATTTTGTGAGCCACTGGTTTCAACAGTGTATATTATATATAATAATACTTTTCTAATAGGAGTAGCTAATGGGCCTTTTATTGAACAATTTTCACTTCCACACAACTTCTACCTTAGTATCATTGGCCTAAGGATATTCACTGTTTAGTTTCAAATGTTAGCCATGACAATGTGCTTCAAGTCTTCAGCTCCAAAAGAAGGTTTTCATAAACGAGGCTTCAGTATCTTAAATCACTACTTCTGCATTGAAGTTTAGTGTTTGTTTTTATTGAAATGAGAAACTCAGTTGACCTTTCGACAACAAAATTCTTATTTATTTATGTGTTTGTGTGGGGAAGGGGTTGCCAGGTAGGAAAGGAAGGGAAGAAAGTAATGCAATTGTAGAAGGTGCATGTACACACAAAAACACTCTTCAGATTCTCTTTGGGTTATAATGTGGTTGAGGACCAATAAACTCATTCAATGAAAATACAGTAAGTCAAAAACACACCTAACCTACCAAACACCCTAGCTTAGCCACCCAGTGCAGTGTGTGTGTAGTTATGGTTGTTGTCCTTTGTGGCCCATAACTGGCTATGAACCAGATTCTTGCTTCTGTCCAGAATCCTGACAAGTATCTAACTGCATATCACTAACCTGGGGCAAAGATCAAATTCAAAATCTGGCATCTAGTAAATATGTATGACTTTCACACCACTGTAAATCGAAGAAATTTTGAAAGTCAAAACCATGATAAGTCAAGGTCTTATCATGTGTACTTTCTAACACAGGGGCATAAAAAATACAACTGTCACTCAACCTTGACCTTCCTTTTTTTTGGCAACAAAGGACCACAAGCATCTGTATCATGAATATCAAGGTGGACACATTTGATTTCCATTTGGCTCAGAGGCCAAAATGTAGCTGAACAAGTCATTATTTAATTAATCCAGGTGGAACTGATCTTTCTGATATGTTTATCTTACTTCATCTGGGGTAATCAGGATCTGCGATTATGTAAGAATAATGTGGCTATGTGTAGATATTTTAAGCAGGTGACAGACTGGGAGCCTTCCCAAGGTAAGCTGAAAGAAACCAAAAGAGGCAACAAACATGCCTTGTGAGAACAGAGTCATACTGTGGGTCTGGACCCTCCCAAAGGCATTTCAATGAGAAAGTTTTATTTAGTTTAATCCTCACCACAGTCCTGTGAAATAAATATTATTCATTTACAGGTGCTGAAAGGGAGGCTCAGAAAGGTTAAGTAATTTTCTCAGGGTCACAGAACTAGTGATTGGCAGATAGGCTGCAAACCTGGTTCTCTCTGCTTAGACTTCAGGGCTCTGCTTTCCACTCATATCACAGCTTTTGGCTGGAACTGGTTATTCTCCCCCCACACATACACCTTTCATTCAACTCTTCAAATTCTACTTTATTTTTTAATGGGAGAATATTTATTTTTTGACTATCTTTCCAAGTACCTGGATAATCCCTAAAAGCAGTTTTTATAAGTCCATGGAGAAGTTGTAAGAGCTGATCTCTCACAGTAGATGAAGTCCTTGCTATGAATGGCAATGTGAAGGTTTATTCTGAAGACTTTCTCCCTCTCTTCTCTCTCTCTCTCTCTCTCTCTCTATATATATATATATATATGCACATGCACACACATATGCACACAAGTGGAGAGAGAGAGAATGAGAGAGAGAGAGAAAGAGAGAGAAGAGAAAGGGAGACTTGAACTGCTGGTGATTAACAGGAGAACAAATGCATGTGAAATAGAAGGGGGCTAGCTGATTTTCCTGGCCTACAATTCAACTTTACCCATAACTTCTAAGATAGATTTCTTCTCTAATGTTAGTGGGAACTAGATGCCTCTTGTTAATAATAACATGAGAGACAGAGAGAGAGAGAGAGAGACAGAGAGAGACTTTAATTTTAAATTTTATTTTACATAAAATATTGATAGTATTAAGGATAATGTATAATTCCAACATAATTTTATATTGAAAATCTAGCTGCACTCCAATAAGACTCACCTATATTATTTACCTCCTTGTAAAAAGGATAACATAGAATGAAAAATATTTTTATATTATTTATGAATCTCATATTTTGCACATTGATTCCCTTTCTCTACAATTCGGGATCAATACTAATGTTAACATTACATCAATTTTCCTACTTGAAATGATACTGTTTCAATTTAAGTTATACTAACAGATGAGAATGTATATGTGTTGCTAATTTGCAAATCATTTAATTTTAATAAAGCCTATTTATAGGCAAAAATGATGCCATTTTAATATCTTGACATGCTATCTCTTAGAGATTTGAGCAGGATGGTCCATTTGAATAAGATTTTGTCTGTTTTTTTCCCACTGCCATATGTAGTTTTTCAAATTTGTTCAAACTAGGCTAAGTATTGCCTGCTGTACCCATGTGCTTGTGAGAACCATACATTCCTGATTAAGACATAATAAGATTTAGGGAGAAAGCCCATCAGCTAAACAGTCCAATTACGCCAAGAGTCCTATGGTATCCATTGCATGCTCCAACCTGCCTAATCTAAAAAGAGGGAAAATTACAGTGTGTCTGTAGGCAAGTCCCTCGATAATGCTGTGCCTGGTCCCTTTACTTCTAAACACTGGAGAGCAGTAACTAGATGATTCCTCTGCAGAGTGGATGAGAAAATTCAGAGACTATCTGGAACAGTTCTTAGCATGCAATATGACATTGATGCACTTGGAGTGTAATCATTATGATTATTATTTTTTGCTTGTAGCTGAATTTGTTCTACATGTGATATCTGATAGCTGTAAAATTCTAACAGATGGGATGAGGCAAAAATGCTCAAAAAACTGAGCAAACATCCTTTCCCAAACTTAACTTCCTTTTGCATTAATATTTATCAAATATTATTTACATATTTTGTACTAAGTATGTTAGGCAAATTCACTTGGTTTTAAAGAGGTATACAACAAAATCATAGGTCTCAAGAAAATTGTAATCTAGGTACAACTGTGATTCCAGGTATGTGGGAGGTCTTAGGTAAGAGGATCACACTCCCAGAACAGAGCCAGCCAAAAATGCAAGACCTTATCTGAAAAAATAACTAAAGCAAAAAAGACTGGGGATGGGCTCACATGGTAGGATGTTTGGCTAGCTGGTGCATGGCCCTAAATTCAAACTCCAGTACAGTCAAAATATTGCAATCTAATTGAAAATACAAATAACATGCATTAAAACCCTACCAAATTGTAATGAAGACAATGATATACACAGAAGAATAACAAAGTGAATGCTTCAGGGAGGGCTCAGACAACTGGTGCCACAGAATCTCTGAAAGGGGAGAAATTTGCCCCTTTGAGGTGGAATAAATTACAACTATTTCATGTACTGAATATGGGCCTTGAAGGATGAATAGGATTTAGTGTTGAAATCAGCATTGCAGACAGATGGAACAAAGGGATCCAGGAGAGAGGTTGTTCATGTGACCATCTCTGTCACAGAGGACATATGTGTCCCTCTTCACTCCTTTCTACCTAAGTCGTAACTCCCAATGTCATGTCAAATGTAGAAGGTTCCCTACTGCTTACTTGATTAAATCAGATGCCATAGTCTGGCACAACATGCTGGCATTCTTTCATCTAGAAGAAAAGATAGGAAGGTATACTACGACGTGATTACAAAAGCAGCTGGCAAGTCACAAACGGACTAGATCTTAGGTACAGTGGGGAGATGCAGAAGATTCTTAAGCAGTTGAGTGGCAGTATTAAAATAATATCATAAGCACAAGGTCAATTAATTCAATTAATTCAACTTCTGTAATTCACTGCCTTAAAAATGGATCGATCTAACTCTTTGGTAGACATTGAAATTGCCAGTACATATGTAGGTAGATACATATGTATATATGTATATATTTATGTTTCTTCAAATGAGAGTAAAATATGGTAACTAAAATATTATCAGTCTTGGGGTTGAAGATACAGCTCAGGGGTCGAGCACTTGTCTGTCATGTGCAAGGGCCTAGTTTCAATCACTATCACCACAAATTAAAAATAAGACTATCATAAATCTCATGGCTATCTTATCATCCACCATTTTCTCTTGGGAGTGGGAGCTTGGGAACAGCTTAATCAATAGTAGAGATTATTTATTCTTTTAGTGTCATTCAGGTTGAGCATGCAACATGTGCAAGGCAAGGTACTATAAAACTCTAAGAAGCGAGGGCTTGAGAAAAATGATAAATGAAATTTAAAGGAAAGCTTTGTCTTTGTTTTCTAGAAAAACCAGAGTCCTGTAAGGTACACATGCCAGCTACACAGGGGCTGTTCAATTTTTGAAGCACTTTTTCAATTGCTCCAGAAGGCTGATAATGGTACTGGTCTTTGAAAAGCAACCACTTAGAGCGAGGCCCTGATGGCTCACACGTGTAATCCTAGCTACTTGGGAGGCTGAAATCCAGAAGACTGTGGTTTGAGGCCAGCTTAGGCAAAAAAGTTTGTGAGTTCCCATCTCAGACAAAAAAAGCTGAACATGGAGGCCAGTGACTCCATGTCACTGGAAAACATCCCAGGAGACCTAAAATAGGAGGACAGTGGTCCAGGCTGGCCTGCACAAAATGTCAGACCCTGTCTCCAAAATAACCAGAGCAAAAAGGGCTGCAGGTGTGAGTCAAGTAGAAGAGTACCTGCTTTGCAAGTGCAAAGTCCTGAGTTCAAATCCTAGTACTGCCAAAATGAAGGAAAAGTAGCCACTTGGAATAAAGTTTCCATCAACAGTTCAGCTATCTTGTTGGAAACCCATTTTCTCATCCTAGATTCTGAGATTTCCGGAAGTGTATAATGTATCATGTAACTTGAAGCATTTAATATGACTTTGGATTCATCATTTGTGAATGAAAGTCATTTTTCAACTTTCCTAAGTATTAAAGCATGTTGTAATATATGGTAACCTACTGAATTTCCCATCTATGCTTTTGTTTTTTGTCTTTGTAGCACCAAACAGGTATTTTAGAACAGAAGAATACACAAGGCAGAACAGCCTGTGATCATGAACAACTGGATAGATGCATCACAGGGGTGATACAAGAAAATAAACAAAAATGAATGTCTGCTATGGTGCAAATGTGGTTTATCCCCACCAAAACCCATACTGATACTTACTTACATCCCCCAGGTATAGACCAGCATTGAGATGGTGAGGCCATTAAGAGAGCTGATATTTTGTTTGGGATTTTTTTTGTTTTTGTTTTTGTGGCACTGGGGTTTGTACTCAGGGCCTTGTGCACATTAGGCCAGCATGTAGCTTGGCCCCCAGCCCATTTTGTTTAGTTATTTTTTGATAAGGTCTTGCATTTTTGTTTGGTCAGCCTGTACTGAGATCCTCCTATTTACTCCTCTTTCATAGTTGGGATAACAGGTGTATATCACTGTGCCCAGTTCATTGATTGAGATGGACTCTCACTAACTTTTTAGCCAGGATGGCTCCCAACCATGATCATCCTGATCTCTGCCTCCCAAATACCTAGGGTTATAGACACGAGCCACTGCACCTGACTCTGTGATTTGGTCTTTAAGATGGATTAATGCTGTCTTGCAGGAGTTTTAGTTCTGTTAGGACAAAATTACTACTCATGAGAGTTATAATTTGCTACAAGCATGTAATTTGTTGTAAGCATGACTAGTAACATCCCATTTCCCTCTTTTGATATGTCTGCTTCCCCTTCTACTTCTCTATCATGTTGTTTCACACCCAGGGGATCTTCACCCCATGTTTCGGCTAGTCACCAGAATTGCAACCCAAACAAACCTTTCTTCTTTTTAAGAACCATCCCCCCAACATTTTGTTATAGCAACACAAAACATTCTAAGACACTGTTCAAAGGATGAAATTAAAGTGTAATGGAAGTTAACCTGCAGAAGGCTTCTTATCTCTTTTGAGTTAAAACATTACATCATATCAAAGGTAGAGTTGAGCATGAAGATGTGGATCTAGGAGACAATCAAGAGAAGTATCTTAGATAAGAATCATCGAAGCAAATCTGAGTGGAAATATCATGGAGCCCACTCAGAGCACACTTCCTTCAACTCAGCTAGGCTGGAGGATCTGTCAGGAGGAGAACCAGGGGGACGTCCGCGGACTGCTGGATTAGATAATAACATTCAGGCATTTGGTGACAGATTGTATCTGACTTTATTCCAGTAAGCAGTCAGGAATCATTTCTAACCTGATATGAGGATAGCTGAGTCAGAATCATAACTTGGAAAGATTAATTAGTCATAAAATAGCAAGTGAGTTAGAAATGGAAAAACACAGGTAGTGAGGAGACTGGCCATTGTCCAGTGTGCAGAGAAAGAAGCAGGGCCTGTGTTTGATTTGTGGAAGTTGGAAGCAGAGATATTGGAGAAAACTGTCATTGTTTTGATGTGCTAAGGACCGTCAGCTATGTTGAGCCTGGAATAAAAAGAACTGGCAGTTCCCTTAATCGAATTAGGAAAGTTGAGTACAAGGGGTGAAAGTTGGACAAAGGAGACACCAGAATGAAGAACTGTGTAGTTTAAGGTAGAGATGTTCTTTAGTAACAGAAAAATAGGCCCAGCATCAAAAAAGAAACTCAGGCCAGGTTTCTAGGTGGTGAGTTAATGTGAAGGTCTTGACTGTCGGTGTTGCATTGGTGATATAAAAATTATATGAAGTAAATATTATTTTTAATTTTTGCTAAGGTGTTTTGTGCTTTGCAAATGTACTACGAATCTACTATCTGATTTACTTTAAGCTGAACTATCATTTGGTGGGAATTTATGCCATATCACTGAAGATTTCAGGTCATGGGTAACATCAGTAATTGTAGTTTCTATACAAGACAAAACTCAGAACAATGGCAATGACCATTATCGAGTTCAACGGCAATCGTAACAAAAAGACCTCCTCAAGCTTCCTGCAGTCACAGTCAAACACTGGCAAAGCTGAAACTGAGTAATCTACTCCTTCCAGAAGCATACATTGGTACCATTTCTCTGGATATGTACCAAAAGCTTTAAAAAGGTATCCATAGCGTAATACATTGAAAATACTCCTTAAGAATGTATTCCAGACAATAATTACGTAAATGTGTAAAAATAATTAGAATCACTAAAAATGTTCATAATGAGAAAAAAATCTGAAGATCAAAGAAATTTATTCATTTGTTGCATTAATTTATTAAATTACCATCAATTACATGTAACTTATGACATAAAATATCTGGCTGCCCACAGTAATTAATAACGAAGTATGCATATTCACTGAAAAGGAAATCCAATCCATTCTGACAAGTAAAAAAGTACCTTATAACTTTATATGCATAGTAAAAACCCTTATCTATTATGTTTAAAATATATCTATCTCATGTGGATATAGCTTAGATATAGATATAGACCGACAGATATATAGAGAGACTGATGAAGGTCTGTACATGTATTAGGAAAATATTTGCAGCTGGGCACCTGCTCGGCTCATGCCTATAATCCTAGCTACTCAGGAGGCAGACACACCAGAAGGGTTACAGCTCGAAGCAGCCTGGGCAAATAGTTCACGAGACCCTATCTCGAAAAATACCCAACCAAGAAAGGACTGGCAGAGTGGCTCAAATGGTAGAGTACTGCCTAGCAAGCATGAGGCCTTGAGTTCAAACCCCAGTAGCACCAAAAAAAATATATACATATATAATTAAAAATATATATTACACATATAGTATAATTAATATATGCACATATATTTAAAAAGGAATCCAGAAAAAAATCAAATATTAATAAAAGCTACCTCTGAATGTGGCACTTTGGAGACATTTAAGCTCTGACTAATAATTCTGGAGTTTGACTTTGGGGGTTCACAGGTGCAAAGCAGGCTCTCTACCACTTGAGCCGTACCTGTAGTCCATTTTGCTGTGGTTATTTTGGAGATGTAGTCTCATGAACTGTTTTCCTGGGCTGGCCTTGAATTGTGAGCCTCCCAATCTTAGCCTCACAAGTTTTAGAATTACAGTTGTGAACCACTGACACCCAGCCTCGATTAACAATTATTTTGCAATGAACGTGCATTAAGAATTTTTAAAAAGAAAGCCACAGTCCATAAACATTTAAGTTAATCTAAGTTATTGTTATACTACAAAAGATTGGCTTATGAAGGTGAGAGGTGCAGGTGAAAATTGAAGGGTGACTCCTAACCAAGACCAGGCTGTCTCCCATTGCTGGCAGAGTAAGAGAACAGGCTGTGGCCCACTGTCTTAGCAGAGGGAGCAGGCCAGACTAGAGCCATGGGTTACCAGGTGGGGATGGGTGTGCCCAGAGGTAGCCACATGATAAAAAGAGGCTACAGAAGAGGTGTTAAAGATTGCTTCTAAGATCATGTCAAGAATAGGACTTTGTTCAGAGTCTTATCTTTCAGAAGGCCTCTACTTCAACTTTCCCAGTAAGCAAGCCATCTGTGTGGTCACCTTTTAGAACTGTCTGACAGCTGACAAAATGTGCCACCTATGAAAAGAATAATAAGTTATGGGTGGATGTGAACAATTTAATGTGGAATAACAAATAGATGGAAAATATCTCAACTAAAACCAAGAACATTTCTATTATTATGGTTGAAATTCAGATGCAATTCAGAGTAAAGACTTCAGTGAGGTTTTTAAAGGGAATAATTCTATTATCTAAACAGAATGTTCTCAGCAGAAAAGTGCTAAGACCAGTGAGATGTTGATGATGGAGACTGATCCCAGGTCATTCCAAAAATTTACTTTTTTTTTTTTTTTAGGGAACAATCCTACTTAGTTCTAGCATTTTTCTGATCACTAACAATTTTTAGGGGTTTTCACATTATAATTAGTATTAAAAACACGTCAGAAAAATACAGCTATATCCATCATGGGTCAGGGTTCTTTAATAAGACAGGGCTGGACTTGAACTGCTGAGATGTTTCTGTTGATTGTCAAAAAATACATCTGGCTAATCCTCTTCACCAATTCCCTCTCATTCCCCGCCCCTCTTATGCCAAAGGGAAATGGAATGATTATTTGGATGATATGCATAGGGATTGTACAGTGAGGAGCAGGAAGTAACAATAAGAAAGGATTGTTGGAAGTAGAGAACCTTACTCCCATCTTCTGTGAAGTGATTGAGAGACAGCCAGGAACCAGAAAACCCCTGGGAGGAGAAATAAACATAAACCATGACCCCAAGCAAATGTTCATTCTTCCTTACTGAGTTACTGACACACTTTCCCAAACTCCAATGTCACATCTTTCTGAGGATTAGTGTAGAGGGAGTTGGGTCTGAACTGAAGGGGAGGGTCTTGGGGGACTATCTACTTGTCCCACTCCCAGGGCAAAGAATTACCATAGGCCAGGTTTCTGGTGATACCTATATATCTGGTTCTGCAGCCCCAGGAATCGGAGAGTCATCAGAGTCAATTCCCCCCAGGAGGAATTTGGGAATGGTAGAATTCCAGGGACTGAGGAGGTGGGAGCACACAATCAATACTTATTGTTGAATGATGAATTCAGGTTCCAGATGTTGCATATTTGAACAACAAAAATCATAGACAACATATTAATTTCCACTCTCCCTCTGCTGCCCTCTACCCTCCACACTACTCTGGTACAGACCCTGTTGTCCATATACAACCTTCATGGCACCTTTAGTCCCAAGACAAATATCTCATGCAGAGACATGCCTGACTGAGCTAGCAGCATACTTTTTAAGTGTATTAGCTCTATAGACTAAACCATAGTAACTAGATATAGATAAATAGATATTAGATAGAAAGATGGAATGATAGATAGATGGAGTTTATTCAAAAGCTATTCCCAAATAGTCATTTCATTGTCTCTATAAGGTCACCAATTTGTTTCAGACATTGTTGTAAATACCTGTGTTAGAGAGAACAGCATTACCTTGATTGTCTTAGATGAATCATGAAATTTGCAAAGCCCACTTAAACCATCTCTCTGTTCAAAATTAAGCATCCAAAATGGACATAAAAGGTATGCAATGTAATCATAGACCAGTGATCTAATGAAGCTCGATCCCATCTACATATGTTGTGCATTACACCTGCACCATGAGATATAGTACAAGAACCAGACCACCTTATCTGAATTTAGTTTATACAGAGAAATCTTGTTTCTATGTTCCTGTATACTTTTGTATATTCAAGAGTGCTATAGTGTGAATTTGGAATTGGTCCCCAAAGGCTCATGTGTTAAATGCTTCATTCCCAGCTTGGCATTGTTGGGTGGCCATGGAAGCCTTAAGAGGTGGAGGCCAGTGGAAGGTAGTTGGAGTTTTGAACTTGTGCCCTTGAAGGTTATTCTGGGATCCTGGTTTCTTCCTTTCTCTCTGCTTCCTGGCCCTGAGGTGAGATGATTTTTTCCCTACTGTGCACTCTTATGATGATGTGCTATTTTGCCACAGACACAAAAGAAATGAGGCCTCTGACTATGGACTGTAACCTCCAAAAGTATAAGCCAAAATAAACCTTTTCTCTTCATAAGTTGATTATCTCAGGTATTTGTTATAGTGAGAGAGAGAGATAGAGAGGTATACTGTTATCTGAGTCAGAATCTTAGAGTAGAAGACAGTGGGGCTGCTTGCTCTTCTTTGGTTAAAAACAATACTGAGCTCTGTATGAGAGTAGAGATGGAATTTAAGCGAATTACACTCCCAAGGAAGGAAGGCTCTGCATGGTAGAAACTTGGGTTTATGGAGTTATCTTAGAGAAACACCAAAGCTGAGTGTAGCCAACCCCTGTAATAATTGCCAGGACCCAGGCTGGGGCACAATGCCATTGTCTTCAGGGTTCTGGACTTTCATCCTAAAGTGTGCTCAGGACCTCAGAGATGTCCCCTGCATGGCACAGTGCTGTGTGTGTCCAGTTCCTTCTCACAAACTGAGTGTGAGTGAGCACATGTGACAGAGAGAGATTCCTTCTTGTTATCTCCATTTGCATATAATGCTTGCAAGTTAATAAACCATAAATACTGCTGCTCATATTTCTTAGTCTGTTACTTAAATCACAACTGAGTTCTTTTGGAATAAAGACACAATGAGGAAAAAAAAAACATCAAACAAAAACTTACATTTCTTCAGACTTCTCATTGGCCCCTCTGGGTGCTCAGTGTGACAATGGAGTAAAAAGCTGATCAAATATTGCATGGATTATAGCCAATAATGTGCAATAAATGTTTAATAACCAACTCTCTGGGGGAAATGCAAACATATATAAGTAATTTATTAAGAACTGTATCCACAGAAAGTATAGTAATGATTAAATATATTATACACTTTATTGTAAATTCCATACAGCTGACTGTCTCTCACAGAATACTCTCGTTGCTTTTCCCTGAACTCTTGTGTCCATAGTCAACCTAAAACTGTGAATGATGAATTAGTTGTAATTTCAACTTGAATATTGCTTGATCACTTTTTTACTTTGGTGAATAAAATGAAACAATCAATATATATGTAAAAATTCCACCTAGTCACCCTTTTGATAAATTAGATAATAGTTTTCTAATAGTGGGAAAATTTTTCCATAATGTTTTATGAAATTCCCAAGGCAATAGTTAGAGACTTGACATATTTTAAGTTTAGTCTGCAGTAAAAAAACTTTCTTCATATTTACTTTCTTAAGTGTAGACAACCCACAAAATAATAAATCAAGTTTGAATTTTTAGCTTTTGCCAATTTTCATGGTGTAAAATTTGTAAGATAAGCAGTGACTCTTCATTGCACAGTATTTCTATTATATAGATAAAGCAACTCAAATGACCTCAAAGTACGTAGATAAGAGTAAAAATGTAGCAATTAAGAAGTGATGAGTTTTGGATATATATTACTTTTGTTTGAAGATTATTTAATCATTAGGTTTACATATTTTATTGCTCACAAAATTCCTTAAATTCATCTATCTGCTCTCAGAGCTCCATCACACTACTGAAGTCTGTCTTTACCATAACCCTTCAAGTATTAGCCCCCAAGACATTTTTTAAGTCCCTCTGTCTCTTGATTCTTTACCCAGGGACTGTTGCAGTCTATTGTTTTTGTTGCTCTTGTTCTTATTGTAGATCTGGGCTTATTTATTTATTATGTACTCCTTTCTAATTTGAAATTTTTCCTAGCTTTCTTCAATAGTCATTAAACCTGATAAGGGTCTGTGGTTTGCAAATTATTATTGGATGTATTTTAACCAAAAGTTAAGCCCATAATATTGATGAAGAAATACAGTGTTAGAGAGGATCAGAGCCTCAGAGAAGTCCCAGGTTACACAATAGCTTCCGGCTTCCCCTGGTCCTTTAAGCCAATTTGACTTAAGCTTTTCTAAAGGCACAGTCAGAGGTTCACACCCACCTCTCCCCTTCTGCTCACTACCTGGCACAGTGCTTGGTCCATCCTGGGCATTTAACACCTGCTGCTGGGTAACTTTTGTGCCAAGAGGGCAATTTCCAGCCTTTCTATCTAAGCTCTCTTGTGGGTTTTGACTGGCTGTGTTTGAGCCTTCCTCACTTGGACAGATGTGTTTTGGGAACTGTTTGAATCGCTTGTCAGACTGCCTGCCAGGTTTCAGTTGCCTAAGGTGGAGAGGACGTTCCAGGCTCCTGTTTATGATTCCCACTGTGCTGACTTTGGCCTGCAAGGGTAGAGTCCACACCCAGCTGGAAAGTCTGTTGGATGGGGCAGGCCTCTCCAGTCCTGTCAACTTTGACCTCGAAGAGTGTGTCCTGGCACCAAGAATTAATTTCCATTTTAAAGCTCAAATTTAAGACATACTGCCATTTCTGCTGGAGAATTTAGGGAGTTTATATGCTAAGATCCGTATTACACTGTAGTAGTTTATAAATCCAGAAAACACAAATTAACCAGGAATGTGGCATGTTTAATCACATGGAGAGTTCTCACAGTTTTCTCTGATCCAGAGAGGAGTGGTGAGGCCTTCAGAGGTGACACTGAGATGTCCCTGGCAGGCTTCACAAGCACATGTTGTCACCTCACTGCTAACATCGTGACATGGTCCACAGATTTGGAGAGAATTTGTCTTGCTGTTTAAGTGTCACTGGCTTACTTTGAGATACATTCAAGCTGTAAGACTTAAGAATTGTAGTGGTGTATGCCTGCAATCCCAAAACTAGGGAAGTAAAGGCTGGAAGACCACAAGTTTGAAGCCAGCCTGGGCTACATACTGAAACCCTGCCTCAAAAAAACAAACAATGAACAAACCGTGAAACAAACCAAAGTACCAAGTTAGAAATGTAAGAATTCATGCTTAAAGTTTTCAACATTTATATATACATCTATATAAAACATGACTGTAATTGAGGGACCATCTAAGAGCATGAGGCAAAGTAGGGAGAGAGAAAGAGGAAAATGCGGGAATGATGCCAAAATACATTGTGTCTATGCATGCAGATGGAACACACCAGAAATTGTTGAAAAACAGGTGGGGGGTGGGAGGAGAGAGGAAGAGAGGCAGTGAATCAGATCAATGTGAAATATGACCATGTATGAAATACCACAGTGCAACCCTTTTATACAATTAATAAACACTAATAAAAAAGAATATTGGGACTGGACGTGTAGCTCAAGTGGTAGGGTACCTGCTTTGCAATCACAAACCCCTGAATTCAAACCCCAGTCCCACTAAAAGAAAAAAGAAAGAACAATATTATTTTAGGACTTCCTGGTATAGTGATGAGTCTTTGGCAAGATAGCTGAGGAGATGAAGAATAGCAGTGGTCAGGGTCATTAGCAAGTGTGGCCACTCATAAGGACCAAGATTGGGCATCATTGTCAAGATGGATATCAAAATGTAGGTCAGGCTTTAGAGGAAAAACTCTACACACACACATTGTATGTAAACAGATGAAACTAATATTTTCACTTAATGCTAGAAACTAAAACTGATGAAATTTACGTAGCATCAATCAAATAGAAAGTTAGTTTGACACAGGGTGTGGTAGCACACATGTGTAATACCATCTACTAAGGAGGCAGAGAGAAGAGGATCACAGTACAGACCAGCTTGGGCAAAAAGTTAGAATTGGTTTCAATGAATAAGCTAGGCACGGTGGCTCATGTCTGTAATCCTAGCTATGATGAAGGCATAGATGGGAAGATCAAGGTCTGAGATCTGCCAAGGCAAAAATGCAAAACCTTACCAAAAAAATAACCTAAAACAAAAAGGGTTGATTGCCTGGCTCAAGTGTGCAAGTGCAAGGCACTGAGTTCAAATCCCAGAACTACCAATGGGGGGAAAAAGAGTTTTGTTAACAAACAATGCAGGAGTTGTTTTTAAATAAAATACAAATGGTACTAGATACAACTCATAAATATTAGCCTATGGGTGTTATCATACATGGATATTATGGATGTTAGAATGTAAATAATACAATATTCCGATTGCATTGTCAGAGAGCCATGAAAAAATATAAGTGGGCATAAGTTTCTTAAGACCCAGACCACTATAACTAATCTATAAAAATTTATAGCTTTTCTTTGTGTGGAGGGGATTGTCCAATGTAAAAAGATGGACATTCATCTTGTGATGTCATCTGCGTGTTTAGAGTGACTAAATGCTTCCGGTCATGTGGTTAAAATCACTTCTTAAATCACGAGGCCATAGTTCCACCACCATCCCCATGGCTGGATTCTCCCTAAACCTCCAACATTTGCATAAGCAGTCATACACATCTGCCTGTCTTTGAAGTTTCAGACTCACAGAGACATTTCTCTGGTTGCACTATTCCCACCCAGCAACTTTAAAACAAGTATTTGAACAGCTAAGCTCCAAGGATCAGCGTGGGTCTGCTGCTCAGTGCCCTTCCTTTGCTGTCATGGAGATGTGCAGGCCCAGCTGTTCTGCCTTTTGATATAATCGTTTGGCATGACTTTTTGTGGAGTTCCTGAATATTTTTTAAAAGCATGAATCTTAAAGTTGGTATATTATATTTCATTATTTGGACTTACCATGAAAGTGAGATTATTTTTTGGTTTTTGGAATATTTATCTTCTCTCACTTTAATAATCAAAACTTTATTAATAAGTTTCTAAAAATAAAAAATTGTGATTAAAAAATTTTCAAGCATAATTCTTTGACTTCTCCCTGTCTCTGTTCTTAAAATGAAAAATATCAGGTCAACATTATTTTGATAATCACCAAAATGGGCTTTTGTTGTTATATTTACTATTTGTGTTTTCATTTTTGCTAGTCCTGAGTATACTCAGATTTATACTTATTTTTCATATCATTGATTTTAATATCCTTCTCTTTTTTTTAGTGGGATGGGGGTTTGAACTCAGGACTTCATATTTGCAAAGCAGGTGCTCTACCTCTTAAGCCACATCCCAGGTCCTATTTATATATCATTGATTTTAATGAACTTCTTTCATAAAAAGCCATTTGGTGGAAAGAAATTTCCCTCTAGATCCTCAAGCCCAGCAATCATTTTGCTTGAACTCTTTTGGTGTGAAGGTTACATATGCCTCCACCCTCTAAGGCCAAGTTCACTTTCACCCACATGTTTTTCATTTTTCATGGAGTCTCATTTCTACATTTCAATTTAACTGGTGAGTTTTAGTTGGGTTGTAAGGAAGTACACTATCTTGATGCTTTTTGAAGAATAAACAAGTTGCCACAGCAGAGCTTATTGCATAATCTTCCCTCTTCTTTAAATTATTTGTGGTAGTTTATTGTGTGCACTTATGTGTACTAAAGTGAAATTTATAAACATATGCACTAAAAGTACCTGATTCCATACTATATATTTGATTTCATTTTGTTCCTTGGTTGTTCCGTTATTATTTATTATTTATAGTTTGTAGTTATATTTTGTAGGTGGGCTTTTCCCACTTTCACAAGGGTGCCTTTACAAGATATTTTTGTATTTGACTAGCAAATCTATCTTCCTTACCCTTTTCAGATGATTTGGCACTGTACTTTAGAACCATATTACCAAACCTTTTCCCTTCTACACTTACCCTCCATAAACAGCATTGTGATTCTCATTATATCAAACGTAAAATTAACTTCAGAAAACTAACTTCTCTGTACTACTCCTACCCGGTAACACACTTATGTATTCAAGTCTTCTATGTCCCTTGCAAAGTTATAACTATGTGTTCACTGTTGTACCAAAACATGCCTAAATGCAATCTGTTGTTGGCTGATAGAAAAAGATTGCTTTCCAATTTTAGTTAAAACTCTCTCTCTCTGTACCAAGAGAGCAAATAAGTCATTTGCAACACTTGATAAATTATTACCCTTTACAATATTCATAACTTCATGACTCTTCATGGAATATTGCATTGGCTGGATTTTCCAGAACACAAGTAATTCATATTACAGCATTGAACAGGGACCTCCTTGTCACAAGAGAAATGAGTCTCAAAGCATGATAGTAGGGAGGAGACAAGGACTAATGCTGACACCACGTGTATGTGTATATGTAGCCTCTTAGAAATTCACATGCATATTAGCTCATAAAAGCCACTGAAAAACTCAGCAAGTAAGAAATCTGCTTTGTTTTTTCAAATCTTTTTAACTGTCCTTTAATGTGGTTTAAGTATTCAGTTTTGCATAGAATCTTTCTTTGGTGCATTTCTATATCCTAAATACTGTGGGTTTTTTAATTTATCATGTTATGATAATCTTCCATTTGAATTTTATGTGTTTCTACAAAAAGAGGAACAGATATGAATTGGTTCTGTTTATTAAAATTTGGCATAATATTCTGATATATTATTGAACCTAAACACCTTTAAGAATATTTGGAATTATGGGAAAAGTCATATTTGCTCATGTTATTTTTATATTTTGCTAAATTGGTATTTTATTAAATGTTTTTGCACTTTTATTCATTTGGAAAATTAATCTTCATATTTTATCTTGGGTAACTTACTCGTTTTTGATAAAGGGTTTTGCAATTTTTACCAAAGAAAGGAGAAACTTTCCCTTTCTATCATGTAGTACAATGTTTATGTGAATTAGAGTTACATGTATGCCTGTGAAGGCATTCTTACACAATCACTTGGGAGCTGATCCCACCTGCCTCATTCTGCATAAAGATCTGTCCTCTCTTGCCTTGGCTACTGTGCTACTCCTCCTACTGAAACTGGGCATTGGGAGACAATTCTCTTTACAATTTCATCTACTGGCCTACAGACTAAGAATTGCCAACCATTACCACTTAGCCTTCTTATAGCTATCCCTTCATGCACTTTTTATACAATCCTGTCTGTTATCCTTCTACAGAAGAGAGATACAAACAAAATAGCAAAACCTGAAAACGGATTTAAGATCTGTTCTTCTAATCCTAACCTCTTTCTTGCTTTTCATCTAAGGATGTAATTTCTAACTGCTTCCTAATCTAACGGTTCTGTGTGTCTAGGATCTTTGGTCTCCGTATGGATACCAGGGTCAAAGTTCAATATAAGGTGGGAAAGGAAAGCAAGCCTAATTAGCTGTAATACTTAATTGAAAATCATTAGATGCTGATAGGCTTTGGATGGCTGGCAAAGACTCAGCAAAGAAAAAAGAATCTAAATTCGGTGCATGCAAGCATGTATGGCCAAAATGCAACTAGCCAGTTTATGACACAACCTGGAGAGGTTCTGCATTTGAGGTGCTAGGAGACACTGAAGGAAGGGCTGAGGTTAGCCTGATACAGGGAAAAGATAGACATGTGGAGGGAGAATTTACACTTCTGTTTCCCTTTACAACATTTGGAGTCAGGTAAATGTGACATTTACCCCCTTGGAAAGGTGTTACCAGGGATGATCTAGGCACAAAAGTATCAGGAACATGTGAGAGTAGCCAGAGGGGAGGAAAAGTGAGGGGAATGAAGGGGAAGCGTATGGAGGAACTTCAAGATAGAAATGGGGGAAATTAATGAAACTTTGCCTGCTGTGTTCAACTCCCTCCCTTTTGTCCTGCTTCCAGGATGCCAACAGACGAGCACAGACTGCCAACAAGATGCTATAAGCACTATCTTTTGTTAAAAGAAAACCTTCAGAAAAATTAAATTTTGTTAAGCACATTTGGGCAAAGAATGATTCGTGAATCATGCAACACTCAGAACCACAAGAGGTTCAGAGAGTCTGCTGGCCAATGTAGGCAGTGTGTATTTATGGTTAGAAGACACAAGTATAGAAATAGCTTAATTGATTACAGCTAGGTATCTGCCTTGTTTGGATCTGGTCTGATCTTTTGGCAGCCTGTGATTGGCTGAAGTTCAGATTCTGGATACAAAAAGTATAATACAGATGTTCTTCAATTTTCCAATGAGGTTATGTTCTGACAAACCCAAGGTGAAAATATAAGGAACTGAAATTGCATTTAATACACCTCATTGCTTAGCAACACAGTACACAGTAGAATATTCCCTGGTGATTGCATGGCTGACTGGTATCTACATACAGCTGCTGCTGCCCAGCAACATAAAAGAGTGTTGCACTGCATACTCATTGCTGGCTTGGGCAAAGATCAAAATGCAAAATTTCAAGTATGGCTTCTACTAAAGGTGTGTTTGCTTTTGTAGCAGGTAATGCTGAAATATCCTAAGTTGAACCATCATAAGCCTGGGACATTTATAATTCCTAAATTGGATATCTGTTTGCTTATATGCTAAGTTACATGGTAGTCTTAGGAATTCAAATTACAGAGACAGCCATAGTCCATTTAATTTAACACCTTTTTAGAGAAAACTTCTGTATCAATGAATTAAAGAATGATGACTGATACTCACATAAGGCATCCCTTGAATAAAAATAGTGAGGATGAAATTATCAAATAAATAATATGGAACAAATTTCAGAACTAGAGAATGTGAACAGATTGAAAAGCTCATTGAGAATCCAGGATAATGAATTTAAAATTCATTTAAAGTTCAAAGTTCTGCAGGATATGTCTCCATAAAATTACAGAATGATGATGATTTTTGAGGCAGGATAGATAGATGAGGAGACAGAGAAAATGTATTATTTTAATAAATATCTAAAAGACCAAATTCAGACATGGAACAAGGAAGTAAAAACTGAACAATCAGAGCAACTGGCAACCCCTCTCATCCCCTTTAAAATGATTAAGATACAAAAACAGAGCTATCTATCTTCCAGGGCTATCTGCACCTGCCTTTTTCTTTCAGATGTTAACAACCACAAGGCTCCTTGGATGGTTGGAAGGACAAAAAGAATAAAAGGTACATCTAACAAATGGAAATCCTAAAGCACACCTTTTGTCCCTGTAATTTGAGTAGGCCTATTTTAGCACACACCTTGGCTATCTTCAAAACTCCATGTATTCCTCCAGCTCAGGAAGTCAAGACTAAAGAGGACCACCATTTTGCATGTTTACTCCCGTTTTCTGCATGGGGAGCAGGAAATGTTTCTCCTTTCTCTCCATTTCTCCCCATTTTATCCTGTTGTGCTGTATTCCTTTTTTAATAAACTTTGCTATTACTTTTACTACATTTTTCACATCTTTCCTGAATTCTTCTCTTGCCTGTCCCCCAAAATAAGGTACTCACCAGTGTTAAACTTCTCAGTGACGTGTAATTATAGGAACAGGCACAATCAAAAATAAGTTAGATAATATCCTGCAATCAAACCTGTCAATCACCCTTGCCTATCCTGCAAAAACCACCCAGACTTTTCCTGCAGTTTGCCCTTAAAAACCTATAAATTGCCCTTTAAATAAAGATCAGGGCTTCTGTGCCATCTGGCCAGAGCCCACTGCTCTGTCTTGTGGTATTCCTCTTGTCAATACTTTTCTTTTTCTTTCTGTAAAACTGTTCCTCTGCTCAATGCTCTGTTCTGAGATGCAGGGACCTGAAATCTTTACCATGGTCATCTGAGACCAACCACTGGTAGCAGTATGTGCTTGCTCTTGAGATCGCCCCCAAGATGCAGCAAGATGCCCTTTTGAATTCCTCAGCAGGGTCCTGTGCTTGTCTCTCTGCTCACACTCACCTGGCCCTTTGTAACTGCCTACTTGCTTGCAGTAAATGTCCTGTGAAATTTTAAGTTCTAGCACAGAACAGCTCATTGTTTTAGTCTCAGGATCCAGGACATAGGAATCTCTCAAAAATATTTTTTTTTCATTTTTCTTTTATTATTCATATGTGCATACAAGGCTTGGTTCATTTCTCCCCCCTGCCCCCACCCCCCCCCTTACCACCCACTCCGTCCCCTCCCGCTCCCCCCCCCAATACCCAGCAGAAACTATTTTGCCCTTATCTCTAATTTTGTTGTAGAGAGAGTATAAGCCATAATAGGAAGGAACAAGGGGTTTTGCTGGTTGAGATAAGGATAGCTATACAGGGCATTGACTCACATTGATTTCCTGTGCGTGGGTGTTACCTTCTAGGTTAATTCTTTTTTATCAAACCTTTTCTCTAGTACCTGTTCCCCTTTTCCTATTGGCCTCAGTTGTCAAAAATATTTTTTGTAAACAAAGGCAGTAAAGTATGCACATGTACTTGTTCTTAGACAACATACGCCTTTTATTTATGGACTCTCACATTCTCTAGTCATTGAGTATGTCCATGTGGTTCCCAAATGTCACCATGCCATGGCTAGCATGGAACATGGAGTCCACAAGTCTGATGCTATTATAAGATAGTCTTAGTTCTCATCGAATTTTAAAATAGACAATAAAACGAAACAACTATTCTCATTTCCTTAAATTTTCTTATAACCAGATACTCTGCTCTTACATATAATTTCAACTACCTTAGAAGTGAAACCCACAGAGAATTCCTGAACTTCTCCACAATCCCTTTTCCCTCTATGCCTTTGGTACTTTCTGGGCACTTCCTTTCATGAAGATATTCAGTGAGCATATTACCAAGGTAAATGAATCTTTTTTGTTATTTCCCCACACCTAACATTTATCATTTCATAGGAGATAAAGAAAGGTCCTGAGATTTTTTTCCTAATCTAGAGAGCCAGTGGTTGTTATAAGCTGATCCCTCCAGTAGTTCTGCTAAATCACACCCACAACACCTTGTGTATTGTGGAGTTGGCATAGATGTTTTGAAACTAGGCAGACCTTCTACAGTGTTTAGTTTTTGGCAGAATTTATGTTTTTGGCTGGCTGCCACTGTGAAATGTGTTTAGTTTTAACTGACAGGCCTGGTCAACACCAGAGGTCGTAGGTAAGACTGGCTAATTCAGGCAAGATGAAGGATATCACCTCCTTTCCGATTTTCGTTTTGCTCTCCTTACTTCCTTGGAATAAGTCAATCCCAGAAAAATATCTCTGTCCTCCTACCTGATTGTCTTTGAGAAGTACATCCTGATTGGTGATGAGACTTTTCGGCAACCAGACATGCAAGGTTGGAGAAGATCTTGATGGAGTGGTAGGAGAGCTCAAGACCAACAATGGAAAATAACAGTCTGAGGCCTGGTGTGGGGAAGAGGGTTGCTTTAAGAAATCCTTGTGCAGGCAGTGTAGTACGGTGTTTTGCTTCTTAAACCCAGTGTTTATGAGCAACCCATCAGAATATTGTAGAGCCCATTGGAAGAGAACAGTAGAACTGCCAACTTGACATGAGACTTACATGTTAGTCCCCTGGTGTCACTGGGCACAAGAAATTTTTGTTTCATTTCTCCCTCAAGAGGGATTTGCAATAAACCATCTATGACTGTATTATTCAGTTCAGTAAAAACAACTGGGCTTTTTCCTACTATCTCAATCAGGATCTATAACCACGCCAGGCTGGGAAAGCATATACTTTCCCAAAGGAGAAGTGTGATCCAACCATTATGAGCCCCAAAGAGTAGTTTTTGTGGGATTGTTCACCACCATGTAGGATGACATAGATGTAGCTTCCCCTGTGATTTGAGGATGATATTGAAGAAACCATCAAAGCCAAGGTTACCCATTGAGTTTATAAATATGATTTAAAAGCTAAGCAAAATCATGACCATATGACAATTAGATTGCAATAATCATTTGAGAATTGTAAGTATTTGAGATGCCTTCATCTTCATATCTTTTAAATAAATTAAGTGGGAGATAAATAATATGAAAACAGAAGTTTCATGAAGTAGGAATCCTGGTCTATGTACTTTTTATTATTCACTGGTACATAGTGGAATTAGCCTCATACACAGCAGACATCCGATATCTACATTACATTATTAAATAATTAAATGTATGTTTTAGAGGGCACTCAAAATGGGAAAACTTAGCATCTGTCACATGTCTAATAAAACATGTTATTAAATGTTACCAAACACAACTCCTGCCAATTATGGGAAATTTTACCAGATGAATATTATTTGGGGAATTATGATTTAAACCTTTGTATAATGTTAAAAGGAAGTACAAAGGATACACTGGAATTCAGATAGATAGACAATAGATTGACAGATAAATGACAGATTGATTGATTGATAAATACATAGATCAATGCATATAAGTAACCATTGCCCATATCTATGTTACAGATATGTTTTTACCACTTTATAGTTAAGAAATGGAAAGGAGTACTATTAAGGGGCAATTTTGGGCACAAAAATCCCTCACTCTGTCAAACACAGATGCAGAAGATGAGCTGTAGTTTCAAAGGGGTTTGGCTCTAAATTTCAGTGGCAAACAAGGCTGCCGACTCAGAAGACACTGTACCTGCAATAGTTTTTTTTTTTTTTTCCTCCATCCTGCTGGCTCTGCTGAATTTTGGCCATGGCTTTTGTTAACATGTGTTGAGCCAATGAAATTTTCAATCGTGGGACAGGCACATCCTTCAGAATGTGGGGAAATTTGTATCCTGTGCACGAGTGGTCTTTTGCTTCCTGGAGAGGCAAGGGCAGAATATGGAATTCACCAGTCTTTTCATAATAAGCCTGTGTAGTTCAGGCCTAGCTTGGAAAGGGCTAGAGTGCTGGCAGGCACTCCAGGCAAATTTTCCTACAGAGCATGGCTCCATTTGCCTCCTTCAACAGGTCTTCTGTTGGCTATATTAGTTCATCGGCTTCAGACTTTGAATTGGCACAAATGCATTGTGCAGATGGTGTAGTCACATTGACTGGCCTGGAACTAATTAAAAACTGGAATATTTTAGATCAGTAGAAGGAAGCATGGCCAGATTCACAAGTGAGCTGAAAGAGCAAATGACCCAGCCCTGTGAGAAAAATTTGCTGCTGCCTGGCCTTAGGTAGCCTCAACTGGATTTGGGCGTGTCCTGATATGTGATGGTCCCTGAAAATTTGACAGGTACCAAACCATCTCAGTGGTTTAGGAAATGCTGTTCTTTTTTTTTAAATCTTCCTAGTGGTACCATGTTTTATTAACAAGAAGAAGTTTGCCAAGCTTGTTAGCTTCTGGGAAAAGACACATCCAAGTGAGTGAAGCCTTGTGAAAGGCAATCATAATGAGGGAAAATTACTGGCTGGTTGAGTGTTAGGGTCTGTGTTCAGAGGACTGGACGTTAGGCAGGCCAAGGGCACACCTAGAGTCCTCCCGCCACACTGGAACAACATCCAGACTTTTATCTGGCTCTCCTTTCCTGGCATGTCCCAGCTCCACCTCTCTTTGTCACCTCCTGCTGGCTCTTTGCATTCTGTCTTGGACTATGAGACACAAATTCACCTTGGCTCAGATTGAGTGTCTTATCTTGCTAAGGACCTCACCATGGTTTGTCCCTAACTGTGGTTTTCTTCCAGGTTTAGGGAACTCCAAACCTGTTTTCAGCCTTAGGCATCTTAACTCAGAGCCAACAATTGTGAATTCAAAATAATTCCATCTCCAGTTTTTGGTGTTGGTTTTAATTTTCATTTTTGGTACCCAGCACTGGGCTAAATTATTTAAGATATTATCCCATTTAATTCACACTACAAAAAAAAGTAAAGAAATTATTATTGTTATTCTGTTTTTTTGTTTTGGTTTTTAAAGTTGTGATAAAATATGCATAACCACTTGTTATGGTACAGTTTAGTAGCCTTAAGTACAGTCACATCATTGTGCAACTATCAGCACCATCTCCAGAAAGCCTTTCATCTTGCAGAATTCAAACACTACCTGTTGAGCAAACTGCCTGCTCTTCGTTTCCACACGACTGTGTTTTTCTACTTTCTGTCTTTAGGAATTTGGTTACTCTAGATTCCTCTTGCAAGTGGAATCATAGAGTTTTTCCTTTTGTGACTAGCTTATTTCATTTACCATAATGTCCTCAAGATTCATCCATGTTGAATCATGTCAGAATTTCCTTTCTTTTTGAGGCTGAAGAATATCCCATGATACATGCATGCCATGTTTTCTTATCTATTCATCTGTCAATGAATATTTGGTTTACTTCCATCTTTAAGCTATTTTGAATGCAAATAGCTCTTTCAGACTGCTGTTCTGTTTTACATGTGAAGAATGTGAGGCACAAAGACATTAAGCAATGTCTTTGGTCATGTGTTTACTTTAGGTCACATGACAGATAAGAGGATGGAACCAGGATTTAGAACCCAGGGGCTCTTACTCCGGAAGGTGTCCTTTTCACCCTGATCCTCTGCAGCCTGTCCAAAGGGCAGACATCTGTTCCAAGGCAATGGCTGTGCATAAACTAAATATTAATATTTACATTAATCAAATGTTCATCATCCCAGTAATGAATTTTCCAAATTGGAACTTCCATGCTAAATTATACATCATTCCAAAAATGTCAGGATTATATAAGTCCAATAATAGCTATGAGTCTAAAAAAGAATCAGTAATTTGATGCTTCATATGTATAAGATGCTGTACTGGCCACATAAATATACTGATTCTAACCAAAAGTAATAAAGTGCTTCAGCAATTTCATTTCACTGTAGCTTTATCTCAATCACTATGGCAACACCCACACATCACTAGCACTGTAATAGTCTTTTGTATGTTTTATCTTATAAAATATATTTTAGCACACCCATTTTACAGATGAGGAATACCAAACTCAAAATGAAATATCCTCCATCTTTCTGACCCCAATACCTAAGTTCTTTCTGCTACCTCTTATGTCCTGGCCATTGCTTGTATTGGGTCATACAGTTGAATTTCAGTGAGTCAGATGCAAGCAAAATATTTGTATACACTTTGTGAGGAATTTCATGGCTTTGGGGAAGATCTTGGAGTTCCCTAAGCATGAACAATTTGTAAAAAGTCTTTGAAGCACAGACACCTATGCAAATAGATTAATGAGTGATTTTGACATAGATTATGAGTATTTAATATCCAGTAAGATGTCACACATGCCAGCATATCCTCCAAGTATAGCAGCAGCTACTTCTAACATGATGGATGTCATGGCAAAGATCTGGTGTGGGGAGCTTGTTCAAGCAACCCTGTTCTCAGGGCTGCCTGGCTTCTTTTCAAAATGTTTCTTATGTCTCAACCTACAACTCAACTCTTTATCCTGGAAAAGTCTATGTCTCATTCCAGCTCAGTGCTGTGATTTATTTTTGGTGGCAAAGGGAAGAATTAGTCATACCTACTCTTCTGTTTGAGTCTAATGGGAGCACTGTGACACGTGGCAAAGGAGGTAGTTTATCAGGCTAGTGACTTGTAAGGTTTATGGTGTGGGCCTCCTTGCTCCTCTGAATTTTCTTTCCTTTCTGAGTCACTCTACAACAATGAAGAGGTAAGGTCCAATGTCTGACAGTAGACCTCCTTGTACTCAGCTTTCAGCATTGCAATAATTCCATATTGTGAAAGGAAAGATGATGTCACTCCCTTGGCAGTTGAAAACAAAGGGGGCACATAAAAATGACCAGGACCACCCAAAGAACTGCCAATCAATGCTATTGATAATGAAGAGGAAAGCATTCTTTCTCTCAGTCATAAAGTATGACTGAACTAAGCAATATTGACCTGGGGGTAGGGGAATTCTTGGGACTTAATGAGTGGCTAGGCAGCCGATGGACCTATATTCAAGCTGGTTATTAACTGCCTGAAAGTGTTTGACCCTGGATAACATAACTGCTGCTACAAATACAAAGCACATAGAGAACTCAAGTCTGGCTTAGACAATGTGCTTTTGTAGGCAAGTCTCAATGCTGGACCATCACACTGACCTTAGTGTGACTTAGAGCAGCCTGAGTGGTCCCTGCCACCAAACTGCATACCATTTTCAATGGACACCATCTTGTGAAGACCCAATGCTAGAAGAAAATTCCAGAAATAAAAAAGGGCAGCATTTGCCAATCTTATAGAATGCTGTATACTCTAGGTATAACAATGCACTTTAAAGCTGATGGATTAAATTGATATAACTATGATTAAAATGGCCAGAGTTGTTCACTGGAAATACATGGTGAGCTCCATTTGGCATTTGTAATTTCCTTCTTTCCACATTAGAAAGTTGTGGAATGTCAGTAGTATATTTTACTTAACCTGTTGTGCAGATACACAACTTTATCAATTCAACATGTCCTCTATAAAAAATTCATGAGATATTTTTGTTCTTTTTTTACACAAAGTTTCCTCAATGCAATTTATTTCATACAATAAACCTCAATTCAGACAAGCCACATTTTGAGAGCTCAAAAGTCACATGTGTCTAGCTGCCATCATTTTAAACAGTGAAGACATAGGAACTTATTTAGGATGAAGCAATGCATCAGAACATCCAAATGGGTTAAATGGTTGAGATAAGGAGGTACATTTTCTCATAATGATCAGCCAGGAGCTAGCTTATGGAGAAATGCTAAAAAAGGCATTGGGTGCAGGTTTGAGGTTTGAGGAAGTGGATTCCTCAGTAGGAACAGCAGGTTGTCTGTCAGCAGTAGGGGGAGCAGAGTCACTCTGGAGAGCAAGTTATATATAATATGAATACGGAACATTCAAATCTGCTGAAATCACCATAAGAAAGGGACCAAGGTAGAAAGGAGAATAATGGAAGGGATGAACCAGTTTGGGGTATAATACACACACACACGGAAATGTCATAATGACCCAGTATAAACAAATAAAAAACCAAATAAAAATGTCTTTTCTTTAAAAGGTGAAGGACAGGAAGTTAAAACAAGTTCTGTCAGGGTTCTGGTACCAGCAGGAGGTGGGGAGGGCTTAAGCAAAGGGTGAAAGATGTTGAATGTGGTGGAAGTACTAGGTATTAATGTATAAAAATAGAAAAATGAGAACTGTTGAAATTGTTGTAGGCAGGGGAAAAGGGGGAATAAAGGAGAGACATGGAAGGGGTGACTCTAAGATATATTGTAAGAACTTTGGAAATGTCACAATGTACTTGTGTTACAACTGTCATATACTAATAAATACATTTTTTAAAAAAATTTAAAAGATAGAGGACTAGTTCACAGTCAGGAATGAAACTTCAAATTAAAAAAGATAAGTTGTATATTGCTAAGAACTAAGATCAAGTGTTTTTGCATTTTTGTTTTGTTTTTAGCATTACCTGGCTTTCGTTAAATGCACACTGTTTTCTGGTGGGGAAAGCCTGTATTCAGAGCTGGCCATTGCAACCAATGTTGGATGGATTGTACCCTTATAGCATAAAAGGTCACCCTGACTTTGGAAGAGGGGAAATTGTTATAATCAAGTGGTAAACAGAGGGAAGTGGGGGAGAGAGAGAGCGACAGAGAGACTGAGAAAGGTAAGTAACAGTGTCACTGGGGTGGGCAATAAGGAGGAGCCCTGTCTCTATTAAAAAATTCCTGAATGTTTGTTTATTCATTTTGAAAATTCTGTCAGATGTATTGTATGCTTTTATACAAAGGTCTTGGTCCTTGATCTTCAGCTGTAGCCTCCTAGTAGATATGTACTATATAAAGTAAAGCTTTTTTTTCTTAATAGTAAATACACATGAATAATGTGCAAACACTTTTAAGATAAAGAAAAACATTGATTTCAAGTTTCAATATTGATGTCAATTATTTTAGGACAGTACCTAGTGATAAGTAGAAAACTGAAAACAGATAAATTTATAGCTAATGCACAAAAGTATTTTGGAAACCAGTAACAATAACTGACGAGGAAAGAGGATGTTTTGCTAAAGCCAATTTTCTGGTATTGAGTTTCATGGTGGAAAAATGTAACCTCAATAATTTCTTCACTCATTCACTGATTCGTTTTTTCAAGAAGCACTTTTAACCAATCATCTACCATGCACTAGTCATGAGTCTGAACACTGGGGATATAGCCTTAAGCAGGATAAGCAGAACCTTGACTTTCACAGAATTTACATTTTGATGCAAAGATATATGCAATAACACAGCAATAAATAAATTAATAAATAAATAAAGCTTCTGGCAGACAGTGAAACTGCTGCAGAGAAATTTACAGGGTGAGAGATCTGTTCACAGGGTGAGAGTATGCTGGGCTGTGCCAGGGTGGTTACTTGATTTTGGACATGCTGGGTAGGAAATACCTCTTGGGTTGATGGGAAGATAAACTAGGCCCACCTTTGAGAAGATCTGTGGTGACTGTTCCAAGCAGATGGAACATATGTGCACTCTATTTTGATTTTAATACTGATTAGCTCCTATGTTCAGATAAGATGCCATACAAACTGTTCTGAATGAGGTCAAGACCTCCTTGGAATAATCAGACCTCAAACATAATCAGGCTACCAACAACCAAATCTTGAAAGCCAGTGTGAGAACGTGATCTTGAGAGAATTCTGTGTTGCTGTTATGTCCCCATGAGGACCAGGTTAACCCGGATCCTTGGCAGAAAATGCTTTTATACTGGTAGATTTTATGCTTACCATACCTAGTGGTTACCTTTGCTGAGAAATCTCTGGAGGTGCCCTATGGAAGTTTGGCTCCAGGCCTTTCCTTCCCTGATTTCAAGGAGATCATCCCTATTTTTGTTCTCCAAGTCTCTCTCCAAATAGAGTCAAGGGCCATTGAGTAGATGCCTACCCATGCCATTCCAAAGTCCAATTCTTCCTCCCTCACAGCACAACCAAATGACACATCATAAGTGTTTGAGGAGTTCCCAAGGTCTTTGTCTCTTCTTTTGTAGAAAAATTTTGGTTGACTCCTATATACAGGTAGTTCACACACTCTAGTGTGGTTAACAGTTCAGATCTTAGGAAACAGTTTTATTTTTCTCCTCCTCCGCCTCTCTCCCCTCCTTCTTCTTCCCTGGTGCTGGGAGTTGAGCTCAGGGCCTTTCACATGCTACACAAACACTTTACCACTAACTCGTATTTCGTTCTTTTGGTCTTCATCTTGCCTCTGTGAACTCTCATACTGACTGCACTTTGGGTGAAATTGGAGAGCAGAAAATGGGATCAGTAGACATTTCTTCCTTGTGAATACATGAGCTTTGCATTCTTTTTACATGTTATCCCATGCAGCAGGAAATCTGCTGCTATTACTGACTGTGAGAAGTTCAATAAAGAACTACTTACATCTAAAGATCTCATCCATGGTAAACTAGTTCTTCGTTACTATTTCTCAACTATGTCAAATCTAAAAAGCTTCTTTTAAGAACTGTTCTGTTACCCATATTTGTTGTTAAACAACACTTGCTCAGACTTGTTTCTCTTTGAAAATCTCCACGCATCTAGTTATTTCACTGTGGGTCAAAGAGCATCAGTTTAAGTCTGACAGACAAGACTGATTTCTAGTTTGTGTGTTACCTATAATCCTGTCTTTACATTTACAGGTAAACTCATAGAGAACATCTAAGATGCAAATGAAAGACATAAATTATGAGCAACACTGGATCATGATGATATCATTTATCAAATCCTTATTATGTTTCAGACATAGTGCTAAGTTTCTCTATTATGTCATTTAGATTTCACAAAAACACTATGGAAATATATTATTAGCCTCATTTCACATAAGGGAACAGGAGGGTCCTTCAGATTCATGAAGTTTGTAACTGGTAAAGCCAGGACTCAAAATCAGGGTCAACAAACTCCAGGGTCTGTGTTCTCACTGATTCTAGACCCAGGTTATAAACCAGAACTGGCAGCATGAATAGATTTTGAATGAATTCAGACTTAGATACTGGTCAATGAAAAATGGATCTATAGGAGAAATATAAAAATTAGAAAATATTCTTTCCTTCTTTTCCTATTAAAAATAAAGCAACAGGATATAGGCAGAGAATATGGTGATGGGCCATGAAAAACACACCAGGAGAACTAGGGCAGAGAAGGATAGATAAGGCTTTGAGACCATGAAAGAAGGAAAAAAATGACTCATTGTGCTTATGCTAGGAAAACACGAGAGGACACAGCTTGTACTTTTTCAAATAGCTCCAGCACACTGTAGCTTACATTATCACCAGGATGATTTAAAAGCAACCTATGCTTAAAACTCCATAATCTGCTCAATGTCTAACAAGATTCTCTCTCCAGTTACCAAATAAACAATTTCAAGGCATAGCTGTGGTGCTTAATTTTATGTCATAGGGAATTTATTTTAACCTGCTTTTATTTCATGGGTGCTTTCCAAGTTTTGTATGTTAACTATGAAGGGACAAATGTTTCCCATCAGAAATGGTATATAAACAAATCCAGACTAAAAATACAAAAACCATCTCTGGAGATAAAATATTTATAATTCATATACTGAAAAAACCCACACCCCTTTGTCTGGGGCATAATTTCTGATATTAAAGATCTTAAAAAGAGTACGTATAACCCACCAGCAAGTTATCTCAAATTCACCACCTGCATAGAATTACTTTGCGTCCACTGCATGGAATGGCTTTGGAGATCCATTTGGCTATTCTTACCTACACACATACCTGGAAGTGGGAGAAGTCAGCATCCCACTAAACAACATGGAGCAATGAAAGACATGGACTGACTAGCTAGAGGATGGGTTTGATTTGCACATGTTCTATGTGTCTTCAGTGAATAGCCTTTACTGTGATCTAGTCCCCAGTGTTATGAGTTGCAGTCAGCTTGGAGTCAATCTTGGATTTAATTTTCCTTTCATTGGCTCTTTTCTCTTCATCTTAAGATTCATTTCTTAAAACAAAATACTCCCCTGCAAGTGCTTGCTTCACACTTTGCTTCATAAGAGAACCTAGGCTTAGGGAAGATTACTATTATATTTTAACATTGGAACACTCTAGTTGTTTAGTTTCTCTTAAAAATGTTGAACAATGCATATTTTAAGTAATGCCTTAAAATTTATTTTTATTGGCAATGTATTCAAAATACTTGCTACCCTTTACACAAGTTAATTTTCCATGGAGTATGATAAAAATCAGATTTGGCAGTCATTGTTCTAACAAGAAAGGCATGAAAATGTGATTTTCACATAGTTTTATATTTCATGTATTCAGTACATCATAGATTGTGAAATTCCTTGCTGGTGAGTAAAACATGTTTAGAAATTAGTTGATTTGTGTGATAATCACTTCTGTGATAACCAAACTCATCCAAATTTCTTGGTTTGACAGATGGGATCTCTTCAAATAGATTACATGAAACACTCATCAGAATGCCTTCATAAAAACATTGTGTCATCTCTTGCTAAAACATTCCCAAGAAGATCAAAGATGGTAGATTATTTGATTTTAAACTTCACCTTTTATAAGAATCTCATGAGAAGTCGGGTGAAATAGCAAATCCCCCACCCACATCCCTCAGAGATTCTAAGTTAGCAGGTTAGAGATGAATCTAGAATAGGAATTTAAATCAACTTTCAGGGAACTCTGAAGGGCATGACCTTTGGATCACACGTTAGTACCATCAAATTTCAAACATGGAATTACATTTTGCAGTTAAACCACTCATTTTTCAGTTTAGAAAGATGAGTCCAACTGTATTCTTTGGTTTTTTTTTTTTTGCAGTTGTTGACTGTACAATTTAGACTGTGACTAGGAGGAAATTTAAAACAACCTCAACTATTCAAAGCAGAGGGAATTTAATGAAGGAGACTGATTACACATGTAATGATGGAGCTCAGATGCCAAATAGGGAGAAATGAGAAAATTTAGAAACACCAAGAGGTAACCCCATATTGAGGTAGGAGAGACAAGGAGAGTATGTGGTGGTCCAATATCCTTGGAACTGAGTTTATTCCAAAGGAATAAATCAAAGTGGTCTTGGTACGGTAAGAAGAGAAGCAATGGAGAGAATGCCATTGCTACTGGAGACCCACCAAAGCCAGTAAAGAGAGAAAATAATGCTCCATTCTCCCACTTGTTTGTGTCTCCCATTGCTTGAATCTACCTGGAATCTAAATGACAGGGGGCCTTGAGAAAGGTAGACTTCAGATGTCATCTACCCATCCACCCATGGTTCAAGATAGAGCAGGAGGAAGGCAAGGAATGGTATGAAGCAAATAGGCACAGGAAACTAACATATGTTCACTGTATCATCAAAGAGACTTTTGCTAGGATTATGAGTGTCTACCAGTAATGCACATTGTACTGGGCATCCTCAGAAACAAAATCTTTACAAACTCCACGTACCTCAACCAAATAGTTTTTGCTCTTGTAACTTAACACAAACGGATTACACTTTGCTTGGCTAACTTATGATGTCATGTCATTGTCCAAGACCTTGTCTTTGTTTTATTAATAATGAGTACTACGTAGATATTTTGCAGAACATTCAACTTCATACTGCAAGAAAACACTGAATATAAATTTACTGAAGGAAAGTTTACCCCAAACAGATCTAATTCTAAGAAAAATATTAATTCTAAGTATGAAGAGTGTGGAAATGAATAAATTTTGGAATCTTTAAGTTAAAAAAAATTAAACAAGTTTCTCTGTCCATTAGTATGGGTCAAGAGAGAGATCAAATATACACTATCTTCAAGCTTATGTAACTGTTCTTTCAGTAACAAATATTTATTGATTAAACTCGAAGCACTTTGAGATGCTGGACATATATAACAGTAAATAAAGTAGAAAATCTTCAACTGCATGGAGAAGACAATATAGAGAAGAAGTTAGTCAAAAATCAAAAGCAAGTTTGAATTTGATCAAAGTACATCATGTGCATTTATGGAAATATCACAATGAAACCCTTTTGTACAACTAATTTATGCTCATCCAAAATCAAAGGCAATCACAAATATTGCCTCAGATTAATATTCAGTGATTATACTTTGGGTAACATTATAAAGAAGTCAATTCTATTGTAAAGTCCAACAGTCCATCAGACTACAATCTTTTCTGTTTCCACTTTGAAGTATTATTTTCCTTTTTAATATAGAACACCAGAAATGGTGACAGTAATTTAATGTCTTATCTCTGGGGCAGACTTCCCTTTCCAATTCCTGGATCTCTCTTCCCTGGGAATATATCCTCTATGCATGCTTCAATCATGCATTCATTCATTTATTCACTCGTTTGTTCATTCAACACACATTCATCAGCCTATGAGTGATAGAACCTCAGAATCCATCGGTGAGGAGATGAAGAACCTGCTCTCATGGAACCTGAGTTTCAGAGTCAGTGTTTTCACTGGAAAATGAGGTTTATGCATGGGATGAGTCTTGTCAGATTGCAGGAGATTGAATGACTCAGAACATTGCTAGGCACAGCGTAGGAGCTTACAAAATTTTAGTCTTTCTTTCTTTTATTTTTGTAGTAAAAGTGGTAGCAAAGTTTACTAGGAAAGGAGTACACTTTGAATAGACTGAAAGCTGGTTGCCTCTCAAGTGAGAATGACCAACCTTTCTTCATCATATCATCTCCATATTTTAAAGTCTGCAAAGAATCACCGGGGGCAAATTCCAAAGAGCTGTTAGGATCTGGCTCCTGACTTTGCCTTCTGCCTCATTGCCAATGTATGCCTTACTCTCTAGCCATATAGAACTACTCATGGCTCCCATCAGGTGTTGTCATTTTACATATTATGCCTGGATATACTCTGCCGCCTATGCACTGAGTCTTTCCCTTGGAGAATTAGCTCAAATTGTATCTGCTGTTTCTGTTTTTGTTTTTTCAGGGGAGTGCTGTTTGTTTGTTTCGTTTTGTTTTTTGAGACAGGGTCTCACTATGTAGCCCAGGTTGTTTTTAAACTCATGATCCTCCTGCCTCAGCCTCCTGAGTGCTGGGGTTACTGATGTATGCCACCATGCCCTGCTTGAATTGTATTTTCTGTGAAGAGTCATAGATATGCACAGCATATCCATGACCCCAGCTGGTCACATGGATCTTTTGTCCACTGAGAACTCACCTCTGACTCTAGTGACTTCTCTTGGATATTTCAGTTAACTCACTTAGATCTCATACTGTGTTATTATGTGTAGCAGTGACCAACACATGAAGGGTGCATTAAACCATATAGCCCTGTGAGCCATACCACTCCTGGGGATATACCCAAAAGACTGTGACACAGGTTACTCCAGAGGCACCTGCACACCCGTGTTTATTGCGGCACTATTCACAATAGCTAAGTTATGAAAACAGCCAAGATGCCCCACCACTGACAAATGGATTAAGAAAATATGGTATCTATACACAATGGAATTTTATGCAGCTATGAAGAAGAACGAAATGTTATCATTTGCTGGTAAATGGATGGAATTGGAGAACATCATTCTGAGTGAGGCTAGCCAGGCCCAAAAGACCAAAAATCGTATGTTCTCCCTCATATGCGGACATTAGATCAAGGGCAAACACAACAAGGGGATTGGACTTTGAGCACATGATAAAAGCGAGAGCACGCAGGGAGGGGTGAGAATAGGTAAGACACCTAAAAATTTTGCTAGCATTTGTTGCCCTTAATGCAGAGAAACTAAAGCAGATACCTTAAAAGCAACTGAGGCCAATAGGAAAAGGGGACCAGGAACTAGAGAAAAGGTTAGATGAAAAAGAATTAACCTAGAAGGTAACACACACGCACAGGAAATCAATGTGAGTCAACTCCCTGTATAGCTACCCTTATCTCAACTAGCAAAAACCCTTGTTCTTTCCTACTATTGCTTATACTCTCTCTCCAACAAAATTAGAGATAAGGGCAAAATAGTTTCTGCTGGGTATTGAGGGGTTGGGGGGAGGGGGGAGAGTGGGAGGTAAGGGAGGGGGTGGGGGCAGGGGGGAGAAATGACCCAAGCCTTGTATGCACATATGAATAATAAAACAATAAAAAAAACATATAGCCCTGTGAAACATGTGTCTTAGACCCCAGGTGCAGGAAGAAAGATTGAAGATAAAGACACAGGAGATCTGGGACTTTCAAAAAATGATGGCATAATTAAATTAATGTGCTAATTTGTTTCCCATCCTTCTCAAACTCTCACATAAAAAATAGTAAAGATGCTTTAAAATAAATGATAACCATTTGTACTAAAAAGTTAAATGGGTAACATTAGTGGGTCAGAAATTGTGAGCAATTTTTTAATAATAGAAAATAGACCTCATTGAATGGGAATAAAATCAAAATGCAGAAATTCACAGCTCCAAGTTCACAGGCAAAGGCTGCTACAGATAGAAGAGCCACTGTTCCCGACAGAAGTCTGAGGGACATTGGACTGGTGTTGACAAATACACACAACCTATGTTGATTGGAGACAATTATCTGGGTTTAAGACTGTTTCTAGATCAGATGGGTAAGGTCACCCCTCTCCATTGACATTTGTCAGCAATAGAGAGCAAGGCTCAAGGAGTAGAGCACTTGCCTACCAAGCACAAGGACCTGAGTTTGAATCCCAGAACTGCTCTCCCCAAAAATAAATAAGTCAAGAAATAGTCATAATGTACTGAAAATAAAACCCAAATCACCAACATTAGTATGGAAAAAGTTAAATGATATGGAAGAAGGATATAAAAAGTATAAATCTTAAGAAAATTTCAGAAAGAAAAGAAATTTGCAGGAAAAGAAATAATACCAAAAACATTAAAAATAATTTCCAAAAGTGGAAGAAAGGAATTTCTCAGATAAAAAGAATCCACTGAATGTTAAACACAGCTACTATACAGATACAAATAACAGGTAATGAGTGGAATAAGGGAACAGTATTCTTTAGATGGTGGTGACTTTATGAAGATGTGATATTCAAGTAGACAATAAATGACATAAAGAATCAGAGAAGAACATTTCAAACATAAATGAGAACTTTTGCAAAAGCTAAAGGTAGGAAATCACTGGGACAACCCAAGGAATTGGAAGACCAGCGTGAGTAAAGACAAGACTGAGGGTAAATCATCCATGGCATTATATGACGTAGAAAATAGTTTGTTATTCATTAGAATGTTTAAAGAATAGAATAATATGATTCAACTCACTTCTAAGGAGATCATTTCTGTTTTGTGGAAGATGCACGAGAATGGAGCAGAGAGTTCTATATGGAATTCCAGCTAGAGTTGATGAGTCTGAACCATCCTGTTGGCACAGAAGACTAAAAGGAGTAAACAGGTGTATTCTGGAGGTAGAATCAATAAGACGTGCCTGACAAATTAGCCGGAAGAAAGGAAAGAATCAAGAACTATTTGTGGTTTGGTCAATGGTAACAAGGTCAATGGTACAGTCACTTACCCTTTATAGAAAAGACAGGATATTAATTTTCTAATAAAGGAGAAATAAAGAATTACTAATAAGCTGGTTAAGCTTGAGACATTTGAGAGCCCTTAAATGGGGCTAATAAGAGCAAGACAGTGAGATAAAATTCTAACATTCAGGGAGAACTCTGATTTACAGATGCACATTTAGATTTTTTCATAATATTTTATTATTGATTACTTATCTGTAGCAACTGTAACTGTGGTGACATTTTGTTTCTATCATTTATGTACCTTACTTTTATTTCTTTTTAAATTTTCTGCAATACCATTCTTGGGGATATACCCAAAAGACTGTGACACAGGTTACTCCAGAGGCACCTGCACACCCATGTTTATTGCAGCACTATTCACAATAGTCAAGTTATGGAAACAGCCAAGATGCCCCACTACTGACGAATGGATTAAGAAAATGTGGTATTTATACACAATGGAATTTTATGCAGTCATGAAGAAGAACGAAATGTTATCATTCGCTGGTAAATGGATGGAATTGGAGAACATCATTCTGAGTGAGGTTAGCATGGCCCAAAAGACCAAAAATCATATGTTCTCCCTCATATGCGGACATTAGATCAAGGGCAAACACAACAAGGAGACTGGACTTTGATCACATGATAAAGTGAGAGCATACAAGGGAGATATGAGGATAGATAAGACACCTAAAAAATTAGCTAGCATTTGTTGCCCTCAACGCAGAGAAACTAAAGCAGATACCTTAAAAGCAACTGAGGCCAATAGGAGAAGGGGACCAGGAACTAGAGAAAAGGTTAGATGAAAAAGAATTAACCTAGAAGGTAACACACACGCACAGGAAATCAATATGAGTCAACTCCCTGTATAGCTACCCTTATCTCAACTAGCAAAAACCCTTGTTCTTTCCTACTATTGCTTATACTCTCTCTCCAACAAAATTAGAGATAAGTGCAAAATAGTTTCTCGTGGTATTGAGGTGGGGGAGGGAGAGGGAGGGAGAGGAGTGGATGGTAAGGGAAGGGGTGGGGGCAGCGGGGAGAAATGACCCAAGCATTGTATGCACATATGAATAGTAAAAAAAAAATTAAAAAAAATTCTGATTTTAGTTGACATAAAAATTGCAGGTATTCCTCTAGTACAGTGTGATATTTTGACACATGTAAGGTGCAGTGATCAAATTGGGAAACTAGCACATGCTTCACCTGAAAAAGTTATCATTTCTTTGTAAAAGAACCATTCAGAATCCTCTCTATGAACTATTTTTTTACTGTTGTGTCTTGGTGATAGTTAACAAAGTTCTTACAATATATCATACTTGAATTCACCCCCTCCATCATTTTGCTTTATCCCCTTGTCACCATTCCTGGAATAGTTTCCACAGGTCTTCTAGCTATTTTTGAAATACACCACACATTATTGTTAACTGCAGTCATGC
Organism: Castor canadensis; assembly: GCF_047511655.1. Lineage (NCBI taxonomy): Eukaryota > Metazoa > Chordata > Mammalia > Rodentia > Castoridae > Castor > Castor canadensis. The sequence continues at coordinate 35,378,795 of NC_133404.1, read as the reverse complement.
TACTGTGATATAAAACACTAGAGCTTAGTCCTCCTGTCTTACTGTATTCTTGTACCCGTTTTGACAACTGTTTTCTTTCACCCTCCCTGGTATCCTTCTCAGTCTCTGGCAACCAGCATTCTATTATCAACTTGTATGAGATCAACTCTTTTATGAGTGAGAAGATGTGGTCTTCATCTTTCTGTGCATAGCTAATTTCACTTAACACAATGTCTTCTAGGTTCATCAAAGTGGCCACAAATGATAGGATTTCATGATTTTTATGTCTAAATAATATTCCGTTGTGTACACGTTTTTCTTATTTTCTTTTTATTGTTTTCCTTTCTTTTTTCTTTGAGTCAGCATCACACTACTGGCTTGAAACTATTTTTTTGATTCCTATTAATATATAATAGTTATACAGGGGATACATCGTGATATTTACACATATACTTAGAATATATCTTAGTCAGATTTACTCCCTCCATCATTCTCCCTCTTCCCACTCCCCTCCTTCTTAGAATATTTGCAACAGATTTCAGTCTTCTGTTTTCATATATAGATACAAAACACATCCCCTATATATACCCTCACTCCCCCTTTCCTTGTACCCATCCAGTGGGAGCATTGGTACCCAGCCCTAGAAAAGATTTATTTTTCTCTCCTGCCCTTCATTTAAAAAAAATCCAAGAGGGTTAACCTTTGGTGCTTCAGGTCTGTATACATGGTATATTTATCAAATTAACACCCTTCCCTTCATTACTTACTCATTCTCTATCACCATGTTTCCCTAATATTCAACCGCTTTCTATACAGTACATTACATTATGTTCATATGTAGTTGGGTTGTTCCAATATTTTTCAACCTCTGACATTTTCTCTCACCTCCCATTAGATATAGCCCAGGGTAGTCTCTAATCCGTTACCTGTCATCTTCCTGCCTCAGCCTCCTGAGATGTGGGATTATAGACTGTGTCATCACACCCACCTCAACCATGATATTTTTATCTACTTATCTAACAAGAGACACCTAGGTTGATTCCATATCTTGGGGACTGTGACTTGTACTACAATAAAAATAGAAGTACAGTTGTCTCCTTGAAATACTGATATCCTTCCTTTATATACACAACTACTATAGTAATACAATTGCTAGATTATATCATAGCTCCCTTTAGAATTTTGTAACCAGTAAATACAATACTAAAATTCATGGTAATAGATGATATCACCTATAAAATATAACAGAAGGAATCAAGAATGGAGTCCTCAGGAATCAGTATTTGAAGTCATTTATCAGTTTAGACACTGTTGAGGGGATCAACAAAGGAGAAAAAGGAAGAGCAGTGTTACAAAGATCATGCATGGAGAGGAGAGAGTGTTTCAAGTGACAAAGTGTTTCAGGTCACTGATATCCATAGTTACATTCATAGTTTTCCAGTGGAGGTAAAGTAAGGTCAAAAAAAGAATCAATTCATTGTTTTGACAGTAGAAAGGATATTGTTTGCCTTAACATTAAATATTTAGCTGATTATTTAAATTTGGTATTTATATTTAGAGGGAGGAACTAAAAGCTAGACCATAGAAGACGAGACCTGATGGGGGGGAGGATATGGAGACTGTGTACAATGACAACTCTTTCTAAAAGCCTGGCCAAACATAGCAGCAGAGAAACAGTCTGTTTCTGCCTGAAGGGTGACACATGATCAAGGAAAGATGTTTATTTTCTTAAAGATAGATATCTGTACTTTAAGAGTCATGATGACATAATAAAATTGTAGCAAGAGGTGGTTTTCTAAGGGGCAACATCTTCATCTTTTCATTAATCTTGTAACAATAATTTTTTTATGATTTTTCCTTTATCACAGCTTCAGTAGTGGCCAATGATGTCAGACCAAAGATGGATATTAAGGGGAGGGTGTCAGTGAACAACCACAATAATGTAGTCTACATTCCTCACCCTGTGTGGATGAGTCTTAAATCAAGAATAGACTTTAGAATACTGTGTCAAAGACTTTGAGGAGCTGTGAGGAAGCTGCAGCAATTCAGGAGTGATATTCCTGACAGAAGTATGTGTCATTTCTGAAAGAAGCCTTAGGACTCTGCAGAAAATGTTTTGTTAATGTCACTCTAGGGAGCCAAGTCATATGACAAGAAGATCTTAAGGAGGAGGAGTATGGTGACATGGGTGGGGGAAGGGTGGAGTTAGGGGTTTTCACAGAAATATTTTCTTTAATGAGCATTAGCAAGTTCATTCACTATTTGAATTATATTGGAATTGTTTGGCAAGTAGTTGGCTTCATGGTGGAACCATAAACTTTTTAAAGGCAAGGGATGTGATCTATTTTGTCCTGGGGCGTCAGCATCTAACCCAGGGCCTGGCACTAATGGTTCTCATTGAATATTGATGAAATAATGGAATGGATAAATGGATGCCATGACTGGACTCATGAAAATTAGAGATGTTATAAACATACCCATGGTTCATAGGGCTGTGTTATTTATGATGTTATAAGTATCATATATCCTAGAAATTCCCAATTTCAAGTCTTACCCATTATCTCCTCACATGTTCCTATTATAGATATAATTATAAATAGATAAATGATGACAGATAGATAGATGATAAAATTAACCCATTACAGAAATTCTTACTGTACTCCTTTCCCTTAATGGTTCCCAAGGGCCTATCATTAAGCAACCATCTGTTTGGCTTACTCTTTCAATAGCCATAAGTATTAACAGTACTTATTGAACATTACCCAGGCATTAGAACACCATTCTGTACCTCACACACAAGTGCACTTAATTTTAAAAATAATTTGGAAGTGTATAATTATGATAATTTCCATCTCACAGATGAGCAATGAAGCTGATAGGATCCTAGGGTTCAACCAAGATCACATATCTAGCAAGGAATTGTGGGATTAGAAGCCAGACCAAGTTCAAGATTTTAACCACAGGAATATGAATATCACTATATCCTTAGAAATTCAAATCCCTAATGTGGGTAAATTTGTTACTAGTACACAGCAGCCCAGGCCTGCTGAATTGGGGTAGAACTGGAGAGGAGGAATTCTGGCCAGAGTAAAGTACCAGAATGCTAGGAGCCTACAGGGGAAGGTCAGAGGCTGCACAGAAACCACACTGTGCTCCAGAAATGAGTTTAAGCTATTTCAGAATGTGTCTGTGGCCAGCCCTTTGTCCTAGGCTTGCACTAGACCACTAGGGCCCTTACTGGAAAGATAATTTACGATGCTGGAGGCACATGAGCCCTTTTGCAGAGTCTCCAAGATGGGAACAATGACTCGTACTTTCCTGAGCAGTTCCCGGTGTTTCCTAAGCTATAGATAGTCTCAAGCAGCTTTGAGTTTTTCTTTGTTCTGAATGCTGACTTCATTTCGGAGATGAACCTCTGTTTTACTAATTTACCACAGGAAATAAGGATATTAGTGAGATGGTAGAATGTTCTTGCAGAGGAAGAAAACTTGAAAATCTGTACAGACAAACCAGTCTGGAAGTTTTCAACGGATGTATTCCACTTGTTAGGAAACTTACTTTTTTATTAATGTACTTCCTTGACCTTCCCTGCCCTGCATTTCTTCCCCCATCCTCCTATAACTTAGAGAATTAGCATACGATTTATTGTCTTTCTTAGAATTCTTCCCTGCCATGAACCACTATGATTGGCAGCAGACACCTCTCTGGCAACCTGGTGGAAATATTTGAAGTGGCTTCAGTGCCTGAATCCACTTAGCTCTGCTTATGCTACCTCACTAGATTGACGGGGAGGAAATTATGCTAAAAAAGTTGTAACCGTGCAATAAAAAAAGTCTCCTTCGGCCTGTTCCACTTGGCAGTTTACCTGTTTAGCTGTCCCTTCCCTTCAAGCAATAACACCTACTGAAAATGTGGGAAAGACTTGTATAACCGAATACAGTCCAGATAGAGAGATTTTGTGAAAGCAGCACAGATTGTCAGTGTACCAGTGACTTCTTTTCCAAGCTGTGGAAACAATTGGTGCACACATAATTGCCTTCTTGCATCATCTATCCAAAGAGCCTGGTTCTTATTTTGAGAGACAAAGAAGCCATGTGTCTTTCCACCAAACATGATGGAGATGGGATAAAATTGGAGGCTCCCTGGAGGCCTGGTGGGAAGTTGATCTGAAAATTGTGATCAAATACTTTCCCCCATCATTTTTAAATGGGTTAATCAAGAGGGCCATGTGTGGAATGCAGTTGGCTGCTCTTCATTGGTGCTCAAATACACAGTCTAGAGATATATTTACATCCATTACTCTTACTAAATAAAAGCATAGAAGTTTTGTCAATGTTTTTGTGTTGGTAATATTTTTGAAAGTTTTTCACATAGAGATTTTAAAAATTAGTCTTCTTCTTGTGGTTAATTTTTTTTTCAGTGCACTAATATATTGTAAAGATGAGTGGATTTGTCTCTGGAATTCCAATCACCAAGTCCCCTCTCTCAAGCACTCCCTTCAACAGTTCCCTTTCAAAGCAATGCTATTCTGTAGTCCTCCACAACCTTTCCTTACACACATTCACTGAATAAATACTTGCAATTCACTTAGGAAGAACCAGATACTGTGTGTTAGGATGAGGATAGAGAGATGACAGGCCCTGTTCCTGTCGTTGGGGCCTGCTAACCCTCTTGAGAAAATGTTTGAAAATTTGAAGCATACAAATGACAAACAAGCCCAAGCACACTTCATCACTTAGGATTATTTGTATACTAGCAGAAGATAAACACTATGGGTTATTTCACCTCAAACAAATACCATATCCACATAGTTTTGCATAAAACTTCAGGATTTACATGAATCCCCTAAAGTCTATCTAGTGAGAGATGCCAGATTAAAAACAGCAGTTTTTAAAAATAGAAGGAAACTCAATCTGAGTGAAGTTTCCCAGCATGAGTGTGAAATATGCTTTATTAGGGGAACTTTTAAGTGTAAGCAGTAGTTGTTTCCCTTTCCTCTTGTGCTCAGGTGTCTGGTGTATTCACTTTGACGCCAAAGTGGACGTCCTCCCCACCCCCACTTCTGAAGCCTGCAAAGCTCCTGAGCATTTTAAGCTCAGGAATTACCTTGGTTGAAATGCCTCATAGAACAACTAAGGATTACACATAAATGTGCCTTTGTGCACATGTGTGTGTACACACACATATACAGAGCAAAGTGAATCAGCTTTAAAGCATGGAAAATAACATCCAGGTGCCTAAGAGGAACAAGTTCACACGGTGAGCAGTAAGTTGGAGTTGAAACCCAATGATTCAAGGAGACAAGGAGTCTACATGTGTTCTTACATTATAGTCTTATCTACTTTGTGGGGAATAAAAGGTCCAGACCCTGTTCTTGAAGGAAGTAGAAGGGACTGAGAGTTGCACTATCTCTGGGATCCAGGAACAAATTGTCCACTCTATAAAATCTTTTACTAATAGTCATGTGTCCTACAGTTAAGGCACCTGCCATGCTCAGTTAAATGGCAGGCTATTGGAATTCCAACAATGTAGAGAAAATGCTTGGTCAATAAATTAATATAAAAATGTATTTAAAACAAAGAGGGACCAAAAAACAGGCAAGTTTGAAATTTTTCTCTTCTTGAGGCTCAGAAAATTATCATTTCTTTCCCCTGCACCCATCCCATCTCTTGATTCTCTTTCTTCCACAGGTCCAGGGAAGGGCACTGATGTTCTCTTATCTGCTCTAAGTCTGGACTGGCCAAAGATAATACAATTTCCACCCTAACCTGATAGTCCACTACCTATTGCAGGAAAGAGTGGACTAAGAAATGTACGCACACCTGGGTGGAATCACTCTGTAACAGATAGTGTCTGTCCCTCAGGCTCATTCACATTCAGAAGAGGATTGTTTTGCAAGTGAATTTCTCTCCCCAGATCCAGATCCATGCCTTCCCTTAATAATCATTTATTACCTCTCAAAATTGTCACATTCCACATCTCCTTCTCCCCTTGAAGACAGACTCGACCTCATTGATTTATTTGGTAATTATACTCCTGTGACTTCTCCCTCATGCATGTTAAATTTGTGCTCTTTTCTCCTGTTAATCTGTCTATTGTCAGTTTCTCAGCAAATCTTCAAGAAGACATAGGGGAACTTTTCCTGCAGTATCTATATCTGAAACTATCAGCTTATAAAAAAGCAGTAGCCATTTTCTCAGAAGTCAGCAGAGGAAATAGTAAGCATAGCACAGAAGCAAACTGTGTCATGAAAACTGACTGGACTAAATACAGGAAGCCCACTTCATATGGGAATGTGAAAGTCACTTAGAAATAGGTATGTTAAAGATGTTCAGAGACAAACACATAAACCAAATCTGAGAAGATAGGGAAAGGAACAGGATGATAAAATTAAATGCTGATTTGAGAATGCATCAAATAAATTTCTGGTTAAAATATGATAAATGTAACCATAGGTCCATCTTTATTCTGTGCAGAAAACAACTTAAAAGGACAAGTAGAACAATTAGAAGATGACCACAGATAAAGAATGCTAAAGTACTGAAAGGACTTCCAAAAAGAAGCAAACTGGTTCATGACAGAGAAGGCTGGAAACTCAGGACTTAGAAATGCCATGTACTCCTGGAAACAAAGTCAGGAATGGATCTTAACAGAGAAGGATAGAGACTTTGCAAGAAATCACTAGATCTCAGGCTCCCTTCTTCCTTTTCCCATTCTCATTTCTCATAGCAAATGATATAGATTATCCTCTTCAAAGGGTTAAACTTTTCAAGCTCAGTATGATGGCAGAAGTGGGGACAGGGTGTAGTGACATTCTAAGTACCAAAAGGAGGACTGAATCGCACATTCTGGATTGAACAAGAAGACCCCTTGCTTGCTCTCCTATTTAAACCCTAGAATGCTAAAAATTTAAGCTTAAAACCCTAAGGGATGTTGTTGGTAAATTCTAATTTAGCTCAATGGAAGGGTCCAAGCAAAAAGACCTACAGACCTTAACACTGAGGTACCCCCCCCCAAAAAAAAGCTTCTGGATTCCTGTTCAATTTCTCTTTAGTAAAGCTTACTGTCAGTAAATCTCAATTTGCCTCTAGTAAGTCCTACCATACACAGCTTACACTCAACATTTTAGGGTCCTCTTATTGAGAAAAGAAGAAGATAGCATCTGTTATTTGTGGAAATCCTTACAAAGCCAAAAGCAACATACAAAGAAACATATCAAAAGAACAAAGTAAAACTTTAATGCACACAAATGTATATGATTAGAGGGATAAAGGTAGATATTGCTTCTATGAATCAATCAAATAAAATTTCAAAAAACTTTCAACAAATAATAAAGAACACAAAGAAATTATAAGATTTAGTATAATGTTTGAAGATAATGTAGGCAAAACTCACAAAAAATCTAAGAAAAAGTCAAAGATTTCATAATTATAGAGCAATAGGGGAAAATAAGAGAATTAATTGTTTTAGAACAACCAATGTCTGATTTACAGTATTTTCAGAAAGAGAGAACATGAATAATGAAAAAGAAGAAACTATCAAATAAATAAAAAAGAAAATTCCCCAGACTAATTTTCCAGTTTGAAAGGGCCCACTCCATATTCAGAATAAGAAGAAAGCACACACACACACACACACACACACACACACACACACACACATACACGCACACATACGTGCGCGCACCAGAAAATGGTCTCTTAAAGTTTTTAAAACTTCAGAGAAAAACAATATATATATGTATATATTTATGTACATATTTACATATATTTATACAACAGGAATATATATATATATATATATACAGAATGTATACATTTATATGAGAGGATTTACAATGAGAATTGGCTAATATGACTATAGAGGCCAAGAAATAACATGTCAGCTGAAGATTTTTTTTTTTAATTCAGCTGTATACTGCTTTAAAAGACTCACTTGAAATTGCTTTGTACTTTCTATACAGAATTTAATATAGAATTTTTTAAACCTATTGAAATCATCATAAGAAGGGGACTAAGATAAAAAGGAGAAAAATAGAGGGCATGAACCAATTCAAGTTATAATACAAATATACATGAAAATATCAAAAGAAAACTCCCTGTAGAGCTATCTTAAACAAACAAAAACGCCTTTTTTTTTCCCCAAAAAAACAAGGAACAGGAAGGTAAACCAGGTCCTGTCTGAGGATTGGTACCAGTTGGAGGGGAAGGATGTAAGGAAAGGAGTAGGAGGGTGAATGTGGTGAAATACTATGCACTCATGTATGAAAATGGAAAAATGAGACCTGATGAAACTATTCCAGGAATGGGAGAGGGGATAAAGGAGAATGATGGAGGGGGTGAATTCAACTGTGATATGTTATGAGATCTTTTGTAAATGTCACAATGTACCCCCAGCACAATAATAACATAAGAAAAACAAAAGAAAAAAACCTAAGTAAGTAAAAAGATTGATCGTAAGATTTCAAAGTTTATTAGACAAATGCCAAAGTACAATCAGAAAATCCTGTAGGTTCTTCCTTCAAAATATATTTCAATCTGACCATTCAATCTGACCACTTCTTGTTATATACCTGCTACACCTGCTTTCGGACCAGCCTCACTATCACTGGATCATTGGCAAGGCCTTTGACAGGTCTTCCCGCCCTCTCCCTTTGCTCACTCTGCCTTGTCATCACCAATCAGCTAGAATGATTCTACTACAGCCCAAGTCAGACATTGTTTAAAGTTACACCTTGCTCCATTGTTCAAAATTCACTGAATGAAATCTGATGTGCTGTCAATGATCTCCTCTCCCATCACCTACCCTCATTTATGCTAACCATCCTCCTGTCTGAGGAGTATTCTTCAGTGGTGAAGTTAGTGATTTACTAAAACATAACAATTCTGAGTGTTACACCAAACAAACAAACAAACAAACTAGTCTCCAACGGTGTAGAGAGGAAAAAACAAAGACTTCTGAGAAAGATACACATTCACAGTCAGTGACTTAACTTTCCTCTCTCAGAAAATTGTAAGTACAGAAAGACAGGGTAAGAATGCAAAATACTAAAGCCAACACAGCTAAATCTAAAAAATGCAAATCTAAAAGTTTAATCTAAAAACTGCAAATCAGCAGAAGGGAAAAGATAAACAAAGATGGTGAAGTAGGGTGAATATGGACTACAAATTTTGTATACATGTATGAAAATAGAACCATGAAACCTGATGAAATTGTTTTAAGACGAAGGGAATAAGGGAGACTGTTGGAGGCATGAATCTATTGAAGATACATTGTAAGCATATTCATGTCACAATGAAACCCCCCCTTGCACAATTAATACAGGCAAATAAAAATGTAAAAATAATAAATTTAATGTAACTATAGTGAATTTAGGGAAGGACTGGTTAAGACTAGAAGATTGGTAGTTAGAAGATAGGCAAATCTTTCTGACTGATTTACTAGCTGCCTTATGAGAGATATACATGTTTCCTCCACTTCAACACAGGTGTGTTTTGAGGATAAAATTAAATAATACATGATGGGAAGTTCCTGGCTAAAAATGCCAAAGTTGTGTGTGTGTGTGTGTGTGTGTGTGTATACATAATCCTGCACCAAAATAAACTCTAAGATGTACCCTTTTTGAGAAAAAATGGAACAGTTACAAAAATTAACCATAAAAGATATCCCAATACGTAGAACATAAAATTTGAGATGTATATCATTTTTAGTCAGGCACAAACTGTGGATCACACCAAAATTCAAAATTACATTGGAGTAACAAGACAACAAAATAAGTGAAAAAATAAAAAGAAACGTAATTATAAGGGCCAGAAAGAAAATAAAAACTAGCATGGATCCCAGACTAACTATTGTCCAAATAGAAGATATAAGAGTATCTATAGCCAGACTTAGTTAAAGAATTTGCCTAGTGTGTTAAATAAAATGACAAATGTGGGAAAATACAGCAGCATTGCAAGACCTCAAAAATAATCAATTAAAAAAATTAGATAAAATAAAACTTCATTTGATTGAGTGATCAAAGCTATTATTAAGAGAAAATATACAAGACATACATGGAAGAATAAACAAAGAGACCTAAACAGATTAAATTACATAACATGCACATGAGTAGAAAAATAATATTTTAAGGTGTCACATATTCCCAAATAAATATTTCAATTAATAAAACTACAATGAGTATTAAGAGAATCCTAAGAAGCTAATTATAAAATGAGAATAAACAACTCAAGAACAATGAAGGTAATTCTGTAAAAAGAGAAAGTTAAGAGTGAAGTAGGTTAAAGTGACAGAGGATGAATTGTCCTTACAGATAGCATCTCATTACAAATTTATAATAATTAAATTATTAGTATTAGCACAGAAAACAAAAGAGATTGGTGGATGGTGATAGAAAGCCCCAAACAGGCAAAAGCCATACTTCGATATGTGATGGTGGGTGCAGGTGGTAATAACACCCAAGCAACCAACATCTATTTTATGTCTTGGTTTTCCATCACCATTTAAAAATAATTTGCAGCTTATAAAAAAATAAAAAGGCATGCTACATGTATTAGAATCTATTTTTTAAGATCTTTAAAAGATTAAGATATAAGAGAACATACACTAGAAAATGCTCAAAATAAGACTCAAAAAATTCAAACCAAAAAGAAAGTTATTGCAACTTTAATTACACCTCTCCCATGTATGATTTCTAATGAATAAAAATCTCAGACAAAGCTGAGGAGAAGGAGGAGGAGCTGAGTGAGAGAAGATGGTTACAGCAAAATGTAGCAGAAAAAGATTGATATCTAAAATTCATTAAAATTATGGGTGAGAAAAAGGTAGGGAAAAAAAACTAGAAAAATGGTTAAAAGTTTTAAACAGAAAATTTACACAAGAGGAATTTTGTTTAACTAATTCACACAAAGACAGGTTCAGACTCATAATTAGAAACTTGCAGTGAATAAAACATTTTTATCCATCAGTTTGGCTAAAAATAGCAATTGCTGGTGAGTAGGAAGGAAAACTATGAAAAACAAGTTCATTCATAGATGGTGAGAGTATAATTTTTTCAAGAACTCTGCAAAATAACTTGACCAAACACAAATTATTTATCAACCTACCTATCTACATATCTGTCTGTCTGTCCGTCCACCTACCCACCCATCTATCTGTCTGTCTATCTATCCATCCGTCTATCTATCTATCTATCATCTATTGTCTCCAAGTTCAGCTCTGATCTTGGAAGCTATCAATCCCTTCTTTATGACACAAAAATGCTGAACAAGTGAAAAGCAATGACTTTTCTGGGAACCATCAGATACATGAGGCTGTGGGGTAAACTGCCATTTAAAATCTAGAAGATTTCCCCAGAAATACACAAGCTCTTGCTCAGCATTTGCCACATCGTGTAAGGGTTGTCACATTACAGAATCGATAGTCTGTTCTGCACTATTTACATTCTGAAATAGATATCTATTCTGCAGCAGACACTCTATCCTATTCTATCGATAGATACTTCTTTCAGTATCGGTTGATATATGAAAGGGCATAGAAACATCAATTGAAATAGAAGTAGATCCCTGTGTTATTAACAGGAAATAAGCCTGTTAATTCAAGCCATTTGAGTCAATGCTTTCCTTTCTTTTGCTTAAAGACAATATTTAAAGTCTAGTAAACTGAAAAAAAATGAGTTTCAATTCTTAGTAATCACTTATAAATAGTAGATATGTATGAATGAAGTGATATTCCTTAGATTTCTTCAAAATAATGTGTGCGTGAAAGGGAAGGTGGGCAGGGTGGAAGAAGAGTGAGGTGCGTCATTAGTTGATAGCTGTGGGAGCTGGCTAATGGTTACATGCAAATTGATTTTACCACCACGTCTTCCTTTTTATATGTCTGAAATTTTCCATCATAAAAAGTTAAAAAATGTAATTTTTTATATGCAACTATTTACTTACTTAAATACAAAAAGCCATGGGCTGCACAAAATAAGAATCTGTGCATTTGTTTCACGACTAACAGATATGATTCTGCTTTTTCTTTGTTTCAAAAGGCACATGATGGAAACAGCCTTCTTTGTAACTTGCGTGAGATTGCATCACTTGTTATTTAAGGAATACAAATTTGAAGAGTATAAATGGCACCATTTGAAGATGGGGGATTAGGCAGAAATATGTGAAAATGTATTCGTTAAGTGTGCTGAGGGCCAATGTGTGGGAGACATTAAGTTTAGGAATTTGACTTTCCACACTAATCAAACTGAAAATAGCACCATCCTTTCTGACTGTCATGGAGAAGTAAGTTTCACAAGATCTCAGACCACCACCATTACAAGAGGGGGTGATCAAGAGTCTTCACAGTCTACGACAGTCAGCCATCTGCAGATTGAAGAAACTTTGCAGAAAAGGCTGATTATAAGGGACTTGGGCATCCCCAGATTTAGATATATACAGGGGTCCTAGAACCAAGACCGCATGGACACCAAGGGCAACTGTCTATGTATAGCTTCCCTGTAACCTTAGCTCTTATGAAAATGCTGTCAAGGCTTGGTTACTAATTTATCTTGTTTTGTTCTATTTTATTTTGAATTGTCATTTTTGTGGTTGGTTTGATTTGTTTGCTCACCAGTTGTGGTTGTTCTTCCAAGAGGTTGCAATGAAGTTTCTTGTGATTATTTCAGCATACCATGTCTGTTTCTTTTTCTGAGTTTATTTATACAAAGTTGCTAAGCAAGATCTACACAGTCTTCAAAGAACCCCAAAAAGCCCAGAGCCAAGAAATGCAGATTTGCCTTTGCCTTCCCTGCTGCTCTTGAGGGCGTTAGAAAAAAGCCCCCATTTTGTGCATTGGATTCCAAATAGCTTGAAAGCAGTAGTTCAAACACATATTCTGCATTCAAATAATAATTTAAAAAAAGTTAACATGCAGCTTCTGGGCTTACATGTGCAGTTTGAAGAAATTTGGATGCAGAGCTTATCTCCTATCTCAGGGTTGTATAATATTCCTACTATAGCACTTGAGCCCATACTGGTGCCAGACACTTGATAAGTTCTCAGTAATGTGTACTAAATTGAGTTTGATTTACTTTTAAATATACTGCAATGAAATACCAACCAAATATGAGTTGGCAAAGCCTTCGGACTCTATGCTTGAGACAGAGTTAGAATTTTAATTTGCTGTCTTTAAATTGAAAGAGATACACTCCAAAAAAGTGCCACATCACTTCTTTTTTTAAAGATGTATTAGGTCATGTCAAATTCTTCATCTTCTTCTCTGGATTTGCTGAATTCAGTACCTAGTGGTATCCTTTAATTGCTCATAGTAGATGTATCACTGCCACTTTGTAATAGTCTGTATAAGAGGTAGAATCATTCTTCTAGATTTCTATCTTGGGGTCAGTGTCCATGCATCTTCCTCACACAGAACTCCTGGAACTCAGAGACACTCCAGGAATTTCAGCACAGACTTTCCAGTAATAGGTCTGGCGCACTCCGAATCCAGCATAGAACAATGGAACTTTGCAAACAAACATGGTGTTCCCAGATGGGGGTCCCTTAATTCAAACCTGTCACAAAGCAGTGAAGGAGACAAGAGGAAGAAACAGACAGGCCAGCTAATGGTTTCAGAATAAGCTCTCCAGATGCAATGCACTTTTTTGGTGCACCCCAGGCTGTCATCAATGTTTCAACATTTAATGTCTTATTTTCTGCTTTTTTTTTTTTTTTGCCTGCCATAGAAATTGAACTAAAATTCCCTCTTGGCTGAAGGTATCATACACATTTCTTTTTTTCTTTCACTGTGCTCTGACCTGCGAGCATCTTGAATAGGGTTTCCTTCACAGGGTGTTAATATCCCAGACGGGAAGCTGACATGTGAGTACTGTCACCTGCTGTCAATCATTCCTTACATTTTCTGCTTTGAGTTGTAATTCATTATTTTTACTTCATTGCTTCATCTTCTTCATGCACCTCACTGGTAAAGGGAGAGGATGCTTCTTTAGATATGAGTACTTTATGAAGACAGGGTCACTTTGCAAAAGGAAACATGAACTTGCCCCCACTATCATCAATGACTTCTTCATTCTGAGATGCTCCAGTACCCCCACTGCCACACACACACACGCTACCCTGGTCTCCAACAACTTTCTCATTCTCTTCACTGATCTCCAGGCTCTCCAAGGCTATTAGGCTCCAAGTTTTCATCAATTAGCAGTGCTGCAGGGAGAATAAGTGGAAGTCATTTGACTATCAGGAGAGCTGGATTATGTCTGAATGGGATTGACAGGGCAGGAAAAAATGAGGGAAAAATTTTTAAGAGAAGTTATCAATTTGGCTTCCACATTCTTGTCTCTGACATTCCAGGGGATCATGGTGAGGAATTTGGAAGCCAAGGTAGGCTTCACTTCTGGGGCTGGCTTCTACTCTGTAGACTTTTGCCTCGGTTGCTGGTGAATGGAGATTGTAAGTCTTGATTACACAGTCTGTAGTCACACTGAGCTTGAGTTTTATACAGATAAACCTGTTGTGACGCAAACTATAGACCTCAGACAGCTGATGAACTCTAGAACTTTCCTTGTAGATGGTAAGCTATATAAAATAGCAGTTATAATTTAAAGTGAAATACCTTTTTTTAAAGGTCTTGTATGGGACAGATACGTTAAAGTCATGCAAACATTAGTGATGACTTTCCCTACTACCTGAAAGTGATCAATCATCTTTCGTGGTTTAGACACAAGAAAAGGGATGAACAGACAGGTTAAACCACTTGGCCAAAAGTCAGAATTGAGGAAAGATTGAACTCTAGGCCTATCTGATTCCTTTTGCTCTTGTGTCTTTGATATTTTTCCCACCTTGGGATGGAGAGAGAGATAAGGGACATATCTTATTGGCAGTGACTTATATTAGTTTCTTATAAAATAATTCATAGAAAGCCAGGTGTGCAGATTAACCCTAATGTTTTCCTAGACCTATAAAAGTAACGTGTTGGTGTTATCTGTGACAGTTGTATTTAAGTGTTGATTTGACTAGATTAAGGTATACCTAGACTGCTGGTAAGGCACCTAAGGTACACCTCTGAGTATATCTGTGAGGGTATTGCCATAGGAGATTAGCATGTATCTCAGTGGACTGAGTGGGGAAGAATTGCCTTTGATGTGGGCAGGTGCCATCCATGAGTTGAGGACTCAGATCTCTCCTACAGCTGTGATATGCTATCTTCCTGCTGCTCTTGGATATCAGAGACACAGGTTCTTTGGCCTCCATTCCCTGGGTCTTCAGGCATTCAGCTTTGAACTGAGAATTAGATCACCAGCTTCACGAGGTCCAATACTTTTGGACTTGAACTGTGCTGTGCTATTGGCAGACATACTTTCATGGAACTTCTCAACCTCCATTATCTCACGAGCCAACTCCCCTGATTAATCCATTCGATCTATCTATCTACCTATTTATCTATGTTCTTATCTACCTATCTCTGCAGGAATCCCATTTGCTTTGTCTCTCTGGGGAACCCTGACTAATTCAGTATCATTGAATGGAAATTCTGTCTATTACTACCCATGACCCAGAGTATTCTAATATATAGGAAAAAAATCAGGAATACTTAGTTATCCATTACTGGGAAACACCCAACTCAAATGTAGAGCTCTAAGCATAGAAAAAAATCATTTCTTTTCTGGAAATTCATGGATTAGGGAAGGGCTCTTATGACATCAGATGGGACAGTTTGCCTGTGGACTTCCAAGACAGCTCTGCAGTCAGCACATTTGTGCTATCTGTCACATCTGTCTGCCTGTGTCTGGATTGTTCTCCATGGGGCCTCTTGACATGGCTGGTTTTCCTTAGCACGGAAGCTGGGTTCGAAGAGGAAGAATCCAAAGAGCTAGCAATCCAAATAACAAAGCACAATGTGCAAACATTTATCAAGGGTCAGCTTACTCTGTATGGGCATCACACCAAAGGTAGTTACATGGCCAGGCTGTGATGAAGTGGGAAGAAACTACACAAAATGTGGAAACCAGAAAATCTGGATTCTTATGAAAAATAATAATAAAAAAAGTAGTAATTTATCACCAGAACCATATCATCTTTGATCTGAGTAAGGGCTCCAACAAATGCTTCCTTTGTAAATTTGAGAAAGTTTCTGAAGCACTCTCTTCCTTTCTTTCCTATCTGAAAGATAAGGTTAACAAAATCCACCTCAGAGTATGTGCAGCTTCTGTTACTCAATTCTGTATTACATTGAGGAATTGTGTGTGGATGTGTGTGTGTGTGTGTGTGTGTGTGTATACACACATACATACATTGATACATATATAACAATATATATATTTATATATATATATGCCAGTTATAGATTTCTTGGATCCATTGTAAAATTTAGTACAGGCAATTTTTAGAGAAAATGAGCTCATTCATTCACTCAACAAATATTTATTAGACAACAACAATGTTCCATGTACTATTCTTATCTATGGATATATTAGTTATAGACTAAAACTAAACATATTTTGGCTTTTATTCTAATAGAGGAGAGAAGAAAAAAAGGAGGGAGAGAAAAAAGAAAAGAAGGAGAGAAGGAAGGAAGGAAGAAAACCAGACAGAAATTCTTTGTACCCGTTATGCAGAAAATTAAAATATGGAGAGTGAAGTGAAGGAAAGCCTATGTGAAGAGGCCTTGAACTTTCACATCTAAATTACAAAGAGGATTTATTTTTTTGAACTTCAAGTAATAGAATGAAGATGAAGCTCACGAATGGTAAGGGATCAACTAACATGATACTGCTGGCCATGTTGAGATACAGAAAATGGTTAAAAATAAATGTTTCAGAGTGCTTAGGACAATAGGTGGAGCAGGGGAGATTGGAAATGCAGGTAATAACCAATTAACACAGAGGCTTCTAGTCCACATAGAGATTTTTTATTCTATCCATCAGGTGATTAGTACTGCCTGCTCTGCATAAAGTATTACAATCAATAGATATGCTGAGGCCAAAGTTGACAATTTGCAAGCAAATACCAAAACATATACAGAGAACTGAGAGTTCACAGATCTTCCAGGGTTAGGTAAGCTATCTGACTTCAAGTATGGTTGAGAGGTCCCTTCCAGACATGGTCAACAGGTTTTCTTTCAGCTAGAGATCATGGAGTTTGAACTGTGTTTGTCGAGGGAAAGGGGAAAATAGACATTTGCTGACTCCAAAGGTAGAATGTGTCAGAGACTAGGTAGTTCTTTTCCAAGCATTTTGCTCTTCATTCCCATACTCTCTTGCAGTTTGGTATGAAGTTCAACCCTTGAAATGTAATTAAAAATGATGTGTGTTATCCAAGGGGCCATCTACAGAAACCTCCCATGCATGACATTTTTTTTCTTGGGCCTATTCATAGACAGTGATCTCAGAAACAGTGTGTTCAAGATGGTGGATAAGTTTGTATGGCATTTACATACCTGAAGCACCACATGGAGAAGAGCCCCCTGCTGGTCAAGAAGACCTTTTTTAAAAAAATTCTACATGAATGACAAACGCAATTCTATTGTGTTTGAGTCATTATATATTTGGGGGTTAAATCATTACCTTAACTGGAATTTCCTTAACTAATATATGTGATGAAGAACAGACTGGGGGAGAGTCTGAGTTTTGTTTTGTCTTTCTTTTTGTTTTCTTATGTTAAGTTCTAGATCTTTTTGGAATGCTCTGTAAACACTTGGAATATGAAAGTCCAGAATTCCTGGGAGAAGTCAGGGGTGGAAATCTGGATATCATTGGAGCCTAGATGGTATCTACAGGAACAGATTATCACTAAGAGAGTGAGATTCAGCTTGATCCAGGAGCAGTCAGTGTATTTAGGATTCAGAAGAAAGGAAGGACCCAGAGAAAAGTCCAAAAAGCATGTTCCAATGAGGGAGGAGGAATACCAGGAGCCAATGATGTCACTAAAGGTGAATCCTGCCTCAGTACAAATTCTTATCTGAGGTTTATAAAATACACATTACCCCAAGGGTCTCTTTGAGAGGCAAAACTTGGCTGCCTTGGGGTAGAATGTCAAGGTTTATTTCTACAGAAATAAACCATAAAGGAAACCCCTAGCTCAGTAGACTGTACACCTGTGTTTTCAGAAATCCTTGTCTCAAGGGAATAGTGAGTCAGAAAATTTGAATTTAATGCTTCATTTTGCATTCCCCTGAGTACCAATGGGGCTACATAAACAACCATTTCCTGTAACCTCAGACCATATATCCAGTTCTCACCTCATTTTTGTCACCCACACACACTGACTGCTATTCTCCCACCACAATGTTCAAAATGAGCCAAAAAGAAAAAGCAGGTGAGCAGGAGAAAATAGCAACCCTCTTCACTATAAGATTTCCACAAGAAAAGCACCTGATCACATATTTGTAGATAGGACACAACAGGAATGAAACTGTCACACTCATATTCTCTTCACATTAAAAGGGTGCTGAGAAAAGAAGGCTATTTTCTGTGAAAGACCAGTAAGAGCAAAGCATAGAAACTCAGAGGGAAATTCATATTTTATTTCAACTGGAGTTTTGGGTTTTTTTCTAGCAAGTGTCTGGACAAGGAATTATTCAATGTTGGAAAAAATATAACTTCTTGAAGGGAGACGGTTCTTTCACTTGCTATTTTACTTTGTGTCATTCTGAGTAGCTATCCAAAGAGACTTCTTAATTGAGTGGATTAAATAAAACAGACTCATTTTCCTCTCTCACTCCCACCTAAGAGTCCAGAGGTAAGATATCTAGGGCTGATGGTGAGGTGTTTATCCTCAATGTGTGTCTCACATGTCAGAATCCAAAGTGGCTACTCTGCCTTTCTCCATTTTGTCACTAGAGGGAAGGAAGAAAGGGAACAAGTGAAAAATAAGTTGTAGCTTTAAAGGGAATCACACCAAAATTATACACATCATTTCCACTCATTTTTCCATATTCCTAGCTGCAAAGTGGGCTGGAAATGTGGTACTACCACCAGAAAGCCAAGTCACCTGACTTTGAGTACTATGTAATTTACAGAAGGAGACTTCTGTTTTAAGAACAAGATCAGGAGAATGGATTCTGAAGGAAAATAGAGAATCCAAGGTTCACAATCACAAAGGGAATAGCAAGTTGGTGCTGTCTTTATGGACTTCGACTTGTCCAAGGTCAGGCTCTTAACTACCATCTCCTGACTTCTTTTCCCCATTGTGGCTGCTGATGGTATTCTTTTAAAATTGATTTAAATGATGTAAACATATTTAGGAAGACCCATGATTTGTGTTAATCCTGACATTCCCTGCATCTCTGGCTGGTGATGGAAATAAAATTAGAGCTTGTTATATATCAGAAACTGTGGCTTAGGGATGAAGATATTGGTAAGGACAGATCTGAAGAGCAGAATAAAGTCTGGTTTCCAGAGAAGAAACCAATGAAACTTATGCTTTAATTTTCTCACACTGATGACTTTCAAGGCTCTGGCATAAGCCATACCACTTCAATCACATGGTCTTAACAAATATTTGTATTTGCCAGGATGAGAAAACTTAATTTTATTTGGTTAAGACTATCATATGGTATCCTGAGATGGCAAGCTTCCCGGGTGATTCTTGATTCTTTTAGGATTTTCAAAGGTCCTATGCAACATGAGGAAGTCCTTTCTCTAGACTATGGCAGTGAGTCTACCTTTTATGTGTTGTTGTTCCAGTGGTAAACTCCTGGACAGCAGATACTTTCTTATTTGTTTTAATGCACACAGATTCATTAGTGATTGGCACTCAGCAGGTGTTTGTTCCTAAAAGTTCAACAGCACAGCTCCCATAGTGGAGTCTGAGACTTCACAGAGCACTCAGAATACCATATCATTCTCTGTATGATTCCACTGTAAGCCTTAATCTTCAGTTGCTGTTGAATTTTAAAGACTGACACTTTATCCCAAACTGGTTGACTGACTTACAAACTCAAAAGTCTATTAATATGCATGTATAAGAGGCACTAGGTGGAATGTTGACCCTCCAAGCTGTCCATATCCCAATACCTGGAACCTGTGAGTGTGTTCCCTAACATGACAAAGAGGATTTAAAGCTGAAGATGGAATTAAGATTGCTATTTAGTGGACCTTAATATAGGAAGATTACCCTGGATTATTCTGGTAAGCACAATATTCGTGAACACTCAGGGTTCTTAAAAGTGGAAGAGGAAATTAGAGGAAAGAACCAGAGAGATTGCAGCACAAAAAAAGACTTGGTCCAACATTACTGGCTTTAAAGACAGAAAAATGAGCCTCTTAAAGCTGAATAAAGCAAGGAAGAGGGGTGTCCTCCACAGCCTCCCGAAGGATCACAGCCATGCCAACACCATATTTTAGCCCAGGGAGACCCCCTGAACTGCAAGATGAAAAATGTGTGTTATTTTCAGCTACAGTGTTTGTGCTAATTCGTTATATCAGCAAAATAAAATGCACACAATCATCAGCCTGTGAAATACAAGTCCTTGTTCAACCATGAATCAGACCCACCTTCAAGTATGGCATTTATTGAAGGCAGTTTTGTAAATATGTTTAGAAATAAGTAAGTCAGCAACTAGTTTATTAACAAATGTTCCCCTTGAGAGAAGCCTGGCACTAATCCAGCAGGACTGGAATATAGTCAGATCCTCCAAAGCAGTTAGCTGAGATCAATTAAAGGACAAAGCCCCAAATAGCTATAATACACAGTTAAATAACCTGAATAATCCAGTGCTTCTGTGACAGTGTTCACTTGGTAACTTTTCACTTGCTAATGCTGCTTTGGACTTGATTTATTGAGTATATTCAAAGAAGGCAAAACACCAGAAAAATAAGTAAATTCTTCTAAATTTGATATCCTAGAGATTAATGAATGACAACAGAACCTTGGGGGTATGAACACTGATGAAACTCTTTGCAAAGTTAAAACTGTTACTTAAGAATGAGTTATTACATGAATACATTATCAAAGAACTTTTACTCACATTCTTATTCAAGACAATGATAGACAAGTTAATATCTTTTTTAACAGATAATCTGGAATGCCAATGGCTCATGCCTTTAATCCTTGTCACTTAGAGGCTGAGATTGGGAGGAATGGCAGTTTTAGGGTAGCTTGAGAAACAGTTCATGAGACCCTCATCTCAAGGGAAAAGGAAAAGGCTGGGTGTCATGGTATGTTCCTGTCATCCAAGTGGTAGAGCACTTGCCTTGCAAGTGAAAAGTCCCAAGTTCAAACTCCAGCACCGCAAAATGAGTGAATGAATGAATAAAAAAAATAAATACTAGCTATTGAAAGCATGAGGCATACACCTGTAACCCCAGATACTCAGGAGGCAGAGATTAAGAGGATCACAGTTCGAATTCAGCAAGGGCATAAAGTTAGTGAGATCCCATCTCAATAAAAAAAGCTGAGCCTGGGGCCACACATCTATGATCCTAGATACATGGGAGGAATACGTAAGAAGACTGTGGTTCAAGGCTGGTCCTTGGCAAAAATGCAAGATCCTGTCAAAAAAAATAACTGAAGCAAAAAAGGGATTGTGTGTGGCTCAAGCGGTACAGTGCCTATCAACTCTAGGGTTTGAGTTCAAAACCCTAGTATCACCAACCCCCCCCCCCAAAAAAAGAAAGAAATGTTGAATATTTTCTTGTGCATGAATGGGTTGCCTTTGTTCTTTGATACCCTCTAGGAATTCTAACACAAAGCCGAAGAAAAAGACTTGTATGTAAGGGAGATCACAGCCTGCAAACAAGAGGATATATCAGAGGTAAGGTGAAAAGCAAGCAAAGAGTAAAAGGTGTTTTTCAAAAATGGCATGAATACCTATCCATGTGCACTGGCCCACGTTCTGTCCTCTAAGAAAACAGAATTATCTTCTGGTCACTTTGACACTATGTGAACTGTACATTTGCTTTTAACTTTATGAGGCCAAAAACTTTTCAGGAATGCTAAGCCACCTTTGCTTACATTTCTATCTCATATTTGAGAATTACTGTGATTCTGGGCAATAATGATAATCTTAGGTTTCTTTTAAAATGGTTAGAGCTTCCAGATTTGTGTCAGTTACATATTCATGAGAACGGTCACCTCAGTGCTCTGGTTGCTTGTCTGTAAAACCGATTTAAAGTAGCGGATGGAAAAGGAAAGAATAGGATTTAAAAAAAAGAGAGAAGGAGAGAGAGAGAGAAAGCTTAAAAAAAAAGAGGTTTCACTCAACCTCCATCTTCCCAAACCCTTTAGTTTCCCACTTCTCACTTGGACAGTTAATAATACTTGACATTTTTAGAGCTGCTTTCAAAACAAAAGCCCAGAAGGCTTAAGGCACTGTGCTAGCAGCAGAAGGGAATGAGCTCACAGGCCAGGTGCGGGACGCCCCCTCCAGCTTGGAATGTAGAGGTTGGGCCACAGCTGGTGGGTAATGAGTTCAGGACAAAGGCTCATTACAGGAAGTGGAAAGGAATCACAGCCCAGTTGAGACTTCAAGGGCAACAGGAGGTGGAGGCGTGAGATGACACGCTGGAATGTGGCTGGGATGTCAGTCTTCTGAAACTCTCAGGCTCCCTTGTGATTGGCTTCCAGTGGCCAATCAGCAGAGTCTCCCTAATCAGACCTAACCTATCAGGAGAGGCAGCTGGAAGAGATGGGAGCCGCATCCCTTAATGTGGTACAAAAGCAGGAAGCAGAGGTCTCTGCCCTGGAGGCTTCTGCCTGGGGTGCAGAAACAGATGGGAGGATTTTTTACTGTCTGCTCTTCAATGGTTAGACCCAGCAGACAAGAACCAGAACCGTTACTTTTTATTTGAGGGTTTAGAGCAATGTGGTCAACCTTAATATTTTAAAGACTGGTTTCCTGGAGAGTTTGTCTCAGGCCTGTCGGACTGAAAGACGGTTTCCACTTTATTCATGTTTGACATTTGTACACATCCAGGAAGGAAAATAAGTGGAGATAGAGGTTTCAGGATTTTCTGTTTGTTGCTGTTCTTAGAAAAGGGCTAGAAGAATATAAAGGGGGAATATATATATATATATATATATATATAGCCAGAATATAAAGCTTTGGCTCATGGGATCCTGTTGCCTCTCTCCCCACCCCCCTTTTTTTTTAGTAGTACTTGGATTTGAACTCATGCTTGCTAGGCACGTGATCTACCGTCTGAGTCACATCCCTAGTTCTTTCTGTCTTATCTTTTTCAGAAAGGGCTCATTACTTCTGCTGTGGATGTTCTTGGAAAGTGATCCTCTTATCTCTACCTCTTAAGTACCTGGGATTACAGATGCGCACTACCACACCCAATCCTTTTATTGTCTGATGTGAAGTTAATAGCAACTATGATAAAATCACTAGCGATATGATAAAGGTAAAGCCAACAAAAAAAAGTAAGAGTCACTGCTCTGGGATGGGGGGCTCAGGACAGGCTCTGCAATGGACTGAAGTTTATGCTCAGCTCAGGAATCTCTTCTTGCAGAGACAGCAAATAGACTTCAGCATGCATGCCATGCTATGAAGGTTGAGAGCCACAGCAAATCTACCCAGCCTGAAGGAGTGGTAGACAGCCAGGGAAGCACTTGCAATCTTGGGAGGCACTGCAGGCAGGCAGAGCAGAGGGTCATCTTCCAGAAACATATTGTAGGTATTTTTCTTGTATTAAAAGAAAAGTCTCCCTATGATGTAATTCTATATTGTGCAAAGTTATTCTAGGACCTCCTTAGCTTCTTAGATGAAGACTTTGCAGACCCTCTCCCCTTATGCTGAGCCCCAGTCTCTGTAGAAGCCATTCTAGGGTGTGAGGCATGAGGAAGGTCTACCAGTTCACACAATTAGAGCTTGTCAGGCTTTTGGAAATAAAGTTGAAGACAATGACTGAGTTTTATGAAGCATGTCCTATGGGCCAAGGAATGTTCTGGGAATCTAAACATTACCATTTTTATTCACTCCCTACCATGCCCCATGAGGCAGACAACTTTATTTTATAGAACTGGACTATGAAACTTCCTGAGGTAAACTTCAAGCACACAGGAGAGGAGGAATTCAAATCCAAATCTGTCTAATGTCATATATAAGTATAATAGGTAACATTCACATGTGTTGTCATTTAATTCTTATTACAGTCCTACCACTATCTCTGTTTTATGGATGATGAAATTGAGATCACAAAAAGCTAAATAGGTCATTCTTATTCTTTCTCTTCTAGAGATGACCCACTTTCAGTCTATTGAAAGTGAATTCTTTTTCTAATAAACTTTACTGTCTCACACACACACACACACACACAGAGTTTAAGTAACTTGAGGTAAGACACTGAGGCAAATGCATAGCAGAGGTCAGATCTCACCTAGGCAACCCCCTCCCAGTGTCATTCTTTTTTTTCCTTTTATTGTTTTGCTGGGTGGGTGTACATGGTGGTATTTACAAAGGTTCTTATAATATATCAACTATATCATACTTGAACTCACCCGTTCCACTCCTCCCCCTTATTCTCCCCTCTCCTAGTTCATGGAACACTTTCAATAAGCATAATTTTTGCATTTACATGTATGTGTACACATTTTTTGCACCATATTTCCTCCTTTCCCTGCCACCTCCCCCCTCCCACTGGTGCCAACCCTTCTCCTTGGGCAGGACCTGTTCCACCCTTCTGTTCTCTAATTTTGCAGAAGAGAAAAGAAAAAAGATAAAAAGAAAAACATGACATTTTTGCTAGTTTTAGATAAAGATAGCTACACAGGGAGTTTCCTTGTGATTTTTTTCATGCATATATATGTTATACTCCCAATCAGTTTCTCTCCTCTAATTCTACCTTAGTCCCTCCAGTTCCATTCTTAACAGCTGTCTAGCCTGCCTTGAGAGACCAGCACCTATTTCCTTACATCATCTCTCTAATTTAAGGAACAACAATCACGTGATGCACAGGGAGTTTTTTATTTTAAATAAACTAAGAACTCTTGAAATGTATTGTGATATACACAGGAACGTCAGTGTAGCCCTCTGAGCAAATGGCAAGGGTCTGGGGGTAGCATTGCTAAAAAGGATGATGGACAGGGAAGAAGAATCTTTCAGACTATGGGAGGAAAACTGTGAGCAGTAACCCAAGAGTTAGATTTGAGGGTTTGAACTGACCAGGAAAGACTTACACATCCATGAAGATGAGAACTGGACAATCCTTTGTACCCTGTACCGCTTGGCTATACCTAGTGGGCTGAGCTCCATGAGCAGATGGGGAAGTGATGTGGGAAAGGAGTGGCAAGGAGATTAGATCTAGCATGGAGCTGGAAAGCTCATAAAAATATTTAGATCCTAGAACTCTGGACTTTAGAGTCTAGACTAGTCAAAAAAAATCCTTATCAACAGGATAGGGAAAAATGAGAAAGAAAAAAAATGTGATCTTGAATGGTTTATAGAAATGGTCAACGTATCTAGATAAACTGATAATAGGCCAACTAATTAGGAGAAAGAATACTTTCCCTCTTTTTCTATTTTAAATTGAAGCTAATAGGGCAGTTTTCTAAAAATATAGTTGCCAGCATTTAGATGTTGAGAGTCTCCCACAGGTCCACCTTGATCCCAAGGATGGTGCTATTGGGAGGTGCTGTGGGCCTTGAGGAGGTGGGGCCTATGAAAGCTTCTCAGATCACCTCATGCCTTTGAAGGGTCTTGTGGGATCCCTAACCTGCCTTTTTTCTCTTTGCTTCCTAGCTCATGAGCTGAGCAATTTGCTCCACCACACACTCCTCACATTCCCATCCAGCATCTCCAGAAGACATCTAAAGATCTGAGAGCTATTAACCTTTTCATGTATCATTTAATTATCTCAGGCATTTTGTTATAGTAACATGACATTGTTTGACACAATAAGTCTTACCTGCATCAGAGAACTTTTTAAAATCTAGGTTCCTGGCCTTTGCTTAGTCTTGCTGAAGGAAAATTCACAAGAAGGAGCTCTGTGGCATCCCTTAGACTTTGTCTACTCTCTTAGACTTATTTTAGTTGATGGTGGGTGTTACATTTTCAAGCTCTGAGATCAGGATGGACTGAGTTCCAGTCTGTGGTTTACCACTCCTTAAGTGACCTTTGAAAGGAATTTTCCTACACTGGTCATTGCTAGTAGTTATCAGCCTCTGGGTTTCTTGACTTTTCTATGCTACTGTGTATTTGAATCTCCATGATATATTTTTTAAAATACAGTACTCTACATTGGGTTCTGAGAGGTGGGCTGGGGGCTGGGAATATTTGTGATTTATACAAAGCTTTCTTAGTGCCTCTGATATGTGGCTCAGGCTGAGCGATGTAGGTAGTACTGATATAACAAATGCAAACATGATGCACAAATATTTAACCAGGACTGTCATTGATATTATTACCTATCATGCTCGTGTTGTTTGTTATTTGGTCATTTTTTATAAACAGCACAAGGGTTTACAACAAATCAAGAATTTCCAATGGACCAGGCTCTGGTGGCTCCCACCCTTAATTCCAGCTACTTGGAAGACTGAGATGAGGAGGATGGCAGTTCCAGGTCAGCTGGGGCAAAAGAGTTTGGGGGACTTCATCTCAATAGCAAAAAGCCAGAGGTAGTGGCACTCTTTTGTCATCCCAGGGACAGTGAAATACATAAAATAGGAAGATTGAGGCCCAGGCAGCAAGGGATAAAAATGAGACCCTATTTCCAAAATAACCAAAGCAAAAGGGTACCTGCCTAGCAAATGTGAAGCCCTGAGTTCAAACCTTAGTACCAAAAAAAACCCAAAATGCCCAGAAGACCAATATTAAATTGAAGACCCCATGATAAAGCAATATATGAATTGAAAAACACAGTTCTGTAGAAGAGGAGTTTTCTTGGTTATTATTGTTTTTGTTTTTTGCATTCAGGCTGAAGGTAGAATCTAACCCATTTGCCCATTAGGCAGAGAACTAACACAAAATTCACAACCTCAAGGATTCAATCCCAAAAGTGAACTTGTTGCTTGGAGCACGGGAAAGAGATGAGCAATTATCATATTCAAGGTGACTTCAGTGACAAGAATTGTGACCTTGTGAGTTACATCAATTGCATATTAGGTGGCATTATTTTATTCTCCAAATGTACTGCCTTGCCACAGCAGGGTATGGGAACTGACCAAGACAGAAACAGGGAGAACATAGACATGTCCTTTCCAGGAACATGGACAAGGAAGAATACAATTTTCCTTTTCAGATCCCTGGATTACACCTCAGAAATGTTCACAAGTAGGGACTCAGGAGTATAATTTATGGAAATGTGTTTCAGAGCTGACCTAAAAAGAATCTGATTTAATAGAGACACGAATGGCAGACTTATTTGATTGCATATAATTTACCTTGTTTATATCCCTAATAATGGAATAACTGTGCCACAAATTCACCATGACAAGATTGGCATAACTGGTATGACAGCCGTTCTGTTCCCTTGTTCCACATACAATGATGGAAAGATAGTGGCTAATGTCTACTGAGTGTCAGGTTGTATAGCAGGAGTTACATTAAAGGCTTAACTTCCTACTGTATTTTAATTAATACACAAATTCTGCACAGTATGTATATATTGTAATGTTTTTAATGAATGAGAAATTTACAGTTGGAGTTAATGAATTTGATGAGTGTCCCATAGACTAGTAATAAAGAGTACCAGAATTTGGGTCACCATTAGTCAGACTACAAAGCACTCAGTCATTCTGTGATAGCACACTGACTCCAGTGTAGTGTTAAGATGAGTTGATGCAGCTATGAAAGGAATACAGAAGGCAGGGAATATGGAAGCAGACTAGGTGTCCAATTCTTGGATCAATTCTAGTGGTTGCATATGAAAGAAAAAATTAAGAGCAGAGATGTGCATGCTCACGCATCTTTCTGGAGAACCTCCAGGAAAGAGTAATATTAGGCTATCTTGAAACGGATTAAATGTAATGGTCCCCTTTCCATAACTTTGAGAGAGGGAGAGTAACTGGGGAATGTTTGATCATCAAAAGTTAATGAAATACTGGTATATAAAAACTGGAAATTCAAATAGTAGTTTATTATTTTGAATGTGTACAATATCTTGATGATGTACTTAAAAATATTCCCTCTTGGCCAGGTATGGTGGTGCATGTCTGTATTGTCAACTTTGTGGGAGGTGGAGAAGGGAGATTGAGGTAAAAGTCTGGTTTGGACAAAAATGCAAGACCCTATCTGGAAAATCTACTAAAGCAAAAAGGGTTGGGGACAAGGTAGAGAACTTGTCTAACCAAATGCAAAGCTTTGAGTTCAAACACCCATGCCACCAAAGACTAAGCCAAACCAAAAAAAAAAATCCCTCTTTCAATCATTAAAATGAACTTATGAGATTGTTTTTAAAAATCTCTATGGTATCAGAAGGAAAATTATGGCTCAGTTTAAATAACTTGCATGTGACTGAATCAGGAATTAATCTCAAGTGTGTTTGGCTCCAAAAATCAAAGATTTCTCCTTTTTTATTCCAGGTTTCCTGTCTGATGCTATAATTACTCAATAAATTTTCATAGAGTAGAAAAAAATTCAGTGGTATAGATTCATAAATAAGGCTTCCATTTGGGCAAATGAATGCCTAAATAGATCCCTTTTTATAATGGCCAATTCAATTTGAAAAATATTTATTTAGACTGACATGTGTTCCTATAAATCCTTTCACTACACAATAAAACTCAAAGATGAGCAAACAGATCACTTGCATTCAAATGCTTATTAATGTACAGGGCAGAAAAGCAGTACATAGACTACTACAAGAGGAAAAAGGATTAACCACGTGCTATAGAGATTCAAAACAGTGTGAGGAGAGCCAGGTAAGATCAGAAATGTTTTTATGAAAGTCGTGGGATGGTTTTGAAGTAGAAAAACTACTTGCCTCATACTCCACTATTGCCCCAAGACATCATTTCCCCTCCCCGAGGGTAGATTATACGTACCAGTCCTAGTGACCTCAGGTCAGTCATTGCACCTGCTAATCAATAAGATGTGGATGGAAGCAATGGCTTTCATTTCAAAGTAGAGGCTTAAGTGCCCACACATGGCTTTCTATCTTTCCTCTCTGTTGGTGATTTTTGACCCAGGAGGAAAAGTAATATGGAATGGAACTTAGTTGAGCTGCATTCGGTGAGAAATACACTCAGAATAGACACTGCGGTTTCTGGATGCTTTGTTACAGCTGCACATCCTTGCCTATCCAGACTGACTTGAACTGACAAGACATTCAAGTGTGTGATACAGTAGAGCAAAGTTTCCAAGGTAGTAATTATAGAATATCCAATATCCTGAATCCTAGCTAATCCTTAAAACTCCCTAGGGAACTATAGAAAAAACATTAATGCCTGAGCTCATCCACAGCTCAGTTAAATCCATATTTAGGTACAAATCCCAGATAGGTGACAAGATCATGGCCTCTGCCCTCCGGTATCCCAACCTACTGTTCTTACCAGGATAATCAATAATTAAGATGAGAATGATTCTATTTGGACTTTAGACATAGATATAATCTGGATTCAAATTTGAACTAGAAACATAGTTAAGTTATATTTGACACATTGCTTAATATCACTGTCCCTTGGTTCCTTCTACTATAAAATGGGCTTAAAATAATCATTCCCCTTTTAAGATTGTTGTAAAATTTGCATGTACATCCAATGTGCTACAAAATCCAAAAGCACCATCTATTACAACCTATGCATACGGTACCTCCTGAAGTTGTATACTCAGAAGATTATACATAAATTATTTCATATAATAAGTATTTAGAAGCAAACCTGGCAGACACTAGAAGCCTTTTAAGTGTCATGTTGTCATTATGCTGTCTAGTATCTGACTGGGACATGAGAAATAATATATACTTGTTGAATGAAAGAATGAACAGAATGCCTTATTTGTGCATTTACTAGGCTACTTTTGATACAGAGGAAAGTACACAGAGAATAAACCAGGTAGACATTAGATCATAATGGATGTTGGGTGCAAACTAAATGTCATGGATTTTATTTTCCAGCTAATGAGGGACTTCTAAATGTATTTGAGCAAGAAAATAGTATGCTTACTGCAATTTTAAGGTTGATTAAACAGAATTGATTTATAGATGGGATGGGAAAGAAGACCAGTTATAACCCAGCATAACCCACCCGTCATCTGAAGGTTGGGAAGGAAGAGATCAGCATGAAGACATCCTCTTCCTCCTCCTCAACCTCCTCCTTGTCCTTCTTCTTCTTCTCCTCCTTCTTCACTACCACTACCACCTCCTTCTCGTCTTCCTGTTCTTCAAATGTGAGAGATCAAGCATGAGGAAACCAGGGTAAACCCATGACCTTCTGAATGTGCAGCAAAAAATATTGAGTTTGCCCACACTTCTGCCTCTGATTTATTCTGTGCTCTCAGAAAATAAGGGAAATAAGACTTCCTCAGGTACTCCTCTGATCAACAGTCAACCAAACCCATTGGTCTCCACTTCTCCCTGAGAGAACTCCATCTCCAGAGTCCAGCTGTGAAGTTTAGAACAAGCTGGGCCTGTGGAGGACGTGGTGGGAAACTGGCTGCAGGCTATTCCCTGTGTAGCTGTAGAGGCACAGGGGGACACTTAAAGGGAAAGTTGCTCTGTTGTCTTATATTCCAGGGAATCATGTTCGTCTGCCTTCCTTCATTTATTTAGGGACTATTATGATGTGAAAGATAAGGAAGCATTTTCCCTGAGGTTGATTGATTAGTTGCATGCTCTGTCAGTTAAGGGCAAGGTGACCATTCTGGTTTCACTCTTTCCCTTCCCCTAATCACAGCTGGAGATCACAGCAAACACATACACACGCATTTAAGCACATGGATACTCACAGACGCACTCATTCACTCTAAGACTCACCAGCCCCTTTACTCACTGAGAAGCTCCCACACTTACTCACTGAGAAGCTCCCACACTCACCCACTCATACGCACTGACACATATCCATACACATTCATGCAACATGGCACACAGACAAACACACATGCACATACATGCTCACACACTCATCTGCACAAGAGTCTCACTCATATTGATTCACTCCAACACAAATGTACATGTCCTCAATGAAATCTCTTGTAATTGCTTTAAGTGAGGTGGAGGAGGTTACGGGGGAGAGATGGTGGAAACGACCTAACCAATGTACAATAAAAGCCTAATTGGAATTGTCACTATGAATCCCCCCCATACAACAAATATAACCTAATAAAAATTGTTTCATAAAATATATGCATATACACATATCTTCATCCCCTCAGCCAGTGTCAAGGAGAGTGCTTGCACACTCACCCATTTTCCTCCACTCAATACACCCACCTCACTCCCATGCACTCCCACTCACTTCTGCAAACACTCACAACTGTACACACTCACACACAGGCTCTCTGTATGGAAGGGAGCCCTGATAAGGGTGGAGATTTTCAATAGATGATAGTTGTACATTCCTGTTAGGACCCAAGATGGCTGCTACACTTAACTCCAGCTGACTTGAAGCAACCTCACAGTAATGGAAGTAAGATTTAGGATCACAAAATTACTAACTAAAGCTGGGAGTTAAGATTTAATGCAGTTGCCAATCCAATGGGGTAGGGGTGGGTGGTCCCGTCCCAAAGGTCCTTTTGTAATTCCCTGCTGGATTCTGTAGTTGTACCAGCACTAGGTTCCCTCCCAAGGGGACCTGCTGCCAAGAAGGTGATTAAAACCAGCTTGTTCCTAATTGAAGAACAACTCCCTACCTTTCTTTCCAAATATGTTTGTAAATTTCTTCTAATTAAATTTTCCCCTCAAGGAAAGACAGCTGGGTTGATCCTGAGAGAAAAAAAATGGTGGCAAATGGCCAGCAACTTCCAGAGCAATCCACCATGATTAGGCCTGAGTGATCTGCTCTCCAGGCTGGTGAGGGCACAGTAAGGGGGCCACATGGTCTGAGTCCTCTTGCTGTCCCACCACTAGGAACTAAGATCTGTCTGCTCCCAGGGACCCTCTGGCAGAACAAGGTGGGAAGTGTGGGGGTGTGGGAATGTGCTGTTTGGGGCATTGGAGGTCTGCCTCTGAGGACTGGCTCTGCTACTCACATGTTTTGTTTGTTTGTTAATGTAGCTATTCATGACTAAACTCCCTGACCAAAGAATCTGTGGTCTCTGTGTATAAATGGATTAAATAGAAGGGGGGAAAAAAAACCTCAAAGAGGAGAAAAGAAATATGCTAAGCATGAGTACTTATAAAGATGCAAAAGTCACTCATTCTTGCTCTGGCCTTTCCTGGCAGCCTAGGGCAAAAGGAAAAACATCAGAAGACCACTTCATCATTACAGACAGAGACACTGACTGCTCAGGAAACATGCTTTTATGTAGGCTTTTTTTTTTTTTCTGTTCACAAATCCTTAAAAGATCTACCTTAAAATATAGTCTAAGAGATATTGATAAATATATTGGACAAAGTTCTCGACATTGATTTTTATACCGTTGGCCACTGTGATGGTGTAAACACCTAGATGTTTTCCATTACTCTTTTGTCAGATGATGCTTAGAAGCACCACACACAGGACAGCTATAAAGATTAGTAAATGATGTCATAGATCAGACAGCACTTTATCAGTAGTAAATGTAAGTACACAATCACTTCTATGAAGTGGGAACATTTATTCATATTTGGTGAGTGAATTAAAGAGTAGGGGGGATCATGAGGTTTGGTAAACCTTCTGCATTCATTCCACCCTCCCCTGGATGTGGCAGAATAACCTTCTTCCTAGCATGGCCAGTTCCTTGAGATGATGCAACTTTCTGGACAGGGAAAGAGGGTCCCTAAGAAGGGAGAGCTGACTCTTTAAGAGCTAAGACACTTGTGTATATTGTTCAACTTGTGAGACTGGCCTCTATCCCAAACAAGAAGCTGTTGGGGCTCTTTTGCAAACCAGTGAGGCTGTGCATCTGCTAGTTTTATTGGAATTAGCAGAAATGTACCTCTGAAGGTGGAAAAAGGACTTAGAGTGACCCTAAGCACTGCTTCTCACAGCTGTAAGCCTTTTTGGTACATTCTCCAGCTCCTTCAGTTTTCACTGACTGGTTCTTCAGCCTGGTGATCAATTGCAAAGCTTTTACCCACAGCAAATTGCTCAGCAGGAACACCACACCCTTCAGGGAGGGCTGGGGCCAGGTTCTAAACCAAGTTCAGCTAGTAATTTCACTACAAATTATTGCAAGTGTTAGACCTCCTGGGGACTGACTTAATAACTCCCCCTCCCTGCCCTTCTTCCCCTGGGCTGGACAAATCCGGCTTGATAGGCAGGTGGAAAGGGAAGCTGGAAGGCACTGTGCTATGTGGTAGGTGTTTAAAAAAATAGTTCATGCTTGTTATTTGGAAATCTGTGATTCATGCTTATAAATGGGTGTGTGTGCAAGCGAGAGACAGAAGCAATGAATGGCTTTGATTTTACTCAAAGGGCTGGAGGGTGTAGGCAAACACATTGCCCCATTCCAAAGGCCACTGACTGTGGCAGTCACCATGGGTGGGGTCCAGGTGGCTCCATCAACCACACAGGGTAGCCTTTCATAATTGACAAAACCTTCTCCTGGGCATTATCAAGAGCTTTTGGTTGAGGAGCAAAGGTTAATACATGGACTTTACCTCTGCCTTGAATTTTAAGGAGCAAAACAAGGCCCAGGAAATGATGCCAACTCCAAAACACAGACTTCAGTTCTGACATCAAGGTTGTCAGTCTTGCTGGCCAGGACCTTATGTGGGGATTTGCAGGGATTACCAAAGCAGTCTCCCTATCCCAGATCTGCAAAGAGAATGTTTGGAGATTCTATTCCAGCAGGAAGTGTATAATCCCACTAATTTAGGGATTAATGTATTACTAAAGAAAAGGCAGTGGTTACAAGGTGGCTTCCACATCAGGGAGAGGATTGTGGATCCCTGGCTGGGTTCTGCTGACTCACTCTATGGCTTTTGGCAACTCAACTCAGCTCCTCTGGGCCTCAGTTTCCTTTTCTGTAACATGGGAATGAGAATAACCTCCTTATAAGTTTGTCATAAAAATTAAATGTGACCCCTGTCTTCTTAGTTTTTATTTTCTTCACAGAATCTGGCCTACATGGGCACTCAATAAGTAGCAGGTATTTCTTAAGCAACCACAATGGGATCATTTTCCAAAGAGTATCTCAAACACCTTTATTTTTCCAGGGATTACCTTTATCTCCTCTCTTTGGCATCTTTCTTTACAATGCCCAGGCACCATTCAGTTCACACCATGTAATTTGAGTTTTCCTTTAGTTATTGGAACAGTATCATTGTAGAATGTAAGGCTTAGTTCCAACCTATTTAAATCTTTCGTCTTCTTCACCTCAACTCACCCTTCCCCAGCCTTTCTAATTTCTGGTTTGTCTCACTTTCAAAGAGACAAAGACATGGGCTGCTGTTTCCCTTTGCTTCTCCTGGGCTTCACAGATCAGAGAGGATAGAGATTCTCCCAAGAACTTCCTGTACAGTGCTCACATCAGGACAGCTCTGTGATTTTTTTTGCAGTTGTAGAAAACACCTGGCCAGAGGAGACCAATTCATTATTCTTCCAAACACCCACAATCTTTAATTTTCATTTGGCTTGGGATGGAAAGACCTCACTTCTTCCCATGAAAACCACACTAGATCCACAGTATTCCAAACACTGGGCTCCAGAAATCCCTTTTGTATCTTTTCTCTCCATAGTGAGCTTTTATGGACTGTTGTGGAGAATAAGTGCAGGCAGTAGTAGGTCCAATTGGTCTCTGCCAGGAGTTGTGGTCCACTTTTGTAGGCTCTGTGAAGGCTTCTTCTAGAATCACAGAGCAAAAGTTTCCAACTGTATCATACCTACTTTGGAGGGTTTGTTGAAACACAGATCACTGGCCCCTATTCCCATTGCTTCTGATATAGCCAGTCTAGGTGGAGTTTGAGAATTTGCATTTTTAACTAGTTCTCAGGTGGGGACCCTAGGGCTCACTTTGAAAACCACTTTGCCAACGACTGAATCTCTTCATGTCTTTTGTATCTCACTTTTGGGGCATTAGCAAAAGTCCTACCCAGCATCCTTTTAGATTAACCATTGCATGGCTGATATTTTAATACAATTTTATAATATGAACTCATGTATGAAAATGGAAAATAGAGACCTGTTGAAACTATTCTAAGAATGGGGGAGGGGAGATAAGGGAAAATGACGAAGGGAGTGTAAGCACTTTTGTAAATTTCACAATGGAGCCCCCAGTACATCAATAATATGATGATAAAAAAATTTTTTAGAGAAAATGATTTGCCCAGAGTTACAATAAGGTGTGATATTCAGATTTGCCTAACTTTAAATTCCTGGATTTTCTGCTCTATTTATTTGACTTTCCTTAAGTGAAAACAGATTCCACCAGGGATTCTTCTACATTTTCAGGCTGAAGAGACTTGAGCCAAGTTAGAATTCTTTGGGTAAGAACTCTATGCCTTCTCATAGTTGTTGATCAGGGGTTACACCAGATCCAGGAGCTGGAAACTCCTATCTCTCTCTTGCTAATTTTGTAGATTGGAATAGAAAAAGATCTCTTTTGTGCTTGGACTGGAAGATGTAAAAGTCATGGGTTCTTGACATCCTTTTCTTGTCCTATGGACCTATGTACAGAAGCTTTGTCTGTAGGAAGCAAGACATATACTATAGACAAGAACCCCAAAGTTGTACAGGCCCTCCTATGGGTTCTCGTCCTGGCTCCCGTTGACAGGGCCAGCAGCCTCTCTGTTCTGGGGTTCCATGAATGGCCCAGGGACTTTATAATCACCTTCTGTTATTGTTGATCCCTTGCTCTTCAGCTGCTTTGAACTAGCTTATTGGTGGCACAGCACATGGTAGCCTTGTTGCTGTACACTAATACCTCCATTTTTATTTTTGGCTTCCCATCAATGAATCCATGGATGAGCGTGTGTAAGTGTGCATGGGGAGAGGAAAGTGAGGGCTCTTCAGTATTGTGGACACAGATGCAGACCACACTCAAGATTGGTGCCCTCTGCAGAGCTGAGCCTTGCCTTATGCCAGGACCCTGAGTCCACATCTGCCAGATGAAACTTCCCCTTAGGTTTCCCTAAGGAGCTGGGGACATGACACTCTCTCCTCTGAAGCCCTCATGAGGCTTGCATGCCCTGACCACCATTCCAAGAGTCTATTTCCTTGTATTCCCAAAGAGAGTTTGGCTCCAGAAAGGTCAAAATAACACCATCAATCACCTAGGATTGTTGTTCTTTTTAAAAAGCTTGTGTCCAAGGAGTTGGGATTAGCACTGTGTTTTTGCCCCATACAGAGCCACCCACAGAGACTTCATTAGGCTGTTCAGGAAGCCATGACTCAGCTGGGGAAGCCAAGTGAATGGTAAGGTCTTTCAAGGGTAATTTAGCTGCATGTAGAAGTGCTGCTTTAGTCTTTTTCCTCCCTCAGATAATGGATACTGTAGCTAAGTGCTCCTAGGCTGGTGACAGGATGGTGGGTGTCCCAGGACTCCTCTACCCTCTCTTCCTAGCGCCTTTGCAAGTTGCTTCTGAACTCAAGCTGTCAGAGTAACCCCATTTCTCTTCTCTTAATTCTCCTGCAGTCCTGCTCACATAGCCCACGAGAACCAGGAATAGCAGAGCCTGAACCAATGCAGGTCAAGTTTAGAGTGGAGGAGCGAATGAGCTGGAATAACTGCCCAGGACAGAAGAGTAGATGTGATATAACACATCACGAGTCGATGGTGTGAGTGTGGTCAGTGATGAAGTTGTGCTAACGGAACTGCAGCAAGGCCATCACATATCACTGTGCACGTAACCAACCTACACACCTCCAGAGGGCAAAATTCACACAGACTACAGTATTAATGATAGCCCCCCAGATCATGCCACATGCCTTATTTGATCTAGTTTCTCTTTATCTATTTCCACCAAATTTTTCCTTATGTCCTTGCTTTAAAAAAAGTTTAAAAAAAATATGAATAATCACACACAACAAGCCTTTCGTTTAATGATAAGCCAACAAGAAAATAAGGTGTAGCTGAGCCAGCAGTGTTGAAATAGCCACTGGCAGGCTGGATTCTTCATAAACCAGCTTCCAGGGGACAATTCTTACTATCTATACCCAGGCATGGTAACTTGAAGTCAGCCATGGTGGATTATTTACATCACAAAACTTGGCAAACACCAAAAGGCAGAGCCTCCTTGCTCTGCACCGTGAGGACAGACACTTAGCCTTTACAGGCACACCATTGGGCATTAGGTACCTCTTGCTATAAATTCTCAGCTTCTAGAAAGGGACTAGGATTACTCAGTCCCACAAAAATGTCCTTATTTTCATAGTTGCTCTCCTCAAATTAATTTTTGTTTGCTATACCCCATAAAAACTGCTCTTATCATACCCTATCCTCAGACCTGTAGCATCTTTGATCCTTAGTTGATGAGTAGCTAAGCCAGACACTTAAACTCTGTCCACATTAAACACATAATTATCAAACAGCACTTGACAAATAGACTATACTCTAGAAATGTTTTCAGGCAGTTGTTATTTCATAATCCTTTAATCTTTTATAATTGGCTATGACTTTGCTCACCTGAAAAAGTTTAGCCAGTTTAGCTGGAGATATAGCTCAGAGGTAGAGCTCTACTTAGTCTAACCTACAGGAGGCCCTGGGTTTACTCCATAGCACTGCAAATTTTTTTAAATGAAAAATTTATAAAAGATGTTAATTTGGTAACTCCATAAAGTATGTCACTTGTGTTTTAGAATAACTAAAAAGATGCTGATCCTACATATTAGCTGGAAAAGTGTTCCATGTTTAAAAAAATTCAATTAATATCTCTTTCCATTTAGCAGGTAAGAGTTTACCTAGAGACATGCACAGAAGGAGCCTCTTATCCTGACTGTTGAATTTGGATATTTTTTTTCTTTTCTCAGTTTAGAGTCAATGTGGTAAGCCATAATCACATTGGTGATAACCATGTGCACAGCACTTTTCAAGTGTTAATGAGTGGTACAAAAGATTGCAGTTTAAAACTCTTCTTGATATCAGAACTCTACATGTGTTTTTATTTGTTCCTTTGTTTTTGCAGTGCTAGGAATTGAACCCAGAGCCTGGTGCATGCTAGGTGGGCTCTCTTCCCCACAGCCCCAGCTTAGAAACCTACATTCTTTGCTAAGGATAGAATACAGGAGTCCAAACAGGCATTTTCAAGGACCTGTACCATTTTCTCTAATCATTTGCTCATTAATGTGTATATTTCCCGGAATACAGAGGAGAAGTTCCAGAGCAATGTATTTTGTCAAACTTTTCTTTCTCACTTACAAATATTTTTAAGTGAGGTTATACAATGATATTTAAAGTGGCTAGTATGATTCAGACAATGGAAACATGAATATTCCATCGTGGCGAAACAGATTATCATTAATTTGTTGAGTGTGCTATGCCAGGCCTTGTGCTATGCTGCAATTCACAGACATTCTCTCATTTGACGCTTACGATCATGTTGTGAGGCCAGAGGTGCCTGCTTCGCAGATGAGGGAGTTGAGCTCCTGCTTGCTCAGTTCCTTCCCAGTGTCCATCTTCTGTGTTTTGTTGTTTTGACAGTGTGTTATGCATGTAAATCATACCACGAACCTTGGCACCTGCCAAACTATGTATGGTATCAGATCACTATAATCCCTAAGTAGCAAAGGTGCAAGAAAATATTCTTGTTGACATCAAAAACCCAGTGAATTTTGGTACTCAGGGAATATTGCTTACCCCCCACCCCTTCATAAAATGAATTTTTAAAACCCAGTGCTTTTTACAAACCCAGTTGGTAAGCCTCTATTGGCTTCCTTTTCTAGCTGCTGTCTTTAGGAATGAGCAAGAAAAGAACAAATTGAGAGTGTACCATCACTCAAATTCTGTAGATCTAACATCTTTGGGGAATAGCAGCATTGGCTTAAGAGAATTTACCGAAGAGAAAAAGAGACTTTCTTCATTAAACAGTAATCGCTGGAGCTCTTAAAGTATTGGGAAATATAACAAACACTGTAATCAATGGAAATGTGTTTGTATTACGCTGTCAAACTTGGTGAAGATGGAAAAGTTTTATGTCTTCAGCAATAACAATATCTGAATCATGCAGCGTGCGGCTGGCAGACATTCTCTCCCAAATGACCCAACTAATCCAAGTACATCTCTGCTTACAAGCACAAAGCCAAGCCAAGTAAAAAGTCTCTCAGAAAAAGAGACCAATGTTGCTGTCAGAAAATTCACACTGTTGCAAATCTCTTAGATTCAAGACACAAAGCAATGAAAGAGAAATCCTCGCTCCTCCTACTTAGTTTCAAAGGTTAGCAAGTGTCAGACCCTCCTAAGGGGTCCACCCAGAATGCACTTGGCCCATGGAGGCAGGGACTTCTTTAATAGAGTCTTGGATTTCTTTTCAGGTTTACTTCAGACAACTCTGGTTTCTGAGCTATGTGAAAATATTAATCTGTGTTTACAAATTACAAGTTAAAAAATAATAAGCATATACAAGAGTCAGAATTATTAAAGGTTAGAACGAGAGAGACTTTTTCAGTTTGTCTAGTTTCAGTCCCTCCATTGCACCACAAGGATAGTGAGACTTGGTGATGAGAAGGCCACAGAACACATGGGTCGCAATAGAAGTGTACCTTCTCTTTATCAAATGAAACAGCACACAGCTGCCCTTCTGTATCCACAGTTCTTCCTTCCCGGTGTCAAACACACTTGGATAAAACGCATTTGGAAAAAAACTTGCTTCTGTACTAAACATGTATAGACACTTTTCTTGTCATCATTCTTTAAACTGTAGAGTATGACAACAATTTCCATAACATTTACAGTAGGTAAAC
This sequence comes from Castor canadensis, assembly GCF_047511655.1. Taxonomy (NCBI): domain Eukaryota; kingdom Metazoa; phylum Chordata; class Mammalia; order Rodentia; family Castoridae; genus Castor; species Castor canadensis. The sequence goes on along the minus strand of NC_133404.1, from coordinate 35,338,968 downwards.
TAAGTCATCTGGACGTGATTTGGAGTATGCAAGAGGATGTGTATATCAGAAACTGATAAAATTAAAAAGGTGTGTCAAAAATGAAACTTTGTTGGTGATCGCTAAAGAATGAAGTCAATAAAGCAAAGGAGGTTCCCTTTGCTTAAACCTTTTTTTCATTTTCTTAATTGTTTTGTTACTTGTAAGGTGTTTTACTCATCTACTTAAAACTGAAAAGGTCAGAATTCAGACTAATTTACTGTTACTTAAACCACAAGGCCCAGGATGTAATCTACAATTCAGTTTTGATTTTCGGGATATGACTAAAGCTAAACATTAGCTAAAGTGAAAACTGAAACCTGAAATCTAATGAAAAATAAGTTCAGCAAGGAAATCTATACCGCAATAAAGGATATTTAAGTGTAATCATGCTTCTAAATTTAGCATATCTAATATAAGTAAGGAAACCAAATTTTACAACTTTCATGTTCCCAACAAATATAATAAGCCTTCACTTCACCATTTTCATTATGTTTTTATCATACTTTCCAAGACTGAAAATACAGATTTTCCTTACACCCATGACTTTACCATTTCTGTATGTTTGAAGTGTTTAATGGAAAATGTTGAGGTATATCTTTATAGTGGAAAACACAGCACCATAGATGAAGCATACCTTTATAACTAATTTATCCTGCTACATGTTTAAACTGAGAGGCTCTATTAAAAAGTTGGTCATGTAAGTCTTCTGGCTTTGCAGAAAAAGAAGGTAGGTACCTTTGGCTCAAACCTGTAGTCCTAGTACTGAGGAGTCAGAGATCGGGAGGATTGTGGTTCGAAGCCAGCCCAGAGAGAAAAAGTGAGACCCTATCTCAAAAATACCCAACACCAAAAAAAAAAAAAAAAAGCGGGGGTGGCTGGAGGAGAGGCTTAAGTGACAGGGCACCTGACCCTAAGTTCAAACCCCAGCACCACCAAAAAAAAAAAAAGAATGCTTCTTCTCTAATGTCCCCAAAACAAGTACATATATATATATATATATATATATATATATGTAGCAGTGTTTTTTTTTTTCACATACATCTTTTATCAAATGCTCATTGAAGTGCATGCTGGCTGAGAAAGCCATAGGTCTATTCTTTTCTTGCTCTACAATTAATATTTTATCTTTTTATTTTTCAACCATGCTTCCTCGTGAAGAGCTAAGACAGAGAAGTGGAATTACTTGGAGCACATCCTGACAATTTTACATTCTTGTTTACTGTCGCATCAGCATGGGTCACTGAAACACTCAATGTAAGCATGTTTTCCCTTAGGCTGGGAATCTGGGACCGGCAGCAAAGAGAAAAGCCTTGACCGTCACATGCCTCCAAGGTCCTGTGTTCATTCCATCTACTGTGAATTTTATTGCTGCTGCATTAACTCTTAGCTGTCCTATCCTAAGGGCTAGTGGTGGGGTGGTGCCACACCCTGTTCTTCTTAGAATACTGTCTCCACACATCTGCCCTAGCTCTGGCCTGAGATGTTTATTACAAAGCTGTGGGTGATCTTACCGGATGCTAGAGTGCCACCTAAAGGCTTTGAGGTTGGCAACATTTGCCCACGACATTTGAGAAAGGAGAGAATAGACTCTCTAAGGCAGCCCAGCCCATTAAGTGCCAGCTCATCAACAAATCATCCAACACAGACCCCCATGATACTCCAGGGAGCATCATTTGAACAGTGCTGTGGAATTACAGGGATCTTTTACATCAGCTATATTTTTGGTGAGGATCCATTCTGGGGATTCCCTCTAAGGCTGCCCCCCAGCCATTCACATCTTGGTTCCTTCCTTGCTTTGGCTGGGCTTGCTGTCAAGCTGTCCCACTCTGGTGTAGCAAGACATTCTGTCCCTAATCTGACTCTCAGTGTCCACCTGGTACCCATACCCAATGCTGGTGATGAGAGAATATCCTTGATTCTTTTACTCTTGGCTTCCATTTAGGGTGACATTCTCAAGCACTTCGACACTGGGACAGGGTTAGGTATGAGGAAGGTTTATTAAATGACAAGGTAAAGGGGGATGTAGGATTAAGCAGAGGAGCTGTCAGAATATGGTGCAGATCTCCTACCAAAGATTGCTGTTAGAAAAGTTGACCATAGCCTGGAAATAGAAATGAGCAGCCCCTTGTATCACCACTTGCTCACTCACTGGCTGGTGCCACCTGAAAAAGCTCTGCCTTTTGTTTTCCACACTTGCTGGATCACTCACAGGGCCTCCCTGAGAACAGCAAGACCTCAGCTCTCAGGTAATCACTCTTATTGCTGCTGGATGACTACAGGATCAGGCAACAACATCTCCATGTCTGCCTTAATCTCTTGTAAGTGCTCTGCTTTTTCAGAAAGTCACTTTCCACCTGGGTTTGACAGAAGCTAAACGCTGGTATTCAGGTCAAGTAGTTAGGTTTTAGGTATCTTCATCTTTCCAATAAAAAAATTAAGGATCGGGGGTTAAGGGCATGCCTGAAATGGTAAAGCTTCTTACCTAGCAAGCATGTGACCCTGAGTTCAATGCACAGGACCACCGAATATAAACAAGCAAACAAAAAATTAAAAATCTGTACCAAACCATACCACTAGTAAGGGACAAGATAGCAGAACTCTCACACAGTTTCCTTTATAAAACACTATTCATCACCTTTTATTGAGGCTGTTGATAATATGCCTGACTTGAAGCTACAGCCTTCTACCTAGGCCTGTCAGGTAATATTTGCCATCTCAGTGAGATAATAGCAGCCTCCATTCACTGATGAGAACATCAAGCCTTACAGAATCTAGGAATTTTTTTTTCCAAAGTGCACAGCCAGTAGTAGCAGAGTGAGCTCTGAACCCAGATGTGACCCAGCACTTGCAGTCATTACTGGCTTGCTATCCTTTCTCCCCGGGATACCACATCTGTACAGTCATGTGTTTCGAATGTAAACATCCAGTCACTCTGCTATCATAGACAGTCCTTGACTTGACAACAGTTTTACTTAGGTGTTTTCAACTTTATAATGGTGTAAAACAATATGAAATCCGTAGAAGCCATACTTAGAATATTAAATTTTGGTATTTTTCCCCAGGCTAGTGTGATGCTGGACAGTGTCATTGAGCCTCAGCTTCTTGTCAGTCAATCTATCTTGGGGAAAACAGAGAATAAGATCCAAAGCCTTCATCTGCTACTTTCATAGCTAAGAGCTACATTTTCTTCAAGGCTGACTTCACTGAAGAATAAAAAGAAAAGCAAAGAGACATTTGCAAAGCATTTCTAAGAAAATGACTTGAACTGTGGAAAATAGAGTAGACATTTCAGGAGTTCATTTTATCAGCATGATCATAAAATTAAAGACTAGAAAGGAGTAACAATTGCAAGAAAATATAAATTGTAACACTATCCAAAAGGGAAATCACTGTATTTTTAAATTAAGCCTGAGATACAGACTATATTACAGCTCATAAGTCTATAAGTTTATGTGTAAGAAATAATTTTGTATCAAATAAAAAGAATTATCTCTTTTTAAGATACTTCATTAACTTTATAATAAAAAGTGTTTTATCTCTAAAATTAAGAATTCACAAATTCGCTTCAGGGATAATTTTCATTTACCTTATTTCCCTTTAACTTGATGGGCATAATGATGGTAAAAACCAGCCTTGACTCCCTCAAAAGGCAAAGATTGGCAGGAAAGTGACACAGAAAAAGTACATTAACACTGACAATATCAAGATGCTGTTTAACCAAAACATCTAACCATGCCAAATTGACCTCATGAGGTGGACACAGATATTCCATCGTCCCTAGAGTACACCGTACAGCTGGCATGAGAGGACCCTAAGTGTTCTTGTTATTTTAGTCATAATTCTAATAAACTAAGTTTTATGATTCGAATACCACAATGTATACCCAAATCCTTCCTATGTACTCCAAGCTTTTGGTCTATTCCCTAGCACTTTGAAGATGGAGCTATGCTTCGTTATTAGCCTTCTTTGTGCCATAAATTGTGAACCCCTCCACTTGGGATACTGTCTAATTTCACCTGTATGTACATCTGTCTCTTGCACACATTGATTCTTGCACACGTTCATTCAACATTGATTGTTGAATGCATATTTGCTGAGTGAACAAGCTAGTGAGAGAGTAAATAGGAAGGGAAGCTCAGGCATGATAACTTCTGTATCCTCATTTATATATTTGGAGACAAATAACAAGGCTTCTCTGAGTATCTTCTTCTGACTATAAAGTTAGGATAATAATGTCCTCCTTGATAGGTTATTATAGGGGGTTAGAAATGTCTTGATTTTCTCAGGTATATATAAATGGTGGGCTCTCTTTTTTCAAACTGCTTTAAACTCTCAACAGAAATTTAGGAAACAGGTAAGTATAAACAAAAAAAATAAGCTCATACTTGACTTCACAACCCCAACACTGTGGCATGTTGATATTTATCTTCCAAAATCGCATTTTCTCAATTTTCTTATATGATTACAGTCATTGAAACAAGAATATGCTGTACTCTAACCTTTCTCCACCTTATAATATACATTGTCTATGTTTTCGTGTTGTACAAAATCTTCTATATTGCTACTTTGATGGGTGCATTTCATTATCTTGCTGTGATGTAGTTTAGCTAAGCAACTTTCTCTTTAGGCACTGTGTCAGGTAATTTTCGCCTTTTTACTCAGGGCCTTGGTCATGCTAGGCAGGTACTCTGTCACTGAGCTACATCTGTGGTCCTAATTTTAACTTTTGAATTATAAATAGAGTTGAGATAATTACTCTTATCCCAATCATCATTGGCTAAGTCCATTTAGTATGAAGAAGGCAACCAAAGCCACCAAAGGTATCCCTCTTATATAATCAGTTTAAAGGGCAAACACATAATAACCTGGAGCTAACGTGTGCACACACATACACACACACACACACACACACACACACACACACACACACACACATGCACAGAGATAACATTTGTTCAATTTACTCATTTTTCCTCTTTGGTAGGCATTGACAATCCAATGATGAACAGTGCAGCCAATCTTCACATTGCATTCCATTGTCAGTAGAGGGAAAGTATATAATTCCAAAAGCTTTCCCCTTAAAGCTATTTGAAGGAAGAAAATCCCATGTCCTACGATCCTGGAAGATAAAAGCAGACATCATGACATTCATGAAAATCCAGTGCTATAAGGAGTAATGCTGAAGCCTGGGCAAGAAGAAAGAACAGTGACCTAATTATATACAGAGTTAAAATATTGAGTATTCTATCTTTTTTTCCTTCCACCTTTATTGAACTATATTTGACAAAATGGTACACATATGATGTTTGTGCTTTTTATTTTATTTGTTTGTTTTATGGTGCTGGGGATCCAACCTAGGGCCTTCATGCTGCTTTGCTATACATTGTGAAATGAATTCCACAATGAAGTTAACACATCAATCACCTCACATAGATTTTTTTTCCCTTTTTTGATGAGACTACTTCAGATCAACTTTCTTATTAAATTCCACGTATAGAATATAGTATTATTAACAGCAGTCATCAAACTGTACATCAGTCTCCAGAACTTGTTGAAACTGCACAGCTGAACATTCATCTCTGTCCACCAATGTCTTTCCATTTACCTCTCTGCCAGTCCTGGACAACCAGAATTCTACTCTGTTTTGTGCATTTGGCATTGTCAGATTCTTCATATAAGTGAGATTCTGCAGTATTTATCTGTCTGTGTCTGCTTATTTCACTTAGCATAATGCCTTCCAGTTTCATCCATGTTGATGCTTATGGCAATATTTAGTTCTTTTTAATGGTTGAATAGAATTCATACACCATGTACATATATACCATTGTGTTAATTGCACACACACACACACACATATATACCACATTTTCTTTATCTACTCATTTATTGATATACACTTAGGTTGATTTCATATTTTGACTCATGAATAATGCTGCGATGAATGCAATGAATAGGAAGTGCAGATATATTTTCGGACATATTGACTTCATGTCTTTTGGGTATTTTCCCGGGGTAGGATTGCCTGATTACATGGCAATTATACTTTGAATTTTTTTTAGTGGTACTAGGATTTGAATTCCATGCTTCATGCTTGCTAGGTAGGCATTCTACCACTTGAGCCACTTCACCAGCCCTTTTTTGTGTTGGGTATTTTTGAGGTAGGGTCTCATGAAATATTTTGCCCAGGCTAGCCTCAAACCATGATCCTCCTGATCTCTGCCTCCTTAATAGCTAGGATGACAGGTAAAACCCACTGGCACCCAGTTCTAATTTGAAATTTTTAAAGGAACCTCCATACTGTTTTCAATTACATCTATACTAATTTACATTTTCACTAACAGTATTCAAGGGTTCTTTTTTTTCTCTACATCCTTTCCAACATTTGTTATGGTTTTTGATAATAGTCATTCTGACAGATATGATGTGATGTCTTATTGTGGCTTTGATTTGCATTTCCCTGGTGGTTAGTGACACAGTACCTGCTGGTCATTCATATGCCTTATTTTGAGAAATGTCTATTTAGGTCTTTAGCCCCTTTTTAAAACCATGTTTTCTTTTCTTTTTTTGGTATTTAGTTGTTTGAGTTCCTCATATATCTTGGATATAAACTTATCAGGTATGTGGCTTGCTATTTTATCTTAAACAAATGTATCACTCATCGCAATTGGACTTGTACATTCATTACAGCTAGTTAGTTAACAACATCACTTAGTCTTTTTGCACCAAACCTGTCACAAGTATTATCCTAACTTCCTGAATATCAAAACCAAGTTTTATGTTCTCATGATTGGTAACCTTGTTCACCTTCAATCTTATAGGAGTAATTGTAGATATTTATTTGCATATAAATAAGGTTGGAAAGGAGTCTTTGAGACACTGTGTTTCTCTGTAAAAAGAACCTTTATTTTCAATAGAACAAAGACTAATCTGTGCTAATCACACATTCATTTCCTTATTCAGGAAAGAATTTGTATATGGCACAGTTCGTCCCTGAGTGAAACCTAGATTTATGGTTCACAGAGAGCAAAAACAATGGCTGAGAATGCATGACTCACCCACGTTGGAACATCTTTCACTAGAATTGTGTTCCTGTCCAGATCCCATCTAAGAGTTAGATGGGAAGCTGCGCCCTTGAAAGGAGACTGTGAGTGCATGAAAATCTGCCGGGGGAACATTTCTAAAATATTAATCTTTAACACAGAGATGGTTGTTTCCTCAAATTCAGATAAAATGCCATGAAACAGAGCTTCAATATAAGTCTTGAATATCTTTCTACCATAACTCCAGTGGGTCATGTTCATATTGACATAGACTCTTGTGCACAGAATTCTAACTGAAAACCAAATATACTGAGGGAATTGAAAAAAAATTAAGGAATCTTATTTTAAAATATTAATGGAGATAATTTCTTTATAGGGATTCAAATGACTAAAATTAAACAACAAGAGATTTAAAAATTATAAAGACCAATAACAATAGAACAAATTTTTCTATAGCTTAAATTTTTTTTAGCAAAGGAAGGAGAAAAATCCCAGAAATAACTTAGATACCAAAAAGTATATATAAGTATGTGTGTGTGTGTGTGTGTGTGTATATATATATATATATATATATAGTTTATTATATATATAGATATAGTTTAATATATATGTAACTCAATACATAGGTAAGGAGAGATCACGGTGTATGAATCCCACACTGGGTGATTATCTTATTAGTATATGAAAAAGAAACCCAAAAGAATAATATGCCATTGCAGTTCCCATCAGAAGTGAGAGAAATCCATGTTCTAAGTCCAGAAATTCTGATTTAGCACATTCAAGATCTCACCCACATGGGGAGCTTCTAGCTTACAGTCAGGGTTGAGACCACTGGAACAGTTTGTTTACTTAATAATAGTCATTATAAGCCCTTTTCTTAAAGGCAAAGCACTAAAAGATTTATATTTAAAAAATAAAATTACCACATGGAAATCTAATCATAAGGAAACAGTTTCTAAACACACCACTAAAGCCAGAAGTTCTAAAAAAAATTGTTAGATTATAGTGCATAAAATTAATTATGAAGGAAAAGGCACCACAGGAAAAGATAAAAGACCCTGTTACAAGAATGTAAGTATTCTTTTGGACATGTCGGGGAAAGATTAAAACCCCAAATTATATTGTGAAAAATGAAGAGCAAATACAAATGATCAATAAATAAATGAAAAGTAAAATGTTCACTAGTAATGGTAACAATGTAAAATAAAATCACAACAAGTAGCATTTTAATACAATTATGAATTTATTTAGTAAAATGGTTAAGAACATAGAGTTGGCGCTTGCAGTCATTCCATTACCTGATTCCTACATGGCTCTTGGGCAAGTTCCTCAGCCACTTTGTGTCTACTCATCTGTAAAAGGATTGTTGTAAAGCCTGGGAATGGTGGTGCATACTTGTATTCCCAGCGACTTGGGAGGCAGAGATTAGGAGGATCATGGTTCAAGGTTAGCCTGGCAAAAAGTTAGTGAGACCCCCCCATCTCAACCAACAAGCTGAGTATGGCTATTTACGGCTGTCATTCCAGTTAAGAGGAACACATAGGTAGGAGGTCATGGTCCAAGGCTGGCTCCATGCAAAAACAGCTATTTGAAAATAAACTAAAGCAAGAAAGGGCTGGAGATGTGACTCAAGTGGTAGAGTCCCTGCCTAGCAAGCAAGGCCCTGAGTTCAAACCTTGTCCTAGAATTAAAAACTAAAGAAGAAGATCAATAATAATTTTAGTGTAGATCATGGAGCAAGGTAAAGACAGAGAGGAAATGATGCTGAGGAAGACAGCAGGTCTAAATCATTTGGGTCCTTGCAGGATAGGGGTTAGCTTTCAGGTATTATTTGAAGTATTGTGAGGAGCCGAGCCTTGGAGGGAATCAAACAGGCAGTACTGTGCTGGTAAATGTTCAAAAAGTGGCTTTCCAGAGGAAAAAAAGTCACCTGCAATATTGCCAATTTCCATGGTGTGTATTTGCCCACAAAGGCCAACTTCAATGAACCAGGAGTCACTAAGTTAGAGGTGTGCATGATTGGCTCGCTCCTAAGTCGGTGCCACAGGCTCTACCACACCACAGTCACTAGAAAGTTAAAGGACTTAGGACTTCCTTAAAGCATCACTATTGCAGCTGGATGCAGAATAGACCCTATGAAAGCAAGCGCAGAAACAGAAGTGCCAGATAGACAGTGCAGTGCTGTAATAATGTAGACAATGAATGGTGTAGCTCAAACGTGGACGGTAACTCCAGAGTACTAAAAGCAACCAATTATAAAATGTTTCCAAGGACCAGGCTCTGATTTTAACCATTTTACTACAACCTTGTCTAAAACAATATTCCTCTAAACAAATACCCTAATCTCATTATACAAATGAGAACACACAAAAATACAGAGAAGTTCAGGAACTTGTTCAGAGTTAGAGGGAATAAGGGAGATTCATTTTAAGGAATTTAGTTAGTTCTTCCACACTACTTCTCAGATGAGAACTGGTCAGAGTCAAGATGGATTCCATAGACAAAGTCAAAGAATTGCAACAGATTAGATAAACATTCAGTATTTAAGTTTTGTTCTTATTGCAGTGATGTGTAGACAGTCATGGATTTGGTGTTTACTTATCTTTGTTTTTAATTTTTGATGGTACTGATGTTTGAACTCAAGGCCTCCCACTTACTAGGCAAATGCTCTACCACTTGAGCCATGTCCATAGTCCTTTGGCTTTTAGTTGGTTTTCATATAGGGTTTTGTGCTTTTTCCCAGGCCAGCTTGGGACCACGATCCTTCTACCTCTGCCTCCTGAGTAGCTGGGATTACAGAAGTGCACCAGCATACTTGGCTGGTTTTGTTTCTTTAAAACTGACATTAGACTGTGCATTGAGGTATGTTAGCTCACTGTGATAAGAATATACTACTCAGTAGTACACTTATCACTAATATTTATATGCTGTTATTTTTATATGTGGAATAGGCACAATAAGCACAGTATTTTTTTAACATATAAGTAAAATTGTTACTTTTTCTTATTTAACATTCTGGAAATAAGTAGCTGTGTTTCAATTTTCCTCAGTACCAAGACAGATAGTACTAAAATGCACAAATTGAGTGTCTTGAATATCTTTACATATTTAAGTCTTTCAAATTTAGAATTTCTAAAAATGTCCTAAACTTCTCCTTCTCGGATGTACTATGCATACAAATTGCATGGAGCTGTTGTTAAAATTCAGCTTCTGATTCCGTAGTTTTGGGTGCTATGACTTTAAGAATGGTTAGGTGAGGAAGTTAGAAAACCCTGCTTCAAAAGCAATGATGAAACTGGACAAAGTTGTCAAAATTTATTACTTATTTAAAGATTCTGAAACTTGACCAAGGGACTTGCAACAAATTGAGAAGGGTGTATGTAAAAAACTCTGACGTATTTGCTAAAGACAGTGCAAGTCTATGGTATTTTAGCTGGGAACTTTTCCCATCTCTGCAGGCTCGCCACCTCCCCCCACATTTGTGTGGATCACAAGTTTTCTCCAGAGAGACAGGACAGAGTGTTAACACTGGAAGCTCTAATCCTTGCCAAAGAGAACTTGTGATGTTTGGAGCAGATAGTGGAAACTCCTATTGTTGAAAATAATAAAGATATGAGTGGGAAGCCTGAAGTCCAAAATGACTAGAGCAACAAACTAAACTGCATACCAATCAGATAGGGAACAAGGAGATTCAGAGAAATGAAGCCTGCCAATGGAGCTGTAGGCAGATCTCATTGTACCTGATAACCCTGATGGGTATGTGCATACATGAGGCTAGGCCTGTCTAGGAAAAACCAGAGATGGCTCCAGTGAGTTACTCACACCTAACTGAGCATAAGGTCCTGAAAATGCAGCAAGTATAAACCAAGGTACACTTGTAAACTCCCTGAAGTTTGAAAGCATATGATGGTCCTCATTATCTCTACACCCCGGTACTCACATTCTTGTGTGAATTCTTGCCTTGAGTGTGAGCAAGACCTTGCATTGCCTCTTATAAACAGAATATTGCAAGTGTGATGGAATGCCACTGTCCTAATATGTTATATGACACTTTAACATCTATCCTGTTAGGACTACTTTTCTGGCTTTGATGAAACAAGCATCTGTGCCGTGAACTGCCCTGAACAGAGGCCCCTTTGTCAAGGAACCAAAAGCAGCCTTCAGCTTATCATAGTCAGCAACAAACTGAGGACTTCTATCCCAAAACCGACAAGGAACTGAGTTCTGTGAGCAATCATGTCAACTTGGAAGTACATCTTTCTCCATTTGAGCCTTGAGGTGAGACCACAGCCCTTGTCCATACATTCCTTGCATCTTTATGAATTCTTGAAGCAGAAAATACAGCTAAAGAATGTCTCAACTTGTGACTCACAGAAACTATCAGACAATAAACATGTATGTTTTAAGTTGTTTTGGTTGTAGTGACGTTATTACACAGCAACAGATAGCTAATACACCAAGCCATACACAGATCCTATGGCAAAGATGGAGGACGTACTGACTCAAGGCATTTAAGTACAATTCCAAGCAGTTATTGGCTGCCTATTAAGCTGTAACTGTCCAAGAAAAATTCTTAAAAGCCAGAATTAAAAGTTAAAATTAGAATAAAAAAATATATTGTGTAAAGACTTCAAAGACACTAACATGGCAGACAAAAACAGACTCCATAGAATTAGTTTAAGCAAGTCAATAAAATAAATAAGCAAACAACAACTAATCCAAGCAGACATCTGGGGACTGGGTGTAGGGGGAGAAATGTCAATATCTAGAGTTGCTACAAGAAATATCTTTAATGTTCAGTTTTCAACAAAAAATTATAAGGCATGCAAAGAAACTGGAAACTGTGATCTAGCCATAGAAATAATTGCTAAGGGCACCAGATGTTAGACTTATCAGATAAACATATCCAAGCAGGGTGCATAAATATAAAAGGGAATTATGCTTAAAAATGCAAGAAAAATACATGACATATCAAGTAAGAATATCAATAAAGAAATAGAAATTTAAAAAAACAGAAAATTGTAAAGCTGAAAAGTATAATAACTGAATAAAAATTCACTGAAGGGCTATAATAAAATTTTAATAGGGATGAAAAATCATCAACAAACCTGAAATTAGATCAGTAGAATTTACCAAATGTGAAGAAGAAAGTGTGAAAAGAAAGAAAGGAAAAGAAAAAAGAACGATTCTACAATCTAGTGTGATGGTCAGAATTCAATATTTCTAACAAACTGTAGGTGAGATTGATGTTTCTAGCCTATGGATCAACCTTTGATTATTAAATATAGAATTCAATTTTCTTTTGGAATAGTTCTGTTACAAAACAAAACAAAACAGAGGGCGGGAGGTATGGCTCAAGTGATAGAGTGCCTGCCTCGCTAGCAAGAGACCCTGAATTCAATCACAGACACCAAAAAATAAGTAAGTAAATAAATAAAAAGAAATTAATGATGTAAAAATGTGAAATGTAAAATACTTAAATTCCTTAAGGATTCAAATATATTTTAAGAGCATCAATATCTATTCTAATGATAGTATTGATTATACTTTTTTCAACAATTTCTTAAAACATATTTGGCTGAGTCTCCCTTTGGTTAAAGAGACAAACAGACTCCCATTTTCTCACAACAGAAAAGATTCCATTCTCCCATAACAGCAAATTTCCCTTTCAAAACATTATAACTGACATATTTACTAATTCAGCCTTATTTCTCCGTGTGAATATGAATAGCGGTTACCTTATTCTGCTTCTAATTTGATTCATCTTAGCTTTCCCCCCATAATATGAATTCACTGGGTTCATTGAGATATCAGAGATCAAAACTCTATGATCAGACAAGAGTCTTTTGTCCTCTCCTCCTTTAATAATTCTTTATATTAAAATATTTCTAACCAAAATTGTATATGACAAGAAGGGAAATGCAACAACATAAAATTAGAAGGTGATTTCTGTTTCATGTCATCAAAATGAGCTGGGAGTTTATAAAATGAAAGCATTTTATGTCAACAAGGGAAATCAGGAAATTAGCATCCCCTAATACTTCAAATAGGCATTTAAACATATTTCTTATGCATCACCAAAGACATGAGCTCTGTTGTCTATTTCAGAGTGTTATAATGGCCGAATGTGTTAATAGAAAGAAAAGTTCTGGGTATGTTCTTACTGGCTACATCAAGAATATGAATATTAGAGGGTTATAGAATGTAAACAAGAAAATCCAAAGGAAAAAACTTAACATCATTTTTATGAATTCAGTATTAGTGTATGTAAGGCACCTTTAGAGAGAATGGAAAACAGGATTACTGCCCTTTCTTTATTCAGCATTGAATAGTGTTTTTTACATTGTTTTAGTATTTTAATTGATTAAAATTGATTAAAGTTAGTTGAGTTGAAAGCATATTTCAAATATACACAATATGATCATTAAAGATAAGCAATAGCTATATTTCATTGAAGAGAATATTATACAGGTGTTAAAAAAATTGTAGGATGCCAAAGTGGGCCAAAATGTAGTTCTAAGATTTTCCATTAAATAACAAAAATAATTTTTAAAATTTATAATCATTACTATGATTCATAGGATGAAAAAGACAAAAACAAACCAGAAGCTCAAGAAGAATCTATTCCTGGAATTAAATGGAGAGACATTACCTGTGTGGATCACTTGAAGAACACACTGCTGAACAATGTCTTCATGAATATTTTACAGTAAATCCAACCAAAGTTTCTCGTTTAAATAAATCAAAGAAAATATCCTGGCCTACCATCCTTTTATCAATTGAGATTTCTGAAAGTTGATAGAAAACATCTTTCATACCTTAAATTTGTAATCCTATTAAAAAACAGTATATAATAGGAAATCATCAGTAAAATATCAGAGCTTATAAAGTAACACACTGTCTTAAATAAAATCAACACAGATCAGTTTGCAACTTAAAAAAGATACTTGTTTGATGTACGAGCAATGCAGCAGGTTGATTCGTAGAAAACAAGGAAGTAAACGATTACTTTTGAAAAGTTCTACCAGTGACATCTGTTTGCTTTTGCTTAATCTGTGTTCTGTATCACAAGACTTAGGAAATATGCGGCATGAAGGAGTAGCAATAAATCCCCTAGTTCATGCCATTAATGATTAAGAAATTGACATCACAGATGAGACATTGGATTCTACCACCATCATGCATCCTCTGTATAAAAGGTTCTAATATTTAATTCCCAGCTAAGTGATCTCTTTTCCTACAGTGTGCTCTTTTGTGGTGAGTTATATTTACATACTTGAAGAGTCAATTGAGCAATATTTATATTCCAGTTATTTCTACTAAACATCCAACAAAGGCAATGGCCAGAACCAGAACCAGTACTAGTACATAGCTTCAAATGTCAAGCCCATTCATTTCTCGTAAGTGTACCTAAGAAGACATTGATGAAGTTCATTGGGCTGAGTCAGTAAAGACAGCACCCAAAGACTCCCACCCTAGGAATCTGTGGAAGCAGTTTCCATCCCAGTTTAATGAGACTGATTTAGACAGTTCTGGCCTTTATCATTGTTCTCCTTTTTATTCAGCATCTTGAATATTGGTTTTGGTACCCAGAAAAAAAGCAAAAAACAGAAACAAACACTGAAAATGTTCATCCCAGTGCTGTTTTGACTCCACTTAATTAATAGAATAAAATCCTTATTTCTCATTATTTTTATCCTGAGTACACATCTATGGTCCTTTTGACTAACCAGAATTTCTACCTTGAGCTTGATTCTGCTATCTTTAGAGAAAAAGACTAACTTCAATTTGGGGCCCATTCATTAGAATGTGTTTTACAATATGCAAGGCTTTTATTTAACCTATTCACCAGGAGTTTGAGAATTCTCAGTCTGATTGCTGACATTCAAAGTACAGAAAACAGTTTCTCCATTGTGGTGTGTGACAGCTGGCACCATTACAGAACTGCAATAAATACTCTGGTAGTCAATCTTAGAAAGATTTGGGCTTTTGCTCAATTACCCATAACATCCTGAAGAGTCTTTTTCCTGATATGGTACTTAACGTAGAGAATCAAACAATCTTGCGGGGGTGCCCAAAACAATGGAATGATCTGATCAGGATATAAACAGTCTATAGCAACTTTCTAAGAATGTCTATCTACACGCTAATAATATAGATAAACTTAAATTGGAACAATATATATTATATATATAACTCATCTAACACATTTGCTACTTACAACATCCACTTTGAAATATGTTGTAGGATCCTTAGAAATGACAAATCAATGCTGCTAAAGGAATTTGAAAAGGGGCAAATCAAAGGAAGTGGAGGTATGAAAAGTTAGCAAGCAGAAGGCCCTTTCAACCACAGCAGAGTGAGCATGGAGTATCATTTTTGTGCTGTGGCTCAGACTGCAACATTTAAGTCTCTGGTTGATATTTCCACTAGAAATGGAGGAAAGAAGAAAAATGGGTAGGTCTCATGAGGTAGGAGTGGTGGGGAACTGATATCACACAGTGTCCCCTGATCAGCACCCTCCTGAGGTGCCTCCACCAGTCAGGGAAGTAGAAGCAAAGAGCATGTGCTATAGAAGGAAGCGGTTACCTTATAACTTGAACTGCAGATCCTAATATTAAAGTCCTAGCATGCTTCAGGAGCCCTGTGGGGAGCAAGCACACTGCCTGTGTACATCACTGTTTACCTGGAAAGAGTCGCTATGGCTGTACTGGATCAACAAAAGCCTACAGCTTGCTATTCCAAATGTCACATGTGCTTATTTGTCAGTGTGTGTGCCTATGTTAAGTGTCCGTGTGTACCTCACAGAAGGTGAGTCATAAGGGCTCAGTGACAGAATTCCACTGATATCTATAAAGAAAGGCAGTCATGTATATGGTCTTTTGACCCTTCTCTGCCACATAAGAATGAGCCTTGAGCTTAGAACACTTCCTGATCAGGATGGGAACAGCTTTCTCTGTTTCTGACTCAGTGATAATGCCTGTATTCTGCTTAAGTGTGCATGCTATGGCCTTCAGTCAAGCACCAAGCTTGCAACATTTCATATTCTATGGGAAAGAGGTCAAGGTCCTTCTATTATGACAGAGAAAGGTGCATATGCATGAGGTAAAGTGACTGCTTGGCTCTGGGGGAAGGGAAATCCTCTGGCCATGGGGGACTAACCACACTTTAGAAGCACGTCTTGGTCTATCTCTTCTCCATGTAAGTAAAGCATTGCTTTATCCAGACCTGACTCCATGTATTTTTCTTAGTGATTTTGAGTTTTCTCCTTTTGCCTAGTGGCTGGCCCAGTGATGACCTCTGTTGTCGTCCACTTAGTTGGACTCCCCTCCTATGATGGTTAATCTTTGCATGATGTACTGCTCAGCTGTATCACTTTGTTCCCTGATGCTGGTAGTCAAGGACAAGGCCTTTTGGTTTTTCTTTGAATTCTTTGAATTCACCTGTTCAGGAAATGGTTTAGCACCTAACTGGTTGCAACAGGTATATTGTGGTATGCAACTACCCACAGTTTAAAGTCAGGCTTGGGACTGACATGAGAAAACTGATGTGAACAGGGGTGCACGATGGAGGAGGTGCTTGCTCTGAAGTTGTGCAAGGGCTCGTGTCTCTTTGCCTCACTCAATCCCACCTTTGCTGGTGTATTATTTCCCAAGTGATTCCATTCAAATGCACCAAGAAGTTAAATGGGCTCTCTTGACAGATAAATTTAAGAAATGTTGCATAATTTATACACTTGTAAGAACTTTACTTGACAAAAATGCCTATTAAAACCTTTAAGAACCATAGCCATTACAGAAATCTGCTTAGCTCTGCCTAAGCCAGCATTTTCCAAACATTTTTGCTGATTTCTTTTTGGGGGAGAGGAGTTAGGCATTTGGTATTTGTACTAACGTTCTACAAATGTACACTGAGAAGTGCTTGAGTAATTTCTCACTTCATCCCCTTATGAAATAATAAAAAGGGAGTCTTCCTTCAATCATCTGAGTCCCCAACTCAGAAGTCCCATCTTCCCACACATGTCCTTATAGTGATGAGTGGCCCATTTCTTTAACTCTTATTGTTGGCATCTGTGTGCAATGAATAATCCTTTCCACTGGCTTTTAGCAGTGCTAAACAACTCAAAATCTATCCCTAAATTCAGTTCTCAGACTTGTTTTGAACTGAATTTCTGTCCATGACAAACTACAGAAGGTGGCTTTATGTTGAATAAACTTGCCAATGATATGGAAGGAAAAAGTCAGTTCACTTTGTGTTTGAGATGCAAGAATATGAGTCTTAGGAGATGCAAGAATAGGTGAATGTAATGGAGGAAATTTAGCCATAATCAAAAAGTCATGTCATTGGTTCTAGAATGACAATCTGTGAAATAAAAAGGGTGGAATCAGAACATATGTATAGAAGACGTAGGAAGTTCTAATTTTGGTTCAACATTTGGGGACATTTCTAAGATTATAGCAGAAACACACCATAGGAAACTGTCCATCAGTACAGGTGTTTAAGCAAAACATTGTCAACGGCAACAACCAACATGATGGAAATAGTTGGATGGATCTTGAAGGGTAAGTTAAAAAAAGAAAGATAGTTCAAGGTAACACATGGTCAATGGAGATCCAGGCAGAAGATCAGACTTAGTAGAGCCCCTTTCATCATATTGTACGTGGAACGAATTTTGAAGAAGGAGGACTGATTGCAGACAGGGCTGGAGGGGAGGTGCCTTGCTCAATTTAATTACATTATTGATTTCCATTAGTAGGCTGAAGTGGGGCTGAAACAGAGGGAGTGCAGTTCACAAGCATTCCTTGTGTATGAACTGTGCAGAACTAATTGTGAATAATTTATCCAAGGAATAATTTTCTAGAACAGTTCTGGGACTCCCTGTTGAAAGTGCATATTCTTTGGCTGTGAATAAAATCAAGACTCCAGCATAATTTCTTTTTGTGGCTAATTCCCTTCTCTGACACCAGAAGAATTGCCAATGCCTGGGTCACACACCGTAATGCTGACTACCAGGCATGGAGTTCACCCATGCTGGCAAACAGAGGGAGAATTGAAATTACAGAAAGAAAGAGAAAAAGACCTACTTCCCAAGCTCAGTCACCTCTAATAAGAGAAGGCAGGCCACCCATTCACTATTGCCAGTTCTAGAACAGGAGAAGTGGGGTTAGGTGGCAGCAAGAGATGCTGGAGTAAGCCAAGAGAGGATTTTTTCCCCTTTCCTTTACTGTTGTTCTTGGTGAGGGTACATAGTGGCATTTACAAAGGTTCTTACAATGTATCAACTATATCATACTTGAATTCACCACTTCCACCACTCCCCTTCATCCCCCTTCCCCATTCATGGAATAGTTACAATAGTTATTATTGCATTTACATACAGGTGTACACATTTTTTGCACCATATTCACCCTTCTACCCTCTTTCCCCACCACCTATTCCTTCCCGCTGGTGCCAATCCTCCCCCCCAGGAAGGACCTGTCTCACCCTCCTATTCTCCACTTTTGCAGGAGAGAAAAGATAAAAAGAAAAACATGACATTTTTGTTTGTTTGATATAAAGTTAGCCATACAGGGAGTTTCCCTGTGGTATTTCCTGGTCTGTGCCTTATGGTGGTTTCAGCCAGTTTAAGATTTCTATATTCCTTCTTGTATAGAGAGTATATCACCCATATTCAAGTTCTTAGTTTCCTTCTTTTACCCAAAAGAGGATTTCTTCATTAGGAAATGTGTTTGATACTCTCTCAGCTTCCTGTGTACCTTAAACATAAAGCTGTAGGTTAAAAGGCTTAAATAGAGGACCTTGCTTCAAGGATTAATTTCTTGTAACTTGTTCATTCCTCAGCATAGTTTTTTACTTGCTAGAACTGCAGGTAAAGTACTCTAATGCAGTAGATAACTCCAACATCATCCACTTTCTTTCAAGGAACTTCTAGACATGAAGTCACGCGAGGCATATCTCATTGCTAAAGCCTTTCCTCTCCTAGAAAGAGAGAAATAAATTAAAGCATACTTACTTGCATTCGTTCCCAACAGATGACTCCATGAAATCATGCAGAAGAGGCCTAAATCAACAGGTGTAAGGGAGAGAGGCCAGTGTCTCTGCCTGTGTCCCAAATAACCTCAGTTTCATTCTGGAATTCAATAGCATTGTGTGTGTGTGTGTGTGTGTGTGTGTGTGTGTCTGTGTGTTGACAGTGGAAGATGGGATGATCTCTTTGGTGGGAGCAATAGTCACAGGAAGGAAAGGGGAGGTCAGATCTCACAGGTAAACATTGATTCACAGCCAGGCATCAGTGGCTCATGCTTTTTATCCTAGCTACTTGGGAGGCTGATATCAGAAGTATTGAGGTTTGAGGCCAGTCTGGGCAAATAGTTCATGACACCCCATCTCCAAAAGAGCCAGAGCAAAGTGTACTGGAGGTGTGGCAGAGCATCTGCTTTGAAAGTGCAAGGTCCTGAGTTCAAATCTCAGTCCCATAAAAAAAGTCAATGTACATAGAAAGAAATGATTCCTTTTTAGGGAGGTGTTAAACTCAGGGCTTTGCACTTGCTAGGCAGGTGCTCTACCACTTGAGCAGCCCCAGAGATATGATTCTAATGTGACAGCATTGCAACTGTAAGCAAAAAAAGATGTACTCAGTTCTGTGTCCATATGGGGTATAGTCAGCTAACCTACAAATTACAGCAGCTGCAGTGGTTGAGATGCAGGTTGAAGATCAGAGGATCAAGTCCCAGCAGGAGGATCTGTAGGACATGCCATGCCATGCCCTGCTTTCCCCAGAAACACTTCCTCTATCAGATAAAAAAAGAAGGGGGGTGGGCACCATTGAGGAGAAGGAAAATGTTCTCCAGAAGACTTTGTGATGGCTTCCTGGAAGACCTTGAGTGTTCCACAGTGTCTCCCAAGCTAGCCACATTTATTGACCATCTCTTTTGCAAGAGGAGGTGGTGGAAATATTTAAAAATGCATACATAACTCCCTCCTTGCCAAAAAGAGTGTGTAATTCTCTTGGGGACAGAAGTCACATGTAAAATGAATAGAATTGCTACCACATATGAGAAGTAACTTATCTTTTTTCCCACACAATATGCCTGGCTTATGTAAAAGACAGATTTTGAGGCAGCTGTGGTCATGCTGTAATATCATAGGGCATCCTGTTTTCTTTGTGTTTTTTAAATGTTCCAGGCTCTTAAGAGAATCAGGAAGACAGAAAAATAAAAAAGTGTACTTTTGTTTGCAAATGGATTTGAATGGTTAGGAACGAATCCCAAACTGGTGATCACTAACATGATTTGGCTTCTATGTACAAGAACCTGAATTAGCGCCTGTTATTAAAACTGTGGCCTAAGTGTTTATGAGCCTGGGCTGCACATGTTCCCTAACTGAGATGTTTCTGGAACGTCAGAGTACATCACCTGTACACAATCCAATCTTCCTCTTTATTCCTAGGGGATCCTTGCCATCATGTCAAGAGCTCTTATTTTTCTTATCCTGGCAGCTCTGATTTTCTTGTTCTCCCAAGAGCCAGGTCTCCTGAGTTAAATCCCCCTGTCCACAGGAGCAATGACAAAATGGGTCAAGCTGTGAGTCAGGTGGATAAGTGCATGTGCCTGTTTGAGCAGACTGGACAAAGGCAGCGACATAGAACAGCATTATTCTGCTGCCCTGAATACTAAGCAGCTAGTCAGAGAGGATAAAAGGCAAATGAAGTCCACAGGATTGATGACAAGACATGCTCAGGAGAATAGAAAGCAAGGGGCAGCTTCTTATTCAGAGAAGCAATGGTGGCACTGGCAACTTTGGGATCAACAATAATAACCTAAAAACCCAGAATAAAAAATGCTGGATGGAAGCATGGGAGCAAAATATGTCCTTATAAACCTAGAATGGCTTTGTAAGTATTGGATTTAAAGACATGTGAAAATAAGCTTTTGGTAGAGGGGTGAGGGAAGGAGAAATAAACCATGAAGAGACTGTTTGGAAGTAAAGTATAGAATAGTTGTGGGAATAAAAGAAGAGGTGTAGGCACTTCTATGTTTTCAATTCTAAATAGAAAATCCTGGAAATATTTCCAGGCACTAGGGATGGATCAAGGTCTCTCTTAGTTTGCAATCAAAGGTACTAGAATGAGCTTGAAAATGTTCTAATTTTTCTGCAGAATTGCAGAACATTTCTGTCCTATTTGAGGCTTGCACAGTTGTGTGTCTGTGTTGCTCATTTCTTTGGAAAATCACCATTTTGCAAAACACATATCAGTCAGAGAATATCACAATGAGTCTAAATTCCTACTTAATGCTCTCTCTCTGAACCACCAGGAAAGCTCTGAGATTGTGTCCTACTTGTATGGTAACATGTTAGCTTACCAAAGTTTCATTGGTAATGACAGAAAACACAAGATTCCTAGGTCAAAGACTCTAGCATCATTACCCACGGCACAGCAAATAGTGTGATAACCAGCTTCCTTGCATCTGATTCTCTTACCCAATGTGTCCAGTGAGAATTCCATTGCTGTGACAGAATACCTAAGATAAATTACAGGAGGAAAAGTGTACTTTGGCTCCTGGTTTCAGAGGTCTCAGTCCATAGTTAGGTGGCCCTTTTGATTTGGGTATGTCAAGTCAGTATGTAGTGGTGTGTGTGTGTGTGTGTGTGTGTGTGTGTGTGTGTGTACCTCCACATAGTGCCAGTCCAAGTCTTCAACAGATGGATTTTTAGGGAACATTCAAACCACAACACCCACCAAGACCCACAGGACAATACAGGTGAGAGCAGATGGCTGCATGCACACAAGGTGACTTGTTTTACAGGGGATGAAACCTAAGCTGAGGGAACCTGATTCTTTTCTAGCAGAATGTATGTCTGCCCTTTGCTCTGGGGGGAGATAGTATCTCTTTCTTCCAAACCTATGTGCTGAGTACATATCCTTCAAATTATAGTAGGAACTGAAGACAGGCAATGTTTCTTCTCACAAGAGCTACAGAATACAAGAAGGCCTTGGAAGAGTACTCTCGATTATTCTATTTCCTGACTTTATGGACATCGCTTCTCCTTTCTGGACCTCATAGTTCATATTTTTAAGTGAAGAGGTTAGATTGGATCAAATCCAAGATCATTTTGTGGCAATAAAATTAACATGATTGCTTCCTTCTTTTTTAAAAACAGTTTTATAAAGATTCAGCTTTTCAAGGTCTACTAATCTCAGAAGGTCATGCTTATGTCAAAATAATTACTGATGGTTGACATTTTAAACATCACACACACACACACACACACACACTGAGTATCAATACCTCAACAAGAATGACGTTTCATTTCTCATTTTTTGGAGAAAGCCCAATGGAGTGGAAGCTGATATTAGAATGTAAAATGAGCTGTGATTGAAGCAACACATCTATCTTATTTCTTTTCCTACCATCTCAAGTTAATTAGAATGAATTTTCCTTAATTCAAAGACATGTAAAACAGCCTGCAATTTTATCTTGTTTGAGAATTTCTTTACTTTTAATCTTTTTCTCTTCACTCTTTTTGTGAACTTGTTCTGGGAGTGAAATGATTTGTTGAAGCAGGAACTTTGCAAAAGAAAAGTCCTGCTGACCTTGCAAAAGAAGCCAGTTCATTAGGCAAAGACCTAATGCATCTGCTAGAAGTCACCTTGGTAACCTGCCAGTGTCAACCACAAAGTGCTCATGATGGTGGCGGCTCTCGAACACCTCTGATCTGGGTGGTCATGAGAACCTGCTGACACCGGATCTGTCAAGGGTCACCTTCGATGTCTGGATTCCCTCCACAAAGTCAAAAAAGTGCCCACTATCCCAGCTGCCTAATCCCATCACAACTATGTGTTTGAGGGCTCACAACTAGACATAGATCATGAATGTCTGGCCCACTGTTCTTCCAGGGAAGATGAGCAGATCTTCCCCTGAGACCTGTGGATGTTTAGGACCCGAAGAACTCTCTCTGATCTTGTCTTGAACTGGGTTCAAACACACTGGCCAATCAAGCCTGTCGTTCAACATACAGCTGTGACTCAATACTGATGTGGCTCAGGTAGATATACCTTAGGTATTTTTCCTTCCACCCCCAAAATGTTGATCTTTTTTCCACTCAATTTATCTTTTAGCAAAGTTTTTGCCTCTTTGTCATTACAGTGGTTGCTGGTTATCACTTCTTACTACATGATAACCAGAGCTGGTGTATGAGCTTCATAGTTCAGCAGGACACTGTCAGATACAATTCTACCCAAAGTTGTGCAGTGTCCAGTCTTCATGACCATAAATGATGGCTTCCCTGGCATGTGATAACTTCTTTCCATGCTTTTTCTCATACAATCCTCAGAATGACCCTTACAAGGTAGATGTTATTATCTAAATTATCTCAAGAGAACATTAAACATAGTGAGGTTATATTCTCCAAGTATTCATTGTTGCTAGATAACCAAGTTAAGATGTATACCTTAACTAGATCTGAGGTTTTCAAAATTTTAAAAGCTATAAACCTTTGACCAGTGAGGCATAAGCAGAAGCACAACCAAAATCAAACAAAATTGAGCTTTTTTTTTCTATCTCTTTTCCAGGCCATCCCTTAGATGTCCTCCAAGGATCAATAAGGGCTCTTAAATGATCCTTTGTGACTGTCTTCTTCTTGGGCTAGACTGAGGAGTCAACACCCAGTGAGCCTATCTGCTACAGTGGCTGACTGCATGGCTTTGATTACCTCCTTAGGTAACCTCCTCTCTGTAGTCTAAAAGAACATCTTACCACATCCCTACAAACATAGTAAGTTTGAGTTGTCAGCATCTCAAAGCAAAGAGTTGACTACCTGTCTGTGTCTGGTTGCAAGTTTGAATTTGTCAATCCTTTGAATAGACTTTCATAATTCTTTCACAAGTCTTTATTTCAAAGAATGTGTTCTACAATCTTAATGGATAATAAAAAATAGATACCTTTTTTTTTTTGGTGGTACTAAGAAATGAACTCAGGACTTTGTACTTGTAGGCAGGCACTTTACCACTGGAACCATACTTCTGACACTCTTGCTTTAGTAATTTTCCAGATAGGGCCTTCTGTTTGTGTGTTTCTCCCCCACTCCCACCTGACCCCAGGCAAAGCCTGAACCACAATTGTACTACTACTTCTGCTTCTTGCATAGCTGTGATTACAGGTTAGCTATGATTGCATAGCTTACCAACATGCCTAGCTTGTTTGTTAAGCTGCATTCTCCCTGGCTCTTTGCCCCAGCTGGCCTCAAACTACCATTCTCCCGATCTCTGCTTCCTGAGTAGCTGGGATTGCAGACATATATCACTATTTTCAAAGCTATATAAAATCCATGTAAATGTAAAGTTTATGCTTCATTTAACCTAAACCACCAACATTCAACATTTCATTTCTAAAGAACAAATCCAAAAGCAAGGGTTTATTTTTATTATCATCCAAGAGTTTATTTTTACTTTAAAAATATTGAATTAGACAAAATTAATTAAATTTGACAATGTGAGTCATATTGTCCCTTGTTTTGGTGCTAACATCTTTTTTCTGCCTCCACCCCCAACGTTTTTTAAATTCCCTGAAGTAATACTCTAAGCTCTAGCTCCTCTGCCAAGCAGGACTGAGCTGTGGCATTTGGATCTTGGGTTACAGGCTCCCTTGCTTGGAGAAGAACCCCAGGTAATGTGGTTGTTCCCTTTGAACTGCCCTGTTTGGGTCTTTACTTGAACCCCCATACAGGGAAACCTGTGAGTATTGAGTTTTGTCCACTTCAACTTCCCCTTGACAAACTCGTTCTCACATTATTTCCAGAGACAAATATTTTGAAAGTGAAGAACACAAGAGGTTGCTAAATGTTAACTTTCAAAGGCTCAGAGTCATGTGATGTTCGCTCCTCTCCCTCTTCTATAGAAAGAATGGTGTTTACTCTTGAATGCTCTTCAGGGCTGAGGTGCTGCTGGGCAAAGAAATATGCATAAAAGAATGTAAACATAGCTGGAACTTGCTTGGATCTGTGGATGTAGACGTCTTTGCTGGATTTCAGCAAACTAGAAAACTGAGAAGCGGAGAATGAAAAACACATAAGACTTTAAAGGCAAAATAGTCTTACATGAATATTAAAAGAGTGAAATATAACAAACACTTTCCTGAGCCCAGATATCCCTCCAGATCTGGGATCATTGCTACTCATCTGAAGAATATAACATTCTTGAATGTTCTAAAATAACTGAGAATTATTAAATTTCCCTGGTTCTCCAAGCATGAAATGATAGACTAGTGAATTATAGTTTTAGTCTTATTTAAGTCAACTTGGGTATAATTTGTCAGCCATCCACAGCTTAAGTTGTTCATTCAGTCCTTCCAGAAACAGGGTAAATGTAGACTTTGAAAGCTTTCAGAAACTGGATTCCCTATTACCTCAAATAACACTTCAAGTGCTAAATACTTAGGAATTCTTACCTGAAATTTTTCTAAGACGATACGTGCATTTTGATGCCTTCCTTAAACACAGCATTTGGAACATAAATTTAATTTTGTGTAACAATTTCCATTAGCGTTGTTCCAATGAAGGCAATATGTTATACTGTAAAAGTCAGGCTCAGACATTTCATAGCTGTGTGATAATCAACAATTATTTCATTATTTTTATTTCATCTATTTCCTTCTTAAGAAAATGAGAAATGCACTTACTCCCTAACTTCTCTGGATGCATGTGAGAACACTAAGAAAAAAAATATGAAAGAAATTTACAAGTAGGGAAATCTGTGCACCCCTGAGAGTAAGGTGTAGATAGAATTTTGACAAAATTTTCAGCTATCATTCAACTTTCATTGCTCTGTTTAGGTTTTATTTTCTTGAAAATGTTATGTTAATTTTGTTCATGGTTTCACTAAAAATCACGCATTTAATTATTTCCAATATTTGAGTTTACTAAGTTTCTCTGTGTGTCATACATTTTTTCTCACTTGTCAACAGGCATAATTGTGTTAACCTGCTTTTATTGTAGTTTTTAAAAGAACCCTTTTTTTTTTTTAGCAGAAGGAACATTTCATTGTTCCAGAACAGACTCAGCAGACTCATGTCCAAAGGCTGAGCCCGGAGAACAAAGAGGTCTCACCTTATATACCCTTGCAAGCAGGTTACAGAAGCAAAAAGCAAGGTCTAATCCGTATACGGTTATATTTAATTTTATTGGCTACTTTATCCTAGTGCTACGTGACTTTCCCCTCCCATGTTGAGATTTCTCATGAGATTTGCTCATGTTGAGAGGTTTTATCTCTCTGCTATGCCATCTCTACCTCCCTGCTACTTTCTCAGGACTCAGGCCTAGTCTGTTTTCTTCTGATCTTCCTCCCTGCTATACCCAGACCAGGCCTTTGACCCCAGGAGTCCACTTTCTCCATGTGCACTTCCTGTCTAGTGCAATGTCAGGAGTCACATTACTCTCCTCTTACACTTGCTTTCTGTTTCTTTGTGGGGAGACACCCAGCATCTGTTTACCCTGATCTTCACAACTCATTATCTGGATATTTTACCTCATTTATTTCATGATATAATACATCTATGAAGGTATGATATAGCATCTGATAGTGTATTTTTTTTCCAGTACTGGGATTTGAACCCAGGACCTCACACTTGTTAGGCAAGTGCTCTACCACTTGAGCCACTCTTCCAACCCTTTAAAAGAATATTTTATCTAATCAAAATAATAAATATTTCTCAGAAGATTTCCATGTGCTAGGTACTATGTTTATTCCCATAATATAGGTGGGAAACTGAGACTCCCAGAAGCTTAGTAACCTAAATAAATTGCCTAAGAAAAAAATCAACAAAGATGACCTCCAGCTCCAGCAACATGGTTCCAGAACCCAGACACACTTTACCCCCTACATGACATGGCGATTATAAATTCTGTCGCTATCATAGCCCTTTCCTTTACCCTGCTTTACTTACATTTGCTTTCTTGATGTTTTGGAAGTATTTTTGATGATTGCATAATCCATACAGTTTCCTTCTATCCTGACAATAGTAAAAATATTTAAGAATGTGACTTATCTTCTTAGTGTACCCCATTGCTGTTATTTTCTAAAAATACTATAAAATCATTTCCAGTGGACATTTTATCAAAATATAGCATGCATATAGGGAAATGTGGAAGGTATACACCTCTGTTCACTAGCCTCCCTGGTGCTCCCAATAATCTAACATCACAAATTAGTTTATTGACTTTTGAACTTCATTATAGAAAATCATACATTTCTAATGCCCAGATTTATGGGATTCACCCAAGTTTTTGCATTTGAATATAGTTAACTTGTTTTCCTTAATCTATAGCATATATGGTACATAGCAAAATTTAATTATACTACTGTTGATAGATATTTGAATTCCTTCCAATATAGGGGTATAATGACCATGGATGCTGTGGACTCCTTGCCATGGTTTTTGGATACACACGTACTTGCATTTCTGTAGAGAATTTGCACAGGTATACATGTGTTCAGTTTCAGCAGGTGTTGACTTCTATACCCAAGAGATGGGAATAAGAGTTCTCATTGTACCACATCTTCACAAATTTGTGGGGATGACATTCTTCTTTAGTTTTAACCATTATGGTATATTTATACTAGGGTTTTTCATGGTTGTATTTCATTTCTGGGACTGAGGATCCTCAAACATATTTATCAGTAACCTAGATTTTCTCTTTTGAGAAATGCCAATCAAATTCTTTGTACAGTTTCCTATTGGTTCCTCCGTCTTTTTCTAATTGCTTAATAATATACTTGCTCATTTGTTCAACGTGGCTATAAATCCCACTTATTTCATAGACTTTATTTCTTTGTCTCTTGCTTATTTTAGATTATTTTTATATGCCATTGTCTCCTCTTCTAGCTTATTTTCCTATTTTCATATTAAAATCTGTGGCTGCAATCTGTAACCTTGACTTGTCATTATGGTCTATTATAAAATTAGTACTCTCCCTACTCATTGGACAATTTAAGTGACAATTATGGAACAAAATGCCAATGTTCTAAACATTGGCAATGGAAGTGTCTGTTTCATAGACACTGGGAGGTGGAAGAGGTAAGAAGAGATGGGAGATGTATGCATGCTAATTTCTGCATAATTCTTAACAGAGAATCTGTAAGTACAGAATGTAGGCAATAAAGCAAAAACAAAGGCTATGTTATTTTTAATTATATAGGAAACCATTAGAAGAACAGAAATGCAAATTTGCCTTTTATACTTTGCTTTCTGGAATCTGGGACAGTTTTTATGTGTGGAGAACTCCTACCTTTTGAGTCTGCATGGGTAGGAAAGACTTCCCTCTTGCATCTCTGGTACTGGTCTCTGATTTAGGCTCCTGATCCCCTCAAGAAATAGGGGCAAGAGTTCTTTCTCTTATATTTCTCTCTTTCTAGGCTCAGGGTGAGAGTCAGGTAGATGGCAATGGTAACAATAATTAAACTCTAAGGTGCTTTATAGAACTTTAAAAAAATCTTTTTATTTATTTATTCTTTTGACAGTGCTGAGGATCAAACAAACCTAGGGCTTTGCTTGTGCTAGGCAAATGCTTTGCCACTGAGTTACAGCTCCAGCCTTTGGTTTTTGAGATAGTGTCTCACTATTAGCTCAGATTGACTTTGAATTTGCTATATAGACCAGTTTGGCCTTGAACTCATGATCCTCCTGCCCAAGTCTCTCTCATATGCTGGGAGTATCTGGGACTATAGGCATATGCCACCATACCCTGCAATCTTTTTTTATTTAGATGTTAACCTTCAACTTCACTTTCCAGCTTTATTAGTAAATATATATATGTATAAATATATATATATATAACTAATTTCTCTTTTTAGATAAAGGGTATTTGTTAAACTACTAAATAAAAAATGTAATGGATACTTTTTGAAATGCTTCAATTTGTGTCTATAATTAAAATCAAAATATTTAAATTATACAAGAGACAGGTGAATTACAGTGCATGAAAAATGCTGAAATGTAGCATATAAATAGACTTGAGGTAAAGGTAAAAATGTAAAAGCAAGAAAGAATCTCAACTTTATTTTTGGATAAAAGAGTGAACAATAAAAATATTTTTATAATAACAAAGTGTATCATACCTAATATAGATAGGTTGGGCATGAATATTAAGCAACAAGTTCTTTTAAAAAAAATCACTATATCAGAAGTAAAGTCTACAGAGTGAGAATAAAGGAGAAGTGAACAGAAAAATGTCTCCAAGGGATCTCTCCAGCCATGAAGTAATGCACGGCAAATAGAGAATATATTTTTACCTCCATATTCATAGAAAAGTCATAAAAATTGACCATACTAGTAATAAGAAAATCTTTTTAAAAAGAAGCCCTGAAGAACTAATAAGAAATATAAAATGATAGTAAAAATTTAAAAACCCAACAAAATATTTTGAACCATCAACTTTAAAACTTAGTTTTACCATTAGGTTATTAAAAAAATACTTGACTCCAAACTCCAAAGTATCAAGAAAAATAAAAACGGATGTCACCAAAATATGGTAAAGCTATGTAGAGAGGCAAATTTATATAAACATTTACATTATTAAATAAGAATGTGAAAAAGCAAATGAGTTAAATATCCAAGTAGATAAGAAAAAGAAAGATGAAAAAATAAGTATAACAAAAGCAGAAGGAAATTTTTAATAAGGATTAGGAATAAATAATGAATTAAAAGGTTTTTTGTCTTAGGGATTTTTAAATCACTTCCAGGGCTTGTTCTGTCTTTAGAACCAGATCAATCACCGATAAATTTAACTTGGAAAAAAAAATCCACAGCACAAACACAATACATATATGCACATTCAGCAATATTCAAAAAACAAAAACAAAAAACCAGCAACTAAACTAAATACAGATAACAGGGGTACATTTTCTAATCCAAATATACATTTATTAAAACTGACTCAAGAAAAGATAGAAATCCAAGTAGAATTTCTCAATCCTGACTACATGTTCAAATAGTGGGAGTGGGAGAAGATTGACCTAAAAAATTAAACTAAATTAATGCACACATGCAGACCCTGCTATTCTAATTTAATTATTACATTAAGTTTGAGCATAAGAATTTTTAAAAGAAATCTCCAAGTGATTGCAATATGGTCCAAAAGTTCAGGTTGACTTCTATTGAAAATTTCTTTAGAAAATTAAAACACTTGCCAAGAGTATCACCCTTAAAAGCACCAGGTGTGATAATATAAATTCCTTTTACCTTATCAAGTAAAATTTTTTGCTGGTGCTATCTCAAGTACTCTAAAGAAGAAAATAACATCCAAAATGATTTCTTAAGACCAGCATAGTGATAAAACCAAATCTTAGAAAGTTTTCCCAAAATCAAAGAAAGTACAAGTACAGGCAAATCTGACATCCTATAAAAGATAACTGAGCAGAGCATTATAAGAAAAATTTGGTAGAGTGAAGCAAATTCTGTACTGAGGCTGACAGATCCATTTTTAATACGAAATCTATTAAAATAATTCAATGCATCAAAAAAGTCATAAATATTTCATCATGTGTCAAGATGGCATTTTAATGTGTCCATCCATGATGTAAAATAAAATCAGTCATTTTATTTCAATAGATATGCGTGAATACTTCCTCAACACGTTAAAATATTGCAAAAAAAAAAAAAAAAAACCTTGAAAGACTAGATCTATTTAAATCTACTACAAATAATACAATTAATAATGCTAGTTGTCACCTACTATGTACAAAGCACTGTTTTAGGGCTTTATACACACTGACTCACTTAATCCTCAGTGGCACTGTTAGCTAGGTATTTTTATTATTAACCATATTTTATGGAAGCAAAAATGGAGCTTTATTAGGAAATATCAAAGGTCACACAGCTAGTAAGTGGAAAAGCCTACTATTGTTTGATGTCAAAGTTACCTTCTATCATATTATTTCTTTCCATGCATCATATACAATAAATTACTTACATTTTCAAAAACCTACCTTAGCAAGAATTGTAACAAAACAAAGCTATAAATCAGATTAGCTGGTATATATAATTTCCTTGATTTGTCACACTAGTATTATTTTCCAAAACAATACTAGCTCAATTATTTTCCAAAAGCAGTCATATGTAACCAGGTTTTGGTCATGAACATGTACTACACATCACACTTTAAAAAAAAACAGCATAGCTGATTACAGAATGGATACAAAATGAAAATCAAACAAAATACATGATTTTGCACAGCCTATTCATGTTCAGTACCTGAATATTTGTATTTTCCACAGATAATTATTTCAAAGTGTATAAATCCACTGCCTAAAATTAAAACTCTCTAAAAAAAATATTGCATATATGAACTCAAAACCAGTCTTAAGCTGATTTATGAAGAAAACCAGACATATTTCCATTAAAGAAAAGAATAAAGATTAGTATATCAGCTGACATTGTTGGTAAATGCTGGAATTACAATCTGAATCTAGATTTTTCTCTGCCCATTGTAGATTGTGACTTCCAATCAATACAGCAATCAATTCATCAGATGATATTATTGCATGAAAAGATAGGTTCCAAATCATTAATTTTCATCCTTTATAAAAAGCTGTGAACACTTGCATTTTTATCTCATACTGATGTATTTTGCCCTGCATAGGAAAAGTCCACACAAAGTTGTGACTATGATGGGACACAGGAGGACATTGTGAAGGGGCAGAACGGTCATTATTATTTTACAGTTTATAAAGTGTTTATATAGTATTTGTGGTTCCCCTCTTCCTGCCACCAAGGGGCATATGTGGCTTTCATAATCAGTAAAAATGACAAATTTCCAATATAGACAAAAAATTTATATGAGTCACATAGAAATATTATGGCAATTATTTTTATGAAAATATTTCAATGGCCCAAGTAGAAGCATGACTCTCCTCCCAGTAAAGCCAAAGAAAATAATCTGAGGAGTTGTTTTAATGCTACTTAAAAATTCAGATGGTGGCTACTTCTTGTGGAGACCCTCATGAAGAAAACAATACTTTGATAAAAAATACACATTGGAGACTATTTCAGCATGCTTTTCACAAGAGAAAACACAAAGCAAACAGTGACCATCTGGGCCCCCAGTCTTTCCCTTCTGAGGCTTTCTAACTCTACTCCAGTCCTTCTGAACCCTTCTGGAAACACAGGAGCTGCCAGCAGGCAGGCAAAGGTTGAGTTTCCATTTATAGCTGTGTTTTGTTTGTCCTGCTGTAAATTATTTGAATTACTTGCCAATACTGGAGAATTGGGAGTCTCTGTAAAAATTATTCAGGTCTTCTTCCAAACCTGGGGAGATTCAGTTAGGGCTGGGCCCAGCATCTTGTAAGGAAACAGAAAGCACTGGGGAGCCCTGTTGCTCTGCTTCACAAAAGGTCTCCAACTCCTGAGTTCTCAGTCCCCACCATTGGGCATCACCCTAAGGGGATGGATTTTGCCATCCCCTGTGCCTTTCAAATCCTCCAAAACCTTGCAAAACCTTCCCAAGCCTGCAGGAGACTTTAACTTAAGCCACTAATGATTGATAAAGATGTATGGTGCCATGCTATCTAGCTATGGAGATTTTTCATTTTTACAATAAAGCTAAGCTGCAAACAATCCACTTCCTGAACTAACCCTTCAAGAGGTGTAATTCTACCTGAAGTAATGCAAACCACATAAAGGATGCTGTCTCTTCAACAGTCACCTTTGAAGGAGAGAAAGCAAAGTGTGCCTTTGAATCGTCTAGGGACATGAGACTTTCCAATTGTGCCAACAGTCTAAGCATGATTTCCATCCAGCCTTCTTTTAACTCAGACTACCAATGCAATGCTGTCACCCTGTGGCTAAGTCCCTGAAGCATCCTCCACATCATTTTATGAGGTCATGTTGCCATCTTCTGGGCCATCCTGGGACTGCATGCAAGTTATAAAAGCATTCAAAGGCTCAGAATTTAGATGACCAATTGAATTATTCACCAGATTGTGCACACTTGATTGCTAGGAGTAGCTAGTTATCTGGAGATAGTTGCAACATTTCCAGTTCAATGTCTATGATGTCATAGAATCTTAGGACTAGGAAAAAATGCAAGGAAATTAAGAACCAATTATCTTTAGGAATAAGGGAACACCTGAGATAGTCTACATCTGAGATGGTTTGGATTAGGGATTCCCAAATGTTTTCTGCTGTCTACATGAGAACCAACTAATAGCACATTACAAATATGTTTGTCGGAACCTAATTCAGAAATTCTAAAGCAGTATGTGTTGGGAAGTTCGATACCTGGAATATGTATTTTGTAAGTTTCCTCTGGTGAATTGGTGAATTCTGATTCATGCACCCTGGGTGATGTGGCAGCCAGCACCAAGCTTCATTTATTCATTTGTTCAAAGTTTACTACTTAGGTGCAGTATTCTGGGGTAGGTTTGGTTTCAAAGCAAAGAATCTTCTCTGCTTCAGGATGTGCACTTGGAAATGAGGAACTATATGCATGCAGTTACAATGAGAGAGAAAATGGAGATTATGCAGGAATATGCAAAGTACGGCAGAGAGAAGAAATGGGCATTTCATCATTTAGATGAGCTAGAGAGACACAGGACATTTGCACAGAGAGAGACAGGATGCTCTTGGAAAGAGTACTCGAAAAGAGTGTGAAGATGGATAAAAAGATCATAGGCAATGGTATTATCCTAAGCACTTAGGCTATGGATGAAGACCTGACAGTGGGAGTAGAAAGAAGGGATGGAGATGGAGGCACAGCAGCACAGTGGGAGCACATATGATTTATTGTGGAAGGTTAGGAAGAAAAAAGACACCCAAATAATTTCCATTTTATTTTGCTTTGACTTGAGCACCTGGGAAACTGGAGGTGCCATTCCCCAAAGAAGAAAATAAGGGAAGGATGGGATAGGCTGAGTTCAGACAGAAATGTGATTTTGAGACACTCATGTGGGAATTTTGCAGTACCAATGTAGGACTACCTAGTAGTTAATCTGGAGTTGAAAAAAGAAGGCTGATCTGGAGGTTTAAATATAGAAGTCATCCTGTGTGTAGGAGGTAAATGCATTTATATATGTTATGTACAGAGAAACACAAGAGCGATCAGGAAGGCCTAGTGTGAAGGAACAGGCAAATGGGATGAGAGAGGGGGAATCCACAAAACAAGAGAGAGGGAAGAAGGAGAGCTCCAAAGAGGCAGGGCTGATTGACAGGGTCACTAAGTTGTGTCAACTTCAGAGTTGTCAACTGAGATGGGGAAGTGTTTGTCAGACTGCAAAGGAATCCCATAGATTAATCAAGAGCAGCTGTTAATGGCAGGACAAACACCAGGAAGTGAACTGCATACTATACTAATGCTCTGTGTTACCAAGTGTCACAGTCAGTATTTATGTTTTCCATCCTCACCTCTGCTTTTGACCCTGTTGCCTATTGAGGAAATAAAAATCTCAGGAAGGGGAGGAGGAAAAAAGAGAAGAAATTAGAAGGTAGTCAGTTCAGAATAGTTTATGTAAAGGGCATTAAGTTAAAGGGACCATGGCATCAGATATCTTATTTTCCTGAGAAATGGATACAAAGAAGCATGGTTGGGTGATCAGGGTGATGGAAGTGAGCGGGGAAAGTTTGAAGGTAGCTACTAAAGGATCTATAAGGGAATATTCTGAGGATCATGAATTTTTAGGGCACCAATCATCACAGCAGTGGTTTGCACAGTAGAATTCAGTAGCCAGCATTTTTCTATACCTCTACAAGAGAGAGACTATTAATAAAATTGGGTATTAAGCAAAAGAACCCCATCCAGTATTACCATGTTGGTTCTTGCCCATCTATTAAGCATCCTTTGGGTCCATTTCATCACTTGCAAAGTGAAGGTCTGGAACCAAATGCTTTCTTGACTCCCTGTCAGGTTTAGCAAAGTCCATTTATCACCTGGTCAAAGTCATGCAAGCAGTCAGTATCATACCATGCTGTCTTCCCTCTACCCAAGATAACAACCATGCCAAACACAGATTACACGATTTGACAACCCTTTGTGATAGATTCTATTATGATCCTATTTTGTAGATGAGGAAACCAAGGTTTATATGGTTAAAACATTAAGACTTGCTTCCTATACTCTGGAGCTCATTTAAATCTCCAGCTCATCCCTCTCTTTTGACTCCAGGTTAACTACTAGATAGTCTTACATTGGTGCTGAAAAATTGCCACATGTGTGTGTGAAAACCACACTTCTATCTGTACTCAGAATTGTCTCATCTTCACCTTATTTTCTTCTTTGGGTTTACAGAATGAGATGCTCCGACTCCAGAGTAGAGTCTCAACCCTGGTCTACACAATTTCCCTCTGAATATAATTGATGTCATGAATGGAAATATTCGAAAGACCCTTTAAGAATTTGTGCATTTCAGCCAGTTTGAGAGTTGTTCCTCCACTGAACTATGCGTCAAGTTTTGGTCTCGAAATGGCCCAAGCAGGTGAGATCAAAAAGAATTAACCTAGAAGGTAACACACACGCACAGGAAATCAATGTGAGTCAATGCCCTGTATAGCTATCCTTATCTCAACCAGCAAAAACCCTTGTTCCTTCCTATTATTGCTTATACTCTCTCTCCAACAAAATTAGAAATAAGGGCAAAATAGTTTCTGCTGGGTATTGAGGGTGTGGGGGGGAGAGGGATGGGGCGGAGTGGGTGGTAAGGGAGGGGGTGAGGGCAGGGGGGAGAAATGACCCAAGCCTTGTATGCACATATGAATAATAAAAGAAAAAAGAAAAGAAAGAAATGGCCCAAGCTGAGGTCCCAGGTCTGTTAAATATTAAGCCAGAGACATTCAGTGACTGGTTAGGTCCTTCCTCTAAATTGATGCAAACTTCCTTGCATCTATCATAATACTTGGACTCTGAGAATTTTAAATATAATAAGGTGAAATATAATAAGGAACTCACATCTGCTTTTGTAACTAATTAAAAATCTTTCCTGTTACATCAACTTCCTGGGAAGTGACTGAAATTCCCTAGATGAATCAGCTGAGTTGTATAATTTTTAGTTTCTTGGAAGTTTTTCCTTCTCTGCTTCACTTGAACCATGGCAGGATGAGTGGCATCATTCAGGATGAAGCTGGTAGCCCCAAAGCAGAGAGCTTCCCAATTTCTTCAGAATGTTCCATGCCATCAACCATACAACCATTTGTCTTAACAAGAACTAGGTCTCTCTGCAAATGGAGTTGTAAGTGTTCTTTTGTTGCTTCTGTCTGGAACTTCCCCACTCTCTCTTTGCCTATAGAAAATTGCAGCATCCTTTCAGAATATTTAATGCCACCCTCTAAATACTATGATGTTTTTGCAAGTACTCAGGAACAACTGCATCTTCAACTCTACTGAACTCCTGCCTGTATTATTTACTTGTAAACATCCATTATGATGCTTACCACTGTTGCGTGGGTATCTTCTGTTTATGAATGGGATCTCATTTTCACAGAAGATAAGGTAGGGTTAGGATATTATCAGTCTGAGGCCAGTTGCCAAGCTGCCTTCATCCACCTCCTACCCCTGCACACTCAGTTACATCACCACATTCTGGAATCGGGCCTCAGCATCATAGACCCAGGAACTCAATTTTCAATTTCTAGAATACAAAGTCCTGCAAGGAGCTTTTCTGATGATAATTTATTTCACCAAGTTTTTAGAAGTTATCAGGATGGCGGCTTATTAATTTATGATAAATAATATACTGGCATGCTTGGATATTGGTATGATCAGAAATCTACATGAATCAAGAATAGAGATGGGAAGTAGTAGTTATAGGAGCAAAAATAATTACTAGCATCAGCCTTATGTTTCTCAATGGGCCTGTCCCTACTATAGGGCTTCATCTGAGCACAGTGGGAAATTAGTGTTATTATGCTTCCTTATGTCTACTGACCATCATTCTTTGTCCAGGCATTCTTTCTTCAAACAGAGGATGATACACTTGACTAGGGCTTCACTTTCTATATTATAATCTGGCTCCTTTACTATTATATCAGACTGACACAATGTCACATGTTCTCAGACTGACTCAATATTTAACCATCTCTTGGTTTTCTCCCATAGCTGGTATGAATACCAATCATTGTGATATGGGGTAGACAGGTAGAAATGCAATAATACCCTAAAAGAGCCAGGAAATAGGTGCAGCACTATATCTGGTTACATTTTGTCAAACATCCTACTCCACCATTGTCCTCAACTAATGGTTGACTACAGTTGAGGCTACTTCTTGGTACGGGGTCAATGGTCTCCAAAGATGTCCCTAGTATGGATTTTTCCAGCTCTAGAGGTTAGCCAGACACCTTCTTTACATATCACTATAGTTATGGTTTATGGACTTTCCTGCAATTCACCATTTTGACTCCAAGGTGTCCTTGGAGTCAAACACTCTCCATTCTCCCCTTCTTGGAAATGCACCCCCATTTTTTGGAAAATTCCATAATTATGCACATATTCTTAACAAAATAATTAAACCCTGTCCATAAAAGTGCCTAAGACCAGGGGGTTGAAGAATTTAGCTGCTTGGTCAACCTGCCAATCTTTAGTTTCCTGTGGGAGAATATTATTGGTTTATAATCACTTCTGCTTTAATAAAATACAGCCTTTGCTTAAATGTCTATCAAGGATTCCTCTGTGCATCTTCCCCAGAATTTTTCTTTAGCAAGACCAAGGATTTGCTATCCATCTCCCCTGACGCATTGTGTGCAGATATTATCAATATGGCTTGTAGAAGGAGCCCTCAAAAGTGGTTTGCATATACTAAGCTTCCCCAGGCGTCCACAGAGGTTTGCTTCTTTTTTATGTTCATACTACAGTACTTACTCAGAGTAAGCCCTCAATAAATATTGGAATTGGGTTGACCTTGTCCATTCAGTTTTTCACTTCATTCAGGAAATAATCTTGGCAGAAATCAAATGACTTTGAAGAATGTTGATTCCACTCCTTATTAATATTATGCTAAAAAACTCTAATTTGTCATTTAGTTTGCTACCTCCAAATGTAATGATGATTGCCAATATTTCCAAATAAAGAAAGAAATGCATCAATTACACTGAATGTTATTTCATCATTGAATCATTCTTAGAGAGTTCTCAAAGTGTGGTCTCCAGAAGAGTAACACCTGCATTACCTGGAACTTACTAGAAATGTAAAGTTGTAAGCCCCTCTTCACACTTAGTGAATCAGAAGCTCTGGGGACAGGGCTCGGCACTCTTTGATCTCTGGATCAACTCATCCTAGGTTCATTATATTCTGTACTCCATTCCTTTTCTAGGAGACCACCTGGAGACCCAACAAACAAATGGCTGGAAGATTGATACTCTTCAGGTGATTTGCATACATACCCAAGATCAAGAGCCCCTGATCTCCTTTGCTCAGGACTCTAGAGGTGATTTCAATGACTCTTACCTGGAGATGGGCAGGCACATTATAGCTCAAGCAGGCTGAGCCCAAGAACCTGACAGATGGTAACCAACCTTCAACAAGGCAGTCACTGTGAAATGCCAGTCAGTTGACATGAACTTAGTGTAGTGCTGTATACAGGGCCATATTAAAGCAAAACATTTTAGTTGACATTGTAAATAAAGACTGTTCTGTTTATCCTCAGCTAAAACATCATTTGAATGATTCTCTAAAATCGAACCTGTTTGCCAGTTGCAAATCAAAAAAGGCAAAATATCACCAAAGTTTCACAATGAGGTAAAATCTCTCAGAGATGGGGATGAGAACACAAGAGAGTTAAGAACACATATTCTGGACAGCAAACTTTGAGAAGCCTCCCTGCCTTGCAGCTCCTCCGAGCAGTAGAGGAATGAGGGAATACCTACAAATCAAACTACTAAGAAATGAGGAGAAAAACAAATTGCTTTGGTGCTGATCTGTGCATGGCCAAAGAACCAGAGCTGGGGATCCTGGCCATGATCCTGTATACTTTTACAGATGTCTTCTGCTGCTTTTTTGATTGACATTTCATATCTTTTGTGTTAATAAGTGGCAAAAGAACAAGTTCTGGGTCAAATGCAGGGAATCACACCAGTTCCTCAGCTAAATGTGCAATTACTGTTTGCTCAGGAAAGCCCTGTTTTAATAGCTGTTCTTGAATAGTCATTTCAAAATGTTTCACTTTTGCCATAAACAATATTTTCTCTCTCTCTTCTCTCTCTCTCTTCCTCTCTCTCTCTTTTTCTCTCTCCCCCTCTCCCTCTTCCTCTCTGTCTCCACCCTCCTCATCCTCCAAATTTCCTGTCTAAATTTATGTACTTGAAATCCAGTTACCAAGAGGCACTGAAAACTGCATATGCAATCCACTTCTCCCAGCAGTGTCACAAACATGATGTGAATGGTGCCACTGGAATTAGGCAGGGCACAATTTGCTATCCAGGCTGCTTCCATCTGTCCAGCCCTTGAATCTCTTGCAGTGATTTGCTTTTCTCAATCTGATTATAGGCCAGGGGTATATAGAAACCCAATCTTGTAATTAGAATTTTATTTGCAAAACTGATCAGAAGCAAGTTCCACAGTCATACTTTACTGTTTCTCACACTTTGCTCTTCCATTGCTCAGTCTAATCGTTTGACTTCTAGTCCTTTGATGGATGATCTAGTTGACCTTTGACATCTCCTCCTCTGCGTGATACAATCTGTGTTTTTAATCTCCTTCTTCCATGTGCTGGTCTTCCTGCCACCTGCTCCTTGGGTCTCCAGGTGATTTCCTAAAAAGGAATAGAATGCAGAACACGATGAACCTAGGATGGGTTCATCCAGAGATCATCCCCGTCCATAGAATGTCAAATATACTAACACTTCATGATCCTAGAAAAGCTTGACTCCACTAATTTTCTCAGGTACAAGTCATCCCACTTTGAGATCCTTTAGAAAGTCACTGGAACAAACATGGCTTCTGTCCAGAAGGAACAACAAAGGAACTTCAAAAACAAATTTATCCTCTGCATTACTTAATGAACAGGGTATCCAAAGATCGCTTTGTGGAAAGAGGTCTTAAATGGGATCTATGGGATCTAGGGAGATGTACCTCTGAAGACTGCAGCTCAGCAGTCCTTCTCCCAAGAACCTTGTGTTAGAGTCCCCTACTCCTTATAAGGCTGGGTCAGGCTCAGAACCACATTGCACTGTGGGTACAGATGAACTGTTTGGGATGGTTTTTCATGTGAATGTACCCATTGACTTATCTAGAACCCATGCTGGGCCTGCCCATTCCTTGGCAAGAGGGCATTTACCCGTC
The DNA here is from genome assembly GCF_047511655.1 of Castor canadensis. Classification (NCBI taxonomy): domain Eukaryota; kingdom Metazoa; phylum Chordata; class Mammalia; order Rodentia; family Castoridae; genus Castor; species Castor canadensis. The sequence goes on along the minus strand of NC_133404.1, from coordinate 35,298,655 downwards.
CCACTCTGTCCAGCCTTATTAGAATCACTTCCTTGTATATCTACTTATCCTTCACAGCCTCCCCATAAAGCAGGAGTCTAGGACAGTACCAGCACTCTTGAAGGGGCAGACCTTTCTATTATCATTCTCCTTCATTTGAATTCTCCTTCACTTCACATCCTATAGAACTGGCTCAACCTTGCCACCTCACCAGTCTTATGAAAACCCTGCTGCCAAGATCACCCCCTGACTGACAAATAAAAGGATTCTTTTCCATTTATATCATACCTTTTCAGCTTTTTTTGGGGTAAATAGCATTTAACTTTGTTTCTTTTATTATTTATTGAATTTTTAAATTTACACATAATATTGTACTATATTTACATGGAATCGTGTATTATTCATTGTTCTATTTTCATACACATATACAAAGTACATTCACAATATTCTCCTTCCTTTACCCTCTCCATTTACACTCTCACATCCCACTGGTAGCCACCTACAGAAAGGACTTGTTTTACCTTCCTGGATTTCACTTTTTAAACATATACATCATACTTAAATCTGAATAATCCATTCTATCACTTTCTCGATTGTCCTTCTCTTCTATTATTTAAAACTTCCAGTGCCTTTCATTAACTATCTTCATACACAGACATAATGTGCTTCCATATTATTTACTCTCTATCATTCTCTTTTTCTCTCCTGCCTCTTTTTGTACATGTGAAGATAGTATACATCAGTCTCAATATGATGGAGATGATACAGAGAAAAGTCAATATCCCAAACAATTTACTATTCTGTCCCTTTGTGTTCAGATCCTCCTCCTACCCTAAACCCTGGCAACCACTGAATAAGCTTCTATTTTTTTTTAGAACAACTGTACCAGAATGTCATATAAATGAAATGATATGATATGTAATCTTTTGAGGTTAGGGTCTCTCACTTAGTACAGTGGTACTTAACCAGAGACATTTGTTCAAGTCTGGAGATTTTCAGTTGTTGACTTAGAAGGGAAAGGTGTTACTACCATCTAGTGGTTGGAGGCCAGGTTTATGATAAAATACCTTATGGTGCAAAGGACAGCCCCACAACACATCATACAAAGTCAAAGTCAATGGTTCTGACATTGAGAAATCCTGATTTACCAGTGCACTAGGAATTCATTCTCATGGTTGTATGAGTCACTAGGTCATTTGTTTTTATTGCTTAGTAATACTTCGTCATGTGGATTCACTACAGTTTATGTACTTACCTCTGAAAGACATTTGGGATGTTTCCAGGTATGGGCATTTATGAATAATGCTGCTATAATCATTTATTTATGGAGTTTGAATGACTCTTGCCTTAATGTCACCACTTGGTTGTTTTTTTTTCCCTCATGCTTTCTGTATTTTCTTACTCCAGGAAACATTAAATCAATAGTGTCCTGAAGTCAGATCACACAGTGACACTGAGTCATTGTCAAGTTTCTAAGAATTTTGAGACTGGATTTATAATCACAAGCATAGTTGAATATTTAAAAGATTATATACATGGCCAGGACTGGATACATATGCAGAAAAGATATAAGGAGACTCTTAACTTTCAACTCTGGCTGATCTTTCAGTTCCATGCAAGCAAATAAGAAGGGCAAAAGTGGAGAGTTTTAAATGGTCTGGTGAAGCCCTGTGAAGGATGCCCTAACAGTGTTAATCTGCAAAGATCAGAATATCATTTGTTAAATGGATGTATTTTTTGGATCAAGATTTATCTCTGTCAAATCGCTATCTTTACCACTAAGCTAACAGAAGAGAGACTTTAGTGACCACATATGACAAAGAATCTGGTTTTGGAAAAAAAGAACTTTAAAATGGCCACTAAACAAGCAACTACAACCACAGTAAAGTAGTGACATAAATCCTGGGGGAGGAGGAGCAACTAATTTCTAGACTTATCATGTTATAATATTTGAAATGTTCAGATAGCAACACAAAAGTACAAGATGTGTAAAGAAATAAAATGTGAACCATTTTCATAGAAAAATGTTAATAGAAGTTGTTTACTTCTTCCTTCCCTCCATCTCTCCCCCATCATACAATTAGCATGATATATCTAGCTGTATTCTTCCTGTGTTTATCCTGGTTTATGTTCTTTGAGTTTCGTGAATCTCTAGTTTTAGTATGTCATTAATTTTGAAAAGTTCTTAGTCATTATTACTCAGATATTTCTTCTGCTGTCTTCTCTCTTTTTCTCCTTTTTTGTTCCAATTATGGATATGTTATACTTGTAAATTACCTCATAGGTTTTCCTTCCCTCCTTCCATCCCTCCCTCTTTTGGCCAGTTTTGAAATTTTTGTCAAAAGCAGGGCATGTTGCATCAGGTGTTAAAAATGGAGACTAACAGGCTTTCAGTGTGAAGATTCATTTTAATATAGCTAGGAGTTGATTTTAGATGCTATGGCTATAGAGTTAATTTGTACAGTCCTCTCCTGTACTTTGTGTTTGTCTCTCATATTGACTTTGGGCTTCTTGGAGCCCTCCTCCTCCTCAGAAAGAGTCTATATTTTGCAGCTGTTTCAGTTATAATCCACAGTTCTTGTATTGGCGTCTTGTTGGGGTGATGGCAGAGAGTAAGTTATGGGAAGTATTTAATAATTTTACAATTACTCTCCAAACTTTTAGTGAACCTATTTCTCTTGGCTGTGGTACTCAGAAGCATTTCTCCAGAAGTGTAAATTCTCACATTTCCCTTACACACATCTTTGGGAATACAGCAAGAAGCAATTGGAATGGGAAAAATGTCTTTTCACCACCCAAGATAGGGCAAGGCTCTAGTTCAAGTCCTTTCCCTAGCAGGTAGGGCTTTGCTATGGAGCGCTCTCTGGGCATAGTTCTCAATGATTATTCTTCCCTTTCAGAGTCACAGGGGGTGTGTATTGCTTCTGTCTGTGAGGACTTCATTCAGGTGTCCCATTGTCTGCATCCTCCAAAAGTTGCTCCTTCATATCAATCCGTATTCAGCCTCCAGTGGTACATCAAACATACCGTTTAATAAGAGCTCAGGAAACTTCTGCTACCGGGATATCCTTCTGTGTCCATGGATTCTGCATCTCTAGATTCAATGGATCAAGGTGGAAAATATTGGAAAAACAAAATCGCATCTCTACATGACAAATGGTTTTCTTGCCATTAGTTCCCTAAACAATATAGTATAACAGCTATTTGCATCACACTTACATTGTATTAGCTATTATATATACTCTGAGGTTGATTTAAAGTAGATGGAAGGATGCGCAGAGGTTATATGCAAATACTATGTTCCTTTCACAGAAGTGACTTGAGAATTCCCATATTTTTGTATCTGGAAACTTGTGTCTGGAAACCAATCATCCACAAATACTGAGGGAAGACCGCACATCTCAGCTGTGGTTCCCTGGATTTGCTTCTGGTTTCAGAATGGCAGTTAGGTCTTTACTTCAAATTTTCCGAGAAGTCAAAGAAGAGCCATTAATTTTGAGTTTGTTCAGGTTTTTCTGTTTTAAGGATGAGAGTGCCACCACCCAAGCTTTCCCCCACTATAGTTCACATAGTGGTGGTATATACTTCAGTTTCCAAATGTATGTGTCTTTCAGATATTTTTGTTATTTCTGATTAAATTCCATTGTGATCAAATAATACAATTTTTTGCACCTTGACCCTTTTAAATAAATTGATCTTTGCTTTATGGCCCAGAATACAATAAGTCTTGATGAAACACCCACATACACTTGTAAAGAATGCGACCCAGCTGTTTTATGGTTGGAAAGTTTATAAATTATTTCAAATAGATTAGGCTGGATGAAAGTATTGTTCATCTTCTATATCCTTACTGATTTTTTCCATCTGTCCTATCAATTACTAAGAGAGGAGGAAGGGGGAAGGGAGGGAGAGGGGGAAGGAGGGAGAAAGAAAGAGAGGGAGAAAGAAAGAGAGGGAGAAAGAGCTAATTATGGAATTATCTGTGTTCCCTTATAATTGCATCAATTTTCACTTCATGTATTATAAAGCTCTACTGTTAAGCACATAAACATTTGGGATTGCTGTATTTTCTTGGTGAATTGACCTCTTTACATAATTATTAAGTGACTTTCTTTATTCTTGTAATATCTTTGTTTCTAAGTTCAGGTTTTCTTACATTAATATAGCCATTTCTGCATAGGTTTTTGCTTGTTTTATATATAAAATATATTTTGTTAAATATGTTAATTGTACAAAAGGTTTCATTGACATATTTCCATACATGCATGTAATGTACTTTAGTTACATTCACCTCCTCTATTACTTTTTCTTTTCCCCTTCTTCCTCCCTCTTTTTCTTATAGTTTTAAATGGGTTTCATTATTCTATTTTCATACACGTATATAGTATACATTGAATATATTTGCTCTGTGTGTGTGTGTGTGTTTGGTGCTGTAGATTATAGTGAGTGACTTATTTTTAGAATATAGTTGGGGCTCACTTTTTTTCTAAATCCAATCTGACTATTTATGACTTGTACTTCTGTGAAATCGTACAACAATCTCTTACTTGTCTAAATATTTCTTGTTTTTCCCCCACCTCTACAATGTTTTACAAGTTTCTGATTGTCATATGGATTAATTATATATTCACAAAAGAGCATGTCTGGCATTGAACTTTTGGAATTTCTAGATTGTCCCTCAGTCAAGAGTTTTAGGTAGAAGCCCATCTGTAACTAGAGACTAATGCTTCATGTCCTAAGCCTGGCCAGTAAGTCTGCCTTGGGGAATGTGGGGAATGACTGAAGTGCCAGGTAGGATCACAACATACAAACAGGAGGAAGGATCCTTGAGAGCTCAACCAGATACTCTATAGATCTTTTGTAGGTCTCTTAGCTCAGAAAGTATTTCAAAAATATCTTCTGGAATGTGAAAAGCTGGGAGTAAGGAATTGGCCTGCTTGGGAGAGAAGGAGGCAGCAAGAGGTAAGATTCAGCAGGAACCAAGGCTCCCCTTTTCCTGCCCTGCTTGTCTCATCTGGAGACAGGAGGAGAAGAGAGGAAAAGCCTTAGATGGAGCTTTGAGTCAACTTATGATTTAGTTGTAAATGAACCTCAAATCATTACCCATAAATTAGAGGATAATTGGAATATGATGAAAGAAGTAATCCAAGTCATCCTAGGTGAGGAACATTCTTCAGTTATTAATGCATCTTGTTTTTTCCTCAACTTTTAGGAGTCTCAATTGTAAGACTCCTTCAGCATAATTCTTGGTTCCTTCCAACTTTTTGACATTAATTGCTAGACTTGGATAATATTAGTTATATTTACAACAGAATTAGGAAAGAATTTGGTGAGTTCCCTTGCTGGGCTTGCATTCCTGGAATCTGGGAGGTTTTTAAAAGTGCATGTGTTCCATTGCTTCTGAAATTTGCTTGGCATATATAAACTGTGTGAAATATTTTTTGACCTCAAAGCTGGGAAAAACATACAATCTTAAAAACTGATAAGCTTTCTCTTAGTAAATGTAGCTTAATCATGTGTAATATTCTACATTAAAAAGGGGCCCTCAGACTTGGTGGCACATGACTGTGAAGGCAGCTTTGTGGGAGATGTAGATATGAGAATCTCAGTTATAGGTCAGCCTTGTGCAAAAAAACATGAGCCCCTATCCGAAAAATAACTATAGTAAAAAAGGGCTAGGGACACGGCTTAAGTGGTAGAGTACCTGCTTAACAAGCATGAAGCCCTGAGATCAAACCCCACTACCATACCACCAAAAACCAAAATCAGGTAAAATAAAAAGGAACTCACAATTAAAAACAATCTGGGGGGAAACCTATGTTTTAGTCTCTGTTGGGCACTAGCACTCCTGAGAGCATGTGCAATATATATTACATTCTACCAAAGGCTGACAGGGTTTGATGCAAATAGTTTGCTTACATAAGAAGGAGTCCACTAAATGATACCTTATGCTGTTCAACCATGCCTCCTAAGGATATCAGTGTACTAAAGAGATGAGAAGAGCTGTTCCGTGTAGTAATCCAGCCTGTTGCAGGTCATGTTGATGTTTGTCGCTAGATTACCATTTAGGCTGGTCTGATTTAGCTTGGAAGATTAAGAGTAATAAATTTCTAACAGACTCAAGCTCTAAGGGACTACTCAATACAGACTTTAGGTAGTAACTACTTTCTAAATCATTCTTCCGACATCTGAAAAACTTGGCTTGGAGAGTGATGGTGAAACAAATGGTATCTTTTGCTTAAAAAAATCTTTTGGTTTATCTGTAAACAATACTAACAAGCAAATTAGAAACAAACAAGCAAATATTGAGTCTTGGTGGGGAAAATGTATAGCCCCTATGTATCTAAATGCTGGATACTTAAGGATACAAATGACCTTTTTTTTTTTATAGATACTCTACAGGGAAAAAAAATATATAAATAAAAAGTGGACCAGAAACAGTTGTGTCAACCAAAAACATTCTTAGGAAGAAAATCATGATGAAAAAAATGTCTTCATGGAGATAGCAAATTTCAAGTGTTTTTCACTGTGGGTATTGTAAGCAGGGGAAGCTTGTGCTAATACCATTTATAATGTCTTTTAGATGGTCTGTATCATTAGCTGGAATCTTCAGGTGGGTAGTACCAAAAATATACCAATAAGACTGCACAGAATCTTTCACATATATTTCCCACTGTAGGGATTTCCTCTTCTTGTTAGAAATCCACTGAGACTCAGTGCAGTCAGGCAGTCATTGAACATGTGCAAAGTAATGAGATTAGCCCTAAACACTCCAACTAGCAACACTGGGTAATGGAAGCAATCTAGAGAAAATTAACAGTGAGTGTGAAAAGTGAATATGGCTAACATTTTGTCCCAAACTATCCCTTTTTAGCTAACCCAGTGATTAGTAGAACAATGAACAATTTTTGAGAAGCTGGATGGAAGCCCTTGTTCTAATTTTTTCTTTTATTTTAAAAATGTTTTTATTAGCATATGATAGTTGTACAGGAAGTTTTGTTGTAGTATTTCCATATGTACATATATTGTACCCTGGTTTGGTTCATCCCTTTCATTATTCTCCCTCTTCCCCCACCTCACTGTTCCACATTCATACGTGCGTAGAAAATACATCAACCATACTCCTTTCCTCTAAGGAGGGAAACCCTTGTCTTTAAAAGCTGCAGATGGAGTGAGCACCTAAGGCTTTTCTTCACCTACTGTAGCAACAAGGACACATAGCTCACTGGTATAAGTGCACAACTATAATTTAATACAAGCCCCCAAATTTGACAATGATCAATATTTTAGGGTGTCATCTGTTTTGTTAACAGATGAGAAAAATGCATTTATCTGTAACCTTTACACAGGAAGGAGAAAAGCATCCTCATTTTGTAACATTTATTTCCCCATATAATTGGTTAAAGACTGTACTCAGCTGTGTATCAAGTTTAGTCAATATAAGTGCATTGATATTCCATTACTACTTGACAAACTCTACAAGGAAGACTTCAGCAAAATCCTCACAAGTTCAATACTTTTCTCCTCTTCATCTTTTCAACTTCACCAGAAATGATACATCATAAACAGATATATTTATCTTCCAGCTAATCCCACATGGATGGAATAAAGTGCTTGACACCAATTTTAAGCTTTTCTTTTTTTTTCTTTTCCTAATCATTTATTGCAGAAGAAAAATAGCCCTACAAAAATGGATTTTTTTTTTACCACTCAATAAATCCTAGGTGGATTCTCTTATTCTCCATCCCAGTGCAAACATGTCTCTATGAAGATTAATATTAAACTCAGCCCAAGGCTGAGCTACATTTGAGCAATGACAAATTCCTCACCATTTCCCCACAGACCTTTTATTTTTTTCTGCTAAGTTGCAAATTTCAAGCTTGCCCCCAAAGTACATAAGGTGGAAAAGTACACCTGCCAGTGGTTGTAAATCAAACCTTTTTGACCTCTGACTGACACACTGATACAACTTGACTTCTTGATGTTTTATTCTATCTTTTATCTTATGAAAAGGTTTTTTTATGCTTTCTGCAAAATTTTAGATTGTTCGTAGTTGAACTCCAGTCTAGTTCCTGAGAAGAGAACAAAGAATAAAATAAACTTTTAAAGGCCAATTGTCTATAATTATTTTGGATTTTATTATTAAAATAATGAATGATTAATTTTACATAAAGCTCATTATATCACCCTTTTTCCTCTCTCACTTTGGTGCATATTTCACATGGTAATTTAACAGTCTGCAATTCTGTTCTTGAGAACAAGGGCATCAGGTAATTAAATAGAGAATTTTGCCCACACAACTTCAAAGCTGGGGACCAGTAGACTTGGGCTCTGATCCCAACCTTGTCTTTATCCAACATATGATAAATTATCTAAATTTGCCTTTAGGGCAAGACAACTCATCATCCCTTCCAAAGCTCAGTTGCTCATTTATATTGCATGATCACTGTAGAGATGAAACGAGATTGTTGGGTATCCTGAGTCCAAGATCATTTCTAGTAGCAGGTATACTTGATGGAACAATTATTTTAGGTTATTGTTAGCTAATTGGGTTAAATTTGAGAAAGTTTCCACTTAACTAGCAACTAGAAAAATGTAGCTGAAACAGACTCCAGTGAAATTCTAGTCATTGCCACCTAAGTTTCATAGACTATTGTAGGCATTTTCATGTCTACAATGTTTCAACATGTTAGCCAGGAACACAAAACACTGACTCACAAGGAAGCCCATTACAAACAGCAACCTGTTTTATTTCAAGCACAAAAATTTCATCCACCTATTTGTAGTCACATCGTGTTTTGGAAAGATTATTTTTAACTCATTAAATTTTTTTTTTCTCAGAATTCTCCGCATGACCTAGATTGAGAAGACAAATTTTCAGTGACAAATATTTCTTTGAGGTCTTTTTTGCATAATTCTATACTTGAGCTATTTGAGCTGAACAAAAAGCTTTCTCCAGAAAGCACTGTTGACAAGTTGATCACACTTTTACCATTCCTGGTTTGATTTTTGTCTTATTTTTATTTTTCACAGAAACCTAATAATTGTTCATATTAATGGGGTACAATATGATATTTCATTTCACATATACATTGTTTAATGATCAAATCAGGATGGCTAGCATCTTCTTAAACATTTATCACTTCTTCGTAGTGAGAATAATCAAAATCCTACCTTCTAGCTGTTTTGAAATACACAGTACACTTTTGTCATACTGTTCTTTTATGAAAAAACAGTTCCTCCTTTTCTATTCCTTTTCATTATTTTTTCCATTGCCTTTAACACCTTCTGATATAATATATAATGTATTTATTTTGGTTGAAATATAGGAGAATGGAAAGAAGTTTTGGAGGGAACTTGCAGATGTTAGCACTCAAAGTCCCACTTCCTGGTAATTCTCTCCATTCCAAACAAATCACGAAGACCCATCATTCTTGTTGGAAGACACAGGGGTCTCAGATTCTAGTGGTTAAAATAACTTGTTTGACAAAGTTTTCAGGACTGTATGACTCTGAAGAAACACCACTGGAAGCCTTTCTTCCATGCAGATGAAGGGCTTAATTTTAAGGACCAGATGCTTAAATTCCAACAATTTCCTAGTAAATCTGATTTAAGTCTTTAGTCTCTTTTTACATCTTTATCTGAAATTTATTTTCAGCTTTGATTCTTTATATTCTTCCCAGTCTTGCTCACTCTAGCTACCCTGCTCCTCAGATGTTTTGATAGGTTTCTGGGTCAGCATTTGCGACTCAGGTAATATATACATATATATTCCTATGTTTTTAATTTTATCATTTTTACACTTACTCACATGTGTACTTTCTCATTTTTGATGCAGGAGTTTCTGAGGTTCATTTCCAAAGCCCATATAGTCCATGAAAAAGGAAATTCCATGTATTTATGTTGGGTTTGCTTTTCTGCAGTAAATCAAACTTAATATAACAAACCCTGTGTGAACCTGACTCCCTTTTGCCCTTTGTATGTATATTCATGTGTGTGTGTGTTTTTGTTTGTGTGTATTACATACATTTTCCTGCTGCTTCTGTTCTTTCACTACTGTGCAAGAGACACAACAAAATCACACAACCCTCTTGAGAACTTAAAATTAAAAGCTCATGAAGTGCTTTATTTAATTTTATAATTTTTATAAAGACACTCAGAGAGTGATAAGTAATGAGATGGTACTTGGCAAAGGTACATAAAATAGATTTGTGTGCATAACTGAGTGAACAAATGGCACGAAGCTGTGCAAGAGAAATCATCACCTGAGTATATTACAGTATTTACATATAATTACCTCACCTTTGACAAAGGATTTGTGTGGTCTACCTTAATATTAGCTCATATTTAGGAACATTTATGTAGTTTAATGCAAACAAGGGAGGACCACAACAGCCCCTCCCAATCTATAGTTTGCTCCCTGGAATTCACAGATATTAAATGAGAAATTCCAGAAGCAAGTCACATGTCTTAAATAACTTTTATTACAATATATTGTTATAAATGTTCTATTTTGTTATTTGTTGTTTTTGTTAATGTCTTACTATGCCTAATTTATAAATTACACTTTACCATAGATGTGTCTGTATAGGAATAAGCACAGTATCTATAGAGTGCAGTACCATCCTTGGCCTCGGGCATTCACAAAATGTACTGGAACAAATCCCCTGTGTACAAAGGAAAGGACTACTGTATTTCTCAACAGAGAAATAGAAAACCAGCTACCTTTTGCCGTTGCCTCTTACATGTATCTACTTGCTAAAGGAAGTTGAGATGACTGTGGGTACCTGAAGAGGCATCATCAGTTCCAGGTTTGAAATGTACAGGGAAGAGGTGAATGTGGGTCCAAGGCTTGCATTCTGTCTTTGGGCGGAAATGCTATATTTAGGCTTTACCAGATCTGTGGAAGTTGAGATTCGGAGGTGAGGATATAATTTGTACTTGCCGTACTCAGGAATGGATGAAACATAAACTCAAAAGCCAGTGGACCCACTTGCAATGGGTGCGTGTCTAGCAATGTGATCAGCATTGGTCATTCACCACCCCAGCTACTCTGCTCCTTGGATGTTTTGTTAGGTTTCTGGATGAGTGTTTTATGACACGGATTGGTCTGCTCAGAACTTCATTACAAATCAGGGTATTTTTTCTAGGAGAGCAAAGGTCACCCTATGATTGGTGGGACATTTTAAACAAGCATGAAGCAGGGTAAAAGGGAAGACACCAGGTGCTCATGTTAGCTCCAATATTGACAAACTGTGAGATCTTCTAGAAGGATTTCCCTTTCTTTGTGCCTCTATTTTTCTCTCCTGTACAGTACAGATGACAAATGGGGTTATTTGGAAGCATAAGTGCTCTGTCTTATTCTAAACCTTACCTTGCTTTACCTTGCCAACAATCTCTTAATGTTGGAACCATTTGCTAAGTGTTGCCAATGAACAGAGAGAGGTGCAGTGGATGGCATGCCCAATGGTGTGATTCCAGTGAAAGCCTGAGTTGTAATTCAGTCTCAGAGCTCTGCCAGTCTGATCTCCTTCCCACTCTTTCCTCAACACTACGTGCTTTCCTACTGTTCCCACTGAAGCGCCATAGAAGCCAGAACTGTGAGGCCCTCTGGGACGGTAAAAGGTCATGAAGGGTAATTTCACTTGTGTTAGACATGCCTGTATTTCAAATAGTATAAGAGCTAATGATAAGAAGACTGTGGAATATATGTGCACAATGGAATATTGCTAAACCATAAAAAGAAAGAAATCCTGCCATTTGACAATATGGATAAGCTGGAGGACATTAAGCTTAGTGAGTTATGCCAGGCACACAAAGAAATATGGCATGATTTTGCTCATTGGTGGCACCTAAAAATGTTGAACTCATAGTAACAGAGAGTAGAATGGTGACTACCAAGGGCTAAGGATGGCGAAAGTGGAGAGAAACTCTAGCCCAAAAGAATAAACTAAATTATCAGATGGTTAAGTTCCTAACTGTATTATTTACTTGAAAATTTGTAAAAGAGAGAGTTCTTAAGTGTCCTGACCACATATGTACACACAAAATGGGAACGATGTGTGGTGATGTATTTATTAACGTGATTGTGGTAATCATTTCATAAGATTTATGTATATCAAATCACCATGTTCTACACCTTGAATAGATACAATCTTTATTAATTATTCCTCTAGAAAGCTGGGATGGGGAGGAGAAATCTAGATCTAAAACAAAAATTAAGAGTACCTCTCAAATTGGCCTGGTAGCTCACACTTGTTATCCTAGCTATGGGGGAGGCAGACATTTGGAGAATCACAGATCCAGGCTAGCCTGGGCAAAAAGTTTGTGAGATCCCATCTCAACAGAACAAGGTGGGCATTGTGGCACCTACTCACATCCTAGCTACTGCTGGAAGCATAAATAGGAAGATCGTGGTCCAGGCTGGCCCCAGCAAAAAGCTAGACTCTATTTCAAAAATAACCAGAGCAAAAAGGGTTGGAGGTGTGGCAGAGCACCTGTCTAGCAAAGGCAAAGCCCTAAGTTCAAACACCAGTACTGGCAAAAGGAAAAAAGTACCTCTCAAGGAATTAATTCACATGTAGGACCTGAGCCAGACATGACTTTGAAGACTCCACCTGTCACCTTCAGCTTCTAGTCCCAACATAAACCCCTGCAATGCAATGATGCTACCAAGAAAGCATGTGGCAGCTGTGGAAACCAGCTTTGATTTCTCCTTCTTTTGGTGGCTGCTTCTCTCTGTGTGGGAACTTAAACTGTACAATTTCACATCATTTAAGAAAAAAGAGATACCAGGGAGTTCAAGGGGTATCCACTTGGCAAACATAAAAGCCTGCTTCAAGACATCTTCACAGGCTCTGTCCCCATGGCAGTGCTCCTCAGAGTTGCCCCCCTGTGGAGCTAAAGGAAGCTTCAAGTCCAGGCTGTTGATTTCCCATGGCAGCAATTAGAGAAACTGCCCTTGACCATCGGCTTTATTTTATCCTGTGATTGCTAGGGAGAGCTACAAACAGCATCCAGTAGGCAGTGATAGCATTACCTGTTATCATTGTCATTTTCTATTTCATTTATGTTCAGCTGCCTTAAATACTGGAAAAGCAGTTTTACTTAAAAGGCTGAGGCCAGCACTTCTAGGTTATCAGAGTAAGGCAGAAACCAGACTGAGTAGTTTTAACGGCATAAGAAAAACAACACAGTTTGGTCACAGGAGGTTTTAAATTATAGTGGGTGAAGATAGCTGAGTTCTGCTTAAGACTTTAAACATCCAAATAGTTGTATTTAAAATAAATACCACCATAGACTCCATCTGAACCCTCCTGCCTTTTATCAACATAAAGCAAGCCACTCAGCAGTAGATTTCATAAATTCTAGGGATTAAATGGCACACATTGCATTTGGGATTCAAAAGCACATTCTGAGAATGAACGGTGTTTTTATCTGGGCTTAAACTCAACAGTGGCAGGAGCAGTTGCGTTTTTTGAGACTTTAATTTGGAAATGATAGTAGCTATCATTTATTGAGTCCTATGTGCTAAGTAAGGCCTGTTCAAGGATGTTATATATAATTTTACCTAATTCTCACCAAATCTTGTAAGTGGTATTCCAGATGAAGTCAAGACTCAGAGAGGTCATCAACTTGTTCCAAATCAAATAGCTAGAAAGTAATAGAAAGTCAAAATTCCAGAAATCAGGTAACAGCTAATTTTTCACACTCAGAATATTGTCTTTCTCATCAGATCACACCTACAAGCTATGCAAAATAAACATGTCTAAGATGACAAGTCTAAGATAACATCAACTGTAAAGTGTTCAGCCACGTATCACAAAGAAAAAAAAACCTGCCAATTAAATTATTTCAGATTTCAGATGTAAACGTGTGTGTGGGGGGGTATTTTTCAAGATACATGAAAAATGTCAATTAAAAAGATAGGGTTAAATATAAACAACAAAGAAGTAACATTGAAGGCCCTGCTGGGGGGCAGATTGGTGATGGGGAAGACATCATTGCCTTTTGCTGTCTCTGAAGCTGAGGGTGAAATCCAAATTGGATCATCACTAGTTCCCAGCTTCTGCCTGTAGGTGTCAGTGCAGGCTTCTAGATATGGCCTTTAGCCTCAGAGGAAAAGTTTCAGAGGACCAGGGATGGGTGGCAAAACTTGTTTTCACCATTTAGATTTTGATTTGCCACTTTTGAGTTCGTTCAAACCACAATGACATCATTTCTGTGTCATTTCTCATCCCTTTGCTTCTCTCTCTGTTTTCTTTCTCACTATTGTTCTCATTCCACATTTCCAATGTCTGAAACAGGTAGACTTGAAAAGGAAATAAATGCATTTCTGTCTTTCCTCACACATTAAACCAGACATTGAGGGAGTAGTTAAAGGGGAGGAGGCAGTTGTCATGATTATTCTATTTGTTCATATAGTTAAAGAATATTTCTCAATATGTCTTCTTACTAACAAGTGGTTAAATCTGTTTGTATCACTTTCTTCCTAAAACCTTCAAAAGCCCATAGGATGAAGTCTAAGCATGAAAATGTGACTCTAGCCTGATTTTCACACTTCAGTATGAAGCCTAAGGCTTGCAAAGCAGGCACATTACTGCTTGAGCCACACCTCCAGTCCATTTTGGTCTGGGTATTTTTTGGAGATAGGAGCTCATGAACTATTTCCTCAGACTGGCCACAAACTGCAATCTTCCCAATCAATCCCAGTGTCCCAAATAGCTAGGATTACAGGTGTGAACCACTGGCACCTGACTAAATTCAAGTTCTTTAGTGAAGTCTTTACTCACTTGTGTTTCATTGCCCTCCAAATGCACTCAAACAGTTCTTCATAACTCTCTCTGTGTGTACATTCATTCGCATGCCAGTCACTTGAAATTATCAGTTAATGTGGCAGTCTTCCTCTTCTGTCTTATTTATAGCTGTATTCCCAGCATCTAGCATAGAGCTGGAGTTATAGAAGGTAAAGAAGTGATATTTATTGAATGAATAATTGAATGACTCTTTTCTAAAATATACCAGAATTGCTATTCTCTAGAGAGGTTATTTTTAACTTCTGCATATTAGAATCTCCTGGAACGCTTTGAAAACTCTTGAAGGAAGACATACTGTTATCTGCAGCAACATGGATGGAATTGGCAAACATTATGCTAGATAAAATAAGCAAAACCCAGTAAGATAAATCCTGTATGTTGTCAACTATATGTGGACTCTAAACCTTTGAACTCAAAGAAGAGAGTAGAGGCAGGCGCAGTGGCTCACACCTATAATCCCAGTTACTCTGGAGGTTGGAGATCAGGAGAATCAAGGTTCAAGGACAGCCTGGGAAAAAAGTGAGTGAGGTCCTATCTCAAAAACAAGCTTTGTGTGGTGGTGATGCCTGTGGTCCCAGCTTCTCAGGAGGTGGAAATAGTTGGATCATGGTTAAAAGCAGGCCAAAACAAAGTGTGAGACCCTATATGAAGACAGACCAAAAGCAAACAACTGGGCCATGAGTCATGTAGAAGAATGCTTGTCTGGCAAGTACAAGGCCCTGAATTCAATCACCAGCACCACATTAAAAAAATCATACTGCTGTGAGAAATGAACCTCTTTCCCTTTTTTAAAGCTTTAATTGAAGATTTCTAATCCAGTTTGGTCTGCTGAGAAACATCAGTCTGTAATAAAATAGCTTGAGAAGATACTTCAAAGATTTATTTCAATCCTTCCAACAACCATGGATGTATTATGATCATGACTGTTTTTCATATTATGGAATAAAAATTGTAAAAACTACCTTACATTAAACTTTTGCTATGTTCCAGACATTAGGTTAAGCGCTTGATCATCTCATACCTCTAAAAGGAGAGGAAGATAGGACTTCCCTTTCTATAGGTGAGGAAAAGATGGCTGGAGAAAGATACAAATCCATGGGAGGAGTAGGGATTTTCACTCAGATCTGTCCTAACATCAAGTTGTGTTCTTGGTCTTCATGATCCCTCTTTCAGATTTTTACCACAATCATGCAACTTCAGAATGAATAAAATCTGGTGCCCTTAGAGGTGCATGACAAGTTTCTGAGCAAGTGTTATTTTGAACACACTAGTTACCCATGATGTTTACCACTCTTGTGGTAAACATCTTTAAAAGGCTTTCTTTTTCTTCCTAAATCTTGAAAAAGCACATGATTAAAATGCCCACAAAGTTGGAGAGGCAGTTTTCTCGTAAGATGTTTACATTCTTTTAAACTCAATATACTTTTTTTTTTCTAAACCCGTGATCCAAATCCTTGGGGTCTGCTATGGTTTGGATGACTATC
Organism: Castor canadensis; assembly: GCF_047511655.1. Classification (NCBI taxonomy): domain Eukaryota; kingdom Metazoa; phylum Chordata; class Mammalia; order Rodentia; family Castoridae; genus Castor; species Castor canadensis. Next base: position 35,282,376 of record NC_133404.1, on the reverse strand, counting down.
CTCAAAGACCCTTATTTTGTATGGGTGTTCCCCTGAATGGTATTATTGGGTGGTCTGAAACCTCTAGAGTTGGAGCCTCGTGTGTGGTCTTCAGGTCATCTGGGGGCAGGCACTTTATGGGTCTTGTGGGACCCCGGCATCTTCCTGTCTTTCTTTACTTCCTGGCTACCATGAGGTGAGCAGTTTTGCTCCAATACGTGCTCCCATCATGATATGCTGCCTCACCACAGTTCCAAAGCAAAAGGACCTCTTCATCTTGGATTGGAACCTTCAAAAATGTAAACTAAAATAAACCTTTTATCTTCATAAGTTAATTTGTCTTTGGAATTTTGTTACAGTGACAGAAAGTTGACTAATGTGATTTATTCACTTGGTCCCTTTTTGATTTCACAAATATTGCTACAGTTGTACCAGACACTGTGTTAGACTATGGGAAGCACATAAATGAAAAGGTAAACACTGACACTGCTCTCCTCGTTTCTTTCTTTTTTCTTTGCAGTACTGGGGATAGAACTCAAGGTCTTGTATTTTCTATGCAAGCACTGTACTCTACTACTTGAGCCACACTTCCTGTCCTTTTGGTTTCAGTTTTTCAGATAAGATATTGTACTAACTTTGTCAGGGCTGGGCTCAGATCTCAATCTTCCTACATCCATCTCTTGAATAGCTGGGATTATAAGCCTACATCATCATTTCCAGCCCTGTTCTCCTTTTCTTCAAGAGGAGGCCCTTCCTGGTTACTTACTGTCATGAAGACTATATATGCTATAATTAAATTGATGAAGAAGATCGATGCTAAGTTTAGATGCCATTATTGTGTTACCCAGAGTAACAAGATAGGAAGGAGATGGCTAGCAAAGGCCTCTCTGAACTAAAATGTGTAGTGTATGAATGTGTGTGTGTGTGTGCATGCCACAAACATTTCTCATAGGATATTCTGTTATAGAAAGATCTTTATTTCTGTGTTTCTCTAGTAAGAGTTAGTTTTTAGTTATGTTTGGGAACTGGTATGGATAATTCTGATTTTGGAAATAGACTAAATACTTGCAGTTTGGCCTGTCAGAAGAAGCAAACCCAAGGTTCAACTTCCAAAACAGTACCCATCAATCACAATTTGGATAACAGTCAGCAAACGTGTCTTCAGAAATTACAGCAGTCAGAGGGGAACCTTCTGAGACTCCGTGGACCATAATGAGCATGAGCCAATCTGCTACATGTAAGCCATTACCATTGGTGGAGATCCATATGCAGAAGGGTTAAGGATCCTTGTGAATAGCAAGACATCAGAGGCTCTCTGTTCCCCAACCTGCTCAGTGACACTCATTTATGTGAGAGTGGGAGTGGAAGTGGGAGTGGGATCTTTCATCTTAAGTCCAAATAGGGAAGTGAAGAAAGAAAACAGAACTTGCCCTTTCTGGCCATGAGAGGTAAGTCATTCAGTTACAAACAGGTGAAAAAGCTGGAGAAAGTATTCTTTAGTCTTCCTTAAAATAAGAAGTTTATTAAGACAGTGAAGAATTACTAGGCCAAGAATAAAGAAAATATATTTAGGCAGATAAATGCATAAACTTGGAAAAAAAACTTTGACATAGGAGTGTTTGCCCACCTAGGGAAATTTGAACTTTCCTTTTGAAGGGCAAATGATCTGAGGGGTACAGAGATGAAAGAGCCAGCAACGTCTCTTTTTAGGGTGATGAAACTGTTCTTGATAGTGGTAATAGTTGTGTAATTGTTAATATATGACCAAATTCATTGAATGTCATACTTAAATGGGTAAATTTTATGGCATGTAATAACTTACCATAACTTATTTCTCAATAAAGCTACTTAAAAATTCAATGGTTAGGTTTAACAACTATTTAAATAGGAGTGATTTTTATGGAAAGCCAAAAAAAAAAAAAAAACCAGAGGAATAAAAATAAGGAAAGTAAAGAAGTGTGAAAAAAGACCTCAAGCATTACAGTGGTTAGTTTTAGTTGTCAATTTGACTGGACTGGAGAATGTTTAGATTACTGGTGACGAATGGATTCTGGGTGTGTATGGGAAGGTGTTTTGGAGGAGATGGGCATGTGCGTTGGTGGAGTGAGTGGGGAGATCTTATCTCTCTATTTCAAAATAGGCTGGCACCATTCAATGGGCCAGAGGCCTAGATAGAAGGAAAAGCTGGAAGGAGGATATGTTAATCAGGGTTCTCCAAGGAACAGAACCAATAGAAAACAAATAATTTTTTAGTGCAAATTAACTGTACAAAGGGGTTTCATTGTGGTACTTCCATACATACATATAATGTACCCTGATCAAATTCACCCTTCTAGCACTCTTTCTTAACTCCTTCCTTTCTTCATTCACAATTTAAGTGGGTTTTATTATGTTATTTCATATATATAAGTATTTCATTTATATCCACCCCTCCCCTCTATCACCCTCTCCTCTTCCCTCCTGGGGATTTGTGGATTGTCTCACAAAATCAGAAGCTGGATAATCTCATAATAGCCATCTGAAGGGTGGACAACCAGGAATCTATGAAGCTGAAATCTGCAGAACAACAGGGATCCATGCTGTAGCTCCAGTTTAAGGCTGAAGGTCTCAAAGCCCCCTGGAGAGTTGGTTGTGTAAGTCTGTGTTCAAAGACTGAGGAATCAGGAGTCTGATGTACATAGGTGATGGCAGCAGCAAAAAACACACCTGCTCAAGGATCAAGCACACACCCAGGAGCTTCTCCTTCTTCCACTTGTTCCTTCCATTCCTGCCCCAGTCTAAATTCAGGGTTGGTGGATCTTCCCCATTCAGTTCACTGACCCACATGCCAACCATCTCTGAAAATAGCCTCACAGACACACTCAAACGTGTGCTCTACTGGTGCTTTAAGTGTATCTCAATTTGGTCAAATTGATAACTAAGATTAACAGCCACAAAGGGATTCTCTCTCTCTCTCTCTCTTCTCTCTCTCTCTCTCTCTCATTCTTCTGCAACAGGATGCCTTTCTCCTCCCTCCCTTGGACATCTGAATTCAAGGTTCTTCAGCCTTGGACCCTGGAAATTGCACCAGTAATTTGCAGCATCCCCAGGCCTTCTATGTCAGATTGAGAGCCTCACAACGAGCTTCCCTGGATCTCAGGCCTTCCAATTTCACTTGAGTTATGCAATGCTACCAGCTCCTCTGGTTCTCCAGCTTATAAATCACCTATTGTGCAATTCCTTAGCCTTCATATTCATGTGAGTCAATTCCTTTGATAATTTCTCTTTCATATCTATCTATTTATGTTACTTATTGGCCTGTGTCTCTGGAGAACCCTCACAAATATAAGCATAGTGCAAAATATATTCTTCATCTGAGTCCCACATATAAAAGAAAGTGAGAAAAGGAAGAGAATATTTGAAAATAACTGAGATTTTTCTGGAACTGATGAAAAACTCTATTGCACAGATGCAAAATGGCTTAAGAATCCCCAACAGGATAAATAAACAATAAATTTACATCTCAACAATTATTATAATATTGGAGAAAACCAAAACTGAAGATGAAATATGAACATCTAGTTCCATGGCAGGGCAAGGGGAAATTGGGAGGTTTTTTCACTGCCTGTTGAGTTTCAGATTTACACAATTAAATTTTCCAGAGACTTGTCATACAACCATGTGAATATGGTTAACACTACTAAATTGTATAATTAAAATAATTAAGATGTAACCTTTATGACATTTGTTTCTCAGACAAAGTGCTTTAAGAAACAGAAGAGCAGCTAGCTTTGGGGAATAGCTTCACTTAGTCAAAAACGTAACATTTGGAACAGGTGCTATAGATGTTATATGGCTTAGTGAACAAGGAAGAAGAGACTGGCAGAGGGAGCTAAAGAGGAAGGAGGATGAGGTGAAGAACGTAGTGGAATAAAAGACCAAGGAAGCAGAGGGTAAGCCAGAAGACTGCCCTGAAGCAGAAGCCAGAAGGAAATGCTGGCAGTAGGTGTTGGTTACATGTGCCTCATACAAAAATGTATGGGAGAAAGATGTCCAATGGAGGAAAGTTTCAGCCCCATAGGAGACTTAGCCTTGGAAAAGTAGGAGGGAAAATAAGAAGCATGCAGAAAGGGAAATTTTAAATCATAATTTAATGCCACAAATCACAGAAAGATAACTAAAGCAAAAAGGAATTTACTTGGAAGGACTTGGGGTAACTTTCAAAATCCACATAAAGACTAAGGAAGACCAGAGGGAGACTGGGCTCCAAAGAGACAAACAAATTCAAATTTTAGGATGCACATAGGTTAAGCCACCACCACTGGCGCCACGGCCACTATGCACTCAGATTGTGGAATACAGATGTCTTAATGCCATTGCTGTGGTCAATTAAAAGCTTCAAATTTCTCAACTGTTCAAAAGCTTGGCTATGAGTGTCATATTGACCAAACATCCATCAACTGTACAGCTCCCACTGACATGACTTGCAGAAGTACCTGATGTCAGCCCAGGCAAGCTCAGCATCCCATCGGGACACACAGTGCGAAAATTTTCCAAGTATTATGCTCTTAAGATATGGAATAGCCAAATAAAAGACATATGTTCACCTCATTTCTTATAGCTGCACTTCCAAACCCAAATCCAATCAAAACACACAATTAAAAAGGCTCCTACATAAGCAAATCAGCTCACGCATGCACAACTGAAAATATACTCTGTCCCCAAAGGAAGCCAATAAATTTTCTAAACTTTCTTTGAGCTCCAGCCCCAAGACCTCTGACTTATATCTATTCCTCTTTTTAAATCTGTAACAATTTTAGTCTGATGTATTACAAACCACAAAATTATTACAAAGTCAGACAAAACCAATACATATGTAGTATTGGTGGAATGAGCAAAAATGGGGAAGCCTAGTTCAAATATTTATATGTAATAAGGAAGGAAATTCTAGGTGATGGGTCTAGTTATCTTATTTCCAGTGGGAACCATGGCTGGCGGTCACATTGATGACTAACTGATGTGGTGGGTCACTCCATGTCTGCTTTGCCTTCTTCCGGTACTTTAGCATTTGGGGTGTTTAATCAGTGGGGTGTCCTAAAACCTACATGAGTATTTCAGCCTTCTGATCCTGAAATAGTCATTCAATTGTCTTTCTTTCACTGTTTAAAACATATTGAAGTTACATATTGAGTAAGAGCAGTGATGAGATTGCATCAGGGTAATTCAATCCAACTTTATAATTATGAAATGATGCCCTTCACCAAACTGCAAGATTTTACTTCTCCTCAGCCTACTTTTCCCTAATTTCTACATGGAAGTTTATGATACATAAAATTAAATAAAAGTTAGCTGTATAGTATTCTTACCAATAAATCAAGCTCCTACCTAATCCTAGATCAGTGTCCCAAGCAGTTTTACTATCAAAACACATCTTTGCAAACAAAAGATGGTTAAGAACAAATCAAAATATCTCAATAGTCTTTACACTCCAACTTTGCCTATGTAAATAGTGAGTAGTATTTGTTTCTGTATAATTAAACTATTTTCCATTCAAAGGAGAGCAAGAAATATTTCCCACTTTAAATTTATTTTTTAAGAAATTTTTTATTGTTGTGCTGGGGGTACATAGTGCTATTTACAAAATCTTTTACAATAAACCAAGCATATCATACTTGAATTCCGCCCCCCCTCCCCCATCATTCTCCTTTATCCCCTCTTCCTCCCATTCCTGGAATAGTTTCAACAAGTCTGATTTTTTCCATTTACATACATGTGTACCTATAGGGAGCAGGTTGTGAGAAGCCTATGAGAACTTGACAAAAGCACAGTTGTACTCAATGATCTACAGGCTGAGTTTGGCACGACCTTAGCCGCAGAAGAGAGTGAAGTGCAAAATGCAGCACAGCTGCTCTTCCTAGGTTGTTTATGCTTAGAGAAATAGGAACACAAGTATCTCTTGTTACAATGTCACACCCCTCTGAGAACTGTTGCTCCACCTTCTTGTTTACCACTGTATCTAAAAGACTCCCTGATGGAGAATGAGGATTGATTGATTGATGGGGGATTTATGGGAGGATTTTGATTGACTGCCTGTGGGCTGCTTGTGAGGCTGCCACTGGTGCTGCTGCTGGCTGCTGTGTGTCTCCACCAAGGCAGATTTCTGCACCAAGAACTTTATACATAGGCTTTAGAAAAGCTATGCTAAAGAAAAGCTAAAGAGAATATGGGACAGTGCAAGTCTGAGGGCCAAGACTTTAAGAGAGATTAAAGAAAACGTGGGACAGGGTGAGTCTAGGGAAAGAGACTTTAAAGAATGGGAAACAGAAAGACTTTAGAAGTAAGGTTTTAAAGAATAGAGAATAAGAAAGACTTTTGAAGTAAGGTTTTAAAGAGTAGAGAAAAGAGGCAAAAGTAAAAGAGTCAGTAGAGAAAAGAAGTAACAAAGCTGTTGTGCATCTGCATCTGAATGCCCAGCACACCTGACCCCAACTTTATGCAGGTTTATCTTCTATCCTTTGTCCTTTCTGCACCCCCAGTTGCCCTCAGTTAGGTCAGGAGAATGGAGTGTGGGAAAGCTCACTACATGTACCCAGTATTTGTACCATATTCACCCTCCTATACCCTCACTTTAAATTCTTACTCCTTATTCAATAATCATGGGCTGAACTGTGTCCTCCCCAAATTCATATCCTAAAACCCTAGCAACCTAACAATCAGAACATGGTCATATTTGGAGATAGGTCCTTTAAAATGCTGAGTCAATAATGAGACCCCCTAGGATGGGACTTAGTCCAGTGTGATTGGTGTCTTTATAGGAAAAGGAAATTTGAACATGTAAAGGGACATCAAGGTGCATATTCCTGCACTCCCCCCACCAACACAGTGGAAAAACCATGTGAGAATCCAGCAAGAAGGCAGCCATCTTTCCAAGTCTAAGAGAGACACCTAAGGATAAACCAAACCTCCTAATAACTTGATCTTGGACTTCCTTCTAACCTCCAATACTGCAAGAAAATAAACCTAGTAGTTTACGGTATTTAAACTACTTCTATGGTATTTTGTTATGAAAATCCCACTATTGTAATACAGCAACCAATCCAAAGCATACAACAAATTATTAGCGAATAAAAAAATATGTGAATTACCACCATATTTTCATTTATGTTTTAAATATTTTCACATATGAGAATTGCATGTGTTTTGTAATTCCTAGTAGGAACGCATTCCTTAAAAATCTAATGGCTAATCAATTGTAAAATGTTTCTGCTGCACTGAGTCAGGGGTAAGAATTATCTTTAAAGTCCCCCAATGTACTTGGTTAGAAGGTCAGGTGTTTGCTGCTTGTATTATTATGACCTTCATTAAGTGATCTGAGATGTTTTTCCTCAGCAAAGGCTTGATCAGTTTAAAAGTGCAGGTTTGACTTTGGAATTTATTTACTGATGAGACTGATAAGTGGCCCCTAAATTTGACTCTAAGGCAAGGGATGTTGAAGACAAGATTAATGAACGAAGGAACACGAGGGGAAACCTATGAGTAAGTGTGAAGGTCCTGCAAAGTTTTACAGATAATCCCTTCAGTTCAACCCACAGGGGAGCTTTGGAGTTAAGGTGCATGTAAATACTGTGCTGACCCAAGGCAAGGGGAACAGCAAGGGGAAAAGAAATGCCATAACCCCAATGGGATCAGCTCTGCAAAAAAGAGCTGCTAATACCAACTCTTGAGAGCAAAATAGCCTCAACTGTCTGGGGCCCAAGAAGCAGAATTACCAAGACCTGTGGATGTCTGGTTGGAGTACCAATGTTATATACCATGGCAAACACTGAATGATTGCTATTGCTACTCCATCCTATCTTGGTTCCTTCCACATTCTGAAAGGCTACCATAACTTCTAGAACCTGTATAGCTACAAGAATTTCCACATCACTAAGATTTTCATTAAGCCCACACACTGTTGTCATTTTTACCATGCCACCTTCTATTCTAGGAAAATTAGCAGGATTCCCCAGGAAAGCCACAGGAAAGAGCTAATAGAATTCCAGGGAGACACTTGTATTCTCTTTCCTCTTGTACTGTCAGCTTTCTCTACAAGTCTTTGTCACACTTTCTATCTTCCTTTGTCTCACTTTCCCCTTCCTTCTTTCCTTCCTTCCTTCTCTCCCTCTTTTCCTCCCTCCTTCCCTCCTTCCTTCCCTCCCTCCTTCTCTCCCCCTTTCATTACTTCCCTCCCTCCTTCCCTCCCTCCTTCCTTCCCTTCTTCCTTCCTTCCTTCTTCCCTCCCTCTTCCCTCCTTTTTCCCTTCCTCCCTCCCTCCCTTTTTTCCTTCCTCCATTCCTTCCTTCTTTCATTCCTTCCTTCCTTTCTTCTTTCTATTATTATTATCCTGGGGGTACACTGTGAAACTTACAAAAATTCTTACCATATATTATAGTTGAATTCACCCCCTCCATCATTCTCCTTTATTCCCCTCTCCCTCCATTCCTGGAGTAGTTTTGATAGGTCTCATTTTTCCATTTTCATACATGAGTACATAACATTTCCACTACATTCATCTCCTACACCCTTTTCTTACATCAGCTCTCCTCCCACTGGTACCAACCCCCCAGACAGGACCTGTTTTCCCTCTCTGTTTTCTGTTTGAGTCTCTTTCATCACATTTTTTAAGTTATAGTCTTAAAAATTATTTTTTAAGACTATATTTTTGGGAGGGTTCTTGGTTGGAATCCCTTCTATATTATGCTGGCATCTTCACTTTCATCGAGCTTAAAAGCAAGAACAAGACCATGGGCCTCTTTCACCCAGTGGCTTGGGAGAATGTCTGCTTTCTCCTACACTTAAGGATGGGGTGGATTAGGATTTATTTCCATGTTTCTAATGTGATACTGGATGGGAACGTTTAGCTTCCCCCATTTGTAGAAGCCCCTATCTCCCTGGGCTTATGTGTTGATTGATTGAGATTTTGGCTTGCTATGGCATAGGAGGAGCAGGCATGCATGACATGTGAATCATATGTTGATATAACTTATCTGAGCCTTTGAGCCCTGCTCAGTCCTAATCTTTACTTACCACTTCCTCATGATGATGTTCTGATAAATTGCACAGACACAGAGTTCATAATGGTAACTGAATGTTTATAGACACTTGGTTTTCCATGACAGGAGTTCAGTTTTTGTTAAGGCCAGACAGAAAATTAAATGCTCTTTTCAGTAAAGGAGAAGGATTTCATTGCAAAGAGTATATAACTTTACTCAAAACCCTAATGGTCTGAAAATCTTCTACTGGGATTTGTCATAGTCTCATACAGTATCTCAATACTCCCCACCTACCAAATTGTGTATCATTCATTGGATCTGTTTGAACTGCCATCTAGATCTTCTAGAGAGATGTCTTTTGTTCTGGCCCCATTCAAATTGAGACATCAGATTCATTTCCTAAAATTTCTGTAACAGGTTACCATAAACTTGGTGACCTAAAACAACAAAAATTTATTCTCTTACAGTTCCAGAGGCCAGAAATCCAAAACCAAGGTGTCACAAATGTTGTTCCCCAATGGATGCTTGGACAGAGAATTCATCTGTGCTTTCACCGTGTGCCTTCTGCCTAGATCTTGGTGGCTGCCTGCTGTCCTGGCATTAATTGGCTGTGGATGCATCACTCTGATCTGCCTCTATTTTTCATCTTACCCTTCCCTTTTTGTCTGTGTGTAACTTCCTCTTTTCTTATAAGGACACCTGTCATTGCATTTAGGGACCACCTTAAATCTAGAAGGGTCCACCCTAAATCCAGAATGATCTAATTTCAAGATCCTCAACTTAATGACATCTACAAAGGTCACATTAACAACTTCTGGGATTTAAAGATATGGACATATACATCAACCCACTATAGAAATATTTCTGATTACTCAGTTAATAGCTTTAAATATCCATCCCAATGTAGTTTATGTTCCTAAGAGTACAATTGTACTAGGAGAAGTAACTTGTCTTTCATTTTGGAGGAAATATACCAATATGTCATTGACAATGAACTGAGAGGCTATATTTTCACAGAGTTTATATTCTAAGGCTGAAAGATTTCCTTTTCAGATCACAACAACTAAAATCGCCAATGTATTTATCTTGGATGTCTCTGTAGACTAAACTGTGATATGAAGCCAAGCAGATGAAATAATTCTAAGGTAAGATGGCTATGGTATGTATACTACTAGGTACACAGTTAGCAAAATAAACTCTTCTATACTTAATCATAGGATGACTTTTATTGATTTACTCCTTGAAATAGATCATACCTAAATAATAAATGCAACTGGAGGCACTATGTGCTAAGCTTACATTAGTTCATTTTCATTTTCCAAGGCCAATCCTATATCAATTGACCTTGGCAAGATATGAGAGTTAAGTAAAAACAAAATGGAAATCATGATTCTTGTATTGTTCAAGGATTTTCCTGGTAGCATTAATTTCAGTAATGTCCTCATGGAAATCATAATTCTTTTGTATTATTATTTTGGTAGCTAGGGTAGCTTCAGGGTTTTCAACTTGGCTTTTCTTATTTTCATAGTTCTTATATTAAAATTAGAAAAAGGCATATTCCTCCAGGACTGAAAATATATGTAACAAATATATACCTAGTAACCAGACAGACAATGGATGTAGAAATGGGTTTATGATATACTGGAAATATGTCTAACAGGTATTGGTAGATCAAAACTCTTCTACTTGACCCCTATAAGGCTCTATTCTGACCAGTGGAAACCAATGGCATTCCAGTTCTCATAAAATGCTGTTAGGCACAGCTTGTATCTAATGATCTTTGAAAGACCCGAGTCTCTCTATTTCCTAAGAGCACAATAATCATGACAAATCATTGCAGGAAAGTAAGATAAAAGAGTTAATCTATCTATGCATGCTTCTTTAATTTTTTAATTAATCCTCCAGTTTCCCATTCTGGGAATTAAACAATGAGTCATGGCATTTTGACTCAAATTAGGCTTCTATTCTCCAGACCAGGAGTTAGTTTTTAATTATATAAACCATGGAAATTGAGATTTCTGCTTTCAGGGAGGTAGGATAAATGTATCTTTCATATTGTTTTTTATGTCATTAAAATGTACATACTATCCACTGCAGTCTACAGATGTAGTGCAGTCCAATCGTATTTTTTTACAGATATGTAAAAAAAAATCCTGAAATTTGTAAGTAACCAAAAAAAGACTCCAAATAGTGAAAGCAATTGCATTAGTCACAAGGTTTGCTGTGACGGGCATGAGAAAAATCAACTTAAAGGGAGGAATTATTTATTTTGGCTCACAGTTTCAGAGATTTTAATCCATGGTCAGTTGGCCCCACACACTTGGACAGAACATCATGGCAGCCAGAGTATGTGGCAGAGAAGCTTCTTCACCTCATGACAGTTGTGAAGCAGACAGAACTAGGAGGAAGGGGCCAGGAACAGGACATAGCCCCCAAAGACACCCCCCCAACCAAGGACCTATTTCCCTCAGATAGGTTCAACCTCCTACAGTTTCCAACACCTCCTAAAATAGCACCATCATGTGAAGACTAAGCTTTCCATATGAGCCTGTGGGGGACATTTCATATTCAAGCCATAATTCCCTGTGCTAGAGGTATCACATTCTCTGATTTCAAATTATGTTACTGTGTTAAGTCAGGCTTTCTTCACTGAGACAAAATACCTGACATAAACAACTTAAAAGGAGAAAAGATTTATTTTGCTTCATGGTTTCAAAAATTTCGGTTCCCAATAACTTGACTCTGTTAATTGTGGGCCTGTGCATTGTGAGCATCATGGAGAACATGGGGTCAAGCAATGTGCCAAAGAAGAGGAGAGAAAGGGAGAGAGAGGAAGGGGCTAGGAATAAGGTATTTTCTTACAGAACATGCATCCAGTGACCTACTCCCTCCAGAAAGGCCCCACCTCCTAATTTCTATCACCTATCAATAATGCCATAAATTATTAATGCATCAATGAATTAATAAATCAATGAACTCAGAGCCCTCACAATACACTCACTTTCCTGAAGCTCTGCTGTCAACACTGATGCATTGAGAATTAAGTCTTCAACACATGATACTTCATATCCAAATCATAACCATCACAAAGCTATAGCAATCAAAGTATCATGGCTCATGCAGAAAAAACAGGTATATAAACTGGTGAAACAGAGTAGAGATCCTAGGAACAAAGCCATGGATAGACGGTCAGCTAATATTTGAAAGGGCACCAAGAAGATACAATGGGTGAAGGATAATCTCTTGAATACATGATGTTAGGAAAACTAGGAGAGTAAAATTGAACTCTTATGTTATACCATGCATAAACCACTGATTCAAAATGCAATAAAGACTTAAATATAAGATCATAAAACATAAAAGAATAGGGAAAGAGCTCCATGGCATTGATCTATCAATGATTTTTTTGGATATAATACTAAAAGCATAGGCAATGAAAGAAAAAATAAACAAGTGGGAATAAGCAAAACTAAGACTGCTTAGCAATGGAAATAACAAAATGAATAGAAAAACTATAGTTTGGAAGAAAACACAAACCATATACATGATAACAGCTGATATTTTAAAAGTATAAAATTCAATAACAAAACCCCACAAATAAACTCATTTAAAAATGAGTGATGGGTATTATAGAGTTTTTCTCAGGATATGCTGATAGCACTCAATATAACTAGTCACCAAAACCTACAATAAGGTATCACCTCATTCCAATAAGAATAACTGTTATCAAAATGACAAATGGGTTGAGACAAAAATTATAGCATTGGGTCCAAATACCTGTGGCCAAATACCTGAAAGACACAACTTAAGGGAGAAAAGATTCATTCTAGATCATGATTTCAGTCCATCAAAGCAGGAAGAGTATGGTAAAGTACAGCAACTTCCAACATGGTGGCCAGGAACAAGGAAAAGATGGAAGGCTCTTATTTTTTGTTTTGTTTTGGCAGTACTGTGGTTTGAAGTCAGGGCTTCATGCTTGCTAGGCAAGCACTCCACCAATTGAGACACTCTACCAGCCCTTTTTTGTGTTGAGTATTGTTAAGATAGGAGGTCTCATGAGTTATTTGCTTAGGGCTGGCTTCACACTCTGATTCTCCTAATCTCTGCCTTCTAAGTAGTTAGGCATAAGCCACCAGTGCCCACTATGGAGGAAAAGATGGGGAGATGGAGAGAGGGAGGAAAGGAGGAAGGGAGAGAGAGATAAAGAAGGAAGAGAGGAAGGGATGGAGAGATGGAAGAAAAGGGAAGGGAAGGGAGTGGATAAGGTAGGTAGGGAGAGAAAGGAGACAGACAGGAAGGGAGAAGGGAGAAAGGCATGGAGAGAGGGAGAAAAGGAAGAAGTGAGGGAAGAAGGGATGGAGAGAAGGGAAGAGGGAGGAAATGAGGAAAGGAAAAAGGAAGGGAGGGAGAGAAGAAGAAAAGGAGGGAGGGAAAAAGAGAGGGAAGCAGGGAGGTAGGGAATGAGGGAGAGAGTTCTGTTTCTCTGGAGAACCCTGACTGATATACCACCTAGCCCATCAAACTGCAATAGATAAAATATTCTTTTAGTATGGGTAAGCTTTTAAGTTTTGCTATGAATTGCAGACCCAAACTTCAAAAATATAAGTCTATAATTCCTCCTTTCTTTACATTTTCCAGTAGTGTTAGAGACAGCTGCCTGTTCCATCTTCCTGGAAAATTCCATGCCTAATATAACTTTAATGGCAGTGACACCAGAGCCCCAATATTGGCATTATTTTCCAGCTGAGCACATGCAATAATTTTTTTAGTAAGTAGCTAAATATTTATTTGAATTTGGCTTTCAGAATCTTGTTTTTTAATACAAAAATGTCTATCATTATTTTCAGCCTCAAGTAACCAAGATAGGTAGTCCTGGACCACCACAACTACCTCATTCCCAAGTTGTGTCCCTCAGGGCATGTTGCCTTGGTGACATTCCTGTGTCCCGCAGTAATTCTCTGTGTCTATGAGGCTGTTTGGGTGCATACAAATTAGTCTAATTCCACCTCAGGATGGCTTTCTAGGAGAGATTTCCAGAATTAATGGGAATCTGGAGAACTGAGCTAGGACTAAGAAAGACCAGGCAAAAAGGAAAACAGTCCAGGAGGCTTCCTGATGAAAACTGTTTGTTTGGGATATCTCTCCACAAGCAGCACACTCACTTGGCATCAACCTCACGGCCTTTGGAGCACTCCAAGCTGCTGCTGCAATCTCTGAATGGCACCTCAAGCAGCCTTTTATAGGACGAGGCCACACCTTCAAGTTTCAAAGCTCCAAACAAGAACACCAAGTTGGGTTTAGTGTGACCAAGTGAGAATTATTTGACTTCTCCCTAATAATGATACTACCTTGCCTTTATAGGTGGCCTTTCATATTTAGTAAAGTAGTATGTCAGGGTAGGGGTAGGGAAAAATGGATGGGTCAGATAGGATAGATAGATTAAAAGGGAGTGAGTTACAGCTGGGCTGGATGACTCACTCCTGTAAACCCAACTAGTAGGGAGACAGAGATGGAAATGATCATGGTTTAAAACCAGCCCCAGACAAAATGTTAGCAAGACTCCATCTCAACCACTAAACTGGGCATGGTGGCAAGTGCCTGTGATCCCAGGTAGGCAGGAGGTCCACATAGGAGGATTGTGGTCTAGACTAGCCCAGTCATAACTTCAAGACCCTATTCAAAAAATAAGTGAAGCAAAAAGGACTGGGGGTATGGCTCAAGTGGTAGAGCATCTGTCTAGCAAATACAAGGTCCTGAGTTCAAACTCCAATATTGCCAAAATAAATAAATAAATATTAAAATAACCTATCGTTAAATTCTTTATTTGCTACTATGTATTGATTGACAAAAATGATGGGCAATGTTGATCAAACTGGTACATTTTACAAGGGAGTTTATTGTGGTACTAAATGAAAAAATTCAGGAATAGGTCTGAGTTTAACTGATAATTAATGCAAACGTCAGTGGCCCATGTTTTGGTTTTTCCCTAGTGCTTTCTATTCCTATAAAAAAATTCCTCAGACCCCTCATGGTGACAAGAAGACTGCTGTTGCTTTGGAACTCTTATTTTCTCAGGTTCAAGTCAACTAGGAAGAGGAAAGATATCTTCCTTAGGAGTCCATTAAAAATCTCAAGCTTCTCATTATCTTTGCCTTTAGTACACGTCCAAGCCCTAGTGTGTCACTGTGGCAAGTGAGTAATGTTTTGCTTTGAATGGACAGAACTTTTATAGGGGTTCAGTGCAAGACCCATGTACCATATGTTAAAGTATTTTCAAGTTATAAATTAAATTATTTACTAAGTAAAATGTTCTACCCTCATGCCTTCACAATATATTTTCTTAATAAAATGGGAGGAATTTTGCATTTAGAATCCTCGGGCTTCTTGGAGTCTTGCTCTGGAACACAGCATTACAGGGAGAGAAATAGCTGAAGGCTTAACCAATTCTCTCTCCTCTCCTTGTTTTCTGCATGAATGCACATACATGGACATTCTGGCCTGCACATATGATCTGGTTCCACACCCCACAGGCAGACAGCTCTCTCCTACTCCTTGAGCCTAAGTCTGTGTACGCTAGCTGTGTGGTCTGCCTTCAGAAGGGAGAGGAGACCACTACTTGCCTTGGATGCAGGTAGAGCTATTCTGGTAGGTAATTTGGGGGCTTAGATACTTCATTCTAGAATATGAGCTAAAATGGGAAGTGTGAGTTCAGTTGGACATAGTCCTTGGCCCTGTGGTCTCTCCACTCTGTAGATGTGAATATGAAGAAGGAAGGCAAAGCAAGGCTCTCTGAGCACAGGACTCGGGGTAGGGCCTCTTGCCCAGATCTGGCAGGTACCGAACAGAGTTTACCCTGCTCATTCTCCCCTATGGAAGGTGGTGCTCAAAGCCTTGGGAAGAAGAGCCTGAAAGCACATGAACATGTGTCTAAGAAGCAATTAGAAGCTGTCCTTAGAAGTAAGGTGAGTGGACACTGGGTGTGAGAAGTAGCAAATATTAAAGGAATGCTTGATGTCCAATCTCTTTTAAAGCTGGAATGTTTTTCACGTTCCCTGTGTAATCCTAGCCAGGCTTCCCTCCCAACTACATTTCTCTCCACTCTCTTCCATGGTCCCTTCCTCTCCAGTTCATGGGATTGCTTTCAGCTGGGTGAACTTTTTGTTGCTTACTTCTTTGTTTCTACTGTCTTTTATCACTGTATCTTCACAAAGGCTTTTCCCTCTCCCAAGCTCACTTAGGTCTCTCTGTTCTGTCTTCCTTTACTTAAACAAATATTAATCATCCTTTAGCTATTAATATAAAAGCAACCATCTCTGGAATGCCTTCTCTGACTCATCAAGACAGGACTAGGCTTTCCAGTTTTACAGAGAGGATGGATCATTATTGTAAGTCAAGCCATTTGTGCAAGGAGGTATTCTGTAATCAGGCCAATTCACAAAGAAGGTCACCTTCAATGCTCACCACATCTATATGAAGGGCTTAATATTATCACTGCTTGGAAGATGAGGACACTTAAGCCTAAGGTTTTAGAGATTTGTCTAAGGTAACCTGGGATGTGATGGCAGGTGCCAGGTTTGTGGATTTTCTTTCTTTTTTTGTAAACCACTGAAGTTCTGCTTTATTCTACACACTACTAGAGTGTCAGGACCTTCCAAACAGTGGTGGAATCATGGTTCTGATGTTTTTGCTAATTTGTAACACTTCATTCTCAAATCCAATGCAGTGCTGATGGAAGCTACCAAGGAAAGAGTCAATTAGTGCTGTGTCTGAGGTTGATTTTCATCTGTATTAACTCAGTCCCCCAAGATTCTCTCTTGTTTATCAACTGAAATTCAGCAGACTCCCAGGGGCTCGCTCTACCATGGAACAATAATTAGCCCAAGGATGACAATTCTTTTTAACTTGCCTTTCATCTCTTGAGATGTCCAGATACCTTGGCAACACTCAATTGGCAGTATGGTCTGTGGGAGAAAGTGGGAAGGACCTGCACAGAGGCAGATGCGGGAAAGGAAATTGTGATCTTGCTTCTTTTTTCTATACATGCAGAATACTTGATTGGCCGCAGGTTACACTTGTCAATTAAAGTTTTGTGCTGCCATCTAAGCTGAGCTAAGGAGATTTTAAGTAGGGAGGGATGATTTCTATCACACTTGCCATGTTCATTGTTTTAGGACCATTGTCAATTACAAATAGAACTCACCTACTAGTCTACGGCAACCAACCTGCCCACTTTGCCTTGGAATGAAGGATGGTATGGGATAGAGGACTTTCTGTGCTAAATCTGGGAAAGTCTTCAGCAAAAAGGAGATGACTTGGTCGTTCAACCTAATAAAAGCACACCAGGGTTTGGCAAAAGGCATCTTGACTACATTTGTAAACACAGTCATACCGATTCATTTACATGTCACCTATTTCACGTTACAGGGGTAGGACTGAGTAATTGTGACAGAGACTGGGTGTCATGAAAGGTTGAATGTGTTTACTCTGTCACTTTGTAGAGAAAGTTTGCAAATCCCTGAGCTGTATCACACACCAGAGCTGTGCAAACACAGCTAAAGGATTTGTTAAGGATGACCCAAATCACATTCAGAATGATGATTCACAAATACTTTATTACATGGTGGACAACCATAAGATGGTTTTATATGGTGTATTTCAGTTACTTCTTAATAAGAGGATAATAATAAACCTTAGCCAGAAAGACCAAGAAGAGTTGATGTTTTTCCCTATCTAAAAATTCTCTTTTTTTCTCTAAATTCTTTAGCTTCACAATATCAGGATAGTTCAAAAAAAGCTGGAGAATTATTGAATAGCCATTTTTCTTTTTTTTGGCAGTATCAGGGTTTGAACTCAGGACCTCATGCTTTCTAGGCAGGTGGCTCTAGTATTTGAGCCATTCCCCCAGGCATTTTTTGCTTTAGTTATTTTTGAGATAAGATCTGACCACTATCCCCAGGCCAGACTGGATCCTGATCCCCTTACTCCTGTTTTGTGCATAGATATGTTGACAGGCATGAGGCATCATGTCCAGCTTTTACTGGTTGAAATGGGGTCTTGTGAACTATTTGCCCATGTTGGCCTCAAATCATGATCCTCCCAATAATCAGTTTTCTTTAAGTACTGATTTCTTAATGGATTTCCTAGGACAACTGATTTTCTTACTGATTCTGCTATGATGCTGGCTGCCTGCTTGGTCTATGAAGATGGACCTCAAAATTGGAACTTGGTTTCATAGTAATACTACTGACCACTATGTGATCTTGGTTCAGTTTCTTTGGATCTGGATGTTCTTACCTGCTCAATGCAGATACTAGTGGAACCCACCTCATGGGTTCTTGTGATAGGTTAAAGAGTTAATGTACCACAGTACTAGGATATTTAATACAGTTAATGTGCTGCTATTAATATCAATGCTATTAACTCCTGGAACCATTACTTGAATGCTTGTCCTGGACTTTAACTTCTGGCTTGGTGTGCAAACTAAACCATATAACCTATTAGGAAAAATATATGAACATAGTGATTATTCCTATTCCCATGAGTCTTACCAGGTACTGTTTTCTCAGAGTTATTAGCTGTGAGCCTCTCAACACTCACAAAGTGCTTGGCATGTATGCATGGGTCTTGTTAGCATAGTATTTCATTTCTCCAACTGAGCAAGAGGCAGAGCTGACCATTCTATTCTGACTTCACTTATAAACACAGTCACTTGAGGAAGTAAGTCACCAGCTGGGTCACATAGTAAGTACGTTATTAGCAACCAAGTCCTTCTTTATTTTTCTCTGAATCCAGAGCTTTCTTAATTTCAATTTATTACTTCCTGTGTCTTTTGGGATAATCCCTAGTGCATCCATGAAATAAAAAGTATTGGTTTTAAATGCTGAAATACTGCCCCAGACTTCCACAGTAAGGGCAAAATTATCTATTCACAAAAGAAGAAAGACAAAATCAGGTTTACTTAGATAGAACCTGCTGGGTCCTAAACCTTTATGCCTCTGGCATTGCTCTCTGGGAACCTCTAAGATTAGAGGACATTTTAAGTTAAACACAAACCTCAGAACATTGGGATAGGGAAGCCCTGAAGAACCTCACCACAGATATTGACTTAGTCCTTAAATAGTCCTTTTATGGAGAATGTTTAACTCACAAAACAATCTTCATTCCCCCCTTCAGATACCTCTTATGACATCTATTTTGACCCAGAACATTTATTTTGGGTAATAAGAGCTTCTGAGTTGTGGAGGAACTGCTAGAATTTGGATCTTGAAAGTCCCCCATCAGTCTATACTTCAAAGGCTTAGGCCCTAGGGTGGTGCTGCTGGGAGTGGTGGAACCTTTAAGAGGTAGAGCCTAGTGGGAGGTTCTTAGGTCATCAGGGATGTGCTCTTGAGGGGGATTGTGGATCCTGGCCCTTTCCTCCCTCTCTTTTACTTCCTGGCTATAAGGTGAGTGGTTTTACTTTATGCCATGCACTCTTGTCATGATATACTGCCTCACCACAGACCCAAAGTAGCAGAACCAAACAATTACGGACTGGAGCCTCCATCTGTGAAACAAGAACATCGTTTATCTTTATGAATTGATCTTCTCAGGTATTTGTTACAGTGACAGAAAGTTGACTGACACAGGACTTCATGAGTAATTTTGAACAACCCAATTTTACCTTCAATGATAACTAAGGCTCAGAAAGGCTAAGTCCCATGCCCAATGTCATACCACTCAGAGGCAGAACTAATATGATGGAACCTAGATTCATTGACTCTGTGTTTAGTGTCCTTTCTTCTGTGAGCCATTCCCTATATGTCCCTTGATATATTGTTCTGTCACTTACAAATCACCTTCTCTGCAACTTTCTCAGATTCTCGTGAGCTTGGGGCTTTAAGTTCATTCTACTTGCAAGTAAATCCATTGTTGGAACCATCTCTTAGCCCTAGCTGTGCTTGAGGCCAGAGTTCTGGCTTCCATCTAGACTGTCATATTTTTTCCCTCTCCTCTGACATTTGGCTCCTTTTAATAGGAGGTGGGATTGATAAAGTTTGCCTTTACATGCACTTAGACATAATTAATGTACACAAGATAACTACTGTGAAGGAGAATTCTCATGTGGTCAAAGAAAAAACCCCAGGGAGGAAACAGACACACGTCTTCAACTGCCAATCCACAACACCGATGGAGGGAAGCTGTGTGTAACTCCTTGAAATAGCTGGAGACACAGACTAGAGAAAACTGCAGAGGTGAATGTGCAAGTGTTAGAGACAGAGCTAATGAAAGAAAATGGAGAAAAGGGCCAAATGTTTAACATTTGCTCTGTGACATTGTGATTAGGGCTCAGGGTCTGACCTGATGAACTTGGATTCGAATCTGGTCTCCAACCATTGTGACATTTTTGATGTTGGTCCAGCTGCATATCATCTTTAAGCCTCAGTTTGTTTTTTTCAAAAGTAGAAACAATAATATTTACTTCAAGGTGTTATGGAGGTTGCAAAGAGTGTGTGATTTGGGCAGGAAAACTTAAGAAATGTCAGCTATTATTATTTTAATTACCACCACTGCTACCATTTTTCATCACCATCATGCTGACATAAGCTATCACCACTGATCCTGCTTGAAAGGATGAGTAGTTAATGAACACCCTCACGACTTATATCTGCAAACTATGTATAATTTACTGTAAGTGTGTTTGTAGACATGCTTCTTCAATCTTTTGTTCAAAAATCAAAGGTAGCCTGTATTTTGAAATTCAGAACTTTCAAGATTTTAGAGAAGTGACACAGTGCATTTAGCATATGATACACAGCAAACCCAGCCAGCTCTGAAGCAGCCGCCTGTCATTAATCACATTCATTTTTCTGTCACTACCACGTCTGGTGATTTGCTGGAAAGACTCAGAACTCAGGATACGTTCATATTCCTGCCTATGATTTATTACAACAAAAGGACATGAAGGAACAACAAAGCAAAACTAGCAAAAGACAAAGGTTCATGGAAAGAAGTCCAGAGTGAGCCAGGTATAAGATTCCAAGTATCCCCTCCCAGCGGAGTCACACAGGGTGCACTTAATGTCTTTGGCAACAAACTGTGACAACTCCTGTGAAATGTTGTCCACCAGAGAAGCTCCTTACAGGCTTACTACTCAAGAGTTTTTAAAGGGGACAAGCACATAGCTCTGCCTAGAATTTACTAAGATCCAAGAATTCTAGGGTTTTTTTTTTTTTCAGCATAAGTCACAGTAATTCTATGAATAATTTAGCCTCAGTGAGGCATTCTTATGAGTTAGAGGATGGTAAGGACCCTCCCCAAATTCACATTCTCACATCCAGCAACTTTGTACATAAGCCTGTCTAAGGGTGGCAGTTTCACACCTGCTATGTTAATTTTTGATCCAACTTTTTGAAATAAAATATATGAAAAATTATACTAAAAAGGATAAATTAGGATTAAAACCTATCTCCTGTCATTTTAGGCCAGGCTTTGTCACCAAATTAGCTAAGATTAGATTAAGTATTGCTATAACCATGAACTGTGTCAGGAAATATTCTGCTTTTCAGAACTTGCAGTTTTTAAATTGCAAGTGAGGAATCACAGACCTACTTTATTCTCTCCCTTTCTCCCTGTCTCTCTCTTTTGCTTCTCCCTCAATCCCACCCTCTCTGCTTTTCTTTCCTTTGTCTTTGCTCAGTTTTATTATTAGGTAATATATAGAACAAGAGTATACAGTTAAGAGGTGAGAAATGGAAGTATGTTATCATAAGGCTCTTATACCGCATATAAAGTGCCATGATATCACTTGGAGGAAGACCATAATAAGTTCAAGACAAGTCCTAGAGGAAGACCATAATAAGTTCAAGACAAGTCCTAGAGCAATGACTGAAACAAATAGCATAGAAAATAAACCAGCAAAGAGACAAAATAATCCCAAGGAAGGAATAAAAAGAGGGAAAGGAATCAAAGAAAGAATAGGGGAAATAGAAAATAAATGGAGGAGAGATTTAAATCTAATAATGTCAGCATCACATTAAATGTAAATGACCCAAACATACCAATTAAAAAGAAAAATGTCAAGTTGAATAAATAAACAAGACCCTCTTACATGTTGCCTAGAAGAAATGTTATAAAGACACAAAGAGATTAAAAGTAAAAGGAGAGGTAAAAGATGTAGAATATCCATTACACCATTGCAGGAGAAAAGCCATGTTGGAGGACTGACTTACCTTGCTTTAATAAGACTAGCCAGGTGTGGCTAGTAATCTCAGCTACTCAGGAGGTAGACACAAGAAGATCACAGACCCATGCTAGTCCCAGAAATTAAGAAGAGGCCCTATCTGAAAAACAAAACCTATCAACCAAACCAAACAAACCATAAAAATGAAAAAGGAGCAGGGGCATGGCACAAGTGGTAGAAGGAAGCAGGGGTGAGGAGGCCTTGAGTTTAACCTCCAGTACTGAATAAAAAAGGCTTACTGTAAACCTAGAATAATAAGACAGTGTAGTATTGCAAATAAATCACTAGAACAGATGACAGAGCCTAGAAATAGACCCACATAAATACAGTCTACTGATCTTTGGCAAATGAGCAGAAATAATACAATGGAACAAATGTAGTTTTTTTATGCAAACATTTCTGGAACAATTGTACATCGACATGAAAAAAAATCTAGACACGGATCTCATATTCTTAAGAAAAATTAAATCAGAATGGCTCACAGTAACAAATGTAAATGCAAAAGTTATAAAATGCACAGATAATAATGTAAGAGAAAAACTAGATGACCTTGGTTTTTTGAGAGGAAGCCAAATACATGATCCATGACAGAAGGAAGTAGTGACCTGGATTTCATTAAAATTGAGAAATTCTTCTCTGCAAAAGACAATGTCAAGAAAATAAAAAGGTAAGCCACAGACTGGGAGAAAATATTTGCAAAAGATGATCTGATAAGGGACTGCTATCCAAAATATACAATCCTTTAGTCCCAGTAATTAGAAAGCAACCTGATTTCAAAACGTGCCATAAACCTTCACTGACGTTTCACCAAGAAAGGTAAACAGATAGAAAATAAGCACATGAAAATCTTTTCATGTGCCATCAGGGAAATTTAAATTAACATAATGAGATTCCATGATAGACCTATTAGAATGGCCCCAAACCAGATCACTGACATCAAATGTGGGTGAGGATGTGGAGCAACAAGGACTTTCATTCACTTGTGGTGGGAATGGGAGAGGGGACAGTCATTGTGGAAGACAGTTCCATGGCTTCTTACAAAGCTAAGTGTACTTTTACCAAGTGATCCAGCAATCATACTCCTGGATGTTTACCCAAAGGAGTTGAGAACTTCTGCAAATAAATATTTACAGCAACTTTGTTTATACTTGCCAAAATTTAGAATCAACCAAGAGTTGGGTAGGTGCTATGGTTTATATATTTATTTTTCCTCCAAAAGTTAATGTGGTAGAATCTTGGTCCTAAGTATGGTGATGTGGGAGCTGATGAAATTTTAAGATGTGGGGCTTAGTGGGACATCCTTAGATCAGTTGGGGACGTGCCCTCAGAATTGATGTGAGAATGTAGATTCTTTGATTTTCTGTTTGGTGATGTGATCCCTTCTGCTCACAGGTACTTCTATCATGATGTGATGCAGCCTAAGGGGTCCTGACCAGAGCTGGGCTAATGTCAGCACCATGGCCTTGAATCTCTTAAGATTCTTTTGTCCATAAAGTTAACCTGCCTCAGTATTTTGTTATAGTAATAAAAATGGAGTAATACAGTAGGTAAATTAATAAACTTGTATATCCAGAAATGGATATGATTCAGAGCTAAGAAGAAATGGGCTCTTAAGCCATGAAAAGATCTGAAGGGAATTTAAGTGTATATAATAAAATGAAAGAAGCCAGTCTGAAATGGCTAAGTCTATATTAGTCTAACTCTGTGACATTCTAGAAAAGGCAAAACCATGGAGACAATAAAAAGATTGGTGATTACCAGTAAATAGAGCAGAGGGTGACATGAATAAAATAGATCCCAGAGGGTATTTAGGACACTGAAACTACTCTTTATGATACTGTCTTTGTATTAATAGTCTTTATAGTTGTGTTCAAATCCATAGAATATATAACACAAGGAATAACCCTCATGCAAAGTATGAGCCTGGAAGATGGTGATGTCTCAGTGCAGGTTTATCAGTTGTAATAAATATGCTTCTGTGATGAGGGATATTGATATTAGAAAGTTTGGAGCAGGGGTTATGGGGAATTTATTGTGGCCTCAAAACCACTCAAAAAGCCAAAATCTTTAAAAAATAAGTAAGTAAAAGTTCAAAATATTATGAAGGATTAAGAATAGCAATTAATCCAGAGTACAAAACAATTTATATTGTGTAAGTATGTAATAACAGAACCTTAAAATTAATGAAGCCAAATCTTTTGGAACTGCAAGTAAAAAATAAAAATTTCAAACCTAGCTAGGAATTTTTTTTAGCTTTTTCTCAAAAATCAACATTAGAGTAAGCAGACATACTTTCTTGAGCATGCAATAAATAATCCACTCCAAAACATTACTACACACATTGTTCTCAACTACACATGGAACATTTGCAAAGATGAACCATAAAGTAGGCCAGAAAACAAGTCATAATAAAATAAAAATGATTAAAAACTCCCCAAATTTGGAAACTAAATAGTAAACATCTAAGTAGCACATATGTCAAAGAAGAAATAAAAAGGAAAATTAGAAAATCACCAGAAGAAAGAAACTAAGGTAAAAAGGAGAAAAATAGAGGTGATGAACCAATTTGTGTTATAATACATATATACATGGAAACACACAATGAAACTCCCTGTATAGCTATCTTAAATAAACAAAAATGTCTTTTTTGCAAAAATGGAGAATAGAAAGATAAAATGAGTCCTGTCTGGGGGTTGATACCAGTGGAAAATGGGAGGATATAGGGAAAAGGGTGTAGGGAGGTGAATATGATAGAAATACTATGTACTCATGCATGAAAATGGAAAAATGAGACCTCTGAAGCTATTCCAGGAATGAGGGGAGAAGGGATAAAAGAGAATGATGGAGAGAGGGTGAATTCAACTCTGATATGAGAACTTTTGCAAATGTCACATGTATCCCCAGTATAACAATAAAAGAAAAGAAATACTTTGAATGGAAAAGAGGAAATAAAACACAATAAATTAAAATTTATCGATTGGTATAAAAATTAGGTGATACTTGTAATATTAAATAATCCCGTTAAAACAGAACAAATGGTTCAAGTCAATGAACTAAGTTTCTCCTTAAGAATTTGTAAAAGAGAGCAAATTAACCCAAATTAAGCAGAAGAAAACAAATAATAAAGATTGAAATGAAAGGAAATAAGATAGAAAATAAAAAATGTTAGAGAAGGTAAATGATCCAAGAAAGAAGGGAAAAAGCTTAAATTAGTAACAGGACAGATAGCAATCAACAGATTCTTCAGATAATAGTGAACATCAAGGAATTTTTATAAATAACTCTAGGCTAGTAAATTCAGCAATTTACATTAAGTATAAATATCTTTTGGAAGATACGAACTAATAAAACTCATGCAAGAAGCAATAAGTAACTTGTATGGCTGAATTTATTAAAGAAATTGAAATTTAATTCATTAATTTCCTTTAAAGAAAACTGTATGCCAAAATGACTTCACTGATGAATTCTAGCACACATTTAAGGAAGAAATTAAACTTACATAATTATAGGGTCATAATAGACTCTTTCTATGGCCCTATAAATTCTTCATCCCTGGTATAGACACACCTATTTCCAGTTTTTCAAGCAAACTTTAATCTTGGTGTTACAATGAAAAAATGCAATTATGTTCCTAAATTAGTGGAAAATGAGAAAGTTGCCTGGGTAGGCCAGGCCTATCAGATGAGCACTTTACAATGAGAATTTTTCCTCTAGTGGATGACAGAATGAAACATCAGAAACTTGAAGTCCAAGTAGTATTTGATGTGGTACAAATGGTTGAGAGACTAGAGCAAGGTTTGTGGGGAGACTCTAGGACATGAGACTGGTCCCAGGTTGACAACTAGCAAGGAAATAGGGATTTCAGTCCTATAACTAAAAGGAACTGAATCCTACAAGCAAGAATATTCTTAGAAGAAGATCGGTCCCACAAGCCACCGGACAAAAGCACAGTCCAGACAATGCCTTGTGTGCAGCCTTCACGCATAGTGAGCAGAGTGCTACGAGGGAATTCTCAACTGCAGAGGTCTGAGCTAACAAGCTCATGTTATTTTGAGGCTCTCTGTTTTCAGTTATTTCTTATTAAGAAATAGAAAGCTAATATCCACCCCAATTCATTCTATGAAGCCAGCATTACCATGATATTAAAACCAAAGAAAATGTGAGAACTCATGAAGAGTGGTGTAAAAATTCTAAACAAAATTTCAGCAAATTGAATGCAATCGTATATAAAAAAGATGAAATACCATGCCAAATGGAGCTTGCCAGGTATGCAATCTTGGTCTGGTCTAACATTTGAAAATTGAAGAATGTAGTTAGCCATGTTAACAAACTATAAAAGGAAAAAAATAATCTCAGTAGATGGGGAAACTGTATTTGACCAAGGTCCAACTCCATCCTTGACCAAGAAACTTGGTTGAAGGGAACTTTTTCATCCTGCTACTCAGTTGACCTGGTTTTTTTTTTTTGATTATTATATGCAATTTTTATTATCAGGAAAATAAGCTTAGATAAATAAAACCAATAGATTACCTTAGAAAATTACACAATTAATGTTAAAAATAAAAAATACATTTTATTTATTTGATTGAAATATTCTGCCTTCTCTATCATATACCAAATGTTACTGATCTTGTTTTTTTTTCCTTTTTTTAATTCATTTATTCACATGTGCGTACACTGTTTGGGCCATTTCTCCCGTCTGCCCTCCCCCATGACGTCCTTGCTTTATTTTAAAAGCGAAAAGCTGGACATACCAGTCCCCTGTGACTGGGAATGGTAAAGATGTCTAGGACCTTATTTTCTGTCATTTCCTTTGTCCACTGATCTACTTGTTTATGTTGAAAATAAGACCAATCTTTTGATTTCTGTGGCTTATAAAAAGTGTATGATCGAGTTGTGTCTTTTCTCATAACTGTATTCAACATGGAGCTGGAGGTTCCCTCTAGGGCACAAACAACTGGAAAAGAAACAAAACGGACAATAAATTACATTTATATCCTATCAGTGAAAATCAGAAATTAAGATTTAAAAAAATGTAGCATCTATTATGTTAGGTGGACAAAGTAGATCTCTCAAATATTACTATTGGGAATGTAAAATGGTACCTCTACTTCAGAAAATAGCTGAAGAGTTACTTTTAAAATTAAATACATAGGTGGTATGTGATTTAGCCTTTCTTCTCTTAGCAATTTATACAAGTTAAAATAAAGCATAAGTATTTTACAAAATTTGAGCACAACTTGTCATTGCCATAGACTGCAAATAGTTGAAATGTCCAGCACCAGAAAAATCATGGTATATCCAAACAAATGCGTTTGCTCCAAAACAAAGCTGAGGGAATGATTGGTGTACACTCCCATATGAGTGATTCCCAAAATGACTATCTTACTACTAGAAGCCATATAAAAAAAGTATATTATATTTGGCTTCATTTATACCAACTCTAGAGATGCAAATTAATCTGTAGTGTGGACATAGCATAACGCTCACCTAGGGAAGAGGAAACAAGGAAAGGATGATCAAGCGTAGCGGAAACTTTTGGGAGTCATAGATTTGTTGTCTGTCTTGGTTGTGGTGATGGATTCATTGATGTAAGTATATGTTAAACGTATTAAGTTGTATACCTCAAATGTATACTTAATCATTAGTGGGTCATTCATGCTTGCAAGGTAAGTGCTCTCTCCATGCCCCGCCCTCCTTTGCTCTATTATTTTGGAGACAGTGTCTTCTTTTTACCCAAGCCAGCCTGGACTCTGATTCTCTTATTTTGTGCTTCCCAGAGTCACCTGGATGACAGGCATACACCACTATGCTGAGCTATTGGTTGAGATGTAATCTGGCAAACTTTGAACCCTGTTGGCCTGGAACTGAGATTTTCCCACTCTCTTCCTCCAAGTAGCTAGGATTACAGTCTTGAGCCACTGGTGCCTGGCATTCTTCAAAAGTTTTTTAGGATCTACAACAAATATTAGTGCATAATTTATTTCTAAGAACAGAATATTCAAATTGGAGTGTGCCTCTTTAGTTCTCCTGAACCCTAGTAATTTTAATGTTACAAGGTTCTATGCAAGATGCTTTGACACTTCCCTGTCATTCTCTCTAACTGAAAGTGAATTCAACCAGTTAATAGGTTAGCTGACATTATTTTTAAGATTTAATTACATGAACTATCTGTGCAAGTCTTCCTGGTCTCCATTTAAAACCCTCAAGCATAGTGAAAGTCCATCTATCTCTAGGTACCACTTGGGAAATGAGTGGCTAATGAAATTGTACTTTCTGGCAACACACTCTTTACCATTTGTGAGTCCTTGGGTTCTTCCTTCCTCTGGGGTTCAGTGTGTGAGAAATGGGTATAGGAGATAAGCAGCTTAATGCAAAACTCATTTCATTAACTCAACCATTGCCCTTTAACATGGAACAGTAAGTGTTCTGCAGTATTTCTCCTAAAAGGAAGTTGGCAAAGCCTATTTTAAATGTCTTAGTACATGAGCAAAAAAAGCTAAGCATATCATTTCCCTTTGTTCCTTACCCCAGTCTCCTACCAAACTCAACTAAAAATAAGAGTTTTGTTTTATATGATAAGATCCATGCATATAGAAACTTTTTTTTGAGACAGAGTCTTCTCATTATTTAGCCCAGGCTGAATCTTCTTTCAGGAAGATTCTACTTATGATCTTCCTTCCTTAGCTTTCTGAGTTCTGGGGTGACAGGCATATAGGCAAACCCATACCTGGCTCTGCAGAGATATTTTTACCCCTTAAAATCTGGAGTACTTACAAGGAGAAACTAGTAATGGATAGACTGTATAAGTGAAGAGAAAAATAAATAAACTTAAAAAAGAAAGATTGCTGTTTTCAGTCCATTGTACATGTATTTTAGAAATGTTGTCATCATATGAATTCATGGACGAGGGTCTGAGATGTGACCCTTTTATCCTCAAAAGAAAGGGGAGGGGCAACAAGACTTCTGTCAGACCTACCAACGACCGCTGGATGATTCTGAAAGTCTGGGAGACCCTGTTTTCCCTGACACTCATTGGGGTCTACTTAATCTCAAAACATGTCTGAGCATTTCACAGGATTACCAGGAGGCCACATATTATTCTCCCAGGAAATGCTCTTCACTTTGCAGGGCTTGCTGGAGAAGGAAGGGGATGACTTAGCAGAGCTTCTTTATAAATTACTGGAAGCCAGCATGTCTGTCCTGCCTTGGCCTGTGCAGGTATAGACCAAACACTATTTAATAGGATGATGGTTTTTTTTGTCCTTTCCTGTTTGGAGAAGGACATTGCCCAGAGAGAAAGAGAGAGATCCAGGTTAGTGACTCATGGACAAGAGAGCGAGAGAGTCACAGGGTTGAGCAAAGGATGTTCCTGCCTCAAAACCTCATGTCTCCACAAATGTGATGACACTTTCAAACAAGTTCCAAAGTTATTCATACAAATCCTAAAAATTATAGTGTGATGAAGGCAGATACCACCAGTGATATCATATGATATCAGACAGCCCTCCAGTTAAATGTGCCAATAAAGCCACTTGTAGAATACTTTGCCTATAAGATACTTTTCCAAAGTAAGATTATAGTTCTCTACTATTATTGAAAGAAAAATGACAGATTAACCTATATTGGAAGAAATTCTACAGGAGGTCTGGACAGTACAGCAAGGAATGACAGAGAAATTGTCACAAACCAGAGGAGACTGGGGAAATGTGACAACTAAATGAGAGTTATTACCCTGAACTGGGTCCTGGAACAGAAAGAGGACATTAATGGAAACATGAAATTCAAATAAATCCTGGCATTTAGTGTATAGAAAATACCAGGGCCTGTTTCTTCATTGTGACAAATGTGTCAAGATATTTTAAGCTATTAACAATGGAGAAGGGACTCAGATGAAGGGTATACAAGAATTCTAGGTACAACCTTCATTCCAATCTACAATTATTCTATAATAAGTAAGCTCTTTAAAGAACTCAAAAATTATTCCGAGAAAGGATGTTTATACTTAAATGCCTAAAAAGGAAATGTGGTGCTGAGAAGGACCACGGCTGAACAAATGGAAGAAATGTATCTAAGCAGGTGGAATACTTATGGCATGGCCTCTGTGTTCTTACTTCCATGGCTGTCTTCTACCTCCAAACTCCTCTCAAAAGCTGGAAAACTAGGTGCGCATCACTAGTAATTCTCTTTTTAAAAATTAAAAAAACACACTCTTAGAATAATATCAGCCTGCATGTCTATGTGACAGGAAGACCTGAACAAGCAAAGAGGTCACATTTGATATTTTTTCTGCGTTAATATTGTGAAAATACATATTCACAAGAACACAAAGTGTGGAGTTATGGTTTATGCATTTGTCCCCTATATTAAACCTTGATTTCTTTGTGAGGTAGAAACCTGGGTGTAGAAAAGTAATCCTTGGAGTCATTAAATACACATACAAATAAATTCCAGCTCTTCAACTTACTAGCAGGGTAGGTTTGTTAAACTGTAGCACATTTTTAGAAACTGCATTTTTAATCACAGAATGCTCCTAGTTAGGCTGTGCGTACCAGCACATAGGCAACTAAAAAGTGTTAATACCTTAACTACATTGTCTACACACACTAGGGCAGGTCATCTGAATCTTGCCTTTCGTTGCCTTTAACTTACTTTATAACTTGGCAAGTTTAAGATAAGTAACAGCAATGCAAAATAGTTTTATCTAGTGGATGGCCTACTTGCCCTACCATAAAAGCAGCTTTCCACCTATGTGCAAAATCATTTCAAACTTCATTTACTGCATATAAATTTGTGTTGGTTTTATGTTTTCCCGTTTGAACTGGCTGCAACATTTATAGGTCCCTCTTGTCAACAATGAGATAAAAACTCTGACAAATGTTCATTTTATATCTGTGTGATAGCTGTATTTTGCTTCTCTCTCTTTTTTAAATGTCCTTTGACAATAGCAGGTGTATTATAATCTTATCTATCTTTGCATTCCCCATGCCTCTCCTGATACAAAATGTTTTGTGAATGTTCACCAAATAGACTTAATGTTGGATTTCAAATATGTGGGCAGTTAGAAGAAAGAAATCTTGCAATCTGAAAAGAAATGCAAAAAAGCCACCAGGCTGTCTATTGCCAATCTTTCTAGAGTTGTAGAGAAAGGAGTTAGCAAAGTCAGCAGTATTTTCCTGTGACAGGCAGTTGTGGCCTTATCCATTAGGGCCCAGAACCCAGTGACACTGCAGACAGCTCACTTAGGAGGAAATGCAGTTACTTTGTGGCTCCACAGCCTGAAGTGATCTTTGCCACTTACAGGATGGTGGGAGGTACAGGTGGAGGTGGTTTATCATTAATAATCCTTAATGTGCACCTTCCCACTCCCCTGAAATAATCAGAGAGCTCATGCTACCAGCACAGGCATACACGAAGTGCTCAAGACCACAGAGGGTACATCAGACAAGTCCAGGTTGAATCCCAGCATGTGCTGCCTGTGTGACCATGGAACAAAGGCTTATTTGCATAGGAAGCTGATTGGAGTACACAGTAGCACTCAATAAAAGAAATGTGCACAATCACTGGAGAACTGAGGTAAAGTCATAAAAGCTCAAGAATCCTAAGGAAATTCAAAATGGAAGACAACATAGACTGTAGTTATTTGATTTAAACAGAGATAATATTCTAAAATTGCCTTCATTAATTACCATTGTGCTCTACTGGTCACTGGATCTCATCAGCTCATTTTACCACTGAGTTCATTAGGGGTCTACATCAGGTCATTAGGGGCTTCCTAAAGCGACATGGTGAATTCATGGCAATGGGACACCAATTCCAAGTCCCAGACAAATAGCAGCAGGGTAGCTTTCTGCTTCAAATGGCTCATCACACACCTTAAGGAAAGGTATAAAAAAACATAATGCAATGTAGAAGGATTGGAGGGTAGGTGTCATTATCAGTGTACTAGGGACCATCACACTGAACCTTATGCAAGTCCCTAGAATTTTGTACACCATCTGGATTCTGTCTTAAATTGCTAACCTCTTTACTCTTTGACCAACTACTTTTACAAAACTTACTAGCTAAGCAATGATAACAAGATCATCATGTTTAACCAAAATGGTGAAAAATGCAGCTCCAATCTTAGGAATAAGACTGTAATCTTTTCACAAAACTGCAAGAAAAAAGCCAAAAGCCTTTGACATCTGTACCCTTGTTGTTCATCAATATGGGAGCAAAACAACTGATCACCTACTCTTTTTGCTCCTTTAGTGACTTTGCTACTGGAATGAATGTGTGATGTGTAAGTGTTTTTGTGTTTGTGTGTGTGTGTGTGTGTGTGTGTGTGTGCATGTGTATTAGTGTCTGAAAATTCTCTGTTTAACATTATTATAGATACTTGTGGAATAAAAAAGATGAAGAAAATAATTCCCTATGACCTCTAAATCTGATAAAGGAACATATGTATCCATAAAAATGCTTGTCCAAAAGTGTTTTTAACAACTTTATTCATAAGACCTCCCAACTAGAAATGGCCAGGTATCCACTAATAGAATGGATCAGCCAACTGCCATACATTCATGCAATACAATATCACTCAGGAAAAAGGACAAACTACTGATACACACAGCAAAATAGATAAATCTCAAAGAAATTATGAGGAGTAAAAGGAGCAACCTTATATAAGAGAGTATAAATATTCTGTCCCATATATTTGAAGTTTTAGAACAAACTGACCTATGATGAAAAGAGAAAATGTCAGAACGGAGGTAGGCTGCCTGTGTGTGCCTGTGAGTGTGTGTGTGTGTGTGTGGAGGGGGTTGGGTAGATATAGAATGGAGAATATGAAGTAATTTTGGGAGGTGAAGATAATGTCCTGTCCTATTATCTTGGAACCATACTGTACTCATTAATCAAAACTGAATGAATTTATACTTATGATTTATGTATTTGGATATATAACATTTATATAAAAGTGTATTGAACTTTAGTTATTGGAGATGTGTAACAATATCTGCAATTTACATTGACATTTGTTAAAAATTAAAACAGGTTATTTGATGGATAGAGGGATAGATATATACAAAATATGTAGTATAATCAAGATAGTGAATATATGATTTTATGATGTTTTATGTTGCCACATGCTGAAGATTTTTCATAATAAAATGTTGGAAAAATACAATACAGTTAGGCAGAAAAGGACTACTTACATGCAAGAGCTTTGTCTTACCATCACTACCATATCCACCAGTTTAATTGATTGAGAATCTACTTTCTCAATTGGTTCAGATTCATTCAAAATATGCATTACTGTCACATGAATCCTGGAATGCAGATGCTATTTCCAACTCACACATAAGGGAAATAAATTCATTCAAGTTCACCAGGAAAGAAGTGACCAGGTTTATTCTAACAGCTTATTTACTTATTATTGCTTTTGTTCTCATTTTGATCACTGTATTTCCCACTATGTGTGTGAAAAAACAACAAACATTTAGTGTGAGGTTCTAGAGACTCAAGTTTGAAGTTTTGTTGTTTGGATTATAGGATACATTAGGTAAGCAGAGAAAAGAAGGATCAATTAGAGTTTTGGTAATACTCCATGAAAACATGGACAAATGGGAAACAGAGTTCCTCTGAAAGGGAAATTTGCATGTCTTACTTTGTTTATGTTGCAGATGGCTGTAGAAGTGGCAAGGTCCTGTTATACAACAGGAGTCACAGAGCTGATTTGGGACAAGAACACTACTTGTAAAAGGTGGCTTGAATGTACAGGAGTTCCTCATCTGAGGACAGGAATAGAGTTTGCCCTGTTTATAGAAGCCCTTTGATGATGTATCTGTACCTTTTGTTCTGCTTACAAATGAGAGTTGCACAAGGTAGTTTGGTTTGTGAGTTATCTCTTTATGTTCCAGTTAGCTGGAAGGTCAGTTGTTCAAGACTTCATATTTGCAGATTCATTTCCACATTATTTGAGTTCATATTAATCTAAAATACAATGAGATCTAATAAGAGTCTTTTTTTCCTTTATTGTTATTCTGGGTAGCGGTACATTGTGGTATTTACACAGGTTCTTACAATGTATCAAATATATCATACTTGAATTTACCCCTTCTATTGTTCTTCTTTATCTTCCCCTTCCCTGTTTCATGGAATAGTTTCAGCAGGTCTCATTTTTGCATGTACATACATATGTGTACATTTTTTTACACCATGTTCATCCTCCTACCCAATTTCCCTATTACCTCTCCCCTCCTACTGGTGCCAGCCTTCTAGCATGGGCAGGACCTGTTCCACACTCCTGTTCTTCAATTTCATAGAAGAATAAAGAGAAAAGATTTAAAAAATGACTTTTTAGATTGTTTGAGATAAAGGTAGCTACCCAGGGAGTTTCCTTATGACATTTCCATGTATATATGTATAATAACCCCAATTGGTTCATCTCCTCTAATTATCTACATTCTACTTTAGTCCCTTTCTTATGGTGGATTCAGCCAGTTTAAGATTTCTATATTCATTCTTGTATAGAGGGTATATCACCCATATTCAAGTTCTTAGTTTTTGTCCTAAGAACAAAAAAACTAAGTTTTTGTCCTAGTTTTTACCCTACACTCCCATGCGTGACCTCCCATTTGTGTGACCAGTGTGTCATAATATTTCTGTATTTGTGTTAGGTCTATATTCCACTCATGAGAGAGAACATGTGGCTTTTGGCCTTCTGAGTCTGGCAACTTCACTTAAGATGATGTTCTCCAGTTGCAAACAACAAAATTTCATTCTTCTTTGTGGCTGAGTAAAATTCCATTGTGTATAAACACCACATTTTCTTTATCCATTCTTCAGTAGTGGGGTACCTTGGCTGTTTCCATAGCTTAGCTATTGTGAATAGTGATGCAATAAACATGGAGCTGTCTTTTTAGTAACCTGAGTTGCACTCCTTTGGGTATAGCCCTAGGTGGTATTGCTGGATCATATGGCAGTTCTATTTTTAGTGTTTTAAGAAGCCTCCATACTGTTTTCCATAGTAGTTGTACTGGCTTCCATTCCCACCAGCAGTATATGAGGGTTCCTTTTTCCCCTCATCTTCACCAACATTTGTTGTTATTTGCGTTGATAGTAGCTATTCTAACAGGTGTGAGGTGGAATCTTAATGTGGTTTTGATTTGCATTTCCTTTAAGGCCAGGGATGGTGAGCATTTTTTCATGTGTTTTCTTAGCCATTTGGACTTCTTCCTTTGAGAAGGCTCTGTTCAGTTCATTTGCTTATTTCTTCATTGGGTCATTGATTTTGGGGGAGTTTAGTTTTTTCGAACTTCCTGTATATTTAGTTATCAGTCCATTGTCTGATGTACAGCTGGCAAAGATTTTTCTCCCACTCTGTGCATGGCCTCTTCAACTTAGAAACCATTTCTTTTGCTGTGAAGAAGCTTTTTAATTTCATGTGGTCTCATTTGCTGAACCTTTCTCTTAGTTGCTCAGCCACTTGAGTTCTTCTGAAGAAGTCCTTGCCTATGCCTATTGCTTCTAGTGTATTCCCTGCTCTTTCCTGTACTAGCTTCAAGGTTTCAGGTCTGATATTAAGGTCCTTAATCTACTTTGAGTTGATACTTGTACAGGGTGATAAATATGGATCTAGTTTCAGTTTTCTGCAGGCAGATATTCAGTTTTCTCAGCAACATTTGTTGAGGAGGCTGTCTTTTTTTCCATCACATGTTTTTGGTAACTTTGTCAAAAATTAGGTGGGTATAGCTGTGTGGATTCATATCTAGATCTTCTATTCTGTTCCACTGGTCTTCATATCTATTTTTGTGCCAGTACCATGTGGTTTTTATTGCTATGGCTCTGTAGTATAGTTTGAAGTCAGGTATTGTGATCCCTCCAGCATTGCTCTTTTTGGTCAATATTGCCTTGGTTTTTCTCAGTTTTTTGTGCTTCCAGATGAACTTTAGGGTTGATTTTTCAATCCCTATGATGAATGTCATTGGGATTTAGATGGGAATTGTGTTGAACATGTAGATTGCTTTTGGTAGTATAGGCATTTTTACTATGTTGATTCTACCAATCCATGAGCATGGGAGAACTTTCTATCTTCTGTAATCTTCTTCAATCTCTTTTTTTCAGAGGTTTGTGTAGTTCCTCTTGTAGAGACCATTCACATCATTTGTCAAGTTTATTCCTAGGTATTTGATTTTTTTGAGGCTATTGTAAATGGAAATGTTTTCTTTTATTCTTTCTCAATCTGTTCATTGTTGGTGTATAGAAAGGCTACTGATTTTTGTAAATTGATTTTGTATCCTGCTACTTTGCTGAAGCTGTTTGTGGTATGTAGTCATTTTTTAGTGGAGTTTTCAGGTCTTTTAAGTATAAGATCATGTTGTCTACAAATATGGATAGTTTGACTTCTTCCTTACCTATTTGTATTACTTTTATTTCTTCTTCCTGTCTTATTGCTCTGTATAGGAATTCTAAGACTATGTTGAATTGGAGTGGAGAAAGTGAGAACACTTGTCTTGTTCCTGACTTTAGAGGAAATGGTTTCAGTTTGTCCTCATTAAGTACGGTATTGGCTATAGGTTTGTCATATATAGCCTTTATTATGTTGAGGTACCTTCCTTCTATTCCTAGTTTCATCAGAGCTTTTATCATGAAAGGGTTTTGAATCTTATCAAAGATTTTTTCTGCATCTATTAAGATGATCAAGTGGTTTTTCTCTTTGATTCTGTTAATATGCTGTAATATAAGAGTCTTGAGGTTAAAAATCAGAATAATCTTGTTATATTAAAAGTGAGCTAGATGCAGTGTCATGACCTGGAAGGTTTTATTTGGTGTCGTTGAGAACTAAAAATTTTCCTGGTTGATATTTTAAAAAGTTGGCCAAAATCAGAAAAATGAGCCATATGTGAAGTCTTCAACATTATTATAACTTGTGAAAATTAGTTTGGAGGGAAATTATAATAAGCTTGTATAACTTTCTGCTTCTTTGTCTTTGAATTTGGGTCAACTTGATGAATCACTACTGATGATGTCATGGATATTAGACCCCTGACTGTTGATGACATTGCAAGAATTTGGGGGCTGGACCCTCTTATCAGAGCTGCCAGTAACATATTCAATGTAACAAAATTGAAAATAATAATAGTAATAGAATTTCTTGGGTGAAAACACAAAGAACCCTTGATCTGTTCAAATCTTTTTGGGAAATTGGTTGCCTAAAAAATGACAGTATAATTTGCTAAAGAATTAAGTTATAAAATCAGATATCCTTACTCTTGATAAATTTCTCTGAGCTCTTTCTTAAAATATTAGGCAAGTTTCTTCTCTCATATAGAACAAATGTCATATGGGTCACTACAGACATGTTTGAGATAAGTCAAATGCTTACAGGGTTAGACTTTGACAATTGGCCATGATGGATTAAGGAGAGTAGATCTGTCCTACCACAGTTAGCAACACAGACAATAATGATACATAACCAAACACCTGAAACAATGGCATTCTCAGACTTTGGACTGCTATGATCCTTGAGAAAAGAAAATAAAAGGTGTAAGCCCTAAGTTTGCTTCAGTTTATTGCCTGGAGAGTTTCTGGGCCACAGCTTAGAGAGTGGGGACAGCAAGCAAAGCTCACTGGCTTCTGTGAGCTGTGGAATGATTAGGCAGGCTAAAGGGGACATTATTTGAGAGGAAGAATAGAGAGGAGAAAGGTATAGAGAAGGACGGAGGCAGACAGAGAGCATAACAGAGATACCAAAAGATTCTTCTCAATGTTTAGTTGAATGGTGATTAGTTGGTGTGTCTAAGGAAACCACCAGAAAAAAAGTAGGTATAATAATCCCTGGAGTTAGAGCCAGGAATAGCTTATGTTCCCATGGGACAGTAAGAAAAGTCTAAAGCCTGGAGTGTGACCAACAAAGCTGATAGCCCCTCATTCTAGAACTACCTCATAAAGCTTAAAAACAAGCTCAAGACAATCAAACTATTTCTAAATAATCTACCTGCATTCTGGGAAAGAAAGGCACTAAACATTTAAAGAAATAAATTTAAAAAAAATTCAACATTGAATAACACAAAAATATATGGCATTTAACTGAAATTTATAATGCATGTAAAGAAGCAAGAAAAAAGAACCATAAAAGTAGAAAAAAATCAATCAATAGAATGAAATCCAGAAATGAAATAATCAAAGTAGTAAACAAGGAGAATAAAGCAGTATCACTAATATATTCTCTAGAGAAAATTATTTGAAGAAGGACAAAAATAAAAGATATAAAAGAATCCAAATTAAATTTCTAAAAATGAAAAATACATCTGAGAAGAAAGTTACACTGTACTGTATTAATACCAGATAAGATATTGGGAAAAAAAGTAATCAACCTGAACTCTTACAACCAGAAATAGGAACTATCTAACATGAAATGCACAGAGAAGCAAAGCTTGAAGAAAAAATCACCAGATCATGATTGACTGAGTCATGGTACACATACAGCAACTTGATAGTTTTATAATGGCATCCAACAAAGGAAAAAAGGGGATGACACAAAATATTTGAAGAAATAAAGGTTATAATTTTTATTGAAAATTATAAACTCCCAGAGACAAGACACTCAAAAAGCCTTAAGCAGATAATTTATCCATCATTCATTTATTGTATAATTGTCATGTTAATATGATACAATAGCTTCTAAGTTGTCTTCTATGGGTTCCAAACTCCTGGTGTCCAAGATCTTGTGCAATCACCTCTTCTTGCTTATTTGGTGAACTATTGATTTGTATGTAGTAAACAGAATTGGCTGAAGTGATGAGATGTCACCTCCAAGATTAGGTTATAAAATGCACCCCCCCTTGCTGTACCACAAGGACATAAAACAGGAGGCTGCTTCTAGAGAGGTCCACCTAGCTAGGAATTGAGTCCATTACCAGCCATGAGTTGGTTTGCTTCAAAACCCATTTGCATGAGTTTTGAAGCAGCTTCTCTGGTTCCAGTCAACCATGGAGATGACTGAAGCTCTGGTGGACAGTTTGATGGGAATCTCATGAGAGATCCTGAGTCGGAGGCACCCACCGAGACCACACCTGGATCCCAGTCCCACAGAAACACAGAGATAAGAAATATTTGCTGCTTTAAACTGCTGAATTTTCAGGTCTTTGTTACACAGCAATGTGTAACAATTACATTGTCTATGTGGATGAACTTTTAAAACTCTTCTATTCTATTGAATGTCTAGCCCTAGTAGGTTTTCTACAAGTATTTGCGAAACAAATGTTGAAAAGTTAAGACAGATACAAAATAGTTATTTTATAAAGACAGAACTTTTGTGTGAAGCATTTTGATGTTGGAAAGGGGATATTGTTATGGAGGTCACTGAGAGAAAGCTATTACTTCTGGTTGAGGAATAAGGGGGATACTTTGGGGAGGAGCCAGTGTTTAATGTGGGCTTTGGGGGAGATGGAGTCTGGATACATTTATATCCATATTTCTTTCTGGAAATTCAGAGAGTGAAAGAATGAGTGAAGTGGTGGGAGAGACAGGACATCAAGGACCATGTGTATCAAGCCATGAACAGGCAGTGTGAGTGAACAGGAACCAACCTTAATGAAATAGACGTTTTTAGAAAACACAGACATAATTGCAACTTGTATCTTGTGAGCTTGTGTTGGGTATATATTGTTTGTTACAATAAAATATCAATTCTTACAAATAAAAATTTAAATATTATACTCTTATTAGAAAGAATGGTTACATGCCTCTACCTGAGTTGAGCTTATAGAGATGAGCTCATATTCTTAGAGAATAACACAGTTGGCTAAGGTACAATGGAAGCCTACAAACTGATTCATTGAGCACAGTATTGCTACATTTCAAAGTGCAGCAGGGATAGCCACACCTTGAGGGAGGTGTGATTCCAAAGAAGAAAATCCATTTTCTTGTCTGGCATATTACAGCTACCCATAGTATGAGCTTGGGTATTGGACCAATTATCTTCAGTACTTTGACTTATTTGTCTATCTTATTTGTCTTCAAACATCTTGATCTGGTATGATGGTCTATGGTATTTTTTCCTTGCCAATTGAAATTCCAACTTGCTTCCTCCCATAGTTCATTGAGCATGACTTTTTCAATTTTATTTCCACCCATTTGATGTTCAGTCACACTTTTCAGGTTGCTGCTAATTGTGCCCTTAATTCTCTTGCCATGTATCATCACTATGTGTATGTGGGAGTTTCCAGTGGCAGAGGACAGTAGCCTTCCTTGAACACACCTTGCTAACACATCACAGTTCCATAGAATAAGGCAGCCAACAGGACAATGTCTCTGCAAGTATCTGAAATGCTGGCCCTTGGATGCTACTTCTAGCCCTCACAGAACTAGTCTTCAACTTAACAAAATCCCAGTTCAGTAATGTACTAAAATATAGTATGTTCAAGTTGAAAGAACATGATGTTGAGATTTGGTTGGTTCTTGAAAGAAGTAATTAGTTTTTACTGTTGGAAAAGAAAGATGGTCTGAGAGAAATGAGCCATCATGGCTCAGTGTGTATGAGCATGCACTGTGGATTCCTTTGTTATTTTGTGGTTTTCCTGAGTGTATTTTAGCAATGAATGTGTATGGGTGAATCATATGAAGTTTGAAACACAAGGCTGGGATTTTTAAATGAGAGGCACTGAAGTAGAATCATGTTTTGCAAATTTGTTAAATCAGGCTTAGTTTCAACCAAAATGATCAGGGATAAGGAGATGGGTCACATCCTGCCCTGAAAGTTGATGCAAAGGTCATTATTAAAAGTTAAAAAAATGACAACTGTAGAGGTCTGACAGCAAACTGGGTGAGAAACTTTCTTCCCTTCATTTTTATTTATTTATTATTTATTTATTTATTCACATGTGGATACATTGTTTGGGTCATTTCTCTCTCCTTCCCCCCACTCCCATACTCTCCCCCTCACTCTCCCTCGCTTCCAGGCAGAACCTGTTCTGCCCTTATCTCTAATTTTGTTGAAGAGAAGACATAAGGATAGCTATACAGAGAGATTCCTAGCATTGCTTCCATGTACAAATGAGTTACAACCCAAGTTGATTCATCTTTCCTGACCTTTTCACTAGTTCCTCATCCCCTTCTCATATTGACCTCTGTCTCTTTAAGGTTTCTGTATTAGTTCCTCTGGAGTGGGGACATCAAACGCTTTCATGTTTTAGGTTTTCTTCCTATCCCTGTACCTCCAATATGTGCTCTCCCCTTGTCCTGTGACCCAAGTCCAACAACATTGCTGTATTTGCCTTAGATCTAAACTCTGCATATGAGGGAGAACATACGATTTTTGGTCTTCTGAGTCTGGCTAATCTCGCTCAGAATGATGTTCTCCAGTTCCATCCACTTACTTGTGAATGATAAGATTTCATTCTTCTTCATGGCTGAGTGAAATTCCATTGTGTATAAATACCACATTTTCTTGATCCATTTGTCAGTAGTGGGGCACCTTGGCTGTTTCCGTAACTTGACTCTTATGAATAGCACTGCAATAAGCATGGGTGTGCAGGTGCCTTCAGAGTAGCCTGTGTTGCATTCCTTTAGGTATATCCCCAGGAGTGGGATTGCTGGATCATATGGCAGATCCATGCTTAGATTTTTAAGAAGCCTCCAAATCTTTTACCAGAGTGGTTGCACCAGCTTGCATTCCTTTTTTCCCTTTAAATTGTCTAAAATATGTTTTGTGCTTGATTAAATAGTATTTTTCTTACTCTTTATTTTAAAATCAGCTGAATGGAAAGTTCACACTTAGCAAATGTACTTTTTAAAAGAATATACCCTTTATAGAATGTATAAGTTTCTTATAGGTAGGTATTTCCTGGTAGGGAAAATGAAAAGATGGAGCACCTCCAACTGGAAGTTAAGATATTGATATGGTTTGAATATTGGCATATAGTCAAATTTATTATTACTTCTCTCTCTATTTGGGATCTAGATGTTTTCAGGAAGTGGCAACAACAGTGACTATAAGGCTGTACCTTAATATCTTTAAAACAGCTAATTGTATACCAAGCTAGCTTGAAAATACTGTTACCGTGCACTTAGTAAGGCTCCATCTATTTCCTGACTACTTTGTAATCATTAATTAGTGAGTCTGTACTTTCTTTGTAGGTCATCATTACAGCCAGTAATTGGTGGCTGTATGAATTAAAACCTATACAAATTATTGTCCCATACTGTGACAAAGCTACACTGGAGACTTCAAGTCCAAAAATTGTTAATATCCTCAGCTGTAAGTGTAGTTATTGTTCTCTCTGTGTAGCTATATTTTTAATTTTCTGATTAATTGAATAAGCAATTATGGAAATATTGCCGGACAGGTCTGGCTTTATTCCTTGAATTGATCTTCACCTGCTAGGTGAGACTGTGCATATCCTAATGATACCAGCTAGGTGTTAAAGACAAAAACCCTTTTCCTCAGTCCTTGGGGCTGTGTGAAGTCACTATTGCTGAGAACTCCCTCTCATATTTCTACCTGTTATCCTGTACTTGACTTTATACCCTTACTGGCCAGTCTCTGCAGGTATTCCCATCAGAGTGCCTATCATCTGACACTGTACTACTTTGTTTACACATCTTTCCTCCTAGCCAAACATGAGGTCCTGAGAGGCCAGAAGCCGACATGTTTTATTTGTATTATATACATAGCATTGAGGTGATCATAGAGATTGATGCATTATTGACCAGGGAATACAACCTGGTCACCTGGATTCTGGTCAGCAGCCCAGGTTGAACAACATATGAATTTGAATGTCTTTAGGTGGGTGTGCCCTCTGCTATTTGTGACAGTCTGTCTTTTCATATATGGTCACAGTCATGCTCTTGTTTTATCAGCCTTGCCCCCATGGCCTCTCTAGTTTGTGGTCCTTGTTGTAACTACTGAGCATATGTTAATAATTATATTGAATCATTGAAGGAAGAATTGATTATTATCCTAATATTCCAGTCCTAAAAATTGTATTAGTTTCATCTCAGACTTAGGGAAATGAAAGTAGGCAAATATAACTCCAATATGCAAGGTACAAATACCTGCCAGAAGTGAGCCACTGCAAGCATTCTAGTGGCCCAATTAGAGAGGCAAAAAAAAAAAATCAGTTGTATTGTTTGTAGAACCCAGAGCTTGCTATCAAACCAGTTGATGTGGGAAATCCTAAGATTTCTGCCCCTGAGATAAATGACAATTTCTAATTT
The DNA here is from genome assembly GCF_047511655.1 of Castor canadensis. Taxonomy (NCBI): domain Eukaryota; kingdom Metazoa; phylum Chordata; class Mammalia; order Rodentia; family Castoridae; genus Castor; species Castor canadensis. Next base: position 35,238,963 of record NC_133404.1, on the reverse strand, counting down.
GGATCATTTTAAAACAGGCAGTGCAATTTGAAAACTATGGTTTAGATCAACAATCCAAGTACAAATTTAACAACTCATTTCTCCAAGTTGCTTCTCTGATATCCCTCAATGGCAATACACTAGAACACAACTCAGTAATACAGAATTGGGGCCACAGCAATTGTGTATAGGATGGCACTGTCTCCTGGTCTGGGGGAGCTTTACTCAATTTGCTAACTGGATGGAATTCAGGTCATAAGACATAAAAATGTTAGTGCTGAGGGGTTGCTGAAGCAAGACTAATCTCTACCTGCAAAAGTAAATTTGGTTCTGCTTTTACCCATCTGATGAATGGGACCCTAAGTCTCCTCAGATATACCTTCTCTATATTTCTTTTCTATATACTTTCTAATAATTTTAACTTTTTAAAAAAGCAACAGTGTCTATATGTTCATCTTGGCCATGGCATTTCTCATTCTGTAAAAGTATAACATCTATAAAAGTCTAACTTTGAGCAACTTAATATGTGAGCTCATCAGTTAGTATTAAATACATGTCTAGGTATTTGAAATAACATGCTACAGAAAATTATGATTCAGACAATTGAATTCTGGTGTTGGTTTCTCAAGAAAGATTTTATAAGACTTCTTTCTGAGTAATTAGAAAATAAGACCCACTTTCTGTTAGGACCTCTCTGTTCAGGTAACTAAAGGCTGCAGGTAAAAACACATAGCTGGTAAGTGCCAGGATTGGGTCTGGAGTGAGTCTCCACACCTGCCTGTATAAAAAGGAGATGAAATGACAACTATACAATAGAAAACCCAAACTGAGTAAACAGAATAACAAAGACTATTTGCAACAATAATAGGAGTATCATTTTCTCAATATTATGTAACAAAGTACATTTATTCCTCAGAGCACACACTAAAACAACTGTTACTTGGACAACAGAAAAATTTTGCTTTAACCATTACCCTTATTTCCCTTTCTGGTACACATCTCAATTATTTGTCTATTTCTATTTTTATTGTAGTAGAGATGATGAGATGCAGTAGAGATGAGGGAATTAAAATGTGTGAGGGACACTGGATGCCAAAGGCATTGCTAGCAGAGCCAAGAAGACTTTCTCTTGGGTCTTGAAGGGACGTGTACTCGCAAGATTCACCCTCAGTCTTCCATTTGGACCTCAGTTAGATTGACAACATGGTCATTTCTAGTGGGATGACCCAAGGAGGATAGTCATGGTCCTCGAGACAGAGAAGAGTAAGAACTCTAGCTCCTGCAAGGTACTCTGTCATATAGAAGACATCACAGATACCAGGTGACTGCTGCAATTGTAGCTTGTCTCATTTAGATTGCTGTGGCTCCTTCAGACAGGTATGATGACATTGCTAAAATACCTCACTGCAGTGCCTCTGATTGCATGGCAGACAGTGCAGCTGTGATGGCAAAAGAGACATACGCACTACAGAAGTTACACATGTATTTAATACTTAAAAGATGAGTGCCATTATTAGATTGTCAACCAACAGCAACTGAATCTGAAAGAGGAAAACCTCCACCTTGACAATCACACTGAATATAGGGCTGTTTCTTGAGAGGACAAATACCTTGGTGCTCATGTGTGTTATGAATGCCAGGAAGAGAGAGGGCTGCCTATTATAAACTCAGTAACACTTATGACATCATTGACCACTGTCATTGATCTAACACTTGGTTCAAAATCTAGTTAAATTAAGAAATTCAAAATAGCAACAGCATATTAAAAATGTATCAGTCACATATATGAGTTCAGCTGCTGTTTTAAGTGCTGTTGTGGTTACATAGCAATTTCAATTAGGGAAAGTAACAAAATTATTTCCTGGGTGGAACACACTACCAGAAGTTGGCAAATAACATGTTTGGATAATTACAATACAAAAGAAAAAAAAAACACCCTACAAATCCCAAGGAAGCTGGACAGAGCATATTGTGTGTGGGGGGGGGGGCATTGCCTTAGCTATCTCTGTCTTTAACTGTACCATTTTTTATAACATTCCATTCTTGTAGCTATTAATGATTTTGAAACACTGGCATTCAAGTTGTGGTTGAGCTGTGGGAACCACAGAACAGGAACTCCACTGGGGCAGGAGTTAGAAACAAAAAAGCTTTTTGTGTGGGGTTACTTTTTATTTTAAATTATTTGTATTACTAGCTTTAAAGTTATGCTTTCTATTTTCATCAACTGCTCTTTCTCTTCTTCTTTTTAACACTTTATTTTTCTTGATCACCTCTGCTATTCAGAAGCACCAAAAAAAAAAAAAAAAAAAAAAAAAGCCCAGATTGCCATGGCTTCAGCTTGCTCTGACTGCTGTGAACTTGAACTTGATCATAAGCAGGTGATTTTGTAGGTATGAGACTCCTTCCTCATCTTAAAGCAGGGATTTTTGTCAACTGTCTCACAGGCTTGTGAAAGTTAAACATGATCATGTACCAAGTACAGACACTTTTTGCAGTTGTCCTCGGTGGTAGCTGTTTTTATAAGTGGCATTTTCATTCAGCACAATGCACCTGTTTTCATCATCTCCTTTTAAAGTTTCATGTTTTCTAAATTTTTTAACCCCCTCCCTATTTCCTGCTTTAGAATTTATTATCATTAGCTAACCATTATTAAATGATCACCATGGGCCAAGGTAGTTGCTTTTTTATTTCTCAGAACATGTAAGAGACCTATTTAAATCTCAAGTTATTCAGGAAAGTTGAAATTCAGAGAGGTTAGGTGAACTGTTCCCTCTACACAATTAATTGCTCAACCAGGATTTGCTTTGTGGTGTTTCTGACTCCACAACTAGAGCCATTAATCATTAATTACACCAATCAACGTCCTCTCAGTTTACAGACCTCCCATTCCCAGAGAAACTATAGAATACTAGTCTGTCCCACATCTGATTTAGCCTGTTTCCGTGACCCTCTTGTTTTTAGTTTCAAAACTGCTGCTTCCTGAGGCGTGAGACCCTCACCTCCCTGAAGGCAGCGATCCTATAATCTCCCCCTGAACCAACCAACGCCCAGTAGAGCACAGAATCAATAGACTCAAGCTCCTGTAAAGACAGAGAAAGAAACTAACCAAGCATTGAAACACTGCAAATTGCGGTAAGATTAGAGCAGGAAGAAAAAAGGGAGAAAGAAAAAGAATGAAAGGAACAGGCACCACAGGCAAATATTTACCTGGAGCCTTAGTGGCAATCATAGCAGGAAAATTACTTTAGGGGTGGCAATAAAGAGTACTTAGGAAAGCAAGCTGGGCACATCCACCATCCTTTTCTTTATAGAGAACTAAGGCCCAGTGGATGTGGGTGGCTGACTTCCACCCACAATCGTGCACACGTGGCACAGATTTAACTGGTTGAGTAGCTTGGGTACCTCTTCCCAGGGTTAGGGCAGTATACAGGGGCCTGTTCTCTTTTCACTGATCTTTTGTTGGGTGGGGGGAGGTGGTAGCAGAGTGAACTCTTCTATCAGTAAAGACAGGTTATTAAGAAACAAGTTTGCAAGTCACACATATTCTCTTTCCTTACTTTGGACTTTTTAGACGCACCTTCCTCTTCCTGTGAGCCAGTCAAGACGAATGATTTACAAGCAATTACATCTCTCCGCCCAGCCAGTGCCCAGCACCCAGCTGGGGTGCTTTTGGGTAACACCTGGAAGAGCTGCCAGCAGCTGCTTGTGTCAGAGGCGGCTCAAAGGTGACGCGCGGCCGCCTCCTCCCCTTTAAGGCGGGGCTCGCACGGGGGAGCCTAGGAAGTCCCGAGGTCCTGGCGATGCCCCGGCCTCCGCCGCGTCAGGGCTGCTCCCCGCGTGCCCCGGAGCAGCGACAGTCACCGCAGGTCCCGCGCAGGTGAGGGGCGCGCGCCGGATCTCTGCAGTCCCCGCAACGCGGCCTCAGACAGGTGAGGGTGAAGCCAGGTTCACCTGGCAGCGCGCGTGGGCCGGGCAGCAGGGTCGCCGCCTGCCCTCTGCTGGGGGCGGGGGGTGGGAAAGGAGTTGGGGACCTTAAGGGTACGGGATGGGGAGTCAGAGGAACTAACATCCCCGTAGCTGCTGACTCAGGGGTCCGAGAGGTGTCGTGTGAAGAGAAGCAGAAATCCGAGTTGTGGAGTGCTTGCTGGAGAAGTCACGGAGGATGGGCAGTCTGCCCCAGGACGTCTTTGTATTTTAAAGGTCACATATTCAGACTTCCCTGGGCGCAGTGGAATTCATCACCTTGCTGCCATAGCCTGGCTGCTTTCTGCTGATGTCAGCCCGTCGCCTGGCTGGGCATTGCGGGGCTCCCTTCCGCGGGATGTGGAGAGTCAACTTTCCTTCCTTGCTCTGACATTGGCTGTGTTACATCACAGCACAAAGTCTTAGAATATGCGTGTAGGTTACATCTCGTCTCAATCACGTAAGAGAAAAGGAAAGATGGTGGTGGTGGTGGTGAATTTGATTGAGGGACAGTTATTTCCACAATTCGTTTCCTAGCACACTGTTCAGTTATGAAACAAACAGTGCGCCCTTAGCTTAAAAAGCCAGGACTGCGATTCCTTAAAACAGGTTTTCTCTGGTCTGTGAGGTGTGAGGGTCCCAGCAGTATCCGGATGAATGTTTAACTCTGGAAGCAGCACTGGCGTGGGCACTCACAGATGGTAAAGAGCTGCTGGGTGAACTTGGGATTTTAGAATACTGATTCCAGGTACATACATCATTTATTGAGCGATTTCTGTGGATTATGATTCCATCAGCATTAATTCTCTCCCCCACCCCTGTGGTAAGCCGTCTTTCCGTTGAACAAATACTAGTTGTACACCTGTTAAGATCAAACCTCTACAAGAGCCAGGCAGGTGTGCTGCTTGGTTGTACAGGTGTTAATACAAAGCCGGATGTTAAGGAACTTATTCCTTACATCTGAGGGTTTAGAAGAGTTCAATGTGTTTTGCCTCAGTACCAGCACTTCTTTATTCACTGGTAGTAAATATCTTAATGCAGGGAAAATACATATGAAGAGTACCTATCATCCATAGTGATGAGAATTACCAAAACCCTCTTAAGGTTTTTAAGAATCAGCTATGGGACTGAGAGTGTACCCGGTGGTAGAGCACTTGCCTAGCATGTGTGAGGGACTCTGTTCCACCCCTGCTTCCACTCCCCTAAAAAGTAATGAAAAAAAGAACTAACTATATACCAAGTGCCATGCTAGGCATCTTTTCTGGTGGCATAAAATATACATAATAGATATTACTCCCCTGTGCAGATGAGAAACTGAGGCAGGGAGCAGTCCAGTAGTTTCTACAAGATAAGCTGTTGACCTACAAACTAAATGAGTATATCATTGAGTGCTATTTTAACATTTTGTGCTGCTGTGAGAAAAGGTATTGTAAATCTGGCAGATTTACTGAAAATTAGAATTCAAATTTATATTAATGAAATTTACCTCCTGGGGTTAAAGAATTCTGCCATGAATAAAATGAGCATTGTTTATTGTACTCGTGTGGTGAAACTATGACCTATTTGGGACAAGTAGATGAACGGGTATTTTTTTAAAGTTAACTGTATTATGTGTTTTCTTTAACACATCTTTAAGGGCCTATATCCAAGTGGGCCAATTAACAAACTTGACATGTATTTTTTCTGTTACACATAGACGAAGAGCTAGTTCTCATGGTGTTCACCAAGTGATCTGACACATTTCCACTTGATTTCTTTCCATAGTGTAAAATGAATGGAGGCCACTGTCGTTACCTAGAAGGAACTTTGTGTATAAATGTCTACTCATATATTAATATATCTAATATTTATTTTAAAAGATTGCATCCATTTTCCTCTTAAGTCTGTCTCAAGCAATGTAATGAAATGGGCAGATTTAGCAGGGAATTTTAATATTCCTAGCTTGACTTTTGAGGAAATAATCTGTAACCACTCAACTAACAACTTCTTAAAGTACTTGCAAATTAGGTTCCCAAATTAAAATTATTATATCTATAGAATGAGAGTTAAGTAGTATTTAGATTTAAAATAATCTTTCTCATCATGAAGAACACTTTTTTTCTTAAAACCTTCTTTATGATTCTTGGTAACTGCACACATAAATGGAAGGCTTTCATATTTGCATTATTTTGAGATGTCCCCAGTTAACTGTTGAAAAGGATGTTTGCCACTGTGGGGAGGATCCTGTAAGATATTTTTCCTGAATCATTTGCTTATCATGGATTTTTTCCCCCCTCTCTTCATTTGGCAGTGAAATTGACAAGATGTCTTGAACTCTTCTTTATGAGCTCTTAAAATCCTGTGTAGGAGGTGTTTATAAACTGGTGCTTGACTTGGTTAAGGTGATCTAATAGAGGTAGGGAGAAATGGTGAAGAATTATTGAAATTTCCAAAAAATCCAAAAGTGTAAGAGAGCAGCATGTAAATGGAGTTTGCAGCAGGGATGGATGAGGGTTTTGTGAATTCTGAAGGGCAAAGAACTTGGGGACCCTCTTTAAGAAAATTAATACAGAATTGGGCATAAAAGTGAATATTTATTTAAAATGAGGAGAAGAGATAGCTTGTGGGAAGTTTATTTTTCAACTGAGATCTTATTGGGTAATTTACCAGAAGTGTTTACATAACAATGCTTCCTGTTTGCAGCCTAGCTTCCCCTCTCTCTTAATGTCTAGAGGCAGCTTGTTGCACTCCTGAGGGTCCATGCTTCTGAGAAGCCTAGAAGTGAAGTCCAGTACTTGCAAAGAGTGAGAGGGGCATTATAGTTGGAAGCAAAGGACTCATGATCCCTTAAGCAGAGATGAGGCTGCTGGGTGTTGTAGCAGAGACCCCTGGCTGTTAGGGACTCTGGTTACTCATGTCCAGTGAAGAGTTAAGATCTGAAATCTAACCAGACATCTTGGTTGGTTACCTAAAGATGGTTTTTGGCTGTTGGCTCTTCCAACTTTCTATTAGCCACCATTTATTGAAGGAGTTCTGTGTCTTCAACACCAAGTAAGGTAAGGTGCTAATTGCTAGAGCTCCTAGACTCATGGAGACGATTTCATTGATCTCAGCACCTGGATAGGGGCACCATGGGATCGCTCATATGGCTTCTGATGATTGAGCTGAGGTTGGAATTGTTAGTGGACTAACTGAGATGGGGGTCCAGAAAGGGCATGGTAAATGGGTAGAGAGCTACAGAAAGCCCTGGAAGCTTGGAGCTATACACTGTCCTCACTGATGTAGTGATGTCCTTTCACCAGTATTTCTCACTATGTCCTTCCAGACCCAGACTGCAGGACCTACACACCTGAGATTCACTTGGTAAACATTGTTTTCAGGGCCCAACCCAGACCCCCGGCATCCACAACTCTGCATGTGGGCAAAGTCCATGTTTTAAGAAGCCCATTTGATGATTCTGGTACATGCTTAAGTTTGTGAACCACTGATCATAGAATTTTAGAGACTTGGTAAGGCATGGAATTCCTTGTACAATCAAAGGAGAGGAGTAAAGTTAATATTAATACAAAAACATTATTATGGTGGTATTGGTTATTATTCCTAATATGAAAATCTGAAAGTTTTCAAAATCTGACACATTTTAAATAGGAACCTGATGCCACAAGTAGAAAACTCTACTCCATGGAACCTTGTTTTGTGCACAAAATTATTTAAACTATTAAGTTACCTTTAGATTATATGGAAATGAAAAAATGAATGAATTTCAGGCTTAAACTTGAATCACATCCTAAAGATGTCTCATTAAGTATATGCAGATATTCCCAAATTAGAAAAAATCCACAGTCTGAAACTTCTGGGCCCGAATATTACAGATAAGGGATGTTCAACCTGTGTAACAATAATTTGTGCTACTATCATTAATGTGTATTGAGAAGTCATGTTGTGCTAAGCACTGCGCTAAAAGTATTACCTCTTAATGATGAGCACAACCTCAAGATGAGGCAGTGCTCTCATCACCTCAATTTATATGTGAGAAAACTGAAACAGAAAGCAACAATGGACATTGTCTGTGGTCACACAATTGGAAAGTAGGTCAGCTAGATTCAAACACAGGTAGTCTGGTTCTAGAATCTTTCTTCTGGTCCCACCTGGGAGAGTTTTCATGGATGTCCCTATTGTGTATTGGCCTTAGGGAAGAGGTCTGAAAGGCAGGTTTGAGACACTTTGGGATGCACTTGTTTAACAATCCTTATCATTAAATTACTACTTTGGGTTCACTAGATTTTCTTTAGGGGCAAATTCCCAGATTAGAAAAGAAGAATTTTATGTCACTGATTCCTACTGCAGACATTTAAAATTCTGTATCTATGATTTCATAACATGGAAGCATCCCTCTCTGTAGCCTTACTGTGGGCACATACGGATTTTCTCATGGGGGCAGCATATGGGTGATTGTAGAGGCAGCATTTCTCAAGAAATTTCTAGAGAAATGCCGCAATTTGATCAAGATATTAGCCTCTTGTCTTTTTTTATTTTTCAGTTCTGGGCATGAAATCCAGGATCTTTTACATGCTACTCAATAGCTCTACCATTGAGCTACATTCCTAGCCCCTTATATTGGCTTCTTTGCCAAAATCCAACCCACTCCCGAGGCCCTAGAGGACTTGAAGGTGAGGATGTGTTTATCTGCTATGTGTTGGAAAACATCCAAAGAGTTATGTTTTGAATTTTCACACTTGTTTGTTTTTATTTCCTGAAAATAAATGCCTGCAATTCTATACATTTTATCACAAAATGATGTAAGGCATATGTAAGAATATAGAAGCATAAGTAAGAATGAATATATATATATATACATATATATATATATATATATATGATAGATGGCTAGATTGATACATGGATGGATGGATGGATGGATAGATAGATAGAAGGTAGGAGTATATTGGTAGTGATTGGGAGTATATAGAATGATGGTTTGCCCTGGGGTTTGAACTTCAGATAACTGTATTCACTTTTGTATAGAGACAAATATTAACTAGAATTTATGATGTATAGCAGAATCTAATTTGGAAAGCACTAGCTGTCACTCCACGCATTACTTTGGACATTGACTGCCTTCCTAGTAGTGCTAAGTGTTATGTCAGGCAATAGAAGGGACTACAGAGGCTGTCAAGATGGGAATGATCCCAGTGGACAAGTAGAGAAGTCCTGGCTGTGCAATGTTATAGGGAGCAGAGTGAGAGACTCTCATCCTGGCAGTGAATCAGTGGGAAAGGACATGTGTTATTGTCATTCAGGGTGAGGATATTTGGGTTGGTTTAAGGCAGCAAGGAAGCAGAGGTATGGAAGGATTTGAGAGAGCCAGATTACAAAGGTGACAGGTGACTGAGAGCAAGAGAAGTGTTGACATAAGGATCAGAATTGGGCCAGTAACACAAGTCAATATTGGTAGAGGAGAAAACTGTGTTCAGGGAATTATGAGTTACACAGACCCAGAGTTTGAAATGTCTGGATGACCCCAAGATAGAGATTTTGGGTGGACAGTTGGACCAGGTAAGAGCCTGCAGTCCAGATGAGAGGATGGGAATATAGAGACTTTAAAGAACCCAAGATAAGGTGGTTATTGAAAAATTGACTATCAACTGAATGATTCAGTTTATTGACTCAAATCTAAAATTAAGTGATGGAGAGTGAAAACAGGTTGTACAGGACATTTGGATATTTTTTTTCCCCTCTGGCTAGGAAGGATGTCACAAATTCCAATTCCTTTGAATAATAAGTGAAAAAGTCTTAGTCCTGCTCATTCATTAAAGGGTAGAGATGCATTTCATGCTCCCTGTGCCCCCCAACTTGTTGGAGCGGTTGAGATCCAGGTGGGGGGAGCTCTTCAGTTAGGAAAAGTCAGTAAGAACTGGCCACAGCAGTGAACGGGAGCTTGTTGAAAACTGCATTTAACCTTGTATAATTTTCACATGGTAAAATGTTTATCATATATCTTCTTGTTATTTTCTATTTTGAAAAACTAATTTTTTTACTTATGTATATTATATATCTCACCAATCTTATCCTTCTGTATGTCATACAGATTGTCCAGTGCTATTTTATACCTGCAGTATCTCCTAACACATGTTAAGAGATTAAATTTTTGTAGAATACTTCAGGTTTTCTTAAGTGCTTAGAGTTAAATAGAAGGCTTGTCTAAAACATGGGCTAAAATCATTTATTGAAAAGTGATTCTTTGATCATGGAATACATATGCTGTGTGGTGGAGGTTTAGTTGTGACTGAAGTAGGTAGAGCCCCATCCCCTCAGAGCTAATGGCTTAGGAGGGAAGTCAGACATTTGTCTAGTGATTGTAATAAAGACGCTGTTTGTTAGGGATCAGGGACAGATGCTATGGGAGCAAGAGGTGTAGGGCAAAGGCAGTGCTGCCATCCTTAGCAGGAAGGAGAAGCAGGAGTTGGTCCGGAGGGGCAGTGGGTGACTCTGTGGGAAGGGGCAATAACTTGGATGAAGGCTTGCAAAGTACATAGAGGTGGTTTGGAGAAATTGATGAATGGATGCATGCTTTTGAGGAACTGAAAGTTTAAGCTAGTTTGTGTAAGCTTTGTTAATGAAAGTCAGCTAATGAGTGGGACTATTCATTAGAGATCTATGAACTGCTGAGAAAAACCAAAAAGAAAATATGAAATATATCTATGTGGCTTGTGATTGTGTTTTGAGAAGTACAAAAAGAGTCTTTTCACATCCAAGATGCAATAAAGGTATTAGTGCAAAAAAACCCAACAACACTAAAACAAACAAATTAACCCCCCCATTCCAAATCAATGAAAACAACTCAAATAATAATTATGTTATATTTCTTTTGGGGGATGGTATGATGGGATTATTCTTAGCATTATAAAACATGCTGGAGTCTGGTAGGAGGACTCAGGTTATATATCACAAAAGAGTATTATATTACTTGAACGTCAATAACCAACATTATTTCTATAACAGTCTTGCTCAATGTAACAGAGATATATCTATTGATGTAAATAAGTTAGATTAACTTCTTAGGTTTATAGTCTGGAGATGACCTTTGAAGTATCTATTCCTCCCCTTCTCTGCCTCATGAGTAAGAAGGTGCCCAGAGATAAGGCCAAGGTCAATTGGAGATAGCATCTGTTGGATAAAATATGTCCACACTTCTGTCCACAAATGTGTCAGTTATTCTTCACTTAGCCATTTCTAGCCTGTTTGCGGAACAGGCTCTCCAGTGACTTAGCTCCCCCTCTCACAAGCCTTTCCTTTTACATGGCAGACTCCCTTCCTACCTTAGCTTTGCTTGGCTATGCCTGCCAGTGATTTCCTTTCCACATAGTTAAGTGTTTTAAATTCTGTAGGAGTCCTTGGTAGATGTTGCCTTCACATTTCGAACTTGTCTAAACATGTAGAGTTTCTCTGACATTTCTTTCATTCCCTTAAGTCTCAGGTGTGCTGGCTCAGAGACAGGTTGCTTAAAGGAGGAAGAAGAAAGAAAATTCTCAGGAACTTTTCTTTGTAATATTTCATAAGACGTGGCAGAGCCAAGAAGGTACATGACAGTTTGTCTTTAAATACCACAAACATTTAGTATGCCAAAATAATGTTTCAATTGGTAGATGCATCTCTGGTCAACAAGATTAGTGTTTGGTCCCTTTATTAACCACTTCAACTTCTAGCCTTGTGTCAGTTGGCAGTTTTACAAACCCAAGCTGCTGCATCACCAGTTTATTACTTAGTTTTGGTGTTCACTGTAAATAGGTACCTTTTCATCGGTCAATTTTTGTTTTGATTTTGTTTAGTGGAAGAAGTGACTTGCTTTTTCTAGATTATAGATCACACAAACTCAACTGTTATATATTTCATTCAGTGTAACAGCTCTCAGAGATTACTGAACCTGTAGTTTGTGGTATCATTATCTTAGTTGCTCTAATCTTCTTGGGAACTCTATTAGATAGGGGTCATGCCATTTCACTGGAGAGAACAGAGGCTCACATAAGTCAATAAATTGTATAAGGCTACCGAGCTGGTTGGTGTTCAGGTCTATGTATTTTTAATTTTTTTTCAACCATGTGCCATTTCAGGTCAGTTCTGTTTTAGTCACTCTACTCTGTCTTGCTTCTTAGTGACGCTCAGGACCCTTAAGACTAACCAGAAGATTTGAGTCTCTAAGACCCATTTCAATGTAGATTCCAGGAATTTCTCTACATGCTAAGTTTTTAAGTGGCTGATTATTAATTCCTAGGTTCAATGTACAGGTGAGTTCTTTCAATGCACCAGAGAGGATGCTTAAATACAATGATAGAGCCCTGGCATACTACTAACCCTACTGTGGGGATGGACTTGTGTGACCTTGATATCTATCTATCTATCTATCTATCTATCTATCTATCTATCTATCTATCACCTTAGAGCAGTTTTCTGTCAGATAATTGTGAGTACAAGAGGCTAGATGCTCCAGAAAGGTCTTTCTCCTTCATCTGACCCTAGCAATGCTGTAAACACATTGTTGAAATGTATTTGTGGAAGGAAGCAAACAGTCTAAATACCATACTTCATTCCTGAATTTCATGTGAGAACAACCTCATTGTGGTTTTGTTTTTAAGTGATGTAAGCTTTTAAACATAAACAGATGTTGACATTTCAGAACCCAGATAAAATTCCTGTGGGGCATTTGATTAGATCTAAGTGCTTTTTTTGTAGTTATTTATGTACTCATTAGCATTTGCGTGCCTTTTCAGATGCAGTCTGTGCAGGATTCACTGTGTGCAGATGTGGTTGATGATCTGGTTATTAGGATCCTGGAGAAGCTGAATGCCACTCTTATTCCCGGGAGGGCTAATGAGACATCTCCCAGGAAGCCTCCTTTACTTGGACAGAGGGCTGTGATTTCTTAGGACATGTCAGCAGATGCTGAAGCTGATGCCAGAGTTAGTGAGAAGACAGAGGAGATATCTGAAGGTCCCCAGTCTCCTGTTGCCTCATGTCCCATGCACAGCCTTATAGTCCTTTGAGAATACTCATTGAGGTTCTTTGTATTCATTTCATTAACAAGCTAAGTCATTTTAATATGTATTATGAATGATAACTTGACATAATTTATTAACCTATTAATGTGAATTTTGATAAGTAATTTTGGATATCTTGCTTATGAGATTTTAGTACTTTCTCTGGTTGGCAGGAAGAACCTGAATCCAGAACCCCAGCCCTTGCTTAGCAAGTGTTTCTTGCTTCTGGCTGTGGGTGAGCAATGACTGACTTAGTACTTGCAAAGCATTTGGTGGCATTTTTTGTCATTTCAATTGAATAATGAAACATGATATAAGCACTATAGAGAAAAATCCCTTTTCTATGTACACGTATATTTATACTACCTGCCGGTATATGAATATATATGTATATATATGAATACTTTTTTCTGTAAATGAGCACTAGAAACCTAGGCCTTTATAAAGAAGGCTTAGACTAGGCTGACTCACTTTGAGTCATGTGCTTGTATTCACATTAGCTATTTCCTAAGGCATACCTTTAAAAAATATTACTAGGGCTAATTGGATGGTGGATAATAGACCTTTTTGTTGTCTTTAAAATGTCACTAAAAACTTATCTTTGGATATGGGGGTAGTAAAAACACTTGGAATTTATTTAACATTTTAAAGTTTCAAAAAAATATTTGGCATTTACTATCAGATTTTATGAACATCTCTGAGGTCAGGAAAACTTGTACTACTGTGCAGGTTGAAGTATTTAAGCAGAAAAATGTTTCCAAGTTTTCCTCAATTCAACAGGCCTTTCCCAAAGCCTGCTCAGATGAGGCAGGCACAGGGTAGGACCCCATATGAGATTTCCATAGCACTAAGCCAGATACAGAGGCCATACTACAGCTCTTCGAGATCACTACCGCCCAAATACTGGGATTCAGATAATTCCCAGTTCAGGTATCACCTCTGTCATTTATTAGTTGGAGGATGCAACTGTTTCTAAGACTCAAGTTTCTCACATAAAATGGAGATGAAAATAATTTCCTTTGGTTCTGTGAATATTAGTAGCAACACATGCAAAGTGCCTTGTATATATTTATGGGTATTTCATAAATTCCTATTGTTCATGGAAAAAGGAGAGTCTGGCTAACTGGTGATAAGTAAACTTAGGTGATAAGTTATCTAGGCTTAGGTAAGTGAGTGTCCAAAATGTTCTTGAAGCTTTTCCTCAGAGATCAGACACCTATGCACTGATGTTTTGTCCTACAACACTTTCTGACCAGAATAAGCATAAGAAAGAAAACATGGGTTGGATATGGACTAAATTATTATATTAAAAAGAAAATAAACTAGAGGCATGGCTTAGGAGGCAGTAGAATTTTTTAAATGCTGTCCATTTACTAAACTTATGGCTGTTATTTTTAAAGATGAGTAGCTGGACACTACCCTTCCTTAAAAAAACTCCATTAGATGGTTACTTTACTTTAAAGATGTTTTTCCTTTTGAATTTTTAACTAAGTCTTCAGGCCACAGAGCCAGTATGGGAAACACACCATCTATTAACAGTACTGGATCTTGTGTTTTCTGGGTGAGTGTGGTATAATCTGATGAAAGTCAGTTATTTTGGAGAGATGACAATGTTTTTTTTTTTTTCATATGTGCATGCAATGCTTGGGTCATCTCCCCCCATGCCCCCACTCCCTCCCTTACCACCCACTCTGTCCCCTCCCTCTCCCCCCCACTCCCTCAATACCCGGGAGAAACTATTTTGCCCTTATTTCTAATTTTGTTGAAGAGAGAGTATAAGCAATAATAGGAAGGAACAAGGGGTTTTGCTAGTTGAGATAAGGATAGCTTCAGCAATGCAAAAGGGGAGATAACAACAAATCCATGGAAGTCCAGGAAATCATCAGAGACTACTTCGAGAACCTATATTCAAATAAATTTGAAAATCTTAAAGAAATGGACAGGTTTCTAGATACATATGATCATCCAAAACTGAACCAAGAGGAAATTAATCACCCGATTAGACCTATAACACAAAATGAAATTGAAGCAGCAATCAAGAGTCTCCCCAAAAAGAAAAGTCCAGGACCTGATAGATTCTCTGCTGAATTCTATCAGACCTTTAAAGAAGAACTGATACCAACCCTCCTTAAACTGTTCCACGAAATAGAAAGGGAAGGAAAACTGCCTAACACATTTTATGAAGCCAGTATTACACTTATCCCAAAACCAGGCAAAGACACCTTCAAAAAGGAGAACTATAGGCCAATCTCCTTAATGAACATTGACACAAAAATTCTCAACAAAATAATGGCAAACTGAATCCAACAACACATCAAAAAGCTTATTCACCACGACCAAGTAGGCTTCATCCCAGGGATGCAGGGGTGGTTCAACATACGAAAATCAATAAACGTAATAAATCACATTAACAGAAGCAAAGACAAAAACCACTTGATCATCTCAATAGATGCAGAAAAAGCCTTTGATAAGATCCAACACCATTTCATGATAAAAGCTCTAAGAAAACTAGGAATAGAAGGAAAGTGCCTCAACATTATAAAAGCTATATATGACAAACCTACAGCCAGCATTATACTTAACGGAGAAAAACTGAAACCATTCCCTCTAAAATCAGGAACCAGACAAGGATGCCTACTATCTCCACTCCTATTCAACATAGTACTGGAATTCCTAGCCAGAGCAATTAGGCAAGAAGAAGGAATAAAAGGAATACAAATAGGTAAAGAAACTGTGAAAATATCCCTATTTGCAGACGACATGATCCTATACCTTAAAGACCCAAAAAACTCTACTCAGAAGCTCCTAGACAATGTTTCTTAAATACATATTGACAAAAGAATAACTTTGAAGGCTGGCTTTGAAAGATGAAGCTAAATCAATGGCTTTATTGAACACACAGGTCTATGTTTCTCTCTGTCTCTGTCTCCATTTATCTCTCTGTCACTCTCTTTTGTGACACTGGGGTTTGAACTCAGGGCTTTGCACTTGCTAGGCAGGTGCTCTACCACCTGAGTCACACTCAGAGCTCTTTTTGCTTTAGTGATTTTTGGCCTAGGGTCTCATATTTTTTACAAAGCTGGCCTGAATTATGGTCATTCTATTTATGCTTCCCATGTAGCTTAAATAACAAACTCATGTAACCATGCCCAGCTTTTTTTGTTAAGATGGTATCTCACTAGCATTTTGCCCCAGCTGGCCTCCAGCCATGATCTTCCTGATCTCAGTCTCCCGAGTAGCTGGGATTCAGGCAGGAGCTACCACTCCTTTTCACATGTCTGCATTTCTGGTCACCAAGAAAGGATTGATTGACTACCAACCCGTGTCAAATGAGGTAATCGTGTTAAGTGAGCATGGGTCCTGCATCTTGTCTACTCTGCATCGTTTGTATTTGCTTCTTCTGATATCTTCAAAAGCTTCTACATGAAAAACTGTCCAACATCCTTAGTCATTAGGGAAATGCAAATCAAAACCACATTGAGATTCAACCTCAACCCAGTCAGAATGGCAGTCATCAAGAAAACTAACAACAAATGCTGGTGAGGATGTGGTGGGAAAGGAACACTTATTCATTGTTCATGGAGTGTACATTAGTTCAGCCACTGTGGAAATCAGTATGGCACTTAATGAAAAATTAAAGATAGAATTTCCAAATGATCCAGTCATGCTACTTCTGGGCATATACCCTGAAAAACCAAATTTGGCTTACTATAAAGACACGCCCATATTTATAGCAACACTATTTATAATAGCCAAGTTCTAGAATCAGACTAGGTATCCATCAGTAGATGATTGGATAAAATATGGTATGTATATAAAATGGAGTATTAGTCAGTCATAAAGAAGAATGAAATTATTTCATTTGCTAGAAAGTAGATAGAACTGGGGATCATCATGTTAATGAAATAAGGCAGTCATACAACAACAAGTATTGTACATTTATCTCTCATTTGTGGAATCTAGGGAACCAAGATGAAAGTAAAAGGGGTACTTATAGGTAAGTGGGAGGGGAAGAAGAAAAGGGGAAGAAGGATAGGAAAGAGTAACAGAGAGGTGAATAGCACCATAGTACATTATATATAGGTATGGAGATGTACAAGTAATACATACCAAAAACAGGGGCAGAAGAAAAAATAGAAATGGTTTCCAGTTTTGAAAAGCTTAACTCCTTGAAAAGTCAAGATTCATCTTTGTGACCAGATTATTAGTGTCATTTTCTTGGGAGCTGAGAGGATTTTTGAAGGCAGTAAGCTCTGCTTAGGGAGAGATGAGGAGGGAAAATGTGTCCCATTCGGAAGGGTGGAAGAATTGACTGTTAAAAAGTTTACCTAAGTCTTAACTGTCTGTTCCATCCATGGTGCATGTCCTCCAGAGACTGTGCTGACAGACTCTTTGCTAACCCACATGCGTTAGTAATAGAAACTCAAAGGAAAATTAGGTGATGGAGATGGAGGAGCAAGGGGGCATGAGGATCAAGACCTGGGTGGCTGGGCTTTGATCTTGGCCCCACTGTGGACTGACTGTGTGACACTAGGCACATTAAGTTTTCTGTGCTTCAGTTTCTTGGTCAATGAAATGAAACTTCTGGTAGGGTTATGAAGATTATAAGGCAATATCTCTAAAGTGCTTAGTCTCCTACACCTGAGACGTGATTTGCTCCTTGTGACGCTGTAGCTTCTGTTGTCATGGTTCTGCAATATTGATGGTTGGGAGGCTCATTTTAGCTTTAATGAACTATAATGTGTCATGTTGGCTTACCTTAATAGAACCGAGTAATTGCTTCATATTTAAAACTCATTTGCAGCATTATAGCTCATTGGGAAGATTTGTTTGAATGTTTCTAATCACTCAAGCCATTTCCTAGCTAACCCTCTATGAGATGTGTTGCAAAATGCACACAATGAGAAATGCTAGAAAATTAGGAAAGTTATCAATTTAAACTGTTACATGATAGTGTGCTCTTTATCGAGCCGACACTGACATTGATGGAATTGAAGAGGTGAAAATAGAAATAACCCTTTTAAGAGGTAGATGGTTTTAATATTGACAACAGGGCTCTTTGCCTTTTCATTTGAGAGATGCTGCTGTAATGGAATGCCAAGTAAAGGGCTGGCTACACTTTTTGATACTGAGTAACCCCTTTGGGTATCATGAAGCAGAGTGTTACATCATTTTGCAAGTGTCGTCTTAGTGGGTCATTGACAGACTGAGATATATTATCATGACATACCCTTGTAGTATTAATGTCTGCTAATGCAAAAACAAAGGAAGATTTGTAAAGGGAATAAATAAACTGTGCTTCATGTAAAAGTAGGAAATATTCCCTAATTCATATTTTAGAAACTTTTTTTTTTTACTTAGAAGCAATTGGGGACTTGGGTGCACATGTACCTGATTCATTTTAATTCATTTGCCATTTTTTTCCTTTGACTCACAAATTTGCATCAGCTCAGAGGGGCATAGTGCACTTCAGTTAGTTCTCCATGATTACTTCTTGGAGGCCTTGCCTGTTGCTTTTCTTGGTCATGACAAACTGGGGGACACCAGCTGTTTCCAGGATCCTGAAGGATCTTTGCTTATTGAAATCCAGATGTTAATGGAAAGAGGGGAGAGGGATGCAGGCTTTTAGACTTTTGCCAGCATGCCAAGTTCAGAAACTGTCAGCTCTTGCTTAAAAGTTTCCAAGTTCAGTTGTGTGGACTTCACCCTGTTGTGGGGGTCTACAGCCTAGGGTGTTGTGAAGGCAATAAGAAGAGTGAATTGTTCCATTATTAAATGATTTGGAAAAGCCAGATGGGATGTACAGGCTGAAAAGTTAGGCTCCACCCTCACCATGGTTACTCCTTACTAAGGTTACTACTGGGGGCCTAATGAGGCTGTACCAGGGCTGATGGTCATTACCAATTTTATGCTCTGCAGTCTGTGCGTGAAGCTGCACACATCTCTTATCAGTAAATGTACTCCACAACATATGTCTTGAAAAGGCTTAATAGTTTTGACACTGTTTCGGCTGATATAATTCACTGGTCTCTGGGCAGGGAGGGATTTTG
The DNA here is from genome assembly GCF_047511655.1 of Castor canadensis. Lineage (NCBI taxonomy): Eukaryota > Metazoa > Chordata > Mammalia > Rodentia > Castoridae > Castor > Castor canadensis. The sequence goes on along the minus strand of NC_133404.1, from coordinate 35,219,957 downwards.
GGTAAATACTCAGTCGTGATATTATTAAGTATAATTGCTGCCTGAATCCATTCATTCATTCACTCAAAATTAACTGCTGTATGCTAGGTATTTCTGTGTACTAGGTAAATACCGTCCTTTCTCCCCAGGTGCTTACATTACTGGGCAGTGGGCATGTATTGGGAGACTAAGTGGATAAACTAGGTTACCTAGATGATTTTAAATCATCAGAGCCATGATGGATGTCAGGATAGAGATCATTGTGCAAGAGGGTCTGCTTCATACTAGAAGGTTAGGATTAAGGTTAGGGTTATGGTTAGGGAAGGTTGTGGTAGGGCTCAGAAAGGAGGTAAAGTTTGATCTGGGACTTGAGAGACACAGTGTTTATGTCAGAAGAACATATCATGTAATATCACCAAGCCAAGAAACAAAATCCCTGGGCCTTCAATCCAGTGTTTTGTAACTATTTTCGCCTTGTTTTGGGACTGCAACATTCTACTTCATGTAGACATTCCCCCTTGATTGGATGGGACTGAACTTCGGAACACAGATGGTCATCTCCCCTGCAAGATCTTTACCCTGGGTTGGTGGAGCCTTCCCTTCCTCCCTGTTACCACCCCAGCCAACCTACCTTTATACCTAGTGGGAGCTCCTTCTGTATTTATTTTCCATTTCCATTAACTGGATGAGTAAACTCAAACTGTAGTTAGGCTGGCTTTCACCTCCATTCTTGCCTAACTAACACATATGCTGTCCCGCTTGGTGTTTTTAGCTCTCTGTAAATGCCACACTGTCCTGTTAAATCTAGGCTGTCAAGATTCTCCCCTCTTATATCCGGACAGCTGCTGGAAATGAGAGCCTCCTCTACTTTCGATGTGAACCGTTTCAACTATAGATTCCCTTTTAGCTATTTTCTATTATTAATGAAGTTTGAATTGTATGATGTATTTATAGAAAATGAATCCAAGCAGACAGTGAAGCTTTGTAAAGGTGCAAGTGTTTTAATCACAAACCCTTCATGGTCCACCAGGGTGTGATCCTGCCAGAGTGGCTGGAGCAGTTCTCTGTATTTATTGATTAATTCTGGGTGTAGAACAGTAAAACTCGGTTTCTTTAAAAAGGGAAAGTATGGTAATACAGGTTTATAGCTTTGTAGGGAAGCAGAAACTTGCTAAGCTCAATATTAAACTGAAACTTTTGTGCTATTCAAGACTTATGTAATACAGGTAAATACTTGTACTCATTCTCTCTGCAATCTTCTGTTCTATAGAGTCAATAAACATGGTAATTATTATTGCAAAAAAGTAGGAACTGTAACAAGTTAATAATAAAACAGGTTAAAAAATGATGTCCTGATTTCCTGACACATGGTTATACTAGGTGCTTGCAGTCATTTTGATGAGCATTGGGTTCTTCAGAATATTAAGTTCTCAAATGATATACATTGACTTCTCCATATTGGCTGTTGGACAAGAATTAATTAGAAATGTCATGTTTTGAGTTACCAATGTGTCTTGAATTGATTGTTTGATGAAAAGCTGTAGGATATTCTTAGTGCTTACACAGGACCTGTTTCTGATATTAGTGTTGAAACAGAGATGGCAAATTACTGACTGCACTGCTCCATTTCCTAAAGCCAAGCAAAGTTCATATTGATGACATCACATTTCCCATTGAGCCTCAGAATCTTTTGTAATAATAAATAGCTCCTCAGACAGCTGACTGAGTTGATCTGAGTTGGCCAACAGAAATCAAACTGTCATCCAAGTTTGTTTTTGACTGGCATTTTTCTTTCTGTTGGGGAAGTATATCCACACCCACATCTAAAAAAATCATTTCAAACATTCTATTTTTTACATGTACTTATTACACAAACAACATCATGTCTATACTATAAGGGTAAACATAAAAAGTTTTAAAATAGCACATATTCTCTGCTTTGAAAAGCATCAACCATCAGTGGTTTTTCTATTTCTTTCCAGTTTAGTCCTGATATACACACTATTTTCCAGAGCTGTAAATGTAACTTGGGTATAACTTTGTAGTTTGTGTGTATCCTTTATCTATAATGAATAATTTTCCAGGTGGCTTCCTAGTATCAGAAAATTATTTTTTAATGTCTGCATTAATGATTATTAGTAGTTTCTATTTCTGTTTGTGTGTGTATCTCCAAAACTATATCACTTAATATGCTTTCTGTTCTAAATAGCCCACATTTGTACCCTCCATTAACCCAGTTGTCACCTTGTGCAAATTGCAAAACATTCTATTCTTCACTTGTGATCATGAAGCATCATCTGAATCCTCAAAGAACCAGTACCAAGGAATTATCTAAAAAACAAAATTTAGCTAAGTGAGTTTATACTTTCCTATGGAAACTTTGGGTTGCCTGTTATATATTTTTTTAAACTCAGCTTAGTGAGGGTCTTTATCTCTTAGTTACCCAAAATGACATGAGCTCTGCAATGTGAAATCACTCAGAATAATCATAACATTAAGGGAAAAGTGACTTGAAACAATACATTTGATTTTTATGGATATATATGAAATTCAGCATAATAGAACTGAGAGCAAAATCAACAGCAGAGCCCACAATTTTCATATAAAAATGATCCCTTCTGGGGGCAAAAGCAGTTTCCATTGTGTTATTAAATGTGAATTAGCATTAAGTAATTATAGAAGAGCAAGCTGCAGAAAATGTCCTCTTCATCAAGTTTAAGCAAATATCTTAATCCAAATGAGAACCATTACACTGACTTTATACTCTGGCATAAGAAGCATGACTAAGAAAGATGGTTAGGAAATAGTGGCCCTTGGATGGCTTTTGTTTGATTGACAGTATGTGGTCATTTCACACAAACAGTTGGGCCAAGAGCATCTCTTGAAAAATCAGAATTGGAGGTGACATCAGTCTACATTCTGATTAGGCACAGTGGGAAGGATAGCACCCATGGTCACCTGAGAAGTGGACCCAGCTATAGAAACAGATGTCTTATTATTTTTAACAAAGATATCCTCTTAAAAGGTGTCACTTTATACATTTATGTGTTCATCCCACTTTGGCTTAAAATCAATTTTATAATTTATTTAAGAATTGAAAGTATAAAATATACATAACAAAATTTTTAATTTTTTAGTTCAGTGAGTATTAAGCACACCGACATTATGGAACAACTGTCGCCACCATCCATCTCCCAAACTCCTTTCAACTCGTAGAACTCGGTTTGGAATCCATGAAGCAGCAATTCCCCTTTCCCTCCTTTCCTTGCCCCTGGGAATGACCCTGCTGCCTGCTGTCTCTAATTATTTGACTTTGACTTCTCTAAGCAAAGTTCTCTCTCTGGTTTTTTTTTTTTTTTGTGGCTGGCTTATTTCACATAGTACATTGTATTTTGGTTTGGATTTGAAGTGTCTCCCCAAATTCTCAGGTGTTAAAGGATTGGCTGTCAGCTAGTGGTATATAGGGAAGTGATTGGATCATGAGGGCTCTGACCTAATCAATGAGTTTCACATATAAACATGTATATGCATGTAAGTTTATGTAATTGTAGATACATATGTATATGTATAAACATACACATGGGAACTCTAATCCATTGATGGATACACACACATAAATGTATGTATGTGTATATAGACCCATATACAGATGTGTCATATATATATGTATAAATATGTATTAGGTTTTTTTTTTTTTTTGAGACAGTTTCACTAAGTAGCCCAGGCTGGCCTCAAACTCATGACTCTTTTTCCTTATGCCTTCTGAATGCTGGGATTACAGGTATGTGGTACCATACCTAGGTCTGGATTCCTAATTGATGACATTATTGGGAGGTGGTGGAAACTTTACAAGGTGGGACCTAACTAAAAGGCAGGTCACTGGGAGCTAGCCTTTGAAGGTCATTGTCTTTTCCCTGGCGCCTTCCTTTGTCTCTCTCTGCTTCTAGGTCATGATGACATGAGCTGCATTGCTCCACCGCATATTCCTCACCATGAGTGGGCTGAGAAGCAACAGAGCCAAGGGACCATGGACTGAAGCATGAACCAAAATAAACCTTTCTACTTTTCAATTATTTCTCTCCTGCACTTGTCTCAGCAACAAAATGTTTTGACTTTATTTTTGCCTTTAAAGTTTGTCCTTGTAATATGTGTTAGAATTTCTATCCTTTTCAATGCTGAATAATGGTCTATTGAATGTATGTATTACATTTTACCCATTCATTCCTCTGTGGACAATCGGATTGCTTCTACCTTTTGCCTTTTGCAACTACTATTGCTGCAAATTGGGTGTATGCATATTTCTTTGACTCTCTGCTTTTAGTTATTTTGGGTATATCCCCAGAAGTGAAATTGCTGGATCATATGATAATTCTATATTTATGCTACACTATTTTTCCATAGCAGTTGCACCAGTTTGGATCCCCACTAAAGCGGGGATATAAAGATCCTTGCCAATGCTTTCTGTTTTCTGTTTTCTTTTTTTTTAATATTAGCTATCCTAATGCATATGAAATAGTCCCATTGTGACTTTGACTTGCATTTTTCTGTTGATTAATGCTGTTGAGTGTAAGTTCTGTTTGAAGAGTTTATTGCATGTGTAAGACATGATTTTTGGAATTGTCATTGAAAGAAAATTACCCAGAGAGTCCATAGATCTGGATTCTAGCCATGACTCCTTCTTTAATTGGTTAGTTGACCTTCAATCCTGTTTTAAAAGCATAAATTAGGCCTCTATAAAGTACTGATCATTGCACCAGGTGTCACAGAGAAGAAAAATAAAAACCACAAATTTTCCATTCATGCCTCTAATTTAGAGATTTGTCTCTGAATGTGGTTTTTAAAGTGTCCATAGCTTAAATATTTTTTTAATTCTGAAGTTTTTAACCCATTGCTTAAGTGCAAAGTCTCTTCAGACCTACGTAGGATTGTATCCCATTAGAATAAGACATCAAAACTATAATGCAAAGGAAAAAGGGCAACTGAGATTTGGGGGGGGGGTCTGCTATTAAAATATGAATCTTAAATATCCATAATTTTCAGCTCCTTTGACTTTATATCTCTTTATTTATAAGTTTGACATTTAAAAAATTAACCTATCTTAATTAGTTGATGTTTATTATATCTTCAACAGCCTCATTCTTTTCTTAAAGTGATGCTTTGTGCAAGGTTGTTTCTTGTCACATCTTTTTTTCCTGTCTTTTCAGCTCACTGCATTCTGGCTTCTGTGTCTCCAAAGTATTTGCTGCCCTCTCCAGAGTCAGAATCAATCAATAGACTCACCCACGCCTTCCTCAGCTGACTTCTCTGCAGTGTTTGAAATGGTTGCTTCTCCTTGAAGCTTCTTCTTACAATTTCCTTGATCCTATTTCACTTGCTCCATGTCTCTCCTGTGCCTCCCTGGACATTCTCCTTCAATTTTCATTACGAGTTCTTTTTGTATTCTGCTCTTTTATTAGAAGATAGTGATCCCTGTGGTTCAGTCCCTAATCCTGTTTTCTTTTCACTTTGCACAGTAGTTTAGGACTCTTCCTCAGCTATCCAGACCTTATTCCTAAAATTTAACCCTTAATATCCAGTTAGACTATACAAATTTTAATAATTTATCAGTCCTCCCAGTGCAACACATTCAACCTGAAACTTACCTCCTGTCAATAGCTCTTGCTCTTATTTCCCTACATTAACTGGTGGTTCTATTGAATTCCCTCCTGTCTACCTAGAAATTGTAAACACTTACTTTTGCCTCAGCCTTACCTCCCTAATACACAATCAACAAATTAGTCATCAGTATCAGTGGAGGATTGGTTTCAAGACTCATAGATACCAAAATCCAAGTATGCTCAAGTTCCTTATATAAAATGGCATAGTATTTGCATATAAACTACTCATGTCCTCCCGTACACTTAAGTAATCTCTAGGTTACTTACCATTGCTGACTACTACATTCTAATGCTATATAAATAGTTTTTGTATGGTGATATTTGGGAAAGGAGGACAAAAAATGTCAAAAATGTCTATCTGTGTTCATGACAGATCCAATTCTTTTTTCAAATATTTTTGATTCATGGTTGAATCCATGAATGCAGCATCCATGGATATAGATAACTGACTATGCATAATTCACATTCTCAGGCAGTACATTTGTCTTCATTCTAATTATAATTTCCTTTGTCTAGACCCTTAGGTTGGATTGATACATCTCCTATGTGCTCCTTTGGAATCCTCTTCTTAACACCTCATGGATTTCATCCCTGCTGAGATTGCTTTGATATCTGTCTTTCTTACTGGACTCTGAATGCCTTAGGGGATTGAATAGTGTGTATTTTATTCCTTGAACTATCACCTAGAGAAAAATGATGCCTTAATTATCATTGCACTTCAGTTTTCTTTTTTAACTTGGAAGATATAAGTAATGCAATAATTGATTTTCTTTACATGTCACAGAATGAAATTTATTGTAGTATTCATACAAGTGTGGCCATTAAACTCCAAGGACTGAAAAGAATGCTTTCAAGCTTAAAAACATATGGTGTTATTACAGCTCAATGGTGGATGGAAACCAACATCTGTTTTTAACATGGCTCTTGATGGTGTAGAGCAAACTGTTTACTTTCACCTTCAATGGCTCAAGTTTCCAACTGTATAAACTAAGGCTGCACAAGTGTATATGAACAAGATAGGACAGGGGTGGCTGACATATTAGAAAGCTTTGACTACCTCAATAGTATTCAACTGGTGACAGAAAATTTTTCTTCATACCATTTAGATGTTTTTCTAAGTTACTTCCTAATTGTTTCTGTTTATTATTGTTACCTATTCCAGAGTATTTAAATATCATCACTTTTTAATCAGCCTTTGTAATTTCCTAAACACTTCCCATTTTCATGCACCAGTAGTTATAATGGAGACCACTATATCTCTTCAGGTTTTTAAAAGTTCTTTTTTAGAATCATTGCTGATTTGTCTAGAGGAGAGACAGAGTTGGGAATGGAAGTGTGTAAGAACAGATATTGTGGTCAGAGGGAAACTGGACCAAACCTGGCACTGCCACTTACTTGCTGACAAGCCACTTAATATTTCTAATTCCAAATTTCTTCCTATGTATAGTCAAGGTAATTTTAGCCAGCTCTGTTATATTTATGAGGATTCATAAAACTCATAGTTAAAAAATATATTCACTATAGTGCTTGCATATGATCACGAAAATGGCTGGCCACTTATCATCCCTAAATTATATACTTCATTTAGAAATTGCACAAATATATATCATGTTTTCTTGAAGTAATTATTTCATATGTGAGAGAAGTTGAGATCAACACAACTCAGCTACACAAAGGTTAAGAAAGCACAGATTTAAGCCAAGCACCCATGGCTTACATCTGTAATCCTAGCTAATTGTGAGACTGAGATCAGGAGGATCTTGGTTCCAGTCGATCCAGTTATAAGACCCAGTTATAAGACCCCAATCTCAGTGGGAAAAAAAAGGGCATGGTGGTGTGTACCTGTCATTCCGGCAACCACAGGAAATATAATTTAGGAGAATTGTGGTCTAAGCTGACGTGGGCAGAAAGTGAGACCCTATCTCCCAAATAATCAGAGCAAAAAGGTCTAGAGGCCTGTTGGTTCATGTGATAGAACACCTGCCTAGCAAGCATAAAAAGTAGAATTCAAACCCCAGTACTGCCAAAAGAAAAGGGAGAAAGCAACAGATTTTATATTCTGGTAGTAGTGAGTTGTAGATACATTTGTTGAAAGAATGAAAGAATTTGAACTGTATACTTGTCCCTATGAGAGTAACCATTAGGTTGTCATTGATGACAGTCTTAGATGATTGATGGCCATTTATTGAGAAACTGATGATTTCATTCAAGAGAATTTTCAAGCTATCATTTACCTAACCATTTAAGCAGTACCACTGTATTATTATTCTAAAGCTTGATGTTCCCACATGTATTTCATCTGGCACTATTATAAAAGTTGATTTATGCTTGTGAAAAGTCACAGGTGGCACAGGGTTTAGCTAAATTGGGATTTATAATGTCAGTATTATTTAGAAGTCTCCTATTGGGAGATCAGACATCCTCTTTTTAAAGTAAAGTTCCGTAGGTAAAATCATTTAGTAACTTAAAAAATAGTTAACATTTTGATCTTATAACTGTTCTGTAATCTTCTTTCTGAGATTAGCCTAATTAGGGCAAAAATAATTTCAAATACAGATTTAGGATTGTTCTCTAAGTTTCAGATTTGATCAGGCGGATGCTCTGGATTCCTTAGTTTAGAAAAAGGATCAGAAGGAATAGTATGAAATCAAGAAAGAAGCCTTTCTTGTGTACCATTGAAGTCTTTGATGTGAGCACTCATGTAAGTATAGATAGCTATGTAGTTACCTGTTAATTTTTTTACCAGTTTTATGGTATAATAATTTATCACTATCTGATGTAATAAATACTTTAATAATTTTATTTGTATTTACCTTCTCGTAATAGTGATAAATCCCCTTTAGATGAAAATCTCCAGTATCTTCCCTTAGTCTATCAAAGGGTTATTGGATGGCATGAGAAGCTGAAAGGTTTGGTAAGAAGGTGCAGAGGCAGAATCGGACTTATGCTGGATGAGTTAAAGGATGGACCAAGGACAGCCAACATTAGCTCTGTACTAGGTGCTGTCTTGACAGCTGATTGTTCCTGTGATTTTTTGTTTGTTTGTTTGCTTAAATGCAAGAGGAAGGAAGAGGAATTGGATAGCACATTGTTTGGCAGGCAACTATGAAATGATCTTGGGGAAATGTTTACTGATAATCTTGAAGTTTTAATTGTCTCTTTCTGTTAGTAAATCAGCCTGACAGTCATCTGACTTATTTTCTGAAGTGTCTCATGGACACTTTTATCTTGTTCTCAGCACATTTTAGTACTCAAAAAACAGTGCTCTTGACGTATATGGTTGGAAAAAATGTATCCTTACTTTCACTGCTCATCCCTTCCTGTTGAACAAACAACTTTCACCGGTGATATGCTTAACTTTGACCTTAAGCTGTCCCCCTACACAATGTGACCCTCCTTTCAGACAGAAACGAAAGTCCTAATAAATCTTTGCATAGATATATATGCTTAGCTTGAGGGGCATTATAGAGTCACTAGTGAATGTCAGCAAGGCACACCTTGTGGTATCTCTTCTGCTTGCATGAGTCTCAAAGGTAAAGAAACTTTTTGAAAAGTTCCCATGTTCTTATTTCCTAGATAGACACAAGAGGAAGTGGAAAATGTGCAATGTGGTCTTTGGTTTCACATTTCCAACAGGGCTGAATTCTGAATAACCAGAAAGTGATCATGGAAGAAGCAAATCACAATTCAGAAACCATGTTTTGCTCTGTTTTTAATGGTGGGATTGGGGTTTTGAACTCAGGACTTTGTGCTTACAAAGCATAGCCTGTACCTCTTGAGCAACACCCCCAGTCCATTTTGTTCTGGTTATTTTGGAGATGGGGGATCTCAGGAACTTTTTGCCTGAGTGGCCTATGATCCTCCAGATCTCAGCCTTCCAAGTAGTTAAAGACACTTGCCTCTCAGCTAGTCTTCCTCCACTTACTCAAATCCTGTGTGACTGTGTTCTCACCACAACCATTACAGTGCCTTAAAATATAAGACCAGTAAGACCAGTCCTCTCACAAACCTCAGTTTCCCTTCCAAGTCTTCCATCTGTCTTCTCAGCTCACTTAAAACAGAAGTCTCTGTAGGCCCTGGCCTCTTCTCTGATGTTGTTTGTCTCTTCCTACCACACCTAGATCAGGCTGGTCAACCTCTACTGATCTCTCTGATATTAGAAGCAGAAAGCATGCAGAAAGCATGCTTCTGGCTTTGCATGAACTTGTGTCTCTATTCCTTTTTTCACTTTAGTCTCTGTTCATGTGTTACCTCCTTGCCCCAATTTGCATTTATCATTGCATTTCATGTGTTGGAAGTTTAACTCTGAAATTCATATGTTGATAATATTTGGAGATGATTAAGATTCAGTGATGTCCTGAGACGAGGGCCTCCACAATGTCACAAGTGGCTTTATGAAAAGAGAAACCTGAGCTAGAATGCTTGCTCTATCTAACCACCTGGTACCATCCACCATATTGTGATGCAAGAGAGCCCTCACCGTGTGCTGACACCATGCTCTTGGAGTTCAGCCTCTAGAGCCATGAGCCCAACAAACTTCTATTCTTTATAAATTACCCATTCTTGGGTATTTTGTTAAAACAACAAAAAAATGGACCTAGACACTCTCCCGGAATGACTCCATTTTCCCCCCTCCCAAACTATAAATCCTCACTGGGACACAGGCTTTGTGAGGTCAGGAGCCTGGTCTGCTTCAACCACTGGATTGATGAATGTATAAGATGTCAAGTTAAGCTTCAGAGCTGAGCTTGGAAGTCTATTTAAACAACTTCCAAAGTATGTGATTCAGATGAAAGTCAATCCCACCTCATACATTCCGAATCTGTAACAGTGATGCATATTTGCTATAAAACCTGGCAGCATTACAAAGAAAAGTTGTTTGAGGAACATCACAGTGTAAAAAGTATTTATTGTTATTTCCTCATATTGACTTTACTTTGTGTTCAAATCTCCCCAGAATTCCTCTTCATTTTTCATGATGGCATATCGAAATGAAGGTTTCTGTTAACCAGATTTCTATATCCTCATAATTTGGGGAATGGACTTATTTAATGCTGTGAGTGAATGTCTGCTTTAACAATGAGTGAATGACCTCTCAAAAGAGATATGCATCTTTTTTCTCCACCACTACTCTATCATGGGTCTACAGAAAGGCAACTGCATGGGCTTTTTTTGTTGTTGTTGTTTATGCATTTTTTCTTTTAAAATATTTTTATTATATTTTGAATTAGTATACATTAATAATACATGAGGGTTTCACTGTGGTAATTTCATGCATGTGTACAGTGTACTTTGAACAAGTTCACCTCTTCCATTGTGTTCTGTTCCCCCCTCCTCCTCTCCCCATTTTTATGCAGTGTTTGGTGGGTTTCATTATGCTGTCCTCAAACATATACTTGTAGCATATTTTAGTCCTTTTCCTCCCTCGATATCCTGATTTTTCCCACTCCCCCCTCCCATTGATCCCTTTCAGACTATCCCCCTTTCACATTTATGTCCCAATACCATCATCATCACCATTTTTGTGATATTTGACTTTTTGAGTTTGGCATATCTCACTCAGCATGATGATCTTCAGTTCCATCTGTTTTACTGCAGATGAAATCATTCCATTTTTCTTTAAGGCTGAATAATATTCCATGGTATATACTGATACACAATGCACATTTATATCATGAATATATACAAATATATGTAATATATATAAATGTATGTATATATCTATATAAATGTATACATGTATGTATTTGTATATATATGTTATATATATATAATTTGTATGCATATATATATATATATATATATATAATATTTCTTTATCCACTCATCAGTTGTTGGATACCTTGTCTGACTTCACAGTTTATATGGAAAAACTGAATTGACTTTTGAAAATGCAAATTACATGTATGGACCAGAGGCAGGAGTAGGAAGCAGTGCAGGGCAGTTTGCAAATCTTAGAGTAAACTTGAGACAAATGAGCTCTTAGAGTAAACTTGAGACAAATGAGCTCTCCATTGAAATTAATACTAAATGAATTTCCCCAGGTGAAAGGAGGGCAGTCTTCACTGAAATCCTTATTTAAATTATACTTGCATTTTTAAAACAAATATTTTGCCTATTTAAGCTTGTCCTGTCTGGTTTGCATTTTATTCCTCACCTCATCCTTCTTTGTGAAAGAAGAGACACAATTACAAAAATAGCCATTGCCTAAAGGAAACACAAATTCTTTTCTTTAGCATTGCTGTTTTATTGTTTACTTTTCATTTTTTCAGCAGACTAAAAAATTTGATTGTTCAGGTATTCCGAAAATGCTCTCTGCATATTCTTTTGATCATACACCTTTTTTAGCAGGTACACTCAATGTAAGTTTACATGTGTACTTATAAATTATGTACACATTCTGTGGTGCAGAAGATGCATGTATTATTAAACATAGACAAAAATAGAAAATAAGAGGACACATCGAGTCCAAACGGAAGTTCCACTATTTTCTCCCTGTACACCATGACTATCTAGCACCTCCCTTGGGGCTTACTCAGTCTGTTCTGGGGTTCTGAGCACACCTCCTCCCCCCGTTACCTCTCCCTCTCAGTCCTAGTCTAGTACAGGTAATGTGTTTGCAGGACCTGAATTAAAATGCACCATTAATGCAAAAATGATACCTATTGAAACTGTTACAGGAATCAGGGTAGGGGACATGAAAGAGAGCAGTGCAGGGAGTGAATTCAAGTATAATATAACTAATACATTGTAAGAACCTTTGTAAATGCTACAATGTACCCCACCCAGCACAACAATAATAAAAAATAAATAAAAAAAGATGTCCAAACCCTGCATAGGGAGGCTGGGACTAGAATAACTTGCTAACTACACTGAAGGAAGCTCATTGAACTCTAAATCCTCCTTCTTTCTAGAGAACACAGCACAGCAGTTTGGTGCTAAGTGCCAGGTGGTAGGCAGGAAACGGAAGTTGATCTTCTGCAGCTATTTCTCCTGCTGTTTTATTACTACAGCTATTATTGTTGGTTCATAAACCTCTTATCCAAAAATTCAAAAACTACTGAAAATGCGAAGTTTTTTTTCTCATTTGGTAGAAAATTCCTATCTGACTTCTTAGGTACCTATTTATAGTCTGTATATTGTATTTAGTTTAAATTTTGATATGCTTGACGGCCTGTTGCCACCAAACCATTTAGAGTCTTAAATTCTGAGACAAACTTGGACCGAGATGTGCATACACAGGGAAGGTTGAAATGTGCACTATTCTACTTTGAAGATGGTTGCCCTGGCATTCAGATTCTTGCTCTAAGAACATTTTTAAAGGATACTGCTTTTTGAGGTATAGGATTACCTAAAGGCTTGTATTACTGTTATGATCTTGAATGTCCCCTAAAGGATTGGGGACATTGAAGGCTTGGCCCCTAGTCCATGGTTCTACTGGGAGGAGGTGGAACTTTAATGAGGTGGGGCCTGAAACAAGGAAGTTATATCATTGGGGTGTGCCCTCATGGGTTCTATTGGTATCATAACCCTCTCTTCCTATTGTTCTCTCCAGACTGCAGTAAGGTCAATGGGCCTTTTTCCCCATGTGCTCCCACAGGCCCAAACAACAGGGCTAAGCCTCCCTGAACTAAAACCTCTGCTAAATTGTTTATCTCAGGTATTTTGTTATGGCAGTGGAAAGCTGACCGACATAGCTTGCTCAGGTCTCTGGTGTAGAAAAGAGAGTATCTATCCTGATTTGCTCTCTTGTACCAATATTATCATTTAAACATTGACTATGATTGGGTAGGAATAGTAGATGGTTCTTGTGTAAACTTTATGCCCCATTAATGCCTTCCTCCCTGCCATGGGATTGGCCTTTCTAGATCCCACATATTGGATGGGCAGCCTCCTGACCTACAGCTACCCTAAGTTTTAATCTCCTACCACCCCTTCCTTCCCCTTTGGTTACTTGCCAGTGGAATCATTTGTTTTATCTCAGGCATATATGAACAGCTATTGCTATTTCTGCATTTTCCTTCTGTGAGTCCAATGTCTCCCTCTTCAACTGTGTTCTCTACTTATAGACCCTTGACTTACCCTTCCTGGGGATTTGGTCTCAGAAACATTTCCTACTCCCTGGAGATAAGTATGTACAAAAGTTTCTCCTCATCTCAGGATCCAATGGGGCTTCCTCTAGTGTGGTGCAGTCAATTCTGGATGTCTCCACTCTTTTTGTCATTCTTTCTCCAGGTTTCAGCCTAACCTTGAAATCTGACCCACTCATTATTCTTGCTGTTTAGTTTTAGGCATCAGTTCTTGATCAGTAGAGGCATCCCTCATAGATAGGCTGGCATGATTCAGTTCCAAACCTCCCTTTTCTTCTGTCTTTCATCTTTTTCTTATTCTTGAATGGTTAGGAATACAGGTCACAACCATATAGCATATCCAAATCATAAACAGGGCTTCAAATGCTGCATTAAGGCATTGAACTTTGGCAAAGTTTACTTCTGCCAGAGTTATTAGGTTTGATTCCATTTCTACTCTGAAAGACCAATGCTGTGATAGTGTAGAAAAGAGACTGATGAGCAGGGAGGTTTGAGAGAAGGGGATCAGAGGTTTAGAGTAAACTGTCAGGTCTATATACCCTTTATTTTCTTCAATTTCAAATTATTAGTGTAATCAATTACCACCTAATCTACAAGACAGCCTGGTAGAGAAGAAAGCACATGGGACTTTAGGAAGCTGTGTATTTTAATAACAACTCTACAACTAAAAATTACCTACTGGCTAGGCCAAAGTACTTAGTGATTTAGTTCTTTATCTGTTAAGTAAAGAGTTTATATGATTACTCATAAATCCTAAAAGGTTCTTATGAATATTATATAAATTAAGGCTGTAAGGTGTATGTTAGCTATCCATTACTTTAGCAAAATTCCTGAGATAAATAACTTAGAAGGAGGAAAAGATTTATTTTGGGCCCATGGTTCCCAATGATGCAGTCCATGGTTGGCCCTGTTCCTTTTGGAACTGAAGTGAGGCAATATATCATGGTGTCAGGAGCAAGTGACAAAGGAGGCCTATTTGCTTCCTAGTTCCTGAAAAGCAAATAGAGAAGTCCCAATATCTCCTTTGGGGGCATGTCTCCAGTGACTCATCCTGAAATTTCTACCACCTCCCAATAGGATCTTTTAGGGAGACACTCAAGATCCAAATAATAGTAACAGCTATCTGAGTATATGCCAGGAGCATAATAAATGCTTAGTAAATTTTGTTGATTCTTGCACTCAGATGTGAACTTTGAAATCCAAGCAAAAAAGTTAAAATTTCCAGTATTGCAAATAGTCTGTATTAATAAACACAGGCACTATTGGTTAGACCATGCTAATAAAAAATAGTTTTTCTAACAATATACTAGGCAATCAAATAAGATCCATGCTTGGCTGGTATTTTGTCTGTTTTAATGAATTCTTGTGTAGTAGTTTAAAATTAGTGATGAATATACTGTTTCCTGTTATACATGACATTGAATAGAAGATCTTACTTAAACCTATTTGGTTTGTGTGAAGTTGAATTACTTTGCTGTTGCATATGAAGTATCCTCCTCAAAAGCCTTAGTCCCCAGCTGTGGATCATGAGTGCTCTGAATTTACCAATGGATTGATCACTTGATGGATTAGTATGTGGTGGTGGAAAATAGGCTACAGGGACTTTAGAGGAAGTAGGCTACTGGGGATACAACTGAAAAAATACACTTTTATACTTTGTTCCTGGTGTCTGTTTCCTTCTCTCTTTCTTTCCCCTTTTCCTTCTCCCCCCTCTGTCTTCCTATCTCTCTTGTCTCCCTCTCTGTCTTATCTCCCAGTCTTGTCTTCCTGTCTGTCTCCCTGTCTTTTTGTGTCTTTGTGTGTGTCTCTCTCTCTGTCTGTCTGTCTCTCTCTCTCTCATTGCTGGCTGCCACATGGGGACCAGCCTCCTCCACCACATTCTCCTACCACCATGATATTCTGCCTCACCTCCAGCCCAAAGCAATGGATCCAACCAACCTTGCACTGAAATCTCTGAAACTATGAGGCAAAATAAATCTTTCCTCCTTTTCACTGTCTGTCACAGCAACAAAAAGTCTAACACAGATGACTGGGAAATTTTATTTACTTTTGGACTTTTGAGAAACATTGAAAGTTCTTACATTCATCAGTCTAATTAGACATTTAAGAACTTTTGGGAAGCTAATAAGTAAATTTTTATTTTTTTCTCTTCTAAGTATTACTTTTATACATTTGATTCCAGGAATATAATCCTTTTATTCAGGGTAATTTAACTTATTTTAAAAGAACAAAAATAAATTATACTTAAAATATCTCTTGAAGTCACTATAAAATATTTTAGTGCTATTAAGCACTAATAAGTGAAAAGTTATAATAATTTTATTGTATAATTATCATTACATCTGCTACTTTATGATACTCTAAATAATATATGTAGTGTTTGATAACTGAGCTTCATTAGAAAATAATTGTTTGAAGATTACAGTTTTAATTTGTGCATTGTGTATGTGTGTGCATGTTTTCTAGGCTACCTTTTAGTAATGTATACTGTAAGCCATATATTTTGAGTGGTGACTGAGATACTGCTGGACTCAGATTGGTCTAGCTTCATTCACCAAGATCAGGGGCCTGTAAATTCAGTTTTAATTTTAACTTAAATCGTGAAAAAAATCCACTAGTGAGTGCAAGATTTATGAACGTCATAGCTGCTGTGTTTATATGTTTAATTAAATTCACATTTGGAATGTTGCTTTTCAAAACATGTTTTAAAGGTTTGTGTTCTATTACGTTAGTTGAAGAATTAACATGTAGAGGCTGTGTACGTAACTCTCCCTGGACAAATACCTAGATGTCTATTTCTCCTTACTAGTGGAAAATAGACTTAGGATTTAATCCTTCATACCCATGAACCTGCTAATTTTGCAAAGCGGGCATAAGATGCATTTGGGTTTGTGGCTGAATACTCACTGGGCAAGGTGTTTATTGAAGAAGACAGAGAGTTATTGTATTAGTTCTCCTTATTCACAGTAGTAATTTTCTGTAAAGCCAATGCAAATACTGAACCATTGCTGTCAGGGGAAATATATAGTTAGGTTCCTATGAGCTTCAAGTTGTAAATTTTTGGTCTATTAACATATTTATTTAATGTGTGGGTTTGTTTAAAGACACCTTATTTGTATATGTATGGATATATATATAAGGATGGATATACATATACATACGCATATGTGTGTGTGTATATATATATGCACACACACATTATTATCCTTGAATTCATACCCAGTAACAATGTAGTTCATACCTGAACAAAGGTTACCTAGCACACTTATTTTTTTGGTAAGAGACATCACAGCCTTCTTCTTAAGAACACTGGACAACCTTTCAGAACTATCCATGATGACCATTTTAAGCACTGAAGTCATCAATAAAAAGCACAAAAATATGAAAGTATAGTACTACGTGGATTGCAAGAAGGATAACCCTCCTCCCCCCGCATGAGATCAGAAACAAGAAGGCATGGTGTGGCTTTGATCAACTTCATCTGGGAACTTTGAGCACTGAGTGACTAAATGTTTTGTCCTCTGTATACATCTGTGAATGATCACAAAAGTGCTGCTGGGGTTGCAAATAAATTTTAGAGAGGAGATGAATCCATAGACAGGATTCAGGAGTAAAGGGGATCAACAGCGGTTAGATTAAAGTTAGCCTGAATCTTTTTATGCCTCTTGCATTGCCAGTTCGATGCTTAAATTATTCCTTACCAAGACCTTACTCCAATAGACATGAGAGCAGATTCAAGCTCTCTTTCTACCTGGCAGGTATGGATTCTCTCCCTGGCACTTCTCTTATGAGCAGCTAACCCTTTGAGACTTCTTAGAAGTTTCTCACCTCTTCTGAGTCATGAACCCTACTTCCACTTGGAAAAACTAATCACCATTGCCTACTCCCTACAAACCTATAGGAGACTTTTGCATCCCACCATACACCTGAATTAGGTGTTGGAGTGCGGTGATTAAGAAGGCAGACTATGGCTTCAGATGGCCTAGGCTTGAATTCTGGCACCACTACCATGTGTGCCTTTGGTATGCATCTTTGTACCTTCTCATAGTAGGATAGTAGCATTGCCTACTATGAAGTGTTAATAATTGATAAGAGATAATAGTTTTAAGGTATTTAACACAAGCTGGCACATACATCCTCAAATGAAAGCAATTAATTCACTTAGTTATCCACATGCAATTTTCTTTTCATTTTTAACATTGTGCTGGACACTCAACCTTGTAACTAAGGTAGATTCGGAATAAGAGTTACATGATTCTTAGAAAAACAGCAGCATAGGCCTTTCTGAGCCAAAATGAATGTTTTTTTCCAATGGAAAACAAAAATTTATGGATTTGATTCTGCAACACTAAAGAAAAATAAAATTTTAAAAAATTAAAGAGAAGAAAGTGTGAAAGGTACTTGTGTATGAAAGGTAAACCTTAAGTGATATTGGGAAAAACTATAAAGTTATAAAACTTTGATTCGGCCCTAGTGGTGCAAAGAGTGTGTATACATGTATATAAATGGAAAAATGAGACTTATTGAAACTATTCCAAGAATGGTGGGAGAGGGGATAAAGGAGAATGATGAAGGGGGTAAATTAAACTCTGATATATTTGATATAGGAATTTTTGTAAATGCCACAATGTGCCCCCAGCACAACAATAAAAATATACTTTCAAAACTCAAAAAAAGGGCCCAATTTCTCAAAGTGTTAAATAAAAGCAATTGTTCAGAAAGTGCACAGTTATTTCTGGAATTGAGTCACCCTTACTGGGTCTTTATAGAGCACATTGGCATGCTCAGTCTTGTTGCAGTGATTTGCAGTTTGTGTACATGCAACTCCCATTAAACTTAGTCCTGGAGGCTGGATGTTATTGCATTTAAATTCAGATTTCTAGACCAAGCAGTAAGACACCATTCTGCTGAGGACTTCTGCTTCTGGTGATGTGATTGTCAAAACACTCCCCTCCACAAGAACTGCGTGTATACTTCCTATAATTTTATCATGGATCACTTACATACAACTCTAGCTGCGGAGAAAGGCATTAAGGATTATAAATATGGTGAAAGCATAGAAAAACTTACAAAGAACTGAGTCTGGTGTCTTTTGTGTAGGGGCTATGTGGGCTAGGATATCGTGGCCTGGGCTTTAAAAACAAGGTCTCCACACCTGTGGTTCATGCCCCTCTATTCATATTTAAAAACGCATACTCTATGTATATGTATTTATGTGCTTGTAGAGTATATGCACATAGTCCAGAAGTTATATAAGGTATATGCTTCACATTCAGATGTCACAAGGGAGAATAATAGTTCTACAGTTGTGGAACTTGGTAAACTTAGTAAATATTATTCAATTGTCTGCTTAAAATGGGTAAATTACATATTATACAAATTATGCCTTAATAAAGAAGTTTTTAGAAAGGTAGAAGGAAATGAAGGTTAAATTAGCGAGATATAAAACTCAAAAATTATTACATAAGAAACCTCTTTCTCACTCAGTTTATTAATATTTATTTTTAATAAGATCAACATGATTAAACATGCCATTCTCAACATTTTTAATCACTTAATTGTTTGATTTAGAAAAGCTTATGCTAAGAGTATAATTACCATTTTGGTAATGTCTTTCTCTCCGCCTCAGAATGCCTGTGAGCTTCAGTCTATGGTTCTTTGCAAGAATCTTTTTCAGAAAATCTAGATAACATTTTTACCTGTCTGTGGCCAGAGAGACCCCAAGGGGGTGTGGCCTGGGCTTGTGTCTGTACCATGACACCTCCTACCTTGTGTTAGAGAGGCTGGAAGGTGCTTGCCCTCATGGCTGTATGAATGAGGTGAGGGGAACTTTCTAGCCAGTATGTTGAAGAGAAAATGAAAGGCATAGCATTTTTGCTAGTGTGAGATAAAGATAGCTATACAGAGAGATTCCTAGAGTTGCTTCCATGCACTTGTGTATTACAACACGAATTGATTCATCTCTACCAGAGCTCTTCACTACTTCCTGGTCCCCTCCCATAGTGGCCTCTGCCAGTTTAAGATTGCTTTATTTGCTCCTCTACAGTGAGCACATCAACCACTTTCAAGTTTTAAGTTTCCTTCCCTTTCCCTGTTCTTCCTGTACGCATTCTCCCCTTAGTGTGTGACCCATGTCCAATATATTACTGCATTTGTTTTAGGTCTATAATCTGCATATGAGGGAGAATATTTGATTTTTGACCTTCTGAGCCTGGCTGACTTCACTTAAGATGACGTTCTCCTTATTTTCATTATCTCTTATTTGTCTCCTCTTCTGAGCTGTGTGATTCCTGAATTCAGGAACTTATCTGTTTAGCACAGTTTTTCATGCTCAGAATTTTGACCAGTTGTTGGCACAAATTCTTGGCGAGACAAATATTGCCAAATGAGTGAATCAATTTGCATATTAAATCTTAGCAAGAATAAATGTTCCTCCATTAAAAATAATCAACGTACCTTGAGGTTCTGATGTTTTCTTCCTGCTAGTTGGAAGTATTCATGCCCAACTTTGGAGACCTTCGCTGCAGATGAGTACAACAGAAGGAAGGTCAGAAATTAGTGTAACAGCCATAGAGCCAACAGTAGTATGTACTGGTGAAGGGGCCAATTCTCTTCTGGCATTTGAAATTTGAGCCAGATCCACCAATCAGTCTTCCCCTCTAGAAGGGAAAAGATGAAAGGGCTTAATCAGAAAACAAAATAATTGCAATAGCTTATCCAGAACAAATAAAAACATGTTGAAATGTGCGAACTGAGTTGCTCATGGCATTGAAGGCAATTGTAAGATACTTAAGGCTGGCTTTGTGACAGATGACTTGTCTTCATGGGCAGCACTGGCAAAGGCTTTAAGTCTGAATTGCATCATTTCAGTTTGTTTTGAAGAATAGTTTACTAACTTGTGTTCAGCTGATTTAAATTTTTTCATTTGTTTTTAAAGATCAGATTTATTGTAAATTTTGCATACAGTAAAATTTACCCTTTTTAGGTAGCTGGTTGTATAAGTTTGAGAGCCATAAACAGTAAAGTAGCTGTCACCACAGTCAGGATACAGAAGGTTTCTATCATCTCTCCATTGTTTCCTTGTCTCTTTTTTGCAGTCACCTTTCTCCCATTCTCATTAACAATCACTGGTCTTAACAGGAGGGCAGAACAGATCCTGCCTGGGGGTGTTGGTACCCATGGGGGGGGGGAAGGGTGTGAGAAGTTGAATATAGTGCAAATACTGTGTACAAATGTTTGTAAATGGAAAAATGATACCTGTACTCCCACCCAGCACAACAACGACAAAACAAAATGCAGAAAGGCAAGAGACAAACTCCCTCTGTCAAGCACTTTCGTAAGGGTATCTAATGTCATTCACAAAGTCAGAACTTTCAAGCCCCACCTTTGGCCATTAAGTTTCAATAGATTAATTTTGAAGAGAACATGTTAAAACCATAGCTGTACTGTTAGAAAAATCACTGGACTTATTTCTGTCCTAATAATTTTTTTATTTCCAGAATATCATAAAAGTGAGATCATATAATATGTAGTTTTTTGTGAATGACTTCTTTCACTTAGCAAATGCTTTCAGATTCATTTATGTTTTGTGCATGAGAAGAACATTCATTTTTGTGGCTAAGTAGTATATTCCATTGTATGGGTGTACCATGTTTGAAAACTCACTACGTGATGGAAACTTGGATTAAATTTTTGACAATTTGAATAAGGTTTCTTCGATATTTTTCTTTATGTGGCCATCTGTTTCATTTGTCTTGAATAAATACTGGTAAGTGTAATTTCTAGGTCATATAATAAGTGTGTATTTAATTGCACAAGAAACTCTTTCACTGTCCCAAAGTGTCCTTACCAGTTTGCATTGCTATTAGAAATTTTCTGGGCTGGCCTTGAACTGTGATTCTCTTAATTTCAGTTTTTCAATTAGCTAGGATTGTAGCCATGTGCCACTGGCACCTGTTTTTGTTTTTGTTTTTGTTTTTGTTTTTTTTTCAGAACTGGGGTTTGAACTCAGGGCCTCACACTTGCCAGGCAGGGGCTGAGCCACTCTACCAGTCCTTTTGGGTGATGGGTGTTTTCAAGTCAGGTCTTGTGAACTATCCTCCTGATCTCTGTCTTCTGAGTAGGATTACAGGCATGAGCCACTAGCGCCAAGCTGGATTTTTTTTAATACATAAGAATTATTGGTAGATTTTTATGACATCAGAGAAACATTTTGGCCAGATTTCTAGGTGTAAATTGAGGATGGAACAGTTTAACAATGTTTAAGTGATTAATGTGAGGGATTTTTGATTGTTTTGACAGCCTTAGTGTGTTTGTTTCACATAGTGTCAGGTGGTTATATCTAAAGCACACATTAAAATGTGTCCTATTGCTAAAAATGAGTTTGGTTAGACTGGGTTTCAAATTCTGCCAGTTTTCAAGTTCTCTTCAAATTCAGTTTTAAGCATAATTAATGATTTAGACAGATAATTATATAGATTTCTCCCTCCAACTTTGGTTATCATGAATCATGTCTTTTTAATAATTGCCTGATAGAAATAGGCAGAATTTCAAATTCTGCTTTTCAGCTCTCTTCAACTTCAATTGAAAGACTAATTGATGATGTTGACAGATAATAATATAGATTAATCCTTACAACTCTGGCTATCTTCGTTCAAGTTTTCAGTGGCCTTTTAAAGACTTACTGAAAACTGATATGTCAGTATTATTTTTCAGTGTTTTCATGCAAGCTTTCTCACAAGGCTATAGCAGTTTTTAAAAGGCTTGACTTGATCAAGCTCATGTGTTTGATTACTTATTGCTGCAGACAATTTTCTAGTATTTCATGTTCATTTTTACCCTTTGAGCACATTTTAATGTATACATAAGCTTCTAAAGGTAATCTTCTTGGCTCTAAATATTCACCACAGAGCATTATATTGTCAAGTGTACAGGCAATATTTCATACCCCAAGGATCCCCAGTGATCAGCTGTCTACATAAAGAATATTATGCTGTTCTCTGGAGAGGGCAACTACATTGCAGCTCTGATATTTAACAATAAAGCTGTTGTATCAGAGTTTGAGGTAACAGGGAATGTATAATACGGAAGTCGAAAATGGAGGAAATTGTCAAGTTTACACTGTTCCATCCATCCTTCCAGTACCTCTTTCCTCCTGGCAGAATGAAGTAGCAGTTAAAGCAAACTCACAGTGTAAGTGGGGACAGCATTCATGGCTCCAGCTAATGAAAATAGTGTTCTAGTTGGGGACCCTTAAAAATGTGGATGATGTTTTGATTATAGGACAGTCCCATACAACAATGAATATTCCTACCTCAGTAATAGTAATGACCCCCTGTTGAGCAGTGCCAAGCTAGATAGGTCTGGGTTTAATTCCTGGCACTGTACACCTGAACAATTTATAGTTTTCTCATCAGTAAAGTTGAGTAAAAATGTCTGTTTTAGAAGATTACTTAGAGAATTGCCAATGATGTATGTCAGGCAGTAAACACAAAATTAGATATCTATAAGGAACTAGGAAAGAATCACAGGCATAATTTTTAACCTCCACCCTCCAAGTGTCATTCCAGAATGTATGGCATAGGAATGGCCTCCTGGCTGTGTGCAGTTACTCCTTCCCCTTTGCTGTTATTTTTGCTGTTATCCTCCAACACATTAAATATGCCTTTGCTTATTGTCTGTTTCTTCCAAGTAGAGTATAAGTTTCATGAAATCAAGGTCTGTGTTTTATTTTTTGATAAATTCTCCAATGCTGGATATTCCCTGGTTCCTTAGACATCAACAAATGTACATTGAATGAAGAGATTATTTAATAATTACAGAAGTGGAAAAAAGTTGTAATTGACCTATCAGTTAGCTGTATGTATATGCTGTGTATGTGTGGGAGAGGGTGATAGAGTGAGGTAGAGACAGAGAGACACACACAAAGAGAATAAAAGGTTACCTTTTCTTCTAGTTAAGTAGTTTTTAATGTAGATGATGGAATTTATAATTTACAAGAGCCTCTGTCTAAACAATTTTGAGAAACATTGCAAGAGAGAACATGTATCAGGCTGTCCAAAAATTGAATTTCTTTACTTACTGCTCATCCAATTCTATAATTTGTCCATCTCTTACAATTGAGAAAGCCTGATATTTTCATTTCTATATGAGAATACCCTAAGGGCACAGTGATATGATTACATTTCAGTATGCATTTTGACATTGGTTGCAAGTCTCTAGAGGTTATCAGTAAAATTATTGAGCTCTCTTGTCTGCTTTGAGGAGGTATAATTATTCTCTGGATAGACAGTCGATGTTTGATGGTTCTGTTGATATAGATGTGGGTTGGGGACATACTTTGAAGGGTGATGTTACAGAAGAATCTATTGGCTTGATGTATTACAAGTGGGGAAAAGATAGACTTTGAGACGCTATGTAAAAGTTAGATATTTTCATTTAAGTTTTCCCTTCTGATAGCTATAACCATTTATTTGAAATATTTTGCTCTCCATTCTGAGAAAATTATGTTGATTTGGTGGCTTAAAAATATGTACAATTCTGCCAGGTGTGGTGGTGCACACCATCTCAGCACTCAAGAGGCAGAAGTGAGAGAATATTGAGTATGAGTCCAGCCTGGGCTATATAACAACACCCTGTCTCAAACTGCTCTTCCAAACACACACACACACACACACACACACATACACACATACAAACACATACACACATACAAACACACACACACACACAATTTATTAAACATGATCTATTTCACACCAGAAATAACTTAGGAACATATGTAATAAGTTTCTCTTGTTATAAATTAATGGTTATTTTCACAATCACATTTAAAATTCTAAAACAGTTTCTTAACCCAGGTAGAAATTGACATCTCCACATGTTGTCCCTTTGTCAGTGACATCCTGTAGGTACTTCAACTGTGTTCTCTTTCTGTAGGCAACTCTCAGACAAAGGAAAAACAAAACTTTAAATGTTATAACAATGTTAGGCAGGACCTTTGACATTTGACAGTCATGTTCTAATGTAGGAATTGATTAAGGGTGGTGTCTGTGTGGTTTAATATGGGACTAAAAAACTCACTTATGTACGGGAGGGAATTACCTTCTCTTACTTTTGGTTAAGGCTGTGTAGTTGCTTATTGGACAGTACTTGATTTAAAAAAACTTAAATCTATAGCCAGATGACAAATAATAAGAGAATCAAGAAAGAAAAAGAGAAAGAGAGAGCATGTGTGTATGTGCATGTGTGTGTACGTTTGTGTGTCTGTGTGTTGGGAAGTGAGAGGGAACAGTTGGGTCAAGGTTTCTATTGAACACTGTATTGAACACCACATGTGTCTTTAGCATGAGTGCTGCATCTGTCTTCCTCTAACCATGACCACATCTCCCCAAATGACCTGCATCTTTTCCCATGCAGCTCAGTACTTTGAATGTCATCTAATTAGCCACCCCCATTTCCTTTTTCCAGTCTCTTCTCTATTTACTGTAGTAAGATTCTATTTTCTCGTCTTACCACCACGACAGCTCATACTAGGATTGCCAGTTATTTCCATTTCACCCTGGATGCTTTCAAGATTATTGTCACTTGCTTGGCAACTGGCACTTGCTACTGCTGACCACTTCCTCTTTGAAACACCCTTCCTTTGGTTTCTCTGTTTTAGGTTATATTTGTCAAAAGGTGATAACACACTCTTTTTCTCCTCTCTTTGACGGTGTCTTTCTAGTTTCCTTTGTCATTTTATTCTGCTT
Source organism: Castor canadensis (assembly GCF_047511655.1). Taxonomy (NCBI): domain Eukaryota; kingdom Metazoa; phylum Chordata; class Mammalia; order Rodentia; family Castoridae; genus Castor; species Castor canadensis. The sequence continues at coordinate 35,194,481 of NC_133404.1, read as the reverse complement.
GAAGTGGCCATTAAGTGTTTGAGTTCTTTAAGGTTCATTCTGTCTTTTTATATTTTGCTTGACATTCTTCTCCATTCCCAGGTTTTGTGTGCTGGAGGGGAGCAGGGAAAGGGGGGAGGGTAGAAAGAAAATTAAGTGGGAGGGGGAAGGTAAAGAAAGGAGATTAAGGTCATATACCTGTGTGAGACAGAACTAAAAAACCTCTTGTAGTTGCTTTAAGTGGGGTGGAGAGGGGTCTGAAAGGGAGAGATGATGGGGACAATGTAAATAAGGTACAATATAAGACTAATTAGAATTGTCACTATGGATCTCCCCCTTATACAATGAATATATCCTAATAAAAATTTTAGGATAAAAAAAGGAAATATAATTAAAGGCTTGAGGATTAAGACTTTCTTAATGGCTCAGTGTGTGGTTAATTCTCCAGCTGTTAGGTTCTTGGTATGCCAATAATTGAAGCAGTTTGGGTTTGTCGTTTAGATCAGGTTCTAGGTATGCCAAAAATTGAAGCAGTTTGGCTTTGTCGTTTAGATCAGGTTCTAGGTATGCCAATAATTGAAGCAGTTTGGCTGTGTTGTTTAGATCAATGCTTTTCTGATCCTTTTATATTCTTGTTCTTCCCGTAAAGAAAAGATGACAGGTATTGAGAAATAGTAATGATGTCGAATCTATGGGACTCATTAAAGGGGATGAGACAGGGAATGTTAAAGCTAATCACAACCTAATTAGAACTAAAGCCATGCACTAAGAAGTCCAGATTTCAAGGGATATGGTAAGATTTGAATAGATTAATATCTATGTAGTTATTATTTTTAATTATGAAAAACCTGCACAAGCACACATGTGTATACATAGATAGCTTCATTTGTACATTATTTAAAGGCTACAAATAAAATTTTATACAAACTTTCTAAATAATGATAAGAGAAGGCAGTCTTCTCATTTCTATTATTCCTACCCAAACATGACCAGATATTACAGGAAAAGAAAATCATGTCTCTTCTTTCGTGAATATAGGTGTAAAAATCCTAGGAAACATTAGCAAATCAAATCTAGATATGTGTAAAACTGTTACCTTAGTGGGATTTATTTTAGCAGTGTAAGGAAGAGCAAATACTTAAAAAGCAATACAAGTCCTCGCATAAACAGCAAAGGTGAAAATCACAAGCTTACTTTGAAAGGTGTAGAAGCAGGGATTGGTACAGTGAACACCATTTATAATAGAAACTAAATGAACTGGAAGGAGGTGGGAACTTCCTGAATGTAATGAGTATTTTAAAAAGCCTACCCAAAATATCATACTAATTTTTTTAACTGTGAAAGCTTTCACTCTGAGAGTGGTTACCAAAGAAAGATGTCCCCTCCTACCACTTGTGTTTAACAATTGGAAAAAAAGCTAGAAAAGGAAACTGTTATTATTCATAGATGCTACTGACTGAATGAATACAAATCCTGAAAGTAGTTACCAAAATTATATATTGTCAGAAGGAATAACTGAGGTCAGCAGAATCATTGAATGCAAGGTCAATATATGAAATTGTATTTTGATAGGCCAATAATAAATAGATAAAGATAAAATAATACCATTGACGGCAGCATCAAAAGTTATCTTAGGAAAAATATGGAAAATGTCTACATGGAAAGTTTCAAAATAAAATTGAAGAAAATTTAAAGCTAAATATGAATTTTCCCTATATCCTTATATTGTTTCTACCAACTATGGGAATAATTATCTTTTCCTATAATATTATCAAATTCTTTTACATTATCTTATTTCATTACCTAGTTGTGCATCTTTGGACTAGTAAATCAATGGCACTTTATGGTAGCTCTATGATAATCTTGATACCTTGAAGATTCAGTCTTCACAACTTATTTTTTTCTGCTACACCTTGCCTGTTCTGGGCCTTTATAGTTCAAAAACTTATTCTTTTCCACTGTTGGTCGGGATGTAAATTTTTTATCATAAATTTTTGTTAGGATATAGTCATCATACGGGGGGGATTCATAATGACAATTCCTAGTAGGCTTATGTTGTACATTAGTTATGTTGCCCCCATTTTCTCTCCCGCATAGCCCCCTCCCCACCCCACTTAAAGCAATCTCAAGAGGTCTTTTAGTTCTGTTTCATATAGGTATATGAAGTCCATCAACCATATACCATCACCTCCTTCCTTCACCCTCCTCTCTCTCACTAGTATCTCCCACCCTTGCACACACAGTGCCTATTTTATAGTCCTGGTTTTGTTATTAATATTTAAATTAACATTCAAAGGGGTGTCTCAATATATGCCCCCTGTGTGTGTGTGCTTTACTTTGGTCTGTTCAATCCCTTCACATACTCTCCCTTAGCCCTGTATTTCCCATCCCCCCATTTTTCAACAGTCTTCAACAGACATCCTTATATCCTCTACCTTCACATCTTATTGTATGCAATATTACTGATGCTCTATCATTTTCTTTACCTTTCCCTCTTTCCCCGAGTTCCATAGAGAAGTTCCACTGTTACAAACGTGTTCTGCGTCTGAGTTTGTATATGATCATGCTTGTTTTTATTTATATGTTTATTTTTGGATCTATCTTCCATGTAAAAGAGAGAACATATGTCTTTTGTGTTTCGATCCTATCTAACTTTACCTAATATGATGTCCTTAATATGATGCATCCATTTACCTTCAAACCCCATATTACTTGTGGCTGAGCAATACTCCATTGTGTATATATACTATAATTTCATGATCCATTCATCAGTTGTAGGACATCTTGGTTGTTTCCAGAGCTTGGCTATTGTGAACAGTTTTGTAATGCACATCATTTACAGGGGTCTCTACTGTAACTTGTCATGTGTTCTTTTGAGTAGATGCCCAGGAACGGTATCACTGGATCATATGGCAGTTCTATCTCTAGTTTTTTGAGGAATCTCCAGTGTTTTCCATATTGGTTGTACTAATTTGCATTCCCACCAGCAGTGTATAAGGGTTCCAATTTTGCCCCATCCTTGCCAGCATTTGTTGTTGTTTTTAACTTTGGTTATGGACATTCTAACTGAGGTGGGATGAAATCTAAGTGTTGTTTTGATTTGCATCTCTTTTATAACCAGGGAATTGCTGGCCATTTGTACCTCTTCCTTTGAGAATTCCTTGTTTAATTCATGTGCCCATTTCTTTATTGGGGTGTTGATTCTTTGGGAGATGAGTTTTTTTAGTTCCCCGTAGATTCTGGATATTAGTCCCTTGTCGGATGAGTAGCTGGCAGAGATTTTCTCCCCTTCTGTGGACTGTCTCTTGAGACTGGTGATGTTTCCTTCTGCTGTGATCTGTGCAGAAGCTCATTAGTCAGCAGTACCATTTGTTCATTGTTTCTCTTAGATGCTGAGCCTTTTGAGTTCTGTGTAGGAAGTCATTCCTGATACATATCAGTAGAACTTTATTTTTAAACCAACTTGTAAGAAAGAGCAGGCATTGATAAAACTGAATAAAATACAAGATAAATTCTGCTAAGATTTAACAAGCAAAACATGACTTTCTGTTTCATAATCATTTTTAAAGAAACAACTGTGGCTTTATTGAATCTTTTATTCCATGCCAAAATATTAAAATAGTAGGGATATATTCATAAATAGGATAGAGGATGAAACAGCAATACTATGAAAATTTTATACTGATGTGCTTGAAACTGTGAATAAAAATCTACACTTTCCTAGAAAATATATACTCAGTTTCCCCAAACTTTCATGCACAAATAACTATACAGATGAGTTCTGGCAATCACTGAAGAAATTTTGCTCTTAACACTAAACTTTTCTAAACATAGTATAATCCTCACTCTCAAAACAAAAACACCAACAAAGGACTATAAGACCACATAACATGTAAACATAGACAGACAAATCCTAAATAAAATATTTGCAATCTGAATTTAGCAATGATATTTTAAAGTAAATGAATGAAAAAAATTGGTTTATCTCAGACTGAGAAAGGTAGTTCAATATTGTTATATCAATGTAATGTGCTCCATTAACAAATGAAAGGAGAAAAAATATCATTTAAACAGATGGAAGAAAAATGTTTTGACAAAATTCAATACTTGTTCAGCTTATGTATTATTAAGCTAAAAGGTGTATTTACTTACCAGAAATGTCTCAAGGAATATTACAAAATCCTTTTAAGTACAACTACCTTTTATTTGAACTAGAAGCCCTGATATGCAGAAAGCAAACATAAAACAAAACAAAAGGTGGTTTGAAAAATATTTTAAAAAATTAACATTTGATATCTGAAAGCTGCAAATGATTGTAGTTTTTCAAGAAATTATTAGTATCAAAATTATTTCAGGATTAGGTGTGGTGTTTAATACCTGTGATCCCAGCAATGCAATAGAGGCAGGTAGGAGGACTGCAGTTCTAGACTAGCCTCTGGAAAAAACCTTGAGATCCTGTCTGAAAAATAATTAAAAGCCAAAAGTGCTTGGAGGCATGGCTTAAGTGATAGAGCACTTGCCTAGCAAGTGCAAGGCCTTAAGTTCAAACTCTAATACCATCCAAAAAAATAAATTATTTCAATAAGATGATTAGAATTAAAATCACCACATAAAAGCTAACTATTTTCCTAATATATGAATTCACAATAAATATATAATAAAATGTCAATAACTATAAATCTATTATGAGTTGCCCACATACTGATTTAGTCAAATATGGGAAGATGCCTGTTTTGAAAATTTAAAGAATGTAGTGGATGATCATTGAAAACTACTTACATTTACACAGAACCATATCATTACCCAAATGAATCAAAAACTTACATCTATAGAAAAGTTCAAACATAGGTATTTATAGCATCTTTATTTATATTGCAAATATGGAAACAGCCAGGATGTCTTTCAGCAGGTGAATGCATACACAGGGGTGAAACCAGACAATGAAATATTATCCAGAGATAAGAAGAAATGTACTATCAAGCTGTAAAAAGACAAGTGAACCGCAAGTACATATTGCTCAGTGAAATAAGTTAGCCTGAAAGGTTACATGGTGTAGGTTTTCCACTATGTTATTCTGGAAAAGACAAAGCTGCACAGACTGCAGAAATATCAGAGGCTGCCAGGGGCCCATGGTCAGAGGAGAGAGGATGAATAGGTGGAAGTGCAGGGGCCCATTAGGGTAGTAAAACTATTCTGTATGACATCATAATGACTTATGCATGACTTATACATAAATCAAAACTCCTAGAACTGTACAACAAAGAGTGAAATATAAGGTAATCTTTAGCTAATAAAATGTCACTATTGTTTCACCAATTAGAACAAACTAACCATACCAATGCGAGATGTAAATAATAGGGATGACTGTGTTGAGGGGATGGACAAACAGAATGTACATAGGAACTTTCTGCTGCATATTCTCTGTATACTTTATGTTTTCTGTACAGCTCCCCTGTCATCCTAAAACTGTTCTAAAATATTCTTTCAAAAAAAACCTACAGAAAGTAACCATATTCATGGCTAGGTAGATAACAAAATCACTAATAATGTCTTCAAATTAATTTGTAAAGGAATTACCCATCAGAATTCTCACTTTTTTGGGGGGTAGAGATGTTAAAAATTAGGTTTTAACATTTACATGAACTAGCAAAGAAATAAAAACAATTTGGAGAGCCACGACAAGATAGGTAGCTTACCCCACTAGATATTAAGTCTTTAAGTCTATAGCAGTAATTATTTTATATATGACATGGGTATAGATAATGAGGTATGCACTTTATATATTAAAATTTTATTCCCGGTAGAGGCAGCATTGCAGGTCCTTGTAGGATAGGCCTTTGCAATAAAAGGTGCTTTGAAATTTGATCATCCATATGAATAAAAAATGAAATCTCATACTCATCTCAAAACACACAAACACTTCAGGGTGAGTGACTGGTTGTGAAGGACAGAAATTTGGAGCTTTTCTAAGAAACTCTGTGAGAATATACTGGTGACTGAGAATTCTAAAACCATAGCTATCATATGCACTCTGCACCCAATATACAATACAAAAAAGGAAAATGATAATTTCAATCACCAACTTTAAAAAAAATCGAACCTTAGAATCGTATCATGTTGAAAAAGTAATCATTGGATCTCCTTCCACATCCAGACTGGTAAACATAAAGTCTTGCACTACTGGGTCCAAGGATGTTATACAAAGGGACTTCACTGGGCAATGTCAGGTATTTAAAATAATGTACCTACTTTAGAGAATGGTTTGTCAATACCTAGCTAGTCAAGTTTAGAATGCACATAACCTATAAGTCTTCTCTGAGATCTGTTTATCAATGGCTCTTACTGGTAATATAAGCAGGACAAGTCTCTTTCATAGCCCTAATTTGTGAGCTATGTCCTCTACCACAATTCTTACAAAAGCAAACCATATATTATTCACCCCTTTTCTTTTTTTAATGGCTGTTCTATACTGGGGTTTGAACTCAGGCCTCACACTTGACAGGTACTCAACCACTTGGGCCACATCTCCAACCCTTTTTTCCATTTGTTATTTTTCATGTTTTTGCCTGGGCTGACTTTGGATTGTGATCTTACTATGTATAGCTCCTGCTTATTTAGGGCTTTATAAGACACGTACCACCATGCCTGGCTTTTTTGTTGAGATGGGAGTCTCGCTAACATTTTGCTAGGCTGGCCTGGAACCATGATTCTCCCATCTCCACCTCCTGAGTAGATGGGATTAAAATTGTGAGCCACTGTGCCCAGTCCTTTTCATTTTTATCACTTCTAATCAGGTGTGTAACTGATATAAAACTCAGGGAGAAACTGGCATATGTGACAAGTAGAAAAATCTTTAAATCTGTTTGTTGTGGTACAATTTTGTGTCTTAAGTGCTCATGTGCATGGATATTTATCAATAAATTATATGTCTTCCTGTAATGAAATCAACACAAATTTCAAATGTCTTTAATAAACCTGCGTTTATCACTGTCAAAAATATTTTAGTGCAGTATTGATTGAGAAGCGTGTTAAGAATATATCACTTAAGTGATGAGAAAGTAAAGTTGATGAGAAGCAAAGTTTAGAGTCATGAAAAATACTGTCTCCATATCCTAAACAAGATCTAATAAAACTCACAGATATAATAAATATAATTTCATACACTGGTTGCTCCAGCAGGGCATTATGAGAAAGTCATCAGAGAGATGCACATAGGACTTGTAATTGTATTTAAGTTTTTAATTCATGAGGTATATCACCAGTACCTGTGGTACATAATTTATATTTTTACCTCATATGAATAAGTTTACTAACTTAATAAGTTTACTAATCACATTGACACAGAAAACAGACCAGAATAAAAGAAAGGTGAAAGTACAAAAAAGAAGGCTGGAAGCTTGAGAAGAAAAAAACGGTAGAGTTCTATTTCTAAATTTCCTTGAAGTTTAGCCCTGCCTGAAAGTTAAATAATTCTGATTGCCTTAGTGCTTGTCTTACATTCTAGGCTAAAAATTCAGTCTTCTTTGGAATCAGTTTGACTTTAGATCTCAGAACTTGTTTATTGTTGCTTAGAAAATTAATATCCAGAGAGAAGACTACTGTTGTATGAGTGAAAAAAACCAGAGACAATGACTTAATTTTTAATACATATTTGTATAGCTTTTCAAAAAACAGTGAAATATAAAACAATAACGGAAGTTCATATGGTAGTATATAACCCAAAGTGGAGAGTCTTTCAGTGAAATTCATAGGTCCAGAAGTTTTAAAATTGTTATGAAGTAGGATATGTGTAAATTAACATGGTGATACGTAAACTAAAGGGCTTTAGAAATTATTTAGAGCAGGAAAAATCAAGTAAGACCTGAGGGCAGATGATATTGTGCTGAAGCCCACTCATTTAATATTTACTTAATGTGTGCAATGTGCTTTAATGGACATGATCTCACAGATTCTAAGTAGCAATTTGTTCATTAAACAAGAAAAATAAAATGGAAAGAAAGTCTATCAGCAGATGTAGTTTGAGTTTCTTCTTAGCTTTTTAAATTAATTTCTGTAGGCACAACTTAAATGAATATGGATACTGAAGACAATTGAATTTTTGATCTCAGAGATACAATGTTCACTGGATATTGATCGAATATTGACAACCAGATATTCATAGTTCACACCCTTTTTATTCCTCCCCCAACTTTTCATGAGATAAAGTCCCCAAATTTAGTATCAGTCCTTTCCACCCTGCCAAAATTCTACATGGAGGAAGTCTGGTCAAAGAATTATCCTAGAAAGCATTGCTGGCTGCTCTGTGATTTGAATTGCTATTTCGATTGATAAAACAACTCCTTTTTCAATTTACACTCAAGAACTTTGCAAATGGCTATTTGAGTCAGTGTTATTGGCCAACTCTAATAAGTTCATTAAAAAAATGCTGTGCCATTCTGAGAACCTCTTTCCTTCCTTGTGGTCCAGGTTCGTTCACACTCTGGGGCTGGTGTTTAAAATGTTTGTTGTTCTTTTTCCATCTGAGCAATTTCTAGCTGCTAGCTGCAGAGGATGTCTGTTTTGAAACCATAATAAATGGAACTTCCATTAGGCTCATTGGCTTGGGGCTGTTTCCTGTAAAGAAGTGGTCCTGCCATTAGTGGTTTGGAGAAGCAGAGTGCTTATTTTTGTTCATGAAATAGAAACTGGAGTTTATCGGGAAGAGTAGCATACGTATCTTCTTTTGTGAAGAGATGTTGCTTCTGGTGCTGACACTTTGCAAAGCATGGGCTATATTTTTGTTCTGATGTTTAATTAATATATTTCATATATTAAATTAACGCATAGTAATTGTCCGTGTTTAGAGGGTGCAGGGTAACATTTCCATTCATGTATACAGTGTGTCATAATTAGGTCAGGATTAGTGGAATCTATTTCCTCATACGTATATCATTCCTTTGTGTTGGGGACATTAAAAATCTACACTGTTAACTACTTTGAAATACTTAATTAACTGTTGTCAACCATGTATACCCTACTGTACAATAATTGATTACAATTTAACTTGTAGCCCTTTGGATCTTATGACAATAACCTGTGAACTTATAGTTCACAGAAAATGGAGCAAATATGTTTGAATTTTAAAAAAAATATTATTTGAGATAAGGAAAGCTAGACATATTTTAATATGCAAGTCATTGGATTTGTCTCACTAGGCTTTTCTTATTTAACTCTTCCTTTGACATATTCCATAAGTTTTCCCATGAGCTGGAGTACACGCTAATATTGGAGGAGTGACATTTCCAGGTACATAAGAGACCATACTCTAATTATCTGCACACACTTTTAAGAACACCTATTTTTTTCCCCAGGACACATTTTGTTGTGTTTATATTTGTACTTCTGGTTCTGTACTGATTACAGATTTGAAGAAAAAATGATTAGAATACATTTGGAAAGCTCATTAAAAAAAGCTCTATTTCTAGGTAAGATGTAATAAAATGAACTTCAGCAGTTGGATTAGAGAAGAATGTCGAATTAAACACCACTCAACTGGAGTCAAGTTTACCAATTTTTTCTTTTCCCCAAACAACCCACTTCTATGATCACACCAAAGAGGAAAAACAAAACAAAATATCCTTAGTGTCTCAGGACTGTAGCTTATACTATAGTCTTCCTAAATAGAGAAGACATTCCCTCCTGTCCCATTACTGGGTCTCCTGCAGTTTTTCCTTGGTATCTGCTTTTGCTGCTAACACTTCCAACATGAAATTGCCAGAGACCATGGGCAATCTGGATCATTTTTCCAATTTGAATTCAGTGCAGCTCAAAATTTGGAATAGAGCGGGGTGGGCGTGTGGTTAGATAAAGAAGTATCCACAAAATGCTCTTTTGTTCTAGCTTCTAGCTCAAGGAGAAGAAAGGGGAAGTCCTGATGCTTGGGTCAGGGGGACTCCCCCATCTTTTGAGTCTCTTTTGTGCTCAGTTTTGTCACACTTCAGCTTCAGCTTCCACACAATCTAGTGGAGCTGGTGTCAGCAGAAGTCTCTAGCAATGGGAAGCTCAAGAAGCCAAAATGGGGGTCGGAGGAAGGTTCTTTTTATTTGGTGAAGCAGTGGACCAGGGCAAGGCCAATTCATTGCTTTGTTTCTTTATAAATCTTTATCTTTACACTAGTCTTGTGTGATCATAGAAATGGGTTGTTTCTGTTTGGAGAACTACAAAGGGAAGTTCCTGGGTATCAGAAAGTCACTTGCAAGAAAATGAATGAAACTGGAGATCATCATGGTAAACCAAATAAGCCAGTCTCATAAACACAAGTATCACATGTGTACTTATGTAGAATTTAGAAGGAGGGAAGGACATGAAAGTTCAAAGAGAAACTATTATGGGTGTGGGAGGGGAAAAGGGGACTGGGGAGGAGTATAAGTACGGCAATAGAGGTGATGAACATGATCAAAGTATATTACATGCATATAGGGAAATGTCTTAATAAAATCCATTACTTTGTGTAATCAACATTCATCAATAAAAATTGAAAAGAAAGAAAACCAATCACAGCACAGAAATATGAGAAGTAGAACCCAATGGAATTTTTAGAATTGAAAAATACAATAGCTCCTATGTTTCTTCCATCCTCACTTAAAAAAAATACAACAAATCTCACTGAATGGATTGAATAGCAAAATAAGAATGATAGAGAAAAGAATCAGTAAGTTTCTAAATAAGGCAATAAAAATTATCCAACTTGAATAAAAGATAGGAAAAGACTGAAAAATAATACAGACCTGGGGAGTATAGGACAATAATAAAAAGTATAACTTTTATATCATGAGAAATTGAGTGTGGCTGACAAAGAATAAAGTATTCAAAGAAATAATGGATGGGAACTCTCCAAGTTTAACCAAAGACATAAATTTATAAATTCAAAAAGCTAAGCTAACCTCAAGTGGGACAAGCATAAACACGCATATACCATAAACTCCTGCTAAAGACAACAAAAAATCCTCAAAGTCTAACTGAATACAATAGGTTCACTGCGTGCAAAATCACAAATCACAACCATTAGGTTAAAGAGTGGAGAAAGATTTATTACCCACAATGAGTAGGGGGAACACTGGAGTTACTTGCAAAGCAATATTTATTTTAGCAAAGAAAGTATGGGAATTTTACTTGAAGATATTGTAGGAAACTTAGAGGAAAGCGTGTTTCAGAGCATGCTCAATTTAAGATTACAGGGCAGATGTTTGAAAAGGAAAGATAATAGCTACTGGGCATGCATGCTCAGCTTAATATTATAATGAGTCAAGTTTACCCTAGATTGCCTAAAGATTGTCTCCATGACCTTATCTGGTTCTCCACAAATTGCTCTAAGAGTCTTAGCTGAAACAAAAAGAAAGGGTGAGTATGATGGTGTATTAATGCAGGAATTTGATCCCAAAAGGCCTTGCTTATTTAATGGCTAACAAGAGCAGTGATGATATCTATAGAAGAGCAAACATTCAGAGGGCTAAGATTTCACACCAGAAACCATGGATGGCAGAAGTGGTACAGAATTTTTAAAGTACCGAAATAGAACTGCAGAATCCAATTTCTAACTAAAATATCATTCAGGAATGAAAGGTGAAATAAAGACATTTTCAGATAAGTGCAAATTAGAACGTGGAGCCAGCAGAGCTACTATGAAATAACTAGATCAGAAAATTTATTAAATTGATAAGAAATGGTACCAAAAGAAAAATTGGAGTACTAAGAATGGAGGAAATGGTAAAGCAATAGACACTTATTCCCTTGAATTCTAAAAAATATGCTTTATAGTTGAAATCAAGAGTTTGACATTATCTGGAAAATTTCAATGTATTTATATTTAGTATTTAAGATAGCTTATTATGTGGAGAAGAGAGCTATATGGTGATGTAAAGAGGAAGAGCAATCTCCCTCCTCATCTCTCGATGGCCATCTCTTAATACTAGGATCCTTTGAATATGTTATGTTATGAAGCAAAAGTAAATGTGATTAATACTATAGACCTTGAGGTTGGGGAGCAGTCTGTATTTTAATTGGAAGAGTCCTTAAAATGGGAAAAGAAAGACAAATTAGTGGGACAGAACACTGCTGTGTCCGGTTTTGAAGAAGGAGGAGGAACCATGACTCAAGAAATGTGAGCAGCCTCTGGAAGCTGGAAAGTACCCTGAGCTGCCAGACAACAGGAAAATGGAGAACTTAGTCCTAAAAAGAAGGAATGAAATTCTACTAAAGAACTGGTCGTTGGTGGCTCATGCCTGTAATCCTACCTATTTAGGAAGCTGAGATCTGGAATATCGAGGTTCGAGGTCATCGCAGGCAAATAGTTCATGAGATGCCATCTCCAAAATAACCAGAGAAAGTGGACTGGAGGTGTTGCTCAAGCAGTAGAGCACCTGCTTTGCAAATGTAAAGCTTGGAATCTCCAAGAACTGAATTTTTTTTTTTTAGCGTCTTCAAGAAGGCATGCACCCTTCATAAGACTTTGGTTTTAGTTCAAGGAGACCTGTCTTGGGCTTCTGACCTCCAGAACAGAGAGATGATAGATTTGTCTTGTTAAACCACAAAGTTTCTAGTTATATTTTATGGCAGCAATAGAAAATAAACAAAATCCATTAGGTTTCTTTGTTCCACTTGAAGTGGTAAAGCAATGATTCTCAGCATAATGTGTAAAACTTTAACTGTGCTTGGTAGAAACCTTAGAGCAATGACTAAAATTTATACAAAAGGGACATAGTCAAAATTATACTTGCAAAATGCAGCACTAAAAATATCCAAATAACCCTAAAGAATGCAGAAATGGGAAACAGAAGAATGAAAAATAGGAACAAACAAGAAACAAAATGATAGATCTGAATCCAAATATATCAGTTACTATGTTAAATGTAAATGGTCCAAACAAGTCAACAAACAGGTAGAGGTTGATAGGCTGAATTTTAAAAAATTACCTGAGTACTTTCTGGAAGGAATTCATGTCAGACATAATGATATAGATATCTTAAAGGGAAGAGAATGGGAAAATATTGCAACACAGATACAGATCTAAAGAAAACTGGAGTGGCTATATTAAAATCAGATAAGGGAGACATCAGAACAAAGAAAATGGCTGTGGATAAAGACAAATGTTTAATATTGATCAAAGTTCAGGTCAGCAAAAAGATATAATCCTAAATGTGCTTGCAACTAACAGAATGTCAAAATATGGAAGGAACACTGACATAAGTGAAAGTAGACTCAAATTCACAGTTATAGTTGAAAAATCAACTCTTCTCCATCAGTAGCAGAAATAATAGAAAACCAATACAGATATAAAAGAACAGAATTACCAAGAGAGTGGGTCAAAAGAACATTTCTAAAATCCTCCACTCAACAATAATAGATGAACAGTCTTTTCAAGCATACACGGAATGCACACAAAATAGACTACAGCTTGATACCAATTTTTAAAAGTCTCCAATATATTTAGAAGTCAACAATAAACCCCAGCTCAAAAAAGAAGTTTGAGGAAAAAAAATTAAAAAGTTAATAAAAGCAAAAATCTGATATAATTCTACATGACTCAGAGAACTTGAAGGTAAATTAGAAAGTATTTCAAACTAGCTGAAAAATGAAAACATAATCACAATTCATGGAGTGCAACTTATAAGTAGTCTTGAACCTTATTTTTAAAATGAAGAAATGATTCAAGTCAGTGTGCTATGACAGCAGTTAGCAAACCTGCTCTGTAAATGACTGGATTGAAGATACTCAGTTCTGTGAGCCATTTGGTTGCTGTTGTTTTACTATTAAATTGCAATTGTAGTACAAAAGCAGCTATGACCAATTGTAAATATGTGTAGCTATACTCAATGAAACTTTATAAAAATTGGTGTCTGAATCTTGCCTATGAGTTGTGGCCATCTGTTGAATTTAGCTATTACCTTTAAAAAGGCAAAAAGAGAAAATTAACCTACATTAAGCAGAAGGAAAGAAATAAGAACAAGAACAAAGATACATAATGTTGAAAATAGTAAAACAATGAAAAACAAAGAAAACAAAAACCTTTTCCTTAAAAATTAATACAATCAATAAATAGCTAATATATAAATTTGTGGTGGAATACTGCATTCTCTGTGAGATCAAGAAAGTGGTAAGGTCATTCACTCTTATTATTTGTTTTACACAAAAATCTTTAGGCAGCAGAGTAAATCAAGTAAAAGAAATAAAGTTATATAAAATGAACATTAAGAAATAAAAACAATCCTTTCCACAGACAATATGATTTTCTATGTAGAAGATCCAAAAGAATCTTACAAAACTAGTAGTTAGGTTTAGCAAGTTCAAAGGACAAAAGGTCAACATACAAAATTCAGTGCAATTTCTACACACTACACCAAACATGAAATACTTATAAATCTAATAAAACGTACTGGATATGGATGCTCAAGTTGGAAAATGCTAATGAAAGAAACAAAAAAAACCCTTAAGTGGAGAAACCTTCCATGTTCTTTTGTTAGAAAACTCAACATGATAAAAGTGTCAGTGCTTCCCAGACTGATCTATAGATTTAATACAATGCCAATAAAAATTGCAGCTGGTCTTTTTGTACATGTAAACAAACTCATCCTAAAACTGACGTCGAAGTACAAGAGAACAGAAATAGCTAAACACATTTGGAAAAGAATGAATTTGGAGTCACACATCCTGATTTTAAGACTAGCACACACTAGTCAAAACAAAATTGCAGGGAAAGAGCGATGGACATTTAGATCAGTGGAATGCAATAGACAGTCAAGGAACACAACCAAACACATATGGTATTTGATTGTTGGAGAAGGTGCTAAGTAATTTCCTTTTTAAAAATTTATTATTATCATTATTGTTGTTGTACTGGGGGTACATTGTGACATTTACAAAAGTCCTTACATTATATTAAAGTTTATATCATCCCCTCTATCATTCCCCTCTAATAAACAATAGTATTGGAAAAATTTGTAACCTATTTTATAAAAGAGAAAATTGAACTAAACGTCATGCCTTATGCAGAAATTCTCTTAAAATGTAAAACTATAGAACTCTCATAACTCAAGAATGAGAAAGCAAACAACTGAAACTTTAAAATTTGGGTAAAAGTCTTGAACAGATGTTACTGAACTACATGCAACATTAGCACATAAATGCATGAAACAATTTTTAATATCATGCACTATTATGAAAGCAAAAATAAAAAACCCTATGATAGCCTATGTACTTATGAGAATGGCTGAAATTAAAATTATGGATGTGGCAAGTGCTGGGTAGAATGTAGAATAACTGGAATTCTCCTAGTTGTTGGTAGAAATGTAAAAATCACAGAGACACTCTAGAAAAGTTTCTATAAAGTAAACATTCACTTACCCTATGACTCAGAAATTACCCTCCTGGACATTTATTCCAGAGAAATGAATACATATGTTTCCTATAAAGGAAAACCTCTACACAAATGTTTATAACAGTTTTATTTATAGGAGCTAACAATTATAAACCACCTAAAAGTCCTTTAAGGGAATAGGTAAGTTGTGATGCATCCTTACAATGGAATATTGCTCTCAGCAATAAAAAGGAAATGAACTTCTGGCAGGTGCAACAATTTGAATGCATCTCAAAAGTATTATCCTGAGTGAAAGAAGCCAGTCTCTAAAAGTTACATACTGTATGATTCTATTCATGCCATTCTTGAAAAGACAAAACTGTAATGATGAATAGCAGTTGTCAAAGGGAACAAGTGGGGGCTTGGGAGGAGTGACTGTAAAGGGATAATCCCTTCTGTGACCTGATTGTTAGGGTGGAAACAAAAATTTATAAATGTGTTAAAACTACAGAGCTGTACACCAAAGGGAGGAAAGCCAATTTTTCTATAGGTTGATTTCAGAAACATAAAAATTATAATGTACATTTTTTTTCAAAACAAACAAGGTGGACTTGTGATTCCAGCATCCAGTGGAATAATTGTGGGTATATCCTTACGTCCCACCTGGATTTTCTCTTGAAGATGGTATAATGTCCTGATAATGTGTTCATTATACCAACCTTCCCCAATTTGTCTCCTGCCCTCTCAAAAAGGAGAGAAGTTATTCACTGGCAAGAACAGTTTCTTATTTCCCCATACAACACATTCATCAGAGATACACTTGTCTCAAGCCCTTTTTTCCATTTTCTGACAGAAATTTCTGATTTCTCAGATACAGAATTTCAAATCTCTCCATTTTGTGAGAGTCTAATTCCTCTCGTAATTTCTCCTCAAAATAAGCAGATTACTCCTAAAGGGAGCACAAGCCTCTCTCTCTAGGATTTTGATTCTTAATCTTTGGTCTGCACAAGGACCAGGGAGGTTTATTGGAAGACAGAGTCTTGGGACTTGGGTTCATTTTATGTGTAGAAGCCCAAGAATATACATATGCATGGAAACAGCACAAATAATCTCCCTGTATAGCTATCCTTATCTCAAGGTAGCAAAAATGCCATGTTTTTCTTATTATCTTTTATGTTTCTTCTTCAACAAAATCAGAGAATAAGAGGGCAGAACAGGTTCTGCCTGGAGGCAAAAGGGTAGGTGGCCCAAATAATGTATGTACATGCAAGTACATGTAAAAATGATAAAGTAAAAAATTTTTTTAAAGACATTCTTTTGACAAGTCTTGTGTGATGTCTGTCTACTCTATTTCTGTCTCTCTCACTCTCAATACTCATATGAAATCTGCAAAGCTCCACTCAATTCTGTTGAACACCGTACATATCTCACTGTCCTCCACTATGTGAGTACATCTTGAGTCTCATTGTTTACACAGAGCTCCTAATGCTGCTTCTGTTCAAATACACCCCGTATCTTATTCTCTGCTACAGAACACACCTAGTCCATTCTGGAGGTTTGTTTGCTCATGCTGATGGTTATTAGGCAGGGCTACAGAGACTTAGTTTCCTTCAACAGACAAAAATTCAGCATGCACCCTGACTGTGTGTTCTCTGGACTACTTTATCTATGACAAAATACCTTATCATAAAATGAGATGGGGAAGGTACACAAACTTTTTCTGGGCCCTGGCTTCATTTTTTCTCAGCGAAATTGGCATGGTAAGTACAGGCCAGGTCACAGTGGCCAACCACAGTCTTCCACATTGAAAGGATTTATTCTGAGGCAGTTGGCACATAGAATAAGGTTATGTCTCCAAATTTGATTTGATTTGGTCACTGATGGGTTCCACCTGTTACATCTCAAGTCACCTCTTTTCACCATGCTCTGTGGTTACATATCTATCAGTGATGCTTGCTTTTCACTCACTCCTGACTGTATGTGAGTGACTACTGTCCTTACCCACATTCTCAGAATGAATCTCTTCCACCATTATAGAAGTTTTGTTAGTTCTTCTGGGTAAGAACAGAGCTCCCATTTTTATAAGTTTTCTCTCTCATTGTCATTATGTTAGCATAAAATGTAAATGTACTACATGGAATCCAAGTTCACATGACCCTATTTTTGCACTTTAAAACACACGCTTAGTTCTGGAAAGGAAACAGAGATTGGTAAACTGGAGGCTGCTGCCTGGTTTTATAAATAAAGTTTTATTAGAACACAGCAATGTTAATGTTTTTTCATGTTTTCTTTGTCTGTGATGCCAGCAGAGTTGAGTAGTTTCAACAGCCATCACCTGACCCATCAAATGTAAAATATAAGGTCCACTGTAGGCATATATGGAATTATCCCAATAAAATATTCTCAAATTATTAATGCATGATAATTCAAAACCAAAATTAAATAATTAAAAATATTAATAAAACAAAAGTATAAAATATTCAGTAACTGCCCTGATGCAGAGACTGTTTGCTGATCCTTGATTTAGTGAAGTATAATTGACCAGACTGATGAAAAACCACAGTTCTTATTATAGTGTCTTAGCTCTGCTTTCTCTGCAGAGGAAATACAAAAGTAGATTTCCTTTGAAGATTCGACTTAACTTTATAACCTCATTTATTTCTTGAACTTTTCTGTAATGACTCTGATAAAAACTTTAAAGGTTCTGTTCCTTAAAAATGCTTTTCCCAGTATTTCTGGACGTTATGAATTGAATGTTTTAATCTCTATCACTTAATGGAAAGTGTAGATTTCTGGGTTTTCTCCTTCTTCCGTGTGCTCTGACACCATAAAGAAGATTCACGTCCTCTCTCCCATGTTCTGTTTTATAGGATCGTGGAAGATATTTTCAATAAAGGTACACTCTTTTGAGGAGTGAATTCTTGGTTCTTCATGCAGCCATGGATCTGGATAAACCTTCTGTCTGGGGTTCATTAAAACAGCGGACGAGGCCACTGTTAATCAACTTGAGCAAGAAGAAGGTGAAAAAGAACCCAAACAATCCCCTAGACTTAAGAGCACAGCATCACCTGGACAGGCGCCTCAGTCTCTCTGTACCTGATCTCCTGGAGGCTGAGGGCTTGGCCCCAGAGGGTCTGCCTTACTCTGGGCCCCAGTCTTCCTACACCTCAGTGCCCAACAGTCTGTCAACTGCAGGAATCATTCCCAAGAGTAGCAGTAGCTCCTTGAAGCAATCTGAAGAAGAGTTAGATTGGAGCCAGGAAGAAACCAGCCATCTCCATGGAGTGGAAACTGACTCAGAGGAGATCTTTGCCTCTCCTGTGGAGCAGAGACGGGCATCCAGCCATGGCATCTTTGATCTCCAGAAACCTCCCCTTGGAGGTGATGCACCAGAAGAGCCAGAGGTGAGACCAGGGCTGGGCACTTTCCAGTTTCTTTCTTTCTTTTTCTTTTCTTTTTTTAAAGTACCTTCATTGCCCTTGGAAAATTTGCATTGGTTTTATTTTTGTGGTTATCTTGGATGCAGAGAATGTCATTTACAAGAATTTAAATTAATGTAATATTGATTGCATCCAGTGTCCCTGTTCGTTTTAGGGATGACCTCCAGGTATTTAAAAACTGTTTAGAAACAACTTTTCCAGGACACTTTAAGACATTAAAAGCCCTATTGGATGGGTTTTCTTTTTCTTTTTTTTAATCTTCTGGCAAAGAAACTAAGAGCATAACTTTAACTTTTCATTTAAGTCTCTCTCTCTCTCTCTCTCTCAACCATTTCCCAACCAATCATATTTTTAAACAAACCACATATACGAGCTTTCCTGAGGAATGTATGCATGTGTCATTCCATTTGACTGCCAGAGGGGTGGGGCTTCCTCTTATTTTATATGTGTATGCATAGGCACAAGTGTGCATGTGTGTAGCTATGAGCAAGGTCACATGTTTTCTCTGAAAAAAAATTTAAAAAATAAGAAAATAAACTTTTGTTGAGCCAGTGATTTTTGATAAAGCCCTAACATTCCCATTAGGTTAATCAGCAAAATATAATTATGAGACAGAACTAGTATTTCTAGGATGAGCTTAATTTAAATTTGATCACCAAATTACTAAATCATGATGATCAATTTAACCAGTTATTATTCTTTTTTTTTTCAATTCCTCCATTAAAGAAGTTGAAGTAAGTTCCATTGTTGAAGTAAGGGGTTAAATTTTTCTGTATTCCATGTTAATGTTATAATTGCATAGTACATTGGTTGTCCAACTGGGATTTTTGGTGTTACTTTTAGAGTGAGAGCCTATTGATGGTGTAATTTATTTGGGCTTTATTAGAGGAATGAACTCATGGATATTTAGAGTATATTGTGACCATATTCTTTTGGGTGTACTACTGTTAGGACACCACTCTGTACATTAATGTACTTAAATAGTTTCTTTTTGTCTTTGTTATTAACATTTATGATTTTTTGTAAAAATTTTGTGATATTTAATATTTATAAATTTGAAATATGTGTTTTCATTAAACAAAATGCAGCATAGGCAGATTATTACATTTGGTCAGTATGCGGGAGGTAGCAAGTTGAGTCATATGCTAAAATTAATCTTCAGTATCTTTATGCTTATCTGATTAGCAAAAATGAGTAAAATCCTTGGCTGTGATATGCTAACACTTTCAAATTAGAACGACCTTTTAAAGTTGTTGCAGTTAAACTGTTTAACACTTCAGCAATTTTTGTTGATTAAATATAAATATTTGAATGCTCTTCTAGACCAGGGACTGTGAAGGTTGTTGTTGGAAATTGAGATGGGTGAGAAAATGAGCTATGAAGCAAATACCACCAAGCACGGCATAAGAAGCAATCAGAAAACAGACTTGTCTTTGCAAATAATCTAAGCATGGTCTCTTGGCAGCTCACTTGAGTACAGGAGAACTAGAAATAGGGAGCTGAGGGTGTGTCGGGCTGAGGCATGTTGTGTCTGGCACCAGAGGCAGGTATGTTTGCCACGTGGGGAAATTTGGCCAGCACAAATCTGAGGAGTGACTGAGTGCAGTTGGGGGACAGTAACCATTCTGCTTTGCCTGGAATAGAGGCATATGGAGCTTTCTGGAAGGGTGGGCAGTGTTGAGCAGCCAGTCAGTGGTAAAGGATGCATGATTCATGATGGTAGCCATTTTCTCTTCTCCAGGAGAAAAGTAGAAGACCTGAAATAAGCAGAGTCCTTTAAGAGTGGGTTATTCTGGATCACTTGATTTTTTGCATTTAATTTCAACCAATAGTTTCTATCAACATTCTAAAAAAAGTTATTTGCTTTTCTTTTCATGCACTGGCAAGTACAGATGAAAGCTGGGATAGATTTTTTTCCTTCTGCTTGAGTGCCATTTATCTCTTTGGTGGCACCTATGCAGAGAATGGAGGGACTGACTTCAGTCAGTCACATCTCCAGGATCACTTTTGAGCAAATGTGTAGTTCTGTCCTGCCTCTTCTCTTATTCCTCTCTAGCTCCTCCTGTATGGGATTGGTCCCCCAACTGTCTGAGGATCCAGAGTTCATTGCGTGGCATGGAAGAGCTATTCCCTTACTTTTCCACTAATGGCTGGGACAAACACGTCTCTTTTCTGGTCTGTACCTGGTACATACCATGTGCTAAACCAGTATTTATTTCAAAAATCAGTGATCACAATGTGTATATTCAGTTTAATAGGGTTTTTGGTGCTGTTTTCTGAAACTAGATTTTTTACATTAGTGTATAGTGACTGTACAAAATAATGGTTTTCATTATGAAATATTCATACATCATTGTATGTAATTTGATCAAATTTAACACCCTGTTACTCTCACTTAAACTCCAATCCTCCCACTGATCTCCTTCCTTTTCCCTCATCATCTCCTTTCTACTTAATGATTTCTTTTCCAAAATCTACATATGAGGGAAAACAAGCAATACTTATCTTTCTGAAACTGGTCTATATCTCTTAACATTCTTAACATGATAATCTCAAGTGCCTTCCATTTTCATGCAAGTGACATGATTTTGTTCTTTATAGCTGAATAAAAGTTTATTCTACACATATACCACATTTTCTTTATTCAGTCATCTGTTGATGGGCACCTAGGCTGAGTCCATAACCTGGCTGTTGCAAATAGTGCTACCATAAACATGGATATGCAGGTGTCTCTAGTGTTTGCTGACTTTAATTCCTTTAGGTAGTTAGTGTTTTCACCATGGGTTCTCTTTAGTTGATGTTATTAAATCAGCATTAAAAAATAAATGTACTTTAAATGAAATCTTCTTTTATATGCTCTTAATGGAAATTATAGGGAGGTCTAATCAGATACACCTTCTCCAGCCCAAGTGTGCTACTAATTTAAATCTGAATTTATTATTTTTGCCATTTTAAATGGAAGTTCTCCTGAATTCATGTCATCTGAGCCTTGGAGTCAGTTAATCTCTAATCTGGATCTGACTCATCTGTTTCTTCCATATGAAGTACACATGGATTTCCATAACTTTCATGGAATGGAGGAAGAAATGAGGAGGAAGTGCAGGGTTGCATGTGACCAGCCTCTTGTACAGCAAGGACAATCAGATGTTTGTCAAGAATCCTTGGTATAATTTATATTGTTTGTAGCTTTCTAGAGGGGGGGAGACAAGGAACTCTGTGGTCCATGAGACCCATTAAGGGTTCATCTCACCTGTTTTTATGTTATTGCTGTTTGGTGCCAGTCTGAGACTGCAACTTTGAGATGGGACCTCAAATATTTATTATTTCTTAATTTCACAGTCACTTCTCAGTCCTGTCTGTGTCAGCAAACAAAGTGAACAGTTTATAGTTATGGGGAGATAGAGCAAGAACGTAAGGGGTGAGGGAATACAGATCAAGGGAAAGGAAGAAGGGATGCAAGAATGTAGAAGATAAGTAGAGCCAGGAATAGTCAGTACAAGTGCTCATATTGGCCGTAAAACTCAAATGGGAGAAAAGAGACTTAGAACAAAGGATATGCTAGTATAAGAGGATTCCTTCAGACCTTTCTTGAGCCTCAGAGTCATATTGTGTTTGAAATCTCACAGAAACTGGGTCTCAACATGTGTTGACAGAATCCACTGATTTCCTGAAGTGCCCTCACAAATGTGGAACATCAATTGCTTAGTGTCAATCATTCACCTAGTGGCTGAAGTCAAAGACATAGGAATCATGTTAGGTTGTTTTTCTTTCCTTGAAGACTTCACCTATCCCCTTTGCAGGTATTTCTCCTCCATTTCCCCCATTGCCATTCTCTTATGGAAATCCCTCTCCTACAGATAGCCCAAGTGAAATCTTTCTTCTTTGGGCTTTCTCCAGATCTTCAATCAATATATTCACCTGCTCTTCAATTTCTCAGGACATTACTTTTACTGTTACTGAACAGTAATCTTGGTCTGGTTTGTGTAGAAATCTGTAGAGAAAGGAAGGAATTATAACAGGTAGGGGAGGCATAGAGAGAAGGAAATTGATGTTGGGCAAAGGGGTCACTGATGTCACTGACTTGAGAAGGTCACCATGCTCCAAGACCTATATTAACTGCCCAGTGGCCATGTGTCTCCAACGGTTGATTCACATGAACAAAGTAGACATGAAACTAAGCTACAGAAGGTAATCACAACTAATTTCCAGTAAGAATTGAAATCTATACAGTCTCCAACACTCCTTTTAATGTCAATAGTTATTTTTTTTCAAGGTGGTTTGGAAGTCAAACCATGATCAACATTAACTTACTTCATTTTGGTGGAAGAAATGCTTACCTCAGAGCCGAGATACTTGGGTGACATTTCTTCCATGCGTTTCCTCCGTCAAGTCAACCTTGGTCACATCAGGGTCAGGAGTTGGTGCACATGAAGCATTATAAGGAGAGTGAATGGATTCCCTAAGTGGCATTTGGTGTATTATCCACCTCACTATAAGGATTAAGATGCAGATGAGTACTTGGCATGATCTGACTTTGCCAGGGCCACCTTCATCCACCTCCAAATGGAACCCTGCCTAGCCAGTGAAACCAAGGTTCTCCACATTCTGTGCAGAGGCTCCCTCTTCTCTTTGAGCACATTTAGGCTCCTTTGCATAAGCCTTCCCTTTTTCTGATTAAGACGTTCTTTCTATAGTTACACTATATGTTGTATGGTATAAATTTCAGTCAGGCTAGTACCCTATCCTTGTGGGCTGGTAACTAGACCGTCTGCTTTAGTTGACTTTGTATGGGCTTTCATGGATAAGAAGTGGTTGCTATGTACTGATTGTGTCTCTTTTCCCCAGTTCATATATTGAAGCCCAGTCCCCTCCCCCATATGACTATATTAAAAATATGGCCTTTAAGAGGGGATTAAGGTTAAATGAGGTTTTAAGCCTGGAGCCCTGAGCCAATAGGAATTGATGTTTTTATTAAAGAGGAAGAGACTCCAGAGAACTTTTTCCCCACTCTATGAGGATGTTTGGAGAAGGCAGCCATCTGCAAGCCAGGAAATGAGCATGTAACCAGGAACCAAATTGGCCAAGACCTTGATCTTGAACTTTTAGCTTCCATAACCGTGAGAAAGAAATTTCTGTTGTTTAAGCTACCCAGTCAGTGGTGTTTTATTAAATCATCCTGAACTGACTTAGTGGTCTTGCAGTTTCAGTTTCGTTCTGAGGATGATCTCATTGTTCTTGTCAATGAAACTACTGTCACACATACTAATACCCCACATAGATGGTTATATCTATCTATCTATTATTGTTAAGAAGTCTGTTTGTCTGGCTTGTTATATTACAAGCACCAACTTATCTGCTCTTTCTTTTCTCAGCCTTTCTGCAAACCCTGCTTGTATGCTTGTATGAATATATTCTCTCTTTCTCTCTCTCTCATTCACACACACACACACACACACATACACACACACACACACAGAGAGAGAGAGAGAGAGAGAGAGAGAGAGAGAGAGAGAGAGAGAGATTCTTGGTTTCTCTGTAGTTAGCTTTCAAGCCAAAGTCACTGTGCTAGGTACTATGAGGGCCATAAAGAATTCAGTTGGGTTGGAGAACATGGTGATACATGCACAGTTGGGTGCATAAGATGCCTTCTAAAGGATCACAAGTGTCACTTTAAGTGTGAAGAAGCTAGAGTTAAGGAAATTCAGAGGAAGAGGAACATATTTTTTCTCCTTTCCTTCTTATCCTGCTGTTTTTTTTTTCATTTCCTTTACCAGTCAGCATTCCCCAAGTAGTTATTTTACAAGGAACTTTTACATGTCTGTAAGAACTAGCAAATACTGTCTCTTCTGGTTGCTGTATACAGTGTTGATAACAAAATTGAGATTAGACTCTGATATTTGACAAAAATAATGACTAGTTCTAGCCAGTCTCTATATAGTGTGAGAAAACCAGTTGAAATGATGTAAGGGAGGTTGCTCTGAGAAGGGTGCTAAGGAAATGCTAAAAGAGGAGGCATTTTGAGGATGGGTAAGACTCAGGAAGTTGGAGAATAATGCAAAGTAGTTAAGTTTCATATTCCTTGTATTGGACAAATGGAAAGCTCCTAGCCTAGCACTTAGCAGTCGAAAGTACTTAAATGCTCATTGCTATGACTGTGGATGTATTTAATAGTTTATTACAGTTATTTTAGCATGACATTTTTTGGAATGAAGTGGAGACTTGAGGAATAATTTTAATGCCTTGTCGAATGTCATCTGGTTAGTGTCAGAGCTAGGACACACCCCCAGGATAGCATGACTCCTAAGCCTGTTCATAGAACTGGATGTTCTATACAAACTTGGAAGCACAGTTTTACAACTTGAGTGAACTCAAGGTAGAGATCCAAAAAAGTTGATTCCAAAAGGAAGACATTTATTTTTCTGCATTCACTGTGCCCCCATTAAACACAGAGATAATTACAGTAATTGAATGTGTTTTTTGTCATGGCCAATAAAGAATGATCATGAATGGACCAATTATTTCCTTGTCCCCATCATCTATGTAATTCCCCTGTGGGGTATGTCCTTCTCTGACATTTCATTTGGCAGTTGGAGTTGTAAACAACTCGCTTTGGTGCTAACTCATGTGGGTGAGTTGAGTGGTTTAGAGATGCTCCCTGTTGGGATGTTTCCACAAGACCTGCTTCAGTGACAACCACAGAGCTTCAGTGACCACAGAGAAGCAGTGACAACCACAGAGGTGAGGAAGCAGTCTCCAGTTTGCAAAATTAAGCAAGTGCGTCAATCTCATTACATTTCATTTACATGTTCTTTACTATTTTTGTTTGATCTGAAAGATCATACCAAAGCTTCACAGTGTCAAGCAAGGCAGGAATGTAAGCCACATAACTTTCACGGGCAAAGTCTCTCTTCTCTCCCTCCCTCCTTCCTCCCCCATCTTTTCAGCATTTACCACGTGCTGATGCTGAGTTAGACTCTCATGACAGAGCAGCAACCACATCAATGATCCGCTCCCTCATGGAGTTCACAGATGCTCAAAAATTGATAAGTATCATTGTGGAGAAGGTCCATGGGAGTACTGGGGTGGAGATGTTACTGTTTCAAAAAGAGTGGACAGGAAAGAACTCTTCTGAGAAGAGAATCCATTTTAAATACATATTTTGTGGTGCTGGGGATTTAACCCAGGACTTTTCACATGCTGGGCAAATGCTGTTACTCAGCTATACTCCAGCCCTGAGAAAATAATCTTTACACAAAGAGGAGGTGAGGAAGTAAGTTGTGTGCCTATCTTGAGTAAAAGCATTTCAGAAGGAGAGAACAGCCAGCCTGAAGGCCACATAAATTTGCATAAAGGCAGGCAAGTCCCTGGTTATTTCAAGAAGAAAAAGGGAGCATGTGGCTGGAGAAGAGGGAAGGAAGGAGCCATGGGTGGTAGCAGATGTCAAGGAAGTAACAGGGGTCACATCATCATGTATGGGTTTCCCATCCTGCCAGGGACTCTATGGCCTCAGCTTGGTGCACCAAGTAGGCCAGATGCAGAAAACCTGTGAGCTCAATGCCGTGTGACTCCCAGGCAGAATGAGGCATCAGCACAGTGGGAGAACTTGCTCTACCTGAGGACACTGGGGATAGCAGTGAAGGTCTCCCATGGACAGACACTTAGGAGGAAGCATTGCATAGCCTGATGAGCTATGTGTCATGGGGAAGGGCTCTGTCCTGATGCTCCATCACCCAGTCCCCCCCTCCAGACTTTGTCATGAGAATAATGTCAACAAGGAATATTGGTGGAATTAGAAGGAGGATTTAGGCTGCTGGCCACCCTCAGAGTTTATTTTTTAAGTTTTTAAATTGTATATATTTCTGGAGTATGTTATGATAATTCAATATATGTACTCAGTGTATAGTGATCAACTTGGGGTAGAAAATAGATCTCTTCATGGAATTTCTTGCCCTATACTTCCTTAAACACGTCTGCAATTTCAATAATCATAAAATATAATATAATAAATATAATTAATATAATATATGATAGAAATAATATAAAATAACATAATACTACAGCAATGCCAGTCTGATACCATTTCCTGCAAGGTTATATGTAAGGAACTCTGCTAAGTATTACATAAATATCATTTCACTGGAGCACATTGACTTGATTTACTCTCTTTGTAAAGAGCCTATTTTGCGTGGTGTCTGGCCCAGAGAAGATACTCAGTAGATATCTTTTGGGTTAATTAATTTTTCTTCTAACAGCCTATAAGGTATCTTTTTACCCCTTTGAGAAATGTTTGCATGTCTTGGATTTTAAGTAAATTTTAAAAGGGCACAGAACTATGAAATAGCAGATGTGAGATTTGAATCCACTGTAGCCTCCTTTATCCCTGTGTAGTTCTGTTTCTTTGCATGTCTGGTGAAGTGGGCTGTTTTGGGATCTCTTGGCACAGCTGGAGTGTACTTGAAAATTATTTGCAAATTGGTGCTTCCTAATGGCAATCTGTGATCTCCTTATAAGAAAATTATATAAGTGTATATTTGTGAACTAGGAAGCGATAAACAAGTATAAAGGGAATTATTATTTAGATATCTCTTGCTAAAAAGGATGCAAAAATTTATGGGGGGTCAGTGGCAAATATGACCGATATGTAAAGAAGCATTTTATAACATTATACCAGGCATTGGAAATATCTGTAAAGGTTATCATATTAAAGATACTTGGTTGAGGACCTATGGAGTGGCTCCAGTGGTAGAGTGTCTGCCTCCCCCGTACAGTCAAAAATAAAACCTGCTTGGCTTTGTGGGCCAAAAGATCTCTGCCATAACTATCAGTTCTAGTGTTGCACTATGAAATCAGCCATAGAAAACATATAAATGAGTTGTTGGGTCTGGTTTTCAATTAAACTTTATTTATGAAACAAATCAAATGGAGGGCTGAATTTGGTTTATTGACTATAATTTGCCAAGGGTGGTTTTATAGCATCAAAGTGTAATGTTTGTATGTTCACACACAATTTATATTTTGTGTATTAGACTCGTCAATATTCCAGGGTTACCAGTTTTGTAGAATAATCATGGGGATGAGAGAAAACTAAATGTTTATACCTTAATTATATGGTCAGTAACTCCTGAAACATGTTATAGACTGAAAAAGAAGCTCAGAGAAATGGCTCAAGCCTGTAATCCTAGCTACTGGGGAGGCAGAGATTGGTTTGAGGCAAGCCTGAGCAAAAAGTTAACAAGACCCTGTCGCAATAAAAAACTAGCTGAGCTCGGTGGCATGTGCCTGTCATCCCAGCTACACAAGAAGCATAAATAGGAGGATCACAATCCAGATTGGGCCTGGCATAAATGTGAGTCTCTATTTGAAAAATACCTAAAGCAAAAAAGGACTGGGAGTATAGCTCAAGTGATAGAGTTCCTACCTAACAAGGATGAGGCCCTGAGTTCAAACCCCAGTGCTGCAAAATACACAAGCATGCAGACAAACAAATAAAACCTAACTATGCACAGACTCAGGTAATTTTTTTCTGAACAAATATTCTACTTTTGACCTCCAGTTGCCACATAGCTCATTTCTTCTTCTGTCACTGTGTCCACTGTGCTTTTTGTCTAGTCATCAGGTCCTTTCTGTTTGTTTTATTACTTCCTTCATTTTGTAGGTATTTGTGACTCCTATAGTCTTAAATATTCATATTCTCAAAAGCCTAGAATGGTTTACAGAATTAAATAAATATTTTACATATATAATGCATTATAAATAGTGTAAATATGCATTATATTATATATATATCTCATTGGCTACACTCCTATATTTTAATAGAGTAATTTCCAAAGATGACATAGTTGATCCTTTCAGCAAATGTTTTTCTCTTGTTTAGCTTTTCTGGATGTAGTTATATTTTGGTTATATGTCTTCTTCCCATAAAAGTTAAGCAGCCAAAGATTGCTTTATAGTTTATATTTTGGCTTCCTGTGTGTACACCACGGTCACATCTTTTTGGCAGCCACGTGGGAGGTGGCTTTGTACAAGATCACATTTAGTGGACACAAAAGGAAATGTTCATTCACATCAGCGTGTTGCTCTCAAGATCAACTTGAGACTGGTGACTCGACACGATTGTCTTTTATCAATAATTGATGCACCCATTCTCACATCTTCCCATATCCTGCTGAATTTTAATAAATTTTCATCCTGATAGGTAGGGGATATTAATTTAAAGGGAATGCAAATTATGTTTTACCGTCCCATAAATTTCAGTTGAGTAAGGTAGAATGGAAATTATCAATGCAAATTCACTGTCATTAAAAATACCACACACCAAAAAACACTTGACTGAAAGACAGTGCTGAGCTGTGTGAGAGCTGGCTGATCTCATAGCAGTGTTCTTGGCAGCATCTTACAATGCTGCTTTGATGACATTCAAAATTATGTCTCATTTCCTGAGTATGCACTTTAAGACAATTTGTTTAAAATTATTAAAACCAAGCCTTAATGGATAAACAATCTTTATCATACTGACATGATCGAATGCTATGCAACAATTAAAAGAGATGTGGGCAAGTTCAGTTGGATGATTTCAGAGGCATGATGCTATGTGAAAGTTTCCAGGCTCAAAGGGTTGCATACTACATGATTCCATTGATAAGATGTTCTAGAAAAGATAAAACTCTATGATGAAAACAGAGCAGTGGTTGCCACACAGTAGGGACTAGGGAACAATTTCACCATGGTGGAGAAGCTAAAGCAGTTATTTTGGGTGAAAAGAGCTGTTCTGATTCTGGAATGGTTATTCAAATTTACACTTTTGTTAAAAACCCTGACACTTGCACATAGACAAAATGTCAGTCTTATTGTATGTTAATTTACTTTAAAGTAAACAAAAAAACCAACAGTGCTTATTGAGAATGTAAAAATAATGATCTAACAATAGTGGTCTACTAGAGATTTCTGTTGACATAACTATTAATTGCATTGTTTTTAGTAAAAAATTAAGTCATTGATTTAATTATTAGGTTTGCAAAAGAAGTGAAAGTAAGTAACAGAGGTTCAACTCAGTGGTTCAGATCATAAGCTTATATAATTGTATAGGGGAGTATTCAAAGTTATGTGTCTCCCAGCAGCTGTAACTCATCCTCCTGTGCATACGGAACATTTTGCTATACCTTATGGTAATCATTTTCCTACCTGGGTGTATATATATATGGTGTGTGACAGTTACAGTGGCTATGGGAACTATAACTTTAAGTTCTGTGACTTTTCTGTGAGTCAAACCAGCCATAATATTGAATTAATGTCATTCCTCACATTGATTCTCCCTGTTGTTATAAGTGGAAGACTTATCAAATGTTTCAATAAAAGGTCTGTGTTCTTTTTTGATACAATGTAATGATGGTAATTATGTAGGCTAACTTTGTCACTTGATAATGTCATTATTAAGTGCAGCGAGGCCAACCCTGGAGAATAACATGGTCTACCAGTGTGAGGAATGATGAAGTTTAACTATCCATCTGGTGACTCTTCCTGTTAAAAGTGGAAGCTACCAGACTACTGGAATGTTTGGTTAAAATAACATGCACTTAGCTGCGTGCCAGTGGCTCACGCCTATAATCCTAGCTACTCAGGTAGCAGAAATCAGGAGGATCATGGTTCAAAGCCAGCCCAGGCAAATACTTCGTGAGACCCTATCTCAAAAAAGCCTAACACAAAAAAGGGCTGGTGGAGTGGCTCAAGGTGTAGGTCCTGAGTTCAAATGCCAGTACCAAAAAAATATACACTTTAAACAGAAGTTCTCCCAGCCCTGGCAGTTTTATAGAACTATCTTCAGATATGGTGTGATCAAGTAGAACACTGATTCATGTAATAAAATTTGAGAGGGCAGTGGGGAGTTTATAGGCTGAAGGGTACCAGATAGCACAGATTACTGTTGGTTCTGCATGTAAAGGTATAGTTATTGGTAGAGTATATCAGGCAGAAACTGAATTGGATTATTGGATTTGATAACATTCAGTGTGAAAGGCATGCACAGAAATCTTTTGAAACTGGGCAAGTTGAGTAAATGTTGTCTGACCTGACTAACTCACTTTGGTGTCTTTTTAAACGTAGCACACAGAGAGACCAAGAATAAGGAGGACAGGTTGCTCACGGAAAGACCTTTTATCTCCTTGTCTGCTATCAAGCTGAGCCTCACATGGAGAGTGAGGACTGTTTTTCTTCCAAAGCAGCAATTGTTCTTCCAGGGCCAGGAGAATACAGTGACTGAAGTGCCAGTGTCCTAGAGAAAGCTCAGTGTTCTGAAATTTCTTTACATTTGGATGTTCATCTGAATTGATCAAAAGGTCTTCACAGTCTAGGACCATTAAACCTGGGGCTGGTGGAGGCATGAACATATTCCATGAACTCTAGTGCCTTTGCTCTTCTTGGCTAAGGAACAGTGGAGGCTCTCAGCCTGCTGGTTTCAGACTCATTTCTGCCTCATTCACCTCTTCTTGGTGTCACTGCATGCAGAGGTTAGGCCAGAGAGACTTTGCTTGTTTGGAATTCCTCGTAATTCACCATGGAGGTTAAAAAATTGCCCTCCTGGTCTAGAATCAAGGTTCCATTACTATCTCAAATTCTATTTAAAAGTGTAGCAGCCATCCATCCAGGAGGCATCTCTGAATTGACCCAAGACATCCCTTATGGTCACTATGAATGGAAAGACCTTAGTGCCTTCATTCCTGGTCATTACTACCAGTCATTCATGGTTTTCTAAGCAATCTCTGCAAACTTCTTTCCTGTTTCCAAATTGGCTTATTAACCATGGGCTTACCCAGCCTTCTTAAGAGGGGAAACCCCATCTTTGATCACAGAAAGTCAGCCAAGGCTGATGTGCTAGACTAATAAGCACATGCTGAAATTGCCAGGCTAAGGGGGCACATTTGCTCCTGTCCTCTCCACTCTGCCTTACCGTGCAGGTGACTGTTCTCATACTCACTCCAGAGACTTCAGAATGTCCTGCCACTCTTGTGGACATCCCTCATTTGTGCACATACAGCCTGACACAGTGGAGAAGTCTGCTGTATCCTGTGCCATCTACTGAATGATGCAAGGTTTATTGCCCTGCAAAATCATTTTTTGAGTTTGAGAAGCATATTTATGTCAGCCAACAGACACTTCCCACTGTGAGGTCATTTGTTGAGAATTTGCACTTCCTAATGTTGGTTTGGTGATTGCACAGTTGTTAGACCTGTGAAGATCTGGTTTCAAGAAGGTCTTTAAGATCACATCAAAATGCTTCCTATCTTGTGAATGTGCCCTGTTTTCTGGAACCTGAGCTACTCATTTCCCTTTGATGGTTGAGGGCCAGGCAGTCCCACCTGGGAGTGATGTGGCAAGATGTCCTGCTATTTTTCCTTCACTGGGATTAAAGCTATTTGCTTGCTGAGCACTTCGATGAAGTAGGGATGCTCCTGATCCAGCAAGACAGTGGAATTGGCCTGGTCCACACTCCAGTCAATGACTTGGAAGACAGAGGCCACAGCCAGATAGACACCTCTGAGTTCACCTCTTTTTCCCAAACAAACAGGAAGGAAGCCCACACAGCTGAAACTGAGTATGCAAATATCAGACTTCCAAAGGGAAAGACCTGAGGCAGGATACCCATCATAGGACACTATTCATTTGCTTTTTTAAAGCAGGCTTTTGTTTTTCTTTACAGAGGTTACGTGGCAATGGTAATCTGAATGCTTCTATGACATCTCAGCACTATGAAGAACAATCTGTGAGTGATGTTCCTTAAAAATAAATGCCAAAATAGACATTGTAAACATTTCTTATCAAATGTTTATATTTCTTTGCCTCTTTTATTTCTAAAGAATGGTGTACTGTATCCACTCACAAAAAAAAAAAAAAAAAAAAAAACCAGGCCTTGCAAGTTTTAGCTGGGAGAGATTAATTCAGTGTGTATTGATTGGTCAGAAGAATAGATTCTTCTAAATATATACAGCAGCGAGGCAGTTGAGAGAGATTGAGAAGGAGACAAAGCCATTTTGAAGTACTTTGAAACTATCGAAAGACAGTTGTCAAGGGCGGCTTTAGCCACAGATCAATTAATTGAATGTCTAATAAGTGAATGATAAATTATTTCATCTGGCCTCTTTGAAGAAAGGTAAAAATCTGAACTGACTCAATAGTTTCTTTGGATTCATATAAAAGATATTAAAAAATAGGCTTGACTTTGACATTACAGCCCATGGGAGTTGACACATTTCTGGAGAGGGAAGTGATGGAACTGGGGAAAGTGACAACTTGAGGGTTGAAGAGACACCAGGGGTGGGTGCCAGAGAATGAATGAAAAAGGTGGCAAAGCCAGGAGAGCCCTGGAGAATGCCCCATGTGGACACAGGCAAGGGGCAGCATTTAATGAATAGGAGTTCTCAGGAATGATGGGCCGAATGTCAAGAACTGTAAAAATTATTTGTCCCCACCTTTCCCCCAAAGCAAGAGCAAGACATATTTTGTTGACATTTCACTTTTAATATTTCCTGTAATTAAAACATGTATAACTTGCAAAAAAAAAAAGAACTGAAATTTTATCCCACGTGGAGGAGATCTGCTAGCATTGATGGGCATAGGTCAATGGAGCATGGAAGTGTTGACACGTAGGTAGGTGGGGCCAGCCCTGCAGCTTCACTTCTGCTTTCTAGTTCCTCTCTGGGTTCCACTATGAGTTTTATAAGAAGAAATCCCACAGTCAATTAATGAGTTTAAGGGTTTCATAAACTAGCATACCACTCATCTACAGGATAGTTCATCCTGAAAAGATATAATCATGATTCCTTCTGAATTTAGATGAAGTCCCATTGGAGAGAAATATAAAGACCTGGTTCATAGAGAATTGCAATCAAGTTATCAAGTTGTTCTGACATTTTTTTTTCCTTCTTAAATTAAGCAGTGGGGTGTTTGGGCAGGAATTCTTTTGCTTGAGCCCAAGACCTACTGACTTAAATGCCTTCTTCCTTCTTACAGAGTCTTGGGGAAGCCGGCGATGGCTTGAGTAATCTCCCCAGCCCTTTTGCATACCTGCTCACCATCCACCTGAAGGAAGGCCGCAATCTTGTCATCCGAGATCGTTGTGGTAAGGCTGGTCGGTCCTGTGCTTTGTGACCTGAAAACGTCTTGCTGTCTACCCTTGTAGAAGGTTGTCAGTCAGTCTTTGCCATCTCAGTATTGTTTAGGATACCTCGGAGATCAAACCTAAGTCTCTGTGGGTACATTTGTGGTGAATTACTTAAACACACTGAATCCTGCTATCCTTTTTATATTATTAAATAATAATACTACTACTGACAATCTCATAGCGTCATCCAGAATGAAATGGGGAAACTAAGGTAGTTTTATGCCTGGCACCTAGGAACTGCTCAAGAAAATGTTCCCTTGATCCTACTTCTTTAATTATCTATAAGAAAGATGGGAATAACTAAGGAGAAGTAATCACATGTACCAGTTGATGGGAATACTCTTTAATGGACCACCTTTTTGCCTTGAAATCCTACAGCACTCTCTCTAACAGCTGTTACCAGTTTGTGATTGCTTTGTTTATATTTTACACAAATGTCTATATGGTTCCATATCTGTGTTTGTGTGTGTATACATATGTACACTTTTTTTAACTTTTCATTATCAGTTTTCAGCATTAATATTTGCTCCTCATACATCAAAAACATTTTTTCTTCCTACCTGTTGCTTACCCCTAATTTCAAAGCCCTTTTCATTTTCTAGAGATTTTTCATTTCATTGTAGGCAAGTTAGGACTGTCATACTGTTTTTCAATATTTTTTTTTACTTTACAACATATATTCAAGATTGACCATACTTTTCCATGCAAATATACCTTCTTTCTTTTAAGTTCAATATGAATTTTTCTTTATATTTTTCTACTGATGATCATTGATTTTTTTCCTACTTTCTTGCAGAATAAATAATGCTATGGGTAAACCATGAGTGCTTTTGTGCACAGAGGACACGCATTAGATTAAAAGTAGTGTAAGCTGAAGAGAAGACAGTGGAGTCAGACTGCCAGGGCCAAAATCTTGGGTTCTTGCTTTAAAATATTCCTTGATTCCATTCCTCCTCATATCCTTTCTGTTACAATGACCATAGTGATGTTAACCTGCTATATAGACAATTAGGATTATAAGCTTTAACAATATCCAATATGTATAAAAGTGTATATATATACATATAACTATGTCAAATAAGTATCAAATGTTCAATTGAGATTTGTCTTCTAAATTTGTGTAATTTGTTGTAATTTTCAGCTCTAACATTTGTTTTTTATATATCACAAATATTTTTCTTCCCACCTGTTGCTTAGCTCTGATTTTATGGCCCCTTTCATTTTTCAGAGGTTTTTCTGGCAAATATATGTTTTTTTCCTTATGGTCTTTTCCATTTATTGTGTTTAGTAGTTCAGGCCTTTTGCTTTGAGTTTTGGGTTCTGTGTCAAGTCTTGGCCACTTTCTCCTATTTCTTCCGCTCTTAGTCTTTTTTGGAACACTGTTTCAAAGAAGGAAGGGACTTTTGACTCTGTCTTCTACTTTTCCTTTCTCATTTTTCCCATAGCCTTTTCCATTCAGGAAGGATTCCTCATCTTGATCTTCTAGATTGCTAATTTTCTTATCACTTGTTAATAATATGCCTTTAAATGTAGCTATTGAGTTGTCATTTTTTTCATTGCTATCACAGCCTATTTTCATTTTATGAATGAAATCATGCCATCTCTTTTTTTGAGAATATTAAGGATACTTTTAAAATCTGCTTGGTGATTTATCTGTTTGATGTTACTGCATTTGCTGCCTCTCTGTGGGTCATTAATTTTCTTTTGTGTGCTTGATTCTCTGGAGCAGGGATACATTTTTGTGCATCTCTGTCCTTCATTTGTGAATGCTGTTTTTGTTTACTGTATCCTGCCCTCTGTGAGGATGGTTAGGACATGCAACTGACAGGGTGAGCCAGTAGCTCAGGCTTGGTTCTTCCTATTCACGGCTCTCACCAGCTCCTTTATCAACTGCCACTTTGGGCCATTTATTCTGGCTTACTGCCTATATGGACTCTTCTTGTTTATCCTCAAGTGCCTCTGAGGGTCATTGTATAGAGTCAAAGGAAATGGTAGTGCTGGTCCATCCATATGCCATGTGTGCTGTACCATCTAGCACTCTGAGAGCTGCTCAGGCCAACTTTGCTTCCTGTGTCCTCTGCCTCCAAGCTCGGAGAATCCTTAGTTCACCTGTCACACACTTACTCCTCTTCCTTACCTCAACTTTGCCCCAGAAAACATTTTGGTATGACTTAGGTTTTTGGTCTGTAGAGTATCCAATAAATCTCATCTGGTTTCCAATTTTTAGGACAGTGTGAAGTATGTCCTTTTTTCACATCTTAAAATTTCTCTAGTGCTCATGTCTGTGTGTTTGTGCTGTCTCTCCTCTCCTCTGTTCTCCTCTCTTCTCCTTTGTTCTCCTTTCCTCTCCTCTCCTCTCCTCTCCTCTCTCTCTGGGTTTTCTCAGATGAATCATTTCAAAATAGGGAAGAGTTCCATCTTTTCCTTGTAGGTAAATAGTTTTTTCTATCAAAAGCCTAATTTTTATGTGTTTCTTTTCCCCTTCTTGCACTCTGTCATTGTTATAAATGCACATTTTTTACAGATACCTCTTCAACTCATTTTAATGACAAGGGGCAGATACTATTTCATGCCTACAATATACCTAAAGGATGTAAACATAAACCAACATGAAATCTCCACTTACAAACATCCTGATTCTTGTTCTAGACCTGCACAGCATTCTAGTGGCTTCTTTTGTCAGCTAAAGATCACTGTCACTTCCATTTTGTGACACTATATTCAAAGATTGGAGGAAGGTTTTAGAAGAGGGTGTATTTAAATTTTTGCAATTTTCACCATGTTATTTAACTGTTTGGATGTGCGTAGTCTTGGACCTCTTCCATAAGATGACAACTTCCTCCCTCTCTCCTTTTCTCCCTCCCTCCCTCCCTTCTTTTCTCCCTTTTTTCTTTCTTCCTTCCTTCCTTCTCTATTTTATTTTTCTGCTTCTTTCTCTTTTATTGATGTGAGTTATCAACTTACATCACCTTGATACATCATAGTGATTCAGTCACAGTACCGTCCTCATAGGTGGTCAGTAAACTTACTGGATGATAAAGTTATTGAATATACCAGAAATTGAATGAAACAATGGGGCCCATGAGTATTATCTCCATATATTTCTGATTTTATTTTATTTGATACATAATTACATTTACAGGTAGAATGTTATGTTTTGATACCTATATATATTGTATAATGATCAAACCAGAGCAATTGGCATATCAATCACCTTAAACACATTAATTAATGTATTATTATAGTTTTTAGTACAATATTTAAAATCACCCATGTTTCTCATGCCCGGTTCAGAGTCATTTCCATATTCTGTGTCAATGCCCCTATCATTGAACTTGGCACTTGGTCCTTAATTAGTTAATTTGTCAATATCCCTGTGCCGCCTTCTTCTTTAGCATAGGGATTTGTTTACATTTAGTTTTGTTTCCATATATGCAATCATGTGTTTTTTAAATTTAAAAATAAAACAGATCAACTTCTTCAGATGCTGATTTTCAATTATATAGGGACTTCCTCTTAGTGTTGTTCAAATGTGTGGCATTGAGAAGCATCTACAAGGTTTTCAGTTTAGATTGCACAAGCTCTATTTTTGAGGCCTGGGGGAGAAAAATATTTTTGATGAATCATTGAATCATTCCCTGCTAAAGAACGAGATTAACATTTTCTTTGAATTGTTATATAATCATCACTGTTTATATAACTTTCTGTCTAGAACATGGGTTGGCCAACTCTTTTTTGTAGAAAGCCAGCTGGGAAATATTTTAGGCTTCATGGCCCAGAAGTGCCAACTATTCAACTCCGTTATCCTAGTGGGGAAACAACCACAGAGAATACATAAACAAATGAGCACAGCTATATCCCTATAAAATTTTATTTGCAAAAATGTGTGGTGGTCTGGATTTGATTCATGAGTTAAAGTTTGATGAATATTCTGATGTAATTCCTGGATTCTTCTTCTTGGCTATTATAAGAGTAGCAAATTAAAATATCATTTACAATAAAGAAGGAATAATATTTAATTAGGCAGTGACCAAGATTTGAAACTCATAGTTTCAGTGGAAATATCTATCTAGGAAGCATCACGGTAATAAGACTTAAAATAATACATAAAATTTGGAAGTGTTAGGTGACAAAAATCTGTTTTTGATATATCTTTGGACACTAGAGTGAAAGACAAGGTACTTTTCTCAGGACAAGATGGTTCTGACAAACCTCAAGGAAGTGTGTTAAGCAGTAATTACAGAGTTTGTGATGGAGGATTTGAACCTAAAGGAAACAAGGGGAAAGAAGTCTCCCAGGCACCAGAGTGCCCCCTATCTGTTGGGATGCCATCGACAGAGGCTGGGAAATATACTCCACTGGTATAAAGTACTATGCACTATTTATCTGATTCAAACACTCACTTCCCTGGCTCAAACACAAAGCTGGTTTGTTTAGTTGACCCAAAAGTGCAGATATTAAAATTTTAAGATGTATTTGATGAAGTGCTTTAAACTATAAGGTTATCAATTGTTCTTTGGAAAGAATCAGCAGGGAGCTCAGATATTTAGAACAATGGCTATGTTACTGGAACCAGTGAGGCTCCAGGGAGGTCTCCAAAACTCAGGAGCCTCTACCTGGCCATTAAGTACTGTGTTCATGACATAATCAAAGAGGAAAGGATTTCAGGGCATGTTAAGGTAGAGGAGAGGAAAGTTTATTAGTAAACAAAACAAAAGAAAGGACAGTATACACCCAGACCTGGGTGTGGGCACACAAAGAGAGGGTACAGATATGTTCTAACATGAAGGGGTATTTATGAAGAAAAAGTGGATTTAGAATTTGGTTTAACTCATCTTAGGATCAATACTCCACATAATTTTGGACATCTGGATGCCTTAATCATTCTTGCTGCTATACTACTTTGACCTTATCAGTTGGGCCTCAACATATCAAGTCTGATCAGTTTTACTAAATTTGGGTCATTGTGTCATAGATGTCTGCTTTCCTTGAGCATACCTTTAAACAAAGGATGGGTTTCCTCATTGGATGCTCCTTTCAAGACAGGTGTCCTTCCTTAAGGTAAATATTTTTCCCTTGCAAACACTTTGGTGATCGGAGGAGTCATTTTATCAAATGTTTTCCCTAGAACAAGTGTCTTTAAAAAAAAAAAAATATATATATA
This sequence comes from Castor canadensis, assembly GCF_047511655.1. Taxonomy (NCBI): domain Eukaryota; kingdom Metazoa; phylum Chordata; class Mammalia; order Rodentia; family Castoridae; genus Castor; species Castor canadensis. The sequence goes on along the minus strand of NC_133404.1, from coordinate 35,155,413 downwards.
TATATATATACACACACATATATTCTAGGTCAGACTCCAGAGCATATATTCATCTGGACAAGTGGGGAAGTTTAGAGGAATTGAGCTGCTTTGCACTTTATGTTTCAGCTCAGTGAGGGAGTGTGAAGCTGAAAGCAAAGAAGGCAGTGCCTGTGAGCTTTGAATCAAGCTATTTGCTAATACAATATCTGTCTTTGAAATCTCAGCTCCTGTTTTCTATGCCTCACTTTTCCTGATAACTCTGACTCAGACTGGTTTAGCAATGCTGTCAGGAAAGGAGGAGTGTTGTATACTTGCCAACCTGGGTGTCTCAAGTTCTTTAATGATCAGCGTCTCTGTACCTTGCACAGTGTATGTATGTGTGTGTGTGTGTGTGTGTGTGTGTGTGTGTGTGTGTCTGTGTGTACATGCATGTATGTAAAAAATTAACCCAGAAAAGCTTGCAGGTCACCAAGAAGAAGTGAAGTTGGAATGAAAGTGAGGAACAACTCCTGTCATAAACATGTCTGTGCACACGTGAAGAAGCAGGGTTATAAGAATACAGTCATAGGTGGCCAAGAAATTTCAATAGATAATTCTAGAAGGGGGGACTACATTGAGAAGATTGCTCCTTGCAGGTTTTCCTTTGAGTTTCTGTCATGTGGCCGTTCAGCCCAAACTAGATTGGACCCATTATTAGGAAGCTCACTTCTCAATTAAGTGGCCCCATTTCTTTGGCTGTGTGCTTTGTATGCTACAGAATGATCCTAACTTCATTGTTGTAAATTGTCCAGCCTTTGTTTGCCTTGAGTCCATCCTGACTAGTGAACCCATGGCATCTCCTTAGTCACCACTGCCTGTTTATTCCTATCTGACCTCTCCTCTCCTTTCTCTCTCTCATCTTTTACTTCTTTGCTCTTTACTTGATTGTCTTACTCCTTTATATTCTCCATTTACTTCTTATTTTTTTGTGATAGATTATATGTTATGCATTGTTTTTGATAAAATAAGATTTTTGCTTCTTTTAAGTTCTTGATCTAAGTCATTGTCTAGTAGCTGTTGGTCTCAAAATTTGAGATTGCTAAAGAAGGAGGGCTATGATATGATCACTCAATTTTAAGTACAACTGCTTCATGATTTAGTTGGCACATATTGGAAATTGGACCCAGACTCAATTTCCTATTGAACCCAATGTGGTTGAGTTGATAGAGCTCATGCCAACAGCCCTGGGTTCTAGGCTTGGACTTTGGCTTTGTGACCTGAATAGGTCTTTGTCCTGAGCAAAATGTTCAGCACACAACCTCTTAAATCTGACGTCATTAATTCCTGGAAAACAACTGTCCAGGCATTAAAACCCTGTGTTTTCTCTTGATGTTAGCCAATTACAGTAGTTCATGGCCATGGATTTAAAAAGAAAAAAATACTACGTTGCTATTGCCCTCTTGTGGCCACATTTCAGTATTGCAAAAATGAAAGAAAATTCAATTTAAGTTCTGTGTAGCATCCCCAATGCCTTGAAAATCACTCCAGTTGTGGACTGAGGCTGATGTTCTCCTTTGTGGTATGAGTTTTAGGTGATGAAAATTCATGGCCCACTCATCCAGAAAACTTCCCTTTTCAGCACAGGGATATATTGATACTTCTTTATAGAGTAGTTATAGCTTCTTTTGCAAATGACAGAAAAAAAAGGCAATAGGTAAGACATTTTCATATTTGAAAGGAATGCTTTAGAGATATGATTTAAAGATACTGCAATAGTGTGACATTTCTGCCATGTTATAGGTATTTAGTAAACTACAAACTATTACTAAGATGTCCCAATATAAAGTACTTCTGATTTAAGTTTTATTTTGCTATTTAGTAGGCTAATTTTTATGATTACAGCTTTTATTTTGGTGCTGGGGTTTGATCTCAGGACATTGTGCTTGCTAGGCAGGTGCTCTACCACTTGAGCCATACTTCCAGTCCTGATTGTGCCATTTTTTATGATAATAATTTTTTTCTTTATAAAGAAAAGACATACTTGTTTTAGACCTGGACAAAAATGTTCCCCTTCTGGTAGCTGTATTGACAGACAGGTGGGTGTTTCTAGAACTCAGTTGTGGACTGAGTCTTCGGAGGAACAGTTGTGTTCTCAGTGGGATGCAATGAAGTTTTTCATCTACCAGCCCCCTGGGCAAATCCACAGGGCTTGGCTGGCCCACCAGCAGTGTCTTCCATGTTCCTTGTGCCATGCTGTGAAGTGTCGGGGAGCATTGGATAGGAGTGGGAGTGATCAGTGTCAGACATGGGCCATCTCAGCTTGAAGACTAGCCTCAAACCCACTAGGAGGTAGTTAGGGTTAGTCTGGAGTGTATTTGTGGGGACTGTGTATGTGTGTGTAATATGTAACAAACAGTAGCTATCATTATCACTATGTGTATTGTTACACTTATGCTTGTCTTAGTTATTCTTGTTTTGGTTTTACTTTTGTATATTCCTTGTAGGAAACTGAATGACTTCCTCACTTTTCCATCTTTTATTGTGGGCCCTTCTTCCCAGTGTCTTCATGGTTTCTTTTTTTTTTTGAAACTTTTGCACATCTTTTTGCTTTTCTATGGTTTTTGAAATAGAGTTGGCTTCCCCATTTCTGACCTGGGCCCAGGGTGGTGATGGTTAACGATGTTTTGTCAGGATACTTCCTATTTTCTCTGAGCTAGCAGAAATGAAAAGGAGATTATTTAAAAATGCACACTGTTTGAGCAAGGACCCATTTGTGGATGAGTGATTCTTATTTTCTCCAGCTCAACTTTGAGAAAATGTTCTTCAAATATGACCAACATGGATAAAACAGGTGTGGATGAAAATGTACAACGAGGTCATTGTTAGAATTGTGAATTGGATATACTTATGCTCTTCTGATATTTTTTTCTTGGTGGTACTGGGGTTTGAACTCAAGGCTTTGCACTTGCTAGGCAGGTGCTCTTCCCTTTGAGCCATGCCCCCCTGCGGGTTTTTGCTTTTAGGCTATTTTTAAGCAGGGTCTTTCATTTTTGCCAAAGGCTAGCTTCCTCCTAATTTCTAGCTGCAACAACAGATTTGTGCTATCATACTTGTCTTATTTGCTATGATGGGCTCTTGCTTCCTTTTTGCTGGCATCAAATCAAGATTCCCTGGATCTCCACCTACCAAGTAGCTGGGATTACAAGAGAGAGCTTCTGTGCCTGGTCTCAATCTGATTCTTTACATTCATTTTCCTTTTGTAAAGTAAAACAGGACCTTGTTTCCAGATCACTGGACCTCTTCTTATCTCCCAAGTATATTTTTCTATACATGTATAGAAATTTTATTTTGGCAAGAAATTAAAAACTTTGTTTCAAATTGTATTATACTTTATTTCATCAATGTCCCAAATTTTGTTCATTAATTTTTTTAATTGGGAATATTGCTGCAATAAACATCCTTGTGTACAACCTCTGTGTATAACTTTGGTTTTGATTTCTTTGCAAATTGCTTATTGAGATGGATTAGGTCATTTCTGTTATGTGGTCTGATCTGTCCCTATTACAGAGTTGACAGTTTATTCCTGAGAGACACCTATTTTTTTCACTCACCAGTAGCAATAAATTGGCTACTCTCTATTTCTCATCTATGTTTAATGTAGAATACCTATTAATTTGATAGAGGGAAAGCATTATTTTTTGTTTCATTAAATTTGTATTTCTGTTACAATTTGGATTCTTAAATATGCCTGGTTTGTTTTCTTTCTTTCTTTTTTTTTGTGCATATCATACCCACCCATTAATTTTTTGATTTCTCTTGTTTCCTGGATGCATTCACATATATTTTTCCAATTGTCACTTAATTTTGTTTATAAAATTTTGTTGCAGAAACCCTCCTACTCTTACAATTCTTTTCTGGAGAACTCTTCCTTTGTTTTCATACCTAGAGGCCTTTTCTCTCTTGACAGTCATACAGATTAACCTATATTAATCTTCCTGTCTGGTTTTACATTTTTCATTTATCTCCTTCATCAGTTTCAAATTTATTCCACTTTTTTGCCCAGAGTAGAAACTTGCTTTTACTTTAACTAAATTAGCCTAATTAACTGGACCTAAATACCTATTTCTGTAACTATTGGCTCCATTTTAAATTGTATATTCAAATACAATGCATACTCAGGTTTATGCTTTTGATTTGTCTTTGATTTTTTTCTTCTATGTACTTTTGTCTAGGGGTTGGTTATACCTCTCAGTTTTACTGTATTGAAATTTTACAATTAGCCTTTTATTTTGCTTCTTAGTGCAGTACCTTCTCTGAACACCAGATGGCATGAGATAATTGTTATGCTTATATTGGAGTAGTGGAAACACATCTAGGAGGGTATATCAGAAAGATTGCCATTAGACAGCAAACTCGAAGTTTCAAAGATGCAAACACCTGTGGTACCTGTCCTGTACCACAGGTAGTGTGTACACAGGCAGTGGTCTTCCTTCACTCTCTGAGTTTTGATAACTTGTCAAGATCCTAAAGCAAATGACTATAGCTGAATTTTGAATGTGTCCCCTCATTACAGTTCATCAATAGCCTTGCTTGTCCTAGCAGCCTTTAATCTGTCCCACAGTGTACCAAAAGGCAAGACTGGGATGTTTTCTATACTTGCTGCATTTGTTGCCTGATAACCAACCAATGATCACGGACTTGAATTCAATTTAACCTATTTTTATTTGCTTGCTTGGGACTCCTCTATAGTTGTTGTGACAGTTGTTCATTTCTATGTCAGTACAATAAGTGTCAGGTTCCTGCTGTGTTTCAGATACCTGTTTTTGCTTATTTTGTTCTTCTGGTGGTGCTGCTGATATGGGCATTGGGCTTGTGAGTGCCTGTGTCTCTGTGTATCTATATACTTTCATATGCCAATGATTTGCCCATAACTTCCTTTTGATTTCACCTGCAGCCCTGTGCAGTTCTATCACCACATCTTATATATTCATGCCCTGATAGATTTGAAGCAGGGAGCTTGGCACATAATGGTGAAAGGTGGTGTTCTAGAGACTACCTCTGTGTAGCAAATTTCCTCACATCTCAGCAACAACCCTATGGTAATGAATTGAGGGAGTGAATTTGGACAAGGTGTAAGTGGAGATGATTTTCCCTTGCTGCATATTGTCTGGAAAGGCTTGAGAAGACTTGTAGGTTGGGAGACTTGACTGTTAGGATGGATCACCTAAAAACCTGAAGGTTTATAGACTCTAGGGTGGCCTGCTGGGAGCATATTTTACAAAGCATAGAATGCTGCAGGTTCAGCCATGTTGCCTGGCATCTGAAAAGTGGAAGAGCAGGGCTGTTCCACAGGGCCCACTCCATGTTTCTCCATAGCACAGATGGCTCAGCGTCATCAGACTTTCACAGAAGCACCAGGCATGGAGGTCCAGTGTGTAAGGCAAAACTGTTTTACCTTTAATGAGAACCTTGGAAGAAACCCTACACTGCATTGGTTGAAGGAGTCACCCAGTTTACAAAAATGGGATAGGCACTCCATTTTTTTAATGAAAGAAGTATTACAGAATTAGGGATTATGTTTTAAAATTGCTATAGTTTTAGAATGTGTGTGTGTGTTTGTGTGGTTAATCTTGATTGTCAACCTTATTGAATGGAGAAGCACCATTACTAGTAAGGGATACCTCTGGGTAAGTCCATGAGGGCCTTTCCAGAGAGGATTAACTAAGAGGGGAATCCCTACCTGAATGTAGGAGGCACAAACCCACAGGCTGAGAGGCCAGATGGAGAAGAAGAAAGCCAGCAATCACAGGCATACAGACATCCTCTTTCTCTCTTTCCCTCTCCATCCTCCTCTTCTCTTCTCTCCTCTCCTCTCCTCCCTTCTCCTCTCTTCTGCTCTTCACTCCCCTTCACTTTTTCTCCCCTCGTCCTCCTCTTCTTCATTTTTCTCCTTCCTGGTCCTTATGATGGGCTGTTCTCTGCTTGGCTATACCCTCCCCACCAAAATGGACTGAAACCTCTGAAACCACAAACCAAAATAGATAACTCCTTCTTTAAGTTGTTTTTCTCAAGTATTTTGCTACAGTGATGAAAGTCTAACACAATGTGCAAAATTACGCTTTAATATACACATACATAATACGTACATATATAAATAGACATAGTGAAATAATTACCAATTATTAAGCAATTTACACATCCATCATCTCATGTAGTTATCCCATATTTTTGTGTTAAGCATACCTAAAGTGTACTCTTAGCAAATTTCCAGTATATAAGATGATACTATTAATTAGAATCCTTATGCTATATAATAGCTCTGTAGACTTATCCACCCCATGTAACTACAATTTTGTACCTTTTTTACTACCCTCCCTCTTTCTCCATTCTTCAGCTGTGGAAATCACAGTTCTACTCTCTGTTTACATGCATTCAACTTTCTTTTGGGATTCCACATATAAGATAATGTGCATGACTTATTTCACTTAGTATAATATCCTCAGGTTCATCTGTGTTATTGAAAATTGCAAGATCTTTTATAAGGCCAAATAATATTCTGTATCCTTAAAGCAGCAATATCAATTGTGAATATCTCTCACAGTTTTTTGTAGGATTAAAGATGATCTCACCCCGTTAATGTTATTACTAAACTTCTGTCCTTTTCTATCTTTTGCATACAGGCTGGTGTCCATTTCATTAGACTTAGATTTACAGTTAAATAGTAGCTTGAGCAGGGGATGTCTTTAGTATTTTTTAATATAAATGAAAGTGTTAAGGTGTTAGTAATTGTGTGTGCTTTGGCACAGGGATTTCACAGATTGCTAACATGCAACTAGATCTTGTAAGTTTCCCTCCTCTAGAGATTCCAAACAGCTCTATGGTTTATTCCTGACTTGTTTTCCCCTTACCTTTTTGCTACATTCTGACCACTATTTTCCCTCTCCATTTGTTCCATGTTGTCATGCTTCTTTCTTCACATGGCTCCTTCCTTTCTTGGCATTACAAGGGCTACCATGCATAAGTTTTCGAAGAAGTTCACATCCCTATGTGCTTCTGGTCATCTGACCAAGAGCAAGGTTGCAAGTATATTCCTTTAATGACCATGTCACCAAAGCCAATTAGGTCAATCATATATTCACCAAATAGAGAGTTTACTGAAATTATCTAATCCATCTCTGTATTAACATGCTGCTTTTTCATCTACAAGTTTTACAAGTGATATTTATAAATATATTAGATGTGGACTTTTAAAAACAGTTTATGAAAATCTCTGGGTCACCATTGATAGGTTATGAAGGCAAAACAGAAACATTTTAACCAATATTTTAAATTTTATGCAAAAAATAATAGAATGGGCTGATCATGCATAACCTACGCTGCAGAGCCAGATAGAGGAAGACTAGCGATACAAAAAGAGAAGCTATTAAGGGAAATCTAGTGAGCAGAGGACTGAGTGTAGTGGAAAGTGGGGTAGTCTGTGGTGGTGTGGGATGCAACTGCAGGAAGTTTGGGGGAGGCCATGGTGCAGGAGCAGAATCTAAAAGCCCCAGGAGAAAAGTTCTACTACAGTTCAATAATTTTTGTGCTTTGTAGCAAAACAAAGTAAGACCAGTAGAGGATTGAGGAAGACATAGCACTTCTGAGGTTGGTAACAGAGAGTCAGCTTCCGGACGCATGTGGCTGCCAGAAGAAGGTTGAGCCAATGTATACTTGAGAATATACATGTTCCCTTCATTTGATGTTAGTAGAATTCCACAATACTTAAAACCTGCCACTAACTTAAGCAATATAGATCTTACTCTACATAGGAACAGTTCCTTCTTTCTCATATGGTAGAGGAAAAATGCTATCTACATTTTCAAAATGTCCACTGTTATTTCTGAAGAGGGCAATTAAGAATGCATCTCCATCTGCAGAGCTCAGCTGAGTTGCTGGAGGGCAGGGGCACCTGTGCAAAAAAGTCACAACTAGCTCTTATTTTAATTCTGGAAATCAGGTCTGGCTCTTTTATTTAGCCAGCCTCAAAGAATGTTAGAACTTGTGGATCACATATTAAAGAAGCTCAGATTTAGATCTTTTTCTGGCAAGGGAAAAAGATTCCAAATTTGCACATATTCAGCAGATCTGAATGTATGTGTACAAATAGAATGAACAGTCACTTATTACTCTGACCTTAGAGGTAAGAAAAGAGTTCAACTCATACTTTGTATATTTGCAAATACTCTTCATGCAGCATGAGTTCACATATGTAGCTCAGTGTCCTTAAAGACCTGGAAAATAATTATCCACCCAAACCTGAAATCTTAAGATATAGTAAGAAACTTATCAGAGATTAAAATTTGTAAACTTGTAAGTTACAAAATTCTCAAAACATATTATTTTTGTGAACAATCAACTATTCTAAGAAATACAGCTAGGTCTGAGTGTTTTAGCTTAAGAAGCCCTGTATGGTGGAGAAATTGTGTAATTAGAATTTTTAGTTTGGCAGGTGAGCTAGTAGAAAATAAATACATTTTTCTTATCAATAAGGCTTTTTATGTTCAATGGCAGATTTTTAGTTCAAATGAGGAATATTTAAATATATATATATTATGTAGTAAGAAATATATACCTATGCATGCATACATTTATATGTGCAGATATACATGTAAATAACCACTAAACTGAGTCATAGGAATGTATTTATGGGCATGGAAGGATACCAATGTGCTATTAACTGTGAAAGCCAGTAAATAATACTATATCAAGGTCAATTGCTTTTTTGTGAAAGTGTGCATTTTTAAATATATAAAGCCTAAGTACATATCAGGCTATTTAGCTTCTCTAGGTGGTAGGCATTTTCAATTTTCTTTCTTTCTATTGTTTTTTCCTTTCACATCTTGATTTGATTTCCTTATTTTTCTATCATAGCTTGTAGTTATTTTCTCAGAAAAAAGCAAGAGCAGCTTTTGTAATTGGAGCTGTATTAGTTTATTTTCTTTGCATATTACAATGTTTCTTGAGCCATTCAATATGATATTGTTTATTTCTGTTTATGACTTCTCTTTTTGATTCCAGCCACTTTTTCATAGCACTTTAAATGTGGAAAAAGTCCCTAAAGAAGATAAATAAAATGTCAAGCAGTGAATAAAATGTTCAGTATCATTAGTTCTCTCTCCTGGTGACACTCTTGCTTTGTCCTGAGCTCACATCAAGCTGTTATTTTCATCAGATTGTGAGCCTGAAATGCTGTCTACGTCACTAACAAGGCATCTATTTTCATCAGATTAGGCCTCCAAAGTGCTCTGAAATCCTCAGTGAATAACCTTTGGACTTTAGGTAGAAAAGTAGCCAGTATTCAAGAGGATGTAGAAAATTTTAGCTATTTCCTTCCAGGGCAGCTAAGAAAAAACTTCCCAAATCACATGGATAAAATAGGTAGATAAAATTTTTCTACCTATTTTTTGCAAAGGAAAGTGATATAAATTTCATGCCTTTAGAGATGGCAATAAAGAAACATTACTGAGACAAATTAGCTGTGTGAATTATCTTAGACATTAAAATAAAGTAAATGAATATTGGGACTGCACAAATGGCTAAACACCTGCCCTTTTTTAACTTGAGTAGTGACTCTAAAAATAGCAGCACTTTCTAAGAGACATTTTATATGAATGGCCAGAGCCTGCACTATTGAAGTATATTAGTTCATTTGATCCCAAGACACTCGTTTGAGATTGGTAGTTTTTCATCTTACAGGTAAAAGACAGTACGGTGTAAGGAAATTGAGTGAATTGTTAAAGGTTGTAGAGTTACTAAAAGGAAGGCTGGGTATTTTTATCTGCGTGTCCATCTGACTTCAGAGTTTATGCATTCATAACATATATATTTGCAATCTACCGTGTGCAGTAGGTGCCTCTAGGCACCCATCTTACGTTTCAGGTGCTTTGATTTGGATAAGTTTAGTGTCATGCTCATAGATGCTCCAAGTAATATGTGTTCTATAATTGAATTATTTTTTTGAAATAGAGAGTAAAAAAGTTTAAGCTACATTTTATTGTTATTGTCATGCTCCTTTTGTTCACTGAATTTCTTACCAGAGTTTAATGTGTCATTGTACAAGGTGAAAGTTCCAAGTGAGAACACAATAAGCAGCTTTCCCCCAGGTTTTGGTAATACACTCTTGTCAGTCCTGTTGTCTCTTAAGAAGATGTTCTATGGCTTACATTTTTTGTTTTTGAAACTCTGGGTAGTTACTTCTTATGGTCTGGGCCCAGCTTTCTGCTCAATCCTTAAGTCTCTGCTGTTTTATTATCTCCGCTACCAGATTTCCTTGCTCTATTGCCTTTCTTTTTCATTCTAAATGATAAGCTGCTGTCAGATTTATATTTCTAAATCTTCCTCTGATCATTTTACTCTCCTACTCATGAATGATCATGGATTTCCTTCCCTTTTCATACTAAAATAGTTCCAGATGGACCAAAGAGTTAAGTGTAAAAAAAGAAAAAGAAAAAGTACAAATCAGTGGAAAGAAACGTGGCTAAATTAATTTAAAATCTTGTAGTGAGAAAATTGTTCCTAAGGACATTAAATTACAATGCCAAAAGTAAATCTTTGATAAACTTGGATAAATAAAAATTTAAAACAATGTATTGTCAGTAATAGCATAAGTCTAAATAAATAATGACAAGATTTATAGTCAATGGCTAATTTCCGTAATGAAGGACTCATTCCAATCTATAAGCCAAAGAAAAAACTATGAGTCAATTGAAATATAGTCAAATGATAAGAACATAAATTTCACTGGCAGAAATACAAATAGAAGTCACTAAAATATGAAGAATGTTGAAATTGTTTAAAAATAGAGATACCATTTTTTTACCTGACATAAGTTTATAATAAAGATTTATAGTATCCAGGGTTGGTGAACATGTAAGAAAGCCAAAAAGTTTGCTTTTTGTGGGAATGTAAATTTGTTAAACTTTGGAAAACAATTTAACAATATCTGTCTGAACCAAAAAGGGCTTTCATTTTCTTAGCAGTTCAAGGGTTCAGAATTTCTTCTGATTGTCATCACTTATGAACTCTTAAGTTGAACTGATAAGAAAATTGTTTGTGCTGGTAAAAAAATGGAAGTGATGTAAATATGTCCATTATTTAGTAGCTAGTTAAGTACATTGATAGAATACAATGAAAATTTATTTAGTTGGGAAATAACACAGTTGGATCTGTACTGCTTGTGTGAAAAGAATACCACGTTACATAACTTGTGAAAGCATGGAGTCACTTAAAAATAACCCTTGTGTTGTTGTTATGTTTAGTTTCTTTAAAACACTCAAGAATCTGTTTATGGTGAGTACATCAGACAAATGGGATCAGGGTATCTAGGAATGGTTCTAGACATAAAATGGTAATAATACTGGTTCATGAGTGCAAATGAGTTTAAAAGGGGGACTGTCTGGTAGGGAGATTGGCAGGATGGGGAAGAGGGCACTGGGAAAGGTGTAAAGTGAATTGAAGTACACACACCCTGTACACACCTATGAAAGCAGCCTAATGAAACCCACCAAATACTGTTTGAAAAAGCAGGGAAGGGAAAGAGGAAGGAGGTTAAAGGAAAGTAATAAAGGGGACAAACTTGTTCAGAGTATACTGTACGCAATTATGGAATTATCAAAATGAAACCCCTTTTACTATTAATGAACACTAATAAATTGTTTATAAAAGAGTAAAAAGCTATAGACTTTCAGAATTGTGTGCCTATATTATTTTTGCTAAAATTTATCAGAAGCCAAACATGAAATAAAGCACCTGCATTTCTTACAGAATCGTAACTCAATTTCCTCTTTTGTTTCTTTAGGACATTAGGCCTCTGTCTCAAAACAGCCTGTTATAATTGGTTTCTTGTTAAATTTTTCCCCTTTAATTTCTAGATCACTTGGAATGCTAACTTGGTACCACACCACTCTAGTCATTTTGGGTCTTCTCCCCTCCTCCTTTTCAGTACTAATGTCATCTCCTACTTGAGTCACCTCAGTTCTTCTCTGCACATTTGGACCCAGTCTTATTTCAACTCCTATCTCCTTGATTTCAGACCTCACTGATACCTGAGGTAGAATTAACCTCTCTCACTATCAATCATTATAACATGTGACCTAGTTTGGTCTGTGTGGTCCCTTCCATCTGACACTTTGTACTATGTTACGTTTGCCTGCTGCTGTCAGATGCAGAAGACCAGGTCTGTGAGTGACTCATCTCAGTAACCCCTAGTGTGCCTAGCACTGAACAAGGCTTGAAAGTGACCAGAGTGTTGATGGCATGTTCTCATGCCTGATAGGTGTGGTGTCATGGAAGACATGACAGCCATAATGTCAAGACATAAGCAAGAACAGGAACAGTAATATGTGCTTGTAATAAATGGTACAGCAATTTTACAGGACCAGTGACTGCTACTTTCTCTCAACATAAACAATCATCCCTGGATATTTGCAAGGGATGGGTTCCAGAACCTCTGTGGATATCCAAACTCACAGATGTTTAAGTCCCTTGTACAAAATATCATGTATCGACTCCTTTGTATATACAACGTTTTATAAATTATCTTTAGCCTATATACATCCTGTATATACTTTAAAGCATCTGTAAATTGCTTATAATACCCAACACAAAGAAAATACTATGTAAATAGCTAATATAGTATATTGTTTAGAGAATAATGAAATGGAAAAAAGGCTGCTTATTTAGTATAGGCACATTTAAAAAGTATTTTCCATCATGGTTGATTGAACTTGCCAATATGGAAGCCTTGGATACCCCTGTACCTAGAATAGGCCAAAGCACTCAGATTATGAATTCTTAACACCTTGAGATTATGAGTTTGAGGTTCTGTGACTCCACCAGGTCCACAATGGCAGACTTGGGGGCTGCCCCAGGACAGACACTCCATCTCTGGGCTTTTTGCTTCTCTATCCTGAGTATGAGCTACCACAACAGTCTCATTGTGCAAAAAAGCCCTCAGGAACAAGGTTAAAGTCCATCCATTCAGGTGTCATCTCATCATTTGTATAATCTGGGGGTTGCATTCTTGAGCAGCCGACCCCTTTTCAGAAACTGCCTAGTTGAGATGTCACTTCCCTGACAGTGAGGCACTTAGGCTCAGAGAGAAAACCACCAAGAGCTCCCTCCCTTTCTCAAATTTTCCCTAACAATTAACGCTGCACTAACTTGACACCCTCCCTCCTTGTTTGGCTTTGTAAACCCTGGTCCTTTTTTCTATTAATTCCAGACATTAATATTTTCTTTCATGCAACTGCCGCCATTCACCCGTGAAACAGTTTGAACATTATGTAGCTGTCAAAATGCCTGGGGATTACCCAGTATGCCTTGCCAGTGAGAAAGTGACACCACAGAGGCTGAGTTTTGAGATGTTTATTTTGAGAGTACGCTGACAAGCATGAAGGCCTGATCCCAGAGTGGCAGTTTCATTTAATTAAAGGCCTCTTTTTATTATAGTTTTCCCCTACTTTTTTTTTTATATATATATCAGAATGATTGTTAAAGTCTGACTAGCCAGGTGTTCTCTTGTGCTGTTAACGGGAGGTGGTGGGTAGATTGCTCACTCACTACTGAGAATTCCACTGAGTGGCTGTGAATGAATTTATTTTTACACAACCACTGCTCAACATGGTGTGTGTGTGCGTGTGTGTCCATCTAAGCCTCAAATAATGAGTACTGGCCCTCTACCACTATCCTCTAAACTTAAAAATGTGGGCATTGAATTTGTGCATGTGTTTCTTGGTAACTTATTTAATGCAGTGGTTTTAAGGTAGTGTCCTTGCACTGCTGGAAGGCTCACTTATCAAAACTGTGGCACAATGTTTCTGAATCTGTTTAGACTTTCAAACAATGAGTATTATATTTTGATGCTTCTTTCAACTCAAATAGTTGGAAAATATATTGCATTTATTTCCAGTATTTTTTAGTACTGATTTTTAGAGTTAAATAGTAACATAAGAAAGAATCTGAAAAAGTAAGCTATTCAAGTAATGGAAGATGGGTGTTAACTCTTTGGGAAATGTTGAGGCAAAGTAGCTTTATGAGTTTTGACATAATATTCTTAGGTGATGACTTGACTGTAAAATAAATTCATGTCAAAAAAATATTTTGGGGGGCCTATCTTGGACACTGCCCAAGACACTTGTAGATCAGTGAGCAAAATAGACTGTGGGCTCTCATATACCTATTCATAGTGCTATATTTCAAAATAACTGTGCTGTCACTCCTCCCACAATTAGAAATTTTTTTTCTTGGTAACATTGTCAGCAAGCTTCATTGTTCCCTCATTGACGATTCATTCATCCATGCCTTTTTTGCTCACATTCACCAGGTAGTGATGGGCAAGTGCATTGCAGGCCTGTAAGGTGACGCACACATGTGTGTAACACCCAGGAACAATACATAATCCAAGCATTATATTTGCAGCCTTTTTTCCCCTCAATTGATCTGAAAAAACGTGGAGGAGGATCTGCCATCAGCCCTTTTCTGCTTCGGGGATAGTGGCTGGAGGGATATTATTCATTCCCTTTGGCGTCCATTTCAAAGCACCCCAGGAGGAGCCAGGCAGGTCAGTGGTGTCAGCTCTGAGGCCAGCTGAGGGCCTGGCTGATGTGGAGTTCAGCTGGCCCTGGAGAAAAAATGTGTACTGCTGTGGTGCAGGTGCAGGGAGGCAGCAAAGAATGACTACTCTCTTGATTTAATCTCTATGTTCCCCCCCTCTCCAGTTCCAGTCTGAGTCCTACTGCCCCATCTTTTGAGCCAGGGCTCCAGAGGTTGATTTATGTATTGTGATTGTATTTTAAAGTATAGTGTTCTGTTGAACTAGCCATCTGTAAAATGTTTGAAAATGCCTGCTTTTCGTTTTTCATGGTCTTGCTGCTGTTTCTTGGAGGGATGGGCTTCTCCCCAGGACTTCTAACACTGACTTGATTTCTTGAATTTTTGTGAGTAGTGGAAAGGTGACAATGAAACCAACCAAAAAAAAAAAAAAAGATCAAAGCCCCCATACCACTAAAGCCAAAAAGGAATTTGTTATTTACCCCATATTGCTTCATTTTTCTCTTCTCCACCACTGGGACTTTGGCAGGGAGATGTTTATTCTGGGTGTTCTCAGTGGAGTGTTTTGAGCCTGGGGTCTATGAGAGGAATCTTTACTTAATGGAGATTTGAGATGTCTATGTGTATTTTTAAATTTTTGTCTTGTTCTTTTTTCTTTTAAAGGCACAAGTGATCCTTATGTGAAATTTAAGCTGAATGGGAAGACACTGTACAAAAGTAAAGTCATATATAAGAATTTGAATCCAGTTTGGGATGAGATCGTTGTATTGCCAATACAAAGCCTTGATCAAAAGCTACGTGTGAAGGTAATCACAGATGACGTTCAAATCTTTGTTAGAACAATCTTTTTCTCCACAGTTTCTCATGAACTCTTTAAGGTGAGCTTACCACAATTCTTCTATTATTCTCAAGGACTATTTAAAAAATACCAATAATATAGAAGGGATTCTTTACAATTAATGAAAACTGTATGTTTCTCTCAAATCAATAAGTTATGCTGAGTGAAATAATCTCTCCACTGACTGTATTTAGACTTACTGAATGTGGAAGAATTATTACTGTACAGTAGTGATAAGTACAAAAATCTTTCTCATGAAGAATAACTTTATACTTAATAGAGCTTCAAGCTATCAGGTATAAGCATCAATTGCTCCAACATCTGGGTTAAAACTGCGTGAGTCAACTGCAGAACGGGATTGCTGTAGAAAATTTAGCAAATTTCTATTTAATAGCTAGATCTACTCACCATAGAAAATTTTAATGAGAGACCATTTAATTTAAACTACAGAGAGTGGTCTGTTGTGCATGACATTTTACTGCATATGAATACTGCATTAAGAGAATTTTTGACTATTGTTTTGGCAAGGTAGGGTAAGTTTATTCTCTCTTTAGGCTTGGCTAAATTTCTGTTTTACTGCACTATGCAGATTACTACAAGATCTGAGAGACAGATTTCAAAATTCCTGGCCTATTTCACTTTTGAATATTTTTATATACTTGGTTGGTTTGTCACATTCACATTTGTTACTGGCCCCTGTGCTTTTTGTAGGTGTATGATCGAGATTTAACCACATCTGATTTCATGGGCTCTTCATTTGTCACTCTCAGCGATCTTGAGCTTAACAGGTATTTTTACCTTTTAATGGTTATTAATGAATTTTAGAGAGAACTCAAGATGATTTTCAATTGTGCTTGTTGACATCAAATAACAAATCTATATACAGATATGCAAATGAATATTGGAACTTTATTTTTTTATTATCATATTATTGTACTGGAGGTATATTTTGACATTTACCAAAGGTGCTTGCAATATTTCTTAGAACTTTAAAATTTATTATATTTTCTAAGAGGTTTTTTTTTTTTTTTTTGCTTTTTAGTTGCCAAATACATTAGTCAGACATTAAAGCTTTTGTCATGCACTCTAAACTGCACACTGGATTTTGTACTGTCATTGTTAAAAATTCAGATCCATTAATCTAACTTAAAACAAATATTTAAATTTTATTTGAGTGGTAGGCAGTTAACCAACTGTTGAATTAGACAATGCTGAACAATTTTTGTCTATCCTGAAAATGGTTGATTTCTTTGCACTACACTTGGTCATTTGTTTTAGCATTGTGTCTAATCCTTATCCAGAGGTAGGAGACATTGACCATAAGCCTCTGATGCACTGTAAGACCAGACAACATTGCCAATAAATGTTAAGATTATTTGTTTTTTTGCTTTGCAGAACCACCGAACATGTTTTAAAACTAGAAGATCCAAACAGTTTAGAAGATGACATGGGAGTGATTGTGTTAAATTTGAATTTAGTTGTCAAGCAGGGTGATTTCAAGAGACATGTAAGTGTGACTCTTTTGTCTCTATCCTCTGATTACTGGGCTAGCTGATAACTGACATTTTTATAATTATTTTTAGGGTAAGGCAGATATTTTCATAGACTTAGGGTACCTATCTGGGGTTGTATACAGTTTCTCTTTTGAAACACTGTCAAGAAAATCTGATAAGGAATTATCTCTATTTCACCTAGTGATATGGCTAGTACTGCTGTTACTAAAACTTTTATGCCATGTCCCAGATGACTTAGGTGTATTGTTATAAGAAGCAATTCCCAGGATTTAATTATTGTATTGCAAGTTATTTGCAGCTTTTTTATTCTGTCTTCTTTCTTTACTTTTACCTACCAAGCTTTCCATAGGGATGCTTTTGAGAAGATACAAATTTTAATGTTCTCTCTATACATGGAAATTTCTCATTTATACACTGCCTACTGGAGATGTCTATAATATCAAAGTGTTAAATTTTGTCAAGATATGATCAAGGCTCTGTTCTTATGAACAAATACATTGATATAATCTCATTTTACAGTCAGGAATTATACATTATAATTCTACAAATTAAAATGAGAATAAAATGCACTTGGTGATAACTTAAGGTGTTTTAAAACCTAGTAAAGTATCTGCTTGAGAAAGAACGAGATACGTTATAATTTAACATGTGTGGAATCCAGTGAAAAAACTGTATCTGCTTATAAATTAGGCCTGTAATAATGCTTCTTGAATTGAGGCATGGACAAGGACAATCTTATTTTTTACATTGCCTGGACTTTGAGTTGTAATTTATTTCATGATGGAAATCATGACTGCTTTACTAGTAATTGCAGAGAAGGTCACTGAAAGTTGGATAACTGGATTGTAACTTTTTAGTGTCAACTGAATGTTTGCTCTTTTTAATTTGAATTCATTTTGTATGAGAATTGACTTCACAATAACAAACTACTGATTGCTCTCAAAAAGAGTGGTACTGTTCATATTGGGGGCCTCAATGAAGCAGTTATTTTGATGTTAAAATTCTTAAATTGATGTTGTAAGTAAACAGTTTTTTTCATTTTCCACATAGTCAAGGCAAGCTTTTTTGTAGCTGACAGTATTGCTTCTGCATTCAATGTCAATTCATACAGCAGGTGACCAGTTACTTGATACCCTGTCAACATAGTACGTGATGTATCTAAGTGTCATTTGCTACATGGTTGAGCACTTGCCAACCAATCTATTGTAAATATTTCTTATATATTTAAGTAACTTTTGTAACATTGGATGATTTCCCCATATAAATAGCTGCATATTCAAATGATTACCATTGCCAATTTTTCTATAGTATATTGGATTATGTTTACCAGTAATATTGGCATTTAAAATACATTCAAATATTACAAGAACTTGGGGTTTTGAAGTAATGGCATTTTAGTTTCAAGTGATTTCATGTTGCAGAGCAAGTAATGGCAAGACACAGCTTGAATTGGTTTTTGTAAATAACTCAAAGAATATTTTGTAAAATGCCCAAGAGATTCCATAGTTCTCGTCTTACTTAGTTTGGCCCATCTTACATTTGACTCTCCCCTACATCATCTTCTGGGTTGAAGAGTTTGTCAAACTATCTGCTCACTCATGAGCTTTCTTATTCTTTGGGAAAGATTTAGTGTATAATACATTTTATATATTCTTATAGAAATATCATAATATAGAAAACTCTGCCTGTTCTCATTCATTGTGATTGGTAATTATCTTTTTATGCCCTTGATAAAAATATAAAGAGTAATTAATGGAGGAATAATTTATTCTAAGCCATATGTGGTTTTTCTACTAACAGGGCCCTTTGTGTCTAATAGATATGCAAAAACATTTGTTCTTTTCACTGAGTTTAAGTTAGTATTTAAAGGCTTTTTTTCTATTAGATTTTTAAGAGGGAATGACTAGCACTTGAGATTGAAGGACAATAGATTTTTGGATATGGTAATTTGTTTTTAAATTTCCATTTAAATTTAAACTTTGATGGACAAATATCAGTTTGGATTCTCAGTTTTGTACCTATTTTTCTTCCTATCATTGTTGAGGTAATTTTGGTTGTTTCAGATCCAAGCTGGCAAAAAACTCTTAACATGTCTCTGGTTTTCTCCTCATGTCTGGGAAATTAACTATGGGAGCATGGTGCAGCCAGAAGGTAAAACCCTAGCTGGAAGGCTAACAAATATGCACTTTCTTTTTCTTGAAAAAAAAAAAGAATTATAATTAAAATTATGGGCTCTGCCATCAGACTGTTTTTGGAACCAGTTCCACCAATGCTCAGTCAACTTCATGGAATTATTTAATCTCTTTGAGTATAGTTTCTTCACATGGGAAATGAGGATAAGAAGAGTATCCATTTTATAGGGCCATGAAGATTGATATTAGCAAGTATAGTACTTGGCCTAGGATGGAAACATTCACTATAGGAGTTGTAGCATTGCAGTAAGTGAAGGATAATAGTCATTTTCTATTAATATTCTTATCTATCTTGTTTATCTTTTATGATTGCTATAAAAATCAAATAAATTGTTATATATTGAAGGGATCTAAATAGCTCTAAGCTCCTATGAGATGGTAATTAATTTTGGTGGTTGGATTGGGTGAATGTATATGATACGGTGTTGAGAAAACACTGGAAAACTGATTTTAATACTCTGGTTGTAGTACCTGTAACTCTTGTGTCATTGTTGAATGTTGAACTTGTAATTTCTCTTGGGGAAGTGTTATTGATGAGGAATATTTTTAAGTTCTTCCTGTATCAATGTTTCTAGTTTCTGGTCAATGGAATGTAAGTAGATTTTCCCCTAAGGAGTATTTTCTGGATTCTCATTTATTGGGAAGACCTATTGGCAAGTGGACAGGTCACTTATCTCTATGCATTTTTTTTCTTTAAGCATAATAGTAAATGTGGTCTGATCGATTAGGTTCATAATTAAATTGAAATACCCCAAATTTATCCAAGATTTAACAATCAGTTAGCTGATTAACCATCAGAGTAGAACTTTGCTGTAGTTGACAGTTACCAGAGTAAGGAAAGAATTTTACTCAGGGAAAGTTTTAATTGTTGATGAAATTCAGCAGGTTCAGCAAGTCAAATGAGAGGCCAGAAGAGGACAAGGTAAAGTTTCTCGCTGTTCAAAATTGTTTTCTTCCCTCAGACAGTACTTTTCTTAATTGGGCAATAATGATTGCAGATTGTTTCTTGTGTTTTTGAATATTGAGACTTACCTTACAAAAGTAAATGGAATTATGTTTTGTTATCTCAAGCTATGGAAACCTAACTATAAACTGACATTGACCACAAACTTCATAAACATTTTTACAACACCACCTCTTTCAAAAAGAAAAAACCTGACTTCTTCTTTTTCAAGAGATAAGATTATACTATTTCAAGGTAATTTAAAAATAAATGTACTCTTAGGAATCGAGTAGAATTTATCTGCTATTGTTTTTTATACTAAATACGTGGGGAAAATGATGTAACACAGCCACACAAATGTGATTTGCTTCCTTGTTTCTACTTTTCTTGCTTAAATGTGCTTTTCCAGCTTCAGAATTTAGGTGTCAATCTTAAGAGTATATGATGCACTATATAAAGTAATTACTTTATTAATGATTTTATTTCTCTCTTGCTTCATTTTGCCATCTTCACACTATGCAACGGGTACAATCCTTAGCGTTGGTCAAATCGGAAACGGTTGAGTGCCAGCAAGGTGAATATATTTGTTTTTTTTCTTTAAATCATTTGGCTAAAACTTCATGTTTGTAGCAAATACAAATGTGTATATAATTAATTTCACCCAACTTTTACTCGTAACAGCTTTATTTGTCTCTTAATACTGTATTGAATAAGCAAGGAACAACCTTTCTCTTAAATTTCATTAAGTAAGGGCTTGGCTAGATGTTTCCAGCCACATTAGAATTTTATACTTCATTCAGCATGAATTACTGAAAACACAACATGGTTAGAGTTGGTCCTTTAGGAAGTTATTTTCCTTTAGATATTATAGGGAAAATGTAAAGTTGAATGAAAATAATATGTGGTTATAAAGTAATATGTGGTTATATTTAAATACATCTCTTTATATGTTCTGAAAAAATGCTATTATTCTTTGAGTAAGAATTTCTTTAAAGATTTCTTCATAAGGTAATGATTATTTTACATTGTTAGTATTTTTAAGCAATTATAGAGTATTGTCTAATTTATAAAAACATAGGTAAGGTAGGAGTATATTCTTAAAATTTATCATTATTTATCTAGCAAATTATAACCTAGGTGACTAAATGTGAAAATTAATCATAAACATACACAAAACCTGGAAGTATTTCTACTTAATTTAGTAGCTCTACTACTTCTTAAAGAGAAATAATTAACAGAAATAATTCCTATTAAATGATGCAAGATTTCCAATTCAGTTTCTGAAGGGTGGTGGGGATGGCATTTGTGTGGCAGAGTCTATGCAATTGCTTTGTGTGCACGTATGCACATACATATACGTGTGGCACACCTGTGCCTGCTATGCTTTCTAGCCTCTCTGTTCATAAGTTGTCTATTTTGTAAAATAAAGAGTTTGAAAGTGGAACATTTCCAGATCAAAGATTGTGTGGTATGTGTATGGGGGTGGGGAGAGGGAGTACCAAACGGAGGAAGAGAAAGAACTAGAGGCAATGATAGGGGAATTATAATCTATTTTGCTTTTGGGAATCCAAGGGATCCATAGTCATTAAATGGATATGCTTTTCACTTAAATGTTTTAAAAGGACAGTGCTTTGCTGTTTTGTTATTTTAGCAGTTCACTTGATTCCTAAGATTCTGGTTCCTTTTAGAAATACAACTAGGAGACAATAAATAGCTATGTGACTGTCTCAAAAATTCCTCCAACTTTTGCCTTATTCCTTTACAGTCACTAGAGGGTAGAAGAACTTCATTTCTCACCACAGAAGGGAGCCCAGCTCTCGCTCTCCTGTATTAAGAGTTTCTGTAACCACCCAAAGCAGTAAACTTTCCCAGGATGCTTTGGTAAAACCTGACAAAGCAGTATTTTCTCCTTTATTGATTCTGCTGCTGCACTAAAACACTGGTACTGTACATCAATAACCATCTTTAGTTAGGGGGCTTTGGTCTGTGGAAGAGCACTGGCAGTTTGTGGAAGAACATAAAGACTAGAAAGAAAAATTGTGAGCTTGGGGAATATTGGAGTCTAGGGAGGATAGGAGAGGTTATGGAAGAATGGCCAAAGGAATGAAGAGGGATAGAAAAAAATGTTGACGGCTTAGATAAGGATATCAAAAATATGAAGGGAACAGAGGATCCAGAGAGCAGTATATATATACTGCAGAGTGCAGAGTTGGTCTTGAAACTGAGCTGATATCTTTTTTGTTTTGTTTTTACCTCAGTCATGGTAGTTTCTGGAATTTTGACTTCAGAATACTGGGCTCAGGAATATAATAAATTCCCAAACCAAGTAGATAGTAAGCTTGGAGATGAGTAAAGTTCCCTGAAAGGTATCCGTGATCTTATTTGAGACATGCAAGCTACAGATCAGTGAGGACTTATGTTGAATTTTCTGCTTCTGAAAGCATGTAGTTTTTAAAGGCAAAAGTGAGATAACTTCTAATTTGGCTTATGATAATGAGTCCCATGGAAACTCAATAGACACTGTGATCGGAATTATGCAAAAGTGGCTAAAATACCCTGGCAACCTGCCTTTTGGTATTTTTAAGGTAGAGTGTTCTTTTTTAGGATTTCCATATTACATTTGACATTAGGTAATATCTGACACAGAGATTGGTTAGCTATCCTTATAAAAAAATTCCTAGTTCTAACATTATTTACTATCTGTAAAATAATAACTTGTCACCTCAGTTTCTTATAACCTTATTTACATAATTGCTTCTTTCCTCATAACTTTACAATTTTGTGTTATCCCAAGTGTTCCTGCATGGTATAATCTTGTGGACTCTCTTTTTTTTATCTGTTTTCTTATTATTCTACCTTAAATTTCAATATAGCAAATACATACAGGTGTCCTTTTACAACTAGGTTTAGGTTCTGCTCAAGAGCATTTTATAATGAACATTTAATTAAGAATTAGGAATTTGACTTAGTAGTGAGAATTAGGAATCTGATTTAGGATGAACTGGATCAATATATACTTGTCTTTATATCTTTATTTTATATTAGGTGTGACCACGACTATTTCCAAGTCTTCCTTCTCTCTGTTCTGATGTTTGTAACATTAATAGAGATGACAACAGCAATTGCTTCTCATGTGAAACAGTGGAATGGGAGAAGGGAAAAGGCAGTTTTAAAAATTAAGTTGAGAAATCACTGATTGGGTTCAGAAACCTTACATCTATAGCACACATGTATAGACACACACACACACACACACACACACACACACACCCCTACCATCATTTGGATCTGTAGATATACTACATCTGTACACATGCCTCTTTAATTCTTCAGTCTACATTTTCTAGGTCCCAGCTGGCTGGTCTCCAGCTGATTCCATACAGTGATAGGAATAGGCACAAGGTTTGTTTGATGTGGGTGAATGCAAATTAAAAGAGGAGGACAATCAAGGAATTTTAAGGGAAGCTCACTCTATTCATCTGTCTGTCATCTATCTATCTATCTATCTATCTATCTATCTCTTATCTATCTATCTATCTATCTATCTATCTATCTATCTATCATTTTTAATGAGCTGCTTTGTGACCAGAGCACAGGTGAGAATCAGGAGGAAGTTTTATGATTGCTTTGTCTAGTCATGTAGTTTGGGGTTGAAAAGGAGTTACTCACATCCAGATGAATGTCTCATTGTCCACTTTCCAGATAAACACCTCTCACTGCACCTCTTCCTCCAATAGAACTCACATTCCTTATTTCTGTGTAGGTCATGAAGTAGTACAATCAAACCTTTTTTACAAGAGGAAGCATGATCCATTTCAGGAGCTAAAGGGAAGGGATTTTTGCCTAGATACTTTACCAGTGAATAGAGTACTTTTGTATGTTTGCTATGTTTATTTTCATTTTCACACCTTCTTAACTGAACCCAAATGTCCACCCATAATGACATTTTTAAGCTTTATCACTTTCTTGCTTAAATTCACAGGACTGGAGAATTATATATTCAAATAGCCACATATATTTTTATGCTTACATACCTATCCCTGAGTGTTCTGTTTATTTATCTGTGATCTAATATAGCTAATCAAATGTACCTATCTAGTTGTTCAATGTCTCTATATTATGTATTCTATTATTTATCATGGAGCTCTATCATCTATCTCTCTCTTTATATATGTGTGTATGTGTGTGTGTGTATTATATGTATATATTTGGTGCTGGGAATTGGACCCAAGACTGTGTACATGTGAAGCACACACTCTATCATTGAGCTAGACCCTCATTCCAGTATACTGTATTCTATGAATCTGTCTCTCTAGATGTGGTCTTACACTGACCTACTGCTGAGTGTCTTAACCCTGATCCTTCTACTGCCTTGTTATGATGGGTAGGCCAATGTTAGCCTGGGCAAAATGACCTCTTGGGGCTTTTCTTCTTTTCTGGAAGCTGTAGTCAAACTTGGATCAGGCTGTCAATCTAGTGGAACCCTTCAAACTTATGTGTGCTCCAGGCCAGATGGACAGTGACACTATAGTCCTAGACATTTCATCAGATCTCTCTTCTGAGTCACATTAAAGTCAGTCTTTCTTAGAAATCTCTCATAGAGTAGAGTCTTACAGTAGGGATATGTCCTTGAAGGAAGAGATGAAGTATATTGGTTAGAACCAACAAGTTAGTTGGGAAGATGAGAAACAGAATGAGGGAGTATTCATAGGTCTAGTGAGACTCTGCTGGGCCATGCAGACGGGTGGGGTGACCCTGAGACTCGGCAGAGGTGAAGCTTTAATAGAAGACTGGAGTGACTGTTACCAAATGAGAAGGAAGAAGTAATGTGTGGAGACAAAGCAGTATAAAATAATGTAGTGCGTGGGACCAGCCCCAAACTATTTATTACAGGGCTCCAAGCAATTTGATTTTCAAAATGCGGCCCCTGGACAAACCACAGCTGGAAATTGTTAAGACTACAAATTCTTGGCTCCCATTTTAGACTTCTTGAATCAAAATCTCTGGGAACAAAACCCAGCAGTCCTTTAACTAGGCCTCCAGGTGGTTCTGAAACTCATTCTGATTTGGGAATCTCAGGCATGGAATAGAGAAGGAAGTGGACTACTGGTAAAATAGGAGTCAAAGCTGGAGACATAAGGAAGGGTGAGCCTTGTGAGTCAGTAGTTGTACTGCTCACTCTTAGGTGATGGAAGTAGGGCTGGGGTTAGAGTGCAGGAAGAAGGTGGCCAGGTGGCCAGGGTACAAAACCTGACACAGGCTCAGGAGCCAGCCCTGCATTTTCAATAGCTTCAGAGTAAGCCCAGTGCCTCATGTGTTTCACTCTATTTCTGGTCCTGAATACTGGTGTTTTTTGCAGTGTTTTAAGTAAAGCCTTAAAAAAAGTAAATCCTATCTAAAGTTAGCAGAATATCATGAAAATCAAAAAACACTGGATGATAAATGTTTTTGCATATAAGCACAACATTTGAGATTTCTAGGTCAGGGCAAAGAGATAACTTTATTGAATCATATAGTCTTAGTTTTGTCCATGTTTCTAATAGTAGGAAAGTGTTAGATGTATTTTTCTGGTTCTATACTCTGAGAGTCATCAAATATTTATAGTCCTTATCTACTTCTTTAATCTCTTCCTAATTTAGTTTTTTACTTTTAAGTGGAAAATATGAGTGATGATATTCCTTTTTAACTTAAAAAAATTAATTTTAAACAGAACTTTTATAGCTAATGTCTTTGTCTACACAGATTATTCATATCCTTGTAATTATGATATAGTTTTTACCTACAAATATAAAACTCAACTTCCATGTACATGTACATGTGGTAAGTTTAAAAGATTTTCTTTTCATCCTTCTGCAAGATTTTTGTGTAGTTCCAGGAGAATTTATGCCTACAGGATCCTCTTCAGATGATATAAAGGAGCTGCTGAGGAGGATCTAGTCTGAGCCTGTTCCCTGGATATGTGGATTTTCTCATGAACTGCTATAAAAGCTGTTGGAAACCACCAATAGTTGTGCATGCTGAAAATACTTGAAGGGAATATTTCAGTGAAACCTCTTATAGGCTGAATTTTTTTCCTTAGCTTTGAGTTCAGTGGTCACATAGTTGGAATCTTCCTTTACTATTTTTCTAAAAGTTGAGTAATATTTGAGTGAATTTATTTCTCTTGAGTACCTATTTTTGTCACAAAGACTTTGAACAAATAACAAGAGTCAAAATAGAATGCAATGGCAGCATGAGAACACTGGTATTCTTATACTTTTGTCACCAAGATGATATGTAAACTACTTGTACAATATTTGGCATTTCACAGGTATGCTGTTGTCACAACTTTTTCCTGTCCCCTCCCCTCCCCTCTCCTCTCCTCCTTTCCTCTCTTCTCCTTTCCTCCTCTCTCTTCTTTTCTCCTCTACTTCCTTCCCACCCCTCCTTCCCTTCTCATCTTCTCTTCTTTTTGGATTTATTTGTATGCACAGTATATCTTGAATAATCAACCATTGATGTCATCAGCACAGTTATTTCTGGAGCATGGCACAGCTGAATAAAACCTTGATTTTGATGACTGCAGGCTCCTAATTCCATGTCCTCTTTTTAAGATCTGTCTTTACTCTTAAGGTCCCTGCCCCTTTTCCTGTTTGGGACAGCTAGAAGACCCTGTGCTGATCTGTCCCTCATTCTTGGGTTTCCTCTGTGGCCACATCAATGACACAGGGTACTGAAATCCACATCACCATCTCCCCAGCCCACACCCTGTCACAATTTCTCAAATAATGCATTGCATCAAGCTTTGGTTCATTTTATATGTTCTGGATGACAGCACATTCACTGTTTTGAAAGTTTAATCCCAAACCAAAATCTTCTGAGGAGACTGACATGAATCCTTCAACATACTAGAAGTGAGTGGACACTCCAGAGCATATACTTTCAGTGTCCCTTTCAGTCTGTCTTGGCTGTGGGGTTATCATGACAGGGAAGTAAATGAATATCTTAAGACTCTTTCATTTTTCAAAAGTCAGTGTGTCTACATGCTTAATGTCACACCTTGTTTGCACTAATATGTGTGCTTTACATGGAAATAGCCTTTCTGTTTAAGAAGAATGGGTATAGATCTGATGGTGTGGGGGCCCAGGCAGAGAGAGCACGTGAATGAATCAATGTAGAAATAGTAAAAACTTCAGATCCTTGGGGAGGAAGGAGGAAAATAACAAAACCCTGATGTGCTATATTTTATCTGTTATATCTGCAGAGGAATTAGTGTCAAGACCCAGAAACTTTGCTCTATCTCTTGGTGCTTGTTTCAGTTCAGGTGGGGTGGGCTTCTCCTCTGATGGGTCATTTCCTTCTCTCCTATCACATTCCAGGCTACATTAAGATGACAAATTTCACTTATAGGCAGAGGCACAGACATGAAAACCTAAGCTATTCAGCTAACTGAGTGAGTGCAGATGAGTCAATTTATTGTGGGGATATAGGGAGTGTTTGAAGAACAAAATAGATTTTGTTAGTTGGCGCTACAATGGATGGCAGATGCTGCCCCGAACCACGACTCTGCTGTTTTGCCTTATCATGCCTCTTATGGGTGGGAGGGAAATGTTAAAGTAATTAAGAAACTTGTTTTTATAGTTGTTTATTTTATATTTTTCTACTGGGGGGATACATTGTGATATTTACCAAAGTTCTTACAATATATCATAATTCAATTCACCCCTTCCATCATTCTCCTTTATCCTCCCTCCCTCCATTCCTGGAATAGTACGAAACTTCTTAAGCACCCACGTATATACTCAGAATACGTGATTTTCAGATGAAACTAATTTATTGATAATCTTACAGTATCATTTGCAGCAATGTTTCAGGTAAAACAATGTTCAGGTGAACTAGAATAAAAGTCTTGTGTTCTTTTCTATCTGTGAACTCTGCAATAAATAATTCCCTATTCAAGGAGAAAAAAAAAAAACTTGGACAGCAGAAGAGCAGGTCCATCAGATCAAACATGACTGCGTTAAATACTAAAATGTTCAAAGTCTGACAGAGATAGATAAGGCTTTGATGGAAAGTGGATATTTCCCAGGGACATTACAAGCAATAATCCAGATGTTATGGTGTAATGCAACGAGTGTCCATGGATAGATCAGGAGCCCCAGCCAAGCCGCGCCTGACACAGGCCTCAGCCTTGCCCTCCCATGCTGTTCTGCCATATGGAACCGATCTCCAGGCCCCCTTAATAACCAGCTTTGGATTCCATTTTCACAGAGCTCATAGAGCTAAGTGGAGCTGTTTTATGGACAAGTTAGATAGAAGCCTTTCCAAGATAAACATCCAATTTGAAATTAGGACATATCAAGCCACAAAATTATTTTAGGGCATATTTCATGGAAGTGCTGCCGTTTTTCTTAGGCAATTGCCAGACTGTAGGATGCCCTTTGATCCTTTGTGGACATAACTCCCCTTTTTATAAAAAGGATTTTGAAATAGTTGCGGTGCTTAGGGAGGACTATATCTGTCGGAACTTTGAAGCATGACCGTGGGACCGGTCATGCTTTAGCTTGTTGGTTGGCAAGGCAAACTTTTAAGAAGAAAAAAAGCAAAAAAGGAAATAGCAGGAGGGTATATGAATCAAAATCTCATTTTCATTTTGAAGGCAAAAGTTTGTAGCCTCTGTACTTAATAAGCTACAAAATGCATTGAGTATATATTCTGCACTTAAAAACACATCAGTAGATGGATGCACATATATACGTATATGTGTCTGTGTTTTGTGGGGATGCATTGTTTTTAACAAAACCAAAGTCATTTTAACTATTTCATAAACCTGTATTATTGAATATATTATATCCAGAACCCGACTGCAAGTAGATGTTAAGAAAGAGTTATTCACGTTTGCTAGAGGAGAAAGTTTTTAAGTTAGTTCTTTCCCCATTTGCATGCCCTATCCTGTCCTATCTCAATACCTCTCTTTCTCTGTCTGTCTCTGTGTGTGTGTCTGTCTGTCTCTCCCTCTCTCTCTCTGGAGAGACAGACAGAGAGACAAAGAGAGGGAGAAACACAGAGGGAGGGTGGGAGGGAGGGAGGGAGCAAGGAAGAGAAAGAGAGGAAGAGAGAGCGAAAGAGAGAGAGAGGTAAGGAGAATGTTTTTAAGAGAAAACTAGCATGACCAGCATGGATAAAAAGTTTGGAAGTATATCTTAAAGTTATTTTTGTTAAAGGCTTGTCATAGTAAGCCACAAAAAAGTATTTTGTTTAAGATTGTCATAAAATGATTAACAAAATGCCTGGTCTGGTATTGTTGCATCATTTATTGAGAGTGATGGAATGATGTAGATTGAATGAGATAAGCTGTTATATAATTAATATGGTCCTGACATGCCATTTGTTGTGATAAATTGTGACTAACTGGTGTCCCAACAAATTTGTGTCTCAATGATCTTGAAGATATAGTGAGCAGATGACAGCAATGAATATGCAGTGCTAGAAATTCATTGCTTTACTATGATGCTTCTGCCATTTACATTCTTCAGTCCATTTATTTCTCCTTCAAATAAAAAAGCTTATGCTGTGCCTTTTCACTTACTTGAAGGAAGAGCAGAAATTAAACCCTGGCAAGAAAATGCAGCATGGGGATCAGGTGGGGATTCTAACTCAGAGCAACCATACTAAGACATCATTGTGACCACTGGGGGAATATGAATAAGCCCAGGGTATTTAATTACACTAAGGGCATTATGATTGACTAGTATGATATG
Organism: Castor canadensis; assembly: GCF_047511655.1. Classification (NCBI taxonomy): domain Eukaryota; kingdom Metazoa; phylum Chordata; class Mammalia; order Rodentia; family Castoridae; genus Castor; species Castor canadensis. The sequence continues at coordinate 35,125,636 of NC_133404.1, read as the reverse complement.
TATGATTGCTTACATTAGAACAGATATGTTTTTAAATGTTTCAGCCAGCAAAATTAATAAAGTGAGCAATTTACTATTGAATTTGGTGAATAAGTAATAAGTCCTCTTTTCTTGTGTATTGTTTAACAGATTATATGATGGAAATTAAAAACATGCTGCAGCTATCAGTTATATCATTTATTAATAGAATAATAGGTGATACTTGCCTTCTTCTGTATTATGTTTATATTTGTGTGAGTGTGTGTAAGTAATATAATTTGGAAAAGGGAAAAAATTAGTTAACAGTTACTCAACCCCTCATGAGTCCCAAGGGTTCTCAAATGTACTTTGTACATTTCCCTACTTGTCCCACTCCACCCCACCCCACCCTGTGGACCTGCAAACTTCATTTGGCAACTAATCCATTATAAGCAGAACATGCAGTTGAGAAACTCATAGTGGTATAGGGCTTTTTATTCCCAAGAATGAGGGAATGTGGGGACAGATTCCATTGTGAAGGTTGAACTCATGGTCATTATTGCTAAATGCCAGAAGTAGTTTTGTGTCCCTCAAAAGTGATGCCTTTCTTCCCTTTCTACTGTTAAAACAGCCTAAGGCCCAGTTTAAGGACTGCTACCGTAGAGCACATCTGGGTGGGAGTACAGACCTGTGCCAAATCAAAGTGTTGCTTATACTCACCCTTTGCTATATTGTTCCAAGTCCAAAACTTCAGAAGCAAGTCCCATAACTGAGACTGCAGGCTTGTGAAACTAATGCACCAGGCAGGGAGTAGTTTACTGACCAAACACTGAAAGCTGGAATTCCTGTGATCACAAGAGTCACTCAAAGAATTATCTGCAAGTTTATATGTTATCTCTATGTTTTGCTTTAGTCCTCTTTGATACGCAACCTACGGCTCTCGGAGTCCTTGAAAAAGAACCAACTCTGGAATGGGATTATAAGCATAACTTTGTTGGAAGGGAAGAATGTCTCAGGAGGAAACATGACCGAGATGTTTGTCCAGTTAAAACTGGGAGATCAGAGGTATAAAAGTAAGGTAAGTTTTGTCAATTGTATAAGGAAGACAAGATTTTTCAGAATAAAATAATTATGATACTGTTTCCTCATTCTAAACTGTTGCAATAGTAGAAATAGCTTATCTTTAGCCTTTGTAACTATACTAACTAGTATCCCAGAAAACCAAATAATTATATAGATGTATTCAATTAATATGGGTAGTGCTTTGATTGCTTAGTATAATTTATTTGAAAATAATATCTCAGAGTTAGAGAAAGCTTATTAAATTATAGCTTTAAATGCATGATTTATTTCCACTTTGAAAATAAGCAAAGTATGCTTCATAGAATGCAAGAAAAGGATAAATGAATGTTTTTTCAAAATTCTACAAAATTAACATAGCACACTACTTGATACCTAGATTAAAATGTCTGAAGTAATTGAAAACATTTTCAAAATTGTATGCACTTTACTGTCTTTCACTTGTTATTCTCAAAGCCAAAAATAGATATTTAGTGCTGCTGGGCTTCTTTTTTTTTTTTTTTTGGCTGTGATTTTCAAAATTAAACTATGTAAAGTATTACAAATAAAGGCATTTTAAACTGTCCTTAAAGATAATTCATTCTATGGAGGTGAAGAGGTACAAGTACATCACACCACCCTACCACACACAAATATTTGAGTATGATATATAAATATACATATAAATGATATATAGTATATCACACACACATATGACAATAGCATAATGAAACCTAGCAAATATCATTTTACAAACTGTGAGAAGAGGGAGGGAATGAGGATAAGGGAATATAATAGAGGGCATAAACTTGTTCAAAGTTAAATTGTCACAATGAAACCCCCTTGTACTATTAATGCATGCTAATAAAAAACACAAATAACTGGAAAAAATAAGTCACCTTACTTGGCCAATCCAAATTCCCTGTAATTTTTAACATTAATAATTTGGCGTAGATTTTATTTCAAAACCATAGTCTTTAAACCATGGAAATTAGTTAGTTCTACAAAACTATGAGAGAGGAGTATTTCCTATATTTTATGAATTGCAACAGCCAGGGTACTTGAAGTTATGTCGCTCGCTAAAAGCCACCCAGAGGGAAACAAAACCAATCAGTGGAAGATTTTGAAAGTAAACTGAAGATTATTTGCAACTCAGGCTTTCCAGCACTGTATGTAGAGCACAGAAGATACAGACAACTTGGAAAACAATTTAGGATGGGAAGAGGTTTTCTGCAGTGACCAATGTTAGTACAAATCAAATATTAGATATCTTTACTCCAGAAGAAAGGAGTAGAGAAATGAGTCACAGATTGAAGAATAGTTTATAAAAATGTGAAAAATTGAGAATGAGTTACAGCTGAACCATGCAGATAATTATTTGAAGCAGGTAGTTTTAGGCTGACTCACAGTAAGCATAGGAGACACACATGTCTCTCCACTATGTTTCCTTTAGCCAGCCAGGATTAGGGCTAAGGATTTATGGGCAATTTATTCATCACTAGGAACACAGCCCTTTGAACTAAGATGAAGTTTAAAATTAGTCTAATATTTGGGACATTCTCCTTTAGAGAATACTAAATTTCATTTGTGGTTCTAATAGGTCCTTTTTTCTTCCTGGTTTCTAAATTCCATGATCTGATATGTTAAACATGATGTGAAAACCAGCTAAGCTGATTTTACATGACGGGGGCTGCAGCTGAATTACGCATGTTTTTCTTATGCAGAAATAGTGTTGCTAGGATTTAACTGTTGATGCTGTGCCCTGAGAGCTGGGGCTCAGTGACAAACACTTTTACTCTCTTCACAAATTGGATCTCTATAAATGAAAGAAAAATGGAAATACTGTCAGTGAGCAAAACACAAACCCAACTTGAAGTTACTCTTGGAGAACCCAAACACTTGTGGGGTTTTCAAACCACTCTTGTTAATTTTTAAGCATGGCTGCAGTGGAATTTCTGATTCTTCCCCCACAAACCACTCTACTGCCTGGATCTAGTAACTCTGTATGAAAAATAGACAGCAATGTACAAATTTTGAGTTTCTGATTTAAGGCATCTGACAGATGTTAATTAAAATCCCAAACAGCTAATTTCTATAATTCTTAATTCAACACTGAATGCATTTACCAAAAAATGTTATTGAATTTTATTAACCAAATTAGTGTTATCTTCTTTAAGAAAGAATAGTTAAAAACAGTCAATGGATGTATATTGACGATAGATATGTGCATGTTTTTGTGTGTATTACTTATGATTTCTTGCAGTTTTCTTTTTAAATTAATGGGTAAATGACTGAATCTGTCTAGGAGTGGTGGCACATGCCTGTAATCCTAGAATCAGGAGGTTGAGGCAGGAGAATTGTGAGTTCGAGATAGCCTTGGAGACCTTGTCTCAAAAATAAATAAGTAAAAAATTCCAAGGTTTGGGGCTAGCTAATTCCTAAACCCTCGAGGTTCCTTTCAATCCACAAAGAAAAGCTTAACGTATTAAGAGGCAAGTCCCATCATCGTCCACTCCCGCTATTTAGAGATGACATGAATGTATGTCTACTGTAGCAATGGATGGCGTTTTAAGACAGTAAACATTGTAACTGCATGTTTTCTAGACACTGTGTAAGAGTGCAAACCCGCAGTGGCAGGAACGCTTTGACTTTCACTACTTCTCTGACAGGATGGGCATTTTGGAGATTGAAGTGTGGGGAAAGGACAGCAAAAAGCATGAGGAGCGTCTGGGCACGTGAGTTACTCTGCTTCTAACTGGTGGGAGCTTGCTTTTGCATGGGGCTTTGCTGACAGGGTGTCTATTTGGGCTGAGGTTGCTAACTCATATTCCACCCCAAGGGCCATCAGTAATTCAGGACAATCAAGCCTAATACTGGGAATGTTTGCTTATTTTTTAATTGGCAAATGTCATTCAGTATTTAAAGGCAGTATTCAAAACAGAAGAAGATATAGTTGTCCCTTAGTATACACAAGAAATTTGTTCCAGGAACCTCTCTGCTAACACCAAAATACACAGTGCTCAGGTCCCTGATATAAAATGGTGCTGTAGTTGTGTACAACCTGTGCACATCATCCTATATACTGTAAATTATCTCTGGATGATTTATAATTCCTAATACAGTGTAAATAGGTGGTTGTACTATATTGCTAAGGGAGCAGTGACTCCAAAAATGTTTGCCTGTTTGCTATATATATATTTTTAAAGTAATTTTTCTTCATATTTTGAATTTTATTTTTAAGTTATCACACGTTAATAATACATGAGGGTTTTATTGTGATAATTCTATATGTGTAGACAGAGAATCTTGGACAAGTTTACTCCAAAGTGTTTGGTTGGATTTCATTATGCTGTCTTCATATGTGTTATTTTTCTTTTTAATATGTCTTTATTATTTGCTTATTTCTTTTTCCATCATGGTCAAGTTGATTGAGATATCGAAAGTAACTGATGGTTATTTTTATTAGCATATTATTGTTGTATTGGGGGTACATTGTAACATTCATTAAAGTGCTTAAAATATATCTTTGTTAAATTCACCCCCCACCATTATTGTCCATTATCCCCTTCTCCCCATTCTTAGAATAGTTTCAATAGGTCTCATTTTTCCATTTTCATGTATGAGTACATAATATTCATTTTTATACGTGAGTACATAATATTTCTACCATATTAACCCTCCGTCACCCTTCCCTATGTCATACCCCCTCTCACTCTAGTAACCCCCAGACAGGACCTGTTTACCTTCCTGTTCTTTATGTTTTAAAAAAAGATATTTTTGTTTTACAGTAGCTATACATTATGATACTTCCGTATATGTATTATGTATGTGTGTGTGTGTGTGTGTGTGTGTGTGTGTGTTATATCCTGAATTGGTTTATCACCTCCATTTTTCTCTTTTATACCTTAGTCCTCTTCTTATAGTGATTTCAAAACATTTAAGTATTCTGTATTTATTCTTATATAGAAAGCAGATCAACCATATTCACCTTCTTTACTTCTTTTGCCCTCCTTATCTCATTAGTGTGATCCCTTAGTGCGACCTGTTTTCTTCTTTGTCCTCCATTGTTAAGGTGTCCACTCATCATTCAGTGCAATTTCTGCCTTGGTATTATACCTGTATATGCATTGTGCTTAACTCAATCTAACCCCCTCCACTACACTTCCTCATCCTTTTCCCTCATCCTCATTGTTTACCAGTTTTCAGTGCATTTTTTTTGTGTCTTGTTCCTACACAGCTGTGATGTTTATCATTATCATTTGCTATTTTTCTTTCATTTGTTTCTTCCTCTCCATGTATTTTTTGATATAAAATTGGTTGAACCTATGAGTGTGGATCATGTGGATTGAAAGGATTTCTCTAAAGAAAATAATTTACCACCTCAGACAATATGGGACATGCTTGCATACATTTCCAAGGTACTCTTTTTGGTTTTGCTACATAGTGAAAGGCTAGGTGTCTATCATGATGGAGTCTTTTCAATGCCCTTGTATACTCTGTGGTAAGATACACTGTAATCCCCTGAGGACAAAGTTACTTTGTTTTTCATTTCTTTACTTTGGAACCTCCCAACTCAATGGAGGTGATCATCCATATGTAACAAAATATAACAAAGTACTATCTCTTCTCCATAAGGTTGTAGTGAAGAGTAGAATAAAATGAAGTAGTGTATGAGCTGTGTGTGACCAGCCCAGAGTAAGCATGAAGGAGATGCTTTGGAAGTATGTGCCACCTTTACCATGACCATGTAAAGGAGTGGCATTAGACTCATTTTATAAATGAGGAAGAGGAATACAAGAAGTTTACAAATGCCCTGGCCTTGGGCTTAAGAACATTGCAGAATCAGGGTTCTGTGTTTTTAAATTTCTTTCCATCAAATCACTGCCTTTTGTATATGCCACATACATACAGTTTGTACACAAATCTTAAAACAATTTTTTTTTGGTGGTACTGGGGTTTGAACTCAGGGCCTCATACTTGCTAGGCAGGCACTCTAGCACTTGAACTATTCCACCATTGTAGGTAGTTTGACATGAGGACAGAATCATCAAACCGATTTGTACACAAATCTCAAATGACAAGGATTTAAGGATTCGAAAAGCTATTGGTCATTTTTTTTCAAACCAGGACTCTGGATTCCAGGGGATACCTGGTGTTCAACCTTGTGAAATGGGAGGGCCTCCTTACACCTTCTCCATGAAATCAGAGCATCTCAACTCTTGCCTATACTCTACCTTGGAATTCAAGTTCAGGGCAGAGTTTTACTACTAAAACACTGAAAACTACTCATAAATGTAATGCCTTCACCCAGGGAGGTGAAATGTTTAGAAAGAGAAATGGCACAAGTCCCAGCTAACTAATACCTCAGATAGTGTGTTTTCATTATGTTCTTAGTGCAGTGTATGGAACCCAGGGAGTCAACTCTTCACCTTCCCTTCCTTCCCTTGCTTCACCTTCCCTCAGGAGCTCATTCTGAGATAAATGGGTGTGGGGTTCAGTTCCCATGGAATATTGCTCCATTGTTTCTCAACAAAGGTACCCTGTTACAGGGAACCATTTGGCATGTTGCAGGATCTTTTTAGCAAATCTGTCTCTGATCCAGTGGATGGTAGTGACTGTCTCCAATGACTATGTGGAAAACACATGCATGGGTACCTGCTCAGTATGCCTCTACTCCATTGCACATGTTCAAATATGCCCTAGGAACCCGTCACTGCCAGGAGCTCTGAAAGTGAGACTTCTACTCCTCACCCCAGACATACCCTGGCCCTGGTTGCCTTGCTTTGCGCAGTCTCTGCTTCTCTGGTCGACAGCTTTGTTAATGATCTCTCAGGCCAGATCATGCATTAGGTACCAAACTGGGTCATGCCACACTCCCTAGCTTAAGTAGGAGACTCCTGGGACCAATGTTTCATGGTCATTGACTGGCAATTACAGTCAATGTGACCTTGTCTCTTCATCCTCCACTCACAAAGAGTAACTGAGATGCCTCTGGATATTTCTCAGTACCTTCAGCATTGTCCCTGCTGTAACATGCCACAGCCCTGGCAATGACAATGGTAGGGGGATCAGAACCTTGTGCTGCCCATGGAGTGAGTATAAGTTATGAAATGCAGAGAACTCCATGTCCCAAAGTGTCATCTGCACATGGGCCTCCTGTGATGAATGGCCCATGGGTTATTTTAGTAGGTACAAAGAACAATGCCCTTGCATGTTACATGGTTCAGTGTTGTCATATTTCCGTCACATAATCGGAAATGGTTTTACAAATGAGTATTGGATTGCTTCACAGAGACCAAAAATAATTGAAGATGTCTCTTATATTTCATGTTTTGTATTTTGGGGATTCATTCATTGTTTTATCTGTTTCCTGTTTGTAACTGAGAAGCATATCCATCCTCTGGTCATTCTGTCCTTCCTCTTCATGGGTTGTAAAGGATTTTTTTTTCTTTTTTTGATATCCTTTTCCTTTTTCCTCTCCTATAGTATAAAAAAAAAAAAAGCATCTCTTGGGAGTTGTCCCCATAACATTTCCCAGCAGGGCTGTGCAGGTGGAGAGAAACCTACACCACATGTAATATGGTTTCTCAGTTTTAAAGGAGATATTGGGTTAGCATATGTATATCATTGACAGTTCCTTCTTATTGGTTATTTTAAAAATATGTCACATGCGCCAAATGTCTTTTTCCTTGTGTCATTCAATCTAAAGCTTAGATGTTTGTGTGTTCCAATGGTTAGAAAACTTCCTTTTTACATTAGAAGCTCTCCAGCACAGTGGATGAATATTAACTGTCTCCTAAGTTCCATCTCATATTTTGTTTTGGATAATAACTTGACATAATAATTTAAAGCTCTACATAGCCTCTCTCTTGACATTGTCTTCAGTGAAGCATCCAGGTGTTGGTAGTTTAACTTGAGGGGAGAATCATCACACCAGACACTAGCTGTGCGAAGGTGGCAATGGATTCTCTGTGAAGTCTGCTCCCTGGCTGCATAAAGGAGGACTGGCCAACTTGCAGAGTCATCATGACTCAGGGATGATGTCTGTTGACATTGTCTATGGTGGACATTATTGTTACTAATTTTGAGAATTTTTTTTCTGAACTCTAGATCTCCACAACATTTACAACTAAAAGTATGCAATTTAAGTGAATGAAATATGACTAGTAAAATTCAATATTAAAAAATAGTATATACCTTTAAAACATTTTTTGATAGAAATGAGTAGTGAACATCTTTAAGGACATCCTTAAAGTGGTGTGAGGACATCCACTGACTGACCAAGTGGGCTGTGTGAGTTAGGTTGAATGATGCTGGGGCTTTGTCACCATGGATGGAAAGACTGGAGTAGTGTTTGGTTACATGAGCAGAACACACACAGGCATCAGTAGGTTGTTACCTGGGCAGTGATTCCACTATGGCACTGCCCAGCAGCCAGGCTCCTCCAGATGCTCTGAGTCATGTGGGGCTTTCTTTCTTCCCTTGGTGCCACAGCCCATCCATCTGCAGGCCTCAGGTGGCTAGGGTCAGTGAGATGGTGCAATACAACATCCCTTGAACCCACATTGTCCAACTCTAGTGTTTCCTCATGGGCAAAACATCAACAAAAAGAAAAAAGACAACATTGGAATTTAGACAGGGAGAGTGAACTTTTAGGAAAAGTAAGACATAAGGCTAAGTTTAACTTGCTCCAATAAAATGCAAAAATAGAATACAGATTATTCCATTTACGCTGTTTTAAAGAAATCACAGCATTTTCTTAATGGATATTTCCTATTTCGAGGTAATTTTAGAGATTAACATTTTATAGAATGTGCTAGACTTGATTTGATATGGAAAGGTTGAGAATGAGAATCCATAAGCCCGTTTTGACTGGTCTGCCTCACAATCACTTCTCAGTCCCAGATGGTGTCTTATAAAGTGGCTGTGACATTCTACCAGTTTATTAGTGGCTTTGAGGCAGTGAAAAATCTGGGCTGGAGTATTTCTCTGGACAAATTGCACCCCATGTCGTTGATCTACTTTTACAGCCAGGCTTGACACATTCACCGTTTTCTTCCTGTTCGCCTGCTTCCTTAGCCTCTGAGATTTACAGCTTTTAAAACTATAGCACTCTTTTCTACCCCTTGCATTTAAGTTAAAAGCTGACCAGTCTGTAATATAAAACATAGAATTATGGTAATGAATAAGAGGTTAAAAGCTATCATGGCAAGTAAAACTTGAACAGGTTTGGCTGACTGATATAGTAAAATTATGTGTTGAATTAAAACATTAAAATGCCGTGGGATTAATGGAGAAAGACAAGAGCAGGAGGTCAAAAACAATGCTAAATCAGGACATTAACTGCCTGTGGGTGGGAGAGGAAAGGTTTAATATATGTCTGTTGCAGAAAAAAAAAAAGAAAGTAATTTAGTCCCTGTTTTCTTCAGGTGAGTAGAACTGTTGAATTTTCAACTTGGAAGAAACATAGAAAATACATGTATTCTCATTGTTTCCTAGCATAAGGGAAACAATAAGGGAAGAAAAAGAGTGGACAATTATTTTTGTCATAAAGCACTGACTTTATAATTTGAATTTTTGCCTACATGACTTTCCTTGCCCCACTGGTATCTACATAGTTGTGCATTCATTTTATTCAACAGATATAAACTACTTTAGGTGTTGGGAAGTCTGCAGAGTGCTAAGGAGGTATTAGAAAATGATGGCGATAAGGCTGTCGTCCTTGGGCACTGCACTTTGGGCTACTTCAAGTAGCAGGCTGTGAGGGTTGTGGATCTCCATATGGTAGGAACCAATTTGGGTTTAGTTGTGCAAGGGGCAGCTTCCTTGTGGGAGCAGAGTGCTCAAAGCTGAGACCATCAAATGACTAATAGAGACCACTGCCAAGGAGATTGGAAGAAGAGCTTGGTAAGAAGGCAGCAGCACAGAAGCAGATGTCTACAGAGGAGTGAGGCCATCTTCCCTAAGACGCTTGATGGGCTAAAAAGGGTTGGGGATGTCACACGATGAGCCCAGCATAGACAGCAAGTCACAAAGCCATAGGATTCTATCTCATGCAGATGAATCCTTCCTTAGGGGCACACACACATCAGTGAGCATGCTGGTTTCATTTCCACAAGGCAAATCTTCATATCATATCAGTGCTCCTACAAATTGTATTTTCTAGAATTTCGAGAATTTCTAAAATTCTCTGGAAGGAGAATTTTCTGGTTACCCAAGAGTCACTGTGAATGATTGTCCAAACATGGTCACTTGCCTTGCCTGTGAAGTTGTACACAATGTCATGGGAACAGACCTAATTGATCAATGCACATTAATCACATTTCTTATCAAGAATCTCTGAATGTGTGTTTTCCAGTTGTTTCAGACGGAAGAGTGTTTTCATCAGTTATTGCAGCATCACTTTTTTTTAATCACATAAGCAGACTTTAATCAGAGTTTCTTGGGCTATGGTGAATTAACTTATTTTTCAAAAGTTTTATTGATAATATTTCTGATACCTTTGTTAGTCTGTCAACCAACTTTGTAATTTAAAAACAATTCACAAATGGGAATAGTGTAATTCACTGCAAGTAAATTATTAGCACTGTATTGGTCAGAATTAGGCAAACTAGAGCCTATGGGCTAAAGCCTGCTGAGTGCCTGTCTTTAAATAAGTTTTATTTGAAATCAACTATCACTTATTTGTTTATCTTGCCTAGTATTATTTAATGCTGCAAGGGCAGAATTGAGTAGTTTCAATGAAGACCATGTGGTCCACAAATAAAAATTATGAACTTGCTAGTCCTTCACAGAGAAAATAGTCTAGGTATGAGAAAATCCTGTGTCCTGCCCACAACAGGTAGGAAAAGAGATAACTGAAACCCTTGGAAAATAGCAAAACATTTTTCAGGACTTCAGTAGCAACTAGAAAGAAGTGAAATGCTAAGCAAATTATTTAGTATATTCTTTGAGAAGAATGTGGTACATGAATGGAAAATAGAAAAAGCCTGGATTCTCTTTTCTAGATTTTTCATATTACAATATATTTCATGAATGTATTATAAAATATTGGCATTTTAAAGAGTTTGGCTGTAGTCCATTTATCTTTGAATCTAAGAAAAGCCACAAAACATTTTATTCACTTGATATTTCCCTCTCTTTTAGAAATTTGGATGAATATTATGGTATAAAAGTATCTGATTTTCTGAATGAAAAGTCCTTGAAAAATACATGAAAATAGCAAAATATTCTTTGAAAAAGAAAGAAGGGGGAATTAAGGGAATATTATAAAGGGGGTGAACTTGTTGAAAGTACACTGTATGCATCCATGGAATTATTGCAATGCATGCTAATGTACTACTAATGTATGCTAATTAAAAAGAAATACAGAAAAAAATTTTCTTCCACTGTTTTTGTTGATAATGTCCTTTTATAATTTGGGGTTAATGCATATCATTTGCCCAATCTCTGGCTAACCCCCAAGCTTCTTCTAGTTCTCCTTCAAGCTTTAGGGAAAAGTGGAGCAATGTGGACTGAGGTTGAAGTTGGGGTTAAGGTAGGAGGCTGGGAAGGAAGCAAATTTTTCTGAAACACATTTCTTCATTCTCCCATATTTCCTTCTTTCCTCTAGAATGTGAGAGTAGAAGGGAAAGTCAGATGACAGAAGAGATGAGGAAAATTTATAGAAAGTTATCTCTATAGAGGAGCTGATGTTAAAACTAGGGAGATGGTAGCTTTGAATGCTTTCTTAAAAGATCAATTTACATGGGTGAATTAGGGTGCAGAGGCCCTAATTGGCTAGGTCAAAAACCATGTACAAAAATTTTATTTCTAATGACATGATGCTGATATAACCTATCAATTAAGTTTGCTCTTTCAAGTCACCACAAAAGTGATTATTTGGCTAAATTTACTCAGTAGCTAATGGAGAATGTGGAATCCCTTAAATTGTGCCCAACTCCTCCATTTGTTCCTCATGTGACTGTGGCTATTTTGCATCCAGGATCTCTTTCCTAGTTAACTAAATAATATCTGAAGAGTAAATAAGCGCAACTTTCACAGTGGCAGAAATAACTGAAATGTTTGTGCGTAGGTGTAATTTCTCAGAACTTAATATTTACTGCACATTGTGTCTGGCACGTTGTTCAACTTTTGTTGAAAACAAGAAACTGCTTTGTTCCAAAATTGCACATGGTACCAATCACTAGGAGACTTGCAAAGTTTATTCCAAATAGGCTAATATTGCTCAGAATCTTGTGAGGTTACTCTTTTTGTTGTTGTTGTGAGATTTATTTTTCACTTGCTTTATTGTTGGGCTGGGGGTACATTGTGACATTTACAACAAAAGTTATTACAATATATCACAGTTAAATTCACCCCCCTCCATTCTCTTTTATCCCTCTTCTCCCATTCCTGGAGTAGTTTCTACAGTTCTCATTTTCCATTTACATACATGTGCACACAGTATTTGCACAATATTCACCCTCCTTCACCCTTTCCCCACATTCTCCCCCAACCCACTGGACCTGCTGTGACCTCCTGTTCTCTGATCTTGTAAAAAAAAATGACATTTTGTTTAAGATAGTTATACAGGGAGTTTCCTTGTGACAGTTCTATGTATATATGTATGATAACCCAAATTGGTTCATCCCTCTATTTTTCTCCTTTCTACCTTAGTTTCCTTATGGTGATTTCAACATAAGAAAAATTCTAAAAATTCTGTATTCACTCTTGTATAGGAAGTACATTATGTCATGACCATTTTGAATTTTCCAGAATTACTTCTTATTTATATGTTATTTTTGACCATGAAGGTTGTTAACTTTCAGAATACTTGTCTCTAAATAAGTTTTGGCTGACCAAATACACAGACAGAACTACCACCACTACAGAGTAAACATTCAAAGGCCAAAAGTAAATTCTTTTAATAATGGCATTAAAAAGAATGTACCAAACATAAGTTAGTGCAAACGTGTACTAATTAAAGTGACCACCAGAAAAACATTCTCACAAATTCACATCGTCTGTCACCACATAAAAATGAGCTTTATTAAAGTACATATAGCAGTAAAATAATAAAATATTCTGAAGCACATGGACTACTGCAATATTGTGTAAGAATATGTGAGTTCCTAGTGTTCTAGAAATAAAAGTTCTTGATGTTTCTTTCTTACAAGCAAATTTAATTCCCTACTTATGTAATTGCTTATGAAATAAAAATATTAAGTAATCTCTGTTTTCATGGATTCTAGTAAATTTTAATTGTAAAAGGCTCCTTATTGCTACAGAAAATATTGGTTTTATTCAGAGCATAGAAGATTATGTAAAACATATTTTTATAATTTGTCTCCAATAGAAGTACTTGATGAGTTTATTATATGCAAAAGCAATTGCTATTCTCTATCATAACTAGGTTCACATCTGGTAAATAGGAAATAAATATTCATGTATATTTAATATTATAGGTATGCATTGATATATGGAGTGTTTTTGGTCTTGTAATAAGAGGTGGTGTAGTCTTTTAATCTAATTGCTTCTTTCCCATTTTAATTGGCAAGGGGATTGCAATCTTTGTAATTTGTTAAACTGGAAGATTTTGTCAACAGATCCACATGGCTCAAATTGTCATTGGTTTACCTAATAATAAGATATGGAAGGTCCTTTATTTCTAGTTACCTGTTAACATTCAAATTGTATTGAAATTTTAGGGTAGGAATCCATTCTAGTTGCTTTTTGTGAGAGGCAGTGAGTGCTTCTAAACTGCCATAAGGTCTTGAATACTCATCATGTTCTATAATTGCAGAGAGAAAAATGAAAATCTTCTTTATAAAAATTATATCTAATAAGTATGATTGCCCACATCTGCTCCCATTCTGGCTTCTTCACCCACCTGTGATCATAAACATAGAAGGTGTGGTCTAGGCAAACCTAGAGCGTTCAGTGTTAAAGCAAATAAATGGCTTAGCCCCTCAGCCCCCCTTTTGGGGGATTTGCTTCTGTATTTAAATGTGTTTGAGGTTTTCAGCAGCTCCAGAACATTGACTGTTAAGAGGCAGAAAACATGCAATTTATAGCAGATGGGCACAGCCCTTCCTGGCAGTGCTCCATTTGTCCAAAAGAAACCCACCTGGCAAAATCCTGTGGCACTGTGCCTATTAGGAAAACACCTTAACACGATGTTTTAAATAAAAATTCAGCAGTTGGCATTAATCAGTCAGGAAGAAAATGCTTTTTCCGTAATCCTCTCTCATTGCATTTGTCTTGTCTTTTTCCTTCTGCTTGTGAGCCATGATCCTTCAGTGTCTTTACTAGTAAAACCTCAGAGCAGAGAAGTCATTCAAGCTCTCATTTGTAATGCATAAACTTTGAAACTTTTTTCTCCCTAAGTCTTGATTTCATGGTCCTTCTGCAGACCTTCTTTGGCAAAGACTTAGCTTTTCTCTTTTTATTTGCCATCCTCTGAAGCTGCCTTCTCTTTGATTTTCTTTACCTCATCCTCTGTTTAATTTTAGAGTGCATTTGGCTGGGATTGAGGATTCTGAGCCTGAGGAGTGCCTGCAACCCTCACTGCTCAATAAATTTGATCTCAGTCAGCACTAGATTTGGGGGATGATGAAATATAAGACAGGTGCTTTAGAGATTTCATGTGGCCTTTACTTAACCACTTGTCTTTGACTCCTGAAATTTTTCTAGGTGTAAAGTGGATATCTCAGCACTCCCTTTGAAGCAAGTCAACTGCTTGGAGCTGCCTCTGGAGAGCTGCCTAGGGGCTCTCATTATGTCGATCACACTTACACCCTGTACGGGAGTCTCCATCTCTGACCTGTGTGTCTGCCCCTTAGCAGACCCCAGCGAGAGAAAGCAGATTTATCAGCGATATGTGAGTGGTTCCTTGTTACTTCCTTTCCTCCTCCAGTCACCCCCACTTTTAAGTTGAAACCAAGTCTGTGAATGGCAAAATTGCATCAAAAGAAGGATCTTTGTCCCAAGTTTGATTGTGTGTCTCATAAGACAAGACATCACACCTAGGGGTTAGTGCATTAGTGAGAAGGTGAAATGAAACTTAGAGTTTGCATTGCTATTTTAAAAGTCAAAATAGTATTGTATTTTTTTTCTTAGCTTTTAGGAAGTCTCTTGGAGAATAGTGAAATCCTGAATGAAGCAGACTATTCTTTATCATATCTATGTATATAAGTAGAAAATTTAACAGAAGTTCACAAAGTAACTTTTTAAACCAACCATTAAGTTTTGGGTCTTTATAGATGGAAGAAATTTTAGGATCAAGGGAGAACATACTCATACCTTAGCAAAGCATGAAATAAGCATGGCGAGCTTGTTTTGAATGACATGGATGGTAATAATACCAGTGTGTGATTTTCCCTAAGTAGCTTCCATGTGTTGAACAATGCACCTAGGCATTTTAAAATCAGATGGCTATGTCCTTTTCACTTTATTTATTTGCACTTTGATTTTCTAGGTGCCTTAACTTGCATTCAGTTTTTGTCTCTTTTATTTTTTGGAAATCAAATTTTTTCCATATTGCCATACATGAAAGACACATTCTAAGAAAGTGACATGAAGATGAAGCCAAGAAGAATCCTTATTCAATGGCAGTATTGTCATAATCTTCAGCATCTGAACATCCTCACTGTATAGGTGTACTGATTAATTGAATAGTTCTTTAGCTTCAGTGTTACAAAACCTAGCTACATGCTTGATTGTCAATGCGGATTGTGCATGCCAGGTTGACGTACTCTAAAGAAGTTTGGACAGAATTCACTATTGATACTCTCTTGATGACTTTAGTTAAACAAATAAAATTGGAAGGTGAAAATTATATTCCCCAAGGTTTCCAATGAATAGAATTGGAAAATTTATGAAATTCATGAGTCATATTTTATATTTTTAAGGTAACATTAGTAGCATGGTAATGGTTACTTTGAATAATGCCTTGGGATTTGAGGAGTAATAATTGAAAAGGTTTTGAAAGGCTATGGTGAAAATACAAAATTCCAAGTGTTTCTTTAGGGAGCAAGTTGACCAGCAAGTTAGAGGGAATGAATGCTCTGTCACAAGGCAAAAACTATGTACAACTCCCTGGATTTGTTTTTGTATGTTGTAGGAGTAGGTATTTTTAAAAAATATTTCTTCTTCTAAATTGTAAAAAGCATTTTGTTTCAAATGTTTCCTTCCTAGCTTAAAAACTATTTGATTGGTTTAGGTTGAAAATGAAGAGGAGAAAGAATTTGCAAAAGCTCTTAGGAATGATGCATATGAGATTAGACCAATCTTAATGATTAAGCTTCTGCTATTTGACCCTGAGATACTCAGGTAACAAAAATCCTAGGGGCTGCTTCTCACAGGCTTTAAGCTATTTAATAATGACAGAAACCATGTATCTTAAGGTTTCAAAGCAGCATCTTTTTCTGTGAATGTGTTCTATGGGCATGAGATTGCCAAATTATTAAGCATCTAAGTAATGCTATAGGTGTTTGAGAATGACCAGTTCATAACTTGAGGGCATGCAAACTAAAGACTAGAGAAAATGTGAATCTAGAGTGATACTAGAAGTTCTGTCTCTCATTTAATGAACTGACTGAAACATAGACCTAAAACTCACTGGATTTCTATCCCTGGTCTCTTTCTAGTGATAATAAATATCTCTGATGGGCCCAGGTTTAGCCCTCTGGTATCCATAAAGTTTATCCTAACTAGATCAGAATAGTATCACCCTTTGGGCAACACTTAAAAGTTGCATTACAGAGAAAAAGTGAGAGAAAAAGAGAAGGAATGTAATTCTATTTGCATGTTTTCCCAGCGGGCTATCTATGCTAACACCAGGAGGTGATGTTAAAAGCAGATTGCATGTGCTTCTAATTTGTTTATTTTGAGGTTGTAGTTAATTAATTCTCAGTGAATTATCTTTTAATCTAGCTGCTGTAAGTGCCTAACTGTCCTGTTGACTGGCATGATGGATTTTTGGCATCTTTTCTAAGAATTTCACAAGAAAGAGGACGATAAATCTAGAATGTACTTCCCGCACATCTTTATGGAATTGAGAGTATATTAAAAACCTGTCCTTACTTGTGGCTTTCTTTTCTCCCATCAGTGCTTCCAGAACTCCCTGAAAGATATGAAGGACATTGGCATTTTACAGGTGAAAGTTTTGAAGGCGGTAGATCTCTTAGCAGCAGATTTCTCAGGTACAGAATATTTCCAGTGTTTAATTTTTATTGCTATTGTCATTTACTTCCTGCTTTGACGTGATCTTAAGGCCAAACCAAATTCCTTATGAGTAGAAGTAAGTAAACATTGATCATGTGCCTTTAAGTTCTGTACTAGGAGGGGGAAAAGATGCAGGGAATTGTTTTTATACCATGTACTTTTTCACAGTTATTTTTAAAAATAATTTTATGCTTTGGTTCTCTTTGGCACTCTGTGCTGAGTTCAGTTCACTCTTCACAGGACAGAGCGTGTGGCTCATCATTGTGAGCTTCAAAGCAGATCTGGCTGGCACCTCACTGTAACTGGGTCCCAGAGTTTGGGCCTGGAGCAACTTTGTCCTTGACATTGTCGTTTAGGAAGTTTCTCTTGCTGCTTGCTGAGCTTGAACTTTTAGATGGAGGTCAGAGCAGACCTGCTTGGAATTTATGCTCTGGCCTGTGCAGAGGTGTCAACAGTCCAGCATCTGATCAAAAACTTCACTGGTTGCTGAACTGGTTCTCTTATAGTCACAATTTACATCTACATGACATATGCTGTTTACCCTGTAAATTGGTTAAAACTAAGTGTTACACAGCATGGCTCTATCGATTTATCTCTTGGATGCTTTTGTACCTCATATTTTAAGAATATGGTCTACTCTTTTTATCCCTCTTATAGAGAAATAATGATACTATTTGTATAACCACTAAACTTCTGAGAGTAAGCTCAGACCGTGGAAAAGTGAATTTTTTGTACATACAGCCATTATGGAAAATATAAATTTAGTTTAAAAGAGAAGTTCAACATGCTTCAAGCAATGAATCAATAGAAATGACTACACCACAATCACCTTATGTAAAGTGGTTTGTTCCTAAGTACAGGTGCAGTGAGCAGAACCAAATATTTGGTTTTTGGCAAACTGGAAGATATAAATTTTAAGGATTATAGATGAAATGCTAGGACTACTTCTAATATTCACATATGCCTTGCAAATAATCTCATATAAGTAATTCTCCTTTTTGTTTATGGCTTAAAAAGACATCCAGGATTTCACATGTGCCTCTGACAATTCAAGTATTTGACATGTGACTTTGACATTCTTGAGTTTGTCATCACTAAAGCATATTGAAGGCTATCAAGTAATTTTCCAGAGAAAACTATTTTTCCTTCCAAATGTTTAGATAGAACTCTTTTTGAATCCATATTTGCTGGTTTCTCAGGAAATGTTGTAAGTCCCAAGAACTTATTTTTGCCTTCCAGCAGTATTTTTTTTAAAAAACCTCCTTCTGTAGTTACAGTCTTTTGATCTCAAGCAACTAATTATAATTCATTCAAAGATTTTGTAAAGTTTTGTTTACAGTGACATCTGTATGCGGAAAGACTTCTTTACAATCTATTTTATTTCATCCATGCTATTAGTTGTTGTTCCTTAGGGCCCCCAAACTTGTGTTGATGAATTATTTCAGGCCAATGTATCTTTTCTAAAGAAAGCTTTGTTAAGCAAAATAAAGTAAATAGTAGAGGAACCTAAAAATTGAATCTTGGTAAATGCCAGAATATAGGGCATAACCCTTTTTAAGGGAGAATAATTGGGTATGTGGGAAAAATGTTATTTTGTTCTTTTCTTTATATTTAAGGTATTCAGTAGGAAATTTTGTAGTGGTGAAGGTCTCAAAGGATGAAAATCCAGTGGTTAACTATGAACTAAAGCTTGTGGTCTGACTAAATGTCCTGTTGTTTTATTACTTCTATTATTTATTAGAAAACTATAATCATTCTGAATTGAGGCAGAGATTTGTCATTAGCTAAATATGAGTTTAGACCATATCAGTTTTTGCTTTTAGAATCAGATTTTTGCAATCTGTGTTCCTTGTGTGCTTTCAAGCTCCTGTGTAAATCCTCCAATGTATTCCCAACCGGGGCACTGCTTTAGGACAATGAGGTAGACCCAATCCAGACGTTTGTAATCCCACTCTTCCTTGTTGTTGGAGACAGGGTCTCACACTATAGCTCAGATGCATCTTGAATCTCTGCCCTGCCTCATTGGTGCTTGTGATTATATCCATGTACCACCATATACAGTATAATGTAAGAATGAGATACAGGTTATAATGAAGAGGCAATACGGATGCAATTACTACTTCCAAGAGACTAGAAATAATGACATATAGTAGGAGCTCAAGCATTGCTGTTATCAATTCCCTAGATATAGGGTAAAAAACAAAGAAACAACTAAAAATACCACCAGCTTCTGATCATGGATCAGATGAGGTCCCCCTTGCTAACAGTGCCAGGAACATTTAAGAAATAAGTAGCTGTATTTACCTTATACCCAGTTTTTTCCAGTCAGACTTACTTTATAAATGAGTATTCATCTATTATAAGTGATCAGAAATGAAGTATTAATTCATGTAAAAGATAAATCCACTTTGTATGCCCAGGGACAATCTAAAGAATAATGGTGCAATGGGGAACTTTCTATCCTTCCCACCTTTATCTATCTACCATCTTTCAGTCTGCCTGTCTGTCCATCTACCTATCAATCTATCTATTGTGTTTACTGTTTCTTAGCAATAAGACCAAAATAATCATGAGAACTGAAGGATTAGAAATCCCAATGAAGCAAAAGCCAGAGGGGACAAGTCTTGGCAGGGGCCACGCAGAAGTCACAGTTACTGTTTGCAGGGTTCAGAGCCTCATTACTAAAAGAGGCTACTGGCTCTCTAATTTTAAAGCTATTTATTTCTTTGCAAGTGACAATTAGAATGAGAAAATATGGGTCATTCAAGCTTCTGTGACCAAATTAGGAAATTCCATATTACTTATTATTGATGCTCTGACATTTAAGAAGAAATGAAAAGTAAGCACTTTTTACTATGCTAGTATTTTAGGATATTGGAATAAAGAATAAGTATGAAAATAAATCTCGTTAAACAAAAATATTTTCTTATATGAAGGGCAAAAATTAGTATATACCTTTTTAAATGTCATAAGAGATACACTCTAAGTCTACATCTATTCACAATATTAAGATATTTACACAAGAGAAAGGCTTTAAGGCTGTTATATATAAAAATTCATTTATTTTTTAAATTAATGCATTCTTTTAAAATAGACTGGTTTTGTATGATTGGTGCTATTTTATGAATAAATTCAAATTTCTATATATGTTGGCATTTTTTAGAGACTCTAAAATTTCTGTATATATAAGAGAGAAGATTTAAAGGGGAAAAACAAAGCTGGAGAGAGTCGTGTGTGTCTGTAATCCCAGCAGCATTCTGGTGACTCAAGGGGATCATGAGTTTGATGCCATCATGGACTATTCTGTGTGAGAGACAATCTCAGAGAAAAAAAAATAGAATCTGAAGTAATCTATCTTATTTTGTCTTGGAGCCCATCTCTCTAAAATTGGTGAAAGATATTGTAATGTTTTCAGGCCTGTGTGAAAATTAGCTACAGATAGCCATAAACAGTTATTCTGATAAAAGAGCCTGTCAAATACTTTTATTAAAGAGTTTGCCTAACAAATTCCTTGTGCCCAGCATAACCTGAGCTCTTTAAGTAGTAGGGTATCTAGTCTGATGTCATTACTTTTACAGTAACTGGGCCATAGCCTTGATTCATGAAACAAATGATATACTAGCTTTGAGACTCAAGGTGAACATAGCTGTGTATAATATGTGATGAGACCCACATACTGCACTCTATGTCAAACTCAGCTTTTTTTAAGAAAAATAAATAACACACACCCTAATGATTCAAAGAGACAGAGCGACATCTTGTTCTGAAAGGAAAATGGATGGTATGCTGAGTTCCCTATCCACAATGGAAGCCCCCACAGAAAGAGGTGCTGTATATTCTTGTTCACCCAGAAGCATGCCAGATTCTTGACTAATACTGCCAAGACACAATGCAGAGTTCATTCCATAAACTATAAAAAGATAATAAAGTGCACAAGAGTTATTAGGTAAAAAATTAGAGAATTGAAGTATTTTTCCATTAGAATTGTACATTGAAAACACTTGTCTTACACTTGAGAAAAATCAGAAGTGAAGAAGAAGCTATCTTGACATGCTTGTGGGAGTTGCTCAGGTAGCCTTGTTGTGGCTGGTGAAATGTAGTTAGTTTGGCATGTCAGTATTGAAACCATCATTGACACCATTTTTATAATGTGCACACCCAGATCCAACACCTAGTCAATGGTTCTTCCATTGCTCTCCTAGAAACAAAAGGTGGTTTCAAAAATCTACCTTCCCTTTAAACTTTCTCTTGTTATATGAAGCAATGCTTACAGAGTGTGAGCGTCTTCCTCCTCAAAAAAGTCATCTAGTGACAAGATGGATTATTATTTTCTCCCTCTGCTTTTTTCCTACTACCCCCTGTTAATGCTCCTAAGATAATATCTGCCCATTAAGTGTTCTGATATAATGTAAAGGAGAAAAACTTAGGGGCACTATATTTAATTTTCTATATCAAGACCAGCAAAAGGGAGAACATTTCATACCCAGCTCAGCGTAGGGAGATATTAGGTAATATAACAACACATCACAGCACAGCATAGCAATGACATCACTCTGCACTCTCTGCAGCACCATGTCATCTTCATTTTTCATGTTCCTATCACTCTAATAATCACAATGTCTTGATGAGAATCTGGGGGTTCTGAGGAGGCCATGGGCAAATGAATGGAAATAACATCTCTTTACTCACAAGCATTATTCAAACTTCTCACAAGGATTTTTATTTCATTCTTAAGATTTTTTGGTAATTTTTTTTGGTGTATAAAAACCAGTCACAGATCACCAAAAGTTCACAAATATAACTGGATCCTACTGAAGTATGGGCAATAAAGATGTCATGGGGAACCTTTTCTGTTGTCAATGTTAATAAATGAAAAAAGAACCAAATCAGTATAATCTCAAAATACCTATCAGAGAAATGAGAAAGACAATATGTTTTCTAACAAGAAATGCAGGTTATTAGGAGATAGCCTTATTTGATTAAAAAAATGTTAAGGCTTGATCCAGATTCAGGCCACAGAGATCCATTTAATTCCAAAGCACCCCCCTACTGCTTTCCAGGGAACCTGGTGTAGTTTCCCCACCTGCTTTTTAAGTTTCTCTCAATTTAGGGAAAGTCAGCTTGGAGGTAAGTCTGGTGATCTTTAACACATAGCAGTACACTCAGTGAACAGATGCATCCGTAGGGAGCTGAGTGTCTGAAAAGGAAGGCTCTGTCTTCCTTCCCTTCACTCTCCCTCCTCTGCCGCAGAACTCCAGATGTAGGGGGTAGTGTATATCATTAAAGTACAAGAGAACCTTGCTCACAGAGTGCTTTCCAGCTTGCTGATTCCTTGGCTATGCCATTAGGAGGAGCTCTTGGCATGTCCCACACACGGAATGAAGCTCCCATTACTTTGGTAAAGCTTTTTCTTTGTGGCCTATGTACATGAGCACATTCTGTGTGCCCAGAATTCCTTCCTCAAGTAAATCCATGTTCAGTTAAATGATTTATTCATTGGTGATGAAAATTAAAGCCCTTGTTTTTCACCTGCCTCATCTTAATCCCAATATATTATACAACAGGAGATGGAGAGAAGGATGTGTTAATCTTGGTCCTACCACAGTCAGTCTTGAGTCCACTCTAAGCCTTCACATCCTCCAGGGTATTTTGAGGGTTAAATTAAACAAAAGTGAACATGTCTAATATATATTTTATGTTGAATAAGTGTTTCCCCATTCTTTATTGCATTTATTTTATTAGAATGTAGTTGGTATATGGAGAATTTCAAAGCCTGTGTCATTAATACATTGCTTATAATTTTGCTAATTTTAGACAATGTTGGAATTATAAGTACGGCTAATCACTTTTTAAAAAGTTCTTTAACCAGTTTTAGGAATCCAGAATTCCCACTCTAAGATGCTTTATTATTTTCTTTTTGTCTCTATTATCTGCTAGAAATGAAAAATAAAATCTTCATAGTAGGAAACTTCTCATGCTCAATGAGTTTAATGATTACCTTCCATTTTGATAATCTGGACAATAGTTTTATCAATATAAAATGCCTTTGTGGGCTCATCAGCTATTTTTATTGCATATAAAAGTGCTATTCTCAGAAACTGTTGGCTAAAATACTGCACTGAGACCCCACAATATAAAGTAGAAATATTCCTGTCATATGCTATAAGAATGACTTTTGAGTTATTTCTGTAAATTATAGCACTGGCTGTGAGTTTTGTTGTTGCTGTTATTTTGGAATTTTTTTTTTAAAAATATAAGACTACATGTGTCAGAAAAGAATAGTCCTGTAGTTATTGTTCACTGGGAATTTTAAACCACATGTCCATTTTATGGTTTATTTTCATTGTCTGTCTGTGAAAGCTGTATCCATAGCAATACTTTTCCTCTTAAAGATGTCCTGTTTTCAAGGGGATGACTATAATTGGAATTTCTAGAAATCTCACTGGTAGTGATTGAATGCTTTTAATTTTCATGAGATCCTCCTGGACAACTAAGCTTAAATTGAGAACTTTTGAAAAACACATTAAAAAACTGTATAAATCTGACTTTGCCAGGCTGTCTGTTTTAACTGTCTGCCAAAGAACATGGACTCTTGTCAATGTAAAGTTTGGGAGAATGTAGAAGCTTTAGCTGTTTTTAAGTTAATGGCACCATGAGAATAAATGAATTTAGTTAATTTCTAATTTTAATTAATTAGCAAGGGTCACTTTGATCTTAGTGGTTGTGTTCTTTGTAACATCCTTATTTATTTCAGCAAATATTTCTTTTGTGTGAGACCCTGTGTGGGTCCAGGTTGCATGGTGGGGGGTAGGAGTTGGTTTCTGCACTGACATGAGTATTAATTAAACCAATGACTGTCAAATTATAATTGCTTTGCTAAGGTCAAGAACAGAGTGCTAAGATTCACAAAAGAGTGCCTGACTGACATGTCTGTGTTAGCTGAGATGTCAAGGAAAAGAATGAGTTAGTTAGCATGGTAGGAAAGAAGGAAGAGCATTTTATAATGAAGGAACAGCATGTTCCAAGGGTTGGACAAAATCAAGATAGACTGGAAAACCAAGAGCAAGGCAGCACTTTGATGGAGAGCAGGTTGATACTGTGGGTAGACCGGATCACGCAGGAACTCAGGAGCCCAGTAAATAAATCTTGGAAACTATTTAAAGAGAGGAGTGATATGATCTGACATAAACTTCTTAAAGTTTATTCTGGCAGATGTTGGGAGCAAGGATCTTGCAGGGGGGAATGGCCGTGGGTAAATGTCAGGCAAGTTCTGTGAATGGTGATAGTTTTGGAACTTGAACAGTGGCAAGGGAGTAGAGTTAGAAGAAGGAAAATGTCTTATGTCATTAATTCTAGTTAGCTCTATGTTTGTCCTGGAATATTAAGATAGTAGAAATTTAGTTGATAAACATTTCAGCAAAATGAAATCCTTCTCAGCCATTGCTGCCCTCACAGTTCTAATGTGGACCTGGCTTCCCTTTGTCCTAGATGAGTCACAGCAGAGGGAGCAGGTCTTTGCCTATGTGACACTGAGCAAGCCACACTTTGTCCTAAAGGAACCTGTGACCTACTTGGAAACTCAGGGCACATGTGAAAATGTAGATCCAGAAAGAACAGAGATCAGTATTCCCCTTTCTTTTAAATCCCTCTCAGCCCCGGGCACAGAGATGTCCACATTGTGGGGATCATTAGGAATCTGTGGAACAAATGAACAGGTACATTATACAGGAGGCATTATAAACCTAAACTAATTATCACAGGAATCTAGGGACTCCCTGGAGGTTTTAGGGGAGGTTGCATGAAGAGTCTGTATCTAATCTTGGCCTGGGAGGAAAAGCAATAAGAAGAATTCAGTAGGAAGGAGCTATTCCCCACGCTACTTATGGAGAAAAGTGAGCCTGGTACATCTGTGTCCAGGAGGATTGGGACTAACCTGATGAATTTAGGGGCTGGGCAGAGAGACACATATCCCACTAAAACATTGGTGAGTAGAGGTTAAATCAAGATGGGTTGTATGGCTTAAGCTGACAACACAAATTTCTAAAAACAAGAATTGAAATGGCTTCCATATTTGATAGTGAGGTTTATAAACAAATGGCTGGAAACCAAGCATGACCACAGAGTTTTTAGAAATTTAATCTGATTTGGTTTTGTTGTTCCCCCTCCTTCTGGCCTCTCTGAGCTATGATATTCCATATTTAGTTTCAGAAGTTATTGACTTCAGAAATCCTTTTTTACAACCTTGCCACTTGTATTGAGCCGCTAGTTTATACTGTCTTCTTGATGGTGAATGAATAAATTGAAATGAAGTCAAGGGAAAAACACTGGTCATGACCTTTAAGCCAAACTCCGTAGCTGCTCACCTCAGTCTTACATTTTCTGACTGTCAATCATTTTGTTCACACAGTTGTCCCTCAGTACCTGTAGGAAATTAGTTTCTTGGACTTCTCCCCAGATACCAAAATCTGGGCATATTCAGATACCTTGTATAAAATCACATAGTAATTGCATAGAACCTGCACACATTCTCCTATACGTTAAATCATCTGTAGAGGACTTCCAATGCCCTATACAATGTACTTGCTATGTACATGGTCGCTAGTCTGTATTGTGTAGGGAATGATGGGGAAAACAATTTGTAAATACTCCATACAGCTGTAACCATCTCAGGTTAAACTTCATAGTGTATTATCGACACTCGGTGGAACCCATAGGTATGACAAGCCATTGTATGTGGAGTATGTGTGAGTGTGTGTGAAGATCTTCCTAACAAATTCATGACTCTGATCTGTCCCCATCTTCTCAAGAGGAATTTATCCAGTTCTGTTAACCAAATACTACTCTTAACCTTGCTTAAAATTTATCTCCACATCATTGTGATGCCAGCTATTCTGGAGATAGAGATAGGAGCATTGGGATTCTAGGCCAGCTCGGGCAAAAAAGTTAGTGAGAACCCTCTCTAAAAACATAGCCAGACTTGATGGTGTACGACTATAATCCCAGCTACTTGGAGATGGAGGTAGGAAGACCTCAATTTGAAGTTGGCCCAGGCAAAAGCACTCTGCCTAAAAGAAAAAATCAACTTATATATATATATAGATAGATAGATAGATAGATAGATAGATAGATAGATAGATAGATAGATAGGAGGGTTGCTATAAGCATGGCACAAATGGTACAGCACTTGCCTAGTGAGGTCCTAAGTTAAAAAAATCCTCAGTACTGGAAAAAAAATTACCTCCAATATGAAATCTTCTTTTCCAATCAAGTCAAGTTTCTCTGAATTTTCATTTTCACATCGGCAAAGTGGCACATGGAGCTGCTGGAGCATTCATAGAGAAAGTAGAGTGTGGTTTCCTCCAGGGAAGTTGGAAGGCATGGGACATGCATGATCTCAGCAGCCATGGTTGGGAGCCCTGGCTCACTGGGCCACGATACTTCTCCCTGGGATGGTAAGGACGCGATGTGTTACATGTGCTCCTTCCAAACCCTTAAGTGAGATGTGCAGGTTAAATACAGACGAGAAATCTACTGTATGATATGATAGGTGTAAAGACAATGCACAGTTGGAGATCAGAGGTGCGAGAGACCAGTCTGCTATGGAGTGGGTGTGAGGCAAATGTCCATTGAAATGACACTACTTGCAGAATAGCAGTGACCATGCGGGGAGATTTTGCAGATAATTGCATGGTGGTCTTTGTACATCAAAGCCTTGTTCAGTGCCAGGGAAGAGTGGATACTCAATAAATGCCTTTCAAATAAATACTATGACCTCTAAAATAAGTTTACAACTTATCATTCAACTTCTTTCACAGAGAAGACTATTTAAATGAAAAGCCCTATGTATCTTATATGCATGGGTGGAAAATCTCAACAACCCTCCCCATTAATTAATTAATTGTACAATTAATATGTAAATAAAATAAAATGTAGAAAAAAGATAAAATGCTAATAAAATGTAGAAAAAAAGATAAAAGAAAGACTGTTCAAGGAATACAAATGCATTTTAAACTGATGTTGAAAAATAGAATGAAGTATTGAGCACTGTTGATCTTAACCATCAATGGTGCAACTATGTCAATGTAACATGAGTCTGAACACATAGGAGGTCATACAGATGTTTTGACAATAAATAGGTGGAGCAAAGAGAAGAAGGGCATACTTGGATCTCTGGGTGTCTGTCTACCTGGCACTCTTCTCTTCCTATCATTGGGGAACATTTGGACATTCTACTTAGTATGGGAGATTGTTGTCCCAAATAAAAATATTCACCCCTTAGATTTTACTCCAAGTCTCTATGTCTCTTGAACATTTTAAGAGAATGAAATCAATCCATAAAAAGTACATAAATTACTTGATAAACGTTTTAGTGTCTTTGTTTCTTCTTTCCTTCTCTCTGCCTGTTTATACCATAATATTAATAAATGCAGCATTTTAATGAGCTTTGACTGAATTATCTTTGGAGAGTTGGTGCGGCGTGTTCCTTGGAGATACATAACTGAAGTTCCTGGTTTCTGGCAGGAAGTCTGTTCCTCATTAGCTGGGACAACTCAGCCTGAGCTTGCTCAGGAGAGCGGGAGCTACAGCACGAGCTCACCTGTGCCTCTGCAGGACTGGGCTGCGTCTCTGTCCTGCTGTGGAGCAACCCCAGGGCTTTCATTAAAAGTGTCAGATGGTATCCCCAGAGCAAGTGATGATGGCATGTCATATTGGTGCCTCTGGAGGGCCAGTGCTGACACCTACTAATAGTCTGACAAACGGTTAAGTAGCTGTCTGAGCTCAGGTTGAGGAGTGGAATGTGTGGTACCTGAGCATGTGTTCACTTCATATTCACAGTGGGAGGAGAGGAAGAGCGTGGATCTGCACTGACAGGCTCCTCCTCCCTGTCCAACACAGCTCCCCTCCCTACACACCGCCATGGTAACCTGTCTTTAAATAAGCAAAGCTCTATGCAGAGGCAGGTGGCTTTTCGTGCAAGTTTGAATTTGATTGTCCAGCATTGAAAATCCCTTCTATGTTTGGGAAGTCTCACATTACATGTTTTGGGGAAGGAGGTCAGGGCTACTCTCTCTACAGAAAAGGACTAACACAAAAGCCAGTCGCTCCTTTTCTGAGCCCTGCCACATGGGCTAGCAAAGAGATTTATAGGAGGTCATGAATCCATATCAGGTGAAGCAGAGAAACATATGTGGAGAATTCATAGCAGAAAGCAGCCATCATTAGAGCATTTAGGGTCAGATGTGCCTTGTGGAGGACCAGTGTTCTGGGGAAGACAAGGCCAGATTAGACTTTTCCTGGGATGGAATATTGATCAAGTTTTTCATGCCTGTGTATTCTTCAACTCATAGAGATTTTTTTGTGTGTCTTATTTTCTAGCTTTTATAGGAATCCTGAGAACTATTTGATATTATTTTAATGAATTTCTTTTCTGCACAATTAAGATAAGGATCCTTTTCATTGTTTGCAGTTGAGAACCATAACTCACTCACTTACATCCATGGCTTGGTCATTGGCTAGAAGTGGCTTAATAGCATTGATTTAAGAGCATTGGCCAGGCATCTAAGTGTCCAGGCCAGAAGTCCATGGAAGACAAACTCCTGTTGAAGACTGATCCTCACCCATGCATCTGCTTATCTCCTCTGTTTAGAGTATCATCCTCATGCAGGCTCCTACACACATTAGGTCACCTTAATCTTTCCTTCAGAGCCTAAAAATGTTCAACTTGTGCAGTGTGGGTTACTAAGAGGATTAGATGTAAGTTCAATAGTTTTTTTTTTTTTGGTAGTGAAAATTATAGCAAAGTTTATTGGGAAGGAAATTTCATGTAGCAGGAAATGAGAGTAAGTCTCCAGGTTCAGTGTTCTGAATGGTAGGTCAAGATGCCTGGACACTCCCTGCTTTGGGCTCTTGGCATTTGTTGAAGAAGCATATCTGTCTTTGTGTCCCCAATTAAATGAGTACAGGCTGCTTTGCAAAGTGCCTATGTACTGTGGAGGCAGGCAATGTGTTAACGTGGTATGTTCATTATGAAGCAATTCATGCTTTCCTTGACACTTAAAATTCTCGGTTACTCTGTCAAACCCAGGAAAAAGGAAGAGAATTTTTACTTAGTAGTGCTCAGTCTGATTTTGGATTTTGGATTCTTTTACTTTTGTGTGTGTTTTTTGGAGACCATGGGAGATAAGTTGGAAAAAGAAGTGAGGTAAGAGAAGTAAGGGAAGGGCTTGAGGGATTGATTTTTTTTTAAGTTAATAAAAATGTTCTGATCATATTTTAATGAGTTATACTTCTATATGCTTCATGACACCAAAAATGTGGTCTCAGACTATGCTGAGGATACAGGATCATGTGTTCTTGTGGCCAGTTACTTGGACCAGAGTGTTAATTCCTAAAAAGCTACTCTTACACTTTTTTCACTCCCCCTAACAGTCACAGGAAAGCCTATAAGTTGTCATAGGCTTCCAATTATAGAAGAGTGATTATCCATATTGACCTAAAAAAATCTAAGGGAGCAGAGAGGATCTTCATTTTTGGTTAATTTTAATGAATATATAAATAATAGTGTCATAATACAGTATGATATTTTGATACATGCACATATTATGTAATGATTAAACAGGGAATTTAGCATACCTATCAGTTCTTTGTGGTGAGAACTTCCAAATTCTTTTAGCAGTTTTGAAAGATTCAATACAATATTGTTAACTAATCACCCTACTGTGCAGCAGAACAGCAGAAATAAATCCTTCCATCCACCCATAACTTTGTACTGATCAGCCAGTCTCTCCCAGTTCACCCCACCTTCCTCCTTCTCCAGCCTCTTGTCACCACTCTTCTACTCTTGACTCCTTTTGATTCTATATGGGAACCACTCCTTTTGATTCTGTGTTTGAATGAGGTCATGTGGTATTTGTTTTTCTGTGACTGGCTTATTTCTTTTATTATAATGTCCTCCAGACTCATCTGTGTTACATTCTTATTTATGGCTGAATAGTATTCCACTATGTGTATGGACCACATTTTATTTATTCACTCATCAGTGATGGACACATAGGTTGCTTCTATTTTTTTGGCTATTGTGAATAGTGCTGCAATAATCATCGGTATGCAACTATCTTTTCAACATACTGATTTTTTTCCTTTGGATATATATTTCACAGTGGGATAGTTAGATCATAATTTTTTGAAGAAGTGTTTTGCTGTTTTCCATAATTGTACTAATTTACATTCCTAACAACAATGAATAAGATCTTTACTTTTTCATATCCATACCAGTATTTGTGACTTTTTTTTTCTTTGCCTTTTTCTTAGTCATCATTTTACCTAGGGTGACATGGTATCTCCTTTTGACTTTGATTTGCGTTTTCCTAATGATGGTGATTTCATACCCTTCCCCCGAGACCTGTGCACTCATTGGTTTTCACAGTTACATCTCAGGTTGCACCTCAGTTTGGATCCCTTAAGATGCTAAACAATAAGCTTTTGTAGGGTCTGCCCAACTCCCAAGTTCTCATATCGATCTTCCACAGGACTGTCTAGGAAAGAAATCCTGCCTTCCCTCTTCCAGCAAACACAATTTTACTGTCCTAAAAGCACCTGACTCTTGTTCACTTTGTTTTTGTTCTTTTGGAGATTCATTTGTCTTTAACCAGTGTCTACCTTCTCTTTCCAGGAAAGAGTGATCCTTTCTGCTTGTTCTTTTGGAGATTCATTTGTCTTTAACCAGTGTCTACCTTCTCTTTCCAGGAAAGAGTGATCCTTTCTGCTTGTTGGAGTTAGGCAATGACCGACTACAGACACATACCATTTACAAAAACCTCAACCCTGAGTGGAACAAAGTTTTTACATTGTAAGTGCTTTAGCCCTGGAATCCAGAGGAACCATATTAAGTTAGACAGCAGTTATTCCTGGGATGTGTTGGGCAGGCTTGGGCTCTTGAGTGGAACTTTCTTCCCATTTTTATGTGCAGAGTCAATTTTATTATTTTTTTTCCTTTCAAAAACCTTTTATCCTTTCATTTTATAGAGTGTGGTGTTAGTAATAGAAGAGACCATTTGAAACTGCAAGGGAGTGTTATAGGAGACATTTGTAAAGTTGATACTTTAGAGACTAAATTAATCTGTGGGTAGATGGAGGCTTCCATATATCTGGATTAATTCATTCCTGGGTTAAGTGAAATTACAAATGGAGATCTGCCTTAAATTCAAGGAACTTATATGTTGTAACATTATTTTAATACATGAAGGTTTGTATTCTAACAGATTATCTGTACATACTTAGAGACTCCCCAAGGCTCCTTGTATTTTCCTTTATCTGAGTAACCCATACCACAACCATGTCCTCTGCAGTTTGTCATACTTCAGCATTCAGGAGGATGGCAATATGTAGGTTTTGTAGTTTGCATTAGATTTCAAGGCATGTGGCCATCTTCAGTGTGGGCCCTGTTGAATTTGGTGACTCAATGGTATACCACCCTCATGAGGCTGAATAAAATGCTCAGTTTGTGCTTAGAAGTGAAAAAGTTACGTTTATTTCAAGTGGAGTTGAGGGTATTTGTAGAATTTCCTAAGGATCTAGGAGAAGTGAATCAACCCTGATAAACAAGTGTGCCAAGGGTCAGATGTAAGAGTTTCTTATTGTCCTACACGTCACCAGTCACCATGACTCCAGTTTTCATTCTCCCTGGTACCTGACTTCAGGTGAATCTAAAGAAAATGTTTCTAACTGCACATGGAATGTTGGGTATTTTGAATTTCCACAACAGTAAGCTTTCTGTCTATTGTGGAAGATAGTCCTACCACTTTTCCTTTTCAAAGGAGAATTCTTCTTTAATTTTTAAAAAGTGTAATTTTTACTCTTCTCATTTGGAAGCTACTTTGAAATCATTTTCCTTTCATTCTCCTCTTTCTTTCTCTACTTTTCTTTTCTTGTCCTGTGTCTTTAATAGTCCTACTCTTGAGTGCATGCATATATGGAAAATATCACAGGAAAAAAAGTTGACTTCTTTTTTTCCTATGGATGTCTGAATCTTCTATGATTGAAGGTTTGGGAATACAGTCAGTTTGATTTAATTTTTGGAATTTAATTAAATGGTAGTTTTATACTCAGAGGACACACAGACTTAATTAGTGAAACAGTGTTTTCAGATCTTCATGGAACAGATTTCACTTGTGTGTTTTTGTGTATAATACTTGATATTTCTTGTTTCAGTCCCATTAAAGATATCCATGATGTTTTAGAAGTGACAGTATTTGATGAAGATGGAGATAAACCGCCCGATTTTCTTGGAAAAGTTGCCATTCCCTTGCTATCTGTAAGTTCCTTTCATTAATCAACAATTTATGACTCATTTTATAGTTGACAAGTTTCTATGGTCTAGAGTTGCTTTATCTTTGTTAGTCTGGAAGAAAAAAATTTCCTAGTGGTGACAAGAAACTACTGTTTATTCCTTGTCTTTGTATTTCAGAAATAGAGATATATTCATTTCTGCTAGTTCAATATTGACTTAACCAACCCAAACATTTTGAGAAGTCTTTCAATTCACTCCATCTTAGAATAGTGGTTTCCATTTCATTTCAAGAAATATAGATCTATGACTGATTTTCCATGTATTAATTAAAAACACACATGTATTTTTATAACTCTTCAATGCACAATTCTTTGGAGATTAATTGTTGGTAACTGCACATTTGTTCTCAGTTCTACTAAAGACCATTTTCTGAAAAGTTCCATTTGTCTTTTTAGTAGTCATGTTTACTTTCAGACTCACAAAATACTTTGTGCAAGAAAGCAGAGACTTTTCTTGGAGAAGGAAAAGTATTTCAGGTATCCAGTTGAATACTTAGGGGCAGCTAAGAGGAAAAACTGAATGAAAAAAAAAGTTTACCAAATGCACCAGAGAAAACATCTAAGACTGCCTTTACAGGGGCAAAGGGGGAAAGGTAGAGAGTGAATTCACCTTTTAATTGTACAATAAAGTGTGTTTCAGATGAACTGTTCTAGAGGAGTGAATTTCAGTTTTTTATCTAATCATTACCACAATTTGTGGTAGAGTCATTATGTCTTCATCAGCCAATGAGACATTATTTCTTCCCAAAGACTCACTTTTCCAAAGCTATTTGTGCATTTTCGTGGATGGAGCATTTTGTAACTTAACCATGAGATTAGTCTAGCTCGCACAATGTTTATAGAAAGGGGAATGCCATACCTCTTAATATCTCTTCATCTGTTTTTGATCACTTGGTAATTTCTCCCCAAGTTCTCATATCCCTGATGTTACTCCAAGAGCTTGCATAGAGCATCTGCTCCCTGGTACAGCTGGCTCATGCCAAATGCTCAGATCCATAGACGGTAGGCTGCAGGGCTTACGGAGAAGAGATGGTAACTTGGGATTTCCTCCTTTTTTATTAGAACTGTCAGTTATTCCTGGAAGAATACATGTTACATGAATATGGGGCACACTTTTATAGCGGTCTAAAGGGATTAGAACCCCAAACTCTCTTTTACAATTGTTTCCTTCTCTCTCTCTCTCTTTCTTCTCTCTCTCTCTCTCTCTTTCTTTCATTTCTCCTCTCAGATTTATAGGTAAATCTTTCAACATATTTTACTCCTTGTTAGGTGAACATAGATTCTATTTTTAAAGACTCCCCTCTATTTTGTTTACAAAAATGTGTGTGCTTGGTCTTTCTACAGTGCCAACAATTGACTTAGATTACCATCAGCTAAACTAGGGCTCCTCCACTTTGACACTGCTGACAATATCACTAACCAAGATCATTCTTAATTCTATGGGGCTTTTCTGAGCATTATAGAATGTCCAGCCAGCTCCTTGATTTCTGTACACTAAATATCGGTGGCACCTGTCACCTTCCAGTGCTGCAATAATCAAAGATGTCCATAGACACTGCCAAACATCCTAAGGGAAGGGGAAAAACATTCCCAATGAAGAACCACTAGCTGAAACTAATGCATCTATCAAAACATTTCTCCAAAACATAAGGTAAAATGTTTTGGGTAAGGCCTAGTTCAAGCACAACCTCTTAACTTTGACTTTTTCCAGGTTGGTGACAAGCTGCCATGATCTGTTCATTCATTCCTTTGATAAATAATTGATTAAATGTCACTGTGTGCTAGGCACTGTTTTAGGTGACCATGCTGTAATTATGAGCACAGAGTAGCTTCCTCCTCAATTGGACCTTATATCATGTTTCTCCTATACAAGATATATAGAAGACAATGATTCATAAACAAACATATAAACAAAAAAACAATGTATATACAGTGTTAGATGGTGAAAAAACAAGTAGTGGAAGGAGCACCAGGAAGATAAGGGAGAGTAGTGTAATTTTCCTTGGCTTGGCAATGAGGGGTTCACAGAAAAAGGTGATACTAGAATGAAATCCAAAACAGATGAAAGAGAGAGCCATGCAGATACCTGGGGGAACTTCTGAGTAGGGACTCTTCCTATTCAAAGGCTCTGAAGCAGGACCTAGACTGTCAGATTCCAGAAATTGCCAGGCACAGTGTGGACAGAACGGAGTGAGTCAGGTGTAGAACAGGGGATGCTGAACAGGAAAGGACATAAGATGGGATGGGACAAGAGAACCTTTGGAGAATGTAAAGACCAAAGCAAATCAAAGACTTTAACGTTTTCTTAGTGAGGGATGGGGAACCGCAGGGTTCTTCAAGCCAGACAATGATTGGTCTGTTTTACTTATTTGTTCATTTCTAATGTAAATGCGAGGTGGTAAATCCACAAACAAGATCCTACCTTGTAAAGAAAGATCTGGCCTAAATCTCCCTTAGGAATATTGGAGCTCTGACCTTGTGTGCTTAATAGGATGCTTCAGCATGTACTGTGCAATGTGGTCAATTTGATTCAGATTAATTTCTAATTCCTTGATCAATAAATTGGGAAAGTGATCTCATCTTACAGTGGCCCTGAATGTGCTCTTCCTGACATTTGGTGATCCACCTGCAGCACATGCTATCACAATTAATTGATTCCCCATGTCACAGATAGACATAAATATGATTTTTATAATGTTCTGACCATCAGTATAACTGGGAAACTATAGATGGTCAGTTTTTTCATGGATCATTCTGTTTCTCAAATAATTCTGACCTGTAGTTTAGAAGGTAGGTTTTAAACTCTGCTTGTTTAGATGTACGTGTTTTTCTTTAGGTTGTATCTATTGAGTGAATATGTGCTGTCCACTTAACATACATTGAATCATTAGTTCTCTGACATCTTAATGGTCTGCTTTCCTATGCCAATTTGCAGATTAGGAAATGGAAGCACATTAAGACATCCAGTAGCTGAAAACTGAAGTAGGATATTAAGTTAGCCATTCATGTCAGAGACTAAGGCACCAGGTGCATGGTAAACTGCCACAGTGAGCTCCTGCTAGGTGACTATCATACCAATATTAAGGTTAATATGATTAAGATATGATTAATCATATTAAGAATTAATATGATTCTGTGTTGCACAGGCACCATGCTGGTGGGCACAGTGGGAAAGTGGTATTTATTATTGGGACATACTCCTGTGCCACAGGAAAGGGACAAGAAAATGGGAGTGGGGGATGGATTAAGTTGAAGACCTCAAAAGTAGGAGTTTGAACTGGCCAGGAAGGAATAAAGGGTGAATAGCGACTGGGGACTATGGTCATGCTTTGCCAAGCAGAGGGCAAAGCATGAACAGTGAGCAGAGGTACAGGGGAGAGCAAGTTCTGGGAACCAAGGGGGGCTCAGGTGCCTGAGGGTAGAGGGAGATAAGGGGGAGGGGTGAGGCAGTTCAGGGAGGGTTGAGACAGGATAAAGGCAAGGCAAGGCTTGTTTGGTAGCAGTGAATCACTGAAGGGTTTTGACCTGGGATGCAGGTATCAAAGTAATTGAATAGAAAGATAACTGTTTTGGTGATATTGAGGTTTGAACTCAAGGCATTGAACTTGCTAGCTTGCTAGGCAGATGCTCTACCACTTGAACTACACCCCCAGCCCTTTTGTGCTTATTTTTGAGTTAGTATCTCACATTTTATGCAGGGTGGTTCAGACTGTGATGCTCTTACCTATGCCTCTCGCTTAGCTAGGACTACAAACACACGTTACTATGTCTGCTCTGTGGATTGAGATGTGGTCTCATGAATTTTTCTCACAGGCTGGCCTCAAATTGCAATCCTCCCAATCTCTGAATAGCAGAGATTAGAGGTATGTGCCACCATGCTCAGCCAGAAAGTTTTTACTGCATTGTGACACAAATCCAGAGGAATTGTTTAAAATTCCCAGAATCAAGCATAAAGGAAAACCCTTAGATTTCTGCACAATGCAGTTCTTAGTAGAAGGACCTATTTCTATAACTTTGTTTTAATACTTGAAAGAAATAGAAAAGTGGATTTTTTGATGTTTCATTATTACCCTATAGGGTAAAAGACCATTCTCAATATTACATATTTTATCTTTAGAAACAAAAAAAATATTGTTTAATGTACAATTAAAAATTTTCTTCTAACTAACTGGGAATAATTTTGTGATCATACATTTTCTTTATTTAAGCCATAAGCTAAACTTCAATGTACTCTGTTGCAGACACTGCAAATGCCTAAATATAACACATACAGGATAATTTAATTTTTAATCTCAATCAAAACATTTATGTATTAAGTGCATTTAGGCCTGGTGAGTAAAGAGCCTGTTTGAAATTCACTACCTTTTTAATTAGGGCAAAAACACTATCTGACCATTGCCTCATTTATAATCCATATATTAAAATAAGTACATTTGTAAGAAGTGGTGGATTATTCAAGATTTGTGTGCATTTAGATAGATATCAGAATTAAAAGAATTCAGTTCAGTGAGTTATGGCCTCATATATTTTATTTTTCTTCAATTTTTGAAAACATAGTTATTTAAAAATGATTCTATGGATATGCAAAGCTCTTTAATCAAATACTGATGATTAAGAACATAAAATATTGAGATCAGAATACATCATAGTCTGAAGACCTCTAATATTTGCTCCTTTTCACATTTCTCCTCGTCTTCTGCTCAGTAAGCACATTTCAGTGTTTAAAAATATTTTGAGCAATAGACACTGTCTCTTAAAAATGAACTGACTCAGTAGCTCTTTTTAAAAAACATTTTTATCTTCAATTAAGTAATCTTAACTTTCCTGAAAGTCAGATCAAAAAATAAAAATAAAAGCATACTTTTATTGTTATTTCCTAATAACCAAAGAAACAGTCACCGGAGTTTTATGAGGACCTGCTGTTTTAAAGTAACTTGAATCTTTTTGTGCAAGTCAGACCAACATGGACAAGGGAACCCGTCATCAGAAGCATGGAGCCCCAAGGTTCCCTTATGGAGCCTCACTCAGTGTTCTCAGTGAATGCATATGTACCATAGGTAACTGCACCAGTAATGGTTTCATTTAATTCTAATGGACAAATTTTGTCCCAAATAAGTATTATACAAATCTTCATTTGCATTTCCAAGTAGATATTTATCTGCACACATTTTACCTATGATAGTTTTGTAAATTGTAATGGGTTCATAGTTTTTTAGATTAGTGCTGAAATTTTAGCCATTAATGTAAATAATATTGATATGTAACATTATATTAAGGGAATTCATCATCAACTTAAAAAGTTAGAGGTGGTCAACACCCAAGGTTTATTTTTTTCAGGGCATTCATTTGGTCAGAAAATCCCATGGGAGCCAACTTCAAGCCATGGTAGAGGGTGGGTGAAAAGGAGACAGGGATGTGTCACCTGTGAACACATTAGATAAGACAAAGTTTATTATATGTGTGGATGAAAATGTCAAAATCCTTCATTTTGTACAATTAATATTGCTAATGATAGTAGAAAAAAAAAAGACAAGAGTTTAATCCCAATGCAGAGTGAAAATGGTCATTTTAAATGCAAACGTTGAACACACCTCATCCCCTACTCCTGGTCCAGCACATCCACTGAAATCAATAAAAGGAGAAAAAATAAGGAAAAGTTATCTATCATTTCTATGACCTAGGAAAGAACATATTTATCAGGCTGGAATTATTATTCATAGTATGTAGTATGGATAGGAGAGAGAGAGAGAAAGAGAGAGAGAGAGAGCCAGCCTAGGGGATTCTGCTAATGTTCTGTAACAAGAGGATGGTCAGTATATCGCTGAGTACCTTATACATAATGGTAAATGTTGAATATATTAAACTTTTCTACTAAATGGAAAAGCCTCTTACTCTGAGTCAGAGTAAAATCTAATGACTTCTTCTTTGAGATATCTAAAACATGGTAATACAAAAATAGATGAGCAAAAGTGCACCATGTAAAAGTAAATAAATCATAGTACATGATGTATCAGCTCATTTTATGGGTAAAGAGGCTGAATTATCAATAAGGTTATAACAAACCTGATCCTGTATGTGAATGACATTTTCTTTCAGATATAAAATACATACAAAATCGCAAAATTAGAATAACAGAATGGTAATTCTTATTATATATCCAGCTTTTAAAATATGTGAGGCCCAAATACTTTAAGATTCAAATTCCAAGAAGTGTCCATTAGTAGCAAAGATCCTGGTATGACATTGAATTTCTAAATTTTGGGGTATGAGGTTTTAATCCAAATTATGTTTATTTATGATTATTATAAATATTACTTATACATTTCTCTATATAGCAAATTCATGTACATAGCAAATTTATGTATAACAAATGTTTTTATATAAAGCAAATTTTTATATAGCAAATTTTTTTATGTAGCAAATTATTAGATTACTTTTAGGCATGTTCAAAGTTTACAGAATAAATAGCTTGTCATAATGCATGCACAATAGAAAAAATGGAAGATATTTTCAAATATCCATTTAATGTGTTCAAATATTGATCATGTTAGACAAATTCCTCAATAGGTTTCAGAAGGGCAAAAATTGCACTGTGGTTGCATTACTATAAAATAGAGATTAATAACCAAAAATAAAGAAGTGTCAAAGTACTTGGTAGGAAAAAATCCCAAGGATCTAACATGGATACAGGGCTGGCAGTGTAGCTCAGTGGTAGAGTGCTTGCCTAGAGTGTGCAAGGACCTGTGTTCAATGTCAGCGCTGCAACAGCAGCAGACAATACAAAAGCCAACAAATGAAAATGAAAAAATAAAAGCCAAAGTGCAATAATGTAGAAGATGTGTGAGCAGTAGATGTGGTAAATCCATGTATTATTTCCCTCCCCCAAACTCAATGAAATGGGTAAGTCATTTCATTAAGGGTTGATGGAAAAGGGTAAAAGAATATACGGATCAGGAATGAGGAAACAGTTAACAAGAAATATAGGTTTGCTGGGAAGACCACTATAAAACTTTACTGAGGAGTGTGAGATAAAATCTGAACATTATGGAAACATACTTGGGAAAATTTGGATATTGTAAAGATGTTGAATCTTTCTAAGTGCACTATAAATATAGTATTGCTCCACAATTGGAGAAATGAAGGTGTGAAAAAAGCAAAGAAAACTGTCTTTAAAAAGAATAATTAGGGGAACATGGGTATCAGATATTGAATATACTAATTAGTAAAAATTATTAGTTATGAAAAGATTAGGAAAAAAATTCAAATTATTCTACTCTTTTCTCTCTGCATCCTCTTCTCCCCCAAATAAGAAAAGTACACATCTAAATTGTTTTATGAACTTGTTATTTTTCTCAAACCCTAAAAAGACAGGTAATGCTAATATTATTTAAATTTACTAAGACATAAAAAAAGAAAATGTATTTATATTCCTTGAGACTAAAGTAACTCATATCATGAACACAAATTTAATAAAAAGGAAATTCCTCTCCTGGAATGTCAGGAAGGCTCAACACACAGAACTTTAATGTAAAATTTATATCAGTATATATACAGAGGGAAGAAAATTCCCTAATAATATATCTACATGTGAAAATGGTACTTGGAAAATTTTATGCCCATTCTTGATTATGAAAAATGTTGATTAGGAAATAAATGAGTAATCAAGGAGTGTTTTGCCAATTTGATGCATGATGTCTGTCCAAAGCCACACAAACTTGAAGGTCATTGCTGAAACACCAAGGAAGAAGGAACCTTCTTTCATGCTGAAGGGATATTCTTTCTTAGTCTTTAAAACCAATGCCTTCTGATTAGGAGTGTGTGGAGAACTTAGTGCGTTTATACATTTATGAATAAACAAGTGAAAATTAAAGCTTTTATGTCAGATCCAGCCAATGTAAAACTATATACAAAAAGAAATTATGCATATTTTAATTAAGAAAAACACTATTTGCATATTCGATTTGATAATTTCACATTTCCATGAACAAAGTTAATAAATAATGTATTAGAATCAAAAAGATTGGCAAGATAAGTATTAAGGAAAGATCAATGACTGTACTCAATAGGAAAACATTGTAAAAAATGACATCAAAGTCTCCAACAGAAAACAAAACCAAAATGATAATGTCTGAGTTCTATGTGAAGAAAGTCGAGAAGTGTCCTGAAGGACTTGGAAGAAGATTTAACTAGTAGAAGATCATTTGATGTATTATAAACTTGAAATATGAAATTATTAAGGAAAGGATGACCTATTTACTGAGAGGTTCTGAGGTGCTTATCCACCAGGAGAAAAATGTGCCAGTATGTTACACTAAACACAGTAACAATTTCAAGATGAATTAAACATCAAACGTTTGACACAAATTTCTTAAGACAAACTAAGAAAATAGCAGAAAGTCCAATGCAAGCAAAATGAAATGATGTGAGAGAAAAAATACTATCCCGTCACTATGGCCCCCTCCAAAATCACCATTATAAATGACAAGCAAAAGAATATACTGGTTATAAAACAAAACAAGTACTTACAGCCTATAATCAAATGGATACAACTCAGGAATCCATTTTCTTTAATCACTGAGGATAAGACAAGTCAACCTAGCAGAAAAGCTAGGACATAGAAGTCCTAACAGTGAGTAAGAGTACGAATGTCTAATGACTTATCAAGTGAAGACCATGCTGGTTATGAATGCAGATGGTGGAACCAAACCACCTGGATTGGTCTCCTGGCTTCCTACCGAAATTGGCTGTGCGATTAACTTAACCTCTTTATCTGCATTTCTTTGTTGACAGAATGAGATAATTGTCATTATACATGCCCTGGAGGTAGTGTGGTGAGGATTAAGTAAACTGGTAATGTGAAGGTCACAACAGTCCCTAGCACAGCGTGAGCACTTAGTGAGTGATGATGTGTGTCATCTTCATCCACCTTATTTTAGCAGTTCTTTTCTGATAGCACTGGGGTTTGAACTCAGGGCCTCACTCTTGCTAGACAGGCACTCTACTACTTGAGCCAAGCCCCCAGCCCTTTTTGACTTTAGTTATTTTTCAGATGATGAGGCTGCCTGGTGACAACCTCAGATTACAATCCTCCTGCTCACACATCCTGAGTAGCTGAGATGGCCGGTGTGTGCCAACATGCCTTGCTTATTGATTGAGATTGAAGTCTCACTAACTTTTTGCCTGAACTGCCTCCTGAGTAGCTGGGATTGCAGGCATGAACCATTGTACCTGGCCCTTTTCTTTTAACAATTTAAACGATTCGTTTAAGCATCAGATTAACAAATACAGTTTGAAGAAATTCATTATCAAGTGTAGAAAAAGAGCATTCTGAAATACTGTTGGAAAAAGTGACTTAGTATGAGCCTGGAGAAGGTTCTTGAATAAGAGGGATTAAAACGTCATATACACATATGTTTGAACATGT
This sequence comes from Castor canadensis, assembly GCF_047511655.1. Lineage (NCBI taxonomy): Eukaryota > Metazoa > Chordata > Mammalia > Rodentia > Castoridae > Castor > Castor canadensis. The sequence continues at coordinate 35,083,641 of NC_133404.1, read as the reverse complement.
ATAGCCTAGGTACCTATTTTGAAGAGGCAACTGGGGCTCTAAGAAATACAGTAACTGCATATAGTTACACAGATGGAAAATGCTGGTAATGGGAGTTGAATCTAAGTCTAGGTTGTAGAATCACAGCCTAGGACTACGAAAACTACAGTCCACTGATGCTTAACGTAGGGCAAAGGAAGTACAGTCTCATTTGTTATGAAAACGAACCTGTTCACCAGATTCCATTTTCTTTCTTTGTATTTGTATATTAAATTAAAATGGGGCTGGTGAAACTGCAGGGAAATGTACAGGTCTCTTCACTGAGGCTGAGAATGTAAATCAATACAGCTTTGCAGAAAGTCAGATTGGTAGTTCTTGTCCACATCCCATGACTCTGCAACTCCACTTCTAGGAATTTATCTTCAAAAATGCATCATGGATGCACAAAGATAGCTCCCAATAAAATCATCATACTGTGTAAAATTAAGCATTGGAAGCCATCATAACGAGTGACTGTAGAGGCTAGTCAAGTTCATTGTAGACAGTTCATAAATCATTCTGAATTAGGTAGGAAAGTGACCATTATATGGGGAAAATCTTTCCTCTACATTTTTTAGGATAAAAGACAGGTGTTCAGAAAGAATATGAATGAAGACTAAATATACATGAGAACTGACATGTGGTTCTTATCACTATCACTGCTTTTGACCGACTTATTCCATAACCGTCTCTGAAACAGGCACCACTTTTATTCTTGGTGTACAGAGTAGAAAACAAGAACAGAGGGGTGATATAACTTATCCAACATTATCCAGCCAGTCTGAGGTGAAGCCAGAATTTAAACTCAGTTCCTCTGCTTCTCAGGTCCCAAATACTACCTATTTTTATGAGAAATAATTACAAATGAAAAATACAAATTACAAATATGTGTTTGTCAACAATATTAATAATTTAGTTTTCAGGGTTTTTTTTTGTAAATGTTACACAATTTCTAGAATTGATGTGCATTGCTTTTGCATAAATAGCTTATATTTTAGGGAGAATGTTGGGAAGAAGTGCTGAGGGTATCAAGGATTTCTGCTATTCCCCAAGGTCAGAGGTGGTTTGGGTTTGATGCAGTGGATGGATGGATTGCCCCACAGGCAGAAGAGGTGAGGTGTGAGAGAGGAGCCCTGTGGCTGAATTCTCTTCTGCTTCTATTGCTTGCAGACTGTGCCCTGTGCAGGGAAAAGGATGACCTAGTGGATATTTTAATCTCATGCTGTCCATATCTCATGGAATTAGATCCTGGTTTAATTCCTAGTATGGGGAAGATGTGAATTGCTCCAGATAAAGTAGATTAAGTGTCCTCTTGCCAAGTTACATGTCTGTTTTATTGGAAAGCCAGTTAGTAATGTGTATCAGCTGGGGCAAATTGGTGGACTATGGCATTGTCCCTTTAAGGGACATGGTTTTTTCTTTTTGCATGGAATAAAAGACATTGGATACAATAAGACTAATTTATACCCAAATGTTCTCCATTTTCCTTTGAAGGTCAAAAAATGAGGAAATCAATATTATCCTTTAGTTGGATTTTGATCTAAAATGTGTATCATTCGTCTTTAAATCCACCAGAGGTTTTATTGATTCTGATTAACGTTGGTATTGAATTAGTTAGTAACACATTGCATCAAAGATTTTTATAGTGAGCCGTAATAAGAATTCTCTTTAAAAAGTTCCAGATGAGAACAAATTTTTTTCTATTTACACATACTAGTGTTATATGGTGATTATAAAATAGTTTTGTAGAATAATGAACACAGCATTTCTTGGACTTGAAATTTTATGAACAAACTTTGTAAAAGCTTTTCATATTTACTGTGCTCAGAAACTGTTTGACCAGATTTAATATTCTGGGTTGTTTTTCGCAGTATCAGATTTTGAACTCAAGGCCTTACACTTACTAGGCAGGCTCTCTACCACTTCAGCCAGGAACTCAACCCTTTTTTGCTTTAGTTTATTTTTCTCAGACAGGGTCTCCTGCTTTTTGTTCAGGCTGGTTTTGGACCATGATCCTCCTATCTCCACCTTCTGAGTGGAGTACCCAGGATTGCAGGCATGCACCACCACATCTGGCTTGTTGTTGAGATAAGGCCTTGCTGTCCTTGCTGAAACTGGCTTTGAACCTTAATCCTCCTATCTCCATTTTCTAAATAGCTGGGATTATAGGCATGTACCACAACACCTGGCTTAATATTCTATTATATAGAAAAAGTTTTGTGCTTACAGTTTAAGCACAGTTAATATTCCTTTGTATAGGAAACAGGTGAATAATTCAAGGATGGTTGTGGTTCAGATTAAAAACAGACATATAGATTCTCTCTAAATTTTCTTTTGTTTTTTGACTGTGTTATAATTGTTCCATTTAATAGATGTTTTAAGATATAAGGTATTAGAAATAATATCAGTGTTTTTAATATAAATAATAAACATAGAGACAAGAAATGTGTATGTTTAGGTGTCACTTTCTGTCTATTATAAATGATCTCATGTAGGAGTATGAAAAGTTGGGATCTTACAGAACAACTTTCTGTCCTGTATTTTTGTGTTGGAAGTTGAATTATGTACAGATGATAGAAAATGAACATATTTTAAAAGGTAGTCTTTCCTATTACTATTTCAGGGTTAACTTATTACACTACATATTCAAATACATCCATTTGTTCTTAACCCACATATTTTAAACAAATTTGCATATTTCTTCTTCCCCATGTTTCTTCTGTCACCATTTCCCCAAAGATGCTACTTATAGCAAACAGACTGAAAAAGTAAAATTAGCAAATGTTCACCAAGAGAATTAATAATTTTAGTTCATTTGCATTTTGAATATTATGTAGCATTAAAATGAGAACACATATATTAATATAAACAAATTACCAAATCATGTGGATAGATACAAAACAAAGTTGCAAATACATACAGTTGATCACTTAGACAAAAAATTGAAGTGCTTTTTACAAGTATAAAGTTTTAATAAAAATGTAACAAAGATGTGTACCAATTTCCTATTTAATTTCTCTTCAGGGGATGGAATGTGATGTTTGTGGAGGCTTGAAGAGCCTTTGTTTCTTTTTTGATAGTTTCTAACTGCTTAAAATCGTATGCTTTAAGTTAATTTTGTATTAAAGTTCAACATGAATAGGTTAATTATAGCTCTAGCTTTGATAATAGCTTTAATGTTCCTAGGTGGATTCTGGGTTTTGCTGACACAATGCTAAACACATTGAGTAACAGGAAATGGTCATTTACCAAATTAAAAAAAATAAATCTCCTTTTGCAATAAAATATTTCTTTTTATACTGATGCCTTGTGTTCTTCTGTTGACCTTCCCTAGCTCTTAAGAAGTCATGGAAATTTTAAGATAACCATACAATGATTGAGTTGAAGCAAAATTAAATTTGAATCAATTCAGCTTGGCAAATTGACATGCTGTTTTTGTATTTATTTCTTTCAACTTTAACACCCACAATTTATGAAGTGAGACTGTGTATCAAAGAGGAAACTCAGAATCCTGTTTGGATACCGTTAAGGAAGGAAGCCAGGTCTTTATGGGGCACCCCCTCCTCTCAGCCACTGGCCAGGAAAGCCATCTTTCTCTATAAAGCTATTCAATCTGAAGAGGTGGGGTGACTTTGGGAAGGAAGATGACCTCTCCCTTGTAAAGTGGAATTGCTGCTTCCCCCCCATGACTGATTTAACTCATTTCCACCACTGTGTTTATAAGAACACTTACGTGAATGCTTGTAGTGACAGTGATAGCCACTTAAAATTTGGCTCAAATTTCATGCCCTCAAATTTCCTAAGTTGTTTAAATTATCGATCATTACAATACTAAACAGAACATTTGATAAACTCAAGTTTGCCACAGTCCTTTCAGAGTTAATGGTATGTTTCTTAAAAGCCAGAAGTATAATCAATACATACACCACATCAAATCTGAATAGAGAATGCTTAAATCTAGCTAATTAACATGCTTTTCATGGGAACTTGAGAGTTTCAAACATGATAAAGGAGGTTTTTTTCTTAGATGTCTTGTGTGCTAGATCTTCAGGTAGCTTGGTGTCTGGGTCTGATGTGACATGGTGGCTGAGACAGGATATCAGAGGGACCTGTTTGATTTGATGACTTGTTACTCCTTTTTGTATTTTGAATGATTTTAGAGTTTGACCTTAACTATAGTTAAGCTGATTGATTTGCTTAATTTGCATTGTTTCTGAGCTAGGAAACACTGTAAACTTTATAAAAATTGGTTCTTCAATTCATTTCCTTAAAATACTTTAGTAAGTGTTTGGGGGAAGGGGGTAATATTAGACTTGCAGAGAAACTGCAAAGAGAAGAGCATTCTCTTGTAACTCTTCACCCAGTATCTCCCAATATTAGCATCTTACATTATCGTGATACATTTGCCATACCAAAAACAAAACTGACAATAGTATATTATTAATATGGCCTTTATTTGGATTTTACTAGGTTTTGCACTAATATCCTTTTTCTGTTCCATGATCTAATTCAGGGTACCACACTGCATTTAGACATCTTATCTTTTTAGGCTTTTCTGATTTATGACAGTTTCCTAGTCTGTTATTTTTTCCCATGACCTTGAGAGTCATGAGGAATACTAGCCAGGAATTTTGTAGAATATTTATCATTTTTTTGCATGTGTGGAAATGTGTAACTTCTGGAATTTTTGAAGGAGAGTCTCCATTTAGTCTAGTCATAATCTGCAACAGTAATTTTCTATGAACTCCCCAGTTTCATCCTGGTAATTGTTACTTTGTCTTCCTATCAGTTATGATAGCACTCTAGAATTAAAAGTTGATTTGTGATGAATTTAATATTTTCTTGATATTTGCTTCATCTGTACTCATTCTACATTATTAACTTTACATAGTTAATTTTGGTTATTCTGTTTAAACCACTTAGAAACTTTGCACCAATATGTATTTGACCTTTTGTTTTCAATAGATTAGAGATGGACAACAAAATTGCTATGTACTGAAGAATAAAGATTTAGAACAAGCTTTTAAAGGAGTTATTTACTTAGAGATGGACCTCATATATAATCCGGTAAGTCTCATTGACCATTCATCTTATTTTTCCATACCTAAAATAATTGATGACCAGCCTTAAGGGACTCAAATTAATGTTAAAAGTTGCAAAATTGTCATAGCTTGGGAAGTGAATCGTGTTTTACGCCCCAGGTTTCAAGTAGTATTAACCCTACTGGGCCACCAGGATTGAAAGCGTTTAATTCTCTGTAAATCTAAATGTCAAGGAAAAAATTAAAGGGGAAAGTAGATTTTGTATAATCTACAGATTACATAGATATATATTATATTAATAATATGATCTGTATGTTGCATAAATATATTTTATGTTATAAAATCTGTGTAGTAGGTCTATAATTTTTATATGGTATAATAAATTATATCTATTTACAATAGGCAACTGAAATATATAACATAGTAAATAATACATAATAAGTTTTTTATCTATATATTATCAAATTCTTGGTAGTGCTAGAACTCTGGGCAGGCTTCAGTACAAATGTGTTTCTTCTTGTATCATTCCCTTCCCTTTTCTTTCTAAGAAATCATATGTGCAGTTTACAGGTCAGATCATCCTCACCTCTGGCTTTCTTAGGGTAGGCACTTGTATACATAGATTATTATGATAATTGTACTCTTGGTAAGATATGAGTTTAAGGGTAAATAGAACCTTATCCAAGTGCAGACAACATTGTTTCAGGCCCATCCAGACCCATTGGGGATCTCATGCCATGAGATCTCAGAAACACAGGTTGAGCACAGGGGCACCTGCCACTTCTCTGCCCCCATGGAAGGATTAGAAGGTCTTAGTTTCTATGTTGTTCCCAATAACTAATAAGAGGAGAATGAAAGCCATACAAATATTGTCCTTTATAACAATGTTGTTTTTTCTAGGTCAAAGCAAGTATTAGGACCTTTACTCCCAGGGAAAAGCGCCTTGTTGAAGATAGCCGGAAGCTATCCAAAAAGGTAGGTTAGGACCATAAGATGGCTTGGGGATTCATTCAGAACCTGCAACCAAGTACTTCTCTATCATTACTTGATTGCTTCTGTCTTTCCTTTTCTCTCCACATCTGTCTCCCCTCTATCCTTCCTTTTCTCCCTGTCTCTCTACTTTGTTACTATCTTCTCTCTCAAGAAAGGGCTTCAGGCAGCTCCATAAATGGGAGACTTAAAACATATCCATCACAAAAGTGGGTGTCAGCTTCCAGGCTTTCCCTGGACCATTGAATGAACAGTAGTTTCCATCATTAAGCATAAATTTCCTCCTGGTTTCCTTGCCTGCCTACCTTTCTTCACTCCCAGAATTTCAGTCTCTGCCTTTGGAAGTTCCAGGAAAGGACTCTGCCTGCATAGTGGATAAAAGAGTTCACCCATTGGATCTGTGGAGGTCTCTGACCTTGGATTCACCTAAGACTGCTCTTATCACATTTGGTTGTCTAAATTTAGGATGTGTTGGCAATTCACTCCATATTGAATTAGCTATCTCTCTTTCTGCCCATCACCCTAAATTTCTCTCTCATCAATTCAACAGAAAGGGAAAATCAGCGACAGTAGAGGAAGTAGTTTTACTTTTTTTTTTTTAATCATGACCTTTATATTTTTTTCAGAGTCCCTCCTTGTCCTCTAGATGCAGCTCAGGGTTTCTCTTTATACCCATTGTCCCTCTTCACTTGTGTAACAAAGAACAAAGTGTCCCCTTTTTAAAGTGTTTATTACTTCCACTACTTCCTTTGGGGTGAGCAGCTGTGGATGACACAAAACAGTTAAATATAAAGGCATCTTACCATCTTTTGTTTCTCATGAACTTCTGGGCATGCTTGGGAAAGGCCTTAACCATTTTGTAAAGAGAAGCATCCAAATGTTTTCTTTCAGTGTGCCATAACATTGAGTGTAATATTTATTTAGTGTAATTTGAGTAAATGTCTTATTTTTTATTATTCCTACTGCCTTTTACTCTGTTTACTTGAAAGTTAAAACCTGAGTTGAGGTAGGTGGAGTAAGGTACTTTGCAAACAAGTTGAAATGAATCTGACTACAACTGGGAGAAAAGACATTTCCTTTGCAAAATAAAATTTCCACACCAGGGAGCTTTGGACTCTGAGATGGGACTGAGATCTTGGGGTGTGTCAGGATCCTCTCCATGGGCTTCTCACCACTTAGTTCCCCCAGATGTTCACAAAGTTGAAACTTTTGTTTATAATACAGATACTTCAAAGAATTTATGATGTGACTAGTATTTTTCTAAGGCCATTAATTCTCACAACCACTCATAAGGTTAGAACTATTATCAATCTTATTTTGTGAGAGAGGGTAGGCCACTTGTCCAAGGTTGAACAGCTAGGAAGTCAGTGAACAGATTCCCTTCTTAGAACTATGCTTTCTTATAGGTTTCTGGACTATGATCAATATTACTTATATGTTTCTACTATTAATTTATCCAATCAACACTCATTTCCATTCTCTCTCTTTTCTCTGTCTCTCTCTCTCTTTGTTACTATGACTGTATTTCTTTCTGTCTATGTGTCTCTCTTCTCATGCACATAGATACTTCAGATACTCCTGCACTTAATGCCCGGTTGCTTTACCACTTACTAACTCTGTTTTGTACTAAATAATACTGAAATAGGCTAGTCTTCATTTGAGTTACCTCAAGCATTGGATTTGCTTATCTTCCACGCACTATAATATTTTAAGACAGAGTTTTAGAAGTGCAGGACTTTTCCTTCTTATTATTTTCAGTTGGCACCCTATAGAATATAATTTAAATGATCAAACTACCGGATCTAAATGGAATATATGGTATATGCAAATCTGGCTCCCTGTTTACTGTTTCTGTTTTTACAATCAGATCTTGTCAAGAGATGCAGACCGGGTAAAAAGACTCACTATGGCAATATGGAACACAATACAGTTCCTTAAGAGTTGCTTCCAGTGGGAATCCACATTGAGAAGTACGATAGCATTTGTGGTAAGCTCTCCTTTTATGTTCAGATGAATTGCTGCTTACTTGTATTCATTCCTCTTTCTAAAATATATCATGGCATAGGGGATTATATGGGAGTCATCTTTCTAATACTATACTTAGGTCAGAGTTACGCATAAAACCCTTTTTACCCAAATCCTACTAAGAAATCACTATTTCTTGGTGAGCTTAACAGAACAGTGTTGTATATATTTTTAATATCTCTGTAGTTGCTATATAGCCAAGTCTGTATAGTCTTGGATTGTCTATATTTTTCCTCTTCTGTGCCAATGACTACCAGTAATTTTTGAAAAATGACAGCGGACAGATCACATGACTAAATTATAACTAATTGGCTGTAATTTAGGCTTTCAGTACATCATTCATAAATTTTGATATTGAAAACCCTGATTCATATCAAGTTTCTTGGAACACAGCTGATCACTATATGTTACAATATGATTCAATACCATAATGGAAAACAACTCATGAATTAAATACATTCTTGTCTTACAACATTGGCCCATTCTTATGAGCATAAAAAAAAATCATAGAATCAAAGCACTGCAAGAAATCCTAAAGCCATGTAACACTGAGAGACCAAGAACCTTGGAAGAGCTTGACAGTTGGGACAATGATCTCAATTAGCATGTCTGGGTGGTCTCCCTCACTTGTAAAGTAACTTGTCCTTGATCAGATTGCTGATGTCAGCTATGGAAGGAGAAACCACACTTCCTAGTGGTACATCTTATACACTTAATATTATGAAATTAATTTCTATACTGTGCAGAGATTGTTGTAGGATTAATATGATGTATGAGTGGTCCAAGAATGAATATAGGTCACAAACCGAGGTAAGTCTGATTTCTGCATTTTACATGTCTCTTGCTTTCTGTTACCAGTATAATTGTTCTACCCTACCCCATAAGCTCAGCCATATATAAATATTTCAAGATGTCAACAGGTTCAGGGTCACTCCCCCATTTAAACAAAGTCAAGTATGCCAGCTTCACAAGTGGCTTTTTCTGTGCCATTGGGGAGCATTTTGCTTGGTCTAGTTTATTTCAGTTTTCTGTCACCTCAGAGAATGCAGGCTCTACACTGCTTGCAAGTTTTACCTTTAATATACCTTCTCCACTGAGTGATGTTGCTAAAACATTTGGTCATAGTCGTAAAAGATTTGTTAACCCATATCCATCATTGTCTTGGCATTGCTCTCTCCATCTCCCTTTCTCATGTCCTCCTTAGAGATTGGTTTCACTTGTCACACTCCTCTTCAACCTCCCCAGCTCCACTTCCCACCTGAATTCCCTTTCAAACTTTCCATGGAATGTTCTGTGCAATTCTGGGCAAAAGAGGAAAGTGAACACAATTGTTGACTTCTTCCAGTCAGCACTCTAGCCAGTGGCCGCAAGAGTGGAGGATTTCCTCTCTCTCCAGTTTAGTTTCTGGCACTATGATTTTAGAAAAACAGAGATCTGTTGCCCTGGAATCTGTAGGGGGATGACAGAAATGATTAATGGGCTGCTGGCCTGATCTGAAGAAAGATTAGGGCAAATGAATAGAAACAGGTTGTCCCTTAGAGGGGACTTTTAGACGGGAAGGGAGTCCTGGCAGGGGTCCACTTCTCCACTGCCTGTGCCCTGGGTGAGTCCTCTCTGCTGGGCACTACCTTGGAGCAGAGTCCTGAGGCAGGCTGGCAAATGCAGGCTACTACATTGTACCTTCAGGTGTCCACGGCCCACAGAATGAGATAAATATGCTATTCTTCTTGCTGGTTTTCCAAAGCCTGCTTTTTAAGGATGCCTGGGACTTGTGTATAAGAGGGTGTTACCATCAGGACATGAGTGAAAAGAAACAATCAGTTACAAGCACGAAATAGCCAGTTACAAGCACCACATAGTCAATTTTTTGTATTCACAGATTTAACCAACCACAGATAGAAAATATTTTATAAAACAAAACTATTGATAGAAAGCAGGTCAGTGCTCTTCAGGTGCTGAGCATATAGGAAAAGAGTAGCATACAAAAGACTGTGAGAATTCTTAGAGTGAAGGAAGAATTCTGTGTCATAAATGTGATGATCACATGACCGTTTATATTTTCAAATCTCATCAAATTGTACATTCAAAACTGTTGAACTTTAGTGTGTGTTATTATTCCAAGATGAAGCTAATCTTAAACATTAAAGAGACGGAGGAAGAAACTGTTCAAAAAACCATATCTGTAGTAAATAAGTAAACATTTTTTTCTTGTCCTTATCCCCAAACAACATAGCATTACAACTCTTACATTTATTTGTATTGCATTATATATTATAAGTACTCTAGGAATGATTTAAAGAACATGGGAGGATGTGTGTAAGCTATATATATATATATGATGCCATTTCATGTAGAGGACTTGAGTATTTGTGGGATTTTGCATGTACAGAGTGTCTTAGAGCCTACCCCCCTTCAACCCTGAGGGACAACTGTACATATAAACCATATCATTGTTTGCTTAAAATCTTTTTAGTTTTAATTTGTAGCCTTAGTCTCAAAAGTCTATGCCACATTTACCTGGTCCTGCCATGGTAGATCTCAGAGATATTAGACACAGAGTGTTGGATACTTTGTAACCCTGAGCTGAAGTATCATTTTGTTGAACTGTTTTTGTTACAATGTACTATCATGAAGGTGATTTCAAAACCACTTCTGCTATTTCAAGCAAGAGACTATAAAGAAAATGCTTTCCTAGGACAAAAGAAAAATATTTACTTTAGTTCCCTCCTTTTCTACTCTACTATTATTTTTTAACATAACATTATGAGTGGCAAAGGATTTATTTTTGTTTGGAAACATTTTGCTTTCATGGATCCTTCCCATGGATTTGCTAACTGCCTGTAGAGTATGCATGGGGACACACCTAGGAACTGCCACTGGCTATAGTGCTGTAGCTTGGAGACTGTGGAACTTCTCTGTGGGTTTCTGCAAAGTATCGGATCCTCAAGTAACATGGGCAGATGGAGGCAGGGAGGCTGTGATGATGAATCCAAGCCTGTTCTCTGCCTGGCCTCTCTATGAGCATACCCTATTTGAGGTACACACTAACTGCTGTTCTCCAGGCGTCTGTGGGGGCACATTGCTGCTGTTCCTGTTTTTACTCATCAATGTGATGCTTGATTCATATTCCATCTGCTCACCTTGGTGTTACAGGGCAGGACAATTTTGTGGTGTTCTGAAGCATTGTTTTAAGGACTTAGGAAAGAAATGACCACATTGTGCCTGAAGGCCCTTGTTATATTGTAGATTAGAATAAGAGATTATGGATGGCTTATTGCACAGGTATAAGAGGAACCATCATGGCCAGAGTAGTCACTAGAGGGATTCTTCTTTTCTCTGGAAGTGCCAGTAAGCGATGCTGGCATCTCACACTAAGGGCAGAATGGAGGGATTTTTATCCTATTTTTTGAGAAAAAATAGTCTATTAACTAATGTTCTTTTCTTTATGACCAGATAATGTAAAGCTTATACATTTGTAGGATCATGTTTACTATATTCTTCCTCTTAATTTCAAGGCTTTATGAAGGCAAGCCATATGTTTTCCTAGGATTCTTACAGATGTGTGTATGTATAGATCATACCTTGTTGAAAGCTTTGTTTTAAAAAAGCAGCCTTTTAAGATCTGAGACCACATGGTGTCTAATCAGAAGTAAAGGAACAGACATGGAGAATTTATCTTGTTAGATTGGCTAAGCGTAAGTCTATTCCACCATGGGACTTATCCTCTGGACACTTCCCTGAGTAGTTGTATCCCCAACACTAGGGGAAGAAAGTTATCTTGAATTCTTCACTGACACTAGCTATGTTAACATCGTTGAATTTGTTATTTTTGTGTGAAGTCAAATTTGGGTTTTAAGGGAATGGTCAAAACATGCTAAATCCTGTTTCTAGTCTCATTTTTTTTTATTAGGTTTAAAAGAAAAGAAAACCTTTCTCATTTTTTCAATCTTTCTCTTTCCTGAAACAGTTTTCTAACTATTTTACTACAGTGCCTTTTCAAAGCTTTACTATCTGAGATTAATTAAATAGATGTTTTTTCTTTTATCCATTAAAAAGTCACATTCTTGACTTTCCAGATTGGAAGAAAAATTGAGATGCCAATTTATAGACAGAAGCCAATGTAATTAAAATATAGTGTCTAGAAGTAAAAAGTAAATATATATATATATACCTGGTCATACTCACACAGGATTTAAACTCCAGGGATATTAGCACTCAGGTTATTTCATTTTTTCAGATACCATCCCAAGCATTTTAACTCATTTAGTTCTCACAACATCCTACTGATACAGATGCTATTTGCTTTCTTCTTTTTACAGAGAAGTAAAATGAGTGTAGGTTAAGTAGTGTGTAGGAGTTCATATGTTTTTAAGAAACAAAGCTGGAATTGGAACCCGGTCATCTGGCTTTAGAAGTCACATCCTTAACTGCTGGGCTGTACACTGCCTCCCATTGATGCTCGTGATGTACTGCTTATTGTGCTGATGTTTAGTCAATGTTAGGAGGTTAGCCTGGCCCAAAAGACCAAAAGTCGTATGTTCTCCCTCATATGCAGACATTAGATCAAGGGCAAACACAACAAGGGGATTGGACTTTGATCACATGATAAAGCGAGAGCACACAAGGGAGGGGTGAGGATAGGTAAGACACCCAAAAACTAGATAGCATTTGTTGCCCTCAATGCAGAGAAACTAAAGCAGATACTTTAAAGCAACTGAGGCCAACAGGAGAAGGGGACCAGGAACTAGAGAAAAGGTTAGATCAAGAATAATTAACCTAGAAGGTAACACACACGCACAGGAAATCAATGCAAGTCAACTCCCTGTATAGCTATCCTTATCTCAACCAGCAAAAACTCTTGGTCCTTCCTATTATTGCTGATACTCTCTCTACAACAAAATTAGAGATAAGGGCAAAATAGTTTCTGCCGGGTAGTGAGGGGATGGGGAGGAGAGGGAGGGGGCAGGAGGGTTATGGAGAGAGGGGGTGGGGAAAGGGGAGAGAAATGACCCAAACATTGTATGCACATATGAATAAAAAATGTTATAAGAATGACCATATTGATTATTTTAGATAGGTATTTAGACAATGTGCATGGGAGGAAAAGCCTGTTCCAAGGTGATTAAGGGAAAGACAGCCTCCTGAGGGGGGGTGTGTACATTCCTCCAACATAGTCACTTTAATCCCAGGTGACAGGGCTAAATTTAAAGTAGCAGAAGGTAAAAATATTGTAATGAACCCCAGGGAACAGTTCCAACACTGGTAACCACATGTACTGGAATACAACTGGATTATTGGGAAAGTCCCAGTGCCTGGTTCTAGACTGATATCCGATTTGGAATATGAGGTTTTCCCCTACAGTCTTCAAGGAAAGAAGAAAATGAAGGCTGAATACATCTAACTGGAAAAGTCATGAAAGGTATTCATGTTTTTCAGATGTTCTTCAGTATTTCCAAGTTGTTCAAAAAAGGGATAGAGAAGAACAGAGTAACTGTGAACATTTTGGAGTGTCTTAGAAAGTTAAGGATTGAAGAGATGGGCCTGTATTTCCCTTTGAGGAGTCTATTATACATCCTAGAGTTTCAACTCAAGTGCATTATTTGAAGGTGGTAATGATGAACTAATCCTCAGTTTTACATTGCAGTATTATTGAATATTGTTATGGAAATAATCATGTGTATGAGGTTGGATTCTTTGCTTTAGCTTTTGGTGGAACTGGAGTTTGAACTCAGGGCTTCTTGCTTGCAAAGGAGGTACTCTACTGCTTGAGCTACATCTATTTTTTTCCATTAATTGTTTTTATATTATAACCTCAAGATTGTCTATTAAAATATATGAACTTATGAGATAAATGAATTTTTCATTTGATTAAACAGCATTTACTCAACAGATAGCATTAGAAGGTTATTTTAAACAGCAAAGATCTCCTGATGCTTTTAAAATATGATTGTACTTGTAGTTTTGTTTCTCCACCCATCTTACAGTCACACACCTATCACACTCAGGGAGGCAAGTGTGTGGGCAGTGATGAATTCCTTGTTTTATTAAATTTTTACTTGGATGTTTGATGCTAAAAAGTAATCTAAGTGTACCATATATCAATGGGCATCTTCATAAAGCTATGATTTTAACATCTGTGATTTTTTTCCTGAATTTTTTGAGTTTAGAAAAATGAAGAATTTATATTTCAGAGTTGTCAGGGCCTGTAATATGATATATAATTTAAGACATCAATCAACTTCCCCTCAATAAGGTTAAAAATACAACTCTCTACTTTCTTAGTGATATCCTATATTTAGAACTTATACAATTCTTAGCTTTTAGAGATCCTAGAATATTAGGCAATATAACATAATTTTCTTTTGAACTTAAATACAACCAATGCACAAAAAGCATGTGGGTGCAAACACACATACACACACACACACACACACACATACACACACACAGAAGGCATTTGGAAAGTGAAAAGTTGTTCTGATAAACATTCTCTGTGCTCAGTTTAGGAAAAACTGGACAGGAGATCTTGAGGATGGCTTTTTCCATTATTCCTCTGTGGTCCAAAGAAAATTCAGTTTATTTATTTGCTTTGATACAAATGATCGATGCAGTTGTAATTTTGTTTTGAAATTGGATCCCTCAAATAGTGCAATTCAGGTGGATTTTTGATGATTTATATATTTATGTGTTAATGTCTAAGATATTTAATTTTTCTATAAGTCTTCTCACCATTTTTTCATAACTAACTATACCTGCATTTTTTTCAGTTCTTTTTAAAATAATATTTTAATTAGGGTATATTCATTATATGGGGAGGAGAGTCATAGTGACAATTCTGATTAGACTTACATTGTACATTAGTTATATTGCCCCTACTGTTTCTCCCCCTCAACTCCCTCCCTGCCCCACTTAAAGTGATTACAAGAGGTTTCTTAGTTCTGTTTCATATAAGTATATGAAGTCTATCAACTATATACTGTCACCTTAATCTCCCTCATTCACCCTCCCCTTTTCCCCCCAAAAACATACACTGTACATATTTTACAGTCTTTTTTTCATTATTAATATTTAAGTTGATGTTCAAAAGGCTGTCTCAAGCCAGGTTCAGAAACACAAAAGCTGTTTGCTTTCTCTCATGCATAGAAGATAGATCCAAAGATAAACATATACCCCAAAATAAGAATGCTCATATACAAACTCAGATGTTTACCATGTTTGTAACAGTGGAACTACACTATGAAACTTGGAGAAAGAGGGAAAGGAAAAGAGAATGGCAGAGCATCAGTAATGTCACATAACATAAGATGTGGTGGTAGAAGATAGAAGGATGTGTATTGAAAGCTATTGAAAAATGGGGAGGGTGGAAGGTAAAGGGGTAAGGGAGAGTAATGACCGTAGGTACAGTACACACTCTTTTGGTGGCTGTGTCCACATCCACTGGAAGTCACCATTGCTGTACAAAGCAGACATTGATACTCATTTGTAAATGTCTCTGGAGTTGAAGCTCGAAGATGAATAGCATTTCTATAATGATTTAAAAAAATTCTGCAGTTAGTTTCTATGAAGGAAGAGTTTTTATATAGACATCTAACCTACCTGTATATTACATAAAACGCTCAAGATATTTGACATTTTATTTGGTTTAACATTTATAAGATGATTTCCTACATCTTCCTTTCCATGAAGACTACATATTTTAAAGTTTTCACAAATATTTTAAAGTTTTTTGCAGCGTTTCTTTATTAAGAACAATCCATCATTGCACATGGTGATTGTAATTTTTACAACATAATTGCACCTTCTATTGACAACTTTTCAGGCATTAACTAATTATGCCATTTAATAAAATTACAGTAATTGCATTAAAAAAGATTATCTGTTGAAAATGTAAAGGGACACTATTAACTATTTTAGCATATTTTCATGTTTATATTTTCAACCTTATAATTGAATTGCACTTCCAAGCAGAATCTTTGATACACTGACTGAAGTCACTTGGTTCTTTGGAGCATGCCACTTTGACTAACAAACAGTAGCTCTTTGTTACTTTAATCCTATAGGAGCCTCGGCTGCCATATCCATACAGCCCTGTTACACAATAAATGAGTGGTCAACTCCAACTTTGTTATTACAGATCAGCCCCAGTATTGCATCCCCCTGCCACTACCACTGTCTTCTCTGAGTTTTCTTTTGGGGTGTACCTAAAACCCACTTTTCCCTTTGAACTTGAAACCATGACTAGTAATAATAGAATTAATAATTTCGACACACAAGACATGCATATGCATTCAGACACACACATGCGCACGGATATACACACAGAAGTAAAGGGCATTTAGGAAATGCCTTCTCTGAGATTTCTACTTAGAAGCTCTTATGTTGTGGAGATACCAATGAGCTCATTCTAGGGCACTCTACTACTCTCCAGGAATATCTTATTGTTAACCTGAATGTGGTCTTCATTTTAGGATCTTAAATCATAGAGAAAGAAAACTCTAGAAGTCATATGACTTTTTGACACAGCTAATGTTTGCCATCTTCTTTAACCTTCTTCCTCCTTCCTTCTGTTTCCACAACCAGTGATGGTCCAGAGTGTCCAATAACCTGTTAGATATGAAGTTGCAAAAATGTAATTTTCATGCTAAGCAGTCATCTAACCCATCTATGTTTCTCCCCCTTAGTTTTTCCTTTATTCTCTCTCAATTCCTCCTCCTTATCCTACTCATATCCTCTTCCCAGCCTCTCTCTATCACCTCTCCTTTCCTCCTTCATCTATCTTACTTCCCCTAATATATCTCCCCTTTATATTTGGAAACAAAGATAATCTCTTGATTATTAAAGCTATCATAAGAAGAATCTGTTCCTTGAGAGTCAAACAAGATAATAAATATGATTGTCTTTTAAAATATGAAATGAACATGATGGTAGAAATTATGGTGTTGCTGATTTAATTCAGAGAAAAGCCTAACACACCCCCCCACACATGCATGCACCCCCACCCCCGCTTCCACCAGAGAGAGAGAGAGAAAGAGAGAGAGAAAGAGATGGAGAGAGATTGCTAAGGGTATGTTGTATGAGGTGGAAATGCAAACCTTGGTAGTAGGAATGGTGAAGAATGTTCAAGAGCCGCTATTTCTAAGTTAGATTAATGCACATACTACCACCAAATACTAAAACCAAGAGTTCCACTTTCCAGGTTATGATAGTCCCATTCATGCTTACCCTAACAAGCTAAGTTCTGCACATCAAAAATCAGAGATTGTCAGCCAGGCATGGTGACAAAATATAGCTATTTTAGCTACTTGGAAAATGGAGATTGTGAGGATAGCAGTTTGAGGTCAGCCCAGGCAAAAGTTAGCAAGACCTCCATCTCAAACAAAAAAAAAAAAGGGTTGGGAGTGCAGCTTAAGTGATAGAGTGCCTGACTAAGCAAGCCCAAGGCCCTGAGTTAAAACCCCAGGATCACAAAAAGGAAAAAGAGAGAGGGAGATTTTATTTCTCAGACATATTAAAGAATTATGCAGTGCAACACATCTATGTGGATTGCATTAGTGTATTGTGAACTGCAAAATGGCAAAGCCTAGTTTTAAATTCTTACTGCTTAGGGGAGTGCTGGGTACACAGCAGGCATCTAATCAATGCTTTTGTGTGTGTGTGTGTGTGTGTGTGTGTGTGTGTGTGTGTGTGTGTGTGTAAATGGAGTTTATTAAAAGCTAGGGATGGGAAAAATACAAAAGGCAACATGGTGGGCCCGGGTGGAATCTGGAGGCAAAGAGAGGTGCTTCACTTCTCCAGGTGCTTTTAAAGTCTATACTAACCTATGGGAAGGGAGGAATCTGGTGATTCCCATTCAGTAATTAGTGAATTGGGAGGGGCTCCATTGACCTTTGAGCAGGGGGAGGAGCTGGGTGCACTCCCTTAAATGTCTGCCTATGTTAATTCTCAGGTGCCCCACCCATGAGGGAGGAAGTTCCCATTCTTTCTAACTTACTGTAAATTAAAATGGAGTTCTAAAGGCAAGTCATGGAGGGGTCTCAATCCCAAATTTTCCCTAATTCTAATCTGCCTCAACTTCCCCCTATGGGACAATATTCCAAAAAATTCTTTTTTGGGAGTGCTGAAGGGTGGGGGGGCTAATCAGTGCTTCTTGGAAGAATGCTAGAGTCAGTGTAGGTCATCTATGAGTAGAATCTAGAAATGATGCAAAGACTTCACCATCTTCTTATCTTATATGCACTTTCCTGACTTTGCCCATTCATGGTGTTAATTACCAGCAAAATGAATGAAAAAATGAACAAAAGGCAGCAGAACTGTGGAATGAAGAGGAAGAGAGGTAGCAAGTCTCTAACTTGGATCAATATACCCTGAATCTAGGGGCATTTTATTTCTGATTTTTACTTTTTATTTTTTCTGATTTTAAGAGAGTGTTTTCTCTCCCTTTCCATCTGCTTTATATGTGACACCTGGATGTACATACATTTTGTGTGGTGCAAAAATGGAAAAGCTATCTCAAAATAAAGAGAGGGAATGGCTGTGTGAAAATAGTTACAACCTTTCCCTGTGTGGGTTTTGACCTGTTGAAGAACCATGCTCAAGAACTTATATTTCTGGCTAATTTGATATTGCCTTTTTTTTTTCAGCCTGAGGTTTGTTATTTGTTTCTAGGCTATCATTTTTATTAGTCTCTCTGGCTGATCTTTTGGGACTCCACATCAGGTGCTCTCAATTGTCTGGCTGGACTTGGCAAGCAGAGGGCCCTTTTATTGCTGTGTGATGTGGGCGTGCTTGCTTGCCTGAGTATACTGTAATTAGACCCACCACAGGTGACAGTTACAAGAGAGCCCAGTAATCATTCTAGCTGCCTGATCTGATGTTTATGGAGAGCAAACTTTGTTGTGGTCTGGTTAGGGTTTACTACAGTGCATTGTACTTTTACCACTTGATGTATGTTTTGGAAAAGGTGTGTCTTGTTACCTCGCCTTGTATCTTGAGGTTATGTTACTGGCTATCTATAAAAGATCTATTTGGGGGAAGATGTCCAGATCTCATGTATGCCAAAAAGTATTTGGAGATGAACCAAAATCAGACTCAGTGTGTAATCATCTAAGCTGTGTTTTTGAACAGTGCTTAATTTTGAACAGTCTTCCTGGTATTCTCTTAAAACACAAATCCATAGCTTTCTCTTGGCCATTTGTAATGACTTTTCTGTTTTTGTCTAAGCCCTTCCACTCTTTGTCAGGGATACCTCATTATCCCAAAGAATAAAAAAAAAGAAAGAAATACACTTCTTGGCACAGTCAGTGTTAAGTGATACAGCCCTGGGTGTCTAGAAAAAATGAGGTCAGAGAATGTTAAAGTTGGAGGGACTTTGGTGTTTGTCCAGAGGGGAAGAAAGAAAGAGCTTCAGCACACTGCTTTACTGAGGCCTCATAGCCTGCTGGAACAGAGAACTCTCAGCCCTACACCACTTTTACAATCTGTGACTTTTATTGCCAAAAATTTTTCAATTGTGGTTTTAGTTCATATGTATGAATTATATCTTCACAGTATACACAGATCCTGTTATTTTTTTTAAAGTACATTTTCCCTCAAGTCTTACATTTGGAAAATATTTTGTAAGTCTGTGGAGTTGCTACTTAGGAGGCTATATGCCACAGGGAACCATAAATTTGCATTGTCACTTCATGTGACTCTTCTGTTACAGTAAATGAATTTTCCTTATCCAGCTGTCATTGCCGACATGACAACAATGAAGGTTATTTCATTCACAATAAGGAGAGTGATAATAACCAGTGCTTTGTATTCTCAAAGTGTTTGGGTTTTGACTTCTACAAAAATTTGCTCTAAATTTATTGGGTGACAACAACAGTTTTATGAAACATTTTTAAATTAAATTTGTCTTCTATTTAAAAATAAACAGAATGCTAATTATCCCTTTGCTAACAGTAACATTTCTCCTGAGTTGGATTAATGCAGGGATAGTAATAATAAATATTTAATAAACTATTCTAAAGCAAGAGCTGTTTTACTTAGAAGCCAATGAAGTCATTTTTGTAAGGAAGCTTCTATATGTTAATTTCACAACTCCTCAGAATTCTACTTTGAGAAATAGAAAAATTCATTGTGTGTTCAGCTATTTAAAAAGTAGTTATGTTGGTCTTGATGATGGTACAGCTGTCTGTGCCTCTCAGGGAAATTTAATTTTACATTTCATTGGTAATTTTTAAGCTTTTAATAACATACATGTTTTGAAAAAAAATAATTTCATGGAAATTTTATACTCTTCTCCCCCCACCCCCCCCAAAAAAAAGCAAGAGGAAGGAGAAAAAAGAAAACAAATTTAAAAATTAACATGCAGGTTGATGACTACTTGAATTTACTTCAAGATAGTCCTGCAGGTGGCGATAGAAACTCAGAAATGATTAAAAATCCCAAAGTACATTTCTGTGGAGTACTTCTTAGGGATTTTAATTTCAGCAATTTATTTTTAATTTGATAGAATAATCTACACAGAGACATTATTACATCCATTTAAAAAACTTAAATTTCCATGTTGTGTAGTTTTCTGCTATGTTTTTATAAGAATATGTTCACATATTCTGGACCATCAGGGAAAAGATTTAGATTATTCTCAAGTTAGTACAGATTTCACATCAATTAATCATGTCAACCATTTTCAGCCTCTTTTCTGTGTTTTATTTTTGCTATCACTAACATTTAATGCCTATGCCATTGATTAGGTTTGGCTACTATGAAATCCTGGTGTGTGTGTGTGTGTGTGTGTGTGTGTGTGTGTGTGTAACCCTTCAAATCATTCTATTAAATCCAGTTGCTTTCAGAAAGCATTCCCTTCCATCCCTAGCTAGCCAAGGTTACTTTTATTGAGTTCTGAATCACAAATTCCTTGAGATATATTACCCAACAATAAAAAGACAACACAAACAAGCTGCTTTAAAACATTAGAAAATGCATAGTGGATATAATGACATTTTGATTCTTTTAATTATTTCATTTTGGACATTAGGAATTGTCAAAGCAAAGTTAAAGCCTTAAGTTCTTGGAAGTTCTTTCTCTGCTGCTAAAGTTCAAAAGTTCTTAAATTGCTTTTTTGCAAATAAATATATTCATTTGCCATCTTTTAAGTTTGAGTTTGAAAATGCTAACTCTAGAGTGATTTTCTTAAGCATCGAGCTAATTTCAGCTCTCCTATTTTCTTGGAGTCTCATTTTAAAAACCTTGCGGTGCACATTTTCCAAGGGGAACTGCTGTGATGCTAAGGAAATGTAATTATTTTGGTTTAAATGCTTTAGGCTTTAGATGTTGTGTGTCATCAGAAGACAACTGTGATAGAGTTGAGCAAATTATATTCATTTTGGTCTTTGTCTTTCTTCTGGTCAATTCTCTAAGTTTTATGATAAAGTTCAAAACCCACAAGGTCTTGTGTACTACAGTGTTGGATCCAGACTTTCTTGTAGTAGAAGAGGGGGAGAAAAGGGAAAAAAAAAAGGAAAGAAAAGAAACCTCTGGCCTTCTTATACTCTGTTTCAATTGCTCTTCCAATTACTCATGGGGGACAAGAGTAGAAAGCAAGTCAGACCCTCTGAAAACCTATTTTGCAGCCTTCATATAAAGAATATTCAGTTCTGTGCTCTGTTAGCAGCTGACCAAAATCTAATCCATTTAAAAATATATTGTGGTAAGCAGTTCTTGAAAATGTTTATAGTAAATGGTAAAAGCCATGCTTCCACTGTGAGATTAGCAGTCAGAAAGGATGTGTTCATCAGGAAATAGCTTATTGCCTGACCAGTTGTCCTGCAGAGAAACCTGCAGGATAGATGAAGATTTAAAAGCTTGTGGTGCAAGGATTTTATTTGACTTTCCCCCTTTTGTGTTCTTTTGCATATAACAGTGTTGTTTATCACACATGAGGTTTTCCTCAATGAATCTATTATGAAGTTCATTTTATGAGCAAAGAGCATTGTGGGTTTCCAGGGTTGATCCCATCCAACGATCATTATATGAACTGTGAATATTGACATAACTAATTTGCTTTTACAGAACAGGTTTTATAGATCGACAAATATAAGAAAAATTTTGGGGGGAAAATAAATATTGCTGAGGATTATGGTGACAGTGGATCTTTCTGCTTGAAAGCAGTCTAGTCTCAGTGAGTAGACTATAGTGCTCATGAATAAATGGCTTGGTTATGGATGATACCTATGTAACCAGTGTGGAGTGACTAAGAGATCAAATAAAGGCGAAAAAGCCTTGGGAAAGCATTATATGTCTGAGGTCTGATGTATTGTCTGGGAGGTCAGGAGAGTGTTAATGCACTCTGCAAAGATTACACTCACCCTCTAATTGCTCAGACACTTTCTTAAAGGATTTAAACAGTCAGGAAAGGTGATGCTCCTTGTCAATTTTTGTCTTCTGCCTGAAGTTGAAGTTTATCTGTCTTTCCAAGGAGCTCACTGGATCAAGTCTTCTAGCCAGTGTGAAAGGCATAAACTCTGAATTAGAAGTGAAAGCGAGAAGAGACGTTATTTACAGCTCTGTTATTACTTGCTCTTGAATGGTCTGCATGGCGTTTACACTGTGAACTCTTAGCACCTCTGTTTTCAAAAGGAGGTTGAAAAGGGTCCAAGGCTTCACATTAAGTTTTGATCACATGAATTTTCATAA
The DNA here is from genome assembly GCF_047511655.1 of Castor canadensis. Lineage (NCBI taxonomy): Eukaryota > Metazoa > Chordata > Mammalia > Rodentia > Castoridae > Castor > Castor canadensis. The sequence goes on along the minus strand of NC_133404.1, from coordinate 35,060,884 downwards.
TCTCTCCTTACTGCTGCCCTGGTCCAGTATGGCATTTTGCATTTGAATGATGACCAGTTTTAGCACTTCTTCTGTGTTGCCTCCTCTCCCCTCCCCACACCCCATTCCAAAATATTTACCCTGAATTCAGCACAACCAAGACCCATCCACACATCGGACCTGTTAACTTTGTCCAGATCTTCATTGTAAACTTCAAATAACATATGAACACATTTTTTTTTTAATTTTAAATAGCTATCCTCTCTGCATTAGTCAATCTTGTGCCGAGTCTGGGTAGCTATTTTATCAGATTCTGTATTTCTTACCTTACTTTGATTATTTCCCAGTATTTTCTAAATGAAACTGTAAAGCTAAATGAAGGTTTCACCAATTCTTTCACAATAGCAGTTTGGGAAATATTGGTGGCCTGGTGAGTGTTTGGAAGAGCATACGAAGTTGTTATATTCACGGCCTGTGTGGCCTTAGGAGTGGGAGGGCAGTCTTGCATTCCACCCAGAAGGCTCGCATCCCTCTAGCTATAGCTGCGTCATGGATAGGGGAGCGATACTTTCTTCCTTCAGTCCCAACTGTGAATACAAATTGTGTCCGTGGCCTGGAGTCTGCAGTGTAATATTTATGTAGCTTCCAAAAGAGACCAGGGAGGATTCCCTGTAATTCAAGATGGTAGTCTGAATGATGGGTAGAGAAGGATATTTTTTTTTTCTTTTTAAGGAAATTCTTGTTTGTCCCATGGGGTTTTCACACTTTTCAGCTGACGATACTGTATTTTACTCATCCTGTATAAAGCTGTCAGTGTATGCGTTATATGTGTCTCTTGAAGACTCTGAGCAGATGACAGAAACAATTGCCAGAGGGAGAAAAAACACATCGGAATCAAAATCTGCAGAAGAGATCTCCTATCCGGCTTCAATGTGGACTGTCCCTCTCACTTTTTCTTATTGTGTGCTATCTCACAGTGTTGGTAGATTATACTGAATGCTTCATCTGTATATAAAAATTAAAAATTCAAACAAAAATCTGGCCCACATGAAGCACAGGCCCTTTGGGCATATGGTTCATTATGCACATTCGTTTAATTACTAAAACACTTGCGATGGCTTTTCTGCCCTTGCTTTCAACTTGCAAAGTTGGATCTCTTCTGTTGCACAGAAAATGTAGCATGGAATTCTGTTTGGAAGGAGGAAAAGAGAAAAGAAAAAAAGTGCTTTGGTGATGCAGTTCATCAAAAGGGGGTAGAATTCTCTGCATAAGACTGATGGAAGTTGGCATTTTTTTCCTTCCTCTTCCTCTCTGTTCCCCTCTGTTTCTCCCTCATATTTCCACTACAGCCCCTAAGACTGACCTCACTGCGATTCATTTGTATGAATCTGAGCAGGAAATTATGTGAGACTAAAGAAGTAGCATCCAAGAACCTTCCCTTTGAGTGCCTTGAGTCTCTTGATGAAACTGAGTTTTATTGGTTAGAAGAGGGCTGTTAGGAAAGTGTGACTTTAATTGATTTTTCAGAGCAAACAGGTGGTGATGCTTTAGATATTCCCTGGCCTCTGGTGCCACTCCTAATTTGAGGCTGTACTTGTAATAGCTTTGTTAAAATAAACACTTTTCTGGCTTTGGTGTTACCTAAACATCTGCCTCTTTGTTTTTAAAGAAACCCTTAAAATATTTTCATTTTCTGCTTATAAGGACCAGCTCCTAAAATAATTGAGGAAGATTTTCTGTTCTTGCCACCAAACTGACTGTTTCTGTTCTTTATTAAAAACATTAACATTCAAAAGATTTTTAAATAGGATCTTTGATCTTTATTGATGTAGTAGGTTCATAAAACATACATTTATTTATATCATACAACAGATTTTGAATATAACAGGCTAAAATTGAATTGTGTTGTTGGGTTTTGAGTTGAACTTTCATTTTGGTGAGCAAAAGATTGAGAGTGTGTGTGTATGAGTGTGTGTGAATGAGTGTGTGTGTGAGTGTGTATGAATGAGTGTGTGAATGTGTGTGTGTGTATGAGTGTATGTGTGCGAGTGTGAGTGTGTGTGTGTGTATCCATGCACGTGCTATAAGACCATACTTTGGATTTCTTTCTGTAAAGAAGTTGTTTCTTGCTTCTTCTGACCAGAATAACTTCGAGATTCTAAAAGCATCTGTAAAGAAAAGGAGGATCCAAATCATGGCATCATTTTTGTTTTTAGTGGCAGATATGTACGGCTCTGATAGAAGCATGATTTTGTTTTTCAGTTAAACAAATAAGTACTCTACTGGGAGGCCGTGTAAGACACTCTTGATATGATTCATGAAGGAATTGTGATTTGTGATAAATAGAATCACTCACTAATCATTGGAGTCCCCAAGTTAAGGCACCATACTCTGTGTAAAGTGGGTTGAGTATGTCCAGAGCTATGGCATACCACATGTGGACTTACTGTAGCCTGTTTCTTTTATACCAGAAACAAAGTTGTAAGTGAAGTATTTGTCACTGTACTTGATGCTAATTAGATAAGCTTGCATTATTACCCAGACTGGATTTTCTGTATTCATTCTGGTCTTCCTATGAACATGAAGGAGTGTGTGATAAGTATTATGTTTAAGCTTTTATTTCCATATTTATTTCTGTATTGTGGTGCTGGGATTTGAACCTCTGGCACCTTGAGCCACTCTACCAGCCCTTTTTTGTGATGGTTTTTTCAAGATAGAGTATTGTGAACTATTTTTAGGTTGTCTTTGAACCAAGATTCTCCTGATAGCTGCCTCCTGAGTAGTTAGGATTACAGGTGTGAGCCAATAGCACCCCACAAGTTTAAGCTTTTAGTCACAATTGCAACCTGATGTTCCTGTGCACAAAGTCAGAGAATGCTTTGTCCAGTAAAGGGTAAAATTAAAACCCAATGGACTTCCACCAGGGAGTTCCCACACTGCCAAAAATTATGCTTCTGAAATGAGTGAGACACATATCAGTACATTTAATGGACTTTTTTCTTGACCTCTCAGATACTCAGCTTTATGGGGAATAAATAAAGGTATAAGGGCTTTTTATTTATTTCTTTTTTCTTCTTCTTCTTTAATCAGCACAGAGAACTTGCTGATGGCTTTGAAAGATATATTTACCAAAATCAGACTTCCAACTACTCAATTACCAGCTCCTACAGAAGTACATAATGAGAAATTTATTGTCTGATTCTAGACCTAAAATTATGATCATTATAGAGGAAAAGGGCAATAGTCAAAGCACATTAGATGTTCCCCCCCCCTTCATTTAGTTTAGTGCCTTTCTACTTTTTAAGCTAGTTGCACTGCCTTTATGAGTGGTGTGAGGATTTTTATTGGTCCATAGGTGATTGTTAGGCTTTTTTCCATTTATATAAAATCATCAAGAAATTTAAAGTATAGAGTGGCCAGAAGCATGATACAAACATTAAAGTGATGGTATTTTAATAAATGCTTCACATTTAAAAGAGGGGAAAGTAGAAAAAACTATTTAATAAGACATGCACCTATAATATAGGTTAGATGTCTTTAAAAAATCCATTAATACATTCAAAAGGAGAAAATAAATGTTAATAAAATCTCTATTTCTTGAGTAATCCAATTTAAAATGTCCAACATATATTTATTAAAATCATAAGAATTTTATAGAGCCTTCCTCTAACTTCAGAATGGAGTAAGCTGTATTCTCTTTAAAGTGTTCAGTGTAGTGTTATTGAAAAATTAGCTGTTTGAAAAGCATATATACATTGTTAATTTAAAACAGTCACTGAGGATAATAAACTGAGATGTGTCCAATTGAGTTGTCTCCCAAAAGTATGGTGAGTAAACTACCAGTGAGAATCATTCCTATGCAAAACTAGAATTATTTGATGGGATTTGGAGTAAACAAGACACCAAGTTTGATTTTCCCCTTATGAACCAACCAGAGTTATTTTGTCATGTAGAAGTAGTCAAAGGCAATGGCATATAAACAACATGAATGGCATTTTTTTTGATGTGTGTGGATCCCAGATGGTTAATGATGGTTATTTATGGTTTATTGAACAAAAACATCATGCAACCAAAGCAGAACTTAGAGCTGCAGTGGAAATATGGAGATTTTATAGAGGGCAGGTGAAAAACATGCACATCAGAACAGGGAAGGGCATTTTGACTCTGGCCCTATCTTCTGACTCAAGGTTCTTCCAAGATCTCTCCCGTGATTGGAGTCTACTTCCTCTCAGCAATTGCTAGGCTAGGGTTGGACCTGAAAGAACAAGACCCTTTCAATACCTGCTGGAACCTTCTGAGAATGTGCAAGAGGTTTTCTTGCAGTCTAGACAGCTTTTTGTTATTTCTCTGGATGCATTCTCCTCTTTTAATTTTGTACTGCTACTCTAACAAATTGCCTTAAATTTAGGTGTGTTGAGAAGAAACAAACACATTACCTTACAGTGCTAAGGTCAGGAGTCTAACACAGCACTAGGAAGGGCTGTGCTCCTTCCGGAGGCTCTTTAGGAGAATGTATCCTTCTCTTTTCCTATTCCTAGAAACTGCTCATATTCATTGGTTCAGGGTCCTTTCATTCATCCTCAAATCCAGCAAGGATGGGTTATAAATTCTTAGGAATATCACTCTGACCTTCTCTCTTCTCTTTTTTAAATTAGCATATCATTGTTGTTGTGTGAATACATTTTGACATTTACAAAAGCATTTACAATATATCTTAGTTGAATTTGCCTCTCCATCATTCTTCTTTTTCCTCCTCTACTCTAATGCTTTTCCTGGCTGTTTTTATCTGCCTTCCCATTCCATGTTGAAGAACTCTTATGGTCACATTGGGCCTACCCAGGTAATTCTGATCATAGCAATCTTAACTCTATCTTCAACTGTAATTACCTTTGCCGTGTATCATAACAGATTCTGCAGAATTGGTCATGGACCTTTTAAGTGTGGCACCATTATTCTGCCTACCATACCAAATCCTGCATGAATCTTTTCCAGTCATGTTGCTTCTTGATCAAGATTTCTGGTGCGAGCTCTGGTTTCTTACATAAGAAATACTTTAGTCAGAGGCATAAATTTGGAGGGAGGGAAGAGGTTATAAACTATGGATATTTTAATCTGAGAGTTACTAGGAAGACTATTTACAAATTTTATGTATTAATCAGCAACTTGAAAGATTTTTTTATGCTCTGTTTGTCTAGATATTTTCTCTTGTGACTAGTATGTGACTGGAGGGCATTGAGTCAATGTCTAGGAGGAAGACATACAGCAGATTTGGGGTATGATGTATGAGAACCCCAATGAGAAGAGGAGTGGATAGTCTACTTCCAGAGGTCAACCAAAAAGAGTAAAGAGAACCAGAGAGACTGGGAAGACTGTCCAGGACTCAGAAGTGATTGCTAATGAGTAGGTTTGTATATAAGGGGCAAGAAATCCATGGTTTTCCCCATGTTAGTCCATATAGCTAATTAAAATCCAAGTCACATTTTAAGAACCAATAAAAGCCTGTATTTGTAAGACATCTTTGATGTCTCAGACAAAAGCGATCTTGCCCTTTCTCTGGGACTACCACAGTTTCTTCTTAACTTTCTGATTTCCAGTTTCCCCTTTTCTACATCATTCTCATAATGAAGGGTACTTTGCTATAAGAATTACCTAGTTAAATATCTGCTCCTGTCATTTTTCTGTTTAAAACTCATCAATGATTTCCCATTTAATTTGGGACCACACTTTTTACTTACTACCGTGCTGTACTGATCTTTGTATGAGCTGTTTCCCACTGAGTTCTCCAACCTCATCTAGAGCATTCATTTCATGATCCATCCCTGTTAGATGTTTTTCCATATTCAAGCATGGGAAACCTTTAATTATTGTAGGTTTTACCACTGTCATGTCTTTTGCTTGTACTTTCTTTCTTCTGAAATGTTATTCTTATGTAAGTACTGTCACTGTATGACATTTAAGTTTAGAACAAAGTAATAATTGGGTAAATGTCTTCCCAATGAGCCAAGGGATGACCTGTGTGCTTTTCTATAAAAAGATGAGTAGGATAGAGACCAACAAACTTTATCTTCTAAGTGATTGCCTTCATGATTATTCCACTGTCCTTTGACTTGGATGCAATTATTCATCCACCTACAGAAGCATAATAGTGACAACACTTCAAGTTCAGCTTTGCATTTCATCTTCTCAACAGTGAGTGAGGCAGATATTACACTTTCCATTTCACAGATGAAAATATGTTAAGTAATGTTTTCAAGTTCACATAGCCAGTATGGGTAGACCCATGATTTAGATCCAAAGTCATTATGTTCCAAGAACTATTAAATAAATGGTCAATGTTAAAAATTTAATTGTTCCAGAATTGTTGAAAATAACACAAAAGGAAAAAATCCTACATGATAGTTGAGAACATCTGGCTCCATTTACAAACTTATCAAAAATAAGTTAAATATTAACATTTTCATTTCCTCATTTAAAAATAATCCTTTGATTATTATGGACCATACCCTAAATTTTTTACTGGAAATGACATTTATGTAAGTCACATGGGGACTCAAATTTAGATGTGTGTTTGTAAAAGCTTACACTGGTAGCTGTTGGATGTAAAACTAGATCTTTTTCATTTCTTTTAAATGCAGTATATAACAGCAGCATAGTACTTCATGTATAGCAGATGTTCTGCAAGTATTAGTGGACCATATATTTGCATTGATTGATTCAGCAGTTTTATAAAATTTGGAACCTGTGATATGTCTCATAACCTTGGCTTTCTGGGCATTGATATAGCGTATAAAACGGAAATAAACCATTCTCTAGAACGTCACATGGCTCTGTTTCCAAGCAATACACAAGTGTTGACCTTGAAGATGTATTGGGGGATCATTTTGAATTTGTGTGTTCTGGCCTCTCTCGAGACCTTCCTACTTGTATTGTATTATCCAAAGTCATAGTCTGGCTTCTGCATCAGGGCTCTCCAGTATCAACTCTAGACTACTGTACTGTAGAGCTGCTTTGTTGTAACATTACCCAACTGCTGTGTTAGGTAACAATGAGGTAGCATTTGATTAGATCTTTAATTAAATGCTCACATTTTTGTTTGTTTTTGTGGAACTAGGCTTTGAACTCAGGGATTTGCACTTGCTAGTCCCATGTTCTACCACTTCAGCCATACCTCCAGCCATCCCTCTCCCTGTCCCCAAATGGCCTCAAATCTCTATCATCCTGATCTCAGTCTCCCAAGTAGGTGGAATTTGAGGCATGAGCCACTGGCACCTGGTTTAAATCCCCCAATTTTGACTTCTAGTTTCAATTCAACAAGTTTTTGAGTATCTGTCACATATAAGATTTCATCCTATGTTTGACAAGAAATATAGACATAAATGATATATGATTGTGAATTTAAAAAAGCAAAGCAATTTTGGTGAGGATAATTGATATAAACAGATAATCATGATATAGGTGAAGTTCATACGCCCTGTATCTTACAGAAATCTATGCCTTTCCAATGAGGGGAACAGGAACATTTCTAGAGCCATTTTGAATCAAAGTACTAAGAAGGAAAACAAGTGATTTTTAGGAATGGCAAACATGTGCCTGGAATTTATGAACTATGGTAGGAAACAAAGAGACAAGAAACACTGCAAATTTAAGTTCAGAACATACTTTGAGTTAGTGGGACAGAGATAGCAAACTAAGAGTTTTAGGGGAGCAAATAAATTATTATAAAATTACTGAATTAACTCCTTATATTGAAATATAGGAAGTGGTCCCACCATGAATATTTTAAAAACATTGTATCTTGAAGTAGGTTAAGAGTCACAAGAAATTTACAAAAATACTGAAAGAGTGTTCATCCCTGTTTCAGCCAGCTTCTCTCAATGATAACATCTTAAGTGACCAGAGTACTTACATTATCTGAACTGGGATTCTTATATTGTCACAATACCATTAACTCAGACACAGACCTGATTCTGATCTCACCAGCTATTACATGAACTTGGTGGTGGTAATGTATAGTTCACATGCTAGGTAAATAAACATCCCCACAATCAAGATGAAGAACTCTTCCTTTATCACAGGGACATGTTATCCCTTAATGTCCACACATCCTAGCTCAATCTTGGCAATTGATTATCTATTTCTCCATCACTATAATTCTATCACTTTGAGAGCATTATACAAAAGGAATAATACAATATATAACCCCTTAAGATGAGCTTTTATACTCAGCCTAGGGATCTTCAGATCCATCAGAGTTGTTTCTATCAATAGTTCATTCCTGTCATTGACTTCTGAATGTTCGGATGACTAGGTGCAGAAACAGTGAGCAGGTGCTGAATAGGAAGTGGACCCTCTGGAAAGGTCCCATGATCTGAGCTCATCATGGTACCCAGTACTCCTTGGGGGTCCCCCACCTGGGATTCCTGCACTTCTTTCCATTTTCCCTGCCCAGTAGGCATTGTGCTTCCCAATCCATGGCAGTAGGTAACATTTCTGAAACTGATGTAAAATGAGCAGTGTTTCACAACATTGATCCTGTGGTATAGAAAAAAAGGTTTCTCCTTACCAGGAAAATTTGTGAAACACTATGTCAGAGTTTCACTTGACATAAGTTAAAGAAAATGGTAGTGTGTTTTAGGACATATATGCAGTATCTACAAATTTTCTAGATGACTGATTATTTTGCAGTGCTTTTGACTACAAAATAATCTGTACAGATATGGTATAGACAGTGGCCTTGGAAGTCAGGAGGGTGGGGCTCTTAGAGAGAATGGCTGCACCTCTTTGTCTGTATCTGTCAATAGATAAGGAGAAAACCCCAGTGAGATCCCCAGTGTTGCCCCACAACTTTATAACCATCTCAGTTTGTTGTGTGGGTGTTGTTTGACTGGTCTCTTTTCTCCTTTTTGGCTTTCTTCCCCACTCTGGCCTTCTTTAGTTTAAAAATTAGCATTTTGTTCTTCATGGTAGTTGTTAGCCAATGTTAGGGGCTACTTGGGTGGCCTGATTTCATGACTTTTGAAAGCATTTCTAGGTTAGTGTAGAGTGATATCCCTTGGTTTCAGAAGTATATGATCCGATATAAAAATTGTAATATTATTTTAGAAGTTCTTTTATGCTTCTGTATGATTGCACCCTCCTTCATCTTCCATCCCAGCAATAACCTTGGCACTGAATGTTGTTATTCTTAACTCCCCACTGTGGTTTTACATCTAGATAATCTATCTCCAAATAATGTAATTGAATTTTGCCTAATAACTGAAGGCTTTATACAAGAAATTGTGAAACACTTTTATGTATTACTCTGTGAATCTAAAAGTTCTGCCATCTCCCAATAACTGTATAGATTAGAGACCAAGCCTTAACACATGGGCCTTTGAGAGAATTATAACTCAGCTAAAGCAGTCATAATCAGCTTTCTGTATACAGTGGGCTCTCCATTGGTCTCCTATCTGCTCCTGTTCTAAAATTACATACACACCCTTTAACTTTAGCATAGTTCTTTTTGATTACTGTTTCATCTTTAGGGATGGTTTGCCAACAATTCTTGGCTTCTGTTCTTCCACATAAGAGTTAGAATAATTTTCTGTGTTTCACAAAAAAATAGAATAAGAATAAACCAAGATTGAGAGTTATTCAGACTCAAATTTAGAATTCTTTAAATCAAACCACAGTGGTCCCAATTTATAGGCTTTTTCTGCCCTATTTATGTTCTAGGCTGTTTCACTACATAAAAATTTGATGATTTTTCTGTAAGTCAATGACTGGAATACACATTTGCCTTTGTTTTTGAGCCACCACCACACACTCTGTTATTTAGCATCTGTAACTGGGCAAATTTCCTTCTATTTGAAATACATATTGTTTGCGTATGGGGGCAGGGGAGCTCAAGAGGTTCTTTTAATAGTAAGCAGTCCTGGCCGATGTTTATTTATTTATTTTTTTGCAAATGACTTTGCTTATCTCTTTTTTTAAAAGACAATTTGTTAGATATGCGATTCTAAATGGAAAGACTGAAAAAATATGCATATAGGTTAAATTATTCTACTGTCTTCTTGCTTCTGTTTTTGTACTAAGATATAACATAACTCAAATTGGTTTCTTTTTTCACTAGGGTTTTCTCTTTTGCCAGGTTTATGTCAGTGTCAGTTAGATGTCTTTAGGACTATCTTTTTCTCTGTTTATCCTGAGAAAGAGGTTTGATTAGGTAGGAGTGTCAGTGTTTTTCAACATTTCTGGAAAATTTTTAAGCATAGTATCATTATGTATTGTTTCTTCCTCTTTCTCTCATTAATCCTCTGACCCTTCCCTGGACATGAATCAGACATATATTAGACCTTCTCAATTCTATATTTCAGGACAGTTAACCTATTTTATATGTCTATATTTTTGTTTCTAGTCTGCATTCTGAGTCATTTCCATGCAATTGTCCTTAAATCACTAATTTTATGTTCAGTTACTTTTAATCTGTTATTTAGTACATCTTTTTTTGGCAGCACTGAGTGTTGAACTCAGGGCTTCATGCTTGATAGGCAAGCTCTACCACTTGAGTCACTCTACCAGCCTTAGAACATCTTTTGTATCAGAATTTATTCTGGACCTTTTGTGCTTTTTTCTCACTGATAATTTAGCTCAAATTCACAGTCTATCTTTTAATTTCTTTTTTTTTGCCTTTTCCCTACCTTCATTATGCTTGATTAACAAAACCTTTGTTAAGCATGGCTCAAGAAAAACGTATTTTGTGCCCCAAATAACTCACACTTTTCTACTCTTCTGTATTATTTCATAGCTTCTTTTGGCTGTTAAACTTCTTATATCTTGTTTTTATCATCACACTGGGACAATGACCATAATTGACACGAGTGCCCTTCACTGCTTTCCCATCCGTTCCCCACCTACATCCCTAGCAGCACCTATGCCAATACCCTCTGCTTTCCCTCCTATAACTATGGATGAATTAAAGTGTTGCTAAGACCAAGATTCCACTTTTTTACTGGGATTAAACCCTTCCTATTGATTCAAGAGTATTGTTCCAACTATTTTTCTTCTGTCTGTTATCCTTATTTTTTTCTCTCTGTCCCCTATGTCATTGTTATATTCCCTTCCATTTACCACCCTGTTTCTCTGTTCTTTGTTATAACAAGTCACTTCAGAGAGATATGTCTGTTCACTGTCTACAGTTCTCACAATTGTCTTTTAAACTCATATCTGATTTTTGCCACATTACTCCACTAAATTGTCATCTTGAGTCAACCAATGACCAAAACTCAATGATCATCTTACTTAGAAATAAGCTTTGGACTCTGGCTACATAGCTCAGTACTAAAACAATTGCCTTATATTCACAAAGCCTTGCATTTAATCCTAAACACTACAAAAAAGAAGGAAAAGAAGAAATTATTCATTTTTTAAAAATACCTACCTGCTTTTCAGGACACCACTCTTTTATGGTATATTTCTTTGTCTCTGATTCTCTCTCGCTGTCCCTCAGTCTTCTTTTCTGGTTCCTTCTAATCTTCTCAAAGACTAAATTTGAACTTTCATCAGGACTACTTCTCGGCCATTTCCTCTACTAATGCTTTCCTCAGGTTACCCATTCTGATACCTTTAAATGCTAGATGAAGACTGACAATACACAAATTTACATCTCTAGCCGCATCCTCTACCTAAATTTTAAACCATTTATGCAGTGTCTATTTCTAGAAGAGTGTCTAATGTATACCTCAGACTCCCTTCCTCAAACCTGCTCTTCCTACAGGCTTTATATGAGTTAATATATAAATCCACTCTTCCAATTTTTCAAGCCCCACTCTGATTCCCCCCTGGACCCTTCCTTTTTGTGTCTTCTCTTCCCAACTCTCTTTAAGTCCCCTGGGCCTCACTTTCCAGATAATCAGAACATGATCACGTTTCACCAAGTCCATGCAATCACCATGGTTCTGATCTACAATCAACCAACCCTAGTCATCATAATAGGTTTTTAAATGAAATTCAGGTGTCTTTATGTTGTGCTGTCATCTTGTAGCCTGAGTAATCTTCCTTTTTTTTAAAATTTTATTTTATTTAGGACACTTTTGTGTTGTTGCAGTACTGGGAGTTGAACTCAGGGTCTTGTGCATGTGAGGCATCCTCTGAACTGTATCTCCAGGCAGAGTCATCTTTTAAAATGCAAGTCAGATCATGTCGCTCTTCTGCTTGTAACAAGCTAACAGTCTGGAATCTCTAATCATACATAAAAGACCTAATAGGCATTGGCCAGGTTCCTCAAGACCAGCTCCTATTTCTTCCTCATTTCTCTTTCTGCTCACTCTGCTTTAGAGCAAAAAGACACGGTCCTTGCTAATCTTTGTGCCTGGAACTGGTCTTCACATGCACACACACTCTTTCTCCAGGGTCTTTGCTCTCATATTGCCCAACCAGTGAGATTGCTGCCTCATATTCCCTTTCTTTATCCTTGTTTTTAAATTCTGTTTTATGGTAGCTCTGTTATCACCTGGTATATAATCTACAGATTGCCTATTCATTTTATCTGTATCATCCTTAATCCCCATGTAAGTTCCACGAAAGTTGGTTTTTGTGTCCTCAACTTTCTTCCCTTTTGTTCTCTATTTCCAAGGAAATGTGGTCTGTAGTAGGTACTTAACAAATAAGCATGGAAGGAAGAAAACGAATAATGAATATATGCAAGAAGTAAACTGATGACAGGAAGATAGAGACAGGATGAGTGAGGAAACACATCAGAAGTGAAGAACACTGGAACAGTGTAGGCAGTTGCCTTCTAAATTAGAAAAGAAAGATTGAAAAGTAAAGTCTCAAACATCATTTCATGTCTTAGGGCTTAAAAATGGTGCAGTATTATTAGAACCTAGAATGGATGCTGTCAATTAGTTTATGAAGTAGAGCCAAGTATAAGCCATTCATCCCAGCTGCACTAAACCATGAGTTCAAGATGTTATGAGGTGGGACACAGAGCAGTGGAATATTTTTATCATGTGAATGGATATTAGAAGACTGGATAGTGGTTTTTTGGGTAGTTTTTGTTCTTCTATCGCTTTGCTTTGGTATGATGCTTTAGAAAGTACTTTTTTTCACCATTAACAAAAATAAAACCAATTAGAATTTCTTGAGAAGGGGCTACTCACTGATTTGTTAATTTCTGAATAAACACATACTGATTAAGCATAAAGCAAATTTTTATATTCTTGTATTGTTTTTACTTTATTAAACCCTGGAACTTTTTGCAGCAGAATTAGTACGGCTGTGTTCCATCTTGATCTAATACCTTCATTCTAAAATAATCCTGTGTTGTGAATCCCTTTATTTCCCTAAAGATTGTATTATTATTTCAAGAAACTATTTTCAAATATCTAGATTTTATCTGTGTTGTATGAAATGAACTGATTTGCACAGTACTCTGAAAGAAAATGAGAGAGACCGACAGAGACTGAGATATGTGCTTTCTAATTTTTCCTGCTAAAAGGGCCACAACCATGATTTTTCTCAAACAGTTAGGTTCTTCTTCAGAACTTTTCAGATGAAACAGCTTCCAACCCCCTTGAGTACTCAGTTGAAGACATTAGACTTTGAAACAGCCATGCCTTAAACAAAAGTGATCAACTAGCCCTATCTTTGTGCTTCCTGGACTTCCTCTAGATTTTGTTTTAACCGGGAATCCAGTAGGGTTGGAATTTGAGTTAATGGCAGGGAAAGTGGATATTGGATATTTCTTTCTTAAAATTTAGCATTTAGTTTGAGCTCTAGTAATGGCTCACATAAGTAGATTTTTCATTAGCTGAAATTTCATAAGTGTGTGTATGCATATATGTATATCTGTGATTTTCTATCACAAATGAATATTTAATTTTAATATATGCTTGTATTTATGTCATCTTTATTCACTGCAAAGTAGAATAGCAATTTAAGATCACCTAGTTAACCTGTCCAATGTTAGGTCAAATTATTGTTTTAAATAATGATTGTATTGGTGGGATCTCCAAATTTCTGTGGCATGCTTAGCTGTTTATTACATACAAATATAAAATAATCCATAATTTTGCACAAGCAACCCTACCACAATATTTGTATCCATGTGAGATTCTTGGTTCCACTGCTAATTTTCATTTAAACACTGCTTTCATGGGCAATGTATAACCTGAAAATGCAAACTCTAACCTCTATAATTGTACTTTGTTTTGTTTGCTTTAACAAATGTAGTGTTTTTGAGAGTTACTTAGAGACTTGGCTTCTTCTTATTTGGCTGTTTCCTAGTCTTAAATATATTCTCAAAGGCCAGAAAACCAGAATCATAAGATAATTTCAAGTGAGAAGATCCAAAATGATTTAGGGTACAGCTGTTCCCATATTCCCATGTTACTTATTTTGAAATGAAGATATCCTCTGATATGTGGGAGATACTTGGGTGCTTGACAATTTGGTTGATCACTTAATTACAGACGACTTCAGCATGAACTTTGATAGATATAAGCAGATTTTTCTTTAAAACTCTTTGTGACATGAGATAGTAGTCTTCCCATGTCACACCTAAAAATAGCAATACCTAAAAGTAGATTTATACAAGAGATTTGTTCACGTGCCCCTGGCAATGCTGTCTTACTCTTCAGTCACAGTTAACTTAATACCACTGTTGCCCAAAAGTAATTCTACCTTTATGCTTCCCTCCCCCTAAAACAGTCTCCTATTTGTCATTTTCCCTGACTGATATTTGACTTATATATACATTTACAAAAGGTATGGCAAATTAAATTTAAGACACAAAGTGAAGAACTATTTTTTGCTGAAAATTTGAGGTATTTTCTTGAGGTTGCAATTTTTGAGATGGTTCAGATTTGATCACAATTCCATCTAAGTTATGGGGTCATACAGATCAAACTCTAGGCAATGGTTCTGACACTTAATATGCAGTCTTTCTGTTTTATTGTGCTATTATATGGATATACTCACTTATTGATGGACATTTGTGAAATTGCCAGTTTTGTTGTTTTTTGGGATAAAATTGCTATCCCATGAACACTCATGATGAGTACTTTTATGAGACATGTTAAGTAGGAGTAGAAAGGTTGTGAATTATTATAGGTTTATGGTAAAATTTTTGAGAACTTTCCACCAGGCTTTTCAAGTGGTACAAATAATTGTATGTTCCTAACAAAGATATGGGAGATCACTTTATTTTTTAATACTTTATAATAAGTCTTTGAGTTTCTGATATCTATGGAACCCCATGTCATAGACTTGAGTTTTAATTTTCATTTTCCTGATTATTAATCATATTGGACATCTTTTCATGTGCTTTCAGATATTCAAGTAGTTTATGTGTGTGTGTGTGTGTGTTTCAAAAGTTTACTCAAGTCTTTTGTTCATTTTTATTGCATTGTCTTATTATTAAGCTAGAAAGATGTTATGTCATTGATCCATGTTCCCTTTCAGTACAGGTTGACTGTATCTTAGTCAAAATGCTTAGGACCAGAACTATTTTGGTTTTAAGTTTCTTTTTTAAGACTTTTGGAGTATTATCATATATATATAATGAGATATCTTTGTTTTGACACCTGAGTCTGAACACAGTATTCACTTATGTTTTCTATACATCCTATACACATAGCCTGAAAGTAATTTTATGCATTATTTTTAATGAGCCTGAATTTTGACTACAAACCCATCACATGAAGTCAAGTGTGGAATTTTCAAATTGTGGTGACATGTTGCCATTTAAACTTTTCTATTTCTGAGAGTTTTGCTTTTCAGAATTTTGTATGAGGGATGTTCAATATCTACTGAAAATATTTTCTTCCTTTTTGTGACTTGCCTTTTCTTTTAATAGCATAATTCAAAGACAAAATAGACTTTGGGTACACTCCATTTTTCTAGTTTTAAATTACTCTTTGTTCTTTTTGTGTCCTAAGAAATCTTTCCCCCTTCCAAGATGGTAAATATATTTTGGCTAGTTTCTTTATACAAATGTTATGGTTTTAGAACTTACATTTAGATTTGTAATCCACATAGAAATAAATTTTGTGTATGATCTATGGTAAGGGTTGTTGATTTTTTCTGCATTTATCTGATTGTTCTATCACTATTGATAACACTTCAGTTTTCCTCATTGATTTACATTGGCAACTCTTAAAAATCAATTGATTACATGTATATAGGTTTGTTTCTGCACTCTGTCTTTTGTTTCATTCTTTTGAATGACTGTCTTTTCACCAACACTATACTATCTTCATTACTTTAGGTTTATACATTTTTAAATTGGGTTCTTCAAGCATTATTTGTTAAAAATTGCATTGACTATTGTATGTAATTTGCATTTCCATGTAATGCTTTGAATTAATTTACCAATTTCTTAAATATTGAGATTGCTTGAATCTGTAGGTCAATTTGTAAAGAGTTGCCACTTTAACAATATCGAATCTTTCAAATCATGAACTAGACATATGGTTAGATCCTTATTGGTCTATTTATTTTGATATTCTACCATGTTTCTCAGAAAATGTTATAGGGTCCAATAAATACATATTTTCCATTGTTGTTAATAATATTACTAAATATCTTATAGGTTTTATGGTACTTCTATGAAAGGAAAGTAAATTTGAAATGCCATTTGCTAATTATTTGCTGCCAGAACCTAAGTATATAATAGTTTTTTTTAATTACAGTTTTATATCCTGTGGCTGCAGAATTTAGATGTTATTTTCTGGATGTTTACTGCAGATTCCTTAGGGGTTTCTATGTAAAAATGATGTAAAAATCATGCAAAAAGAGAGAATTGTACCTTTTTTCTGTCTGATAATTATGCTTTTTATTTATTTTATTTTATTGTAATGGCCAGAACATTCCATCGAATACTGAATGTAAGTAGTGAGAGCAGACATCTTTGCCTTGTTGGAAGAAAACTGGAGAATCATTTTATCTTGGGCTCTGAACAAATGGAATCATACAGTGTACACTTTTGCTGCCTAAGGATTTTTTCACACAGTGTGATTTTGAGATTCATTCACGTGGCTGTATCCACAGTTGTTTCCTTTTTAGTATATGTTATTTTGAATCAGGTTTTTCAAGGTATAATTTATGTTCAATAAACCAGTGCCAAATATAATTAAATATAATAACTGTAAGAGTTTTGTACATGTCCCTTATGAAATTGGTTAAATTATTTCTAATCATTTTTTGTTAAAAGCAAGTGGGTGTTGAATTTTTGTCAAATGCTTTATCCACACCTATTGAAGTAATGAAATATATTTTCCCTTTTATTCTGCCAAAATGGTTAATTACCTTGATTTTTAAAATATTAAACAAAACTTGCATTCTTATGATATATTCCGCTTGGTCACACTCTTAGTATCTTTTTCATATTCTCCTTGATTTCATTTGCTGCTGTTTTCTTGAAGCTTTTTACATTTACATTCCTGCTGGCCATTTGTCTATGAATTATTTCTTTGTACAGTTCTGTCAAGTTTGAGCATCAGGGTAATACTAACTTAATACAATTATTTGTGATGGGTTCTCTCCATCAAAATGTTCTTTCTTCTTCCAATGATAATAGAATTCAACAGTGAAGTCATTTGTATTTGATGTTTTCTTGCTGGGACATTTTTAAAAATCATAAATGCAATTTATCTATTTTTCAGTTGTGTTAAGCTGTATTTTGCCATAAATTGTCCTTTCTATTTAAGTTGTCAAATTTTTGCTATAAATTTTATTTTTTATCTGTCTTTTCTGTTTACAGTGCTTATTCCATTAACATTTAATGTAATTATTGATATTTTCCCACTTTCCTCTCCTGTTTCTTATTCTTCTGGTTTCTTACTTGCCTGTTAGACTTCCATTTTAATTTATGTGTTTACTTTTATAATTTTTCTATTCCACATAGCACGTATTTGTGTGTATTTGTGTGTGTGTGATAGCTCTAAGGATTAATGAATGTGTTTGTGTAAGTAATATCCCTTAACTTTTCACAATCAGTTTAGGATAATATTGTATTTCCATCCAAAATGCAGAAACATTGCCTCTTGTATAAGTTGTTATGCCCATCTACCTCTATTTGCATTTATACTTTAGTTTTCAAATGTACTGTGTCTAAGTGTATTATGAATTCCATAGATGAACACAACTGAGAGTTAGTCTTTTTAATTTTTTCAAGGGATTGTATTTTTTGGAAGATATAATTGTTGGAAATTAGTGCCTCACTACAGAAGTGGAATTTATGCACTGATTTAAAAATTATTTCTGAAGTTACTCTAGTCTCAGTCTAAAATTGTTTTGAGTTGTTTGAATGTGGTTTTTACTTACTGTTAAAAAAACTTCTAGGATTGCTTCTTGGATTGTTTTCACTCAAAAAACCTTCTAGTATTGCTTAAATATACCTGATAGAGGTGAGTATTATACTAAATGATGTGTTCACCTAATTTATTAAATAGCGTCACTTTAATATTGGTAATTTTTCCATGGGATTTTGTCAGCTGTATTATAGTTTTTTAACTAAAGAAAACAAATTTAAATTATTTTGTTTCTGGCTTTTCTCATTAGTTTTATATCAGCCTCTGTCACTGGAAGCAACATTTATAAAAGATAATGAAATACCATTTAACCGATCAGCAGACATCTAAAAACAGCAAATATTTAGTATAGAGTTAAAATCCCTAATCCCCAGACACCTCTAAGAATAGAGAAAGGGAAATATGTGACAGTTAGAAAAATACCTGGTCCTACCTGCTAGAAAATATACTAGAATATAATTTCTACTTTTGAGTATGTTTAAATACAAAAATTTTGAAAACAGAAAATGATAAGAAAGGATATTTTATAAAATAACAAATAAAAGAAAGTTGGTGAAAGCAAGCCAGATTAATAGACTGGAGAAAATCAATTTTTCAGTAAAATATTTAAAAAAATCCCTCTCTTCCTCATGAAAAAAATGTAAGGAGGTTGGGTAGTCAGAGAAAATACCACTAACATATGAATTCCACAGCCAAAGAAAAATTGTCTTTATTTACAGTTTATGTGAATAAACTTAAATGAATCTTAAAATGGAAATAAAATAAATTAATGTAGAACAGTTATTTGATCTAATTGAAACACCACGTTCTACAGAAAGCTATGTGAATACACATTTTCAACTTTATGTGTTAAAAATTTGATTTCAGAAGTAGTTTTCCTAAAATTACCATCCTGTTGAAGTAGCTGTTGAGATGTCTTTGGCAGGTTTGTGACAGAATAGCAATGTAAATCAATGAGAAAAATATGGATCATTATAGGAATTTAGTTGTAAAAGTTGACTATCTGGAGAAAAGTTCAAATTGGATGCTTTTCCTATTTATGAGCACAAAATTAGAAACAGAATAAAGACCCCATCATACACGCACAATTGTCTCGCTTGGATAGGATTGCTTAAATCTATCATTGAACATTGAAAGCACAAATCCTGAAGTAGACATATTTCACTACATAAAAAAATCACATTGTTCTTTCTGTCTGATTTTGCATTGGTAAGAGAGTGCAAGAGATACATTGGAGAATTTTTCAGATTGGAAACTATACAAGTTAAAATGAAGATTGTTTATACATGTGCTTGCCATTAATTATGAAGCATAATACCCAAAATGTTTTTATATTAATATGAACATTTTGACACTTTTTTTTGTTAATAATATGAACCTCAGAGGTTCTCAGGTGAGAAGGATTCATCAATTTCAAGATAAGGTTTTTGTTTGGGGAATGAAAGTAATAGTACTAAGGAAGGTTTGAAAAGGAGACCAACTATGTGAAATGTTTTTTTTTTTAAAATAAGTAAATCGTAAAGACATTACCCATAATGCTTGGGGATGTACTTGTTAAATAATGTATGTATTTTTATAATCTTGGATTACTTAGTAATATAATACACAATGTATCTGGCATAAAGAATAGAAAAAAATTATGTGGTGTTAAAATAGTTGCAAAATAAAAATTTTTAAATAAGACAAAAAAAAAAGCGATAGATGCATGTAATCATGGGTATCCATGGAAAACATTATCAATTGTTAGTGAATAAAGTAAAATTTATTAAAAGATTACTACACCTCAGGGAAGCAGGGATTTCTCCAAAAAATTCAAGGTCTCTTCAATATTATGGTCGTATAAGTAAAATACACCATACTGTACCGTATCAATGTCTTAAAATAATTGATCAGTCACCACCCATTCCTGATTTAAAACATAATAACGAAGTAAAACCTTGTTCGTAGTGATAAAAATATTCTTGTTAAAAGCTGTTTTCCTGGTTTATAGCAGAAGCAAACGTACATTTTAAAATATCAAGAGTAATGAAATGAATACCTCTGTGTGAATTTTCTAGTATTGAAATGAAAGGTTTGTGTATGCATGTGTAATCTTAATGTGACTGAAAGTCAGCACCATACATAATGGTAGAAAGTGGAACACTGAGAAACATTTTCATTAAAGTCAGGAATTAGACAATAATATCTCTCTCAACAGTTTTATTTATTATTGCTTTGTAGAAGTAATGAAATTAAGCAAGAAAAAAACTTGTTACAGATATTAGAAAAGAGGAAAAAGAAGAGATTCCTTTTTGGTAGTTCTTGTGTATATATTCTTAGAACCCCTGAAGAATGAAATAAAATGCTATTTGAACCAATAAAGAAGATTCAGTAAGGTTGCAAATCTAAAAAAATGAATACTTTCAAAATATTATTTTATATGCAAATTATAACCAGTTTAAAACTATAATGGAAGAATGAATTTATTTACATAGCAAACAAAATGAAGATGGCCAGTAATACAAAATAGTTACAGAATGGAAATTTTAAGGAAATGGGCAAAATGTTCTCAGCCATAAAACAATATTGCCTTTGGAAAGGGAGATTCAACTTCCAAGATTCAATAACTTGCTCCTTCTAAGTTAATATGTTAAACAGTGAAATCTTCTTACTAGCTGACAATTCATGCCTACAATTTATCTTATTTCCTCTTTTAGACTACCTCTGAGCTCAAACAGAAAATGAAGTCCAAGTTTGGAAATAATTTGCCAACTTTCAGTCCTGCCTCATGCAATCTTTCCCCATCTCACTTATCACAATTAGCTATTCCTAGGAAGTAAAGCCTGTCCTGTTTGTACCACATGCCAACCACTGTAGGCATGGGCACTTGCTTTCGATCCTAAGTTCTTTGTCCTTCTACAGTAGGGTACACAGATTTCACAGGTTGGTAGAAACTGGGCCAGTAAGCATGTATCTCGTCTCTTCTCCCCAGAGCTAACTGATATTTTTCTTGCGGTCATACAACTCAAAATTGGCAAAATTTAAGATTTGTAAAGAGAATTTGGAAAACTAGTCTTTTTATTTGAAATATTTAAATCTTTAAACATAGGGAGCCTATTTAAAAAGTAATCACTGTGTCCATTGCAAATAAACCACACTGGTGACAAAATTGGACTTGTGGCCTGGCTCATACTGCTTGCTTTAGTTTTTGGCATATTAAAATCCATGAGGAAAAATATGGAGTAGGGTGGAGAGAGTGTTTCAAGTTGTAAGTCTCCTATTTTTGCTCCAGAGTGTGGTGCAAGAAATCATTCTGTATACATCTTATTTGCTACCAGTCCTAAAACTGAGTTGAGCAGAAAGAGAGAGAGAGAGAGAGAGAGAGAGAGAGAGAGTTTATGTGTGTGTGTGTACACATACTCAAGTACCTTGAAATTCTTTCTGTGTTTAATCCCTTTAAGTCAATGAAAAGGAATTTAAATTTCCTCTCCTAATGTTTTATCAAACATTCCTATGCTTTTGCCTTCCAATCAGGTATTTTTGGTCACTGTCTGGAATTTTGAGCTCTACATGGTGCCTCTGGCATTACTGTTGCTTTTTGTCTACAATTTCATCAGACCCATGAAAGGCAAAATCAGCAATATCCAGGACAGTCAGGTAAGCAAAATTTACAGACTTCTGGCTTCCGACTAATGAAAAATACATTAGCAGTAATGATGAGGCACCACCACCAAATAATGCTCCAAATCCATTTTGTTGGAGCCATGATAAGCACATACCCTGATACCTGTTAGTAAATATCAGAGACTTGGATTGCTTCCTTCTCTGGCCTTCCCAACACTGGAGTTGAAAGAAAACAATAATACCACATAGAAACCTTATTACAAAGATTGACTGTATTCACACTAGTGCATATTCACCTGTCTAATGTTTCAGTAAGGGACCCAAATGGAAAGAAAAATCATTCCAACCACGAGCCTCACTATAACACAGTATAAGAGTGTCAGCCTTAACAGAATCATGAATATTTCATTTGTCAGAGTAAACAAAACTGTTTCTAGAAAGTATAAGTTGGTGATACATTTGTGAAGTTGAATGCCTTCAAAAGGCACTCACTTAATAGCTCTTTATTTAGAGATAACAGTTTTATGTAGATTATGCATCATGTTTGCAGTCTTGTCACAGTATCCCTGAATATTAGAAGTATTATTTCACAAGAACACTAAAAATACTAACGCTAAAGTTCCATACAAAAACTTTAAAATGTGAATGAGTTTCATTTGCATTGTGTAATTTCAGCTGATGGTCTATTAATAAATTGTGGGATCTCCTTTCAGGAGATCGCAGACATAGAAGAGGAGGAGGACGAGGATGACAAGGTGAGTGTGCTCATCAAAGAGCCTGAAAAGGACAAAAATGTTGGCAATAGAAGTTCTCCTCCAGGCTGTGTGTATGTGTGTGTGCTGTTTTTCTCAGTAGTAGAGAGTGAATAGTGTAATGAGATTGGAATATCTTTTGGGATGTTTAAAATGCAATAGCTGTCATATCTATTTGCCTGCTTATCCAAATATGATAGCAGTAGCATTTGCCTTATTCATCTTACAAGTCTTTTTTCATTGGCAGATGCTAATTATATATTTTTCTGGCAGACACTGTGATGTTTGGGACCTTAATAAGATTTTTAAAAATGAGACTGAGAGGGGGTAAAAGAAGGAGTAACTGAAGTGCTCTAAAAAAGCACAGTGATAGGTCGTTGCCTGGATGCAAGCCAAGAACAGTCTTCCCCTTTGTAGATAAAAGATAGCATGGGGAGTCAAGAGAAAATCAAGGGAAATTGTTGCTCCTTTAGGTTCCTGTCTGCACTCTGTGGTGTGGTCACCCACTTCCGAGCCTGTCACTTCCCCAGCTGTTGCTGGCAGTGATTTCAGCTACATGTCTGTGTACATCTGTCCTTTCTCTTCTCCTGGGAGAATCTCTCAAATCTGCTGCTTTTGTTGTCATTACACTTTCAGACAAACCTTCTGGAACAAAATGAAAAAAGCAAAGTGCCAAATGAAATGCTTCTAGCTTAATGGACTTACAGTTTCCTGAAACCTATGGGTATATGGAGCTTATGATGGTGGCATGGAGGAAGCTTGGGGGAGAGGAAAGGGTACAAGGGAGAACCATAAGAGCAAGTATGCTGTATAAATCCCTATACAATAAAAGTTAATTCAAAGACACTGAGTCCATGACAAAGAGAGTCTTAAAATTAATTGAGTAGTCCAGATGGTTTTGCCTATTTGAAGCAAATGGGTAGATTACCACAACCTTATTTGTTGTTCTAAGGTGCTCATTAGTAGCAAAGCAATAAAATAAAGTAAAATATATATTTTTTAAAAATCCACCTTTTTTTCTGGATAGACAACTCACCACTTCAATTTGTCCATTAATTCAGAAGCATCCTGACACTGTTTGTGCATTTGCTTTGTTTTTATGGAGCCCTCATTATGTAGATCTGGTTGATTAAACCACTGGCTATTGGTAACTGTCAATCTCCAGTCTGTATCCTCTTTCTGGGGTGGGAGGGAGGTGCCTGAAAATTCCAAACCTGTAATCACACGATTGTTTCCCCTGTCAACCAGCTCCCCATCCTTAGTGACTTTCCAAAAGTCACCTCAAAGAATCTAATTCCTAATATATTCTGATAGGCTGTGAGGAAGAAGAGAAGGAAAATGTCTTGCATTTTATGTACATGTCACTGGACCAAATATGAGGCAAGTGCACCCTCAGAAGACAGGCTGGTGTTTTAGCTATAATGGCCGAGATGGGTTGTTATGTACCTGCTGAAATGTGTAGGCTTACACCAGTTAATGAAGTATTTACTAGACTTAGTGCCTCAGCTAGAATAATATGAAGCAAAATTATGTTTTTTGTTGAATTGAGTGAAACTGCCAGCATAGTTATATATGCAACAGTACATTTTCTGATACTTGTGGATAAATTAGGAAGAGGTATTATAGGATTTGATGGGCCAGAAATGGTAAATGCAGTTGCTAAAGAACTTTCTGAGACCATAAACTGTCTTACATTGTTTTCTATCCATTACCATTCATTAGTAGAAAATAATTCTGAAAATGTTTCTGTGTTCCTAGACATATAATGTGCATGGTAGAAAATAAATGAGAAGACTCCTGCCAGGAGGTTATTACTTTTCTGTATGAATTAATTAAGGGTGCTTGTCCTCAGAGCTATGGCTTTAATGTAGCAAGCCTTGCTAATCTTCCAGAGGAAGTGACTCAAGAGGTACATAGACAAGCAAGGGAATTTGAGAAGATGGCTCAGTCACTATGGGTATTTCAGGAAGTGTCCTTGCTAGGGAAGAAAACTATAGTTGTTGAAACTGTCTATAAGTTGCTGAGTTTGATTAAGGAATTATAGACTACTTTGGAATCATAAAGTTGACTTTGAACAATGGTGGTAAATTCTCATGATATTATGACCTAAAAAACTTTATTTTTAAAAATAAAAACTGTCATCTTTTTAACTTAAACTCAGGTGTGGCTGAAAGAGGTTTCTTGTGAATAGCAAAAGATTCTCTTTCCCTTCTTTCTAGATCTGGAGTGATTTCAGGCACTGGGGACGTAAGCAACTATAACAAAACATATTTCTACCATCCTTTTCACTTAGCCAATTCCAAGAATTGGCTAGGAACCAGGAACAAAAGCCAAATATATATATTTCTTATTATATCACAATATCACACTAGGCAAAATTCTAAGTTTTTATAACAAAAACTCAGAAGAGAGGAACATGTCTTTTTGTTTGGTCAAGTCTGTTTAAATAAGCTGCTCATTGGAAGAGGACCCTGTCTACCTTTTGGGATAATTATGTCCATATGCCTTTGACCTGCCTGATAAAGGAAAGCTTCTGACATGAAGGCAATGGAAAAGTGGTGTTCTGCAACTGGCAGTCAACAAAATCAGGCCATAAATCTCGACCAGTGAGTGTCAGTGTCCAGTCTTCAACTGAGGTGTTTCAAGGGCTGCCTGGAAGTATAGGTACAGAGCCATCTTGGCTGTCTCTCTAGGCAAGGATGAGCGAAGAGAGTCTAGCAGTCAGCAATAGGGATGAGCCTTGGATCCATTGATTTCATCTTCACATGCATTACACATATTAGTTATGTCAGCCTGCTCCATGGCTGAGAGTATTGACGGTATGTCTCTTCTCCCTCCCCAGAGCAAGTTCATTTGTGAGATATTTTTATTGAAGTATTTCAATATGACCTTTCGATAGCCAAAGCATAGCCATAGTTGTTTTCCTTCCTTGATTTTATAGCTCCATGAAATGTTCTAAAGGAAAGAATCTAAAACCAAAATTGGACTTCTATGGATGCCTATCCTGATGAATACACCCTTCTATTGTAGGGGAGACTGGCAAACATTTTAGTCTTTGCCCGTGTTTTTTTTTTTTTTTTCCACTCTTCCTTCTGTTGGAGATTTGTTAAAATAGATTAAACTTGAAGTTTAAAGGCAAGATTTCTTAAAGGCACATCCCATATGCATGACAATATATCATTTCCTCTCCATTTGTAGCAACCTCCACTGATAGGATGTGCTCATCTTGGATCTGGACAGAGTGACTCCCCACCCCAGTGGACTGTCTGAATGGTGTTTCCCACTGAGCCCCACTGGCTTCTGCTGCATGTTTGCCATGACAGACTGTGCTTCTGGGATATGTAACATGCCCGAGTCAAAAGGAACTGTTTACAAATTATAAACACATAGCCATTCTGTACAAAACCAGAAAAGGAGAGAAAATCCTTTCTACCCAAACTATCCATCTTGATAATGACACTCCTTAATTGCCAGCACCCCTTCCCACCAAATAACTTCAGGGATGGCTGTGGAAGATGAAAGCCTGCCTGGCCCCTTTGGCCCTGCTTCCTTGGGAGATGAGTGCAATCCCATTTGCTGCTTGCCTCCAGTGCACAGAGCAGGACACAGTCTGGGGTCTGTCATACTTTTATTGTCTGGAAAAAAAGTGTTTGTGAAATGAAATCACTGCAGACTATTGCTTCTTCTCATTGTTAAAAGTACATGGTGATAATCTGTATTAGAAACCAGACTGGACTCTATAATTTTGCCTTCTTTTCTTTTGTGGACTTTCAGTGATGGCACAGAAGTTTCAGGTAACTAGTTTTTGGTTTTTAGGAGACAAAACATTCAGACTAAACTTTGAAGAGAGGAATCCTTTTTTCTTACACTTGATGGCCCGTGTAAGAAATTGCTTGTTATAAGTATAGTTTGCTAGAGACCCCAGAACAAACAGATAATGGCTAAGTTCAGCCAACAGCAATCAGTTGACATTTCCTATTTGTATTAGATTCCATATGTGGAATCCTTCCGTGTGGACTTTATTTGTACGGATGGATTACAATGAAAATTGCATTAATTTTCTACACAGTAAAGGTCAGTAATTGAAGCATGAACCAAGAAACTATTGTGTAAAATGCTGTATCCCATACTTAGGAAAGGTCATGCAAGACAATAATATCTTGTTTTCATTGCTGAAGGTATAAATACTTGCATTAGAGTTTCTTTCTTTTTCCAGCCCAACAATCACTTACACAGAATATTTCAGCATTTACTATTAAGATCAGCAAGAAGAAATCATAAGGGCATGTAATAAAAGGGAAAAAAACCCACTGCTTTTGGCTCTCAGAAGAAACTACTTCGAGACCTACATTGTGGGTTGGTTTGTTTATAACTAGGCTGTCATAGGACTTGAATGATTTCTTCTTTTAGGATCATCAGTGAGGTCACAATTGCCTGACAGTGTTTATGAAGAAAGAAAATCCTCCCTTAATATCAGTTCTTGCTAAAAAACAGGCATGCATTTTTTTCCTTTAAGAAAACAAGATACACTGAATACATTTTTGTTGGTTGAGGGACATTTTCTAATGAAAGAATATTAGATATTAGATCTGTGTCCTGTTTACACAAATTAGAATGCTATCATTAAAATTTAAGCACATCCTAAACCATCAATTTCAGCATTCAAAGTGATTTTCCTCCTCCAAACCAATTAGTGTCCTCATCACTGCCCAGGCAGAACCTCTGTAGTGGGAGAAGCACGTGGAATATGTGTTTGCAGTTCTCTCTGTGAATTAGCCTTCAGCATGAGTTCTTTAGGTCCACCATTGCTCATTCCTTCTGTTTCTTTGTTCCAGAGAGGGAGAGTATCTTCTGTATGTTGTGTTGACCAAAGAATACTGTTGTGCACAGAGGAAGTCTTACAACCTACTAGCAAGAGTAGTGTTCTTATTTTTCCTTTGTGCTTTCTTAAGGATGTCCAAAAGATAATAAACTAATCAGGGAATCTTTAAAAATGATAGTATAATCAGTGCTACTTAATGATGATAAAGTGTGGCATTTTTAAGGAAATACAGAAATCAAAAAAGATTATTGAATAGATAATAAGAGTTAACACAAACACATAATATCAGAGCGTATACAATCTATATACACAGCATATTGCAGAAGACCTGCTGTGGATAATTTTCAGTAGAATAAAGTAAATGAGCATTCTGATTTAAACCTTCT
The DNA here is from genome assembly GCF_047511655.1 of Castor canadensis. Lineage (NCBI taxonomy): Eukaryota > Metazoa > Chordata > Mammalia > Rodentia > Castoridae > Castor > Castor canadensis. The sequence continues at coordinate 35,033,052 of NC_133404.1, read as the reverse complement.
TAATTTGATTTAAGACTATTAAATCAAATAACTATTTGTGATGACTATTAGTGATGAAGTGATTTAATTGCTAAGATTTCTAGAATACCATCTTACTTTCCAGATTTTAGTAGCTCAATGTACTCCAGCCACTTCTTAGTGATTAATATATACATGTTTTGAACCAGAAGATGGTATCTTCCTGAGTTCCTGTACTCCTTTGACACATCAACTTGCTTACAGTTCCTTCTTAGAAATCAAACCTCCTTTCTTAAAAGGGTTTCACTTCATTATCTTCAGAAGTAATCCAAAAATGTTATTAACCTTGCCTTTTGGATCATTATTCAGCAACATTATTATCACATTGACCAATATCCCTAGTATTTATAGATCTTTTATGATATCTACAGTAAGTATTGTACTTGCTATGTTATTTTTAAATATTGTAAATATGTCATACCAGACTTGAAATTGTACAAACTATCTATCAGTCTATTAGCTAACATGTAATAGCTAACAGAATAGAATCAGAGGTTCTGATTATTTTTGTAGTCTGTTGCATTGAGTGTTTAAATTTCCCATTGCTTAAAATTATTACATCAAGCTGAGTTAGAATGCACTGAAAATTATAACCCAGTTATTCTCTAGTCATTTTTTCTGAGGATAGCAACTGTTATTCTTGTCTTTCTTAATGAAACTCCTCTGTTTCAGGCCAGCCCACCCTAAGTCTTCTTATCCAAGAAGTTTATGAGATAATCATTAGATAACTTATAAGAATATTGATAGGTACTTTGTAAGATAACTGATAAAAAAGTGAAATACCATTTTTTTTCAGAAGGAAAAGTAAGTAATGAGTGATAAAATAATTGAAACAATAATAGTTACATAAAACAAGACCTGTGTTGAAAAAGAATAATTTAAATAATAAGATTTATGAAAGTATCAGTATTTTTAGAATGTTCACAGTTTGCAGGCTATAATATCCTATAACTTATTTAATATCAAAACTATTATATTTGATATTTTTCACTTCTACAAATGAACAAATCCTGGTTAAGAATAATTTATACATCTGAGATTTCCCAGTTAAGACAGTTGCAAGATACAAACCCAACTCTAACCTAAAACTTACTTATTTTTGACTATGCTGTATTGTTTTAAAGCAGAATATCATTGGTGTATTCATTAATATGTCCACTATATTATAGGAAATATTTATTGATTGCTTTCACTGTATCAGAGTTTGTCAGTACAAAGATTGTGATATAAACAAGGTACCAAGACTAAATAACCATGGTGCTGGGTGGCTGAGTCCTGTGTTATCAAAGGATTGTAAACTATGTTGGGCAGTTGAACAGAACTGTGTGTGTGTGCAGGAAAGATCAGGTGTGCTAATAGGAACTCATACTTGGGTTGAGTTTTAGGGTAATAACTACCTTTTCCAATTATTGATCACATAAAAAGCTATTTCTGTCCTCACTCTCCCACCTGTGAGAAAGCTAAGAGCTGCACATTGATAAATTAGAAACTCTTGCTAAGTATTATTTATCTACAGTAGTTCAGGCTATAGAAAACCATTGGCCTCTTTATCTGTGATAGAATCAAGTTCTATCAATGAACTCAGAGAAATTTAGGATGATAATCAATCTCCCCAAGTTGTAAGTGCCAAATATTTTTTCCTAAACTCAGTTTTCTCAATTGATAAATTCATCAATATCTTCCTCTTGATGTTGCTGTCTATTCCTTTTTTTTTTTAACCTTTTCATTCAATATAAGGCAAGATTCTTGGTGCCAGGCAGAAACACCTGTAGGTAAATACCAGTGCAGTGCCTAAGTACGTTATGTAATGAACAGAGAGTTGGAGCAGTAGAAGTCACTTAGAAATGATATTGATTCAAAATCCAAACCCTGTTTTATATTCATTTCCCACAGTAAAAGAACTACTTGAGAAAGAAGTACTCCCAAGAAAGAATACAGATTTCTACCCCTCCCCCCATCTAAGTCGTGTGCTCATGGCTCCTCCTCCATGTGTGTGGGAGTTTGTGTGTGTGTCTGCATGCCCCCAAAATGTCTCATGGGAGAAAACTCTGGAAACAATTTCCAGTGCATTAAGCCAGGATTCCCAAAGAACATTTTTTTAACCTCATATATCAGAAATGTTGCTTTGCATTGTTTTTTTCCTTATCTTCTTATTTGGACAAAGAAGATGAGGAAAAATTTTCTTTTTCACATTAAATACCATTCCATGTATTTCTAATGTTTTTAATTCTTATTTTTCATTTTAGTGAAAGTATAGTAAAGTTTATTCGGAAAGGAATTTTGTATAACAGGATAAAAGTGGGGAACAAATAAAAATGGGAGTAAAGACTTCAAGTTTTCAAATTGTAGTCTCTTAATACTCAGTGCAATGAATGACCAAACATATTCTTCTTGTGTAAAGTCACATTTTTGCATCTTTTGTCTGGGTGGCTGAAATTACTGTGATGATCTTGAAATAAAAATTTTTCATTCATTCCTTTTGGGAACCATGTCCTGTGACAAACACCACTCCATTTTTAAGCAGGTCAGAAGGATTTTTCCTGACAGGGTCAATTTTCAGAACTATCTCTGGTTTTGCTTAGATAATTAATAGAAAAATGAGAGTTTTTCTAAATGAGAACATGCAGGAAAGATTTAAAGTAACATACTGATTATATAATTAATTTTCAGTTGTAAATTCATTTTGATGGTGTTAATTCCCTCCTAGAGGCATGAAGCTAGTTTATTGCACCTACAGTGCTGGGCTTACTGGAGACACAGGGGAGACCACGAGGCCTTGAGGAAGGAAAGACTTGCTTTCTGATTTGTTCTCTATGGGTTTTGTTTGGTTTTTTGAAGAATGAACAGCTATGGTACACAGGCATGTTATTTGTTCTTAATTCAACTGTTTTTAAAACTTGGTCAAAAGACTCAGTCCTTTTGATGTTTTATAAACAAAGGGACAATTTACAAAGGGTAATCTTGTGTTTATTTTAATATGATATAGTATTTTAGGTTATTCACTTGGAGCTTATCATTATTTTTCTAAACAATTAATGCCATTTTTCCTTTTAGTGAATTAAAAAAAAAACCCAAGGGAGGTTAAGATGCGAATTCTGGATTAGTAAACTTCCATGATTTCCTCACTGCTGCTATGTGGTGATGTATGCTTACTTATAAAGTAGACCCTAAATCATGAGAGTTTTACTTACGCAGGATTCTGTGTTTTTTCAGGTTTTTCATGACAAGTACAGTTCCCATTCTTTTCAAATATAGAAATATAAAACTATATGTTTAGTCACAATTATCTTATGCATTTGTGTAATCACACCACTGGCTATCACTATTTTTATTACACATTTTCCTGTACAGTGAAAATATGAATGCACACAGGCGGCAGTTGGTCTTTCTGAATGAATCACTCCTTACTCTTCCAAGGCTGTTTGGTGGTGGCAGCAGATGTAATGTTGCGTATGCTAAACTGTGTTATCACCACATTCCCTGCTTCAATCTGAGATGTGTAAATAAAGCCAGCATGATGTAGCTAGATCTGCCAGCTGATCTTTCATACAACTCAGGGCAACATGAGCAGACTTGTCCTGGGAGATCATTTCTTTTGAAATTTAAATTAACCCCAGTATTTTTTAACCTAGATGCAAGGTATCTTTTTTTTCTTTTTGCCTGCTTGAAGGGAAGGGGCTTATGTTTATGAAACACTTAAAATGTCCCTGTATAATAAGGTTTTCTCCAATTAGGTCGAGCATTTTGATCTCCATTTGCCGAAAATGCAATTGTATTCAGAGAGGGTTAAAACTAGTGATGATCACAGCTATGGCTTGAATCTGGTTTGAGTGTTTTGTTCAAGGTTTCAGATACTGGGAACTTTGGTCCTCAGTGACAATGTTGAGATGGTAGAATCTTTAAGAGGTAGTGCCTACTGGAAATTTGGTCACTGGGAGCCACACAAGGAAGGGATCAGTGCTATTCCTGGGAAGCGATGCTCTCCAGAGAGGTTGTTGTGAAGTGAGAACACCCCATGTGTGTGGCCTCTGCTGCATGCAGCTGGTTCCCTTTCTGTTTTCTGTCATACTTTGCCATCAGAAAAATGATTCAAATTAAGTTCTTTATAAGTCACCCAACCTCAAATACTTTGTTTTAGCAACATAATTGCTAAAGTGGGGCAATACAATTGCAAAGCCATTAGATAACAGGACCAGAGTTACATCCAGTTGCCTGTGACTTCATAGCCTGCTGTAAATGATGCATGTACCTGGGTTTTCTGAAAGTAGCAACACTAATACTAAACGCTATGTAATGTATCCATTGTCATATTGGTGGATGTTATTAACAAGAGTCATAAAATCAAGACCTCTTATTTTAAAACAGATAAAAGTGAAAGAAACGTTTGCTACCTTAAAGATAAACATGTTTCCAAAATATGTAACTTTATGGAGATTGTATGTCTTAGAGCTTTTTTTTTTTCATTTTCAGATAATTTTTCATCTGTTAGTATAAACAATGCTTGGTTACCTACCATACTGCTGAATTTCCCAAATATTTTCAAAAGACAAAATATATTTTGGGCCAAAAAATGCTGGAAAGGAACTGCAGGTAGAAATGAGTAACTAGAGAAGGTTTTTAAAGTTATATGGAAAATATAGAGAACATAACCATAATGACGAGGGTAGAGAAAGTAGAACAAATATGAACAAAGTGTCTACTTTTTAAGCATCTGCCAGAAACTTTTGGGGTTCTTCTGGTGGAAAGGACACTTGTTTCGGAGTTAGTAGTCCTAGATTGGAACTCGTAGTCATGTATATGTGAACATTTAAAATTGTGGACATAAACAACTTCCTGAATCTCTCTTTGGATGCTGGCTTCCTGTAAATAGAAATACTAGTACTGAAGGCTTTGTGATATGTCCACTGGCACATTGGTAGCTCAAAGGAAAGAAATTCTACTGTGCAGAAAGTGAAAAGAACATTTGCTACTAGAATGATTGCAGGGGTAGAGATGTAATGCAAATTGAAGGAGCAGAGATGGTAGTCAGTGTAGACTGGAACTCTGAGGAGGCATCTCAAAACCATGGAACTTGTGTGAGGTCCTCTATCATTCACCTTAGTTTATGAGGCCTAGGATTTTCTCTTGAATTCTAAGTATTTACTTATTTTCTGGGTCAAAGTAAATAATCCTTTGACACTATTACACACTTGACATCCTACTCTTCCCTGAATCAATCCATTTCTCCATCAAACAAACACTGCTTGCATCCAGGAGGTATTGAGTGCAGTTCTTTATGCTGGGAACAGAGTCAGATAGGGAAGACATGACCTATCTGTTGGTCCATTATACAATGTGAAGGTTGCAGAAGATACTAATGAAACATCCAAATATGAAGGTATAAATACCATCTTCCTGTAGCATAGAAGCTAGCATCCTTTCATCAACACAGACATTGTCCCAGGGCTATCAAAGGCATTCAGAGATCAGAAACTACCTGTGACCCTAATCATGATGCTACATGCCCTCAGATGGTCATTTCCCCTGTTGTACATGAGTGTCAAAGGCCTTGTGAAGGGATTCTCAGGAGGGCTGGAAATGCAGGAACAAGTGTTTCTCCCCTACTGTTAAAAAGAATTCTCTAGAAAGAATTGGTCCCCTCCTGTACTAATGAATGTTAGGGGAAATTCTCAGAAAGTTTCTTTTCATTAATATTCTCCATTTTTGAGCCAAGTATTGCACTTAATATTTCCACTGGGATAAGTTGTGCAGGCTCTCAGTTTATGCTTTCTGCTTCTTCTGTGGTCATTCTAACAGTCCATGAAATGCATGTATGGGGACCAGAGTCCTTATAGATGAACACCAGTTTAAATGTAACAAACCACCAGGGATAACCTACATCTGACTCATTCCAGGGGCTGAGTAATGAGCTAAAGCTTTTGGATGGTCATTAATAAAACAAAGTGCTCTTGAGTTAGCCAACTCTCGTCGCAGGAACTGGGGTGGAGAAGTATGGAATGTTTCTGCCCAATCAACTACATGATATTCCTGCCTACCACGACTTGGTCGTTACCAGGGCCAGTTGAGGATGGCTAATAGGTGTGTGTTAAATATATGCATAATTGAAACTGTCCTGTAGTAAAAAGTAGCCTGAACACTTTATGACAATGTTTTATTTCACCCATTGTATTTAAAACTTTTATAATGCATTTGTAATATGTAAATAAGAATACAAAGTACATTCCTAATGAATAAATGAATACTCATACTCGATTCCTTGATGACTAACTATAGCTTAGTCTGTTTTGTGTTACTATAATAACATTCCTGAGCTTTGTACTTCATACTTAGCATTCATACATGATTTAGGTAACTAAGTATTTTTAAAGGGTTATCAAGGAATTATTTCAGTGTAACAAGATAAAGTAGGGATAATAGGCAAAAAAAGGGGGAAACATTTCCTGGTCTCCATTCAGGACAAGGGAGTAAAGACTCCTCAGAACTCCTTCTGAGGGTGTTGACCCAATTACCGAATCACCTGTCACTAGGCCCTACCTTTTAAAAACCCATCAGCTCTTAATACTACTCCCTGCAGACCAACCCACTGGCAGATGAACCTTTTAGGAAACAAATCCTATCCAAACCCTAGCAAACTGATAAATGTTAACATTTCCTAATTAACCCAGGGTCTCTGATTCATGTCACTGACACATGTAAACCTAAGTCACAAACTTGCTAAAGAAGCATCAAAGCCTGTGTCAACAGGAAGTAGTTACCTCAAGAATATTGATTCTGTTCCAGCTACTTGGGAGGCATAGACAGGATCATCACAATTCAAAGCCAACACGGCAAAAGTTGGCCAAACCCTACCTCAAAAACAAGATGGATGTTGGTGGCATGTGCCTGTGGTCCCAGCTACTTGGGACCAACCCTCCCCAAAGCCAGAGACCCTATATGAAAAGCACTAAAAGCAAAGGGATTAGTATGTGTCTCTGGGGATACTGTACTTGCTTAGTAAGTGTAAAGTACTGAGCTCAATCCCTTGTGCCACCATAAAAAAATAGTTTCTGAAAAAATGATTTTTAATACAACACAGCTGGAAATATATATTGATATATCTTCTTGTGAAACATGCATTTTCATTTAGACTGTTTTTCTACATTAATTCATCTTATTTTCCATTCTGAAGTTTCATTGTTCAAACATGATAAATGGCAAAGATACTGTCAATCCACCTGCTAGAATACAATTCAAACAGAATGTCAAATAAGTTAGTTATGCAATTGCTTTGATCTTTTTCACTCAATATGTGGAAACAAAGTGAAGACATTGAAAGTAAATTTTAGTATTGTCCTTTGTTGCTCACCATCCATCTTATTTTTGGAATAATTGAACTTTTGAAGAACTTTAAGTCAAACTATGTATTTCCCAAAGCTATTGAACTCTTGAAAAAAGAAAGAAATCTTTTAAATTTTTTGGTGCATTTTGGTTATAATCATTTAGAAAATTTTCCTGACTGAAGTGCCAAGTACCTTCATTGTTGGAAGGTTTTCATTAATGGATGTGAATGAAAAAGGTGGCAAAAGACATTACACTTTTTTCTATGAAAGCAATGTGATTTTAAATTCTGAAGCTACTTTTTTAGGGTGGGTGGAACTATGGGGAAAAATCTTCTATTTCTAATAGAATATAAATGGGAAAAATAGAGAAGGCATTGATTTTTTTTCAAAATAAATTTTGTTAAACCTTGTAACAAATCATAGACACATTTTATGTGAAGAATTGTCTTGAACAATATTTAACAGAGAAAGTTCACAGAAATATACTAAAATAATGTACTTGAAGATATTTGAGCTGAAACATAGATTTCAGAATTTCAAATAGGGAACTGAGAATATTTTCCATCAATGACATTTTGTTCTAAGTTTTCAAGGTACCTAAGTTCTTGTAGAGGAATTATCTCTTAATTAATTATGGTCTACAGTAGAGTCAATTAAAGTGTCAATTTAATGACCATTTAGTACAGCTCTGAGGTAGATTAAGAACAATCTCATGAAATATTAGAAATGAAAAGATGACATTAAAAACTATATATATTGAATAATAGTCCTGACATGGATTTATAGACAGATACAACTAAATTAGGAATATGTACTATTAATAATCATTCTTTCTGTGTCATTTAAAATAGTCACACAATCAGCATGAATACCTTTTTATTTTAATATGCACAATGTATACTAGGTTTTTGAAAAAAATGTTTATGAAAATAAGGCAAAATAAATTTATAGCTCTATCAATATAATAAAACCAAGTTGTCAATTAATAGACAATTCAAAGATTACATAATTTTGATTGCTTTCACTTTAAAAAACATACAGCTAAGGATGATATTTTTTCATCCTGGACAATAGTGGGCTTTTTAGCTTAGTCTTTGGATACTGAATATTCCAACTACAGCATCAAATTCATTAAAAACTAAAAGGACTGTGGAAATCGTCTATTGTTCTGAAATATTTATTCATGTTTTCTTCATAACCAGAACTTAAGTATTTGGTTGTTTCATAGAAGAAAAAAAATCAAACAATTAAAATAGGAAGTTTTTATTAAATTGAACCACATGGTAATTTGAGTCATTTTCCAAAAAATTGTTTTGACCTAAACTGGATGCTGCTGAAAAGAGGAAGCCACTTTTGCCCTTTGGGTCAAATTCCCCAGTGCTTCAAATGTTCCTTTATAAACATGAGTACTTATGTGGCAGACAGAGCAGGGTTGTCACCATTGTGCCCATTAAGAGATGTCAGCAGATTGCTGGGCATGAATGAGGTCGCTCTGGCAGCATATCAAATTTTTAACACAAACTGCTGAAAGTATCATAGTAAGGAGGAAAAAAAGAATTTTAAATTAGGATAAAAAGTTAAAATGTCTTGCAAGTTGCAAGAGGAAACAATGAATCCATATTTTCCTCTGTATTAGATGATTGGCTAAAGGAGTACCGAATGAATGGTAGGAAAAGAGTATGGACCAGATGGCAAGAAGTTACTCAAACCATCCCAGCATCCCTAACTAGAGATGAATAAGCAATGGTGCATTCCATCTTCTGCCAGTGTAGCTTCACAAACAAGGGCAGTTTGTACTATTTTTTTAAATATTTCTGCTATATCATCCTGCAGGGTGATGAGTGCTGCTTTACTCCAGTCTTATGGAACAGAAAATATTAGATGAAAATGGTTATCTTTTTAATTTGGCATACCAAGGGTATCATATGTATGTCCTAAATTGAGAAGCATTTTCTCAGTAATTTAGTGTAAATTCAATGCAAGTAAAATTCTTGATAAGAAAGTTTTATAGAGGTGTTTGAAGTCTTAGCACATAGCAGGTGTAGTAGGCACAATGACCCAGAGAGATGGGATGGTAGGGGGAATTAACTAGTCCCAATTATAGTCAAGTTCATAGGGAAGCTAGAACATACCTTCAGAATGTAAGAAACGGTAAAAGTAGCACTCTCTGGGGAATTTTCTTTCCTCAGTTATCTGAGTCATTTCTAAATTATATTTATAGCATCATGGCACAGTGAAAACACATTTAAGGTCTTCTGTATGCAAAGTAGGGAGAATATTCTTAGCAAGCTGAATTCTATTTCACACGAAGAAGTGGAAACTGAGGAAAAGGAGCTTATATTTGCTTCCAGTTCTATGAATAAATTATGATCAGCTGTCAAGTTTCTTTGTAAGGAATAATATGGGTAGATTGCTACCCACAGCAGTACGGTGCAATGGCATTATGGCACATCTGCAGGTGCTTGCTCTGTTTCTAAGGTGGTTGGCAAAGATGAGTAGAATGTTTCTCAGATTTGCAGTGTGCTGAGGACATTATTTTAAACGCACCATTTTGACTAAGATGCTACAGCATGAGGAAATGTGTTACGTGTAGCTCCAACATGCTAGGTTGTTACTGTGGGATCATGTCTGCAAGACTGTGATGAAGGTTACAGTGCTCTTGACATGACCTTGTGAGGATGGAGAGGAAACAAATCAGCCACGTTGTAGGGATTGCAGAATTCTGTGAGGGAGGTTGCAGACACTGCAGGGAATAGAATCCTCTGTTTCCAATGGGTTTCCACTCATCACTTCCTGATATTGAGGTAGCAACTGAGACTGGAGTTGATAAACATTTAAGTTGTGAAAAGTGTGACTTCTCTCTTGAAGTCACTCTATATTAGTTTTAAAAAAATGTTGTGCCAGCATGGTATGACTCTTTCTGAAAAGGAACAGAAAAAAAAAATGAAGTCACTAATTTAAATCTTGCTTTTATGTTTCCAGGAATCTGAGAAAAAGGGGTTAATTGAGAGACTCTATATGGTACAGGATATTGTTTCCACCGTTCAAAACATTTTGGAGGAAATAGCCTCTTTTGGAGAAAGAATTAAAAAGTAAGTTCTGAATGTGTGTTGTGATGTTGTAAGTAAATCTGCCCCCACAGGGACTGTGAGGGAATAGAGGATGGGTCAGAGAATTCAAAAACAAAAACAAAAGCAAGAGTGTTGCACAAACCCACTTTGACTTGGCTGGCTTGTTCTTTGAGCTTGTCAGCCTCACAGTTGGGTGGTATCTCAGAACTGGGGTGACCATATGGCTCAGTTTACACTAATTGTCCCAGCCTAGCTATTAATAGTGTCCTCTTCACTCTAAGAAATGTCCTGGTTTAGGTGACAAATTATGGAATAAAAAAATAGGTTACCTTATTCAGAATGAGAAAGAGAAGTAAATATTCTGTAAGGGAGCCTTTTTTTTATCTGAATCCCAGAATATAATAAATGCCTGGAGTGAAATTTTTTTCCTCAGTTCTCCAAAAAATTGTACTGAACCAGCAGTAACATAGATAGGTAGATAGACATGAAATTAATTCACCATGAATATAGGTGTCAACAGTGGTTGACAAATTCCATGTAATAGGAGAATACATATTTTCATTCTTGTAGAACATATGGTCTCTGATATATTCAACTCTATTGTTGAAGTGTAAAAGTAGTCACAGTTGCTACATAAAGAAATGAGTGTGATATATGTTCCAACAACACTTTGAAAAACAAAAAATGTAGACAGGTTGGATTTACTCAGAGCTAATCCATGATTTTCCACTGTCTACCATTGGGTAAAAGGGCTATCTTCTTTAACTGAGTCCTCTCAGTTATACACTCTATGATTCATGTGTTTTGTTTGTTTTGCTGTATACATTGTAAACCTGTATAACTTGGTTCTCATTTGGTAGCAGTGCTTAGGAAGGTTTTAAGTGCTTTTCTTTTGAATTATGAGTAGATTCTTTCCTTCTTTAATCCAGAATCATGCTAGAATAGTCTATGAATTAATTATTATTTTATCAGTCATGTCTATGTAGGTCATTCTGATTACATTAAAGACCATAAGGTTGTTGGAATCATATGAATAAGAAAGAGATTCCAATTAGTGTTAAAATCCAAGTGAAAGTTTTCTACCTCAAAATGCAGGGAAAGCAGTACTTTGTGATTAATACCAGGGAACATAAATAGCTAATATAAACTTTCTATGAACACTGTACTTCTTTCTCAGTTACATATGCAAACACATTGCCTTTGAATGCCCGTTTATTATCAGTGTGACAAAATATATAGTCCAAGATCACACAAGTCCTAAAGCATGAGTTTAGATTTGAATCTGTCCTCTTCACTGTTGTGTTATAATGTAGGAATATACCTTTTTTTTTTCAATAAGCAAGACAAATAGTAGTAAGCAATAGAATTCAATAGCACTATTGTTAGTGATAAAACTGGATGTATGGGGAGGTCCGGCCAGCCCAGAAAGGGCCATAGCAGAGAGATAGACAAAGGGCAAGTCTTTAACTCACAATTTATCAGCATCTCTGAGAAGAGGAAGGTATATGAACAAAAAATGTAGTGGGGGAGACCATGTGCACTGGATCAAAATCAAAAACTGTATGGTAGATAGAGGAAGATGGAAGGGATTTAATATATCTGTGCCATAGGGAGTAGAAATAGCAATGTGTGCAGATGAGGCATATCAAGCAGGGCCTTGAGTGGATGAAAAAGTCAGTGAAAACATAAAAAAACAATGAAGAATGTACTGGCAATAAGGAGGATAAGAGGATGTGGAGTGGGGGCAAGGCCCAGGAAGGAAGATCATGTTTGGGAAAACTGTCTCCGTTCTTAACAGCTCTATAGCACAAACGTAGCTGTTGTGCAGCTGGTAATGTTAAAGGAAATGTGTCTGATGAGAGAAGAGAGCAGAGTGATTTAAACAGACTCTGAACTCTGCCGTGCTTTTGAGTGGCAGCTGTGCCCAGCACAGCTGCAGTGGCCACATCTGAGCCGTGTTTTCAGCCCATGAACAGAGTACTGTTCTGCCCAGCTGCAACACAGGAAGGTTCATAAGTCTCAATTCCTATTAATTCTTTGGTCATTCATTATTACAGTGACCTTAAACTCTCTGCCGGGCATTCAAGGGGGATGTCATGTGTAACTCTATTGGAATTCTATTGTAATTCAGAGTTTAAGCATCAGGAAAACTTCCACCAATTTTTGGCAACTAGCAGATAGTCTTATATAAAAGATAGTCTTATATAAAAACATTTAGATCAAACTTCATTGCAGCAAATGGGTAAAACTCCAGTGGAATTTATATACATTTATAAGGAATAAATGGTGATTTTTTTTTCTTTTTTCTACTCTACCTTCTTTAATTACCTTCTCAATGTTATACAAATTTCAAATGTGTGTTTGGATCAAGCCGAAACATTTATTCAACATGTAGCATTTATATTATCCTAGACAGCAGGCAAGCTGTGTGAGAAGAGTTACATAAATTATATGTCCTATGATTATGAAGGGATAGCGCCAACCCTTGTGTCCTTGGAGGACATAATGACATAAAGATAGATCTAGGAGGACAGGTGAGTCATTCCTGCAGATATCCCAGAGTTCAGTGTAGAAGGCATATCCAAGTGGGAAGAAGTCCTGGCTAGAAAGGGAAGTTGACAATGAAGAAATGAAGATAAGGAAACAGGTCAAGTGTGGGTGGAATCACAGGGAGGCCACTGGGAATGACAGATTGGTGCATTTTGTGTCTTATCTGAGAGTAACATGTCCAAAGGGACATGAAGTGAGGGCAGAAAGACCAACTCGCAGTCAAGTGTGAGGTCTCTTGGTCCAACCTAGGAGTAAGTGATATTATGCTACTAAATTTTATGACTCAGAGTCTTCATCTGCGGAATGGGAATGACAATAATAATTCCTTCTGTATTTCAATTTTGGAAGAATTAAATGAATGAGTACTTATAAACCAGTGGATGGCATGAAGTAATTGCTTAAAAATATCGAATATTATCCTTGACAAAATGCCTTGACTTTTCCCTCTGTGTTGTAAACCCAATAAATATAAACCCATCTGTTTTTGGAAACATTTTAACAGTAAGATTGTGGGAAATCCATTAGTCCTTTGACTAATGAGTTGGCTGTTGAAAGGACAAATCTATTTCTGCGAATAAATCTGGTGAAAAACTCCATTGTAGTCTCTCATACAAATTCACATGGCACACCTGACACTTGCATACACACAAGCATTGGTATCTTTATTAGGTTTGCATCAGTTGGGGGGGAATTTATGTCTTGACAAATTTTAAGTTTTCTTATATATAAACTTGATATTTTTTCCATGCTTTTTGGTAATCTCTATCTCCTTTAAGGTTTGTTTTTTGTGGTACTGGGGTTTAAACTCTGGGCTTTCACCTTGAGCCACTTCACCAGCCCTATTTTTGTGATGATTTTTTTTCGAGATAGGGTCTTGTGAACTATTTGCCCTGGGCTGGTTTTGAACCGAAATCTCCCTGATCTCTGCCTCCTGAGTAGTTAGGATTAGAGGCCTGAGCCACTGGCTCCTAGCTTCCTTTAAGAATTTTGAGAGTGATTTGTGAGAGAGATTCCTAACTTCTTGATCTGTTTGGTATTATTTTTAATTGATTTTTCAGATTTTTTCCTACCTGTTTGTTATTGATGTGTGGAAGTGAAATTAATTTTTCTACATTGATTTTGTATCTAATGATCTTGGTAAAGTTACTATAATTTTCATATGATAATTGCTTTGGATTTTCTATTAGATTAACACATAGTGGAAACATAATATTTTTCTCCCTTAATTTCTAGTCCTTAAACTTTTACTTAGTGTTTGTATCTCACTGTATTGGCTACTGGCTCTAAAACAATGTAGAACAGAATTGATGTTGGCTGACAATCTTTTCTCATACTGAACTTAGAGAAAAAGCTTGCACTATTCACCCTAATGAATGATGTAAAGATGCTTTTTCAAATTAAAGAAGTTCCTTTTTATTTGCTCAGAGTTTTTACCACAAAAGTAAGATGAGTTTGATGGAACACTTTTGTGAGTTCATGGAGAAGAGCATTTGTACATTCTTCTTTCAATTTGTTAATGTGTCTTCAAGTGTTAAGCCAAATCTGTATGCCTGGAATAAATCCAACTTTGCTGTGTTGTACAATTACTTTATATATTGCTGTGATAAATATATATATATGTGCACATTTATATATATGTACACACATTTTGCTCAGGATTTTGCACCTCTGATCATTATTGACTAGACTGACTTGTAATTTTCTGGTTTTGAAAATTTCTCTTGGGTCGGTTTTCTAAATTCACAAAACAAGGTTGGATTTATTCTCTATCTGTTCTGTGGAAGTGTTTGTGTAAGCCTGGTTTCCTTATCTTAGAGAATTTGCTAGTGAGGCATCTGGAGTTTTCTTCTTGAGGTTTTAAATATTCAGCTTATATAATATCTGTATATACACACACACACACACACACACACACACACACACAGGGTCATTCCATATTTTCTTCACCTTGGTTTTTATAAGCTGTAATTTCAAAAACTTTGTCCATATAAAATTTTCTACATTTGTCCATATAAAATTTAAATCTGTAGGATTGCCCTCTTTTATGCTTTCATCCTGTTTTTTTTTTTTTTTCCTTTTTTCTTCCAGATAGAGATTTATGTTAGTCTTTAGAATCAACCAATACTTGCCTTTGGTAATATCTGTTTGCTATTTTCTTTTTTATGAATTACTATTTTTTGTTACTTTCTGTGGGCTTTTCTCTGTTCCTTTCTAAGATGAACAATTCGATCACTTATTTTCTATCTTCCTTTCTAACATAAAGATTTAAAGTTCTGCAATTTCCTATAAGCAAAACTTTAATACCCTGCTAAACATTTTGGCTTATAATAATCCCATAATCATTTAAATTTAGTTGAAGTTATTTTCTAATTTTTATTATAATTTCTTCCTTGGCCAAGAAGTATATTCTTTAACTTCCAATCACTTTGGAGATTTTCTAGTTATCTTTTTGTTTCTGGCTTTTCATTTAATTTCTTTATGCTCAGAAAATATTGACCGAACAATTACCTACTATTGTACATTTAGCAACAAAGATTGACAAGTAGATTGTTGGGTGTATTATACTGATTTGATTGCTAACTTTGTTCATAACTTTCATATTTGTACTAGTTTTTTAGCTAGGTTTTCTATCAATTACTTAGATTTTAGAACCTCTCCTAAGATTGTCAATTTATCCGTTTCTCCCTAAGGTTTTATTAGTGTTTGCTATCTATATTTTTGAAGGTATGTTATCAGTTTTACATATTAAAATTGTATTTTATCGGTGAATTGGCTAATGGATCAATATGAAGTAGCTTACTTACCACAAATAAAAGTCGCCTGTTTTGATGACAAATATTAATATAATTATATCATCTTTCTTTTGTTAGTGTCTTTATGATACATCCTTTTTTTATCTTTTTCTCACATGGTTTGGTTCTAAATGTCTCTTCTGTACCTGACAATCACTGTCTTTCAATTGTAGCATGTATTCCTTTCAAGTTTAATAAGACTGATAATGTTCTTCCTCTGTTTTTCTTATTTTTTTTCAGTTTTCCTGTAATTGTGAGGAGTGGAAACACTCTTGCTATTTCTTTCAGTTGTCATCCTATAGTTAACAGCATGACTTCCCATACTCTAATATAGTTACATTATTTTCCTTTTCAATTCAGGAGACTTCTGATTTCCATGTCTTTTAACATCTTCTATATTTTTGTACTTCGTGATTCAATGCGTGTGGATTTCCTGTCAATGATCTTGTACTATATTAATTTCTATGCTATTTAGATTTCTGTTTCATTTATTCAGTGTATTAATCATGGTGCCATGTGCCGTTTTATATTTTTAACGGTAAACTCATGTTCCTTGGATTTTTATGCAGGGATTATACTAGCCAGGTTGATAGTACATAGCACTAGAGAGGATTGTAACTTGAGTCTCCTTAGGCAACTACCAACATGGGATTCTTTCTGGTTTTAATCTAAAATATTGTACTTAAATGTCTTCAGTCTACATTGTTAACATATCCTGGGATGACAATGCTCTCTACTGATTCCACAGCCAGGACAGGCAGAGCTAGTTCTTTATGTCCACTTATGTACAGTTTCTTTCTTTTCTCCTTTCCTTTTGTTAGACTCTCTCTCACTCATCCTTACACTGAATATGAAAATTTTCTTCTTTTGGGGAGATCCTAGGATTTATTTTCTGACCCACACGTGCCATGCCAGTAACAGAAACAAGTTCAAAATCTCAATATTTAGCAGTAATTACCAGAGTAAAAAAGCCTGTTAGAGCTTAGTTATCTACCAGAGTTCTTGCATCCATATTTTTTTATTTTATTATTTATTATTTTGATATTAACCTACTGAAGGTTTCATATCTTCTTTTTTCTTTCCCTTTGTCTTTCAAAAAAAGGGTTTACATATTGTTAAGCTTGCATATTACTTTCTTTTTTTGGGGGGTTTTTTTTGTTGTTTTATTCACATTTCCTTTAAAAAATACAGCACCCTTTTTAATTTTGTTAAAGTAGGGTGAGCTCATTAGAAAGGAATACTGAAAAAAACCAGGCAAGCCCACACTTTCAACTCCATCTTCCCTCCAAGGATTTACATGCACATTTATTGTTTATCAGTAGGTCTAGCTCTTTCCACACTGTTACCAGAGGCTGACACTATGTTACCAGACAGATTTTTATCTTTTTATTTAAATTTGACTTCCATTCCAACAAAGCAACCAAAACCATCCATATCAAGTTTTAGTTCTCTGGGTAACTAGGTACTCCAAGTAAGAAGTGGAAATAGAGAATAAATGATGCTACATCTTCCATCAGAATTCATTACTTTTAGCAAAATGGGGCAGAACGTCCAGGTTGAAGGACCAGGAAAAAAGTGTGTCCACCCATGAGACACTTACAAATTGATCACTATGACAGCAGCCCTTTTCAGAGGTAATAATGTCATTAGGTTGTGGTAATTCTCTAGAGACCCCAACAGCCCTGGATTAGCAACATCTGGACATTGTTCAGATGACACAAATTTCTGCTTCCTGCTGTTAAGGCTTCATATTACTTTCTTAAGAGGTGGTACTATCACTAGAAAGGGAATCATAATTTATTTTTCTTTCTATTTTTGAAGCTTTTCCTTAAAATGTTGATGTCAGTGCTTTCTTCTCAAATTTATGTTATCTTTGTGCAATCAATAACAAAGAAAAAGGGTAGCTAATACTTCTTACTCTGTAACAGATATTATTTACTTATTAACTCATTGAATCCCTTCAATATCTCTGTAAGGTAGATGGAGTTGTTAGTTTTCCTTTATGTAGGATGCATACAGAGATTGGTACAGTGCTTGTGTTAAGCAATGTTTGAACAAAAAATTACTTTTACATGGTAAGGTACTATAGTAATGAATCTGTCATGGTGAAGAAAAGGGTTGTTTATGTTTCTACTTTTAAGAAACTGAAAAAAGGTACAAAGTTTAATGCTTGTTTTTACTTATTTTAGTTTTGTTATATCTGAGGTGAATCCATTATAAAAATAAACAGCCAATGAAACACAGTCTCCCATTATAATCTGTGCCTGCCTCTCATCATATTTAGTTAACATTAGCTATAATATATCCTTCAGGTGTTTTTTGGGATAAAAACACATATGTGTGATAATTATACACATATCATTTAGTAATAATTGTTACAAATATGCATTTATTTCATGAACCATACTTGACCTCCATCTAGCGTCTCTGTGTCCTTGAGTAAGAATGGCTACAAATTAGATGCCTTGCCAGACATAACCTAAGCAAGTATGGAGTCCATATATCTCTTCAACACATATTGTGAATGTGCACCCAAAATGTTCTGGTACAAGTTCTATTGTGGAAGACAGAACTCAGGAATGATCCTACAAATATGTGGAAACTGAGAGCAGTTATTTAAATGATGGTGTCATGTTACCATGGATTCCAGGAGGGATACCATGGAGGAGGAATTCCAGGATTCCAGGAGGTCTTTTGTAAGAAGTCTGACCAAACCTAGAAATTAAGAAGGAAAAAACAGGAATAAATTTGGTAATGTAAAAATGAAAAATTTATTTAAAAGTTATTAGTAAGGATTTATCTCTTTACTATCCAAAAGAGAGCTATTTTAAAATACTAAGGACAAATCTAAGCAAAATGGTGTCAAGGAAAATTGATAATAGTTGACCCCCTTTCCTTTTATTTTTTTGTGTGTTTACAATGTGCCATGTACTCAGCTAACTACTAAACTGGTAGTTCTTCTTCAATTCTAGCAAAATCTGTGATCTATTTATTATTCCTGTTTTTCAGAGGGGAGATTGATACAATCCATTTCCCAAATTCACTGAGCATATTAGCAACAGAGCCTGAATAGAAACCAAGTTACTTTGCTTGTAAATCAAAGCATTTTCCTTAACAGTGGCTCCAGACATACAAATAATTTTTTCTTAGTAAATTACAGCTTAATATGATCAATAAGCATATTGTTCAAATTTACTTAAAGAACTCAGAAATTAAATACACATAAATATTTCTCATACCACAAAATGTTGATACTAAGTCTTACCAACTGAATGATGTACTTGTTCTGAATTGTTGAAGGAATGTGGTTATTTATGCAACTTAGTCTCAGCTCTAATTTGCTCACATGTAACATGGAGCTAATATTTACTTGGCATAATTATTAAGAGCATTACATGTAACTACGTGAAAAATGTTAGCACAATGTCTGACACATGCTAAATGCCTACAAGCTATTGCATGCTAGTTCCTCTGAAATCACCCAACATCTTTCTCCACTCCCCTACCCATAAAAAGAAAAACAAAAATTCTTTGCCTCTTCTTATTCCTAATATAATGCAAAGAGCCAACATGTAGTCTGTATATGAAGATGAAGACCAACTCTAGGTACCCATGAATCCTCAGTAGGGCATTGGATTTCCAGTACTGTACAATCGCATCTTAGGACATTCAGTACTGTATCACTTTTTCTGTTTCTGGATTTCCACACAAATCAAAATAGTCAATGGATACAACAAAAGGAGCATAGAGTCCTATATGAGTGATAAACAGTAAAATCACCTATATCACCTATGACTTCTGATGTGATGATTTATTGCCCAAATGCTCTCCCAGTCATTTCAGGGCACTGCTAGCTTTCTAAAGTAAATGAGTATGGAAATTCTTAATAATAGTTATATCAGATATCACAAAGTCATGAAAGCACTCTAATAATCCATAATATCCTTCCTTTCCTAAAATTTGCTGGCAACTGTGTATCCATTGAGAGAGAAAACTTTACTCAGAACTGCTCTAATGCTTAGTTTTGAAGAGTTTGGTACCCGTAACCATCATGGCAATATTGCTGTTTTGAAACTAATCTCTCTGCAGAGCCAAAGTCTTCTGGTTCCAAGAGTGCAAGTTGAATGCTGACTGATTCTTGTGCTGTTCTCCTCATTAACAGTTTTCCAATACCCAATCAGTTTAGCAGACTTTTTTTAAGTTGACACACACACAATAATTGTATATACTTATGGGGTGCACAGTATATTTCAATACATGGATACAATGTATATTATCTCCAGGTGTTTAAGGAAGCTTTTTCAACAGATTTTGTTTTACTGTGAACATGAAATACACATGACAAGAGGATACTTTGGAAGTTGTTGAGCATCACAGGAAATGACATTGATGTGTTTTATCTATAGCACCTTTAACTGGACGGTCCCATTCCTTTCACTGCTGGCCTGTTTGATTCTGACAGTAGCCACTATCACTTTGTACTTGGTTCCACTGCGCTACATCATTTTAATCTGGGGTAAGTTTGGCATGGTCCTTTTGCTACCAAGCAATTCCAGGTAAGAACCAATTACTCATTTTTAAAGTGTAACTATAAACTTTAAATGTACTCTGGTTGGCAATTAAACATGAGATGAAGGTAAGCATTTTGGGAACAAAAACTTCTAGGACCTCCCTGAAAAGCCCAGTTGCATGAATGATCAGCATAGACATTTATAGTCCCTTGCATAATTAGGATCAAATAAAAATGTGATCAGTCTTGCCATTTCCTCTGGGCTTTCCTCAAATAACATATTGCTGTTGCTTGGGAACTTTCTGGAAACACTGTGGCTCAAACAGTGAGCAAACACCTGCATCTTGCCCTTTATATAATGTAGAAGGAGCTCTGGCCACTGCCAGGTTGTGCCTGACACTTCATCTCTCTTGCAGAAAAAAAATAAGCTAACCACATACTTAAATCCAGAGGCAGTGGGGTAAGGAAGGGAATATTTTGGAACTACCTGAGCAAAGCCTGAAGGGAGAGGAAGTTGTTAATTACCAGGGAAAATGGTGTGACTGCATAAAGTTTAGCTGCTTTAGAAAAGGAAAAGCAGGAGCTAGGAGCATGACTCGAGTGATAGAGCACTTGCCTAGACAAGGCAAACTTGAAATAAATTTCATGACTTGGCTTTACACTCAAGCAAGCGATTGCACAAAATATAAGCAACTTTGTGAATCTGTCGCCATGTGCGCACTGGGTTGATGTAAGGAGCCAAACTTAACTGGATAAGCTAATGCAGCTTTTATCTTATGGTTGCTGATTTGTTGGCTTTCAAGTCTAGGGATCTTCCTGGAGGTCAAAAAGATGGGGGAGTGCCCTGAGTTGCATTCATCTTTAAGCAATAATGATGAGCCTGTCAGTGCTGGATAAAAGTTGCAACTACTCTAAAACGATTAAGAGTATCCACCAATATAGGACCATGCTGACAAGGAAAGCCCACACTAGGTTTTCAGAAATGGGAAGAGAGCAGTGGGAAAAACAGGGCAACTATCTTGTGAGAGCAAAATCCATTCATTCCCTAAGTTATTTAGGTGGTGAAAAAATCTTAAATCTCTCTCATTTTTAGCAAGTTCAGAAAAAGATAAAAGACATTCTAACCCTCCCCTTATTAAATGATGATCCTTATTCTGGTTAGTTTGCAACAATTCTAGTAAACATGTGGTTCTTAGGAAAGAACATGAGCCTCCTTGAAGGACCATTGATAAGAAGAAATATTTTGCAAAAGTATTTCCTTAAATACATACTGAATATTGTCTGTACAGACTGGATAGTCTCACTCTTTTTCAATTTTTTCCATATGTATTAGTTTCAAAAATCACATTTAGAAGTACAACCTTAAAAATGCTGTTTATCCTAACCAGATATAATTAAAAATTACAATCCTTTGGCTACGTTTTGTTCATCTTTAAGTTCACGTAAGCTGAATGTCGTGGTCAAATCCAAGGATATGGGACTCAGACATGAACAGCTTATCTTTGATTGGCAATTGCGGGATTCCAACTTTTCTTCCTATTTACCCAAATCAGTTTTACTTTTGATCTTGGCAGCTTTCTAACATCAACTCTTTGCATGTAATAAACATTTTCTCTATTATTATTCAGTATATGGATGAATACATTTAACAATATGGAGTTGATTAT
Organism: Castor canadensis; assembly: GCF_047511655.1. NCBI lineage: Eukaryota > Metazoa > Chordata > Mammalia > Rodentia > Castoridae > Castor > Castor canadensis. The sequence goes on along the minus strand of NC_133404.1, from coordinate 35,011,125 downwards.
GCTCTCAGGGGCCAACTCTTTGAGCTTTACCCTCTGGTTCTTTGGTTCCATGTTCTAGACAGGAGATCATATTTTATTGATGAGCTTTCTCTAGGTAATGTAGTCAAAGCCTTGGCAGTTAATACCTGATCTATTTCCTCTTATCATCATGAAAAGCTGTAGAATATATCCTGTAGTTGTATTAGGGATTTCTTCTTTTCCCAGTCAATTAGCAATTAGTTAATAATAGCAAGGTATTCCTTTGTGCATCACTTAAATGATTGCATCCCCTACACAGACTTTCTTACATAGAAAAAGATAAACTTATATGTTTTAAGCTTCTAGTGTTCCTTGTTATTAAGGTTCAGAAGACTTTTGGGGAGGCATGGTACTGGGGTTTGAAATCTGCCTCACCAGGTACTCTATTGCTTGAGCTAGCCTCCAAGCCCTTCTTGCTGATTATTTTGGGGATAGGGTCTTACTTTTTCCCCAGGCTGTTTTGGACCATGATCCTTCTATTTATACTTCTCAACATTGTTAGGATGACAGGTTGCTATGCCAGCATTTTTTCCCACTGACATGGGGTCTCTTGAACTTTTTCCCCAGGCTAGTCCAGAACCGTGATCCTTTCAAGTAGCTAGGATAAAAAGTGTGAGCCACTGGTCCCTGGTTCATGGAAGACATTTTATTCTAAGTTGCTTATTCATCTTGTCATAAAGTAGATAAAGAGCCCAAATTTTTTGTGAAATTGTCCAAAGGATTAAACACATTGAAATATATGTATTAGATTTCTATATTCCATACATCCAATTAAAATTTCCACATAAGTGTTTCAAGTATCTGAATTATTTAAGTTCAGGAAAATAGTTTAATTTCATAATGCCCACAGGAAATACTCCTGGACTCACTAAAGTCATTGAAAGGTTTTAACATGTGACACACTTTCCTCTGTAACTTTATAATTCCTAGTGTGACTATGTAGTGATAAGAGATCTGTAGTGAGTACTTGAGAAGTATTTAGGAGTACATGTTCAATGTTTGTGTTCTGTATAAATGACATTTTCTTGGGCATATCACTATTTTCTACACAGACTTATATGATATATTTCCAGAAAGCAAATCACTGAAGATTCAATCTAATTCATGCTTTCTGTTTCTTTTGAGAGATTTTTCCATAGTTTTTGTACTTTGTTCTTTATCATAGGTGCTCTGGTTTTCATTTCCCAACTCAGGTCTCCATTGTTTGATATAGATATGAATTTCCCAAGCTAAACTTTGAGCTTTTTGGGAGAAGGAGTCATGACTTATTTACTTTTGTATCTCCGTTTGATAGCATATTGTCTTTTACATGAAAGGCACTCAGGGTTTGACAAAGGAAGAAGCAAGGTTCCTCTGCCCCACCCCTACCCAAATTATTACACTTGGAGTTCTGTTAGCCACTTACCTGATAAACTATGCTATTCTATTTCAAATGGTTATTCTCCAATCTAACAAATGTGCAAAGCAGCCAAGCAATTTTCCATCGCTTTTGACTCTCCAAGTGATTTTTTTTTCTACTGGAAGGCTCATTTCTATCCCACTCATCTATTCAGTTTATGATCTGGGGCCATTAATAGTGTCTTTTCCAATTGTTATCCTTTAGAATTTAGATTTCACTTGCATTTTCTTCTTGGCTAAAAAAATTAATAACACAGCTGATACACCCTCTAGCTATATGGTTTAGATTAAGAAAAATCTAAAGTTAGGTCTAGTGTTTTACTGCATGAAGTCACAATTTCTACATTTAATTGTGTGATCACAGGCATCATAGTACGAAGACTCCTTTCCAACACAACCTCCTTTGTCTTCCTAGCTTATTGACATCTATGAGAATGACTACAGTCCCACATATTTTTGTAGAATTACAGGATCCTTTTGCTTATATTATCCAGTGTGATTCTACCAACAACCCTGGAAACTGCATTGGGCAAATTTTTATTATGAAGATTTCACTGTGAGAAACTGGAGATAGAGGAAGGTTAAATGATTTGCCTGAAACTGCACAATTAATACTTTATGAAGCTAGAGCTGGGCTCAGGCATTCCTGCACCATAACCTTTGTTCTATTGCCCCTCTCCCCTTAAAGATGACCAAGGAGGCTATGATCTCCTATTCACACTTGATCTCACATAATAGATAATATAGTACAATAACTGAAAGAGCCAAGCCTTAGATTCTTCAAAAAATAAGGTATCTCAGGTTTTTGAAGCATGCAATCTGAATGCCTTGTAATTTTTATTCTAAGTTTTTCAAACATAGAGAGTCTCAGTGCATTGTGGACTACTTCTGCCTTTATTGGTACATTTGAGCTACTGTGCAGGTTTATAATCTTCTCAGTGACTAAAAATGCAGTGTTTTGATCGGCTGTGATATTATCCCTGCCTTGCTGTTCATTGTAAAGACTCCAGATGCGCACACTATATATAATTAACAATAGAAGATATATCTTTTCTCAATACGTCTTTGTCTCCCTTCATCATTTTGCCTTGTCTGTTTTCTTTTGCCAAAAAGCCCATGCTACAATTAAATGTCTTTAGAATAACACAGTGAGAGTATTTTAGTTTAAAGCAACGCTGGGGGAAATTTTAGTTAGAAATGTGAAGCTTGCAGTGGGGGTAGAGGGAAGAAAGGCAAAGTGCAGCTTTGACTTGAGGAAAGGGGATCGTTTGCTGGGAACCTTCCCTAACCCAACCACCAAGCCACCATTTACTCATGAACAATGGCTAGCTCCCATTTGCAAAGCAGATGTAAATCTGACCCCCCAAAGAAAAGACTGGAGGTTAGCATTGTGTCAGGTATAATACCATGCAGGAAGTCCAGTCTTTAGATGAAAGCAAAGTCATATTTAATGAACAAAGGAAAACATCAAACCTTTTATGTGTTGGGGACTGTTGAACTTGGCTTCTGAGTAGGAGCCATTCAGAGCACAACTAAGCTGAGAATTCATTCAGCATATTGGGAATGACAGGCCTTCAGATATGATCCTTGTTAAACAAGCACCCTGTGGCAAAACTTCAGAAAGCCACTAAGTCTTTCTGCTTCTAAAATTCAACATAAAAAAGAGGTTGACATTTGGTGAATAGACTACAGCTCATGAGCTCTGGATACATGCAAAACAGCTTCAAGAAGCAGAGTAGAAGACAAGGGATGGTTGAGTGGAATTCCCCTCTACAGAGGAAACCCTAGGGGAACATGTTGTGGGCATGGCCAGGAGACCAAGGTGCAGTTGCCAAAGACTAAGACTGTACAATATATTGACATCTTATATGTTGAGCTTCCTGCTAATCACCATTGTCTACATCCTAAGTTGGCATGCATTCCATTGCTCAGACAAACCCATGTGCTAGTGATGCAGTCCATAAATTAAGTTAGCAACCATAGTAAGATAATTTTCCAATAATAACTTTTCACAGTTTCTTGCAGCAAAGTACAATCAACATGTCAAGTTCTGTTCTGCAGTGAGAGAAGAGGAGTCTGTGAAAATGAGTTGGAAGTGGAGGGGGAGAGATTGCTGCAGTTTCTAACAACAGAAACTCCTATCCTCTACCTCCTGCAGTTCCATTTGGTCCAAAGCCTCCATGCAGGGACTTGTTTTGGCTAATGAAGGGCTATTCCCATCTGGGACATTTGTTTTCATAGCAAAGAAGGCTGTTAATCAATGTATTCCAAAAAAGCCAATGAGCTCCCCAGTTTTAGTGTCTTTCTTGCTGCCCTGCTGCTGGGATTGTAATGGGGTTTTCACAGCTGAAGAAGCAGAGCCCCTCTTCCACCGTTCCCCCCTTCGTCCTTCAGGAAAAGGGACTTATGAGTGATTCCACATGACAACAACATGTGCATGACTTGAAGTCCAGTAATTGTTTTCACACTAATTTTTACTTGTGAATACTCCTTCCCTAGTCAGGCACATTTTTAAAGATAGATAGATAAATAGATAAATCTCTGTTTCTACTTTTCAGGCATAAATAAATTTACAAAGAAGCTTCGAAATCCCTATTCCATTGACAATAACGAGCTACTAGACTTCCTCTCCAGGGTACCATCGGATGTTCAAAAGGTATGTAATGGATGGTCACCACCAACAGGGACCCCAACACTGAGGTCTGGCCATCCCCAGAGCTGGAGCAGCACAAGACTGTACTACTGTGAGTAATTGAGATAAGGAATCAGAAAATCTCTAAAGTGGCCTGGCTTACAGGAAGATGGCAACAACAACAGCAACAACAAAAAACCCCTCCTTTATCCAAAGCATAAGATGATTGAGGAAAATTATCCTGAGAAAGAACTACTTAGAGATGTTAAAGGTGATCTGGAACTCCCACTGAGAAGTGATGTGTGCTGGGTTTTGTCCCTTTGATTACCCACCTCCTGAAAGAGGATAAGATGGACTCAGGGAGTGAATTTACATGAGCTCCAAAACTAAGGAACATTGCTTGTTTTTTTCCTCTTCTGGATGGCAGGCAGTTTAGGGGAAGTAGAAGACAAGAGGATTATTCTTTATATTCTTGTTTGCTCCAATTATCTCCTGAGCCTCCCTCCTGTCCTCTTTCCTATAAAGACTTTAGGGAAGCTGGGAGCATCCCTTCCTCTAATAGAGGAAGAGATGATGTGAAATAATTTGAGATCAATCAGAAGCATTAGTCACAGGTAATGGTCACATAGTCCAGCAGCGTTTCATTTTTGTGGATAACCAGAGATTAAAAAGGCAACAATGCCAGAAATCCTCAAAGAATAGCTCAATCTGTAGCCCTGCAGATTTGCCTGTTATAAATGCAGAAAGAAAGGGCAGTCAGCCATTCTCTCATGGAGAACAGTGATCATTGAATAGGTAGTTGGGAACATCATGGCCTGACATATCTTCAAGATGATCAAAGGCATGGTCCTTTATTATCTGAGAGAATCCCAAATCAAATATTGATTTTCATTGTTGGGCCCTTAAAACATAATTGGTAGCTCAGCACCTCCAGATGGATTACAGATGCATGGGGGCTCAAAAGTCTTAAAGATCCTTTTCTCCGTCATTCCACATTCTGGAGATTAAAATTGACTCTATGCCACTCTTATTCTTTGGCCTTCATTCCATGATGGAATTACCTGTTACAATGTATTTTAAACAGATGAATTTACTCTAATATTGGCATTGCATACGTAAAAAATAACCTGGCTTCCATCTTGCATTGAAGATTGACAGGTACATCATCTTGGATATTTTGTTGTCGTTTATTTATATGCTTTTGCCAAAGTGTTGCCTACATTGTGATTGGGCATAACAACCTTGGGGAATTTGGCACACATGCTAAAAATAGGGAACATATGTGGTCTGTAATACAATAGTTTCAATAAATGCATTTCACTAGCAGCCTATCAAAGCCACACGCCAAAGCAATACATTTGCAGTGTACCATCACTTAAGGCACAGTGTGAGTTCACGCTGTATCCCTGAAGAACAGAAATTTTCATCAAGCCCCCCAAAGAGTGTCTGTGTGTAGTCTGGGCACCAGCCCTCAGAGTCGGTCATCCAGGTGGGGTTGGCATGAATACAGAGATACAACAAAAGAACGTTTGAGGAAGGTGCCATACACTCGTCAGATTCTCCCTATCTCCAGGGGTGCTTTCTAGTGACACAAGGACAGTATGGGACTCCCTGAGGGCCATATTTATCACAGATGTTTTAACCATTACATTGTGAATGAAATTAATTTTTAAGAGATCAATTTCAGCATTTTATCCCCCTTAGGTAACATAATTGTCTATAACTGGAGGGTATTTTCCCCCATGATCTTAGACATTTATAAATGAATAATTCTCTATAAGTTACTGTATCATACACTAAGATAAACATTCCCAAGAGGCCATGATTAAACTTACTTATGGTTGAAACCTGGCACTTGCAAGACGACGATTATCTAGCAGAGCCAAGAGCAGGTAGAAATGCAGGCATCTCATTAGGAAAATCTGCTTTTAATATTTTGGTTTCAAGAAATGATGCATGACTTCTCAAATCCTTCCTGCAATTAATCCCTCCATGTTCCTGTGTTTAGAAAATGGTTCGTTACCTTTGAACCTTCCTTCCTTTGCCTTGGTTTGTCCTTGGGGAGCCATTAACACATGCTGTGCTGAGCTAGGGTTGCCTAACCTCCAGCCTCATGTCTGTTTGTTTTCACAGGTGCAGTACGCAGAACTGAAGCTCTGTGGCAGCCACAGCCCCCTTCGGAAGAAGCGCACCAATCTCTAGAGTGCACAGCGACTGGAATCCCACACCGATATTGTGCCACTGATGGACCAATATTGTGGATGCTTCTGTGGTACCTTGGAGCCCTGTCCCGTGTTTTACCCTCCTTCTTGTACACAAACACGTGTGCCTGTGCACACATACCCATGCACTGGTGTCCTTGATACATACATGTTCAGTCCAGCAAAAGGAACCACAAGGACTGTGACAGACACCTCCTTGCTCAAGTAGCAGGTGAAGCACAGCTTCCGCGGGTCTGAATACCCTCCTTGAGAACAACAGGAGACCACTTGGGTTCCAAAATGACTTGGAATTTGTTTTCACACCTCCCACAGATTCTCATTAAGATTGTTATGCCCAGGTGGGCGTGGTTTTTCAAGCCTGTAATCCAAGCACTAGGGAGACTGAGGCAGGAGGATCAAGAAGTCAAGGCATAGAGATTACCAGGCTAGCATGAGCTACATAGTGAGACCCTGTCTCAAAAAATTATTTTTCAGGTTTTTCCATCCCCCACCCTGAGCTTCTTTCAGATTATTATTCATGCAAGTTTCTTCAGAGTTATCAAGTACAATATTATGTATATTAGAAAAGATTCTAGATGATTGTCAGAATTAGCCCACATCTTTAGGAGTTGAGATTGTTAAGGACATGTCATGCAGTTTTGGTTACCCACTTGGTGCTGGATGCCCACCTACATCATGGTCCATTGCTGGCAATGGATGCTTCAGGAGGTTCCAAGGGACCACTCTTTGGAAGAGTAAGGTTTCATGAAAGAATTTTGCTGCCCTAAAATATCATTTCTTCTGACTTCTTGATTATTTCCAAAATCAAATGTTAATATATAGCTTCATAAAGGCAGGGTTCTGGGGGTGGGGTAAAGGGGGTGAACAAATGAATTCCGAGTCTTTATAGAAAGTGAAATGAGTGAGAGACAATGATAAATGAGTCTACATACCAAAATATCATAATCACTTCAGTTGTCCAAATGTTTTGAGGAAATAGTTAAAATATATTGGCTGTCCAAAATTGTCATTTGCTTCTTTTAGGGTCAAAATAAGCTACATACCACCCCCATTCCCAGGAAAATACTGCCTCACAGTTTTCTTTTGACGGTATCTAACTTCTGTATATCCTATGACTACATAGTACACCCTCACCAGGTAAAAAAAATCTTGATTTTGTGCATATATAAAATGTATACAAATACCTATATGTTCAAATGATATTTAATCTTTAAAAACTATTTTGTTGACACATACTTTGTATGTGCAATTATATATATATGTATATGTGTTATAAAGAAAAGTTGAGGTAAAAAGACTTAATTTAATAGTGAGTTTACTATGTATTTTTTTTTTGTCTCCAGGTTGTAATTTAATAACCTTCAAACAAAATGTTTATGAAAAATGCCAAAGATTCTAATGCTTATCATCTTGCTTCTGTTTTTGTTCATATTGTATCTTCCTGGGTTTCTTTCTGGCAGAGTCAGATTTCTGCATGATTTGATTTACTTCAAGTTAATGAAGCTGACTTGAAAAAGAGTCTTGCAGAAATTATAAAAGCTCCAGTAAATGTCGTACTTGTATGTACAATAGATACACCATTTACTCAATCTTCTGCGTAAACAATGCCTCATTGTCTTGCTCCTTGCTATCACCCAGTTTGTCATAGTCTGTCATTTTGTAGCTTCCTAAGTCAGACATTTCTAAGCCAACATGTGAGATCTGATCAATCATTTGAATGAAAACTTTCAGGAACAAAATAACCCCTTATTTATTTAAAAGTGGAACCAATACTTCATTATTGTTCTTTTGCTATAGAATTTCAAAATGAAATAATTTTCCCTACAAGACTTAGTTCCTCTGTAGCCTGACTGGAATTCTCAGCATTAAGTTTATGATACAAATGCAAATTGGGATGTTAGAATAGGACTGAGCCAATCTTTAATAAACTGTATATGGAAAACAATTGTTAATTGATAAAATAGACATTGAATGTTAAAAATGAATGCTACTTGAGAGTGAAATGTTAAGATTTATGGAAGTTCGATAGTATCCCTAATCCTTAAGTTGTAAAACTCCCAGTGGATGCCTAAGTTCTCAGGTATATCAAATAATCAATTTAATAGTTTTCCACTTCAACTAAGATCTTATCACACACACTGAGGTCAGAACTGTTAGACTTTGAGATGCTTCAGCAAAACTAATATGGTGTTTCTTTTCATAATGAGTTTTTTTTTTTCTTATTCAGAACCTTTGCCTTGTCATTTAAAGGAAGCAATTTATAGCTTCTCTTTGGCATATTCCAGTTTCCAGCATCATGACTCTTGTGCTTTGGGGGCCAGTAATGAGTAAAATAAAGCTTACTTGAATTGTCATTGTTGTATCTTGATAGTTAATCAGACAACATGAATGGCTACCAAGTGACTAACTGGCAGGTAGCAAATATAGCATGGGTTCTAGACAAAGTTATAATTCACATCCAGAACAAGATGGAGTACGATGGGGTAAGTTGCCATCACAGTACTCAGAATGGTGTGAAATTTTTAATTTGTGAATATTTTCTTTCTGGGATTTTTCCCATTTTATAATTTCAGCCTTTGGCTGAAGTTACCAATGATAACTGCAACTCCCAGAAAGTGAAACCACAGATAAGGTGAGATTAATATTATCTGAACCTTATGAAACAGTCTAGGATGCTGTAGATAAAATTTATAGATTGCAGATTTATAGTCTGATAATTGAAGATAAGTAGGAACGTAAAGTCCTAAAAGTTTGTCTTCACTAAGATAATATATCCATTCCCAGTCCTGTATATAGGTCTTGTAGGCATCTACAACTCAGAAGGTCAGAAACTAAGCATCACTTTTCTCTCTTGTTTTCAGGATACTTATTCCCATAGTGTCCTTCTAACTTCCTGTTTTCCTTGTTGACACTGGTGTCTTTTGGTCTGGGAGCCTCTCAGGCATCCTGCTATTAATTCCTTGCACAGTCCCCTTCATTTCACAACACATAAAAGCTAGCAAAGCCAGTGTTGATATGCTATCTTAACCCCTTCCATTCCAGTGGTCAAGTCAAGCAGTCTGTTATCTCTCAAGTCATGACAATGTGCCAGTCATTCACAGTTCCCTTTTCACCTGGAATGTCATTTCACCAGTTTCTGCCTGTGGAGATTCTACTGTCTTTCAAACCTTTCAAAAGTGGCTAGATGTTACTTTACCTTCCCCTATTCACTCTCATAGCTTCTATATCTGTCTTTGCATATTTTTATTACTATAATTGAATACTAAACATTTGTTAATTTATAAAAGAAAAAGTTATGGAAGTCCAGGTGCATGGTGTTGATGATTGTGGGTATCTGGTGAGTGCCTCCTGCCAGCACCAGATCATGACTGAGGACATGACATGGTGAGACATCAAACATGCAAACTCATGTATCTCTTATAATAAAACCATTATTGTCACCATGGGAGCCCTACCCTCATGACCTCTTCAAATCCTACTTACCTTACCAATCCCCTCCTCCAAATATCACTTCTCTGACTTTTGACAGTTAAGTTTCTAAGAAATGAATACCAGGGGACACGCCAAATTACAGAACATTCTTTCTGGCATCTGTAATAAATCAGAGTTACCAAAGCCCTTGACTCTCACCTTCTCCTACTAGACATCTCATCCTAGCTAGCACCTAAGAGATAATCCAGGAAATATATATCTGATGGACCAGGACATAAACAACTTTCCTCTCCATGCCCGTTCATGTAATTCTGTTAGAACAGAAGGACGAGGGCTGGTGGAGTGACTCAGGTGGTAGACTGCCTGCCTACCAAGAGTGAGACCCTGACTTCAAATTCAAGGACTGCCAATAAAAGCAGGATGAGCTTGATAGATAAGCATCTTGGAGAATAATTTCTTGCATAAAGTAGATGCTTATTTTTTGCAATAGTATTTATAATCCCTGGGTATTTTAATGACCAACATTTAAATTAAATATTTGGAGAAGTTTCTACCTGCATGTTAAAGGAAATATTTACTTGTGAGCTGTAAAACAATGTTTTGATCCTTTTTTGTCACTTATAACTGATCATTTAACATATTGAACACTGAAGATATACCTGAATAAGACAGATTACATTCCCTTGGTAGAGATAGATATTAAGAAGATACTTTAAGAAATGGATTGACATGCTAAGATTCAAGTTTCAAAAAAAAAGAAAGGATCATTCTAGCTGCATTCAGATCAGTAATTCCAAATGTTTAGGGAAGAATTAAAGCCTGGAATGTCATTTTACCAATTTCTGCCTATGGAGATTCTACTGTCTTTCAAACTTTTCAAAGGGGTCCAGCTCCAAAGAGGCTTTCTTGGTCCTCTGGAGGGATGGTACTTTACCTTCCCCTATTATACTCTCATACTGTATTGCTCCCAATAACTTAATGGTATCCTGCACTTTTAATAGTGGTACAGAAAAAAAGGATGAAATAGGAGTAGTAATGGGGGAAGGGTGAAAGAGGAAATGAGCAGAACTTGACAATTGCTTGACTATGAGATAAGGAGAGAATAGATAAGGATGGTTACAAACAAAAATGCTGACATTCCATAGTCTCCCTGCCTCCAGGTTTCAGAAGATGTTTTTGCCTTTCACTGAGGGAGAGAATGAGAGAAGGAGCCCTGGGATGAGCAGTGTTAAACCTGAGTTGGCTGAGACACCCCTGAAAAGGAATGATATGAGATGAAAATATGTGACTATGGTGCTCAGAGAAGAAATGCACTTTACTTAGGAGATATACATTTTAGGGGCAACACCAAGGTATTGAGCTTTGAATTCAACATTCAAGCTAGAGATAAAGACAAGGTGGTTTCAGAGTGTAGTCAACAGTAAGTTATTTTAATAGATACCAGTTTTAATTTATAGACTACCATGGCCTTAAAAATATTCTGTACAAAATACTGCACTGTGTTGCACAGAAACTACTTGTTTTCCTCTATTCACATTTTTAATGAGTAGAATGTGGGCTTTTGAGGTTCTTGTCTTATTCTTTGAGTCATGTTGGGTAGTTCCCAGATTGAATTGGTGGTTCTGTAAATGAAGGGAAATTTAAACTTGCTACTGTAGTTTGACATCATTAATGGTCAATGTGAACCATTACAAAGAATGTGGCAACTTGGTTGTGACTAAAAAGACAGATTGAAACTAGAATGTGTGACTATGAGGACTATGTAGGTTAATTAATTGACCTACAGCTAAACCTTAATGTTTTTGTGTGTCTGTTCATTGCTTTTAGCTTTTTAAGACATCTAAATGCTACTACCATTTTCCTGTGCATAATCTCTGTGTGTGAAAACAGTTACTGAACTTTGTAAATATGTAAATTTCTTATTTAGGTGGATGCATTTTTTGTCTGTCTACTACTTTTCTTATCTTTGTTGAATAAACTTGCATTTTGAGAGTTGTATTGGCATAAAAAAAAGACAAGGTGGTTAAATAGTGTGACTAAATAGGAGTAAATAGAAAGGAAAGCAGGAAGCATATCTTATCTTAGAATTCAATGGTAGCACATACTTCAAGAATGCAGGTTAGGTCAACAATATCAAATGCAGTGAGATCAAGTAAACTGAGGACAGAGTGATAGCCTCTATAAATGACATCATTTTGGGGGACCTTGAGAATGAGTAATTTCTGTGCAGTGGGTAGGAATGCATACTGAATTTGTGTTAAAAAAAAAGTGAGAGGAGGTAGAAAAATGGAATTTCTGAATACAGGTGAAACCTGGAAAGCCCTACTGCAAAAGAAAAAGGAGAGAGAGGGTAGCAATTAGGGATGAAAGAAGCATGTGAGATGATTCCAGTAAGGAAAAAGAGCAGATGTGTCATGAGCTCAGTGCACACTTATTAGCAACAAAGAGTTCTTTGTAGGCGTGAGATGGAGTTAAACATATTCACTACTTAAAAACATGCTGTGACAAAACTCACCTGCCTTTAATGCAGTAATAATTTTATGGCAACAGAAAAGTTGAAAAGCTAAAATGTCTTCTGAAAATATGTTGAGTGGTCAACTGATAATTGAATAAAGAATGAAATCTCCATGGAATGCCTTAACAAATATTATCTCCTAAAAGTCTGCTATTTTTACTTGGCATCTCAAGGTAATGATTTGTATAGGGATAATGGATATTGCAAAACATAAAAAGTTAATATTTTATAGCATTTATCAAATGCCAACTATTACCTAACAGCTTTAGATGTCAATAATAATAATAATAATAATAATACCACCTTTGGGATTCTTATACAAATTCAAGGAGACAAAAAAAAAAAAAAACCCATCAGTCTTGTGCAAATTATCCAAGAAAATAGCTAGAAAGAACAATTTCTGGCACAATTTATAAGGTCAATACTCATCTTAGTACTCAATAAAGTTATAAAAGAATGGGAATTTATTTACCAAAATCCCCTGTGAACATAGATGAAGAATTATGTAAGCTATCCAAGGTTCTACACTGTAAAAATGAAAGAAAGATGAATCATGAAGTATGTGGTTTAGAAAACTCAATATAATAAAGTATCTATCATTAGAGTGAATGTAATTCTGCTAAAAAAAGTTTTTTTAATTTCAGAAATTGAGCAGTTGATTCTAAAATTATATGTAAATCCAAGAGTCCCAGAAGAGCTGGTATGATACTGCAGAAGCTAAATACCAGCAGAGATCAAGATGTATTATGAAGATATTGTAACTAAAATAACATGGGTATTGGCAAAGGATAAACTAAAAGGTGAAAGAAATAGAAAAGACTAGAAGAAGCAGATCCTCACATATTTGGAAACTTGTCACTTTATGTCAAAGATGACACAGTGAAAAAAGACCTTTTTGTAAAATGGTGCTGAGTTATTTTAGTATTGATATGGATAAGATAAATATTGATCCCTTCCTTATACCATAGACAAATATCAATTTCCCATGAATAAGCCCATCCAAAACTGGAAGGCAAAATAAAGATTTCAGAAAGAGAGGAAAATATTTTTATACCTGTGTGATAGCACAGATTTCTTAAACTAGAAATAAAATGTTAATCAGAAAGGAAAATGCACAGTACATTATAAAACATTAAAATTAAACTTTTCCTCAAAAGACATGAGTAAAAAGGAAGGGATAAGCACATAGGAGAAGATATATTTGTATGGCTAGATCTCTCTATATAAATATAGAGAGATATTTCCATATATACCCAGAATACATAAAGAAATTCTACATTGAAATCTAACCCAGAAGAAAAACTGGCGAAAAAACCCCCCAAAAAACAAAAAAAATCATGAACAGGGACTTCACAGCTTATTCAAGGTGGCTGGAAAACATAAAAAGTTGCTCAATGTCATCAGTTATCAGAAACATACAAATTGAAATCATAAAACAAATGTATACAGCCAGAATGGTGAAAGTCAAAAGGTTATGGTCAAGTCAAAAAATACGGTCAAGAGTGTGGAAAACCATCTGTTACTGGGAATACAGACTGGCACACCACTTTGGAATGCTGTTGATCTATCGTATACTGAATATATATATTTTCTAGGGTGTATATACTGATTATATGCACATATTTCATAGTGCATATATACTGACTTTATATATATACACGTATAGACATATGTAGTTAATAGGGCATAAATATTAACTATTGGCACACATACACACACATGCACGTGCATATGCCATGTGATTCTTTACAAGTTCACTCCTAGGTATGTGCGAGAGCACACAAGGGAGGTATGAGGATAGGTAAGACACCCAAAAAACTAAATAGCATTTGTTGCCCTCAACGCAGAGAAACTAATGCAAATACTTTAAAGCAACTGAGGCCAATAGGAGAAGGGGATCAGGAACTAGAGAAAAGGTTAGTTCGAGAAGAATTAACTTAGAAGATAACACACATGTACAGGAAAGCAATGCGAGTCAACTCCCTGTATAGCTATCCTTATCTCAACAAGCAAAAACCCTTGGTCCTTCCTATTATTGTTTATACTCTCTCTTCAACAAAATTAGAGATAAGGGCAAAATAGTTTCTGCCTGGTAGCGAGGGGTTGGGGAAGAGAGGGGGTGGGGGAGGAAGGGAGGGGGTGGGGGGAAGGGGGGAGAAATGACCCAAACAATGTATGCACATGTGAATAAATGAATAATAATTAAAAAAGACATGTCCAGGGCATTCCTAGCACCACAACTTGCATTATTCCAAAACTGGAAAGTTTGTTTCCATTCATATGTGAGCTAATTCTTCAATCTTGTCTATAAAAGGGAATACTATGCTGCAACGAAATGAAACAGTAGCATTACATGCAACAACATGAATTAGTTTCACTGACAATACTAAACAAAAGACTCAAGTCCAAATAAATGCATTGTATCATTTCACTTATGCAAAGCTAAAAGACAGGCAAGGACTTAAGGGCATGGCTCAAGGGATAGACCACCTAAGTTCAAATGCCAATGATGCAAATAAATGAAGAAAAAAATAAAAATAAAATACAGGCATAACAAAATCTATTGTGTCAGAAGTCAGAGAGTATATGTTAGGAGGCTAGTAGTGTCATGAATAAGCGTGGCCTGCGCGTAGCCTCCTGGGGTATGAATGCTCTATTGTTTCTGTCTGGATTCTGTTTATACATACTTGTTTATTTCATGACAATTCCTTGAGATGTAAATTTATGAACTGTGTAACTTCTTTGTGTTTACTTAAAAAAGAGGAAAATCAATGCAGTATGACAAGGTATCCCTATTTTACAGTTAAAGAAACTGAAGTCAATTACTATTATATATTTTAAACAGGAAAGGAGACAGCCAATCACAATTTTTACATTTTTGATGTATTTCCAAAACCAAATAGAAATAAACATTTAAATTTTGTGACAAGTTTGGGAGTATTTAACTACTAACTGAAAGGAGACAGTTCTTAAAGAAGCTTACTATTCTTGAATATTCAATTTTCATCTTAACATAAATCAATCATCATTTATAAAGATCATAATTATCTGGGACACTAAAATGACTTTCCCTAACTGAAGCATTGAAAAGTTGCTTTACATGACAAACCAGTCCATAAAACCTTAGGACCTGAAGTGTTTTAGAATGCTTTTTTTTACAGATTGTACCTATGGGCATTTAGCATGGCATCCTGGGATTTCATCTTTCATATGAGTGCCTTATTTCTTTTGTTTTTTTTCTTGTCAAGCATTAAAGTTTGTAGAGCAAAAAGGCCATAAACTTTTTGAGTATGTGAGGAAGGCTATGCTTCTTGTCCTCCCCAGAAAAGAAGTATATTAAATAGATCAGATAGGCAGACAACATACACACAGTCCTAATTATGTATACACTCATGCACATATACTCATAAGTTTTGCATATTTCACATATTTCCAAAATAGGAACCAAGATTCCAATGAAGAACCCAAGAACCTAGATTTTCAAGGGGAATACTTGAAGTCTGCCCCTTGTTCCTGTGAAACCTTCTTACTGGGAGTCCAATGTCAGCCTGCTTACTGCCAGAATTCAGTGCATTCCCAGTTTCTCTCCAGGAAGATTTTACTGTAATTTTATTCATAGCTGAGAAGTCCTAAGATCTCAGTTTTTCATTCCTTTAATTTATTATGATAATAGATGCAAGCTTCTCCTTTCTGGGTATTTTCATTATTAGGTCAAAATAGCTGGTTAGAAAAATAAAAATACCTGACTCATTTGTTTAATTACATAATGAACGGCTGACATAACTGAGTTAGTCTGCATTCACTGGATAAAGTAACATTTATACAGTGATTAATATGGCCTTGGTTTTTATTGTTTTAACCCTCAAAGTTCTGCAGAAAATAATAGGAACAAGTGGAATATTCTTTGCATTGTTGAGGGAGGCACCAGATTGGCTTTTTCTAATCAAGACATGAATCACAAGCATGGGCACTACATGTTTTCACCCCAGGTAGAAAGAGGAGGTTACTGGACTAGGTTCTAGTTGTAACAAGGAAGAGACAAGCTATGTCTGTGATTTTGATACACAAATAGCCAGCAATAGTCAGGGACAGCTTTTCTGTTCATGTAGAGGTCATAATCTGGGGCAGAGCTGATTTTACAGGGTATGAGACACAGGGCTGTGTAGTCTCAGACTCTAAAAGTTGTGTCCCTGGCTGTGTTAATTATCCCCTTCAGGCAGGGCAACTTTTTCTCCAGGGAATTTAGAGGAGCTAACTAGCATATGAAAGTTGAATAGAGAAAAAGCCTTTTAAAATATGAGGATATTTCTTTATTGTTTTTCATATACCTATGACATATATCATACATATCATATATACATATCCCATATAATACATGTAATAAATTTTAGATATTTAGTTTTTAAATTTTTTAAGTTATCATCAGATAAAAAGATGTGATTGTGTTATATATTATTCTCTCTTCCAAATCATTAATAAAGATATTATAAAACAAGTCAACCTTTATTTCCTTACCCTATTGACCAAGAAACCCCTTTTTACTGTATTCTTTAGCATTTATCATATTACTACCTTAAAAAATATAAATGGCTTTCAACCTACCACTCTCTATTTTTCTTCCTAAAGTTAAATTTAAAAGTGGAGAGTTGTCAGACATCACTGAATCTTTATTTTATTTTAAATAACTCAGAGGTCTATGGTTAGTTCTAGATAACTGCTTTTCTACCTCACTGCTACACTCACTATTCCCAAGTTTAATCTTAATTTATTGTAGTATATTTTCTAGTAAGGACTCAGTGATAATCATACTGATAATTACAATTACCATTTACCATGGTAAAGCATATGCAAGAAACTTTGAAATCACAGTTTTAATCAATGACAATAATATTTTGCACAAGTAACATGGTTTTCCTGGGATTAAGACCTCAGTATGCATTCCAATTTTTTATTTTATAGGATCACTTCAAATGAGTCATGATTTGGGAAGAAGGAGAGAATACTCTCTGGATTGAGTGATTTTAGAATGAATGACATTTGAATGGTGAGGTTTTCTGATAGTCTTTTTTTCCTTGATTCTCACCAATGGCCACTTACAAATTGCTAAATCTGTTTATTTCTGTCCAGTATTCATATTGGCTGCTGTTGTGAAAGATTTCCAAAATGAAGTACTTCTGTTTCCAAATAATCTACATTGAGGATCAACCAGAACTCTGAGTTTTCTTCCCTTTTAAATTTTCTCTTTTAGAACATGTGAACATTTTGCTGCCTCTGAATTAGACAACTGTGTGGTAGTAAAAGAAAGATAGTAGGGAACAGAATGTACATGATCTTGAAAGTATAGTGAGTATCTAGCCTTGGGACTGAAGCTTTTATTGCAAAAATGTCCCAGCATCACCCATGCTTGTCCTGTAGTTCTAGAACTGTGGTGACCAGTGCCACAAGCCTCATCCCCACCAAAGTTTTCCTCATATGACTTAGGAGCATCACCATCTACATTCTTCAGCCATAGGTCCACAATTACCAAATCCACAAGCCAAAACACCACTGGTACTCAACCCATAAGAAAGGTCTCCTCCATATCCCGTATTTCCAAGAGGATGGATAGACTAGAGTAGATCATCATAGTCTACGTGCATGGGATTACAATTGCAGGCACTACTTGTCTTTTTTCCTTATGACTTGAAGCAGTATCATCTGAATACTATGGTACCATGAAAGTGACAAATAGTACCATAAGCCATATCATAAACTGAAAGTCCCCTCTGAGTTCTGCAATTTCAACTTCCCAGTGCCACAGACCCCAATCTTTGCTCATCCCATGGGGCCCAGGAAATGTCCCATTCTATCCCACCATTCCAAAACAGTGGCTGTTGATGCTACAGGCTCAGGCACCTGCTGCATTCATGTAGAGACTCACAGGAAAGGTTTCCTTTATATCCTGTGGCTCAAGGATCATGGTGGCTCATCTCATACCCTTTGGTGTCACCTGTGCTTGTCCTAAGGAATCTGGGGAAAGTCTTCTGTATTCTACACAATTTAGACTATACCATCTAATATCATAAGCCCTAATGCCACCAGTGTTTGGCTCTGTTGATTCCAAGGACACAGCTTTGGAAGTCTAAGTCTGCTGCAAAGTTGTACATACAACATCCTTCACGACCTATTGCAGTGTGGAAGCACTGATAGACACTGATGACATAAGTTAAAAATGAAGAAATGAAACAGAGACTATACTTTGGGTTCCCCTATACTAAACCCCAAATACCTACCTTACTGACAACCTATATCCTATCTACATGAAAAAAATTTCTTCCTAAAGGCTATTTCATAAAGAGGTAAATAATACATGGACATCAACTTAGGGACACAAGAAACTTAAAAGTAAATATGAGACCTACAAAAGAAAACATTAAGTCTCTAGAAACATATCTCAATTTGAAGAAAATCAATGAGGTAACTGAAAAATAATTGAAAATAATGACCCCAAGAAAACTTAGTGTGATGATAGAGAATACAGATGAGTGGCAGAAGGAAATGGAAAAGCAATTTATACTATGAATGAGAAATTCACCAAAAAGATAGAAATCATTTTCAAATGACCAAGAAGATGTCTTGGAATTAAAAACTTCAACCAATAGGGGGTTGGTATCAGTGAGAGGGGAAGGATATAAAGAAAGGGTGTAGAAGAGTAAATATGGTAGAAATGTTATGCACATATGTATGTAAAAGGGAAAATTAGACCTATTGAAACTATTTCAGGAATGGGGAGGGGGGAGTAAAGGAGAATGATGAAGAGGGTAAATTTAACTGTGATATATTTTAAGAACTTTTGTAAATGTTGCAATGTATCCCCACAACAACAGTAATAAAAAATAGATAAATAAAAATATAAAAATATGATAGTTTCCACAACAGACAAGAACAAACAAAAGAAATAATCCTGAACATGAGTGCAGACCAAAATAAAATAATTAAAAAAGAATCACAAAGCCTATAAGAGTTATGAAACATGGTTAATTGTGCAAATATTCACATTATGGGAATTCTAGAGGGCAAAGAAAATGGGAAAAGCACTTGGTGCCTATTTCCTGAAATAACAGCCCAAACATTCTCAAATCTGCCAAGAGATATGAACTTACAAGCACAAAAAGCTCAAAGGACCCCACATAGACTCAACCAAAATAGACCTTCAAGGAATACTATAGTCACAATTTCAAATGTACCATACAAAGGAAACCTAAAAATAGCAAAAGTGTCAAGTCATCAGGTCACCTAAATGGGATATTAGAATTGAAGAAGATTTCTCAGCCGAAATTGTGAAGGTCAGAAGAAATTGGAATGGCATATTCAAAATCCTGAAAGAAAAATCTGTCAACAACACATACTATCCCCAGCAAAATTCCTGTTAAAGTCATTTCTCTTTCTTTTACAAAATCAGAGAACAGGATAGCAAAACAATTCCTGACTGGGGCAGTTGGTAGCAGTGGGAAGAGAGAGGATGTGGGAAAAGTGTGAAGGAGTATGAACATGGGGCAAACACTGAACATACATGTATGTAAATGCAAAAATAACACCTGTTGAAATTATTCCAGGACTGGGAGGAGGGAGGGATAAAAGAGTATGATGTAAGGGGTGAATTCAATTATGATATATTTGATATATCATAATAACATTTGTAAATGCCACAATGTACCCCAGTACAACAATACAAATAAATAAGTATATACATAAATACATAGATAAAAAGGGGGGAAGAGGGAGAATAATGGAGGGGATGAGCTGAACTATATATTGTACACATATATGGAAATGTCACAACAAAACCCCTGTAAAACTATTATATACTAATAATAACATTAAAAAGGATAAAAAATGGGGCCAGACATAGTGTCTTATGCTTGTAATTCCAGCTACTTGGCAGGTGGAGGTTAGAAGGATGGCAGTTCAAGGGCAGTTGTGGCAAAAAATTTGCAAGGTCCCATTTCAACAAATAGTTCAGGCAGTGATGGCACATGCCTATAACTCTAGTTAGGTGAGAGAGGCATAAGTAGGAGGATTGCAATCCATGCCAGTACTGGGCAAAAAAATGTGTGACCCCCCCACCTGACAGATAACTAAAGATAAAAGGGGCTCAGACATGTCTAAATTGGCAAAGTGCCTGCCATGTAAGCACAATGCCATGAGTTCACAATCCAGAGCCACCAAAAATATAAATAAACATTTAAGGAGAAATAATGTATTTCCCAGATGAATACAAACCAAGAGAGTTCATCACCACTAGAGTAGCTTTACAAGACATACTTAAGGGAGTCAAACAGATGATAACCAACCTTATGAAAACACACAAATATACAAAATTCACAAGTACAGATACACAAAAGAATCAGAGAATCAAACTTCAGCATGATGGCAAACTACCTAATTGCAAAAATAAATAAGAATGGTGAAAAGTAAGAAAAGTATATAAATTAAGCAGAATAGAATTAAAATGACAGGAGGAAGTCATTTCTATCAATAATAACTTTAAATATACATGTATTAAGTTCACTAATTAAAAGACATAGACTGGCTAAATGGTTTTATTTAAAAAAAAAAAAAAAAAGGGCCCAACTGTATTCCACTTCCAAGAAACTCACTTCAGCATCATTGATCAAGATACACACAGACTGAAAGTGAAGGGTTGGAAAATAATATGTCACACACATATGGAATTCAAAATTTACTAGGAGTGGTTGTACTCAGATAAAGCAGAATTCAAATAAAATATTGTGAAGAGACAAAGAAGACCATTATATATTCATGAAATGATTAATTCAGCAAGAAGATAAAATATGTATGTATCAACTGGGGACTACCAAAATATAAAAAGTACATATTAGATCTAACAGGAGATCCCACAATAATAGTTGGGCACACCAACATCACGCTTTCCTCAAGAGATAGACCATCCAAACAGGAAAATCAATAAACGTATATCCAAGTTGAATCACACAATAAAGCAAATGAACCTAATAGACATATATAGAACATTTCATTCAATAGCAGCAGAACATACATTCTTATCAGCTTATGGAACATTCTCTGCTATGATCATATGCTAGGCTACAAATCAAGTCTCAGTATTCAAAAAAATTTTTAATCACGGCATATATCTTCTAGACCACAGGAGAATAAAACTGTAATCTGTGAAAAGAAAAATAGAAAGTATTCAAATATAATGAAATGAAATCATATGGCCCTAAATGACCTCTTGGAAATTGAACAAATTAAAAGGAAAAAATACTTTCTAGAAAAATAAAATGATAGCACAGTGTATAAAAATCTGTGGAATACAGCAAAAGTGGTATTGAGAAAAGTTTACAGCAATAAATGCATGCATAAAAATAGAAAAATCTCAAACAATCTAACAATGCACTCAGAAAAGAAAACCTAAATTAATAGAAGGAAAAGTGAAGATGACAGCATAAATAAAATTAAACAAAAACAAAAACAAAAACAATCAATGAAACAAAATGTTGTTTTGATCAATTGAAGAAAGTTGTTTTTAAATGGAAAAACAAAATTAACAAACCTTTATCTTCACTAAACAAGAAAAAAAAGAGGAAACAAATTTAGAGATGAAGGAAGAGACATTATTAGTTACTTCAAAGAAATGTTAGGGATTATAAGTTCATATTAGTTTATATGAACAATTACATGCTAAAAAAACCAGAAACTCTAGAAGAAATGGAGCAATTCCTGAACACATGTAACTACTAAAATTGAATGAAGAAGAAATAGTAAATGTGCATATATCAATAATAAGTAATGACATTGAATCAGTATTAAAAATATCTCTCATCTAAAAATTGGTGACCTGATGTCTTTACCAGTGAATTCTATAAAAGTTTTGTAGAACTAAATACAAGTCTTATTAAACTATTCAAAAAATTGAAGTGGGAACAATTCTACCAAATTCTTCACATGAGGCCAGCATCACTCTTATACAAAGATCAGGCAAAAATACAATTAAAAAACTACAGACCCATATCCCTGAAGAATATAAATGCAAAAATTCTCAAAAAATATGAGCAAACAAAATCAAACAAATCAAATAGGTCATATATAATGACCAAGTGTGATTCATACCAGGGATGCATGGATGTTTCAATACATACAAATCAATAACTGTAATACAACACATCAACAGAATAAAGGACAAAAAACATATGACCATTTCAATAGATGGAGTAAAACCATTTGGTAAGAGTCAATATTCCAGATTAACCATCATGGGACAAAATGGCAGAGGAGTAGAAGTTTTCTCCATATAATCCCAAGAGTAAGAGTCTGGATATCAAAGAAGAGTCTATATACAGAGAAGCAAAACAGAAGAGGAGCACTGAGAATCACAAAAGAGAGAAAGAACAGGTGAAAAATATGGTGAATCAAAAAGGTGAGAGCAAATCAAGAAAGTTTGCCCTTCTTGGCCTGCCTCCAGCCAGATCCCCAGGGTAGGGTAAGGGAAAGCTGAAGCCTCCATTCCAAGGTAAGCCAGGCTGCCTCCATGACAAATCAGCAAACCTAGCTGTGGAACAAAATCCACCCCTCTTGAAGACCTCAATACCAGTGCAGAAATTTAACAGGACAGTGACTACCTCAGCAAAACAGGCCAGCATTTGACAAGACCTTTCATTCTCCATACCTTAAAGAGTTGTGGCAAGGCATCATGTTGAGAGGGCTTCCTGATTAAGACTAGGGTACCAAGAGTGTCTTGAAAACAAGAAGCAACTACAGTTCAAAGTTTCTTTAGAGAACATGCCCCAGTGTATGAGAATGGAAAGCCATAAGAGGCTCATGGAGAGAGAGAAGTCTTGATTTGGGGAAAGCTGAGAAGTTAAAGGAAGCTTAGGACAGGAGAACGGTATGAGGAAGTAAAAGAAATTCTTAGCCCAATGAATGTGCAATTTACAGCACAGAAATTTAAATATGAAAAACCAAGGCTATACTTCTCCTCCAAAACCCCCGAACAACTCACAACTGAATTCAAAGACAAAGAATTGGCTGAAATGTCTGAAAGAGAATTCAGAAGCCTATTGTTAACAATGATCAATGATGTCAAAGAAGATTCAAATAAACAGATAAATGAAGTTAGGAAATCATTCAAGACTAGACAAGAAAGTCAGCAACATGGAAAGAAATTCAACAGAGAAATAGAAATTATGAGAGAAAACAAGAAGTTATTTTAGAAACAAAAACCTCAATAAATTAAATAAAACCACAATGGATAATATTACCAGAAGACATGATCAAGCAGAAGACAGAACATCAGAAATGGAGAACAAGATCAGGGAGATATTGTGTTAAGAAAATCACAAAGAAAAACAATGAATACCTATCACTACAGCATGCAAGAACTCTGAAACTCAATCAAAAGACCTAAACAAAGAATTCATGGAGCAGAAGGAGTTGAAACACCAACAGGTGTAGGATACTTGTTCAATGAAATCACAACTCTTTGTAATTATATAGACACCTATGTAATAGGAAGCATTTCAAACTTCAAACAGACGTGACCAGTAAAGGACAACCCCACATTATATGATAATTAAAGTGGCCAAACTAGCAAGCAAAGAAAAGATACTGGAAGTTAAAGAGAAAAACATCAGCTTATACACAAAAGTAAACACATATGAATCATCTCAGATCTCGCAGCACAAACTCTAAAATCCAGGAAAGCCTAGAGCTATGTAGTTCAAACTCAGAGAGATCCAGCAAAGCTATCCTTTGATCTTGATGGAGAAGTAAAGACCTTCTAGGATGAGGATAAGCTAAAGCCCACCTTACAGAAGAAACTCAAGAGAATAATTCACATAGAAGATGAAGAAAAACAATCACAAACATGAGAGGGTAGGAAAAAAACTCAAAAAGGGAAGTGACAAACCCATGAGAGCTCAAAAAATATCAAAAATAATCAACTCAGTAAATCAGCAAAACCTGAAGATGAACAATGCCAAAAGTAAAGAACAATCAACATGAGACTCATCCTGGAAAAAAAGCAAGAGAAACAGAAATCATAAATATTTCTCAACCATAACCTTGAATGTAAATTTATTTAACTTACAATACAAAGACATAGATTGTCTGATTGAATGAAAAAAGCAGGATCCAACAATCTGTTGTCTATAAGAAGCATATGTCATAACCAAAGACACACACACAAACTAAAAGTGAAAAGTTAGGAAAAGATATACACCAAGCATGTGGAAGTCAAATGCAAGCAGGAGTGACTATTCTCATATCAGACAAAGCATATTTTAAGCAAAAATCAGTTGAAAAGATAAAGAAGGTCATTACATACTATTAAATGGAACCATCCATCAAGAAGATATAACAAGTCTATATATAAATGGACTGAACATCTGTGTCCCCAAGTTCATAAAACAAACACTTCTGGCAAAAAGGAACAGACAGGTACAGACAAAACAATGATGGAAGATCTCAACATCCCTCTATCATCAATAGAATTAACAAAGGTATCCTAGAACTAAACAATATCATGGATGAAATGGATTTAACAGAAATTTATAGATTAATTCATTTTACAGCAGGAGTTATACATTCTTCTAAGCAGCCCATGAAACTGCCCAAAATAGATCCCATCACATCCTCAGTAATACAGAAAATCTCAACAAATACAAAAAAAATTAAATAACTCTCTGTATATCTTCATAGGTTATAATGGAATAAAATAGGAATTAATGGCAAGGAAAACTACAAATTGAACAACACTTGTTTGAATTATCAATGGGTCACTGAAGAAATTAGGGAGGACAATTTACCAGAAACTGTTTGACACAGCAAAGGTACTCTTACGAGGGAAATTTATAACCAATAGCATGCACATCAGAAAATGAGAGAGACATCAAATAAACAATTTGATGATGTACCTTAATTTCTTGACACACATGACCCACCAAGAGGACATAATCATCTTAAACACATCTATAACAAGTAATGAGATTGAGACAGTTATAAATAACCTCCCAACAAAGAAAAGCCCAGGTGTAGATGGATTCATTGCTGAATTCTACCAGACATTTAATGAACAACTTATGCTGCTCAAACTATTTCATAAACTACAAAAGAAAGGAATAATTACAAACTTATTCTATGAAGCCACTATTAACCTAATACTCAAGAAGTCAAAGGCATTTAAGAAAAAGAAAGTTATAGGCCAATATCCCTGAAGAACACAGATGTAAAAATTCTCAAAAAAATGCATGCTAAACCACAGGATAAGAAAAAGCAAGACAGTAGAGAGTAACATCAAGTTAGGTACACACAATCAAACCTTCAAACAACTAAGACAACTAAATGGCAGGAATCACCACATACCTATCAGTACTAACACTTAATGTTAATGGATTTAATTCACCCATCAAAAGACACCGTTTGACAAAATGGATTAAAAAAGAAGATCCAACAATTTGTTGCTTACAGGAGACTCATCTCACCGACAGAAATAAGCATAAGCTTAGGATGAAAGGCTGGAAGAAGATTTACCAAGCCAATGGCCCCCGAAAACAAGCAGGAGTAGCAATACTTATCTCTGACAAAGTAGACTTCAAACCTACATTGATCAAACGAGATAAAGAAGGACATTCCATACTAATAAAAGGGGAAATAGACCAAAAGGAAATAATAATCATCAATCTGTACACACCCAATGTCAACGCACCCAATTTCATCAAACATACCCTGAAAGACCTAAAAGCATATATAAACGCCAACACAGTGGTTGTGGGAGACTTTAACACTCCATTATCATCAATAGATAGGTCATCCAAACAAAAACTCAATAAAGAAATCCAAGATCTAAAATATGCAATAGATCAAGTGGACCTAGTAGATGTCTACAGAACATTTCATCCAACCTCTACACAATATACATTCTTCTCAGCAGCCCATGGAACCTTCTCCAAAATAGATCATATCCTAGGGTACAAACCAAGCCTCAGCAAATATAAGAAAATAGAAATAATACCATGCATACTATCTGACCACAATGCAGTAAAAGTAGAACTCAACAACAAAAGTAAAGACAAAAAACATGCAAACAGCTGGAAACTAAATAACTCATTACTTAATGAAGAATGGATCATCGATGCAATAAAAGAGGAAATTAAAAAGTTCCTAGAAGTCAATGAAAATGAAAACACAACCTACCGGAACCTATGGGACACAGCTAAGGCAGTCTTGAGAGGAAAGTTTATAGCCATGAGTGCATATATTAAAAAGATTGAAAGACCCAAATCAATGACCTAATGATACATCTCAAACTCCTAGAAAAACAAGAACAAGCAAATCCCAAAATAAATAGAAGGAGAGAAATAATAAAAATAAGAGCTGAAATCAACGAAATAGAAACCAAAAAAACCATACAAAGAATTAATGAAACAAAAAGTTGGTTCTTTGAAAAAATAAACAAGATCGATAGACCCCTGGCAAACCTGACTAAAATGAGGAGAGAAAAAACCCAAATTAGTAGAATTAGGAATGCAAAAGGGGAGATAACAACAAACACCATGGAAGTCCAGGAAATCATCAGAGACTACTTTGAGAACCTATATTCAAATAAATTTGAAAATCTAAAAGAAATGGACAGATTTCTAGATACATATGATCATCCAAAACTGAACCAAGAGGAAATTAATCACCTGAATAGACCTATAACACAAAATGAAATTGAAGTAGCAATCAAGAGTCTCCCCAAAAAGAAAAGTCCAGGACCTGATGGATTCTCTGCTGAATTCTATCAGACCTTTAAAGAAGAACTGATACCAACCCTCCTTAAACTGTTCCATGAAATAGAAAGGGAAGGAAAACTGCCAAACACATTTTATGAAGCCACTATTACACTTATCCCAAAACCAGGCAAAGACACCTCCAAAAAGGAGAACTATAGGCCAATCTCCTTAATGAACATTGATGCAAAAATCCTCAACAAAATAATGGCAAATCGAATTCAGCAACACATCAAAAAGATTATTCACCACAACCAGGTAGGCTTCATCCCAGGGATGCAGGGGTGGCTCAACATACGAAAATCAATAAACGTAATAAACCACATTAACAGAAGCAAAGACAAAAACCACTTGATCATCTCAATAGATGCAGAAAAAGCCTTTGATAAGATCCAATATCATTTCATGATAAAAGCTCTAAGAAAACTAGGAATAGAAGGAAAGTTCCTCAACATTATAAAAGCTATATATGACAAACCTACAGCCAGCATTATACTTAACGGAGAAAAATTAAAACCATTCCCTCTAAAATCAGGAACCAGACAAGGATGCCCACTATCTCCACTCCTATTCAACATAGTACTGGAATTCCTAGCCAGAGCAATTAGGCAAGAAGAAGGAATAAAAGGAATACAAATAGGTAAAGAAACTGTCAAAATATCCCTATTTACAGATGACATGATCCTATACCTTAAAGACCCAAAAAACTCTACTCAGAAGCTTCTAGACATCATCAATAGCTATAGCAAGGTAGCAGGATATAAAATCAACATAGAAAAATCATTAGCATTTCTATACACTAACAATGAGCAAACGGAAAAAGAATGTATGAAAACAATTCCATTTACAATAGCCTCAAACAAAATCAAATACCTAGGTGTAAACCTAACAAAAGATGTGAAAGACCTCTACAAGGAAAACTATACACTTCTGAAGAAAGAGATTGAGGAAGACTATAGAAAGTGGAGAGATCTCCCATGCTCATGGATTGGTAGAATCAACATAGTAAAAATGTCAATACTCCCCAAAGTAATCTACATGTTTAATGCAATTCCCATCAAAATTCCAATGACATTCATTAAAGAGATTGAAAAATCTACTGTGAAATTTATATGGAAACACAAGAGGCCACGAATAGCCAAGGCAATACTCAGTCAAAAGAACAATGCAGGAGGTATCACAATACCTGACTTCAAACTATATTACAAAGCAATAACAATAAAAACAGCATGGTACTGGCACAAAAACAGGCATGAAGACCAGTGGAACAGAATAGAGGATCCAGATATGAAGCCACACAACTATGAGCAACTTATCTTTGACAAAGGAGCTAAAAATATACGATGGAGAAATAGCAGCCTCTTCAACAAAAACTGCTGGGAAAACTGGTTAGCAGTCTGCAAAAAACTGAAACTAGATCCATGTATATCACCCTATACCAAGATTAACTCAAAATGGATCAAGGATCTTAATATCAGACCCCAAACTCTTAAGTTGATACAAGAAAGAGTAGGAAATACTCTGGAGTTAGTAGGTATAGGTAAGAACTTTCTCAATGAAACCCCAGCAGCACAGCAACTAAGAGAGAGCATAGATAAATGGGACCTCATAAAACTAAAAAGCTTCTGTTCATCAAAAGAAATGGTCTCTAAACTGAAGAGAACACTCACAGAGTGGGAGAAAATATTTGCCAATTATACATCAGACAAAGGACTGATAACCAGAATATACAGGGAACTTAAAAAACTAAATTCTCCCAAAACTAATGAACCAATAAAGAAATGGGCATGTGAACTAAACAGAACTTTCTCAAAAGAAGAAATTCAAATGGCCAGAAAACACATGAAAAAATGCTCACCATCTCTAGCAATAAAGGAAATGCAAATTAAAACCACACTAAGATTCCACCTCACCCCTGTTAGAATAGCCATCATCAGCAACACCACCAACAACAGGTGTTGGCGAGGATGCGGGGAAAAAGGAAGCCTCTTACACTGTTGGTGGGAATGTAGACTAGTACAACCACTCTGGAAAAAAATTTGGAGGCTACTTAAAAAGCTGGACATCGATCTACCATTTGATCCAGCAATACCACTCTTGGGGATATACCCAAAAGACTGGTACTCCAAGGCACCTGCACATCCATGTTTATTGCGGCACTATTCACAATAGCCAAGTTATGGAAACAGCCAAGATGCCCCAGCACTGATGAATGGATCAAGAAAATGTGGTATCTATACACAATGGAATTTTATGCAGCCATGAAGAAGAACGAAATGTTATCATTCGCTGGTAAATGGATGGAATTGGAGAACATCATTCTGAGTGAGGTTAGCCTGGCCCAAAAGACCAAAAATCATGTGTTCTCCCTCATATGTGGACATTAGATCAAGGGCAAACACAGCAATGGGATTGGACTATGAGCACATGATAAAAGCGAGAGCACACAAGGGAGGGGTGAGGATAGGTAAGACACCTAAAAAACTAGCTAGCATTTGTTGCCCTTAATGCAGAGAAACTAAAGCAGATACCTTAAAGCAACTGAGGTCAATAGGAAAAGGGGAACAGGAACTAGAGAAAAGGTGAGATCAAAAAGAATTAACCTAGAAGGTAACACCCACGCATAGGAAATCAATGTGAGTCAATGCCCTGTATAGCTATCCTTATCTCAACCAGCAAAACCCCTTGTTCCTTCCTATTATTGCTTATACTCTCTCTACAACAAAATTAGAGATAAGGGCAAAATAGTTTCTGCTGGGTATTGCGGGGGGAGAGGGAGGGGGCGGAGTGGGTGGTAAGGGAGGGGGTGGGGGCAGGGGGGAGAAATGAACCAAGCCTTGTATGCACATATGAATAATAAAAGAAAAATGAAAAAAAAAAATGCATGGTAACTGAATTGAACATCACAATGAAAAAATCATATACCATGATTAAGTAGGCTTCATTGCAAGGATGTAAAGATGGTATAATAAATACAAATCATTAAACATAATTCAACATATAAAAAGAACAAAAGACAAAACCACATTATCATATTAATAGATGCAGAAAAAGCCGTTGACAAAATTCAACACCCTTTCATTTTTTATTAGCATATTATTGTTGTACTGGGGGTACATTGTGACATTTGCAAAAGTTCTTACAATATATGTAGTTGAATTCACCCCCTCCGTCATTCTCCTCTACCCTCCCTTCCCCATTCTTAGAATAGTTTCAACAAGTCTCATCTCTTCATTTTCGTACATGAGGAGGTAATATTTCCACCGTATTTCTACACCCTTTCCTTGTATCCTCCCCCTCCCACTGGAAGCAATCCCCACACAAGACTGTTTTACCTTCCTGTTCTCTGTTTTTGAAAAAAAGATAATTTTTCAACATTCTTTCATAATAAAAACTGAGGAAACTAGGACTAGAAAGCACATTTCTTAATATTATAATGTCTATATATGACAAATCTATCACCATAATACTGAATAGAAAAAATGAAGCCATTTCCTCAAACAGGAATGAGGCAAGGGTGTCTACTCTTCCCACTGTTACTTAACATAGTACTGGAATTCCAAGCCAGATCAATAAGACAGAAGAAAAAAAAAAGGGATTCAAATAGGGAAGAAAGAAGTCAAATTATCACTATTTGCAGATGACATGATCTTAAACCTGAAAGACTCTAAAAACCAACAAAAATCTCTTAGATGTCACAAACATGTCCAGCAAAGTAGCAGGATACAAAATCAATACACAAATATTAGTAGTATTTCTATACACAAACAGTGAACAGTTTGAGAATGAAATCAGGAAAACAGTACCATTCAAAATAGCATTAAAAATTTAAAGTACCTAGGAATAAATTTAATAAAGGAAGCTAAAGACCTATATAGCAAAAACCATAAATCACAAAAGAGATCCAAGAGGACTTTAGAAGATGGAAGGACATCCCAGGCTCTTGGGTGGGCAGAAGCAACTTTTTGAAAATGGTCCTACTAATGAAAGCAGTCTGTATGTTCAATGCAATTCTCATCAAAATGTCAATGCCATTCTTCACAGAAATAGAAAGATCAATACTAAAGTTCATATGGAAGCCCAAAACACCTGGAAGAACTAAAGCAATCCTTAGCAAAAAGAGCAATGTAGGAGGTATCACAATGCTTGACTTCAAACTATACTACAGAGCCATTGCAATAAAAACAGCATGTGTTACCACAAAATACACATGCAGACCAATGGAATATAAGTGTCACACACAAACTCACACAGGCATGGCCATTTTGACAAATGAGCCCAAAACATGTGATGGAGAAAAGATAGCTTCTTCAGTGCTGCTGGGGAAACTGGATATCCACCTATAGAAGATTAAAATTAGACTCCAGGGTTTCACCTTATAAATCTTATACACTGTTGGTGGGAAGGTAAAGTAGTACAGCCATTATGGAAAACTAAAAATAGAACAACCATATGATCCAGCAATTCCACTGCTGGATCAAAGGAGATAAAGTCTTTTTACCAAAAGGATATTTGCACTCCCATACTTATTACCTCACTCTTCGCATTAGTTAAAGTATGGATTCAACCTACGTGCCCATCAGTGGGAAAATGGATAAAGAAAATGTGATATTATATATTTGTGTGTATGTGTTTATACAGTCATACAATACAATAATATCCAGATACAAAAAAGAATGAAGATGCATCACTTGCAGCAAGAGAGAAATATATAAAAATTTTGCTTGATGTTGTGTTTTTCTCCACAGAGATTTTACAATTCTGCATTCTCTTGAGCATTATGGAAGAATGTCTTTTCTTCTAGCTTCACCAACCTAATAGCTGGCAAACTTGGATATTTCTAACACCATAGGGAAGGAACGGCACCTTAATAAAGCTTTAATTTACATTTCTCTTCTTATGAGTGAATATTTTTATGTGTGAAAAATCTATTCACAGTGTTTGTTGAATGGGTTGTCTGAAAATTTCTGTAGCCCATTTTCACACACTCATTTTGGCATAAACTATATTTTTAGAAACTAATTGTATAGAAGCATTAACCTTTTGTGGAACAAGTTAGAGTTTTTCCAGTTTTGTCATTTTTAAAACTCAAATTGTGGTGCCATTTATAATTTTTTTCTTTTAATTTTAATTTTTATTAGTTTCATGAACTCTTGCTATCTTTATTATTCTGTATTGTTCCTTGAATTTGCTTCATTTTTTTTCTGTTTTTGTTTTTTTTTTTTAGGTTTCAAGGAACTTATTTAATCAGACCTTTGGAGGACTCTAGAAACCTGCATTTTTAATGAGGTTTTGATTAAAAGTATAGATTGAGGAAGCAATTTTACTCTTCATTGTGAACCAGATTACATGCAAAATAGAATCATATAATTAAACAAAAATTTTCTTTATACAAAGTATTAAGATATCTAAATACAATCTCATTTTTAAAATCCTACATACAATCATATTCTTAAGTATACTAAATTGAAAACTACACAGTGAGAAACACTGGAGACACTTCTGAATCTCCACATTTCATCGAGCATTTTCACCAATCTTTCAGTCCTCTTGTGCATTATTTTGTATCCACATTCTCTGCATCCGATTGGATCCTTGGATCATTTATTGGATCCTTTATTTCATTTTCTGTGTGACATTCTCCACACATATAAATTGTTGGCTGCCTTGGTGGTTGAAGTTCCTTTTGGGTGTCCATTTTTAGCCAATCAATGTCCCCCCCACACAGTATTAGGAAACTTTACTTCACACTCCCCTCTTGCCACTGCAACCTTGAATTTGCTTCATGCTTAAGGAAACTGTCCTCTATTGCAGGAACAAGGAACTCACCCATGATTTTGTTCAATGATTTTGGTTTCTTTAAACTTTATTTTCATTTATAAATTTAAATTTAAAAACTTTCTTTTCTGGCATGGAGGTGGATATCAAAATGTCTCATATCACTAAGATTTTCTATCAAGTTTAGGTGACTAAATTATTTTGCCTTGGAAGTCCTGAAGTTTTGAAAGAAAATGGCTTGTTGTTAGTCTTTCTATTTTAATTATTGAAAGTTATTTTAAAATGTCATTTCAATTCAATACACATGTTTATATCCTTGCAGTATAATTGCAGAGTCATACCAATTCATAAATTAAGGGCTTAGTAGTTAAATTTGGTTTTCTAAAGTGGTTGTACCTATTTTCATTTCAACTCCTATGTAATGTAACAATCTAATCACTCCTCATCTTCTCCAGCATTTGATATGTTCATCCATTCATTTGAATGACTAGATCTATGTGCAAAAGTATTTCATTGTGGTTTTAATTTGCATTTCCCTGATGGCCAAAGAAGTTGGAACCATTTTCAAAACTCTTTCAATATTTTCTTTTGTGAAATGTCTATTCAAATCTTTTGTCTTTTTCCCCAAGCAACTCATTCTGGTTTTATTTTGATTAATTTGTGGGAATTCTTAACATATCATTTGTATACAATCATTAATCAGAAAAATGTTTTATGAGTATGTTTCCATTATACAACTTTTCTTTTCACTTTTCTCATTTAACAATAGTGTATTTCAATGTAAAATGCTAAGTTTTAGTACAGTATAATTTGCTATTTTTAGCAGCCTGATTTTTTAATATCTTGCTTAAGAAACTTTTGTCTCATCCAAGGTTATGAAGATGTTATCCTGTATTCTCCTCTGAAAGCTTCATTATATTACTTATTCATTTAGATCTAATGTCAATCCAGAATTGAATTCGGTATGCTGTATGAAATAAAACTCACATCTATTTTTTCCAAATAGATATTCAATTGACACCTTATTTTTTACTTTTGCAAAAAATTATTTTTGCTGAAGTTTCAGGGTGAAGACATGAATCAGCTAAGCATTGCAACTATTTTTTTTCAATGTGATTAAAAAGATGGCCTTGCATTTTGAATTTTTCCCTGCTCCTTCCTTCTCATTACCACTGGTATGTAAACCTTTTCTTTACTGTGCCATATTGTTCTTATCCCACTCAATTTCAGTTTCACCACTAGCAGTTCCTCCCTATTGTGGGACTTTGTTTTGTTCTGGAAGACAGGGAACTATGACCTTTTGGTTTTGAAGTTGGAGAGTACATAGTGTCCAGACATTTCCAACCCTTGGAGATTATCAGGCATTCACTGGAGATCTGGAATCTGATTATCTGTTGGAAATCTGAAGATTCTTTTGATCATAGGTCCATCAATGACCCATGTTTTCTCTGCTGATTGCACGCAGTTTTGAAATCCACAGCAGTTTGTCATCAACAATTTGCATTTTGAGGCTCATAAGGATTTTATATCCCTTTTATGTGGGTGATTTAATATTGTATATGAGGTTTTGCTATCATAAATTATTTGCCTGTCTTTATGAGATAGTTTTGAAATCAATTTCACCATCTTCCCTGAATTTCTCTCACATTGAATATTTCTGTTCTCATTTTATTTGGTGGAAACCAAACTCTGACAGAGTCTTGGCAATGGGTGGAGAAGAATCCACACCTATCCCTACACATACCAATAAGTTTAATACTTTGAGATAGTCCACTTTGTTTGCTATCATAAAATATCATAAACGAGGTGGCTGCAAACAACAGAAATTTCTCACATTTCTGGAAGCTGGGAATTTCTCACAGTTCTGGAGATTAAGGTACTGGCAGATTCAAGAGCAATATCTCTAATGTCTTTATAGGGCACTGATCCTATCATGAGGACTTGGCCTTCATGACCTAGCTACCACACAAAGGCCTTACCTCTGAATGACATCATACTGTAGGTTAGATTTATTTGTAAGGGGGATATATTTACTCTACAGCAACAGTTTTACTTATGCTATTCTACAGTCTATTTACATTTTTATCTTTTTTAAAATAAAACTTACTTTCTGGCAGGTTTCATCATGTATATAATACCTTAATAGTCACATATATCATTTATGAATTATTTATAATTTTTGTATAACTTCAAAACACTTCTCAGCAAGCAGTTTAAAAAAAGCTACGGTAATAATCATTATGCATTTAGGTATATTTTTATACATGCTAAATGTTTGAGTACTAGTTATAATAAAGGAAAATAGCAATCTTAGAAAACAAAGAATCATTTTCATCTTCTTTACAATAGCCGGTTTCTGTAATGTAAGGGGGGATGATCGGAATACATGAGAAACTACAATGGACTACTTTCACAGTGTGTATTCTGCTGCTGTAGATATCCAAATTGTACATATCACATTAACTGAATTGGAAAAACAACTATTTAGAGAGGGAAATGTCTGAAGGAAATTGGCTAAACACTACACAGCAGAGGATTTTCTCATTTTTTGTCACCATGGATAATAAAGAGAACTACAGCAAGAATACCTGGAGCTATCTCATTAAAAAAATAAAAGTCAAACAGATAAATATATATTCAGTAAAGTTTTATTTTTGAGGTAGTGCCTCCTTTTCAGGCCAAAATTGATTGGTTATACTTAATAGTCCTATTAGTTGGCTCTTACTAACGTTAAAAAAATCACTATAAAATTACTAGCTTAAAATGTAAATGTATCCCACAGTTCTAGAGGTCAGAATTCAAAAGGATCTTACTCAGCTGTACTTAAGGTGTCAGCAGGGATTGCATTTCTTCTGAGCTCTAGGGGAGAATAATTTTCTTGTGTTTTCCAGTTTTTAGAGTTACCCCTATACCTTGGCTCAGGGCCCACTTCCTCCAACTTCTAAGCCAGCAATGTTGGCAGAGCCTTTCTCACTTGGCCATCTCTCTTGTTAACTTTTCCAAATCCTTATTCCATTAAAAGGACTCCTGTAATTATATTGGCCCTACCTTGATAATCCAAGATAATTTTTATGTCTTGAGGGGAACTAATTAGCAAATTTAACTCCATCTGCAACCTTAATTCCCCTTTTCCATTCAACTTAATATGTTCATAGTTTCTCAGGGGTGGGCTGTTAATCTATGTAACATACTCACTAGTGTTTTCTAATCTAAACATTGTGTTATGGCAGTAACACATTTCTATCTATTTTTCCTCAGGAGTTTCTGAGGAAACTCCTCAGAAAATAAATATTTATTTTCAAAGTGGAATTTCTTATAGATATATAGGTTATAACTACATTCACATATGCATCCATATGTACACATATATACATAAATATACTCTTAACTTACTCAGAACATGACTGAAAAACAATATGTGACAAAATATATCCTGATGTGATGGAAAATAATTCTTATTAAAGGATGAAATGCAATGCAATCAGAAAATGCACATTCTTCATCTGTATCTGCCTTTATGTAACCATGAGTGCAAAACACTAGGATTTATGGTACATGAATGAGATATGTAGAGAGTTATGGCAATTTAATTATCACTATTAAAACTCCATTAAGGAATCTCAAGACAAACTAATGGTCAGCTCCAATAGTAGAGATTGGAAGGAGCAAAGAGAGAATGTACACCTTAACATAGTGTAATTTTAGCAGAGAAAGAAAGGCTTTTGTATAGTTTGTCCTTGGCAGAAGGCTCATCTCACCTGAGAAAAGGCTAGGCTCCAAAGCTTGAATTCCTTATGTCATGATTAATTGTTGAGACATTTAGGTTAGACTTTCAATACACCTTACTCTCACTTTGTCCACTAAGTGATAGTATGAAATATTTTGGAACCAAACCATAAACATGAGAAAGGGTTTTAAAATATTTGCATCAATGGAGATTTTGACATTGGATTAGTTTATTATGGTCTGTAACAATATTCCCTCAATGTTCATTGAAAATAGATACTGAAAATGATCATTACATATGGCCTGTATTTATATTTTCCCCAAGTTTCAATATTCCATGTTGTACTTATCTTCTATTATTTCAGGAAATTACAAATTGGCAATCATAATTACATAATTCTTTTTGAACAAGCTGTCAAAAATATTCAAGCCAGATAAATGGACTGGCTTAGAGAATTTTCTTTCTGGATTTAGGCCACAGTTGGAACAAAGTAATTGTTCATTTTAATAGTATACTTACATTTAACCATAAAATTGCATTATGTTAACTCACACTAGGAAATGTTTATGTCAAGACTAAAAACTAGAAAGCTAGAAATTACATAATAATGGAAATACCAATTAAGCTGGGAGTTGCAGACTCAAACAAAAAATACCAGCTAGCAGTACTTCTTTTCTTTCTGAGTGGATTGTATTCCTATCAGTGATACACAGAACTCAGCCTGCTAAGGAGATGTTAGGTGTACACATTTGGGAATGCACGTATGTTTTTCAGCAAATAGACGACAGGTCAGACTAATGAGAAGTGTTCGCCTGAGGAATTCATGTTTTAATAGGCTTGTCATATTGTCATAGAGGACTGTGCTGTTAGTCATTACTTTCCTTAAAGGTGAGTCCCTACAGTGGACATCAGTTTTGCATTTTATTTATTTTTTTTTCCTTTTTCTTTTATTATTCATATGTGCATACAAGGCTTGGTTCATTTCTCCCCCCTGCCCCCACCCCCTCCCTTACCACCCACTCCGCCCCCTCCCTCTGCCCCCCCCAATACCCAGCAGAAACTATTTTGCCCTTATTTCTAATTTTGTTGTAGAGAGAGTATAAGCAATAATAGGAAGGAACAAGGGTTTTTGCTGGTTGAGATAAGGATAGCTATACAGGGCATTGACTCACATTGATTTCCTATGCGTGGGTGTTACCTTCTAGGTTAATTCTTCTTGATCTAACCTTTTCTCTAGTACCTGTTCCCCTTTTCCTATTGGCCTCAGTTGCTTTTAAGGTATCTGCTTTAATTTCTCTGCGTTGAGGGCAACAAATGCTAGCTAATTTTTTAGGTGTCTTACCTATCCTCACCCCTCCCTTGTGTGCTCTCGCTTTTATCATGTGCTCAAAGTCCAATCCCCTTGTTGTGTTTGCCCTTGATCTAATGTCCACATATGAGGGAGAACATATGATTTTTTGTCTTTTGGGCCAGGCTAACCTCACTCAGAATGATGTTCTCCAATTCCATCCATTTACCAGCGAATGATAACATTTCGTTCTTCTTCATGGCTGCATAGAGTTCCATTGTGTATAGATACCACGTTTTCTTAATCCATTCGTCAGTGGCAGGGCATCTTGGCTGTTTCCATAACTTGGCTATTGTGAATAGTGCCGCAATAAACATGGGTGTGCAGGTGCCTCTGGAGTAACAGTCTTTTGGGTATATCCCCAAGAGTGATATTACTGGATCAAATGGTAGATCGATGTCTAGCTTTTTAAGTAGCCTCCAAATTTTTTTCCAGAGTGGTTGTACTAGTCTACATTCCCACCAACAGTGTAAGAGGGTTCCTTTTTCCCCGCATCCTCGCCAACACCTGTGGGTGGTATTGCTGATGATGGCTATTCTAACAGGGGTGAGGTGGAATCTTAGCATGGTTTTAATTTGCATTTCCTTTTAGTTTTGCATTTTAATACTTATTAAATTAAAGTTCCATTGTTAGAAATTACTTCTGCTACTTGTATCTTATAGTACATTAATTTAGGTGGGCTCGGATTTCTAGGGCATTTTTAAAAATACTGGATGGAATGGTAACTTCATAGCTGGATGAAGCCAATTATCTCACTGGGCCTTGACTTTCTCATCTAACAAATGGGGATTTTTTTTGGGGGGGTTGAATAAAATTGAATATTTTTATGCAAACTAAATAGTGTGGGGGTGTGGGTGGAGGGCATATTGATTTTAGTTGTTTAAGCACATTGAAAAAGTATAAGTTATTTTGATATTCTTATCTACATCTATTAGTATAGCTTGGTAAAAAGAAAAAAATAAGTGTCAATTTAGAATTATCTATGTTGCTTGATACATAAATGGAATAATCCTAGGATATATGAGAAATTTCTTTTTGTTTGAGCTTTTACGTTTCTTGCACCATTAACTTTAGTCATTTTTTAGCTTCTCTGCATTTGACATTACAATGCTACTGTCTTATCCATTTCTACCATTCCTCACACCCTCCCTTTACTTTCTCATGCCCGGTATATCCCTTTCTTACCCTCTTGGGTCATATATACATATGATCTAAGGTTTAGGGGCTATGTGTCTTTTTTCTCCATTTTATCTCTAATTATGTTAAAGTACATTTAAAAATGTCTTCTTAAAAACAAGTACATAAGAAGTAAAGGATCTGTGTCCTTTTCTATCTAAAAATGCACTTACTTAGCAATCACACTTACCTATACTTCAAAAATTACAGTTTGATTCTAGTTCTCTAATAATTTCCCTTGAAATTGTGAGTCCAATGACTGATAAAAGGTT
Organism: Castor canadensis; assembly: GCF_047511655.1. Taxonomy (NCBI): domain Eukaryota; kingdom Metazoa; phylum Chordata; class Mammalia; order Rodentia; family Castoridae; genus Castor; species Castor canadensis. Next base: position 34,971,818 of record NC_133404.1, on the reverse strand, counting down.
GACTGCTTAATTCTATTATTGGTATTGTTATTTTGAGGTGTTAGGAAATGTTTTCTTTCTCATTAGGTTTTTTTTTTGTTTTTGTTTTTTATAATTCTCTCTTTGCTTTGAAATTTCACATTTATACAGATCTATATCATTTTTCACTTAATTCTTGTTAGCACTCAAGCTGAATCAAAATATGTTGACCTAAAATGTATTACCTGATTTACACCTAGGAAAGTATTGTCTATGATTTATAGAGCAGTTTCTGACATTTTCTCTTCTCTCTTAATCAGATGGCAATAGATAAAACTCAGGCATTTTCAAGTAATCCTACCTTCTTTTTCTCTACATTCTGGAACTTTTTTTTTGCTTTTATCTTTTAATCTTTCAATTAGTTATTTAATTTGATCAAACATATTTCAAATTTCTAAGCCATGCTTTCCACCATAGTCTTGCCTTTTATTGATATCTTCTCAAATCTGAATATACTATTGCTTTTGCTTCAGTATAATCTGTCTGTCTTGCTGTTCTTCATTTCTTAACATGTCAGTTCTTTCATATTGCTTGTTTACCTCAAATGTGTGTAGATTCATTGTTAATTTTTCTTATTTTATAATGAAGAATGGGTGGACTGTTCTAGACAAGAATTGTAAGTAATCTCTCTCTCTGTTTCTCTCTTTTAATAAATCTATCATTGGAAGGAGTTTCCTGACAAAGTGAAAGGGTATGCCCACTGCCAGTGTGTACTTCAGATAGAAAAGGTAGAAAGCCAGCTCCAGCAATATTAAATACCAGAATAAAAAAGAGTTTGATCTGTACTTCTTAATGCCATACTATGTGTTAATATTACTAAAAACTAACCCTTTACAAAAAACTAAGTATTGTAAATAGAATTATTATTTAATCCATGAGTGACATCAGGAAAATGATAAAGTAGGAGATATCAGGCTACATCTTCCACAAAAAATTAAAAGCTAATGACATACAAAATATCTTAGAGAGGCACAAAAGGTATAGTAAAAATACCTGCAGCAACACAGGGGGGCAAACAGAATTGCTGCACAGAGAAGTTTGCTAGGAAGGTCAGCACACCTGGTTTTTCTGAGTAGGAAAACAGAGAAAGGGTGATGGCTCTCAGTTCCAACCATGGGTGCCACCATGACTCCCAGTGGTCTGTTCTTCAGAGGACACTGACACACTTTGCAATTGTGGTAATTAATAGCTACCCCTGCTACAAACCACAGGGAAGGAAAAAGCTGCCAGACCCTAACAAGGATGAGCTGCTGTGTTTTGTCCACCAGACCAGGAACACGGGACATGGACCCACCAGCAGTGAAAATATCCAAACTTGACTTTGGAGATGCTGTAGCTCTAGGCATGCCTGTGATTGGAACCCAGTTCCAAATTCTTCACAAGCACCAGCACCTCACACATTGTTACCAATATGGCACAAAGAGTGCCCCAGACACCAGTGCCACCACCCAGGACCGAAGAGTTGTGGTACTTTCATGCATACCTGTGCTTCAGACACTGGCTTATTTGCTGCTTGCTAGGCACTACACACAAGACAGTACTGCCTCTGGTACCACTAGTATGCTCCTTAGTTGAATCTGATAAACTTAGTTATGACTTTCCCCATGAGAAAAAAAAAAAAGTTCTCTTTCACCACTTAAGACTCCAGTAACCCTCACCATTGCTGCTGATATTCAAGTTTTGTCTAAGGGCTCCTGCCATCTTTGCCAACACTGACTTCAACTGCAGAGCTGAGTAGAGACTACATTGCTGTGCCCTCATCAGAGCTGGAATTGCTGTAACTTATCCAGAAGGAGCCATCTCCACCCCTTACAAGGTACAGCTATTTCACCATCAAAACCAGTCTGTAAAGTCTGGAATAGGCAACTGCCTCATCACACGCACAGACATCAGTGCAAGGCATTAAGAAATATAGACAACAACAACAACAAAACCCACATTAAGACAAACCCTAAGGAATGCAGTCATTTTCTAGTAACTAGCCCCAGTAAAATGGAGATCTTCAAACTGCTGAACAGAGAATTTAAGATAATTATTTTAACAAAGATCAGAGAACTATAATAGAACAGAGAGACAATGAAATAAATTAGGAAAATGATAGATAAACAAAATTAGAAATTTAACCAAGGAATATAATCTATATACCATATAGAAATTAAAGAGCTGAATGAGAAAGTGAATGAAGTAAAAAATGAGGTAGAAAACATCACCAACAGAATTAATCAAGCAGAAGAAAAATTGGTGAACTTTACCTGAAAATAACCAGTCAGAGAGAGAAAAAAGAAAAACAATGTACTGAGGAATGCAGAAAGACCACAGGATTTATGGACACAATCCAGAAACTAAGACTCACGTTATAAAAGTTTTAGAAGTAGAGGAACAGAGAAAATGAGAGAATTCTTATTTAAAGAAATAATGTCTGAAAGTTTCCTATATTCAAAACAGATATGAACATTCAGGTACATGAACATTATAGACCTTAAATCTGGTTCAACTCAAAGAAGAATTCTCCAAGATCTACAATAAAAAATTATCACAACCCAAAGACAAAGAGACAAACCTTACGTAGATTAATTTAGAAAAACAGAACCATCAAATAAAATCAATAATAAAAGGGGAAAGGTTAACACTTAAACCATAGAACACAAAGGATCATAAAGGATCATAAAGGAACAATTATATGCCAGCAAATTGGATAACCTAGATGTCATAGTTAAATTTCTAGAAATCTAAAAGTGACCAAGACTCCCTCTGGAACAAAGTTAAAAAAAAAAATCTGAGCTAAGAGATAATGAGAAAGGATACTGAGTTAATAAAAAACAAACAAAACTATCATCAAAGAAAGGCCCAGGACCCAAGAACTTCACTGCAGAAATCTACCAAACATTTCAGAAGAATTAATATCAATGTTTTTGAAACTTCCAAAAATCTGAAGAATGGAAATATTTCTAATTTAATATCAGTATTATGCTGATATTAAAGGCAGATGAGAAAAGAAAATTACAGGGCAATATTAATAAAGAAAATGAATGCTAAATGCCTCACCAAAAATAATGTAAAACAGAATTTAATAGCATATTAAAAATTGACAGAAGATAACTGATTGGTATGTATCAATGGGATCAAGGTTGGTTCAGTAACCATGAATTCATATAGATGGTACACACATTAACATAATGAAGGAAAAATATATAATCATTTCAAAAGATGAAACGCATTTGACTAAATAGGACTTATTGTTATGACAAAAAAATTATCAAACTAGATATAGAAAGAATATATTTTAAAACAATAAAAGTCATTTCTGGCAAAACTGCAACTAACATACTCAATGGTACAAAGCTGAAAACTTTTCCCTGACATCGAAAGGATGTCCACCACTGTTCAAATTAATACTGAAAAATAATAGCCAGAAAAATTAGGCAAGAAGAAAGAAAAGGAAGGCATGCAAATTAAAAAGAAGTTAATTTATCTCTGTAGATGACATAATTCCATATAAAGAAAAATTTTACTACTCTACCAAAACACTGATAAATGAATTCAGATATGTTCCTATTTATAAAATCAATATACAAAAATTGGCTGCAATTTTATATATTATGAACTCTCATAAAAACAACTTAGAAAAATCTCATTTGTAATAGTGTCAAAAAGAATAAAATACTTCATAACAAATTCAGGTAAGAATGTCTATAAACTGAAAAGTATAAAATATTGATAAAGTAATTGAAGAAAAGGCAAATGGGAAGACACTGAGTGTTCACATGTTGGAAGAAACAGTTATTTTATTGTCAAAACATCAATACAACCCAAACAAATCTGTAGATTCAGTGGAACCCCTATCAAAGTACTAATGGATTTTTCATAGAAATGGAAAGATATAATGATAACATTAGTATGGAGCTACAAAAGACCCTGAAGAGTTAAAGTAATTTGAGCAGGAAGAGCAAAGCCGGAGATTTCCCAACCTTAAATGTATTATCAAGCTACAGAGTAGGAAGTCTAGAAATACACTCATACATAGATGGTCATTTTGTCATTGAGAAAGTAAAACACTGAGGAGAGATGATAGTTTCCTCAATAAATTATGTTGAGGAAAACTGATTATCCACATGCAAAAGAAAAAAATCACAATGAATCACTATACTGCATATAAAAGTAATACAAAATTGATTAAATATTAAATAGATTAAAATTAAGACCTGAAAATTTCAAATTCTTAGTTAAAAAAACAAAATGTTATCAATCTTGACAATAAGTTTTGGCCTATGACCCAAAACATGGGCAACAAAAACAAAATTTAAAAAGTTAAACAAAGTAAACAGGAAAAATTAAAGTGAATTAGTCAAACACCAGGTCAAAATTTTTCTGTTCAGCAAAGGAAACAATCAACAAATTTAAAAGGCAACCTACAGAATGGGAAAAATATTTATAAATCATCTATTTTATAAGGTGTTGATATTGAAATGTAGAAGGAAATCACGAATCAAGACAAAAGAGAAAGTAAATTTATTAAAAAATGGGAAAAGGACTTGAATAGACTTTTTCCCAAGACCTTATACAAATGGCCAAAATGGAAAATTGTTCAACATTACTAATTTTCAGTATAATAAAATGAAAACCAAGGTCAGGTATCAGCTGACATCTATTAGGAGGCTGTTAGGAAAAATTCAAATGATACTTAGGGTTTCTAAGGATGTAGAGAGAAGGAAATCTTTACACATCGATAGTGAGGTATGTAAATTGACACAGTCATGATAAAAGATGGCGTGATCTCCTAAAAAGTTAAAAGTTGCACTACAGTGTGATCCAGCAATTCCACTTCTGGGTGTAATCCAGAAGTCAGTATGAAATGAAGTATATTGATGTTATGTCTACTCTTTCCTGTTCATTGCTGGTTCGTTTTTATTGATTAAGATAGGGAGAGGTGAAACACAGCTCAGCAGTAAAGTAAACACATGGCCAAGGTCTAGATTCCATTCCCTAGCACCAAAATAAGACATGAATCCATCTGTGTCTGACGGCAGACAAATGGAGAAATAAGTGTACACTATTCAGTAATAAAAAACAAAATCCTGCCATTTGTGAGAATGTGAATAATAATGAATAAATCAGGAGAACATTAAGTGAAATAAGTCAGACACAGAATGAAAAATATTGCATGATGTATTTTACAGGTATAGTATAAGAAGGACCAACTCAGAGAAACAGGGAGGAGAAGGATGTTATCATTGGCGTGTGGGAACTATGGAAGGCAGAGATGTTGGTTAACAGGACTACAAATTCAGTTATAGCATGAATATTTCTGGAGACATAATGTAAGGTTTAGAGTCTATGGTTGCTAAAATGTGTATTTGAAATCTGTCAAGAAAGTAGATTTTTGTGGTGCTGGAGATCAAGTCTGAGGCCTCACACATGAAAGGCATTTGCTCTAACCACTGGACTATGCCTACAGCCTCAGAGAGTAGATTTTAAGTATTTTCATCATACCACACACAAATACAAAAGGCAATTATGTGAAGCTATGGGTATGTATTTAGCATTATTGTGGTAATGATTTCACAGTGTACTTATATATCAAAAAATCCCTCTTGTATACCTTGAATATACACAATTGTCAACTGTACTTCAAAACTGAAAAAAATACTGAATTCTCAATAAAACTATGTCAAGTTGTGCTATTATTACATCTCCCCATTTTACAAGTGGAGAAAACAAAGACATAGATGGTTTGGAAATTGTTCAAGGTTGTACTACTAAGAAATAGAGCTGAGCTTTGAACCTGAGATCAGTCTTACTTTGTGCTCTTGACCTTACATATTATGCCTTAACTCTTTGCAGAATTGTCACTGGCATTTTCAAATGAAGAGACCTCCAGTTTTATGAACTGGGACCTCATGGGCTATGTGCCTCTGTATAAACTACTTGTGAATGTTCCTGTTCTAATCCATGCTCTGTTTAGACTGCCAACACCAAAGCTGTTCGAGGGTCACCACGGGCAAGGCAACCCCCTTCTCGCCTCTATTGTGGTGAAATCTGTTTCAACACTACCACTTCCTGAGATACCACCATACTCATCTACACACTTCTCCAAAGTTCCTGTCTGTGGGACTCTGATTTTACTCTTTCAATTAGCGTGGATTTATTCTCTTTTATTCTATGCCATCCACCATGTTCATTAATGAGATTTTAAGAAATCCACATTAAGTACAATTTCCAGGCCTTATTCACATATTTTTCTGTACAAAAATGCTTTAAAACAATCTATGTCAATTAACATCATCATAGTCTTTTAAAACTAGGAATAAATCTTCATCAATCCCACTTAATCAAGTAATAAAGAAAGAAATTATTTTATTATTTTCAAAATATTCACATTTAAATATGTGCTTTGCCATTTATAAAACCAAGGTATACATTTGATCCAGCAATACCACTCCTGGGGATATACCCAAAAGACTGTGACACAGGTTACTCCAGAGGCACCTGCACACCCATGTTTATTGCAGCACTATTCACAATAGCCAAGTTATGGAAACAGCCAAGATGCCCCACCACTGACGAATGGATTAAGAAAATGTGGTATCTATACACAATGGAATTTTATACAGCCACGAAGAAGAACAAAATGTTATCATTTGCTGGTAAATGGATGGAATTGGAGAACATCATTCTGAGTGAGGTTAGCCTGGCCCAAAAGACAAAAAATCGTATGTTCTCCCTCATATGTGGACATTAGATCAAGGGCAAACACAACAATGGGATCGGACTTTGAGCACATGATAAAAGCGAGAGCACACAAGGGAGATATGAGGATAGGTAAGACACCTAAAAAATTAGCTAGCATTTGTTGCCCTTAACGCAGAGAAACTAAAGCAGATACCTTAAAAGCAACTGAGGCCAATAGGAAAAGGGGACCAGGAACTAGAGAAAAGGTTAGATCAAAAAGAATTAACCTAGAAGGTAACACACATGCACAGGAAATCAATGTGAGTCAACTCCCTGTATAGCTATCCTTATCTCAACCAGCAAAAACCCTTGTTCCTTCCTATTATTGCTTATACTCTCTCTACAACAAAATTAGAAATAAGGGCAAAATAGTTTCTGCCAGGTATCGAGGGGGTAGGGGGGATATGGAGGGGGCAGAATGGGTGGTAAGGGAGGGGGTGGGGGCAGGGGGGAGAAATGACCCAAGCCTTGTATGCACATATGAATAATAAAAGAAAAAAAAAAACCAAAAACGAAAAAGCCAAGGTATAATAACATGTCTGAGGAGTTACCAGCTTCTGGGCTCTGCAGTGCTTCTCTAGCTGTAACCTTTCCTTTCTTTCCAATAAATCCTACTTTATATAAAAAATAATAATTTATGTGAGGTCACTTTAAATTTTATTCTGAAAGAGTCTTATTGTGTAAAAGGTATCTGATTTCCAAGAGTTTTCCCTATAACTCAAGCATCAAGTGAACGATGCCTGAGATAAGGGTTCTCTGTCTTTTAAAGATCCTCTTAACTTTGTGGAAAATCTTAATGCCAGGTATATTCCTCAGGTCTTAGAAAAAGGTTCTAATAACATATTTTTAAATTAAAAAATAAATTTTCTTACTGTTATCTAAAAATGAGCCAATGAGATCCATTCTCAGATATTTCAGGTCACTGAATGTTGATTCCTTTGAGGGAAGTGCCAGTAGGTTTAGCCAGAAACTTTACTAAAAGTCAATGCCACCTCTTTGCATTTATCACTGCCAGTCTCATTCTGCATATTTTTTGGTATTCACCATGCATTGTTAACAGTGATTGTCATGTAATTAAATCACTGCTCATCATGAGAAACTGTTTTTTTGCTGAGATAAGCATTAGAAGTCTGCTACAGGACCCCCAGATCGATAATGATGTTCCCAGTAGGATTACAAAGAGGCTGGGGTTGAGTAGGGCACCGGAATTAATTAGGAATGATTTCTCTCTTTCTTTCTACTTTCAATATATTTTTAATTGTTTTTTCATTTTCAATGGGAACCTTTGAAAACGTTCTACAGTGACACTCAGACACTTTCGCTCAGAGAGCTATGGAAGTTGAACTCACAATCCTTTCTACTTTATCAGTTATAACCCCAAACTCCAACTTCATTTAGAAACTGTTATCTTAGGGTATCATAGTTTTCAGAGTAACTCTGGAAGGAGGGGTGACCATATAATTTTAGAAAGCTATGTGAACAATAAAAACCAAGTTTTTAACTGAAGACAGATTTCTATCTGAAGATTTCTGATATGAAGTTTCTAGAAGTATTCACATATTCTAAAATGAAACAAAATCCATTTCAAATCTAAATTTTAAGAAGAATCTTGCTGTTCTTCACTCATCTATCCTTGGGATGAGTGATAATGTGAAAGGAGGAATGCATGACTCAATTTCTACAAGGCAAACATCATATCCTAAGTAAGAGGCTTGTCCTCATGCAGATTTATACGCTAATTTTCTGGGACTCAGAAAACAATAGGGTAGACCCTTGATATCCACAAGTATATGGGTCCGTGGAGAAATTCCACACTGAAGAAATACCACACATGCTCAAGATACATAGACTTTAGTGCTATACTGTGGATTAATTTTTCCCAAAACATAGCCCAATTTCCCCGAAAGACATGCCTTTCAACAAGTCTCAAATTTTCATCTGATCACTTAAATGAAGCACAATAACTTTTACCTTGCTTTTTGGGTATCATTTGCTTAATGGGAGGCAGATTCTCACAAAATAAAGGGCAGAGAAACAGCAGATCAACCAATTTAAACACAATTGATGGTACACTAAGACAGAGCTCTACATCAAGTGGGCTGTGGAATGAGTGTGGGAATTTAAAGTTTTTGGTTTTGAAATTTATTTTGTTTTTTATTTATTATATTTGTTTACCACACTTGGTCAAAACAACATGTAATATATTCACAAATAAGGCAAGTTTGCTAGACAATGTAGTGTTTTGTCCTACTAGGTACTTTGAACTAAAGGACACAGCAATGCATCAGAACCAAAGTTTCTCAGACTTTCTCCTGCTACTCATTCTCCCTTGAAGTGAATCATAGAAGCTAGAATTCCTTTACCCTGAGGCAGGTCATAGAAACCATACCTCATTTTCTCCAAAGCTAGCTGTAAAAGTTAGAATTATTACTTTTCCTTTCCATCACCACACCATGAATTTCTATCTTGAAGGTGGCCCTAAAGAAATTCTCTTATTTAACCTGATCTAGAGTCCTAAATCACAGAGGGATCCTGTCCCATTCCCCAGAGGAAGAAATGGTACAATAGAGAAATCTGGAAGAATCTGAACACACAAGGCAGCTAGGTTTTCCTAGAGTAAGAGTACTTCTTACTCTTTTGTCTAACCATATTTGCACATGCTAGCCCTGCCTCATAGAGTCTAAGCATTTTCCTATGTCTTTGGGGGTCTTCATTCTGAAGTTTCCCATGTTACACAGAACTATGATTAAGTAAGTGTATTGTATTTTTCTTCTTAGCCTGTCTTTTGTTATGTAAGTGCTGACTGTGACCCTTCTGATAGGAAAGAAAGGGATCATCCCACTTGCAGTGCCACATGTGTCAGTAAGAGCATGTCTACTTCTACTGTCAAGGACAGTAAACAATTTTAACTGCAAAAATACACTGGAAATTTGTGGAGAAGCAACCGCAGGTGGTGATGGTTTAGGGAGCAAGGTAGTGGGGTCCAAAGACTAGATGGTTATAGAAATATTATAGGAATTGAAAAATAGATTTTATATAAGTGGACAAGAGGAAATGATTGAAGCTTCAAAACAACAAAAAAAAACCTCACAGGAAAGAAAAAAGTGATCTTTTAATAGTGACAACAAATGTTTTCATGGTAAGATGTAACATTATCAAGTATACCCAGTCACAGATCAGCCTTGTCAAACCCATAGAGTGATAGAATGGTGACTGGTGTTTCTTGCTTCCACTTACATGGCATTCATTTTTCATTCAATACACACACTAACTATATACCTACTCTTAGGGTTTGGTATGGAAGCTATAATGCCCCCGATTTGCACATGAGCCCATAAAAAATCAAGAGGTAGACGCAGGAGTCAAACAAATAGAGATGAAAATACATCTTCATTAATGCGTTTGTCAAATGAGGACAAAGCAGGCTTCTCAACCCTGAGCCTCAGAATTAAATAGACTTTTCCAGGCACAGGAAGTATTAGCTTCTACAAGTCTCAATCCTAAGCGTATAAGACGTAGGAAATAGAGGAACAAGAGAACAAAGCCCACTCTCTGTAGACAGGCTGAATTCAAAGAGATAAGGAGGTAGTAAGGCTGAGTGCACTTGCCCACTTCCTCTTCCTTGAGGAAGTGGGTTCATGGGGACCTAAGATAGTCAACAGCTAAAGCCAACATCTCTCCCTGTATGGCAGGGAGGCTCCTCTTGAATAGGGGCCTAGGGAAAGGATCTCTGCCTTATAGGAGACACATGTATGTATAGATTCCTGCCAGGCAGGAATTAGATACAGTTCACCCCTTCAAGGACCTTACAGTCTAGTATTGGAGCCAGAGCAAAATGTAAGCAATAATAGTCCATGTGACCACGTTTATTTTCCAGCAGGTAGGACATGCTAGATTATGCGGGAACAGCTGATCCAGCTGTTCAATCCCATGTAACACTACTTACCAAATAGAGTTGATTCCAGTCAAATTGCAGTAAAATCTATTATAAATAAACCTGCCCTGATGTGGAACAGTCTGTTCTCTCACCATCCCTGTGGTCATCTGATTCATTTTTCAATACTTTGCCACACTGCATTTCTTTAAGAAACGTTTTTTGAACTCCACAGGTATGTATAACCTTTCTTTCTTTTACGTTTATACAACCCCTAGTTACTTTCTGATAGTAACTGTGTCTATACACACTACACCAGAACAATGTATATACCCATGTTGTCCCTTACGCCTAACATCTAATCCAAAAGCTTTGCAGATGGATATACTGTGAAAGTGTATAATTGAATGAAAAGAAACACCCCAAAAGGTGAGCACTGTCTGGACTTACTTCATTCATTAACATTCACTTGTATCCACTCATTTGATTAGCCCTCAAGACATATGATAGTCTGTTGTTGCTGGGTCTTGTTGTTAGGTATGGTGGAAGCAAAAAGCATGTACAATGTAGCTTTTGCTTTGTGAATAGAATAATTAAAACAATTTCCAGTACTTTACAATCTTATCTGGTGCTGAAATTCAGTATTAAATTCCTGATACTGAGGTGATAAGGTCATCTTGCATTGTAGCCCAAGTCTAGGGTATTCCACTGAAGACAAGATGGCTTGAAGGTTCCTCTTCTTTTATTATTGGACAGTTTCTGACAAGATCTTCATCTTTCCTCCTTCACTTCTTTCTCTTCTCCTTCCTCAGACCTCCTCAAATCCAGAGGAGGATGTATATAGCCATATGCACAGAACAACTATCCCAAACCTGTTCTAGCCTTATCTTATCATGCAGAATTCAAGTGCCATTTACCATTTGAAGGCGTTTAAATCTGGAAGATGGCAGCTCTGTTGTCAAAGGGAGTTTGGATTTTCTGAAAAGTACTGTGGGAATTCAGAATTTTATTATGTGCTCTCTGTAGTCTTCCCATCTTTGTGTAGGCTCAATTTTCTCTGCATTTTGTGTTTTTTTTTTATAAAACAATACATTTCTGCTTCATAGTTGAAGCTACCAGTGACCTTCGTGCTGTTTATTACCTCTCTGGCTGTATTAAATCTCTGATATCTACAGTGGGATTTCAAAAGGACACAGGCCTCAAACCTGCCAACCTATCAATTTGGTGGGGAAAAAAAAAAGTTAATGTGCCTCTCACATGCTCAAGATTGTATTTTTAGCTAACCTTCAGCACAGACTAAATTGATTACCAAGAGAGCCCAATTCTTGCAGAGTTTAGATCAACTGTCCCTGTCTCCTCCCCATTCTAAGCCTTTCCAATGCTTGCCCCCCTCTGCCAAGATGGAATTCCTCCTTCACTTTCTGAAAGCTCCCTCCTCCCCTCCAAGGACATCATATAAATGTCTATTGCAAGCCCACAAGTCCCCTGGAGTTGTTTGGGAACTCTTTCACTGTAATGAGGTCTTAACTGCCACCAGGGCCCTAAAGAAAATTGCAAGGAGATCAAGTACATTCTTGGGAACTTGTAACTTCATATTTAACTCTCTTCACAGTTAGTTTACTGGTTTTATTTTTTTTGTCCCAAAATGATCTGTGGTTTTAAAATTTCAGGTAAATTGGAAAATATCCTCATAGGTTATTTCTTTTGTCTGCACAGTAATTACCCTTCATTTGTATTAATACATGAGATGGTTGTTTCAATCAAATGACCAGGAATATAAAAATAAGTGTGCGTAAATTGTTCTGAAAAAAAAATTATTCTGAAAAAAAAATAAGTGTGCATAAATTATTCCCTTTGTCTCTCTGAGATCTACTACCTTTGGCAAGGTCAATCACCTTGCCAAATTTAGCCAGTTAGATGATCTAGACTAAGCCATCCTAACTTATCTAACTTTCAGCTACAATGATTGGGTCAGTATAAGCAAGCTCCACAAACAGGAACAGAAATACAGTCATTGAAGAAAGATGCCTGGTTCTGTCTCAGGTTAGTAGACTGGAAGGAGCTACTGACATTTATCTTGGCTGCCAAGTGAACAAAATCAGCGTACAAAATACAATCGCAGCAAAGACTAGAACTGTGAGATATGAGCTCTTCTTGGCTCCACCTGGGACTGAAACAAGAACAGGTTCCTAGATATTACAGTTAACTGATCCATTAAGTTCCCTTTTTGCATAATTTACATTATGTTCGATTTCTATCACTGTAATAGAAATCCCAATTATAATAATGCAATAGTTCTTGTACTAATTTACAGGTCTTAGATTATATGAAGGACAGAATGTTTATTTGTGTTTGCTGGTTATTAATATTTTTTCTCCTTTTAAAGTGTTTCCTTGTGATCTTTGCCTATATTTGACAACTTTCTTTTTGTTTTGTAGTAACTTTTTATATATTTAGAATACTAACCCTTTTTATGTCACATATGTAACAAACTCTTTCCCAGATTGTCATTTATCTTTTGACTTTGACAGGTTTCCTTGGCAAACAAACATTATACTTATGCTTTCTGCCTTTAGCAGAATGCTTAAAAAATGCAGTCCCTAATCCAAGATTACTTAAAATTTAGCATTTGAAGCAAAATGTAAAATTCAAAAGCATTCATTCATACTGGGGATAACCGTTAGGAGAAAGCAATAGAAGATAAGAATCATTTAAATTAGCAACAAAAGCTGTAAACTAGCTAGAGTTTAACCTAACAATGAAAGCACTAGCATTTTGGGGAAAAAAATCTTGAAGGAATTAAAGGGCATAAGGAAGAGTTGATCAAATGAAGTGATATACTATCTTCTTCAACAGAACGTAATAATGAACTTAATAATCATTAATATTCACTGAGGTGTTACAAAGTGCTAGGTACACCCTAAAGGGCTTCTCATGTGTATCACTTTGTTTTCTGTTGATATAACAAACTATCCAAGCCTGGGCAATGTATAAATAAAAGAGGATTATTTAGTTTATACAGTTTTAGAGGCTGAAAAGTTCAAGATTGGGTAACCCATAGGTTTAACAAGGGTCCTGGCTACATCACAATAAGACGGAAGGCATCATGATGGAAGCCGTGGATCAAATGGAGATAGAGAAATTAGATTCAGGGGTCAAACTTGCTCTTTTGCAATTCACTCTAGGAGGAATCAGCCAGGGTCCTGGAAGATCTATAATCATCTCTTCCTATCATCTCTCAACATCACCATACTGGACCAACCTTTCTACATATAAACCCTGAGGTGACACACTGAAACAAAATCCAAAGCAGAACACCAGGTAGTAAGTAACATTTTAAATCTCTTATTGATCCTAAGTAGTAGCATTATCATAAACATTAGAATGGATACTTGGTGTGGCTAGAGGGTTTAATGACAGAGAGATAGAACAGAAGTAATGATCATGAAGAAAAATTGAATAAAATTATTAGGGGGCATGGTTCATCAACCAATGGACAATAGTGAGCTATGAACTAAGTATTTTATATCATCTGTTCTTTATTTTTTGGCAGAACTGGGATTTGAGTTTGGGGCTTGCTAGGTAGGTACTCTACTATTTGTGTTATAGTCCTAACTTTCTCTGCTTTAGTTATTTTTCACATATGGTCTTGCATTTTTGCCTTAGGTAAGCCTTGAACTCTGATCCTTCTACCTCCTCTTTCTGTGAAGCAGGAATCACAGAAGTGTACCACCACACCTGACTTGTATCATATCCTTGAGGTGCAAAACCAAAGAAAGAATAAAGTGAAATAAAAAATATAGAAAACTACTTTAGGAATGGGGGGGGGGAGGTGAAGAAGAATGGTTGAGGAGGTGAATTCATGTATAATATATTTGATATATTTTAATAACCTGCATAAATGTCGCAATGTACCCCCACTTATCACCACAGTAAAGAAAAAAGAAGAAATATCATCTTTTAGTAATTTTAATGCTTCATTTTTATTTGCTAAAAATTGTCAGAAAAAATTAACCAACTTTCTAAATATATTTTATGGATAATTTACTCTTTCCCACTATTTTATAATTATATATGGATATGTTTCTTTTCTAGTCCAATGATTAGTCTCTTTTTCTGTATCAGTGGAAGACTCTTTACCTTATATCAATTTCATTTAGGTCTTTCACTTATACTCTTTCCACAACCAATTCTCATTAACTATACTTTCAAAACTCTCTCTCAAATCCTGCCACGTTCCTTTTCCAGTGCCCCCATCTGAGTAGTCAGACTACTTTCTTACTCTAGGAGTATTGGAAAGCTCATTATTTAATCTGACTATGCTCAGTTTCTTCCAAATCATCCTTTACAAAATAGAAAATACATACAGAAACCATTAATTTTTGAAGAGTTTTTAACTGGTGTACAATTTATACCAGCTAAAAAAATGTAGAAAACTACTGCAGGAATTGGGGGAGGAAGGATGTACAATTTAATTGTACAAAGGGGTTTTGTGATATGTCAATATATGCATAGAATATGCTTTGATCAAATTAACCCCTCTATTCCCTCTACCTCCTTTTTTATGAATGTTTATGGATTTTATTATTTTACATTCACACATGCATAAGAAGTATTTCTATCACATTTACCTCCCCCATCACACTCCCCTTTTGCCTTCTCCCCACGCATGATCCATTCCCTTCAACAGTTCCCATTTGACATTCCTATCTTTTTTTTAGGACTAGATTGTGCATATAAGAGAAAACATGTGGTATATGTCCTTCTGAGTCTGTCTTATTTCACGTATCATAATTTCCCTTTTCATCAGATTCCCTGCAATGACATCATTTCACCCTTCTATAAAGCTCCCTGTGTGTATATATCACATTTTCCTCATCCATTCATTACTTGCTGGGCATTCAAGCTATTTGATCTGTACTGCAATCAACATGGCTGTGCCAAGCATGTCTATGATATGTTGAGTTCAGTTCCATACTTAGGAGTGGCATCACTGGATCACATGGCACTTCTATTTTTAGTTTCTTGAGGAACCTCAATATTGATTTCCACTGTATCTGTACTAGTTTATATTCCAATCAACATCGTAAAAGGGTTACATTTTCCCTGTGTCCTTGTCAGCATTTATTTTTTTCTTAATGATTTCCATTCTGACTGGGGTGATATAGAACCACTGATTTTATCATGTTAGCTTTTTTTTTGCTCAGACCCTTCAGAGAGAGTTTTCCTTGAACTTAGATAAAGTCTTGTATGGTCTGCCTATGGTCCCCAATTACCCTTTTCTCCATACTCACTTCACATCTTCCTATAGAATTCCATCCTTTGTCTATACCAAACACCTTTTATCATTTAACTGTGCCAATATTTTCCAGATTAAGGGACTTCAAACTTATTTTTCTTCTGGTGAGAACTCTTAACCCATTTATTATGAATCTCAGGTGATATGTCTCTCCCCATAAAGACCTACATATTTGGTTGATAATGTGCTGCATTTCAGGCCACAGACATCACTTATATGTATGTCCACACAAATGATGTCCTGTCATTTGGGCAGATAATAACTTGTGTCACCAGAAACCATTTCTCCATAAACTGCACCTTTCTTTAAAAATACTTATTATCATTTTTGATACATATCCATAATATGTGCACCATTATTGAATCTCTTCACTATGTTGTAAGCCCCTTAAAGGCAGGAACCCTATCTATCCACACCCTCCCCCTTCAAAAGCAAGGTACACATATTAAGTCCTTAAATATTTCAATTACAAATGATTAATATCTGACTGGTCATTGATTCTTATCACTCATTTTGCAATGCCCTGGATATTTACATCAACTTATTCCTCTGTGTAAATTCTGAGAAGTATTTTTTCACATTCTAAAAATACCCAGCTAGAACTTAATTATACTCAGTAGTTGTTTTGGGACAATTTGCTACCTTCACAATATTAAGTTTATCTAACTATGACATGACATAATATTTTATAGTACTATTCATATAGATTCTACACTTTCCATGTGAGAATTATTCACACTTCTATATTTTTGTTATAGATAACTGAACCACTTTGGTTCCTTATTGCAAGATTTGTTGATAGCGTGTATATGAACTCTTTGAAGGAATAAAAACATAAGTAAGAGCCATCGTACAAGACAGCAATATCCTCTTATCCTTAGATGCCTATATGAAGTCACAAGAGGCTTACACACCCAACTTTGCCATTATCTGGAGTTGGATGGACCCAGCCCTCTATCTTCTCCACTCATTGATAACCTGGCAACATTCTCCTCCTCATCCTTTGGCATCTGTCATCCCAGAAACCAGCACGAAATCATTCCTCACTTTCACAAAACTGATTTCTGTTTATGGAGCAGCTGGCAGGAGCATTCCAAGGCC
Source organism: Castor canadensis (assembly GCF_047511655.1). NCBI lineage: Eukaryota > Metazoa > Chordata > Mammalia > Rodentia > Castoridae > Castor > Castor canadensis. The sequence goes on along the minus strand of NC_133404.1, from coordinate 34,954,797 downwards.
AAGAACTCCCTGAGAAGCAAGCCTGCTTCTCTCAGCTGTCAGGAGCTTTTAGAAATAACACCCTCCTCTGAGGAAGTCAGAATAGCAACAGGAAAATAAGTAAAACCTATTATAAAACAGTTGTTCAAGAACTTGGGCACGGCGCGGGTTAGAGATCGATATGCTGTGAAGGTTAAATCTATTTTCACACTGTGTTCTATTCCACAGTTTAATGGTGTTTTAATGTGTCTGTCACTGAGCCCCTTCATGTTATGCAGGTAGAAGCTTTATAAAGGAGAAAGAGTCTGGCTTTTCAAGCTTCACTGTAACATCTTATTTACCAGCTGCGATCTGACACTTTCTTTTCCCTTCCAGAGCGACAGCAGGTCTGGCTCTTCCCTCAACCCCTCTGGCTCTCCTTTTCTCTTCTCTTTCTTATTCCTAATTTTGCAGGAGGCAACATTAGGACCCTCTGAGTGTCTCTTAGATATCTGTCTGAAAAGCTCTCCAGGACAGATACCTGTATCAAAAGGCAAGCTGACTAACACATGTCTGACCCTGCTGCCCTGTGCCCTTGATTGGTGTCCTTCATTTTGTGGGTATCTCTGGATGGTTCCATTCAATAGCACTGCTGCTCAATTCCCAGATTTGTCTCTGTTCTTTTACACTACAGGTCACTAAGCACATCCAAATCAGGGATCTTATTTCTGTTCCCCCACCCTTTTGAGAGAAGTCTTTATTCTTTATTTTTACCAAGAAGAGCTTTTTTGCTTACATCTCTGTACAGTTTAAGTCATATAGTAACCTGACAATTGTATTCATTTCCTAAGGCTGCCACAATGAATACCAGACCATAAAATAGGGTGATAAAAAACAAAGGTTTAATTCCTCACAGATCTAGGGGTTAGATGTTTGAAATCAAGGCATTGAGAGGGGCCAGGCTCTATCTCTGAAGGTTCTAGAGGAGACTCTGTTCTCTTACTTCTGATATTGCTGGCAATCTTGAGCATTCTTGGCTTAGACACCTCACTCCTCTCTTTCTAGGAGAACATTAGCCCACTGTACTGCAGTATGACCTTAACACAACTAATAACATCTGCAGTTACCCCTTTTCAAACTATGCTCATATTCTGAGGTTCTGAAAGACATGAATCATGATGGTTAAATTTATTTCAAATTGATTGGGATACAGTATCCAGACATGTGGTCAAATAGTCTAGATAGTCCTATGATAATGTTTTAGCTGCAATTGTCATTTAAATTTCTAGGGTCTGGGTAAAATAGTTTAGTTACAGTATAGGGTGGGCCTCATCCCATCAGTGAAAGGCCTTAAGAGAATGAAGACTTCCCTTTCCAGAATGAGAGGGAATTCTGCCAAGTACAGGGCCTTCAAACTTGAACTGTAAGATACGTTCTTCCTGGGACTCCAGTCTAATGGCCACCCTGCAAATTTTGGGCTTGGCAGCCTCCATAATTGTGTTAGCCAGCTCCTAAAAACAATTCCCCCACCACCAGCTCTCTGAAGAAGCCTAATAAACCATCTGCTATGATGTGATAAGGTTTTAATGTCTTGTCCAAGGTTTTATGTGCTGAAATTTAATTCCTATTGTGATCTATTGAGAGATGGAAACTTAAAATCTATTGTCTTCAGAACTAGAGTCTTTGAGAAGTGATTAGGATTAGATAAACTCATTAGGGTGGAGCCCCCATGATAGAATCCTGGAGGCTTTATAAGAAGAGGGGAAGAAACCAAAAGACACACGAATACTTCCTGTCTCTGTCACCTCATGCCCTGGTCTGCCTTGAATCTCTGACAGCAAGAAAGCTGGCATAACCAGATGCAGACCCTCAACTTTGCACCTCAACAATCATAAGTCAAAATGAGCCTCTTTTTTGTAACTTAGCTAATAGGTGGCATTGTGCTATTAGCAACAGAAAACAGAAAAATATGTTATCTAGTCCAATACAGATATATAGATGACATGTACCAAGGTCTTGCATAGGAGAATATACATTTTTTAAAATTTATACTCAATATTAGAGAGAGAGCAATAGAAACTCATTATTTCTGCAGATAAGAATAATAGCAGCAATATGATATATTCCTGCACATCATGAACTCTGAATGGCTAGGTTTCCCATGGAATTCAAATTACAGTGCCAGGCGATGTGGAGCTATGACTAAGCATAGCTTAGGACAGAGGCTCCCAAAATGTGGTCTTTACCAAGTTTTGTTACCAACTTATCAAACAGGGCATTGTAACACTATTCCCTTGCTGAAATACATAGTTAGACCATCTTTTTATACTTGAACCCAAGAAATGGAAGGTTACATACTGAAAAAACAACAGAAGAAACTCCTATTCCAAATTTTAATTTGATTGGAAAAATTGCAATGTTACTCTCAGCACTAGTCATTGGAAAATATAGTAAACATTTATCATATAATTACTTGAAAATAAGTAACAACATTAAAATGTTGAGTTTTAACTTACAATATAGTAAATATTGATAGATATATCTTATATCCCTTATTAACAAAAGCTTGGTAGGGCTCTCAGTTTTTAAGAATGTAAATTTTGATACTGAGATAAAATTTTAGTCCAGCATTAATATTCTAGACCATGGTCAGAAGTTTTAATTTAACTCAAAGCACAGCGAGAAGCCATTTAAGAATTTTAAACAGATTACCTGTTTAGTTTGTACTAAATTGTTGGATAATAAGGCAAGATATTGTTCACTGTATGTTTCAGAGGGGCTTATCTGGAGAGGTAGGGATGGGAAACAGATGATTCAAGATGACTCCAGTGTAGGGTTGTGAGATTTAGTGTACCAGTCAAGGTTCAACCAGAGAAAGAAAATCAGATTTAAATTAAGAAATTTATTGCCAGGATTTTGATTACACAATAGTAGGGCTGCCTAGGTAACTTGTAACTTCATAAGGCTATCAGGAAAGACAAACTGATGGTCTTGCCAAGAGCAAAAGCTTCACTAAATGGGCATAATTTCTTTTTAATAAAGCCTCAGCTCTGTTTTGAAACATTTTATATAATGGAGTCAGGTTCACCATTATTTATAACCCCTCAAAGACATTATCTAAGACAATATTCCCCCAAAGTCAACTGATTATGGAGTTCAATCACATTCATTAAATTCCTTCACAGCAATATAAGCTCAGTGTTTGAATAACTGTAAACTGTTGCCAAATCCAACTGGCAGTTTAAAAAAGACCATCCCTGTCTACCTTTTGTCAACACTGGCACCCACAAACACCTCTTTAAACCATACTTAATCTCCAACACAGTCTATCACAATGTTATATTTTCACCTAACACAACAAAGTTATCCCACTCCCCAGAAGAGCCTGTGTCTGCAGATGGTCACTTTTGTCCTTTGATAACTTTATATAACACTAAAGATATCTTATGTAAGATAATAAGGAAAAGAGAGGAGAGAAAACAGAACTACTTGGCTACTTTATATGTAGACACATTAAATAACAAAATAAGGACACAATACTCATAACCATTAAGATCCTTATTTCTGCAGGTGGTCATGTGGTCATAATTAGCTAGTATTTATTGCTACCATATTAATCAATGTTTGACTGCTATAGTAAAACTCCTGGGATCGAAAAGTGAAAGGAAGAAAGGTTTATTTTGGATCACCATTGCAGAGGTTTCACTCCACAATTAGCTGGCTCAATTGCTTTTCAGCTGGGGTGAGGCAGAACATCTTGGCAGAGAGCATTTGTCGGAGCAAATTGCTCACCTCACGGTACATGGGAACCAGAGAGAAAGGAAATGTTCAGAGACAAGATATGCCCTTCAAAGGCATGGCCCCAGTGACCCACTACAGCTAACTGGGCCCTGTATCCTAATAGCCCATTCATCTATAAGCTCATCAATGGATTAATCAACTGGGGACCAAGCGATCCACATATAAGCCTTTCATGGGGACATTATACCCAAACCATAACAAGAACCTTCTTCTACTATCCATTGTATATTCCCTTTGCAATGAGTTAAAGTCTCTAAGGTAGTCATGATTGGATGACTGAAATGTTCCTTCATGAATGAACTGTTAGCAAGTCCACCTGACTTGGGTTGTTGTAGTTTTCAATTTATTTTCATCAGAGGACCTGGTAGTATACAAGATACCCTAAGGGATCTCCTGTATTCTAGACATGCTCTTCTTACATCCATTGTGTAACAGTACAACATACACTAGCTATCCAGGGTCAATTGCCTTAGACAGTTCAGTAACCTTTCTTTGCCTGTTTTGATCTACAAATGTAAAGAACCCATATGGGCTTTGTGCCAGATTCATTATTGATGCACTGTTCCCATCCTGGAAGGGTCAATGCTTTGTTCTTACTAGAATAAACATTTTTTTTGCATATGGATTTGCCTTCCCTGCGTGCAACACTCCTTGTAACACTACCAAATGTGGACTACCACAATACTACCTTAGGTTTGACTGGGTGACTCTTGAGATGTGTCTCCAGTAATGATCATTTATTTACTGATATGAAAAGTAGGACACTTTACAGTCAGTTGTATAAATGAGTTTAGTGCTACAGGGACAGGTCAGGGATGAAAAGCAAATCATCAATTTGTAAATGGTGTTTGAAGCATGAGATAGATGAAACCAAGAGAAAGAAGCCAACAGGGACACTTCCACCATTGTGAAAGGTACAAAAGAAAGAAAAAATAAAATAACTAGCCAAGGAACATGACAAGTAGTAGTCCATGATTTGTGTTCATAATAAAATGTTTAAGGTTAATTATACGAATTCCATGGTTTTCCACAAATATTTTGAAGTCTGTGGTTTTTCACAAAGAGAACCATGGCTTCTGCTAGTCTGCTATGCAAACAAATGTGAAATTCATGGTGGAAAAGTTTATGCTGCAAATCAAATATTTATTGATATCAACTTCAAAGAAAGAAGAATACAATGAAGGCAGAAGAGAACTCATGCATTCATTTATTTCAGGAGAGTTTTAAAAAAAATTTATGTAAGCCCATTAATTTAAGCACTGAGCATATAAAATTTGATACAATTTCTTTCTACATCTCCAGCAATTAAGGTAGGTTTTGATTAAAAAAAAAGTTAAGATCTGAATTTAGTATTTGAATTTGATGGGGATACAGAAGACTGATAAATCTTAAAGAATCACAGGTTTGAATTTAAATATCTGATGGTATGGTTTAATGATGCTCAGCGAATATGAATTTGGGAGAAAGAATTAGCCAAAAAAAATGGCCAGCTCAGTTAAATCCTAAGACAACCTGAAACATCATTTCTCCTAGAACTGAGACAGTTTTGTTTTTTTTTTATCACCATTTAGCACTTTCCCAGTGAGGTTATGAACCAGCTGCCTATAGAGCAAAAATATTACTATCCAATTAATATTTTGGAAGCTCTGACAGATTATTCTAACCTCCTGGCTCAGCAGTCTGTTCCAAGCATCTGATCATACAGAAAGTAGGATAAACGTGGGGCAGGTCAGTTCACTGGGTCCTCACCACCAAAAGCAGAGGCCACTTATTGAAGTCTGTGAATCACAGAAGGCTGCAGCAGGGGAATTTGCATTTGAATTATGAATATTTAAACAGGCTTATTAAAACTGTGTCCACAGAGAGCAAAAATGCATTTGCTTTAAAAACAATTAAAAATATAAGGGGCACTAAATGCATAAAATCTGGACTCAGAAGATGCAGACCGAGTCCCTAGCTCCATCATTTCCCAGGTATGTGGCACAAGGAAATCAATTTGAACTCTCTATGTTTTATCAGATCCCTCATGCTTTCATTAATTTCCATTCCTGTAATCAAACAGAAATGTTAACAGTACGGTCTTTGGAGCCTGATTTTCTCTGGCATTTACTGACTATGTATACAGGTTACTTAGTCTCTCTGTGCCTCAGTTTATAAATGGCGACACTGCCAGTAAGTATCACAAAGGCTTACTCTGAGAATAAATGTATTAATTCACATGTTTAGGAGACATGATAAGTACTTGCTCTTAATATGAGTACATTTTATGTCACTGTGTGAACAAGAAATTATTCTGGGTAATCAGATGAAATAGTGAGCAAGATGGACCGTCTAGACCCACATGGAGACAATTAAACATGCAGTAACAAAAAAGGTGTTATGAATATTTAATATGGAAATGTGTAGTGTTACAAAAGACCCTATGTTAGTGCTGATGGGTCAGTAAAAGTTTTCACAAAGAAGTAAACTTGCTGGCAAATGTGGCTCAAGAGATAGAGCATCTGCCTGATAAGCACAAGACCCTGAGTTTAGCCCCCAGTACCACCAAAAAAATAGAAGTAAACTTTATGGTGAAACTTGGCAGGTGGATAGGAATTAGCCAGGGAAAGAGAGGAAAGGAAAAGAGGAGGATAGGGAGGAAGGAAAAGATCAAAGAAGGATGTTAAATATTGCCATTATAAATAAAAAAATATATGTGACTATGGGAGGAAAGGAGGAAAAGAGGAAAGAGAGGGGGAAGGAAAGCTGGAGGGAGCTAGGAGAAGGGGAGGAGGAGGGAAGGCAAGAGAAGGAAAGAAATAAAAATGTCTCTGTCCAGTTCTAATGGAGGGGGAAACTCAGCCCAAGGCTCAAAAGGCCAGGCCACAGTTGGACTTGAAATAGGGTTGATGTGTTAGCTATACACATATGAATTTGGAACATTGAAGCCTGTCAAAGCCATTTTAAGAAGGGGGAGGGAGAAGAGGGACAATAATGGAAGGGATGAACAAAACCAGGGAACATTTTATGAATATATGGAAATATCATAACTGTAAAACTATTATGTACTAATAATAATGTTTCAAAAATTGACCTTGAACCTCATGTTAGGAGTCTGTACTCTAAATTATAGGCATGATAGTCCAGAAGGGGGTGATGCTCTTCCTATTTTACTAGCCCCACTCGGGCCCGATAGGGAGTAGTGGGAGAGTGACCTGCAGAGGAAAAGCAAAAGCAGGAATACTAGCAAGGTGGTTGGTTCATCAAGCAAGTCAAGACATGATTTTGTCTTGAAAGCTGATAATACAGAAAGGATATATGTGAAGCATTTTAAGTAAATAGAAATGCAAGAATTTAGTGTTTGATTGGATGTAGGGAACAAACAAAGCAATGCTCACAGCTGTGCAATTGATGCCTGGTGATGACTTTCACTAAATTAGGGGATGTCAGAGGTAAGATGAGACTGGGATGGGTGAAATGTGAGTAGAAAGTAAATTTAAGTAGGTATGCATTAACTGGTAGTGCAATTCAACAGCCAATTAGAACTCTCCAGTGGCAGGAGTAAGATCTGGCCTGGGGACATAAGGGAGCCATTAACATAGACATGAGATCAACATGAAAATATCAAGAATGAGATGAGAAGGCTGGATAGGTGGGAAACCCTGGAGAACACTAACCTTTGGGTCTAAGAAGAAGGTATTTCAGGGAAAATGAGATATTATAGCTAAGAGGCAAGAAGAAAGCAGTGGTCCTCAAGACCATGAGAGTCAAGAGATGAAAGTGTTTGTTTCTGTGGTATTTGGAGTTGAACTCATGGACTTGTGCCCACCAGAGAAGCCATGCCCCACCCATTTTTGCTGTACCTATCCTTGGGATAAGGTCTCACATTTATGTGTAATTAGCCTGGACCATAATCCTCATGTTTACACTTTCCTGCAGATGGAGCTGGTGTTTCCTATATGCCCTCACTTCTTGACACTCTATTGCATATTGTACTTAGATACTGAAGTCCCATAATATTCTCAGAATACATCAGGCTCAACAATGCTTGAGTTTTTTCCCCACTTGATCTATATTCTGCCTAAAACGTGCTTATCCCCAAAGCTTCACATAGTTGGCTTTTTCTAATCATTTGGGTCTTTGTTTAAATATTGTCTCTTCATTGAGGTTTCTTGATGACATAACTTACATTGTCAACAGTCCTAGTTATTCTTTATATTACTGTAATTTTTTTCCCAGTCAATGCTATTGCTTAACATAACCTCACTTATTAGTTTGCGTGTTAATATTTTGCATTATATACTAATATAAATGCCCTATAAGAGCAGGGACCTTCTGTTTGCCATTTTAATCTGGAGTCTTAAACAGTTCCTCATGCATAACAAAAACTAGAAAAATAATTGTTGGATGAATAAAAATGCTAAATAAAAATCCATGCTATACCTAAGTCTAGAATGGATAATAGCAGGTGCCAAATATATTAAAACACACATGGAAGTAAAACTGAAGAAAATTCTATCTGCTGTATAATTGTTTCTGTGAATTAAAAAAAAAGATAGGTTTGATTTGTTAAAATCAATTTAAAATTTAAAAATTTTAAATCAAATTGTTAGCCTTGTTGGATAGCCTGGGGAATAAGAGTGGCCTGTGGGAAAAATACTGAGAGACTATGAGGTCTCCCTTTATATTGTGCTTTTTTTAATGGTGTCCAGCAAGGTTTTTTCCTTCCCTCTCAGATTTCAGGCTCAACAAAGATAAGAATCATGTATTTCTTTTCTGTTTATCTTTCTCATAAGATTTGCCATTTCATTGACTATGAGTCATACTCTGACTAATTCATGTATATTTTTATGCCATGCAGAGTTGTTTGTATTCCTTAGCTCTTAATTTACCTTCATAGTAGAGAGAGGAGCAGGTGAGCATAAGAGGCCTGTTTGGATCCTTATAGCTGTGACCTTCAAAGTTAAGAGAGATGGTAATGGGGGAAGTCAACTCAATCTGTTACCATTGCTTCATTGCCTCAAACCTACTTAGGGTCATGTTCTATTCACTCAAAGAATGCACTTAGTTAGGTCTTCCTCACTTTCACTCTGTGAGAAAGATCTTGGCAATAACCCTGGGTGTAGAAACTTGGCCTGGTGTACCAAGACACACTGGAATGGAGAGAACCAAGTGGATGGGTAGGACAGAGCTTCATACTGTTTGCTTGAGGACTGTTTTCAATAATGGATCCAGACTGAAATCTAACGGATAATACACACTCAACTGAAGGCAGTCACAGCCAGTCCCCTACAAAACTGAGAAGTAGGATAAACTCGACACTGCCTCAGTAACTGAACTTTCTCTCATTGTTAATTTGTCTTTCTCTTGAAATTATTACTGCACATTTATCATCATTCTCTCTCACTCTCCTTCTCCCCTCTTCTATTTGCTTTTCACTTCCTAGAAATTTAAAGCAGAAAGTTTTAGTGATCCATAACTCAATGTCCTGACTTCCTGGGATTGTGAGATATTTAGAAGTCTAGGTGGGACTTGGTTACAATTTTAAAAATGACTGTGTTGGTTACAAAAACAGATCTATTTTCTTGTCTAAAAACTGAATAACCAAGATGATTTTAACATTGTCCCTTTTTTCCTTAAATCAATTTGATTTTGTGTGATATATTCTGCCCCATTTTCCTTTCAAGACTACTGTTGAAGGATGAGCAAAAATAATTGCTGTTTATAGTCAGTGTTTAAATGGATACCATCACATGGTTTCAGGCAGAGAAAACCAAAATGTTCTTTGTGAGAAATAAAATAACAGCTGAAAATTGAAGATGATCAAAAATGGTAATTACAAATGTTATTTTAAAACTCTGGGACAATTAGATATGATGACAAGTGGATATTCTCTGGTGTGTTTTAAGCCTTATAATACTAGCTTTTTATTATTAGCAAATATTAGCATAGATTTGAAAATATTTTCTAGAGACATTATTTTATCCAGATATACCAACTAAGTTGACCGGTCAAAGGTAGCAAAAAGGATGTTAGTGTAAGAGTTAGAGGAAAACAGTTTTGAAGTTTGATGGTGACACTGATAGTACCCTTATTGTTAAGAGCTCACCAAGTGGACCTTGTTAGAATAACCAGTGTGGTTATCAGGAATAGCACAGTTGGTTCTTGTATATGCCCTTGGTCAAGAGTGAGATTACAGACCTGAGGAGGCAGATCCAGTGTGCTTTGTTAAACTATTTATTCTTTCAGAAGGAAACTTGAAGGTCAGTGGTAGGTGAATAATTATCTTTGCTCAAACATTAAACCTTGGCTAGACAGTTAATAATTGAAAGCTTGAGTCAAGGAGAACTTCTTCCCACTCATATTTTATAGCAATTGTTAGTATCATACTTACATCAATAATTTATTTGCACTGAGGCTTGAGAAATAGCTTGTCTTCTCTGCACTTTTCCATAGAAGAAAGAAGTGACCTATGGCTACATGGGAACATAGCTTCATAATGACTGCAGTATGGGATGACTGTCCAATTGAAAAGAAATAATTGACTTGAGTCTAGGATGGAGCAAAAAGATAAATTTGTTAATACTTTATAGTTTTCAGGCAAATATATTTTTGGGGTAGCTATTAACAGTAATCTTTGCTTTTAACATAAGATGGAATGACCATTTCTCACTGAAATTTAGCTTCCTTATATGAAATTGAAAATCCCACTTTTTTCTCTGGAATTCATCTACTCACCAATATCACTGAGTTCTCTTCTGCATCAGCATCTGGTATAGGCTCTCTAGCTACTTACAGAAGGATGCTTCTCTTCAAGACCTCTGTGTCCAGCTTTATGTTGAAGCAAGCGTGGGTTTGAAGAAGGACAAGAAGAGAGGGAAAGAGGCAAGATATGCAAACTCAGTGACCTCAGACACTCTCAGATGTTTCTCTAAGAAATCCTACCTATTCAGTTAGCTACCTCATGTTAAAGTGGAGATGGGATCCAAAGAATTCTGTGAAATGGAGTAAGCAGACCCTCACTCACTTTATAGCTCCTCTCTTTCCCCAAAGTGACAGTAAATTGGGTCAAAGAACCCCAGTGTTTGGACTCTGCTTTCTTATGTTTCCCAAAGCCATCACTACTATTGTGAATTGGTCTTAATCTTCCTAACTTGCACTTTGCTCACTAGTAATTACCCAGAGGCAAAAACTAATCCATATATTAAAATCTTGGAAAGCTTTATGGGTCAGCATGAGAGCAAGACTAACACATTTGTAACATGGAAGCAGAACCTAGCTGTGACTTTACAAAGACATTTTTAGGACTAGTCCTAAAATAAAGTGTCAGCCCCCTATTCTGGTTCATATAAGAAATTCCCTCAATGAAACAACCTCAGGAATTTGTCCTTAAAAATATAATTTATCCAGTTATTAACAAGACAGACTTGTTCAAGAAATAATAGAGCATATTTACACCTATAGGATAAGTATCAAACAATATAAATAAAGTGTTAGTTATGAAAGTAGGGATTAGCTCTGGTTCTCTGTTCTCTGAAGAGAACATATCTTATCAAAGATGACACATGTTCTAGGTACTTAGAATACACAAAAGAACCATGGTCCTTCACTCATAGAGTCTATATTTTGATGAGGTAGATGGACTTGATAAAACAATTTATAATTAACTGTGGGTATAATGTGGAGAAGCATTAAGATTTGTAGAAAATTCCAAATAGCAATCTGAGATATTGGCAACCCAAAATTTTGCAGCTAGCTGACAATATTGACAAAATCAGAGGCTACGTGTACTGCCAGCCTTCTGATGTCTTTGAATTTCTTCTTGGCAAAAAAATAGATTATTCTCTTCCTTTCAGATATTAAACAAGAGAAAAATTATTAATAGATTCTGAAAGTGTGAGAAAGACCCAAAAGAAGTCTGCTGTTGCTCAAAGTTCATTTTCCCAGTAAAATTCTCATTCTGTCCTGTGCTTATTGAGACTGAGCTTTCTGTCCCCACAGAGAGGCCTGCTGTCCAGTGGATTCTGGCCCAGCATAATCCTCAATTCTAATTAAGGTACTTTGCAAGCCCCCTTATCTGACATGAGCACACAGCAAACGATAAAGTGATGAGGCACCACGACTCTGAAATGAAACCTTTGTTTCAAAACCCAGTTTTTTAACCCTTGGTGTTGAAACTCCACTGCTTAGCACACAAAGGAAGCCTTGACAGTCCTATCCTCGGCTGCAGCAGACACTACAGTGGCAGTTGCTCAAATTGCTTCCTCTCTTCAGTCTATTCTGCTTAAGGCAGGGGGGAGACCACTCCAAGGAGTAACCCATGCAGCCATTGTGCTGTCACTGCTTCATTGACTCTGGTGAACAGCACTTTTATTAATTTTGTAAGTTACTCAGCAGTAGAGCGACACTTGTCCATTTGAAAACAAATGGACAAATGACCACATTTTAAATGTTGTAATTCCCAAATATTCCAACTGTCCTAGAGGATTTTTGTCTTCCAGAATAGTAGTCTTGTTGAGTAGAGTGGGCTTATAAAAGGTTTGAATCACTTTTTTCTTTTTAAAGAAAGACAGAAATACAGGAACATAGAGTTAGTGTGAAAGGCTCAAAAGTAGGTTTCACTGATAAAAAGAATCTCGGGGATTCTATGCTGCTACACTAACTTTTCTGAAGAGAATTTTAAGGGATGGAAAGGTGAAGTGACTTGCTCCAGGGCATACAGGCAATTAGAGGTCTATTTGAGACAAGGACTTCGGACTTGCTATTTTATTCCTAGTGCATGGACTAATTTTTTTTTTTTTTTTTTCCGTCAGTGCTCAGAATCAATCCCAGGGCCTTGCACATATCAGGCAAGTGCTAACTGTCTGAGCTACACCCCTAAACACTGCATTGACTTTAAAAGGCAAAATAAACAAAAATGTAGTGCTGTGTTGAATTATAAGACAAAGTTGGATACATATTGGGTAATGTCTCCATGTTGATAATCAATGAAATACAAGAAACTTACGTGGGACAAAAGAAGAAGCAAAATTAGAAAGTTAGATGAGTCTTCGGCATATAACCGTCTATAAAAAATCCAAAACAAAAAGCATGTGATATATAACCAGTTTCAGGGAAGAGGTGACTGGAGCACGGTGTGTTGCTCAGTTCTAGTTTTAAATGTTAGTGGTCATCACCTGTGTACATTCCCTGCGTGAAAAGGCACCAGGATTCCCATACTAGTTGTGCCTTTTTCTATGTCTTGATGCAAAGTTTCTATAATTTTTCTCCTTAGGAGATAAGTTTGCTTCAATTTTAAAAGTAAGGTTGTTGAATATGTGTATTTTTCATTCTTTAGGTTGGTAAGAAAGGTAGTCTTGAAAAAACTTTGGAAAACCAAATGTACACTCTGGATTCAGGCAAGTCTCCAGCTCATATCACATACCACTCGACTCTTTTGCTGTGAAAGGGAGATAAAATATTTGTTTCCTTCAACTCCAGGGGCTATATGGAAGGTCTGTTGAAGTCCTTACCATTCAAATGGGTGATGAAAGGAAATAAATATGAACAGTTTAGGACAAGATGAACTCCTTACTCATCTGTCTGTAGAAGCATTGATATGAATTCACCTGCTACATAAATCTTCTATAGTTCTCTTAACTCCTTCAGAAATCATTGCATGCTTGTCTAAAGGAAATGCAATAACTTTATCAAATGCCATATAATCTTGACTTGATTATTTAAAGATTAATTATTAGTTTGTATTTTTTTTTAGAATTTTTCAGATGTATATCTGACAGTGAGGCCCAAGATTTTGGCTTATGTTTGTGGTGTCTTGATGTTTCTTCTCATTGAGAAGTTAGGAGTATTATCACATCCAGTTACTATGAGCAGATTTCTGATTCTTAGACTAGTAGAATATAATGTGAGTTTTAAAGCTCAGTCAAATAAGGTAAGGCAGCATCTACTTTGTTTATCAGAAGGCTTGCACTTCTACTTCTCAGCACCATGTAGGAAGAATGCCCTGAGACTACCATGTGGTAAAGAGCCAAGGCACAGGAAGATACCATAGGCAGGTGTTTCAGTCTTTGTGTCGTTTCATTCCAAATATCAGACATATAAACAAAATAGTCTTCAGATGATTCAACTTTCACATTTAAATCCTTCCAAAGGAGGTTCTACACAATGAGAAATAGAGACCAGTCAGCCCCATTGTGCCATTATTGAATTCTGACTATACAATCCCTGAGCCTAATAATATGTTTATTTTAATTAAGATTTGGGTTGGTTTATTATTCAGCAAGAAGGAGATCTTAAGGAAATTTAAAAGTTTAATTAAGTTTAGTTAGCCCTTATGCTGAAGACACTGGACTTTCTTTGTATATGGAATAATGATTCATGACCACCTGGGGTGTGAAATTAAGTCACAGGAGTCTGGTAGCAGACAGACATGTGTCATGATGCCACACATTACTGATGACTCTGAGCCTTAGCTGTGTGATTTGCCTGGAGAGGAATTCCAACACACTCCTTTGCATAGTCAAGAAGCTCTTCTAAGAATCATGATAAGCTTATGAAAGTATTTTCTAAACTGCATGTTATTATAGTAGCAGCATCTAGAGCTATGATTGCTCAGTGAAGATGATTTCATGGTTATCTTATTGACAGTTGTTTGTCTTCTTACCCAGATAATAATGTGAGCAACCACAGCAATATGTACAACAACTGGACTACTGAGAGGAACGATCACATTGTCTGTGAAAATGGAAGACATTACTCATAGTTCATCTTGAGTCTGCTTTCATCACAGTATTTGACTTGCATAAGCACGGCTGCTAGTTTGAGGAAGTGGAAATCCAGGAGTGAAAAGAATAGAGGCACCTGCTTTGTGGATAAGGCACCTCTCACTTACTTTAGTTTTCACTCAGAGGGGAATGACATTTGTAGAATATTGAACAGACAAAGTTTCATAATTTCACCAATATTTTAAAGCCTGGAAGTTTGAACTATCCAAGTTGAAAGAGAAAATTCTCTTTCACTGGACAACTAATAGCATCCCTAAGCTTTTGTGACTACAGTAGGTTATATTTTCAAATCTAGTTCCAAAGGAAGAAGTCTACACCATCATTTGGTCATCATCTTCTTTTCTGATTTTCTTGTTAAATAAGATAACATTCTTCACCAGGGAAACTCTTAATGTAACTATTTGAAATTTGCAGTATAAGCAAAAGATTAGGTGATTGCTCCAGTTCTGGAGAAACTTTGCAAGAGGATGGTGGGGGCCAAGCTCAATTAGGAAAATGGAACTAAATCAGAATGTCACATTAAATTTACTCTTATACATTCTTATCTTTTCCTCAAAGCAGTACTGTATTTTCATATAGTGTGTGGAAATTTCCTCCCTGTATGGATGCTGGTTTACATACGCCCACCCTGGCATCTTTTAACAAGATCCTCAGTGCAGCTGGAATTAATGTTTCCTGTCATTTTAAATAATATGACATTGAAATACAATTTTTTAATGTGCTGGCATTTAACATGCCACAATATTTCAGTTATTTTACATTCATTTGGGTGCTCTCATGTTATTACAGCTGTTATGAAATTCTGACAAAGAGGTGCATTTCTTTCTCCTGTTCCACCATAATTGCTTTTTGCCGCATCTCTGAACCGTAACCATGGCGATCTGCAACATTCATCAGAGGACCTCTTGTTATTTCCCTCATGTGAATAAAAACCAAAGTGATATAAATACTAGAAGTTTTTAAATGGCAATTTTTTTCTTTCTTTCCCATTTCTGTTCTGTATATTTTGTGTTTTTCCCCCTTGTAAAATTTCAAGATGTTGAGGATCTACTGAGAGGACATTAAGTTGTATGGATTTTTAATTTTTTTATATGAGAAATTCTTATACAAGGTCTTTCTACAGAAGGCATAGAGAATGAGAGAACTTAAGTCAGTGCCTTCAGGAAGAAGTAACTGTTGTCATCAATGAAAAAGAAAAAAAAAAAAAGGTTTAGTCTTTTCTAAATTTGACTTGTGACAAACAAGTCCTTGTTTGAGCTTCTTGATGTAGACTATCATTACCATTTTGGAATGGTAATGGAACCATTTTGTTGGTGTTTTGCCTTCCTGCTTCCTTTTGGAAAGAAGTTGAAATGACCATGTCCTGGTTGCACTTTAAAAGATGGTAATTTGGGAGGATGTTGGGAGGTCAACCCATTCTCATTTCTCTGTCTTCTTCCTAACTCTTCTTTAGTACTTTTGTTTAATTTTTTTCAGGTATGATTTATAGTTTCAGGTAAAGTTAAATCAGAATATCTACTAGCTATTCTCTGTGATAACATCCTATAAGCAGACTTAGGTCTGGCTATGCTGATATTCCAACACAAGCAATAAATTGATACATGAACCTACAGCATCAGCTAATTCCCAGAGGTGTGATTTCTGATTTGAAGGTAAGACAATGCCAACTTTAATGGGATTTTAGAGCTAGGTTTTCCTAGAACTAACTTCAAAAATCATACCTCACTTCTCCCCTGCCCCATTATTTCTCCAACATTTCCCCTTGAATACTAAAATGGTTAAGTAGTTAACATTTTCTATGAAGAAAATGCTCTACTAAGGCCTTTACAAGAAGGAATCTGAATATGGACAATGGAATAGTGGCTTTCCAACACTTAGCTCCTCCTCCACAAAGAAAAATCAAAGAAACAAGTGTACAGTTGCATTTTGAGGTGAGTGACCATGGAGAACATTGGGAATCAATAAGGGAGAGACTGGATCCTTGTAAGATACAGAGAACATGATCAACAGCATAGAAAGATAAATAAAATACCTTGGCATCTACTACCCAGGCTCATCAAAGAGGGAAAGAGAAGTTCCCTTTTTTAGGGGTAAGGGTAAAATAGAGTCCTAGGAGACTATCAATACAGATGCTGACAATCCTAGCTATTGGAAAGTTCTGCAGTCATCACACACTTGCAGCCAACTTAGATAAACAACCTGAAATCCACACAGTAATCTTACTTTGGAAAAGGATCTCACATCATCTCCAGCAACCTCCCTCCTCCAGGTCTGTAACCAGGAGCCAATTTGAGAAGGGCTCATTGCCTGAGTTTGGCCTGCTTTTGAGGGGAGGAGGACAGAAACTCCTGCATATTCCCTTTTCCTGGGCTCTAACAACATACCACTACACTGCCTTGGGGAAAGCTTGCTTGAGAATTAAACTTGGCTCAGACTGTTACCAAAGCTTATTGGGCATTCAGCACTTTAGGAGACTGATGTAATGATAAGGAGGTGAATGAACAATGGATTTTTCCCTTGAAAACAAGGAGATCAGGCTATGCCTTCTAAAACTAAAGGCATGCTCTGTGTTCACTTGTGCCAGTACCAAGACTAAAGGCAGGGCCCATGTAGCTTCTGCTGTGCCTCATTGATGCACCATGCTCAGGTGCCTGTTACTGTCAGGGTGGGGAGGGAATACTATAGTTCTTATCATTGACTATCCGCAGGGCTCTCTGAGAAGGTCTTGAGCAACTCCATGGCTCCAGTAAGTAAATGCTATAGCTAAAGGAACTGGGGAAAGACAAGCCCCAGTTCCAGGCATCCCCTGTCCCTAGGTGCACAAGTATAAAGAAGGCTAAGAAGCTTTTGCCTGACACCAGCTACATCCCTACTCCTAAGTAAGCACTGCTACTAGCAGAGAGGAACACCACAGTTCCTGACATTCCATCCTCACACTTTTTCTGATTACGCATGGCTATTGGGACTGGGTGTGAACACCACAAATGTAAACTTAGCTCTCACCACTGCCTCTGTAGATATAGCATCTAGGCCCAGATATAGCATCTAGGCTCTAGATATAGCATCTAGAGAGGTCTAAATGAAATAGACCTCTCACTACTGCAGGGGCTACCAGCAGTAGAGGCCCTTTTACTAGTAAAATAACTATCATCAATATTGCCTTAGGAAACCTCTCCTTTGCCCAATAGAAGCCACAGATCTCATTGTAGGAATAACCATACAGTGAGTACACTCACTCACCCTTATCTGTAACACACATACCTCAACTGCTAATATCACCATTCTTGCATGGCCTACAAAGAGGGTGGAACTCTTTGACTCCTATATGTTGTACACCATGCCCAAAGATGTTAGCCCTAAAGAAGATATACACTATGTTGCCTAGATGCAAATAAAGCCAACACTGTATAACAAATTCACAACCTAAGACACATTCTGGGGAGGAAGAGCTTAAAAAAATTTTAATTCATAAAAGTGATAGAGGCAGCTGAGCCATAAAATGTGCAAATCTCAATGTAGAAGCACAGAATATGAAAAAACAATGCAGTATGATACCTTCAAAAGAACATAATAACTCTCTAGTACCAGATTCCAAAGAAATTGGCATAGACAAAATGCCTGATAAAGAACTTTAAACACCAAAGGAATTTAAAAAAAAAGCTCAATGAGATCCAAAAGAATATAGACAAACAAGTAAATTAAGGAGACGATGCAGTGTATTAATGAGAAATTCAGTAAAGAGACTGATATTTTGAAAAAGAACCATACATAAATCTTTGAAATAAAGATATAAAGATCAATAAATCAAGTAAAAATACAATTGAAAGAATCAACAACAACAGACTAAATCAAATGGAACAAAAGAATATCAGAACTTGAAGAAGGTTTTTTGGAATATTTTAAACAGGCAAAAATACAAAAGAATGAAGAAAGTATTCAAGACCTTTGAAACACTGTTAAATGAGGCACTATCCACACTTTCAGAACACTCAAAGATGAGTGGCATATTAAAACCTATTTAACAAAATAAAAGCAAGGAACTTCTATAATCTTGAGAAAGACATGGATGTCATGTACAAAATACTTATTGAATCATAAATAGACATGTTATTTTCTTGCCATGTCTATTATATGACATGTCTATTATATGATGAAAATAACTTCATCATGACTTATTATAATTAGGCTACCAAAAGTACAAGATAGTGAAAAAAATTCTAAAATTGGCAAGAAAAAAGCACCAACTCACATTTATCTGTATTCTCATTAGTCTAGTAATAGATTTTTCATTAAAAACTCTAAAGGCCAAGATACGATGGAATACTATAGTCCAAGTCCTGAAACAAAATAACTGTCAACCAAGAATACTCTACCAACAAGACCATCTTTAGAAGCAAAGTAAAAATACATCCTTTCCCCAAAAGCAAATGCTGAAGGAATCATGACAAGACTAGCCTTACAAAAAAAAGGATTGAAGGGAATGCACAGTCAGAAGGGAAACATAACTACTATCATGAAAACATGTGAAAGTATAAACCTCAGTAGACTAGATACACAACAGAGATCAGAAATATAGTACACAATAAGATATCAATTCAGTAAATCATCAAACCACAAAAATGAACAAGAGGAGGAAAAGAAGAAAGAATATTTAAAAGAACTGGAACAAAATCAACACAATGTAAGAATTTGGTTTTAGCTATCAGCAATGTGACTGTAAACAGAATCCTCCAATTAAAAGATACAGAATGTGTGAATAATCAAGATTCAAGGTAGAGTGGCTATTAGAAATTCACCTCACCAGTAAAAACACACTCTGAGAGGATAGAAAATGTAGCAAGAGTAGCTATACTTATTTCTGACAAAATATATTTAAAGACAAAATCTCTAAGAAAGAGACAAAAGGAAAGTGTCTATATAATGATTAAGTCACTATATCAATGAGAAAAAGGTTATAATAGTTGTAAGCTACAGCAGGATATAAAATCCACATACCCAAGTCAGTAGCTTTCTACATACCAACATCTAATACATTGAAAAAGAAATAATGAAAGCAATCCCATTCACAATAGCTTCAAAAAATATCAAAGAATAAACCTAACCAAGGAAGTAAAAGATTCCCTACAATGAAAATTGCAAAACACTAATAAAAGTAGCTGAACAAGACATAAAAATAAATAAAAGACTCCCATATTCATGGGTTTGAAGAATTAATATTTTTAAATGTCCATATTACCCAAAAGGATCTACAAATACAACTCAATCCCCATTAAAATATCAATGGCCTTCTTCACAGAACTAGAGAAAACAATGATAAAATTCAGATGGAAGTAGAAAAGACACAAAATAGCCAAAGTAATCTTAAGCAAAATGAAAAGCTGAACACTTTATAATACCTGATTTCAAGACATACTACAGAATGAGTATAGCCAATATTGTATGGTATTGATATAATAATAGACATATAGACCAGTAGAATAGAATATATTTCCCAGAAATAAACCAATGCATTTTCATCCAACTGATTCTTAACAAAAATGCCCAAGTCATACTTTGGAAAAAGGATAGCTTCTTTAATAAATGTTGATAGCCACATGCAGAAGACTAAAAAAGTCACCTTATCTCTCACACTGTACAAAAATCAACTCAAAATGGATCAAAGAGTTAAATGTAAGACCTAAACTCTGAAATTAATAGAAGAAAGCATAGGGGAAACGTTTCAAGATTTTGTTATTACAAGAAATGATTTAATTGATAGGACCCCAAAGCACAAAAAAAAAAAGTAAATATTGACATATCAACAAATGAAATTATATCAAACCATAAAGCTGCTGCAAAGCAAAAGAAGAAACCAAGAAAGAGCAACCTAAAGAATGGTAGAATATTAGTCAACTGTTTATCTGACAGAAGGTAAATATACAGAATATAAAAGGAACTAAAAAACCTTCAGAATATAAAAGTAATCCAAATAAAAATGGGAAAACAATCTGAAAAGACTTCATTGCCCCCAACTTTACACAAACTTCTCTGGACAGACTGAAAGCTTTTGAAACCTTTGCTACTTTTTGCTCACAATTCTAACTGAAAATTTGACTAAAAGGAGCTAACATTATTGATACTATAGCCTGAATGCTGGGCTACCTTGATATTTTCCTCTGCTAAATAAACTAATTAATCACACTTGAAACCCAGTATCACACAATGTCTCAGAGCATGGACAAAATGTAGACATTTTTTTTGTTACGAATGTAACATGAGTGTGAACACGAGTCCTTGTTCCCATCTGATATGTCATGAGTGGGGTCTTTCCTCTCCACCTTCCTATCAGCATTTTTGTCTTCTGAACTCCTATGATATCACTCACTAATCTCTTGCATTATTCTAGGGCTTCCTCAGCCTGCATCTCCAAACTTTTACTCATTTCTCCCACAAACTAATTCCATAAGATTCTGAACCACGTGGTCAGATAGTCACAGCAAAGGCCCTCCTCCCAGTACCAATTTTCTGTGTTGATCAGACTTTTGCATTACTGTAACAAAAATGCCTGAGAAAACAACTTAAGGGAAGAAGGAATTTTTTGGTTCACAATTTTAGAAGTTTCAGTTCATTATGGAACTGTATGACATAGTGAAACAGCTCACCTCATGACAATGAGGAAAAAGAGTGGGGGTATGCCTTTGTTAGCAGGCTTTCTCATTTTCCACTTTCATTCCACTTTTATCCCATTTGGACCCTTATCCTACTAGATGGTAATATCAACATTTAGGTCAAGTTTTCCCTCTTAGTTAATCCTCCCTGGAGAAGTCTTCATAGACACACTCAAAAGTGTGCTTTCCTAGGTAGCTCTCAATTCAATCAAGTTAACAATCAAATTAACCATTATTATGCAAAGGAAATGCAATCAACACACTGAAGGAAACCAGCATGCTCTATGTTTATTGCAACATTACTCATAATAGCTAAGATATGTAACCAACCTAGGTATTCATGAACAGATTAATGAAGAACATGATGAGGTATAAGTTAACACTGGAGAATTATTCAGCCATAAAGTGTTATGAAATCTTGTCATCTGCAATGAAATTGATGGATCTGGAGCACAATATGTTAAGTGAAATAAGCCAGATACAGAAAGACAGGTACTGCATATTCTGTTGTATATGTGGAAGCTTAGAAATATCAGCCTGGCAGTAGAATATTGGTTAGAAAAGATTAGGAAAGTGGAGTGGAAAAATGGAAATTGGATTTGCATGGTATATACATGCAAGAAACTATCACAAGGAATACATTAATACATATAATTCGTACATAACAATAAAAAATTTTAAAAGTACAATGAAAAGGTAATCCAGTTCTTGCTGCTACCTAAGGTCAAATGGAATTATTTCTTCCAAGTCTTTTTTAGTCTGCTGTTCAATCAATGATTATATTATGATATCTCTTTTCTTGTTCTCATGTTGAAAGATATATCATTAACAGCAGTATTTTTGAGGTAATCTTATTACAAAAATAACTATGTGCAAGGAATACTATGGAATGCTTTGCAAAGTTTTTACATAGATCATTTATATGGAAATAAAACTTAACTCAGGCCTTGCCTATTAAAGGATTTGGGGGTTTCAACTATGTTCTTTTTGTTTTCCTTACCCCTGAAATGTTCAGCCAGACTATCATTGGACCTAATTCTATTGAACAAAAGTGATAAGCCAAAATCATCAACAGAGACATTTAGCAATTGTGGTGGCCATGAGAATGTGCCTTCCTGACATCTAACTTTATGGAACTTAATTATCCAAGGCCGCAGCAGCTAGCCTCTGAAATCCTTTGGCTTATCTGCATCTAAGCCACATATCCTTAGTCTTGACTTCAACCAATGAGGAAAGATAAAGTTAACACTCTTTAGGTAATCCACCCTCATCCATTAAATAATTTTCAAAAGAGGTGACACTTGATCACCTCATTATCTCAACATAACTCAATTGTGTTGGGCAGGGAAGTCATTATTGTCCTTATTTGTCAGGCAAAGGTACTCGATCTCTGATTTGACATCACAACAGTATTTCAAGTACTGTAGAGCAAAACATTATTCACCTGTTGACCTAACAAACATGTGATAAGTATGGGTCAGACACTATTAAATGACAGCAGCTAAGTCATCAAATACTGGTGAGCCAAGCAACAGATGCCCATGTGATTGACTTGGCTCAAGGGAGTTGATGGAAGTGATAGATTTTGAAGACGGGGACACAGAAGATTAAATGAAAAGGTATTTTGAGATGCTAAACATAAGTAGAGTGGTCATTTGGCTATATTCTCTCTCTTGCCTCTTTCTATGCTACTCTTGAGCTGATTCAGCTAAGAGTCTTCATTAAAGCTTGAACTGTTAAATAGAAAGGCTTCAAAATATATTTCAAAAATAGAAATTCATAGGTAAAGCTAAAAGGCATTAATACTACATTTCAAAAAAGCAAATTGCCCTATGTAACAGGAAAAACAAAACTAACACATAATTTTTAAAAATCAACTGGAAGAACTCAGGAAAGGTATGAAATAACCATCCCTCTCTCTCTTTTCCTCTCTCTCTCTCTCTCTTTCTCTCTCTCTCTGTCTTTCTCTCTCTCTCTCTGTCACACACACATACACACACACACACACACACACACACACACACACACACACACACACAGTAGCCACAACTGGAATATATGCTACCAAAAATGGAAGCCAAATTTCAAATCTGAACTACAGTAGATCAAAATTCAAAGGGAAAAATAGTCTTGAATTGAAGGAAGGTTTGAGTAGCAGGTAGACTCAAATACTAGATATAGTAGATCACATCATGGAAAGTAGCAATCTTTTGTCATCCTCATTTCTGTTTATCTGTGTGGTAGATCTATATTCCCTGACTTCATGCTTTCCTCTTCATATGGCTATTGACAGCTCCATGCTCTACATTATAAATTTCCAGCGCTGGATGGGTAATTACTTGACTTCTTAATTTTAGCTTGAAAATTCCAGGGATGGACTCTGAATAGCATACTTCCTGACTAGCCATGGTCAAGGAGGGTAAGAATAT
Organism: Castor canadensis; assembly: GCF_047511655.1. NCBI lineage: Eukaryota > Metazoa > Chordata > Mammalia > Rodentia > Castoridae > Castor > Castor canadensis. The sequence continues at coordinate 34,931,199 of NC_133404.1, read as the reverse complement.
GAACATTCAAGTGTCCACTTGGTTTAGTGAGGGTAGAAACAATAAGAGAAGCTTCCCAGTGAAGGAGATAAAGAATGCCAAACAAGGAATCCAAAAGATGTCCACTATAGAAAAGTGACTGGGATAAATGTCAGATCCTGAGAGCACCACCATCAAAATAAATCCCATATTGAATAAGATAAAATGTTCTGTAAAAATTAAATATGAAAAAATAGTTTCTAAAAAATTGAGTTAAAAATATTCTAATATGAATAAAAATAGGAAAATATCAGTAGAATTGACCATATAATTTCTGTGTTCTATTTAAAGAACCCAAAATAAGAAAATATGACATGGAATTCTTACAAATAATATATATATATATATATATATATATATATATATATATATATCTCAGTCTTATTAATTATTGTGGAGTGCAGCAAAATTTTAGAAAATAATATTGACAAAGCAAATGAACATACACTCACAGGAAACTGTACTTATTGAAAAACTCCATTGTAAATTCTCAACTTCATTACTAATCAAAGAAATGCAAAGTGAACAAATGAAAGTCATATTAGTTCAGTAACATAGTGAAGACTTAAAAGAATAAACTATATGCTAGGGAAGCTTTGGTGAACTACACACACCCAGACAAGCTTCAGGAAAGAGTAACATAACTTCTGTGGGGATCAACTGGTAACATGTTGCATCAGCTTTGCAATACCTCTACCATTTTATTCTTTACTTCATTTAAAATGACGTGCTTTAAGAAATTAACCAGGTATGTGAATAATATTTCTATATAAGGAGGTTCATTGCAATATAAGTGGAAAAAAGCTGGAAACTGAAGTATCTTACAACAAGGAATTAATTCTCTCTCTTCAATCCTCTCACCATTTCAAGTGGACTTTATGATTCACTATTTTGATAAGAGTTTACTGGTGCTTTAAACCTTATTGCCTCTGTATTTTCATCATTCCTGTGTTACCAATCCCAAATGATCCTGCCCCCAATATTTAGTTGGTACCATGACTCAGTTATAATTACAAGCCATATAGGACACCAGAATCTGTTCTCAATCTCTGAAACTGGTTTCTAATAGATCCTTATACCTCCAGTTATCTTCCCACCCAGAGTCCTCAGTATTGCCAGAAACCTAAATCTGCTCATCCTCTTGGCTGCTGCTCCCTACATAGCTGGCTTACAGGTCCATAATTTAAGCATCATCTTTTCCTCATTCTCTGACTTTCTTAAGCAAGTCAATTTTTCCATGACACACTTTCATATTTCACACTATTTTTTGCCATAGAATACACCTATAACTTTTAGTGGTGCTGTTTTTCTTTTCTTTTCTTTTTTCTTGGCCATACTGGTGTTTGAATTCAGGGCCTCATGCTTGCTATCCAGGCATTCAACCACTCGGGAAGATACCTGTTCCTTATGAACGTATGTTTGCATTTTGGAGTCTTTAGCTAATATTTCCCTCACTACTGTTTAGTAAGGGATGTATAAGATCCATGTATACAGACAATATGTCCCACTTGCAAATTTCCTTTTTATTTTTTATGCAGTCTAGGCATTGGACCAGGGCCTCACACATGCTGCAGAAACACTTTACCACTTGAGACATGTCTTCAGTCTTTTTGTCTATATGTTGCTTTTGAGATAAGGCCTCCATAAATTTCTTCAGACTGGTCATAACTCATGTTCTTTCTGCCTCCACCTCCCAAGTAACTGGGATTACAGACATGTGTCACCATGTGCACTTGCAAATAAATTTCTGTTTTCCCAGGATCTAGCATGCGTCCCAGCATATATCAAAAATATTTCTTGTATTATGATTAAATGATGAATAATTGATTAAATGATGCTATATCCTTAGAAATATGTATCACTAAAATTGGATAATCATTAAAATCATGGAAACTTTAATATGAATACTGTACATAAACTGTGTAGAGGATATGATCACATTGTCCTATAGTTTTATAGCTATGTATGCAAGAAAAAAATTACTCGAAACCAGTTCTCTCTCATATACCACTGGATTTTAAGATAGTAAGATGAAGTATGAACTTTTTGCATTTTCTCCTAATTATCTCATACCCTGAAAATTTTATACAATGAGATTACAGGCTTTTGCTACCAGAAAACAATAATTTAAATAATGTAGCTTATAGCTTACATAACTAAGGAGAATGCTCATGTTAATAACTGGTTATCTTTTTAATATTATCAATCCTATGTTGAAGAATTACTGGTAAATGGATTCCCCTCCTCAGCACAGCTCAGGTTTCCAGAGGGGCATTTGAGCAAAACCTTCTGATTAGTGGGTAGAAAATTCAGTTTGTACCATCATGTAACAATTACAGAAACTTGGCATTGAAAGGCTCAGTGGGGTCTAGGTCTTCTGTCCTTACAGCCTCTGGGTCTTTTATTTATAAAAGGCTGATCAACGTTTCTAAAAATGTGGGGTAATGTTTTTAAAATAGATGTTTTTGGAAACAGTGATAAACTCTAGGGATGAAACTTATAGAACATATTAATTGTGATACATATAAAACATATGTGAATATATTTATTCATATATATATATGTGCATATATAATGATGTGGCAGGTTTTTGTTCAAGGATTTCTGATCTTATTTTTACTGAAATTGTCATAAAAATAGTTTTCCTTGGAATCTCCCAGGCAGAACTGTAATAAATATACATTAAAAGTAGAAAACAGATATCTGAGCTTATGACAGATAGTTTTGAAACAGTACGTTTTACACAATTTGCCTCTAGGAATTTATTTGATCCTTACTTCTGATCATTGAGGAAAAATATAAAACTCTTTACTACAAAACCCAATAAGTCAAAACAACCTGAAACATACATATTAGCTTGATCAGTAAATCAGTAAAATTTTCTACTGAGAAACTTTGGCCAACATTTCTTTTAACTCTCATCAAAGCAGGTATTAGAGATGCCATCCTGTTCTGAATTTTTAATGAGTAGCTCAGAAGCTAACAATTTGTAGCATTCACGTCCTGACTAACTAGGTGAAAGAGAAGCATATTATTTGCTCCTTTTGTGCAAGTAATATCTGAGATTTTGTCTCAAATAATTTCCCACTTAAAATGATTTTATGATTACTTTATTCACTAACATTTATAATATTAGGATATGGAAACAGTCTACCTGATATTTTATTTCATAAGTGAAATAAGAAAGTGAAGTTAATTTTGTATAGGCAAATAGTTTTGACATGTTATATATATAATACTTCACATTTTAATTAATCTATAAGACATGATTTACTCTAAAGTCAGCTGACTTTCTGCTTCCATGTTCTTTATAGTTTGCTCTGTAAAAACTGTTACTTGTGGATTTTAGTATATGTTTCTTGCATATATCCAGTCTTCGATGAGACCACCCTCTATGGGATCTGCTGTTCATAAACAGCTGGAAGCATGGGATCTGGTATTAGTCTTTACTCTTTCCAGTGAGGAAATCAAATTTTTCCTTCTTCCCAAGGTGAGTGAATAATGGAAGATGTGGCGTCACCTCTTCCTTTTAAAAAGAGATTGATGACCAGTTTTCAAAAGTTATAGTTATATTCAAGGATAACCAAAGGAAAATAAAAACCATAAAACAACATTCAAAACTTGGTCTTTGATTTATCAAATAAAATCCTTTAAGGGAAATTTCTAAGAATAATAAGATACAGGAAGAGGTTTTTTTCAAGATGCACTGTGGGAGGGACCAGAAACACTTACTGAGCTTGTGTTTGCGTGCTAGTGCTTCCCCATTCACAGAGAGGTGCTATCTGAGTGATTGAAATGAAAGATCTTTTGGTGTAGCCTTGAAGCAGAGTGTGGTGTAGAAAGGCTCTCAAGGAACTCTAAGAGTTTAAGGCTATTATTTGAACACAGTTGGGATTTTGCATTCACCCAGACAAATAGAAAGTGAGGAAACTAGCAGACAATCCCTGAGATGAGTTAACATTTGGAGAGTTTGGTAGGGCAAGAATGCATGGTCTTGCTCGGGACCAGTGGATACTGCAGAAGGTGGGCTTACAATACTTAAAACTGTCTTTTTCTGACAGGATTCCTGCTAGGATGCCAGCACTTAGGGGAAAGCTGCAGAAACAAGAGCAGAGGGTGGGTATCAAGGACAGATAGTGAGTGCAACACTCTCATCTGGGAACTCACATAAAGGACAGCACAGAAGCATTCTCCCAACAACCTACAAAAATCCAATTCTGATATGAAAGAACCAACAATTGAGCTGCTATCACCCAGCAGGCACCAGTACACCAGATTACAGAAAAGCACCTACTGACATGGTTGGTGCAGGAGACAAGTCTTCATGAACTATATCATGCTGGAGCTTAAATCACTCCCTCCTTTGAGAGGCTGTATTGCTTATAATATTGAGTAATTTCTATTGCAGCTTAACAAATTACCACCAGCAGTTTATTACGTCTTAGTTTCCATAGATTAGGAGTTCAGGCAAAGCATAGCTTGGTTCTTGCTGAGGGTCTTGCACGGTGGCTGCCATTAAAGTGTCAAATGGACTTTAAACTCTTCTGAACGCTGACTGAAGAAGACTCTACTTTTCCATATTCTACTGAATAGAAGCAGGCAAGGTAAGAGGACCATACAAAGGTATTGCTCATTTGGGGAAGAGGTCACCTGAGGGTGTGTCCACCTCATCCTAGTTTCCTCTTCTACCTAATGGTTATTTCTTGATACTTCTTATTACCGTATTCACAGACTTCTAGAAGAACAGGTCTGCATGTTATTGCCATGTTATTGGCAACGCTAATGTTGCCTAATATTGCCTGCTCCCTCATCCACATCCAACCCATTAACAAGGACTTCAAGTTTTACCCTTAAAATGCATCCCATCCCTATAGCTTTAACATCTCTGTATCAACTTTCTTCTTCTAAGTACTATGAATTTCCTTCCATCCCTGCCATATTGCCTGGTTTCCATAATTCCATTTTCTTACAGTCAATTTGTCTAACAATGACCAGAATAACCTCTTAAAAGGTCATTAATTAGATTTTGTTTTGAATTATAATTTAGACCAAATGGACCTAACAGATACATACAGAATATTCCACCAAATATTAGCAGAATATACATTCTTTTCAGTAGATACATACAACCTATCAATACTAAATCAAGAAATATGAACTATGAACCAATAGTGAGAATGGATTCAGTAATGAAAAGTCTCTCAAATAAAAGTACAAGAACAGACAGTTTGAATCCTATCAAACATTTACAGAAAAAAATCATTCTAATTCTTCTCAAACTTTTCTTAAAAACTGAAGTAGAGAGAATATGTCCAAACTCATTTTAAGAGACCAGAATTATCCTCACATTGAAGCTATATAAGAAAGCTACAGAAAAGGAATTAGAGGCTAATATTTCTGATGAACACAGAGGCAAAATCTTCAGCAAAATATCAGAGAACCTGGGCCTTAGGATGCAGTTCAATGGTAGCACACTTGCCTAGAAAGAGCAAGGTCTTGGGGTTGATCCTCGCCACTGACAAAAATCAACAGACCAAACTCAAGAATACATCAAAACAATCATTTACTGTGATGAGGAGAGTTGGATCACTTCATCTCTGAGATACGAAAAATGGTTTAACCTACACAAATCCATAAATGTGATATACCACATGTAAAAGGGATAAACAGCATATAATCATTTCAATAGAAATAGAAATGCAGAAAAAAGGCATTTGTCAAGTTTCAATGCCCTCTCATGATAAAAACTGAATAGACTAGGTACAAGGAAAATATATCTCAACATAACAATGGCCATATATGACAAATCTATAACTAACACCAGTGTAAATGATGAAAACTTAAAAGCTTTTTGTCTAAAATCAGGAAATGAAAAAGATGTCCACTCACTTCTCTTTGAAATAATAGTAATCCTAGTTAATATAATTAGGCAGGAGAAATAACTCAGAGGCATTTTAAAAGAAAAGGAAGAAGTGAAAGAAATTGTCTCTTTTAGGTGATGACATATTATATATACAAAACACTAAACTTTCACCAAAAACTATTAGAATGGATAAATTTAGGAAAATTGGAGGATAAAAAAAAAACACCATACTCAAATCATTAGCGTTTTTATATACTAATAATGAACTCTTTTAAAAATTAAGAAAACAATTCCATTTATAATACCAACAAAAGCATACACTTAGATATAAATTTAATGACAGAGGTAAATGATCTCTGTATTGAAATCTACAAAGCATGGACAAAAGAAATGGAAGAAAATAAATGGAGAAATGTTCTGTGTTCATGAATTGGAAGAATTAATTTTGTGAAAATAACCATACTACACAAAATCCCTTACCAAAAATCTGATGCCATTCACAAAATGGAAAATAATAATCCCTAAATATTTATAAAACCACAAAAATCTCCAAATAACTAAAATAATCTCCAAAAAAAGAACAAAACAGAAGGCTCACCATATTCCTTATTTTAAAGCATATGATAAAGCAGTTATAATAAAAAAGCATTGTACTGGCATAAAATAGAAACACTGACTAATACAACAGGATAGAAAATAGAGAAATAACCCTACAGAGTTATAGTCAATTTATTGACAAAGATATTGAGAACACAAAATGGGGAAAGGACCATCTCTTTAATAAATTGTGCTGAGAAAAATTAGACCCTTATACCATGTACAAAGTCAACTTAAATGTATTAAAGAGTAAGTATAACACCTGTAAATTTAAAAACACTAGAAGAAAACACAGGGAAAAAATGTGTGACACTGGCCTGGGCAATGAATTTTTGAAATAACCATGAAAGTCCCAGAGCATCGACAAAAGAGCGGGTATAAAACTAACAAGCTCTGCCTAGCAAAGGAAAAAATTAACAAAGAAAAGCGGAAAATTCACAGAATGCGGAAAATATCTGTAAGCATGCTTCTGAAAAAAGGGGCTAAAATATGAACTATAAGGGACTCCAAAAAACTTATTAGCAAGAAAACTAGTAATAATAATAATTAAAAGTAGGTGATGACCTGACCATACATTTCTCAGGAGGGGACATACAAATGGCAATAGGTATGAAAAAAAAAAAAAAAAAAAAAAAAAAAACCACAACTCAGCATCAAGGAAATTAAATTAACAATTAGATATTATCTCACACATGTTAAAATGACATAAAAAAGATGAAAAATAAGAGTTGTAGAGGATTCAGAGAAAAGAGAACTCTATTATTGATGAGAATTTAAATTTAAAATTAGTATAGCAATTATGGAAAAATAGTATGGAAGTTCCTCAAAATACTAAAAAAAGAAACAACATAGAATCTGGTAATCATTCTTCTGGTTATATATACGAAGAAACTGAAATAAAAACCCAAAGGGATATATGTATTCCTATGTCATGGAAACAATCTATAAAAATGAGGTATGTGTACACATACACATATATACGTACATATATACACACATGTACACACATATATATACATATATACACATGTACACACATATGCACATAATACACATATTCCAAAATGTCATATTATACTTCATAAATATATGCATCTATGATTCAACAATCACAATTAATATAGTTTATTTTGAGGTTTGAACTTAGGGTCTTGAGTTTGCTAGGCAGGTGCTCTACCAATTGGAGAGTACTCCCATCCCCCTTCACTTCAGTTGTTTTTGGAATAGGGTCTTGTATTTACGCCCAGGCCAACCCTGTACCTCTCTCCTCTTATTTATACTTCCTGCATATCTGAGGTAACAGGTTTGCACCATTATGCCCACCTCTTTTATTGATTGAGATGGGGTCTCGGGAGCATTTTTACCTTTGCTAGCCTTGAACCACAATCCTCCTGATCTCTGTCTCCCAAGTAGCTAGGATTACAGGTGTCAAGATACCATACCAGCCTCAAAATTTAGTTTTTAATAGAAAAAAATGTAAAATTTTCTCCAGCTTATTTAAGAAGTAACCTGGGTTGGTATTATTAGCTAAAAAAAAGGCCTTATAATGCTTTAATAACAGTCCAAGTTCCAACTTATTAGCCTTTAGCTTATGACAAGACAAGTGTAGGAATATACCTTCTCCATCCAGCCCTACTATCAATCCCTACAGATCAAGCATAGTAAGTCAGAGGCTGCAGTTGAAGAACTTCCTTAGAATCACCCCATCATAAGTACTTGCTTGGAGTTTTCTAGATGGAGTTCCTAGACATTGATACTAGCCAAAAGCCAGAGCATTTCAGCTTTGGCTCATGGTCCGAGTTGCTCAATCTAAAAATCAAAATTGAGTTCCCATCCTCCTAGTGTTGCTCCAGTTCAGAAATAATTTCTTCCACACAGGGAGCATTCATTTCCCCCATGCCCACGAGAGACCCTGCTAATAGGTCAAGACTCATTTTTTCCCCCCATTCCAATCTCCAATTGCTTGTCACTTTTCAAAATATCAAATTAAACATATTTTAAATAGTTCTGAGTAGGTACTCAGGATGAAAACAATTGGCTCTTTTACCTCCAGGTACCTCATTTGAAAAAAATTAATCCTGTTCTGATTTTATGTTATAAGGAAAGGGGCTTCGATTTCTTCTTCACAACTGTAAATTCTCGGAGTCTACTCCTGAGATCGAATTGGCTTTTGTTCCAGGAGCTCTCCCCAGTTTTCTTTCAACAAAGCTTGGAAAATGCATGTAATCTAAGTTTATAACTTCAATCAACAATCACTGGCTACTATGGAGAAGTCCTGAGATAACTAATTTCACATCTGTGCTCAATGAAAAAGTATTTGGTCACAGTGATGTGTGCTAGGAGTTTCCCAATCTTTCTCTCCTTGTTCTAGTTCCGAGAAAACACTCCCCTGGATGAGGATGACACTGTCATATTTGATTACTGCACGGATTTGTGGTGTAGAGTCTCTAACTTTCCTGACTCCTACTTTCTCAGAAGCAATAGACAGCCTGTAAAACTTATGCCTGCTTCCTTGAAGAACATAATCTCCTTTCCTGGCCCAGATAACTTGAGAACACATATTGGACACCTAGTGTTTTATTTTAATTTGAATTTCCCCTTCTTTGGTTACTGGCACAGCAACGCAGAAGATCCAGGGGCATGGAGCGAGACATAAGCCATTGAGGGCTGTCTTGGCTTTTCCTTTCACAGTACACTGGGAGACACCATGTGGTGTGAGGCATTCATTTGCAGGTATAAAGTCTGTAAAACTGTATTCTAAAATTAAAAATATTTAATTAGAAAGTAGCATCTGTGAACCTTTTGCTGGAAGCCACTGGTTTTTCTCCCTGATAAATTATCCCAGCTCTGTTTTCCCTTATCCCCTTCCCACCAAGTCAGAAGCAGCCTTTCTTTCCCTTGCCATGTACCTGTAACAGTCATATGGAGATTTTTCTACTTAATATTTAATGAGCTACCAATGCATCCTGGAATACTGAAAAATATTTAATTTAGAGCCATGTGTTCCTCTCTGTTATCCTCTCAATGTGTTATTTCCAGAAGCCATGTGAATACAAGCTGGATATGGGATTCTGAGAGTGGATGGGCTCCTTAATCCCTACCCCATGCAATCCTCTGCAGTTTGAAACAATATTATCCACCCTAGCAGCCAATTTGAGGAGCCACAGGTTACAAATTTTTTACTTCAAATAGGAGTAGTTTTATCAGATACAAAATAAAATAAAGTAAAATAACAAAATGGCCTAATAATGAGGGTCTTATATCTTTTGCTCTCTTTTTCTGAGCTGAGCAGGGTAGGAGTTGAATGCAGAGATGTGATACAGTTCCATATACCAGCCAGTAGTGTCATTCAGTCCCAGGCATGTGGCAGATAGGAGCTGGCCAGATTCATAGCCAGGAGGTTAGCTGCAGGTTGGGGACTCAGAAATACAAGTGGGCTGGCAGAGCCTAAGATATGATGGTGTATTGAAGCAGAAAGCAGCAGGGAACTGGATGTCAGCATCAGCCAGAGTGGAGTTCATGCAATGAACACAGAGGGCACAGAAGACATAGACACTGAGTTAGTTTTTGAGAGTTAGCCTTTAGGGATGGGAAACCAGCAAAGATGGATGAGAAGCTGCCTATAGAAAAAGCACAGGATTGACAATATAGCAGAGAGGCCAGGTTGCATTGAAATATATTCTCCCCACTCCCATATGATAATGAAGTCCTGACTCTCTGCCCCTGTGAATGTGACCTTATTTGGAAATAGGTCTGGCAGATGATTAAAATTAAAATGATTAAAATTATGTCAAGTGTTATCCTAATACAGAGGGAACCCTGATTACACCAATAAATGTTCAGGGAGAATGCTATGTGTACATAAATATAGAGGTAGATTGATGGATGTTTAAGACAAGGAATGTCACAAATTGCAGAAAAACTACCAGGGCTAGAAGAGAGGCTGGGAACAGATTCTCCTTTAGAGCTCTCTGAAGGAATTAAGCATTCTGACACCTTCATCTCAGATCTCTGTCCTCTAGAACTATGAGAAAGTACATTTCCTTCTTTGGACCACCAGTTTGTAGTAGTTAGTCATGCAACCCTAGCAAAGTAATATAGTAGTTATGTATGCAGTTGTGGCTGGTCTCCCAATATCCAGTCTCCACTGTTCATAGAAGAATTTAGACATTTGACTGACTTTATTGCCTCCCTGAAAAAGTACCTCACGTTTCTTAGCAACTAGCTAAAGCTTGATGGCAGTAATGAGGATGAAGATGAGTTGTGGGGACTTTAGAACTGCTTTGTCAAAGAAAGGGAGCAGGGAAGATGTATTTTATTGCTGTTCTACTCTGCTTTTCAATTCTTCTGTTATTCAGTCATGAAAACTGTATGTTTAGAAGCTTATGGAAGCAGTCCTAGAATGGTAGGATGGAAAGATGGCAGGTGCTGGGACCCCTGCTGATCTTGGAGCTACAACTTTGTTAGTTGGATTGGATTTTTATTGCTGTGACAGATATCTGAGAGAAATAATTTAAAAGGAAGAAAGATTTATTTTGGCTTATAGTTTCAGAGGTTTCAGTCTCTGGTCACTTGGCTCCATTGATTCTGGGGCTGAATGCAGTGAAGCAGAGCTGATTACCTCATGGAAGCCAGGAAGCAGAAAGAGACAAATAGGAAGTGGACAGGGACATGGTAATCTGAGAAAATATACCTCCAATGACCTTACTCTCCCCAGTTAGGTCCTGTCTCCTAAAATATCCAACACCTCCTATAGTAGTATAATCATCTTGGGAGTGATCCTTCAACACTTGAGATTGTAGGGTATTTCATATTCAAATCATAGTATCAACCCTTTACTGCTGCCCTCTATTTCTATAGTATGAAAGAGACTGAAGCTCTAATAATAGTTGTTTGGGGCTCATGACAGGAAGCACAATTTATTTTTAATGAATATGTGACAGTTGTACATATGAAAAGACAGATTTCAGGGATATGATGGGACTCACCGACAATCATACTGCATTAGTGGTTGATGGAAACCTGAATCAAACTCACCTTCTTCCATATTTCAGACTTTATCAAAGTGTGGTCCACATATACCTGTTCAGAGTCACTGGGGGTGTTAATTAATAGCACCAACTCTCTTATGCACTCAACTTCTCTGAATTTCAGTCTCTGAATTCGGAGTCAGGCAAAGCTCCAATATAATCAGCAACTAAGTAAGTTCTCAAGCACACTAAAGGTTGAGGAGCTCCCTTCATTCAAGCCATCTCCTACTCAGGTGCAGCATCTGGGAAGCAGATTTAAGGGGTCAGAAGTAACAGTGATATTGTTTCCCAATCATGGTTTTATAGAACACTGCCCAAAGAATACAACTGAAGTCATCTGTGGTGACAGAACAGGAACTATCTGTTAAATTTGCTGCAGTTGAGGACAGTGAATTAGGGGTTGTTGAAGTTGGGAATGCAGGGCAGACAGAGAAAAGTAGTGGTCACAGCAGTTACTAGGCATTCTTCCACACCTCAAGAGCCTGGGGCTGAGATGGGTGTGAGTCACCTTTGTTCCCTATTGTTACTTCTATGCCATTGTTATTCTTCTTTCCCTTCCAAACTTCTGATCCTTTAAATCACTTACTATTTTCCCTTTTGCTTCTTTCCCACTTCTAACACTTAACTATTCTCTTTCCCACTCCCCTTATCTTCTGAGTACATCAGCACCTAGCCTACCATATTCCTCTCCATCTCAACTCATTTCTATTAATTAGTTAAAATCTGGACTTCCTTTCCATGCCTGCATCTTTAGTGACTTTCTCATCTTTTCCACCTCAGCCACTTTCATTTTCACATCCTGAACCTTATTAACAGAAAGTGTTTCATTTCTGAAATCACCAATGGAAACAGCTAATTCTCCTAAGGCAACCCCTTTACTTTGCCAACTTCCTCTACTGCATTATTACACCTAACCTGACATTTCAGTCTTACTCCTCTTGTTCATCAATTAGTCTTTCCTCCACTAAATTTGTGTGCGTTAATTTAGAGCATCAAAGCAAGCCAATATTCTCTTCCTAATATGCATAACTCTGTTGTCTCCTTGTCCATTCAACAGGAGCAAAATTCCAATTCAGAATAAACCCAATCACCTGTGTTGTACATTTTATGTCCATCCTAAAAGTTAAACCCAGCTGGGTTCCTCCCCCATCACATTATTAGGCAGAGTAGAATCACTAGGAACTCATGTTTAAATTGCCTGAGACAACTTAACTGCACAGACCTAGCAATCATTCTATCTCTTCCCTTCACTTGTCTTTCATTGTCCTGGCCATTTTCTAGTACACTGGCTCCCAGGGACTCTACTTGCCATTCCCATTCTACCCAATAGCATAATCATCTTCTCCACTTTTATATCCTTCTTGTCAGCATACAGCTTACTTGATAAGGAATACAAGAAGATAAAAACAAAACAGATGAAATATGGAACCTTTTTTTGATGAAGTAGGCACTCTAAGCTGGAACACACAAATTCAGCAAAGGAAAGACTAGTTGGTGGACAAGAGGAGTCAGATTGAAACTGCAGGTTGGATCCAACAAGCATTCCAATTGCTATCACTTCAGTTTGCTCATTTTCTTGGCCAAGCTTCTTGAAATTTTGTATACCAATAGAAAAGTATGCTACTCCATAATACCTTCCAAACTTTTGTAATCTGCTGAGTTATGCTCCTACCTTTGCCCTGTGTCAGAACTGCTATTTTACTAAAGTCATTGGCATGATCCTCATTCTTATATCCTAAGAAAACATCACGGTTCTCATTCTACCTTGGCTATGGCTATACTTTATGTATCTATAATTCAGGGTCTATTCTGAGGAGGCAGCCCATTTTCATGCATCCCAACATAGGAATTTTAAGTCTTTATTTTATGTTGATTGTGGGTTGTTCTAGTCTATTTCATATGTCTCATTCTAGGGTCCAAGCTAATAGTCAGCCCCTATCTTGATTATGCCCTGGGCTCTACCATTCTCATGGCAGAAAGGAAAATATAAGAACTAATTATGCAAAGATTCTTATGTCTTCTATTGGGCAGAGGGTAAATATGCTCACTTCATCTTGGCCAAGTTAAGTCCCATGTCTTAACTTGAGTGGAACTGCAACTGTCACAGGTTATACATTGCCAGACACATAACAATAGGTGAGGAAGAGTGACTCTTTCATAGAGAAAGAGTTAGGCAGGTAAGTAGAGGCATTATTTCCATCTGTTGCAATGATTGGAAACCACTGACCCTTCCTTATCTTTATTCCATTGTACATATTGGTCTCACTCACCATCGGATCTACCTGACCGACAGTCAATTAAGTCAAGCACAGTAATTTGCTCATTCTTGCCCACTTGACTATCTGCCATTTCCATTTCACAAGTGCTCCTCCTTCCTATTGCTTTTCTACCCTAATCTTATTGTTGCTGTGCATTGATAGAGACGGAGAGAGAAAACGTTGGATCCACTGTGAGGTTCTAACTTTGTAAGATCCTTACCACTACATTCTTCTAGCCAAATAAAAGACACACATCATAGTGCATATGCTAGAGTAACAATTAAAATAGATTCCTCTCTTCTCTTTGTATATGTTCCACCATGAATATATTTTTTGTGGATAAACAAACAGACCTTCAGCTATAGGAAATTTTAAAGCCATTTGATTTTTGTTGCATCCATTTACTTCCTTGTTATCTCCAAATGTCAACTCATCCCCATCCCACCCCTCTTGATCTCTCTCATTCTTCACAGCACAAAAACAAGTGCAAGTGTTCCTCTCTCTCTGGAACCATCCAATTCTTCTCCCTTCATGCTTACTTGTGATACTATTACAACCTTATCGTATTCCATTTAATGCTATTTACTCAGGATGCCCTAATGACTGGTGTACGGAAAATACAAAATAAATTATGTGACTTTATTTTCCCAAAGACAACTGAGGTTACATATATGTCAAATAGAACATAATAGATAGGGATTTATTCCTCCATTAGCTTTTTAGGTTTGCTTATCTTTCAGAGTAATTTAAATTGAAATGGAAGACAAATCCTTATTTGATTGTTAGGCAATTCAGTGCTATTTATTTTGTGTAAGTTGGTGTGGGATCTAAGTGCACTGTTGTTAAGAGGCTATTTAATGTCACATAGAGGGCCTATTAATTTTTTCGATAAATTACCAGCATGTCCAGCCAATTGCATACATTTAATAGGAAAAGTCCATTCTTCTAAAAGTCTGCTTCCATACTTTGTGGTAATGGTGCCATAGTTTATATTCTGTTAGACATAGTAAAGCACTGCCTTTGTTATCAGAAGTTTGGAGATAAATCTCAAAAGAACTGTGTTGATCTGTTAGAAAAGGGTCAAAGAATGATATGAGGGTTTTTGGTTATTTTTAAGCATAGCATACAGTCAATAGGGAGAGCACAGGGAGACTTTTTAAAATATTCTATACTATTTTCTTTGAATTGATAATGAGAATATGGTCACTGAAGATGGGTTTTAACAAAGCTTTAGTAAGAAAGCATATTTATATAGGCTCAAAATAGGACCTGAACAGGGGTATTACATTCTTACTTGATCTGAAAATCTGCAAGTTGTAAATTTTTTTCATTTTCTTTCCTACTCTTAGCAAGTAATACTAATTAATGCTTGTTCCCAGATTATAGGAATTGCCTCTTGAAAACAAAGACACTAGGGAAAACAGGGAGAAGATCAACAAAAATTTCAACTAAAGTCTGCTATGGTTTAGGTAAACATCCTTCAAAAGTCCATGTGTTGAAGGTTTGGTCCATTAGCCTCTGGCACTATTAGGAGGTGGAAGAACCTTAAGAGGTGGGTTCTAGTGGAAGAGAGTTAGATTATTTGGTCCTGGTCCCTACATCTCTCTCTGTGCTTCCCAGTCCCTATGAGGTAAAAGGTCTCCTCTGCCACATGCTCTCCACCATGATATGTTGCCTCAAAGTCAATGGGCTCAAGTAACCATGGATTGAAAACATGAGACAAAATAAACCTTTTCTCCTTATAAGTCAAATATCTCAGCTACTTTGTCATGGTGTTGGAAAGCAGAGTAATACAAAATTATAGATTTACAAATTAAGAGTACTTTTTAATATAAATCATTGATAAACAACATGAGATAGAATATATGGTATGTGCAGTCTAGGAGATTTATCTGTCTTTGATGGTCTTTATTTCCCTAGCAGTTAATTCAATGCATACCAGAGTTCAAAGTCAGATATTTGTAAATGAATGGACATAGAAAGGTATTATGCAAGGATACCAATAGCATTGGTGGTTTTAAAATGGCAGAGTAAAGATAATTATTTCATTTTTCTTTCTTTTTTCTCTAGATATTTTTAATAGTACATATTCAGTGTTATAGTTCCACACATTCACGTAATGTATTCACCCACTCTACTACTCTTCCTTATCCCTCCTCTTCCTCTTTTTAAACATTTTAACTCATTTCATTATCCTAATTATACACACTCCTGAACAGGCCCCCCCATTTTAACTGATGTTCTTTTTTTGAGGTCTAGATTCTACATATGAGAGAGTACATGTGATAGTTATCTTTCTCAGTGTAGCTTGTTTTGCTTAACATGATGATGTTTCTAAATGTCAGAACAGCCACCCAAAGAATGTTGACAAAATACATTGCTGTGAAAATACAGTAGCAGTAATAATGAACTTTAATGAAGTTGTGTTCTGTATTTAAAGAAATACACACAATCAGGAAAGGATATAGAATCCTGGGAAGACACAACAAGGCAGTAGAAAGAAAATATTGAAAATAACATATTGAGCTGGCACACTCTAGGCATGACATGTATTACAGAAAATCATCAAAAAAATGAGGGCGCAATTTCCAAGAAGAAAGTGAAAATACAGGAAACATAAGGACAGATTGAAATAAATAACATAAAAGAGAAAACAATTAATAACACTAAAAGTACTAAGGGAAAAACAAGAGCTATAAAGGACAAAGAGCCAGCTCAGAAATTGCCGGTGTTTTCAAAGAAGAAAGCTGAAGTAATGGAATAAAAAAATATTGTTCCAAGAGGTAATTTGTTATATGAAGGTGTCCTACTGAAACCCATTATTTTGTGTAATTAATATATGTAATAATTTAAAAGGTACTTATTAAAACTTCATAAGTAAACTAACAGTTGAATCTATAGGTATTCAGTTCCTGAGAGAAACTTAGAGGGATCAATGATAAGCTATATTATAATAAATTACTGAACTTAAAAGATAAATATCCTTTGGAAATACAAGTAAAAATATATATTCCCTGAAAAGGTGAATAATGAGATAAAACTAAGTTGCTTGATTCTCTCCCTTCACTCCACTATTCACTCATATATATGCATATCTATGTATACACATTCCTTGTAAATATGTTATATATTCATGATATAAGAAATTGGCACAGGGGGTAATGGTTAAGGTGTTATCAAGGAATATCAGGGCAATAGCAGAACACAACACAACCCAGAGTAGAGGTATTATGTCTGCCTTTCTGATAGAGGAAGTCAAATTAGGGAAGATGGAATATTAGAAATTAGCAAAGGAAATTTAGTGAAGTCCCCATAAATTATCACCTACTCAGTTACAACTTAACAGTCTTCTTATACATACATGACATACCCCTTGTAGATATGTCATAAATATACATACTCTGTGTGTGTGTGTATTTTCATGGTAGAAGAGATTAGGATAGTGGGTAGTGGTTAAAACATTTATCAAGTTATCTTATAACTAGCTAAAGTTCAATTACAGTATGAATAGAGCAGACAAATTCTTTCAAACAACATCCAAGGAAATAGTTAACATGAGTGCTTCTCACAAAATATACTACATTTCATATAAAAAACAGAATTTCCAGAAAAACTAAAATAAAAAGTAGAGGTAGCCATAGATTTCAAACTTATAATAAAAATCATAATTGAGAAAATCTAAGAACTAAGTCTGGTAATAGCCAAAATACATACAGGGATTTTAATATAATTAAGAATATATCACTGAGAAGAATATGAATTCCTGGATAAAGAGTGAATATTAATCACAATTAAAAGAAAATGGATCTGATGTTCATCATTGTTGAAACAAAAATATTTAAAGAACAAAATATAAACAATATATTTTTATTCTTAGGCTAGCAAAACAGGGAAAACTCTTCTAAAAATCATGAAATCTGAGTTAAAAAAGAGTAGGCAAATTGCAGTAGATAAGCCAAAACTTGTTACATAGAAAAAAATAAAAGTTCAGAAAGTAAAAATACAAATAAACACTTGGAAGTAGATATTTACAACTAATATCAGAGACCAAAAGTTACTTTAACATGCTTCTGCTAATCAACAAAGTCAGGTCAAAAACCAAGGGTAAAAGAGCAACTATCAGACAACTGATAAAATATGAAATACTCCTGGAATTCAGCCTATGAAGAGTTGCTCAAACAATACACCTTATTATAAGAGATGCAAATTAAAACCATACAAAACATTTACAATATGTAAGATTGTCAAGAACTAATTTGGAGTTTTAGGAGGGTCTAAGAAAATACACATTCCCATTCTTTACTAATAGAAATCATAACTGGCATATCTCTTAAACAGAAGCTATGGAAAAATCTATTAAATTTTAAATCTCAACATACTCCTTGACTTAGCAATTTTACTTTTTAGGAATTCATACCACTGACAAAAGTGCATGAGAAAGTGGGACTTTGCATGTAGCTCAATGGCAGAGCACTTACCTAGCCATGCTAAAGGCTCTAAGTTTGAACCTTAGCATCACAAAAAAGTATACGACAAATTGTAAAATTTGTAATATAAAAGGAAATTTATGAAATAGTTTGAGAGTAAACATTTATTAAAATCCAAATTTTCCATGAACAGAAAAAGATAAATTATGATATATTCACATTATTGTATACTGTGTAAGAAAAGGAAAATGAAAAGAAAAATCTACCCTGTATAAACTGATATGGAAGGAAATCCAAGAGATAATGTTAAATGTAAACAAAGAGGAGTTTCAAAATAGTAAAGCATGCTTCCATTTTTTTTCTTTTTAAGGAACATAAATATACAAGCAAATACATATGTTCAGTGATATCTGTGACATTAAAACAAGAACCAGTAGCAGTAGTTGACTTTGGTGAGAATTAGAGAACAAGGAAAAGACTATGAGAACAGCTGAGAGTTTTGATTCAATCTTTTACTTTTAAACTAATTCCAGACATGTGCTACATAATGGCATTCTATCCACAACAGACCACATACACGATGGCTATCATAGAGTTGAAAAATTCCAATTTTCTAGTAATACAGTGGCCCGAGTTATGGCACAATACGTGATGTGTTTGTGGTGATGCTGTTGTGAATAAACCTGTACTGTCAATCAATGAACTACATATACTCGATAATGATGACTTTGCTACTGATTTATGTATTTACTATATTTTACTTTTCATTATTGTTTTAGAATATACCCCCACTTGCTAAAAACATTTACTATAATAGTATGCTTTGTTACACAGACAGGTGCCTCATGCACCTTACATTTTCTGTGTCTCCTGATTGTGTCTACAGGCTATGTGGACTGATTGACCTATACCATGTAGGTTTATATAACCACCCTCCTAAATGTTTGCACAATGAAAAAATGGACTGAGCCAGTTCTCTGAATGTATTCTTTGTGGAAAGCGGAGTACATAAGCACAGCTGTATCAAATAAACTGCAGGCTTGAGTTTGGCACAGCCCTAGCTACAGAAGTGGGCAAGATGCAGTGCAGCTGTTTTTTCAAAGATGTTTATGTTCAAAGAGAAGTGGTGACAGGTTCCTCCTGTTCTGGAGAACTACAATGTCACCATACCTCCTCCAAGAACTGCTGCTCCATCTCATTTTGCTACTATATGTAATAAACTCAATGGAGGTGGAGGAGACTGCTGCTGTGTGTCTCCATCTGCATACCCAGCCAACCTGGCCCCAATTTTTTGCATGTCTGGTCTTCTGTCTGTTGTCCTTTCTGCATCTCCCGTCACCCTCATTTAGGTTTTAAGGACAAGCTCATGCAGGACATGAGAATTCTTGTCATTAAGTGATGACTGACTATTTTTAAGAAACAATTCAATGAGCATATGGATTCTTTTTCAATTCACTGAACAAAGGTAAGCAAAAACATTTCCCCATAATTTTCCCCTTTTGTTAGTCATTCTAGTACAGACATTTACCCCCTACTCTGGTGACAAATTTCACAGGATTTGCCCCTAGCTTTAAGGCCTTTGGTGGTACTACACTTGCCAGTGTGCAGAATCTGATTACCTTTTCTTTCCTCTTGGTCTCCTCATTCACTCAAGAAACATCTTCATACCTCATTAAAGAAAAATAATAGCAATAATTAGGCTGTAGGATTTTTACTTAGCTGTTAAGCCTGCAATAGCAGCCTTTCTGAGAGTGGAACCTGATTCTAGAACATTATTGGTGTGATGTTTGATAGTAACAAAGGAAGTTCCAGAAAGTCCCCTGAACTTGATCAATTGCAAATTAACAACAGTTTTGTTGTACACACAAGCCAAGCCAAAACTACTTTGGAATTTCTGCCTCAGGGTAACGGGGTGCAAGGAAAGGGGAGAAACTGTTTCTCTACCTCAGATCTTCTCCATGCTGTTAGCCCCACAGAAGTCTGGTGCACCTGTCCCTGCCAATTTAGTGAAGGTCTATCCTAAAAGCATTTTCTCAGAAGAATTTTCAGGGAAAATGTTATCCTTAAGATATAACCTGAGGAGACTGGATGCTTGGCTGTGCAATTTCTAGCTTAATTTCTCAAGTTCATCAGATGGTATGGGCTTTTGTAGATAAAGTTTTATTGGGACAAAGCCATGTTTATGCATCATTTTGGCTGCTTTTATGCTAACAGTGGCAGAATCAAATGGTTGCTGTAGAGACCATATGTCCCTTAAAACTTAAAATACTTACTCACTGGCCTTTTACAGACACACTTTTTTGACCTCTGCTCTATGAGGAGCCTATGCAGCCTGGAATAATTGTTTATATTTAGTGTAACTACAGACACTTATGCTTTTCTGATTAGCAACAGTGTCCTTAGCTCTCTTCTGAGGACAACACTCTTACAGACTTGTAGCTTTCAACCATCTCTTCTATGAAAAAGTCTTCAGGGCCAAAAGGACCTCCTGGGTATTGGAAAGAAGAGATGCAGAATATATGGGCAAGTCTTAGGTGGCTGACTGGGGTGGGGTACATTAACTCCACCACTTCCCAGTTAGATGAACTTGTACAACTTACATAACCTCTCTGTGCCTCAATTGCCTGATTTGCAAGATGAGGGGATAAGTACTCCATAAAGTTCTTATCAAGTTCAAGTGGGATGTTACACTTATTCAGTCTTCTGGGACACAAAGTTGTGATCTCTGATTCTTACTTTTGTTCCACAGATGACAATGACTGTACTATGTATTACACAGACATCTCAGCCAGCCCTCTGGGGTCAAAGATGAGCCTTTAATCAAAGAATAAGTAGGTCCAGTCTGTAGGTTGCAAGAAGTTGCTGAGTTTGCCAAAGAGCAAAGTCTTTGTCTATGCAATGATGTGATACAGCAATTACATGCACACCTCTTGTTCTGGCATAATTATTAACAGCTTTCCTTTTTATGCTTGAATATTTCACTTTGGAAAATAAATCACTCTCTCTACTAAATGATGAGTACCTAAAGCAGTTTCAGGAAGTTAGTTGATAATAAGAGAAGGGAGAAATGCAGAGAGAAACCTCATATGCAAATGTTTCCAAGCTATAAGATTCCCTAGGTAAGCAGGGACCATGAGAAATCTGTGACACAAGAGCCAAGATGGTAGAAAGAGTCTCTGCCATGATATTCAAATCTAACTTCTGGGAGAATACTTCTATTAGGTGTGTCATTCTGGTTTGACACATAGCAATGAAATGAGGCCTTTCAAATCCAAGTAAGGAGATGGAAGAATCCCAAGGCCGAGGATTGGTCTGAGGTCAAGGTTTTCTGGAGTTAGTGAGGACTTGTGGGGACCTAGAGTGGGGAGAAGCTTATCAGGATAACTCTCAGGGGTAGCGACCATGTCTATCACAGTTGTCTGGTATCCTGGGGCTCTGTCTCTCCATAGTGAGCCTCCATCTTTTGTAGAAGTGTCAATTCTAAGACCTTTTGAATATAAATGAGCCAATTTGATAACAAGTTTTTTGGTTTTGGAGGACAGGCAGAGGGGGATAAAAATACATACAGAAACAAACAGAAAAACAATAGCAAAAATCAGAGTGAAATAAAAACCACAAAGTACACTTTTGAATGCTAAAACTTGATTTCAGAATGTTGAAGGATAAAAATATGAGTCTTAGAATTGTAGAAGCATTGTTCTAAGACTGGGAGAATGTGGCTCAAACTCCAAGCAGAATGATGAGGGACCTATGGGGACCACAGGGTGGAGTCTCTGAGCGGATGAGCTCAGTTGCAAGTACTTAACTAAGGTAAGCCAGTGTTCAGTTACACAGTTATCCCAGTCATTACGTGAGTGAAGCTGTAATGGAACCATTCGGGCAGTCCCAGGAGAGGAGTCAAGAATCTAGATGGTGGTCACCTGGGAGTCTGCCATACTCACCATAACTCATGGAGGGAGGCTGAGGCTCAGGGTTTGGACACTGTGCTCTTAGAATGAATGAGCTTGCCTGCCAAATTTTCTTGGGAGGTTTGACAAAGAAAGGACTGGAATCAAGTTGAATATCTTGGGTTAATTACAATGTGATATTACATTAAATTACATGTAGCTATAGAAAAACCTTAAACATGGGACAAGCAGGAAGAGATCTCTGGCAAAAGACTCAGTACAATGAACCTTCTAGGTTGTTCCATCTATGTTAATGAAGAGCTTCCTTTGAGAACACACCCACTCTATGCCACTCAGGAGCTACTTTTCTCTAAGGTCAAAGGAAGTACAAAGCAAGAAGAAGAGGACAAGGAGGGGAAAGAGAGAAGATGGGAAGCCAAATTTATTGTGCACGGGGAGACCTTCTTATTCTTCAAAGAAGTCTGTTCTCACAAATTTTTAGCCAAATTAGAGGGGGCCTACCTAGATTATTCAGAGTAAATTCTTTTACACAATGTCAATTCATTATAAATAAATCACATGTACAAAACAGCCTTCACAGTAACATCAAGTAGTGTTTGATAAAAGAAATGGAAACTCTGGCCTTGAAAACTGACACATAAAACTGATCATTATGCATACTTGTACACTTTCACAACTACATCTATTATCAAAAATTAGAAATAAGAGCTTCTCAGGTATTAATTGATTTATTATTTTTTATATATTTTTATTCATGTTTATTAACTGCAAAAAGGAGTTTCATTATGATTTTCTATAATGCATACAATACATTTTAATCATATCTGCCTCCTCTATTACTCTTTCTTATCCTCCCTTTTTCTTTTTACAATTTTTAAGAGATTTCATTATGTTTTTTGCACATATGCATATCATGAGCTTCTACTGATCTATTATATAGAGAGTTAAACTAAAGTCTTACATTTTTAATGCATTGCAACAAATGGAAAAGGATATACTTAGATACTTTTCTAGACTAAGGCTATTCTGCAATCCCTGATATCCCACCTTGTTTCTAAAATGAACAACCAAGGCCTTATTTCTCATTCCTAATCCTTCCTTCCTTACTCCATGTGTCCTCATTCCACCTACTCAGAATGTTGGTCATCATTTCTGGAGGAAGCCAAACTCCTCCAGTGAGCACAGGCACACACTTGTCATGGTCATAGGCTTTTCTACCACTGAGAAGAACACAAGAATGTTTCAGTCATACATATCCAAGTTTCCTAGGCATTTATCCTCAGTCAGGAATCTGGCTGATCGTTTGTGACTCATCCAGACAACAGAATTCCTGCTTGGGAGGTGAGTATTGTACATGGTCCATGGGAAAGGTCAGAACTAGGGGCTCAGCTGCAAAAGAGGCATAAGGATCTTACATCTGGTCAGCAAGCAGAGGATGGGATGTAATGGCTGGACTTATGGAAGCTCCTTTTCTACAGAAGGTAGGGGGGACTTTAGATAATCTCACCATGGGCTCTGAAAGTATTAGAAACATCCTTTGTCCGAATTATCTGTCCCTCTGTTGTAGGGAAGTGTACCCCACGTTTCTTCCTTGTGTGTCAAAGAAGTTACTTATGGCAGGAGAGACAGTGCCATGTCTCTCCTGTAATGTATCCAAGAGAGCTGAATATTTTTACATTTGGACAAGAAATTTGAAGTAGAATTAAGATTAAGCAATCCCAATTAGAAGACAATTCTTCAAACGTTAAAAAATAGGTACCTAATAAAATTGGTGATTACTAAGTAAAAGGGTGATGAAGATAAACCGATTGAGATCTGCCTGACTTTTATGCCTGCGGCTTTTAGAAATTTGCCTTGTGCAGCATTTCTGATAAGTGAGACATCCTCAACTTAAGAAAATCCTGCACCAGGAAAATGAGAAGAGTACCTTACACACTGGTCATTGGGGCAGGTCCTCTGTAGAATTCTAACCCCAACATGATTTTACTTGGACAAGGTCAAACTTTTTTCCCCTTTTCCATTAAGATTGTTGTTTGAAGTCAATGGGTCCCTGTCAAGAGATATAAACGTAGTTGGACTAGACACTGAATTCCAGGACAAGAACCTCACTAGTCAATGCTTCTTTCCTGGGAACCAGCATAATCCTTGACTATTTTACTAAGGAATCTATTAAACATAATCGTTAGGATCTAGGCCCTAACAGTTTAAACCCCACCCTGTCTACCTGCTAGCTCCAGGACTGATTCTCCATATTTCAGCTTCTTCATTCATTAAAAAAATGGTCTGATAACAGTACCTCCCAGACTGAGGTGTTATATGGAATAAATGTATCTGGATCGTCACATTTTACTTTCCTAAAGCAAACTGAGCCCGAATCTAGGTCCCCATATACCCAGGTGTGAGAATCTACACGTATGTTGGCTTTGGAGTGATTCCCTTTCCTAAACTGGCACAAGAAAAATATTAGAGACTGCTTATGCTATCCCTCCCACCTCTAAGATGTTCTAAACTCTAAGCAAATGCTAAAATTTCCAGTCATCCCAGGAAAGTCATGAGGTTCATCAGAGGGCCTAAATTGGTGCTCCCTTACAGGGGAACAGGACAGAAATTAAAGGGAAGATTTTAACAGAGGATGATAGCTTGAAGCTATCTCTAAACCCTAGTCTTATTTAGGGGTGACTTGTGAGGAATAAATCAAACCATTTTGAGACAATATAGATGGTACCCAGTCAGAGAGAAGTTGCCCCTCCAACTGTGCTCAGAACAGTTAGGAAACATGGCTGCAAGCTTCAAGAACATCTGGCATCCTGTGTCTAGGTCCCATAGTGAGTAGTCATAATCAAGCTGAGGTTTCATGGACAGCAGGTGTGCACAGGTGGGAGAGAAACAGAGAGTAGGCCCAATGGGATATGGAAGAGTCGGAACACAGACCGGTTTCAGGAGCTCCCTGAAATGACTTGAGGGTACTTGGAGGGATAATAATTTTTAGCAGTCAGACCTGCAGGGGCGCAAATGCCATAATTAGGTCATTAAAAGTAAACATGATAGAACTTTATATTGAACCAAATGCTTACACAATAAGGACTATGGAATTAAAACATTTTCAAATATTAAAAGGATATGAAACTTCATTTCATGCATCTTCATGGTTACAAATGAGTATTTATTTTAGACTAGTAAAATGGGATTGTTTCCATTGCATTCCCAGAGATACTAGGTTCCAATTAATCTCTATTCCAAAATAGTTCTGGATCACCTAAACAAGATATTTAAAAGAGGTAGTGGCCATAACAGACCATCCACCTTCATTCAGTTTATGTTAGAGGTTGGATGGATCTCGATAGGGCAAGCTTGAGGTTGGTGGGCACAGTCTTGTGTCCTGTGAGTCTCAATCAGGAAGAGGAAGTAAAGAGACCTCCTGGGGAGATTCATACTGTGGGCTAGAGTCTGTGCTGCCCTACCTAGGTAGAAGAAAGTTGTGGAGGGTGGGAGTGGCCTTAGCAGCTGAGGAGGCAAAGTAACTCTCCAATAAATAGCAGCCAATGAGCACTATGTGAAAGAGACAGCTGTCAGGTTACCTGGACATGGAGTAAGATGGTGTCCTCAGTAAGGGCCTACAATTGTCCAAGCAGAAGAAAGGAATAATGGAATCATACATGATGAATCATTGGGAAAGCTGAGTAGAAGATCATCTGAATATGCCAGGAAAAAGTCATCCTCAACTTCTTAAGTGACAGTGGTGGTAAGCAAATAGAACTGTGCTGGTCTGTGGTTTCTGGTCCTTCCTGACTTAACACCTTCCCAATATTAAAAGCAAAGCTATAAAACCACTGGTTGGAAACAAAGGAAAGGGTAGAGGAGCTGGCTGGGAGAAGTGCAGAAAGAAGCAGCCAACCACATCCTACCTTCTAGACTGCATGCTTCAGCCAGGGGCTGGTAGGAACTTTAATTCTGATAATGTAAAATATTGATTATTATATTGGACAAGCCAATAATGAACTGAGACTGTTTTAGAGATTAACATAACTAGTGTATGTCTTAATATGAGGGAATAGAAAGAAAACTCATGAGACCTGCCTTTGACCACATCTCAGACACAGGAAAAACTGTAGTTTCACGGAACTTGTTAGTACAATGCCTGGTGGAGTGGAGTGGGGAAGATACCTTTTATGATTGCCCTATGAAGTCTTTCAACTAACGCATCTTGATAGTCACACCTACTTGTAAGGAAAAGTCTTCTCTATTAAAGTGTGTCGCCATCTTAGCTACTTGCAGTTCTGGGTTCTTGTTCACATATGACAACCCCAAATTCCAAGTATAGCATTAGCCAGTGGTGAGCAGAATCCACCAACCTGAGTAAAGGGGGCAAGGTCCCACTGCATCAGAAATAAAAATGCAGACCTATGGTCTACTCCTCCTGCTTGCTGTGCCCATGTGCCTGTGTACCCCTCTGCAGAAGTAAATTTTGCCTAGCTGAGACAATTCTCCATTCCTTTGTCTTTGATTGTAACTATGGTGGTCTTTGGGGGGGGTCTTATTTCTAACATACCCCCAGCCATATCCCTAATGCTTACTACTGAGTCCTTGACTCACCACATTTTTTAAAATCTCTATCTTGCTAGTTTCTCAAAACCACATCATATTCCTCTATATTTGTTTCAAACTCTGCCACATGTACAAGCACTTCTGTGGTCCTTTCTGGATCTGGGGCATTGCTACAAAATTCTACTTGCTTGACCAGAGCCCCGAGATGCCCCCAGACTCTTGGCTCCATCCCCATCTGAGGATTGCCTGATGCCCTACATGGCCCAACTAACTGTTGGCTGAGGTCTGAGTAAGGTGACATAGGCATGCTTGGCGTTCCCCTTTACTTCTTCATTCCTGCATTGCTGGTAGACTTTCAGATGCCGTGCCTCGTCTTCCCCAGTATGAAAGTTGAAAATGCCCATTGGGGTAGTTTTTAGAGTCCATATTACTGGATAATTTTATCTTTCTGTTTAAGAAAATTTTAAGGGAATACTGTGCCCATCGCATAGTCAGCACCTGTTTAAAATTCACCACATATTTTTGGTGTCATAACTAAACTCTCTGTGATTGCTCCAAGGGGGACTTCCCATCCAATATATTTCACTTAGAGGAAAATAACTTCAAGTAAAGTAGTAGTTTAGTTGACAGGATGTATGCTGCATTAAGTTGGATATGAAGTTATGATGGGAGTGAAGCAGGCAACAAACCTCACACCCTAAATCCAAAATGTAAAATATATTTATTTAAAATAATAAGGAAGGAAACTATAATTACTGAGAGCTGCAGTGAGTTGCAAAGGTGTGGGTGGCCAGAATCTTTTATGTTCTTGTCTCTTTGGTCACCTTGACAGCTAAATTATTAAGAAGTATGATGAGAACATGCTTTATAGTCAATAAGGTGAATTTCTCAAAAAAGAAAAAAAAAACTAATGGTGAGGTTAAGTTAACATATTGGAAACTCTGGGATAAGAACTTTCTTGATTTCTTCAGGATTAGCTGTGACCTCTAGAAGAAAAACCTATTTAAATTATTTAGATGATGATAATGTAGGATATTATTACATAAAATAATGTAAAAGGGGACGACTGTCTGGGGGGGATCAACTGAAGGAGGGAGGATGAAAGTAAAGGATTCTGAGAGGTAAAGAGGATAGAAGTCTGCCACATATGTATATATGTGAAGACAGCATAATGAAACCCACCAGACTGTTTGAAATAGTGGGGAAGAAACAGGGAAAATGGAAATATAATGGAGGGGGTGAACTTGTTCATAAAGAAACTCCCTTTTATTATTAAAGTCTGCTAATTCAAAAATTAAATTAAAACTAGATAAATAAAAATAAAATAAATCATTCTACCTTCCCAAAATCATATCAGGTAGTAAAAGATGCTTTTATTTTTTATAAGTGTTTTCTTTATTTAAAGAAATTATTTAAAGAAATCTAGCCAGAGCAATTAGGCAAGAAGAAGGAATAAAAGGAATACAAATAGGTAAAGAAACTGTCAAAATATCCCTATTTACAGATGACATGATCCTATACCTTAAAGACCCAAAAAACTCTACTCAGAAGCTTCTAGACATCATCAATAGCTATAGCAAGGTAGCAGGATATAAAATCAACATAGAAAAATCATTAGCATTTCTATACACTAACAATGAGCAAACTGAAAAAGAATGTATGAAAACAATTCCATTTACAATAGCCTCAAAAAAAATCAAATACCTAGGTGTAAACCTAACAAAAGATGTGAAAGACCTCTACAAGGAAAACTATACACTTCTGAAGAAAGAGATTGAGGAAGACTATAGAAAGTGGAGAGATCTCCCATGCTCATGGATTGGTAGAATCAACATAGTAAAAATGTCGATACTCCCCAAAGTAATCTACATGTTTAATGCAATTCCCATCAAAATTCCAATGACATTCATTAAAGAGATTGAAAAATCTACTGTGAAATTTATATGGAAACACAAGAGGCCACGAATAGCCAAGGCAATACTCAGTCAAAAGAACAATGCAGGAGGTATCACAATACCTGACTTCAAACTCTATTACAAAGCAATAACAATAAAAACAGCATGGTACTGGCACAAAAACAGACATGAAGACCAGTGGAACAGAATAGAGGATCCAGATATGAAGCCACACAACTATGAGCAACTTATCTTTGACAAAGGAGCTAAAAATATACGATGGAGAAATAGCAGCCTCTTCAACAAAAACTGCTGGGAAAACTGGTTAGCAGTCTGCAAAAAACTGAAACTAGATCCATGTATATCACCCTATACCAAGATTAACTCAAAATGGATCAAGGATCTTAATATCAGACCCCAAACTCTTAAGTTGATACAAGAAAGAGTAGGAAATACTCTGGAGTTAGTAGGTATAGGTAAAAACTTTCTCAATGAAACCCCAGCAGCACAGCAACTAAGAGAGAGCATAGATAAATGGGACCTCATAAAACTAAAAAGCTTCTGTTCATCAAAAGAAATGGTCTCTAAACTGAAGAGAACACCCACAGAGTGGGAGAAAATATTTGCCAATTATACATCAGACAAAGGACTGATAACCAGAATATACAGGGAACTTAAAAAACTAAATTCTCCCAAAACTAATGAACCAATAAAGAAATGGGCATGTGAACTAAACAGAACTTTCTCAAAAGAAGAAATTCAAATGGCCAGAAAACACATGAAAAAATGCTCACCATCTCTAGCAATAAAGGAAATGCAAATTAAAACCACACTAAGATTCCACCTCACCCCTGTTAGAATAGCCATCATCAGCAACACCACCAACAACAGGTGTTGGCGAGGATGTGGGGAAAAAGGAACCCTTTTACACTGTTGGTGGGAATGTAGACTAGTACAACCACTCTGGAAAAAAATTTGGAGGCTACTTAAAAAGATGGACATTGATCTACCATTTGATCCAGCAATACCACTCTTGGGGATATACCCAAAAGACTGTTACTCCAGAGGCACCTGCACATCCATGTTTATTGCGGCACTATTCACAATAGCCAAGTTATGGAAACAGCCAAGATGTCCCAGCACTGACGAATGGATTAAGAAAATGTGGTATCTATACACAATGGAATTTTATGCAGCCATGAAGAAGAACGAAATGTTATCATTCGCTGGTAAATGGATGGAATTGGAGAACATCATTCTGAGTGAGGTTAGCCTGGCTCAAAAGACCAAAAATCGTATGTTCTCCCTCATATGTGGACATTAGATCAAGGGCAAACACAACAAGGGGATTGGACTATGAGCACATGATAAAAGCGAGAGCACACAAGGGAGGGGTGAGGATAGGTAAGACACCTAAAAAACTAGCTAGCATTTGTTGCCCTTAACGCAGAGAAACTAAAGCAGATACCTTAAAGCAACTGAGGCCAATAGGAAAAGGGGACCAGGAACTAGAGAAAAGGTTAGATCAAAAGGAATTAACCTAGAAGGTAACACCCACACACAGGAAATCAATGTGAGTCAATGCCCTGTATAGCTATCCTTATCTCAACCAGCAAAACCCCTTGTTCCTTCCTATTATTACTTATACTCTCTCTACAACAAAATTAGAGATAAGGGCAAAATAGTTTCTGCTGGGTATTGAGGGGGGGAGCAGGAAGGGGTGGAGTGGGTGGTAAGGGAGGGGGTGGGGGCAGGGGGGAGAAATGAACCAAGCCTTGTATACACATATGAATAATAAAAAAAAAAAAAAAAAAAAAAACAAAAAAACTCCTCTGGTTATTTTAGTGTGTAGCTGGGATTGAAATTCACTTGTTCAAGGAATGTCTAAGGGGCAAGTGAACTCCTTTGCATGTTCCAGCCCATTCAGTGAGAGGGACTATTCTGAAGGTCATTATAAAAAAAAAAATAATAATAAAAAAATTACCTTGTTTTATATTCTTACATTTATGTTATGGATGCTGAGTTAAGGGACTCTCTATTACGTTAATGTATAAGATAGCCAATATAGGATTCTTTAGTTACAAAAGTGGTGATTTAATTCAGTTCAATTTAATCTAGAAGTCTTGAGGTCAGTCACTAGCCAAAAGATAAGACAAATCATCTCCTTTTGTGGAAAACGACTGCATATTCCTACAGTTTTCCCTAAGGCTTTCTAGTTTAGTAACAATTTGAACTTGATGTCATCAACTGTAAACACTATAAGCAGTGCACTTAATAAATGGGCTGAGCAAACCTGGCTGATATGCTAGAAATGAAACATTCAAAGCAACCAGTTGTATATGTTGTCTCAAGATCAAATATGGCTGAATTACACACCTGATGAGCCCAATCAAGTCACAACTGGTCATCAAGGAAAACTAACTCATTCATGTATGGTGTGTTCAGTGGTTAGCAATGTGTACTCGTTATGTTGTGAATTTGCCAGCAATGAGCATCTAAACTGCCCATTGTGCTAACTCTGATGGAAAAAAGACATATTTGCATAGTAACTGGAAATTCTCATTACTCCCATACTATTATCACCAAAGAAAATTAGAACACTATTAACTGGGAGTTTTCCATTATGCAGCTTGTTGGAAACAATCACTTGTAGTAAAACTTAAAACATTGTTGCCTTGGCACCTAATTCACTGGGAATGGTGGAATTCAAAGACTCAGGTAAACTGGAGAGATGCAGAACTCTGGCTACCTAATTCACTGGGAATGGTGGAATTCAAAGACTCAGGTAAACTGGAGAGATGCAGAACTCTGGCTAACAATGGCCACCTTCTCCAAATCTAGAGAGGAATCTCATCTGTCAGCTTGTCTGGTACAAAAAGGGAAATGGATCCTGAGTTATAACAGGGGCTCATTTTTCTGTCACAATCAAGGTGAATATGGGTAAGATAATCAAGCACACCATGGAATTGCAGAAGTCAGTATTTCTGCCCAGAAACAATGGTCAGCAAATAAATAGTTACAACGTGTCAGTCAGTGTTCAGTCAGAGAGACAGAACCAGTAAGATAGGAATAGAAAACTAAACTTTTATGTGTAATACGTTACATATAATAGATAGATAGATAGATGGATAGATAGATGGATACAGCTCAGGGATTTGACCATATGCAATGAGGGGAGCTGATGATGCTGTCTTTGTAAAGCAATGTCTGATGCCACAGCTGGTCCAGGAGTTTAGAAAGGTCCACAAGGATCCACAGGGAAGGAGAAGGAATCTCAGTACCAGTTACTGCCTCATACCAATAAGGCCAGAGGTCACATGGGAAGCACTGTGCATGAGCTACAAAATGGCTGCCACTTCTGTCCCCAAATCATTTAGGAGAAACTATCTTGTGGCCCATCTTTATGAAAACACAAATAATGGAATTATATGAATTATGGCTCTATGTAGCCAGTCAAGAAGATTAAAAAGCCCTCACAAAAAGACTTAAAAATGTAGGCAAGCCTTGTTTCCATGCATTTACCAAATTTTATCTGTGGCTGTGCCCTCTCTCTCTGAATATATAGAGTAGACCAGTGGAAAGGAGAGCAAACCGAAGGTTAGGGGCCAACTAGCTTTGCTCTATGCTGACAAACAATGTTTTACATTGCTCTAAGACACACACCAATACACATGCCTCAGTAAGCCTGAGTCTGTAGGAACTAGCTGAGCACCAGATTCTGTTGCTAAGAAACAAATGTGCAAAGATGGCTCCTTTAAGTTAAAAAGGATTCAATAAGACTTTTAGTGCTACTTGTAAGAACATAAGATTTAGTGTGACTTTTTTTTCTAATTTTGGTCTGAGGTCTTCCTATTGAGTGTGGTCATCAGCCTAGATAAACACTTTCCATGGGATGCTTGAGGGTGCAGTGGTATAAAGGAGGAGGAGAGTAAGGCTCAGACATGTTTTTCAGATGAGATACAATGAAGGATTGAAAACAAAATTCATGAAACAGAAGAAAGTGATCACTTACAGATTCTAGAGAGGTTGGTGGTACCAGGAGAGTGAGGGAAAGTCTGAAAGCAGCAGGGACTTCAGCCAACAGGTAGGGAGCAAGAAAGAACATGTATCTGTGAGACTGAGCCCTTATGACAGCCCATGAGTGGGCGTTACTCCTCTGGGCTTTCCCTCGGGTTTGTGGACTGGCTAGTTTACAGAAAACATGTGGGAAGGGGGAATCTATTTACCAAGCCCTGCAGTTGATCAATTAGGGTTTAGGATCAGCAGCTGCGAGAATTGTTGGTGAATTCAAACACCTTATATCAGGTCTAAAAGTGGATGTTAAGGTAGCAACTATTTTAAACACAATCATGAGAAGGCTCCAGAGAGCAACAGAGCAGCTTCCCACTAACACTAATGTAGCAAGCCTGGAAGCCAGGGACTTGTGATTGCATCATTTATAAGTCAATTGCCCAGTCCTGATAACTCAAACACATGAAAGGGGCTACCAAAATGATTCCTTCTCCTTGGGTGCTGAAGTGCTCACCTTCTCAGGTATGCTCATACAGGGAAATAAATAAACATGATCTTTCCCAGGAGCTAGGTATAAGCAGTTGCTTCATGAAGAACCTTCTCTGCAGGACCTGGGTATAGCCTTTGCAGGCTTTCTCCACCAGCAGGGTCCTGTGCTCTGATGATCAGGAGATGGGTACTCTTTTCCACATTCCAAGGGGGGATTATCCCACAACACCATAGTAGAGGCTTCTATCTTGGATCTGAACAAGCAAGCCTGGACTTTGAGCATGATGAAACACATAGATGTGCCTTTGTGTGATCTCACTCTGAAAAGGGAGTGAATGGGTTGCTGGGATCTACATCAGGCAAGAGAAGAATTTAAATAAGTATAAAGCAAAATGGCAGATACATGGGTGCTAGATCACTTTGGGATGAAATGTAGTGAATATGTATTGCTTTGTCTGTCTTCTCTTGGGGGAATTCACTCTTCCCTCAATCTGTATGACTTAATGGGAACTTCAATCACAGAATTGTGCTTCTAGGTCACAGAAATGTGCAAAGGAACCAGGATATGGTCTATTCATCTATCAGTCTATCTTTACATCTGTCTTCTTATTTATTTATCTCAGAGAGAGGGGAGAAAGTGCAAGAAAGAATCTACGTATTTGTCTTCTCGTCTACCTATAAATATGGGTACATCTAGATGAAAGTACATATATGTGTTTTTCTGTATATATGAAAACAATATTACTAGACCCAACAAATTCCTTTGATCCAACTCGAATTTGGGTTTTGAATGAAGCTTGACCATTACTAAGTATTTTTATGTCCTATTTTGTTTACATTATATAAGCTTACTCTTGAGGAAAGTAGTGAATATCATTACCTTCTTTTGCTTTTGAGATAATGACACACTGAGAAATTAAGCAATATATTCAAGGTCACATAGATTCAAGTGGATTCAAATCTGGAATTTGCATTCAGGACCATCTGACTTTTAAGTCCTAGGACATTCCTTTTCTTCAAATCAGCTCTTTTTTGTATTTCAATAAATAGGACATTCCTTAGACTTATAGAACAAACATCCAGTTTCACAAATAAAAATAGTCTTGTGTAGACATTATGTAGTACTTAGAGAGTGTACTAATTTTTTAAGAAAGAAAAAGTGAATATAGCCAGATTCACGATGATAAATAGAGGTATATATCAGTAGCACCTTACGTGTGTGTAACTCTTTAGATTTTACAGAGCACTGAGGTATACATTGCCCTTTTTAAACAATGGTTAAATCAGAGAAACTTATATTGGGATCATTATGATTGCACAGAGGCCATTATAAAGGCTCAGAGAGGCTCACCTCCTCTTCTAATGTTTCATAACTAGGAAAAAATAAAAACAAGATTTGGGTCTAAATCTTTTGATTCCATGCTATACTTCTCCAATTAATAGGAAGAACGGAATGTCTAATGAATTTCAAAGTTATTCTATGTGTGTTCTGCTAGGTAATTTTAGTCAAAACAACCCTTTCCTCCTTCCATGGAAAGACTATTTCTAACCTCTATCTCTTCCTCTCTCAATCCCTTCTTTACCCCACATAACCACTGACCTGAATCTTAAGCACAGTCCCAATAAATGGATAAATATGTTGACTTTCATGTACCTAATTTTACTGTGCATTAAATAAAATTGCTATCACAGTGTAAAGTTCTTGTTGCTGAGACTTATACCCCTTTTACCTATTCTTTTAAAAGTCTCCATGCATTTCTTATCATGTGGGTCCCTAGTATTAAAATTCAAACTCTGCTTTGTATCCCATCTCACCCCCTACCTGAAGATGATCTGAATCTAAGCCAGGATGGGATTCAGGCCCATGGATGTCTCAGGTGAGTGGCAGGAATACTCTGGGATTTGTGTTTTCTGAGCTGCAAGACAGCTACAAGAGGCAGAGGGAAGCCAGCCAGGCGGGGCCTTAGCAGCAGCTGAAGAACAATGTGCTCATGTGCAAACATTGCTGATAGTGTGCCTGGGAGGGGTGAACAGAGGAATGAAAAGGAAAAGAAGACACTCTAGAGAATGCAGCCCCTGGTGTATGCATAAGGACCCAGCTCTGCTTCCATTATTGAGCATGATTTCTGGGATCAAGGTTAAAATAAAAAGGACAAATGTTCTTATTTAATCCAATAATAAGATATTAGTACGTGTAAGTTTGATTTAAAAATATCTATGAGAAAGACAACATTTTTCTTAATCACTCTCAAATTAATATTAGACAGAATAGATATGTGCAAAAAGTCTGAATTTTAGCATTAATAAAATTAAATGGAAATTTGATTATGCTGGGTTACAGCCACACGTCATGTTCTCAAGCATAACTTTTACAAATCTGTTAATTCCACTGGTGATTAGATATGTGCATTTCAACACATCTTGCTGCCCTTTGAAATCTAGTACAATCAAGATGTTAGATTGTAAGTTATTTTCTGGTTATTAAGATGCATTTCAATCCTCATCTTTAATCAACTGAAGATTTGCAGGATGGCTTTGATATGCACACTGGTCTCTCTCTCTCTCTGTGTGTGTGTGTGTGTGTGTGTGTGTGTGTGTGTGTGTGTATTGTGTGTGTATTGTGTGCACCCCCCAATCTGATGAGCTGTCACCCTCCTCTCTTGCATCTCAGGATGTACCCTCTGGTATATGTCATTAATAAGGAATCTGTGTTAAGTTTCATTCATTTAAAAATGGAGGAGGGGTGAAAGGTTCTCTACTTTTCTAAATCCTAGCAGGGAGCCCTGCTGCTTGGCCCCTCCTGTCAGAGTCTATAAAGGAAGGGGGAAGTCAGCTAGGCAAAGGGAAGGCAGTTGGTTGGTGGATAATGCCTGGCTGCCCTCTGACCCTCAGGTTAAACTGCTGTCTGTGCTGCTGAATCTGGTAAGCTGAGTTCCAGGGAGGGAGAGCTGCCAGTTATCTGTCAGTGTGCCAAGGCATGGACTTCATCACAGGAGGCCTACAGCTTAGATCTTTCTAATAGCCTGCTCTTCCAGTCCTCTCTCCTTCTGCTGCCACAGGCACTGCAGTGTACATGATGTAGGGAATTTCCAAGTAAACAAGGACTCATAACTTCTCTGGGAATGTAAAGAAGGAAATGTGTTTATAGAACGTTGTATTTCTGACCTTCTTTAGGTTATCTGAGCTGAGAGGATGGGGATGCATCTTCCACAAAGAACTGTGTCACTAGAAAGAACCACACATCCCAAGAACTGAAATATATAGTGGCTTTTACCAAGGATCTGAGTTTGGGGTGAGGGGAGAGATGGGAAGGAAAGAAGAGGTGTTTTATATTCATTAGATCTCACTAGAATTTACACAAAGAGAAAGCATTTGGCTGAGAGTATAGAGGACACACCCACACAAAGAGAGCAGGAAAGAAAACCTAAGAGACAGAAAGATGGACACACAAGGAGTGACACAGAGACTGATCCAATATTATAGAGTCACAGAGAGAGAACTAAAATATGCAGAGAGATACAAAGAGATGGAGCTGGACAGAAAGAGAAATACAAACAGATGCAGAGACAGAGGAGACACAGAGACATACACAGAGAACAAGAAGTGTAATGTAACAGGGAGAGAAACACATACACAAGGAAAGAGAGACAGACATGTAATAAATGAGAAAAATATGCAGAGAAGAATGCAGAGCAAGCATAAGAGACAGACAGACTGCCAGACAGACCAAAAGAGATAAAAAGACACAGCCATTGTGCAGACCTTGTTGAGAGAGAGACCTTTGGGGCTACCAGGTGGAAGGAGCCGGTGAGCCTAGAAGTGGGGCCTTGGCCAAGGGAGTTGGTGGATGGGAAGACAGCAGGCTACCCTCATGCTCTACTGGAGTCTCCCCTGAGGATGAGGTTTCCTGGAGAGACTTGAGGAGGAGTTGACATGTATCTGGCCACATGGGGGAAACAGGGATGGTTAACAATGACTCCTTGGGCTGAGGAAACAAAAGCGTATATGAGCTTTCTCTCTCTATCAGCTCTTCCTCCCTCTTCTTCACAGGCTTACTCTTCTTTTCTTCTTATCTCCTCTACTTTATCTCTCTATTTCTCTTTTCATGGTCTTTCCTTCTGTGAACACTCCTGCTAGGATTTTCACATCTTTGTTCTATAACTACAGATATTCCTTGACTTACAATGGGGTTCTATCTTGATAAACCAATTATATGTTGAAAATGCCTATTATATATGTTCCTGCCAAACATCAGAGCTTACCAACAGAATGTACCATAAGGTCTCAGGTATTACTCGCTGTCTGACTGAGTGGGATCTGTGACTCAGGATCTTTGCCCAGCATTGCAAACTTGTTCAAAGTACACTATATGCATCTATGGAATTATCACAAGAAATCCCCTTGTACTATTATTACTGTATGATAATTATAAAAAAAATTAAAAATACAGATTTAAAAAAGAGAGAGGTTTGCTAGCCCAGAAAGGGATCAAATTTCAAAGTATGGCTTCTCCTGAATGCCTACCACTTTTGTTCCATGATAAAATAAAAAATTTGTAAGTTGATGTTTTGTAAGTCAAAGAATGTATTTAACAGGAATTAACTATATGCCATTTTTTTTACCCCCTAGACCCTGGGAACAAATCAGTGAACTGAGTCAAGGCTTTCCTTAATAAAAGCTTTGTTCTCTGGGTCCCCGAGCATCATACAGGATCATCCCAATGTCAAGAGTCACGGGCACAAGGGGCAGGAAGGTGGGGCCATAGACTTGTGTATGGAAAGGATGATGTCTGAGTGACTTTTGAAGTGCATCTGGGTAGTATTTGCAGTACTGGGCATTGGGCAATGGAGAGATACACCTGCCACTCCCAGGTCAGAGCTGGGGTGTGTTTCATTAATTCATGTTTCATATGTCAGAATCTGGGTCAGATTTCAGTCTTCCAACATGATTGGAACATAGACACTGGGCTCTTCCACTCTTCCCCTCAACTAATGTGCAGATGCTGGAGAGGAAAGCAGGTAAACTAAGTCAAAACCAATATTGTTTGCTTATGATTCATTGAGGAGACAAGCCCTTATCAGCTCTTCTGAGGCTGTCCTGTGAATGTTGTGATCAAATGCCCACATACTTTAGAGAAAAACTCAGTGACCTCTTGTACAATTTGTATGGACATCATACTCAGTAAAATGCAACCAAATTGTGCAGAAAATTAAATACAGAAGATTCTAGTCTGGCCTCTACCTGAGGCTATGATGCATATCACTGGGCTGCAGAACTCCCAGAGTAACTAGACACTGCAACCATAGCTCCTTTGAAGGTGGAGAACATTGTAAGCAAAAGGAACCCTCCTCTTCCTGGATTCATTGTCTTTTTCAAGACCCAGACCCTGTCACTTTCACTTAAGCTGTGCTGAAGCTTGGATTTAAGAGCTACGACATGGCCTTGACATGGCTCACATTTGGCCTCCTACTAGAATGTGGAAAATCACAGTTCAGTAGGTGGTGCTGTCTGCCTTCGAGTCAACCTCACACTGTACTAGGGCCTTGAACTAGGGCAGCCTCAGGGTTGGAGAGATCACTTGTTATATTAAAAGAGTCTAAATGTCACTGTAACATAAAAGAATGTGTGCCGTTTTACTAATAAGGTTTTTAGGTACAAATCCAGCGAAATATGACCATTTTTCATGTTCTTCTAGAATGATTTACGTACATCTCACAGGCATTTATTTATATACTCACTTATTCAGGCCAAAAACATGTACTGAGCTGTTCTTCTTGTCAATGAAATATCTGAATTCTTTCTTAGATTTGACTTAAACGACAAAGAGAATATTTAAAATCTAATCCCTGCTACCTATAAAGACTTCAAAAGGTATTAATAAAATATATTGAGTACCTACCATACATTGGATGCTAAACATTTGAGATATATTATTCCTATAATCTTTTAAGAATTTCCACTTTTCAGCTCTGCAAATGGAGACTTTGAAATAGTAGATGACTTGCCTAAGGTTGCATAGTTATTAAGTGGGTAAATGGAATTTCGGTCAAGTTTGTGACCTTAAGTTCATTTACTTTCTGTTGTAATGAGATTAAGGACTGGGACTTGTGTGAGACAGGTGAGGGTGCTGGTATGAAAAATTTAAGGACTCATTCACTATCACCCTGGTAAGACATTAGCAGAGATGAGGCAGTGCATACCAGTTAAGAGAAGAGACCCCAGATCCTGTCTTTCTGGCTTTGAACTCCAATATCATCTTTAATAGCATGCAACCTCGATAAAATACTTGATCTTCCTGCATTTCAGTTTCTTGGTCTGTGACATAGAGATAATAACAGAATAAGGCTCACA
This sequence comes from Castor canadensis, assembly GCF_047511655.1. Lineage (NCBI taxonomy): Eukaryota > Metazoa > Chordata > Mammalia > Rodentia > Castoridae > Castor > Castor canadensis. The sequence continues at coordinate 34,891,807 of NC_133404.1, read as the reverse complement.
GAGTTATTGTACAAAGTAAATGAATTTGTTATTGTACAAAGTAAATGAGATAATGTACTTATCTCATTTACTAATTAGCACACATGCAAATATAAATAATTCCATGGAAAGTTTATATGGCAGAAATCTCCTGAAGAGATGTGATTTGGCAGTAAAAGATCTCCGAAAGAGGTTGCTTCCTAATGGAGTAAACTTGTCGGTTGCATTCAAATAAGATCTCGAAGGAATTGAAGGATTTTGATAGCTGGAGGTAATAGTTTTCTGTAACCACAATATCCTCCCTTTCTTTAGCTGGTGTTTTATGTCAGGTGCTCTGTTAAATACTTTATATTTGCTTTCCCATTTAATCTTTGCAAGAATTTTATGGGGTGGATACTTTTGTTATCATTTTTAAATGAGTTAGTGTTTTTTCTGCCCAAGATCATTTTTCTGATAAGTGGAAAGACAGAGATTTATGCCAAATTACATAATATTAACACCTGGGTTGCACCATTGGGTGGTGTGGTACAGGCAGGGCATAGAAGGAAGATAGCTCCACGCTCCATGTCTGGATGCCCTTGTCCTATTTGGGCATAATGAGAAAATCCATTTTAGTATACTTAGTTACCTGCTGGGAAGTGTAGGAGAAAAGACCTGAGAGCTGAAATGGGCCAGAACTTGAAAGGTCCTTACGGCCAGGCTAGGAAGTTTGGATATTAGTTAGTATTGAATGGGAAACAATGACAATTTGGGGATTTAGAATCTCAAGTAGTTTTACCTGATACATTTATATGATAATTGAAAGAGAGCTTGAATGACCTACAGTTTTGCCATACTTATATTTTAGAAATGGACAGTTTAGGATTACATCCTTCTATCATGTCAGATTGTTGAAATTATAGGGTTATTTGCACCTATCTTAGAAGAGGCTGTTTGGAATTTTAGATGAGTTAAGGAAAAAGGTGCTAGGGAAATGAGGAATTTTAAAGTGCCAATTGGTTATATTGAATTACCTGACTTTGGCTCTTCATTTCAACCTCTTTCATTAATTCAAATGCATGCACCACCTAGGGAAGCATTTTGAAAATGCAGCCAGCCATTCTTTAGTGATAGCATAAGTTAGGACTTTTCTATAGAGCTCAAAGAAAATTGTACTCTGAACATGAAATTTAACTCTAAATGGAGACCTCATTATTACCCAGAATGATCTATCCACAATGGTTTTTCTTGAATACATAAATGCCAGCACCTTTGTCTTCATCACCCTCATCCCACAAAATATAATAGCATGTAAGGGATTTCTGGTCTTTTTTGCTGTTCTAAATTAATATTATCAAATACCAGGAGCAAGCTCAGTAAATGGTTGGAGACAGACCCATTCCTCTTCTGTTTCAGCAAAGTACCCTGGAGCAGAGAACTCATACTTAGAGGCCTTGTGGTTTATTTATTGTTTTAATGAGTCTTTGCTGCATAACCACAGCATCTTTATGACCTTACCACACCACAAGAAAAGGAAGTTCCCGTAATCCTCTTCCTCACTCATCTTTTCATGTTGCTGGAAGTCTGCTCTTCTGACCAGCACACTTCATGGGCTTCCGGAGTTCACTGGGTCTTTGTTCTTATCAGTGATGAGCTCCTGTCTCCCATCCCCCACGCACCCTTCCTTCTTAAGCCAGAACCATCTCAGAAAGAAAGACTGGCCACAAAGGCAGTAAGCCATTGGGATGTCAGGACCTCCCTTTCTCCTTCTGCCTTTGTCAGTCATGGATAGAAACTGATACATTTCACATTATTTTCCCGGCAGACCACAGCTATTAAGAAAGTGCCAATATTATATTTAAGAGAAATAGCACTGAGCGAGGAAGTGTGTGTGAACTCGTATGAAATTGTGCAGTGGGATTTCATGCACTTTTGGAAGATTTGTCCTTTGACTTAAGAGGATGAGATAGAGTTTCCCAAAATAGGGAATTGAGAGCCCCAGGTTTACCATCATGTTTGCTGTACCACAAGTTGCCTTTTAGTAACTCTTTCCATGTTGCCAGGCTCAGGGCATCTCACATGAGAACAGCACCATGTGGTAGAACAACCCTTCTAGTTTGCTTGCACAATTCAGTGGTGTGGTGATAAAACATAAGCTTCGGAATTATATGAACTTGAATTTGAATCCTGATCTCACCATTCTCTAGTGATAAAATATTGGTACAAGTTCCTCTGAGCCTCGATTTCCTCCTGTTTACAACAAATAAACAAAGCAAAATATGTAAAGCACCAGACATATGGTAAGGATTTAATCAATAGTTACTGCTCTCCTCCTCATTGTAATCCTTCTTGTCTTCTTCTTCCTCCTCCTCCTTTCTCCGTCTTTTCCTCCTCCTCATTCTCTTCCTCCTCTTCCTTCTCCTTCTAGGAAGCATGGAGGATAATATTCTGAGTATGACATGATCCAGTTTGACATGGTCAAATGCACAGACCAATGGCTTTTCAATTAGAGGTTCACAAAAGGACATAGAGTTCTGTGCATCTCACCAAAAGAATGGGAAGCTGGACATGAATACAGTGCTGGACTGACTCTTTGAGTATTTCTCCATCCTTAGAGGTTTAGCCATGCTCATCTCACTCCTTGTGCATACAGAGTAGGTGAGGGTTTCACAGGATAGAGGTCCAGATACTCCACTAAAATATGTGACTTAAAATGCACAAATGATATGTATGCCACTGATCACAATGTCTATGTACCAAAAATTAGGACTTTTTTCAGAAAAAAAGTATTATAGGATTGGGTAGTTTTAAGTCAATATGATTCAGGAAAATAAAACATTGACTAAACTTTGTTCTTTTCCTTTCTTTAAATAATTATTTACTTTCCATCACTCATGTATCAGACACAGGTACAGTAGAACAAATTAAAGTAGCTATGGCTTCTGCTTCCATATTAGTGGCAACTTCACAATGGCCAAGAACCTTTTGTTATACTCCACCTGAAATTCCCCCTTCAATCTGTGGTGGCTCTGTGACTGATTTGGCAAATAATAACACAATAGCAGTATGTTATTTCCTGGAGCTTCCATAAGAAAATACTAAGGACTGAGTGGTTTCAACAATAGAAGTTTATTGTCTCAGAGGTCTGAAGGCTAAAAGTCCAAGATGAGGTATTGGCTGAGATGGTTCCTTCTGAGGACTCTTGAGAGAAAATCCACTCAGTGCCTCTCTCTAGTAGTTTGCTGACCATCTTTATCTTGTAAATGCTGCCTTTGTCCTCTTGTGGCATTTTCCCAGTGTGACTTTACATTTTCTTCTCTTTCTGCATGATTTTATTGTTTTAATGCCCAGTTTTATGAGAACGCTGCCTATATTGGATTAGGGTCCCCCCAATGGCCTCACCTTAACTTGACTTTATTTACAAAGACTCTATTTCCTAAAAGGTCACATTCTGAGGTATTTGAGACTAGGATTTCAGTATAACTTTTAGGGGACACCACTCAATTCACGACCCTCAGTGTGTAGGCCCAACTCGTAATAGATTGATGAATTCTACTTTTTGTCTCTTGGAACACTTGCTTTTGGAAACCAGTCACCATGTCATGAAGAAGCTCAATGGCCCCCCAGGGGATCCCATTTGGAGAGGAACTGAGCCTCCCAAGCCAACAGCTCTAATTCAGTTCCCAGAACACCTGCCAGAGTGAGAGTGTACCATCTTGGAAACAGACTATCCAGTGAAGTTGACCAAGCTGATCAAAGTAGAGCAGACATGTGCTACTGCTGAAGAGCCTGACCCAAATTGTATATTTGTAAGACAAACAAAATTTGCCTGTTGTTTTAAGCTACTAAGTTACTCAGGGATAGATAACAACATCCTTGAAAAGCAGACATAAAACAGGGGAGGATAAATAAGGCAGGCACGTTAGTCTTGTCCTGATCTATATTATTGCTAAGCAAATACTTACCAGCATGGATCAATCCTAGGTGCTTTACCAGTTTGGCACTCCCAGCAAAAGGCATTCTTTTCATGCTTAGCTGACTCTCTGAAACACATTTCATTTGAAAACACTTGCACTCTCTTTGCATCTGTGTTTCCCTTTTGGGAAGTGGGGAAGGTGGAGAAGCACATAAGTGGGTGATGACAGCACCCATCCAAAGTGAACTCCGTTTACTTTCATCTCCTTCATGATGGCACAGAAAATGGAGCATAAAAATATCCTGCGGAAGGTTAAGTGCTCTGCACTAAATGTGGGGGAGGCAATGAAGCGAGGGTCAGAAAGAACAGGGAGAGAGGAGGCTAGATGCATGTTGTGTTGTGTTGTTCCTTGTTTACTACTGTTTGCATGCAGCGATGTGAGAGGACAATTAATATTAAAGGGAAATTGCACAGCCGATAGGACTTTTCTGACAGGAGTCTCCATCAAATCAGATAATCCTGAGAGGTACACTGCACTCAGCAGACCAGACAAAGGCCATCTTGAACACCTGAGGCCAGGCTATCAATATCCTAATATTGGGGTGGGGAATGGGTAGAAGTGGACCTAGTCAGGTGCAGAGGCCACTTTTCCAACATCACTAGAAGAAATCTGTGTTGGGAGGTAGGGTGTGTTTACTCCAAAGAGCTCTAAACTAAATGTCCCTGGCTCATTCACTCAGTATGTTAAGTTTCTTATTTGCCAGACGTTGTAGGCAGTGAGACTGCAGTGGGAGAATAAAATAAGTCACACAAGAATTCTATTCACATGGTGCATTCATTCCAGGGAATGAAGAGGCACCATAGGTAACACACACACACACACACACACACACACACACACACACACACACACTTTGATTATAATAAAGTGACAAAATAGAGGGTTAAAGCTGTCAGCCTTTTCATTCAAAGACCTTTCATTCAAAACCTGGTATTTTCTTCTGACTTACAGAATAAAGTCCTAATGACTTCATGGCATTTAAGATCTCACACAATCTAGTTTCTATTATATTTCCCAATTTATTTTCCTTTCTCCTTTCCTCATTACTCTACACATTTGCTTTAGTCTTGTGAGGGCTTTAGGAAAACCCTGAAGTCAGACTTACCTGGGTCTAGTGAGTATCATGGTACTCACTAGATGTATGAACTTGCATAAGTGCATCTTAGCTTTGACTTCTATAACATGAGTAGAATATGACTGCCATTTCTCAGAGTGATAAGGAAAATGAGAGGAAATCATAGACATAAGAGAGCAAGCAGTTCATAGTAAAGCACATATATGATTTACTTGCTGGTATTAATGACTATACTTTAAATGAGTATGTGTATACACACACACACACACACACACATATATATATATAATGTAATTTAGCAGTGATGTTATTCTAAAATAGAATATATTTATGTTAATGCCACATAGGAAGACTTGGACTGTGCCTATTTTCCTATGCATGCATAGTTGATAGATCTTGAATAAAGTATACTCAAGTGTCTTGCAGTGAATGGTAAAGACCTATCATGGGGGTGGAGGGAGATGCTGTTTGAATGGGTAATTAGGAGACTGTCACAATGAAGTGGCAAAGAAGTGCACTCTTTAGCTTAAAGATCTACAATTGGGAGCCCTATCAAGAGAATCCATGTGTGCCAGTTGGCAGCTTTAGAATTCTGAAATCAGAGCTATCTTTAAAGACTGTCTCCCTTTGCAGCTGGGTGGAGAGGTGTTCTGGGCTGCTCTGAAGCAGTGGTGAGCCTTTTATCATTTAAATATCATTCCAGCAGGGGCAGGAAAAAGGGGCAAAATATTGAAAATAAAAGTTAATTAAAAAATAAGATCAAGAGAAATGTCTCTCAGAGGCCACCTCTGTTATAGAGACCACCTGTCATTAAGCATTTTCCTGTCTATAAACCCAAGATTGGAAGCTGATCGACTCTTCTGTTGTTTAATTTTTAATGCCTCCTGTCTGGTCTTTGCTGTAGCTGTTACAGGTGGAGCCTGACACATAGATGTGTCCCTTGACCAGAGAAAAAGAGAATGCCCCTATGACCAGGACTGATGTCCATGGGGAACACCCAGCAATTCCCCCCAAACCTGGGGAATTCCCTCTTCCAATGGTGCAGTCACACCTTTCTATTGGTAATTACTATGATAAGGAAGGAGAGCAATGTCCTGGAGGGGGAACTTCATGGTGGCTCCTCAGCAGCTGCGTGTCTGCTAATTCATTTCTCTACATCTTTCTAATACAATTGATTACTCATCCAATACAAATGTATGGAGCATTCCTTATGTGCCATGCATGGTGGTTGGTATAAAAGTTGAAGCCATGATGTCATAGAATATTCTCAGCATCCAAAAATTCCACTGATGGAAGGGAAAGAATAAATCCTTTTATGAATGAAGATGAGGGGTCATTGTCAGTGATGATAGTGCAGAGAAAAGGAAAACTGGTAGCATGGAGCCCTGGGAAGAAGGCAGGAAATGGTGTGGAGGAGGTAACCCTTAAGCAGTGCATTGAATAGTGAGAAAGAGTGGACAATACTCAAATCACAAGGAACAGTGTTCCATGAAGAGGCAGCAGAAATATAGAGGCCTTGGGTTGGATAGGGGTATAGCTTCTTTGAGAAATAGAGAGATGTCACTATGCTAAGAGAAAGGGACATAGACATATGACAAGTGATCAGGCATTCAAACTAAACCTTTCAAGACTTCAGAGGTCTGGGGAGAAGGGTGAGGATTTGGTTCATGCATTAGGTTTCAACTATGGGATCAAAACATCCATTTTTAAGTAAGTTTTATTCTGTGAAAGAAAGGTGCTCCAGGTTGTGAGGTCATTTTCATTGATTTGCTCAAGCTTAGCCACATTCCCAGGTATGATCTCTACACACCTGCTCCTCACTTCATGACTATGGTGGTTTCCCAAGCAGCAGCCCTGGCCTCCTTCCTTCTGGGGTCCCCTACTTGCTCATTCTGTTATTTCACTCCCACTTTCTTAAAGTACCCCATAAAAGCTCCCTCTTTTCACTAGTGTCCTTCCATTTCAACACTAAGTTCTAAGTCCTCAGCTGAGCATATGACATCCACAGTGTATACTCCGCCGGATTCCAACATGTGGTCACCCATCACTTTCCCTCAACCACGAACAGTGGCATGGGGTCATTTCAGTGCCTGTCAGGCTGCAGAGCTATGACTCAGTTTCTTTTCCCTGCGTGGGCTGCTCAGCATTCCTCTCAACACTGGGACAGGCCCTCTGATTCCTTACGTGTGACTCCAAGGTGAGTCAGAAACTACTGAGAAACCTTCCCCATTTCCCGGTCAGATATAGAGATGTATCCACCTGTGGGAAGAAGCCCAGACCAGGCAAAGTGTGTGACTGGGGAGGTGGAGGCCAGGCAAACTCTGCAGGGAACAGTATCCCAGTGGAGAAATAATGCTGTGAGAATGCCTAAGCTGGAATTGAACTTGGCAGGTGAAGTTCTAGTTTGTCTCTCTGTCTCTTGAGCTTTGGGCTCTAGGAGAACACTATTGTTTCTTTGACATTGCTTCTCAGGGTCCCTGCTACCCACAATAAGACCTCCCTCCCTTTCTTATCTAAGAGGGGAGGTAAACAAAGCTTATGGTACATTTATGAAGTGACAATATTAAAATGAATTCTACTGTAGCTTCTACCCTGGGAGCCATAAATAGCATTTAATGTTTCGAATCTCATTTGGGAGGACTTTAATTTTGTTGTTCCAGGAATGTTTATAAAGTAGAGAGGAACACAAGGTTGTATCCATGGGGGTGGTATTTGATGGGAGGGGCTCTTTCAGAGGAGCCTCGGAGGAGATTTACAACGTTCCATGTTCCTGCCCTAATTAAGGCATTTGTTAGTATATTTTAATAACTCTAAGGTACACTGCACTCATTTGAGTATGGTTTATAAAGAGCTTTTTTTTTCTTTTCCAGAGAAGAGGAAAACTTTCTTTTCCAAGTTACACATTGTAACTTCTTCAGGGAAGGTGTGATGATATGTTCTCTTAATTTTCAGTCGTTATAGCTTATTCAAATGTAATGCTCCCTAATTTATGGAGGTGGGGTTTAGCAAGCTGCATTGTATCTCTGCCCCTAGGTCATTCTGCTACCCACTCAGGTCTGAAGGCCACTGAGGTAAGGGATGGAGTCTTATAGACCACCCATGAGCCAGGCCCTCTGAGGGATCTTTAGTACCCTAAGTGTGTCCTCAGACTGGAAGCATTCCTGGTCACCTGGGATCATCACGTGATCACCTGAGTGGGACCTGCAGAATCAGGAGTCTCGTGTGTATTGTGTCATTTAGTTCTAAGAGCTGATCTATGAGATAGGTATGATCATCACCACAGAAAAATCACTCTTCTTCCTGTAATTGTATTTTCTTCCTAGGTTCAACTATTTCAAGTATTTTGGAAACCATTTCCTTGTCACAGTAAAGCTTCAGTTTAAACCCATGCTTTCTACCTGTGGAACAAACACTTTTATTGATTTTACTTTTCTCCTTTCTTAAATCTCCTTTATCTTTCTCTTTTCTCTCACTGAAATGTCATCTGTCACATTCCCTTGACTACCCACTTATTAAATGCTCTGGTCAATTATTCCACCTCTGCAGTTTGGGTATTTAGAGTTGTTTTCTTCTGCGGTCTCTGGGGTAGGTGACTTAAAGATGACTCGCTGTGATCTGCCTTCCTGGGACATACTCTCTTGCACAATGCCTTCCCCTTGAGCTCTCACTTACTTTCCATGAATAGGTTATGGGAAAAGTGATAGGATGTTCTTATCCTATCACTTAGGATCACTTAGGTCATAAACAACTGTGGCCTTTGTCTTTTTCCTTCTTCTCCAGGCTCTTCTTGGGGGGCTTACTTTCTAGAATCATGCTGCCATGTTGTAAACTGTCCTGTCAAGGGATGGGCATGTCAAGGAATGAGGGTAGCTTCCATCTAGCAGCCTGTAAGGACCTGAGGCCATCAGTAAAAGATGCCACAAGCAAACAAATCATTCAAGTAGCCTATATGAGCTGACTGGGTATAGCCCAGAGATGATACCAGTTTAGCCAATGGATGCCTTGATTGCAGTAGGTGAAAAACCTGACCTGGAGGACAACCTGCTATTAGGTCAAACTTGAATCTTGCACCCACAGAAATCAGAGAATAATAAATGTTATTGTATAAATCCTCTATGTCTGGAGAAATTTGGCATGCAGTCTCCTTGAAGTTGACATCATCAAGAAGCAGTTGGTAGAAAGGATGGAAGGGTTTGTGCCTGCTCTTAAATGACACCGAACAACCTAACATAGGATGGCTGCAAGTATATACATGTATTGAGCGCCTGCTGTGTGAAGATAGATGATTGTCACTTTTTTAGAGAGCAATGAATGTAGCTCAACTAGAGATATTTTGTATGGAAAAGATAAGAAATGATGTCGTAGAAAGAAAAAGTATCTGAGATTTTGAAATTTATTGAGTAGGCATGAGGGAGCCATTGAAGACTAGAGAGGGAAAACATAGAATAGCATTGTTTTTTAGGGATATTTATTAGGCAGAGATGTGAGTGTGGTGGTCTTTAAGATGGAAGGCAGCATGCAAGTGGGAAGACTAATTGAGAGGTTCCCTGCATGGCAGATTAGACATGTGTCAACAGAGCCCAGACTAAGGGCAAGAGAAGAGGAAATTAATGGGTGGAAGTTAATTTTGAGAGGAAAACTGTATGTGTGGATGAAAGAAATTACTGCATATGATTTGAGAACATTGTTTGTTTTTTCTTCCATTTGTATTTATGTTCACACATGTGTGTATATACATATATATATATGTTGTATGTGTGCTTATCATTTTCACCATGTGAGATGTCACACTGAAAAGTACTATTTCTAGTAAAGCTATGTTGAATTGTTTGTTTGAATTTTATTCTTTATATTTAAAATAAATAATCCAACATGTACAGATTTTGCTGTATGCTTAGACAGAAGAGAAAGCATCTTTTAGGAGCTGGATGTGGTAATCCCAGATATTCTGGAGATGGAGGTAAGGAACTTTAGGAATAACCTAAGCCCTCCCCCAAAAAAGGTGGAAGGTGTGGATCCAGTGGTAGTGCACCTGCCTAGCAAGTGTGGGGTCCTGAGCTCAAACCTCAGTACTGCCAAATATACTAATAATTAATAATAATAATAATAATAAAATAACTAAGCATCAGTGGCTCACTCTTAACTATATGGGAGGCTGAGATGGGAACATCATGGTTTAAAGCGAGCCTGGGCAAAATGTTCACAAAGCACCATCTCCAAAATGACCAGAGCAAAATGGCCTGGAGGTGGAAGTATGGCTCAAGGGATAGAGTGCTGCTTTGCAAGCACAAAGCTCCAAGTTCAAGCATCCCAGTCCCACCAAAATAATAATGATTATGATAGTAATAATAGCAATAACATAAAAGCAGCTTTTATATTCATTTTTTGTGCATGAATTTTGCAGACAGCTCTACACTACTTAAAAAAAGGTCTGGAGTTTTCTGAGAAATCTGAAGGATTTCAATATTAAGGGCAGTCTCTGCCCCCTATGATCTTCTCCCCTATTTCGTAGAGGAGAAAGGATTTCCTTTCCTTTCTCTTGAGCTTCTTGATAGGTGCTTTAAGAGAACCACTTACAAGGTGAGGCATGCCCCCTGTGCTGGATATATGGGGTGTAGGGGATGAAATGGACTTTTGACCCCCAGGTGAATGCAAATGGCAGTGCTGAAAGCCATTGTTGGGCAGCCCTGGTGCTAAGTAACATGGCTCCCTTGGGCAATGAACCCAAGTCCCTCAGTGTCTGATTTTCTGTTATAACAGCCTGAGTGGATTAAATCAATCAATAATATTGATCCTGTGTTTAACATTTTGATATATTGTTCATTGTGAATTTTTACATTAATTCTGATTTTTTAAAACATTGCATTAAAATATATTTATCCTAACTATTGACTTCTTGTTTTACTTTTTTGGTGTCTCTTCAATTTCATGCCTTAGCTACTGTCAGTTCTTTTTCCACTCCTACCTTCCTCAATTCAATATCATCACAATGCACATCCATTCTTTAAGAAAGGATGGAGCACCAATGTTCAGGGCGAGTTGGGGCAAAAAGTTTGCAAAGCACTGTCTCCAAAATGACCACAGCAAAATGGCCTGGAGGTGGAAGTATGGCTCAAGGGATAGAGTGCTGCTTTGCAAATACAAAGCTCCAAGTTCAAACATCCCAGTCCCACCAAAATAATAATAATAATAATAATAATAACATAAAAGCATTAAGTAGGGAAAATCATTAGAATATAGTACAGTTTCCTGCAAAACCTTCTGTCCATAGTCACAGATCTCACATCCACAAACAAGCAAAGAGCAGACTCCTTGGTACCCCAGACCATAATCCTAAAATTTGAAGGTTGTGCATTTTCTGGAGGGAAACATATTCTTCACTTTTCCTACTTATACAACTTTTCACAGAGACCTGGAAACTTAGAAACACTCCCAAGCTCTCCAAATGAATGGAAGTATTCAGAGACAAACAGCCATCATACAAGAGATCCAGGCATCCAAAGATATTGTGTCTTGAATCCTCTCCCAGTCTTTGGAAGAGGGAGATATGAAGAGGTGGATTGGATTTTCTCTTGTATAAATGAATGGTTAAAAACACGGACTTTGAAAGAAATGTGGCTTTATATCATATTCACTCTTATTTCACACGCCAAACATCAGCTTACCTATCTGTAATATGGCATCTCATAGAACACATGTAAGCATTCAAAGGTGTGTTTAAGGATTGCACACTGTGGATCACAACTGAATCCTAACTGTTTGGGAATCAGAGGTCAGGAGGATTACAAGTCAAGGCCAGCCTCAGCAAAAGATTAGCTAAAAATCCATCTCAACCAGTTGCTGGGTATGGTGATGGGGTGTGCCTGTCATATCAGCTATGCAGAAAGCATAAATAGGAGAATTTCAATATAGGATGGCCTGGACAAAAAGCCAGACCTTATCCCCATAGTAAATAAAGCAAAAAAGGCTAGGGGCATGGCTAAAGTGGTAAAAGGCCTGCCTAGCAAATACAAGGCCCTGAGTTCAAATCCTAGTACTTCCAGAAAAAAGAGATTATTTAGTTCAGAATTTCTGGAAAATGTGGTTCAAGGGGCACAATATGAGAGCTAAATCCATAAAGGTAAGTGGGGCCAGACCATAAAGTGCTCTTAGATTTATCAAGATTCACTGGAACAATCCATCTAGAGTACACTCAGCTGTATATAGACAGAGCACATATCAATTGATAAGTCACCTTCATTTCAGGTAGTTGATATTTTGACCAGAATAACACAGCTAAAACATATATACACTCTGGGAAGAGGAAGAAGAAGGGATCCTGGAGTGATAAATTAAGATAAGGTACTGACTCTCAAAATCTCTTGAGTAGGTTGGCAAATGCTTCAAATTTAGGCATAAATCATTGGTGAAGATGTTTTCTTTGTAACTTTATGTTAAAATATTTCAAACCAAGTCTGTTCAAGTGGGAAACTTCTTCAATGTATGACAGAAAGGGAACATTTCTATATTATGATTTTCCCCTTTTTCATACAATTTTCTCATTGATATTCTTGCTCTTATCATTGCTGAGAGAAAGACTAGTATTACTGTACAGGGATTAGTGGTCTTAGGGCAAGACTGCCAATCTCTCAAGTCCTTTGTTCCTGTATTCATTCCTTGGAGGGGGCTGCTAATGAATACAGTGGGTGTAAGAATACAAAAAGTTAGCTCCTACGAAGCTCCCTTACACCTCCTGCACACTCAGGGTAAGTTAGCTGTGACTTATACTGCTATTATTGATCCACACCTGAACAAAAAGACATTTTTAGGACACTCTTAAGCAAAAAAAAAGACAAAGTCAAATGGCAAAGTCAAAGACAAATGGCTAATCCAATTAATTTAGAAAATGAAAGTCATTAGTGAAAAATAAAAGCATATTAGGTCAAGTGTTTGTTTCCATAGAAGAAGAAAATACAATTTAAGGCATTTTTCTGTTTACCTGGATTTCTTGGCTTCATAGATTTCCAACGTTCATATTTGCTTCATACAAGAAAGTATAAACTTGGAAAATTTGAAAAGCTATATTTTATATTTTCATCACTTGCTTAATCACCCATCACTTCCATAAGTATTTGTTTGAACTCTTATTATATGTCAGGCACTGAGTTAAACATGTAAGATTATGGTCTCTTCAGTCAAAGAGCTTTCAATTTAATGGGTGAGGCAGCCAGGGACAAATTGATAGGTACTATAGAAAAGATTATATGGACTTTAGTAAGAAAGACACTCTTGAGACTCTTGGGGGTACAAAGAGCAAAGAAGTATTTGAAAGAACTGCAGAAAATAGCAACGCTCCAACAGACTGGGCAGGAAGTTTGTCCTGAAGATGGCCTGGAAACAAAGTCTAAAGGCATGGAAGAGTCTAGCAAGGCTCCACTAGTTAGGTCTTTGCCACTCATAGTGGGAAAGTAATGGCAGGTTAAAATCAGCACCTCTTTCTCAACATCTCTGAGGGAGATGACCAGCAAAGACGGGAGAGACAGAATTCTGAAGCCTCCCATGGAACAAACTTGTTTGGAAATTGTAGTCATGAGCTCTGCACAACAGTGACCCACTCAGCATCTTTTCACTGTGCATTGCACGTGGCACTAATTTATTTGTCCAGTGATCATGACGACAGGATGTTTGTCAATAAGCCTAGCTCCTTTCTTGAATTTTAACTACTTTGTAAAGGCAGAGTAGTATGTTTTCACTGAATTAAGTAAAACACAACTGACTGCAAGTCTGCTGATCTTTAACAATAGCTCAGGACCACATTGGGCAATTCAGGAAAAAACAATCCTTGTCTTCCTGTGTTGTTTCTGACCAGTTGTCTGCAAAGTCTCTGGTTCCCCACTCCCCCAACATCACCACCCAGAGTAAAGAACGCAGTCTGAATTCAATGGCAGGTATAGCAAGCCCCAGTCATCATCAGTAATATTTCTAAAGTGCTTGAGGTTCGCCTGAGATTAAGGAAGGCACGGTCCAAATGCAAAGTAGCATGCTGTTATTTTAATTATGAAAGTCACGATGAATCCAAGGAAGTCCTTGAAAAGAAAAGAAGAAAATCTCAGCCACAGCCCAACAGGTGACTAGACTTTGGCTGGAGCCTGGGGCTCTTCATGGCCAGCGATCAAAGTGAGACTTGGGCAGGGTGAGGAGCCATGTGGTTCTCATCTCCTTGACAGTGTGATTTTACTAGCCCATTCCCTGCTGCTCCTTCCCACCTCCTCCAATACTGAGCAGTGGCTGTCTTGAAGAGAATGGAGACTTGCGATAGTGTGCCTGTGTGTTTATCTCTTATGCTCACAACTAAATATGTTTCTGATATGAGATCTTACCCAGCTCTTGCTTAGAAAGAAGCTGTGACTTGCTGGATGCAGTGTACGTGCTTACCCACCCTGCCACTGTCTGAGGTGATCTGTTTTCCTAGGAATAGACAGAATGTGTTCTTTCTGCAAATGCACAGAAGCACAGAAGCTGTGGTTCCATGGGAAAAGGCTGTGCTGTTAGGCTCTATAATTTTTCGATTTTGGAGCACACATGATGTCTCAGAAGAGGGATATGTCTTTTCTAACAACCATCATTTTTATATAAAATGGAAGGTATTCACATTATGTCTTTATCTTCTATATCTTGACTAGTAACAATATCAGAACTACTCCCTCCTGACAACTATATTCATTTCTCATTAAAGATATTTCATGTTTTATTCAGGAATTTAAATGAAGCTATCAGAGCCTGGAATGGTATCCGTTTGGTATAATTGTATCTCACTGATGCCAGCCCCTAGAGTTCTAATTAATATATCTTTAGCTTCCTGACTGTCTTTAGACCAAACGGTTGAGTGTAGAAGACAGGAAGAAAACACACACACACACACACACTCACACACACACACACACACACACACACACACACACACACAGAGAGAGAGAGAGAGAGAGAGAGAGAGAGAGCAATTTGAACAAGAAAATCTTTTTAAAAAAGAGTGTTTGGCAATTGTGCATTTCAAGATCTTGGGTCCTATATGTTAGAAATGACTTGTAGGCCATGGAGTGGTTTATAAAAAATGTCTGTAAGATGATAATTATTTTTATTGACCACACATTCATGTTATCAGTTTTCTAATCTTTCTTTTTATTCCACAAAAATGTTCACGCCTAGGGAATTATGTGCATTGACACCCTCCTTTGCTTTGCTCTCCCCTCCTCTCTCTCTGCCCCTTTCTTCCTCCGACCTCACACTATTAAAAAGCAATATTGTTCCTCTTTGCCAATGTGAAAATGACTGGAGCCATCTTGGGATTACTTGGCCTCTCTAAACCCATAATATGAAAAGAAGCTAATTGGGTACCAACCTCATTCCTTATGGGATTTGACGTTCCCCTTATTACCTCCAACCACATCCCCATTCTCCCTTGCAGGAAATGAGTTTGGGGACATTTCTCATGCTCGTCTAACATTGGAATTCATAGCACTTGTGTTCACTTAGAAGCCTCAGTTCACTCTGGTTCCTTGGATGCTCTGGGACTGTGGTTTTATAAATCATGCCTGTGGTGCACTGTACGTGGAGATCAAGACCCTTGCAAGCTCCAGTCATATTGAATTGTACTGGCTACAGAGCAACCTTAAGAGTTTACAGTAAAGAAAAACAAAGGCCTTATAAATAGGACAGTTCTACTGACACAAGGCACTATTGAAAAGAGAGAGAACGCTATTTTCCTTTGTTCCCAATCTTGGTCTCATTCACTGTTTGCTGAGGGTCACTGTTTATTAAGACATAAATTAGGTTTTAGAAACAGTGTATACTCAAACTTAAGTTTTCATTTAAGTAACAGTTAGAGATCATTTAGTGGTTTATTAGGCTGGTATAAACTACCATGAATCTGGTTCACACTACAAAGATTTGTGCTTATTCCTGGACCTTTTTAGTTAGGCTATAATTGCCACTTCTTCCCATTGGTGTGGGAGAGGTGAATGGCTCTCCTGTTACTACACATTTGATATGAATAAACCAAAAATGTGATCCCAGGATTAAATATCTTTAGCTTTGAAAGAGGATTGTAAACGTGTTTATCTTGTTAGAGTTCCTGTGATAATAAACAAAACACTCAAACTGCTTAAGTGCATTGAAGGCCTATCCTGACTAACTACCATATTTAGGAACCATATTCAATAACTAAAAGGACATGTTGTAATTGGGAAAAGTTATACCCTTGTTGTACTATGACTAATATTTTAAAAGTCTGTATTTAACCAGGTTAAGTTTCTTCCCCCTGATAATCAGTCGGAGTGTTTTGTGAAAATAAGATCTTAGAAAGAAAGAGTTTTTTTTGGAAGGTGTAATCAGCCTAGCTCCCTCTCCATCCAAGACAGTAGTTTTCTATGTGTTTCGGGCCCTCTGAATGTGGGATGTGAAGAGTGTACAAGAGTACTCCTCTGCTCATGCTCAGTTGATTTCCAGATATGTTATCCTACAGCCTTGTTGACTACCATGTCCATTTGACCAGATTCTGAGGTGTTTATTATCTGAAACACCTTACTGCATGGGCATGATGACAAGTGTGTTAAGAAAAGAACAATAACCAGAAACAGATGCATGGAATACTCACTAATATGTCAGCAACTATGATGCATTTCAGCAGTGTCCATTCTCATCCAGAAAAAAAAAAAAAAAAGGAGGAGGGGGAAGGAAGAACTTTTATTTCCACGAAGCCAATTACCATGCCAAACAGAGCATCTGTCTGGCTTTTGTGTTTGGTATAAACAGAACTCACACACACTCAAAAATAATGTCAAAAGTTCAAAGGGTGGAGAGTTGAGAATTCTCACATGGGCAAATAAATGAGATCTGCGATTGGCTGGCCTTCACTCGGCTTCACAAGAAGTGTCTCCTTGGGACCCGGGTGATGTGTGGCTTTGATTCTCTGCCCTTGTTCTTCCATAACCTGGTTTGGAATGTAGCCCAGTCCTAAGAGATTGGGGGTCACTCCGGCTTGATAGTGTAAGGTCAGAAAATGGAATGAAGCACAGATATCTCAATTGAGATTTGAGTGTATAAAAGTATAAATCAAAAAAGCAAAATCCTTGAAGGGACACCTTGCAGCTGTCGCTACAAATGAAAGGTTTCAAAATAAGTAGATACAAGAACACTGAGGCTAGTGCAACTAATAATTCGTTTCTAGTCCTGCTTGAAGATTACCAGAGTGCAACTGAACACAGAGAAGTAAAGAATATACACTATTCCAAGCAAGGATGCTGGCCTGAATTCTCATAAATATTATGTTGCATCAAGGACAATATTTAGGATATTTTGACAAAATAAATGCCTTCCTTTGTATGCTTTTTTTTTGGCAGGATGCAAATTATAAAATGTACCTAGCAGCTGAAGTAAACAACAGGATTTTTAAGATTATTTGCTCTTTGGAAAACCTGAATAATCTCCAAGTTGACTCTTTCATTCACAAAGCAAAAAAAAAAAAAAAGTTTTTGTCTGCCTTTACTCCTAAATACCACTGTCTCACATGGCTGTAGGATATTCATGATTTTATGTTGATTTAAACAGACATATCTCTAGTTTATGGGCATATTCCAAAATAAAACTGCATGTTGCTTAAAGTACAATTCTTATGGGCAAACACCTGATCCCCTTTAATCAAAGATAAGAGGGAAGTGATTCCCTTACCACTCACAGATCTCACTGTGCCCTGCTCCTAGATACAACCTTGTTGCTTGACCTCTCTTCACTGGTATAAGCATCCCATGTAGTGAACTCAGATATAGTGATTATAAATGATTGTTTTAGTGCCTCTTAAAATTCAGCAGCAGAACTTTCAGAAGCAGGCTAGAATTAAGATTATGACGCAAGTTTGAGGAGTTGTAGAAATGAACACAATGGTTCAACCATGCCAATCACTTCTCTCTAAAATATTTTTAAGGCAATTTCTTTAAGAATTTTGTTTAAATTGATGGCTTTTCCACCATGATGAAAAAAGGTAATTCCTTTTTCAGAGCACTCACCCTTAATACATTCTTTCCTTGTTATTTCTCCTTGTTTGAAAAAAATCAGTGTATCATATTTATGCAATGGAATTTGCATACTTTTCAGGTAAAGTGTTTTTTTGTGGAGCACAGATTCCAAAGAATATGAGTAAATTATAGGAGAATAGAGTGACCCTGGGTCAAATAAGTTTGAGAAATGCCGAATTAAATATAAAATGTTGTATTAAATACAGAATTTTCCAGAACATTTGATATACAAAGTACTAGGTGACTTCTCAGTGGAGTATGTACTCATGGTGTGTCTGCAATTTTTCTTTCCTTTCTTTTTTCATTTGTAAAATACAGACTTCTTTTCCTGAGCCCATACGTCCTGGTCTAATCTCCAGGGAATTTCAGGAGCTGCCATACTAGATTCAAGAGCACACATTTTAGACTATAGAAGAAGAAAAGTGTTACTTTTGAAAGATGTTAATTTCAAGAGCAAGTTACAGTGGAGTTTAAATCAGATTAACCAGCCTATGACTCTAAACTAAACTGAGAACTTTTTTAAAAATCCAAAGAAATGACAAATCATTATGCACTTGAAATGGAAAAGAAAAAGAAAAAAAAAAAGCTTTAAAGCATGTGAACTAACCTCTTCAGCAGACACCCACATATAACTTCATAAATCATTTAAAATGTGACAAGAAAAAGAAAACCCGATCAAGTGACTGTCCAAATAATTATAGTTTATTCTTCAACTTTTTCTCACTGAAATCACATTGTCATTTGAGTAGTCATCTTGACACAACTAATTATTGCTATCCAAGGAAAAGAAAAAAAAAAAAACACACCCTCAAAATGTAGTTTAACCAGTTCTCACCTTCATAGGCAATCATGGGAAAGAGGGAACATGTTGAGGATGAAAACTGCCCTACTTCCTCTCCTTCCACTCTGTCTCACCTAGCAAGTTTCCTAGGATCCCTCTGGTGTCTCTGCCCTTTCCTCTCTCACCTCCCTTGTGACTTTTCATCTGTCACTCTGACCTACAATGTTCATCTTCTGACTCATCAAAGAGAGTTCACATGGGCCACACTGATGTAAAAAAACCAAAAACCAAAAAAGAAACACCTTGAACGGTGGCCAGGTTTAACAGGGACATGGTCCTTCCTAGCGCTGCTCTCCAGAGCTTGGACCTTGAATAGACACTCCAGCTCCCCTTCCATTTCTTCCTCTGTGACATGCCTCTGTTAGACCAGACAGCATCTAGAGTCCCTTGGAGCTAGCAGAGCACATGGCCCTTCATCTTTTTATGTCTTCATTCCTAGTCTCCTATAGGAGGCAAAAAAAGTGGCAACTACAACTTTGGGGTAACTTCAGAGGTATCAACAGTTAGTAACTATATGGCTACCCTTGCACTTAAAATGGCAGTTAATAGAACAGGAGAAGAAAGTAAAAATCCACCTGTCATAAGTGATTTCAATGTGTCTGTCCTTGAAGTCTGATCATTGAAGTGGCTGATAGCAGACTTCCAGTCTGAGCTCTTTCCTACTGGACATCTCCCAAACCAGCCTCTTTTGTGAATCATGCTCACTACTGTATCTGAACAGTGAACTTCAACCTATGCCTCGGTTCCTGGGCACCAAGGGAGCTCACGAATGGGGCTTCTCACCATTTTCTTTCAAAGGAAAAGGAAATTGCACTCTGTGCATGCTCACATCCAAGAGACAGGTATTAAGTCACCCTTGAAATAGAAGCATTCCACTCTGATCCTTGTTTGTTTGTATGGTTAATTCTTCAAGATAGACTCCTTTATATATAACCTCAAACCAAGGAAAAGGAAAACAGCTCATTCAAAAGAAAATTGCCTAAATATTTCCACACAAATGCGGCTTGCGGTTGACTGTATTCAGTGTTGCTTTCCTGTCCTGGCTGGTTACAAGATCCTTCCAGGGAGCATATTTCAGGGTATGAGAATGAGGCCAGTGGCTGCTGATGTTAAGAGGACCTGGCATCTGAACTAAGCAGAGAGGGGGCTGGTTGCACAAATTAAAGTCAAACACATCACAGCCCGATTAGCAGACATGGACTTACATGTGTTGTCTAGTTGATTTTTTTTCTCTCCAAGTAACAATGAGGCAATTAATAAGCAAACAAAGAGGCAATTCCATTTATTTCCTATCATTATTTGTTGTCACCTCCTCTAGTCTTAATTTTTCATTCTAGTTACCTGGGAATACAACTTACAATTGAATATAAGAGTAAAAATTAAATACAGGCAGCAATTTAATCTGTGGCTCACTTGTTCTGGGTAACAGGAAATTTCACCCAAATGCAGCTTGAGGAAAAAAGTATGCATATTATGTTGGGAACAAAATTAGTTCTCTTACTGCCAAAAATAAAAAAATAATATGTTGGGATCTTTTTTTTTCTTAAGCAGATTTAGAATTTGATGGAGCCACCTTTTCTTGTAGTGGAGTATTCCTCTCAATGGGTGAATTCACCCATGAAGAGCTTTAATTACTTCATATTTTTAAAAGATTTTTTTATTATATTAAGAGAGAAAAAAGGGAGGCAGAAGTGTGAGAGAGTCATTTGTGTAGGAGAAGCTGAAAGCTGTATGTGGGAGGTAGGTTTAAAATGCAATATCTTTAATGAACAAAAATTTCATCCTCACAGTAAAGAGGCTGTTTTTGAAATCTGTCACAGGGGACAGTTCCATGAGGCAGCAGGTTGAAAGTTACACTTGCGAAACTAGTAACTACTAATTTAAAACAAGTCAAAGGACAAACTCAGCACAACATTTTTGTTTTATTTTTTCCCACATTAATTTGTCTCAGGGAACATTGAGTGCTGGGCTCACAGGTCCGATACAAGGAAGAATTGCAGCAGAAACTCAGAGGGGTTGAGGTGGCTTCCTGTTCTCTCCCTCTGGCCTGAAGCTTCCTTTGTTCCTCTAATCATGAAGCAGCTGTTTCCTTTGGAATCAAACATCTCAGCTGGTTGGCAGAGTCCCTACTTTCTGGATCCTGCTGCAAATAATTGACAGCAACTCTGAATGTTGATGTGAACTCTCCTTCTTCCCACCCTACTCCATCCCCCAATCTGTCCCCTTCCCTGCAACTCCTGAGTTCACTTTGAACTTCATGAGAATAATCAGAAAAAAAAAATAGTGGCACATGCATTTCAGATTCAGATCTTCCAAATGGCAAAGTAAGTCCTTCAAAATATTTTGGATCTAGTTTGGAAATGTTTCCAGACCCTCCTTTGTGAGGCAGCAGACACTGATGGTGAGCATCCCTTTCCCAGCTTGCCTATAAGAATCAGGATTGATTAGCAAACTTCAGTGTGTTAGCTAATGTTTACCAGAAACTGGGATACAACTTAATGTGGGAGACACAATGAATTGTAAGTTGTAAGTCTTTTCTTAGGAAAATTACAATTTACTGATGGACACCTTCATTGAGAACTTTAGAGTATAAAGTTAAGAATATGAGGGGCCTCATTTACTAACAAGTATGGAAGAAAAGACATAGAAAGGAAAAGAGTGGAGAAAACACAAAGCCACAGTTGAATCACTGAGAGAGAATGGAGAGTTCATAATATGCTATAAATTTTTGATAGAATGTAAAATAAAGAGGGAAGAAAGTATCTCTGGGGGAATAGAAGATGGGGGAATAAGTCAAGGGAAATCCATCAATGAAAGTATATTAGGGTTCTGCAAAGAACCTAGGTCAATACAATGTAGATAAAGAGAGATAGATAAGTAGATAGATAGATAGATGCATTCATACACACATACACATACATACAAAGACAGAAAATTTATTATAGGAATTGGGTTGGCATGGATATGGAGGCTGAGAAGTTCCACTATCTGTTGTCTGCAAGTTGGAGAACCAGGAAAGTGGTGGTTTAACTAGTCTAAAGACCTGACAATCAGGGAGAAGATGGTATTCATTTTGGTCTGAGTCCAAAAGCTGGAGAATGGTATTATTGACATTATGAGTAGAAGATAGCTGTCTCAGCTCAAGCATAGAGATCAAATTTGCCATTCTACCACCTTTCTCTTCTACTCAGGTCTTCAACAAATTCAGTGATACTCCTCACTCCATGTTGGAGAGGGTAATGCACTTTAGTCAGTTTATCAGTGTAAATGCTGAACTCCTCCAGAAATACCCTCAGGGGCACATGCAGAAATAATATCTTTCCAGTTATCTGGGCATCACTAGTCCAGTCAAGATGATACGTAGATTTGACCAGAACAGGAGGTATTCTGTATGAGTGAATTGATAGAAAAGGGAGTCAAGGTAATTGGAAAGTCTTGAGCAAAAATCCCAGAAGGTGGACAAATGCTTTGGACTTAGAAGTCATTTGGCTGTTGCTTTAATTACCCAGAGGACACAGTAAATTCTACAATAGGACATTCCATGCACTAGGTCCCAGAACATCCAGAAACAGGGACAGGAGAGGACTGCAGACAAGGATGGTGTCCTGCCTCTCATCTATGGTACTACTCTTCCTATGACATTCACTCCTCTGAAGTCTAGGGAGGTGACTCTCCCGTGGCTCATGAATAGAGACCTGCACATGTGAGGCAGAAGGGTGGATGACTTCAGAAATAAACTCCATCTAACTCCTTAGGATATAGTGAGGACTAATCAAGTACTTAACCTAGTAGCTGTACAATGATAACTCCATATGTCTGCTATATTATAACAGTATAATTTATTATTATTATTAAGGAGAAGGGTATATTTAAAGTGGTAGAAGACTGATTTAGCTAGAGTCGGTGTGTTCTCTGGAAAAATGCAAAGAATTAAGTTAAAAAGATAAAGACATCAAAGTGATATTAAGGGGTAATTGATAACAGACAATGTTTAATATGAGCAGATAACTTTTTGTGAAATGTGCTCTTCAAGTGCATATTCTCTTGACAATTCTTAAACAAATGTAAAACTAGTGAGTAACTGATGTTTACTATAATTTGCAATTATTGCATAACCATAGAGTTGAGTGATTGATTGAGTCAGGTGGCCTGGCAATTTTGAATCTGCCACATAGGATCCGTGAGACCTTGGGCAAGTCACTTAACTTTTCTGAGCCTGTTCCTTATTTGCAAAATGGAAATGAGGTGGTGGAAGGGCTAAGTTAATATAAGCCAACATGGGCTTCAGTTTTATTAATAACCCTTTGATTAATAGCAAATAATAAAAATAACTGCAAAATAACCAATAATAGTAATATACTAGGTATGTCTGTTTGTAGTCAAAACACTACTGATTTATAAATTTTCATCTTATTCTTCATACTAAAGAAAACTCTAAATAAGTTGTCTGCCAATATCCAGACTTTACTTTATAATAAGGGGCAGAAATTACAATGACAGGCTCAATGCTTGGGGTGGAAATAACTAGCCTTACAGAAATTGAAATTCCTAGTCTATATGCTTGGAGTGAAATAAGTAGCCTGATAGAGGATGAAATTCCAAGTCTGCAAGTACTTCACATTTTACAGAGACTCTAACCACTTTTGTGTTCATACTTACAGTGACTCTTATGTGTGGAGAGGGGTTTTTGTTTAAATTGCCTGAAAACCAGATGAAACAGGGCTCTTTCTTTGGGTTTCCTCAAAGCATTAATGAACCATACTCCAGAAGTAGTGGCTTTTGTTGTGTCATTCCTGGACCCAACAACATCAGCATGGTCTGGGACCTTGTTAGAAATGCAGGTTCTCAGGCCCACCCAGCCAGCTGAATCAGAAGCTGGTAGGGAGCAGAAAGGTGAGCTGTGTGCTGCAAGCCGTCCCAGGGATTCCAGTGCTCACGTGGTTTGTGCCACCTGGTAAATCGAAGCAAATATCAGAGTTGGCCCAAATCACACAGTAGGCATAGCTATTAGAATTATTGTTGGAGGCACATGCACATATGTTGTTCCTCCATTTTCCATGTGATACCTTCCTCTTCTGACACATTCTTCCTTTTAGATGTGTTAATATTATTAACCAGGCTGTGTTGATGTGACTCTCCCCTGAGCCTCAAAGTCATTCCTGTCACCTCCGATCATGTGTTGACTTAATTAGTTTAACTCTTAGAAGGCAGCTGTATTTTCCACTTCTTAAGCTGTATTCCTCCACTTTTTCCTGAATCACTGTCAGTGACTGAAATACTAACTTTAGGAGGATTATACTTTGGGGTGTTGGGCAGTTGTTAGTTTTGGGGTGTCTTAATGGGAAAACTGTTTAACTAAAATTTCTGCGATGTTGCTGTTTAAATGACCATCCACTGCTAGAGAAACTCTGGACATCCTAGAGAAGGAAGTGCACAGGGAAGCAGAAGAAGAGACACGATAACGAGTCTGGATAAAGTTTCCAAAGGGAGACTGGATTCTAAAGCAAGAATGAATGAATGCCCATAAGAAGGTGTGGTTTGGTGATCAACTTTGGACAAATATCAGATGTTCTGGACTACTTGGTCCTTACAAATTGAGTGTAGGAGTAGACAAATAGAGTCATTATTTTCTACCCACCCATCCATCCATCTGTCCATACATTTATGCATCCACCTACCAACCATCTGTTTCCTTCTCCCTCCTTCCATTTATCCCTCCATTCATCCAACAACCATCCATTCATCCATCCATCCATCTGTCCATTTCTCCACTAGGCATCTATTTACCATCTATTATGTGCCAGACACTCTACAGCAATGGACAGAGAAAATTACCCACCCTCATGAAGCTTTCTTTTTGGTGAGAAACAAAGGTAAGACACAGATAGTGAATTATATGAGAGCAGGCATGGTGGTACAAACCTGTAAACAAGCTACTCAAGAGGCAGAGACAGCATTTTAATTCAAGGCTTGTCAGGGGCAAAAGTTAGTGAGACTCTATCTCAGAAACAAACTAACAGAAAAAGGACTGGAACCATGGCCCAAGAGGTAGAGTGCTTGCCTAGCAAGCATGAGGCCGTGATTTCAATTTCCAGTACTAAAGACCCCTCCCCAAAAAAGTGAATTATAGGAACTGTTTAATGGCAGTGTATTTAATGGAGACAACTAAAGAAGAAAAGGGAAATCAGTGGAGCCTAAAATTGAGGAGCACAATTTTAAATTGGTGATAAGGGTGGGTCTTTAAGATATTGTGACACTTAGAAAAGATCTTGGAAGATCTCTTCAGGATGGAGAGCTTTCTGCCTAAAAGGAACAGCAAGTGGAAATTCCTGGAGGTGGGGTATGCCTATGTGTTCAGCAAGAAGTGTAGTACAGAGATGGAGGGTGTGAATGAGGAAGAGCAGAAGGCCTTGAGGTCAGAGTGCAAAAAGCATCCAGGTCTCCTTGAGCTGTTAAGTCCACTGAAAGGTGTTTTGTTTGTATTTAGAAAGATCTAATACACACAGTCTACAAAAACCAATGGTTGTCCCTTCCACGCAAATGTTGATGTCACAAGAGGATTCCTGGGAGTCAGTGGCTAACTGGGAAAGTTTCTCTGATGAGATGAAAAACTTGCAAAACATGAAAAGAGAAAAGGAGTAGTGGACAAAAAAAAAAAAAAAAATCAGGGGAAAATTGATGGGTGCTCCTGGCTCACAACTGTCATCCTATCTACTTGGGAGGCTGAGACAGGGGAGATCATGGTTCCAGGCCAGTCCAGGCCAAAAAGTTTGTGAGACCCCCATCCCAATGGCTAAAAGCTGTGGTATGCACTTGCCATCCCAGAAATTGCAAGAAGTATAAAATAGGAGGATCATTGTCCAGGCCAGCCTGGGCAAAACGTGAGAATATATCTCCAAAATAATCAGTGTGAAAAGGGATGGAAGTGTGGCTCAAGTGGTAGAGTGCCTGTCTCGGAAGGGCAAAGCCCTGAGGTCAAACTCTAGTACTGAGAGTGAGAGTGAGAGAGAGAGAGAGAGAGAGAGAGAGAGAGAGAACACAATGCTTACTAAGAGAGCAAGGAAATTAGTCATCTTTTCTTTCATGCAGGTTCTGAATGCATGTTGTGAGAGTTTCAGAATGGCCAGTCAGGCTAGTAGTATCCAGTGTCCACTAAGTGTCAGTCCTGGAGGGTAACAGTTGGGTAACAGACCTCCCAGGACTCTAGGCCACACTGTAAACCGTAAGACCCAGACTGACCTCAAAACGTCCATACTCTTGCTGTACTTAGAGTACTGTGAGGGGGTGAGATGCCAGTAAGAATAGCAGTAGCCACAGTGGCTATGTTCTAGAGAGGGCTTGGATGCAAAGGCCACTCACAGAGGTTCTCCACAGCCATCTAACTTTCCATCTCTGGATAACAATTGCAGAGGGCAGAACATTTTCGGATTATACATGACAAAAGTATTGATTAGGTAGTGAATTCAGGATGGCTTTCCATAGGAGATGACATTGGGCTGGGGCAGTTTTGAAGGAATTCTTAGAATTTTGATAAAGCAGGTAGAACTGATGTGCTGACACATCTCTAGTTAATTCTGGACTAAAATGCTTTTTTTTTTGTTCTGTATTCCCTTATTTAAATATACTGCTAATAAGTTTGGTTCTCCAGGTAAGTCAGGTGGCCTGCCACATCTCATGTCAATTTGCCTTCATTTTAATTTTATTTATTTATTTTTGTGACAGCACTGATGTTTGAACTCAAGGCCTCCTCTTTCTAGGCAAGTACTTTACCACATAAGCAATGCCCCCAGATGTTTTTTGTTTTAGCTTTATTTCAGGTAAGGTCTTACATTTTTTTCCTCAGGGCCAGTCTCAGTCTGTGATCCTCCTACCTACACCTCCTACATAGCTGAGATTACAGATGTGTAGCACCATAACTTGCTTACTGATTGAGATGGCATCTTGGATACTTACTTCCCAGGTTGGCCTCTAATTGTGAGCTTCCTCATCTCTCCATTTGACTTTCATCCTTGCCTTTTTATCTGGTGTTTTTTGACATCTTATCTCTGGAGGCTGCATGGTAAGCTCTGGGGAAAGTAAACAGTGCCTTCTCTGATTGTTTGGTAGTGACATTGTGCTACAGATGGCAATGCTGCAGTTAATACCAAGAGGGTTGGTATTAATTGAGGATGAGTGCCATGGACTAAAGGAAATCTCCAGGAAGGTGAGGACCCCTGAGTATGGTGCTCACAGCTATGCCTTTCCTAGAGCACCATCCTGCACCATTGCAGGGTAGATGTGGGTGTGGAACTTGCATGCAGTATTCCATCTTTTTCCTTGTTTGGAAAATGCCATCTCTCAGGAATTACTGGAAAGAGGCTGTGTTTTGGAAGAGATGGGTTTCACTATAAAAAACAAAGGGACAGTTCCCTTTGTTTGGCCTATGAGTCCAATTTTGAATAGACTGATAGAATGAAGCTAAGAACCTAGAGTCACAGTCAGTCAGGAAACTTCTACCATTAATCCTGTGCTTTTGTTCAAATGAGATTTTTTCCTAGAAATTATGGAAAGATAGGATAATGTATGCTTTGCCCAGGGAGTGAACTCTGTAGTAATTAAATACCAAGCATTTCTAGAAGTTTCTCAGTGGAATTTTAAATTATCTACATAAAAAAGAAAAGAAAAGAAAACAAAGTTGGCTACCTGTTTCATCTCACATTTTTATAGAGTATGGAATTTCTAATAAAGTGATGTATAATATTTTATTTTGTCATACTTACTATCACAGAAAGGGAACATAAGTTTTAACATTTTTGTAATTTTAAATGAATGTCACTATGTGTATTATTGCATTACTTTTCTTATGGTTTAACCATGTAATTTAGATGTCATGTTAGGATCTTGTTAAAGGTCACATGAGAGAGCATTTTTTCTGGAGGCACAATGAGCTAGCCTCACTGTGGCTGGCATAATTATGGTAACTCAATATTACCCATCTTTTCTCACTCCAGTTATGCCTTCTTCAATTTTTCCCCCACAATTGTCAAGATGCTCAAATTCGTCACATAAAAGAAAGTGGAGATTATTGCATGCAATTCAGTAACTTCCCCTGTGGGGAAACTGGACCACTTTGAAGTTCTCTTTATTATCAAACTTCATTAAGTTTATACCAGTGGTTGTCTCAAATTAATATTGTAGAGAGCAGCGTTTTGCAAATTTGTCATTTGCAGATTGCATTAAACTGAGCTGATTTAGCTATGTTGTTTAGAAAAATGATATAATGCATATTTATTCTCAACTATTAGGTAGTAAATGTATAGCAATTACTAAAAGTGTGCAGGCTGGCAACAAATCCCCTAAGTGTTGTCTCTGCTTTATCAGGAAGTCCAATTGCTTTCAAATTCACTTAAACAAAAATTTACTGAGCATCTATTTTGAGTCAATAACATGTTAGGACTGGAGTTGTGGCTCAAGCATAGAGTGCCTGCTTTGCAAGCTCAAAGCCCTGAGTTCAATCTCAAGTCACACACACACACACACATACACACACACACGCAAAATCAATGCAGTGTCAGACATAAAGACCATCGAGGCCCATGAACCTGGAGGGGGAATAACAAGCCCAAACAATCTCTCCAACTAACAAAATGGAGTTAAGTGTTCTGATGGACGAGCCACAGAAGGTCAGAGAAGGGGAAAGAAAAGAGAAGAAAGACCAGTAAAAGTCAGGAACAGTCTAAGTGATGGGAACAGAGTGGTATTCAGAGAAAATCGGCCACAATGAGACTAACACTTGAAGAGGGCCTGAAAACTAGAGAAGTTTTTAAGCAGAAAAGGAACCTGGTTCGGTCCGTGCTTTAGAAGGCTCACTCTGAGGCCAGGCGTGGTGAGGCATACTTGTAATTCCAGCTACTCAGGAGGTTGAGGTAGGAGGATAGCAGTCAGAAACTGGCTTGGGTAAAATTCTCAGTCTCTGAAAAACAAACCAAAATTTAAAGGGCTGGTGGCATGGCCCAAGTGGTAGAGTTTTTGTAGCAAGAATCAAACCCTGAGTTCAACCCCAAATATCATCCAAAATATAACAAAAAAGAAGACTCAGTATAGAAATGATGCATGAGAGGAACTGGAGATTGTGAGGTATGGCTGAAGGCAGGACAAACATGTCAGAGTCGAGATAAGCCATCATGAATCTGTGGCAATGAGAATATAGAATAGAGAAAAGAGGGAGAATTTGAGAACTATTTCAAAGGTTTGTTAACCATTGAGACCCTTTCTCTTTCATGAGTGCATTTCGAAGGTCTGATGGGGAAACACGTGCTTCTTTTGGGCTGCACGAATAGAACATATGCTATGAGTCCTATTCCCATCACGAATCAATGGCTGAAGAAGGTAGGCCACTGCCCCCTTCTATTCAGGAAGGAACAGAGCTTGAACTGATAGAACTTGTGAATAAACAACCTCCTGCCTCAGTTTCCCTCAGAGTGGTACACCATCCCTCCCACTTCTTCCTTCTTCTTGACAGTTGCTGCCTTGGTGGTGGGACATACAGCAAGCCTCCTTTCTCAGTTGGATAAGATGAGAACAGTGCGAAGGCCAGCTGGGAAAGTCACTGCCAGCTATATCCCCAAAATGAAGGGGCTTGATAATAAGAAAGTGCAGAGCTTTCTGGATTGAAGTGCCTTGTAGGCTCCTGAAGTCTCAATGAATGCTTTTCATGTGGGTTCACAGTGACGTGATTGCTTCAACTTCCCTGGCCTCATCCTTACAGAAGGCACTGTTAAATGCAGGACATCCTGGAAATGGCCTGGGACCAGTAATCATACAGTCCTGGTCTGCAAACTCATATACATTAGTTCTGGTATTTCAGGCAAATTACTTGACTTCTCTTGACCCTATTACCTTATCAGTAAGTGAGGGTCACAACCTAATTTTCTTTGTTGCTAAATGGATCAAATGTTATGGGAAATACAAAATTCTTAACACAGTGTAATGAATATTCTTTTTTTCCCCCTACCTTTCACCAGAAAAGGAAATTCTTTGACTAGAGCTTCCAGCTAGAGGCACCAGAACATCCCAACATTCTCCCATAATTTATTAACTTTTCTATAAGTGTGCACTTCTCTCTGATAAACTGGCCTTTTGAGGACAGGTTATTCCCACGTGTATTTCTTTTTCCTGTACTCAAAATGGTCCTAATCTACCCACCCTTAGAGGCAGAACTCTGGCTCATCTTGCTTTACTTATTACCAATAAAACTATGGAAGGCATAAACAGTTTTTCAAAGGTTGAAGTTTGCTATTGTAAATGCCAGCACACTTAAGAAAATGAGAAGATAGGCAACAGCACCATTTGTTGAAAATGAAACAGAGTATTTGTGAGATGGGGGCAAGAGGCGGTATGTGTGGCCCCTGCACACATGATAAGCCCATGTTCCAGCTATCAGAGGCTGAAACAAGATGAAAGTTTATCATATACAAAAATGAATTGGGAGGGGCAGTAGATATGATGACTCCACAGACATTCTTCATGTTCATGATGCTCAGCATCTCTCTTGATCAAAATGACTGCTTGAGCCCCAGCCCTCAAATCCATATCCTAAGAGGGAAGAATGATAACAAAATAAAGACTGTATCTTTTATCATTTAAGAATATTGCTCAGCAATGTGATCTCTGACTCCTTCTTCTCATCTGATGCACTGTAACCTCATAGTTTCCTCGAGTGACAAGGGACTCTAGAATGTACAGACTTTTAGTTAGGTAACATGTACTCTAGCATATGGGGAGAAAGGAATGCATGGGTAGCCACAAGTGCCTTAGGCAGTAGGTTTTGCTATCCTCACTTTTCAGAGGACAGAGAAATGAGTTCTGGTGAATGTATGAGTTCTGGTGGTCTCTTGCTGCATAAGAAATGAACCCAAATTTAGTGACTTAAATTAACATTTTAATATGCTCACAATTTTGAAGGTTAGGAATTTGAATGGGGTCCAAATCCAACAGGAATGGTTCCTCTGGGCGCAGCAGTGACTATGGCTTCATCTGGAGTGGTTTGAAGAGGAAGAGGCAGTTGGGATGGCATTAGGAATGTCCATGTCTGGGGTGCCATTCCTGACATCTGCTGTGCTCTTTAGATCTTTTCCACACTGTGTCTAAGACAGCTTGCTCACTGTCATGCTTGGACTGTGGCCGGGATGGCTGGAGTGGCTAAATTTGGCCAAGCCTCTGTCTTTCTTCATGGGGATCTTCCAGATGGCTAGCTTGGGCTTCCTCACAGCATGGCGGTCCTTAGACTTGAATTTCTTCCAGTAGTGGCTGGTTTTCTTCCAAAAACAGTGTTCCAAGAGAACAAGGCAGAAGCTACAGATATTTAAATCCAGTTTTAGAAGTCACTCTTCTGTCACAACTCATTACAGCCAATCCAGGTTCAAGGAATTGAAAATTAGACTTCACATCTCATTGAGATGAGTAGCAAAAATTTTACAGCCATCATTAATCTAGTATAAAGGGATGTTTAAGGAAACACAGCTAGGAAGCCAACTGGCCAGCTCTGGATCATAGACTTTCCTTTATACTGTGTGAGATCAAATACAAGGCGTTGATATTTTTAAAGAGTGAATTAAACCAGTTGATTTTTAAAAGAATGAATATTTATAGTGGCTGCAGAGTAGTGAGAGGTAGTGAGAATTTGTAATATTGGTATCTTTGTTGGGTGCATAGACTCCAGTGCTCAATGGAGTATCCCTTGGGACGCTTCACCAAGCTCTTTCAAGTTAAGTCCCTTGCTAAGTATAGCTGCCCCCCACATTCTCTCTCCAACTCCTTCCAGCTGGAAGCAACTGGGCTGCTGCTCTGCTGTTACTTTCATATTTGTGAATGCTCTTACGTCTGGGACATCAGATTGCCTCATTTAAATTTAATTTGAATTTCTGTTTGAAGAATCAACCTGAGACATCAAAGAGAATCCAAAAAATGTACCACACAATAAATTATCAAACGACTTCTGAAAACATTGCACTTTTATATCTGGAAATATTGGATCAAAACTCCAATTTCTTTTATTGTTAAATTAAAGAGAGACTTAAAACAAAACAGTCATATGACATTACATGTATCCAACAGACAAATTGTTATAACCTGGTGAGGTTATAACCATCGATACATTTAATTTATAATGAGTCAGATTTTCTCAGTTGCTAAGCTTTGACTTGATTTCAAGTTAATTTTCTTAAAGTCATAAAAATATTATTTAGAGTCTAGGTCACAGATGCCTAATTTGCAATCTGGGAATAATTAAATCTACTCAAAACAGACTAAGTTTGGTGTGGAAATGTGGCCTTTGAGAAACCAACTTCTCAAAGAAACATTCCACCTTAATTATTTGTGCATTCAGTTTTTGAAGATCTAAAGCCCCTTTCACAGGTTAACCTATTTGGAAGGTTCTGTGCCATAGTGAATTAGCCTTTGCTGTGTATCTGTTCAGGTTCTTGGGGGAATAGATGAATGGAAAAAACATTCAGTGGGCCTTCCAAGGTGCAAACGTATGCACTCTCTCTACTCAAGGAGAGAGAAGAGCACCTGTTAAATGAGCAAATGACCATATTTCGCCTTCTCAAAAACTTGACAGGTGATCAAAAACTTGAATGGCCAGCATCTTGACATACCAACAACACAGATCACAAAGAAATGGTGGAGAAGTTATGGGTCATAGACGTAAGAGATTTAGCTAAGGATCATGATACAGAGAAAAGACTTTCCCTTCCAGTTGAGTGAACAGAGATGAACTTTTTTATCTCTCAATCAGATAATACTTACTTGAAAGAATTAAGTTAAGTGAAGAAATTGTTATTAATAAACTGAAAAATTTTAATATCAAAACAGCAGTTGTTTTTCAAAAAGAAGGAGTTGGCCATGGAATTCTAGGGAAATAACAGTATTCCTCATAGATGCTAGGGAAGATTCCTCATTTATTTTTTCTTTTTTTGACAGTAATGGTTTGAACTCAGGGTCATGCACTTGCTAGGCAGGCACTCTACCACTTGAGCTGCGACCCCAGCCGTTTTTGCTTTGGTTGTTTTGGAGCAGGGTCTCGTGTTTTATGTACAGGCTGACCTGGTCCACAATCCTATTTACACTTCCTATGTAACTGGGATGACAGGCACATGCTACCACACTCAGCTTTTATTGGTTGAGAGGAGGTCTCACTACCTTTCACCTAGATGGGATGACAACCATGATTCTCTCAATCTCAGCCTCCTGAGTAGTTAGGATTATAGGTGTAAGCCACTGCACTAGGCAAGCTTCTTATTTTATGTTTCAAAAAGCCTATTGATGGATCTTTCACTTGTCTTTTCCCTCCCTCTTGCTCTAGAAGTAGAAGAGAGGGTTCTAATGTATAGAATTGAATTTGTCTGTTAACACAGTTATAGGAATGCAAAATGTGTCCCTTAGCAATGCAGTTTGGATTTCAGAAGGACTGGACAAAAGTGATAGGATGACAATGGGAAAGACCCATGCAAGGAAGCCAACTTCTTCAGCAAAGCAGCAAGTGGACAGGGGAAAGTGTGGTTGTTAGGAGGATTGATTCATGTGGTGGAAGCATTGATTGAGTTGTTAGCAGTGCTGATGAAATGCCCTTACTTTCACCAGGTCACATAGCCCAGTCCTGACTGTGCTTTGGGAAAATGGGTTGAAGTGGAGAGGAGATATGCATTATTACCTGGGCTACAGTGGTTTGGCATGTTGCAGTGTGAACCAACTCACAATGATGTAAATTGTTCATCTACACTGTCCACTCAAATTCAAGAAGCACTGGCATTTTCAAGGTGTATGCATATTGGTATGTGTGTGAAACAGGGTTGAAGAGGGAATGTGTTTGCATGGGTATGAACTAAGCAGGACCTCAACCCTCAGACTGCAAGTTTCTGCATTTTAAAAAATGGTAGTTATATTCCAGTGGATTCCAGAGTGGTTACTAGCTTTTCTTAGAAAGGGCCCATCTCCATGCTCCTCGCTCATCATACTATGTCCAAAAGCCTCTTGAACGCTCTTCCTCTGGTGTGGAGTGGGTCTCTAAAGGAAATGACAAAGGATTCATCTGGTCCTCTTTATCACAAGTCCAGTAATAGGAGTTTCAGCTGTTCTTTTGGGTATTTCTTTTTCTATATCTATGTTATGAGTTAGCAGTATAGACTTTTAGAAGGTCTTATTTTAATTGAGTAGTCAAACAACAGAGAATTGTCTGTTAGC
Source organism: Castor canadensis (assembly GCF_047511655.1). Classification (NCBI taxonomy): domain Eukaryota; kingdom Metazoa; phylum Chordata; class Mammalia; order Rodentia; family Castoridae; genus Castor; species Castor canadensis. Next base: position 34,857,685 of record NC_133404.1, on the reverse strand, counting down.
CCTGACTGAGTAGAACATAAAAGTGTTCTGAAATTAAAAATAATGTGAGCTGAAAGAGGTAACAGAGGAGGAATTGTGTGAATGGAAGAACTGCCAACCCCTTTCTCACTGAATAACGTTCATCTCTAACACTAACTCCCATTAGATTTCAAAACTGTAGTGTAACCTAAGTATCTTCTCTTTCTAATGATCAAGAATAATGATATATATTAATAATGAAAGATATGACTGTAAAATAGATACAGTGTGTGTGGGGGTACTAGTGAGGATGAATGAAGGAGGTTAAGGTGAAGCAATTCGGTTGATGGACTTCATATACTTATATGAAATAGAACAAAGAAACCTCTCCTAATTGCTTTAAGTGGTGCAGGGAGGGGGTTGAAGTGGAGTGATGACGGGAGCGACATAATTTATGTACAATGTAAGTCTAATCAGAACTATCACTACAAATCCCCCTGCATAATGAACATATTCTAATAAAATTTAAAAATAATAATTTTTTAAAAAAGGATAGTGGTACATTTCTATCTAAAACACAGGGGTAGAGTTTATCCAAATCTATTGGTTTTGATATGCTAAGTCAACATGACTTTCAACTGTGGTCCCTGTCACCATCTGCTTGACCTTTGCTTCAGATAAAACACTGATCATCCAGTGCCCTGGCTCCCTGTCCATAGCTGTGGAGACACTGCTGCCAAAGTTTTCTTCTAAAACACAGATTATATCATGCCATTTCTTTGCTCAAGGTGTGACAATGGCTGCCCATCATGTTTGGAATCTAGCTTCTCCTACCTGTCACCCTAACCTCCACCCACACATCCACTAAGCAGTTTAATCAGATGGAAGGCTTCAAGATTGGACCAGCCATTGCCCACCATGACTTGCTCTTTCATTCCTCCATGGCTACTGCTTAAATGGCCTGCCTACCACGTTCTACACCATCTACCTCCATGTGACCTTTAATTGCTAGACAAGAGCTCACCTGTTCTGTTCTTTTATTGAAACATTTAACAAACCATGAATGGATATTTCCTATGAGAATGAACTAATATATATTTTTTAGATGTCATCATATTTCATAGTTATGAAAGGAAGATATAGATTTCCTTTATCTACAAATACTTATATTGTCAAGGAAAGAGGAAGAAACAAGTACTTTCATAAATGGTACATCATTCCTGTGGTGTTGGTATGAGGAAAAGCATCGACAAAGTGCTCAACTCCTGGCCCAAAAAAAATAAAATGGTAAACACAAAGGAATAAACAAAGCAAAATATGTAGTTCTCTGAGGTTATAATCCAAACTAAATTTAAACAATTATACTTTGGTAAAAATATAATCTTTTTATGTTATTTGTATTTGTGTATACTATTATATAATTATTTAAAATTAATTTAATGCAAAAAAATAGTGGGTAGATTTGATGAATTGAAATTGTATGCTTTTTATATACCAAATAGCTTGCTCAGAAATATATTACAAAATATTTTAAACTACTAAAACACTGATTTTTATAGAAAAATATATTCAAAGTCATGGGATATTATTTCAACAAAGAAGCTTCATAATGGAAATTTTGGGCAACCAAGCATTATAATAATGAGCTAATATCAAGAATAAGCAGATTATCCATATAGAACTTGTAAGCCTGCAAAATTGTTATGATGCACGGGTCACAGTAAGAATATGGGAGATGAGAGAGGAGAAGGAGCAAAGTGAGGGGTAGAGACAGGCATGTCTCTGTGGTAGTTACAGAATGGTAGAGAAAAGCCATTGGGAACACAGACCTCCAAGACAAGACAGAAAGAAGGGAAAGAGGAAAAGTGAGTCACTAGCTTCAGCTTCCATAAAGATCAGCCCTTTGTCGTTAAAGTTGGATCCTTGCAAAGGTTTATTAAATCTCTCCAACCCTTCTAATCATATATGATAAAGCAGGAAACAATGTCCTTTTAGTCAACTAGTACACCTGAATCCAGAGTCTATTCACAAGCTTTTACCTTATATGTAATTTTGTAGAAACAAGCAAAATTATATTTTGGCATGGAAACATTCAAAATTTTTCTTCTTGGGCTGGGATGTAGCTCGGTGGTACAGCACTTGCCTAGCATGCACGAGGCCCTGGGTTCGATCCCAGCCCCAAAAAAGAAAAGACAAAAAAAAATACTTTCCCCTCAAAATTTTTCTTCTCATAGAAGAGAACTTCAGAAATAATTAAAGGTCATTTAACACAGTTCTCAGATGTTTTAGAAACACAATCTCTCAAATCTCATAATCCCAACATAAATAAAAATAAGAGAAGGTATAGTTGTAATTATAATTAGTTGAGATGATTTTAAAAATTGAAAATAAAAGCCTACCATCGTGCTCATGCCTATAATCCCAGCTACTCAGGAAACAGAGAACAGGAGGATTACAGTTCGAAGCCATCCCAGGCAAATAAGTTGCAAGACCCTATCTTGAAAAAAAACAACACAAAAAGGGCTGGCACAGTGGCTCAGGTGGTAGAGCACCTGCCTAGCAAGTGTGAAGTCCTGAGTTCATATTCCAATGTTGCTAAAAAAAAAAAAGAAAGAAAATGAAAATGAAGATGCACATGAGAAATGTTTGTGCAGTTGGGGTGAATTATTTGATTGTAAGAATTAGTTTTATTTATTTATTTATTTTTGTGGTACTCACAAATGATAGTCCAGGGCTTTATCATTGGGTAGAATTAATTTTAGGGACCCAGAATCCATAATACAAGAAGGAAAAGTTAATAGCCAACAATGAAAATATGAAAATAATTTGGTTTGACACATCATAAGTAACAACAAAAATCACCACGCTAGAGCATGTGACCAGAAGCTATGCCTCAAGTTGGTATTTATTAAGTTATTATTTACTAAGGACAGTAGGTGTGTCTTGGTGATCGAGTGAGTGAGGTCTGGTTTTAATCCCCAGCACCACAAGTGATGGTGATGATGATGATAATGGTGATGATGGTGATAGATAATAATAATATTTACTCAAGTGTAGGTCGGGAGTTTGTTAAGCTCTTGGTGTCTGAGTGGATGAAAGTGCTTCTGCTGAATTTTGTGCCATGAAACAAATATAGAAGACACTTTCAACTGTGTGTTGTATCCAAAGGAAGAGCAATTCAGTGAATGTACAATTTTGAGAAAAGCCCCAATTCACTTTCCTAAAGGTGTTTTATAGGGTAGTGGAGAAATAAGTACCTCATAAATAAAGCAACAAATGATGAATAGCAGGTAACAAGCACTATGGAGGAAATAACAAGTTGTCCAGATGGAGTACAGTGAGGGGACCTTGTTTAGTTCAGGGTGGTGAAGATGTGGCCTCCAAAAAAACTGAAGTCAGTTATGTGAAGACCTGGGGCAAGAAGGCCTTTAAATAGAAGGCAAAGTATCTTTTTGCTGTTGTTTGGTTTTGTTTTTTCGATGGTACTGTGTTCTGAACTCAGGGTCTTGCACTTGTGTGACAAGTGATCTATCACTTTAGCCACACCACAGTCCTTTTGCTTTTAGTTTGTTTTTCAGGTAGGGTCTCACACTTTTGTCCTGGGCAGCCTGATACCATGATCCTCCTTCTTCTTCCTCTGAGTACCTTGGATCAAAGATGGGCACCACTGCTCCTAGTCTTGGTTCTCATTTTCTAAATTGGAAAGAACTTGGCTTGAGTGACAAACTAGAAGACCCTTGTGTCTGGAGCAGAAGGGGTGGAGCACAGCATGAAACCTACAGCTAGAGAGGTGGAAAGGCCAGATGCTGGTACACACACAAGTGGAATGTGTTTGACTCTGAGTGTAATGGGAAGTACGCATTTAATTGGTCTGTGGTGTTGTTGAGGTCTGGGCAAGGAATGGTAGGAATTAATACTACAATGGTGAAACAAATGAAAATGGATGGATTGAAGATATAATGTGGAGTAAATCTGGTACAGTTTTTTTAATGCATTATGTTGTGTTGGAGGTTTTGTGCAATAAGGAAGAGTCATCTAGAATGTGACCTATTGTTTACTTTGCTACCTGAATACATAATAGAAGCAACTGAAAAAGTAAGACCTGAATAGAGACAGCGGACAGGTTTTGGGTGGATCTGAGAAGTTTACTTTGGGTCTAGCTGTACTGTAGATGCTGCAAGGCATCCAATGGATGGCTAAAAAGGCAGCTGAGTGCAGAAGGCAGGGGCAGGTGAACTGGATATGTGAGCCCGGGTATTACCAACATGCATATGATGCCATACACAAATCATTGAAATGCATGAGCTTACCTAAGAATGGAGTATAGAGAAGAAAATGAAGGGGTTCTATTCTGAAGACCTGAGAAATCTAAATTACAAGTTAAAAAGGAGGAGAAGCTCATGAAGGAAACTAGGAAGTATCAATCAGAGAAGTAGGAGCAAAGTCAGGACTGAGTTGTCACAGACATCTTCTTCCAGAAGAATGAAGTATCTTAAATATCACTAAGTTTCAGTGAAGGGGACAGAAGAAGGTCCATTAGATTTGGGAGTGGAGATAATTATTGATGATAATAAAGAAAAATTCAGGCGATGAATAAGTGGAAGATAGCCATAAGTGGACTGAAGCATGAATAAAATGGGAAAGAGATGCTGCAGACAATCGCAAGAAGTTTCTTATGACAAAGAGAAGAGAAATGAGCTAGTAGCTAGAGGAGTCCCTGGGACCCAATGCACATTTTGAAAAGAATGAGAAATGCTATAATATGCATATGTACTGATGGAACTGTTTCAGATTTGAATATAGGAACAAAGAAGAGTATTAACTATGGAAGCAATGCTCTTAATCAAACTCTAAGACGGGAAAGAACTCTAAGATGAGAAAGTCCAGAACTCTGAAGGGAGAATGGGAAGATGATATAGATCCAAGAATAGTTGTAATGGAGAAATAAGAGCTAATCCAGTGATGAATTTCATTTACCCAGTGATATATGTTATAAAATTATCAGTTAAAAATAAGGAGGGAAGCAGTGTGTGGTGGTGCACACGTGTGATTCCACCACTAAAAAGCCTGAGGCAGGAGGGACTTGAGTTCAAACCAAGCTTCAGCTAGATAGGGAGATCCTGTCTCAAATAGTGATGGTAATAATTATAATAACAATAAATAACAGCAAAAATAATCAGATGAGATGGTTTGGAAATGGGTTGATAAGGAAGTAGAGGTGTGATATAGTTGTGACAAGTGGAAAAATACACAGAATGGAAAAACATGAAAGAGGTTCTGGTTGCCATGAATCACCATTTTAAGGTTGGAACTCATTAATTTACAATAAAAACAAACTGTCTTATAGAATGATGTTCTGCAAAACTACTTAGTCGCCACATCACAGATGTAAAGAAACTGAATGAATGTGTATGAAAATATTGTAAATATTTCTGCGTGTGAGCAATAGGTGGGAGAGGGACAAGGGGATAGAGGGTTACTGAAACAAGTGTTTACAGTAATAAAAATGGTGTTGGGCTGGATAAGCACAGATATATCCATTCCACATGTTGGGGAGGATAGAGAGAAACTAGGATGTCTGTTAAGTCATTGGGTTGGGATGTCAAAGGGTAACTGCTTTGAGAAAATGTTTGCTGAACATACATCTACTGTATGAGTTTAGCTTTCCTCTTTTACAAATTGAACATGAATGTTTATAGCAATTGCATTTGTACTTTGTCAAGTTACATACCTTAAATAGGTACAGTTTATTACCTGTTGGTTGTGCCTCAATTAAATACATTTGCTTGTTTAAAAAATGGTGTTTATGCATTGTAAAGGGGATCAGTACTTCAGGTATCTCAACATGACTTAAGAATTGATTTCGGGAGAATGTTTGAGAACTTGAGCAAATGATCTCCAAGATCAGAAGTTATGTTTAGAAAGTGACATACCCAAACAATGTTTGCACGTTGAATAAATGAATAAAGAATAAAAAAAGAAAGTGACATGCATCTTGTACATGCTCTAAGTGGCCTTCAGTGGAGGCAGTTGCAAGCTGCAGGATGGAGGACATACCTGGTACAGATGGAAGTATGAACCTGGAGAGAGGTCCAGAGCCTCAGTGAGGCTTGGACCATCTTCTAGATAGAGTTGGTTGCTGTGTTCTCAGAGCTCTGATATGACTCTGCATTCTACCATTATGCGATTAGGTATAGCACTGTCTCAAAGTTTTTCTGGGCTCTCTTTTTCATTTTTCAATGACAAGGACTATGGTATTTCATCTCTGAGACTCACCTTTCTCTAGTTTATCCTTTACTATGTTTTCTACCTTAAAACTAGAGCTTGGCATATGATGGATCTTAAATAAAACTTTGTTGGAATGAATAAATGGTGATAAATTAATGAATTATCTATGTCAATTCTGAATCACTGTAATCATCTCTGTGTGTTTTGTTACTATTGCTACCAATTTCTTTCTGTGAGAACCTTTTAAGAATGCTTTTTGTTTGAGTTTCTCCAGTTTGTGAAATGCAAAACTCAGACTCTGAAATTTTTACTTTCTTAGGTATTGAATTATAAAGCTTTCAATTTTTTTTCTTTGGCCAAGTTCCTTTGAATATTAGAGACAGTGCTGGATTATGTACTAACTTTGAAAACAGAGGAGTGCCCAAGCCATTTATTACTCAAACATGAACATTTTTTATTCATTTGGAGACGTTATAAACACAGCAAACTGTAGAGTTTGAAGCAAAATATCAAAACTGGAAACAGTTCACACGAATTTTAGTGTGGAAGGAAACTCTCTGGCTGCACTTGGGAGCATCATGGTGCAAGGTATGTGATTGCCACTAACAGGAGTGCTAATGTGATGTATTAAATGTCAGCCTGGCCTCGCTGGGTGTGCATATCTCTCTTGTTGTACTGCCTGTTTATGCTTATTCAGCCCTTTGAATAATTTAACACATTTCATACTCTAAATTAGTCTCTGCAATTTGATGGGGCTTCTGGCAGTTTACTTGAAACGCTCAGTGTTAGGTCAACATAGGGTCCCAGCTTCTGCTAAATAGAAGTACTCTGCTTACTTAGAAAAACATAATTAGTTTTCTCTGTGGATCTCTTCATGGGTGGGTGGGGTGGATGATCAGGGAATGGAGGGAACCAGTGCATGTGTTCATTTTGTTGTCAATCCACAACAGTCCAGGAATCCAAGGGTTAAAAATTTAATGGGGCAGGAGGCTGGCCTTCAGGAGAAGGAAAAGTTGAAGGGCATGGAAAACAGTTTGAGTGTGGTGTGCAAATGTGTGTGTATGATAAATGACCCTCATTTAGTTCATACTGACCGCGGCTGAGTCCTCTTTTCAATTTAATCCTTATGTAAAATTGGACTGCCCCAGTGAAGATTGGCCACTGTGGTAAACCCTGCGTGCTGGAGTAATTTGTATTAGTGAAACAGTGAATTACTATCCGATGGGGAAACTCCTCATTACTTACTCTGTCCTCAGTTTACCTGTGTGTAAGCTACCATGAATTTTGAGCAGTCGTGATATTCTTGATTTTATTTTTCTTTCTTTCTCTTGAGCTACAATTTCTGTAACATTAAAAAAAATTAAACTTTGCTCAGGATTGTATATATACTGGTTTCTTTAATGTTCTAAGAAGATGGATTTAAGAAGTATCTTTCTTCTCACTCTTTTTCCCTTTCCTGTGCACATCCAGGAGAGAAAGGGCAAAGACTTTTATGAGAGGTGAGCATTTTCAATTAAGACTTAAAATTTTACTTTTGAGGATGCATCACCTTGGGAGAAATCTGGAGTATTCTAATAACCCCAGCCAGCTAAAGTGACAGCAAAGTGGTAATGCAAGGAGTCGTGGTCTGGGCTCTTTGTCATGTGACAGCAGGACTCTGATTGACTGTCCCCTCTGGGTTTGGACTGCTCCACCACTCTCTGGATGTGCTGAAAAAGCTTCTTGGGGATTTGAAGAGCCTTCCACATATTGAGACTCCATAATGAAGTGTTAGCTTATCATCTTTTTTACCCCCTTTGAAATAGTCTGGGTCTGCATGCTAACCTTAGGTCAAAACTATTTGGGGTGGTGGAAACTCATGATAAACACATGCTTTTGAAGGTTAGAATGCCATCCATTTGAGAACATCAGATTAAATTTTTTATTTAAAATTTTATTTAAAGAAACCCTCCAAACTATCAGGAAGACCAAATGCATGTGCACATGTGTCTATGTGTATATATACATGTATTAATCACAAAAGTACTCATAAATACAGAAATAGAAATGTTTGTACAGCAAACATATATATATAATTGCCATTATTCAAACTATTTTGCTTAAGAAATTAATGATATTTTGAAAAATTAGCAAAGCTTTAAACTTAGCTGTGTGTTTGTCAGCATGTAATATAGTCTTTGCTTTATTTTTAGCAAGGAAAGGAAGGATTATATTTTCCTAGAAATCAAATCCCTGAAAGGCAGCACCAACTCTATGAAGTAAGGCACTTAAGTAGCTGTCATTACATATATTCACTGAATACCTTAAAAATACAAGAACATTTTATAAGTATTACTGAGTCATTTAACATACAGAGTTTTATGACTTTGTGGACATATATCTATTATTTTTTCCTCTTTGGGGGTAAAAGAGGTACCTTGAATGTAATAACATTCATTTATTTCATTATTTTTATTCATAAAGGTAACCACATTTTTCTGAATGAACATATTACACTGTTAGAGAAATTATATATGTATTACAATGATCATACTGGATGGTTTTTTTCTCTGAAATGCAAGATTATTTTGCTCAGTATATTTATCATCAAAAGGAACACTTGTAAATTCCTTCCAAGGTTTCTGGGAGGAAAGTTAGTAGACATAGAAAGTTAATCTTCTCAACTGTCCATTTGTCAGCCCTTGGTCCAGCTTGCAGCCTTGTAACACAGGGTCTGGTGTCTCTAACTTATGATGGTGGTGATGTGTAGGATATGTTTTCAAAGAAACTTTAAAAAAAATTTATTGTTGTGCTGGGTGAGAGTACTTTGTGGTAGTTACAAAAATTCTTACAATTTATTATGATATAATAAATATATCATATCATTCTGCTTCATCCCATCCTCCCCCCCATTCCTGGAAGTTTCAACAGATATCATTTTCCCATTTACATATACGTGTACACAGCATTTGTACCATTTTCATCCTCCTACACTCCTTCCCCACATCCTCCCCCTTCCCATGGTTACCAATCCCCCCAACAGGACCTGTTCTGCTCTCCTGGTCTCCAATTTTGTACAAGAAAAAATAACATCTTTGCTTGTTTAAGTTAGCTACACAAGGAACTTCTTTATGGCACTTCCACGTATATATATATTATAACCTGATTTGGCTCACCTTCTCTATTTTCCTTCTTTCTACCTTAGTCTTTATCTTTACATCTGAGTCTCAAACACTCATTGGATGGATTCATGATGTCACAGAGAAAGTTTCCTACAGCCATGTTATTGGCTATAATCCCATTTGAATACACGGAAGAATTAGGTTTGTAGAATTCAGGTAGCAGATACTAATGTTAGCTCTTCTTAAGGATTATTTTTAACCAAGGGTCAAGGATCAGATGTGCCCTGTTTATAGGTTTTGTTCATAAACAGTGAATTTTCCATGTGAAAAAAAAAGGCAAATGCAATTTAGTGTCAGTTGTGACTCAGTAGAAGTATGTAGAATACAATCTCTATTCACTTCCCCTGCAGTTTGTTGGTGACTGTTGCTAAGTAATACCATCTTCACTGAGCATCAGGGACCTAGTGGGGGAGGAAGGCTTGGAGAAGAAGTGTCATTAGATAATTACCTCTTGATATGCTGACTAGTCTGTTCCAGAATCTACTTCTCTGTGTTCAGGTGTGGGGGAAATGTTCCAAGCAATCCTTAGGTAGAGTTATGATGGGAATATTCAGTGACAGTACAAAATTCAAAAGTAGCCTATTGATAATTAGCTGGCATTTGACTAATAATATCAACTTGAGTCATTTTCTTCAAGATGTGCATCCAAAATAGACTGTAGATGTGTCAGAAACATCTTTAAAAATGGCGAAGCTTTGTTTCAGCAGCAGCCAATGAATCTGTTGTCCTTGGAGAGTGGGAATTTCATAGAAGATAATAATAACAGAAAATGCAAAAACTCATATGCATAAAAATGAAGTGGTTTAATAAAAAGGGAAAATGTAAGCAGAAAAATTATAAACTGTCCAAAATCAAGGAGGGTAAAACATGAAAAATAACTTTTGGCTATGCAGTTACTTAGAAAGCTCTTTAGTGAAGGGCACAGGGACAGAGCTTGGGCTTGGCTGGCTTATTTTCCTCCACAGGCCCTGTGAGCCTCTGCCTTCAGATATCTGGCATGAAAATTGAGAGCTGGTCTACCTACAGCCTTCCCCACTTGTTGGTGTTTTGATGAAACATTATTTTTGCTTCATTTGGGTTATTTTCGATGCATGGAAAAAAGGATCCTGTCCTCAAAAAATGATAATATGACGGTGATTAATTTTTCAAATATTTAAAAACATTTTTTGATTGACAAATAAAAATGTACATACTCATGGTACACACAAGATGTTTTGTAGTATGTATACAACATACAAGAGCTGAATTGTGATAATTAGAATTCTTTGTGCCCAATCCTACCTGTCCATAACCCCAATTTTCCATACAAAACATAGTGTGTGATAGTAAGGGTAGAGTGCCTGGGTGGGAGGGTGATGGGTGGGTTTTGGTAGAGAAGCAAGGAGATAAAAGGGAATCCATAAAAGCTTCTCTCACTGTCAAAGCCCTCTAATTCTCATTGGTCACTGCCAATTGAAGCTGAGGGGAGAGAGGTATATATGGTTTGGATATTGAGTGCCCCTCAAAAGCCTGGGTGTTAAAGCCTTGGTTGCCAGCTTGTGTACTATTGGGAGGTGGTGGAACTTTTACCAGGTGGCGCCATGTCAAAGGAAGTTGAGACACTGGGACATTCCCCTGAAAGGTGTATTTGGACAATGTCCCTTCTCCTTCTCTCTCTTTCTTCTTCTGCTTCTGCTCATGAGATGAGCAACTTTGATCCACCACATGCTCTCTGCTATGAAGTACAGCTTTGCCACAGGCCCAAATGCAACAGAACCAACTAACTGTGGACTTGAAACCTCTGACTCCATAAGACCCCTCTAAACTTATTTGTCTCAGGTATATTATCCCAGCAATGGAAAGCTGACCAACACAGATGGTAAACTTCAAAACACTAAGTGGAGGAAAATGAGAGTTAGGTAAAGTGAAGTGCTCACAAGCAGAAAGATGATTACCATGAGTGAAACTGTTGGGGTTAGACAAGGGATAAAATGGGAGAATAAGAAGAACACCCCATCCCTTGCTTCATGGTCTCCTGCCTCAGAGGAAGCTCTGATTCATCTCCAAGTCACTGTGGCCAGAGGTTCTCATTCTTCCTGATCAAAATTTAGATGTTCATCTGAAACCTCCTGATTTGTAAATGTTGGCAACTAAGTAAAAAATTTTTTAAATATTGCACAAATATGTCCAGAAATTGAAAAACTGTGTTTCATCATACCCTCACACTCATTATATTCCTCAAGCGTCCACAAAACAAATAGCAGGTACAACTATCCAAAAAGACTTCGAGTTGTTTTCTAATCCTAGTATTGTTAGGACACAAGGCATCCTCATGCAGGCAATTTCTAATTTTACATTTTGAAAATGGAATTAATTTTTCTCTTTTGAGTCATGTGTCCAAGGAAGAAAAAAAAAAGCATTTTGTAAGATGGAAATTTTCAATTTCTTTCTTTGTAGGGTCAAATTAAGTAGAAAATACTTAATTTCTAATCTCAGAAATTACTCTGAAGTCATCAATTCTTAAAACCTGATGGAACAAATTGTTTTGAATAATTCCAAATTAACCTGAATATTGACAAAAATAGAGAATAGTCAACTCAAAAGAAAAACTGACAGTGGTCATTTCTTTTCCACTCTGGGTAAACCAGGTTGTTCTTCTTTCTAATTGCTTTCATAAGGTATAGCATTCTTTCTCTGAAACTGGAACTCCTATTCTGATTGATAGAAACCCCTCCTCTTATAGTTATTTTTAAAAACATCAAAGACCATTACAAATATCCTCCCTCTCACACTTAACCTATGGTTAGTGATCACCATTTTCAACATAAGAACATTTTAGAACCTGACCCTTTACTGGCCCTGTCATGATGACAGTGCTTACTGTCTTTCAGAGAACATCAGCAGTCAGGGATCTCCCTGTCTCATTTCTAAAGGCCAATCTGAAACAGCCATCCTGCTGTGTCTTCTACCCCTTTCCTAGGACTCCACTTGATTTTTTCCTCCTAGCTAACAGAGGTGAAGTTTTCTGGTCTCAGCCCAGTGGTAGCTTCCCCTTCCTGGCCCTTGGTCACCATAGCTGGGGCAGGTATAGTGCTCCTCCTTGAGATGCTCTGTACCTCATACCTGCTCCTAGCACTGAGTTACATGACGGGGAGTCATGTAGGTTTTAATCTGGTTACCATTACTGGGTTGACTAAAAGCAGCATGATCCAGATGACCATGAAAGACTTTTCTGCAGAATCTGGAAGCCTCTTCTAGTCCTCCCATGCCTGCTCTCTTTAGATCCTCATGCTTTTACTGGGTTATTGGATTGCCTTCCTCTGGTCTCTGCTGTGAATTTATCTGTGGTTCTTCCATCCATACACTGACAGATGTGGTCACACACATGCACACTTTGGTTCTGTTTACTCACAAAGCTCTTTGCTACCTGACCTTCTCTTCTCCCTGTGATCCACCCACACACCTGAGCTCTACCCACAGCACTGTGAGTTCTCTGCCTATCTACCTGATCTGTGTTACCCATTGAACCTGTCTTGTACACAGTGATTTAACCGATTAGCTTCTAATTTCATCATCCCTTACCAGAGATTGACTTTCTGTAGATTGCCTCCTTTCATCTGCTGGATTTCTGGCATCTTGTTTGGAGAAACCATATTCCCTGGGTTTCTTTAATCCTTGCTCTCAGACTGCCCTGCCTTGCCTAATCACAGAGTCCAAGAATTCAGGAGGGGTATTGATATACTTGGATTCCCAGGGGTATTGATAACATCCAAGAAAGTGAGAGACACAACACTCACCACAACAAACTGACTTTTGCAGAAAAATTTTGGGCGGGGTGACATGACCTTCTCAGCATCCCGAAATGAGATGCATCTCTGGACACTGCTATCAAAACCATTGCTAAGTTCCACTCTGGAGACCACCTCCCACCTCAACAGACTCTGGAGGGTGTCTGGAGAGGTCAAGATTCTGTGTGCATAAAGGAGAAGCTTAGTGAATGGTGGTACCCATTAGCCTTAGGTTTCTAGAGCTGTGGACTGAGGGAGTAAGAGAGGAGAAAGGAGTTTTTTCATCATATTTATCCCATCCACAGACTTTCAAATAATTTAGAGCTCATCTTCTGACTTATGGTTGGAGAATTTGGCACACAGTCTTTCTCAGTATCAGGAAGATTAACGTGATGCCATTTCCCATCTTTGATTTTGTGCTGGTATGATTCTCATCTTGTAAGATATAAATGGAAAACAAAACACACTCATATGATAAAAACCTTCTTGGCTATGAATCTTACTTTGCAGAGATGAGTAAGGTTATTGGGCTTAATTAAATTTACTTGGACTCTCAAGAGCTTAGAGTACAACTGGGCACTGTTTCCTTACACCTTTAATCCTAGATTCTAGGGAGGCTATGATCAAGAAGATCACAGTTTGAGGATTACCTGGGCATAAATGTTCACAAGACCTCATTCCAACCAAAACTGGGCAGATGGCCTATGCCTACACCCCACACTGTGCATGAGGCTAAGAATGGGAGGATTGGGATTCCAGGCCAAACTGGGCAAAAGAGTTAATGAGAACCTATTTCAATAGAAAATAGCTGGACATGGTCGTACACACCTGTCATTCAAACTAGGTGGGAAGCATACATTGGAAGATTGCAATTAGGCCAGCCTGGGCAGAAAGTGAGACCCTATCTCCAAAATAACCAGGGCAAAAATAAAAAAACATCTCAAAGTGCAATAAGGGTTAATAGCACCCAGAGTCTTAAGAATTATTGGGTATGGATTGTTTCCTACAATAAGCAATAGATCAACTGGAGGTGTGGAGGTACTCCCTTCACCTATGATTCCATGATTTCACCTGGTTCAAAAGTAAATATTGCACCTGGTTCAAAAGTAAATTTGCATATTATTCCATGCAAAGATATCACAGCAGGCATTATTTTTTGTTCGGCTAGTAAGTATGTAAATTCATCTCTTTAAACCACATAAGGAGGGTAGAAACATTAGCACATCTATTCTATCTAAAGCATAAATTGATAAAGCTTAGAGAACAGTATTTGCTGTGCTAAGTAGGACAAATTTTTCATGGCCTAGAGTAGGTGAGGGAAGTGAACAAATGGGGGAAAAAGCAAGGAAGAAGGCCACATTTGGGGTGGGTGGTGAAAACTGGGACTGATAGATCAATTTCTGTTTATCAGTGTCCCACCTCACAGCTAAACCCAGTAGGGAGGACCTCACTTTAAGCACCATTGACTTTAACTTATTATTTTGCTCCTTTCCTAAGCCACTGCACGAGGTAATGGTCTGTGTCAGAATGATAGATCGATAAGAATAGAAGGAACCTTTGAAAGCCATCAGACCTGGGATATCCAACCTGTGGATTCCTGAGGATACATCATGTTGAAAGTGTACAGGAGCCCGGCTGAGGATGACTTGGCACATCCATACTCATGCCCACCGGCAAAGAATTGTTTTCATTTCTTTTATACATTTTATTCAAGTATTTGGAATAGTTAAATGCAACCTCTCAGTTCACAAGTAAGGAGGAACTGCAATGGTGCCCTCCTTCCTGACTACCACTGTGTGGTCCCCAGCTCAGTTTCTGTCTGATGTACTGTAGAGAGAGCATGCCCTGGACCATCATGCTCTACTCACAGACCCTCAATCTTGATGCACATACTTGTAATAGACAACACAACAATTACAGGGGTATTCAGGTACATGGAAGAGAAGATTGGAAATACCCGAATGCCACAGATACTGAAAACTCTAGCCTTCATTTGGTGGGCCCATGGGTATTTGAGGAGACCAAGATTTAGAGTCCCACAGGTAACAGATCTGTGGTTGCTCTGGAAGTGTCACAAAAGTTGAGTATTCATTTTGATCCTTTGAATGAATATTGTACAGGTTCCTGAAATTGTCAAAGGCTGTGTTCTGTGAACCTGAAAGTATGGGCTGAATTTATTTCATTTTGATTCTAAATTCATACTGGAAACTTTTAGATATGGCATTGTCATGGTGAGGTTTAATAATAGTCATTACATGAAAACATCAGTCATTACAGAGGCAGATCTGCATGGCTCTACTGGTTGTGTATGCTGAAGGTTAACCCGGGTATACTGGAGAGTAGTGTAACAGAGGCAAGGAGACTGAGGCTTCACTTCTAGGACTGTCACAAATTTACAGTGTGGCTTTGGACAAACCACCTCCTTTCTCTGGGCCTTAGTTTCTTCATTTGAAATGATTTAGGCAGTCTGAATCTCCTCATTCTTGTAGTCCATAATTCTAGGTTTCCCTCAATAGCTAAAGAGAAATAGGATTAAGTTATGAGGATGAGACTGCCATTGTAAACAAAAAAATGCAAATTTTCCTGAGGTCTGGGGTGCCAGTAGTGGACTTTTGAGAATTTCCAAATTTCCTATGCGGTATCTTTCTGTTCATGCCATGGTAGCTTCATCTATGACATTCTACCACTGAAAAGGATGCTAACAGAAGAAAAGATATCACTTTAGTTAAGATTCATTTCCTAGTGTTTATCAGTAAGTCTTCATCTTTACTGATACATATATATATATACATATGTATATATCAGAAGTATCAAATAATCTGTTGCTTCTATTTAGTATATGTTGGGGGAATAAAGAAATTTAAGTAATCTCCCAAAGTGCTGCTGTGTAAGAGCCAACAACAACAAACTAGGATACTATCTATTTGTTAAAAATCCCAAATAATTTAAACACATCTTGACTTATTATCTACTTCCTGAATATGCCTAGGTACCCACTGTAGGCACAAAACTTAGGATGTGCAAAAATCTTGAGCAAATATCAGCAAACAGTTAAAGAACTGAGTATATAAAAAACTAGTCACATCATGTATGCCTCATTAATTTAAACCCAATCCATTAGCTCATTAGATCCCTACCTACAGTGGTAGAGAAATATTACTGCATATAAATGAACAATTTTCATAGTGAGGGGACACATAGCTGTAATTCATTAAACAACTTCCTTGCTCTAATCTAATAACAAGAGCCTGACTCTATCATAAGTGTCCTAATAATCCAAAAGCACTTTGTAGTTTTTGACCACTGTGTTTATTTTTGAGGTAAACCACAACATGCAAATGCTAATGAGGTTTAAAAGCCTTTGTGAGGCCTACTCCATCCCTTCATATAGGGTAGGATTTCTTTTGGAAAGCATTCTTCACTTGAAATGTCAAGATAGTATTTATTATATTCATGAGCCATGAAATCAAATAAAGATATAGGAATGCTTTCAAAGCCCACAGAATCTTAATGTATTTTTGTGTTAGAAAAATTCTAAATTGAACAAGAAGAAGAAAAAGCAATTGTAGATACTAGATATAATTAAGTTCATGACAACTGGTTAAACCTGTGAGATCTTGAATTAGGTGGATTGAAATTCTTCTATACCTCCCGTTACCTATGTATCTTGCTCTAACTGAGTAGGACATGTGTGTTTATAATAGGTCAATCACATACTCAACAAAAATCTATAGCTAACATGAAAATGCATTAAATTTTAGGAGTATCCACTTGAGAGTTATAAGATAAAGATATTTGCTCTTAATTCATTTATTGGATATTATCTTGGATGTTCCAGGTAGTATAATAAAATTACAAAAAAATAGGTGTTATTCATATGCAATGATTGTCAACTTATAAAATCCAAGAGATACTAAATAAAATATTAGAACTCTAAAGGGAATTCATCATACTAGTTTGATATACTGTCAATATTTAAAAGTCAATAGTATTTTGGAGCTCAGGATGTAAGTAAAGCACTTACCTAACTTCACAAGGCCCTAAATTCAATCCCCAGCACTAAACACGCACGATAAAAACTCATAACTCTATTGTGTTAATTTTACCTGTACAACTATTAGAAAATAATATTGCTGAAAAAGTAAGATTTATGATAACACTAAAAGTTACAAATACTAAGATGAAGAACTAACAAAATTTATACTTATGAGAAAAATTATTTAATACTATTGAACATAAGTAAAATATTTACAGGGATAAATATGTCATATTAATGGATAGGAAGACTTGGTGTGGTAAGGATGGCAGTTGTTCGCATACTAATAGAGCTTTATAAAATTTTCTAAGCTAATTGTAAAGTACATATGAAAGAAAAATGGCAAAATAACAGGAACTGTTGAAAATTTGGGGAGTCAGACATGCTACAAGGTACTTATTTTGAAGATTTTGTGGGAGAAGGAGGCAAAGGAATGCCAACAATCTAGTATGAAGACTCTACATAAAGCTATTGCTATTATCAAAACCCAGATAGATTAGTGATCTAGGATAGAAAACATGGTATCTACCTTTGTATCTTGAGTGTCTAATATATTGCACATATATTAGATTTGATATGTGGCAGAGACATGAGTACAAATTGGTGAAGAATGAACCAGGTTTTCCAGCATGCTGATAGAAATACATTGTGCATTATCTTAGTAAAGGGCAAATTGAGAAAATCTAATAAAGTTCAAAATGCACACAACCTGATCCAACAGGTGTAAGCTGAGTATCTGTGATACAGAAGGTCTAGTAGCACAGGCATATACATTGAGAGTGCTTTTAAAATCACTATTCAAATAGCAATGTCCCATAAATAAGGAAACAAACCTATGAGCTACAATTTATTTTTCTAATGGAATATTTCAAGCACTTGGGGGATTTAATGATTTATTACTTTGGAACCTATTCTACGACACTATCGGATGAATGAAATATGAAAAGCTACTTCTAAATGATGCACAATTAGGATAATTATAGTTTGCTGGATTTTTCTCTATATGTGTTTATGCATATTTTCTGATTTCATAGATTGTACAATTGTTATTTGCATAACTTCCATACATTAACATATTTTTCAAGCATAATTTTCTTCATATCAGGCATAATGATATAAGACGAACTATTTCACCTTGGTGAGTCCAAATTAGAGGAGAAATTTCCAAAACAGGGTCAACTGGGGACACAGTTTTTGAAGAACCCACCCTTCATCTCCGTTTCATTGGCAAGGTTATGGAGGATGCTGTGAGTTAAAACATTAATCTGTAAAGAATGGTGTCAATGCTGGCTCTGGGTTCTAAAAAATTATCCTTCCCTAAACAGATGCACATTCCAAATTCTTGGTAACTACAAATGTTACCTGATTTGAAAAGGGGTCTTTGAAGTTATAGTGAAATTAAAAGTTTGGGAATGAAATTAGTCTGGATTATGTGGGTGGGTCCTAAATATAAGTGTCTGCATAAAAGACACACAAAGTAAAACAGACACTGGAGAAAGCCATAAGAAGGCAAACAGCATTGGACTGTTAATGTGGCCACAGGACACAGCCACGGAACATCAGGGGTTGCCAGAAACTGTGAAGAGGCAAAAACAGAATCTACCCCAGAGCATCTGGAAAGTACATGGCCCTGAAGGTAGCTCTATTTCAGACTTCCTGCCTCCAGGAGTGTGAAGGAATAAAATTGTGTTGTAAGCCACTCAGTAGTGGTGATTTCTTACAGTATCCATGGAAACCAATACACTGACCAACAGGCAGAAACTCGGTTCTGAAAAATGCACTCAGAGAATGGTGTCTGAACGATAAATGCTGGAGATTAAGTCAAAGAGGAAGTCACTTTGGTCTTCTCTGTAACACTAGATTGACTCTTGAAAGAAATAACCAATGTGGGAATACCTCACACCAGCTGAAATAATTCCCTCTGGAGCCAGAAGACCCCTCCCATCCAGCTGAGAGTCCTCCAAACCTCACAAAACCTAAGTGTGTGCAGGATTTTTTCAAAAGAAATTAGTGGAATATAGGAAAATAGTTGAAGATGGACCCTAGAAAATTGGGGAAGATGGTGGCCTCTATCTCCCTGTGATTAGCAATACCTACAAATTTTGTTTACTTTGTTTCCCTTCAATGTATCTCTGTTGTAATGTATTAAAGCCAAAGTGGCCACTGGGCTGTAGAAAGTCTTGCCCTTGATTCTGAAGGTGTATGTGTGTGCACACATGCACACATTTTTAGAGGAGTAGGAATTAGAGCCAACAAACATCCAAATGCTGAACGTCACATAGTGCATGGGTACCAATCTCAGTTGGCAAATCAGTATTTGTTAAGTATAATACATTTAATTACTTAGTGTAAATCAACTCCTTCAATGTTAAGTTCCCATTGCCCTGGACTGTGGGATGTTGAACATGAATCATTTTAGGGAAACTTCTCTCACACTATTCTCCAATAGGACTGAGATATGGGCACATTTCCAGAATCTTCTATGATGTCAAATGGCAGGGATGACTGTTAATTAGTTATTGACACTGACTACTCTGTTGCTTAAGAGTCCCTCTGTTCCAGCTTGCACCATCTCTTCAGCTCCCTAACATTTTTATCCATCACTCAGGGCACTTAGCTCCTTGGTGGGTTCATGACATGCACAAATGTCCCCCTCTGATTGTGTCCAGCATAAGGACATCGACTTGCATTCCAAGAACCCACAGGCTTGTTTTTATTTCCCCAGTCTTTGGCGGTCTGTTTTTAGTAATTAATGTCACTCCCTCACTTCCACTGGAGCTATGTCTCCAAACTTCTTTTTCTCAGACACTTCATATAATTGTAGACTTTTGGAAAGAAAATCCAGGAATGCTTTCTTCCCCATCACAGAGTTCAAGTAAGACAAGAAAATCTGGAGCCTGTGTCATGCAAGAATAGCCAAAACAGCAAATGTAGGGATAAAAATACAAACTAAAGTTCTCAAAATTATACCAGGTCACAATGTCTCAACAAATTTGTGTGACAATTTACAACCAGCATCTGTTAAACATTTTGAATCTCAGCCTCAAACCTCTTCTTTTGTATTTACCTTGCCGTTTAAACTTAGAGAGAAGCGGGAGAATGGAGATAAAAATCTTTAAAAGACTTAGAACTTTGCTATTGGCACTATAACTTTGAAATCCAGTTCTGAGTTAATATCTTCAACTTCCCAGACTCCTCTTTCTCTTTTCTTAGGACACACTGTGTATTGATTCATGGCCAGGAGCACAGGGGTCTATTAGAGTGCTGGAAATCTATCTGTGTAGTGCTGTTTGTCCCCTATTAAGAGGATGCTGGTGAATGCCAGGGAGTCTCAATGTTGCTTGTCTTCCACTGATGTGGAGAGATCTTACTTTAGGTAAGTTGTTAGGTCAGATCAGCTTCCAAGGGGAGAGTATGTTCTGTGACAATGACATTTTTAAAGCTCTGTGCTTAACAGAAGTTGACTGCTTCACTCCACAGTCACCCATTCAATTACATACCCAACAATAAAAACCTTACACACATCAAGATGCTGAAATAATGTGAAGAAAATGCCTTTCTTTCTGACCCAGCACACGTGCTGTGAAAGTGCAGCTGGATATAATGCTTTAAAAACCTGGAGAGGCCACTATTTCAATATTTTAAGAATCTTTAATTGCAGTCACTCAAAGAAATTGTCCAAATGAGACATGTTTCATCAGTTACCATCTTCTTAGAGCAACCAGTCTCATACTCTTCTACTTTCATTAATATATAGGAAAATACTTACTAGCTTCAATTGTAGACATAGCCTCACTTGCTATATTTTTGTTCATTTATCCCAAACCTTTATCTTCAGATGAAAAGTCTCTTCTGAGGGTTAGAAGTTTACTTGAAGTCTCCATGTAGAATTACAGAGCAGCCCAGTGTCACATGTCACAAACCTCCATCCAAATGATGTGTCTTCCTTTGTCTTACACTTTTCTTTAGTTTGGTTAATGTGGTATCATATACCTGATAGCTCAAAGCAGAAAATGGGCTGTAAACCTCCACTCTAACCTCATTTTCTTTAGGTTTATGTTTATTTCAGAGTTTTTCAGAGGGTTTTATTCATCAGCTAGCAATAAGAATTACCTTTCATATCGCACTTACACACACACCTCTGAAATAAAAGTGTTACGAAGCAATAATAAACCCTATTTTGTGTGGTCTCTGCTAATAATTTACTATTCAGTTTTATTCTGTTTCACTTTTTTTGGATGACTGTTGTGCTAACTAAATTGATTTCACAATCCACTAATGGGGTGTGCAACCTGCAACTTGCAAAATATGGCCAAATGGAATTACAGAAAATGAGCTACATCAGGAATCAACTGTAATACTTTTGCTAAAATATGCAGAGCATGGTAGATCCTAGATTATAGTTACTTGAATTTTTAGTGATACTTCCTACCCCTGGACTTCAAGCTGTTCTCAAAGTCTTGACCAGACTGCCTCATTTCCAGATGTTCATATCCTTCAAATCTCTCAGACTCACACACTACCTCCTTCCTAGGTTTTCCTTCCTCTTTTTGAACTGGATGTGACTGGGAAATGAAATTTGTCTTGGTGAAATTCCTGTCATGCTTCACTCACCTCTGAATTACTATGGCACTTTCCACATCCTGAGAGGTTTATGTGCAGAGCTGTGAATATTTCACTTGTGTGTCTTCTATAGATTCCAGTAAGATCCTTTATGAGACTCAGTGTTTAGGAAAAGCACTTGAAAGTATATCCTAATAATACTGGGGAACTACTTACATCCTGCTTCTAATGGTGCAAGGTAAGCCAGTATGTTTGTTCTGAGCTTGTCGTATCATAATGTTAAAAGCACTAACTTTCTGATTTTTTTTGTTGTATTATTGTTGTTCTGGGGGTACATTGTGACATTTATGAAAGGAATTATAATATATCATAATTGAATTTATTCCCTCCATCTTTCTCTTTTATCCTCCCTCCCCCATTCCTGGAACAGTTTCACCAGGTCTCACTTTTTCATTTTTCTATTTTCATACATGAGTGCATAGTATTTTCAACATATTAACCCTCCAAACACTTTCCTTATATCCTCCCCTCCCACTGTATCATTCCCCAGGCAGGACCTATTTTACCTTCCTGTTCTCCATTTTTGAAAAGAGACATTTTTGATTGCTTAAGATAGCTATACAGGGAGTGTTCTTATGACATTTCCATGTATATATGCATTATAACCCATACTGGTTAACCCCTCTATTTTTCTTCTTTGTACTTAGTTCCCTTCTTGTGGTGACATGAGTAGGTTTAAAAACTCTGTTTCCATTCTTGTATAGAAAGTACATCAGCCATATTCACCTTCTTAACTTCCTTCTTTTACTTTGACTCTTTCCCCTTAGCATTACCTGTGTTTCATAATATCGCTATATTTGTATTGGGTCTATATTCCACCTATGAGAGAAAACGTGGCCTTTGTTTTTTTGAACCTGGCTAACTTCACTTAAGATGATGTTCTCCACTTCCATCCATTTACCTGCAAGTGACAAAATTTCAATCTTCATTAGGGCTGAATGAAATTCCATTGTGTATAAATACCACATTCTCTTAATGCATTCATCAACTGTGGGCATCTTAGCTGTTTCCATAACTTAGTTATTGTAAATAATGTTGGAAAAAAAACAGGGTGTGCAGATGTCTTTGTTGTAAACTGACTTACATTTTGGGGGATATATCCTTAGGAGTGGTATGGTATTGCTGAATCATATGGCAGTTCTTGAGGCACCTCCATACTGTTTTCCATAGTGGTTGTAATAATTTACATTTCCACTAACAGTATATGAGGGTTCTTTTTCCCCCACATTTTCTCCAATATTTGTTGTTGTTTGTGTTTTTGATGATAGCCATTATAACAGGAGTGAGGTAGAATCTTAATGTGGTTTTGATTTGCATTTCCTTTATGGCCAGGGATGTTGAGCATTTCTTCATGAGTTTTTTGATCATTTGGACTTCTTCCTTTGAAAAAATCTCTTTAATTCATTTTTCCATTTCTTCATTGATTCATTGATTTTGGAGGGAGTTTAGTTTTTGAGCTCCCTTTCTATTTTGGTTATTAATACCTTGTCAGATATGTAGCTAGTAACCATTTTCTTCCATTCTATTGGCTGCTTCTTAAACCTGGTGACCATTTCTTTTGTTGTGCAGAAGCTTTATACAGGTACAAAATATGAATAGGAATGGCACAAATCTGTTGTTATAATTGGTCAGATCCCCTACACAAATAAAACTTCCTCAGACATTGCCTGTGAGTTCACTCTTCTTGTATAAATTTAGCCAGACTAAATTTTAGCCATCGGAAAAGGAGGGGAAGAACATACACACAAAAAAATGGAACATGATAATAAAATCAGATACTTAAGGTAAGTATATATAATCATTTGACTTGTTTCTCATCTTCCTCCTACTGTCACCTTGCGCTTACCTCATACAGAATACATCTTGAGAGCCTCGATCTTTACAATTCTTTATTGCTTAACCACTAAAATAATTTGAAAAGAAAAACATGCTTTTCATGTAATACAGATATTGGCATCCTAAATTTCACAATAAGTTAAAATTGTTTCAAAGGGTATTATTCTGGCAGATTTTTACATAAAATAGCTATGGCCGTAATACTTTTAAACTTGCGAACACCTCTTAAAAGATTCGTGCACTTTAAAAACATTCAATGATTTTATATCTTTCATTTTCTTCTTGAACTCATATTTTATCTTCTTTCTCCACAGATTGTTATCATAATATGATTTATTTCCACTGAAAATCCTTTACTAATCATTGCATCATATAAAACTATGACAAAATATGTATGTATAATATGTAGGCTTACTTAAAACATTTTAATGTGTTTTATTGCCTGCAAGCATAGCTATTAATACATTTTTTAGAATGGGGAATTGTAATAATAATTAGTACTTAATTGATCTGTAAGCAATACAGATGATAAATTCTGACAATTTTTAAAGGTGAAGAAATTCTATTGGAATTGCATTTCTTGATAAGGAAAATCTTACATCTTTTTCTATACATTAATAAAAGATAAAGGTGTAAACTGGAGCTAGTCTATCTGGAATCTAACATATTATTTTTCAAAAATAGGATGTAGAAAATAATAAACCTTTTCTAGGATAAAATGAAATTACAGTTGACTGTAATTCATAAAATACTTAATGATCAATGTTAAAAATTATGTTTTAATAACTTCCTAACACAGAGAATATGAAATATATCACATAAAATTTTATATGGAGTTTTACCCAGTCTCTTGAAAAAATTGCTACTTCCATAAAATATTCTATGTACAGTTGAAAGCTTCAGAGTCACCTTCCCTTACTGACCTGGAAGAGCTTTGCTTTCTAGGTATTGACTTCACCTGAGCATGGCTACTGAGTGTAATTGAGAAGCATTGCTTACCCAAAGATATGTGAAAAATGAAAGGCAACTGTCAGCATTCCATTTCTTAATGCTCTCATTACTTTGTTTTTATGGGTTACATTGACTATTGCTGAGTAATGGAAAAATTCGAATTTTCACACCAAAGTTTCTGATATTTGAACTCCACTGGAATAGTTGAGTATATGCTGGGGAACACAGGACTCTCTGTGGAGTTATGGGTTTATGGTAGCTTGATTCTAATCAATAGACGAGGTTTACATTTGCTTATCAATTATGGATTTTCATCCCAAGACAATGGGCCATACTTAGCTTAGAACAGTTGAATGGATGACATTCTTTGTATAGTAAAATAGCAAAGGGACATGAATGTGAACTTTTAGGCAAATCAGTTTTCAAAAAGAGGCAATGTAAAGGACAGATATTTAGAGATTGAGTCTCTTAAATCTATCTATGATCATATACCCACTGAAGATCTTTTATGCTATCCACAAATATTTAGGGAACATGACTTCAAAGCAAAGCTCAAAATAAATTATTTTTCTCAAGAATGAATAATAGCTCTGAGTAATTTTTCCTTTATCATATTAGGAGGTTGAGGATAACTACGAAAATTTGTATTTATACACTGGAATAATAATCCTGAACCAGATAAACTTCCCTAGAGTTCCAAGGAGATTAATGAAGCTCCTTAACTAGGAATGTGCGTGTGTGATTTTGTGAGGACTGGGGACACACCTTTCATCTCATTCCAAAGAACTATGTAGTCTCCAAAGAGTCACTGCACTGCTTTCACACATTTTCCTTGATTCCTGTGTAATCTCTAAGGACCACACTAAATACAAAAGTAAAATGAAAGAGAATGGGGGATTAAGGTATAAATATTTGAAAAGAGGACAGACATGGTAGCACACATGCGTATTCACAGTTACTTGGAAGCTATACATAGGAGGATCATTGTCCAAGGCCAGCCCAGGCAAAAGTTAAAGACCCAATCTAAAAAATTAACTAAAGAAAAGCAAAATGGTTGGAGACATGGCTCAAGTGGTGGAGTGCCTACGCAATAAGCTCAAGGCCCTAGGTTTAATAAACAGTTGTGCCCAAAAAATTCAACGTGTGCTGAATAGGAGGTTAAACAAAATATTAAGAGCATAAAGTGAATGTTATAGTCTAAATCTGAATTTCTTTCATGTAAGGAGAGGATGCTGCTTTTCACATTTCAAGCAAGAACATGCCTTAAAAGGTACAGCTATACTAAAAAAAATTTAAGTGTTTTTTCCTTCAAAGCAATGTCTTGGCCCCTCCCCTGGAAAATTCCCAAATCCTTTGTAGAAGGATTCATAATAATAATAATAATAATAATAATAATAATAATAATGGTATAGCTTTGGGTAATGATCAGCAACAATGTGCCATTCACTTTGCAAACTCTCTGCAGGTACCTACTACCTTTCAAGAGATGGAACAAATATGATTCAGAAACTTTGAGTCAGTTGCTCAAGGTCACAAACCTGAGCTCTGAGCCCACACATAACTGATTCCCTGCTCTATCCTATCTTACTTTGCTGAAATGACCACACCTAGCAAAGCAGCTGCCAGCTTCAGAGACAAAATACACCAATATTGTCTCAATCTTTCAAATATCATTTGAAACACTTGGAAAACTGAGCCTAAAGGATAAGAAGTAATAGTGAGTATGGTCTACAATCCAGCTTGCCTGAGCTGTACTGTGCTCTCTCTCTGCACTTATCACCGCCTTGTACCCATCCTCCCATATTTCCTTGACTTCTTGTACCTGTCAAGCATCGTCCAAATCAAAAGGGCTTTCTTGCATTGACTCACTTACTTCAACATGACTGCTAAATCTCTAAAGAAGATATAGTTGACATGAATGAGGTTTTTCTTCCTTGGGTCTCTCTTCCATGTTGAGTTATGTCTCACATTCAATCCTCCTTCTGCTGAAGTATATTATATCTACCCAATTCCTCATTTGTTTTGTGGACATTTCTACCTGGAGTGTCCAGTATATTAAGTTTTTCATCTTGCTTGATTTCTACTTGCCTGGAGGTTCTGAGGCAATTTACTTCTAGATAGCTCAGTCCATTGGCTCCTGGTACCTGAAAATAAGGAGTATGATCAAATCAACTAGCATTCAAATGACTAAAAACTTTCTAACCTTTTCTGAAGTGAAAGTAATGAGTGAAAATCAGTACAAGCAAAAGTTTTACTAACAGTTTTATTAGTAGCAACTTAAATTAGTTTGTCTGGATTCTTCATTTGAATGGGAATTATCCTTAAAGAAAGCACATTGAATTTTGTTAAGGTAAATAATCTCCAACCCCATACAATACTCTGAGGATCTCCTTTAGAGTTCCCCAGTTCATGATGTTTTCAATTTAGAAATCTGGGTCATAAAGTCATGCCAAAGCCCTGTTTGACATGATCAAAATGGATTTTAATCACATAAGCTTCATGTTAGCCACTTTGCTTTTTATATTCATCTTGTGCCACATGTCACACACTTGGAGATTCTAAATGTAATCAAAAGCTATAAAATTTATTCATACCACACAATTGCAATTTGGCATAAATGTTGAAGGATTCTTGTGACACCTAACTAAGTGTGCCTCCTTACTAAATGCCCCACTTCTTGAGGACAATGAAGATAACCTGATTCTTACTCTTACCCATGACATTTAGCCCAATAGCTGGTATTTATTATAGCACAGATGTTTATGTATTGAAGGAATAAATGCAGGCTACCTTGTATAAATTAAAATGATATTTTGTTTTGTTTGTTTACTTTTTGGTAGTACAGGGGTCTTAACTCAGGATCTAGTGCTTACAAGGAAACCACCTTACCACTTAAGCCATGACCCCAGCCCTTTTTTGCTTCAGTTGCTTTCTCAGATAGGGTTTCACAGGGTTTTTTTTGCCCAGACCTGCCTCAGACTGAGATCCTCTACTTACACCTATAATCCAAGATATATGGAGGGGTAAGACACTGAGTCCAGCTTTATTCTTGATAAAGGTATGTATTTTTTCTCACTTGTACTGGTCCTCTTCTTCCTCCAAAGCATTTTTTGGCTCACCATGATTCTGGTTCATCGATAACAAGGAAACAGACTTCAGCTGACCAGTGAGGTACAGAACTGTATCTGCTGATGCCTCTACCTCTTCATAATAGAAATCTCAGGGGTCTGATTCATGCTGGGGTCATTGGAAGGGAGGACATGAAAGAAGGTCTTCAGAAAGGGGAGCTGGAATCACAGATGAAGTCTCTGTCATTGTGAGACAGTGTTAAGAAGCCCTAGTAACAAGTTCAAGTAGGCCAGGGGGAGGACAAGAGAACAATTTTCCATGCAGGTTTGTATAAGAGGATCAGAAAGACTGAGCAACTGCTTTGATGGCCAAGGTGGAGATGTTCCTGAATTTGATGGGAGATGGGGAAAGGGGACTTGTATGGCAAGAACCTGAAACTCTATGGACATCAGTAGGGATGGGGCTGAACTGCTTAGGTCCTTCAGAGAGAACCAGGCCTACAGCTGGCTCTAAAAATAGTCTTGGGAAGAAACCAAGTATCATCACTATGGTTTTCAAAGACCTGGTAGGCGAAACTTGAAGAAAACAGAAACATCAGTAGCCCCCAACACATGAATAACTCTCCCTCAACAGCTATGGGCAAGTTCTGTATCTTAGGCCTGGATCCTTGTGTTCCCACTTCTGTCCTATAAAAACCTCCCAAATGCTATACTTAGTTATAGAAACACAAAGCCAAACTCTTTTTCTGTGATGAGGGCATGGCTCAAAGGTCTTCAAAAAGTTTCAGAGTGGAAGGGGAAGATTTTCTGGAAGAGCAAGGGTCACCCACAGGCTAAGCTGCTGCTTCCAGAGAAAAGAGTGGGAACAGAGTACAGGGAGAGCAGAACAGAGCACTGTCTCTGCCCAGTGTCTGGGGTCTTGGTTGACTTTGGGGGAGAGAATCTGGCAGCTATTGGCCTTAAGCATGCTTTAAGACTTCTGTAGTGGATGTAGTTTAGGTTCAGTAACAAACACTGTGCAGGGCAGGCAGGGTGACCATCATATCATCTTTGGTCCAAACCTCAAGGACTTCAAGCTTGGGAGTGTCCAGGTTTCAGCATGAATAGTTGATGTAGTTCTCATTGAATCACTATTAGCAGAAGCAGGTAGATGCTATTTCAAGCACCAACTATGGTAGTAGAAGGTGACATATGATCACCAGAATAAAATGAACATAGCAGCATAGATCATACAGCTGGCAGGCATATTTATGAGTCCTTGTGGCTCCCATCTGAGCACTACCAGACCTCTGCGAGGAACTGAGATGGAGTAATAACAATAATACTGTCAGTTTAAGTGGAGTAATGCAGACCAAGAACTTAGCAGCATTCACAATAACTGTTAGTCTTATTAGTTAAACTTGAATATCTGAGGAAAGAAGATATAAAGTTGAGAAGTGATAGAAAGTTAAAATCAAAGATTTCAGAGTCAGTTTGGTAAATAACATGCTGCTGCCAGCACTTAACTGTCAACAACTTGCCTGTATTGTACAGAGAGTGAGAAATGAATCCGTAATTTACTAAGAGTGATTACATGTAACTATGTGACAAAATATCTAACATTAAAAAGTGCAGATCTTCAGGAATCCACCCCAGCTTCTGCTCTGAGCAGCCCCTCTTTCGATAGACCTTACATTGTTAGGACTCATTCAAATATTTTTGGGTGCAATGTCCTCCCAGTCATTCTTCTTCTGTTCTGATTTCAAGGTCAAGAATGACTTTGATTCCAGAAGGATGGGGTCTTTGATTTTGAAAATAACCTTTGCAATTTTGTAATTAATTGATTATGAGTCTTCTTGCATCTTGCATATTCTATTGTTTGCTTCCTTTTGTCTGTGGTGCCTATAGGGCGGAGTGACTCATTGTAACTTCTTTCTTCAGATACATTTATTGTTCTTATTGCTTACTAGTGTGACTATTGCTATTATTAGAATGCCAATTCTAAGCAAAATTGGACCAAAATGTGCCTTTTCATAGGTCCACTTCTAGACCTTTCATAAATAACATTGCTTTTCCTGCTAAGATATTGGACCTACATGTAGAAAAAAGCTCATATGTCTGAACAGTTTTTGAAAGGGTAGCAGGAAAGATATTTTTAAGAAGAGAAAAATCAGGCTGGTGTACAAAATCAAAGTCATATGTATATGTAGGGTTTTTTTCTTTAAAAAATTATCATCAATATTTACAAATGTGAGTAGATATTCTTAAATATAACAATTTTAATGCCTGCATAGTATTCCACCACATAACTAGACCTTAGGTTCCTCTACTATTTTTAATCTTAATATTTTAATTCATCCATATTGCTATAAGTAGTAATGTTCACTTCTTTCTGTGTTCTGCTTACTAGTACAAAATATGCAATAACACAACAATATAGTCAATTCTTTGCACAAATACTGCATCACTTACCCTGATGAAAATGTTGCTAAGACTTAGTTGAATGCTTAGCTGACAAGTATAAATGTACATTTATAAGATTATTTCTGAAAGTTTAAACAGACATGGAAAATGTGGTATGCCACATTTGGACAGTGATTTATGTGAGAAAGTGTATGTTTTTGGAAACACACCTGCACAAAGTTTGATGAATCCACAACTGCTAATAATACCCAATTGGAATAAATAATTAAGAAGAGGATAAAAAAGTTAGACTTCCTTTTTAACGATAAAATCAATCCCTCAGCATACTAAACAGTGCTCCAAATAAATGAAAATACATAATAGCTACTCATAAAAATTACTTCTGAAAGTTAATCATTACTCTCTGAATAAATGTTAAACTATTTTAGAGTTTAAAATAACCATGGATACATTCTAAAATATTCATGGCATACATTATTTCTATAGTTTCAATTACCTTAATTTAAATTAATTTAAAATTTCATGAACTTTCTTAGAATTGTACAACTTTTACAATATATAAATCTATTGTTTAACTTTTATATGGACGCATTTTAGGAACTCTTTATAAAAGAAAGTAGGCACCAATCTTCCTGATTCTTGTGATCTGACCAATATAAATACCATCATTCCAATATTTTAAGTATTCAATAATATTACCCCCAAAATATCTTAAAATATTTTCCTTTTTAAAAACTATTTTTATTAGTATACATTAACAGTACAAGGGAGTTTCATTGGGATAATTCCATAGGTGAATATAGCGGATTTGAACAAGTTCCCAAGTTCACCCCCTCTATTATGGCTTCTTAACCCCCAGCAATTTTTAAGGATAAGAAGTTAATGTTAAGTAACATTACTTTAACCATTTCTCTTTGGTTTGATTCAGAATTTCAAGCCGATGTTTGTTTGGCCCGAAATAGACCTTCATTTGGATAGAGAACATTTTCTTTCCTGGATGATGTTAAAGATGCTCATTAACCAAAGTAAAGGACAAACGTCTGCTTATCAACAACGGATTTGTCTTACGCGTGCTCTGTCCCTTGTGGAGTTCACTTGGTTAGTATTTCCAGAGATCAGATAGAGCTACCAGTCAGACTCAGGCCATTCTATCCAAGCAGTGTGCATAACAGAGAAGCACATCCATCCTCTCAAGGAGTTTCCAGTTTTGTGGAACCACAGCTTCCCAGGACTCCCTCTGATGCTCAGCCACATATTCCTTTAGGCTCTATAAAAAGCTTTGTGCTTTACCTATTTCCTTCATTACTTGGTTTTGACATAAGCCTACTCTAACAGGAGCTTCTTGGAAAACTTGATGTGCTCAGCCTGTGTGAAGACTTTGATTGGAGACACAGGCAGATTCACACAGCACATTTAAAATCTATACCAGATGACAGTGAGGATAATAAAATGCTTTTCCTGAAATGCATGGAAGAAATGATACTGGGAGGAGTTCAGAGGATGGACACTCATGCTAAGAAAAGCCAGTGTGGGGTACCCTTGCATGGTAGAAAGACCTTGGGCTGGGTACTGGTAAATGGACTCAATGAGGGACAATGGTATTTTTAGGGGGGTGAGGGGAATCTTCAGAATCTAATCCCCTTTCTCATAAGTACTATGTTATTGCCTGGGTGGCTTTCCTTATTGAGAGCACTCTTATCAGAAAGCCAATTCCAGAGATCTCTTCCCAGTGTTGCATCCCACTGCTAACGACAAAGCATTTTTTCCGACCTCACCTTGGCTAGGTGCAACCAGGGGCCCAGAGGTTGATAATGTACCAACTAGATGTATAGTCCATGGACTCTTATTGTGGAGTTAGTGCCCAGATTCAGGGCCATTGGTTGTTAGATTGGCTGTAACTATGGTGGTGTTATGCAGATTGCATGGTTTCTGATTAGGATGCTTATTGGCCACACACTCTGGAGATGCCTGGGTTTTGTACCCATTTTTCATGCCCAGTTTCTTAGCCCTTCATTGCTTTGATAATTCCTGTTTTTTTTCTAGCTTAAGAACTGGAGTAGCCTTTTTTGTTGCTTGTAACTGAGATGCTGGACTGGCCCAGGCTTCATCTGAATGGATGCAGAGAAGAACATTCTGTGAGGAGGAAACAGAATCAGCGTGGTTTTAGACTACTCAGACAACATCTACCTGGCTCAGTGGAGAGAGAGAGCAAAGGACATGACCTGACCTTGGAGGCAGCTAAATGACAGGGAGCAAAAAAACAACAATAAAAAGGAGAAACTAATGTTCATTGGTTGACTACTGCATGTCAGTCACATTTCCATAAATTATTTTAGCTAATCCTCACCATTTGGGATTTGGGTTCAGAGGATTAAGAAAGATAATGAGCTGAGATTTATCTTAGTCTCTGAGACAGCAAGGCACAGGCTATCATGACATATAGTAGGCAAGAATTTGGGGCCATTCTTGTTCCTCAAAGCTGTCTATAGAGCTACCTTTTGACTCATGCATCAAAAGTGAAGGTATACTAAACAAGCAGAGATATTAACATGCTTGTGGGTATAAACCTGATCAGTAATTATTTTGTAAAAACAGCCAAATAGCTTTAAGCACTTTTACCAGGTATTAAGTACATACATTTGACTGGAGTTTATTTTTACACCAAGGCAGAAGATTTATTGTGTCCTGTCTATTGTCTTCAACTGAATTTCTCAGAAAGAACATTATGCTCTGACATCTTTTTACATAGCATCATCATAATGATTATGGTACCATCCTCAGAATAATTTTCAGGCAGAACTCATAGTCTTTTGCAACCCAAGGAAACCAACCTTGATCTCTTCACTTTAGAGATGAGAAAATGGAGGCCACCAAGGGGAATTGCCATCAGTATGGAGATGTTTCGTGACAAAATTGGGGAAGGGAAATTCAGCATCTTAACTTCTGATCCAGTCCTCTTCCTACCTGACTGCATTAAGTTTGACATAAATTTTATGAGTACAGTAAAATTTTATATCCAACCGGGGCTCCTTGGGATCACCTTCTTAGACAGCCTAAGTAATCGCAGGCTTTTATATATCTTCTTCTGAGAGCATTGTTCATAGGAGCTCCAAATGCCAGGATGTTAATCATATTTTCATTTTACATAGATCAGGTAGCTTGAGTCATGTACGTTGTATTATCCCTGTGATAATTTCCTATTAAATATTATCATATTGAAAGAATAGAAAATCCATTTCTCAAATAGCTTGCTGTTTCATGCATGCATCAGGGTTTCCCACATTAATACTACAGCACATACAATAGTGTATAGATTAGTAATAGATTCTTCCAGAACTCTGTCTATGAGCAAGTCTCCACCCAAGACTTGGCAGGGACCTTTCTCACCTACTGTTCCACTGAACCAAAACTACTTGTTAATTTCTTTTGCCTCTTCTTCCAAACTGGATGCTCCATAAGGGAAGGGAGCATGTATTGTTTATTGTGATTACTTTGGTATTTAGGAGAGCATGTGCCACGTAACAGCACTAAATAAATGCTACTAGAAATGGTTTATAATGGAGTCAAATCATTGTTCTATAAATAAAATGGCACAATGACTTTAGTAGAGATTTTTTTTGCAACTCTTTATAGTTAAGAATGTTTGCACCCCATTCTTATTTAACAAGGGACCAGGGGCTAAGGAAGATTCAGATTTTTGAAGAAAGAGCTCACTTGATAGTTGGTAGAGGGATTAAGGATAACTTAATTCCAAGCAGAGCCTGGGGTAAACCCTCATTCTGCTGGATTCCTCCAACACTTTCTATAGCTCTCTATGGCTATAAAGCTGCCAACTGCTCATTCGCAGATGAATTTTCACTGTGGCAGGGAATATTCCGTTGATTTCGCTGCCATGTTTGCATCATTGTCAAATCATCCACACAGTCCAATATGCCATGCATTCTCAGCGGCTGGACCCCACTCCTGGACCACCAAAAATTTCTGTAATCAGAGTACCTTGTCATAACTCCTGCTTCTTCTTTCATTCCTTTCCTCTCCCAGGCCATGATGGTCCACTTGAAAAAACAGACATTTCTTATTCGACTCCTGGGATCATATGGATCAGCTGTCATTTCCCCCCTACTTGAGTCCTGCTTTCTATGGTGGGAAAAGTTCATTTTTAAGGCTTAATTTCTTGATGTACCTACTTCCAGATATCCTATCTTTTAAATTTTGTCACTCTCTATGACTTTTCTAGTCTTTGTCTGAAATTCTAAGGCTAGCATCTTAACTTACTCTTAATAGCCAAGGGCTTACTATCCATTGACAGACAAACCTCAGGCTAACTGCCTACTTGCCTAACCTTCACTTAGTATTTCCATTCCCTCATGAACCTACTGGTCTTCATGATGGACCCTATATTTTTGTACTTCCTAGCTCCCGCTTATCCTTCTCCCTGGGTCTAGTTTACAACCTCCACACCCCCATCCACTGCCAACCTGCCGTATGTAACTGAGCACAGTCCACTAAATCACACATGCAATAATTCTGATCTGATTAGAGTGGAATTCAAAAGAAAGGCAGACATGGGATATGTAAACTATCCTTAAGAGCAGTCCTTAAAGGACCCTATTACAGAAATGTAAAATATAATAGAAAGTGACCCGGTTTGTCATGAAATTTCAATGCTTTCTGGCTGGATCCCCTCATTTGATATGTCAGGGCATGGTAATGTTAACTTACCCCTAAAAGAGGTTAGGAAGCACTGGATTGGAAATGCCTTTTGACCAAATGGGACATGATGTTGATCCGGGTTGTATAACATGTTGTGATGAGAGAGCCCCTAGGAAAACATATGGAAACAAAGAGAAACTAGCTCACAGCATTAGTACTAAGCTTTTTGCTTGGAAACCAGGCAATGGTATGTGGCAGGGTCTAGACCCTGCCTCCACGAGAGGGGTTGTGAAGGACAGGTTGCTTAGCTGACCTTTCATGGATTGTTGTGGAAACACAAGCAAAAAGTTGGAGTTTGACAAACAAATGAATATCCTTTTCTAGCAATCAGTGCTCTCACTTAAGAATTCATTTATTTATTTTGGGAGTTTCTAGGTCAGCAGAAATTTTGCACCCAAAGTTATTCTATTTCACCTCCAGTTATGCTATTTGGGACAGAATAGGGCCTCAAATCAATTACAAAAGG
This sequence comes from Castor canadensis, assembly GCF_047511655.1. Taxonomy (NCBI): domain Eukaryota; kingdom Metazoa; phylum Chordata; class Mammalia; order Rodentia; family Castoridae; genus Castor; species Castor canadensis. The sequence goes on along the minus strand of NC_133404.1, from coordinate 34,822,475 downwards.
AGGAAAGAACAGATTCACCATCTGCCCACACAGCATTACTTTCACAGGACTTTGTTTCTTGAAGCTTTTCGTGTGTGGTTTATATTTCTTCTGCCTTTGGCTTCGACAAAAGTTCAGAGTTAGCACAAAGCTCAGTATTTTGCATATACTCCATTCCTGTTCAACCAACAGAACCATTCTTCTGAAGTTTCACAATAAATTTAAAAATGTTCAAATGACACCATAAAGGAATAATATAAGTAAGCATAATTTTTTTCTTCTTATTGAAGTTTCTCTGGCTCCTCTCTTTGTTAATCCCATGAGCCTTCAATAACTATAATCTCTAACAGTAAAGATTTTGTATGTAATTTTTATGACAGCTCATTGCTGGTGCTGATTTTTCCAAAAGGCTGCAGTGATGTTGAAGACTAATGGATTCTCAGGGCTTGAGCCATGTGTAATAACTCCTTCTACTTTAAAAGTTTTCCCTGGCAGATCAGATGTTGGTCTTTGGCTGTGCTGGGTCCTTCTGATTCTTTCCATGTCTCTTCGTCCTCTCTCCAATATTCTGATTTCTTTTAACATGTGCAGCATGTAAAGAAAGTTGGATGTTTGCCTTTCCTTTTTTTATAGCCTATAAATGATTACTTACTCTACTTGTCCCCATTTTCTTAATTATAGTAATATTAATAAAAATAACAGAACAGTTACAGAGTGATTATTTCATCTCTAATATGGAGGCAGGATTCCAATAAAGAAAATAAAAGGAATAAACAAAACAGAGTCCAGCAATGAAATCACCACCTAAACTCATACTGCTTGCCTAAAGACAAATTCCTAGCACTATCTTCATTCCTCTCTTTACCCCAACCTTCATCCCCAGTTGCCTTTACCAAGAAATCTATCTTGATTCCTTCCCTCGCTCCCACAGCTCACACCACCTTGTTGATCTCAAGGCTTCAGGGAAATGAAAGTAGCTTATCATCTTGAAAAGGGCTTCTGTCCCTGCTGTGTGGTATAATTGGACACAGTGCATTTATTTCCTGCCCCTTATTATCTGGTCCCTAATAGATATCGAGGCTGGCTATTTTCTTTCCATTTCTTAAAACTTGGAGTTTTATTCTTGTGTCTATTGACACACACAGCAGAGAGCTTCTTGAATGCCCATGAATGCCTTTGTGATAGTTCTTGCATTCCTAAGTTATATTTCTTAGTGGTCCTTGAGTTCAGGGTCTTCATTTGGTAGCCTTGGGAACTGAGGAGAACAAAGAAACATTGCATGTGCTCTTGATGTCCCTGTCCTTCCAAATATTCACACAAACCATGCACCTAGGAAATGTGAAAACAGTGAGTAGTTAGTGTTTTCTATGCTAAATTCCTACTTCTTTCTGATTAGGTGTACACTTAGCACCACTTTGATTTCTATTGTTCTTCCACAACTGGTATCAAAGGATGTAAGAATAGGGGATACATTAGAATTTGCCAAAACCTCCACTACTCTCAAGCACCCAAATTAAACACCTTCTAAACAAGTGTCTCTTTGCTGATAAAATGGTGACACAGAGAAGGGCCACTTAATTCCTCCTTCATGAGGGAAGAAAGGGGAGGGTATAGGAGAGGGGGTTTTCAGATGGAGTGAGAGAAAAGCAGGGTTTCAGGAGGTGGAAACTAAAAGGAATCTCAAAAAGGGTTTCAAAGGATAAGCAAAGTTTTTCCAGGAGAAGCAGATGAGGAATAAAGAAAAAGAAAATGTGGTGGGCAATGCTGCAGTTGATGAATTTATAGATGTACCTGGGTGGATTGGGTTCTGGATAGTTGGTTAGGTCAGCAATGGTGAAGGAGAGAAGACAGAAAATGTGACAGGATTCTAGCTTATTGCTCCAGGGGAGCTATCAGGGGATAATGAAGTACTTGAATTAATTAAATCTGTTTGTTGGGGTTCTGCAACACAGCCCCCAGTAGTGCTGGACATTGCAGTGAGTGCCACTTGGCAGTGACAAGCCATAGGTCTTGTTGATCACACAGGGCCATAACTAGCTTGATAGGAATAGGGAGTGGGATATCTGAAGTTTCTAAAACAGAGAATGTACCTTCAGGTATTCAGAGTTTCATTCAAAAGTATGGGGGTTATGTATCCAAGAAATCTTCTCTCTATAGTAATCAGAAGGGAGGGATTAAAACACCTCATGGGGGCCCTGTTTTTCTTCAGTCTTCATCTTACAATGTATTCACCCCCTCCACATTCACAATTGCTGTTCTGCTACCACCTTCTCTACTATCTCCTCCACCTACACCACCACCATCGCCACTACAAGTAAATATCATGCAACAACTCAGTGCCAAAGAGTTAATAGGTGATGAAGGCACAAAATAAAACAAAGCAAACAAAAATATCAGCTCTTAGAAGTCACATGGGTTTAAGGGGATCAGATCAAGTATTTTAAATGGTAAGATATGTGTTGTATGTGTATGAAGGCAAGAATGATTCTTTAGTTTTATATTATACTTATCTTTATTGATCCTCATCTTTCTCTACTTCCTAGCTGTGGACAACATTCCACACAGCTGTCATTGCTCTGGGAGTTTCCACTGGCACAAGACAGTGAACAGCTGAGCCTGCAGTCTCTATTGTCACAATTCTTTGGCCAGCAAAAACAGGAAGAAAGTATACCTGACAGGATTCCTTCCAAAGGGCTCAGCATCAATTCCAATCTAGCATCCTCTACAGAACAGAGAACTAAATTGCTGCATCATTAACAATACCTAAAAATGCAATAGCATCTCATGTTTCTCCCCTGAATCCCTGGTTCACAATGACTTGACTTTCCTGGTTTTGGAGAGAAAGTTTCAAATTGAGAGAGAGAAAGAGAGAGAGAGAGAGAGAGAGAGAGAGAGACATACAGAGAGAGAGAGAGTTTCAGGTCATGCTGATCTATTACATAAGTGAACAAGTCATAAAATGTAATGGTCTGCATTTGCTTTGTACAACCCAGTATCTTAAAGGGAAAAATTGATGTAAAATTTTCATAACTCTTTAGATTTTTGACACATAATTAATTGGTGTCCTTTGCTCATGGAGATGGTTGGAAACTTAATTTAGTGCTATAGTGTAATGGAAATGACAAGTGACTTTGTAATAATGTGTGTATTTAGAGTCAGAAAGATGCTTATGGAAGTATTGGATCAAACCCCTCATTTTACAGATAGGTAAATTGAGGTAGAGAATAGATGGTTCCATTGAGATCACCAAGCCACAGAGAGTAGGGAGAGGTTGACTTCTAGACCAGTGCTCTTCAATTAACGCATTGAGGTACTGACCTGACTGGCCAAACATGACCTTGGGAACCATTCTGGGTTGCCTGGATGACAAGCTAACTGGATGCAGTGGCTCTTATTTTCTCAGCCGGCTGGGGCTTCCTCCCCCTAGTCCGCAGAGGAACTGCGGTATTCTGCCACCTACTTTCTTCATCATGCACCATCAGCATTCCTGAGAACTGCAAAGTGTGTGCAAACGCCACTCCCTGCACACACACTCGAACTCTTAACTTTGCCCTACATAAAGATATCTACAGTGGGGAAGGGTCACTTCAATGCAGATCCCCACTGATGGTCCAGCAGCCTCCCTATTTAGACAATTAAGCAGATGTTCCCTTCTTTCTTCATGGTCACCATTGATGAAATCAGGATGGCCAATTTTGCATATTCTTCCACTACTTCGTGTGATGCTGTGGAATACGCCCCTACCCCTGGTGTGTGACAGGTGGAGATACAGCTGAGACTTACCTGGCAACACACACACACACTTAACCTCTGATCTTTAATTTTCTAATTGCAGTCTAGAAGTATATCTGCTTCTAACTACTTAATAGGTCTCTGGAGAAAAATATGGTGACATCTATGTGTGCATTACTTATGAACGAGATCCTTGAAATGAAAGCATTTTATAATTTGGAGTGTTTGGGTTTTGCTCCTTCATATAAGAAGCTGACTTCATGGAAAAAGTACCACCTCATTCTCTTGGTAATTCTGGGCTTATCACACATTCAGTGCTCCATAAAGGCTGACTTGAAAGCTTTCATTTAAAACTCAATTCATATGAATTAGTGTACTACTCAAAATGTCAGGCTGCTAATAGGACATACATAGCAACTGGAAATTGAAATAAGTGCATTTTAATAGAGCTTGGAATTAGGATTTCCTCTATCTGTTTGACGTAGTATCACAATTATAATTGAGGGTAAATTTTTTTTCTCTTGACATTTAATGATCCTCTCTCCAGAATTATCAATCATCTCGTATTCATTTATACCATTTTTTTTCCTGAGGCAAAATGGTAAAAAAATGATAGAAATCCAAAGTTCTTTAATTATGGTCCTGATTCCAAAGACCATGTCACCTAATACTGACATGGGCAGATCTAAGATTACCACATTGATATTTCTCCTAAAAAGTACCATTTAAATACAGCTTACATCATCATTGCTGTCATTACATTTTAGTTTTATGTGAGAAAAGTTTTAGTTGACTTTCCTGATCTCTATAACGTGGTCTGGTTAGTTATTGAACAGCTACTTTTGAGGTTTGATAAAAGTGAACCTGTCCTCCACACTAAATAGGAAAAAAAAAAAGTAATATTTGGCTCGCAATAATATAATTTTTTCAAAAGTTGTGGAAGTAGTTGAAGTAATTTGTGCTCCTCATTTAGTCTGTATTTGAATAGTTATTTGACACAGGGGCCCAAACTTCAAAAGTCAGAAATGCTGTAAAAAACAAACCAAAAATAATAAAATTAGGAAGCATATTATCCTCAGCTAAAGGAAAGTTATATTATTTACTTTGCATTTACCATCATGCTCTGTTTCTGACATGAGCTTATTTCCTTATTAGTGTAGATTTCTTAGAGTTAAGCCTATCACCGTGATAATATAATCAAGAAATATCTTCCACTGTCTTCTAATCCTCTTCAGAACCAGAAGAGGGCAGTCGGGTTCCATAGTTCAGATGCAATCGCCATTGCCAGAAAGTAAGACTTTGCAATAAATCTCAGTGATTGGAATTAAGTTTTCCTTTAATGATATTAAAGGGCTTTTAGCATTACCTGAAGATTTTTCTGCTTTTATTAAAAACCTTATAACCTTGGTCAGATGGACACTTTCAACCAAAGGAGTGAAAGGAGGTATGTTTAATCATACAGTTTTCTTGCACACGTGATTTCATTCCTGGGGGATAGTGGGTAGCATAGAAGGAAGGAGCAAATCTGATGTAGATGGTCTGATGACTTCAAAACTTTGTGAGATTGTTTAAGTAAAAAGAAATGTATGGTACAAGGCAAAGGACATTCCTCATCATCATTTCAGCTTCAAATCAAGGAGAGGGAGAGATTGAGAGAGAGAGAGAGAGAGAGAGAGAGAGAGAGAGGATTCACAGCTATTAAAAATCAGTATCTGCTAGAGAAATTTAAAATTCAATGCCTTTATAGCAACATTCATTTGCTATGAGACAAAAAATATACTTTTAAACTGAAACATCATATACCTTATTAGAAAATGTGATTTTTTTCACCTGAAACCGGTTTTATAAGCTTCTAAGTGAAAAATAAGTATAGAACTGAATACAAAATACAACCATCAACATATCTGCCACCTTTTGCCTCCCACATTAACAGACTAGCAACCCCTTAATTTTACCAAAAATAGAAAAACTAGATATATTTGGATGGAAGCCTGAGTATTCAACCTATCTCTTTTGCTCTCTCTATCTTTATATTTATATATATGGAAGGGAGGAGGGAAGGAGTTTTGGGAGAATTTATTTTTAAAGAACCAGACTTAATTTAAACATACAAGAAAGAGTTCATTTTAGGGACCTCGTTTCAATAAAAACATAACCACAAGAGTTAACTATAATTCAGGCTATTTTTTTTTATGTTTCAAATGTTCCCTTTGTATTAATCATGTATCTGATGCTAATTTTAGAGGGTTGTGCAGAAAACCAGTGTTGCCTGTTATAGACAAATATTTGTGTAAATGTGCATATATAATATATATTACACACAATAATATATATATGTATATATAAGTATATATATATGTATATCACATTGGTCTTTAGGTTTCCCTCAGCTACCCGCCTACAAAACAGCTTTCTCAGCTATTGTGAAATTCATGAGAATCGCACAGGATTCTCTTGAGTACTGAGGATTCACTAGGAATCCAGGTGATTTTCTCTTGATCCCTGTCTTCACTTCTTGCCCACTGTGCCTGCAAACACAGCCTTCAGAAATCTCTGCCTCTGAAAGTGACCTTGCTCAGCAAATGCTGATTGGCTTATGTGGCAATGTCTTTCCCAGAAAGGGCGCTGCACAGTGCCAAGCTGTACTGTTGCAAAGATGGTTTAGGTTCAGGCGATCAGGTTGGGAGGGACAAGAGAGAAGTGGCATGCCACTAGCCAAATCCCTGGGACTACTTATAAACAAACTTAAGCATTGTTTCTCTAGTCCTTTATGGGGGCTGCGGAAGCTGGACACACACTGTGTCCTGGACTCCATTTATGGGAAACGTTGGGGAGAGCTGCTTTTAAGAGACTGATTTGGTAGGGAAGATGATTCCTCATCAGCTACTTTTAAAAGATAGGAGCTATTTCAGCACAAAGCTAAGCCCCTTAGAACTGCACTAGGGATTAAGAAAAGGCATGTATTTTAATGCCTTATGAATAGGAGTAGCTGATAAAAGAGGCTCTTGTTACCCCTGCTACATTTAAATGTGAAAAGCAGCTGCTTCTAGTGGGGAGGGGGCAGGGGAGTGGAGAAGAGATACATTATTTTCATAGGGATTTAATCTTCAGACTACATTGAAACCATAGAATACCATTGGCCATTTTCTTATCGGAGGCTCTCTAATCACACTAAGATCTGTAAGATTGCGGAGAGGGAAGAAGGGAAGGGGCTGGGAGGAAGAGAAAGGGATTGTGTGTAGCAATGAGGCTGGCTATTTTCATCTGCCTGTAGGTTTTGAACCTCAGATCAAAATGCATGTGCAGAGCCATGGAGTATTTTCTTTTTCCCTTACAAGTCTTAACCCTGTAAACTTTTTAAATGCCAGTCATTAAAGAGCTGGACACAACTATGCTGTCTTCAGAGAATGTCCTTAACAACAGGTCCTGGGAGTAAGGTGACCTCCTTAGAGAATAGGGGACCTTGCATGTGTGTGGCCAGAAGTGGGCAGGGGAGGAATCATGAAAATGACTCTCTTTCTCCATTTCAGTGACAGTATATTTCAGGTAGGATCTGAAAGATACCATGAATCTGACACAGAAAGGCAGAATTTCTGCAAGGTTTAATAGTCACAGGAAGCTGATCTAAACCAAGTCTGGGATTATTAAAATAGATCTTTGCCAAATGCAATGGATAAAGGATGAATATCTTTTAAATGAATGAATACAGGCACCATCTTTTCCCTCCAGGTTATCATTTTATAACCTGGTGTGGGTTGTTGTGATTTAGACTTATTGAAATTGATCACTAATGAATTTGCTCTGTGTGTTTGACCCCTGACCTGCCCATGAGGTTTCTAAAGTACTTCTTTAAAAACCTAGGATTTTGCTTCAGGATATTGTGAGGAAATTTTTCTGATAAAAATTGGTTGCATTCTCTACACCGACTATTACTTTCCAGTTTTTTTTTTCCTGTAATATTACCACTCTCAAGGGGTTAAAAAGGAGTAAAAACAAGACTGGTAGTGATAAATTGGTAGTTCTTGCTTAGTTTATAATTAAGGATAATTCACATGTAGAGGGAGGTTTCAGAGCTCTAGCCTACATGCTTAGTTAGAAACTTGCATTTGAAGGCCAAGTACAGTTTTGGCCATCTTTTTTTTATTTTATTTTATTGTTTTATTATTCATATGTGCATACAAGGAGCTCTGGCCATCTTTGCACATGATGTGCAGGTAGATGACTGTGAGATGGTTTCTGGGTGTACTAAGAAGGAGAAAAGGAAAGGGTAGAGAAAGGGCAAATCTCTAGCTGCCCTGCCACACATCAGAAATTCACCAATAGACAGTAAAAGGCTTCCAGCTCTCAAGCACAACCAGGCCTGCTTCTGGGAAGCTATTCCCCATGCTGTGATGCTGTGATTACCTGCCCCACCTGTGTTTTGAATCTGACAGAAGGCAGTCCTGGTCTGGGGTCCTGTATGCTGGGCTCCAAGTAGTCCAGTGTCTGCCTAGGAAGCTGGAGAAAGTCATTTTGACACATGAATCACAGCAAATGAGTGTGTCCTGCCAACTCTTACAAGGCACACATTGCTTCTAATGGGTTTGTCCAACTACTATTGGGTTCAATCAATATTTTGATTTCCTGACCCAACTTCCCTGCACATAAAAGATAAAAGCCAACAATTCAGCCACACTAGGCTCCATGGCAAAGCAAGCAAGAATCAGGCAGCAAGGAAGAGCTGGGAGCCAGTGACACAAGGCCAAGGGCAAATCATAGGAGGCACTTGATAGCCAGTTGTGAGCTCGCAGAAAGTTGCAAGTCAAGCTTGTCCAATGCTCTTTCTTCTTTCCCTACTGTATTAGCTGCTGCTGCTGCTCCAGCCTGACATCTCTGCTTTCTTCTGAGGTCTCTTACTTGTCTTGTGACTCTTCTCCTTCTTTTTCTTTTCAAATTTGGCTAGGGAACATTAGGTTTGATGAAGGGAAAGCGATTTAACATCCTCTAAGTGAGGGAGGTTGATTTTCATTCGAGACCAAATGGCTCATTTTTACCTTTTTAGCTCCTCAAAGTAAAAAGTGAGAGGTCAGCCCTGCATCACCATGGCAACCCCAGCAGCTCCATCCTGGAGCTGATGAAGGGAGGTGATAATGGCAAGGAAGTTTCTCCCCTTTCCTTGGCATTTTTCCCCATACAGGGTTGTGCCTATATGTATGAAAACAATTCTGTTTTTAGAAATATAAGTTTTAAAATATGACTGCTAATTTGTCTGCCCCAGGATTCTGAGTGTGGGTTTTTGTTTGTGTTTAAGACATCCTAGCTCTCCTCAGTATCCACAGGGTCTTAAATCAGACCAGTCAGCTCATGGGTACCTCACCCTGAGGATATCTGTCCTTTAAGTCAAGAGTACATCTATGGAACTTTCTAATGGTGAGAAATCCTAATGAGGAAAGAATATGCCCTGATAGCAGAAATCTAGTGTGGGGAAGCCCAACCCATGGAATCTTATTGAAGCTTCTTTGAAAGGAAGGTTTTGATGCCAGTTCAGTCCAGGGATCTTCAAGAATAAAGTTGAAAAGAGAAATTAAAATGATAAATATCATTTAGATAAAATGATAAATATCATTTAGATAGATTCAAACTTCCCTGGGATAGGAAAGGATGGAATTTCTATGACCTGGACTCAAAGGTCGAACACTTTCACCCCAATGTGCCCATTGTAAATATGTCCTAAGATGTATGGGTGCCCTGTACTGTGTTAGGTGTTATATTATCTTTTTTTCTCTGATTCTCACATTAAAGTCCTGAGGCAGGTTATTTAGTTTGTTTTACAGTATGGGAAAAGAAGCTAAAAGAGAGAAAGCAATGTGCCTAGGGTCATAGACTCTGATGCAGGCTTGGTCCATGCTCCAAGTGGGCTCTCTCTCCAGACCTGTTAATATCATCCAGATGTGTGAATAATAACTTTGCATTGGGAGTCAGGAATGTGTGCCTTTGCTCATTAGCTTATTCATTTAGTTGCAATGAAATGATCAAGTGCCTGCTACATTTTTGTGCAATTTCCAGGTGCTTGAAGTACTGACAGGGAGACATTGATGCAGCTCTCTAAGAATGGTGGTCTGATGGCTTGAATCTCAGTGGTGTGAACTTTTGCAAGACTTTCAATGGGACTGAGCTTCTACTTCCTCATGTGTGGGCTTCAGTGAGCATAAAAGAAAAATTTTCCAAGTGCCTACTAGGTTCACTTAATATATATCTTTGCTCAACCCCTCACCTTCCTGACCTCCACCTCCTCTCTGCTCTGGCATTCCTCTCTGTGCTGAGGTCAGGCTGGCCTCCTCTCTGCTCTCATAGCAACTGGGCTCTTTTCTCTGCTATGTATACTTGGCATTCAGGCAGTCTGGCTGGCCCTGTTAAAAGATTCAGTCTTCTGTTCAGGGAAAGAATTGCGGAATGCTAGAGTCAAGAGCAAAGACAGGAGGTGGTTTTGCTTCGTACAGTCTAAAAGGAGGCCATCTGAAAGAAGCTAGCCTCATCCCTTTGTCCTGTCTGTCTCCCATGAAATGACCCTCAGTGTCAGTCATAGGTCCAGGGAGGTCCATCTTGTCACTGTTTACATAGGCTCCAAGGAGCCTGTGCTGCTTGGCCTGTTCTATGATTCCCTACTCAGGGTGAGCTTTAAGGCCAGCTCTGACTTAACTGGACTTTGCAAATCCAAATCAGAGCTGGCCCTAAAGGATTTGACAAGGTTGTATCAGGTGAATGGCAACTGCTCAATTTTCAGAAAAAGATGGCACAGAGGATCACTAGGTGATTTTTACATTTTAATACAGTATGAGGTACAGAAACAAAAGAAGAATTGAAAAACCATCAGCTGGATCTAATTAAGACTATGCAGAGGGTGACTGGCATCAATAAAATTATGCCTTGCACTGGCAATAAAACTCTTGCTGAGTTTCAGAGCAGCCCGGTTAACCAAAATCTACCTCAGTCTTGTGATGTTCAGAGTCAAACTCCCACTCACAAACATTGTGACCTGAAATTCTCCATCCCCTTCATTCCCTTCCATTTCTCTCCTTCTTGTGTCTCCTTATGTCCACTTTCTTCTTTTGCCCTCCTAATGTATAGAGATGTGTTCAGTGCATAAGTGCTATGAATCTATCAGCCCACTGGCAACGAGCTAGACACTTAAACAGAATAGAAAGGGAATATGGTGTATCATGAAAGAAAAGTAAATATAATTAGTTTAAGGATAGTTTACTTTCAGGTCTGGCCTACTACTTTTTAAAAGATAGCTTCTTTAGCCTCTCAATGTGCTTTGGCTCTGTATTTCCTTATGATATTCTGTTGCTATGAGTTAATTTATGTGATTATTTGTTTACTATCTGTCTCAGTAGCATGTAAGTATCCAGAAGGCAGACCCTGTGTCTCCATATTTTTCACTACAGGAATTCCACAGGGACAAATGGAAACATGGCAGTGAAGAAAATGGAATATTAATTTTGTAGGCCAAGGGAGTAGTCAATAGGAGTTCCCAGCCATAGAAGGGTGAATGTCCAGTCTCCCTGGTAGGTGAAATAACATAAAGGAGACTCCTAGTTTCATAACCAGACAGGGCATCCTAGAATCAAATCCTGAAGTAGTATGTGTATGTGTGTTGGGTGACAGATAAGGAGGTGTGGAGATTATACTTGGAAGAGGATTGAGACCAGAGGTATAACATGGTATGCTTATGTCAATGTTTTTTAAACTGGATGAATGTATTCATAGATGAATGCTATAAAACTGAAGCCTAGCTAAAACAATTTGTCATGGAATATTATTTATCCATTTAGCAAATGCTGATTGAGTGCTAACCAGATGCACTCAGTCACCACTCAGGCTGCGAAGATTCTCCATGAGACAGAATTTACAAGTGGGTGGAGAGAAACAGACAATAAACACTTGAGCAACAAAGCAACACATAGGCAGATCATTTCTTGGAAGGACCAAGGGAGAGCTGCAGAACATGGATGCAGTGAGGGTCAGGTATAGGTAATGTCATGGCTTGTAAGGCATGGTGAAGAATTCGATTTTACCCCAAATGCAAAAGAAAGTGATTGGTAGATGCTAAACAGAGGAGGGATGTGATCTAATTTATAAAAGCTATGATTTGCTCTATGGAGAAAGGGATTGGAGAGTTCTAAGGGATAGAGGAAGTAAAAGGATCAGCAGGGGAATAACAGCATAGTCCAGGGCAGAGATGATGGTGGGGTGGTGAGACACAATACACAGGAGTTCTAGAGGTAGAAAACATAGGATTTGTCCTTTGAGATATAAGGAAAGAAGTGACTCTTAGATGATCTCTTAATTTAGAGCAAGAGCCATGGAGAGAATAGCACTACTAATTTATTACATTGGCAGACTTGGGGAGAAGTATGTTTTTAGGGGGCATCTCATGACTTCCATGCAAATATATTAAGTCTGGCCATGAGATAATACTTGAGCATATCAACTCAAGGGAGAAAGGATTTATGTTGGCTCCTGGTTTCAGAGGATTCAGTCCATGCTCAGCTGACTCCTCTGCTGTGAGCCTGAGGTTAGGTTGAAACATCATAGCAGAAGGGCATGGCAGAAAAAAGCTGTTCACCTCATGGCAGCCAGGAAGCAGAGACAGACAGACAGGAAGGGGTCAGGGAAAAATATGGCTTGTCAAGACATGCATCTGTGACCTACTTCCTCCAACCAGGCCATTGCTGAAGCTAGGATCCTTGTGTTCCCATCACCTCTCAGTAGCATCACCAGCAGGGGACCAATCCTTGAACACATGAGACTTAAGGAGACACAGTTCATTGTCAAGCCACAACAAGATAGCAAACTGACAAAGATTTCAGAATGTAATAAATGGAGAATCTTTCTGTCATAGTAATAGAAAACTGTGGACAAACTACATATGTATACACATTAAGGAAACACTATAGGATAGGGATAATGTTTATTTTGGGGGTAAATACTATAATAGATATTTTCTTCATTGTACTTTCTGTGTTCTACATATTTTTTACAATAAGGAGTATTATGTTTATGAGCTAAAAACAACAACAAAAAATTCCTTTGAGAGTTGGGCATGGTGGCTCATGCTTGTAACCTTAGCTACTTATGCAAAGGTGATCAGAAAGATTGAGGTCTGAGGCCAGCCCTGAGCAACAATGAAAGACCCTGTCCAAAAAGTAACTTAAGCGAAAGGGCTGGAAGCATGGCTCAAGTGGTAGAGTGCCTGCCTAGCAAGTGTGAGACCTTGAGTTGAAGCCCCAATAATGAAAACAAAAAACCCTTAAAACATCACAGGAGAAGATATTGCCTCTTTATTTTGACTCTTGTTGGTTTAATTCAGCTTTACACTGGTTTCTAGGAAATGTATAGAAAAAAAGAAACCTAAAAGGAGTGAGTAGTGACATTGAAGTAGTTAATGATATTTTACCATTTGTTAGATACTCTGAAAGATTCTGCTATGGCAGGCCTGAAATCATTGTAGTGTTCTAAAGAATGACATTCCGGGAACCAACAGGGGTTTAAGTTCATCCTTTTTCATCTGCAAATGTGCCACCCAATAGCAAGATCTTGCATAAGACCAGGATCTTCTGGGGTGGAACTGTCCCAATGCACTCTTGCAGTAGCCATCCTATTGTCAACTCCCGTTAACACAGAACTCTTAATGCTGAACCCAGCATCCTGCTGCATGTGGGACCAGGCAGAAATATAAAAGAGCTAAGCAATCATTGCTGAAGCTAGGGAAATCTTGTTCTAGTTATCAAGCCTATCTCAGATGTTGCAGCCACACTAAGAAAATCATCTTACCTTCCTTGTTTCTTTTGAAAGCTAGTATATCCTGTTCGACCACATCTATCTTGCTTTTCGAGGCAATGGGAAAACTAAAGAACAGTGTGGTGCAAATGACTGACCAAGATGGAGAAGAAAGCAAGAAAGGCCAGTTTTGATTAACTAAAAATACTAGTTGATGTGTTTTTTTATACCATAAAATAATTTTAGAGAAGCTTTTGCTACTATTTTATGGGCAATTATTCATCTACTTAACAAATATAGCTGAAGAACTTTTCAAAACTTTGAGAAACAACAGAGTAGAGCTGAAGGAGATGGAAGACCATCTTTAGAAATCTGGTTTCTTCCCTCTACTAATTGAAGAATTTTGTAAGGGAAATATTACTAAACTTCCACAAATGTGAAATGAGCTTGGAGCTGCTACTATACGGGTATTTCATCCTATAGTGTTGTCAATAGAATCAAATAAAATAGTATTATATACAAATATAATGTAGCATGTGGTGACTCAGTGACTATTGGTAAACAATAGCCACTATTATTACACATACTTAAAATCATGATACCAAAGGAGAATGATGGAGGGGATGAATTCAACTATGATATATTGTAAGAATTTTTGTAAATGTCACAATGTACCCCAGTATGGCAATAATAATAATAAATTTTTAAAAAGATAGCAGCTTTCAATGAATTAATCTTTTGAGAAGCTGTTTCTTCTTTTCCTTCTTCTCTTCCTCCTCTTTTTTATTTTATTTTGATTTCCTATATAAATTGTAAGGTGGTTTTTATATTACATTACAGCATTCTGTAGGCTGATTAGTAAAATTTTACCTTAAATTTAGGGCAGAAAACCCAATGATTCTCAAATGCCACCTTCTTTGTTAAGCTCTTAGTCATTATCCTAAACATGTCATTTTTCTTTTTTTGAATTTCCATAGCAATTGATTTATAGCTGAGCTTACTGTGTTCCTAATTTTCCTAACTTCATACTACCTTCCTTCCCATTAGATTTTTGGTTGTTTATACAGAAATATCTACTCTAATTCATTTGTCAATATCTTCAGTAACAAACACATAATGGACACTAAAGTAAAATTATTCCGTTGATTTCATTTAAAAAAATATTTTCTAGAAATCTCATCTCTGTTCAGCTCTATGCAAATAGTGTGTTCAGTTTCAGGCTTATAAGAATTCTTTAATAAAAATTTATAAATAACTAGAATTTATATGGAATTTAAGAGTATTTTAAATTTCTGTGTTATTGAAACTTAGATTTTTCAAAACTAAAAATCAAAGTCTCTGGATGAAGCATTTATTTGAAGTAATAAAGAGCAACTATTGGTAATAGACGATCCAGGGGAAGGTGCTACCACCCATCCTGTACCAAGCAGGTATCAGTCGTGACAGACCCAGAATGGCTTTTCAGGAGATTTTAGATTTTAAATTAGAATTTGAATGACAGACTGGGAAAAGGGTAGACTATTGTGGTAAAAAGGATTACATCACCATTGAAACCCCACTCTCTCTGCTCTTCTTTGCTGGGGAACTTTAAGGACCTTAATTTGGGGTCACTCTTATCATTGGAGGTTGGCCTTACAATTTTTATTTTCCCCCTCAGACTCTTCAGTATCTTGGAAGTTATGATTTGGCTGCCTTGAGGTCAGAACACATTAGTTGAGGGGAATAGTGACTATCTTAGAAACTAGTCATCTTTCTAAAAATATCCTCCTCCAAGTTTTCAGGTAGTGCTGAGGAACTAACTGATCCTTTACATCAGCATATTTTGGTTCCAAGTCCATTTCTACAGGTCTAGATCTTTCCAGACTCTTTCCTACACCCAAAACTCAGGCTAATTTAGGAGCTGTCCCTTTCTGCTTGTTCCCAGTGTCCCATGAATCCTCTGTCACCACCCTTGCCCCATGAAATAACAGTGGTCTGTCTTAGTCTCTTAGTCTTGAGTTTTGGGTATCTGCAAAGAAGTCTAATTTCATATTTATCTCACCAGAGCCTAACATGTCACGCTTATAGTAGGTCTCAATATGTTAAATAAATCTTTGCTACCAGAAAGAATTTCTTCCTCCTCTTCTATACTCACACTTAATTTTAATGCCTTTTCCTTAACCTTAGCACTTTCAAACCCACATTAGACTTTTGCCTACCTGATATCACAGTCCTGTTGCTTACCCAACTGGAGAGAAAGTTGCTCAAACATAGTTCCCATGTTTAGTTATTATTATTTGGTGGTCCTGGGTTTGAACTCAGGGACTTACACTTGCTAGGCAAATGCTCTACTACTTAAGCATACCCCCAGCCCTTCTTGTTTTAGTATTTTTCAGAAAGAGCTCAAGCTTTTGGCAGTCCTTAGGCTCTGATCTTCCTTCCTCCACCTCCTGAGAAACTGGGACTACAGGTATGTACCATCACCCCTGTCCTGAATTTTTAACCTTTAACTGATCTGTTTCTTAACTAATCACTATTGAGTTTTTCCCACATGTCAGAAATATACAGAAGCTTGAGACAGTGGTACAATATTGCTGCCCTCAAGGATAATAAGGTCTATTAGAAGAGACCAGTCACTAAAACATGGCATGACGATTCTGAGTAAGATGTGGGAGAGACTTTGTGGGATTAACAAATCTTGCATCCATTCATGCACCAGTTCTATGGAGCCCGAATTTTGCTAATAGTGTCAGATAGCTGTGATATCATGGCATGGCAGAGTCTTTGCCTCTATTGTTTTTAAGAGAGGAACACAGAGAGGGCACCTGCACAACTTGTTATTTTAAGACATTTAAAGTATCTTAGTGCTAAACACATACACGCATTGTTATAGAATACCAAAGAAGTTATGAGAGAAGATAGTTGAGTTTTTAAAGAAAAGGATGGATTTCACAGAGATCTGTTGGGTCAGATGGTGAATGCTAGCAGGACTTACTAAAGGGTGTAAGATATTATCTGTTGAGCAATGGGGAGGCACTGATGGCTTTTAAGAGAGGAAGTGACATGATCAGATTTGTTTTAGATAGATGGCACTGGCACCAGAGTAAGATGGATAGGTTGGGGGGATGGAGAGGAACTCACAGCAGAGGCAGCAGAAGTTTCAAGGCACAATTGTTCATCCAATAAATGTTTGTTTTTAAAGAGACAAGTATCAGAAGGCTCCACTGTGCATGGAGGTCCCTGAGCAAGAAGCCATGCATGTTGGGGGTGTCACTTGTTAGGCAAGGAGAGATGGTTTTGCTCTGGCTGTCCTTTTTTGCTTGGTGTCCCATGGAGGAGGTCCTCAAAGGTCAGGCAAATCTCATGCCCAGAACGGACTTTATTATTGTCCTTTTTCAAGCATAAAAATATACTCCAACATTAGATTAGAAACATTTACAAATATAATCCTAACATGTTTTTCCTTGGTTTCCAGGACAGAATCAGAAAAATAATGCTCATAAGGGAAAAACAACCATGTTTTATTTCTGCCTTATTTTTTTTTCCCCTAGGTCTGGGACAAACAGCTTAAACTCACGTTTTCTTTCACAGTAAGATCTGGAGAAAATTCCAGAGGAGGCTTGAAAGCTCAGATACCTTCAGAATTATGTGTCCAGGGTGTGTGCTACTATGAGATGGACTCTGAGTTCTTAAAACCATTCCAAGCCCACATTGACATATATTTTATCCTTTGGAATGACACATATGCTCTGGACCCAAGAAGATACCCTAAACCATGATCTTATTGACACCAGAGGTCAAAGAGTTCAGGGATATGAACTTGGCACCTGAAGGATGACATATTTCCATTGCAAACATGTAATCCTTACGAGAAGCTGGCTAGAGGGTTGACATGAATGATGAAAGTAAAACAAAAAACAAAGGGAAAACATCATGTTGAGGATAGTAACTCTGCCAAGTGTTTCTCACGGATAATTACATTGATTTTTCACAACAGCTGCCATCTTCCTCCATTTTACAGATAAGGATACTGAAGGATAGAAAGACCCATGATCTTCCCAAGGTTAACAACTGGTAATTTCTTGCAGGAGCTAGAATGAGAACACAGGTGGTCTGATTCTCTGAGAACTAGGCTATAAGCTCGACATTGAGGACGCAGTTATGTTACTTGCGTTGTAGCTAGTTAAACTTGTGTTAGAACATGAAAACCAAGTAATATGACTCGTAGACAAACAATTCGTGCTCTCCATGAAGCATTATCAGGTTAACCAATGGATATATGGCAGCATACAAAGGAAGATTTAAAAGATCAGTATTGTGTATAGCCACAGGAACTAGACAATTCATAAAGGCTATTAAATGCAATACTGATGACTAGACTTGTTCCTGGGATCAGTGAAGTATCCCTTATGGCAACCTTTCTGAAAATGGAAAAAAAATCATTTAAGAAATGGCAGAAACCAAGGAAATTCAGGCACCAGCTTTGATTTTGGGTGAGGAGGTCTCTCAACTGGGATAAACCTTTATCTTCCATGGCTCAGAAACTCCCTAGCTTGTGCCGCAGAAGCAATGTGCAATACATGCAATCTCAGCATTTATCTTTAAGCTCCAGAATTTAGGTTAGCCACCTTTTTTGTAAGTGGATTAATAGTGAATATTTTAAGCTTTGCAGGCCATAAGGACTCTATCCATGTTTACTGTTGCAGTAGAAATCAGCCATAGATACTAAAAAATGATTGCCATGACTATATTCCATGCTATGTTATTTTTACAAACAGGTGGTGGCCTAGATTTGGTCTGCAGGCTATACTTAGCTGAATTCTGGTCTAGGCCTACATTAGAGTAGGACCAGAAAAGAAGCCAGCGATTCAATGAATATTCAGTAAGTGGACAATATCTGATATATGCTCCAAAAAACCTCAGTCTAATGCAGGATACCCATACATAAGGAACTAGTTGCAATAAGTATAAGTGTTATGAATAAAGAAGTCAAGGTGTAAGAACACAAATGACTGATAAATCCTTTTCAGGGAGTTGGAGGAGGTTTCATGGAAGGAGCAATATTTTAATCAGAACTTCTCTCTTTCCAATCCTGGAAGATACTGTTTAGCTACTTGTACACCGTCACTCTCATTGATTCCAGACACACACCATGATCCTTACTGAATACAGAGGCTCAGAAAGACAATACCAGACAACACTGTATTTTCTAAATGAACTGTATTTCTGCTCCTCACTTAAATGACAAGTAATAGTTCCCCCACAAGGAAGCAAGGCAAGACTGAGGTCAGTGACACTGTATGTGTGGTCAGATGGCTGAAATGTAGACCCTGGCACAATATTCTCAGATTGGCAGGCACGACTTCATTGGAACAGGAGCACAGAATTCAGAATAGAGGGATTAGAAGTAAAAATGAACATAAGTCCTGCAGTCAGGGTCTCAAAAGTTACAATAAGGGATCTGACTTACTTCATCCATGTAGCATTAAAACCCTATTTATATTTTTGAAAACTCTTCTGACAGTATTAGAAAGCTGGATAAAAAGGTGGGGTTGGGGGTAGAAATGGAAATCAAGTAGAGAACTGCATGAAGATTATAAAGCTATGTCCTAAGACAATGGTAGTAGGAGTGCTAAGTTGAAAGCAGTTTTTAAAAAAGCATTAAGGGAACAGAATTTATGATTCTTGCATATCAAATTGTATGTGAAACTAAAATAAGGGTAAACGTTCACATTCCATTCTTAAATAATGGACACTTCTGCCCTCCAGTGACTAAGATAGACACAAAGAAAGACACATAACGAAACCTATGAATAATGTCCTAGTCTGAATGACACCTTGAAAATCTGTGCAAAGCAGAAGAAGTTTGGTAAAAGGAAACATCAGTCTTAAAAATGAAGGAAAACCTTCACTGATTTTAATTTTCAAATCCCCCTGCTTTCTACTACAGCCATAGAATCGAATAAGTCTTCATATCTCTCTTGTTAGCTCATTAGCAATGAGGATCTGATCTTTAAAAGAAAAATTGGGAGATTTCACCACAGATGGGAATGCCTTGATTACACAGGGAGGCTGCGACTGCACAGTCAGCAACAGGTGCTGCTGTATTTGTAGAACCCTGTGCGTCAAAAGACTAGCTGAGCCTCCGGAATGGCTGGTGAATAACAATTTACACTGATTGCAAATCCCTGATCTTGTTTTTCTCATATTTTCCTCTAATAAAGAACAAGTGGAGGTATAGTCCTCATTCCAGCCAGCTTAAACAAGCACTCAGGATTTGTTTCTACTCAGCGAAGCCCATCTCCATCCACACCATTAACTGTTCCCCTTTCCTGGGTCCCATAATGGGCAGATGACCTTCTAATGATGAAGAGAAAACATTCTTCCTCAGGATCACAAGCAACATGAGATGGTCATCTTTAATAATCTTGAAGTTTCTAACCTTCCCTTTTGGAACAAAAATAAATGCTGGTATAAATCTCCATGTTTTATTTGTGGGAAGTTAATGATAAATTTAGAGGGGAATAGACAATGACAGCCCACCTCATACATATGGACATGGATATTGAGGGCATGGCAAGCCCTAGAAACATAGATTGGTGTTACATGAGCTGAATGCAGATAATTCTAGTGGATTAAAGTGATATCGTAGGTCTAAGTTCATAGGTATGGATGTTTAGCTGAGTAATCATGTTCCTCTTCCTTCAGGTATACATGAGTGGCCATCTCTGTTGTGTTTGTAGAGAAAAAACAATTCTTTGGTAATGCAATATTAGTTTTGTAAGTATTTTTGGCTGTTAGGGTTTGAACTCAGGGCCTCTTGCTTACTAGGCAGGTACACTAGCATTTGAGTCATATATACAGACCTTTTTGGTTTTGGTTATTTTTTGGATAGGGTTTCACATTTTTTCCTGGGGAAGGCCTTGGACTATGCTCTTCTTACCTCTGCCTCCTATGCAGCTGAGATTATAAGGCATTTGACACCATACCCAGCTTGTTTGGTGAGATGCAGTCTTATTAATTTTTGCCTGGACTGGGCTTGATCAGTAATCCTCTAATTCTCTACCTCCTGAGTATTTGGGATCAAAGGTATGCACCACCACACCTGGGCTGCAAGGCAATTTTAATAGTTTTATCCAGTGGAATCCAAGATGTCCCTTACTTATTGATAAAACTTAGTTTGTATATACTTGTCATTATATTATTTTGAAGAGCTTGGTGGTCATATGAGCTTAAGCCCTCAAAGTCTATATTGTGCATAAAAACTTGTCCCCTACAATAAAAAAAGCAATTTTAAAATCAACCTTCAACTAAGATAACTGTAAAGGAGCTGTATATACTTTGGTAATTCTTTCAAAGCGTCTTGCTTTTTTTTTGCTAATCTTTCATTCAGTATTTTTATGAGTTAGATGATTTGGAGAAGTTGCTAATTTTTCCTTAACTCAATTTCCTCATCTTTAAATTGAAAATGATTTTAATATCTATCTTTCAGGATTGTCAGAAGCAGAGAAAATTATTTTGCAAGTAGAAAGCAATACCTGGCAGAGAATAAGCAAGCAATAAATAGTAGCTATGGTGATGGTAATTTAAACAATGAAATTAGGAGTCTCCACAGACATTCCCAGGCCCGGCAAGCTTTTTTAGTTCTCTGCTACCTCGAGGATGCACATATGTTTTGGAGGAAACAGAGCTAAACGGTCAATGAATACTTTTTTTTTTTTTTTAAGTATAGTGCTCTTGTTCTTTGCTGCTGAACTTTTTTTCAATGACCTCTTTACCTCCTCATTTTCCACTTAGACCCATTAGCAGGATGGGCTGCAATATGTTGCTTGTCATCTGTTTCAAAGACACAGTGATGGGATACAGGTACACCAGATGGATAAACCTAGTGTGACTAATTATTGTGTATTTGCCTTTAATTATTATCATTTATTACCAGAGGAAAGACAATAGAGGTTCTCTGACTAAGAAGAAACTGTTGGCAGCTGGGAAGTTTTCGTGTCACATTATTGAGTGCAGGAAGTCTTCATTGTTGCCGGCAAGAAAAGAAAGGAAAAGCCTACATATATAGGATAGAGAGGTAGGTAGATAGGCAGATACATATGTAGGTAGGTAGATAGATAAGACAGATAGATGATAGAGATTAGGTAGATGATAGAGACAGCTAATAGATAGATGGGCAAATAGATAAAATTTGGCTTGCTTTAACATTAAAACTAATTCATTTCTATAAATATTGAACTGTTTGTTATTTGTAAAGTTGGTTCCAGAGAATTTTGAATATTAATGTACAGGATCTTTTCTAGTCTTTGATAGAGCAGTTTTTGGAAAGAATTAGCCTACGTGTGTGGTGATAATTGCGTTTTTACAGCAGGAATTTGAACCTAGAAAATCACCCCTAGATTTTCCAAAATAGGTATTTACATAAGCTTTATCACTTGTATTTTGATTTTTCTTTCATTATCAAGTAGCATTTTAAAAAAAATTAGCCTGTTCTTAAACCACAATTATGATACAGTTCATTTTAAAAACATGAAAGATACAAAGTTTTTAACCACAAGGTTAAAAATCTGAGCCACTTATGAAAAACGTCCACTGGGAAAGTTTGTAATCAAGGAAACTTTTTATTTAGACAAATATACCCATTATCATGGAGTGTAAAGTCAATTCATGTGGTTTGACATATTGATATATACCCAAACTATAAAATGACTACAATTTCTCTACTCATGCAATAATGAATTGGAAGAAGTCTACATGAGAAAAAATAGGCTATGTAGTAACACGAGCTTAGATTGTGAGAAGCGATTCTTTTTTGTTTTATTTCATGAAGAGGTTTATTTTAGTAAGACAACTGAGTACAACCACTGGATTTGATGGTCTCTAAAATTCTGCCTGGTCCTTGAATTCTCCTAGTACTTATACTTTTTTAAAATGGACAACCCTGTCATCTAGTTCATTTACCAAAATCAGTTGCTAAATGATTCCTTTTTGTCAAGGGATTGGTGGTGAAATAAACCTATGTCAGACAATCCTGGATATATTTTCATTCTGAATCCACTCAACAACCTTACTGAGTGGTAACTCACTTCATCTAACATTGAAGTAAATGTTTTTCTCAGCAGAATGAAATTCCTTCATCCTCTGGAAGAGATGGAACCCAAAATTTAAACCAAGACCTGTCTGACCCCAGAACCACAATCCTTTGATTGTAGCCTATGTGCAAACCGTCTTATGCATTTAGATATTCCTCTTAAATAATGTAAAATTTCTAGTGTACTTAAATTAACCTTATGTCTGCCTTTACTTTCCCCAATATGCTTCTTTTTTTTTTTTTTCCCATGTCTCCCAATTCACAATACAGACCAGGCACAGGGCCTGGGCTGAGGTGTATATGGGGTAGGTTTACTTTGCCTCCTCTTTCTATACAGTCAGTGTAAGAACACAGCCTGTGGTAAGCACCAGGAGGCCAATATGCTTCTCTATAAACAGAGATTTTCTTTGAACCATGTTTCCATAGAAAAGCATGCTTTCCTCCATATACTCTGTGGTATTAATAAAAGTGTAGAAATCTTCTTCCTGGATTTTCCTTTTTTTTTTTTCAAATAACAAGATCTTGGTGCACATACATAGCAGTGACCAAATTTCAGAGTCCTAAGAAGTAACTTTTTATTTGGAAGTTGTTTGTAGGAAGGAATAAGCTTTGCTATATGAGTTCAGGTACAGACTCACCTGATGGGTTGAGACCATAACTCAGCCATTATATACTGATGCTCATTTTTCTGAGATTAGATAAATGTCTGTCTCTCCCCAAAAGGATGGTTCCATAAATATGCTTTTAACAATCTGTCAATAACAATCATTAGAAAGAATCAGATGAAGTCTTTGTCATTCTTAATCCATTTCTAGATGTAGAAGACTAAGATAGAGATGGATGGGAGGATTCAATGAATGCCAGTGACAGCAAAAGATGCTGAGAAGGTCATGATCTTTCATAGGTAACTGGAGATGGAAAATAACATACCACCGAGAACCTAGTACAAGTAGAGCAGTCATTCATTTAAACAACAGACTCTGACTGGGGATCTGCTATGTATCAGGCACTGTTTCAGGCCACCAAATAAACAGGACTTTTCTCCTCTGTCTCTATGGATCCTTCAGAAGATCGAATACAGAGATAGAATTCAACAGCTATCCATATTTCTGAAAGGGACTTCCGTCAAATCAATCTTCAGGACTTTATATCTTCAGAAAGCTAGGAGAAGCCCCTAAAGACTTCTCATTTTCAAGGGTCTTCATGGCCATTTATTACAGGGTACCAGTAGGATGTTAAGTCCTTTATTCCCTGACTTAGACAACAAAAATTTATTGAGAGTTTCAGAATTCTAACACCAACTGGACATAGTTTGTATATTCATAGGGCATATATCTCAGAAACAGAACCAATAATAAATAAGTAAAATAAATTTTCAGTATTTTAACAAATGAATCAATATTAAATATTTATAAATTGCAGAGTCTTATGAAACTTTATATTTTGACGATGTTTGAATGATTTGGTTTGACATAATTCCTTGCTAGTTTAGACTGATCACATGTAGATTGATTAATGAATGCATTCAGTTACTTCCAAGAGATATATTGAGTTCCTACTATGTGATTAGCATTACATTAGGAACTGGGTCCTCAAGGATAAATAACAGGACTCTGCTCTTCCTCATAGGGTCACTCACATACTGGTGGAAGAGAAAGACACAAAAAAGAAATAATAACATATTCATATTAGAAGTGCTTTAAGTGTTCTAGGGACAAAGTGCTTTGGAAGCACAGAGGAAGGAAAACTAACTTTGCAGGAGAAACAAGGAATCCATAGAGGCACTGACTTTGCAATTGGCTTTGACATGTATTGAAACCCAAAGTACTAATTTGACCACATTATTTCTGAAATGAATAAAAGGACAAACGAAAGAAGAAAAATTTGAATTAGTTTCTTGCTTAACTTCCCGATCCCAGGTACAAGGATTGAGGCAACATGGGAGCAAGCTTCCCTGTTCCATTCTTTTCTAAAAACTCATCCTTTTTACTTGCACACATGGGCTTTAATAATGCCAAAATGTCACATATTTTCTGACAGAGCAACACAAAGGGCCCATCTCAATTTAAAAGTACTTTTTTTTGTCCTAAAATAAAGTAAACATTTACCTTATGAGTTCGTGTGGAACAGGGATGCTGAGATATAGCAATGCAGAAAGGAGTTGACAGATCCAACTGGAGGCTGACCATGGAGAGTCATTGAAAGTCTACCCCTGCACTACTGCAGTCATGGTAAGGTGGGCAGGTTGCTGGTACCCCCACTTATCCATATCTTACATTGATATTAAGCACTGGCGTTCTTTGTCATTCCAGAATGAAACTCTGGTTCCAGAACATTCTTACAAGCTAAGGTGTCTTATTAAAAATAAGCCATAGAGATGCTGCTAAGCATAAGAATGGTCCAACCCATTGTACTCTGTTTCCATGATCCACAAATCCCATGGGGCTTCTTTATAGCCTCTGCAGAATCATTCTTTCTAGATGGAGAGATTATGTGGTTCTTCAGAGAGAACCACATAACTTCTGTGATGTGTTGATGAGATGTTCCTCCAAAAAGGCTGTCCCTGTTGCACAGGGGAGATAGTATGACTTGGGGAAAATGATTTACAAGTCTTGGCATCCATAGAAATGGTGTCATTTTGAACAGTTAAAACTGGTGGCTTAGAAGTGCATGACCCACCCATGGCAAGAAAACTTATAAACAAGCAAGTTTTCTTATAGACAGAACCAGGTAGCATGGATTTGTGCCTTTTAAAATTCTTAAAAGGCAGCACAGAGTGCCCTAGTCTGTGATTCTGGTCAAAAAGAAAGGTTTAGTTTCAGAATTAAAGCCCAGAATCATAATTGACTTATTTAGGAGATGCAAGAATGCATAAAATCAAGGATATCTAGCAGGTGGCTTCCTTTAACTTTGACCTTGTGAGTGTGGTTTGTCCTATAGCAATGATAGGATTGTATCCTGAATCTCAGACTTCACATGTCAGAAAAGTAGTAGTTCCAGGTGTGTCTTTCCATTGTGGAGAGTCTTCTCTGTCAAAGAAAATATATTTTGGGGGGTGATATTGGAGTTTCTCAGGACCACGCTCTTCATAGGCAGGAGATCTCATACTACAACTCCATTTCTATTTTAAAATGGGGTCTTGTGCTGTTTGCTCAGGTCAGCCTTGGACCACAATGCCACCTTTCTACTTTTGTCTCCCCAATAGCTGGGATTGCAGGCATGTGTCACCACCCTCTGTTTACTTGTTGAGGTGTGGGTCTTGATATTTTTTGCCTAGTCTGGCCTGGAACCATGATTCTCCAGATCTTCACCTCCCATGTAGCTGGGATTACAGGTAAGAGTCACAATGCTCAGCCCAAAGAAAAACTTTTAAATAAATATTATGCTGTATTCTAGTGACACTAAGTTGCTGGCAGACCCAGATGTTGCTGATGACTTATTGTACATACTAATTTGTGTTTAAATTTTTTGAAAAATTGGTGCTTTTGTTTGCAGAGTAGGCTGGGCCCATAATGTCTAGTCCAGATTCTTTTCAAGGTTTCTCACTGCTATTTCTAATCTGTGTCTCCCATAGCAAACAACCTTGTCCCACTATCCCCTAAATTAATCTACAAAATGGTTATGATAATGATATCTGTTTTTCAGGGCCTGTTGTTAAAGTGCAGAGGGAAAGAAAGTTCATGGTACAGGATGAGCCTACAGTAACAGCTCACATATGTTCATAAACATTTTATCTTCCCCCAATGTGATGAAGGTGGTACAGTAAGATGACCACCTCATCCTGCAGGGGAGAAAATGAAAAGTTGGAGAAAGACTAAAAGACCAGTTAAGATTAGAGCCACTGTCAAGGTCAAGGGTAGAACTAAGATCTATGCGCTCTGGTTTTAAGCTGGTACAAGCCAATTTTCTTTAGTTATTGTTATCTGTTCTTCACAGAAAGCCCTTCAAATAAAATATTACTTATCATACAGTAGTATATGTAGAAATTTTACATATGAGAGAGATATGACATAGATACAAAGTTATATGACATAGATAATAAGTATTCCTGTTAGGGTTTTGTATAAAATTTATCATGGAACATCTTTATACAATAGGAGGTTAAAATCTCAAATTTTAAAATACTTCCATGTTTTATCTATATGTTTGTAAAAACACATAGGTATTATCAATTTTACTATAAGTTTATAGCATGCAAATATTCACATCAGTGCTTTCGTAGATATTTAGGAACATTAAGAAGATAAAATAAATTACACCCTGACTTATTGGGAGACTTAAATGCACTGTATCTTCTTAAACATATTTCTTTTTTTTTTTGGATTTTTGAGACAGGGTCTCTTACTGTAGTCCAGACTGACCTTAAATTCATGATCCTCCTGGATCTATCTCCTGAGTTCTGGGATTTTAGGCATGTACCATCATGCCCAACTCTTAAAAGCTTTTAAAGGCAGTTTGACAAAAGAATTCATATTCTGCCATATTTGACTCTGGTCTGGAGATAAATATTCATTTGTGCATATGTAAATGTGTGTCTACATGCATATTGTATACATACATATGTGTATATGTGTACAATATACATGCAGACACAATTTTTATTCTCTTTTTACTCTCCATATGGATACTTGAATTTTCCACAATGATTAGACACTATATGAAAAAGAATTTCTCAGCTGTTTCTTTAATCAAAGTAAGCTTATGCTTCTCTCTTGATCCAATTTAGATGGAATTTCTTTTGTCTACATGGGACTGTCATTTTGTGCCATCATATCCAAACTTTATAAAATCAGTATATGAAATCAAAGAACTAAACCAACATATGCTTCATATTTCCAATGAGAAGGAAAAAACCCTATAATTATTTTATTAATACTAAGAGAAAGAGATGTGCATTATTTGCTTGTTTACTTGTATCAAAGCTTTTCCTTTGAGGGTGACCAAATCTCTCCAAACATTTTCATCTCAGTGGTAAGCCTCTTTGGAATCTGAATAGAAGCTTCCTGAAAATATTATTTTTGGAAAACTGACACTAATTGAAAGTCAACACTAATAATGCTAGACTGTCGTCAGTGGTGCAAAGTGATAGGAATGAGCAGAGTTTATGAAGTTGAGCCAAGGCATCTGGAACTCTTCTTGGTGTATGGGGACTGTCCTTTCAGACAGCCAGCACTGGCGCTCGGAAAGAGACTCTGGAATCATCTATGTCCTACCAATGCTTTCAACTATGTTGTCCACCATCTTGTTTATGAATTACCTTCTTTATCTTTATTTCAAGATCAGCTAGCCCTTATTTGTCTAGATGTTGTTGACTTAAAAAATAATCCCCACCAAACTTAAGTCTTCAATGAATGTTGTTCCAGATACAGGAGCTCTTGAGTTAAACCTAACGTGATTTACAGGATGATAGAAATTCAAGAAATTATGCCAGGAAGTATGTATGTGTTATAAATACAGACATGGGCTTAATTAACTTATTTAATGTCACTTGATCCAAGCACAGTGGTGATGTAGAAGGAAGAAAGGAAGCAAAGATGACCACAGTTTCCTTAAAAATAATGGTCACATCTTTCTGCCAGCTTGTGTAGACAGGAACCAGTACTATACTTAGAACATAGTAGATGCTCAATTTATGTGACAGAGAGAGGGAGAGAGGATGGAGGGCATTCGTACATGATAGGGTGAAGA
Source organism: Castor canadensis (assembly GCF_047511655.1). Classification (NCBI taxonomy): domain Eukaryota; kingdom Metazoa; phylum Chordata; class Mammalia; order Rodentia; family Castoridae; genus Castor; species Castor canadensis. Next base: position 34,794,241 of record NC_133404.1, on the reverse strand, counting down.
TGTCCTAACTTTGGAAGGCCAAGATCTCTTGGTGATTCTTAATGGATAATTGAGTTTCTTAAGGTATATGAAAAGTGGAATGGATGTGATATTCCGGAAAGAATAACTAGTGCCAGGAAATAAGCATTAAACTGATCATAGCAAAGGTAAATAAAGAAGGTCTCTACAACCAGAGGAGATAATTGGCAGTGGTACTGGTAGGAGGTACCACTAGAGAATGAAGGTCTTTGTGGGTATGCTAAAAATTCAATGTATTGATTTATAGGAAATAAGAACAAATTTCAAGTGGTGACCTTGAAGTCTGGAGAAATAGTGAGAAGGCCACTCTGAATAGCTTTCTGCTCTGCCATAGCTGATTCTTTTACTTACTGGGCTGAGTTCCCATTATCCCAAGAGGGGGAAATTTATGGGGATTAAACTTAAGTGGGGCCAAGCATGGGGGCTCATGCCCGTGATCCCACCACTTAGGAGGCTAAGGCACAAGGACTGAGAATTTCAGCTAGCCTGTATCAAAAATAATTTTTAAAAATAAATAAAAAAATAGAATGAAAGAGTTAAGTGGCCTTAAGTTCAGTTAGTAATGTTAGGAATGCACAAGGAAGGACTAGCGATAAGGAATAGATTTAAAAATATAAAACCTTTCCTTAAATGGATATTCTTCACTCAGAATGAATGATATTTAAGTTATGATCATGTAAAAGCTGCTGCTGGTGAAATTCCCTCACTCTTCCTCTTTCAAACAATGCATACACATGTTAGCAACACCAAGCCTCCAAGTTGTTTCAAGGCTGCTTGTTGGAGTAATTCATGATTGGAGTATGATTGCAAATGTATAATTTAAAAACACTCTGGTAGCAATTACCCTAGTCATTAACTGAAGAATGGATGTTCTCCTAAGACACTGGCTTTCCTGAAAGCTTGGATCTGAGATTCCAGACGCAGGAGGCTCAGAAGCTAAGGGAGGGGTATGGGACACATATGGATAGGAATTTTGATGTGAACTCTACTGTTTTTGAATCAACAATATTTAGGAGGCTGGAAACAAAATGACTTGTATATGAAATAAAATAGCATAGTTAATCTAATGCAAAAAGGGTTATTTTCCCTCCTAAAGATGCAAAAGAGCCTTGCTGATTTCACCTCACAGTATTTTATAGGCAATATTTGAACATGGCACTTCACAGGCAGGGAAGGAGGCAATGTGAGAGCTACAGTAGACACTTTTGCCTCAATTACCAACTGAAAAATGATTACACCTTCTTTGAAAAATAACCATGATACCAGAGGAGGGCCCTAGAAGTCATGCGCATACCGTGTTACCAGTGGCCCAGGCTATGTTATCCAGGGCAGGCTCTCACCAGACTCTTATCATAAGTCCCCACTTCTAGGAGTTACCAAAGCACCATTCCTGCAGTCCATGTATGTGAAGTGTTTGTTGACTGATTAAAAACTACTTGTGCATATTTCGCAAACTTGTCTGCATCAACTCTGTAACTTTCACTGATTTATTGATATTGCCCAGAAAAATACAAGTTTTTCTCTTCTGCTGTTACCTGGGCACACATAACTCAATGTGAGCCTTGATGAATCTGTCTTCAATAAATCAATTAAAAAAAAAACTGTCAGTAAGCTTTATATATCTATAAGAGTTAGTGTTGGTGCAAGGGGGACAAGGAAAGCCAAAATGAAATAAGTTTGAGATGGAAGCGACTGTAGTACCAGTCTGAGTCTGCTCTCTGCTTCACCTGGGAGCCCTTTAGTCTGTTCCCTTTCCTTCATCTCTTCCTTCCTAAAAAGGCAAATGGAGAAGGTTTGATGAGGAAATTCCTGACCTTGGGGCTATTGAAGATTTTCTTCCTCTCAACTTGTAGAATTATAAGGTTTCCCAAGATCCACAGATTCCCAGACTCCCCTTTGATCCTTTCCAGAAGTATTGATTAAATGCAAGATTCAGTTTCCTTTGGCTTCTGGAATTTCCTACCATGTTGCTTTGGAGGAGTAAAGAAGTTGCGATATGGAAGTCGTTTTATTGCTGCATGAATTAATTGGTGGTAGGTTCAGAGTGAGTCAGGTTTGGTTTAATTGAAGTACTATGCAGAGGATAACCTAGTGAAGGTGCACAGTAGTTAAAAAGGCCCTGGACTAGGGTCCCAGACCACTGGGTTCTAATTACGGTTTTGACATGAATGTGAGCTAGTGATGACCTCCCTACAGCTCCATTCTCTCTTACATTCAAAGAGAGAAACCTGTCTCTTCCTGCTCTCAGAGGGGATGCCTCCAGTCAACCGATGCAGGCAGAGTGCCACAGCTCAGAACTCTGGGAAGTTTGCCTTGTTTTCTGAGTGTTCCCTCTTTATTTTCTTTCCAATTAGTTTTATGTGTCTATTTATTTTCCTCAACAAGTTCACAATTTCATTTCTTTTTTTTTCTGTTTATATTCCTCCTCTGTTTCTGCCCAAACCCTGGAGTGCTCCACACTCTGAAAATCTGCTTGCTTTTAAAATCCATCTGCATGGAATTATTTATAGTTTTGATAAAGTCCTATTTTGTCTCATGTTTATTTTCTTTAATAATAAGAAACCTGGGTGAACTTTTCCAAAAGACCAAAAAAGGATTCAAGTTTTCAAAGATGCTAGGCAACCCTGGCCAAAAAGTACAAAACAAGCCTTGGGTGCCCTCTCTTTTGTGATTTGGGATTTTTTTTCCCTCCTCTATTAAACATTCTTTCATCTAAATGTGTTGTGGGGAGAGGAAAAGTAAATAAATCCTCTGAGCATGGACTCTTTCCAGAACACAATTGTGTTTCTCTCTTCACAAGTCAGTCCCTTTGCTTCTCTATATCATTTCTACACCAATAATGATATTTCAGTACCTGAAGTAAATTCTGCATTGTGATTGGCAAGTATGTCCACAGTTTAAAGATGCCCAGCCAATTATTCTATACCTTTTTTTGTTATTATTATTCTACATTCTCCATAAAACAGCTTAGCTCTTAACACTTGTGAATCTGATTTTAAGTTATGCCTGTAGATTTTCCATTATCCTTTTAGCTAACTTTTCTTGTCACTCTCACCACTGAGTACTTTGAGCCTTTGTAACTAAATAATTTAAGCCTCATGCCCTCTCTCTCCCACATCCTTTCTTCTTCATTACCATAATGATGCTGCCCAATGTTTCCTGCATTAAATTAATTTGCCCACACATTGGGGGTGTGTCAATATGAAGAGAGAAATTTTCAGTCTTTAGAGTGAGATAAACACAACATCACACACATGCACAATTACACCTGCCAGGTGTGCTTACAAATACAGCATGCTAAACAGTATGGATGGCTAGTGCTGCAAGGTGACCAAACTTGAGAAAAAAAGAGCAGAACAAATATATAAACCAGAGGGTATCAGTGAGCTAGTCCAATCAGAGTCACTTACAATACATAATAGAGGAAAAACAGAAGCAAGTCTGATACAGACAGTTTTCAGAGAATTTTTTAATTTAGTTAGGTGAAAATTAAAAAAAAGTTTTATTTCCTCACCTTGCCTTTCATTTTCTTCCTTTTGTGTGTGTGTGTGTGTGTGTCTGTATAAATAAATAAATATATATATACACCCCACCCCCACCCCTTAGCAATCCTTCCTTTAAGGTTTAATTTAACAATAACATTTGCGATCGGGGTCCTGCACATCTCAAGGGCATTGCTCTTGAAATTGCACACACTCTGCACCATTTATCATGGGCTGACATGTGTCATGTTCCAGACTGCGACTCCAAGAGGTTACAGCTCACGACTGCTCCTTTGTTGATCAGCTGCCGAGACAACTGAGGCACCTTTCTTCCTTCTCCTTTCATTTTTCCCCCCTTCTTATTATTAAAGCTGCCTCATCTCCTTTCTGAAGGCCTAACTCAGCCCTTTGCAGAAGAAGGAACACAAAAAGATTTGTATTGCTTTGGATGCTATGCCCCTCATTTCCTGAAATTTCTGATGGGGGCCACACAGTGTTTAATAAGATCGGAATGCACCACTAATCAACTTTAATCTTTCTCGCAAAAGAAACAGAAAAGGCCATTAAGTGAGCACCCACCTGGCTTTGTTTCCAAGCAGACAGCAGCCTATGCAGGATGGGAACTATTGGATCCCTGACTGAATCCCAGTCACACAAATGCAGCTCTCCAACATGCTCTTTTCAGAACATATGTTTCAGAATAAGATCCTTGTCTCATGATACATTCTAACCCAGCTGGAATTTGAACTTAACTCTGAATACTACTTTCAAACACATTGAAGTACTGAAGTAACAGAGAAGAGACTTTCTGGTTATCATTGCAAGAAGTCGACAGCTCCACCTACCAAAGATACTAGTTATTCCCAACTTTTCATGGCAACTTGAGCTTGGAAAAGTTTTAAATGCAAGCTCACCAGTGGCCAGTTTTTTCCTTAAGTATTTTAAAGCCATTTAAAGTGTTCCTGGCTGGATGTTTTCTTCATTAAAGAAGAGAAATCCTAGCTGGGCTCTGATGGCTCATGTCTGTAATCCTAGTTACTCATGAGGCAGAGATCAGAAGGATAGTGGTTTTGAAGCCAGCCCAGACAAATAATTTATGAGACCTTATTTCAAATAAAATAGTCACAAAAAAGGGCTGGTGGAGTGACTAAAGATGTAGGCCTAGAGTTCAAGCCCTAATATCAGAAAGAGAGAGAGAGAGAAATGAAAGAGAGAAAGAAAAAAAGAAAGAAAGAAAGAAAGAAGAAAGTCGGCACAGCAATCCAGAGATGTCAGTGTGGTTTTAAAATAAGTCCCCAGTCATTCTCTTCATTCTCTTATCCATTCCTTACATGTTCACATCAGACCTTTCCTTTCTTCCTGTAGCACAATGGAAGATCTCTCCCTCCCGTGTGAACTACTTCTGCCCAAGGGACTTGGCTCAGACACCCAAAAGCCTGCTTCCTTCCCCTTTCACCTTAGTGGCTGTGTTTTCTCTATAGAGCTTTCCACATTTGTATTTACTTTGGTAATCTTTCTGTTTGGTTATCATTGCTCTTTCAGTACCTACCCTAGTACCCAACACACTGTTGACCCTCAAATCATTTGTTGAATGAGTGAATAAACGCGGTTAGAACCCTTCCTTAGGGATTGTGAAAGGGACTTGCTAATCTGCATTCAGCAAGAGCTTTCCTTTCTTCTTAACCAGTCAGCAACTATGGTATACATTACCCCCATCTCCATCGCATCCACTCTATTCCTACCTCCATTTTAGGTAAACTCTTACCTTTATGAGGTGAAGCTCTCCATACAGGACTAGAACCTAGGCTAGAATAAACAGGAATCTTCCTGCACTCCAGGAACACATAGAAATACACTTGCACTTTGTCTTCACTGTGAAATTTATTCATAAAGAACACTCATCAGTTTGAGGATAGCAAAGCATTCAAGAAGCACTAAGATTGTCCAGGTACTAAGCATTGGGCAAAGTTTGGGGGACTACAAAGATGATAAAAGCACCCCTGTTTACGAATTCCTTGTCTGGGAGAGGCAACAGTGAATCAGGTATAGGTCTGATCAGGGAGTTATGGGTACTCAAAGACAGCCCACCAACAGACAGAGTGACACACTTCCAAAGGGTTTCATAGACTTACTAAGGCTGAATCTTCAGTAGGGAAGTGAAGCCTTCTCCAGGTGGATAAGAGTAAAGAGTGTGTCTGGAGGAAAGTGTTGCCTGGATAAAGGCCTGAAACAGTGCAGTGCAGAAAGATGATTCTAGTCCTACTAATGTTAGCATCTCCTGCAGAACTAAAGAGGCCAATTAATCTGCTTTGGAGTCTTGAAGGCATAACTGGGAAATGGATTAGTATCATCCAAACCACAATAGCTGGTGTTGGTGTCCTTTTGGATTCCTCTCTAAGGAATCTCTCTTCTCATGGGTCCCTGAAGCTAATTGATAAATTATCTTCTTAATTAAGCATTAAGTAGAAACTTGTATTTGGTAACTTGTGTGTATGGGTAAGTGTGTGAATGTGTGTGCCTGTGGTGACTCATCTTCTCTCATTTTATTTTTGGCAGTACTGGGGTTTGAACTCAAGTCCTCCAGCTTACTAGGCAGGCACTCTACCACTTGAGACACACACCCATCCCTTTTAGCTTTAGTTATATTTTTGGATAGGGTTTTGAGGTTTTGTTTTGTTTTGCCTGAGATTGGCCTGTACCTTCTTAGCCAGCCTTCAATTCTCCTATCTAATCCTTCCATGATAACTGGGATTACAGACATTCACCACCATGCCCATTCTATGATAGTTAGTCTTGATGGTCAACTTAGATTAGTAAAACACCACTTTTGGTCTGTCTTTGATGTCATTCCAAGAGAGGATTGATTCCCACCCTGAATGTGGGACACACCATCCTATAGACTAGGGGCCTGGATGGATTAAAGGGGGAAGAAACCATAGGCGTTCCCTTTTCTGTTTCCTGTTTGCTATTATGTCTATGATTCTGATTCACCATGTCCTCCCCACCATGATGGACCAAAGCCTCTGAAATCGGGAGTCAAAATAAATCCTTCCTTCCTTAAGTTGTTCTCACAGGTCCAGTGACAAAAAAAGTAACAAATATTGTGCCTATGACACAATAGAAATAGAAAGAGAGAGAGAGAGAGAGAGAGAGAAAGAGAGATAGATTGACACAACAGCTAGTAAGTAGTGAGTGAACCTCACATTCTTATGGCAGTAGATGAAATCCTTCACTGTGTCTCAGAGGATGTATGCTATCACTAGATTTCTGAGGATTTCTTACTTATTCAACAGGAGCCCAGGCTTTGCACACTTCTCTGGTCAGACTTGAAAAATGATTGGCAGCTGAAATCACAGTTCAAAACTCAATAGATGAAAAGGTAAATTGAGAAAAGTCATTGTAATATCTAATCATCCCATTGCAAAGTGAACAATTGAATTATCAACTGGTTGTTTTGTTTCTATGACACCAAACATCAGGTAATTTCCAACTATTTCCATGTTTAGCATTACTTAGACAATATATCGAAATGACTCATTTTATCCAGATATCTTTGTGTTCTGAAAGATACATCATAATTGTCATTTAATTTGAGACTAATATTCATCATATTACCGATGAGAATGTGATGTATTAAAAAGATCAGGGCAAGGGGATAAAATATAAAATCTGGGTGCTAACTAAACATACATAACTGAAATCTCTTCCCTTTGCCATGAACTCAGCACTTTCTGTTTTTCAAGTGTGTAATTTTTATTCTTACTTACCCAAAAGGCATAATGTCACACAATTATGATTGACCTTGGCAAACAATGGTATTATTCTCAAACTTGACCAAAGACCACACAATCATCAAACCATTATTATTGCTTTCTTGATTTTCACTAAAATGTTAACCACGCCACATTCTTCTCTTATGAAAAGAAGGACCTTGTTGAGATATCCATCAGCTCCTGGGCATTAAGAGGGAGGTGACTCAAGATTAGAGAGGTCATCTGATTCTTAAAAGGAAAGGTGCCACCAAACCAAATGAGCAAAGCAGAAAATAGATAAGACATAATAATAAGCTGAAAAGTATTTAAAAGCAATCAAGTGAAGATGTTGTTGAGAATATTACACAAAAGAATAATGATGTGTGTACAGTAGGTAAAATATAGATTAGGATTTATAACAGGATACAGGAAGGAGACAGCGATTGTTTATAGAACATTATGACAGAATTTCAACAAACTCTTTTAAAAGCTTTCTCTTTGCCTTGGCATTGATTCCTGGGCAACCTGGCAGCTGCATCAGATGAAATTAAATGCCCAGGCTGGCAAGCATTCCAGGGGCTAAGGCACAGAACCTGATCTGAACTCCAGACTCAGCTGTGATATCTGTCTTTGGTCCAGTTCATCTAGTAAGTCAGAAGCCTCATTGCCTCTCCGTTCCAGGCCATTTATCAGGAAGAGGTTTATTTGCGGAAAGTTTCTAGTATTTTCTTTAATATCAAGTGGTTCCAGTGAACTTTAAGTTGACCTCTTTGGTCTCCATCCTTAGGTGATTATTTCCTTCATGGTACTGGATTAAAGTTATGTGCTGAAATGGAGATAAGAGTTGTATAATATTCTTACAGAGTCTTTCTACTGTGTGACTGGACCTTAACTGCAATTTAATGAGTGTCAAAGCTTGTCTTTTACATCTGCCTCATCAGGTTGTGGTGAAGACTAAATGGATTAATCCATGCAGAGAGCTAAAAATAGTGTTTGTCACATGGTAGAGGCTGCAAAATTGTAGCCATTAGTTTGTTATCATTATCATTATTATTTTAATAATATTTATAATGAACCAGATGGATAAATCAGGCTATGTACATTTCCATTCTTTGTTGCAATTACTTAAGTTTGCCTTTGTTTTACCTACCCTTAACTCCAACTCTCTTTCTTTCTAGCTTAATTTTGCTTTAAGTCTTCAACTTTTTATTCCATTTATTAATAATGACTACTATCATATATTACTCACCATTTGCTGGAAACTGAGCTATCTTACATTTTCATATCATTTAATCCTCTCGAAAACTTGTGAGATAAGCACTATTATTTTTCTTGTTTTGCATGTGAGGTAGTAGGTAGGATTAGCTAGTTTGCATGAAGTTGTACCTTTAGTGTCTTACTTATTCTCTGTTGCTAATAACACAATACCAAAGCCTAGCTAAGCTATGAAGAAAAGAGGTTTACTTTGGCTTGTGGTTCCAGACAAAGATCAATGAACTAACTCCAGTGATGGACTTCTGGGCAGAGGGCAAAGATAGTGCAGGGTAGCACATGACAAGAGACAGGGAGCACAGGAGACCTAGACCAACTGGCTTTTAAAGCAGAGCAACTAATCCATTGGTTCATTGATTGCATGAATGGATTAATCCACTCATGAGGATAGGGCACTAATCAACTCTTAAAACATCCCACATGACCTCACCTCTTGTTCCAGATCTGTTATGTTCTAGATTTGGGATTTCTGGCTTCCAGAACTTTGAGAAATAATTTCTTTTTTAGGAGCCACTCAGTCTATGGTATTTTTGTTATAGAAGTCTAAACAGATTAACATACCTTATATAAACAGAAAAATTCCAATTCACTATCATGCTTTGGAAATGGGAACCTCCATGTAAATTGCAGGGTTTTTGTTTTGTTTTGTTTTTTGCTGTTGTCAGTTGATTAGCATGAGAAACTATCTTCAATTTTTATTGCATTATTATCAAATTTTATTCTTAAATATATCAGTCTACTTCTGTGCCTCAGCTTCCATAACAAAGTGAACTTAACTTATTTATTCTTTGTTTTGTTATTTAAGATATTATAGTTCCCAGGGTCTATTTTTCTTTATGAATTCTTGTATTCATTACTGTAGAAAATTAGGACCACAAAGAGGTTTTATTTTTGAGTTTTTTTCTATGAACATAATGTTGTAGTATTCTCCCACATTGAAAGTGACTTTTATCCTTAATGTGAGCCAAAGAATCAAAGAAAAAGTTCATAGATATTGTTTGTGCTGGTCTCAATCATTTTATTATTTTACTTCAGCTTGTCTTTTCCCTTCTGTCTAGGAACATGATCCATTCCCAGTGCAGTTCTTTCTGTTTCCATCTCCCTCACTCCTACATGGGATTGCTGTTCCCTTTCTTATGAAACCACACATAACACCAAAACCTGTCTCAGTCCCTGGTTGCAGTCACTTCCCTGCCCTCTTCTGCCCTCCAGTCTCTGACCTCTGTCCTGGCATCCTCCTAAAGCCTTTAATGTTTAGACATCTTCTACACCAACACCAACACAGGTAGGACTGGTTGGCTCAACATTGATTTTGATTGTATGGCTGGTGTGGCAAGGATTGGTGTTAGGAATGATGAATTCAGACTTCTAAGACAGACCCTTCTAATCCTCAGTTGAGTGCCCTTAAGCAAGAGCAGGTTCTAGCTCTGAATGCAACTTGAACGTACTTGAACTTACTCATTATATACATAGCTATGAAGACAAAGTAGACCAAGTTTTTCCTCCAGTCACTACACCATGACTTGAACTCTGGACTTACAGTTTTATGTCAATCATTCTTTCTGTCTTGTTTATCAAATGAGTTCTGTCTCTCTAGACAAAAGATAAGATTACATTTGTAAATTACCTTTGAAAAATTTGGAGTACTAAATATATATGCACCAATATTGCATAAACAATACAAATAGGCCTATCCAATGATCTTATATAGAGTAAAACCTGTGCTGAGAACCTCAGCAAAGAGTAATCTACTATTCATGTTTTTGTGGATTCTGTAAAAGTAGTAAAAGTAACACTCTTGTCCGTTTCCAAAGTAGAATTTAGAAAACAACTGCATTTGCTTTCAGACAAGATAGAAGGGTGGAGTTGGCTGATGCTAATCTAAACATGGATCACTTTTCCTTTCTACATTATAATATAATGATAGGAATGAAAGCCACTGAAGCTGTTAGGAATCTTTCACATAGGGCATGCAGTAGTTAAAGCAATCTAGGAGTAAAACAGTGATATTTCAAATAAATATGTGAGCACAAACAATGCAAATAAATAATAAATATATTTTATTAAAGAAGTAGGTACCCAGGAAAGTCAACAATGTATACCAGTTATATGAAATCTCCAAGATTAAAGTTGGAGGGGAAAACTGAGCTGAGTTGTTTATAAGACAAGTAAGGAATGACTGAACAATGAACATTAAGCAGTGTCCAAACAATAATGCCATAAATATAAATAGAACAAGTCAACTCTGTCCTCAGGTCCAAATGCTAAATACAACAGAACCACATAAGCCATGTGAAACAAAGAGGTTAAGATAGGAGAAAGGATAAGCAGGAGACTGAAGAGCATTGCTCAAATGCTAGAGTGCCTATCTAGCAAGTGCAAGACCATAAGTTCAAACCACAGCACTACAAAAATGAAAAGAGAAAGGCAGTTCCATCATGGAAGGAAGATGGTAGTCTAAGATGCCCACCACTTCCTCTTCTTGGACTTAGAACATGTGGCATAAGAGAACATTACCTAGACACAAAATGATAAGGTTATATGCAAATTCTTAATACTCATTTTGCCCAGTCCTTAGAAAGCAGTAAGCTTCAAAGATCCCCCATTCCATTAGTCTGTCTTGTGTTACTATAATGAAATACCTGAGTTTGTGTAACTTTATAAACAAACAAGTTTTATTAGCTCACAGTGCTGAAGGTTCAAGGGCCTCTATGTGATAATTCTCTTGCTGGCAGAGTGGATTTGGCCCAAAGCATCACCTGGTATGTTAGTGAGTTTTTCATTACTGTGACAAATACCTGAGACAAACAATTTAAAAGCAGGAAAACAACTTAAAAAGAGGAAATATTTACTTTGACTCATGGTTTCAGTTCATGGTCACGTGGCTCTGTGTTTCTAGTGAGGCAGAGCACCATGGCCGAAGAAGCATATGGCATAAGAGGTTGCTTACCTCATAGTGGCTGGAAAGATGAGAAAAAAATAAACAGGAAGGGTCCAGTGACAAAGTACACTCTTCAAAGGAATGTCTCCAGTGACTTGCTTCCTCTGGTCAGGCCCTACTTTCCAGTCTCCATCATTACCTGATAATTCACCCAATCATGAATCCATCAATTCATTAATTAGGTAATGATCCTTCACGATCCAATCATAGAGTCACCAGCTGGGGACCGGACCAGCCTTTAACACATGAGCCTGTGAGATACGTTTTATACTCAAGCCATAATGCATGGCAAGAGATTAGGTGCACATGTGCACACACTGTGTGTCTTCTGGAATCTTTTAAAACATCGCCTACATGCAATCATTGGGTGTCCACTCAGATCACCTGAACTATTCTAATTATCCCCTAAGGCCTCACATCTGAACACTGTATGCTGATGAAGTTTCTAGCCTCATAGTACTTGATGGTGGGGATTAAATTTTAACACATTCAAAGCACATCCAAACCTTAGCATTCATATTATCTGGATAAAGTATTTGCAAAAACTTAAAATGTTAGTTAGTTGTTATTTATTTTGCATCTAATTGCAGTACAAGGGGAAAGGGACAGGAATCTCCCTGCCCCCCTCAGGATCTCTAAGAGATACCTATATCAAAAAAGAATAAAAAAAGGGGGTGGGTGAGAAATTGAATTACATTATTGGACACAAACCAAGTTCTTGGTAGGAGTCTTTTGTCATTAGTGAAAAATCAGATACCTATTAATATTGTCATTTTCCTTGAATAAAATCTGCTCAAATGGGCTACAGGAAGATATTCTTAATTTGCTTCCCTGCTTGGTGGCTGCCTGAAGATGGGAAATGGAAGGGCTGGTCCCAGGAAATTAGGAGAGGCGGTGTCAGAAACCCAGTTGGAAACTGATTTGAGACTGAAATAATTGCCAAGATGATTAATTATTCCTCTAAGTCCTACACAAACCACACACCAGTGGCTAACTTCAGAAGAGGAGCCAGCCCATAAATGGCAGGCCCATCTGCTCTGAAGAAGCCAGTTACCCAACCCCATTCTCCCCTACAGAGCAGTGGTTGGAGGGCAAGGGACTTTCTCTTTCCTCTGGAGAACTTCCTGTGGTGTCACCTTGTCACAGTTCACACCCTCTTTCTCCATGACAGTAATGTGTATTTCTCCATATGATTCTGATAAATGTCAGAATACATATTCTCCACAACTAACCTTCTAATAAGCCCATGGATATTATATATACAAGATACAGTTGAAGCATGTAACCTACTAAACATCATAGCTTAGCAACATGGTACCCTTCCCCTTTGTGACCATGTGGCTGACACTCAAATCTAAGAATCACTGCTTCTACTCAGCAGTTTGAGAGAGTTTCATACCACATATCACTAGCCTGGAAAATGATCAAAATTTGAATCTTGAAGTATGTGGCAATTCCATCAGAAATATCAATAGTGAATATAGGAGACAACATGAGTGTAAAGGTATGTTTGGGAAATGTTTATTGTTTTCTTGATTGATATTTACATCTCATGACCCAGAAAGACCTATTTGGGAAGACAGATGAATTAAGATGATATAGTACAGTGGTTCAGAGCCCTGTCCTGGCAATTACCTTGCCTGGATTCCTATCTTGGGCCTACCAGTTGCTATAAGAATGGCCCTGAGAAATATTCTAAAATATCTTTTCTTTGTTGTTTTAGTTTTTGTCAACTGAGAAATGGTTATGTTAAGCAGTACTGTGAAATAAAATTAATAGTGGGATATTGGTTTGGACTGAACTGCACTAGGCTCAACAGACCAACCACAATGGTCATTCATGCTGAAGTCCCAAGTCATCAAGCCAACACAAGTTGGTTATCTGACTTTGCAAGAACTCTGGAGAGTTTTATAATAGCCAGATCCCCATAGAGGACAGTTTTAGCCAGGTACATGGCAGGTGGAGGTAGGAGGATCACAGTCCAAGGCAGGATTGTGCAAAAACAGGAAAGCCTATATAAAAACAAACTACTAGGAAAAAAAGGCTGAGGGGTGGCTCAAGTGGTAGAGCACTTGCCTAGCAAGCTTGAGGTTCTGAGTTCAAACCCCAGGACCACCAAGAAATACAAAGTCAATCAAGTTCTTTATACTAAACTTGTTGCGATTTTGTCTCTTACAGTGGCTATCTCACAAAACTACTATGAAGATTCAATGATAATTGGACCATTACTTACAACTTTGCCTGTTTCATAATATTCACTCCATAAATATCAGATATTATGTTCATAATAGTCATTGTAGTGGTAACAATGACTACTCAAAGTAGTTAGCTTCAAATGAGTGACATAAACATAAACTTCAGACTCAAAATCAGTCCCCAAAATGGAAATGGCAGAAAAGGAAGACAAAACATGATTAAGCTACAATTCAGGTAATGAAGATCTGGAAGTTTGGGTTGGGTATAAGCTGAGTCTGAGTCAAAAGTCTGCTGTATTTACTTTGAAAAGGTAAGCTAATGCAATAAGAAGTCTTATGGATGTAAGCAGAATCCTAAGTCCTCAGCCTCCTGCTCTTGTTTAGCAGTGTGAAGCCACAGAGTTTCATGTCTAGGCAAGTGGGAAATTAATAACCTCAATCAAGAATGTGCCCAAAGGAGAGAGAGGAAAAGTAAAAAGAATCAGGCAGTCACTCCATTTAAACAATACTTGACTACACAAGAAGGCTGCATTTACACATGACAGAGGGAAATGTCTTAACTCAGTATTTGAGAGAAGGTTTTAACTACTCCAACCATCCAACTATGAAATAGACTGCTCTGTTAGCTCCTGAGTCCTCTGTCTCTCTGAGAGTATACTAGAAAAGGTAGAAAAGAACTTACAGTGGATTTTGGCAGGAAGAATGTTGATAAAACTCTGAATTACATAAATTGTTTGAAGGCTTTCTGCCGTCTCTCTCTTATTTCATTTCATGTTGCTATGACAGAATACCATGGACTGGGAAATTTATAAACATTAGAAGGTTATTTGACTTGTGGTTCAACAGGGTGGACTATCTAATATCACAGTGGGGGCTTTCTTGCTGTATTATTCCATGGCAGAAGGTATCACAGTGACCCCAAAGAGGTTATTCTCAAGTGCAAAAAAGGGGCCAAACTCCTGCAATAACTAGGCTGCTTCCAGAATAATTTTCATTTTTCCCTGAAAGCTAAGCCCTTATGACCTCATCACTTCTAAAAGACCTCACCTCTCAACATGGTTACAGTGGGGACTATTTCCAACAAATAAACTTTAGAGGAAGCATTCAAACCACAGAATTATCCCAAATAGTTTCTGATTGCATGACAGATATAAACCTTCCCATAGGCACCTGCCTCTTGTTATCAACCTCCACTTTTATGATACACACTCCATAGCAACGTGGTACTTTCCATTACTTCTGATTTCCATGCTGAATACAATTCCCACCAAACAGTGCTCACTAAGATACCCAGGAACTTCTGCTTCTTTCCATGGAGCTGGATGCTTTCCAAGAACCAGGTGTATTTGTCCCCATTTCTATTTAAACTAGTTGCATCTGTTACTGTAATTGCTTAGTTTCATTAAACATTATGTAAACTGGTGAAATATTAGTGTGAGAAGAAAGCAAGATGTTGTGTCTATGAAAACTAAGTTGAATGCTTTGGAAAGATTTGATGAAGGCGATTTGCTAAAAAGTAATTGCTGTTAAATTAGGTGTGAGTTAGACAAATGTATAAGATTGTGAAAGATCATTAAAATTTAGATGGATTCTCTTCTGAGATTGCTCTGTAAGTCTTTAAGTTCTTGTTCCACTTTGTAGAAATCATGGATGCTGCTTAATGGGTGTGATTTATGCAGAATAACGATGCAGAGCTCCCATCAGAAGGTCCAGAGGCAGAGAGAAGGCCTGGGCTCTACAGCAAAAGACTGACAAATTAGGAATCCATTTTTACGTGTTTTAAGTTAAAAAGTTGAATATGCAATGATTCTTTTTCATGAGTCTCTGCTGTGATTTGGTTAGAAAACGGGTTGCCGACTACCTACCAGGCTTCATTCCTCAGACAGATTATTGTTTAGTCTAAGTGACAGCCCAGGGACTGGAAGGTGTATTCTGCTATTCTGTTAGCTCCTGCTAGAATGACTGTCATGACAGTGTGACTTCAGAATTCCATGGTGGGTAAAGGCTACACAAGGGACAGGGGACTTTAAATATGCATGTGTAAAGTAAGCAAGCAACCAGGAGGGATGGAGGGTCTAGGTCAAAGAATCAGGTTTAAGGTTCAGTCCATAAGACAGGAGGGGATTGGTTGAAATCAATGCCCAAATACTGGATATCCTTGTCACATGAGAAGTGAAAGTGTCTGAAATGCAGCTGAGAGACAAGAGCTAACCATTGGGACCTGAGACAAGCAGAAGAGAAGAGCGAGGCAAGATGTAGGCACTCAATGGCCTAACCTAAATCCATCAGATGCTCCAATGGCCTCATAGGTTGCTAGTGCCTCAGAAGTCCTACCAAACATCTGTCAGTAAGATTTTTTTATTTTGTTTTGTTTTGTTTTGAGGGAGAAGAGCATTGGGTGAAGAGGCAACAACACTAGGTGGCCTCCTTGGAGTGGCATTGCTATGATGGATAGTAGGGAGAATCCTAGTGTCATGACCTATCCATGCCTCTCTCAAGTGTCACATACTCACCTTTTTAAGCGGAGTCCCAGGGAACAAGGGAACATGTGTAAAATATGTGTGAAAACAATTGAAATGGAGTAAGTATAAGATTTTGCTATCACATACAAAGATTTGATGCCAAAGGCACAATTTTGCAGTTCTGTCTGGTGTGGAAAATAGAAACTAACAGTGGGATCTGAGCTGGTAGAACCATAACAATAAAAAGATTACAAAATATTTTTTAAATTGTTGATACTGTTGTGAACTGATTATTGCTATTTTAGAATGTTTTAACCAGGTATTCAATGCTTTTAAAACCACAGGACTTTACTTTGTTTTGGTTTGGTTTTATCTTCACTGTTCTTTTGCCAGGTTTCATTTGTTTTGTGTGTTTTATTTATTTATTTTTTGGTGGTAATGTAGGCAGTTGCTCTACCACTTGAGCCATACCCCCAGCCTTATTTTTGTATTGTTTATTCATTTATTCATATGTGCATACATTGTTTGGGTCATCTCTCTCCCCTGACCCAAACCCCCTCTCTCTTCCTCCCACTCACCTAGCTTCTAGGCAGAACCTGTTACGCCCTCTTCTCCAATTTTGTTGAAGAGAAAACATAAGAAATATTAAGAAAGACAAAGTAGTTTTGCTGGTTGAGAGATTCTTAGCATTGCTTCCATGCACAAATGTGTTACAACCTGCTTTGGCTCATCTTTAGCAGACCTCTTCATTACTTCTTGGTCACCTTCCCATAGTTGCCTCTGTCAGTTTAAGATTACTTTATTCGGTCCTCTACAGTGGGCACATCAAACACTTTCAAGTTTTGGGTTTCTTACCTTTCCCTATTCCTCCTGTACGTGTTCTCCCTTTAGCATGTAGCCCATGTCCAATAATATTACTGCATTTGTTTTAGGTCTAAAGTCCACATATGATGTTGAACATACTAGTTTTAGCCTTCTGAGCCTGGCTAACTTCGCTTAGGATGATGTTCTCCAGTTCCATCCATTTACTTGTGAATGACAAAATTTCATTGTTCTTCATAGCTGAGTAAAATTCCATTGTGTATAAATACCACATTTTCTTAATCCATTCACCAGTAGTGGGGCATCTTGGCTGTTTCCAAAACTTGGCTATTGTGAATAGTGCTGCAATAAACATGGGTGTGCAGGTGCCTTTATTGTAACCTGACTTATATTTCTTCGGGTATATCCCTAGGAGTGGGATTGCTGGATCATATGGCAGTTCTATGTTTAGTTTTTTAAGAGGCCTCCATATTGTTTTCCAAAGTGCTTCTACTAGCTTACATTCCCACCAGCAGTGTATGAGGGTTCCTTTTCTCCTGCATCCTTGCTAACATTTGTTGTTGGTAGTGTTCTTGATGGTGGCTATTCTAACATGGGTGAAGTGGAATCTTAGTGTGGTTTTGGTTTGCATTTCCTTTATGGCCAGAGATGGTGAGCAATTTTTCATATTTTTTTTGGCAATTTGGATTTCTTCCTTTGAAAAAGTTCTGTTTAGTTCAGTTTCCCATTTCTTTATTGGTTCATTGCTTTTGGGGAAGTTTACCTTTTTGAGCTCCCTGTATATTCTGGTTATTAGTCCTTTGTCTGATGAATAGCCAGCAAATATTTTATCTCACTCTGTGGGTGGTCTTTTGTTGTGCAGAAGCTTTTTAGTTTCAAGTAGTCCCATTTGTCCATCCTTTATCTTAGTTGCTGGGCTGCTGGAATTCTATTGAGGAAGTCCTTTCCTATACCAATTGATTCCAGAATATTCCCTGCTCTTTCTTGTACTAACTTCAGAGTTTTGGGTCTGATATTAAGGTCCTTGATCCATTTTGAGTTGATATTAGTACAGGGTGAAAGGCATGGATCTAGTTTCAGTTTTCTGCAGGCAGATAACCACTATTCCCAGCAACATTTGTTGAAGAAACTGTCTATTCTCCATCATATGCTTTTGGCACCTTTGCAAAAAATGAGGTGGGCATAGCTGTGTGGATTCATATCCAGGTCCTCTATTCTGTTCCACTGGTCTTCATGTCTGTTTTTGTGCCAGTACCATGCTGTTTTTATTGCTATTGCTTTATAATATAGTTCGAAGTCAGGTATTGTGATACCTCCAGCATTGCTCTTTTTGCTGAGTATTGCCTTGGCTATTTGCGGTCTCTTGTGTTTCCATATTAACTTTAGAGTAGATTTTTCAATCTCTGTGGTAAATGTCCCTGGGATTTTGATGGGAATTGCATTAAACATGTAGATTAATTTTGGGAGTATAGCCATTTTTACTATGTTGATTCTCCCAATCCATGAGCACGGGAGAACTTTCCATCTTCTGTAGTCTTCCTCAATCTCTTTCTTCAGTGGTTTGTAGTTCTCCTTGTAGAGGTCATTCACATCCTTTGTTAAGTTTACTCCTAGGTATTTGATTTTTTTTTTTTTGAGGCTAGTGTAAATGGAATTGTTTTCATGTATTCTTTCTCAATTTGTTCATTATTAGTGTATAGAAAATATAATGATTTTTGTAAGTTGATTTTGTATCCTGCCACATTGCTGAAGCTGTTTATGGTGTCTAGGAGTTTTTGAGTAGAGTTTTTTGGGTCTTTGAGGTATATAATCATGTTGTCTGCAAATAGGGATATTTTGACAGTTTTTTTTACTTATTTGTGTTCTTTTTATTTCTTCTTCTTGCCGAATTGCTCTGGTTAGGAATTCCAGGACTATGTTGAATAGGAGTGGGGAGATTAGGCACCCTTGTCTCATTCCTGATTTCAGGGGAGTGGTTTCAGTTTTTCTCCATTAAGTATGATGTTGGCTCTAGGTTTGTCATATATAGCCTTAATAATGTTGAGGTACTTTCCTCCTTTTCCTAGTTTTCTTAGAGCTTTTATCATGAAGTGGTGTTGGATCTTGTCAAAGGCTTTTTCTGCATCTATTGCGATGATCAAGTGGTGATTTGTCTTTGCTTCTATTAATGTGCTGTATTACATTTACAGATTTGCATGTGTTGAACAATCCCTGCATCCCTGGGATGAAGATGACTTGGTCATGGTGAATGATCTTTCTGACACTTTGTTGGATTTGGTTTGCCATTCTTTTACTGAGAATTTTGGCATCGATGTTCATTAAGGAGATAGCCTATAGTTCTCCTTTTTGGATGTGTCTTTGTTTGGTTTTGGGATGAGTGTAATACTGGTTTCATAGAATGAGTTAAGCAGTATTCCTTCCCTTTCTCTCTTGTGGAACAGTTTAAGGAGAGTTGGTATTAGCTCTTCTTTAAAGGGCTGATAGAATTTAGCAGAGAGTCTATCAGTTCCTGGACTTTTCTTTTTTGGGAGACTCTTTATTGCTTCTTCAGTTTCACTTTGTGTTATTGATCTGTTTAGGTGGTTAATATCTTCTTGGCTCAGTTTGGATGGTCATAAGTATCTAGAAATTTGTCTATTTCTTCAAGATTTTCAAATTTATTGGAATATTTCTCAAAGTAGTCTTTGAAGATTCCCTGGATTTCCTTAGTGTTTGTTGGTATCTCCCCTTTTGTGTTTTTAATTTTACTGCTTTGGGTTTTTTTCCCTCCTGATTTTAATCAGATTTACCAGGGATCTGTCAATCTTGTTTAGTTTTTCAAAGAAGCAGCTTTTTGTTTAGATGATTCTTTATATGGATTTTTTGGCCTCTATTTCATTAATTTCAGCCCTTATTTTTAATATTTCTCTCCTTCTGCTTGATATAGGTTTTGATTGTTCCTATTTTTCTAGGAGTTTGAGATGTAGCATTAGGTCATTTATTTGAGATCTTTCTGTTTTTTTAATATATGCACTCATGGCTATAAACTTTCCTCTTAGGACTGCTTTGCTGTGTCCCATAGGTTCTGGTAGGTTGTGTTATCATTTTCTTAACTTCCAGGAACCTTTTAATTTCCTCTTTTACTTCATCAATGACCCATTGTTCATTAAGCAATGTGTTGTTCAGCTTCCAATTGTTTGCATGTTTTCTGCTACTGTCTATGTTGTTGAGTTCTAGTTTTAATGCATTGTGCTCCCTGCTCTATTAACATTAGTTATTTTTCAAACAGGCTATAGTATTTATGTTCAGGCCAGTGTGGACCAAAGTCCTCTTATTTATACTTCCCATGTAGCTAGGATGACAGGTGCATGATAACCATACCCAACTTTTCTTGTTGAGATGGGGGGCGGGTCTCTCAAAGTTTTTGCCTCGGCTGGCCTTGAATTGCAGTTTTCTCCTGAGTAGCTACGATTATAAGCACACTGTGCCCAGCTAGCTAGGTCTTTGATTTCATTAAAATATGTCTATTTTGTCACAGAGGTGAATATAACATTGAATATATTGCAAAGTAAATGAAGTTGAAGGAAGTATCTGGCAGATCTGAGATTCTAATCTCAACTTCCACATGGTTGGCTGTGTTATCTTGAGCAGGTGAGTTTCCTGCCTTCATGTTCTGTGTGTTTTTGTCTCTGAAATGAAATGATAACACAGCTTTCCTCAAAGAGTATTAGAGGGATTAAATACATTCATGAAAATGTACATAATTTACCTAGCTTGATTCTGGGTACCAAGTAAGCAGGCAATAAAAATTAGTGATAGCAGTGCTATGCAATTTAAAAATGAAATTACATGTATTCAGTATAAGGAAACAGGATTATCATTCCAAAGATAATTATGAGAGAATTAGTCACTTCATGAAATGGATTTTTATTTTCTGTAAGGATTCATTATTATTGGGTTCCTTCTAATGCATAGTTTTTTATAAGACTTCAAATACCATTTGACTTATAATTTTCAGTGATATACCTGTTATATACAATTATATACAGTATAATAATTTGAAAACAGTAGATGTGAAAATCAAGAAGTAAGTTTTGTTTGTACCTTGTGCTTTTGAAAGGCAGCTATGGCTTATTTAAAAAGCTTATGATGCAGAAGAAAGGAATAAGAATGGGTATTGAAAACGGAAATAACTCACTCTATAAGATAGGTTGAAGTAATGGTCAAATTGTGTGATGTATTCTCTAAGTGATTTGTTCTATCTTTTGCAAATAATTTTTTAGTGCCTACCATACATCAAGCAATAATCTAAATACTGGAATAAGAGTAAACAATGAAAAATTAATAGTGCCTGCCTTGGGGATATTTATTTCTAGTGTGAAAAGTCACAAATATGTAAATGCATGCACAAGTACAGATCATGGTATGTGCTACACAGAAAACAAAATAGAGCATTGAGAGAGAGAGAGAGAGAGGAGATTGACAGAGAAAGACTTAGTGTTCAGTGAATATCAGGGACAGTATCTCCTAAGAATGACTTAGAAATTGAAGCCTGAATGACAAAGAACCAATGATATGAAGATTTGTGGGAAGTGTTCCAAGCAGGAGAAAAACCAAATCCAAGATCCCACAGCAGGACAAAGTTAGGTGCCTACCAGGGACAGGAAGAAGACCAGGGTGTCTGTAGCAAAAGAATGAAGGGGAATATGATAGGAGCAAAGGGGATAGAGGTAGACTGAGCCTAAGTCTTTTAGCCATGCATACTCTTCAAAAGGAGTTCTAGAAACAAGCACTCAATGGGTTCTAAAAGAGTTGGAGTCTGAGCTTGTCTGGCGAGAGAATAAAACAGAAGAAAGCTCAATATCTTCAAAGGGACAAAAAAGATGAAACTGTGACCACTTCATGGCAAAGTAAGAGTCAGATTTGATTGGGTGAAGGACAAAAAGGTGTAAGATAGCTATAGTTAGAATGTAAGCACTAAGAGTTGGAACTGTAAACATTTTGGCCTTCATAAAAGAGAGAGTGAGAGTGACTCCAGGTTTTTGAGTAGAGATGTGTGTGATAAAAATGACATTCCTTAAAGAAAAGCATGGTGGGGCTAAGCAGGTGCACCTGAAGAGAAGAGAGCTGGAAGTCAGGAAGATCAACAGAGATGAGCCATGTCAGTGTTCTCATAGCTATGTGAGCATCTAAGCCACCTGCAGGCCACATTAAACTCATAGAGTACTGACTGTTTTTCCCTGAGTTTCTTAGCAGATCTAGGGTCGGGCCTGAGAATCTATTTCTAACAATTTCCACCAAAATGTTGATATAGCTGGTCTGAGCATCATCTTTGAAGGAGCACAGTTCTTAGCAACCCTGGCATGAGCCAGCAGAGTGCAGGGGAGAGGACACTGAATTCAGGGGTAGGGGATCAGGCTTCAGAGCTGGGTGTTGCTACAAGAAGCTGTGTATACTTGGGTGAGTCCCATCAATGTTCTGAGCTTCAGTGTTCTCGTCAGAAAATGGAAATAATGATAACTATATCCAAGGTCCCCATGAATTTTGATAGAAACAATGTATTTAAGACACCTAACAGAAAGCCTGACATAGTAAATATTTTTAGTTAGGTTGAATCTGAAATGATGAGAACTTAGATAATGTAATAAACTGGAAGCAAAAGATTTATTTACTAGAAGAGAAAAGCATTCACATTTTGTGTTCTTTTGTTTGTTTGTTAAAGCAAATGTCTTATTTTAACATAGTGTGTACCAGCTGTGGTCTATTGGAATGCATTTGCAAGTTAATACTGAATTTAAGTCCCAAGTGCAAACTGGGTCACTGAAAACAGCTAATACTTTTATAAATAATGACAGAATTGTCTAGGTAATCATAAAACATGCTTCTCAGATTTATGAATTCATTGGAGAAAAGACCATGTATTATATGTTTAAAACCATTAAAAGGCATTCTGGCCTTTTCATAAGTATGAACTATTTGAATCTGTGTACATGGCTTGGGTTTCTGAGGAAGGTTATTTGTATAGGTTATCATTCTACAGTGAAAATCTTGGCTTTGTATCTTGTTTCTGTTTTCCTTGACCTTACCTAGAGAGAGATTGAAAGAATTTTGTATGACTTCAAGAGTTTGCAGGTATTTAATGAATACTCTCCATGTGGCAGGTTCTTTTTTGTGCTTGCTGAAGTATAATCCTCATAAGTTCGGAAGCATTATCGTATGTGTGAAGCAGGTGGGGTAAGGTGAGGCACAGACATTAAGCATTCCCCATTGCAAATAAAAAGTAGAATCAAATTCTGAACGCTTGCTGTTCAATTCCCCATCAGTATCCTTCATACCAGCCTACTGTTCCCTGTGCTACTGGGATCTTCAGTGTAGGAAGTTATTTTGCATGGGTAGTTTTACATAGAACCATTAAAACTCAGAAGTTAGGAGATAAGAGTATAGAAAGGGAATGTAAATTAGTGAAGAAAATGCTGAGAAAGTAGGAGGAATAAAGACTGTAGGGAAAAGGGAAAACTAAGTGTCCCTTCCTGGAGACATGTTATTCTCTAGATAAATGTCCACTTAGACGGGGGCTTCATTAGAACAAGAAATCCTTGCTTGTGATTATTCCTTCCCCCACCTCATTGATTCATGCTTAGCATCTAGAATGCAGTTCCTGGAAGATAGCATGTGCTCAAGAAATATTTGTTGAATAAATGAATGCAGAATGCTACCTAAGTAAAAACCAGATTCTCAATTTTGTCTTAAAAAGAAAAAGTAACTTCCAGATTTGCATAGTTCAGTCCAATTTTTAAAAAAGAAACATGTAGGCAAATCATAAAATGCTTGTAGTCTGAGTATGGTCAGCGGTGAGGATTTGCTTCTTGAGTATTTTAACTGGTGACACTAATAGACACACAGTAAACAGCCATCAACAGTGTGTGACTAGCAGACATTTATAATGGTTTAGTCAGGCATTCTTAGAGAATTTCCTTTAGCAGTTAAAAAGTATTCTGAATACAAGTGAAAAATTCATATAGACTTGTTGATTGGGCAGAACAAAATTTCCAATTTGTGTTGCTGCATTTCCAAGTTGTAATTCCAATTATTGTACAACTTGGCTTCACTTTAATTTGTTTGGCATAGAAAAACACTTCCATGTCTTTGATTAGAAGATACATTTAAGAAATGCCAATATGCCTTGAGCTGGATCATTCTTTTTAAGTTTCAAATGCTAGCAGTAAGGGAAGGAAGTCTTTTTATTTACCTGAAACACCAAGTTCTAGAAGCAAAATAAGAATGTTTGGTGCAATTTATCACCTTAATGCAACCAGCAGGCGAGAACTGACTCCTTTTTCTAGGTCAAGTGTTTTAACAATGCCCACATCCTTGAATTCATGAGTTGTAAAGGAACAAAGAGAGAAAGAAAAAAATCTAGAAATTGTGGTCCCATTCCTTGTGTACCAAGAACTGACTTATCAGCTAAATTTAGCCTGAAAACAGCCAAAAGAACACGTGATTTTCTACAAATGCCTAAGAGAGTAGAAATGGAAGATTTTTCTATCTTAGTCATATTTGTAACATGAGTTGAAATATTTGCAAAGTAAACAAGAAAGATGAATCATGGCAAAGACTAGGAATTCTGTCAAGAAGCTTGAATGAGAAACTTTTTCCAGGTGTCTGGAGGTGAATTCTTTTCAGCTGAACAAATCCTTGTTTGACCTGATGATTTGACATCATTGCTGAGGGCTTGGTTCATAGATACCAAATAGCCTCCTTATGCTTTATTGGTTTTGGCTTCTCATGACCTCTTCTACTAGAACAGCTTCAAATGTCTGAGAAGCCTCATCAACATCACTCACTTTGAGATGAGAATTTTTTAAAGAGTTCAGCACAACGAAAGGAGGCTATTCCAGCTACTCCTCCAATGTAGCCAGAGAGAATGACTTGACTCAAGCAATCTAACAAAATGAATAAAGAGAAATGAATGATTTGGGTCATCTTTTCATAGGCTTATTTGTCACCTGTATGTATTCTTTGGCAGAATGTCTCCTTAAATCTTCATTTTCTATTAAAATTTTATTGCCCTTATTGTATAGTTTTGTATATTCTAGATACAAATGCTTTATTGGATATATGTTTTCCAATTATGTTCTTCCAGAAAATCTTTAATGGAAGTACACTTTGAGCTGGGGTTGGGGAATAAAAGTTCTTTGATACATGTGAAAGCAACTCCTATGATGGCACTTAACGCCTGTCTCCCTTAGTCAAACATGCTTCATGAAGATGGAGTTGGTGTTTGTATTAGTAAGTGCTGGGTGTTCACAGCCTAGTGCACAGTCTGACATCTTAGTGATAGTCATTACTTATTTAGTAAGTGATTAAGGGGATAAGCAAACAAATGATTTGCAACTACCTGGTGCAACTGGTGAGAATGAAAAGGCAAAGAGCTTTAGAAGAAGAAGATGAACATGGAAAGGAAGGGTGGGACCTGGCTGCAGGAGGCCAGTCCACAGATTTCCATTCTAAGTTTTAAGCAAATGAGTGTTCTTAAGATAGAGTCTGAACTGGGCTGCCGATGTGCTGGGTGTCTAATGGACATGTTTGAGAAGTCAAAGCCCTTCATTGGGACCCCGTAGCATGTTTTGCACTATATGAAGGAAGAGGTGATGAAGGCTATATCTAAGGCCATATAATAACGCAACAAATAATATGGAGAATGAGCTGCAGAATTTAGAAACTCACAGAACTGGACAGAGAAAGAGGAAATATCCAAGGTAGAATACAATGGAGTCCCAAAACCCAGGT
The DNA here is from genome assembly GCF_047511655.1 of Castor canadensis. Classification (NCBI taxonomy): domain Eukaryota; kingdom Metazoa; phylum Chordata; class Mammalia; order Rodentia; family Castoridae; genus Castor; species Castor canadensis. The sequence continues at coordinate 34,768,528 of NC_133404.1, read as the reverse complement.
ATACAATAAAAATTCATGCAAGACAATTGATATGGACTGAATTATGTTTCCCAAAATGCATATGTTGAAATGCTAACCTTCAATATCATTGCATATTGATAAAACCTATGTGGAACTAATTAATTGATGGGGTTATAGTGTGGGGCTTTACTCTGCTAGGATAAGTATCTTTACAGGAAGAGATGCCAGAGATCTTGCTCTGTCCTTTTCAATCACATTAGAAATCATTGCAAAGGCAGCCATATGTAAGCCAGGAAGAGTCCTTATTGGAGATTGAATTGTTAGGCATTCTGATCTTGAACATCGTCACCTCCAGAGCTGTGAGAAAACAACCTGGTACTTGTTCAAACTAACCAGTCCATGGGTTTTATTATGGCATCCTCAGTACACAAATAAAGCACTAGAGATTTTTATAATTGAATTCCTATAGTAATAGAGTACTGGCATAAATTGAAGAGCCAAACTAAAACATATTCAGATATGAATCCTGGTTCTTAAATTAAAAGGTGTGAGGCAAGTCACTAATTTTTCAGACTTCATTTCCTCATCTGTTCAAATAGAAATACTATGACTTCTTCCTAGGTGAGAATTATTTTCTGCTGGTGGGAATTAAAGTTGTGCTTAATGCACCTAGTGTAAAGCCTTGCGTATTTGATATGTAGTAGAAAATTTTGAATGCTTTAGGTGCACAGTTATATTCTGCCCCATTGTGTCCCGAATGTTGTTGGAATTACAGGGTAGAGAAAGGCTGAACACATTCTCTCCTATTTTTGCCTAGTATTCCCCACATGTAATAATTTCTCAGTAAAACAAGTTTAACCTTTCAGTCTCTTTCCTAGTCAAATCTCACATTTAAAATGGTGCACTTAATTCTGAGCTATAGCTTTTAAGAAGCAATGATATCCTCCTTTTTTTCCTCCCTCACAGGAGAAATGTAACATAATTTCATTTATTTCCTTTTCCAACAAATATGTTAATATTTCCTGAAAGGTGCAAATGAGGAAAATGAGGCTGGGCATGGCTAAGAAGACTCTCAAGGTCGTAGTGCTAGCAAATGTCCTAGTAGAGATGAAGGTCAGAGTCTCCTTGAAGGTATAGTTCCTACTCCTTACCTGGCACCACACCACATATTGTAGAACTTGAAGGATTTTTTTGGGAATAGCTGAAGAAGGGAAAGATTTTCAAAAATGATGTTCATGCTTTGGTCCTGCACACTTCCTAAGGTGGACATTCCGATCTGAGCCTGCCTTTCATTCAGCAAAATGTGAAACAACCACAATTTAGCCCCAGGTGCTCTTGGCTGAGAATGAGTTCCTACAAAGATGGCATGGATGCTTTTTCCCTCTTCAACATTTTCAGCCATTACAAATAATTGTTACTCTATGTGGTTGCTCCTACTCTATAATTTTGTTTTCAGTTTACAAGATTAGTAAATTTGAGGTACAATCATTGGGTAGAATTGCAACCTAGAGTTATTTTTATTGTAAGTTCTTGGAGGTTTGAAGTAAATTTTTAAATGTTCTGTTTTTTTATTTTATTTTTTGCTTGTACTGGGGTTTGGACTCAGGGCCTCAAGCTTGCTAGGCAGGCACTGTACCACTTGAGCCCCTCCTCCAGGCCTGTTTTATGTCAGTATTTTCAAAATAGGGTCTCATGAACTATTTGCTCGGTCTGGCTTTGAACTGAGATCCTCCTGATCTCTGCTTCCAGAGTAGCCAGGATTATAGGCATGTCCCACCAGAGCCTGGCTTAAATGGTCATTTTTGCCATAGATTAGTTTCAGAGTTTGTTAGCTTAACTTTTCATTTTCCATCTCCCGGTATTTTTGGAGGCCTTTGTAGTTAAGATCATTAAAATCATCTGTGTCTCTTCCCCGTTCCCCTTCCTCCTTCCTTTCCTCCCTCCTTCTCTCTCTCTCTCTCTGCTTCTTTCCTGAAGACAAGTTGTACTGAATAAAGACGTAATGGTCAATGGTCAATGCTTGTAAATAGCCATATTATAGTTACCTTAAAAGTAAAGAAAAAACTCCTTATAGTATGTATGCTAGCAGTCATTGAAACACAAACGTTCAGGTAGAAAATGGTAATATTTGGAGATGATTTATAAAGGCAGAAGGGATATGTAGGAGGCAAAATAGAATTAGACAGACCTGAAAAGCAAACTTTTAATTTGGAGCTATCTGGTTGTCTACCTCTATTAAAAGAACTCCTAAGGTGAAACTTTAAGCCATCATATATTATTGAGCTCAAATAAACAGCTACCATGGATTTAACTGTCTGCCATATGGGATGTCAAGCCAGTAGCCATGACCTAAAGGCCTATGAGGATGCAATGGTGGGTAGCTTATCTTATCTTCACAGGCCTGAGGTCTGAGCTGCTGAGAAAATATGCTTAATAAATGTTGAATGAAGGCCAGCTTGGTTGTAAAGGTCAAATCACATCCAAGAACCAGTGGAGGGTGGGGGGCTTTGTGATGTATCGGTTTGAAATCCACAGGCTATGAACAACAGAAAACCCAATCAAATAAAATTTTCAAAAGTGAGGGGGATGCATTGCTTCATGATCCATAGGCATTGTTGGCTTCAGGTAAGCATAAGACTCAGTTCAAATAAGACTCAGCAGGAACTTACTTTCTTTTTGTCCCATGATCTGTCTTTTATGATGTTGCTCAATTCTTGGCTCTTGACTCATGGTGGAGAGATGGCTGCCAGCAGCTCCTGGGGCTTCAAAGTCAGTGATACAGAAGGAATCTACTACTGTGGATTGAATGTGTGGATTGAAATTTGGTCATGGACCCATCTCTGTGGCCCACATGGATAAAATGTAATTGGCTTTTCCCAGGTACCTGCTCCAACTCTAGAGCCAGATGGTTACATCAACTCATCCAGAATAAGTGGGAGTTGCCAGGATCCCCAAATGAAATTCAGGGTGCAGCTGCTGCAGGAAGAGGAATATATGGTGGAGGAAAAATATAATATATGTCTAAATGCATGCCAGATGTATGCTGAGACCAAGTCATCAAAGGAGGGGAGTCAACTAGCTTGGATGTGGCCAAAGATGATTTTACAGAAGAGCTGTATATTCATAAGCTCAATTTATTCAATTTTACATTATAGCAAGGTACAAATTATTTAGTAAGAATTTTGTAAGAAACTTGGAAAATACATGTAAAAAACTTACCTACAACCTTGTTATAGCTAGTACTATTATCTGGCATATATATGAGATATTGAAACTGATTATATACATAAATAAAGTATGGTAGCCATTTATGCATATGCATATGTTGCATAATTAATATCATGGTATGATAATACTTTTTAAAATTAAGATCAAGTTAGATATTTTGGTGCTACATTTTACTTCATATTTTACTTAGGCATTTTAATAATACACTACTAATTCTTTAAAAATTAATGTTTTTGCACCAAACTTTAAAACTTATGTACTTAAAAAGACACAATCAACCAAGAGAAATGACAATGAATCTATGGTACGGGAGAAAATATCTGCAAAGTATATATCTGTTAATCAGTTAATATTCTGAATATGTAAAGAACACTAACAACTCAACAACTAAAATACTAACATCCCACAAGATACCATTTCATTCCTGTAGGATTACTATAACCGAAGCAATAGAATGTAACAAGTATTGGTGAAGATGGAGAGAATTTCGAAACTTGTCTTGCTGGTAAGAGTATAAAATTGTTCATGTGCTATGGAAAGCCATTTGGTGATTCCTCAAAAAGTAAAACATAGAACTATCATATGACCAAGGCACACTACTGTAAATTATATACTAACAAGAACTGAAAATATGTTCGAGCAAGACTCTTGCAATACATGAATGATCATAATAACACTATTCATAATAACCATAAGGTGGTAACCTTATGAAATGGTATCTTGTGGGGTGTCCATTGCCTGATGAATGGATATGCAAAATGCAATATACCCACACACTAGAGTGTCATTCCACCATAGAAGGAATGTAGTACTGACACATGCTAATGAAAGCATGTTAAATGAAAAGTACAGAAGGTCACACACTGCTTGATTCCATTCATATGAAATGTCTAAAATAGGCAAATCCATAGAGATAGGGAGTAGATTAATGGTGTCAAGGGGCTGCTGGGAGTGTGGAGAGGGAGTGATTGGTTAATGGGTACAGGCTTTTATTAGGGTTGTTGAAATGTTTTAAAACTATATAAGAGGTGATTGTTGTACAAAGCTGTGAAAGTACAAAATGCCACTAATGAATATCGTAAAGTGGTTAATTTTATGTAATGTGAATTTTACCACAATAAAAAAGAAAACAAATAGGCAGTAAGAAAACTAGACAAGGTATAAGAAAAGGGAATCAGGAGGATTGTGGTTCAAGGTCAGCCTGGACAAAAAATTCCACAAGACCCCATCTCAACCAACAGCTGAGCACAGTCGTGTGTAGTTGTCAAGAGGAAGCACAAATAGGAGGATTTAGGACTAGGCCAACTTGGGCATAAAATGAGACCCTATATCAAAAATAGCCAATGCAAAGAGGGCTAGCAGAGTGGACCAAGTGGTAGACTGCTTGCCTAGCAAGTACAAGGCCCTGCATTCAAACCCCAGTTCTGCCAAAAATAAAAAAAAAAATGTGAACCAGGGAAAATCAAGCAGTACCCTTATCTGTCACATCGTCTTTGAACTAGAGTATAGGATTTAACTTTTCTGAGCCTCAGTCGCCTCACTTGAAAAGAGGAATGATAATCTTTATGGCAGAGAAGTGTTGTGAATTCTGAATGAGGTAACATATGTTAAATGCTTGGCCAGTATGCACAAAAAATAGTGCCAATTTTCTTCCCTTTCCTCCTAAAGTGGTGCTGATTATGATACTGGGATGTGACAGGAACAGTGATTCTCAACCATGGCTTCACAATGAGAGTCACCTAGGGACCTTTAACAGCTCTAATGCCTGGGCCCCATAACCAGAGATCTGTGTAGGCTTTGGAAGTTCCATGATCTTTTGGGGGCTTTTATTGCGCATCTCAGATAGGGTTCAAAACCTCTAGACTACAAGTCCCAAGTAGTTTATGTGGCAGTTGGTAAGATAATAAGATTAAAAATTACTTATAAAGTGCTGCTATGGAATGACTAGTGTATTCAGGACAAATTTGCTGTGACTAAGTTGATTTATCTCTCTTTTTTCCTATACTGCACTCTTAACAATGGTACAAATGACAGAAGTCACATGATGTAAGTTCTTCCTATCTGAGAATGCCTCAGAATTCAGAGTTACCACTCTCCATCCAGGGTATCATTTATCTACTTGTACAGCAACTTGACAGTAGGTGGGCATGCTGTGTGGCAGCTGCTACAGAGGAAATTGTATCTAATAAATTAACTGAGGGCAGAGTCAAATGGAACGTGTAGCTAGAATACCCAATAAAAGATATGGAACTTTCTGAAAATGTATCTCTGAAGTTCAGCACACACTGTAGTAGACTCACCAATGAGTCTCCTTCTTCAAGATCACTGCCTCTCTCACTCAAGCCTAGTATGAGTGGTGAAGGAGGAAGATTTGTCCTCTCCCTGCTCCCAACCCACAATCCAAACACTTGGAGATAATCCTGGCAACTAAAGAAATGGAAGAATCCATTGTTAACTTCCTTGGATTGAAGAGCTGCAAAACACGAAGAACACAAAGATACTATTCTCATCTTCTTCGTGATCCAAGGAACCCTATAAAAAATGGCATTTCACTTATTTGGCTCCCAGTTTCCTCAGCTAGAACACAAGTAGTGAAGCACATACATGACCCTGTGGGTTTTTGTTGGCTTTTAAAACTTAAAAGAATGGCAAAAAACCAACCTGACTCTATGCAAAGAAGGATCCTTGGACATTCAAGATCCTTCCTAAGTCAGGATTTATAAAGGAATCTTTATTACTTGGTTGCTGAGGTCAGTCCCCTCACCTCCCCTGTCAGGTAGGTTCCTCTGTAAGCTAGCTGTAATTGTGGTTTCACAGGTCTGGTGGAGTTTCCGTTTCTCTCACTGACTCATCATAGTACTTTCATCAAATTAGTTAATTTTCCTGTGCTTCTACTTACTTATAGAGGCATTTTATCCCCATAACATTCCAGCTTCACTGTGGATCTGAGTGAGATAGGGTATATAGAATATCTTGCCCAATGGTAAGCACATGGGGTGATTACTGTCCCAGGTACTATGTTTCCTATGCTCCTAAAATCTATCCTTTTGCATGTAGATGTGTTTCTAAATCTACAGATTGCATCATGATATGCTTTGTTTTTCTAATCATCTTTGTTTTTCTTGGGAGGCATTATTGCTTTCCTAGAGCCTACAGTAGATGGCTAAACACACACTGAAAGTACGTTAACACAGGTCAGTAGCAATGATGTGGCTGGAAGGATCAAAATTTTTGCCAACAGTGAACAGGGTCCAAGCTGACTTGTACAGGAGTTCTGTTCTGCACCTAACACATGACTTTGAGGACTCACTTAACCATCTCAGTATTCCAGATTACCAGTTAAACGAAGGGTGACAAGCCTTTTGAGGAGTCATGCCAATAAACAGTGGAGCTTCTTACATATCTGGAAATCCAGAAGTATAAATTATTAATGCATTTTATAAAGGTTTCTTTTAAAAGACCAGACTCCAAGTTTTCTCTTTCTATAGATCTTCCTCCACAGCACACAGGGATTTTCTGCTTACTCCTATTAAGTCTAATTCTTCAAGGTAACCTGAGAAAGGCACTTTGCAGATTGGGAGGTGGAGAAATTGCTTTTTCCCAGTCAGCCTGTGAGTTGAGACTACACACACACACACACACACACACACACACACACACACACCTTCAAGAAAACAAATGAGTAATCATGAAGCTTGCATGTGTCTATGCAGACACTAGTCTAATGACCCCAGAACCTCTGAGTCTCCAAGCCTATGTAGAAAGGAGGAGGAGATGGGCTGTCACAGGCTTTCAGCAGGTGTGGAGGAGGCTCTTACACCCTTTGCTCCCTGAGTCTCCGCTTCCCTTCCATTTATTTCCATGGCACTGCCTGTGTGTGCAGTGAGCCATGCTGCAGCAGAGATACCCCAGAGAAAGAGGAAACCCGTTGAGCTATTTTTCACTATTACATACTTCACTTACTAATAAATGAAATCCAGAGCATGCAAACAGCCAGTCTTGTAGATCATTGTCTTAGGGAAAATCACAGACCTAACACAGCACAAAGTAAAAAATAAATGAACCCGAAGGAGAGTCATTCTGTTGCAGTTTGATACCTTAACTCTCTCTCATAGCATTCCATCCTTCTGTAGATGTCACAGGCCTTGGGAAAGTATCAGAGATCTAATGGTGGTTGGAAAAATTTAGTAAAATAAGTGCTTGATCTTTTCTGTCCTCATTCTAGCTGGATTTCATTATCAGATGAGATTTATCAGGAAAGATAGGGAAGAACTCAGTTGAGACCAAATCATATTTCAACTGATTGAATCCCCTGTGATCCCTAATTAGTAAGTGGGATGAATTATATGGGTCTTAGCTACCTATTCAAAACAGCATAGCAGACTGTATGTTTCAGGACTGACATGGCACTGGAGTAGGATGATGCATGACCTACATCCCTGGGTGCTCTGGATGCTCAGGTGCCTTGACTTTCAGTGTCCTCTTTTAGTCTCTGCATCTTTTTGTGGTTTTTGTGCAGAAAAACACTACATTTGGATGCAGCCCTGAGTGTCGAGGTCATCAGCACTGCTTGCTATGTCAACTAAGGGAATCAGCAGACAGTAATACAATCTCCCCATGTTCACCAGGGAATATAATATTTCACACAGAAAATAACAAAATACTCCCATGGCCTCTGGGCAATATCCTGAAGTTGTCTGAGGTGAGAGAAAATAACTGTCTTTTGGGTCAAAGAATTTAGACTCTTTAGCAGTAAACTTTTGTTGTCTTTATCTTATACCATGTGAATATTTATTCAGCCCTATTCCAGGTGAGTAATGTGGTAGCTGCTTCACACAAGTGTGTTAGATTTCTTGGCCCATTTTTTTTTTTTGGTCCTATCTGATAGAAGATAGGGATATACTAGTACATTTTAAAACTTAACCTGGTGACTTTCTAAGACTAAAATAATCATGAGGCTCTCTCCCCCACCGTAGGACAGTTCTGGTGGCAAAGGAAACAAAGCATAGTAATTATAAGCTTCTCTGAGTCATACCTCTGAGGACTCTAATATGGGGAGAAATCAAAACAACTGCTCTGCAGGAAATAAAACAGGAGTTCCCTCTATCTCAGCAGTGAGTAAACTGGTTACCTATTCCCTTCAATGAGACTCTTTTTCTAATAATTGTCTACCCTCTGATAAAACACAAGTGCTAGAGGCATAAGTTACATTTGAGGGCTTTGAAATAATGCTTACTCTCTGTAAGTCTTTGAGCTCCTCAGGAGGAAAGTTTGGGCGGAGACATTATTACTGCTTCTGGGATCCAAGCAGCAGGATATTCTGAGTCCTCCCTTTGGGTTTATAGGTGAGGTGGCTTCTAGCTAGTGGAATGTAAGTGGAAGTATGTGTACAACAGTCGCCTTCCGGGAGTGCACGGAACACAAAGAGAAAGAATAGATAAAGTTGCCAGGCTAATGCTTTACAGAGAAAGAAAATATCCACTCACCTACCAAGGGACCACAGAATTTTGAAGAATGAGAGTATAACCATCAAGTTGACACTCTAAGAGACCAGCAGACCTTCCACCCGTCTGCTCCCCTGATCCCTTTGTACATGTAAGGAAACAGAACAAACTTCCAAACAAGGCTGAGATATAGGTTTTCACCCTCTGGAAAGTTAAAGCTCAGAGTTAAAATAAAAACAATTTATAAAAGCACAAACAAACAAAAACCTCCCATGAGTGACCCTACATATTGTTTCCCCAATGAGGGGTCAAACGGAGATTTCAAAATCCCAAGAGGAGGACAGAATCACATTGTAGGAGTCAAGATTCTCAATTCACCATGAAGAAGGCTGTGCCTCAGCCAAGACAATGTCTATAAGAGTAAAACTAAGTTTTTTTGTATGTTAAATCACCAAAGTGTCAGGATTTGTTATAACAGATAGTATTACCCTAATTAATACAAGGATCAAGTGAAATAAGTGTATGTAAAAATACTGTACCAACTTGAAAATGCTGTACAGATTTAAGGACTTTTATTGGCTTGGTTCTATAAAGGTTTGGAAGTAGATGATAGAATTAGATTGAAGAAAATATACTATTGACTGATACCCAATATTTAACACAGGATACAAATCTAATGCAGATAATCTAATGTGTTCCTCCTAGCCACCTTGAAGTAAAATTTTGTCTGTTTCTTTGTCTCTTGTGTATAGAACTGAAGAAAGTGAACAATACAGAAATTAAGTTTATTGCCTAAAACCATACAACTTCCTATGGCCAAACATTTTCCTTAAAAGTATTTTTGATCCAAATCTTCTTTTACACTCTATTATTGCATTTAAAGTTCTAAAACTTTGTCTGCAGGAAAACTAAGACGTTCATTCATCTCCTCCATCCCAGGAGTAGCAGGTAGTATTTACACAGGACACTCTTTTCCTCTAACAGGCCTTAAAACACTGATGTTGGAGATGACTTGCTTTGAAGCCATTCTCCAATTGTGAGCCTCTATTTTTCCACTCAAAACTATGTAGTTCAAGTAATTGAGTTTTCAATATATATGTATTTTTTGCATCAAAAGTAGCACAGAACCACTGAAATCTTGGGTACATTAAGGTGTCTCCGCCCTTTCTGCTTCTCTAAAGCTTTAAAAGTGCACTTGCCTAAGTAGTGCTCTATGAGCTGCTCTTTAAGTAATTTTACCAGGTGAGGAATTGCTCGTACATTCCATTTTGTCAGTAACGATTTCACATTTGTCACTCTTAGTGGGTAGACTGTCCATGGACTGTGTACTATTTTCGCATTCATTTTGGATACTATTTGGGGATATTAGTTTCACTCAAGGCCAAGCATTGGAACTGAGTAAATTATTTATTTCATGTTTTTTGAAACTATGTGGGGCTGTAATGGATGTTAGCCTTGACCTAGGGCATTTCAGATGCAAACCCTCCTTTACCAAAATTCTGCTCTTTATATAACTAAACAGTGAGAGGACTTGACCATTTTCCTCTGGTTCAAAGACCATCTCCTATCACTCTGTCCACAGGTAGCTGTAGATGCTTTCCTAAGACCTAAGAATTCTGGTTTGGTTAAACTTTCTCCTGTGAAGATAAAAAACAGCAGCAATTTTCTGCTTGAATTTCTCTGTGACTAAATCCATTGATCATCCTTTCTCTCTGTGAGTGAGAAGTATGTTTTCTCCTTAATAACTCCTATCCTTCTCCCTGGATTTTTTTTCCCCTTCGCTTGTTTGTGTTGTGTTGGTCAGTCCTACGCACTATTCCTCTGAGAGACAGAGAGAGCGCAAAATTGAAGTTATTTTATGCTTGGGCTCCTTCGGTCCCAATTTTCAAATCTTCGTGTCAATTTTCACACATCAGTGTCATGTGGAGGACGTTATGGAAATTTCAGTGGGGTCCTTGGGAGGCAATTTATACATGAATCCCTCCCCCCACCCACCACCCTGCTGCAATTCCTGTCGTTTCTAAGAATAAGTGGATCTATAATTAATGTGGATTTTAAAATATAGCAGCATTCAGATTCCTCATAGCAGGTTTTCGGTGCCATGTCTTCTTTGCAGTATAAACACAAAAGCATAAATGCTTGCTAGCTCTCTCTCCTAATAAATGGGCTTGTGTAAAAGGAATAAAAATTACAGTTTGTTGGCGGTAAAGAGCAACTAATTACTCAGGAAGAAGCATGTTTTTATTTTTCAAAACTGTACTGAAAATGGTTTATCATGCAATAAATTTGCTAATCACCAGTTAGGAAACACAGTGCCATCTCCACCTACCCACAGCAGTTTCCTTTGAAAGTTGGTATGTTACAGTTTGGATAGGAAATTATATCCTTCTGAAAATGAACATGACAGAAGATGTTCATTGAATAGCTTAGAACTCCTCAGCAGTCAGACTTCAGACTACATAGACAAGAGCATGCTTAATGGAGCCCAGAATGCTCCTACTGACCTTGGCCTTGCTTGGTGAGCAGACCTTCCTGACCCTTTCTCACAAAGATAATTATCCATTTCCTTGTACCCAGCCCTTTTTAACAGTGAACACATAATATTTTCAAATGTAGAACATAAAGTCAACCTCCCTATTTTTCTCTCATTCCCCACAAATTCCTTTCTTCACAGCCCCTTGCCTTTTATAAATACTGATTTCTAATAAATTTGTATTAATTTTTTTAATGAAGAACCTGGAGAATTCCTTTCTGAACCAAAATTGCAGGAGTCTAATGTGGTGAACTTGAACCCAGGTCTAGCTCTTCCTCAGTACTGATCCACTCTTGTGGTTCCAAAGTGCCAGGCAGCCTCTTCACATTGTTCTCCTCAAAAGACTTTCTCTGAGTGTCCTCATCTATGGTGTTTATTATATTCATTGACTTCCAGCAGTCACTGTCTCCATGATTCTGTCATATTTCCTTCCTAAACTTCTTACTGTAAAAAACCTCATTTATTTGTATGTCACTGATCTATGTTATGACTCTCCAGCAGAAACTAAGTTCTATGAGAAGCGGAAATCATTCTGTTTTGATGATCTCTGGATCACCAGTGCCTACAAGTGCATTTGGCACAGAGTAGCTTTCAATAATACTGAATGAGTCAAAAAAGAATGAATGAATGAATATTTTGGTTTTCTATCCCTACCTCACAAAACAAATCATTCATAAACCAATACTTAGTTCACCTACCACCTTTCAAACTCTTGAATGTCCCTCAAAGACCTATGTGTTGAAAGCTTGGTGGCAAGCCTGTGGAGTCTATTAGGAGGTAGTGGAATCTTTAGGAGGTGGGGCCAAGGGAGAAAAAGTTAGGTCATTGGGGGTGTGCCCTAGAAGAGATATTGTGAGCCCAGCCCCTTACTGATTCTCTTTTTGCTTCCTGGGCACTGTGAGTTGAATGAACCTCCTCTGCTCCATGTTCCCACCATGGTATACTGTGTTCCTGAGGTCCAAAGCAACAGAGCCAAATGACCATCTTCTGAAACTTCTAAAACCCTGAGCCACAATAAAACTTTCCTTCTTATAAGTTATTTAACTCAAGTATTTGTCACAACAGTGGAAAACTGACTAAGACATAATCACACAGGTCTCCAGGGGTAACACTGCTTTTGGTGTGAGAATCAGGAGAAATTGGCTTACGTTCTCCCTTTGACTAGAAAGAAGCAGTAGTAAATTTCATCATCATCTTTATTCAGACAAAATTTACAGTGCAAGAAGCTTGCAATTAGCCTTTTGCAGAGGAACATCAGGTCATTTAACCCTTTACTTCATGGAATCACTGGGAAATGTAGGCAGTTTAATAGAGAAAGGAAGAAAAGAGCAGGGCAATGAGAGAATCACAGCTCAAAGTCAAAGTGGATGTATTTATCTACCAGAGTTCATCTGGAATATTTCTTTCTAAGTTCACATTTACACCCAGAGCTGTCTGCATTAGTCCACTGATTGAAAATTGGTGATAATGTGATAGATAGTCTTTTGATTTGATAGGATCAAAGACACTTTTTACCCATTAGAGTTCCCTCACAGACATTCTTCCTTAAGTCTGTTTTTAAATTTAGGATCTCAGGGGAATGAAGTTTGCTGAGAGTCTGTCATTTAGAGGCATTTAAGTTGCATTGCATTATGTCAAGTTCTGTCTTCTCTTTGCTTCCATCTTGATTTTCCTCCTACAAAATTATTGCTTTGAGAACAAGGAGTTGCCCTTCTCTTTCTTTCTTGTTTCAGTACAAGAAGATGGAATTAATACTTTTACATGAAATTATAACTGTAAGTTCGAAGACCCTAATTCAAGATGTCCCTGTCTTGATTATAGGATACTTGCTCACTGGTTTCTCATAGTAGTTTTTCTTCCATTTGCGAAATGGAAAAAACGAATGAACAAATAGGTGCTTTACATTAGATTATCTTTAAGTACTCTATGAAGCTAATAGAGAGTTCAGATGGATGCATTACTCAGGCCAAACTCAAGGGAAAACAATGACATGTGGTATAACATGGTGTTTAAGTAGAACAGACTCTGGGGTCTAATTGTCTGTGTCCCCCTCTCCAGGAAATTTGACATAATCTATTAATGGCTTTGTTACCACAGTTTCCTTATTTATAAAATAAGATTGCCAGCATAGTTCTTAGTGCTGAGGTTATTGTAAAGTTTAAACATGATCCATGTAATTCTTATTACATGGATTAGTAACAGTAATTAGCAACACTTAAGAATGCAACAGTATCAGCCATTCTCAATATTTTAACTGGTAAGTGTTAGCAATTTGTTCTACTAGTCATTTATGAAACCAAAACATGCAAAAACATGTGTATAGCCCCTAGAACATATATGTGCTTTTGTTATTGTTACAGAGACAACAGAGATGAATAAGTATACTGGGGTACTTTGCTCTGGCCTAAGTTTCTGTTGACTCTATAAATGAAATAATTAATTCAGCATCTAATTTTAGATCCTATGTGAGCATGTAGAATTTCATGTGACTATGCCCTATTTATTTCTTCTCTCTGTCTTTCCTCCCTTCCTTCCTTCTTCCTTCCTCCCTCTTTCCTTATACACTTTCCTTCCTTCTTTCCTCCCTCCCTCCCTCCCTCCCTCCTCTCTCCCTTCCCTCTTTCCCACCTCCCTCTCTCCCTCCCTTCCTTCCTTCTTTCTCTACCTTCCTTCCTTTCTCTCCATCATGGACAATAAAATAAGACACATGTAGTAGGTGTCAGAAAAACGTCACCCACGTATGCATAATTTGTTCAGACAAATGTAAGAGAAGCACACCTCTTTCTTCCATATGGAAAGACTACCAATGAGTCCTATTTCTCTCAGACTGGAAGGGCTTATAAACTGTAGCTTTGCTGGCTCAGCATGACATTCCCACTTCCAGGCCAGCTAGAAGGCAATGACCATAAATCTAATAAGATAAAGAGGTGGAGTGTGGAGGAAGGGGGCACAGTGAGGAGGAGGTGGACTGAGGGAAGGAAGGAGAACAAGAAGCCTCCATCCCTTTGACATTGAAGGGCCTGTGAACAGCATGGGGCACCCTGCAGCTCATGGCTCCTTCTCTGGAAGGAGGACATGTCACTTTTCTTGCCTTGAATCTAAGCAGCCTTCAGACACCCAATAAAGCAGGGAGGCCTAGGGGTGCCTCTGTAGCCCTGTGCGACTTTGCAGATCACAGGGACTACAATGAGATTTGCATATTCACTGCCTACTGCCCAAATCACTGTACCTCAAGCCTGGCTACCTGTGAGACAAGAGAGAGTGCTTTGGGAATAGATATAACTATACATAGAAATGTACAGCTGCAAACCTGAGCAGATCATCTAGCTATCATCTGTTTTTCTGTCTATTTGCCTATCTGATCATCCATCCATCTATCTTTCCCTTTCTTTGCACTACTCTTAACCAGCTCTTTTTGTCTGCTATAAAAAATTCAGATGTAGCTTCTGACCAGCTGCTGGCATGGTCTACCTATGTAGGCTGCACCCTTGTTGAAACCCTCCTTTTGTTGTTTTTCTTTCTAAACAGCTTTGGATCCTTAAGAAGGAGAGTGTTCCCTTGGCTTTGCTTTTCACTTTCAGTGAGAGCTGGTGAAGGGCTGGCCTGACAACCCCTGGAGGCTGAGTCCTGTTGATTAGGGGCTAGAGTCTGAGCAAGCAGCTGTATTGCACGACCTCTCAGTGACCCTTGCCAGTCTCCCTCACCCATGACCTGGAGGTACTGTCTCTTGGGGCATGGAGGTCTGGCTCGGCATCCATCAGCTGTGCTTCTTACTAGCTGGGTGATGGAGCATTTGCTGCCATTGACACCCATTCCGGGCAAGCTGGATGGAGGCGGGTTACTTATTTCACATTGAGCTGTCATCCAAAGGCCTGCTGCTTATCCTGGCCTTCACAGTCCTTCCAGGCCATGTTGACAGTCTCAACCTGCTACTCTCACTGCTGCCATGACTTATGAACTTGGGGCACTTTCATTCAGGCTAATGTCTGGAATGTTTTCTAAACTGAAATATAGATGACTATGTTTTTTTCTTCACATATAATTTTCTTGGAAAATATTTTTAACTATAACATGTATTTCTTTCCCTGTCCCTAATACTCATTTTCCCATAAAAAATAAAAATGTAATAATTAAGTGGACTGGCACACTCTAAATGATTTGACTGGCAGGCACAATGACTATGTTTAGAGAGGCAACTGGAAAAACTTTATTCTCTCCTTATATTGTAACTGACTGGCTTAGGTTTATAGCATTAAGCATGTGTTTCTACAGTGGCAGATTTTCCAACTAATTCTACTCCAAGGCAAACAGAACCACAGGACATGGGTACACCCATTAACATTGCATGCTCAAATGTGAGTTTGATTGTGTAACTAGATATTTTTTTCAAACACTGGTTCTCTTGTGAGAGTATCTTGTAGCACATAAATATTTTAAATGCAAATCTTTCTTAATTAATTAGGCAGGAGTTGCACAAGTACTGGAATTCCCAAGTTATCTTGATGATTCATAGGGCCAAAATAGCATAGTATTTGATACTAGAATTGTCCTAAAAATAGCAGTGCAACATGGTGACTCTTGGTGGCAAAGTATTAATGTGAAAATATTTTCATGTCAGTGTTTGAATGCAGGATAACCATATGAAGGGTTTAGCAGGTAATTAACTGTGTGATGTGGATTAATTATATGTTTATAGAATAAGTATAAAATCGAGTCAGGTCATCAGAGAAACAAAACCTACAGGAGAATTTTCCTTAGTTCAATATGGCTCTGCTCAGTTACTTGATACCAACTGCACTATTGACTTCAATGACCCCTGTATAGCTGTTGAGAACTGAGCCTTTCCTGCTCAGTGAACTAATGTCATCCTTGCCAAGTTTCCCAGAAACTAGCTCACTACCTTGCAGTAGGAGGGTCGTGGGCTCCCTACCCTCAAGTGTTCTCTGCGACTCATTAGGCTGTTAACGCTATAGAACAATCATGATCTTCTTTTCGTCCCTTTTCACTGTTCCCTATTAACTCCAGATCTAATCATGACCTTTTCCAACCATCTTTCAGATTTTACCCCAGATGATCTCTTGCCACAATTACTTGCTAAAATATGAATTTGCTTCAATGTGTAAAGGAGACTTTAGGAGAGTCACCTGTTTACTGCAGGGATGGGATGGAGAGTATGGCTGATGGGGCTATTACTGCAAAATACCTCCGGCTTGTTACTCTTTATAGGGATTATTTTATAGGATGAAAATCAGTTACTTTGGCCTATGAAACATCTTTGTCTTTTATGTAGCTATGTATGACTGTACAGTCTTGCATGTTGCATTTGAATTTGACCACTCCATGAAACAGACAATGCACTTTGATCATCACCATCTTGTTGATGAAAAAACAGACACAGAGAGAATGAATACTGTTTTCAAGATCACATCAAAAATTTGAGCACAAGAATGAGGATCTATGTTTGTTTTATGACTTGAAAAATAATAATCTAAAACAGAATAACTCTGCAGTATCTGAATGTTACCTTTGGCAAGTAGAAAGTATATTAAGAGCAATAATTAAAAGAAACTGTTCGTGGATATAGTAGCATAAGTACCATAAGTTCGTAATGAGAGTTGTTTGTAACATTAAAACACTTTTAATGAAATGCTTTCTTAATTGATTAGGCAGAAGTTGTGCAAGTGTTGGAATTCTCAAGTTATATTGATGGTACATGGGGCTAAAATAATATTTGAAATTAAGATTATCCTCCTAAAAATTGCATGCAACACGGTGACTCTTAGAAGCAAAATATTAATATAAAAATTATTTCTTAGCACTCTCATCATAAGTACAAGATCTACTTTCCTCTAACTTATGGATGCAATGAGTTAAGGAAGTTAAGAAAGTTGCTTGAGTCTATACAGCGTGTAAGTGCAGGGCAGAGTTGGAATTTTCAATTAGTTTATCTTTTGCTGCACTCTATTACTTTATCTTATAAGCGTACAAAGCACAAAGTTTAGTTCAATAGTACATGTGATGAACTAACCTTATTCACATTTCTGTTTTAATATTACTAATAGCACCTGTTTATCGATGACAGACTATTCCAGGTGTGAAAAGGGACTTTCACCATAAGGCACACAAGGGTGAGTGTTGAATATTCCAACTTTCTGAGTAATGCATGAGAGGGAGCATACTGGGCTTATCAGTTACCACCATGTAGTAGGTCTTTATATTTCATCCACTATGTTTTTAAAACTTGTACTTCTTTAGAAAGTATGTTATTATTAGGTTTGAAATTAAAAATGCTAAAATTCTCCATTGATTCTGTCCTAAGTCACTCAGTTTCCCTTTCTAGAGAGAAGCCATGGCACCAGATCTTCATGCATTATTCCACAAATATTTTATGCACATGTGAGCACCATCATGTAACTACCTTCTTTCACACTGGTGGCCACCACCTTGGAGATCATTCTGGAACAATGCATAAATAAGTTGCCTCATCCATTTCAGCAACTGCTTCATTTACCTCTCTTTTCCTCTACCATGACTTATTGAACTGGATCACTTTAGATAGGTACTTAAGCTCTTTCAAGTGATTTTCTGTATCAAAATAAACTACCGGGAACATTCTTGTGTGTACTTCTTTGTACACACTTGTACATACCTGCATGATAAATCCCCAAAATTTGAATTGTTGGGTCACAGAGCCAACTGTTCAATTTGGCTTTGATTTGCTGTTTTTTTCTTATGTGTCAAATCTTTAACCACATTATCACTAATCCTCAGAAGGTATGCTTTAGCATTTTAATATACAGTTGGGTAAACTGCAGGTTAGAAAGGGGAAAAGGGTTTCCCAATATTATCCAGTGAGTAAGTGGGGCAGGAGAGAGCTGAGTCCAAATCCACGTGACCCATCACCTTGCTGGAGGACAACATTCTCCTCACTAGGTCATGATGGCTGAGCAAATTCTCTCGATCCATATGTACTTTGCTGGTGGGAAAGTGTGCTTGAGCAGCCCTCACTGATTAAGTGGATTTAGATTTTCATTACAGTGGCTGGACAGTGGGGCATGTAAATACACAGCTTCTAAATGTGTTCACGCGACCACTTCTTCAAATGTGTTCTCACTTTTGAGCCTTGCACTGCTGGCTCATATTCCCCTGTCTCCATCATCTTTGCCACCCTTCTGTCTACATGCTCTTCCTTCACTGAACTAGAAGAAGCAAGCCATGTTCCTCTTCCATTAGGGCAGCAGCTCTACAAAAGTGTCCTGCTCAGAGTGGGTACTTTTCCTCATTACCCTTGAGGCCTTAGAGGCAGAAACTATGTCATGGGCCTGCCTGTCTCCCCCAGTACTTACCAAGGCCTGGCAGAACACAGAGATTCAAAGTATCCTTGGAAAAATGAATGAATAGACATATAAGAGCTATTTTTCAGAATGGAAAATCCTGGATTTGGATGAATCCAACTTGCCCATTTACTGGGATAGTGACTACAGGCTACATTACTTAAATTTGCTAAATTTCCCATTCCTCCATGGCAAAATGATTTCACAAAATTTATTAGAGAGCTGGGTAAGCAACTCAGTGGTACTGCATGAGCTTAGCATGCCATGTGCTCCATCCCCAGGTCTGAAAAACAAATATTACCTATTTCATAGGCTAAGCATGACGAATATATCAGATAATCTGCACTACAAACCTATGGTTAGGATGAGTGCAGTGATTATTTCATTAGCCTGGAAGATCTTGCAAATGAGAGTCAGAAGATCAAAGTTCTAATCACAGCTTTGTCCCAAACTGGCTTTATGAATTCACTTCTCCGAGCCTCCTTTGCAATATGGGAATGTTAAACTTACTAGTGAAAATCCTCAAGACGGTGAACTGATCGCAACTTGACTTGACATTGGCTGTGCTCATTCTGCACTGTGTCACTAGTTGGTGGTTTCTAAATGGTCAGGAAATATCTTAGCCTGACACATAGTTCAAGTTTACTATATAATAATAATATTAAACAAATGAAAAATGTGTGTGTGTATATTATCACCAACTTAGTAATATTATGAAATTAATCGCAAAACATAGGTTCTTACAATCTATTAATGTCTATAATATTCTCTTATTCCCTATAATCATAACTATAAATGTAGTGAGAAGCTACTTGTCAATTATGCAGATTTCCAGGCCCTTTCAGTGAGCCTAGTGGTTTTGCTTATGTGGAATGTAAGCTCAGGAGTCTGCATTTTAAACTGGCTGCTCTGACTTGATGAAGTATGAGGACCCTTGCTTTAGTTGGAATGATTTTGCATACTATTGATGCATCTATAATTCCCTCCCGTGTTTAGGAATTCTGCAGAGAAAATGGTGCTTTGGACTATCCAGAGATTTCTGCCTTCTGTGGGAACACCCAGCAGGAAATTGCAACATCTTACAAGATCTGTTACTGTTACAGACCTGGGATGAAAGATTCACTTTATGGGATGGGGTGGGTGAACAGAGAAGAATTCTTCTCCATTCAATCTGAACACTCAGGACATGTCAAATGAAGCTAATATAAATGTCAACATGTGGCTTTCTATTGTGAAATCTGAGTTCGTTGTAATGCATGTGGATGCTATCAGCTGATGCGTCTGACAAGTATTTCCTATGCCAAAATAAAAGCCATCTCAGCAGATCTCCTGAGTGAGGTGCCCTGTGTGTATGTGTGTGTGTGTGCACGTGTGCTTGTGGAATTCATATCACATTCTCCTTTTGGCTGAGATGAGCCAGTCTCTGTGGGCTCCCAAACCACCAAACTGGAGCCCTGGAGCTGTCTCCAGGAGCCATCACACTGGTTCATAATGACCGATAGAGGATGGAGTTATATAGACATCCAGTGAAAGAATTAATTATGGGGAACACGATGTCCCTCTAGGAATAGACTGAAGATATAACACCTCCCAGGTGAATACGCTGCCATTAGAGTGAGGAGGCAGCTCTGTTGGCTGGATATAGCACGGGGCCTGTTCTACATAACAATGGTGTGCAAGGTGCACCTGATTTAAGCTACTTGGCTCTGGGTGCCCTTGTCAGTCCTGGGTTATCTTTCTCTGGAGAGGGTCCAAATTGTAGGATGGGCCAAGCTTTGGCTGATATTTTCTTTTCATTTGACACTATTTTCATGACTTCTTTCATGTATTTATGCCTTTAACCTTATTTTGGTGGATTTCCTGAGACTAAACCAGTCTCTATGGTGAATCATTACAATGATTCCCCAGACAGTTTTCTTAGGACTCAGGGCTACACTTGTTCTATCAAATCCCCATCTGAATATTTTCCATCACCAGTAACTAGGAGTGATTTAAAAGAACACCCTTTGGATCTCCCATATTGCTGCTGTTTCTGACATAGCTGCTTTCATCCAAACTCAGGTGATCCATTCTGTGAGAAGTTAGGACAATTTTCCAAGCATTTCAAACTATTAATATGTTTTATATCCTATGGCATGAATGTTGTTCTTTAATATTCTGTACCTTCTCACTGCTGGACACAAGAAGATGCTTGCAATTCAAGGAAAAAGGAAGGAAGGAAGGAAGAGAGGGAAGAAGGGAGGATGGGAGGAAAGGAGGTAGGAAGGAAGGAGAAACAAAATAATACAAATTCTACACTATAGAAGTTTCAGTAGTGCTAGAGACTAGCAAAAAATTTAAAAAATTACTTGAGTTATAATTTGTTAACAGAAATAGTGGAAACAAATATCTTGTAAAGACTCCTGGTGTCAACATGGGCAAATTAATAGGTGCTTAAGATCAAAATAGGGGTGCTTAAAATCAAACTTATCACATTCTTATATTCTTGCTGTGAAGGCAAAAGTAGTTCTGAATGTGGGATTTAGAGAGGAATTAATTACATATGGGGTGAACACTGCTCCCACTACACAGACATCTGCACACACCTGCATACACATATATGCTTGGACACACATGGGTACATACATGCATACACATACCCAAACACATATGTATGCATCTCCCCCTTTTCCTGAGGTATGTTCACATCTTGCCTCCTTCCAACATGACCCTTCAGCTCTTTCCCACAGTCACATCCTTCTGATTGAAACATGATGGTAGGTGGGTGTGGGAGCCATATATCTTATTGATGTCAAGCTGCAGAGTAGCAGGCAAAACAAAAAGTTCTAATCGCCCTGTTCACAGACCTCCCACACCCAAAGGTATGGGGAGAGAGTACATATTTTTCATTGTTCAACCTGGTATTTTTAAAGCAGGAGTGCATTCCAACTGGCAAGTCTAGGCACATGAACAATTCTTGGGACTTGAGAGAGGAAATAAAAAGCAGGAAATTTTGGAGAAGACCATCTGCTGGAGATTGGTTTGGAGATGGTGGTGGTGTTTGTATGTGCACACGGCTGTGTGTGGATATGAGTTCTCTGCTGTGCAATTCAGAAGGATCCTTAACTGGGTTTAGCACAACTGCACTGAAGTTCTTCCCTAAGTTCTTCACTGCCCCTCCTATTCTACCCACTAGCTTCTCTCTCTGCCCTAAATCTACCAATTATTTCCTTTAAGTGTCAGGAGTACACCAGACACAAGAAGATATAACCTTTCCTCAAGTTGATGCTGTTAAACCATTACTTGAAACTGAAGTCGCAGTTGTCAGCTGTGACTTCAGCCACTAATAACTACTTCAGAAGTGCGAGTGGTGGAGTGGTGTCTGCACTTTTAATGCTGTGGCCCGGTGCTCCGGGAATGTCTTTACAGGTCATTTAGAACCATCCATCTGATGTGTGGCGAGATCAGTCAATCTTTCAGCCGAGTGCTTCTCTCTCTTCCCCTCACTGCCAGGTCCTTTATTTGTTCTCTCAGGGCCATATTGGGGGATGATCTTAGACAGTCATATCGACCACTTAGCTTGTAAAGACTTTGAGCTCCAGGCATCACCACACGTTTGGCTCCTGAATTCTGTCACTTGCCTGGGAGAATTTTTTTCTCCCTCTGTCTTTTTCTCTTTTGCAGTTTCATTGGATTCTTCTTTAGAAAGCCTTTAACCAGTCGTGCATGCATGACATAGCAAATAAAAAAATGGACCTAGCTGTCAGTTGACAAAACAACAGAGATGCTCTTGATTTGGGAAGACTTATGGTCTTACTGGGACTGTGGTTTTAGAAAACCCTCCTCCTGTGCCTATTGACTTTAAGGGTATTTTTTGGGAGGTGGAGTTGAAATAGGATTTGTAGTTAAAGTTAATCTTGACTTTTATTTTGGAATGTAACTCAGAATAACACCAGCTAACAATTATTGAATTGTTAATCCTTTAGTGTATACACAACCACACACACACACACACATTCTATTAAGTATCCATTTTACTGATAAGCTAATGGAGTACTTACGGGATTTGCTCAATAACACCCAATTAGGAACTGAAAAAAATAAAGAATCTGAATCCAGGTGCCTGACATGGGAACCCAGCCTCATGGGGGTCATTTGAATCCCTTGCCAGGAACATGGCCTTATTACTTCTCTCTCTTGATACAGAATGATCGTCCTTACTGTATGGGCTGAAATCTTGTCATAATTACATATAGAATTGATATCTCAAAGTTACTGCAACTTTGAGACACAGAGTAAGCTCCATTTTGAGGGCATCTATAAGTACCACCATGTCATTCCATATAAATATAGAGATAATATGTTAAGTACCAAGATGAATTTTTAATGTGATGCAGGTTCCTGCCAAAAAGTAAGTGCATTGGAGAAGCAGATAACAACGTATAGAAAGGTGGCCTTAAATCTGTCTTTAATTCCTCTTCCTACCTTCTCACATTCTTAAGTCTCCCTACCTCCACTGCCCTCAGTAGAATTGTTGGAATCTAAGGGCAAAGCTGATTGGTTTTAGGAAAAAATCCTTTCCCTCTTAATGTAAGAGTAATGATGTTAGCGGCTCTGTTCCAAGGTAGGTAATTATGCTGTGCCTCCTTCAATTCTCTCTGCAGCTTCTACTGAATCTATTTTTTTTTCTTTCCTTGCCATCCTAAACAGTTGGGCCACATTGCTGTTCAACATCTGCTTCCCCAATCAAGTACACTTTAAGAGTGAGTAAATTATTTCTTTTCATGATTCCTTTGTTGAAAGGAACCTGATGAATGGCAGGTGCTGGGATGCTCCTTTGATTTGAGTCAGGGGACCCCTTGTAGTTAGTGGGGATCATTTGGCTACCTTACCTAGAACAAAGTGCATGGACATTCTTTTAAAGAAAAATGAGACTTTCTATTTGACAGGAAGATTAATTGGTCATCCACGGTGTGAGTCAAGGGAGGCACGGTCCTAAGCTGATGGACTTGTTCTAAGTACCTTGAGACAGCATCTCGCACCCCTCTGCTAGAGAACCCCATTATCTGACTGGGACTTACATGCACTCTAGACTTGTTGTCTTCAAGTGGGTCAGACCTTAGGCATCCCAAAGTCTTACTCTCCTCTGATCTCTCTTTTCTTGACTAAAGCACACAAAGAAGAAAGGTTCATTTCATTTCATTATTTCCAATTCCTTTGCATACTTTCTTCTAACTTTTCACTTGAGGCATAATGCTGGCAGAATGACAGCATGTCCAGCATGGTCCCTAAACATTGTCATCCAATCTTCCCATCCCAAGGAACTCTGGAAAGGACTAGGTTCCTCCTACATTTCCATAATTTCCTTTTTTCAACATCTGTTTATCAGTTCTCCAGTATTTCCCAATTTTGGTCTTGGTACATTTCCTTTTCAACTCACCTACATTAAAATTGGCAAGTACTACTGGTTCTAATTTTGGTGAGCCATCAAAACTAAATCCACGCATGCCAGGCAAGCTCAATACCACCAAGCTACATCTCTAGCTCCCTGAGTCTTAACTTTAACTAGAAGGTTACTAGTTACAATGAGCACTGACTGAATATCTTGAATTAAAAAGTCTATGATAATATGCAGGGAAATTAATTACTTACCCATGGCAGGGCAAAATAAGAGTGAAAAATTTTCTGGAAAAATGTTCAATTGCAACATTAATAATTTTGTAGTTACACATCAAAACTGTATCAGCATAAGATCAGACATAGTTAATAGGTAATTTGATAACAATCACACATTTTTTTTTGAAATCTTGACATATTTGCCTTCCAGGTATATATTTGGAAGAAGACCAAAACCAAAAATAACTCACAGGAGGGCCTCAGTTGATGAGAAGAAAAGACAATTTGATCAATAAAATAGTACTCCTCTTTATCATCAATTTGTTTAATAGTCTGAAATCACCAATAGTTCACTCAAGAGGGAAAATGATGACTTTAATACTTCCTAATAACAAGAGATACCTTAGACATAAGCTTTATAACTCATTAACTAAAAACACAGCATACTGTCTTACAACTAGCCTTAGTTCATTTGAGATGCTACAACACAAGCACTATAAACTGAGTGACTTACAAACAACAGAAATTTATCTCTCTCAGTTCTGGAGGCTTGGATGTCCAAAAGAAGAATATGTAGATTCAATGCTTGGTGAGGTCCAAGGTCCTGGTTCATATACAGCTGTCTTGTTGTGTCACATGGAACAAGGGATAAGGATAATTTTCAGGATCCCTCTTATAAGGGTACTAGTTGCATGAGTGAGCACTCCACCCTCCTGACCCAATCACCTCCCAAAAGCCCCACCTCTTAATACTACTACCTAGGATTTCAACATATAAACGTCTTAGGGACACTCAGTCTAAACAGAGTTTAGAATCCTATCCAAACAGGGAACACACCAGCCACCTTTGTAGAAGCATGATCTAGAAAAAAATGTCTGAACTGTGCAATTTAAGTTATCTTAGTTTTGACCTAAAATGGATTGACAAAATTATGTATTGAGAGGCAGGAAGCTCCTCCCCTCCAACAACTTAGCCATTTAATGCTTCAAAGTTGTTTTTGACGTGAATTAGAGGGTTTGGTAGATGGCAATGTCAGTTTCAAAACCACACTCTTGTCTCCATCTAATTTTGTCTTAGCAGCTCTTTTAAATGGCTAAATTTGGTTTTAAAGTATGATGATTTCGTTTTGTGATAGTGTTAAACAGCTGCTGCTTTTCTGATGAGAAACCCATTTTCCACTTTATATCTGCAAGATGTTGGCTACATCAGGCCCAGTGCAGTAAGCAGCTGAGAAGTCTCTTGCTGAAGAAAGCTGTAAGAAAGGTCAAGAGGTCTTTCTGTGAGGCAGCCGTCTCCTAAATTGGGGAATGGAGAAGAGATCATAGCAAAGCAATGGACAACCATACTTCTGAGACCTATGAACTGGATTTTACCATTAAGAGTGGTGAGGTAACTACAGGAAGGGAGAACCACCCATAAAAAAGTATATCCACTTGGACCATTGGTCTCTAAGGAAATGGAAAAATAATTTACCTGGAGATAATCTAGCTTCCGCTTGTCCTTCCATAACACCAGACTGTGTCCTTCTGTGAAGTTTTTTGCTAAGCCTGAATCTCCGAACAGACTCCTCCAGTATGGGCCTACACAAGGGTAAAATGTGCTTTTGAGTTCAATTTAGAAACCAGGAGAGTTATGTGAGCTTCATACCTGTGAGGCTGGTGCTGAGTGAGGCTGGAGATGAGGTGAGGCTGGAGCTGAGGTGAGGCTGGAGCTGAGGTGAGGCTGGAGATGAGGTGGGGCTGGAGCTGAGGTGAGGCTGGAGCTGAGGTGAGGCTGGGCGTGCTGTGGTGAGACAAATCTCTGGCTCACCACTGTCCTCACTGGACTTGCTTCCTTCCTGGGCAAGTTTGTCATGGCTTTTATGGGAGCTTGGCTTTATTACCATGAAATTAGGGAAATCAGCTCAGACAGGGATCACCAGTGTGTATGGCTATACATCTACTCCAGGAGGATCCTATACCTGGAGCTAAAGATCAGGAGTATCCTTGCAATTATTCCACATGGGACTTCCTTCTACAAGTCATGAAACTGGGAGAGTAGGGGCTACAGAAGGGAGGGAAATGTGTGGATCATACATAAAGAGCTCTACAGTACTGCTATTCAGATCAACAAAATTGGGCAAATTTTGCTTGTTGTTTCAAGCTCTGAAAATCCCTCTCCAACCTCTATTCTGAGCAGTAGCTCTGATCTTGCCTTGGGAGATGATCCCCAGCACTTGTTTTAACATTATACCCAGCCCAGTTCAAATTAGGTAGTTGGTGCCTGTATCCTTCTACTTGTTAAGATATTTTAAAATGTCATCCCAGAGTAAAAGCTAATAAAGTCCCCTATTATCTGCAGAATTGACTGAGTCTGATTGGCTCCTGCATGTCCTTTTCTATCCCTGGGAAGTCTCATGTGCCCTACTCCTCACTGTGTGCCTCACTGGGATGTCTTCCTTTCTAGAAGTTACAGCATGTTGAACAGCAGTGGGCTAAGCCATTATGAAATCGTAAGCTGCTGGATTGTTACAAGTTCAGATGGATTACATCTGAGCTCAAAAATTCAGCAGTTAGAGAACATGGCTCTTGTGCATGGCTAGACATTTTTACATCTAATATGTGTGGATTAATGTTTATTGTTTTTGTGTCTTAATTACTGCCTCCCCTTGGCTCTGGTATCATTATTGAGTCCAATTAATACAGGATCCGGTTATACTGTTGTGTTTTCTTCTCTTAGTCCATTAAAGAGAATTTGTTTTACCATTTTATAAAACTGTTCTTGCTTTCCTTTCCACTAACTTTAGCTGTATTTTCATGATGACAAAACAATGCTTTGAAAATGATCTGACAGAAATGAGCTAAGTTGATTCAAACTGTGTGAATGCTTTCTTGATGCATGTCGGCATCTTTGTTTTGCTCTTTTAATCATCAGCATGTAGTTCAGATTCTACTTTCTTCCCGGCAGTTTCCATTTTAATCATTGTCAAATTGAGGATACGGGTGTGTGCTAGACCAAATAAGGATCTGTATTTGGAGTCATTACACTCTTGATTAATTATTGTCATTAATTAAACTGGGTGATCCAAGAAAAGTCACTTTATTTGTGACTAAAGTTACTCATCAGTGAATTAACAGGGTTAAACTGAGTGATCATTTCAGCTTCCTGCCAGCAACAAGGTTCTAGGATTCATCAATGTTGTCTTACTATTCTAATGGTAGCAATGATTAGCATGTCTAGAGTGTTTTATCCATCATCTCACTTGGACCTTACAGCAGCTCTAACAGGTAGGCAAAATGAATTAAAGGATTCTACCAGCTGGAAAATGAAGACAATTAGAAATTTGCGAATTACCCTTCTGAATCACCTGCTCCAATTTTATAAATGAAATATTGCTTTATGGAAGTTGTTCCTTCTGCCTCCATAGCAGGTGTGAGCATCCAAATGTATTGGCTAAGCTTGGCATCCTGGTGTGAAATGATGGTTATGCAGCTAGTTGTTAAACACATGTGTTTGTGTGTAAGCACAAATATGTACATAAACACTGCAGGAGGTAGCAGAAGATGTAGTGAAGCTGCAGGATGAATAGGAGAAAGAACAGAATTACTCATTAGCTTCCAGAAAGGAAGGAAGACAAGGTAGACAACATTTATTAATTGCCCAATGTGTGCTGTTTTTACTGTCTTAATCTTCACATCAGTCCTCTGTGAAGGGTCTATTAACTGTACCATTCTACAGACACAAAAACTTAAACTCAGTGCAGAAAATTGAGAGGCCTGTGTTCTTAGATTACTGCCAGCATTCGCAAATCTACCATTTTCATTAATTCATTCAACAAATTTTTATTGAGCACTTTGTATGTGTCAGGCTCTTGAACAAACACCCACCAAAATGGTCTCTGCCCTATAGGATTTACAAATACAAAACTCTTGAGATCTATGGCTTCCATGGAGGATGGATAAGGGGAGAAGTCAGAGGTGAAGGAAGAGATGTGGTCAGTAAATGAGGTGTGTTGGTAAATGTTTAACAACCAGCTGTGGTTGTGGTGGGAGTAGAGAGTCCTGATTCATTACACTCAAAAATTTCTGTGTATGTACACATATACCTAGCCTATTTCAATGACCACCTAGACATCACTGAATATAGAAAGGAGATAAACACAACCTCCTGCCCTATATGAACCAGAACCAGCATACAGTTGAGTGAAAAAGACATTGAAATCAGAGCAAGGCATTTCTAATTACTAGGATAAGCACACATTACTTTCCACCTCTAAAATATTATCAAATATTTGCAAAGAGCTTCATGATTAAAATCCATTTCTTCTGTATATTTATTTATTGTTATGCATATAAGAGCTTCATGAAAAAGGCACTCTGAGGGTGGGATAACTGTTTTGATGATGTTAAATATCTTAACCAGTACCATAATTAGTGACAGAGCCAAGGTTCAAAGACCATTTCCTTCACCATGCCATACTGGCTCAAAATTCCAAGATTGGTCACAAGTTCCTACGTTATAGGTCTGGGTTAATTCCTTGATTGGGGGATAATAATGAGACTAGTACTATATTCTTCAGTTTTTGTTATTGTTCTTCCACAGTCTATAAAGAGCCCACCTAAGAACAAGGCACACCATTAGTTATGTGCAGAGTGCAAATGGATGAAAGAAGCTAAACTGTACATTATTACCAAGCAAAGGTACCCGCAAAAGTCTTCAACATATAAGTCAATACCATCCCCTTCCTATTCCAAAGCCAGCTCTCATCTTTACATGGGTGGTGATCTTCATCTTTGTAGGGAATGATCTTTATCTTTGTAGGGAATGTCATTAAAAGATGGTGCCACTAAAGCAACATAACATAAGTATGGAAGCCATGAGAAATCAACTTCTCATTTGCCCAAAGCAGATTGATGACAATTATACTACTAGTAGATAAAACCAGATGCTTTGTGAAATTAGCTTGTTCATACTGGCTGTTTATCTGACAACTACCTGACATCTCAGCAGGTCAAGGTTTCAATGAACTTGGAGTGTAGGTAGCAGTACACCTTTTAACGCAGGTAAGAAACAAGAACAGATTGTTCTTGGAGCACATGCCACAAAATGTAGAGCTAGACATAGGCCATCAGTTAAAGACAGTCAAAATTTCCTAGAATACTCACTGTGCACTAGGCACTCTGTGAGTAACTGAGCAAAGAAAACCTATATGTCCTGAGTTTTCTCCTGCAATAAAAGGTTTAGAAAACTCAGTGGTGTGCCAGAGTCTTTAGGACCTGGACAGTTAGTAAAAGAAAGGTGCACTGTTCTGACCAGAGGCCACATGCTAGCTCTGCCTCTTCCCATAACGTGACTCTGGAGTTCTTTGACTCTTCCTTCTTGTCTGTTATGTATTCTTTGAAGATATTTGGTATGTACCTGTGCATAGCAGAAATTTAATTGTTGGTCATCTTCTTGTTATTGCTTCCATCCAGTGGGGACATACTGATAGAACTTCATATATTTGGAACCAAGCATGAAGGCTTAAGATTTTAAGTGAAGTTCTCTTCATGTGTCTTAACTGGATCTGTGGTTCTAGAATCACCCTGTTTATGTCAATCAATGTGCCATTCACCGAGAGTTATTATGGAGGGAACTGAGATTCAGATATCCCGATTTTGCACACATACGGAAGCACAAGAAAGACCTGGTATGTTGAGTTGTTTGAATTAAAGAAAAATGAGTTCAAACAATTGCTCTTTTGAAAAATAAAGTTTATGTTATGTTCTTTATAATTCCATCTTTTCTACAGTTTTTAATTTTCCAATTCATTGTCAGCATATTAACCTACCTGATCATTATGACATCTTTGTGAAGCAGCCAGAACAGACAGTATTAATTTTCCCATTTCACAGAAAATAAACTCTCACTAGGCAAAGTATGGGTCTAATAACTATATCTTCAAGTTGATTCCATGGCTATTTATATTTTAAGGTTATCTTTGCCTATTTTCTCTGGAAAATGAGGTCTAGATATTATTTGAGTAGTCATTACTTTATAAAATGCTTAACATATCTGGGCAAATATAGTGGTATTAGGAATATATTTTTGCATTAAAATAATTGCCATAAGGTATTTGATATTTATATATTTTTTATCAATGGGTCCAGAATTTATTTCCAATCTCTTACAGTTTCTAAAATTGAAAGAGTTTCATGATAGTTCTGGGAGACTAGTGGTTGTTCACAATGAGCATTTCACATTAAATAAACACTCTTTTCAGTAAAAGAACAAAGATGTGAAAAAACTAAGACAGCACCATAAATGTATTTCGGAACTCTTATTCTCTTGTCTCCTGCCATGTATTTGAGTTAATATGAGCATTTGTCAATTGCACAATATTTTTAAATAAAATTGGTATCTTGTTTCCCACATGGGAGCTAAATTTCTGGGTCAATAGGCCTTTTAAGTGTCATGAATTGCAGTACACATGGCAGGCGACACTTGTCAAAGGCTCAGTGATCAATTTCAGATACAAATCTGACTTGAGGACTGGAAGAATGGGAATCAAATCGATGTAACAGATAAAGCTCAGGTTTAGCACAGTGACGAGGTTAACCTCGCCTTTTGTGGGATGATGTTTTGAGACCTCCAGAGAAAATAACATTCTCAGGTCTCCATATTTCTCCTGGAGCTGGAAGTTGGATCATTTCTACTTTCCTACACTGTGTTTCCTTGACTGACAATTGGACAGCTAGTCAGAGAAAAAGGGAAAAACATAAGCAGAATTATAACCAACATAACCAGCTTCCTTTAAGTTTTTGAAACTTCTGTTTTATGATGCATTTTTTTCCACACAAAGGGAGAGCAAAAATGGAAACAACTTTTATAGAAAAATGATCATTTTCATATGCAATTAAAACAAAACTGTATACAATAGGGAGAGTGAGAACAGAGATCACTGACACACAGAAGCAAATCTCAGGTACATCTATAAGGTGGGTCCCAGTGCAGATAAGGAGAAGGGATTTGGTGAGGATTGGGTCTCTAAGCCCACTCCACAGTCTTGAAAGAGGATTTGCTAAACACAGTGCCAGCTCCTAGAATAGCTCTTATTTTAATGTAATAACAGTTATCTTTAGAGATTGTTTTCTAGGTGTAAAGTACCTAATAAGACCTTTGTATTATATCTCAAAGAATAATCACCTGGGCTTTTTCATTAAGCTATTGCTATAATTTCTGTTTTGTAGATGAAGAAACCAAAACCTGAGCTCACATGGCAGGGAAACCTGGATGTGAATGCTGGTTTGTCTCACTCCACTCTTTTAACCAGTTGTGTGGCTTTTTGTCCATCTCTGTATACTCAGTAGCATAAGACATAGTAGGAATCATGGGATTCCAGTAAGTAGAAATTCATGAAATTTAAAAGTTTCAAGCCACACAGAGTGACACATTCTGTTATCCCATCACTTGGGTGGTAGAAGCAGGAGGATAAAGGGTTTCCATGCCAGCCTGAGCTAAATACTGAGACCTGCCTCAAAAATTAAAAGAAAAAAAAGAAAAAGAACAAAGAAGAAATCTTATCCTGTCACCAGCCTGACATACAAATATGATGGCTTACTGTCAGAAGGAAAGATTTACAAATAAAAAAAATCCTAAGAAGGACATAGCCCTGGGATTCTATCGAAATTGACAGATTTGCAAAGTAGGTGGTATCAACCAGAGACTGTGCAGCTTTGTTCAATAAAGAAAGAGGACACCCCAAATGGAGTCACAAGTGATTTTCTAGGAGGTGAGTACTTAAGAAATAATCACTGTTGGAAATAGAGAGAGGCACACACAATAAAGAAATGTTCTGGAATATCTCCTCACTGTAGTGTGCATTTTAAAGAGAAGATAACCATTAAGTTTGAGGTCAATAAAAGTCTCATAAAAATGGATGTGATAACATTATCTTGGAAAACAATTTCATCATTTTCTAGGCCATCTGAAAATGACCCATCATTTTCTGGGTCATCTGAATTTTAGTTGGAATTATAGCTAAAAAAAGATTCAGTTCCTTTATAAATAAATTATAATTTGGAGATGGAGGGTTTCTTCAGTTGTTATTCATTGTTTGTTTTGCTCAGTGGGAAAGATAAGAAATGATGTTATTAACTAGATCCCTAGAAGTATTAAACAAGAATTTCCCTTCATCTTCATGTTTTGTCTATACAGTGTCCATCCAAAGAAAATGCTGAGAGACTGTGGAAATGATACTTCGTACTGTCTAGAAGTTGGGCCAGGTGCAGTTACCCATAGAAACTCAGAGCACCATATTTCTATGAAATTTCACCAGAATGGGTCAGTATGGGGGAATTCAAGTTTAGGTTGCTTTCTGGGAGCTTCCACAACAGTATGAGGGAAAGTAGATACCATGATAACGAAAGCGGAGGGGGGAGGGTCTTTGATGACAGGTTGCTGAATCCGGAACCCTGACACTTGTGAAGTACTCTGTCAGGAACATTAAGTATCCAAAAGTGATAAAGCTTCAATTTGCTAGTCCATTAGACTAATTACTGCAATAATTAAGTAACTACTTGATTAGAACTAATGGGTACCTAATTATCCAGGAGAAAAGTATCAGGTGGCAATTATCAGGTGACAATTAATAGAGTGGAGTTAATGTCTTAGCACTGTCTTTGTATGAATTCATAAGCAAGGTAAAGAAAACAAACAATAACTTATTAATATTTATTGGCACCACAGTGTTTTTCAGCTTGTTTCATTTACACAGAACCAATTAGTGCAAAGACCATTAGACTTGCAGGATATAAAGGGATTGAAGCTGAGTGGCTGTTTAAAGGTACAGGATCTCATTAGCGAAAGTGATTAACATTTAACCAGAATGAACCTGTGATTTTAGCTTTGTTGGTGTAAACCTATTGAAAGGGGATCATTGAGGTGAAAAATCAATACTTACGATAAAAATCTTTGAGAAATTATCTAATAGATTGAAGTCAAGGGCCTTATTAAAGATTTTTCTTGGTCCACTGGAAACTGCTCTTGTCTTTCTCCCACTGGTATTTTTAAATGACCAAGGAGAAGAAATGGATGGGGAGGAAATTGAACTTACTAGAAAAGAAACTCTTTTGATAAACACATGTCCCACTAAAGTCTTAGATTTCTTACAATATGGAAAGTCATCCTTCTAGGCCACTTACTGTTAAACATTGACTAAGACCTGGCAGTAATGTCAGAAGATATTTTCTAGGAAAAAGAAGATGTTAGAAAGAGACTACAAATGTGTTTGAGTTGCGCTATGATGCTAGCCCTGCCTTGTACAAAACCATTTCAGAAAGCACAGAGCAGTGTTTGAAATGCATCACTCAAGTTTAGAGGAGAAAATCAGTCTGCTATTTATTTATTTATTCTTTAATTCAGGAAAACACAAGCTACAAGGTTGTAAGGCTTCTAGACAAACATGACAACAAGAACTAAACTGCAGAATCAAAACAGTGAAAATCCACCCTTGTAGGGAAGACTACTAATCTAACATTTGAAAATAATAGCTGTATGTCTGCAATCTTCTTTGCTTGGTTCAATGGTGCCGCTTTTAAGACAACTATTTTTAAAAGTGGAGGAGAGGTTTGGACTTGTGTTAAATTTATTAACATTTAACAAGTCATATCATTAACCTTGCTGTAGAGGAAAACCCCATCTAGTTTTATTTTATTTCCTTGCAAAGTAGATGTGTTTTAACCACATTTTAGAAAAAACCACAATCACCTCATATTAGAATACATACAATGACAAATGGAGATAAATCTAAAATTTATAGAAAAGGAGAATTTGCATAAACTGCAGAATCCAAACTTATAGAGCACTAAGAGTAACAATTGTTGCACAGGGCATGAAAAATTCAACTTTGATTTTGTGATGGAAGCCCAGATTTCTAATGTGATTAAGACAATACATCACACAGCCCTCTCTTATTAAAGGCATAATTGTTGTTAGAACCAGAAGTGGCATTAGAGCTAATCTAGTTTTATATACGTACAAATACGAGGGAAAGTGAACTTGGAGACACTTGCTTTTGGTGATCCATAGGCATTTTATTAATGTTTGAATAATAACTGCCTAGAGGGCCTGTTATAAATTAAAGGGATGGATTGAGATATAAATTTTTATGAGGACTAGTTATACATTTCCATTATGTGTTTAAAAATGAAGGAATTACCATGAGCACTGAATACTCGCATTTATTTGAGGTGATTTGGACAGGAGGGATGGCAAAGTAAAGCTGCGCCATAGCGGCAGTAAGAAAGATGTATCTGTCCCCTTGAACAGCTACATCATATGTCATGCGTGAACTCTGTTCCACCAGACAAGTTTCTTTGCTGCCAAATCTGCATGATTATTTCTATGACAATAGCAAGTGATGATAAAGCGTGAGTTTCAGGCACTTAAGGGGTTTCTTATGGTTCAGCCCTGGAAGACTTGGCTATTATCCCTCAGCTAATGCAATAATGGAAATCAGTGATGATTACAAAGCAATTCGGATTCTTCTCTTTGTTCCTGAGTTTCTGTCTGGTGTTTTATAAGTCACCTACAAGCCTTTGGAGAAACAGATGGCAAGGAGTGGTAATCATCCTTTCCTTTCTTTGTGTCTTTTGTTCAGTTCTCCCAACACTGTCCTCAGTTTTATAATGGGTCTGTCAATTTCCACTGCTTATGAACCACAACCCCAGTGGATTTTGGGGATCACCACCAAAGAAGGTCATGTGTGTACACACCTTCACACGCATGTGCCTGCGATGCACACACACACATGCATCCATACACATGCACCAACATAGGCTTATGGACCTAACGCATAAATATAGTGGATTGCTTTTCCTGTAACTTGTAGCTCCAAGGTTCCATTTCAGAATGCGCACAAGATGGTGATTTCAGCAAGCTACTTAACTGCTCTCAGGCTCCACATGTGTATAGCAAGCAGTTTTAAAGTTATGGGAAGATTAATGCCATTTGATTTAAGGAGCATGGAACAAGATAGAATCTTTCTAAATGTGTATTAGTTCACAAAGCCCTGCTGTAACAAAGTAGCATGAGCTGCATGGCTTAAACAACAGAAATATGTTGTCTCCTAGTTCTGGAGGACAGAAATCTAAAACAAAGCCTCATCATCAGGTTTGGTTTCCTTTGCAGGGCAGTGAGGGAAGAATCTGTTCCCAGTCTCTCTCCTTGGCTTCTGGATGGCCCTTCTTTCCCTGTGTCTTATCGTCTTCCCTCTAAGTATATCTTTGGGTTCTAATCTTTTCATTTTTATTAGCATATACTAGTTACACAAACTGGTTTCATTGTGCTACTGCTACACATGTATTCAATATACTTTGATCACATTTACCCCATCTCTCCCTCCCCCTTGTCCTTTTTCCCCCTTCTTGAAACAATTTCAACAGATTCCATTGCTCTATTTTCATACGTGGGTATAAAGTTCTTTGACCATATTCATCCCCATACTCACCTTCTCTGTTCACTCTTCCCCTTTCCAATGACACCCACCCCAAAATGGCCTGTTTTATATTCCTTTTACTTATTCTTAAAGCTTAGATTCCTCATATGAGAAAGAACACACAATATTTGCTTTCTCAGCTGGGTGCTGGTGACTCATGTCTGTAATCCTAGCTACTCAAGAGGCAGAGATTAGAAGGATTGCAGTTGGAAGCCAGCCCAGGGAAATAGTTTATGAGACCCTATTTTGGAAAAGGCCATCACAAAAAAGGGCTGGTGAAGTGATCTTTTAGTAGGATCATACGGTAGATTTATCTCTAGTTTGTTAAGGGACCGCCACATTTATTGCTACAGTAGCTGTACTAATTTACATTCCCACCAAGAGTGTATAAATGTTCCTTTCTCCAGAATCCTTGCCAACATTTGTTGTTGTTTGTTTTCTTGATGATAGCCATTTTGACATGAAATCTCGATAATGTTTTAATTTGCACTTCCAGACCTGCTGGATTTGGACTCACCCTAATGACTTCATTGTAGCTTACTTACCTCAGCAAAGACCTTGTCTCTAAATAGGTTTATAGTCTGAATGTTAAGGTTTATATACTGGGAGTTAAGACTTCAAAGTATGAATCTGGTAGTGGGGGGCATTGTGGAAGACATAATTGAACCTCTAACAAAATATCTGATGAATAGTCATAGATCAAGAAAGAATGCGATCAATGGTCTTCCCATAATAAAACAAAAAGTGTGGCTTAACACATAGAATTTACTCTCAGCATTACACTCCCCTCTCCAGCCTCCTTCACCAAACTGGGTGAGATGGCCATAGTTTCTATATTATGGACACTAATTTATAATATGACAAGTATATTGTGAATACATTTACTTATTGCAAATTGACATTAACCAAAACCCAGGTGTGCCAGGTGGTGATGGTCCTGGGCATCCAGGTGTGGTTAACCCTGAACCCTTCTCCAGCAGATGTCACTGGTTTATCTGTGAGAGTCCCTGATGAAAACAGTCATTGCACCAGTGATTATCATGATGGCAAAACAGAAGATGTAGAGAAAAAGCAGAGTTCCAGTTTTGCTGATTTAAAAACCTATCATTCTATTCAAACACATCTTTCAAACCCCAGAAAACTCTCTAATGTGAAGTTATTTGAATTGAAATTCCAGGCATATACTCTTCACTGTCAACATGCTCCCATTTACCAATTTTTGTGATAATTGTAAAAGGCTCTATAAGGGTCTTCCTTTTTGTGGGAGGGAGTGGTGTCTAATTCTGCTCTCCCCAACTGTCTCTTCCAGTTGGCTAATAGTAGTCTCTATGGCATTCTTATTTCTTGGTTCTTGTGAAGAAGGAATATGCAAACTCCCTTAGATACTGTGGCACTCACAGTTAAGATTATTTTAGTATTGTTTTCTTATTTAGAGCTACAAAGAATCAGGGCTCAAACTTATAGTTGCCTTTGGAAGCTGCTTTTTTTATTTCTTCTCAGACTTTTGTTTTAGAAGTATGCTGAGTGGCAGCAACTGTGGATAGACTGTAAAATAAAATGATTATTGCAGGGCAGGGGACTATGACTTTGAAAATGTTTGTGAATGTGTTTCTTTGGCGGTGGCCATCAGTCCCTGTGGCCCCTGGAGTGCTACATGGCCCACACCTGCAGTTTTTGCATAGTAGGTGCTGATTACAAAGAGGAACTTGTATCTTGTGAGGTTTCACTGTGTAGCATATGACCAGGAAAGGGAAAGGCTCTGCTGGAGTTTCACTGTTTAGTCACTCCCTGCAGCACCTGATGACCAAGTGGATAGAGTCTGATGAGGGCTGAGGGATGATGACTGGATTTCCCCAAGGCTGTAAATCAGTGATGAAGCCCATTCACCAACCATGTGACACTGATTGCCTGAGGATGGTCTCATAAACCAAGGGCTCTGGCATAGCAGATAGGAAAGGAAGGTGCCATGGTATTTTATCTGCCAAAGTTTGTGTGTAGACATGACTAAAGCCCAGAAAACAGAAAGATAAAAGTTTGAATAGGATGGATGATCTGGGCAGTAATTCAAATTCAGCACATTTAATGTCATAGGTGCTAGAATCTGCATGAATCTCTCTCTCTCTCTCTCTCTCTCTCTCTCTCTCTCTCTCTCTCTCTCTCACACACACACACACACACACACACACACAGAGGGAGAGAGAGAGAAACATGTAAATCTATCATCTATCTACCTATCTATATTCACTTACCTATTTGAGCTTAGATGGCAACTCTAGCAATACTAGCTTTTACTTTTTCTAGTGTGGAAATAATTCTGGAAGAGGTCTTGTCATTTCTTCACTTTGTATACCTGAGAGTTTGTAGATGTCAAAGGGGGCAAAAATGGAACACAAAGTGAAAAGAAATGATACAGCATTCAGAATTTTTTTTTCTCCTAGAAGAGTTTGATTTCACTTTGGCTCAGGTGAAAGTTCAGTTTGTTTCTTATTTCATCCACACTATTTGCCCATCCCTCATGATAATCTCAGCTCCCCAAGTCCCTCCATCATTCTCTCTCTGCTCCATCCTATCTTCCTCATACTCATCTAATGCAGCTGTAATAAGAAGTGGCCTGAACCTGGCCAAGCATTTAAAACCTGGGCCTGTCTCATATCTTGCACTCTGGAAAAACAAATCCATTTGGCTCTTTTCTGCTCAATATTTGCAAATCCACTGCCTAACTTCTGAGTTTTGTTACTTTACTCCTGCTGTAGTCAAGATGAGAGCTGATTAAAAAAAAAAAAAAAACAGGTTTCTTTAATCCCTTCCACACTTTTCTTCCCTTTCCAGCTTGGTTACCCATTATCTTAATCATCACCCTAAGAAGATGGAGGGTCTCTGTGGTAAGGTTAAGAGAGAGGTTAAAGCAAAAATGGAACTGAAATAAAAGGTTAATTTCCCACATGGTTTTCCATATTTTGAATGAATAGTTGTAAATTTTGTAGAAAACAAAAGGAACACTATTATTAGCCTAAAAATGAGATTTTAAATACCCCCAAATTCAGAAATCAGACAAATTAGACTTCCTTTATCTAAGAAATAATATAAAGAAGAAATGTGTTTGACATGTTTTTCCTGCCATGATATGGGTGCGTATCTGAGCTTTCTCTCACTTACCTTTGTAAAACAGCCCCATGCTGATGTGTATGTGAGACAGAACACACTAGTAGGCATTTGCAGAATTTCTGTAACCTTGAGTTCATTGATCCTCTGCAATTAACTGACATGCCCAGCTCAGAATTCCTATGGGGAAAAGAGTTGAAAAGTCATGTAAAATCCTATTATGAACTTTAAAATAAAAACTACCACCACCCTCTAACTGCCCACTCCAGACTTAACTTACTTTTGGGAAGTTGACAGGGCAGGAGGGAAAATCCAAGCTGTTTTTGAGACACCACAAAGCTTAAGAGCATTTTTCCTTGAGTAGATAATTTAATCTCCTTGTATGACAGCCTCCTCTCTTGTGAGATGGAGGTCATCACAGCAGCATATTTCAAAGGGTTAATGGGAAAAACTATCTGGTTAGCCATTATAAAGCATTTTACAAATAGAAAGTGCTTTATGCAATCTAAATAATTCTTGAAAGCATAAATTTTATACAGTTATCAAGTAGTGTCATCGTGGCCTTTCTATTTTTCTGGGCATTTATCTTTTCTTCTTTTTCCATCTCTTCCTTTCATATAATGTAGAGAGACACAATTCCTCTCCTTTCCTCATGACTAAGGGTTTAAGAGAGTCTTTAGGGCAGAAGTGGAAAGCTCTTAGGTTACTTGTTGATTCAAGTGTGAAAGTATTCCACTAGAGAATTGGTATCAGACATGAATCTGAATGACTTCTTGAGAAAAAGGGAATTGGAGTGAGAAATTTGATTATTAAAAGATCCAAATATATATTTCTTAGAAAATAAAAACATCTGACTCTGACAGTCTGTTGTTAATAAAATATTTGTGCAAAGTGCATATATTTGCTCATTCACGTTCCTAGTTTGTTAAGGACCTATTACACGCTTGTTGTAATGCATAGTATCTTTATTTTGGACAACAATGAAGACTCTGAATTTTCATTTCATAGAGGAGGGACATGCCCCAAACACCATAGCAAAGGGAAGAGACCCCCCACTTTCTGAATCCTTACTCTGTGCTGCTTTCTATGGCATAACACCTTCTTATTATTCCTTGATTCACTGTTTACTCAGGAATACAGAGACTAAGAAATTTGACCAAAATTATCTTCCTAAAGATCAGGTTTCTATTGTACCATGGGGACGGTATCCCCATGAATGAAGATATCTTCATCTATAACTTTTCAATGTATGGTTGCTAGAGCTCTTCAACATTTGTAAATGTTGGCCCTGTTAAATTTCTTTCTGAAGTTGACCAAAAAGAGAGGACTCTACATTAGAGCACGTAATTGGAAAACTGACATAGCTTTTCTTACTGTGATTGTTACAGGAAGGAACACAAACGGTTTTATTAGATAGAAGCCTAACATTTTATAACTGGGTAAGTTTGGTTAAGGGCCCTAATATGAATGATAAGCTTTGAAGAGGTATTTATTCAGGGATTCTGTGATCTCTAAAAGCATTTTATATCTTTTTATCTGTTATAGCTAATGTGAAATAATTGCCTGGGTAAGTGAAATCTTGGGATATTAAGGTAAATAAAGCTACTTAAAATTTCTAGTTATAGGAGAGATTCCAAGATGGCGGCTAGAGGGAGGAAGCAGAAAGCGAGCCTCCTATAGTGAAATCTTGGAGAGATGCTGGAGACACACTTTGCAGGCAAAATCACAGAGAAGAAGGCAAAACTTTGACCCCCTCCACACCTCCAGCCAGCCCAGAGAATCTCCATTTCATGTTAAATGAGAAACAAGGAGGGCCCCTGGGCTGCCAGTCACCCATGTCCAGATGGCTTGGGAAGACATGGACAAGGTGAGCTTTGTGGTACTGTGGTACTCCCACAAACAACCCTGGGCCAGAGCAGCATAGCCCCTTGGACAGACTGACCTTCACCCAGGGAAAAAAGAGAAACTGACTAATAAGCAATAAAAACAATACAGACACTCGGGAAAGAGGGTGGGATGCA
This sequence comes from Castor canadensis, assembly GCF_047511655.1. NCBI lineage: Eukaryota > Metazoa > Chordata > Mammalia > Rodentia > Castoridae > Castor > Castor canadensis. Next base: position 34,727,855 of record NC_133404.1, on the reverse strand, counting down.
CTGAGCACCGAAGATTGGGGGAAGGGAATCCTTCCTGGGACTGTAAATAAACAAGCTGGGCGGGCCGGAGAGGCTCTGGTGGGAGCCGGGGCGCGTGCCCAGCAACCAGGAGTGGGAAAGCTTGTGAGAGTGGTGGAGGGAGGAAAACTCCACAGGAGAGGAGGAAGACCCACTTCCCACATGAGCTGTAAACAAACATGGCGGCTGGCAGGAGCAGCAGCACCACCAAGTAAGCAGGAGCAGGAAAGCTTGTAAAAGTGGTGGTGGGAGGAAAACTGCACAGGAGGGGGGGGGGAAGACCCACTTCCCACATGAACAGTAAATAAACATGCAGGCCTGAGAACATGGGTGCAGTGTTACCTTTCCCAGTGCTTGGAAAGGGGAAAGCTTGTAGCAGAGGCTCATGCACAGGAGAAATCTGAGTAAACAAAGCCTGCAGGGCCAGGTGAGTGCTAAGCTCACCCCAGAGATCTGCATAAATAACGCCTCAAGCAACAGCAGGCTGACACCAGTGGGCAGGCAAGCCACAGCTGCAGATACCATTCACAGAACTGTCAGAACTGTCTCCAGACTCCTTTTTTTTTTCTCTTTTTCTCCCTACCTTTGATGAGAGAACAACCAAATTACCCCTGAATGCTGAAAAACTTACTGAAACTGTATTGCATTTGAACTTGGGACACTTGGTGGGGTTTTGTGTGTGTGTGTGTGTGTGTGTGTGTGTGTGTGTGTAGTTTTGTTCTACTTTATGCATCCCCTTTGATGAGACAACTACAGATCAACATCTGAGACACCATCTCCAGGACTGGAGATTGAGACGGACACCCAAATTATTAAGACTGAAACTTCATTGCATTTGAACTTGGAGGTTTTTTGGTTTTTTGGTTTTTTTTTTTAATTTTCTATTTTTCATTTATTTTATTTTTATATATAGATATTTCTTTCATTTACCTATTTTTTATTTTTATTCTTATCCTCTTTTTTATTTTTTATTTTCAATCCTCTCTCTGTCTGTTTAATGCCTGTTCAGCTTACTGTTAATTAGTACACTAACACTCCCTCTTTATCCCTTTGAAACTTTCTTGTCTGATTCCTTGTTGTGTTTTCTCCTTCTTGCCTATTTGTTTTTCCCTTTTCTTTAACTTCTTGCTTTCCATCTCTGCTCACCCTTCCATTCTAAATATCACCATTGTTATTATTACAAGCTAGAAAACACTTAATTGCACACAGTACAGGGACAGTAACAACACCAAAGACAATGATGGGAAGACAGAAAAAACAGGGAAACCAGTTTCCCCACAGCAAAAAATTAGTGCAGGAACCAGAGGGGAATGAAGAGAACAGATACTCAGATCCAGACTCCAACAAAATGAAGATAAACTATGCCAAAGTACCCAATGAAGCCCACAAGAATAATTTAAAAGAAGACATACTACAGGTACTCAATGAGAATTTTATAGAGATGATACTGGATAGGGTCAACCAAAATGTACAGGAGACACTCAAGAAATTCCAAGACAACAAAAATAGAGAATTTGAAAAAGCAAAAGAAGAAATAAAAGAAACCATAGAAGCACTGTATAAACACCAAAGTGAAACAGAGAAGACAATGAATAAATGGATAAATGAACTCAGGACAAAAATAGACAACATTAAAGAGGAAACGACCCAGGATATGGAAAACCTCAGGAAAAAGAACGAAACAGAACTGCAAAACAAAATGGAAGGCCAATCCAGCAGAATGGAACAAACAGAAGACAGAATCTCAGAATTTGAAGATGAAATGGTAACTAAAGGAAAAACTGAAGAACTATTAATTAAACAACTCAAGACCTGTGAAAAGAAAATACAAGCACTCACCAACTCCATCAAAAGACCAAACTTGAGAATCATGGGCATTGAAGAAGGAGAAGAGGTGCAAGCGAAGGGAATGTGTAATATATTCAACAAAATAATAATGGAAAATTTCCCAAATGTGGAGAAAGATATTCCCGTACAGATGCATGAGGCCTCCAGGACACCAAACAGACCAGATCAAAATAGAACTACCCCACGACATATCATCATTAAAACAACAAGTTCAGAAACTAGGGAAAGAATATTGAAGGCTGTAAGAGAGAAAAAACAAGTAACATACAAAGGTAAACCCATCAAAATCACAGCAGACTTCTCAACAGAAACATTAAAAGCAAGAAGAGCATGGGGTGAGATCTTCCGGGCACTGAATGAAAATAACTTCAACCCCAGGGTACTCTACCCAGCAAAACTATCATTCAAAATAGATGGAGCAATAAAAGTCTTCCATGATAAGCAGAAACTAAAACAATATGTGACCACAAAGCCACCACTACAAAAGATTCTTCAAAGGATTCTGCACACAGAAAATGAAACCCAAAATAACCATGAAAGGACAGGCAGCACCAAAATACAGGAAAAGAAAAAGCAAGAAAGTAGACAGTAACCTCAACTTAGGTACACACAATCAAACCTTCAAACAACTAAGACAACTAAATGACAGGAATCACTACATACCTATCAGTACTAACGCTTAATGTTAACTGACTCAATTCACCCATCAAAAGGCACTGTTTGATGAAATGGATTAAAAGGGAAGATCCAACAATTTGTTGCTTACAGGAGACCCATCTCACCAACAGAAATAAGCATAGGCTTAGGATGAAAGGCTGGAAGAAGATTTACCAAGCCAATGGCCCCCGAAAACAGGCAGAAGTAGCAATACTTATCTCTGACAAAGTAGACTTCAAACCTACATTGATCAAACGAGATAAAGAAGGACATTCCATACTAATAAGAGGGGAAATAGACCAAAAGGAAATAATAATCATCAACCTGTATGCACCCAATGTCAACGCACCCAATTTCATCAAACATACCTTGAAAGACCTAAAAGCATATATTAACGCCAACACAGTGGTTGTGGGAGACTTTAACACCCTATTATCATCAATAGATAGGTCATCCAAACAACAATCAATAAAGAAATCCAAGATCTAAAATATACACTAGATCAAATGGACCTAGGTGATGTTTTCAGAACATTTCATCCAACTTCTAAGAATATACATTTTCTCAGCAGCCCATGGAACCATCTCCAAAATAGATCATATCCTAGGGCACAAAGCAAGCCTCAGCAAATATAAGAAAATAGAAATTATAAAGTGCATACTATCTGATCACAATGCAGTAAAACTAGAACTCAACAATAAAAGTAAAGGCAAAAAACATGCAAACAGCTGGAAACTAAATAACTCATTACTTAATGAACAATGGATCATCAATGAAATAAAAGAGGAAATTAAAAAGTTCCTAGAAGTCAATGAAAATGAAAACACAACCTACTGGAACCTATGGGACACAGCTAAGGCAGTCCTAAGAGGAAAGTTTATAGCCATGAGTGCATATATTAAAAAGAATGAAAGATCCCAAACCAATGACCTAATGATACATCTCAAACTCCTAGAAAAACAACAAGCAAATCCCAAAACAAATAGAAGGAGAGAAATAATAAAAATAAGAGCTGAAATCAATGAAATAGAAACCAAAAAAACCATACAAAGAATTAATGAAACAAAAAGTTGGTTCTTTGAAAAAATAAACAAGACCACAAACTCTAATGTTGATACAGGAAAGAGTAGGAAATACTCTGGAGTTAGTAGGTATAGGTAAGAACTTTCTCAATGAAACCCCAGCAGCACAGCAACTAAGAGATAGCATAGATAAACGGGACCTCATAAAACTAAAAAGCTTCTGTTCATCAAAAGAAATGGTCTCTAAACTGAAGAGAACACCCACAGAGTGGGAGAAAATATTTGCCAGCTACACATCAGATAAAGGACTGATAACCAGAATATATAGGGAACTTAAAAAACTAAATTCTCCCAAAACTAATGAACCAATAAAGAAATGGGCAAGTGAACTAAAAAGAACTTTCTCAAAAGAAGAAATTCAAACGGCCAAAAACACATGAAAAAATGCTCACCATGTCTACCAATAAAGGAAATGCAAATTAAAACCACACTAAGATTCCACCTCACCCCTGTTAGAATAGCCATCATTAGCAACACCACCACCAACAGGTGTTGGCGAGGATGCAGGGAAAAAGGAACCCTCTTGCACTGTTGGTGGGAATGTAAACTAGTACAACCACTCTGGAAAAAAATTTGGAGGCTACTTAAAAACATAGACATTGATCTACCATTTGATCCAGCAATCCCACTCTTGGGGATATACCCAAAAGACTGTGACACAGGTTACTCCAGAGGCACCTGCACACCCATGTTTATTGCGGCACTATTCACAATAGCCAAGTTATGGAAACAGCCAAGATGCCCCTCCACTGACGAATGGATTAAGAAAATGTGGTATCTATACACAATGGAATTTTATGCAGCCATGAAGAAGAACAAAATATTATCATTAGCTGGTAAATGGATGGAATTGGAGAACATCATTCTGAATGATGTTAGCCTGGTGCAAAAGACCAAAAATCGTATGTTCTCCGTCATATGTGGAAATTAGATCAAGAGCAAACACAACAATGGGATTGGACTTTGAGCACATGATAAAAACGAGAGCACACATGGAGAGGTGAGGATAGGTAAGACACCCAAAAAACTAAATAGCATTTGTTGCCCTTAACGCAGAGAAACTAAAGCAAATACCTTAAAAGCAACTGAGGCCAATAGGAAAAGGGGACCAGGAACTAGAGAAAAGGGTAGATCAAAAAGAATTAACCTAGAAGATAACACACATGCACAGGAAATCAATGCGAGTCAACTCCCTGTATAGCTATCCTTATCTCAACCAGCAAAACCCCTTGTTCCTTCCTATTATTGCTTATACTCTCTCTACAACAAAATTAGAAATAAGGGCAAAATAGTTTCTGCTGGGTATTGAGGGGGTGGGGGCGAGAGGGAGGGGGCGGAGTGTGTGGTAAGGGAGGGAGTGGGGGCAGGGGGGAGAAATGACCCAAGCCTTGTATGCACATATGAATAATAAAATAAAAAAAATTTCTAACTATAAAAAAAATTTCTAATTATAAAACTACATAATCAGTACATGTAATAAATGTATAAAATATAATTGAAAATCTATAGAATAATCTCTATGAATCAAATGTTTTGTTTATTTCAATTTATTCAAATGTTTACTAAATTTCTAGTTATTTGAAGACATGTGTGTTAAACAAATTTAATATGCAGTGTCTGGAATAATGTTCATTATCACTAGAGGAGATCATTTATAAGTAAAGATCTTTCTTTCACTTATTAAAATATCAAATAATCATTCAAAATTGCTCCTATTTCGCTATAAGTAAATATCACCAATGGTCCTATGAAGTGTTAGCTGATCCTGGATGCCTGCCATGGAAACCCAAGATTTCAATTCTTTGGGTTCCCTAATGACATTAATGAAGGTAGCTCAGCTTACTTAAAAAGAACAGAGTATTAATCTTGACAATAGTAATGAAAGTAGAACACTAATTCCTGAATTGGTGATTGACCACTCATATACACCACACCATGGGGATATCAAGTCTTTGTTGGAGATTTACCTTGTACCATGAACATATTATAGGAACAAAAGAGAGTTATCTTTAAAAATGTCCACTCAGTTCAGCTTACAGAAAGGGGAAAAATTGCTATATTTATCAAGGTTGATTTTGTTTTCTAAGTCTCTAATTCAAAACTGAAGAATGCAAGACTACATACATCAGGTGTTTCTAGCAAAATAGCAGCAGCAGCAGCAAATCATAGACATTTGTCATTCCTTAGAGCTCTCTGACAGTTCTGACAATTCATTAGGCTGAGCTGAAAAGAGGTTTAGAAAGCAAAGAAGGGATCACAGGTAGGAGACTTGCTTCTGCATGAACCAGTAATGGCTGATTTGTATCATTTTGGGTGATGGATACACTGCTCAGATTAAACTCAGCACAGCTTTTCCTCTCTCTCTTACCTTGATCCCCCCACCCTAACTGCCTTCCACTAAAAGCCCCCAAGACACTAAGCAGCATTTCATCCTCAAAGGTATGTTCGCTCACATGCCAAGGAAATGCTCTTCCAAAGAGGCTGCTGTAGAGGCAGAGGGTGTCAGTGAGAAATGAGGAAACCATGACTTGCTTCACCATTTCTACTTCCCACATGACTTTCCTCCTCTTCGGCCAGTGCCCATCAAAGTATCTAGGTGTCCCCCATCTTAGTCACTGACACATCAGTGGATATAAAGAGCTCTTGGCTACCAGCTGTGTGCTCACTGCTGGTTAAAGGATTGCACACTCATGCCAGGCATTGACTTTCTTGTGACTTCTTGCTTTTTCAGGTCAGGAAACTTCTCCTTTTTAATTTGGACAAATGTCAATTATAGTGAATAAAGGTAACTCCCTCTACTTGGGATGTGTATCACAGTAGATCGAGTAAAAAATTCTTATTCTTACATCTATTACTGAAATGTGGACATAATTGAATTAAAGATGACAAATTAGCTAATGAAAATTGGTACTTCTTAAGAAAAATTTTGAATGCAATGCTTCAAGGAACATAAAGCAAACAGACATACAAGCTATACTTTTACAGATTATGCTTACATCAAGAGAAGTCAAAATTTGAAGCCCTCCAAACTATACAGGATTACATTCCTTCACTCAGTTGCTTACTTTTCAAACAATTATTAATCCAATCCTACACACATATGATTTCTTCAGGCACTGTAGATTATCCTGGTGAAAAAAGAGAACCAGGGTACATGATTTCATAGAGTTGACATACAACACAGAGGCAGTCCATCAATAAATAAAACTAATTAAACACAAATTATACATAGTGGTTAGTGTGATCATGGTAATCAAACAACAGAAAATAACTGGAAAAATTCTTCTCTGGAGAGGCACCATGAGAAGGACAATGAGAACGTGATACTGACCAGGACAATTAATTTCCAATTCTTCATTATATTACTGGAACAAAATACTTGAGGTAATTAATGCATAAAGAAGGAAGGTTTATTTTGATTTACAGTTTGGGAGTTTCTAATCTAAGACCAGAGAGATCCACTCCTTTGGACCTCTGGTGGACATGTCAGATGGCAATGGCAGGCAAGCCCATGGTTGAGCAAAGTGCTTATCTACCGGCCAGGAAACAAAAGAGAAAGTACAAGGGGCCTGGTTCTCATAGGCCCCTTCAAGGGCACGGTCTCGATGATCTAAAGATCTCCCACGAGGCCCCAACTCCTAAAGGCCCCGCCTCTCCATGGCCTCCCTGGGGTCCTTCAGCACATAGAACATTGGGAGACCTTATCCAAATCATATCATTTATTTTTAGGAAGAAAAAAAAGGTAAATGTGCCTTGAATGAGGTATGTGTAAAGATGAGAAAAGTGCTCTCTGATTTTAGGACTGGGCTTTGTTCCCAGCTGAATTCTCCATGGCAAGGAACAGGCATCCACATAATACGTTCTCAGCAGAGAGTTATGACTCACAGACTGGTGAAGGCAAGAGTGATACGAGATGCAATGGAGTCAGTTCACATAGGGCATTGGGGGTAGGAAGAGTGGGAAGAAGTTTCTGTTTCTTTTTTAAACAGAAAAGCCTTTAAACAGAGGAGTGACACAGTTGCATTTGTATTTTTAAAAGATCAACTGGCTCACTGATTAGACTTTGCCTTTGGTTGCCCCCTTGTCACTGTGAGTATTAGCCACCAAGGACTGTGGTTGACCTTCTCCACAGACTTAGCCTTGAAGGACTAGAGGGAAGTTACGCAATCCTTGCAGGAACACTCTACAGACAATGACCAAAACCACAATTTTTGTTTGCTTCTTGCTTTCCCCCATGTTGCTTCTCTCTCTAACTTCTAGTGTCTTTTCTTTGTCCAAAGAACACTACCTCCATCAATCATGTGTATCCAATCCTTATCTTAGGCTATGCTTCTATAGGGAGCCTGACCTAAGAAAATTCATGAAAGAAAACAAATCACAGGGAAAGAAGAGTCACAAAGATGCCATCTCTGCAGATCAATTTGAGCCAGGCAAAAGATCCTAAAGGTTTTCACTATTAGGAAACTGACAGTGTAAGGGTACGCTTAAACAGCAATGTTTTCTGACTAAAAATAAGATACAATTTTGACTACCAAAAAAAAAATAAGCAGCTACAACTTTAATAAAAATTGTGGTCATTCTTTCACCTGCATTCACCATTTGAGAAAGAGAAAGAGAGAGGGAGAAGAAGAAAAGGAAGAGAGAAGCAAGTGTGTGCATTCATGTGTCTATGTATTTAGAAGATAGACCCCATGGTACTTATGGGGTCTAGGCTGCAGAACAGCTACCTTTAAAAAAGAGTATTCCAAGCTTACATTAGGAAACAAGTCTTATTAGCATTTGCTTTGACTCTGAAAATAAATAGAAGGAAATAAATTCTCGCCAAATAGCCAAGAACTTGACCCTGAAAGTCAGTGTCACTGTTAGAAAAATATGGCAAGACTGAGAAGGATATCAACGACAGGCACTTTTTATCTTGTTATCAACTTAATTGAAGTCATTCTGTCACAGATGACAGTCCATCAGATATTCTGTCAGTCAGTATGCCATGACCTGATATGTAATGAGAGATCTCCTAAAACCCAACAGCAAAATCACCTCACTTTTTATAACTTTACTTGTCTGTGTTTTTAAAAACATATCTTGGCACTAATTTTAAAAGTGTACAATTTTATTAAATATGTGAAAAAAGTCACAACTTTAGTATTCAAAATACTGTTAATATATTTTCCTAAGACATTTAATTTTTTTTTTTGAATTTGCAAAGTGTCATTGACCTTATTACCCTTTTTTGTCCTCACATGTTGTAATCTGTTCCATTCAGATGTTTGATTTCTGGATAACTTAAGAATGAAGGTATAGTATATGAATTTTATTAGTGGGGAGATGATTGCTACAAAATATAAAGTATTTATTAAGTCCAATGTGAAAGCTTTGAGAGTATTTGCTTCTAGCTGCAGTCATCACTCTCATTAAGAACAACTAGTTTATCTGTATAAAATTTCAGGTTGTGCACACCTGTAATCCCAGGTGTGCGGGAGGCATAGACAGAAGGATTGCAGTCTGAATCTGACCCTCAGCAAAAAGAGTGAGGCCCTCTCTGAAAAATAACTAAGGCAAAAATGATGGAGGAGTGACTCAAGTTGTTGAGCACTTGCCTGACAAGCATGGAGTCCTGAGCTCAAACCCCAGTACTGTCAAAATAAAAATAAAATAAAATAAAATTTCAAAATATTCTATTTGAAGATATGAGAGCACTCCCAAAGAAGCCCAGATTTTAGAGAAATGGTAAACTCACTATCCTGCGTCTAATATGCATTCCAATTTTTCCTCATTTTTTTTTTTTTACTTGTAAGTAACCAAATAAAAAAAAAGAAGAAGATGATAGGTCAGGTAGTGGTCACTGCAAAATAGCAAGCAAACCGGTAGAACTTGCAAGTCTTGTGGGTCTGCAAAAGTCAAATTTAGGCTTGCTACAGAAGCTGGGACTTAAGGTTCTATGAATCCAAAAGTGATGGAGGTACAGTGAAGAGAGGTGAACATTCTTTGTCAGACTTCCACATGAAGAATTTACTAATTCTAAATTTGCATAAGGCAAGAAGCCAAGTAGCCAGGCAAAAATTGGCTCAGCATTTAAACATTACTGGGAGGAGAAATATTAGAGTTCAGCACCCACCACAGAGAAAAGAGCCCTGAAAAATAACCACAAACTATCAGCCAGAATGTGTAAATGCTATGTCTAGGCAATACAGGTGAAGCAGGGGTAGACCGTGCCTTTAAAATTCTAGAATCCTCAATTAAAAAATCAGTTTCTTACTGGAGTGAGAAGACCTACTCCTCTAGGAATTCTCTAACACAAAACAGGATGGTTCTCACTAGAAGCAGCACCCATAGCTTCACTAGTTTTCATTCACACAGCCGGGAATTTAATAAATATTTACAAAGTATACCAGGAAATAGGGCTAAGAATAAAAACTGACAATAGGAAGAGACACAGGAGAGCCAGAAATTGAAGTTAACAAGTTGAGAGTTTAAAATAACTGGAAATACTATGTTCAATGTGATGATGACAATTGGAGAAATTTTCTAGAGAATTAGAATCTATTTAGAAAATAAATGGAGATGGGGGGTGCGGTGATTCAGTAGTAGAGTGATTACCTAGCATGTGCAAGGCCATGGGTTCAATTTCCAACACCATAAGGGGAGGAGGAAAGAACTCTGCACCTAGAAAATTGCAATTTTTCTGAATTTAAGAGATGAATTCAACCATCAACTGAACATAGGTGAAGGACAATCATTATTCATATTAGTCAAAAATATAAAATGTACACTCTGAGGTGTGGAGAATAAACGGAATGGAAAATAGAGGGGATCTGAGAGAAGTAGAAATGACACATTAGACATAGTGAAAAGGTATAACCTATTTGCCATTGAAGTTTCAGAATGGGAAGAGACAAAATTTACAGCAGAAAGGCATATTTGAATAGATCATTACCAGGAATTTTCCAACTCAATGAAAGACATTCAGCGACAAGTATAAAAAGTACAGTGATTCCTATGTTCTGGAGGATTTTAAGACCTAGGATTTAGTTTTATTTTCTTACCAAAGAGAGAATTCTTACCAAATTAATAACTACTCTCAACCCAAATTAGTCTCTGATTTGATTTACGTGACAAAATACTATATTCACCTTTATGTTAATTTACAAATTTAGATAAGATACACAAATTAATAGAAAAACACAGCCATCTTAAACCAATGCTTAAAGACCTGAGTAATTCCATATCTATTATCTTAAGTTGTAATTAAAAAGCTTCTTCCCAAAATTCTGTCTCAAATTGCCTTCCTAGTGAATTCTTTTAAATATTTAAAATATAAAAGACATCATTCTTATTCAAATCCTTAAAGAAAAGGAGGACATTTATCAACTTGTTTTATTAGACCAACATGTTTTTGATATCAGGCTGTGACACAGGAATTTCAAAAAAGAAAAACTGTATTTCATATTTGATAAAATTAAATAACTAATTTCTGTTGAAATTTTTCAATTAGCCATCAGAAAAGTACTTGGTAAATTTGAAGAAGAGTAGCCATAAATTCTATAGCAAATTTCAAATTCATAGTGAATATTGAGAGCTATTCCCCTTATTCCTAAGGTTGCAACAACGATTACCTCCATTATGAATATTTCTATTCAACATTATTCCATAGGCATAAAACATGCAATAAAGCAAGAAAAAATGTATAAAGGTTTATAATGAAAACATGAAATTACATTATGTACCTAGAAGATAGAATATGTACATAGAAAACACATAATACCTGTGCAAGAATCAAACTACTAACTCAATTTAGCAATGTCACAAGACATGGAGTCAAATGCACACATCAATTCTGTTTATACGAAAAATTATTTAAAATTAAATCTGAAGCACTCACATTGTTTATAACAATAGCATCAAAAAGATCAAAATACTCAGGAATAAATGTAACAAAAGATGCATGAGACTTCCAGAAATTACCAAAACTTGAGAGAAACCTAAAAGTTTGAAAAGTAGAATAATATACCAAGCTTAATAGATACAAGTCTCCATTGTATAAGACTTTAAGTCTTCTAAATTGATATAGATGTAATGCCATTCCAAATGTAGTCATAAAAATCTCTTTGCAGAAATTACCAAGAATATTGACATATACAGTAATTGAAAAAGTTGAAAATAGCAAAGACAATCTTAAAAATGAATAAAACTAGAGGAGTTTCACTGTAAGATATCATAATATCATACATTTTGGGTTTTGAAGAAAAGCAGTAGATTTTCACAAGCATGGAAAATTGACAAATGGAATGAAACAAAGAACCAGAAACAAATGAAGCCATACATAGTGACACAATTTATGACAAACATAACACTTTGGTACAGTGTGAAGAATTCATTTTTAATAAATTGCAAAAGATCAAATGAGTACTTATTTTGAAATAGGATCTTACTTTGTAGGATGGATTGCCCTTGAATTCATGATCTTCCTACCTCTGCCTCTGAGTACTGGGATTACAGCTGTGCGCCCATCACACCCAGCTCTCAAATGGATATTCTCATTTTAAAAAATAAGCTGAAACTCTATCATACCAATTCTATATGCATTCAACTTTGAAAAGTGAGAAAAATAATGAAGCTTTAAGAAGATAACATGGTTGAGTTTCATCATAACCTTGGGGTAGGCAACAGTTTAGCAAATAGAACATAAAAAGTACTAAACCAGAAGACCACCTTACTTTTGTTTCTGAAAATGCTAGAGATGTAACCCAGCAATTCAAGCATATTAGGCCAGTAGGCAAATGCCCTATATAGGCACACTATAGAAAAATTAGGTTGCAATAAACAATTGAATTAAAAATGGAGAGAAACTTGTGTAGATATCTCAAAAAGCACATATCCAAGTGTTAGATATATATGAGAAAGAATATACAATTCACTAGCCATGTAATAAGTATATTGAACCACCTTGAAATGCAGCTCTATTTTAACCCATCAAAATGACTGAATTAAAAGGATTAGCCAAGTCAAATGTTAACAAGGATGCAAATATTATGCTTTGCACAGAAGTGTACATTGGTGCAAGTATTTCAGCAAGAAATTTTATATTATCTGCTAAAACTGAGTAACTAATTTCTGTGATCCAGTGATTCCTCTCTAATTATATTAAAAAACAAATATATATTAATGCATACTATGAAATATGTACAAGAAGGATTATAGCAAGACAACTTGCAATTAAAATCAAACCAACCAAACCCAAAGTCTATCAACTGTAACTCATAGAAATACACTGTGGTCCACAAAATGGACCAATGAGAATGAATCACATGTTAAACATAGAAGATAAATTTCATCAACATAATGTTGAGTGAAGGAAGCCGGACACCCAGAGGACAAACAGTTGGATTCCAAACTCTAGCAAAACTAACAAACAACCAAAGAAGGGAGGCCATGATTGGGTGTTGCCATGGGAGGGGCTGGATTTGTAATTGCTATTTTAGTTGCAAAAGTCTGCTGGCAATGCAAATTTGTCCGACTTTATCTGTCCACTTTTCTCTATATATTTTAATTCGGGAAACAAGATTATTTTAAAAATTTAGGGCATTCAAAAAGGGAAACATGTTTTAGACTTACATCAGTGTTTCCAGAGCAATTTCTCACAGATGGGGAAACTGTCATGTACTAGCTAGGCAAGACTTTTTTCCTTCCCTGTGAAAGGTGTAAATTTTAAACAAGGACCAAAAAATTTTAGTTTTGCCTAAGGCAAATATATGGCAATTCTTGGGACAGAGTTGCTGAAAATGAAGTTCATATCTTCTTCATATGCACTACAGTGAAAAAAGAGGCATCGTTTCTTCTTAAAATTCAAATATTAACTCAAATATTAATTTCACTTACTTTGTGATGTTATACACTATACCACCACTACTTAATTGTATGCATTATCAGAATATTTTAAAGAAAAAAGAAGAAAAACTATCCTATGTATTTTATTTCCTTTACCTTATTCCTGAATGCACACGCCTACACCAATACTCACACATCTTACACACAGATTCTTTTCCTCAATTGTCATGTAAAAATTATTTATTTCTAATTTTCTTATTTTATTTACTTGTAATTTAAAAATTTTTAAATGGATACACCTGTATATTTGAGGATGTGAAGCTTGCAGGAGTTAAGCCTCCCCAACTCCTCAAATATTGATCGGTCTCCTAGAAATATATAGTGTTATAGAATCCTAGTAAACTGAGGATAAACTAATTTAATTTCTTCATCTCAGTACACATATGTATAGATAGAAGCAAACACACACACAGTACACACATGCTTCTGTAAAACTGGGCAGTTTATCTTGAATAATTCATTCTTTGTGGAACTGGTAATTGGCATTAAATTTAAGCTTCATCTTTGCAGCACTGCATAGTATTTGAAAATAGAAAACTGAACACATCAATCTGTTGTTTCCTCTGCAGGATGTCATCAGGCATATCCATTGGCAAACTGCATAAGTAAGACTGTCACAGCATAGGACAACCGAAATGCTGACAGGTACTTCTAGGCACAGCACTGATGAGGTCAAATACCCTTAAACCTGCCTTGTTTGCTGATCTTTTAATCGGATTCAACTTGACTGTGGCCATAGCACAAGGTTTTCTGACAGTATGTGACAGCATATGACAGCAAAATATTTTGATTTTTCACCATTTGATGATATTTCAGATCTCTCGTAGGCCTTTGTAAACTAATACAGTGTTTTATGGAAAATGGGACAGGCAGTTAATTGCCTTGGATTGCCTGTGTTATCTCTTTGGAATTTCAGCAGAATCCTAAGTTAGTGAATGAATCTTGTATTTTGAGAGAAACAGGCAGTGTTGGTCATCAGTGATCCCTTGGACCTAGCTTAAGAAGAAAAAACAACAAACATAAGTGCAGATGCCCAGCTCCCCAAATTGTCTGAGGCTAAAGGAAATGTTGGATATCTTTTCACCTTTGTAAGCTTCTTCCCAACAATTGAAAAACTGATGTCTTGGATATAGAACACCCAAAACCCCAAATTAAAACCAACAACCAAACTACCTAGTAGTGTAATTTATCAAATGTGTACCTCAAATGCTGCAAAATTTTTCTCATTGTCATCTATTCATAAACTCTTGGGAAATGCAGGAATAATGATTTGGTAGGAGGAGAGAGAAAAAAAATCTCCTGGAAAATCATTTACTTTTCTGCAGTTGTACCATATCCCCAGGATCACTCCCTTTGTCCTTTCATGCTTCTCTTCTTGATCACTCTGGTCCAGCTACTGCAGTCTTTTACTTTGATCACACCATGCTCTTTCCTGCTGAAGGGCTCTGTCCTTCACTCCACCTTGAAAGCCCCTACCCTCCCCTTACTTTGACAGAGCCTGACCTTGCAACCTCTCTTCCCCTCTAACCACTTGATTGATGCTCTTCAGCTAGCCCTCTTCACACCAGTCATTATCATGTTACCAGTTTGTTTTCTGTTATTATTCTTCTTCCTTATTTTACATGATCTCCCCAGTAGCATATACACTTCTTGTCACCAAGCATTTATATCTTCTTCACTGATACGACCAGAATACTATCTGGACATAGTCAATATTGACCAGATACAGTCCCAGAGTTTACTATTTAATGGTAGACAAAATGGGGTAGATATAATTTGTATTGATCAGACTAAAATGACCATCAGCTGCACTGCAACTTTGAGGTAAGCAGTTCTATGGCCAGACTTAGGTTAATGTAGGCAGGTAGGTTGTGCATGAATTCATAATTTGTGCTGTTATAAGCCAGGTTTTAGAAGTACCAGAAGGTAGAGATCAAACCTTACTCATTCAGATAGTAAAGTCAGGCCATTTTTAAATATAGAGAAGACCATAGTGATGCTGGGGACTTTGAGTAATGAATTTCTATCAAAAAGAACTCACAGGAATGTAAGAAGGCAACACAGGATCATCTAGTACAGAACAGACTATTTAAGTTTATTGCTATAGCCCTGATAAAGAGGCCTTAATGGTCTTGACATGTGACCTCAGCTGTATTTTTCACATTCTATGTGGTCTCTTAATTGGTCTCTGTCCTACCTCCCTGGATGTAAGAAGCGTTTTCTAAAATACTTTCTCTAAATACAAATGTAAAGTAGAAATCTTACTGGAACAGAAACTGTAAAACAGAAAATGACCTCTATGACTTCATATTTGCAACAGTCAGTTCAGTTGGCTAAGAAGATGTCAACGACAGTGATAAATTGGTGAGCATGACAGCAAGGATCAATTCAAGATCTACTATTCCACAGATACTTCTTTGCTTTTCTGTTCTTTCTTTTCTCTTTTTCTCTGTTTCCCCACCTTTCTCTTTGTGTTTTATTTTCTTTTCCTCCTCCCCTTTTTCTCCTTTATTTTTATCATCTTTTCTCTTCCTTCTTCTTCCCTACTTTCTTCCTTTCATAAATGCTGATTTGCTGAATCTTTATAAATAGCTTGCTTCTGTACATTGCTATCTTTTGTAATATGAGGAAAACAGTGGTAGTCAGATGAAAGTGATAAAATAAGGATGGACTTAGCATAAAATGCTTCTTATCACTTAAGGATGCCATGAGATACAAACATTAAAAAAATGTACAAAGCACCAGTGTCCCATACCTGTAATCCTAGCTACTGAGGAGGCCAATGTCAAGAGGATCAGAGTTTGAGATCAGCTCAAGCAAATGTGAGACCCTATCTCAAAAATACCAAGCACAAAAAAGGGCTGGAGGTATGGCTCAAGTGGTAGAGTATCTGTCTAGCAAGTGTGAGTCCATGAGTTCAAACCCCAGTATGACCAAAAAACAAAAAAACCTCTCATAGCTGAGGAGTTATGCACATAAAGCCCCATTATGGAAGCTTTAGAAGTATTTTCCTTTCTTTCAGTGGAGAGGCTCTGTTGGGAAGCCTTACTTCCATTCTATATAAATCAGGTTAAGGTGTTTTTACTTTTTTGTGGTTTGATCTCGGCCTTGACAAGTAACCAAAACTCTTTGTACTTCGACTTCTCATTCTGTGAAAGAAGAATGAAAGAGTCATTTAATGAGGTAGAGGTGATTGAAATATTTAATACAGCCACAAGTAAAATTCTAAGAATAGAGCCTGCCATGTTGTAAATATTCAAAAAATTTTAGATATTGTGTTTCTTCAGATAAGTCAAAATCATAACCAGTACTTGATCTCATTCTCAATCTATAGCAACCTGAGAAATGACAAATTTAATATATGTTGATGTAGACTTACAATATGATTTAATAACACATAATAGATAGGATATCACTGAATAGTCAGGCAGATGCAAATTCAAATCCCAGCTCAAATACTTAAGTAGGTTTGTAAATTTGTAGTTTTGAGAACTTGAAAATTTTTATCTTCTTAGTCTCAATTTTTTTGTTTCTGTAAAACATAAGTAAGGATGTTTATTCTGTGTTATATTTATTGGTATTAATGCATGTACAGTATTTAGCACAATGTTTGGCACATGGAAAAGTACAGTAGTGAAGTTAGTTATTTCTCTTTAAATGGCAAATATCTGAACAGAATTACACTGTCCCTTTAAGTCAACTTTAGCAAGATAGATTAAATAATTGATACTTTAAGAAAATAGTGTCCTGATTCCTCATGACCCCATCATGAGGCATAGTCTTGGCATAGTCTGTTGATTTTTAAGCTCTTTTTCTGGTGGTATTAATTTTCATTCATTGGTGTTTTGTGAACACTGGCAAGTGCTGACACTCCAAGTTGATTTGTATTGCCACAGACAACAAAGCCCGCTGTCTTGCCCTTCAGTAGTATTTAATGATCACCATGTGTGTGCTATGCAGAAAATAAACCAGGTCTTGTTTGGGGCTATGTATAGTGGGATAGAAAAGGGTAAATGAGAGGATGAATTAAGACAAATATGACCCAGGTACTTTGTATATGTGTATAAAATTTGAACACTGAAACATGTTGTAATCATTCTTAGAAGGCAGGGAGGAGGATGAGGGAGAATGATGGGGGGGGTGAACCTAGTTAAGAAACATTATAAGCACATATGTCAATGTAAATGTCACCAGTAATCTCCCTTTGTAAAACTAATCTATGCTAATAAATTTTAAATAAAGAAATATAAGACCTTACAACCTAATTGAAGACACAAAGCATAAAGAGCTAACTGGTTAAATAAAGACTATGTGAAAGGTAATAGTTCAAAATAACTGCATAAGAACTGTCCAAAATCAGGATGGACTTTAAATAAACAGTAAAGGGCAAAGAGTGGAGAAGGGAAAGGGTGAGTGGAGATGGATGAGAGGCATCCTCTGAGTGAGCTGGACATGTTTACATGGAGGAAAGTTGACTGAGCTATGGGTACCAGGTCTGGATTGGTGAAGACCTATGTGTGGAAAATACAGCAGATGGGAAAAAAAACTGTCAACCAAAGAAGAAAAATCCAGCACACAATGAATGTCATGATTTAAAATGGATGGTCTGGAAGGTGAAGGGAGGACTGGAGTCATTTGGGAACCTGCTGTGAAACTTAGATTGAGATAATGAAATCATTCAAAACAAATAGCCAGTACCTTCTTTCTATTTCTTCTTAGACTAGGCATTGCTATAGTTACATTGTTTTTACTGTTATTATTAGTAGTAATAGTACTCAATTGTTTTTTGTTCTCATGGATTGGGAAACAAGATGAACAAGAAGAAATAGTTTTGAGGACAAAAATGTTTTGAGTTTTGAGAAGGAAGAGAAATCTTAGAGCAATGGTAGTTTAAGGGAGTTTAAAAGGTAGCCAATGAAAGAAACTAGTAACAGCAACTATCTATGACTCATTTAAGAACTCAAGTAGTAAAAATAAGTTTAAAAATAGAATAGACTTAGGGGAAAATTGTAGGTTATTTTCCTAGTAAAACAAAATATGAATGTGATGAATGATAAAAATCTGGAGAATACCTAAAATAAGAAATGGGGGAAGGGACAATTTCATACCACAGATGGTTTCAGAAAAGAAGAGCATCACTGATTTCTCTAAGACAAAATACATTTAAAAGGAAAAATGCAGAGAGAAAGAGAAATGTTTGGTGGTTAGAGAACCAAGTGATCCATTTATATAAACTCTAATATGTTCAATAATGAGTTATGTGATATTGCTGGTTCAATGGTGCTCATTAAAGTGTTATGGATTAACCTAAGTAGAAGTTACCAATTACTTGAGGTGCTTGCTGAGCTCAATATGTGGAAGCAGTGCCAACTTCTATCTTTGAGACTCAGTCGGATACACAGTGAAAGGCCAGAAGAGCATTCCCATGCATTTGCTTTCATTGGTTACTGCTCAATAAAACATAGTAAACCCAATAGCTGTCATAACCTTAGATTATAATTCCAATCAAAATTAATGAGAACTTTGGGAACTGAAAGTAATGCAAGCTGGCTTAACAGTAGTAATCAGGAAGACTTCATTTACCATGGTTTTCCATCTTAATAACCAAGACTTATAGTCCTCAGCTGTTTGACAAAGGATATCCATCTCATATTAACTCTGAATATAAATTTTGTGCACATTACTCTTGGACCTGGTTTGGGAAGGGGTCATCACATAGGGAGAAACTGTCCAAAGATAGCTTTCCATGTGGTCAAGCTCCAGGAAGTAAATGGGATGAAAATCAGGAAGGGATATCAAAGTTAAATCCAGGAAACTAGATAAGATAATGAGAGTGGGAAGGTGCCATTCCCCCATATGGGTTACCAGACCATTATCTCAGAATCAGGATCTCATGTAAGAACATGACATAAAGAACATGACATAAAGAGTCATGAAATAACATGACTCTTTGCAAAATGTCTGTAGACTAGAAGTCAGCCTCTCAAAACATAGACTCACAACAGGCATCAGGAATCCTGCAGAGCACCTCTATCACAGATGTTACGTGTGAACAACAGTAATGTCGGCGAAAAAAACACCTCATCTAAGAATGGTGCTTTATGCTTACAATATGCCTTTCCTACATATTACATAATTTCATACTCTTATAGCAAAGACAAAGGGCTAGATGATTCATAGTCATAAAGTGAATTTGGGCAGAAAAAATCAGGACCTGGGACTCTCAATTTATTCATTCACTTATTTTGTTCAGCCTTGTACCTAAGGAATTCTTAAGACTGGAGCTCTTGTCCCTGAGTCTTGGCTGAGTTCCCAGGTATGAAACAAGTAGGGACACTTAGCTGATGACATCAGGGAACATGAGTTTGCAAGAACTAAGGCAATTTTTACTATGTTTGTTGTGTTACTTCCTTTATTCAGGCCAATATCTCTTTTTTGCTTTGTGCTGAATAATAAACTCAAGTATATGTATATATACAATTTGGATGATTTTAGGTTTATAAAAATAATAATGCACCTTAGAAATTCAGGAAAAAAATTACCAGATTATTTATCTCAACCCCCCTTTCTTTAAAGACATGCAAAATAGAAAGGACTGTCCACTAATTTTATGTAAGTTACATAAAATCATCTGTTGTTATAATTCTGTAGGCATCACAGTTCTCTGATAAGATGATATATGGAGCAATCGTCTGGTAGGGGCTGATGGGATGTAAATGAAACTAATTAAGGAAATGTCAAACATAATTAATAAAACAGGTTTAAGTTGTAAAGGCCCTGTCAGGGGAATGAATGGGGAAGAGCACCACTGGCCCATTGTTGGGTGCACCCTTTTTCCTCTTCCCCCTTTTTTTCTAGGCTTTATTTAGCATCATTCAATTAGTTCCTAGAAAGCTCCGGAAGCTCACTTTTATCCCTCACCTTCTCTTAGCTTGAGCCCATGGAGAGGGAGGAATATAAATTTGCCTGTCGGCCTGCAGCTTGAAAAAATTAATTGCCAACTCCTCATCTTTTTCAAGTACTACAGGACATTAACATAACCAATTTTCTTGAACTGCTCACTGGCTGCCTAATAGAGTGTCAGACCAGCTGATAAACCAGGGTGTTGCTGATGCTACCTTGTAATTATTAGCATTTTCATAATATCCAAATATTACAGCAGTGTGATTCACGGGCTCCATTTATTATTGATAAGAACAACAACAACAAAAGAAATGGGAGGGGGGCGAGTTGAAAATAACAAAGTGGGTGAGCAACCTATAATTATGGCAAGCAAATTAGGGTATGTGGTAGAGTCGGTTACATTTGCCTAGGAGTAATGATGCCCAAGACCTTTTCCTTCCCCTGGGATGGGAGAATAATGGATTCCCTTGCAACTGCAGCTGGGGCAGGAGAATGCTGTCATCGGACAATGTTTACATAAGTTAGGCCGAGCGTGTGGCTGTGAGGCCTGCCTGTAGTGTTTGCGTCAACTCCAATCATTTCAACCACTGAAGCATGGGTCACTCAAAACCCCACTGTTCCTAGAGGGATGGGGACCAGGCGGCCAGGGGAATATCCTGAAAGTCAACAACAGCACTTGTAAGTAGCATTTCAAGCCCCTTCAGCTCTCAAACAGGGTGAAAACCTTGAAAAGCAGGCCAATCAACTTTTAAGTGGACAGAACAAGATGAAATGGGGTTTTTGTTAGCTTACAGACCTCTGCCCATCCTCATTCTAGCTTATTTTAATTCAGTTCATTGCATGCATGCACACTTGCACACACAGAGAGCCATACTAACATTTAATGCCATTTGTTAAGTATTAATTGAGCCTCTACACTTGCCAGACTCAACAGAAGGTTGAAGAAGAGGGAGGCATGGTTCACACACTTAAGAAGCTGAAAGAGTCAATTTTGAATTCAAATTAGTGAAAATACGCACATAGAGATTTTGTTTGTAAGGGTATTTTCCTCCACAAAAGCCATTTATGATAAACAGGTAGATAGATAGATAGATAGATAGATAGATAGATAGATAGATAGATAGATAGGTAGATAGAGCCTTGATATACAGCTTCTAAATCAGAAGAAAATTCTAAAAACTAACCTTAAATGAGCAAACACTAGCAATAACATAAAAAGTTTGTGTTTGCTCCCAATGAGAAAAGTCAGTATTTGCTCCATCGGTTAGGGTGAACCCAGTGAGCCTAGGGTACCTGTTGTACCAGAAAACAAGGAAGGGCTTACATACTAATGGATTCAGGCCAAATGCACACAAAACCCAACTAGAGAGGGGTGCCACTGGCCAAATTAAAAGACCGTAATACCTGTAATTCTAGCACTTTGGAGGCTGAGGCAAAAGGATGGGAAGATGACAAGTCCCAGGAAAGTCTGGGCTACATAAAAAGACCCTGCCTTTAAGAAAGGGCAATGGATCATAACAGTAAATTTTAAAAATTCAGAATGAAGTTTGAAAGAGAATATCAGTGATTATTTTAATGTGGCAGATAAGTGTGTTCATCATATTTTTCTTTCAATTTTTCATTCAGTTTGAAATTATCTAAAATTAAAAGTCTGGTAGATAAATTCCTATTATTTCTGAATTATGTAAGATAATTAATCAGGAATTGGGTAGCAGTTATATCATGGGTGAGTTATGCAGCATCCATTTAGACTTAATCTTGGCCAATTTAGAGGACCTAGAATTTCATGCTAAGACCTGGGAGAACTATTGTTCCTTAAGATCTCTCAAAATTTTTATTAAATATTGAAAAAAATTGAAAATTATTGCAAAATATAAAGAACAATTATACACACTATTCAGTGCAAGAAATTAGGGCATTAGTTTCCTTCCATTACCTTAGAGTTTATTGTCTGTCTTAATTCACTTTTGCGTATTCTCAATATCTTCCCCCAAAACCATGTTTTCTGGTAGAATTTTGCATGTTTTCATTACCTTTCCATTTAGTTTTAAAATATGTATTTGCTATTTTAACAATGCATCGTTTGCTTTGCATGTTTTGAACTTCTTATAACAGGAATCACATATACAATTCACTGCTGAGGTTTTTTTGTTGTTCATAATTATAATCTTAGATTGTTTCATTCATGAATCATGTAAGTCATATATTTTCACTATTGAAGTACTAGCAATTATTTATGCATTCTTCTTTTTATATATATCTCTGATATTTTCAATTTAATAAGCACATATGACATTTTCCGGGATATGTACCTGGAAGAAGAATGGAAGAACTACAAAATATACAAATTTGATTTTCTTTCATAATGTCAAATTGAATGTACATTGAAAGAAAAAAAAAATTGGCATTTTTATTTTATATTCTAGTATTTGTTTTGCTCAAACTTTTAAATTCTTGCTGATCTGATGTGAAAAGTATCTCATTATGATTACAATTTGCATTTTCTCATTTACCCATGATGTTGAACAACGTTTCATATGTGCATTAACGATTCAAATTACCTGTTTCCCGAAATCGCATTTATCTATGGGGCTGTTTATATTTTACTTGTTAATTTGAAAAAGTGTGTGTGTGTGTGTGTGTGTGTGTGTGTGTGTGTGTGTGTGTGTTATTTCTGTCTCAAATTGATTATCTTTTACAGTTTTCACTTTCAGGTTAATTTTTAAGGAATATTATTTTACATTGGAAACAAAAAATTTCCCTCATTTTCTTTTAAAATTTGTACAGCTTGTTCTTTTGTAATAGAAAATCTGCAATTGATTTTTGTCTAAGATGTGACAGAGCAGTTATTTTATTTGTTTTGTTTCATTTGACTAGCCAATTTTTCTTACAGCATTTCTGAAAAAGCCTGTCTTTTCCTAATTTGTCATGATATCTCTGTTGTTCATTTCTGCTGTTTAACTCATACACATATATACACATTTTTTTTGTATCTTTATCAGTTTAATTTTTATAGTGTCAATTCAACCTTAATAAATATAATTTGAAAATAATTATTTGACAACAGTGATAAGACAAACCAGTGGAGAAATAATAGGTTCTTTTTCACAAACAGTCCTGGGACAATTGGACAAACACATGCAAAAAAAGATAAATTTCACCCTTACCTCACATTATGAACCAAAATTAGCTAAAAATAGACTAAAACTCATATTTATGGGATAAAACTTTAAAAATCTTAGAAGACAACACAGATGCAAATCTTCACGATGTTGGACTCATGCAAAATTTCTCTTTTTTGTGGTCACTGTTAATTTTTCTTTCTTTTTTATTATTATAAAAATTATACTGTTCTGGGGATATATTGTAACATTTGCCAAATTTCCTACAATATATCACAGTTGAATTCACCCTCTCCGTCATTCTCCTTTTTCTTCCTTACCCCCATTCCTGGAATAGTTTCAACAGGTCTCATTTTGCCATTTTCAAATGCAAGTACATAGTAGGCCCATTGTATTCACACCACCATGTTTCTATACCCTATTTTTGGTAATATTGCTTATATTTGTGTTGGGCCTATATTCCATATGTGAGGGAAAATATGTTACCTTGACATATGTACTACACAAGCAACCAAAGGAAAAAATTGAATACATTGAGTTTTATTGAAATTTCTTTGTGTCAAAGACACTATTAAGAAAGTGAAAAAAAAACCCCAAAACGGTAGAAAATATTTCAACATAATATCCCTGAAAAAGAACTTGCTCCCAGAATATTTAATGAACACTTAAAATTCATAAAAAAACACAAATAGAGCAATTAAAACATGCGTGAAAGATCTGAATAAGCAGCATTCCAAAGAAGATACAAAAATGGTGAATAAGCACCATTAGTCATCAGAAAAAAGGCACCAGTGGAGAGTGGGCACAAGGGAATGGGTGAAGTGCGCAAATATGGTGAGAGTACTAAGTATTCGTGTATGAAAATAGAACAATGAGACCCGTTGAAGCTATTCTGACGGGGAGAGGAGATAAAAGAGAAAGATGGAGGAGTCACTCTAACTAAGATATACTGCAAGCACCTTTGTAAATGTCACAATGTTAATGGGAAAATGAAATTTGAGAGCCCGTACTAAATGAAGGAAACTGCACACAAAAGACCATATCAGTATGTTTCTATTTAATTTGGAATGTCAGAAATACGTGTCAAGAAAGTATATATGAGTGATTACCAGGAACTGGAGCAAAGGGAGAATAGGTAGTAATTACTAATGAATGAGAGATTCTTTGTGAAGTGATGAAATTGTTTTGGAATTATAAAATGGTGATGGTTGTACATCTTTGTGAATATTCTAAAAATCATTGAATTGTACACTTTAAAATGATCAACTTTTTGTTGAAGTACATGTTAATTCAAAAAGACAGAAAAACAACACTTGAAAACTGGTAGAGTCAGTCCCATCTCCTTACTTTCATTTTCCGGGATTCTCTGGGTTCTTTGTGCTCTTCAGATTTTATGTATGAATTTTGGGTTCAATCTGTGAAAAATAAGTTGTTGAAAATTCAAGTTGTAGTTTTGAATTTATTAATCATTTTGAATAGAATAAATATCTCCATGATTATGATTTTATTAATGCAGGGACATGATTCCCTTTATGGAATTGTTAATGACTACCAACAAAAAAATTGTAACTTCATCAATGAAGATTTTTTATATATATATTAGATATTTCCCAGGTGTTTTAGATTTTTAAGATTACTGTTAATCAAATATAATCTATTAAAATTTAACTGGCTTTGCCAGAATATAAAAATGCTGTTGAATTTTGCATATTGATTTAATAATCTAAATTGTGAAATACTTCTTGACTCTGAGAAATTATCTTCAGATTCTGAGTATTTATAAGCTTTTATATGATAAATAATAAAATTTTTGACTGAATCATTCATATTTTTAAGTTTAGTTTTCTTAACCTATCACATATGCTAGGAATTCTAGTACAAGAGCTACTTAAAATTAGTGCAGGAACACTGCATTGCACCTTACAAAAGAAATAATGCTAATATTTCACTAATAATTATAATATTTGTTATATGTTTTACAAATCACATTTAAGATTTAAATTTCAGTACATTTGTAGTTTAATGAAGGCTTTTTAACAAATGGATGCTGAAGTTTATTAGGTGATTCTTTTCTTCCATGTTATTGACCCAATAACATGGTCAGTTCTTTTTCATTCTCTAATCTATAAATATATTAAGAACTATGCTTTGAATACTTATAATAAATCCAACTGTGTCATAATGAACGTAGTAGGTATGGTGGTCAAAGAATGATATTTAAACCAGAATACCCATATTTGAATCTGAGCTTTTTGTCCTATTTGTAATTAATTTTTCTGCTTTAGATTTTTTTATTTTTAAAGTGAGGATAATGATAATGACCTGAGAGCGTGGTTGTGTTATATTTAGCAATTTTATTAACATCAAACATCCCAGTAAAAACCTGAAAGCCTGAATTATTTCATTTGATTCAATCCATCCTAACTACATGGAATGTGCTGTGCAATCATTTCTTTGGGGACAATAACAATACTTATCAATAAGAAAATTGTCAATATGTAATAATAATAAGGCTTTTTGACATATGCATTGTTTTGCTTTTCTCTGACATTAATATTGCTGTGCAAGTTTTATTTTCATTCTTTTACCTTTATCCTTCTATATTCTGATGTTTAAATATTTCTTTTATAAAGTTTGGATTAAGAACAATCTTTACATTTTGATTGAATCATTTAATTGATATGTAATTATTCTGATATCTGATACGTTTAGATTTGTTCCTATTTTCATTTTTGTGTCTGATCTTAACTTGCCTTTGCTTTGTAGGTTTTCCACTCTTTTCTTGTGATCTTATATATTGATTCAGTATTTTCCTCATTTTCTCTACCAGATAAAAAGATAAACACATAATATCTATTCATCGTCAGTCATCTTAAAAATTTTAACATACATACTTATCAAAGTGTGAGTTTATCAATATATTTAACTTCTTCACAAATAATCCACATACTATGTTTTTAAAGTCTTTTAAGACTTTCACATAGATCATTGCCTTTTAATTTTTCTACTCCCTAGTGATGGTTTTAACATTGTCTTTTGATGACGCTAATTGTGAATCATTATTTTGTTTTATACATGTAATGTTTATTGAAATTATGCTATGATAATCACATTATAAACATTTACAAAAATTCTTTGCTCATCATTTCTTTTACATTTCAGAATTTCCATCTGACATCATTTTTTTAATGTGGAGAATTTCATGTTTGGATATTCTCTTGGGTATCTGCTTTCTATTTGAGTTGTTAAGAAGTTGTTAGCTTCATTGTTGCATTTTGAAAGTAAACTTTCTTTGTGAATACATTCAAGACTTTGATTTTTTTGTTTTTGATGTTTAACAGTTTCACCATGATATATCTAAACTTGGATTTTATTTTTTATTTCTCTTAGTTTAGGCTTCCTGAATGTGTGAATTGTCATCTTTCACCAGTTCAACAAAGCTGTCAGACTTGTTTCTCAAGACATTGCGTATCTGTCACTGCTTCACTCCTTTCCTTATGATGTTTAAGTTGTACATTTGAGCACACAAGGGAGGGGGGGATAGGGAAGACACCTAAAAAACTACATAGCGTTTGTTGCCCTGAACGCAGAGAAACTAAAGCAGATACTTTAAAGCAACTGAGGCCAATAGGAGAAGGGGACCAGGAACTAGAAAAAAGGTTAGTTCAAGAAGAATTAACTTGGAAGGTAACACCCATGTACAGGAAATCAATGCAAGTCAACTCCCTGTATAGCTATCCTTATCTCAACTAGCAAAAACCCTTGGTCCTTCCTATTATTGCTTATACTCTCTCTACAACAAAATTAGAGAGAAGGGCAAAATAGTTTCTGCCAGGTAGTGAGAGGTAAGGGGTGGGGGTAAGGGAGGGAAGGGGGTAAGGGAGGGAAAGGGAGAAAGGGGTAGAAA
Organism: Castor canadensis; assembly: GCF_047511655.1. Lineage (NCBI taxonomy): Eukaryota > Metazoa > Chordata > Mammalia > Rodentia > Castoridae > Castor > Castor canadensis. The sequence continues at coordinate 34,700,433 of NC_133404.1, read as the reverse complement.
TGACCCAAACATTGTATGCACATAAGAATAAAATAAAAATTTAAAAAAAGTTCTACATTTGTTAGATCTTCTTACTTCTCTCAGCTACACGTAAAGCTCCTTTAATGTTCTTCCCCTTTATTTCTCCATGCTATATTTGGATTCTTTCTTTATCTTTCTCTTCTTTTTAGCAATTCTCTCCTTAGCTGTGTTTTATCTGATATTAGAACATTTTTTTCTAATAATTAGACTGGGTCATGTCTAATATCAAGGGAAAATTCTTTTTTAAGCTTTGTCTTATATGATATTCAGCAGACATTCAAGTCACTGAATATTATTTTGTTTTTTTCTTTGTAAATCAAAGCTATTCTTTCATTTTTTTTTCCTTTATTATTATGCTGGTTGGAGGTTCATTGTGGCATTTACACACATTTTAATTTTAATTTCACTTATGACACTTTTTCATTTCTATAAGTAATATTTGGTGGGTTTTCTAATATGCATGATTATTTTATTATGTCCCTCTTTACCCAAATACTGTCAAGATTTTTTTCTTTTAAAATATTTTACAATGTGTGTTTCATAGTTTGTGGGAATCTTTTGAGACTAGGTTAGAGGTTAAGTCTCCTAGGGAAAAATTTTATTAATCTTGTTTTAGATTTGTTTGTTTTCTTTTGTTTGATTTAATTTGATTTGGCTTTGTTTCTATAAGATATCTAGAGGATACTAATGAGAAATACATTTTTTAAAATTCTGAGCTTGAAATGTTTCATATCACTTGGGTATCATGAATTCAGTCTTTAGAGCCATAAGAAAGCCAGTTTATAGATACAAATTTTATGGTGGGCTTCTTTTCCTCCTTCTGTGCTCAGATTTGGCAAGTCATTTTCCTTACTGAATGAGGAGGGTTTATGTATAATTTTATTTCTCATTTATTCTGACCATGAAGTATTGTCTCAGCTATTTTGTGTGGGCATCTTATTAGACCTTTACTACTTAGTTGGAATCTGGGATTTCCATCTGGTTTCCCTGACCCCAGTCCCTGTAATCTTGAGTTCAAAAATTTACATGGATTTACATTGCATTCAAAGTTGAAATTCAGGGTATACTTTACTTCATTGGGTCTCCATGAGTTTTTACCTTTGAATTATTATTTATCTTTCAGTTCATAAAATTGTTTTAAAGATTTTATGTCTTTCTGTGTGCATAGTATTGCATACATTTCACATTGCACATAACAAGACTATATTTTCTATATTATGAAATATCACACATACTGTTACAATTCTAAGATCTATCAATTTCAGCTGCCTGCATCATCAGATATCTCTCCCAAATAGTTTCACTTCAATTCTCCATGAATTCCTAAAATTGACTAGGAAAGAGAAGCAATAAGTCACATAATTTTAATGCCCATTAAAGACTTTTAGGAGTAGAACACAAATAAGTTAATATTTGTGGTGACTTAGTATGGGACCTGACTACCCCATTTTTACTATGGCTTGAATGTGGGCTCCAAGGGTTCATGAGTTGTAATTCTGTCCCTAGTATGACAATGTTGAGAGGAAGTGAATCTTGAGAGGTCGGGCTTAGTGAAAGGTGACAGGGTCTTGTTGGGTTTGCTGCCCTTAGAAGATGCTAAGGCAGTTTTCAGGGGCCTCTGAGTTAGTACTTATGCAATGGTTGTTATAAAAGAATAAGCCTCTCACTCTGTTCCCAGGCTTCTGGTTGGGCAATGTGACCTTTCTCTCTCCATATGTTCCTTACTCCAGTTGTGAGGTCATCAGCAGAGCCAAGCTGACACTGGTGCCCTGTTCTTGAACCTCCTTAGCTGTGAGCTACATAAACCTCTTCTCTTGGAAAAGCATACACCTTCAGGCATTTTGTTATAGTAACAGAAAACTGACTAATATACAGACGAAGCAGGAACTGATTGTTGTCACCATCATTATCATCATCAGCACTTCATTGCCTTCTCTAGATAGCTCAGCTTATCTAGTAAGTAAGTAAGTTCAAAAATTAAATGTTCTGAATGTTATACTTTCAATATCCAATATGCATTCAAGAAGTATTCTGAAAGAGGAATTTTATTTTTCTTTGATTAACAAGAGAGTGCTTATAATACACTTGTAGTGACTCTGTTGAAGAAAAAAAACCTTGTCTCTAATGGGTATTGGGAGACCTGGGGTTAACACTAACTATGTCCTATGTTTTTCTGTCAACATGCACTATTTTCCAGTGGAGTTTTATGAAGCAGAATTGCTGTTTAATAAGAGGCTCATTTGCAGGTGCACTTCCCACCTACTGAAAAGCAGCCTTAGTTTTATAAGAGTCTGACTGGAGTCCTGTGGAGGTACAGTCCTCTGTTAGCAACTCACCTTAATGGAAATGAATTGCTTCCATTGCCTCCATCTTACTGTGCATTACCAAGTTAGTGTAAGCTGGATAACGACTTCACTTTACCACTGGCAGAAGCCTGTTTAGTTTTCTGAGTTTTTTGAGCTAATGCATAAATTGCACCCTTTGCTTACTTACCTGTTTCTTCCAATATATACAGCAATTATAGAGATACTGGAGGGAACCTTTAAATTAACCTGTTATCTTGTCTTTGTTCTGAAATCAACCCTGAAAGGTTTTTTTTTATTTATATGTGCATACAATGCTTGGGTCATTTCTCTCCCCTGCCCCTACCCCCTCCCTTACTACCCCTCTTCCCACCATCCCCTCGATAACTGGCAGAAACTATTTTGCCCTTATCTCTAATTTTGTTGAAGAGAGAGTATAAGCAATAATAGGAAGGAACAAAGGTTTTTGCTAGTTGAGATAAGGATTGCTATACAGGGAGTTGACTCACATTAATTTCCTGTACATGTGTGTTACCTTCTAGGTAATTCTTCTTGATCTAACCTTTTCCCTAGCTCCTGGTCCCCTTCTATTGGCCTCAGTTGCTTTTAAGGTATCTGCTTTAGTTTCTCTGCGTTAAGGGCAACAATGCTAACTAAATTTTTAGGTGTCTTACCTATCCTCACCCCTCCCTTGTGTGCTCTCGCTTTTATCATGTGATCAAAGTCCAATCCCCTTGTTGTGTTTGCCCTTGATCTAATGTCCACATATGAGGGAGAACATACGATTTTTGGTCTTTTGAGCCAGGCTAACCTCACTCAGAATGATGTTCTCCAATTCCATCTATTTACCAGCGAATGATAATTCGTTCTTCTTCACAGCTGCATAAATTTCCTTTGTGTATAGATACCACATTTTCTTAATCCATTCATCAGTGCTGGGGCATCTTGGCTGTTTCCATAACTTGGCTATTGTGAATAGTGCTGCAATAAACATGGATGTGCAGGTGCCTCTGGAGTAACCTGTGTCACAGTCTTTTGGGTATATCCCCAAGAGTGGTATTGCTGGATCAAACGGTAGATCAATGTTTAGCTTTTTAAGTAGCCTCCAAATTTTTTTCCAGAGTGGTTGTACTAGTTTACATTCCCACCAACAGTGTAAGAGGGTTCCTTTTTCCCTGCATCCTCGCCAACACCTGTTGGTGGTGGTGTTGCTAATGATGGCTATTCTAACAGGGGTGAGGTGGAATCTTAGTGTGGTTTTAATTTGCATTTCCTTTATTGCTAGAGATGGTGAGCATTTTTTCATGTGTTTTTTGGCCACTTGAATTTCTTCTTTTGTCGCCTGTGTCCAGATGGCTTGGGAAGACACGGACAAGGTGAGCTTCGCGGTACTGTGGTACTCCCACAGACATCCCTGGGCCAGAGCAGCATAGCCCCTTGGACAGACTGACCTCCACCCAGGGAAAAAAGAGAAACTGACTAATAAAGCAATAAAAACAATACAGACACATGGAAAAGAGGGTGGGATGCACTGAGCACTGAAGATTGGGGGAAGGGAATCCTTCCCGGGACTGTAAATAAACAAGCTGGGCAGGCCGGAGAGACTCCGGCGGGAGCGGGGGCACGCGCCCAGCAACCAGGAGCGGGAAAGCTTGTGAGAGTGGCGGAGGGAGGAAAACTCCACAGGAGAGGAGGGAAGACCCACTTCCCACGTGAGCTGTAAACAAACATGGAGGCTGGCAGGAGCAGCAGCACCACCAAGTAAGCAGGAGCAGGAAAGCTTGTAAAAGTGGTGGTGGTAAGAAAACTGCACAGGAGAGGGGGGAAGACCCACTTCCCACATGAACAGTAAATAAACATGCAGGCCTGAGAACATGGGTGCACTGTTACCTTTCCCAGTGTGCTTGGAAAGGGGAAAGCCTGTAGCAGAGGCTTTTGTACAGGAGAAATCTGAGTAAACAAAGCCCGCAGGGCCAGGTGAGTGCTAAGCTCACCCAGAGATCTGCATAAATAACGCCTCCAGCAACAGCAGGCTGACACCAGTGGGCAGGCAAGCCACAGCCGCAGATACCATTCACAGAACTGTCTCCAGACTCTTTTTTTTTCTTTTTCTCCCTACCTTTGATGAGAGAACAACCAAATTACCCCTGAATGCTGAAAAACTTACTGAAACTGTATTGCATTTGCACTTGGGACACTTGGTGGGGTTTTGTGTGTGTGTGTGTGTGTGAGTGTGTAGTTTTGTTCTACTTTATGCATCCCCTTTGATGAGACAATGACAGAACAACATCTGAGGCACCATCTCCAGGACTGGAGACTGAGACGGACACCCAAATTATTAAGACTGAAACTGCATTGCATATAAACTGGGAAGTTTTTTGGGTTTTTTTTTTAATTTTCTATTTTCCATTTTATTTTAATTCATTTTATACATAGATATTTCTTTCATTTACTTATTTTTTTTTGTCTTTGATTTTCAATCCTCTCTCTGTCTCTCTAATGTCTGTTCAGCTTACTGTCAATTAGTACACTAATGCTCCCTGTTTATACCTTTGAAACTTTCTTGTCTGAAACCTTGTTCTGTTTTCTCCTTCTTGTCTGTTTATTTGTTTTCCCCTTTTCTTTAACTTCTTGCTTTCCATCTCAGCTCACCCTTCTATTCTAAATATTACCATTGTTATTATTACAAGCTAGAAAATACTTAATTGCACACAGTACAGGGACAGTAACAACACCAAAGACAATGATGGGAAGACAGAAAAAACAGGGAAACCAGTTTCCCCACAGCAAAAAATTAGTACAGGAACCAGAGGGGAATGAAGAGAACAGAAACTCAGATCCAGACTCCAACAAAATGAAGATAAACTATGCCAAAGGACCCAATGAAGCCCACAATAATTTAAAAGAAGACATACTACAAGTACTCAATGAGAATTTTATAGAGATGATACTGGATAGGGTCAACCAAAATGTACAGGAGACACTCAAGAAATTCCAAGACAACAAAAATAGAGAATTTGAAAAAGCAAAAGAAGAAATAAAGGAAACCATAGAAGCACTGTATAAACACCAAAGTGAAACAGAGAACACAATTAAGAAACAGATAAATGAACTCAGGACAAAAATATACAACATTAAAGAGGAAAACTGCCAGGATATGGAAAACCTCAGAAAAAAGAATGAAACAGAACTGCAAAACAAAATAGAAGGCCAATCCAGCAGAATAGAACAAACAGAAGACAGAATCTCAGAACTTGAAGATGAAATGGTAATTAAAGGAAAAACCGAAGAACTATTAATTAAACAACTCAAGACCTGTGAAAAGAAAATGCAAGAACTCACCGATTGAGTCCGTTAACATTAAGTGTTAGTACTGATAGGTGTGTGGTGATTCCTGTCATTTAGTTGTCTAAGTTGTCTGAAGGTTTGATTTCATGTACCTAAGTTGAGGTTACTCTCTACTTTCTTGCTTTTTCTTTTCCTGTAGTTTGGTGCTGCCTGTCTTTTCATGGTTAAGTTGGGTTTCACTTTCTGTGCACAGAGTTCCTTGGACAATCTTTTGTAGTGGTGGCTTTGTGGTCACATATTGTTTTAGTTTCTGCTTATCATGGAAGACTTTTACTGCTCCATCTATTTTGAATGATAGTTTTGCTGGGTAGAATATCCTGGGGTTGAAGTTATTTTCATTCATTGTTCAGAAGATTTCTCCCCAAGCTCTTCTTGCTTTTAATGTTTCTGTTGAGAAGTCTGCTGTGATTTTGATGGGTTTACTTTTGTGTGTTATTTGTTTTTCCTCTCTTACAGCCTTCAAAATTCTTTCCCTAGTTTCTGTACTTGTTGTTTTAATGATAATATGCTGTGGGGTAGTTCTATTTTGATCTGGTCTGTTTGGGTTCTGGAGGCCTCTTGCATCTATATGGGAGTAGCTTTCTCTAGATTTGGGAAATTTTCTGTTATTATTTTGTTGAATATATTACACATTTCCTTTGCTTGCACCTCTTCTCCTTCTTCGATGCCCATGATTTTCAGGTTTGGTCTTTTGATGGAGTTGGTGAGTTCCTTCATTTTCTTTTCACAGGTGTTGAGTTGTTTCAATAATAGTTTTTTGGTTTTTCCTTTAATTACCGTTTCATCTTCGAGTTCTGAGATTCTGTCTTCTGTTTATTCTATTCTGCTGGATTGGCCTTCCATTTTGTTTTGCAATTCTGTTTTGTTCTTTTTTCTGATGTTTTCTATATCCTGGGTTGTTTCCTCTTTAATGTTGTCTATTTTTGTGCTGAGTTCATTTATCTCATTATTAATCATGTTCTTTGTTTCACTTTGGTGTTTATACAGTGCTTCTATGGTTTCCTTTATTTCTTCTTTTGCTTTTTCAAATTCTCTATTTTTGTTGTCATGGAATTTCTTGTGTCTCCTGTGCATTTTGGTTGACCATATTGAGTATCATCTCTATAAAATTCTCATTGGGTACCTGTAATATTTCTTCTTTTAGATTATTCTTGTGGGCTTTATTGAGTTCTTTGGCATAGTTTATCTTCAGTTTGTTGGAGTCTAGGTCTGACTATCTATTTTCTTCATTTCCCTATGGTTCCTGTACTAATTTTTTGCTGTGGGGAAACTGGTTTTCCTTTTTTTTCTGTCTTCCCATCATTGCCCTTGGTGTTGTTATTGTCCCTGTACTGTATGCAATTAAGTATTTTCTGGCTTGTAATAATAGCACTAGTGATATTTAGAATGGAAGGGTGAGAGGAGATGGAAAGCAAAAAAGTTACAGGAAAAGGGAAAAACAAATAAACAAGTAGAAAAAACAAAACAAAGAAACAAACAAAAAATGTTTCAAAGATATAAACAGGGAGAGACAGTGTACTAATCAACTGTAAGCTGAAAGGGCATTAGAGAGACAGAGAGAGGATTGAAAACAAAAAATCAAAATAAATAAAATAAAAATAAAAAATAAATAAAAATATATAAAAATCTCCAAGTTCAAATGCAATAAAGTTTCAGCATTAATAATTTTGGTTTTCATCTCTCAGCCTCCAGTCCTGTAGATGGTGCCTCAGATGTTGTTCTGTAGTTGTCTCATCAAAGGGGAAAAATAAAATACAACAAAACCACACAAAACAAAAAAACAAAACCACAAAGTGTCCTAAGTTCAAATGCAATACAGTTTCAGTACGTTTTTCAGCATGCAGGTGTAGTTCAGTTGTTTTCTCATCAAAGGTAGGGAGAGAGAAAAAAAAGAGTCTGGAGACAGTTCTGTGAATGGTATCTGTGGCTGTGGCTTGCCTGCCCGCTGCTGTCATCCTGCTGTTGCTGGAGGTGTTATTTATGCAGATCTCTGGGGTGAGCTTAGCACTCACCTGGCCCTGCAGGCTTTGTTTACTCAGAGTTCTCCTGTGCGTGAGCCTCTGCTACAGGCTTTCCCCTTTCCAAGCACAGGGGGGTAGGTGACACTGCACCCACTTTCTCTGGCCTGCATGTTTATTTACAGCTCATGTGGGAAGTGGGTCTTCCCCCTCTCTTGTGGAGTTTTCCTCCCACTGCTGCTTTTACAAGCTGTCCCGCTCCTGGTTGCTGGGTGTGTGCTGCTGCTCCTGCTGACCAGCATGTTTGTTTACAGCTCATGTGAGAAGTCAGTCTTCCCCCCTCTCCTGTGGAGTTTTCCTCCCTCTGCCACTTTTACAAGCTTTCCTGCTCCTGGTTGCTGTGTGCCCCCACTCCTGCCTTCTCCAGCCCAGCTTGTTTATTTACAGTTCTGTGAGGGATTCCCCTCCCCACCTCTTTGGCACTCAGAGCGCCCCACCCTTTTTGTGTCTTTATTGTTCTTATTGCTTATTACTCAGTTTGTCTTTTTTTTCCCTCGGTGGGGGTCAGTCTGTCCAGGGGGCTGTGCTGATCTGTCCCAGGGTTGACTGTGGGAGTACCACATGCTGCTTAGCTCACTTTGTCTGCATCTTCCCGAGCCATCTGGGCGCTGGTGTCTGGCAGTGCCCTGGGGGCCCTCCTGGTTTCTGGAGGTGTTGAGGGGTCAATGTTTTGCCTCTTCTCTGCTGGTTTTGCCTGCAAGTTGTGTCTCCAGCATCCCTCCAAGATTTTACTTTAGGAGGCACACTTTCTGCTTTCTCCCTCTAGCCACCATCTTGGAATTCTCCCCTTGGTCCTATTTTTATTTCAAAGTTCTAGTGTGTTAAAAACCAAGGCATCTAAGCATTCTTTCTGGCATGGTAGCTAACCAGTCCCTGGAGGTTAACAACCACTGCTCACCCAGGAAGCCCAGACTCAGATGTTTTCAAACTGTGAAGGGTGGCAAGCTTGCTCGCTCTCACTGGCAAAGCTCTCACTTTACAGGTACCCAAGAGAGCTGGGTGCTACCATTTGGACAGAAAGTGGGCCCTTCACCAAAAGCCCCTGAGATAGTTGCCCTGAACAAAGACGGAACTCCAGGAAGCCTCTGGTCAGACACCTCTGCACCTCTCACCCTGCAATCTGCATCCAGAGGAACACTAAAAAAACCTGAAAGTTTTTTGAAGTATATTTCATCTCTTTTCATTTTCTCCCTCCCCCACCTCATCTTACACTGATTATAAAATGGAAAGTATATTAATGGGAAGATAAAGTTGTTTCCACCAAATGTTTCCCTTGCCTGAAATAAAAATTGCTTTTTTATTTTTTTAAATTTTTTTCTTTCACTTTACTGAATTTTATTTTAGTACTTTTAATATTTTATTATTTATTCTTATGAATTTTTCTTTTTTAAAATTTTTTTATTATTCATATGTGCATACAAGGCTTGGGTCATTTCTCCCCCCTGTCCCCACTCCCTCCCTTCCCACCCACTCCGCCCCCTCCCCATCCCCCCACCCCCTCAATACCCAGCAGAAACTATTTTGTCCTTATCTGTAATTTTGTTGTAGAGAGAGTATAAGCAATAATAGGAAGGAACAAGGGTTTTTGCTAGTTGAGATAAGAATAGCGCTATACAGGGAGTTGACTCACATTATTTTCCTATGCATGTGTGTTACCTTCTAGGTTAATTCTTCTTGATCTAACCTTTTCTCTAGTTCCTGGTCCCCTTTTCCTACTGGCCTCAGTTGCTTTTAAGGTATCTGCTTTAGTTTCTCTGTGTTGAGGGCAACAGGTGCTATCTAGTTTTTTAGGTGTCTTACCTATCCTCATGCCTCGCTGTGTGCTCTCACTTCATCATGTGCTCAAAGTCCAATCCCATTGTTGTGTTTGCCCTTGATCTAATGTCCACATATGAGGGAGAACCTACAATTTTTGGTCTTTGGGCCAGGCTAAGCACTCAGAATGATGGTCTCCAATTCCATCTATTTACCAGCGAATGATAACATTTCATTCTTCTTCGTGGCTGCATAGAATTCCAGTGTGTATAGATACCACAAAAAACTACTTTTTAAAAGCACATTGCAGGGCTGGGCTGTAGCTCAGTGGTACAGTGCTTGCCTAGCATGAGAGGGGCCCTGGGTTTGATCCCAGCACCAAAAAAGAAAAAGACTAACTAAAAGAAAAAGTATATATAAAAAAAGTGTATATAAAAAATATGCAAGATTGCATATTTGGGGTTAGTTAAGTAGATTTAGCAACTTTGCCATTATCATAGTTTATACGTATATCCAATATTGTGATGTTTTTAGCCTGTGAATTTGGTGAAACAGATACTTGAATGGACAGTCCAGTATGCAAGACAGAGGATGTGGCCAAGCTTGATGGAGCACCCACTTACTCTGTCTTATTCTTATGTTATACACTCAACGTGTTAACTCAGCTGTTCACAGGAGTCTTACTCTCTGTTTCTGTCATCCATCTGCTTATCTTCCCTTATTTCTATCTGTCTGTCACCTGTATTTATGCCCATTTTGATTCAGCTGAGGCCCAGAGAGGTTGAACCTCACTGGAAATCACACGGTGAAAGCAAGAACCAGAAATGTAATTACTTTTTCTTATTCTGAAGCTATATTCTTTCTTCATACAGCATACTGTAGCTTCCTCATAACCATGGTATAATATTTTAAGGATTAAAAATAGAAAAATAAATTTGTGACTTACATAAGAAAATTGAATGCAGAGTAGCATGTGGAAAGACCTTGAGCAAATCTGGAATTTAAGACTACCTCTTGCCCCCTCTGTTTTTCCTCAGGCTCTTCTCCTAAATCCTTCTCTGGTCTTCAGTGTTTTCTTTCTCTCTTTACTCTTATCTTCTGAACTCTTTCATCTAAATTAAGAATCCTGTAATACCAAAAAGAAAGGAAGCTCTAAAGAAAAGTAGATAGTAATACAGGATGGTCAAAGTTGCACGTAGAAGTCAGCTTAAAAAAATTCCTTTGCATCAAAGCTGGAGCAATTTAATCAACAAAATAAATAAGGTAATATCACATTATAACCCAAGGTCTATCATTAGTGTCCAAATCCGAATTATATATAGACAATAATTGCGTTAATAAATGGGGAAGATGAACAAATCTCTCATACAGAAGACTCCTATGTAAGTTTTATAGATACTCTATCCTCAAGAAAGCAGAGTATAATTTCCCTCCTCCATAAGTTTGGAAAGAGCACAGTATGTGATTGGGGGAAGCAGGAGAGAAAGTACCAAGGGGAAACCTGAGAAAGAAGACCTCAGTGCAGAATCAAGGTAAATATCAATAGTATTAAGTCATGTTAATAGTCTGTACATTTGTTATGACATAACAAGATGACACTTTACCTTTGTGGTGTTCTTCCCAAAAATGTATAACCTTGGTCTAGCATTTAAATAACTCAGGTAAATCCTTATTAGGGGTCTTCTACAAAATATCTGACCTGCAATCCTCAAATTGTCAAGGTCATCCAAAACTTTGATCCTGGATTTCCCAAGTTCCATAACCATAAGCAATGCATTCCTAGTGTTTATATACTACATACTCTGAAGCACTGTCAAGGAATGTCTGGGGAATTTTTGGTTTACATTAATTTGTCTGAATAAAAAGAAGGGGGAGGATGAGGAAGAGAAAATGAAAAAGGGGGGAAAAAGAATAAATCTATCCATCAGCAAAACAAAGCGTGTTTCCTCAGCACTCTTGAAAAGAAAAACAGAAAATGTTAAATCACAGTCAAAACTTTACAAAAATCCCATGAAAGGTACATTTTGGACACCTAAATATTTTAGCCTTGTTAGTCAGCTTTTAAGGACACTGTTCTACTATCTGATTCTGTTGTTAGATATGGGTATGACCAGAGAAGGAAGATCAAAAAGGAGTGTAGACAGGAAGAAACAAATGACAGACTTGTCTGATTTTAATGGTATTTTGTACTTGGTATCAGCAATGTTATTCCATGGAAGGAAAGCCAAGGAATGGACATGCATATCATTAATTAATAGCTTTATTTTTCAGAAAATAAAGCAATTTAGCTCCCCAAGTTCAACCATGGTTGTAAATGTTAAAAAATCCATTCTGTTTGTTACCTGCCTATGTTCACAGATGTGCAGGGTGGCAAGAACATGCCAGAAATTCCCTCCATCCCCTCCCATCTCTGTCTCTCTTTCTTTCTGTCTTTCTCTCTCTCTCCTCAGCCTTCATTATAATTAACCTGCACCCCTATCGCTCCCCTCCCCTTCATTTCTGTCATCTTCATTTCACAGTATCACTTGCCCAGTGAAAAGAGGCTGTGACATTCTATTTAGAAAGTGAGTGTCTCACTAGGGGTGACAAGTCTTTTCTTGAGGTCATTTATCTAATTGCTCTTTGCAGATAAGAATTAATTAGCTGATGATTTTTCTTAGTTTTTGGATGGGCTCCCTACCTGAAAAGAAGAAATTCCTCTGTGTCAGTGATTAATAGCTCACCAAGAAGTTCACTGCCTTGCATTTGTAATAAATGCCGGCTTGCTCTTCAGGTCACATTGAGAACTGGGCAGGTTGTAGTATAATGTACAGGATAATAAACCACTTGTATAAATAGTGGCAGCAGCATTTGATATTGATTAAATATTTTAATACATCAAAGGATAAAGGAGTTTTAGGATGCTGAAGGTAAGCGCCCCCACTTGGGGCAGCTTTTTTCTTTCCTTCAAGAGGCACAAAACCTCTCCAGGATCAATGATAGTAGGTGGCATTTCAGTGTAGGGTTTGTCAAAAAATGACCTCAATGATCTATGGGGTTTGTTTTTTCTCTTCTAGCTGTCGCCTTTACCTTTCTACCAAAGACCGCCTAAAAATGCAATCAAATCCCAAATCATTTTTATTTCTACAATAGAATGAAGTACGTTGCCTTTTGGTTTAACTTTCAAATTAGTTTCTTTCCTTTTAATGTATTACTGCTGTACTACTGTGTACACAAGGTCCCTAGACCTCAAAATATAGCAATTGTATTAAAAGGTGAGCAAATCAAGGTGTGAGAAGTCCTGATGAGGTGAATAAATCACCAAAGAAACAATTCAAGTCCATGCGTGAATTTAGAGGGCAAGTCTTACATTCTGCAGATTTTAGTTGAAGATACACTTTGTCGGGGTTTAAATAATCTGGCTAAGGACACTGTGCCATTTCCCCAAGTTCCTAGAATTCTACAGATGAAGCTTTTAATATACAACTTTTAATTTTAAGGATGAAGGGGAATTAGCCTAGGGCCAATTGAGTGCTTTATCAAAGGTCCTGCTTACTAAGTGGTGTGCAAGAAAAGGAGTTGCTTAAGAACAGGGAATAATGTTTCTGTTTCCCAAGCCAAGTCTATGTAGTTTTGCTCTCTCTCTCTCTCTCTCTCTCTCTCTCTCTCTCTCTCTTTCTATATCTATATATATATATATATAATTAAGTTAAAATCTCATAAATACTATAGAATTCAATTATATGTGATTATATATAAAATATGAGCAATGACTTTTTGAGTTTATGAAGACAGAACACTTTTAAATGAAAATATTTTTGAATAAAAATATTATTCACATAAAGCAACATTGTCTCTGAAAAGAACATCTTTTAACTGGATAACGTGATAAGTAAAGAGTGTTTTATCTCAGAGCGTAAATAATACAACATTTCCTCTTACTAAGTGTTATCTCTTAAAATAATCAAACATAGCAAAATTTCTTCTACTTTAGGGTGGACTAACATAATTAAGAAGCTGTGCATGTACCAAGAAAACTTTTATTCTTCATCCTATCTTTCTGTATTCTGTATTTTTATTCTATATCCTCTTTTCCCTCTTGTTAAGACACCAGGGCTTGTGTATAGGAAGTCCTTCGTAAGTACCTATTGAGTAAACTAGTAATTGTTGAACAGGTGAAACCATTAAATGTAACTGATTGGACAAAGGCAAGTCCCTGTGTACTTCATGTTCTCTTACACACATCTTAGTTACTACTGTTCTTCTTCTGAATTGCATGGAAAAGAAACTATTGTTTCAGAAGGCCTCTAGATTACAAATGTCATTGAAAAATTTATTAGGTGCAATAAGATTAATACCTAATGTCTGTCCTGTATGATTCAGACAACACATCAGGAAGAGTTCTTCTGTATCAAATAAGGAAGTTCCATGATTCATTTCACACCCAGAGGTCATTCTCCAATTCCAGATTATTTGGGTCACCTTAAGGACAGTTCCAATGCCATTTAGTGGTGTTATTATCACAAAGAGCCTTTTTACAGTCCACTTTATAAATCCCCCATAATCTCTGAGCTCCTGATTAATTGTAAAAAAGGGAGTTTTCTTCTTCAACCGCTGTCAAGATTTCTAGGGCTCTTCTACATGAATGAATATTTCTGTTTCCTTCTACTCTCTTTTCGCAAAAATGATGAAACTAGCTAACAAGCTGTTGAGCATAGATATTTCATGCTGCATTTTTTTTCTTCTCAGGCTGTTATAAAGGAATTGTGGACAAGGGTGACATCAGTTACAGTTTACATCAATGTGTTTCAAATTGCTTTATCTCTTGGGAAAACTAATTTTTCTGTGATAACTCCAAATGGACATTTGTTCCAGGATTTTTTTCTTTAGGTTTAAATTTATTCAGAAAACAGTAGTCAGTATGCGTGAATCCAAAATACAGGCAAATCTGCTGTGGGTGTACAACAATCCAAGAAAATAAGATGCAAAGAAATTGCAAAGTCTTTAGTGGTCAAACTATACAATAACTGATTTATCCAGATACTCTTCCATCCAAAGTTTGAAGAAAATCTGTATTAACAAAAGGACATGTTTCTCCCTCATGCAACTTTTTCTTAATCAAAGCCTTCCCTATTAAATTTTAAATACACTGTTAAAAACTTTAGAAATCAGATTGTTCAGAACAGTGTGAAATTTCAAATATGACAACATCTAACTCACGGTGGTATAATGGTGATAGTTAACTGGATTTGTGTTTATAAGGTGCTTAGAATAGGGACTGAGATGTAAACACCATTATTATATATAATATATATAATTATCTTACAGATTATATATAATTATTATATATAACATATATGAATATAATATTATATATAATAAATGTAAAATATATGGGTTGGCAAAAAAGTCAGGAAATCCTACAAATCACATCCTTAATTTATATGCTGAATTGGAATTAGATGTAATTGGTAAACTACATCAATCCAAATTTATGTTTAAAAATACTAATTAATTCTTCAAATTATAACCAATACTGTCTTTGGTTGAAGACACGTTCAAGAAGTGTAAGTTATACAAAAAAGGTTATCACTGCATGAAACAACAAAGTAGGTCAGATGTCATGAAGATAACATATGGCACATGTACTTGAGGCTTCATCCAGAGATACAGTAAATTACAAAATGCATGCCATCTTTCTTATTGTGGTCTACATGTTTGTGCTTCTTAATTCATAAATTGAAATGCAATTCCCAATGTGACAGTATTAAGAGGGCGGACTTCTAGAAGGTGATTAGGCCAATAGGGCACTGTTCTCAGGAGTTGGATTAGGAGCTTATAAGGGGCAGCTTGTCTTTCTGCTATATGCGAACTCATCAAGAAGGTACCCTCTCTGAGAAATGGGGCCCTCATTAGACACTGAATCTGTTGCACTTAGGTCTTGGATTTCCCAAGTTCCACAACCATGAGCAATACTAGTGTTTATATATTACACACTCTGAAGTATATTTGTTATACCAGCTAAAATGGACTGAGGTACTTCCTTTTTGCAGGAACATAAATTCTAAAAATCTCTGAATAGAAAATTTGCTAATACTTCCTCCAACAGAATACATTTTCAAAAATCCAAATTAAAATGCTAGTTTCTAAATTTAACCTTTTTTTAAAATCTCTACTGCTTGGGAAACACAGGTAGCTTGGGGTTCCTTCTCTGGAAGTGAGAGTCCCAGAGCAGAGAAGTCTCAGGAGGACTAGACTTGTGTCTGTCACAGCAGAACTCACAGGCAGAGTTCTGTAAAGAGAAGGAAACTCCCGAAGATGTAGAAATCGCTTATTTCCAAGGGGAAAAAAGCCTCGAAAAGAAAAATTCCTAAATGTTTCCAAAAAACTTCTTCTAAGTACAGCCTCACAGCAACCCCTGAAGAAGGAAAAAAATACTGTGAAGATTTCAACTCTTCTCACGGGAGTAAGGTTTGTAGAGTTTCCTTCTGCCCCTGCTGCAGTTCAGTGTGCCCTGTCTGCTTTGAAGCCTCCTGGCCTAATGCTTTGTTTGTCTGTTTGTTTAGAGACAGACAGGGAGGTCCCGCTATGGAGCTCAGAATGGCATGAAACTCTGTATGTAGCACAGACTAGCCTTGAACTTAGGACCCTCCTGCCTCAACTTCATTAGTGCTAGGACTGTGGATGGGCACCACTGTGCCCCACTGGCCCAATTCTTATGAACTGATTATACTGTTCTGAAGTTTTTCTTTGAGTCCATCTCACACATCTGCTCTGTCCTACTCTGTGGCATGCAGAAGCAAGGCTAACTCCTTTAGTACACAGTAAGAAGAAAAAGTACAAGAGGCCAGTAAATGGATTTAGGAGGAATGGATGAATATCAATGAAGGTTGTTAAACACACAGCAGATACTCAAAACCAAGAGTCTGGTCTCTGTCTGCAGCACTCATGGTGCCTGAGTGCATGGGATCCTTCGTCGAAGTGGCTACAGCTTTCTCACTAGTGATATTCTCATTTTTTTTAATTTGTGCAGAGGGAGCTATGACCAGGCAAGTCCTAACAGGCTCTCCTGTCCATTTTCTGCAGTCTATGGATCCTGGCTCTCCAGATCTGACAGTTTCCAAGACCCATGTTGGTAAACTGCCTTGCTCTGTTGACCTCAGATCTCCTTAGATGATGAAGCCTCCCAGTGAAAGAGAATGTAAATATCCAAAACTCTCCAGCAGCCCTGATGTGGTAACATCTTGTGTTCAACTCATGAGGGAAAATCCCTTTCAAGTAGGCAAATATTTGGTTTTGTTATTTTCCAGGCAGAAAATAACAGAGCCAGGAAGCTCATTATTTTTAATAACAAGATCCCTCGGTGGACAAAACCAGGAAATACTATGTATGTGACATTATAGTGTGCAATGTATAACATATCATATGATCATGTGCAGTGTTTCAAATAATAAAGTATTACATAAGCTCCCATTATATAACATAAAATATACATATGTATGCTGGATAAAATATATGAATCCACATATTACACATAGATTCACATAATAGTTGTACTATATTTCATATATAGTATATGAAATGCATTACATTTCATATAGTATGCATGTCTGCATTATATAAATGTAATGTTTATCCACACATGTAATGTACATATATGTGTGTGTATATATGTAGTCACACGTACATGTGTGTAATAGCTATACATGTATCACTACTTGTTTATCTGTGTATATACTTTTCAGAAAAATGAGTTTATTCTGATGTTCCCACTTTCAATTCAACGTAAAAGTTCTTTCTAGCCTCCCCCTTCCTTATGCTCGTCATTATCTTCTCTGATAACAAGCCACTTGTAGTGATTACATTCAGTGTGCTTACTGATTTGCGGGGTGACTGTAAGCACTCATGTAACATGAACTCTCTCATCCATGCCCTCCCCTCCTTCCTCACCTGTGTATAGCTCTGCTCCTCTTCATCTTGGTCTGCACTCAGGAGATCAGGGGTAAGTTAAGGGCAGCAGAGTAATAGGCAAGGAAGAGAAGGGAAGGAGAGGTTTGTAGGTAGGAAAGGGAGGATGTGAGGGCAAATAAAAATGAAAAGAGAAAAAGAGAAGGAAAAGGATTGTTATGCTTGTAAAATATCGTAAAAATAAATCATAGATAAGAAATGAGATAAGTAAAACAAATGCAAGCTGCAGTCTTTGATAACTACATTCACTGGTTGTAAAATTACTCTCTCGAATTCACAGAAAACATTCTAAATGCGTTTCCTTCATTTCCATTTTTCCTACTTCAAATAGGTACCCGAATAATGTCTAGAATAACTCAGGTAAGCGCTAAGAACCTCAAAATGATTTCCATATTTCTTGATCCAAAGGAAACTTTTTACATTAATTTATGCCAATCAAAAAATTCATTTTTGGAGTGGGTGATATTTACAAAAGCAGTTACAGAGTAATTTTTGTAAAAAAAAATAAGCTGTAAAATACTAAATACACAGGAAAAATGTATCTGGTTATTTTATTTTGTATGGATTAATTGCACACTTTAGAAAATTTTATGTTAATGATAAAAAGATATATATATATATTTTAATTTGCATTTCTTCCCCAACAAAAGGTTACCATAACTTTACATTTGATTTACATTTCTCCCTCTGTGCAATACTAGCTCATTTTCTTTGCTACATTTTAAGACAAAGCTTTAAAAATTGATTTGTAGGGATTTTTAATGTATCATACATATTTAACTCTATGAAGGGAATAT
Source organism: Castor canadensis (assembly GCF_047511655.1). NCBI lineage: Eukaryota > Metazoa > Chordata > Mammalia > Rodentia > Castoridae > Castor > Castor canadensis. The sequence continues at coordinate 34,682,244 of NC_133404.1, read as the reverse complement.
ATACCTGACAAGTACCTTGTAGTTTATTGTCATCTTAAAACGTAATCTAAATGATGTTTTTACTTAGGCAAATTTATTGTTTTCTTTCCTTTTCTTTTCTTTTGTTATTTCTTATCTTCCTATCATTCTTTCCTACATCCAAATTATAAAAATAATCTCCGAGGGCTCCCCCTGCTATTTAAACATCTAATCTGGCAGGTGTATTTTTTGTGGCTGATGTTTCTTAAGAGGTAGTAGGTTACTCTTAATTTTATTTCCAAATGCCAAAACAATTGTTGAATAATCCATCTTCCTTCTCTGCTTAGAAATGCAACCTTTATGAAATGCACAACCCATACAAACATGGTTAGATCCCTGGAATTTCTATCATTTTCTAATGATGCATCTGCTGAAACATGCTATTTTAATTACTAGAGCTTTACATTAAATTTTGATATATGGCAAAGCAATCTTCTCTCATTATTCTTACTCCCAATGTTCCTGCTTATCTTCATGCTTTTATTCTTCCAGGTAAAAGTTATTATCAAGTTGTCAAGGTTTTTAAAAAATACATTAGGATTTTGATGTGAGTGGCATCATGTTTATAAGATGATTTGACAGAAATTGACATCTTTACAATTTTTAGTTATCCCATCTAGGAAGGATGTATCTTGTCAGCAATTCAGGTCATATTTTTTGTCCTTCAGAAATATTTTATTTTTTTTCAAAGCTTCAAATATTCCTTATTTAGTTTTTTTCAAGCTATGTCAAAAATGTAATTGCTATTGTATTAAAATATTAAATCTTATAACTGGTTATTAATTTTAAAAAGGGAATTAATTTGGTCCAGATCTTGCTATCTTAATATACTTTTATGAATAATATTTTTAATAATTTTGTTAATAATTTAAGAAATTTTAATTGCTGGAAGTGAAAATAATATTTTTAAATACTATTCACTTTATCTTTTCCTATTTGATTTCTGTATTCTTGTTTCCTTAATTTATAACACTGTAGAAAAACTTAAAAATAATTGTATATGGCGAAAGAAGAAAGCTCAAAGGAAAGTTAAGTTTTATAATTATATATTATACTCCAACAGCACATTACAATAAATGTACTGTGTCATATAATGAGATGATTGGCTTCCTCAGTCTGGCTGCAGTCAGATCATACAGACTGTGCTGGGGACAGGGCAGTGGTCGGGGGATGGGGGCAGGGAGTGCACCTTTCCTGAACTGACAAGGCTGTAAGTCTTCAGAAACAGGTGTCCAAGCATAGAGGAGGAGATAAAGATGACAAACAGATTTTGTCTCTTTGTCTGACAATCAGATTGTTGTTGAGGGGCCCTTGTGTTCTTTTATGCCCCTTTTGTATTAATTTTCCTACTCCAAACCTTTACTATTACCTCTCCAGTCTGTTCCCAAAGCCCCATTCCCCCATCAGTTGAATTTCTTCTTATTAATGTCTTCAGATAGCAAACTCACTCTTGCCCATCCTGCAGCAGTTCTATGTCCATCATACCAACAATAGGAAGCATATAGAAAGCACTGAAACCAACAACACCCACTGGTTTCAGAATTAGGGTCTCCCTTTTGAATCCAAACTCCTTTTACCAAGTACCAGATCCGAGCTGATTCTTAGGGAGAAAGCTCCTAATTGCTCACATCTTCCCAGGCACTATGTGCCTCATGGCACCCCTGTCTGCTTGAATTGACAGGTGCTGTGTTTACAGGAATAAGTGCTGAATCTCACTCCTGCTTTTGTTTTAATGAGGTACCATACCAGTTGTTTTGTCAGCCATTATCCATTGCCTTAAATGCAGAGGCATTGAATGCTCTGCATCTTAACCACCTTGGTTCCTTCTACAAAATTTCCCATGTAAACATTTCCCTTCTCTCCTCTCCCATTCTCCCTGCCTCCCCTCAGCTCTTCTCCCTTCTCCTCCCCTCCTCTCCCCCCACTTTCTCTCTCCCTCTCTCTAATGACTATTTCTTTCCATAGCATCAGCCAGTTAGAGTTCACTTCACAGACTTTCATAGCATTGAAGCAGCATCTAATTTATACCTTTGTTTGCAAGAGCAAAAGGATCACTATAATCCTGTTTCTTCTACATTCACAGGGCAAGAAAGAAAATGAAAAGGAAAAAATGTGGCCTGTATTATTGGAAAGACTCTATTGCCCTAGCAGAATTCCGAGCATAAGAAATTTCATTTGTATATGAGTTAGCTCTTGGTGGGTACTATCAAATTTTATGCCTAAAACAATAACCATTTTCTGTACTTGATAATCCTGTGGACCTGTTAGGTGGTTCTTGGGATCTGGGCCATTGCTGGGCTGCATCATGGAGCTAGCTGATTATTAGTTGTGGAGTTTGCTTGCTCTTAGTTTGGAGTCCTTCATAAGTGGCAAAGTGGTTTCTAAATTCCAAGTACAGCAAGAGAAGAAGTCCTGATTTATAAGTGTTTTGAAGTTTGCATCATGTGTGTTAATGTTCCCTTGACCAAAGTGCCTCACACAGACCACCAGGAATTAAGGGATAAGAAAACAGATCTTGGTGAATGGTACAGCCCCTCGGAGAACAATCATTTGTGACTATTTTTATAAAATATCTTAATTGGCAAGTTTTTAAAAAATTTTATTCAAAAGAGACCAGAAACAGAAAAGAACTGGAACTCATAATTTGTAAAAACCTACAATGTGATAGATAATTTGTTAGGCAATGGTTTGTATGTTTTCATAATATTCTCATAAAGTTGCTTACAAGTGAGAAAATTGATCTCTTATCTTTTCCTTCATGGTACAATAACTGGATACAGCTTATACAAAGGTCTTCCTGACTTCTTACAGGCCTTTCTCACATTGAACATGCTTGATTGAAACCGAAGTTTTAGAATCCAGGCCCAAACTCCAGCAGTTCCTCATGTCAGGTACAGCCTCTCACCCTAATACATCAAATAAAGAGACTGAGTAATGGTAAAGGACAAAGAAAGTTTTATTACATCAGTAGAAACAGAAAGCACTTCAGCCTGTCTTTTGGGTACAGACATCAGCCTTTTGATTAAATGGAAAAAGAATTAGGGTATGAATTGAGAAATATACATAGTTAAACAATTCTGGTCAAAGTGTAGCCTGGTTGGTCATTATTTCAAATCTGGTTTTAGGAGAGATCCCAGAGAAGTTGTTATGACTGTCATCATTTGAAGGGAGCAATCTGGTCAGGATAAGCAAGTCATTGTTGCCTGGTGGGTGATCTGTACTGTGGATGCACTGCTGTTCCTTTTCTTGGAAGCCATTTCTTAGCTCTCTCCTTGTAAAGATGTTATCAATCAATCCCATTCTTCCTGGAACAGGTGAATGACTCAAAGCAAAGACAGAAACAAAAATGGAGGCAGACTGTATAGCTATCCTTATCTCAACCAGCAAAACCCCTTGTTCTTTCCTATTAATGCTTATACTGTCTCTACAACAAAATTAGAGATAAGGGGAAAATAGTTTCTGCTGGGTATTGAGGGGGGGGAGCGGGAGGGGGTGGAGTGGGTGGTAAGGGAGGGGGTGGGGGCAGGGGGGAGAAATGAACCAAGCCTTGTATGCACATATGAATAATAAAAGAAAAAAAAAATGGAGGCAGAGATGTCACGTCTTTCTCTCACTTTTGTTTAATTCATGAGACCAAGTAAGGAGTCAGCACTTTTCAGCAAAAGCAATTTATATAATGACAACTGATTATGTTAGTTACCTTTTCATTATTGTGACAAAATGCTTGAGATAATCAACCTAAAAAGAGGTAAGATTTATTTTGGATCACAGTTTCAGAGGTTTCAACCCTTGTTCACTTGGCCCTGTTGCCTGTGTGCCTGCTGGTACATCTGGTTGGTACCATGAAACAGAGGAAGTTGCTAATTTCATGGCAGCTGGAAAACAGACTGAGAAAGGGGCCAGGGACCTAATAACATCCTCAATACTACACTTCCAATGACCTAACTTCCTTTCACTAGGAACCACCTTATAAAACTTCTACCACCTCCAAACAGCACCATAGACTGGCAATTAAACCTTTAACACATGGGCCACTTGCGGCACTTATCCACATCATGGAAGTGGTAAAGGCAAAGATATTCCTCTCGAGCATGTCCTACAGGGTTCCAATGATGGGTGTAACAGTCTCATCTGAAGATTTGAATTACTATCCAGTTATTTTCCCTTTGTGTATTTCTAGGGATAACCAGGAATTTCTACTGTGACTGGAACTACATTATGTGTTTATTGTAAATTAGAGTGAAGAGACATTTTTTGACCCAAATTATAGATATGTGTTCCCTAGACCACAAATTACAGGCAATTTGCTTACATTATAGTAATAAAGCTATGTGCTTGGTGAGCACACAAATCACTGATAATGCTGTGCAAAGCGTGGTGTTTACAAATAAAGGGATATTCTTGCATGGTAGATTTTATTCTTGATGTCTTTCTTTTGTTCAGTGATTTGGTCATCTTCTGGCAACAACAGTTAAGTAAGGGGAAAAAAGCATATTAACACAGGCAACCATGGTCCCACAGATAAGAATTACTAAAGCCTGGTAACAGAAATCACGCCAGTGTCTAAATATTATAACAGAAGTGGCTTTGGTCTATCACATCTTAATCTAACAGATTATCATACTGAAGTGCTTTGCAAAAATTGGTTTGACAGGAAATATTTATGTGGCATTTTATATGTGCTAATGCATAGCATTGTGAGTGTTTTAGCCCTTTTGCTTCAAATTAGGGAACTTATGTTTTTCAATTATGAGTTTAGCAAAATTTAAAATAGCTTGCATTCTCAAATATTTAAGCTAAAATGATAAGATATCAGACAAAGTAATTCATAATAAGATCTTGAGAATAAAGGTACATAGCAATATAAAAAGTACATTAAACTCATCAAATAAAATATGTATTTTGTTGCACTGCTTGGGACATTTAAAAAGGATCATCCCTCCACATGCACAATTGGAGATTCTGAGTCATTCATTAGTGGAAGTTATGGATAAGAGTTTCTGTTTTCTTCTTTTAAATTAATGTGATAAGACAGGGAAAGTCCATATAGGAATAGTGAGCTAATAATAGCTATAGGAAAGAAAGAGAAGAAACCTTTAACACCTTCCAGGAATAATGCATCTTGTGGTAAAGTACATCACTCATAAGTAATTAGTTTCTCCAAAAAATCGGATGAAGATCTTAGATTAAAGAGCCCTTTCTTAATGAGAGAACTGGGCTTTGGTTAACACCTGGGATTTTATTAATAATTTTTTTCCATATTAATAGTATGCTTCCTTCCAGAAGCATATGATATCTAGTAAAGGAGTCCATTCTAGCTACATTTTTCTCTTCTAGGGACAGTTTGATATTTGGGCAGTCAGGAAGACTTTGATGTTTTGCTGAGATGGAAAAGATCACTTCCACAGTCATTTGCCCTTAGTGAATGAAATCAGGGGTTTCAGTCTGAATAAGAAAGAATTATCTTCAATAATGCATAAAACATTTAAACAAGAGGACCTTTATTAACTAAAATTAAATGGAGTTGAATGGTACTTAGTATGAATGACCCAGTGAAAGTTTTATCCAAACAAGGTAAACTAGAAACACTTGATTTTTAAAAGCATCAAAAAAGCATTCTGTTGGAATAAAATTACATAAAGCTTTTTAAAAAGTAGAGTTAGCATTTATTTAAGCAACTCAACCAAAATACATGAAAGAGAAACCCCTTTTGTTCTGACAGATGGTCTCTCATTCATTCTGAAATCTTTCCAAGGTAGAGGCAACCACTATCAGTCAAAGGACCAAAAGAAGTGTGGTACATGGTGCTTGTGATCACAAACTCAGAAAGTTTGACCTGGAGAGCTGGAACATTTTTAAACTGGGACTATTTAAAATTATTTGAGGAGAATTTAAGAAAACAACAAAAGGTAATAAATTCTGGGCACTGGTGGTTCACACCTGTAATCCTAGCTATTTGAGAGGCTAAGATCTGGAAGATCAAACTTCATGCCAGGCCAGGCAAAAACTAGCTCTGATGGCACATGGCTCATGGGAAAAAGTTGGTAACAATGGCAAGAATCTAGGATCTCAGTCCAGGTAGCCTGGGCAAAAAGTGAGACCTTATCTCCAAAATAATCACATAAAAGAGGGCAGGAGGTGTGGCTCAAGTGGTAGAATACCTTTCTGCCTCATAAGCATGAAACTCTGAGTGAAAAAAAAAAAAAAAGAAAGAAAGAAAGTGAAGCATTACTTAGATTAGAAACCTTTAGCTGACAACACTCCTTGGTCTAAAGGTCAGGAGGAGGAAACACTGAATAGAGAAAAGGGGTCAACAGTATAGGGCTGTTTTTTGTTTAGGGAGCAAGTAAGTCTTGGAAACAAGATGTAAATGCTCCAGTATCCCATATTCCTGCTCACTTCCCATCTTTGGCCAGTGCATCCTATAAGATGAGCCCAGGTGGGAGCCTAATGGTATGTTCCTTAGAAGTCTTCCTGTCAATCTGAAGAGACCCCTGAAAGGTGGAAGATGGGTCTTGAGTGACTGACAGTATCCAGCACTGGGTCTTCATTCTACCAGGACAGTCAATGGTTAAAGTACTGTACTCTGACTCTGTCACACCTTTAAGCATTTCTGAGACCACTTTCTCCTTGTTTTCTCCATCACTCCCATGACAGCTTTCTAAAACACAAACTGCCTCTGTAATCTACCTTGTTGCCTTTCTGTCTTCTTGACCCCTATTCCAGGAAAACTTTTATACCAAGAGTCTGACTTTTTCAAAAATGATATTTGTCATTTTCTGCTTCCAAGTTACCTTGACCAGTGGCTCTAGAGGTCTAGATCACTATAATCCAGTCTGACAAGTGTAATGCTTTGTTTGGGGGTGGCTATTTATTCTCTACTATTTTAGAATGAAGAGCCAACACACTTGAGTCAGGGTAGACATGTCAGGAGAACCAGCTGGCTTCAGACAGCCAATTGCTAATTGCTTTGATATTTTTGGTCAACTCTGTGAGATTGTTTTAAAATTTTTAGTTTTCATTATTTTTCTTCTTTAAAATGGACATAATAACACCTGCCTCTTTTCCCATGCATAGAAGAAATAAAATGCTTTGCAAAAGTTCTTTCTAATCTATAATTATAAAACAAAACTGTAAGACACAAGTAGGCATCTTTGATAATTTTCAGCTTTAAAGCAAACTTGAAAAGTCACAGCCAATCAGTTAACTATTTATGGCTAATTCTTAAGGGAATAAAAATCATAAATCATAAATGTTGCCACTGATCAAGGGAAAATCACTAAAATTCTCAATAAATCATTCCATCTGTTAGCTTGCTGAGCTTTTTTTGGCCAGACTACTTGAGTAGTTTTTCTTCCCAATCATTCAACAGTTTCTACCTCATCTAGACACTTTAAATGTCTCAATAATCCAATCAAGTGTAAAACCAAGCTACTTTTCTCGCCAACCACTTAAAACTCAATGAAATGTGTGGATAGGATGATTTAAGAGTGTATTAAAATGTCCAGAAGACTGAAAGATTTGAAATGTAACATTTTCCCAAATACGTATATTATCTTAGCTCCTTCTCCAGCAGGTAGGATCCCCTTACAAGGAGATCCTAGCACTAAGTAGAAATAAATTTTATCTTATAACTCTGCTTGTTTTATGCTAACCATTGATTTATATAGACTCTACATTATTTTCCTGTGTACTTATTTTCATCTTACTCCATCCCCAATCTTGAGTAGAGGTTGCTCCAGCTGGGACATCTTTGCTCTATGCTGCAATTACAGCATGCTGTCCTAGATTTCCTTCATTTCCTAGAATATGCCTTGATATGTCACTTCTTGCAGCTTTGTTCCTGTTGTTTCCACTGTCTGAAACTCCATGATCATCCTTGTGCTGTTAGCAGATGCCTGTTCATCTGTTCATCCCCATTAAGAAATGACTGCTCCCAGTCTGAGCATGGTGAATAATGCCTGTAATTGTAGCCACTTGAGAAGGAAAGGAAGGAGAACATTGGTCCAAGGCTTGCCTGGGAAAAAGTGTGAGACAATATATAAAAGCAAACTAAAAGCACAAAGGGGTAGAAGCATGGCTCAAGTGGTAGAGTGCCTGCCTAGCAAGTACAAGGCCGTGAGTTCAAACCCCAGAATTACAAAAAAATTAAGTACTCACATTTATATGCTCTCCACACCACCTTGCTTACACCTACATGCTTAAAATGTTTGCTTATATTTGTGTGTTTGTGTGTCTTTCTTCTCAGTCAAAACATAAGTTCCTGAGGACAACATCTATGTTATTTTTCCTTTATTACCATTGATTGCAAAATCATATATGTTTAACAACTTCTTTTTTGTTGAACAAAATCAATCAACAATAAGAATGATTGAAATGGTTATCAAAAAGAAAATCAACTTCAGCTTTGTCTTTTACCAGACACCTTTCAGTTACCCTAACAAATACTAGGTATAATCAAGTTATAAATAAGAAGGGATTATTTTGGTTTATAGTTTTAGGGGTTTAAATCCATGATTGGATGGCTTCTTGGCTTTGGGCTTCTGGTGAGACAGTATATTATGGTGAGAAACAACAGGCAGACCAAACTTGGTCACCTGTGGCAGTCAATGAAGCATGGAGATCAGCATCCTATAACCCCTTTCAAGGCCCCACCAGTGATGTAAGATCCCCTAGTTGGCTCCACCTTTTAAAAGCTCCTCACTGCCTATTGCATCACAGACAGGACTCAGCCTTTGACACCTTGATCTTTGGGATCATTCTAGATACGAATTATAGCAATCAGAATAAGTTTTTCTTCTCATAGTATAAATAGTGATGATTCCTAACTGTTTTATCATTTATTTGTTTGGAAGTATTATTAAGCATTCCATCTGCAAAAAAGTACAGATTCTAAAATTAAGTGACATTCTATTCCCATGTCACTCCTCTTTTGCTGACTACCATTCCAATTTTAAACGTGTCAGGACTCTCTTGGTGTTCTATGCATTGTTTGTGGCAACTTCAATATCATTGAAAGGCATGCGGCTTAGGCATATATCTTTCTTATATTTTGAACAATAGTCAGGTCTACTAGCTGCTTACCAGTATCTCTACTTAGATAACCTGGCACCTTAAATTAACCAACTCCAAAATTATAACCATTCCTTTACTTCTATCCTTAAATCTACTTCTTCTATATACACATTTCAGTGAATGAATGACATAATTTGCCCAAGAGGAGAGAGTCCTTCTTATTCTTCGTGCTGTACATGCAACAATTAATTAAACCTTTCTCTTAAAGTCACAAATATATTTCATGCAATAAAATACACCCATTTTAAGTGTACAGTTCAATGAGTTTTGATGAACATATACACAGGGTAACTATGGCTCCAACTAAGAAAATGAAACATTTCCATCAGTCTGTAAAGTTTTCTGTGGCCCATTGCAGTAAGGTTATCCCACCTTCAGTCTCAAGCAAACATTGATCTTTCAATCAGTATCGATTATTTTGCCTGTTAAATATACTATCTAAATGGTCTCATACAGTATGTGGTCTTTCATATGTCATTTCTTTTGCTAAGAAGAATATTTTTATGATAAACCCAAATTGTTGTGTGTAGCAATAGATTGTTCCCTGCAAATGTCAAGTAATATTCCATTCTTTGGCTATATCATAACTGCTTATATTCTTGGATAATTTCCTGTATGAGTAATAAGAAAAAAGGTGTTATAAACATTTGCATACAGATTTTTTTGAGGTATATATTTTCACTTCTCCTGGGTAAATATAAGTGTGATTATTGAGTTATTTGTTAAGCATATGTTTGCCTTTACTAGAAATTGTCTGAATGTTTTCAAAATAGATGTACTACTTACACTTCCACCAGCAAATGAGAATTTCAATTGTTAACACATTCTCATCAGTGTTGAAAATGTCAGCCTTCTTAGTTACAGCCATTCTAGTGGGAGTCCAATGGTATTTCACTATAGCTTGAAATTTGAATTTTCCTGGTGACTAATCATGTTGGACATTTTTTATGTTCTCATTAACTGTTACTTTCTTTTCCTTTTTATGAACTATCTGTTCAGTTTTTTTGCCTAGCTTTTCAATGAATGATTTATCTTATTAAGACTGAAGAGTTTTTAAATCATTATGCATTTAAGATGAAAATACTGTCTGTCAGTCTATGGCTTAACTGCATTTTCTTTCTTTTTATTTTGTTTGGTGGGACTGGGGTTTGAACTCTAGGCTTCATTCTTGCAAAACAGGTACTCTACCTCTTGAGTCACACCTCTGGTTCCTTTTGCTCTGGTTGTTTTGGAGATGGGAGTCTCACAAACTATTTGCCCAAGGTGGCCTCCAACTACTATCCTCCCACTCTCAACCTTCCAAGTAGCAACAATTACAGGCATGAGCCACAGCGCCCAGCTTGACTACATTTTCTTAATGGTGTCTTTTGAAGAACAGAAGTTTTTTACCCCTCACCTGTCCCTTTTTGCACGCTTCTTTCCCCTCCCTCTTCATTTTCCGCCCTCCTTTCCATGTTTCCTTCTTCCTTATTGTCTTTCTTTAAACTAATTGTGATTTAGAAATAAAATATCATGTAATTATCTAAAGACAAAGATAGCTTGATTTTATATACTTAAATATATATAATTTATTTTATTACCTTATTGCATTGCCAAAGACCTCCAATAATATTCTGAATATGAGTGGTAAGAACAGTTATCTTTACTTTCTTTCCAACATAAGGGGAAGATGGTATATTGTCAGCATAAAGTGAATGACAGCTATAGATTTATTATACATTTTGTTTATTAGGGCAAGGAAGATTTCTTCTATCCCGAGGTGTCGAAACTATCATGAATGTGCATTGAATTTTACTTTTTCAACATCTAGAAAAACAATCATATTTTTTCCTTTATTCTGTTTATAGGGAGAATTACATTGATGTATTCTGGATTTTAAACTAACCTTACAGACATGAATAACCTCCACTTACTGCTGATGGTATTTTCTATATATCACTGGATTTTATTTGAAAATATTTTGTTACAGATTTAAAAATCTGCATTAATAAGCAATATTGAGCTGTAGTTATCTTGACTGATAATGTCTGTATTTGGTTTTATTTATTTTTTGATGGTAGGGATCAATCTCAGAGCCTCATACCTGCTAGGCAAGTGCATTACCACTGATCTCTACCACAAGTCCTTTAATTTAGAATCAAGATAGTTCTGGCTTCAAACAAGGTGTTAATGGTTTTTTATTTTATTTTTTCCTCTTGGAAGTGAGTATTAAGAAGTCAAAAGCACGGACTTTTTCAAGGATATAAACTATCCCATGGCTTTCCAGAGAATGTACAAATTACTTTTCCACCACAGTACATATGACACGTCTTTCTCTGTATCTTTTATACCACCAGAAGAGTCACTGCATCTTTCAAAAATGAAAGATGAGAATGATTTTCTATTAGTTTGAATTTCTTTGATCACTAGTGAAAAAGAATATTATTTTACATATTCACTGCCATCCTTCACACTATTTTGAGAATTGAATATTCACACACTGTGTGTATTTTCTCTTGAGTGTTCACTTTCATTCATGATCCACAACAGTTCTTGATAGATTCAGCATATGTATCATATTCTGGAAATGTTTTCCCAGCTTGTTTTTTTCTCAACTAAAACTTGCAAGAATATAGACAGAAGTAATATAAAAATATATAGGATGGTGATAAGTGCTTTCTGCATGTAGCAAACTTTTTAAATAGTTCATGATCTAGACCTAAAATATAAGTATGTATGTAATATACGTGTGTGTGTTTGTGTATATGTGCATATACATACAGCATGCTTGTCATTGTCGAACATTTGGTGAGATGAAGGGGAGAGATGAAGAGATTGATGAGCAGTAAACAATACAAAATTACATTGTATCTTTATGAAGATAAGGAAACCCACTGAAAGCTATGGTAAATACAGAGTGAGAGAGAGAGTAAAAAGATCAATAGAGGGATTAATCTGATCAATGTACATTAAATGTAATATATGCATGTATGCAACACCGTGAGATAAGCCCATTTTACACACTACTGAAAATAAATAAACAAAATAGTTCTTGAGAACGGTAACTTCAACATTTGCTTCCCTGGATGCAGCCATGTTTTTTTTCTTATGAAAATAGAGTTGTAATAAGTGTGCTTTGAGCAGAGTGACACAAGTTCCCCTATAGGTCTTGACCACAGAAAATTTGGTCAGGAGACAGCTTTCCTTTGACAACTTCTCTCCTCACCCATTCTTATTAATCCAGTTCTTTTTGACATGTTTCTCATTTCAGTGTTACTATCCACCTGAAGTCTGCTACCCTCTACAGCCCACTTAGGCTCTCCCTCTTCTGACCTAGTAAGTATAGTCACTGCCTCCTTCACCTCCTACCTTGTCATTTCCACAGCAGCTCTCACTCAAACTTGCTGGTCTTCTATCACATTGTTTTATGGCCCAAGGTCCATGAACAATAAAAAACTCCAGGAGAACATGCTAAATGGAAGTTTCCTTCAAGGTAGCATTCATGAATTCACAGTTGCTCTTTCACAATGCCAAGAAGCAGTATGGTGGCCTTAAAAGTATCCTGGAAGTTGTACTAGCAAGTCCACGTTTCAGCGTTATGGTGCCTAACTACCCCTGGTGATCTTAGATAAATAATTTAGCCTTCCCTAGGACTCAGTTAGCTCATTTGCAAAATGGGGCACATAATCCCTGTCTTGCCCACTTTATGTGTCATTAGGGTCATAAAATAACATAACATAAGATCCATAACATGTGGATGCAATTTATTTTCAAAGAAATTGGGGGTTGTATAACCATGTCAAGGCTGATGGCCTCAATCCATCAGAATTCCTCTTCACTATTCTCAGAGTTGGAAAGTGCACAGTAGTAAAACTAAACAAAAGTGTTTAGAGTCACTCAGAGGCTTACACTATTCACTTTTATCACTTTAAAATCTGAGTTGAGTAATTTATTACTGAATTTCTGACAATATAATTTCAACACTGCAAGTGATTTCTTGAGTCACTATCCAAAGAATCCACCTACACATTTAGAAGAGACTTTTCCACCAAATCAGGCTCTGGCCAAGGGGGAAATTATCTTATTATAATAATTCTCTTACTTCTTCCAGATAATAAGTATGAACAAAGAGAAAGAACCTCTAACATAGAATTTCAGAGTACTGTAAACCAGAAAAAAGAACCTACAGACAAATAATAGAGATGCCTTGACTAATTCTAGGGTCACTCTGGTTATTTGGAAGAATTCATTGATAAAGAAGTTGAACTTAAATCTTTGCATCCTGATATTTAACTGTATTCCTTACCTGTTGTTCCTGACTGACTGTCAGAGATGGACAGCTAGTTTCCAGTATACTCTTGTCATGCTAAGATTAGTCTGAAATGCCTGATTCAGATCACTTTGGGGACTGTGTTACAAATTGCTTCACTATGGTCTCAGCTCTGCCTCTATCCTGGGTGAACTCCTCTCCAATTTGTTTGCTTCCTATGAAAATGTCCCTACCACTGGCTATGCAGTCTCAGACAGACTTCAGTAAACAGGTACGCCTAGTGTTCCTGGCCCAATGCCAACTAGTTGGGCTAAGTCTTGTGGTCACTACTCCTATGTTCATATCAGCCTGGGGACAGAGACCTGGGCAGAAAGCCTACGTGTAAAGGAAGGGTGTGTTACCTTTAATTGCTAGATAGACTATGCACATAGAAGAAGCATGAAATGTGCAAATTAAATCTACAGGTACAGAATGTACAACAGAAAAATTATTATTTTAAGGTACCACCAAAGTACCCATTACCTAATTGAAGATATTAACCTTGCTATCATTCCAGTACTCCCACTGAGTAACCCTCCACATATAGCTTCATTCCTCCCAAAGCTGTACCACTACCCCAGCTGTTGTAAGCATTGCCTTAGTTTTAGTTTTATTTACAGTTTACAGGGGCTTGGTAAATTTTTCTTCTGAAAAGGATCAGAGAGAAAATGCTCTAGACATCAAGGGCCATTCATGATCTCTATCTTCTCCTTTCCCTCTTTGTTCTTTTTTAACATAAACAAAACTATCCTGTTAAGTGAAATAGACCAGACTCAGAAAGACAAATATATCATGTTTTCTTTCATTTGCAGAATCTAGATTTAAAAAAAAGAAGACATGAGAGTAGAAGGGGGAGTATATGGGAAGACTAAGAAGAAGAAAGGGACCAGTGTGAAGTGTGAAAGGAGACAAGAGAGGGTAGTGGGCATGGATAGGATCAAAGTACTGCATATAAGCATTATACTACATATAAATATTTATATTTAGATATATAATCAATAAATATCTAAATATGTTTATATGTGTTTATGCAAATGTTGTAATGAAAGAGAGATAGAGAGGGAGAGAGGAAAAATTCCTCTGGAAAATCGTTCACTGATCTTTAGATCCTAAAACAATATTTTTCCTGCCTCTTTCTAAAAATTATTTATAAACAGAATGATAAAAGGACATTCTGACTAACATTAAGTTTGTAACATTTTTCTACATACTGTACATAGCTGTACTTCATTCATTTTCATTGCTATATAGCATTAGAGCATTCCACTGTCAGAATTTGCCAAAGGATCTCTATCCATTTTGCAATATATGTATTAGTTTTTAAAAAGGATTGGCTTTGTCACTATGCACATTTTACATGTAGCCTGGCCACATATGAAAGTTTATCTGGTTTATATACTTTGGAGTAGAATTGTTGAGTTTTCTGTCAACTTTATTAAAGACTATTTTCTGATGAAGTTATTAAATATTTTTACTTTCATTAGTAGTGTATTAGAGCTCCCACTAATCTATATCTTCAGTAGCACTTGGACAGACAATAGTTTTAATTTTGTCAATCTTTCTGCTTGCATGTCCCTAATCGCCAAATGGGTTTTCCTTTTCACTTCTGTGAATGTTAGATGTACTTAGCACAATTTTCCCACGTTCATCGGTCATTTGTAGTTTATGACTTGGAAGATGACTGTTGAAGCCTTTATCATGATTTTTCTTGGGCAATGATGGAATTCTAAAACTACTACCCCAAACTATAGCACCTTGGTGTCTCAAGGGGCTTTGTTTCTGATGATTATCTGTTTCATAGTACTGGATTGAACTTGACTTTAGGTTTGTTAGGCAAGCACTTTACCACTTCAGCCATACCCCACATCATTTCACTTTTAGTTTGTTTTCAAACAAGGCTGACACTTTTGTTTGGATCAATCACAGACTGTGATCCTCCTACTTTCATACCTTAATAGCTGGGATTACAGGTGTCTCCCCTACAAATGACCTTGAGTATTTTAAACTTCCAAAGGCTCATATGTCACACAAAACTTATGGAATAAGTTGTTTATGTTTGCCTCATATTGATTTGTCTCTGTCAGTTTTATTTTCAGACCTAACCAAGGACCCAAAGAAGATTGAGGAGAACCTTCCTCCTCCACACCAAACTGTTCTTTTCCTATTGGTTTGCAGAAATTTTAAAATGTATTCTGGAGAATGGATTTTCTTGTTTTGTGCATTCATGATAAAGTTTTGCCTGTTTGTGGCTTGTGTTTTCACTTTGCAGTGCCTTTGATAAACAGAAGTTGTCAATTGCAATTTGGTTGAATTTATTAAAATTTCCATTATGAATATGGCTTCAGTATCCTGTTTTAATTTTGGAAGGGATTAAATTCAAAAGCACTTAAGCTCATAAAAGAAGAATGGATAAACTACCTTCTCTTTATCTTCAGCCCTTGCATCTTATTTTTCTTTTGGTGATATGGGGTTTGAACTCAGGGCCTTGCATTGCTAGGCAGACACTATACCACTTGAGCCATATCCCAAGCTCTTTTTACTTTAGTGATTTTTCAGATGGGGTCTTCTGCATAAAATGTCAGAGTGTGTGCCTCTCTTTTCTTGTTTGGTCTCACAACTGTCTTGTGAGTGTCGTGGTGTCTAAATACTGACATTAGATCCATTTTATAGATGGAGTCAAGGTTCAGGGCATCTGAGTGACACATGACAATGACTGAGTAGGCAAGGGATATAGCAGGAGACAGAGGATGAAGTAATTGAATCTTTTGACTGTGACTTTAATCACAAAAGTGTTGATGCAGCAAATTAGTTGAGAAAGTTTTTGTAGTGACAATGGGTCCCATCGATAAAGAAATTTAAATTATACTGGAGAAAAATGGATGTAATTCTTGAGTAATCACAGCAACTTTCACATCATATATTATTATTTGTCTTTTCAACACATTGGGTCTGGCCTTCATGACATTTTTTTCTATATATTTGCATATATTACTTAAGCTCCCTTTTAGTTATATAACCAACATATCTTATTTCTATTTTATTTCTTAGCTTAATCAGAGAAGCATATTTTGGAGAAACAGATTTCAGTCAAATGGAGATTTCAGTCATTCATTTACTGTTACAGCAACTTGTTGACTTGAATTATTCATATACAACCTGATACACTTATTAATTAACTAGTATTAAAAAGTTGGAGAAAATGCTGAAGGTTAAATTATATAGAAAAAGTGAAAGAAAATTCAAATAAAATTCTTATTATAATAAATTTCCCTGGGATCATAAAATCTTGAGAACCAGTAAATAGAATTTCCCTGGGAAATCTGTGTTATGGTTTATAAATTACTTCCTAATCTATTTACTTTTACTTGAGATTGTAAGTTCGGCTGCAGAGATGTTTCTCTTTGAGGATTGTGATAAAGCAGTATGAGCAGAACTAGGAAGTTTCTGGCAGTGGTACAGGGTTTAGATTATAAAAGCGAAGAAGGCTGGATGCTTTCTGTTGAAATAGACTGTTAAGAACTTTGTCAAAGAATGAACTCTTACTGTAACCCACACCTCATTTGTCACCCTGATGGGCTGGGGAAAAGTGACATTTACAAAGTGAGAATGAAAGCACATCCATTTCAACAGTCTGACACCCTGATATAATAACTATTTACCTTGAGAAAGAGGCACTGAGATTTCCGATTCTTGTGAGTCTTCTCCCTTTGCCACTTATTTTCTCACTCTGTCAAACAGCCCCAGATTAATGGAACAATTTGTTCAACAAATCATATTAGTAGAATGCACACAGGGTAAAGAGAGAGAGGCGGGGGAGCAGAAAATTTTTACTCATTCATAGCTGGAGTATCTCTGCAAATAAAAATGTAGTTATGCCTGACATTTACAGAGGGAGGATGTGAAAGGGAAAGGGTGTAATGACTTCGGGCAGTAGAGAGATCACTTTGTAAGAACAGTAGTACTCAGAGGGGAATAAGATGAAGTTACACATAACATCTAGATTGAGCTTCCTTCTAGAACATATTTGTCAAACACAGCAGGATCTGCCTGTGTCAGAAAGAAAAAAAAAAGAGTTTTCTATTAAAATAAAGCATTCTATGCTTTCTATGCTACTCAGATATGTTCCTTTCCAGCCAGTGTTCAGGAAGTCTTGAAGAATTCCAGGAACATGGTATTGCAAAAGAGATGATTCAATTCCTTAGAACAGATCATAGTACGGGGTGGGGGCAGATGATAGCTGGATGTGATTAGCACTGAGATTTTTAATTCTGATAGGCATTCAATTCACATTCCTTAGGCAAATAAAATACAGGAAAAGGGTAAAAGAAAATAAAATAATTGGCACAGCTTCAGTATTTCTTAAATTTTATTCCTTCATGCAAGAAATTTGAATGAGTATTTAGAGTACAGGGAACCACTAAATATCCCTTACAACAAATGAGACTTATTTTAGTATTTGTTACCTATTGCTTCTCCCATGCACAAGAAAATCCAATGGAATCTCACATTGTGTCACCAATTTTCAAAGGATGCTCAAAGTTGACCTGTGATACTTTCTTTTTTGGTTAGGTTTGTCATTCTGCTATTATACCTCGTATCCACAATAGAAATTGATACTTGTCCCCTGTTTCTGTGTACTCTGGCCTTGAGTGTAAAGGGAATATATAGATTTGCATTTTGTAATACTTTTATTTCTTTTTGTCTCCTGTTTTCCTCCTATACCCTCTTTTTAAGATTTTTGATATACTTTTGAGTCACTGGAGAGCCCTGAAACATTTCTTGACACAAAATTGGTTCCTGGATACTCCTAATTAACATGGAGAGAGTATTTTTTCTTTGCTCATTTGGAATTCTTCAACTGGCAAATGCCCTTTTTTTTTTTGCAAGTTTATGCCAAAAATATTTCCTTGTAAAAGTGGCCTGTTTGAGTCATGAAGGAGTACTAACAGCTCAACAAAAGATTCTTGTTCAGTCAAACTTCAGTGATAAGAAACACCATGAAGCCTCCTGGGATATCATAGACATGACAACCTCTAAGGATTATATGAGACCCGCATATAGGTAATTATTCTACAGGAAAATATTTTTGTTTTAGAAAGTTTAGGTCACTCTTACCTGCTTATTTGCCCCATTTTTCATTTAGAAAATATTTTGTGAAGGAAGAATGCATTTTACCTTTTGGGAATGTTGGAGTCTAACTGAATAGGAAAATGCTTGCTATGCAAGATATGTGATTATTGCTTGTGTGTGAATTTATATGTGCATCTACTTAATACAAAGAAAACATATGTTCATGCTCAAAAATTTGAAACAAAAATGTATCTTCTAAGTAAATAAGCCTATTTATACAGGTATCTGTGTATAGGTACATACATCTATGTAGTTATCTCTCTCTGTGTATGTGAAACAAGGTCAGAGATTAGGTCTGGTGTCATCTCAAGTAAGTGGATATGAGTTCTGGGCCACTTGTGGACAAGAACTTGCAACAACATCCCTCAGGACCAAAGATAACCTTTAGATAGACTTACCTGTCTGCATAGCTCACAGTGTAGTGTGGACTATAACCATGCTCAAAATCACAAGATCACATGTGCTTTCTTTTATTTTTCTGGACTATTCCTATCCCTTGTGCATATTAATAGAGTGACTTAACAAAATAAATGTTTTTTCTTCATTCAAGAAATGGTGTGATACAGGTATTCGTGACAATGAGAACTTTCTTTCTATGGTGATTCAGGGAACCAGGCTCTGTCTGTCTTCTGGCTCTTTGGTCCCTTAGGGCTTTTGAAGACTTCTGTGTCTAACCTGCAAATAAAAAGAGAGGAAAGATCCTCACTTATCCTAAACATCATAGCTATGGGATAACACCACAATTTCTGGATGCAGAGAACTGGGAGATAATAACCCAGCCTGGGAAGATGCTTTCCAAAACTGAGCCCCCATCATGGAAAGGAGGCACACAGCCTGTAATCTCTGACAGGTAACCCTGAGGCTTGACTTCTCTGCTTGACTCCTCTCTATCCCCACATCTTATTCATTGCGATGCTTCTTTAGGCATCTGACACTGCGTCTTTGTGCTTCTCTACTTCGTTTTTAGAACTGTATCTTCTGTTCTCAACTATTTGATGCTTTTCTGTTTCCCAATTTGAGTTTCAAAAAGAGAATTGAATTGGACTCTTGATCATCTAGGCATCCATGACAGGTTACCACTTCAGCTGTCACTGGCCTGTCTGTGAGATTGGTGTCTCCTTTGCCATTGTCCACATTTAGACTCATTAGTTATATCTTTATTTATTTGGAGGGGGGCACAGAGGTGGAATCACACCTGACATTTTGCTCACAAAGATTTGGGGATAACTTGGAGAAAGATTTGGGATCAGGATCATTTGAACAGAATCTTTTCTCCTTTCCACAGACTACAATTCCCCATTCCAGAGTCATAGTGCCACATGAAGACAGCACTTAACCACATGAGTTTCTCTATTTGCTTCCTGAGGTTTCTATTTCCTTAAGCCTGACTTGTGGTCACGGTGACAGATAACAAATACACATTACTATTGCCATGTATAAACAGATTTAACATCTAAGGTTTCAGTGTATAAATCCTTTCTTTGGTTTGAATCTTCTTTATGCTCAAGTTGGAAGGAGGAAATTTGATTCATGACGATTTCTTTATAAAGAAGAGACCATAGCATTTAGCTTGCCTATGAAATACATAACTGCAAATCATCAAGCATGGCCAGAATCAGAGGTTGCGTATAATTATTTTAATAGACCTAATGTTACAGGTACTATTTATTTACTGTGCTCTTTTTTTCTGCTGGTGTTGCTTCAAGCTGAACTTCAAATTCATAGTTTCCAGTCCCCAGGACTTTCTCAGGCACATATTTTAATCTCTTTGTTCAAATGAAGTAATGCTTCAGAGACAAGATTTTGCTTGCTCAAGGTCACATAGTGAAATATAGGACCTGAAAGTTATATTTAGTTCTCCCTCTACATCCTGTTTGCACTATATGTTGATGATCCCTTGGTTTGAATGTCTTGTACATATTGTTATTTCCTGGATTTTTACACAATATAATGAATAGAATGGAGTAAAGAATCAACCAACATTTCCTGGGCAGCAGGTGAAATTGCAGCAGGTTCACAAAGATGGTCTCATTCATTCCTTCAAGAACCTGGGGAAGTAGCTATCAGTAGCTTCATTTTACAGACAAGATTAAGTAACTTGTTTGTCCCACAATCTAAAAGTGGAATTTGAATAGAAATCTCTGGCTCCAATTCTGGAGCCCTTCCTACCTGTCTCAATTTCTTCACTAGTTATTAAAAATAATTCAGAGACTCTAATTGCTGTTAATCATCCTCCCAGTGGAAAGACTTCAGTTAGTGCTCCTTACATGTAATGACCAGATTAATGAGCTCCTCTTGATGGTGAGAGCTAAACTTTCACTAATTTTTTTCCCTTTTTTTTTTTTTTTGTGGCTTTCCATTGATTTGTAATACCCTTAATTGGGAAGCCTGTTCAGAGATAATTTTCAGAAATAGGTAAAATTCTGACTTGCATACAGAAGTAAATTATGATGGGATAGTAAAGAACTTACTCAACTTCTATGACATGAAGGGACGAAGCAGAGATTATAACCAGTTCAGAAGTCAAAGGAGTACAAATGTCTACAGAATATACACAAACATATAAAAGGAGGCTGAGACAAATTGCAGATGAAAACAATTCTGTTTTTTCCACAAGAGGGGTAGGTAATGTTTACTGACTCTACTGTGTAGGACAGAATTTAAGTTAGTCAGGTACCTACAATTTACAGAGAGTTACCAAGTAGCTCAAAGACAGAGAAATAGCCCTAAAACTAGCATCCGGAAAGGGTGTGCCATAGGTGATGAATAATTGCCCATTGAAACACATTTTTTTTTTTTTCCAAACAGGCTTTACTGTAGTGTTGAAAAGCTCACTTAGAGCATTCTATGCAGCCAAAGATAGGTAGTTTGAAATAACCACAATACTGTGGATAGCCCTGTTTAGGCAGCAGTGGATTTATGCATGAATGGTACCTTCTCCTCTGTGCTGTTTCTTTATTCTGTGCTAACTGATCATTGACCATTCCTGAAGCTTTGGTACAAGGCGAACATAGAGAAGCAGGCAAAGTAGAAGCGAAGGGCTGGAAGTGTTCCACCCTGGAGAAGGCAAGACATATGAGACCCTCTCCTCCTGGCTAGGACCTGGGGGCAGGGTTAGGGCAGAAAGATTAGAGAGAGCCCCTTGGCTCTGACCTGCCAACCATAAAGGGACAAAATCCCACCGTACAACTTTTAACCTGTGTCTCACTTCTATTCACAATTGCACGGAATTTTTTAAGTTGCTATTTTTAAATACCATATCATTGTCTTGTAAACAGTACAATTTTATCAACGTGTGGTCTGTGCATGCAGCCATGCATACCATTAAACATATTAATTTGTGTGCATATATTAAACACTTTTTGTTTCTGCAGTTCATTAACTTTTTTTTTTTTTTTTACTAACCAGAAAGCTCATAAATGCAAGTGACCTTGACTCTCCCGGTTCTGAGAGGTTCTACCCTGGGCCAGAGCCAAGGGCATTTTCCTTGGGAACTCATGATGTGTTTCAAGTCCCTTTGAGTGCCTTGGCGGGTGACACTCAATGGGGAGCCCCTCCACCCTTCCGGTTTTGGAGGGTGGGCAGCTGGGCGCAGAGATCACAATGGCCGAGGCCTGGTGCGCAGAGGCGTCCAGGTGCAGGAGGGGCGGCGCAGCCCGGTGGGGACTTTCACTGGGCGGCCGCACAGTGCGCGCAGACAATGGGCGGCCGGCGTCTTATCGCTGCGCGCAGGCCGCCCGGCCGCCCGCCCGCCGCTTCCTCTCCGCGACCCCGCGGCCTCCCGGCCAGGCGCGGCCGGCGGAAAGGCCGGTGGGGCGGCAGCCGCAGCGACACGCGCGGCCGAGCCCGCGAGGACAAAGGGGGGATGTGTGCACCCGGGAGTCCGGAAACGGGGCGCCGGTGGGGGCCCCGCTCTGCGGTTCCCGGCCTATTGTTCGCCGCGCGCACATCCACACGCGCTGAGCAAGAAATTAACACATCCTGCGGCGGCTCATCCACCCACCGGCAGACAAACAGAGGGACGGTGCGCAGGCCCAGGCGTCTCAGGGGAGGACCAGGCTCCGGACCCCATCCCCAGCCCTGCACACAAGTTCTTTTTGTTTTTACACCGCCCTTGGTAGCACTTCTTTACAGGTGATGTGCTGCATCTCAGAGTGACCCTTTTTTTTCAGTACTAATATCGTGTCTTATAAAGTGCCAAGCAGATATATCAAGACCTATTTGACTTCTTCAGGCTGCATAACAGCCCAGAATTGGGTGGTATTTTTATCCTCATTTTCCAAATGTGAAGAAAATATAAAGTGAACCCACGCAGGGACCCATCTAGAAGGTGGCCCCTAGTCTGCTCGTGCCAGAATCTGAACTTTCAACTTAGTTTTTCACCTCTGACATGCCATGGTTTTCATTTTAATTTTATTTAAAGCACTGAAATAAAGGATGTTTTTCTACCCTGAGATCCTTTTGAGCTGGTTTTCTAGAAAAGTTTGTAACAAAGCAGACTTCATCTATCAAATTTATTAATGACTTTCTGACCTTTGTAGACTTAGGCTTTCTCTGTTTTTTTATGTGGTGGTGGTGCTATTTTTTTAAGTGGAATTTTTTAAAATTTGAAATGGAATTTGTCACTTCTATGAAAAGTATGTGTTGTGTCTATGGCAAGAGTTCAACTGAAATGCAAAGCAAAATGAGAAAATACATTTTAGAGCCAATTTATTAATCAACCTGGATAATTAAGCTGGCGTTTTCTGATTCATCCAAGTTGTGTGAATATGGAGTAAAATTTCCTTTTAATGTGTCAACCCAGTCTCCTGCATTTGTTGAGGCAACCTCTCCTAGCACTTCAGGTCAGCCCAAGCTAACTTGGGCTGAGTTCTCACTCATGAAGTCCAAATGCTCTTTGCTGACAGAGGATGCACAAATGAAAGACCCATCTTCCAGTAATTCACTGGCTGACCAGGAAAGGTAATGAATGACCAAGGATTAAAATTTAATGTGACAAGTGTCAAATCAGAAAAATGCTGACCAGAGAGCAGTACTTTCATCTTGGGGTCAAAATGGGACAGAGAGGTTCCAATACTTCAAGACACTCTTATCTACTGTAAAGGAGCTAAGAAATCATTTATTCAACAAACACATTGAATTCCATCATCATGGCACATTATGCATAAAAAAAATAGAAAACAATCTATAGGTCCTAATTTAATGGCATTTGTAAGCTGCTGGGGAACGGAGTGTAGGACACAAATACATGAATATTACAATTATTAATTTTTATGATAGGTGTTAGGAAAATGCCGCACACCACACACAAAGGAGGCGCACGAGAGGTTTCTCATGTCCAAAGTTAAGCAGGCTGGCTGGCCGAGAAGAAAAAATGGCGCAGTAGCATTTGGGAGAAAGCAAGGGCTGGGGACGGACAAAGAGAGGTGGCAGGAGATAAGGGACGGGGGCTTTCTTCTGCAAGGGATGAAACCAGCTGCGTCTCAGGCTGCAGAATGGTGGCAAGGGGCAGTTCTTATCATTCCCCCATTTTTTGTTTAATAATGATGAGGGTAGGGGCTGAGGATCAGGAATTGGGGTGAAGCATTGGTCTCTTTAGCTGCTTCCTGCTGGCAGGGGGCACTGTATAGGGCAGGATCCTCAGCCTCCTGTGGCATCCTGGATGGGGCCTTCACAGTAGTTTTTTCTGGGTGGTTTTGGGGAAGTTGATATCCCTGGAGGTACAACTGGTTAAATTTTTGATTGGTAGTAGCAGATATGTAGTATGATACAAGGAAGGAAGCTTAAGAATAGGAGAGCAAGAAATATAGGATGGGCATTAGCCAGGAGAACCACTGTAAAATGTTGTTCCCTAGAGTATTCTAAGTGTACATCACTTAAGAGGTGCTGCCACTGGGGGATCCTGTTGAGCTGGACAGCAGTGGGTGTTGTGAGAATGACCAGATGAGGGCTGGTCCATCGAAGTCCCAATGGACAGGGTAGAAGATCTTTTAGGAGAAAAAGATCCCCTGGTTTAACAGAAACTGTTACAGGGTAGGGCAGGATCTGGTCTGTATGCTCTTTGAGAGGTTCCCTGAGAAGGTTAAGATAAGGCAGGTAGTCAGCCAGAGGAGCAGGGTCTGTTGGAGGTAAGTTTTCTAAGACAAATGGGTGGCCATATATTATTTAAGACCTAAATAGGAATATTAGGAGGAGCATAAAAAGGTAAGGGACTGCATACCTAGGGATCTAAATTTTGTAAACTCCTATAACTTCCAAGCTTGCTGTAAGCTGTCTTATGGTATAGGGGGAGGGAAATGGAAGATTGAATTGATTTACTCATGACTCAGGGAGTGAGTCTGTCCCTTTAAGAACACACCTAGGTAGGTGACCTGAGGAAGACATAATTGAGCCTTCTCCTTAGAGACTTTGTATTCCCAGAGGCCAGAAAGTTTTAAAAGGGACTCAGTTGCATTGCAGATAAGGGGCTCTGTGGCTCTGCATTGAAGAAGGGTGTCCTCTGGGTAGTGCCAATCTAACGAGTCTCTGGTTAGGGCCTGTCCACAAACGTGAGGGCTGTCTTTAAATTCTTGTGGCAAGACTGACCAGGTTAGTTGTTATGAAGCATTTGTGGGATCTTTAAAGGCAAATAGAGGCTGACTGTCAGGATGTAGGTTAAATGTAACACTTTTGGATAAAAGAGAGATTTAGCTCATCATTTTACATAAACTGACACTTATAACTCTGTAAATGTTGGTACCATATTTAGATAAATTCTAGATACCGAACTCAATTATAAGGTGGTCATTTAAGAGACTGTTACATGAGCAAATATATAAATGAATTCTGATTTAGTAGTACTTAAAGTTTGACAAGATCAACAGAAAACATAAATAATTTTTTTTGATAAAATCTTTTTGTGTAATGGTTTTTCGTAGATGTTACTCAGAGCAGAAGAATAGGAGGTACATTTTTTTTGTGGCATGATGTAGTATTAAACTGATCAGGGCAGGTAAGCATGAGAGTAGAACATTCTAGGCAGAGGACATAGAGATTACTACTGTGGAATCTTAAGCATGGTATGAAGAATGAGGGACCCCAGTGTACTACAGCACCTGTATCTTTGATTGCTACATAGGGAATAGATTTCAGTGGTACTCTGCTGATTAGGAAGCTATTGTATCAATTCCAGTCAAGGGTCAAAGATGAGGCCTGATCAGAATGATGAAGGTAACAATGGGAAGAAAGGAGCAGGAGAAAGAAGTAGGTACTGAGTGGTTTAAGTAGACAGAAAGTGATGAAATATGGGAGGAAAAGAGTTGTGACAGGGCTGACCCTTATATTTCTGTCTTAGTCAAGGAAGTGAAAGATGGGGTCATTTCTCAGAAAGGGAAGTATGGAAATGAGATAGTTAAGGCAAGGAGGAATTGTTATGAAGAGCAGGTAGACTTTGATGTATCTTTCACTCATCAAAATGTCATCAAGTAGAGCAATTCTGTGTGGACACTTTGGTGGAAGACAGATGTCCCCTCAACTGAAGGAAAAATAATAGAAGACTAGGGTGGGTTGGAGATTTTTATAGTTGGCAATAAAGGGACAAGTAAGTGGGTGGTTCTGAATAGAGAAGGTTCAGGATAATTGATAGTGAATAATGACTGAGCAGTATTAAGGACCCATTTATTATAGTGCGTCAATGGGGTCTGTTTTGTTGACTTAGAAGCCCATCAATTCATTGAGAGATAAGAGGTCAAGAGAGTATGAGCAGTGCTATTGTGATCTAGTGTGCTTTGGAGGAAGCAAGAGAAAGAGAGAAATAATGCAAAAGTAGATGACATGGAGGAGTTCCAAGGGAGTCAAAGAACAGAGGAATTAAAAATAGCTTTACCTGGAATGTGCAAAGAGTGGATGATAGCTATGGAGAGCATGAATGAATGAGTAAATATGATGGCTTGGTTAAGAGAATGGCCAAGGTCAAGGGTGAATGAAGTAGGGTGGAAAAGGACTTTGTATAAGGTGTGTAGGATCCCGAAAGATCAACTTGTTGGATGATCTTCCACACTCATGGTGAATGCACCCAAGGTGACAAAAGGTCTTGGAGTGAAAAGAAAAATTGCCAGCTAAGGAAGAGAAAGAGAGAGAGAGAGAGAGAGAGAGAGAGAGAGAGAGAGAGAGAGAAGTATGAAACAGGAAACAGTATAATGGGAGCATTATGAGAAAGCAGAATATTCAAAGAAGTTGGGTGTGTAGAAGGATGAAGGGTTAACCAGAAGCATTTTATTCTTCTGTTCTCCTCTTCCTGCATCTGAAAGAATCCATCCCTAAGAACAGCAGCAATAAATGTAAACATTAGCATCTTTGAAGTATTTCTGGAAAAGCATTTGTGCTGTGTTTTATTTTTGAAGACCGACAGAAGTCATTGTATGGGTTAGCACTCAAGAGAATTACATTGAATCAGTAAACTCAAGGGCCAGAGGAAAAGCATTAAGTAGCTAGCATAGCTTTTGGATTTTATGTTAAGCTGAAATTTCTAAGTGGGCTAATTTTGTTTGGAATGTGACTTCCTTCTCATCTATGTCTACTGATTCTTCATAGTTCCATTAAAATTCTACTTAAATGGGTTGGTTTTTTCTGATCCTGAAAAATCTTGCCTTTCTCTGAACACATATAGGACTGTCCAGTACCAAGACTACAGCTCATCATTCATTTTTATACTTGAAAGTTGGTTCATACTGGTCAATAATAAACCCGGTCTTTAAGTAAACTTGTCTAAGAAAAACAAAGTAAAAAAGAGCCACAAAAGGGAAAATATGGCAGGAGAGGTGTAGAGTGAGTTAGGGACCTAGAAAATAAGTATACAATATATTGGAAAACTTGTGGATAAGAGAGACCTGTGTTGGCCTGAGAATTCAATGGCTTTGTAAAGAAGTTTACCACAGCTTCCTGATTTATACTAAGAAAGTGTTCAATTAGTGCTCATGAACAATGAAGCCAGTGCAGTCCATCTTCCTACAATTGCTCCTGTGTCCTTTGCACATGCTTGTGTGCTGCTGTGCCAGGCATTGCGTGTTATGTGTGTGTGTGTGTGTTTCTGCGATTTGAACTTTGGGCTTCTTGCTTGCTATGCGAGTGCTCTACAGCTTGAGCCATCTCTGGAGCCCTTTTGTCTCTGGTTATTTTGGACATAGTCTCTCTTTTTGCTGGTGGGCTTGGACTGCAATCCTTCTATCTATGTTTCTCCCTGTAACTGGGATGACAGGCACACCACCATATCCAACTTTTTTTCTGTTGAGATAGAATCTCACTTTTGTTTGACCTAAGATGGCCTAGAACTCTGATCCTCTTCCTGATCTCAGCATCTCAAGTTGTTTAGAATGACAGGTGCACACCACTGCTCCCAAATATTGGTTGAGATGGGATCTCACTAATTTTGAATTGGGCTGTCCTCAAATGGGGGTACCTGAACCCCCGAAGTAACTAAGATTACAGGTGTGAGCGACATGCCCCTTGCTCCTCTCTTTATTTCTGTGTACCTTTCCTCTTCTGCTTCGAGGGCTCATCTGTGGGTACACATGTTATTGACAATATTCTTTGAACTCCGCATCTGCCTTTGTGTTTTCTTGAGTGTATCACAATGAAGGAATGTAGAATGGAAAAATCAAACTACAGGTTTCTACTTTCATATCTCAAACAAAAGCTTGCCATTTTTATTTATTGTTAAAATTTTTCATTTTATTCATATGTGCATACAATGTTTGGGTCATTTCTCCCCCCTTCCCCCTGCACTCTCCCTCACCACTCCTCCCCGCTCCCTCTCTTACCCCCCCTTACCCCTCGCTACCCTGCAGAAACTATTTTGCCCTTATCTCTAATTGTGTTGAAAAGAGAGTATAAACAATAATAGGAAGGACCGAGGGTTTTTGCTGGTTGAGATAAGGATAGCTACACAGGGTATTGACTCACATTGATTTTCTGTGCGTGTGTGTTACCTTCTAGGTTAATTCTTTTTGATCTAACCTTTTCTCTAGTTCCTGGTCCCCTTCTCCTATTGGCCTCAGTTGCTTTTAAGGTATCTGCTTTAGTTTCTCTGCGTTAAGGGCAACAAATGCTATTTAGTTTTTTGGGTGTCTTACCTATCCTCATACCTCCCTTGTATGCTCTTGCTTTATCATGTGCTCAAAGTCCAATCCCATTGTTGTGTTTGCCCTTGATCTAATGTCCACAGATGAGGAAGAACATACGATTTGTGGTCTTTTGGGCCAGGCTAACCTCACTCAGAATGATGTTCTCCAATTCCATCCATTTACCTGCGAATGATAACATTTCGTTCTTCTTTATGGCTGCATAAAATTCCATTGTGTATAGATACCAAATTTTCTTAATCCATTCATCAGTGGTGGGGCATCTTGGCTGTTTCTATAACTTGGCTATTGTGAATAGTGCCGCAATAAACATGGGTGTGCAGGTGCCTCTGGAGTAACCTGTGTCACATTCTTTTGGGTATATCCCCAAGAGTGGTATTGCTGGATCATATGGTAGATCAATGTTTAGATTTTTAAGTAGCCTCCAAATTTTTTTCCAGAGTGGTTGTGCTAGTTTACATTTCAACCAGCAGTGTAAGAGGGTTCCTTTTTCCCCGCATCCTCGCCAACACCTGTTGTTCGTGGTGTTGCTGATGACGGCTATTCTAACAGGGGTGAGGTGGAATCTTAGTGTGGTTTTAATTTGCATTTCCTTTATTGCTAGAGATGGTGAGCATTTTTTCGTGTGTTTTTTGGCCATTTGAATTTCTTCTTTTGAGAAAGTTCTGTTTAGTTCACTTGCCCATTTCTTTATTGGTTCATTAGTTTTGGGAGAATTTAGTTTTTTAAGTTCCCTATATATTCTGGTTATCAGTCCTTTGTCTGATGTGTAGCTGGCTAATATTTTCTCCCACTCTGTGGGTGTTCTCTTCAGTTTAGAGACCATTTCTTTTGTTGAGCAGAAGAAAAGCTTGCCATTTTTAGAAACCAGGCATTTCTTATTGCTTCGTAAGCGTATTAGAGATAAAACACATTCATTAACATTAAATTGTCAACCAGTGAAGATTTCTCTCTATAGCATCCAGATGGATCTTACAGAATTCTGGACCACAAGGAAACCTAAATGTCCTCAGAGCCACCCCACTCCGCCCCTGCCCCATACACCTGAGCCTGTTTTTGAAAACTTCCCATGAAAAGATCTCATTGCTTTGCAGGACAGTCCACATCACCAGTAGAGAGTTTCAATTCAAACCCAAGAATGTGAAGTCTGTGAATGGATTTCAATAGTCATCAAGAAGGACCTACTCTTTGCACAGGATGTTTGGCATTCATCATGCATTCTCTTTGATTTCTATCAATAACAGGACCCTTACTAACATGGGAGACAAACCTAATTCCTTTACAACTGAGCCGCTCAAATCCCTAAACTTTCTTGTGATTTCCTCCCACACCTAAAATAACTTCTCTGTGAACCATGGGTAACAAGTTTCACCAACTACCCCTTTTGAGATATAATTTCAAGATCGTTCATTATCTAAATTGTCATTTCCATGATGATCCTTGTAAAGTACAGAAAAAAAGAATTTGACACAAAGCTTTAGGTGTTGACAAATACCAATAAAGACAAAGGGTGAAGAGCCACGGTTTACTTACTTATCAGCTGCACTGCTTTAAAACCATTACTTACTAACTCTCAAGTACAGACAGTTTGTTTAGGGTTGGATGAAAATACACTGGGACCCAATTCACCTAAAACATTTTTAAATATCCCTATTAAACCTCTTAAGCTGAATATTAAAATTTTTAAATACAATGTTTTTTTACCTGTCAGCGTTCAGTTTGTTTACCTGTCAGCGTTCTGTTTATTTGGTTTCATTGTGTACATGATGGAACTGTGGATGGCATTTAAGGTTAACTAAAAGCCTTACACTTTTTATTTTTAAAACAGTTTTTCAGATTTATGCATGACAAATTTCACTGTTTTTGATGTATAGTTCCAGGAGTTTCCATAAATGTTGATAGTCAGGCAACCAGCAACACAATTGTTACATAAATGGTTTGTTTATTTCACCTACATTTCCTGGTGCCACTTTGTGATTAAACAGCACAGTCCGTACCCCAACAGTTCCTGGAAAACACTGTTATATTCTTTTCTAATAATTTTCCCTTTTCCAGAACAACACATGAATGAATCATGTAGTGTGTTGGTTGTATCCTGTTTCTGGTAACTATGGATAAAGTTGATATAAATGTTGTGTGTGAGATTTGTATAGGCATAAGTTTTCATTTCTTCACTGTAAATACCACTGAACAGTGTGAGGTTGCTGGATCATATGGTAAATTTTTGTTGAACTGAATAAGAAACTTCCAAACTATTTTCCAAAGTGACAGCATCATTTTGCATTTCCACCAGTCCATATGGGGATATTCTGTGTATTATCCTATTATACTTCTAACATCCAGGGGACAGATAGTGATGACCCTCTTTTGTGATGGATGTTGGTAAATTATACCTTGTCTTTACTCTTTTTTTATTAGATAGAATAGAAGTTGATGCATTTTATTCATATATTCAAAGGAAGTGCTTTTGGATTCGTTGGTCCCTTGTTTTCTGTTTCAGTGATTTCTACCTTTGTTTACTTTCTTCTTTTAGTTTAGTTTGTAGTTCTTTTTCTGATTTCTAAAGGTGAAAGCTTACATTATTTATTAAGTTTAGATCTTGTCTTTTTATTTAATGTTATACATTTCTCTCTAACCATTCATTTTACTGTGAACAACAAATTTTAAGGTGTTATTTTCAACTATTTCTAAAATATTTATGCAGGTATGCCTATTATGCAGTGTAATTTGTAAATTACTATCATATGGAGGGATTAACAGCAATAATATCAAGATGGGATAGTTATAAATATTATTTAATACATAAAAATATCAATTTCTTTTGAAATTTATTTGACTGATTTCTTATTTAAAAGTATGATTAACATTCAAGTAGGATTTTAGAGCCATCTTTTTCTTACTAATTTCTTCTTTACTCTCTTGTGGTCCAAGAATGTACTTTGATTTCCATTCTTTGAAGTTTGTCACTCTGTTTTATTGTCAAGAGTGTGGTCTGATGATAAATGCTCCATGCACAGCTGAGGTGACTACACACTATATTGTCATTGGATAGAATTTCTATGCATTTCAGTTAGATCAAGTTGATTTATTTCTTTAGGCCTTCTGTATCCTTTTTGATTGTTTGATCGAACATTTACTGAGAGATGAGTCCTTATGTCTCCAAGTATAAATTCTCTACTTTCTCTGTAAGTTATATGAGTTTTGGCCTATTCCATTTTGGTGAACTGGGAGCCTTTGGGATGCAGTGGCAGGAGAATCTCAACTTTAAGATCAGCCTGGGCTACATAGTACATTCAAGGTCAGCTGAGCTACATAGTGGTACTCTGTCTCACAAAAAGCATTATTTCTTGCCATCATTAATATACTACATATTGTTGTAAATTTTCATTTCCTTTGTGTTTTGTACTCTGATATCATTGACACATTTTTTTATTAATTCCCATATTATTTTTTAATTACAGATGTAGAGAGTTAATGTGTGTTGTATTTGTAATTAAGTATACACCTTGAAACCATCATCAAAATCAATGCTATAAACTCATTCATCACATTCAAATATTTCCTCAAGTCTCAATTTTTCTTCCAATTTGTGGTTAAAACATTTCACGTGGGATCTATTCTAGCAATATTTAGGCTATGACACAGTATTGTTAATTATAGAACCAAGGCTGCACAGTAGATCTCCAGAATTTATTTTGCATTACAGAACCTTTGACTCTTAGACCAATAACTCACCATGTGCCTCTGTGCCAGGCCTTGGTAACCATCCTTCTGCTTCTTTGTTTGACTGGTCTAGATTCCACAAATGAGTGAGTTCATACACATCCATCTTTCTGTGTGTCAAGCTTACTTCATCTATCAGCTCTCTGGATCCATTGTTTTTCCAGTGTCTTCATTTTAAGGGTTAGTAATCTTCCACTGTTTGAATATACCATATTTTCTTTATGTGTTTGTCCATTGACATTTAGCTTGTTTGTGTATTTTGGCTACTTTAAATAATGCTGCAATAGACAAAGACCTACTTTCTTTGGATATATATCTAGTTGTAGGATTGGTGGATCTTATGACAGTTCTATTTTTATGGGTATTGTGTTATTTTCCATCATAATGTCATTTTAATAACTCTATAACCTCTAAATTATAAATTTACTTTTTAGCTATCACTTTATTTTATCCAGCCAGCTCCAATATGTTGAAGATATCCCAATTGATTTCAAGGTTAGGATTGTTAAAGGAGATGTTGGGGGATGTCGAAGACTCTACTATGAAGAGCTCTTGCACAGAAATCATCCTTAACCCCCATCACCTGTCCTAGTCCATCTTGACTGCTATAACAAAAATACCACAGACTGGGTGTCTTAAACAACCAGTATTTATTTCTTACTGTTTTTGGAGGCTGTAAATTTGAGATTGAGGTGCCAGAAGAGTTGGGTACGCTGACTTCCAGGTTGTAACCTAATGTCTTCTGAAATCTGTATGTAGTAGAGGGAGGGCAAAAAAGATCTCAGGGAGCTTCCTCTTAAGTGTACTAAACCTGTCATGAGGGAATATTTCATGACCTCATCACTTCCCATAGCCCCCCTCCTAATACTATCACAGTGGAAGTTAAGAGTTTTAACATGAAATTTTGGGGCACCCAAACCTTTGCTTCATAATGTCATTCCACTAATCAAGTGAGGTTTGCCTCTTACTTGCCTTCCCAAGTATAGAAATTACTTTGAATGTACTCATCCTGTGGACTTGAAGGAATAGGGTGGGAATGAAAGACTTCCCAAAGTTATTTAATCCTAACTTCTTAACTCTATTCCTTTTCTAAAACGAGTTTCTGAGATGCCAGATTTTATTCCTGAAGACATCCTCAGAGGTCCAGTACCTCTGGTGTTGGAGCAGACTTGGTGTGTCCAAGCAGTAGTGGGGATGGGTCAAGGTCTGAGTTGCAAAACGTTTTGTACGTTATCCTCCCACCACCTCCCATGTGTTCCATGAACCATTCTCCACGTTCACTAGTTCAAGCACAGTTCTTTAATAAAGTAAAGTTTTTCACATTGCTGTATCTAACACAATGTTTTTCTACCACTGTTCCTTTCTGGATTTGATTTTGCCAAAGGTGACCAATATCGTCAAGAACAATTTGATTAAATAACTGTTGTAATTTCCCCAGACATTTATGGAGAACCTCCTCTGTGTTGAGCATTCTTTGAAGCTGTGGATATTCAGAGATTAGGAGTGTGTGATACTTCTTTACCCTTAGGAAGTTTACCACCTATTGGAGAAAAGGCACAGATCATATACTGCTTAATGATGGGGATGCAACTTAGAAACATGTCGTTAGGTGACTTTATCAATGTCAGAGCATCATAGAGTATGCTCCCACAAACTAAGATAGCTGTGACATCACTAAGTGACAGAACCTTATGGGATCACTGCTGTACATGAGTTCTGTCAATGACTGAAATATCATTATGTGACATATTATCACATATAATTACTGTATTTGAGTTACTTATAAAAATCTACGGAAAGACAGCTGAAGAGCACATTAATAGTACCTGTGAGATCTGACTTCATCAAAGCTCAATGATAGCCACTTACTTTGTTGCTTAAACCCTGAAGCCTTGATGATTGTTCTGAGTCATAGCTGAGGCTTGTGCAATGTTGTCATTACCAGAGTAGCTTTTTAAGAAACTGTTTTCCAGGGTACTCCCTTAAGTCTTCCAGCATAGAGATCCAGATCCTATAAAGTTATTCCCAAGTAACTTTATGTCCAGTTGAGATCTGTTGTTATACTTATTATCTATCACATGCTATCTTTGCTAACATTAAATTATTCTAATCTTAATAAACTGGTGGTCTCCTGCTCCCTCAAAATTTAATTTAAAGTGGTCTTATGTAGTTCAATAAGTTACTTGGGAAACATTGTCATTCTTATTGATTTTTCTGAGATATGCTCTATTTCTTTGTTAAGGAGTAGCCAAGGCTCAGAAAACTGACATTTATAATAAGCCCAATATATTTCAATTCAGAGTTTCTTGAAGATGTTTGTTTGACTGTATCAGACATACATCAGCAAGAGAGAATTTCTAGTTCATTTTCTAAGTACATTCTAAAACATAGCATTTCAAATGCCAGTTGGCCTCTTCAATTCTTTAATGAACACAAAACATAGCGTGCTTCATAAATTATGTGATATTAAGTATGAAGATTGTTGGAATTCTTAAGAAAAGAAACTACAAAATTCTCACTGCAGATTGTAGACTATCAGGAACAATCAGTATGCATGCTGACAGTTACTGAGCAAAGTGTCCAATGTAGCCAGGTAAAGGTTGAGTGAAGTGTTTACATTGAGTAAATTGTCTACTGTAGAATTTGCAGTGGCAGCAAAACATCTTAGTCCTTTATGTCATTTGCCAATGGCATAAGAGCAAACCACTGTAAGTTTATACCTGGAGGATAAAAAGTGTCTCCATGTATGTGACAATCTTAACTGTGTTAACACAACTTCAGTTGTACAACTCATGAGTGAAGGCTGGTTTTACAAATCATTGCTGGAAAATACTGTAGAAGAAATATGTACTTGAAAATAATCAAAACAGAAGTAAAAAAGTAATAAAATTATTAAAGTTTGTTGTATCAATACAATTATCATCATCACATTTTATGTATATACTGTGAAATTGCTTTTGAGTGCAGTCAGGTATTTTGACCTGGGAACAATTAGGGCTCATTTAGCAATGGATGTTGTCTATATCAAATTTAATAACTTGTAAAATCTTCAACATAATGCTTGAAGTGGTATGCGAGTGTTTATACTCACTTTGATATGTCTCACTTGTTTTTGGTGGATAGTAATGAATATATTTTATTTGAGTTTATGATGACTCAGAATTTTCTTCTTTGGTGGAATGCTTCTGGGTTTCAGATTATTGAAAACACTGATCTGTCAGATGCTAAGCTTTTATTTGTGGTACACCACAAAAGCAGCCATCTATAAGGCAGCAGTCCACTGGAAGTTCATGTAGTTTCTGAAACAAGCTTTATTTGCAAGCTCTTTGGGCTCATTTACTTTCATTGCCTCTCCATCTGTTTCATTTGGTTTCTCAACTTTAGCACGATGGAATGACAGACCATCTAATTCAACCTGTAGTGCTCAGTTCATTTAACTAGGTCAATGGCTGGTTATGATAGAGGTTGTGTGTGTGTGTGTGTGTGTGCTTGGATTCACTTAAAAGAGACCTAAATATCCAACTAGCAAGAGCAAAATAAATCTCACAGAAAATGTATTTGCTACAAATCCCCAGTCAGATTCAGTCAGCTAAGTAAATTTTCGGAAATATCATTAGTCTCAAAATATTACAATGGTTTCCTAAGATGTCACATTCTCCGGGGAGTCACCCTCCAGTAAATGACACGAGAATCATTAATGGCAGTTAATACTGAAGAGGGGAAATAAGGAGGACTTTCTTTAACCATTTTATGCACCACTATATTGTTGAAATTTTTAAACAATGACACTTACTACACTTTGGTTTATAAGGTAACAATAGGAAAAATTGTTAAGGATAGATAATAGTTTTATAATCTATACACTGCTTTGTAATTATACACTGAACCAGTTCATGAGATGATAGAATTGAGTATCTAGATAGATAGATACAGATATAGATATATTTATATATTGCATGAATGTGTGTAAGGGACCAGTATTTCCAACATGGAATGGGGTAGAGAGGAAGGTGTTTAAGAGACTGAAAAGTGGTCTCCTATAATGCACACACACACACACACACACACATTTATATACAGATGAAGAATTAGCAGATGCCCACTCTTTGAACATGTATGAGCAACCCTGAACCATTTTTACCTTTTTATTTTTTGATGTTGTTTTCTTTGTTATTCTTTTATTTAACCAAAGGAAAATTCATATAACTTAAAGTTAACCACTTAGTAAATTCACAAGCCAAACTCTACAATGTCATCATCTCAAAAGACAGTCTGTTTCCCATGATCCTTTTGTCTTAGTTATTGGAAAACAACAATTTGTCTACTATTTCTGTGGAATAAACCTATTTTGGATAATTCTTGCAAATCTAATCACACAATATGTGACTCAGGAACATTTTCTGATGTCTTTCATGTAGCACATTTGTCCAAGTTCATGCACTTGGTAATAGCTGTGCTTTATTCCTTTTTTGTGGTTGAATGATATTCCATTGCATGGATAGGTCACAATTTATTTATCCATTTATTTGATGGTGAATGCATTTTTCTACCTCTTTTCTGTTATGAACAGTACTGTGGTGATCATGTATATGCCAGTAATTGTTTGAATATCTGTTTTTAATTTTAGGACTGTATATATTTTGGTGAAATTGTTGATTTCCATAATTCTATGTTTGTTTTTTGAAGAAACACCCAACTGCTTTTCCCTGCATTTTTTCAACTGATGCTTCATTTTCTTCTCTCCATGTTTCTTCTTCCCCATCTGATCACTCTGCTGTTCATTTTTTTTTTTTTGGTGGTACTAGAGTTCGAACTCAGAGCTTGCTAGGAAGGCACACTACCACTTGATGAATTCTGCCACCCCTTTTTGGTACTGAATATTTTTGAAAGAGGTTCTCTAGAACTATTTGACCAGATTGGCTTTGAACCATGAGCCTCCTGATTTCTGCCTCCTTAGCAGCTAGGATTACAGCCATGAGCCTCAGGTTTGCTGTTCTTACGTAAAGCAACAGTAACGTTTCAGAGAGAGCACTTAGCTTATGTGTGAGGCCTGCCTCTTACTGTGAATTTTGGTAAAACACTTCACAGATCCACAATTTCCTCTCCCTATAATGTGGGATAAAGTTTGTGTCACAGAGTATTGGGAATATTAAATACTATAAAGTATGTTAAAGTGTGAACTTTGTAAGCATTTTGATGCTAACCAAAACGTGATTTGAGCAGGGTCATTAATTCTGTAAGGTATGGGAGAGCATTTTCAGCCTCTTAAACTCCTCCCTCCCTACCACACTTCATATTTGAAGTCCACACCCATTAAACACAATCCTGTGCTTATAACCACATTCAAATTAACAGCAGCATAGTAGTTATATTTCACTAATTTTATTCCCTTTAAGGGACAAAATATTATTCTGTTAGGGGAGAAAGTTTGTTTGGTGATTATGCAAGTTTTGAATGATCAATATTTGTTTTCTAGGAATTCCATTCTGTACTTGTCTAAAATCTTCTTCACTCCTCCATTCAGGTTCCTCAAACGATGTTGCACCTTTTTTGGAGGACATCCAGAGTCATTCCCGTTGCTGGGGAAGTCATCCACGATTCATTGGCACTCCCTCCCTGGCTTCACTACCTTCTATTTTTCTCTGCTGTAGTGACACTGGTCTTCTTGTTTTATCTCCAACACATGGACCCACCAAGGATCCTTTACATTTCTTCTTTCTAGGATGTTCTACCCACAGTTGTTATGACAGCTAATTTAACATTTCACACCAGTAGTCAATAGATACCTTTAGAGAGAAGTTTTTCCTGAACATTTGTCTAAAACTATTCCTCTACCTTATTAATTTCTGTCCCCTTATCTATATTTAATTGCTTTTGTCATGACACTTGTATCATGTGTAGTGTTATATGTTAATTAATTTATTTACTTTTTAATTTCTTTCTCCAATAGGATTTAATAGCAAGGTCTTTATTTTCTTTTTAACCATTCTTTACCAGGCATGTAAAATAGTGTCTGGTACATTGTGGGTATCTCAATAAATATTTTTGGGAAAATGACCATTAATACAACTCATAATCTTTTAAATCATTAACTTACTTTCTCAGAAGCATTACATTCATTATGCAAAAACAAATTGCCCACTAAAGCACAATTAAAACTTTTGTTAAATTTCCCTTTTATCTACCAATGAAATATGAAAGATTTAAAGGTAGAGTATGTGTTAATGTAGGTTTTAAACTCCCACAAGCCTAAGAGTCTGTCCTTTTACATTTGCTATAGGAAATCGCCTATTATGAGTTCTGAATTAATATGCCTCATGATTGATTTAAAATGCATGGTGTTTTGCACTGGTATTTAGCCAACATCTATATTCAATTAAATCACCATTACAGTTGCCTGGGTTTGTGCATTACACTAATGGCAAGAGCTACACTACTTGCAAGGGCTGAATTTTATTTGGGGATGATAAAGGTAACATTCCCAAGTCTGGGTGAGATGCAGAAATTTCAAATTCTGTCTCCATAAATTACTATATGGAAAGTACAAAGTCAACTCACATGAGCACCTAATTTTAAAATCTCCTTGAGCATGTAAAAAGAAAACAAAGGTATTCCTCACTTCTACTAAGCTTTGGGAATAAGCTGGAGAACAGATTTGCATTAAGTTTAACTGTAAAATGTGTCACTTTTCCTTGTGGTTGAATCTGCAGGCAACATCTCGTGCTGTAGCTAATTCACCTGCTCTGCCAGGTGTCCTCACCCACCATATGTATAAATATTTGTCTAAAATTCTTCTTTTTTTATCATTCTGTTTTTGTGTATATTAGAAGAACCAGAGCCAATTTGCTAGGGAAGAGTAGCATTTCCAGGTTTTTTTGGCTGTTGATGACTTTGAATAGTTCCTTTTGTACTTGACTGGTATAAGACAGTCCCTGAATTTATTCTTGAAATAAATGCAGCCTCAGTGCATTAAAAAGTAAAACAAAAGGCAACCTATTACCCTTCCAAGTTGCATAAATATGTGAACATCTTTCCAACATGCCTATTTCTCTGGGAATCATTTCACACATTTTTTCTGCCGTGACAAGGTTATTGATTTTGAATTAGATAGACTTGGACTTGAATTTCATCTTTTCCTTCCATAAGACTGCCATCTTGAGAAAATTATTTGATGTCTCCAGACCTGAGCTTGTTCATCCATGAAATGTGTGAAACTGCAGGGCAGAGAGGACAGGTAGTTCTTCCTGTATAGGTCACCTTCTCCAAGAGACCGTCCCTGACTCCGTGCAAAAGGGCACCCTTGTCCTGTGATATAGGGAACATCTAATGTTGCATATGGCCTATAATCCATCCTTACTTTGGCAAAGCCCACAGAGGGATGCTGGAATGCCTGAGCATTGTACTAGTCATGTGCTTGACTGGATGAATGAAGTCAGGTCAGTAGATCAATGAAGACACATATCTTTGAAAATAAGGCAGAGCTCTCTATTTTCATAGAGATTAGGGGAAGATTAGAACACTTCAACAACAACAAAATAATAAGAAAGAAAGTAAATAAATAGAGTTACTCAACAGTGGTCAGGAAGTTGAATCTCATCAATGGAATCTTACCTACCCTATTATTGATTTATTTTTTCATTTCATAGGTTTTTCACATGGATTTTTCTTAGAAGTGGGTTGGCTAGGTTGAAAATTGCACAAAACTAGGAACTAAAAAATTAGAAGTTTGGTTCCTTTTTTGATTAATGAGATGAGTAAAATTAGGAGGATTGGTAAGTCATGTCTCTAGAAAATAATCTTACCTTATTTCATTTATCATCATTATAAATTAAGAGAAACAGAGAAGGCTGTCCTGTCTTTTTATCTTTTAGCATCTTTGCAATTCTTGGCTTCTGTGCCCATTTGGGTCTAGAATTTTGGAAAAGTAATTTCAATGGGGGTGTAGTTATTTCTAGGCCAGGCTGATTTATTGAACACAACCAAAAACATTTTTGGACTATTTACTATTAAAACCTGTTTCTGAGGCCATTATATGGTTCTAAAAATGTAACTTATTGGCCTTGAATTATATCTGAAGGTGAAATGAAAATGTCTGCAGTGGCAGGTAGAATATTCTTTAAATCATTTCTTTGCTTCTTATTTTTATGGATTTGGGAGTCATTTAACAAGTCTGACTCTCAGTGCTTTGATCTGCAAAATAGGCACAATAATATCTAATTTTCAGGGTTATAGATGAGATTAAATAACCTAACCAAGATACCTTAACTATTTTGTAACTTACTTTATTGCTTTTCAAAGGAATAAACAAACTTGAATGATGTGATATTGGAATTATAACTAGTGCTTAGGTTTGCTATAGACTTTATGCTTCTTAGTCCTTATAAGGTACAACTTTATTCTCTTATTTAACTCTTACAACAAAACATAACTCCATGTGTGTTCAAGTTATAGAAGCTTCATAATAAAATACAAATAACATTATATTGGGGATAAGTCAGACACCCACATAGAACTCTTCTCACATGTCTATTGTCAAGAGAGATTTGCTGATTTTATCTTTCGTGTGTGTGTGTATGTGTGTGTGTGTGTGTGTGTGATTGTGGGGTTTGAACTCAGGGCATCACACTTGCTAGGCAGATGTTCTTCTGTTTTAGCCATGCCTCCAATCCTGTTTGTTGTGGTTATTTTGAAGATAGGGTCTCTCTTTTTTGCCCAAATGGGCTGACAGGGCTACCCTCCTATTTTATGCTACCTCCTTTGCTTGGATGACATGTGCATGCTACCACTCCAAATTTCCTCCATTGAGATGAGGTCTTACAGATGTTTTTTGGCCCAGGGTAGCCCTGAACTGTGATCCTCCCCATCTCAGCCTCCCATGTAGCTTGTGATGACAGGTGTTCACCACTGTGCCCAGCTATTGTTTGAGATGGGGGTGGGGTGTGTCTTACAGATTTTTGGCCCAGATTTGCCTGAACCATGATCCTCTGGATCTCACCTTCCTAACTGAGTCACTGGTGCCTGGCTATTCTTTAATGAGACTATTTGAACCTCCTAATTATCTGTGTGTAAACTTTCCTTTAATTTCCTTCTATGTCTAACCAATATTCTACAACTCAGAGTATATGAGACAGTCTGTGTAGATTATGGAAGACTTTTGAGAGACTTCAACTGGTTTTAATAATAGGTGGTTTTAACCCTATATACAGAGCCTGGAATTTAATGCTCTTGTAAGTTGTAACATTGCATGCAAATAGTTACAGCAAATTATTAGAAGCAGAATAGTTCTAATGTATTGTGAGTAGGTATATAACATTTTTAATGGGAGTCAT
This sequence comes from Castor canadensis, assembly GCF_047511655.1. Classification (NCBI taxonomy): domain Eukaryota; kingdom Metazoa; phylum Chordata; class Mammalia; order Rodentia; family Castoridae; genus Castor; species Castor canadensis. The sequence continues at coordinate 34,640,563 of NC_133404.1, read as the reverse complement.
AACAGTCTTTGGTTAGCATCAGCTCTCTTTGATGGTGGACCAATCTGACTTTCTGTATGCTCAAGTTGGTTATTTCTGAAATTAACTCATTTATAAATCTTTTCTGGTCTTTACTACTACTTCCAGTAAAGGTTTTCCTTTTCTCTCTCCCTTCACCTAATACCTTGTTTTAGTAACCTTCATAGTTTCCCAGAGTACTAGAATCTTATTTTGATTTTATATCTACTTACTTGTCCAAAGACTGATCTCCTTAAGTACTTCTCTAAAACCATGTTCCTACCCAGTTAAACTATCTCCATTTGACTTCAGCATTTCTGGAATTCTGTTTATTCCTGCCTCTGGATTCTCTGTTGACACTGTTGATTCTGCTGGGATGTCACTGTGGCTATATCAATCTCCTCCTGTCATCCCCCCATACTCATCTCCATTCTAGACAAGTGAGCAAAAAGGATAGCTCCTAGAGAATATCTTAATTCTTTTAATGTGTTCACTTTTTTTTTTGTAAATCTACTTGCAAGTGGAGCAAGGAATTGCTACTAGAGATTATTGCAAGTGGGTAAGCATCTGATGCTTCAGTAATTCAAGGCTCCCTATAATAGTCACTTAAGTGATTTAAGCAGTCAAATTTTGAAAAGATATATATTTGACTCTGATTCTCCTAAATCCATCTGTTCACAGTGGCTGTATATATCTAACTGCATGTAATTTCAAATTGTTGAACTTTAGGACATTGAGCTTTACAGTTAGAAATAGGAAGTTATTAATAAAATTATTCAGTTTCCCATAGCCTCTTTGATACAGTGATCTGGGTTCTTGGGGTGGAAAAAACATATTCTAAAAGATCTGTGGGAGATCAAACTTCAGGATAGAAATCAAACAACATCCAACCGTTTCCATTTTTCAAAAGTATCAGACTTTTGAAATATAAGCTTTTGGAATATATAGGCTGCTACCATTGTGATGACTTACTAAGGTGCATTGGTTACAACTCTTTATTTTCTCTCTGTTTCCAGATTTAGATTCTTCCTTTGTCAAGCTTAAAAAGAAGAAAAAAATAAACTAATCCTTTGAAGCTGAAAGAGAAACATTTGGTCTTCTGTAATCATCAGTTCTTAGCCTAATGTGGCAGATCTTAGGGAAGCTAACAGACCTGCAATCCTAATTGCTGTAAGTTGCCTTCCATGTGTACACAAGTAGCAGTCAGGAGTGAGTGTGCATTGACCACTGACCTCTGTTTCACAGTTCTGAACATCCTTACTGTAGAGCTTTACCTATGTGACTCAATGTCAAGCTAACTATGGGTGCCTAGGCATTTATTGCTGGGAGGAAGTTGTTTCAAAAAACTAACTTTATAAGAAAAGAAGGAAAGTCATCAAGGAATGATTTCAATAGCAATTATTCAAATGCTAATTGAGTATGGATTCTTATTCCCACTTTAAAAAATTCATATGGTGTTTGTGTGTGTGTTTATGTATGTGTATATACATATATGCACATAGAAAGTTACTGTTATTAAATCCACTTTCACAGATGGCAAGACTTCAATAAATGCTTGCTGAATTGAAAACAATAACCTACGTAAATGACCTTGTATAACAAATATTTGCAAACTTGATTTAGTTGCAACTGGTGGTACACATATGTAAACACACACACAAACACTTTAAAAATTGTGATTTAGAGGTGAGTTGCCTCTCATTTTCTAATCTACGGCTGATCATTTATCTGTAGTATCAAAGTTAGTAGGTCTTCCTCATAACATGACAAAGTACTAATAACCCCAATACTTCTAGAAGTGCTTAGGATCAGATAATATATTCTTCAGCTCACTGTCTCAGCTATTTTTTCTCCAGTCCCTCACTGAGTCTTTATACTCAATCCTTACAAAAAGCAAATGTTCTTCATCAGGTCTTATGTTCTGTTAACTCAGGAATGTGAACTGGCTCTCTAGGGAGCAAAAGGGTAGGGGAATATAGTCATGAACTACAGCCTAGCTCAAGAACAAAAGTTCTTTGAAGCATTATGTATTATTTCAAAACATTCCTGTGAATTTTTTCGTTCAGTTTTATTATATATGTATAGAATTAGATGTTAAATAACTCTCCCCCTCCTTTCAACTAAAGGAAGTTGAGTATTCTCATGGTTGTTCAGTGGATTTTAATATACATTCATGGAGGAATTGAGGAATTGGCATACATCATTTTTTTTCTTTTGGATGGTACTGGGGATTGATCTCAAGGACCAGTTGAGCCATGCCCTAGTTCTTTTGTTACTATTAGTGCTTCTTTTTAAGATAGGGTGTTTTTCTTTTGCCTTCAGATCATGATCCTTCTACTTCCACCTCCTAAGTAGCTGAGATTGTTGGCCTATGCCAATATACACCAGTGCAGCATATATCAATTTTAAAACTTTGAGGTTTGTTTAGGTTAGTTTCTCATCTGCTAGTGACTGACCTCAGATCAACTTTGTGGTAATCACTGGTCTGTGGATCAGTCCCCAGATTTCCTTTGTTTTCCAACACAATTTGGAGTTCACTTTCCATTTTGTTTTAGAGCTGATTTCCAAGATACAATAAAGAAAGTGTTGTCTCCCTCCATCCCTTATTCAGACTCAAAGGAAACTAGACCTCATGAATACATTTTTAAACTACATCAAGCAGTTGTGCTTCTGTTTGATGAAAACTGCCCTGAGGATTCACCATGTGACTTGATGTAGCTTGAATTCTTACTGATCCATCAGAAATAGAATGTAGAAACTGAGTTCAGTCACAGTAGGGCTGGCCAATAATAATGAGTTTTCTAAGTCATGATATTATGCATCTCAAGTATCTTAACTGACCCATTCAGTCAAAATGTATTCACCAATAAGTTCACACTTTAAAAACAACATTGCTTCACAGTGGGATTTATGTGCGTTTTCCATTTATTTAAAATTCTGGAGGACATATGGATACATCCTCTTTCCAAGATTACCCTTTTCATTTGTGCTTAAATGTGCTTATTTCCTAAAGTAGAGAAAGAGTTGTTTAGAATGGAAAGTCCACATCATCTGATCCATGCAGTTACAGATACACTATCCAAAATTAAAACTTCCCTAGACGTCTTCCTTGTTTCCTCACACCAACTCTATCTGCAAACCTCGGCTCCTTAGATTTTCCTACTCAAAATTGGCTTCACCAAGGCTTACTGAAAACTTGGTCTGAGGGTGAGGGCTTTTAGGTAAGGGAGCCTCATGCACCTCATTGCTCCCTGAGACAGAGGTGTGTGGTGGTTACAGTGCACAGTTACTAAAGTTCTGCTGCTTTTGACCTTTGTGTACAAATTATTGAACTTTTCATGGCTTCAGTTTTCTCATCGATAATATGCAGATGCAAATAGTTTCCATTTCATAGGATTATGGTGAAAGCTTGCTCGGTTATGCATAGGAGACATTTAGACAACCCAGGTCAAGAATAAGCATTCCGTGTAACTCTTCATAATCTTCTGATTGTCCCTTCCTCTCTCTTGCAAATCTTCCCTTGTCTTCCTTCATACTCATGCAGATTTCTCTTTGGATATCAGTTCAACAACATTTTTTCTTACTTAACAGAAACCTGAGATGTATTGACATATTTATTCAAAGAGTTAAAATTATATTGAAAATAAAATCATATTTTTCCTTTCTTATAATGCATCAGTGAGTGGCAAGTGATCATTTTGTTTTTGAGATTGTGGATGCCAAGCTAGTAACTTTCCTCTTTCTTCTTTCCTCCGTTTTTCTTCTCCTTCTTCCTGAATAGTTGTGTCACAGGCACTAGATGTCACTTGGAGGATCCATGGACACACTAGAGGGTTCTTGCTCTCAGAACACTCTCAAGAATAAGAGGCTGGAGCATCAGAGTTACAGGCAGGAAAGAAACTTTATTGATAGAGAAAGGCTGAGTGTAGGGATGCACAAAGGGGTCTGGAAAACAGGTGCCCCCTGAGTGCTGCAGTGGGGGGATATATCTGTGTAAGGCTTCCACCCTAACCTAAGGAAGAGTTCGTTGGAATCCTATAGGTCCATTATTGGCACACATGGCCTCCTGTACCTCCTGTTCCTCTGGCTGAACTGGGTCCTCTGCTTCTCCCAGGTTGCCAGGGCTTCCACATTCCTAAGATGTCCTGGGGCTGATTCATGTCACGGGACTGCTACAGTTACAGAAATTCTGTAATAAAATTGCCCTTCCTTGCAAACTGATGATCTTCTTAATCTCATCCCTGAATATATTGTCACATTCAAGACCTACTACCCCTCCACACACCATTAATTCTACCTGAAATTCTATTTCCCACACCTTCCATTGTCTAGTGTATATGCATGCTTTAGAACCCAAGTCCTATATTATCTCCTCAAGGGTAAATAATCTGCAATTCAGTGGCCTTGCATATATTTCCAGCATTTTTAAAATATTCATAATTAGGTTCCTAGGTCTTTATCTTCCCTGTGGAATCAAAGCATTTTAAGGCCAAAGACTTTGGGTTTCTCTCTTAGTTCTGTTGTATCAGCTATGGTATTTACATACAAAAACATCTTTTTTGTTTTAAAAAAATGCATTTTAATTTGGGATGAAACAATTCAATTCTAAAGAGTATTAACATAGCTTCTTTATACAAATTACTCTTTTAAAATTACTTTTTATTGTTCTTTATCCTAATAGTTCTAATTATCATAAATATAAAAGTGATGTACATTTCCTTATTTTTTGACATGTAAATGCATGCATATAATGTACTCTGATCAAATTCACTTCCTCTATCATTCTTTCTCAAACTCATCCCCAATTTTTAACCATCTTCTGTGGGTTTCATTATGCTTACAACATTATATATATATACACACTTTGAGCATATTCACCCCCCAACTCTCTCCTTTCCCTCCTCTGTTTTCCCACTGTGTCTCTTACCTAAATAGTCCCCCTTTAGTAAACATGTTACATTATTCTTTTTTGGTATAGATTGCACATATGAACCAAAACATGCAATATTTCTCTTTATGAGCTTAGCTTCTGCTGAATAACAGAAAAATGTCTTTTGAATGAATGAATATCTGGATGTGAAAAGAAGAATTTTTGTCAATTTCTTACACTAGAGATTGGGAAAAGGAAAATTAAAAGGCAACGCAAAGTACCAAGATTTGGGGTCAATTGAAGTGTTGTGTTCTCTTGGTTCCCAACTGCAGGTCACACCAACTTTCCAACACCTCTCCCATAGCTGCCAAGAAATCCACACTTAAACTGAATTACACTATTCCAGTGACCGGAAGGAACCAAATCATTTAGCATCTCTGAGCAATAATCAACATTTTCTAGCCCACTAGAGAGCAAGGACTTTGTCTTTCATGTCTGTATTGGCAGAATCTGGCAGTCTCTATTCTTAGTGGGTATTTAGTCACCGTCACCATTTATGATTGGGTGGGTGAATGGACCCATGCTCCTCACTGCTGTACAGATGCTTATGTGGCAACTGTTCAACTCAAAAGTCTGGGAGTACATACCTGAAAGATTTTGTAATTACAATTGAACTGACTGCTATCATCCTACTGAGATGGGGAGAGGACACTGATGAATAGTTTGGTATAATTTATAGGTACATGCCCTGGAAAAAGTTACATGGATAACATGACTTCTTTGATCTCTCTAGCTGGGAAAACATACAGCTGATGACAAATGAGAATTCATAGTTATTATCACTTTATATAAACTATTCGGTATCAACTTATAATTGAATTAACTAGACTTTCTAGACACCAAAAAATAGACATCTCTAGCTAAGAACAAGATTGATGTTTAAAAAGATTTCAAAGATCTGCTGTTATATATAGACTTTAGGTTTCTCTAAGATGTGTGCTGAGCATGGAACATCATACATTTCCTCTGAAAAAAATCTTAAATGCTATGACATTAGCCACTTGCTTATAATTAAAGTATGCTGCCATTTCACCAAGCTTTCATTTACAGGAGAAAGTGCAAATTCCATTTCCCTTGAACTTTAGCTACTTCCAACTTTTTTCTTTGTTCTTTTCTTTAAAGCTTTGCAACAAATGCATCCCCATATGTTTATATTAGTTAATCTAGTATTAAACATATTGGCTGTGCAAAATGTTGGCACCCATTAATAAATGTTTTCATTTTTTCATTCTCTCTCTCTTTTTTAACTTTAGAGTCTTCCTTTGACTACACAAGCAACAGCTGTCTAGCTGCCTGCACAAGACTGGATCTAATGCCTCTGCTGAAATCTAGGTCAAAACACTTGGAATGCATGAATATCAAACAGAGTTTTCAAAACAGCAAATGAATACATCTTTAACTGGTGACATTTTCCTGTAGCATATGGCTGCAAGCTCAGGGGACTGAATGCTTTTTTTGATAAATATGCTCCATCAAAAACTAAGGGACGGCATAGACTCTTTCCACCTTCTGCTTTTCCTTATGAAATGATAATGCAAACTCATAGATAGACATGACGATCACAAGATTTTACCTCCAGACCTACTCTAAACACACATTTCCTTTTTGGATGAGTTGCTTTGTCCTGGGTTGGGTTTGGGTTCATATACTGCCATCAAAGGTGACAGCCAGTGGGAGATGGTAGTTTCCTTCCTTAGGCAGAATTGGATTGGTGGAAAACTTTGAAAAGTTGATGCTCACCAATAAGAACTGGATAGGTCAGTCACATGAGTGACTTATAGCCACAGCAGCAAAGAGTTAATCCAGGTCCCTTTTTAATGTCAATATCAAGGGGCTGGGTAATGATTTACCAATGAGCAACACGAGAAAAGCCCTGTGCAATTGGAGGTTTGTTCCTTAGTTGTGGGTCTGTCACCAATAAGCCAAATGTGGCCCTAGATATGTTATCTCTGTGACCTCTCTATCCTTCTCACTAGTAAAGTGAAAGGAGAAGGCTGTATTATTTTAAGTTTTCTCCCAGTTCTAAATCCCCAAGTTTATATAAGTTTGTGAAGTTGTTTTGTTTTTAATTACATTATGTTGCTTGTGGTAGCATTACTGAGAGAACAGGCTTTGAATTCATGTTTGATTGGCTTATTATTCATTTTTTTAAAGAAAAATTTTTCACTTCTCCTCACAAATAAAACAACTCAATAGTGGAGCTATTTCAGTTAAGCAGGAGGAGGGAGGAAGGCTAGCTTTCATGCAACATCTGAAACCTGTACATGACAATTGTGGGTCTCCCCAAGTTCAGGTTAATAATCACTGGTTTAGAAATGTGTATTTTACTAATGGAGGCAATGGTAGATAGAAGCATTGGAAACTGTTTCTTTCTATTTGCATTTGGCTAAAATGTATTAATCAAACATAATACATTTCAGTTGCAGGTTAATCATTAAGCCTGATATTCAGTTCCTGATTTGGATTTTGTTTAAATAATAACCAGTAGAACTTGTGATTGTCAGAGGAATGCATTAACAGATGTTTTATTCACAAAGGGAACTTGCAATCCTTTGTCTTGATTTAGTAATACTCAAGAATATTCTTGAAATTACACTCAAAGAAAATACATATCCCAAGGTGAATTCTCCTTTCCAACATACTCATTCTGTTCCTGAGTTTTACTCCTCAAAACCTATCACTGATAACAGATGCTTGTGTGGCTTTTCAAAGTAATTTATGCACGTAGATGTGAATGCATATACGTGTTTCTGTGTATATGTGTGTCTTTTCCAGTTTAGTGAAGTAGCAGTGTATGGTACATACATAAAAATGTTTCACTTTTTCGCTTTAATAGAATTATCTTAGGTATCTTAACAGGAAAGCACAATGTGCAACTTTCGTAAATCTGGGGGTTGAACCCAGGTCCTTGTACATGCTAGGCAAGTGTTGTACCATTGAACTTCATCCTTAGCCACTTGGGGAACTTTTCATAAAAGACCCTATAGTCCACAATTGTGGATATGTGAAAAATTTTAAATCAGTCAATCTTAACATTGACTTGGATTTACTTTATTTTTCTTACTTTTTTGTGCCAAATTAGCAACAAACATCCCTGTATCTATATCTATATCTATATATCTATATGTCTATGTCTATGTCTATGTCTATGTATATCTATCTATCTATCTATCTATCTATCTATCTATCTATCTATCTATCCATCTTTAAGAACATCTCAAGGCACAACTCCTAGAAATAAAAGTGCTGGGTCAAAGCATATGTGTGCATTTAATTTAGGTAGATAGTTCCAAATATTGTTTAACTATAGTTATTATTTGGAGTTTTAAAAAACAGGACTGTAGTTGAACATCTTTTCATATGTTTAAAAATTACTTGCATATAAAAACTCTGTTCATATCCTTCGTGCATAAGTGGAGTTAGAACAACTTAGTAGCCATCTGGAAAATAAAATAAAATCGTATTTCTACTCTATTTCCAACACCAAAATAAACTCCAGATGGATTAAAGATTTTATGCTAAAAATAAATACATTAAAGTACTATTAGAAAACATGAGCGGACATTTTTTGTAAGTAATCCAGAACTAAGGAACATCTCTAAGCAAAATGTAAACCCTACAATCCATGGTGCTCAAGGAATATAAATTAATAATGTAATATATATTGAAAAAATTTAAGATAAGTGATAAATTTAAATGAGTGGCAATGACCTATTTGACAAGAGTTGACTGGTTTAAATGGTTAATAGACGACACCCATTTAATCTCAGTCTGTAGAAAGTTGGGAGGCCATTGCTCTCATCCTAAAAATAGTCTGGATAAATTACAAAATCATAGTTTATGTAAAACCCATCAGAGGGCCAAGAACACAAAGAAGCCCAAATGAAATTAATTTCAGGAAGAGAATATACCTTCACAGAATCTAGTAGACCCACAGCTGATCTCATCTCTGATAGGACTAAGGAGGACAGGGAAGTGATAGTTGGGGGAAAAAGAAGACTGCCTAACCTTTGACAGTTTTTTGCTGACTCTGTGTTTGCTGGCATGACAGATCAGAATTCCAGTCTGAGCACATGGATTTTGTGCTCCCCAACTCGAAATCCTCCCCCCTGCACACAGGTGGTTTACCTGAGGCTGGTGACACTTTACTAGAGCTAAGAGTGATTTCTGTTGACCTGGAACAAGGAAAAAGTCCAAGACACACAGCCCTTCACAGAGAGCAAGACAACCACTACCCACACACAGAGACATACATATTTCTCAATGAATAATGTTTATCATTTTGCATGTCTTGAACTTTACAAAGAGTATACCATTCTGCAGGTAGTGTTCTAAATCTTCATTTTGCATTGAAATTATACTGACATTCATAATTTTTAGTGTGTCTATGTTTCAATTTGTTTTATTTCATTTATTCTCACTACACCGCCTTTTTCTGACTGTAACTTGATGTTTTTGTGCACTTTCTTTGTAGGAACACTTGCATTATTTCTGGGTAATGGAAAAGTCACCGTGAGCATCCTTGTACATGTTCTCTGGTAGACAGTGCTAGTTTCTACTGTCTATGAACCTATGTGAGAAAATTCTGCATACGAAAGAATACAACTTTACAAGATGATGCTAAATTATTTCCCAAATAGATGGCAGCCAATTTATGTATACTGCCAATAGCAAAGTGTAAAAGATTGTATTGAAACCTAACCTTCGAATTCTTGGTATTATCAAGAACTCCTAATTTTGTAAGATGAATAATTATAAGCAGGTATCTTGCTTTTGTCTTGATTTGCATTTCCGTAATTACCAGTGATGCTTCCTAAACATAAGTGTCTTCCGTTGTATGAAAAGCCTTTTAAGTCTTGTGTCCTTTTTTTTTACTGCTTTCCTTTTCTTAATGACTTTTAAGAGGTTCTTTATACTTACTTGTTACTAACTAGTTTTAACACTTATGTATTTCAAATACCCTCTTCTAGGATGAAGTGTTTCCTTACTTTCTTTACTCTAATGAAAGCTTCTTTCCCCAATAACTTCACACACATTTCTGTCGTGTATCAAAGTTCCACATGTCCATGGGCTATTTCTGATTTTCCAGTATATTCCATGGGTCCATTTGTTTGTCTTTCTATTAAAGTTGCATTGTCTTAATTACTATAACTCAACATGTCTTTTCATCCAATATAGGAAAACCCCCTCACCCTTTCTTCTTCAGAAGTGTGTTATGGTGGACTATCCTTTGCTTTCCGCACAGACTTTTGAGGAACCTTGGCAAATTCCCTTAAGAAGCCCATTGGGAACTTGAATAGGAATAAAGTACATATATTAATTTTATTAGCATATATTAGTTGTACAAAGGGGTTTCAGATTTAATCTCAGGATGTTCTTTCATGAATTTGTGTCATCACTTATTTATAAATTATTTAATGACTTAGAATAAAAAATTTAAATTTTGTGTATAGGTCTTCTCCATGTTTTTTGGTTAGATTCATAATAATACTTTATCATTTTAATTGTTCCCTAAAATTATGTATTTTTTATTGTGCTTGATGGGGGTACATTGTAGCATTTATAAAAGTTCTTGCAATGTATCAGATATATCATACTTGAATTCACCCTTTCCATCATTCTCCCTTATCCTCTCTTCCCCCATTCCTGGAATAGTTTCAACAGGTCTCATTTTTCCATTTATATACACGTGTACACAGTATTTGCACCATATCCGCCCTCTTACCCTTTTCCCTACCACCTCCCTCTTTCTACTGGTAACAACCCTCCCAGGCAAGACCTGTTTTGCCCTCCTATTCTCTGATTTTATAAAAGAAAACAATGGCATTTTTGCTTATTAAAGATAGCTATGCAGGGAGTTTTTTTGTGGCACTGCCATGTATATATGTATTATAACCTGATTTGGTTCATCTCTATTTTTCTTCTTTCTACTACCTTTCTTATGGCGGCTTCAACTGCTTTTAAAATTCTGTATTCATTGTTGTATAGAGGATACATCAAAACATGGGGCCTTTGGCTTTCTGAGCCTGGCTAACTTCACTGCAGATGACATTCTCCAGTTCCATCCATTCACTTGCAAACAACAAAATTTCATTCTTCCTATGAAAACAGCCAAGATGCCACACAACTGATGAATGGATTAAGAAAACATGACATTTATATAAAATGGCCTATTTATAAGCAATGTTTTCTAACTACATATTCAGTAGAAATGCTGTTGGTTCTAGAGAAGTAGACATCTTGCTAAATTCATGAATTTTCTTAATGATTTGCTTATATATTTAAGACCATCAGACCAACTATAAAGTAATCAGTTTTTATTTCCTCCTTTCCTACATTAATAGTGATAAGAGAACAATCCTGAGATACCCTACATTTAATTTCTTAGAGCTGGAGGATGGAAGGGGGTAAGGTAATCAATAACAAGGAACAGGCCTAAAACAACAAATGGCCATTTTCATTCTTGAATGGGTGTTAAAACTTATCCTGACCCCCGAGATGTCCTCACATTGTGCTTGCAGCCCCGCCCATTCAGACAAAGCAATTGCTTCTCCTTATATAGTGCCCTCCTATCCCAAGCTTTTCTGCTTTCTATAATCTTGTATCTCTTATCTACAGTCTGCTTTTGCCTTCCTGAGATATTCAATCTGAAGTACTCTAGCTTCTTAGGTCCTTTGGATTATTTTTACAACTGTTACCTAAACTTGCTGCTGGGGACTTGGGGGAATTTGCTGAGGATTGGTCTTTTCCTTCTAGCTAGTGATGCTAGCTAAGCCCTAGGAACCATTAGACATAAATTTCTTAAGTAAAAGTGTCCTTAAATTGTTTATCAAGAAGTGCCTCCATAAGCCACTCAAAGTCAGCATGGAACCAGGTTTTCAAGAGTGGACATGCACAAAAAAAGTCCACTTATTTAGAGGATCTTTTTTTTCCTTTGTCACAAGCTCACAGTCCTCTGGGGAAGGTCATGGTGATCAGCTACCTTGGATAGGGAACAGGGGAGAAACATGTAAAGAGGTTTGAGGCTTGATAACCATCCCTGTCAGGGCCCCAGTGTCCCCAAAACAACCCTTCTCAACATTCAATCAACAAGTAGCTTCTCTCTTTTCCCTTTCTATGTATTCCATCCATTTGGGAAAACAGATGTGAGTTTACCTCCTGTTTCACTGATGGCTGGTCCTCAATGAAAGCTCCTTTTTCTGGAAAATCCCTGGTTCCATTACTTTACCATCTATGCCTGCTGGATGGTGAGCCCTTGCTTCATTTCACTGGGATACGTAATGGATCATTAAATCTTTTGATTTCAGACATCCTTAGGCCTCTAAAGTTTGGTTCAACAGTGCCTTTGATTTTTTTATACTTTTCTCGGTGTTCTAGACAATATTGCAAAGCAGGGTTGAATAGAAGTGACACTACTGGGTATTGTTTTCTCTTCCCTTACTTTAGAGGTGATGTTTGCTATTGATCGTGATTTTTGTCATTCCTCAGGTTAGAACAGTAGCATTCTATTCAAGGGTGCAAATTGTATGTACATTTCTTCACTTTTAAAGTAGTTTTGGCTCTGTTTTATATTGCCTTCCATGTTTCATTGGAAATATAACGATTATTAATAATGGTGACATTGAAAATTACTCTCAATTGTTTGGCTTTGTTGTGAAAATGGTTGCTTGTTAGAATAGTAATATGTATTTCCCTTCTTTGTAAGAGGACAGCTTTCCTAAAATCAAATAGTTAGGAAATCTGGAAAATAAATGAATCTCACGTCATTCTCTATTCTTGCAGTTTTTTTAGTAGTATATGATTTAATTTTTTGAAAGTTTTAGGGAATCCACTCAGAATACTTTGTATACTAACAGTTTATTTACTGTAATTATTTTTAGCACTTAAAAAAGAAATTTTTATATGTTTAACTGTCTTTTATTCAATTTTGGGTTTTTTTTCTCAGTAAAAATCTTGTTTCACTAATAATTATAAGTAGTTGACATAAAATTATATGTTTATTTATTTATTTATTTATTTTTGTGGTATTGGACCTTCACCTTGAGCCATTCTACCAGCTCTATTTTTGTGATGGGTTTGTTCTACATAGGGTCTCGCAAACTATTTGCCTAAGCTGACTTTGAACCATGATCCTCCTGATCTCTACCTCCTGAGTAGCTAGGATTACAGGCGTAAGACACAGGCACCCAGACTTCTTATATTCTTAATATCTTAATATTTTTCATATTCTTAATTGGGCTTTTATCCTTCTTTCCTGACTATACCTGTAAAGAATAATACTTTTCCTTTAAAGAATTAGCTATAGTTTTTCATTTTTATAATAATATTCTTTTCACTTTTATAATACTTATAATAGCTATATTTTTTCACTTTTCAAGAAAGGAAAATTCCCTTTTTTAATTCATTTGTAGGTGTTTTTCTTTATATTTTATTTTTTCAAATCCTAAACTTGATGTTTATTTTCTACACTTTTCCTATAGGTAAAATGGGTGTAACAATTTCTATCATCTTCTCCATAAAGAACCATGGGAATTAATTAATCTGGAAATTTCCACTTACTTCTCATCTTCCCTTTATCTTTGTGATAAGCATCCTTATACAGTTTGTTTCATTGAGAGAAAAAAGAGATGTTTGCCTAAGTCCTGGCTTCTGGAGAATAAAGATTCATTTAAAGTCTAAAATAGTAACTGTGAGGTTTTATGAGACAGAAAATGAACAAGGTTCCTAAAATTAAATATAAGTAACAGCTTGAGTATTAAACCCAAAATCAAATCGTTGTGCTCTTGATTTTTTTTCTTTCATTTTTTCCTATCTTTTCTTTCTTTTTCTATTTTTTCCTTTTTGGCCATTTGTTTAATGGCTGAAATAGAAAATGTGGAACAGAAGGGAAATTATGATAACCTACTTGACCAGAAAATGAAATTAGAAAATTATATTTTCTTCTGTGGGAAGCTGAGGAAGATGTTAATGTGAACTTACAAATTGGTAGGTAAGTCATTAAAAGTAATCTTATCTAGAAGGGACTTCCAATATGATCTACTCTACAAATGAAAGTGTAACTTTCTCAAGGTCACACGGGAAGCAAGCAGAGTTGTGACTGGATTCTTATTTCTTTACTTTCAGATTAGTAATCTAGTTCTCTGGGGTATCAGATGTCCAATAGTTAGCTCGTTGATTTTCACCCTTAAATTATGAATAACACTCATGATTTTATTGTATTTCTTTAGTATATTTGAGAGTATTGGTAGTGTCGAGTCATCAAAATTTCTAGAAATATGTTTTACTGTTGTTGCATTGTTGATTGTTTTGTGGGAGGGAAAAGAAGATGTCAGCAACTATTTCAGTTCATAAATTGTATAAAATAGTTTAACAGATAGCATATTCTTTTCTGAAGTTCGATAAATTAACAGAATGCCAAAGACTTCTTATTTATGTAAGAAAACAAACAAAGGAAAGATTTTATTGAAATAATGTATCAATAATAAGGCAACAATGTAGTGTGCTTACCAAAAAGGTAAAGGATTATAGGTGGCAATTAACAAAACCAACAAATCTAGTTTCTTTTTTTGATGCAAAAAATGTTTTATTAGTATATTTTAATTGTACAAATTAAGGGGTTTCATTATGACATTTCCACATATGCATAAAATGTACTTTTATGATATTCACCACCTCTATTACTGTTTCTTACCCTTGTTTTGTACTTATTCTCCATCTCTAGTAGTAAAAGGGGAAACTTTCATTTTCATGTCCTTTTGTTTCCCCTAGATTCTACATATGAGAGAAAAAAAATGATATTTGTCTTTGTGTGAATGGCTTCTTTCACTTAACATGATGACTTCCAGTTTCACCCATTTCCTACAAACTGTACAATTTCATTCTGCTTTATGGCTGAGCAAAACACCATTGTGTGTACATATACCAGCTTTTCTTTATTTATCTGATGATGGGTATCACAACTGATTCCATAATCTGGCTATTGTGAATAATGTCACTATGGAAGGATATGTAACTAACTATCTGTATAGTAAACTGAGTTTGATTCTTTTGGGAATCTTCACAGAGAAATATGAAAATAGTCCTGAAGTTCATATTGTAGCACAAAAATACCAGAATACTCAAAGCAATCTTGAGCAGAAAGAGCAATTCTGGAGATATCATAATACCTGACTTCAAAATATAATACAGAAACATAAAAACAGAAAACATGATATGTTGACAAAAAGAAATACATAGGCCAATGGAATCCAGAAATGAGTCCATGCAGTTAAAGCCATTTGGTTCTTGACAAAAGGTGCCAAAATATATGTTGGAGGAAAGACAGCCTCTTCAACAAATGGTTCTGGCAATATTGAATATCCACATGTAGAAGACTAAAACTAGATTCCTATATCTCACTCTGTACAAATATTGATTTAAAGTGGATCAAAGACCTTAATGTAAGAAATGAAATTTTCAACCTACTAGAGGAAAATATAGGCAAAACAATTGAAGCTCTAGACATAGACAATGGCTTTCTGAATAGCTCTTATTTCCAACAGCTCAGGAAATAAGAGTAAGAATTGGCAAATGGGATTGAATCAAATTTAAAAACTTCTACACAGCAAAAGAACTAACCAACAGAGGGAAGAGACAGCTTACAGAATGGGAGACTATTTTTGCCAGATATTTATCCAATAGATAATTGATATCGAGAATATATAAAGAACTCAGATCTAGTTTCATTCTTATTGTTTATGTAACATCCAGAGTAAAAAAAAACACAGTATCTGTCTCTATGAACTTTGCATTCTACTAGTCATTTTTCATATACTATATTTAATACTTTCTTTGAAAGATAAAATTTATCATTTTATGAGGGAAGATATGACAAGCTTTTTCAAGGTCACTTTGTTTATTAGTAGATGAGTTGACATTTGTTCCCTTCTCTGGCCTCAAATCTACATTCTTTCCATTATGTACCTCTGAGTTTAACTGTGCGTACTGAATCTCACAGGGAAAAATGAAAGTTTGGAATGAGTCAAGTGTTGGTGTCCAGGGTGACAAGGCATTAGAAACCATGCCATATGAGGAATAGTCGACACAATGGAGCAGGCTTTTCCAGAGTGGCAATTGACATTAGAAACCAAGGAGGAAATAATGCTGTGAAGATCACTATCCTGGATTGAGAAAGGATTAAATGTTTTCTGTGCCCGGTGTGAGCATTGACTTTTGACCAATTACTGCAAGCTGGAGGAGAGAGTTATCTAACAGAAGTAATAATATTCTTTGGGTTTTTGTAGGATGGGAATGGGAAAGAGGAGTCATTTCTGGTGGGATTGGGGATTGAACTCAGGCCTTTGTGCTTGCAAAACAGGCAATTTACTGCTTGAGCCATGTCACTGGTCCCATTTAACTTTTGTTTTGGCAGTACTGGGGTATGAACTTAGGGTCTCACACTTGCTAGGCAGATGCTCTACTACTTGAGCCAATCTGGCAGCCCTTCTTAAAAAACATTTTTAAACATGGGGTTTCAAATATTGGTTGCAAATGCTTCAAATACAACTTAGGTGAATGGATGCTTTATCATATTTCTTCCTTGGGCATGATATGGAAGTAAGTGAATTTTAAATTCTCCTGAAGCGTAATAATCCATGATTTTAGTTTTGCCACAAGTAAGTCATCTTAGCAGGGACAGGACCATGTTTTATCCTACCAGCTTTTTTGGATAATATCACATGGCTTGAGCCAACAGATGTATGTGAACTTAAAGAGCAAGTGAATGAAAGGAAAATTCAAACATAAATCCATCCAGACTTTAAATGGTGTTAAAGCACCTATGCAACCAGTAAGAACCTTCTTATTAAAGCACATAGAAGGAAATAAAACGGAGAAAGTTATTTCTCTTCAATATCTGACTTTTAAAAAAAAGTGATTTTTGACATGTATATATAACTTATAAGTCTGATTGCAAAGTAGTATGTTAGGTGACATCAAGATGAAAAGCAACTTTAAGAGAAACACAGATTCCTCTTACCACCCTGCCCCAGCAGAATTAGTATTTTGTTATAATAAGGAACATAAATTGCAAACTTAGCAGTCCTAGAAAGAAGAAAGAAAGAAAGAAAGGAAGGAAGGAAGGAAGAAAAAGAAAGAAAGAAAGAACACATCACAATTTACTCACTGGGACAGAAGACTGGTTTGGTGGTAATGCACCAGAGTCAATAGAATATGATTTTAAAGTCAGTATTACATGTTAATTTTGCAATAAATTTAAATGATAAAGAAACCCAAATACATGGAGCCAATGAGAGACTAGAGGTGATAGACAATTTGACAAAGCATAAACACAGGTCTTAGGAACAAATGAAAAGTTGGCATGTGGGTGCCTCATTGATCCTGCATACCTTTGCAAGCAGATCAGGTAACTATGCAAACACCTTAACACTAAGAGGCAGAAATAGGCAGCAGATCTGTGAGGATTACCCCAAATTAAACATGCAGAAGATGAAAGAAACAGAGCAGTGGCTAGTTTTAATTTCTGCCCCAGGCCTTTTGATTTGGCTCACCCTATACATGGTAGATTTAAGCTGCTACTGTTAGACAGCCATCTCCTGCCTTGGAATGGATGCTGCTGATTTGGTTGGAAACAGGATGCATTACTAGACTCCTTATGATATGCAAGTGACCATTCAAGGATTACGGGAGGCAGTGTTGTAAGAGTTAGCCAGTGTTTGTTGGATTGCTTCATTACTGTATAATAACTCATATATCTTTGTCTTGGGAAGGAGACTCTAAATCTTTAATATGTCTCCAGTGATCGGCATAGCTTTGTGTTTGTGTTATCCATGGTGGGTCAGAACTACCTGAGTCTATGCTAATGACACATGGTTTATCTTTAGGTTTTTGGGGAGGAAGGCTGGCAATATCTAAAAAGTGACTTATGCCATGATAACAGCCTGACTCCACAGTGAGATAGGGGTGCTGGAGATTTAATTCAATCATATACTCAATAGTATACATGCTATGCAATGAAACCCCAATACCGAAACTCAGATGTACTTCCTTGATTGATAATTCTTCCTGAATGTCCTGAAATGTTTGTACCTGGATTCATTCCAAGGAATTAGAAAAACATTTGGGGCCCTTTGGACTTCACATTATACATCTCTTTCATTTGGCTAGTCTTGATTTGTAACTGTCATAATAGAATTATAAATTATATCTATCGTGCTCTTCTGAGTTCTACATTATTCTAGAAAATTCTAGGAATCTATAAATTCTTAGCCATTCGGTCAGAAGTGCAGGAGATCTGAGAACCCCTGAGCTTGTGGCTGATGTCTGAAGTGAGCACTATATCCCTTAGCTGTGAAATTTGACCTGTCTACCAATGGTTACCGTCAGAATTATATTGCACTTGGAAAGTAAAACACCTCGATATAAACTTGCATGAGCGAATCAACACTGTGGAAGCATTCTGGCACAGTGTGAAGATCCATATCCCTGGCAAGAGGTGACCCTCGCTCCATCCTAGCTCTGCCATTACCCAGCTCAGTGAGCTTGGATAAGTAATTGCCCTTCTTTTCATAGGCTTAGCATCTATTAGTTTGAAATGGTGAAAGTAAAATTCTTCTATGGTTATTGTGAAAATTTAAATAAATTGGCCTATCTAAAGCACTTACAAGAGTGACTGGTATACATACAATTGTCTTACGAGTTCTGTGAAATAACATTTCATGGCTCTTTTTACAAAATAATAGATCATTTAGAAAATATAACCTAAGAGTAATATTTTAGTTTCTCAGTGAATCACCTTCTTTCAATGGTTAAGATATTACTGTGGAAATGCTATATTAAACATAAGGTACCTCTTTGTATGAAAATAATTTACGTAGTTAGTGCAGAAAAAAATCTGCTAGCTATCTTACTATGTTACTATAGTTTCAAGTGTCATTTCCATGATGCTGTAAACTCCTGGATGCAGCATGCGCTCTGGTCCAGGCTGCACTTCAAAACGGAAGCACCTACTCCAGAGAAAATAGGATAAACAGGAGATGGGCAATCATATCTACTCAGTGATAGCTGGGCTGATTTATGGTCTGTGCTTATTTAATTTTATTTTTTAAATCAACATTGAGAAGGAAAAGTTGAAATATTAATTACCCGTTTACTGCCAATGTAGCGGAAAATGTAATTTATAGCCTACTTGCAGTAAAAAAAAAAAGAAGTCTGTGTGCTTAATTTAAGAACTCCAATTATTCAAATAACATTTCGAATTTGATTATTCATTTAATTGAAATGTTGCTCTTTCAGTTAGAATTGCTTTTGAGATTCCAATTTCAGCAATAGTTAACTAAGAGCTCTCTGTGGAAAGGATGACGGGGTGGGGTGAAATCCACAGATTAAAAATGCTTAGGGAAATAAGTGTGCTTGAAGAATTGTGCTTACCTGCAACAAATGGCCAAATTCATTAGCAGTGTTGCTTTCTTAGCCAAATTTTTGTTGCCTTATAGCAAGTAACCCTAGAGATAATCTGGACCCATTGAGGGTCTGAAAATTAGAGTTAAAGCAGAGTCCATAAGCAAAGTCTATCCAAGGAGTTATAAAGACTATGTAGATGGAAGTCATCCTTGAGATTCAAGTTCAGTACCCCAGTGGGAGGAGGCTTTCCCCAGAAATTTCCTCCTCTCTACCATAGTGATGTTTCATGGCTGGCTATCCAAGCCGGGGTCTATACTGCAACCTTCTACAAAGAGACAGCAGGTATATTCTAGCAGACACTAAAAGCTGTGATCATTTTTTTTTTTTTATTATTCATATGTACATACAAGGCTTGGTTCATTTCTCCCCCCTGCCCCCACCCCCTCCCTTACCACCCACTCCACCCCCTCCCGCTCCCCCCCTCAATACCCAGCAGAAACTATTTTGCCCTTATCTCTAATTTTGTTGTAGAGAGAGTATAAGCAATAATAGGAAGGAACAAGGGGTTTTGCTGGTTGAGATAAGGATAGCTATACAGGGCATTGACTCACATTGATTTCCTGTGTGTGGGTGTTACCTTCTAGGTTAATTCTTTTTGATCTAACCTTTTCTCTAGTTCCTGGTCCCCTTTTCCTATTGGCCTCAGTTGCTTTAAGGTATCTGCTTTAGTTTCTCTGCGTTAAGGGCAACAAATGCTAGCTAGTTTTTTAGGTGTCTTACCTATCCTCACCCCTCCCTTGTGTGCTCTCGCTTTTATCATGTGCTCATAGTCCAATCCCCTTGTTGTGTTTGCCCTTGATCTAATGTCCACATATGAGGGAGAACATACGATTTTGGTCTTTTGAGCCAGGCTAACCTCACTCAGAATGATGTTCTCCAATTCCATCCATTTACCAGCGAATGATAACATTTCATTCTTCTTCATGGCTGCATAAAATTCCATTGTGTATAGATACCACATTTTCTTAATCCATTCGTCAGTGCTGGGACATCTTGGCTGTTTCCATAACTTGGCTATTGTGAATAGTGCCGCAATAAACATGGATGTGCAGGTGCCTCTGGAGTAACAGTCTTTTGGGTATATCCCCAAGAGTGGTATTGCTGGATCAAATGGTAGATCGATGTCCATCTTTTTAAGTAGCCTCCAAATTTTTTTCCAGAGTGGTTGTACTAGTCTACATTCCCACCAACAGTGTAAAAGGGTTCCTTTTTCCCCACATCCTCGCCAACACCTGTTGTTGGTGGTGTTGCTGATGATGGCTATTCTAACAGGGGTGAGGTGGAATCTTAGTGTGGTTTTAATTTGCATTTCCTTTATTGCTAGAGATGGTGAGCATTTTTTCATGTGTTTTCTGGCCATTTGAATTTCTTCTTTTGAGAAAGTTCTGTTTAGTTCACATGCCCATTTCTTTATTGGTTCATTAGTTTTGGGAGAATTTAGTTTTTTAAGTTCCCTGTATATTCTGGTTATCAGTCCTTTGTCTGATGTATAATTGGCAAATATTTTCTCCCACTCTGTGGGTGTTCTCTTCAGTTTAGAGACCATTTCTTTTGATGAACAGAAGCTTTTTAGTTTTATGAGGTCCCATTTATCTATGCTATCTCTTAGTTGCTGTGCTGCTGGGGTGCTGTGATCATTTTTTAAAAATAGTTGTCAGAATTTTTCTGTCAGTGTCAAGTTACAATTGCAAATGACATTTGCATTTGTTAAGCATACTTTTTTCTTTTCTCATATTTTTATTACCATATATTAATTGTACAAGGGTGATTCAACAAGTATAATTTGATGAAGTTTGTTAGCTGTGTGCTCTCATGTTTTACCCACCACTGCAATCGAGATATAGAATACTTCTGTCCTCTTACACCTTCTGTGCTGTGCTGTGTGGTTGATTCTCTTCCCTGACCTCTAGGATAGGCAACCACAAATCTTTCTGTCATTTCAGCTCTGCAAGTTTTAGGAAAAACACAGCACTTTTGACATTTTAGTGTTATGTTTATGACATCAGTTCATATTCTTGAACTTCACCCCTAAAAATTATTGTTTTAAACATACACCTAAAAGTTAAACTTTGAAATTATGTTATGACTTTTTTTCTTTTGGTGGCATTGAGGTTTCAACTCCGGGCCTCATGCTTGATAAGCAGACTCTTTTACTCCTTGAGTCACATATGTGGAAGTTTAACTTTATAAAATTGTGATAAATTTTTCCAAAGTGGCTATACCAGTTTGCAATCCTACCAGCAATGAGGGTTCCAATTTTTCATACCACTGTCAGTACTTGTCATTGGGAGAGTTTTGAACTTTTGCCATTTTTGTGAGTCTATAAAAGTAGGTGTAGTTTGTATCATTCTGATAACTAGTGATGTTGAGTGTTTTCATGTTTATTTCCATAATATATATTCATTTACACAAGTTACTTATTCACTTTTAAATTAGATTGCTTGCTTTGTTATATAGTTGCAATATTTCTTTATAAATTCTTGATGTAAGCCCATTGACAGACATATGCTTTGCCAATATGTTCAACCTAACTTTAGTTTCCCTTGTTGTTGTCTCAACTTCATTTGTCAAAGAGCAAATGTTTTAATTGTGGAATCATTATTATTGTCATTGCTGTTATTATTTTTACTCTTGGGGTTGTGCTTTAATCAATTTTTCTCACTTTTCCCAATCATAAATCTGGCATATTTTTACATTCTATTAGCTCTTATTTTAGTTCCTTTTATAGTATTTTTCAGTTTACTGTGTATAAGCCATCCATCTCTTCCGTGAAGCTATAGTTAATCTTTTTAATATTTCATTATTGTAAGCAGAGATAATCCAAAGTGTTCATTTTCTAATTCTTATTAATATAAAGAAATATAATTTAATTTTTGTGGTTTTTTTGCATATTTGTTTTTGTGTTTAGATATTATTTGTGTTTTGAGTAGGTTTGTTCATAGGTTACAAATTATTTTTTTCTGCAAATTATTATACCCTCTAAAATATATTTTTATTTCTCCTTTTCCAATTTGTACATCAGCATTTACCTTGCCTTTCTTTTTTGGCTAAGAGTGCATAATGTTGAAAATAAATGGTCAGAGTAGACATCCTAGATTTGTTCTTGAGTCTAGGTAGAAAGAGTTGACCTATTCACAGTTCATTTTGGCTTAACTTTACTTTTCTCACAAATCTTTATACTCAGATTAAGAAAGTATTCTGTTTGGTTTTCTTTTTTTCAATGAATGAGTTTCAAATTATGTCATAATTTTTCTCTTCATCTGTTTCAACAGTCATTTTCCTTTCTTATTTACCATACTGATTTGAAGAATACCATTGATTGGTTTATCAAATGTTGAAGAAATATTGCAAGCCCCACTTGATTATGATATATTGTTTATACTTTTTAGGTACTATAAGATTTTATTTGCTAATATTTTGTTAGAGATTTTTTGCCCATATTCAGGCACAAAATGTCTGTTTCATTTTGATATTATAATTCTCAGACCTCCAAAGTAACATGAAAAGCATTCCTTTTCTCTTTTTTGAAATAGTCTTTTAAAAATTACTATTTTCCCTCTCTTTAAGTGTTTCATAGAATTTACCAGTAAAGATTTCTTGACATGGAGTTTTCGTCAAGAAAAATTAATGAATTTGGCTATTAAAATACAGTTTGTCCTTTGACGTTAGCTCCTAAAAAGTAATCTCTAAGCATTGCAATATTCTGCCTAACAAGCATGCCATTTTCTTTACCTGAGGTTCTTGGATGACACCCATCAAATAATGTAACTCATAGGGTGACTTTGAGACACATGACATCATCTCTAACTTCTGTAAGTGCTAGAGGCAGAAGTTCCAGCCACACACACACTCAACATCTATATATCTTAGCTTGGTAAAAGCTGTAGTAACAAAAAGTGATTGAGTTCCCAAGACTTGGCAGTTCTTCACATTATTTCTGGATAAAATTAGCATCATTCAAGACATCATTGGCAAAGGACAACTTGAAGCTATCTTTACTCTTGGAAATTTCTTATACTCTGCCCCATGGGTCTCTTCTGTTAGGCAAGTAATATTTTGGCCTTAATTCTTTTTTGTATCATTTCTTCTTCTCTGAAGCTGTTTCTTATTATTATCTATTTTGCATTCATAGGCAGTATATATAGTTTCATTTAAGAGAGGATAGTTATATTTGATTCTTTAAAATCTTTGACAGTTGGGTGCCAGTGGCTCATACCTATAATTCTAGCTACTCAGCAGCAGAGATCAGGAGGATTATGGTTTGAATCCAGACTGGGCAAATAGTTCATGAGACCCTATCATGAAAAAACTCATCACAAAAATAAGTGCTGATGGAGTGACTCAAGGTGTAGGTACTGAATTCAAACGCTAGTACTGCCAAAAAAAATAAATAAAAAATAAATAAAATCCTTGAGTGCTGGTTATAATATTTGGGTCATCTTGAATTCAGTTTCACTTTTTGAAAAAACATTTTCATATTCCTGGTTTTTCATATGACAAATATTTTCACACTATGTTCTAAAAATGCATAGTGTTAAAATTTGGAAATTCTGGGTTCTTTATTTTTTTTCTGATGAGTGTTTTTTTCTTTGTTTGAACAGGAGATTGTCTTGTTTTTTTAAAGAAAGAAAGTATGCTCTCTACTTGCTTGTTCAGTTGTTCTCTCGCTGGATCTTACATATAAAAGTTAAAGGAATGCAGTTAAAATATATAAAGAGATAAATGACAACGATCTAATCTATTTAGAAAGTGGAATGTGATAAAGTATAATCCTTCTTCTTTTTCATTGTGTATGTGCATGTGCTCATGCCTGTTAGTTTAGAAACAGATTTTTCAGCTCTGTGGTTAAGCTTTCAGGGGGGAAATTGTGTGTGCGTGTGTGTGTATATATATAAAACATATATATATATTATATATATATAATAATTTTTTTTCTTTAAATTCAGGACTAGTGCATTCTGTGACAGTGGACCTAAAGAGGGTTTCCTCCTTCTAGTTACCTAAACTGAAAAACTCCCCCAACAAAAGTCTTTTCCTTGGTTGCTGATGACATCAAATAGTACTATAGCATGTGGCATGTTATTTTCATATTTTAAGCTCTTGTAAGCATCCTAAGTATATTTGCTTATATGGCTAACCCCATTATGCATTCATGATTCCTCTCTTCACTATAATTTCTTAATGTTCCTTTCGGCAGTGAAGGGTTAAAAAGCCTTGATTACGTTGTAAAAGTGGACATTTAGCTGTCTCCTATGAATTTGCAGTTAAAACATTCATGTTAATGAGTGTCAGTCTCTGCTTTCTTCACAGGAGCAGGCCTGGATCCTCTCCATTTCTCCCTTTCTCCCACCTCAGCACTTCATTTTGTAAGGGGACAAATTGCAGTACTTTCTCTTTTTGTCTCTGTTCCAACACCACTGAGATTTACACTTTCAGATGAGATTCTCATTTTGATGCTAAAAGGCCCTGATATTTTGCCTGACAAATTAAAGGTGGAATTAAGCAGAAGTGAGTGATTTATCTGCAAAGTGTTTCTCCTTCAGCAGTCAGTGGTAGAAAAGCTGGAGAGGCAGCAAAGGCCCAGTCTGGAGACCCAGTTAACAATTCCTGTCTGAGGGGCAGCTGGAAACAAGGGCTGACTATTTTCTTGCTGCCTGTTCTTGCATTATTAGGTAAAAGTCCTTTTCTTTGAGAAACTTTTTTTACAAGATAATAATTCTCAGTACTTCATAGACCAAGGCAAAGAAAAAAGGAGCCCTTGGTAGTAAGATGCTATAAATGTCTTCAGTCATTTTCTTTCATTTCATAGCTGAAAGAAGAAGATGAAGAGAGAAGGGAGATGGCAAGTTTAAGCATCTTTTGACAGAAATGTGTGACCAGAGTCATTGAAGCCTCCAGTTCTGTCCTGTGCTTGAGCTGTACAATCTGAGGGCACTCTCCAGCCCTCACCATAGGCCATTCTACCTTCTGCACCCTCAGCAATGTTTCTTTCCCTCTGCTCCTTTCGTTCTGTCTGATATGAGAGTGCTAATGTCCAGTCCATCCCCTGTTTGAAGTACTGTACTGATAGTACACCATAGTCTTATGATTCAAGATGCTGTATTGAAATTTTAAGCTTCATACTGTCCTTATAATGGACAAAAATTATTATTGTATAATAAAGATATGGAGGACAATAAAAGTTGTGTTGAAATATCTAAAACCAATGATGAAAAGCAACAAAACCTGCTATGTTGGCATATGTCTGTAATCCCAGCACTAGGAAACAAGGGAGGCTGAGGCAGAAGGACCAGGAGTTTGAGTCCAGTCTCTGCTATATCACAAACCCTGTCTCAAGAAAATCATGGTACATATAGTGCAAATACTGTGTACACATGTATGTAAATGGAAAATGATACCTGTTAAGATTATTCCAGGAATGGAGGTGAGGGAGAATAAAGGAGAATAATGGAGGGGGTGAATTCAAGTATGAGGCATTTGATATATTGTAAGAACATTTGTAAATGCCACAATGTAACTCCACTCAGCACAATTAAAAAAAATTGTCTCAAAAAAAAAAAAAGAAGCAGAAAACAAACAAAATCCAGACATGCCTCTCTTGCTTGCTGCTTTATTCAAATTTCTGTCTTAGTCCTGACAAAATATATTTGCTCACAATGAAGACTCCTTGTCAGGGCCTCTCTGTTGTAGGAAGCAGCCAGCATTTTCCTTAGATCCCAATGTCACAGATCTGACCTCCAAGTTTGACCAAACAATGTACAAGAAACCAAAGTAGTTATGTTAATATCACATAAGAAATTTCAAGACAAAAAATATTATCAGACAAAAGAAGTCTTTTCATTATGATAAAGGATCAATTAATTAAGCAAGTTTAACAATTAATACCTACCTTGTAACATAGCTTGGAATAATTAAATAAAAACTGATCAAATAGAAAAGAGATAGACAATTGTACAATCAATTGACCTAAGCCTTGGGCATGGACAACTGGGTCTCTTCTTACATAAGGGTTCTAGAGTTCATCTTATGTAGTAACATACTACTTGCTTGAAGTGCGCCAAGCTAAAAGAAATCTGAGTGTCCAGGGATGAGAAAAGACCTGTTTATCCCTGACATAGCAAACTTTCTAGAAATCTTCCCAAATATTGTGCTCTCCTTAAGCCTTGAATAAATATTTTCACTCAAATGATTGATCCAACATTGGAATATAGTTATGTTTGGTGGGCACACCATGCTAATCTGAACAAAAGCCCCAAAACTGGCTGCCACCATACAATATTCCACAGTTTTCCTATACTGAAGACTAAGTGCTCCTGATGGGCCTTAGAAACTAGGATTCCTACAGGAAATAGCAGCCTGAGGGTGAAAATATTCCACTATAAAAGCCCTGGCCCTGCATGCCTGAACACTCCTCTCCTAATTCTGATTATGTCAGCCCACAGCTCAACCTCTATATGCACATTTCCTGGCTTTCTTTTCTATAAGTTGTAACACTGTTATGGCCAAGGCAGAGACAGACTGAGAATTTCTCCCTGGTTTTGGCTGAAACTATAAATAAATTCACCTTCACTCATGCTAGACATGCTCTATCTGGCCATTTACTTTCAGTCTATCTGTGTCTTCATAATTGCAGTGTATCTCTTATAGGCAGGTAATATTTTGACCTTAATTCTTTTTTCCAAAAATCCGTATGTTTTGTTTATGATTTTTTTTTCGGCATTGCTAGGGGTCAAACCCAGGGACGAATGCATCTGCCTGAGAAGTATATAATCACTGAGCTACGTCTCTAGCTCTCTGTGATTTTATTAAACTTTCCATCTTATAATGATGCCTGTTACCCCTTCAGCAAAGAATTACCCATTTATTGGGAGCCAAAGAAACTAATACCTCTTCTTTATAGTCTGGTGGAGCATCTTCAATACCATATTTTTAATGAATATTGTTTGAATGGAAAGAATGTTGAACTCTAGCAAAAGGAAGCCACTTGTGTTGGGTCTATTAAAAAAAAGAGTCCATCATATTTATAACATTATCTAAGATCATTTTTCCAGAAACACAAATAACTATACTATACAGAACTAAAATCCTTAAAAAGCCTAAAACAAAATGAGGTCAATTTTTGACACTGGAAATAATGCAACTGTCCTATTACCAAAACGAGACTGATTATGCATATGTATGTGAAATATAATTACTGTAGGAAAGAGAGAAAATGTAGCTGAATGTAGTTTTCTGCAGAAGAGGCTCATTACAAAACTCAGAGTTATCATGCATATGGCTGGTAAGGTACAGGAGATTGCCCTGCTAAGTGGCCAGGCCATTGCTCAAGTCGGACTACTACTGATAGGTTGAGTTGCTCTGAGATTTTAATTCACCAGAGGGACCATGTAGGTAGGAATGATGCAGTTCCACACAAGGAAGATTGATTGCATTCATTCAAACCCTACAGCCTGAAAAATACTTCCTATTTATTTTATTCAGGAGCTTGTTGTAACATATCCCAGAGTTGCCTAGTCATTTTTCCCACTACTGAAAAGTCTAATTCCTTTTTCCATTTTTTATTCTTCTATGCAATTCACTCAATCCCCATAACAGTCTACCATTACGCGGTATTGGACTCTTTATGCTTTAATCTAGTTTCATCACCTGTGTCCTTTTGCTCTGGATAGTGGCCAATAAAATTGGTAATCCAATGAGGTACCTACCTGTTTCATGTTTGACTGATATAAGTTTTTTCTTGATTTTTCAACCACTGTTTGAGTATTAAAAAAATTATTGACTTACTATTTGGTTTGTAACAAATCTGATATTCCTCACTTACCATTATATCAATTTATGTCAGATTCAGGAGGTACATTTCTCAGCATTGCGTTTCTCTACTTGACTTGTAGTTAAGCCAGTTTGTAAAAGAGAAGAATTGGTGTAATTTTAGAAGGATTAGTTGCTAATTTATCTGTCAGTTTAAAACAAAATAGTAAGACAGGGGTTGAACTATCAATCATCCCAGGCTTCATTTTGGTATATGTGTTTATTTCACAATTGTAACACACATTCATTTATACATATATCTGTGTGAGTTGCATGTGCACACATGTCCATTGAAAGTTAGCTACCTACCTTTTCATTTGATGAATAGAATATCGTGAAGCCACAGTCAAAGCTAGCAAAGTCTGCCTTCTCTCTAATTTTTTTGTTTTATTCTTTCTGTACATTACACATCAGAGGAAATTCAATATAAGCAATATAAGCATTACTATCACTTATTCAAAGATTATTTTGTAAATTTAGTTTATGATACATGACTTCAACATTTCCCACTAAAATTCATTTCTGTAGAATATTAATGAGTATTGTCTATGATGTCCAAGACTTCCCTTAGGTGTGAGAAACTTCTGGAAGAATGCAAATGACTTAGAAAAGTGCTATATTTATGGTTCTAATTTATTATAATAAAATTGATACACATTAAAACCAGCAAATGGAAAAGGCATAGTTTGAAGTATAGGAGACAACAAGTACGAGAACCCCTTGGATCCACGTGAATCTGCAGAATTGTCACAGAGATAATGTATGACAACTCATGGAAGTGTTTTTAATAGAAAATCTTCCTTGATCCTTGATGTCCAGGGTTTTCACTAGGGTTGGTTATGCAAGCTTGGAGTACTGTTATGTCTGGTGTTAGCTACTCAGACTCTAGCCCCATCAGAGCAATAAAAAACGTGGCTCTCCACAAGTCACACAGTTAGGATAAATGTATCTGGCCTTGGCCAGATACATTTGCCCAAGGCCTCAGGCAAATAAATCACTCTTATCAGACAGAATATTCCAAGAGCTCAGAGCTTATATCTCCCATGAGCTGCCAGCCAAAGACCAATCTGAAAGATACACATTTCTAGGGAATGTCCAGAGTTTGAGCAACCCAAGACTCCTGAGTTAACCCTTTGTTACCTAATAGGTGTTGCTAAAACTCAGGTTTCTTTGGTCAAACATTTGGGACACATTGGATGTAAAATTAAACAGTTTTGCACACTGTTCTTAACATGTAATATACATTGTGATATCTAAGGGTGAACGTGCAAATATGTACCTTCACCTAGTGGACTTCAATGTTAGGAAATTTTGCTCTAAATGACTTTTTATGCTTAAGCAAAGTGTCTTTGTCGAATCAAAGAAAATATTAGTTAAAAGGGGAAATGGATAAACACCTTGAATCATGTGAATTGTTAATGAAGGACTCATGGAAGGCAATATTTATGAAGGCAATGTTTCTTATTAGTATCTGGTGTCTCTTTACCATTTTTTAAATTGATAATTTGCTTTTTTAAGGCAATACTAGGGTTTAAACTCAGTGCTTTGCACTGCTAGGAAGGTATTCTACCACTGAGTCACACTTCCAGCCTTTTTTGCCCTGGTTATTTTAGATATAGAGTTATATATTTTGCCCAGGCCAACCTGGACCTAATACTCCTATTTACACTTCCCACCACAGCTGAGATGACAGGCATGTGCCACTGGACCCAGACTTTTGGTTGTTGTTGTTAAGATGAGGTCTTGCATTCTGTGTTTCCCTGGTTGGCAAAATCTTCCCAATCTCAGTAGCTAAGATGATAATTTGCTTTAAGGTTTTTCACAAGTCTTTATCTTTAGGTTAAGTCTTTATCTTTAGGTTTTTTGGTGTTGAAAAATCAATGTATTTTCTAATCCATATTACTTGGATGAATATTGGGGCTCATACCATGTTTATTGGAATAACAACCAGTGGTTAATAAAT
Organism: Castor canadensis; assembly: GCF_047511655.1. Classification (NCBI taxonomy): domain Eukaryota; kingdom Metazoa; phylum Chordata; class Mammalia; order Rodentia; family Castoridae; genus Castor; species Castor canadensis. The sequence continues at coordinate 34,610,405 of NC_133404.1, read as the reverse complement.
AAACAGTATTTAGCAATTAAAAGTATACCAAAATGTCCTTGAAAAATCGTGAGTTTATGTTTACTGACAAATAAAATAATCCATCAGTTTCTGGAGAGGTATCCCAAATTAAAACTCGTTGATTATATTTGAAATCACTCAAATGTCTGCAAGAAGTGACTGAGCTTTCTCCTTGCCCATTAAAATTCTTCATATTGTAGCTGTTACTATTGTTCTTATTCTATGAATCTGCAGCAGAGTCACAAATGAGAAAAATGGGCATCGTGAAAGGCAGTTTGAAATTAGCAGGCAGTCATTTGAAAACTTGGTTTAAAAAAACCTTATGGTCCCATTAATGCAATGTGGTGTGAAAAGACTCTCCCAAGCATTTGTCTCACATAAAATCATGCAGTGCACACATGGATTTTTGCAGATACAAAAGGAGAAGTGAAATCAAGCTAACTTTTTCACAGGAAAATGTCTCAGGGTGCAAAGATTACGAATCATTTATTTAGTTCTGCAACCTAGAAAACATCTTTATTAAAATGAAAGTATGTTTCATTACTAGAGATATTTTTGATCTGATAGAAAACATGTTTTCTCTTATTTATCATATGCATCACATATGCTTTTGACATAAATATCATAGCATAACAAAATAAATATTATCCAGCCAGACATATTTAATATGGATGGTGTTGTGTATTACATGACTACATTGTAAACAAATGGGAAGCATCTTACAGTATTTTGCTGCGAAATACATCGTAAGACTTGTCCTATGTATCTTGTTGCGTACCTGGTGTCAATTAAGGGAAGTGCATAAACATTCTGTTTATTATTTATTTTTTTGCAGTGCTAAGGACTGAACTTAGAGCTTGCTCATACTAGACAAGCTCTCTACCACTGAACGATAGCCCCAGCTCCATAAGCAACTTTTAAATAGAGATTCATAGGATCTTAGATCTTTTGCATTTCACTTTGGATAGTGGATTTTGATGGAATTCCCTTATAAAAGGTAATACAATATGTTTAATCAATAGATAAGCTTTGAAAAATAACAACCTCATAGTTAAAGATAGAAGATCAGTAAGAATAAAAACCTACAGCAGACATCATTTGTTCATGTAGCAAAATAAGTAATAAGACTGTTTGCATCATGTGAAGCAAATAGTCATATTTTCCATGCCCAACAAAATGTGGAAGTTCGATAGCAGTTCTCAGGCTGTTTTAGGCTCCCTGGGACTCTCAGCAGCTCATTCAGTCCTTCAAATATTTGAAGAAGCTCAAAGATGAGCTCTTCTTTATCTTCAGATTCCAACTTGCCATATGATTTAACCTCAAATTAAGTCTACTGCAGACCAGAAGGACCCATGAGGTCCTCTGCAAATGGCAACCAACAAGGATCATGGGCTATCATTAGATAAAGATATATGAGGAGGGCCCAAGCCAAAATTCACACAGACAGGTCTCCAAACTGCTTTATTTTCTGTCTGCATAATAACATTTTTACAAATTAGAATATTTCACATAAAAATGATTTCATGATTTTTTGAAGAAATACAAGCTTTGCCAACAATGAATGTGATGACAATGAACTTGGTTTAGTTAGATGCTCTGAAAGGGGAATTTGATTTGTAAACAGACAGCATTAATTATGGTAAAACTCATCAAAGTAACCTTTACAAAGAGGATCAAAGTACAGTACTTTTTGTATGTGGAAGCCAACTCCCTAAAAGGCTAATTATTTCATAATACTTAAATCTGGTACATATCATACCCTTAAAACTTGTGTGTTTACAATGCCTGGACTAAGTTCACCCACTTACAATGAAACAAACAAGCAAACAACAACAAACAAACCAAAAGAACCCCGAAAACTAAGAAAACAACACATTGAATATTGCATATTTTTGGAACAAGCACAATTTCTGGGTAATTGAATATAGATTGTAATCCATACTCTCCCATTAAGTATTAATGTCTGTTTATCCCTTATTGTGTCTCCACGTGCCCTTCTAAAGACTGTCACTAATAATAGCTCTTCCACTGGGAAGGAAACAAAGTTATATACAAAAAATAAATTGCTGCCCTTGGGATTCCAAATATGTCTGTCCTGGTTCAGAGGTTGAGAGTTAAACTGCTCTGCCTTAAAAGCAAGATAAATTTGGAATTTCTGAGTAATAACTTGAAGATAGAACAAGAAAGGTGGCTTGGATGAGCAGGGATCTCAGAGTGATAGACTGAGCCAAAGGAGGAATTAAACAGGTGATAAATTCCCTGAGAAGCAGACCTTAAAAATACTTAGTGCAATCTAATATGCAAATTGAAGTTGTTTCTGGGACTGTATTGTGTCTAAACCTTCCCTTGTCATTTTTCATCTTTTATTATATATGAGAGCCTTTGATAGCGATGTGTTGTGAGAATGGAGTGGAGTTGAACCTTTTTAAAAGAGAAGTAGAGCCAGGAAGGAATCAAAACCAAGAATGTGGTCTTCACCTGAGCCAGATCTTGATAAGTAATTAGAGATGGGCTCTCTGAGTCAGAGTTGCACACTGGGTAAACATTATGCTTACAATGTGTGAGGATATTCTGTGTTCGAGGTGAAGAGAGTTGATTCCCATTTTCAATTGAAGAAAACAATGTTCAAAATGTTAACAGTATTTCCAAGCATTAGCCAGCAAAAGGCAGAAGTTGGGTTCACACCCAGATCTACCCCACCATGTCCTTGATATCTATCAGATTTTATTTATAAGACATGGACTACAATGGCTGCCTGCCATCTTCATGTAGGTGGAAACAGGAGGTGTTTGAACGAGACATTAGAGAGGAACTTTTACATGGAGACCAACTACTTGATTTTATCATTTTGTTTGACATTTCAAAATTTTCTGAATGGTAATGTTTATATTATATTAGTTGTCTCTATTATCTGTGAGATAATTAAAATAACTATATGTGTATTCACATGCAGAAAATGTAAGGATACAAATAAATTGTTCTTTAATATATTAAAAAATATATATGCACCCTTTTATTATTTATAATGTACACAAACATGCCAGCAAATAATTTTGGAAAAAAATAGGAATTTTTATCCTTTTGCCATTCATATAAATAGAAACTCAAAGTTTATTGATTATTGTGGACAAAGTTTTCACCCTACCTAAGGTAAATTTAAGGTAAACTATCACTCATGGGTTATTTGATACATAGCAATTTCCTGCTTGCCTGTATGTAAAAAATCTAATTTGTAAAAGGGATTTGGAACTACGTAATTGGCTTCAAACTTTGATCCTTCCAGAATTTAAAAGTGCTTTTCAAGAACAGTCTATAAGCTCATTGAATGCTTTTTAGGATATTTCTTGATATATATTTTGAAGATTATTTTTCCCTGGGAATTTTTGAGATAGCTTGGATATCTTCAACTCACTTTTCTTAAACTCTGTAGTATGAATGTTGCAAAAGCTTTAGAATTACTCATACATAATCAACTAATAGGCTTAGTGGAACATTTCAAATATGTTATTTCCAAATTCTGGGGTTTCTCTAAAATTTCTCAAAGAATTTTTAGAATGGTCTGTCCCATGATTGGGAACCATCCTAGCCTGCTTTTACCACCTTCTTTGGTGTATCCTGATCTGTGAACTTGTAGAAGAACAGTTGGAAATTGTTTTCTGCCTAGGAGTTAGGCTTTGAGCATTTGCCAGCTCCAGGATGTATAAATACACAAAAGGGAGACAATCTTCATGCATCCTTAATTTTTTATATGCTGTTTTACTTGCAAAGCTGAGGGATTTTATAATCACCCCAACTCTGGCACTAAGCAGAGAAACTTCGTGACATGTTGAGGGAAATGCTACACTGTGTTAATAACGGTTTTGAAAGAAATCAGGGAAGTTAATCAGGTGCAGACGCAGGGTTAAGAAGCAATGTAACAGACTATTAAACTTAATATAGCTATGTGATATAAGCATATGCAGACAGCCATTAGCATAAATTCATGTTACAGGAGAGCAGTGTGGCGTGCCACTTGGCGGATTTATAATATATGTGAGGGGCAGGATGAAAATCAATAGGAGAAGGAAATGGGTCAGAGAATCCATATACAGGTCCTGGATCAGATTGATAAAATGGATGCAAATTATAACCACATTATTTTTGAATGGGGTTATTGCCTGAGACTTTATTTTGCAGACATGTCAAGTAAAGGGGCCCATAGCAGGTATATTTCTCAATGTTTCTGGTAGGATCAGTATGAGAAATATCCATCTCTTTTAGTTGGAGCTGTCTTCTTTTAATGCTAACAGTACCAATGATGAACCACTTTCACAGACAAGGATACATAATATTTAGTTAAGCTTTTTGCAGATATTTGCCTATCTAAATAATTCTAGAGATAGTTATATCTCAATAACCATATTCCCCTTCATGATACATCATGATACAAAATTATGTATGGCCATCAAACAATCTTATCCCAACATTTAATATTTATGAATACATTCTTGTGGTACTCTGCTTTTCAATGAAAAGAAGCAAATTCTTCCCTCTCAATTTCAATCAAAGCCCACTTATGAGATTTTCTAAATTATTTGTAGGAGCTTCTTTTTTGGCACATGTTTTAATTTTCTAGTTTTTGTGCCATAATAAATAATTATTCCCTTTTGAGAAGTTTTCTTAAATCTGGAAATTAAAAATAACTTCAAAAACAGAATAGAGCCATCACCATCCATGATTATAGAAGAAAACTGGACTTCAACTGAGTGTCCATCTATTTTAATTCATGCTCTTTCTTTTCTGTTTCTCCTAACTTCTTAGTATTGGGAATTTTCTGTTAAGTTCAGTTTTAGGTGAAATGTTCTTAGACTCATACAATAGCTATAGAATGCTTTTAAGATTATTAAGAATAAAATTGGCCCAGTATTTTTGTGGGAGAAAACAAAGCTAGTTAGTGACATGTTCAGTTAGTAGGTCTTCTCTCCTCCCTCCCTTTCCCCTCCTTCTTTTCCTAACCCTTCCCCTCCTTACTCTCTTCCTCGCTCCCTCTCTCCTTTCCTCCCTTTTCTCCTTCCTTCCTTTTTTCCTTCCTTCTTCCTTTCTACCCTTCCTCCTTCCCTCTACACCTCTCTCTCCAAAACCTCCAATCTCTGGAGTTCATTACTATTGTCTTAGTATATGGGAATTTCCATTGTCACATCTTTCCAGAGAAGCTCAAAGGAACTTAATATATCCCAAGTCTTTCCTCTCTCCTAGACAGCTGCTACTTCACATCTTACGCTTTGACTCTATCCCTTTGGCTTATAGTTAACGTCTCTGAAAATTGTCTATTCTCCTCTAAAGATGACCACTGAAAGTTCCTAACATTGTCTAACTCCTTGGGTTATCACAGGGATGAGAGATGAAGTACTAATAGGGTTGAAATGCCAGTGACAACAAAGTTAAGCATATGAGAGAAAGAGGGAATCCACGGTAAGGAAGGAAAAAGTGTTCATCCATTGAACATCCTGACTACATAAGAAAACAATTTCAAGCTGAAGAAATCATCCCAGCAATGCTGATATTCATGATTGTGGCCACAGTTAGTCTTCATAAGAGACAGCTATAAGCCAGATGACACTTTGCTGTGAGCCATACATATGTTATATTACTTGGTCACTATGACTATCTCAAGTTTACTATAGATAGAAACAAAACCAGAATTTAAGAAACATTCCTCACTAATATGTTACGTTTTTATCTCCTAGTCATGGATAAGGAAGTTCAAATCATAATTCTATACCATATTTAAGTCTTTACCTCTCTAGCTGCAAGAAGAAGGGGATAACAGGGCAAGAAGAGAGATATAAAAAGGGGCAGATATACAAAGAGAATTTGGGGTTGGCAACAAAGCGAGAGTAAAGTTCATCCATGTGGGAGAGATTTTAAGAAATTCAGGTATTCAACATGAGTTGAAAATAAAAGTGGTAGATTTGCCTAAAAAAACTAGATTTAAAAATTTAATTCCTGATTTGAACCTAACTGGAAAATAAGCATCAAAGACCTAAGTTGTGTATAATATAGGTTTGTTGTTCAAATTACACTGTGTGTGTATATATATGTACATTTGTACATAAGTGTGCACAAACCAGGGTGCTGATTAAGAAAGCACAGAGGAAAGCCAGAAAGAGAATAGCATAACTTTTCACGCCTATCTTTACTAAAATTCCAAATGTAATCAATTTATCAGACTCACTAGTTTTCCATAATCTTGGCTAAAACTACAATACTTTTCCCAAGTCTGAGAAGACCAGACATGGTTAAAAGAGAATAAGTAGTTCTTCAATTTCTAAGTTTCAATAAGAAATCAAAGTTGCTTACGATGCTAATTACTATGCACCAGTGATAGCATTAAGAATGCTTTATGACTTCCTCTCTTCATGAAACAGGTTCAATATAAGGCTTTCAAATGAGCCTTTCCCTCATTCATGATTGGTAGGGTGAACGTGGCATGGTGGGGAACCACTAACTTCACGGCTGCACCAAGCTCAAGTGAGGGTAGTAAGGAGGTTAATTGAAAGGAGTCTTTCAGTGATTTTACTCCGGGCAATGAGCAGAACATTCATTATGTCTAGCTCCTTCCAGATTGTCTCTGAAATTCACTCTTTCTTTCACTTTTTTAGCATTCTGATGGACATTCTGGATTTTCACAATGCCTTTCACTGATCCAGGATGCTTTTCTTTTCCAAATAATGGTCTCATCACATATGCCTGGCAAGCTATAACCACTCAGACAAAAATAAGACATGAATATTGCTTTTAACCAGCGATTTAAACGTATCCATATCATAAGTGAGACTTCTCTCAGATTAAATAAAATATTCTATATAAATCTTAGAAGTCACTGAGAACACTAAGCCATTCCTGCTAACCCTGATGACGAGAAGTATTACGGACAAGCATCAGGCCTCTTGGAATCAGAAGAAGCTAGTGACCACCATAAAGAGAGCCCAGGAACACTATGTCCACAAATTCTGACATGCTTGTGTCAGGCCATTGGCTACAGTACTGAAGGGCTTTACAGAGAACAGAACATGGTTTAGGAGGTCTAGAAGAGTCTCTGTCAAGGCAGGATCACACCACACATTCTATCAGACCCTGACTGCTTTTGACAACTCAAAAAGGAGACTTCTTAATTATCTTGAAGAGAGGAAGTCAGGGCATCACTCTTTCCATGGTGGGATCATATTGAAGGGCAGTGAACTCCCAAAGAACCAAACCCTCAACATTAACCTATTGACTATAGGCATATTCTAGACATCAGCAGCAAACTTTCCTGAACTTCATAGCTATAACCAACTAGTATTATGTAAGTCACTTAGTTTAGGATAAGCAGAAAAAGGAGAGAGAGAGAGAAAGAGAGAGAAAGAGAGAAAGGGAGATGGGGGAGGGAGGGAGGGGGAGAGACAGAGAGAGAGAGAAACACAGAGAAAGAGAGAGAAACCTAGAGAGAGAGAGAGAAACATACATACACAGAGAAACCCACACACACAGAGAAACACACAGAAAGAAACACACAGAAAAAGAGACAAAGAAGAGACAGAGACAGAGATATCTCTTCCATATAAAAATAGCAAACACCTATGGACTGTATGAGGTTTTTGAAGCTTTTAAATGTAATATAAAATAGCAATATATCTGACTTGCAATGCTCCTGGATAGAAGATTAGGGTCTAACACACTGGTGATACTAAGTAAGATAATTTTTCCAGGAATAGGTTGAAATCTCTGGAAGAAGCCAGGGGAATATGAGAAAGGTACGATGTTGCTGAGACATAAACAATGCTTCCAGTGGTTCTCTAATCATAGCCCTTAATAAAGCAGTAACTATGGCCATAGTTGGATGAAACTTAAGCAGGTTGATTTATAGGACATATAAACATATAGTAATTCCCTAAGTACTCTGAGCTGAATCTACACTTATCATATTGTCCCATTATTTATGGGAAAGGAAGTTGCTTAAAAATAAGAGAACCTTGGAGATACTGAAAATTATTTGCATGTTCCGATTTAATCAAGTCCTTCCTTGGTACTTTGTGGCTAAGCAATCAATGGGTTAAGTTAGATCACTAACGTGTGTTTCCTGACCCTGGAATGCTTCATCAAATGTACTCATTACTGACTGAGCAAGAGAATGAATGGTTGTGAGTTCCAGCTTAAGCGCTGATGGGATTGTGTGTAAGCCTGAATGTGGTCGAGGTATTTAAATTTTGATTTTTTTAATGGGCTCTGACATGTTTCATTTCCTCCGAGGGAACACTCGAGACCTCTGAAAGTAAATGTTGCTAAAAAGTCATCAAGGCAGAATATTAAAATGCCATCAAAGGAAAATTTCACTAATGCAATCCAGCTAGAACTCCAGGTAGTGGAGCGAAAAGGGGAGTGTCAAAGGTCCCGGTTCTTTTAGCAAAACATGATTTGTTCCTCTTCACTGGCTGTTTCTCCAAATAAATTATTTAAAGTCTTATTTCTTCTTTCTCCTGGGCCTCTTAAAGTTCAACTGTACTCAGAGGTGGTAGGAGAAGCAGTAGAGGGAGAAAGAGGAGGCACAGCTAGATATTCAGGAAATGGTGACATGGTGAGGGCTTCACCTTTGCAGCTGCTTTCCTTCATTCTACAAGAGCTGTCCAGGTGTGTGGTCAGGTGACAGGGTAAGATGCCTCAATTTCCACCCGAGGGCTGAAATTGCCCTCGTGAGACATACTGAAAATTCGAATGACATAGCAGAGTACTGGTACTGTGTAAAATTATGAGAGAACGTTTGCTCTGTGTTGTGTGGAGAGTATCAGCATTTAGCAGAAGGCACTGTTATTTTATGCAAACATCTTTGGCATTTTGTATAATTGGAGCTTTAGGTGACTTTTACATTTATGGAGTTGTGGGAGAGGGAACTCAACCTTAAGGCATCTGAATTTCTCCCACACCAAATGTATTTATAAGGAGATGACTACCCTTATGAGGTGGGTAAATCGCCAGTGGATTTGTTTTATCAATCTTTTCTTGTGTTAAACAATGACTCTGTTTCACTTATGATGTATTTCTGATATGTATTTGTATTCTGAAACAACTATTTATATTAGATATTTCCTGAGATAGAGAAATGTGGATTTATCTGTACTTCATTTACAACAGTGATTTCCCTAGGTTTAAGAGACTCCATTCACTTATCTTTAGGCTAATATTCATGTGGAACTTATAATTTCCTCATTCCTCCATCTGCCTGGCAAGTTTTGTAAGATATTAACTTCATATATACCATTCTGTCCAACCCATAATGACAAATTAATTACAGTAGTGAACATATCGTATGAAATGACATTTATCTCTTTGAGAATGACGATTATTCTCTGTATTGATGGGATTGCAGAATTTTTAACATATTCAGAATTAGAACCCAGTGCTAAAATCTTTAGTTGGATTTCCAGGCTTGATGGAAAACAAGGCTTTAGCAATATATGTTTTGTATCTAAAGATGTTGTATTTTCTATGGTTCAGAGTGTGATGTCTGGTTTCAGATTCACTGGATTTAATCCCTGGATTGTCTCTCTCTCTCTCTTTTTTTTAAACTGTGAACAAGATGGTGAGAAATTAGTGAATCTCTTACGCTGAAAAATGGGAAGTAATATCATTACCTCATTGTTTTGCTTAGAATGAAATGAGATACAGGTCAGCCTTAAACTCTGGGGTTTGAAATGTCTACAAGAGTTAAAAATCTATGCACAACTTTTGACTCCTCACAATAGCAAAGGAGGTGGCCACAAGCTTATAACCATGGTAAAGTATGTGATAGTTAATTTCATGCAGTTATGATTTAATATTGTATCTTTATACATGTTACATTTCTTTCAACTACAAATAGTACCCATTATGACCTGAGTGCACCTGTTTTGAAAATTTTTACCAATTTAGAATAGATTTGTATTTAATTTATGCTATTAAAGTATAAAATATACTGTTATCTACATTATTTAATTTATTCCTTACATATTCAACTTTTTAATGTGTATTATCTACCCATTTTTCAAACTGTCACTAATTTCTCCATAAATCTACATATAAATGTACCTGTACAGTTCAAGCTTGTGTCATTCAAGGAAAACATTACATTTTATTTTACATATAAAATGCTTTAGTTGTGGATATGTACAAACCACTCAATAAATAGAATTCATTTAATAATATTGAAGACAGAATACTACAAGTAAAGTTCAACATCTCTGGGAAGTTCTACTTACTATTCTTGGTAAAGACCTCAATCTTTTGAAATTCCAATGTAATGACTTTCATGGTAGAGAAAGAAGAGATTCTAGGGAAGTTTTCAGATATAAGAAATCTATTCTTGATAGCCTGAGATAGACCATGGTGCAAAAAAAAAAAAATCAACAGGGCGGAGTGGGTGGTAAGGGAGGGGGTGGGGACACGGGGGAGAAATGACCCAAGCCTTGTATGCACATATGAATAAAAAAAAAAACCCAACAGAAGGCAATACAAACATTTGCAATGTGTTTTGGTTAGTCTTCTAGAGAAGGCACATCTGCAAGACTGAGAATTCAAGCCTGACACTGAGCTAATACATCTCCTGATGTGCACCTCTTACTGTGTCCTCAGAGAAGTGGACATTTTCTTCCAGAAAATTGCTGAGGTAAGTAAGGCATACAAATGACCTGGCTTGACAAGCCAGGAAATTATATCTTTTTGTACTTAACTTTTGAAATAATTCCCTTGAAAGTACAGTTTGAGAGTTATTTACCAATTATCAAATGGTCTTACACATTGTTGAGGAACCCTAAGAATATCATCAGAACACAGAATTCACACAAGAGTTACCTTAAGAGTCATAGTTACCTTAAAGATCCCTGTCTTCGTTTTACTTTTTATCAAAAACAAACATTTACTTAGCTTTATGTGACCAAATATTTGTTAATTCGAAATCATTTCAGTCAGAATTACTGGATGCCTACCATATTAAAACATTGCTTCATTATCAAAACTCAAGAGAATTTGTACTTAGAGATGAACCATTATTTGCTGAAGTGACAGGGTCCTGCTATGTTTCCCAAACTGGCTCCAAACTCCTGGGTTCACCAATCCTCTTTTCTTAGCCTTCCAAGAAGCTGGGGTTGCGATTATGTACTGTCATGCTTGGATGTTTGTGTTTTACACTATGTCCTTAAGAGTAATTTGTGGAGCTTTCCTTAAAATGACCCCTCATGTGCAATCCTCAATAACTCTGTCTGGTCATTACCTACTACTGAGGATTTGTTACACATGTAGTCATGTTGCCACATATTAGGGAAATGTATCACCAGTTTAATGCCTTAGTATTAAGATTATAAAATATTTACTTGAATTACATTGCAAATATTTTTATGGATAATGGTTTTATTTCTGCACTTTAGTCAAAATGGAAAAAATAAAAAAGAATTAATATAGTGAACATGGATTTTCTATACCTTCTGATACATAGTAAAAAAAAATACATAAAATACTCAGTTCTGTCTTATTAGTCAGTTCCTGGATATTCTTGAAGGCTAAGTGAGGTGACATATAAACAGATAGTGAGTGTTAGTAAGTTCTTACAGAGCTACTTTCAAAAGTCAGAATGTATTCCAGGTCAAGACCTCACAGGAATTGGTCTGTTAGTATTAACCTACAAAAAGAAAATCTGTATTTGACGGTTTGGCAGCCTTGAAAGCCAAGATAAAACACAAGCTGGAGAAGTAATCCTTGACTGTGGTCTCCAGACAGTACAGAAGTGAAGGTATTCAAGCCCTTGAAAGCAAATATCAATACAGACACACCAGAATATTCAACCATGTGACACCAGCCATTGTGATCCAACAGGTAACTTCTCTAGTTCAAAGAAACAATCCTTTCCCTACAAGCTTCCTGTGTAAATAGGTCCATTGAGAGAGAATATTCTATTTCATAATAATGAGTATTTCTAGAAAGTAACAAATTGGCATTCCAATTTTATCCATTCATTTCCCATAACTTAGCTCCCTAGCATACAGTCAACTCTGAGAATGTAAGAAAATTAAATTAAACTTTGGTCTAGTCAGTCATATTAAAATAATGTAACTGAACCACTGTTTTTCTGAACCAAGAGATGGATTATCTTGTGAACTTCATTTGTAGTACTCAATGTCATCATTGCAAATAGATACTATCTAACAGTCAGGTACATTTTATTATGCAAAGATAAACTTTAGCCTTACTAATTACATCATGGTTATTTTTTATTGTCTAGACAAGGTTGAGGGCAATGAAACTGCATAGCTACATATACAACTATACATATTACACACAATATATGGATAAATGTAACATATAAAGCAAATGGCCTGAGAGTTCATTCTGGTGTCCTGACTTCTGCTGAGAACTAAGGAAAATTGTTTGCAGAACAATATTCTCCCAAGAAGGATCTGAGATGGGGTTAGGACAAGCTAAACTTCTCCATGAGGGTAATTTTTCTTGTTGTGCTTAGCACATTGTTTTTTTTCAATTTTGTGATAACTGACATTTCGTTTCCATGAAAAACTTTTAGGAAAAGCAGGAATAAACAAAACAAAACCTTCAATTTGTGATAAATCATATATTCTGTTAGAAATTTTCTGTGCTGTCTAAAATTAGGTCGGATTTCAATAGATTTCTTGGGACAAAAGAAAATATATTGAGGAAAGATAAATTTGTTTGATTAAATATCAAGATGTATAAGCATCTCATATATTTTTATTGGTGGAAAAAGTATAGCCCTAAGTCAACAAGATGGAGTAAATGAAATTGCAGAAGAGAAAAGAAAACTCTTTCTGAATAGCAGAAAAAAAAAAGCAGTGTAATAGCATGTGAACTTCACCGGTTCACAGGTTTACTTTAATTAATCTCTCAAAAATTTCAATTCTTATCTGAATTGCTTCAATTAGAAGTCTGGTGTGGAAAATGTTACATTTTCTGTATTTCTTCACTCTAAGAAAGAAATACTAAGACAACATTTCCTGTTATATTCTAATATTCCCATCTACATTAATTCAGGCAAACAGAATAAAGTACAGCAATTACAGCTTATGGAACTTTGTTTAAGATTCCTGTTCACACTGAATTTAAATTAGGAGTTTAGATTATGTCAGACTAATTCATCTTTCTTCCAAACAGTGCAATTTATCCACAAACGCACATCTTCCATTTTTTCCTGATAACCAGTCTTTAATCTTACCAGGTATTTTACAATTTTTAAACCCAAACATTTTAATAGATTTGGCTAAATTCTATAGAGTATATCTTTTCTCTTCCACACTATTTTACTGTCATTTTGTGAAATCTCGCAAATGTCAAAATGCTTTTGCATAATTTATTTGTGTTGTTTTCATCATTGCTATCACTAAATTCTGACTCTAAAAATGTTGTTGCAAAATCATGCTAGTCAATCTCACAAATGTCAAGTATGCTTTATTTACATTTAGTATAAAAACATTAATATTTAGTTACATTAAGTTTGTCTACATTCCATGAGCTTGCTAATTTACTCTTGCTTCCCCATTCTATAATCTTGGAGGAAATGTGTGACCAGGAAAATCTCCAAGGTGCCAGTACAGTGCTATTCTCTAGGTAATTGTAGCTCTTTTATTCAGTACTGGGAATTGAACACAAGGCCTCCTGCCCAGACAGATTTAATAAAATATAATGTACATACAACAAAATTAGTGTTTATAAAATATATAGTTTTGCCGGGATCCAGAGGCTCACTGCTGTAATCCTAGCTACTCAGGAGGCAGAGATAAGGAAAATGTCAGCCTGGAAAATAGTTCTATAAGACCCTTCTTGAAAAAAACCCACCACAAAAAAAGGGCTGGTAGAGTGACTCAAGGTGTGGGACCTGAGTTTAAGCCCAAGCATGGCAAAGGGAGGAAGGAAGAAAATAAAGAGAAAGGAAAAAAAGTAAAATAAGTTCTATGGATGTTGAATGTGTGTAATTATAGCAACACTAAAAAAATCAAGACCTAGAGTATAACCATCATCCTGAAAGTACTCTCAATATTCTTTGTGGTCAATACCCTATATTCACTCCTTGCTTATGACAACTTATATGGTTTTGGTTCCTAGAGATTTTTATTTTAATTGAATACCATATAAATGAGTCACAGTAATATCATCTTGGCTTAATGGTTTTAAGCTAAGATGAAATAGATATATGTGTTGCCTTCCTTTATATTAAGTTCATCATGAATGTGCAGCAATTTGTTTATACGATCCCATGTATATGGACATTTGGAGGGTTCCACCTTGGAGCTATTATGAATAAAGCTATAACAAACATTCAATGCAAATCTTTGTTTGGACATATATTTCTCAATGTTCTTGAAGTAAATACTTTAAAAAGTGAGAGTATTGGAATCTTTAACGGGTACATATTTAAGTTCAAATAAAACTGTGGATCTGTTTATCAAAGTCAAGGTAGCACCTCACATCCCACCTAATGTATGAGAGTTCCAGGATGTTCACATCTTTTTACCACTTATCATTGTCAGGACTTTATAACCCTTTCTCCTAAGCATGCATGGAGGTATCTCATTGCATTTTTAATTTGTGGTTTTAGAGTGCTTAAGGCTACTGAGAGTCTGTTCATGTGGTTATATTCCTTTCATTCAGTAAAATATTTCCTGTAATCTTTTTTCTTTTACATTCCCTGTATTAGATCTCTTCTTTGCAAATATTTCATTCCGTGTTTAATTTGGGTAAAGTGTATTTACTTTCATGATTATGGCTTTTTGTGTCCTGAGAAACCTTGTTTAACTAAAAATTGCAAAGTTTTTCCTATATTCTAAACGTTTTAAGATTTTATATTTGACAGTTACATTTGGGTAGGGTCAACATCTTAACAAGATTAGCAATTCCTATCCATGAATGTGGTTTATCTCTCATTTATCTAGTCTTCTTTAGTTCATAAATGATTTGTGGCTATTATCCAAATAAATCAGGCACACATTTTATATTTACCTGAGTATATTTATCATTTTTTACTATTTTAATTAACTTAAAAATAATACAATTGCTAATGATTCATGGCTAGAACATAATGACAATTGTTTTTTATGTGTACTGGCAGTGTATCCTCTAGCCTCAGAGACTGACTCCAGTAACTTCCTACAGATTCTTTATAGCTGTCTACTTAGGCAGTAGCATCTGAAAATAAAAACTATTTTTATTCTTTCATTCCAATATGAGTAACTATTTGTTTTTCTTGTTTCACTGGATAGGAACTCCAATACGATATTGAATAGAAGTGGTAATAGCAAACTCCCTGAGCTTAGGGAACATATTTGGTCTTTTATAATTTGCTATAGCAATTAAAGCATTAAAATAATGCTTTTCATAGATATTTTCAAGTTGAAGAACTTTCACTCAGTCAATTTTCTGACTATTTATACAGGATAGCTCTTTTTTATCTCAGTTTTCTATAACTAATGACATAAGTGCATTATGTTTCTTTTTCACCTTGTTTACCTGGTGATTTACAATGATTGTATTTAAAATACTGAACCATTCTTTATTACTGCAATAAGTCTCATTTGAACTTCACTTATTGTCATTTCTCCAAAGGAAAGGATCCTATTTTCAAGAATTTTGTTCGAAATTTTCTGTGTATGTACATTGGATTGTAGTCTTCTGGTGATGTCTGTGTGATAATAGTTGTGGTCCATATGAGCAGTTGGAAAATATTTCTATCCTAAATTTACTGCAATAATTTGTGCAGAATTGATGCTATATCTATATTAAGTGTTTACTTCCATAATGATTTCATTATTGGAAGATTTCAAATTACGGATTCAATTTCATATGAGGATTCTACTTACATTGGTCATCTCTTTTTCTTGTTGTCTTTGATAGTTTGGGTCATTCTTACCATTTGCACATTTTCTGTAAAATAAAATTTATTGGCATAATTATATATCGTACTCCTTTATGATCATCTAAGTATCTGTACATTTCTAATGTCTTCAATTTTATTCCTTATATTGAAATTTTGTATCCTTTGCTTTTCTTAATCTCTGTGGCTAGAAGTTTGTTGTTTTATTTGATTACTTTAGTCAACTATTAGTTTTGATTTTAAGGCAGAATCATAAATCATTGATTGGGAGTCATTTCTCTTTTTGTATTATATGTAGTTAATGCCATAAAATTTCCTCTAAACACTGCCTTAGGTAAAAACCACAATATTTGATACATTGTGGTTTTTATTTTCATTTAATCTGTGGTTTCATTGAATTTTTATAATTTCTTTTATCATTACTTACTTATAAGTGTGTTCTTTAATTCTCAAATATGTAGAACTTATGTAGGACTCTGTCTGATTCAGTTTCTACTTTGTATCCATTATGATCATAGAGCATGCTATGTGATTTCAACTTATTTAGAATATTCCAGGCTTACTACAGGGCTGAGAATGTGGTCTGTCTGTCTTGCGGTATATTTCACATGCACTTGAAAATAATTTCCATTCTGCAATTGTTGGGTTGAGTCTTCTATAAATTCAATTAGTTTAAGTTGGGAATATGGTTTTTGTCAGTTCTTCTACACTAAATGATGCTCCCTCTACTGTTCTATCAATTCTGTGTCACCAAGTAGTTTTGTAGATTTTTCTATTTCTACCCATTTGTGATTCAGGTATTATAAAGTTTTTATTAAGTGCATACAAAATTATAATTGCAATATCTTCCTTATGAGTTGATAAGTTCATAAATTTGTAAAATAGGTATGTCTCTCTCACTGTTCATTTTTAATTGACAAATTATGCTACAAATACTTATGGGGCTCAAAGTGATTTGTGACTTTTGAGTACTATATAGAATCATCAAACTAAACAAAATATCATCACCTTAGATAATTAACATTATTTTTCATGGTCACACACTTGACATGTATTCTCTTATATTTTTTTTATCATCTGGCATTAATGTAACTACTTCAGTCTTCCTCTGATTAGTATTTTCATGGCCCATGATTTTCCATCATATTACTTTTAACACATCTATGTTGTTGTAACTAAAGTATGTACTTGTAGACAACCCAATCTTTGGTCTCCCATGAATATATAATATAATAATCTCTTTTAATGGGCTGTTTAACTATTTATTTTTAATGGCATTATTGGTATGGCTTGTTTTAAATTTAACATCTTGCTAATTGTTTTATAGTTTTCCCATATTTCACTGTTTTTTTCTTCTTCTTTATTCAGCTTTCTTTGGGATTGAGTTTTTGCTGTTATTTCCTCCTGTCTCTACTACTGGCCTAACTATTACATCTGTTTGCCAATTTTTTTCCATTGTTGTTCTATGGTTTTACATAGAATACATAGTACATTTTTACAAATTTTTTCTTTAAACAGTGCTATTTTTAGAGTAATTTAAAGTAATAAAATATTTTAAACAGTTGGTCCACAATTTATGATGGTTTGACTTACAATTTTTTTCTTTTTTTGTGGTGGTGCTGGGATTAGAACTCAGGGCCACATGCTGGCTAGGCAGACACTCTAACACTTGGGCCACACACTCAGCCCTTCTGTGATTTAGTTATTTTTCAGTAGGTTCTCTTATTTTTGCCTGGGATCAGCCTCTTCTACCTATGCCTCCTGTGTAGCTGGCCTCACAAGTTTGCACCACTATGCCTGAGATGGGGTCTTGCTAACGTGTTTGCTTGGGCTGGCCTGGAATCAGGATCCTTCTGAGATCTCTGCCTTCCAAGTAGCTGGGATTATAAGCATGAGTTATTATACTCAACATGACTTGCAATGTTTTGAGTTTATGATCCTATGAAAGCATACTTTGAATTTTTATCTTTTTCTAATGTGCATGTGAAGATACTCTTTGGACAATAGTAGTGAGTTGCTGTGCACAAATACCCAAGTAAGCAACCCATATTCTGCAGTGTACTGTGTTGCTAAGCCATGATGTTTGATAGGTGGAATGTATTAAGTGCATTTTCAACTTACAATGGATTTATCAGGTATAGCATTGCTACAAGTCAAGAAACATCTGTACTTACTTTTGATATTTTCCAAAGTACTTTATTTCTTTACATTTGTCCAAGTTTTTCTCTGATACCTTATTTCCTCTGCCTTTGGAACTTCCTTTAATATTCTTTTAGCATAACAAATTTGTAATCAGTTCTCCAATTTTTTCATTGAAGTCTCAATTTTCTGTCATATTAAAAGATATTATCGCTAAACAGAACTCTGAAATGATAGGATTTTTTCATTCACTTTTTTGTCTTCTAACTTATATCTATTAAAAAAATTTCCAATTTCCAGATTTAGTTGCAACATGCAAAGAGCTTGGAAATCATCACTGGTATCCATATGCCAAAATAAAATGCCTAAGCAAAAACCAGTGATCATTTGTGGATCCATTATTCTCCAGCGAAGTCACAGGGTAAACTATTATTCTGAAATGTGAAAAAATAGGCACACAGAGACACAGACAAGACCTACTTTTCTTCTACAGAAGTCACTGGAGCTATAATCTGGTAGAAATACTTAAAAGGCTTTTTTGATTGGAGGCTTAGTGTGAACTAAGAGAGAAACTCATGTGAGTGTAGCCTAAGGGCAGTAGAAAGAACCTCACATTTTCATGAGCTTTACTTACAAGCACACCTACAGGCTTTTCAAAGTGAAGATTCAGTGAGGAGAAGAGTCATTATTTTGAAATACAAGGAGAATCTTCAGAAAATTATTTGCCAGAGCCTGATCCCAGCTGGAGACATGGAATTCTTTCCATCCATCCTTCTTATTCATAAAATGAAGCTAATGATAGAGAATTGAACCCTGCTTTGGTGTTCATAGTGACCATTCAAGAACTACATTTAAATTGATAGCTATTATGTTTATTATTTTTATTGCTGTATTTTTCAAAAATTAATTGATGACTAAACTCTGCATTGCTCATACTACTGTGTACATTATCACTAGGAATATGCAATTTAATTAACATGACCAAACCCTTTATGGAAAGTATATTAATTATTCAAAATTATATATAATAGTAAATCCTATCATTTATAACAAAATTATGAGGGACTGAGAAATTGTGACATTTCTACTTGGGAATCTTGAGACCCAGGAGATCTGATCAGACAGTTTTAGTACAGGTCTAAAAGCTAAAATGTAGGAGAGCTAATGGCAAATGTTTCAGTTTAAATGTCAACAGACTCAAGACCCGAAAGTGAAAATTTTTCAGTTCTAGTCTGAAGATAGGAAAAGACCAATGCCTCAGCTCAAATCAGCCAGGCAGGGAATTTCCTTTTGCTCAGTCTGAATGTATGTGGCTCTTTGACTGATTGGGGGAGGCCTTCACAGTAGGGAGGACAATCTCTGTTATTCAGTCTACTGACTCAGTGCTCATGCCATCTAAAAACATCACCACAGATGTACGGTCTCAGAATAATATTGACCAAATGTCTGAGTACCCCATGGCCTGGTCAGATTGATACATAAAATTAAACATCACAGGAAAGATGTCTATAATTATATTTTCATTTTCAGAAGTTTAGTTTCATTTCTATTCAAATCTTCCAGATCATTTTCTTAATTTTTAATTGTTTCCTCACTTTTTCAATAGATTATGTTACTTTAAAATTTTTTACACAATATTTTTTTCAATTTATACCAGATCACTTAAGAATCTGAAGTATATTTGGAGATCACAAATCTGTTATATTTCCAAATCTGTAATTAAAAATGTTTGCTAACTCTTACATATGGTGGTTTGCTCCTTGTGTATTTGGAAATTTTTAAATATTGTTACTTTGATAAATTTACTACTTTACTGAATTTAATCTAGGGGTATTTTGCAGGCACAAGTTTGGAGATGTTTTGCTCTTTTTTCTACAGAGAATTGACATTTTTTTCTCTGGTAAGCAACACTTTGACATTTCACTGGTGTCACATTGGTTCTTGGTCTTGGAATTCTAAAGAGTTTGCTTATAGTGAAACTGGGTAAAGATACCTTCGTCTTTAAAGCAAGGTTGTGGTTTGTACATTCACAGAGAAGGCAATTCTATTTCTAGGGAGGTAAAAGTATAGACAAAAATTCTCCCTTCCTTACTTTTCCCAGCTGGTTTAATCCTATCTGCTGCCCCATATGCATGTCTCAGAATCAAATCCTCCTCTTCACAAGGCACAATCTTTCAGCTTTTTGGGCACTATTAAACATCAAAGTTTGTTTCCCAGGTATATATAATTTTCTTCTATGCAATATTTGCCAACATTTATATTTTCAATTTACTATTCAGTTCTTCAATTTTTCTTGCCAATCCAAAAATGCATAGAATTTATAACTGTTAAAAACCATTCATCATCTTGGTGTTTTATAAACTTAGAAATCCGCTCATGATCATGGCTAATCCTAGGGACCACTTTACCATGTTGCTGGAAACATACCAACATAACTTACTTTTTCAATTAAAAGTATTTTTGGGGCACTCATACCTACTGTAAACCTATACCTATCTAGGACTATAAACACAGTGATATAAAGTACAAAGTGTTCTCATGATGCTTGAATGGGACCAAGGAGACAAATATTGTGTGTCTGTGTTTGAAGAAGCAATTAATGTTGTGAGGGCAAATAAAAGAGTGATGGTGACGAGTTTGTATGTGGTAAAGAGGGATATCTTTTAGGTGTAATAGTCAATGTAGCCCTCCCTGTGAAGATAACATTAAACAGAAACCTGGGTAAAATGACGAAGCTACATGAAAACCAGTGAAAAAAATGTTTTTTCCTTGAAATATGATCCAGAAAGTGTTGTTTGTTAGAAATCCTAAGATTCCAATAAGTTGGAATGCCAGACACAGAGAACAACCCAGTACAGCTAAAACAAAGAGAAAAGGAGTGGGGATGACAGCAAATGAAGGTCACGTTAACCATAATAAGCACTTTCACCTTTGTTTTATGTATGGAATTTCACACAAAGTGTTGACAATTTATGAATGTTTGTCTCAAAAAATAAAATCACTCCTGCTGCTTAATTGTGATTTGTAGGGGGCTAGTTAGGTAGCTTTTTCAATAACTCAGAGATGGCTTGGACAAGGTTAGAGGAGTGAAGAAGAAAGTAGTAAGTCTTGAAACTTTGGGGTTGGACAGCACCGGCTTTTAAAATAGGTTCTCATCTGTTTCTAATGTGAAGATTCTAATGATGGATCTGTTACTTAACATTTACTGAGTGATCATCATGTGCCCACAGATGTGTGCTGGATCCATTTTTTCTAGCTGAGCAAATATTTGTTAAACACCAACTACATTTTCCATGCTCTGCTTTTACTAGGTACTCCCAGATGTGAGAATCAATCTGGGCTGTGATATAGGGTCAGCATTTACTTGGAAGGAACTCTGAATTTAAGTGAGAGACAAATGTGAAAAGAAACCATTAAAATGCAGGTCTGGAGTAGAACTTCACTCTTGCACCAACACACATGAGATATGTTGAGAATGTGGACCTTTACAATCACAAAAATGGATGCAGAAGAGGGAAGACATTCATTTTACTGTTGCATCCCTCTAGAGTTGGTGATCAGAGTTTTTAGGGAGAAGGAATGAAGAGTTTCTGACCTGGCTGCTTTTCATTAAAACAAATAAGTACTTCTTTTAGGATACAGAAGTAGTAGAGCGTCATAGACAACTATTCTGCTGACAAGGGTTGAGCAGTACATTTTGGTGGGATTAGAAAGGGCTTGGAGTAGCAAGGTCAAATTCAAATAAACCATTGCCTACAGGGTGAATGACCTTAAGGAGACAAATTCCTTGGGTAATCAGATTTCTCATTGGCAAAATGACTAAAAGCTTTCCAGAGTTCTTTCTTATTCAGGAAACATCTTAAACAAAATATTTTCCTTACACAACAACCTTTGAATTACACCTAGATTTAGGGCTAACCAATTGTCCAATTATTTGCAATGTTAGAATCTTCCACTCTTAATTTGAAACTAATGGGAAAATCAACATTGCCATTTACAAAGCCAAAGACACCTTATATATTTCATTATGGACTATGGTTGTGTGGTGATTTCAGGTAACTGGAGTTTGTGTACTCTATTTGAATTTGCCTTAATTTTTCTAGAGTATCACAAAAGTGTTGTCAGTATATTTCATTCTGTAAGGTGTGAATGGCAATCTTTCATAGCGACAAGATCTGGAAGTGTATTCCAGGACACTGGATCTCCAGTTTTCTTCAATTTAGACACTAAACAGAAGCAATCAAAACATGCTAAAGTCATTTATATCAGGGTAGTTTGGTTATTTATTAAAATATCTTACATGTCCTTTTCTTCAACACTTTCTTTTGATGAGCACCTACTAAGTGCCAACACACTGTGCTGGTTCTGAGAATTTAATGATGATAGGGAAGTACAATGGCTTCCTGTTTCTTCTCCCATGAAGACTAAAGCTCAGCCTTTGTAAAGAACTGAAAGTATAGTTCATTTTGTAATTGACATAACTGAATGATCAGTAGTCAGGAAAAGAAAGGAAAGCTGCATGGACCATCTGTCCCCAAAACTGCAGGGGAATTTTAAAGGAATCAAACATAATCACAGATTAGGGGTAAGATTAGGTAAAGAACATTGATTTGAGGTCATAATATACCTTGCAGGCATGTATTTACTGCCTGGCATAACTTCATTAAAGTACTTAGAATAATAAAAGGAGCAAAGACTTGCTTTATAAATTGTGATATAGAAAAAAAACAAATGTAAAATGGTTTGATATTTCTAGGCACAGATATGTTGAGAGTTTTCATTTTATATAAGTACTGTCAAATAAAGGGCTTTAATTAAGAGTAAGATTATAATCTAAAACTGGTTTGATATTCCAAACCATTTTGAAAAACACCAGAAAGCTAATAAATATTAATAAAAACGTCAAAAGCATATTCATTCTGCTTACTTTATATGTGCTCTTCTGAACAGAGTTGTATTCAAGTATCTTATGAAAGACTTTGCTTTTACTGAAATTCTCACTGAAAATACACCAGGGGTTTTGGAAATGGAAATGGTGAAATGCTATTTTTAATGAATAAAAAGTATTGTAGTATTAGGGTAATATTGACCTGCATTTCATCTGTATTAAACTGAATATGAATGAGTCAAAATCTTAATTTTCTCCTACTGATGTTTTCATTCATTTTCTTTGTATAATTTTAAAAAGAAAGGTCACAAACTTCCTTGAAAATATACTAAAACAGTTGTGTGTTAACAGTAAGCAGGCAACTTAATTGGGTTTTCTGCATGAGAAAAGGACAGTATAAAAGCATGGATGAGGCAGGAAATGGGAGCTGGGCTTCAGAGGGCGTGTGGTTCACATTCATAATTGAAAGTCCTGAGGAAGGTTGCAGATGTGACTTTTATTAATTTCAATATTTTATTTTATACCTGAATTTATAATTGAGTCTCAGATTGAAATGAGATGTTACTGCACCCCTATCTGCTATTTCAGAAATAAGTGACACACTGCTGTTTTCAACAACCACTATCAAAAGACGTATTCTTTAAGGGAGCCAAAGCTGTTTTAGAAACATTGTCAGAATATTTTGAATATAGGTAGACAAGCTCCCAGTAGTCTTGTGTCTTCTGTTCAGAATAAATAAATGGCAATATGTGCCTTATTTCCCAATGGTCCTTACCCACTCACCAACCCCATTTGGGTTGTTTGTATGGACTGAGTTTTGGAATGAGAGGACTTCGGTCTTCCATAGTCAGTTCCACCTAGAAGGAGATTTCATGACAGAGAGTGGGGTCTTGCTCCCAGAAATGATCTGTTCTAGGTCTTCACAGTGACCGTTTTGGCTAGGGTTGAGATGAGAAACTAAAATCAGATGTAAAGTGCAGTTGGTGAAATGCCTAGTAAAATTGTTATGTTCTTATCTTCTAGATTTGCCAATCTCTGCCTAAGACTTGAGAAGGTAGAGGGAAAGGTGTTTCAGTGTTGGTGTGATTTTCTTTAACATATAGCAAGTGAGTTCTTACATATCACTTTACATCATCCTCTGAATTGTATTTCAATTACTTATGAGCTGCTTCTCAAATTACTAATTCATGTGTGAATAAAGATTTTTTTTGTTTATGGCTACATAAAAATTATGCTTGCATATCCATTCTCTCTGTCTCTCCATATCATTGACTTACATATATGTGTATCAGTGTGTCTAAATATAAATATGGATACATCAATTCAATATCATGAGCATAAGTCTCAAATAAGAACATGTTCCCAGAGTGTGGCATGTTGATTTTTATTAATTTGCAAACTTAACTCAAATTTGAACGCAGTTTTCTGAAACCAAAATATTTAGTACACCAAGTGTCATGTGTGGGGATAGTAGTGGGAGACTGTCTGGGCCATTGTAATCTGGACTGGTTGTAACAGAAGATCTTAATCTTCACAGAGCAGAAAACCATGGCAAGCAGGTAGCTTTCAAATCCCAAATCCTGCACAATTCTGAATTGCACTATTAAATTCTTCAGAAAAGATCCTCTTGGATCAACTTCAGCTTTAGTGGAGGAAACTTCTACCTATCATAAGAACATTAGGGGATATCCATGTGTTTTCCCTATTCCCTGCCTTCCTTTACTCACCCCTCATCACATGAAAGGCCATTCAAATTCTGAATGCCTAAACAAATGGAGGAAAAACATTTAAAAAAATAGAAAGATGGCTAACCATTTCAGCTATATTTTACTGGATCTCTAATGGTATATCTGTGAAAAAGTAATAAATGGGATATACTCCATTAGGTAAGAACAAATTTCCCTCCATAATTTTATCTTTGTTTAATTGAATACTTAATTAGTATAAATATAAAACTAATTTTGGGTGTGTTCAGTACATTTAGCAGGGAGGATTGGTGTTGAGCTGTCTTGAGCGGTGCTTCTGCAGATATGGACAGCCACTGCACCCTCCTTGTCCTCCTCAGGTGCTGATAGAAGTGAGTGGGTCATTTGGCATTAGCAAAGGAGTAAGTTAGCATTTGCACTGAGCTGGATCTTGCCAGACTGTGCATATTGGAACCTGCAGACAGAGGCTGCTTTCACGTTGATGAATGGGTTTTTTCAAGCGTTCTGCTCCCTAGTTATGAGAAGGGTGACCCGGTCAGGAGACGACTTTATGAAGCTATAAAAAATGTATGTCACTTCGGACTCTCTAATGTCACAGAGAAGGGAAAAAAAAAAAACCTGTGCAAAAATGGCAGGGTAATAAGGCTGTTTTCAATGCTTGAAATAGCTTTCTGTCTACAGTCATATGTAGTCCTGAAGCCAGGGCCATGGAGAGTGCCTACCACGTATTGTTGCTGGATGGATTAAAAAAAAAAATTGGGCTTTGTTTGGCTTTGCTTGCATTCACAGAATGCTTATGGTGATGACAATAAGACATTTCAAAATGCAGGTCCGGTAGCTGTGTGTTAGAACTGGGAAGATGCAATGTCTTTTTAAAAGCAAGCAATCTACTCAAGATGGTGAGGGCTTTTAAGTGTGTAGAAGAGCCAGAAACGGAGTCACCACAAAGCCAGCACAATTTAAAAGGTGTCTTTTAATCTAATATTTTATAAAGTCTTTCCCCAGGATCACAAAGAATTAAAAAAAGAAAAGAAAAGGAAGGTTTGCCAGGTACTTGCCCTTGAGCTTTCTGTTCAAGACCCTGGCATTTACAGATGGTGACATGTGGATTTTAACAAAGGCAGCCCTCGTAGACCCATAATTTAGCATTCTTTGAATTCTCTCATTCCTCTCATCAATATGCATATTTCAGCATATCAGGCACTTTACGTTTTGATATGTCACACATTTCATAACTCATGTTCAAATGTTAATTTACACAAGGTAGGAAACCCAGAGGACCAAGGTCAGGGTTTTTTGTCATTATTAGGGCTGCAATTAGTCACAGGTGAACTCTGGAGGTGTCATGGCTGAGCTGTGTAACATCCAAGAGTCGCCTTCCAAACCAGTGACAATTTTGTCAATTCTGTGATGAGACTTGTATATCTTCTCCATCAACACACCGGGGAATGGAAAAACAATTGTGTGAAAGGTTAGGCACTTAATATTTCGACAATAGATGTTAGACCCCTTGATTCTGAAGAAAGAGGGACAGAAGTGAGTTTTTCATCCATGGAAATCTATATGAACATACACCTGCCTCTTTTCCTTATGGAGATGCCTGTATACATGCGGTATCGTCTGAAAGAGACAGAAAGCAACAACATCAGGAAAGGCCTAAAATTCCTGAGACTGCTTGCCATGCACCAGGACACCTATGGCACTTGTTGGAGTACATTCCAGGACTTCCCCCAGACCTGGCTAATTGACTTCTCACCCAGATTTACCTGCAGTGATAAAATCCTGTCACCTATAAAATCCTACCTATTTTCTCTTTACAGACTGAGCCAGTCAACCTAAACAACAGCATCTGTCCACAGGCCAAAATTCTACAGAGAATTTTTAAACATTACATTAAAAGCAAACTTCAGCTGGGCACCAGTGGCTCATGCAGATAATCCTAGCTACTCAGGAGACAGAGATCAGGAGGATCAAGTTTCGAAGCCAGCCAGGGCAAATAGTTTGCAAGACCCTATCTCAAAAAAACTCATCACAAAAACAAGGCTGGTGGAGTGACTCCAGGTGAAAGTCCTGAGTTCAAACCCCAATATGACAAAAAAAAAAAGTGAACTTCAAATCAATAGGGAATAAAAAGAGCAATAAAGAGAGGATGAATTTGATCAAAGTACATTACATGCATGTTTGTAAATGTCAAAGTGAAACCCCTTTGTAAAATTAATTTATACTCTTAAAAATTTCACACGGGAGTAGACAAATACTTGAATTTTGAGCCTTTTAAAGACAAGAATAAATTCGTGACAATAGTTATTGCTTTTGATAACCTAGAAGCTGAAACTAATGCAAAGGAATTGTTTTTACTACCTAAGGTTTTGTGTTTCCTGTTTTCATCTGGTAAAAGGTTTGGAGAAGTAGGCTTGGCTGAGGGAAATCCTGGAAGTTGAGATATGAAGCTTATGATGTTAAAGAGAATAGTAGATTTATGACAATTGTAATGAACACCATATAAAAGGGGGAATATGGGATGTTTTTAGTCCCTGATCTTGCTTACTCACCACGTTCTCATCATTTAATGTCATCCAACAGATGTGTGGGCTCGGAGCTGACTGCCCTAGGAAGAGGCCAGAAGTAGATGTGATGAATTTAAGGCATTTTAAAATATAATAAAACGATTAAAATAGACCAACTTTTTTTTATCACTGCTATTTCTTTACTCAATACTATTGTAAGCACTGAGCAATATGGGGTTTTAGTATTAAAAAATTGAAAAGTTTTTAAGTAAAAAAAACATACTACTTTGAGCCTCAAGAGATTAGAAGGCCTAACTTTATCACAACTGTTGTTCTCAAGAGAATTCATAAGACAGCTATTTAAAGTGAGGTTCCATTTTTTCCGGAGTACCCATGCTCTCTAAGTATTTCAGCTTACATCCTCAAACAGATATTTTTCTCAAGAAAAAATCCGTATCACTTAAGAATTTATTAACAATTTACATCATTGCTTAAATAATCTGCATAATTGACAGAAAGTTTACTTTGACCTTAGTTCAACTGTAACACTTATGGTTTTAAGTTGAAATTGGTATAATTCATTTAAGAGAGTAATTAAGCCATGGTGTCAACAAATACAACATATGCTGCCTGAGGCCTCCAAGGCCAGAACATGCTATTAGAATGTTTTATTTAAATATGTCAAATCTGCTTATCTCCACAGTCACCCGTGTTAAACTAGAACAAATGGCTTCTTTGACCTTGAGCACTGTGCTCTTGAAAACAAAGTATTTGAAATACACAATTCAATTGTTTTTCCAGAGGAACCCATAAGCTAAGTTGTTTCAAGAAAGGCTGAACTTAACTACTTTTTACTTGTAGAAAGTGTCCATAGTTGAGTCTATGGTAGCTACAAAAATTATTAAACATAGTTTTTAATAATAACAGTAATAAAAGTGCCTGGTAACAAGATGACTAATATTCACAAGTGAGAATGTGGAGAATATGTCTACCTTCCCTGAAATGCATACACTTTATATTTAAATTCATAATTAATACAACTAATTTAAGGTTAGTTATCTCAAATGAAAAATAATAGCACTGAAAAGAGCTGCTGCATATGTTTAAGGAAGAGAAGTCATTAATATTGTCAAGAGCTGGTGGCATGAAATATCTCGTCACTTGGATAATACCAGATCTCATGACTCTCCTTTGTCACATCCTTACAGACTCAAAGAAAATGCATGAGGACCAGCTGCAAGTGGCATGGTTATGTAGACAAAGTCTCTCTTGGGCACACTCAAGATTCATCTTCTTGTAACACTCCCAAGAGTATTCCAAAGAAAATCTTATAATACATCATCCTGTGTGATCAGACTCCCTGTGTGGGCAGTTTCTTCCTCTGCTTCCTTCTGCTCTTACAATATTTTTTATATTCCTTTTACTCACTGATATCTTACACTCAATTTTCTTTTTTCCCCCTCAATTCTTACTTTCTATTTTTGTCCTTCTGAATTCTGTCCCTCACCCCTGCGCTTGAGTTGTACCCCTGAAATGATAGTAGTATTTACTTTTCAATGTGTACTTCTCCAATGCCAAATCTATGCAAGGTATTCAAAATAATTTATCACACTTAATTATCCCTGCATGCCTTTTCCTTGTAAAAATGAGGAAGTAGAGACATTAGAGCAAATAAATGACATAGGGACAACATTCCAAAAAAGCCTAAGCAATGTGACCATGTGACCATCTGCACCCTTAGAAAATCTCTCTTTTAATAACCTTTCAAAGTATGACATCATCTTCTCACTTATTATAAAATATAATAATTATGATAAATATTACAAATAAAAAGTGACAGGGAAATCTATACAAAATGAGTCTACATCTAAGCAAATTATTTTGTTCTTCTTTTTTTTTTTTTTGAGACAGGGTCTTACTATGTAGCTGAAACTGGCCTTGAACTGACACTTCTCTTGATCCTTCCAAATACTGGGATTATAGGTTTATACCACCATGTCTTGCACAAATTGAGTTAAGATCAATTCTCTTGCAGTTATAATATGATCAAGAAATAGAACTTTGTTTACCATCCGAGAGCCCCCTTCTGGGTGGTTTTTCCCAAAAACAGTCTCTTTCCCAAGAATTCACTATCATTACTTCTGAATGATATGATCATATCTTTGCATTTCTTGATAGTTTTATCATCCAATTAGGCATCCATTATATATGGTTTAATCCATTTTTAAACCTGATGTCTTTTAAATATCTTTTAGTCTATGGGTTCTCTCTCTGAGTCCCTTTCTTAGTTCTGATGATATAACTAGTGAAGTCTTACAATTTTTCTCTGCCTGGATTTTGTCAATTACATACTCACGGTGCAGTTTTTCATGCCCCCATATCCTCTAAGTTTCTTCAAAGATTCAGATGGATCCAGAAGGTCAATGAGATTCAGCTGTGATTGTTTTGGCAAGAATAGAGTCTTTTTGTGAAGTTATCAATCTTTGATGTTCAATGTCTAGCTCCATTAATTCACTGGAAGATTACAGTAGGGAGCTTTACTAGTTCTTTTGTTTCTTTTTTATGTATCACCCAGAATACTTTCATAAAAAGATAGTCTTCTTCTTTGGTCATGTAGTGGAATCATACATACAAAAGACAGAATACATGTTTCTCTTTACTACTCTTTGTAAAAATAAATATGTTCTTACTATTCTCTGGATTTGACCAATTCCTTTCTTTTTAATATCAATATTAACTAATGCGCTTTAAATATTTAATGGGTTTCAAACCATTGTAATTAATAACTTTTATACTAATCACATCTTTGGTGTTGAGAGCCTTTTAACATTAGCTCCTGAGTCCCTTTGTCATAGTCCTAGAAATGTTTACTACCCTTTGATAGTTTCCATGTTATTTGGTATGGTGAAAATTGCAAGGCTTATATTCTAAATTCCCTACCCTAAATCTGAATTCAGATAAACTCTTTTTAGTGGGAATTTTAGACCAAATTGTATCTACTCAAAATTCATATGTTGAAGTCCTAATCCCAATGTTGACTGATTTGGAGCTAAAACCATGAAAGAGGTAATGAAGGTAAAGGAGGTGATAATAATGACACTGTGGTATTGTAGGATTGGTGACCAGTGACTGAAAGCAAGATGGGAGCCTTCACCAGAAACCGTCTATTGGTACTTTCACCTGGGACTAATAGACTCTAGAATTATGACAAAAGCATATTTCTGTTGTTTAAGCTACTTTATCTTTGGTATTTTGTGATGGGATCCCTAGCAGACAAATACCATGGGAAAAGGTATTTCAATATATAATCTGTACACTAGAGATAATTATTGCTGCTGGATGTCCATTGCTTTTCACTGCACAGAACTAGGGAAGGCAGATAAGAGAAGTAGGAAGCTAGCAATTCCATATGGGTAAAATATCTCATTAACACATGTAATTAATTCCAAGAAAAATTCAACACTGAGGTACCACTCCTTCATGAGACCATGTGGTCTGAATACTACTTTAATTATTGGTTTCATTATCTGATGCCTATGGTAGAATATAAGCTCTCGAAGGGTAAATTCCATGATTTTCTTATTCTCTTCTTCATTCACATATCCTGAAATCCTGGGTCAATGCCTACCTTAGAAAAGGTCATCATCAAGAACCCCCTGGTGATTGGTTGTGCTGCCCTATAAGGTGGAAGGATGGTGTGATACACTGGTATTAAGAGTCGAGACTGGTCCTTGGGCAGTTTGAATGTTCCAGGAAAGTACATATAATAATTTTATTCACATATTTTAAAATTTAGAATTTACATGGGGGTATATCTCAGTGGCAGAACATGTGCCTAGAATACCCAAATCCCTGGACTATTTGGTTCCCAACACTGCTAAATAACCAATAACAAAATTTGAAAAATAAGCTTTATTGTTCATAGAAATTGTTTCCTTATTAGTAATTATCAGGTTCTTAAAGACGGTCTATATAAAAGTAGGACTGAATTAATCAGAGGATGTTTACTAATAATACCTTAGCAGGATATAATTCATGTTTGTAACATATTTCTGATGTTTGGGGATTTATTATGCTTGATAGTTTTTAGTTTTTGCCGCCACTAGTGTGTTATATACTTTCAACTCATCAAGATAACTAATTGGTTAGTTCATTGGGAAAGGAAAGGGGTGGGGGTAAAGGCGGGAGAAACAGCACAAACATTGTATGCACATATGAATAAGATAAATATATATATATTAAATAAATAAATAATGGAGTTTATGTTTGAAAATGAGGCCCAGGTATTGAGTATGCTTGCATATTCTGAAACTGTAAGTGCTATGAAAAGTGAATTTGGTCTCGTGTCCCAAAATGAAAAGTGTGATCAGAACAATGACAGTTAGGTTTTATTTTACTGTAGAAATTAACCTGTATTGTCCTCAGTGTGTTCACTAATATGAAGTTCAAAGAATGACAATAAACAAAAGAGCTTTAAGCTCTTGTAATTGATCACATGGTAAGTCAATTTAGTTGTGGGTTTTCTTTTTATTTTTCTTCTAAAAAATAGTGCATTTTAGCAAATCTAGAAAACATATTGTAATTACTGACTGGTGTTTCAAAGTTGCACAATTTTTACCTTAAGTAAAAGTCACAGGGCATTTGTGAAGTTAGTCATATGTAAAAAATATTATTCTTAGAGTTAGTTTGGAGATAGGGTCTTGTTGCTTTTTGCCCAGGCCAACCTGGCTCTCAATCCTCCTATTTTAAACTGCCTGCCATTGCTGGGATAACAGGCGTGAACCACCAAACCCAAATTTTTATCCATCAAAAAGCATGCAAATACTGTGTACACATGTATGTAAATTAAAAATGAGACCTGTTGAAAATATTTTTAAAATGATGGGAGGGATAAAGAAGAATGATTGAGGGGGTGAATTCAATTATGATATATTTGAAATATTGTGATACTTTTGTAAATGCCACATGTACCCCCAGTACAATAATTTAAAAAAAAAAATGCCATCTTGCAAACATTTTTGTCTGGTTGCAATCCTCCCAACCTCAGCTTTCCAAGTTGCTTGGGGTGATAAGCACATGCCATTACATGCACTTATTGTTATATGGGGTTTTCATGAACTTTTTGCCTGGACTGGCCTAAACTATTCCCTCACAGTCTCCCAAGTAGCTAGGATTATAGGTGTGAGTCTCAGGCACCTGGCTTGACAAAACTATTTTATCAAATGATATTGTTGTGTTAGGTAACACCAACTACAATGTTGGAGCTTACTTTTCTATGCTATAGATGCCCTTACAACTCCAGCAGGTACATTTGACTTAAAAAGGCCAATAAGAAAACTTTATTTTCTCACATCTTCCCCAATTATTCCTCATCTGTCCAGACCAATGGAACTTTATTTCTGTTCCTTGAATTGAAAGCTAGTATGCGTCCTATGCCCTTCAGACTTTAAAATGTCCTATAATTTTTAAGATACATATTAAGATCCCACTAATATCCCACTTTGGAACATTAGACTTTTTCTCATGGTGGGAACAATTTATTTTCACCCACATAGTCACAGATATGTCTATCAGCTATCCTGTGTTTCATCCTATCTTGGTTCAATATTTCCTCCAGGAAATTCATCTGGGAAAAGTTAAGATGTCTCCAGACTGGCTCTGTGTTCCCTGCCTGACCTCTGTAGACTATGAGAGAACTCCCACTCATCCTTTTCTTTACTGAGTATAAGTGAAGAAAGCTCATTCTAATGTGAGCCATCCTCCTTTCTTCTTTGGCCAGTGATTACAGAAATTCTCCTTTAGATTTTCCATCTGGTTGATATTCTACTTATTTATGAATCTACTGTACTAGGTCCCATCCCTACCTCCCAAACCCTAAACTCATATATTAAAACTCTTTGAAGACAGTCTCACTAGCCTAAAGACAAAGGGAAGCACACTCAGTTCTCTTGTTCTTTAGGAAGAGTGAGAAAAGAAGGTCACAGCATTTTAAGAATTTCTCCAAAGAAATAATTTAATTTCAATTGTATTTTATAGTCCAAAGAGGGTGTTATGAGATGAGCTAAACACCAGCTTTTGCGGATGACTTCTGCAAATTCTAAAATGATAGCCTAAGTTTTTGTTTGTTTTCTTGGAATATGTTTTATGGTTAATGCTGTTGGGAGAAGGGGGAATTCAGCAAAAACTAAGATGGAAATAAGCTCATTTTAGCACCCTGCTACCTATAGTGCATGCATGAAAGAGGAGGGCAAGATGAAATTGTGTTTATCGTTGAAAACCTGTTCTCTAGAAGATGTGAGGATTTAATTAACTATTGATCATTTGGCAAGAGGTGAAGTAAGATTAGAAAAGTCACATTGGAACCAGAAGTGACAGACCATCCCCCCAAGTATGCAAGAATAAAGATCACTGACTGCTATGAGAATAAAGAAGTCTAAGACATCAGAACAGTGAGATTCTGTGTTAAAGGTCCTATGGGGAGTTATTCCTATGATACTATTGAGATGAATCTCCCCAACGCCCTGATGGAAGAAAGTTTTAGTGAAGTCAATAAGGGACTTTTTAAGGAAAGAAATACGCTATTTGGACGAGTGAAATATTTTCACTTATATTTATTAATTGGAAAATGATTTAAAGTATACCTTTTCATGATACTAATGAAGCAAGAATAGATTCTTCACATGATTTCAAGTGGTGTGTTCAAATATCACATCTTCATTATTCATGATTTTGTATAGCCAAAACTTAATTATAAAACACAAGTGTCACTTTTTATGAATTTAGAAAATGAAAATATTAGAAGATTTTAAAAGAACTTGATATCCTTTACTCTTAAGAAAAATAAACCAATGACATATTATTGGGACTACTAAAAACATTTTAAATTTGATTCTACCCTTGAAGAAATATTTTTCAGAGCAGTGCAACCAAGAGAAGATTAAGAATTCCATGCAGCATCTTCCATTCTAGCTTCTGAATAACAGTAGAGGCTAGACAACACATTGGCAATGTGCTAATGAGAGTCTTCTGTGAGAAGTATCTTAATAACTCTTACTAGATTGAAATATCTAGAATTACCTTATGGATGCCAATAAATGGCTTCTTTCATTACTGGGAATTGATACTTTAGACTTCTTATTTTCAAATTTATTAAAACAGAATGAGAAAGGAAAACAAAAATGATAACCAAATAATAGTTGAGTACACTGGAATTGATAACTAAAATCTTGTCTATACCCATGAAATAATTCACTTCTTTCACTTTCTTTGCTATATGTAAGAGTACTCTCTTATTGTATTATTCTTACTAAATGATCATATGATTTATTTTATGTAGGTGCCTAATGGTTGTGCTCAGTGCCAGATATCAACTAGCTGATAAGAGCACCAGTTCTAATTTTTGTCCTTTCCCCTGTGCAAAGGATTTGTTTTAAAGTGTGTCAGATTCATGAGAAGCAGGAAGAATAAACAGCCTTCTAACCACTAAGCATGATAATACTTTTTGCTAAGACTTTGTCAGTTATTTTCAGTTCATTGTTATCTTTGACCTCAGTTACTTCTTTAGAAAAGCCTATGTTATAGGTAAGATGTAAGTAGAGGTGTAAATGTTCTAGAAATGGGGAAAACAAGACTGAGAAAATGAATGTCTTGCAGCTCTCTATATAACAAATTATGAATGAAACCAAGCTCACCATCCATCCCTGATTATGAGTCTTAAACTGCTAAATAATTGTGAACAACAAGGATTATTGTCTCTGACATATATATATATATATATATATATACACATATACGTATGCTTATATATATGTGTGTCTTAGCATGGTGAGGAATGATATAAAGTACAATGACATATTTCTCAATTTTATCTTAATTTTTTAATGTCTTAAGTTTGCTACCTGTGACATTAATAACCCCCACCATTTTTTTCATAGTGTTACAAAGAATTAACCTAAAATCTTAAAGTAAGTGGCATATTCTGTAGCTATAAACTATCAATTGCACATAATTCACAAAAAGAACATAGAAATGTTGCCATATAAATGACCACAGTAGGAAATTAATTAATTCACTTTAAGAGTTGACCAACTTTCTCACACCTATTATAATGGCTACTACTAAAAAACAAGTCAAAGCAAAACAAAATGAGAAAATTATTATTTTGGTGAATATGTGGAGAAACTGGTATCCCTGTATTGTTGGTGGGTGCTAGAGAGTGACTCAATTATGTTCAACAAAACTCATAAGTTGAAGCTTTAACCTCCAATATAACTGTATTCAGTGATAGAGCTTTTATGGTATTATTATCATAATCTCTCTCTCTTTCTCTCTCTCTCTCTTTGTGTGCATGCATGTGTGTGCGTTTGTGTGTGTGTGTGTTTCTGAGAGGGTGATTATCTGAAAATTAGGGAGACAGCTATCATCAGAAAGGGAACTCATAAGGAACTTCACTTTGGACATACCAGACCCCAAAACTGTGAGGAAATAAATTTCCATTGTTTAACACACTAAGTTTCTGATATTTATTATGACAGCCTGATCCAACTAATGCAGGGAGACAGTGAAATGGTAGAGTCACTAAGGATAGCTGTATGTCAGTTCCTCAAAAACATAACAATAGAATTATGTTTCAGTTCGACTTCTTGGTATATGTTCAAAAAGCTGAAAGCAAGACACCGAAGAGATATTTATATGTCCATATTCCTAGCAGTACTGTTCACAGTAGTCAAATGGTAGTCCAACTGTCCATCAAAATGGATAAACATAATGTGTTGTATACATACAAATGAATATTATCCAGTCTTAAAAAGGAAGGAAGTTCTGATGTCTGCTACCATATGGATGAAACTTGAGAACATGAAATAAGTCCATCACAAAAAGATAAGTCCACATATATAAGGAATCTGGAATAGTCACTGTCGTAGAAAAAAGAGAGTAATGATGGTTGCCACTGATGGGGGTTTGGTTAGAGAGAAATGGGGAATTAGTGTTAATGAGTATAGATGTTCAACTTTTTAAGGCAAAATGTTCTGGAAATTAACAGCATAACATATTTAATACTATTGAACTGCACATTTAAAATGGTTATGATGGTAAGTTTATGTATATATATTTTAAAATTTTTAAATCTTAAAAAAAAATTGACCAGGTTTATAGTGATTGTTTACTATACTAAACATTTTTCTAACAGTCAGAACCATCAATTCTTAACCACAAAGATTCTATAAATATAAATATATATATATATATATATAGAGAGAGAGAGAGAGAGTGAGAGAGAGAGAGATTACAAAGGTCTAGGATAATGGATTTAGCTCTCAATATTTTACTTGTCTGGGAAAATTGTGTTTATTCTTTACTTTAATGGAACTGAGAGTTTGAGGAAGAAAATAATGGAATACCTTCCCACCAGGAAATTAAACACTGCCTTCTCCATTATTTGTGGATCTAAAAACCTATGAGTTGATACCATGGCGTATGTTTCCAACATATTTGCATCAGCAGATGCTTTATGTTTTGCATCCTGTTGTGCCGAAGATTTCAAAGCACTTTATGAATAACAATTTCCTGATATGTTAGCCTCTGGCAGTCAAATTTTTTTTAGGACAACATCAGTTTCTTCATGAAGAAGCTGAAGAAGAATCCTCATCTATGTATAGGGGTAGGCTACAGAAAACAAGGTACATAGAAAATGTAAGAGCAAAGGAGGTTCTCTTTCAGTCTCTGGAACAGAAGTTTATAGAACCAATATAATAATCATAATACTATTTACAATAGCATTTAAACATGATAAAACACTATCAGCATCCTTGAACAAATTAACAATTCTTAGAGTATAGCAACAAGCAGACATTGAACAGTTGTCATGTCTTGGGAGTTATGAATGAGGCTGGTATATAAAACTCACATGGAGAAGTTTTCCATGTGTATTTGTTTCCTTGGTGCAATAGGTCAACACAAATGTAGCAGTTTAACATGGAACAAA
Organism: Castor canadensis; assembly: GCF_047511655.1. Lineage (NCBI taxonomy): Eukaryota > Metazoa > Chordata > Mammalia > Rodentia > Castoridae > Castor > Castor canadensis. The sequence goes on along the minus strand of NC_133404.1, from coordinate 34,573,297 downwards.
TTTATTTTCTCACAGTCATATGGTTGGGACGCTCAGGGAGTGATCACCTGGTTCTCTGCTTATGTGTCTCAGTGGTATTGGATGGAGCTGTGATTCTAATCCTAGGCCAGGATCTTCCAATGTTGACAGCATTCAGGTCCTTGTGATTGTAGGACTAAGATCCTGTATCTTGGCTGTTAGAGACTGCTCCCACCTCTTCCAGGTATTTTTCCAGTCCTTGCCTTGTGGATGCTTCCATTTTTAAACAGAGAACCAGGGAAGAACATCCATCACTCCTGTGATGTCTTTCACTTCACAAATGTCCTAACCTTTCTCAGGACTTTTGTGATTAGATCAGGCCAGAAAATAATCTTCTCACTCATGAACTCAAAGACAGCTAATTCCTGATATTGATTGTGTTCATGATATTTCTTTTCCCAGGTAAAATAACAATTCTTAAAGAGAGGTCCCATCAAATGAGAAGGTTTCATACTCACTTAATGGAAGGAAGTAAAACAAGGCATAAATAAACATAGAAAAGGAAATCTAGAATGCCGTCTTAAAATTCTGCTTTCTCTGCTACCTATTTAGGAAGACAGCTACATACACAGAAAAATTACCATCTCAAAATCAGAAGTGATGGGAGGTCTGTGCTCAGAAATGTCACAAGTTTCAGATGAGGGGCTTTTGGTGGAGTTAGAAGTTAAGAGAAACTCTTCACAATATTTGACCACTGGCATCTTGGTAGATAAGCAAGACTAAGGTTGGAAAGAAAGTGGAGGTGGGTGTGGATGGATACAGAGGAGATTGTAGCAGGAAGAGTTTTTAGAGAGAGCAGCAGTTGGCCAACATAAGAACTGTGGAAATACTGCTTCAAAGGGAGAAGGGGATTGGGCACAAGGATTTATAGCTTTAATATCAGCTACTCAGTAGGTAGAGATAGAAGGATCACTGCCTATTGATAGAGTTTAGCCTCGGGCAAAAAGCACAGTACCCTATCTGAAAACTAATGAAAAGTAAAAAGGGTTGAGGGTATGGCTCAAGTGGTAGAGTGTCTGCCTAAAAGCAGGAGACTCTGAATTCAAATCCCAATACCATCAGGAAGAGAGAGTGAATGATCAAAGAAGAAAGAGAAGATACCTAATGCCAGCAAATATAAGCAAATGAGATAACAAATGAGTCATTATATTAGATTCCTAAAACTACTATAACAAAGCACCACAAATCAGTGCTAAAGCCAACAGAAATGCCATTTAGAAATCTGAAATTAAGGTGTTGTCATGCCCATATTTCTGTGAAGGTTTTAAGGAAAAAAACTTTCTCCCCCAAGCCTCTTCTTAACCTCAGTAGTTGCCAGCAATACTTGGATTTCCTTGGATTGTAGGTGTGCCATTCTGTTCCCTGCTCTCTCTTCCATGTCTTCTCTCCTTACCTGTGTCCAAATTTCCCTTTTTTAATAATGACAGCAGTCCACACTAATTCAGTATACTGCTATCTTGACTTGACCACATCTGAAAAACCTTAATTCCAAATAAGATAATATTCACAGGCCCTGGCGATGAGAACTTTAACACACCTTTTGGTAGAGGGGCCAGGATTCATCTGATAACAGTGATCAGTGTGGAATAGAGTAGAGGAAAGAGAAAAACTGAGATGCAGTGGTATGTGTACTCTATTATCAAGGTGAAGTCAGAAGCTAGAATACAGAAAGATGTGGAAGGTTAAGAGAACAAATGTGAACCTTGGGGAATCCAAGGCTTGAGCAAAGGGAGTGACTGAAAAAAGATTTTTAAATAAAAGGGAAGCAGTGAAAGAAGTGTATACAAATAACCATATATTGGTGAATGCACATTGCAGGAAATCAATTATTCATATTCTTAATATTCCTTATGAATTAGAATACGATAACACATTGAAGAAGGTAGAATCACTTTAAAGTATTTTCTGATGATGTTATGAAGGAGACTCACAATTGACATTGAAGCCTAGTTGAACTTGGAGAGTGAACAGTGTGTTGTGTGTCCTGAAGACATGAACAGCCCTGGAAGCTATGAACATAGCTGGTGAGATGCAACCACTGGCACCTTCTACTGCAAGGTAAAGCTTTCTGCTTTCTTCCATTGTGTCTAACTTGACCCAACATGGGAATTTTTGTTGACTGTTTAAGACCATGATGCTTCCTTTCTGGGTCTGGGGATACTCATTGTGTGAATGGAGATAATTCCAGATGCTTGGGATCCCACCCTATGATGTGGGATGCAAAGGTTGACGTCTGACCCTTGTGTTGGGTGGAGAGGGACAGGTGTGAAGTAACAGGAAGGTTGGAGCCTATTCTGGGGTGATGAGCTGGTGGCAACAGGTAAATCTATGCACCGACAATGGCTCTAAGTCTCAGACACATGTTTCATTGACCCATGTAATCATTTATAAAATACAAAGATAAAGAATTTTGAGATGATAATTGGAGAACAATAAATCCCAAAGGGGAAAGTCAGCTCCTCAGCATCTGGCCTTTTGTGACTATATAGATCCCGTGCAGCTGGCCCCAGCCCAGGCAGGGTGGGATGTATGACAGAGTAGATTATGACATTGGTTTGGGAATATTTAGAATATTATCCATAGGGTTGAAGGTTGAGAACATAAGGAAGCGATAGTAGAAGTGTTCTGATAGAGGAATGTAGGAATGATAATCCTCTAGTCAACCAGGAAGTGATAGTGAGTCACTACTTGCTTCTTGTTTGATCAGAAAAGTTTAACTGTTAGGTGCACTTAGGAATCTAAGTGGTATTCAATATCCTGGGGTCCCTGTCATCACTGTCATAGAAGTCTCTGAAGTTGAAATGGAAAGAAAGTATGGAATATAGAGGGAGAAATAGCTGGCAAGGAAGGAAATTGTTCTCTAGGACTAAAATGTGGAAGTCTGACATATGAGTATCCACGGGACAGGAGGCTGAGTGCAGTATAAAGCAAATAGTTCTATGTTTGGGGGCAGAAACATAGCCCCATGATGGGTATCCAGGGAGGGGTTCTTGCCTGCCTCATACTTCTCCTGGGGCCCATCCTCCACTCACCTATATTTCTGTAGAAAGTCAGGGGAGAAATTGAGTAATGTTTTAACTTAACTGCATTACAATTTCCAACAATCTCATACAGCTTCCAAAATGTGCATACACAAATCATCAATTTGTGTGAGTTGAATACATGAAAATGGCCCCAGAGCGAAAACATCATGGAACTGCTGTATTTTCTTCTGAAAAGAAATCACAAATGTGGTATTGGAGACACATCAATGCAAAGATTTGTTATTTGTGTGACCTTCTTTTTTAAATCTCTGAAGACAAAACAGAAATTTAAACATGCATAGTCAATGTCGTCCACATATTTATGAAAACAGAAAAATGGTTTAAACTCTCTAAACTGTATAATGGAAAACTATGCATTCAAATAAATAAGTACCTGTGATGTGGTAAAGGAAGCAAAACCATAGGCCAATATTATCTCTAGTTATGTTTGTATTAAATTTGTTTTGTGCATAATTGATAGCTATCATATACAACATCTCTAACTGCAGAAGAGACCACTGAGAAAAAGTGTTTCTAATATGCTTCTTTTAGCTTTTCATATTATTTAAGCCCATCAACTTGCTAAATGCTTGGAACATATATCTGAGTAGGAGTATTAAATGCAAGGCAGACTACTACATAGAGATAAGAAATAAACAAATAGTAAGAGAATATAATTTCCTCTTATTTCCACATTTTTATAAAAACAGTGCCTCCTATCTATCACCAATCAAAGTTTGTATTTTTTAGCCTGCTTTCTTCCATAGATAAAAGGACTTTATTTAAAAATATCCAATGCCCCACTTGAAATATAATTTTATTTCAATTATATAGAAGCCTAAAACTGAAAAATCATTTGTTCAAATTCAGATTTCAATCCGAGATCTGCTGTGGGTAAAAAAAGTGCAAGACCCTACCTGAAAAGCAAAATAAAGCAAAGAAAAGGGCTGGGGAGTGTGACTGGAGTGGTAGTGCACAAGTGTAAGGCCCTGAGTTCAAACCCCAGTACTGCCAAAAAACAAGCAAATAGACAAACAAGCAAGGAAGTCCTGGAATTCTGCTGCAGTGGCTTTCTCTCAGCTGAAGAATCTTTGGTAGAGTAAATCACCAAGCAGAACAAGCACAGTAATCCTCAATCTGAGGATTACTTTTGTAGCCTTTCCTAATGCTGTGTGGCTGAATTTCTGGTACATCCTAAGTATCCAAGTGCCCTTTGGGATTTCAAAATAGATACAGTAATTTTCTACTCAGATATACTTGTTGCATGGGAGAGTCTGTGTTCTAAAATTTTCTGATTTTTCTTTTCCTGGCAAATGATGGAGTTCCTGGAGAGGGAAATAAAATCCCATTCAAATATTTAATCAAAGTACGATTTGTTACATTTGAATGATGTAAAAATGTGATTCTGAACCAGAAAAACAGAAGCAAGTTTAAAAAGCATATGTTCCAAAGACCTGGCAACTTCTTGATAGAAATACTGGGATTTTTCAGAGTATACTATTGCAGCTTGAAGCTACATGCTTACTCTTCACCTAAGAGGAACAGGAAAGATCTGTCAAATCACCTGACATGAGGGGCCTAAGTGTAAGTGAATCCTTTCAACTCATTCCAGTGGCTCCAACAAGACAATAAATTTGCATCTCAGCACCATTAGATGGCCTGGAGTTCTTAATTACCAAACAAATGGAAAGTTGTTGCCTGCTACTGACAGCTCCTTTGTGTACCATTCTTCTCAGAACATGAATGATTAATGGAATTTTCCCAACACAGTCAAAGTTGTTTACTGATGGAATTAAAGCTGAAATTGGCAAGGTCCTAGTGGGAAGACTTTTGCTATAATGTCACAGACCTGCCAAGCTCTCCTGATGAAAAATAGAACAATTAGTGAAGGCTCTGTGCAGTTCTGGATATTTTTCAGGTTCACTCAGTCTCTTCCCTTGAATTGTGAATAACAATGAAAGGGTCTGGGTACTGATAGAAGGAGTATGCTCAAAGCCATAGTAAGATAGCATCCGCCAAATCCGGAGTTATTGACATTGATAGATATCTAGATCTGCTGTATTAGTGTCATTACTCTAGAAGTCTCAATATGTCCCTGCAGAAGCTCTAGGTTGGTTGACAGGATGTCAGGAGAGCTGTGTCTTGGACAGGGAGAATTGTTAATACCTTCCTTCATGAAGAGTTGTGACTCTGCAGACAGGACATGTTTAGTGATGTACATAAATCTTTTAGATTTCAAATAGGGCAGCCAATGTGGCTCACATCTACTTGGGAGGCAGAGGTCTATAAGATTGTGGATTGAAGCCAGTCCAGGCAAAAAAAAGTTAGAGAGATCTTATTTCGATCAATTAAACTGGGCCTGGTGATTTGTGCCTGTGGTCCAGCTATGCGAGAGGCATAGGTAGGAGGATCACAGCCTAAGGCCTGACTCAGTGAAAACCAGACCCTATATGACAACTGAAAGAGAGCTGATGCCATGATTCAAGTGGCAAAGCACCTGCCTAGCAAGTACGAGGCCAAGTTCAAACCCCAGTCCAACCCCCCAAATCCCAAACAAAAATTAAAACCCAGGCATAATTAAGGAAAATCTTTCACCTAGTCCAGAGTTATCTCTCAAACTCTCACTGCTACACAAGGTTACATGCTTTGTGGGACTGGGGTTTGAACTCAGGACTTCCCACTGACAAAGCTTTACTGCTTGAGCCCTGCCTCCAGTCCGTTTTGCTCTGGTGATTTGGAGATGATTTTCAAGAACTCTTTGCCTGGGTTGGCCTTGGATTCAGTCCTCCTGATCTCCACATCCCAACTAGCTAGATTTACAGTGGTGAGCCACTGGTACCTGGCTGGGTTAGATGCTTTTAATTTCTATACAATAATTTCATCCCAGAGCACTACAACATCAACATCCTCTGACCCAGCTCTATCCCTCTTCCCCCTGAATGTCTGCCCCACCTTCTCTGAAAGATAATGGTAAACTTTCTTTTTCTCTGCCAGAGCTGCTTGTGTATAATCCTTTCTCTTTAATTTTTTCTAAAATTGACAGTGACCTCTGTGGCATGGTTGTAAATAAGAAATTATGAATCTGGTGTTTCAAATACTTGTCTGTGACTATGCTATTGCAGCCAGAGATCCCTTTCATTATTAGGAAGTGGCTTGTGAATTGATGGCTATTATTTTCATGATGGAAAACTGACCACACCAAATCTACCTGGAATTGATACTTTTTTTTTTTTTGGTAATTAATCAATGCTGCCATTTGCAATGAAGGATGCAAGCAAGTTCTGGCAGTGTGCAACCTCTTAATCACCATGTGGATGAAAATTGCCAATGACTATATTTGGTTTTAATTGGGCATTCTTAACTCTCTTATTTATTAATTTTACCTTCCCTCTGTCAAATCAGTGTGTAGTGTTAGATATAAAATTTACAAGTTGTTATTGGTTCTGAATATATTCTACCTAATGGTACACAATTTAAACTGTACTTTTTTGTGGTACTGTGGGTTAAATTCAGGACCTTCCACTTGAGGTATGTACACCCTCATGCTTAACTTTGCCCAAGCTGGCCCCAAACTCATGATCCTTCTGTTTCCAATTCTGAGTATCTTGGCTTGTACACATGTGCCATCATACCCTGCTACACTGTACTTATGAAAGATGAGACTTTTTTCCATTATCTGTTGGAGTGTATATATTGGCTTCTGAATATTAAAATGAGTCTTCAGGTAAAATGCAGATCTGTAGACTCAGGCCTCTAGACATAGCCAATCTGTTTTGTTTTCCCAGAGAAGAAATTCTGGGAAAACTACAGCAGCACATCGGTGTCTCTGCAGTACTCATACTTTTGAGATGCAATGAATTTACCTGCGAGCATAAAATAACTTACCCTCATCCACATATTAAATGACCTGAATCTTGGACAGAAAGTGAATAGGCCCATTCAAGATATAGCTAATTTGTATGTGATTAATACCAGCTGAACACCAGGTAAGATTCCTGCTTGGTAAATGTTACAGAAATGGGAGGTGCTGTGAATAACAGGATATCAGACAATGTTCCTTTAATTCCAATTGGCAATAAACCCTGCCAAATATACTGGATACTATCCTGTGTTTTTTTTCCTGTTGCTTGTTCAAATCAGCACCAAATGAATATCACAAAGGGTATGTTTTGATATTTTTATGAGCTCTCTCTGGAAGTTCTACAGTTTGTGTTCTGCAGACATTTCTATCTCTGAGTGAGCTGCTGTATTACACAGCTTCACTTATTCCACCCAAAGTGCCAAGTGTCATACAAGCAGGCAGATGCCAGGGTGATTAGCTGGAAAGCCATATAGATTAACCTTCTCCATTAGAATGTGGTTCCAGCTTGGATAGGGCTATGTGAGCTCTTTCAGTTTATTTCCACCACCATTGGAGACATATAACTATCTCTGGAGAGGTGCAGAAAGAATAACAGATCCCCAAGTCTCTAATCACTAGGAGAGGAGTTATTTTATAATACTGACAAGTTTCTTTTGCTTTATTCTACTGTTGGCTCATTGTGACAAGACACTTTTGTGAACCAGGGTATGGAACTTAAATACTTCAGAAGGAGTTTACATTTTTTCCTAACTCTAACTCAACTTTTTTAACTGTAGCTTTTAAGATATGGATCTCAGAGGGAATGAGGTGAGTATCCACAATGAGTTATGCATAAATTTGGGGACATGGAAACATGGCTTCTTCTATTCATATTTGTAGATTCTGTTTAATAAAAATTGGCGAAGAGGAAAAATTGGAAAATTTCCAACAAAGTACAAACAAATGTCCCTCCAGTGATTTTTTTTTTTTTGCTTTGTTTGGGTTTTGGTTTTTTGGTGGCAATGGGGTTTGGACTCAGAGATTCCCACTTGCTAGGCAGCCACTCTTACTGCTTAAGCCATTCCATGAGCCAATTTTTTTTGTAATAGGTTTTTTCAAGATAGGGTCTCATGAACCATTTGTCAGGGGGTGGCTTCAAACCACAGTCTTCTGATCTCTGCCTCCTGAGTAGCTAAGATTACAGGTATGAGAAAGTGAGGTCCTCAGCTAAATGCTGACACTTCTTCTGTGGTACATAATATACCAAGCTAAAGCAACATCCGAGAACCTTGATACCGCACATTCAACTTGGTGTCCAAGAGAACTGAAGGCAGTCCTACCATTAGTTGTGTGACATGGGAATTTGTTTAACTTCTGAGCTTTGATTTTCTCGTTAGTTAAATAGTTATAATCCTGGATGCACAATTATGGTACAAATTAATCAAAGGAATAAATGTAACTGCACAGTGCAGTTTCTGCATAGTAAACACTAAGTAAGGTGTCATCTTGTAGTCATTTTGATGTCCTCATTACTGTGGCGTTTTTCAATAAATATTCTCATAATAAATGGCATGGAGTTTACTTGAGCAAAAGTGACCAAGCTGACTTAATGCGACATTTAATTTATGTGTGTGTTGTTTAGGTGTGTGTGTGTGAGTGTGTGTGTGTTTGCATGCATGCATACATTAGATCTGAGACCCAGAGTTCAGCACTCTGCATGGTTCAGTTATCCGGATGACAGAAAGTTGAGGCATTTAGAATCAAAAGCCAATGTGCTATTGTACCCAGAGACTCCATAAAACTTATGAGACAGAAAGAGAAGGGAATGAGCCATTCTTTGAACTTGCTACTTCCTGAGATAATTAGTTACAACTAACTCCTCTGCTTTACTTTTCGTTTTCCAATGCAATCAAGTTTTTTCAAATATTCCATGAGACTCCTGTCTTATTTATATGTTAGCTTATCCCTTAGTATATCTGAAAAATGCATGAGACCATTTTCTAATGAAGCACCTAGGCTGCAATTAAACATAAGCATTTAAAGTCCCCATCTACCAGGATCAATGGAGCCTGATAAGGAGTGCTACCTTCTACTCCAGAACTAAATGGAGGCAGTGTACACAAGAACTATCACTGGTAGAAACAATAGGGAGAAGAGGATATGAGGAATTGTCCTCTTCTTCAAGTTTTGACATCAGTCTCTTGGAAAAAAAAATGATTACCAGCTCTGTAAACTTGGGCAGGTGATATAACCTACCTAAAACTCAGCTTCCTTATATCTAAAGTACAGTAAGAGTATCTAACGTATTAAGTGGTTGTGAAGATTATAAGTGCACTTCTGTAAACCACTTAAGACAGTGCCAGGCACAAGGCAAAACTACAGAAGCATTTGGTAAAGAAGCAATAAACTAACAAATAAAATAGGAAAATATGATGCTCTAACTGCTATTGCTTTTTGTCTTATAAAAGTATATGTATATATTTTATATAGTATAAATACACACATGCACGCATATATGAGGACATCAGACAAATATGCATTAAAAACCACATTGTTTTTTTTAATCATAAATGTAAACTATAATATAATTGATAAGATTATAATTGATATGAGATCTAAATATTTTAATGCTGTGTTTGGCAAAAACTATGATGAAACCACTTGTACAATCAGTATATGCTAATAATGAAACAATAAAAGGAAAAAAGTGAACATTAAAAGCAGAACTCAAACAAGGAATGTCTTTCTTCACTTGGAATTAGTTTACTCAGCTGAATGTCATAAAGAAAGTGATTTTTTAACAGAATAATAAACACTAATTAAAAGAAAATTCTTTTTTCCAAAATCCTCTTTAGAACCCTAAGAATATCATGTGTCCTCTCTGAACTGAGTTTTTCATATTTGAAGCAATCTGGGTTTCATGGAATTGCAAAGGTCTTTTATGGTAGGAACTATAGTATTGCACAGAAGTCAGTTCTTGCTTTATTTGCACATATTATCATGCAATGATTAGGTAAAATGCCTATTTAATTACTCTATGATAGTAACAACCTCTATGTCATGCAAAGACATACATGCTTTATTTTTGGCATTATTATGTTCTGTAAAGTAGTTGATTATGGATTCTGTTAAATTAACAAGCATAAAATTTATCTCTGTTTTGACTCTCTTTTAGCTTCATCAGTACTTGGGCTTGTGGAATTTCCCCAAACCAAAATGATTCACAAATTTTTATTTTATTTCTTATAATGCAAGTAATTAGAAAAAAAAATCAATACCAAGCTCTGATTAGGGCTTCCTCATCAACTCTCTTCAGCTCCTCTTTCTTTGACAGTTCTACCATGAACGTCCAGGACTCTCTCCCTGGATTGCTTGTTATGGTTACATTTTAATACACCACTATGACTTCATCTGCATGGGCAGGGGCCTAGGAGAAACTTAGAGGTACCTGATTTGAACCAGCAGCTAGTAGGAGCACAAAATGGTTGGTTCAAGTTCGAGAAGGGACAGAGGCAGAGAACACACTCAAGGTTACAGCTCCTGAGACTGTTCAACCTCCCACCAGTATAGCTGTGAATCTGAAGCGTTTTATACCAGGCAAGTGATCATACTCCCGAATATTGTCCTGCTACTCTAAACACTTACAAAGTGGATCAACCGTCACTGCTGAAAAAACAAGCCACCAGTACATTCAAACAGCAACCACTGGGAACCTGCCTACCCCACTACTTTTTTGGTTTTGTTTTTGTTTGATAAAAGAATTGAGGGAAAAGAGGGAGACAATTGACTATAGGAAAAGCACAAACAAACACAGCTCCAGTAGGACCTAGACTTTCCACTAGGCAGGAAACTCTTCCAAAAGAGAATCTCCTGCTGGGTCAGTGATCTGGAGTTTAGCTGATGGTTTCATTTCCCAATAACGCTTTCCCTGGTTGTTATTCCTTTCCAATTTATAGTGGTGAGAGTAAAGTGCAATCTACAGTAGCTGTCAAAGGCAGGATTCTAATCCTCCAGTAACTGCTTCGGTATCTTTCTAGGCATGTAAGACATGGTTTCAGGAGTCCCAGTGTTGCTACTGCTGTTTGCGCTCTGCTCTCGGAATACTGTTAAGAGAGGCAAGAGGCTAGAAACATCCTGTTAAGTCCTTAGGAAACAGACCAACTCATGCACCACCACAAAACACAATGTACGCATTCCACAGTAGCAAAAACAAAAAGTATTTCTTTCCAAGTCCTTGCAAGCTAGCATGTCAGAGCCACATTCTTAGGAGTGTACCTCTAGCTTGACTCTAGTTTTGAAATGTGCTTGTTAAACCTTCATTCAGGTGACAACTGAGCATATTTAAATTCTTCACATGTGATGAGCAAATATTACATAAGATCCATTTCTCTGTACTCCATGACAGCTATCAGACGTTCATTGCTAAACTAAGAATGGAAGAGGATCGAACTAATGTTTGGGATTGGACTCACCCTTACAACAAAAAGTGATGATGCATAGTTTTCTTGAGTTCTGCATTATTATAGACTTTAGAGAGCTGTGACTGACCATTTACCATCATTAAACCTGGTGTTACAGTGAGAAATAACTTAAGATGAGCACTTAGGAGACCAGAGATCTAAGTGTCTGTCTGCTTCTAACTATTGGAGCTTTAGTGAGACTTCTCACATCTGTGTTCAGCAGCCTTACCTTATATGATGGACATATTCAATACTACTATTTCAAAGGTACCTTCTAGAACTGATTATCACTCAACTATATATGTTAGTGAAATAAAATAATTGAATTATAACCATGCACTTCTAATACTAATTAGGCAGCATAGACTTAGTTCTTAAGATTCAATGTCAGAGCAATGCAGAAAGAAAGAGGAAGGAAAGAAGCAAGGAAGGAAGGAAGAGGAAAGGGAAGGAAAACAATGGGTATGTTTGCAGAGTATCATGACAGGAAAGATTTAGAAAGCAGACTACTTAGGTCCATGTACTACCCCCTACAAGCTGAAAGGTTTTCAGCAAATTGTTCATTTTTCATGAGCCTCAGTTTCCTCACCTAAAAAAGGTTGATATAATAGTGTGTACCCCACAGGAAATTGTCTCTTCAACAGTAAATAATGATAAAAATGATTCCTAAAATGCATTTTTATGTGAAAAACCCAAACCCAAAGTATATAAGAGTAATATCCTATTTTTAATAACAAAAATGAAATAAGATGTAGTAACATTTTTTTTCCTGAAAGGAAACATTTTAAGGATAATTTGCAGCCATGAAGACTCTCAGTAGAGACTGTGTGGGAAACAGTATGGAGATGATAGGAATGAGGGAACCTTGAGCGTGGATACCATTTCTGTAGGTTTGACTTCTGAATGATATAAATAACTTACAAGTTCAAAGAATTACATCAAATCAAAATGAAGAAAATTCTACCTTACATTTGAACAAAACAAAAAAAGAAGTGAGCCTAACTTTTTATAAAATTGATAACCCAAAATAAACAATTACTTCAACTTTTGAATATTACTATGACTATAGATTTTTATAAGGCTATCTGAGAACACAAAGAACTGCAATCAGGGAAAGAGAAAGCAATAAAGGAGGTTAATCTCATTAAAGTACAATGTATTCACGAGTGAAATACCATGAAGACATTCCTTTGAACAATTAATAGACACTCAAAGAATGAAGAATGGTAATGTAAAATAGGTCCTGTTGTGGGGTGGATACTCGTGGGAGAGGTGAGGGTGAAGGGAGAGGGTGAGGAAGGGAGAATATGGTTGATGTACTTTACGTACTTATATGTAAATTTAACCATGAAACCTGTTGAAATTGTTTTAAGAGGTGGGGTGAGGGTTGGAGTGAGTTAATCTAACCAAGGTACATGGAAATGTTACAATGAAACTGCCCCGTGTAATTAATATATGCTAATAAAATGTTTATAAAAATCTTAAATTTATACAGAAGGACTACTGTTGGTAGTAATATAGATTGTAATTTTGAATCTCTTTCTCCCTCCCTCCCTCTGCCCCGTGTGTGTGTGTGTGTGTGTGCGTGCGTGTGCGTGTGCGTGTGCATGTGTGTGTGTCTGTCTGTCTTTCTGTCTGTCTGTCTCTCATAGCATTAGGAATCAGGATTTCACTGTCAGAAAAAGTTAAAAATTTTAAAAATTGAGTGAAAGCCCATGGCATTAAATTTGAATTAAGAATATCCATAGAAATTCACTATTTTGGTGGTACTGAGGTCAAACTCAGGACCTTATTAAGAGGCAGGCACTCTTATCATTTTGAGCTGTGCCTCCAACCCTGTTTGCTTTACTTTGTTTTTTAGCTAGGGTCTCAGACTTTTGCCCAGATGATATCCACAGGAGTAGCTGAGGTCACAGGTGTGCACCTTCATGCTCCACATAAGTAATGATTCTTTCTCTCCTTCTTTGTTTCCTTCTTTCCTTCCTTTCCACCTTCCTTCCCTCCCTCCCTCCTTCCTTCCTTTCTTTCTTTCTATTCATCTATGCATCTATGTCCATCTATGTATCTGCTCATCTATGCATCTATCTATATCTATCTATCTATTTATTAATCATCTATCTCTTCCTATTCTAAAAACAATGATATCTTAGTAGCACTAAGGACATCTATCAATCAGATCTTGATTCCTAAGTATCATTGTTATCTTTGAGTAAAGATATGATAACCAGTCTTTTGGGAGAGAAAACTACTTTCAGATCTCATTCAGAGAAAGCAGAAGAGAATAAGGACATACAATCCAGATTTAGTAGATTCTTGATGGGAAAATTAGGTTCAGCAGAAATAATATGATGATGATACTTTGAAAACCTAAGAGCCCAGAATGATATTGAAAGGGAATGCAAAATATATAAAAGAGATAATAGAACATGTCTTTAAAGAACAACTCTAGATAAATACTGTAGAAAGAATAAAACAATTACAAGATCACCAATTTGTATCCTTCAGTGCCTGGATCTCCTAATTACTGACACAACCAAGCATTATTAATGGAAGTTAAAACTAATAAGTGATGTTGTTAGGAAAGAGCAGTTTGCTTGTTGCTTGTTTTGCACAGTATAGAAGAACTGCTGAAAAAGTAAGCAAGAAAATGGCCTCCCAGTAAGGTGCCCATGTCTTAATCCATGGGACCAATAAATATATCAGGTCATATGGTAAGAGATGAAATAAGATGACAGTGGACTTACAAATGCTGATCGGGTTGTTTGAATCAGCCTCGTCTAATTCTTAAAAATGTTAGAAGAGAGCAGAAAAGAGTGATGAAGAACTTGACCAGCTGTTGGTGGCTATGAAAATAGAGGAAGCCATGTGGCTTCCTAAGGCTGGAGAAGATAAGGGGAAGGATTTTCCCTAGAGCCTCCAGAAAGAAATCCAGCTCTGTCAACACTCCATTTTATCCTCAGATCTGTGCTGTAAACCTACAGACTTGTAAAATAATAATTTGTGTTTGTTGTGGTTGTTGTTTGTGGTAATTTTCTATAGCACAATAGAAAATGAATAATCTAAAATAATCTCTCATCTTCAAAAAGTCTGTCGTGGAAAAACAATAAAAAGGTGAGCTAGAAGTCATCAAATGCAGTTTGTGAGACTTGATTTGATCCTGATTCAAATCATTACTTATGAAACAAATTGTGGGTCAACTAGATTATATGAATATAGAGTACAAATTAGTCATTAGAAAAGATAATAGACTTTTCTATATTGCTAGATGTCAAAGTGACATGTAAGTTATATAGGAGAATGCTTTTGTTTTCAGAATAATGTATTTTAATATTTACTAGTGAAGTAAGTATTCTTACTCTTCTGTATTCTTATTATGTAGCTTAATTTTAAAGAATTAAGCAAAAACAAAAACTGAAATGTGGTAAAATAGTCACAGTTATTTAAGTCTAGCCAGTAATATATGTGTGATTAACAGGCTTATATGTTACCTTAGTATATTCGATAGTTTTCAGGATAAGTGTTGAAAAAAAGGAAAAAGATTCAAACAACTGATTTTTAAATAGAAAAATTGGTCACAAGGATTAGAAGAGTCTGAGAAGCAAAAATCAAGTTACCTAGAGTTTAGGTTGTGTTGGCAAATAAATCAGGCAATTAAAATGCTTAGAAAATTTCAGGCACTAGCGAGTATCAATAAACCTTAGCTTGTGCCTCTACAACCATACACCTGTGTGGTGCTTTGTCAATCTGGTCTGACACTTGGATAATACTCTTGAGCAAACAGCACCAAACAAATATCCATCAAAATGGTCAAGAAATGCCATTAAACATGAAACTAACAATCAGTAAAAATAAAATATTAATGCAAACTTAGTAGCAATTAAAAACCAAGGACAACTCTCTAGGAATTGAATGATGCACTGATAACAAAGCTTACTTCCAGGAATTCTGTGGGAATTCCAACAATATGCTTCTCTACCTAATGACAGGAGCTTCATAACATCTAAACTTTATGCAGCAGCCGGACTTCCTGGCACCATACTGGATTAAGGTCTTCAGCAAACTCCCTTAGCAGGCAAACTTTAGTTCATCAATATCACATGTTAGTAACTGTCCATAGCTCATTTAATAACTATCAACATCCAATGGAATTTCATGTCATTTGCACAAAACAGTGCTGAAGGAATTTCTATCTTTAGTGTAAGTTTTTGGCCCTGTTACAGTCCACCAATGGGTTTCTTTCTTTCTTTCTTTCTTTCTTTCTTTCTTTCCTTCCTTCTCTTTCTTTCCTTCTTTCTTTGCTTCTTTCTTTCTTTCTTTCTCTCTCTCTCTCTCACTCGCTCACTCTCTCTTTCTTCTTCTTCTTCTTCTTCTTCTTCTTCTTCTTCTTCTTCTTCTTCTTCTTCTTCTTCTTCTTCTTCTTCTTCTTCTTCTTCTTCTTTCTTCAGAGCACTGGATCTAAACTCAGGATCTCTCATTTGTTAGGCAGGCACTCTAGCACTCGAGCCATGGCTCCCAGTCATTTAGTTATTTTTTAGATAGGATCTTATGCTTTTTGCCCAAACTAGCCTTGGACCACAATCCTCCTATATATGCTTCCCACGCAACCAGGTTTACAGACATTCACCACCATATCCAGCCCTGAGAAACACAACAAAATATGTATCACTTCCTTCATCTACTTAGCCCACAATAAGGTAAACTTGTTAAATGGTAAAATGTAGAGTTACATGGATTTGAATGATGTGTGGATATCATGCAAGGTATATTCCTTCTCTTTTCTCAAAAACTGTCTCAGTGGGCTATTCTTCATTTTGCTAATTTTTCTCTTTTCCTCTTCCCCTGTATCCTAACTCTAAAAAGTTTGAACACCATCACATTACAGCAGATATAGAAAGGATCAAAATTGGGAAATTTGTTGCCTAGAAGCAGAAGCTTGCTTAAATTTATCTTAGGCAGGAAGAAACTGGACATAGTGGTATCAACTTCTTTATCCCATTTTAATAAATATTTTGGAATTGTACTAATGAACCTAATGAGCTCTAAAGAATTTTCCTCTGTTGAAACACAGCCTTACATGATCTGTAATTCTATCCTAAAAAACAGTCTCCCTCTAGCCACTACCATATCTTTTCCTTTTAAAGCACAACTTGCTACACTTGAGTGGCTATAACAGAATCAAAGCTTCTGAAAGTAATGGGATTACTTCAGTAAGCACAGTTCGCTGGCTAGCCTCATTTTGAGAAATTCATCTTTCTTAATGTGTTGTTATAGTAAGGTGAGGGAGCCCTAACCTAGGAAAAGTGAGTTTTGCAGCTTTGCAAAGGAATAACCAAGAAAAGATCCATGAGCAAGCTTGGGGAAGCAATTAAGTAAAAAAACACTCTAAAATTTCTCAAACTAAGAAAAGTCAGATTTGTTTTCAGTTATTTGTTATATTTGTTGATGACGTGTTAAAAATTGATGGGAGAGAGAATGTGTTCATAGTGTTTGCTACTAGGATGGAGATATTCACATTTATCCACCTCTGGCACAGTCAACAGAGTTGGACGCTGGACACTGTGTTCTTTTAAACTGCTTGATTCAGCAACCATTCATCACATCTACTATGAAGTGATCACAGCAGTACAACAGGGCATCAAGGCATAGTGTACTCTAATCTTGAATTCATTGACTAGTAAGAAAAGAATTTAAGCAAATGTGGAAAATCAAGAGTATAGTTTGTGTCAGATTTTACGCAGAGCAGAGGTTGAGAAGGAGAAGGGAGAGAGACATATAATGTCTTAGGTTCAGGGAGAGATGAAGTAAACTTTCTGTGATGACTAATGACTAATTGGAGTTTTCAAGGATTAATATCCAGACAGAGGGGCAGCCTTAGCATGTGTGGCATCATCAGGAACAAGTAAATGATTTGGCACAGCATGGGGAAGGAGTCTGTGGACCCTGATGCTTGAAGTGTCTGGAGAAGTTCATGAGCCTTGGTGAGGAGATGGGACTATGATGACAAAGAAAAGTTACATTTTAGGTTAATCCTTGGGGCATCAGAGTGGTGGCCATGGGGAAAAGGACAGGTTCAGAGGATAAAATAAGAATTTGTTGCCTACTATCATAATCCTAAATATATTTTTAGCCATATGATTCTATTCTCAAGTGCATCCCAACATATGCTATCCATAAATTATTAGTATGTCTGCAAGTAAAGAACACTCATTTATGGTGTTTGAGTTTGTGCTAATCAGCTTTCTATTTTTGTTAAAAATACCGGAGATAAACAACTTATAAGGAGGAAATATGTGTTATGGCTTATGACATTAGAGGTTTCGGTCCATGGTCACTTGATACAGCTGTCTTTGGATAACAGCAGTACACAAATCAGTACATTATGGAAGGAAGCCACTTGGTGGAGAAAACCAGTTCACTTCATAGAAGCCAGAAAGCATAGAAAGACACAGGAAGGGTCCCAATATCTCCTTTATCTAACTAGCTTTCTTCTCCTAAGGCCCTAAAGTCTCCTCCATCTCCCAATAGTGCTACAGACTAGTGACTATGAGGACATGTATGATCAAAACAATAACAGAGTGGATTTCACATTTGTCTTGAAACATATTTGCCAACTTCTATACAACTATAATATTCATTAATTTAGAGAATCACTAGCTTGAGACTGCATGGGAAAGCATTTAAACCAAGGCTGTGTTTTTTAGAATATGACAATCAATGATGTGAGAGAATATCAGTACTGTTAGAATATGCAGCACTCTCCTGGAGTCTAAACAGAAAATTGAATGTATTGATGGTTTTTAAATGTATAAATAGATAAATAAACAAACAAAAAAACCCAAATGTATGCTATCTAGGGCCAAGCTATAGCTTGCTTGTACTGAATAGTTAAAAATAAAAGTTGTAGGTGTCTGAAAAGAATACACTTTCAACTCCAACTGAAAGTCAGATACTCTGATGGCTTGTATCCAAGAAAGCATGATGAATATAAATTCCTGATTTCATCATAAAAATACCCAAGATAGAATACACAAGGTAGAAAAGAGGGGATTCAATTTGGTTGGGTGTTATAGGAAACTTTTCTACAGTAAATGTTCATATTTTTATAGCTATCTGAAAAAGGATATTAATTTGATATTAACTGGTACAATAGTGCAAAATTGAAAGAAGGAATGTTGAAGTACAGTATTATGTACTTCCTGTGGAATAGCATGCAATTGTTTAAAGGAAGGCTACCTATCTATAAATCTGAAACAGAAAAATGTCAAAAGTCAGCAAACAGGGCAAGCTACCTGTCAAAAATATATATGGAGCGATAAAATAAGGTATTTTAGCAAGTGCTCAGGAAAACATCTGAAGAAATTCTACTAAACCTTACCAAGAGCTGTCAATTTGGATGGGGATCAAGATTTGTTGGTTGATAGTTCGAGGAAAGTTTTACTTTAGACCAATGTTAATAAGTGTGTCCATGTGATGACCATTGGAAAAGTGGCTACAGAAGAGGAAGTGAGTTTTCAACTCATTTAGTTTTTATGTGGTACTGGAAATTGAACCCAGGGCTTTGCACATGCTAGACAAGCATGTTACCACTTAGCTACATCAGATAGTGTCTCACTACTGCCTTGAATGCATGATACTCTTGCCTCCATCACTGGGATTATACCTGTATGCTACCACATCCAGCTAATGTAGTTAATTTTAAATCACTTAAAAGCTAACATGCAAAAGAAATACCTAATGTGCTCCTCTTTTATAATTATAAATAATTACAACAATAATATGTAAGGAAAGACCCTAAATCTCTGAGTTCAAAAACATGAAGATATATCTGTAAACCCATCCCTGACTACATAGCATAACTGCTACCTCCAAAGGTCTTGCTATTTCTAAGTAACATGATTCAACAGAAAATGAGTAGTCTTTTAAATAACTGGCTATCACAAACATTTTAAGAAAAAAAGTTTACTTATGATAATAAAATTTAGATTTGTTTGACATATTGCAGTCCAGTATTTAAAATTGCTAATAAGTCTCTAAAAAGTCTCTAAAGCAGCTTTATCCATGAAAACAGATCAAACCTGCCTATTGTAAAGAAACTGCACCAATACATGAGATGCTAATGCATAGAATGTTTCTCTTTAAGTACTCTTTAAAGGCACTCCTTTAGGAATGTATGATAAAGGATGAGACGTTTGCTTGAGTTTTTTTAGCCTTAGCAAACCCATTTATATTTGCAAATGCCATTCTGAGTAGGCTCTGGAGTAGAAGTGGCATCTTCATCGTATATTTAAAAAGCAGCCTGCACCTACAGATAGGAATAGGGCATAATGTCGACAGCTTCTCATCTAGCATTGCAGTTACTGGGAAAAATAAACCTTTTTCCACATTAGGCCTTGGAGAACATGCACATTAAAAATTACATTCAAGGGAAGTCACAGTTTGAATAATTGATCAATTTAGAATGTTTGAAATGTTTGTTACATTAAAAAGGAAAATCCTTACAAACCTGGAATTAGAAATTTTTTTTAATCTCATGTTTAATCAGTCATTGAAATGATGCATTGAGTTTGAATCTCTTTAACTTACATGACATCATGGCCCATGCAAGAGAGCTGAAATTAATCAAGGTAATTCTGTTGTATGACCTACTTTGGCATTTTCATCTGATGGAGTCAGGAAATGGGCTGGCTAATAGTCCATTTTGGAGTATTCTAAGATCTTAGCAATTCCATATTTAAGGAGGTTAATAGGATACTAATTGGGGCCTAGGTGAACAGTTCATAAGAAAAATGAACTCACCTAGATCCGAGGCACACGCACAGCCCATGCCTCTCTTGTTTTACAACTGCTGTTCCAAGTGGTTTCACCTTGGAACTTGGGGAGGAAGAAATCTTGCACCTTGGGAGACTTGCACAGCCAGCATTCTGTCTTCTGGTCCCTGGGAAACAATGGCTGGCCAAAAGCCAAGGTCACAGGCCACTAGCAAGGTCAGCATTCTGCCTCTTCTGAAATGGAAGCAAAGAAAAACATCTCAAAAGGTGGAAATATATATACTGAAAAGTCGAGCCTCTATCAGAGCTATTACAGACTTTTAGGAGAAGTTTGTTTTGTTAAGACATAAGAAGTTCCATTTTGTTTTTTAAAAATCAACTTCTATTCATCACTTCTGCAATATTAGAATTAAACTGTGTTTGTTTATTTAATGAAAATAAGAAGATTCTGAGCTGCTGTCAGTTTTACTTGTATGGACCATTTAATGTTTCTATTCACAAACACTGATACGGAAGGAATGATACCGTCCTTTCTCAATTTTCTCCCTTACAAATATTTGCAATAACTCCTGGGTGACTTGGAAGATTTATCAATTTAAAAAACAGTTCTCTGATATATTTCAGGTTCTCCCTACTGCTTGTGGATCTTCTGGCAATGTTAGACTGTCCTGACCGTGTCTCTGTATCATCATTCCTCACCTTGATCTCATTAGAGCGATCCATAAATAGCACATTCTGTTTTTCCTATATTTCCTTGGCTTTTTATGTACAGAAAGAGTTAAGAATTTTTCTACCTTTATGACATGTCCTTCCATCTCCCTCTCAATGTGCAATCCATCTTCTAAGTTTCCAGAAGCAGCTGAGATTTTTAAAAACAGCTGTAATCTGTGGTCATTGATGGTGGAGTAGATTGTTTGCCAAACTATTACCATAACTGTCAACCGAAATCAGAAAAATAATCTCATTGTGCTGGACAGATGCGTTTCCTGCATTATTGATATAGTCACTCCAGAGTAATAGAGAAATATAAAGCATTGTTCTATTTACAAAAGGAGATTGGCCAAGTCCTTGAAGTGAGCATGAGGGACAGGCACTTACAGGAAGTGAGATATAGTCAACTCAGTAAAAGTTATGTGTCAGGGTCACATGACCCCTATAGCCAGAAGTAGAATCTCAGAGCCCTCCCTCCCTTCTTCCCCCTCACTTTCAGGCCAGTTTGCTCTCAGTCTGAAGGACTTCTCAGAATTTCTGGGTAGAACACTGTAGAAATTTTGATATATTCATTATCTCACACTCCAACAGTTTCCTTAAATATGTAAGCTGTTCTAATTTGCTCACTACACATCTCAGGCTAGCAAGTGAGTTGCTCCAGACTACCCTGTTCCAAAATAATTTATTTATTTCAAATAGATGATTCCCAATGTCCCTCTGGAGCATTGAGTTAAATATACCTTATGCCACATGGCTTGACAAGAAAGATCAGTAGCCCTCTATGCTCAGCAGCTACCCCACCATGATTTGAACTGTGATTAATACTGGGTGATTCTATTTGGTGAGCCCATACCTGTGAATTACTAGGCATTTCACATTCCTTATTTCTAATACATACAATGCGAGGTACAAGGTAGAGAGGTCTTTTAAAATTTCTATTTTACTGCTCACAGCATAGATGTTCAAACAGGGACTATAGATTGTCTGAATGACAGAGGTTTTAAGAAAGAGATCAGGAATTTCAACCCAGGTATAACTCTAGAACTCATTTGTACTGTATCATGCTCCTTCCATGTTATTGAGATGCAGGTTAAAATATATATTACATTAGAATATTTGTCACCATCTAATGCATCTTTCCCAAATACTTAACAATTGCATAAAAGCAAAGCTCCATTTTCCTTAAAGAAACAAAAGCCATTTTTACTTTCTTAACTTGTGTCTTCGTACACAAGAATGCATATAGGATTTTTAATCCTGTTGAAATCACCATAAGGAGGGGACCAAGGTAGAAAAGAGAAAGATAGAGGGGATGAACCATTTTGGATTATAATACATGCATACATGGAAATGTCACAATGAAACACCCTGTATAGCTATTTTAAACAAACACAAATGTCATTTGGTTTTACAAAAACAGAGAACAGGAAGGCAGGACATTCGTGTCTGAGGGATTGGTTTCAGTGGGAGGAAGAGGATACAAACAAAGGGTGAAGGAGGGTGAATATGGTGTAAATACTGTGTACACATGACTGAATGTAAATGGAAAAATGAGACTTGTTGAAACTATTCTGGGAATGGAGGTGGAGGGGTATGGGATAATGATGGAGGGGTGATTTCAACTATGATAGATTGTAAGAACTTTTGCTAATGTTACATTGTATCACCAGTACAACAATTAAAAAAAAAAAAAGAAACAAAAGTCAGTGTCCTTGCTGCTATGGGCCTGCACTGAAGGGCACCTAATGAGATCTAAAGGTGGAGAACAGGACTTGAGCACATGTTCCAATAAGTGTGTTCCATGCACCTAGACTTTGTCTTTAGGAAGCTGGTTCTAGACCTTTCTGTACAAAATTTCCAAAATACTGACAGCGTCATTCTGAATTCAAGACAGGGAGCCTGAAATTCTAAATTCTAACCTAGGTGAGTCCAAAGCTCTGTGATGCAGTTTCTGCTCTTGTTATGAAAATGCATAATCCTGAAGTACATCTTAGAAACAACACGGTAGGCAGTTGATTTACTAACAACTCAGAGACACATTACAAGGAGAAACTCCTGTGAAATGTCATATACTATCATTCATGGAAACTAAATGTGAAAAATAAAGCTTGAATAACAAATTATTTGCACCCCAAAGTCTTTTGTCCTTGTTGCTAAGTTTCCTTTTGTTTTGTATTATTGCCAGGGCAATGGGTCAACAGCATTTTGAGATTCTGAGAGGAGAGTTGGTAGTGAGTACAGTTGTGAGTTGGAAAACCTTTGCAATGCTCTTGTTTGACAGTTACTGCATCGATGTCACCTTTTCTGGCTAGTGAAATGAGAATGGGAGCCATGTGCATGCTAAAACTATATCTGGGAAGGGTGGCATAGTAGAAAACATTAAGAAAATTCCTTCAGGGACTAGAGTCTGATCTATACTTCTGGTTTAGGTGTTCTGCATGCTACCTCCCTTCCACCCCTTTCCCATAGAGGAAACACAACCCTCTGTTCCATCTGGGAAGATGCAAAAGTTCAACTGGGTCCTAAACCAGAATCATTTCCAAACCCACAGGAAGAATCCAAATCCATCACTCCTTATCTTAGATTGCAGTTCCTTATCTGGGCTCTAAGACCATCTCCAGAATTGAGCCCTAACGATTCTCCAAAGCACTATTTATATGACTCCTCTCTATGTTTTATTAATATCTCCAAGAGTGGCAATGGCTTTCATCCAGTCAACAGTCTTCTTTTGCTGCACCCTCATCTTACCATGGAATTCTTTGGGGATATAACACACGCTGGCTGGCACTAGCAGCCAGCTGCATGGATACTTAAACCTGTGAATAGAAGAAGCTGGGTGAATTAACCAGACCCATGGAGTGGGTCTGGAAGGAACCATCTCCAGAAATAAAAGCATGGGCCACAGGGCTCTGGTGAATTGCAACAGGTAAATTTGGTTTAAACTAGTTGCTTCCTTCTTTCATCTTTTACTTTCCATTTTGAGAGTTGATTATTTTTGAGGTAAGAAAATAAAGAAAAGAAACCCATTACTGATTCCAAGCTACCTTGTCTTTCCAATACTGTAGATAAGATAATGAATTTTCAATCATTGTGCTGCCTAAAAACACATATATCAGTTCAGGATAAATAGATTATAGAGGTGCAAATCTAAGTCAGAGCCTGTCTGGAGTGGTGAAAGAGGTCAAACGGTTCCTCCTAGAGCCAAACTGGAAGCATGTTTTACTGTACATTGGTTTCCAGAAGTTATGGTAACCCCAGCATTTGTTACCCTTTGAACATAAAGGTAATATAAATAGAATGATTGTTGAATGGGATGAAGAAAAATGGGTTCATTCTCCAGTTGAGGTGGGAGTTAATTGCTCTGCCTATTGGACAATAAATTATTCAGTCCATTTTCTCATAACTTGTGCTTAAAGAAATGAAGTCCATCTCATTGGTAACCCAGAGACATGGCATCCTTCATATTCATATATATATATATATATGAATATATATATATTTTTATATATATATAAATATATATAATATATATGTATATATAAATATATATACATATATATATAATATATATATTATATATATATTTATATAAATATATATATATATTTATATATATGTATATATAAATGGGCATTGAGTTTCGAGTGTTTTCTATTGATTTGCTGGATGGAGTTGAGTTAAAAAAAAACCTGCACATTTCAAAATGCCACCTTCACTTAACCTGAAAACAATACATTCTCAAAAGATAACTAAAAAAAAACTCTTTAAAAAATTATGGTGTGCAAGTATTATTTTTTCCACATACAGCTATTTCTGAAATGTGTAGAGACTCAAGGAAGTTACCAAAACAATTAAGAATTGATTCAATTAACCTTTGTATCTTAGCTTTGACCCAGTCTTCATAATGGCCTCTTAAACTCCGGAGTATGCAGAGTTAAAACTCTGGTGTTGGCATGTTTGTTTGGACACACACAAACCCACACACACACAAACTCTCTTACATTCATGCACTCACCCGAACACATTCACTCTTGCACAGATACACCAACTGCAGTAGCATTTTTAATTGAAAAGCATAAATTTGGACTGCTAAATCTATTAACGATTTGTTTTAATTAGGAACCCAGCTGCTTCCTGAGATTTTTGCAGTCTGGGTTTCAGAACTTTTGCCATACTGAGAATGAGTCTCAAGTGGGTTGCTTCAGTCTTCCAGATCAGCATTTTTAAAGACTTGTTGGAAGGGGGAACTGCAAATGTTGTGTGTTGTAAAATTACAGCTGCATTTGTCCTTGGGTGAGGACTGGGCTGCTTTTTTAGTGTAGCCAGTGCCCTGCCACTGACCTTTGGCTTTGACATATTACATCTAGCTGGATGTCTGATCCTTGGATCACTTTGCCTCACATCTTGCCAATTAGACTCACAGAGATGTGGCATCATGGTTGATTTTGAGGTGCCTGTTTATCCCATAATTGGTAGAGGGGAGGAATCTAAATTCAAGTCTAAAACATTTGATACACCTATTTTTTATGTTTTTAGTATTGGAGAAACTGTGAAGGTATTTCTATGCAAGTCAGTTTAGCAAAGTACAATCTGTCCTCAGACAGGTTCTTTTTGAACTTCTTTTCTGTTGCTAAAGCAATGAAAGCAGTAGAAGTCATTATTTTGCTACTATTAAATGAAGTATAACATATTCTGTTCATCCGTGTGTAAAAGAATCATTTGTTAGGCTATTCTACTCACTCACTGTTTCACTCATTTATTCATTCCATCTTTGTTGATTGCTTTCTATATAAAATGCATCGTGTAGAGACGTTAAGAGGAGACAAAGGTTCTGCTTCTGCCTCTTAGTAGTTTACAGTTTAATGGATGAAACACACAAGGTGAAAAAAAAAACAACTCTAGTGTGTGATGAACACTAAAAGAGATATTTTCAGAGTACATGATGATATAGTGAAAGCATAACTATGCCTGGGGTAGAGGAAATAGAGTAGGAGATATTTCCTCTTAAGCTATTGACTAAGAATGTGCTCAATAAATATTTGGCTCACAGATATTAATGAAGGAATCATGGATGGATAGATGAATGAATGGATAGATGAAAACATAGAGAGAAAAATGAACTGATTGGAAAATAAGGTGAAGAAAAGCAGGGAGTTTAAAAAATGTTGTTTGAAGATAGGTTTAATAACAGTACATGGCAAAATTGTAACCCATGAGAAGCATGATACGGGGAGAGTAGAGTGTTGTAGTCCAAGAGAGGTGAGGTTTAGAAGAGAAGGAAAATGTTAATAAAGGTTTTTGGTGTCCTGGTAAGGATCTTAGACTTGATTATCATGAGGTCATAGGATAAAGGAGAAATGAAATCCAAAAATCCAATCTATGTTACAGAGAGGTCATTTGGGCAATGATTTGCATGATGGTATAGAAATCTAAAATTAAAAGTAGGACATAAAATACACTTGAAGATATTTTCAATAATAGGAAACTTATCTGGGAGTCAAAACTACAGCCTGTGACAGATTAGAAAGAAATCAAATCAACAGGAGAAAGCAGCTCATAAATGTGAGGCACTGGCAATGTTTAAAGAAAGAATAGTGTACATTGTACTCTTTCAGTGGTGCAAATATCCTGCTGTGTGAAGAAGCATTTACCCAAACATTGATGGGTACGGATGGATTGTAATGGATTTCTTGCAAGATAATGGAAGAAGTCTCTGGAAAAAGTCATGCAGCAACTTAGAGAAAATAACAATGTACAATAAAGTTTGAAGTAGCTGGTGTCAAAATTTGTGTAAATGCAATTTTGGAAGGAGTGTTCCAAAATTATTCTATTTGATTTCAAATAGACATTGGTTAATTCATTCAATTAATTTACTGAGGGAAATTATCTCAGCATTGATATAATAAGAATTAACTATGGAATAGAGTTGATAAATGACAGCCTTTGTCAAAAATCAATTTTCACTCTTTTCTAGTGGCTTTTGTCAATAAAACTTGTGAATAAAGTTTTATTGGAACATACTATGTTCATTCATTTACATATTATCTATCATATTGTCTATTACTACTTTCATGCTACAATAGGATAGCGAGTATTGTTACAGAAATTGTAACAATATACTTAAATATACCCACAACACCTAAAACACTTCCATGTTTTCCTTTATAGTGAGAAGTTGCCAG
Source organism: Castor canadensis (assembly GCF_047511655.1). Taxonomy (NCBI): domain Eukaryota; kingdom Metazoa; phylum Chordata; class Mammalia; order Rodentia; family Castoridae; genus Castor; species Castor canadensis. Next base: position 34,546,294 of record NC_133404.1, on the reverse strand, counting down.
TCTTTGCAACAGAACACCAGAAAATTCTTATTGTAAGGAGAGGTAGTCACTGCAAAATCGAGGGGAGAAATGTATCACTTATTTGGAAAGCTGATCTGTCCTTGTTCTATTGTTTCTGGGTTCCTGAACCAAACAGAAGGAGAAATAATTGGAAATTCTTTGTAGACTATTTATTCACTCAGTCCACATGTGGATATCAGATAGAAGGTAAGTTGTACAAGGGTGGCCAAGAGCATCAGCAGAGAAGCATGGGATGACTCAATTAAGGGTCACTGGAACCCATAGACATAAACCAAGATCTAGGTACCCCAAGGAGCAGCCACAGGAGGGCAGCAAAGTCATATGACATTAAAATATCTCATCTAGAGCAATAGTGGCCAGCAGTGTGCAGATTAAAAACATTTGGCACTTAGTGGAATAGAAACCAAATTCCAATGGAAATTTCTTCAGCATAAATATATATGCCTACTAGTTGCTGGCCGATCAAATTAAGAACTATTCACCTTTAAAAATTTGCTTTCGGAAGAAACATGTAAAATTAAGAAAGAGTTTTGATTAGGATCTGATGTGTCCGTACAGGATGCTGATAAGTTTTACTTCATGGAAAACATTTATGGATGACCATTTAAATAATGAGTGTTCCCATTTTATCTGAGTCTTTCACAGGAAGAACAAGATGAACTCACTGAAGCACATAGTCTTTCCATGAAAAAATATACTATCTCTTTTACTTACTTTTAAGCAACAGTGAGCATTGAGAAACATTTCCTTTTCTTATTCTGTTTGGTTTCCTCTACATTTATCTATTTGGTGTCACACTTGTGCCAAACATTGCACTAGAGAAGATGGGTAAAGAAGAAAATAAACAGAAAGAGTGATAGAGCTATTTTATAACTTTCAAATTACACTCAGACCAAGAAAAATAAATGTCTCTTAACAAAACAGAATTTAAAAGTGTAGTTTTGTTTTTCTCTCTATTTCACTAAAGTGACTTTGGTCGTATCTTAAGTCATTTTTCAATTTTTAAATATAACAGTCATCTTAAAATCTTTGCCTTGGGGAATAAAGGTTTGCAATTTTAATGTGGACAAATTTATACATTTTTTGTTAGAGTTTGCTTACAAGACTTATTTTCAAAACTGGATTAGAAATAAATTTGTATTAATGTTTTGCTGAACTTCTAAGTCATCAGAATGTTAATATCTATAGTATAGCTCACAAGTCATTTGTTGACAGTGACCTGGGCACCACTGCCCTCACCTGCTTGACTCTTATCATGGCTATTTGTTTGCACACAGTGATGCATCAACAAAACGTACGCTGAAACAATTATTTTTTTAGACCACTGATGTTTGGAGGGGGAGGGAATTAATGATTATTTGCAACTTCTTAATTAGGATGATCTATTTTGACCAAATCTTTACAACTGAGGAGAAGTGATTACTAGTTAATTATGGCAATTAGAAAAGCCTTTTTTTTCCTGATTACTCCAAAAGTTAAAATATTACACTTTGGGAACAAGAAGAAACTTTAGTAAGAATAATTAACTTAGTAAAACTATGGATGTGTGTGTGTGTGTGTGTGTGTGTGTGTGTGTGTGTGTGTGGTAAGAGAGAGACAGAGACAGAGACAGAGACAAATACAGACACTGAGACAGAGAAAGACAAAGGAGAGCATGAAAGAAATAATATCACTCTCACCTTAGGCATAGCCACAAATAGATGCACGCATGTATTTATAGCTTTTGTAATTCATACAGATTTTAGAGAAAAAATATAAGAGAACATCAGATTTGGATGCTAAATACAAGTCTCCCTTTCCCTGCTTCATTTTAAACAATGTTTCCATGCAGCGTGGTTTGTGTTTTATTCATTTTGAATGCTCTGAGATGTACTTTAAAAATGTTTTGTCAGACTGTCAAAGGTGAAGAACCTTTAATTAAGACAGAATCTTTGGCTGTAGATTTGTATTTCCCCAACTGAGTTACATGTACTGAAATGATTCTTGATCCTGAAAAAGCTGATAGAACCTTCAATAAATAAGTAGTAGATACAGGATGTTAGCTAGGCAGAGCAAGATTTCAAAGAAACTTGTTGCCATCGGGCAACCTCATACACAGCATCTTACAAAATTCAGTTTGCCAACATGTGGCACAATTTATAATTTTCTAAATTCCCAGAAATACCAATTTCTCCAAAACTCATTCCTACTTATAATTTCTCTGGTAATAAATAGCACAAAATAAACATCAAATGAAGGAGTGGAAAGAGAGAGAGAAGAGGGAAAAAGGAAGAGTATTTTTCAGAAACGTGCAGTTTGGCATTGCTTCTTAATCCTCTTAAAAATGGGAGTGTGGTTCAAGAGAAAAACTAAAGCCCTTCCTTTTGAGAAGTTTACATTTTAAATAAGATGGACTGGCATTTTCTGATATAGTGATAGGTGGTAATTGGATCTAAAAAATAAAATCCTATGTCTCTAGATCAAGAAAAGGGAGGAGATGCTTTTTTCTTACCAGCTGGTCAGCATAAAGTGCATGTATTTATGTACACAGAAAAGAAAGATACAATGTTAGTGTTTGTATATGACTGAGAGAATAAAACCATGCCCTCAAAACTGGGACACACAAAGGACCTTACTTAAGAATTAATTAGGCCCTCAATTCAAAAGCTACAGTCAGTTGTTCATATTGTCAAGGGAATAATTAATGAGAGTTTAAGGATGAGTTTTAGTAGTATTTACTTAAATTAAAATGAAAATTCTATTAGTATTTTGATCTAAATTACAATTAGTGGTGGGTAGAGTGGTATAAACTTACAATCTTAGCACATGGGTGACTGAAGAGGGAGGAGTGTGACTTTGAAGCCAGTCTGGCTACAGAGTTTGTTAGAGGCCAACTTGAACTGCATAGCTAAGCCCTTTTTCAGAAAAAAGAGGGCAATTATTTAATAATGTAGAGATATTTGGTAAACTTATATTATGATCTTCCTAGTCATGAACAAGCTATTTTTCCCCTTTTACTCATTTTACAGTGCAGTTCTTCAAAGAAGTATAAGGTTTGCTTAAAATTACACACACACACACACACACACAGACATAGTGTGTTCATAACAAATACGTTACAGAATTAAGAATTGTTTCTGAAAAGAAGCTATAATGAAGCTTGACTAACTTTAGCATAGAATAAAATAATTTACGCAGGTACAGTAACTAAACCAACCTGGCAATGGGTATCATGAGTGCACAGATCAAAAGCAAGAACAGAGCGCCTAGGAATGGATCTAACTGCACATGGGAATGGAGTAGTTCATAAAACTAGCATTTCAAATAAGCAGGAGAAAGTGGATCTCTCCTTAAAATGCTTCACATCAACTCAGTTGCCATTTGGGAAAAGTGATAAAGTGAGATCTCATTTCCTATACCACAAGAAAAGCTAAATTAATGAAAGATCCAAAACTAAAATCTAAAAATAAAGAAAATATTGTTGGAAATATGAAATGCAAGGCCTATTTAAGCATGGCACATGAGAGAAAAAGGGAAATATAAATAACCTAAGCACAGAAAATTTAGAATTTTTGATGGCAAAATATCATAAATAAAGCAAAAATACAAATAGCTAACAGGAAAAATTATGACAGATGGAAGACTAATTTCATCAATGTACAAAGATCTTTTAAACACCAGAGTAAAAGACAAACAATCAAATATAAATGGGCAAATGATTCAAGATGGCAATCTCAGGAAAATAAAAACAAATAGCTAAACAAAGGGAAAAATGCCAACCTTGTTCATTTTGAGCAAATGCAAAATACAACAAAGCTATATAGCATTTTTCTCTCATGAGATGTCATGGGATTTTTAAGCATTATACTCATTGTTAATGAATGCATAGAAAGTCAATTTAATCTCTTAAGAATATAAATTGGGGTAAAATTTGGACAATGACTTGTCAATACCTATGAAAAACAGAAATGAACATATCTTTTGATATAGAGTCCAGTTATGCTGGAGATATATTAACATAAACATTGAATGACTATACATATATGTATATAAATGGCACTATTATTTGGTAACACTAGTAAAGAAGATTTTTTTGTGTACACAGGCACAGTTAAATGATGGAAAACTATGTTTCTTAATGAGCACTAGAAATGAATCCTAAGGACACATTAAGTAAGTATACACATGCATGACTTATAGTATCACCCAGCTATGATTACATGTGAAAAGGGAAATTGCACACTACCGGACATGGTATAATTCTATTTATGCTTCATGTACATTTGAATAGTGTCCTGGATCAAAGGGTAGAATGGACAGTGTGATTACAAAGGGACAACATGAGGAAGTATTTTAGAATGATTCAATTGTTATGACTCTTAACTGTTTTAATTCCATGGCACTGGTTACACAAATCTCTGTTTTTTGTTTTTTAATTCATGCAACTGATGTCAGCAAGATAGCACAGTTAGCAGCATTAGGCCCTGTTCTCACTTATAAATGCTAAGTAAACAAGAATGTAACTAAAACAGTTTATTGGTGCTATGGAAATCTCCAAAGATTTGCATCAACCAAATACACATTCAATAAAGGAAAAAAATACCTTTGAAATTGCAGGACATGTCATGGCATTTTAATCACTCTTTTGCCCCATCCTCTTCCTGGTGTGGGATGACATGATTTGTGGGGAGCATCAGCTTAATCTTCAGTTCTCTTCCATAAACCATAGAAAGCAGAGTTGACCATATTTTCAATGGTTTGGTGTGATGGCATGCAACTTGAGGAAATGGTTTCTTATAGTATAACTCAAAGTTCAGATAGGTAAAAAGTTTCTCAAATTTTAGGGTTGGAATAAACTATGAGAATGAACATAAATGGTTTATAAAACTATGAATTTGTAAAATTTTCAGATGCTTTGGGGCCAGAGATTATGGAGAAAGAAACAAGGAAAACCCCAAAGAAAACTAATATATTTAGCAGTAGTCACATGTCCTGGAGAATTGGAAGAGGGAGAGCACACATGCACACACACAGGCCCAGGGAAAACAATTAGTCATAGAATGCCTGCAAATACATTAAGGTCTCTGAAATCTTCCTCTGAGCAGAGCCAGTCTACAAAGGGTGAAAGAGGTGGTTAGTTTTCAAATGCTCAATTTTCAATAAGACACAAGGCACAAAAAGAAACATGTCCATTCAAATGAACAAAATAAATTTTCAGAAACTCTGCCTGAAGAAACACAGCTTTCAGACTTAATACACCAAAACTTTAAGGTAAATTTCTGAAAAATGCTTAAAGAGACAGAAAAAAACACAAAGAACTAAAGAAAATCAGGGAAATTATTTATAAAAATGAGACTATCATGACAAACAGAAATTAAAAAAAAAGAGCCATGTTGGAAATTACAATAACTAAGTTGAAAAATTCTTACAGAAGTTCAACAGTAGACTCAAATAGAAGAAAATATCAGTGATGCCAAGATAAGCCATTTGAAATCATCGAATCTGAAGGTAAAAAAGTAAAAGGAATGAAAAAGTTGAAAAGATTTTATGGGACACCATCAAACAAACCAATCTATGTACTAGGGTAGTTATGGAAAGAGAAAGAGAAAAGAGAAAAAAGAAAAGAGAAGAGATATATATCTCTTCTCTTTTATATATATATGTATATATATGTATGGCTATATATACACACACACACACAGACACACACACACACACACGTGTGTGTGTGTTTCTATGTGTGTGTGTGTCTGTGTGTGTATGGAAGAGGGGGGGCATGCAGATAGCTTACTTAAAAAATAATGGTAACTTTTTCCTCAAGTTTAATGAATGTCATGGATACATAAATGCAAGAAACTTGATGAACTTCAGAAAACCATAGAATCTCATGCGGAGATACATTATAATCAAACTTGCTTTCACATGACAAAATGAAAAGTGATGAGATGAAAGCAACTTCTTGCATACAAGGGATCCTCAATGAGTTTTTCAGCAGTTTTCTCAGCAGGAACCTTGAAGTTCAGAAAGTGGATTGACATATATAAAGTGCTGAGAGAAAACAAACAGCTGTCAACTAAGAATTCTACATCAGGCAGAAACTGACCTTCAAAAATGAAGGAAAGATTAGAATAATCCCAAATGAACACAATCTGGGGAACTTTATTGGCACTAAGCTGGCCCTGCATGAAATAATACAGAGAACTCTTCAAGTGGTAATGAAAAGACATTAGGCAGTAACTTGAAGCCATGTGAAAACACAAAAGGTCTCCAGTAATGGCAAATGCATGGACAAATACAAAAGCTTGTGCTACTGTAATTTTGGTTCATAATTCCACTTTTTATTCTTTTATAAGATGTAAAAACCAAAATATTAAAATAATATGTCTAGTTTAATAAATACATAGATCATAGATATGTAACTTGTGCCACAATAGCATGCAGGGGATTGGAGTGGAGTTGTAAGGTAAGACTTTTATATGAAATTGAATTTAAGTAGCAATAGCTTAACATAGATTGCTATAAGTCTAGGATTTTTTTATGTTATCCCCTTGGTAAACACAAAGAAAATATCTGTAAAATATGAACACAAAAATGATAAGGAAATCAAAATGTATCACTAAAATCAAATAAAAACAAAAGAGCAGTAATAGAAAAAATGAAGGACAGGAAGCCATAATATATGAAATAGGTAGCAGAATGAATAGTAACCCCTTTCCTACCAGTTAACTTTCTCTTTTTATTGTGATGCTAGGAGGGAGTACATTGTGGCCTTTACAAAAGTTCTTACAGTATACCAGATATATTATACTTCACCCCATCCATCATTCTCCTTTATTCCCTTTCCCCCCATTCCTGGAATCTTTTCAATAGGTTTCATTTTTACAGACATGTGTATGCAGAATTTGCACTATATTTACCCCCACAAACCTTTTCCCAACCTCTTCCCTCTTTCCATTGGTACCAAACCACTAGGCAAGACCTCATGCAAATGGATGAGGCTCCCAATAAAAAGATGCAGATGACACATGGATACATAACAACCTCAAAAATAGGGTTCAGCCAATATTCTTCATTAGAGATTTGCTCTAGATCTGAGAGGACCCATAAATGGAAAGTGAAAGGACACAAAAAGAAATTTCACATAAGTAATTAGCAAAAGAAAGCAGTGGTGGTTATTGTCTTTTCAGACAAGGTACAATTTAATTTAAAATCTTACAGGAGACCAGTAAAGTCCTTATATGATGATAAAAGGATCCACATCATCAGGAAGATGTAATAATTATTAGCATAGATGACAAAATTTCTGAGCTTCTACATATATAAAGCAAACATCTGCCTCCCTTCAACTATGATAATAGTAGGAGATTTCAGTATCCCACTTCTAAAAATGGATACAAGAACCCCACACAGAAAGTCAATAGCAAAATATAGAACATGAAGAAAACTGTAGGCCAAATGGACTTATCAGGCACATATGGACACCATGTGAAAACAAATTCTTCTCAAGTGAACATCTCAAAGATGTAGAAAAATGGTGTTCTACTGGACTGTTGGTGAGAACACAAACTAGTGTAGTCACTGTAGGAAACATGACTCCTCAGTAATTAACAATCGAGCTATCATATTATCTAGCAATCTCACTTCTGGCTAAGCAAACATGCAAAATAGTGAAAAGCAGGTACTCAAAGAGTTATTTACATGCCATGTTCACAATACTGGCTCACTCACAAGAGTCAGAAGTAGAGGCATTGTCCATTCCCATTGACAAAAGAATAAACAGATTGTGATCTAGAAATCTTCAGTCTTACGTAGAAAGAAAATTCTGATGTGTGTTACAACATGGGTAAAACTGTCACCAACAAACAGTGTAGTGTGATTCTACTTGTATATTGTAGAATAGTCAATTCATAGAGACAGAAGCTAGAGTGATTTTTCCAGGCATAGGGCTGAAAAGAGAGAGTTACCAGGTAAACAGATGGAATTTTTGTTAGCAGGTTGAAAAATTCTGGAGATGAATGATGGTGATAAGTGCATTTATGCCACAGATCTGGACACTTAAAAATGATTAAATTATAAAAATTGTATATGTATATTGTACCATAGTAGGAAAATTGCAAAATCATGGAGACTAATATAAAAATAGACAAAAGTTCACTTTATTGTATGATAATAAAAAACAAAAATACAATATATGCATACTGTCAAACATTAGAAAAAAATAAGCTGACATTAACGGTTATATATGTAGAGAAGAAAAATTGGCTTTCATTATTCTTACTGCTGCTGTTCCTTTGGTTCTAAAATCATGAGCATATTTGGTTTTAAATATTTTTGTAATGCTACTTAAAATATCCCTCCCCCACTTACAAAAATGTCTACATCTTAGCAATGTGTGTTTCATTTGCAGTGAGCCAGAAGGGGCTCATGTGAAGTCCATTACGAGAATCTGCTTTGCAAAGTGTGAAGCACTCAAGAAAATATCCTTTTTGTGTTCTTATTGATTTAAAGTAGAAATAATAGTGTCTTGGGAGATGTATGGGGTCGTAATGAGTGGGTGTATGTGTAAGGAATTTATTTACACTTACTTGTGTTCATGTGGAATTCTATGCACCTATAGAAGCCAACAGGTATAAATTAGAAATTGGAACACCAAAGAGGTCTATTTTCCAGGAAAATCAATGAGAAAACTTCAGAGAGGGGATGACATAGGTTGATTGCTCTGCTATCTTCTAAAGGACTCAGTATGAATTCCCCAACACCTTAACCCTTCTTCAGGCCATTGAGTTCCACCCATGGGATGTTCCTTTGTAGCCTCCCAAAGCTGTGCTCTGGATTGACAAATAGCAGACATGGGCTGATATGTAGGTATATAAAAGAAAGAGATGTTGATCTGAGGCTAATTCCTGCTGCATGGGGTTTCATGAAAGGCAAATGGAGATTTGCATTGCAGAATATAATAGGGGTTCCCAGAACAATCTGTTCAGGGATTGATTTGCAACAACATGTGGTAATAGTGTGGCACTTTGATTTAGGTGTGCAGGGTATGTTGGAGCAGTATTGTTTTAAAGTATTGGTGATTTTCTTGTTCATGTACAAATGGGATGTTGGAAGCTTCATCAAATCCAACAAAAAACAAAATGGTGTACAGCTGGCAGGATGATATTTGTGTTCCCTGCTATGCCTTGGCTGATTCATCTGCTGGATTGCTGAGTTGCTCCTCAATGGTCACATCATACAAGACAGACCCAGTTCCTGGGGGAACTACAGACTGCTTGGACATAACCAACTACTACCTTCTACAATATCAATGAGCCTTATATACCTAAGAGGCAGCAGTAGTGAAAGTTGCAACTCATTCTTCTCTATGCTTTGATGCTTTCCTCCTTCTTTCTTTTTACCTAAAAGTAGCTAGGATGTATAAATAGCCTTTCTTTTATTTTTACTCCTACCTTGTGAGTCTCATGACTACCAGGAGTAGTCTGATGACTCAGCCTGGATACAATGCTATGATTTTTCCCTTGAATACAGTATTACGATTCTTTGTAGTTTTATTGATTTAACAAATACAGTGCTTATTATGTGTCACACACTATCATAAGCATTTTACAAATGTTAACTAATACTTCATAGTGGCAAGTGAAATTCAATTCAGACAGGAGATGGAATGCAAGAGAGCCTAATGAAAAAACTACTCACTTACTGATTTGTGAAACAGAGTTGAAGATAAAAACCAAGGCTATGATGCCATCAGAGACCAGCAAGGATCCATAGCTTTTGCAACCCCCTGGCCTCAAGGGACATAAAAGGAAATAAGGTTAGCGGGCCCCAATGAGAACTGGAGCCATGGAGATGGGCACTTCTTTGTATTCCTGCAGAAACACTGTCAAGCATGATCAACAGGAAGGAAGTGAAGGAAAACAAATTATCTGTTTCCTTCAGTCTTCCAGTCTTCTCTCTCAAGACCTCCTGTTACTCAGGTCCAACTGGAAACCCATTTGCCAGGTAGCTAGGGTGATATGATCCAGAGAGATCAGTTTCCCTGGGCAGAAAACTAAGTAGAGAATGGATTTGAGGTAATAACAAATGGAGCACAATCAGCACACATCTCAAATCATTTTAGAAATGAAGTAGAGAACAAATAACAAAATCAACACTGATTATTTTCACTATAATGTTGACTTTTCAAACTACCCTCTTAGTCCTTTACTTGATAAACAGCTGAAATCATAAACTGTTAAATAAATGTACAGATTCCAGCTGTGAGGATTCAACCAAACTTCAGCAAACCCCAGTCACAAATCTAGGCAGCTGACTAGGCAAAGATTTTTCATTTCAAATTATCTTTCCTAGATAATTTAGGGTTAATCTACAGCTCGCTCTCACACCAGCCCCGCCTGTGATACTGACACTTAAGAAACACAAGGTTGTTTATACTTTGGTAGAGAGCTGGTACTATCAATTTGCACATTACTGAACCAGTTATTTCTCTCTTCTATCAGATTCTATTGAATGCTAGCTAGAGAGATACCTGCTGCTCAAAAAAAAAAAATACTTAGCTGTCTGATGAAATATTTTAAATGCATAGCATTCACCTTGGGGTTGGCTGCTGTTCAGATTTTATCCATTAATAGCACACAAGGCTGCTTCTGGACTCTCCAGGGCTGATGAGAGAAATAGTACTACTTACAGGTCTTTGCTTTGCCAGAGGGAGGACATTCCAAATGCAGACTCTGGTTCAGGTGCATATACAGACATGTGTGCAAACCTACTTCACATGCATGCTACAGTGCTTCTGACTCCTTTCATGAAATGACACAGAAGACCTTTCCATCTCATAATATCTTCTGAAGCACTTTAAGAGAAAAGAAAATAATCTGTGTGTTTTACTTGCACACAGAAAGCTATAAAGTGCCATCATTCTTTTTCAGTCATTTGTCGTCATATTTGGAAATAGAGAGTAAAGGGAAAGCTTCAAACTATGATCCTCTTTTTGTTTTTACCCCATCAGCTTTAATCTGGTATTTAATCTGAAAGGAAGAAATTTGAATAGCTTTAAGAAAATAGTATAAATAGTTAGCACTTTTGTTTTTAATAAATTGATCTCCTTATTGTCTCTTGCACTTTTTTTAAAGATGCTTACAGACGTTTAAATAAGAGCTACTCAATGATTAATTTCTGCCACAAATTGGACTTTGGATGTGACATGAAGAATTCAGCCATGTTTTCTGCAGAAGAGAGTCTATACCCAATTCTCTGAGCATTGATGATGGAGATGACTGCATTATGTAAATCAACACAGCCTTTTGCTATGGAGAAGAGTGTGCTGAGTGTGAATTTTTAGTGTGCGGAAGCATATAAATGGAGAGGTATACTTAGATAAAGGGGACAGGGTTCACTGAATTGTTTGCTGAAGGTTTTTGCTGCACAGTTACATTTAAAACAAGAAGGGTATGCCTTTAACACAGGGCAACTGAGAAATAACTTATTAATTTTCTTTATCTGTAACGTTCAAAGGCTTCAAGTTGATTGGAAATTGTTTAATTGAGTTATGCTATACTGGATATTTATCTAAATTACGTTGTTCTTCCTAGCGATGTCAAGCAAAGATCTGCACCCACTTCCATCCCTGGAAGTGGAATTGATCACCTTGGAGGGGCTGCATTAGTCATTAAAGCAATTGTTCACCTTTGATAATCCATGTTGGAGTGAGCATTTTATTTCTTATTATCTACGCTAAAAAATTAGTCTCAAGCTGAGTTGCCTGATTATGACCAAGGAGAGCACCCCAAACTAGCACGAGATAGCACAAATTGATTCTATGACTAGAATTGTTGCATAAAGGTTTCCTAAATACTTATTCCCAAACTGACCCCTAAATGGCCATGATACCTTAGTAATTATTTCTACTCTATGGCATGTTTATTCTAAGATGTGACTTATACTTTTTCCCATAACTTACAATACAAATGACATTCAATTCTTGGTTATTAACTGTGAGCTTGGACAAATCACAACAATTTCAGCTACCAAGGTTTTGTTGCTGTTTTTGTTTGTTTGAACAGTGAGGAACGAGTGAGCTAAAACACGTAACATTTTAAGTCTTTTTGATAAGATGTCATAAAATAATAGGTTAGAGTATGAAAGAAAATTATCACACTAAGAAGGAAATAGCTTGAGACTAAAGATTCATTTCTTAAAGTAGGTACAGTGGTATAGGCACACAATCCCAGCTACTCAGATTGAGGCAAGAGGGTCACAAATTCAATGTCAACATGGTAAAACTCCAACTCACTTTTTTCATTGAATTGTTTTTTTTCTTTTTAAAAATGTTGCTTCATACATAACTTACTTTGTAAGCTACTTTAGAAGAACTTAATGCTCACCTATTTGTTTTGTTGATCTGAGTTAATTGATCTTTTTATCTAGAAGCCTGAGGGATTTTTATCTCCAACTTTGAAGTTTAATATTAGTTTTATTGCATATTGATTATTTTTAGACTGGATTATCTCACTGCACTTGAGTGAAAGGAGAAATATCAATTAAAATTACATATAAAATAATTACATATTTAAATATACAAATATACCACATATCAGAATCTATGGAGTATGTTTAACACTGTGGCAAGAAGAAAATTCCTAATACTAAGTACATTCACCATTAAATATGAAAGAATTATAAATGGAATGTCCAACTCAAAATCTAGAATAAAATAAACCAAAAATACAATAAGAATGGAAATGATAAAGAAAAAGCTTTTGAAATCAATGAGGTAAAAAATAAAAGTAAAAACAGTTAATGAATCTAAACACATTTTTGGAAAATGAACAAAGTAGACAAATTTCTAAAATTATCAAGAATAATGGAAAAAATTATAACAAAGGAATAATCACTTGTAAATTTCAAAATTACAATAAAATTTTTTCCTATGAAAATTAATTCAACTGAAATTGGCACCATTACACACTGAAAGCTTTAAAAGATTAATTTCTATTCAAAGAGTAGAAAACTCTACTAAGAGGATATATCACAAAAAGCAACAAGTCTAGATGACTTCAAGGGAATTCTACCAGGTCCTCATAGAGAGTGGCTTTCTCAACTGCCTCAGAGGACTGAAAAGGAAGAAAAATGTTTCCAAATACTGATTTTTAAGTTACCATAACACTGATATATAAACCTTACAAAGGAATACAAAAACAAAATCAGTATCAATATTTACCAAGTATCTCAAAATGAAAATACTAAATAAAATATTAACACAGAAAACCTAAGCTAAATTAAACAAATATGGTACCATCACCAAGTATGACTGATCCTAAGAATGTGAACACTGTCATGGCTGCTGCCTCACTTCCCAGGATCCTGTCCGGCCGCCTGTCTGTAGTCTGTAAATCCTCACCCCTCATAATTACTGACTGTCATTTTCAGTGACTCTGAGCAGGAATCCCTGTTGAGAATCATGAGAATTCATTGTCATCAAAGAGAAAAATTGGCTATTCAGAACATTTTGAGTCAGATCAAGGCTGAGGTGAACTTAACTTGACATTTCACCAACAGAATGAAAATGAAGTTCCCAACCTAATGTAATTAAATTCTAAGTTAATGTAGAGATTCAAAAGGATTCAGACAACCCTTTGACAAAATTCCTATAGAAATCATTCTTCAAACACTATACCATGGAAAACTTCTGCTATTCCCCAGAAATATTTTTTAATGTCTTATACTTATTCTAAATTGTGTAAGAGTAAAATAACTTGTGAATGGTTTGTTACTGAATCCTTTTTTATGCCATTTTTACTCCAAGCTTGATTAATTCAATTGACTCAATTATTAAGCACCAATGTTGTACAACTCATGGAATGAGACACTACGACAGGTACGTATTTTCCTTGGTTAAATTATTTAAGACATCTTGGTGCTTGTGGTGTGATTCACACCTATAATCCCAGTTACTCAGGAGGTGGTGACCAGGAGAATTAGCAGTTCAAAACTAGCCAGTACAAAAAATTAGCAAAACCCCCATTCTCAACCAATAAGGTGAGTGGAGTGACACACAACTATGGTTGCAGTTACTCAGGAGGTATAGGTAGGAGGCTCATAATGTGAGGTAAGCCTGAGAGAAAAATACCAGAACTTAGCTGAAATATAACTACAAGCAGGAAAGGACTTAATGCATGGCTTAAGTGGTACAGCACCTGCCTAGCAAATGCAAGGCCCTGAGTTCAAATGTAGTATCTACAAAATAATTCATTTTCATTGTCTTATCTTTATGTCTAGATTTCAAACTGGCATTATATTTCATAATAGTAATAGTGATTTTAATAATTATTGTTCTTTAACAAAAATAATCTCTGTATTTAATTTCAAAATTCATATTTAGTTTTGCTTTTCCTCTAACATTTGATTAAAAAGCCCAGATTTCCTAATGGGTTGATTTCCACTGGAGAAGTAAAAACACTCTTCTTTATTTATACCAGGCCTGAAGTGAGAAATTTCTTTGAGAATTTCTTGCCAGGAAAATCTTTGTTTCCCTAAGGATTTCACTGAGTTTTTTTTTTTTTTTTCATTTCTATGGTGAGAACTATGTAAATTACTCTGTCACACATTTTCCCTTCACTCCTGAGAATATCAGACTTTTATTTGCTCTTTATTTATGGCAAAAATATTAATCTTAGGGTGGGAATAATTTTTCCTTTCTATCTTTGTCTCTTTTTATATATATAACTTTACTGAATATAGTTAACCCCCCATGTTCAATTAATTTTATCAAATGCAGTCAGTATTTATCAAACATATACTATGTAGGTCAGTTAAGAGATAAGCAATGTAGACTGAATTGTGGTCTGATTAACTATGAATTTATCATATAGTTTGGGAAATGTCACAATGAAATACCCTGTAGAGAGATCATAAACAAACAAAAATGTCTTGTTTTCCAAAAACAGAGAATAGGAAGGCAAAACAGATCCTGTGTTGGGGGTTGGCATCAGTGGGAGGAGGGAGGATATAAGGAAAGGAGGGTGAATTTGGTGGAAATGTCAAGTACTCACATATGAAAATGGAAAAATGAGATCTGTTGGAACTGTTCCAAGAATGGGGAGGAAGGGGAATAAAGGAAAATGATAGAGGGGGTGAATTGAACTATGGTACATTGTTAGTATTTTTGTAAATGTCAAAGTGCACTCCTGTACAGCAATAATATGGTAATAAAAAGAAAAATGTTAATAATAATAATAATAATAACATAAATCCTAAGCAAAACAAAACCAAGAAACCAGCAATCAGCTAGAAAATAGTCTAAAATAGTAAGCAAATATGCACATACTTTGCATGGCAGGTCTTGGCCCCCACCCTTCCCTTTTCCAGTGCCATACTGAAAGTTGGCTTCTCAGTATTCATAGATTCTGGCTTTAAAGATTCAACCAGGCTACAACAGAACGTATTGGCAAAAAAAAAAATGTGTCTATGCAGAACATGTAGAGTTTCTTTTCTTTTCATTCCTCTCTAAACAGCATAGTATAACGATGCTTTGAGTTACTTTTACATTTTACTAAATATTATAAGTAATCTAGAAATGCTTAAAGAATGCAAGAGGAAGTATATAGGTTATATGCTAATGCTACATCATTTTATTCACAGGACCGATGCAATTGAAGATTTTGTTATCCTCAGGGTCCTGGAGTCAATTCCCTGTAGATTCTAAGGGACAACATTTCTTTTTAAGTGGCTGTTTCATAACATTTAGAAGACCATAGTGAAATAGTTAATAAAGTATATTTGAAATTAAGATATGTAACAATCAAATGTCACAATTTGCAAATTGTATTCCTATGGCTTTTAGTCTTACTCATCTGTTCCATTTTTATATTTTGCACAGTTTTGCAGACTTTAAATGACCTTCTTTAAACTTATGTTATAGAAGAGCAGTATCATCCTCAATCAAGACTTTATGTTTGAAGGAGAAGGAGGATAACATGATAGAAGAATGGAGGGGATGGGAGGTCATAGTCACACAAGGAGCTCTGATAGAAAGCCTTCTATTGTCTCTTGGGAAACTACCTCAAGGTTTGGAGTCATTGTGTAGTATTTTCCTTTGTTGACATGGACTTTGGTTCATTTGTCACTGATTATAGTGTGCTGGCAGTAACACATTGTATACTGAAGAAGGGAAGCCTGAGGCAGGCGAGTATAGCTAAATGTTCCAAAAAGGAAAGAGGAGATGTTGTCATCATTTAAAATGCTTAAGTTATATTCCCTGACTTCAAGGGATAGAGAGAACCAGGGTCCCAGCAAATAATTTTTTTCCTCATGCAAAGAACTTAAGTGGATAAGAGAGATTTGTTTGCTTTGAAACATTGAAGACAATACTCAGACTCCTACGATCTATGGGACATTGAAAGTACCTCATTCATTCATTCATTCATTCACTCATTTATTCCCTCACTTATTGACTTATTGACATTATTACTTATTGACACTTGCCAGATGTCAAGCTCATAAATCTTCAGAGGTAAGGATAAACAAGAGCGGTAGCTATAGGCTCAAACTACTACAAAGTCAGAGAGCAGGGATATAGGGTGAGCCTAAGAGCAAACAGAAGGACTGTGTCATCAACCCAAAAGCAGGGGCCTTGCCCTTCCTGGGACCGTAGGTGGAGGAGCTGAGTCTACCACTGTGCATTACTATAATGGTTACACATTTCAATTGCTTTCCAATCATCTTGGCTGATTAGTAGACAAGACATGGTGTGGTAGATTTTGAGAGCTTTGGAAGAGTAAAATGTAAAAGGAGTAAAGAATCAACAAACCTTCATGGCTTCTCTCAGCAAGTAGGATAGGTAAAGAGGGAAAGAGAAACACGGTGAGAAAGAAAGACCTCACTTTTTTTCTGATCTGAAGCATCCTCGATGACTCTGCATGTTGTTTAAAAACTGGTCATTTAATAACTATTTTAGTTAGAAAAACATTACCATTTTATGAGACGTGAGAATCCCGAATCAGCCCATAGCATCGCCACAATAACTTGAGCAAAGCACACATTGACAATTTCAGAACAGCTATAACCACGTCTTCATTAGTTCTACTCAGTGTTTAAAACATTCACAGAGTGCTCTTTTTTTTAAGAATAAAAAGCTGAATTTCTTTGGCAGGAATGTAATTGTGAAGTGTTTAAGTAAATGAAATGAGTTCTCTTTACATTGAAATGTAAAGTTCTCATTTTCTGTCTTTAAATGTTTAAAGGATATTTTTTGTCAGTTTTAGCATGAAGAAATATTAGAATTCATCTCACCCGAATCCTATAGTGAATAAACAAAAGGAGAAAAAGATGTGAAATATCAGCAAATGGATCTGATAATCTGCAAAGTATTTCTGCTGTCAAAGAAGGACCGTGGGATAAAAAACACATGTTCCAGATTTGACAACCCTTGGCATCTTGTAAATAGCCTACAAAAATCCACACCTGAAAACTGCCAACACCAGCAAAATTGTGCCCAAGTTCCTAGCAAGTTAAGCAAGCAAAGCAGAGAAAGGAAATGTGGTTAGATTGCATATAAAAACCTAAGGACCCCGAAAATTGACCTCAAACCCATTTTACCAAAAGATAATTCCCTACACTTTTGCAGAATTGTCCTTTCATTTATAAATCAGACGACATTTAGATATATCTGTGTATGAGTATGTAAGAATATAAAGAATGCACATGTTAAGTGGGGCAGGGGAAGATGGTTAGGTAAGTGGGAAGAATTTTCCTGTGGAAGAGAGAAAGCTGCTGACTAATACAAAATAGACTTTTCTCATTATTAAAGGTTTCTGCCTCAAGGGAATATTGAAGTGATCCCTTGGCCTGCATTTCCAGCATTTCAACACCACCTTCCTGAAAGGGAAAAAAGGTATATTTATCAGTGTATTTCAGATTACAAACTCAAAAAGGTCTGTTTGCTCCTAGAGTTGGGAAGTGTTTTTTGCTCCTTGTGCAAATTGCTGATATGGTGGTCACAGGAGACAAAGCAAGGGCCCATAATTCATCCAGTTGAACAAAGCTTGTAGTGGCTATTGAAGTAAACCTATTTTCTTATTTCTTCCTGTCGTAGTGCATTTGTGCTACTATAATAAAATACTTAAGACATGGTAACTGATAGTCAACAGAAAATTATTTTTCATAGTTCTGAAAAGTTTTAAGATCATGGTAGCTCTGTGAAATTCAAGAACAAGATTCAGGCAGCTGCAGAAGGCCTTCTTGCCATAGTAGAAAGTGTGTGTGTGTGACAGAGAGAGGTGGAGGAGAGAGAGTAAAGGAAAAGTATATGTATGTGTGTGGTGGGGGGAGAGAGATTAGAGGGTATGTGTGTATGTGTGTGTGTGAAAGAGAGAGAGAGATTAAGAGAAAGAAAGAGATGGCACTTTCCCTTTTATAACAAACCCAAACCCATTCCTGGGCCACCCCAGTTCCTGGGATGTCAGCATTGCTCAGTTACCCTGAGGATTAAGTTTTTAACACATACGTTTTTGGGCAACATATACCAACCACAGAACTACTTACTCAACATTCAAAGTTGTCAGAGACTTATTCCATGAACCATTTCAATCAAGTAAGAGTTCACTTCTCTTCCTAAATTCTCAATAAATGAAATAGACCATTTACCGTTTAATTAGCATATTGTATTGCTATTACCTATTATGTTATTATTTCTTTTAAAAGCTCCAAAATTATCTTCATATTTTACTCTTTAAATTTTTATTATGGTGAATATGGATCTCTATACATCCCAAACAAGTATGACATCTATTAAAATATGGTTTACATATATATATATATATCTACATATTAATATATATGATTTTGTTTACTTTTAATTTTAATGGCAAGTCTGCAAGTTAGGAATAAGAAAAGGTTAGGTCCATGAAGTAAAGTCCAAATTTCATATAGTCATTAAGGTGCAAAGTTGAATTTTGCAACTGACTTAGCATCAGATCTGCAGATGCTAAAATCATTGTCGTTTTCAGCACTCTCAGATGCCTTTTTGACAAATACCTTAGTCACTGATACTTTAGGAACCACAAAATATCTGGGGACCTCCACTTGAATACATCTACTTCTCTGATCCTTCTGTGGAGCTGAGATCATGTAGACATGATAACAAAAATAAAAACATACATAGGCCAGATTCTGGTAGCTCACACCTGTAATTCTAGCTACTTGGGAGGCTGACATAAGAAGGATAGCATTTTGAGGCCAGCTCAGGCAAGTTGTTCATGAGAACACATCTCAACCAATAGCTGGACTCTGCGGATAGTGCATATTTCTCATCCCAGTGATGGTAAGAAGCTTAAAAATAGGAGAATCCTGATCCAAACTAACTTGGGCAAAAGCAGAGACCCAATCTCCAAAATAAACAGAACAAAAAGGAGTGGAAGTGTGGAAGTGTGGCTCAAGTGGTAGAACACTCACCTACCAAGCATGAAAACTTTCAAACTTCAGTACAGCCAGAAAAAACATCTATCTATCTATCTATCTATCCATCCATCCATCCATCCATCCATCCATCTATCCATCCATCCTCTAGGATAACTTCCAGAAAACAAAATTAAACATGCAACGTCTAAAAGTAAAATTTTAACAAAACCATTCTGGTGCTTCTATTTTCTGTTAGTAACGGATTGTTTTTTAATGGTTTGTTAGTATTATACAATATTTTAATTTGTTAATTTTTTTATGTGGTACCGGGGCTTGAAGGCAGGGCCTAAACCTTGAGCCACTCCACCAGTCCTTTTTTATAAAGAGTTTTTTCAAAATAGGGTCTTGCAAATTATTTGTCCGGGTTGGCTTTGAACCACAATCCTCCTGATCTCTGCCTCCTGAGTAGCTAGGATTACACACATGAGCCATCAGTGCCTGGCTTGTTAAATATTTCTTGATAAATGATTAGATTATTCTCCATTTTTTGCTGTGCAATAATTCTGCAATAGATATGTTCATTTATTTTGTGTGGATTTTTGCTGCTTCTGATCCTTACCACACAGAATTATAAGCAAATGAATATGTGTCTCTTAAAATTCGAAAGACTTTTCTAAATAGGCTTTCAAAAAGTCACAATGTCTTTTATTCAAAATGATACTGCTAAGGAGAGACAGCTTCTTAACCAAGTAGCCAAGTTGGATATTTTCTAATTTTTAATGTTTTGCCAACTTCAAGGAAGAAGATGTGTTTATGTCTTAATTGCATTTTGTAAATTTTTTATGATTGTGCCATAGTGTATTTTTTTCACAGTAATTTTTTAAAAATTGTCTGTTAATATCCCTTAAACATTTTCTTTTCTTATTGATTTGTAGGAACGAATTATATAATATGAATAGTAGCACACCGTAAATTTCACATTACTTTTGTGTAATTTGTATTGGGGTTTGAACACAGGGCTCCATCCTTGTGAGGAAGATGCTCTACCACTTGAACCATATCGCCAACCCCTTTAGCTCTGGTAGTTTTGGAGACAGGGTCTTGCTTTCTGCCTAAGCTGGCTTCGACTATGAGCCTCCTAGTTTAGGCTTCCCTCTGTCTCTGGAATAATAGGTGTGCCCAGCTATTGGATGAGATAGGGATTTCACCAACTTTTTTCCTGGGTATTCCTCAAACTGCTATTCTCCTGATGATACCTTCCCAAGTAGCTAGGATTACAGGGGTGAGTCATCAGCACCCAACTGTACATCTGCCTTTAACTGTCTGGAAACTGTTTAAATATCTCTTCATATATCACTAAACCAAAATGTGTGCAGTCTAATCACATATAATGGTCTTACAAGTACTTTACCTATAAAAGATGTGTTGTCTTATCTCCCCTGATATATAAATGAGAAAACTGAAGCACAGAAAGACACCCAGCTAACAAGGTACTAAACCAGGATAGGAATTGAAGTAGTCTGATGCGAGGGTGACTAGAAATATGAAACTTTCCATTGAGTTTTGCTCCTTAATAACTACAAAGATTTCAAAGAGAAGTGAGTAGAATTGAGAAGTTCTTTGTTTCCTAGAGTAAGAGAGGAAGATCTGGAACACTTCTCACTCCCATGACTGTTTAACACTAAAGTTTATCACCTCAGACTATAGCTCTGTTTTGACCTTTCTATGACAATGACTAAACAACCAAAGAAGGCATAGATAAGAGATTCAAGGTATTTTCTGAGAGCATAATTCATTTTGGGAACAATTAGCAATATATTTTAAAAACACGAACCACCCTCCTACACATTTATATCTCTCTCCTATAAAACACATGCCAGGATGAGCCAGCCAAGTACAAACACAGAGCCAACACAAACCTCCCACTGCTACAGAAGACCTAGTGGGGCTGCTCTGAGTGCAGTGGGGTTTACCTGCTGTGCTGCAGTGTGTGGAGCTAGCTGACAGGCCTATTTAAGTACAGGCCTGTCTGCCCCGGGAGTACTTGTTCAAGAGCTCTGGAATGAACCCCCTAACTTTGACCCTGGACTTGCTCCAAGGCTGCCTGACCCTGTCCACCACAGTATTTTCCTTTGCTTTCTGTGACTCCATAAACTTTCCACTCACAGTATATCCCTTTGCATTCCTGCATCTTTGTCTATTGAATTATAGGTTCATCTTGTCTCTTCCTGTCACTGTCTTAGAACCTCCCACCTGGGTTCTTCCCTTCCATTCTGAGAATGTTCCCAAGCTTAGCCCAAGAGGGTCTTGCCAGCCTGAACTCCCAAATGGTGCTATGACTTGGGTGCTACTTTTTATTTTTTACAGAACTGTGACTCCTTTCTCTCTTCCAAATATTCTTTGGAGATGGCTTCTTAGAGTCACATGCCTGTGTCCTTGTCTTGTTCCCTAATTGCACAGAAGTCTTTGCTCAGCAGAAGACAAAGGTTTAATCCAGTGATGCCCAGTGCCCCAAATATACCCCATTCTGTGTGATTTCACTAAGGTCTTTATTTCTCAGAATAAGAGAGGAAGGTTTGGAATACTTCTCACTCTCATAAATGATGAAGACTAAAGTTTATTCTGTGATTTCACTAAAACACACCTATCTACTGTGTTTAATTAGTGAATCTACACAAATAGGAAAATTGGAGAAAATGGCGGCTTTCTCTTTTACATTCTTCCAAGGAACAGACAGTGACTCAAAAGGACCCTTCATCAAATAATGCCTTCACCCTAAATAATAACTCAAATGATGAGAACCACAGGGGGATAGTTCAATGCTCCTTAATTTACCCTGCATAGGTCTTCTGCTTTCTCAGTTTCTGCCTGGGGCTAGGTCAAAATCTGATATTTATGCAGGTCAGATATGTTCCCCTCTCATTTTACAGATGAGAACTGCTCTTCTTTTCTGTATTCAGCGTGTGGATGCCAGAAAAGTGTCCATAATTCTCTGCTCTGCATAGCTTGTTACACAACTTAACACGAAATCTGATATGTGAAAATTGGTTCTTTTAAAATTTTTATTTGTATTTCTTTTTGGCAGGCTTTGGGAAAGGCCTATTTCCTGGCACTAAAAGTAGCCAATCTTGGCGTGAACAGCCTCTGACAATCCCCAGCATATGGTAAGAGAAGATGCTTCTGCCCACCCATCAGGTAAGTGGCATCTTTCTGACTGGAGCAATGATAGATGTCATGCTTGGAGAGCAATGACTTCTGGGAAAACTGCCAAGGAGCTGACTTGCCAAAACTAGCGAGTAGGTCAGAATGTACTAGGTCTCTGGGTGAGGCAGGCCTGCTTGTACTCAACCACACCAAGGCTACATGCTGGAAAAATGTATACTTAGACAGGTCCTGACTTTGGCTGCAGAGTTGAATATTGTTGTTTGTTTTGCTGAAGTGACTGTAGAGTTTTCAGCAAGAATGGGAGTTAGGCAGGTTAAATATACATGAGAGAGCATCAACGTCAGCTTGAGAGCCCACGAGTTAGTCCTTTCATGTATGAAACAGATGTAGATGTCTCAAAGGAAAAGGAGCTAACAGTCAGTTTCTGCTACCCAGTTATCAAAGTATTTTCTCATCAGCATGGGCCGTCAATGTCAGCCATTTGTCCATTTCAATTCTTTTGGAAACCACTTTGTTGCTTTATCAAAAAAAAAAAACAAATGTTCAATAAAGTAGAAAAATCGAATGACTCAAAATGTATAAAAAAGAGCATAAAGGTTATTCGAATGTGACTACCCAGGGATAATCAAAGGTTAATACTTTGAAAACTCATCTAACAGATATCTTTCTGTTCATCAATGTAAGACTTGATGAATGAGATTACATGATGTGTGCTCACACATGACTTGTATTTTTCATTTAACAGAATTTATCATAAATATTACTTTTTAATATGACACTAGAGACCACTGCATACATGTACAAATATTTAGTTGAACTGTCCCCAAGGGAGGACATTTAGGTTATTTTCAGTTTTCTAATATTGTAATAGTCTTGCTGATTACAGCTTTTTGTATGTGTGCAATTATTACTTTAGGAAAATTCTTACAAATTGGATTGTTGAGTTGATATAGAAGTATTCTTTTCTATTTTGTATATTGTTGAAATTTCCCTTAATATACTTTATTAATTTATAGAGTCAACATTTACTGAGTTGTGTAAATCTTTATGAATTAACTTTTATTTATAGAGTAAGGAAAGAGAGAGAAACTCATAATTTTCACATAACAGAAATTAAGGTATTTGCCAAGGAGAAGGATTGAAAGACTTTTTAGCAATTATTGATGAGGCCACAATCTCTGATGAATTTTTAAGAAATAAAAATATGCAGCTTCATTAAGAGCAACCTCAACCTGGATTAACACGAGTCCTAATCACATAGATCTATATTCTGAGCAGCCTCTCCCACTGTCTCTAAAGTCATGTCATGTACTCTCTCTTCTCAGAATTCCCTTCTTGCTTTTCACTCCTTCTTTACTTCAGCAAAGAATTTCTCTTAAAAATGTCACCAAGGTGAGACAGAAGCCAGAAAAAGGGAGCTTTTTCTTTGCCAACAAATTTACAGTAACAGAGAGTGATAGGTTTGTATGTGTTACATGTATTTTTCTTTTTCTTTCTTTCTTTCCTTTCTTTCTTTTTCTTTCTCTTTCTTTCCTTCCTTCCTTTTCTCCTTCTTCTTTTCCTTCTTCTTCTTCTTCTTCTTCTTCTTCTTCTTCTTCTTCTTCTTCTTCTTCTTCTTCTCCTCCTCCTCCTCCTCCTCCTCCTCCTCCTCCTCCTCCTCCTCCTCCTTCTCCTCCTCCTCTTCTTTCTTCTCCTTCTCCTTCCTTCTCCTTTATTCCTTCCTTTCTTTCCTTTCTTTTGATCATACTGCGGTTTGAACTCAGGCCTTACACATGCTAAGTAGGCACCTTACCACTTGAGACATGCCCAGCAATTTCTGCTTTTAGTTATTTTTCAGTTAGGGTTTCCCTACTTTTTCCTGGGGCACTCTCAGACATTGATCTTCCTAACTGTGCCTTCTGCATAGCTGGACTTACAGCTTGTTTGTTGAGGTGGGGTCTTGCTAACTTTTTGCTCAGGATTGGCCTTGAACTGCGATCTTCTTGATCTGGGATTCTAGGCGTGAACCACACACCATGTTTGGTGCTTAAATATCTATGATTATTTTAATGCATTGACTGAGCCATCTATAAACAATACTGAGACATGTAAGTCAAAGAATGTAGCTACTAATATGAATGATTTTAATATTCCACCTAAGAATAATGTGTGGTCTGGGTTACTAAGCTAGAAACCAGGTTTCCTAGTGGATTATGTAGACTAGTGGTTCTCACTAAGACCAATATGACACCCCATTTTGTAGATATTTGACAGCAGCTTGCAACTGACATTTAATAGGTACACAGCTGCAACACTGGTAAACATCCTACAATGCATACGAAAGATCCTTACAATCATCTAACCTGAAATGTCAAAGGTGCTATGGTTAAGAAACCTTCCCTTAGATGACAGTACAGCCCAGTCATTAAAGGAGTAGACTCCAGAGAGTCTAGATAGTGGACTATCTGGGTTTGAATTCTGGCCTTACCACTTCCCACTTACAAACAATGGAGTTGATAAAATGAGCTTAAAATGTCAATAATGCCTGAATTGTGTATACACAGCATGGTTGTGCTTTGGGAGATCACTGAATATGGTAATAACATCATAATTAGAAAAATCACATATGTATAGGAAGTAAAATTGAAGGTGGAGATACTTGTTGTGTCTTGATGGAGTTGGAAAATACTTTTGAAGTTTGGAACAATTTGTTTCCCAGGCGAAAAAGAAGACATGAAAAAAAAAATTGGATCATGAAGCATAGCTAAATTGAACCTGAGTGGGGAATTTCTACCTCTCCTCCTCCTGCACCCTTTCTCCCCCTGAATATTGTGGTCCACTTGACTACCATGACAATGGGTGGTCATAATTGCTCACACCCTTGTTGTTGTGTTTCCTTGATCCATTAGCAACTTTGAAGGGAGAGTACCCTAAAGTGAGAAAAATAAGGTCTGCTTGACCAGGTTGAATTGACCTGGGATAGGAGCAATGCCTGCCTTTTCTCCCTACACCAATAAAAAATCAGGAGGGTGAGGGTGATTCTTCCTGGAAGGGGAGGTAAGAAATACAATAGTTTGGATCTTAAATGTACCCTAAAGTTCTGTGTGTTAAAGGCTTGGTCCCTAGGTTGATGCCATGGGGAAATGGTAAAAGTTTTAAGAGGTTGGGCTTAGTGGGAGGTCTTTAGGTCATTGGGGTCCTGCCCTTGAAGGGAAGAATGAAACCCTAGCCTTCTCCTTACTCTCTTTTTCTCTCTAGATACAAAGGAAGCATTTTTTCTTGGCCACAAGCTACTGACATAGTGTGCCACTTTTCCATAGATTTGAAAGCAAAAGGGGGAGCATCTGAAACTGTGAGGCAAAATAAACCTTTTCTCTTTATGCATTGATGATCTTATGTATTTCGTTATAGTGGTGCAAAGCTAGCTAACACAGAAGACTGTCATCAACATCTTCCACATTCATGGTTCCTTTTCTTTCATTTTCTGTGTCCTTTTATAAAGGGAACAATGACAGAGTTTACTCCATTTTGGATGAGAGAGGCATTTTAGAAGCAGACCTGTAAAAAAGACATTGGGATCAACAAGCTTCTCTGAGAAATAACAATTCCCTTACCAAAATAACAAAATGATTCTTCAGAATGTGGGAAGTGGGCCCCAAGGCTAGGATGAGCTGAGCAGACCTTCTTGGAATGTTCTACTCAAGTGCAGGAAGAAACTGATTTGGTGCAAACCTATCACAAATATAGTTTCAAGGTAAAAGAGTTGAACCTAAGTTAGGAGGCACCCTATATCACCCCTTGACTTCAGCTATACTACAGCTTAGCTCTTTTCACTAAGCCTGTTCCATGTTGGGAGCTTTTGCTATCTGTTCAATAAACTTTGTGCTTGTTTTACTCTTAACTCCTGGGCTGGAGTCTTCAACCAATGACTTCACCAGTATATAAACTCAGGATCAGTAATTCAATATCACTTTTTATCTGTGTTCTGGAAGATTTCCTATGATTTACAATTGCTTATCAGCCATGTTTCATCTATTTATCTTATCCACTAATCTTCTCATCAATTAAGTTTATATTCTCTATTTTGACCATTATAGCTTTCTTTTTTGAAAGCTTTAATTATTTTTAAAAGAAAAAACTATATACCTGATCCTGTCTCTATTTCTCTAAAGATTTTTTTAAACCTGTGTCTGCATAATCAATTTGTTGTGTGTGTGTTGCGTGCCTCCTGAATCTGAACTTTCATTTCCTTCCTTGATTATTTCAATGGTATCCCATTCTAACCCCCTGCTCTATCTTTGGTCAACCTCCAATTTCCAAAGAATGCCAGAGGGTGATTTTTACAAATATTCCTTGGATTATGTCATTAAACTTGACCATTTCAGTGGGTTCTTGTTGCACATGGGTTGAAATCATTCCTTTTTGACTGACAATGGCCACAGTCTCACCAGTCTTTATGCTCCTCTAGACTCCCAGACACCGGGAATTTTCTCACTTTTTCAGACCCACCATGTTCTTTTGCACCTCAATTATTTTTTTATTTTCTTTGCTTCTTCCTCATTGTTGGCCTAACCTCTTTCCTACTGCCTCTTCTCATCTAGAATTTAAATGATCCTCTTCTGAGGAGGCTTCCTTGCACCTTCACTTTTAATCATTCCCTTTTATCACATCAATAACATCCTTTCCTTTTACTGTTTCACATTTATAGTAAATGGAAAACAAATCATATCATGACCATGAGGATGGTGGTCCATACCTTCCTCATCCTCATAGGTAGCTATACCAGGTACACTGTTTTAACTTGAGCACCTCAGGCGCCACAAGGAAGTGCAGGATGAATAAATGAATAAAGAAATAGTCACAAGAAGTGGTCAGTCACTGTAGAACTATGGGTCTATTTGTAAGGTTCATTCAATCTTCCTGGAAACACACTCTTAACTCTTCCTCTGCAGACCTTGAAGAATGTTGGTTTTGGACTATGTAGAATATATCTGCTTGCATTTTGTTATCAAACCTGACAAACTTAAAAAGGATGAGCTCAATTTCACTTTGCCATTTTTAGGTGAGGAGTCATTTTTGGAAATCCTGTTGTGACAACACAAGACTCTTCAGCTTTTGTCTGCAAGAGGAAGTACATCCAGACAACTGGAACACACGTCCCCAGGTACTCACACTTAGTGCCACCTGGGGAGACTGTAGTTCATAAGAAAAAGGGCTCTGTTCTGAAGGCTCCTTCCCAGCTTCTGCAGATATCATCAGCACAGACACCAATTTGGGTCATTAGAAAGGTGTTTGTGTTCGTTAATTTATTATTTTTTCCTGATGTAGTTTGCAGGCCTGGAAAGAATAGGTTGAGAAACTAAGTGTTTCACCGGACACATTGCCAAGGAGACAGCTGCCTTCCAGACACCACTGAGCAAGGCTACCGTGGGACTTAATGAGGACTGAACACTGCAGACACCCTCCACAAAGTGAGGTGGGGAGCAGGCAGAGTTGAAACAGCCTTCATCCTGGGGTCCTGGTGCACTCAGCTATGCAGAGCATCTGCCACAGCTCAGTGTCACTTCACAGGGACTCCATGTTCCACCTGAGCTCATGGTAAGAAGCAGTTGGTGATGGTTGTAAAACTATGATGGCTACAAATTGTGAAATCACTTATCCTTTGGGAGCACTGGAGGATGGGGTGGTCTGAGCAGTTTCCTGAATGGGGCCTTCTCTACCTTATGGGTCTTCAGGGAAAGAAGGTGGTAAGCACTGTTCTGGAAGAACAAACAATTATACTTTGTTTAATGCGTATCTGTTCCTCTGTTTCTTCTATCCACAGTCTTTTGAAGAATAAGCCCCACATTTTCTTGTACAATTTCTATTTTGCCTAAAATAACACTATGTGGATGTGGATTAAATACAGCATCCAAAGAACACAAGGTTTGGAGTCAGAAGATATAGTTCCTCTCCAAGTTAGACAGTCCCTAGCTGGGTTCCCTTGAACTAATCATTAGCCACCATAAGCCTCAGATTCCTTAACAGTGGGGCATAGGTAGAAACACCTGCTACCTACTTGGTGGCTATTGTGCACACCAGCAAGGTCTTCTTATGTGAAATTTCTCTGTAAATCCATAGAATGCTAGGGATATAAGAGTGCAGGGGGAGCAACTTATTTTACTGCTGAAGTCTTTCTTTACAAAAATAGAGAAGCAATGAAGCCAGCATTATCCCAACACTCAAATCAAAACACTACAAAAGGAAAGACACAGACCAATAGCCCTCATGTATATAAATGCAAAAATTCTCAAGAAAATGTTACCAAGTATACAGACCCTTGAGAGATATAGCACTGAGTTACACTGAAGTGTAAATGTCTGATAGCTAATTATGACCATCAGTAGCAGGTTGAGGAGCCCATGTATGCTGAAGAGAGGCCTGGGGTTACAGAAGCAATGAAAAGAGAGACACTAGGTATGGGGAAACAGCCCCAGAAAGGCAAACTGGACCAGTTCTGTTCAAGTTGTACCTTGGATAGACTCTGATTTTAACTGTTTAATCTCTCAGTCTGGAATTGTTATGTACATTTGAATTATTGCATATCTTCATGAGCTACTTTCATTGACTATGTTTTGAATTTGCAGTATTGTGGTAGGTAAACTAGGAAATATACAAATATGTAACCAAACTTCTGTGACAGGTTGGTTTTATAATAGGGAAGAAAACAGAAATTAGAAAATAAGTGTAATATAGATGAGAGAGAGAAAGAGAGAGAGAGAGAGAGAGAGAGAGAGAGAGAGAGAGAGAGAGAGAGAGACTCTTTACATTGTGGCTTTCAGAAGAAGAAGCTTCCAAGTCCTGCCTTGAAGGTTGGGTCAAAAAAGATGTAGAGTAAGCTTGTTCCAAGCTATCCAATGCAGGGAAGAGCATTGTATAAGAATTTTTATGATCTGGCTTCTACACAGGGCCTTCAACAGGGCCTTCAACTCTCTGGTCAACTAGTATTCACAGCTGGCCTAATAAAGCCTGCCTATCTGCTTCTCTCCTAATCACTCCTTTCCCAGAAGCCTCAGTTCCTCCACAGGACAGCCCTGGTCAGTGCTTTGAACAGTATGGCACTGCCTCCTTCCTTTCTTTTCACTAGCGAGGGGTAACTCAAGTCCAGGTGTTTTTACTTCAGAGACTGCAATGGCCATATTACCCTCAGCACTTGGAAGGTAACAAATTTGCTATGTCACAATAGATAATCAACTCTAGTAAAAGAATGTCCAAATCAATTGAGCTTTAGCAAGGGCAAACCAGCTGGACTCAGGCGGGCTCCTGGCTCAAGCTGGCTGGGCTTGATAAATTTGCCCTTATTATGGCTATTGATGTTTAAATTTCTTCAGGGATGTTGTTACATGGGTGCCTGATGGTGACAGAGGTACGGTGACCTCCTTCGATCCTTAATCTACACCTGTTAGTTGGCTCCCTGGTTGCCTCTGAGTATACTCAGGCTTAAAGGTTAACAAAAGAAAAACAGGCCAAGTTTATGTGACGGCAGCAGCAGATCAATGCAAGTAAATAACCTTCTCTGTCTTATTTCCCAAGCACTATTGATCCAAGTTCTTTGTTCTTTGTCATGTTTCTGTCTTCTTTTCCCAGGGGACACTCAGCGATCAGCTTGTATCAGACATGTTAACTGGCACATTATGACAGCTACCATTTTGTCCACAATATGGTGATATATACATATACATATATATATATATATATATATGTAATTTTTCTTGGTGTTTTCTATAGTTTAAACTTGGAAGTGAATCCAGACATAAACTTTCCTTACTCTAATTTCACTTTTTTTGCCTCTAGCAAGTAGAAGAATTCCATGAACCACTGGCACATTAACAAGTTGATTTATTTGTTTTAAATTCCTATCAAATTGAACAGTGATCTAATAGTTTAAAGAAATTACTAAGCTACTGAGGTGAGCATGTGGATATCTGGTCTCACTTCCAGGAATTACTTACCTTTAGAAATTACCTCCTTTATTTTTTCCCTCTTGCAAGTTTGAAATGGTATTGTCATCTTTCCTTAGTTTTCTCTGTAGAACACTAAAGATTGTTAGAGCTATTTCTTTGACCATGATGAATTACCTTTTTTCCCAGATGAGTTCTTCTGATACCCTAGCAAGATTTGTTCTCCAATTACGATTGCTCATGTGAACATGTCTAGCTTTTGTTAAGTCCCTTGTATTCCATCTATCCATATTATATATATGGTATCAATGTATTAATTGAAAAGAGAACCTTTCACATTGGTTATAATTTTTTAAAGTCTTCTACCAAGGTAATAAAGCTATTTTTGCTAAAGTTCATTATACTTTATAGCATATTTGTATAGTTGAAAAGAAAAAAAAACATTTCAGTTACAAAATAAAGTGAGGGCAATGAGAAAATCATAGCATTCACTGCATCTTTTTTATTTTATCTTATCAGTTGGGAGGTATGGATTACTTTCAAGACAAATTTGAGAATTTAAATATAATATGCAGTCTTTTCATGCTTGGTGCCTTAAGAACAGAGACTCCTACTTTCAAGCTAAAAACTAATTCACATAGAAAAAATAGAACTCACTGTCGGTATTTGTTACTCTTGAACCGAACATGTATTATGTCAAACAAAATAAAGCCAATTCTAGTTACTTTGTGAGAGAAAAAGTAGTCTATTAACAAGGAGATACTACCAATATTTTCTCTGTAGACAGCTTTTAAAAGATTAAGCCAATATTGTTCGTTTAAAGTGGTGAAACAGAGAATATTTATTCAATGTCTTTAGGGTCAAATGGCAGAAAATCTTGTTTCTCAAATTATCTGACCAAGCCAACTTCTCTCAGACAAACATTGTAAATTGCATTCTTCTCTCTTTCCTTTGCCAGTCATGAAAATGCTTCATGTAATTAAAACCATTGCAAACTCCCTTTTCCCTGAGTTCCTATTGCATATTCTGTTTAATCCACTCATTGAAGAGTCACCTTTTAAGTGATCTGTTGATGCAGTATGGAAGCTTATTTTTATCAATTCCCTCCATGCAGAAATCACTGCAGGCAGGGCTGCAAAAAGTGAAATTTTTTATCATTAGTGTTCTGAGGTTGGGATCCTTGTTGTGCTTTGCATTACCATAGGACAACCACATCTAATAGAGTTGCTAGTGTTCTACTGAATGGATAAGGACTCTTGGCCTTGGATGCCTTCATTGACCTCCCTATTTCTGAGAATTGGCAGGGAAGGTAACAGCCCCAGCTTTGTGTGGTCTTGGTTCTGTGTGTCGTATCCTTTGTGTTCATTGAAATACCAAATGGGTTTTCTTAGATCTTCTCACCTGAAATCACCCCCTGTTGTCCTTTTGATTTTTAAGTTGTGTTAACTTTGCATTCCATATAACCATAGCATTAAATCACTATTAGGAAAATTTCCTTAGCCAGGCACCAATAGTTCATACCTATAATCCTAGCTAATCAGAGGCTGAGGTCAGGAGGTTCACTGTTTGAGGACAACCAGGGAAAAAATGTTCACAAAATAGCATCTTAATTAATAGCTGAGCATAGTGGCACATGCCTTGTCATTCCACTCTGTGCTGGCGGCTGAGATGGGGAAGACCATGGTTCCAAGACAGTCTGGGCCAAAAAGTTTGTGAGACCTCATCTCAACAGAAAAAAGCTTTGTGTGATACCATACACCAGCTAAGGCAGGAAGTGTAAGTAAAATAGGAGGATCAAAGTTCAGGCTTGCCTGAACAAAAATTGAGACCCTATCTCCAAATCAACAGAGCACAAAGGGATGGAGGTGTAACTTAAATGGTAGAGCACCAGCCTAGCAAGCATGAAGCCCTGAGTTCAAACCCCAGTACTGCCAAAGGGAAAAAAAAAAAGTACATCATATTCACATACTCTATTCAGGACATTATACCATATGTTGTAGACATAATTTCAGAATTATTAGCCTTTATTTCTATTTTAAATTTTCTACAACTGTTGGACCTCATATAAAGGTCAGTGCAGCTGTTAAGGAAACATGTTCAAACTTTGAACAGAAGTAAAAATGAAGTCAACTGAATATATTTCAACCTTCAGATTTCTGCCGAATAACTTCATCTTTTCTATCCCCCAAGCTGTCATTGAAAGTTAAAGGAGACAAAAGTACTATTTTCAAAGCTTTAAAAGTATTTTGTTTCACAGGAAGAGTCTGTTTGGGAATTGTTTATCCCTCAAATGAAAATTTTGTTAGTTCATGTCATACTTTTAAGAGCCCCAAAATTTCCAGAATTGATACCGAATGGCATCTTTAGTAAATAGAATAAGAATACAGTCATTATCACTTGCACAATTGCTACAAGATTTCTGTTTGTTTATTTTTTATAGAAGTTTTCAGTGTTAAAAATAAACCCACAATGTATTGGGGTACTGCTAGGGTTTACCCCAGTCAAGAAAAGACCCATAGTCACTTCAGTTGAGGACCATGCCGATACTAGAAATTGTAGAACCTTACACAATATGAGGAACTGGAATAATTTTCTCACGCAAAAACTTACCTGTGGTATCTCCATACATTTTTAATGAGCTTACATGTTGCAGTAGGATATTTGTGCTAAAGAAATCTTTCCAATACATCCAACACCAGCAAGGCACTGCTGAATTTTTTTCTACTATCTTTCCATGGAAAATCAGGCTGAAGAATCACACAAAGTCAAGATGTTGTGCTTTGTGCAAGCAGAGCAATCACAACTCTCTTAACTGTGCTCCCATAGAAAGAGAGTCTACAGAAAACCAGACCTTTTGTTGATTAGAGCATCATAAAAATGGCACCACAATTCATCTGTGTAGATGCATATTAGATAATTATTGTAAACATTCTCACTGAGCATGACCTTATTATCAATGTACATCATTTAGTATTCTTCTTTTCTGTAAGTTAAAAGCAAATATAAGCCTACTTACTTAACTTAACTGTTCTTATCAGGCAATACCTCCAAAATGATTTTTGAACATCTTGAAAACAGAAGCTGGGTTTTGATCAGTTTATCTCTAGAGCCACACTCAGTGTCTGCACCCAGAAGGTATTTTGAAAAACTGTGTTAAATGAAGACTGAGTCACTCAAAGCCATCAATATTTAAATTTTTATAATGCTTTACTGTTCTTAAAAGTGGTATCTGGAATATAAAGAATAAGCTAAGCCATTGTACCAGAATAGAAAGAGCTATTTACAACTCTTAAAAGCTCCAACAATGATCAAGCTATAAGCCAGGTTTTTACAGACTGGTCAAAACTTGTCTCACTTCCCAGGGAGATTTCAGGCTGGGCATGCCAAGACCTGAAGTCCAAACTCTCAGTTTTAATTCATGTAATAGCAGACCTCCTGACTCTGTATGTAGATTCAAGTCAGTAGACACAGGCTGACCTTCATATTCTGCATTTCTAATAAGCTATTGGATGCTGTCAATGTTTGTAGTCTAGGGAATATGCCAGTAACAAGGATGTAAGAGATAACTTAAATCTGGGTGTAGTGCCTCACACCTGTAATCCAAGGCACTCAGAAATTGGGAATATCATCCTTCTAGGCCATCCCAGCCATGAAATTAGTGAGACTCCCCCCCATTCTAACAAATTACACAGATATGGTGGTACACATCTGTAATTCTAACTATATAAGGGCCATAGGTAGGAAAGTTCCTGTCTGAGGCTGGTCCTGGGATAAAACATGAGACTTACCTGAAAAATAACTAAAGCAAAAAGGTCAGGAATTATGTCTCAAGTGGTACATCACCAGCCTAGCAAGTGTGAGACCCTAAGTTCAAAACCCAGTATTGCCAAATGAGAGGGAGAGAGAGAGAGAGAGAGAGAGCGAGAGAGAGAGAGAGAGAGAAAACTAGACTTTGAAATAGAGACCTATGATTTAATCAATAGAATCCTAGAAATAAAATTTTGTGCAAAATTTAAAATTTTCTAGAATCTCAATTCTTCAATGACGATGGCAATCCTAATTTGGGATCAGGATTAAATGAAATGTGGCATAATTCCTATTTTTCTCGAGGGTGACAAATGCAATTTTCTTGATTCTTTGAGAAATTAATGACTCTATTGCTTGAAGTCATTTTTCTAACCTCTCTAAGGTTAGGTCTTCTCATCTGCACAATGAAAATCATGCTTCATTTTCTGAATAGTTGAGATCACAAATGCAAAGGTATTTAATAATTCCTAGAGCAGAATAGGTAGACAATAAGTGGTATTATTCTACATTCCTCTGAAGAAGTATGTCTAATAAAAACCACTCCATACTTGGCATCCCATCATGCTTGAACAACTATTGAAACATTATCACTCACAGTGCATGAAGGAATATCTATCTAAATTAAGCCTTCTAAATATCTGAGTGCCATTTTTAAAGCCAATTTATTTTTAAATATTCTTTTGAATACTTTGAATGTGTTTATTTTCAGAGGAGTCACAATGTTTGGAATACTTGGTCTTGCTCCTTTATTTGTGTTATTTTATTTTGCAACTGTGAGGTGGTTAATTAAAGTTGAAGGCATATATGATACCATAAGTCTCTATTCATTGTTCTCAGAGGATGGTCCTCCTTAGTTTAGTTATTGCTCTCTACTCAAGACTTACATGGAAATATCATCAATCAGAAAATGTCAGCTAACATTGCAGTAAGAAATTACCCCAAAATACCCATTTTTAAAAGAATTTATTTCTAACGTGCTATAACTCATTCCAGATCAGGCTCGTGAGATGATGGGACTCTATTATAAAC
Source organism: Castor canadensis (assembly GCF_047511655.1). Taxonomy (NCBI): domain Eukaryota; kingdom Metazoa; phylum Chordata; class Mammalia; order Rodentia; family Castoridae; genus Castor; species Castor canadensis. The sequence goes on along the minus strand of NC_133404.1, from coordinate 34,510,979 downwards.
ATGGAGGACACAGGGTGCTCTGCAGCTGCTGTCCTGAATTGTTGCCATTGCTATCTGCTACAGTTTTGGGTCTCCCACTCACCCCAGCTTTCAAGTGCTGGAAATGGCCTCAGTGTGGCCATGGGAGATAGAGTTTTCAGAAGTGGAGTCTAGTGGGAGGTGATTAGGTTACTTGGGTTCTTCCCCTCAGAATGAAATACTGCGGTCTTCTAGAGACTCTGAGTTAATTCTGATGAGAGTGAGTTGTTAAGAGGGAACAGGATTGTTCAGTGACTCCTTAGCTTTGTGTGTGGTGATGGAATCTCTCTCTCCTGTCTACTCTCTCATTATCTTGTCATCTACCATAGTATCTTTATCAAAGTTGAAGACATTTCCATTTCCTTGAACCCTCAGAACTGTGAGTTAAATTAATCTCTCTTCTTTATAAAGCACCCACCCTCAGGTATTTATAATAACAAAAATATACTAAGACACCATTCCTAAATGAAAGACTGAACATTATAGTCTTACACTAGAAATTAAATTCTGTAGCATCATACCTGACTTCACACATGGTCCCATGTAACCAGCACAATGAAAAAACTATGACTCCTTTATGATCCAGGGAAGTAAATCACTAAAAATAGGTGATGAACAGCTGAAATGAGCAACTTTCTCTATCAGACACAAATCTTTGTGTTTCCCCATATCTTCTATGCCATATCTGCCTACAGACTACCTTGCCTCTATTGGCGTTTAAGTGCTTATTTGTTTTGGGATTGCCAGGCCATTTGCTTGAACTCAGCAATATGGACAAGCAAACAGCCACATACCTGGAGAGTCTGGATGCTCCCTTCATGTTCAAACTTAGATGAAAGACAGGGTGAGAGGATCTGCATCCTTACAGCTTTGGAAGGAAAGAGAAAATGCCTATCATAAGTGTGTACATGCGTGAAACCCCGATGTGGTAAACTTTGACCAATGGCAAAGAGAAAACACTCCTCTTTCCTGCCTTCCAAAAAATGACTCTGAGGTTTTATTTTGTAGTATTTCTAGGAAAGTCCTTGAAATTTAGTGAACAAGCTTGCCAAATATACTGTCTCATCTCACCTGAAGTGCTTCATAAAGTAACAGCCAGTATCAGAGTGCAACACTGTGAAATGCTTCACAATGTCCATTTAAGTTGATCAACCAGGGCAAGCACCTTCCACACAAAGCACTGGACTCTTTAATCTTCCTTTCCAGATCTGGCTTCTCAACAAATTGCAGCCGCACGTGTTAGGTCCTGCTTACACATGGTAGCATTATGGAAGTCTGACCAAGTCTAGAAATTCTCATCTGACATAGAATGAAAACAGGTCATGCCTATCTGGTTGGTGACCTCCAGTGGACCTCACCATTGCCAGATGAATATTTTGGTCAGTATCATGTTTGATATCCTGAACAGTAAATATAGTCAGTATGTCAATAATGAATTCTGTCATTATTAAGTTCAACATACTACCTTGGCACTATAGACATGTTCTGGCTGATAGATAATTCTTAATTGTAGGAGTCACCCTGTGCATCACACGATGTTTAGCATCATCCCTGGCCTCTACCCACTAGACTCAAGTAGCACATCTGCTTGTTTCTCTACTGTTGTCAAATACTTGCTGAAAGGTAAAAATCAGTCCTGGGTGAGGACTATTAATATAAACACTTTAGGAACTTAAAATTTTCAAGGTAATTACCTTTAAGTCATGATTTAAAAAGATTGTAATGATAATACAGTGTTATATTTAGCATGAGATACTATTTATGTAAACAGAGGTTGTTCTAACAAATCCACATGGCATTTCCCCCAGTGGATTAAGTGTCATTACTACAGATTGGGTGTGGTGGCTTGCACCTTGAATCCCAATTACTTGGGAGGTAGAGATAGGGAAGATTGAGGTTTGAGGCCAGCCATAGCAAAAATTTAGTGAGACCCCTATCTCAGCAGAAAAGCTGTGTATATTGGTATACACTTGTAACTGCAACTACACAGGAGACGTCAGAAGGAAGATTGTGGTCCTGGCAGGCTCTGGGCAAAAACATGAGACCCTATCTGAAAAATAAATAAGTAAAATGGGCTGAGGGTAGGATTTAAATGGTAGAACACTTACCTAACAAACACAAAGCTGTAAGTACAAATCCCAGTACTGCCAAAAAATGTCATCAATAGAAAAAAAGGAAAGTCAGAGTTATGAATTACTGAACTCTACAAGTTAGTTAGGTGAGAGAGAAAGAAAGAAAGATAGACAAATAGATAGAGAGAATGCTATAAAATATTTCCACGTAGAACTTATGCTGCATATACTTTAAACACAGCTAATATCTCTTCATTTCCTAGTCACTGAATTTGTGTACACATGAATCACACTACATTTTTTGAAAACTTTTTGCTCTATTCAATTCTTTACATTATACCTTGGATCTTGATGGTGTTAATTTTTCCTTGTTGGGAACTTTTCCTTCTAGACAATGGTGAATAATGTACCTCCTTCATATTGTCATGAAATTCAAATAAAGGAGCCTAAATTAATGAGGTTTTACTAAACTTGAACAAATGCTGAGGACTGATATCAGATAATGTTAAGATTCTGAACCAATAGCAATTATGCTTGTAATCTTTGATGGTGTCAAGTTGAATTAACAATTGCCCAACTTTATTAACATTACCTCTAACAGACTTCTTAATTAATTTGGAGATACTATCAGATAATGTAGCTCACTGCGGCTTCTAAAGTGGTAACATAAAAACACCTTTATGGTACTTACATTGTTATAAATTCAGTGTTATTAAAGCATAATAATTTCTCAAGATGTGCTATATCCAGTGGGAAATCTCGTGCTATATTTTCTTTGTGTAAGAGCATTTCTAATCCCTTTATCCCACAGTGGTTCCTTTACTGTTAAGTTTAACTGTATTTATCAATTGCATAATCTGTGTTCTACCTAGGTTCCTTTAATAATGAGATTAATGTTAGGGGGCTTTCTTAGATGGGTTAATTTTCATAAATCATATATTACATGTACATGGTCCCTAGTTAAAAATGGCTTCAAAGTAAACTATATACAGCCAGGCATAGTAGCCCATGAATGTAATTTTAGCGCTTGGGTAGAAGAGGCAAGAAGATCCTAAATTCAAGGTCAGCCTGGGGATGACAGTGAGCTTGAGGCCAGCACAAGTTACACAGTAAAATGCCATCTCAAGACAACAACAAACAAAATATACAAATGTATGTACATGCATAGACAGCTGTCTGAAAGGACATTCTTTGAAAGGCTTTCACTTGTTCTTCAAGTGGTGGGACTCGAGGTTTTAAAAAATGTAGTTTTCTCTATACTTTCTTGCTTGAGTCATTTACTTTGCACCATTTTTCTTCTAAATTTTTAAATGTTCTTCAAAACATGGTTTCTAGCTTATTGATACATTTTTAGTGTATAATGTTCCCAAAAATGCTATGAACATTTAATATATATGTATGTTCTCAATATACCCATTCAGAAATGAAGTATGATACCTGATATTTGAAAATAGCATGCATAAGCATAATAATAAACTAATAATTTCTTCTTATGCTTTTTCTTTAAATATTGCTACTTAAACAAACAAACATTGGACCTTAACAGGAAAAACATAGTATTTTTCCATATTTTTAAATTCAATGTTGTAGTCTTCATTTTTTATTTTTTGTGTAGATTATATTTTTTTGTTATGATGTATTTGTTGATATACATGTACAAGTACACTCTTACTTTGTAATAAAAATGGCAGAGTAGATCTTATAGGAAATTTTATAATTACATGAAAATTAAAGAAGTGAGCATTGTGCATCTGTATAAAAGACATATATGAGAATATATTAGCAAAATGAACCCTCAGAGGACATAGTATTCACTTCAGTTGTTTTTATTCTTATTTAAACACATGTAGATTATACAAAATTAGGTATAACATTTTTATGCTCACAGTTTTGCTTCAACTAGTTCTAAATAAATGCATAAATTAAATTCACAGAAACTATTAAAGCCCATAAAATTCAATGAAACTATTTTTTAATATGGTTGATTTTTTTTTTAATTTAAACTTAGAAGTTGAGGTTCCCCTGGATTCTTAGATATGCTTATGTGCTATGGTTTGAATATCTCCCCAAAACCCACGCAGAAATTTAATTGCCATTATAATAATGTTGAGAGGTAGAACACTTGAAAGAAGTCATTAAGTCTTGGGAGAACCACCCTCATGAATGGGTAAAGGTCATCATCATGGGACAGGATTAGTTATCATTGGAGTGGGTTCTGGATGAAATGACTGTATTTTGCCTGATTTTCACTTTGTCTTGCATGTGCTCAACGTGGCTTTCTACAGTGTTATGACACATCACATATGTCCCTGCTAGAAGCTAGCACTATGCTATTTTTTCTTAATTTCCCAGCCTCCAAACCCATGTGTCAAATCAATAGGTACCATTTATGAATTACCCAGTCTGTGGTATTTTGTTATAGCAACAGAAAGAAACTAATATATCATATAATAAATTTATCTCTATATTTCATCATCCATGTTATTATTATTACAGATTTTAAATGTGGTATAACAATGTACTATCAATCAAACAATTTTCCTAAGTGTCCATTTGCTACCCTGAAATTATTCAGCCTCATATTTTATCCAAGCTCTGCACATCAGCAATCTCCCAACACCAGTCTTAATGAATGATTTGATATATCTGTAAGGCTTCTTGTTCACTTGAATATAATGTTGCTGTTACTGCATTATTGATAACTGCATTAAATGGGTATCTAATCTAATCGCTGCTGAAACTGGGAAAAGAAAAATTCTTCATTGTCTTTTTAGTGTTATTCCTATTACTGATGAAACAGCTCACACTGTTATGTGTACAACCGCAATCTACTCAATGTGTATGTCTCCAAGGTGAACATGGCATTCATCTTGAACATATTTTTCTTTAAATAATGAACTTAGATATAGTTTGGGTTTCATGACATTTTAAGACATCAAAAAATAAAAACCAAAGGAAATTACAACACTGAAATTGAGTGGTGGAACTCAACTTCAGAATCCAGAATATGCTTATGCTATTCTGTTTATAATCACTTAAAAATTACAAAATAATTGTAGAAGATTGGACTTTCTAGAATATGGGTCTGCAGAATTATCCCAGTTTGAAAATACCTAGGTTGGCAGGAGGCATCAATTTTAAACTCATTTTAAATCATCAATTCAAAGGAGAAAAATGGAAGGGGTGGACCAGTTCTGCACAAAACACAAATGTACATGGAAATGTCATAATGAAACTCTCTGTATAGGTATCTTAAACAAACAAAACTATCCTTTTTCAAACACAGAGGAAAGGAAGGTAAAATAGGTCCTGTCTGGGGATTGATTCTAGTGGGAGGTGGGCGGATGTAAGGAAAGGTATAGGAGAGTGAGTATGGTGCTCACAAATGAAAATGGAGAAAATGAGACCTGGTGAAACTGTTCAAAGAATGGGGGGAGGGGTATAAAGGAGAATGATGGAGGGGTGGATTTAACTAAGGTATATTTTAAGCACTTTTGTAAATGTCACAGTATACCCCAGTGCAACAATGATATAATAATCAAAACTTTGTATTGAGTGACTCTTATATTCTAAGATGGGGGTCATTTCTGGGTAAATGGAATGGACTGGTCTCAAGCCCTCCTGGAATTCAGAATTTAATGAGTGTAGACAACAGAGTAATGGGGAAGAAATTAGACCCTGTCAATTGCCATGTGACCTTGGATAGGCTATTACTTAAACTCTGTGAGCCTCAACTTGCTGTAGTCTAAAAGGAGGGCAGCTCCTGCCCAAGCTATCAGATGATAGCAGTTTAAAGTCTTAAAGTCCTGGATGAAAGGAAAACATTATCAGTCACAGGTACTTACACCAAGTTAAATCAAATTCAAGATAACTACTGGTAAAACCATTTCCCAAACAGTTCAACTTTCATCACAGTTCAACCATTATGGTCACCACTACTAATAATTTCATAGTTCTAATTCTCATTGAAATTCATCTGTTTGAGCCCTAAATCCAAAATAATGCTTCAAATAGTATTATTATGTCCATTATTAAAATCAGTCATGTCTGGAGTGTGTGTGTATGACATGGCATCTGTCTAACAGCTGTCCAAAGCACTACAAATGGATGGGAATGGTAACAGAAAAGCAACTTCTTCAGCTGAAATTCCAAGGGAATGTTCAAGAGAGGTAGCACGTGCTTACCAGCTTGGCACACAGCCAGGACCATTAGAGTTAACAACCATCCTGCAGTGGTGGAATATGCCATGGGTGCTTTAACGATCATCTTGACTTCCCATCTGATAGACGTCATCTGACAGCCCAGGGTCTGCAGCTTCCAGCACAGCACATACGGAATTAGCCTAGCAGTAAATCATCCCAACACTCTGCAAGAGAGGTTTGCCGAGGACCTTTGGTATGGAAGAGAAAGAGCTTGAACTGCTAATTCCCTGAGCTTACATTTACTCCAGAGTCATTCCTCCCACCATCAGTAAATTCGTGCTTAAGGAGTGTTAACTAACTTTTATATTGGATTTAGAAAAGTATAATTAGAAAGGTAAATCTAGAGAGGACAATCAAATTATATCTTCTGTGAGTGTATGTGTGTGTGGTGTTTTAACCAGATATTTCAAGTTATGGCCATTTTTCTAGCATTGTGATTAACACTCAGTAAGTCTGTGATGCATAGTTGATGACTGTATCTATTACTCAAGATAAGAAAAAGATGAGTTTTGTTTTAAGGCCTGATGTGTCTAAAATTATCTGAAATTGGTCTTGGAGCAAAGCAATATATATATATAATTTCAATACATATGTATGTTTGTTTAAAATTTTGATCCTATATATTGCTTTTGCTGACTTTAATAGTAAGATAAATTTTTCAAAGAAAAATTAAGCATATATAGAAAGTCAGAATCAAGTAGGTTGAGAGCTATCAGTAATCTGCTTATCCATCTTTCATGTACATATATAATTTAAAGCACACATACATTTGTAATAGTATTAGAATGTTGACATTTACTGAACTGGTCTTTTTCTGTTGTTGATTCCTGTTGCTATCAAAACTGGAATATATTCTTACTGAGAAATAAGGGAAATACTTTCCAGAATAAGTCCAGTACATACATACATTAAATTAAATTAAATGTTTAATATAAAAGCAAATTAGCATATTGTGTCTTTAAGAAAACTCTACTAAAGCCAATTTAGTCTTGGGTCAACAAAATTCATCAAGAAGGGGCAGACAGGGCTAAAAATGCTATAAAATGTTTTTTTTTCCCTTTATATAAAAGATTGCTTATTTATGTCCCTTTTTGTTCAATATCACTCTTTTGGGTTTGCAGCATAAAGCAGATATGCCTGGAAACCTTATTTAAAATTTTGGTAAAAGAAGTGGAGAAAAGTATAATGATATTAATGTGTTTCATTAATTGTAGGGAATGTAACCTCATTTGCTCCAGTGCCCTGGGGATATTGTTTCTGCTTTAAATGGGAAGCAACTGGTAAATTAAGAGTCTTAATGTTTAAAACAGAGCTTCATGTTCACAGACAGAAAGTCATGTTCCAAAGAAAGCAGAGTCTCTGCTTTGCCCATTTAAAGCTAAACAAAATATGATGCAACTGAAGAATGCAAGGCAACATGAAACAGCTGCAAACTCCTGGGAAAAAAAGAGGCCGAGTTAAACTGGAATTTTTGATAACCACATCAGTGTTATCTTTCCCATTACCGAATGCCCAAACTGTGTTTGTTTATAATTACTTGAAGATAAAAAAAGTGACTTTGGACTGAGAGAGAAATACTGTGTTTCCCTGAGAAATAAAAGTGTTTGAGATTCTCTTGCAATGTCTGGGACATATGTCAGACAAGCCTGCCTATGGGGTATTTCTTTGCCTAATTTTGTAGTCCTAAGATACCATGATAGGCTCCAAAAGCATCAATATTAAATTGTCTATTAATTTGGGAAAGTTTAGAGGTGAGGATGACACATGCAAATGCAGTTTACCTAAATATAATCCAACATACAAATTGTGGTGTCTGTCAGACTGAGTTTCTCCAGATGTAAAGGCTGAGTCTCTCCAAGTGAGCCCAGTAGATTTGGGGAAATATTGATGGTAACTGGTTTGTGAGCCTGTAGTTCATTCCCTTGTGAATTGTGAAGTTTCAACCACTTTCTGTCACATTATTTTAAAGAACTTCACATAGGAAGAAAATGGTCAAACAACTCATGCATGTCGTATATGAGATCCTCCATGATCTGGCTTTTGCTACAACCACCTCCTACCTTTAACTTTCTCAAAACCTCCCCAAAGAACCAGGCATTCTAACTCAGTGGATTATTTTATTTTAACTTAACTGTGCTCTCTGGGGTGTGCAGATTAAGCCTAGAGCTTTTCCAACTCTTGCACTGAGTACAGATCATAACAGTAGGGAAATATCCAATGAATATTCATGTTATCCATCAACTTCCAAGCAACTACAGGCAATGCAGAAGAGTTTGTTGTCAAATACATCTGCAGCTCTTGGAGATAAAAATAATGACCTCTTTTTCACCATTTGGAAATATTTCATAGTACTTGCTTTGCTTTTAGCAAAGAGACATATCATAAGAATTTTTTTGGAGGGTGTAGGGGCAGGGGGGAGAAATGACCCAAGCATTGTATGCACATATGAATAATAAAAAAATAAAAATTAAAAAAAAAGAATTTTTTTTTTCTTCCCTGTGACTTTCAAGGGAGATGTTTGGAACAATACAGAGAAATACAGAGAATGTGTGATCAAATATCACATAGAAGAGATTTATGCACTATTAATAAGAAACTCCTCTTAAAAGTCATGTACAGTGCACAATGATAACTAGTAAGAATTGTTCCTTTGCTTTCAGAACCTATAGGACATTGGACAAAATAAACATGTCTACAACGGATAGATTTTCATCAGATAGATTGTGATGAAAACCATGGATCATCAAGATAGAGTGATTCATTTGTACAGGTTTCATAGAAATGTGGCAGTAAATGACAACCTTGAGGAACAGGTAGATTTTGATAGGTGGAGGCAAGGAACCTAGAATTTTGGGGTGGTCGGGAAGAGGAATAAGTGTTAGGACAGGCAAATATCAGGGGGGCAGAAGACATTTGTAGCTAAGAGCACAAGGTGATAAGAAGGATGGACACTACCAAGTAAAAGACTGAAGAAAGTAGGGCGTAATTGAGCCTCAGTTCTTCCCTGCGTATGGTTGTGAGACTACAATGATGCCTTGTGGGTATTGATGAAACTCAGATGAAGTAGACAGACCTTACAGATGAATGGATGAAGGAAAAGGCAGTATTTGTCTTTCTGTGAATAGGGATTTCACTTAGAGGAATGTTCTTCAATTCCATCCATATTGCTACAAGCAACCTACATCTCTTCATCTTCAAGGTTCTGTATTATTCCATTGGGTATATTACCTCATTTTCTTTAACCATTCATCTGTTGGTGGTCACTTAAGTTGAGTTCATATCTTGGCTACTTTGCGTAATGTTACCATGAATGTAGAAGTACAGATATCTCTTTGACATACTGCTTTCATTTTTGAAATTTATTTTTTTGAAGTACAATTATAAACTTATCACATATCACTCTCTACCACATGGCCTCTGAAAAACTCTACTATTCATTTGTGAGAGAAGGAAAATAATATTTTAGTAATCTTGAAAATAGTAGTGGCCTCACCAATCACCAGATGGGTTTGTGGGATGCTGAGGAATCCCTGGACCACACTTCAAGACTCATTCTAATAGGACATTAGCTCTAATAGAAAAACTGGTGATTTACTGTTTGGATAATACAAGATTTAACAATAAATATTACCAGATGCCAACCTTACATTATCATTTAATTTTAAAAACCACCTGCTGTGATCTGATAGTTTTCTCCCATCATTCCACGTATTTCAATAGCAATCTAATGTGTCTATATCCAAGTTGACAGTGTTAATAGATGGTGCCTTTAGAAAGTGATTAAGTCATGAAAGAAGTGACCCCATGAAAGGGATGAGTGCTTTATAAAAGAGACTTCAAAAGCTGCCTTGTCCTTTCCATCATCAAGGACAGCCTGAGAAGATGCTATCTATGAACCTGAAAGCTAATCTCATTGGACACCAAACTCATCAGCACCTTCACTTTGACTTCCCAACCCAGAAATGTATTTCCATTGTGTATAAGTTCCCCAAAATGATATTCTGTAATAGCAGCCTAAATGGAGTAAAACACAGCCATATAAGGTGTGATTTATGAGTTCCATTGTCAGATGCATCAATCTTTGACGTTGTGAATAAGCTGCTCAGCGATACACAGCAAATTATAGGCAAGTCTGGGATCCAAACTCCATCTGCCTTACTCCAAATCCTAAACAATGAGTCTTTCCAGAAGATCTATATATAATTAAATAACAAAATTTAGTTTTTAATCAACCCTATTTGCAAGTCATTGAAGCTAAGAGCCTTATCCTCAACATTATTATCTTGCTGAATTCCAGCAATATTAGACAATAAGGGTGATAATTATCTCTATTTTGTATATTCATATTCCAGTTACAGAGTTTAAATAAGTTATCTGCAGTCATAAAATGAGAAAGTAGAAATAGCATTAGTTTCCAATCTTTCTAATTTCAGAACCAGGTTCACCTCCATAGTTCCTCTTGCAAGAATAGCTATCTTCACACAACAACCATGAAATAAAAGCTAAGATTTGTCAAGTTAATGTTATTTTTATGCAGTCACTTGTTTAATGATCAAAGAAAAGTTTTCTATGTTTAAGACAAGAGTCTTTGCTCACAATTTTAAATAATAAATGATGTAAAAGATCTGACTGCAACCTGCAGAGAAAAAGGTTTTTAGAAGACCTGGTTCAAAAGAAGCACACACACTAGCTGTAGGTTAGAGGTAGGATGCATAGGAATAATTTCAGGACTGGGCAGAAGGTTTGAAAAGAACAGTCACCTCAATATTGAAAAAAATCAATATTCTTTGTTTTGTTGAAAACACAAGTGGTCCCATTTCTGCCCACCTTCTTCTTGCCTTTCTGTACTCAATTTGCCTACAAAGTGGATTTCTTCCCCTACAGCTCTCACCAGGAAGAATGCCTCAGGTTCTGAATGTCAGTATGGTCAGTTATTTGCAATGCAAATCTCCAGGCTTTGGCATCCTTGATTGATGTCCCTGATAAGAACATATTTAGTTTCAAGGTTGGAGATGAGTAGAAAAGACACAGGTCTCTTCCCAGCCTGGCATCAGAAGTAACAAAGGCAAGTGTGGGAGATGGGAGTTGTGCACGCTTTTGCCTAGGGGATAATCACATGGGATATGTACAAATCTAAATTTGGTTGGGGCCATAAAGTCTGAGCAAAGGGCAGGTGGCATTCTCAAGATGGGGCAGAGGGCAAGGAGACGTTCCAGGGACTATTCTGGAAACGTTAGTGAGAAGGGTCAGATCCCTGTGAAGCCAAGCACCTGTCTGGTCAGATTGTCGTTTGCATTCCCAGCATTGTTTCTGAAAAACTGTACTGTTGTTTCTGGGTGGCTCAGGATTGTAGCATCTGGTCTTTTTGCAAGGACCTGACCTCCTTGAGAAGCAGGGCCTGGCTGCTGAGATCAAACTGTGTGCTCCCAGGGATCAGGGAGACAGAAAACTAGGCCAGGCTCTTTAGGTGCAAGAAATGCACAGAAAAGACTGGAAGTGCAATGGGAGAAGTTTTTTTGTCTGAAATCCATCTTTGCCTTTAGGTGGTATTTGCTAAAAATTGGCGAAAAAAACATTATTTTATTAAATCCATTACCATTTCAGGAGATTTTGATTTACTGACAATGAAATAGGAGACTCACTAAAGACCTCACTTAAGGGACAGTATGTTGGTAATTTTTTAGTGAACTGCATTTTTCCTTGGACTTATATTTCTCCATACCCCATGATAAAGAAAACTTCTTGCCAATGAGAAAGAAAGCATACACAAGTAACATGCTTTATAAATTATAAAATCCATATAGAAAACAAAAAATACTGGTACCATCACTAAATATCTTAATACCTAGAAATGAAGGCTTTGAATATTGTGTACATGGCTTTCACACACACATGCACACACTCACACACACATGCACACACACTCATACAGACAGCTTATGTCACAGTAATAACATGTAACTTTATGAAGCTGGAAGTAATTTTATGTCATCACTTTTATCAGATGCTGACTGAGATTATACCCATGCTCTACCTCTAGATTAATACCCAGAGCTGTGCACTTAGATGTGTTTTAAATATCACAATAAATGTATTGTACTTTTTTATTTAGACATTTCTATGATTCCACAGTTTTATTTCTAGAAATTAAAATGTTTTGATTATTGTTTCATTTTATTGTTTTTCAATTTTCTATTGACCTCCCTATTTGCCCTCAGAGCCTCAGGCCTTTTTAAGTAAAGTGTATTGGGGGCTGGGGACATATCTCAGTTGTCGAGTGCTTGCCTAGCATGCCCAAGGCCTTGAATTTGATTCTCAGCACTGCAAAAACAAATACATAAATAATTTAGAAGAACTTCCTCTTTTTCAGCTTAAGTTTGGCAATATTTCTGTCAACATTCAAATGATGCAAATAATAAAACCTTGGCCTTGCTCTTCTCCTACAATGCTGAATGCACTGTTCCAAAATCTCTTTATAAACCAGACATTTAGAACTGGAAAAGTATTTTCTACATAAATAATATAAGAAATACACACTGTCTCCCAAGAGAGTAAAACCAAACTTACAAAATCCTTGCAATAAAGATTCTTAATATGATTAAGCCCTGCTAGATATCAGGCAATTTGTGTACATCACCTCTACTCCATATGGATGCTAAATTATTTATATTTGCAATTTTTCACTAAGGCCAATATGATGGAGTTACTTTTCATTTTATCATCTTACATACACTTACTTTACCAATTTCATAATGTACTAGAGAATATAAAAGTATTTTGAAGTTTGTTCCATTATCACTCTCAATTTCATCATACATGGTAAGTACTAAAAATAAAAGTCAGTGAAATTACATTGGAAGTAGCCTTTCTTTATTGTAAGAAGTGATTTTTGAAGATCTGAGGTGACTTTTAGAAGATTTAAAAGGGACCCTCAGCAATACACTTTCAATGATTTTACTGAGAGCAAAGACCAAAGATGACCCTTATCTTTCACTATGTTGAATTTTCTTTAAACAATTTATGAAAAGTTTTTCTTCATAAACATAACAAATACACATGTGTTGCCTGTTCTGTGTGATGTAGACTTTCTGGGCATTGTGGATTGAAGACTGATCTTCTGTCACTTAACACAGAAATTGTCTGCAACTCTTCAAGAACATCTAATCATTTAATGGAAGTAATCCCCATCCATTGTTAGCTTCACAAGTCTGTGTGGGGTTATAAAAGTAATTTTTTTTACTTACCAGTATGTTCATCCCACAGAAAATTCTGCTTTGTTCTTTTGGATTCTTTTATTTGTTGTTTTACATGCTCACTTTTAGTGTTTCAACCCCAACTTCTTCTATGTGTCCTTTCTTAAGTTTCAAGTCTCTCTGAGTCCACACTAAGGATTAGTTTCCTTTTCTGGTCTGGCCTCCTGGCTCAGTGCAAAAGGCAGGGTGGAGAAGATAGAAAATGTATCCTGATGGGAGTCCAAGTCCATACCCTACAATATACACCCAAACTTCCAAATTATAATAGAAACATCCTTTCTGACGCTGGAGTTAGGATGTGGGCTTTTAAAAGTTGTTAAGCACAATGATTATAAAGAAAATGCATGCATGCATAAAATACTTTATGTTATCACAAACCATGGAAATCATCCAATGAAGTACATAAATCACATCTATAATGGTTCATCCATGATTTTCAGTTCCATGTTCTTTAAAGTGGTGCACTTGCTAAGTAAATGAAGTAAATAGTCTTTGTTGGGTTTACAATTATTATCAAATAGTTTTATTGGTATAAGCTAACGGATTATCCCCCCAAATTCCCATATTGAAACCCTAACCCTAAATTGTATGTTATTAAGATGAGGGGCTATTGGAAGGTAATCAGGGTCAGACTAGGTCATGAGGATGGAAATCCCATTATGGAGTTAGTGTTCCATAAAAAGAGAGACCAGATCTTTCTCTGTTCTCCATGTGAGGAACAAGAAGTCAGCCTTCTGCAAACTGAAAAGAAGTTCCTCAGCAAGAACCAAATCAGCAAACACCTTGATCTTGGCCTTTTCCAGAACAATGAGAAGTAAATGCTTTGTGTTGTTGTTGGCTTGAGGGTAGTGAGGTTTAAAAGTCAGAGCAATTGCTGAACATGTGCTGTACCACTTGAATTACATCTCCAACCCTTTTTATTTCAAGCTCTATTTCAGATAAGGTCTCCTGATCTTAGACCGTGATGCTCTTACTTATGCTATAAAAGACGCTGGAATTATAGGTAGGTTTGGACATATTTGGTCTTGTTTGCTGAGATGGGATCTTGCTAACTCTTTTCCTGGGCTGGCTTCGAATGAAGAGCCTACTGATCTCCACTTTCCAAGTAGCTGTTATTACAGGTATGCGCTGCTGTGTCCACCCTTAAATGTTTATATTTCATGCCACCTATTCTATACTATTCTTGATATAGCAGCCCAAGCTGGCTAAAACAATGATTCTCTTTTATCTCGTCTATCCAAAGCTATCAATTTAGTTTTTTCTACTGGCAACATTTTACACTTATATTTCATCTGTGTATTTATTAATGAATTTAATTACACAATTGTGATAACCATAAACTTAGTCTGAATATATTTTGAGCAAATATAACTGATTCTTGGTAAGCATCTATTCAGGAAATATTTTATTCCAAATTTTCTATTAAGCAGCTGCATGTTGGCTCAATGAGGAGTTCCATCTGCACTGGAACATAAGCATATCCTTATGTTGAGAGAGAATCAGCAGTATCCAAGAGTCTTCAGTTCTTTAGCTGAATGCTGATACAAACCATATACTCTGCCTTTAACTTTGGAGGCATAAGAGAATGAAAGACCTTGGTCTCAAAAAAAATGTATGTGTCTAAGTCTATCAGTAGGTGTTAGCATACATTTTCCCAATTTTCTCTGTAGAACGAAATGTATCCTAAGGAAGATGGAAAAAATCTAGAGAAGACCATAAGAAAATGGCAAGGAGAGACCAGGAATGATGGCGAGGCTTTCAACCTCAAACTTCTAGTCAGGTGGAGGATAAACCTTTAAGAAAAAGGAGATAAGAGAATTATGAATGAAAATGAAAGGCAGTCTTGATAAACAGCACTCACGTGAAGTGTGTTGGATGGGGCCAATCCATCCATAAGGAAAGTAAGAGAATTCCTGTTATAAAACTTTACCACGAAAGTGGTGTTGAACTTACGTGGCCTTGAAAATGTTCAATGACCAGAGGAAAAGGAGGACAGTGAAGAAAAATAACAAGGAAGCTGAATTCATCAGACAATGAATATCTGTGTGGAGTCCACTTGGGTCTGCTGATTTGGAATCCATTTAGAGCTTCATATTCTGTAACATCCGATAAAAACATAAGAAAATTAAGTGCACAAACTTCTTGTTACATGTCCAATGGAGTTCTATAAAACAAGATGTCATTTTGCAATTCTAATAATTATGAACTAGTTATAATTATTACTGTTATTAACTGATGAATCTTCAGGATAGAGTTTTAGTAACCAAAGTCAAATACTCTGAAATCCCTATGTTCTTTCCTCAAGAGAGCTTGCTGGGAACCGCTTCTACACTTGCTATGGTTGTGCTAACATGCACCCTGAAGCCTCTGAATCTTGTTTAAACTATTAATTTGGATAGTGAGTAGACAAAAGGAGTTTGGGAGACAAAAAAGCAGAGAGAAGAAACCTGGGATGGCCCCTTGGTACACTGCCAAAGCCATTCTCTTTCTGCTTGGCAAAGAGAATAGATTCTACATTCCTCTCCGCTCTGTCTATGGTCTCCATTAGAGATTCCGACAGTTACTAGATAAAGTTAAAGACTCATGTACTGATCTTCACACTAATTGGACTGTAATGTATAGCCTCGGTCAAGCACATCTTTCCCAGCCTTCCTCTCTGCAGACTGCAATCAAGCCATTTACAGAAGATGCATTGGCTGCTGGGACCCTAGAGTAACCTTATGCTGCATTGGCCTTTTAGTGAAAAACACAATTAATTTTGATACTGAAGGGCAATTAAGACTGGGGTTAGAATAAAAATCCTTCGGAGCATAGAATGTTAAAGATTGGGGAGGAAATGTCTCATATATTTCACAGGCCCATAAGTATACCAATCTCTGGTTCTTCCAAGTTAAGTTACCATCTTCCCCATTTCATTTCAGTCAGTGTGAATTGAAATGAATAGCTATGTTAGCTGTGTTGCTATTCTGAAAGACACTGCTTATGTCAACTATTTTACCAGCAGTAGCTTTGGGAAACACATGTGTGCCCGGACACCTGTTACAGTCCTGCATTTGTAGAAACACCTACCCAGATTTTTTTTTTAATACATGAACACAACTATGGATAATAGACCATGTGTTACAAGTTACTCCAGTTAATTTCAGCTCAAAAGAACTCTTCCCCCGCAAGAAAATGTTTTTGGTTAAATAAAAGACATTCCAAAATGTGAGCTAAGATGATTTTGTACATCGTTTAAGAGGGTCAATAATTACATGATTATTTTGGTGGAGGGGAGTGGAGTGGTAGAGAAAGTTTGCGTGTAGATTTAGGGGAGTGTGTATTCAAGCAATATTGGGACCCTTACAAGGTTATCAGTCAGTCAGGGAGCCTCTCTGAGTTTATTGGTCATGTGGTGATTTTTTTACAGTGAATCTCTTTTTATGTATTTTCTCTTTTTCACATTTTCTAATGGGCTTTCTTGTCAACCTAGAGAATGCAGAAACATTTATTAAATGGATATTGGATACTGATTGCTCTACACATGCATGGCAAGTAATTTTTCCCAAAGCGTGGACTGTCTGATTCTGCCAATATTATGTTGGGAAATGCTGGTGTAAATGCTTCTTGATATTACCAATTTGAACTGAATATTGAATATGCTATAGTTCAGAAATTTCATGAGCTACATGTAAGGAATTGCTTGTAATAACAACTGATTCTTGCCAAGGGCTGACTGCTCTCCATGAACTCTTCAAAGGTTTTACTTTAGAAATTTAATCCTTAAAACAACTCTATGTGGTATACTATTATTGTATCCATATGAGTAAACCATGCACAGTCATATAATTTTCCTAAGAATAAAAACCAAAGTTTTATAATAAAATAAAGATTAAAATCCAGGAGCTTATGGCCTCTGGGATCACTCTTACAACTACTGTGATGACTTCTCATGAATGTAAGGTTGAATAAATAGATTGTGCCTGATGATCAATGGAGTACCGTAGTGCTAAACTGTACCTTTATATAAAGTAGTATAGATAAATCTCAAAACCCTAACACTAAGTAAAGGAAAGCTCCTTTCAATGAAGAACATATAAGTGTGTGTAGAGTGTATATTACTTTTCCTTACAGAAAACTCTACAACACTACCTTCATTTCTTATTTTCACTTGACCTGACTCAAATTCACTCTGTGAATAGCCTTATGTGCAAGAAAAGAACCAGTAACAATAATTTAGCATCACAGTTGCTTGAACAAGTGAGACAATATACTAACCAAAAACTGAAAAAGAACAGCTGGGGAATGATTTTGTAAAGAGGTCTCCAGGGAGCTACAGAATATTTCTGGAAATCTAGAAGGCATGTGTATGTACGTGATTCTGCACATTCCCAGGGTTGTGAGCATGCTCAGAAAAACCCCCAAAAGACTTTAAGCTTTCACTGTGGCTGACCTTGATGCTGTTCAGTTGTAGGAAGTGAACACTAGAGATACAGGTAGACTGCCTGTGAGAACACTGGAGGTACACTCAATAGAGCCTTTTGGTAAGGGTTGGGAGACTCATTGGTTTTAAGCATTTAAGAAAAACGTAGATTACTCATTAGCTATCTACTAAACTAACAGAGCAGACATCAGTGGCCACACATAACAAAGAATTTAAACTAAAGAAATAGTCAAGGAAAATGACCAAACAACAATAACAATAAGAACAAATAACAGCAACAACAAACCATGGGGAGAGTGGGAATTTGATTTCCAGAGGTAGCATATTATATTGGCGTAATGTCTAGTACCATTAAAAATTACTAGACACACAATGAAACAGAAAAGTATGACTCCTACACAAGGAAAAAAGAAGTACTCTATACACACTGACCCTGGTGAAGCTCAGATGATGAACCTTCTAGACAATATTGCAACATCAGCTATCATGAATGTGTTTAAATATTTAAATGAACACATAAAATAGATTAAAAGAAAAAATGTGTCATTGAACAAAGACAAAAATATAAACTAGAGGAAAGATTTATAGAAATTCTAGATTTAAAAAGGAAATAAATGATATGAATCATTCAATAGAGGGACAGTAGATTTGTTCAAAAAGAAGGAAGAATCAGCAAACAAGAAGACAGATCCATTGAGTCTATCCTGACTCGGGAACAAATTGAAAACTAAAGATAACTCATGGATACCATGAAACATAAAACACGCAAAATGAGGTCTCTAGAAGGAGAGGAAATGGGAGCAGAAAGAGTATTTGAATACAGAATTGTATGATTATGATGTTCACAAGCAAACACAAGCATGTGAAAAGCCCTGGGTTCCTTCCCCTTCAGTGCAAAACACAAAAACAAAACAGATAGCACCCACAAATTTCTAAACCTAAACTTCCACCTGAAAAAAGTAGAAAAAGGAGAGAAAACTGTACCAAATGCAACTATAAAGAAGAAAATAATAAATATTGGAGAATAAATTAATCATTTAAAAAGAATTTAAAAATTTAAAAAAACAATAAAACCAAAAGTTAGTCTTTAAGAAGATCAGCAGAGTTAACAAACCATTTCTTAAATACAATAAGTAAAAGAATCAAATCACAGAAGTCAGGAATGAAAGAAGAGAAATCACTTCAGAACTTTACAGAAATTTAAAAGATTATAAGGAAATATTATGAATAATTTTAGAACAAATACTAGATGACCTATATAAAAAATACGACTTCCCTGAAAGACACAGACTATGAAATTGATTTAAGAAAGCATAGCAAATAGGAAGAGATATAAAATAAGTAAATATATTTAATTACTAATACAAATTGTTGCACTAATGGAATCTTGGATTCTTATAGTTTTTATTTTTATTTTTATTTTTTTTGGTAGTTCTAGGATTTGAACTCACACTTGGGAGGCAGTTCTTTACCACTTGAGCCATGCCTCAAGCCCCCATATGGATTCTTGAGTGACTCCTATCAAAATTTAAAGAATTAATACCAATCTAGCTTAAATTCAACTAATTCTATAAGGCATTATCACCCGCAATGTAAAGAAAGATAACAGCACACCCACATGAATCCATTGCAGAAATTGAAGTTGAGTCCCACATGCTAAAGTCAAGTGATGCAATATACCATCTTAATAGAACAAAGACAAAATTCTATATTATCAGATAAATGATGAGGAATAAAGCATGTGACAACTCAGTACACTTTCACAAAAAAACACCTAACTAGGAATACAATGGATCTCCCTCAACCAGATGAAGAAAATCTAGAAAAATTCCACAGTTAATAGCACAATACTACAAGCATTCCTCAAAGCCCAGGAAAAAGGTCAGGCATGGTGGTTCATGTTTGTAATCCTAGCCACTTGGAAGGTACTTAGGAGCAGATAAGGTTGAAGTTTGAGGCCAGCTCCAGGAAGAAGTTTGCAAGACCCCATTTCAACCAATACAAGCATACAAACTTCTTGTCACAGCTACACAGAAGGCCATAGATAGAAGGATCATGGTATGAATGAAACCAGCCAAAGGCAATAAGCAAGACCCTTTCTGAAAAATGACTTGTAAAACAAAAAGAGCTGGGGAGCATGGCTCAATTGCTAGAGCACTTGCCTAGCCAAAGCTCTGAGCACCAATCCCAGTACCACAAAGAAAAAAAAAAAAAAAAAAAAAAAGAACAGTAATAAGACAGACATGTCTGCTCTGTTCACTCTCATTACTTCTGTTCATCACTTCACTACAATTTTATCCAGGACAATTAGGCAAGAAAACAATTAAAAGGATCCAGATTACTAAGCATGAAGTGAACCTATTTCTATTTGCAGACAACATCATCCATACATAAAAAATTCTACCAAACTCACCACAAAACTATTGCAATTAATCAATGATTTCAACAAGATTGCAAGATATAGGCCAATATAAAAATTAAATTCCAAATATTAAATAAAAAAACCTAATCGTATCTACAAGAGTACAAAACAAAACATTTAGAAATAAATTTACAAAAGAAATGAAGTACTAATACATTCAAAATTGCAAAACATTGCCGGAAAATGTAAATAAAAACAAAAGAAAAACACATGCCAGGTTCATGGACTAAAAGATTTAGTATACTCAATGACTCAAGATGTCCTTTGTTGATCTAAACAATCAAGGTATGTAGGTCTGGCACCTGATCTCTGTAGAAATTGACAAACTGTTCCCAAAATTTGCATAGAAACTGAAGGGACTGAAACTAGCCAAAGTAATTATTAAAAGAAAGAGCAGAGTTGGAGGATTCACATTTCCTGAATTTGAAACTTACTACAACACAGTAATCAAGACAGTGTGACGCTGGGGTAGGACAGACACATATATAAATCAACAAAATAGAATTGAGAGTATGGAAATAAGCCTTCACACCATGGAGAATGCATTATTTTCACAATGGTCCCAAGAAAATTGAACAAAGAAAATAAAATTCTTTTAACAAATGTTCCTAAAACAACTGCAAATCCTGAAATAAAAGAATGAAACTGGAGCCTTATAACATACCAAAAATTAAATGGAGTGGGGACCATTTAAATCCATCAATCTGGATTTAAAAGGGATACAGACAGATATTTTTACAAAGAAGATATAGAAATGGCTAGTAAGTTCATGAAATAACATGAATTTTTAGGGAAATGAAAATTAAAACCACGAGGAGATACTACTTCACACCCACTATTGTGACAAAAAAAAAGATGGTCAGTAACAAGCATTGAAGAGGTTGTAGAGAAAGTTAAGGATACATACCTTGCTGGTGAGAAGGTAATTAATGAACTCACATTGGAAATCAGTGCCTCAAAATTTTAAAAGTAGAGTTACCAGATGACTTAGTAATTCTACCTGTAGGCATACACCAGAAAGATAAGAGAATGTATACCCATATATAAACTATAAACTAATGTTCATATCAGCATTATTCATAGCAGCCAAAACAATAGAAACCCAACTTTCCATCACCTGATGAATGGATGAACAATTTGTGTCTAGATACACAATGGAGTACTATTCAGTCACAGAAAGAAATGAAGTTCTGATTCATGTTACAACATGAGCAGAACTTTGAAAATATTAAGTTCAGTTACAGAAGCCAGACTCCAAAGATCACACTAATTATTTGAATCCACACATATGAAATATCTACAAGCCATAAATCCATAGGTTCAGAAATACCATTAGTGTGTTCCCCGGACTGTTGATAGGAGTACTAAGAAATGACAGTATGATTTCTCTGGAGGATGATCAACATAAATTAGTGGTGATATATATATAAAATATAAGATATATTATGTGTGTTATATATAATCTATATATAAATATAATGCATATATAATATATAATATATATTTATGATATATAAATAATATGTAATATAATAATATATAATATAATAATAATATATAATTTATATAAATAAATTACTGGTGGAATTAGTGTTTATACATACCACTTTGTAAATAGTATATTAACTTATTAAGCTTTGTGGCATGAAATTATATCTTGCTAATATTGTTTTAAAATGTGGAACAGATGTTTTTCACATTGGGATGCACTTGTTCATCCACTCACTACGGATCAAATTATTGAATAATTGCCAAATATCTCATCAACTTCCCAGGAAGCCAGACACCTTGCATTTAACCACAAATTCAAGCTCCTTTGCAATGTCTTCAAGTCCCCACATATGAGACAATGTTATGAAGAGCCAAGATATTTGAATCCCCTTGGTATAGAGAATTTCTACACTAGAGTTGAAAGTATTCTCCAAAATCCTGGGGAAATTCCATGACAACAACTGTGATCCCATTAACTGTTAATGTGGAACAACCTATGCCTGATAGCGCCAGTTTACCTGGTCCTGTGATAAAAACTCTGTCAGAATAAGGAGATAGTCAGAGATTCCAGGCCTCATTCCTCACACACCAGGAGGTCTGAAACTCAGCTGATGAAATTCAACACAAAAGCTGCTTTTACAAAACTTGTTCTCGTCAGTCTGATTACCATCTCACTCCACTGTTTTTGATCTTAGTATTGCTGTCACCCTAGCCATTAGTACAGACAAATATATGGATGCTTGTCTGAAAGTTTGTCTTGTTCATGTTCAAACAAGATCCCTATATTAATTCTCTATCCTGACTAGCTTGCAAGATAAAATAAATGTATTTTTATCAAGATAATTGGAAGTCAGGCTAACTAAAAATGTCATTGTACTCCTTGGCATTTAGAGTATACTATGGAAGAGCTACATCTTAAGTCTTAAATCACTGACATTACAAAGGGGGATAGAGTGGGCACATGACTAATTTTGGTAGCTTCTGGAATGATGCTTTAAGATGATGCTTAAGTGGAGAATTGACATCACTATTTATCATCTGGCCTCTCCTTCTTCAGTCCCCCTCACTAAAAGAGGCATGGAAGGAATTTCCCCTAGAAATTTGGGTGATGCGCATACTTGCCAATACCTAGAATTTGAACTTATTGTCTCCACAATTATTGATTTAAGCAATAATTTTTATAATAATTTGTTATTACAGTTATACACTTGCTTCAATGTCTAATAAATAGCTTTTTCCACGTGGGGTCTATCCATCCTTTGGTATTCTCATTAACACTGAGATGAACTGTGACCCATCTGGCGACTAAAGAAAGTGTCTTTGAAATCTTGGTAAGTTGCTGGAGAGCTGGGGGGTCAGGTCCGCATCCTTTTTAGACATGTTTCATCTTTGCAAGTCTCTATGGGTTCCCTTAGGTACTAATCAGAGTTCTAAAGGCAAAAATAGTAACTTTAATCATCCCTCACTTAAACAAGAAAGTACTGATACTAGTCAGAATGATAATCATTAGGCAGCAATAATATTGTATTGCAAAAAGTTTGAGTTCTGACTGAAAGACCTTGGATCCATAACCTAATTTCTCTGTGCCTCTGTTTAATCATCTATATAAAAAAAAGATGCTAATAGGGACATAGAAAGTGTTCACTATGTAAACTTTGTGCTGATTTTCTTATCCTGAAAAGCGTTGGATTTTAATGCCGTCAACACATCATGAATTAAAGAAGAAGAAAAGAAAAAAAAAACTATATCATGTTTCCTAAATCATGGACTTATAGTCTGAGAACTAAGTTGTTAGGCAATTTTGTCATGTGGTGGCTACTGAGTCACTGGGTTATAGGATTTTTTTCAGGTCCATTCAGATCACATGAGACCACCAACATCCATGCTGTCAAGGATAGATGCACATGTCACTGTGCAGAGCATGACCATATTTAGAGCTGATTTTAAACTTAGGGCTCATCTGAGCCTCTCTATTCCGTAATAAAATGGGACAGCCTAGGAGTTCTTTAAAAAAAAAAAGGTAGGTTAATTCTACAAATATTACTCAACTACAATAAGAAATATGGGCAATTTCCTACAACAGCACCACCAAGTTCATCGTCCTCTAATGATCACTTTGGTTCCAACCTGGTCACCACTTCTCCTACTGAAAACACAAATGTGACCATGTTTCCTCCGCCCTACCTAAGTAACTTCCATGTTGCTCTCTGCCATTAGAAGTGCAAACACATGGAGACTTGGGAGTCGTGTTGCTCATGTTAGCCATTTTGGCTGGAATTTTATTCACTTTTCCCCTTTCTAATTTTTTTTTGTCTAGTTTTGCTAGTTTTTTTGGCTTGTATATATCTGCTCTTTATATTTAGTGTGATTGGGTTTGAACTCAGGACTTCATGATTGCTAGGCACATGTTCTCCCACTTGAGCCACTTTTCTAGTCCTTTACTTTGTGGGGGTATTTTCAAGATAGGGTCATGTGAACTATTTGCCCAGGGCTGGCTTTGAACAGTGATCCTCCTGTTCCTTGCCTTCTGAGTAGCTAGGATTGCAGCATGGGTTGACAATTCCTGGCTTTATATTTATTGTAAATTGACATTATTTTAGTACTCTTTTATAGTTGCAAAAAAATTAAGCAGTGAGTACCCAGCATCTCCATATACCTCTCCTCTAGAGCCCCCCTATCATTAGCATCTTACATTAGTATATTTTCACAATTAGTAAATTAAAAACTGCTACCTTTTGATGTGGTAAAGTGTGTATTTTATTCAAATTTATTTTGTCTTTATGTCTTCTACTTTTCTGTTCCAGGGTCCCACCCAGGACCCCACATTATTTTTAGTCATGGTATCTACTGAAGCTCTGCTAGTCTTTCTCAAATCTCACTTGTTTGTGATGACCTTGATATTTTGACCTTGATACCTGGTCAGGTATAGGTTATGGTGGTCCTTTATTGGAATTTATCTGATGGCTTTTGCAAGACAGGACTGGAGTTGTGAATTATTGGGAGGAAAAACACACAAGTAAAGTGTCATTTGTGCCACATCACAAGTACATACTGTCAACATGACTTATGACCTTGATCATCCAACTGAGGTCAGACTTGCCAGGTTTTCCCCTATCTTTTAATGTTTAGTTTAAGTGGCACCACCTCTTTGAAGTTTTTCTGGATTCCTTCAGCTCCTAGCAGACTATTTAATCCATTTATTACTCATTAATGAAACATTTATTAATCATTTGTGTGTCTGCCAGATGCAAACTGCTGAGGATGTAGTGATTTAAACATGCAATTAATGTTTCATGAATTAATAAATAACTTCATGATTTAATGGTTTGAAATGGAGGCAGAGTATTTTTGGCTCCTATATAGTCAATATTTATATATTGAGCACTTCTAGCTTACATGGTGCTATATTAGAATCATTGGAGACAAAATAAAGTACAAATCTCAGAACCAAATTGTGTCTGCTGCTTGTTTTTGTAAATAAAGTTTTATTGGAACACAGACACACACACATTTATTAATATATTGTCTGTAACTGCTTTTGACAGAGAGCAACACAGCTGAGCATTTGCTGCGAGTTTGTATAGCCTGAAAAGCTTAAAATATTTACTCTCTGGGCCTTTTCTCAAGTATTAAACACAACAATAAACATGAGAACTCATAACACTTATTAGGGACTTGGGAAAATAAAATAATAGATTTAACACAAAATGGAAAAGCTAATCCAAGAGCTTAATATATTTTTGAAGGTGTTATTTGATAACTGTAAATCCAGATAACAGATCACTGTGAATGGAAGTCAATAAACATATTTATTAAAGACCTGTTAAAGACCAGGAAAGTATTGAGAGCAAGGAATTTATTGATAAATAAGAAAGACCCCTGTCACTAACAAGGTTACAATTTAATGAGCTTTGTCTGTCCATGTCAGATATGGTAGGCACTTGCCATATGTACTTTAAGCACTGGAATTCTGACGAGTTTGAATTAAGATGTGCTGAAATCATAAAATATGTGAAAGATATCCAAAGACTTAGGATGAAAAATAGCAAAATATATAACACTTTAATTATTAATTGTGTGTTTATTTTATTTCCCATGACGATGGTATAACACATAAGCAAAATATATTATTAAAACAATATCTAACATATATACATATTTTTAATATAGTGAACAGAAAATTTAAAAGTACATCTTATGGCTTATACATTCTTATTGGATAGTGCTGTTTAGACTTCAGCATCGCCATTCAAATTTAACATAATCAAAATCAAATATACTGTAATTGTAAGTTCCATTCCTCAAATCAAACTAGCCACACTTCAAATACTGTGTTAAATAGTCACATATGCTATCAGCAAACATATTGGTGAGCA
The DNA here is from genome assembly GCF_047511655.1 of Castor canadensis. Taxonomy (NCBI): domain Eukaryota; kingdom Metazoa; phylum Chordata; class Mammalia; order Rodentia; family Castoridae; genus Castor; species Castor canadensis. The sequence goes on along the minus strand of NC_133404.1, from coordinate 34,484,722 downwards.
TGGAACAGGTAAGAGTAAATCTTCCGCATCATTGCAGGAAATTCTCATCAGAATGCTTACAGGAATAGGAGAAGGCTTCTGAAAAAGTTGTACTGCATTTTATTGGGAATGTAAAGAGCTAAAAATAAAATGAAGGGCTGATGTTGGAACACATGCTGGTGGAAAACAATTCCTTCAGGTGTGTAGATCTTTGAATGTTTAAATACCACATAGGTGTGCTTGAGGGAATGGGACAAGAGCAGACAGCAGACTGTGATAAAAAAAGAAATAAACTCAGGACACCAAAAAAAAAAAAAAAAAAAAAGGATGAAAGACAAAATACAGCTGCACATTATTTAGTCCTTAAGTACTGTAGGGAAATGGGAAATGTATGACATCTTAACTCTGTTGTGTTTTTTAAATATATATATATATATATATATATAGGAGTGTTTTGACTGCAGAACCTATGTAACTGTGTTGTGTGTTAAATGGATGAAGCATCTTTTCCTTGATGCTGAGAAAAACCATTCTAATATCAGAGAGCTGAGTTTCTTTACAAGCCCTATGAGTGAGTTGCAATAGCAGGTGTAATATCAGACCCACTGTCTAGCAAGCAAAGCACTAGAAAGAGGGTTTCCACAGTGTGGAAAGAAGGAAAAACATATAGTATGGAGGGGAATTAGATCTGAGCATAGGAGTTAGCTACCTGGGTGACAAGGTGATGAGTTGTAGAGATTCAGTGAATCTCACCAATTGTTAGCCCTAAAATAAAGATATAAGTGCTTATGGACCTCTTATTTTAAGTCAGACACTTTTGATTTGTGTTTTATTTTGCTTTCCCCAAACCTCCAGGAGACAAATTCTATTATTATCCGATTTTACAGAAGAAGGAAATGAGACATTATCATGAAAGGTGTAGGCAGAGGCAGGTTTTACAGACAGCCAAACTCTGCTCCTCACCAAAACCTGCTATTTTCCCTAAAGCAGGCTTTCTCTAACACTTAGCTTCTACTTCAACTCAGTTTTTTTCATCTGTAAAGTACTTAATATCATATTTACCTAGCAGGATTATTCTAAGTTTTTAATCAGATACCGGTAAAGAATCTACCTACAGAACAGGAGAAAATCTTTGCCAGCTACTTATCAGATAAAGGTTTAAAATTCAAAATAGATAGAGTTCCAAAAATTAAACACTAAAAGAATAAATGATCCAATTAATAGATGAGTAAATGAAGTGAACAGAGTTCTTAAAAGAAGAAGTACAAATGGCTAAAAGTACACAAAGAAATATTCAATGTCCTTATCCAAAACGGAGATGCAAATCAAAACAATGGAGGAATTCCATCTCACCCCAGTCAGATTGGCTTTCATCAAGAAAACAAACAAAAACAAATGCTGAGGAGGATGTGGAATTAAGGGACCCTCATACGCTATTGGTCAGAATTAGTAAATTAGTGCAGCCACTGTGGAAATCAGAATGAAGTTTCCTCAAGAAACTATACCACTCCTGGTCATATGTCCTAAGGAATGTAAGTCAGCATATAATTGAGATACCTGCATACCCATGTTCACAGCAGCCCTCATCAACTGATGAATGGCTAATGAAAATATGTCATACATACACAATGGTATATTTATGCATAAAGAAGAATGAAATCATGTCATTTGCAGAAAAATGGATGGAATCGAAGATAACTATGTTAGGTGAATTAAGCCATACTAAGAAAGACAAATAAAGACAAATATTCTCTCTCATATGTGGAATCCAGAAATTAAAAAATGAATGACAGCAGTTTAAAACAGGAACTGTTCAGTGGTGTGAATCAACAGGAAGAGGGAAGGTGAAAGGAGAAAGTGAGGGGTGGTGAATATGATCAAATTACTATATACACATATATGAAAATACAATAATGAAGTTGTTAAAATGTTTTAGAAAGTAGGGAGGGAGAATAAGAAAGAGTAATACAGGAGGTAAATTTGATCAAAGTACATTATATGCATGAATGGAAATATTACAATGAAATCCCTTTGTAAAATTTATATATGGTAATAAAAATAATTAGATGTAGCAATACAGTGTTAATGTTGACTCACTCCTGCATTCATAAGGATAAGCCAAAGCTGATAAAATTTTTATAAAAATAAGTTTCTTAGCAAACAAAATGATGCATTTCTTGTGCTCATGACAGACAATGCTGGATCTTTCAGCCACAAGGCAGTCTGCCCCACATAGCTCTTTAGGGACTATGTTCCTTAATTTTGGCTTGTTCTATCATGACGGAGTTGCAGTAGATGGTAAAGAAAAATGCATACATGGAGGAACCACATTCTCTCTCACAGGGCTATGTGAAAGACACATCATTTTTGCTCATACTCTTGAGGGGAACTTAGATTACTGCTAATCTGAGTGAAAAGATGTCTGGGAAATATCTTTCCAGGTGCCCACTCAAACTCACTGTGGAAGGAAGAACTATTTTAATTACCCTTTCCAAAATGTAGGCTGTCAGCACTTCAGTTTCTCTTCAATACTCTGATCCTTTCCTTTAGTATTTTGTCTTTTAATCATCTCAGTTCTGTCGTCTGATGGCTTCTGGAGCCTACACATTTGGATAGGAGCCCACATGAAGCTTTGGTGGACTTGTCTCCTTGGACCTACTTCAGATGGATGACATTCTATGTCATGATGCACCCTCTTGCATCCTTCCCCAACACTTTCTTGATATTTCTTTGATGAATCAGACTTTCCAACCCTTCCATATCATGTGGATATTATAGGAATGTCTCTGAAAATAATTAAATTTGGAGCCTGTGCCAATTCTACCACCAAATTTTGGTGATGTTGAAAATGATTCATCTTATTTGACCTGAATTTTCTTAATCTGTAAAATATGAATAAGAAGGTTTATTCTTCATACCTCAGGGGCTTTTAATGAGGAAAAATTGAGATGAAGAATGGGAAAGTGTTTTGCAATGCATAACCCATACAGCATAATGCTAGGATTATTACAAAGCACTGAATAAAATATGTATTTGTTCTCCTTTTGTTACATATTAAAGTTGACTCTAATTTTTCCAATTATAAAATATTATAAATTAAAGTATTATAAGCCAATGAAATTAATTATTCTTGTGTTTAGTGTATTTTTTGGTAGGGATAAAAACATAGAACAGGTTGAGGGTCCCTTATCTGAAGTGCTTGGGGCCAGAAATACTTAGGATTTTGGATTTGGTTTTTGGATTTTGGAATGGTTTCATATACATAATGAGGTGTCTTTGGGGAAATGGAAACCAAGTTTTAAACACAAAATTTGTTTATGATTTATATATACCTTGCATATATAGCCTGAAGGTAATTTTATTCAATATTTCTAGCATGCTGCATTTTTGCTGCAACCATTCCATGAGGTCAGGTATGGAATTTTCCACATGTGGCATAACAAACACCACATTAGTGCTCAAGAAGTTTCAAAGTTTGGAGCATTTAAAACTCTGGATTCTTGGATTGAAAATAATCTATAGTGCGTTTCTCACTCAAATGGTATAAGCACTTTTAAACTTTTCTTAGTGTATTGATAAGGTGATTTCCAAAATTTTTCCTCAAGTTTGAACCAATTAATCCAATGAATGAGGGTTGGTTGAACTGTATCCTTTTTTCAATAGAAATGGTCATTAATTTCTAATGATTTTAATGGCACAGCATTGTCACGTTACCTTGCATCTACTTAACGATATTTCAGTGAATGCCTTTATTTTTCTTTGTTTCCTTTGAATTTGTCCATCTTTTCATGTTTACATTTTGTATACATACACCATTTTTTTTCTCTTTCATTTACATGATCTCTCGAAAAATGAAATTCATGGATGCTTTAAATATTGTCATATAGTTTGATTCCCCTTTAGCAGAGAAAGAAGAAGGGAAAAAAGAATTAGAACCCCATGTTCTTGTCTCCAACAGACTTGGATTTTCTTCCTGGTGACTCAGGGTCCTATTTCTTTCAGCAGATCTCTTCATGGATCTGTCACTGTTTTCTCTTCAGAGGATCCTGCAATGCTCCTACAAGTTCTATGGAAAACTTCCAACTGATGTTAGACTTGCACAGTGGGTAATACTTTTTTTGGTTTTTTGGGGGGGTTTTCATATATATATATATATATATATATATATGTTTCTTTTCAAAAGCAACATCCTGGGGAAATCCCTGGATAACATGTACAACACAAGGCAGGCTAGCAGCTGCTGAAATACGCTGGAGGTTCCCAGAGTTGAATCTATTGCTCCCAGGAATTGACTCAATTTCTGGTCTGTCAGTCAGTGAAGCTGCAGACTGCAACATGTTCCATGATTTCATGCACTAAAGGGATGTAGAAGGAACAGAATGTAATATTCCAGAGAAAATGTGAGCCATCCCAACACCATGCAAATCCCATGCAATGTTTGATCTTGTGTGTGAGTTTTTAGACAGACAAAAGGAAGCAGAGTACCACAGCTGATATCTGGATTGATAAAGGAAATTATTTCTCAAAAATTTTGAAACAAATTTGTGGTAATTTACTTTTGTAAGTTCAGCAATTGCTAAGTGGCCTGGGCTCCTACATCAATTTTCAAGCAGACTGAGTACTGGGGATGTAGACTGGGGCTCTGTGGTGTAAATGGGCAGAGCCCTGGGCAAGGATTTGGGTTGTGAAGTCATTCTCAGCATTGTTACTAACCAACTGTGTGATGGCTCGCTTCCCCATTGCTTAGGATCACATATATCATGGGAAAACAAGGGGGTTGCATCAGGGAGTCACTGGTATCCTTTCCAACCTTTAAAATTAGTCACTCAAGGGCTGGGATAGAACACCTGGTTAGTATGTAGAAGGCCTTGAGGTCATTCCCTAGCACTGCAAAAGAATTATTAATTAATTTTTAAGATGGCACTATAGGAATATCTTGCCATTGACTTCTATTTGTTAATATTATAACATTAGTTTTTTTTTTAAAAAAACTAAGCTTTGAGAAGAATGATAAGATGTTCTCATTTCATCTTGTAGCTATGCAAAAATGTGCATGGCTTAAAGTACTTGACTATGTTTTTGATTGACTTTAACAACAAGAACAATCATAGGAACAATAAATGCTACCACAAAGGCTGCAATGTGTTGAAAAATACTCCTCAGGCACTTCTGAGAACTTGCTCAAGATGCCTATAATAAAAGCCTACCTATGAATTTTCTTATTGTATTTTTGCTTTCTAATTTATAAAAGGTCCACAAATTCTATCAAAGTTACAAATCAGAGGGTTCACAAGGAACTCCATGGGTTCCAAGAGCAACAAAGGTTTAGGATTAATTGAAACATTTTAAAGAGAAACTTCATGTTATCTGTTAAATGACCAAAAGTTTAAATCATCTGCTTTGAGTGTGGACTACACAGATTCAGTCTGAAGTATTGAATCTAACCTGATCTAATCGCATCCTGATTGTAAGCTCAAATGGGCAGCCATATAGGCTTTTATAATTAAGTAGAAAGGAAAGTTATAAAATTAGGTTTACAGGAGAAAAATATTAAGTGATAGAACAGCCAAGCATGAGGAGGGATGGAAAGAAAAACCTAAAGATGGTCTCGATGCCATTCCCTTCATTAATAATTGTAGCATTTGCACAAATTATGAATTTATACTTTAATTAGCACTCCCTAACATTTTAGGGAATGCAAATTCTACTCCAAGTCCTCATTCAACATGCACACTGGGAATTGAGTGTCAGGAGTCAAATTATGGAATGTGTAGTTGAGTCTCTTTTCTCGCATAGACAACACATCATTCTTGCTATATTCATAAAAATTCATGTCAGGCTCAGCTTGTTTTTGAATCACTTCAGATTTGGAGAAATGTGTATACTTCTAGAGAACCGTTGGTTTTGGCAGCTCTACCTGAGTGGGTTTCTGATTGTGCTGAGTTGAAATCTGCTCAGTCTCCTTGATGGGAATACACAGAAGAGATAATATCACGTGCAACACTGAGAAGGCCATTTTCTAAAGACGTGACAGACTTTCAAGAATCATGCTGTCTTTCAGATATCAGAGGATGTCTTTGTCTCCTCCATATTCACCTTTTCTTTTGGTTAAATATCCCAAATTCTTACATCTGAATTACCTTGCATGGTTAGAGATTTTGTCTATGTTCAATGTAAACCTTGGAGGGTAATTTGGACTGTTTTTATTAATCACCAGCAAAAATTACATCTAAATTCACTTCACTCTTTAGTGGATGCTGTATTTCAGATGACAGGACCACAGAGCTTTTGGGGAAAATGAATTGACAAATTGGAAAAGCCACACACCTTTGTACTCATCAGGATTGAAATTTAAATTATCGACTGTGTTAAACTTAAAGATAATGCACTTACCAGTTAAAGATTGGTTGAAAGCTTGAAATGGCTTTTCCAAAACTGTGTGCTGCATTTAGGACAAACACACATTCTCTTCTTGGCAATGAGCTTGTTTGTATAACAATATTCCACTATAATCATTCATCATTTGTTCAACATGAATTTACTTATTGCCTACAATGTATCAGGCACCGCCTCATGCAATGGGGATATAATAGGGAATAAAAAGGCTACATGATGACTATTACAAAAATTACTCTACAAGCCAGAATGGCAACACAATCCTCTGGTCCCAGTTACTCAGGAGGCAGAGGTACGAGACTCCAACTATTTCTCCCTGGCAGTAGGTGTTTTCTGATAACGCATGAAAAGGAGACCAAGGTCATTCAGGTGGACTTTTAGGGACTACAAATCCTGATGCAATAAGAACAAAACCTCCATCACATTTGTAGTTGTTTGGGGGCCTGGAGATTGATTCCATTAATCCTTACTGTTTGTAAGACTAGAGAGTTCAGTCTCCCATGGTCACAGACCGAATAAAGATGTGTCGGTCATTGTAAAAGTTGATGTCTGCTTTGGGAATGTATGGTAAGATGCGGAAAGAAAAAATATTAGAGCCCACAAGAACCCTACATGTGCTTCAGGTACCACACCTTCTAAGTGAAGGCTCTGTGCGCTGAGAAAGCCTTGAATACTACCTAGGTTGTCATTACAACCAATAAATGCAAGCTCTTCTCCTGTTTTCTCTGCTCTACTGTATTTCACAGAAACGCTACTCAGTTTTTCAACTTCTTCTCATGCTTTCCATTTTCCCTCGGTAGGTAGTTCCCTTTGCCTGAATATCCTAGGTTCTTCTGTCTTTTCATGAAACTAACCCATCAAATAACATAAAGTGCATATTATTTTCTCAACAAAATTTGAAAAAATAAAACCTTAGAATGAGACATATTTCCCAACCCAAGAATGTTCCCCTAATTTGACCCATACGTGTATAATACAGCAATCAAAACAGTATAAATCGTTAAATATAAATTTTAATTTACAACTGAAATAAATGTAATTTAAAGGGTGTTTGGAATGTTCTGTTCTATACTAGTGGGACAATGTCTCTTCCTCAGTCATTCCTGCTCTCTTCCTGTTTGTTCAGCACATGTTTGTTCATTCAGCTTCTGATGTTTTTTTTTTTCATGACAGGGTTCTGCTATGAAGCCCAGGCTAACCTCAAACTTGCAATCCTCCTGCTTCATCCACCTGAGTTCTGAGATGACAAGTGTGAACCACCACACCCAGCTTACTTCTGACTTCTGAGTACGATCACTAAAGCATTTTCTACTAAAGGTAGACAAATAATAACTAAAAATTAACAAATCAAAGGCAAGGAAAGTAGTAAAATAAGCTGTTTTTCATAGCTCCAGGATATGGTTTCCTTATTTCTGGTAGTTATATACTTGTGCTGATGAGCAAATGTATTTAACAACTGATAAATTAAAGAGTCAAATCTACACTGTATATGTTTAAAGTGATTAGAACAACTCCACAATCATCTCCTTGAAACTCACCCTCTTCCTACATTTAGAAAAGTAACACTGCAGAGGAACTAAAGTGATGCATTCTGCACACACTAAAAGCTAAAAGTGCAGTGAGTGGGATCTTAAATAGAGTATTTCCCCCTACCTGAAAGTTACACCTGTGAGTAGCACCCACAATATGATAGAGGGAGAAAAAAAATAAGTGATTTGTATAAGTGTTTATCAAGCACAAAAACAAAAAGATTAAGTTAAATAAGCCATACCTTCAATTCCATTAAGAAAAAGAGCAATATACAAAATCTAAGGAAAGTAGAAAAAAGGAGAAAAAGCAGAAGTTAATGAATTAGAAGAGCTGGAAAATTTGTTAATCTGAAATAGTTCAATAAAAAACCTAATAAAATCTGGAAACAATTTCTTGAAGAGATCTCAGCTATTGAGAAGAAAGAGTACAAAACCTATATAGGGACAAAAATATACCACATGAATGAAAGGAATTAACAAAACATTTATAAGAAAATATTGTTTCAATTCAGTGGTGAGAAATTTGAACATATTTAAATAAGTGATTTTTTTTAGGAAGGATCTTACTATATAGTCTATAATAAGAAAATTATAGATATATATATAAATGTAATATATATAATCAAGTATATTAAAATCAGCAAACATTATTATCATAATTTGCAGATACTATGATTGTCTGTCTGGAAAACCCTTTAAAGAACTAAGATCTCCAGTTTTCCCAAAACTATGCATATGCATACTTGTGTGAAAAGTTTGTATTCATTTCCTTATATATTGGTGTGCTTATGTTTGTGTGTGAATCTGTGCATTATACACATATATGTTTATATTCATTAATAGAAATGTACTTTGCTGTGATTTTTCTAGAAGTCATTTTGTGTATCCATTTTTTTTGTGAAAGTGATAGCAAAGTTTATTAGGAAAGGAATACACTGAATAGACTGAAAGCAGGTCATCTTTAGGGTGAAAATGAGATTATTATGGTTAAGTTTCTTAGAACAGAGATACATTCAGGGGTGAAAATGGATCATATCAGAAAGAGGGGTCAAGAACAACCTTGGGCATCCATTTTTGCAGCGTTTATCTCTCTGGGAATTTGTCCTAAAAAATATTCATTAACATTCATAGTATTATATTTAGAAATATGTCTATCCCAGCATAATCTATAGCAGGTAAAATTAAAAAGCAACTAAAGCATAAACTAGGAGGTATTTTATTAAATTAAGGCATCCACATCATAGAAAATATATATAAACATTAAAACCAATGTATAAGAATATTTAATGAAATTAATTTTCTCATTAATGATACTTAAAGTATCACTTAAGTAATGAGACCAACAAATACCCAACTTTTAGTATTACACTTAGTACAGTTGATTGATAGTCACACCAATCTGAAATCTTAATGATTTTAAAGAATGTTACTATAGCTAACCAGGACTTTAGGTAACCTCTTTAATGATCCATTGTAGTTTCTGAGAGAGAGCTTGATCACTCCCTTAACCAAATCCTTGCAGCTCACACTACCTTGGCTTCATTTCTTTTCAGGTTTTTTTTCTTTTTTTCTTGGTGGTACTGGGGTTTGAACTTGGCCTCATGCTTGCTGTGCAGGTGCTCTATTACATCAACCCTCTTGGTTGCATTTCTTTGTCTTCTAAATGCAGTAGGGTAATGAGGATTTAAGCCCATAAGTAAAAGTTAGGATGTGGTGGTAGTCAAAGATATGGGAAACCTATAGAATGTAGATGGCAAATTGATCATGTATATAGAACTGGGCAAGGAGAGGCATTGACGAGGCATCCTAGGTTTCTTACAAATATTACACATGCCTCAGAGCCCTCTTTTCTTTGATATAAATTATAATAATATTTTTATAAACAACTTAGAAGCTCAATCATTAAGGATTACTTTAGTAAACTAGACAATGATCTATCTATATTGGAGTATTGCAGGGGATTTTTGCCTCAATATTGCAGAAAATATGCTCCACAATTATTTATATAATTTTAACTTTGAAAAATATCTTTGAAAAATATTGGCAAGAGTTATAGCAAATATTTATTTTCTTCTTATGCTGGGTAGGTGTGTCAAATCTCAAATCTCTCACACATAACTGAATTGCTTCAGTATTAACCTGAACTCAAACTATAGGAAACAGCAATCAAAAAAATCTTTCGAGGGATGCCATGAGAGGCACTTAACATACATCTTTTTATCCTCTCTGGCATCCTATGATATAAACATGAAAGACTAAGAAGTTTTCTTGGAAATGCTATATATATATGTAATCAGGGTCTTGCTAAGTGGCCCAGCCAAGGTGGACTCAAATTCACAAGCCTCCCACCTCTGCTTCCAGAGTAGCTGTGATTACAGGTTCTTGGTACCACACCCAGCCTTGAGGCCCACCAATATTGAGAATGACTTGGGCTAAACCTGGGTTTACTGAAAGCCAGCTCCCATTTTCTCACTCAAGAAGCCACTCAAATACTCCTAAGTATGGGTATTTTGGCATTTCTGGGTGATACCTGGGCAATGGACAAGACAACTTTCTAAATTTATAGTAAATGCACAAAGTATTTCTCTATGCCTGCTGTGACTTCTCCACTTATCTGACTCACTCCTTCATACACACTTCCTTTCTTCTCATTTTTTCCTACCTCCCTCTCTTCCCTCTACTTTTCCTTCCCTTCTCTCCCTTTCCTCTTTTCCCCTCCCTTCTTCTTTCTCCTTACTTCCCTACTGCTCAACCCCTGTCCATATTCCTACTCTCTTATTCCCTTCTGTCCCCTTTCCTCCTTTCTTCCTTTTCCTTCCTTCCCCTTCCTTTTCTCTTTCTTTCTTTTCTCTCTCTCTTTCTAACAGGCATGGGATTGGTCACTGTGAACGCTCTAAGTGAAAGATTGATTCTTCTGACCTGGATTGGATACCGGGATTCGTTATGACACCTTTTCTCAAAGTCTAATTTCTTTCTTTGCACTGCTCATGTTTAGGTGTCCTTCCCTCTGTAAGTCAAATGTTACCTTTGACGTGTTATTCCATTAGTTCTGACACTTAAGTGTTAATAAATCAAAGACATTTGTGTATCCATTAATCTACTCCTATACTTTCAAAGCCTTCTCTCCATTGTCTTGAAAAGCTCAGGCTTCCTGGTTAGGCTGTCACGTTAAAAATGCCTTGTCCCTTGCACTGTGTCGGGTATTGCTCTTCCCAAAGCTGGGCCCCGTTAAGAGCATTTCTGTCTGTTATGTGACTCTGAGGTCCTATTTGTAATCACCATAAACTGGAAGCAAGAGTCATAAGGCAACCACCAGCCCTGCAGAGACAGTGGAGCAGAAGAGTCTAATTACAGGAATTAAGGTCTAGAAGAGACATGAGTTGTAAGGGAAAGATCTGCAGGCACCTTGAGAGCTATTGGCCAAGTATTTCTGGTTTGGAAGAATGGAAATATGCTAACATTAATTAGCCTGCTGCACCAGAAGAGAATAATTTAAATGCAAAAGAAAATCTTACTGCCCTTTTGATGAGGGAAAGTTGTCCTAGATTGAAAGTTTGATTTCTGTTTGGGGAGCCCGTGTGCCTGGATATTATGACCAGCAAGGGAAGTTGGAAAGAACTGTAAGGGAGTAAATTTTGAATGGTGGCTGTGGCACTTGCTCTGTGATCAGAGGCCATGCCTCTCCAAATCTCCATTTCGGTTTTATCTCTTAAAAAGTGGTGAACGAATATTCATTTTAATGAGATGCCGTGAGTATTTAACGTAAGAATTGATGCTGTTTATGACACATGGGAAAAGTCGCAGGCACATTATATCCTGTAGAAAGAGCTGGGTGCTAGCCACATCTCTGCCCAAGCAAATGTGCACACATAATTTTTTACCAAGTTCTTTTCATCTTACATTTGCCATTTAGTCAATGCTGCTAGCTGTTATTAAAAGCCTTTCCGACACAATAGCAACGGGCGGTCAACAAAGGAAAGCACACACTGCAGACAAAGCTATTGAGACAGCAACACGCACGCCCCATCCCCCACCCTTGACCTCCAGAATCAGATCAGTAACTTCTCCCCTCTTCATTTCCCCTTCCTGTATCCACAGTGAGGGGAAGTCAGTTGCAACCTTTTACAGATAATGTGACACAGGGCACACAAGAGCGGAAGGGAGAAAAGTATTTCAACAAAAGCCTGGAACTTGGGTTTAGGTAAATTCAGGAAGGAGAGAGATAGGAAATGGCAGCAACCTTGCCAGGAACTAAAGGAAAAGAATTCCAGCATCAGCCCTGGAGTGAAATGTTAGGTCATCTATAATAAGGGCTGGGTGAAAAACCTTCAACTCAAAATGAAAGATACAATGACACAAAGAAACTTATCAAGGCAATTTTTGAAAGCAGTTAAGAAACCAATTCTTCTTTTCTAAAGAAAGTCCGCAGATAAAAGCGAATCCCTGATCAACTTGTGTGGTGTTCCATGTAGGCTAAACTCATTCCATAATCTTATAAATTTGTATACCAAACTTTTCTTATTTATGAGTAAAAAGAGAGAAAAGAGAAATATAAAATGAAATGGAGTAAATCAAACACAACTTTCCTCAATTAAACAGATTGATTGAATAGTTTCTGTCTTTTTCCAAACTGTTTTGTCAGCTAAATTTTCCTAAGTAGCATGAATGTCACTGTCAGGATACAGTCACACTGACTCATCAACCAGTTTTCATATAAAATTAGAGGAAACGTGTTCTATTCCGCAAATTACACTTACTTTAAAATTTGAAGATAAGAGAGTGGTCCAAAGGCAGAAATGTGCTTGTTTTTTTCCTAAATAGTAAACATTTGAGTTCTCCTGGTGCTAGAAACCCTGAGCTCCTGAGATAGATGTAATTTAAGAGATGGGAGTTGCCTCTTGGTAGAATTAGGCTAATTTCAGATGCCTCAAGACAGACAAGATTGTCTTTCCCTGCTTCCAGGGACTAAATATTTATGTCCCTCAAAATATATGTGTTGAGAGTTAATTAGGCTATGGCAATGGATTCCTCATGAATGGGATTAGTGCCCTTATAAAAGAGACCATAGAGCTCTCTCTCAATATCTCTCTCTCTCTCTCCTCTCTCTCTCTCTCTCTGTTCTTCTTTCTGCCCCTCCCTTCTCCCACACCTCTGAGGATACAAGTTGGCAGTATGTAACTACAAGAGAGCCCTCTCCAGAATGTGATCATGGTATTGTGCTGATATCAAACATCCATCCTCCAGCACTGTGAGAAATCAGTTTCAATTATTTATAGGCCGTCCTGTCTGTGATATTTTGTTACAGCATTCTGAGCTAAGACACTTGCCCTAGAGTTTGATTCTAATTTTTTAGACACAAAATTCTATATTGTTTCACATGCGTACAACTCACAATTCTACATTACATCTAAAATAATTTTCCAAATAATCATACCCAAATGACCAAATGGACTAACTCACCTTGCATAAATGCTACCCAGAGCTGAATGCTTTAGGAGTTCCTTCTTTTATGTTGACAATGTTCTGATTTTCAACCTAGCACCTTAAGTGCTATCTTTTCAATAACTCAAATTCTTTTTTGTCAAGATGTCAGAAAATAAGATGTCAGAAATCCACAATGGAAACATTCTGGGGTTAGGGGGAGAGAAGGAAAAAATCATTCTCCTTAATAATCTATCTGTATGGTAAAGTAAGTAGAAAAGTTCTGACTTGGTTGGAATAATATCTACTCATCTTCCCCCCATGGTCGGGATGGAAAGTCATTAACCATCAATAAAACTGCTAACAAATCCGGAACACAGAGTGTTCTTTGTGGAAAGTCACTGATACCATCACTGCAGACCACAGACCATTCTGACTTGCAGCTGGAGGCTCACATCTGAAGTCACAGGTTATCTGGTTTCATCATTCTCCATTTTTTTTTCTGTACTCATTGAAGCCCCTCTAATGTGAATTTCAAAGCTGGGTGTGGGGGCACATATATTTAATAATTCCAGTACTCAACAGGCTCAGGCAAGAGAGTTCAAGGACTATGCAGTGAGTTCAAGGTCAGACTGGGCTACATAGAGAGACCCTATCTCAAGAGATAGAAAAAAGTTTAAAACAGATTATTTCAAATATTGCTGAAAGTTTATTACAAGTTCACAGAACCACTGTCCCAGGAGTCAGTAAAACATATAATTTTAAAAAACATTTTATATAGTCAGTAATAACTGTCACCTAGAATGTACAAGGCAGTGGTTCTTGTTTTTCATTTAGACTTTAAGTTCAAATTTCCAGATGGCTATTGTGATCTTCATTTTATGAATGAGAAAAGTCTTGATTTAGGAGAATTGAAGAAACTTGCCCAATATTGTTTGGTTAGTAAATGACACCTGAAATTGGAAACCTAAGTTTTTGTTTTTGTTCCAAAGCCTGTATTTCACACTATCCTACCTCAACCATAAAAGTCAGTTGCTTTCCTTACCACAGTCACTCTACTAGGAAGGACATCGGTGACTAGGTCAGTGGTCTGAGATGCTTTCCATAACTTGGCTTCAAATTTGTTTCAAACTGGATCAACACTACTCTTGTCTATAGAGCTAAGGAAACATTGTACCCGCTATTCAACCCTACTCTGCCACAATCACTATTCAGTACCCCTTTCACCCTCTTTTTCCTGTCAGTCTACTTGATTTATGTTCTACATTCTACCAACTAATGAAGCAGTTGATATGTCTTGCTATGTTAAAATCTGGAAATTAAAAAGAAATGGGGATTTTATATGTAAAGATTGACTTTTTCTTTCTGTCATTCTAAACACTGTAAGCAGAAAACTAGAAAAATAAGAGCTCAAGATGGTTCTGGAAATAAATGAATTGGTAAAAATCATTTAGTCATTTAATTACAGCTTTAGTTTTAGTTGTTGAAAATCTACGTGAATTCTTCTCTCTTTTGGAATTAAGCCTGTCCATAGCTACATAGATTTATTTTGGGGGGTGAGAATGAAGTTGATTGTCTACTTAAATTTCATCTTTATGCCCCCAAATTTAAGCAGTTGGAAACATATTTCCTGTTTCTCCCTACACCCAGACTTCACTTTACATTCTTCTTAGCTGAGGTGGTTTTAAAGCTAAGTATTTTTTCATTCTTTTACAGCTTAATGTTACACAAGAATTTCAGCATTTCTTCTAACTTCATGCCACACATGACATTCTGTCCCTATCAAAAATCACATCATTTCTCTCAAAGGGAGCTGGCATCAAGGCAAACTCTAGAGATGAAAGGAAGGGTTAAGTTTACTTCCAATATGAGAATGATTCGGAAATAAATGTCGAGGTTAAAAAGTCCAGATGGTAATTCAACTGTATCCTCACTATAAACATGATTTGATTTATGGGAACTACTAATGGTATCTCAGTTTAGATCTGGATGGCTTTGCTTTCTCTCATCTGAGTTTTAAATTCATCAGATTCTTTTACTCCCACTATCAATCCTTCACTACAAAGAGACATTCCTAATCAAGAATTTGGGAGTATTTTAAAATGCAGAAATTGATGAATGTTAACAACTCTAATCCATGCAAATTACTGTCTGTTGTCATTATTTATAACCTTGCGGATGTACTTATTCAAAAGACCCTCAAAGAGCTCTGACAATTCATGCATCCAGCGGTGAATCATCTTTTGCTCTTTCTCCCTCTTTCATAAGGGATCACATTGAATTAGTTTTCACTTTTTTCTTTGCCTGACATTGCAATTATTAGCTTTCTTAGCTTTGTCAGAAAACTCCATCGGAAATGTTTATCTCCTGGGGCAAATCTCAGGGAAACAGGGTGTTTATCACTTCAAGGGGCTATAATCCAAAGGCAGTCCCAGGCCCACCAGTTTTATAGCTCAGGAACTGGAGGGGAAAGTGTCCATGTGATGAAACAGCAATGTTGCAATAATCCCCTGTCATGAGCCTCCCAGTTTCCCCAGACTGTTTTTGCTCTCTGATGTCTGCTGATTAAATGTACAAATTGAAATAATACTAATTTAATCTCTTAGTTCCATCTACCTATATTCAACACACAAAGTGTTGGCTTGGAGAAGGGACAGCTTTCAGAATTAAGTCACTTCTTACCATATGGAGAATCAGTGAGTTTTGTGAGGTGTCCAGCACTGATTAGCATCTAATTTGAATATCATACCAGGAAAGAGGATCATTTGAATCAGAAAATCAGTTGCATTTTACGATATAATGTTATAAGGATAAGAATATTCAAAGTTCCCCTTCTAGGACAGGCACACAACTTGTGTGTCACTCCTCACATCTTTCAAGGTTCGATCCTTACATCGTTATGAAATCTTCAGTCCTTCCTGAGGATGGTTGTCGTGTTCTACCCCTGGACTCCAGGTGATATTTTAGATATTTTTTGATTCATTCAATACTCAAAACAATTTTTTAAAGTTCTGAGAACTGGGTCAGAGCTTAAAAAATAATCATGGTCAATGCACAATCTATGTACTCACAGGAAAGAAATGACAGGCAGTTATAAAGAACCTTCCATAAGTGATAAGGTCAGGATATCTTAGGGACATGTAAGAACGGCATCTTCATTGTTGGGTTAAGTCCATGACCTTTTAGTGAGTGGTAATAGGGATGAAAATAATTTGTAGCATTAAAAAAATATATATATCCAATGCCTTGTCCTTTCAGATGTGAAAGAACATACAAGTAGATCAAAATGGTTAAGCACAGAATTCAATGCCAGCAACTGATTAAAACTACAGGCTGGATAATTAAGCAGAGGTTAATTCATGAAGGATTAAAGACTTATATTTTATTACCAGTGCAAAGACAGCTAAAATTTATAGGTGAATAATAATGGAGGTCTGAATACAATAAGGGGTTATGGGAATGGAGAACAGAAGAGATAGTAGGCGTTACCAGGATCATTGAGTGCTTGACAATGATAACAAGAGAGAAAAATCAAAGAATGAAGCTCAGTTTTCTATGTTTCTGTCCTTATGTCCTGAGAAAAACTTCAGTCCTTCTATCCTGAGAAAACATAAGGCAGGGAAAACTTTGGCTGAGAAAGGAAACTCAGTAGAAAGAATTGGCTTGGGAAAGAAAATAACAAAGCTTACTTGTTTTGATGTCAAGTTTAAGTTGCCTCTGAAACATTTATTTGGGATATGGAAGAGGGTACACCCAATTTCTATGGTGGGGTTACCCTCAGAAAAACATCTAGGCTGCAGATTGGTATTTGGAGACAACAACAATTGTGATGGTAACTGATGGATTAGGATAGTTAGCGAGTAAACATGGAATAAGAGTAAATACAACAATATGAGTTTGAACTGGAAACAAAAAAACACACCCAAGAAATAACATAAAGAATAATTCACCACCACAGAAAACAAGATGAAGGCCAAGAGGGATATGTTTCAAGGAAACAAAGTAAAAGTGAGAATCAACAAGTATGCATATCATTTTTAGAAGTAAGTAAGCCATCAATTGGAGCATTTTTAGGAGTTTTGAGTGCAAAAGACAAATTGCAGAGATGTAAAGTAGGTGAAGAAAAGGGGAAAGGAAACACCACAAAGATTTTTTCAAAAAAAGACTTGGATATGGGAAGATAAACACACTTATTATAGATTGTGTAGTTCCTTTTAATCAATAATGTCTACCTTTCCCACCAGCTGCCCCAACCCACAATATTAGATGGAGCTCAGTTGAGATTTTAATTAATTTGGAGATTCTCAGTGACTAGCTTAATGTCTGGAACTCCCTAACAGATTGGTAAATAGATGGGTGACTGGAGCAGAAGTGATAAGCACTTTCTCCACTACTATTTTCCAGGGAAGCACCAAAATTATTTGGTTGGAAATTATTTGGGGGCACCGGAGTACAAACTTGTGTGAAGTAAGTTAAGTCTCCACAAGGCAAGAATTGCATATATTTAATTACACCTTCAAAAAGTCCAATGATATCCTTCTCTCTAATGGAGAACTGACTTTCTAAATAATTAAGTGAATTAAAACTCATGTGTGACAGATTTGTTACATCAGTAACAGTCCCAGTGCAAGTCCATGAAACTGTCATGGTATTATTTGAAGAATGAAAGGAGATGTCTATTTAGATAGCTCCTCATTTACTGCCTGAGATTCAGAACTAATCATAAACTCACTGTCTCAAAACACCAGAGGAAGCCTGTGGAGCCTTCCAGCTGACCTGGGTTGACTGGCTTTTGGGATGTATATAGCACAGGATGAAGAATGCTGTCAAGACTCAGAGTTTAAGTACTCTCAACTGCATTAAAATATTACTTTAAAGCTATAGATTGAATGCAAAAAGGTTTTATGATTTGGTAAATTTGGAGCTCACAAGGGACAATGGTGGTGGAGGTAAAGATTTGGATGTGACCAGTACAGAGATGGTAACTTATGCAAAGAAAGTCAATGAGAATGATAGAGAGTAGGAATTACTGGAAGAGGATAGGTTGGGCTGTGGAACTTTGTGGAACACTGGCATTGGCCACAGGGCAGAAAAAGAAATAGCCTGAGAGAAATGATCTCTATGATACAGGACTGTGGGTGTGAATCCCATTTCTGGTTCTATCTTGCATCTTTGACAAAGGAAAAGAAAATTTGTCAAATTAGGCATCATTTAGCTAGCAAGATACATTTTAAAAAATTGTGTCTTTCCCTTAAAATATTCTCCAATGTACTGTGCTTATTGTTTGTGGATTTTGGTGTGAATTCTCAACCAACATTTATTGTGGGCTCCTACAATAGAGTCCATATCACAATAGCTCGAAACTTGGATTTATATTATGTCATGTAAAGTCAATGTAAAGGAAGGCAGTTGATGCCTGATGTTGTTTGAATCTGAAATGTTCTCCAAAGGACCATGTGTGCTTATTCCCCAACTGTGGCACTATTGGGAAGTAGTGGAACCTTTGGGAGGTGAGGCTTATTGGAAGAAGGTTTGGTCATTAGAGGAGTGCCCTTGAAGGGGATTTTGGAACCTTTGCCCCTTCCTATCTCCCTTTCATTTACTGACTTTCATGAAGAGAGCAGCCTCCTCTGCCATGTGTTCCCACCATGATGTTCTATGTTGCCATTGTCCTAAAGCAACAGGAAGATGTAATCATGGACTGAAACCTTTTGAAACTCTGAACTAAAATGAAGCTTTCTTCCTTCTAAGTTTATTATCTCAGGTGTTTTGTCATGTCATAATGATAGAAAGCAGAGTAACATAATGCCAATGTGGAAAATGGTCTTAGCAGGGCCAGAATTTGAACAGAGTAACATAATGCCAATGTGGAAAATGGTCTTAGCAGGGCCAGAATTTGAACCCATAGTTTCTGATTGTTTGAGTCCATGATGGTTGTTATGAATATTTTTAATATACAAAATATTTATATAAACTTAATCTTCCCAAATTCCAGTATTTAGAAATGGATAAGAAAATAGATATCTTGAGTCAATGCCATACTTTTGGAATCATAGGTTATGTGTGACATGGAAAATACAGTTTGCAATGCTTTTTAAGTGTATTGTGCATATGTGCATACATTCTCTAATGATTGACAGTTTACCTTAATGCTGTCCTTTTAGATCTGTACAAGGGGTACCTCAATTCCGTTGTAGAAGAGGCAGTTTAAACAATGTATTATACAGCACACAAACCAAACTCTATGTATTGACTTCTCTTATTTAAAAAAAAAAGGGAATATTTTAAGTGGCATCCCATGACCGTTCAACATAAGATTACTACATAAGATTTCAGGAAGTAAAGAGGGAGAGACGATATTACCATGTTTTCAAGAGATCAAAGTGGAAGAATCCTATTTTTACCCAGAAAAGTGTGGGTAGTGGAGAGGCCTGTTAGTCATCTGCTCTGAGATCCCTAAGCAACTTGATGGGTAGTTTAGAAACTTCAAGCGACTTGACAGTCTCAAGTAGTTATCTTTACTTTAAAGCTTCAATTTTCGCCAACATAAAGTAGACATTCAAAGCAGTTTAAGTGACACACACAAAGGCGCTCAATGCTATTATAAATATATGTGTGTGCAATCGGTACCATGTCAAAAATTAAAATTCTCCCCAAAAATCTCATTTATTGCAAATCTCTTCCCCATCACAGTACCTGCCCTTCCCCTCAAGCCTCATCTTCTTCCTGATTTTTGAGGAAATTATTTGTTTTCTCTCTTGATATGTTAACCACTTCATATGCATTCCTAAACATGTGATTTATTTCTGCTTATTATTTTAAAACTTTTTATAACCTTTATATTTTTCCATGTCTGGCTTTATTCACCTGCACTTTAGTTTGGATGATTCATCAGTTCCTGTGGGTACCTGTATTTCATTAGTTTTCTTATTTTGTATTCCATTAATCATAAATTACTCATGATTGATGGGCATTTGGGGTTGTTTCTTTGTTGAAGTGTACTAAAATTGATGCTCTATGAACTTTCTTATATCAGGCAATGAAGTAGACAGTTGTTTCTTCCAGGTATGAGGCATTAGCAATTTGGAATTCTTTCTATCTAATTTGCTGACTGAGAAGGTTTTAAGTTAAGCTACAATCTCTATAAAGGTCTGCCTACTACTATTTCACTATTCATCTTAATCAGAAACTCTTCCTTGGCTCAGCTCAAACAAGGGCCTCTTGTGCAAACTTTAATTCCTGACTCCTTGGATGGTCAGAAGGGTGGGTGATCCCTTATTCTGGGCTATCCCACCCTGAATGGCAGCTTCTGCCAGGTAAGAAGTGGCTCTGAATCCCAAGCTTACCTTCCTTGGTCCTCTGTCCTTATTTTTCATAGTCTTTTTAGTAATCACACATCTTTAAAGAGAATATATAACCAGCCTTTTTAGTTATCCTCACCAGTACAAATTGCCTGCTTCATCATTACTAAAAGCATAAATTGAGGCAGATGTTTCTTTCCTAATATAAAGAAAAGACTATCAGAGTCTTCTTGCTTCTAATATATCAATTTAACTAGGCAAGAAAAGTTATCAAGCCTAACTTACTCACTTTATCCTAGGTTGTCCTGATACAATTGGATCCTTACTCAATTATATCATTACAGCAAATTGCTCTGAGCAACTTTTTCTGTTATAAGCATATGGTGTTTTTAGTTCTACTCTTTATTCTTTTCCACTGGACTTGCTTAAAACATGCTCATTTTCAATTTACACTCTGGGTTATGCATTCTAAAATGCCTAGCCAGCTTCCTCGGGAGATGAAATTATGAACTGGTCACTTAGATTTGCACAAATTTTCTGGGATTTGTTTGCAAAACTATCTAGTACCAGTCACACAAGATTTGAGAAAGGAGTTGCACCCTGTCTCACAGGACTACGAATCACAGCCTTCTTTACTTTTCTCATGTGGAATGCTGCCACGTAGCAAAAGAAGAATGAAAGCTTGAAAATCCACACTTGAGAGGATTTGACTCCAAATTTTATGAAATTATTCCAAAAAATTTTTAAAGGTTTTCAGTGAAAATTCAGGAATATGAGCCATGTGCCTACATACATTTCCAAGTGGACTAGATTCTCCAGACATCCATGGAACGATTGATCGAAAAATGAAGGAAATAGTTTCAGGAAGCTGTTTGGTGTTTCTAGTTACTGTGAATTCTTATTATTTTCTCTGTTCTGAATTTCTTCTCTTTCTCTTGATAATCTCCTCATCCCTATGTTTGAAGAAATGGCTTCTCCTTGCCTATATGGATACCTGATGTGGGATGTGCCTCAATCTACTTCCAGGGTCAGAGGATTTGATCCAGGTGTGAGCACCATATTTCTCTGGGGGTGAGCAGATGATCTACACTAGGCCTGGACCTCTCTTTCTGCTTTTTCTGTTCTATCTGCCTCTACTATATTTATTTTAATGTGATAGGCTGTATGTATTTCACTTATTCATTGTCTTCCTACAAGAACATAAGCCACCTGGAAGAAGCACATTATGTGCTGAACATTACTGGATTCCCAATATTAAAAACAGTACCCTTCACAGAACAAACTCAAGAAGTAGCTACCCAGCAAACAAACTACTGGCCATATTGGTTGGATCTATGACAAGCAGGTTTTGAGTTCAGGCAATAAAATATAGAAATGCTGAGCCACTAGTTTTCTTAGTCAAATGAAAATATATCAGAACTAATATGACAGAAATCACTAGGATATATAACATATTGGAGAAAATAAGGTAATAAGTCATTATCTGAGGAGGTTGGTGGCCCTGATGGAGTCCTGTAGGTCTGACATGGGGTCGAGAAACAGAAGTTTCTTAACGTACTCTATGGGTGCCGAGTGTGATCATGACACACCAGACAGATACACCAGGCAGCTATCACACCATTCCAGGTGTGAAATGGTGTGGGCAGATGATAAAAAGGCACCAGTTTGAGAGGCTGTCAAACAAAGAGTAATGGATTAAATAAAGACAAAGTGGAAATGGAAAATAGATGGCCTTGAGGTTTCCAAATTAGAATACTGGGAAAATAGTTGTATCACTGATTTAAAAGAACTATTTGGCCAGCTTAAATGACTTCCTTTTTCTATTTTCTTAAACTTAGTTTGTACTTTTCAAAGGGAGAGAGACCCATTATAATAAAAGATGGAGACTAACTCCATAGCCACTAGTGAAATTTCTGAAGATCCATTTGGAGATCATGTTAAAGCCTGAGTACTCTGGCTCACTTCACATGTCTTGAATGGTGTCAATTTCTACTTTTTCTCCATGGCATGATGGAACTAAATACCCTTTTTTTCCCTCTTGGTGTACTTGGGACTGAACCCAAGGCCTTATGCTTGCTATGCAAATGCTCTACCACTTGAACTTCACCCCTAGCCCAGATACTTCTTACAATATATTGACTAAACAGAACTTTTATATTATAATTCTTATCCCATTAAGCTAATAGAAAAGGTGTGTTTGGTGGTGCTATTAAAAAGCAGAGTCAAGGTCACTGAGGAAGTTGGCTTAGATGGGAATTCTCACTAACTGAAGTCCCATAGTTATGCATTGAAATGGGTCACTGTTACGGTTTGTCAGCTATGCTCAGTGGTAGAAGCTTGCACACCATCTGTTCTCAGATGCCTGATTTTGCCCAGAGCTATTTGTTCCTCTTTTTTTTCTTACTAATTTCCAAAAATACCTAACAGGAAAGTCTTAATAAATTTTGCTATTATTGGAGTGTTTGTGTGTTAAAAGAATTAAATTTAGGAAGGCTGCATCATAGAGGAATCAAGATAAAATTCATACCTACAGAGGAAAAGCAGATTCCCCTGCAAGTAGATGGGCCCCAGGCAGATTTGTTCTAAAAGGTTGAAGAAGGAGCCTCTCTTTCTAGTATAGCTACTTTTGCCCACCATTGAAGACCAGCAAAGAGAGGTAGTAAGTATTTACATAGCATTATTCTTACCTGCCATTGGTGAGAGGTCTCTTGTGTAAGTCTCTATACCAGGGACTTTACACAAAAAAAATCACAGTTGAGAAAATGTTCAGTTGATTCACTCTATTCATTCTTCTTAAGATTGAACTCACCTTTTAAAATTACAGAAAATAGCTTCCCCTCATCCTCAGACTGATGAATCTACATTAGAGAAATCTGAAGTTGGCATTTACTGAAGAGGGAAAAGTTTTGAGGTAAAACACCAGAGAAACTGCTGTGCAAACCAGCTGAACACTGACAGCTGAAATCACTTTTATCAATTGACCTTCACAGATCTTGGTTTTCTTAGTTTAGAAATAAGAAAAATAGTATAAGCTCCTTTTAATGTAAAGAGAAGTCACAACTCCACAAGTAAGATACCTGGCACTCAATAAATACAAAAGACACCAAACCAAATATTAATCTAGCAAGTACAGAACATATATACTTTGATACAGTTGAATTAAAAGACTTCAGTGGTAAATAAAGTTGTGGGTTAATAGTCTTCTGCTATTTAAAATTTAGTAATCAATGAAGAAAAGAAACCCTATAGCCATCTAAAAACACTCAGATCCTTGTGTTGAACCCACCATGGTAACCCACATAATTAACTAAAGCTAATCAATATGGTCTATGTCAAAGTCAGAGTATAAACATTCAGAAAATCAAAAACTCTCAAAAAAACAAAAACATGTTTTATGCATATGGTACTTTGGATATAGCATTAGACATTTTATAACATTTTTACCATCTTGTTCAGTTTAGCATAGGAAGCTATTCATCTATTTGAAGAAGTTTTGAATGAGATTTTAGATGCATGTTATCTAAAATAGTAAATGGCAGTAGTTAGCAATACTTATATGTGGGCTTATTCATGCATGTTATATATATATATATATATATAATATATATATATATATAAAATATATATATATAAAATATATATATATAAAATATATATAAAATATATATATATATATATAAAATATAAGGTTGGATACAGTTGTACACTAACATTTAGTCTAGATCCCTGCCTTTAAAGACTTATAACCTCCTACAAATGAAGAAGGGGAAAGAATAGGGGCTTGATAAAACAGACAAGGACATAACTATTGATGAAAAGCTGCAAAATCTTGAGTTTCCTCTTGTGGGGAAACTAAACTTCACCCACATGTATGAAGTATATGTAGGATCATTGTATTGAATGCACTTTCATGTTCTTTCCCAGATGTCAGCTCTACAAACACAGTTAGAGGAAGGTTGTTCAAAACTTCATTGTTGGCTTTTGCCTTATCTATACTGGCCTTGCTTCTCCAAGGCCAAGGCTGTGTCCAGAGAGCTCTAAGGTAAGGAGGGGGTCAAAGCAGTCTGGTGCAACGTACTTCAGTGTGAGGGACTTGGAGCTGAGCTCCACTCTGTTCCTTGCCTGCTATGTGCCTTTGGGTAGCACATTTGTATCTTCCCAGCTGCACTTGCTTATTTACAATCATAATAAGAGTTTCTAATGAACCATTCAGATAAATATGAAGATTGAAGGAAAACTATTTATTTAGTAGGTAAATTAGAAGTTCTCAGTACTCTGTAAGCTGGATGTTTAGTGATGATAAAGAACTAGTGATAAAAATGACGGAACCTAGGACACTAAATTTATTTGTCAGAATGGTTTTATCTTTAGAAGATACGTACTGAGACATATGGAGGTTCAATATAATATTGTCTTTCATTTTGAATACTGAAATATAAAAAATGACATATATATACATTTGTATGTTGAAATATATATGTATATATACAGATATCTATGTTTGAAATGTTCCATAACAAAAATGATAAAAGCAAACTATTTGAAGAATGGCACAAAGAGAATACCTTTTTCTAAAACGAGTACATATTTTGCACTGTCTTTCTCCTGGGATATTGTCATTTATTCAGGGGGTACACTGGATATACGTAGGCAGCAAAAGGAAGAATGATCGAATAATTTCTCAGCATCCTTAAATTAAAAAAATGGAAACAAGTTCATGCTGCCAAAACTTGGGAAGACCCTCTAGCTGCCCCAACCTGGTCCCTCTTTTATGGTGCCTACTACAATGTGGCTCTGTGTTCACCAGAATCTCACCTACTGTATAACAAGTAGAGTATAACATGCCATACTGGAACGCCATATGGCTACTAACCTCTGAGGTTGGTAGCAACCATCAATGTAGAAATTTAGGAGCAGAATGAGCCTCAGGATAGAACCAGTTCTCACTCAAGCTATATAATTGGCTGTGGAGAGAAACTAAAAAATGTCTCGGAAACCAGATGGATTTGAAATGTTCCATTATTCATAAACAGCTTTTTTTCAACTGTACTTGTTCTCATTCCCAAATTTTCTGCCACCGAAAATTGCTGAGAAAGGTGTGAAAAGGGACAAAAAAAAAAAATCTCTCTCTGCTTTTCTGGAAGGTATATGCCTGCCGCCACAGCATCTGAGGAGCCAGAGGCAATGGCTGGGGGACCCCTTTGTGCCTACTTGTGCTGTATGTGAATATGTATGTGGAGAAGATGTCTATGACGGGGGAGGCAGGAAGAGGGTTGTTGTGAACATGGCCACAGCTAATCACAGACCTTCCAAGTAATACAAGTGTGGAGATTCATCCTTTCCAAATTGCAAAGTGCTGTTTCCCATTTTTGCTTATTCAAATGGGAATTATTGATGTGGTTCTGGGGGAGGGGGTGAATCTCCCCGGGGCAAAAATTGCTATTTACGTCCCACCTTCAGTTACCTACCCCATTCCCCCAGAAGACAGGAGAAGGCAGGGACACTTCTATTGAACTTAGGGAGTTTTTCTAATAAATTAGGATCTGAGCAACAAAAAGAGGCTCACTGGTCTCACTTACAAACAATGGAGGGTGCACAACCCTCTCACACAGGCAGCTTTGCAGTTTGCTAATTTACATACCAGATGAAATGCTAAGAAGGAGAGCACCTTTCAAAGAGTATATTTGTGTCATGAAAGGATAGGGAAGATGAAAATCCAATACAGTAATGAGAAATGCAAGATTATGCAACAACCCTGGTACTGTTCACTCTCCTTAAGAAAAATGCATCTACTCTAGGGATGTTGAGAAAATTTCTTCTTAAGGCATTAGTGTAATTATTGTTTAGAGGAAGTTTGTGTTGTGTGATTTATATTGCAAATTAACCAGTAGATTTGAGGTTGGTAATATACAATGAGCATGAAAGATTAATCCTTTCCATGTTTTCACATAGAAATCTTACTTATCCCGACTGTAGTTCATTTAATCAGAATTGCCTGTGGATACACCTGCTTAAAAACCACAAATAAAAACTTTAAATGTAGTGAAGTTTAACTATCATTAGGATAAAATGCAATGTGTGTTTTGCTGGGTTGCTAATGATTTTATTACAGTTACTTAGTAAACTTTTACATGGCTTAGTCTCAGTTATGGAGACATAGATGATTTGGATAGGACATAATCTGTGAACGATTTAGTTATAACTTAAGAAAATATCTCAGTTTTTGCAGAAAGTGAATTTTCTCATATTTGCTCAATATTCAAGATGTTTTGAAGTTCACTGTGCACATACTGCTTGACAATAGCAACACTTCTACCCCAGTCTTCTTGCTGAGGATTGGTCCTGCTGTGCTCCTCTGAAGTATTTCCTAGAGATGTTTGCCACTCAAATATTCTCCTTTGATTGCTTTCCATAACCTGTATTATTCCACCACACAACATTGCTTAAAATATCTCAAACCATTTTGCCTGGGGAAAATCCTAATGACTGTCACATTCAATCTTCCCTTTCTATAAGCTAAAGGACATTAAGTGACTTGCCCAGGGTCAAAAACCTCTCTACCAAACTGGGACAGGAAACATACTAAGCATGATGTTTTCACATAATGGTGGTAACCATCTTATTGTAGCCCATTTGGTATCATAATCCAATTGCTTTGATTAGAACTCACTTTTTAAATGGTTTGTAAAACTTTTGATAGTGACAAAAGTGCTTCATCTGCTTAATTTTTTTCTCTTACAATGAAATGCTTAAAACACACTAGAAAGGCAATGAGTACATTAATTATATTGGATAGTGATGAGGATTTTTTTTAATTGAGGTGAAATTCTCAATTAAAGTTAAAGTTAACAATTCACAATTTTTTGCAATCACCTCTTTTGTTGCCCTCTTCCTGCCTAGCCCCAGGAAATTACAAATCTGCTTTCTCCCTGTATAGATTTGCCTATTCAAGAAATTGCATATAAATGGAAGCATGAGTATGTGACCTTTTATTTTTGGCTCTTTTCACTCAATATAGTGTTTTGGAGATTCATTTACATCATAGGTTATAACAATACTTCATTTATTTGTGTAGCTAAATAATATCTCATTCTATGTATATATCAAAATTAGTTTGTCCATTTATCAATTAATGGATATTTAGGGTGGCTTCCACTTTTCACCTCTTATAAATAGTGCTGCTATGAATAAGAATGAGCATTTGTTTGAGTAACTATTTTCTCTTCTTTTAGTTATATACCTGGGAGTGGAATTGCTGATTCATATGGTAATTGATACATTGGGATTCTCAGGAGGCAAGGTCAAGGGTCATTTGTTCAGCACTTAGATGGAAATCAGAGGTGGAAATCTCATTTGTAGAGAATGGAAAGGAGAGAAAACATGGGGGACATGCAGCAGGACCTGGAAACTGGTAGTCCCCCAAGTTGGGTTGGATAGCAGGTTTTGTAGTTTTTTTTTACTATCAGTGGAAGGAGTATGTTTTGATGCTAGATTTTGGCACAAACAGGTGTTTCTTGAGCAGGATAGGGGGCATTTCTCCCTGGCTAATCACTGTGTTTGGGGGTACACATGGACCTTTCTCTTGCATTGTGCCCTTCAGTAATTCCCTATTTAACTTTCTGAGGAAGTGTCAAACTTTTTCCATGGGAGATGAATCATTCTAGGAGGAAAGCCATTTTTAGGGTAAGAAAATTATAAAATACAATTTGATGTTTGTGCATGAAAAAAAATGCCCCTTAACAGTTTGACAAGAACTGCTGGGCAAAGGTTCCCATTTATACACCTTCCGTATTTACAGGAGAGAACTCTGGCATATCTAGGTTGTATGGAATGAATTTCTCAGAATGTATTCAATTTGCAGACTCCCACATGTTCCTAACAATGCCTTCAACCTTGATTTCTCAGATAAACAGTAGCACCACTAGGCAGAGTTGTTCATGTTGTACATAACCTATACCGCCATATGCAACAGCCTGGGTGAAGGAGTATTTGACTCCAAACTTGGCCCTTTCTGATGTACATAGCAACCTACCCTAACTTCCTCACTCATCTTTAGGAATGCATGTACCTTCTTTACTTCTCAATCAACAATTATAATGTGTCTTTAACGTAATATACAAGTCCATATCTACCAAAGGGATTCCTGAATGTATGAAATGCAGCCTTATTCTCAAAAAACTCATGGATACATAGAAAAATGAAACCAACATGCTTGACAAATCTACAAACAGTATTGAGGGTAAATATTAAAAAGTTCTAGAGAAGAACAATGTGGTTAAATGATTAAGGAAGATTACAAAAAGGACAAGTTTTGAATTAGTTTCTGGAGACAGGGTCTTAATTAAAAGATTGGGAGGAAAGAAACTGCCATTCCTAATGTGTTGTTCTGAGTGTGAACAGGTGCAAA
The DNA here is from genome assembly GCF_047511655.1 of Castor canadensis. Classification (NCBI taxonomy): domain Eukaryota; kingdom Metazoa; phylum Chordata; class Mammalia; order Rodentia; family Castoridae; genus Castor; species Castor canadensis. Next base: position 34,455,689 of record NC_133404.1, on the reverse strand, counting down.
GCAGCTGTTAGTGTGAGTCTGAGAAAAGACAGAGAGACAGAGTCTATGTATCAAATTAGTGAGAGGTATGAGTTTGTAGTGACACTCTGAACCCAGCTGGTTGAAGATTCTAATGTGAATTTGGTCTTCATTTTGGAAATAAAGAGTCTCGAAAGGGCAAAGATGATGAAAAGCAATCTCTTAGCTCAATCAGCCCTGCAGGATGGACTGATAATAGAGGAGACTTACAAAGCTTTCATTGTTTACCAGACATGATTTGCTACGAAAGGATCTGAATTAAGGTACAGACAGAAGAAACTGCAGGTGGATGATGAATCTCAATGGTAAAGTCAAGAAGACTTGGTGACTACTATGGTTTGGTCTTCACAGGGAGGAAATTGAGTTAATGGTGACTGTGAGGCTTCAAGGCTGCAGGGCTAATAACTGATGGCATTCTGTACAGAGCTAGTTCACCTGGAACAAGGAAGGAGATGAAAAATGTTGGGTCCATTTGTAGTGAGACACTGAAGCAGAGATGTGGGACATTGTCCCTGCAGCATAGAGACTATGTCTAGATGAACTTCTATCCTTTCCATTGAAAAGGCTTTAGGAAGTTGTTTTCATAAGGTAATATTTGATGACAGTTGAAAGCAAATAAGATTTTTAAGGATGTGTGCTTAAGTCTCCCTATTTGGGGACATTCACTTTGTTAACCCTAGGCAATATTTGGATATTTTTATTTCAGTGAGATATATATGTCAAAATGCTGGTTGTGAATCTTCCCCACTTCTCCTCACTCTTCAGACCATTCAAAAGCAATGCTAACAGAGGAATGACTGACTATAGAGCAAACTACTACATATTTTATGAAGAACTGGAAGAGAAGTGTTAAAAGTCTCCAAATATCATGAAATGATAAGAAGATGGAAATACTACCCTGGCTTGATTACTATATATTGTGTACATGTGTTGAAATCTCATACTCTATCCTACATCCATACTACTACTTCTATTAATCAAAAATAAAAATAAATCAGTAATCTTTAAAGAGCAATGCTAAGCAGAATCCATATTTTAGCCCCACTGCCTCTTGCACACTCCATTCCACCTGAACTTGTGGCTCTACCATCTTCTGGATGATTTCAAGACCAATCTTTGGGAGTTCAGCAAGGAGGTCTCTTGACTATGGTGTAGAGCTAAGCTTCTTTGGAATCAACCAGGTAGTAGTTCTAACCTGAATAGGGGCTCTTGTGATATTTTCAATTACTTTCTCCAGGGGTAGAATTTGACACTGTAGGAGAAAAGAAATCAATGAACATACCACTTTGTTTTATTTAGCATCAAGAGAGACTAACTTCTTTGTTTTTTTATTTTATCTAAATGTTTACTTGTTTTTATTTATTTATTTATTTTTGGTGGTACTGGGATTTGAACTCAGGAACTCAGGCCTTCAAGCTTGCTATGAGTCATGCCCCCAGCCCCTAACTTCTTTATAATCTAAAGAGATGCTTGGCAAAATAGAACAATGGACAATGGTCTCTATGTAAATGAAATTAATTACACATTTTTAGATATTACTCATTCCACTATGCTGTCTTCCAGACAACATTGCAAATATTGCTTAAGAGAAATGATCATAATTGATTGACTCAGCTGTTTCTAAGAACAGGTAAAATTATTGCATGGTAGAGCCCAGCATTTCTAATCTCTATTGCAGAATTCTACATAATCTTTCATAGTATAATAAGAGCTAATAACAGCACAAATGATAACATTTTCAGGTAGTTTTTCTCTGTAAAGCCTTAGGCTGAAGATTATCTTGTTTACTTCTCACAATAGGTGCATGATTATTAACCCAATTTTATAGTTTGTAAAACTCATGCATAGAGAAGCCCAAGTTTTTTGGTCAGAATGTTTTTAATGTGTACCCTTAACCTTAACTGGGGTAAAGAGAATGGAGGGGAGAATATTAAGGTATAAAAAAGGGACTTGGAGTAGAAAGATGTAAGAATGATTGTATTAAAACACATTGCACATTGTGTATCAAAGAGGCACACCAAGGAGAACACAGACTAAGAAAAGACATGAATTAAGGAAAAAGGAAGTCATGAGTAGAACTTTGACAGAGTGCATGTTTAGATTTGTCATGATAGTAAAAATCAGATTCAGAAAGTTAAGGTGTGATTGGAGAATGAAGATGTCACAGAATACTTTTAAAATTTCATCCTAGGCAGTATACAGTGAAAAGGCAAAGTGTTAGGTAGCACTAAAGAGCCAAATATGCTTTCCTCAATACAGGGAGTTGCACATAAGAAAGGCAAGAATGCAGCTTGTCAGCTGAAAGGGAAGACAAAAGATGGTGGAGAAAAGAAGTTTGAAGGAGGACTTGGGATAAGGAACTCAGGTCAAGAAGTAAATACTTGGAGGGAGGACACATATGTTGAAGGTTTAGTTTCCAGTCCATGTCACTATTGATAGCGGTAGAACTTTTAAATGGTGGGTCCTAATGAAAGGAAGTTAGGTCATTTGGGGTATGCCCTTAGAGAGGATATACAGACCCCGACCACCATGAGATGAGAGGTTACCTCCACATATGCACCCACCATGATATGTTGCCTCGCCACAGGACAAAAAACAATGGTGCCAACTGAAACCTCTGAAACTGTGAACCCAAACAAGACTTTCTTCTTATACAAGTTGCTTATTTCAGGTAAATTCACTGACATAAGAAGATAAACCTCTCTTCTTCTAAGAGAGGAGAAAGATAAAATTGAATGAATACTTAAAATTGAAAACCTACTACCATCTTTCTCAAATCAACTTTGTAATTATTTGTTTGTTCATTTTAGTGACAAAGAATTTCCCTCTCCCACCACTCAAGCTTGGTAAGCTTAGACTACATCTGAGGCCCTCTGGGTGTCCTCATATCCATTTCCAATACCGATGATTAAATCCCTATCTAGTAGCCTCTTTCCATTCCCACCAGTAATTGTAGTCTCCCCACTAGCTTGTAGTGTTTTGATAACAATGCCATTTATTGAACCCTTTCTTGTGCCATACCCTGTGGTTAAGCCTCAGAACAGCACTGCAGGACAGAGGTATTATGACACCATTTTGTGGGAGGACACAAGGCATTAAATGGAGAGCAACTTGCTGGAATCCACTTGATAATAGGTGAAGAACCAAAAACTGAACTCATTCTGTCTGACAGCCATGCTTTTTCCTTAAGACACCATACTCTCAAGTGTATATCCCTCTTATTTTACAAAGCAAAGAAAATAGATATAACAGTCATGATGGAAACTGGACTAGAGACTAAACAGAGATAAACACCCATACTGATGGGACCACTGGATTTGGATAGTGGGAGTCTGTATTGGTCACTTCTATCTAATTCATTGACTTCCTTTAGCAAGGATTTGCAGTCTGCAGTGAGAACAGAAGATGGAGTGTAACTTCACAGGAAGCATCACCATGGCAAAGGGGACAAGCAAGCTGGAGTCCAAATGACAAATCAGATTTGTGATTCTCAGATGTATGGAGATAAGTGAAGCACACTCACATAACAGTTCAGTTGGGACGGAGACTTCACTTCTTCATTTTCAACCTTGAACTTGTAATTTTTTTCTTTTATTTCTCATGTTTCAACCTCCTGTTATTGTTGATCTCAATTTATTCTTCCTCATCTGAAGCAATTTTTTATTTGTATTGTATACTTTCCTTTAGTTCAATTACTAAAGTAAGATAAAAAGAGTGCCAATATTATATATATGTGTGTGTATATACATATGATATATATACACACATGTATTTATACTATATACACATGTGTGTACCTTATACCTACTGTATATGGACTCTGGCTTTGTATAAGTATACACACAAATATATATATATATATATATATATATACACATACACATATATATACACATATATAACACTGTCCATATATACGTTTAACACTCTACACTAAAACCAATTTACTGTTTTCAAGTTTTTTGCTTTCTGCGTGTTCCTTGCAAAATAACATGAGTTCTAAATATTTCCAATGAGAAAAGAGATAATACATTTCCTTGTGTTTGTGTGTGTGTGTGTCGCTGCTCCGTAGCATTCATAATTCCCATTTTTATGACTGCTAATACTCTGTCAGTTGGCCTCATTATCCTCTAACCTATCTCCTCAGTTGAATATTTAACCTTTTCTTCAACTTTTACTATGACAATCAATATTGCAAGATAATATTCATGAAGAAAGAAGTTTCTTTGAGAATTGTTTCCTTAGTTGAAAATTTTAGAAGTGGCGTTAACAGGTCTACAGGTTCTCTTTGGAACATCAGTGTTTATATCACATTAGTTAATCTTCCATCATTCCTCTTCACCCCTCCCATATACAAGCTAATTACTTCTTCAAATGTGGATTCTCAAAGATAAAGCAATAACTGTAACATCACATCACACCTCTTTTTGCTAAATTGTGAATTATGTAGAAGGCACATGCAATTGGAGGAACTGTTTATGGCTGTAGAGCACAGCATTTGAAGTACTTCTATATATTTCTTAATAATTACTATACCATACTCCTTTACTTCCATTGGAAATTATTTATGCATTCAAGAATACTTACTTTCTGGCCAATGCCACCCCTTGCCATTGGATTTTTAATAATATAAGAGAGCACTCAGTGACAAGAGTGGTGATGAAAGCAAGGCCAACTGGCAACAGGGGTACTAAGGAGAATCCCCTAACTCAAGAGGTCACAGAGAATATGATTTTTTTCCCTTAATGACAAAATTGCACCAGTAAAGATATACATTAAAGGCTTTCCGTTTGGAGGGCATAATTTAGGATTTTAAGATTTATTTTCTAAGTCTTACTATAGTACAAATTTTTCAATCCCAAATAGTATAGGAGGAGGTATTTTTACCCTGATGTTATTATTTTCATTAAAAAGTGAATAACTGGGCCAGGCACCAGTGACTCATGCTGATAATCCTAGCTACTTGGGAGGATGAACTTGGGAGAATTGTGGTTCAATGATAGCCAGGATGAATAGCAAGACCCTATCTCAAGCATTAGGTAAGCAGATTGGTGCATGCCTGTCACCCCAGCTATGAGGGAAGCTGAAGTCTGGATGATCACTCTTCTAAGCCAGCCCAAGGGGAAAACACTCACAAGGGCTTATTTCCACAAATAAAAGCTGAGAATGTTGGTGGGTCTGTCATCCCAACAATGACAGGAAGCATATAATTGGTGGATCATGGCCCATGCCACCTAGGCAAAAAAATGAGGTCCAATCTCTAAAATAACCAGAGCAAAAAGGGCAAGAAGTGTGGCTCAGGGGGTAGAATGCCTGCCTAGCAAGAATGGAGCCCTGAGCTCAAACTCCAATAACCACCAAAAAGACAAACAAGCTAAAACAGTGAATAACTAAAAGAACATATCCTAAAATGAGATAGGAATACTTAAAAACATATTCATTTCGTGGATGTCAGTTAGTGAGAACTATTCTTTTGGATGGTTACCTGAAGTCATTGGAAAGATGAAATTACAACTTAAAAGACTGTGAACAGTGACTAGTGACTAGTGACTAGTGACTACCCTCCATCTACCTTCAGCTCTTACAGACGTTTTTTTCATTGGCATTTACTTCATTGTTACTTTAAGAGAATGGCAGTAAAATCTAAAGAATTTCTCCTTTTGGAAAATAAAACGATTGGACTCATTGTTTTGTTATGCTCTTGACTTGCCTGTGTAGCCCTACAAACATGATAAAAATTTCCACTATTATCTTGTGTTGGGTATTTAGGATGTTTTTCTGCATGCAAAAGGAAGAGTAAACTTCATAAAATATTAATGTCACATTTTAATCAAAATGAAAATTCCAGATTTATCCCCCCCAACCCCAATCTTCTTTTCTCTTGAAACGTTTGGCCTTTTTTCCTAATAATCTTTTAATTGTGTGAGGTTCTGTGTTGCTTTTTTTTTTTTTTTCTGTTTCGTGGAATGGTTCCTGCCATTTCTATTCTTTGGTAAGATCACTAATGTTTTTAACACCTTTAGAAGCCTGGCCCACCACTACCACCAAAGAATGACCACATTTGCTATATGAATCATCCTGCTTCATCCTGATTGTAGAACAAAAACCAAAGGCAGCTTATTCCCCAGAGATGGAAGTCACTACTAAATCAGGAAAAGGCAGGACATGGGTGATTCTGAGAAAAGCATGCCCTCCCAGTACTCTTAGGAAGCAGTGACATAAGGCAACTCAATCAAGGGAGACAGTTAAGTCTGTGCTCACTTAACCTAGTCACAAGTTCCTAATCCTTAAGCAACATGGCAGTTTCATCACAATTTAAGTGAAATTTAAAGCATGATCATGGTAGAAAATGAAGAAATGTTATAGGAAAATGAGAATTCATTACAGAATGAATATGAAGGAAAAATTTGTCTTTGAGTTTAGTTGAGGACATGCCTACATGTTTTGCCCAGGAGTTGTGACTTGAGTTTTGGAAGACTTGTTTCCAAGAAGATTTTGAATCATCATTGATTTTATACTAACCTATGGTAGAATAGAGATGAATTCAAATTGAAAGTTGAGAGAAGTCATCCTTTGAGGAATGGGTATAAGAACATTTAGAGAACTTCAAAAATATGGAATAGATAATAACAGTAGCTAGTGTTCTGAAAAGGCTCAGAGTCAGGGTCACAAAACTCTGGATTTAGGATTTCTATACATTGCTGTAAAAGTAATTACTTGGCAGAGAAAGTGGATAGAAGCCTTTAAATAGAGAAAGGCAGAGAAGAGAGCCAGCTTCTAGAGGCGTGAAGAGTTTCAGCTCACTTTCCCGTATCAGTTTCTGGCCACTGCACCTCTCTTCCTTCATTTACTGAAGTCACTGGGATGAATCTGTTTCTGGGATGCAAAAGAAAGCCTTCACCTCTATCCCTGACCCAACACATGGCCTGCTATGTTTATATCAAGGATACACTTGAATTCTTAGAAATTCCCTATAAATATTCCCAGATACCTGAAAGGGGAAAGAAAGTAGCAAGAAAGGATCAATTAGAATGTGCGTTAAAAGATACAGCAATAGTGAAGTCAGGGAGAAATAAGAAATACACCTCATGCTCTGCCTTCTTATTTGTACAAACAACAACAAAATAGGAGTTCACAGTGGTGCCCTGGAGAGAGTTATCCTTTCTTTGGCATTTTGATTCCTCTTTGAGATTTAGTTTCATTTTCAGTGATTTCTTGGGTGAGTAAAATAACACTTCACTCAAGAGTTAAAAGGGGTCAGTTTGGGTCTCCTCAGGGCGCTTTGGATCTTTCTTGCTGACCTGGAATTAGAGTACATACATCTGAGTGCTGTTCCAACCACCCAACACACCATGAAATACGTTTTCCGCTACAATGATATTGCTGGCAGTGCATAAAACAAATGGACTGGGTCAGAAATAGCTTGACTCCACCTTCAAATGGATTCATTTGGATGTATGGTACTTTGGAGAGTACTTCCAAACTTTCTTGTGTGAAAATTTTTATTTGAACTTAATTTCCATGTAAACAAGCTTTTCACTAATTTATTTCATCCCTAGGCAGTCATAGGAAGTGAGTTCTAAATCAGAAGTCCCAAGACAGAGTTGAGAAAACTGAGGTAGAAGCTCTAAGGTCTTGTTTCAAGTCTCCAGTTGGCAAAGAGCTAGGCTAAGATGTAATTCAGGTTCCTGGATTTTTCAAGTTTTTCTATTTTCTATTCCGCTACTCTGACCCATCTAGTTCGAAATTGCATAAGTTGAGGTTTTTGTTTCACTTCAACCGAAAGTAAATCCATGTAACCACAGGTTAGACAAAATACAAATTAATTTTCCTCCATAGGACAAGAAATTTAGAGCTAATAGTCTGGAGTTGGTAGAAGAGGAATGCTTCCTGGTTTCCCATTGTGGAGAGGCACATGAGGGCAGTTAGAGTTCCAGTCATCATGACTATAACACAGACCACAGAGAAGAGTTCAAAGTAAAATGAAAAAGTGGTACCTACATCAGAGAAGGAAAACACTTCCTAGAAACGAACAGAAGCATGTTTCATATGATCATTGCGAATTACCTAACCTCCTTATAAATGTAATTTTTATTTGCTAAAAATGCAGTCTCCAGCCAAAAAAAAAAAAAGGTTCTGCCAGTCAGAAGGAAAGGGAGAATGGAATTTGCAAAAGCACTCAAAAATATTTCTCTACAAACACTTATACATCCATTTCAAAATTAATCAGACATTTTCTTTGGAGTATTTGTGTTCCAATGCATTCTGTATTCCCCACTTTACGTTCATAGTTTAGTACATATATGCATGCTGACTGATCTGTGGTCATTTTGACTGACTCTTGTCCAGCTACATAAGACATTGTATGAAGACCACACAATTTGACAATTAAACCCAAGATTTACTTGTCATAATTGTTTTGAAGTTTCCTTTGTTTATATATAATTACTGGATAACATTACAAAAATATTTTTAGAATAGAAAGAAAAGAGTTTGAAACATATAATTCAACTATTTTCATGTGCTGGATAAAGGCAACAAAAATGACAGGATTACAGGCATCTGATATTTTAGCCATTTAGATGATGTTTTCAAAGTTGGAAGCTGACTATCCCTATAGACATGTGCCTCCCTCAGTTACTCATCTCCACGGCTGATTCCCATTCTTAACCTTTCCTCTTGGCAGTGAAAATTAAATGGCTCGTAATTCACAATCTCAGCCTTTGAGAGGAAATTTATAACCAAAAAAAGTTTACAATGTTCCTTTCGTTTCTCTTGGCCTTCTCTTCCTATCCACTAAAATCCTTCTTCTAGAGTCTGGTATTTTACAGGGAACTTGATGTACCCAGGTCTTGCTGAGCCAGTGAAGTTGTTCACAAAAGATTGGATCAAAATCTTCCCAGCCATCACACTGGTTAATTCATCCCAGATTATGTGCACAAGAACTATCCAGAAGACACAGCCATTATCTAACACAGAGGTAGAGTGGGGTACAGTGGGAGGAGGATCAGATGAAAAGGACACAGCAGTAATGACTGCAGAAGAATGAGCAATGGGTTTGGAAAATAGTGTGAGTATCAGGAGTATAAATAAGCCCAGGTTAGAGGCTTCAAGAACAGAGTTCAACAATGATTCAGTGAGAGAGTAAGCAGGATAGTAAGAAAAGAGTGTGGGATTTAGAAATGAAGAAATAATCAATGCTAAGGTCATTTTACAGGAGTGGTGGTAGAGAAAACAAAAGATGTGCTCAGTATAAATGTCCGCGAGGATGCGGGGAAAAAGGAACCCTCTTACACTGTTGGTGGGAATGTAAACTAGTACAACCACTCTGGAAAAATATTTGGAGGCTACTTAAAAAGCTAAATATTGATCTACCATTTGGTCCAGCAATACTACTCTTGGGGATATACCCAAAAGACTGTGACACAGGTTACTCCAGAGGCACCTGCACACCCATGTTTACTGCAGCACTATTCACAATAGCCAAGTTATGGAAACAGCCAAGATGCCCCACTAGTGATGAATGGATCAAGAAAATGTGGTATCTATATACAATGGAATTTTATGCAGCCATGAAGAAGAACAAAATGTTATCATTCGCTGGTAAATGGATGGAATTGGAGAACATCATTCTGAGTGAGGTTAGCCTGGCCCAAAAGACCAAAAATCACATGTTCTCCCTCATATGTGGACATTAGATTAAGGCCAAACACAACAAGGGTGTTGGACTTTGAGCACACGATAAAAGTGAGAGCACACAAGGGAGGGGTGAGGATAGGTAAGACACCTAAAAAATTAGCTAGCATTTGTTGCCCTCAATGCAGAGAAACTAAAGCAGATACTTTAAAGCAACTGAGGCCAATAGGAAAAGGGGACCAGGAACTAGAGAAAAGGTTAGATCAAAAAGAATTAACCTAGAAGGTAACACACACGCACAGGAAATTAATGTGAATCAACTCCCTGTATAGCTATCCTTATCTCAACTAGCAAAAACCCTTGTTCCTTCCTATTATGGCTTATACTCTCTCTTCAACAAAATTAGAGATAAGGGCAAAATAGTTTCTGCCAGGTATTGAGGGGGTGGGGGGGGAGAAGGAAGGGGCAGGTTGGGTGGTAAGGGAGAGGGTGGGGGCAGGGGGGAGAAATGACCCAAGCATTGTATGCACATATGAATAAAAAAACAATTAAAAAAATAAAGTAAAAAAAAAAAGAAAAAGGAAACTGAAAGTGCAAACATCAATGGTTGGTCATTTTTGAAAGGTTTCTCAACAAAAGGCAAGGGGAAAGATGGGTGGAGCCCACAGTTGGTTTGGTTACTTATTAATATGGTAAAATATTCAGCAAAGTTTTAGTCTATAGGGAGACAGAGAACTGAGGAAGGATGGAGACTAGTCTATAAGAAGTTGGAAAAAGGGCACGATGAGATGGCATATTAAATTAGTATTTCATTAACATCAGGAAAAATGATTTTCTATAATGGTCCCATTATATAGAGGACCTTCACACTTAAATATTAAAACAACCACGTGCATACAAATATACCTTTACAGAAATCACAGATATACATGTGTTGTGTTAAACACCTCAGTACATAAAACCTAAAAATGTACATGGGTCATTTATAAAAGTGATTATTTAGATAATAATAATACACGATGATAATATAATACATTTTAGAGTTCTTTAAATGTTTACCTGTCTACTCACACAATGAAATAAAATATCATGTCTTGAAGATTTCTATTTTTTTTTTCATTTTCTAGCCAAACACATCATGAAAAATGTAGGTTTTATAGTTATTTGGTGCTATACAAATAGAAAGAGAAATATGAAAATATTATTGTCCTATGTTCTCTATTATTGTTATGAAACATTGAGGGGGTATCTAATGGAAGAATATACATTTTATGCAATTTGTATATTGTTTTTAAGACTTTGGTTCCTTAATTTCCTAAAGTCTAACTATATGTCCAATATAGCATTGCTTCTAATTTTTTATGTTTCAATTTCTTGTCTTCTAAATGTAAGGAGCAATTCCTTTGTAAAATGGCAAAACATTAGCTTTTAAAAGAACCTTCCCTTTATCTGCCCTCGGTTCTCTCAATCTCTTCCCTCTGTACTAGATCTCATCTTTATTTCCTCCATCTCCATTTTCGTGCTGGATTCTTGATAAATATTTTCTAATAAAAGATTTTTTTACCTATGCCTAACTTGTAGTTTATTTTTTCTTGTATTCATTTTTCTTCTTTTCATGACTATATTTCATAATTGTGGTTTAGCTTTTTTTCCCATATTTTGTCTATTAGTACTATTTTTTTGGTATGTCTTATTCTGATCTGATTTAAACCTCTGTTAAATCTGTGGTATCTTAAAGCATCTTAATTATATTTCTTAGATCTCCAAACTTGTTTGTTGCTTTCCTGATTTTTCATCTTGGAAGAGTTTTTATTTATCTTTTTGTTTTGCTTTGTGGATACAACCTCAACAAGGATGAGAGTACTTTTCTCAGCAAGGTAAGTCATCTTTACGATTTAGTTTTCCACAAAAGGAGAATGGAGACTGATGACTAAATCATTTGCCTAAAAGAGGAAAAAAAGATGACCAGTTTAAGTTTTGCTCAGAGCCTCAAGGAACCTTTGACTCTATTGTTCATCTACCCTGAGAGTAGAATAATCACATAAAAATTGAAATTGAATTATGCTTTTCTTAGTTCAGGTTACTATAACAAAATACTATATACTGGGTAGCTTTTAAACAACAAAAATGTATTTTTTTCCAGTTCTGGAGGCTGGAAATTCCAAGGTCAAAGTGACAGAGACTCAGTGTCTGGTGAGAACAGGGTGCCTCTCCTTGTGTCATCCTGGGGTAGGAGGGAAAAATGAACTCCTTTGTATCAGGGTACTAATCTCATTCCCAAGAGCTCATCCCCACAGACCTCATCTCCTAATAAATTACTTGGGGGTTAGAGTTTCAACATAAGAATTTGGAGATGCCAGAATGTAGCCCACGAAGCATTATAATAATGCTTAATAATTAATAAAGATTATTAATGCCCTGCTTAATAATCTTTAGGATAAGAAGTCTTTTCACTCCAGTAGAAACTGGGTAGAGCCTAATCAAATCATTTGTTTCTACATGGCGTGCAACCAAACTACAATTCCAAATGTATTTGTATCCTGGTGGATATTAGTTCTCATCAATGATATTATGCTTAAGAGCTTTTATTGGTCAAGACTATTAAAAACATGTGGAACTCTGTGTATCTCTCCCCACCCCAACCTCCCTGGCTTTGTAGAGCTGAAGTTTTGTATCCATATCATTATCACTATATCAGACTATGAGATTTATAAGCTAGTATAAACTTTTATTTTTCTTATGCCATTTAGATTTGGAGATTTATTTGTTACTGCAGCATAGACTAACCCACCCCGACTAATACACTTGGACTTCAAGGTGCTCCATGATATCTTTCTCAGCTATGGCTCCAGGATCACTGTGTATGACTTTTTTTTTTTTTTTTTTTAACAGCCGCATCACACAGGTATTCTTCCCTTTAGTAAATACAGTTGTCTTTTGCTACTTTGGGACTTTTGCATATGTTAGTACTCTGTTGGGGACACAATTCATGTACTCATTGCTTAACTTCATATTTAATTCTCAGATCATATAACACCTCCTTGGGAAGTCATCCCTTGTTCTCCATTCTAAATCATGTGCTTTCATTGCTTGTATTTTTCATAGAACTGTATTTTTCCTTAGTCGCATTTCATTCAATAACTGTCTGTACCATGTCTTTCTCCCCTCACTAGCCTGTATGGAATATATGTATAAAGAAAATAACTGTTTTATTCATTGCTATTTACAGGACACAAGATGGGGTGCAATATACATATTTATTAATATTTGCTAGCAACAAAACTTAATTATTGAATAAATTCACTGTTTATTTGGAACTTTTTTTTTGAGGGGGGTGGGACCGGGGTTTGAAGCTTCATGCTTGCTAGGCAGGTACTCTGCCACTTGAGCCACTCAGCCAGCTCAAATTTTGCGTGGGATATTTTAGAGATAGGGTCTCAACTATTTTCCCAAGCTGGCTTCAAACCACGACGCTCCTGTCCTCTGCCTCCTGAGTAGCTAGAATTCCAGGCATGAGTCAGTGGCACCTGGCTCTTATTTGGAACTCATTAACTTGTTAATCTCCTAAATAAAGAAGTCTGGTATGCATTATTTTGTGAAATGTGAGGAGAAAGGTCTTATGAGAAGGGACAATTTGAATAAGATAGTGCTAGGGCTGAATATGGTTTGAGTGCATTCACAAAGTTTCTTGTGTTAGAAGCTTATTGCCCAGTGTGGAACCTGGAGCTGAGGGGAAGGCAATGATATGATGAGCGCTCCATTCTCATAAACGGATTAATGCTTTTCTCATCAATGTGCATTCTCAGAGAATGATTTCCTACAAAGATTGTGACCCTGCCTCCTCCCTCATCTCTTGATTCTCCACTTGCACACGTTCTGTTTCTCCACCATACCTGATGTAACCAGCAGGTCCTGGGCAGGATAATGGCCTTTTGCTGTTTGGATCCTCCAGCCACTTAAATTTCTTTCCTTTACAAGTTAAGTTTCTCAGCCGCAGTTATTTTGTTATAGCAACACATAATGGACTGAGACAATATATCTGCAAGTCTTCTGAAATCCTCTTTGAAATTAGCAAGCTATTTTTAATAATTATAATTTCAAAACCATAAATTCTGAAGACATACATAGAAGTGTATTTCAGTAACTAATGGATGGCGATAATCACATATGCCACAGAGTTTTAACTGAAAAGAAATATATATATATATATATATATATATATATATACAGTACACATATATAACACACAAATATTACATATATATTTCAATGATTACATAGCTTATGATATCTCTCACACCATAAACAATTTAAGGACAGAATTTTTCTTATTTTCTTCATGTCTTTGGATATTGATAGCATACAGTTTATTATATTCTAGATGCTCAATATTTTATGCAAAAGTAAACGAATGATTTCGTGCGTTTATTTTCATGTAATTTATGAGTGCTTATAAGTAATGACCTCTGCACAAATCAAAGATAAATTACAATAGGAATTTAATTCTAGAACCACATTGTCCTTAAGAAATGGCTTGTCTACAGGCTCCTACTAGAATAAGATGATTTAATAAGCAAAATGTCAATAGAGTAAGAGATTGCTGAAATTCCAAGTGAAGTCCAGGAAAACATAAATTACAAAGAAATGATAATGCAGTCATGACCCGTTTGGTGTCCTTATTACTGCTCTAAAATTTCCACGACCAGATTTATGCTGTAGTCATTCCAGGCTACACACAGACATGTTGACAATTGGTTTCAGTGGTAAGTGTAATTGTGTTGTTCATTTCAATGTGTGAGATGATGCTGGATGATTAGAGAAACCATTGCTTTTTCAAAATATATATAAGAGCTATTTCTTTTAATGGCAAATTAGTTGTTTGTGCTAATTTATAAGAGAAAATACTCAATTAAACCATTGAAATGTAAACTTGAGGGACCGACTGGGTAAGGTATTCAACATAAGGCCACTCTGGCTTTTGATCTCTTGAAAACAAAAACAAAAACAAAAGAAAGTAAAGAAAAAGTGAGATACATTGAACCAAAGAAAAGAGAAATCAGCAGTGTCCTGAGTGAAATCCAGTATTTGAAAGGAAATTTTAAATAACACATGCAGGAGTCAAGGCAAATACCCCAAACCTCAAATTCTCAGAAGGTCGAGAAGGATACCGTGTGTGTGTGTGTGTGTGTGTGTGTGTGTGTGTGTGTGTGTGTGTTATTGCCTTACAGGTTAAACTCAGCAAACTCCCCTCTCACTGAGAAATTCAAACCTCAGAACATGCTACACCTTGGGTCTGAAACTGATGGATGTATATCACCACGAGGAGCTGAAATTATTTCTCATTGTCAACTTTATCCCTGTCAGAATGTGGGTGTATGCAAGGTGCAGAGTGAAGAGAATATGAAAGTTCAGTTCTAGCCCCCAAAGCTTGGAAGAAATCAAATATATTGAGCAGAGCTGGGTCCTTTGCTGTCAAGCTGATTAGCTCATTTTAAACAAACAGCTTTACACTCTTGTTTCACACTGCTAACTCATCTGATCCCTGACCTTGTCCGCATTTCTGGGGTTGGTACGGGACTTGTCTGGAGACAATCTGACCAATAGTCAAAACAGGGACTAGAACTCCCCTCAGAGGGCCCCACTCTCTTCAGGGTGATTGCTTCTTTGTGCCGTAAACTTCTGACCCACGCCAGCTTTTAATTCATTATTCATCAATTTTCTTAGTCCACTTTAACAAAAAAGGGGGTAGGGTTGCTACTCAAATAAGAGGGGGTGGAGGGTGGGGAGTGGGGCGAGTGGCATTCTGAAGAAAAAGGACAACCCTGTCAAAACATGACAGCTGATCCAATGCCTGTTTTACACTATTCATAGAAAATGCCAACTTCTGTAAATAGTAACCACATGTACATTGGTTTCACAGACTCAATGTTCTTCTGCAAAATGAGACGTTTTGTATTTTAGTGTGTCATCAAAGGCAATGAAAATATCGTTCTAGCCTTCTAGGCTTAACCCTGTGAGCTCTCCATTACTCAAAGTTCAATGGGAAGATCACCCATCCTTGCCCAGATAGCATGGACAGCACCCCGAGCCCAGGCACATCCACCACACAGAAAGACAGTTTGATTCACAAAAACGGTTCCCTGCACATTTTTATTTGTAGCCACCAGATCATTACAGTGACAAGCCCAAATCTGATGTTTATAAATTTGTTTGTGTGGCCACGTGGAGGGGGATGAGGAAAAAAACAGTTTCAGGGAATTAGAGAGGAGGGTAGATGTGTAAAACTGAACAAGGGATGGAGGAATTGTTCCCAGAAGACTTGGTTTGGTGGCAACAAATTGGCTGGGGGCTGGGCCGTGCTGATGCTTCTGGAATGTTCTACTTGACTGTTGGCTTGAAAGTAGCCTCTTGTTTATCTTCCCCTCCTTAACAAGCAGGCTCTGCAGAAGCTGCAGTAAATCTCTTTTGGTCTGGAGGCTTCAACCCTTGGGACTTTGTCCTTCTGCCCCCAGAATTTGCTGGCTTCTCCCCCCTCTGTCTTCATGTTCTCTTGTGTTTGACAATTATTTCAAAATGTCTGTACTTGGCCTCTTGATGAAAAACAAAAGATCCCATAAAGTACAAGGAAACTTCTATTTCCATGAGACACAGCACACAGGCAAGCCAGCATGTCCCCAGGAAACGGCATGGGCCCGCTCTATTTCCCAACTGAAGGGAGATAATAAATGGCAGAGGCTTCTGCCTACAGCCATCATGACATAGGACCCAGCTTATCCTTTTTAATGGCAATAAATAAATGACGGAAGTTTTAGGCATCAGAGTAGTGAATTGGTGGCTAAGCCTCAGGCTTTTATCTCCCTGACCCCTGTTTGAACTCAACCTTGGTTCCTAAGTGCAGGGCAGACAAAGTGGGGTGGGAAGAAGGTTTCTTATCAACACGAACACCCCTTCCAGCCCAACATAAAGAAATATGATGCCCTGTATATGCTTGTGACTCAGGGGCAGCAGGGACAAGGGGAAGATTTGTAGGAACAAAGTGAGAAGAGGGCTAAATGCCAGTTATTATTTCTGGATGTCTTCCATTGGTTTAAGAATTTAATAGGGAACAGAGTAAGAAATTTCAATAGTATTTACTGAGTAGGGACCCATTGTGTATAGGGTACTGTGCGTACAACCAGGGATACAAATTTAAAAAGAAATTGTTTCAGGACCTTGGAAATAATGAATCCTTATGCCTATGAATGTTTATTAAACCACAGATTTACCAATACTGTGTTTAAACACTTTATACACATCATTTCACTTAATCCTCACAGATCCTTAGCAATTATGGTTTCTTCCTAATTTTGCACATGAGGAAGCTGTGGATTAGACAAGTTTTATAGTTTATCTAAAGTTAAAACATGGCAAAGTTAGAATAAAAATCCCAATCATTCTAATTTCCTAAAAAAAAAAAGTAAAAAACAACAACAAAGGAGCTTAATGAATAAGGCTTTCTAGTTTGATAGAGAATGATCACATTTCCCAGTCAAAGTTCTGCATGCATATTCTGGCAATTTTGAATATATTTGTGAAGACTCTGGATCTGGAGATTTGTTTTTAGAATTATTTATTCTATGTAGTCCAGCTCCTCATCTGCACAGTGAACTTGACAAGAATGATATCCAATGTCTTTTGGTGCAGATGGTTCTCAAATGATGAAGGAAAACCAATGTCAATAAATGTTTTGAAGGTAATTGTTCACCAAGCCCTTCAGCAAGATTCTCTTGTCAAAGCACTGTCCAATAATACCTAGTTAGCATGTTAGGCTTAAAAGTATGGCAGTTCCTGGTAATGTTTGAGACAGGAACATGGCAAAGATTGTGCGTTGTTTTGTGGTGGTTGCTAAGGTCAATGACCAACAAACATTGGTATGTGGAGTTGTGCACAATGTCAATGCCACAAGTCTGCTCTCTGGTTTAATAGCCCAGAACAAGTAGGCACTCTGGGCCTTTGTATATTTGCTTTATTTTATGCCAAGGAAAGACTTGGCTAACTTAGATGTCAGAGGATTTAATATCATGTTTCTGGCTAATTTCCTATGAGTCGTTCAACTTCTCCAACAAGACAGACCTACAGATTCAGGCTATAGTTGGACAACTGTGTGAGTAAAATACGATTAATATACGATTCTCTTAAGCAACTTACCACAAGTTCACAAAGAATGAATTCTACATACAAGGCCCAAGTCTTAGGGAGTCTTGGAAGGAGGAAAAAATGGATCAAGAATTGTACCATACCTAGGTATTTCATTACCAAGTAGAAAAGTCTAGCTATACTGTGCCTCTGTCTGCAGTTCACCTATATTCCCAAAAGCCCATCAAAATTATCCCTAGCCACACTCTCCAATTTAATTCCCTATTATGTTGCTTTTGTGATCTCTTACTGACTCTCCTCCAGAATTCTAATCTAGACCCATGTCATTAATTTGCCAGAACAATTCCATCTGTGTCAGGCTGCAAGCTCAGAAAAAAATATTTGGGCTCAAAGTCAACTATAATTCAGTTTAAATCTTGAAATCCTGACTCTATAGCATCTTGTTTTGAAGTTCTTTGCCAAAAATTCTTAGCCTCATGAAATCTCAATTCTTCCATCTCATAAGGCATGGGGACATTGAAATTGCATATGAAACTTGAGATGATACATAGATTTGCTTATAGTGGATGCTATTTCAACATAGTTTTCTGTCTATTTCTAGGTAGATCTTATAGGTCCACTTTTTTTTGTTCTCCATTTCCTCCATGAAGGGGATACAAAAATCTTTATTTTCCATACCATTTAGGACAGGAACCAGGCACTTTGCTAATAAATCAGTTCAAAGAATTAACTAATAATCCCCTCCACAGACACATGGTCATCCTTAAATGATATTAATATTATGCCTGATGATTCCCTTGCTTAGTGAATGTTTTTTCACATTTCTTCTTCTTCCTGCAGTAATAATAATATGATTAAAGCATAATTACAGGAGAGATGAGTTCATTGGGAATTGAGCAAGGTTGAAAAGTATGAAAATATTTAGTTTGAATGGATGATGTATCACCTACACCTCCCAAACTGGGGGCCTGTCATTTAGGATTGGTCCAGGTACATAAGCCAAGGTTTTGAAGTAAGCCAAAAAAGAACTGGGTTATATTGGAAACACAAGCGCAAGCAATGAAAGTCACGTAGACAAACTTGGAGGACATCAATTCTGGTTCTTTTTCTAGAATGCAGAGTTACAGAGGTCACTGTAATTTATTATTGGCAAGACTATAAATGTCTAATAAAAATAACTGGATTATGAGCATTTTTACATCAAGGATTAAACAAATGTCTAAGCAGATTTTTAGATTCTTTACTTTGAACATACTCCCCCATTTTCCTGGCAATGCAGTTCCATGTTTCCTTGAAAAGCCATTCAGAAGTATTTTAAGTAACATTTGAAAGCCTCGCCTCTGTTTTTAAAGGAAAAAAACACACCCATGCATCACAAAGTTGCTGAGGAAAATTGAGATTGCTTTCTGGCTCCTGTAAAAATTGGGGAAGATGTTTAACAACAGAAACCAAATGGGAGTGCTCAGTTTAAATTCTTCACAGCCATGTTCCTGGGAACTTCTTCCTCTTTGTACCCACAAGGCAGCAGCAGGTTAACCGAATGAATGGGCTGTATGGAAGTTCCTGGTAATTTGCAGCTAGCAAACAGCTATGGAATGAGTGACAACCAGGCCCAACCCAACATGGTCACACAGCATAAGGCATCTTCCTTATTCCTAACAGATCCTCAGCTTAATGGACAAGAGGTTGGTTACAGAACACATGTTAGATTTTCAAGCTCTTCTCCTCTAAGGCACATTGTCATTTTACCAGTCTTCCCAGGATGCCTGAGCAAGAAAAGAAAATTTATACTCACGCAGCCTTAAAATGCTGACATTCCATGTTTACAGGGATTGTTTACTCAGAAAATTAATCAGTTACGGTTTTAAATTTTAATTAAAGAATGTTTTCCAGTGTTATTGCAAAACAGACAAAAGCCCATAAAATGTATATTTGACTGCTGTTGTGTGTTGTCTTTGGATGGAGGCACAGTCTTGGGATCAATCATGCATGATATTTTTGTGAACTCTTCTTTTTAACAGACCAACCTTCACATAAATTAGGTTCATTAAAAAATATCCATCAAAATAAAAGTCATTCTGAGAAACTGCTGGCTGGAATTTCCTCTTTGTATCTCATAAGCAACAACATACTTTGTTCTTGTTCTGTGAGTAATAATACAGGAAGGCAGTGAGACTGCACTCAATTGTGCAATTGTCTGCTCCTTGCCAGTGAACCAGGAGCAACTTCATAGGCAGTGAAACATTTTTCTCACATTTTGGTTAAGACCCGATTATTGAATCAATGGACATTGACATGTTGGGAATATTTTGGTTCCAGATGGTGATACATGCTAAGCATATTTTTAAGTTTTAGCTTGTATTTTTCCATTTCAATTTCTTTTTCAATCTTGTCTTATTCTTGATTGTAAAAGACACATCATTCTTATGCAAAAATTGAAGAAAAATTATATGCATTAAGTTTTTAATAATGTCTCTCTTAAGAAATCGTTTTGCTAACACATTTCTCTGTTTTTGTCGATGTATCTACCAAACTCATTTATATATTTATTTTCAGAAAATCATTAAAAAATGCCAAATGGCACATCAAATGTTCACAATTCTTGCTCACTGAAGGCTCAAAATCAGGTCCTAAAAGTACTGGAAAGAGTAATTACTATGATAATACGTCTGATTAAAAGAATATAAAGTAGTAAATAAACTTTGCAGTATATTCAAAGTAAATAGGATTATGACAAAACATTTACCAGTAGAAGAAGCAAAATTAAGATATTACCAGTTTCTGTGTGCATACGTGGTTTAATGATTTTACTTTTTCATTTGACAAGGTATATTGGGGCTCTTTCCAGGTGAGTGTATCTTTTGAAAAACAATTAAGAATATCATTTGATGTATCCCCTAATCATGCTCCTTAGGCTTGTTTCCAATTGAATATTCTGAAAACTATGTTTTAAGGTCTGGTGGAGTGGCTCAAGAGACAGAGTGTCTGCCTAGCAAGCCTAACAAGTACAAGGCCCTAAGTTCAAGCCCCAGTACTACAAAAAACAAACAGGCAAACAAAAACACTATGTTTTAGGGAATATATTTATATTCTTTTGACTTTTGTTTCATTGCACTATTTGTGTAAGTTCTTCTTCAAGATAAAAGTCCTATAATTGGCAAGTAAAAATGTTTAAATTACTTCATTATACTTGTTTCCATTTTGATAAAGTCTTATAAAAGTGTGTACTTTTATAAATTAAGAAAAATGTTGCACACCTAATTAAAAGTAGTAATTTTGTTACTTCTCATTACCCCCACTTTTTTTTCTCCCAGAAACAACTATTCTTGATAGGAACTGCCCCTTGCCACCATTCTGCAGCTTGAGCCGCAGCTGGTGTCACCCCTTGTAGAACAAAGCCCACTCTTCTTATCTCCCACCACCTCCCTCTGCCCGCCCCTAGCCCTTGCTTCAGCAGCTGGTCTCATCCCTTGCAGAACAAAGCCCCACTGTCCCTTATCTCCTGCCACTTCTCTTTGTCCATCCCTACCCCTTCCTTTCTCCCAAATGATACTTAAGGCCAGACCTGCTGAGAAAAGCTGCTGCGCCATTTTTTCTTCTCAGCCAGCCAGCCTGATAGTAAACTTTGGACATGAGAAACCTCTCGAGCCCCTTTTGTGTGTGGTGTGTGGCGTTTTCCTAACATTTTGGTATATTAGTCAGGAACAGGTGAGCTTCCGGCATTGATCTTGCTCTCCCAGTTAGTAAATTCAGGCCCTCCCGATATACACTGTGCTCCCAAGCCTACTTTAATCACAAGGCAGACATCCCCTATATGGGAGGCCTGTCCAGGGGATTATACCAGCCTGCCAAAGCCACGTAGGTGGGAGCTGCCTTCCTTAAGCCTGGATAAACGTACTGGGATCTGAGCTGCTTTGCCAGGCCCCCTGACCCCAGACTATTGCCTCCATCGCCACTCTCACTCACAGGGAACCTCCTCAAGGCCAGTGCACTCCCATTACTTGCCCACCAGCAGTTAATTTCCTTGGTCCTCCCTTGGTGAGTTCCCTTGTGCTGCCGCGCTGTGCGTCATGGTTCTCTCTCTCTCTCTCTCTCTCTCTCTCTCTCTCTCTCTCTCTCTCTCTCTCGGTTGGGTGAAAATCCTAGTACTAGATCCCAGCTCACTCGCCTCTGGAACAAGGTTCCTGAGGCATGGATAGTCCTCTCAGTGAAGACATTCCCTTGAGGTCCTCCACTTCTCTGTTTTGTCCAGGAAAGCAATATCTCGGGGATGCCTGCCATATTCTTCCTTGGACTGGGTCTCACCATGGGGACTGGACCTTCCAAAATTCCCTCAGACACTCCTCTGGGCTGTCTATTGGCCAACCTCAAGCCCCTACGGCTCTCACCTGATTTAAAGCAAAAAACCTCATTTTTCTTTCCAATCAGGCTTGGCCACAATACCAATTGGACAATGACTCAAAATGGCCACTGAATGGCACACTTGACCCTAACATTCTCAGGGATCTCTACACCTTCTGTGAATGCACTGTAAAATGAAAGGAGATTCCCTACATCCAGGCCTTCTCTTATCTCTGCTCTCTTATGTCCAGGCCTCTCTCTGCACCTCTTGCTCCCCTGCCCAAATCCTTCTGGCCATAAAAACCCCAATTAACGTCCCTGACTCTGAAAGCTTCCCTTCCTTTGACCCTGCCAACAAATCAAATCCTCTCCTAAACCTCCTCCTTCCCCATGTAAGCAGACTTCCTGTTCTGCTCCTGCTGCTTGTCTCTTCCTATCTTCCTGAAGGACTTTCCCTGTCATGGAGTTAAACCAGCCACTCCTTGCCAACTCTGGCCTCATGGCAATTCTGGCTCTGGGGAGCTCATGCTCCCTCCCTGTGGGCTGAGACCAAGCCCCAGGTTTATTCAGTATGTCTCATGCTACTTTGGCGGAGTCCTGTTTGATGATGGCATCTGATGACTGCTTCTCTTTCCACCCCCATCTAATGCCCCTTTTTCCTGAGACAGAGAGGGGAGAATGGAGGTTTCATGTTGCTGAAAGTGTTCCAGTACCAGTCAATGGGAGCGACCTAGAGGAACAGGTGATGGCTAATCCTGCAGGCCTGTGTCATGCCTCCAGGCTCTGCCTTCCCCTCCCTTACCTAAGAAGTCAAGATACCTTTTCTGCTTCCTCCATGATCTCACCACATGTCCTTTGTCTCTGTCTGCCTTCACCTCCCTGGGCTTACTGGGACACTGCTTCCCATGAAAAACTTGTAGCATGGTACCTTATGACTTAAGTTATTCCAACTAGTTTGCCAGGCTTCTCAGTCTAAAGTAACTTTAAGTCAGCTTCTTCACAAAAGTGCTTACAAAACTTCAGCTTCCACGCTCATGCCCTAACTCCACCCCCACAAAGGGAGGAGGGAAAACAAACAGGTGTGCTTGTGCACAGGATGCCGACTCCTGAACACAGCAAAAATGTCTGCCATATCTAAAAAAATCCATAGAGAGGACCCAGCACATCCTGGGCCACCAGCCACATATGGCAATGACTGCAGCCCACATCACTTCCCCTAGAATAAACGTGCACAGAATACATAGGAAGGGAGGAGGGGTGACAGGCCACAGGATCAGGCCTAGGCAGACAGGGCCACTTGTCCCGGGTATGTGTGGAGGGAGTGACACCTTACACAAGCCCTGCTCTTAGCCCCACCTCAAACCTGGCACCAGACCCAGCCCTTGTAAGCCACCTGTTAACTCAAAGTTATAGTCCCAAAAATAACACATTACTGTGGTCTCTAAACTTCTCATTTAAAATTTTCTATACTTTCGGCCTCAACATAAATTTTTTCCCTCCAAATATTAACACTATTTGTCCCATATGGTACTATTATTGACCCAAAATGCCCTCTGAATGCCCTTCTCTAACTTTACACATCATTTATTCCTTTATCAAAAAAGTAACCTTTATTAAAGGCACTGCCTGCTGTTAGCTAAAAAGCAGGATCCTAATATTTTGTTCTTTCTAGATGGGCTCTGCACCTTCCAGTCTTCTGGCTTGTAGATGTTAAAAGCTTTGTACTGAGGTCTGGCCTCAATATACCTTGGGTGACCAAGAGAAGTAGCCTTCACAGGGTTCCTTAAATTACAATACCATACTCCAATTAGATCTTTTCTATAAAAGAAAAAAGTAAACTGAGGTCCCCTATACAAATTTTCTTTCATCTCAGATTGGCTCCACAATTGCTATTTAGATACTCAAACACTGGCCATTCTTTGTAAGCCACAAGACAAACATGGAAAGGAGGACAAATAAAAGCCCCTTATCATTGACAAGGTCCACCCCTACTGCTCCACCCTCTGCCCTACCTTTTAAGCCACACCAATATCCAAAACGTCCTAATGGGTGCTTCCCCCTTCAGCAGATAATGGTAGGAAGAGGGCCAGTTTGTGTCCCCTTCCAGCTATCAGATCTAAGGAAAATTTAAAAACATCTGGACAGCTGTACTGATGCCCAGACAAATACATTCAAGCCTTTAATTCTGTGATTCAAACCTTTCAATTGACATGGAAAGATATTATGCTTCTACTAGACCAGACTTTTCTCATTAGAAAAACAATGGGTTCTGGCCCAGGCCACTCAGGTTAAAAATGATTACCATTTACAATGAGCCCCAATACTAGTGACACTTAGAAATGAGGAAATAAATACACCTACCTACAGGAGCACAGACAGTCCCCTTAACTGATCCACACTAGAAGTGACTGATGGTGTAACTCAACCAGTAGAGTGCCACTTTGCAGACATAAAGCCCTGAGTTCAAATCCAACATAGCCAAAGACAAAAAAAAATTGGGGGCTAAAGAAGTAGTTCAATAGAAAAATGTCTGCATAGTATGTACAAATCCCTGGGTTCAATTCTCCAACATTACTAAATCAAAATAATAATAATAATAAAAAGATAACTGTCATTAATGTCACTTCAGCCATCTCATAGTGGAAGAAAGTAGTTTAACCTAGACCAGATCCCTCATTCTTCAAATGAGGAAACTGAGGCCCAGAACAGTTCAGAGACCTGCTCTCCAGATTGTCAGGTGCCAATGTAAAATAACAACTTTGCTTTACAGCAATGCCCTAAAACAAAATCCCCTTACCTTTCTACAACATCTTAAGGAGGCTATCAGAAAGCATACCACAATGGACCCAGAGCCACAGGTGAGAGAGGTTCTCCTCAGAGATAAATTTCTGACACTCAGCACCTGATATTTGTAAAAAACTCAGTCTATGCCTTAAGGAAAAAGGTCATTAGATCAACTAATACAACTAGCCTTATCTATATATTATAACTGGGACATTACTAACAGAGAGAAAGATAAGAGACATGACCTCATTGCTGCCCCCGCCTGACTGGAACCTACATCTCAAGTTTGCTACCATGGTGGACAGGAGGGGCACTTCTGCAGAGAATGCTGAAGGGGGGACAGCCCGGGAGAGAGCCCCGCCTCCAACCAGGACCCTGCCCTCTCTGCAAGGGTAACCACTGGAGGTCTAAGTGCCCCCGTCTCCAGATAGAAGGTGAGCTGCCACCTCCCATGGATTGATAGGTCCTGGCCTCCTGTCCACGCTCCACTTCTTGGCATCAATGTTGAGGAACTTCATGGTAGCCATTATGACAAAAAACAAAAGATCACTTTCTGGTCAAACAGTGGAGCTCATTCTCTGTCTTATCTTTCTCTCCCAGTCCCCAGTCCAATGACAAGGTTATCATTCAGGACAAAACTGGCCAGCCCCTAGAGCGCTAGTTTACTGGGCCTCTGGCATGCTCTTGGGGAGACTCCCTCTTCTGTCACTCTTTCCTCATAGTACCTAAAACTCCAATGCCCTTGCTGGGACCAGATTTACAATCACAACTAAAAACTCAAATTGTCTTCCCCCGGGCAGCTATCCCTGCTTCCCCCTCCTTCAGAAACAGATTCCACAGTGTGGAGTGGATGAGAGGAGTGTAGGGCGAGCCAGGACAGCCCTCCCTATTCAAATAAAACTCAAAAATCCCTCACAGTTTCCACACCCAAAACAATATCCCCTCAAGCCTGAGGGGATGAGGACTTATGCCTATCATAAATCCCTTAGAATACCAAGGGCTACTAATTAGCTACTCCAGTCCCTATAATAAATTCAAAATTCTTATAAAAGTTAATTTTAAAATACAAGTTACAAAGTAAACAACTAAAAAGGATATAGATAGATAATAAATGTATTTTTTAAAAAATTAAAGGGAAAAAATGTTTTTTAGATGAGAAAGGATTTTATAAAAAAGGGTTTGTCCTAAAGATTGTTTCAAATAGGAGGGATAAAGACAAGCCATCAAAGGGTTTGATATGTTATATAAAGGTATAAGTAAGTTTTAAAAATGTACAATGTGTAATAAAATTAAATTTAAATATAATCTAAGAGTTGCCTAAAAGATTTTTAGGGTCATGTCAAATTAAAATCAAATTCTCTATATGTATAAAATAACAAGATTATCTTAATATTGTTCTGCTCTGAGTAACATCTACAAAAAACCACTACAAAAAAGATTTTATCAAAGAAATTACTTGTGTTTTCTGTTGATCTTGTCAAACTTTAAGTACTACTAAATCAGAGTTCATGTATACATTTGCTCATACAACAGTCTCTTAAATGTCCACCTTATAACTGAGTTCGGTATCTAGACTTTATCTAAATATGGTACAAACATTTGCAGAGTTAAAAGTGTCAGTTTATGTAAATGATAAGCTACATCTCTCTTTTATCCAAAAGTGTTACATTTAACCTACATCCTGACAGTCAGCCTCTATTTGCTTTAAAGGTCCCACAAATGCTTCATAACAACTAACCTGGTCAGTCTTGCCACAAGGATTTAAAGACAGCCCTCACCTTTGTGGACAGGCCCTAACCAGAGACTCGTTAGATTGGCACTACCCAGAGGCCACCCTTCTTCAATGCAGAGCCACAGAGCCCCTTATCTGCAATGCAACTGAGTTCCTTTTAAAACTTTCTGGCCTCTGGGAATACAACCTCTCTAAGGAAAAGGCTCAATTATGTCTCCCTCAGGTCACCTACCTAGGTGTGCTCTTAAAGGGACAGACTCACTTCCTGAGTCATGAGTAAATCAACCCAATCTTCCACTTCCCTCCCCCTATACCATAAGACAGCTTACAGCAAGCTTGGGAGTTATAGGAGTTTACAAAATTTAGATCCCTAGGTATGCAGTACCTTAGCAGGCACCTTTTTATGCTCCTCCTAATATTCCTATTTGGGTCTTAAATAATATATGGCCACCCATTTCTCACAGAAAATTTGCCTCCAACAGACCCTGCAACTCTGGCTGACTACCTGCCTTATCTTAACCTTCTCAGGGAAGTTCTCAGAGAGCATGCAGACCAGATCCTGCCCACCCTATAACAATTTCTTTTAAACCAGGGGATCTTTTTCTCCTAAAAGATCTTCTACCCTCTCCATTGGGACTTCAATGGACCAGCCCTCATCTGGTCATTCTCATGACACCCACTGCTGTCAGGCTCAATGGGATCTCCCAGTGTCAGCACCTCTTAAGGAATGGACACTTAAAATCCTCTAGGGAACAACATTTCACAGTGGTTCTCCTGGCTAATGCCTATCCTAATGCCTATATTTCTTACTCTCCTATTCTTAAGCTTCCTTCCTTGTATCATACTACATGTCTGCTACTGCTAATCAAAAATTTAACCAGTTGTACCTCCAGGGATATCAACCTCTCCAAAATTGCCCAGAAAAACTATGTGTAGGCCCTATCCAAGATGCCACAGGAGGCTGAAGATCCTGCCCCATACAGTGCCCCCTGCCAGCAGAAAGCAGCTAAAGAGACCAATGCTTCACCCCAACTCCTGATCCTCAGCCCCTACCCTCATCATTATTAAACAAAAAATGGGGGAATGATAAAAAATGCCCCTTACCACCATTCTGCAGCCTGAGCCACAGCTGGTTTCACCCCTTTCAGAACAAAGCCCACTGTTCTTATCTCCCACCACCTTCCTTTGCCCGCCCCTAGACCTTGCTTCAGCAGCTGGTCTCATCCCTTAAAGAACAAAGCCCCACAGTCCCTTATCTCCTGCCACTTTTCTTTGTCTGTCCCTAGCCCTTGCTTTCTCCCAAATGCTACTTAAGGCCAGACCTGCCAAGAAAAGCTGCTGCACCATTTTTTCTTCTTGGCCAGCCAGCCTGATAGTAAACTTTGGACATGAGATACCTCTCGTGAGACTCCTTTGTTTGCATTGTGCTACGTTTTCCTAACAGCCACAATACCAATTAGACAATGACTCAAAATGGCCACTTGGTGGCACACTCAACCCTAACATTCTCAGGGATCTCTATAACTTCTGCAAATGCACTGGAAAAGGGAAGGAGATTCCCTATGTCCAGGCCTTCTCTTACCTCCTCTCTAAACCTTCTCTCTGTACCGCTTGCTCCCCTGCCCAAGTCCTTCTGGCTACAAAAACTGCAACTACCCTCCCTGACTCTGATGCTTTCCCTTCTTTCCATCCCGCTAATAAACCTGCACCTTATCAGACACAAGCCTCCATTGTTCAGCAACCAGCCCCCAATGCTTCCCCTGTCACTCCTTCTGCCCCTCCTCCTGCCTCTCCTTCCACCCCTTTCTCCACTCCTCCTTCTGCTCCCCCTTCCACTTGCCCTCCCACTAATCCAATACCACAGGATCCCCTGAGTCCCCCACACACTCGCTTTCACAGCCCCCTCCAGCCAGCCGGTTTCCCTCTACCCTCTCTGGGAGGTGGCTGGTGCCGAGGGTATTGTGCAAGTTCATGTTCCCTTTTCTTTCACAGACCTGTCTCACATTGAAAAATGCCTCGGTTCCTTCACCACTAACCCTGACTCTTATATTAAAGAATTCCTATATTTAGCTCAATCTTATAGTCTCACCTGGCATGACATTTACACCATCTTCTCCTCAACTCTCCTTCTGGAGAAGAGTCAAAGGGTCTGGGATGCAGCTAAGACACACGCAGATGAGATTCACTGCACCACCCCTGCCCACCCATGGGAACATTGGCGGTTCCAGAGATAGAACCCCTTTGGGACTATCAAACTAATGACACAACTTCCAGGGACCAGATGGTCACCTGCCTAGTGGCAGAGTTAAAGAGGGCTGCCCAAAAGGTTGTTAATTTTGATAAACTCAGGGAAGTTCAACAAGAGGAAAAAGAAAATCCAACCAGTTTCTTGTCCCAACTTACAGAGTCATTATGACGCCACATAAAAGTTGACCCTGAAACTAAGGATGGGACAATTTTCTTTATGACCCATTTTAACTCCCAGTCAGCCCCAGATATAAGAAAAAACTTAAAAGTCTGGAAAATGGCCCCCAGACTCTGCAGGTTGAAATTTTAAATGTGGCTTTTATGGTTTATAATTACCATGAGGAACAGCAATGGGCTGATAAGGAGAGGAGAGAGAAGACCAAATTCCAGATGTTGGCCCAAGCCCATCAACAAAACCCCTCAGCTTCCATCTCACAAGGCCAGAGAAAATCCCAAACACCTCCGGCCTGTGTTTTTGGTGTGGCCTTGAGGGACACTGGGTCTGTGCCTGTGCTAAGATATGCTGCCCACCAGGACCATGTCTTAAGTGCAAACAGGAGGGCCACTGGGTGAGGGACTGCCTCTCCACCTCTCAAGGTGGGGGGTCTAGACCCCCTCAATGTTCTTCCTCCCTGATTTTTTAGGACTGGAAACTGTGGCAGAAGACTGACAGAGCACAGGACTCCCAGGCCTGATGACCATAGCTTCACGGGAGCCCAGGATAATGGTCATCATTGACAGTAGGCCTGTCTCTCTCCTCATAGACACCAGCACCACTTTTTCTGCCTTGCCAGAGTTCTGGGGACCTACCAAACCTTCTTCAACCTCCATAGTGAGGGTGGAGGGAACTCCTACCCACCCCTTAATAACCCCTCCCTTAACTTGCATACTGGGAAATACCCTCTTTACCCACTCATTCCTAGTGTTACCTAATTGTCCCACTCCACTCTTAGGTAGAGACATTTTAACAAAGTTTCAGGCCACCCTCACCTTACATCCATCCCCACAAAATCCACGACTCACCAACCCCTTGTCTCCAACCTCACGATCCCTCCTTGCCATCATAGGTGCTTTGCTTCCACAAGCTTCTCCCAACTCCTTGCCCTTACCAGCAACATTAGTGGACCCCATTGTATGGAATCTCAAAAACCCCTCTGTTGCCTCACATCATGAGCCAGTTGTCATTACTCTTAAAGATCCTTCTACTTTCCCAAGCCAATCTCAATATCACATCTCTCTAACCCACCTACAGTGTCTAAAGCCTATCATCTTGGAGCTTCTCTCTAAGGGCCTGCTTCACCCAACCCACTTCCCCTATAACACTCCTATTCTGCCTATAAAAAACCCAATGGGTCTTACTGGCTGGTGCAGGACCTCCACTTAATCAACATGGCAGTGACTCCTATACACCCAGTGGTACCCAACCCCTACACTCTCCTGTCTCTCATCCCCAGTACCACCACCCATTTCACAGTCCTGGACCTAAAAGATGCTTTCTTCACTATCCCTGTCCACCCATGGTCCCAAAACCTCTTTGCCTTCACCTGGACTGATCCAGATTCTCATACTTCCCAACAATTGACTTGGACAGTTTTGCCTCAGCGGTTCTGGGACAGTCCCCACCTCTTTGGACAAGCTGTAGCTAGGGACCTCCTCACCCTCCAGCTTTCCCCAAGTAAACTCCTCCAGTATGTAGATTATCTCCTGCTCTGCAACCCCTCACTTGAGGATAGCCAACAACACACTGCCTTCCTACTTAATTTTCTGGGAAAAAAGGGACACTAGGTGTCCCCTAACAAGGCTCAACTGTCTCTCACCACGTAACTTACCTGGGCCTATCTATCTCCCCTACTCATAAGGCTATCACCATAGATCATAAAGCCTTACTAGCCTCTCTCCCTACTCCCACCACCAAGGCTGAAATTCTCTCCTTTCTTGGCCTAGCAGGCTACCTCAGAGCCTGGGAGCCCAACTTCAGTCTAATGGCCAAACCTCTATATGAGGCATCCAGGGGCCCCATCCAAGAGCCCCTGGACCCCTCTCAGCCTGTGTCAGGCCATTTCAAGTTCCTCTTACAAGCCCTGGTACAAGCCCTGGTGCTTCACCTACCGGACCTCACTTGTCCCTTTTTCCTTTACGTCTCTGAGAGGCAAGGGTTTGTCCTAGGAGTTTTAGGACACAACATAGGGCCCTCTTTTGCTCC
Organism: Castor canadensis; assembly: GCF_047511655.1. NCBI lineage: Eukaryota > Metazoa > Chordata > Mammalia > Rodentia > Castoridae > Castor > Castor canadensis. The sequence continues at coordinate 34,424,592 of NC_133404.1, read as the reverse complement.
AGTAGCATACCTCTCAAAACAGACCCAACAACCAGGGGGCATGCCCCATGCCTCAGGGCCCTGGCAGCTGCTTCTCTTCTAATTCAAGAAGGTAAAAAGCTCACCTTTGAGTCCCCCCTTACTGTTTACTCCTCTCATAGCCTCTCAGTGCTCCTTATGTATAAGGGATGTCACTCCATGCCCTCCTGTCATATCTTGTCCCTCCAGGTGCCCTTGGTTGAGGACCCCACACTAACTTTCATCTTGTGTCCCCCACTTAATCTAGCCACTCTTCTTCCTCTCTCTTCAACACCCCTAGTTCACTCCTGCCCTGAGATCCTTGAGGAGCTCCTCCCTTGCCTAGACCACATTCAGGAGGGCATCCTTTCTCAGGCTGACTACACTTGGTTTATTGATGACAGCTCCTTTATTCACAATGGGCAACAAAAAGCAGGATATAAGATTGTCTCTAATTCCACTGTCATTGAGGCACGTCTCCTCCCTTTAGATACGACTTCCCAAAAGGCTGAACTAATTGCCCTGGCCAGAGCTCTAACCCTCACAAAAACCAAAATTATTAATATTTACATTAACTCTAAATATGCCTTTCACACTTTGTTGTCCCACTCTGCTATCTAGAAAGAAAGGGGACTCCTAACTACAAAAGGAACCCCCATAATTAATGCTGCCTTAATAATCCAGGTCCTAAAGGCCTCATGCCTCCCTTCCCAAATAGGCATCACCCATTGTAAAGCTCATCAGACTGATTCCTCCATTATTACCAAAGGAAACAACCAAGCAGATACAGAGGCAAAATGAGCACCCCTCCAATCTGCAACCCAGACCATGTATCCCCTTACCCCAGCCTCCCTTCCCTTATGGAAAGGACAACTTCTATGGCCTATGAAAAACTTCTCCACCCAAATAGAACTGGCTCAACCTCACAGCACTCTGCCTTGGGTATCTTGCCCTCTGCGGTCTATTTCTTGTACTTTCCTTATTCTTATAAGCTGGATCTTTATTATCCTCCCGGTCAGTTCCTTATCTCCATCATACCTTTGGAGGTTCAAGATCCGGGAAACTTATAAACCAGGCTCAGCTGACATCACACATCATGTGAGCTCTGGGGACTGCCCCCCTACAGGGTGTAGTTGGGTTCTCACCACCCTGTTTACAGCTAAGTCCATTGTACCACATCCTGTGGGGATAGACATCAACCTCCCTTATATCTGCTTCCTCTTTGATCAAACCCAACCACATTGTAAAAAGGGTGCTAAATGGTCAGAGGAATATGGGGGCTGCCCATATTGGAGCTGCAGAAAACATTGGATCTCAGAAAAGTGTCCAATAGGTAGCACGGTAGGTGCCCATTGTAATGACTCAGGTTTCTTCCTCTACATCTCTGATCCCTGGCACCAGCATTGGCAGGATGGTGTCAAAGGCTCCATGTACTACTTAGATACTAGTTCACGACCCTCAGGAACCCTCTTTATATCTAGAGAATGGGTCATGGCCCCCAATCACAGATAGAACTCTCCTCAAACATCTTAAAAGCTGAGCAGACATTCCAGGACCAACTCCCCAAAGGTCCTACACACACAACCCTATCGTCCTGGATCCAAACTATAGAAACCTCTATACAGTTCAACTCCACCAGTTCCATAAACATTACCCACTGTTTCTTGTGCATCTCCCTCCAGCGCTCCCTGCTGGTGGCAGTGCCCATCAACCTCTCTATCCCTGCCCCCACCTCTATGTCCCAAAGCTGTAAGTGCCACCCCCCCCTTTAACTTCTATACCTCTGTGGGAACCTGACCCAGACCAATACTCACTTCCCTCCTACACCTGATATTACACCTCTGTCCACTCATCTTCTGGGGCTGTTTTCTTCAAGTTCTGTCACTCTAATGTCTCTATAACTACTCAAACCTTCCCACCCTCTGGACTATACATCTGGTGCAACAGCTCCTTACCCTCCTGTGCAAATGCCTCTACTCCAGGCCCCTGCCTTTCAGTAATAATAGTTCCCCAACTTACCCTGTTTTGCTTAAGCGAAGAAATTCAACTTCACAGGACTAAAAATTCCTGTCCTAGACTGGACTCAATCTCCACTGCTGTCTTGGCTCTTGCCTTTCCTAGCACCCCTAATTGTTGTCCTTACTCTCCTGAGCTTTCTTCCCTGCATTATAAAAGGTTTACAAATTTTTTTACTAGATCGCATATCTGCAGCCACCAACCAAAGATTAAATCAACTCCTCCTCCAAGAATATCTACCTCTCCGGGGCCACTGAGGGGACCCACACACTGACCCCTATGGAGACACCAAACCATAAGGACCTCACCTGTGTACATGTGCTGCCCCCCACCAGCCTGAAGCAGCCAGAAGATCAAACTGCACCCCAATACCCAACCCTTTTCCTCTCCCTCTCTCTTTAATAAACAAAAAATGGGGGAATGATAGGAACTGCCCCTTGCCACCATTCTGCAGCCTGAGCCACAGCTGGTTTCACCCCTTGCAGAACAAAGCCCACTGTTCCTTATCTCCCACCACCTTCCTTTGCCCGCCCCTAGACCTTGCTTCAGCAGTTGGTCTCATCCCTTGCAGAACAAAGCCCCACTGTCCCTTATCTTCTGCCACCTCTCTTTGTCCGTCCCTAGCCCTTGCTTTCTCCCAAATGCTACTTAAGGCCAGACCCACTAAGAGAAGCTGCTGCACCATTTTTTCTTCTCAGACAGTCAGCCTGCTTGGTAAACTTTTGGACATGAGATACCTCTCGTGAGCCTCCTTTGTGTGCGGTATGCAGTGTTTTCTGAACAATTCTCATATTTTGAAGTTCTTTCTTCTGGCATTTACTTCTCAAATCTATAAATGTGATGCTTATAATGCTTTTTTTAGACATAAAAAGTGGACAAAATAATACAATAGATCCTTGGGTACTCATCACCCAGGTTTATATTATAAACAATCATCCCTAATTTTCTCTGATATGTTCTTACACCCATCTAATTCACATGCCCCCACCCGATCTCAGAGCAAATCCCAAGAATTTTTTCTATGATTTTAACCACAAATATTTCAGTGTGTATCTTTAGCAGATAAGAATTACATTAACATAACCATTGTCTGATTATCACATCTTAAGTATTTTAACAATATCATAATATCATGAAATAATCAGGCAAAGCTAAAATTTATGATTCTTTTATAAATGTAATAAAGTCATATTTTTAACTACTTGTGTTTTTAAATAATTATCCAGATTGGTTGATTGGTTGATATTCATTGTTAATCTTTCTCACTACCACTTTTTTCTCCTCCCAAAATTTGGAGGAGATATCACTTAGTCTTTATTAGAAATCTAGATTTTTGTGACTAGATACTTGTGAAATTTAGCTTGCTTCTTATATTTCTTGTAAATTGGTAGTTATGTTTACATTCTTGACCACATTCAGGTTTGTTCTCCCATTCTTTCTTTTTTTTCCTTCTTGTCAAATTGTTAGAACTGTTTCATAAGCAATTTTACATTTGTGCTTCCTAAGGCATATCTGACTATGTATTATTTTGTAGTGTCATCATACATAAATGTTTAATGAGTTGTGAAATGGAGATATTATGGGATTTTTCCCATGCATCAGCTGGAGTACTCAATAACTATTTAATTTAACCTAATGTTGGGTTATCTTGGTAGTATGGGTTTTGTAGGAAAGGCAAGACAAATATTTCCTTCATTCCCTTTACTAACGAGTTTTCAAATAATGTTATGTTTCGCTAGCATTCTGCAATGATGACTTTCTGCAGTCACATTGAACTCAAATTTGATGTGTTTATATTTATTGTAGTTATTGTTTATGATACTTATGTTTCTTTACCTTGTGCAGACATTTTAACACAAAATGCATAATACTTCTTATTCAACCTCAGGATTATGGAAATTTCAGTTAATTACTTTTATTTCCTTTTTCTCACACTGAAAATTCACATTGTCTGCATCACTAAGGAAGAGAGGATTAGAAAACCACTTTAGTTTTTTTGTCTCACATTCTTAACAGATTTATCCCAGAGTAGAAATACCTCTACACAGGATCACATGGGGACAAACAAAGATTGAATTATCTGTAAAATATAAAGATAATTTGCACATAAGGATGGAAAATAACTTAAGGACAAAAAGAACTACATTAAGAAAATAAGTTAACTGTTTCTACTAGTCAGAGTTTTCAGGTCTGTATTGGTATTGGTACTCTGAGCCTCAGTCTGAGGGTGAGAATAAATGTAAATGCAAGAGACTAAAAAAAAGACATTCATATTCACTAATCTGAGAATCATATATCTTAATCCTTAAAGCACTAATCAAGAACGTGGAAAAAATAAAATTTTTAGCACAAATTTTCTATTTATTAAAGACAAAGTTAAAAGAAGTATCATTCTAAAAAAATATGAAGTCTGTTAATTAAATTATGATAATTCAACCCTTAGGTTGTCATGTATGTATTAAAATAGGTTGGGAAAAACCACCAGGAAAACCAAAGGATGTTGGCATTTTTGTGAAAGGAAAATAGAAGGGAATAGATGGCAAGCATAAAAATAGGAAAAATTCCTAAATTACCAATGGTGAGCACTGAAGACTTAAAATCAAGCCTGCTGGGCTGAGTGAGCTAAGGATGTCTAGATTATGAACTTTTTACCTTTTTTAATTATTAGATTTAGGGCATGATGAGCTGTGGTCTCAAACTCATGATTCTCCTGTCTACATCTCCTGAGTGTTGGGAAAGCAAGTGTGTGCCACCACACTCAACATTTTTAAAATTTTAAATTCACTTAAGAGGTAAAAGAATTACATTTCATCCTGTGCTTAGCACACTTGCTTTTTCTCCATCCTCACTCATTCTGTGTTCATGTATACAGATGTGTCTTTCTATATACGCATTCACAAATTATATTTTTCTGAGCCATTTGAGTGTGAGTTACATCAAGGCCTAGGGAGTCTAAATTATTTGTCATATGTCCCTTCAATATTCTTTGATACCTTTTAGAGTATTTTGGCCCTTCAGTATATGATCCAGATAAGAGTCAAGTATTGAATCTACTTATCAGAGCTCTTCATGTTCTTTTAATTTGAAATTTCTGTGATCTTGCTGTGCTTGGGGTGTTACTAACTGGTTTTGAAAAATACAGTCTGTGCCCTTTTGGATAGAAATGGCCTCATTGGGGGATTTTTGATGTTTCTTTATGATTATGTGCAGGATATACATTTTGGAACGATGTAATAGAGGAAAGTTGGTGTGTTTTCTTCATGGTATCACAACTGAGGTATGTAATGTCCATTTTTTCCTCCTTAGTATTATAAATTTCAATGATCTGGTCAAAACACTATCTGATATCTCCATTTTAGAATTACCATGTAATAAGTAGGTTGTGTGGAGACATTTTAAGGCCACGTAGCTGAGCATGGTGGTGCACTCTTGTAATCCCAGCACCAGGGAGGCTGAAGCTGGAGGATTGCTAGTTCAAGGCCTGCTTGGACAATATAGCAAGACCCTGCCTCCAAAAGCAAAACAACAAAAAAACATAAATATTCCTATCCTTACCAAAACTTCACCTTTGAATCAGCACCAATTAATGAGTTGCCTAATTTAATCTTTACTATGATAATTACAAAATAATGATAATCTGACTTCAACACTTTCTATTTAACAAATGGCATTCAATATACTGCTAGAAGCCCAGCCCTCATTTGTGCTGTTTATTTGACAATGTATTACATGTATGAATTCATAAATTCCAATTTTTTTCAATAGTTTGCCTCCTACACTTCATTATTTTAGATGCAAAAACTGTTGTATCCCCTGTTTGACTAAGAGAAACCACAGAAAGCTTTCTTCAGACTCTTTGTGATACATCCTCGTTCTTTTTAAAAATATAGATTTTTTTTATTTTACACATAAAACAAAATGTTCTAGGCTCATTTTGTACCTACAATATCAAGTTTCAGAATCATTCATTCTCCAAAAATCCCTTCTCTCCTTTTATGGAGGCAGTGGAAGCCAAGATCTCAGATGCTCATCCCTGATGGAATGTCTTGGTAGTAGGAGGGCTAGGAACTCTTTATGCTAACAAACCAGCACTCTCTGGCACATTATAAAGAAATCACTGGAATTTCATCAAGCTGGAACAACACAGGAAAAGTAGAGAGAAAGCATGAAATTAAATGTGTAGATACAAGAGGAATAAAGTATAGGAGTGTCATATTTCTGAATGAGGAAGAAATGCTTACTACTTTGAGAAACAAAAGAAACAGCTTGAGATCTATGAAACTGATTCAGTTTGGCATGTCCAGACCTACCAATTAAAAATGATAAAAAATATTTTTCTAAACTTTAAAAAAGACCAAAGGATGAATCTCAAAATGCATTCACATTTGCTGGCCATTAAAGAATAAAAGGAATACAAGAATACCTATGTCCCTGAAAACCATAAAAACACTCTAAGAAGGTCACACAAAGTACATGAGCTTTAGAATTTTTAAATCAGCCAAAAAATTTAAGAAATTAAGAAAATGTAAGATGCTATTAAAGAACAAGAAAAAACAGAATTATAGGCCAGGCCTGGTGGTACTCACCTGTAATCCCAGCACTGGGGAGGCTGAGACAAGAGAATTGCAAGTTTAGAGCGAGGCAGTGCTACATAATGAGATCTTATCTCAAAAATACAAGAAATGGGGCTGATGGAGTAGCTCAAGTGGTAGCACTTGCCTAGTAAACACTAGGCCATGAGTTCAAACCCTAGTACTACCAAAGAAAAAAATATATACAGAAAAGCAAGGAATGGAGGTGCTGCTCAGTGTTAGAGAGCTTGTCTAGCACTTGGAAGGACCTGTGTTTGATCTTCTGTGCTACAAAAATAAATACATAAATAAATAATTTAAGTAAAAAAAATTAGATAAAGTTTGAGAACAAGAAATCTAAGAAAAGTAGCCCTAGGTGACCTGGAGATTGGAAAAGGTAAGAATCACTAGTTTCAATGGGTATCCAGATATCCTGCCTGGCTCCCTTCTCAGAAATCTTTAATTCATCCTCACTCTTTGCTGAAATCTATTAAATTACTGTATAGATAATGATTGTTGCTAACAGCGCTGGTGAGATACATGGAGGAGGAGTCAGCGTCCTGGAAATCTTGACCTGAGTTTGAGAGAGGAGCATGTCCATTGAATGGTCATCAGAGAAGTATACACTCACTAACTCTTTAAGCATCTGGTCTGGTTTTTTTGTTTTTGTTTTTGTTTTTGTTTTTGTAAGTAACAAATCTGCAGATAATTTTCTGTTTCTTTGCTAAAATAAAGCATTTCTTTGAAAATTAAAAATATATTTGAAAAAATGTTAGTATAAAGCCAAGGTAAAGAATTAAAAGGAATAGAAACATGAATTTAAAAACCAAGAACAATTAAACACAACAGATAATGACTTAAAAGAAGCATAAGATAGGAAGGAAGAAAATTTGAAAGTTTAAAACAATGGTGCAAAGAAACAAAATTAAAAGAATTTAATAGCAAAAGAAAATCAATTGTACCTATAATAGGAATTCTGGAAAAACAAAATACAGAAGCTAAATAGGAAAAAAAAATTAAAACTATGATTCAGGAAAATTTCCTGAAATGAGAGACTACTTGAAACCACATTTTAATATTTCTTCAAATAAAATGAAAAAATAATGGTGACCATTTATTGTAATTACATTAGTGCACAGATCTCAAATTCTTAACATAAAGTACCTACTTTCCTTTACCACTTTAAAGGTGCCAATATTGGGGGGGAAAATAGTATATACATTTTGAGGTCATGGGAGGATGATGAATATTTAGTAGAACACTGGGTAGGGGATGAATAACGAGCTGAGTTTATCTACCGAGAAACAAATTCTGAGGGCAAAACATCAGGTATATTTAACTAAGTAAATATGGAATCTTGGGGAATCGTTTCAATTCTTTTAAACTGTTTCCTTATGTGCATAACAGGAATATTGAAACTTTTTATTTCTTCTATAGTGGTTATAGTGACCAAACCACTTAATTAATATTAAGGAATTTAAATATTGTGTTTATTTTACTTTTTCATTTTATTGAGTATAATTGACAAAAATTGTAATATTTACCATGTATACTGTGATGTTTTATTATACACATGAAAGAGATGGTAGTCACCTACCTCTTCCTGGGAGACTGGGACAGGAACTAAGAATTGTTAAAGCACTGCTAATGTTAATTATAAACCTTTTTTGGTAAACACCCCTTTTCTAATGTTTGCTTTTTTCTTTAAATAAACATTAAAACATAACATTGTATTGGGCAATTTGACTCCCTAATTGATGGCTCTTAAATGTTTCCCTGGGGTCCTGGCTGCCTTGAGTGAACTACAATAGCCAAGCAATCAACTGGATTGCCCTGATGCCAGCACCAGCTGCTTTTAACACTTCACAGTCACACCGAGGAGGCTACACATTGAAGCACAAATCTGGATCCTGAAGGCACTGTCCCAGCAAACAGTTTGCACAAGACTTTTTGCCATTACAAAACTTGAAGGACTCTGGGTCATCCTAATCCATTTCCATCCACACCAGTGGGGAAGCATGGCTGCTGGTGATCCAACAGAATATCTGTGATTGGTGGAAACACAATCCTTCATTTGCATTAGAAATTGACAGGATTGGTGCAAACACAATCCTTCATTTGCATGAAGAGCCTGCCATGATTGGTGGAGACACCATTATTGTATATAGCCAGGAGTTGAAGAAGTCTGCTCAACTCGCTTTGTGGGCAGCTAGAAGACATCCTCCTGTGTTGCCATATTGATGTTTTAACATTAAGCCCAACGAAGACTTTCTGAGCTGGTAACACCAAGAAAAGGAAGAGAAGTAGTGATGGTCAAGTGTCAGTAACTGCCCCAACATCAGGGAAATACCAGGAGCTGAGTGACCCCCAGAAGGAATGGCTTCCAGCCTACTACTGCTGATCACAACTGACAGGTGTGAAGAGAGCAGCCGGCTGGCAACAGAGTATTATCAGGTAGTGGTGGAAGCAAAATCCATGCTGGAGGATGCAATAGTGAATATGATGGTGGTTATTTGGGTTAGTGTAGAGAAGAAATCTCTCCCATCTGGTCCTTTTTCAGGGCACAGAGGAGTTGTAACACTTAGTGCCTCAAGCTACAAACTGAAGACCCAACTCCAAGCTGCTTCCCTAACTGTCAAAGGCCCATGGACTGTTGTCATTCCCTACTGTTTTCCATACCCACTCTACTACCTGCAAATACCTGCCCAAGTCCTGGAATAACTGTCATCTTTCATGATCTCTATCTGGGTACAGCAGAAGGACCTCACAGAGCTGGTTGGTAACACATGTACGTTTTGAGAAGATTACCATCATCAAGACAATTAACATATCCATCATCTCACATAATTAACAATTTTTTGTAAAGGCAACATTTAAGAATTACTATTCTAGCAAATTTCATGTATGCAATAAAATGAGAAGGTGTTTTCATGAATACAAAAAGCAAAACTCACATGCTAATTGTTCTTTTCAAAATTCAAAGCAAAGTTGTCTTTAAAAGATGTGTTAAGTTTCTGTTGCTAGATAAGAAATAGATATGGTGCGTAGTTCCTTCCCCCAAGATCAATCTAATAAAAATTTGAAAGGAAAAATATTTGCAAAAAGAGCACTGTGAGAAAAGTAATCCCCATGTAACAGGACATTGTTTAGAAGTGATGTGTATGAAGTGGTGACTTTGAGTCCAGGTGGCAAGCATTAGGACACAGCTATGCCATCTCAAAAGATGAAAGTCACTTTGGGAATTCTGATATTGTTGTTCTGCGATTGACTTGGGACAAAAGTGTCTTCCACACATTTACTGGGAATCTGGTCCATATTTTTTCAAAAGCTGTTTCAGGCCAGCCTTATGCATAGCTAGAAAAAAAACAAGGCAGGGAGAATAACTAACTTCACAACCTCTATCAAACAACTCAGGACTGGTAAAACATAATCTAAAAAGTGTTTTCTTTTAATTCATGTGTTTCTTTTCCGGAAAACTATAAAGACTTCCTAAGCAGTTGTTTTTTGAGGAGTGATTTTATAAGCTGGAAAACCAGTCTATAGAAACAATCAAGAAAGGAATAAAAATAAAAATAATTAAAAACATAGAAATGAAGAGCAAAAGATATGAGTGATAGAACTAGAAATCTAACTTCCAGAACATGGAGTGTCAGAGAGAAATGTCAAGAAAAGAAACTATTTTAATTGCAAATTTTCTAGAATATTTTTAACAAACAAACTTCACCTTATAAAAGGCTTAGAATGCCATGCCTAAAACTTAAGAACACCAGAAACTAAGGACTAACATCTAAAATTACATTACTGATTCAAAAAGAAAAAGAGCAATCATATTTAAAGGAAAAGGAACAAATTCATATCATAATTTTCAATTTTCCAAGAAGTCAATGAGTAATGTTTTTAAATGAAGGAAAACAACCTAAAATATAAAGTGTCTTATTAGCCAAACTCTTGTTTAAGTGGGTAGACATGATGAAATATTATCATAAATTATACATTTTTTCTCAAAATGTTTCTAGTTAAAGACAGTTTAGAGTACTTGAATAAGAAAAAAGACAAATTCAAGAAACATTAAAAAGGCATGAATTAAAAGTTACTAACTATCTAAAAATAAATTTATTTGTAGTAATAAAATGCAATAAACATGAAAAAAGAAAAACTGATCTCTACTGACAATATATCAGATATAAAAGTGGCTTCATGATATCAGCATGATTGGAGATGCAAGAAAATGTAGAGACCTTGAGATATGCAGGTGTTCTAATGTTTGGAACTTTATGAAGGAGATATAAATATTTTTATTACCAAAAATTTATTAGAGATATGTTTTGCATATATTTCCTCACAATCTTTTGCTTATATTTTTAGTCAAAACACTTTCTTAACTTTTTGAAAAAAGAAAAGATAGGTCATTCTGAAATATTAAAGTTAGCTGAAAGTATGGGGAATTTTGATAAATGCTTTTTCTAAGTCTGTCTAGAGATTCGATGCAATTCCTAGTGGAATCTGAACTTTCTTCTTTTCAAAAATTCACTAACTGATTCTAAAATTCATACGGAAACTCAGGGATCCAGAAAAGCCTACATAGTCTTGAAAGTGAGAAAATTTGGATAACTCATTTGTTCTGATATCAAGTGTTACTGTAAAGAAACAGCAATCATGACTCTGTGACAATGGCATAAGAAGATACATATAGTTCAATGGAATTAAATTGATAATCCAGAAATTAAACTTTACATTAGCCAAGAATTGATTTTTGGTGAGGTTGACAAGACAATTCATTGTGAAATGGAGAATCTTTTCAACAAATGGCCTATGAAAATCAACAGCCAAATGCAAATAAATGAAGTTGCACCTTGACCTCACACCATATGTAAAAATTACTCAGTACATCAAAGAGTTAAGTGTAAAAGTTAAAATGATAAAATTCCTAGAAGAAAGCATTGTAGTAAATCTTAATGACATTATATTTGTCAAATATTTCTTAAATGATACCAAAACTTAGACTTTAAAATAGGTAAATCATATTTCATAAAATTACAAGATTGTGCTTCTGAGAATATAAGAAAGTAAAAATAGAAACCAAAAAATGTGAGAAAAAATTTGTAAATCATATATGTAGTAAAGACTTTAAAATAGAAAAGGTAAAGAATTTTTACAATTCAATAATAAAAAGATAAATAGCAAAATAATTTAAATTGACATTTATCTAAAATGTACATACGCAAATGCAAATCAGCACATGGAATTTTGTCTACATTATCAGGGAATTGAAAAGTAACACTATAATGAAAATGTGGAGAAATCAAAAGTCTCATGTGTTCTTGGTGGAAATGTACAATGGTTGAGCCACCTCAGAAAAGAGTCAAGTGTGTCCTTACAAAGTTAAATTGCCATGTGTCCCACAAGTTCCCCACATAGCTATATAACCAAGACAAACTAAAATACAAGTCCAGATAAAATTTTACATAAAAATATGAATACTAGAATTACTCATAGCCAAAATGTTGAAAAAATTCACATGTCTATAAACTGATGAATGGATTAGCAAAATATGGTATATCCAAACAATGGAATTTCACTCAGCTGTTAAAAAATGAAGTATTGATTCATACTCCAGATCAAAGAATTTGCAAAAATTGTTGCTAAGTCAATAATAAAGTTCCATAATATTGTATCATACCATTTCTATGAAAGGTCCAGAACTGTCAAATCTCTGGAGTCAAACAACATATTAGCTGGCCTATTGTGGGAAGGTAGGAAAGAGTGGGGATTGATAGATATTGATAGATAAATAGTATATTTGGTTAGGAATATTCTAAATTGAGATTATGCTGATAATTACACAGCTCTGTAAATTTAATAAAAAGCCATGGAATTGTGCATTTTAAATGGATGAGTTGCATGATATGTGAACTACATCTCAATAAATCTGTTACAAAAACAGATAAGCAAACATTAGCACCCATCTGCTAGCAACTTTGAAAACTGAAATAAAATTTGACTAGTAAATAATTCATGAAGGAATTTTTAAAAAGCTTAAATAATCCCAATGCTTTTAAAAATGGAATGATAGTTTTGGATTTTTTCAGATGAAAACTCCATCCTTTGGCTAGTTTAGAGGCAAGCTCTGCAAAACTTTTAATAGACAGTTTTTCCCAATATTTTATAAGACAGCTTGATAATACAGAACACAAAGATTTACATATCAATTCATTCTGACTCTAGCATAAAATTATTACCAAACTCACATAAAACTGTTGAACTATTTTTCTTAATGTATACCAAACTCCTAAATTAAAATTTTTCAAATTGGATAAAATTAAATTCAGATGATATATCATCACTAAATTGAATTTAATATATATATGAAGAATTATCTAACATTAGAAGATACATTAATATAATTCACCATATGGTAACATATGAAAAGAAAAATAGCTCTGTGATCATCTAAATGAATAAAGCATTTGGTAAGATTTGATACAGCTCCTGACTAAAGAGCCTCAGTCATCAATAAAGAAGGGAACTTTCTTAACCTGTCAGTTATTTAAAATAAATATTTAAACTAGTAACCTTTTAAATGAGAATATTTAAGATTCTCTCTTCCGAAATGGGATGAAAAGACAGTATGTTCATAGTCTCTCCTTTTGTTCAACTTATTATCAGAGACCTAGCCAGTGAAATAAGAAAAAATATAAAGTTGTTCAAATGTTTAAAATAGATAAAATGGTTGTTATTACAAATAGTGTCCTCATTTATATACAAAAATCAAAGCAAAAGGAATAAATCCTAAAGAAAAATTATTGAAGAGTTTAACAAGTTTTCTGGATATTGCATAGGATGATATCATTGTCAGTGTTTTTTTTAATTGGAGTGGTGTGTTTATTGATGCTTATTATACTATTAAAATTGTTAGGTAAGTATAGGCAAAACACCAACCCATAATTCAAATGTGGCATCATTCAAGGTTCATAACTTAATTATGTGTACCTGAGTCCCCAGATTGGAGGAAAAATCATTGTAGAAAACAAATCTGTTACTTAATAATTTGTGATTGAACAATAGGTGCCACAGTGAAGCTTAGTAATAGTCTATGATCCAATTTTGTTGGTTTCTGGGTGATGAGAGTCTAAAGTAGTACAGGTCTGCAAAATGGGCAAATACATTTGTTTTAGGTAAGAAATCAATATGCCTACTGATTTCATCATTCAGAGGAAAAGAAAACATTTATTTGGCAAGAAGTAGACCAAAGGGTAAATGAATGGGCCAGGTACCAGTGGCTCATGCTTGTAATCTCAGCTACTTGAGAGGCTGAGATTGGAGGACCCTTCATCCAGCCAACCTAGATGAAAAATTTGCAAAGTGCCATCTCAACAGAAAAATTGCTGGATGTGGTGGTACAAGCCTGTCATCCCAGTTATGGCAGGAAGCCTACAATGGAAACATTGTGGTCCAGTCCAGCCTGGATAAAAAGTGAGATTCTATCTTTAAAATAACTTAGAAAAAAAGGGCTGGTGGTGTAACTGCAGTGGTAGATCACCTACCTAGCAAGTGTGAAGCCTGAGTTCAAACCCCAGAACCACCAAACCACCAAAAAATAAAATTATGAAAAAGCCTTGATCTGGCTGTGCAGGCATCCTTGATTCTATGAATAGTAGTTACAAAAGTTGAAAACAAAGAGACTAAAAAAGACATTAGAAAACTTATACACTTCACTTATGAAAGAAGTTAATTAAGGTTACATGCATTAATTAGCTGATGAGATGTTTACTGCCCATTCTCAACTTTGTTTCCAAAAATTCTCTAAGAAACTTTTCTTCAATTATCCCCTGGTCAATTATCACCTTTTTGGTGCACACACTAGGACCTGGTTCATATTAAGCATTCAGTAATGGCTATGTTACCCATCAAGAAAGAAATAGCTAAACAATTTTATGATGAATTCTCAGTTTATGGTATTTTATAAGATACTTCGTATTGTCAATAGGTGATGGAACTAATCCTGTTGAGCAATGTCAAAATACAGAATACTTGAGGCCAGACAAAAAAATTTCAGTTTTGTATCCACTGGACTTTGACTGACATCATCGTTTTAGGATAAAGAATCTGAGCCTGGTCTATGACCTAATCTTTCCCTTAATGTGCCACATCTCGGGGGATTCCAAGATGGTGGCTACAGCTGGTGCAGAGAATCTCCTCTTCATGTTAAACAGAGAAACGAGGAGGGCCCCAGGGTCGCCAGTGGCCGGTGCCCATATGGCTTGGGAAGACGCGGACCAGGTGAGCTTCGTGGTACCGCGGTACCCCCACAGACAAGCCTGGGCCAGAGCAGCATAGCCCCCTGGACAGACTGACGTCCACCCGGGGAAAAAAAGAGAAACTGAGTAATAAGCAATAAGAACAGTTAAGACACACTGGAAAGAGGGTGGGGTGCCCTGAGCGCTGAAGATTGGGGGAAGGGAATCCTTCCCGGAACTGTAAATAAACAAGCCCGGCGGCTGGAGAGCCTCTGGTGGGAGCGGGGCGCATGCCCAGCAACCAGGAGTGGGGAATCTTGTGAGAGTGGAGGAGGGAGGAAAACTGCACAGGAGAGGGGGGAAGAGCCACTTCCCACGTGAACTGTAAAATAAACACGCAGACCTGACAACGTGGGGCAGTGTCACCTTTCCCAGTGCTTGGAAAGGGGAAAGCCTGTAGCAGAGGCTCCTGCACAGGAGAACTCTGAGCAAACAAAGCCTGTGGGACCAGGTGAGCGCTAGCTCACCCCAGAGATCTGCATAAATAACGCCGCCAGCTACAGGCTGAGAGCAGCAGGCAGGCAAGCCACAGTTGCAGATACCACTCTCAGAACTGTCTCCAGACGCTTTTTTTTCTTTTTCTCCCTACCTTTGATGAGAGAACAACCAAATTACACCTGCAAGCTGAAAAACTTACTGAAACTGTATTGCATTTGAACTTGGGACACTTGGTGGGGCTTTGTGTGTGTGTGTGTGTGTGTGTGTGTGTGTGTGTGTGTGTAGTTTTGTTCTACTTTATGCATCCCCTTTGATGAGACAACTACAGAACAACATCTGAGGCACCAACTCCAGGACTGGAGATTGAGACGGACACCAAATTATTAAGACTGAAACTTGGAAGTTTTTTTTTTTTTTTAATTTTCTATTTTCCGTTTTATTTTAATTCATTTTTATATATAGATATTTCTTTCATTTACTTATTTTTTATTTTTTTATCTTTGATTTTCAATCCTCTCTCTGTCTCTCTAATGTCTGTTCAGCTTACTGTCGATTAGTACACTAACATTCCCTGTTTATACCTTTGAAACTCTCTTGTCTGATACCTTGTTCTGCTTTCTCCCTCTTGTCTGTATATTTGTTTTCCCCTTTTCTTTAACTTCTTGCTTTCCATCTCAGCTCACCCTTCCATTCTAAATATTACCATTGTTATTATTACAAGCTAGAAAATACTTAATTGCACACAGTACAGGGACAGTAACAACACCAAGGACAATGACGGGAAGACAGAAAAAACAGGGAAACCAGTTTCCCCACAGCAAAAAATTAGTACAGGAACCCGAGGGGAATGAAGAGAACAGAAACTCAGATCCAGACTCCAACAAAATGAAGATAAACTATGCCAAAGGACCCAATGAAGCCCACAAGAATAATTTAAAAGAAGACATACTACAAGTACTCAATGAGAATTTTATAGAGATGATACTGGATAGGGTCAACCAAAATGTACAGGAGACACTCAAGAAATTCCAAGACAATAAAAATAGAGAATTTGAAAAAGCCAAAGAAGAAATAAAGGAAACCACAGAAGCACTATATAAACACCAAAGTGAAAGAGAGAACACAATGAATAAATGGATAAATGAACTCAGGACAAAAATAGACAACATTAAAGAAGAAAACTGCCAGGATATGGAAAACCTCAGAAAAAAGAACGAAACAGAACTGCAAAACAAAAGGGAAGGCCAATCCAGCAGAATAGAACAAACAGAAGACAGAATCTCAGAACTTGAAGATGAAATGGTAATTAAAGGAAAAACCGAAGAACTATTAATTAAACAACTCAAGACCTGTGAAAAGAAAATACAAGAACTCACTGACTCCATCAAAAGACCAAACTTGAGAATCATGGGCATCAAAGAAGGAGAAGAGGTGCAAGCGAAGGGAATGCGTAATATATTCAACAAAATAATAACGGAAAATTTCCCAAATCTAGAGAAAGATATTCCCATACAGATGCAAGAGGCCTCCAGGACACAAAACAGACCAGATCAAAATAGAACTACTCCACGACATATCATCATTAAAACAACAAGTTCAGAAACTAAGGAAAGAATATTGAAGGCTGTAAGAGAGAAAAAACAAGTAACATACAAAGGTAAACTCATCAAAATCACAGCAGACTTCTCAACAGAAACATTAAAAGCAAGAAGAGCGTGGGGTGAGATCTTCCAGGCACTGAATGAAAATAACTTCAACCCCAGGATACTCTACCCAGCAAAGCTATCATTCAAAATAGATGGAGCAATAAAAGTCTTCCATGATAAGCAGAAACTAAAACAATATGTGACCACAAAGCCACCATTACAAAAGATTCTGCAAGGGATCCTGCACACAGAAAGTGACACCCAAATTAACCATGAAAAGGCAGGCAGCACCAAACCACAGGATAAGAAAAAGCAACAGTAGAGAGTAACATCAAGTTAGGTACACACAATCAAACCTTCAAACAACTAAGACAACTAAATGGCAGGAATCACCACATACCTATCAGTACTAATGCTTAATGTTAATGGACTAATTCACCCATCAAAAGACACCGTTTGACAAAATGGATTAAAAAAAAAGATCCAACAATTTGTTGCTTACAGGAGACTCATCTCACTGACAGAAATAAGCATATGCTTAGGATGAAAGGCTGAAAGAAGATTTACCAAGCCAATGGCCCCCGAAAACAGGCAGGAGTAGCAATACTTATCTCTGACAAAGTAGACTTCAAACCTACATTGATCAAATGAGATAAAGAAGGACATTCCATACTAATAAAAGGGGAAATAGACCAAAAGGAAATAATAATCATCAATCTGTACGCACCCAATGTCAACACACCCAATTTCATCAAACATACCCTGAAAGACCTAAAAGCATATATAAACGCCAACACAGTGGTTGTGGGAGACTTTAACACCCCATTATCATCAATAGATAGGTCATCCAAACAAAAACTCAATAAAGAAATCCAAGATCTAAAATATGCAATAGATCAAATGGACCTAGTAGATGTCTACAGAACATTTCATCCAACCTCTACACAATATACATTCTTCTCAGCAGCCCATGGAACCTTCTCCAAAATAGATCATATCCTAGGGCACAAAGCAAGCCTCAGCAAATATAAGAAAGTAGAAATAATACTGTGCATACTATCTGACCACAATGCAGTAAAAGTACAACTCAACAACAAAAGTAAAGACAAAAAACATGCAAACAGCTGGAAACTAAATAACTCATTACTTAATGAAGAATGGATCATCGATGCAATAAAAGAGGAAATTAAAAAGTTCCTGGAAGTCAATGAAAATGAAAACACAACCTACCGGAACCTATGGGACACAGCTAAGGCAGTCTTGAGAGGAAAGTTTATAGCCATGAGTGCATATATTAAAAAGATTGAAAGATCCCAAATCAATGACCTAATGATACATCTCAAACTCCTAGAAAAACAAGAACAAGCAAATCCCAAAAGAAATAGAAGGAGAGAAATAATAAAAATAAGAGCTGAAATCAACGAAATAGAAACAAAAAAAAAAACATACAAAGAATTAATGAAACAAAAAGTTGGTTCTTTGAAAAAATAAACAAGATCGATAGAACTCTGGCAAACCTGACTAAAATGAGGAGAGAAAAAACCCAAATTAGTAGAATTAGGAATGCAAAAGGGGAGATAACAACAAACACCATGGAAGTCCAGGAAATCATCAGAGACTACTTTGAGAACCTATATTCAAATAAATTTGAAAATCTAAAAGAAATGGACAGATTTCTAGAAACATATGATCATCCAAAACTGAACCAAGAGGAAATTAATCACCCGAATAGACCTATAACACAAAATGAAATTGAAACAGCAATCAAGAGTTTCCCCAAAAAGAAAAGTCCAGGACCTGATGGATTCTCTGCTGAATTCTATCAGACCTTTAAAGAAGAACTGATACCAACCCTCCTTAAACTGTTCCATGAAATAGAAAGGGAAGGAAAACTGCCAAACACATTTTATGAAGCCAGTATTACACTTATCCCAAAACCAGGCAAAGACACCTCCAAAAAGGAGAACTATAGGCCAATCTCCTTAATGAACATTGATGAAAAAATCCTCAACAAAATAATGGCAAATCGAATTCAGCAACACATCAAAAAGATTATTCACCACGACCAGGTAGGCTTCATCCCAGGGATGCAGGGGTGGTTCAACCTACGAAAATCAATAAATGTAATAAACCACATTAACAGAAGCAAAGACAAAAACCACTTGATCATCTCAATAGATGCAGAAAAAGCCTTTGATAAGATCCAACATCATTTCATGATAAAAGCTCTAAGAAAACTAGGAATAGAAGGAAAGTTCCTCAACATTATAAAAGCTATATATGACAAACCTACAGCCAGCATTATACTTAATGGAGAAAAACTAAAACCATTCCCTCTAAAATCAGGAACCAGACAAGGATGCCCACTATCTCCACTCCTATTCAACATAGTACTGGAATTCCTAGCCAGAGCAATTAGGCAAGAAGAAGGAATAAAAGGAATACAAATAGGTAAAGAAACTGTCAAAATATCCCTATTTGCAGATGACATGATCCTATACCTTAAAGACCCAAAAAACTCTACTCAGAAGCTTCTAGACATCATCAATAGCTATAGCAAGGTAGCAGGATATAAAATCAACATAGAAAAATCATTAGCATTTCTATACACTAACAATGAGCAAACTGAAAAAGAATGTATGAAAACAATTCCATTTACAATAGCCTCAAAAAAAATCAAATACCTAGGTGTAAACCTAACAAAAGATGTGAAAGACCTCTACAAGGAAAACTATACACTTCTGAAGAAAGAGATTGAGGAAGACTATAGAAAGTGGAGAGATCTCCCATGCTCATGGATTGGTAGAATCAACATAGTAAAAATGTCTATACTCCCAAAAGTAATCTACATGTTTAATGCAATTCCCATCAAAATTCCAATGACATTCATTAAAGAGATTGAAAAATCTACTGTTAAATTTATATGGAAACACAAGAGGCCATGAATAGCCAAGGCAATACTCAGTCAAAAGAACAATGCAGGAGGTATCACAATACCTGACTTCAAGCTATATTACAAAGCAATAACAATAAAAACAGCATGGTACTGGCACAAAAACAGACATGAAGACCAGTGGAACAGAATAGAGGACCCAGATATGAAGCCACATAAGTATAACCAACTTGTCTTTGACAAAGGAGCTAAAAATATACAATGGAGAAATAGCAGCCTCTTCAACAAAAACTGCTGGGGAAACTGGCTAGCAGCCTGCAAAAAACTGAAACTAGATCCATGTATATCACCCTATAGCAATATTAACTCAAAATGGATCAACGATCTTAATATCAGACCCCAAACTCTTAAGTTGATACAAGAAAGAGTAGGAAATACTCTGGAGTTAGTAGGTATAGGTAAGAACTTTCTCAATGAAACCCCAGCAGCACAGCAACTAAGAGATTGCATAGATAAATGGGACCTCATAAAACTAAAAAGCTTCTGTTCATCAAAAGAAATGGTCTCTAAACTGAAGAGAACACCCACAGAGTGGGAGAAAATATTTGCCAACTATACTTCAGACAAAGGACTGATAACCAAAATATACAGGGAACTTAAAAAACTGAATTCTCCCAAAACTAATGAACCAATAAAGAAATGGGCACGTGAACTAAACAGAACTTTCTCAAAAGAAGAAATTCAAATGGCCAGAAAACACATGAAAAAATGCTCACCATCTCTAGCAATAAAGGAAATGCAAATTAAAACCACGCTAAGATTCCACCTCACCCCTGTTAGAATAGCCATCATCAGCAACACCACCAACAACAGGTGTTGGCGAGGATGTGGGTAAAAAGGAACCCTCTTACACTGTTGGTGGGAATGTAGACCAGTACAACCACTCTGGAAAAAAATTTGGAGGCTCTGGAAAAAAATTTAAAAAGCTGGACATCGATCTACCATTTGATCCAGCAATACCACTCTTGGGGATATACCCAAAAGACTGTTACTCCAGAGGCACTTGCACATCCATGTTTATTGCGGCACTATTCACAATAGCCAAGTTACGGAAACAGCCAAGATGCCCCAGCACTGACGAATGGATTAAGAAAATGTGGTATCTATACACAATGGAATTTTATGCAGCCATGAAGAAAAACGAAATGTTATCATTTGCTGGTAAATGGATGGAATTGGAGAACATCATTCTGAGTGAGGTTAGCCTGGCCCAAAAGACCAAAAATCATATGTTCTCCCTCATATGTGGACATTAGATCAAGGGCAAACACAACAAGGGGATTGGACTATGAGCACATGATAAAAGCGAGAGCACACAAGGAAGGGGTGAGGATAGGTAAGACACCTAAAAAACTAGCTAGCATTTGTTGCCCTTAACGCAGAGAAACTAAAGCAGATACCTTAAAAGCAACTGAGGCCAATAGGAAAAGGGGACCAGGAACTAGAGAAAAGGTTAGATCAAAAAGAATTAACCTAGAAGGTAACACCCACGCACAGGAAATCAATGTGAGTCAATGCCCTGTATAGCTATCCTTATCTCAACCAGCAAAAACCCTTGTTCCTTCCTATTATTGCTTATACTCTTTCTACAACAAAATTAGAAATAAGGGCAAAATAGTTTCTGCTGGGCATTGAGGGTGTGGGGAGATGGAGGGGGCGGAGTGGGTGTTAAGGGAGGGGGTGGGGGCAGGGGGGAGAAATGAACCAAGCCTTGTATGCACATATGAATAATAAAAGAAAAATGAAAAAAAATGTGCCACATCTCACCTGATCTCACCAGCTAAGCAGGATCAGACATGAGTAGACAAGATGGCACTCTGTATCAGTTGCTAGTCCCAAATTTTGCACCAGTTTAGGCTACAATACTGAAAGGAAGCACTGATGGAAAAGAAAGAGTAACGGATGGAGGGCTCAATAAACATTTCTTCTGTTTGTGACATGTATGTGGTCCAACATTCCTGTATTCAGACTGCTTAATGAAGAAATATGAGTGGTGGACTTTTGTAAAACATCCAATCAAATTTTAAACATCCGAGCCTGTCTGGAAGACTAAATGCTTCAGTATTGCTTTGTAACTGTGAGCAGTTATTTAACATGAAAATCAAATGGTGTGGCCAGTTTCAAAGTCCTACCTCTTAAAACAATAACATGTTTTTCCTATTGAATAACCTGGCAGGTGCACTGAGTAGGTTTTATAAAACTTAAGCAAACTACTTGTGTTTATGGCACTTAAAGCATTCAATCCTTTCTCCTCTGTCTTTCTTATGAACTGTCTGTTGATTGTTCTTCTAAGCTGTTTGTTCTTGTGTTGATAGACAAACCCTGAAGAGTTGGTTTTCCATTGTGATTGCTTGTTTCTAGTTGCTATTTTATTGGTCCTGGCCAATGTAGATAATGTGCAAAAGAAATAGTAAAGACAGCATTGTATACACTAGAGAACATCACTTCCCTTCTCTAACTCAGTGGTTTTCATAACCTTCATCTCACTTTCATGTCATGTTAGCCTTAAGGATAGAAATGTCACCTTTAAAAATATTTCAAGGATCTAAACTAAATTCACTTTGAAATTTTATTACTGGACATGCAAAAGTATGTCAAGTCCTCAATTAAAAGATGAAATATTATACCCTTTTTCTTTCTTAAATGTCTTCAAAAGCATTTCATGGACATGCAAAATAGTTGCTTGATATTTGGGGGAGTATCCATGGAAGTAATTGAGCGGCTGGCTAAGAGTATTTTTGTGCTAATTAAATATTCCAAACTTCTATCAAGATTATTGTCACCTATTTAATGTCTCATTGAGTTTACAGTCTATGCATCAGTAGACTTAGGACATCCATTCTAGAAATGACAAATTAGGGAGCAGGTTAAAACGATAAAAGACCTTCTGAAGATTACTCACATTTTAATTTTTGATGGGGACAATTCTATTCATTGATGAGATATAGAATTTGATTGGTTTGGATGATTCATTTCCTTCAAAGAGTTCACTTACAGTTTTTATTTTTTTAACAAGCTAGGACACTGGAGTTTTATATTTTAGAATGATTTTGTACATTTAAATGGATTTATGCCCTAAATTAAATGTCGTTAATATAGTTGGTAAATCTAATCTGCAGTAGAAATCCTTATTGTATTTACTTATAATGATTGAACATACACACAAATAAATTGCAACATTTCTGGAATAAAGAACAAAGAGAAATTCTACCTTAGAATTTGATCATTCTAAAGAATTTGTGCATTCATTCTTCAAATCATAGCTAACTAATGGCTATATGCTAAGAAATGCATCAGACCATAAGTATACAGTGGAAAATAAAATGGATATGAAACATGACTTCTTGTTGCTTACAGTATAGTTGGGAAGATGGTCAATAAACAGAAATAAATGTATAATTATGACTCTTAATAAGTGCTATGAAGAAAATGTGGATCAGGACAATAAAGGAAGAGAAGAAGTTTAGTCTAAGTCATTTAATGGGAACACAATAGAAATATGGGCAGATTTAGGTTGAAATTGAGGGAAAGTATGCTCCAAGAACAGGGAACAGTTCATACAAATGTGCTGAAGTGGGAAAGACAGTGGTGCCCTGGGGAGTTCAAAAAGTTAATATAGCTTGAGTGTTTTAGGCAAGGAAGGAGTGACTGGAGATGGTATGAAAGACAATGATCCCACCTTATGAAATGAAAAGAGAATGACAGACAGTGAAAAATACTGAAATACATTGCAGCTGTGTGGGAAGATGGCATAATAAGGAAAGCTATTGAATGATAGGGATAGGGCAAGAGGGTAAGAGAGGAATAAAGGGGGTTAATTTAAAAAGTATGGTGTGTTCACAGGTAAAATACCTCTGTAAAGCCCCTTTGAACAATGAATATGAACATAAAAATGAAGGACAGACAGGTAAAACAGGTCCTATTAGGGGATGGTACTAGTCAGAGCAGCAATGGAGAGGGTGAAGCAGGGTGAATATTGGTGATGTACTTTATGTATTTTTATGAAGGGGGATGAGGGATAATGATGGTGGGAGTGAACCCAACCAAGTTTCATTGTAAGCATGTGTGAAAATGTACCAATGAATACCCGCTGTACAACTAATATATGCTAATAAAAATGATTTTAATAAGGATCCCACCTCATTCACCAAACCTGTATAGACCATAATAGATAAGGAGTGCAGATTTTATTTAAAATACAGAAAATTGTTTTAACAAGAAACCAATATTTGAAGTAGGGAAACTGGTAATGTGGCTTTTGTGGTAAGTGAAGAATGAGATCCCAGTGGCACAGATTTTGTGGTAACAGGTAGCAGTATAGATGAAGGAAAATGAACATGTGATTTGTTTTGAAGAAGAAAAGGATAGGAATTGGTGATATATAGGCTAAGAGAATTGTCAGAAGTGGTGAATGGTGATGCTTTTAAAGAGGTAGAGAAAAATCAAGAGAGAAATACATAGGTGTTTTTATTTTTGTCTGCTTTTAATTTTTGTGGTTGAGGCATTTGCGATATCAGGAAGACAATGAAGTCTGTAGATCTGAAGCTCAGATGTCTCAAAAGTTCTTAGAAAACAGATGATGTTTGAAATCACAGAAGAGACAAGACTTTCAGACAGAGAATGTAGAGAAAGGAAGGAAAATAACAGGATTATGCCTGAGAAACACCAGCAGTTTTGGGGAAACAAGCCTAAAAGGAAAACTGAGAAATCATGAATGCAAAGGAAACATAGAAAACCATCATAGGTTAGGATGGATGAAAGGAGTAATTGATGTTTTAGGAGGCAAGAGATCAGACCCATGGCACAAGCCAGAGATTTGGTCTTTCACGTATGAAAAGTGATGTCCTCATTTCCAATAGGAAATAACAATTTTTCCCCACAGAAATGGGCACAGAATAAAATGTGATTTTGAATTTATAAGAGCCATGGCTTATACTTTCTTAGTATAATAATAGACATT
This sequence comes from Castor canadensis, assembly GCF_047511655.1. Classification (NCBI taxonomy): domain Eukaryota; kingdom Metazoa; phylum Chordata; class Mammalia; order Rodentia; family Castoridae; genus Castor; species Castor canadensis. Next base: position 34,399,714 of record NC_133404.1, on the reverse strand, counting down.
TCCTTCAGATTTGAAAAAAATGTCTGAAAATTAGAGTATACAAAGGAGAAAGTTGGATGTCTGATGGGAGAGAAGAGAATCTAAGTAGAACTAATCTTGAATGGAAGAACAATCCTTCTGGAAACAGGTAAGAGAACTCATGGACAGCATAGCATAGTGCTGTCCAGTTTTACAAAAATGCTGCATTGATGTCCGGTACTCATTCACTTTCTTCAATAAGTTCTGAGTGAGATGCAGTTCGATCAGAAGCTCATTGTAACCAATCAAAAACCATTGTCCACAGCTGGGGAACTTGGTATGCTTCAACAGAAGTGGCTCGGCCACCATATAACAAAACGGGAAACCCAATTCAGATTTTTAGAACCAAACTTCAGTATTTGATTTCTTGCATTCAGCCATACTATTTGGACCATATTAACTTATGATGTAATGATCTAGACACTTGACTTTTCTGGCATTTTATACTCTTCGTTCTTATGGACAAAGGTAAAATACATAAAATAAGTCATTTTAGGTATCAGGTCTATCATTTTATTGTATAATCCATCCAGATTCAGTGCTAGAATAAGGCTCTACACAGCAGTGACTGAAAATATGCTTGGGATATGACTTTCAGACTGACATGAATGATAGAGGCACCTGAACAACCAATTTAGTTGATTTTATTTTACTAACTTGACTGGTCATTGGAATGAATTCACCAGAAGGCACCATCATGCAATACAGTTAAGTACCTTTTCCTAGAGGATGTAAGCTTGCATTAGAAGATACTCGTAACTATTTCAGATTGTGTGGGTACTTTGGACACTGAAATGACAATAGACTTTATATCAACTTTATATAAAGAACATGGTCATTTCAGAGACAGAAATATAATATCTGGATTTCTCATCAAGTATACCTTTAAAGTTGCACACAGAAGAAAGTGATTCTGATTAAATTGAGCAGATAAGAAATATTTTCAAAAGGATTTTAAATAGTTTATGCTAGAGAAAAGAGGAGAATTGTGCAGGAGACAAAAATACAGGGCACTTATAATTTAATCAGAAGTATATTCTAAATTGTGGGACCAGATTGGACCAGACTAGTTTCTGAGCAGTTTTTTTCTTAGTGTTTCAGAGAGAGAGAGAGAGAGAGAGAGAGAAACTGGATATCTTTATTATTACTATTGTTAATAATAATATTGGTTTATGACACATAACAAGATCCTATTACATGGTTCTAAGCATTTTACATGGTCAACCAAATATATAAATTAGGAGTTTGGTCTCCCGTTTAACATAAGAGAAAATCATAGCTCAAAGAAATTAACCTTGCTTAAGGTTTGGGAGAAACAAAATTTGGACTATATAAAATCAAAGCTGTATTTTTAATTTATTTTCTAAATAATTCAGAAAACAAAATTAAAATGATTAGATCTCTGGCTAGCTAATATCATTGAAGAAAAATTAGCCAGGTGTTTTTTCAGTTTTCTGTTGTTCATCTCATTTTTGATTTAGACTCCTGTAGGACAGTGTGAATGCATGGTTATGATTAAAAATCTAACTCATGTGACTTTCAATTGTCAATTAAATCATGCCAGGTACTACTAAAGACAGTAATTCATTGAGTATAAGGAAAAGAAGAACTATTTTCTAAGATGTGTTTTAAAGTATTAGTAAAACTCAGTTAAGATTATATAAGATATGAGGCACATGTTGCAAGAGACGGAATGCTTCCCTAACTATATGAAAATTTTAAACAGGTTTAGAAGTAATAGACTTTTAAAAGAGTCTTCATTTCCAGAAAGGTGCCAACTCCAACATCCAGCATTTGAAATAAGAAACTCTGATTCTCTGATGACTGTATTCTAGCAAGAAAAACAATGAAGAGACACTAATAGTGATTAATTTATTGTTAATCTCGTGATGAAAATCAATTGCATAAGGGTCAGGTTTTGGCCAAAAGAATGCTGAGATTGGTAAGTGGTGTTCTAAACTCTTATAAGCAACCATTGTACTAATTGTGCTAATTATAAGTCAATCTTCCATTATTTGTGTCTGGCTTCTGAAACGTGTAGAAAGAGAGAATAAAGAATGTTTCTCAGTATGAATTCATTTTCCTAATTCTACCAAAACCTAGATTTTATTTCTGATTTCTGGGCAAGAAGAATACAAATATATTGATTTTTTCTAAGATAAAATACAGAGAACGTCCCTCTTGGCTTTTGGGTTTTGTTTCCATTTTCAAACTAGACCATTCCATGAAATAGGATATGACTGAAAGGAGCGATATATGAAAAGTCATTACATTTGCTTATAAGCATTTTCATTAACTACCAATTGAAATAATAAGGAAGGGGGTTAACTCTAAAATAAAAATTATTTACATTTGTATGTCTCTCTCAAAACAAATACATATTTTTCATCTGTATAAAATGCAAACTGAAAATCAGGTAAATGAAGAAAGAAGTAGAACTGCTAAAAATAATGTTTCGGAAAGTTTTCAAGGAAGTGGTCACAGCCTCATGAGAACACTTTGAACTTGAGCTAAAGTAAATGAGTGTGTGGTAACCTCACCCGAAGACTCCTAATCAGACTGCCTTTGTTTCCATAGCTCATGTTTTAAGTAGAAGTTCCTTTGCAATACCTGCACATATTCTTCTATTCATATGTAAATTGCATTAAAGCTGTTATTCTTTCTCCACTACAATCTGCTTTTAAAGTAATAATAAATTTTATTGAAGGAGTGCCATGAGAGGGGAGTGCTGTGGATACTGGAATATTCTGCCATTGTACCAAGCCCAAAGTGGCCAACTTGAAGGAGAAGCCTGTGTCTCTCCTTCCCTCAGGGATTTATTTGAACATTAAGGGGTTATCACTAGAGCCATTATGGGCTTTAGACATTTCCACTGATATAACATTTGGATTTCAATGGCAGTTTTATGGTTCTTTTTACAGCTGGAATATAAGCAGAGATATGGAGATAGCCCCAAAGGAGAGGGAAAATTGTCACTTGGTCAGAAAGGGCAAGGAACCACACACCCCAATTCTACTCCTAGCTTTGCCACTCACCTGCTAGATACTACTAAGTAAGTCATATAAGATTACAGGGGCCTCCCTTTCTTCTGTGTGGAGATTAATTGCCTGTGGCAAATGTTGCGTGCAAATTTCAAGGGTAATTGAGTCCTCTGGCTTCCACAATTGCTCCTCTTCTTCTTCTTTTTCTCTTCAGTTTTTTTGGGAGTTGCAAATTTTTTGTGCAATTTAGTTGTACATTCCCTCAGCTAAGTAGGGCACCTCAATTGCACTTTAAAACCATCAATTATAAACATATCCATGATATCTGATGTCTTAGAGGAGTAACCCAATTCTGCTTTGATGGAATCATTTTATGTGGCTGCTTCTTCCTGTTTTTACAACAGTGCTGTGGTTAATAGTGTAACCAAAACAGGACATTTCATTCCTATATGCCTTGATTTCTCAATCTGTTAAAAGAGAGGGAAATAAAGCACATTTATGGTATCAAAGAAGGGAAAGGGCTAAGATGCAATTTCAAAGACATAAATACAGAATATTAGAAGCTCTTGTTTGTACTGTGCCCCATGATGTGTTCACTATTTAAAACGATAGCTTATAAACATGCTTATTAAAGAATTGCATCAACTGTTTCCCCTGTACACACCACAGGGAGGGAACTTTATGTTAAGAGACTTTCTTGGAATCAAGTAATTGTACACTCAAATTTCAGCTTTGTTTCTAATGACTGCGATTTTGAGAAAGTTAACTTTCTCCTATACTTTTGTTCCCTTGTCTTTGAAAGGCAGAAAATAATAAACTGATGACACAGGATTGCTGTATAGATTAAATAAGATGAAATGTGAAAACAGCCATCAGGAGCTAGGGAAACAGTGAGAGTCAATATTTACGAAGTCTCAAAAGTTCTCACTTTGGGAAGGCCATGTGCTTTGGACCATTTAGAAACAAGCTGAGTAAATGCTAATAGGGTTCAAGGAAATTAACAAGGTTATCTGACTCCAGGTTGGCTAATGAAAGAAATGTATATTTCAGCTTTCAATGTATGGATTGGATTTATCCAGGCAGTTGGTAGTTGGTGGTCATTGTCTTCTCTTTGTCAGTCCTCTCACTCTGTGATAAATCTAGGAAGAGAAAACACCTTGCTCCTCCCCGCCCCGCCCCCCACACACTAGCACTCTGTGGACTCCATCTATTTCTGTATTTGTTTCACTTCTTTCTACCTTCAGTAGCTCTTCCTTTGGTATTCTGTCATTTGTATAATGTAAAATTTAACAAGTGATGTTAAAGATAATAAATCCCACAATTGCTATTTCTGTTTGAAAACCATGACACAGTGTGGTGAAAGCACCAAACAGTCTGAGGTTTGCTCTTGTTTGCAGGGCTTTTCATTCGCATATTTTACTGTCAGTTTCTTGACATTTTTGTCAGCTTAGGACTGGAAGGCATAGGTGCTGGTGGCAGGTCTGACCACATTTTTATTCTCTGTTGCATTTTCAGAGACTATGAAAAAATAAAATAAAGCTGGGAGTGTGGAAGGGGAACTGAAGAAGAACAAGGAAGAAAGGTGATCCTGTCAACCAAGGAGCAGTATGAGGGCAAGGCTGTGAAAGTCAGATACATAGCCTTTTCCCTCTCAGCTGGCTCCCTGGGTGGCTCATTGCTGCCACCTCCTCCCCTTCCTCTATCCTTACTCCTACCTCCAAATCTGAGACAGAAATTTGGAGAGATTTGCCATGAAAGACATGCCATTTCCTCCATTTCCTAATTACACAAGGCAGATAGAAGGCAAATATTTGAATCTGTTTGCAGAAGCAATCCTTTGCCCCCCCCTTTTTTTTCTATCAAAGTGTGCATTTGCAGGCTGCAGAGGTGTCTGCACAAAACACCTATTGTTTTCTCTGTAGCATCACCTCTGATTCTAATCAACTTTTCTGATTTTCTGCCCTTTACAAATAGGAGTTGTTTTAATTCGTAGGAAAAAAAATGTACAAAGGCACAACTAACCCAGCCTTCAAGAAATGTTAATGTTGGAAGTACCTTTTCTCACCACCGCTCAGCTTCTGTAAACAAAGGAATAAAGAAAAACAAACCTAACACACTGTCATGGGCCTCTATTAAAATTTGGTCCCCAAAACATTTAAATAACAATGACAACTACAATGATAACAATTGCATTATAGTTTGAAGACCTCTTTCTAAGGAATCTTTGGTAGGATTTATTTTAATTTCTCTAAGAGTACATTTCCTAAATTGCTCATGATGTAAATAGAAAGAGTGTTGCATTATTAAGTAAATTATCTAATGAATGTTCCTATTCTTAATCTGAAATGGAGCTTTGTTTTTCTATCAGAACATTTTTTAATGTGAACATGTTTAAAAGAGCCAAACAGTGTAAATACCTTGGTGTTCATCTGCACATGCATCAATGAGTGAAGCCTTTTGCACAATTAAGAAGTCCAAGAGTTCATGCTTTCATAATTTGATTGATATTGGAAAACTTACTTCTGATCAGAACATGGTAATTTATAATTCCCTCCAAACTTTTTATGTGTATATAGTTGTTATTTGTTAATTTACCCTTTTAAAATATTTTTTAATTTTTAATTGAGAAATAATAATACATGTCAGGTACACTGTGATCTGATAACATTATAAAAAGATGCAATTAAGTTAATTAACATATCCATAACCTCACCAATTTATGACATTTTGTGTTGAGAACATTCAAAATCTACTTTGCTAATTTTAAAATATAAAATACATTATTAACTATCATCACTACATGGAGGAATAAATTTTAATTTTCCCTTTTATATATTTATTTCTCTGTTGGCCTTTCAGTAGACTTTAGTGGGTAATTTTAAAGGATTTTATCAGATTTATAAATTAGTTTGCAAAAATTGTTATCATTATAGTATTGAAATATTGAAGCTTATGATAAAGCAGATAAAAGGTAGCTTTTTTTTCCCTTAGGAATATTTAATTTTCCATGAATGGGTGATTATTGTGTTTTGTTAAGATACTTTGATAATTTATATATTGCCTTGCTATTTGAGATCAGGGTGTCAAACAATGGCTGCCTCTTTTTCTAAATCTTGGGACATAGCCATGCTTGTTCATGTATTTACCATCCATGATTGTCTGTCTAATAAAATCAAAGATGAAGGGGAAGATTTTCCAGCAGGTAATACTGACATTCAGAGGATCAATAGGAAATAATTTAAAAAATTATACTCTAATTCCTTGGAAAATATAGAAGAAATGGATAAATTCCTTCTATATTATGTGTCTCTATATACTATATATGTCCATATATTCTAATAGACACATATGACTACCAAAATTAGATCAAGAGTATCTAAACCTCTAAGAAGATCTATAATGAACATTTAGATTAGAGTAATAATAAAAAGTCTCTCAACAAAGAAAATCCCAGGAATGGGTGAATTCACTGCTACATTCTACCAAATCCTTAAAGAACTTACTCCAAATTTTCCCAAACTATTCCATAAAATAAAAATGAAAGAACACTTCCAAATTCATTCTAGGAAGCCTGAATCCAAAACTGAGTAAGGACATAAAAAAAAAGCTACACACCCATTTGCTTGATGAACATTTATGTAAAAATTCTCAATAAAATATTGCACACTGAATTTAGCAACACATTAAAAAGATCTTACTCCATAATCAAGCTGATTTCATACCAGGGATGCAAGGATGGTCCAACATATGAAAATCAAAAAATATAATACAGCTTATAAAAAGAATCAAAGACAAAAATGACATGATTGTCTCAATAATGTTGATAATGCCTTTGATAAAAATTAAACATTACTTCATGATAAAAGCCCTGAAGAAACCAGGAATAGAAGGATAATACTTCAAAAAATAAACACTATATAACAAACCTACAGCCAACATTATACCAAATAGGAAGAACTAAAAGTGTTTTCTCTAAAATCAGGGATTAGATAGGGTAACTTTTTTCTTCATTCTAAATCAATACAATGATGGAATTCTTGGCAAGAGTCCTAAGGCATAATAAAGAAACAAAAGCTGCAAATAGGAAATGAAGAAGCCAAATTATCACTATTTGTAGTTGATATGATCCTTTCTTTAAAAAACCTTAATGAACACCAGAAAACTATTAGCTCTGATAAGAAGTAAAATAATAAAATACAAAAATCAATACACAAAAATCAATAATGAACATGTTTGCAAAGAAATCAGGAAAAACACCCCATTAAACATCTTATTCAAGATGGCCTCAAAAAAATAAATAAACAAACAAAAATACCTAGGAATCAATCAACCAAATCAAGAAGGTGAAAAACTATAAAACACTGAAGTCTTTAAAGAAATGAAGGAGAAAAAAGAAGATGGAAAGACTGCCTATGTTCATGGATCTACAGATTTAAAACTAGAAAAATGGTTCTATTACCAAAAACAATCTACAGATTCAATGAAATCCCCAACAAAATTACAATGACATTTCTTTACAAAGAGAAGAAACAGGTTGGGCAAGACTGCTCAGGCCTGTAATTACAGCTATTGGGAAGGTGGAAAGTGGGAGACTCACAGTTTGAGGCCATCCCAGAAAAAAGGTTAGTGGGACCTCACCTCAGCCAATAAGGTGGGCATGGTGGCACATGCTTCTTGTCCCAGCTACATGGGAGGTGTAAACAAGAGGATCATAGTCCAGGCTGGTCTGGGCAAAAATATGAGACACTATGTGAGGAATAAGTAAAGCAAAAAGGACCGAAAGCATAGTTTAAGTGGTAAAACACCTGCCTAGGAAAGCTGAGTCCTTGAGTTCAAATCCCAGTGCCACCATAAAAGAAAAATATACAGAAAGCAATCCTAGAATTCATATGGAAGCACAAAAGACCCCCAATAGCCAAAGCAATAACTGAGCAAAAATTAGCAATGCTGGAAGTATCACAATATCTAACCTTAAAATATACTACAGAGTCATAGTAATGAAAACAGCATGGCACCAGGACAAAAAGCAAACATGTAGACCAATGGAATATAATAGAGGACCCAGAAAAAAATCCTTGTAGCCACAACCATATGATTCTTGACAAAGCTGCTAAAAACATACACTGGAAGAAAGACAGCCTCTTTATTAGCAAGTAGTGCTGGGAAAACTGGATATCCCTATGTAGAAGACTGATACTAGAGACCTACCTCTCACCCTATACAAAAATCAATGCAGAATGGATCAAAGGACTTCATGTAAGAGTGGAAACTTTGAAACTACTAGAGGAAAAGTTGTGGGAAACACTTCAATATGAAGGAATAGGCAATAGCTTTGTGAATAGGACTCCAATAGCTAGGAAACAACATAGAGAAATGTCAAATAGGATTGCATCAAGTTCAAAAGGATCTGCACAGCAAAGGAAACAATCAAAAGAGTGCAGAGACATCTTACAGAATGGAAGACAGTCTTTGCCAACTATTCATCTGATAAGGGATTTAAATCCAGAATATACAAATAACTCCAATTAAACACTGAAAGAACAAATGATCCAATCAATGTGTGGGAAATGAACTGAACCAACACTTTATAAATGAAGAAGCACAAATGACCAATAAATTCATGAGAAATGTTCAAAAGCTTTAGCCATTGAAGGATGTAAATTAAAATGACATTGAGATTCTACCTCACCCCAGTCAGAACAGCTGTCATAAAAACAGAAACATCAGAAATGATGGTGATGGGAGGTGGTGGGGGGAAGCGAACCTATCTCTTTGCAATAATTTACTTAGCTCAACCATTAGGGAAGTTCCTTAAAAAATTTAGAATGTTGCTACCATATGATCCATGTACTTCTCGGTATATACACGTAAAAATCAAAGTCAACTTAAAATAGAGATACCTATACACTTGCCTTTATTGCTGCTCTATTCACAATAGCCAAGTTACAGAATCAGCCTAGGTGCCTATCGGTGGATGAATGGATAAAGAAAATGTGGTACATGAAGAATAAAATGGTCTTATTTGCAGGAAAATGGATGGAACTGGAGATCATATTAAGCAAAATAAGCCAGTTTTACAAATACTCATATCACATATTTCCTCTCATATGTTGAGTTAAGAGGGGAGAAAAAGGATATGAAACTAAAAAGACAACCATTAGGGATATGGAAGGGGGAAAAGAGAGAAGGTAAAGGAAGGATAAGAAGGAGTAATGGAGGCAGTGTATATGATCGATTATGGAAATGTCATAATGAAATCCATTACTTTATACAATTAATTTATGCTGATAATAAAATTAAGTTGGAGGAAGAGGCACATGATTTGTGAAACCCACAGTATTTTCTCTTTACACTACTGACTCCTGCTTTAGACAATTTATTTCCTTCCATTATGTTTTCAATATTTATCTCTTTATCAAAAAATTATCATTGTTGTATTAACATTGCAACTGATCTCATTACTAATCTCTCTTGTTTCTAATAATTTTGGATAATTTCAATGAGATTTCTAGGTACAAAAGATATTATATGTGAGCAATTATAATTATATTTTTACCTCTCACTATATGTTTCTTTGTCTATTTCTACTCATTTATAGATGCATATAAGATTCATTATAGACATGAAGTTATATTTATATAATATTACTTGCATTATTTATTACTATTTTCTTACAGTACATTTTAATGAAAAAATACATGTTAAATGTAGTCAAATATTTTTCTACACCTGTAAAGATAGTCATATAAAATGTTCTCCTTTGACCTCTGGATAGTTGTGCATAAATTTCCTATTTTGCACCACTTGAGATGAATCTAACTTGGTTAGGATATTTTGTTCTTCCAATACTTACATGAGTTTTATTTTCTAGTATCTTGTTAAAATTTCACATCAATATTACAAGTTAAATGTATCTAAGCTTTTAAAAACTTTTGTGGTTTGTCAGTGTATGATATTAATGTTATGCTGGGTCCATTGGAAATAATTTGTGTATTTACATTTTTCACATGCCCTGATTTAGTTAAGAGAAGAATGATTGATTTTTTTCCTTTTGTTAAAAGTATATAATGATAAATCCATTCAAACATGGGGTTTACTGGGGCCATATTACTTTAATTTCCTTCATTGCTAATGAAGAAAAGACCAATGCATTTGTAGGAAGAAGCTTAGTGTCTCATATTTTTATTAAAACATAGCATCTTATTCAGACTCTCCAACTTGGTTTTATGGATTAAAAGATTTAGAAAATTTATTTTTAAGTTTCTTTTTTGTGGTACTGGGGTCTGAATTCAGGGACTCATGCTTTCTAGACAGACAGTCTATCACTTGAGCCATACCCACTCTGTCCTATTTTTCAAATTTTTACAGAATTAAAAAAAATCACTTTCTATGCATCTTTGGTGTTATTCTGTGACATGTTTCAGGGAAAGCAGGATGAATGTTAAAATTGGAGAACATAAAATAAAAGTAAAAATATCTGAAGATAAGTTATTGTATGTAAATTCTCATATCATATCTATATAATAAAGCAACTGACCAAAAATAAAAATATGGGGTTCTGGGGTAAAAAAGAATGAATTCTAAGCAATTGAAAGAGGGAATAAAAGTGGAAGTTATAAGTGAGAAGGTAAAGAAATATCTTTCAAAACATAAAAATTCAGGTAGATAACTAAAAATGACAAATTAAACCATTCAAAGAATATCTTGGAACAATTAGGAAGCACAACAAAAAATGGCACAATTGTGATTACGTTACAGAAGAAGCTTAAGGAAAGAGAACATGTTCAGTCTGGAATTTAGGGCTATTCTACATAGACATCATAATAGTGAGTCAGTACAAAAGGATCAGTAACTTTAGTACTTCATTGCTTCTACAATGGACAAGAGTTATTTAGTTATGCACGCATTTACAAATTTTATAATCGATCTACAGACAGAACTTGAAGGATTTAAATATAATCTAAGTTGATTTACCTGAGTTCACAAATGAAATGGAGTAGATGAGGCTGTTAAGGAAAAACACAGGAAGTAAAGTTAGGTGTTTCCATAGCCCTGTGTTTTACAGAGGGGTGCAAAAGATGCCTGAGCAAGCAACACAACATGAAGTAGACTTTTAAGAATGTCATTTAATTAAAAAAAAACCAGTAAAATTGAAAATAGGAACTCAACATACTTGTCAAAAGTGGGTGGACTAGGGAAATGGGGTTTTTTAAGTAGGCTGTCCATTCTTTCCTAGTGAGAGTTAATCATCATATCTAAAATTCACAAGCCAAACATTTCAAGAACCATCCCTTAGTGTTTCGGAAGGTAGACTAAGGTAACTGTGATTTTCTTAGGAAAGAATGATTCTGAGTGTGAGAATCTACTTGGGAAGAACACAAATCCTTCCATTTTCTTTCCCACTTAATTTTTCATTAGTATATATCAAAAGAGGTTTTATTGTAATATTTTCATACATGCCTATAACATACATTGATCAAATTCACTGTATTACTCTTTCTTATTCTCTGCCACTCCCATCTAATAGCATTAATGGGTTTAATTATGACGTTTTTGTGTGTGCATAAGATGTACTTCAACGGTATTCATTACCCCATGAATCCTTCCATTTTACTTGATTGTTTTTTTCCTTCCAGGTTCATATTTAACAGCTGTGATAATATTCATAATTATGGTATTTGTGAAATTTATTTCCCTATAACCTATCCTTTAATATTCTTTTCAAAAAAAACAATTGTATAGATAGGACAATTCTTTTGAATCTAAACAGTAACTAGAAGATATCCAATTATGAAAATTGGCAGATTTTAGGCAGTATTTAGGCCGAAAGACAACTTATAGACAAAAAATCTGCACACTAACATACAGCTGTCCTTTTTTTATGGTTTTAACATCTGTAAGATAAATGTATGATTACTGCCTTACGTCTCTAAATATAACACACTGAGAGGTTTTTGTTTTTGTTTTTTAAATAGGGTTTTGCTATGTATCTCAGATTGGTCTCAAACTCCTGATATTCCTGCCTCAACCTCCTCCATGCCCTGTGATTATAGACATGTGCCACCACACCCAGTTGTCATGTAACTGCCTAAAATGAATTTTTGAAAACTTATTTTTCCCATTGATATTTTTGATTTAGCTAAATTTATTCAAAGGATCTAAAAACAAATTTTATAAAACTTACCATACTGAAAATAGTGTTAAATATCTCTTCCCCTATAAATAACACTTCTGTCTCTATGACCTGAGATGGGTGAGTCTTCATAAAGGTGGTATAACTGAACTGGTGGAGTGGCTGAAGTGGTACAGTACCAGACCAGTAAATGTGAGGCCCAGAGATCAATCTCTAGTACCCTTCTCACCTCAAGAGAAGGTGTAACTGTTGGAATATTCTACTTCTCTAGAAGGATTGATGTCATTATTTGTAAAACAAAAAAATGTGAGTCATTTATTCTAGCAATGCCTAGACCTGCTAGAATACCAGACTCAACAGGAGAGCATTTAAAAAACACTACATATTGGGTTCCCTTCTACAGAGTGTGGTGGAACTGTTCTGTCTTTGAAGGAGCCCAGAAATATCATGATTTACAAGTTCTCTGAGAGATTGCGAATAACATCTAGTTGGGAATCACTACCTTGTCTTTTTCTTGTTTCCTTTTTCCTGAACAATAGGAAACTTAGAGTCACATGAACTCTTCAAGTTTGATAAATCTGTGTGACCCCACAAGTCCTGTATCTTTTCCCCTTGTCCTTGATCTTTTAACTTCACTTGGATATATCTTGATTTTCACTTTTAAAAAAAAGGAGAAATGAACACATACAATGTACAGATTTCCTAAATAGGTGGCTTGGATGGAATTTGTTTTTGTACTCCTTTTGAAATCTCAAAAAATCTCTCCTAAGGTCCATAGATGTCAAAGAAGCAGGACCTTAGTCAGGGCTATCAAAATATAGCAAGTTGGTTATCTCCTCAAGTATAGTGATATGTGAGAGTGAGCACATATGCCAAGGAAAATGAACTTGCATTCTGCACGTCTTGAAATGGATGAAAACTTTTAATAATATGGAAGAGAGGCAATAGTCTAGCAAGATGCTTGGTAGGAATTCCATTGTGGATGAGGAGAGAGAACACTGAGTCTTGTGGTTATTATGGGGTTAAGATGGGCTAAGTGGAAAGGAGAAGTCATATTTTGGACTTTTCTGTGACATAGCTCTCTGTAGTGTCTGATCTTGGTATTGGGGACCATGCTTTAAATGCAGGTGTTGAGAGGCTTCATACCATGAAATTCTCACTTCTGAAGACTCACAGGAATGAGCTAGCAAAATATTGAAGTGATTGAGGTGAGTTCTGCTCACAAAGACTGGCTCTGGCCTCAGAATTCTTTCTCCTTTCATCTTCAGCAACAAGGGCTTTTTAATTACCATGTTTATAAGGCATAAAAGAGAAGAGAACTGGTTATCAAGAATTCACCTTAATGTGTACCTATTATGGTCACTCTTTTTCTTTATTTTAAAAGGGATTGGAGGTAGGAGGCAGGATGGGGGTTGTAAGGACATTTTCAAATCATGAAAGAAGCTGTGTGGTAAGTCTCAAGGGACAATGTGAACTCTTCTGGAGTTCCCAATCTTTGAATGGACATCAATGAAGCCTACTGAACTTGAAAATGACAGAAGTCTTTCACAGTCCATTACTCCAAGCCCCCCAGGCAGGTGTCTTCTGAAGTCTGAAGAGAAAATTAAACATGAAAAGTTTGTTGTGTGGCTTATTGGTCTTATAAATTTGGTTGATACAAAGTGTATTTTGTGGAGTCCTACCCTGCCTTCCTTAGTGGCTTAAGAACTGGATATTAAAGGAAAAACATAGCTATTTCTCTTGAAGCTTAGAGAACTGATCAAAACAGAATGTGGGAAGGTCTTAACTTTTTTCATGTGGTCTGACACAGCTGTTGCTATTGTTTTTACACATTTAGACATACTCAGAAAACACATAGAAATTATGTAATATTCAGGGTCATGAATATATGGGAAATATTGATTTTTGTATATATAATACACATAGTATAATTAGGAAAAAGAATGGGGACATTTATATTTTGACCACTTCAAAAAGAAATACTTTCTTGTATGGATCAAAGCAACAAAATCTAGACTGAAAAAAAATGTGACACTATATAAAATAGAATTTAAATAACATTTATTTCTCACTGTCCATAGTATGTGTGGAGCACAGGGAAAGCCCTTTTTCTGACTGTTTTATAATTACCAAAAGGTATGTGAGGAGAATTTTGGAGATCTTTATGTATTTTGGAGTAGTCCTGAAATTTCCAGATTTTTAAGGAATTAAATAGCAAGTAGAAACACACTTAAAAAACAAATAAACTTGTATTTTTCAAGAGTCCTTTCCCTCCCACCACCCTTCTCTCTACATGCCCAAATAGAAAAAAAGTGACTCAAAGCATTCTCTACTGTTTGAAAGATCAGAAACCAAGAAATTGTAAGGGAATGTAGATAAATCAAAAGTTCTTCCTCTCCCAAATCCATAGTGTTACAAGCAAGACTTATGAGAAAAATGCACTATAGATACTTCACCTCCTTGCAGTTCTTGAGACCAGCATTTCCAAAAGCCAATAATCCTTACAAAAGAATAAAACTCTGGGTGGGGTGAAGTAACATTTATTACTTTTTCACATCTATGGGCAAAAGTAGCTTTCTACAAAAAGACACATGACAATCTCATTGTCTCAAATTGCCCTAGGTGGAAATAATCTTTTTCCCCCCCAAGGAGAAATTTGTAGCCACTTGTCCTGTGCAATAAATGGCAGTTTTTCTGTCACTGCCATTTTTCCATTCCTCACTTGAAAAACCTAATACTTATATATTTCTAGGTATGACCTCTTCTTCTCCCCTGAAGAAGATTGTCTTTCTCCCTCCATTTAACCATCAGAATGTTACAGAAAATTACAAAAAGTTTGTATGTGATAATAAGAAGAATATTGAAAGTCCATTGTCCAAAACCATCTTTTTATACTATAGGTGCAATACAAGCATGCCTAGTCCCTGTGAGAAGACAGAAGGGAAAGTAGTCTTAGGAATGACAGCTGACACCAGTCCCACCACTGGCTGCATGAGGAGTAGTTTAGGGTTACGATGTGTGAGGTTCCACCCCTTGTTGTCTGCAGACTTCAGCAATTGTTATCAAACATTTTAACTATTTTCATCAGATGGATAGGAATTGAGGTTCCCAGATTACCTGTAATCATGTTGTAACAAAGGTCTCATTTGTTTTTCCTAAAGCTAAAAATAAGGTCTTGACTCAATAACAAGAGGTATCACCAATTATTGACCATTTCCCCTGTGTCTGGCATTGTATTCATACCTATCATACATTTTTTATGTAATCTGTTCAACAATGCACACAGTAGGGTGTTCATCCATATCTTATAGGAATGAAGCAGAAATTATACTTAAATTATGGATTTGAAGTTCTAGTCATAAAATCCATAAAGAGAGCTCTAGTTTTCCAATGCTGCTGCAACAGACTACTACTCCAGTGACTTCATACAATCTCCATTTATGATCTCTATTCTGTAAATCAGAAATCTTGCAAGGACTAAGTTGGATTCTTTCTTAGCACTAAACAAGGCTGAAATCGAGGTGTTAGCTCAGATTGGCTTTTCATTTGGAGCTCAATTTTATCTCCAAATAAAAATCAGGAGAATAAAATCTCCTGATTTTATTCACATTGTTGTCAGAATTCGTTTCATTGTGGCTAGAGGATCATGGTCGCTTGTTTCTTTAAGGCCAGCAAGGAAATGTCTCTGTGACTGCATCTTGTCTCATTGTGGGCTCCTCCAATTAGAGAAAATCCTCTCACAATCGTCTCCATTTCAAGAACTCAAAGTCGACTAATTTAAGGACCTTAATTGTATCTGCAGAAACTCTATTTTTAACAGTACTAGGGTTTGAACACAGGGCCTACACCTTGAGCACTCCACCAGCCTATTTTTGTGATGGGTGTTTTTGAGATGAGGGTCTCAAAAACTACTTGCCCAGGCTGGCTTTTAACTGTGATCCTCCTGATCTCTGCCTCCTGAGTAGCTAGGACTACAGGTGGGAGCCATTAGTGCTCAGCCTGCAAAAACTCTTCTGTGTGGATATTGAATGGCATAATTGCTCAACTTGATTTAAAAAAAAATGGCTAAGAAGATATAGATTTTCCAAGACAAATTGTAAATATTCATCTTTATTTAGAATGCCAATTTATGTATTGATATCCATTTATTTTATTTGTATTTTGTGTTTTGACTTTAGGTATATTGTAAATATTTAAGTATACATGAGATTTAATTTTTATTCACTTGATTTATGTTTTGGGGGAGAAGTAATCCACAATAGACCCTTATGTTTCTGCACAGCTTTGTTAAGTGCATTAAACCACTAGGCTTAATCTCCTCACTTTGAAGTGGCTATATAACTAGTCAGTAACGTAACTTATATAGGGACTATATTGAGAATCAGAAAACTGATGATTGAGAACTATTGCTTATTAGGAATCACATCCTGGATTGCTAACATTAACAGAATGACTTCTGACTTGCAGCAGGGTCTTGCTGACCCATAGTCTCAACAACCTATGGGAAATGACAGCCCAGTCTGACATTACAAGACCAAGAAACTCCCACATGACTTGTGGGAAGAGTTAATGACACATAACACAGTATCTGAAACTTAATGACACATTAAGTCAGCTTTATAGTACAAACCACATCTGCAGAATGCCATAAAAGCTTGAGGACTTGGGACCTCCAGCCCAGAACTTTCTTCAGCCTGCCCATTATCCTATTTGGAGAGTGCACTTTTGTTTTGCTTTCACTTTGCTTTGCATTAGTAAACCTTCTCCTTCTTAAGTCTCCTCTGTTTCCATCCTTAAATTCTCTCTCTGATGAGACCAAGAACTTTTTGGCCTCTGACCTGTTGATCCAAATCTGGTGACATAACCAAATAAATAGACTTAATCATTAAAAGATGACTATACTACAACTGCTCACAATTGAGGTGTATGGACTGAGGCTTCTGAGCATCTGTTCATATATTGTCATTTGGTTATCCATTAAATCAATAAGAAAGGGATTGGTGAATCCAATCTTATAAATGGTCCAAATACTTGAACAGTTGCTTCTTAAAAAAGCTATGATGCCATTTATGTACCTTAGCTTGGAATATAGTAAGGAAACTGAGTTCCCAGAGTTAAGTCCCACTAATTTGGATTCTGTAAAAACATAGATCAAGAAATACGCATGTGACAATGCTGATACTTTATGAGATTTCAGCTCTCTGAGAAGCTGAGGAGTTCATTGATATGAAATGCCAAACATAGAGGTCCCAGTGAATTTGAAGGTATATCACTCATGCCATGGAGTAGATTGCTTTAAAAAAAAAAAAAAGCTTGTAACATTGGCAATCAGAGAGTACATGAATTCAGAGAAAATTAAGCAATTTTATTTATTTTTGTTACATTCTACTAACTTGGTGGGATGAGTTGTCCCTGTCTTAAACTTCACAGGTGTACCTGTGAGGCTCTCATCATACAAAGGAGAAACATAACATTATCAAATGAGTTTGGTAGTATACTGTTGAAGCACTCAATGAAGTAGTCACAAATAATCAAACAAAAACAAATGAAATTAGTACTGAAAATTAGAAATGATATTTCATTGACATTTCAGTTATGTTTCCAAAATACCACTTCAATATTTTTTACTTTCATTATAGTAGTTTTCTCTGAATTATAAAATGCTGGTCATTTTGGTGTCTGGCTAATATGTTCACAGAAAATTTATGCAGACCACAGTTTGACGTGTGTAAAAAAAAGTCAACTGCAAACGAAAAATCTCACTTCTCAAACTTCTTGCACATACATAAACAATTGCCATAGGGTTAAACAAAAATCCCTTTCCCACAAAGACAGCCACCTTCCCAATGTCCCTTTCCCAATCAAGTTAAGAAAGAAAACCCTCTTGGGTAAATCATTGCAATACTAATGAATTCCAGACAGGCATCTTGAAACTTGAACCAGAAAAAACAAAATTATCCAATGGAAATCATTCATTAGCAGTCCCTGGTTCATTGAAACTAACAAAATGTGGAAGAAACATGACCTGAATGTGTCACGGATGATAATGATCTTATGCCTTTTCTGTATTTTCTACCCAGAAAGATCCAAAACACTCTTCCACGTTTCCTAAGGGGTGGGAAATAACCAGTTGGCCATTACTACAAATTAATAACTTCTGGAATATCTACCAGCATAGACTGACAACTAGACTCCATTGCTAGCAAAGAGATTTAAGAAAATGAGAAGCAGGGATGTCTTGTTGCAACCTACCCACAGGACTAGAGGAATTCAGTAGAGAAAATGTCCTAATAGCAATCCATATTAACACTAGACCTGACACTTGCTTATAGAACCAATAACAGAAATAACTGAGAATTCTTATTATCTCTAGAATACACAAAGCTTACTGTTGTTATCTGCAAAACTCTTTCCAGAATTTCACTTTCAAGTATTAAATTACCTGAGTCAATTATGTAAGCCTCATAAGTCCCTTGCACTTTTCCATACTGCATCAATGCTAACCTTAACTTGCTGCTCTTACCTTGCTACCATACACACACCCTTTAGCATAGAATTCAGCTCATTTAAGGTAGTAAGTTTGGAAATGTTACCAAAACAACTATATTCTCATCTCCATGGGGAGAAAGGAGAAAGAGAAGAAATGAAGACTGATTCCTAAGAAAGAAATCCTGGTGAACCTTTCTTTTGATTGACTCCTCTGCACTGCTGTGTTTGCCTAGCATAAATCCCACATCTTTCAAAAACATATACAATTACATTCTGGAAAACATTGCATCCACTTTAGAGGGAATCTGAAGAGACTATGTTCATGAGGCCCCTTGCTCTGGCTTGAGGGATGGGCAGGTGCACTTCCCAAGTAGGTCACTAGGTACTTTGAACTCAAACTGTGAAGAGGATAAAAAAGAATGAAAGTATGTGAGGTCATTGATGTCAGTGGTGGGGTATGTGTAGGTCTGTTAAGTTCTTGGCACCCACACACTCTGGTTGCCACTTCAGTCTGCTCCTTTGCAAGAGTTATCCTTAAGTTTTCCACCCTGTTCTGTAAGATTCTCAATGCAATTACAATAAATAACTTATTGACATATTGCAAAGGTGGTTTATGTTGCTTTCAATCAAAAACTAATCCAGTTCCCAAGTTATAGCTCTGTCACTAGCAAAAATACAGCAAAAAGTTCACTTCAGGGTTCCATTTGTTTTATAGAAACCTTTTAATTGAAATAAAAACTACAAACAGAAAGTGCATAAATCACAAACATGCAGTTTGATGGAACTTTACAAATAAACCTATATATTTTAAAAAAAATTTGTAATTCAGTGTGTGATTAACTTTCCAGCAGCCCAAGCATTACCTAGGAGTTTGTTAGAAATGCAGAATCTTTGGTTCCACCAGACTTATTGAATCACTTTTAAATGACCATAGGCAAACTTTGTGTAGAGGAAATAATCCAATGGGCTTCTGCAGCTAGGGAGAGAGAGTGTGATCAACTATTAGCACAGCAAGGAACAGTGGGAGTTTACCGGGATGGGGTTCAGTAGATGGAAAATTACAAAATGACATCAGCAGGAAGGGGGAATTCTATCAACTGACTAGGTAAGATTTTTGCTGAAGGCAGGAAAGGAAATAAGATATTGATAATATTATCTCAATATGTTATATTGAGGAAATAAGATATTGAGAATATTATCTCAATATATTATATTGAGGAAATAAGATATTGAAAATGAATCAAATATTACTAAAGACCACATAAGTCAAGAGCAAACCCCAAGGTCAAGGGACTAATCCTAAAGAGGACTCAGAGGAGCCTGACTCAAATTTGGGAAAGAAGAACTTTGTCATGACAAAAGACTCATTTGTGGACTATAATTACCTCTAAAAATCAAAAGAGAGAGAGAAAGAGATAATGTAACCTAATTTAAGAATTGAGCAGTAGACTCTAAAAATCATTTCACAAATGAGGGTGCACAAATTGACCGATAAACATGAAATTTTAGCCATAAAATTTTGTACTTAATAACTTTGATTACCAGAGATATGGAAATTAATATTAAATATATTACATAATTATTAGAATGACTAAAGCAACCACCCAGCAAGCTAGCCAAAAACATCTGACAATGTCAATTGAGGGCGAGGGTTTAGGACATTAGAACTTGCACACTCTGAACATGGGGGTAGAAATTGGCACAACCACTTTGAGAAATTGTCAGAATCTAGTATGTCTGAGTATATGCATTCAGACCTATGACCCTGCAATTCTCATCTTAAAATATTACTGAACACAAATCCGTCAATATTTTTTCCAAAAGTTATGATCCCACCAGCATTGTTTCTAAGAGCTGTTGAATGAAAAAACTCAAATAACTATCAGCAGTGGAAAAGATACAATGGAGTATGCTTTTTCAACAACTGGAAAAGAAAAGGAAAAAAAGAGCCAAGTGCAGTGGCTCATACTTGTAATATTAGCAATTCAAGAAGTTGAGCTCAGTAGGAATGTAGTTCCAACCAGGCCAGAAACTTTGCAAGACCTCATCTCAATCAACAAAAACTGTGCACCATTGTGGGTGCCCTTCCTTCCAGCTATGCAGTCCAAAACATAACAGCGTCAACCAAATTGAACTATGGAACTACAAGTGAAAACTGTTGTGTTTATGCTATAAATGGCTTATCAAACTTTGGTGCTATGACTTGAGAATAACTGGTTGATGTAGATAAAGAGAGTTACAGAATTCTTAACACAAATTAGCCTCCATTGATATTATACTTTAAAAATAACATGGAGCAATCACTGACACAAAATAGTTAATGGTGAGTTTTCCTTGTCAACTGTACATTGGTACAATTATTTAGGTACACCAAGCAAACACATGACATTGCTTGGGTTTCCCAAATAACAACTCCTTTTGTGTAATATTTATGATTTACCACAGTACAGCAGATTTTTTTTAAAAAGCCACTGGGGTGATTATTCTTCCCTATAGACTACATGCCATCAGGAGGGGCATCCACAAACATGGGACGGAACGAGCATTATTTCTCCCACTCCGTCAGCAGAGGCGATGCAGTGAACTAACAATGCAGCCATATCATTATAAGAAATAGAAATATCATATAAGAAAAAGGTCACAATAGCGTGGTTTCTACTCTCCCGTGCACATTAATTTGGACAAGGCATATTTTATGGTGGCTAGCAGTATAGGAAATAGAAAATGTTCATTGAACACCTTTTCATGAAACATAGATTATAATTTATTTAATTTGACATCAAAATGGGTGAGTTGCATTATTTATATTTTCCAGATGTGGCAAGTGGGGCTCAAAGAAAGTTAAATAATATGACACAAATCACACAGCTAATAAGAGACTTCCTCGGACTTGGAAGATGTGATCTTGTTTCAGTACATTTTTTTCTTCTGGTTGGAATATTTCCTGTACTAGATTGAACTCTGAAGAGGATGTGTCCACTCTCTGCCCTAGGAGAGTATCCACACCAGACACTGAAGAACACTGAGAAGAACCAGGAGACATCAGAATTCAAAACAGGGAAGGTGGGACTGGCCATTGCAAAGAAAGATTTATGTACTATTCCACTTTCTTATGTCAGCTTTTTATTTTCTTGGAACATATTTCTTCATTTTCTTCACTCCACATAGCTGTGTTTCCAGATTCATCATTAGGTTTGCTCATGGAAAAATTTTTTATTTCATTGGCTTTATTCATGTGGAATCTCTAAGACAAAACATCCCTTGTTCAATCAAGAATTAAGTACAAACTGTAAGAGCTTTTAAACTTTGGAAAGTCCTGCACTACTGGCTTTATTAACTATGTGCTGTGTGCACAGTGAACACACCTGGACTTCCTCATAAGACCATATTTCATAAAGAGTCCTATTACAGTTCTGTCTTTGTGTAAGAATGGATATAATCTGGGATGTTATATGGTGAGAGCAGAGGATTGTAATGCAAACAACATGGGCTTTACCATCAGATTACCTTCCATATTCCATCCTTGCCCTTACCTTCTGGGAAACCTCAGGAAAGACATCATGGTATTTGAATCTCAGTTGGTGCATAGCCACATTGAGATAAGGATTCCACAAAACCATGTGATGAATAATAAAGAGAAGAAGGATATAAAAATAGTATTCTGGTGTTGTCTACCTTTTAATCCCCAAATTTCTACAGGTACGTACCCATAATGTCAAGATACTATACAAGGATGTCAAATCTTGCCCAGAGTCGGGTCATCTCCCAGGTATGGATGAAGGAAAAAATAGGTAGGACAGATAATCTCATAGGAGGATGAGAAATAGCTCAGAGACACATGAAATTTATTACAGTTAGGTCACTGTGGGGACACTATTATGTGTTTGCTAAGCAAGTGCTCTACTGCTTAAGCTACATCCCCAGTTCTTTTGCTTTTTAGTTCAAATAGGGTCTTAAACTTTTGCCTGGTCACCCTCAGATTGTGATCCTCCTGTCTTCACCTCTTGAGTAGCTGGGATTATAGATGTGACACACTATAACTGACCCTCATTTTGGATCTTAAATGCCCTCCCAAAGCCCATGCAGTAAAGGTTCTTTCCCCAGAATGATAAATGGCAGTATTTAAAGAGTGGAAACTTCAAGATTTTGGGCCTAGTACAAGGTTTTATGTGATGAAAGCATGGCCTGGAAAGAGAACATGGGACATCCATTGGTCTCTTCCTCTTTCTCTCTTTCTTGCATTCCAGACATGAGGTGACTAGTTTTGGTCCATATTGTCTTCCCACCATGATGTGCAACTACTCATTCCATCATGTAATAGAGCCTCCAGAACTGGGAGCCAAAATGAATCTTTCCTCTTTGATAATACCCTTTTATCTCAAGAATTTTGCTATAATAACAGAAAGTAGACTAACAAACATAAAGTCAATTCTGCACAGTATCACAGCAAAAATCAGGAGCAGGAACCAAATTAAAGATGTAAATGTTGTGGGTTCCCCAACCAAGGATAAGTTACCTCCCTTTTCAAATTAGACTTAGAGAGCCAGACCAGCAGACCTAGGGCATTGCCTTAATAGAAAAGCAACAAAATGGAAGACTTATGGAACCAAAAGTTTAATTTCTAGGTGCATTCTCCAAAGCTATGAAGAATTAGTATAGAGATGCTCGCCAATCTCCAGTGAGGTTCTGTCTTCATAAACCCATTGCAAGTCAAAAATATCGTAAGTTAAAAATACATTGAATGTCCCTAACCCACCAACTATTGAAGTTTAGAAGCAGCACACTGTAGAGCGTAGTCCTTTCTCCTCTTGATCATTTGGATTATTTGGATCTGTACTCTTTTCTGTCACCCAGGATCCTTGGAAAGCATCCTCATGCAATTTACTAGCCAAAGAAAAGAACACATTTTTTTTTTTTTTTTTTTATGCGGTACTGGGGATCGAACCGAGGACCTCATTCATGCTAGGCAAACACTCATCCACTGAGCTACATCCCCAATGCCATGGTACAGTTTCTACTGAAAGCACAACATTTTCAAGTCATCATAAAACTGAACATAGTAAATTGAGACATTATAAGTCAGGGATCTTCTATAATCCTCCTTTGGTAACATTTTAAGATACCTATTGTGTACTATAGTAAGCAGTCTTCCTCAAGTCAACATTCTTGCTTTCTTTAACTGTGACTTCATTTTCGGGTTTTTGAGTGGTCACGATGATCATCTTCCTTTGGATGGATCATGATTTACCAATTATCTTTAAGTGAAGACACATGGACACGATGCCAGTTTTCCGTAGTTCTGGAGGCTGTTTCAACATCGATGAAATTCAACGTTGCTTTGGCAAGGGGGGATGGTCTCCCTTGTGGCCAAAAGATCTGCCCTGCCCAGCTGCATCTGTGTTTAGCTATATCTCTGACACGCTTTTGTGCACTGACTTGCTGTGGTTCTCAGGGTCAGAACTTTTGCACATATCTATAAAACATACTAAAAAATATTTTAAAAGATCTTCCTGTAAAAAGGGAAAAAATTACTTTCTGTTAATATTTCGTATGTCTTAATTCTTACAATCAGGTTGCCAGGTTTCTTACTAGGCTCATTAATTTACTTAATTATTAGATTTTAGAAATAATTGAACCCACAATTTAAAAAGCCTCAGGGCATAACTCAATAAAAACTTGCATTAAAATATCAATGAGCAGCTGCAGTAATAACAAAAATAAAATCTATCTGCATAAAATTGCATACTGGCCCACTATTTCGTCTGGACAGACAAATTTATAAGAACAAGTTTAGCCTTCTGCCATAAAATTAATTTGTCACAGATCCTTTAGGCCTGGAATGCATGGATCTAACAGGCAGGTTCTCTGTTGACAAGTTGCCTGTAGCACCTTAAAGTAGAAATTGGGGAAGATTAAGACCTTTTACAAGAGACACTGGTTTAGACTTTGTGTACCTTGAGTGTCAATACTGACATTATCACAAATCTGAGTAGGTCACATAATTTATCAGGTTCCTAATTTTGAAACTTTAAGATAAAGCTATTGGATTAGATAGTTCCAGATCAAAATGCTTTAAATTTATGATAAAAGGCATCAGTAAGATACTAACACTACTAACTACTCAGGAATTTTTTGATACTTTTGGATCTTGGACATTATTCACGGCAGCCAGTTATTCAGTTAGTTTTCCAAACTTTAGAATCATGTCACCATTAGCAGTTCATATTCATTAAAAATCCATGGGCCCAAAGTGATTTATGGAAGTTTATAAAACATGGAGAAGATGTAATCTTTGCCCTTGATGTACTTACAGCAGAACTTTTGTTTTGCAGTACACTCAATTATAACAGACTCCTTTTCCATATGCAGAAATATCTCCCAGAAATAATTAGCTGCAGACACAAAACAATTAGGTGGTTGCAACCTCATAAAATGTGGTTGTTAGTTAATTGGCTCATATTCACATTGTGATATTTGCATCTACCACCTTACCACCTGCAAAATTTTAGCTCTCAAAAATAGAAGTGAGGTATCAAAAATATGGCCTGGCAAGCATAGTCTAAATAGACAATGTGACCTGCATTTGCTATGGGCATCCTTAATAGCACTCAAAAATGTTCAAGCATATAGAAATACAAAACGCTAATCTCTAGACTTCAAATTCTTTGCAGAAAAATAATGAATACCAAAGGCTTGGAGCAACACCTAGGACACACCTCAGATTTCTGTCCAAACCCATTTTATCCTGTGGGCTCATCTTTTCTGGCCTCTTACATGTAAAGGCATTAGGTTATGTCTTCTTTTTAGTTTTTAACAAATGGAAACACTTCTTTGGTAGGACCAATGCACCAGTAAAGTATATTTGCTTTAAGAGGATTTCTTTTCCCTTTTCATCATGGTTTGAATTGAATTCTTGATTTTTTTCTGGATAGTTATCCCCAGGACCAATTATGTATTTCCCATAGCTAGACTGCGGGCCCTAAACAAGTTTTTCCCTAACTTATCATGCAAAATTTGAAGCCAGAACCCTAACATAAATTACAATTGACTGTGTTAACCAGATCAAACTCTTG
Organism: Castor canadensis; assembly: GCF_047511655.1. Taxonomy (NCBI): domain Eukaryota; kingdom Metazoa; phylum Chordata; class Mammalia; order Rodentia; family Castoridae; genus Castor; species Castor canadensis. The sequence goes on along the minus strand of NC_133404.1, from coordinate 34,374,020 downwards.
ACTCTAAATCACAGAGGACACAGGGCATTCAGAAGGATAAGGCAGTCACAAAAGAGATGCCTTGGCCTAGACTCTGTGAACTGGCATCTATCTTACTCTTGTCTGGCTTTAGAATTACTTAATCACACCTCTAGAATCCTTAATTTCCCAGTATGAAAATGTCCACAAGAGAGGGAGGAAATACCAAACCCAGAAAAAAATCTAAACATTACCAGAAATTTTTAGGATTGAATTCAACGTCCACCACAGGAGGATCTTTGTGTCTTTAAGAAACAAGAGGTTTTCATTGCTTTTTCTCTAGGACTTTCCTTCGAGGAAATTGTCTGTTATTGGTTTTTGAACGCTTTTGATTTTCTCCTTAAACTGCTGGAGTGTGGATTATCAATACTTATCTGTTTGGCAAATCTTTGACTTCTAACCATCATCTTTTCCCAGTCCTGATAACATCAGATTACAGCTGTGATGGGTTGAGACTGAAAGCTGTTTATCTGAAAACTGGGCAAATTTTGTGAGGTCCTGATACATGAAGGAATTTATTTTAGAGAAAGTAGAAGAGGAGGAGAAGTAGGATAAAAAAAAAAAGGAGAAAGAGGAAGTGGAGCTGAAAAGATAGGGAGGACTAGAAGGAAGAGACAAAGTCTGGACAGGAAGAGGGAGGGAAAAGAGCAGGGGAAGATGAGAGAGATAAAATAAAAATATTATCCAAGTCGACTTTGTGTAGTTCACTCTATTCAGGTACCCTGTGTTGTTGTTTATTTCCTCTTATAGCAAAATGTCTCCGGTCTCTCAATTTAGATCCCTTATCTTGGTATTCTCAAAGCAATGTGTTGAAGGAAGGAGGGACAAAAAGAAAGGAAGAAAAGTAGAGAAAGCCTTTTGAATAGCAGAGAATGTCCATGTGGGATGAGCTAGAGGCAGGGGGAAAAGATGAATGTCCAGCTCAAAGCACTATACCACAGGTCATGTTAAAAATGAATTGAAAGTATAAAAACAGTGGCTCATGCCTGTAATCCTAGCCATTCAGGAGCTAGAGAACATGAGGATCATACTTTGGGGCTAGCCAGGTAAAAAGTTTGCAAGACCTCACCTCAATCAGTGAAACCTGGGTGTGTTCATGTCATCCCAACAACACAGGAGGCATAAGTATGAAGACTGTGGTCTAGGTGGCCTGGGCATAAATGTGAAACCCTATTTGAAAAATAAGCAAAGCAAAAAGAGCTGGGAGGTATCTCCAGTGGTTGAGTACCTACCAGCAAGCACAGGGCCCTGCGTTCAAACCCCAGTTCACCAAAATAATAACAATAATAATAATTATAATAATTATAAAAAGGAGGTTACCTGTGCAGCTGTCCTGGAATTCCAGCACCAGTTCTGTTTACCCTTTACTGGCTATATAACACACTCCAAAGTTAGAAAAAATACTGCCTTGAGTCAACAGGGGACATGTTTCACACTCCTTTCTCAATTGCAAGTTTAAGATCTTTTAGATCTTCTAGAATTGACCTAAATTAGATAGACTCAAAGTGACTACAATAAAAATGTCTTTCAGAGGAAATGAGGAAACAATGAAAAAGTTGAAAAACATTTCTCTTAATTACTTATCCTTTCTTTTTGGGGGGGCGCAACACTGGGGTTTGAACTCAGGGCTTCGTGCTTGGTACACAAGTGCTCTTACTCCTTGAATCACTCTACCAGCCCCTAATCATTTCTTGATTACTAGTTTAATCAGTAAATACGATGGCAGAGGCATGGTGGCCAAAGGAAGAGATGGGTGCTGTGGGAATTAGTACAGATAAATGTTTAACGGAATGTGAGTTGATATCTATTGCCTTTATTTCCCATGATTATTTTGCAACTTAGTACTGCTAGAAATAACTAAGGAATCCAAATGATAACTGACAGATTAGGAAGGGAAAGTTGAATTCTAGTTAGAATAGATTATCGATCACATGCATTTTTTCTCAGGTACTTCCCAAACACCCAGTAAAAGTTAGCAAGTTTTTTAAAAGTATGATTTAAATCTACATTATCCTGTACCATCAGAGAACCAGAGATGTTGCTATATTTCTTGAAGCAGAAAGTGTGTCTGCTGGAGAGTGCTGTGTTATGAACCATAGCAGTCCAGAATGAAGACGGAGGGAACCAAAATGCTGGGGAGCTGCTGGGCTGCTTGGTGGCTCAAGAGAGCTTCTACCATTAGAATGTAAGAAAGAAGGAAGCCTAAAGGAAGGATGTAAGTGAAGACTAACAATCAGCTTCCCTCTTTACCAGCAGGCACAGATTTGTCAATCTGGTGTTTATTCCAAGTTAAAGAAAAAGTATGTCACACAAAAACTCTCTAGAGAGAGCTCTCTCTGAGAGCTGGGGAAGGTTGAAGATCACAGAAGAAACTTCTTTTAGTACTTAAGGTTCTTTGCCCATGGATCCAGTTCAAAGTCTATCAATCAACAAGTTTGACCTGTGTACTCAGGGCTTGAAGTCAGATTTATTTCTTCCTAAAAAATTGAGGAATACTTTTCTTATAGAAAAACAAAGATAAAGCCAAAAATGCACAAATGCATAAAGGAACAGAATTAAAAATTGACAGGCTTCGAGAAGCAGATAAAAGCAAAAATCTCTAATTATTATCCTCAGAGAAATACAAGAAAATATTATAATGACCAAACAAGAACAATCTCCTATAAAAAAACAAACTTGAGGAACCAGAAGAGTTTCTAGGAATTTAATACAAGAATGCAGGAAGAGAAAAAAGAATGTGGGAAATAAAGATAATTGTATATCTCAAAAGGCAAAATACAAGAAAGAAAAATATAAAATGTGAGAGAAAAGATTTAAAAATAGGAGGGTTAACTCCAAAAGCTTAATGTCTAATTCATAGTACTGCCAGCAAGAGAGAACAGATCAAATGAAGTGGGTGGAAACTATTAAGAAAATAGAAGGAGAAATTTAGAAATTCCATGGTAAAGAAAGACAGGCAATTTCAAAATTAATAGGCTTTTCAAGTGCCAAATAAGGGTAGTTAAAATGAACTACAGCTTAGTCACATAAATACAAAGTTTTACAAGATCAGGAGTGAAAATAAAAGATCTTAGGGCTGGGATTTGGCTTAAGTAAGAAGTGCAAAGCCCCGAGATCAAACCCTGAAAATAAATTAATAAGTAAAAGATCATAAAAGTTTCCAGAGGGGGATAAATAAGTCATCTAAAGAAATAGAAGGAGAAAGAGGAGAAGGAAGAGAGGAGAAGGAGATAGAACTATATAGATGACGATTATGATAATGGTGGAATGAAACAATGCTAGCAACAACAGAGGCAAAGAAATGTAACTCAGACATTATTCACCATTCCGAGATCTCATTCCTGCAAGCGATGAATACTGTTGCAAATAAACCTTTACAAGACCACCTTAAAATGCAATAGAGCAAGTGTTATATTATAGAAATAATTAATTTTTATTTTCTGAGTAGAATAAAAACTGTACTTGGTAACTTGCAGTTTGGGATAAAATTATAATTAGAATGCTATATTGATTCATAAATATCTTTATCTGAACAATGAGATAGAAGCAGGAGGTGGCTCAGTGGCAGGTGCCTATAGTCCCACCTTCTTGTGAGGCTGAAGTAGTTGGATTGATTGAAAGCATGAGTTCAAGAATAATTGGAATGACAACATCAATCAAAAATAAGGAATGGTAATAATGAAAATGGTATTTGATGACTATAGGAGACATGGAAAAGGGCAAATGTGTATGTGAAGACTTGGAAAAGAATTGCTCTATACAAACAGTGGAAATTAGGAAAATATTTCTGAATTAATAATATATCTATTTTATATGTTTGAATAGTTTTCCATTATTCAATTGCTAAATTAAATATGGTAAGTAGTTGATTATTGTGTTAGTCAGCTCTTTGTCACTATAAAAAACACCTGGTATAATTAATTACCTTACAAGGACAAAAGGTTTATTTTGGCTCACAGATTTGAAGGTCCTGGTGCATCATCAGTTGGTCCTATTGCATTGGGTTATGACAAGGGAACACATAATGGTGGAAGAATATGGTGGAGCAAAGCCACTCACCTTATGGGCAGGAAGCAAAAGAGAGAATGAGGAAGACAACCAGGGTCCCATAGTTGCCTTCAAGGACACATCCCTAAAAGCCTAAGGACCTCCCACTAGGTTCCTCTTAATGGTTCCAGAATTTTGCAATAGTGTCACCCTGGGAACTAAACCTTTAACACATGGGGCTTTGGTAGACATTCAATGTCTGCACTATAGCAAATATTTGATGATGTATCATGAAAACATTAGCCAGTTACTCTATGAAAACATTTTTCATTTGGAAAAATAGAGGTTCTGTAATAATTTCAGAACACCTAGAATCATATTGTCAATCTTAATAAAGTAATTGTAAATCTAACAAAAATTGAAAAATAGAAAGAAGAAGAGACAAAAGAAGTTAGAACAAGATATGAAGGTTTAGTAATGTTTAGTAAAATTAAGGAAAGGATAACTAAAAGTAGGACACAAAAAGAAATCTTTACTTATCATAAGAGGAATTCAGTAGATAAATTTCAAGTTGCTGAATGACAAATTAGAAATAGAGATACCACTTTTTAAAATAATTTGGAAGCCAAGCCACTAGAATTTTAACAAACCAGTGGAAAGTGACTGCCTCTCCATTGAAAGAATGTATTAAGGGAATTGTGAAGTTACTCTTTAGTGTTCTTCATTAAAATTAAGACAGTTTAACTTCATGAATTATATTCACATACATCATGGCACTTAAGCCTTATTGCAAGTCTGATAATTAGGTTCTATTGCTATCTTTGGTTTATAGAGAGGAAAAAAGCTTTTTTTTTTCATTACTGGGGATTGAACTCTGGGTTTTGTACATACAAGGCAAGTGACTTATCACTGAGCTCAGAGAATTTAAATGTCTGGGTATGACAATGTTAAAGAGGGTAGAAAGGAAGCTTGTAGTCAGATCTTCTACAGGCCATTCTCTTCAGAAATCTCAAAATAGGAATGGGTACTAAATAAGATTATTCCAAAAAGTTTCAGATCTCCTCTCATAAATGTAAAGAACATAGTTTAATTCAGGTGTTAGTATTATAATTTGAATCTAAATGTCCTCCAAAGATTCATAGAAGGCTTGGTCAATGAGCACTTTTAAAAGTGGGCTCCTGGAAGTGATTGGATCATGAGGACTTGAATGAGTAATCCGTTGATGGATTCTTTTTTTTTAGCAAGGATTTATTTTAGTATAACAGGATAAAGTATAGACAAGGGGTGGGGGCGTAGAAAGAGAGAGAGAAACATTTCCTGCCCTCATACAGGAAATGGGAGCAAAGACTCCTGATGGATTCTTAATTTGATTGCATTACTGGGAAGTGATGAAACTTTAGGAGGTGGGGCCTAGCTGGAGGAAGTAGTAGGTCATTGGAGGCCTGCTCTTGAAGGGGATCCTTGTTCCTGGCCCTTATTTGCTCTGTCTGCTTTCTGACCTCCATGAAGTGGGCAGCTTTACCTTCTTGCCATGCCAAACAACCTCCGTTTAAGTTTTATTTCACAGGTATTTTGTCATCATGACAACAGCTGACTAACACGGTTGAAGAACATTTTTGGAAAGAAAAAAAGAGAACTTTTTTTTTTTTTTTTACTTTACCAGTCACATGGCTTCTGTAGCAGCCACCAGACAATCCCACTGTAGTGATGAACTAGCAATAGGACAGCAGGTATTTTAATGTGTATGATCTGATTTGACTTTTAGCTTATAGTTTACCATATCTAGAGTCAATAAATTAATTATCTCCCTTTGAATATTTATTTCTAATTTTATTTCTGAGGGCAGTAGTGGAACATTGCATTTTCACAGAACAAAATATGCAATCTTTCTCTAATCCTTTCCAGTTAAGGAGGGCTAGAAAGTGAAACCACTTATTGGTAAAAAGATCTCTGAAATTTTTGGCTTATTTTCTTCTCTGTACCTTGACTTTGAATCCCATAAACTCTAAAAATGACATAGCATTGTCATTGCTGTGGGAAGGTTCTCTAGACCTTTTGCTTATTTAATCAGGAAAAATCAAAGTTAAAAGACTAAATCATAATTCTCAACGCTCAAAAGTAACATGGAAGTGTTACGTAGGGTTAATATCTCAGTGGTAGATGATGTCCAGGATTTGTCTGTGGACACAGCTGCAGAAATAGAGCCAGAAAGGGGCTGTTCATTTGACTAGTTGATGCACAAAGATGTATTTGAAATGATAGACTTGAGGCCTATCAGAGGCCCAGTGGATTGTATAAGTAGATATTTTTAAATACTGACAAGGTAAGGTAGGAAATGACATCAGAATAGGAACTGAAGCACAGTCTGTTTAGAGTATTTCCACAGAAGGACCAGCTCCATTTTTCTTCACAGATTCTCTATGCTAGGTTGAAATTCCTGGTCCAGAGAATCCTAATGATAAGGAAACCAGATACTGATTCTCTGTCCTCTTGGACTGTGTGGAGTAGGTTAGACATTTCTTCAAAAAAAATCAAGGTGATGCTGCTAATAGGGAACATACGGTGGATAGGAAGAAATCGATGAGATTAGACTACTCAAAATCATATTTTTGAAAGGTAAACATATACTCATTGCAGTGTTGTCTACTTGGGTAAAAAGAAACAATTCATTCATACTTTGGTTCACATAATAGATCTAAATATAGTTGATTTTTCCTTCCTTCTTCCCTCCCTCCCTTTCTCCCTCTTTGCCTCACTTCCTTCAATCCTTCCTTCTTTCTTTCTTGGAATCTTCCTTTCAAATATTTGCTTTTAGTTTCTATGATCTGGCTGTGAATTTTTTAATACTGTAGACCTAGAGTTTTTAGATTGAAGCAACTGTATACTCTACACTGCCACAAAAATCTAAGCTGCTATTTCATATCTTTGTATTAATTAAACTAGAAAAACATCTGACCAAACTTTATTTTGCTTCCAAGCAGGGCTAATGACACCCGATCACTGAATGGAACATGCGTAGTCAAAGGTTGAAAGGTTATCACAATGAGTTAGTTTTTCATGTTTTTAACTTTGCAGAAAAAAAGCAACCATTTCAGTATAGTGTACAAATAGATGATTTGTACATTTCAATGGAAAGCATGTTCTTAATTATAGTTACTCCATCAGGAATGGTTCAATTCCAGAGTTATGGCCACAAAGTTTCAGAATGTGAAAGGAAAATAAATTTTCTGGATTTCTTTTCCTCTTGAAGGATATTTGGGATCCAGATTATCTGAATTGATTTGAGTATATGGAGTGAATGAATTCACTCCATATACTCACACACATGTACACGCACACACACAACCTTCAATGTCAACGTTATAAAGCTGGCATTATTTAAGAACTCAGAAAAATGTGGTAGTCAGTTTTAGGATATATCTCAGAAATAGAATTACCAATAAAAAAGTTGAAATACAAACATTTACATTCTCAGAAAGCATACATTTCTTTATTCAAACATGACCCATTCTCTGTTATTATCCGGTAGAAGAGTTTATTTTTCATATTTTGTCCTGTAAATAATGTATCTTATTGTTCATGGAAAACTGAAGATAGAATTGTCCATAGAGAAGACACTTTAATATATTTTCCCACAAATGTTATAAGTTTAGGGGATTTTAGAGCATTTTCCAATCCATCCACAGTTATTCTATCAATAGTCAGCAGGATAGGGAAATCCACAGGAATAATGACTGTCTGCCACTGTATTTTAAAATGATGTGCTCAATGTATAAGAACCATGTTTCTTAGAAGATTGAAAGCAAAATTTGCTTTACCTATGATGAAAGAAAGAAAAACAGAGAGAGAAAGAGAGAGAGGGAGGGAAGAAGGCAAGGAGGAAGGGAGGAAGAAAGGGGAAGGAGGGAGGGAGAAATAAAAAAAAGCAATATTCTAGAGGAAGAACATTTTAAATATATACCTGGTGTGTGTGAGAATACCAATAAAGAAATGATGCTATGTTGTTACATACAGAGCAGTAACTAGAAGCCAGCAGATTTGGGTTCTTTTCTTTGCCCTTTTGGACTCTATGGCCTTAAGCAAGACCTTTTCCAACTTGAAAATCTTAATGTAGAGGAAAGCATGAAAATATTCTGTAAGCATGGGAGAATGTGGACATTTGAGAAAGACTTGAAACAGTTAAAGGCATGGCCAGACTTGGGAAAAGCTTACTGGGGCCACATGTTTTACCAGTGTGTGACCTGCAGGCACACACCTGGGCTCGGTCAGGTTACAGCCCACTCCCTCCCACCCTCAGGTCAGGTCCTGGTTGATGATAGACCTAGGACCCTCCTTAATTAAGCGTACCAATCACCTAAAGCAACAAGAGGGTATTAGGGAATATTGGATGTCACTTGCCTCTTTTTAAACTTCCTTTCCCTTTAATTATTTCAGAAGAAAAACACTAACTGTTTTTTCTTAAGTCAAAAATAACAAAAGCAAAGCCCCTTGAAGGAATAGATATTGGTTAAGATTAAGTAAAACTGCCTGGACTTTTAATTGCACTGTGTTTGGTGCTATATTTAAAGTTAAGTTGAATTGAGGCAGCACTGGATCATCCCTTCCCATTCTGTAGCCCCTACTATTGCCTCATTTGGACAATGCCATTGATCCGCCTCCTTCTGATTTTATGAAGACAGTGTTTGTAAGTTCTCACTTGATCCTTTCTTACTCAGAATCATCTTGTTTTTGTTTTCCTGTCACTCCTCCTTAAATCTAAGGAACTAGCGGATGCTTAAGGGCATTAATTCTGGTTTTCTGTTGGAGGAGAGATTTTTTCTGAAAGGTTTGTAAATCACTCCTGGCTTTGGGACACTTACCACATCAAAGGGAAGAGAGGGATGCTTCCAATTATCCAAAAAGATTACAGGTGTGTGGGGTGAGTTCTCTTCAGCTACAAATTTGAACAATCACAAATTTATAATCTACCTCATGTAAAATACGCCATGAAGACAAACAGAACAGAGATTTTCCTTTCTCCTATATTATTCAAAAGATAACCTTATAGAATTTGATTTTTTTTAGTAAACTGGGATAATTTATTGAGATAGAAAGTGTAAAGTGGGAGAGTAGAGCCCCTGGAGTTGGGGAGAAGGGGTCCTATAAGAGGGTGCCAGAGAAGTGACATAGTTTGTGGATTTTATCCAATTTCTCCAGGGTGTTGCTCAATTTCTATTCTAATTAGGTGTGTGGATTTGATATTTTGGAAAAAAAATTTAGTTACTGTTCATCTATGTGATTTTCCTTTGTTCACCCTGTCTTGTTTCATTTCAGACAGTTTCCATCAGAATATTATTGAGTGGTGTCTGCAACACCAGTCTTAGTCTTAAAGTATCGCTTAACCTCATTTTACCTTTTCATCAACCCCTTGATATCAGTACTGTCATTGCTAACACCCCCATAAGGAAACAGGTGTTTGGAGTTGTGATATACTCAATATTACACAGTAGAGCTCACTCTACTCTAAACTCAAGAAAAACAGAAGACAAGCCAGGCACTGTGCCTTATGCCTGCTACCCTAGCACTTGGGAGGCTGAAATCAGGAGGATTGCACTTTGAGGCTAGCCTGCGTAAAATGTTTGTGAGACTCCATCTCAACCAATAGCTGAACATGGTGATGCACCTGTCATCCCAGGGTACTTGGGAGATTGATCATGGTTCCAGGCCAGCCCAGGAAGAAAAGTTTGCAAGACTCCATCTCAGTGGAAAATAATTGGACATGGTCGTACCTGCCTGTCATCCCAGGGATGATGGTGTTAGACTGAAAGAGCTGCAGAATGAATAGATAGGCAGGAGGGACAGCTCAAACACCAGCATAGATTTTATTGTGAAGAAATGGTCCTACAAAGGGGGATCCTAGCAAGATAGCTGGAGTCCCCAGCTGCTTACAGACTGGGGGTATTTATGAGGTAGGTGAAGTCCTCAAATAGGAGGATGACAGTTCAGGTCAGCTTCACTGTGGGCAAAAAGAGAGGCTATATGTCAAAAATAACCTCTTATTAGCACAATCATCACTAGTGAGACTTAGGTTCAGCCACTCACACCTTTTGGTACTAAGCCCTTTCCAATTGCCTCTTCCAGATATCTAGTGGCTTTCTATCTTCTCTTCCACCCAAGTCCTCTTGGCTAACACCCTAAGTTCTAACTTTTTACCACCCCCTCATCATTTGGTACACTTCTGTTTCCCATTCTTTGCTCTTCCAACCCTCTCAAAGTAACAGCTATCTAACCTGAATGCTTTTTACTTCTCTAAATTTTTTATTTTTCTTTTTGTGTTTCTTTGGTTTTTTTACTACTTTTGTTTCCTTTTTTCTCAATCTAAAATACTTAAGTACATATACTTTACTGTGTAACAGAGCATACTTATCCAAGTCATGTTTTATATGTTTCACAGTTTAATAGAGTTTTTAAAAATAAAAGTTATAACCACATTAATTTACTTATAATAATAATGAAGAAATAGTAGTAAGCTAAGAGGAACACAGTTTAGTAACCCACAAGCAAATAATTTAGGTAGGCATAAGATAGTCCTGCCCAAACATGAAGACTAACATTTAGATCAAATTTGCCAATATGTGTAAGTAATTGTCAGTATATTCACCTCCAGAAAAGTAATAATGCAGTGACAAAATGAATAGAATCAGATTTGGGGTTTACCTTATAGGAAAAGGTACAACTTTATTCATTTGTAGCATACCGTTAGGCATGTTGTTTAAAGTCTTTGTATCTCAGTTTCATCATTAAAAAAGAAAGGAAATAACTCCATGTCCCTACCGTGATGTCATAAATATAAAATAATGTCTATAGAACACAGGACTCTATACATGGCACATAGTAGGTTTTCAAAAAGTGGCATCTTCTAACCATGAAAAAAACAATCATTTACAAAGCTGCTATGTTTTGTATTCTTTGTATACAGAATAAATTTGAATTAAAAGTTAAACATATGGAGACACAAAGTTCAGAAAATCCAGAGGCTAAGTTTCTATAGAAAATGTGGTTTAACCCAGGACAAGGTTTGTTGCCTTAAAAATTAATACTGTAACTTCAAATTAAGCTCACCACAGGTAAATGATTTTCAGTCCTTCTCAGTCTTTATAATAAAAGTTACAATTTAAGTGAACGTTCTTGCTATTAAATCCTAAACATCACTGGCATAATTAAGACTCATTCATTTCTGTGAAGATATCAGAAATTGCGTGTACTTCAAACAAACAATAGATACTACTCCTAAAAACAGTAGTAGTTTGGGAAATTATTTTTTATAGGAAGAAGTGAAACAATTGTTTTCCTGTTGTGATTAAAAATGAGAAGATTTGGCAAGGGTTAATTAATGTTGGAACTTAGAAAATGCCAGTATTGCATGAAGTTCTTTCATCCATGCCTTTTGATTGACATATCTACCTCACTAGTGGGGACAGAAAGGGATATACTTTCTCTGGGTCCACGGCCTTGAAAATTGGAAAGTTCCTTTGTCATGTGACCCTGAAAGAGGACAGGAATAGATTCTAGCTCCTGATAAGCTATGAAGATCCCATATTTGCTCTTATTCTGGCTTCAGTTCATGTCCCAATTTTAGTTTTCTTTTTCAGTCCCAAATACAGTCTTGTAGAAGAGAAAGAGGAGACAGTTCATTTATTTATCAGGATTGATTGGAAAGGAAATGAATTATAATTTAATAGGCTCCTTTACTTCCAAAATTTAACATCCAAATACAGCATCCAAAATATACACTCATGGAGAAAGTAGTTTCCAAAAGGCCGCTGTGATGGGCAGAACGTTATCAAGTAAAGGGCCTGTCCAAAGTATGGTGAGACTCATCCTTTGTACAGTTTATTCCTTCTCTTGTCTATCCATTTATTTAGTTGAATACATGTTGCAAGAAATATTGAAAGGCCCAACTCTTTAATTTTCTTTGAAATGCTTTAGCATCATAAACATATTTGTTCTGATCAATTAACACTAGATAAACATTCACAAGGTGGGAGTGGGGGCAGTGAGCCATCTTCAAATTAAGGCCCATCTATTTCCTTTGTCACTGGGTTAGACACTACCGGTTCAGGACACAGGAGGCTGTCCTTCAATGTCTACTATGCAGGATTCAAAAGGCCAAATCCAGAATCAAGTACATCTGGAATTTTCTTCCATCATAAAAATATAAATAAACGGAGGCCTATTGGCTTCCATACTTACCACTTCTTTTGAGAACTACTGAGTAAAAATAGGCTTTAAGCACTGGGCCTGTGACTCTTATTTGCGCAGCATCAGCAAAAAGAATCTCTTCTTTATCTGGAATTAACTACAAATTCAATTAGAATAAAAATCTTCCTTCACCCTGTGGAAGAGATTTTACACAAAGAAAAGCAGATGTTCCCACAATATTGAGAGCACTTTGTCTAGCAGTCTATGGAATTTTCCATCTTGTGAACCCAATCAGTGCTGAAAGATACAGAGGCAGCTTCTCCAGCTCACAAAACAGCTTCCATTTCCCATGCTCCTTTAATTAGATTTACTTCTTTAACCAAAGTAATATTGGGCTGAAAGAATGAAGGGGAGGGAAGGAATTCTGCTTAATACCAGGCTAGCAAGTGTAGAGAAGGTTGAAGTGTGTGTTTGGGGGAGCTTTCCCAGATAAGGTTTTTCTTATTTATTGTGAGTATGTTCGGTTGAACAAAAAATAGTAATAAAATTAATCACTAGAGGTTGTGTTGAAATCATACCTTAGTTCTATTTTCAGCATTGAAAAGATTACAGGACGATGGAGCACAAATGGAAATTAGAAGAGATTTAGAACACCTGGAAATAATAAATGTGCAGGATGGCCTATGAGGCAAGGTTATGAATGAAGAGACACCAGTCTGTACTTGGGGAACAGAGCACAAGAACTGAAGGAATACCCATGGGCTATAATGATCTCTTTGGTTTCTGGAAATGTCTTTCCTTTTTATTTTTTAAGACTATTTTCATTTGTGTTTGTTTTAAGCAGAGTAGAGAAAAAATGTCGAAGACTGAGAATCTATTCTCTATTTTGCAAGAGAGAAACATGGGTCATAAAAGTTTAAGTGCAAGTGGCCATCACTCTTATGGTCATGTCTGTCACTAAGTAGGACAAAGCAAACTCACATGCTGCTCAATTTCATTTTTTTCTATACCCTGGCGGTGAAATGCATCATATCCTTGTTCAGATTCTTCTCATTAGGATTATAAGAGTATCCTCACAGGTATTTTTATTCCTACCCCCTTGGGTCTATTCTAGACTAATTCATTTCCCAAAATTCACCAAGACTGAGTTTCCAAACTGTAAATCTGGTTGTAAAAGTCTCCAATTTAAAATGGTTAAGACTGCTCATCTTCTTAAGGAAAAATACTTTTTAGCTCCTTATTTTTTACAAGGCCGTTCTCTTTCCTGGATCATTTCCTGTGGCCTCTTCCTGCTCTCAATCCACTTCTGTTGAATGTGTTAAGTTCTTCTTCAGTTTACTAGTGTCTGTTCAGTTTGTTTTAAAATTATTTATGTAATACCTCCTTTATGGTAGGCATCTTTATAGGCACAGCGGATAAAGTAATAAACAAATAAATTAAGTCCAGTGAGTCTCTTCTAGTGAAAGAAGATGGATGATAAGCAAAGTAAACCAAAAACTGCATTGCAGATTGTAAAGGGTTCTATGAAGAAAAGCAAAGAAGTGTGAGAAGGTAACACGGTGGAACTTGGATAGTATACTCAAAGGTGTATCTTCAAAGGTAATATCAGAGTTGAAGAAAGCAAGTTAAGTCGTGATAATGTCTTGGAATCACTTTTGGTCTCTCAGAATTTTGAGTACGGGATTTATCTAGAATAGGGGACAGATATTGACACTGTTGTGAACAGGTCTTCTCTGTTGGGTTGGTTCCAGTGGGAGGAGGGGGAAGACGTGGAAAGAGAGTGTAGGAGGTTGAATATGGTACAAATATTGTGTACACATGTAAGTGGAAAAATGAGAACTGTTGAAACTATTCCAGGAATGGAGGAAGGGAGGATAAAGAATGATGTAGGGGGTGAATTCAACTATGATGTACTGTAAGAACTTTTGTAAATGTCACAATATACCCTCAGCATAACAATAATAATAAAAACAATACAAAAAAAGTTCTTGAAGATATTCTAATGTTGGTTTACAACCAAAGTAAGAGTTGTGCTTTGACTTTGAGTAACATGGGAAGACCATGAGTGCAAAAGTTGCATAATTTTCCTTAGGTATTCAGGATGGCTCTGAATTCAGAGTGGAGAAAAATTGAGAGGACGTCATAGCTTGAGGAGTGAGGGGAGATGAGGCTCTTCACTAGGAGGGCTCTGATGGACATGGTGACAAATGGTCAGTTGTGAGCTAAACTTTGAAGGTGGAGTCCACACATTAGCATCATTATTCGGCATAATGATGATTGTCCCTAGAAATCATACACTGTACAGGCATACTTCTGTCCATTTATTAAATCAGATTTGGTCAGAACAGTTCTTTATATTTCCTACCACAGGAGATTTTTACATGCCTGGCCTTGTAGACATCTGGGTTTGCCACCCTCTGTAGGCACCTTGATAATAACAAGGTTAAATGCTTTCTTCTGTGTGCCCATGACGCCTTCATGCATTGTTGTGTCTTGAGCCCTTTTCCCTTATTGTTCCCATGTGTTTCTCCCTGTATTATATTTTATTCATCTGCATATCTCTGGGATCTAGCATGTATCTTGGCAATCGGTGGGTGTTAGGTTATAGCTGAACAAATGATGACATGATCACACAACAAAGAAATAAATTTTAGCACTGGGGATTCATGACATAAACCACAAAACAAAACAAAAAATTCCACATCGTGCAATAAATGAAGTGTTCATTTCTTTGTTAATTAAATATTTCCTCAGCATCCTAAATTAACAGAGTTGTGTGTTCTCAGTAGATTGCATGCTAACATTTCCTCAGGAAAATGGTGAGAATAAATGAAATATTATTTATATGTCAGATTATTTATAGATTTGTATATTATATTATTTCTAATATATTATTTATATTGTCACACCATTGTACATATTATACTGTTTTGTATTATATAAATGTATTTATGTAACATATAATTTATATAAATATAATGTATAAAATATATGTTTATATAGTCATATATGTGAAGGATTATAGTTCTCCTTCAATAGGTCAATTGTAAACTCTTTTGTCTTCTCATTGTTAAGGCAACACATTAGGGAGGTGCTAATAAGAGAACAAGATGCAAGTCCTGAAAACTGATTGTCCTCCACTGTAGAGAAGAGCTGCACACAGGGAGACTGGGTGCTAGTGGTAGCTCTAGTGGCTTTTCACTGATCTTGTTGAGCTGTGTGCAACAAGAAAGGGAAAGGGAGGTGAGGATTGCAGTGGAAGGTTTGGTCTAGTGTGTTTAAGAACAGGAGAGTGAGAAGGTATCTGTAGCTTCAAAGCATTGAACTCCATAAGAGTTGCCATAGATCCTGAATTTGGAAACTCTTGAACACCTGAGAAAGATATGATGGAAAATGGGGATTTCTCTTTAGCGGTCCTCCTTTAACTGTCACATGCTCTGCTATTCAGGTATAGGAAACATGCTTTTCAAAGTTTCACATACACTACAACCATGTAGATTTACAGTAGGGAACACATTTCATTTAGCTTAAAGCTTAGAGTTTACCAAAGTTAGCACTTTTTCCCATGGTATTTGAAGAGTCAGAAAGCAAACTCATAGCCATTTCATTTTTATTTCATCCTGACCACAGCTGGCAAAATGACTAGCATAGGTACCCATTTAACTAGCAAGGAATAGGCTGAGAGAATCCAAACACCTGTCCAGTGTTGCATAAGCTTTGAGTGACACAGTCAAAATTGTGTAGTTGTAAGTCCAGAGTAATATAAACATTAGAATATAAGCATTGCAGAACACTTTTAAATTAAAGTTTTATTTTGAGATATGTGTAAATATACATGTAGTTGTAAGAAATAATATAGAATCATCATTGACCCAGTTTCTCCCAATGCTAACATCTTGAAAAAGTCATAGTGTAATGTAACAAATAAGGTATTAGAATTCATACTATCAAGATAAGGAATACTTTTCTTTTTTCGTACCCTACAAGTAGAGAAAGAGGAATATTTTTTTCTATAATCACAAGAATCCTGCATGCTGTCCCCTTATACACACAAATGATTTCCTCCTTCTTATTCCTTCTTAACCCCTAATTTGGTTTCCATTTCTGTAATATTGTCATATCAATATGTTTTATAAACTGAGCCTATAAACTATGGAACATACTAAAAATTAGCATTTGTCACAGTCCATAATTCTCTGTAGTGCGTCCAGGTTGCTATATGTATCGATAGCCAGTTGCTTTTATTAGTCTGAATGTATTTAGTTTTTAGTTCTCAAAAGCTTGACTATGATTTGTTTTGGTGTAGATTTCTTTGAGTTTATCCGGTTAAGATTTGGCTTTGCTTCTTAAATCTGACTCATTTATTTTGCCAGATTTAGGGTTTTTCAGCCATTGTTTCTTATTTCTTAGGACAATTTTTAAAGAAGCCCACGTTCTTTTTTTCCTCTAGGATATTAGTAATGCAAATATTAGATCTGTTGTTAGAGTTGACAGGTCCTATAGGTTCTGTTCATCTTTTGTGTTTTAGTCTGCTTTCTCTTTGTTATATAGATAAACAATTTATATTGTTCTGTCTTCTGGCTCAGTGATACTTCTCTGTCTCTTCAATCCTGCTGTACAGCCTAGGCATCAAGTTTTTGTGTGGGCTAAAGCATTTTTTAGTTCAAATATTTTCCGTTTAACTCATCCTCATATCTTCTATTTTTTATGACTTCCTATTTCCTTTGTATACAATTTCTTTTTTTTCTTTTTTCCCACTATCTTCAGGAATGTTTGTAATTGTTCATTGGGTCATTTTCATGATGGCTGCTTCAAAATCTTTGCCAGATTATTGTAACAGCTCTGTTACAGGTCCTGGCATGTACCAATAGCTTGTTTCATTCTGTTTGAGTTCTTTCTTGTTCTTGGTATGATGAGTGATTTTCTATTGTATTCTGGATATTTGGGAAATTATAGAAGTCTCCTGTTTTAGCTGTCTTCTCTGATACCACTCTGGTAGCGGAGTATCCCTGCTCATGACTGCCAGGTGAGGGCAGAAGTCCAGGTTCTTTTGACAACTAAGAGAGAGGATACTCTTTGTTGCTACTGAAGGGATGGGAGTCCAGCTCTCCTCCAACAGTGCTTCTCCATGTAGAAGAGATAGAAGAGCTTCCACTCATGTCACAAGGTCAGGCTTTTTCCTGTCTGTCAAAGGTGAAAGTCTCTGCCCCCATTTAGTTCTTGGTCTCCTCTGGCACCATCTACCAAGTTTTATGTACTTGGCTAGAGTAGAGCAATTACTATCTAAAATTCTGTCTTGCTGGTTGGCCTTTTCTTAGTCCTTTGCTGAGAGAGAGAGAGAGAGAGAAAGAGAGAGAGAGAGAGAGAGAGAGAGAGAGAGAGAGAGAGATGATTGAGAGAGCAGGCTTTGGACGGGGCCTTTCTCGTCTGACCATTGCTGTTTTTGGATCATTGAGCTCTAGGTCTGGGATATATGGGGCAAAAGAAAAACTTGGAAACTCTCCTCAGTGTTTCCCTCTATGTCCTGATATTCTTTCTCAGTTTCAATCTCCCTTCTTGACATTTCAGGGTCTTCTTATGTGTGTTATATATAAATTTCCAGCTTTTAACTGCCTATAGAAGAAGAATCAGAATAAAGCATGTACACTCTATGTTTACCAGGACTTTTTAAAATAACATTTACAAAAGCAGGAGTATTATAATATTTAGTAAGAAGATAGTTTGAATATCTTCTTGTCACCATTTATCTTTAAGAGAAAATCATTTTTCCATACTGGTTTGGAGGTTTCAACCTAATCAACAAATCATTTTAAAAAACTAATGCTTTTGTTGTGACAAACCCAAAAATTTACCTCAAATACCTAAAATGGAATTCCTTGAGCCCTTTTTAGTATATTGAAGCCATTACTGCAGCAGACACCTCGTGAAGTTAGCTGTGGAGAGAGCCTGCAGGACAGGTAGATTAGTTGTTTTTAACCTCTTAATTTCTCTCTTCACAGAAATCCTCGTTTCAAATGCTACTTATAATTTGTGTCTTACTAGTCCCATTCTCTTAGCTATAAACAGGGTGTTTGATTAAGCAAAGTAATAGTATCAATAATGAAGAGATGGACTATCTAAGAAGGCTTCCTGTGTTCTTTCTAACCATAAGGTCAGCCAGTTTTGGTTGTAGCCATTATTTTCCCAAAGTTTCCACGTTTCTTTCTAATACCGAATAGCAAAAGGATCCATTACAAATTGACTTAGACAAGTTATAAAAGTGTTTTTTTTTTTCCAGTTCCAGAGTTTGAACTCAGGGCCTCATGCTTGCTAGGCAAGCGCTCTACCAGCCTGGGTGATATTTTAAAGGTTAGTTAATCAATGAATTGGTGTGTCATGATGGTATGCAGGAATTATTTTAAATGATTTTTCCACACTAAATTTTTCTGATGTTTTGTCAATGATCCATGACAATATCACTAATCCATTGGCTAGTTTTTAGTCAACAGGTTAATTCTCAAAGTCAGGAATTAGAAGTTTGAGCTGGGAACGTGCTTGTGGCACCTGTTAGCCAAACTAACAACACACTTATATTATGTCATCAGAAAATACATCTAAGCAAGGGCTAGTTATGGCACCCAGGTACACAGGAGGCACAGGTAGTATGAACATGGTCTAAGTCTGGCCCCAGGCAAAAATGTGAGAACCTACCTAAAAAATAACTAAATGCAGAAGGACTGGCAGTGCTGCTCAAATAGTTGAGTGCCTGCATAGCAAGCATGGGGCCTGAATTTAAGCCCTAATACCATCAAAAAGTAAAATGACAAAGGAAAAGAAGTGTAAGGAGACCAGATGCCATATTTTTTGTTTAATTTTCCTGTGTTAAGGTCTCCAACATCATGACCGATGTGCAAGTCAGAACTTTCATCTCTTACAAGTTTTCAGTGAGCTTCTTGTGGTGATTCCACCGACTTGGGAGGCAGAGGTAGGAGGGTGGAGAGTTCAAGAGCAGCTTGGACAAAGGTTGCAGTGCAACCCTGTCTAAATGACAAAATAAAAACAATATTTTAAAAGGGCTAGAGAGCATGGCTTAGGTAATAAAGTGCTTGACCAATAAATGTAAGGCCCCGGGTTGGATCCCTAGAAGAGCGGAAAAAAAAAAAAAGAAGAAGGAAGAAAGCATTCAGTGGAAATATTTAAAAACCAGATGTCCACTTTAAATGGCAAAGAACAGGTGAGTGTTTTTATTTTCCTCCTAGAAAATTAAGAATGGATATATGGACTTTGCTTAAGCATAAAAAATATTAATATTTTCAGGGGCTGGTGGAGTGGCTCAAGTGGGATGAGTGTCTGCCTAGCAACATGAGGCTCTGGGTTCAAACCCCAGTACCCCTCAGAAGTTAAAAAAATTGATATTTTCGATGATCAAGAAACACCAAAATGATTAGTATGTATGTCATTATTTTTCTACAGTAGCACTGATTAAAATTGTTTCATCTACACCTAGGTGAGTACTTTCTAAAATGCATAAAACACACTGGTTATAATTTCCAAGTATGTTTGAAACTTAGAAAATGTGTATTCTAAGCCCACCCAGAGTAAAAGTCAGGAGAAAACAAGTAAAACGGGAAATAGGAACTTGTCCATAGCACCCATTCTTCCTCAATTTCTTGCTGATCCCACTGACAAGAGGGTATTACAATTTTGCTGGAATCAGTGACCTGGCATCGCTGAATTATTCCCTGCTTCGGTTTACAGAGGAATAAACCCGTAATTAATTATATATCAGAACATGAGAATCGACCTGGCAATAACGTACAGGCTAAGTACGCTCTATTTACATATGTAGGTTATTTAAAATATGCCTTGTTAAATAAATATTTAAAATATCTCCTTATTTAGCTTATAAACTGTTTGGTCTGAGGCTATAGTGCGACTCATAACACAATGTTTGAAAAATAAGAGAGTTGCCATAGATTTCCATCTGACCTGCAGAATCTCCTCTCTGTGCATGACAGGGCACACAGAAAATGTCTCCAATGAAAACAACAAAATAAATTGTTTACACTGGCACTGAAATATATAATGAAGGTGGACATTTGGTCCTCAGAAAATTACAGAACTTATCTTTATCTTGAGAGCAGATAGGTAGAACAAGGAACCTAAGTATAAATTATCCACAATCAACATGACTAGCTCATGTGAGGAGTCAAAAGCAGACAGGGAGTAGAGGACATAAATGATGTCACAAGAAAATATTCTCCCCCGTGAGTCGTTTTTCTCTTGCAAATAAATGTCCAGGATTACTTTTAAAGGGAAATAAAATAAAACTCAGAACTTAAGACTTCCTATGCCTCTCAAATCAATACAGAGTAACTATCAAATAAGTCACTTAATGAGAATACCCAGGACAAGGTAACAAGATGGGAAGGCAAAGTCTGCAATTTGCAGGACAGACATACTCAAAATAAGTCAGGGGACAATCAGGTATTCAATATACTTTTTTAGTGCTCTAAATAAACTTAGGCTTTTTTGTTTGTTTGTGTTTTCTGGAGGCTCTGTCTCTATACCTGGAAGTGCCCAGATTTCTCCAGTGTTTGTTCCCTAAGAAAGAAATCACAGTCATGGCAATTCCGGATCCACCAGGGGGAGCAGTTCACCAGCACAAAACAAACCTTCCTCAAAGGAAGTCACTGAAGGCGCCTCTTCCTCTCAATTTACACTGCTGACAAGGACCCTGATTTTTATCAATTCCTCACACTGATTTTCTGTGGCCAACCTTATGCTGGTGGGATTCTTGTTGTTCAGTCAGGAACATAGATGACCACAAACAGGTTTTTCTGTGCAACTTGAAATCAGTCCTTGTAATTTACAGAAATTACTTGTTTTATTATAGGAAGTAATTTAGTTCCAGCTTCTGCACCAGTATTTCTGTGCTAAACTGAAAGATTTATCAAACTATCCATTCTAGTTTGGAACTGGGATGTGTGGATGGCAGTGACTCTCTTGGGTCGAAGTGGGCTGATACTCTACTTTTTTCTTCAGCAAGTTTTTTTCCCCCTTCCTTCTACTGGGGCTGGGAAAGAAAACAGCTGTCAGAGAAAGGCTGGTGTTGGTGATAAGCTCTTTGTGTGCAGGCTCAAACTTTGAGCACAGCCTGTCCAAACAAAACAGCTGTGGTCTTCAGGGGAGCAGCGAATGTCAGAGTACCCCAAGTCTGCTGATGAGAAAAGG
Source organism: Castor canadensis (assembly GCF_047511655.1). Classification (NCBI taxonomy): domain Eukaryota; kingdom Metazoa; phylum Chordata; class Mammalia; order Rodentia; family Castoridae; genus Castor; species Castor canadensis. Next base: position 34,352,621 of record NC_133404.1, on the reverse strand, counting down.
CGGCCGGAAGGGACACTAGGCTCTGTAGTGTTCTGCAAATGGCTGCACAATCCACTGAAGGAATTTCCCAGGGGAGCCAAGTTTTGTTTTTGGTAGGGGTCAGTCCTTTTGGCCCCTTATCCTAAACCTCTATCATTGTACTTCAGCTCATTGCTCAATAGTCCTCACTGCTTCAGGTTCAGCTGCTCAGGTATCATGCAAGAACTTGCTAGGAATGCAGAGCCTGAAGTCTCATCTTAGATTCCAGGGTCACAGTCCAGGTGACTGAAGTGCATACTGACACTTCTTGCAGGGACCCTTGTCTCTGTATTGGTCTGCTTCTGTTAGGAAGCACATAAGATCCACAGAAGAATCCTTCAAATAGGACACAGAGATGTCAAGATTACGGTGTGGCTTTGTGGTATGTGTACCCAACTCTAGAGGCAGCAGCATGAAATTAAAGACCTAATTCTGGAACTTCCCAGCTGTCTGTTGCTTCATTTGTAACTCATAGGAGGTATTAAATTTATTGTGAATATGAAATGAGCAGGTGATACAACTTCCCTTCGTAACTGAATTTCTAATCTGTGACTACTAGCCAGAGATTTGATTATTAACATATTTTTTCAATTTTATATTAATTTTGTTTACTTCTTCTGAATAAACCATAGAGAAAGAAAATATGAATCTGAAATTATCCTATATATTTATTCATTAATTGCCATATTGAATGATTTTGAAGGTGAGAGAGTCTAAAGAGCTTAAATCATCACTGAAAAGTTTTGATAAAATTCCAAGACCCACCCTTAACACTGCTTTATCAAGGCTGAGAAAAGAAGAGGAATTCACCTAGAAAAAGAAATGGAAATTATCCCATTATATCATTAAAATTACCTGAAAGTGGGGTGCTGCACTGCTGTAATCCCCAGCACTCAAGAGGTAAAGGTAGGACAAACAAAAGTTCAAAGCCAGCCTGGGCAGTATGGTCTCAAGAAATAAATAAATTAAAATGAAATAAAAACTGAAAATAAGGGAGAGTAAGCTAAATTCCAACAGGCATATCAGTTAATATTGTCATTTGAACACTGTCACAGGTGGGTGGAGTTAATGACAGGTTTGTGATGTATTTATATAGTTTGTGTTTCTGGAAACAGTGGAATTTAGGTTAACAGTACTCTACATTGCTCACTTTCTTCTGGGCCTTTCATTGTTCTTTTGCAAATGATGTAATGATATATTCTGAATGTTGGCATAGATTCATTAAAAACTAAAACTAACCTGCTTGATCATCAAGTTGAATGTAATCTCTTTCTTCTAAAGAAACTTGGCTATGGAGAACTTACAATATGGGATTTATTATCTAACAGAGTAGAGGTTTGGTTTTGTTTTGGTTGGTTGGTTGATTTTGGTTTTCTTTTGTTTGGTGGTGCTGGGCTCAAATTTGAGGTCCTATACATGTTAGGCAAGCTCTCTACCACTGAGTGCAGATTTAACAGACAAGGCAAGAGGGAAATTTGGTCTCAATCTGATGTGCAAGTTTTGCCCAGTCCTAAACAAGACACCCAAATTTTTCACGTAACAAGGAGGCCTCTCTGTCTGGACCCTTCTAAAACATCTGGGGTGGGTGTGCGGGGATAGTAAATAAACTGCTGACCATGAACAACTTCGAAAGGGAGCTGCTATCCACAGAGTTTCTGACAGCTTCTCCCAAGATTTTTCCTGCCCTTTCAGATGGCCTTTCTCATCATGGTTTCCTCTCTGGGGTCTCCGATTCAGTTTTCAAAAGAAATAGCTGCCTTCCAAAGGCATGAACTGAAGAGAAGATATTGACTTGTTATTCTAGACCGACTTCAAAGGCACCTATATATTGAATAAAATATAAGCAACTTGGTTACTTACTCTCTACCCCTAATCCAACCTCACCATTTCACTCTGCAGTCCAGATCATTCTATTAATATTCAGTTTACATCCCACGAAATAACATGTCTTCTGTATGAACTTCCAAGTGTTTAGTAGGATACTTCCTGAGTCCAATTTATATTATACTCTTCTGTTCGGAAATAGCCATGGAAATGCTGACTTACTACAACAAAGACTGATTTGTTAGAATTTTGTTTTGAATTGGAAGGAAGAGAATAGGCAGCAAGGGGCAGAAGATTTTCATCTGATTTTAGGTGCAATGCCAACTCTCAAAAGTGTGAGAGCCTTAGGCCTACGTGGAGAAACACGCCAAGCCCAGGCTGACGGACTTTGGGTAAACTGGAAGTGGGTGAAGGTGAACACCTCATTTGCTGGATGCTCTTGATGTTTTTGATGTAAGAATTCCATGATTTAGAAATATTTTGCTTATAAAAACACAGATCTTTCACTTCCTCTAGAGTTTCTTCATTTTTACAACCAAAATCAAGGAAGAAAAAGTTCTTTCCTCTCTTGTCAAGCATTAATACACAAGCTGAATAATTAGTATGAGTTATCACTGCTCTCGTTTTAAGCTCTGTAGTCACATTCACAGATAATCAAAGTACTTGGCAAAATGAAAATAACCTCAGACATGTAGGAGTGAAGTACTGCCGACATCTATGAGAGGAAATAAAATATCTTTCATTCCTTCTCTGGATTGAACTTTTTGGGAGAGAGACTTTTCCTGGAATGGGGTAAAAATATGAGCAGCTTGAATACAGTCCATAAATGTCTTTAATTGGTGTCCTTTCTGGCCTTAAAAACAAAACATCCAAACATTTAGAGGGCTTTGGGACTAAGCTCTTCTTTTATTTCTTATTCTTGTAAGTGTTCTAAATCTGCAAATGGAAGAGATAAATCCAAAGGAAGAAAGATTTTCATGATCAAACTCCAGGTGAAGAAGTTGAATCTGTGGCTCAATTCTGTTGCCTCCTACCCCAGACTCATTTGCAAGACATCTGCAATTAAAAAAAAAAAATAGGCAAGGGAAAGCTTAGGAAAATGAAGGACTGCAGAGAGAAAAACCTTATATTCTTAGGAAGTTTATTGTCAGAGAATTTTCTGATACTGGAGAAGTCTTTCCTATGTCAGACTCACTCTGGAATCTTCAGTAAATAATAGACTCACAGTAAGTGAGTCTTTCTGAACTACTGTGAATAATTATTTTTTTCCAAAGTAAAGAAACCTTAAAATGTGGTATCCTAGACTCCAGTAAGGTACCTGTCCAATTTTAATAAAGACGCTAAAGGATCAATTACCATTCTCTTCTAAATATCTCACTTTTAAGATTTCTAAATTTTTGCTTTATTTTAGTTTACTTGATTTATTGGCTTATGTATTTTTGTACAGATATGCTAATCCAGTATACTATTGCAGGGTTTACAAACTTCAGAGCTCTTGACATTTGGGACCAGACAATTTTTGTTATGGGAGTTGTCCTGTGCATTATAAAGTGTTTATCAGCATCCCTATTCTCTTTCCACTAGATACCAGTAGCATCCCTTCCCCCAGCTGTGGCAATTAAAAATGTTGAGCCAGGCACTCTTGGCTCATGCCTATAATCCTAGCTATTTCAGAGGCTGAGATCTAGAGAATCATGGTTGGAGGCCAGCCCAGGCAAAAAGTTAGCAGGACCCCATCTTAAGCTATAACTGGGTGTGCTGGGGTGTGTGTGTCTTATCATCCCAAGCTATGTGGCAGGCCGAGATAGGAAAGATCATGGTTCCAGGACAGCCTAGGCCAAAAGGTTTGTGACACCCCTATATTGATGGAAAAAAGTGGGATGTGATGGCATACATTTTTTATCCCAGAGACAAGAAGAAGCCTAAAATAGGGGGATCTAGGTTCAGGCCATCTTCAGCAAAAAGTGAGACCCTATCTCCAACATTAATAGAGCAAAAAAGACCGGAATTGTGGCTCAAGCAGTAGAGTATCTGCCTGGCAGACATGAAGCCCAGAGTTCAAATCTTAGTACTGGCAAAAAAAAGAAAAAAAGGTTGGACAGTGACAGATGGTCAAAATCTGCCTCCCGCCCCACCAACCCAGTTAAGAACCACTGTACCACTGTTTTGCAAACTTGATGATAAAACAGTTTATAGCAAAGTGTTGTTCTTTGACCAGTTGTTTAACAACTCTTGTGTTTTAAAATTCTTTTGGGTTTTTGTTTTCATTGTTGAGACTAAGTTTGTGATCTATCTTAAAAAAGAAAATGCTTTGCTTGTTTTTGAAGTCAGGCAGATATTTCAAAACATAGCCAATCTGGCTCTGGGACAATTTGTTGCCCTGTATCCCTAAACTGTGTCATCTGTCAAACAATTATACTGTAGTTTTTATTTCTACATAAAAACAATAAGTCAAAATAATAGGGTAAATGTTCTGACCATGGAAAGGGGCTATAGAAAGCAACATAGTCCAAAACTGTAGCTGCAAAATGATATGAGAGTTACCAAAATATTAAAAATTAAGCATTCCTGGCAGAATGAGCAATCATTTCTCTGCTAACAGGGTTAAAACATACCTTAATCCTCACCCAGAAAGAGCTTGGAAACTGGGAACCTAATTATAGTAAGCCTACCCCAGGAAATAACCTGTTGTTCCATGTATACATAGTTCTTAATTCAGATTCAAAAGAAATTTATATTCTATTTTTGAAATAACATTTAGGGTCAGGTGCTGTAACTTAAGTTTGTAAAGCAAGCTACACAAGCACTTGGTAGGAGGATTAAGCTCTGAGGCTGACCTTAAGCAAAACTGAGAGGCTCTGAAAAATAACTTAAGCTAAAAGAACTCGGGGCTGTGGATCAAGTGGTAGAGTGCCTGCCTAGAAAATGTGAGGCCCTGAGTTCAAACTCAACTACAACCAAAAATAAATAAATAAAGTGATCTTTGGTAAGCAGACATTTATATAATCTAATTTAAAGGATACTTTGAAAATGACTTCTCAGTAAAAACAGATTAAAGCCAGCCATTTCCTGAACTCAGATGTCCTTTGAGAAACAGTAAAGCCAGGTAATAAAAGTGAGGATAGGGTAGCACAGAGGTTGGTTCAGCAAGAATGAGAGAGTCAATTAGAAATGGTTCTTAAAGATTGCACCCAGTTCATTCAACTGTGCCTGACATTGGCCAACCCCAGAACAGGGCACGCTGTGATGTTCAGTGTGTGATACAGCAAGTAGGGCAGAAGTTGGGAACAGAACACCAACCTTGTGTCTTTGTGTTTATTAAGCTGTATCACATGACATTCACCTCCCTGAACAGTGTGCTTGGTGTGACACAAGATACTGCAATGTGTAAAAGAAGGTAACAGAGGCAGACTCAATTGCTCCCACCAACAAAGACCTCTTTCTTAAGCCCTTTGAAAGGGTCTTTGGACACAATTCCCTTGTGTAACAATCACTAAGTCCTATTATCTTGGAATTGTGATACGTCCTTGCTCCTGGCTACCCTTTGACTGACTTCTCTTCTTACACTTGTGGTAGGTGACCTATTTTACAAGGCTTCACCAAACATTGCCCCAGTTACCTCCAAGATTAATTCAGACAAGAATAACACCATCAGCTGAGAATCAAAGTACTTAAGGCACATACCAGAAAAGCTTTTGAAGAGCTATGCCCACTTATATAAAGCTGATAGCTGTGTCCCTTTGGTACTTTCTAGATTAATCCTGTACTTAGAGAAATTTTTTCATTTAAAAACAGTTATGAAAAAACTACAAACAAAATAGAAACTGTTGAATTTTGGACAACCTCTATTAGGTGGGAACAATAACCCAGAGCTTAATGAGTGGGAAGAAAAACACACTAAATTGGCTGCCCCTTCCTGTCAAAAGAATTGGGATCTATTTAAGGTCTTAGACATGTTGGTTCCATGAAGACACTTCAAGTTCATTCCTTACCTGAAACTTCTTCATAAAATCAGTTTTTGCCACTTAAACACACTAACATAGTTTTCAAAGCACAGAATTGGGTACATTTGTCAGTCAAATCAATATTTGCACTTGTGGGTCACTGTGAGAGGTGCTTATAATAATGAAAATTGAGGGTGGGATGTGGTGGTACACATCTGTAGTCCCAGCTACTGAGGGCCAGAATGAACAAAGTTAGACACTTTCTCAAAAATAAGATAAACAAAAGTCTGGTGGGGTGGTTGGAGGAGTGCAAGCCCCTGGATTCAATCGTCAATACTGAAAAAACAAAACAAAATAACAATTTTGAAAATAAAAAAAATAGTCTGTTGATTGGTACGTACTAAAATGTAATTAACAAGATGCTTTTTATTCATTTATATTATAATGACAGTAACACTACATGGGTTTCCATTAAATTACATTATTTTCTCTCCCATAATAAAACAGAACTGGTTTAAGAAGCTAACAATTTTCTCCTTGGCCTCTGTCTTGCCTGTGTTTGTCATGGATCAAAAGAGAGGCCAGGTGATAACTCATGGTGAGACAAATCTATCATTTCTCCCAGATAAAGCAACACAAGTGCAGTTCTATGTCTGTATGAGGAGTCCATAAGATTGATGCTCCCTTAAAATATCACCTCAAAGCAAGGGAATCTGTTGTTGATACACCAATGAACTTCTCCTTATTCCAATTGAATCCGTCACCATGGGTGTATATTGATTTCAGTTGCCTTGCCTCAGCATGTTTTTTCTTTCCTTTTTGAAGTAATATCCCTTGAAATTTGTAGTAAAAATGGAATTCATCTTGTTGCTTCCTGGGATTCACTACTGTTGGAACTGACCTCAGCTGGAGAGCAGACGTCCCAGGGCGTCAGAACTTGAACTTGTTTCTAGACTGGGAACTGTATCAGTCGTATCCTAGGCTAATAAATGATTCAGGGTTTGAAGAATCTCTCTTCTTTCTCTTTAAACTAATCTCAGAACAATACTCAATCGTTAGGTCCTTGTCAACAGCATGCTCAATTTGTCCTTTTAGAAAACTATTCTTTCCTGACTTGGACAGCTGCAGCCTCTAGAGTTGAGCGTGCTTCCATGGATCAGCCTTGGAATTCAGTTTGGCCACGAATTTCAGCTGACTTTATAATTCAAACATAATTGCTGATGCACTTTCAAAAAATTTTCAAGTAACTGAAATGCTTATTTGAGCTTATTAAAAAGTGGCAGTATTTTATATTGGAAGAATGTGACCATGACTGCTAGAAAAATGCACATTCATCATCTATAATCTAGGACTCTGTTAGCAGATTTAGTCTGGAGATAAAAGTTCATAGTGTTTTGCCAATTTATTTTGGAGTGGCCGAAGTGCCAAGTCAGAGTGCGTGCCATGATTGGTGAAAACAGGAGCCAGAATTCTTTTCTAATCCGATTTATCATAGAGTAATAACATAGCCGTCCTTATTCTTTCCTTACTTGTCTTTATATAGCTATAACATATGGCAATATGTCCCAGTCACCGGTGGGCTCTAGTAGGAAAGCGAGTTCATGCTGTGACTTCTGGAATCACCCAGATGTAGTTCAGGAATTGACATCTTACAATTCTATCCCTTCCTCTTTGCTTATCCATGGGGTCCTATAGCAAATATTGTGTTCAATCTTTCCTTGCAAGATTAAAATCAAACCGCTAAGTATTAAATTCAAGGTTTCTCATCAATCTATAGTGTCTCTTTGTAGCCGATCCTGATTGGCTCTCTTCTGTCATAACTGTTAGCCTTTCCCCTATTATACTTCCAGTGGCTTCAATTTTATTTGTCCGCTTCTCAAACTAATGCAGGATCCATACTTTTCAGCATGTACAGAGATATTGCTGTTGTTTTACTTCAAAAAACTCTTTCTACCTACAGGACACAGAGAGTGGTTATCCACTCATTGTTCATAGGATCTCTTCATACAGTTCTCACCACTCTCTGGTTATTGATTTATTTAGCTGTGTTCCCTCACACATCTCCAGGAAATTGTAATTTCTTGAAATTAGAACCTGAATCCTGTTAGTTTTATATCTACTCCCTATTATGCAATAGATGAAGGAAAGATAGAGAAAAAGAGAGGGCATGAAGGAACACCTTGGATGCCTGACACACATTATATTTAGAAGGACCAGCTCCATAGGGGATATCTCGAATCTTCCCCCATACTCCACACATCTATCTAGTGTCTCCACCCACTCTGTCCTGGCTTCTCCATTCCATACAGTCCTCTATTAAAGCCATATACTCATGCATCTTCCTTGGGTCCTCTCTCTCTCTCCATCCCAGACTCTGTCTAATCCTAATGAGTCCAACTATCTTATTTTCTATCATATGTCTTTCTTCCTTCCTGGGCTAAAACTGCAAGAATTCCTAGACATTTCTCAAATTTTTTCTCCATATTGTTCCCACTTCATGACCTTGTATGATTACCATGACCAGTGTTCTTCCTTCATGCCTACGTCTCATCAGTTGCAACTCAGTTATATAATATGTCCTTGGAGACTTTTTTTCTTTCTTCCATGTTCCAAGCATTCACTTCCTCCTTGTTAATTCACTACAACGACCCTCCCATTGACTTTCTGGTGCATTGCAATTTGTGTTCTTTTGTGTGATTCTCTCTCTCTCTCTCTCTCTCTCTCTTTCCTTCTCTCTCTCATCTTTGGGGTCTTATCCATCACTGGATCCCATCCCCACCACCTGAATAGTCTTCACTGCTAACTGCTCAGTAATTTTTGCCAAATTACTCCACATACAGTACCATAACAGTATTTTTGTGGGCGTATTTCAAGTTTCTTTTCCTCCTGATGTGTAATAGCCAATAGGTGACATATTCACCTATGTGATTTTCTTGCTTTGGGGCAATAGAGGACCTATAATGTGTACATCCATCAGTATGCATTTACTTTTTAAAAAGAGAAAATTCAAAGAGTCTTCTAAAAGCCCTATATCCTAATACCTCCAAAAAACACAACAGTTAACTCACGTAAAATCAAGATGTTACATTTTCCTGAAGTATTCCAATAAGAAACCACAAAGAGCCTATTTAGAACATGTTATAGTGATAAGAAAAAAGAATGCAAAAACAGGATAGCCAACTTCCAGTGGGCACTAATAGTCTCAAATGAGACCCCACTTTTTAAATTTCCATGGTTAGGCCATCCAAACAAAAAGCCTGTTTGAAACTTCTCCTTTTGGTTTCACCTTTTGTTCTATCCTATGGTGAAACATTATCATTGTAATTATCAAAAATAGTGAGGCTGTAATAAAGTCATATACAAAAGAAGTGTCTAATAATAAGGGAAGTATATAGAAAGATGACAAGATTTCCTATACTCCTCTCAAGAACAGCTCTGGACACCTCAGTCTTCAGTGTATTGCTGTATGGGAGTCCTATGTAAATAGATCTGGTTGTACTTCATTTCCAGCTGTTGGTGCTTAACACAACTAAGATGCTCTTGAGAACACCAGATGGTCCAATCATGGAAGTTTAAGAGTGGATCTCCTTTGGGGTTTTTAGTGCCTATTAGAAGTTTACCTATCCCTTTTCCGTATGCTGAATTTTTATCACTTATAACACATTCTAAATGGAATCTGCATTGCTTCTCATGGGTGGACTTCAAGAGAAAGCAATATGTCTCAATGTTACTTTTTAATTAACTGGTATGCTTTTTATGTAATCATTTTCACTCATTGGAAACCTAGGCTTTTAAGAGAGTCTTTGAATTCTCTCATAAAAAATATGAATGTTGCTTAAGGCATTTTAGATCTCATGATTATCTAATGAATTTGCAAGACAGCAATTCAGATTATATATATTAGGAAAAATATTCCAGCTGGGAAATAACACCTCAAGGGAAGAGGGAGACATCCCAGAACTCTAGTCAGACTAGACTGGATAAAACTTGGTAGAGGGATAGGGTTGGGGCAGGGAGACCAAGCCAAAAAGAACTGGCTCAATATAGCAGAACATGGTTTTTCCATACCTAATTTCTCAGTTTGTGACTCTTGTGGGAATATTTCAACCCATAAAATGTGCCCTTTGTCTGTCCCTGGTAATGGCCTAATGAAATAAACACTCATAAATATATGTAGTTCCCAGAGATAAAATCTGAGCATCAGTTGCCTCTTACCTGTCAGTGGATGTTTTATTGGTACAGTATTGCTCATGTGATCTCTTGGAGCCATTCTCCCCACTCCCCTAACACTGAAGGTCAGCAGTCTGGTCACTGGATTCTTTTAAATAATCTGATGCCTAAGTGCCTATGATTAAATAAATTTAAATTTTATGCACTTTTCTAACACTCAGCAAAGTGATAATTGGACTTTATCAGCTGCTGGTGATTTTTCAGTTGGATCTCAGCAAATCTGGCACAGGACAGAGAGACCCTTGAAAGGCAAGGACAGAGGATCTGAAATAGCAAGCAGAAGTAGATAAGGTTACTTTTCCTGCCAATATTAGATTCATAAAAAAATAATAAAAACATCTGTTAGCAACAATGATGTTGCAAAGATTTGCTTCTGTGGGAATTGAGCTTGCTTGACTTCAGAGTTTCCAGGCTAATCTGTAGGGTTTCATCAATAGGATAAGGTAGAAATCACTTGCCTCCTTCTTTCCCCTAAAGTTCTTTTCAAGAGGCAGCCAGAAAGTAGGTCTTCATTTATTTTGTTCTCTCACTCCTTAGAGTTCTAGAATCAGTGACATGTTCCCTAAATCTGAATAACAATGAGTTCTATTTGAAAAAAGTGAGAAAAGGAATTCCAAGTCTCCCCTTCTAAATGGAGGGCTACACACTTCTAAAACGCAGACGAAACACAACTTCCTTTGCCCACTTCCTGTTTCCTAGCACCAGCTCCTGCTTCCTATGCCCTTGTTTGGTTACCATGAAGAATGATTTTGCTTCCTATGTCTCTTATCTTTGCTGCCTCTGATCTAAAAAGAAGCCTTCTTTCTGCCTAATAATAGCAAGTAGGAAAGCCAAATAACATTGACGCTTGAGGAAATGTGGAGAAACAGGACAGATCTGCAGCAATTTCATACTTCCTGGTTGCATTTCTTTCTGTTTCTAGACAGTGTCCATGCTTCCAAGTGAGTCTATGCCTTGGGACATGCATGCACCTTCAATAAATCAAATACTTACGAAAGTATGTGTTTGTTCATTCAGCATTCAGTAAGTGCTCCAAAGTGCAGCAAGTCCTTGCCATAGCCATAGGCAATGGAGTCATGAGAGTGCTGTCTTTGGGATCCTCATACCTGACTCTACTACATGAGTCCTCTTGCGTTTGTTATGGAATTTTTCATGAACCACTTACCCTCTCCAAGTTAGTTTGTTCTTGGATGTACATTGGAGGCCACATCACCTGCTTTGAGAATTTCAAAGTGTGGTTTTGGATCTGCGTGAAACAAAGTTAGTCCATGAGTTTGCTTTTATTAAATGGCTGACATATAGGTTGTCATTATGGAAAGTTTACTATTGAGAAATAATCTTTTAAATGTGGTAGTGATACAAAGCATCATCCTACCCCTCTTGGCATCATCATTAAGAAGAAAGGATTCTATGTTGTGTTGTCAGAAAGCTTTGTTAAGAAGCAACACTGAAGAAGGGAAAATTATAACAATGAGGAAAAAAAGATGGGCAATTCTCACTAGGGCCAGTCAGTAGGAGTTGACAGATGACATAGTGAGTATATCTTTAGGACATCACTTATTGCATTGGACTCCTTACATCCACAGCTGGAGTTTGAGCCTATTAACTTTAGTTTCTCTTATGACTTTTATTTCTCTACTACCTGGCATACTTCTACCATAACAGGTCATATATCTTAGGATCTGTTGGACACAGTCATCATTCAACATGTGAGTGAAGGAAAGACTGATTGTACTTCTGAACTGTTCTACCTCCAAACCACTGAGAGCATCCTCTCTCTAGCCACAGTCTCCTTTCTGTTTACTAGTCTCACATCTCCACACTACAGATTTCTCAATTTCTAAATTTCTGGCCTGTTTTCATTTGCCTCTTGCCTTACTCTGAAGTCAGACATTGTAACATTATCTTTTCTGGTACTCAAGTTTTTCAAATTCTTATCTTTTCACATTTCTTCTAACTAGTCTCTGTTTGGATTTGCCAGTTAGTATATAGGTATCAGGCTGCCTATTTATCCTGGATGGATATTGTCTTCATTACTATTTCTAGTCATATCTCATCCAGTTATTTCTTATTCATAGTTCAAAGTAATGAGTCCCAAACATATTCTTGTGCCTCAAAACAATCCCTTTGCTTCAGAAGAAGACAACACAAGTTTTTATGGAGAAAATGGTAGTGGCATCTTCTATGTCCTAGAATTTATTCCTTCAATTCTTTTTTCTGTAGGTCCTCCCTAGTGACTTTCATCTTCGTATAATTATTTCTGAGTCAAAGTTCTGCCTTTTATTCTCAAGACCTCTCTTCCCAATGTCTTAATTTTGTCCCCAGATACTAGGTACACTTGCTGTCATTCTCCTTTCATTGGTTCTTTCTCCCTACTAATTCTATTTCCAAAAGATACTCCAAGAAAACTGGGGTCCATAGCCAAATATAACTTGCCATGTCCCCTTTTTAGTTAGTTACAAGATAAACCTAGCTAAGTGAAAATAGTAAATTACTTCTTCAGCTTAGTTGGACTAAGAATCCCCTAAATGTAATTAAATTTAGAACTTTTCTTTTTTCCCCCAGTAGCACCTATTAGCACTCTACAAAACTTGAGAGACAAGGAAACTTCCAGTGAAATATTGCCTTAGCACAAATTGTGTCTAAATCCCTAATATTAAAACAATAAGGAGGTAAGCTTTCATGGTGGCCATAAACCCTCAAGATTGTTTTCTCACTTGTTTTATTTTTGTAAAACACTATTCTTAATTAGAAGAGATTGTTACTTATAATCTCACTTCATGCAATTCTCTTCACTTAAGTTAGCAAGTAGATATTCCTAGTCTCAAACTCTCCTCTAAGGAATACTGCTGTTTCTGACTGAGTTCTTGTTTTGTGTTGCTTTATTTTTGTTTTGAGACAGGATCTTGCTATGCAGGTTCTGGAATTACAGGCATGCACCATCATGCCTGGCTATGTTTTTCGTGTCATCACCAGTTGACCTCTTATATAAAAAGCTGCACTTAAACTCATCTGTTATTTAATTCATCATTGTTACCAACTCCCATGCCAAAGCAGCTCTCAGTTGCTGGTGCCATAATTTTCTTTTCCAACCACAGTTACTTGAATTGAATACATGGGAATGAGCATTTTCTTTCAAGTCAGATATACCTAAGGTTCAATTCTACCCTGTCATTTACTATTTGAGCCTCAAGATCCTCATTTGCAAAGTAATGGCAAGAATAACAGTTACCTATGGAGTTACTATGAGCTTAGTGGGAACTTTGTGGGTATAATGACTTTTCCCTTTGAAATATCTCACAGCTCCACTTCTTTCTATTCTTCTATATTTACAGATTAGGCTTGAATAACTTAATAACTTCAGTATTTGTTTTTAGGGCTTTGCTATCTCTTCCTTGTCCAGAGTAACTGCACAGTTTTACTGTATACATCACTATATACACAGGTACATATATGTGTGTGTAATTATGAAGCATCAGATTAGGACACTATAGCAACAGTATTTTAAGAAAATGGCTTATATTTGACATGTAACACTTTCATCATGCAGTGAGAAAGCAATGTTCTATTTCACTGAGTGGGTGGATTCATGATTTAGCTTAAAGTATTAACAGTATTTGATCAACATGAGTCTTTATAATAAAGGTTTTTAAAGTATCATTCCATTGTTTCCTGAGAAATGAAAGGGCTGAGAAATATGGCTTCAGACAGGAGCACATCTATACTGCTGTCTATACTGCTGATTGTTCTACCAACTGAATTCTGAAAGATATGGCCAAAATGAAAGTCAGGAGAGAAAAATGTGACAGTGACTGAGAAATATAAAATGTTCTCTTCTAACTTCCTAATTTTGGATTTTTAAAATATTTATAATTTACCAGAATAAACAGTGAGGTAATGGCCCTTAGGGTTCTCTGTATCCAACTTGGACTGGACACAATAATGGGTCACTCTCAAATATCTAAAGTGCAAGTTCAATTTGGACCATAACCAAGGCATTCAGATAGAAGAGAGAGGTTTTTCAAACCTCTGGAGATGGGAAAGTGAGATGGGAATTGCACGCCTCTTCATGGTAATTTGATTCTTCTTATTTTGGCAGAAATGAGAAAAAAAATTAATGTTAAGCCCTTTAGACTACTAAAATATTAACTACTAGGTGTCCAAATATTAACTACTAGGTATTGGATGCATTCCCCTTTACAAAGTTCACTGGTTTTTTTAATAAAATATCCTTCTCTGTGTTAATTTAGTTTTTAGTTAATCCATTCTTTTAGATGCTCAATTGTCAGAGATATTATACAGCTGACCAAGTGCCCTTTCTACAGTTTTTTCAGCCAGTTCTCCCAATTTTAGAAGTAGTTTAAAATGCATCTTTACCATCATCTTTTCCTTCTGGGTTTAGAAAGAAAATCACAACTTTTCCAATTCTTTAGAGTTATTTAAAGTGCTAGTCCTATTGAGAGGAAAATCACACCTCATTTGGTTTAGGTACATTAAGGCTGAGTCTACTCAACCAGAGATGAAATGGAGCAAGACTGAAAAATATCATTAGTCTGATTTTCTGGAAAATGTTGGTGTTGCAATGTCAAGGAAATAATTGGGAGGCACCTACAAGTCTGTGCTGTTTACCATGATGGTGGAGATGAACTGTGGCAAGTCAAATCAACTGAAATTTTGTTGGCTTGAAATTTTGTTAGCTGAAATTTCAAAAATGTACAGTGCGACATTTTCCATCATGTAAATCGTAGGAGGCACATTTAGTTGGAGCTAAACAACAGAGGGCTAATCATTTCCAAAAGATATATAAAGACATATTCATCTATGTGCTATCTTGTAATAAATTTGAAAACAGGTGCATTACCCCTAGAACTTGTTACTTTTCCCTTGATATTATGGCTTAATTTAAAACAGAAGTAACTCAGGGAGGAGCTATTCCATACCCATGGCAGCAATCAACCAACAGGCAGACTAATTTGTGATAATTATCCTTTTCCCCCCATATTATGTACAATTGTTCTTGCACTTAGTAGGTGAGCAGTAGTAAAAATAATATATTTCTTTTGAGCAACATAATTTAGACTCAAAATGCAGAAGAGAAATGAAAATGCAAGGTAAACTTATATAGTTCAATTTTTGCTATAGCCTCACACTCCTCATTCCGATCCCTTAATGCAAATACACAACGAGGACAATTTGAAAATCCTAAAATAGGGAAAGGGTTTATTCCCTCAATCCTGAGAACATAACACTAAGAAACTGTACTTTTACTAGCTGCCATATTGCAGAATGTCTTAGGCACGCAATTCTCCCACAAAACTTACAGGGGCTACAAAGAGGCAGGTGCAAGAGTCACACAGCAAAACACTTTCTAGATAATGGGCTAGGTATTGGGTACGTCAGTACTGCCAGGATATCTATAAACTCTTATGCTCTCTTCTTCTACTTCAAGCCTACTGTCTCGGAATCTCTGCAGCAGAACGTAGAGATCTAGATGGAGTAAGTATGAACCAGAGATACAAATAGAGTGAGAACACACTTTCTTTCCTCCCAGCAGTTCTCATATGGGAGAAATTTAACACGCATATAATTCATTGCAGGAACATGTTAAGATTTCTCATAGATATACAAACCAAGCGTTCTGGGAATACAATCAGGAATTTTTTGAAATCTGCCTGGAGAAGTTGGACAATAAATACTTCATATATTTTATGTGTGGGTCAATTGGGACAAAGGAAGTTAAAACATTTTTTAAATTGCATCATCCATGTAAGCAAGAAAATATGTTCATATAGGAGTATATTTGGATATGTATGGATATACATATATGATTTCCTTCATGTCATATTTATCTTACACACAGTCAAGCATGTTTCAACTTCACATTATTTAAAGGGCTAAAAAAATGAGTTCGAAGTTACTCAGCAAGAAAAATAAGCTATAGAATCTGAAACAGTAGGCCATAGTATAAACATATTTTTGATAACTATAATTATGCTTTCCTAAAACTTTTAGTATTCTTTTTCTTGGTATGTATGTGTGTACCTTTCTAATTTCCTCCTTCTTCTTTTTAAAAATGCTTATTGCTATTATTTGTTTATTTGTTTTGTTTTCTCTGACATTACTGGCCCTACAAACGACCTCTAGATAAGCCTAATAATCAATACAACATTGATTAACATTCACTATTTACAAATGAAAATTATTTTTATTTCATACCTCATTAATAGGTCACAAATCATGACTTATCTGTTTTAAACACTGAAATTTATATTCAACTTGATTTCTTGTTTGTCTGTAATTAGAAATCCATAGAAAGTACAATGGAGGTACTCCAGAGAGGTCCCCCTCTGCATTTCTACTTGATGCTGCAGTCAATTTGTGTACCAGAAATAGAGATTTCCAGCACTCCGATCTCACAGCACTACTTGAAAAACAGTGACAAGATCACAGACACAATGCTTTTGGACTTCTATTGTTATTTCTGAATATTATTCTTACTCTTGTATTCTGCATTTTGATATTTTTGTTCTCCAAGTCATTGAGTACAAATGTGAACATGAGAACTCCTGAAAACAGTCTTCTGAGCTTCCCTGTTGGAAAATCATTTCCAGCTAGAGATGGCATCTCACTGCCCCTCTTTCTGAGCTCTGTCTTGGTCTCAGGGACATATCACAGCCTGACTTCTTACCGCAAGCAGTGCACTTCGATATGAAGACCTCGCAAATGATTTTCTTTGATGGGGTACAGAATCCAGAGTGTTTCTGAGCTGAGTGTGCTACCCTATCTACAGGGAACTTTCACAAGTTCATTAGGCAAGACCTTCCCAATAAATCTAGCAGTCACTCTTCAAGGTGCTCTTTAGCTAAAGCCCACTGGAAAATGCCTAGCCTTTCCTTTCACACCTGATTTCTTTCCAGAGTCCGTGAACTCAACAACTGGTGAAGCCATACTTGAAAAATAATTTAATGTCACCATTCAATTGGCTGTCAGTTACAAGGCTGAAATTCTTCTAGGGACATCTCAGGCTGTCTTGCTTTTATTCATTCTTAACATGCACCATGGGTAGTGGGAAGTCTGAGCAGTGGCGGAAGAACTGTCTTGTCTTGGGGCTTAATTCTGACTTTGCCACTGGAGACTGGGGGATTATATTTACCCCCTCTCAGCCCAAGTTTTCTTATACATATAGCAGTATAGACTACAGTATGGATTTCAAAGTATTATGAGGAGTAAAACGTATATATCAAGAGCCAAACAAATAGTAAACCTTTCATTTAAAAAAAAAACATAAAATTATTGAAAATCTTGTTCAAGGAGTGTTCCCTTTAAGTAAGAAAGCCTCTTTAATATCAGCTGTATTGCTTTAGCTGTCCCAGCATAAGGCATTTGAAAATTAGCCTAAAGTATAAGGACTTATTACCATAAAGTCTAAGATGACAGAAAAGTTGCATTGAGAACAATGGAGAAAAGTCTCAGGATGACGAAGGTTTGACTAGTCATATGTGGGAACAGTACGATTGAGTTAGGTGACTCTCCTTAAAATAATTAGTCATTCCTTATTTGAAAACTGTACATCATGCCTAGCTTTTATTTCTTTTATTTTACACATTGCTATCTTCTTTCTAGAAATCTTTGGGTATAACAAAAGTAATTTCACCCTAAACTTACACAGAACTTGCCTCTGACTTTTTTTTTTATAGTCTCAGTTTTCTCACTGCTCAAATTCCCTATCATGCCAGAATTTTATAGAGAAGATGTTTTGTTTATTTGAACTAAGACAATGACCTTTTCAAGCATTCTCATGAGCTGCATATTACAGAGTACCTTCTATGCATAATGAACAAATAGGATCACATTCCAGGGTCTTATAGGATAAAACTACATTTCCCTTCAAGTCATCAACTTTTTAAGGAGATAGCCTGCAGAACAGATAATATTGGTATGATATTACAGATACACATCAAAACGGGTAGCATTTTGTCACAATGGTGATGTGTGAACTTCAGAAGACTTGGATCTCAAGTTTGGACACACTGCCAAAAATGTGGATTCCTTTTTAAAGCATCCAGATGTCTTATGTCTGTAGAACTGGACTTTTTGAAATTGTTTATTTGTTGGTTTATATCAGGACAAGAAAGAGTACATTGCCTTCTTGAATCTAATTCAAGTCACTCCCAGAGTCTGAGAAACATAACATACCTTCGTGTACCTATTTTTATCTTTTCATGTTTTATGTTGAACTTTCGTTGACTGTATCATAACTAGACCACTAGATATATTTGAAAAACACTCACATACTTTATTGTAAGCAAAGTCAAAAAAGGTAAAGAACATTTAACAAAAATCAGTGAGTGAGATGGAAGATTAGGATTATTAGAAACTGACTTTTTAAAATCTTGGTTTCCCTACAAACATTAATGTGAAATCAGATAGGATTTTTATGACCTTTCTCCGTCATATACCTGAATGTGTCATATTCTAAAGTTACGTCAATCACCTGTAAAAGCAACCTCGCTGAGCGTATTCTAGCCGTGACCATTTGTGGTGAACTTTATGTTCATTTGTCTAAAATAAATACCACCAACTGTATCTCTTTGTGATATGATTCCTGGGTGATAACATGAACTGATATTCACCTTCCTTCTTACATAGCAAGTTTTTTTCCATAAGATTTAAGCATTTGTGATTTTCATAGGTCCAAATAATGCTCTTAATTTTTGTAAACAAGTAATTGAACACAGGAAGATATATAAACCTTAATGTACCCAGGAAAAATCTTTAACACACACTTCCAGAAAGCAAAATGTCAATGTACACAGATTACCTTTGACTTCTCTTTTACATCCCAAACCCAAGTAGTGATTGGGTAACTACTGAGACAACCACTTGAGAGCTAGAAACAGAAGAAGAAAGAGATCCTGTAATGCTACACTGTACTTGGGTTTAACAACAAATTAAGACATTCTGGTTTTGCCATTATTTTAAACAGTAACATACTTGAAAACATGCAGTCTGGTAAGGACAAAAGAATTCAGAAACTTCTAAAGTACTGGTTAGATAATCAGTAAAGAAGCCTAACAAAATACTAGAAGAGCTCTTAAGAATTCTCTGAATAACTGTTTTACTTTAAGCACTATTTGCAGCAATAGAGGAGGGAAATAATATGGTAACTATCTGGTATGGATGAGCATTACATAAGCAATGGAAGATACATACCAGGGAAGAATGCAAGTGTCTGGAGTATTTTTGGAATACCTCACTTAGTGCTACTTTATTTCATACTCTCAACAATGCCATGGAGTTAAAGCCAACTCTCTTTATATTTATGTTCATGAGTCAGCCACTTTTCCCATGAAGATTAAATGAGATAATGCATGTAAAAGTGTTATCTAAACCTTCATGTGCATTGCAATTATTACATATTGTCAGAGTTCATGAATTTATAAAATCTTTCCAGTTCTACAGACTGTGCCAGCAGCATAAGCTGCCTGGCCACTGTATAAAGCCTCAGAGACATCCTAAATGGGGATGTAGGGAGGAAGGGTGGGGGAGCTAATTGATGAAACTCTTATTCATTCTTGGGAGATTGCAATTCCATCTGTAGAGCTATGAATATTAAACTTCTTACTGGCTTCCTGGCTTTCTGGGACCTATGAGTTAATGTTCCAAACCAAAAAAAGAAAAAAAAAATGGAGCTGAATCAAATATCAGGGAAGAAGGAAATACTGGTTCCTCTTTTAAGCATGTTGTAGTTGGGAAATAAATGAAAAAGAAGTCCCTAGAAGCTTGAAGATACAAGAAGGTTTCAGCTAACTCTGTGCCCAATATCTAGAAGTATCCATGGTAGATTGTGGCAGCAGCTTCTCAAAGAATAATAGCATCCAATAAAAGGATAGAGAAAGCAAGGTAGACTTCTGATAAACAGGAAAGAGCGAGCCAGATCTGGATAAATAAAGGAGGTGATTAGGTAAGGTTTAGTTGGAACTTCAGAAAAAAGATCTTTTTTTGCTCTGAAGATCCACAGAATTATATTTATGTCTTCATTATATAGTATAAGAGCCTAGGGAGAAAAAAGTGTGACAAAGCTATATAAGACTATGTTACATCTGTCAGCTGACCAGAGAAGAAAGTACAGGTTATTTTTGAAGCATGGAAAACTGGAATTGGGTGATGATGAAAGTAAATAATCCTTCTGGGTTTTGCATCTCTCAGCAGAGTAGTGGCTGTCCTGGCATTCAGCTGCCTGAAGATGTTCGGTAGTGTTTTCTATCCTGGTGTAAAGTTAATAATCCAAATCACTGCAAATTAAGACTCTATGTCCCTCCCTATTGCACACCAACTGAACCCCACCTTTTAGTAGTAAGAACTTCGGCATCTATTTTTTTTGTTTGTTTTATTACATTTTTCTGAGAGATTTTAAATTCATTCAAGCTCAAAAACCACTTACTTGAAAGTTTTAAGATGAAAACTTTCGAAGGACTGCTATTCAAATCTCAGCCATCAGTAATCTAAGAGGATACCTGGATGTGTGTCTTAAAGCAATACAAATTGACACCATCTAGGTGGACCTAAGGTAAGTGCTTGCTACTGATGCTTCATGGCTTTGTTCACATGAGGATTGAAGAGGAAACAGGAAGGAATTTGGTGTGATCTGCTTCACAGAGTACATGCTGTGAGCCTTGCCTCTGCATTATGCAAAGGAACCTCAAGAAACAGCTCTGTCCACTCTCCATAACCTCCACTTCTCCCACTTGGGGGACTATCTCCTTAAAAAATTAAGTGTGCCAGCCTTCTGCACTAACTATTTCAAGTTGCTACCAAGCTCATAAATGGTTACTTAGTGCTCTTCCTTGGGTCTGCAGATAAATTTGCATGCAGGCAGACATTAGGATTATAATAGTATGTTCCACACTTAATTTCCTTAGCTTTGGTGGACATAATAACCAGTGTTACAGGGGAGACTGGATAGTCCCAAAGGGGTCAAGATTCTAGGAGATGATAGAAGGTGATTAGGACAAGGGAAATATGTAAGGTGGCCTATTGTTGATTCTAGTGATCTTGATTGTAGCACTGTTGTTGTCTTTTCTTTGCACCTTGTGCTAGGATGTCTGCTCAGTTCCAAAACCAATGAGAGAAAACAGTTATAGCAGAATTGATGGAACCTGGGTTTGGATAGAACAGTAGGAGTTGATCTTTTAAATTTTGGACTTCTAAGGAGTATATCTGACTAGTTCATATCTAAGCAGTAAGGCAAAATAGAGCTTTAAGGATAATGAACAATAGATATGGAAAGAAAAATGAGGGGGTGAATCAAAGAGCATTTATTACATGCTACTGTTGCTGTAAAGTTCTGACCTTGAGATCTAGAGTAGTGGAAAAGCATACCAGGTGCCCAAACAACATGTTATTCGTGCTGATAACAGGGGATCTGCACAGTAAAGCAAGGGAGTGAATTACCCTGGGAACAGGTGAAGTATATTAAACTTGACTAGGAACAAGACATTTTCCATAAAAGGAACAAGAACCCAGCCTCTAGAAATGGGAAGAGTTGGTCCACCAGTCAAGGGGACTTCATGCTTGGCTGATGAACTATTAGTCTATAGTTCCCTGAATTCTCTCTGTCCAGGGTCAGTGTAATTTCCAGCCATTTGGGGATGGAATGATAGGTTGGAGTTAAGTGATTCTAGCTTCTATACAGAGGCAGGAAGCCAAAGAGTTCATCAATATAAATTTTTTTTAAAGAAACTTCAATTCTAGTTTCTTTACCCAAGTTGTTTATTATGTGGACATATTTGAAGAGTATACTCAGAGTAGAAAAAATGTACTATTTCAATTTCAACAACATTGGGGCCTAGTACACTGTGGTCAAAATGACTTAGAGTAAGGCCAACAAATGCCTAATACAATAATCCAAATGCATTTGATATTCTTTTATCTCTAGAATATCTGCTATTTATTATCTGGACACATAATAAACTTAATGTACTCACATGTTTATTGATACATACAAGAAAACCCTGGCTGTAATAGGGGAATATTATTGACGAAATATGCTTTTTTAAATCACTACTATCCCCATTCCAAAGTCAATTATACACTACTTTAAAATAGGTTTTATTTTTATTTTACATCTTTTTAAAGCTTTATTACTGTTTTCTGACTTTCAAGTAACAAATCTAAAATGTTTGTAAGATATCTTGCTGTCTTGTAATAGGTGACATTCACACACAGACACACATACACACACACACACACACACACATACACACACACACACACACACACACACACACACACACACACACACTCCACACTCCACACTCTCATCAATAAACCACCCCCAAAAGGAATTTGAGGAGTGTTGTGTTAACCAATATATTGCTGAGTTAGCAGCTAAATAACAAGCTACCCACACCCCTTTTGTATCATCAAGTAGTATGCATTCTTAAAGTAATAATGGAACTAAATTTGAAGAGAACGGACCCTTAAGTTTCAATTTATTTGTTTCACAATCACAGCCTCAAACTGAAGGGAAAATTACGCTGCAGTTTGATAAATAAAGCACTATACATTCAAACACAAAATGCAAAATGAAAACTTTTAGAACTTCAAATAATCAAGGACCTTAGATTAATTCCATCAGCGGTTCCGAGTTTTTTGTTGTTGCAAATTTGCTGGAGAATTTAGTATGAAAGCACTCTAACTAGTGTCTGATTATATCAGTGTCTCTATTTCCTTTTAGAACACACATCTGTTGTTGTGGGGGTTTTCGGAGGGGAGAGTGTGGTTTTGGTTATTATGGAAATACGGCAAAACCAATATTTTAAAGCAGATGAGAAGAAACCCACAAACAGTTGGCTTGCAAATGTTGTACCATTTTCCACACACCCAAGCACAAAGCCAGGAAGAGTTAGCATGGGCGACAGCAGCCTGCCTGGTGGCCTCGGTTTTATCTGTTTCAAACAGTGGACTGCTCTTGCTAGTTAACTGACTGGAGATTGTTTTTTCCCTTTATCCCTCCTCTCTCTCTCTCTCTCTTTTTAATTGTTGTTACTCTGTTTTGCCTGAAAGCTGCAGTATTTCACTGTTCATTATTCTCTGTTCAGTGAAATCCTGTCCTAAATTAACTCATTGTGGACTGTAGAGTTCCTCTGCCTCGGGATACACAAAATGGACCTCAATGCAGCTCTTTTAAAATATTATCAGTTATATTATAAGGATTATTCTTTTTAACGAACTCAATGCTGATTTCACTGGGCTCTTTTTCCCTAATATTTACATTTTCTAACTAGAAGTATTTCTATTTACTGACAAAATATTGTTCTAAAATTCTGGAGTTCCAACACATTTTAATCTTCTTCTTCTCCTATCGATATCTCATTCTACAGAAACTGTGTTGGCTTGATTTCCATTTTTCTACCTTAATTTGAAATTTTTAGAGGAGACTTCTGAGACTACAAACTAACGCTGTGGTATGGGGCTGGGGGGGTGGGGGTGGTGAGAATAAAGCCAACAGACAATTCTGCTGAGAAACTGGTTTCTCATATCAGCATCAGCTACCAGAGTGTTCAACTTGAATTAAACACAGCCATCAGAAAAACCTAGAAATGGGAAGTTGCTCTTATAAATTAATGACTATTTGCCTTGCGAGGTAGAGTGGCTGTTTGTACTACATTTTATTGTGATTTTTATTCTTATTCAGTGCAACAGTAATTGGGTCTTAAACATGATAAAGTATCTTAAAGGCTGCACTGGTAGCTCAGCTGCCTACAGCAGGTTTTTAACTCTAGTTAAAGAAGGTTAATCAAAGCTAATGAATCTGTTTTATCCATTGCCACACGTTTATCAAAAAAATGTGCCAGGAGGTGACTGAATGAAAATCCGGATTGTTTAACTGTGAACACAAATGCATTTTGAGAATAATAATTTTGCAAGTGTCTTTGATGGCCCTGGGTTCGTGGATAGCCCTTTACCTTCAAGCTCTGTGGTTTTCTTATCTTTTTGCCACTCACTCCTCAGCTACTTAAAAGTATGAGTCTTATGAAAATGCAAGGGAAGAAATACAGTCCCACACTACAGACTTCAGTGTGAGAATATCAAGAGACTGTCGCATTCAGAAGTTCAGAATAGCTCTGCTCTTTATGAAAGAATATGAGGAGCCTCCTAATAAGGCCAATTCATTAGAACAAGCGTTTGTTACTAAATCACACCACGCAGGACCACAGGCATCCGAGCCAGACAATTAAAGTTGCCTCCGTTCAAAACCCAGCCTGCTCACCAACTCTCACCCACAGGTTCTAGCTTGTTTTCTTATTAGAAATGTAATTGAAGAATGAAAGTTCACAATTTCTCAGACAACAGAGGTCCAATAATTGTCTTGCTCTGACACCGTTTTGAGCACTTTAAGAATAAAAAAAAAAAATTGTCTCTGTAAGTCCTTTGCCATGGCTCAGGAATAAACAGCTTGCCTTCTGATACACCTTGCTGCCTTGCAAATGTTAACCTTGATACATTTGAAAAATCTCTCCAGAAGAGATCATCCTACAAGTATCTAAATTTGCAGTGGTAGAAGGTTTTTAATCTCAATCCCAGCATTTACAAACACACACCCACACCCACACCCACACCCACATTTGTGGTGACACTTTTCTCTCAACCCTTTGGTGCTCTGTGGAACACGGGAATGAGATTCATAGCGACTCCCTGACTGACTGTGCTGGCAAGGGACAAGGGAAGCCCCCTGTCTGTGAAACAAAAAGAAAGGGTAGAGTGTGCCATTGTGGCTTTCCCTCCTGCTCTCTTTTTAAACCCAAATAATATTTGTACTTTGCGGGAAGGGTGTGAAAAAAGGGATCCATCGAGATGTGAAGCAAGGAAGAACCCAAAAAGCAAGGGAGAGAGGGGGAAAAAAAGCCAGAAGACAAGCCTAGCTTTGGTCCAAAGAAGGGCCTCCATCACAGGTTTCAAAAGCATCTTTTTCAGTTTCACAAGCCACAACCCCCTTGATGAAAACTAGTTGCGAAATGCAGTGCCTGTAAGGCCTCAGCTAATTAGAAAAAATGGGCTTTTTTTTTTTTTTCTTTTCCTTTCTTTCTTTAGCACCTTTTCTTTCAAGCATTTAGTCTCAGGAGGGGGATCCAGGCTCTTGGCCGGGCTGTTTTGAAAACACGCCTTTGAATGCCTCTCCCTAATTCACGCCTTTTGTTTTTCAGCTTTTGTGTTTGCCAGTTTGACCATATAACGTTATACATCTGGTGTATAGCTTGTTGGGGCTTTTTTCTCCCAGGGACCCTATGCATTCCCTATAGGACCCTCCTGGGCTTCAATTTGAGCGATCGTGTAACATAAAGGGGCGAAGGAGAGCCTTGGGGGCTGGGGGAGGGTGGAGGGGGGCAAGAGAGGGGAGGAGGCTTGAGGGAGACAGAGAGAGAAATGAGTGAAACATAAAAAAAAAAAGTTGAAAAGAATTCTTTTGCTCTCTTCTTTTCTTCTCACTGTTGCGACTGGACCCTGAGTCAGCCAGCGACAAGGCCTCGGTGGGAAAATGACGGGGCCACAGAATAGATAACTCATTGGAATTCTAGCAACATATTCCTAAATAAAACAAAAGTGGGGAGGCTGACTGGGGGAGGGCGTGAGTTCCAGGAAGAGCGCAGGGCTGTGCACAGGGCTGGGAGGACATTTCAGGGCCAGCTCCCTGCCTTGCTTCTTGCAGGAAAAAAACCTAACATGTTCAAAGGGAAGAAATTCGGATGAGTCTGCCCAGGCTTGTGAGCGAAGCGCTTGCAGCTGGAGGTGTTTATTACTGCAGCTAGGAGGATGCTTTTGCAAACACACTTTGCAGGCTGCAGAGAGCTAAAAGCATCTATCTTTAGATGCACAGTCTGCACTTTAAAAATGTTTTCTGTCCAAAAAGGAACATACCTGCACATGGTGATTTTTTTTATTTCTAGATCCTGAAAAAGAAAGAGAGAGAGAGAGAGAGAAAAGACACCTCTAGATTTAGTTACCGCCCATGCACACTTATGACAAAGCAGCTTGGATACTTCTGGGAATTATGGAATTTATGTCAATTTCCTGAGAAAGCTCTCAGAATTCTTGTTAATTTTGCTATCAGTGCACTGTTGATAGTTTATCTTCGGATATGATCTAATCTCAATTTCCCCATCTGCAAAATGGACATAGTAAAACAACGCAGAAGTCAAAATTCTTAGATTTCACATGCCTTGAGTTCTTTTTTTTAAATGGGTTTATTTCATAAATAGACTATATATAATATATTTGTATACAGCTCACTATAGATATATAGTGCTTGCAATTTTGTATGTATTGCAGCTGCCCTAGAATCACTCTGGAAGCCTGATTTTGGCTGAAATAAAACTTAGAATAAGTAGGAAGACAATATGTTTTTAGTGGTTGTTTAAAGCTAATACCAGCAGCCTTTTCTTCTCTTTACTGCTGAACAATTTCCAAAGCGATACTAAGCATGAAAGCAAAACAAACTCATTTCAGTGCAAAGCTTATGAGTTATTTGTGTTTCCCTGAATTCAAGGGGCAGGAGGGGGGTAGGGGTAGGCAGGGAATTTGTTTTAAATATAGAAATGGAGAAAATACAACAAACTTGGCAGATTATCTTGGAATGTTCTACAGTTTGAAGTGCAGAGTTTATTACAGCTGTGGTATAACTTGTGGGTATAATTTTCAAAAATAGCTGAAGTATATATTACTAGAAATCTTACGGAAAAAAACATTTTCCCCAATATATTTGTAACTCAGGTTACTGGTTGATTAACCCCTTCATAAATTTCCCTAGGAAGAAATCTATACCCCTGTCTGTCCTTAATCAATTCAACCACCTGACGGATAAGTGGATCCAAGGGTTAACACAATTAAATTAGCAAATGTTTGGAAAGAAATAGTAAAATTGTTTTGTTTTTTTTTTTAAAGATGTTTAACTAAGACATTTTGCTGTTCCAATCAGACACATAATTATAAAATAGGCTAATTTTCAAGAATTTTTTTCTTGAATGTTAATCAGACCAGACAAAACAGCCTGCCATTCAACATGGAGTTATCCCTTGGAAAAGCTGCTTACCTTGGGGAAATATTTTACTTCACAGAAAAAGGCTGTTTATTCACTATGAATTCCTTTCCTTGCAAGATTTTGCCTGTTTTGTTGTTTTGTTTTGTTTTTGTTTTTACTTGGAAAAGTAAGATCATTGTTGATTGAAACAAAAACAAAAATCCTGTCTTGAGTTTAAAGGGATTTTTTTTCAGCTTCATAATGTAAATGAAGAATGTCATGAAGTATAAGCACAGAAAGACCTGTACATTACTGAAAGCATTAGATAACATCCAAAGCATACAAAATGAGTGACCATCTGTATTTCTGTTACAACTTCTGTAATTTATTATGTTTTCCAGTATGCTTAACAAGTTGATACTGTTTTCTAAAAGACTCCTTAGTGGGATAGAGACTCCTAACCCACCCATCTCCTCTCCTAGGTCATGTCTCCAGGTCAGAAGAAAACTGTTTTTTCTGTCTCTGTGAAAACTGGCTTTCTTTCTAATTCTGGAAGAGGTTAAAATTAGAGGTAAACTTGGTGGCAGACAGACAAAAGTAGCAAAGCAAAAAGACAAATTGCAGTTACCCACTTAAGAAAATAACATTCTGTTGATTGACAAACACCCTTTACATTTTAGCTATTAACAACTCTTACAGAAACAGAGACTGCCAAAACCAAACTGATCTGTAATGTCCCCAAGGTAATAATAATCCACTAATTTGACTACATCCCAGCTGGCTCTCTCCAGCAGTTTCTTCTTGGTTTTTGCAGTAGGGAAAGACTTATCTTCCTTTGGGGAAAAAAAAAAAGGTGGGGGAGGGGGTGCACAGTAAAGTTAAGATGGAGTGTGGAGAGAACACACATGGAAATTTAATGTGAAAGTTTCTTGTTGCAATAAAGCTGTTAGGTTTGGCATGAAGAGTGTTTTCAGATGGTTCTTTTGACATGACTTGAGCCTTTCAGTAAGTAAGACAAGCCGAAAGGATTAGGTTGTCAACTTCAGCCTGTCATCTTTGGAAGTGGAGAAAAAAAAAAAAGTTGCTTTTTTTTTTCTTCTTTCTCTTCTTTTCTTTTTTTCCTCTTGCGTTTGCATTTTCTCCACTAGCATTGAACTTTAGAGACTGAAGAAGAGGCAGTTAATAGGAGATACCCTCAGACCCACACTGATCACGAAAGTCTGGCTTTTAAAGACAAGGGAGCCAAGCAAGCTGTAAGGCTAATCACCCTGTGCAAGTATGAATTTATCTAAAGAGGATTTCATGTGGAACCCCTGGAGCCCGCCGCCAAACGGGTGACTGCACAGTTGAAGAAAGTTAGTAGGACTTCTCCCAATCAGCTGTCAGGCAGCATAATAGGTCTGGAAGGCGCTGACTTAAGCAAACAATATTTAGCCATCTAAGGATACCATAAGGCCCAAGATTTTGCTTTGTTGGTGCTGACAGGAAATATTGATATGTATCAAGTAACACTCCTGAGTCAAAAAGGAGGATGTGCCTTTTCTGTTGCTATCTCTATTTACAAAACTGCCTTGTACTCTAAAAAGAAAGTGAGGGTAGGGAAAAGGCCAAAGCCAGAATTTCACCGGGACTTTCCCAGCTTTCCTGTGACCAAGATTTTGTGAAAAGAGGAATTGAGCTAATAATCACTTAATTCTGGAAAAAAAAAAAGGTTACCGGAATTTGAATTTGCAAATTTTCGGAATGTCCAGCTGACAGAAAGACCCTAGCTGTAAACTCTAAACTATGCTTTTAAGTTTATTAGCTTAGGAAAAATGCCATGGATTGTGTTTTGGTGTGTTTCTTATATTTTTAGAATATTCTTAAGTTTCTCCAAAGTGTCTGACTATGGGGACTAAAATGCAAACAAAAAATATCTGACTCTCAAGTGTAAAAAGCAAATGCTCCAAACAGGTCCCCTGAGTCAAAACTCTATTTTTGTGAGAAATAATGTCTGTAATCCTACTGACTCATCCCCTTTAGTGCTTGGGAAAAAAATCATAATGTCTTGTCTTGGGAAAATTTGATTGGGAACATAGCATTTTTATCATAGAGTAAGGGTTGAATCAGAGGGTTTCATTTAAAAGAAAGAAAAAAAAAAAACACCATACTTTATCAGAATACTCTAAACGTTCTCCATCAGTAATGTTGTGCCTGAGGTTAAATCCTTGAAGATGCTGGGGGTGGCAATGGTAATGAAACACCCTTTGGCATTAAGCGGTATTTCTAGAATCCTGATTGTACTGCTCCAAAGGAAAGTGAATTTTGTAATAGCACACTAAACAAGGGAAACTGACCTGCTTGTTCTGTGAGGAAGATCACTTCAAGTTAAAGAAAGAAATTTAGGGTCTTCTGCTTTTCATGAAAATCGCATACATATGGCCTTTGAAATTTGTCACTGAAGATGGTTTTGCTCTAAGGTAAAATTCACCACTTTATAGCTTTTCAGCTGCAAGTCTCTGGCTTTCTTTTTTTTTCTTCTCTCTTGGCCTGCAGCCCAATATGAGTGTATGATCACTGGCACAATAGTTAAACATCTGAGTCTTTTTGAAGTGCCTTCAATGTTAAAATGATGTGATGGTTGATTGCCTAGCAGTCAGTGTAGAAAAGAACTTCTTTCCGCCCCCTAGTGGTAGAAATTAAAGTTTAATGATTTTCATAATACTTAATGCTTTAATTTTTTTTCCCAGTTTCCCATATCTTAAGGACATGGTGCAGTGTGGGAAATACTAATAAGTTTATTCATAGTCAGTAAAGTGTATATACTTTATTTTTTCAAGAGATGGGACTCTGTGTTCCTCAGGCAAGCCTCAAGAAATTCTCTTGCCTTAGCTTCCCAAATAAATGGGACTACAGGTGTTCACCTCCTACCTTGGCTAAGTGTTTATTTTAAACAGTACATTTCTATCCTGAATGGACTGTTTTACATCCCTCAGCATTATTTCTTATGTTTTTGCACTGCGCTCTGCTTTGCTAAACAATATACACTATCATTATTAACAGACACTGTCTCGGATGCATCATTCCTCCTGGGAAAATTCTGGGACTACTTAATGCAAAATATTAACCAAAGCATGTATAGTGGTAGGTGCCAAAACTATGAAAACTATATACGCATATATATTTTCAAAGAAATTATTGCCCACTCTCAGGTATTGGGGAACTTCACATATCTTCCCTGATGAATATTTTTGTATACAAGGCAATAAAACAATTTGCACTAATTACAGCACTGGCTAGACCTTTTATGTTGAAGTTCATAGGAAAGCCATGTATAGTAAGGTAAAGAAAGAATTCATGATGTTGATCAGAATTTAATATGGAAAACATTGTAGAATTCCATTATCTGAAATGTACAACATTTTTGTTTTTCCTGCTAACCACAAAGTGAAAGGGATTTGTTTGACTTTTTATCCAGTCCTGGGTTTTTGCTTGTTTATTTGTTTTTCATCTTTATTGTAGAAGTCATATCCTGTGCTCAGGCAAGCATAGGAAGGCACAAGACATTGAGTATCTGTGTTACAGGTACCATCCAATGAGTGTGTGTTTAGCTCATGCACAAGTAAAAGCTCACACTCGAGGAAGAAGAAGGAGATGGAGGAGGAGGAAGAGGGGTTCATGGAGAGGCAATGGGACAGCTGGACCATGTGTAATGTGTCACTTTGTTTCAGTGTCACTATTGTGAGTCTGAGATTGGAATGCAAGGAAGGTGCTAGTGTGTTGAATAAGGAGCCATGTAAATTCCTGCTGTCAACTTGTGATCACTCCTTTCCCTGAGCCCTTTTTGCCACCAGGTTACACCTGGATAGTCTTTTATCCCTCGTCTCTTTTGAGCCGTAGGCTTAGTACCTGGCATGCAAAGATGTATTCACAT
This sequence comes from Castor canadensis, assembly GCF_047511655.1. Classification (NCBI taxonomy): domain Eukaryota; kingdom Metazoa; phylum Chordata; class Mammalia; order Rodentia; family Castoridae; genus Castor; species Castor canadensis. The sequence continues at coordinate 34,321,672 of NC_133404.1, read as the reverse complement.
ATCAGGACATCAAGACTTTTCAAGAAAAAATGCTAGGGCTATAGTTATGACAAATAATCAATAGTCTTTTCAAGGAGAATGTTTGCTATGATTGTATTTATTTAAGTTTGAAAGGCAAACACTTTACACAAGAAGAACAGTCCCAGACAAAAATGAATATACTAGATAGCATTTATATTAGGGATCATGTCAGCTGGGTGTTACTCCAACTTAATACCTTTTTTAAAAAACAAAATTTCTCCAGGAGCCACATGAGCCACCCAGGGCCAGAGATATATTCACTTCTTTCCTTGTATTCTTGCTATCTAGCTTCTCATCCTCTCCATGTCATCTGAGAGAGGCTATGGACATTTCTGAGACTTTGAGTGGGGATCTGTGATGTTCCCTACAAACTAGAAGGGGAGGAGGGGAGGATAAAACCATTCTCTGAGTAAGACCAACTCCAAAGCAGCTTGAGTCTCATGGGAGTTTATTTAGAGGAAAAAAAATCATCCTTGTTCACACAGCAAAAATTATTCATATCTAGGAGATTTCAGATGCCAATGTTTTTCACAGCAAATATAGAACATTTTTTGGTATGTATCAGGATCTCAGCCTTTCTTTCTCCTCACTGCAGAATTTAATTATCTGAAAGCATCTCAAATACTACAACCTTCAAGTGGTAAGGCCTCTCTCACCCATTGCTTGCCAGGCCTCTCATGATTGCCTGGCAATCCTTGTAGCTGGGTACAGCAAACTGGACTTGGATAAGTTTCTTTTCTCATCTGTTGCGTATGCATAGATTATATACATATTTCAGTTTAACTTAGTTAATGCAATGCATTGACTATTTTCACAGGAATAATTTAAAGAAATATGTGGTCAAACATAGAGATGGAATAGAGAGATATCTGTGGTTGGGGGGTTGCCTAGACATTTTCTCTTGATTTAAATATTATAACCCTCTTGAACTTCTATTAATTTGCAAATAAAGGAAATCAACTACTATTTATAAATTATTTTGAGGCATTTAACTATATAGACCTTCTGTGTAGGTAACCTTAGAATATTGATTCCAATCCCCATTAGATACCAAAGTTGGAGGATGTTCAAGACCTTTATATAAAAATGCATAGTATACAAATACTATGCACAGAATCTAGGCACATCCTCTTATATATCTTAAACCATGTCTAGATTGTTGATCATACCTAATTGAATGTAAATGCTGTTTAGAGTATTTGTATTGTTTAGGGAATAATGACAAGAAATAAAACAATGCACTCATATTCAATACAGACACAATTTACTTTCTGAATATTTTCAAACTAAGTTTGATTGAATCTGTAGGTTTAAAACTTGCAGACATAAATGACCAACTATACTGATTTTCAGAGTTTTAAAGGAGGCCACATTTTGAAATCATTCGTTTAAAACCTTCACCATGACTGTATCTCTCATCTATTACTGAATGGTTTTCTGGCAGCAAATGCTGTAGACAACACAGGGAAAGGTACAAAGAGGTAAAAGAAGATGTTTTTCTTACCTTGAGTTGATTAGCAGGAAGTTGGTGAGTGCTGCCACATTTTCAATAAAGATAGGATAGCAGGAGTGACTTGAACCAGGAGGCTCATTTCCAGCTACTCTAGAGACAGAGATTAGAAGGATCACAGTTTGAGGCTAGCAAAGGCAAAAAGTTAGAGAGACCTTATCTCAAAAATAACCAAAACAAAAGGAGATAGTGATATGGCTCAAGTGGTAGAGTGTTTGCCTGGTAATCACGCAGCCCTGAGTTCAAACACCAGCACCACACAAAAAAGTTACCAGCACCAGACAACTGCCTGGAGCAAATGAAAACTTGATAATAAGGATCCTGATTTTATTTCAAGTTTTGATCTTTTGTTCTTAATGGATTGCTCATCTTCATTTCGACTCTTTAGTGTACTGTACTCATATATGATTTCTCTTGATTACTAAGTTGTTGGTGCTACCTTGAATTTTGCACCACGCAAGTGCTCACCTGTCATCCCTGTTTACACAGCACGGGAAGATGGTGGCACATTTGCATGGTTTCTATCAGCTTGACTTTTTAAATATTTAATTAAAAGCCTTTCATGGAATCATTAAAAACACTTTTATTCCTGGTAATGTTTGGTCTTATCTTTCAAAGGTCCTTTCAGGGGCTCTCAAAACCCCAAACCTATGACTATGTGCACTGTTTTTTTCACTGTCTAGGAACAAGATTAAACTAATTTTGGATTAAAAAGGTCTATTTTCCATGTCTGTGTGTCTTTCTTCATTATTCTAATACCTTCCAAGCCCTCAGGTCACTTTCCAAGAGTGGAGTTACTAATCAGAGCCTGCCTCTCTTGCCAGCTTTTTTAGGTAACACTCCATCTTCCTCCATTTCCCCACCTGATTCCCTGCTCCCCATGAGCTCAGGGTGTCAGTTAGGAGCCACATGTCTCTCCCCACAATGCCCTTCAAGCAATGGAGTTCCAATCCCCTTGTACCAGGACAACATATGTTCTTCAACTCCAGAGCCTTGTGTCAGACACACGACTGCCGAGAATGCTTGATGTGGGCTGCTCCAAACTTCTTCGTTGCTAATTCAGCCTAGGGAGACAGTGTGCCAGCGCAGAAAACAACACTGTTAACATGTGTTTACAGGGCATTAAAGCAGAGTGCTGCAATGTTATAAACCCCTGGCGTATTTGACCTGGAAAAAAAGAAAAAACACACCAAAAAAATCACTGTAACAGTTCCTTTTTGTGCTGATTGTATCTTGACTTAGATGACTGGAAAAGACAAAGAGAAGAGAAGAGAGTGAGAGTGAGAGAGAGAGAAGGGAAGAGGGAGTGAGAGAGAATATACGTCTCTATTTGTACCATTTAGCTACAGAAGAAGAAATGCAGAAACCACCTCTCAAGTCAAGAGAATACTCCAGGCAGCCAGGGTGTTATAAATTAGAGCCTGTCAGTATTACAATGTATATTAATAGTCACACCTCTTTTTAATGAGTTTGGCATTGGCAGCTGAGAGGAAATACAAGTCATCATGGCTCTGCTCATGCAAACCCGACAAAGGAATCCGTAATAAATCTTCCTAGAACAGCACTCACCATAAATATGTATCACATAAGGCATCTGTTTTACATTCTGCATATAAATCAGCATAGCGCTGAATAGCAATGAATCAGCTTCTCAATGCCTGATTTGATAACAAATCGACTTGGATCTTAGGAGAGAGAATTTACAGCCCTCACCCTCAAGACAGATAGTCAATACTTAAGACGTGTGCCAAGTTAACTTTTCTTCAGCAAGCAAGTTTACAGAGCGAGAGGCTTGGTATTCAGGGTCAGGGCAGGTGGACAGGGTCTAGCAGCTGCAAAGAGAGGAAAAAGGCAGGCTTCCTTCTTGGGGACAGGGATTTGGGATTTGGTGGCTGAAGGATACTGGGTGACATAACTTTACATCTGAACATCTTCCTCTCTGATTTTTCCCTTTCCTTATGTCTCCTGCAGGTGTAGTTTCTGCAAGTCCCAAGGATGATGTAGACCATCTTAATCATGTCACTTGGGACAGAGGAAGGGGAGGGCCCCGAGAGAACTTTCTCCTTTGCACAGTTTCTTCATCTGTCCCAGCTTGGTTGGGGTGAATCCTATGACTGGGGGAAGGAAGCAAAGTTTTGACCCCTTTCTTTATAGACCCGTTGACAATAACTTCCTGTAAAGACCTTTTATTCCATGCTGCAAAATGAGTGAACGGTATTTATGGCATCTTTCCAGTATCAGAGTGTTGATAGGATCAGGTCACAGAGGGAAACTTGAATGGCTCTTTATTGTCAGGCCTCTGCCTGATACAGACATGGCCAGCCACACAGAGATACGTAATACTTAAAGACTACATGGACAGAGCAGCTGCTCTACAGTCTTCTCCAAGATAAAGGTGGCTGTTCTGACTGACTGAGGTTGGCAGAGCAGGGGCAGAGACCCATTGAGCAATAGGATGTAATCTGGGGAGAACAAATGCTCTTTTGCAAAGTCCTAAAGGCAATGTTTTATTTACTTCTATTTTCTTCCTTCTTGGCTATGGATCATCATTTCTCTTTCTTAGGAAGCATCTATCTCATTTGTAGTAGGAAGAAGTCACTTAGCATATTGTGAGATATGAGTCTTCTTGGGTATCACCTATCATGAGGCTGAGCAGTTGTGATATTTTTATAGGCTCAGCTGTTGTGGCCATTCCAAATATGAGTATGTGCTGTTACCCATATCTCAACCTTAAAGCCAGAAATGTATTTCAAAGTTCCTTCAAATACTGCCTGTATCTACTATTTTAACATCTAACTTGATGAATATGAAAAATGTTGATATTGAATATATCACTAGATAGTCTGATTTTTTTTTCTAAAATCCTATCTGACTTAAGGTAACTAACCAGAAATCTTCCAGCTACTATTTTTTCTCCTTTATTCTAGGAGTTATGCATGTATAGGTATTCATCTGGGAGACTCTTGTATTTAAAGCTTTCAAAATTCAAGTTGTATTGTTCAAAGTCTACAACTCACTCGAGCAACAATCACAACAAAAAATTGCCATAGAGTAGGATCTGTTTCAAGAAACAATCCACTTAACTATTTTTCTTTTCATGCATCAATTTGGATTTATGAAAATATAGAATTGGGAGGGGGTGTTGTTTTCCCCTAAAGGGACATTTTGTAGTGTCTAGAGACTTTGTTAGTTATTTTTAGGTATTACAACTTGGTAGAGGTATTGGGAATAAGGGCATCTTACAGGCACTCAATAAGCACTAAGGATAATGTTAATTACCATAGAAGCACAGACAGCCTCCATTCCAGTCCCATGCAGGAAAGAATTATCTGGCCCTAAGTATCAGTAGAGCTGAGGTAGAGGAATTCCATGCTAGAAGAGAGTACAGACAGACTGGATATGACTTAAAATCCCAGTTGCCTGACTTTTTGGCAGTGTGACCTTAAAGAAGTTACTTGATCTCTCTGATCCTTACCACTAGTGTGAGAACTGATCAAATTGGCTTGGTGTGAAAGGTATTTCAAAGAGTATGTGTATGAAATCTGACCAAAACTAAGTTCAGTAATTATACCCCCACTCCACTCAGGCAATATAAGGCTTTACCTCAAAGTAAGTTTTAGAAGAAAAGAATTTTGAAGTGTTTATTTTTTTCCCTCAGGGATGATAGTATGTCAAGATTTTGCCATTGTTTCTGTTAAATTAATGTGTCAGGTAGAGTTTATTGCACTGAACTGAAATTGTCTTGAGATTGTAGAAAAGAACTTTTTGTTTTGTTTTCTTTTCGTAGAACTGTGGTTTGAACTCAGGGCTTTGTGTTTTCAAAGTAGGAGCTCTACTACTTGAGTCACACTTCCTGTTTATTTTGCTCTGATTGTTTTGGAGATGGAGTGTATTGAACTATTTGCCCAGGCTGTAATCAAACCAAAATCCTCCTGATCTCAGCCTCCCATGTAGCTAGGATGACAGGCAGGAGCCACCAGTGCCCAGCTAGATATTTATTCTCATTTGGAACCTTCCAATAGCAATTGCAATGGTATTATATATTTGGGATGAGATGAAAAGCAAAAGTCTAGCACTGGAAAAATTTTCTCTTTCCTTTTGGTGCTGTGATTAAACTTAATATCTTTTGAAGGCTGAACATGTGCACTACCATGAGCTATACTCTCAGCCCTTCTATTCAGACATAAATCTGCATTTCCTGACTTAGTGATCTTGAGCACAAGGCTTTCTTTCTAAGCCTCACTGATGAAATGGGGATCATAATATCTAACTTTCAGATTTGCTGTTGGTCCATAAATAATGTCAATGAATCAAAGCCTGACACAACGTTAGATGGTGTTATGGATCTGTTTAGTTATGACAATTTAGAATAAGTGTTATTTTGGTCTTCTTGCTTTATTATTGAAGACCAAAATCAAAGAAAGATTTGTACCTTTCTACATGGAAAGAATAAGTTTTATGGGACTGAACATGAAAGAGAGCTCACCTTTAGGAGCTCATCCTGTTCTTAGAAACCATCCTTACACACTTGCAGAAGATCTTTGAACTGGAAAATCTCCTAATATTCAGAATGTGGTTTTCAAAGAGAGGAAGTGGTCAGGTACCACATATTAGCAGAAGGGCTCCATGATGGATTTACTTTCCAAAGATGGCTGTAACACTCTCTCATCCAGCACTACCCACTGAGGAACTGTGAAGTATGGTCAATCATCTCAAGGATTTTTTTTTTACAGTAGAATTTTTGATATGCTTGTTTGTTTCAAATTATAAATGGTTATATGTATGCTCATTACAGAAAATTTGGGAAATAAGAAAATGGGGTGGTAAGAAAAAAATCAAGTTAGTAGTAGTATTGAAAGATTGGATCAATTTCTCTTCTTAAATGTCTTGTTATCTCCATGATTTGGTTAGAAAATTATAAGTGAGCGTGATGCTAATGCTGTATCTTCACATGCAAAGCAAGGTGAAGTTAAAATAATTATTGCAAAACTTTAGGCCCAGCTCGTGCTTACTTACACAATCCCTATAATGAAGGAGAGGGGCTTGGGATAATTGTCTTAATTTACCACTTTATTTTTTTCAGTGAGTGAGGTATCAAGAATTGGCTGGCCTAAGTTTTCTTTTCTGACCGTATAAAATGCTTATTAAGACTATTTTTTTCTTAAAGTGTTTTTTGCTCACTGTAAAGTTTTTTTTCTTTTTAATTAGTCATACTTGAAAAGAATCTTCCTATTTTCAATACCCAAATTACCAATGCTATTGATTTAATTTTCTTAGAGAAAAAGAAAACAAAAAAGCAACCAAGCTAGTTAACAAATTCAAAACAGATATTTCAACGTGTTCTCTGGAATTTTTCTAATGAGTAAATTTAAACAGACCTTTTATATTGTGTTGAGTTTGATAAATCAGATCTACAAAGTCATTGTTTTCTCCATAGTGTGTGTGTAATGTTGGGTGACAGGGAAGGAGTTGACTTAAAGAGTGGAAAGAGATCACAATATAGAAGAGCCAGTAATCATGTTCTTTTTAAAAAATTTACTTCAGATACAAGCCTTAATGGATCTGTGAAGGTTAAGGTTTCTTCTTATTTTACCCTTTATGTCTTATATTAAAGGATGTTGAATATATTACCAAGTAGAGATCATTACTAAGAGTCACAAGGCAAATTGTTATACTATGAAGTAATCAGAGGACAGATAATGGGGTAAACAAAAACTCCCTTTGGCCTGCAGTAAAATCCGGAAAGGAAATACAGATAAAAAAAAAACCCAAAGCTCCTACCATGACTGTTATACTCACATAGGTCACAGGACGTAGACCATGGAATAACCAGGAAACTTGGATATGGACACTGCACACTGGTAAAAGGGGAAAGACTCCTGCCAGGAACAGAGGATTGGACTGCTGAGGAATGTGAAGTGGGGTTTCCACCTGAACTGCAAAATAACAGCATGTGGAGGTACTCTACTTATCCACATTTCAAAACCTATACTTCCATTGTCAGTTAACTTGAGTTTTTTGTTTGTCTCTTGTGCTCAGGTTAACCAGTTTGAGAGTGAGTTACCACCTCACGAAGCTACTTTGCCAAAAAGTAAGAAAATATAAACCCATGTGCAAAGTATCTACCTTACAGAACGAATTCTTTGGTTAACTTTCATTTGTTGAATTTCTCAAAAGCTTTTCTCCCCCTGGTATTCCAATTTGGTTCCCCTCTAACCTTATGTCAGATGCACTTGTTCAAAACATCGTAATTTCTTGATCAGTGTTTGCTAAGATCTGGCTTCTGCTTTGTGTGACACTGAGTGTATCAAATAAAAAATTCTTTAACCTGTTTCAAAAATGCACTCTGGCTTGAAATGTCAGATTTTGTATTTGACAAACGGCAACAAAACATAATAGGCAAATATTTTCATATAAATTTGTTCCACTATAAATGTAGTTGGTCTTAGAAGTAACGGAAATAGTGGTAGGAGATTTAAAGGGCTTTTTTTTTTTTCTTCTGGGACTATGTTTCTTGGGGAAGTGTGGAAAGGAGCTGGTGTGAAACTGGGACTCCATTTTCCTCAGATCATCTTCTTCTCATCTGTGTTTCCTGTTAGAGCAGTAACTGGGGTTGATCACAAAACAGCAGGATATTTATTTCCTGGTTTTAGTGACTAATGAGCATGTAAGAGACACTTGTAACTTCTGTAGGCTTGCACACTGAGGAATTTCTCTCTGTAGCTTGGGGAGTGAGTTCCTCTTCTTCCAAAGTTAATGGAAACTTTCCCCAACTGATCTCACCCTTAAACCAAAACAATAACTCTCTGGTTTTCCTTTAGTAACTTAGGGTACATAATAACTATTTCTGTATTTAGTTTTAACAAAAGTAGCAAATACAAAATGGTATTTCTTCTTTATGTAGTGACTACAAACTGTGTTTTACATCCTGTTAAGAGCAATGTTTTTTTTTTTTTTTTAAAGTAAGGTAGAAAAGGTAGGGAGAGAAGAAAAAGAAAATTACCCCAAATAGGTATCATCTATGAAAACCAGTAGATAAATATAATACCAACTTGAGAGAAGCAATTACAATAATAATAAGGATTGCAAATCAGAAGCGGACTGTACAGAATTTCCCTCCCTTTCACCACCTTACAGGATATCCCGTCTAGTTGCAGAAACAAAACAAGGAAATGAATCAGTCGATAAAGGATTTTCTCCCATTGAAGATGTTGGTGATTTTTGTCTCAACTTTGGGGAAGTTGAACATTAAGATGGATATTCATAATCTGTAGAGAATACAGTCACCCTCCCTGCTATGTGATGCAGTTTTTTTTAATGTGTAATAAAGACTATAAGGCTAAAGCAAAAGCATTTTATCTAAGTATGATAAGAAAACTCTCCACACACTGACCTAAGTATTTAATTTTTTCAAACATTGAGAGTCAATATCTTTTGACAGCTGCCCCAACTGACCACTTTTGCTTTTCTTGGTAAATCTCAGAAAATTAACATCAATAGAAGTCTCTTTTAACTTTTCTTTGAGGGTACTTGGGTGGAGAATTAAATCAATAACCGTGAAGATGTGGGGCCACAAAAGAGAATAACAGAGATTGATGCATTCAGGAGAAATTCAGAGGTCATTCAAAAATAGTTACTGTGTTATTTTTCATTTTAAAGGAATACTAAGTTGTTCTTAAGTGACATTTTTAAAAATTTGTAGCAGAAAATGAATGAGGAACAAAAAAATCTCATTCATTCCCAGTATTGATATGACTCACAAATGAACTTGTCCAAGAATCAGGTTTAAAACATTTGCTTTCAAACTTTAGTAGGTCTTAAGTCTTCAATTTTCCCCAAAAGACAAATTTAGTGTTGCAAATGTTATTATCACATTGGGAGCAAAATGGAGAATTCCCTGGGATGATACATTAAAAGGCAGAAGATTCAAAAATAGATTTAAGTAATTCTAACTATAAGCAGCTTTTAAGGTTAATGCTTATCTAAATTTCTATGACCAACTTTTTTTTTTTTTTTACCCAAGAACCAAAATGGTCAACTCTGAACTACTTGTCACTGTCATCAACCACTTGAGAACATGTTAGCAGCAATTCTAATATAAAGCATACATATTCTCTACTGAGCATTTGAGAAGCCTGCAGGCAGGGAGTTCTGGTATAAATGGAAAAAAGAAAATATATGGCTGAAAAATAAAAAATGTATGACAGTAACACTGATCATCTAGGTATCCTGTCCAGGCTTTAAATAGGCACACAGATAGGCCACCCAAACTGTTGACATCTTTCACTGACCCTCCAAAGCAATTGTGAACCTAATGACTTTGTTTTGTGATTTGAGAACTGAATTTTACAGGGATTGGTTCCAAACCTGGGTGGTGCTGAGAAAACTCAGCCGCACCAGAATTTGGCTAGGACCACCAGACGTGTTTCATGTGAGGGCCTTTTCCCATAATTTGACCAGCATGGTTTATGAATGTTCTGGGGAGGAGAAAGAAGGTCCCTAAGGCTGACAAAAGGGCCATGCCCTGCCCGACTAAAAGACCACACAGCCGTCCTTTTTCCCCTCTGAGGATTTATAGTTAGAAAACCACACTCTCCTTCGGAAGCTGAGGGTGAAAGTGGAAAGAGCCAGAAACGCAGATTGCATCCTACAGCTGAGAAAGCTTCACTCTTGGAAAAAGCTAGAAAATAAATAAATAAGAGGGAATATCCAAATGGGATCGCTCTTCAAACACACAAATGATCTTATGTTAACAGTTGGGATTAAACAGCTGTCTCGTGGTTATGTGATCATAACAGATGCTGTGTGCAAACGTTTCCTGCTAGCTTTGTTTTGGTTATTGCTGTTTGTGCAGTTCATTGGGCTGAATTCAGCTTAAGGGATACAGGTTTTTATGATCCTTCTGTGCGGCACAGGCAGCTTCATCATCTCTTTAAGAGGAAAGGGGGCATTTGAGAGGGAGAAAAGGAAAGGAAATGGAGTGTGGGTTCTCCCATGTCACATTGGGAATGATGTCATATTGATGAAATTCCAACACATTGGCTTATGACTAATTCACCATTAAAGTGGTCCCCTGCCCTCCCCTCCTTATTTGTGGAGGCTGTCTTCCATTCTAGTATAGTTTATGTAGGTGGAACAGAATTTATAGAACACAGAGAAAGGGATTATTTTTTGATGTCTGATGAATTGCAATATTATAATATCCCCTTATCTACTCTTCCTCCCACTCTATCCAGAAGGAGGATGCACTGGTTGATTTTGATTTTTTATAGAAATTTCATTTCATCCTAGAAGTTGGGGTCACCATCTCCACGTCAGCTAAGGGAAATGTTAAAATATCACTAGGTTTTTGGAATTTAAAATCTGAAAACCATGTTGACCTGAATTATACAACTTGTTCTACCCAAAATATCCTCTTGGCCCAAATTTTTTCAGCAAACTGTTATAATTCAGAAAATGCTTTGCCTAACAATATATTCAATTCTATTACTTACATTTCAAGCTTTTAAAAATATGATGTAAATGTCAGAAAGCATGTTTCTGGGACTAAGACTCACTTGGCCACCATAAGGAGGAGAGCCATGTTTAGTATGTCTGATGGAGACCTGACTGGCCATCTCTTCCCACTGGGACCTTACCTCGTATTCATAAAAGGTTGCAACTCATACACTTAGGCATGTGTACACTGACCAGTTGTTCATCTGTGGTTTTTGAAATTTTGGATGAGAGAAGGAGGGAGTAGAGTTGATTGCATAACACCTTGTCTTCTGAATTCTGTCTTTTGAGTAGGACACCCTGCCATGGCTAAGTTTCCTTAGTGTAGCAGACATTTTAATAATACATAAGCATATTTAAGAAACCAAACTTAAATTACCATCCTATTCTCACTTAAAGAATGAGTTTAATGATTACGTTTTGGGGCTTAAGCAGCTCACAGAATGTAATTAAGGTCTCTCTTTTATACTGCCAGGGCAATAATATTTCTATGTTTTCAATACATTTCAAAACAACATCATGCACATTTAATGCTTGATTCCCCTAACAGTTTCTGGAGAATTTCTCTAAGCTTACAGAAAAGCCATTCAAGAACCATCCTATAAGACGAGTATCACCTCTAAGTTAAACAACTTAGTACAAGCACCAAAGAGTAGATCTCAAACTTATACCCACAATGGACACCAATGGCCACATTCCACAGAGATTAAGGAGAGCATTTGTCCACATACCTCTGCTATTGGTGTCATGTTTTTTTGTTGTTGTTGTTGCACTAGGTAAATGGTGGTTGTGGTGGTGGTGATGGGCAATGCTGGGGAATGCTGATCTGTTAGGGTATCACCATTGCCTCCAAATCAAACCATATGAAAAATGTCAGTAGTCTTCCTCCAGACATTCTGGAATGCTATAGGAGTATGGGAATAATTTTTTTTCTGTTGTCCTGGAAGCACTGAATATCAGCTCCCTCTGTAAGAATAATCCTGTGGCAACCTAAAAAACAATCCTTCCAAAGAAGATGTACAAATGGCCAATAAGTTTGTGATGAGATCCCACTTCTCATCCACTAGATAGGTATATCAAAATAGAAAAACAAAAATAATAAGTGTTGATGAACATATGGGGAGATTGGAATTCTGGTGCACTTTTGGTGAATATGTACAACAGTATAGCCACTGTGGAAAGCAGTATGATGGCTCTTTAAAATTCTCAAAATAGAATCATATGTTGTAGCAATTCCACATCTGGGTATACAGTCAGGGTCTTGAAGAGATCTTTGCACCCTGTTCATTGCATCGTTACTTATAATAGTGAAAATGTGTAAGCCACATACATGTCTACTGATGGGTGAATGGATAAGCAAAATGTGATATATACACATCTTATTTTGAGCTGCCAAAACAAAATACTGTAGATGGAATATTATATAAGCAAAAGAAATTAATTTCTAAGCTTTTTGGAGGTTACAAGCATAGTTGGGGTTTAGTGAATGTCCTCGTTCAAGTTTCAGATTTCTTATTTTTAGCTGTAATCTCTCAAAATGGCTTCTTCTAATAAGGACACTATCCCACTCAGGAGGGATCTGCCCTCATGATATAATTACCTCCCAAATGCCCTACCTCCAATCCATTATATTTGCTTCAGTGCATGAATCTTAGGCAGATAAGAATGTTCAATTTATCCCAATATACAAGGCAATGTTATTTGGTCTTTGAAAGGAATAAATTACTGACACATACCATAAAAGGATGATTATTAAAAACATTATGTTAAATGAAATAAGCCAGTCACAAAAAGATAAACATTATTTGATTTCACTTACATGTGAATCTATAGCACTCAATTCATAGAGATAAAGTACAATGATGGTTGCCAGAGGGTTGGGGGAAGGAAAAAATGGAAAGTTAGTATTTAACACATGCATAATTTCAGCTTTGCAAGATAAACATAGATCTAGAGTTGGATGGTGGTGATGGTGATGGTGGCACAACAGTTTGAAGATAATTAATACTATTGAACTAAAAGTGTCTAAGATTGTGTATTTCTAACCATAGTATTTTGACACAATTAAAAACAATCAGAAAATAAAAGCAAACATAACAAATGGCTATTACTATGAACTGATGCCTGGAAGTTTGACCCTTCTCCATTAGGAGTCTGAGCATGAAATGTACTCAACTTTTTGGTACTGTAACGTGGACAGTGCAAGCAGATCCATACCTGTACGACAAGCGCAAATCAGACCGTCAGAGAGGCATGACTCATTCTTTCACTGATGATCAGAATGATCCAGGATCTTCATTCTTTTCTTTTTAAGCTTGATACCAATTAAAATGCAAATCTTTCCCAGAGAGTATGTTTTAAGCATTTTTTATCTTTGAATGAATATCAGATCCTTTAATCTTCTGCCTTGTTTTCCTAAAGCAAAACTTTTTTTTATTATAAAAGCAATATAGAGAAAAGGTTAATAGCTAATGTATACCGAGAGCTTTTATAGTCTGTCAAGATGGAGATGAATAGCATAGTCTAATAGAAGAAGGAGTGTGAGCTGTAAAGAGACAGCAGAATATCAAGCCCAGGTGGCCCCCGACAAAATAAGAGATGGGAAGAGTCAAAAGGCAGAAGAAAATGAAAACAACAAAATACCAAGTTATCTCTTTACATCCATCAAGCTGGCAAAAATCTTTTAAAAATACCCTAAATATTGTATCACCTATTGCAGGCAGGAATGAGCATAAAAAGCTTACATTTCTTTTTACATTTTAGAAAAACAATCTAATAGCATGTTTTTAAATATAGATATAAATATCATCCCACTCAGTAATTCTTCTCCTAGGAATCTACCTGAAGCAATGAGAGCCTTCCTCTCTTAGGCCATGTGTAGGAGATATACACAGGTATGTTTGCTCTAAGACTTTTCGTAGTGCCAGCAACATGAATCAGGCATGGTACATTCATGTTACGGAACATTATACAGCCAATACAAAGAGCAAATTAGAGCCATATCAGTGGACTTGGTGAATTTCCATAAAGAGCTGATTAGGAGAAGCCTTACGTAAGAGGCATAGCAGATTTTAGGAAAGAAAAAAGAACAAATAAACTCACATATACACACCCTCTATATAGCCACACCTAGAGGATCATAAGACTGTATTTGTGTAAGATGAGCTTCAGGTATAAGGAAAGACTATGACTAGGCAACTCATATCCTTTCACTATGGATAACTGGGCTGATGTGAATAGAGAGAGAAGAAAGGGAAGTGAGTATATAAGCTGAAAAGAGAAAGCAAAATAACCCCTCCATGACAGTCAGCTTTCCATCACTGTGACAAAATACCTGAGATAAACAACTTACAGACAGAAAAAAATTAATTTTGTCACTCAGTTTCAAAGTCTTCAAAACACGGCCTTATTACTTTGGTCCTGTGGCAGCACAATACATCATAGCAGAAGCAGATGGCAGAGAACCTCTGTTCACATCATGGTAGCCAGGAAGCAGAAAAAGAAAGTGGTCAAGGATCCCTTCAAGGGCATGCCCCCCAGAGATCTAACTTCCATTTCCTAAGGGTCCCACCACCTCCCAATGGTGCCACAGGCTGGTGAGCAAGCCTTTAATATTTAAGAGTTTGAGGAACATTTTAGATCCAAACTATAGCACCCTCCCAGTAAGACTTTTCCTAACTTTCTAACTGGGAGAAATGATGTATGAGTGAGGCTATCTGTCATTCTTAGGATTAATAGTTTTTATGATAATAGTTTTCACTTAAATAAGAAATCAAAGCCTAAAAATGAGTGACTTTGGTAATTCAGTATGAGTGTTGATGATACAAGAAAATTCACTGTGAAAGTTCCTTGGGAATTAAAAGGTTATCTTAGTTTTCAGTGATTCTCTTCTAGGAGGTTGGGCCCATGAGAATAAGATAGTTTATAAATATTTTGGCACTATTTCCTAAAAGTATAAATAGTGGGATCATCTAAAATAAGAACTGAAACAGAACATCATTGGTTGTTGTCTTAAGGAGTAATCAGGCTCATATAATCAAGTGATGTCACACAAAATCTGCTTCCTGATCACAGGAAGGGATATTAATGGGCAGCAGAGAAATACAGGACCAATTCTTCTATCCTGGTTGCAAGATACATCCCTCAACTCATATTACTACTCTAACTTGATTTGTTGGTGTGTATTTCTAAAATGGAAATCCAATGTGCAAAGGTGAAGATGAGACTGTTTCGTGCTATGTAGTCATATTTCTAATATCTTTATTTTTTTGGTACTGGGGTTTGAACTGAGGGCCTACACCTTGAGCTACTCTACCAGCCCTTTTTTGAGATAGGTTTTTTTCAAGATAGGGTCTTGCTAACTATATGTAGGATTGGCTTCCAACTGTGATCCTCCTGATCTCTGTCTCCTGAGTAGCTGTGATTATAGGTTTTAGCCACCAGAGCCCAGCAATAATTTCTTAACTTTGGTTCATTTCTCCATTGGCCAGTACATAAATATGTATTTTTTAAAAGAATTCGGGTGCATAAATGGCCAATGTTCAGATGATTTGAAAATGTACTTAAGAAGGTTTTTATACTAGAGGAAACTTGATTAGTGACAATAAAGATGAATCATATATATATTTCTCAGACATGAGTAGATTCTTTTCCATTGCCTTTTAGCATTCTCAGTGGAAAAGGCTGAGCTCACCCCTTTTTGTGTTAATTTATGTGTATTTTTTCTTTTTATTCTTCTGTGTTTATATGATATTGACTTTATTAATTAATAATACTGCTAGTTGGTTTAACATTTAACTGAATTTGTTTGTAATGTTACAGACTCATTTAATACACATTTCCAGATTATTTTTATAAATCATTAAAGTTTTCTTTAATTTTGTTTTTAATTATTTTTTTCTTTTCCAATCATCCTGTCTTTTTCACATAGATCTTTCTAAATTCTTAGACTCTATCTCCATTTCATGATTGATGTCTACATATCCTTATCAATCAATATCAACCATGTTCTTGCAAATTTCTTTGAATGCTTCAGTGTCTAAAGTTTGTTCTCAATATTAGTGGAGGATTTTTTGTAGTTTATTTTTTTCTGGTTAGTTTCTATCATTCGCTGTTATGAATTATTGTTTTAATTGTCAACTGTATCTTCACTTTATGTGTGACACTTCATGGTTAGATATTATACAAACTCAAGTGCTCAAAACTGAAAATTTAAAGACCAGTTCTCATTTGTACAGATGCCAGAACACATGTTTTTATTTTCAGGACTACTCTTTAAGATGTATCTTAGCTTACTATTGCTGGTATAACAAATTTACTGGCTCAAATCAGCTATGCATCTATTATCTTACAGCTATGGAGGTCAGAATGGCTGTTAGACTCAGGGGAAGAATCTGATCTTTGCTTTGTATAGCTTCTAGAAGTTGCCTGCCTGCATCCTTTGACTAATGGGTCAAAGGATTGCGCCAGTCACATCTCTTCTTAAGACACTGATCCTCCTGGTTCTGTCTTATAAAACTCCTACACTATATTAGGTAATCTAAGATAACCTCTCCATCTCAAGGATGTGAACTTGATCCCATTTTCAAGGGTACCTTTTACCATGCAAGATACCCAGAATTAGGACTTGGTTATCTTGGATGGGGCATATCTGACTACTGCAAATATATTATATGTTTATCTTAGTCACTTGCAAGTACGCAAATGCCCACTAGGTATCTTCTAATTTCCATTCTGGGTTTCTTAACATTTTTTTTGTGAATGGTTTTCTCAAAGGGGGGCAGAAGAAAAGCTGTGTTGATAGAGTTATGATACAGGCCAAACCAATAGATCCCAATTTCTGGGTATTCTTTCCTTCTCCTTCTCATCCTCCCCTCCTTCTTGTCATCCTCCCCTCCTTCTTGTCATCCTCTTTCTTCCCTCTTCTTTCTTCTTTTTTTGTCTATTCTGCTTTGAAATTGGTTTTCTCTGCTCACTGAAAACTCTAAACTCAAATGTGCCCAGAAATTCTGTCCTGTCCTCTAAATCTGTTCTTCCCTTATTTTTCATCTAGTCTATTCTTCCTCCTCTCATGGTGACAAACTTTAAGAGGCTACACCTTATTTTCCAGTCATTTCTAGATGGCTCATCTACATTTAAGGTCCTAATGGGCCCTGAAGTCCAAATGCAGTCATCTTGCTGTTACTTTTAATTCTTTTTAAAGCTTTGCTCTGTTCTTAATTCTTCTTCCTACTCTTAGTGAGCAGGCAGGGTGTTTGCTTTTCATTATTGTGACAAACTATCCAAGATAATGAACTTAAAAAGAGGAATGATTTATTGACTCATATTTTTAGAGATTTCAGTTCATGGTAGATTGGACTTTGGTTTTGGGCCTATGGTGAGGCACTGTATCTTCAAAACTCCACTACCCTCCAATTGCAGCAATCCAAACATTAAGCCTTTAACAAATGGGTTTTTTTGGGAACATTTTAATTCCAAACTGCAACAGGCAAGCTCCAAGACAACACACTTTACAGTGGCCGCACATCAAATATTCCAATCCTTCCAATTACCTTTCCACAGTTCCTTTACATTGTTTGGGGTTACTTTGTTTTTCTCTAATAAAAATGTAATGTTTGGGAGATGACTATTTGTTTAAACCATTCTTGTCATAGTTTTGCTTAAATAATTGAGCAAATTGCAGTCAATCCTATCATCCAGGGAAGAAAATGTTCAACCCTCTCTTTCTGAACTTCCCCCTTCGCAGCTCTTGACAGACTGGCCTTTTGTGCCTAATTTTCCCTTCTTGCAGGTCTCAGGTATTTAACCTGTCTTCCTTAGTTTCTGTTATTCTTGAGCTTCTCCTCCCCGCAAGAGACAGGATGAAACTACTACAGCTCTCAATGGAACTTCACAGAAGGGATGTTGAATTTTGTCAAAGTCTTTTTCTGCAGAGATGATCATGTAGTTTTCATCTATGTTTCTATTAATAAGCTGTATTACATTTAATGACCTGTGTATTTTGAACCACCCCTGACTCTCTGGGATGAAAATGACTTGATCATGGTGTAGGATTTTTTTTTTTTTTGATATGTGTAGAGTTTGGTTTGTCAGTATTTTATTGAGGATTTTTGCATCTACGTTCATTAAAGTGACTGGCCTGTAATTCTCCCTTTTTGCTGTGTCCTGTCCAGTTTTGTAATGAGTGTGATCCTGTCTTCATAGAATGAGTTTTGCAGTGTTCCTTCCCTTTCCATTTTGTGGAAAAGTTTGAGGAGTGTTAGCATCAGTTCTTCTTTAAAAGTCTGGTAAAATTCAGCAGTGAATTGATCAGATTCTGGACTTTTTTTCTGGGAGACTTTTCATTGCTATTTCAATTTCAATAGTGATCTGTTTAGTTGATTAATATCCTCTTGGTTCAATTTTGGATGGTCACATGTGTCTAGAAATTTATCCATTTCTTCTAGATTTTCTAATTTATTTGAGTACAGGTTTTTAATGCTTAATTATTCCCTGGATTTCATTGGTGTCTGTTGTAAGCTCTCCTTTTCATTTCTAATTTTATTGCTTTGGGTCTTTTCCCTCCTCATTTTTGTCAGGTTTGCCAGGAGTTCATCAATCTTATTTATCTTTCCAAGGAACCAGCTTTTGGTTCTGTTGATTCTTTGTATTTTTTTTTTTTTTGGTGTCTATTTCATTGATTTTGACACTTATTTTTATTATTTCTCTCCTGTTAGTTTTTGCTTCAGCTTGCTGTGCACACATGTATGTAAATGGAAAAATGAGACCTGTTGAAACTATTCCAGGAATGGGGGAAGGAGGGGATAAAGGAGAATGATGGATGGAATGAATTCAAGTATGTTATATTTGATGCATTGTGAGAACTTTTGAAAATGCCACTATGCAGTACATAGTGTATTGTATTTGTACAACAATAACAAAAAGTAAAAAAAAAAAAGGAAGTTCACAGATTTTCTGATTTTATATAATGGTATCATAAACCATTTTTTTTTTTGCAAAGTTGATGGTCACTTGTTTGCAATAAGTTCAAAACATCTTTGTTTCAATGAAATAGGTACAGAGCTTATTTTTAATGGCTACATTCATTTTTACCTCAGTTGGCATAGATGCTTTATGCTCCCATAGCTTGTCAGTATCAGTTTCTAAAAGTCAAGTCTCCTTGGTTTTGGCCAGAGTAATACAATCTGCCTAAACTTTTATGCTATTTGCTGAATTAAGCTATTTGGACTAAAACTTAAAGCAGATTTCCAGGTCTGGAAGGATTCACACACACTTCCACTTAGAAACTACTTCCTAATTTTCCATCCATGTACAAATTCCCAGGTCATGCACTCTGGTTTCACTGTATGGAAAAAATTTTCCTAAAGCCTTCAAAGAGTCCATCCCTGAGGTACAGATAAATATGCAGTAATTTTACGCTTTTTACACACTCCAAAATTTTTCAGAGAGCCAGAAGTAGACATACAACTACTATATGAACTGTAGAATGGTAAATTGGAAGATTGATGTGTGGATCCAAAGAAATATGGGGTCCTTTTCAACTCAGATTATTATTTCCCCGATTGGTGCAATACAATGAAGTAGAAGTGCATGTGGTGATGATTATATCAACCTGACCTAATGGTATCTGAAAAACTAGAAAATCTCCCTTCTCTCAGCCTCTACAGTCATCAAAACTAGCCTATGACCATTAAAAAGAGGTATTTGGAAATCAACATGGAGGTATTTATCATTGATTCAGCTAACAAAAACAATCCTTTATCTACTTCATAGCAGACATTTTTTAGGTTCGAGGTACACGTTTGTGATGAAGACGGCAGTATCACTTCTCTTATAAGCTTAGGAAGAAGACATAAAATTAACAAGTTCTGAAATGTATAATTAAAAGTAATAGGGACTATACAGCATAATATATGTTATGTATATATTATATATATCACCAAATGGGAGATGTGCTAAATGACTACCATGTGGGGGAATAGAAAAATAAATGTGGTATATCCATACAATGAGATATGAAATACTGATATGTGCTGTTATGTTTTATTCTCAAACATGTTTACCTATCATATCTTTAATATCATGTTAAATGAAAGAAGCCTGTTCCAAAAGACTCCATATTATGATTCCATTTATATGAAATGTCCACAAAAGGAAAGTTTATTGAGACAGAAAGTAGATTAGTTGATCACTTAGGATCAGAATGGGATGGGGAGAGACTCCCAAATAAGTATAAAGAAAATAATTTTAAATCGAATTGTGATGTTGTTTGCACAATCCAGTAAATTTATTTCAAACACTAAATAAAAGCTTAAAACAGGTCAATTTTATGACAAGCAAGTAATGCTTCAACAAAGCTTTTAAAATGCTTTAAAAATTATTAGGCCAATAAACCCCAATAATTATTATTTGAAAATAGATAACAATTATTGGTATAAGGGAATAAGAGGAAAGAATTATACAGGATTATTCTACATATATAAAGTAATATGTATAAATAAGGTGACAAGTGAAGGTTTAGCTGAGGCAATAATCCTTAATGGGAGATTTGAAGAGCCAATCATAAGAGCTGGGTAGGTAAAAGATGACTAGAGAGAAGGAATTGCTTGCACAAAGTTTCAGGGGTGGAAATTGAGAGACATCCTGTATGAGAATGAGGGTTCTTTAGGGCCATATGGTTCTTAAAAAGGAGCTTATATTGTATTCTTGGTGTAATATCAGTCCATTGTGGATCATCAGAGTTTATTTCCATAGAGTAATCTATGATTGAACAAGGATAGAGCAAACATGGGAGGAATCAGACCAGATGTCATTCTATGAACCAGGAGAAAGTCCCAGGATGTCTGCTGTTAGGGTGGCAGAAGTAAAGATGGACAGAAATAGACACATGCAATTATAATGTTTGAGACAGACCCATTCAGAATTGCTTTGAGATTTGGGGTCTAAAGAACGAGGTAGAGGGGAAATTAAAGGTGACTTCCATGCTGGTATGGTGCATGCTGTATTTCCAGCATTGGGGAGGTGAAGGCAAGAGGAGTGTGAGTTCTAGGACAGCCTGGGCTACATGGTGATGCCTTGTCTCAAAAAACAAAACCAAAATCAAACAAAACAAAAAAGTGACTCCTATATTCAGTTTAAAGTGTCAATAGAACCAAAAGAGGACTGATGGAGAGGCAACTCAGCTCAATGGATGATGAAAAGTTCTCAAGCAATTCTGCATTATTGTTAGTGAGGTTTAAATCATAGTATGAGCTGCTGTTTCCCTGCCTTTCATTTTGTGAAAATCTGCCACCCCAATGGCTCCCAACTATCAAGATCAAAGTACATGTGATTAATTGAAGTGATCAAGTGAAAATTTGTTATTTGTTGAAAGGCAGCATATCCTTAGCAGACATGGTTGGTGTTATGGGAAAAAAGAATCAAGCATTCACAGTACAGCACTGAACTCTACGCATCTTGAGCACCTGTGATTTTCCCACAACTGGTCTCCTTGGAACCATGAATCCACAGATATCAAAGGTCCTCTGTATATAAGTTAGGATTGCATTTGGCTGAAATTGATAGAAAATATAACAAGAGAAGTTTAAACTAGATAGATGTCTAGTTTCTCCCCCATTTTTGATGTAAATAGGTGAGACGTTCAGTGCTACCGATAACCTGTATCTTTCTACCTCACAACTGTACCTAAGTCAACAGAAGAGAGAGTGATGTGAGGCTCAGATTTCTTCACTGAGGATATTTCCAAGGGGTTGAACACTTCATCAGTTCACTCATCCGCCTAGCCACACCTAATTGTAAGAGAAGCTAGGGAATATTGCCTGTAGTAGGTGTTTATGGAACCATCTAAATGCCAAATGCTTTTATCAAGGGCAAACGAGACAATGAGTATTAAAGGTCAATAACCATCTCTTGCTGAAGATAGGATTTGATTTTTCACTTGTTCGTTTGAGTCCTGTATTTGTTTAGGTGCACATACTGCTTGGTTTGTACACTGATCCAGTAAAATAGGAGCACTGAAAGAGGAAAACAACAGGTCAGAAGCCCACAAAGTTCTTGACAATGAGGCAATAAGATTCACAACCCAAATAAAGAAACTGGCTTTTGAAAGTAGAAAGAGATTTTTATTAGATATAAGTTTAGAAAAAAAAAAGGAATAGACAGGACAGCCACAGATGAGTTAAATGATCAAAAACTTATTTAAAAGATGAGGGATGTCTCAACTGACAGCATCTGTTTTCCAGGTGAATAATGTAGCAAGGTTAGTTGAAGAAAATGGGGGTATAAGAAGAGAGGCAAAGATGCATGATTAATTTCTTGGAGGCCTAACTTAACAAGGAAATTTTGTAGAACTGCAGGGTAGAGTCAACAGCCTACCTGAGACTTCAGATTTTATTCTAAAAGCACAACCAAGAGTAACTAGCATCAGCCAGCATTGGCCAAGTGAAACTGCTAAAACAGTTATGGAAAAGGCACATGGTAGAGTTAATTCAATGTTGAGGCTCGGCAAGGCATGACTTGTAAAGTAGACCTTTGGTTTTCATTCCAAGGAGACCATGGTTGAGGAAAAATTGTGTGTGCTCAGGATGCATAGAGTTTACAACAATTCTTCAGATATTTGGTTTATTTTTCCCTTAAGACGCTTCATTTCAATGAATAAGGATTTTTACTTTGTCACTTAAATTAAGCACATCACTTTTACCTTGCTTTACAAGGCACCATTTTTGAGAGGATTATTTTCACAAAATTAAGGGCAGGGAAGCACTCAGCAGATCACACAATGATTTACACCACAGATAAAAACACAGGAGAGACTGAGAACTTGCTTGCCTCAATCAAGCTGCAGAATACGTGTGCAGGAAATTAAAATTCTTATTTTTAAAATTTATTTTGAACTTTGAATTTATTTATTTGTGTCTTTATTTACTGATTTGACCATACTTGGTCAAAACTGCATGTAATGAATCTATGAATAAGGTGGAGTAGATATTGCAAAGCTGATAGAGAAACTTGTAAGAAAGTGATGATAGTAACATTAACTGTTATCATCATCAATTAACTCCAACTGCAGATGCTTATTTATTGAATACTTGTATACAACATTTTATTATGTATGGGCTTGATATTTTATAGTTCTTTTTTTGTTCATTAAAACTAATTCTTTTAGCTTTCAAGTTAATGGGATGCTTTTCTGTACATATAAAATTGCTCCTCATTTCTATACACTTCCCCAAGTGTTATTACCTTTACCTCTGGAGGAAAATAGTTCTGCAATTTCCTTATAGTTTCATACCTTCATCATATTCTGCCATTTTTTATTCTTTGTAGGACTATCTTCTAAACATGTCTCAAATTCTATTGTTTATATCATTTGATCTCTGTTCTTTGAACCCTCCAACAACTTCTCCATCCTCTTTTGAAATGTGGGAGCAAAGCTGAATGCAGAGGTTCAGCTGAATGAATAAGGGAAATTAATCCCTTATTTGATATACTTTTCAAAGGGCAATGGTGGATGTTTCATTGATATAAAATGTCATTAAAAAAAACAGGAAAAGGTGAGGAGGTAGCTGTACAATCTGAAACACTCTAGTCATCCTTCATGGAGGGTGGCTGTTAGTAAGCTTCTCAGAGGTTCATTTGTATTTCTAGTTATACTTCATTCTCTTGAAGAGATTTTACAAGGGAGACTAGATTCCCAGGCCACTATAACCTAGATAAAAACAAACACAATAGTAAAGGGACAAGAGTTCTCTTTTTCAATGATTTTATTGCCTCTACATCACAGCATAGGTGTAAATCACATTTTGAAACTAGGATACTTTCTACCATAGAAAAATACCCAAAGGAATCTGTAGGTACTCTTGCATGCTAATAATGTACTCTCAATGCAAATATAAAACTCAACAACACAGCACTGAACTTATTTTTTAATTAATAATGGTCTGTTTTTCATGGTAACAGCACCATTTTGCATCCCTATACAATTGTACTACTATTTCTGCATATTCTTGGCAATACTTGTCATTTGGGGGTATGTGGGAGACAGGTAAAGTAATGTTTCATTGTATAGTTTCAATTTTTATTTCCCTGATGATTGGTGACATTAGACATCTTTTCACACACCTGTTGGATATTTATGCCTTCTTTTGGAGAAATGTATTCTCAAGTATTTAGCCCATTAAAAAAATTTTAGTTGTTTTGCTGTTGAGTTATGGAATTCCATTTTTTTAAAAAAATTAATGCTTTATTTGACTAGTGGTTTATAAATATATTCTGGCTTCAAATTTGCTATGTTTCTTCCTGAACTTCATGAGTGTTCACATTACAGGCATGTGCCTATACCCATTAAGTGTTGAATTTGCAATGATATAAGACAAAGATCAAAAGTAATTCTTTGGTTGTGGATTTCCAATATTCCCAAAATCATTTGTTGAAGAGATTGTTCCTTCCCTGTTGTGTATTCTTGACACCGCTGCCAAGTAGATTATATATGCATGGATTTGTTTCTGTGTTCTCAGTTTTCTATATGTCTGTCTGGAATTGTTTACTTTTAAACTACTGTAACAGTACTCCTTATCAATTTCCTAGGACGTATAAGAGTATTTAAGACCTTTCCCTGTTGTGTTTGGTGGAGGGATTTATCACTGGGATGCAATTACATTCCAAACTGTTTCTGTGACAGAAACAGTTTACTTCTGTAAGAAGAGTAACTCAAGGTACCAATATTTTCTATTTGATATGTAATTTTGATATCTAAGTTTCACTTTGTGAGCCAAACTTGTGTTCATATACAAAAGCTGAAAAACAAGTTGTTGGGTTCAATCTCAACTTTTGCACACTACATTGCACAGAAGAGACTGTGGAAGGGGGTTCCCTGTGGGACTTTGGGTAGATATCTAGCCTCTGGAAAATGGAAGTAATTCCAGTCAAATGTGTTCACCCCTTAAAAGGCCAATCAACTCCTTCCCTAGGCTTTCGCAAAGGCAAGTAAAAATATGGGTGTGTATAAAATGTGTATATATGTATGTGTGTGTGCTGACACAGGTAAATAATTTGTAGAAATGTATTAAGACATAAGTACAAAGATGTGCATATATACAAATGCTTTGTGGGGCTTTTTGGTTTTCCTTTGGAATGAAATCTAGAGGGTCTATGATCGTACTTTTTCCACTAGTTAGCTACAAAGAAAATGAGAGATAAAATCCAAATGGCCAAAAAGCACATGAAAAAATGCTCACCATCCCTGGCCATAAAGGAAATGCAAATCAAAACCACACTAAGATTCCATCTCATTCCTATTAGAATAGCTATCAAGAACACCACCAACAACAAATGTTGGCGAGGATGCAGGGAAAATGGAACCGTCAAACACTGTGGGAATTTAAGCTAGTACAACCACTTTGGAAACCAATATGGAGGCTTCTTAAAAAACTAAACATAGATCTGCCGTATGATCCAGCTATACCACTCTTGGGGATATACCCAAAGGAATGCAACTCAGGTTATTACAAACGCACCTGCACACCCATGTGTATTGCAGCACTATTTACAGTAACCAAGTTATGGAAGCAGCCAAGATGTCCCACTACCAATGAATGGATTAAGAAAATGTGGTAACTATACACATGGAATTTTACTCAGTCACAAAGAAGAATGAAATTTTGTCATTCACAAGTGAATGGATGGAACTGGAGAACAGCATCTTAAGCAAAGTTAGCCAGGTTCAGAAGGCCAAATATTGTATGCTCTCCCTCGTATGTGGATTATAGACCTAAAATAAATGCAGTAATATTATTGGTCATGGGTTACACACTAAGGGGAGAACGCTTAAGAAGGAATAGGAAAAGGGAAGGAAACCTAAAACTTGAAAGTGTTTGATGTGCCCACTGTAGAGGAGAGTAATATGAAACTGACAGAAGCCACTATGGGAAGGTGACTGGGAAGTAGTGAAGAGGTCTGATAAAGATGATCCAATGTGGGTTGTAATACACATGTGCTTGGAAGCAATGCTAGGAATCTCTCTGTATAGCTATCTTTATCTCAAGCTAGCAAAAATGCTGTGTCTTTTTCATTGCTCCTTACATTTTCTCTTCAATGAAATTGGGGAAGAAGGCAGAACAGGTTTTGCCTGGAAGTGAGGAGGGTGGGGGAAGAAGGGGAGCAAAAAATTAAAAAAAAATATGAAAAGCTAATAAATACATTTTAGAAATGTTGCAAAAAAATTAAAAAAAACTGTTAGTATACAAAAAAAAAAAAACCCAATTAAATAAATTTCTTGGAAGAAACAGAAAATCCAAAAGCTGGGTAGAGGTGGCTCATGCCAGTAATCCTAACTATTTAGGAGGTCTAGATGGGGAGGTTCTTGGGTTCAAGGTAAGCTTTGGCAAAAAGTTCACATGACCTCATTTCAACCAAATGCTAGGCATGGTAAAGTGTGCCTGTCAACCCAGTGACAGTAGGAAACTTAAAATAAGACAATGATGGTCCAGGCACCTAGGCAAAAAGTGAGACCTCATCACCAAAATAATCAGAGCCAAAAGGACTGGAGGCATGACTCAAGTGGTAGAGCACCCATCTAGCAAGTGAGAAGCTGTGAAAATCACAGCACTGCCAAAAAAAAAAAAAAAAGAAAAGAAAAGAAAATTGATTTTGCCATTTATTCTAAAACACATCATCAATTTATCACCAGAGTGATAGTCTTAAACATCCCCATCCTGTTTACTTCTCAGCAGAATATTTCTTATACATTTGCACAATGTCACCAAGTCCCAGACAGTACCTCAAACCATCAGGGTACTTGTGGTACCTAGTACTTGGCTCCCAAACCAAACTCTATGGACTAGATCAAGTGTGTGAAGAAAAGGATCTTAGCCTTTGTCTTTAAGAAAGTGCATAACTGTCTCTTTCCTTGCCTATTTCCTCCATGGAGAATTTCCTGGCCCAAATTTTTAAAAAATGCTCCTACCACACTCCCATTTGCTGTAAGTGCAATTAGTTGCAGGTACAAAATTTGGAGCGAAGAGGCCTCTCGTGGCCTGTTGTGCCTGCAGTTATTCAACTGTGGCTCCAGTTTTTCAGTGCACAACTGATTGCACCCACAAAAAGAAAGGCTAAACTTTGAAAATGGGTCCCTTTAAGACAGTTGGGGGATTGCACGCCTCCGGTTGGCAAATTGCAATTTTTTATAGAGGCACAGCCATCATTCTGACTTACAGTACAAGTCTGAATTCCAGGTTAGGCTGCTTGTTTGAGGGAGAGGACAAGATGGTTGCAACCCAGGTGCACAGGTGACCCCACCTCTCATCCCCTGCCCCCTCCCCAGCTTCACCTTGAGCTATTGGTGGATTATGCATTAGTATTCGACATTCCTGACCAGTCACTCTCCAAAAGGGTTTGCAGAGAGAAGCTCGGTCCCACTGTCAATATAACACATTTAACCAACTCTAAATTTGCTTTAAAGAGACAGCTACAAAGATTGACTTTTGCAAAGTGACTCACTCCACCATGCAGCAAAGGTGTCCATTTACTCTTGGCTGTTATTAACTGTGTCACTGAGTACATAAGAAAGGGTTTTGAAGGAATTCCAGTGTGAATCTACTAATTCAATAATCCAATAACATAAATTCAAGTAATGGATATTAATACTATGTTCAAAACACACTTACAACTTTTATATCTGTCTTTTTTCTGACAGACAGAGCATGCGTTGTGAGAGGCTTCTGATGAAATAATAAAACCCAATTCTCATCTAGAAAAAAGAATCATTATGGGAGGATGATAATTTACTTTATATGACCTTCAATTGATTATTCTGTGACTGCTACACAAATATCACAGGAGCTATTGATCGTAAAACCTACCAAATAGGTCTCTAATAGCTTTTACTGGGCAAAAATAATTATGCTTGCACTGTGGTCAAACACAAATAAACCAATGTGGAGGTATTAATGTATGGTATTATTACCTATCTGTCGGCAAAGTATGAAGAAGACTCTTCATGGGAACACAGTATGTCTGAGCCCCATGAAAGTCCAATATCCAAGCCAACAATTATAGCCAGTTATACTGAAAAATTGATTACTGTAACTAAAAACTAGACCTGGAAAGCCCAGACTACAGCTTGCTTAATAAAAGTAAAATAATAATGGGAAAAATCCTAATTGAGTCCTGCCTCAGAGGCTGTGAGGACACAGAAATTGAATTTCCCTGTGTTCACAGCAGAATAACTTTTCAGAGTCAAGAGCTTCCTATGAAGTCTGGATCAAGATCAATGATCAACACCTGCAAAAGGTCAGGGTGTCTAATCAAAGAACTGATCATCTATCTCTGAAGGAAAAGTTAACAACATAATCCAGAAATGTGGCACTAGTAGCCACAGAGAGTGAGAAAAACCAAAGGAAAGAGAAACGTCAGTTCCACTTTGGTGAACAGGAAGAACATTTTGTTCATACGAAATGTGTAGCCAGACTTCTTGTGATGGGTTACAGCTCAGGTAGCCCCTGAGCAGATACACAAAGACCACAAATAGAACCTCTTCTCCATCACACTGGGATCTCCAGTTCTGAGAAAGATATTTATTTATGTTTTGTTTCTGAGAAAGGTATTTTAGACTTCAAAATTCCACAAGTGTATCACTTGCTCCTGTCCAAGTCAGTATTTAAAATAACAACATAAAGAAATGCATCATAGCAAGCACCAAAACCAAAATGTACTATCAAGATATTTATGGGAGGAATTACAAATTTTTAGGAGGCAAAATGAATGACCTGAATGCTAATAGGTGTGAATTATGGGCTAGAATTGTTGATGCAATGTTAGACTCTATGTGTGTATATATGAGTGGGGAAGGGTGAGAATGGGGAAGACATAATTGTATCCCATGAAATAGATTGGAATAATATTCCATGAATCTTACCCACGTAGCCCATGAAATGGAGCAGCACTGCCATATGCAGCTGGAGGGCTGCATCCAATGGTTGGAAATGTTACTACGTACTCACATCCTGGATACATCCCAGGCTAGTAGAAGTTTCTTTTATGATTTCAAATTCAGAATCAAGATAGGGGAAAGGGGTTGAGTATGCTGCTTGCTGTTGTGGTTGCTGTTTTTAATTATTATAGTTATTTGAGAAATATGCTTTTTAAGGATACTCTGAAGTATCTTGAATATATTCACCATCTACCTTGACACACTCTTGGAACATGTTAGTGTGGATTGTAGCTAGGATTCTGCATGTTCCTCATTTCTTCTCAAATTACATGATGAAGTTGATGTTTTAGATCTTTTAAACCAGAGGGAGTTACCAGCTCGAAGTCCGTTTTTATTTGTTCTTAAATGTTACAATCTGATTTTATGCTCCAGGTTAGGTTTTGTTTGTGGTAGTTTTCGTTTCACGGGGACTATTTCATTTTTGGCTTTTTGTTAATATAGTTCACTTAGGTCTTGGGGCGATGTTACCTGAAGTTTTCATGAGCCACGAAGAATTCAAACTTAGCCTACAAATTCCATCACAGGTTAGTACAAGAAAGATCAACAGACCAGAGACAACACATGCTATCATTAAAATTGTTCATGGGCTGGCAGAGTGGCTTAAGTGGCAGAGTGCCTTCCTAGCAAGCATGAGGCCCTGAGTTCAAACCCCAGTACCAACAAAAAAGAAAAAGACAAAAAAATGTGTTCATGTACTCTTCCTTTCGAAAGGTAAGCAGTATAATTCCTCAACTTTTTAGAGGCTGAACTCAGGGAGGGCCAGTGCGTCTATATGTGTGGCAGATCCATGCAAACCAGGTGTGTGCACCACTTTTAAAGACACTCCCACCTTCCAGCTGTTCCCTTGGCTGACAGCACCAGCTCCACACAGCATGGTATCTGCCAACTGAGCATACCTGTCCCCTTCTGGCCGTGGAGAACCCACTGGCTTCCAAGGACACTGCTAGCACAAGAGGCACTGTGGAGCGAGCAGAGGGAAGTAGAGGGCTGCCACGCAGGTGCAGCCCCACCTGCAGCTGGACTGGCCATAGTGGTGATGTTTGGTGGGAGGGTGGCCGATGATGGATGGCCTGTCTGAGACCAGGGTCCCAGCAGCGGGGGACCAGAGAATGTAAATAGGAGCATACTCTGACAGCTCTGCACGGAGCAGAGAGAGCAAGATGCCCGCACAAAAGGACAGGCCCTGGAATGTTTAGGTTTTCCAGATTAGCTTCTATTATATCTCTGTGGGAGAAAGAAAAACACACTATAGGAAAGTGGAGGGGGTAGAACTGCACATGATTTTGGACTGATGTTTGACAAATCATTTCACCATCGGTACCTTTTGAAAGGCCTCCTCTTTCCAAATGAGAGTTTAAAAGTCTTATTTGTCCTTCATATGAATGATATTCTATCCAAATATGAATGCCAGCATGTTATCAGACCTGCACAGTTGCATCTCCTCTCTCTGGTAATATTAAAAGCAAATAAAATTTCAGGGAATAAGGAGAATAATTTTAGATATTTAATACAGGATGAAAATGTAAGACAATTGGCTATCAAATGCTGGTGAAAGTCTTCACAAAAAGACTGTAATGAAAAAGAAAGAATGCATCTTAAATATATATTCTGCATATTAGAGTGTGTAACATTTTCATAGTTGATCTGGCTTTTACAAGTTTAAAAGTCATGAGGATCTGGGAATGGAGCTAAATGCATAGATAGCATGCATAAGGTTCTGCTCCTTTTTTGGTTAAGAAACCAAAAAATATCATGAGCAATTTGAATAATATGTTTTGTTTATTCTTATAAAATGATGACAATACTTGGTTTTAGGCTATTCTGTTTAAGAGGTATCCTTTTTAGAATTCATTAGGTTGAGAGTAGGGATTGAAAAAGATAACAGGAGAAAATATGCAGGGAACCATCGTAGAAACGGCGGTGATCTGGCTATTCTATGACGTGCTCTCTGTTTTGGAAACTGAAGGACAGTTTCTGCAAGTATTTCTGTTGTGCCGGCCCCAATGCTGAAGGTAATACAGCTCATGTCAAGAAAAAACAGTGCTTCATGTACATTGATTCACTTGTCTATGAGAGTAAAATAGTTCAGAGAAACAGTGACATCTTTTTCATAAGATAAAAATGTTATTCTGTCTCATTGTGCTTTGAATCATCATGTTCCCCTCTCCCATCACCACCACCACAACTAAGGAGGAGAAGCAAGTTTAAAATAACAAAACACGAGAGCAAAACCTGATATAAAAGTGCAAGTTACCTAACATGGTGGATGGGGGTACTAAAGTCTACGTATTTCTCTTTCAAATACAATATTTCAGTAGCATAACAGTAAGTTTAGAAAAAAGAGAAACTTTGAAGGAAACCTAATAATCTTATCAGGTTAAAATATCATATGCAAAAAATGAACATTTAAATTAAATTCATGCATCTTTCGATACTTATAAAAGAGTACACTTGAATCATGTGGATTTTTCACATAACACGATGTCAAAAGTACTCTTTAATATAATTAGAGAATAACCATATTAATCCAATTTTAATTACAGTATAACCTTGCATTGAGTGTATACATAGCTTGTTTAAATCATTTCTCCTTACTGTAACAATACAGTATGGAACATTTTAAGGTCAAATTTTCTGTGTTTTAAATTATTGATTTCAAAGACAAAAAAAAAAAAGCCATGCTTTATGAAACATTTTGAGAGTTCTTACAATAATTTTCCACTACTTTACAAAGAGTGGCTGCCTGACATTCTCTCAATAGAAAATTATTGTATCACATTTTCAGCTTTATTGAGATAAAACTCATAAATAAATATTAGATACATTCAAATTATACAACATGATACTTTGATATATGTAATATTATAAAAAAGTAACATTTTACATTATGCTCAGTATTATTCAAATAATTAATAAAATTTAATAAGGTAACAGGTAGAAATTAATTCTTTGACATTCATTATCTTTGGTTATTAATAAAGTTTTGTACCTTTTTAAAATTTTTGACTTTTCTTCCTTGCTTGAGAATTTCTGGATCCTTTCTTACTTAGTTACTGAAATACCTCAGAGATCAACATTTTCACAGATCACTCTTTCATGGTGCTAATTGTGAGCGTAGGTGGAGACACCAATTAAAATGATTACAATAAACACAGCATGATATCCCAGAGAAAACTGGGCTAAGTTGCAGTTTGAAATGATCTACTGAATTTAAGTTTCCAGCAAGCTTTTGTTTTTCCTCCACGGTGGCACATAAAATGATATTATAGCATGTGAAATTACCCCAGAAACATTATAGTAAATTGTATGCTCTCATTAGGAAACTCAGTCATTGATTCTTGCACTAGCTTGATTTCTAGTCTGAAAATGTGTGTTGTTTCCTTAAAGCTGTGATGCGCTCCTTTAAAAATGCCTTCCTGTTTTCCTGTACCTTCTACAAGTGCACCAATGCCCAGTAAATAAAGTAGCAGCCCACGTCCCTTTTAGCAAAAGCTATATATCTGTTCAGACTTGTAATTTGCTCCGTTTATATCCTTTGCCCTTGAACTCTGGTTATTAACGCAATGTTTCTCCAAATGGTGCTATATAACTCTGCTCCTAGAACATTCACAGTGACACCACGCAAACATTCTAAAGGGCCAGGGCCAGCTGAGGAAGGCGAAAAAAAAAAAAAAAATGATGGGAGTCGCAGTGCATCACTCAAAATGGAATGGCTGTAAAACTATGACTGTTAATATTCAAATTGAGACAAGGCCAAAGCCAGACATTGACTGCTAATATTCTGAGGTCTGTTTGGAAAGCAATTTAGCAAAGTAGCTTTGATTAAAAAAGAAACAGCCAGAACACTTCTCTCAAGAAATGAACCAAAAATCTATCAAAGGATTTAAGGCAGGTGTCCTAATTACACATCTTAAAAAAATCACTTGCTGTGGATTTTGGGGGGTTGAGGGTGGATTCTTGTTCCACTATAAAACACAGATCATAGAGGTGAGGAACTGTAGACTCAATCACTTTGTACAAACTGCAATAAGCAATCGATTTTTGTTTTAAATAGTTTGCACCACACTTATGTTTCTGTAAGATATTGACTGGGTTTGATACTGTTTTCATGTAAAAAAGAAAAATTTACTAATTAACATCATGTGAAATTTCGGACAGGGAGTAGGACCAGTCTCCCTTTAGAATATCTGTGAAAAGAATTCACTGATTAACCAAATTAATAATTTAGGTAAGAGCGCAGAGGGTCCGCACAACCTACTTTGCAGCGGAAATTGTTCTTCCACTTTTTAAGTAAAGGACACTAGGCTAACAATTCCTTTTCTTTGAAATGAAGAACTCACACATTTGGAATACTATGCCCAAGAAAGAGCTTGTGCGTGTTAGCTTATTTTTAAATGCTTTATTTGTTTCAAAATAATGGTTTCAAAAAAGCTCTTTCTCTCAAAGATCTTTAATGAATTCCCATCACAGTGATTTTACATTGTCATTTTTTATCAAGTCATTTTGTTTTTTCTTTGCATTGAAACAAGTCATTTCATTGTAATGGAATTTAATGTGCACACCTCCTTCCCCAAACCCTGGTCTGTGTGCACAGTTTAGTTCATGAAGAAAAAGCTATGGGAGTGAGAAAATAAAATTTCATCAAGTATGGAATTTCGTGCTGAAACATAAGCTACTGTGAATCCTCTGGGCACATATATGTACTCTTAGTACTCTGACTTTGGCATTAGGAAGAAGTAAAGAAACACTTCTAACCACTTAACCACTTTGATAGACTACTTTTTTTTTAACTGCACAAAACTTGATTTGAGTGCATTTGCTAGTTCAAACTCATGCATGTAAATATTGCTGATAGACAATAAATAAGCCATTGGTGACCAATAACACCAAATACACTCATCTTAAAATGTTAACTCTTCTCCAGTGAGTACTGTTTCTGGAGGAAAAATGAATCCTAATTTCCAAACGAGATATAGTAGGGATACTTGGGAAAGCCATCTTTTCATGAATACAAATCTGTGTATTTTTTTATACTCTGATGATATGTATGTAAGTTAAATGGGTTATTGATATTTCATCAGGGTCACCTATTTTGTGATCTTCATTTAAGAATGCTTTTTGGCTAATAAAATAAAATTATAGACCAGGTAACCTGCAAAGATTTTTGAGAATTCTAGGACTTCATTCTTTCTGTGGACTCCTTGATTGTATCATTCATCCCTGGATCCCCACAAATGAGCACCTGATGAATGCTCCCTTCTGTTTATTTAATTAAATGCTTAACTGGATGCAGTTGAATGCTCATTGTTTTGCATCATTTGATTCAAATGTAACAGAACTTTGGTCTTTGTAATATTATGTTGCCTGGGACCTGCGTGGGTGTGCTGCATGAACCTGGCTAGGATCAAAGGGGAATGAGAAATAAAAGAACACATGCAGACATATAGACATAAAGACGTTCCTGGTGGGAAACCTGAGCGCCTACCTGAGCCAGAGTGTTTATTTTATAGGTCAGTACAAGGAAAAGACTCAGGTGAAAATGAAGCTTTGACAATTCTTAGATCTAAGGTAAAAGGAATGGGGTCTGGTGTTCTAATTTTCCTAAGGCTACAGAAGCTTAATTACAACACATCTGTTCTTGAATCATGAAGGCACATAGCACACTTTATCTAAGGTATTGATTAATCTGGCATCAGGGAGTCTCCAAATAGTTCTGGTACTTTATCTAGTTTTGCATCAGGGGGCTGCTGGTATGCGGACACAGCAGGTTGTTTTCTTCAAGGAGATATGGGATGAAGATCTAATCAGCAGGTGCTGGGAAAAATATGGTAAGAGAGGCTTTGCAAGCTCCATTATTTCCCAGCCCAGGGTTAATGCCTGGTCCCCAACATTATGTGAGTTTAATTCAAATAGATCTTGCATTTTTGACTTCTTATTTTTTAAAAAATATTTATTTTATATACTTCATTCACCAGTGATTACCCATTGATGAACCTTGCTCCTAGGTTCCTTTCCATTTCGACAGCTAAATATTTGCTAAAATTCAGGAGAGATTAAAATTATATGTTATGTTAAATGTATATTTTATTCTACATTGAGAAGAGTTTAGTTTAGCTTAGTGTTTAGTTATTGATAGAATGAGAGCAGCGCTCATTTAAAATTCTGGATAAGTTGAACTTTGCTAATGCTTCACAGATTAAGCCTTGGATTGTCTGCGTTTGTCTCCTAATTGAATTCATTCATATGCATTTCAGTTTGTATGTGGTATAAATATACCAACTATATTTTCAAACATTTACTTCTGAAATATCACTAAGAGCATTCCATTCCTGATCCCCTCACTACATTCCTTTTCTTAAAGGCAGCTACTTGTAACATTTCTATTGTATTCATTTGGATTGCATTTTTTATTTATAACTAATATGTTGCTTTGCCTTTTCTCCTTCTCTTTCTTAATATTAGTTCTACTTACTTTTACAAATTATCTATTGATTTCCCACTTTAAAAATGAAGATTTTTCTCTTTTTACACGCATTTGCTAATTATCTCCCATGTCCTTATTTTTGGGAGATAGTTCTATTGTAATTTTGAATATTAACTGTTTAGTTTAATATTTATTTGTTTTAATAGTTTACTATTAATATTCACTCTGTATTATCACAAATACATCCTACCAAGGGGTGGGATAGAAAGTACATGAATATTGCCTTGGTCAATTTCTGTTATTCCTGATGTTAATAATTCCTTTGCTATTTTAGTGTTCCCTCTACCCTTTTAGTTATTTTCTTCAGTAGTTCTACTAAGTTGTCACTAAACTTTCTGTGAATCTCTGACTCCCAAGATCTTTATAGAGTTAGTTACTCTATCAAGATTTCCATTGAAAAGCAAATCTTTCCAGAGCTTCTGGCCTACCTGTTGCTATACTAATTGCCCTTGGTGCCTAGCCACAGCTGCCATTCTGGACTCTCCATTCATATGATCCTACTGTGTAATTCTTGTCCTATCTCTTCTGTTGAGTCTCCTGTTTCCTATAACCTGTCTTTCTCTTTCTTAGTTTAGTCCTTCATCCATGTGGAGCCCATCCAATGGCTGACTCTAAAAAAAATTTGAAGAGTTTTTAGTCTGAATATGTTCCCTTTTTTATACACAGAGTTTCTGGGGTAGAACTTTACTTTCCACATTTTATAGGCTTTTCTGCATTTTAGTGTTGTTGCAGAGAAGTCTGAATCTATGGTGATTCTGTTGTTTTTAGTTTTACTCCCCTCATTTGGAAACTTATGGAATATTGTTTTTCCTTAAAATGTGTACTAATGAGAGTTGGTTTTCAGCCATTTCCTAAGCACTTAGGAAGCCCCTTTAATGTAGGGATGCATGTCCTTAAGTTCCAGTAATTTTCTTGAATTAGCTCTTCACTAATTACCTGCCTTTTTTTCTGAATCTTGTATAGAATATTGAGTTATGCATAACTTACATCATTTTTTAAAATTTCTCTGAGTTATTTTTATTTCATATTCGCATCTTTGTAGCATCTTGTGCAAAGTTTTTTCTTATTCCCAGAGGATCTTAATGTTCTTATTTGACCTTTCTTCTCATTATATAGTATTCATTCAAGTAGTATTTTTTTCTCACTGCTTTGGATTCTATTTTTCCTACAAAAAACTTCACGATTGTCAGGTTCCCCTTACCTGTTCCTTGTTTTGGACAGCAGAGAGGTAGAACATGATGGTTGATGTTCTCACGATACATGGTTAGCATCTGCATAATCACTGCAGCACTCGGGTTGCTACTATGGATTCTTCCTAATCATCCCAGTTTGTTTTTATTTTTAGTTTTATTTTTGGCTGGGAGCATGGCTCAAGTGTCAGAGCACCTGCCTAGCAAGTATGAGGCCCTTTGTTCAAACTTCAATGTCACCCCCCCACACACACATACATACAAAAAAATGGCAAAAGAGAAATATGAAACGTGATTGGGAGCTCTGGGTACATGGGAGCAGCTTGCGCTTCATTGTAGGGTCAGATGTAGCAGAACCATTTCACTGATGACTCAGTATTACTCACTTGTACTGATTTCCCAGAGAACATTCTGCAATTAAAGACCCAGTTTTCATTGCTTTGCTCTACACTGCAAGAAGACCTTTATATGTCTCAGTCTCCATCCCATTAATTGTCATGTGATTCACCATTGCCAATTTGATACATTTCAGGTAACATAGACACCTTCTGTTTTAGCCTGTCCAGAAAATAGTTTTTCACTGTTGTGGTGAATGGAAGGCAGTTGTCCCTGAGGCTTCAAAGGATCAAGGTTGTCTGGAGCTATAAGTGATCCACAGATAACTTTCACCCTAACTTCATCCCCCATAGTGCTCACTTCCAGAAGTATCTGGTCCATCGGTTCTTCTCAGTGTTTGACCCACTTTGGATTCAGTGTTTTTACATTCATCAAATCAGCTGTTATACAGGCTTCTGTTTTCCAGATTTCAGTATCTGTTGCAAGTTTTTCCCTTGTTTTCTTTTCTTCTGCTCCTTGGGAATTCCCCAAAACAAAATGAAATGATATAAACATTTTTATATCATTTCAGTAGGTTTTGGATGACAATGATGTCTGATATGTATGATCAAGCCACCATCTTTATCTGGAAGAAAATTTTTTTTGCTTTGATTTGTTTTATTTTGTTTACAAATATGTGCTAATGTAGTTCAGCTAATCTGGTAAAATGGAAACATAGTCCTCAAAAGAAGAGTTTCATTATTTTATTTGAGATTTTAATGCATTTTAAAGTTTTTAAAAATTTAGTTAGAAATAATAAAGTATTATACTTTATAACTTTCCACATTCCTAAAAGATTTTAAATTTGTGTACCACAGTCCCTGGTGCTTTACAAAATATTCTCCTAATATTTATTGTGTTTAAATCTTTCTTTTGAATCAGCTGATTATTATTATTTTAACAATTGGTTGTTTCAAAATGAGTGGAGAATGACTTGCAATAAAGTGAAATAGGAGGAAGGAGTGATGTGGAATTGCATTCTGCATTGGCCAACAAAGCAAAAGGTATCACACATATCATTTCCATTATGATATTATTGAAGGTTGACAATTAAAATAGGAAAAATAGATTACAGAAGAGTTACACTCAGTGATGTAAGATTTAATTAAATTAGTTATTCCTAATTCAAAGTGTGTATACAAGCTCTAATAAAGTGAGTGCTCGGCCTTAAATATACTTACATAAAACATTAAAATAAAATCTGGTACTCAGCATCAAAATATGAAGAAAACTATTCTTCTGAATATGTAATTCCTTGCATTTCCTTTGAATAATTCTTCTACTTATACTATGATTTATTAAATTAACCTCAATAAATTCTAATTAATAAGAAAACTGGTAGGTATCTAAGAAAGCTCTGTAATATGATTGCTTCCAAGAATTGTACACAGTGGAATAAAAATTGAAGTGGATATAAAATAAGATTTAAAAAATATTACCAACTTTAATATCATTCTCATAAGCTTCTCAAGTCCAGTGCAATATGTTTCAGGCTTGTGAAGGTCAATACAAAATGACAGATTGAAATACTGTATGTGTCTTGCAAAAGTCATTTTGGGACAAGCTGTTTCCCAAGACTTAAATTAAATTAAACATATTCTTTCATCAGAAAAAATAATTTTAAATGCTGGATTGTGGTTTTGTCTTCTAAGGAATGTAACTTTTATCCCTGGTTGTCAAAATAGATATTACCATGGTGAGGATGGGTTTGATGGTACATAGCAACTGACTAAGCACTTACTCAGTTCCTTAAAGAAATGATTTTTTTATCATTAGAAATTAAATGCTAAGGGTTTTTGTCATTTTTTGAAACCTCTTCCTGAGGTTGCAATTGAAAAAGAGAATATGATCTGTAGTTATGAACAAAAGAATTGTGCCAGACACAATTGGGTTCAAATCCCACATCTGCCATTTCTTAACAGGTTCTCCTTCAACTGTCTGTGCTAACCAGTTACTTGCTATGTAAAGTAGCGATAATAATTAGTGTTTGTCAGATTCGACAAGGCATGTAGACCAGTGCCTGGTTCAGAGAGACCACACAAACTGTGAATTTCG
Source organism: Castor canadensis (assembly GCF_047511655.1). Taxonomy (NCBI): domain Eukaryota; kingdom Metazoa; phylum Chordata; class Mammalia; order Rodentia; family Castoridae; genus Castor; species Castor canadensis. The sequence goes on along the minus strand of NC_133404.1, from coordinate 34,282,556 downwards.
TCATTAGCTCCATGTCTCTATTACCACCATTATTATTTTTTATTACTATCATTATTAATTTTCTACCAAATTAAATAAAATTTGGTGCTATTGGTTTTATATAATAAACACATTAGAGGTGAAGATCTTGAAATGACATGTTTTAGAGCCACATCAAACTGGTTTGCTCCACGTTTTCCAACATTTTGCACAATCTAGGACCTTTGTCCTAAATGGTGGTTACTTCAAAAGTGTGCAAATTTTGCTGCTATTAGCTTTTATAGGCTAAGTCTATGTATGAAACATAAAGTAAAGGGAATCTTAGTTTGCAATTTTTAAAATTCCATTTCCTTCTATCATTTTTCAGAATAAAGAATTTTTTTCCTGTCAACCTACAAAGTGCAACTATGAACTTATAGACTTTTACATAGTTTTAAATCCAATTATTAGTCACTAAACATAACACACACACAAAATGCATGATACAAATGTACTGTTGGATTAATTTGGGAGGGGATACTACTGATTGTACCTAGGACCTGGTACATGCTATGAGCTGTAACCACCGTGCAATTCCCCTAGGGCCCTCAGCTTAATATGTTTTAAGGTACACCTACTTTTATAAGACTTTTGACAACTATCCCAAATGTCTCTCATGGGTCCTTTACCCTCTAAAGACGAGCCAAGAATTTTGTTTTATTTACATAGAATATTCAGCTAGATATTTGAGTTCTGAAACCTTCAGATGCAGATATTTGAATGTGTTTTTAGTGACATAAGTATCCTGGAAGTGAAGATGGCACAACTTGAAAAGGCAGGAGGATTATCCTCCTGTGAGCTGGGGAGATCTTCCACATGGCAGAGAGATTGGAAGTTTGTAAGAGAAGTTGAACCAGGCACAGGCCAGAGGTAGAGCTAGTTCCCTCTTTTCTTTCATAATCTAGAGAGGGTTTCCATGTTCAAAGATAATCCCATATTTATTAACCAATGGTGATAGCAGATGATAATTAGATTTTAAACAGTGTATTAGTCAGCTTTCTGTCATCTTGACAAAAATATTAAAGAGAATCAGTACAAAGGAGGAAAACTAAGGAGGAGGACCTAACTTCCTTCTACTAATTCCTACCTCTTAAAGTTTCCCTAACTTCTCAATTGTATCATGGCTAACATCAAAGCCTTAAATGCATGGGCCTTTGGGAACCATTCCATACCCAAATAATACCATCATTTTAATATTCTAAGGAAAGATATTTGTTATGTTCTGGATATTAAATGTTCCCCAAAGGCCATCTGTTGAAGGCTTGGTCTCCATCCTGTAAGCCTTTTAGGGGGTGGTGAAACCTTTAAGATGTGGGAGGTATAGTGGAAGCAAGTTAAGTCACTAAGGAAATACCCTTAAAAGACATATGGAAACAGTGATATCTTTCTTCTCTTTCTGCTTCTCACCCAGAATGAAATGAGCAGTTTTGTTCTCCCATACACTCCCACCATGATGATTGATCTCACTACAGGCTATGGACTGAAACCTATGAAACTGTGAGCAAACATAAGCTTTTCCTCCTCATAAGTTTATTTCCTTATGTTTTTTTTTGTAACAATAGGAAGCTAACATAAACAACAATTATTTTAGTCACAAATTACTTTTGCCTTTCTTATTGTTGCTATGGGCCCATTAAAACTCCAGGTTTGATATTGATAAAATACACATTTATTGCCCATCTGCTAAGTGGTAGATGTCATATTCTGACTGGGCACAGCACACTAAGAACATCATCCCTGACTCTGAAGGCCATCTCCATGCAGTCAGAAGTTGTCTGAACTTCTGTGGCAGTGCCAACACTGAGTGTGGCACACAGTAAGTAATAAGAAGCAGTTTTTAAATGGATGAGCAAATGTCACATTCTTATCATTCCCCGATGACTATTTCATATACTTACTGATCTAGAAAAATAAGTTCCTAAAAAAGAAAATAGGACATACCAAAATATGTTTAAGCACATCTTTATTATTTTTTTTTTCCCATTCTATTTGTTACATCTTTTTTTTTTTCTTTTATTATTCATATGAAGCACATCTTTAAAGGCAAATGAAACAGAAAACAGGGATGGAAAATGAAACAAGCACCTTACTAGCTCTTGGGTTTGGGCAACTCATTTAATATCATCAAAGAAAACATCTTGGACTTGTGCTTTCCAAAATGTCAACCTTGAGTGTTAAATCACATATAAAACCATTTGGGTATCTCTCATTGCCAGATATCATTAACCCTTTAAATGTTACTACCATGCTCTTAGATGCAACACTTTTCATTCCTGTTCAACTCCTCCTCCCCGTGCACAGTCCAATAAAACCCTCTCCCCAAATACATGGGCACACATAAAAATTTATTTGAAGAAATTATAGAAAATATAGAAGACAGATGATATATTGAGTAGGTCAAATTGTTCAGAACTAGCAATTTGTAGTGTATACAACCAAATATAATGTTCTCTTATTTTTGTAAGACTTAGAACTTTTATTCAAGTGACCCATAGGACTTCTCTTGCATTCTAATTTGGATAATGTTATCTATACACATAAAACCTTTTTATTTGAACGTATTAGAATTAAACTATTAATCCAACTGATTAAAATGTGCTTTCCTTCCTTAATAAAATCCTACTTGTCTTTGAAAATGTACCGTGAGAAAAATTTTGCAATGATTTGTGATTTAGCACTGATATTCTAGTATACAAAAAGTTCTTGCTGGGTATTTGTGGCTCACACCTGTAATCCTAGCCACTCAGGAGGCAGAGATCAAGAGGATCACAGTTCAAAGCCAGCCTGGGCAAATGGTTCATGAGATCCTATTTCAAAAATGCCCATCAAAAAAAAAAAAAAAAAAAAGGACTGGCAGAGTGGCTCAAGGTGAAGGCCCTGAGTTCAAGCACCAGTACTGCAAAACAAAACAAAACAAAACAAAAAAGTTCTCAGAAATCAATAAGTGCTCCCACAGAAAAATGGACAAAGCATGAATAATGAGTTCAGTGGGAAAAGACAATAAATATATGAAACACTAGTTAACAGACAAAACCAGAGAACCCATTATCAATTCTTGCTTCTCCTGTTGAAAACAATTTGCAACATATTAATAAATAAATGCTGGCAAGGATGCGCAGTCATATAGGATTGATTACAGTTGGCAAGAATTTTTGCATTATTGGCGGCTGGTTGAATGGCTCAAGCAGTAGCATGCCTTCTTAGCAAGCACAAGGCCCTGAATTCAAATGCCAGTAATGGTAAAAAATATATGTATATAAAAGAAGAAGAAGCTTTGCATTATCAGATATAAACTGGCCTAACAATCCAACTTCTAACAGCTATGACTACAAATCTACAAATACTTATGCATGACTGCTTTCAAGACAGACTTGTTCACAACAATCAAAGATTAGAAATATCCTCAAGTCTATTATGTGGGCAAGTAATTCCACAAATCTTGGTATACCTGTGACATTGAAATCCAAATATCCCTTAAAAATACATTTCATTTAAAATTCTTAAGACATGTCAGGTGGAAAAAAAATAGCAAGCAATACTTATATGTTTGTTTGCATAAAAAAGCATATGTCTATGGAAATTCACCAAAAGGGGATAGATGGAATGGTACACATTAAATTTTAGAAAGTTAGTAGTTTCTAGGGATAGAAAAATGGGAGTGAGGAGTGGAGGAGAAACAGAGAGAAAGGAATTGGTGAATGATAAGGAGACTCACTTATGTTTATTCTGTTTTGGTCTTCTAACAATGGAATATTTGGGGATATTATATATTAAATAGCAAAAGAAAAACATAAGTTCAGTGTAATGCATCTCCAGAGTTATGTTATACTCTTAAGGATTTGTAGCATTTTTTCACATATTTTGAATATTAATACTTGCTGTATATTACATTCTAACAAACTGGCTATCGGGCTTGTGTGTGTGTTTTCTTATCCAGCAATGTACAATTTTTCTGTTATCGGAGTGACAGCCTTCTAAGGAATATTGTCATGTACGTGTCAAGATTGTGGAAATAACTGGGATTGTGGTTCCAGAGGTAGAGCACTTTCCCAGCAAGCATTAGGCCATGAGTTCAAACTCAGTTATCACTAAAAAATAGTAAGATTACCATCCAAAATTTTGTTATATTGGTATCATGGCTTCAAATGCATGCATCTGTTCGGTATCCCTAACATGATTTTCTCTTTGGTGGAGGGGAGAATTACCTTCATTTTTCCAACAAATGGTTCATAAATCCTTACTTCAAAATTTGTACCATGCTTTTCTTTTCCCCACTGAAGTATACAATTATTGTAAATAAATTATCACATTCAAACAGGTGTGTTTTTTTTCAATGTTTTCTCTACTATAAGGTCTATGTTCTTTTACTTTTCAGATACCTCTGAGTTTTTAATTATGATTGCAAAAAGTTTTCAATCCAATAAAATATGATCCAATTAATGTTCTTATTTTCTAAAATTTCTTGACTATATTTGTGGATGTTTTCTTAGAGTCAGCGTGTGAAGTGTTATTAAGTATCCTCTTGCAATGTTGACTGAAATTGTACTTAATTCATAAATATATTTAGAAAAAAATCTATATGTTTCTAATATTGAAATTTCTTTTCTTTTTCACATCTCTACTTTTGACGTAATTCACTGTTCTTTGATGTGATCTGATAAGGTTTCATTTTATTATTTTGTTCACATAGACCTTGCTTATTTCTAATTAATATTATTCCTAGGAATACTATAGTTTTCATTGCTATTATGAATGACCTTCTCTATTTTCAATATATTTCTAATTGATTATTCTTACTTTAAGAAAGCATTGCTTGCCAGATGCCAGTAGCTCATACCTGTAATCTTAGCTACTCAGGAGGCAGAGAGCAGGAGGGTAGGGTTTGAAGCCAGCCTGAGAAAATAGTTTGTGAGACCCTATCTCAAAGAAACCCATACCATCAGCTTCTCTATCTTTTGTAGCAGATTTTAATGGAAAAGATTCTAACGTGTTAGCATTGACTGTGATGTGAATAATACATTTCTGCCAGATGCCATTTTTCAGATTGAAGCATTTTTTTCTATCATTGTTCATGTTTCATTGTTATCATTTGCTTGTTTTCTGTTTAAATCATGAATATCATTTATACAGAGGTGCGATAACATTGGTTCAGAGGGCATATTTTGGTTTAGAATTGGAAATACCTTCCCTGGCTCTACAACTTTACTTTCTTGTGCCTCAGTTTTTTTCATTGGAAAGGTGGAAAAATGAATCTGCTCTTCTGGGTTATTTCAAAAGTTAAATGTGTTTTCTGTTAAAAAGCTTAGACAGCACCAGGTACAAATGTGTTTCATAGTTGTTATAATTACTGTTGCTATTACAGACGTGTTCATTTAATTATCACTGTTCTATAATATAGTAGCTTACATCATTAATACATTTTCTGAAGTTGTATCATTTTTGTAATTCTGGTGCAAACACTGTTGGTTGTGATTCATTTGACTTATCATTGTACTGTATTTCCTCATATTAGCATCTGATTGTAATAGATATTTTTCTTATTTTGTGAATGAGGTAGCTTGCATCTGTTTATATGTTTGTGTAGCCTTGATATAACTTTTGTGTCAATATTGTACTAGTATCATCTAATAAATTAGAAAACTGCTTGTTTCTTCTTTGTCTTGTGGCATTTTCTATATACATAAAGTTTCCATAAATCTTGTCCTCGAAAGCCTAGTGCTATTTTTAGGGACAGATATCTGATAATCTTTTATGTGTCTTCAATAATTATTAATGTATCAAGGTTTTTCTGGTCTTGACAGAACCTTGATACTTTATGTTTTTTCTGCTAATTCTGTCTAGCATGTCTTTTTCTGGCATTAAGGGTTCCATGGTATTCTCATAAAATCATTTAAAAGTGTTCTCCAAATTTATGTAAATATGCTCTTATTTTAATGTTATTTTGCTGCTTTCTAAAACAATACTTGGAAACAGACATACAAATGTCTACTTTTCAGTACCTTACAATCTGATGAGGAAGTCAACTTTAGAAAGAAAGGATGAGTGTAAACATACAAGAAAACGACCAAATAGGGAAGGAAGGAGAGAAGGAGGAAAGGAGGGAGGGAGAGAAAGAGGGGGAGAGAAAGGGAGGGAGAGAAAAGGAGGGAGAGAGAAGGGAGGAAAGAAGAAAAAAGAAAAAAGAAAAATTATAGCAAAGTAGTGATGATGATTAATAATACGAGTAAGGGGCTATGAAATGACAAATCTGCAACTGAGGGACAATAATAATTGCACTGTTAACCTCAAAGGATTGTTACAAGAAACAAATCAATTAATGTATGAGAAAGCATTTTGAAAAATTGTACATAAAAATTAAGTACAGTAGGTCAGGTGGGTAGGATAAATCTTAAATTTCCACATGCAAACAAGAATGTTGTCATTCTCAATGTCAGCTTCATCCCTAATTGTGCCAAATACTTTGTAAAAAAATTCAGAAAGTTTTTACTTAATGTGTATCCACTGCCTCATCTGTATTGGTCTTGCTCTGTTGTATGCTATGCTCTGCAATACTTGTCTTTGCCATAATACATTGAATATTCTTATTTGTAGCACAACTGTTCAGTTACTTATTTCTTCAAATTATTCACTTTAAACCAATGCCCAGTAAGTTGTGTTCTGTGTTCTTCTCCTGATAGTCCACCAAGGAACATATCATGGTCATACCTGTAACATTGACCCATGTGGTCATAAAATTCCCTCAAAAGTACATGATCTCCATCAGGGTCATTTTCAGAATTGTGGTTTGCAAACTCCCTTCCACCTCTTCGTTTTGACCCCAATACATATGCATTGAAATATATCCACTTCTCTCTGCCTCCTTTCATGTGTCCCTCACGCATTATAACACATATTATTTGGTGTTTGCTGTTTTTCAAGATCTAGCTACAAAGACATAGTATAGTACAGACTTCAGATCACAGAACCAGGGAACATTCTAATCTATATTGTCAAGATGTAGAGATAATTTGTTTTAACCTATAATTTTATTTCCTGCGATAGCCTAGGAGCATCCATTTGCATTGTACTTTCCCTTATTTTAAAAAAGTGATAATATTCTAAAACAAATGGATCATGAAGTAGAGGACAGGTGTGTGTGGAGTTATACTTTTTACTGGGGATTGAACTCAGGCAAGTGTTCTACCACTTGAGCCGTGCTCCTAGTCCTTTTGTTTTTACTTTGTTTTTTTTTTTTTTTTCAGAGAGGATCTCCCAATAACTTTGCCTAGGCTAGACATGGATCATCATGCACAGTTTGATTTTGAGATAGGGTCTTAATAACCTTTTGTCTGGGCTGGCCTCTAACCCTCATCCTCCTGTCTCTGACCCCCAAGTACCTAGGATTTCAGGATCCTCTCTACTTTCTAAAAGAACCAGTACTTTAGGAGACAGACATTCATGTTCTCCCATGATGTATTTCCAGTAGGTGCTGACAGTCAACTAAACTTCTCCCTTGTGAGAGGAGTAAAATTGTGATCCCAGTTTGGCCAATCATGGTACTTCACTTCTTTTGTTCAAGATGGTTGTGATAGGCAGAACTGGGGCTTCCCAAACATGTTCACATCCTGATCAGAATCCTTAAATATGTTATGTTACATGACAAAATTAATTTTACTACAGATGAGATAATGCTGATAGAAAGATAGTCTCAAAATGGAGAGAATACCCTATATTTTCGAGGGAGACCCAATGTAATCACAAGGACACTTAAGAGTGAAATGTAGTTGCAGAAAAGAAGGTTAGATTAATATGATGTGATTACTCAGTCTCCAATGGCAGGCTTTGAACGTGGAGGAAGGGGGCTATAAATAAAGGAATGCAGGTAGTGTCTGGAAACTGGAAAAGTCACACAAGTAGCCCTGTATTCCCACAGAAGCTTTTAGAAAAAAACCAAAATTCTACTGATACCTTCAATCTGAATCAATGAGACCTATTTGAGATTTATCATCTCCAGAACAGTAAGATAACAAATTTGTGTTGATAGACCTGTTAAGCTCATCATAATCTGCTATATTGGCAATAGGAAACAAATACAGGAGTGTTTACATGAAACAAGGTAGGTCAAAACAATATGTTAACCTGGGAAGTGTTAAGGCATAGCTGGTGGTTGAAGAACAAGGCCTAGGAAATGTGAACTTGGAATTAATAAAGCACTCCATAAGAAAGCTGGTTTGCAAGAATATGCTGAGGAAAGTAGAGATGAAGGGAGAGACAAATCTACCTTAGTTTCCTGAGGGCGAGTTAGGAAGGACAGTATACTCCCCTTTCTCATTTGCTAGATGATCTAATATTATGTCATTTGCTGCCGTAGCACATAGCTGTCTCAGCCAATCACAATCAGTCAAATGTCAGCCAGCCACAGGTTCCATTGGACCAGTCCATTTTCCAATACAGTAAACCCTTCGCTATAACCATTCAGGCTATTTCTGTACCTTCCTGTTCAGTCTATAAACACTTACTGTCCATCTTTGCAATAGAGAGTTCTCAAATCTCTTCTGATTCTGCATCTTACACAGTTCATAAATACCCCTTTTTATTTGCTCAAATAAACTCAGTTAAATTTAATTTGTTGTAAGTTTTTCTTTTTGCACATATAACAAACTTGGATCACAGGATTGACGGTTACTCACAAAACTCTCTCCTGTAGAACTGATACACTTTATTTTTGCATTAGTTTATTTGATTTTTTTCCTTCTGGGTCCTTGTTCTCTCTCCTTCATGGAAGAGAAAGTGATATGATTTGCAAATAATCTGGCAACCTCTGTTTAAGTAACAATTTAAACAGTGTAAGTATAATTTAGGAAATGAGGTCCTTAAGGAGCATACTGTCTTTCAGAAACAATGTCATCTGATTCTCTTTTCTCCAAGTTTTTCCTCATCATGTTAGGGATATTTACTTTGTTCAAGAGGCTCAAAGAGGGATGAATGAAGTCCCCTGAGTCTCCATGATATGCCCAGTCTATCCCACCAGTTTTGGCTCAGGCCTCTTCCTGCATAGGTGACTCTCAGCATGAAAGCCACATCTGCTGGCCGTAGCTTATGTCTTTCTAACTTACGTCTGCCACAGGTTCTGTCTGATTGGCCTCGTGTCATTTCTCATAGTGCAAAGAGATCTTTTGAGTCACTGTCACCTTTCAGTTGCCCTAAGTTTCAGTTGTGCACCTTATGGCTTTGCTGTGAAGTCATGTCACCTCTTGGAACTCATGGACCCTACAAAGGATTGGCTGTCCTTCACTGAGTTATGGCTTGCAAAGAGCTCTTGAACCATACATGGGTATTTCGTAAACTGGGTTCACGTCCAAGTTTAATTGAAAGCAGCTAGAGAAAAGTAAATTATGCTCTCTTTCTTTGTAGCTCCACAACCATCCCAAACCCACTGTGATACAGTAGTATCCAAGATCGTGTATGAACAGGCTCTGAGGTAACTCCCTGCTTGATCCCAAACACTGAGCTTAATCAGAGGATCTATTGTCCTTGACATTCCTCTAAATTCATCAAATTATTACTTTTTCTCTTTTGGCCAAAACTTGAAAGAATACCTAAGACTTCCTTTCTTCAGATCTGTGGCCCATATTTTCTCCCTTTCTTTATAGCTTCAGAGTCTTTAGTGTCTTTTACTGTTGTTTTTTTGTGGAACTGGGGCTTGAACTCAGGGCCTATACCTTGAACCACTCCACCAGCCCTTTTTTTTTTTTTTTTTTTTTGCAATGGGTGTTTTCAAGATAGGGTCTTGCAAACTATTTGCAAAGCTGGCTTTGAACAGTGATCCTTCTGATCTCTGCCTCCTGAGTCACTAGGATTGCAGGCATAAGCCACCAACACCTGGCTGTCTTCAGTTTCTTTCATTCCATTTCCTTCTGCATCTGATTCCAGGCTCATGGCTAAATTATAGCCTTGGTAGGGATGGGAGTGGGTGGGAGTAGAGAAAAACAGGTGGATTTTTAAAAATTTCACTGGTTATTCATATTTATAATGGATTTTGTGTTAAATTTATAGATGAAGTTGCATTCAATTAAACTGCAAACATAACTTGGAGGAGAGAGTTATCCTTCTTCATGTAAACAGTCATAAAACATACCATTTAGCATTGATGTCAATGCTCTCTTCACTATTTCATGGCCATGATACTAGTCATGTGATTACTAAAATTCCAAAGGATATGCTAATTTTCCTCTTGACTTATAGTCCTATGGAATAGTCAGACATATAATAAGCTGGTTCTTTGATATTTGTTCCCCAAATATCATCCTAACATGAAGGGAAGCAGAAAATTAATCAAGATGGTGATATTTTTAAAAGGGAGCTATATAGGAAAGAGAGAAAGAAAATGCATTTTGGTTTAATAAGTATGTTTGGAAATCTGTGCTGTAGTCTATAAAACTAGGACTTAGAAATTGATGCCTCAAATACTCCTTGCCATGTTGACAGATAAATAAGTAAGAGAATAACTAAGTAATTGTGTGCTATACATGTCTATATTGTGTGGGTGTCCAGAGGCCTTAAATGTACATTGTTGGAAGTTTACAAGGAACAGGATCTAAATCTTAGGCAGAAAAAAAAGTTCTACCTTTGAATGCAAATGTTGAACAGAAATAAGGCTTATTTTCTTTCTTCTAAAGTTCATTTCCCTTTTCATTTACTTCTACATTTAAGGAATAATCTGTATAACAACTTGATTTCTGACACAATTCTATCTATACTTTTATGGAGGGTTGATCTGGTTTGGCTTTTATATCTGACAATGCTTTCTTAAAGACCTTTGGGGTCCTACAACTTTGCTGCAGAATCAGTCTGGTCAAGGCTCATTCTCCCACAGCACCTAACTGCATTCCTTCAGGAGTTCTTACCCTACACCTGACTTCTCTTTGGTGAATGTCAGACATCACTTGATGATGGGGATTTTCTCAACAGAGGACACCAGCAGTTTATTAGAAGCAAGATCTTTTATGAATAGTTTGGGTAAGGGCAGTGTCTACTGGGCATCCATGGTTGCTATTTTTCCAGTGTGAAGGTCTGCAAGGTGTGAGCTGAGAGTGTCTAAGCAATTGCCTAAAACGCATCATCTAGTAGGACACTGCAAGGCAGAACCAGAAATCTAGATCACAAGCATGGTACTGTATACCATAATGAAATGGATATGGAACCACATCCCACTCTGCTGCTGCATGCTAGCTTGTGACCTTGTGCAAGTTCTTATTCCCTGGGCATCTCAGTATGTTCATCTGGAAAAGAATTACCTTTTACTGTCCACATTAAATGAGATTATATATACCAAATTAATAGCAATTCTTACAATGTCTAGTAGAAATTCTGCCATTCATTACCTACATGAATTGGCAAATTCTTCTTTGAGCCTTAGTTGGGGTTAGACTTAGCAAATGAAAATCCAGGATATAGAGTTAAACATGTATATCAGGTAACCAGCAAGTATTTTCAATATGAAAATGTAAAAGCAATATTTGGAATATAACTGTACTAAGCACATATTTATGTAAGAACACTTAACACTATTTGAATACTTGTACAAGAACAAGTATTTGTTCTTTATTTGAAACTCAAATTTAACTGGTTGTCTTAAATTTTATCTGGCAATTCTTCCATCATTTCCCTTATTTGATAAGTGGCCATATCATGTTTATCTTAGCTATCTTAGAGGATGATGATGGGTATGTGATTGGAATGAATATATACGCAAAAGTTTTGTAAATTGTACCAAGTAATGCAGACATCTGGGAATGCTCTATTAGTGTGAATATGACTGTGTCCCAATCAAGTTGAAAAATCTACAGTGAAAGTTAGTGAGAGAGATACTATAATTTACAGATCAGTTAACTTGCTCACCTTTACTGGGGGAACCAGCACCTTTGGGTTACTTCTAACTGACTACCTTTTCTCATTAATCTGCATGTGTAGGTTTCACTGGCAAGTACTTTTTATAGGGGAAAGGAGGCACGAGGACAAGTATGAGGAGCACTGTAAAAGGGACTGCCAACCTTTATATAGAGAAGATTATTTCCTTTTTAATTAAATTTCTAGACATGCAATTTACCTTTTCCAATGTGTTAGGTTTTCATCAGCTTTTTCTTCATATTGTGGCAAATCACGAATTGCTTACTCTACAGGAGGGGACATTTCTGTACTCCCTCATGCCAAAGCTGCTTTTTAAGCATAAATATTCTTCCAAGTGAAAAGTCAAGACATTAAAAAAAAAAAGATTTTTTTAAAACTCTCTAATAGGTGCATTCAAGAAAGGGAAACACCAAAAGTCTTTTTTTTTTTCCCATGGAAAAGAACATAAGTTTTTTCCATGTCTGCTCATAGCACAGAACTAGATTCCACAGCAAAACCTAACTTTCCTAACTAACCTAACTCAAATGAGTTTCAAGATGTAATAAATACAAAGACAAATGTCACTTGTGCCTCTATGATGCCTGCTTTGCTAGCTAATTCTCTCCCTTTTGTAAAATGAATAATTCATTGTGTCAGAAATGTAGTCAAATCAGTAATTTGGTAGGATGCAGTTAAAGGAAAGGAAGTCTCTGCTGGATAAGTCAATTTTATTTTTAAATAGATTCTGCTAGCTTCACATATACACTTCCTCAGAGATACGTAATAGGCAGAGCCAAGGATAGAATGACCAACTTGTCAATTTCCTATAATGTACAGAGAAATAAATTTCTGGGACCCCTTGGCTTTTGACTTTGGAATACAAAAGCATTGGGAAAAGAGAATCCAGTGTTGTGCACCCACTGGCTGGCAGGCAAAGGGACCCTGAGCAAGTTCCAGTCCATATGAAATTGGTGATTTCCCTGGTTTGGAGTCTGATTCTCAGTGGGCAGGCACAAGAGACTGGCTAAAGCTTTCTGTGATTTGACACTCAGGGCCATCGAATTTTATGGACACAAATTGAAGATAAGATCTAGTGATGGAGTCTCTGGCCACAGCTTCAAGCCAGCCCATCAATGTCAGGTTCTGTTAAGTACCTGATGCCACCACTTTGCAGCACTTCCGAGGGATAAAGGTTCCAGCAAGGTCAGTGTTTACAGTGGAGTTCAGACTCTCATTTGCCATAAATGAAGACACTGGGCAGTGAGCTGTGAGATTTTCAGACTAATATTTAGATAACTACAATTTATCTCATCTTAAGGATCAAGCTGACTGAACCCTTGCTGAGTTTGTGCTAGACTTGTGTTTATAAGGCCTGCTTCCTCCAAGTTGGATGTGTAAAGCAAGGAGCGAAGCCAGAGCTGGGATTTCTGACTGACCTTGGAACCACAAATGACCAATCCTAATAACAATAATAACAGAAATAAACAATCATGAATATTGCAAATGCTCTTAGCTCCAGCACTGAGAAAAATTAACTTCCTATTTGAGTCTCATTCACATCAATACTCATAATGATGAATTTAAATCCCAATTCTGTTACATTCTAAACCCACGGTACCTAAGCCAACAACTTGAGTCTTGCATGTAATCGGTTACTGTAATAAACATATAAAATGTTTTTTTTTCATGAGAGGACAGAACAGTGGCTACATAAAAGGACATCAAATGACACATCCTCCATCTCCCAGCAAATAAAAAAGCCATCAGCTCATAACAAGGCAGTGATAAAAGGTGCTGAGGCCAGTAAGATTAAGACTTTGTAATAAGGTTCGGGCGCCAAAACTGACAGCCATTTTCTTTTATATTTATCATGTCCTCACATTGGGGTGAGAAGCCATGGCTCTGTCCCATTGCTGGCTAGAATTTATAGCAGCTCCATTATTAGGAAATTGCAGTGAAATGGGGTAGAGGTATGGTTTTCTGAGAACGTTACGATAGCCTCCTACATTATACACTTGACAGGTTTGTCAGCTCTTAGTAACAAGCCTTGTAAAGTACTTTAATATCATTAGCACTATTTTCTTAATGTGTCTACTCTCCTCGCAGCTTGGAAATATCATATATCACAGGCTGGAGGGGAACATGAACTGCTATCTCCCCTTTTCTGGCTTCTTAAATGTGATTTTATAGTAACACGCAGAGTTGATATTTTAATCAAAATAATGCAGTCATTTTCCTTTATTGATTATCAAGTAAATATGTATAAATATGTAGTTAGGGGTGCGCAACCCTTTTAGAGTATATTGAAAGCACATAATGAATGGCTTTCTGGGGGTAATGTTGCTGCCTGCTTACTTCAGTTATCTTTTAGGTGCCAGAGGTTTTCTATTCTATTGCCTTGCCAAAAGATCTGGGGAGTCCACCTACATGCAACAGGGGACCAGGTCAGTATTGAAACTCTGTGAGAATGTGCCAAGCAGTGAAGGCCTAAATCACATCTGGTTTTGAAATTCCTGCACATACATGTCTCCCTTTATGGTGCTTTTTAAAAGAACCCACAGTTATTTTGGGTAAACCCTGCTAGACTTTTTCTGAGTTCTGTGATGAGTATATTGACTTGAGAATGTCTATCTACATTGCTAATGTAAACCCAGAGACAAAATCCTGTGTGTTGTCTCAACAGTAAAAGAGTTTTATAAGTGTTTTAAATTTCAAAAATAAACATTTATTGCTTTGTGAATGTAATAGAAGTATAAACTTGGTTTATATCTCATTTTTAAACAGGACATAGATCTTACTAACATTGTAAATATTCTCATATATGACTTTGATCATAAAACTTAATTGTCAACAATAACACAATAGCTACCCCAAACTAAGGATGGACTCATACACACATACACACACAAACACATACATACATACATACAATCATCAGTCAAATTGTTTTATAACTTAAAAGAATGTTAGAGTCAAAGGCAAATTGTGGTTCTGTGATAAAGCTCAGACTAAAATCTCAGCCTCCTGTAGGCAGTATTGTGAATACCATGTTACTTAGTAAACGCTGCCCAAGGAATGTTGTGCTAGTTGACGGGTGTATGCCCTACCCCTACCCCTACCCCTACCCCTACCCCTACCCCTACCCCTACCCCTACCCCCGTGTCTCCAATGAGAAATCAAGAGATCTGTGTAGCACTTTCCTTTAAGGTAACATCATTGCACCCAGCTCAGGCCCTAGCACATAGTAAGCAATCAACATCAAGGGAAAGTTTGAACAAATGGATTTCTCCCATGACCTATTGGTCCATGATCATCAAAATGGAGTAAGTACTAAGAAATGCACGTGCACCAGGTAGGAGGAACAAAGACTTCTTAATCTCAGATATAATCCAGCCCATGCATTTCTTTATTACCTTAGATCTATGCTTCCCTACTTTCAGACAAACCATGTGCAGATGATTTAAAGGGAGAAGCATTGCAAATTGACACGACTAGGTCTCAATTTGGTGACAAATATTTTGTTTAGTAATTTAAAAATATTTGGTGCAATATTTATCATTCGTGATTTAAAAATATTATTTTGGACAGGTGTCATACAGCATGCTTGTAATCCTAGCACTTAGGAGTTAGGGCAAGAGGATTGTAAATTGAAGACCAGCTGGGGTTACGTAGTGAGAATGTATTTCAAATACATATGTGTTTACATATATATGATATTAAGAATAAGTTAAGAACAACATAGGAAGAATTTAGAACTTTACTCCCATTACTGCATATGATTTTTAGTTCCTTAGTTATAGAAATATTCCAAGATATGTGTCACAAGGTGGAGCTGTCAGGTTAAATTCTTTCTACTTAATAGTTTTTGTTTCAATATATTTAGAGATAGCCTAACAGATCCAATTTTCTTATTGCGTTTGCCCAATTCAGATGAGAAGTAGACGTTTTGTATTTTGGACATCTCTCCACACACTTGAACAAGAAGCCAGAGCAAGGTCAAACCCGTATTTTTGTCTATTTTATAGTCAATACAATAATTACCTATGATGGATTAATTATATAGTTGCTAAGGCTGATTTTTCTTGGAATACAAATGATTAAATCGTGTATTTTTCAGTGGGGTCTAGACACCAAAGGAAGACCTGACTTAACCTTTTTTGACTATTTTATGCCTCATCATCTGAAGGAGAACCATTAATTTGATGTGCTGAGAATTTGTCCAGTGAAAGTGCTCTGGTGGGTGCATACAATCTAGTTAACATGGATAGGTTTTTAATGTCTGTCAATATATAACTGCTCCCTATGAGTCACATAGCTGGCTACTCATAAAATCATTTGTTCTATGTATTGTTAGAAGTCATTATGAGTTAGACTGTTTTAAGTCTATAAATTTGTCAAATGTATAACAAGAAAAATGGATTTTTCAGTCATTTTACTAGTATATAATAATTGTTAAGGGAGATTTGTTACAATGTTTCTATTTATGTATATAATGTACTCTGGTTTGGTTCATACCCTCCATTATTCTCCCTCTTCCCCTCACCTTTCTTAAAGTGACCAGCTCCAGTGTTCCTTATTCATGCATGTATAGAAAATACGTGACCATATTCAGCATCCTTTAACATCTTCATTTACTTTTCCCATCCTACAAGTCCTCTCCCCATAAGAAGACCTGTTTTATATTTCTGTCCTTCATTGTTTAAGTGTCTGATCACACTTCAGTGGGGTTTTTGCTTTGGTATTTTACCTGAACTTTATTCAGAAATAGCTACTGATTAAGTGTTTATATAAGTAAAACCAAGTTAGTTAACATCTTTAAGGTTTTTCTGGACAGTTATGTGCCTGAGCAATTCCATAGCTTTTCTGGACTGTTCAATTGACATTTCTATTATATATTATTAAGGGCAACAAAACATATCAAATGCTAGCAAGGATTCAAAGAGAGAGGAACTCATGCACATTGAAAGGAGTATAAATTAGTATAGCCATTGTGGGGAACAGTAGAAAAGGTCCTCAAAACACTAAAAACTTAGTTATCATATTATTCCAGCTCTCGCATTATTGAGTATGCATCCAAAGGACATAGAATCAGCATATCAAGGAGAGAACTGCACTCAAATGTTTATTGCAGTAAAGTAGAGTAACCAAGATGTGGAATCAAACAAGGTGACTGCTGACAATGAGTGGGTGGATAAAATGTGGTAAATTACCATAGTGGAGTATTACTCAGCCATTGTAAAAGCATGAAATCCTGTCATTTGTGACAACATGGATGGAACAGGAAAACATTACATTAAATGAAATGAGCCAAGCCCAGAAAGACAAATATTGTACTTTCCACTCATTTGTAGAAGCTAGAAAAAAAAGTCAATCTCATAGAATAAGAGAATAATTTAGCACTCTCTAGAAGTTAGAGAGGGTGGGGGAAAGAGAAAAACACAGGAGAGTTGGATGATGGGTATGAAAATAGTTACATAAGAGGAAAAAATTCTAGAGATTTACAGCAAAGTAAAGTGACTATAGTTAACAGCAATTTAGTGTAAATTTTACAAAGATTTACAAGAGAGTCATTTGAAGGCTCCCAACAAACAAATGATAAATGTTTAGGGAAATGGAAATGCAATTACTCTGATTAAATCATTATACACTGTATACATATATCAAGTTATCACACTGTGCCCTATAAATATCTACAATTATTATATGTCAATTAAAATTTTTTTAAAAATTCAAAAGTCCAGTTATGCCAAGGATGAAAAAGACTTGCACAGCCTGCTACTGTTCCATGCATTTAAAAAAGAAGAAGAAGAAGAAGAAGAAGAAGAAGAAGAAGAAGAAGAAGAAAAACCTTTTTGACTAGGGAAATTCTAGTCCGCCAGTGGGCTAAGCAATTCTTATCACTAGGATTGACCTCTAGAACAAACCCTTAACATGCACACTGACCATCCAGCTAAGCCTCCTCTAGGAGACTGTTTAACCAGGAGGCAATATCCCTTTGCATTAACTATTCCAGACCCAGGAAACAGACAACTAGGGACTACTCCTGTCGCTCAGCACATGGCAGACTATTTGAGCTCATGAATCCTAAACTAGTCATCCTGTGCTGCTGTGCTTTACTCACAGAAACCCATGTGAAAACTTTGGCCCTACCCTTCTCCTCACTGCTATCTTCTTTCCCTGGTCACCGAGGTGTCTGCTCCATGACATGTCTTTGATCATGTCTCTAGTACCTGTAAGAATAATAATTTTATTTTTTTTCTGAGTCTCTGTCTCTTTTTGTGGCAGTGCTTGACAATTATATACAAGAATACAAAATGCCCTTCAAAGCCAATATAATGATACTTAGAACTAGAAGGAAACTTAAAGAGTACCTAGTTGGTCTTGCTGAATCATTATGAAGAAAATCAGCCAATCAAAAAGTTGTTGATTGGGACTTCCTTCTTTGACAGACCTGGACAAGATCACACACAAATTCCTTTGCTCCCAAGACCAAATCAGCATGCAGGGAGAAAAAGGGGGGCTTTTTACATCTCTCTGTGTCTCATGTTCTAATTTACTTCTCCATTTCCACTTGAGGTTCCAGACACTGTAGGATATTGTCAAGGACTGTTGTTATCCCAGACAAAATCCTGGCTAAGCATACTGACTGTATTTTTCATGCTTCAGTGAACATACTAATTTTGAGTTATTTAAGGACATTTTAGTTAAGTGTTTCTATATTCATAAGACTCTAAGACAACCAATTTTTAAATTGAATTGTCACCTCGATGACTTGTTACTTTTATATTAAATTGTTTTTTCAATGAATATGTTCATTATTTCAGCTTAGTGTAGATATAGGACAGTAGAAGTTCAGTCTACTGCTGAATGGAGAATAAATTGATATAACCATCTTAAACACTATTTTGATATTATCTAATCACTCGCAAATGTGTGTCCTAGAACAATAATTTCACTTCTAGATGGATGCCCCCAAAAATTCTTACATGTGCCCTCAGCACTATTTGAAATTGTCAACAACTAGAATGTTTACCAATAGTACAATGGAAAATAAACTGTGACATATTCATTCAATGGAAACTGTACATTGGAGGAGGAGAAGGAATTGCTAGGTATATGGACCTGGATAAATCTCAAAACTTACTTCTGAACAAAAATAAGAAGGCAGAAGAAAATATACTATGCAATTGCATTCACATTAAATTCAGAAAAACAGCAAATCTAAATCTCATATTGATGACAAATCTGTATAAAGGAGGAAACTGAAAGAAAAGAGAATTACTGACACAAATTCAAGATATGGGTGTGAGCTTTGGAAATGTAATTTATAGAAGAGATTCTTAATGCACTTGTAAAGTACGATCCTCTTAACCTTGAAAGTAAGCATACCGGTTTTTTTTTTAAATCATTTTAAATGCACAAGCATAACTTATGTAACTTTTTAGCATAAATTTCAAAATTCAAAAAAGTAACAATAAATAAGAGGTGGACATGATTCCAAAACAACACTTCTACTCCTTTTCTTTATTTTCACTTAAAAAAAAGCCCCTCAAATTCTGGCAATAACCAATTAGTGTTCTTCAGAGTAGACAGAAATGGACAGTCTCTAAATTGTGCATTATATGTCACATATAAAAATAAATTTCCATAACATATGAGATTTAAATCAAAGCTAGATAGAGAATAAGCAATAAATATAAAACTTATGAGATCTTCATCTGTCCTATGTAATACTTTCCATACACACTTAGTTAATAGCATGCATGAAGATTATGATTTTAAATCAATTATTCAGACGTTTAAGTTAGCCAAATCTTGCAGTCCATTAAAATGCCCATTGTTTTATGTTCCTGCCTGCTTTTAAGACAATTTTCAAAGACTAAAACAGACATTTAAAGCACTATCATCCCATTTCTTGCAGGTGCGTTCATGATGTAACTGTAAGGTCACCACTGCTATATAATTTTAGGAGATTTAGATAAATCTTCTTTCTCTTGCCTCTTAGAATAGTTGATACCACTTGAGTGGTTTTTACCTTTGTCTCATTTTCCAAAAGGAAATGGGAGAAGGAGGCAGGCTCTCTGTGGTGTTTGCTGAATTGAACCACCCATCAAGAACAATGAAAGGCACACAAAGCTTAATATCTCATGATATCTCAAAATTTCCTCTCTTGGCAAAACTAAAAGTTGCTATTCCCATACCTTACACCCTGTGTCCACAGGAGAAATTGATTTGGATAAAAAGACTTGCCCAAAGTAACTGGCTATGCTCAGGTCTGAGCTGTGGGTTATGTTTTGTACCCCTCTGATCCATTGTCCTTTCCCCACCAGGATATGAATGAACAAAAGGCTTGTTATTGTAGTGATACTGTATATATAATAGGCAAAAGACTGTTTTCGCCCTGTTTAGCATAGTTCATGTATACTATTAAATTATTTTGAAAATTGTCATTAGGAGTAACATTTTCTGATGCTAAATTATGCCATTCGGAGAAAATAATATTGCTATCTCTTTAAGATGAAAGATTTTTACTAGAAACCATAAAATATTTCCTTTAAAACATTTTTTAAGCTCTGGCTTCCTGAATGAGACTGGCAATTGTCTCATGATTGTCATGTGCTTATTTCCATTTTCCAGGGTCCTTCATCATCACACCAAGATGATAATTAGCGAAGATAAAAATTGCTATTGGAAAATGCAACATTTCAACTGTCATCCTGCTAGAGTGGGGGGAAAAGTTATTTTGTAAAATGAGAGCCCAGTGGTGCAGCCGTATTGACTTTTATGTCATGTTTGTTTCACTTTACTAGTCAAAACAAGTTTCACAGCTCCTCCTGGTCCAGAAGGTTCAGTTTGCTTTATGAAAATGAAGCTGTCTTGTTTTCTGGTTCATAAATCATTGTCAAGCAGAGCTAGATAACAGAAACAAGTTCAGATTCCAAAATGATTATCCTTAGAGATGATGTATTAAATATACAGAATACAATTTGATTTTCATAAGCCATGTTGACTTTGCAGAACAAAGGCTGCAGGGGAAAATTATCTCATAAGAGGAGGTGTGAGAGCTTGCAAAATCTATCCAGGTGGGAATGATGGGGGGAGGGAAGGAAGTGGAGCATACTCACATAGAAAGACGTGTGGATATTCTCCTCCTTCTTCTCCATTATACACTTGCTATCATCCCTTTAAGCATTTGTTGTCTGTCTTTTTTTTAAGATCTAAGAAACATCTTCAGAAAAGAACAGCTTTCCTTCTTTCTCTAATGTCTTGCACTTCTCTGTCATCTTCTTCTCTGAAAGTTGTGATATTGTATAAAATCTTTCTTCTACCTCTTCCATAGCTTATATCTTTTCCCTGAAATTAGCCTGGTTTGAGCTACATGTTTGCAACATCACTCATGCCCAGGAAGCTTTATAATGCCTCACAGTGCCAAATCATGGGCAAAGGGAGCAAAATTTGGGAGCAAATCACAGGCGAGTCATAAATGCTCAAGGGAGGCCTTGAGACTAGAATTGTTCCAGTGGCAACTCAGGGAGCAGGCTTCTTATACATTTCTTGATATTGCATAGTGCTAAATCTGACTTTTTCTTTGAATGAAGAACTCCAGAGAGCTGAGCAAACTCAAATGAATGCCCTTGAGAAACACAGAGCTTTCTTCTTTGTGAAATGCATTCTGCTCCTGTTGACTGCTTATTTCTTCTTGGTTCTCCAAATGTCATTCCACAAATCCCTTCTCAGGGATCCTCCCAGTCTCCATTTGGGGCTTTGTTTCTCGGGGCATTCTTAGAGCATCCCACTCAAGGCTCCTTCTCCCTACTTCTTACTGGTAAATAAAACTTAATTGCATGTTAGTTTTTAAAATATTGGTCTCACTTGGTAAGATGGAAGTCCTACAAGGATTGGTATGCACGTTTGTGCCACATAGTAAGTTTGCACTAATTAACTGGAGGCCAAGCAAAAAGAGAAACAGGAAAATACACTCAAAGCCATTGGAATTTGTAAGTAAGACTTGTTCTGGAACCAAAGTATTTAGTGTGGATCCAAAACATGATCAAGATTTCATTAAATATCAATTAGTGCTTCTTATAATGGGAAGGAGAAGTGTCCAAAGTGTCCAAAGAATATAAAGCAAGAGATGTTGCCGTGTGTCTCCTCAATTATGAAAAGAAACTTTCTCAGCCTACCAGGAAAGATCTTTGATTGTCTTAAGACTAGCCTGGCAAAGGTTACGAGTTGGGTAAATAAATCTTTAAGCACCACAAGTCTTCATTTTGCAGTTCAGGAAACGAGGATCCTAGGAAACTTTGTATTATCTGGCTTATTTGAGTGATTTAGGGTTTATGTAGCTATCTAGATTTTTTACTCATTTATTCAACAAGAAGGCAAATTAGAGAATTGAAAAGTTTTTTAAAGAAACTGATAAAGGTAGCTAACTGATTGGGGACATCAGCTTAATATACATCTCATCAATGTAGTTACATAATCTGAATAATTATCTCAACTCATCACTTCATCATACTTGCAAGAAAACCAGCTTTCCTACTTATAAACAAAAGGCAAAAATATCTACTCGTACTTTGGATGTCCTAAGATACATGAGGTTTCCAGGCAGTCATGTGGACTATACCTTTTATAAATATTTAGACACTGGAAAATATAACCTTGTTTTCTAAGCCAGTGTTGTACAAAATTGGTGTGTCACTCTTTAGAAAGAATGAGTTTCTACAGAACAATCAGAACAATCGAAAGATAAAGCCTGCATTGTTTATTTTCTATTATGTATACCTTACAGGTCATTGAGTCAAGTACTGTTGCAAGATTTCTAAAAGGCTGCTGATTTTTAGGAAGGATCATCAATAACATATGTAGCCAAGCAAGCTAAAATAATCACAATTAAATTTCATGCTTCAAGGCATAAACTGATTTCCTACAAGGGTCAAGAAGGAATGACGTTGACTTCACTAATGTGTGTTACATCTGGTAAATAATCCACCTATTTTTGTTTCATCTTGTCCTTTTTCCTGAACTTAATATATTCATCAGTGTTCTTAAGAATTCAAATGAGTTTAGCCCAAACCTCTCCTTGGTTGCATCATAACCACGTTAATTTTCTTCATGAAATTCAGGAACTTTTCTCTGAATTTATGGAGCACAGTTTGACAAGTGTTTCCTTTAATATACATATTTTTTGGACCCATTTTTAAAATTTGAAGTTCTAAATGGGAGAAAGAAAGCAAAATATTATGACTTTGACTTCTAAGATTCAATTTAAAAACATGTGGGAGATCACGTTTTTCTGTCTGAGCTTCTCTAAACTTATCTACTGGTCCAAGGTTTTATTAATCTTTTTCTCTCAGCTTACTTTTACTACTGATTCCCTCTCATTCAAAAATCTCAATGGAACCATGCATCTCCTCTACTCAGAATAGCTTCAACAGGATAAACAACTGATTTTAACCTCTGTCACCATTTTTTAAAGGGGCGTGGGGTAAGGAGGAGTTAGAGGAGAGAGAGCAAATGGTTATTCTCAGCCGGAGCTTGTACAACAAACTTAGCATGGAGGGCTTTGAGCTAATTACATTCTGTATATCTGAGCCAACTAGCAGAGCTTCACACTGACACTCAGATACATCTGGGCCTGATAACAATTGCAAATACTCAGGGCACACTTTAAAAAAGAGCTTATGTTACCATGTGAAACAGCATGTTTTACAGTACTCAGAACAGTCAGATAAATACAACTGCTTTGAGTCCAGAGCTTTGGGGAGGGGGGTGGAGAATGTATTTCATAACATTTCATTTAGAGCAGAAAAATTTCCCCACTGACAAGGGAACATTTGACCCTAAGAAAATGTGAGGTTCTACCCACAGCTGCTTGAAGTAATCGGCAGTAGAAGACTTCAGGCTGCTTAATGACATTGGCTGTAGGATGACAATCTTCTCCCACTCAGTTCTGGAGGTTTGGGTCTGATTTGAAAGTATAGAGGATAACTTACTGTTTAAAACTCTACCTCTGTAGAAATAGAGAATGAGAGAGAGACAGAGAGAGAGAGAGAAGAAAAAAAAAGCTGTGTGCTGCTAGAACATGCTTAGGATTCATGCTGGAAGGATAATTTTAGTTTATTTGGGGATTAGCTTTGGGGGGCAGGTTTAATTTGTTGAATGTAGCTAAGTGACTTGCAAAATTATCATTTAAGCTTTGGAGTGATGTTGGGCAGAGGGAGCAGAAAGGGAAACAACTCCCAGAGCTAGAGTTTTGCATAACACTCTAGCAATTGTCAGTTTCCACTTTGCAAAAGCGCTCCCAAGCAAGCCGTTCTGCTAACACATGCTATATGTCAGCCATCATTGTTCTTCCTATGGAGACTTGGGAGGTCATAAAACCAAAGAGAGCCCTGACTTTCACCTAGCATGTGTCCCTTCTTTTGCTTTTCATCTCTTTTAAGAGCAGTTTTAATATCTTAATATTTAATATTCTTTTCCTTTCAATCAGTAGGTAGTCTTGTAACACAAATGTCCACACAACCCTCCTTCTACTCCTTCCAAACATGTTTCTTTAAAAGTTGTCTATAGTGGACATAACTTTATCGTGGAAGAGAAAAAAAACAGCCTGAGATTCCCCATTGGTAGCAGCTTTCAAATTTACTCTTTAGTAAATCTTTTCTTTCCTAATTTTTGAAATATTGTGAAGGGGAGGTAGTCAGTCTCTATTTAACATATCTGGCAACTAAGGTTCAGACTCATGAAGTTAGTTCTACAGAGCCATCAGGAGAGCTCAAGGTCAGGTCCACAGGTAAGTGGAATCTATAACTGAATAAAGTGCCTATATTCATTACACTGCCTTACAATTACATAGCAATTTTCAAAAGCACTTTTCTTTCTTTTTTCCATCTTTACAAAGCAAATTCAATTGAACCTTCCCATGTTTTAAAATTACCCTGAATTCGGGCACAGACAGGGAAATGATTAAATTTATTCACAAAGTTAGAGTAATTAATATAATAGGAAAGTGATATTCCACTTAAATGTAGCCTCTTAGATATGTGGATATTGAATATAACTGGAAACATGTGTCATTTTAATGACCACATGCCCCTGTATCTCCCAATTTATTCTCTCTAGGAGGAAAATAAACACAGATTTTCTTGATCTTAATTAATGTGTTTAGAGACCACACTCCACATTGAGTCCCCTGTGTACTGGATTCCTCAGGTCATCTCTCCTGAAGACTAAAATACACCTTTTTGTTAAGTTATCCTGGGGTTTTGTTTGTTTGTTTGTTTGTGGGGATGGGAGGGACATGAGTTTCTCTGGAAAGCTGGCTCCTGTGTTCTCAGGGGTTATAAAAATGGGAATCATTTTTATTGGCAATCCTCAGGAATACTGCTGAGACAAATGGAAAGCTGAAGATAAGGATCCTCCGAGGTGAGAACACACAGCTGTTGGGAATTGCCAGAGAATCTGACCAATAAAGGAAGTCACTATTTTTCCAGGCCTGAAGTGAGTTATAGGGCGAGACGGGTGTTGTATATTTATGTAAGGCAGCAGCGGGGAGTTTAAGCGGCTGTGTATTGCTGAAAGAGCATCATTCACAGTCAGGCTGAGACAAAAGGTGGAAATGAAGTAACATCCTGGCCGAAGAGGGCCTCACGACAGAATAATAACATTTCAGAGAGGGGGGCCATCTGCACGGCTGTGGGTAGGCCTCAAAATGAGGAAATGATCAAGATGCCTCGTCAGGCCTTTAGAAAATGGTAACACACACACACACACACACACACACTCTCACCGATTAAGGCCTGGCCGAGCGTCCTTGGTAGGAAGGTCATTTATCTTTCACAGAACTGTGTACACAATTACTTGCAACCTTCCTCAGTACAGTCAGCAAAGATAGGTTTGCCAAAAGTTCTAGAAAAAATATATATCAATTCTCATATTACAGAGGGGCCCCCATTTGGAATTCATTATCACACACTAGCCACACTGCATAAGTGTGGATGCTAATTCAAGACAATTTTGAAGGACTAAAGTGGTTCTGGCTGCTCAAGAGATTCAGAGGAGGGATGAAGAGATGGTCTGATCTCCTGTGTTTATTTATTGTATCCTTTTGTTTGAAGGAAGTTGCAAGTAAAAGAAAAGGGTCATGAAATTACACTCTTCTAATGACAAATGGTAAGAGGGAAAGAAGAACAATCTGTTTAAGGAAAAAAAAATGATCAAAAGAAGAGGAAAGAAAGACTTTTACGTTTCAAAACATTATTCATAGATGATATTGAAAAACACTGTACTTCAGTTTAGTAGAAGTGTCTAGGGTGTACCCACATGCTAATTAAAATATTATCAATGTTTTTTGAATTGTGGGTTATAATCAGTGTCTTAGAAACTTTATTCATTTTAGAAAAACATTCACACAATGTAAAACAAGAATATTCTGTCATACAGGGAGCTTTTCATTAATACTAAATTAGAGACTATTAAAGCACAGAAAGACACACAAGACTGGGAGGAAAATAGTATATTTTATTTTTAAAGTTTATTTATATTGGAAACTAAAATGACAATTATGAGAAATTCAAATGCTTCATTATTAAAGTGTATATGTGGTGGATCATAAGTAGATTTGTGGATTTTCTTTATGAGGTCTTGGTACAAGGAGCTGTCAAAATCATGTTAGCCTAGGAAAACACCATATTTATGAATTCAAGGAGATTTTGCTTAGGTTTTAAGGGAATAGTGAAACCACAAAATAAACAGACTTGAAGACACTTTCATTTCATTTTTTTCACTCTATGCAGTTTTACAGCTAAATATTAAAACTACCACTTAAATCCCCAAAGACAACAACAAAAACAATGATGGACTAAAATGACTTAATTTTCTTCACTGATCCTTCTTTAAAATTGTGACACCGAGATATTTCATTCATGCCTGATGAGTTTTCACATTCTGCCCCAATATGATCAGAACATAGCAGCAACTTTTCCAATAGCCAAAAGCTAAGGAGACTGAGAAGGACCCAAGGGCCTTTATCTCATATAAAATGGGCAATTTGGAAAAGAGGACAGTTTCCTGGAGTTGCAGGTGAACTTATCAGGCACAGAGTTGAAGTCAAAGATTTCTAAGAATGACAGTTTCAGCACATCCGTGAAATGATCCTACTGCCAATTTCCTATTTTTCTTAGGGGATGGGGGTTATGCAAATTCATTCCTGGCTTCTGAAGCATCAGGTAATGGTCACAGCCAGAGGCAGGATTCCAAAACCATTAGCTCACTGGTCTGAGGGTGGATGGGAAAACCTGATATTTTGACCACACATCCCATCTCATGGCAAGTATGCATGGTACTACAAATGCACTGGTGAAAAACACATTGTAATAGGTCACTCGCTGAAGCATAGCCTAGCAGTGCTTGAAGAAAAATGCCGTTTCCATGGGGAATTTGAGCTCCATTGAGAAAAATAATAACCTTAAGTGAATATTGTTCAGAGTCTCTACTTATTTTATACAGAGGGTTAGATAGTCTCTTAACAGGGAATTTCTTTGACTAAGAATTACTGGTCACACCTGCAACAGTTCATATAAAAGGAATATGAGGCAGAGAAGGTTTTCCTTCTTGATTTTTTTAAAGCATGTTGCTTATGACTTCTCCCTTAAATGGTTGAGTAAGAGACCATCCATTCAGTTGCAAGCACCTATGTGTTGTGGTGTGCTGGAAAAAAAAAAAAAAAAAAAAACGCTCCTCTTAAACAGGGATTTTAACCTTTCCACCTTAGCCTCTTATATTTTCTTTCCTTCTACTCAAAGCATTTAGGTAAATTAGGATGAGATCCGTCCATAAAAATACAAGGGGATCAGTTAAACTTCCATCTCTAATTTATTCATGAAGGAGCAAGGTCTTGTCTGGCCACACTGTGCATCATCCTGTCAGAATGACTTTCACTCTTGTTGAGAAGGGAGATGGAAGGTGCGAAGGCTTTCTTAGTAATTGCTGTGAGAATAAAAAATACGAGCACCTTCCTGTATGGTTAAGTGAAAGGGAACAAAAGTTTTCAAAAGCAAAAATGAAAACTAAATTAGCATTTATAGGTATGAGCAAGTCTAAGAATGTAAGTGTATGCTATAAATATAAATATTTGCATATTATAAATTCATAATATATAAACTGTATGTATTTTACATAATACATACTTAATACAAATATACTTCCATTTACCTGAACTGGTTTACTTATCAATATTGTATAAGTGCACTATTAATCCAGTATACAAATGGATACAAAATGTTTATAACAATGTAAGATGCAACTGAATTAAATTTCCTAAATTACGCTGTTCTCAGCTCTCCCATATTGTTGCATTTTTAACTTTATGTAAGCGTGATACTGTGGACAATTATTGTTCCCAATGCATGAAGATTGCATTCTGCCAGAAAACACGTGTGTGTATCCAATGCATCCTTAAACATTTGCACATTCAGAAGATTTTAAGAAGACCCTCATTTTCTCTTCCAAACTTGGCTGTGGTTTAATGTGCTTAATGTTCCCTCTTAAAACTTCCTCATCTCTTTTTTTTTTCTTTTAAAATCATTTCCCAGTCTGTTTTATTTTTTCCCTCCACTTCAAATATATTTCACATTTGGAGGCTTGCAGGCAAAGAGTAGTTTCATAATGTGAGAGACCTTATTTGAGTTGATGAATAGGTTGCTCGGTTTCGCCATTCCCACCCTAGCATTCAAAAATTATCATCTTTTATACATGTGAAAAAGGGAGGGGGTGGGATCTGGCATTAGTTCTTTTAGTCGTCAGGAAATTACAAAATGTATACTTGCAAAGTAAGCAATTTTTGCAGTCGGTCTGCACATCCATCTTTTTAATGAGCCTTGTTTATAACCCAACACCATGTTTCTAGTCACCTACCCTGTTTACGTCTTTGGCCCCTTTAATTAAGAGAAGAACCAGTTAAAAGAAAGTAAGAAGAAATATTAATATGATCTGATTAATTCAGCTAGCAGGAGGTTATGGGGTAGCAAGGTTATTATAACCTATAAAGGCAATGTGAATAAAGCTGTATCCATTTGTAATTTTATTAGGCGGAGCAAATTAGTGAGACTGCATAGCAGTGACAAAAGACCCATTCCTATTCTCCCTTACCCCCTACCGCAAGGGCCAGGTGCCCAAAGTTAGGCTCCATATTAGGCAAATGAGATCTGATAAATCTCAGCTGTACATCTAATGAGAACCTCAGAGCTGGGGCTATGCTAATTTGGAAAGATTAGCTGGGATGTTTGTGTATGGCTGGTTAAAGTCCAATGAAATAAAAGTGAAACACAGGCAAAGGGAAGCAAAAGCTACAAAGGGTTAAAGACAGAAAGCCAGCACTGTCTTGGAAAAGGTAAGGCAAGAAATAATGGATATCAGATACATCACTAGAAGTAAACTATCAAGGGAAGTTGGGAGGATCACATAAAAAATAGAATTTTAAAAGAGATATCAGAGTAACTAGTGCCTTTCAGTGGTAAAAGCAACGAAGTCCACCTATGTGACCTTCTCTTCACCTACCTGAGCCTCCTCACTCCATGCACCCTGACGAAAGGAACCCACTTGTCCCCATGTTCATGCAGTCAAATGAAAATTGGAGGATGTATTTCTGACAAAGATGTAGTGAGCCCTGAGAAGGTAAGGAGAATCCAAAGTAAATGAAAGAAGGCACAGTGGTGACTGTTAATATAAAAATGTTAATATCTACCAAGAGGGCAGTTCTCATAGCCTGGCCTGTAAACTACAGAAAGAGGTTTCTTTATTCCAGAACTTTGTCTAGACAATTTTGGGGGGCCTTCAGTAAGCAAATAATAGTTTTCCATGTCTGTTTTCTTTTATCAATCCTTAAACTCAAATTTTGCGTTTTCTGCTTGTCTGGTAATTATGTCATTGACCTGGCAGTGGTGACTGTTCTAGCCTGGCTGATCCTGATTCCTCACTTGTAAACTCCACTCAGAGAACTTGAGAACCTCCCCTTGCCCTGTGGTCCAAGTTGAGATTTCTCTCCCATCACGAGTGAACCATATTCTATACTGTGATAGATAACAATGGAGGCCCATGAACAGTTAGCCAACTTCAAGTTAGAAAATTAGCCTTTTACCATTAGTAACATATTCAATTGACTGTCCTCTTCAAATTAGAAAAATCATAAATTGAATAACATTCTCAAAACAGATGACTTCATAAATAAAAGGAAAAAATAGAGTTTAGTCACTCAATATAGGTATTCTAGTGGCCAAAATATTGAGAAATTTGAATTATATTAACAATGAGCCTAAAATATGATCTAAAAATAATTTAAAAGCAAGAAACCTTCTCTGGCTAAGTAGAAAAATGGCTTCTGATCCTGTCTGAATGTTTGTGTACTCCCAAAATTCATAAGTTGAAACCTAATTCTTAATACAATATTGTTAATAGTATTAACAGGTGGGGTGTTTGGGAGGTGATCGGGTCAGGAGGATAGAGCCCTCATGAACAGAATTGTTACTCTTTTTAAAAATGCTTCAGGAAGCTTCTTGGCCTCTTCTGCCCCATGAATGCATAGGTGACACCTATAAGGAACAAGCCATCATTAAACATAGAATCTTGTGGTACCTTGATCTTGACCTTCCTAGCCTCTAGGACTATGAACAATGCGTTTCTGTTGATTGTAAATTACTCAGTCTGTGGTATTTTTTGTCATTGCAGACAACTTCTTTTTTAAAAAATCTCTTTCTGGAAATCGCTGAAAAGAGAGCATCAGTTTAGATGCAAGTATTCCCTCACCAATAAATGTAACGTAATAAAGAAAACATGAGAAAGAAAAAAATCAATCAATCAATAAGTCTTGTGATGTCCTCTCCTTATTCAAATGTACTTCTCAATATTAAGTAAATCTAATATAGTCATGTACCACATACCAATGTTTTGTTCAAGGACAGACCATATATATGGCCAAGGTCCCACTAGACTGAATTACCTAGTAACATTGTAGTCATCTTAGTTTGCACAAGTAACTATGTGATGTTCAGGTATGATGAAATTGACCAAGGATGCAGTTCTCATAAGGGGTCCCCATCTTTAAGCAATGCGTAGCCACATATGAATATGGAAAAGGATTCCATGATGAATGTATATTATTTCCCAAATCCATTCAAGATTTTTTTCCTGGGTAATGCTCTCCTTATTTAGAAAGAAAATTGCTTCAGCCACTATGATCACTTTTTCAGTAGAAAATATTCATGGAAATTTTAATATTTATGTAAAATTTAAATGGCCCTTGATCCTTCCAATCAGCTCTTTGATTCCACTGGCCAGATGAGAAATGGTTTAAAAGGATTCTTAATAGCAGAGATGACACATAACTTAGAAGCAGCAAACACCATCATCACAGAGACTCAGGACATATTTGTGAAGTCAAATAATCCATCAAATATATATCCCACACAACTTGGGGAGGTGACCTAGGGTTTTCCACCAGAATCATTCATCATGGTAGCCACAGCCTTCAGAAGAGAACACTGATAGAACATTCAGTTCATTAAGTTTATTGTGATTGGAAGCATCAACTTTCATCTGAATCTAAGCTCTCTATGTCTTTGGGAGACTTACTTAATCTCTCTTTGCCTTGGTTACTTCATTTGTACAATGAGGAAAGTAATGTTTGTTTTTAGCTCTTGGGGTTATGTTAAAAATTAAATTGCTACATGCATGTAAACCACTTAGAAAAGCATATGGCATAACACAATACACCATAAATGTCTAATTGTCTGTTGTCATTTTGTCTTTTATATGGTTTAGCAATTTTAACAGCAGCCTATGTCCCACACTCAATTGTGAATTCCTTGAGGTGAAAAAAGTCTCAGTCACCTCCTTGACACTTTAGTATCTAACACAAAAGTTCTGACTAAAAAAATGGGACTCAAGAAATGTCTACCATCTTCTAATTGGAGAGGGGAGGCAGCAGGTGAAACAACCCTGATTAAAACATCCCTTTCCTTTCACTTTCATCATAATACCTTGGCTTTTCCTCTTAATCTTGTTTTCTTTTGAACAGCAGCAATAAAGCATCAAGTAACTACATACGAAGCCACATGGAGTTTTGAATGCTAAGTGTGCATATGACAATAACGATAAAATGTTTACTTTATGTCTATATCTGTTAGCTACAACAGGGGTCCATGAATATTTCTCTCATACAGAATGGCATTGTTGATGTTACTCTATTGGAAGAAGCAGAGATTTTGAATAACCAGTGCTGCCACTTCCTAAGGTACTTTTTGCAATATTGAATAGTGTTAGCACCCAGCCCACGGGGTGCTGGGGAATCTTGGTGAGTAGACGTGTGTAAAGAACCTGGCAATCCATAAGTGGGAGCTATTATTATGAACACTATTTGGAAGAAGACTTCACCCATGGGGACTCTGGCAAGCAAGAAAGATAAAGCAGCCATTGGTCATTGTGCTAATCAGCTTTCCTCTTCTGTGACAAATATTTGAGATAAATCAAAGGAATAAAATGTATATTTGGCTAATGCTTTCACTTCTGCCTCAATTCATGGCATCCAGGAGACAGAAAAGGTTTGGGGTCCCAATATCCCCTTCAAGAGCATGATCTCCAAGGACATCATTTCCTTTCCCTAGGACCTGACTCTTAAAGGTTCCACTGCTTCCTAGGAGTGCCACAGGCTGAGGACCAAGTGGCACATGGACCTTTAGGGAACATTTCAGACCCAACTTTAGCACTCCGTAATAGTTGCCTTGATACATGTCAATAGTGGTTTCAAATGAAGGATTCTGAATCTAAGACCACACTCAGGGAAACGAGTCTGTGACCTGTGAGCAATGTCTGTTCTGTGCACTGTGCTGCTGAGACAGTACCTTTTCCCTGCATACTTAAGACTTTTCCCTGCATACTTAATTCCTTCCAAAGGAATTTAACCAAGGTTCCTCTGGAAACCTGACCAAACTTATGAACCTGTCTTACCAAAATGATTTTAAATGAATAATATATAGGTTAAAACATAGTCATTAAAATTATAAACTGTGATGCCATAATATATTTTGATTAACACATTGAAGAACAAGATCACTTGTGCTAAGTTACCATAATAAATGCATCTGGAGAAAGCATGCTTTTTTGAGGTATCTGTGATATGTAAGGTATTCGGGTAATATTTACGATAGGTTTTAGTGCCAAATCATAGGTATTGATAACACTATTATGTTGTATAGTTCACATTTATAATAAAGCAAATGAGAAATTTCAATTAAAAATTAGTGAAAATAAAAATATAATTGTTATCTCTCCAAATTCATGGTCTCCTTACTCTAGATCCCCAGAAAAAGAGGCTCTGCTAGACACCAAGTTGAGAAGCCATGGTCTAAGAGCTATAGACTTTGTGCTTACTCATCTTGGTTTACTGTTTTTTTCCAGAATCATCCTCCATATTTGCTCTTCACCAGTTACTCTACCATATTTTGCAGCTTGCAAAGTCCTCCAAAGTCCAAGTCTTTTGTGGATACTACAAAGTCCAAGTTCTTAGCTTTGCGAAATTGTTCATTCTGCCTAGAGTCAGGCTGCTATCATAATTATTATAGGGCTTATGATTCTAACAATTTGGACTATGTTGGTATAAATGTTAAATAATAGGTGATAGTCAAGCACCAAGATAGATACAAGAGAATCTCTGCAAAGTACCTATAATGGTAATTTTATAAATGAAGTGCTTTGTGAACAGTCATAAAGCAGGAAGTACCATACGTCTTGATAAATTTCCTATCTAATTATGCAGGGTGAAAAGATTAAAATAAACATTGGGTAAGATTACAGACAGAGGATACTTAATTGAACTTGAAGTTTAAGGCTTGTTGACATTGATTATATAGCTGGTTGCATCATAACCATTTCAGACAGACTGATGTGTGTCAGCAAATAGAGAAACATCTTAGGAATTCATTGTACAGACAGGCCTAAATGGATTCTTCCCCTGCCTACAAGGGTTTTACATGCTATTTGGTTTTCATAAAACACACATGTCCAAAGTCATAGTGTTAAAAGAAAATTTCATAGCCTATACTCATTGAGAATGAACTCAGGATGGAGTCTGCTAAACTTAACCTTTCATAAGCCAACAAACACTCTTGTAGCTCTTGATTACATGTTTATATTTGCAGTACTAAAAAGATTGATTGTTCAATAAATTATCACTTTACAGATCTGGTTAGTCTTTTAAATAAACTACCAATCACCTTGTTAACATGTAGATGTGAATGAATTGTTTTCAATAAGCTCATTCCCATCCTCTACATAGGTATGGCAATTAGATTATTGATTTTAGGTAAATGTCTAGTTAATTATGCAATAGGCTTTATTTCTTCTGTTAATTAAGCCACTGGTCTTTTTAATCAATAAACAATAGCCTCAAGAGACATGAAAAGATTCCCATTAGGGGTGTCCACATAATCTCTCGAAATAAGAGACAGAGGTGGAATTCCTCTTCTTCCTTCAAAACAAAGATCCAAATGAAGAAAAACTTGTCATATTTGAACTGTGTATCCAGTTTGATCATCGTCCATTTCTAGAGTCAGGATGAAACAGAAATCTGCATAGTATTTTCTTAAGAAGAAACAACTCACCTCTCTTTTATAAAACTGCCAAGAAAAACTCAGCCGTTCTTGATTCATTTGGTTTTACCATGACAAACTTTAACCTCCTTTCAGCAGTCTGTGTCCAGGGGTCAGTGGCTTCCAAAATGAAGACACCGTCTTTTAGGCATTAATCCTGGACATGATTCAGTAGGGAGAAAAGGGGACTGTTTCCATAGTTGTACTTGGGACAGAGTTTCTGTGTAACTCAGGACATACTTGGTAAAATGTCTCATTTCACCTACTTTCTTTTGACCAAACTTGAATTCATAAATGTTGACTTTTGTCCATTTCTATTTTCTTATTTTTTTCTTTTCTTTTTTTTGTGGCACAAGAGTTTGAACTCAGGGCCTTTCCCTTTGCTAGGCAGGTGCTCTACCACCTGAGCCACAACCCGAGCCCTTTTTGCTTTAGTTACATTTTAGGCAGGGTCTTATCCAGGGCTCATCTTGATCTGTAATTCTACCTTGCCTCCCTGCATAGCTGTGCTTACAGACACATACCACCATACACAGAAATGCTCTGATGTCATAATTTGGTGAGGCTTCTGACATCTGGATTCATTTCAGATTTTACTTTTTCTATTCTGACTTCAGCACCCAAGTCTTACACATCTCCTCTTTTGCAAAGCTGGTAACGATTTGTGCATAATAGATGCACAATATTAATTAGATTAAGTGAAGAGGTGGTTTGGGGCCAAATTATATATTGAAAAAGTCCTGTATAAATTCTACAAAGGAAAATAAAAGCTCCCAACAATTATAAAATGATTTTTTTTCTTCTTTTGGGCAATGACCTAAGATTACTCATAGAAATAATAATTACAGTCATAATCAATAATATTTATTGACCATGTACTATGTTGCAGACATCACTCTAAAATAAGCACTACGAATTATATCAGTGAATCCTTACCAAACACTTCTCAATATGTTATTATCTTCATTTTACAATTGGAGAAACTCAGGTAGAGGACCAATACTCACATAGTCACTAAATGATAGAAGTAGGATTTGAGCCCAGGAAACAGGATTATAGAATCCATCCTACATGCAGAACACCCAGTCTCCAGTGACCATTTTTTTTATAGACCAGATATCTGACCAGAATCAAGGTGTCAAGAGTGTGTCCAACTGGTCAACTTGACCTGAGATATCTTTGGCAACAATAATGGACAATATTTAATAAGAACCTATTTCATTTGTGAATATGAGAGTGGCTCAAGTCAACTACTAAATACAAGGCTAGAGTTCTAAGAGCAGATGGAGTGCTGGTCATAGGGACACTTATGAATCTGGTATCAGGATCCCTGCTAGAAACACAAATAACACAGAAGTAAAAATTCTCTTCTAACATTATTACTTACTCATAATATAGCTGTAGCTACAGAGCAAGTATACATTATGCTTTTATTTGAGTGTTCTCTAATTAGTTTACAATAAAGTTGAACATAGTCCTGCTGACCACAGAATGTCTTTGGCTGCTTCTTCAGAATCAGGATTTTTCCTTTTATGGCAAAAGTTGTAATTATCTGAAGAATTCTAAACTGGACTTGTTTAAAATATTCTCCACAGAAGAAAGCTGGTAAAAGTTTTGCTGGTATTTGCACGAAGCCAGTTATACATAATTTTCTGAAGCTGTTTTCAATCATGCAAATGATTTTTTTCTTTTGCAATATGCTAATGCAATCTGATTTATTTCAGTTGTAAAAGTTAATTACAATGTGTTTGTGAGTCCCTAAAGATGATGTATTAAATGTTTATAACCAGGATTATTAAAATGTCCTGTCTCGATTACAGAGCTTCTCTTTCAAACACTAGAACTAATTGTAGCCTTAAATCACAACAACCTCACTGTTAAAATTAACACAAGGGCAACATTGCATAATTTTAATTAATTTTAATTTGGCCAAAGCAAATTAATTTTTGTTTTCTAGAAGGACAGCTAAATTCTTTTGTAGCCTGCTTCCGATGAACACAGAGTTCATAAACTTCTTTTCTTCTTGGCATTTTCATTCCTTTGAAACTTGTGCCATGGGATTGACTTCTTGTTTATATTTTGGTTCTCATTTGCATATCTGGGTCTCTCCTTTCTTCTTTGTATTTTAGCAAGAAATACATACACCTGCATACACACACACACACACACACACACACACACACACACACACACACACTTCTGTGGTCCAGGAGGCAAATTGTTCGCTCTGGATTTCATAATCTTAAACCAGGTATTTGAAGATAATAATGTTCTGAGATCGAGACAGGTATGTGTTGAGCTTTTATCTTTAGCACACATAAAAAGCTGCCAACACCTCTTTCAAAGTTTGCAAACCAATTTTCTAAAGAATACGTACTTAAAAGACATCATATCTTAATTCTTTCCTCTTTTTTTCTCATCTTTCACATGTGTGACTATTTCATATGAATTACTAATAGTACATCTTTCACTTTTATATCTGGGTATACAAGAGAATAGTAACAAGCAGGGTAGGTGTCTATTTATTCCTAAAACTGAGGCATCCTTACCTGGAAAGTTTTACCTTCAGTTCCTATTTCTCCAAATAATATGTCTTATCTCTGTATTCAAGTGAAATTTGCTTTAAAACCGGGAATAGTCCTTATAAAGATCTTTAAAAACACATCTCAGAAAGTCAACTTGGTCCTTAAATTCTTGAAGACTGGGGATAAATCTTGCACAGGATGTCTGTGTTTTATATTGTTGATCATAAGATTAGATGTTTTCAACAACTGGATAGATATTACTTGTCTCAAATCACATATAGATTCTTTGGGATTGTGTGGGTTTATATTTTGCCTATTGTCTTAATTTAACCTCCCTATCCAAACCTTAGATATTTGTTATGCACTTGCCACACTTGATTCTGCAAAACTGTGGAGACAATCTCATTTTATGGCTGGTTAGCGATAATAAATCATAGCCAAAACTGAACCGTGAAATTAGTATAAAAATTACTATATGCCATAAATATAAAGTTAAAACATATAAAAAATTCTTTGTCTAAACTTATTCATGGCTGAGAAAGCAAGTGTTATTAATAATTACATAAAAATATTAGGAATAAAGCTAGGGTCTCCTAGGCATATTGGAGGATTTGCTCACCCTCCACATTCGGTAATGAAGTTGATAGCTTTCTAGTTGTATGTTCAGTTTTTTACAGTTCCTCCTTTCTGTTCTCTCTTTAGCGGGGCGAGTCACTGGTGACCATGTCAGACTGCATGATACTCCCTTGGATATGGCTAGTTGGTTGGGTGAGATATTTGAATAAATTAGATCCATAAAGGTTTACCCTAATATTTTTAATTAAGCATATTGAAAATTGAGTTAAGCTCTGGATGTGGCTAAATCTAACAGGCAAAATACCAAGTTTGGGGAGACCTACTTAAACCCATGTCATGAATATGTTTGCTACATAATGAATATGTGCATTTCGTTTAAAGATAAGGGCAAAACACATATGACCAGTTTTGATATTTGTTCTTAAGGTGATTTACCTATAGGTAACAATCTTTATTTATGTACAAATAAAAATTTACTTTCATATCAAAGTTAAACTTTATTCAAAAAATCATGAAAAAAGCTTTAAATTTCTTGCTTTATTAAAAAAATAGCATGGTGACCAACATTACTTTATTGGAAATTTAGACATAATCAGCCCCCAAAATATTCCACTTCAATGATTTTAAAAAGTATCCAAATTATATAATCTTTTAAAAATAAGATTAGTTTTAAAATCATAATTTTAACAGTTGTTTAATTTTAGTTTGATTTAAACTTGTTCATATCAATGGGAAGGTGGAGGTGGTGGGGAAACGGGGTAGAAGGGGGAATATGGTGCAAATACTGTGCACACATGCATGTAAATGTGAAAATGAGCCATGTTGAAACAATTCCAGGAATGGAGGAGAGAGGGATAAAGGAGAGTGGGAGAAGGGAGGAATCCAAATATGATATATTTGATACATTGCAAGAATTTTGTAAATGCCACATATACTCCCACCCAGAAAAACACTAAAAATTTTTTTTAAAAAACATGCATCATAACAGAGAAGTATAATTTATGAGGTTTCTTTTGGGAGAATTTTCTCTATAAATGAATGATTGCAGAGAACTTTAGATCATTTTATAAGCCCACACTCCTAAAATATATTGGTAAGTGCAAAAAAGGGAGACATACTGTTCGTTCTTGTAGCTCTTTTTATACCTGAATGCCTGTCATGTCTATGGACACTTTGAGGAGAAAGACGTTATCTTTAACTTCTTTGTGTTTCCAAATGCTTATTATAATTCCAAGAACAGTCATCCTTCCATATGCATGGATTCCAGATCTTCAGATTTAACCAAGAACATTAAAACTACTTGCAAACAATGCATCTATACTGAACATGTACACGTTTTATTATTATTATCAAAACAATATATAATAACAACTCCTTACATAGCACTTACATTGTGTTAGATATTATAAGTCATCTCTAGAAGATTTAAGGTATATAAGTGGATGTGAGTAGATTCTATACAAATACTATTGCATTTTATATAAGGGACTTGAGCATCTGTAGATTTTGATATATTGTGGAGATCTTGGAACCAATTCATTATGGATACCAAAGAAAGACTGTACTTATTAGATATTCAACTTATTTTATGATTAGGGATAACTGAGAAGATTTGGAAGAGGCTAGAAATTAATATTGATTTGTTTAACATTTTCATATTTAAGCAAAAAATTAACCTCCACACACATAGACACACGCATACAAATCTTTGATCCTTAACCTAACCACTAAAAGCACCAGGCGTTCAAAAGGATTCACTGAGGCTCTTAAATGATAAATCCAGTCAGTGGGAATCAGTGTGAGGGAGAGTAATTGAAGATGCTCAGGCTCGTTATAAAATCTTGGGAAAAATCTTCATTACCTCAGACTTTAATACATAGATTTTGCCATTTATTGTGAGAATTATGTTGTGCTGAGGTAGCACAAATACAAAGAAGTTTTGCAACTTATTTTTCACTACACATCCATTTGAATAGCTGATTGCAGGGTGTGGCAATTCTTTTGTTGCTCATAAAACTACATTTCACAGTGTGCTTGTGGTACCCCAGGAAGGGCTTACATGGCCAGGTATTTGGGAGAATTTGCTCACCAACTTTATAGATTATACTTGATGGCATATGTGTGCCAAAGGCTTAATGCTTGCCATTTATTAAAGAGACGCCTGAGCCTACTATTGACAGAGTCTTTTCTGCTCCTGCGAGTGAAAGGACACGGGTAAGAAGGATGAGTATACTGCTTGATGCAGACACTCATGGATTGGAGAGATAAATCTCACTTTGGCTAAATATGCCAATGACGAGACTGCATTCGTCAAATACTGTCAGTTTATCGACTTCAGCTTATGGTAGACTACTGGTTCAGACACAGATGATTTTAATCCTGAGATCACAGGGTCCCTCTTATCCCTGCAAAAATATCTTCTAGGCCTTGAAAAGATGTCTCTTTAGAACCAATTACATTTTACTAAATGATGCAAATATCTGCCTTATGTTTTCTGCAAATAGTTGTCAATTATTTATGGTTAACCCTCTTAAAATATGAAATTGTAATACACAGAGGAAATGTATAATGTGTAGCCTGATGGTCAGGAGAAATAATTTCAGATTTCATGGGTTAGGTCTCAGAGTCTCCACTAGTACGCCAGGAAGACAGAAATGTCAATTCCATCCTTCATCTAGCCTCTAGGTGTACTATAGATGGCTTAAAATTAAATTTCAGCATAAGTCTGTTACCTTCTTTGTGACAAACAATTGTAATTTCAAATCAAATAATGCATTAACAAAAAAATTAAATACTGATGTAAAAATATAACATGCTATGTACAATATCAATATAAAAACTGAAAATATTCTTGTAAAAGAAATCAAAGGGGATCTAAAAAAAAGAAAGATATTTCATGTTCATGGATAGAGTCAATATAGTTTAGACATTGTTTCTGCACAATTTCATCTATAGTTCAATGCAACCTCAACCAAAAGCCCATTAAGTTTCCTTTTTCCTGGAAAGCAAATAAACTGGTTCTAATGTTTAGATAGAGGGGCAAAGGATTCAAAATACCCAACAGAATATTGAATGTGAAGACCAAAGTTTAAGAACTTACATTATGCAACTTCAAGACTTACTGCAAACAGACATCCACATAAAAGAGTAAAAAAGGGAATGGTTTTACATACAAACCTCACATCGTCACAAAAGCAGAGTCAAATATCAAATGCAAAACTGTAAACCCCAGGATGATCACTTGACATACATTATCTGACATAAGTCTCACCAGAATAATTTCAGGTCTTAATAGGGATTTCTTTCTCTTGTGGTCTAAGGGAGACCTGCTTTCCTTACTCAATTAGATTTTTGGCAGAATTCAAGTTCCTTGTGGTTGTAGGACTGAGTGAAGTCTCCCTTTGACCAATTATAGTTGTTTTCCAAGCCAGCAAAGGTGGGTCAAGCTCCTCCCAGTTGTGAATATCTATTGTCTCTTTCCCCACAACCCAGTCTCTGGTTTACTCTTTTGCTCCTCTCTTCCAGTTTCAAGAACCAATGTGATTACATGGAGTTCACATGGTTATCCAGAATAATCTTCCTATTTTAAACTACATAAACTTAAATCAGTGTGTAATGTTCTTTGTATCAAGTAGATAGACAGCTTTTTTGGTCAACATTCTCCTTGCCACAAAACTTAATACATTTTAGCTGATTTTAAATTAATTTTTGGAACCAAATAGAAATCATTTTAATGAATTATATTTCATCTTGTTTTGGGTTCTTACTCTCTAGCTTATTGTTTAAACAAAGTGGTATTCATTCTTGATGGGGGAAAATAAGTTACTTATGACCTGGAGAAATCAGATTAATATTTCAATGCATTTTTCTTGATTTATTATTGTACTTCTATATACATATTAGCATATTTCCTTTTACATATCTAGAATTATATAATGTTGAATCACAGTGTTTGTATAAGGTTATCTTGTGAATATTGCTCACAACATAAATTTCTTTGAAATGTACTTTTGTTTTGTCACATGGTCTCTATATGTAGCCCAGACTGGCCATTAACTTAGTTATCCTCCTGCCTCTGCTTCCCAAATGCTGGGATTATAGGTATTCACCAAAAGCTACTTAGCATTCCATTTGAGACATTGGATAATATTTTATTTAAGTTTTATTTTATATGAGATCATTTAAGTAATTTCCAATTAAATAACATCTTTGGAATTTGCACTTTTATATAAAGCTATGGGATTTAAAAAAAATTGTTTCATTTAGCATATATGATTAAAATGAAGGAGCTGTGTCAAGGAAGTCATAAATGAGAAAATAAAAGATGTTCAGCTATGTAAATCCTTTATACAGTTCTAAATTTTACAAAATGAAGTAACTAAAAGACAAACGAATAACCTAGAAACTAGTTGTTGTCATTTTGGTAGTTAAAAAGTAACACATTTAATATTTAAAGAGGATTTAAAGACAATCTGAAAAAAATAACTATACTGTTTACCCTTGGAAAAATATGGAAAAAGCCATAAACAGATTGCCTACAAAAAAATACAAAAGATCTTGTCGACTTGAAACAGTTTTAAATATGATAATGACATAAAAAATTTACTCACTACTTCACTACTTTGCCCCCATTCTAGTTTATACATAATAAATATGTGATAATATAATGTGATATAAAAACAATGCTGTGAAATCAGCAGATTTAGAAGTTGTTGGGAATTCAAATTCTTACAGTCTTTTTGGAAAATAATTTAATAATATTCTTAAAAATGCTTCCCATTTGGTATGAAATACCTATACAAATACACTTACAAAGAATATCTCTGTAGATTTGTCACAGTGCTATGAGGTTGAGTGTTTTCTAGTGAATAAAATTTACTCAAAGTGTAATGTGCTATGTTCCTCTGTAAGTCATGGCCAGCAAAACTATGTCCAGTCTTAACTTTTCATTTGACTGATAAAGAGATTCTGTACTGGACAGCAGCTGAATTTTGAGGTTGAGAGCACAGTCCCCTACATGGCCCTTGTTTCAGAAGACTTCTGGCTCCAACTGCAGGGACGTAGGGCTTAAATACAACATGAAAGAGAAAGACACTGTCACTTCTGACTTCAACTGCAATTTCAGGAGTAGTTTATAGAAAGGTTCACAGAACTCACTGAAAACTGTTATATTCATA
Source organism: Castor canadensis (assembly GCF_047511655.1). Taxonomy (NCBI): domain Eukaryota; kingdom Metazoa; phylum Chordata; class Mammalia; order Rodentia; family Castoridae; genus Castor; species Castor canadensis. Next base: position 34,239,752 of record NC_133404.1, on the reverse strand, counting down.
GGTATAGTCCATTATGAGGAAAAGATACAACTAGAGCAGTGTCTGGGAGTATCCTAAATATCAAGCTTCACTTGTCTTCTGAACACAGTACCCTCCTGGCAACAATATGGGACATATCTGCCCACATCACAACCCAGTAAGTTCACCTGAACTTCGTTGTAGTGTTCAGAGTATTTACTGGAATTTTATTATGTGTGCATGATTGATGGATGGATGTACCACATGGTATGAGTGGCTTATAATAAAAAACTATCACTTGGAAAATCCCTGTAGTTTGGGATTAGCTCTTAAAGCTGAGGACAAAGACCAGACTATTTTTGAGTTATACCAAGTTCACTACTAGATACTTTGTAATGTTTAGTTGTTCTTGTTTGGTTGATTAAATTTTCTTTTCATTCTGTGTAGGAAGTTAATAGAGATTCAAAATACATGAAGCAAAAACTGATAGTCTGGAATTATTCTTAGTGACTTTAGCACTTCTATCTTATAATCAATACAGGAAATAGGCAGAGATAGCAAAAATTTAGACAAATGCTCAACCTAACTGAAAACTACAAAATCACCAACTAAAAATAACAGAATATATATTCTTTTCAAGAATACTGGTCATTACCCAACAAGGATCTTATTCTAGGATGTTGAGGATGACCCTCAACAAATTTATAATAAATCATTTTAAAGAAATTATTTTAAGGCATTGCATAAAAGAAATAAAACAATACAAAGTCTGTTCTGCCTAGAGTAATTATTTGAGATCAATAACAGAAATATATAAAAAAAATCCCTAAATATTTAGAATTTAAACAATATGCCTCCCTAACTTACCCAGAGATCAATAAGGAGATCAAAATGGAAATTAGAAAATATTTTAATTGAATAAACATAAAGCACTAACATGACATAGTAGAACATAATTAGACCAGTGCTTAGAGGAGAAGATTAAGGATTATGTACTTATATTATAAAATATAAGACTAATCAAGAATATGAACTTCTGTGTTAGTCAGCTTTCCATTAATATAACAAAAGACCTGAAATAATCAACTTATAAAAAGAAAATATTTATTTTGGCTCATTTTTGGAAGCTTTAATCCATGGTCAGTTGGCCCCATTCCTTTTGGGCCTGTGGCAAAGGAGAACATCCCAGTGGTAGCACATGGTAGAGGAAACTGCTTACCTCATGGTAAATGATAAGCATGAAGAAAGAGACAGGAAGGAGCCAGTGTCCCAATCTCCAGTTCAAGAGAACAGCCCCAGTGACCTAACTTCCTTCTATGAGGCCCCACCTGCTAACGGTCACACTACTTCTCAATAGCAATGGGCTGGGGATCCAGTGCTCAGTAACATGGGCCAAATCATAGCAGCTTCTATCTAAACAATGATAATGGAGAAGGGGGGACATATAGAACAATGGAACAGGACAGAGAATAGAGGTTTCTGGAATAAACTTTGCATGTATTATTATGTCTTATTTGACAAAGGTGATAAGACCATTCCACAGAACAAAGGCAGTTATTTTAGGCAAGAGATTTAGACAATGTGAATAAACAATAAACTTCAACCAATATCTCACAGCACAAACAAAATTAACTCTATATCATACATTAAATTGTAAATCAAGAATTACAAAATTTCTATAAGCATAAGCACATTTAAAAGATAATCTTTGTGACTTTCTTTTAGATAAAAATATTCTTAGGTAAAATATAAAAAAATTGCAAACAAAGCCAAACAATATTGATACATTGTACATCAAAATTTAAAAAGTCACTGTTAAAATGGAAAGACAAGTGACATGCTAGGGTAAAATAATTATAAAATGCATATCTGACAAATAAATTCATATCTAAAATTGATAAGCACTCTCACTATGTAATAAAAATTCTAACACAAAAACTGAACAAATTTTGGGTCAAATACATAATTAAAGAAGAGATAAAGTTGATAATAAAGCAAAAAAAAAAGCTTCTACATGCCTAGAAGTCATTAGGAAATTGCAAGCTAAAACCCAAATAAGATCCTACTATACATCAATTGCAATCATTTCAAACATGGAAAGATCTAACACTAACAAGGATGTTCAGAACTACTCCTCTCCTATATTGTTGGTAGCAATGAAAAAAGAATCTGCTACTTAGTAAGCCACTGTAGCAAATTCTTAACATAAGACCTAGAAAGTCCTCTCCCATCCACCTGCCATGTTTGTTTTTGGTTTTGGCAGTACTGGGGTTTGAATTCAAGACCTTTAGTTTATTAGGCAGGTGCCTTACCACTTGAGTCACACCCTTAGACTTGCCATGTACTTTTCTAAGGAGAACTTAAAACATATATCACACAAACGGCATTAGGAGATGAGGAAATCTAATTGCTCATGAACAACAGAATGGAAACAAGTAGTAATGTATTTACATGATAGAATCTTGCATAGTGTTGTGGATGACCTGTTGGTATTCTCACAAAATGCATGTGTTAGAACTGAACCCCTAAGGTAATGGTATTGAGAGGAAGAGTCTTCAGGATATGATTAAGTCATGAGTGCTCTGGACTCACACATGAAATTCATGCTCAGATTAAAAAAAAAAAAAGGCTTGAGAGAGCAAGTTCCTTTCACCACATGAAGATGAATCAAGAGACACCACCACCTATGAAACAGACAATGAACCAATCCTACTGACACCTTCATCTTGGACTTCCAGATTCCAGAACTGTGAGAATTAAATTACTCCTATTACCCACTGTAATGTATTTTGTTTTAGTAGCCGAAAACACTAAGACACAGGGAAAGAAAATTACTATTCTTCACAATAATATAAATTTAAAAACAGCATGTAAAGTAAAAAAAATCAGGAACAAAAGAGTATATACTGTGTGATTCCATTTTCATGGAATAAAGAATAAGAAAAACTAAATTAGGTGAGGAAAATTAGAATATGGAAAGTCTATGCTTGAGAAGGGGGTTGAGAGCACATTCCAGAGTGCTGAAAATGTTCTATCTCTTGATCTAAAAGTACTTAGAAGGATATACTTAGGAAAATATTCATTGAGCTGTACAATGAATATGTGTTTACCAAGTATAAATTATATATCAATGAGAAATAGAGATCATTTTGATGAAGTTGCATCTTATGAGGCAGGGACAGGAAACACAAAAAATAATCCTGTTACTCCTTATAGTGCCAAAAAAGAAGAAAATGTTCAATAAACAGAAAGGTGGGACTGGAACAAATTCAAGGTCACAAGAGCCACCCTGAAAGACCTACATATGTCTATGCTGCAGAACTTTGAATGACCAAATAAATGTGTAATTGAGTGTAAAAACTAATACAACTAATGTACAATAAACATGCATGCATCAATGCAGATATAAATGAGCGACTGAGAACAAGTGAGGGTGAAAGGGAAAATCTTACAGAAGAATTTAAAAAAATGTAGATAATTTCCCCTTCAGTAATGAAGCTTAATTAACTCCCTTCCCCTTGAGTGTAGGTTGGATTTAGTGATTCTTCTCCAAAGAATACAGGTTAAAAGGAAAAAAAATTAATAATTTTATGGTCGAGAAACTTGGAGAACACTACTTTAACCAGGTCAAGGTTAGCATCACAGTCAGAAGTCACATGGATATTTGAGTTTTAAAATATTGTCTTAATTTTATACTGCTTTTATTCTACTCTTGTCTTCATTTTGACTAGTTATTTCTAATAAATCCAGTTTTTTTCTATTAGTTTGGAAACAGTGCACTTTTACTTTCTAAAATGAATTTGGTATAAAAAGTACAACATATCTGTTTGCCCTTTCAAGATAAAATATTAAATTTTATTACTATCAACAGGGCAATACAAGAACTTTTAATATTTTATCTCCATTTTCTGTACTTCCTGACTTTAATACCACTTTTTGTGTATTTTAATAACTCACATTTTTAAATCCATAAGCTATTATTATTATTCCTTAATGTGCACTATGATCATTTATGTTAGCATACATTCTTACCATTTTGTTGCTATTTTTCTACATTTCTCAGATTGCATATGTAATATTTTTCTGTATGAAGATTTTATACTATTTTCTTCAATTAGGAAGGCAGGTGATGGTTTTTCTCCGTCACTGTTTCTAATCTCTTTCTCCCCTCTCTCCATCCCTCCGTCTTTCTCTCTCTCTCTCCCTGCATCCCTCCCTGTCTCTCTGTCTCTCTCATCTGTTTGTGCTTGTGTGTGTCCTATTTAGTAAGAAATATCTTTCATCTTTGAAGTTTCATTAGGTGTAGAATTCTACTTCACAACACTCTAAATAAATAATTTTATAGTCTTCCTGTTTTCATTGTTTCCGTTGGAAATGGAAGTCAGTTGTCAATCTTATTCTTGTTCCTTTAATGGCTCTTTTCATTGTCTTCTTCTTATATAAGTTCCTATTGATGTTGATTTTCAGCACTAGTGACTTATATATAGCATTGAAAAATAATCTTCCAGGTATTCATATGTTTTATTTTCTCTTCCAAGTATTTAATTATTTTTCACACATCATTTCTTCAACAATTTATTCAGGCTTAGTCTTTCTCATTTCTGGGATGTTAACTCACATATTTCATAATTTTAAAATGGAAACTTCTAAATACCTTATTCTGCTTTATTTTTCAAAGAGTCACTATTTGATCTCAATTATGCATATATCCTAATACATTAATTTCCATACTACTACTTCTCTTAGTACTTGTCTTCATTCTGGAACAATACTAGAATGTTAAATATAAATATTTGAATGTATGGGATACCTGTAAGAATGTTTATTGCCAGTTGCTGTTGCTGCTTTTTCTCATAGCTATTGCTTCTTTAGATACCTGTTCATTTTTATTGCATATTGTGCATTTAGTAAAGTTCTGAGCTTTTGATTCAGTTGTTCAATTTGAAGTGTCCACTGCCCTTGGATATGGTACTTAATTTATTAAAGATGCAACATTATTTAAGTAGGGCTAAACACAATCTTTCCCAACTTTTTTTTCCCCCAAAAAACACTTTATTTATTTCTCTCTAGTAGAGCACCTTAGCAGGCTGAAATTTTGCATCGGATTTCTTTGTCTTTCTCTTTCTTTCTTTCCTTCTCCTTCCTTCCTTTCTTTTCTTTTCTTTCTTAGTACTAGAATTTTAATTCAAGGCTTCACAGTTTCTAGGAAAGTGTTCCACAGCTTGAGATATACACCAGTCCTCTTTTTTCATTTGTTTTTGAGACTGAATCTCCATGATTTGCCTGGGCTGGTCTGGCTGTCCTTGAACTCCTTATCCTCTTACCTCTGCTTCCTGAGTAGTTGTAATTACAGGCATGTGTCACCCACCACACCCAGTGGCAGCAGGGTGCTGCTAGTTCCCTACATCATAAGATTCTGAAAAATAAAATAAGCATAGTTAATCAAGGTCAAAAAATGAAGTCATGTACTCCTGATTATGTCTGACTAAATGATTTAATGATCCATATCAATATTAACAAGTTATCCACTTGCATGTATGTGACTCAACAAATTCCTTTTTGTAACTTAGATGTACTTACATTGAGTTTTTGACACTATCAGTTAAAGGAATTATCACTTATTTCTTGAAAATAAGTGAGGAACAAGAGATGTTTGATGGTTGTAAAAAATAGCTAGAGGCATTTGACTGAAGGCTAGAAGACAAAATAGAGGATTATTAAGAAGAAAATGTTGAAATTGTAAATCAATGTAGTGAAAATGGAGGTAGAAATAAGGTATGGATTTGAGAGATATACTTCAGGAAGAACAGAGGGGCAACATATTTTTTATGAAAACTTCCAAATAACATTATAATGATTAGAGCATCTCTGTAGATAAAGAATAACTCATTCAAGACTTTCTGTACTTGGTTGGATAAATACTAGTACTTTAATTCAAAATATTTAACTTCTGGAAAGATCACATTGATTAGCAATTTTACTTTACCTTTAGCATTTTGCTTTTTCTGAAACATAAAATATGTGCATTGCCCCCTAAATGAGAAAAAAACCTTCAATCCCAATCCTAGTGGATGTGACAAATTCATTTATCTTAATCTTTGAAAGCAAGGGTGTAAATATGATTTGTATTGTTCTACAGAAATGATCTCAGTTTTTTAAAAAACTGTGCAATCAGCAGCCTTCCTTTCTAGCTTAAGGTACGTGGGAGTGGGGAGACCTTTCCAAAATAAGATTGTAAAAGTTCTCAGATAATAGATAAGGCTATTCTGCCCACGCTGGAATACATGCAAGAAGGCTATGATAGATATCTTGCCAGAGTCCAATGTTTCTAGATAAACATTTCTGGTTGCGGATGATTTTAAAACACATATCTGCTTTCCTGTGTTTCTTCTATTCACAATTATTGTTGTAGCCAAATCTAAAATTGGAATTTGCGGCAGAGGAGCAGCTTGTTCTCTGTGAAGGGTTATCAAGGCCATAATATGCAGTTTTCCTCTTTCCAGAGCCTTAATTGTACTAATAATCTCACAATTTACTTTCAATTGTGAGAAATAGGGAAAAAAAAGAGCAACAAGAAGAGTGAGTTTGAGTTGTGAAACATAGAATTGTTATGTCATAGCTGCAGCATTTCTCATCGGAAAATCTCTTCCCTAGTTATGGGAAAAAATAAAGTTTGCTTAGAAAAATCAGAAGGAATCAGACCTTTCTCCACCCATTCGCTCACATTTTTGCAGAGTAAAAGAAGCAAGAACTCCCATGTCAGAATGAATCACCCAACTGGAATTCACACGTAGCATCAGATGAGGAGGCTAAAAGCGACAAAATGCCAGATGCAAATGTTGAAGTTATAGTGCATTTCCTAAAAGGCATCTTAAAGTCAGTCAGCCCCATCCCACTCACTCCTTCCAAATCCTGGTTTGTGTCTTGTCACCTATACTATAAACAAAGCAGTAGCATTTGGAGAGATAAATAGGAAGATGTGGAGACAGAGCCAGGGAACTGGTTGGGAAAAGAAAAGACAGAAAAATCCTGTGTGCTTGAGGCCAAGAATGAAAAATTTACAATTACGCACACTGGGATGTGGGAAGATTCCTCAAATCTTGTTAAAGAGAGGTCAAACATATTTCTATCAACACTTGTTCTGAGAGAGTTCCAAAGTCACATGGCTGACTCTACTATGTGTTTCATCAATGGCTATGCTATCTAGGCTGGAGAGGAAATCTAAAAGTTACATCTGGTGAGAATATAGTAAATCCACAGGAGGTCTGCATTTAGGTACCCATTCAACTAGCAGGTGTCTTCACATTTGCATTAAGTAACATTTAACTCCAAGTGTTTTATTTTAAGAGATCATGTATGTAAATTCTAAACACATATTATAAGTTGTTGATGACTTGGTAATTCTTTCATTTTACAGACCTATTTTTCTTATCATAAATGTTGCATACATATACAATAAAATATTTAGGGAATCTAGAAAGATACAAACACACAGAACAATATGAAAGCAGCCACATCTATTTTATTATTTGTTTTTATTTTTTAAAATATCAATCTATGTGTTATCTTTCTTTCGCTCTCTTTCTTTCTCCCTTTCTTTCTTTCCTTTCTTCTTTCCGAAATTAGATTCATTAGTGTAATAACAAGGTGTTTTAAAATGGTGAGAGAGAGGTCACCAAATGGTGTAATCAATATGAATAAGTCTCTAAAAAGAGAGGGTAAAGGATGATGTGCTTCAGCAGAAGTTATTTGTAAAATGGGGGGAAACTAATGAAAAAGTTATAAGAAGTCAGAATGATTTTTGACTTTAGATTCATAGATTTTTCAACTCCTCGGAAGTGGTTTAATAAATATGGGTTTTCATTTAATCTGGGGTCTATTATTGTCTTAGATACCTAGAAATTTGTATTTGAGCACCTATATTTAAAAGATTCCAATTTTAGCCTGCATTACAGGTAGCAAGCAGGAATGAGAACGATCATCCAAGTCAACAAATTCAAGACATTACGTTTTCCAGAACTGTGCAGCACTGGTAGGACTTTAAGTTAGAAAAATAGAGAAATGGTGTATAAATCAGGAGAAACTTGTAAAGCGTGCTAAAGTATGGTTATTCTATTGAAACTGTTGAAGGCACTCATGGAAAGACATGACGTGAATGTGTTTGTTCTGAAGACAGATCCTCTAAGCATTGAGTAAATAAGGTATGGCAGAATGAACTAGTCATGGGGTGATTATATGCCACAGTCCCGAAGTCACTCTTCTATTGGACATGACACACAGGATCTGCAGAGCAGGCAAGGTAGAAAGGAGACAGAGTGGAAGCAAATTTGATATCAGAACCATTACAAGTTGAAGTGGGGATGTAGCTCAGTGGTAGAGCACATGCCTAGCATACATGACGGCCCAATTTCTGTACCCAGCATCATACACCAAAAAAGAGAGAAAAGAATATGACTTGATAACTATTAGAGAGGAGGAAGGAAGAAAAGTCTCTGCAGACAACCAGGTCTGTCTTGATATATAGGAAATTGCTGCAAATCTTTCAGAGGAAGCAGCTAGAAGGAAAGGCTTTGTGTTAAGAAATTGTGACTTTAGCTTGAATTAGATGATGGAAAATTTCAGACAGTAAGTGGGTCTTCAATATGGAATTATATTTTGGGTTGTTATTATTGTGTACCAGAGAATTCTAAATGCTTTCCATATTTTAATTCATTTAATCCCAAAATAACCACGTTATACCCATTTTAAGGATGAGAAAAAAATCAAGTAGAAAGGTTCAGTGACTTCTCAGCCATAGCTAGGAAATCATGGAGCCATAAGGTAAAACCTGATAATTTGGTTTCCAAGTCTGCATTTGTAACCACTACATTATACTTGTTCAAGAGAAAAAAAAGAATGGGAAAAATGAGATTTGCAGATATGACAACATGTACAGTTCAAACAGAAATTTCCTATTTTCTCCAAAAAACAGGAGATAAGCTGCATGCCACATGAAAGACAAGAAGAAAAGCAAGATTTGAAAAGATTGTAATAATTTGCTAGGATTGTCATAACAAAAGTACCACAGACTAGATGGCTTACTTAGCAGAAATTCATTTTCTCACAATTCTAGAGACTGGAAGTTGGATAAAAGAAGCGAAGAACTCCCGTGTAGAGTGAACATAAGGTCTGAAATCAGGTGTCACCAGGGGTGGATTTTTCCTGAGGCAATCTCCTTGAATTTTAGATAATCACCTTCTCTTTTTGTCCTCACATGTCTTTCTTTCTGTGTGTCTGTGACCTAATTCCTTCTCATGAAGACACCAGTCATACTGGATTAGGTTTTAATCTAATAACCACATTTAATTTAATGACCTTTTTTTTAAAACACTCTCTCTCTATGTATAGTGGGTCCTCCATATCCATAGATTCTTTACCACAGATCAAAACTATACAGAAACTATTGTATAGATATGAAATAGGAGCAGATCTTTTCCCCTCATCATTATTCCCTAAGCAATACAGTATAGGAACAGTTCATATAGCATTTACATTTTATTAGGTATTTATTATAAGCAATGTAGGGATGATTTAAATTATACAAGAGGGTGTGTGTAGGTTACTTGCAAAACCTATGCCATTTTATGTAAGGGACTTGAGCATCTTTGGGTTCTGGAACCAACCTCCTACCTCTAGCCCACTGGACAGTAGCATATTCAAATTCTAAGTTTACCGGGGTTTAGAAATTTAACATATGAATTTTAGGAGGACAAAGTTTGGCCCATAACTCTGACAAAACATTGTAATAAGTGCTGTAAAAAGGAAGAGAAGACTCAGTACACAGATAGAACCTTGGGTGGCACAAAACCTAGTTGAGTTTAAGAGTTACAAATTTTTAGTGGAACAAAGCAATCAATAAATAACAGATGAAGCAGGTAATTGAAGTGATCCCCTTAGTTGAGTATGTAGAGTGGGTATTCTGAGAGGAATCAGGTGTTAAACAGACCAAGAATTGAGGAAGCACATCTTATAAGCCAGACTAAATACAGAAGCAAGTAAATAGTGAGGTAGAAATAGAGATACCGAGGATCTTTGATATTATGTGCAGGTTTAATAAGAGTGGGAGATCTAGAAAGCTGTAAAGACCAACTTTTAGAACAGATAATGGAACAGTTAACTATTTATTAAGGGGGAGCATGGTTGCTGAGCATGATGAAGTCAAGGTTAAGGTCATCACACTGTACTGATGGAGTAGAGGTGAAGGCTATTGAAGTTTGAGGTCAAGACTCGTGAGCCAGGATATTTACTATGCAATTCACATGGGCATTGGAGTTGTGTAGGATGTGACTCAGAGTTCTCTGTTAATAGCAAGAACTGATAGGATTGGTAGCTGTCATAATTTAGTATGATTTAAAATTAGAGGGCTTTTGGACTGTATAAAATCAAGATCAACATGAATCAAGGTAGGACCAACACCGTTTTGTGGATGTTGAGTTTGACCAGCTAACTGTATTAACACAGGGCTACCAGGGCAACCTGCAAATGTACTGCAGCCCTTGTCATTTATCATTTCAGAATCAACTCAGACATAACCTAGTCTACAGCTGAGGTATGTTGGTGAGAACTTTAGGCTCAGAATTCAGACTGAGAAGTTCAAAACCTGCCAAAATCATTACAGGATCCCTGACCCAGACAAGATAAATTTTGAAACCTTCTTGTGCCTCCATTTTCTTGTCTGAAAAATGGAAATAATATTAGCTATTGCTATTTTATTGCAAAGGGTTTTAAAGATTCAGTTAGATAATTCATATAGTATGCACAGATGAGCAGCTAGTTTGTAATAAGTATACAATCCATTTTAAATTTTGTTCTTTAAAAGCACTCTTCAATACACCATTTACATTTCTGTTTTTGCCTCTTCTCACATTGTGTACCAATTGTTTGTTTAAGCCTCTGTCCTTTTTTTAAGTGGTGAGCTCACTTTGGCACCTGGTTGTCCATCTTAAAAAAGCATGTACCTGCTCCACAGTAGCACTTGATAGCATTTCTTTAGTAAATTAGTGAACAAATAAGATTTTTCACTGCTTGGTGAAACAATATAATAGTGGCAATGGAAAGTGGTTCTTGGCTATCTTTGTCTACCTCCTCAGCTCAGTCTTATATTCTAAGCCTTAATTTAAATAGGGTTTAATTTCTGTAGGACAGTAATAGCAGTATTTTCCTGGAATTTATTAATTTTTTAATATCCTTATAATTATAAACATTAGATTTGGCTATAGTTATACATTTTATGGTTCTATAGTCTTACTATCAAAAATATACTCCACAGCTGTATCCATTATATGTTGCTATGGAAGAACCATCACAAAATCATAAAGATACAGTGGCATTTATTTCTTTTGTATCTCCAGTTCTGCTGAGGGTCAGCTGGACATCCATAGATGTAGACTATCCTCAGCCAGGCTTCAGTGTTTCAAGCAATGAGTCCAACTTGTCTTGGTTCCCACTGCTAATGGCTTGGGCACTGGTCTGCTCTCTATATAATTCTACCTGGTGGAAAGGCTTTTATTGTGGGGGTGGAGGGGGAACTAGGGTTTGAATTTAGGGCTTCTAGCTTTCTTTCCAGTTGCAAAGCAGGCACGCTACTGCTTGAGCCACCCCTCCAGTACATTTTGCTCTGGTTATTTTAGAGCTGGGATCTTACAAACTACTTGCCCTGTATGGCCTTGAACAGAGATCCTGCTGATCTTAGTCTCCCAGGTAATTAGGATTACAGGTGTGAGCCAACCTTGCCCAACAAGGAAGCACTTCTTATTAGAAAGTCACAGGCGCTAGTCAACATGCTAGTGTCAGGAACACCTTTAAATCCTTGGCTTATGTAAATTTCCCAACTTTCATGAAAGCCATGCAATTCAGTCCAAAGTGAATAGATAGGGAGGTATGCTCTACTTCTGGAGGTGGGAGAGGGAGGATTTACATTTTGTAAAACAATGAGTATTGGGTCTGTCCTAGGTTCCTATGAGTTTCTCTTAGATCCAGGAACAGCAAAGAAATATTAGATAACATTTATTGTTATTTGAGAAAGAAAAGCAATGTATTTTAGGGCATTATTATTATTAATCATGTTTAAGGTCATAAAGAAATTTTAGGTCAGATATAACTAAAGAGGCAATGAATTGGATCTCTGGATCCTTTAAGTCCCATTCAGGGCTCAAATATGAGATTGTATGGTGATCTCCGTCACCTAGTATGAGCCCAACCTTCAATTCCTCAATATCCTACTGAATCCAAAGTCAGTATGTATCTTTTTTGCCAGATACATTATGAATATGCAAATAACCTATATAATAATTCACCTTAAATTTATTTAGCATTTGACATCCTTTCTAAATTAGAGAGGTAACAAGAAAATTGGAACAAGCTGGACACTCATTGATGAAGATGTATATTGCATGTAGGAAGTTGGGCCTTGGGCACAAAAAGAGCTTGCTGTATCATTTTCCAACATGTAACACTGGCCAAGTACCCTCTCACAATGCAAAGCATTTAACTTCATCCAGTTTTCTCACCTTTTGAATTGGAATGAGCCATACCAAATGCTTTCTTACTGTAAATCTGAATTGCAAACAGTACCAATAACATTTATTTATAAGTAAAATTGTTGTCAATAAAATGCAAACAAATCTAAATAAAATTATTGTTGTTTGTTAACACATGGTAATGATGCTAATGCCTTTCCATACAAGATTTTTGTATAAAACGTATACACAGACACACATATACATATATATGTAAAACTTATGTAAAACAGCATATAGTGGATGCACAAAAATTACTACTTTTGACAGCCTTTCTCTTTAAAAACATCAAAAGCGATGTGTTTTTCTCACAGTTGTCCAAGGAAAAAGAGGTCCTCTTTTTATATATTCATACTTTTTCAAGTACAATTTGGCAAAAATCTATTCACAAAAAATATTTGTGGTTTTTTTTTGCACTTTAAAAGACCTTCAACTGGGATGCCTTATTTGGTTCTTCAGGGGAGACAAATACTGCTGATATCTGTCCCTGTTTGTCAGAAATGTGAAGACTGGTAGTGAAGAAGAATGGACAGGCCCTGGGGAGTGAGGGGGACACTGAGGTTCAGACTTGCTTCCCCAACCCATAGGACCAGTCAGAGCAGTTTCTTCTGGCCCCTTTGCACTGAGACATCCTAAGGGTACTCAGTTGATTTTGAGACAAACTCATTTGAAGTTATGGTGTTTTTAAGAAAGTGAATAAAAATCTTCCGTGTTTTGCAAATGTTCTTAAGATCATTTTTCATCCTTTTACAAGATAGTTGGATTCTACCATAAGAAAGTCAAAGAATACAAAAGCTGACTTACTGAATACTAACCTTGTTTTAGGCACTGTTTATTATAATAAAAAGGTGATAGTTTCCTCACCTTTATCTGGAAGATACAAAAGAGATTAGGTAGCAATATGCCTAAAATCAACCTCTATGCGGGTTGGTATAAAAGCTTGTATTAAACCTGGTTCTGTGAATTACAAATTATGTCTTTTCTCTAGAAGGCTTCACTGTGGCTTATAAGTAAAATGTTTATAAAATAATGGCAAAATGCAACAAAATAAATTTGCAAAAAAGAACAAAAGTCTATTTTATACCAGACTGTAAAATGCAGAAAGGCTCTTTCTGAATATGGAGTTCTTTTTAGTTTGAAGGAGTTAATTACCTTACCCCAAGGTTTGGAGACCTAATTGATATTATGCATGAGAAGACCCAGCACAATTCTTAGCATGCAGTAGATAGCTAATAGTATGGTGATTTTGATGCCTAATTTTAGATGTTGACTTGACTGGGCAATGGGATACTCAGATAACTAGTAAAGTACTATTTTTGGATATGTTTGTAAGGGTGTTTCCAGAAGAAGTTAACATTTGAATCAATAGAATGAGTAAAGAAAATCTGCCCTCAACAATGTGGGCAGGCATTGCATTGCATAAGGACCTAGGTAGAACAGAAAGGCAGAGGAAAGAAAGGCAAGTTCATTCTCTCTTTTGTAGTTGGTGCACCAACCTTCTCCTTCCCTTAAAGTTCTCTGTAATCTTAGGACGTAGGACTCTAGGACCAGTTTCCTCTGAGGTTCTCAAACCTTTGGCTTCAGACCGAAAGTTATAACATAGGTTTCTTCTGGTTCACAGACCTTAGGACTCAAGCTGAATTAATCACTGGCTATCCTGGTTCTCCTACAGTGGATAATCATGGGGTTCTTAGCCTCCAGAATCATGTGAGCCAATTCCCATACTAATTCTCTCTTTATAGATTCCTATATCTTTTTGTCATCTACCTGTCTATCTATCCATCCATCATCTGTCTTTCTTTCTATCTATGTATCTACTACTTATCCATCTGTCACCCATTTATCCTGTTGGTTCTCTGACTGATAACATTGACAATGATGGTGATGGTGTTGGCATAAACATGCATTTGCATAGCAGTGACTTCTATAATTCTGAATTGGAATCAAGCTTACCTTTTTGAGAGGCTTTACATAAAGAATTGATAGATTAGATCTGGGTGATGGGGGACTCAAGGTTTCCATTAGATTTTTTTTTTGTTGAATTGCTCATATCATTATTTCTATTCTCCTTTCCGTATACACCAGATATATTATGATCCATGGCTTAGACCAACGGTCTTAGCAACAGATGGAAAAATTTAGTTAATTGGGTATAGCAGCTCTGAAACCATACTGGAGCCAAATGGATTACCCAAGGTTTCTAGCCTCAGGGCTTGTGAGGCCAGATGCAATGGTGACCTGAATCTCTTTGGGGTATTACAAAGCCCTTGTTTCAGGTGTCACCTGGCTATTTTAACTTTTATTTTGAATAAAATATATACAGGTCTCTACAAACCCATGCCCCAATTTATTTTAGTAGTATTTTTAAGAAAAGAAAGAAAACATATGTCTTGAGTCATGTGTTATAGTTTTTTTATTAGAATTTGGAAATAAATACAGGTTCATATAGTAGTATTTGAAGAACTAAAAATGTACATTAAGCATAACTACATGGAAAGTTATTAAGCACAAATGAATCATTGTGTTTGAGTAATGGCTTGAACTACCCAACGCTATGATTTCAGCATAAAATATTTTTTCTAAAATTTGAATTTTAATACTTTGTTAGTTGAAAATGACTGGTTATTTTCCAGAAACTAAGTATATGAAATAATTGGTTTATTGTTTTTTCAGAGAAAGTAGGCAACATTTCCTTATACCAAAATCATTTTTATCATGGCAAGTTATTCAAATTATCATTATTATTATTATTCAATTGTAAAGTCTTTTTGTATACTTTCTGCTTTTCTGTTAACTATATGTAAGAGGTTTATTTATTTATTTATTTATTTATTTATTTTGGCAGTACTAGGGTTTAAGTTAGGATTTTGTACATGCAAGGTTGGCACCCTACTACTTGAGCCCTGCCTCCAACCCTTTCTGCTCTGGTTCTTTTGGAGATAGGGTCTTGCTTTTTCCCAGGCCAACCTGCACTGTGATCTTCCTATTTTTCCCACCACGACTGGAATGATAGACATGCACCACCATGCCCAACTATTTTCCATGGAACTGGAGTCTTGCAAACATTTTTGCTCAAGTTTGCCTAGAAATACTACACTCCTGATCTCAACTTCCCTCCTTGTTTGAGGTGACAGGCACATGCCATCACACCCAGCTATTGATTGAGATGGGGTTTTATTAACTTTTTGCCTGTGTTGGCCCCAAACTGTGATCCTTCTAATCTCAGCCTCCCAAGTTGGTAGGATTACAAGCATGAGTCACTGGTGGCTGACTTCAGAATTGCTTCTTTTTCTTTCTTGACATCATTTTAGAGATTTTCCCAGAGTTCCACAGTGTCCTGACCACTTGTGGTATTAAATGCAGACATGTAGATATGGAACCCTGGAACACTAGTTGTGGAAATACAATTTAATACAGCCATTAATGTCAGTGTGTCAAACAGATGTCTGTACTCCCATCTTTGTTTGTAACACTGTTCCCAATTACCAAGGTATGAAGTCAACTTGTGAATGGATAAAAAAGTCCATCAGCTGATGAATGGACAAAGAAACATATTACATATACATAATTGAGTGTGTATCTGCCATTTAAAAGAATAAAATCTTGTCACTTGTGATGACAAGGATGGAGTAGGCCAGGTACAGAAAGACAAGTAATCTCACTCACACATAGAATACAAGATAGTTATTCTCATAGAAGCTGAGAGGTGGGGGAGATTGGGGAAGTGCAATGGGAAGAGGCTAATCAGTGGGTACTAAGTCGCACTTAAATAAGAGTCAAAATCTCTGATGTTAAATTGCGTAGTAGAGTGAGTATAGACAACAAATTATATCCCATAAATTTCAAAACAAAAGCTAAAAGAAAGAATTTTGAATGTTTTTGTCATTAAGAAGTGATGGGTGTTTGAGATATACATGCTTAGCCTGATTTAAATATAACATGGACACATACATCACATTAATTCATAGTATCTCACTATTATATACAATTTTTTATGTTTCATCATACCAGCTTAAAAATAAAATAAAAAAGTAGATAGATGAAGGCTGAAGAGTAACAGGTCATTTGGAAGAACTTAAAGTTCTCTTCTTTACTTATGACTTCGGGCTATTATAATAATTCTACCATGTTTCAGCTATAAAATATCAAAAGTTTGCATGAAAATGGAAAACATACTAATCTTTGCCAAATGCTATTGCTAGGAATCGGTACTTATTATATGACAGGCCTCACAGTAAGTTTTCCATGCATTTCCTTGTTGAATACTCACAAAAGTCCATGAGTAGAATGTCACTAACCATTCATTGAGGAGCACACTTGGAATTCAAATTTGGGATAAACTAATCACTGAATTTCACTCATTCCTTTGTCTGTCTAAGCTGAGATAATTAGAGTATGGCAAGTGCATTCATACAGAAAAGGAAAGATTCTCTTCCTTTTCTATCTGTATACCAAAAGATTCACCAAAGATCACACAATCAGTTTAAGCAAGATGTTAGATCAACACGGTGACGATCTGCCCACTCAATTAATATCAATACTAGACAAGGGTGGATGGTTTGGAACAAAATTCTCTGCATAGTAAAGCATATCATTGATGAAAAATACTAGTGGTTAGTTCAGTCAATTTATTGCAAGATGAGTGGATAAACTAAGGACTCGTAAGTCCTTGTTCTTAAATCCTTCTTCATTCTTTTGCTATCACTGACTATAGGCAGTCCAGGGAAATACCTTTCCACTTAGTTTTGAAATGTGCACAAAAGTTATCCTTTGTTCTGCACTGTCATGGTTTTTATAGCACCAATGTGAGAAAGACACCATTTAAGAAAACAGGCTTCTTGCACAGATCTAGCAGAAAGGTAGAAAGTATGCAAAGTAAAAGGAGTTAGGCTTAGCTATGGTTAACCACACTGCTTCATGCCCTGGCTTCTCAACAGTCCTGTGTTACAAGTCCTGTGTTAGCTCTGAGTTTAATGTGTCTCTCTATGCACTGATTCACTAGTCTAGAGTTCAAGCTTCTCTTGAAAAGTATAATAGAGGTTGTAAATAAGAAATCAATATGTAAGATGATATTTAATAATTCTCCCCTTTTATTTTTTTAGGGATACAAAAAATATCTCAATGGCAAGCTAGCATTTGACTCAGAATCTCCGTGGGTTCTGGGAGCAATGGTATTTTAAGATGACTAGTGTGTGATGGGACGTGATGGCTATGGCTATGGATCTGTTCGCCTCCATAACTGTTGATATATTGACTACAGGCAGGTGAACTGCATGACAGTTTATGGTATCTCACTGCTGTGTCTCACCAACTTGGAATCCAAAATATATAAAAGAGCTCATCAAAACTAGTGTATGGTTGTATCGTCCTTTCATATGGCTTGCAAGTTTGTGGGCCTAAGTGGATTACAAAGAAAACATTAAATTTACTCAATGAACTTTATTGGTTTGTTGACGTCACATACTCAAAAAATAACCAGATGATTACTGCCAATTTCAGAAACAAAGAGTCAAAATTTATAGTGCTAAGGGAAAACTCTGAATGGGAATACTGTTTATATTTGCCAATGCTAATTATATAAGCATATCGAGAAGCTAATATCCTCACACTGAATTATTACCTGGGTATGCAAATACAACTGTTTAGCTTTAAAACATGGAATTTCTATAGTTAATTACAAAGAAGCTCAGTGAAAACACATGATTTGATTGAGTTAAGTAATGATCATTTAACTGATCTATTCCCAAAATTGATAATCACAAGTGTAAAAGTATTTTCTTCTTTGTAGGAAGAATTGAGCTTCCTATATGCTCAGGAGCCTGGGAATTTAGTCATTCTCTTGTTTCCTACTTATCATTAGTACATAATTATGTTGAGCCATTTGTCCTTATTTCGATTTTCTGACATGCAAAATGTGTCAAAAATGGTAAAAAGTGAGAGATCGGAAAACATAGATGATAGTTTGAGCATTGTTGGCAAACTTTGTGAGTATGTTTTATCTTCTTCATATATAAAACTGAAGTGGTAGTGGGATAGAAATTCAAGAGCTCCTAGACTGGAATCTATGGATGCTAAAGAAAGGATTCATGAGATCTTTGAAACCACCACTTCAAACCCAGATATACTACATCATGTTGTGACCGATTGCATCTGAATATTCTTCCTGGGGAAAAGGTCTCTTGATTTCATCAAGTTCTCAAAGCAAGCTATTTTGCCCCAAATGTTTAGACCTTCTAAATTAAATGTCTCTGTAATTTTTCTTACAATCATATGAATTGATGATAAGTAGTAAGATCTTAAGATATGACAAATTAAATGTTGCCAAAATTTGTTTCCCTTCAAAATGTTTTGAAGATGAGTTAATGTTATTTTTAAGATTTTAGGATTTCTTAATCAAAAGCCTTTTAAGTACCTAAAGAGCCTATAGGATGAGCATCTTCGAGATGCTTATCTTGATAATGCAAATTTCTGTGTTGTTATTTTACTATAGTTTTTTTATCATATTCTCATATTTTAACCATAAAAAGATCAGGAGTCACTAATTTAGTGACTGGAATTTGCCGTAAACATTTTCACTAAAAATGGGTGATCAAGGCTGGCAGGGTGGCTCAAGAAGTAGAGTGCCTGCCTAGCAAGCGTGAGGCCCTGAGTTCAAACCCCAGAACTGCCAAAAAAAAAATAAAAGGGTGATCAAGTAACATTAACACATCATTTTGTCATTTTTCTTTATTGGCTATTTTACCTGGTTAAAAAAAATCCTACAGAATGATTCTTTATAAACTGAGTTGATAATATGTAAAGGTTTAAGAAATTTAAATTCTTATGGAGTCTTCCTTTTTTCATTTTTTCCTCATTCTCCCATTTTCATTAGCCACTGACTCAAATCTTTTGAATATTTTGTAAATAGTGTCTCCCCATCAAATAATTACTCTGGTACCTGAAATTACTTTGCTATTGAAAGTGAGTTATCATTATTAATCATTAGACCCAAAACTGGCATAACTTTTGGTGCACAATTATATCTTTGGTGTCTATAATAAGAAATAACCTTATGTGAAAGAAGATATGTTATTTAACAATTTTAATGCAGACTATTAAATCAGAAACAAAAATGTGTATCAAACTGTAAGGTATTGATTAAACAAATTATGGTACATCTACATAATATTATATCATGCAGTAATTAAGATGAAGCATGTTCTAGGACTTGCATTATGATCATGAGGGAAAAATTTTAAAACAAAAGTTTATAGCCTACACAAGAAAAGCCAATAATAGTGGCTTGAGGTAGGTAGTGGGATAATCTATTATCTTCCTTATAATTTCTTTCTTTACAAATCTTTATAATGATAATATCTTACTATAAATATATTTATAAGTTTTAAAATTTTATTTTGAATTATAAAATTTTTTATTAGAATGTTTTCATTATAAAGGGAGGAATTCATAGTGACAGTTCTGATTAGGCTTATATTGTACATTGGTTAGATAACCCATTGTCTCTCCCCCACAACCTTCCTTGCCCCACTTAAAGCAATTGCAAGAGGTTTCTTTGTTCTATTTCATACAAGTATGTGAAGTCCATCAACCATATATCCTCACCTTAATCTGTAATATTCACTGCCCTCCCATTAGTACCTCCCCCCACATACTGCACTTATTTTATAGGCTTGTCTTTCATTATTAATATTTAAGTTGATGATCAGAGGGGTTTCTCAATGTAGCCCCACTGTAAGTATACTTTGGTCTGTTCAACCCCGTCCATTGCTCTCCCTTACTCCTTTACATGTCACCCTTCATTTTTCAACAGCTTTCAATACACATCCTTATATCCTCTACCTTCACAGATGTTATGTTTTATGATATTGCTGATATCTTTCTATTTTCCTTTTAGTCTTTCCCTAAATTCCTTAGTGCAGTTCCACTATTAAAACATGTTCTACATATGAGTTTGTATAGATCATTCTTGTTTTTGTATATATGCTTATCTTTTCAATTTATCTTCTACATTTGAGAGAAAAACATGTGGCCTTTGTTTTTCTGAAGCTGGCTTACTTCACTTCACATGATGTCCTCCAATTGCATCTATTTACCTTCAAACTACATGTCATTATTCTTCATGGCTATGTAAAACTTCATTGTGTATATATACCACAATTTCATGATTCACTCATCAGTTGTAAGGCATCTGGGCTGTTTCCATAGCATTGTACAATTCTAACCTAACACACAGTTCTACAATGATAATTTCATAGTATATAGATTATTTTGCATAAATACAGAAATGTGTTGATAAGTTGTCCATTTCAGTGACTGATATTTAGAACTTCTCTCTGTTTAAGGAAACACTGTATATGATATTGAAACGACGCACACATTTTCAAGTATATTTCTAACTGACAACCCTAAGTTCTAAGCTCCCTTGAAGACAGCAGTCTTCCTTTCTTTTGTTTTTCAGGCAAAACAAGACTCTACCACTGCTTATTTTGCACATATATATAGTGGACAAAATTCTGTACAATTTTAAATTGTACTTATTGAGAAGTGAAGAATAAACACATATACCTAACCAACCCCTGAAATGATTGGAAGGGCAAAAATGTTATAACTCACCCATCTGCACAAATATATTGTATTTCAGTACTACCCTGAATGTCTAGAAAAGATTCCTTAAAAAATTCCTTTCTTTAAGATAGCTGGCCTAGTTTTGTAGCTTTGTGGAACAATTGTTATTTGGTAAACAGAAGAAGGCCCTTATCACACTTGAGGCTTAATTTCAACCATGCTCAAACTCAAAACCCTTTAAAGTTTTTCTTCTTAAACTCCAGTTCTCTTAAATTACCAACAGTAACTTCCTTGTCTTTAACCACCATAGGCTCATGCTATGAAATTTTGAAAGCCATTATCTTATGCACAGTATTTAGGGGGAAGAACACCCTGCCTTTGTGATTCTGTTGTAAAGGGTAGTTATAAAGACAAGGATTTTGATAAAGCAGAGGTTTTGTGGACCTAGCCTCTGATTCCTTTGCAGTTGCTGCTTGAGATAAATAGAATATTCTCTTGTGTTGTCACTGGGGCATTTTCATTTCATACTGGCTGTTTCATGCCAGCCTGAGCATTTAGCCTAACACTGATATAGAATGTCAGAGTCGGAATGCCTTTCTATCACAGAACATAACTATTTGATATTTGTTTGGGTTTAGGACAACAGTAAGCAGTTTGGAGGCATTTTTGGTCAAGGAGAAAAATGACACACTTATGAACTGGAATGATAGATTAGATCTTTGTTCATGGCTCCTTCCTGGGAAAGGAAAAAAAGAAAAATCAACTAATTGTCACAACTAATTAGTAAATGAAGCTGATGGGCTACTCCCCCTCACTGAATTTATAGGCAAGAGACAATTCCACTTAACTGTAAACATGCTTTAAAAAATCTAATTCCTCTTCTCCAAAGGCTTGCGGGGGCTGAGTATTGCAAATACCCAATGTATAAGTGCCAAATATACTGTGGCAATAAAATTCTTGCACTAGGTTAACTATGTAATTTGCTAATGATGTGAAAATCACTGGTAGGCTGGAATTTGTCTTGTGTACAAATGCTTTATTGAACACACTCTGCTAACGAAATGGGCCTTGCTTACTCGTCATCAGGTAGCTGTGTTGTATATTTGTGTATGTGTGTGCATATACATATGTATGTGTATGTAGGTGTACAGATTGTAAACGTATTATATTCCTTCCTTGATTTCCCACAATCTTATTTATAATTGTCTCATATATCATGAAAGCAAATTCTCTATTTTTTAAAGCTAGATTTTGTTTGGGTTTCCTTATATGTCAAGTGGGAAAAAAAAAAGAAACTTATTTGTGCTTTTTAAAATGTGCACTCACAGCACTTGTCAGTCTCTCTAAACGCCTCTGTAATCTCACAACTCACATTGGTTGGGGTCACCCCCTGGTCACCAGATCAGGGACTGCAGTGTGATGCAAGTGTGATCAGTCACTTCAAGGGACAGTGTTACAAAGGCATCTTTAACTTGTCTATGTGATCGTCCCTCTGAGGGCCGAGCTATGGAGGATGGGTGGCACATTTCTAAGAAGGCAATGAAATATGTAAGACGATCTGTTGATGGATGAAACTCTTTTTTTTCTCTACTTACTTTGATCTTATCCTTTAAAATGCATATATGTATATAAAATGTTTTATAACTTATAGTCATGTTATAGGTAATGTTTTTAAAACATGATGGAATGTTTCTCAGTATCAGGAAAATGTAGTTTTCAGGTGAATCATTCTCCCTATGTTAAGGTAAGGAGCAGCATTACGACAGGTATAAGCCAGGAGACACAGATCATCTTTTCTGAAAAATACTTTTCATACCCACTGTGGTTGAGACCCATCATTTCGTGTTGGAGAACTGACAGCACAGAGCATAGAAGTGAGCAATAACACCACACCCATTAGGCACAGTAACTGCTTCAAGAAGATCCAGCAACAGCCAATGTATGAATGCCTAAGGAAGTGAACGGAGGTTGTCTGGAGGCTGAGATCCTAAAGGTATAATAATATAGACACAAGCATGAAGCATGGGCATAGCTCCATCCATGGGGCTCCGTCCACACAATAGCACTTTTCCAAAGAAAAGAGAAGGTTGGTGGCAGTCTGGGAAGGAGTAAGGATCTAGCATATGGAAGTGGAAGCTCTGGCCAAAAATGGAAACCTAGTCAGAAGTAGGGCACAGGTAAAATGTTAAGATTCTTACCTTCCATCTTCTCTTTCATATGTGGAGAACTTCCATAGTTTAAGTACTAAGCTGGACAGATATACAGCGGGGTACATGAGTTTACGTATTCCTTTCTACCTCAGACTTTACCTCTTTGAAAACAATCTGGAATTAATAAAATCATTGTGCTAATAAACTGGCAAAGAAGTGACCTAATTCTATAAGGATATGTAATAAAACAAATACCTCTTAACTTTGTGTTGGGAAGGGGTGCCCTGGTGTCTTTTAATAGTATCATTTTAATTCCATGGAATTTGGAAAATGACATGAAACCAGATGTAAAAAATTGTGACCTTACGTCATGGCCCTATGTGCTCTGTGATTACATAATAATCGTGTTTACTCTGTGTGTAAGAATAGATACAAAAACAAGGTCTCAGAAAACATTTAGGGGAATAGTGCAGTTTTGATCATTTATTCAACAAATTAAATGTTATTTCAGCATTCAAAAAGTATGTTCTTCTTTTAAGGGATCTTAGCTTGCAGTGAGTTAGACAAGAAGCAAACAAATAATGTGATTCTAAATTATGATAAAATTCCTGAAGAACATAAGCTAGAATGATGTTAATGTTAGTGAATAGAGCTGGAGGGCCAGGGGGTACTTTGAATTGGGTGATCAGGGAAGGCTTTACTACAAAAGTCACATTTGACCTGAGAACTGAAAAATAAGAGGATTGAGATGACAAAGGATTAAAGGAAGAATGTTCCAAGCAGAGCAAGAACAAGTGACTACAACATCCCTAAGGCAGGAATAATCTTGTCTTGAAGAACAGGAATCTAAATGATCTATATCCTTTATCTGTGCTCTTTCCAACCTTTCTTTGTATGCTTGGAGGTGAGACAACAGGTTAGTGAGATGCTACTTCAATACTGACGCAATACAGCCACCAGCCTGGGGCTCCCTCAACTCCCAATAACCAAAGACATGATGTAAAGGTAAAACTGAACCTGTAAGTAGAAAACTAACTCGTTCTAGCCATTGGAGAGAGAGCCAAGGAAATATTCAAACTGAAAGTTTTCTGACTAATAGGAAGGGTCACCTCTGAAGGATGTTTCTATAGGGTAGACAACATGTCTGTCATGAGTGAATAGGGACTATGTATAGAACATATAGTTCCTATACACATGTAAACCATCCATCTCAGAGAAGAATAAGTTAAGTGGCTGGCAGTGAATATGATGAAGAAAGTACCTGATAAATAAGGGGAGGAGGATGAGTTGGAAGAAGCCCACATTAGCCATGTTTAAATCATGTAAAATCAGGCTTTCAATTTTTTAAAAACCCTAGCTTTAGCAGCATTTGTTACCTGCATTTGAGTGGAGTGTGCATCCATCACTGAAAGCAATACTAGACTTTGATAACTGGAGAAAGATGCTGATGTCTTCAAAGTGTAAAGCTGTGAAACCCCAAAGGTTATATTTATCCCTTTCATGTCTTTGCTGACATGCAACATGGGGCATGTAGAAATAGTTTAAAATGTTCACACTGAGAAAACATAGTCCCTGAGTGGTGCGTGTCACTTACGCAATTCAATGGAATGTTGTTTTCTTCCAATTCCTCTTCTTCCCAAACTCTTAGTAATTTTCCATTAATATCTGATCTTTTCCTCTGCCCCTTCCCTACTCTGTGAATTTGTAAAGATGGATAATATCTTCAAGCACTAAATGACCTTATTCCTCTTTCATGTCCTTAGAGCACATGTACACATCAAGTTTGGAGTTTAGAGAGACACTTTCAAATCCAGACTCATCCATATGGTAATTATTAGAATCAGGTTAGCATTATGACTGAACTTTTCTGATTTTTTAATTTTCTCTCATGTAGTGAAAAATATACTCTTTCCAGAGGTTTTTGGGGATCAGAGAAATTATCTACTTAAAGTCACTAACATGGACCAAAGTTCAACAAGGCAAGATATAAGATTTGGCTACAGAGTTTATCTGACAACATAAAAGAAGTCTAATTTCAACCTTTACAGAAATTTGGAGTTGTATCCACTCTATCATTTTCATTTGCCTCAAGGTCTAACATCCACATAAATATTAAGATATTGAAGCCTCAAAGTGCCAGGAAGCTAGAATTTGTTCTCCTAAAATATGTGTTCCCAGTACTTTGGATTTTGTAGACAAATAAGGCTTTCCTAAGTAAAATGAAATCTGTTATTCCGGGAATATGCAAAAATAGAACATTCTATTATTTTGTTATTAAAAATTTTTGCTGTTTTTATACCCAGTCATAATTGCTCTGGAATAAGGAGATGCAATTATAATGGAGATGAACCCCGGTTGAACATTTGCTGGCCCAAAGGGGCCCAGTGTAAAAATCTCCTTTCCAGAGAGATTAGAGACTAAAACTTAATTGGGGCAAAGAAGCTTGCTCCAAATGCTCCACACTTATCTTTAGAACCTGAGTGACACAGAAGTGGTGGGAAGTTTTTGATACAGGGACCAGGAAAAAGATTCAGAAGAGGATTTTATAGACACAGGGTCCTCTTTTATGTTAACCCAATCATTTCTCTTCTTGCTAACACCAACTTCCTGTTATGATCTTTACAGATTTAATGGCTGTATGTGTATCTAATCTTCTTTCTATTTCTCTACATCTATATTTCTTTCCCTTAAAAAATGCATCCTTCGCAAGCAAAAGTCTATAAATTCAGATCAGTTTGAGGTGGCAAGATTGCACTAATGAGAAAGATGAGCAGGTTCATAGCCCCTTTAAATGCTAAGGCAAGTGGAACAAGAAATGAAAGGTATAGATCCCAACTTTGGAGGCTTAGTCCAGTGAATAGAATAGGGTATTGTAGTTTTTACTCTTACATCTGAATCCTTAGTAAGCTGCTCTGTCACGTGATAACTGGCCATATTACATTTTCTCTCAGTGCCTCAATTTCCTTTCAAAATGGAAGGATAAATGATAAGACAAACACTATCAAAGAGCAGATTATAAAAGATGGCTGTAAGTTTCTGTCACCCAGCATGTGCCATGGGTCTGAGGATCCTTCAAAAAAGATACCAGGGGATATTTATTTATAGTGATAAACTTTATAATCTCTAATTATTAAAATAAAAAGAGCAACACAGTTATTGTTCTATTTGTTGAGTCTATTACAAAACTGAACAGTTTGTATCTATGAACTGGAGAAAAACTGGTTCCCAAACCCTATCTCAGAAGATTGGAGCCAATGTTACTTTCACCATGATGGTCTTTGGCTTCTCCAAGGTGGCTAAATCTCAAAGACTAAGGGGAGCAAAATGCTTCTCCCTCTGTGTGTGACTGAACTCTCCACGTACTTCTGCCTTGCTTATAAATATCACAGCCAGCCACCAAGTCACTGCTTGGTTGAATGATCCTTTTACAAGCCTCTTCCTAGGTGTTTGAGTAAAGGTTTCCCTTATTAATTTTACCATCCAGCATTCACTTAGCATTTGCTTTGAGGCATAATTGACAGGCAAGGTGACACCCGCCTGAGAGAAAGCCATAAATCAGAAATAATTTCCAAAATTGGCTGAGGGGCTGAAGTGTTGAATAGGCAAATACAGGTAAAAATCTCTTTATTAGGGCTGACAGGGACAGCAAATGTCAGCGAAGTGTTTCCTAATGTACTAGGCGAGATTAATTTTGGAACCCTTTCTGAGCTGATGGTATGTGGTATGTTCTCTAACAAGTCTACCATGCAGGGTTTCTAGGAGGGGAGGGAGGGCTAGTAGATGAAAAAGGAGATAACTACCCATAGGCAGGGAGCTCAGTTTCAGTACCAATCCCTCACCCTTGCAAAATGACTCTTCTACTTTAGACTATATTTGCACTTTGCATCCTTGGTGGAAAGAGTTTTTAGTCAATTTCCAAAGAACTTGGCAAGATAATGATGGTAAAGAAGTTGTCCGAAAGGAGAGAATGGAATGAAAGGAAACTTTCATGAAAAATAAGGATTCAGAAAAGTTAAAATAAAAATGAATAATCACTGCCATTAAATAATAATAATATGAATTAAATTCATCTTGTGAGAAAAAGAATAATGCTGTTCTCCTCCCCCAGTTCATGGGTATTCATTTCTGCACCCTCTCCAATCTAACACTATTAGTCTCTATCAAGAGAATAATATGTGGTCATTTTTGAGACATGCTTGTTCCATACAATTTTTGTTTTGTTTTGTTTTGTTTTCATTTTTCTTTTATTATTCATATGTGCATACAAGGCTTGGGTCATTTCTCCCCCCTGCCCCCACCCCCTCCCTTACCACCCACTCCGCCCCCTCCCTCTCCCCCCCCCCAATACCCAGCAGAAACTATTTTGCCCTTATTTCTAATTTTGTTGTAGAGAGAGTATAAGCAATAATAGGAAGGAACAAGGGGTTTTGCTGGTTGAGATAAGGATAGCTATACAGGGCATTGACTCACATTGATTTCCTGTGAGTGTGTGTTACCTTCTAGGTTAATTCTTTTTGATCTAACCTTTTCTCTAGTACCTGTAAGTGCATTGCTTTCTATTCTCCAAATATCTATTTAAAGATGTTTTTTTTCATGTTATAGCTAAAAACAGCCAGATGAAAACAGGATGAAAATTATTTTCTGTGAAAAATTACACACCAGTATGCTGCAAAGTCTACCCAGAAGGAAATTATCAATACCCCCATCCTGATAGAGTCTCCTCCTAAGAATTTGTAAAAGAGAGCAGGCAAGAGGATTTAATGCATAGATGTCATAAGCATGGCTTTGTTTTTCAACAATAAGGAAAAAAGATATTCACTAGCTAGCATTAGGGATATAAAAATGTTCTTGTGGCCTGCCATGTTGGGTAAGGCAAAAGTTTTAAGACAAAAAAATAAAACATGCTGAGCTGCTAGTCATATTTGACAAGGACTCTATGCCAGATGTTGTAGTGAGAATCTTTCATATTTTGTTTTTGCAAAACCTACACGGCTGCCATTCTGGATATTAAATTCAGTGCAAGTAACAGAAGCTCAAAACAATAGTGACTTAAATAACCATATTGGGGGTAGCAACCCAGCTCTGACACTATCTATGGCTTTGCTTTTTGAAGTCTTGCCAGCTTATCACCCATTTGTTCCACACACCTTAGGGTGGGTCTTCTTCCTCATGATCCAGGATGGCAGGTAAAATTCTAGCATCTCATGTTCATTCCGGCATCACGATAGAGGAAGTGAAGACACCTGTCCTCTTTCTTTAAGAAAAGTTTTGGGGAAGTAGCTAGGTAACAGTTTGCATCTCCTTCATCTGACTTAAGTTCAAAAGTCTGTATCTTATACTTTTCATTCTTGGTGGTAGCCAGCTACCACCAAGAGTTGAAAGCAAGCCGGGTGCCAGTGTCTCACATCTGTAATCCTAGCTATTCTAAAGGCAGAGATCAGAAGGATTGTGGTTCAAAGCCAGCTTGGGCAAATAGTTCAGGAGAACATACCTTGAAAATACCCAATGCAAAAAAAAGAAGGGGGGCAGGCAGAGTGGCTCCAGTGGTAGAGCACCTACCTGGCAAGCATGAGTCCCTGAGTTCAAACCCCAGTGCTGCCAAAGAAAAAAAAAGAAAAAAGGGAGAGAGAGAAAGAGTTGAAGGCAAGAATGAATATTGGGAGACAATTAGCAGTTTTAGACACAGTATTATTCATACCATTTTGGAGGTTAAAAAACAGTCACCACAAGATAAACTTTCTATAAGTTAAGAAAAGAAAGCAGTAAGCAATTCTAAACCTGGCTACATTCCTCTTATTTTACCATAAGGTTTAAAAAGTATAAGAAACAACCCAATTAAATTTTTTAGACTCTGTCAATCCAACTAATTCTAAAAGCTCCTATCTCTTAAGTCAGAAACTATTGTAAGTGTAGAGCACTATGCTGCTAGTGAGGGGATTTGTGGAATATAAATGTGTATGAAAGTACAGATATGTCTTTTTAGTATAGGTATAGTTCACAGCATAAATGAAATCACATACAGACAAAATCAGAGACTGATTCATGAGGTCATCTGATTTTCTCAAGTTCACAGAGGATATGTGAAATGCAATGGGTTAAAACTTGTCACTTTCCTCTTTTTGCATTTTACCTTGTCAGTTACAGTAGTCTACTCTCTTTATCAATTGGGAACCTATCTTAGGGGATGAATTGGACATCCATTTTGTCTAGGTTTATGGGAATAAATTCATGTAGCTCACTATTACTTCGTTGCTTGATTTACTGTGCAGTACTGGCTCAAATATGCTCATACAAAGAATCAAAAGTTGTAAATTGGGAAAATGCAATATTTTGGTGATTGAGTAAAAAATATGCACATCAAAGAAGCTAAAAACAATACTTCAGTCCATGGAAGAAAATTCTTTATTAATGAGTGATGTCAAAGAGTATTTTACGGCTCAAGAAAAAGAGAAATGTCCTGAAATCTGCCAGCTCATGTTTTAAAAGAATTCAGAAAATTTTTCCTAATTTGATAATTTTGAACTTTTATATGAAATTTCCCATAATGAGAATTATGAAGTTTAATGCTATTTTTCTCAACATTCAATAATTTAAAAACACCAAATATCATGATGTTAAAAACAAAAATTATATTTCAAACTCTATAGAAGGAGAAGTGACATTAAAAATTCCTGTCATATGAAGAGACACTCAAAGAATACATACACAAGATGGTAAGCAAAAAACACTATAAAGAAGACAGTTATTGTACTTGGGATGTAGCTCATTAGTAGAGCACTTTCCTAGTATGTGCAAGGACCAGAGTTCCATCGCCAAAACAGAGAGAGAAAGAGAGAGAGACATGGGTGATATTTCTCTCTCCCCTAATGTCTTCCTTTACAGAAATAAGAACTCAAGCAAATCAAGAGAAATTATAAAAGGAGATGGAAGAACATGTTCATTTCTATAGGGTACATTCCTTACTGGGAACTATTAACTTCTATTATTTTCGCCTGTATATATGACTCAAACTTATTCATCAAATAGTATGGGAAAAGTAAATTACAAGTAAATATATACTTAGAAATGATTATCACATATTATGCTATTCAATGAGTACATCAGTTGTTACAAGAATTAAAAACTGATATATGATTTAAAGTACATTTTGGTTACATGAAGAGGAAAGAAGTCAAAAACATCTAGTCAACATACCTACGGTAATGCCTCACATTTAAAATACGGGTGAGGATGGGAACAAGAAACCCTTGATCTATTCACTGTTCATGGGAATGAAAAATGGCACAACTACCCTGGAAGCCATTTAGTTTCTTATTAAAGTAAATACACTCTTACCATGTGATCGCAAAATTGTGTTGCTTGGTATTTACTAAAAAAATTGAAAACTTACGCCAACACAAAACCTACTTGTGTATTTTTATGACAGCTTTATCCATAATTGCTGAGAACCAACTGAGTTGCCCTTCAGTAGATAAACGGATAAATAAACTGTAACATCATGACAATGAACGTAATTCAGCAATAAAAAGAAATGAAACATCAAGTCATGAAATGACATGAAAGGAACTTAAATGTAAGTTAAAAGTTAAAAGAACCTGCCTAAAAAAGACTGCATACTATATGATTCCAGCCACAAGACATTCTGGAAGAGGCAAAACCATGAAGAGAGTAAAAAATTCAGTGGTTGGCAGGTTATAAGTAGTAGGGGAGGATAAAGTGGTGTACTACAGATTTTTAAGGCAGTGGAACTATTCTGTTTGATACTATCATGATGAGTAATGTCATTTATACATTTGTTAAAACCCATGGAATATACATCACCAATGCGAACTATATAGACTTTGGGTGATAGTTATGTATTAATGTAGGTTAGTCAGCTACAAAAAATATGACACTGTGCTTCAGGGTACAGAGAGCAGGGAAAGTTGTGTGTGGAGGCAGATGGATATATTTTAATATATAAAAGGTGTTATAGACTAAATATTTGTATTTTTTCAAAATTCATATATTCAAACCCTAATCCCCAGAATAGTTGTATTTGTATGTGTTCTAATGAAGGAATTAAAATTAATTGAGGTCGACAGGATTAAAGAAGAGATACCAGAGAGCTGTAGCTCTGCTCCCCCACCCCACCCTATGTTGGAAGAAAGGTTACATGAGATTTAGCCAAAAGGTAGCTATCTCAATCCAGGAAGAAAACCCTCACCAGAAGTCAAAGTGGTTCTTCAGATTGTTTAAAGAACTTTCATATGATCAGGCAATCCCACTTCTGGGTGTACCTCAAAGAAAACATAACATTTATAGAGATATCTACACTCTGATGTCTAAGAAACATCATTCACAGTAACCAAGATATGGAGTCAGCATAAGATTATTTATCAACAGACGGAGTGATAAAGACATGCTCCTGTGTGTGTGTGTGTGTGTGTGTGTGTGTGTGTATCCAACCCTGAAAAGAAAGAAACACTATTCAGCCTTAAATGATAATATATATGAAATGGAGATCATTATGCTAAATGAAATAATCCAAAGGAAAGCAAATACTGCATGATCATTTTTATAGTTAGAATCAGAAAAAGACGTTGAGCTCTTAGAAAAAGAGAGAAAGGTGGTTGGGCCTGGGAGGAGGGACTAAAGGAAGATGTTACTAAAAGTTCTGGAGACCTAAATACAACATGGTCACTACAGCTAACAATAATGTATCCTTGAAGTTTGCTAAGTGTGTGGATCTTAACTGCTCTTACTACGCACACACACACACCGGTAAACAGGTGAGGTATGGAGAGTTTGGTAGCTTGACTGTGGTAACCATTTCACAGTGTTTATCAAAGCTATACGATGCCAGGTGCCAGTATAGCTCACACCTGTAATCCTAGCTAAACAGGAGGCAGAGATGAGGAAGATCATGGCTCAAAGCCAGCCCAGGAAAATAGTTCATGAAACCCTACCTCAAAAATACAAAACACAAAACAGGGCTGGCCAAGTGGTTCAAATCATAGAGCACCTGTCTAGCAAGTGTGAGAATCTGAGTTCAAACCCCAGTAATACCAAAAAAATAATTAATTAATTAAGAAAGCAATACATTGTAAACCTTAAACAGACACATACTTTATTTATAAATCATACCTCAATAAAGCTAGAGGAATAAAAACAATAAAATTGGCCAGAATTTATCAAGGTGGAGTTGTACCTTCCAGAGCTGCTAAAAAAATCAGTTTGGCTGTTTAAGCTACCTGCTCTATGGTGTGTAGTTAGAGCAGCCTGAGCTACCTGGAACACAAGGTTATTCAGATTTTTTATTTGTTCACAATGAGTATTTGTAAAGTTGTGTTATGTAAGGCGATTTTTCAATTTTGTCTAAGTTGTTGAATTGTTTGGCAAAAATTGCAGAATATCAAACTGTTAGCTTTCTAGTATCTTTGGGATTTGTGGCTATGCGCTCTTTTTGCTTTTCCAATATTGGCAATCTGCATTAAATTATCACTTCTTTTTTCTCCATGAGGCTAACAAATATTTTATCAGTTTTATTCATATTTTAAAATAGCAATTTAGCATTTTCATTATTGCTTATTTTCTATGTCATTGATTCCTGCCTCAATATTTTTATTGATAATTTTATTTATCATTCATAAAACTTAACTTTCTCTCTCAATTTTAATGTTTCAGATACCGAATAAAATTTTATAGAGGTCAAAGAAAATATTTTATTAATTTCAGCTTTCTAAATTTGTCAAAATTTGTTTTATAGGCTAATAGATGGTGTGTCTTATTGAACAGTTTATGTATAATTAAAAAGAATATGATTTTACCAATGTAACATGTGTAATATTCTATGGATATCAATTAGATCAAGTTGATTGATAGTGTTGCTCCAATAGTCTATATTCGTAATGATTTGTTGTCCAGTTCTTCTTTCAATTACTGATAGATGGTTGGTAAAATCTCCATCTCTGACTCTGCATTTATCCAGTTCTCCAATCCTCCAAGTTTTTTACTTCATTTATTTTGAAATTCTCTGATTAAATGAGTATACTTTTAAAATTGTGCTGTCTTTGTGATGAATGTATACTTTCTCCATTATGAAGTAGTGATCCAATTTATTTCTAGCAATAATATCCTTGTTTTCAAGTCTATTCTCATATTAATATAGTTACATCAGCTTTATCATGCTTATTGTTTCCATAACATATCATTTCCATTCTCTTACTTTCAATCTACTTGTGATATTATATTTAAAATCCATCTCTTGTAAAGAGCATATGTTTGGTGCTTACTTTATAGTTCATTCTTATTTTTTACATGAGATCTGTTTTGCTCATTTATTTTTAATTTACTGATGTGTTATATTGTGTTTAATTCTAAACTCTTGCTACTGATTTCCTCTGTGTTCCCCATTATACTTTATTTCTTTGTCTTTTCTTGTTTTCTTTTAGGGTCATTACAGTAATTTTTCAATAATCTATTCTACCTCTTCTATTGTACTGTTAATTATACCTTTTTCCTTATTACTTAATATTGCTGTACAGATCATAGCATACATTTGTAATTTATCACAGTGAGTCTTGACTTAACTTCATATTACCCTGTATATAATGAAATAACCTGTAACAGCATAATTCTGTTTTAACATAGGGTTTACTTTGCATGTTGCAAATCCCATACACAGTGATTTTTTTTCCTTTAATCTTTTGAAGAATTTTTTACTTTTAAAGAATTTAAGAAAATAAAAACTTATTCTATACAGTCGTCCCTCCATATTCATAAGGTTCAACATTCACAGATTAACCAACCAGTGACCGAAAATATTCTTTAGTTGCATCTGTACTGAATATGGGAAGACATTTTTTCCTGTCATTGTTCCCTAAATAATCCAATGTAACAACTATTTGCATAGCATTTGTACTATATCAGGCATTATAAGTAATCTAGTAATGACTTAATGTATAGCAGAGATGTGTAGGTTATATACAAATATTATGGCTTTTGGTTGAGACTAGAAGAGCCCAGATTTGGGGACCCAAATGGGGCTCCTGAAAACAACTTTCCATGGATATTCAGGGACAGTTTTTGTATTTGCCATTTTTCTGAAGCCCAGAGAATATGAGACCACAGAGAGTGGCACCCTGAGATCCTGACAATTGTGAAAGTGTGAGGCTGTGAAATCCAGCCTCTGCCTTATCACCTAAATCCCTTGTAAGATTGGCTGAAGATCCTCTTTGCCATTGGGACTCCTGGAGATCTACTCTGCCATGACATCCCTTAAACTCATCACAAAGTATTTCTTCTAGTCTAAGCAAACTATCCTTTTCAGACAGTTTTGCTCTTCAGTTCACCTGTAGCAGTCATCAGCATCTGACCCTAGGACAAAATGTGTCTTATGTTTCACTTACTTAGAGAAGAGTAGTCTTTCTAGAATTTAGTTCTTCTTGATTTACTTGTATCCACAACTCTTTGATTCTTTGATGGTATTTAAAAGAGAAGTATGATTTCGTGGTTCATTATTTGGCTTTCCTTGGAAGGTAAAGTCTGTCATTCTTCTGAGAATCCTAAGCAGAAGTGAAAGCCCCGAGTTAAGTTATGTTTCTCTCTCTCTCCCTCTCTCTCTTTCTCTCTGTCTGCCTCCTTCCCTCCCTTTTTTCCTTTCTTTTCTTCCCTCCCTCTCTCCCCTTTCCCTCTTTCCTCTCTTTTCTTCTCTCTCCCTCTCTTTCTTTCTTCCTGAAGATTTTTTTCCCAACTCCTATCTTTGCACAATCCAAGATCTACCAGTTTAAGTTTCTTTCCCATGTGACACTCTTCCCCAAGTACCACATACAGATCCCTCTCAAATGGTCTTCCCCTGCTTCTGACATGATTCTTCTTTACCAGCTCTATTACTTCTTTGGCACTTACATAGATAAATTTGTGTGGTTAGTTTTTCTTTAGCATACACAGTTCATGTACATTAAGAGTTCCTGTCCATGAAAAGTACTTTCTTGAATTCAGGAATCATATTTTTTTTGTTTTACTGATGTTTTAATTTTTTTAATTCACCCAGAAGAGTGATCATGAGTGAGTTCCTTTTAAGGTAATAATAAATATAGCAATGACAATAGTTTTCTTGTTTGAAATTGTAGCAAATAAGAGATAGGAAGTTGTCTTTTTTCACTTAATAAATCTTCTTTAGTATAATAAAAAAAGTAATGAAACGCTCTCCAAATATACATAAACTTACTGTGTATACATTATTTTAACATAAACATGAGTATCTATGAACATAAAGTCAGGATGTCTGACTCCACCAAATATAAATATACTCAAAAATATTGATAACCTTATGTGGTATGATCATTTGTTTTATTCTGGGTTGTGTATAAGAGTACAATGTAGGCTTTAAGAGTTTATAGATTATAGTAAACAGTGCATCAAATTATGGTGAAAGAACTGAGTTAAATTGAAGAAATTTAACTGCCATTTTAAGACACATTAAGGAAATTTTTGTTGATGAAAACTTAATAAAATATTTTAAACATATTTTAATATGTCTTTTCCTGAAGGCAACCTCTATTTCTCAGTTGCCCTTCTTTTAGATTCTACCATACTGATACCGTGCCTTCTTCTAGATCAATATTACAAAAATATTGTTTGAGTGATAGGTGGTTCAACAATGATGACCATGGGCTAGAATATATCATATATTTCTAAAACATATAATCACATAGTTGAGAAGTGTAAAGCATAATTTGAGTAGAGATATAATTGGGTAGAAAACATTTATATTCAAGTTCTATGTAAAAATTATTTATCACAACACAGGGAGCAGAATACATACCATGTGGCTTGAGTGGATCCAAAGAAAAAGCCATGGTCTAGGATTGGCACCCTGGAAAGGTTTTTGATAGTATTATGATCCATGTTTCTGGTGATTACTTTTCAGAAACCAAAGTACTGACAAAGCTCACTTTTACTTCAAGGACTTTCCACAGGACCTGTGTTTTCTCATTTTCCCTGTCATCCAATGTCTCATGTTCTGTTCAATACCTCATACAGATTGTCTTACTGCACCATTGTTGCTTTCCCATCTCTCTCACATTGGTTCTCCAGGTCACAAAGAGCCAAGAGATGAATCTTTGACAAACGTAAAGCCAATTTTCATGGTTATACCTGGGGCTTAAAGTGTTTGCTTCTGAAGAAGGTCAAGGGACTCCAACTAGGCTTTTCAAAGTCACATTTAAGAAACTAACTTGCCTCACATCTTCATGGCTGTCTTCCTCATCACCATGTGTGATTATAATCCATAAGGACAGGAGGAATATCGAAGCACTGTGTCTGCAGCACCTCATATTGTTCATAACAAAGTACTAGATAAGAATTTTTTTGATTAACTCAATGATAAGTTAACCAGTTTGGACTTAAAATCACTGTAGATTGAACCCTGGAGCAAAGAAATCACATATTTCAATTCAAAGTATTCATTTACTTCTGTTTTGGTGGTACTGGGGTTGAACTTGGGGTCTTGCACTTGCTAGGCTGGTGCTTGACCACTTGAGACACTGTGGTAGCCTTTTTTGTTTTGGTAGGTCAATGTGGGCTGTAATCCTCCCATTTGTGCTTCTCCACATAGCTGAGATGACAGGTATGCACCACCACATCCAGCTATAGGTTGAGATAGGATTTCACATATTTTTTGCCCAGGCTGGCTTCTAACTGTTATTCTCCTGATCTCCATCTCCCAATTAGCTGGGATAACATGCTTGAGTCATTACGCTCAGCCCTACTGCTTAATATCTTTGAAAGCATATCAGTCATTTTTCACAAACCCTTTTATGAAACCCTTTTATGTGTTGTTGATATTTCTCACTGATTTGACTTAGCACTCAGGTGAATTAGCCTGTCATCATTAGGTACTTATTTGTAGGAATTATATGGATTATATACACACGAATATTTTTGGCATGTCATTGTCTCTAGAACTTTTCTTCATAAAAGCTGCCGACATTTGTTTTGCCCCATGTTTTCTCCTCTAGAGAAATCATTTGCGTCAATAGATACTGTCAGAGGGATGGGTCCAGTCATCTATTTTTAATTCTAGGAATAGAAAATCCAACTCAAACTCAACAAGAAATGTCTAGATGTAGGAAACTTTTAAGGTTACATTAAATTCTCAGTGATGTTACTAAGAACCTGTTTTGTTATTAACTTTTCTGCTCTGATATATGTAGAGTTGGTTTCACCTATGATTTGAATAAGATTGTCAGCAGCCTGATAGAAACATACTTTCTTTTGTGCAGATGAGAGGGCTGCATTTGAGTTGATTGGAAAGAGAGAAGTTAAGATGTAGAAAGAGTAAAGAACAAATCTTTTGATGAACTTGCTATGAGGGGAGGGCAGAAACAATGTGATAATTGGAGGGAGATCTGGAGCTAAGAGAAATAAAAGTGAATTTTATACGGTAATGATGGTAATGTTTTTACAACAGGAGAGGCCAAAAGTAATTTAATTCCAGCATAGTTTCTATTGATAATTTACAACTTGTATTTTTTTCTTTGAGCTACCTGTTTTTGAGTTTTTATGAAATCCTTCACCTTCATTTATTCTTAATACTAAGTCTCTTTTTATGTGGTATTTGCAATACCAAATAGTTTCCTCAAAATATCATTGCTTGTTAACTGGTATATTTGTTCTATAAAAAATTGATGAATGAAGTCAAGTGGTTATTCTCAGAAAGGATTCAAATTTGATCTAAAATCAACCTTTTAAAAATATTCTGAAGAGATATTAGCAAGATGGCAGGAGAATAGACTTTCTGCAACAAGCTGCATGAAAAAGAATTTGGATAACAAAGAAGAGATGACACACAGAAGAGACAAGGAGTGGAAAGCACTGGAGAAACACGAAAGAGTAATTGAATATCTGAAAACTACACTGAATCAAGAAGACAACAGAGAAATAGTCTGCAGTACCCACCTGTCCCTGCTCCCCCCAGAGTAGGGCAAGACTACCTAAAGGTAAGCAATGACCATAACAGACTAGCTAAACTAACTCCAGAACAAAATTTTTGTTACTCACAAGTCCTAACCCGTGTGTGAGGATATCAGGAGACAATAATTTCCCCTGCCCAGCAGGTCAGCAGCAAAACAGGACAAGCCTGCATTTCCCATACCTCAGAGAACTGTGACAAAAGCACCATCTTGAGAGAGCCAACAGAAGAATTCTTGCATCTCAAGACACCTGGCTTGAACTCGTAGCAAGCTGAGGTAGAGAACTAGCTACTCTGCCTAACTTCCTGAAGGAATTATCCAAAACAAAACAACTAGTCTTCTTGGGCTGAGAGCTCAGATATCTGAAGCTTCTTGCAAGCAGGTCAATTTGGAGACTGGGCACTTGGAGAAATGTGGAAAATCTCAGACCATAGATTTCTGGTTCTCCTAGACCATGTTGTACCTGGAGAAATCTGCTAACAGAGCATACCTAGCAGAAAACACCTAAAGGTTAGCAACCCCATCCAATCTTGCCCTCAAGCCCCACTTAATAAGGTCAATTTAAAAAACAAAACTACAAGCTCCCGCTAACTGAGAACTCCAGTGAGAGCAGCTGCTTGATAACAAGCAACAGTAAGCAACAAGCATCTAACTGAACAGAGCTGGGATTTAAAAGCTGGGGTGCTCCAAATCTCCAACCCATATTGTCTGCTTGGAAGTCCACCACAGGGGCAGACATAGAGAGGGGGAGGTTTGGACTGGATCCAAGAAGGAAAAACAGACCATGGGCCTTCCTTTTCAAGCCACCTGCCCCTATGTCACAGGAGAAGCCCTGCCAGCTACAAGCTCTCCACACCATGTCTACTGAGGTAACACATACCCAAAACAACTCAGAAGACCAGACTCTTTAAGGGACTGTCTCAGCTGACCCTTTTTGAAACCCCAAGACCCTGGCTAGAAGCACAACTTTGCTTTTCTGAAGCTGTTCCCATAAAAACCAAGTCAAGAAGGACAAATGGAGAAATGCGCTTCTCATAGACAAGAAATATAAGTACATTTTTTCACCTGTTTGTTTCTTTGTTCTCTTTATTTGTTGTAGCTATTGCTGATCTTATCTTGTTTTTGTTTTGGGTCTTTATTTCCTCTTAGCCAATTTCTCCTTGTTCAACTGCTTCTCTCCTTTTCTCCTTCATTCTCTATTTAAGAGATTAATATCTAGAGCCCTCTCACACTATCTCCTATACATCCCTCCTCTTCTTCCCACCATCCCCCACCCTTCCCAGCACCCAACCCCAACAATGCTCAGTTTCTAATCCTTGTGCCCTTCAAACAGTGTTAAGCTCCCAGATCATCCTCCTAGAAATAAGAGTTTTGCTTCTATATAACCTTAAAGGAGAGACACATTAGGGCTTCAATTGTTCCTTACATATTCAAATGCTTGACTTATGGCAGAATGTTTATCTCACTTCTGCAGTAAGTTTTCCACTCACCCACAGAAGTAAAGGGAATTTTAGAGCAACAGATATGCAAAACACAGCATAGAAACTTAAGTATGAAAAAACCAAGGCAATGTTTCACTTCCAAACTTCCACTACAACAAGTCAACATCTGAATCCAAAGATAATGAATTGGGCAAAATGTTGGGAGAAATCACAGCAGCCTACTCTTAAAAATGATGGGAGACCTTAAAGAGACTCAAACAGATAAAAGAATTTAGGAAATCAATCCAAGACCTAGACAAGAAAATCAACATTATGGCAGAAAAGTTCAGCAAGAAAATGGAAAAAATGAAAACTAATCAAGTTGAAATATTAGAAAGGAAAACCTCAATAAGTCAAATATAAATCACAATGGATACTATTATCAGCAGACAAGCTCAAACAGAAGAAAGAATATCAGAGTTGGAGAACAAGATTGAGGAGTACTGCATCCAAACAATCATAAAAATTAATACATATGAACACAACATATAAGAATTCTGAGACAAAATCAGAAGACCAAACATAAGAATTTGCAGGGTAGAAGAAAAAGCTGAAATACAAGCTAAAGGCATAGGAAATCTATTCAATGAAATCATAGCAGAAAGCTTCCCAAATCTATGTAACAATATAGACACCCATGTACAGGAGGCATTTGAATTCCAAATAGACATGATCAGAAAAGAACAACTCCATGACACATCAAAATTAAATACCAAATACAGAAAAGAAAGAAAGGATAGTGAAAGCTTCAAATGATACTGAGATTCCACCTCATCCTGGTTGAAATGACTATCATCAATAATACAAAAAGTATGAATGCTGGTGAGGATGTGGAGGAAAAAGAACATGTCTACAAAGTTGGTGGGAATGTAAATTAGTGTAACCCCTATGGAAAGTAATATGGTGGTCCTTTAAAAACTAAAAATAGAACTACCATAGGATCCGACAATATCACTCCTGGACATATATCTGAAGAATGTGCTTTAGGATTTGATAGAGCCATTTGCAAACCCATGTTTATTGCATCATTATTCACAATAGCCAAGTTTTGGAAACTGCCCAGATGCCCCACAACTGATGCATGGATTAAGAAAATGTGGTATATATACACAATGAAGTTGTATTCAGCTATAAAGAAGAATGAAATGATGATGTTTACAGGTAAATGGATGGTATTGGAGAACTTCATGTTAAGTGAAGTAAGCTAGGCCCAAAAAGTCAAAGTTCTTAAGTTTTTCCCCCATTTGTGGAAGCTAGATCTATAAGTTAATTGTGTAAATTTATACATACATACATACATATATATGTGGATATACATATATAAAAATAGTATAGATATATAGTGAGAAAGAACAAAATTGAATTAGTGAGTCTGAGGGGACTATGGGAGGTGGGAAAGGGAAAGAAAATATTAGAGAAGGAAAAATATTGAAATGACCCTTGTGCATATGATTATAATACACTGCACAGTAGTATAAGTTGATGAGTATTAGGGCAGTATGGTGATTTAGAATAAGTAAGGAACAAGAGAGAGGCAGTAAACTTCATTAAAACATGATATATACAGGCCTAAGTCACCAAGGTGAAACTCCCTTGGACTATCAATATTCTTTTAAAAATAATGAAGGGTAGGAGAGAAAAATAGGTCTTTTCTGAGGTTGGGTACCAGTGGTAGGGGAGTAAGCAAAAGGAAAGGATACCAGTGGTAGGGGAGTAAGCAAAAGGAAAGGATGAATGAGGGTGAATATGGTAGATGTATTTTGTATCCATATATGAAAATCAAAGAATGAAACCTGTTGAAATTTTTCTAAGAAGGGAAAGGGAGAAAGAGGGAGAACAACTGAGGAGGTAAATCTAGCTAAGATACATTGTAAGCACATATGGAAATATCAACATATCCCCTGTACAAATATTACATGCTAATATAATTTTTAGAAAAGATAAAAGCATTATAACAACAACAAAAGTATATTCTGAATCTAAAACTTGGGAGTAAACATGTAATAATGGACACCATCCTAACAATGTCTTATAACTTAGAACATTAAACAATGGCAACTTTTGGTTAAGGGCATAACTAGTACTGGACACTATGCTTAGACACTTCATGCATTATCTTATTTAATCCTGTGAATTAAATATTGTGACCTTGATTTTACAGAAGGAGGAAATGAACTCCAGAGAGTATATCACCCTAGGTTATGCATCAATAACTAGGAAAGGATTCAAATTTGAACCCTGGTCTGACTCTAAACCACTGTTCTAACCCCTTGAAGTGTAACTTCCAAAATCAATGATCATCGGAATTTGAACTGACCTGAATGGTCTCTTATTACAAGTACCTTAAAAGGAATTAAAGGGTGGTTCTTAAAAGTGTGGGGTTGAATCTTGGCTGTACAATTTTCTTAGCTTCATATTTTTAACTGTGTGATAGGGAGAATATTATCAACCTCATAGGATAGTTCCTGGGTTATCAGAGAGATGACAAATGATACATACAAAGCAGTGTCTGGCATGTAGTAAGTTCTCGATAACTATCAGTCAATATTATTATTATTAGCAACATCATTATTATTATTATTTGTCCTCACGAAATATTCACACCTCTTTATGTGTGAGTGACACATATGATTATCTAGAGTTAAGATTAATGCCTCCTGCTACAG
The DNA here is from genome assembly GCF_047511655.1 of Castor canadensis. NCBI lineage: Eukaryota > Metazoa > Chordata > Mammalia > Rodentia > Castoridae > Castor > Castor canadensis. Next base: position 34,197,418 of record NC_133404.1, on the reverse strand, counting down.
GCAACTTATTACCTCCTTTTGAGATCCATTTTGTCATTGGAAATGTCCAGTTATTAGAATATTCTTCCTAACAGTCAGCTGAAAATTTCCCTTCTTACCATTTTTTGTTAACAATGCTCTGCATCATACAGAGAAAACAACCAAGCTTTTGAGGACCACTATTTTATCTCTGTAAGTTGTTTTCTAGCCAAGAAAAAATCATAATGGTTACTTATATGTGTTTCGGCCCAACAATGTCCTTCCTATAATTCTGATCAGAATTATTTCCTACAGGTGTGTTTGGGATAGCCTGCAAAAAAGCAGAATTATGTTCATCCCTACACTGGGTCATCTAGTATTTAACCAAATTCAAGTTCACATTGCTTGCTTAGTCAACCACAGTATGAATGTAAGCTTAAGTTAGTCAAATTGCATTGTCCTTGTGAAACTCAGAATTTGGGCCCAAATGTGTACTTTATATTTACCTAACAAAGTAAATATAAAGTACCTGAAGTAAATTATTATTTTCAAGGTATTATAATTTCTTTATTCTTACAGTATAACTATTTCTCCAAATATAAGCAAAAATAAATATATTAACTGCCATTCAAAACTAAAACCTATGGAGCAATTTCTTAACGGCTTTTGTGAAAGGGATTTTAATTAATTTTTAGGATGACTAATTATTCACCTATTACATGTGAAATTGTAATATCCTTTTTTATATCCAGACACTGCCATGGTTCAAAAAACAGCTAGAGTCTATTTCTTATTTATGACCATATGTAATAACCATAATCTTGACCTGTCTCTCCCTCCCCAGCCTTACAATGTATGTCTGTACTTGCCATCTAGTCCTCGTGATGTTTGATTTGCTCAGTTCCTTCTCACTTGCTTGCTTCCCTCCTCCCTTTTGTACTTCCTCTTTTTCCATCATTTCCTCTTTTTTCTATAAATTTGTTTCAATGTCAGAGGTTTTTGTAGTGACATAAGGCAATAAGCATCGTCTAAGAGATGGAAACTCAGAGGAAGGTACTAGAAAACAGGATTGCTTCATTTTACCTTTTAGTAAAAAATAAAACCCTACAGTGACTCAACCCTTTCAGTTAGCATTTCTCTCTTTTCCTTTTCAGAATTCATCTAGAAATAACCTTTCATTTCTGTTGTCTCCACTGTCTTGCTTTCCATTCTGTCTTCAGTGTGTGCATTCAGTTTTCAGTATGATGTGTTGTTCGATAAATGTATTGAATGCTTTCTACTTGTCCTCAGTACTATAAAAAGAGGGTTAGGTGTATTTAATTTAACTCTCATCACAATTTTATATTGTAGGTACCATATTTATTCCCATTTTTGAGATAAGGACCTCAAGATTCAGAAATAAGATTCTGAATTGCAATAAGTTAGTGGCAAAATCAGGCCACAGCACATCATTTGCTTAATTCCAAAAGCATGTTATTAAATGAAATTATAAAATCTTATTAAGCCTTCTGCTAGGTTGAAACATCTGATATTAACATCAGGAGATAAATATATTAGATCTTAAATCTCAGAAAGACTCTGGTAATGGTAGTGACAAAAGAATATGGTCTTTCCTTTTCCATGGCTCTCCATCCAATGAAATAGAGTGAAAAGAGTATAAATCCAATCGTGCATCCACTTCAGTGTAGCTTTGTGTTCAAATGTTTTCCATTGCCCATGTAAGTTTCTGTACATTGATGACGAGAAAAAGATTTTCTATACTTGAAGAAAATAAAGAAAATGCTCTTGAAAAATGCCCAAAGTAAATTTTTTTCTTAGAAAATAAGACAAAATTCAAGAATAAGAAAGGAAAACATACATTCAAGATAGTAATGTCATTAGTATACTTATAAAAATTACTATGCCCATATTTGCTTAATTTCATAATCAGCATATGTGTTTCTGATATTATTCAGTATACTCTCTTCTGCTTATCACCATCAACACCCTATCTGTATTCACACTCCTTCATTAATGAATAACTTTTCTGTTTCCTTTCCCAAATACAGATCAAATCGCATAACTTCCCTTGCCTTCCTATTGCCAATGACAGGATATAACTACCTATAAGTAGCATAAGAAATGAGAATTTGTTGAGCTGGTGTCTAAAAAAATCTTAACAAACGATTATATCTTCTTTCACTTAACACATTTCTTTTTTCTTTCTTGCTCTGGTAATAATATACATTATATTTGCAGAGATAATTGCATGTTTTTAATTTAGTACATTATGATCAAATTTTGAAAATATAGTCAGCCTTCCATATCCATGGGTTCTGCATCTGTGAATCCAACCAACCATGGTTCAAAATATTTGGAAAATAATTGTAGGTATGCTGAACATTCACAGATCTTCCCTGATTCTTCCCTAAACAGCTATTTACACTGCATTAGGTTATACAAGTGACGTAGCCATGCAAACGATATGAGAGAAAACTATAAATTATATGTGAATACTATGCCATTTTATATAATGGACGTGGGAATCTACAGATTTTGGTATCTATGGGGATCCTTAAACAATCCCCCACCGATACTAAGGGACAGTTCTCTTTGGGCATGTATCTTTGGATAAGACTTATAAATTCTCTGAGCTTAAAAAAATCTCCCAATTGGAAAAATAATTCTTTCATTGGAGGATTCTGTCAGCATTAGATATTGACACATATGTACAAATTTACAAATCTACACACATTTATATATATATATATATTTGAAAACCCACATACAATCATATACATTTAGAGATTTGTATACATGCAGACATATTTACAGAAGACGTGTTCATAATAGAAGCTTAGAAACAGCAGCAGTTGCTATTAATTTTGTTGTAGAAATGGGTGCTTTCTAATTTATTATTATTGTTACTGTTATTATTATTATACTCATCATTATTGGATCTCTTCCACCAAGTTTGGTCTTTGTTCCCCTCTGCTCACTCTCTGAGTCATCCCAACTCTCCTTATCTATGGCTATGATAAGATTTTTTCCCTTGGCTGTAATTGCTGGCTTATATAACTAGCTGTTCCACTAACCTATGATCATCTCTAGGGCATACCCAATCCAAGTTGTGCTCCCTGGACAGAAAATGGCAAGTGTTTCCCTTTATCAGATTCAGAAAGAGTACTCACTCCAAAGTATTTTGTACTCCTCAAAGTCATTGGGATTAATTATTTGACACAGAAGCACCTGAGACTGACAGTCTGTCTGCTGCAGCTCAGTTTTCTGTACAAACAGGAAAATTACTTCCTGCAGAACTTAGGGTCCCCTTTCTGTGCAGCAGTCTCTGAATTAAACCCTCCTTAATTTTTCAATACCTTAATTCTCCCATTTCTCCAAGTGCTTTCAACTTCATTTCTTATTAAAACACACACAATCTTCCTCCTGATGTCTCTCTTTTTCTCTTTTACTATTTCATCCACCACATCCCTTTTTCACTGGTGCCTTTTGTATGTCATTTCACCTGTCAGGTGGCCCACCACCCACAGCATCTTGCTCATAGTCTCTTGCCACGAGGAGACTGTGGTCTCTTCATTGCTGTAATCTAGCAATGAAGATTTGATTCAAAATTCCATGGTCTAGAATAGACATAGGAAACAAAAGAGGAGAGATTTTCCTCCACTGCACATCATAATTGCAGTATGTTATTTCTGATAATGAGTTTATAAGAGAAAGACAAGTGGTGCTATTTCAAGCCTGTTTGGCAGTGGGAGGCAAGGGCTCACAAGGTGTCCAGAGAAGACTTTATCAGGTCACCCAGCCAGACACATGAAAGAGCAATTTCTCTTTCTTAGCATTAACCCTCAACTGGGAATTAGTGCAGGAAGTCCTGGTTCTTCACAAACACTCCAGGATAAGGTGATAAGAAGATTACAAGTAAAGCCTTTCTTTAGCCATTCCACATCTCCTGTCAGACAGAGCAAGTTAAATTACAGGGCTGGCCACAAATTTATTGATCATCCACTAGCTTGTAGTACTCAGGGTCTCAAGAGCCATGCCCACTATAAGTGAAATCATCTCATTCAAGTTTAATTTAGCAAGGAGGGCTAACCAAGTTCAAGGAGGAGAGTTTCTGAGACCTGGCTCTTAATCCCTGGTGCTGAGCTCAGTTTATGCATCATCTTCATCACTGAGTACTTCCTTACTGCCCTGGAGAAGTGTTGCGAGAACACACAGATGACATTACCCATACTCTGAAATGACTTGTACATGTCTCTATCAACCCCATCTCCCACCCCATTTTAAAAATCAATGCATAGAAGGCATTGAAAAAAATGACATTTTTTTCTACTCAGAATTATGTGAGTGTTCGAGATGAAATATTGGTTAAGACTATCACAGTTTAGATACCCTATTCTTATTTATTCATACGATGCAAAGTTTTTTTTTGTTTGTTTGGACTCTGTTCTCTTACCCTTTAGTGACCCTCTTTCAGCCTTTAGAACATACCATGTACTGTAACAAAGATATAAATTCTTTGAATGGTTTTGATAGTCCAGTCTTCATACAAATAAGATAGGACTTTTTGAGGCTATCACAGAAAAAAAAAAAAAAGATAAATCATTAGAAACCCTTTAAAATTCTGCACATGACACTCTTCTTTATTAAAAAGACCCATTGTAAATTGGAAAGTTCCAAAGTCTTTGTGGCAAGGGAGAATGAATTATAATGACATCACTAGGTCGTGAACTAGGCCCACTGGCTACTTTCCAGAATGAAATTGACTAGGAGACATCAGACGAGCCCATTCGTAGCACAAGACATCTGGGAAGCAGCCAGGGAATCGAGGTTCAAGCCCCCTATTTAGGACACACTTCCTCTTCCTCTTCATCATCAAATCTGATCAGTGATTTCCCAGGCCAGGCCTCTAGCCTGACAATACATTTCAATTCACATTCTAAAGAACACCCAAAAAGTTCTTTGTACTCATTCTTCAGTGAAAGACCTCATGAAAGATATTAACATGTCGACATCTGGCTGACACCTTTGGTACATTTTTATCATGTGGCCGGTGGGAAGCATTTTGCCTTCAAATAAGCATAATTTGCCATTCTTTTCCAGTCTCTTTTTTGTGTCTCTTTCAGCGTAATAAATGGTGTCTGAAGCCCAAGAGAAACTCATTTCTGTTAACAGATCATTTGTAAACCTTTAAGGGCAGCTGGTGAGAAAGGGGCATTTTTTTCTTCTGCCTTAACTTTCCAGGTTGTCTCTCTAAATGCAAAATGACACCTCATTCAAAGCTTTCTGGTGTCATCTTAATCTCCCTTATTTTACACCTTCTACCTTTTTGATATTGCTATAGACTACATGGAGGCTTTTTACCTAATACTGTAATACCTATTATCTCAGGCATTTATGTACATAGACTGTTGCCAGCTAAGAATAATGCAGATCAATTGGATGTCAGCAGCCCAATAAAGTCAGCTAGTATATATATATATTTTTTTCAGAGTGGAAAAAAAAGGTATCTTCCCACCTGAACTTACAGCCAATACATTTCAATATTAATATATTTTATACATTCATATGATAACGTTTTTCCTTTCTTACGGTTGTATAGGGAAGTCTCACTTCTTTCTGTGGAGGATTATTACCTGAGGGGGTTATGATTACAGATACTTACTAAGACAAGAATAATTGACTATAAAAAACCTTTTATGTTCCCACAATTATTTTAGCATTGACTAAAAGTGTCAAGAAAATCAGATTTTATGAGCAGGCCCCTAATTTTGCCTTCATTTATTTTTTTATCTGGCTTTTTCCCCCAATATGATTTTATTCTGGGATATTTGGCAATCGTACAAAAGAACAATTTGTTACAGAACCTTTACTGAATGGAAGTTCTATAATCCAAGCATAACATCAAGTATCAAGTAAAATAAAAATGTATGAGATCAGCAAAGGGGACATGCTCCAAGGTAAGGAACTGATCTAGGGCCTAGAAAAAAGGAAGTTTAAATCAAAATCTGACTGCTCAGCTATGAAGTAAGTGTGTGGAACAAAAGGTCAAATGGAGCTCTGACCTGCCATTCCCTCCACCCACCAATAGGTCAGATCCTGTCATCATGGAGCCTATTTCCAGTAAGGCACAAAAAAGGATAATTGTGCTTCCTAAGACATAGTATGGACAGCTCTAAAGGACACTTGAGGGTAAGAAGGTAGAAGTACATTGGTTCCTTAAGGAGAGGCTGCAGTGGGAAAGAGAGGGAGAAATGACAGACCCATTTGACCCCTGCAAACAAAACATTCTGTGATTACAACATTTGCTGCTATCCTTGCCTTTGCTGCCCCAAATATTAGAAACAATGACAAGTCAGAGATCACAAGTGGATATTGTGACCAAAGGCATGACTGCAACTGGAAAAAACTCCGACCAAACAGGGAGAGAAAGTGTTCGAGTTTCACTGCTCACTGATGGGGAGTGTTTGCCAACTGCCTTCCAGCCTTAGCATTTTGACTTTCTCTAAATGTATTGTTTTTTCAGATAGTACAAGAGGCAAAGGAGAAGTGAAAATGACACAATGTCCATTTAACTCCTATAAAGAAAGTCCATCATGGTTAGCTCCTGTCTGTACATAGTGGGTCTTAACTTTTTATATATTTCCCTGAAATTAATAATCAGGGCTTATAATTCAAGACAAAAATTATAGGGACCTCATACTCTCAAGCCTCTAGTGAATGATCAACTGGTAGAGCCAGACACCTTCCCTAGTTGATGTGAATAGAGAGCTGCTACTACTGACCACCACCCTAAATCTCATGCCTCATTCCCCCTCTCTCTACAGAAGGAAAATGGCAGGGATAGTCTCTCAGTCATGAAGAATCCAGGTTCATGGCAAGAGGCATTTCTTCCATACATCAAAGTTAACTGAAAGGCAGAATGGGGACCTTGAGAGCATAACTTGTAGATCTTGATGCATTTCTAAGAAAAAGGAACTAACTTCTTGATCCCCAGCAGAGTGCTTGCTAAAACTGAGATGCTATATCGTATTCCAGTGCTATGACAGGAGAGAAGAACATGGTGAAGATTTTGTGTGACCTCAACACATGTCTACTTGAGTTTTGAGGTGAAGTTCCCACTAGGCTGTGCCCAGGACTGCTCAAAAGGGATCTTTAGATACAGGAAATCTACTAGGAAAACAATTACTGTAGCCCATGAGAGAGGGGCCAACTGGGTCTGTTACATAAACTGAACTTGGGAAAAAGAGGTAGCCACTTTCTTCCAACATGGTCTCCCTGGCCGCAACATACAAAGAACTCAGAGGTTCCTGTATCTCCATACTAGGAAATGCTGAGATTAAAGAGGGCTCAAAAGGTTGCAAGGCCAGTGCAGAAGGAGACAAGAACCTCTGAGTATGTCAAAAAAGGGAGCAGGATCTTCCAAAAGCTATAAAACCTCAGGGAGAATGAGTATGTCATGAATGCTGGTCAGCAAAAAGGGTGACACCAAAGACTGTGCCAGACTGAATGTTCTAGCAACGTAGATAAATCCTTCCTCTTTTACCCTCTCGTCTGACGTACTCCATCCAACACCAAAAGGTCAACCAAAGACCGGGGAAGTGAGAGGTGCCTTCAATTCTTCCTGGTTAGAATCAGATGAGTAAATGTTGACCAGTGAGAGATAGAAGGATGAAAGTGTAAAGGAAATTTCTTGTCTTCATTTTTGAATCCAAGCAGAAAAGATCTAGTCTGTTTTGGCAGCAGCTAGAGGAGAAGAAATCTGAAAACCAATGTAAAGATTTAGTTTTAAGATGGGTAAATTGAAACATCTTAACCTATTTCAGTTGTTATTAAAGTATACCACAGACTAACCAATTTATGAAGAAAAGAAATTTATTTCTTGCATTTCTTGAAGTTGGCACATTTAAAGGATCTGTATCTTGCAAGAGTTTTCTTTGTACATCAATTCATGATAGAAGACAGAAGAGCAACAGAACATGTGCATGAGAGAGAGGGGAAAGGAACCGCTCTCATCAGAAACCTCCTCTTGTGGTAACTAACCCACCCCTGTGATAACAGCATAAATCCATTCATGAGGACAGAGTCCTCAGGATCCAATTATCTCTTCAAAGTCTCACTTCTCAACCCTTTTTATTGAGAATTTAATTTCCAACACATAAACTTGAAGGGACACATTCAAACCATAGCACTAAGTTTTAGAATGTAAGAAGGATTAGAAATCTATAGGATCCTACCAAGTAATTGTAAAGGAAACAAAAGGGAGGGTTGACATACAATGGTGGAAGGTCAGGATTGGGATACAAAATAAAACCATAAACAGCAATAAAAAGGAAACTGTTTCATTTTGTACCCAATTTAAGCTTCCTCAATAAACCAGTTACATGTCTTAAGAATTTAACTATTCTACCTGCCTTCTGACCTGTTACATAATTTATTATAAGCAACAGGAAGACTTAATTGGGTTGTTAAGGGATCATTTATCATATAACTAGTTGTTGCTGGTTAAAAAGCAACGTGTGACTGCTTTGTAAAATTTAGTTCCATGAGTGGGAAGAAAGTTCCTTGTGTCTATACAGAATATTACTTATTTAGCTGCCACTTCTTACTGGTCTTTCCCATTGTCAGGTTTCATTTAGAAGGACAATTATAGGTACCACCTATAAATAAACACATATCATGCCTCATACTGAAAATAGACCAGAAATGATACCTGGCGTTATATATTCTGCCAAGTCTCATTTGATACCTCTGGAAATAAAATGACAACTTCACTATTTACCATCTATTTGATTGAAGGAAGTAGACAAGTAACACATATAAGGGAATTATGCTTTGTTTTAGAAGTTTGCTGTGGTGATCTGATTTATCGAGCCATTTACAAGGCTCTGTGGCATTTGGTGGAATGTATCCATAACCACCACAATGAGAAAACAAAAAGCAGCTGAACACTTGAAAGTCCATGAAGAATAAATTTCAGCAGTACCATTTGGTTGATACCTTTCTTTTGTTTATTTCCTACTGAACACAACTCCTGAGCTCACAACCAGAAGCAACATGCATTTCCATTTCTCTGCCAACCCGACAGGAGAAGTTTGTTTGTATTGGCCTGTGAGCTTAGACACCCAAGCCAGCCTTGACTCAGGGTATTAAGGCCTATATGACTTTTCTAGTCTGTAACCCTCTACATATCAGCATTTCGAAAGGTAAGCATGATCTTGATACACTGTTCTGTGTCCTTACCTCTTTAGAATACCTCCTTCTCGCTCTTTGACCTGGATTCTTGGTCTTTTCTGTACTAAACAATAGTCTCAAGACTAGACAATAACTAAATGTGCTAACATGACTATCATTTTCACCAGACTCTGCTAGGATCCAGAGGAAATATTCCCATTATTTTGAATATTTAGAAATTAATTGATTCATGGAGTCACTAAATCCTGCTTGAGTCTCAATGACCATAGTACTAGTGTCTGGGAGACACCTAATTCTTTTCTTCCTCATCTAGGAAATAATTCCTTCATAGATCCCACAGGTAAGTGGAAGATTTTATGCAGTTATAATCAAAACATTATAAAAAAAACATATATATCCTTTGCCAGGAGTGGGAAACCTTGAGTCTCACATTCAGACTTTGGAGTTAGAATGATCCAGCTCCAAATCCTGACTTGAGTTTATCCAATGTGTGCACGTGGAGAGTCTTTTCAACCATTTGCACTTTATCTGTAATGTAAAAAAAATAATAACTTCTTTTATTGAATCATTTTAAGGATTAATAAGGTGGGCATAGGTGAGAAAAGCACAGGTTTGATAGCAGTGTTGCTCTTGGTTCAAATCTGAATTTCAGCACTCAGCAGTTGTCATCTGTGGGCAAGTTACAAATATTTAAATTCTCACTTTCATCATCTACGAAATGATCCTCACTCATAGTGACCAAGGCATTGAATGATTTTGGATATTCTTTTAGTTAGTATTGACAAAGTGTTTAGCAAGTACCTGGCCATGGTATATGTTCAAGGCCATTATGAATTATACTATGATATAGTATTGTTTCTGTTACTATTCATAATAATCTAAATAATTATGTGAATATTAACATTCACCTTAACAGGTTTGACTTGGAGCCAGACATAGAACATTGACAGAAATCTAAATCCAGAAGATTGAGGGACAAAGTACACCTGAATCTGAATTGGCCACACAACCATCCAGGAGACCAGCTACTCTTTATTTTCATTAGGAATTTAGAAAATCTCAGAATCCATGTTACATTGTCAGGCACCAGAATCTTCCTGAGAGGCTCAAAGTTGAGTAGGTGGTAGAGACAGGATTGCTGTGTTTGTCTAATCTGGAAGAATCAATACTATTAAAAGAAATCCATTTCTTTAATAGTAGGATCAAAAAAGGCTCAGCTGGTTGTCATGGGTAAGGTGGAAGGTGTTACCCATGTACCAATGATTGGTGTGCAATAAGCTGTAAAACAGAAGATAAACTTCTTCCCCAATATCAAGTCCATAGTAAAAGGATAAAAACAAACACAACATTGTGAACAAATTGAATGTGAAAATGTTGACTTTCATTTGTGTATGTAAGGAATTTTAAATTTAAAGAAATATGGGGAATACCATTATAAAACAGCCCCTAATTCATCTAATAGTATAATCAAAGTAAAATAAATATACAAATCTAGTATCTCTAATGCAAAGTATGAAGTAGTAAATGTTGTTGAAGAAATCCACAATATACAATTAATAGACAGAGACTATAGGGAGGGTTTCCTGTATAAGGGACCAGAAAGAACTCTGTAGAGGAAGTGGCATGTCTAAATTACTTTTAACTTCTCTTCCTCACTTTAATGCCAACCACTAAGCCTCTTCTCATGACCACAGAACCAAAAGTTATCCTTTCCAGGGACCACCTACTTCCCTTTCCCTGCCTGGAAAGCATGGTAAGACTCAACATCAAGGGTTATCTGATATATCTTTCTTCAACAAGATCTAGCCCTTTCTTATGTAGGAGTACACGTCTTTCTGTCAAATACTATGCTTTGACATTTTTGTTCATTACCATATTACCTTCCCTGTCTATCTCCCTAGACTGTGGTCTCTGTGAGGGCATGGGCAATGCATATGGATCCATAGTGCCCATGGATTCAAAACCTTGTTCAACGAATGAACTCTGCCTCTCAAAATAAACAAACCTCCCTTGCCTTCAATGAATAGGAAAGGGTGGAAGAAAGAAAAAGGCCTTAGTTGTGCATGATTGCCTAATGACTGGTTATTTAATTTAATCACCATGATTCAAATATTCCCACATTGCATTGTGATCTCTTTTTGCCACTGTGGACACTACGGTTCAGAAAAGCTAAAGAACTTGTCCAAAGTCACAGAGCTATGAGCCTGAGTCAATGGGATTCAAACTCAAGTGGTGTCTTTCACTGTATGCTGCTTCCAAATGAAATGCAGTGGTAGAGCAATGTAGAAGCATAATCTATGAATATTACTGGACTCCACTTAAACAAAGTCTAAAATTGGTCCCTCATCCTTGTCCTCAGTACCACCACAGAATTTCATCTTTAAATAAAGGTTGTGTTGGACTGAAGAACATGTTTCAGTCCCCTGAGAAAGAAAACAATGATGATTTTTCTCTTTCTCCCTCTGTCCCCTCTTCCTCAATCTCTCTCCCCTCTCTCTTTTTTTCCTCTCTCTTTCTCTCTCTCCCATGCAGAGGAAGAGTAACTTCCTAAAGTGATGATGCTGATGCTGGGATGCTGGTTTATCTCCTCAAGAGTCGACCTCGGCTTTTGACATAGTATGGATTCAGATTCAAATATGGTACATTTTCTACATCATGGGAAATAAGTCAAGTTGAACTCAGAGATTAACAAAGTAATTCTTTCTTTTTTCATGGAATTTGGGGGTTGAACTCAGGGCTTCATACTTGCTAGGCAGGCAGGCACTCTACCACTTGAGTCATTCTGCAGCCCTTTTGTGTATTGGGGTATTTTTGAGATAAAAGGTTTCATGAACTATTTTCCAGGGTAGGCTTTGAATCATGATCCTCCTGATCTCTGTCTCCTGCATAGCTAGGATTACAGCTGTGAGTCACCAGTGCCCAGCTAACAAAATGATTTTAATGAAAAATTGCGCATCCTTTGTAATTTAAAAAACTAGATATTGCTTCAACATTCAGTAGTAGAAAATAACTTGCAGTAACCTATATGATAGATATTCTACATTTATTAAAAATATATTTCCAAGGAATATATGAGCAAGGAAATATGGCTGTGATATATTACTAATACAAACATCAGATTACAAAATGTGTAAAAAGCAAAATTCTAGCATTATGAAAACTATACATAAATATGTATATATTTGAAGAAAACACTGTAAAATATATAATAATAGTAGTAGCTAGCTTTCATGGATTATATAGCTAGTGATTGTTTCTACAGTTTTCTAATTCCCTACTATTGCCATGGAAGGCTTTTGCAAGCAAGAAATAAGTTCAGCTTGTGATGATGTACTCCTGTATTCCCAGCAACTCAGGAAACAGAAGTAGGATGATCATGGTCTCAGGCTGATGGGCAAAATGACAAGACCCTATCTGAAAAGCAAACTAAGAAAGCAAAGAGGTTAGGATTGTGGCTGTAATGGTAGAGAGGTTTCCTAGCAAATGAAAACCCCTTGTTCAGTCTTCAGTGAAACACACATACACACACACACAAGAAAGAAAAAAACCAAATGTCCTGCAGGTGGAATCTTGCAACACTTCCTAGAATTTTTTTCTTTGCATTTGCTGCATCATCCCAACCATTGTTATTGAGAAGAAAGCTTCAGAATGAAGCAGATCTGAGTTTGGATCCATTTTTCATATTTCCTAACTATGAAATCTTTGGAAAACTGCATTCCCTAAGCTTCAACTTCCCCATCTGATGAGGATTGAATGGAACAACATATATCAAATGAACACAGACACTGAGCTATAATCCAGTGGGAACAGAAACATGTTATTACCTTTTCTTTCCTCTCCTTTGTGTACCCATACAAATGTACTGATCCTGGAAAGACCAACTCATATTCTGGTTCGCCTACAAAGTCTTCCACTCCATCTGGCCACTCATAATGGTTTCAACTTCTAAAAATGATTGAAGAATTCATTTAGTGCATATATAAAATGACATGAAGTTAATGAGTACATAAACCCCTTATTAGCAGGTATTATTTTCCAAGACCCCAAACAGATGTCTGAAATATTACATACACTGAATCCTATATATAAGGCTTTTCCCTATAAATGAATTTCTATGAATAAAGCTTAATTTATAAATTAGGCTCAATACGATACTGCAAAAATAACTAATAACCAATAAATGATGATAATAACAATAAAAAACTATTAATAAGCTAATGATAAAGCTAGTAATAACCTAACAAAGTCTTAAAAATACAATGTAACAAAAATTATCTGAGTGTGCTCTCTCCTGGAATTTTCCCCTCACTGTTTACAGAATGCAATTAACTGTGGGTAACTGAAACCACAGGAAAGGCCATCATGATCGGGGGGGACTCTTAAGGTACCATGCCCCAACAAAACCAAGACTGCGTTATGTACCCCCACCATCCACAGCTCTCATTTTATAAAAAGTTTTTCTGATGGAAAGTTGCATTTTTCAGAGATAAATTTTAGATCTTAAAGTAAACTTTATGATCAATATCATAAAGTAAATAAAGTAAATACTTGAAGTCAGAGATCACAATTCCCTATTGGTTCACCTAGAATATGCTGTAAAGCTGTCAGTAGCCTGTGGGTGGTACCTGGTGACTCAATTTGAGTTGTCAAGATAGAATGTTACCATCCCAAGTTCTCAAAAAGCCCCAGAATTGTCCTGATTCCTGTCAGTCTGTGGAAAAGTACCAAGAACATAAATTGGTGAGTGCATTTGATAAGGAGAAGTGAAGTAGATGGGTCCACACTTTAATGTCTTCTACCTCACAGATCCATCAGCCAGGTGGATTTCATGGGGACTAGGTTTCTATTAGGGAGACACAGATAAAGAGAAGGAAGACAAGGTTCATGTAGTAATTCTGCTCTCCAGTATATTCTTACAAGTATTTTCAGTTTAAAGTCATTGACGTGTCAAATCAAATTATCAGTTCCTAAGCTTTTAGGCCACATTGTAGCAAACCAATGGAATGCATTTGTTTTACTTCTGAGAAACCACTGATTCCTTTATTCTCATACTCTTACTTGACTTCCAAGCAATGACCTGCATAAGTTAATATGTTTTGATTCTCCATAACTGAAAACCAGACATTTAATAATACATCTCTAATGCTATATTCTTCTCAGAGCTCCTTTTGAAAACTTAAGGAGAAATTAATCTACCACATTTATTTCTTCCTGATGGTGTTGAGAATGTAATAGGGATAAATAAATAGGAAGGAATCATGTGTTGAGCTCTGGGTTGAGATCTGCTTTCCTTAAAAATGTTGAAATAAAAAACGCACTGAAAAATGCAAGGAAAAATCCTTTTTTTATTATATTATCCACATAAATGAAAGTTTAATTGTTTAGTTTCACCCAGGTTTTTTTTTTAAGGAAATTTATAAACGAAGACTAAGGTAAGAATTTAAGAAAACTTCGGTCATAAAAGTAAATAAGATTTTGATATTAGAGAGTAATTAATCCTTTGTTCATGTTTTGAATAGCAAAAGAGGGAGGGTTGTTGGTTCTTTCACATTCAATTCTATTGACCTGCCAAAATTTTAACAGAATTTAGTAACATCCATTATTTCTTTTTAACTGTAGCTCCTGCTGTCCCTTTTATGAGCTATTACTTCTGTTATCTCATGTTTCTTTCTTCCTTCACTTTATTTGCATATCATAAAAATGCTGAATTTGTACAACTTTCAGGTAATTATTTTTATGAGCTCACAGGAGGTTATCTTCAATGCTATCACAAAGCTGTCTGGTGGTCAATGAATCATGAAGATTTTTTTCATAATCCCCTGTTCAGGAATACTTCAGAGGCACAGGTCTTTCTATAGAAATGCTCCTAAGAGTTGGGAGCAAATGGCATTCTTGCAACCTTGGTTGTGTTTTCTTAAGTATAAAAGCAATCACATATTGCAAAATAGTTGCGAAGTAGAAATACATGTAATGGTTTATTCCCCCATCCTCATAAATATTGTTAACATTTTAACTGATATATTTCAGATATAGAACACACATATACACAAATATAGACTTTTTTACTCTGATTTATTTCAACTTACACTAGAAAGAGAACATTTTTCTTTATCACCAAAGAGTTCACAAAAATAATTTAATGTTATTTATGTTTTCATTACCTGAATAATTTTAGTTATTTAAAATTAGTTTTTAGACTACTATGGATTTCATCTACTTTTTAACATTAAAAGATATGATTTGGCGTAGTTTGATTTACTCTGGTTATGCATGTTCTCCCCAATGCCTAAATCACACACAATTAAGACTCTCTTTTAAATTCAAGGAGTTTACATTGTTTAATGTGCCTTCCTGAAATAACAGAAGGTAAGATTTAAGTTAAAGAAAAGCACCTTTATTCACATGAGGTGGTAGTTTATAGGTGAAATGCTGGCTTGTATCAAGAGTCAGCCATGCAGAGCCTGTCATTCTGGAATCTGATTCACAAACCTGAATTTGAACTTCTGGACTCCAGAGCAAACTATCATTCCAGCACCAAATCCTGCCCATGGATGATTTCTTTGCTGTGAGTCAAGAAGGGATTTTGCATTTGTTCATGAATGGAGAAAAAGCTTAAGAATAATATTTTATGACGCATGAAAATTATACAAAATTCACATTTCAATGTCTATCATGAAGTTTTATTGGTCCATGGTCAATGCCATTTGCTCTTGTATTGTCAGTGGCTTCTCTCTCACTATAACAGCAAACTTGAGTAGATGTGAAAGAATGCATATAACTCACAAGGGATAAAGTACTGACTATGGTCACTTACAGAAAAAATAATTTTTGTGATTCCCCACTTTAGATGATTAGGCTCTATGTAGGGTAGCATTAGAAAAGTCTATACGCATTTTCTATCAGCCCTCAATCTAAACCCCCTTCTTATTTTCAGTAGGCTTATTGGTGCATGTCAAGGCAACAAGAAGTATTTTCAGAATATATTTGTTATCAGAGCTTCCTTTGAACTTCAGGAAAGCCACCATCTTGTTTTGGTTCACTACTCTAAAGCTTGGTGTCTGCAGCATGAAACACTGGTAAGTTCTTTAAACTTCTTGTTATCTTGAAACAGGGCAAGACCTTTACCCAATTTATTTAGTTATAGAGGAGGAGGATGAAAGATTGGGTCCTAAGTGTTATTCAATGGCATGACACGGTTTTCCCTGGAAGGCAGCCAGAACTGATGCTTATGAGGTGTTTGTCTGATGAACTGTACCCCTGTGACACTAAGCAGAGTCAGAAGGAGGTGGCAGTCCATCTTTCTAACTCAGGTTTGATTTACAAATCAGAAGAATGCACAAAACCCATGGAGGCCAGACCCACCCCTAAGACAGTCTAACTAGGAAATAATGACCTCAGCATGTGAATAACCATTTGGAAAGTGGGATGATTTGAACTGTTCTTGAAGTATATTATAGAATTTTCATGAAAGCAAAATACAGCCCAGGCAACTGGTCACTGTGCTGTTTGCTTTAGTAACTGAATTTCTGGAAAATAATTATTAAACAGTGTGTGGGTTTCAGAGAACTGATCTAATTAAAGGAAGCCATGTAGCAAATGAATGGAAACTTCTAACACAGTTCACATAAACAGAAAAAAAAATTGTGAGGAGAGAAACACCATGTTAAAATGTCTCCAGGACTAAATATCACATTTAGAAATACAAGATGAACTGAAATATTTAACAAGAAATTCTCATATAACAGGATTTCATTATTTCAGAAAATAAATGTCCCCATGAGTTACTTCTTGTTACTCTATTCTTCAGTCTTACAGAGTGACTGTAAGTGTATGAGCTCTGTATAATTTAAAAAAGCTCCAAGTACTGATTTTAATTTTGGCCCTGAAAATTCTATAAGATTTTTATAGACGCATATAGGGTGTTTGGCAGTGTTTAGATAAAGTAAAAAGCTAGATATCTGAGATGGGCACAAAATGTAATGCATTTGTGTTACTGCATTGAATTGAAGTAATATTTTAGTTTTCCAATTAAAAATTAGTATATTTCCTATAGAAAAATTTGAAAATAGAGAATGAAACAAAAATAACTTCCATAGTCCCTCCACTGAAAATATTGCTATGCATTATTTCTTTAGTCTTTTGCTGTGGTATGTTTTCACTGTTGTAATCCTACTTAAAGTTCAGTGGAAACTTTTGCCTTTTCACCTTAACTGTACAACACAATTTCAAGATAAGATATTTATAGTTATCCAGAGAAAGACTTAAGGATAGATATGCAAAGTGTTACAATGTTTGGAAATTAGGAATTAGACTAATTTCAAACACCCAAACACATTTTCTCAAGTAATAAAGTAAGTCAAACTTTTGCAACTTTCTTTTTTATCTCATGACTTCTTTTTTGGCCAGGATCTCATAGGGTCTGGATGAAGACCAAAACAAAAATGAAATAGTGGGGAGGCAGGGATAAAAGAAAGAAAGAAAGAAAAGCCAAGAAAAAATGAGAAGGAAGAGCCAGGGAATTGCAAAGAAAATACCACATTCCCAAAATACATCTGGTCCTGCTGAGAGTAATAGCATTTGTGTAAATGTGTAGATACTCCCTAAGCTGAATTTTTTCAAAAGACTACCTCTTTGATACCTATTGAGTTAATACCACACCATATACTTTTGAAAGCAAGTGAAGAAAAATAGATCCAGTTCAGAATTCATTATTTAAATCAGAAAAGACTTGTCATTTAATTTTGTATTTCACTTTATCACTTTAATTTTAATATAGGCAAATTAGCTGTGAGGAGAGTATCAGTGCATGAGTGTTGTATCTGAGAGAGAACTTCGTACCATGATTTCTTCCTAAGCCAGCTGATGGGGTCCAGAACACAGCTGTGACCCGTCTGGGAAGTAGCCTAGCCCAGCACAAAAATCATAGGCTCTGATGCCAAAGGGACCATTTGTTCTTGATGCTTAACCCTCTCTAATTTGTTACACTGTCCACAGCAAGTTTTTCCTAAAGATTTTCCTTCCTAAAAAAAAAAAAAAATCTACGTGCTTCAGCTGTGTTCACCCATGATACAAAGACCCCCAAGTGCTCCTTGCTGTCTTCATGGGAGAATGTGAAAATGTAATCTGAGCTTTTTTTGGTCTATCTCTGCAAAGCACCATCATAACATTGAAGTGTAGATTTACAGCCTGCTTTATGTATATTTTCTTAGTCCCAAGGCCCCCCTTTTCACAGATACATACACAACATGTCATATAGAAAATATAAATTGTTGATCGTACAGGCACTTTCTTCCTTTTTAAACCTTTCCAAAGGTCTTTTTGTTAAATACACCCAGATGCCTTTTGACAGATGAGGGGCTAATTGCTCTGTGAATTACCTCTATCGATTCCTGTTTCATGTTGAGCCAAACAAACAAAAGATATTAATGCTTTGAAAAAAATGAATGATGACCTTTCTCTGCAAACACAGCTTGCGGTCTCTGATTATTGGTGATTCCGGAGAGCAGCGGTCAATGGCAATAGCTGTAACGCTATGATCACTATAATAAGCTTGCCTGACCTTCTCTGCCATGTTAAGTGGTTTAAATTTATTTGCCCAACAACAGAAGAGCTTTCATTTAAAGTCACAGAACATTCAATTCAATTTAAAGATGTAGTATCTTCTTTGCTCCTCTTCCTTCTTGTCTCTTCCCCATTCTGTACTCCTACGTGCCAAGTTTGAAGGGACTTTCACTACTGTAAAATTAACATTACACCTACAGGACACACACCATTCTTTCAGGCTGTTTAAGACCCTGGGTGCCATTTTCTTTTTTGATTTGTTCTTTCTTGGATTACAACATTGGAAACACTTTGTTTCTTTCTCTTTGGAAGTTTCATTCATTAAGATTTTTTTTTTCATGGTACTAGAGTTTGAACTCAGGGTCTTCTTCTTGCTGGACAGGGGCTCTACAACTTGAGGCATGCCCCTACACTCTTTTCCTTTAGTTATTTATGCAGATAAGATCTTGTACTTTTTTTTGCCTGGGCAGGTATCTGATTATTATCCTCTCACCCAGTCCTCCAGTGTAGATGGAATAATAGGTGTATACCACCATGCTTGGCTCAAAATGCAGATTTTATGTTTTAGATAATTTGAGCAGCATACAATGTTAAGAATTCAGGTATCATAGAAATAAGCTCCCTAGCATGAGGCCTGGGACCCAGCTCCATTTTTGTCCCTAATTAATGGGACTTTTTTATTAATCTTTTTTTGTTGTTGTTCGCAAAGGAGGACAACTCAATATGTTAGGAAAGACTGAGCCCTATTACCTACCTCAGAGCATTCTTCCCATTGGAACATACTTACATTCCAGACCTCTCTATGTGAAGACAGTTTTATATAAATGGAAGGCTTAAAACTTGGCAGCTAAGATAACATAGTAGAGGAGGCCTTTAGGACTTCCTGACCTTTTTCTCAATAGGGCTTTATGATGGTGAAAATGTGAAAATCACAAACAGTTAAAACCTGGAATGGTTAAGAAGTGAATGCAGCCCCCTCCCATGATTTAAATGAAAATCTCTTGAAAAGCGGACCCCTGACACTTCCACCAATTTCCTGGTAAAAGGCATGCCAAAAATACCAAGGAAGTAGTTTCTCTAAGAATATGTTGTTCCCTGTGCTATAAGATCAAAGCAGGAAGCGAAGAAAAAAACACCACAAATAATCAAAAGGCTTCCTGCTTCAGTCTGACATTCTCAAGTGGTTAGATATTCATTTAGAGAGAAAGAGACAGGCAATTTTAGGGTAACACTACTTACACATTGTCTCTACTTTCCACTCCAGACAGTGACCAATAATATTACAAAGACATTCTTTAGCTATGCTCGACTTTCCTCTGTTAAGTACCATGAGAAGTTTAAGAAAAAGTGAGGCATGGTTCCTTCTCTTGTCAGATTCCTCATTTCCCAAGCACCAGGCTCTTAGTCTTACTATGTTTACAAATGCTATAGACTTTCTCTTCATAGAAGGACTTTCTACATGTCTTCCCTTCAGTCTTCAGTGTCTAACTGTAATGTTTTCTTAGTCCATATTCACTCTTTAAAAATTATTCCTCCTTTCCCAGAATGCCTTGAATAGCAAACTATTGATGATTCAATACAGTGCCAGTGCACAATTTAATCTCTCTACTTGGCACATCTATTTTATGTACTGTTCCATTTGTCTCTTCCCCCTGGAATTTGCACTGTGTAACTCAGTCCTTGCCCAAAGAGCTTGTATCTTAGTAGATGTCCAACTGATGTTTGAGAATTAATAAACAAATGAACAAACTTACATCTGTTAACTACTACTATGCAATAACCCATTCCAAACTGTAATTGTTTTATACAGATATGGTTTATTATGACTTATGCATCTGTACTTCAGTTGGGGCTTGGTTGACTATCAGTGCCAAGCTTGGCTGGGATGGCTCAGTTGGGATGACTCCACTACCCATGTTCTACATCTTCCCCTTGGGAAAAGCAATAATGCTCAGACATACTCTCACGGCCATAGTAGAAGCACTGAAGGAAAACAGAAAATTACAAAGCCCTGTAAAGCATAATCATGTTCACCTTACTCTGTTTGTCACAGGAATCCATATGGACAACCACAAGTCAAGGAAAAAGTAATACATTCTTGCCCTTTGGTCACATGGCAAAAATCACTTATCACAGAATATTTATAAAAGGAAAGATAAAAACTGGAGCACATCAGTGAAATCAAACTGATCAAAAAGGACATGTGTATAATCACATGAAAATAAGAATAGAGAATGTGGCTACCAACCATGACAGCCATTTGGCCAAAGTCCAATATTAACTCCTTTATCTTCTTTTTAACAATGAAATGCCCAGCATCTTAAATGTGGTCCATATATACTTACCAAATTAGTTTGGGTCATAGGTATTAATGAGAAAAATCACAACTGAGAGACTCCTGATACATTTACTATTATGTGGCTTTTTTTAAAGAAAATATTCGTGATGGGCAGATGTGTTATGAACACAAAAGGAAAAGTGAAATGGTAAATGTTTAGCTTTGATAACTAAAGATACTTTTACTCTTATTCACATATTTCACCATGGAAGTTGGTTTAAAAGTTTTCAAGCCCCTACTAGGAACATACGTTATGGACTTTTCTCCTGGATGGCTTCTCATTTCACTTTTAAGCATGCTTGGAAAAATGTCAGTGTAGGTTTTTCCAGGACTTCTTTACAGAATTTCTACTCAATCACAGAGTTGATGTTAAACCTCTAAAGTCAAGGCGTTGATTTACCAGGAAAAGCATAGTTAGCTAAAAAGCAGAAAAAACCCAGGCAGTAATCAAGCCCTGTGAATTCCTGGCCCTCTTCCCTGGAGGCCCAGTGAGGCCCACTCCATGGGCCAACCCCACACCATGAACACTGGATTGGTGGTCCTCTTATCACAGAAAATTCCACCCGTGCAGCCAAAACATACAGAAGGAAGCACACAAGAAAAATGTGAACATAATATGCAGGCCTGTGAACTGAGTTTTATGAAAAGCAAATTTAAAAAGAAGGGCAATTTTTCTTAGCTCTTTCAAACTTCATGGAACAACACATAATGGGATGAATTGCTAATAAAGTGAGAGTAGTTATACTGTTTAGTGGCAAAGTAGACATCAAAAGGCACCTTTCAATATTCTAATTTTGCTCTATAATCAGATAATATAAATTTGAAAGCAAAAACATACATGTTTTTCCCATGGTTTGACTTTCATTAACATAATAAAAGAGTTGTATATATTAAAATATGCAAAGCAAAATATTCAAAAAATTTCTTTTTTGTTTGACTTCAAGTTTATAATAAAGAGGATACCAGAACCCTGACCTGTAGCTAAGGAATATTAAGTTCTTTTAGTGCACTTGTGTTTCAGAATCTAATACTTCACATTTCTGTGAATGTAAGCACCAGATGAAAATGTCCACGCTCTTCACCCAGACCACAACTTATTTTGATATGTACATTATGTTTTCATTTCTTCTCTTTTCTATGTGTTCATAGTTTCTCTCCATTTTCCACTAAGAGTGAATTTTTAATTAGCCAGCTGAAAGTGTACAAATATTGGATTCATGGCCTGAGACAATTTAAGCAACAAAATTATGATAGACTTCTCATGACCATTGCTAAATTCTTTCCAGTGTGACCCTAGACCTAGAAAATGTACAAGTCTTAATAAATGTAATGCAATTATCAACAACTTCTTATTTGTAGCCTATAAAGCATTGGAAATTAGTTTGTGGATGGTAATTGATATGGTGCAAAGTCCTCATTCATTTCATTTTCTGTGTTCTGTCATACTACTCTATAATATGACAAGGCATTTGGAGAATTGGAGTATAGATGGGAAACCAATCTGCTTTCTAAATATTCACAGCTGCAGCTTTTGGTAGTCATGCTCCTTTTTCCAGTGGATTCTAAAAAGAAAAATTCATAAGAGTTATTTTGCCATAAAAGGGAATCAGTTCTGAAGTCCAGCTTCCCAAAGACCTCAGAGGCTGAATGACCACAGCACTCCCCAAGGCCCAGAGCACAGACTCTAGTTCCCCTCCCACATCCCTGCTCCTAAGAAAAGTTTTCCCACTAGCTCAAATAATTAAAAACATTCTCATAATAGAATATAAAATTTGGATGGCTTAAATAGGAGCCTGTATTCAGGAAAAGCTATTATATTGCATGTTTACCATTTGATAATACAGCAGATTTGAAGCTATCACATTTGGGATTTCATTGGAAACACAAATAAGTGTGCAAAGGTAGTTGCCTTTGTTTGTGGTTGTTGTTGTTTATCCTACCTCTTTAATTTGTTAACTCACATTCAGGAGAAACCTGAAAAGGCACAAGACATCAGCACATGTATAGTCACTGGGTGTCTCTGAACTGGAGCCTTACTTCTTAAATCCTGTCTAGGTAAATTACCTTTCCAGTGTTGGGTATTTCCTTTTAGGAGATTCCTTAGGAATTGCCTCCAGGGAACTGACTAACTTTTTAATGGTTCACTCAGATTAGGAGGAAGGAAATGTGAACTCCTCCGGGGGGAAAGGCACTTTGCTAGGCCGTCTGCATCCTGTAATTCTTCCCAAGTCCGTGAATCATGCTTCTAAGACTCCTTTTCAAGGGCATTTGTCTTCCTTTAAGAGAAATCCAAAGCAGTAAAGATGAGGTTTAAAATAGGTTTCAATCAAGTCTGCACCATAAAAAACAATTGCATGATTCTCACTCTCTACTCCAGAAAGGTTCTTCCAAATCTTTACTTGCACACCTTTCCTTACAGTACACCATACATGAGTTGTTCATGCTCTGATGATTATTTTTTGTTTCAGAATTAAAGTGATTCTTCATATCATCTCTCTGTCTTTGCGCTACAATTCTTTACCACTTTTCTCATTACAACCAGCCATAGAGACTGATTCATTTATGTTGTAGGCATTGGAAAAACTAAGCTATCATATTCTTCAAATCATTTGAGATAGAAAAATTGCATTCTAAACAAGGTATTTGGTAAAATATCTACTGTGTAGACAATTATACACTATTTTTGCACATCATTCCAAAAAAAATGACCACTTCTTGAAAAGATTCTCTGCACTGGGTAGAGTTTATCAGAGATTGAAACATTAGACTATTCAAGCTTCAGTTGTAGTATTAGGTAACAAAGGTTTACCATACTGCATTATCAACAGCTCAATGAATTAACTATATTTTATTGAGCATCTATTAAATGGTGATGTCTAATTTTTTAAGCTCTACCCAAAGTAGAAAAGCCCCTGTCAATATGTGCAAAAAGACAAATGTATAACACATGGAATACCCACAGAACGTATAGCACCATGGTTGATCACTGATATAAAACTTTGGGTGATAACAATGTGTTGGTAGGCTTATCATTTGTAACGAAGGCACCCCTTGGGTGTGGGATGGGATAATGGGGAGCCCATATGTGTGAAAAACAGGGGATGTGCGAGAAATTTCCCTTCCTCTCAATTTTATTATAAAACCTAAAACTGCTCTGAAAAATAGTATTTTAGAAAAAGATTCAAAATGGGATCACACAAAGTAAATTTAGGCTGTATTTAAATTAACAGAACACTTGAGTTGGATAGGGAGTCTACCAATTCTGAGTTGTCTGTGGTCCTTAACCTGTAAGTCTCTAGCAAATCAACCTTTTCTTTTGTGAGTGGTGTGTGGGAGCTCTAACAACCAGTCTGACCTAATTTAAACTCATTTGTAGCAAAATATAATCCACATGGATATGCAGTGTGCATAGCCTTTATTTCTCCTCCACAGGAAGCACCATCAAGGACGTTAATGCAGACATATTAATGGGTGCTGTCCAGCCCGACTGCTGATGGTGGGTATATGAATATACCTTACCTTCCAAAATATTAATGGTTCTGAATTCCAAAACACTTCCCACCTCAAGAATTTTGGACAAGGGACTGTGCACCAATGACATTGAAATATAGAAGTAGGAAAGGGAGAAAAAAGGATAGAAAGCAATTGGGTTCAATTTTATCCATTCCCTGATTTCTTGAGTGACTGTATGCCAGGATTTTCATGCAGAATCCCATTACTACTATGGTAACTTTTTATTGAAACTTATTGTCGGTATAAAGTACAAAAATTTAGTAGTATCATTATGACCTCTACTTAGATACAGTTTTAAGATTTTTTAAAATATAAATGTCTACAGCTCAAATTTTGTTTCTGCAAGTCTATTCCAACAGAGTACCAAGAAATATGTCATTCTTTTTTCTTATTTTGGGTAGAAAAGTAGGCATTGTGAAACTGAAGATTTAATGTATAAATTATGAGTTTGTAAAGGAAAAGAAAGGAAGGAAAGGAGGGAAGAAGTGAAGGAAGGAAAGAAGGAATGGAGAAAAAAGAAGAAAGAAGGAAAACATGTCAGTCTATAGTATCTTCATTAAAATGTTTCTCAATGTTTAATGTATCTTAAAGAAAAGATGTCATGGATACATTTTAACACTCTAAAACTGCAATCCAATCATGTAAAAGCATAAATTTAAATCTCAATCATTTGGGAGAAAAAATTTAAATATCCTATATTTTTGTTTAATGACGATATCTATAAAAATCTGCTGTCTTACAGGAATCCATATTATAGAGATTATATATACAAATATTTTATTACTTATGCATAAAACATGATTTGTCGGGGGATATAAACCATGGCTTTCTCAAGTATCACTGCTACTTGATTGTTCTGAGTATTGGCTTTCTGACAGGGTTTGGAATGAAGCCATTTTTATTAATTTAGTTATTTTTGCTGATATAAAAGGCCGTCTATCATGTTAATGATGTATCGGTCTGCGGTCCCACCGAACAATAATTACAGAATGTTCCTAATAGTAAATCATTTGTCACAATCACAGCTCAGTACAACAACCTTTTGTTGAGCAGGGGAAGACATTATCTGAATAGCAATACACCTTTATGTGAACCGATTAGAGGGCATCCGGCCAAAACCTGAGAGTCAAGTATGAAATGTCTTTCCCCAAATCTCAGCGCAGGGATGTGCTTTGGGACCTGCTGAGTTTACTCCAGTATTAGCCTACCTGAAAATGCGAGGCTTAACAGGAACCTAAAGAAAGAATCTTCTGTGAAAGGAAGAGAAACAAAATGATCAGAAAAAGGAAAGTGTCAAAGGTTTTACTGTCCTGTCTTTGTAAACAAGAACTAGACAAATAAAAGATAACAATGATCAAGAAGAAAAGTTAGGGTAAAAAGAAACCATTGATATGTAAATTGACAGTTTATTATCAGAATAATAGATTCTCTTGTGTAAAGATTCATAACTGGATTTCAATTTTTGGGAGTATTTATCAATCATAAGAAAATTTATTGAATGTTTTATAAAAACAAGACCATTTATTACAGCATTTTTAGGTTCAGAACAGAAATTAGGGGAGGATACCAAGATTTCCCATATACTTCCAGTTCCCAAGCATGCAGTGTCACCCCACTATTGCAACCCTCGACCAGAATGCTATGTTTGTTATCATTGATTATCATCAATGACACACCGTTAAAACCCAAAGTCCTGAGTTCACATAAAAAACTCTTTTAAGCACTTCATAAGCATTAATTCCTTTCACAATTCCAAAAACAACTGTTGTCAACTCCATTTTAGGGGTGAGGAAACCAAGGCACAGAAGACCTAAGTCTGATAGCTAGGAAGTATGGAGCAATATGGGCAATTTCTGAGATTTGGCCAATTTTATCCCCTAACTGGGTTGATTCACCACTACTGATTGGAACGTCCCAGTGAATCGACACCACAGAAGTTTATTGGTGTTTGGTGAGATCATGTCTAACATACTAGGTTGGTAACCAACAACCAGAGGAGAAAAAACTAAGATTTCAATACAGGTTCAATGAGATCAAGCCTATTTGAGATCAAGCATATTGTTCCACAGCCTTGATCCTCAAATTCTATAGGAAAAGCTGCCTAGGGTGGTGAGTAATGGAGTCAGGTATAGCTTTGCTAGAGTGATTGTGGTTTTTATAATAATGATAATGATAGTGGAAATTAAGGTTCATAAATTTGGGGATTAAAAAAATTTCTTCACTTTAATGGTATATGCTTCTAGTTTTCATTTTTAAAGACATAGATTCCTGATAGGCAATTTTGTTGAGAAAGGAATTTGTTCATATACAGGAAGAAATTCTAAAATGTGTTCATTAAGCCCAATGCCTTGAACTTGGTCTCAAGACATATTAAGGAGGGAGCCATCAACAGTAAAATGCCTTTAAAAGACTCTATTGCAGAAAAAAGAGATTTTCTTAAACATTCAAAATACTCCTAGAAGTCTCTACAGAGGAAAGTGGTGTGAAGTCCAAAGTCTATGCTTCCCAATTTTGTTTGGCTTTAAAAAACCACAAGTAGAGCTTTTTCTTTCTGATCATCCAAAAGTGCATTTGTAAGACTCAAACAAGCATTAAGTGGAATAACTTGTAAGTGTTCACTCTCCATAGATTTTTACCATTTCTTTTATGATATAGAATTGTGCCAGATGTACCCAAGGATCAAAAGAGGTAAGCTGTACTTGTTCTTCCCATATCTCATAGTGAAATGCACAGGGTTTTAGACTTTTGACTCCCAATGCTAATAAGAAAGAAGTCCTTGGCCAAACTTGAATTAGTTATCAAAGGGTACCAGATGCCCAAAGAGTTGACTTTTACCAAGCCTTTACAGCCCTTCCTTTTCTTACATTAGCCAGATAGCCTTATTTTAGACCATAGAGCGCCTCTGAATGGAACCTAGATCAAAGACTGAGGCATCCTTGATATAGACATAACTGCTTTTCTAAAGGGGAGAAGCTATGCTCCCGCACCCCCAAAAAATCAAATGGCTTCCTCTTGCCCCAACCCTGCTGTCCCCCACCCCTATGTTCTGTCTAGAAGAAAAATCCCTCAGCCACAGTGGTTGTTTTTATTAAATTCTCCTCAATAAAAAGCTCAGGCAGGATTTATTAGGTACTCAGGGCGGACGTTTAGTATTTCACCAGTTATTAAGTGAAAATCAATAGAAAGCAAAGAAAATGGAAGTCACTGCTCTGTTAGCGCACCGTTGTCGCCCAGATATTATGTCGGCTGTCTTGTAGATTCATGACGGACGAAAGAGGCCGGGAGAGAACTTTCTGCTTACATTGCAGGAGCCAAAGTGGGGTTATTCATTAGAGCAGGCAGCCGGCCAGATGGATTTCCAGTTCAGTTTTACCATTTATCTTTAAAACGCCTGTATCGAGTGAGAAAGAACACTGATATTACGTGATATCAATGGCAGGTTTATGTATCTAAATCAGGATTTATTGTTATTTTGTTCCAAAGACCTTTTTTTCTCAAGAAATACCATTTCAGTGGAAGAAAATAATAGCTAAAACCTTGTCAAAGATAACCTTTCATGCTGTCCATGCACCACTCGCTGTAAAACAAATAGAACCCAGTATATAAATAGTTTTAACCACATCCTTGCAAATCATTTCTCTTGAATCTGTTTCCCTCTTTTCAATATCTATTTCTTTTTAATGTCTCAAGCATGATTTTTGGTCACTCTGTGTTTTCTTTTGCTGGGAGTTTGACTCTAAATAATGTCAGTGATTGTTTTAATTTTATTTAAGGGCCATAGCTATTGTATCATGCTACACAGTGTTCAAAAAGCATTCTTTGGAAAAGCAAAGTGGTCTGTTGTTCTTTTCTTTCCTGGACTTAAAATGAGCTTTAGAATCAAAAACACTCAGAGTCAAAAACCCTGAGACTAGTTCAGGGTCTTTAAAAGCAGGATACTTCTTCCTTTTACTTGAATTGATTTGGGTCTTAGTTTTCAGTTTTCCGTTCCTTCTCATCTGAAGGGAAGATTACAGCAGACCTGCCAGATCAGATCTTGAGTTTTCCTAAGTAACTAAGATGGCCAAAAGCCAGAATGAACCATTGTACACGCTTTATAAATAGCTCTCAAGAAGTAAAGTACAATCCATGTATTTGTAAAATGTCATTAATGACACTTTATGATTGGGAGAAAAATTGCATCTGGGTTTCAATTGGAGCTCTTGCTAATAGGATATGTGAACATGGGCTAACCTGATTTGTTTTTTTTTCTTAGCATTTGTGAAAAGAGAAAGTAGGTTTAGTATTACATGGATCAATATTAGATAGTAGCCAGAAACACATGGTCATTTAAAGTTCAAAATTCACTGTAAGGGACAGTAACTTGGAAAATTCTCTAAATAGCAAATGAATCTTTTTATTCCCATAGGACAAAAATGATATTATGCTACAAAGTAAGTAAGGAGAAGTATAAAACAGGTTAACATGTACTTGTTCCCTGATATCTGCTTAAGCAAATTATTTGATCAAATTGAAGTACTTGTTTTTATCACAAATCCTTGCTTCTATTTTCCTATTTGGACATAGGCATCAATTTGTTTCAAGTCTGTGTTTATAATCTAAAGTTCATTTTCTCAAATAAAAACATGGGAAAGTCTCTCTTATTTTCCTCTACTTTAGGTAAGTCATTCTAAAATCCTGTATGTATTCCTACATGTGTTCCTGGACCTGCTGATGGGGAGGTAGTCACGGATAGTGGCATAGAAAATTGGTTTTGAAATTAGACTGCGTAAGTTCAAATGCCAGTTCTGTCACTGACTGGCTCTAGGATGTGGGCAATTATAACCAGTTGCCTCAGTTTTCTCATCTGCATAATAAGCTTAATAATCTTGTAGAAAGAATTTTACCAAGAATAAATGAGTAATACATACGTTCATAGAATATAATTTGTCTGATCTTTAGTCTCCCGTGTGCTAGTCACTAGTTATTCACTTTGGATGTACAAACTTGAGAATATAAAGTTTCTCACATGATGTTTTGGTTTTCTACCAAAAGAGAGGTAATCCCACACAGGATTCAATGAATCCTCTATTTTCAAATTTACCAATGTATTTAGGTAATGCAGAAAGATAGAGTTTAAGGTTGTCACAATGAGAAGCTCCCCTTCATCAAAATTTTGTATTCAATAAATTTGCTTTTAAAAATATTTTACATAATATCAACATCCAATCTGAGATAATAATAACAGCAATAATAATAATCACAATGAGCATAACCACAGTATTGATTTATTAATAGCTGAAGTGATTCAGTAGTCATGAGGCTTAATGTCTGATTGGGGACCTATTTATAGACATCTTCTTAATTTGTTGAGCAGTCTAGCTATTTCATTCTAAGCAATAACATCAGTAACACACGCAGTTATGAGAAAGAAATAATACTGCTAATTAATATGACTTGGGCAGTGAGAAAATTCAGGCATGAAAGCCAAGAAAAATCAGTCTATGCCTTGGATTCATTGTCCAATGAAGATTTGTCAAACCATTATACATTTTTTTAAATAGTGTAAGTCCACTAGCCTTTCATCTTGCTCACCTCTCCAGACTTCAGGTGTCTTCATTGTAGAGTGGGGGCAACACACCTTCTTTATTCACACTACAATTGAGAGCTGAAGGGAGTGAACACAAAGCATTCATTAAAAGAAAACATTACTTTGTATCATCAAACTGGTGGGGAAATCAGTATAATTTTAAAGCATAGTGATGTTATGAAAGAGTAACTACTGTCTACTTTAATGCCTTTTCATAGGCACTTCTGTTTTCTTCCATTAAAATTGTATGAGGGCCAAAGACAAGGATGTTCAAAATGTAATCTTATGTCAGGATGCGTGGTCCCCAACCTTCTCCTCTCCCTTGTTGTCCGCAAAATATGGGCTGAGAGTTTAAGATGTCTGTACCTCGTGTTTTCCATTTGCCACATGGTAATGGCACTAGTGAGATAAGTAGTCCTTTCTTGTGTTTGAAGTGAGATTATACATATTACGTGCTTAGATTGGGGCTTAGCAAACATGGAAATTTTTATATCATTCTCTTTCAAAAGGTATAATATTATGCTGATTAGTATGGAGGAAAATTATCTGATATCACTGAGCTGATGGTTGATCAAGAAATTCAAGGAAGCACACAGGTAACTTCTGTATGGTGGGATATGAAAAAAGGTACCTTTTTATTGTTACTTCTGTTGTTTTGATTTTGTTAGACAGGATCTTCTGTGGGGCTCAGACTGGTCTCAAACTCACTATTCTTCTGCCTCAGCCTCCAGTCCAGCTCACAGCCTGACTCTTTGGGGTAATGATAGGAAAAACTGCCCGTGAAAATGATATCTAAACTGAAAAAGTCAGTATGGAAGTCAGACAGCAGAGATAATCACTATAGACCTATGGTGTCCAGTACAAATCTCAGTTGTAATGACAGAATGGTCCATAGCTGCACCATCCAATATGGTGGCCATTAACTACATTCAGCTATTGGAGGCTTGAAATGTTGCTAATCCAGCAGAGGGACTAAGTATTTAGTGTTATTAAATTTAATTTTTTAATTAAAATTTAAATAGCAGCATGGGTAGCACAACTTTAGATGGAAGGAATAAAGTGCAAAGATCCAGAAGATGAGAGAGTTTTAATCTATTGGGGTTCTGGTGTTTTTGAAGAACAGAGAGAATTCATGAAGGATGAGACTTTAGGAAATTAGCAGAGGAAATGACTAGTTCACTGAAAAGTTCAGGCTTTTACTGAGACCCTGGCAAGTCACTGAAATGGCAATTGGGAGAGTGATGTAATCAGATTTATATTTTACTAAGATTTCTTCAGCTATAATTAAAATGAAAGCTGAAACTATAGTTTACAAACTTTTCTGATAACCTGGCCAAATAGAAAATCGTTATAGATATATCGAACTTCAGATCAAATATGGTTATAGATATATTGATGACTATATTTCCTTTTATATAAGTTTACTTATTTTGTCTTCCACTCAGCAATCAATGTTCTTGCCACTATCTCCTTACTACATCATGGATGACAGAACTGATCAAAGTGAACCATTCATGTGACATCAAGGCAGACTCATTCACGAGAAGCTTACATAAATCAACTTCTAGAACAGCAGCAGGTTACTTGCAAAGAAATGCTTAAGGGTCTTTTTCCAAAATGTGACCTGCCTTCAGAGCCACAAAAGCATCCTGTCTTGGTCCCATGGGCCAGGTTCCTCACTTCTGGCCCATTAGTTATCTCCTCTTGTGATTGCCTGTGATCGCACAGAGCTCCCTCATGTACCTAGAGTGATGAGAGATGAGCCTGCCTCCCTCGGCTCTCACTCATGCATCTGAATGCATCCTGTCCTTCCAGACAAGTGGCAAAGAGAACCTGGGCTAGACAGGTGTATTCACTGCAATATGCTGACAGTCGTTGGCTGCTGACCTGACTCTTCGTGACAGGACTGAGCAGATAAAAGATGGCATTTTTCCAAGTGACAATGAGAAAGAAGCCCAGACACTCTGCTCTGAAGCCAGACCTTCTCTCTCTCTCTCTCTCTGTTTCTCGCTCTCTCTCGCGCTCGCTCTCTCTCACACACACATACTCATACAACTTTAACTCAGCAATTCTCTCAGCAAGAACATTTCAAACAAACACTATCATCTGATTTGATTAGATCAAGTCATTTTCTCTCCTTTGTAAAGACGATTATTAATAAAATCACACTTCCTGAAAAGAAAAAAAAAGGCAGGGAATGTAAATGCAGGACTAATTTAATTACACACTGGCACTGTAAGACACTAATGTAAATATTCTGGTGAGCAGGCCTAAGACACTTGAAGTAATTACTTAAGGGCTCCCTTTCAAAGAAACTCTTCCTTTTTTATTAAATGCCTTTTAACATTAGCACTTTCTTCCTGACAAATTAAATGAAATTTCATTACTCTCCCTGACTTAATGGTATGAGACTCCCTTGGAGGTGTGAGTTAACCCTCCCCGGACGGCTGACAAGGGCTCCTACATTCTGTCAAAATGCCACTATCCTAACACACAAGAGAAAGGAAGATGCAAAGAATCCTTTGTCTTTTACCAGGGCTTCCAGGATCCTTCATTCCCTTGATGTTTTTTCAGCTGTGACCCTTGCAAAAGTCTAAGAAACCAGTAGCACCGTTGTTTTTCAGAGCTCTTAAGTTCATAGTTAAAAAAAGAAGAAAAAAAGTATCACTCATTGAAACTAATAATGATGACATCAAGAATAACAATAGTAGTTATATACTACTTATTAAACATCTACTAATCAATTGACCTTTTTCTTAAACATATTTAAGCCCTCACAAAACACCATAAAGTATGTATGTTAATATCTCCATTCTAAAATGAGGACATTTAAGTAGAGAAGTTAAGCAAATTACC
The DNA here is from genome assembly GCF_047511655.1 of Castor canadensis. Lineage (NCBI taxonomy): Eukaryota > Metazoa > Chordata > Mammalia > Rodentia > Castoridae > Castor > Castor canadensis. Next base: position 34,164,431 of record NC_133404.1, on the reverse strand, counting down.
CAAGGTAACACAGCAAATAAACAGCAGAGCTGAGATCCAACCCAATCAGCCAGTGATTACCACACACTTTATACATATGTTCATTGAATGCTCAAACCTGTATAGACAGACTAACTTCCATACCCTTTATATGTTTGTACAAATGAAGATTCAAGACCATGCAGTTCATGTGAATTCAGGATTTCATATCAGTCACATCTTGTAGACAAAAGAGCTTCAAATTCAAGTTTCTAAAAGGTGACCCCTGAAAAATTTTATTTCTAGACTCACCTTATTCTGCTTGTAAAGGAAAAAAGTACTGTATTAACATACTTTAGAAAAGCAAAAAATGAGCCAGTGATTACTGTAAGATTTAATTTATTTTTAATTTGTTTAGAATACAGTTGTGTACTTGACAATTCCAGAATAACTATACAGGAACCGTGGGGGCTGAAGTCCATGTCTAACACTTCTCATTATGAACTAAGACTAAATCTGCATTAATTTTTCTTAGAACAACCGTTAAGAAAAGTCTACAAAATTGACACTGCCCAAGTTGTTTTTTCTATTTTCTTTTTGTTTCTTGGTGTTGGGATTGAACCCAGAGTATAGCTCTCCACTGAGCTATCTCTCACCTCAATCCCAAAGTTGTCTGTTTTGAAAGAGAGTTTGTGATTGAGACTGCCATGGGCACTCTCCTGAGATCAGTGAAACGTTAATGAAAATGTCTTAAGAGTGGGTTCTCTAACTACTGTCTGCGGAGTTTTCCAGTCATCATTTTTACAGAAGACGGTCATATTTTCTGCCCACCAAGTTTGACCTCCTATATTTGAAGACTCCAGTTGCTTTTCTTTGTGTAGGTATAACTAGCCTTCTCACTCTTGCTTCACATTTAATTTCATTCTTCTTCCATGGTTTCACTGCATTCTGAGTTATCTGGACTGCATAAATTCATGATGAGAAAAAATTCTATTTGGTCAACTTTGAATTTCAAGACACAGGATCAATTTTTAACGAGAATGCATATGGACTTGTTCCCCCTCTCTCTCCGACACTATGGTATTTCTCTTAGGCTGAAACTGCTTTCTCTAAGCACAGTCCTTCTTTCTGTCCAGTCACCAGTAGCTCAGACTTCCCCAAGTTATATTCCATCTTCCCCAAAGGGTGTCCTTTCTAAGACCTCAGGCCATGACGAAGAAAAATAATCAGCTGCAAGTTTAGAAGACAAATGTTGCAAGGGGGATTGTTTTTGGGTTCTTGGTTGTTCTTAAACATGTGTAGCTTTAGGGATCAGCATGTCAGTGTTTTGAAAAAAGCAAAAGCTTGAATTTATTTTGGTGCAACAATCAGATTCTGGGGGGGCTGGATCATTTGTTTTCCTCTTGTGAGGTCCAGGTGAAAGTTCATTCCATCCATGTCTGGGTGCTTCTGACAAACAAAAATCAAGGACCCAAAATAAGTATTTTATCTAAAAAATGTGAACTATCCCAAAACAAACATGAAAAAGCACAACTGCCAAATTCCAAGAATAAAAAGATTTGGAGGTCGAGACAGCTCAGGAGCTCGCTGGGGACTAATGGGTAAAGTTTGGCCAGCTGCCCTTAAGGCCTTAAGGGACACTCAATCCAATTGCTGCATCTTAGCGGATGTGAATTTCAAGGTTACACCTGGGTGTTCAAGGGCAGGGCCAAGTGTAATCGGCACTTAGATCATAGATTAATCTTATTTGCCATCTATTAGGTTTGATCCCTCTTCCCTCTCTCCCTCCCTAAAGCCAGGATTATTGTGATAGTTTAAGATAATGGATTCTAACAGAAGAAAGGTCACGCAGGCATGGAGATTTGGAACCTTAAGATAATATGATTAATCTAAAAGCTTCTTTCTCAAAAGGGAGGGCCGCACTTTTCATATGTCTAATTGAGAGAGGAGAGCTGAAAGACCAAGAAAGAGCAACAGAAAGGGAGTGCACAGAACCGAGTCCTTGTCAACAACTGCAATTAATTATCATTGTCAGGATGATCTTTCATTAGTTTTCACGCTAATAAGATAGATTCGCTTCATGCCTGAGGCTGATAAAATCTTTTTGGCAATGTTGATAAGAATATGTCAGTATGGAGAGCCATTCATGGATGTCTTCATTTTATTTTTCTGATTTTCCAAAACTAACCAACAAAGTAGATGTTGCTAAAATTAAAGACATAGATTTTAGGATCCTGGAATGCAGCACAGAGTCCTTAGTAGAGTGGTTGATGTAATAAGTAAATGCTAGCCATTATCAATGCTATAAAAACATCACTGCATGTTATGCATTTTATAGTATGTGGTTTAATCTTATCCCTTTCAGATATTTCAAGGTAACCCAACTAACCAATGTGGAGAGGTCCATAGGAAGAAATTAATAACGATACTTATTTATTGATTGATTGATCATGGTGAGTTATGAATTTATTGTTCTAGAAAAACAAATTATTAGCATTGGGACATCAGCAAGAAAATTGGAACCTAAACAAAAATGTGGGTTCTTTACTATAATATTTTCTACCCATAATTCTAGGATAGAAACTGTTGTTTTTAGTCTTCATTTATTTTAAATACTGAAATATGTTTATCATTGTGGCTCACTGTTGTCTAGGTTACTGAAAATGTATAGAAATACATATCCTTTAGCTTAAAGCAAATATCCATAACTCTATTACTTTTATATATATATATATATATATATATATATATAATATATATCATAATGTGATCTCTGTTAAATTTTACTTACTCTGATGTCCCCACTTCTTTTAACTAAATAAAAATATGCTGTTAGACTGTTCCAAACAAACAAGGAAAAAAATGACCTTGCAGTGAGATTGATATCCTCTCCCAAGATTCAGATTTGGGGAATCAGGGAGAAGAATAGGAGATTTTAATCTGTAATTTATGATTTTCTACTTAGATTCTTCCTTTTAACAAATGGAGCTTATCTGGTTCATTCACATGGGAGAAAATCAGACAACAGGGCCTGTCCTTAAACAAGATGGCAGGGGAAGAGCCTGTTGCTAGCCATACTGAACCATACAACAAATTCAGAGTGATCAAATTATTAGAGTGTGGGGTATGGGTATTGAATACAATCCATAAGGGAATAATATATAAAAATATATGCTTATCACCATTCGTGTTGCTGGACAGTATGAAAGCTGTATGAAATAATTAGTTCTCAAGAATGATTATGTTGCCTAGCATGAAAACCAGCTGTGACATGAATAGGAGGAATGTTTTCAAATCACACTAACATTCAGTCACTTCAGGATAAAGTACAGATAAGCAGGAACGAACTGATGCAGAGCATATGGGAAAAGAAAATGCATTCCTGTGGCAGCAACTTCCTTTTCCTGAAATTTTGAAACTTTTCTTAAATAATTATGTAATTAATTCGCTTCCCACCTTGAAAATATGGTAGTCAGTCACGAATTCATTCTGCAGATTGCCATAGGGGAGAAAAAAGATAATTTGTGAAATCTGGAATCAAACATTATTTTACCACTTTCTGAACCCAATTTTGGATTTACTTTTAAAATCACCATTAGAAGGGGACTAAGGCATAAGGGAGAAAAATAAAGGGGATGAACCAATTCGGGTTATAATACATGGAAATGTCACAATGTAATACTCTGTATTGTTATCTAAAACAAAAATATCTTTTTTTTTTTTTTTTTTACGAAAACAAGAAAACAAAACAGGTCCTGTCTAGGGGTTGTTATCAGTGGAAAGGGGAAGAATATAAGGAAAAGGTGTAGGAGGGAGAATATGGTAGAAATATTATGTGCACATGTATGAAAATGGAAAAATGAGACCTGATGAAACCATTCCAGGAATGGGGACAGGGGCAATAAAGGAGAATGATGGAAGGGATGAATTCAACTATTATATATTGTGAGAACATTTGTAAATGTCACGTTGTACCCCCAGTGCAAGAATAATGAAAATATATATTAAAAATAGAAAAAAGTAAGTTAAAATCAGTTACTTTCAAATATTTGCAAAGTGGGATACAAAAAGACAAAAATATGAGATTTGAATGCTGACTCATGCCTCCCACCTCCTCACTCCATATTGCTAGGATCATAGACACACACCACCACACTGGCTTGCTTGTTGAAATGCATCCAGGTTAACTTTTTGCCCAGACTGGACTCCAATTATGATCCTTTCCATCTCCATCTCCTGAGAGCTGGGATTACAGGTATAAGCCATCACACCAGGCCTTTGTGTTTTATTTTATTTATAAACTAACTTGAAACATTTGAAATAAATAATTCTTTTAGGACATCCTATCAACAATTAAAGAGAAATATTATATCATCATTTGCATTACTAATTTTATGCACAGTGGTTAGTTTTTTTGATTGCTTATAGAAGAGTTAACCAAAAAATGTGTGTGAGTGAGAGACAGCGAGGGAGAGAGAAGAGGTTGTGACAGAGAGAGAGATAAAGAAAGAGAAAGAGAAGTTGTGTATATGTTGTCTCCAACCACTTAACATGCTGGTAACATACTTGGTTAGTCTCATGACTAGCATGGTAAGAAGTTTATATCAAACATGACCAGAGAACAAAGGGATTTACCAAACAAGCAAGGAATTTGCGTTACAAAGACTTATCCATTCTCCAGTCATCTAATCACAGAGTAGATGTTTTGTGGTACAGTTTTCGACTCGATATTTTACTATATTAGAGGTTCAAAGATGAAAACAAAATGTTGAGCTTGTTTCTGAAAAATCTGCAGTAGTCCTGCAGTCATTAAGTCTATCAAAATTTGTAGCACTTTCCACAATACTGATGAAATAAAATGAGTTAATGTAAAAATTTAACTATTGTCAATCCATACTGTGCCTTTCTCCTGTCTTTTTTAGTTTGTTTTTTGACATCATTTTCTTAAGACGCATATGCACACACAAATACATTTACTCATAGCCATCCAAATCATTTTGAAGTCTTTGCTTAATTCTCTTTAAAATGTAATGATGATTGGTGAAATAGATGTATAATCGCACTGGAATAATTACTCATCTATGCATTAAGTCCACGATGAGAACCAAATTTTAAAATAAGGGATTTGTAAGTTAGAAACTTATAAATTTGATATTACAGCAAATGAAATATGTCCTGTCCCTTTAATATGTAAATCTATTGAAATCCAGGCCTTGACATCGCAAGGGGCTCTGTGCTTATTACTTTATGACATTTCCACACTGAAGCGGCAGGAGGGGCTCACATTAATTTGCTTTATGTTTGACTAGAGAGGCTTCCCATCACTATTAGAGCCCACTTTGGGTCCACTTAATTTTAGAGTTGTTGTCAGTCATTTGAGAGTGATATGCCCTGTGGTTGGGAAGAACAAACACATCATCTATTGGGTAATGTTTGGATGTATGGAGGTTGCTGAACACCAACACCCCTTTCTGAAGATAGGGAAAATCAGAAAGTGGGAATGAGACGAGAAGAGGGAGGACTATAACAGAATGGGACAACCTGCCCTTCTAGAACTCTGTCACTCAGAATTAGCTTGGTGGACAAAAACCCACATTTATTTATGTTTTATGTTAGGTGTTGAGGCTCAGGGCTGGCCCTGAGAAAAATTGTAAGACCCTACCTGAAAAAATATTAAAACAAATAAAAGGGCTTGGGACATAACTCAAGTGGTAGAGTGCTTAAATGCAAGGCCCTGAGTTCAAACCCTAGTATCTCCAAACAAGAGAGAGAGGGAGGAAGGAAGGAAGGAAGGAAGGAAGGAAGGAAGGAGAAACACAAGCTTTCTTCTGAGTGAATATATGCCAGTTTGCCTCAAAATAAAGAAACCAAGTGTGATTTTTCAAACCATGCTAATTCAAAGAACTAAATGTGCTGTGCAAAATACATTGTTTTAAAAACAAAATTTCACAACTTATCCACCAGAATATCTCATTATTTGGGATTTTCTTTTTCTTTTATAGTTGTACTTTTTGTCCTTATCACTAAGAATTATAGACCTAATATTACACAAATTAAATAAAGTCCAGATCCTAAGAAAAAGTTTCAAAACCCAAAGGCAAATAAGTACATCAAAATATGAAAGCAAAACAAACTGTACCTGTGATATATTTTATCAAAGGATTGCTCAGATTTCCACAATTCTTTATCCTTTTATGTTATGGGCTTTACAGGTAAAAATTCAAAGTTTATGAAAGTATTCATTGTGAAATCCAAAGTAAACCTTTCCTCTCCTGTCATGAATACTTACATCACTAAAATTGATGGATGTTACTGTTCCATGTATTCAGTGTGTGTGAGTGTGTGAGTGTGTGTGTGTGTGTGTGTGTGTGTGTGTGTGTGTGTGTGTAGGTTTAAACAACCATTTTGATCCACTGAACTCAAGTACATTCTTTCTTGTGTAGGAAGATGATTTGGAATTCTGCTAATTATGGAGAGCAAACCAGAAAAGACACATTAAAAAAAAGTATTCTGTAAAAATAGGTCCTCATTTTCTTCATCTAGTCCACTTTAATGTGTCAGAATAAGTAAACTCTTCTGTTGTGACTTGTATTACAATATTGTCATTTTCATTAATTTTATTAATTTTATTACTATATTTCTGAGAGCATTTCTGCTTTTAAATAAGAACTTCCCATGTAAGAAGAGCTTTCATTTAAGTTCTTAATGAAAACTTGGCCTGACAAAGGGAACATGTGTTAAGTGTTTATGCTTCTAAAACAAAACTCATCTTGTCTTTTTTGTGGATAATCGTAAACATTTAGAATGCCAAGAGGGTAAAAGAAATAAAATCTTTCCAGTATGCCAAATGATTTAATGCTGTGCTTTTCAAGCTGCATACCAACCATATTCTATGATATAAATGAGTAGCCCCAAATTGTCCTAATTAGGTGAAATTCTATCATCAATATTAAAAGAAGTTGGTAAGACCTCACTATTAATGGAAATAAAAAGCCTAGTGCTGGACACTAAGGACCCTTAAAAGTCAAAAGATTTTTGTCCTATCTAGGCCCACAAGGAGAAAAATGATCAAAATCCAGGATGACCTTTATAGAATATCTTTTTTGGGGGAGCTGGCAGTACCAGGGTTTGAACCCATGACCTTATACTTGCTAGGCAGTTTCTTGGCCACTTGAGACATTCCCCCAACCCTTTTTGCTATAGCTGTTTTTGGAATATGGTCTCATTTTATGTATGGATCATTCTGAATTACAATTTTTCTATTTATGGTTCTCATACAACTGGAATGACAGTCACTCACCACCATGCCCAGCTTTTATTAGGTGAGATAGGGTTTCCAGAAATTTTTGCATAGACTGTCCTCAGACAGTCTGGTGAGCCTGCCAATCTCTACCATCTGAGTAGTTAGGATTACAGGTGTGAGTCACCTTACCAGCCTTAGGACACTTTGTCTATTAATGCAGTTTAAACTGAAATATATTCAAAAATGCAATCAATAAAGGTAGGTGAGTTGGTGTGCACTGCATAGAGACAGCCATGATTTTTTGAAAGGAGGGATAACTGTGTTGTTTCTGTAGGCACACAAATAGAAGATTAGCTCTTAATAAAGAAATACAACATTTTAAGTGTATATCTTTTTTTAATCAGTCACTCTTTCCAAGTAAGCTTTATTACTTCTGAGTTCTTGACAGGTACTTGAACAAAGGTCACATAATAAATTGCTCTTATTTCTCATTCCAGAAAAACAATAAGTCATCTCTTCATCCATTATTTACCAAATTGTCTTCATTTTTCTTCACCTGCTGGGTTTTCAGCAATAAAGATAAATAATATTATTAAGGCAGCCTAGATATTTTTAGAATGATCTAGAATTTGACAGTGATCTAGTCTTCTGGAGGGGAAGAGGATAAATGATTAGGAAGTTTGCTTTCTGAGTTGTTCAGAGAAATATATCAAAAGCTATTTTTCACAGAAAGATCTGGAACCACAAATACATTTTTTAGGAAAAAATTATTTAAATAAATGGGAAATGATGCAATAAAATTTTATGATACAATTTCCATTCAAATAAGCATTTTGATCCAGGCTCTGGTGACTCACCCCTGTATTCCTAGCTACTTGGGAGGTTGAGATTAGGAGGATCATGGTTCCATGTTGGACCCAGGGAAAATAAGTTCATGAGACTCCCTACCTTAACAAATAGCTGAGAGTGGTATTCCGCACCTGCCATTTTAGCTATGGTAAGAAGCATAAATAGGAGGAACATAGTCCAGGCCACTGGGGCAAAAAGGGAGACTCCATCTCCAAAATAACCAGATCAGCAAGGACTAGACGTGTGACTCAAGCAGTACAGCACTGCGTAGAAAGTGTGAAACCTGAGTTTAAAAAAAGAATAATTAAAAAAGAAACATTTTATAAGGAAACACAACTTAAATTTCTTATCAAGGAAAAAAAGTAATTAAATGTATTTCCTTATAATGTAACAAACTTAGTAGTTAAAAGCCTGTATCCAAAGGATAGACTGAAAATCCATACCCTATCCCAGCCCTGCACAAAAATGGTTAATAATAAGATCACTGTGACTCAGTGATCTTATGATAAAAATGGTAGCTATATGCCATATCATATCTGGTGCTAAGTAAATTTTCCAGGGTTGCTTAACAAGCAAGTAGAAGCTGGGATTTAACTATGGATAATTTAGATTTCACACCTGAGCCTCTAACTGAGAGCATCTCACAACACCACTCCCATTCCAGCTGCAGGATGGAATAGAAGTCAACTTGGTGCACTGGCCTTGTGTCCTGATGGTACCCCCACTCAGCTGTGCTAGTGTGGTTCATCATTGTGTCTGATCACAAAACTGGACTGAAGGAGCTCAAACTTAGAGGACCTGCAGACCCAGGAAGGTGGAGCCCTCATCAACTGCCATGGTGAAAGAAACAGTCTATAAAGACAGAAAACAGTAGTTAAAGGAAGAGTTGAGCATAGCAATCCAGAAGTCCCCAAGAAAGAACAGGTCAGTAGTTTCCCTGTTCTCCCTTCCTGGGTGTATTTGTGTGTTTGCATATGTGTGTGTGTGTGTGTGTGTGTGGTCCATATGTTGAGTATTTAAGCCAGATTGAGTGAGTTTCTATTCCTTGTACCAGCAAAATGTCTTAAAAGATTGATAATACTTTGCTATTTTAATTTCTTCTTTTGTGGGTTTCATAGTATAGATAGCATAACATTTTCTAGGCTTTTCTTTCACATCCACTACTATTCAGTCCCAAAACAACTGTTCTCTACTCTTCTCTTCCCAGCCCTCTCTCCCTTTCCTTTTTTGAACTGTAGCATCTTTGTCTTGGCTCAATTCATTCTAAACTTTACATTGCCTGCTTCCAGCACTTCCAGATAGTCTCCTACTCAACTTGAAACTCAGCGAAATATGCCCCCAACTGCAATGCCTTCCTAAATAATTCAGGAAGAAGTAATAATTTTCTTGTTTGTAACCAGATTGAATTTTAGATTTCCCTGGTAATAAACGATGCTATCGTTAGTAGTTAAAGGGATTATCTCCCAAGGTCAGAGACTAGAAATTCTGTGTACTATTCATTCTTTTATGTATCTTTTGCTTTATTTTCCTGAGGCTGGAGTTTGAACTCATGCCTTCACGCTTGCAAAGCCAGGGCTCTACCACTTGAACCACTCCTCCAGTTCATTTTGCTTTGGTTTATTTTGGATGTGGGGTCTTGAGAACTATTTGCCCAGGTTGGACTCCAATGACAAACCTCCTGATCTCAACCACCCAAGTAGCTAGGGCTACAAGAGTGAACCACTGATATTTATTTCTTTAACAAGACCACTTAGTATGTGCCTGGGACACAATAGCTCAGAAAAACTAATATGTGCTTTTGTATGACTGAACTCAGCCTATATCATGTGAAATTTGTTTATTATGTATATGTGAGACTATCTGAACTCTGAAAAGAAAGCATGCCATCCCGAAGTCATAAAAATATAAAAGTACTCTATATGACAGGGTACTTAGAATAATCAGTAAATATAATGCTTTAAAATGGAAGAACACATTTTAATAAAATTTTACAGCCAAAGGCATTAAAGTTTTCTCTCTTTTTTTCAAATAAAATTAAAATGCCATTTGAAAATATGCATCTTAAAAGACTAGCTTTTAGAATTAGACTTACTTACTCAAATTTGGTGATGGATTCATTATTGATACTACTAAGATATATGTGGATTTTTGTGTGTGCATATGTGCATACATATAAAAATTTTAAATGTAAGCATTATTTTCTTTAGTCTAGGTGAAAATTATTCCTAAGGATGATTTCACTTCTTGTTTTATTATTATGAATACACTGTGTTTAGCAACTTATTCTTATTTAATTGTTAGATAAATATCCTCACAAGTTGCTCTTTGTCTTTGTTGAGATGTTGGTTCAAGGTACTGGATCTTAGTTAGATAGGAGAAAGAACAGTTACTCTGTTGTTCTCCTTCAAAGACTGCATCCTTGACCACGGCAAATGATGAGGGCTCCAAATTCCTCGATCTGCAAGAAGTCCTGAGTCCTCCTTGGTCTCTCAGTTTGAGTTCTAATTTTGTGATGAGAGGCAGTGACTGCACCAGGCTAGAAAAGCTGAATGGCAGAGCCAGTGTACTTGGCTGACTTCTAATTCTCTCTGCTCTCTGCTCTCTGCCATAGAACACGCTGCGTGTACTTTGTGATGCTGCGTTGTGTTCTTGAAAAATGAGCAAAAAACAATTGCTCATGAGCTGAAGTACCACATATTTGAGGGAAAAAAGGTTTTTTTAGACCATTGCTTCTGGTGTGAATAAGGAGCAAATTATTTGAAAAAAAATAAAGAAGAAGAAATATTCCTTTAGTGTTCTCTTTAGCTACCCATTCCTAGCAAAGAAGACATCCCATGACCAGCATCCATGAGAGCTTGGCCCGGCCTAATGCCCATTTGTGAGTCACTTCACATCTTAGTTCTTCTGTCTGAAGAACAAGTCTCGTCTTACATCTTCCCTACTTACATCTGAAGGTTGTTGTGAGGATAAAATTGGCTGATGTGAATGCCAGTGCTTTGAAAATGTAAAAACACTATATAAATGTAAGAAATTATTATAAAAAGGGATTTAAAACTCCAGCATATAAAGACTTGTTATAAAAATAAAATAAAGGTGACTCTAGTCACTTATTTTTATGAGCCACTTTTCTCTCTTTGGAAAAATATAATTTACTAATTCAAGAGAGAGCTATTAATTTCTCAGTCCTTCACAGCCATTAAAGCAGGGATGATGACTTCAATTCAGTTTACAAATGGACTAGGCATACTGCAGGGGAATGCTACTCTCAGGTTACATATAAATGGAATTAAATTAAATTAATGAAAAGAGAAAGTAAGCATGTGCATGTGTAGGTAAACAGCTAACTCATCCCTGAAGAGGCTCAGTCGAGGTCTGAAATACAATACTACTTAAAATATTTAACTTTCTCACCTTTTTCTCCCATGATCCCTCAGGTAGTATTTGGAAATTATATCTAAAATACTAAAAAATTAGTAAAAACAATAGCCATGTTGCACCTGTATTAGTTAGTTGTACATAGCAGTGACCAAAATAATTGAAAGAACAACTTAAAAAGAGGAAGGACCGATTTTGAGTCACAGTCTCAGAGACCCATAATGGCAGGGAAGAAGAAAAGCAGTTCAAAACATGGTGGCCAGGAAGCAGATAAAGCAGAGGAGAGAACTGGAGATTAAATACAACTTCAAACTTACATCCTCAGTGACCTCTTCGTGCCAGGTTCCAGCTCCCTAAGGTTCCACCACCTCTCAGAATAGCACATTCAAAGCAAGAGCCTATGGAACATATTTCATATTCAAAACATAGTAACTCTAACACTATTATGATTAAAACTATCACCAGCTTTTAAATTAAATGGAGCATAGTGAGCCTCTGATGTAACTATAATGATACATTGATGTGGGGACTCAACAATTTTGGTTGACCCTCTTGCTTCTGGTCTGTGGTTACATATCATGGCAAGAGCTAACTTGCCTCATGGTTAGCAAACAAAATAATGAATGAGAAAATGACTGGGGTCCCACGATCCTCTTCAGTTGCCATGATGTAAGCCCAATATGTAGGCTGTATCTCTTAAAGTGTTTATCACCTCCTAATTATACAACCCTAGAGACAAGTTCTTTAGCTCATGGGCTTTGTGGGGGAGATTTAACATCTAAACTATACCAAGGTGATTCTGAATTGAAGAAGATATTCTCTTTATTTTGGTTTTAGACTATAACATTAAATTGCTTCAGAATTTTTATAATTTGTAAAACATCATAACAGACAAAAAATGTGTAATTTAAGAAAAGGAAAGTGATTCTGCTGAGGGCTTGCATCCACATTTGTTTGTTTTGTAAGTTGTCATCTGAGGCTTAGTGATAATTTGCTGCTGGCAAATCCAATTGAGATAGAGGAAGGGACACCTATAGGTAACCTGAGCAGGTTTGTGAATCTCTCTGCGGCCTGGTTTTCTTAGGAATAAAATAGAAACTATGGTGGCTAATATTCAATAGCTTGTTAATACTTGAAAGAGTTCATGCTTTGAAACCAGATTATATAATGCCTCAAATGTAGCTTTCACTACCATACCATAGTGTGGCATAAATACATGTTCAATAACAGATTCAGGAATTGGAGGGGGACTTTGGATGTGCCATAGGAATCTCTATACATAGTTTTTTTTTCCCCAATGTTTTTAGCAATTGCTTGTAGGAAGATAAAAAATGCAATAATTGGATGTTCTGATAACACAAAAGCAATGGCATAAAAATTCATTGACTTAATATATAAATGGACTAAATCTAAGAAGATAAAAACATAAAAATTAACACTTATACTTGGATTTTCAGATCTAAATTCTAAAAAAATAGGTTGGGTAAAATGTAATTAGTCAATAACAGTATGCCTTTCTATCTAGAGCTAAAAGGGAAAAAAAAGAGCTTAATGAAAAGTAGACGTGATTTAATTGATGGTAGATGTGATTAAAAATGGCAAAAATATTTAGAACTCAGTAAAGCATTATATCTAAAATAGTCCAACTATCTGGAAAGACATATGCGGGAGTAGTTGCCAATTCTAGTTGCCAGGTCATACGAAAAGAGGTAAGTAGAAACATTAGAGGAAGAATTCTAGTAAAAATCACCATTATATATCAAATCCATGCTAAGTCTGTATGGAACATTCCATTCATCCCTCACATCAGCTTGCCATGATAGATACCATGCTTAACCTCACCTTGGAGAGGTAAATCACATTCTTATATAACCTTGCAGTTAGCAAGTGTAGGGCTGGATTTGAACCTATATGTAATCTATATATAACTTCAGAACTGAGGTCATCAGCTTCCAGGCTGCCTTACCTCTTATTTTATACTATGGTGTATTCTAGAGAAGATGGTTAAGAAGTTAAGGATCATTTAGCCTAGAATTGTGAAGACCCAAGGGAAAAGCTGGTAGACACACATGTGAAAGTTTGTCAAGGTCAGTGGGATGAAGCTGGTGATATACTTCTTTAAATATTACAGGTGTGTGTGTGTGTGTGTGTGTGTGTGTGTCAGAGAGAGAGACAGAGAGGGGGGAGAGAGAGAGAGAGACAGTGTCAGAGAGGGAGAGAGAGAGAGAGTCAGAGAGATTATTCCATTGGCAGGAAGATATTGAGTATCAGATCTGCAGCATAACTTCATGACTATGAGGCTGGACTTTAGCATCAAACAGATCCAGAACAGTTTTGGAATTTGAAGCAAGTGATTTAAAGTTCATAAGCCCATTTTTCTGTCTAAAATGGGAATAAAATCATTTGAATCAGTAAGTCCATAACAAATGAGAGGGTCTTCATGCATTTAGATTAATTTAAATAAGCTTGACAAATGTAAAATTTTGATTCTCCTCAGCTACATGGAGGTCAGTGATGTCCCAGTATGGCTGATGGACTAAAGAAGATGGGTGCCTCTGTAATTTTAAATGAGTGGCTTCTTGTAGTGAATTTAGATACACTAGGATGTTTCTTTGGATGGCATAACAGGCCTGATAATCAGCACATTTTTCAGATATTGCTGTTTCTATTAACTTTTGCTGAGACATCAGCTGCTTTTCAGCATTCCCTTCCCTTGTCTTTTCCGATGGTAAACCTGATTTCATGAAATGGACCATCTACAAATAATATCTCTGGTATCTAGAGGAACAATCTCTAAGCAAAAGTAGCTGTGTCCAGTCTCAGAAACCTTTTTTGAAAGCATAAATATGCAAACACTTTATTGTCCATGTCTTCTCTTATTCTTGATGTCTTTGATTAAGGAAGTGCAAACAGCTCCCTTTAGTAGAAACATGTAGGCATGTCAGCAAGAAAACATGTCAGTCTCTGTATTGTTTAATTTTATCCAGACTCAGATTTTTTTCATATCTGATAACTCTTTCAAATGATTATAACTAGATTTGTTTTTTGTTTCACTTAATGTAGTGTTCTTGCTTTTCTATCCAATTGTTTAAGGCTTTCATCAACTTGGCAACTTAAAAATATATAGGGAGAACAAAATGGTAGGTTAGGAAATGCCAAGGTCTTATCTCCATCCCCAAAAATATTGGAAAAAATAAGCAAAAAGTATCGGAATCAACTTTGTCTGAGAGCTAAGATATAGTGAAAGATTTATAGCAGGCAAATAAGTATCAAGGAAAATCCATTTAAAAAAATTATAGGGAAGTTCCTTGACATTCTAACTCACCTTAGCCTTTATTCTCTCCATCATGTGACAGTGGCCTTGGGTTTGACATGGCAACTGCCTGGTTCATATATTCATCCCTTAAACAAGAGCTAGCAAAGCAAATCTCACTTAAAAATTATTGCACACATTTATTATAACCTGTCTGAGACATACCTGAAGGATTAGTGTCAGGTGGTTTATTTGATTTCTGTCAAAGCTCCTGTGGAAAAAATGGTAGGCACTGTTTGTAATATCTGTAGTAAGTGATTATGGGTAGAAATACAATAGAACAAGTAAAATATAGAGGAACAGGGTCTTTGGGGATAATTAGCACATTCAAAATCAGGGAAAATTAGAAGGCCAGGCACATGGTTAGGCAGATGCATCCTCAGAAAAGTCTTACTTATGCTTTAACTTTTCACCTTGGCTTGATCTGTAGGGTCAGAAAAGGACTAACTGTTGAAGTATTGAGTGTCCCAGAACTAAGCCAATCTGCAAAGATTGGGCCGCTTACAGCACTCAAGGAAATCTCCATCAAACATTATAGCCAAGTTATGGAAACAGCCAAGATGCCCCAGCACTGATGAATGGATCAAGAAAATGTGGTATCTATACACAATGGAATTTTATACAGCCATGAAGAAGAACGAAATGTTATCATTCACTGGTAAATGGATGGAATTGGAGAACATCATTCTGAGTGAGGTTAGTCTGGCCCAAAAGACCAAAAATCGTATGTTCTCCCTCATATGCGGACATTAGATCAAGGGCAAACACAACAATGGGATTGGACTTTGAGCACATGATAAAAGCGAGAGCACACAAGGGAGGTGTGAGGATAGCTAAGACACCTAAAAAACTAAATAGCATTTGTTGCCCTTAACGCAGAGAAACTAAAGCAGATACCTTAAAAACAACTGAGGCCAATAGGAAAGAGGACCAGGAACTAGAGAAAAGGTGAGATCAAAAAGAATTAACCTAGAAGGTAACACACACGCACAGGAAATCAATGTGAGTCAATGCCCTGTATAGCTATCTTTATCTCAACCAGCAAAAACCCTTGTTCCTTCCTATTATTGTTTATACTCTCTCTACAACAAAATTAGAAATAAGGGCAAAATAGTTTCTGCTGGGTATTGAGGGGGTGGGGGGGAGAGGGAGGGGGCGGAGTGGGTGGTAAGGGAGGGGGTGGGGGCAGGGGGGAGAAATGACCCAAGCCTTGTATGCACATATGAATAATAAAATTTTAAAAAAAAATTAGTTGCACATAAGTCAAAAGAACAGAGGCTTAAGTCATCACCTACAATAAGAAATCATCATCTTTGAACAAATAATCAGAAAAGTCTCAACAATAAAAACAAAACCAAATAAACACACAAAGAGTAAACCCTGAGAAAGGGGAAATTCTGATTTCCAGAGTTACTACATTATAATACTCAAATACCCAATTTTCAACAACAACCAAAAATATCACAATCATATAATGAATTAGGGAAACATGGCCAATCTAAGGAATAAAGATAGTGGGCATAAAGATATGGACATTGGAATTACTATGGAGAGCTCTAACAACTGTCTAAAATAAGTTAAGTAAACTAAGAAAATGAATAGGCAAGAAATAAATGTCATGCAGGAGAATGATATATAAACAAAATGAAAATATTAGCAAGAAGATACAAACTATAAAAGACCCTAATGAAACTATGGAGGTGAAAACACAATAACTAAACTTTAAAAATCACTAAAAACATTCAACACAGATATGAGCAGGCAGAAGAAAATCAGTGGGCTTAAAAATAAAACAAGTGACATTATCACTGAGGAGAAGGAAAACAAAACATTGAGGAAAAGTGAATAGACCATAAAATACTTATGGTACACTATCAAAGTGCTCAGTGTACTCACTCACTATGGGAGTCTCAGAAAGGGAAGAGAGAAAGAAAAGAACAAGAAATATTTATAGAAATAATGGTTCAAATTTCCCAAGGTTTATGAAATTCATGAATCTCCAAATCCAAGAAGTAAAATGTGCTGTAGGATAAACTTCATAGGCTCCAACAAAGATACGAAATAATCAAACTTTAAAAGACACACATTTTTGAAGGTATCTAGAGAAAATTGACTACTATCACTATAATACTCAGCAAAGCTGTCATGTGTACATAAGAAAGAAATTTAGATAAGCAAGTCTTCATTCTCTATTAAATAAAAGCTGAAGGAATTTATTGCCATTAGAACTGCCAAGCAAAAATTCCAAAGGGAATTATTCAAGTTGTAATGAAAGGAAGCTAGACAGTAACAAAATAATGTCTGAAGAAATAGAGAGATCCAAGACTGGTGGAGTGGCTCAAATGGTAGAGCACCTGCCTAGCAAGCATGAGGCCCTAAGTTCAAGCCCCAGTACCACCAAAACCAAGATAGATTTCCAATAAAGGTAAATACATGAGCAAATATAAAAGCCAGTCATATAAGGAAAGAATAGAGCTCTAGAGGCATAGAATTTTTATTTCCAATGCAAATTAAGTTAACACCAATTAAAATTAAAGTACTATAACTTTAGACTATTATAAGTAATCTCAAATGGTAACCAGAAGTAAAATATCTATACACAAAATGCAAAGGGAATCAAAATATGTCACTACCAAAATATCAACAAAACACAAAAGAAGGCAAAATGGAGGAAATGGGGGAAGGCTATGATATTTAGAAAACAAGAAAAAACATTATTAAGTTTTCACTTACCAGCAATTACTTTAAATATAAATGAATTAAACTCTCTGATCAAAAGACAGAGATGGAAGAGTGGATTTGGAAAACAAAAAGAAAAAAACATATCTCATTATGTTCTGTCTACAAAGACCACTTGAGATATAAAGAAACAGGTTGAAATTGAAAGAACAGAAAATAATATTCCTTGAAAACAGTAATTCTTTCTGCAGTTGAGAAAGAGGTTAGGATGGTACAGAAGCACAATGGAGGAAAACATCCTCAGAAGCTCAGTATACAAGTAAGCTTAGACAGTATTAAGGGCAATTAGAGGGCAGGATGTGTTGACATGATTTTAAGAGGCCCAGACTCAATCTAATGTGTTTTAGGCCCCTAATACATTACTTAGAGGTCATTATCTCAGATAAATCATACTCTAATTTATAGTTTATTATTTACTTATTACATACCCACATATCCCTAAAAATTTAGACATCCTAAAGTATCAAATATCTTTTATTTTAATTACCTTATTTCTTCAAAATTCCATGGATAAATTTTAAAAGTATAAAGATTTAAAATATTATAAACAACAGAAAAATATGTGCTCATGTATCTGGAATCATTTAGTTAATTAACTAGGGGTTTTGGAGCAGTAAATGCAAAAAAGATGCATACTGAAATAATGACTTCATATCATCATCCTTTGGAAAAAAAACAATTTATTTTTCTGGTGCTAAATGTCTAGCATGAAAAACGTCATGTAAATCCTCATCTAAAAACATTAAGTAATATAGTGGGCAATGTCTTTGATCTCACAAAAGCATAAAACATTTCTCAAAAGGACATTTCTTGTAATATACTGTTATGAAAGCTAAGAGTATAATGTTACATTTCAGTTCTGAAAAGACATTGCCATGGAAAGTGAAGATATTATTGCCCTGGTAATTTGCAGTCCAATAGCTTACTTTAATCTGGAAATAGCACCTGGGCCTCCTAAAGAAAGGGCGTGGTAGGTAACTGATTTGTGCCTTCAGTCACTATTTTGAAAGATCTCAGGTCTCAAGTAAGTCTTTGACAAGAATTGGTCTAAAATTAATTTCTGGCTGATAATTCAGACAGGATCCTGTATGCTAGATAGTTTTCTAATTCACTATATATGTTATTTGATTGTGCTTACTCTATTTGCTTATTGCATTAAAACCTCATTCCTATTTTTATCAGTAGTATCAATAATAATATTTTATGATCAGTTTTCATTTCAAAAATTTTAAGTGCATTTTAGTGGTTCTCTTAGCTTCTTACATCTCTCTTAAAGTTTTATCAGTGCTTACTTTAATAGGTTAACCTATTTACTATAGGAATTTTGTTTCACAAAGTGAGCCTTTTGAAGACTGGTGTAATTCTTGTCTTTTCCCATCTATGTGTGCTGTTAGGCTGGCGGCACCAGTTGGTGTATCTGATCATGGTTGTTTTCCTCCAGTGATTGTGTAGACCTGCAGTAGACCTTTCTGATGAGGAGTAAACACCAGATTTTGTCTTTTGAGTATGGGGCTGCTCTTTTTCAGCTGGGTGTCTGTCATTGTACTGTGTTTCTTGATAATCATTAGAGGTTGAGATTTGTGAAGGACTTGACTGCTACACTCTCCATGTGTGGTATGCATAGTATCACCCCAAGGACATCCAATTTTCTTGTCTTTCTTAAAAGCACCCCAGCTCAGTTATACATGCCTTCCATCTTCAAGAGACTTCTATTTAATTTCTGACACAATATGAATTACCCTCATTTTTTCAGTTGAACTCAATTTTCTTTTTCTTCCCTTTTTTTCCCTCCCCTCTTCTTCCCTCCCTTTCCTCTCTCAGTCTCTCCTGCTTCCTTTCAATCTCCCTCATTTTCTCCCTCTCTTTTTTCCTATGCTGATCTGGAACTCCCAATCATCTTGCTGAAACCGTCCAAGTTCCAAAGTGCTGTGATCATAGGCATACGACACCATAACCAGCTTAAAATATTTCTTTTATACAATTACTAGGTGTTTGGGGCAGGGCAAATGAGGACTTAGCTGTATATGTTTCATATTCCATTTTGTTCTGATTCTTCTCAATTTATGTGAGGTTTGGAAGATTAAATACAATATAAATACTTAATTAAATGGCTTCATGAAAAGGTATTTCTGATGAGAAATCCCTAAATCTGATTTTAAACACGACCAGATTTTACTTACAGAATAATGCAAAGGATTTATTCTATTGGTTCATGAAGCTGAAAATGAACAAACCTAACATTTAAATTATGATCTTCTGTGGATGAGATGTCTCTTTCATAGCTCATTGAGTATTTTGTAGCATATAACTGCCTGCACAGGAACCACTCATTCAGTGATTTTTATATGGATCTTTTTATTTAGAAAAATAGTCAACTGTTTTTACATTCAGACCTCTGACAATTAAGTTTTATTTTTCAGATAATGTAAATTCCTTTTCTCTCTTACAGTAGTTCTCATAACAATAATGCTTACAGTAATTTAATAGGGATTTTACATTTGTAAACTGTAAAATGCTGTTAAGAGATGACACGCCATTTTAGTTTCACAGCCTGCAATCTCAAAATTTGATAAAGTCGCTGTTTGATCAGTTCCACAGCTTAGAAAAAAATAAATGCTTTCCTTTCACAGATAATGTGGGAATGCATACTTAACATCAGCAGTTTTCAAACATTTGCAATAGCATCTGGGTAACCAGCCCATACATAGAGCATGAAACAATAGTGTGACTATTCTCCCAAAGTGGGTAACTTTCATTAATTCTCTATCTCTCAAATCTTTATCTAAGTCCATTTAAACACACATTCACATGCACAGTAAGAAAAATGATGTTCTTCACTTGAATGGCTGTTCTTTCCTTCCTTCCTTCCTTCCTTCCTTCCTTCCTTCCTTCCTTCCTTCCTTTCTTCCTTCCTTCCTTCCTCTCTTCCCTCCTCCCCCTTCTCTGTCTCTCTGTGTCTGTCTCTTTCTGTCTCACTCTTTTTCTTTCCTCTTTGGTACAAAGGTCCAGAACCTGAATGCAGACTATTCATGAGGCAGTTATGTTATACAGGAATTCATGTTTTTAATATGAATAGTGGTCTCTAAATAAGAGAAAAATTGCCTGCCTTCAAATACAGGTGACAGAATCAGCACTTTGTAAATGACTAGGGGAACTCAGTTTCTAACTTTGGAAAATGGATTTGATGATATCAAATATTTGGAGGTCTATTTGGATGTGGAACCGCATAAATTATATTCATGATATTGGTATCTGATAATTGCATTTCCAATAGAAATTACAATTAAGACTCTTGCAATATGACATATTTTTGATCATTTTAATTTCCTTTGTGAATTCAGAGAATGGCAATTCTTTGGGGGACTTGACTCCAATTTTCCTATCACAAAAGCAAAGTATGGATAATGGAATAATGCTAAGATGAAGGGTGGCTTGATCTCCAATCTCTTATTTCCCTCTTTCCCATTTCTGCAGTGGGGATGCCACCTGTGTTCTGCTCATTATAAAACTTTTAGCAAGAAGCTAATGAAATGCAAAGCTTTCTGTAAGACCAGCACTAGCCTTCCTATCAAATCATCTGAAATATTTATTTACCCTCTTGAATAATTGATAGGGGCATCAGCTCTCCCGGTCAATTGATTTATTAAGGGACTGTTTGGAATTAAACAGCTTAAAGATATTAGATTTAGCAGTGATCTTGCTTGTTAGCATATTCATTTACCTATGGGAGCCCCCATTAGATATTGTTAATACGTGACGTTTCCAGCCATGGCCTGGATCTCCTCAAATTGCATTAACGCCAGGCTGTTTAGCTACAGAATAACAGGTTTGATTGAGTGCTTGGGTTTGGTGTAATTAGATTTTCCTAGAAAAGGGGGGACTACTTTAATGCCATGTGCATTAAACGAGATATGTCATCAGCATTACTGTAATTGGTGAACAGGAACGTTGGAGACCCGGCTGTGTGTGAATGTTTGTGTTTATGCCTTACCCGTCCATTCTCATAGACGGCACGTAATAACCACGCTTACTTACATATGCATGACCCTGAAGAAGAAGGGAAAAAAAAGGAACTGACCTCTTTAATAAGCATCTGTTTTGAAAAAGGTGGAAAATTCTATCCTGAGTAATAGGATCAATTTTTCGTTTGTTAAAACTGCCAATTATTTCTCTTACTGAAAAGGTCATGTGGCTGGTTAATCAATGATGAAAATGGTATGTGAATATATCTGGGTATGTTCATCTATTTGATTTGCACATCTCCCTATGGTTATCTGCTTCCCTTTCCAACTGCTATTCAGAGTAAGGGACCCACACTGGCAGAATTATCCTTACCCATCCTTTGTCCTAGGCATGAAATTTTCTTATTAACAGGGGTGTGTATAGGAGATGAAATAATTTCTGGTCACTTTTCTCTTTTGGAAGTGATTTATTCTGTATGCATACAAGTACTAGCTTTCACATTAAGGGAAAATGTACCCCTGCAGGACAATCTGTAAAATGGGATAATTTAGAAGTATAAGTGAACTTCATGTCAGACAAATTGAGAAGTCAATTTTTTCTCACTTTCATATTTATTTACCTTCTTTCATAACCAAGCTTAAGGTGACCTTGGAATACATCTCAAATGTCCACAATTTCAACAACTTATCTCACTGGGCTCTGTACTTCCTCTCTCTCTTTTTGTTTTAAAATTTATTATACATTATATATACTATCCATCTAATCCATTTCCTTAAGCTGTTGGTACACGTCAAAATAAAACATTTTATGTTACATATATGTTACAAAGTGACCATCAAACTGTAGGCCACTTTGTAATTTGTAGGGCATGGAAGATCCACAGGTTATCTTATTTATTGCCCTCACTTCTATATTTAGTTGAAGAATTTGCGGCTCAGATATATCAAACTACTTTTCTATGCTGACACAGCTGATAATAGAATCAGAATTCAAATCAGCTCAACATCCAAGTTTGCTGCACTACAATCTACTGCCCCACTGATGGCATTGATAATTGTCAAGTATTTTTGAAAAATGGCTCCTTAATAGGATGAACTCTGATCAGGTTACTTCTGGTGGTCAGATAAGTTGAATCAATGACCATCTTCTTGGACAGTATATAGAGTTTAGAGGAGAGATAATCTCAGTTGTCACAGTTCACATCTGGTGTTTGGTGAGGAACAGAGGATGGGGAGTTAGACAGCTTACTAAGAGGCCTGAGTCCTTTGACTTCTATATGGGCAACTTCAGCTTATCTAACACCAGAAGCAGCTGCTGGAGCTGGAAGCAATGTCTTCTTCCAATGTCCGCAGTGGCCCCTAACTGCAGTTTCACCATCTGTAAGTAGTTTCAATTACCCTTGGCCACACACCATCTGGAAAAATAATAGGGAAAATTCCAGAAATGTTTTGTAAGTTTTAAACAATTTTTATTTTAGTATCTGATTATACTTAATTTAGTTTACTAACAATTTACTATGCCTACTTTATAAATGAAACTTTATCTTAGATACGTACATATAGAGAAAACATAGTGTACAGAGACTGCAGTATGATTTGTGGTTTTGAACATCCTTTGGGAGTCTTAGAACAAACTACCTGGAGATAATAGAGGGACTTCACTATGTGAAGGGATGTGGGGGCCAAACATTTGCTTTGAAGTTGTGTTTACATAGAAAGCATCCTATTTTTACTTACTTGGACTAGGTACAGACCCATGCAGGTTATGTGGCAGAATTCAGGGAAATCTCCCATCCCCAGTCCCACTTCTAAACATACTGACCCTTTGATAGAAGAGAAAGGTTGGTGAGAAGGTAAGAGTGGCCTGCAATTCAATCATATTGGGGACTTGTAGGATTGGCATCATGCTACCTGGCTATAAGCAAAATTGATGTAAAGCTTTTTTCAAAAGAAATCTCCTGTCAATTAGTGATGGCATTCAAGATCTCCAAATGAATATCTCAAAAGTAAAAGGATTCCTTAGATTCAAGGAAGAAAAGAAACATAAACAATAAGTCATATCAATGACTACCCATGAGTAAAGGTGAAATTCGATGGAAGTAAAGAGGTGTTGGAAGCTATTTTATGCCATTTACATTATCCCTTATAATAGTTTCAGTGTTATTTATAATTTCTCAAATATTGAATCTTAAAGGACACATTGTCTCTAATAAGGACGGTGTAATAGGTTTGTTTATTAATATAGAGTACAATGACAACACCTCTACCTAGATAGGTAGTGTTTGGGGGAAATTGTAACTCGGAATTTACACACTGGAGGGCAAATATAGTGGAAATATGATGTGTACATATATGTAAATGAAAAATTAAGACCTGTTGAAACTATTCCAAGAATACGAGGGGGATAAAGGAGAATGATGGAAGGGGGAATTCAACCATGGTATATTGTAGAAACTTTTGTAAATGTCACAATATACCCCCATTACAACAATAATAAAAAGAATAAGAAAACATGCAGTATTTTATGTGCACATGTATGTGTGTGTATATACATATATATATACTGATTTTGCTTTACTCTCTGTAAACGAACCCCTATGCCTTTCAGAAACGAGACTAAAGTTGGCTTCCAAATGTGGGTGAAACAGGTGGAAATGAACTATTTGGAGTGTTGAGAGTGTTGTGGGAAATAGTTCATAGCCTTATATGAAGCTAATAATGACAGCATTTACTTAAGACCAATCTGCAATGCTGATTGTATATAAATATGAAAACACTTTTAATTCCTTAGAAAGATTCCTGATGACACACACATGGTCAGCTTTGTGGGTATTTGATCAGAGCAAGTCACTGTCAACCACTAGTTTTCCTATACATCCAGGGTGTAGGCATGAGGCAGGACAGGATAGGCCCAGAGGTGTCTTGAAGCAGAACAAATTAGAGACCATCCCTGCCATGTTCTGGCAGCATGGTGGTGCACTCAGAGACAAACTGGCAAGTTGGTGCCAAGCCAAATCCTTTACATGTCTGTACAGGGAAGTTGCAATAGTCTCAGCATGAGGATGGAGGTGGGGAGCAGTTCCTCCTGTGTGAGGGTGTCCAACAATTCATTAGGGGATTTCTAGCTCCTCTGCCAAGTCTCAAATTTTTATTTTTCACTGGGCTCTGCAAATTATGTATCCAGTTGTAAATATACACAGCCACACAAAGACTTGACATAAAGACTGCTGTCAAATATTAACTAAATAATACCCACCAAAAATAAATCACAATCCCAATATTTATGGATGTCTGAATGTTCACCACTCCTGTCACACACTTAAACACAATTTAGATGGAGAAATAATAAAACTTAGAGTGGTTTAGTAATTTGCCTACAAGCAAAAATTTCCTTAATACCTATGTTGCTAACCTCGAAGCTACTCAATACTTGTCAAAGTTCCTAGTGGGCTGGCAGATCACTTAGACACTTTTCTGTAGCTCATTTTCCTCATGACTAAAGTGAAGATAGCAGTGATTTTTAGCATTTTTACCATTGCTATGAATATTATTTGCTATTATTATTACTATTACAACTACTACTATGATTTCATCACACTGGCAATTCTGGAACAAATGACAGAAATTGAGATCCCTGTACTGATTTATGTCTTAACTGTCCACCTGGCACCAGAGCAGTGTGAGGTGTATGCTCCAGTGCACTTGAACTCTTCTGTCGCTCTTTCTTCTCCATTCTGAGCTGATGTTCCCAACTCCTTATTTCTTCTTTGTCCTGCTGTGTCTGACTTACAGCCGAGTATCACCCTTGAACAATGTTCTGCACCGTTGTAAGGAATCACACATGAAGGAGCCATATGCCCTTGCTATTGACAGTTTTTCCAACAATATCTTGAGTTGTTTCTCATAAGAGACACCTGGGAAAACAAATATACAAATATTTGGTAATTCCCTTTGAGATCTGTCATCTTGCTATGTAAGACATTATGTTTCTCCTTTTGATTAAAACAATCTTACTTCTTTAACTCTTCATAAGTACCCTTGAACCATCCCACTTGGAATGAGGATTATGTTGGCTAGACACAGTCCCTTCCCAGGGCTTGACAGGATACAGTGATATCACTAGATGAAGGTCCACATTTCTGATTCATGGTCAGCTGCTATGAGCCCAGGATTCCATATTCCCAGAGTTCATTTCTGTGTTTCTTCTTTTCTGTGTGACCCTGCACTCAGAAGACCTCATTCTGCTTGTTTCTGACCATTTCTCCAAGTTGTCAGAGTCTGTTTGAATTATATTCCTGTATTTTAGGGTTCCAGTCAGGCTTCTCTGTTTGGTTCAAAGCACAAACACAATGAGTGAGCTCAATGTAACAACACCTCTCTAGTGAAAACTACAAAATATTTTAAATTATCTTGTAATACTATAATAAAAAAATATGACAAATCAAGAAATTATATACATGTATGGAGATAGATAGTAGATAGATGGATAGATGGATAGATGATAGACTTGTATCTTTTGTAAATAGGTAGATAGAAGATAGGTGTGTCTGGATACTTATGGGAGGGGATAGATTCTTGTAATTTAGGAAATCAATTTGATGAAGTGTCATATTTTAATAAACAGTACACATCGAGGCTTGCTGTGGCCCTTTTCATTTATCACACCTATTTCAGGGACTTCAGTTCTGCCATACTTACTACTGAGCCTGACATTCATGGCTTAATGTTTTATTTGGAAGGGCGATTCTTATCACATATTCCCCAAAAAGGGGAAAAAAGATAAGGGAAAATGAAACATTCATTGTATTTTTCAGGAGAACACAGCATCCCAGTTGTAAGGAACATGAAATTTTTCTTTCTCCCTGCTTCCCTCTCAATGTCAATTTCCATCCTGCCTTTTTTTTTTTTTCCTGTGTATGTGGGTAGGGAGGCAAATCCGTGTGTCTGTGGTGGCGACAACAGTCAGTGGAGCCAGAGTCTTAATCATTGTTTACTGATTTAGTCCATTTTACTAGCAGGCAGTGCTTTTCCAGAGAGCTGTTTTCCTGGCGGGGTGCAAAGACTGTTTCCAGGGGCAAAAGTGCGTGTCTCGAGGCTGCCCCACTCCCCATCCCTGGCACTGTTTTGCCACCCCTGGCAGGGCCACTGTGCCAAGGCAATGGGCCGGCATGTTACCTCTGCTCTGACGGTGCTCATCTGGCAGTGGTGTTAATGAGAGCTGGATAAAAGCAGGATGCAGGGCACAACGGGGCATCCAAACAATACCTATGGCAAGCAGAGGCAACACATTTCACACTGTGCCTCTGCTCATGTGGTGAAAAGAATTGAAAATGACAGATCGAGGATTTTACCTCTCCTTCTGATGGGCTTTTTTTGTTTGGTTTGTTTACACTGCTTTGGGGTTGTGTGGCTGTTATTGTGATTGTTGCCTTTCCTCTTGGCTTTTCCATACAAACCGTCTATGTGTTACCCTTAGAATAATAGATTAGACACAAAAATGAGAGGGCCAGTTAAGAATTATTTGCGTTTCTTGAATAGTTGTTCTTCTTCCCTTTAAAAATCCCTCCCCATGGTTCACGTATTCACATATTTCCCATAGTTAGCACTTGAACTCCTCTATGTAAATCTATATATTCCTAGAGGTGTGTGGCTGAGCTGCAGATAAAGGGGGAAGTTTGGTGGCATCAGCTTTGGAAACACTCAGTTGGTACCTGTGAAGGCGTATGGACATCAAAGATATCCTTGGGGTCTCCAACAGAAAGACTGAGTACCATTCAAATAGCTGCAATCTATCCCCATTCACACAGGACCAATCAATTATCAGATGTGAGGGGTTTTTATTGGGGCTAGGTCTGAGAAAATTTCAAGGGTGTAGATGTAAACCAGGGGTGGGAACTACCAGGGATTTGTTGAAAGAAAGACATTCCAGCCACATGAGTCTCACCATCATAATAATTCCCTTCCCTCTCAGTTTCCTTAATCCTCTGTTGTTGAATTCAGATGCTTTGGGTTGGTGTCCAGCGTGGGATCGCTGCATTTATTTACTCAAAATTTACTCATCTTAAATAAATAGAACAGTAAATTGAAAAGCCATCACAATGTCCAACAGTAGTGGTGAATGTGAGGCCCCAAGTGCTCCAAAACCTCTTAGTCTGGACCTCTGCATTTTCTTGCCATTAAGTCCACGTTCTGTCCCAATCATTGGACTTCAACACACCCACACTCAGTCACTGTCCAGCTCTTTCAATATCTAAGAGATGCCTAGGAAAGACAGGCCATTTCTTCTTTATAGTAGACACTCTTCTTGGACATTTAAGAATTTTTTTCAACAATTTCGCAGTATTCCATAGATACACAGGACTCAGTGAAATTTGGGACAGATATGGTTGTCTATACACTCTTTCAGACTGCACTTTATATCTTAAAACACTATCCCTTCTTAAAGCACATACTTAAGAAAGCCTGCTCCTTCTTGATCACTGGGATTCATCAGGACCTATCCTAGTGAAGTATTCCTTTCCGACTCCAGTAAGATTCATCCCAATTTCAGTATAACCATCATCAATGTGGCTCAAAATAATAATGGAAATGAAATATATCTTTATAAAAAGTCATCAAGTGATGTTATTTCTAAGGATGAAGGTTTGTAACATCAGAGAAATGTCTGATAAACTGAGATCTCTTGTTTTGATCTAACTTACTAATCACTACCTTCCTGTGTGAAAAGGAATTGATGTCACATGTAGTAGTATTATGTGCAGTTAAGCTTTCCCCAGTTGCACACAGTTAGCACCTATAGGAGCACAAGGCAGATGTTAGAACTCAGTATGTAAGCAGTACCATGTACAGGGCTCTCTACCTCACCAGGGACATTGTTACAGACATTGACTACTTGCTTAAAAACTCAAAGCAAAGCTGATCTAAAATAAATCAGGAAGAGCTCTCAAAATTACACACCTTCTCTAGATGGAGTGTAACAGTGATGGATACTATGCTGGATTTTTTTTTTCAATGCTGGAGCTTGAACTCAGAGCTGCACACTTGTTTGGCAGGCACTCTACCACTTGAGTCACTCCGCCAGTCCTTTTTTGTGTTGGATATTTTTGAGATACAGTCTCTAGAACTATTTGCCTGGCCTGACTTTGAACCATGAAGCTTCTGTTCTCTGCTTTCTGAGTAGATAGGATTACAGGCATGAGTCACCAGCACCCAGCCTCTACTCTGGATTTTTGCAGAAGGTATGAATTATCCCAAGGATGTCTTCATCTTCACAAATCTCAAATAGCTGTCTCAAATTTTAAGTTTCACTTTCCTCCTTTTCTACCTTAAGCAGCTGGTAATGTTTGGAGTGGGGGACAGAGAGAGAGGAAGGAAGGGAGGGAGAGAGGAAGAGAGAGAGAGAGAGAGAGAGATGAGAACAAGAAAGGAAGGCAGAGAGATCACCTTTAAAGCTTTTCTTTTCTCTTTCTTTCAAATGACACAATAGAATTTTTTTTTCCTAAAGTTGTATTAGGGATTCACTTAAGCAGAAATGAACTGTAATATGCAAATAGTTCTAATTGGACTGCTAATAGAGCGTGTCTCTGTTGTTTTTTTGCAGGGAGTTTTATGCCTATGTAATCAGTGCAGACAGCCGTTAAGTAAATGAAGAGGCAACTAACAATGTCAGAAAAGAGACCGGGCGGTTCCAGCTGACACTACCCTAATCTTCCAGGACCCATTAGATGGCAGTTTCAACGCATTACCTACCATAACATCCTTGAATATCACTGATTTTATTTGCAGTATCAAACATTCCATTTCATGCCCCATTAACAGTGGGAGCCTGAGCTTTTTGACGCAGCTAAACATTTTACTAACTACCTGGACTTAGTAACCAATTAACTTTTGGAGACAATACGGCCAATTAAGCGCGAAAAGGTAAGGCTGTCATCCCCCACGAAAATTGAATTTCCTTTTCCTGATGGCACTTATTGTCGCTGCTCAATTGTTAATGGGGATTCAGTCCCTATTGAAGTATGAAGGCAGAGTGGAATGAAAAAGTTCAGGGGACTTGGTTCCTAAAGAGTAGGTCACAAAGTGTCCCAATTGGCCACTAATTCAGTTAACTTTTCTGCATGCCAGATTACTTATTGGAAGTGACTGTAGCAGAGCTCTAATATGACATTCTGTGATAGGGCATTGTACAATCTGGTAGCTTCTGAGGAACTCACAGGCCCTGGGCTGTAGTTTAGGACCTTATATGAGAGGCTAAAAAAAAAAAAAGTGTGTTTTTTTTTTTTTTTTTGACAGCAGAAAGATCAGTGTCCAACAAGATATCACCCTGCTTATCACTGGCATGCACTCTTCAGAGAGAAAAACAAACCCATGGATGGAAAGGTGTGCTCCAAATTAACCCTCTGTGGTTTGAGAAGTCATTTTCTCAATGGCAGATAAGGTCTCGGGCGGTGATTCTGCTCTGTGGATCTGACTCCAGTTGACTGAAATGGAGCACAAGTAATGAACTTGGATATCACATTTTGAAAGCTTGAGGCAAATTTCATCCCTTTGGTAGGAGTCTTTCATCTTTGGAGGTACAGAAAAAATTTGTCCTGGAGGGCATTTTCCATAGGCCTTGTATGAGTGAAAACCACAAAGATTATATAGAATCGTAGCCCAAATGTTGAACCCAGATTCATATATCTGCTTCAAAAAAATAATCATATCACATCAGCTGTATAAAAATGTGACTGTTCCAAATGTGAAGAGAGAATTAAGAGCTTTGAGAAATAAGGAATAAAGGTAATTCCAATGCAGATTATTTGAAAATGACTTTATTATGAAAATGTTAGAGCGATAACAATTTTTTTGATATTTATCAAAAGCCTGTTCACATGTACTTAAAATCTGACTTGGGTCTGAGAACTCACAAAGTAATGATATGAGTAATGCTTAGAATTATTAATTTCCTGTGTTGTTTTAGTAGTAAAACAGTGTTTGGTACCCACAGAACAGCTTTTGAATTGCTACAGGGTGGGGGAGGGTCTATATGTCCTGTTCATAACTTCTTTATATTGTTTCTTCCAGATTCTGTGGTGATTGGAAACAGAAGCCTAAAGGATTAATATTCTATTCTCTCAATGTTAAGTGCCTTTTGAAGAATTCAATGAGAATTGTTACTTCCAAAGAAGATTTAAATAAGAAATGACTCTCCTATGATGGTGTGGATCAATTAGTAACACAGATGGAAATTTTCTTTTGAAAGTTTTCTTGTATTTTAATATCTTTTCTCGAGAGACCCAAGGTTTTTACAGGAGTGATTGCTGTGGGCTATTTATTTTTGCCATTTTCCCATGGCAGTGGATGATTTAAAAATGATTACAATAGTTTGAGCTTCCTGTTATTTAAGATAGAGGAGTAAAGCCAGTTCACAAACCTTTCCCACTCCCACCCCCCAACATTGCTACATGAGAATAATGAAAACAAACAAGCCATGATAAAATTACATCAACAGTCCTCAAACTGTGGAAAGGGATGGTGGCCAAAAGTTTCTAATAATCCACAACATTAAATAAAGATAGGAGGAGATTGCCTAGCTACTCAGCTCTCATCAGAGCCTAGAGATGGTCTGATGAGGGTGGAAGAGTGGAGAAGAGACTGTGTGACTCTAGGGCTGTACCTTCCAGCCCTCTGCACAGTAAATGGAGAAGCCAAAGTCCTTTGCCTCTTGGGTTAGTAAGACCTGAAAAATGAAGTAGGTGAACAATCTATGATGGAAATCATCTTGGGGCTCCACATCATATCTCCAACTACAGGAAGACATGTCTCCAAGAATCTAACCTTAACATTGACCAATGAATAAGACAGGACAGATACCAGAAGTAGCCACCAAGGTTATACACAAGGCTATCTACATATTTTCTTCAGTTTTTGGGCCACAGAAAATCCATACTTTAAACTATACTCTTTGGGAGTCAGTGTGGAGTGGGGAAGGAGGGGACTGACTTATATGGACTGACAAGCAAAAAAAATCCAGATACATTAATCAATAAATGTAACATTTAGAAGAAGAAAGAGTAGATGAATTTGTTTATCATCATGAAATGAGCAGATCTCCTAACAAACACAACATTTACATTTTTATAAGAAACTTCTAACTTGATTAAAAATATTCCTGGTAACTATAACCACCACCAAACAAATACTAACAATTTTTAGAAATCTAAAAATGGAGCCAATCTAGAGAAAATTAGTTTATCATTTGACAAAGATCTATCATTTTAGTTAGTGAAAGTTCTGATATAGCAATCAAAAAACTAGGAAACTAGCAGTTTTCAAAGACACAAATAAAAATGGCCAACAAATATATTTAGTTTCTTAATTTTACTCACAATCTTTAAAAGTGCAAATACAAATACAGTAGGTTACCATTTTTCATTGCTGACTAAATAAAGACCAAGATGGATTTCTTGTTCCCCAGAGCCAGAGCAGAAAGAGGTAGACTGTCACCCTTTTCCAAACTTTTAAACATGTATGTAAATGCAAAAATAATACCTGTTCAAAGTATTCCAGGAATGGAGGAAGGGGGAGGGATAAAGGGTGTTTGAATTCAGGCATGATCTATTTGATACATTGTAAGGACTTTTGTAAATGCCACAATGAACTCTCACCCAGCGTGACAATAAAAAATATAAAACTTTCTGGAGATTCATTACTATGTCCAAAGTAACTGTGCTGTTAGATGTTCTGAAAATTAAACATCCATATACAGCCACATGAATATACCTTCTGTATATCATTTATACATGTGTGTTACATACATTTTTTACAAAAAAACTTTAAAATATTTTTTGGCAACAATGTAACTGCCAAAAAGGCAGCAACTATGCTATGATGATAGTGGAACAGGAGTGTAAGGGGAGGAATGTCTAGGGAGGGTCAAGATGAAGAGGAAGGGAAAGGACAGGGTATTGCAGGAGGAAAAGGGTCAAAGTACACCACACACATACACACACACGCACACATTGCACTGATAGCAGAATGAAACCCACCACTGGAAAAGAGGGACAAGGATGAGGGTTGAAGGAAACATGGTAGAGGGAGGTAAACTTGTTCAAAGCATACTGTTTGCATCCATGAAAATATCTCAGTGAAACCCATTCTCACTATCAATGTATACTAATAAAAGAACTTTGGAGAAAAAAATAGTTTTACAACAAGCAGGAAGAAAACTACTTCAATTTTTTTCCCCAAAATCTCCTCATAAAACGGGCATGCCTGTCTAGGCCAGTAAATAAACTATATATTGACTTTGTTTTAGATACTAACTGTGTACTTTTGTTTTCAAACCCTTATGAAATATACAAGTAATGCTTGCCGAGAAAAAAAAAGTGTTAAATTATGGTAAATTCCACGGAGTGGAAAACTGATTCGAAATTATTTGAAAATGAGAACACTTGGCTTTGGGGGACATAGGAATATTTGACCACTTTCTTTATAGCTCTCACCAGATACAAGAAAAGTTACACTTTTTTAAAAAAATACTTTTTATTCTGGCTACCTATATGGATGTAGTCATTGCAGAAAATTTGGAAAACAGCCATGACACCCTGAAGGAATTTATTCCTATAGCTATTCTGTGAAGGCTTGTTGTGCCTAGTTCTGTGTTAAAACACAAACATGGATATTCCCCAAGAAACTCACATTTTAATAAGAGACATATATTCTTGTGAAGCATACAGAAAATAAAGGGGATGATTAATTTTCCTTTAAGTGCATGTGCAACATTGCTATGACAAGATATAAATGAGATACTCTAATCATGTTTGGGCTTGAATTAATATTTATCTTTTTGAAATAATATTTTCTGATTAATAAACTAATTCAGTGCTCATTTACTACATTTAGAAAAATACAGACAAGTCCAAAAATGCCCAGGTTTGAACAACTGTATGTCTTAGTTTTATATGATTATTAAAAAGGGGATGTAGGAAAAGTGCTAAAATTTCAGGAGAGGCTTCCTAGTAATAGGACTACTACAATTTTATGATTATTGGAGCATTTTACCAGGAATATTTCCCGCTAAATGGCAGTAAGTCATCTTTGAATGCATACTATGCATAATTCAGTGATACAGCGTAACTTACTCGAATAGTTCATGATTGTTGGACAATCTTTTTAAACTTTATTTTTTTCATATCCACGAGACATATTTTTACCCATAGATTACATAAGCACTTGATATGTATTTTACCTAACTAATGAAGCTGTACTATATCTGAGAAGAGAAATAATTAAAAGACTGGGCAGCAACAGGGCACTCACAGGTGCAATGTTTTGCCTATACTCTCTCCCTTGATTTTCCAAAAACGCCTTCCTTTTGGGGGATACCATGTCTTCTAGATAGACAGTGAAAGTTGGAAGACCTGTATTGGAAAAAATAGTTTGAGAAAGTTCTACTGATCCTGAAGGTTTTAAAACATGAGCTTTCTGTTTGCTTGTATTGAGGAAGATGGGACTTTCAACCACACAGAAATAGGAGATGGGGCTGAAAGGCCATTGCAGTAAGGAGGGCAGAGGTAAGTTGATGCAGCATTAAGTCAGATGAACACAATAGAAATGAAAGAACAATGATGCTGTGAATAGTACCGGGTGGACTCAATGATGAGAAGCTAGGACCCAGAACACGGGACATGAAGAAAAGGGTCACAAGGGATTCTTATGATGAGAAAGGGTAGAGGAGTTGAGTAAGTAGATAATGATAAAACCTAAAGTTACTTGTCTTCTTGTCTTTGTCAGATAAGTTGATGAGTTGCAATTTGATGTAAGAAGCTGTTGAGTCACTAAGATTTTTCACCAAAGAAGAAGAAATATGACCATTGTGGTTGAAGTAACTACAGAATGACGGGTCTGGCATCTTAGATGTCTACCAGCTGCCTCCTAGCCTCTGTCAGGAGTAAAATGACTGAGCCCAATGCATGTCCATAGCTGTGGCTGTGGATGGAAAAGAGTGGTTATGAATGGAGCTGGAAAAGTACTAAGAGCTACACTAGCCTAGACCTTTGCCATGGAGAAAGGAATATAAGATATTTCAAAGTTCTGATTTTGAGGTGGGGTTAAAGGATCACAGACAAAATGGAGGAAGAGAAGGAGAGACTTAGACAGTTTTTGTTATGGGTTTGAATTCATTCAAAGTCACTTAGATTGTAATAATGAGGTTCATTTAAGACCTGAGACTTGCTGAAATAATATGGTTAAAGCCATGAAACATTAAGATTGTACTTGCCATAACAAAACCCGTTTGGACTATTATTAATCTAATCTCATAAGTGCATATAATACTCAAGCAAGCAAACCAAAGCTTTGAATTTGGTTTACACTAATAGTAAGAATATCTCACAGGCTTTTCACTGGGATTCTCTGTACCATTAAGCAATTACTAGTGGCTAGAGCACTAGCCCACATGTCGCTATTTCTGGTTAGGGGATTTTCTTGCCTGCCTGACTAAATCTTCCAATTAAATGCAATGGTACTACATTCATTTCAGTTCTTCATTTAAAATGCACAGTGGAAAGTATTGTTACTTTAAATAAATAGTTTTAGGAACCACACACATCGAATTGCTGATTTGTGCCATTCTTTCTATGTCAGGATATCATTGTGTGACAAGCAGAAGTAAACCCTGAAGAAAAGAAGTCTTTCACTAATATGCTAGCCCATCTTTATGGACAAAATTACTCCATCCAATAATAACTTCTTATTATTTCATTTCTATAAATTTTATCAACAGAATTGTATTTACATTTGTTCTATAGAAATTTGAAGCCCAAGCAGGGACAAAGTATCATAGCTGAAGTTCTTTCTTAAATATTTATCAGAAATAAAGTTATAAATAACATCATGGTAGTAATGATACTATTACCACTGAGACAACTACTACAAATAATAATTCATTAGTATGTGTTTGTGGAGAAGAAAATAGAAAAATAACTATGGTTTTTAAGAACTAGATAGGTACTTATCTAAAAATAATGTGGTTAGTGGTAGAACAATTTTTTAACCATTTTTATTATTTCTGATAAGGATGTTTTTCTCCCTAAAATTATGGTGATATAAAAAATTTATATATAAATTTCCTCAAATATCAGGAAATTACTACAGAAAGATTATTTCTGGAACACACAATATTGGTTAAGCATGCAGGCTATGAATATCATATTTGAATTCATGCCATATTTCCAGGATCAAGTAGTTTAGTAACCCTGATGCATTTACTTATCCTGTCAATTCATTAGATTTACCTGCAGAAAGAAGACAGTAATAGTCCTTCCCACACAGAGTTATTGTGAGAATTAAGTGAGATCCTAAATTAAAGAACTTACCTTTATTAGTTTAATCATTTATGAGCAAGCATAAGAACTATATGAATGGCTCAAGATAAAGAGCATATAAATATTTGAGAAGATTTAGATAAAGTCATAGATAGTGGTAGGTCCAGTTTTTTCTTTTTTTAGTACAATGGAATCAAAGATTTTTGAGATGTGTTTGGAGACTTTAATGATACCATTATGTTAGTTACTAAGATCCCTGAGAAAAATGTCTCATATTGCTACAACCTGAGGTAAAAAAGGAACTTGAAATCCCATTGACAATTTAGAAAGACTTGCCTTAGTTACTTGTAGAAAGACTTACTCTTCAAAATTTGAATTGAATGAGCATATATGCATTGTTTATTTATGAAAAACATCCTCCTTACCACCATCTTTATACTACACTCACAATTACTAGAATGTCTCTTATTAATAATAAACACTTGTTCCTTCCTATTATTGCTTATACTCTCTCTACAACAAAATTAGAAATACGGGCAAATTAGTTTCTGCTGGGTATCAAGGGGGTGGGGGGGAGAAGGAGGGGGGTGGGGTGGGTGGTAAGGGAGGGGGTGGGGGCAGGGGGGAAAATGATCCAAGCATTGTATGCACATATGAATAATAAAAAAAGTCTATATCAAAAGGAAAAAAAATAATAAAATATAATCCTAATTCTTAATTGTTGTATATCTGAATAATCTAGTCTAGACTACCACTTTTTCTATTACTTTAGACATACATAAGGATCTAGGAGAGGAGAGAGGGAAAAAAACAGGTAAAAATTTCTTGAATATCCACATAGTTCTAGTTACAGTTAACTATTCTATTTAAACTTACAATTTATCACAATGAACTCA
The DNA here is from genome assembly GCF_047511655.1 of Castor canadensis. NCBI lineage: Eukaryota > Metazoa > Chordata > Mammalia > Rodentia > Castoridae > Castor > Castor canadensis. The sequence continues at coordinate 34,127,787 of NC_133404.1, read as the reverse complement.
AATTCCTAATTCTGTTTTCTTTTCTAGGAAGACTTCAGTATGGGACAATTGAAATTTCTGGAGGTTGACATGATTTGGATCTTGAACGTCCCCCAAAGGCCCATGTGTTAAAGGCCTAGTTGGCAATCTGAGACATTATTTGGAGATCAGGTAACCCTTAGGAGGTGGGATATGGTGGGAGACAGTCAGGTCTTTGGGCAATTCCCTTGATGGGGATTGTGAGACCCTGCCTTCTCCTCTTTCTTTCTTTGCTCTCCAGCTGCTATGAGGTAGCAGCTTAGCTCCACCATGCACTCTATCATAATAATTTGCTTTCCCACAGACCAGAAAGCAATGGAGCCAACCCACCAACCATGAACTGAAACCCCTAAAACCATGATCCAAACTTTCTTCCTCCTTTAGATTGTTAACCTTCCCTCTTTCAAATTGTTGATCTTAAGTGTTTTGTCACAGCAATGGAAAGCTGACAAACCTAGAAACTTTCTTTCCACTCTAAACTTTTTCATTGTTTCATTTTTTACTTTAAAAAAAGTACCTATATTTATTTTAGTGTTACTTTTCAAAGGCAAGATGATAAGTGTTCTGGGGGTTTAATAAGACAAGAGGAACACTATTTCCTAATAAGAAAATTTAGAACTATTTCTTCCTACTTCTTTACCAAACTAAAAGTCTTATTCTTTCCCTTAGAGCCGACAGAAAGGGAAACAGCAAGACCAGAGCCCCAGTCTGCAGAAGCACTAGACATTGACCCTGTGACTTGCTAATAGGTCCACATAGCGCTTTGTTCCTGGAAATCATCTGATGAGTAGTTCAGTGCTATTGTATATCTTGTTAGAGCAGCAAAAGTGCCACAAAATGAACTAAAATCTCCCTGCAGACTTGCTGTATCATATGCTGAGAACATTCTGAACTTTCAACAAATTCATGTTACTATCCTGGGTAGCCATGGTTAAGTGTGTGCAGGGGTTAAGTGAGAAATATGGGTCTGCTGTTAAGTGTCTTTTGAGAGTGACAAAGCTCTGGGCATAGGGGTGGATGAGGAGGGGTGGGCAAGGAGGGATTCTTCTCAGCTCTTTGCAATTGAATCACAGCCAGAAGAAATAATGTGAAGGGGCTCAGACATCAGCTTCCCTGGAGCCTTACAGCCTCAGGCAGGACCACTGACCTCCCTCCACGTTGTCTTTGCCCACTTTAAAATGGATTCTCCTATATTATAAAGTTTATTGTGATAGCTCAACAGCTAAGAAGAGGATACCTCATTTGTTTTGACTGCACAGTCACCTGTCTGTGCAGGTGACTACCTATCTATCTATCTACCTATCTATCTATCTATCTATCTATCTATCTACCTTATCTATCATCTCTCTCCTAACATATCTACCTATGTAAGTATAAAAATTCTTTCTTGACCTTTAAAATATTCAACTGATGGTCTTTATTCCTCCTCCCACCACCCCCCTTTCCTCTCTCTGAGCACTTATCAGGCCTTAACTACAGTGATGTTGCCAATAGAATCATTGCTCTGTGTATCACTCTTAAATTGTCATTCTACAAACTGCTTTATTAAGTACACATCTGGAGACATTTTGATGTACTTATACACCCATAAACCATCATCAAACCAAGATAGCAAATATGTACATTACCCTCTGAGATTCACTGGTACCCTTTGAACTTCCTCCGTCCTCTTGTTCATATCCATTCTCTGTCCTCAAGCTGGCATAGACTTGCTTTCCATCGCTATAAGCTAATTTGAATTTCCCAGAAATTTAGATTAAAAAATCATTTTTATTCAAATATGCAAATAAGTAGTACCTTTTCTCAGGGTCATTTCACTAAGCATATGCTACTTTGACATTTATATACATTGTTGCACTTATCAATAGCTCATTCCTTTTTATTACTGAGTACTAATTTATTTTGTGGGTATACCAAAACTTGGTAATGAAATTCAGATATGGGCTATTATAAATATAGCTGCTAATAACATTTACATACAAGTCTTTTTATGGTGATACATATTTATTTCTCTTAGGTAGACATCTAAGTTGAATGGCTGGCTCGTATGGTAGGTAAGCACTTGACTTTTTAAGAGAGTACCAAACTGTTTTCCAAAATGGTTATACGTTTTCTATATTCCCAACAGGAATATATGAGAGTTCCAGTTCCTCTCCATCCTCACAAACACCTGTCTTTCTCCCTGAGTGTCTGAGTGGGTACACAGTGCTGTTTCATAGTGCCATAAATTTCATTTCTCTAATGACTAATGATGTCCAGCATTTTATCTTTTTTCACTATCAATATACTTTCTTTGAAGTGCTTCTTCAACTTTGCAGTTCATTTTAAATGAGTTATTTTTTCTCTTTTTTAGTAGTAGTAGGATTTGAAATCAGGGTGTTTGCTATGAAGATACTATACTACAAGAACCATGCCTCCTCTTTTTAATTTTGTTTTGTTTTGTTTTTGCTTTTAAGTATTTTTCAAATACAGTCTCACATGTATGCCTGGGATGTCTAGACTATGATCCTCCTATTTGTGTTTCTTACATAGCTTGGATGACAAGCACACACCACCATACCCGGCTTTTTTTTATTGGTTGAGATGGAGTCTCATAAATGTTTTTCCTGAGCCGGCCTTGAATTGTGATCCTGTAGAACTCTGCTTCCCAAATACCTAAGATGACAGATGTGAGCCATTGTGTCCTGTGAATTGTTTATTTTCTTATTACGAAGCTTGAAGGCTCTTCATACATTCTAGAAATACTTTGCTTTGAAAGTGTTTTCCTCCCAGCCTGTGGATTACCTTTTTTGCTTTCTTAATAGTATGTTTTGAAGAACCTAAGTTTCAAATCTGGTGAAGTTATTATCACTTTTCTTTCCCTAAGAATGATATTTTTGGTATACTCATTGGCTATTCTTAAGAAATCTTCTTCTTGTATGTTTTTGGTGGTACTGGGAGTTGAACTCAGGGGCTTGCACTTGCGTGTGCTGGGCAGCTGCTCTGCCATTTGAGTCACTCCACCAGCCTGTGTGTGTGTATATGTGTCTGTGTGTGAGAAAGAGAGAGAGAGAGAGAGTTGTTTGTCAAATAGGTTCTCACTTTTTATGCCTGGGCTTTTCTAGAATGCTATCCTCCTATTTGTGCTGGGATGACAGGTGTGTACCACTGCACCTTATCATTGGTTGATATGGAGTCTAACAAACTGTTTTCCTGGACTGGCCTCAAACCACCATCCTCTGAATTTCTACCTCCTAAGTAGCTAAGATTGCAAGCTGAGCCACCTTATCAAGAGAAGAAACATTTTTCTAATTCAAGATTACAAAGCTTTTTTTCCTCTCTCTCCTTTTCCCATGCTTTCAGGGGTTTCTCACTTACCTATGGTAGCTATGAGTTGCTCAAGGACTTCTGATATAGAGTCTGACCTTTTGGCCTTCTGTAATATACCATCTAAACAAAAGTTGATGGCTATAGCCTGGGATCTCTGAGAAATAAATGTTCTTGCCTACCCTGAGCCTATAACTCTCCATCTCCAGCTGCCCATCCTGCTTTGTGTCATGGAAAAAGCACCCCACAGGCTTGGAAAACCTGTGGCCAATTAAGACTGGATGGAGCCAAACCTGTGCTTTCTGGTTTATTTCAGTGACAGAAGGGAGTGGCTTTCCCTGTCCTTTGTTCCTGGCATGAGGCTGTAGGAGGGCATCTTCCCAACAGAGTCCTTGGCTACATAGGAAGCCCTGGGATCAACTGAGTAAGTAACAATGACAGAAGTTCATGGGCTCTGAAAATGGCAATGCTTGCCATTACATGTGGTGGAGCTACATGACTGCTGCTGCTTTCCCTTCCTGAAAGGGGATATCCCAGGAATGAACTGGGTTCAAAGGTCAACATATTTGGCCAAACCATCTTAGCATTGCCCTGGTCCACAGTTGGTCTCATCTTCATATTTATTACAAGTTATTAAGTCATTACTCAAACATTGTCTCTTATGCATTAAAAAAAATTCTGGGAAACTCTGGCTTTGCAGATACCCAGAATATAAATCAAAATCACTAAGGCCACAATACAAGATTTGGCCAGGACATTCCTTATTCCCTTTGGAGTTAGAAACATTGCTGGTAATAATGAAGACACAAATTTCATTTTTGAAAACACACAATGCTGTACTTTTGGAAGAAGCATTCAATAGAACTTACAAATCCGTAATAGGTCCCAAATAGGTAGTTTAACTGAGAGATATAATGGTCTCCTCAAAAAGTTCTCTTAAAATTCCTGTCTGATAGATAAAGCCCCAAATGAACCTCTGTGTTGCCTTAGACCATATCTTTATAAATATTTGAACTTGACCCAATTCTATAAGGGCTGGAAGCCAGTCGAGGGTCCCTACTGGGACACATTAACCATAGGTTTCCCACAGGCCAGATAGCAACTGCTTATCTGATATGGGACCAATCTGAATGTAAATCTTCATCAAAACAGAAAAAAAAAACTTGTCAAGTACAGCTGCTCACTACTCCATTGACTCTTTTTAATCCTGATGTGTCTTTTTGATTGACTTGGTTGACCAAGCCTTTCAAATAATCCATTATTTGAACCAAACATGAGAAAGTGAGAACCATAGCAATTTGAGTGGGTATCAACTTAAAAAAAAAAAAAAAGATCTGTAAAGCTCTTCCAGTGGTGGCAAAAAATGCTCACCACTAGAAGTGATGTCATTCCATATGACTTGGCCCCAAACCACAACCTTATCCATAGAGATGATTTTACCCTTGAGACAAGATACTTTACAGGTTCATAGACACCACCACACCAGTGGTGCACACGGACCACCCCTTCAAAGGCACTTACTGGACAGAGGAGAGATTTGTTTTTCACCCCTTGTCATTAAGGAGTCTTGGCACCTAATCCTGGTGTGCTCCTTGCTGTTTGTCAAGTATGCACTCTGCAGTTCCATGCCTAAGGGGAAGTCTGAGCAAGGTTACTACTTTCTGTGCCATTCTAAAAATTAATGGAGGTTATTGCTTTGCCCAGAAGGCACCTGCATCATATCAGTCAACCCCTTGACCCTCAGAGACAGAATCACCCATTCTCTAGTACCTTCTCCTACTACCCCACTCTATATTGTTCTTTTCCCATAATTACACACAAAATTCTCTACTCATATTTTACCAACTGATCAGTTAATATCCTTCAACAACATAGCTGATGGACCTGTCATTTTGGTTGCAGTATCTTCCTAACAATCTTTAAATCCTACCAACATATTGTTAGAGACCCTTCAAAATTTCAGGCCTATTTTCTTAGTCAAAGTCATATAGCAGAGAAACACAGTTCGGAGGATGCACTAAAAGGACTCTTATGCTTCTATGTGTTTTCTTTATTGCTCTCATACTAAAACGTTTTCTATGCTGGTAAGGCAACTTATGCTCCGTTGCCTAAATTTCTTCATTATCATCTCCCCAAAGTTTCCCGACTATAATGTCAAAATGTCACAGGATTGATTATATTAGTCAGATTTTTGAACATTCTTTTGTGACATTTTGATATGTCTGAGGGGCCTTGCTGTCTAGGAAGATACTGCCATCCCAGGAATAACAAGTTCCCAGAGATAATAATCAACCTGCTTTGTTGGTGAGCCTGCCTTTCATACACAAGCCAACAAATTCACAGCCAACACTACATCCTTAATCTAACTCTCACCATCAAGCCATTTCTCTACCCTGTATCAACATAGGGCTAGGTATCAGATAACTTGAGACAGTAGCTACTTTCCAAAGCCTGCTGGAGTTTATTGAGACTTACCAAGTCTAAGCTATTTACCCTGTCCAGGCTTGCCTTCCTGCAGAATACACAATGACAATTGTGGCCTATACCTTCCCCTCATTCCCTCTGCCTCCTGAGCAGCTCTGGTACTGCATTCTACAGCCCTCCTTGGTGTGCCCTGCCTCTCTGCTCCAGGGGATGTCAAGTTCAGTGGCATTGAACTTGACATCTTGTCACATAGTCACTTTTATAAATTAAGACCCAGTCGTGAATTGTTAAATAATTTCCTTTAACTAATTTACTCATTTTTGTTTTTGCAATATATTTTGTTAAGTCTATATATAATTCTAAATTGATCTTTTTTTCTTTTCCTTTTAGCACTTTAAAAATGTCCCATTGGCTTTTCACTTACATTGTTCCAGAAGAATTCTGTTGGCCTAATTCATGTTTCTTTCTTTTGGCTGTTTGTAAGATTTTTTGTATGTTATTGGCTGTGCTAATTAGAGTTCCTTCACTGTGGCAGAATACCTGAAATAATCAATTTACATGGAGGAAAGGTATGTTGGGCTCACAGTTTGGAGGTCTCAGACCATGGTAGGGCAGGCTCATTGCTTTAAGGCCTGTGGTAACACGGTAAATGGAAACATGTGACAGAGGAAGTCATCTCACTTCCTGATGACCAGGAAGCAAACAGAGAGCGAGGAAGAGGTTGGAGTTCCACAGTTCCTTGCTAATTTTGCCCAGAGTGTTCTTGAACCACGGTCCTCCCAATCTCTATCTTGTAGGTACCTGGGATTACAGGTTTGATCAACTATGCCCAGATTGCTGCCTTGAGTTTTCAAGACATTTTTACATTTGCATTTTGAATAAAGAACAACATTAGAAACTACTGGAAGACAGGTCATCATACCATGCTTGACTTTGATTAATGTAGTTCTGGGCTTCACATAGGGATACAATATATATTTATTGATTATTTGGGGTGCTTTTCTTGTTTTGTCTTTAAATGATTTTATATTGGGTATTAACCCAGCAAGAAACTGATTTCCTTCAATAATCTGCAAAGTTTGTATAGATAGAAAAAATTTTCATGACGCCTTTGTTAAAAAAAAAAAAAGTTTTAGCCACATTCCAGAAACTTTTAAGAACCTTCCAATGAGAGATAACTGCTGAATTCTGTGGTATTCTTTAGTTTTCCTTCCCTTTTAATACAAGTTATTGGATTTACATTTGAAGTCATTCCAGGAATGAGTCTTTTCAAAAGATCTTTTGACAAGATTAAATTTCTTCTTGCCATAATCCATATGAAGGAAAAGGAAACACACAAGGAACTTGCCACTTCATGAAATAATTTCATTCATTCTGCAGTCTAAAATCATTACTAACCTCTTCAATACTTAATTAAAATGATTCCAGCCATTGTACTTTGTGGTGATAGGGGTTCCTAGTAGTGACATGCAATTCAACCTGAAATTTGGTTAAAACTGAAAAATATTTAAACATACATCAATGAATGGGTAATACAGACCCTGTTGAATTTAATCATTTGCCTTTTTTTCCTCTCTTCTGCATCTTATTTTCCCTTTTCAACACAATAAGCTTTTTTTTTTAGGTGAACATTCAAATGGAATATGTTAGTAAATGTAAAGAAAATATGAAATGTTGAATAATCTTTGTTATAATGTTTTGATTAAAATATTATTAAATGAATGTTTATCCAATTTATTTAATTTGGATCTAATTGATATTATTTGTATCAACATTAAATACCTGATAAGTATAACTGTTGAGAGGGCAACCATGTGAGTAATATGAAATTCTTGCTAAAACAACTTTGTTAAATAAAGACTATATACCATTTACTACAGATTTATATAAAATCCATCAAAACCTGTAGGGCTTGGACCAATATAACAAAAATCCAGTATAAAAAATTTATCAAAATAGTCCTATCTTTAGAAATTTGCCATAGCATAAAGAAAGAAAAAATTGATCAACATGAAGAGATAGAAGCAATACCACAGTGGTGCTTTGGTATGTCTTTAATATGTCTCTTTCATCTTCCCCTGAATTTTTATGCCTATAGTTACAAACAGGGTTGAGTTTTCTGTTACATATGCAAGTACCCTGGCTGCTTTCTCTTTAGGACTTGTGTGCTAGTCCCCTTTCTATTACTGTGAAAAAATATTAGAGCTAATTAACTTGTAGGAAGGTAAAGTTTATGTTTGTTTACAGTCTCAAATGTTTCAGTCCTCAGTCTATTGTTTTCAATGCTTTTGGAATTGTGGTAAAGCCGAATATCATGGTGGGGAGCACATGGTAGAACAAAGTTGTTGTTTCAAGGAAGCCAGGAAGCAAAGATAGACAGAGGAAGTGACCAGGATGTCAATATCTCCTTGAGAAATATACCCCCAGAGACATAACTTCCTCCAACAAAGCTCCTCCTCTCTTAAAGCTTCTAACACTTCCCAATAGCACCATGCTCTGAGGACCAAGCTTTTAGCACATGAACCTTGGGGGGCCATTTCAGATTCAAAGTATAGCAACTTGTACAGCTTTCTATCTATTTAGTCTCTCCACCACACTCCTCACATCATCCTCAATAAATACTTATTGCTTTGGTACAATGACTTTAGCCATCATTTAAGGCCTTTCCCCCAGCAGGTTTTAGTTTATACCCAACATATCTATGGTAGCCAGTTTGATGGGCTGTCTTCTCAAAAGCCTTTCCACAAATATCACTCCACTGGTTAAAACCATCTGGAAACAATGTTTGCTCCTGCATTTGTATATCTGAAAAAAGAATGGCCTTGCCTTCAAGGAACTTAAAGTGATGGAGAAGTTAATCAGTAGATTGCTTCAGTCTGGGATAAGTTCCATGAGTGAGGTGCTTATGAGTCTGCTGTCATAGAAAGGACAATTGAGGAAGATCTGGCAATAGCAGCACAACTAAAATCATTTGTCATTTTTCTTGATCAATATAAGCAGAATATAATAATCACCAGATGAGTGTTAAATCTTAGCCATGCAGGCTGATGTCTCTTCAGCACAAATGAGATGTCACAGTTGGTAAAGTCACAAATATGGAATACCACCTCTTTTCATTCTCTTCTAGCTGGCAATATTTTGTTGAATCTTGAGGATAAGGTAGAATTATAGAATACCTATGAATCCCCATTCACAATCTCAGAAATCCCAAGGTAACTGATTTTGCTCCAAAACTAACAAAAAATAAAAATAGAGGAATAGTAATGGGGGCAGGGTAAGTGGTAAAGATTAAACTCAATTTTGCATTCTTCAATTATAAATAGGAAAAGTGACTTTCCATGTGTTTCAAGATTTTTGGCTTGCATTCCCCACTATGATCTCAAATGATCATGCAAAATTGGCAAGCATTTAAAACCCCATTTTTCACATGAAGAAGTACAGAAGCTGGGACTTGATCAAGGCCATACTGGTTTATACCTGGATGTCCAAACATGTTGGGACTCAAATCTTCCTATGACAAACCAACTACTTTTTTGACACCAATAGGTATTATCAGAGAATCTAGATCAGACAATGTCAGCTATCAATTTCCAAGTGTCAGCCTTTATACTTTACTAATATTTACTTCAACCCATCTTTGAAATACAAAAGAGTAGATATGTGAGGCTTAGTATCAAACTTTTTATAATTCATTGAACTTATAGAATGTGATGTTGGTTTGAGGCACAGACATGGTACCTAGAATGATAGATATAAAGATTGTCTCATTGGGTTTTATATGTATTTATGTATATATCTCCACCTGCATTATTTAATAATGATCAGTAGAAGTACAAATGTGTACCATTTTATCCATGTTCTACTATGTAGTTGTATTAAATCAACTGAACAGAATCTAAAGGCAATTGTAGCACTTACTTTCACAATAGTCATCCTAGACAAACGGAGTAGAGGTAAGGTACAGGGCACAGGCAGCATATGTGTCATGCAGTGACTGAGCTGTTCAGAAGAAGGGAAACTATGAAAGGCAGCTAGCAGTGAGATTTCAGGAAAATCAACCTAGTGCCTCTCAAATACTGCAGAGTAATCCTGTTTTTTTTTCCTTTTACTCTAGATAATATTCATAGATAGTAGAGAATGAAGTGATGAAAAATTATAATAGGAAGGAGATGATCAGTATACTTCAACCATTCTGACAGTAAGGTCATTTGAATGGTTGAAATAATTTTGCTAAAACTATCAACTGTGGAAGCAATATGACAGGAATTTTAAGAAATCCAGAAACAAATACTGTCTTCTACCATTTATCCACCGACACAATTATTATTCACTGAGTTCAATATCTGAGATCCTTTTATTATGGGCATATGTATATTATAATTGCAATCATAGTGTAGTTACAATTTTATTCTGTGTTTTCTCACATTGAATTATACTTTTTTCAAGATGTTAAATTGTTTTCATAATTATGTATTTAAATGGTTGCATGATATTCAATCCAATCCCATTTTGTTGTATTTAGGATTGTATGCTTTAGTTTTTGCTTCTATCACTTTTTTGGCTTTTGAAAATATTAGCATGTTGTAAACACAGATTCTATCAAAACTCGTAGCATTTCTTTCAGGCACACCCCCAGAAATATATGTTCTCTGCCATAAGATGTGAACATTCTATAAGCATTTTAATTTTATATTCCAAATGATGTCTTAAAAAGAGCTCTTTGTTTAAAATGTAACTCTATGTGAGTTTATTTACTTACAGTAGAGTTATTTCACAGTAAAATCCCAGAAAATTAAACTAAAGCTGCTATTGAAAGGTAAAGTATAATAAGTAATAATGACAAAAAGAAAAGGGAAGAATTATATGTGCAATAAAACAAAACCAAACAGTTGGTTTAGTAGAAGACAAGAAATTATCCAAGATTACTGAGGTCTATCAAAGAAGTCAGGAGGCTGATGACTTGTACCTAGAATCCTAGCTCCTTAGAAGGCAAAGAGCAGGAGGATCATAATTCAAGGTCAGTCTGGAAAAATGGTCTATGAGATCCCATCTCCAAAATAATCAGAGTAAAATGAACTGGAGGTGTGGTACAGCAATATAGTTTCCGCTTTGTGAGCACCTGCCTTGCTCAGTGTGAAGTGGTAAGTCCAAACCTTAGTCCTGTCCTTTTCTGGGTTTATCCTGAAAAGGCCCCAAATGAGATAATTTCAGCATTTAAAATATAATTCAATTATAACAAAAACAACAAAAGAGATTTTCATGTCCTTTCCTGAACCAGAATCCAATTCACGACTACATTTTTCATTTGTCATGTTCTCCTTTTAAATTCTTAACAATTTGGAGGAATGCTGACCAAAAATTGCATGACTAATTGCTGAGCATGGTGGCACATGCCAAAAATCCCAGAATTAGGGAGACTGAGACAGGAGGATGGTAAATGCAAGACCAACCTAAGCTATAGTAAGTTCAAGGTTAGTTTGGACTACACAGTGACACCGTCTCAATCAATCAATCAATCATTAAGATAAAAAATAAGTTGACTGAGAATTCTCTTGAGAATTTAGAACATAACACATAAAGGACACGTTAGAAATTTGAAAATGTAAGGTCAGGAAATAGTTGTCTGAGGAAATAATAGCTTTTTATCATTCTGAGAAATCACTCTTGGTTGCCTATCTTGGCTTGCCTCTCCCACACTAATCTGTATATGATTTTCTTATATTACATAATACAATGAAGAATTGTGCTTAAAAGTGTAACATCCCAGTGTTATCTCCTGAAGAATCCACATCGCTTCAAGCTTATCCTAATAACGCTGGAGAGATGGATAGAAATCCTGGCTCTGTGATCTCGCCAAGTCTTCTCCCCTGTGCTTCCCTGCTTGCCTATGCAGGAGGGTTCCAGAGAGCTACTGAGGACTGGAGGAGCCACAGAGGTGGCTTGGTGGAGTATGAGCTTCTCTAACTCATGGGCATCAGAATCAGCTACAGTTTCGGGGAAGCACAGATTATTGGGTCCCATGCCCAGAGATTCCAACTCAGAGATCCATGGTGACTTAGAAAGCCTAGTGGGAGGGTATAGATCCCTGAAAAGATGTGTGTGTTCTTGAGCAAATCTCCCATACAAGGATTTATATGTGTACCAAGTTCCCAGATGGTGCCAGTGCTATTAGCTAGGGATCACACTAAAGAACCAACAATGAGATAGAGCAAACAGAGCCTTTCAATCAGAGGAACTTTAATTCAAATCCTTACTTTGCCGCTTATCATTGACTTGATTTGGCTTTCCCAACCCTGCAGGTGGAAGGGGATGCTAGTATGCACTTAGATGAAAGTATTATGAGGAGTCAGAAAAATGAAGTTTCCAACTCTCAACTCCCTGAAAGCTGCTAATCCTTCTACCTGGCCATCAACATGGACAACACTGGGCAGGACCTAGTGGGTGAAATTGCTTTGAAATCAGAATATTTAGAAGAACTTCACTTTATATTCTGATTTAGATTTAGGATTCCAACTATGTAGCTCAGAAAATGTATGCTATTCCTGTCAACCTCCAGGACCAACTCACCGGAAGACCTCACCTCTTAAAACTCAGCCAATTCCACGTTCCTGACAGTTTCCAAGAGTCCTAGAATACCCTGAGAACAGAAAGACACAAGCTCAAGCTCAAGGTACCCACATGGATACTCTCGGGGTCACTAACTTGGCACAGGCCAGTTGCATTGCAATCCAGTGGTCACTCTTCTTAATATTTGTTCTTTAACTTTCATTCAATGAAACTACCCTTTTGCCCATGTGCCCCTCTGTTTTTCAGTTCATCTGAGTGTTTTAGGTCTACTAGTGCCTTTGGTTTTTAAAAATTGCTGTTGAATTATCCATCAAGTTCAGAGAATAGCATGTTTGTAATAACACCATCTTTCTCCACTTTCAAAAACCTGCTGTATACCTATCTGTTCTTCAGTAATTACCTTGTCCAGTAATCACCCAATCCTCCGTGAAGGAAGACCCTGCACCCATCCCTGTTGTTTAGGCCAATGCATTCCTCTACCATGTCTCTATCTGGAAGACCCCTGTTGAGAGCTTTTGTTCTCTGGGCACATCATAATACCAATTATGTAGCCCTGGACACATTTCTGCTGTAGATAATAACAGTGGTTGTAATAAGGACCAACAGTAAATAACAAACATGACAATAGATACAATATCATATGACAACTCAGATCACTAACTCGACCTTGCCACCTGAGTCCTTCGAGATGATCCAAAGCACTTTGTGAGGAATGGCAGCATTGGGCTCTCTGCAGGCTTTTAATCGGGGCTGCACCAGGGGTCCCCAACCTAGTCTGCAATGTAGTAGAAATGGTTGACTCTGCAGAAGACAAATACAAAGCCACACTGTGTTAGGAAATACTCTAGGTTTGTGCTATAAATAATAATAAAGATAAATAATAAAAAAGTGAAATGTTTTAAATGAAAGGTGATACACTGTGAACTTAACACACTGACCCTCTAGCCTTTTTGTTAACAAGGTAATCTGATTGCCATTGATTTTTTTCACCTCTGTTACTAAGAAGGTGATGAAATGGTGTCTACACAGATGTATTGAATCAGATACTAAACAAAGAGCAACATAAAGAACAATTATCAGCAACCTTGCTTTCAGCCTGCTGATTATGACATTACTGGAAAGACAAGCAAGGACTGGGTGACTTAAAAAATAAAGCAGTGAGGAGGGGTTTGTACATAATGCAGCTAAGTTTTTTATCCCAGTACTCAGGCAAGTGTTCATTTTGGATTTTCACAAGGAGCCTTTTCTCTGCTCCGTAGCTTTAAAAGGAGCCATTTCTACTTCTGCAGTTTACTGATAGGCATTCTAGTGTGATCTAATTAACTACTTTTATTATGCCATGGAGAAAATAGCATGGTAGAGATGAGTCACTAATGTGTATGTTTTTGGTTTTTTTTTTTTTCTTTTTTTTGCTGTATAGATTGTGGCTGGGTGTTGTGTATAAAGAAGTATTTATTGGTCTACAGGAGTCTTCCAAGCAACCCCCAAGAGTGAGATATGACCCTAAAGTATTCCGAGAGAAAGGCTGCATTTCTGACCTGCCAATGAACCTTCTAGATGGTTTGCAATGAATGATTGGGAGACCTTGATTGAAATTTATGACCAGGGTGGAATTAGTCTATGAATACTGACTTCATGGCCTATGCTGAATTAATTTGATAATCTCAAATATTTCCAGATTTTATTGTTTATTTCCTTTTCATTAACCCAGTTGCTAAAAGTCCATGGCAAAGATATGCATGTCTAAGCAATTTTCATATCTTTGAGCATATGTTTTGCCCTAATAAAAATGTCTCCATCATCTTATTTCCTTTGCTAATATGGCAATATCTCACCAAGGCATGTTCTCCAATTCCTCTGCCCTATCCAACACTGGCAACCATTACTAATGAGCTGTGGAACTAGAAAATGCAGCAAAGTAAGAGATCTCTTCTTGGAAACTCCAATACAGTTTGGGAAAGGTAGTTGACTGAAGCAATGCAAGCTCAACAGAGCTACCCATATGTAGGTACTAAAGTAACACAGGAAAGAGTGCAAACAACTGGTCACCAGATTGACCAGTCCAATTGACCATTACATATTGACTATGTCCATGGAAACATCACAATTAGAAGTGACCCTCACACAACATTCTAGTCACCCTTTCTCAGGCAAGTCTTGAAGAAATCAGACTTAACGATCTAGAAATTAAGAAGTAGAAAGGAACTTCCAAATGGGAAGGACAAGAAGTAAAAAAGAAAACTAGAAGTAAAGTTGAGTTAGAATCAGAAAAATCTTAAGTTTGTAAAAAAAAAAAAAGAAAAAACCAACATGATAAATATAACTTGCCCTTATTTAAAATGCACCCAGAAGTACACATTGTATTATCTCTGATGTAGAAGAGGATGGAATGGGTAAATTTTCTTAGGAGACCAGTGATGCTCTGTAAGCATACATTAGGATGACTTGAAGGATTGTAAGGGAATTTCTGAGCTCCATATTCAGAGTCTAATACACATTAATAGAAAGTTCCCAGGAATGAACAGCATAACTGGTTATAGAAATATCCTTATGTCTATAAAAAGATTTGTAAGAGAAAAATGTTTTTGAGGTCAATTAATTTACTAGCAGTCCAACCAATGCAAGCTTAGTTGAAAATACCAGTGTTGTCACTTTGCAGCTTGTGAACTTGTGTAAATAAATTCTGACTAAATCTTTAAATCTTAGTGTCCTCAACTGTAAAATGCAAATAGTAATTTACATGCTAAATGCATAATAGCTTACCTTGATAAGCGCATAATGAGATATGTCCCTTTATTGTCATCTCCTTGAATGAAATTGTGCATATCTAGCTCTTGGGGGAGAAAACGAGGTCCATAGTAGTACATTCCATCACAGTATTTTCCATAAATGTTAATAAAAATATTGCTCCATTCAGCAGAGCTTCTCCTGGGAAACTGAGGTTGACAAGTAGGATCTAGAATAGAAACACCATAAATTATTAGTGGGCTAAGTATATATAACTGGGGCTAATTGTATTGTACTTAAGACTTGTTATGCTAATGAAATTATTATACTTTCATTTCTCATGGAACACTTGTAGCCCATTTGGATATTTGAGCACCACAAACTTTAAAATAACCAGTTACAAACAATAAATAAGTTTGGTATGTCAGAGGCAAAGAGAAGATATTTCAAATAAATCTGGTTAGAATACAAGGTGGTTCAACTAATATGACAAAGCACATGAAATACTTTAAAACCTTCACACATTTTTCACACAGATGGTTCGGTTTGGGGAGCATTGCATAAAGAAGATCATGAATATAAAAGAAAACAGTATTATGTACAAAGATAACCAATAAAGAATTATTTATATTAACAAGAATAGGAATGTTTAATGAAAAGAGGAATAGGTAAATCATTTGTCCCACATGAAATGAGAAAACCAATATGCAAAATATGTTTGGAGATGGGTTTACAACCATGAAGAGAATAAGTCTTTATTGTGCTTTTAATCACTTAGTAGGAATATGACCTTGAATCAGTGGCTCTCAACTGGGCCAACTTTGCTGTGCAGAGACATTGGACACCTCTAGGGACATTCCTGCTGTCATAACTGGGAAGGAGTGTGCTGTTGGCATTCAAGGGGCAAAAAGAGTGCTAAATAAACATCTTAAGATTCACAGAACAGTTTCCACAATAAAAGGTTCATTTAGCCCCAAATCTCAACAGTGCTGAGATGAGAAATTGCCTTATACAAATTCAGTAACTCCTCTAAATGTGTGTGTTTCAAATCTAAAAAGTAAAAGAATGCCTGCAGAATAGGATTCTATGGGAAAATAAACAAAATAATCCACATAAAAAATCTAGTCTAACTTTAATCAACTACCAAAGAAAAGGATACTGTTATTTATCTATTACTGATCTGCACTACTTCTAAAAATAGAAAAAGGAATGCACTAGCTAAATGACTTCTAGCCTAATTTCAGCTTTTTTATTCTTTCTAAACTTTCTCTAATGAACACAGTTAATTTTATACTAGAAAATATATTACAAATGTTATTTTTGAAAGCTGATTTTATTTTGAAGATAATGAATATATGTTCATTTTTTTCTTTTTAAGAAAGTGGGAAATTTGAAGTCTCAAATAGTAAAGCAAACTTAGAAATTTATTTTTCATTTCAGAAAATATCCAGATGTCATAATATATCTCAAAAATCAACTAACACTCCACACTTACCTAAAATTATTTATTTTCAAATAAAGAAATAATGAATGTTCTGAGCCTAATAGAACCACCTTGAGGTATCATTTTATGCAAAAGTCATTTTGTTTTGAGAATAGCAATTGGAAACTTTCAGTGTTCTTAGAAGCATATACTGGAAATGAAAGTGAAGTAGTGCTTTGCTGTCTGATTTCTCTTCTCCTTCTCTTTCTTCCCCATCTCTTCCTTCCTCCCCTGCCTCCTCTCCTTCCACTTTCTCCTTCCTCCTTCTTCTTCTCCTCCTCCTCCTCTTTCTCTTTCTCCTTCTTCTTCTCCTCATCACCCTTTTTATCATTGAAGAGACAGGTGAGAAAAGACCAGTTCTTTCAGTGCTCAACTTTTATGGCACACAGTCTGATCATTATTAAGAAGGAAAAACTGACATAACACTCTATCTTAGTTCATTTCTACTGAGGTAACAAAATACCACAAGTTAGGTAATTTATAGATAATAGAAATTTAGTTGTCACAGTTCTGGAGGACTGGATGTTCAGAATCAAGGTGCCAAAAGTGTCTGGTGAACATCCCATTTCTGCTCCCAAGAAAGCTGACATGGCAGAAAGGACAAAAAGGAACTAGAGTGTTGCATTCAACCTCTTTTAAAAGGTCACTAACATGGAAGCTCAGATAAGGTCATTTCCTAAAAGCCCCTGATATTAATACTGCAATCCTGGTAATTAAGTTCCTATGTGTGAACTTGGGCAGACAGACATACATCATAGCACTGCTTTTCCAGTTTCTGTGTATCTGATGAAGCTCAAGCTATGGCAATGCCACAGGAGGTAGAATAGGAGCAGCCACAGTTAGGATTTGTTTTATGAAAAACAATCTGTTAATTTGGTTCAAGTACTAGAAAGTGGACAGGCAGAGAGATCAAATGGCATGGGGATAATTTAAGGAAATAATTCCCTCTACACAAAATTAGTGGGCTTGCTTGGAGAATATATGGGACTGGCAAATGTGTCGAAGACCTCTCTCCTCTCTCTCTGTCTCTTTATTTCTCTCATCGAACTTTCTTCCAACCCTCCTTCCTTCCCAAACCCTACAAACATATGCACACATTTTTCTTTTCTATTTCACTCTTTTTTAAAAAAATGTTTTTTCTTTTTTTTGTTTTTCTTTTTGAAACCTGGCCTCTCTATGTAGCCCAAGGTAGCCTCAAACCTGTAATCCTCCTGCATCAACCTCCTGAGTGCTGAAATTACAAGTGTGTGCTCCCACTACCATCTACATCTTCACTGTATCATTTCCCATTATTGTATCTCCTATTCTTGCAAACATTACTCAAGTACCAACTATTTTGAGGGAAAAAATTTGTGCCTCCTAGTCCTTCAACTAGTTTGCTTTTGAAGCTATCATCTTTTTCTCATCAAATTACCCAGTTAAAGACTTCTACTTCTTTAGCATAAAAGTAAAAAGGAAGTGGGCTGCAAAACCAGTGGCCTGCAAACCAAGTAGCCTGTCTTTATTCCTTTCTCCCCTTCCTCTAACACTAGAACTCAAGGTCTTGCACTTACTAGGTGGGAACCCCACCACTTGAACTATGCCCTCAGCCCTTTATACTTTGATGATTTTTTGACATAGGGTCTCACATTTATGTTGGCCTAAACCACAATTTTTCTATTTTTGGTTCCTGCATAATTAGGATAACAGATGTAACACCATGTCTGGTTTTTATTAGTCAAGATGGGTATCATCCCAGGCTGGTCTCAAACCATTATCCTCCTGATCTCCAGAGTACCTAAGATTATAGGCTTGAGCCACTGCCCCCAGCCTTCCTTTTTCCCTTTGATTTCTCAGCAGTGTGCAACACTGTTTACTACACCCTGACTCGTTTTATTTTTTATCAGAATGTCACAGTAGATCACCAGTTTGTTGCCTGGTTACCTGGTGGAATGCATCCTCTCTGAGTCCTTTGGTGGAAACTTTTTTGAGTACATCTTGACTTCCTAGAGCTCTTCTCAACATGCCTTGGTGATTTCTATTAAAAGTTAACTTTATGTGTTCAAATAATGTATGTCACAACCCTGGTTATTTCACATTTCTAATTTATACTAGGTATTCTACTATTCAAGAGCATACTTTCCTTTATTTATCTAATACCTGCTTGGGATGTTATCATTTTCCCATTCTCCCTGCTATGAGTTTTCTTAGACAACTCTAGGTCTTCTCCCTCCTTCAGTCACTACATAAAAACTGTTGTCAACTACTGTCCCTTAACAAGTTATCAATTCTGGCTTTCTTGCTCTAATCCTACTGCAATCTTAACTTCTGTACTTTTCTCTTGTACAACCATGATAAATCATAATTAGCCTGTTGCCTCCCATCTCGTCCTGGCAAATACAGAGCCCTGGTACATAGTAGGTTCTCTTATTTTGTTTAATGTTAAATAAGTTAGTTAAGAACATCAAATAACAAGCTATCACAATATAATATTAAATACTGATGTGTCAGATGTTAAATATTGAAGATACTTCACACCCACATGTCCTCATACCCCTACTACAAAGGGGCCCAGGTAAATCAGGTAGATCACAGTATGTCTGATTTCCATTTTTAGAACAACAAAAATAAATCTGTGCAAAGTTTTATTTTAATATTTTATCACTTATCATCTTTGCAGTAGCTAATAAGGACCAGAGATCCTAGGGAAGCACAAAATTTGTGTGGGGTATAAAAATGAAGGAAGAACTTCATTTGAAATCTGGTATTAATTCTAAGGAAGTAGATAGATAAATGGATAGATAGACAGAAGCATACACACATTTCTTATGAGAATTAACAAAATATTACAACAAATCTTTGTAAAAACTTTTACTTCTGCTTTCCCAAAAAGGGAACATTAGATATATAATTGAGACAATAAATATAAAATTACCACTTTCATTTATATAAGTGTATAATGCCTTTCTGTGCTTCCACATTGCTTTTTGCATATTAGTTATGAAAGGGGGGAAGAAATTATTATTATAGCCTTGGTATTACAAAGTGGACAAGAATCAGTAAATAATACAGTGTTCAAAATAAATCATGCTTGTTGGAATTTCTGACTACTTTGCTAAGCTAATATTTAAGACAAAGGTAAAGACCTTCAGCTTTATAGGAAGCCCCTTACTAAATATTAGGGTTAGAAACCATATTGTCTCACAATGGCACCTGATAAGAAAACCCTGGAAAAGTGCCAGTCTAAACAGGCAAAGGATTTTTTTTTAAGTAAATAAAACTCCAGAATGGATTTTCTTTCCAAGATGTGTTTTTGTTTTATCACAATGACCTTTCTAAGAAAAGATGAAGCCAGCCTCAGGTAAAAAGAAATGGCCACATTTCATCTACAGTTAGCCTCTGTGACCCTTGAACTTGGTTTTTCTATCTGAACCTCTTTTCATGCACCATTTCTCCTGGAGTCTGATAAGGGACACTTCAGTGGTTGAGCAAGGCCAGATGGGAACTTTGACTTTCGTAAAATAGCCAGCAAACAAATTCTATTCCATTTTAATTGGTGATATTACTCGTCTGTATTTCTTTTTTCTAACACCATGGGAGATTGATAAACTGCAGAATTCAGAACAGTTAAATGGAGCAATAAAAGCAGACCCCATTATCATTTGGAGATTTCCAAGTTGTCATCTATGTTATGTAAGTATTTATACACACACACACAACCACACACTTCTGTGTGTTTACACACACAAGCCGTATCATCTCATCTTTTTTCTTTCCCTATCTCTAACACAAAAGTCAAGGGGTTTGGGAGCACGCACAAAAAAAGAGATTTCTAAGAGAGCAGGCGATTGGGCTGGGGTCATTCGAAAGGGTAATTATTGTTAAATGTCAGGTTAACTCTGAAGGCCTCAGCTCATCCAACTGAGAGCAGATTAGCCCAGATGGAGACATTTTCAACACGGTGCTGTCTGGCCAATCAGAGACAGCTGGGATTAGCCAAATACCTTCTCTCATCTGCTTGCTCACAGAAAGGTCAGTTTCTGCTCATTGCTTCTCTTTTAAGATGTACTTTTTTTTTTCTTTCTCTCTTTTTTTTTCTTTTTATTTATGGCAGCCGTGTGCAGGAAATCAGGTCCCTTTTATCAGTGAATTAAATATTCAACATCTAAAACCCACTTTTTGAGAGTCAACTTCATTCACTTTCAAGACCACTTTTATGTTGTTTTAAGTGCTGAAGATATACTGGGCACATGTCCTCAGTGCATATTTTACCACCAGCCCTCCCGCTAGGCTGGATGTCTGCCTGGTGTGTTTTGCGTAGTTTTGAAAGCTCACTTATTTCATTTCATGCAATTTCTTCTTTAAGGGTGCCCATTTATGTTTCCTCTCATTTTCTTCATAAAAAGAAAAGAAGAGAATGAAACTAACCCCAGTGTGCTCTAAAAGATAATCTGTTTTTATGTACAGGTTTTTCTTCCCAAAGCAACATAAATAAGCAAATGCATAAAAACCAGGGATGAAATGGACAGTAAAGGGTAAAAAGATCATACATTCATGATGCTTCAAACTGCATGTGTGCATTCCTATGTGTACGTGTGTATACATGCACGCACACCTACAAATTATCTCTGAACAGTACACAAGTACTTGCTGTATGTATTACCTCATGTACTCTATATGAATGTGCATTTGGGAGAAATACCTGGTACCACTTCCATAATCCTCTTAAAATGTAATCATTTTCTCATTTTAGAAGGCAATCAGTGTAAGACACTAGAACATGCATGTCTGGAAGAAGTTGTTATAAAAGCTTAATGAGGACATTGGAAGAAACCCTGCTGCTGCAAATGTGAACATGATTTCACTATTCTGTTCCCAGTGTGCAGTGTTTTAATTCATCTTTGCCCAAACTCCTCCCATTATTTTTATGAAATGAAAATATTTTTACCAATAGAACAAAAATTGTACACAAAATAAAGTGTCTTTCCTAGACAACTTACTACATTTTATATAATAGAGTTTCTTTAAACAAATGTTAGCATATGACGCAGAAGGTAATAATTAACAATGATTAATTCATTTTTAAGAATGTCTATTATTGTTAAGCTATATTAACTTTAAGATCTAGCACTCAGATCTCAGGGAGTTCTTTTTGTAATACTGGGGTTTGAAGTTAAGGATTTGCACTTGCTAGGCAGGTTATCTACTGCTTGGGCCAAGCCTCCAACCAAGATCTTGGCTTTTAACAAAATTTGTCAATAAAGAGAAATGAGATTCCTTTCAGAAAGGGCTGATTTAAGGATTAGAGCAGATACAAGATGAGCATGTAGTGTTAAAGTAAGGATACATTCAAAATAGAACCCTACATTGATGGAAATATGCCAGAGTACATAGGAGCCCACAAATAGAAAGTGCAATGGCCAAAGCTGGATGAGGTTATCTAGAAAAAAAAGGTAATATTGAATTATAAATCAAAGTAAAAAAATGCATCTCCAGGATCCATACTGATATAAATAAATGAGTGAGGAGAACAGGCAAATCTCCCATGAAGAATAATTCCAAATTATTGATGTAGATACTTTACCGTTAGAAGGGGAACATAACCCCTATCCCTAAGTGTAGACTCTACATTGAAATTTCCTTTCATAAACATAGTATGGAAAAGTGCAGTGAATAACTTATGGTAGAGAAGCCTGTCAAACACTACTTCAGCCAGCTAAATAAGGTCAATGGCAATATTATAGAAGTCATACTGATAGGAAGTCACACTTGATATGCTGTGGTAAGATGGCACTTCACCTCCATGCTAATCCTCCCCAAAACACACAACCTCAGTATAATCAGATCAATCCCAAGGGAAAAATCTGCAAAATACTGATCAGAGTCTTCAAAACTTTCAAAGTCATTGGAAGCAAGGAAAGCTGGGATTGTACCACAATTCAGAGGGACACAACAACAGACTATAAGGGACAGTTTTGCTAGATCCTGGAAGAGAACTATGAAAAGACTAAAGAAACCCTAATAAAGTACAGATTTTAGTTAGTAATAATTCATCAATATCGGTTCATTTATTGTGACAAAAGTACCATATGGTGCTAATATAAGATGATAATGACTGGGGAGACTGGTGTGAGGTATATGGGGGCTCTGAACTACCTCATAATAGTCCTATAAACCTAAAACTGTTCTAAGAAAAGTTTATTAAACAAAACTTAGTCTATATCTTCAAAAACAAACTCAAAAACTTTTCAGTAATTTCAAAATACTTAAATATTCAAATTGTAGTGCAGTGAAACAATTTAGGAGAGTACTTGAAAGAAAAATGGAAAGTTGAAATTCTATCTTGACAATTAACAGGAAATATGACAAATCTTCCCAAAAATATCAACCCATAAAACTTTGTTAGTGTAAAAAGAATGGGTTTCATTATGATATTTCCACACATGTATACAATATATTTTGATCCTATCCACCCTTTGTCACCTCCCCTTGTCTCCTCCCCATTTCTCTGTCAACCCATTTATCTTAAATCTCTTCTTTAGCAAACTCAAACTCCAAAGGATGTGTTTCTTCAGAAATGATCATTCCAGTCAATGCAATCCATCCACATCCTGCTGTCAGGAAATGTTTCTTCTCATCTCCACTCTGGATTTTGACATGAAAGTTTGACTATCCTGGGGCTTCAAGCTAAAAGCCAGACTCTAGAGCAGACAGAAAGGGTTAATCTAATATAAACATTATCTGCTAAATGCTAACTTTAGAAGTTGGCATGAAGAATACAGAATACATAATGCAGGGAGATTATTTTAATAACACAAATAACATAGCAAAAGAATATTTGACTGGTCCATCACGATGGACAGTAGATAGGGTGGAAGTAAATACTTATTGCAATAATTCATTCATTCATGGGTACACATATCTTTCATGCCAAACTTCAACCAATTATTTCTCATTTCACTAATAACAGTTGTGCTTCCAATTATTAAACTTTCTTAATTACTAACTATATGTAGTTTGAGGAACTGTGCATCTAATTTTCTAAATATCTTCAGGTGTTTATTCTCAATAATGGGCAAATGTGAGTAATTTTAATATCAGTAAGAAAAATTTTCTTCTAGCTCTGAATAGTACTGGATGTAATAGTTGTTTCATTTACATTGGTTTTGGAGCTACGTAAGGAATTGGCTACTTTTTTTAATGGGGGGAGCATTACTGCCAATGTGACATCTTGAGATTAATTACATATTGGCTATAAAGTCAGGACTTTTGTAATCTTTAAGACTTTTAATGATGTTTGAGTAGCAGTAGAAAACCAAAATCTCAGAGAAGGTGTTTACTTATTCAACAACTCTAAGAGATCTGGGTATTTAAGTTCACAAAAGTAATAGAAAATTCCTGAGTTTGCCCATGGCTCTCTGTAGCAAAAGAAAACCACAGAGAAATATCTTTCAAGGCAATAAAAGGAAGGTGTCTTCTAGTACAGACATATTTCAATTGTTATTATTTTCTGAACCACCTAGATGATACTGGATAATAATGTGGATATTTTTGACAGTCTCTTATTTATGTGTCTCTGGATGAGTTTGTATATGAGTATGGGTAAACATGAATGTTGCACAAAGAACAGCAGCTGAGGCTAATATGGCTGAAATGAATTGCATTTATTTCTAGATTCCTCTAAAATAATTTAAAATAATTCATCTACCACAGAAAGTTTCTTTACACAAGGAGCTATATCGAAATGCAAAAAAAAAAAAAAAGAAGTGATTCTAAAAATAAGATTCTGGAGGAATAAGTGAACTCTGTTTTCCTTTTGAACCTTCCAACTTGTGGAGTTGTTGAGCAAAATTTATGTGATTTTTTTTGAGAAATGATTTAATAAATGAAAGTATTTGAGCAGTTGGCCTTTCTGGTACAAACATGTATTATTGGAGTTTAATTCACTTGGTACATGATTAGAATTTTTGGAGAACTTTACTTAATATTTTTTGTAACCTAGTCTTAAAATAATAGTGTTTGAAACTGAAAAATAATGGAAGCTGACTGGATTTGACTAGCATAGTAATGTTATTATTTTGATCTCAGAAATCATATGAAGATTAATTGGTGTATATATTTGAAGCAGCCTGGTGGGTCCCAGGTCACAGAGTGCATTTGTCTCCATAGGTTTACTGAAAATGGCCTAAACACCAAACCTCTTATAGGCATTGAAAAAACAGAAAGATCTATTTTGCCTCCAAGAAACTTAGAGCATTCTTTGTTTTTCTAGCATTTATTCATGAATTACTTAATTAATAATGTCATACTTGCCTATTCCTGTAGAGTAATTGCTCCTGGATAGCAAAGTGGATTCTATATCTTATTTCCAGTGTCTAGCTATGTGTCCGGCACATGGTAAATGTTTAAGAACCATTTGCCTGAATGAAAAGAAGAAATAAATGACAGATGCTGTAAGTGGTAAACATTCTACTTTATTTATTCCTGTCAAAACACCGAACAATAGTTCACTGCAGAAATATATTTCCTAGCCTGCCTTCCAGTTATTTGTGGAGTTCCTTGGAATGTTCCATTTATTCACCTTTACCTTTCTAGTCCTTGCTGTGGTTTCCAATTTAGAATTTGAACAATCCAGCTGGCACTCCACTGATACCTGGGAACTCATCATGAAGACAAGGCTATGGAGAAAATAAAACAAAAAGGCAGGTGGAGCCCAGGCATCTGAGAGGACCATCACATCTGCAACAAGGAGGGAACTGCTTACTTCTAGACTTCTTTAGAATAACAGAAAAGTAAACATCTATCTTAGTTAAACAACTGCTATTCCTTGTCTGTGTTGTATAGCTCAACACAATCTTTCTAATTGATTCTGATCATTTTAAGTTCCCACTGGCAATAATTAGCCAAGTGTAGCAGATAAGCCAATCCTATTAAGATTGGCGTGTTATAGTGTATTGTTTATTTTTCTCACTATTAAAAATCTTTTATGATTGGGTTAAATCGGTGATTCTTAGTTGGGGTAAATTCCCTCCTCCAGTATGTGGAAATGTCTGGAGATATTTTTGTCATTTCAGCTGAGGGGCAGGGCCTGTGTTAGTAGCATTTCAGGGTAGAACAAAGCATGCTCCTAATATGGTACAGTGCAGAGGACAGACTTGTACAACAAAAATTATCTGTGAAAAACTGTTAAGTGTGGCAAGATTTAGAAACCCTTGGAAATCTATTAAATTGTCCATACAACCTCCTAACCATTAACTCATGATGAATGCTTATTTCTTTTTTTTTTAATGTGAGCCTATCTGTTGATTTTGCCAACATATAAAATGGTCATTTTTCCTAAAACCGTGAAGTAATGTTTGTACAAATACAGGTATGTTTTTTGTGACTTCATGGGGAGAAAATATTGTGCAGAGTTTTGGCCAAGTGAATTCTCCTACATAAAACTAGAGTGGGAAGAAGAAACATGAGAAAGTTCCAAGTCATTTATATGAGCCAATGTTACAAAGTCACAATAGCTAAGAAAACCATGTTGTCAGTGAACTAAAGGTGGTTATGCAGATCAATGAACTGGTTGGAAATGAAGCTACAGCTGAATGGGCCCTGGGGATACTGGAATAAGATCCCCAGCATGATAAAGAAGTTGAAGCTGAAAAAAATCCTTTTAAGAAATCCTATTTGTAAGGCTTCCTACTCTTCAATCAATCCATGGATAGAAATAAAGAAAGGGGGGGTGGGAAGGAAGAAGAGCACAAGAAGGGAAGAGAAGAGAAAAGAGGGGAGTAGTGTAGAGGGAGGGAAGGAGAGAGAAGGGAAGGAGGAGAAGAAGAGGAAGAATGGAAGGGAAGGGAAGGATTAAGCAGAGAAACAATCCTCTGGTACCAAAAATCAATTGAACCTGTGAACAAGAAATGAACATAAATCAAAATTAAACTAAATGAAAACAAAATACATAAAATATACTTCAAGTATGGACTTACTCTACTTGCCAGTAAAGTTAAACTTTAAACAGTATTAAAGAGTGAATATTTATAGGTAAATTTATAATCATTGCGATCAGGAAAGAAAAAGCTATGTTAATCTGATTGCCATCCTTTTAACCAAAGCCTGTGTTGTAAACCTTGTAATTTTCTGCTGTCATGCTCAACTACTTTTCAACACATTTAAATTAGAAAGGACTATGCTAATTTTGTTTCATAGCCAGAGTAATTGTTATAACACATAATTATCTTTTCTTCACAATTGTTTTATTCTCCAGTTTTGTTTAAATTCAGTCTTGGTTGCCCATGTAAGCCCCAGTCATCTCTAGCTCCCACCTTGGTGGAAATACTGCTTTTATCTTTTCTAGCTGCGAAGAGCCTGTATGTCCTTTTCCAATAGCCAGGTTATTCCTCTGTGAACATCCTGAGGAATAATGTGTGTCTAAGTTGGTTAGTTAATTCTATGCGTAATTTAAAAGGTCTGCTCTTGATTTTCCTTATATTAATGCTTAACATACCATAGAATTGACTTAAGAAAAGTAGCAAAACAATAACAGTTGAGACATTTGAAAAAAAGATGGAGGAAGGCTTATTAATGCTTTTAAATACCTGAAAGACAGAAGAAATTTCTATAAAGCCAGTGAACTGAACTGGAACAAAATGAACAAAATTAACAATTCAGGGGATCTGGGCTCCAAATGAGAAAAAAAAAATTGCCCAGAGTGAAGTTTAGGACTACAAGTGTTAATCTCATATTTAAGGATCCCCAAACTGTGTGGGAAGAGGGACCATCAAGCTTCCTCCTTTGCATTGGCTGAGATTTATCTAACAAGCTGTGTAAAAGTCAGGTTTCAATTGCTTATATGACATCAAAACTGGTCAAAAAAGAAAGCACAGATAAATTAGAGAATAAATAATACTCAACTGGCTGATTGGGTAGGAATCTTCTGGATGCTTTGGTGTCAGACATAGAGAAAAGATGAATCTTTAAATGCTCAGTCATCTGAGAAATTTATACTAGTGTGATTCACCTCTATATATCTGGTGTCCTCCTAATGATCCCTGGTGTCATTATCCTAAGGCATCGAATTTACCTGTCTCCTAACAAGAGATCCACCCACAATGCCCACCTCCCCCAGCAGTGAGAAGAACGTCATTCATTCCACTGCTTTAAGATTTTGAGATTAACTCATGGGGTGCTATATTTTTATCACATATATTCATCTTCAAGCCAATTTCCCAGGCTTTGAGCCTAACCATGAGAAGCCCAAGCCCCACTGTTAAATTCTCAAACATTTTAGAGGCCAGCACTAAAGGAAGAAAGGACTAATGTAAGGGAACATACCCATGACATTACCGTTCATGACTCCTGCTGCACAGCGAGCCTGGTCCTTCTTTCTAGTGTACACCTGATGCTACAGGAGCTGGAGTTGGAGGAAGGGAACAAATGCAAAGGCAGACAGCTACTCAGTGACTGTTAGTCATTCCATTGTTGCAGTCAATCCCATCATTGTCTGTCTCTCCATATGCTGAGATCTGCAGGTTGTTGTCTCATGTTTTCTTTTTAATTAATTTATTCATATGTGCATACATTGTTTGGGCCATCACTTCCCCTTGCCCCCTGCTCCCTCCCTCATCCCTCCATCACCTTCTCTCATGTTTTCAAGACAGACTTGGACAAAGAAATATTCAACTCCATCTAAAGGCCAGTAGATTTGAGTAGGCTCTTGTCTTTCCAAAACACGTGTAAAAAGTGTTCAAGTCAGTTCCATAACCCAAAATCATGTTCATTAAACATACATGCAGCTGGCATGGATAGGTACACATGTGCAAGCAGTGGACTCCTGCTTGGCAAGCATGAAGCCCTCAGTTCAAAATCCAGATCCACCAAAAAATAAAAATAAAAAGGAGTCACTCCACGGTACACATGCATACACATTTATTTCATACTCTCTGCATCACTGGTCCACTCTTCAGACAGTTTACTTATTAGATAAAGTAATGCACTTAAAAACAGTAGAGACTTTCTTGAACACTTGAAATTAGTATTTTATGTCTGTGGATACTGGCATACCGGACATAGCAAGGAAGGCATGTGTGCACTTGTAAATTGATTTAGGAAGGTTAAGACCAGCTTTTCTCAGGCTTTATAATTCAAGGCCTTAACTTATTATTCTTTCTCTCTAGGTATACCTCAGTTTCCTTATCTGAACAATGGGGTGAGACGTGGTTTTCCTGCCTCTCAAGGGTGTTTTGAAGATTTATGAGCTCACTTTAGCAAAGCACCATGGACTTCTTTGGGAAAAGGTAGTATGAAACATAAAGCATCATTATTCATTTTGTTCTGGGACAGGGCCCTTGGGGGGTCCTTGAAAAAGAACAAATAGAGTCATTTTTACTGCAGACAAGAGAGAAATGTTCTCAACTGAAATTCCAAATTCAGCAGAAAACAAGGTTGCTGAAGAATGACGTTGACTTCTATACTTAAAGCATTGCATTTCAGTACATTTTCCATTTGGAATCCTGAATTGTATTAATATCAACTCTGCATTAATTGTTTTGTGTGTGTGTGTGTGTGTGTGTATGTGAGAGAGAGAGAGAGAAAGAGAGAGAGAGACACAGGGACAGAGAATCAGAAAAAAGATGCACACAGAGAATTACAAGGCTTTGTAAACAAGCACATCTACAGAAATTCATCTTGGCTTACCTGAATTACTGTTGAGCATGCATTCATGATAGCTGAGAGTGTTGCCTAGTTGGTGGTATACTTAAGATTCAAAAGAGATGTTTTACCTTTGATGGTTTCACTTCTCCTTCTCCTTCTGGTAAAAGAAAAAAAAAGTTACAGGCCACTAGGTAATCATTGCTATTAAATATATTTCTGCTCATCATAATGGATACTCAATTGGATAAAAATAAGCATTTTTCTCCCTGTTTATCTGATTGCAGGGCACCAATACTAAGCTATCTGGAAGAAAATGCAGCTTTGCAAGGAAATAGCTTTAAGAGGATTTTTGATTCCCAGTTATTCTTATGTTCATTCCCTCCACTGATAAAACATCCAAGGACTGATGAGAAGGTCTTCCATGCTGTGTCATCTTTTCCTAGAATCTTCTCTGGTGGATTGAGGCATTCTATTTTTCTCTTTTCCTCACTGTCTGATTGCTTAACTGGAAGCCTCAATTACAACTCACCTTTGACCTGAAATGAGAAAAAGAAACATTAAGTGTTCTTTATATTTGACATTACCAGTACTATAGTGCCCCTTGGTTATTATCCAATCATGTAATAGAGCCTCCAACATTTGATTTCCTTTCTTAATATAAAGGATCTCAATCTTGGACAGTTCGACAGTTCTGAGCATGGAACTGCCCCATTTGCCTGTTTACCCATAGGACCCTCTGATCTCCAGCTCCCTTTTCCCATGGATGGGAACAAGTGAAGATGTTTTATAGAATTTGAATTCTGCATGGAGCCTTATAGGACACTGATTGCAACAGCTCTATTCCTACCCAGCCTCATGATCAGAGAAAGGACTCAGCTACTCAGTCTTCTGCCTTTCCTCTGTTCCAGGACTTTCCAGCTTTGATTCACCCTCTCTTCTGAGCTTCCCCTTCATTTGACTGTTGTGGGTCTGCCAGGTTTCAGGTATTCAGTCCAGCCATAGAATGGCAGTCTATAAAGATTAGAATCTACCCCAGTGACCATCTAATCTCTTGCTACTCAAAGTGTAGCCCATGGACCAACATCATCAGCATAAACCTAGGAGCTTATTAGAACCACTGACTCCTGAGTCCCATTCTACACCTAGTATATTATCATCTGCTTATTTTCAAGAGGCCCAGGTGGTTCATAGACAAGTTAAATTTTTAGAGGCATTATCCTAACTTAACATGCCCCCTCATTTAGGAATTCACTGAATTTTTGGCCATGCAAATAAGTGACCTAAGAGGTTTAGAATTTCTGGCTGATCAGAAAAATTCTGGGCATCAGTTCCCCATGTGATTCACACATGCATTCAGAGTTGAGAACCATGGGTTGCTCTAAAGTGGAGACCTTTAAATTCTGCTCCTCAGACCAATAGCATTGGTATCATTTGTTAAAATGCAAGTTCATTCTCTCTCTCTCTCTCTCTCTCCTGCTTCTCTGTGCTTCTGGCTTCCAAATGGTCCCACCATGGCCTTTTGTAACTCCTTTCTCTAACTTTTTAAATAATCATTTATTATCGCCCTCAAAAATAAGTAAATTCTCAGAACACATCCTAGACATGTCAAACCACAAACTTCAGGATTAGGGCCCCCAAATCTGTGTTTTAACAAATCTTCCAGGTGGTTTTCAGATAAGTTCTATGACCATGGGTTCAAAAAATAAGAGTGCCCCAGCCTCATCCTAGAAAAGTGGAACTAATGTCCTGTACCTGTTTTAATATGTATTAATTCAAACTACAAAAAATTTAAAATTTATTTCTCAGTTGCAGTGGCCACATTTTAGAAACTCAATAGCCATCTATGGCAAGTGACTATGTGTGGAACAGCATGGATGCGGAGTATTTCCATCACTATAGAAAATTCTACTGTACAGTGCTGGATCTAGAATTTGATTAGAAGGAGACACATGTTAACAAATGTAATCATAACGGAGACAATAATGACAAAATTAACAATTTGCATGTATTCAAGTGGTTACTATGTGCCAGGTATCGAGCTAAATCATTCGCTGAAATCTCCCTGATCTTAGCAAATTCCCAAATTGTGATCTAATTGTTGACTTTGAGAAAACGAAGGATTTTAAGTGAGATTCAAGAACAGAAAGAAGAGAAGAAAGAAGAAGCATTGTCTTCTCCAGCAATTAAAAAAATAAAATAAACTGAATTTGAGAAAGTGGGTTGTCTTTAAAGCAGAATAAACATTATTGGAATGCAAAGAAACTGTCAAACCAAAAAGGAGATAAACCAGTAAAATACCACTTCTAAAGCATTTCGTCTCTAAGTCTACAAATGTGCCTTGGAGTGCTAGAATCTAAGTGCAATTAAATTGTCCATTTGTAATTCTGCTGGCTGAATCTTTTTTTAAATTTTGCATCCAGAGTTGAATTTTTCTTAGTCCTCAATGTGATTTATCATTGGCTCTATCAGTGTGTGTCTACAGAATACTGTTGTCCTCCCCTTTGGGTTCAATATTTTATTGTACCAACATAATTTCTGGACATGAACAGCCCCCCTTTTGTCCCCCAGCTCCTTTAGTGGACTCATGATTGTCTTACCCTCCCATGTGACAGTCCTCTCTGTCCTCCTTTCATCAAGGTTCACTATAGGTTCTGGCATGCAAGCAGGTAGTCTGTATTCTTTGACAACTGCTAGTGATACAGATGCAGCTTCCCCATGGCCACCCCTTCTGTCCAGGGGTTTACGCTCGAGAGGGAGTTACACTTTTGAAATCAGAATCCCTTGGGCACTGATGCTCTTTTCTCTGCACTTTGGGAAATCAAGCAGGTTGCTTTCTGTATCACGTTTGAAACTTGCTCAGACATTTATGTAAACTGTACTAAAAGTCTAGGAGGGGAGGGTTGGGGAGTTCCTTACCACTCTAGAAGTCTAGAAGTGGTGAACCACTGCACTTCTGCCTGGGTACAGCTTTACCAAACCCTCCTATTTTCATGACTAACCAGCATACTTAACATCTCACTTTGAAGCACTGATGCTTCTCCAAGGAATTAAAGGTTAATTAAAGGTCTCAGCAAAGTGGCCCCTTCCCTTACAAACAGAAGGTCTTTCTGAAAGGCAAATTCTTGTCTCCACCTAAAGGAACAAACTGCTTGAAAATCCCCTGGGTACCGGTTTTGCAGCTTCCAAGAATTACGGCTTGGTCATGATTGCATATTTTATATTTTACCTCTCACTAACCAATCTTTTCCACTCACTAAGACTCAGTATGCAACTGCTCTCCCTGTCCCCCGTGAGAAGTGACTGTGAAGGTGGAGGTGGAGTGGGGTCTGGCAGCTTTGGGGCTCCCAGGAGAAACTAATTAGTCTCACTTGTGACTAGGAATCCAGCCCCCACAAGCTTTTGTAATCATTTATCTTCTGTTCCATGTGTCCTGGTGTTTAGCATAGAAGAGTCAAGCCGAAAGGAACTTGGAATTCTTCTAGCCCATGGATTTTAAATGTATTTTAATGGCAAAAACAAATCTCTCTTTGAACAGATCAGCCCAAAATAAGAAGCAGAATGGAGCAATGCATCTCTGGTTGAAATAAGGAGGGTCCATGAGGCTACCCTACCTTCCAACAGGACAGGCTATTCAGCTCTATCTGAAATTGATCTAAACCGACCTCTTGCTTTATACCTGGGGGATCTAAACCCAAGAGAAGTTAAACTTTCAGAAGCTAAATTTTTCTTTCTTTTTTACTTTTGGCAGTACTGGAATTTGGCAAGGCAAGTACTCTACTACACAAGGCCACACCTCCAGCCCTTTTTGCTTTTAGGTTGTTTTTCAGATAGATCCTCACTATTGCCTTGGCCAGTCACAGACTGCAGTTCTCCTATCTATGCTTCCCAGTAGCTGTGATTACACGTATGTACCACCATGTCAGGCTTATTTGTTGAGATGAGTCTCACTAACCTTTTACCCAGGCTGGCCTAAACTATGATATTCCCAATCTCTACCCCTTGATTAGGTTAGATTAAAAATGTGAGTCACTGCACCCAACTCAGATGAGTTTTTGATGAGCCTAAAACTAAGTCCCTGACCTTTTGGATACACATTCTTTTCTCATTTGTTTACCCCACCAAATGAAGTGGGATTGTTCATGTCCTCAGTTAGAATCTTTCACTGGAAATTTGCCAAATTAGGTATTTTTCTTCTGAGTCACAGTATTTCTTTCTCTTTCTGAGTCACAGTATTTCTTTCTCTACTTGCCATATTATAGAATCCAGAGAAACTTTAAGGTCTAGGGTTGGAGGAGAATTTGTGGATGGTCTTATCTATAATTTTCTGTACAGATGAACATTTTGAATAATAATCTTGCCTTCAGATTTTAAGGCTCCTTTTAAGTCTTATCATATATTTGAACCCATCAATAAAATGTTAATAATTTCCTTAAATACATTAACTCTTATGCTTCATGGAAACCAAATGTATGCCATTTACTATTTAAAATGTTTTTGCATATATTAACTCATTTGTTCCTCACCACAGTAATATGGGAAGTTAGATATACAATTTCCACCTTACTTAGAGAAAACACAGGTTCAGAAAGACATTCATGGTGAAAGGCTTGTGGCCAGTAAGTGAGAAGGATCTGTGGCTCGGTTCAGAGGTTGGTTCATAACTTCGTTATGCTGAAAAAATGGAATCCATAGCTTCTGATGGCAGGCACAAAAAGGCAAAGAGGAGGTTTCTCACTTTCCCAGTCTTCACCCATGCCATCCGTTCTGCGGAATCAACCTGCTCATACCTTTGACAGGTGGTGCACACTGCTGTAATGAGGGACAGAAACCTCCACCTCTCACTTTTCTAAGGGCTGGACTTGCTGACTGGTGTTAAGATAACAATGGGTAGTAATGCTCTGCCCTACATTGTGTCCAAGGTGAGCTTCTTTGCCACAGATGATCTCATTTGTAAGTCCAAAACTGTTTCACTAACAGGTTTAGAGAAAGAAACCACAAAGACAGTAAGGCATTATGCAAAGACAGTGACAAGAAACTGTATAAGTGTGTTTATAAGAGTTAAAAATCACTGCTTATAGCAAAGTTTATAGGCTGATGTTAGACTGTCATTACAATAGAGAAGGAAGAGACCTGGTATCTGTAAATATTCTTTCAGAGTATAGTTTGATATATCAGTTCAAATTATGTTTTTTGTTAAACCCATATTTCTTAGAGGTTTTAACAGTTTTTTTAGCTCCACTTTACTACAAAATATGCAGAAAGAGTGATTACTATTTATGACTCTTTCTTTCTTTTCTCTCTTGAATACAGGTTTTCATTATCCACAACTCTTCTCAAAGTCATCCATGGGTTTCACACTAATCTCAGCATCATTCCTTTAAAATCTACATTTTAAAATGTAGATTTTAAAAATTCATCATTCCCTGCTTGAGACTCCCCTGTCATTAAGCTTCCTGGACCTCATTCCCTATTGGATTTCTTTCTATATTCCTGGACTCTTTTTCTTGTGCTACTTCACTGGTTTCTTCTTAATTTTCAGCCTATAGACTATGCCTTGGGAATCAATTCTCAAATATTTTCTCTATCAACATTTTCTACACTAATTCTAGTTAATCTCATGAAATCCACCAATATGTAATAACTCCCAAATGTATATCTCTGGTAGGAAAGGTCCTTTTAACTAGAAACCTCTATACCCAATTATGTACACTTCTTATTTGTACTTAGATATGTAATAAGCAGCTCAAAGTTAGTATATATAAAAGTTCTGATGACAAGTCCACCCAAACTGTAGCTTACTCACCTTTTCCTTCATAAAAAATGGCAACTCTATTTCTTTGCTCAGGAATTGAAAGGAAGAATGAAAGGTTGTTAAGAAAGAAAGAAAAGAAAGTGACAGAAGGAAGGAGGGAGGGTAGGAGAAAGGGAGGGAGGAAAAAGGGAGGGAGAGAAAAAGGGAGGGAGGGAGAGAGAAAAGAAGGAAGGAAGGAAGGAAATCAACCCCAACTTTAATTCCTCTCATTCTGTCATAGACTCTAGTGGGCCCATCAGGAAACTACTTTCAAGATATTACTGGACAACAAATGCTAGCTAATTTTTTTAGATGTCTTACCTATCCTCACCCCTCCCTTGTGTGCTCTCGCTTTTATCATGTGCTCAAAGTCCAATCCCTTTGTTGTGTTTACCCTTGATCTAATGTCTGCATATGAGGGAGAACGTACGATTTTTGGTCTTTTGGGCCAGACTAACCTCACTCAGAATGATGTTCTCCAATTCCACCCATTTACCAGCGAATGATAACATTTCATTCTTCTTCATGGCTGCATAAAATTCCATTGTGTATAGATACCACATTTTCTTAATCCATTCGTCACTGGTGGGGCATCTTGGCTGTTTCCATAACTTGGCTATTGTGAATAGTGCCGCAATAAACATGGGTGTGCAGGTGCCTCTGGAGTAACCTGTGTCAGAGTCTTTTGGGTATATCCCCAAGAGTGGTATTGCTGGATCAAATGGTAGATCAATGTTTAGCTTTTTAAGTAGCCTCCAAATTTTTTTCCAGAGTGGTTGTACTAGTTTACATTCCCACCAACAGTGTAAGAGGTGCATCCTCACCAACACCTGTTGGTGGTGGTGTTGCTAATGATGGCTATTCTAACAGGGATGAGGTGTAATCTTAGTGTGGTTTTGATTTGCATTTCCTTTATTGCTAGAGATGGTGAGCACTTTTTCATGTGTTTTTTGGCCATTTGAATTTCTTCTTTTGAGAAAGTTCTGTTTAGTTCACTTGCCCATTTCTTAATTGGTTCATTAGTTTTGGGAGAATTTAATTTTTTAAGTTCCCTATATATTCTAGTTATCAGTCCTTTGTCTGATGTGTAGCTGGCAAATATTTTCTCCCACTCTGTGGGATACCTTAAAAGCAACTAAGGCCAATAGGAAAAGGGGACCAGGAACTAGAGAAAAGATTAGATCAAAAAGAATTAACCTAGAAGGTAACACACATGCACAGGAAATTAATGTGAGTCAACTCCCTGTATAGCTATCCTTATCTCAACTAGCAAAAACCCTTGTTCCTTCCTATTATTACTTATACTCTGTCTTCAACAAAATTAGAGATAAGGGCAAAATAGTTTCTGCTGGGTATTGAGGGGGTGGGGGGGAGAGGGAGGGGGTGGAGTGGGTGGTAAGGGAGGGGGTGGGGGCAGGGGGAAGAAATGACCCAAACATTGTATGCACATATGAATAATAAAACAATTTTTAAAAAAGGTATTACTGGAGTTTGACTATTTCTTACAGGTGTTACTACCTTGATGTAAACTTCCATTTCTGTTGCATGATTGGTTATAACAACTTGTTTCCTGTCTCTTTCTCTCTTTCCCCTTCAGCAATTACTAAGCATAGCAATCCAAATTAAATCTTTTAAACAGAAGTCAGATTATATCATTCTTCCATTTAAAATCGTTAACTGTCTTTTCATACTCAAAATGAAATCCAAAGCACTTACAATGGTCTTTCAGGCTATTCATCATGGGTCCCGTCACTTTCTGACTTCATTCTTTGTACTCTCTACTAATCTCACTTTACTTCAGCTTCTCTTACCTCTTTATTTTCCTATACACCTGCCTCAGGAATTTGTGCTTGTTGTTCTCCCTGCTAGGGAATCTCTTTCTCAAGATATCCATATGACTCTCTCTGCTCCCTCATTTCTCCTTGAGTGCTGCTATAATATCATTTTATCAGTGTGGCCATCCCTTCAAACACTGTAGCAGTGCATCTCTAAAGACTCATTGAACCACTTCTTTTGTCATTCATGTTGTATATATTCCTCTGCCCTTTTATCTGAGTGGCTCTGTAATGTTGACCAATAAAACATGGAAGATGGACACTGCATGACTTTCAATGCTAAATCAGAGGAAGATTGGCTGCTTCCATCTGGATATCTCGCAACACTTGCTCTGGTAGTAGCTAGACATCAAATAAGTCTAATTACCTCTCCCACTATGCTGTGAGGACTGCTAGAGTAGCCACATACCCTGAGGGACACAGGCTAACTATATGGAAACAAAGTGACATCTGGTCAGATCTCAGTTGTTCTATCCCAGCTGAGGGTCTAAGAATGTGACTGAAGAAGCTTACACAAGTATCCAGCCCAGTTTTTCCTTTGGGTGACTCCCAGTCTGGAATGACTGCAACTGCATGAAGACTGCCAAAATAGGCCTGATTAAGCCACAGAATCATGGAGACATACATAATGATAAATTTTACTCTAAGTCCACAGATTTCATGGTGTTTCATTGTATTGTTATACATTATCTGCAATAGAAATTAGCATAAGTTGTATCTATCCCTTCCCCCCACATACAAAATCGTGCCCCATATCTTTCTTTTCAGGCTTTATTTTCCTCCATAACACTCTTATCACCATCTGGTTCATTGTGCATTTATCTACTTGTTAGGGACTCTCTTCCCCACTGGAACAAAAGCCCAGGGAAGGTCTTTGCCTTTTGTCTTATTCACTACAAGATCTCTAGTGCATGGAACAGTGTCTTTCATAGAGCAAGTGTTCAAATGTGTTAAACATTTACTTTAGTCTCCTGAGTTTGTTTTCCTCTAAACATAATAAGCCATAAAAGTGAAGGAATGAGTACATTGTAAGTACTCTCACGACTACAGGCTCCCTTGTTTTAAACACAACATCTCACATGATCATCAATGTCTCCACTGACACCAACTTTATCTTCCCATTGATGCAGCCCTTCTAAGGGCCGTAATAAATACCAATTCTGGGCAAGAGACAACCAAAGGAAACCAGGGCTCTACATAACCCACAACCACGAGAATCTAGTGAGGAGTTCTCATCAGGAAACCTGCATAGTACTCACCTCTCCTCCATCCATTTCTAGAGGAAGGTGACAATTCCTTTTGATTCACATACTTGTAGGATACCTGCACCCTCTCAGGTGCTGCACATACAAGGATGAAAGTGTATATCAATCCTTTTCTCAGTGAAGGGAGAAGAAACACACAGAGAAAAACTACTAAAAGAATGAGGAACAATGCTTAAGTTGAAAACAAACTTTGATATGAAATGATGAAGGTGATTTAAAAATTAGCAAATGATAGTTTTGTTTTGAAACACAGTTCAAACTATCTTTTCTCAATTCAACAACACATATCTCAACAACAAAGTTAGCTTTGGTTACCTTTTTCCATTTGTACTTCCAGAGAATGGAAAAGTCAACAATAACACATGCTCAACTGCCAAGAAATGCATCTTAACATCTTCCCCCTTGCCTCTCACCCAGGGAAGTTTTCCCACACCAGTTATACTCTGAACTAGAGAACAATGAGTGATCTAACAGGTGTTTGTACATCTCCCTTGGACCAACATGGTTGACTGCATAACAAAGTTGTGTATTTGCATCCCTCAGGTTGCTATGGAATTAGCAGGCAAAATCACCCATAGGTGAACAGCTTTCTTAAACTTCAGCTTTCGGTCCAGGCATGGAAACAGGTAGTGGTACATCCACACTAAACACAACCTGCTCTTGCTATATGCTGACAATGCTTGACTCCTTGGCAACTTGGATGATGTGGACTAACACACCATGTATGAAGGGGACCCACCTGTGAGCTGGGGGTAATGACAGATGAACTGTGCAGTGTCAGAGAGAATTCTACAATGTGTGAGCCCAGGTGGCCTTTTTTTTTTGTGGTACTGAATTTGAACTCAGGACTCCTTGCTTGCATAGTAAGCAATCCACTTGAGCTACATCCTCAGTTCCCTTTTTTATTGTGCTGTACTTATTTTTAGGGTAGAGTCTCATTCATTTTTTGCCCAGGTTGTACTCAGCTCATTATCCTCCTTCTTCTGCCTCCCACGTTCTTTGAAATATGATCTTGCTACTTTATTTATTTTGCCAGGAGTGACCTTAAACTGTGATCCAGCTATCTCTTCCTCCCAAGTACCTGTGCCAGCCAGATGAGCTTTTAACAGAGAGTTGCAAATGCAGCATAAGCAGAATGATGGGGCCACATTCTCATGTCATACACCACTCAAATTCCCCCCACCTTACTCCAATTTTTCCATACATTCAAAGTGACTTCCTCATTGATTCATTTTCCTACCTTGAAACACTTATGATCCTTCATCCAGAAAGAGAGACAGAGAGAGAGAGACAGAGAGAGAGAGAGAAAATCCTTAGGATGTCCGGAGAAACAGCAGGGAATATTTTCATTTCCCAAAATAAAGGAGGAGCTACTTTGGGTAGCTGTTGCTTCACCTGGTCTGCCTTTTGTGTGTGTTTAAACAAGAGGACTGGAAGGATTCTCTCCTCCCAGTCCTGCTGCCCCACCAGCTGGAGCTTCCTGCCTGCTTTTAACCTTAATGGGTTAGCTTCATAAAACGGCAGCTCTTTATTCCAGCCTGAGATTTCCCATCATACTTTGGGACCAGCGAACCATCCCTTTTTTGATGGCACCTTTTGGCTCCACAATAGAAGCCAATTTGTTAGACTTCTTTACAGGTCAGGGGCTGCGTGAGGATGTGGAGGGCACAGCAGTGGGCACTGGAAAATGAAGTTGTATTCGCTTGGCAAATTATACGTCTGCTGCACTTTATGGGCCTTGATTTCCTTCCCTCTTCTTTCCTCTCACTCTCTCTGTCCCCTCCCCATTCTCTAGCCTTTTCTTTAAACTGAGGAAGTCGTGTATGTGAGATATCGTCACATATCCAGTTAATGTAGGTTAATAGATTGATTCCAGTGACACGGATCATAATGAACAGTAAATTGTTTTATCTCTTAAGTCTTATTTGGTCAGCCAGGAAAACATATGAGGTAATATGGCTTGGACTAAATGGACCGTATAATAGATCTCCTTCAAAAGAATAAGGACAGGGGTGACAGCGCCTCTTATGATTAATGAAAATAATAATGGTCCTGAAATTGAAATTTTTCTAATTTTTTTTCCCTTCTCCTCTCTTGGCTGCCACCAAAAACTTCAGCCAGGAGGTGATTTGTGTACAATAACTGGCCCTGACTTCTTCTTCCTGGGCTAAGAATACACATTTAGGGACTGGGAGAGGGAGAGGAAGAAAAGAGGCAAAAGCATGAATGGGTTAGAGAATTCAAAACATGCCATTTTATGGGCCAGTGTATGCCTTTGTGCAAATTCCTTTTTCATAGAGCTCTGATATAAAGATTTCATACAGACACAGCAAGAGAATCTGGATAAACGTCTTTGGCATCAGATATGTTATAGGTCAATCTGATTATTTACCTAGATTGAAGTAGATTCTGCCATTAAATTTGTTTTAAAACCATGTTGTTTCCTCCCTTTGACCCCCATTTTTCTTTGGGCAAAGGAGTTTTATGCCATGCATGCCTCCACATCAAGGCTTATGTCTTCTTATTCTTTGGGAGATAAAAGAAAGTAGGAGGAATTTTGACTGTGTCTCATCAAATACAAAGAAATTATCACTTTTGCAATAAAAACTGTCAGCAAGTTTTCACATAAAAACATATAACCTACATGAGAAATCTTGCTCTGATCATTGAAGATGATGGCCATGAGATCTTTTTGCAATTATAGAAGACTCTTTCTTATTCCTGGGATACAGACAGAGGAAGAAACCAGAGAGTCCAGCAAAAAGGGATCAGGTCCTTCAGCTTCCACTTGAGTAAGGACCATTATATTCAAGCCATTTCTTTCACACCACAGGTCACATATCATTTGGACAGCAGCCGGAGAAATGTGTTTAGGCAGCGTGGGGTAGAAGTGGCTCACATAACTGAGGCCACCCGTCTTTCTTTCAGCTTTCATACAAATTCTGTCCAAATTGATTTCCCAAGAATTTGTCTTTAGCACTGGCTTCTAAAAATTCTTCTCGATGATATGATATATTCTGTCCAATTTTTGTTAAAGGAAAATAGACAATTGTGGAATCAGATAGCAGCAATAATTGAACTGTATTGCAAACCTTTGGGCAATCATTTTTAGCAAAGTATTTGGTTTGAAAAAAATATGTTTTACCTATGTTAAGAAAGTAACATGAATTTAATATAACCAAATATTCAGTCATCCTTTCATATTAAATTTCTCTAAAGAACTTCCCAAATTATTTCTGTGACATTTTTAGCTCTCAACCAGTTATCATACAAGATATGAAACCAAAATTTTCATTATCTTCCCTTATAAGTAAAAACATTATCAAAACATTAAATTTGTAGTTATTGAAGAAGAAATAATATTTTTACTAAACTGATGATTTTGAAAACACAAATTTAAAGGTATATGACATCACTCTATTTATTTATGATTACAAATTTGTATAAGAATAATATTATATATTATTCATATAGCTTTCTCTCTCTGTGTGTATATATGCATACACGCACGTATATATATATGTGTGGCACATTATGAAGAAATAAATGGTTAGATTTTTGACTTTATCATCTTCAAAGAGATGAAATACTGGCAATGAAACAAAAGAGAAATTGTAGCCTTTTTTGATAATTTTTCACATGCTATCAAAAGCAATCATTACTTTCGCAATAAAATAAAGAAGGATCTACATATTGCCTCTGATGCTCCAGAAATGTAAACAATAAATAATAAGAGATCATTTGAACAGTGTGTGGAGAGTACACACTCTCTCAGACCTATCAGGCAAATTTCTTTTTCTAGGGCATTTCTTAATATTTGAAGATTATCATTTAATAAGGAATGTTTTCTTAAAACAATAAGACTACACTATGTGAGAAGTTCAATTGAATCTAAATTTAAGAAATGAGGTAATCCATCAAATATTCTACTGTGCTACTTTTATATTATCATTGCATTTTATTGTTTTACTTTATTTCTATAAATATAAGTGCAAAGTTTTTTCTTAACCTCTTTCTTTTACAAAGTTTGTTTTTCAGTTTTATTACTTTATACACAGGCCTATATGGATGGTTTGAGTTTGGAAAAACACAAATTTCACTTAGAATACTAAATATACTGATTGGGAAGGGGCTTTAGGACCTAAAGAGAATGCTTTTACTCTTTTATAGAATTTTTTAAATTGTAGTGACCTCCTATCGCTCAGAAAAAGCCATTATCCAGGTTTTTGAAAACCACAAGGAGAACCACACCACTGAGAGCTCAAGCTTCAGCCTGTAAACTGAGAAGTCTTAGTTTGAAAAGTTTGAAATCTTCAAACTCACATTAAATACTATAAATGTCCTCATCTCAAGAAGAGGGTGATAGAATTCTTTATGATTCGTGATGTTTCATGATTGTACAGCTTGGAATCCATCTTACCCATAAATGACTGATTTTTTACATGATAGAAAACATCAGTAAGCCCATAATATCTGAGCAATGAGGGGCAGATTCTTTCCATTTTAGTTCATGCTTTTAGGTGTTATTAATATAGTTTCCAAAAGAGCCCTTCTATATTATATTTAATGAGAAAGAGGGTAAAAAATAAATAAAACATACATACACTATATTCAAATTTTGTTAAAAATATACCCAGAGAATAAGAATTAGAAAACACAATCATCATTCCTATTAGTATTAAATGTATTTCTATACCCTACAAAATTTCAACATGGACATATTATTTTTATAATTAAAAAATAACTAATTATTCCTATGTCTAGGCACTCTTTTCTATACTCTGCATAAGCTAGAGCTTCAATCCTCATGACTACACTGAAATAAATATATTTGTCTTCTTCTAGAAATAAAGAAATGGAGTTCCCCAGAGGTGTAATAATCTGCTCAAAGTCAAATAGTTGATACATGGTGGAGCCAAGATTTGAATTCAGGGTGCCTGGCTCCAAACCATGAGCGTTTAGTGTATTTTTAAAATAAAATAGATTATCCAAACAGCATATTTGTGATTATATGTTCTTCAAATGTTATTACTCAGGAGAATTACATTAGCCCAGGCAGACCCAAATATAAGATATCTAACTAAACAAAAACAAGCAAATTAACATGTTTCTGATGTCAAGGTTCAGAGTTGTTTAATTTTATATAATTTACTTTTCTTTACTCTAATTGTAGACTTTGCTAACAAGTTTATGATGGGCAATTTTGACCTTCTGTTTTCAAACTCAAAGAGGGCATTCTATTAAGACTGCACTCTTGAAATTGTGCCTGTATGCTACCAAGTTAAGTGGCCGTCTTCTAGTCAGTAGATCAATGTGGATATACTATTCCAGATGCCCAGAGAAAACTATTTCTTGCCTCATGTCATCAACTTAATTGCATAGTTGTTGAATCTCTACTTCTGATTGAAATGTGTATGGAGATTAAGGAAAAAATACCTGCTTTAAATATGTTTGCTTTTATGAACTAGCCTTGTTCAAAGAGGAAATTTGCAGTTTTATAGGAATGTAACTATGTGAGGGATCCTTGGAAGTCTAAAATTCTAAATCTAAATATGCTCCTTGTACTCCCCCAAAATATGTACCACTATCTAAAGTTTTACTCTAGATACAGCTGGTCTTCCATTTGTGCAGATGTCCACTCCTGAATTCAACCAACCATGGATTTAAAACATTTGAGAGAAAAAGAAAATTTTATCCAGACTGAACAGGCACAGATTTTTCTTTTGTCATTATTCCCTAAATAATACAACTATTTACATCATATTGACATGACATTGTATTAGATATTATAATTAACTAGAGATGGTTTAATGCATTCAGAAGGATGTGCATAGGTTATGTGCAAATATCACATCAACTGTATATAAGGGAGTTGAGCTTCCATGGGTATTAGTAACCC
Source organism: Castor canadensis (assembly GCF_047511655.1). Taxonomy (NCBI): domain Eukaryota; kingdom Metazoa; phylum Chordata; class Mammalia; order Rodentia; family Castoridae; genus Castor; species Castor canadensis. The sequence continues at coordinate 34,083,851 of NC_133404.1, read as the reverse complement.
TGGGGAGTCTGTGTCCTAGAATCAATTCCCATAGATACTGAAGAATGACTGTAGTTGCCAGTAATGCTCTGATCTGCTCCTGTTCTCTACTGGAGTCTCTGTGTCCCTCTTCCTGAGTCCTAAGTACTGTAAAGTAACTGTCTGACTCTGTCTTGCTTCTTGACTTCCTCTCCAGAGAATGTGAAAGAACAGGGAGTAGTCTGTTCCTTTGACTTTCATCCCTCACACCTCAGTTCCTTCCAAACTAGACTATTTTTTCTCCTCACATTCACCCTATCTAGTTTTATTTTTTATCTATTTTCTTCTAGATTTTGCCCATTTATCCTGGTACCGCCTTTTCCTATTTTGGGAGAAAAAAGTAAATATTTTAAAAATACTAATTATGCCCAATTAGCATAAATGTAGTCCTCATCTGTGTGAGGGAAAGTGAAAGCTATAATTTTAAAATTAAACTCATAATAAAAAAAGAGTGGCATTGAAACTCTTAAAAGTATAGTGCAGAAAGACCTTCAAACCTCCATAAAACTTTTCTCCTTCTTCTACTCTATTTTCTTTAAATGCCAGAGACATAAATATTCTTTATTGCCTGTGTTTTATCAATGTTGCAAGAGTATTGCTTACAATTTCCATCATATTGTAGGTTTGGTTTTGTTTTGAGTTTACCTGGGAACCTATATAGCACTTAAGCATTTTTCTATGCAATTTTCTGTCCTAGATTTTAACGACAGTGGTGCATTCTTTGTGTTTCCTAAGACTTTGGCACAAGTCACAGCTTCGTAGAGTCTTACTCTCATTTCTGCAGAGAAGGTATGACTTTTCATATTTGCAGATTCACATGTGAAACTTGAGATTAGCCTTCAAGAGCCTTGTGTTAATTAAAAAAGGGAAATCAATGGGCCTGTGAATCCACCTTTTCCTGGGGTTGATTAAAATCCAAGAAGAAATTAAGACCAAGTTAAAGAGAATAAACACCTGGGGGTGGGGTATAGATATTTACTGCATCTATACAACTCTTTTTCAAACACACACACAATACATTATTTTATTTTTTTATTGGAGAAAAAAGATATTAAAAAATCCAATGACTGATTTTGCTTCTTGAACCAAATCAAATATTTTCTTGTCAGAGTGCTCATAACTGCAGCCTGCAGAGGTCACGGCCCTAACTTTCTCCTTCAGATGGTCTGTGAGTGGAATGTCCTTACGATTAAGGCTGCTTTTGTTTTCCTTGGGAGGGTTTTGCTTACACTGGCAAGCGCCTGAGACAAGCCAAGGTTCTCTAGACTCTGTTTATTAGATTTTTATCTTCTTATCAGAGTCCTCCTTCTTAAATCATGTCAGCATTTTACCCCTCTTCAGGGATTCCTGGTGTTTTATTGTCTATGAACTGCTTGGGGGGTGGTCAGGAAGAGAGCAGGCCTAGCAAATATAACATTTATATAATAGTAGGAGTGAGGAGGATGCTGTGTTCTGTTATTATTCCCACACTCACCAAAGCTTCCTCTCCCCCTGCCCGTGAGCCCTGGGGAAGCCCACTGGGAGCTCAGCCCATGCTTGTCAATGGACTGACAGGGCTTCTCTGTGGACAACCTGCTTCTCACTGATTTTGAGTAGCTCTTTAAACATAGATGTTTGAACTATACATATATAGTTTGAGCAATTTTCAGTCATTCAGAGAAACCATCAGTTGAGTGGGCAGTACCTTTGAACCTGAGGATGTTATGGGGTTTATTCACAGAGGTAATTTGGTTACTGGGGGTCCAGGTTTATGCCTGCTTTTTCTTACTACATGGGGCTGAAATTTTAAAACAACCTCATGCAAAAGTATCCAAAAATTGCCCAGCTTTAGAGAAGGTTGGGAATTTACAGGGCAGTATAGGGAGGAGGCGGGAAACAGGAAGTCAAAAGAACACTCACTGTGGGGAAAGTGACTCACCTCTTCATTACTGCTCAGATGACTCATTATAGTATTATTGTTTCATCATAGGCTGATCATCCCATGTTACAGCTGTTGTTGTTTTTTTTTTTAAGTGCTTAACCAATAAGGTTATCTAGAAAAAAATCTTTTAGAGAAAAGATCCACATCTATTTGGTGAAGCCATAAAGTGATTTTATTGTATTATTGCCTATTGCTTTCAAAGTTAGCACAAAATGTAAAGTGATTGGAAAAAAAAAAAAAACCTCAGAAGTTGAAGTTCTAAGGCCGTAGATGACACTGATACAGAAATTCTCTTGGATATGAATTGATTTTTAATTATTTCCCGTAAGCTCATATAAGGTGAGAATTTGATCTATACTGGGTGAAATACAGTCACTAAGGAGCATTAGTGTACCTTCTAGTGTTCCTTCATCCTTTCAAAAAATATTTATTGAGTGCTTACCTGCATGAGGTATTGTTTACCTTGGAATCCCCAGTGTGAGGGACGTGGGAGAAACTGTGAAGTGTACACACGGTTGTCTATGTACTTTGCCTCTGTGTGCTGTCCCTGAGAACATAGACTCTTTCCAGTGCTGACTAGCTTTGTACTCCTACCCTTTGTTAAGGACTCAGGATGTGTTTAGCATTCCATGGCAAGGAGGTATGAATTCTATGGGGAATCACATGGTTTTCTCCCTCTTCTAATGGATCTTGAATGACATTTTTTTCCATAACAGCATTTTCTCAATAAGTTCCTGTGGAAAACTGCTTAACATAACAGTTTCATGGCCAACTTTCCCTTCTAGCTGATAACATCATGGTCAAGGAAGAATACAAGGGTTGGAAATTTGGGATTAAATACTACCAACATGTTTTAGAAGATAAAAATGAATAGTGATGAAAGATGTTTGAAATATTAGCAAGGAGAACTATGTCCCTTTTTCATCTTAATTACTACCTAATTGTTTTTTTCTTTTCAATTCTCACTGCAACTCATATTTCAGGAACTCAGTCTCTTAAAACTAAGCCATTTATTCTTCCTTCATGATTTTCTATGACTGGAGTACTACCACTATTGATGGTTCCCCTCACTTCTCACTTCTTTTTTACCATCATAACTGGTTTTTCTTTTACCTTTTGCAGATAAAAATAATTTTGAATAAGAGCCTAGGCTTCCCTGGAATATAAAGCATAATCGTTAATAAAATATAATGAAGCACCTGGTAGGACCCTTATTCTCATGAAGTCTAAGATTCCAGTACTTTCTAACACTAATGAAATTATGTTAGTTATATTCTTGTTGATATCATTTTAATAATTTCTCAAAAATACTATGATTGACTCCAGTCACTCATTTATACATTCACTCATCATTCATTTATCCAACATTTATTTCTTAGGTATTAACTTCCAGACCTAACGTTAGAGAAAAGGAGAACTAATTGTAAAAACTGTTTTTGTCCTGAGATCCCACTTGAGGTTCTTTGATTGGCCGTTGTAATGTAAATAAATATTTACAGTGCAATAGTTAAAGCTATTTGTGTCACAATGGAAACAAGCCTTCCACTGCTTGGAGAAGACCCTATGGAGTAGAGAGTCAGGCTTTAAAGGAAGAGTAGGGCTTTGGGGGAAGGTTATATTTCAAGCAGAGAAGTGTTAGGCAGGAGTAATGAAGAGAATAAGTGGAAATCTCCCTGGAGGAGGGACAGTTCCCATTGACTGAGGACACATGAAAGGGAATGATTGGAAGGATGGGGTTAGGGTATGGTTTGGGTATGCAGGGCTCCTTTGCCATGCAAAGAGCTTTTTATGTTTGCCTCACCCCTTGCCTCCTTCGCAACAAAAGAAAAATTAATTTTCAAATGGTATGTTATCATTTAGTTTTATTAGCTTTAGGCTAAGTAATAGTAGCCTTATTAATTATAAGCATTTTGCTGAGTTTTATTTGTTCAGCAGGAGACATGATTATATCCAATTTATCTCTGAACCTTTTGACAATTCATTGCTTTTCATCTATGTTATAAGAAAAAACAGTGAGAATTCTCCTTCCTCAGCCAAACATAGAAATCTCATAACCCTGTACTTTACACAGATGATCTAACAGTTTTAAAATATTCACTTGTTGGAACACAAATTTATTCTATACATATGGAGAAAATGACAAAATATAAATAAACAAAAAAAGGTGAAATAGTCCACAGTACACAAATGTCAAATTTTCTACATCAGATCCTTAGGCAGACAGGAGGTCTACTAGTGGTAAGAGATACATAAGTAGAACGAGAGATGTATTTATGTGTGAAGATTTTAAAGCATATTCTCTGGCTACATAAGAATATCTACTTGTTCCTAAAACACAGCTCACATCGCACATTCTCCACAAAGTGGGTTATGTGTAAGGTTTTCAAGCTTATGGTACAGTTTGTGTCCCAATTAAGAAACAAATTGTCACATAATTTGCTCAGTGTTTGTGTACGACCTACAATAATTTTTTGTTTTTATTTGTAGTGTCCTTTTTCTTTTAAACCATGATTAGACACACATTCAAATGACTATTTATTCTGAAGTTTAGAAATATGATTTAATACTTTGGATAGTATGAAAGTAAAGTAGAAAACAGAAGCAACTTTACAACTGAGAAATGGCACAAAAGGCAAAGAACTAGGGAGACAGGACTCTATGAGAACAGCTTAAGTCAGATCATCCAGATTCCAATTTGAATAATAAAATACCATGTCCATTTCACCCAGGCCTGACAGTCACAGAAATGCTTAGGTGATATGAGACTTGAAGTCTAAGAAAAAATTTAAAATGTATGGCTATCTTAAATAAACGAAAATGTCTTTTTTTTAACAAAAGCAGAGAACGGGAAGACAAAACAGGTCCCGTGTGGGGTTGGTACCAATGGGTGGGGAGGATATAAGGAAAGAGTGTTGTGGGGTGAATATGGTGGAAATACTACGTACTCATGTATGAAAATGGAAAATGAGACCTGTTAAAATTATTCCAGGAATGCGGGGAGGGGGAATAAAACAGAATGATAGAGGGTGTAAATTCAACTATGATATATTGTAAGAACTTTTGTAAATGTTACAATGTACCCCCAGCACAATAATAAAAATAAATAAGTAAATAAAAACAAAAATCAGCATTCTAAACAACAAAGATGTATAGAACAGTAGAATTAGTTTTAAGCTCTAGAAGAATGAGCCATCTTTTCTTTTTGATATTAAATTCAGAAGAACTTAAACTTATTTCATCACACAAGATGAACAAGAGAAGAACTTTCTAAATACGGCTTAATAACTTTTTCATTACCAAGAGAACAGTTACAAACTATCAAATGGGCTTTTGTGACTTTTCTGCCAAAATTTTCAGTGACATCTTTCTGTTTTTCTATAATTTTCCAAAGTTGGGTAAGTGTGCTTTCTCAAAAACACAATCTATTTAGAGAAAAGTGTATACAAAAAAGGTCAGTGTAAGTAAGTAGCTAGTATCATGGCATTAGTCTTACTGAGTCCCAATGAAAACAGGAAGACATCGCTGGTGAAGAATCCTCTCAAAATTTTACATTCGGTTTGTTTCCAAGTGATCACATATTTTAGCTTCAGGTTAAATAATGTATTTTATTGCTGTCTTTTTTCCCTTCTTGCATTTCCACATCTTTCCTGTAATACTACATCTCCTTTCCCCACTCCATACACACACACACACACACACCCCATTCCCCCACTTCCTCACATTCACCAACACACACAGCACATAAACACACACGTACACAACACTCAGCACACAAACATAAGCAAACACACCTTCTTAATCTGTTTATTTTCTCAGTTCCTGCAGAATTATGGCTTGGCTATCATGAGTATTTGGGATGTGTGCAGAGTAAGGAATCAAGAGACAAATGGAAAAGGTGAAGAATAAAACTGTCTATAACATGCACACATCTAGTTTTTTTAAATAATTGATAATATGTATTATCAATTGATAATATGTATTAGAAGCTTTTAAATAATGTCCACTGATCTAGCAATTCATATTTTTAGAATATTGACCAAGGAAGTTATCAAAGGCAAAAAAAAAATAAAATTTTGTGCCCTGTTTTATAGTGATAATTATCATGTTATTAATAGTGGCAAAAACTTGAGTATAAAAAATACCCAACAATGATGACACAGTAAACAATCAGGTATTCTCATAATGGGATGATAAATGCCATTAAATTTCTACCTTTGAAATGTTTATAATAATAATGAAAAATGCAAATTGTAAAATTCTAATTGATATAACAGAATTAAAATCTGATATATATACTGACCTCAATAATGAAACAAAGTCTATTATTTATTTAAAAAATAGTATTTAAAAGATAGGTACACCAAAATACCAGTAGAAAGGATCTACAGGTAATATGATTTTAAATAATGTTTTCAAATTTCTCACAATAGAAAATATGATCTTATAATAAAAGTAAATTAAATAAACTTCATTCTAAAAATACAATGAGATTGATTAACTCTGTTTAGCTTTATCCATTTGCATTTTCCCAGTGGTTTTATTATTTAAATTACACTACAAAAAGAGTGGAATTCTTGGACACAGTACAGGTACTCTTGATGCACTAAAAATGTATTTGCTAGAAAAAGTGTAGCTATTAAGAAAAAGTTCATTAAATATTACTTAAAACTTGTAAAATCCAAGCTCATACCAGTTTCTCATAGCTAGCATCTAATTTGTAGAAAATGTGGCATGTTTCTATTCCTATTTATAAATTTCAAACAATCTTGAATAGTACCAGTGATACCCAAATTCTAATAGTGAGCTAGAACTTAAAAGTGAATTATTTAATTTACTTTTATATCAAATGTGAAATGAGGATATGGGATTTGATTAATCATGTTTTTATTTTCAAGAAGAAGAAGACAGATATTTATTCAGTGCCTACTGTTCAGACTGTTTTAGATCTCTTCTAACTTTGGAGCCTATGCTCAGAGGTCAAAGCCCAGCCTCTGGAGTGATACAAAACTGGGTCAGTTTTCCATACCAGCATTAACTATGTGACCTAGGGCAAAAAATGGGCTATATGTCAGGTTCTTTATCTATAGATAAGGGCATAAAAATGGCAGAGATTGGGGCTGGAAGTATGGCTCAAGTGGGAGAACCCTTAAGTGCAAGATTCTAAGTTCAAAATCCCAGTACTGCCCAAAAAAAACAAGACCCAATAAAATAATGGTAGAGAGTACATTTGAGACAAAGACAGAGAGCCATTTTTTGCAAAGCCTCCCCCTAAATGCCTACTCTATTTTTGTGATTCCCCCATGAAGATGGAGGTAAGGGTATCAGTGGGAACAGAAGAGAGAGGTAGGTGAAGGTAGATAGGCCAGATGCCTGTCAATACCCATTGGATCTAAACTTCTAGGTTTCAACTTTACCCTGAGGACATTAGGGCACAGCCAGTTGGGTGACATGAAAGGGATATGCTTTTCTACAATTTCTAGAATTATAGGACAGGGTATTAAAAACTTCTCTGCCTGCAGAGCCATTACCACATATATTTTGTCCTAGGTCACGTTTGCATAGTATAATATGGTTTAGAAAAGGTACATAAAGTCTTTAAGGCAGTCTCCTCTGATTTCCTAAGCATGGGTTAGGGGGGTAGATCCTATCCTGGGTTTAGTGTTTTCCTGGGGAAGGAGACCCCCATGACAAATGTGTTTAGTCTTATCCCTCAGTCTCTCCTGCCCAGGAATGGAGCTATCTCAGCTTAACATAAGTTTGGAAAGAGGAATTAGCCTACCTGGCTCTCTTGCTTCCTTGTCTTCCTGCAAAGGTTGTATACACCTTGGGACCTACAGTTGGCTTAGCAGAGAAGGCCTTATACTAACTGGAGTTCCCTGGTTTCCAATACCATTTGTCAGATGGTGATGGGTTGTGTACAAAATACCATTCTCCAACCCAACCTGAATAATGGTAATATTTTACCTTCCAGCTACACAATTCTTATCATTCCAAGTTTTACCTGAATCGACCCTCCACAAATCCTGCAGTGCCTATAGGAACAAAGTCTGTACCAGTTACGATGGTGTAACACATAGCACAGAATGAATATATTTAGCTAGTAGAGTAAAACAGCTTTATAATACTGGTTAGGGAGACCCTAACAGCTGCCTTATATGCAAGGCATATTACAGTATGGTCTTGTAACTGTACTTCAAGGGACAAGATAGAATTCACTCTCCATCTCAATCCATGCAATGATGACCTGTGTTAGCCTATGGTTCTTCTGAATACAGAAAAATGTGACTGAGCAGAGCTATCTTCTTCTAAAATGCTCTTAATTTGCAGCTACAGGATCACAAAAAGCCCCTGATGTCATCAGACAATATGCTAGCATCAGCCAAGGAATATGTAACAATTTTGGTCATAATGGCCACAGTGTGTTCACTGTTGTAGAATGATATTCTGGGGGTTTGGAATTTTCACTAATATAATTATGCTGTTTGCTCTGCATTACTATCAAGTAGATGAACAAAAGATCAAGTTTCTGCCAAATTCATCATCAACAATGAAAAAATAGCCACTATCTTGAGACTGTTGCCAAAGTTGATTGGGCACAGCATGACATTAGTTCTTAAGATTTTTTTTTAATCAGATGGCATTTTACTCATATAGAAATGCTATGTACATTTTACAAAGTTTTGCTGTAATCATCATAAAAAGGAATGCAGGGTCATTTGGAGAATTGGAAATCACTGAAGGGAGTTTGTTCTGTAGAATTAGTTTAGCAGTATCGTAGCACTAAATGTACTGAACAAATCAATTCCAGATCCGGGCACATACAACCAATTTCTAAACTATATGGAATTGTCACACCAAATTTCTATGCTAAACAGCAAACAATCAAACTGACCAGGAAGCTTTCCATAGCTAAGTAATGTTCATTTTCCAATTCTCTAAACTTTCAGTGGAGGATTCTTCTCTTTCCACATTAATGGGTTTAATATTTCTAAGTGACGTGATGAAGGACATTAAAGGCCATTACATTCCTGGCTTCAATCCACCAAAATTGGGGAGAAGAAATTATCTTCTTTATTCTGTCTTGCTTAAAAGATCAATTGGTCCTCTAATGAGAGTACCAATAATATAAGTATGCATGCTTTAAACACATACATGCATAAGAAAAGACACATTTTTTAAAGAAATGGCCAGAAAAGTTATCTTTTCTCTATCCTTTAGTAATTCTTTAATTTTGCCATTAACAAGGCTATGACACTTCATAGTAAAAACAGCTACAAAGAATGAAGACACCTTACAATAGCATTACACTGTATTGCAGTGATTCATCAAGGGTATGATTAATTCAATAGTGGCACTACCTAAAGAAAATGAGCAACAATTACTCTTTTATTGTAAATACAAATGGTTGTCCATCATCCTTATTAATTATTGTTATTATATTATAATAAGGATATTTGATGGGGACTGGATGGTTAGGCAGAGAGCTGTGTTCTTTCCCTCCTTCAAATACAGCTGCTTTCTCTCTCCCATAGAAATTGTCTCTATGAAACACATTTGGCTTATTTCTTTTGCAATGAATTAATTTGCTTACCAGTACAAAATTTTTCTTTAGTGCATGTACAATACACAGAGTTTTGGTGGAGTGAATTGTATACTTTATATTTCCTCAAAGTTGTCAGTACTTTTGGTTATAATTGTATATATGCTGTTCTGTGATTCTAAAACACTCTTCCCATTGTCCTCTATATTACCTCTTTTTGACTTGATAACTTCTATGTTCTATTTAGTTTAGATATCACTTCCCTTTCTTTCCTTAGACTGCATTAATTTGGCTTCATATATAGTTTCACAGCATTGCTGTTGTGGAAATTAGAAAGCAATTGTAATTTTCAGTTGTTCATACTCATATTGAACCACTACCTTCCTTCGAAGGAGAAATCCGTCATCATTCTTTTCTTAGTACATGTGCAAGATTGAAGCCTAACTTATATCCAGGGCCGTTGGCTGCTTAGTCTTATCTCAATTCACCCTGGAGAGATGGGTTCTTCCGGAATGCTACCCATCACCACATAAGCACAACCCAATAGCACTTCATTTCACACTTAGCCTTCCCCAAGGTTATTGAGGCCATCTTATGTACAATTCAGAGATGCAGGAGGATTAGCTCTTTGCCTGGCAAGTCACTAGGACAGTGGAGCCAGGGAATAAAGGTCTCTTCCTTCCTTCTGTATAATGAACTGTCCTGAGTCACAGACTTTCAATGATTGGATGGAAAGCAGTTCTGAAAGATCTGGACAGCAGGCTCAGCAAGACCTCCTAAGTAAGGGCCCTTCAATTTCCCTTCTCATTTTTTCTTTCCTGGGATTATAGCAACAAAAGAGGAGCACAGAAGCTATTGTTTAAGGCATTCACTCCTGAGAGACTCAGTTAAAGACACATAGACAGTAACTAGTACATTGTAGTTGTTTAATAGTGATTTTTATGGTTTTGACCTTAATTGTTCCCAAAAGGTAATATGTTGAAGGTTCCTCGCCATTGAGAGACTGTAATCTTCAGGAGAATGGAGGTTAATAGAAGAAACTTAGATAATAAGGGAGATGCCATCAAAGCAGATGTTGGGACCCCAGTCCCTTCCTCTCTCTCATTTCTTCCTGGTCACCATGAGGTATACAGGTTTCCTTCATGTTTCTGCCATGATGTACTGCCTCACCACATGACTACAAGTAATGGGAACAAGCACCCATGGACAGAAACTTATGAAACCATGAACCAAAATAAATCTTTCTTCTTTTAGAGTTGAGTAGCTAAGGTATTTTGTTATAGTGACAGAAAACTGACTACCAAAGTTATTAACTGAATTAATAAGCTCTTTTAAAATCAAAATTTTAAGGCAGAAATTGTAGACTGATAGGGAAAATTGCTCTTGATAGCATTTTATCTCTTGGTAATTTATAAAGGTACAATAGTTGATAGCTCAGAACTTCCTCTGACATTATCCTTAGTAAGCCCAAAAGACTTACAGTGCTGTTTGGCATAGCCTTGGATATCACACATACGATAGAGAGCAGTTTATTGGCAAGAAAAGGGGCTGGAAGAAACAGACAATGTTTTAGTCACTTGTCAACCCTCTAGCAGCATGGGTTTGGTTAAGTCAACCAAATATTTTGAGATGTGGTATCCACACCTATAAAGTGAGAAACTAGACTGAATTTGTCTTCCTTAACCCAAACAATACTATATATTTATAAACTAGATTCACTACCAAAATCCCAAGTCTAGGGAGGGATGGAGAGAAACACAGCATAAGAATGGCTTAGCTATAAATTTGCAAGGAGAGTTGTTAGATAAGAGAATGGTCACAGAGCTGGGCAAACTGGCCTTCCTCATCAACCAATGGATCTTTGCCTAGAAATAACAATCAGAAAGAAGCCACATATTTCTTTCAGAATCAAACTCACATATATCATTGGATTCATTTTTGAACACCTATTCTAATTGGAAAGACTGAATTTACATAAGGGAAAATAATTTTGAAGTGACCTATCAGTAAGCTCAGTCACAATTAACATCCTATGATGGAAAGAATGCCTACCAAAGAAGGTTAGTAGGTTACAAACCCTATTTCAAGTGCTTTATATATGGCCACACACACACACACACATTCTCATAAAAGTTGGCATTGATTTTTTTTGTGTGTGTAGTGTACCAGTTGTTGAACCCTGGTCCTTGACCATACTAAATACTCTACCACCGGATGGTACCCCATAAAGTTGGCATCCTTACCAAGTCTTTGTAAGAGGAAAACCTGCTTTGGTTTTCATCTCAAGTAAATGTTCTGCAAGTTTCTCTATTCATTCTTTATTTTAGATTATTGTACTTTCTTCACTTTAACACTTTTTACCCAGCATAGATGGATTAAATACCCTCCACAAGAATTAGGTCAAGTTATTTAGGTTCAAGAGAAATATTCATGGTGTGAAAATTTAAAGAGAGGAGAGCCTATGCCAAATGGCAGAATGAGCATGGGTAAATTATTTTTTGACCTCAAACCATAGAATTGCTAGACAAAATATTATAACACACAAAGTTAAAATCCACTACAGAGTTCATGTGAAGAGCAGGAAAGTAGATCTTCAGGAGCTAGAAGCAAAAGGAAACCCACAAGTGAGAAGTAAATGAAGCAGTGATGTCATAGTTAGGAAGTGGGGTATTTTTAGTTTGGCTATAGGCCATGGGTTTGGAAGATAGAAACAGGGTTTTAATACACATTTAAGAGGAGTCTCAGAAGTAGAAACTAAAGAGCAACTAAATATTCTAAGTGAAAAAGATGAGAAATACTAAAAAAAACCAAAAAATCAAGTAGTGAATTGTTGTATCAAGAACTAATGAAGATAAGCTTAAGTCAACACACATGTATCTCATATTGTCATCACAACTTGTTCTCAAGTATGAAGACAAACACAGATAGCCTATAAGGCATGACAGTCAGACAAACAGCATCTGTAGGATGTATTCATGATTCTTACTGTAGGTTGATGTCATTGAGTACAATATACAAAACCAACAAACATAGGAATGCAGCTTTATGCAACAGGGCTATTAAGAATTAGAAATTCTGTGGCCTAGTTTCAATTCAGTCTCTAATTGGGATCACACATTCCCTGTCTTGTTTCTGAGTTTGGTTTTTGGAGAATAGAAGTGCAAGTTTGTGGATAATGGATCCTGCAGTTGGTAGTTTCCTTGATGTATATCCTGCTCAGTTCATACACTTAGCCTCTCCTAATCCTCCTCCACTGCTTCTTGCTGATCCAGGGCTTTCATTCTCAATAGGATCAAAACATCCTCAAGGTGTGTCAGACTCTTTGTTGTGCCTTTGCCCATTTCTGGGCCACAGGTGCAAAAATGAACCTTTGATAACCTACAGCAGTTGTTCATCCCTCAAACATTTCCAAAGAGTTTGCATTCCCTTCCCATCATCACACCAAAGAAAGGCACAAAGCATCTCACAAACATAAGATATTAGTCACAGATTACATATCAGAGCATATGCAGATTTCAACATTTGTTGTCTCACCTCCTCATCATAGAAAGGCCCTAACACACGCATATAGAAAAAAATATGTGTTAATTAAAATTCATAAAACACATAAAATTAAAATTCATCCTACAATGAGAAAGAATTTGATGTTTGAAAATTTTGATGTGTGTATGGATGTATGTTTGTTATGGATTTTTCTGTAGAAATTATCTAGATTTTTTTTCAGCCATTCAAGGCAATATATTGGTTATATCCAAATATATACATATTCAAAGTATTTCTATTTGTGTAACCAATGGATTTTTCAATTAGCTTTTATAATACTATTTCAATGTCTTCTAAATGGAATCAAAAGATCCAAGTTCTTACATACTTTATTATAGCATAAACACAATTTCAATTTTATTGAAAAATTCACCCTGAGTAGAAAATGGTGTTCATTTTCCTTTTTTTCCCTAAATATACAACTTAACAGAAAAAGATCTTTCACTAAGAGAATCTGTTGGTTATTTTGACAAGCATTATAATTAAAAATATACAGCAAACTATGAGAAAGATCCAACTAAATAAACAAGGATGCTTTATGTTAATAAAGACATTACTGCCAGGAATTTTGCAATTCTTCTATGTCATAGAGACCCATGAAGACCACAGTGCAGCTGGTGAGAGACTTACAACCTCCAAATAATGACCCACCTCAGTCCTAGGCTTCTGGTTTCCCAAACAGCATGTGTGCAAGGAAAGTTGGAAAATCAGCCTTCTCAAAGACAGAGTGGACTGTTGGCTTGTTTGTTTAAACCTGCTTTCTGGGATTAGCTCTATCTTACTTTGTGCGTTTTCAGCTGAAGGTTAGACAAGGGTCAAGTAGGAGATTTCAACACATCTGATAGAGGTTTGTTCTTTGAGAGAAGAGGAAAGCTTTTCACCAGTTGGCCCTAATGCCCTCTTCTTAAACTCTTTGTACTATTTGTATGTGTAAAGAGACTCAGGGCAGGACAGGGCAATTTTAAACCCCAATGCACAGATCCATAACATTCATCTTTATCTATCTTCAGGAGCTAGTCTACAGTCTCAAAGCTTACTGTTCAAATATGGCCTTGCATTAGCATCAGCCAGTTCATGCAGGATTGTGTTAGTGGATAAGAAACTACCTGGAAACTTTCTTTAAAAAGAGAAATTAGCACAGCTAAATATTTGTGAAAACAAGAGTATTCTTAAATTGAAATGCTATTATTTACTTGCTGTTCTTAAAAAGAGGCTTTAATGATTTTAAATATCTTTTCAGAAATGATTGTCCATTCTTTATACAGATCACTGTGTGTTTGTTGGGGTAGATTCTGGTCTTATATACTTTCATGAATGCATAGAGTTGCTATTAAAAGTTTCACCCTCCTCGATGATATTGTTGTTTATACAATTGTAGTTTAGCAGAAACAGAGAAAATGAAATTAAGTAAATGTATACGGAACAAGGATGACTGATCCCTGCCTCAGACCTTCAGTGTTTGCACTAGGAATTGCAGCCACGTGAAACTATCTGTCATACACTGAAGGGTCTGAGGACTGGGGAAAGGGCTAGGGAGACATTTTCTTGCCTGCATCCTCAAGCTTGTGCATGGACTTGGGCCCTTGCCTTTGGATGGTGGTTAGGAGAACGAAAATTACTACATATTTCTAAAATTAAATTAATCACTCTGTATTTAATGATCTGTTTCCTGTTTTCCTTGCTGGAAGATAGCTAACTTGAGTGGAATCTCTGTCTCATTCAAATCCATACCTCTAGATCTAGACACAGTTTTCAGAACAGAAAATCTTTCCTATAAATGTTTAACAAGCGAATAAAAGAAAACTCACTATTTCTTCATCCCCCTACACACACTTAAAAGTACATAATATTCAAGGTCCATGCAACTAAAGCCCACATCTTGAGTAAATGGTTGTGTCTTTTTGACAGAACTTTTCTGTCTTTCACCATCGTCACGTTAGAGTGGTACCCTGATCTGTCCTTACTGCTCTTGAGTTATACAGGGCATCATATATAGTTAGCAATAAAATATTTATATGGTTCTTTCTACTCTTCATACCATAGTCATAAATAGGAAAATGTTTTTTAAAATATGCAATAATATCAAATAACATCCTGAGGAAAAATGGATAATAAAAAAATCAAGGTATAAACTGAAGATGTCAAACACTCAAAACTGAAAGCAACCAAATAGGTGTGCATGATATGACAAGTCAATTTGAACGCAACTAGATAATAATGTCATAATTAAATGTTTTCTTCTACATTACTTTCTAATTAAATCCCAAAGCCAATCACATGTTAAAACAATCCTCCAGCAACATTCCTGGGCTGGTAAACTTATAACATTCTTTACTCCCTGAATCCTGTTTTATTTTAAATTTGAAATGACCATGTTTTAAATTGCATGTCACATTTTTCTCATGCACTGTGATTTTATTAGGTAATTGTTTGGGATTAACCATGTAATTAAAATTATAGCAATTACCTCATTCTGATAAAGAATAGTTACAGAAAAATGACCCAAGTGCAACACCAAGTATGGTCAGTAGGTTTCTATAGTTTTTAATCTGGGAATACCATTACTTTCTTTAGTTCATCCTCAATGCTCATAATACATCTTTTCTTAATCAATCATTTTCCATATTTTGAATGAGAATTAACTATTTCCATGACATTGAATAGAAATCTTTCATTCCCCAGCCTTTCTTTTCTTGAACTTGCTTTTTTACTTGCAAATTCATATTTTCTCTTCTCGGTGGTTTTCTTTTTCTTCCTAAATATCAAAATCAGAATCTGAGACAATTCATTTATCCCTGGTGTTTTAAATACCCTAGACTTTTCACTCTTATTCTAGATCACAAATATCTTTTCCTAGAGCCTCACTTTTGCCAAGCCAGATTCTACCTTTGCGTCTTTGGTCTTGCCAACCTGGAGGGTCTTTCCCATTACTTTATTGCAATCTTGTCTATTCCTACTCTTTTTTGGTTCTTGAGGACTTCTCCAAAAAAGCCCAATCCTTAGTGACATTTATTTGCCAGAGTTAATATGCCTATATCCCACAAAAGTCCCATTAACAATTGGCATATATACTCTATACTCTCTTTCATTGTTTATGTATTATTTAATGGCTGATAGTAGTGGCCTGTCATGAGCTAATAATAGGAATTATAAATTCATTCTGTAAATGGTGAGATAGTAAATATTTTAGATGTTTTGGACCTTATTGTCTCTGTCATAGCTACTGATCTCTGCTGTTGTAGAGTAAAAGCAGACACAGATCATGCATAAATCAGGAGGAATGACCATGTCTCAGTAATGCTTCACTTATAGACACTGAAATTTAAATTTTGTGTAATTTTCACACAATGAAAATTATTACTCTTCTTTTGAATTTTTTCAATCATTTTAAAATGGAAAATCCATTCATTGTCCTAGGACCACACAAAAATAGATGGAAAATTGGATTTGACTAAAGAGCCATAGTTGGCTGAGCCCTGGATTGTACCTTTCTTAAAGGAGGAAATGTGTTTTATAATTTTGCATGTTTTCCCTTGTGTAACAGTCTTCTTTAGAGGCCAACACATGTTCCTCATTCACCTTACCCAAGACAAGGACCAACAATTTTAGTTGGAAAGTATGGAAATGTTTGGAAAAGCTCAGATTTTAGAGGTTGTAATTCTCAAGGGATAGGGAAGCAAAGCCTCAAGTTGTCTCCCAACTTGGTGAAGTTATCAGGATGTCTATGTTCAAACACAGTATTTCTTTGAACTAAGCAGAAACTTCTGAAAGGACAGAAGGCGGGTTCAAAGATACAGATGCTGTTTTGAATGCAGACTTCATACGGTCTCTGTGGGAGTCTGTAAAACCCAGTGCTCTCCTCTGTGGGAGTTCTTCACTCTTAGCATGATGGTTCTGTATTTAATTACACTGTATATTTTCTTCTTTAGTGCTGCGATACAGAAAGACAGAAAGAATCCCAGAGAGTGGAAGAGATAGGAAAGTGTTGCACCCCAGCCCTATAGATAAGGGATGTCCTCAACATCCAAACCATGAAGCACACTGAGATACTCCCCCTCGACATTATTTATCTAGAATGTTCCATTTGAGTTATAGTACCAAAGGGAGGAAATACACATTTAATGAAGAGAGAGTTTGGTCCAGTTTTAAAAGCCATAATTTTGTATGCATGTCAGAAAAACACATAATCTGAACAATAAATTCATCCAGCCAGACTGAGGGCCCACTTGCCACTGGAATCTGTTTTTCTTTTTAACACAATGAGGAGACATCCCTTTCCTTGGAGAGGAGAGTTCAATAGTTTAATTTTTGTTAACTGAGATCCCTTGTACGAAGGTAAATTACATTGCCGTTTCTATTACTAGCTCTGTTAATTGTCAAGCAATCAGAGTTTATGCACTCATCCAAGACAGCGGAGACTTTCCTATAATGTTACAAAATAAAACCTGACAAAGCACAATAATCTTTAGTTTATTGATGTGCTACTGGGCTGTTGAAAGAATCACATCAGTAATGTGCTTTGGTTAGGAAATTGGGGTCTAGGGAGAAATATTGGGAGTTACAGAGAAAACATCAGGGCTTGCAGAAAAAATATATTAGTAGTTAAAAGGGGAAAAAATGTTTGTGGTGGGATTTTAGATTTTATGAAAAAAAACACCAAGATCTTGTAGAGATTCTGAAGGAAAATACATCTGGGGTAGACAGATGAACTTTGGCCCCAGTGGGCAAAAAAGATTTATATTTTTGTAGGGGGAGGTGCTGCATATCATGATATAAATAACACACAATGCCAGACTTCTTGTAAAAACACACTCTGCGGAGGTTCATTGCAAATAATGAGAGCTTCTACATCATGGTTTCCAAAAAAAATTAGGAGGCCAGGATTGCAAAGCTGAATCTAGATTTGGTTTTCAAAGGTTAAAAATAGGGGGCTCAGTAAAACAGCCTAGGTGTTTCTCACGTATCCTTCAAAATCTTAACTTCTGATGGTGAGAAAAAAAACAACATATGCTTTGAGCCTTTAGGACTTTTAAGACCTGCAAAATTTATTTTTGGAGGATGGCTTTCATCTCATTATGCTCTTTCCTAAGTTGTCCTATTCTTCCCCTATTCTGTGTCAGATAAGGCATTCTGCCTTGGACTTGCCAGACAGACACCCCTTAGGACTAATGTGTGTAAGTCATGGGTCCAGTGCACTAATTATTATGAGCCTGTGGTCTAAATGCTTCCTTCTAAATATTTGTAGATTTGAGTTTCCATTTAAAAGTCTAACTTTTGCATCCATATTGACTCTAGAAATTGTATTTGATCTGCTTTATTTGACTGTTTCCTGGAATCGGGAGATTCAGGTATAAGAAGCTAAATTCTTTATGGCTTGACGGAGAGCTCACGTAGGAGCCAGCTTTACATTAATATCGTAAGCATACACAAACTTAATTTAAGAGGATCGTGGACAAATTTTCCAATCTATGAAAAGAAAATATTGATCAAAAACTATTTCCATAATCCCAAATGCAAACTAACTAAAGGCAAAAAAATGTGATAAATTTCTGATTGGGTAGTTTAGTATTTTTTTAAAGGATCGATTTAAAGTTTGTGAGTGTGTGAGAGGCTGTTCAGGTAATATTGCATAACATTGTGTCTGTGTGGGGGTGTAAGGATGCATGTGTATGTGTGTGTGTGTGTGTGTGTGTGAGAGAGAGAGAGAGAGAGAGAGAGAGAGACAGAGAACAGAGATTGAGATTCTCTACCTTGCAATAAAGATGGCAAGGTGATAAATTAGTGCTCTCAACTGAAATTGATTACTTTGTGTTCCCATCCAATTCATACGGCAGCCACACAGATGCTCTGAAACACCTTAATGACACATTGGAGAAAACTTCTCAAGTGGGCCCCCATGCAGTGTTCTCTCTCTTCTTCCTCCCCCACCCCAGCTCTCAGAGTGAACTGCTGTGAACGCTGCATACATTAGGGGAAGTACCATGCAAACACCCCTCCAATCCCTCCTGTCCAGAGATGTCTTCATTTTCTATCTCAGGAATCCTTTAGACAATTCTAGGAGCCTAACACTAAAATGACAAATGTAAGTGATTGTCTCCTCAATGCTTGGATCTATCTGTCCCCTGTTCTCTGGAGAGGCGGCACATATAGCAGAAAGATGAAGCTACATCGAGCCACCTAGAGGCAATCTTATCCAAGCCTGCCCAGCAAAGCAAAGCAAAGGAAAGTTATGAGGCTTATTGCCATAATTGTAGATTAAATGAAACTGCTTAGTTTACTCACAGGGATTGAAGCAGACACTGTACCATTTAAGCCACATCTCCAGTCCATTTTGCTCTGGTTACTTTTGAAGATGGGATCTCACAAACTATTTGCCCAGTCTGTCCTCGAACCACAATTCTCCTGATCTTAGCATCCCAAGTACCTAGAATCACAGGTGTAAGCCACCTATGCCTGGCTAAGATCCTACATCTTTGAAAGGGGACAGAAATTTCCATTTTCATGTCAGTCTGTAACTGGCTCTGTTAAGCCTTGTGGAGATTGATCAAATGTTCTGTAAGTTATTCACATAACATGATTAAGCTTACATGATTAAGAATCTGTGTCTAGGGATGATGGAGTGGTCAAGTGGTAGAGCACCTGCCTAGCAAGTGTAAGTCCCTGAGTTCAAACCCTAGCAACGCCCCCAGAAAAAAAATCTGTATCTATGTTTTAAATAATTCTAGACACTGAATAACTGAATTTGTACTACCTACTTTTTAGTGTTCTATATAATCTTACTCTCAAGCACTGATAATTTCCATTTGGGAAACTCAAACACAGAGCAGTTGTCCCAAGAGTGATATGAATTTGATTGACTATGGTCAATGTAGGAGACTATAGGGGCCAATAGATATAAGCAATTGTATATGCTTTTAATATAGCTCAAACTTATAGTTCACTACCCAAAGGAATCCAAAAGCCCTCAAGTTCCTACCAAGGTGTTCTGCAGCTCAAGCACACCACCCTCTAACAGCACAATTTAATTGCCTGGAGATATCTAATCTCTCTGTAATCCCCTGGCCTCCTCCCCACAATTTTATCAACCCTAGCTCCGTTCCTTCCTGTTCCTCTATTGCAAGAAACACTCCACAGTTCATCCCAACCATGAGACTAGGTGACACAAAGATCAGAGTGTGATGACACTATGTTCCAGCAAGATTGGGCAACTGTCTTGCCTTAGTCCCACTACTACAAACATAGTACAATAGTACCCGCATCATCTCCTTGTGAGCAAGCACTCTGGAAATGTATACATTTCCCAACAAAAACCTTACAGAATTTATTGTTGCCAAAACACTGTTTTCTTTTTTTAGTTTTTTTGTCTTCTCTCATGGTGATGGTACTGGGGTTTGAACTTAGGGCCTCATGTTTGCTAGGCAGACACTCTACCACTTGAGCCACTCTGCCAGCCCACACAGTTTTTGTTTTCTTGTAAAGAAGAAATAGTCTCTTGTGAAGTAAAGCAGTTTTGACTCTTTTCCCATCCTTCTTCACTACTTGTCTGTAATTTAAAAAGAACTACATTGTTAAGATCTTTTAATAGAGGAGAGCTTCAAGTTTACCAGCCATAACACAATGACTACAGAAAAAGTCTCCCAAAACGTATAATGATTAAATTTGTCTCAGTTCGTATACCAAAGAGATTTCATTAGGTTAACCAAAGCGCCAGTACCATGGTTATTATTGTCTGTTTTCCTCTTCAAATAGTTCTTCACATACTCTCTTAGTTGGTGTTTTTCAAGGTAAGGGCACTGGTACCATTCCCTATTCAAAGATGGAGATACTTAGATCTCAAACAACTGGTGCAAACAGGGTAGCAACTGACCTTGGTCTGGTGCAGCTAGACAATGTAAGGGGTGGGTAGATGGGTAGCTTGGCTGTGGTGCAACTGATGTTGTCCAGGGAGTTTTTTCTAACCCTACTCAGTTGGCCTTTTGGCAAAACAATTAATCTGTGACTTGTGTAATACAACTTGCATAGAATAATGATCAATTAATACTGACAGTGTCATTAAATTTCTAAAGTTCTACCCTTTGTTCCCTGTGAAATTGAAAGTCATACGGGCCCTACAAACCCTGATGTACCTCTTAGTACCACCAAAATGTCTTAAGCCTTTGACACTCAGTATTGACCTCTTTAATAATAATCACATTTAGAGAAGATGAGAGAGTGTGGTAAACAAGGAAGGTACATACCTTTGTACCTTGCATCTCATTTTGTTGACGAAGACCAAACCAGTACACCCTGTTTTGCCTAGGAGAAACTTTATATTCCAAACAAATGGTTGTCAAACATTGTTTTTAAGCATTTTAGTGCCTATTGACCTCTCAGGACCCTAGAACTCTGGACAGCCTAATTTGAGAATTATACTCCAACATAATCAAGTTAGAAACATGTCACCTTGAACAGTGGTCTCGTCTATTTGTGTTATTGGTAAATTGATTCAGTCATTATCACCCCATGTCCTCCCCTCCGGATATTTCTTGAAATCATCCTAAAGCCATTTTTGTGGTTTGATTAAACATTTTCTTACAACACTGACAGAATTTCCTTGTAAGATTCTTTTTTACCTTCATGTTAATCCACCCTCCACAAATACCTTTTCCATCCAATAATATCTAATTGAATATCTTCACTGTGTCAGGTACTAAGAAACTCAAAAATTTATGTTTAGAAGTTAGATTTAATTCCAATATAAATAACTCTTTTGTCTTTGCCTTCTACTGAAAATCTATAGATTTTTTTAGATATATTCAACCAAAAAATGAAAAAAAGAGAATGTAAAAATTGTCATAACCGTGGAAATCTAAATTTAAATAAGTGGGAAGTCACATACAGTTACACCTAAGAAGTATAAGCAGATTTTTGTAGAATAGTTGTTGCATTGCCTTTTATTAAATAATATAATAAATTATTTGAATAGTTCTATTATCTATCCTTAACTGAAACATACAGTGCCTGTCCTACTTCCTCAAAAAGCTTGTTAATATGCAATCACCTAGTACAACTGCTAAGTTTTTAAAGGTCACCCATGTTTTATTCATAAAGGGTGGTTTTCTGGAAGGGAAAAAGGTTACAATGTCATGTAATGCCATATTCTGATAGAGGCTTTGCTTCCCAGCATATGTCCTAATGGATTGGATGGGAAAACAGTGAGATATGGGGAGAGGAAGTGAGTAGTTTCAGAGTTATCAGGAAAATTTCTTTTAGAGCCAGGGGAACAGGGGAAAGGGGTTTGTTCTGTTTTTTAACTGTCATGTAAGACTGGCAGACTGTGTTACTTATACAAATACTGGTTATGTTATAAGACCAGATATCTGGATATGAGTAGTTCCCAGTCCCTTGAATTTAAGCTTGGTCATGTGACTAGTTTTGTTCAATAAAATGTGAATGGAAGTGATACAGTCACTTCAAACAGCTGTTTTCCATTGACACTGTTTGAACACAGCTCCCTCTTCTTCTGTCATGGCTACTGGAAAAACAGCATTCTAGATGAATAGATGAGTATCTGGGGTAATGGAGTTACTGCTTGCAGGACCATCACCCCAGAGATTTGTCCAAATGCAAAGTTTGATTGGAATTATCTTCCATGAGGAAAAACAATGAACATTTGCTGTGTTGAGTCACTAAAATTTTGAGGTTGTTACTATAGTGTAACATGGTCTTTTCCTGGTACTGACCAAGAGATACCTTCTATACTTAAGAATAGTTGAATATCTAATTTCATGGCCAAGTTTAATCATGAAAACTAGTGCAACCACTATAGAAAGCAATATGGAGTTCCCTTTAAAAAAGTAAAAGGTGGACCTACCATACAATACAGCAATTCCACTCCTGGGCATATAGCTAAAGGAATGTGCTCTAGGACACTATAGAGACATTCACTTGCCAATATTTATTGCAACACTATTTACAATAACCAAGCTTTGAAAGCAGCCCAGACACCCCATAACTGCTGAATATATTAAGAAAATGTGGTATATATACACAATGGAATTTTGTGTAGCCATAAAGAAGAACGAAATTATGTTGTTTGCAGGTAAATGGATGGAACTGGAGAACTTCATGGTAAGTGAAGTAGGCTATGCTCAAAAAGTCAAAGATCATATGTAGAAGCTAGACCTATAAGTTAAATGTATACATAGCTATGTATGATCATATATAGTGAGAGAGAGAGAACAAAATTGTATTCATTTGCCAGTCTGAGTAGACTGCAGGAGGTAGAGGAGAGAAAGAAAATGTTAGAGAACAATAAATTTTGGAACAACCCATCTACTACATGTGATTATGATATAAAGCACTGTATTGTGAGCTGTTGAATATTGGGTGAGCATGGTAGTAGAGAATGAAAAAGTAATGAGAAGGTTGATTTAATTAAAGCACAAAATATAGGCCTGAAGTGCCAAGATGAAATCCCCTTGGACTATTGATATTCACTTTAAAAAATGCAGGACAGGAGGGTAAAATACATATTTTCCAGGGATGGGTTCCAGTGGGAGGTGGGTGGACATAAGGAAAGGAATAATGAGGGTGAATATGGTGAATGTGTTTTGTATCCATATATGAAAATAGAAGAATGGAACCTTTTGAAGTTGTTCTTAGAAGGAAGGGAGAGGGAAGAAAGAGAAAGAAGGAAGGGGTTAAATTATATATCTTATAGCTCTAAGATATATAACTAAGATATCACAACATACTGCCCTATACAACTATTATCTGCTAATACATTTTTTAAAGAGGGTATAAAACTTACCCAGTTCATCATATTTTTTAAAAATATTAATCCAGGTTTTCAGTCATAAAAATTTTCTAAAAACATACAATGAAAAATAATTCACATATTTGATTCCTAGTCCAAAGATGTACAGACATGTAGCCTGTATTTTTTTTTCATGTTTTGTTGGGTGGAGGTACATTGTGTCATTTACAAAAGTTCTTAAAATATATCAAATATATCATACTTGAATTCACTCCCTCCACCATTCTCCTTTATCCCTTTCTTTCCTCATTCCTGGAATAGTTTCAACAGGTCTCATTTTTCCATTTGCATGCAGGTGTACATGGTATTTGCACAATATTCACTCCCTCCTCCTCCTCTCCCATCCCAATGATATCAACCCTCGAGACAGGGCCTATTTTGCCTTCCAGTTCTGAAATTTTGTAAAAGAAAAAAAATGACATTTTTTATTGTTTAAGATAGCTATACAGGGGGTTTCCTTGTGAATTTCCATGTCTATGCATTACAGCCTTAATTGAAAGTAACCTGTGTTTTAATAGGACACTATTACCATTGGACAACTTTTATCCTTGGACAACTTATGCTTTCCATTATATCATGCTGAACTTATATGTAGACAACAAAACTGGAACTTCTGAGAAGTTCCCCTGAAATTTCTCATAGTGTCTTGAAGTCAACCACAGAAATCCATGCCATGCATCATCACAGTCTTGACAAGGTCAAACATATTTCCTTATATTAGAGCTCAATAAATGTTTGACCTTAATTGCATGAAAATGTAACTTCCATTTTTTCCCCTTGATTCATTTTCACCATTACCTTTGTAATATCCAGAATTAGACACTGCAAGGTCATTTTCAATTTTTTTCCTCTTCAATACTAAAGGCCAGATACTAACAAGAAGTTTTATACTATCTTTACTTTGGATCCAAAATCTATACTCCTCTTTTCTTACTACCCATTTAGCCCTTTGTCTTTCAACTTTGACCTGTCTTTTTAATTTTGGTTTCTGATATTCCAGCCTTCAGTATTGGTTCTAAAATTAAATCATATTTCTTCTCACACTCCTTCTTTCTTAAAATTGTCCTTCTGATCAGAAAGGAATTTTTTTCCTGGAGGGAAAGAGTAAACATGCATAGTGAGTTGGTAAAAAAGATAAGTCATAGAGCTCAACATATCTAGGTTTGCATCCTGAAGTCTGGTTTTGCAGCATAAAGACTGCTAGGATGTCAATACTTCAGTTTAACTCTATTTATAATGATGGTCTTGGCAGTTACTTTTTACATGTTTTTAGTGGTCTCCTAATAAAATGTATTTATGTACAAACCCATACATACACCCACACACATCCATATTGCAATGGTGAGAAATATAAAAATAATGACTGATTTCTTAGGGCTAGAGCAGAGAAAGCCTTACATATTACCTCCAATAGACCTTTTCCTACTACCACTGCCCACTTTCATTTTAGCTCTATTCTAGGACATCCTCTTTACACTTCAAACAACTCCTTGTCTTTGTTTTTACATGGAAGAAATTAGCAGCCATAATTTTCTTGTGATTTCACCCTTAAGTTCAAAAGTTTGTATATGTTCTAAACGTATATATCATTCACCAAAAGTAATTTGCACTTAACATTTTCTTGCCCTGCTTAACTTGGAATACTACAATTGTCCTTATGTTTTGAGGGTATTCCATGGTCTAAGGTATGTAAAAGCTTAGGAAAGAACCTAGCAGCAGCACACCCAAGTTCTCAATAAACATTGGGTATCAATAACTCTTTTGTAGAAACATGGGTGCCTTGTTTCTTTGAGTTTTTGTGAATGACAATCACTTCAGATGCTTCTGTGGTTGATACAAATCAGAACATTAGGGATTTACAGGTATTTCATTCACACAATAACCAGAGACCCAGGCTCCTTCCCTCCATTGTTTGCTGTGATGGAAAAAGAAGAGGGTAGGAACTACAGGACCAGTTTAGAAGACTCGTACATCACTTCCGACCACTCTTCATTGGCTAGAACAGTCATATCACTGTACCATAAGCTGAGAAATTGGGAAATGTAGTTGTTTTTATCCAGAATAAGGAAATAAGATTAGTGGTCTAGTCCTGGATCCAATTCTTAGCCATAAAAGCTATGGTTAAGGGCCAGATATAGTGTACAGCTATAATCCAAGCCACTCAGAAAGTAGAGACAGGAGAATCTAGTGGGAGACTAGTCAGGGAAAAAAGTTAGTATCATCAAACAAGCTGAGTGTGGTTATGAATGCTTGTAAGTAATCCTAGATAGTTAGGAGGCAGAGATAGGAGAGTCACATTCCCAAGCCCACCCAGGGCAAAAGCATGAGACCCTATCTGAAAAATAAAGTAAAGTATAAAGGTCTGGGGACATGGCTCAAGTGACAGAGTGCCTGCCTAGTAAGCTCTGAGTTCAAATTCCAAGAAAATCTCACAGTTATATATATATATGTGTGTGTGTGTGTGTGTGTGTGTGTATGTGTGCACACACACACATATATAAAACATTTTTGTAAAAATTTGCCACAGGATTACACTAAAGTAATATTTACTATAACACATACATGAATATATATAAGTGTATCTATTTATTTCCAGACCTAAAACAATTTAATGACTTTGGAATTTCTTCATACTTTATACAGAGAAATAAAAGTTTCTAGATTACCAGAGTCCTCATTAATACATTGGAAATAATATAATCCAACATGCATGCTAAGAGGCACAGATATTTGGTAAAATGGAAAAATAGACAAAGCTAAGGTTAGACAAAATGGAAATCTTAAGCTGCAAATATTAGTAATGCTAATTAAGAAAGATGAAGTGTGTCAAAGGAAAATTGGTGAAATACTTATTTGTTTGTTTTCTCCTTCAAGCAGCTTTAAAATTGGCCAGTTTTTGGTACAGTTTATTCTCTCCTCTCTCTTTTTCATTATCTATATCTATATCTATATATGTATGTATATGTATGTGTGTATCCATTCTTTTTTAAGCAAAGTAACACATTCTTTCAAGCTGAACTTATATAAGAACCAGATACACTTTTGGGAAAAGGGCCCCTCTTCTCACTGGCCCCTTTATCCCTTCTCAAATATGATCAAAAAGAGCCCCAGTATGATATCATAAGTCAAGAGGTAAAGTTTAAATTTTAAGGAAGCTGCTGTGCAAGATAAAGCCTGCCGAAGGGAAGTAATAATACAGAATACATTGGTTTATTGTCTAGACTTTTATTTGTTAATATTGCTGCTATTATATTTTAAGAATATATTATAATAAATAATTTCATTACATTTCTACCCAGAGGCTTTGCACGAAGGATGCAATTTTTAATTACAACAAAATGGATTAAATAACTTGTGTGTATATGCATAGAATGCACACTCAGTCTGCATCTGTGTGTAAAAGAAACCAGCAAGATTGGTGATCTGATGGTCGACACTCAAATCTTCCACTTTACCCCATTCCTGTTTTTTTCCTGTCTTAGGAAGCAGAAGACAGTGCTAAACTTAAACAGTTCCAAGGGATTTTTGCTTTTAATGGTACTGGGGTTTGAACTCAGTGCTTTGTGCTGTTGAGGCAAATACTCCATCACTTGAGCCATGCCTTCAGCCCTTGTAGGATTTTTGTTTTGTTTTCCTTGTTAGTAAGAGACAGAGGAGGCAACTTGGCTACTTGTGAGGTTAGTGATAAAGTTGGCCATCAAATTTACCCACGTTTTCTCGACTCTTGCCCCATGTATATAACATAAAAAAAATTTAGCTTAAACATTGTCTTCTGTAGCAAATAAGTTCCTTTAAGATATTTTGCCTACACTTTTGTGTGTAAATGCATTTTCATGTTTAAATTGAAAAGAGGAACAAGGTGCCCAATCTACATGTTTTCAGATGACTATGCGAGATTGTTGTCTTGGTTCTCTCAGTATCCAAATTAAAAATGCAAATTGACCCAATAGAAAATTAAAGTGTCAGTTCAGTCAGACCATAAGGCACTTGAGTTTAATCTAAGATGCATTTGTGAGCATTTTAGATGAGCTAGGTAAGGAGGGTGAGAATGGGGCTTTGGACAGAGTAAGATAAGAAGGCCTGGTAATTTGGAAGTAAGGAGTCCCATCCCCTGTACACTGCTGTGAGTGGAGGGAATGTACAGAAACAGATTTGAAATCCATAGATAGGAGGAAGGGTCAAGAGTAGGTTTGCAGGTCCATATATTCACAGGTTGGACACATTGTTTTGATGGGCCTCAGGGCTTCCTTCTTGCAAAGCTGCAAAGCAAGTGCTCTACAGCTTGAGGGAAACCTTCAGTCCATTTTGTTCTGGTTATTTTGGAAAATGGAGGATTCATGAACTATTTAGCAAAACTGACTTAAAACCTTCCTATCTCACCCTCCTAACTAGCTAGGATTACAGGCATGAGCCACCAGTGCCCAGCACAGTGCGGGGGGACTTTAATTGCAGTCATTCCAGAAAAAGAAGCAAACATGAGTGGAGAGCAAAGCTATAAAATTAGATGACTTCATATTTTCAATTGAAATTCAAAATAAAATTTTATCTTTTAGAACCTGTGTGTGTGTGTGTGTGTGTATTTCTGTGTATAATCCACAAATTCAAATAGTACCTGTCTTGATCAATTTTCTGATTGCAAAATTCTTTTTAGGTTCTATAAAACTGATCTTTCAGTGTTGGGAATGTAGCTCAGTAGTAGAAAGTTTGCTTAGTGTGCAAGGGCCTGGTTCATCTCTACTATAGCTGGGGGACTGAAGTTCCTTCCCCCATTTTGTTTGGCCAAGTCTGACTATAAATACGTGATTGTTTCGTTTTTCTCAAATGAAACACAGAGAACAAAGTTTCCTGACAATTTATTATGCCTTTACTAATTTTTGTTATCTTTACCTGATATGTCCTCTAAAATATAGTCTATACAAAAAGAATCAATTTCTTCACCAAATACTAATGTGTTCATTTCTTGCAACTTCCATACAGAGCTGCCAGATGAAACACAAAATGCCCACTTAAATATACATTTCAAATAAGCTATTATTTGCCAAATATTTGTCAATTTTACTCTTGGAAGTGTCCAAGTCCTTATGGATCATGCAACAGAAACACATCAGGCACAGGACATAGAATCCAGAGTTTCATTTGCCTCCTTTTTTCTGTGGTTTTGAACACATCTACTATTTCAGAACACACAGACAAAGCATTTTCTCTGTATTTAGTACATACTTGGTGTTGGTTTAGGTGCTAGACATAGCAAGATAAATCAGTGGTCCTGTAGAAAAGCAATGCTTTTAGATTCTAAAAATATAGTTTTCAAACACTACTATTTTCAATGTTTTTCAAACATTACTATTTTCTTTTTCTCAAGAACTTACAATGGAAGTACAATACATACAATACATTAAAACAGAGCTGCCGTGAGTGACTGCAAAGACCTGGCTTCATGCATTCTTGGCTGGTTTTTATTGAAGACTATGGTCAGCTCCAGTGACCTGTGTGGAACATTGTGGGCTCCAACTCACACTCCAGATAGTACACAGCTTTAATTCACTAGTTTGAGTGTAAAATTGCTAATCGGAGATTATACTGAATGGAAAAAGATAAAGTAGAGTCAGATTACAGGTGTTGAAACTATTTTGCTACTTTTCCTCTCAAAGACTAAAATAGTTCCTTTTAACATGAACACCATGTAAAAGAAGATTTTGATTTCATTTTTGTTGAGTTTTTCTCCCATTTGGCAACAACAAGGAATTCTTGAGACAACTCAATGATTAGGTAGAAAATTCCCATGTCCAGAGTTGGTAAAATAGTCCATTTGAGCACCTCCTTGGGCAAAATAATGTCTGTTGGCAGGTACAGTATCAGTATAAAATATCTTAATATGGTTGGCTAGTATGCAAATTCCCTAAAGGTACACATTCTAAGAACAGATTATATTAAGAAAGGAGGTAACTAATGGGTCACTTGGAAAGATATTTTGTTTTGGCCAGGCTTCACTGGGGACAATTTTTCAGCCTTCCTCTGCTGAAGGCAAAGCTAAAAGCCACTTAACTCAAAGATCTGCCTGTGTTTGTGGAGGTGTTTTATTATTGCCACTTTATTCAAGCCTAAGAGACGTGACTCTGAATTGTAAGTGAATGAAGCAACTCTTTACCTTTTACAACTAGCAAGTTCCTTGGAGTTATTTAACCAGTGAAAAAACAGTTTGTTCCAGCATTTAGACTCCAAGTGCACTTACTAAATAAATCCCAACATAAATAAGGTTCTAAATCTATGCATTCATTAAGAATGTTTACCAGTGGTGACATTTCTTTGGACTCTCTAAGAGTTTCTATTTTGCTCTTTAACTTGAAACCTTGGCACTTGGAAACAAATAGAGTTGGTAGCTTCTACTCTCCACAGAAAGTATTCATAAGAAGGTAAGATTTGTGTGCAAGACCCTAGATTCAATTCCAGCATCATACATACATACATACATATACACATAAATAGAGATATGATCAGACAAAGCCTCAGAAATATGTCTATTAAAACAAAAGTGTCACAGAGACAAAAAAAAAAAGCAGGCACATCTTTGGAAGGAACCAATTTACTAAAACATATTTATTTGCTACTTTACTCTGCCTTATAGGTACGCATTAGTCACATAAGTTGAAAAAAGAAAATTTCTTCATCCAGCTTTATTCTGAGTTCTCATTATCTTAAACATATCAAAGATATAAATATTTACTGAAAATTCAGTTGGTTAGACCTTTTCTCTTCCCAGTATCAATGACTGGAGACATCTGGTAGAAGAGAAAAATTTATATATTAATCGCAAACATTAATTTAGTAGTTGGCATAAGCCTTCAGAAGAATTCTCAGGGAGCAGCTAGGATATCTAAAAATGTGACTGAAATGAGTAATAAAAGTATTTGCATTGATAATACAAGTTTATGATTCTCAGTGTTTATGCATTTATCATCTCACTTGGTTTTCACAAATTCTGAAATTCATATTCATATTAAATTCTTTAATTTCTTTAATATTCCTTAATATGAAAAATGAGAGTTTCAATCACTTGTGTTTATAGTTCAGATCTTGCATGTCCCCATACATTAAAGGCTTGGTCCTTAGCCGATAGCACATTTGGGAGGTTTTGGAACCTTTAGTTTGTTGGTCATTGTGGAAGAATCTTAGGTCACTGAGAACACACTGAGGTGTACTTTGAAGTGGATATTGGTACATCAGCCTTTTCCTGTCTCTCTCTTTGCTTCCTGGACATCATAACTCAGCAGGTTCCTCCTTCATTCACCTCCTTTGTAATGTGTTCCTGGTCACAGGTCTGAAAGGGATGGGTGTGCTGCCTAATCATTACTGAAAACTCAACAGTAGTGAACCAAAACAAACCTTCCTACCTTTTAAGTTTATTGTATCTAGTATTTTGTGACAGTGATGGAAGTTGAGTCACATACTTGACTATGCAGTTGATCTGATTTTTTCTGTCTGCTAAATGATACCTAGAGAATCCAAATTTAACAACCTCAATATAACTTTGGTATCTGAACATCTATATTTGATGAACTGACAATGAGCTATTGAATTGGGGATATGAATATTGTGAACCTAGCTTTTAAGCAGGTTGTTTAAAACTTGCTCAGGTTTCCTTCTGCCAATCCTGGGAATTCAATTTTGAGGTTTTCCTAATTACTGTTTGAATTTACTTGGCTCACCTTTCCTTTCTTTTGTATATAGTAGTCTTATTTTAATGAGAAGTTTGGGTCTATATGACTACGTAAGTTTATCCTGTTTTTAAGCATTCTCCTATGAATAGGCTGAAGCTCAAAGAATAATTTCCAATGCAAAACGGAATAGCAAAGATATTATTCCAATGAAAATTTACCATTGATTTTGTGTGTTATTCTTCCCTGTGCTGTTTTGCTACTCAGACTCAAAACACATAATCTAGGAATTAAGTTCTCCATAGAATCAGATATCCTGCCTGAGGTCTTTTCACTTCTTTCTACCGTGTGTAAATAAGACATTTTTGAGGCATGAAGCACTGAATCTGACGCTCATTTTTTCTTCTATCATTTCGTTAGTCTCTTCCTGCTCATGAATCCCCAAAACAGTGCTATTCCTGGGCTTGCCAGAAGATGAGAAGCAGGGAAAAATGAAATGGAAATATCAGTCACACAATACTTGCCCTTACTATATTTTCTTTCCTGAAACTAATCATTCTGGCTTGAGAAAGAAAAGCAAAACTAATAAAATATTCTGTGAATCTCTGCTTGGTTTCAAGATTTGCTTAGAATCAAACTGTTGGGCAGGGCTCAGGTGAAAAGTCTGTTAGTTTTTCTATTTTAGCAAAAGGTCAAGTCCCATCATGTAGTCATTTCCTATTAGATTATTTTGCGGAATATTTTCTCCCTTTCAATTAAAAAGTAAATTCTCTGGTTTAAAAACAATAAGTCTCCCTCTTTCACTTTTAAATGAGAGCTAAATTTTAATTAGAAGGGAACATGTCAATTGATATTGCTATAAGAATGCTACCAGCCAAACTCACCAATTTACACCTCAGGCATTTCCAACACACTAGAAATGACAAAAAATCTTGTCACCTCTTACACCTTCAATGAGGGACTGCAGGCCTGGGAGGGGCAGCCTTGCTGTGTTCTTTCAACAGTTTCTCTTTTCTCCTTAATAAATTTTATTCATCTTCAAGATTCAATTTAGGAATCCCTTTCTTCTCAGTCCCTCCTCGTGTGTTCTGTTAGCCCTTTGTCAGCTCACAAATCCTAGGTACTTTTTTGGTCCTGTTTCACATTATTTATGATAACCCTGCAAGGTAGGCTTCTTTCTTGTAATTTCATACATAAAGAAGCAAAAGACCCTACCCAAGTCATACAGTTACACTGGGATATTTTTGTAACTGAATACAGAGCCCACCTGCAGACTGTGTACTCAAAGATTACTAAGGAGGCATGCTCTGAAGACTTGTATTGGGATTTTTAATGGTGTTGCTTGAAATACCCATGAGGAAAATATCCTAGGCTAAAATGCATACTATAGAACTGTGCTATAGGAAGGTAACAGTTGAGATACTACATGAAGACAGGGGCTCATAATTGACTCAGTATTGAAAATACTGACTGTTCTTTAGATTTTTAGCTCACATGAGCCTAAAAACAACTTGGAGAAATTGTTAAAAGAAAAACTTGATGAACCTTGTTTTTCCCATTGACTCACAAATGTACTTCTGGTGGAGTATTCATAA
The DNA here is from genome assembly GCF_047511655.1 of Castor canadensis. Lineage (NCBI taxonomy): Eukaryota > Metazoa > Chordata > Mammalia > Rodentia > Castoridae > Castor > Castor canadensis. Next base: position 34,050,781 of record NC_133404.1, on the reverse strand, counting down.
CATCCTTTGGAAAAAATGCTCCTGGAAGAACACTATTTGTGAGTTGAACGTGGAGGCACTTGAAATGGTTCCTAAGGAATCTGTTCTCCCCTGATCTGAGGTAAGAAAATATCTGCTACATGATAAAAGTACCTTTTCACACCTCTGCTTAAGATTGGTTGCCAGGTATTAGAATAATTTATTAATCAAGTTCACATAGTTCTTGCCCAAGAATACTACCACAAACTCTGTCTTTTGTCCTTACCAAATATCTAAATGGGAGATGCAACACTCAGTGATCTGACGTGTAAGACAAATCACAGCCAGCATCTCTGCATCCACGATGGGTATGTGGGTATACAAACTTTGGTCTCTGGATTCACTAATCACCACAATCCCTGCCTATGGGGATGAGATCTCTGTAGAGGTCAATTTGAAAGTCAGTTTTCTAAAATCTACTGTGGGTTCAGATAAAATCATAAGAGAGCTAGATGTTTTAGTGAAATAATGTACCTCTTCACAGACTAGTTTTTGCTGTATTTTTCACGGGTGTTAGATCCCTTTAAGGACATTAAAAGAATTGCCACATCAAACTAAACATTTGAGTTGTTGTATGATGTTGACATGCCTCTCATTCACTGTATAGTACAATATTCTCTAAATCAGAATCATTGGGGATTTTTTTCCCTTTCATCTCAATACCTGGAAAATCTCTTTTGTTTGGTTTTACCAAAAGACCTATTATCTTGAAAGTCTTCATAACTGATTGTGTTTCTTGCTTCACTCTGACTACTGGGAAGCAAGCTTCAAGCCAAGTTTACTCCTAGAAACTTTACAACACTTCACAAAAATTATGGCTTGTTTCTTGGTGTTAGATTGCCTTTACTCTTTCCCTAGCCATGTTTTCTTTCAAGAGTCCCTTTATCATTTGTTTGATGTCTTATTCATGCAAACTTATACAGTACATGCATACATTCATATAAACATTTGTGTATAAATGAATATGAACAATCACAGATTACAATTGCTTTCTGGAATGGAGTGGGACATAAAGAAATACTAGGACATATTGTAAAATTTTTTGTAAATGTTACAATGTACCCCCAGCACAATAATAAAAGTAGAGATATGCCATGTTGCATGCAACGTCTCACTGTGTAGCCTTATAAGTAGAAGGTGCTAGATAAATATTTCAAGATTAATAACTGGAGAGATGAGATTTACTTAAAACATCTTCTCTGTTAGATACTCCAGTAGTTTTATTATTGGTACCCTTTCAGTTATTTCCATACTAGAAAATGTCTTTAAAGCCTATGTTTTGTTATCACTTACCAAAGGAACTTCCAAAGAGTGCCAGGAGCACAGTGATGAGGCTGGAGTCTAAGGCTGAGTCTGGGCCCTCAGGAAGAGCACATTTGACTAGTATTGATTGCAGGTGCTGTTGGAGGTGAGGGTCGTGGTGGTACATGTGTCCTAACCTTGCCAGCCCTATATGACAGTGGTATTCTCAACAAAATCATTCACTTCACTTTGTCTACATTTAATCCATGACATGAGAAAGAAACCAATAACTTTCATGTAAATACAGACATACTTGGCCACCAAATAATCTCCAAATTTTCATTTGTTTCTACAGTTATTCCTCCAGTTAGTGTCAAAACCAATGGAGGAAATAGTCTCTAGCTTGACATACTTTTAGTTCTGTTAGTACATTAATCTTCTATTACCCAAAAGGTTTAGAATATCACTGAAATGCTTTCCTGTGGATTCCCACATGTATTTTTCACACAAGGAAGATTGAAATATATGTAAGCATGTTTCTGAACATGCTGGTATAAAAACAGGGATTAAATTTTACTCACCACACTTCTAACTAAATTTCACAGATGTTTTATGTGAATTAGGATTGTAAAGCACTTAGAACAAAAGAGCAAGTGCAGTGATTACCTTAAACTCAGTTTTAATGCCAGACAAGTTATTGCATCTGTTACCAAATGGAATTTCAAATTAACAAATCTCTACAACCTGTTCATACCATTAAATAGAACTCTGGTATTTAAATGTCTAAATTATAAAAATTCAAGTGATAGGCATGAATTAATTTGTTTGGAGATTTAATACTTGTATGGAACTTCTCCATTGGAAGGAATGTCCTGGGATAAGATAAAATATTTCCAAGAATTCCAGCCTGCCAGTGCAACCCTTCTCTCTGATTTTAATGTTTTCATTCAGTTTCCATAGAATAACCTGCCACTGCTGTTTGACATAATGTTATTCTATTACTACCAAGAATTCATACACAGAACCTAAAATCCTAAATTTTGGGGGAAACAAAACTAGCATAGCTAGAGCATTTTCCATGGAATGGCTGTATTTCTGGATTTTTAAAAGCTTTATTGTATTCAAATATATCTCATATAGATATATTCCCTAAAAAGTATAAAATGAAGTAGATTGAGATGAATTAGACTAATTAATGCATATGAACTAGTTTTGTACCCCAACAGTTGTACACAAGTTCAATATAAGAACCTAAATCAGGGTTTGCTATTCTAAGACCTAGTGGACATCAATTCACATCATATAATTTGGCAGAGTTGGCCGAGAAATGAACTTGTCACAGAATTGATCCTCCCATCATAGTTGGGGCAATGCAGGGAAAGAAAATGAGAGTTCGTGCATGCACCCTCTCTCCCCCACACACATCCCAAAGAACTGCAGCTCGCTGACATTTGCTTCAAACCAAAGGCATTACTATAAAGGAATCTACTGAATTCATTGGTTCCCAATGAAAATCTTATCAAATACCATCATTGTTCCTCACTCTTAATTGGTTTAGATAAAATAATTCTAGTTAAGACTCAGAAATAATCTGTTTATTTGCATCCCAATTTAAGCCCACTGGGCATTCATCCTCTAAAACTAGTAGAATTTTAGCATACAGGCATCATTAATATTTATCCGAGCTCCTCTGTAGCTTGGTATTTTTAAAAAAAAATCCATAAAGGAATAAAAATTTCCCCCAAATAACTCATCTTTTGAAAGTACACATTTTTTGCAATTACAAGCTAGAAACTCTTATAAAACAATGCAAATGTAAGTGAATGCACAAATATAGTTTATACATACAGTAGTTTTGTTTACAACTAGCACACAGTATTGCTTTTCTATGAGTCTCCCACTTTTTGTACAGAAATGAAATTGTGGCAAATAATTCCAATGGGGAGCCATCAGCAATCACCCCAGGACAGAGGGTCCCTCAAGGAACCCCCTGCCAACCAAGAAGGACAGGGCTCAGGGCAATGGGTCAGCCAGCCAGGGTGGGCGCAGAAGCTGGTTTGAATCAGAAAGTGGTGAATGACAGGAGGGAGGATGGATTTCAGAGAAGCTTTCTGTCACAGCAGCCATGCTAACATGATGAAGCACTGCTTGGGGCCTTGGAGAGTAATATTGCTTAGTGAGTATTTGTACATTTGGCAGTAAGAATATTATTTTACTGTTAATGTAATTTTCTCAATGCTTGGTGGCTGAAATATACAGCAGAACCTTTTCTTAAAGGTCACATATCCAAAAAAATAGGAAGTAATGCAATTTCCTAAAGGCAAAATATTATTTTGTTAAAAAAAAAAAAAAACCTATGTCAATACATACCAAGTCTGAAGAATTTTAGCTAAAATGGTAAGTGATCCATAGTCAGGTGCAAAATTTAAGTTGTGCATTTTTAAGCTCTAAATGCAGAATCCATTCAAATAGTTGAGAGTCCTCTAACTGAAGCATCGTATCCAGTGGTAGCAAGTCTCCAATTAGTACACAGTGACTTCCTGACTGATTTTGTTTATTTAAACTGTCCCTAATCTGTACATGTATGTTTTCAGGGTGTTTTGAAAATAGGCACCTTCTAGTAGTAAATAAAACAATAGCAAGATAGGTAGATGTCTCATTAATAAATGTATAATCATTGTGTGTAAGGAATCTTGGCAATAACTTTTGGGAGTCTCCTTGCACTCACAGTTGATGACTAAATGATTTAGGAAGGGTGAAATTGAAGTTATTAGGAGATTTTCTATGTAGTTTTGTAAAATTCAAATCCTACACACATGGCAATGGAATTTGGCACATACTGTATCCAGTCCAACATAACATTGTAATTATCAGATAACTGTGCATTTTCCTTTCTCATCTATAAAGAAGGAAAAATAAATTGTTTTAGTTTATAAGCTATTTTTCATTATCTAAGTAACCTCCACCCTGCTAATTTTTTTTCTACTGTAAGTTTTGGTAAGATTTAAGCCATCTTTGGTTACTATTATCAAGAGAGAGTACGAGAAGTCATAAAGATTATAAAGATTTATAAAGATCAATCATATATATGCCTTTTGCCTTTACCACATTGTTACAAAGACTTTCTGCATCAAAGTCTATGACAAATTCATTCTGATGAGAAAATTAGAAAAGTTGGACGTATTTATACCAGTCATGTAGTTAAATAGGTCATTTCCAATTTTAACAATTCCACCCCTGATTTCATTCAACATCTTTGACACAGAAACCCAGTTTAACTTCTCCTGGGAGGGGCAAAGCCCTGGAGCAGCAATCCCTGAGTGGGGTTGCACGTCCCTGGGATACCTCTTTTACTTAAGGACAGTCTCTTCCACGTGCCTGCTTCTCCCAGCAGATGTGCTGCTGGGACACCAGGGAAGGGAAAATTATTTAAAACATAAAGGGAAATTCACAAAATGTATTAACTTCTAGAGATGAAGGAGACTAAGAGACACTACTTGTCAAAAAAAATAGAATAAAAACCCTGAATTTAAGCTCATGTATGTTCATTCATCCTTGAGAACATTTAACATGCTATCCGTACTTTTCTTTCTTTTATAAATTTGATATAGAGTGTTTAAACTCTGGGATTTCTTTATCAAATGATTAGTTTATAATTGACAAAGATACCACTGACTCCTTCATTTCTTCTCATTATGGAAAATCAAATCCTTTCTTCCATGTTTGTTTCTGCTAATAGAGGCAAAGATCACAGTCAATCCCCTTTTCCTTGCATTTTCAAAAATCACAGACCCTAATACCTCTCACCAACTCTCACCAAGTTGCAGTCTGGAATCACCTTTAACATCTGCATAATTTGGTAAAACTACACAGGAAAGAAATAATGCAAGTAGTAAAAGCCTTGTGAGGAATAACAATGGCTAGTGCTGGAAAGGCGGATGGCAGAGTAAATTGGGTCATTGACCTTGACCCTCTAAAGGCCTGAGGTTAGATCTGGATTAAATCCCGAGTGAAATGATCACAGAGGTTTTGCCTCAGAAATTAGCACTCAGGTTGATTTGCTTTGACAGGAGAAGGCGAGGATGCCAGGGACTAAATTAAATAGAATTAGATTGTTATGCCTAACTGGGGCATCTGTTGAAGTTAAAGCTTTATTCTCATCCATCTTAACCTAATGAATACTCAAGTTGGATTTTTTTTAATAATGCATGGTTTAAAAATAGTTTTGAGATGGCATAAAGAATATCAAGATAGTACAAGAGGCTAAAAATGTATAGTGGCTGTACTCATTTGGCAAAAATAGTTGTGAAATTAATTACAGTTGAGTGGCAGTCCTTGAAACCTACTAGATACATCTGTGCTTCATTAAAGTATTGTTTTAAATTTATATTCAGTTTCCATCTTTATCAAACCTTTCCCCAGTATGGGGGAAAATACCTCCATTCGTCTGATGGAGATTATGCTTATGTGGGTCCTTGTATCTCAAAACGAATAACCATTTTTAAAGAGAGGTAAGCCTATATCTAATAGTAGGTAATATTTATGTAGTGAGTGTTCTTATAATTCCAAAAACTCTGTAAAGTACTTCATGTTTATTCCTTCAAGTACACTTCAAAGAGTAGCATAAGAAAATTTTAAGGAAAAGCTTAAGTAGTTATAAAATCACTCCATTTTAATAATTTCACTTCAAAAATTATATTTTATCTATTTTTTGAGAAACTATCATATTCATTTAGTTAATAATTTCTAAAGTTTAGACAGTAAAAAATATCTCCCTTTCACCCATCATTCCATTCATTCATTTTTGTACAATTTTCTAGAGATTCTTCTTACTTAGATAGTAAGTACATGTATATATGCTACTGCATATATATATATATATATATATATGGTTGCAAATATATTGTAAACATTATTTTACTTTTAGCAATGTTTATGTGAAATTATTTCATATCAGTAGTCAATACTTCCTTGGGTTTTTATGTAGTCATGTTATAGTCTTCCATGTTTTCATTAATTATATAAAGGAGAAAAGGAGAAAGATTTGGTGTGTTTCCAGTAAGTGTAAAATAGATTTTTTAATGACCAAATTTCTCTTTCTCTCTCTTTCTCTTTCAGTCTCTCTTCTCTCTCTCTCTCTCTCTCTCTCTCTCTCTCTCTCTCTCTCTTTCTGTCCCCCTCCTTGCCCCTTCCCCACTCTCTCTCCTACTTTCTCCCCCTACAACACAAAGGAATTAATCCTCAGATTGTACACAGTCTTCATAAAAATAGCTCAAAGCCAGGTCATAGTAAAATAAGTAGGAGCCAAAATTTTCAGTAAAATGAAATGGGTTATGTTATGAGAAGAATGTTGAAGACAACTGGGCAAGATTGCAGAGTGATCAGGCAGGAATTCTTGGGGACTTATTGCAGGATTCATTCACATCCAGGTTGTAAGTGGAGTTTATAGTTGATCTTTGCTGGCTGAAATATCAATGAAGGAGCAGTCAGAGTGGTCTTCCATCCTCCATGAACGTGATTTCAGGACTTTGCCATTAAGTTTGTTTCTGCTTTGCACAACTAATCCAGAAAGACTACGACAGAGGGGATTGGGGTGTAACATAGTGATAAAACATTTGCCTAGCATGTGCAAGGCCCTGGATTTGATACCCAGCACCACACACACACACACAAAAAGGAGTAGGGCAGAGGGTTCCTGTATGTCTTTGCTTTCCATTACTATAACAAAATAGCTGAGATAATCAATTTAAAGAAAGAAAGGTTTACTTTGGCTCACAGTTTTGGAGGTTTTGGTCCATGTTTGTCAGCACCATAGCTTTTAGGTACATGGCTTGTAGCCAGTGGTGGAGGGGGATACTTACCTTATAGTGACCAAGAAATGAAAGAGAGGGAAGAAGAGGGGCCAGGATCCTGTTATCCTCTTCAAGGGCATGCCCTCAATTACTTAACTTCCTTCCACAAGGTGCCTTCTGTAAAGATTCCATCACCTCCAAATAAGCTAATGACCAAACCATAGATAAATGGCCTTTGAGGGACACTCAAGATCTAAACTATAGCACTAAGGGTCCTGTTCTCTGTGTCCTAACTTCCCAAAAAGAGAGTATCTGCTATTTTCCCTTGTTGCCATGCTTTAATAGTGTCATCTTCAACATTAGAAGTTTTTAAATTACAGAGGTCTATGATGAGCACCTGGCCTGCATATTCTGTTGACCAACTATAGTTATGTGTTGGCACAGTTATCTGCTTAGTACCTTACTTAGATCTGTCTGCGAAATAGATTGAGCAAGGACTGCCACACACAGGGAAGGGGTATTGTTTACAAATGTGATGGAACTGGATTCAGGGCACCCTGATTCCTGGTCTAGTGTCGTTGGCTCTCGGTCCCCATAACAAATTAAAGTTGTTAGATTGTTAGGTATTCTTCTCCATCTGGAGGATGAGCTCCATGTGACATTGTCTTCTCTTTTCTAATCATATCCTAAAGAACTTGACCTAAACATAAAGAAAAAATAAAAGCTTATTTTATTATTTTATTTATTTTATTTTATTATTTTATTATCTATGCTTTACACATAGATGATACAAATAAATATTTATCTCCTGTCTGTTTTCCTCCCATTCTTCCAAAACATGAGTTCCAAACCAAAATTCTCCTGCCCTGGATAAGCAAGCCCTACTAAGAAGGACCAGTGCCTGACACATAGCAGCACTCAATACAAGTTTGTGGGCCTAAGCACTTTGAGTTTGAATCCACAAAATACTAGCTTTTACTAAAGCACTGAATATCAACCTCTCATGCTATAAAAAAAGGGCAGTAGAAACACTTACCTTATGGGAAGGGAAGGGGAATGGCAAGAAGGGGAAGGAAAGGCAAAGGAAGAGAAGGGAGGGATGGAAAAAGGAAGAGGAGGGAGGGAGGAAGGAAGAGGGAGGGAGAAAGGAAAGAAGGAAGGAAGTAAGGAAGCAAGGAAGGAAGGAAAAAAGGAAGGAAGGAAGGAAATCTCCCAAGGTAGTTGATACATAGGAAGTGGTCAACAAATTTTGATCCACATTTCCACTTTCACCAAAATCTCTCTGTGTTAAGCCAGCTCCCTATTTCCCTTTTTCTTGTTCTTTCAAAAGCATGAATGATTATCCTTAGAAAGTCCCAAGGGATCATAAAGTCCCCTAATTAACTAAATTCATCATTTACTAAGCTTAGGTAGGTTTCTAGATAGGAATAGGACAATGAACAAAGAACCCCAAGCTCAAGGGAACTACATTCTTAATAGTACCTATGGACCACATTGATTATCTTTATTGCTTCTCAAGGGACCCCAAAATCTGGCATGACATTTTGGTTTGTAATACTCAACCACAGTGAAATTCATAATCACCCACAGTGGAACATATGCTTGCCTAGTCTGTCTTCTATGAATTAGAATTTTAAAACATTTGTCACATTGACTATAAATTAATGTATAGGGGGTTGGAAGATAAGACAGTTGATTTCCTAGGTACACTAGAATTTGATGGTATCCAAGATGCACAAAGGTTATGCTCTCCTTCAACTTTTTATTTTAGAAAATGTCCAAGTCTATGAAATCCTAAAGGAATGGCATGATGAACCTAGGTATCTGGGAACTGGATTCAGGAATCATTCACAATTTACCAAATCATTTGAAAGTAAGATGTCCGTGTTGAACCCTGCACATCTAAATCCTTTGTCGAGTATCTCCAAGGGCAAGGGTTATCCTCCTACATCACGGCATAGTAATCCCACAGAGAAACTAATACTGATTGGACCTGCAGTAGAACTACAGTTGTAAAAAAAACTTTCAAGGTGTGCTTGCTCTGGTGGATTTTACTACTGGAGAACCTGCCCTATTAACTCTGATGACCAGTGGTCAGAATCCCACTCCTTTATTTTTTTAGATTTATTTTCTTTTCACATTTTTATTGTTGTGCTGGAGGTATAGTGTAGCATTTACAAAAGTTCTGATAATATGTTAAATACATCATACTTGAATTCACCCCCCACCATTCTCCTTTATCCCCCTCCTCATTCCTGGAATTATTTCAAAGGGTCTCATTTTTCCATTTACATACTATAGATTTTTCCTTTTACATTTTGCCATTTAAATACTGTGTACACAGTATTTATATCATAATGACCTTTCCGTACTCCTTCCCAACCTCCTCTCCCCTCCCACTGGTACCAACCCCCTTGGACAGGACCTGTTCCACCCTCCTGTTCTGTGGCATCTTTGTTTGTTTAAGATGGCACGACATTTCCATGTATATAGGTATTATAAACTGCATTGGTTCATCTACTCTATTTTTCTTTTTTTTACCTTAGTTCTTGTCTTACAATTACAGCAATATAATGAAAAACAGGTCCCATTATGTGGAGGTCGTATATGAGAGATGGAGTTCAAAAGAAGGAAGTTAAGAAGGTGAATATGGCTGATGTACTAGCTATACAAGAATGAATATAAAAATTTTTAAAATCTGCTGAAATCACCATAAGAAGAATTCCACTCCTTAATAGAAACAGAGGGGCCAGGAATTTTTAGCAAATTACAGAAGTTCTGGAAGTGCACAATCTTGTGTTTGAATGCTAGTCCTGCCATTTACTTTCCATGAACTTGACCCAATTTAACCCCAACTAACCTCTTTTCTTTCCTTACAGAAGGGGATAAGAACATGCATGCCATTGAGCTGCTATGAGAGTCAACAAAATGAGAGATAGAAGCATCTGGCCCATAACTGATATCTAATAAACATTGATTTTCTTTCTATGTGGTACATACAAAAAAAAAAACAACAACAAATACCTTGGAATTTGGTGGAAAAATATCTCTTAAGAACAACGAAAAGGTAACAGCAATAATAGCATTGCTGGGGATTCAAATAGAGCACAGGAAAGAGCCAGAATGAGAAAGAAGACTTGATTCTGCTCACTTGTCTGAAATACAATGATAGCAATTGAGCCTGATCTCCAGTTCAAGAATGGGTCAGAGTTTTCAGAGTAAATGTATGGATGATTACTTGTTTTACTTAAGCAGTTTGCATAAATTTAATAAAACATCAATAATGTAAATAGTGGTAGAAAAAATGAGCAAGAAACCCAGCCTGATACCCATGTCTATCTCAGTGTGAATCTTACCAGTCAACAGAATTGGTTCCCCGGTAGGCAAAGGGTTTTATTGATGTCTCTGAAAAATGCCAGCTTATTAAACGGTGTCAGGTCCATGTTCTGAGGGGAGTAACTGAAAAGAGAAGATCAGAAAAAGAGGCTAATATATTTTAGATCATTTTGGGGCCAGACTCTATATAAACACTTCATATCCGTTGTAAATTAATCCTAACTAGACACTCTTGTACACAAAGTTATCATACCACTTGTCAGATAGGCAAAGAAAAAGAGAGCTAGGCAAGAGGATTTTTTTTAGAATGGCTTAACAAAATAATGTTTACAATTCATCTTGAAGCCTTTTGAGGAGAGAGTTACCTAGTTCTGCTCTCTACTTCCATTTAAACATATTACATTCATCACAGAAATTTAAGATGTATGTTTTTGTTGGCATGCGAAGTAACTGGCTGGTGTTAATACAACATACTACTTTAATTAAGTCCTTAGTGAATAATTTTAAAAGTTCCAACCTCTTGTCTCTCTGCAGCTGGTTATGTTACCTTAGGAATCTTCCTATGTAACTGTGATTCTAGTTTTTTAAATAAAAATGTGTCTTGAAAAAGAACTGTAGTGTTAGCATAGTTTTCAGTAGATAATAGATGATATAGGTATTTCTTTTTCCTGCAGGACCACCAGAAAATCAAATATTTTTGAAAATCAAAACAATGTCACTGTGACTTTCAATTAGTTTCCATTTCCATGCCGCCTCCAAACTTCCTGATTCCAGCTGGGATTGTGATCAAAAATGCAAAAACATATGTAGAAAAGTTATTCTTGTGGAACATCTGACCGGAAGCAGGAAATGCAAGCTATCTCATGGGACTGCCTGTTATCAAAATATACCCAGCTCAGTATTGCAAAGAAAAGAGAAGTTTGTTTGTAAAACATCCAGATAAAGAGAATCAGAGAGTTCTGCTATGGACACATGGCTAGGAAGTGAGATGGGACAGAAATGTTCCATATAGTTTCTAAGTCCCTAATCCACTGCTTTAACACTGGGTTGACCTTGCAAAGTCCCTCTTCACCTCCACATACCTCATTAAATATATCCACAAAACAAATTTTAATCACTAATGTACAGCCAAAGGACTAATAACATTATGTTATAGTTGAGATTTGTGTTATATAGAGACCAGCTGCTCTTGTCACAAAAAACTATGTGGCCTGATAAGATTTGTGAATATGCCTCACTAAGTCACTATTTTACTATCTGCATATATCCTGTAACATCATGCCATAAATATCAGATGTACACAATAAATTTTATTTTAATATATAATATTAACTACAAAGCACATATCCTTTTAAAAGTCTCATAAAATGGGAAAATTCCTATTATTATTACCTACTCATAAACAGATTTATACTCAAGGGAGTCACAGGTAGAGAGTGCCACAGTCATTCCATCCCTATGAACAAAAGTCATTGGATCCTGCTTTTTGAATTTAAAATCACACATTTAGTTTTTCCTATAAGCCTTGAAAATAATTTTCCCAATAAAATCAAATTTCATGAAAACCTACATTTTAATTTAAAATGGTGTTAAATTTTAAATGATGTTTTCTCCTCATTTAAAAAAAATGAGCAGAAAAAGTAGAAATATTCCTCAAGAATTCTTGCCATGTATTCTAAACTCATCCATCATAAAATCATTGGCACACAGAAAACAAGTGGAAAAAGGATACCTTTTAACCTCAACTGGCATAAATGTGTGTATTTACTTTTAAGAAGTGAAATATAAACAGACATGCTGAGAGCCAAGGGTTTTATGAATAAAAAAAGATTCCATACGCACACACACACAAGTACATATAAAACTTTCCCCAGTGGGCCACCGGGATTTATATGAACGTGAGATCTATTTACTGTTAGTATTAAGGAAATAGTGGCTTTTTAACAAGTTACTCATGCCTGGAAAAATTCCCAGTTTTGCAAGTTATCCAAGATTCTTTGCCAACTGTCCGTGGGAATCATTGGGATGGGAAAAGTTCAAATTTGTTTTAAAAGAACTTGCTTAATGGAAAATTTTTTTTTTTAAAAAGTAGAAGAAAACCAGCAACCCACTGTGCTAATCTTTTGGTTAAATAAGAATGAAGTATGGCCCAGTTGCTTTATTTTTCTTTAGTATTATTTTAAGGAAAGGAGAAAAAATTCCATTTTTATGCTATCCCATAAAGCCACATTAGGACTTTATTTCAGTTATCCAAGGGCATGATGACTTTCTGGCTTTGATTAGCCTAAGATTGTATCAAAAAATGGTATGGGCCTTTGGTTAGCACCAATAAGCCAGATGACTTGAATTGGGTTCTTCTGTTGTATTCTTAAAGCTCTTTTAAAATTTTTTTCTAGAACAACAAAGTCCAGTTACATTGTTGCTGTCAATTTCAAAACTACCAAGGACTAAAGAAGTCAACACTAAAAGTTGTGCAATTTGCAGTTAGAAAATGCCAGGCAGTGTTCTCAGTGCTTGTCTTGGTTTATTCTGTTGAAGTCTTAAGCCAATCTTGCTGATTTGGTAATTTAGGAATGGGCAGAATTACCTGGTGTCACAGAATTAGCAAGTGGCAATGCTGGTCCAGAGAACCATATGAGTGGATCTAGCGTGATTATTCAACTTTCAACCTCCTAAACTATGCTGCTTCTGAGAGATTTTTTGCCAAGAGGTTTTGCTAGACTACATCAAAGATTAATGTGATTCTAATTTGATATGACAGAACCTACTTTTCAAACAACAAAAGATGTGAAATGGAAGCTTTGTTTTTCCATTTATGATGAAATAGAATTGAAAGTTACCTTGCAACCATCAATCCAGTGGGCATGGATGTTCTAGTCTTATTCTTCCAAAGGGTGCTTGGACAGAAACATCAACTGTAGGTGCAGGGGCCCCTATTTTTTTTTTTTTTTTTGAGTCAGGTATTCACTATGGTTGACTGCAAACTCTCAATCCTTCTGCCTCATCTTCTCACATTCTAGGACTAAAGGTATGTACCACTATGACCAGTTTTAGGGACAGTAAACAAGCAAACAAAAAAGAGTCTCTCTTCCTCCCCCAAATAAATCTAGATAGTTAGAGAGTTACTTTTCCTTTCTGGAAAATTAAGGTGATAGAAAAAAAATTCTAAATATGATCTATTTCCAACAGATGGTTGAAAAAGTTGGTTCTCCCAAGTAGATGTTTGATTAAAAAGACTTTTTCACTGTATTAATACTTAAAAGCACAGTTGAGCATGTTCTTGATATTCTATCTATAGGTTACTCATATTCTAAAGAAGAAATAGTATCTAAGGTCTTTCTTAAAGACCTGTGCATTTATTTCCTTGACTTTTTCAAAATTTGATATCTCAATATTTTCCTTTGCTTGACATGCTGGGGAAACACTGCCAGTCCAGGTCTATATTTTTCAAGAACACAAAACAACAAAACAAGAAACTTGTAGTTTTCTTAACTTTGTTGATTTGGAAAGTTAAAAACATTTCATCTCTGATTTTGTCAACTTGTAAACCAAGAAGTCATAATTGGAATTTTTTCCTGACAGGAAGCTAATTCTTCATTGATGATAAAGTACTAAAGTACTTATGTAAAATAAGGTTTAAAAATGGCATTCAAGTGGGATTACTCACACTGTTCCTTGATATGTGACATAAATGTATATTTTCGCTTATAGAATCCAACTGGTATGACTAGAACAAGGTTCATGTTACTGATTGTAGTGGTAATTTTCATAACTAAAATACTAGCCAGCATTATTTAATATTGAAATTTTATGTTGAAATCTAAATACACTTGAGAATTGGGGTGGAACATGTTATAAGAATAGATTTAACTTGCAAATTAACATAATGAACTTCTCCAAGAACCTTACAATTTATAAAAATAACAAGTGTGTTCTTACATTTTAAAAACATAATATTAACAATACTATATTTGTAAATCACAGAAGAATGTCGTGTAGGACACCTGATTATTATCTATTTTGCTTTAAAATATACAAGATGAGGCCAGGTGTGGTGGTACATGTCTGTAATCTCAGCTACTTAGGAATTGGGGATCGGGAGGATCATGGTTTGAGGCATGTCCACGCCAAAAGTTAGGAAGAACCCATCTTGACAAACAAGCCATGTGTAATGGTGTGCATCTGCCATCCCAGCTACACAGGAGGTCATGGTCTGAGACTGGCATCAGGCAAAAACGTGAGCCCCTTCCTGAAAAATTAATGCAAAAAAGGACTGGCGGGTGCGTCAAAAGTGGTACAGTAGCTGCTTGGCAAAACAGATGGAATTTCAAATCAAATTTTGAAAGATTGTATTATTCACTAAGTCTTGTTGGACTGAATTATTATCATTAACTAAGAAATAAAGTCAGATTCTTTATTTTAACCTTATTTGCCAAAATAAATTCCAGAGGTATTAAAGTTAAAATAAGAGATGAAAAATAAAAGACAATTATTTTCACTTGATTAATGTGTCCCATTACAAATTATGTCTTCAATTAATGTCAGTTACAATTGCTTCAAAAGTAAATATTTTTTAAGCAGGACACCCACAGAACAATGATTGATAGGCTCATTGCATTAGAAAAAAAATTTGAATTGAAGATCACTATATGAAAATGTCAGGCAAATAAAACCTGGGTAAAATATTCAAAATATTCAACTTGCTAAAGATAAGATTCTTTATAAAAAAAAGTTTTGCAATTCTGTAAGAAAATGGCTAACACATGGGTAAAAAAATTTAGTACATTTATGAGTGTACATAAAATTTCCCAAGTAAAACACATGCTAATTAAAATAACTGCCTATAATATTTTCTTTTTCAGATTAGCATAAATTATTGTCAGACCTTGTGTGTGGGGCTACAACTCCAAATACACTCCTCCAGAGAACAACATCTTGAATCCCAGCTATTTTACTTTCAGCAATTTATCTTATGGGGAAAAGAGTGGAAATTCACAAAAATATAAGTTCAGGGGCAATTGTAATAGGATGTACATTAGCAAAAATTTGAAAAATATTAATAGAAATATTAAATTATTTGTGGAAAATATAGAAGGTCACATGGTAAATTATCCAAACATTGAAAATAATATCTAGATATATACTAAATGACATGAGAATTTACCCGTGTTGTGAGGTTAAAATCTATATTTCATATGTGTGTCTGTGTGAGAACCGATGCTTCTCCTCACACACATACCCCATGTCCAGTAGTTGAATTCTTTTCTTCCCTTTTTACTTTTAGTTTTCTGCATTTTTTCTATTGTTTGTATATTGCTTTTGTGATGTTTGAAAATTTTAATGATCCCACTTTATTATCTAAATGCACTGTGTATTTTACTGTTTTCTAGAAACAAATTCATGAATACTATAGATTTTCATTAAGTGTGAAAAAGTTTTGATCATATTTTTTATTCATAATTTTTGACTTCATAATTCAAAAGAACAATGGGACCTTAACTGAGTGCCTATACGGTGATATTTCACTGTCCTGTGGTAAAGGTCTTATAAAACTTCTATAGGAAGAACAGTATGAGACACGTGAAAATGAAAGGAAAGACTCTATCCTTAACTTTTGTTTCTCAGATCTGAGAAATTAAAAGCAAATATATATACATACATATATATACATATATACATATATAAATATACACATACATATATATATATAATTTGAACTCAGGGCTTTGTGCTTGCTCGGCAAGCATTCTACCACTTGAACCACATCTGTTTTTTCTCTGTTTTGTTTTGGGAATAGGGTCTCACTTTTGCCCCCACTGACCTAGACTACAATCTTCCTATTTATGCTTTCTGCTATAGCTGGGATGACAGGCATGTGCCACCATCCCCAGCTTTTATCCATTGTGATGGGGTCTTGAAAGCTGTATTACTCAGACTTGTCTCAAACCATGATCCTCCAGACCTAGGTCTCCCATGGAACTAGAATTACAGGTGTGAGTCACCAGCTCCCAGCTACTAATTCTAATATTCTCAATATTGAGAATGATACATTTATGAAAACCCAAGGTGATCATTAAATTATCAACCACCACTTCTTCTTTGTTTCTCTTTAAAGGGTCACAGTATTATTTTAACCAAGGTTAGTTTTTTTTTCCTTTTAATTGTTTCCTGCCCTTATTTTGTTGGTGTGGAAAGTAATTTAAGCTTTATGGTTCATTTGAAGCAAGATGATTTACATCTGTATGCAATGTCTGTGTTCATGTAATTTATACTCTATTCCTACTTCTCAAATTACTTCTTAAATTCCTCCTACTTTGTTGAATTTATTTCCATTGTAACCTTTTTGGTTTTTACTTCATTTAGATAGAAATTAGAAAAAAAATTAGTTTCTCTAAGAACTGACAATTGTTTGTGTGTATGTTGTACTTGTGTCAAGATTGCTTTTTCTCTTTTTTTGTGTTTGAAATTTTGCTTTTGTTAGGAGGGAAATAAACCATGGAGTGAGTTTGATAATGTTAGATAAAGCTTTAATTAATCTTTTTAAATATTCATCTAAAACTTATAACAAAATTACTATGAAGGAGTCACAGGAAAACATTTCCTTGAAAAGTATACCTTTAATCAATAAGGTACAATAAATTTATAACTCAAATTAAGATTTCATATCTTTAGAGCAAATTAGAAGTTCTTCATTTTAACTTAATTAAATTAATTATTTGTTCATGTTTTTGAGGTGCTGAGGATTGAACTCAGGCTCACACACATGGCTAAGCAAGTACTCTGCCACTGAATTACACCACAAGCCCTTCATTTTAATTTTAATTATGGACTCTTGAGTTTTAACTCTCTAGCTTATCATACTGCAACATAATATAGTATAGCTTCTTTTAGGAACTAAGATTTAATTGAGAAAAGGATGTTTATGAAAGAATGTTCACTGTGGTTACTGTATTCTGCCTGAATGCATCCTGAGAAAATTGTGTGTCAATTCCTATGAGCTGGTCTGCGTACTCATGGAGGATTTTTAAAAAAATGTTTTCCATTTTAACGTTGATGATTATATGACATGTTTGTCTGAAGAAGTATTTTAAATAATCATTAGGCTGTTCAGATACACAGATTGAACTCAAAACTTTCCCATACTTCTGTTTTCCTCAAACTTCCCAAGTTTCTGTGTCTCTAAAAAATGACTTCCATAGAGAGACATTCATTAGGGTATGATTTTACTTTTTTAATTTTCACATTCCACATTTCTAATTTTTCCATATTTCTCAAATTTCATAATGCTCTGTTCTTCTCTGTTCATGCCTGAGATTCCACTTCAATTCAACAATGAAGTTTCTTTTCCATGTGCTCCAGACCTGTTCTTGTTCATTAAGAACAAAAAAATGAAAGTCAATGTTGAAAAGGAATGTTGGGTAAATCTTAATATTGAAAATGAAAGAGGTATAGAAAAAAAAGACTAAACATTGTACCAACCTCCTCTTGAAGAAAATAGGATTAATCAAAGTTCTAAAGATCTCTACCTAAGTTTTTCTGTCTTGCTGTTAGTAATGACAGCATTATAGTTAAGTGGCTTATAAAGAGAAATGACCAAGTGTGGGGTTCCGTGAAGAGCTTCCTCCTCAGAAGTAATAAGTGGCCCTGGTGTGTGGTTTTAAGTAAATTTCATTAGGGAAAGAAATCTCTCTTTTGTTCTTCTAAGTGGCACCTGATTCAAATAAAAAAACAATTTCGTCTAAACAGGTTTGTTGAGAGTGGCACTAATTATTGGCCTTCATTTTTCATAAACTTACATAAAACTTGCTGCTTTATGTGTTTTGTTCCTATTGACAACTGAATTGGATGAACTTCTAGGGAAAAGATGTAGAACAAAAATAGAATATAGTATGTAAAACAGTCTTTTTGCTAGAGAAGTCTTTGTTTCCAAGTTCTCATGGTACATGGGATTGTGTTTTATGTAAATGTTGATGTTTAAGATTATAATCTCAGGTTCCAAATCAGAGAATTTCTTCCTTACATCTGATTCCACCATCAACTTCTTTTTTCATTATTATTTTTAAGGTAAACAAATATTCTCATCTTCTCCCTGCTATTTAAAACTGTGCAGTCACATTTCCAGAATAAATACATAAATAAGACCATCGAGGCTTCAGTTTTGCAGAAACTGAAATAAGATATAACAGCCATTTTATTTTTTGCAGTGAGACAAGTTGTCAAAATAAGCTCAATTGGGCAAGGAGGAAAAGCTATCACTTTGCAAATGCATTTGTAAGGCATTACAATTAATATTGATATAATGCCTCTATAGATCTATTCGGCACCTGTTGAATTGCTGTACTTACACATTAACACTCCATTTAATACCAGAAGGCAGTTAATAAATTCTTCCTTCCTGTGCAGGAAATTGACTAAAAGACACAAAATTAGCTTTTAAATTTTAAAGAATTAAGATCTGTACAGCTGACTTTTCCCTTTATTCAGTTACATAAGAGAATGGATGTGCAAACTTGTTCTTTATACAGCTAGAACCTGTTAGATCCCCAGACCTCAGACTCTGCCTCTGAAAGACACAATGTATGGCCTTTCTCAGATCTTCTTCGCAGCAGTTCTCAGGGAAAATCCAGGCTTGGATGATTGTCTAGGCCTCAGGCTTCAGAGGCCAGAGAGGTCAGGCTTTTGTACTGAAATGGTGCCTGGATTTCTTTACATTCTTTGTCTGATAAAAAGATAGTAGTGGCCTTTTGCACCATCTACACTCCACCCCCAACTGTATGTACAAAGGCATGCTATCCAAAAAAAGGATAAACCAAAGAGGGGCATCTTTATGGCTTCCACGGAGATTTTATATGGTTGTTTTGAATCTACGAAACAAAAAGAGAAATTGTCCAAAAATACAATACAAGGGTTATGATTCTTTGCAAGAAAGTCCCAATGCAAGAATAATGCATATACAATATAGAAGTAAAAAATACAACCTCTTGTTGATCAATTCTTATTTAGACCACCTTATGAACTTTGTGGAAATATAAGATCGCTCTAATTATAGACACCAACAGAAAAAGCTGCTAGTAAGACAATGTAGGGACAGTAGTGAGTTTACCCCTTTGTTTGTTTAAAAGTTTAACTATTTTGGGGTTGTCAGTGTGGCTCAATTGGTAGAGTACCTGCCTAGCAAGTGAGAGTCCCTGAGTTCAAATCCAAGTACCAGCAAAAACATTAAGTGTTCATGTGCTTTCAATGTCTATTTAATTAAGGAGAGAAATATTTATTTTCTTTTATATATTCAAAGGAATACCTAAAGTCTTTGTCTCCACTATCTCATGCTTCCCCAAAATTCTGTTAAAAATGCATCTGATTCGAAAATCCAACAGAGTTCATCTGTTTTTTTGTCCTCTAGCATCAAAGGTCTTCATCTTCCCCTATGTCCCTCAATGGTAGTAGAAAACTTCCCAAAAATATCATAAGCATATACTTTAGAAAAGGAGAATTTATATCTCCTAAACAAGAATAGCCAATTATCTCCTGAGACACCCATAATTTGTGAGGGTGCTGGAGAAAAGAAAGACAGGTGTTTACATTAACCTCTCCTCTAGGCAGCCTTTGCTCATCTGTTGAGTATTTGTGTGGTCGACTTTTGAAAAAATTCTCTGTATATAGCATAAATGTAGAACAGTGGTGAATAAAATAGTATATATATATATATATATATATATATATATATATATATATATATAACTTTTAGGTCCATCTTTCCCTCCTTTACAGTATTTGAAAAGTCTTATAATGAGAAACAATTCTTTGGGACTCACTTCCAGAAATTAGGGAGTGAGTCCCTAATTTCATTCCATTCTTGGAATATTCTCTTTCACATAATAGCGGTGCATACATAATAAATCTAAATTTGTCTTTAATAGGGATAGTACATTTTAAAAATATTTTAAAATAATCAATTAATTGCCCTAAAATCTTTGAAATCAGAGCATTAGAAAATGTTGAGACACACAGTTATTCCCTATATATTATTTCTTTATTTTATTTTTTTTTGTAATTTCTTTCTTCAAGTTGACTTGTTTATAGGACAATGAGAAGTGCTGTTGTCAAAAACTAGAACCACTTATTAGCTCTCCAGTAAACATACAGTCATGAGAATTTTCCTGAAGGTGTTGGAGAAACTGACCAAGGTAAGGTATTCATGCCACTGAGCAGAATTTTCCAGGTAAAATCATGACTTAAAGTGGAAAGAGCAGTGCTGGGGTAAAGTCAGAGCTCTTGACCTGAACTGGAAAAAGCAGTGTTGGGGTAAAGTCAGAGTTCCTAACATGGTCCTGTAGAAGTTGGTGCTGTGTCTGCTAGCTACCACAGATGTCTGCTATTTTCCATTAACACTGAGCCCTCTGTGGACTTTCTGATTCCTTAACGTAAACTTGGTGTCCAAGACTGAAGCACGGTCTTTTATTGGTCCTAACTAGAGCTAGGAAGTTGTCAAATGATGCATACATACCATGCCACTTAACGGAAACTTTGATCTACACTTGGGTGGTAGCCTAGCTATTTTTAGGTCATGCTCACAAGTGCTCTATGCATCCAACCTCAAGGGCTCCACAGTTTCAAAGCTTTGCCCTGACCTGAAGAATCGCAATCCATTTGACAAACATAATTAATTCCTACTTTATTCCAAGTACCAGACTAAATAATGTGCAAATATTATGTAAAAAAATTGATACCAGTTTGCCACCAACATATAATTAAGATGTTTCAACCCTATCCTAGCATTCTTATAGAGACATAAACTTACTCTAAGAATGCTACTGTCTCTGTGGGTTTTGTAGTCTGATGGAGAAAAATATATGTTCACAATGAAAACTATTTCGAAATAATAAAGATGGTATTCTCTTCCTTATTCTACAAGAATTTTCTCCTGTCCTCATAAAGTTAAAACATAATAATCTTGCTCCATTTCTATGAAATGATACATTTCTAAGACAATGCAGAGAAAGAGCATATTCCAGATCTAGAGAGATTTTCAAGCATTGTCTTTTCTCTGAATGCTGAGCTTCCTTATGCAGCTGAGGGAGCAAAAAGTCTGCTCAAATGCTGGATCTTTTGAGTTTCCCTAATTGTTAAGCCTAAAGTACAAACCAATATATGCCTAATCAATGAACGTGTTTTCACATTCAGACATGAAAAGCACAATTTTGATTGAAAAGCACAGTTTTTGTAGCTTGAGCACGTTTTGGAAAAGCTATGAAATCTCAGAAGGGGAAGATCCAAATGGTATGAATTCTGTTTTAACAAGCAAGCATTAGCTCACAGTGGGTCCCAAGGCAGGATTTCTGTCTGTCTGAAATGTTTAAATTTGTCCTCAGATTTAACAGACACTTGCTAATCTTGTCTTTGACTTGTTTTCCCTACCTCCTCAGAACATATGCCTTATATTTGTGCCTCACCAGGAGTGTCATATTTTGTCCAATTGGATTGCATTTTGGAAGTCATTGCTATGGCTTGTCACTAATGAAAAACAGGGAACTCTAACTGCCAAGCCTCAAAGCTTACTGGACAAGGTTATTCCACCTGGTCACCATTTTCCTGGACACAGAGAAGAGTTCAGGAATGTTTGTCTGGCTGCCATGATATACAGCCAGGGATTTTTTGGTCTCTTGTCTTTTAACCACTGAACTGCTGCCCACAGTCCACTTTGACACTTGGGACAAATTTGAATCCAGGAAACACTGGTTTCATCACTGTCATGTTGGTGAAATCATAGAAAGACATAACGAGAATACAGAAAGTCACATTTTATAAACACCCTAATGTATGGCACATGACTAAGTGATAAATCTTGACAAGTTTACCAAACAAAGGGAAAAATCTTCATTTGTCTTATGGAAAGAGAAGTTCTCCCATGTGTTTGGACATCTGCACAGTCAACATGTGGCAATTATTGTGCAAAAAGTAGGATAACTGTAATTGCTGTTGCAAATTACACCCTCATTGATTAGTTATTACTCTCCCTCACATTCTCTACTTCATCACAAATAAAGAGACACATAAATTCATGGCCTTTGGAGTGATTTCCCTCAAACTGTTTTAGAATAGCTTTACTCCCAGCAAGCTCTCCTACACCATTATACAGTCATTGCTTTCCATGTAAGGATATCTGGAATATTTCTTACACACCCTCCTTATATGTTTGCTTAAGCACACAATTAAGTACACATAATGAGTCATCTGCCACAAGCAGAATTAATAAATGGAGTACCATATTGCTTTGAAGATGTATGTTCAACAAACAAGTACCACACACCTTTCTCTGTGGAACTTGGCATTTCTAATTCTTTCCTGAGAACATTTGAATGGGTCCAAAATATTTTTGGATTGCCTATTAAGGCAGGAAGCCTCACTGATAAGTTCATCCCATTAAATGTTTCCAACTCCTTATACAAAACTTTCTGTCATGAAATGGTAATGTAATATACATACATTATGAAATATGGGAAATTGATCAGATGAGGATTGTAAGATGTCACTTGTTGCTTAAAGTGTTTCTGCTTTTAGGTTTGCCTTTTGTTTTCCTTTCACATTCTCCAGGGTTGATTATTTTTCAAGATATGTATGAGGGACATTCCCAGATGATATCAACCTGTCCTATCACATCTATCAGAATTTCTTAGAAAAGCAAAGACTTGAAGTATGAAGCAGTCATCCATGAGCAGCACCTGACTTCTACATAAATATATGAAGGATTGATTATTTATGCCATTTCTTTCAACCCTGTGTTTGTCTTTATTTCACAAGTAAATTCCATATTATGCTGGAGATGCTATAAGGCCTAGCTAAAGTAGAGAAATGGAGTTTAGCCTTTGAGCAGGGGGAAGTTAAACTGAAGTTCAGATTCATTTCCATCGTGTCACTCTTAGATAAAAGGGGGCACAAGTTGATATGTGTTCAGCAATACTTCTCATCTTAGAAAGTGAAGATTGCTCTGAGGAGAGAGGGGCACAAGATGGATTGGCTCAGGATAAGCAAATTCAGGCTGCTGTGCTTTGTGTTTGTACAGTGCAGCTGTCCTAGCTTAGTGGCTCCACCAAAGGGTTTGTTCCAGGGATCACTGAGATTCTTTGCTATTTTCAGGCACACTTCATCACTTCTAGATTTTGGATCTGGAATGTCCCCAAAGTCCTATGTGTTAGAGGTATAGTCTCTAGTCCATGGCACTATTGTTATATGGTAGAATTATTTTATTTTATAATATATTTTTATTAGTATGCATTCATTACACAAGGGGGATTTGTAGAGACAATCCCAATTAGACTTATATTGTACATTAGTTACACTGCCCCCATTATCTCTCCCACTTAGCCTCCTCCCCACTCCACTTAAGCAATTGCAAGAGGGTTTTCAGTTCAGTTTCATATAGGTATATGAAGTCCATCAACCAAATACCGTCATCTTAATTTCCTTCCTTCACTCTTCCCCCTCTGTTGGTAGAATCTTTGAGAGGTGTCATCTAGCAGAAGGAAGTTAGGTTATTGGGGTGTTCCCTTAAACAGGATATTGGGATGCTGGTATTTTCCTGTTTCTTTTTGCTTCCCAGTTGCCATGAGGTGAATAGTCCTCCCTGATCACATTCTCCTACCATGTTGTCCTGTGTCATTACAGGCCCAAAACACAGAGCCAGGTGACCATGAACTGAAACCTCAAAGACTGGAAGCTAAAATAAGCCTTTTTCTCCTGTTAAGAGTATTCTCTCAAGTATTTTGTTACAGTGGTGAAGAACTTAGTAAATCAACCACCAAGCCATTCTTTGATTGGTGCACTAGTAATTCTGTAAATAACACACAAAAGGAAAATCCTGAGCAGACCACTCACCAGTTTTGTCAGAACATAGCAAAAATATTTTTCTTTCTCTCTTTTTTTTTTGATCCACCATTGTTATTAGGATATATTTGTTGTATGGGGGTATTCATTGTGACAATTCCAATGGTCATCACTCCCCTCAACCTCTTTCCCACCCCACTTAAAGCAATTGCAAGAATTTCTTTGTTGTATTTCATATAAGTATATGAAGTCCATTGACCATATGCTCTCACTTTAATCTCCTTCATTCACCATCACCCCCATAATTAACCCCCACACACACATACACTATGCCTATTTCACAGTCTTGTCTTTTATTATTAATATTTAAGTTGATGTTCATAAGGATATCTCATAAGGATGTAGCCTGAGAGTCAACACTTCCTTGGGGTAAAGAAAAAGTTTTGGGGTATGTTTTCCATATTCATCACCATTCAGGAACCTGGCTAAAAATTCTACCCTCCAGCCCATGTCTTTATTCACTGCAAAGAATAATCCCCAAGGACATGCAAGTTACACCAACTGAAAGGTGAGCTTTTCTGGAAACAGAACTCAGGCCACCTCCATCTCCCTCTCACCACTGAAGTTTTAACTCAGGTAGAAGCATTCCTGAGGAAGTTTTCCTCTCTGTGAACCTCACCATAGGAAATTCTGGGCATTCTCTGGAGATAGCTAGTGTGAAGAATTTAACACCATCATAGTTATCACCTATTATTGATTGAGTGAAGGAGAAAGAGTAGGAAGCAGTCACTTGTTGAACACTGACCATGCACCACACTGAGCTAGGCACTTGTAAAGATGTTCTCACTCAGTTCTGCAGTACCCTCATGGAAGGATGTTTCAGCTAACAAATGATGAAACTGAGCCTCATAAAGACAACCAGTGTGAGAAATTTCACTTGAATTTTATGTGTATCAAAATCCAGAGCTTATGTCTTTGTGTGTGTGTGTGTGTGTGTGTGTGTGTGTGTGTGGTACTCGAGGTTGAACTTAGGGCCTCACTTGGAGGCAGGGATTTTTCCACTTGAACCAATCCAACAGCCCTTTATGCATTGATTATTTTTGAGATAGCATCCCACTCTTTTTCTCCAGGTCAGCCCTGACCTTTATCCTCCTAATGTGCTTATATCCATTGCTCAGCATGACATATGGGTACCATTGCACCCAGTCATTGGTTGAGATGGGGTCTCATAAACTTTTTTTCCCCACTGACCTCAAGACCTATCCTTCTGATAGGTCTCTGCCTTCCTAGTAGTGAGGATAACAGGTTTGAGCATCACACTCAAGCCAAACTTCTTGTCTTTTTGCTTCAGGATACTTCTTATTGTTTTTAGTGATTTTTAAAAATAGCCCTGCCTAGAGTTCATCTTGGAGAATCTTACCAGCACAGTTGAAGGCTAACTGTGTGAAAAACAATATGCTGTGATATGACAAAAGGCTGTAATGCCTGAAGTGAGGTTGACAATCTGCATGGTGGGTGAAAGATCAGACCAGCAGGCAAAGAGGTACATAAATGGCTCCATACTTGCCCTTCCCCACTGCTTGTCTCTTTTATGATGTACAAGTGATAAACTGTACAGAGAGCTAAGCTTAGTGCTTGGTAACCAGAAGATCTTTCTGTTGTTAGAGTCCAAGAAATAAAAATGCACATAATTTTAATTTCTGATAAAGAAATGAATAACTTTTTATTATAAGTATGATTTACAGTTTGTATATGAAGTATTCCCAAAAGGCATATTTGTTGAAGGCTTAGATTTTGGCTGATAGAAATATTGAAAAACGAATGCCTCACGAGGGCTCTGACATAACCAATGAATTAATCCATTGATGAATTCATAATTTGGCCACATTATTGGGAGGTGGTGGAAACTCAGAGGTGAGACCTAGTTGGAGAAAATATGTCACTGGCACATGCTCTAGAAAGGTATCCCTTGTCCCTGGTCTCTCCCATTCCCTCTCTGCTTCCCAGCCACCAGAAAGTTGGCAGCTCTGATCTTTCACATGCTCCCCTCCGTGTCTCACCAACCTTAGGAAAAGCAGAGCCAAGGGACCATGGTCTCAAACTGTGAGCTTAAATAAATATTTCTCCTTTTCAGTTATTTGCTCAGGCATTTTGTCACAGCAATGAAAAACTGACCAGCACATTTGTCCCATGCAATTACTAAAATATCATTCATATTTTAAAATCTTAAATTCCAATTGAGTTTCAATTGAAAATCTGAAATGCCCAACTGTTGGGCTTCCAATATTTACTGTCTACCTTCCCTGTAATAAAAGGGATCTTACTCTCTCAAGAGAAAGATAAATTTCAAATTATTATAGATAATATAATGCCTGTTTCATAGTTAGCCAAGAATATTGTAAGTGATCACATATATCAAGCACTTAGTGTATGATTGAGTTCTAGTAGAGAAAATGCACATGTTTCTTTCCCCTTTTGTGTAGTCAATTTAAAGCTCCCTATCTCTAAACCTACACCCAATTTGAGATCCAAAGGGAAGACAAAGAAAGTATGCCTGCTGCACAAAGATGTCTCTTTTGTTCTCTGTAAACCTTCTTAGAATCTTTGTAGTAACTCAAGACAATTGCCTTTGATCAAAGAAAACAAGCAAAATAAGTGTCAGATACTGTTTTAAATAAGTCACAGGCATCAAATCATTTCATCTTCTCAACAGCTCTACACAGATTCCACCTTCAATTCTACAAATTGGACTCAAAGCAGGAATGGTAATGTTACTTGCTCAGCGAATCACTCTGCTAGGGACTTGGGCAGTCTGTCTCCACAGTCCATGCTCTTACCCCTACATCAGGACACAGGACACCAATGGATCTTAAAGAGCAGGAATACTCTTATGTTCAACTACACAGGGCTCCCTGCAGTTGCTGCTGGCACTTGCTGCTTCCCACAGCATCCTCAAGACAAGAGTTTAAAGAGATGGATGTAGTTAGGAGTGGTAGTTCATTCCTGTAATCTTAGCTTCTTATTAGGCTGCAATCAGGATGATCACAGTTCAAGATCAGCCTGGGCAAATAGTATGTGAGACTCCATCTCAACCAATAACTCAGTGTGATGGCACACAACTGTCATCTCACTGAAACTGTAAAGCAAAAAATAGCATCACAGTCCAACCCTGCTTGAACAAAAGGCAAGACTCCACTTCCAAAATAACCAGAGCAGAAAGAACTGAAGACATGGCTCCAGTAGGAGAGTTCCTGCCTAGCAAGAATGAAGCCCTGAGTCCAAAACACCCAGTACTATTAAAATATAGATATAGATAGATGAACAATAGATAGATAGATATTATTTGGAAAATATCATTGGATGGCAAATATTAAGTCTCCACTTTTCCAGCCCTCCTCAGTTGGTAGCTGGGGATCTAGGGATTATTTTCTGTGTGTGGAAGTGCAGGTTGGTTGTGAACCTGAGAAAGTGTCCTTAACCATGCAACAGTGTGAGGTGCTAGCGTTTGTGCCTACCAGTGCTTTGCAGTACCTCAAAGTGAAGCATCTGCTTAGAAGTTAATTCTCCCCATGCTGGGAACATCTTGACATAATGAGTGTTGCCAAGTGAACATTGACTTAATAAGCCAGAGCGGTTCCAGAGGCCACCCTGCAAAGGAGCTGTCACCATCCACTGAGAAGACAGTTGGCTGATGAGCTGAGCATTAGAGGTCTGGAGCGCCTCCTTGAACACAAGTGGATTTCAATTTAGTCCTTCCTTTAATACTGTTAGGAAATAATGTTTATTTAAAAGCACCATTAAACAAAAACTGCAAGAAAATCCAGTCAGTTTTACCCATGGTGGACAGAAGTAGTTCACGTAGTTCTGAGGAAGTACAGTAAGTACAAGGTGAAATCCTCCACGCTCATTTCCAAGGTAAAGTTGAATTTATTCCTCAAGATAGGTGAGAACTGCTTTCTCTAGTGTACAACTGAAGACAAATAAAGGAAGAAAGGGTGCAAAGAAGTATGGAAGGGACCTCTCTCAGCATAGGGCTTCAATAGAGATTATATGACCTAATGGAAAGTTTCTGATATTGCTATTGGGAGGCATGCATTTAAGAAGTAAATTTGCATGAGTTACCAGGTAGCAGTATCTTTAGCTCTTTGCCACTTAACATTTCTGGAAATCCCTGAGAAATAGGTACAGAGCACACAACTTATCCATAAATCTTATATTATATCCTATGATTCTCTATTACATCCAGTTCAGGTCAAGAAAAATCATAAAAGAGTTGGTAACTAAATTGTTATCCTAAAGGAATTTCTACCACCATCAGCGCATATTAGGACTCCTGGAAAGCATAGTCCAGTGTTACTCTTGCTTCATCTGTCAAGAAGTTGCCTTGAACTTGTTCACCCCAGAATTACAGAGTCCCATTCATAAGCCTTTCAGGGGCAAATATCTGTCTGAAATTAGCACCAATAAAGAGTAAAAGCAATTTGTGATTACTTATTTCATAGGTGGCATAAACTATATATCTGAAAACCTTTCTCTGTTTACTTTGGCTGCCAGGCAATTGAAATCCAACTCTTACATCTGCCCAAAAGATTAGTAAGAACATCACAGCCAATTTTATTATTGCTTTCGCTTTATGGCTATACTTTTTCCAACCATTGATTTTAATTCATTTAATCCATAATATTATTTTGCATACCCTTTAATGCAGTCAAAAATACTTTCAGAAGGCATGGAAGGAAGGAAGGAAGGAAGGAAGGAAGGAGGAAGGAAAGAGGGAGGGAGGAAGGAATGAGGAAGGAGGGAGGGAAGGAAGGAAGGATAAGTGTTTTATCAATGTGATATATTCATACTATTAGTGATAATATCAATGATAGTTGCTGCTGTTTTTATTATTATTCATATTTTATTTAGAAGGTAATGAATGGAGGGTAAGGGGAAAGAAAAAAATTACATTAAGCCAGACCCAGTGCTAGCTATTGTTAGGCAGGCAACTTCATTTCATCTTCAAGAACAATCAATGAGATCAGTTGTCAATATACTCATTGGATAATTGAGGAAAGTAAGACTCATGGAGTCAGCACTCAGATCCCACAGCAAATGCTGGGCTGTTGCTGGCCATGTCTCTCCACTTTAGCACATATGTCATTTCTAGCACCTCTAGACAAAGAGGTCAAAGTCCAGCTATTGGTTAGTTTTATATACATCATCATCTCATAACAGATAGAAGAGGGTGACACCTTTTGCTTATTCGACACAGTCCTCCAGAGAGGATTTTTGTGCTTCTTGGGAGGCTGCTGTGATGCACTCAGACAATTTCAGGGTTCTTCCACTATATGCACATAAGGCTACATTCTTATCTCTACTGACCACTGGTCAGCAATATCCTACAGAGAGGGGGCTGTGACTATCTTCTCCAGCACTGCATTTATGGCACTTTGGAAAGTACCTGGATCATGGCCAGAGCTATTAGATAGATGTTGAACAAACAAATAAATGGTAAGTGGAGAGCTGAAGCTGCCAAGGGCTATGACTCATAATCTCTGCACTACACCATCTTTCCCTGTGTTTCTAACTAGGAGCTATCTTCTTTCTTCTCACAACTAGACCTTCCTCTTTCCCATGGACTGGGTATTTAACCTTTGCATCCTTAAACATCTTGTTATTTTCAGTCTTTCACCCATAATGCTAGGACTATAAACTGGTGACTTCACATATTTCTGAATAAGCTATATCCAGTGGTCACTCAATCAGCTGATCGAACAAAGTACTTAGAGAAGGTTGAAATCCGGGTCACTCCTCAGATTGCCAAATTGGAACTCCCAGGATTGGACACACTAATGTGTGGGAATAAAAGGAAAATCAAATAAAACCAAACCCACACATCTGAAATAAACTTCCCTTAAGGTATAATAGTACCTCATGTAGAATAGTCATAAGTCATACCAGATAAATGCACTGGTTTTACACTTGGAATAATACCTGTCTTGAAATTCTTTCCTGTCAGATTAGAAATTTGAAGACATAATTTTTCCTGTCCCATAAATAGTAGTTTTTCTCATTTCCAGTTCCCATCCTGTTTTTCTAAATTTCTAAAGCAAAAGTATCTTAAAAAGGTGAATGCTCTCTCAAGTCAAAATGTATGAGAAAGAGACAAAGACAGAAAGGAAGACAAAGCAAACTTGAAGTACTCATTTTGTATATTTCATTTGTCCCCCATACTTCTAAACATCTTTTACATTTTAGAGTGGGACCAACAGATTCAGGCCAATTGAAAATTAATAAAACTAGTAACAATTTCTGGATGTCCCTTCTTGTAAGAGGTTTGAGGTGAGGGAGAAAGTACTCCATGTCCTTTCTTTCCCTGCCACAGAGACCCAGAAAGATGGTTGTCCCATCCACTTTACCTATTTACATGCAAGGAACACAAATCTCTGGGTCAGTGCTAGAAAACATGTCACCCTGGAAAGCCACTGCATCCGAAGAGGATTTAGAGTAAAGTGGAAACCATCTTTTTTTTAATAAGCCACTGAGAATTGTGGTATATTACCAAAGTATAACTTTTCCATCTAACCAAGGTAGAAAAAAATGTGTGGTAAAAAGATGAATACAGAGATGCTTTTCATGCAATGCTCAATGTACTGTGTATTTCAAAATTGCTATGAGTAGTTTCTAGATGTTCTCATTTTATGTTGCTGTATGCCATACGTCCCAAGGTGTTGTAGGATATCATATGGTGAAATGAAACATCCAAACTCAAATCTCCTCCTCTTCATTAAAGTCAAAGTCTCATTGGATTGGGGCCCCACTCTTACGGCCTCATTTAGCCATAATTAGCTCACCTGAAAATAACCATAGTCATGTTAACTTTTTTCCTTGTTAATATTTCACAGTGGGGCTTTAATTTCAATTTGAATGATGTTTGCAATATTTAAATCATGGCAGAAATGGAATTTTAAAAGATGTATAAGGAATTGTTGTTTAGCATGGGATTTGACAAGCTTTGGACAGTAGGCTAAAATAAAGACACAAAGGTACTTAAAATTAGGGTATGGCATTTGAATTTTCTCCTAAAGATCATGGGAACTGGTATGAATGGTGATCATGGAGTAATGTGATCAAATATGCATTTTGAAAGATCAGTTTTTCATGGAGAGATCTTTGGGATCATTTAGCCCTAGGTGTGGGTCGAAGTATTGGCTTTAGCATAGATTGGCTGTGTGAATTGATGAATCATTTGTCTACCCCCACACTTTATTCACCATTAAAAAGGGGGTGATCATTCCCATTTGTTGTTTGTTGGCTTCCCCAGCATCTACTGTACCTCTTCCACACTGAATAGCAGTCAGTTGGATAGGACTCACTATAGGTCCATCTCAGTCCAAGTCAGTCAACCTAATCTTGCCCATCTTTCCAGTATGATGGATTCAGGGATGGGAAATTAATCCAATAAGGA
This sequence comes from Castor canadensis, assembly GCF_047511655.1. NCBI lineage: Eukaryota > Metazoa > Chordata > Mammalia > Rodentia > Castoridae > Castor > Castor canadensis. The sequence continues at coordinate 34,019,119 of NC_133404.1, read as the reverse complement.
CACAGAGTGAGGGTTTTTTTTTTTCCTTTTTCTTGACTAGTATTATGTCTGAACTTGAATTCTGAAATTTTGCAACCATTTTGCCACTTAGAGAAGTTAGCCTATGGACAAATTCAAGGTCAAGGAGACAGAGGGAAGAGACTAACTAAGAAATTGAGAGGTGGCTGTGATCAAAATCATCCTCATGTACACAGTATCCATGTAAACTCAGGAAGTTACATATTAAGGAAGATAGAGGAAAGATTTTTGAAGATGGTTGAATAGAGGCATTCAGTACTCACCTGCTCCTCCATTGGAAGAATTGAAGCAACAGGTGTATAGCTACATTTAGAGGTGAGTGATCAACAAGAGAAAATGGAAACCTTACAAGATTTAGAGACCAATAGCAATAACATAGGATGATAGTTCATCTTGGCTTCACAGCTGGGGAAGGAAGAATCTCTCTCTCTTTCTTTCTCTGAAGGGTATGGGTGACAGAGAGTTCCAACATTCTACCAGCATGGATGCTGACAATCTCACAACCTTCACAACCTTCACAGGTTTGGAGCCTTCTCAGATTAGTAGCCTGAAGTCTGCACAGCAGTGTTGCTTTGGAAAAGGATCTCACATCATCTCCAGAAAATCCCCAAGGTGCTGTAGCAAGGTGTAATTTTGAGTAGGGAGCTGTTATCTGGACTTAGACAGTTCTAGGAGTCAGCAAGCCTTGTATTTTTCCATCTCTGGTACCTCTCAGACATTCTATTTTATGGGCTCTGTGGTTAGCTGCCTCACAAACCAAACTTGACCCACTAGAGTGACTGTGAGTCACATTCACTGAGTGCCTTGCACTGTATAAAACAAGTGTTCAGTCACAGAAAGGACAGGAAGGCACTACCTTCAAGAACTGGCAATTTTGGAGTCAGCATTCTGAGATAAGGGGTGAGACAATTTGTGTGTGATTCATGCTGATGCCAGGAATGAAGATGGTCTCCCACATAGGTCCTGCCATCCCACTCCCCCAAAACAGTACTCACAGGTACATGTCAGCAACATGTCAGAGAAAAATTCTGTGGTTCCACTGGTTGTCTTAAGCCATGCCTGTGGTTTCAATGGTGGTCTTAAGAAATGCCTGGCTGCAGCTGTCATTCCATATCCTGGACACATGCCTAAGAAGGTCCTCAATCTGGCTGCTTCCTGCTTGTGTTTGCTCCCACAGGAACTTCAACTGAGAGAGGTAGGGAAGAAAAGCCTCATCTACAACCCTGTCTCTGGATATGCACAGCCAAAGGAGTCCCCAAGAGGAGTGTTATCCACCTTGAACCACAACACACTCCTGCTTTCTCCCTGTGGACACTATAGTTGAAAAAAAAATGGGGAGCGGGGAGAGTTGACTGTCACTCTATACCTTGTTGAATATGGCTAAGGGAACATGGGGTCCCACTTCTGATCTACATGCCCACAATAGTAGCAGAAAGACCATGACTCTTGCTGCTACCATCTCTACAGTTCCCACTACAGTCTACCCCCACACTCTCTGTGACTGCACTGTGTAAACACAGCTGGCTGTGACTTCACAGATTAGGTAGTATGGTTCCTGCCACTATCTTTTCTTGTTAGGAACATTCACCACATGTCAAGGGACCAGTGCCTTAGGCCTATCACCATTATTGGTATAACCCACACCAAATACCCTTATAAGGAGCAGCACCAACACTAATAGTGCCTAAAGGAAACACCTCATCAACTAATAGGGACCACCACTCTGATTGTAGGAGTAGCAGCATTATGTGTACTACACACATTCTGCTGTCTACACCACACCTGCTTGTATGACTGGAGTGTCCCAACTCCCTCATGACTCTCAACAACACTGGGTCTCTCTGAAACTGAAAATATGCTCTGTGCTCACTAACACAGCCAAAGAAGCCACAGGGACACTATGCTGTTCAGATGGAAATAAAGCCAATATTGCATAACAAACCAATACCACAAGACATTTCTGGAGAAAGTAATTTACTATGAAAGGCATCCTATAAAATTGGTAGAGGTATCTGATCTTCCAGATGCACAAATCTAAATGTAGGAACACAAAAAATTATGAGAAAACAAAGTAATGTGACACCACTAAATGATCACAACTCTCTAGTAACCAATTTCAAAGAAATTGAAATGATGAAATTCCTGACAAATAATTCAAAAGAATATTTTTTTAAAAAATCAAATGAGGACCAAGAGAATAGAGATAAACAGTAAAATGAAATTAGGAAGCCAATGGAACATATAAATGAGAAATTTAAGTTAGAGATTTTGAAAATAATCCAATGGGAAATTTTGGAAATTAAGAGGTCAATAAGTGAAATAAAAACTTTGGGTGAAAGCCTAAACAGCAGTCTAGATTAAATGGAAAAAAGAATATCTGAGTTTTAAGACAGGTCCTTCTAAATATATCAGACTGAAAATAAAAAGAATAAATGAAGAGGGCATTCAAGGTCTTTGGGACAACATTAAACCATCAAACATCTATGTCTTTGGATTACTTAAAGGTGAGGACATAAAAGTTAAAGATAGATAAAACTTATGTCGCATTATTCAACAAAATGATAGCAGAAAACTTCCCTACTTTTTTGCACTGGAGATTGAACTCAGGGCATTGCACTTGCTAGGCAAGTTCTCTTGAGCTACAACCCCAGCATTAAACTTCATTACCCTTGGGAAAGACATGGACATATATGTACCACTGGTAAGAACCCCAAACAGGAATGACCAAGAAAATTCTTTGCTATGATATATTACAGTCAAATTGTCAAAAATAAAGTGAAAGACAGAATTTTTAAATATGTTAAGAGAATCTGTTAAGTCATATTTAACAGCAACCCCATTAAACTAATAGCAGATTTCTCAGCAGAAACTGTATAGACAAGGAAGGCATAGAATGATTTATTTCAAGTCCTGAAAGCAAATAACTGCCAACTATTACTATTCCCAATGAGGCATAGTAATGCTTTTCTCATTTCTCCTTCAAAACCGAAAGAGAAAGACTTTTCAAGATAAACAACAACTGAGGGAATTATGACCACCTGATTAGCCTTACAAAAGATGCTCAAGGGAGTTCCTACATCCAGAAGTGAAAGAAATATAGCTGTCATCATGATAGCATGTAAAAGTATAAATGCCACAAAGAGGGTAGATGCAAAAAAAATAAATAAATAAAAGAGAGAGAAATACAAAAGAATCAGTATTGTCAGTGTTTGATTACAATAAGCCATTATGCCACAAAGATGAAAAAAAGAAAAAAGACAAAGAATATCTAAATGAACTAGGAGAAAACCAATAAAAATAACAGGCATGTCTATATCATTCAACAATAACCTTGAATGCAAATGGACAAAATTCTCCAATTAAAATCTATGAACTAGATGAATGCATAGAAAAATAAGACATAACAATATGCTGCCTAAAGGAAACTTACTTTGCCAGGAATGACATACACAGAATGAAATTGTTAGGATGGAAAATGATATTCTAGGCAAATGGAATCCTAAAGCAAACAAATGTATCTACAATTATATCTGACAAAATAGATTTTAAGAAAAAAATTATAAGAAGAGACAAATAAGGTCACTATATAATAATCAAACCATCTGTGATGGTTTGAATAAAAAATGTCCCCCTCAGGTTCATGTGTTAAAGGCATGGTCCCAAGCTGGTGGTGCTATTTTGGGTGGTAGTAGAAACTTTGGGAGGTGGAGCCTGCTTAGAGGAAGAGAGTCACTGAGAGCATTTCTTTGAAGAGCATATCTTGCCCTGGCCCCTTCTTATCTCTTTGCTTCTTCTCTGCCACTAGATAAACAGCTTTTGTGGCATTCTTCTACCACCATGATTTCCTGCCTCATCACATCCCAGGAACATGGAGTCAATTAAACATGTATTAAACCCTCTGAAACTATGGCCTCACATAAACATTCCTTCCTTAAACTGTTCTCTCAAGTATTTTGTCACAGAAACACTAGAGCTGACAAACACATGATCAATTTAAGAATGTATAATGCTTATAAATCTATATGCTTCTAATAACAGACCACCCAATTTTATGGTACAAACACTATAAGACCTAAAGGGAGAGAGGGACTCCAATACAATAATAGTGAGAGACTTCAATACCCCACTCTTGCAACAGAAAGATCATCCAGACCTAATAAAATCAACAAAGGCACATTAGAGTTTCATTATGTTATAGATCAAATTCATTTGGTTGGTATTTACATAATATTACATCAAACAGCTGCAGTTTAATTCTTTACATTAGTGAATGGAACTTTCTCTTATTTTGTGAGACATAAAATTGGCCAACAAAAAAACAGACCAAAACAACAAGTCTTAACTAATACAAAAAACATTGAAATTGTATCTTGTATCATTTTTAACAACAATGGAATGAAACTAGAAGTCAATACAAAACAAACTTTAGAATTTATACAAATATAAGCAGACTGAACACACTTTTGAATGAACACTAGGTCATTGAGGAAGTGAGAAGGAATACTTCAAACTTTTCTTTAAAAATATGAAAAAGAAAAACCAACATATCTCTTATGGTTTGAATATGAAATGTCCTCCCCAGACTACTGTTTTGAGTGCATGGTCTCCAGCTTAGTGGTGTTATTTGGGAAGGGGTGGAAATATTGGGAGGGTGGAGCCCAACTGGAGAAAATGGATCACTAAGGTGTTCCTTTAAAGATTATACTTGGTCCTCTGCCCCTTCCCCTTTCTCTGCTTCCCATTCACCCTGAGGTAAAAAAGCTCTTCTGCCATATACTTTCCAAGTGCATGGGGCCAAGCAGCTATGGTTTAAATACTCCGAAACCACAAGTCAAAATAAATCTTTCTTCCCTTAAGTTGTCTTCTCAGGTATTTTGATAACAGTGAGAAGAAAGCTAAAACAATATCAAACCTGTGGCATCCAGGAAAGAGAGAGAAGGACAGAGAGAGAGAGAGAGAGAGAGAGAGAGAGAGAGAGAGAAAGAACATCAAACCAAACTTGAAATTAGTAGAAGGAAAGGATTAACAAAGATAAGAATGGAAATAATTATAATAGAGTCTAAAAACAGTTAAAATCAGTGAAACAAAGAGTTGATTCTTTGAAAAGATAAACAAAATTGACAAACCTTTAGCTAGACATGACACACTAAAAAGAGAATATCAAATAAATAGAATTAAAGATGAAAAAAGAGACATTATAACTAGTACCACAGAAATACAAAAAAAATCATTAGGGATTATTTTGAAGACCTATATGCTAACAAAGATGATATTCTGGAAGAAACAGTCACATTTCTGGATACATCTGATGTACCAAATTTGAACTAAAAGGATACAAAAAGCTGGAATAGACCAATAGTAAGGGGATAGAAGAACACAATGCATAACTTTTATCCTCATATTATGTCCTCAGGGTACCTCTTTACAGTAGATCTGTCTTTTTGTTTCTTCCAGTCAAAGATACTACCTTATATCCCCCCTAAAAAATTACACAATATAGGTTGTCATGCCTAACGTTTTTTGTAATGGATGAAGATTATATCAGGCAACATTAGGCACCAGGTTAATCTAAACTTAGCTTCCTCAAGTAATATTGAAAGTGCACCATTTTGCAGGTGAAGAAGGCAAGCAAGATTCTGCTCAGAAAGATTTAAGCACAGGTCCAATAACTTGCTCATGAAGCCATCTTGTGTGCTTCAGGCCAAAGACAGATCACCTGCTTAGCCGCTCTCATCAGAACAATTAAGCAATTTCATAAACATGAGAATAATCATTATTTATGTCTTTATCTCAAATCCAGAGTCTGGCTATCATTTCATCCCCCAGGCCACCCATCAAGCCAGAAAGAAAGCTCAAATCATAACACTCATAATCTCTTGATTCCAGCCTCTACCCTGAGACCACCAGGCTGGACTGCCTCACCCAGAAATAGTTATTTTATCCTTGGGAGACCAAGCCTAAAAACAATATAGTGGTTCTGTTTTTTTATGAAGTTCCCAAAATTGTGCATGCTTATCGGAAGGCTATCTGAACTATTTGTGTCTCTGGGGAACGCATAATTGGACTGGAAGTTTCCTAAAACCAACCTTTTTTCTAACCATTTCAGGCTGTCCTGCTTTGGGTCAGTAAGAAATATCCTTTATAGCTATTTCGTGTGATTTCTACATTGCTAAAGGCTGATGATAAATAAGACAGGAGGAATAAGTTCCTAGTTTTTAAAAAAATAAATGAGAGGGAAATTTCAATTCCCCCACTATCCTTGCAAAAATTTTATTGCATTTCCTACCAAAATCTAGAATTTTCCCCATCATTTGAGAGAGGAATGGTAGTCTAATTAATGGTAAGTTAAATAAAAGCATTCTCTTACTTTTTCCCTTAGAAAGTGCTGAGAGTTTAATAACGCTATGCCATTACTTTCTTAGGATAACAACTAAAGAGAAGAATAGGAAGGAGCACTATGCCTGGAATACTGCCCAGAACATTGCATTAGGTGGCTGGTAAAAGAAGAGCCAAAGAAAGAAAGAGAAGGCAAAGAAATACATCAAACAAAAAGAAAGGAGCAAAGGAAGAGTGGTATGTCTTTCACAATGTTAGGTCACTATGTGTGAATGTGGAACGATTGATGAATGATTGATGTTCAGTTATTACAAACACAGACCTAAGATACAGTTACTTGAATTTTTCTTTTTATTATTTGAGTTTCACACTAGAGGGACAGAAATGACTTCTCAGGCAGCCATTCTCTTCTTGAAATACAGATGTCAATTTTCCTTTTATTCATGTCTATTGATCACTAACGGAACAAATTTAATTCAGAGAAAATTGAGTCAGCTTTGTTTCACTAATAGTTGGTATTTTCTTTTAGGCTGTGGCATATAGCTACAAAGTGCATGGAGGTATGAATTTTCACATTATTGTGTCTGACTGTTGAGTGAAGTCTGGTGGGATTTTTGGTGATTTGAAACAAGCTAAGGAATTCATTTCACAGCCTGCAGTAAGAGGGAAGCACATTATTTAAAACCAACCTGGATCATTGCTATATTGTCATCTTATGCTTTTAACAAGACCTTTTCTGTAGAACATATAATTTTCTGTCTAGCTTGTAGATTTTATGATTTGGATTTTACTCTTTGGTGTTAACATTGTTTTTATCATAAGTGACTGCTTAAAATAGTTATCTATTTATTAATTTGATTATAGGCAAGTTCTTTTTTTCATTATTTTCTGATTTATTCAAGTAAGAATTCATTTAACTCTCATGACAAAAGCAATAATTATATAACAACTAGAGATGGCCTCTTTCCTCTTCTTTGACCTTAACTCATAGGTGGTAGGTGCCTTCCTCTAGAAAATTTAGCACATAGGTATTTCTTTCCTTCTCTGATCCTGTGCAGTGATAATTTTATTTTCTTCATTTTGAACTTTTTACAGAGTGACTTCTAGACACCAGTGATCCCCCCACAAGTAATCAGGTTTCCAGTATTTGTAGAGTGGTCTAGTCTCCCTCTTCATCAACTTCAAGCTAGGCTTTTGATTAGTATTAACTGGGACACTGTGTGCTAAACCAGTTCCAGTGTGTCAATGGTAAAGTCAATCTTCCAATGAGAAAGCCAGACTCAGTCTTTGGACTTTTGGGAGACTTAAAACTTATAAGAGGTCAGGCTATCCTGTTACCATTTTAAATCTCTGAGTGTTAGAATCATTGCTTATGTGGCAATTGATACATTCATAGACACAGCACTTCCTTCTTTTTATGCTTTGTGTGGGTGTTAGTAACTTTATTATGTATTTTTGCATCATTACTGTTTATTCTGCTTCCATATCTCAGTACATAGCTGAAATAAGCTTTAAATAGTATTAAAAGCATGGATGAACTAATGACCATATGAATGATCAGGTACTGTTAAGAAAACTAATCAGTCAGGGTAAAAAAGGTGTTTTATCTGAACATCTGAACGCATCATTCAAACCAAATTTTATTGACAATGTGGACCCAATCCAGTAAGACGGATGTAACTTTTGCTCACAAGGTGTCTAGACCTCTGTTATTTCAAATTGTGACAGGGACTATAAAGCTACAACATAACTGAAATCTATGAAAAATGCAGAAATCCAGGCCCCACTCACACCTGCTAAGTAAGAATCTGCATTTTCAAATATTTTTCATTTTTTTCTTTGGTGATCCTGGAGTTTGAACTCAGGGCTTTGTGCTTACTAGGCAGGTACTCTACCACTTGAGCCATGTCCTCAGTTCCAGAATCTGCATTTTAATAAGACCCCAGGTGACACATTCTTCTTAAAGTTTGAGAAGTATGACTGGAAGACACCTGCTTTTCTTTGTTCTTTGTGAGTATGACAAATGAACATGCTGAAAAAATGCTTTAAATATATGACAATAAATAGGATTCTTTGAAGAAGATATTATTTGTCATTGACTGTGTTTCATAAACAAGTGCATCCTGATGTCAACAACATCCCCATTTTCTAAAGACTCCCAACGCAGCCCCAGTGTCACCCAGCTGTGACAGCCTGAGTGATTTCAAACACCACTGATTGACATCTTAAACGTTGCCTGGAAATGCCGCGCTGTGCAAAATCCTTCATCACAAGAACACATCTGCCTTAAAGTCAGCTGTCCAAATGAGGGGCATTTCCTCCAGAAAGCAAAACACCAGGCTTTCATGTCTTCAAAGCAAATCCTTATTTTTTGGTACAAAGAGGAGTTTCCCTGCCTCTTCCCAGCAACTTGAGTGCCCCTCCTGGGGCAGTGTGGGCCTTTAGCCTTGGGCCCTGTGCTCAGAACAGCCGAGTGGAAGGATTATGCAGACGATAAACCTCAGAGCTACCAAGCAGTTGCCATATATCCTGGGATCATGTGTGAGTAGCTGACAGGAAAAACTCAGGGGTATCAGCTTACAGGAAAAGGCTGTCATTTATTTATTTATTTTCTTCCTTCTGTAACTAATTCTAAAAACAGACCCCTGCTTGGGAGCTGGAGTATAAGAGAACAAGGCAAATTCTGCAAGATTCTAATTGGGGAACAGTTGACTTAATTGGTGTCCATTTGGCAGACAATGGGAAAGGCTCCCCAGCTGGGCTGGGAAAGGACTCTGGGGGAATATAGCTTTGCAAAAAACCCCAAAGCTCTGGGGACTGATTGTTTCCTGAGGTGAAACCTGGAGACCACAGAGCTTGGATTAACTCTACAACTGTCAAGCTCCATTAGGGACAATCAGAGGAGACAGACCATGGGTTAAACACAGGAAACAGAGCTGACAATGGAGGCATATGTCTCTCCAAGCATAGAAGGGAGACAGGCATATATATGTCTAATAACAAACATAAACATTTTTCTTTCAGGTTCAGATGCAGCACTGATGGGTCAAAGATATTCTTCAGTATGGGGTGTTAAATGTCAAATATTTGGACTCTAAGTGGGTCAATTACAAACGCTTATTTTGTGTGATCTGACGGGGCTGAAGATATTTCCTGAACATCTAAAGTCCATAGAGAACTACTGCTGATGTTGACTATTAGAACCTGAGAGTTGGGTGGACCAAAGCCTAAAAGGATCAGGTTCTGCTCCCCACATTACCATTAACCAGCTGTCTGCCACTGAGCACTCTAAATCCTGATTCATCATTTTAAAAATTGGTCATTTTGAGCAATCATTGCTGAGAGTCCTCCCAACATTAGTATTCCATTATCAAATCTTGCCTAAATTTAAGAAACACAGAATCCTTTTCTCTTTGTATTTCTCTCTGTGAAATAGGTATATACAATATGTAATATAGTCTGTTGTATACTTACAGCACAAAAGCAGTGCATTATAATTTTATTTTTTTACAAATATTTGTGTCATATCACAAAATATACCATAATTATATGTAATATTTACATATTTTAAAATATTATAGATAAGAGTTAAAGTCATATGAACTGCCAACATGGGATATCTGTACAATAATTGGGTGAAAATTTAAAAGAAAAATTCATCTGTGAAGGATCTGAATGTATTTGGACTCTGTTCATATGAAAGTGGTACTCTTTGGTACTTTTTACCCAAATAGTTCATCTTCCCCAAAGATAGAAGACCTAAACTCATCCTTTTACAAGGAATTTCCCTCAATGACCATGAGTTCCTGAAGAACAAGAGCTGTGTGGAATTCTCATAGGGTCAGAGCACAGTGCTTGAACAGAGTCAGATGAGATGTGAGTATACTAGTTCAAGTATATTCACTTTGGGCTGATCTTTAAAACTCTCCAAGAACAAACTCCACAGTGAGAGAACATGGACTGACAGGTGAAAGCAAGAAGAAGATGGAAACTGAGTGACCCACAAGGTAATACATTAAGAAGTGACCATTGCAATCTGGAGCAGTTTAGACTGGAAGGAGAGGTTATCTCCTAAGTCACTTTCTTAAAATCTGTCTAGAATTAATAAATTAATCATTCTTTCTCCATCTCTAGAACAATAGAACACACAATAGGAGGCTATTTTGCTGTAATAAACTAGGTATCCATAGGCAAACATTCGACTTCCCAGAGAGCAAATGGGGAGAACTCTTGCTTTTATTCGTGGGCATTTCCTGAATCCTAAAAGTGAAGTCAGGAGTTTAAGACTAAAAACACAACACTAGTCTGCAACAACCTTGACCTTTAAAATTGAAGGTTGGCAAAATCCATTTTGATCTAAGTTCACCTGTCTGCCTTCCCTCCTCTTCTGAAATGTCAATCTTACAGAAGAATTTGGTTTTGTGAGATATGAAAAACCTTTATAGGCAAAATGGATATTTGAATGCAATATTTTTTCCCTTTCCTCTTAGGTGTACCAGTAAGGGAAAACTGTGCATTTGAGTTTTTTGGTTTTGAGGATTTTTTTTCTCCCACTTTTACCCTAGAAGTATAACTTTGAATTACGGCAAGTACCTTCCCTGTCCCATGAGGAGTATTTAATTCAAAAGAGGCTTTTCTTATTCGGGTCAAGATATATTTAAAGCAGGTGAGCTGTTACTGGTGCTGATATAAAATTAAGAAAAAAAGAAGAGAATTTTTGTGACTGAAGATGGATTAAACTGAAAAATAAAAGCACTGGAAATAAGAATAAAAGCATTCTCTGGTCCAATTAAATCTTGACCGTGCAATAGAACCATCTGGTTTTAGCCTCTTAAAATTTTAACTAAAGGCTGTTTTATTCTCTGTGGCTCAAATGTGTTTTCTTTTTTATTTTTCCGTTTTGTGTTTGTTTTTGTATTCTAAGTATACCATTCTGCCTTGTCTGGCTGAGCCAATAGCTACTTCTTTCATTTCCCTTTAATTCTTCCTGCCCAGCATACCTGTAGTGCACCTTTATCTTTGCTCTTTGCATCTCTTCCAACAGGCCGACATGAGCCCCAGGGCTTGTCAGTTTTATGATTCATGGGTATATTTTCCCTAGCCTCCTTCAAAGAAGGTCTTGGAGTAATTTAAAAGCAGGTATTTCCAATTGGTGAGCAGAGTTGAAAAAAAAATTCCCTTATTGACTGGTCTCATCTCATATAATATAATCTAATAATAAGATCTGTTCTCAGAGGACATATTCAGTAGATATTATACTGCTAAAGAAGATTTTAGACAGTGTGCTCAAACATGTTAAACAAAACAGAACTGTCCAGTTAGTTTCTATTTATCATGCCATTCTAAAAGGAAGGGCATGATGATATTTTTCTCAAAGACCTAGGAGTTTTATCCCTCTACCAGTAATACATAAGTATATAAACCTAGGATTTGCATAGTGGTTAGTTAAATGTAGAACAATATAAGTAAATTCAGTTGACTTCTAGCAAATATACAATACCAGTTTCCTTCACCTGCCCATAATTTTTTTAATCAGCTTTCATTTTCTGAGTGCTTGCATTTTAAAAGCACTTGAATATGTATGATTTTCACCACCCATGCATTTTGGCACTTGGTTTTCATTGTGTTACTGGTGGCAATAGAAAAGGAGGCAGGTGGTGATGTCAGTTATGTGGTTGATAGGTAGCAAGATTGGTATTACAATACAAACAGTCAAGCTCCTTAGTTTATGTCAATCTCTTAGCATGAGATTGTGCTGGTAAGACTCTTAGATTCTAATCTTCTACTAAATCTCAAATATGATTATTTTATTCTGGAAAGAGGACTTGGATCTACAAGACAGAAAAAGAGAAAAAAGTGTTCACTGACTACCCACCATCTACACCTGCCAGTACGTTCAACACTTTATGTTCTATTGTTTCATTTTTACACAAAGTAAGTCTTATATATTTTACAGCAAAGAAACTAAAGACTAGAAAGGCTAACAACTTGGTCCAAACCAACCAGTAACACTTTTGTTGTAGGATATGTCTCATTATGTTTTTCTCTAAAGTTCATTCTTCTCCTACAAGATCCTATGCATCCTCCAACTTCACTGAAAACATACCCTTCAATTGGCTGTCATGAAACAAATCCTTGTCAATGGGGCTGTCATCTTTAATCTAGCATTCCCTATACTATAGCTAATATTCTTAATATCCTCTCTACATTCCTTCTTTCACTCATTTAGCATGTGCTTTCATGGTCCATTCAGTATAAACCTCATGCATGTTTCCCACAACATAGATAGTGGCCATTTTCAGAAGCCCAAGAAAAATACATGTTATGTTTTGACTATAAAATGTTCCCAAATGTTCATGTGTTGAAGGTTCAGTCTCCAGCTAGTAGCTTTTTTGGGGAAGTGATTGAATCATGGGGGCTCTAACCCATCAGTGGATTAATCATAATTTGATGACTTTAATGGAAGGTGGTGGAAACTCTGAGGTAGGGCTTGACTAGAGGAAGTAGGTCACTGGGGTGCATGCTTTTGAAGGGTGTGTCATATTCACATCTTTCTCTTTCTCTCTCTCTCTTTTTCTCTCTCTCTCCTTTTTCTTCCAGGCTGCCATAAATTGAATAGTTTAACTTACCATGGCTTTCTGCCATGATGTTTTCTGCCTGATCATACATAGGCCTAGAAGCAATGACGCCAGCCAGCCATGCACTGAAATCTCTAAAACTGTGAGCCAAGATAAATCTTTTGTGGTTTAAGTTGTTTCTCTCATATATTTTGTTACAGGGATGGAAATCTGACTAACATATTATGTTGCTGATGCAAAAAGAGATTCTTGTGAGTACGTCACCTTCCACCAGGCTGACTATCACCTAGTCCATAGATACTTATCAAGAGTCCACAGTGTGTGAAATGCTGCGAACACACCTTTCTTTAGTCGTAAACAAAGACTGTTCTCAGTCTCCCAGACATTTTTGTAGACCTTGTGTGCTTGCCATAGTGACTTTGAAAGAAGTTGCAACAGCTGACATAGACTTATGTCAGAGGACTACTGATCTTCCTCTTCCCATACTCATCTGAGAGCAATCCAGGTACATTGGTAACTGCTCAGTAAATGTGCAATTAAGTGGAATTTGACAGTCTCCCAGAATAGAAAATGTGATGTTTTTAAACTTTGAAACTATATGATACCTATTTTCATACTTTTATCAGCAACTTCTAAATTGTGTACTTGCTTGAAAGAGAATTAGATCTACTTCTTCTTTTTCTTTCCTCATACCCCTGCTCAGTCCTCATGATAGCTCAGTGCAAATCACTGCTTATGATCTATCTTCTGATTAAGAAAGAAGCCTCCATCCCTCCAGACACCAATATGTAACTTCTGATATTATATCCAAGATGCCATAACTCCCTCTATCAAATTTGTTAAATACTTTTATTTTTCCATGACATGAAATATTATCCATACAACAGTATTTAAAGAAGATACATTTATGATTCCAAAATGTTGGAAAACAATTGTAATATCCATCAATAGGCAAGTGTTAGATAAATTATAGTATGCTCACACAATGAAATACCATCCAGGGTTTAAAAAGAATGAAGCAGTACTATAAAAGACTAACTTCCAAGATTTCTCCTATGAAGAAGAAATCCACCACTCTTCTTCTATACATTTTTTAAAAGCTTACATAATACTTAATCTTTTTGTGAGACTCTATTGGAAGGCTAGACTGGAAACTGCTGATAATGTTGCCTTTAGTAAGGACAGAAATGGGGAGAGAGCCATAAGTTTCACCATGCACCCTGCTGAAATATTTGCATTTTAACATGTGCATATGTTACCTACTCAAAATTAGTGTTTTTTTAAAAAATACTTTGCCTAGCTTTTAAGACATTTTTTGCTTTTTCCTTATATCCTAACTCATTTCTACCAGCAAACATATTTAAATAAGGGCTTTACCAAAGCATATATTTCATATGCTGAAAATCAGCTAGTTTTTTTAATAAAATGTACCTTTTTGGGAATAAAATAACAAAAGTTAGCATTTTTAAACCCCTCCCCCTTTTTTGATGGTGGTACTGGGGTTTGAATTCAGGGCTTTGAGCTTATGAAACAAATGCTCTACCACTTGAACCATACCTCCAGCCTTTCTTGCTCATATTACTTTGGAGATAGGGTCACACTTTCTACTCAGGACAGCTTGGACTGTGCTCTTCCTGTTTTAGCTTCCCACTGTCACCGGGATGACAGATATGTACCATAATGTCCAACTCTTTTCTGTTGAGTTGGTGTTTTGCAAACTTTTTGGACTAGGCTGTCCTCGAACTGGTGTTCTTCTGATCTCAGCCTCCCAAGTGGTTGGATTACAGGAGTGAGCCACTGGTACCTAGATCATTTTCACTCTTCTTAAGTATACAGTTATATGGCATTACTATAGTTAGACTGTTGTGCAATTATCACCCCTATCCATCTCCAGAAGTGGTTCATCTTCCCTACATGAAACTCTATGCCCAGTAAACAACTCCATATTCCTCCTCACTGAGTGCTGAGTACAAAACACTCCTTTCCCTCTGTCTCTGTGAACATGACTGCTCTAGATCTCTCAGATCACTGGAATCAGAAAGCACTTGTTCTTTTGGGTCTGGTTTATCTACTCAGCATACATAACATCGTCAAGATTATGCCATGTTGTATCATGTGTCAGAATTCTTTTTTTTATTAGGGCTGAATAATATTCACTGACTTGTACATTGCACATTTTGTTTACCCATTCATCCATCTTTGAAAATCAGCTTTACCAAGAGAATATTTTCATTAGTCATGTTTCCAGGAGGAACCCTTTCAAAAGTTTAAAGGTCATGAGACCTGGACAGATGCCTGTAGGTTGTGTAAGTGTAGGTTTAGCTTGATCTTACCTAGAACATGTATCAGTACTGTGTGGATGAATGCCTCAGAAATTTTTTTTTAATTTTTCTTATTTAACAAGATAATCATATTAATAAATCATTTTTCCATTCAAAATACACAGTATCTGCAATAGATTTTTTAAAATATTTGGTTAATGATATTTAATACAGAATATGTGAAATAATTGAAGCAATGCCTAACATTGACAACATGGGTTTCTTCATGACACTCGCAAGCAGGAGGCATCTTAACCTATGAAATATGTAACTTAGCAGACATTTAATGTGAAAAGGCAGAGCTTCCAATACAAACATATCTTTAGTAGAATATAGTTTTAAATTGCCAACATTTAGTTACTACATTTTGTAAATTTACTGTGCATATAAAAATTATACCATTAACTTAAATGAAATTCCTTCTAGAACTTATTTTTTTCATTACCATCATTATTATTATGATTAAACATATTTTACCTGGAGAACTCCTCACATCTCTAACATATTGGGGTCATAAATCTTTAAAGAAAATAGGTCTGAAATCTAATATATATATTTAGAGACTAACTAAATTCCCCTGCAATTGGATGTCAGAAAGCATCCAGCCTTGCTCCAGACATTGCTGTTGACTAAGAGTCAAGTGAAGAAATTCTTAAGCCATTTTGTTTTTCCACCAAATTCAATTAAACATTTCACTATGTATTTCTCACTCTTGGTTTTAATAATTAATTATATTAAACATGAACGTGGTTTCATATAGGTAACCCCTTGAATGGAAATGACACTGAATTAATTTTATACCTTAAATTGTAGTATGTATTTAATGAAATCAATTCTAAGTGGGATCTTAGTGTGAGGAATGAGAAAAGCTCTGTAATCAGAGAAATTGGTGTTTGAAATACAGCTGTACAATTTATGTCCTTAGGAAAAAAAATGCACAAACTCTAAGTCTCCATATTGGGGAATAAAAGGAGAAAGAGTAAATGGGTCCATGTGGACATGTGAAAGGAGATGAAGCATGCAATATGCCATGAAGCCAAGAACATAGCATGCATTCAACAAATGCTGGTTATTTTTTTCCCTTTTGATGTATTTATCATATAATCTTATGATGGATTCCCTTAAAGTGTTACTTTTTATTAAAATATAAGACATGTGAGAGCTCACAAGCACTCCCTGATTTCACCAAATTCAGTACTTTGCAATGGAAGTTTCTACAATTTCTACATTGATTTATAACCTTTGAGGAGAAAAAAAAATCTTAATTCTCCATGGTTTCTGATCACTTAGGCTTTTCTGGACTGGGGTAACACAGCATGCCACATGTTTTCCTAACAAATTGCATTCGGACACTTTCCGACACTTTCATTATTTTAACTCAGGTAATAATTAGTCACTGTCAGAGGAAGGACTTAGGTTGTGCAAATCAGAATAAATTTACCTTGCCGTAGCAACAGTCACAAATGAAGCAATAAATTAGAAATAGCAAATTGTTATGGGCTTAAGAGATCACAAATCAAAACTGCTCCCTGAAATCCAGGAAAAGGTAGAAGACTACCAAGATTTCTTGGACAGCTTAATTTTTCCAGATAAACTTTTGAATTAGATTGCTTTGTAACCAATCCCAGAGATATTTTGGACACTGATCACAGACAACATCCTAGAACTCTACAACTATAACACAAGGTACTATGCACTACTTCTTACTTTCTTTTTTAAAAGCACATTTTCCTTTTAAGATATTTGAAAACTCATAAATCTTTTAAATATACATACATATGAACATACATCTTATACACATATGTACACATACAAATATATATATAGATATGTATATATGTGAACATTTTCAGACTTCTGAAAAGTCCCTTAGAGTCAACACAGGTGTTTTTGGTACACCTGTAGTCAAAACATCTTCTTCTGAGATCATGGTAGACTTAGCTCCTAGGCTTAATTTACCATCTGTCTCATAGGTGGACAATGAGTAATTGTATGTCACTGAGGTGAGCCCTTTCTAGAAGGAGATAATGATTACCCTGTGTTATATCCTATCTTGGTCCACGTATCTATCTAGGAGCAGAAAAATGAAATAAAAACATATGGATGGAATTTTTTTCTTACATAAAACAAGAAAGGATCTTGATCACAGTGAATGATAGGATGTGAAAACGATGGGTCAAAATATAGTAAGCGGAGTCAATGTTAAGGTCTTGCACTTTCATCCAAAGAAGTAAAAGACCTCAAATTATGGGTTTTAAAACCCATGGTTTAATCAAATACTCTTCAGAAGTGATTATTGGCTTTGATTTTGAAAAAAATGTGTGTTATGTGTTAGCAATGGTATGGGACTCCCAGTAAACTAATACAGCGATGCTGTTGATAATAGAAGGAAGGATTATATTTAAGTCATCATCTTAAGTAAAGTTGTTGTCCTAAGTAAGGCCTAGTTAGGAACAGAGAACACTGTATTTGTTTGTGTGTTACATCCTAAGAAACAAGTAGGAACATCAGAGCAAGAAGTTAATGGGAAAAAATTCCAGTCTGTGCAGGGAATAAGCCTGTTCTATTCAGATGTGCCAAGTTCTGGGTCAAAGTGAATATTCATGAAATTTGTCTTCCATTACTGGTAGAATTAGCATATAATAGAAAGAACAGCTTTATTTTCTTTGGAGTAAAGATAAAGAACAGCCTTCAGCCTCAAAGAATGTAACTAAAAGTAATATGTATATGTCTAGTTAAAATTGCCACCGGTCGTTGGGCATCTAATTTTCCCCATACTCATCGAAGGTACCAGTAAAGTTTTCAAAGTTTTCCAACTAAGGGAAAGCCTGAATAATCTATAGGGACACCTCAGAAAATCTGAGGAATTCCTGCTGTGTATAACATACACACACACACACACACATTAAATATTCTGAAAAGTTTCTTTGAGTATACACAGGATTTCCTGCTATGCCTGTGACAAAATGGCAAAATCTGAGCAGTCAAAATGAAATTGATGAAGAACTTTGAGTCAGCTTGTGACTGTCCTCCCTGATAGAATAGCATGGCCTCATCACGAGGAAGTAGGGAAGCCCTAGTGGAGTCCCCCTAACACTTCTATTTGTACGAGAGAGGCCCAGAGGACAGTCAGCAGCTTGTTTAAAGACAAGATTTCAGCTCAGCACTATTGATGGGCTGAGAGGGTTTAGAAGCCATTCTGAAGTACATATAAGAAAAATTGGCCAGTTCCATAGCTGTCAGTCTATTGTGATGTGTGGTTCCTTCCTGGTGCTATGATAGACAACACTAGGGGGATGACCACATCCACGTTGTGTACTTGGCACACATCCTAGGTTTATTAGAAAGGTTTTTGGTGTTCCCAAGAAGCCGTTTTACCGCTCTTAGTGAGTCCAGGCATGTGTTACCACACCCTGCTCAAAAGAAACACTTTAATGGGACAAAAAGTACAATATGAAAATGCCAAATGCCATTAGAACAATGATAGTGAAACATTGCATCACAAAACCATAGATCCTATGTTGCAATTCTCATTTAGAAACCAGAAGAAAAATAAGAAGAGTTAGAATTTACAAAAGAGGGCATCAGAAATAAAAATCCCAAATAACAGACATTTATAAAGAGAGAGAAAGAGCACATAAAAAGGAATTAAAACAAAAAGCAAATAAAAATTATAGAAAAAGAATTTGAAAGACTGGAGAATACTTGGGTGGACTCAAAGGGGATTTTGTGGGTCTCAAGTATTTGCCCTGGTCAGACTTAAACTGCTATCCCCCCCACCTCTGGCTCCCGACTAGTTGGGATTACAAACATATGCCACCACATCAGGACCTACTTGATAGATTTTAAATAATTGAGGGAGATATGGAAAGTAAAGCTACAGAAGAAATATCTAGAAAAACAGGTTGAACAAACAAATAAAAAATTAAAGTAGGATTTAAAATGGAATTGAGATGGTTATTAATGTTTCTTTAATGTGAGGTGAAAACTTTTGATTCAATCTTAATAAATAGAATATGGAGACACACTTTATATTTTCAGATGGACTGAGTTCTTATTTGGTTTGTGACAGACTAGTGGGTGATTTGGTCTCAGACAAGATTCAAGCATAGAGCTTGTGAAGTCAGAGTCACTGTCGTCTTCCTAATTGAATATGATGATTTCCTTCCCTAGTCCATTGTAAAACTTCTTTCAAATTCTTCTTCCATAGCAATTAACATGGCTTGGCTCTTGTTTGGTTCATTTACTGGAAGTCATTTCTTGTAACTTCTACAAGAACTTAAGCTCCATGATAGTAAAGTTTACATTCTGTTATTGTTTTGTCTTTGTCTTTCTCATATTCTAACCTTGTTGGTCCAGCATCTAAAATAAATGTGCTAAGTTCTTAACGATTGCTGAAGAAATATTCATAAATCTGAATTCAATTACATGTCTACTTAAATCCCTAGTAATTGTGCTACTTGCACAAATACAGAGTCCTTGAAGAGTGACTAAAAATCTATGAAGTAATGAGAGAACAATACAAATTCATACAAAAGAAACAATAATCGGTTGAATATAGGTGCAGAAATGTTTTTCTGCAGAATATGTGCTCTTAGACAGTCAACCTGGGATGATATTGTGGCTAGCTGAAATTTTGATAGGAAGAATCATTGAAAAAGTGAAAATTGAGATAGGACTCAAAAAGGTAGTGAAGTGTTTTTCACAAAGAGATGTGAGAAGGATCTTTTAAGTAGGGAAACTTAAAGGATCTCAAGAGAGAAAAAAATTCACACTCCCAGACATGCAGTGTAATAAAAGCTACAAATATTAGAAAAGGGAGGATGGGTTCAAGGGGCAAGAAGTAGGTAAAACTAGGAGCTACACTGTAGTAGGTAAGGAACACCCAGGGGCCCACAGCAGAGACACAGAGCTCTCTGACATTCTCATCTGATTTCTTTAAAAAATGAGTGATTCACTCCGTCGCCTTCTTACTTATGTCAATCTCGTTTATTGAGAATCTTTTCAGACACAGAAGATTCCCTGTATAAATGGTACATTTTGACCCTCCATGGTAATTGATAAAATCACATTTATCTAAATACAAATTATTAAATAACATTTTGGGATTCCTTACATACTCGGTTACTGTTGTAATTATCCCTATGCTTTATATTTCACATTTATCTCTCTTTTCTGCCTGTGTTTAGACTATCATGACTTTCCCCCTAGATTACTACTCTAATCTCTAGCTCTAAGTGTCTACCCATACATTCTTTCCTCCATATTATTGCTGGATTATTTTTTTCTACAACGTAGTTAAGTGAATTTGAAAAAAAGGCTGAACCTTTGCCATCTACTCAAGTATTTTCCAAGTTGTTTTCTTTGGAATACTGGGTGCTATAAATATTTTGCAGAAAAGTGTTTCCCATAAAGTTTGGGAGCTACTGATCTGCCTATTGGTATTCACGATGAATAGAAGCATCCAAAAGACTGTTGATACAAAAACCAACTAAACTTTATGTAATCCAGTGATTTCCAAATATATTTAATTGCATTCTAGGAAGACCTTTGGAAAACACTGATACAGTTCACTTATCTCATTTCATGGATATTTTCAGCTGCAGTCAGCTTCTAAAACTCTATGAAGACTTTTCTGATCCATCCTCTTCCTGACAATTTTGAAGTCTCTTTTTATGTTTTCCAATAGCAATTGTTCTTTGGAACATGCTTTCATTTTAAAGTATTTAGCTGATAAGTTAAACTGATTCATTTCACATTTGCCTTCCTTTCCTGGTAGAATGTAATTCCCTGCGAGAGAAAGACCATACCAATTTTATACACTACTTTCCCTAGTGCTTAGACTACATCTGGCACATAGTAGGTTGAATGACTGGTTAATGGTATTCTTGTAAGCACTTATGAGCATAGTCTATGTTATACCCAGTTAGTTTTTTTTCTACTTTGCGTAGTTACAGAATAACCAATTTGGATGGAATCATTTAGAACAGGTAAGATCCTATGGCTGGAGGTATCACAATACCTGACTTCAAACTATATTACAAAGCAATAACAATAAAAACAGCATGGTACTGGCACAAAAACAGACATGAAGACCAGTGGAACAGAACAGAGGACCCAGATATGAAGCCACACAACTATAACCAACTTGTCTTTGACAAAGGTGCTAAAAATATATGA
Organism: Castor canadensis; assembly: GCF_047511655.1. Taxonomy (NCBI): domain Eukaryota; kingdom Metazoa; phylum Chordata; class Mammalia; order Rodentia; family Castoridae; genus Castor; species Castor canadensis. Next base: position 33,997,686 of record NC_133404.1, on the reverse strand, counting down.
TGGAGAAAAGACAGCCTCTTCAACAAAAACTGCTGGGAAAACTGGTTAGCAGTCCACAAAAAACTGAAACTAGATCCATGTATATCACCCTATACCAATATTAACTCAGAATGGATCAAGGATCTTAATATCAGACCACCAACTCTAAAGTTGATACAGGAAAGAGTAAGAAATACTCTGGAGTTAGTAGGTATAGGTAAGAACTTTCTCAGTGGAACCCCAGCAGCACAACAACTAAGAGATAGAGTAGATAAATGGGACTTCATAAAACTAAAAAGCTTCTGCTCATCAAAAGAAATGGTCTCTAAACTGAAGAGACCACCCACAGAGTGGGAGAAAATATTTGCCAACTACACATCAGACAAAGGACTGACAACCAGAATATATAGGGAACTTAAAAAACTAAATTCTCCCAAAACTAATGAACCAATAAAGAAATGGGCAAGTGAACTAAACAGAACTTTCTCAAAAGAAGAAATTCAAATGGCCAAAAAACACATGAAAAAATGCTCACCATCTCTAGCAATAAAGGAAATACAAATTAAAACCACACTAAGATTTCACCTCACCCCCATTAGAATAGCCATCATTAGCAACACCACCACCAACAGGTGGAAAAAGGAACGCTCTTACATTGTTGTTGGGAATATAAACTAGTACAACCACTCTGGAAAAAAATTTGGAGGCTACTTAAAAATCTAAACATTGATCTACCATTTGATCCAGCAATACCACTTTTGGGGATATACCCAAAAGACTCTGACACAGGTTACTCCAGAGGCACCTGCACACCCATGTTTATTGCAGCACTATTCACAATAGCCAAGTTATGGAAACAGCCAAGATGCCCCACTACTGACCAATGGATCAACAAAATGTGGTATCTATACACAATGGAATTTTATGCAGCCATGAAGAAGAACGAAATGTTATCATTCGCTGGTAAATGGATGGAATTGGAGAACATCATTCTGAGTGAGGTTAGCCTGGCCCAAAAGACCAAAAATCATATGTTTTCCCTCATATGCGGACATTAGATCAAGGGCAAACACAACAAGGGGATTGGACTTTGAGCACATGATAAAAGCGAGAGCACACAAGGGAGGGGTGAGGATAGGTAAGACACCTAAAAAATTAGCTAGCATTTGTTGCCCTTAACACAGAGAAACTAAAGAAGATACCTTAAAAGCAACTGAGGCCAATAGGAGAAGGGGACCAGGAACTAGAGAAAAGGTTAGATCAAAAAGAATTAACCTAGAACGTAACACACACGCACAGAAAATTAATGTGAGTCAACTCCCTGTATAGCTATCCTTATCTCAACTAGCAAAACCCCTTGTTCCTTCCTATTATTGCTTATACTCTCTCTTCAACAAAATTAGAGATAAGGGCAAAATAGTTTCTGCCAGGTAGCGAGGGGGTGGGGGGCAGATGGAGGGGGCAGGGTGGTTGGTAAGGGAGGGGGTGGGGGTAGGGGGTAGAAATGACCCAAGCGTTGTATGCAGATATGAATAATAAAAAAATTAAAATTAAAAAAAAAATCCTATGGCGAGTGCCATTAAACCCAGGTAGAGGACTCAGCTGGATAGGGGTACTAGGATCGATTCCTACATAGTCAGTAGTATTTATTGAGAATATAAATGAATGAATAAAAACCATAAAATCTCTTAGACCACCAGTTTCACCATATGTGGTAGTGGCTTCAGAGAATGTTGAAAAATAGGTATAATTTGTACTGAATGTGTTTTCATTCTCCTGTTGAATTACCTGTTAGATACCAATGGTCCCTTGTATCCCCTACCTTATGACTAACTTCTAAGATACTATATAAATGTGACTCCCTCTCTTTATTTCTTCATCTCCTTAAACACACTATCTTGAGATCTGCTAACCTATTTCCTCAGTGGGCCCTTCAGCTGTTTCCTTTTTAGCTGTGGTACTGATAACTTTTGTGTATACCAGGAAGAGCCCTAAGCCCTATCCCTATTGGGCTACAAGTCCCATTTCCTTCTCTTAAGAACATTTTGAGTGTAAAGATGGCCCTGACTTTTTAAATCTTTGCTTCTTTCTTCTCAACTGTCCTTACCCATAGCACAAAACTCTTGAGGCGACCAAATGGAGTCATGTAAATGATAGTACTTTGCTCATGATAAAGACCTCTGTGTAATAATTTCTCTGAAAACCCTAGTCATGTGAGAAACTCTGTGAAAAACTTTCCATGACACAGTATGCTTGAGAAGCAAAATCTACTCTTCCTGTTTTAGAAACCCACAATGCACATTAGGAACCAGAGGATTGAACGGTTGGCAGTAAATAAGCCTGTTGGATCCAGAAATTTTTCCCAAGTAATTTCATCGCAAATCTTTTCTTTGTTTGGTTAACATAAAAAATATATATTATATACATATAATATATATTATATTACATATAATATAATATACATTATATTAATATAATATAATGTATATTATGTAATATAATATATTAATATATTATATATATATTACCATCTGACATACACTAGTGTCCCACAAAGTTAATAAAAGTTAATAAAAGGGAATAGGAACCTGCTGATTTGCCAGCGAAGGTAGGCAGCTGTTGCCTTGACTTGTATGAAGGGCCAGTTTTTGGAGATCCTGGCACTAGTCTATCAGCTCCTTTTCAGGACCTCAATATGGTTCCTGTCTTCATTTTCTTTCCCATACACCAGTTTCACAGCTTCTTTACTAGACTCTCTGCATGGGTGTTGCTTTTGGTCATTGTATATCATCCTTAAAAATTTGACCTTGTCCCTTACTTGTTAAGAGAATCCTCCGTGACTTGGATTTCGTCTCTGTTCTGAGATGAAGAAGCCTAAACTTGTTAACAAAGAATTCATGATCTTTCATGGTTTGCCTTTAACCTATCTTTCCAGCTTCACAACTGTCTTAACCACACCCATTCTTCATTCCTCTGATATTCTACTGTTCCTGAAATATGATAGGCCATTCCAGGATACAAACCTTCACACAAACACTATACCTTCTGTTTCAATGCAATCAACCAAATTTCTTACTTAGTAAGTATCATAAGTTTAAGCCTGAGTGGCTTAAACAGCACACCATTTTCTCATAGCCCTTGAAGCTGGGAGTCTAAGACCCAATGAGGACCCTCTTCCTGACTTATGGAGGACTGCCTTTTCTTTGTGTCTTCACATGGTAGAGAATCAGAGAGATTCTTGGTATATTTTCTTACAAGAATACTCACCCCATCAACATGCCGTCCCATGACCTCATCTAACCTTAACTGACTCCTGCTGTGGTTTGAATTCCCCTCCAAAACTCACCTTGAAACATTTAAAACTGCTATGTTAAATGGTATTAAGAGTTGGATCTCTAAGAGGTGATTAAGTCATGAGGACAGTATCCTCATGAATAAATTGAGGCCATAACCAAGAGAGTGCATTAGTTACAATGCAGGTGGACCTCTGATAAACGAATGAGTTTGATCTGATGTCTTCCTCTTTCTCATCAGGACAGTTTCTCATGATTCCATGACCTCTGCCATGCTATGAGGCAACAAGAAAACCCTCTCCAGATGCTGGCACCATGTCTTAGACTTCCCATTCCCAGATGGTAAGAAATAAATCTCGTTCTTTATAAATTACTCTGTCTTAGGTGTTCTGTTATACCAACAGAAAAGGAAGGAGGCCACTGCCAATGATGTCTCACCTCCAAATACCATCACATCAGAGGTTAAGGCTTCAATATTTAAGGAGACACAAACATCCAGTCCAATACAGAATTATTTATATTTGTTCCTGAAGTACCTAGCACATATAGTACAATGTATATGCCACTGACACATGGTAGACACAGCAAATTTCGTTTTTAAAAACATTGACAAACAAATGGACCAAAAAAAATTCTAATGAAGAAGATAAAGCTACAGAATCATATACAGTAGGTGGAGATGTCTCTATCATCCCAGCAGGCAGCAGCAAGAAATATTAAATTGGAAAAGGCACCCATCTGAAAGGTCTGAAGTTGAAGGAAATTAGAATACCAACTGCAGGGGATCATGGGAAAGAACAAATGACAGAATGGTTTTCATTGAACATCTTTAATTTATCAGAAGTGTGGTTTATATATTATGTTTACCATCATATATTTTTAGAATATCAAATATTTTTGCCTCTCTCTGTCTTAAGAAAACAACCAAAAAGGAAGTTAGGAAGCAGACAAGTGTCTTCAAAGAAAAATTCTCATTGGATGTGGAGGTTTACGCTTGTAAAGCCCAGGTTCTTGGGAGACAGTCATCAGTAGGTTCTCAGCTTGAGGCCAGCCTAGGGAAAAAATTAGACCACCATCTCAATGAAAATCTGGGCACAGGGATGCACAACTGTCATCCCAGTTAATGAGAAGGCTCAGTTAGGAGACTCATGGTTCAAGCCAGCCAGGTCAACAAAAGTGAGACACTAACCTGAAAAATAACTAAAACCAAAAAGGACTGGGGGTGTGTGTCAAGTGATAGAGTTCCTGTCTAGCAAATCCTAAGCCTTGAGTTCAAACCCCACTACTGCCAAAAAAATTTTAAAAATCCCTAGCATTGCAATTTCAGGACTGAAATATAGTAAGTCTATATAATAGATTAATTCTGTTAAAATAGTTTTGGGGGTTGATAATTTCAAAAGAAATAGAAAGAAAATTCCTTTAAAGTCACTGGAAATATATCGTCATAAGACTCATTCAATGCATATTAGCTGAGTATCTACAGTATGACACTCTCCAAGTCACTGACACAGAGCAGAAAGCAATTCACAAAAGCTAGGCTGCAAAATGAGCTGTGTCTCTCAGCAACTCTGGAGATGGTCGTTACCAATTAGAGTGGCTGACGTCCATTCGTTACCTCCTTAAATGCCTGAAGGAGCTGTTGATTGCTGGCTGCTTTGCTCAGGAAACTACCATATTTGCAAACACAAATGCATATTTACACTCTGATGAATAATGAAGGTTATTTATTGCATGTGCTTGAAATAATGGTTGATTTTGGAGTGCCGTTCATAAAACTCACATCAAAAAGTGTGTTATGGTCTGACGTTTTCATTGCAGTTCAAGTAAAATAGTCCTTGGAAATTGTCTTACTACCAAATTGCAATCGTAAAGGCAGGGGTTCAGACTGTGAGAATCATTTTATATTGTGAACTTCTGGATAATATATAACATAACGAGTTTAATTGAATCATTCAGTTCTGTTTTCACCCAGAAACGTGGGAATTTAAATGCTGATACAGCTTTAGCTTCCAATGACACCAGTCAGCACTCCTTAGATTGGATGTAAATAATCCTATTTGCAGATATGCAATATGATAGGGGGACGGCTTGTCTGTAAACTTGCTAGCCAAGATAATTAAATAATTCCATCATGTCTTAATATGTATAAAAAATCACTGGCCTCAAAGTAATACTCGATATGCATTTTTCTTCTAGCTAGTAGAAGGACCACTGAATTTTTTTAGCAACCTTTATCTTACTTTGGAACTGCAGGAATAGGATAAAACATACACATGCACACACACACACACACACACACACACACACACACACACACCAAGCTCAGAAGTTACCATAGCAACAGTAGCATCTGCTTCTGACCTGCTTCAGAAGTTTGCCCCAAACATAGTCTGACCTGATTGGGCTATGTGATTGTTCTTTCTTAGGATTAGAAATTTGAATTTAGCTCAGATTCTACATTTTAAAGTTCATCTTGATTGAAATTCTGTACTTCTCAAGTCTTGTTTCCTGAGCTCCAACCTTATCATAGTGTTCTCAGGAAAAAAAATCAGCCATGGGGTCACTTAGAACATTATAACCGAGTCAACACACAATAGAAATGAAATGCTTCTGAAAACAAAAAGGCTGCTTTGGGTTAGAATGGTCAGAAAGGGACAGTTCTCACTATGCTTAAGATGGACTAAATATGAAAGGAAGTTATACACAAAAATTCTCATAGAAAGAAAGGAAAAAGCAATTTATCACAGTACCCGTTCCTCTGGAAATCCACCACTCTGGAGTCATCCAAGCTACTGATGACTGTTTAGGTATCACCTTTGATCCTTATTCTTGATACTTCACCTCTTTTTGGATTATTAAGTCTCAGTCTCTGTTTCTTTTTTCTTTCCTTCTTGACTCAATGTTTAGACACTGGTGACCTGGGAGCACCATCCTGGTGCCTTTCCACTTCTCACTGAGTGTTCTTTTCCCATATGACCTGCAAACGATCACCTTCTCCATCTCCGTTGGTTGCTCATTTGCTTTTGCATTTGAGCTTGGATATTTGCAGTTATGCAAACTTTCTCTTCTCCTCCAGATTTTCTCAGTGCAGTGGATTTTTTACACGATCTACCTCTTTCACACATCCAGAAATCTAACCCTCTTTGTACCCCAGTGCTACCTTTAGTTTATTCCTCACCCTCTCTCTCGAGGGCTATTTCACAGGATTTCTGACCTGGATTCCTTGTTCTCCCCTACACACCATTTTTTCAACACTGCCCCAATTGTACCATGTTTAGACCATCCCTAAACCTTGACATTCATTGTTTTGGTCTGACTTTGATTGTCCACTAACATAACTCCCCACACTTTAGCACATGTGTCTCTTCATCTTTCCTCTTCCTATGTCTTCAATCAGGGGTTATGATCTAGGCTGTCTTGCTAAATGGTCTAGAAGGTAAAAGCTATAGTAGGTCACTAAAGAAAATTAGAAAGCCCAGAAGAACAGAAGCAAGCAAATATCATCTTAAATATAGTCCTATTTGATTACCTAACAGTCCTAGACAATCAAAATTCCATTGGAGGCTCAATACAGCCTGTGAGCCTGTGGGAGGCTCTTGCAAACTCTGTGCTCTAGCCACACTTAAAGTTCTAAATCCTGTGAATAAATGAGACTCTCCCAAGACTCTAAGCCTTCTCAAGTGCTGTCTTCTCTAGATTCTTTGCTGGATATCTATAAAGTTGCAATCTTTCTTCTGGAGAGGACTGTTTCTCTCTATATTGCCTCTAGTTGTACTCATCAATAAACTGACCTACATTAGTCAGCTTCCTATCATTGTGACAAAACACCTAAGGTAAATAAAATTAAAAAGAGAAAAAGTTTTCAGTGTATAGTCAGTTGGCACTTGACTTGTTCCTTTTGAACCTGTGGCAAAGTAGTACATCATGGCTGGTAGAAGCATGTGGCAGATGAAACCCATTTACTTCATGACCAGGAATGAGAGAGAAAGAGAGAGAGAGAGAGAGAGAGAGAAAGGGGCCAAAATCCCAACATCTCCTTCAAGGATATGCCACCAGTAACACCTTCCTTGCATTAGCTCCACCTCCTCCAGGTTCCAGCACCTTCCAATACTGCCATAGGAAGACATCCAAACCTATAAGGCATAGGTCTTGGAGGACAATGTAGTGAAACCATAACAGTACCCCAAGTATTTCTTACTTATAGCCTCTACTTGTCTGGGGCCCGGATTGTGAGGGAACAGAGATTAGGCAAGATGTTTAAATTGTAGTTTTGTTTCCTTATAAACTTGTAAATAGCAGTGAAGTTTAACATGTGAATAGCCTATGACAACTTCCTGAGCACTTCCTATTTTGATGTGTCTCAAAACAAATAAACAATCAATAAAACACTTTTAGAGGCAAGAAGAAAGCAATAGGGAATGGAAGAAGACTTATTTGCAGGCTGTGGGCAGATCACTGTGATGATATAACAATTAAAAATACATTTAGCTAAGCCCTCGTGGCTCACAGCTATAATCTTAGTTATTTGGCAGGCTGAGATTGGGAAGATCACAGTTCAAGGCCAACCCAGGAAAAAAAGTTCTTGAGACTCCATCTCAACCAATAAATGCCCAGGCACATGGCATGTGCCCATCATTCCAAGTTATGTGAGAAGCTGAAATAAGCAGTATTGCAGTTTCAGGCCACACCTACCAAAAAGTTTCACAAGACGTCTATCTCGATGAAAAAAAGCTGAGCATGGTGGCTCCTGCTTGTCATCCCAGTTATAGCAGGAAGCATAATTAGGAGGATCACAGGCTAGGCAGACTTGGGCAAAAAGTCAGACCCTATCTCCAAAATAACCAGGAAAAAAAAAAAAGAGATTAGAGGCATGGCGCAAGTGGTAGATGTATGCTTAGTAAGCATGAAGCCTTGAGTTCAAATTATAGTACCACTACAAAAGAAAAAAGAAAGGAAACAAAAATTAGCCATCATTCTCTCTTATAGCAATCTTTAGGATCATTTCCAACTTTCAAAAATGTGAATAATCACCCCAAATCCACCTTATAGATCAGTACAGGTACAATGGGACCTACTTTTAGTTTTGCAAAAGCACATACCAACTTTTCTTTAATTATTACCATATCATGGTCCTATGAAGGTTTCATATTTGAATTTATGGAATTGTTATATTGAAATGGAATTGTGTTACACCTTTAAACCTCAAGTGGCTACTAATATTTTATTAAATACAGCTGCCACTAGGCAATAAAAATCTCCAAGGGGCCAAGAAAAGAGTGCGGTGTTTTTCATATCTGCTTTCTTCTCACATGGCCATATGCTAGCCATACATACATTCTGTCTGGTGTTCAATATACACTGCAGCTCTGTATAGAATTAGCCTAGAGCATTACACACCACCTGCATAATTTCAAAACAGTGAACACTAGATGTCACAAAATAAAAACCCTGAGCTCTGCTTCTCAAGCTCAAATGCATTTACAGTTACTTAATGAGATACACAGAAAGATGCTGCAAAGCCAAAGAAGTTAATTTCATTTTACAAGGGTAGGAAATAATGGTAGACTTTTGAGGACAGATACTCTGCACCCATAATTAGCTTTAAGATAAATCCATTTGGTATGCATTCAGTTTTTCATTAGGACATGCGTTTCCACTCCCATGTGCAATGTTTGAAAGGTTTACATTACATAAAATTAGGCTGGATAAACTGTGTGCTTCATCTCTTTCTTTAATGTGATTGTGCCTTTCCTTGAACACAGTAGCCTAAATGATAGCCACCATTGTATGCTATGCACGTCAATAAATACCGAACATGAATGTGAATCAATATTGTGTTAGTATTGGGATTAAGCAAGCTATTTTCTCCTCCTTTTTTTTTTCTTCTTGGGAGATGAATATGAGTAAATAAAATGAGTGTTTGTCTGAAACTGTGTAGGGGGATTAGGCTTTGTGTTTTCCTTTTGAGGAACAGCATGCCAACTGGCAAGCCTTGGCTGGCTACCTGGGCCTTGCATGGAAAAGGAGCCACTCACCCTTGTAGCAGCAAGGCTTGCTGCTTTGAAGGACGCGGGGAGGAGGGCCTCCTCTGGCCCAGAAAAACCAGGTGCGGTTTCTGCAGCAGGGAAAGGTTATGCTTCATATGACTTCGTTTTCTCTCTGCAAATTAAGGGAGAATTTATGAGTGTCTAGACAGGAATTAATCGGAATAATATTGGCTGCTTTTGACCCGAGAGTGCTATTACAATAAAGTATATACAACACAAATATAGGACAAAATCATTTATATAGCCTATTATCATGCCAGCATTCCTGAGACACCTTACAATAATAAAATGATTTACAAAAGAAAACACTAACAAAAACATATCTCTGATGATGGATGGCTTTGCAAAGCAAACTTACTCTGTTCCTGAAGTTATAGTTAGTGTCTGTAAGTGCTTACAAGATAAGGAGATTTTAAATGATGGTAAAATAACAAAAGAGCTTGGTGGTAGAGGACCACAGATCTAGGATAGAATTAGTTTCTATGATTTATAAGATGTCAGGCTATGAGAAACTTCCAAAATCCCCGTAAATACAAAACCTGGAGAAAATATGTTCAAAAATAAGTGCACTAAATGCCTGAAAATGTAAATAGAGATATTGTGCATTAAAAAAACAAGGCAAGGAACATTTTTTCTATAAAAATTTTAAGAAGAAAAGGATTTTTAAAAGTGATTTTTTTTTAACCAAAGGAAATGTATTATTTTCTCAGAAAACTTGAAAGATGTATATTCCTAATTTTTCTGGGTAAATTTAAAAATGTTTAAAGAAATAAATAATTCATAAAGATAACTATTAAATAAACCCAGTTCTAAAACTTTGCCTGCTTTAGTTTTCTGTGTATTTTCTAAATTTAAGTAGTTTACTAAATAAATGTGAATGTTTTTGTTAATCTTTTATTTGGCAAATTCAACTTTTTAACCTCAATATGAGGAAATATGATATTATATGATTTCTTTTAAAAATAATATTTCTTAATTACTTATTATTTACAGGGCACAAGCTCACTGCACAAATCTTGGAAAGTACAGAAAAGTTGCGAGAATACAAGATTCATGCATAATCTGTAATTCCAGAAATAACCACAGTTAATATCTTGGTGTATTTTTTCTAAAATGCTAATTTTTTTCAAATTAACTCTAAATTGATTCCAGCCACATTTTAAACTGGCAAAGTGAATTAACTATTTCTATTAAAAAAAAAAAAACTTCTGCCACATCTAATTAGGAACACCACCAGGTATTCTATATCACCCCAACGTTTTTACCAACCTTGGTAATTATTGCAAAACTATTTCAATTGAATTACCATGGCTTTAGATTAGTAAAGAAAAACAAATCTATCTTTTTTTTAACACCAAACATTGATTTTATCTGTATCTGTATGTGTGTGTGTATATATATATATATATATATTTGTATTTATATACATCTATATACATATATATTTATTATTGCCTTCAAGCATAGATATTTAGTCATTCACTTTCTTTTATTGCCTGAAGTTACAAATTGACTAATAAATTTAACATTATGCACACATAATTGCAGACATACATGCATACTCATTGTCCATGTATGTATTAGACATATACATGTATGTTTTTGTTCATTTCCTTTATTGTAAAACTAGAAATGTGTCAACTTTTCTCCATATGTCTGCTTTCCCAAAAGAGGCAAAGCAAGATGCAAGACAGGATATTTTTCTGCTTTTGCTCCAGCAGCCTGGATCTGAGTGATCTTAATCACCTGAGATCCTGCGGGTAGCAGCAGGCTGGACTCCCAGGCTAACTCCACCCAGCACTGGCTCTCTGTGGACTGGGCAGGAACACCCGGTGCTCTGTTTTGATGTGGATTATCTCAGAAAGTTCCATTGTGAATTGCTGTTTTAGCAGGAGAAAGAACAAGGTCAAAATCTTCAAACAGAAAATACAATGTGAATGCAATATGAGTGCTATCAGACAAAAGGCTTTTAATTTGTACTTTTGTCGATCTTTTTCTTTTTCTTTGCATCTTAAGCTTGTGACTCCATACTTACAGGTAAGGTCAAAACTCCTCCACATCCAACACAGCAGTTTTTCTTGTTCATCTGATCTTCTATCTGATTTCAAAGATTGATTCCATAGACCCTTGGATATTCTCTTGCTTTTCCCTGCTAATATCATGAAGACAGTTTCAAAACCAATTTTCCTGTATTATACACTTGTTTTTTTTTTTTTTTTACTTATTTTCCATTCCATTACCCTTGATTGTGGTGATTGTCCATTCTGTTGGCTATTGCCTCTTAAGAAAGTTAAATATAGAATTAAGATGGTAGTAGACAATATATCAGCAAACAGAAGAATTTACTCTCATCACCGTCTAAACCTTAATCTGAACTTTTGAGAACTTTAGGGCTGGAATGATAAATTCCCACCATCTGATTTTGCTGGTGCAAACAAGTTGTGTGAATTGAATTGTCCTTCTAATACTTTTAAGAAACATGGGGAGAAAACATCATTTGCCATTTGGGCAAGAAAATTTCTTTTTCTCAAGTTTCTGAGTTATGTTGTTTTCTTTGCTATGGTAGCCTTGTCTCACCCAATAGAGCAAAGAAATACTCCAGATTGGCTCAGAACTCCAAATGGGAATTCCAAAGAGGTGCTCTGGGAACTGAACCCCAACAGGAGCATTCAGTGTCTTGAGGCTTAAAAAATTTATTAATCTCTTTCCACAAAATGCCAGGTTATTGATGACACATTTTTTTAAATGTAAAAGAGACACTTATTTTCACTTATTTTCTTTCTCTTAAAAACTTTGTCCCTCTCAACACACTATTAAATGGGTTCTGATATGACTCTTCTTTTCCTAACATGAGTTCTCTCCTGAAGCAGATGCTGGTGCAGATACTGTGGGCAACCATGCACCATGCACCATGCTTGGGATACACTATAAAGGAGGTCCTCTAAGCACCTGGTGGCTGAAGACAGCATTCCAAGTCTTATGGTGACTACTCAGAAGTCTTTAGAGGCACTACTGAATAGTAGCTCCTGGGTTAGGTTCTAAAGTCAGATAGTGTTCAGGTAAATCTTGTCCACTCAGTGTACCAGCTGAGAGAGCCAGGGGTCATAGTTAAATTGTTTATGCCTTCTTCCAAGCGTTCGACCCATGCATCCTTGGGGGATATGTTCAAACTATGTCCACATCTTAGCACTCTTTCATCGCCTTACCTTCTTCATGTCAGCCCCTCTAATTCTTGTCCATCCTGTGGGATGAACTAAAATATCATGAAAGGCCTTGGAAAAACCTTTCATGAAGTCAGGGTAAAATAGATAACTCATGACACACATACACTATTAGCACTCCACACTTCACCTTTCCTGTTTTTCACACATTTCCACTCTTTAGTGGCCTGCAATGATTTCCATCTTCCCCTGCCTTCCATATTTCTTGGGGGAGTTTCTTTATCTATCCTGCCTTATCATTAAAGCCACAGAATATGACCCCCTGCCTTGTTCATGACACTAGTTCACAATGTTTATACATCCTAGCACACTGCTTGGAATTCTAAAACATTTTATAGCATGCTAAAAAGAAATTAAGACCTAGAAATTCTTGAGACTCTGACCATAGTAGGGAATTATCCACCATCATCCATCCTTCTCTCCACTTCTCTAGTTTTCCACATTGCACACAGATATTCTTACAGGCCATTATGGTGACAGTCACACATTCAGCAAGCAACATTCTTGATGTCAGCCTATGTATTGTTCCTAACTTGGAGCAATCATGCCCACCACAATTTGTCCATGGGAGCTGCTCAGCTCAATGTCAGTCTATTGGCGAAACCATGCTGTATTGCTATAAAGCCTGCTGAGTGTCATCCTATCACTGTTCTGCCTTTCTTCTTTTTATGGATAGAATCCCCTTTTCCTGAATTTTGATTACTAAGAAACCACCTCATAAAAGCTAAATCGCCCAGACTTCTTGCTTCTTATTATGACCTTGTGAATGTTCTTGCCAACTCCACACAAGCAAAAGTTGACATGTACAATTACCTCTTTATTTCCATCCCCTCTGTGACCTGACTTTCCTTGCATTTGTGGGCTAAATTGAAGTCATGGAAATGGGTGGCCAGGTTTTACTACGCACTCTGGGGCTTCATGTTAGGGGATTGCTGAACAGCAAGAAAAGAAACAGAGCATCTTTAACATATTGGGGTGCAATCAAATACTCCCTCAGACTTTCATCTATCTGGAGTGTTCCACAAAGGGAGCAACTTCTATCTTGCCTGAGTCTTGTGTTTGGATTCTTCTGTTATCAAAGCTTAGCCTTATATCAACAAATGAGGATGAAACTATGCAGTTGTAACAAAGAAAACCTTGATAAAAAAATTAATGGAACTTCTGAAGAATTTACAGTTTATCATCATGCCTTATCTCATGACTCAGAGGTCTAGAACCAATACCCTGCACTCTCTAAACTAGGTGCAGTTGCTCACACCTTAATCCCAGGCAGAGATCAGAAAGATCACCATTTGAGGTCAATCTGGGCAAAAAAGATAGCAAGACTCCATAGGTGTGGTGGACATGCCTAGAATCCCAGCTATGTGGCTGGCATAGGTAGGAAGATCACAGTTCGAGGCCAGATCTGGGGAAAAATGTGAGCCCATAAGAGGAGCACAACTAAAAACCAAAAAGGCTGGGAGGATGACTCAAGTGGTATAACACCTGCCTAGCAAACACAAAATCCTGAGTTCAAACCTCAGTACCATCCAAAAAAAAAAAAATACTCTGCACTACCTAAAATGACAGAAAATATTGATGTTATCAGCAACTTCCTAGAGCAATCACTATCAACTCGGTGTCAATGGCTACCTCTTACCTTCCAGTGTAGCTAGATGGGCAAGCAATATCCTTGAGCCATTTTATGCAGATAAAGTTGAAGAGCTCCATCTGGTCCTGGGAGGCTTAAGTGTTGGTGAGGATAAGTGTTGGTGCATTCAACTGTCATTTCTTCATGGATGCTCTCATTATCTTCTGTCTGGACTTTCTAACTGATTCTGACAAGTTCTGGGACATGGTGGCAGCACTAGATGAACAAACAGTCAAAAAAATCTGCTATAAAGAAATGGAGAGATGGTGTGCCTGACTTTTCTGTCTAATTTAACAGTTATATTTTTCTTTCCCATCACAGTGGTGGTGGACACATAGGTAACCAGGTACATAAAGATGACAATATTGGAGAAAAGATACCAGGAGAGTATGGCAAACCTTAAACTTAAGGCTGTCATCAGGAGAGGATAGGAATGAAAAGATTTGAAAAATGGGAGGGCAAAATAGAAACCGTAGAGGACAAATGCCCCAGAAATGAAAAAGACATAAGTCTAATTAACTTGCAATAGAAGAAGGATCCCAATTCTAATGGTTAAGAATATTGATTGATCATGGCTGAGCCTCTGCCCAAATCAGGAAAGTGCTTGAATTAGAAGTGAGAAGTCCAAGTCTGTCCGTTTTGCTTACAAGAAGCTTTCATTGCTATCCTTGCCCATTTGATCCCCTGCAGGATGGTGTGAACTGAGAAACCTGGACTATATTTATAAAACATAAATATCCAAATGTAAAGCAAATCTTCATTATTTATCATAGAGGTCTGTCTGGGAATCATAATAAACAATTGTATAGTAAGCCATGGGGCTGTCTCAAGCCTGGACTAAACATGTACCCCTTCCAGCAATGAAGAAAAACACTGGGGTCAGGCCAGGCTCCTCTGGGGATCGTTTTCAGAATAACAAACTAGCAGACATATTTTAGTCTCAAAGAGTTTTTCAGAATGACATGATGGTCAAAGTCAATTTTTAGAGTTCTCCAGTTGATATAAACATACTGATATTTGTGTTCTCGAACTACCATATGCAGAACATCAAGACTTGGGTGTTTACCAAATAAATAATTCAAATTGATGAACAAAAAGTCAGGAATGATGTCCCAGAATATGAAAAGCTATTAGCTAAATCTGAGTGTAAGGCAAGTAAAAGTCAGTAAGTTTATGGAATTTGGGAGACAGGAAGAACCAATCAAAAAGCAAATTGAGTCAGGAATATCCATACACCATTGACTTTTAAAGTAAAGAAAGCAATGTTGTACTCATCCATTGTGATTATTTACACATATGCTATCTCTACATTACTACCTTATAAGTTATTTGGAATTGATGTGTCTTCTACTTAATTGATAGTTCATGGACACCAGTTAGTGAAGCGACTTCTTAGAAGTAAGACAGACATGATGGAGAAATGAGTGGTGTAGAAGCGAGTGTAATATTCACAGAACAGGGTGAAACAACCCCGAAAGGCTAAGATAGGACTAAATCACAAAAGATTGAGAACCACCCATTTTATGATTTTCTCAGTTTACAGTCAAATGACAGATGGATCTCCGTTCCAAACCTCCAAGTGCATTATTATTCATTTCTAAAGTGGAATTTAATAATTAGATGGGTAGATTTTCCAAAAAATATGAAAAATGTTTATGAAGAGTAAAGTAAGAATGTTATAGTTTGTCACATGTTAAGAATATAGTGAGTTGTAATATAGTAACAGACTTGGAATACAGTCAGTGGGTTTATCATCTGACACAGAGTGCTTACACAGCACGCTTAAGTTAATTCTTATAGTGCTCACAGTTTTCTTGGAAAGAAAGCTATATTTTTCTTTACTACAGTCAGAGAGTGAATACACAGAGACACAGAGACTTGTCTAAGGTCTCATAGATGGTAAGGTTCAGGCTAGGACTCAAACCCAAAATCTGGTTTCAAAATCTGGAAGAGGAACCTCTCTACAATACAGTACCACCTCCTTGGATAAATTTGTCAGTCTCCTGAAATTTTAGTGTCTTCAAAAGCAAATGGTGAATAAATCATTTAAATTTGGGGAAAGGCCAGCATTCAAAATAACACTACCAATAATATCTATTTATGTGGGAAATGTCTCTTGCTTTCTCACCATATTTCTTAATGTACCATAAAGTACATTATAAACTTCATTTTATATTATGTAAGACATTAGATTCTTCAAAAAAAGTCCAGAGGCTTAGAATAACTTGCATGGTTTGTAATAATAGTCAAAGGAAGGCTGAACTGTGGTTATGATTCAAGTTGATCTTAATATGAAGGTGGGAAGAGAAGACATCATTCAAACTTACCATACATGAACTAATTAATGTCTTTCTGTCCACTAGCCCTTCTTTTCCTTACTCCTTGGGTCAAGGACTCCAGGGCCTCCTCTTTTCTCTCCGAGCAACTTTGACAAAACATATTTTTAAAGACATGGCTCCTAAACTGATAGCAGTTGTCTTTAGTCTTAACCAAGGTCTGCTTTCTTGAGAAGGTTGTGAGCAATTTTGGTACTCTGTAGCTGAGAATATCAATTTAAATGGTGACCCTATAATTTATTGTTCAAATTTAGATCCTTTTGAGAATAAAAGGTAGTTGAATAAGAACTGCAGTGGCCAAATAGTTACAAACTTGTCACATGCAAGGGGAAACTGTGAGTCTTGAGGGCCAAATTAGGGATCATGTTCTTACCTTGAGAGCAATGGTAAGACAGACATTTTTAAGGAAAGTGAAATAATCAAATGTATGTTTAGAAAGCCTGGATCACACAAATCATTACATTGTGGAAATTTATTTAAGGACCTGAGAGTGACTGCAGGTAAAAAACACAGTCAATGAGCTATGACAGTGGTTAAGATTGATAGAAGGGATCAGGTTGGAGGGGTCCATTGAGGATACAAATTAACAGAAAGTGAAACAGGTGGAATGGAGTAAGAGGATTAGGGGAAAAGAAGATGGAGAATGACTCCTTTATAATTTATTTAAGTAGATTGGATGGTGATCCATTCATTCAGGACTGGAGGAGGGCTAAGATGGTGGATACAACTCAGCAAGTTGCATTCCTTCCCATCCCTCAATGTTTTATTAAATGGCATCTTCTTAGAAAGCCATCACCTGACACCCTTTGAAAATTTTGCCATCTCTCACACCCTTTCCCATGCTCATCCACCCTCATATTCCTTGCCGTGTTCTGTGGTTTATTGTTTTCTTTAACACTTCACCCACCTAGTACAGTTTGCATATGCATGTGCATTTGCATGCTCACACAAAGGTGCACATATTTAATTTTACTTTAAAATATACCTTGCTTTTTCTCCATATACTTCAATAGAATATTGCCTTCATAGGAAAAGGTTTTCTCATTGTTCCTGTTGTATTTCAGATGGTAATAACTGTGTCTACAGATACAGTAAAACCCTAATAAACATTTATGAAAAGAAAAAAAGTAAAATGAATCAGTAATTGACTATAATAAACCATGTGTTGCCATGTATTAAAATTCAGGTATTTGTGTAACACATCTCTATGTTTAAAACAATCCAATGTGGTATTTCCAGATTGACAGTTGGGCAGGACAGGGTAGAATGTTATAAATCAAGCTCTCTGCGTATGATATTCAATTCCCATCATGGTATGGCTAGGAGAATGTCTTGGATTCTCTTACACAGTGCCCTTGACTGAACTATGATTTCCCAATCACTTCTGAGGGGTTCTTGGCTACTTGACTCAGCTGACAACGTCCACCCTGCCCACCTTATTCACATGTAGACACTTGTCTTCAATCGCCATCCCTCCCTGAGTCCTGTCCCACTAGTGAATACAATCCACCAATGTAATTTGTTCATGTAGTGAAAAGACTCAACCCAGAAAGAGCACAAAGGAAAAAGAAACAGAAAACACAGAGACTTTGACTACAGAGTGTTTAAGACTGAAAGGCAGAAAAGATGAATGCCAGAAAGTCTGAAGGAACCTCTGCCTGTCTCCTGGTCTTTCCTCCCAGAAGCCTCATCATCTACCCATGGAGTCTCCATGAGATTCAGTAGGTCTCAGCAGGAGTCTCCCAAGGGAAGATTTTTCCCCAGGTGTTTCCCCGTGTAGGTGTTTTTAGCTACTCTGTTTCATTGGCTGAAATATTTAAGAAACTGAGGCACAAGGTTCAATCTATCTATTAATTTATTTATAATTACAAAAGTATTTATAGAGTCCTCCCTATGTTCTAGTGATGTGCTAAGGATGGGAGTTTTAGCAGTGGAAAGCTGGTCATTATGCAAGTCCCTTAGGGTATCCTAAAGTTTACCTATGACTATCCAGGAAGCTGCCATACTTCAGAGTAATATCCAAGTGCTCCCTATCTGAATATCCCTGAACAGCCCAGATTCCTCATTTTAAAGCAAAGGAGAAAGACCTTTGATCTTCACTGTTTTTTTTTTCCAGGAGTACCATGCCTCTAGGTCTATACACAGCATCTGTCCATTAAGAACATCATCGCTTCACTATCCATCCCCAAATTATTCAAGACAGTGGCCAAATCAGAGCACCATTTGTGAGCTTTCTTGAAAGGGCACAGACCCTTTTAAGCAGCCTAGGATATTATCTCTTTCCCTTAAGTGGTACCCAAAAAGGCACAGTGATCTTCCAAAAGGTGCTTAAGAAAGAATGAGGGAGGTACTTTGGCCCTACAAAACTATGAGTCATTAAATAATACTTGCTTTAAATGCACCAATAAAACATTGTACATTAAGGCTTGGCAATCAGAAGGATGAGCCCAAAGACGGCTTCTTAAATTCCTTTCCAGGGAACTGGAGCAGAGACTCTCTCTCTCTGCTCATCTTCCTATCACAGAGGGTGATCTCCCCAAAGACTTTATTGGCAGCCTCCTCCTGCCAAAAGTGCTCACAGTGGACATCGCCCTTGTCTGTCCTCTGTGAGAACAAGGTCCTGTGAGAAAGCACGTTCACCCAGCTCTGCTGTGGGAAACACCAGGAGAAGGACTTTTCCCAAATCTGTGCGAATTGAGCAACTGGAAGCAACACTCCCGAGCTTCCTTGTTTATGTTATTCTCTGTAAAAATATTGGAAAACCAAAACAAGTCAGAAGCGTGTTGGCACTGAATTATGTCAGAATAAACATTCAATTCAAAAGAATTGCTGGATTTATTTTAATAGCTGAAAAACCTGGAGGTATGCACAGTCTATTCTGGCTGTCAATTTATGATCTTTAAAAACATTTTTTAAATTGACTGGTTCTTAAATACATCCCACCTCATCGTGTTCAAGCCAAGTTTTACGGATGCCATCTTAAAAATCAATTCGAAGAGCAGCCATAAACTGAAAAGCTTCCTACTTGAAGTGTATATGGCAGAATGCAATTTTGCTTAATTTTAATTGACAGAGATGTCAGCCTAAGAGAATATTTTAGAATATTAGTAGGAACAGTAAACTTGTGCCTTGACATTTTTATGGTATAATGGTATAATTCCCTGGAAAAAAAAATCTTCACTGTCAGGATTTACACTAAAGCAATCCATGTGTTACTTTTTTTCCCCACTCAGTAGAGAAGTGACAAATGTATTACTAATTACACAATTGCTTTATTATGTGGAGCTGTAACTAAAATCTTTTCTGGATTTTCCAGCAAAATTGAGCTTCTTCCGAAACGATTAATTCTAGTAAGTGGACGAGTGTACAAAAAATTGATTCCAGCTGAAGGAAAAACTAGCTCTCTGCCCCTTTAATTCAGAGACCAAGGCATGGATATCACAGAAAGTATTTGTGACAGATTTTCAGCACTGAAGTTGTGTTGAATTTTACCAGGGTAGGAGTTTTTCAACAATGAATATACAAAGACAAATGTTTAATTTTTTATCTTTAGATATAAATACAGGCAAGAGAATTTAAGCTGTATGTTCAAGAATATTAGGAACCCAGAGTCCTTTGGGTTTCTTAACCTTCATGTTAGGGCAAATGACTCTTTTACAACTTTCTCTGCAGACTGGAGGTATGGCTAAAGCAGCAGAGTGCCTGCTTTACAAGCTCAAAGTGCTGAGTTCAAACCCCAGTCCCATCCTCCCCTCAAAAATGCTTCAACCTAGAATGTTCATTGCATCCAGCACATATGTAGTAAGCCTTACACCTTACTAAATCTTGTTGAAATAAAGCCTTTATCACCCATTCAAGTACTAACCAGGGCTGATCCTGCTTAGCTTCTGAGATCAGAGGAGATCAGGCACGCTCAGGGTGGTATGACATTAGATGAAATAGTATCTTTATTTATGTGCTTTTCACTAGGGTACACTGAGAAGTCTAAGTTGCACCCATGATGCCTTCTACATATCATACTACATAATAGATGCTCAGCAAAAGTGTGCTGAACTAAAATGGCAATATTAACTCAACAGATGTAAGTCAAGTATGGCATCTCTGCCATTTTGGGATAAAACAAAGAATATCACTTTTCCAAAAAAATGTTCCTATAACTCCAGCAATAACTTTTGTTCTCAAAAGAACTATGTCATCTGGTAGCATAGGATATTCCTTATCAAATTCTTATGGTTTTTAAAGTCTAAAAAAAGAGTCCAATCAAAAATTCAATGACCCTAGCAAGACATTAATGCAGGACATCTTTAGGGGATTGACCAAAGCAGAAGAAACCTGAAAAGATAGCATATTTTCAGGTAACTCTTTAATCTTAGTCACCCAACCTGACACCAATTTTAGCATAGTGCATGGATTTTAATAAGCCTCAGTAAGCCTCCTTCATTGTTAACAATGGTGATTACATGAGAATGGGGCTACAGAATGGGAGGACAGATAGGTCCTCATTTTATAGATTATACATTAATAAGATCATGTATGCATATCC
The DNA here is from genome assembly GCF_047511655.1 of Castor canadensis. Classification (NCBI taxonomy): domain Eukaryota; kingdom Metazoa; phylum Chordata; class Mammalia; order Rodentia; family Castoridae; genus Castor; species Castor canadensis. The sequence continues at coordinate 33,976,637 of NC_133404.1, read as the reverse complement.
TACTATTGCAACTGGCTCAGAATAAATGCTTAAGAAATAGGAATTAAAATAAAATCTAAGAGTAATAAAAGAAATGTGTGTCCAGTACTACCAACCATATAAATTGCTAAGGAAGAACCAAAGAAGAAAAGATTAGTTATAAGAAGATCAAAGCAATCTTCCTAGGATTTATTGTCATTCTTTAAGGATGAATAAAATTTTTAGGAAAAGCCAGAGGGTGACAGGATTTTTGGTTTGGAAACACTGAGAACCATGGCAAGGGTCAAAGAGGCACATTGTGGGCTTAGAGAATGAGTAGTGTTATGTATGAAAGTAGTGTTATGTATTTAGGTTGGTCTATGAACAATGGTTGACCTAGTTAAAAGGATATGTTTAAATTTCCTCATGTCAGGCTATGCATACCACAATACCTCATAAAAAGTTAAACCAAAAAGTTCATGCCTGCACTATCTTTACTTACCTCTTAAAAATGCCCATTGCTGAGGTCATGGTCCTTCTCTACCAAAACAGACAACTATACATAAATTAATTACTAAGACTTCTAAAAATCATTGTCCAAAGGCTTTGAATTTCATCTATTTGGAGTAATGTCCAAGAGTCACTCTTGGATCTCTATTTCTGTGTTTCAAACAGATTATATCAATATTTAACAAACTGGGCTCCAAGATCCATTGGTTTACTAAGGTACTAACTGGCATTTCCCCCAAAGAGTTGTATAGTCCTGGAGGTTATAAACATGCTAGGAAGACTATGTTTTCTCTAGAAGATTCATGGTGCACATTCGCAGATAAAAGGCTCTGAACATCCAGCAATTGAAAACCAGTTTCACTATAGTTCATCCTAAATCTCACAAACTGTTTTATACCATGAAAATCTTTCTCTCTCTCTCTCTCTCTCTCTCTCTCTCTCTCTCTCTCTGTGTGTGTGTGTGTGTGTGTTTGCGTGTATATATTTGTAGAATAACCATTGACATCTTACTAATATAATGTTAGAATATTTTGACAAATTTCCAGAGCCATTCCTGAGCTGTTGCAAATGTCGTTTTGGGTGGAACCAATTGACTTTGAGCTCCAAAGAAAGCCTCATGGGACCCCAGATACTTGTGGGTCTGTGCTGCTCATTTATCTTTGAGGTATAAGGAAACAGATGGCTCCCAGACTGTATGTAAAATCATTCTATAGTCTATGAAATGCATCCACCCTTAGCATCTAAAAGGTTTCAGTGAGTTATAGAGACTATCTCTACCCAAGTATTTCCACATTCTAAATGCAGGGGAAAATACTTGCTTCATCCTATTCTCAGATGTGTTAGAGAAAATTAAGAAGTGTCTTAACCGCTTTCTAAAGTCTTCAGCTCAATACAGACTGGCTTGCTTGAGGCCTCACAATGTGGGTGCAAATGCATTGTTGTTTAGCCATTCAACAGTAGAACCCCCAAAGGTAAGAGTGGTGAAGGAGAAGTTTGCCTGACTTACTCCAGTTACATACGAACTTATGTATGCTTAAGTCCCACAGAGAATTCAAGACAAGTCACAGAGTGGAATACATCCCAGGCTGCTTGTTTTCTTCCTCATTGTTCTTTCCTCAACAGTGAACATTCCCTCATACCCAGAAAGAGGAAATTTCTTTGTGTTTGAGATGAAGGCTTCACAAAAATCCTAGATGTTCTCTGGATTATTTTCCCACTTTTACTATACGGCCATACCTAATGGTAGATAGTATATTAACAGGGTTTCTTTGGCTCACAGTTCTGGAGATTTGTGGGCATGGAACCAGCATTGTTTAGGCTCTACTGAGGCACTCATGGTTGATGGCATCATAATGACCAGAGCACTTGTGAGAATAAGAGCTCAAATGGAAAGGCAGAAAACCAGAGCACAAAGAAAGTCCAATCTTACTATTTTATAACAACCCTCTCAAGAGCCAGACTAGAGTCCTGCAAGAACTGCATTAATTCTTTGCAAGGGCAATGCTTGTGGTGCAATTCCCTTGCATTCCTCCCTACCTCTTAAAGATCCTACCACCTTTCAACATTGCCATGGTGGGGAGTAAATTTCTAAAGCACAAAGTCTTGGAAGATACAACATTAATCCATATCCAAAACATAGTATTCCCTATTAAAAAGAGGTGTCTAAGAGAAAGGAAGACATTATTATTAAGTCAATTTGTAGTAAAGATAACTTTGGAGAAGAGAGACAAGGTCTGTCTTCTGTCAGCATGTCTATGAGAGAATATGTTTGCAGATATGCTGGCGATGAAAAACAGTCAAATGGCTACATAAAAATGCACTGTGCCTAGTGTGACCTAAAGTCAAAATGCAATGCATTTTAAGAATGTCTGACTTCACAACACATCAATGATCTTTGCCTTTGTGTTGATTCTCTGTCCTCAAGACTCATCATTAGTACATTTCAAATTGTTTTATTCAGTAGGAAAAATGAAGTGGGGTTGGGGTGGAGTCTAGGGCCAAGAAGAGGAACCAAGGGCAGTGCAGTCAATGCTCTATGAGCTGGGAGTGTTTGAATTTTAGGTCAGCTAAACCAGAACACAAAGCTACAGCTGCTAAACCACGAAGTCCCACATATAGCTTCCCTGGCTCAATTGCTTTCCAGCCTCAAATCTGTGGAAGAGAGCCTTCCATGGGGGAACCTTCTTCTCCCCCAATTAGTGCCTTTTCACAGTGGCAGGATAGAAAAGGTTTTACTCGGCAACATTACTCACTATCAGTAATATGCAAAAGATCTGTGAAATCAATTCCCATTATTTCAAAGGACGCTGCCTAGTAAAAATAATGCATAGTAAAACACTGTAATGAAACTACTGCGTAATCTGCTGTGATTATCTAAGACAGAACCAGCAACTCTTTCATCCTTTATGAGCAGCATCTGCTCATAAACTGTGAGTACCACAGCAATGCTTCATGCCATGGATAGTGGTTGAAACTGAATTTTGAGGTATCACTAGGATAAACATTCAGGAATTGAATATCATAGGGCATAAGTTTTCCCCCATTCTCACCTCTCCTGACTCATTTCTTTTCTGCTTTTTTATTTCTCTGAACTACCTACTTTTTCATATAAAAAGCTCAAAACGAATGAAGTGAAGCAAAGTGTTTTGTTAAAAAAGCTAGATTTATCATTATGCAAATAGAATGAGGCCCATCCTCTCACCATCCTCCCTCACCCCAGTTTGTCCTTCTGCCCCTTGCTAATAGTCTGCCTTGTTTAGCCTCAGCTTGGCAAAACTCTCTGGCATTTTTGCCGCTCTATATTTCAGCCATGACTTTTGTCATATTCTGAAAAGATACTTGCACCTGGCCAACCAACTTACATGCCAAGTTCTGGTCCTTTGAGATTTGAAATGAATTTGAATCAATTGGCCTATGAAATTAAGAATGTATATAAAAAGGCAGAAGTAAAAAAGTCAAGGTAGAGTTTTCTTGTAGAGTTACAAATGAAATACAGGGTACTGTGACCAGAGGTATTTACCTTGCAGTACACTTTAAAATGCAAAAACAACATTTTTTTTTGTTACATGCAAACATTAGGAAAGAAAAACCAGCTGATAAAATATGTCATGAGAACAGAATACATTTTTCTGTTAGCATAACTGCTATTAAAGAAGTATGTGTTTTTATTATTGTTATAACAACTTAAAATTAACTTGGTGCAGTGGTATTTGCCATCGGATAATTTATTATTAGTTACATTTTGAATAACCCCTTTAGAGAGAAATAGAGCCTTCTTGTTCACCAGGGATTTCTGCTTCCATTACAATCATCTTCAGCATTTCCCACTCTTCTTTGATGCTTTCTGCTCAGCCAAGAAGACAAGCAGAGAAAGGTTATATATATGTGAATTTACCAATGAAAACTATAGTCAGGCAGTAGCAAGCATCTGAAATGGCCAGTAATCAAGAACATGCTGACCCTCTCCTAAACCAAATGGAGCCCAAGAAAATGGCAAATGGCCTCTCATTCAATCAAAATGAACCATATATGTGAATCACTTTGGATCATATTAAAACACAGGTTTTGAGTGAGTAGGTCTAGGCTATGTAGGACCTGAAGTTCTGCATTTCTAACAAACTCCCAGTGATTCTGGTCTGTCAAGGGACTAGTCTGAGGACAACCCCTGGAATACCAAAGTTTGAGTAGACTGAGCCCTTTCCTTTCACCCAAACGTTGCCAATATATGAAGACAAATATCCAAATGCCACATTAAAATTGGAAAGCGATGGCTTTAGAACCAGAGAGAGTTTTATCACAAGAATTTCTCATGGTCATAACATGCTATAACACATGCATAATTTGAAGAAAGAAGTCCTGATGCATGTAATAAAAATCAGACACTCAGTAGGTAGAGACCTGGGGACTAGTCTTCCATTCTTAATGCCCCTGCCAGACAATGGCGTCACTTATATAGCTTCAATTCTACTTGTAAATGTTTTCATCTACTTCTACTGAACAAGTGCATATCTTTCATTCAGAGCAGATTCCATTCCAGTTCTTAATGAAGAAATCCATTAAAAATAGCTAAATAAATAAATAAAATTTTTTTCTCACTCTGTGCAATGAAAGAATGGTTATTATTTGTAATATTCTGTAGAGCAAAGATGTGGGTGAGTATTTGACAATGTACTATGTCACTGGAAAACCCACCCTTAAGTCCTAAAGACATCTTGGTCAATTACACAGAAACATCCAAATAAATGGGGATATATACCACATTGAATTTTGACTTTTTAAAGATTTGTCTGCATAAACCACAGATTTAATATTTTCTGATCAATATTATGCAAAATACATTGTGAATGATATTCTTATTTTAACCTACAAAAAAACCAAAAAAGATTATTTTTAAGCTTTGCCCCAAAACAATTGTGCAATGGCTATTCCTGGAGATTTACCTCTCAGCTCCTGTTCCACCCTGTGTGAAAAGTCAGTTGTCAGCACTCTGGACATCAGGGTCTCTCTCTCTCTCTCTCTTTCTCTCTTCTCTTCTCTTCACTTTTGGATCAACCTAGACTAAATCAGAGAGAATCAATAATTACAAGCCTATCTTGTCTTCAGGCAAAAAGAAAAAACAGAAGGAAGGAAAAGAAGACAATACTGAAGAAATAATGCTCGAACATAACATTGATCTGAATATCATTTTATGTACCAATACAATTTTTACGCAATTTTTTAAGCAAACTACAAATATGGGCAATAGATAAAGGCAACGATTTCATCTCGACCACACAGGGAGATCCAAGGGAGGCAAAAAGCACAGATCGCATCTTCAAAAGCACAGGGCAAGAGTGATGTCTAGGTCAAGTTATAAATATATATCGCATTTTTATTCCTACGTAGAACTGAGAAACTAAAGTGGATTTTTATCTTAGTTTCTAGGTAGCTTATCTACTCAGGATAATGCTTCTGAACCTATGAGTTGGCAGAAGGGATGTGAAGCAGCTTATGGAGATAACTTTTATGAACCTGAGAAAAATATTTTAAAAGTCCTAATAAATAAAAGATTATAAATTCAAGATGAATATCATCCTCACGAGCGGCAGTCTTCTCGTTTTGGTAATGAACCCATTTCAAAGTATAATGATGAAAATCAAGTTTTACCCCTTAAAAGGGACATAAGCAAATGAACTATAAGAAGAATTATGGAAGGTTTCCCTGCCTTCCTAATTTTGAAGCATTTTTTCCCAAGAACACAAAATCTTTAACTGACTTTATATATATATATATATATATATATATATATATATATATATGATATATATATATATATCATCGGTAAATGGTTTTCAGGCTTCATTTTGCCAAACTTTTCCCTTTCTGTGTAATTTCAAACATATCTCCACTTTTAAAAGTAAATGATTTTGCAAATGCTGTGCTTTTTTCACATTACTGCCAAAGAATCAAAATCCAAGGAATGCTCTTTTTGCAAACACAGATAAACAGTTAGATTTGGAAGTGTTGTTGAAAGCCTGAATGGTAGGTTGTGTATTGTTCCAGAGTTATATTTATAAGTGATATGTTTATTTTTGTGATCAGTTAGAGATTTGGTCTATGACTCCCAGCTGAGAATCCCAAGCACTTCCTCAGTTCCCAAGAAATGGAGAACACCTGGAAAAAGATTCTCTAAGTGAAAAAATTTAAACTCCCATCCCAAATGCACACCAACAAGATGCCGGAGAACAGCCACCCTGTTTCCAGTTTGAAAACAAACAAAAAAGTACAAATCAAATAGCATATTTCTGTCTGATGGTCCTTCACCTGCAGTCTTTGGTTCAAAATCAGCAGATCAAGAAATAAACATTCCCAAAAAGCAACCACCTCCCCGTACCCCACCCCAGTCCAAGCTATTAGGCTCTCCAAAGTAAATAAAAAGTGGTTGTAGTGCCCAGCGTGAATTGCTGGGCAATTCCAGAGAGAATTCTGATTTTAGCACTGCTGTACCAAATTTGTCATTTAGGGAAGCTCTTGTTCCCTTTATTGAGTTTCACTGTAGCGAACAATTTCTCCCTGCATCCCTCGTGTGTCCTTTTGGTTTATTATCTTTCACTGTGAATTGAGCCTCCCGCAATCAGTTTCACGGGAAGCCTAATTTCACTCACTGCTTATACATATGAGGAGACACCCTCCCTGCCTCCCCCTCTCCCAATGTTCTTATCAAATGAAGAATTGTGGATAAGGGTTAGGTGCAGATAAACATGAGTGTAGCACTTCCAGAAAGGTCGTGACCCCCCCATAAGGTGCTTCTTGTTATGCCTGACCTTCAGATTTTCATCATCAGCCCGCCTGACAACTTAATAATGCAGAGGAGCAGGATTCATTTCGCCCCTCTGAGAAAGCCAGCACGGGACGCCCTTTTCCCTGATTATTTTCCTGCACTCCCGGCTGCCCTTTATAAGCCAACCAGAACTCCATCAATCATGCTCTTCTCTTCCCTCGCCTCCTCAGCCCCCAGTTCCGAAGGCTCTAAAGCTGCCCTGTTCCTTTTGTCTGGGGCTGGAGTGTGTATACAAAGATTCCCCCAAAGGGGGGTGAAGAACACCTACAGCAAATAACTGCTTCCCTTCCTGTTTCCTGCTTCTGAGGCTGGGCCCTGAGTATTGCTTTTCTTTCTGTTTGTCTCCTTTTTCCCTTGGTCTTAAGAAATGCTTTGCAAAGTTCTCTTCCTCATTCTTGCATATTGCTATCATGCACCATCTCTGTTAATGAGTTCAGCTAAGTGCTGGGGTTTAAACAACCAGAATGTTGGTAGATGTTTTCTAGTTTGGGGACCATGTTTCCTCATTATTGTGGATATTGTTGGCATAAGTGTTTTTAAGGTTCTGGAAGTAGTGGAAAGAGATGAAACCTGTTTCACACCTTCCTTCCCAGCCATTTTTCTCCTGGGTGTGGCCAAATGAAATACGGATAGAAGAGAGAGAAAAGCAGAGACAGAGGAGACCATGAGAGGACTCAGGTTTGTGGGAGTCAGCACATACCTACCTCACTTTGGTCAGAAGAAAAACAGCATGCAGAAGCTTTGAGGGAAGAGCATAAGTGCTTTTAGAAGGTGATGATATAAATTGGAATCAACTCTAATAGTTGTAATAAACCTGTTCAATAAAATATGCCTGGGCTTCACCCTTCACTGTGCAAGTGTATCCAGCAAATATAGAAGTGGTTTCAGCAGAGGGCATGGGGAACCAAATGTGTCTGCAGTCAGGGCAGGCACCATGGCCTGTGGCAGCTGCTCTGCTCTCTTGAAAAGGGACAGCATGTCCCCTAGGCCAGTAGCTCAGCTGGATGAGGGAATGTCAGCCCTGCTAGATAGTGGACCTGCCTCCCAGGCTGCTGGGTGAGTAGGATGGAAATCTCTAAGCAGCGAATTACAGTGGTATTGAGTCAGCCCTGCTTGAATCAGACTGCTGGACAGAATCAGATTGGTTTTTTTTTAAGAAACAGAAAGGAAAAATATTATAGATTCACTTGGTAGCCAAACACTTGTTAAAAAAAATTCAAGGAAAAGATCTTAAATCATCTTTGACAAAAATAAAGCCAAGAAGTGTAGAAAATACATCACATAATGTTTAATCAAAGGTATAAGTCTTTTCTTGACTTCCCAGTAAAAATTCAAAACCTTATGTCAAAATAGAAAATAAGTCACTCAGTTTTGTTTTCTTTCTTTAGTGGGTGACCGACAGTCTCCAGATAACGAATCTCTAAACACAAGAGATAATGGACACAGATTTATTGAGGGCCTTGTTCTTACCTCATACTGATGAGATGCTCTGATGCCCAGAGTCTGATATTAACTAGAAATGTGAATTATAGATGTGCAGGGAAGCTGAAATCAAGATTTTCGACTTTAGCTTTTCAGTTTTGAACTCCTATGTACAGAAACAAATGGAAATACTTTGGCACACAAGTCTTTAATTTAACTTCCAAAAATTTAGTGTACATGTCATCTTAGATGTTGCATGTATTTATCTACAGTTTCTAGGATACAATGGTCAGTATTCTTAAAACATGGGCTGTTCTAGAAGGTCAAAGATGAGATCTCAAAATACCTGTCAAGAGACTTACTTGGGGGGACTGGGAGATTGAAGACATAGAATGACCATCAATGACCTGTGCCTTCCATGACTGCATGAAAAGTTCCTAGGCTGGTGTGGGCCCTCCAGCTAGGGAAAGCTCCCCGAAGAAGCAGGTTTAGAAAAGAGGAAAGTATCTTGACAATTCTTGAATTTGATGCTTGCCAGACATGCATGTGGAGATATCTTTGAATGGACAGATGTATATATGCATTCTGTGGTGAGACCAACACTAAACAGATTATTTGAATCTGTGAGAAAGTACAGCAAAGCATGTTGAATGAGAAGAGAAATTAAGAGGGGACTCTAAAAAAGCAGTAATATTGAAGGATTAAAGGAAGAAAAAAGCCTGTCTGTGAGACAGAAAAAAGTTAAGAAGTATCAAATGAAATTGCTTTGACTGGATGTTTATTTGCTTGTTTAATATTTCTCCTAACCATCCCCAATTTGTAAGCCCCTTTAGGGAAATGACTTTGTCCATCTTGTTCATAAATTTAACTGAATATATATAACAGAACAGCAAGTTCTATTCACCAATAAAAATGGATAAATGAGTCAAAGGAAAACCTAGAGTGTGGTACTGCAGGAACATAGAAGTAGAGCTAAGCATAGGATTATTTAAAAATATAACACAGCAGAGAGAAGTCACAGTTTAAGAATTAGGAAAATAGACACTGAATTTGCAAGAGAAGGACATGATAATGGGTTGAGGGTCTTCTGTCAGCCGAGCAGTAAGAGTGGAAATCACATCGTTCAATGCTGAAAAACAAAACAAGTCCATAAAGTTTAGGCTGCTGAATGTAGAATTTATTTTCAAAAAGTGCATAGATACAAAGGGTTTGTCAACAAGGCATGTGAGAAAACTGGCAATAGTTAACCTTTTTTCCTTTTCAGGAATTTTCTGGCTGTGGATGGAGTTGAGCACCAAAGGTGGATATTTATTATGTTTTACCTGCCCAGGAAAATATAATGATAACTAATTAGTATTATGCTAAACATATAAAGACATAGAAATGTTTTTATTATTATAAGTAATGCATATTAGTTATATAAAATTCTAAAATTAAATAAAATCTAAGCCATACCTTTTCATCCATGTTTAGCATTTTATGTTAACTTCTTATGTTTTCTGCACATATATTTTAAAAACTGAACTGTTCTGTACTTACACTTTGCATCTATATATTATCAGGTGTTTTCTTTTTTTCATGTATCACACTATTAAATGCTCTGGAAATAGGACTCTTAGTTGGCCATATATTAAGCCATCCTATGAATATAAATTTAACTATCTTCCTATTTGGGCATATTTAGGTTTGTGGAGGACATTTTCTATTCTTTGACTTCCTGCAACTTTTGAACAGCCTTCCTACAGTTAAGCAATTTCCTATACACACACCCTGGCTTCCCATACAGGAAAACTTAATTCACTCTCCCAGAATTCCTTTCAAGAGAGGTGAACTCATGTGATCAAGATTATACCAATCAGAACCTCTTGTACTCTTCAGTTAGGAAGAAAGAAATGGGCAGATCCACATCTGTTGAAGACAGCAGTGCTAAGGCCTGGTGTTTGGGGTTCTTGATGGCTGGAGTTCTGGCACCTAGGATCCAGCAGTGGTATGAGATTTTGGTTCTGTGACAAACAACAGGTTAGGGTCTTCTTTGGAGTGGTCCCACAATGTATTGGTAAAGACCTTAAGACTGATTTCAGTCATCCTAGGAAATATGTAAGCCATTTGTGATAAATTCCCTTTTTGTTCAAACCAGGTAAGGTGGGTTCTGGTTTTGTCTGCCTAATCTAAGAAGATAAAGATTCAAAGTTGTTTTTCATGTGTTTGGCAAAGATGAGTGTGAAATTTCTGAGTCAAATGTGAACATGTTTAAGTTTTCTTGTATGATTTAGCAAATCCTGGAAAGACTACCAACATCCTGTTAGAGTGGTAATATAGGGAAAGTCATCTTTATATGTCCTCACTAGCATTGAATATTAACTCTAAAATGTTTTGAATCAAATGGGCAGAGATAACCCTCTATTACAGTTTATTTCTCTTTATTTCATTACTGGCTAGAATAGTTTCATATACTTACCAAATTTATTTTTCTTTTGAAATTTTATCTGTCACTTTGCCCTATAAAATTAAGGTGATAGAATTTTCTTATTAATGTAAAACATGCCTCATAAACTATGTCATGACCTTTGTCATGTATGTTTCCAAATATTTAATTATTTATTTGGGAGTCTTAATGGGAGTTAAGCTTGAAAATTTTATAGGATCAAATCTGTTGAATTTTCATCTTATTGCTTTAATATTCCTATGCTTACAAAGTTTCTCCTATTTAGAGACCAGTTAAAAATATATCTGTATTTTCTGAAAGATTAGTTCTTTACCCATTCTTCTTGTATAAGAAAGATGTGTAACAACATATAAAAAGTGCTGGATGCTCACAGGTCAGTCACTGGATAGGAGAGATAGTCACTGGATGCTGAGAAGGCCACCCATGGCCTTCCATGAAGGAAGTTCTTTCAATAGGACCTGAAATTTTACTGCCTTAAATTAGTCATATAACTGAAACTGTCAGTTTTGTTATCCCTTCCTTGAATTCCTCTTCCAGATGCATTTTACAAAAGAACTATTTCATCATGACCTAGAATTTCTCAGTAGCTTCCAAACTTTCTGAAAACACGTATGAATAAATGAGGACTCCCAAAGCCTAAACTAGAATAAAAACTGCAGCTACAATTAGTCTAATGAGTCTAATCCTGCTGAACCATCCATGCATTCCAACCCTCACCAGCCTCATTTACATTGTTCGGGTATAAGTTAAAATTGCTGACATTTGGGCATTTTTTGACATTAAAAAGTAGTCATTTTATTTGGTTCAATTTATTTGGTTTGGGGAAGTGTTTGTTTTTCAGTGCCAGGAATCAAACCCAGGGCCCCAGACGTGTTAGCAAGTGCCACTGAACTACTCCCCAATTCCTCATTTGGTTTCATCTGAATACCTCTAGAAAATACATACACAGTTACTCAATGCTGGGTTTTTTTTTTTTGACTCTTTGAAATCTCTTTTATTGCTTCTAATTTCTAGAATATTACATATACATTATTTGATTTTTTTTTACTTTAAAATACTGCATGTGAACATACACAATTATATAAACAAATATCCATATGCAAGATCACATTGTATGTGATTATTTTCTGGCCTTTTTTATTATCATAATATCATTGTAGTGGGGTCCGTTGTGACATACACAAAAGTTCTTCCAATATGTCATAGTTGAATTCACCCTATCCGTCAGTCTCCTTTATTCCCCCTCCCCCGTTCCTGGAACAATTTCGACAGGTCTCACTTTTCCATTTATGAACATGAGTACATCGTATTTCCACCACATAGACCCTCCTCAATGCTGTTTTGACAGCATTCTCCCCACATGAAATTCTGTCTGATTATTCATCCAAGTATCTTAAAGACTCCACTGCATTCCCCTTCATGTTAAACAAACTTCGCCGTCATCATTCTTACTCCTTTATTTATAAACAACCACTTCAGCATCGGATAGTAACTGTTCCAATACTCACTTGCATTAATGAATTTATGGTATCTGAACTCTTGTGCATAAATATATTTGTAACTGCATCTGTGAAACACTACCACCATCCACTTTCCGGGGTCCCCATTTTTATTACCAGGTAAGCAATTTCCATGTTCCAGAGATTTGCTCCTATGATACATGGGACTGGGCAAAATACCTTGTGGTGGAAGTCCTCAAGCTGCCAAATTATATAATTACAAGAATTTGTAACTGTTGTGGGGTAAGAATCAAGCATAATGGTCCCCTGAGAGCCCTCAAAAGTGAGACTTTAGAAAATAAGGTAAAACATTTGTGGTGCAAAGGACAGAAAAACTAGTAAGCCTGACTCTTTCACCAAACCAGAGATTTGGAAGAAGACATAAAAGAAGGGCAGAAAGTAGAGAGAGGAGCCAGGGCTGACTTCAAACCATAGAAGAAGAGCAAAGATCATGAATGGTTTAAACAGTGGGCAGAGTGTGAGGTGCTGCTCATGTGTAGAGCCCAGCATAAACTTTCAGGAGGTGCTGGGGAAACAGAAGGGAAAAGGAGCACACACCAGGTGTACCAGATGGGTTGGAGATGCTGAGGGATGAAGAAAGAAGTAAAACCTAACATAGCATCTAAAGACTGACACTTTTGTGATTTAAGCAAATGATTTTCCTCCACCACGTGTATGATTCTAAGCCTCTATGATAATCTGTGCTTTGTATGTAGATGGACTCCTATGCTAGCTTGGGAAAGAGAAGGAATCCCTCTTATGGTTAGAACTTCAAGAAAACATTGTCATTTAGAGAGAGCTGAGGATTTTGAAAGAGGAGTGTAAAATGGAAACAAAATGGTGAGTTCAACTTAATTTGTTTAGAGTTTTACTTAGGCTAAGTTTGAACAAAATAGGGAATATGTAGATAAGAGGCCAAGGAAGGATTTTTCTTCTTCTTCTTCTTCTTCTTCTTCTTCTTCTTCTTCTTCTTCTTCTTCTTCTTCTTCTTCTTCTTCTTCTTCTTCTTCTTCTTCTTCTTCCTCCTCCTCCTCCTCCTCCTCCTCCTCCTCCTTCTCCTCCTCCTCCTCCTCCTCATCCTCCTCCTCCTCCTCCTTCTTCTTTTTTTAACAATCTTTTACCACAAAGAACTTAATGTCTTTAGGGTGAGGAAGAAATTACAAAATATTTGGGGAGTGGTACAAGATTCTGTGTCCTGGCAAGATAAATTAATCATCTCAAAATCAGAGGGTCACAGAAAGAATACTGAGACTCCTATGTGGAATTCTTGGAATGTGGTCTCAATCCCACATTTCTTCTTACCTCTAATCTTCTTGCTCTCCTTCATCCATCTTTTCTCCACACCTCTCCTGCTGCCTGATAATTAGAACTCTCATTTCAACTATCCACTTCTTGAACACTTCTTGCATTCAAGAACTTTACTTCCAACACTTTCCTCAGCTCATGGCTGCATTTCAAGGGAAAAATCATAACTTCAGCTAAGCTTAGGAACTCTTGAGGCTTACCACTAAATCTGTGAAAAGTCACATTTTCCCAGCAAAACTTTTCATTAAAGTCTAAGCTGCTAGGGTACAGTGCCTTGTTGGTTTGAATATTGCTCTTCTGTCTCCTATTTAGGAAAGCATTATCTCATCCCCAAGAATCTAGCTACAGTGTAAAACATTAAAATTTGTCTGTGTGACTACACAAGTCCACTCCCTTATTTCCCTGTTTATGAACATAAGTGTGAGGTCAGTAGACACCTATTAATGCAAATTAAAGTTGCTAGGCAGACTTAAATCAAATGAAATTTTACTTTAGTCTTAGGAGCAGTACCATAAGCATTTCTTCACTGGAAGAATTTACCTTGGTTATTAGGATAAGAATTGAAAAAAAAAAATCTTTTGTGAGGGTAAAAGGCATGTTACTACTACTTATTATTATTATTATTATCAAGTGTTGACATAACTTATACCTACTTCTGTTATTTTCATTGACCAAATTGAAAATTTCTAGCTTTGAAAAAACCATCTCCTTTATAAAAGTCCAATATGTAGAGAAAAAAAAAAGGAAGATAAAATCTCCATCCTCTCATTTCAAAATGCAGAGAACTTAAATGTATGCTGTCAAATGTGAAATGTTGTTGGGGCGTTGTCCCCCCAATCGCACCAGCTGTTGGCGATAGGGAGACTCTCAGGGAATGAAAAGGATAATCGCTTTTTGTCTCTCCAAAGTTAGGTGAAAAGTGCTCTCTTGGGTGTGTAGTGGAGCCTGACCTCCATGTATCCATTCTCTGGCATGGCATCACCTCGTCTTGGAAAAGAATAAAGCAGTAAGCCTGAATAGATTAAGACACAAAATATTTAACTTACATATACAGAGCAGAGTTTGTTCACGTTCTGAAATATAGAGATGAGACTTTGATATTCATTTCTAAATAAATCCCATTCTCATTATGGGGGAGAGCAGGTTATTTTGGTAACTCAAGCAGGATGACCTAATTAAAACTTGATATAAAAATTCCTCATGCCATATAGTACGTTACCTGTGTAAAGTAAACGCAGACAAGCACAATTTATTTTACTGGAGCATCTCTCATGCAAAATTACTAGTGAGTACATCACAACCAATTACAGACCACTGTATATGCAAATTATTACTCTTTTAATTATTTATAGAGCACTATCAGTGTACACAGCCCTTTATAGAGCATCAAACACAGAAGACAAGGTCTCTGAATGAGGAAATCTGAATAGCGGGGACTATTCATGGAATGGCATGTTTGGGTGACAGAAAAACAAAATAAAGTTCTTTGAAGACAGCTGAAGAAGGAAATGAAAAACCAAACAAATAAAAGAACATGAATTATGCTATTCCAGAAAGTGAGTGAAAATTATTGACTGAATTAATGATGTTCCCACACAAAACTTTAACCAAAGCAAATGTTCTTATTTCCCTAGCTACTATCCCCCAATCTTAACACCACTGTACCATCTTACTGCAGCTCTGTAACAGAATTTTTTATTTTTATTTTTAACTCACACTTACATTAAATAAAAGACACCGTAAGCAAAGTTAAGAGGCGCAAAATAAACAGAAATACAATATTTGCAACATAATTAGCAGTCAAGGATAAATATCTGGAACCTATAAAAACACTCAGAATCAATAAGAAGGTAACATACAACCTTCTCCCAAATTATAAAGCAAAAGCCATCAACATAAAAAAAAATAAAATTTATATATATTATATATAATTGAACATTTAAAAATTTGTACGTATGAAAAATTATACAAATAAGAGGACATTAACCAATAAGAGGAATGAGTGCCAACTGAAATTAAATACCCTTTAGGCAAAAAGACTAAAATTTGGTAATATGCTAGCAGTGAGAAAGGGAAATAGAAACTCAAACAGCTGGTTGGAATGTCTACTGATATGATTATTTTAGAAAAAAAACTGGCAGTTTTCAAATTAATTTTTAAGTGTATGTCCAGGCTCCAGTCACTTCACTTCTTTTTTGCTATCCAAGAAATACACTTGTACCAAGAAATATGGTTAGCAAAGCTCATGAAAAGATATTTAAGCCAGTGAGAATATTCTGTAGGATATTTTAATGGTTAATGTATGACGTCCAGCATTTGTCATCCACCACACACAAAGAATGAGCCCAAATGTAAACTATGGACTTCACTTAGTAACAGTGTATCAGTATTGGTTCATCAGCATTGTTTCATCAATTGTTAAAACAAATGTATCACAGCTAATGGAGGATATTAGTAATTGAGGAAACTGGAACTTAGTAAGGGTTAAATAGAGAAATTTTCTCTACTTTCTGCTCACTATTTATTTCTTTAAACAGTAAAGGTTATTACTTTGCAAAAACTAAAATGAAGAAACCTTAAAACTATTTAGAAATGGCTGTGGTGTCAACAATGTCAATTCTAACAATGGAGATGATCTAGAATAAGGAGAGAGAGAGGAAGAGAGAGAGACAATATACCTATGAACTGTGGTAGTAAATATTGCTTCTTTCTTTGTGTTTTTGTTGATGTATAAGTGCCTTTTCTCCAATTAAAGAATACTTTGGAAGCTTGAAGTGTTTCCTTATGTTGTCTTCCTTCTTAATCACCCTGAACAGAAAAATATTAATGTCAGTAATTTTAAGTTATTGTCTAAATAAGTATAACTTCTTACCAATTGATTTCAATTTACTTAGAATAAACCAAAACTCTGCCATTTAAACAGAAATGGTGAAGAGGGGCAAATATGGTGGATGTATTTTGTATTCATGTATGAAAACAGAACAATGAAACTTGTTGATATTATTCTAAGTGGGGGAGGGGAGATGAGGGAAAACCATGGAAGGGGTAAATCTAATTTTAGAAGCAGTGAATTTAATTAAAATGTATTATAAGCACATATGTAAATTTCACAATGTAGCTCCCCCTACAACTATTATATATGCAAATAAAAATTTAAAATGTCTTTTTGTTTGTTAATGCTAAGGGGAATTTAAATGTTAAAAATAAAAAAAATAGAGATAGAAGAATTTGTCTTTGTAAATTCATGAATGTTCTATTAAACATTTTCTGTAGCCTAAGAACTACTTTGTTTTCATGGTCTCCACATTTTGCCTGCAGCTCTACACGCATATTTATACCAAACTCTTAACATTCACCTAACATTTGAGACACTAACTACAACAAAGTGTCTTGTTTGTGGTTTTAACACTTGTTTGTTTGTTGTTTTCATTCTTGGCACTATAAACCTCTCACTTTCACTCCTCTCCTGCCTCCTCACTCATAAATCTTAATTGGATACAGTGGCCCTGCCAGGTCTCATCTGCCTCTCATCTTCCAAGTCTTTGTGTCTATCTTTCTGCAGGGCTACCCGCCAAAGTTTCCTGACAAATTGGATGGCACGTTAGCAAGTTACCAAGTAATCCTTCCGTGTATTCAAAGAACGGTCAGTAGAGCCCCAAGATTAAAGTTCAAAAACTGAAAAACCTCCCTGGATTTTAGGGTGGGTTTCTGAGTTATTGAAGTTCACACAAAGAGGTCAACATCATCTGATATTTGAGAAGAACTCTGGAGTCGGACCAAAAGACTGTTGAAAGATCCAAGCCATTGCAAATTGACTTGGCATAGGAAGCCCCTCCTGAGCAGTGAAGAAAACCAGCCACTGTCACTTAGGCAGCAAACACATATGCTTGACTCAGCATCCATCACTGGAAGGTGACAGAGCCAGAGAAACTTACAGATCTGACAAGGAGGGTGACTGTCAACTGGAGCACAACACTTCCTCTTAAACAAGTTTACAAAGACACATGCCTTGCCTCAAAATTTCCACTTAAACGTAGAAATGCAGCCCTTTATTATGACGGGCTTTTATTTCCATTTTGAAATTCTGGTAAAATTGCTTAAAAAATAAAGGGAATGATGTGATGGAAGGGAGAGTACATTCAGCTGAGACAGGTTCCTTGTCAAGAGTTTAAATATGTCAAGATACACTCCTGTCCTTCTTGAGGATAGGAAATAATTGGAAGAAAGAGGATATATCAAGACCTTGACTGAGGCTTACTGTTCCTGCCTGTTTAGGCTTTAGAGACTTTTACTTACTATTGATTAAAATGTTTGGGACACACATATTGTGTGTTACAGCATTTCAAAGATTTGATAAGTAAATAAGACTAACTTCATTACCAAAAATAGCTTTCTTTTAATTTTTATTAGCATTGCACAGGGTGATAATTCCCAATACTTTACATGGTACATTGGTTATGTCACCCCCACCATCTCCTCCCCAACCCACAACCCCCCACACCCCACTTAAAGCAATTGCAAGAGGTTTCATCATTCTATTTTATGCATGTATATGAACCCCATTAAAAATAATTTTCACAGGAACTTTGAATGAAAATATTGAGTAAGAAAATAGATATATGATTTGAGAACCTTATTTGAGCAATACTTTTTTTCCCCTGATGATAATATGGTTTGAACTCAGAGCCTCTCATTTGCTAGGCAGATACTCTATCCCTTGAGTCAGGTCTCCAGCACGGTTTTGCTTTTAGGTAAGATCTTATGTTTTTGCCCAGGCCATTCAGGACCAAGATTCTCTTACCTGTGGCTCCTGCATAGCAGGAGGTGTGCACCACCACACTAGAATTTTATTGAGATAGTGTCACAGCAAGCTTATGCTCAGGCTGACTTCAAGCAGCAATCCTCCTTATCTCTGCCTCCTGAGTCCCTGCGATTACAGGCATGAGCCACTGCGCCTAGCTAAAAAGAACTTTGTGAATGAATGCCGTGGTACAGCAATACTAAAATAGTCCAAGAAAAAATTTTCACTTTCTAACAGAACTGAACTAAGGGATAAGTGAGTAAATTAAATTCAATAGAAGTAAAATTAATACTAATGAGTGTATGGTTATTATGAAAATAAGGGAATCTTAAGGAAATATAAGACACAAATTTATCAAGAAATATAGCATTGTGTTTAGCACTTTTTTGATTGGTTGGATTTGTTAAATTATAAAACACCTACACATGGAAAGAAATCAAAGTTATAGAAAGGAAACTATAAATCTTATTCCACCTTTAAATATTAACCCTTTTCCTTTGATAATCAATACCAAAAATATGGAGTGTATTCTTACACATCTTGTCTTGATTAACAATAAAAATACTGTAAATATTCTTAGATAGATCTTAGAATTCTTTGCAAATATGGATCATCTATTATTCAACTATATCACTTTAGTAAATAATAATTGAATACACAGATGAATTAACTAATGTTTACCAATTTTTGGTTAATGAAATGTCATGAGGCAAGATTTTGCACCTTGCTGATCTTTGTATTCTACTTAGCTAGAACATTGCCATACAATAGTTTATAGTCAACTCATTTTTTTGAAGTGTTGAATAAATACAGGATAAAGAGTGAACTGCAATTCCTAACTTGTTGCTTATGTGGGAAGTAAAAAAGAAAAGTAAATAACAAAATGAATAAAGAATCATACAAAGGGAAAGATGGAGGAGGAAGGGAAGAAAAACAAAGAAGGATAAAGGACCAAAGAGGAAACCCTACAGAGAACACAACATGGGAAGATGAAATTGAAAAGAGAGCTCTAAACAGAATACAGTCCTTAAATCTCAGTGATGCGCGTGTCCAGATCATCCTTACTTCTTTTATTTCCTTTTTGTCTCTATTTAACTAGTAACTGAGAGCATCTTTGATGTTTGGCCCATTCTTTTTCTTTCTTACCAGTTTTTTACACTGTCTTCCTACCTAAACACAATCTACTATATATCTGGTCATTGAATTAATTCTTTCTGAAATACTGTTTAAATCATAGCATTGCCTACTAAAATAAATTTAGTGATTTTATCCTGCTTAATAAACCAAAATTCAGAAACCCTACACTCAGGGCTCTCTATCATCTAGGTATGTTTAGTGGTCCAGTCAAGATACCTGGACTATCCTGTCTAAAATAATGTCCTGTCTAAAATAATGATACATTTGATATATTGTAAGAACTTTTGTAAATGCCACAATGTACCCCCAGCACAGCAATTAAAAAAAAGTAAGTCTATAAATAAATGTTAAAACCTTTGCCTCTGGGGAAAAAAATTACATCATGAAACTACAGTGTGTCAGGAAATAATGATGAATAAGAAAATAAACATAAATTACCTTCACAAAACCTAAAGTATATTGGAAAACATAAGTAATCATAAGAATAGGTAATAATTACTATAATAGGAGAAAAAAGGTGCTCTCAAGCATAGTAATACACACGTCAAAATGAGAATAAACTGGAATAAAAACTCATTACAAGATTTTTGGAAGAATTTCTGTTGACTATATGACCAAATACAATTGAACTGGAAAAAATAACCATAAAAATTTCATGCTTTATGTCGTAATAAATACCCTAAAAAAATTGAAGTTGTTTTATCTGATCATCTAATCCCTCTCATAGAAGCCCAGAATTTGTTCCATGCTGAAAGGTGGGAAACTTTCATAATTATGTAGCCTGTGCTGTTTTCTTCTATTTTCTTGTTTTTGTTTTTGTTTTGTTTTGTTTTAATCTGGGGAGGATGCTAAGGACTCAGGGCTTTGCACACGCTAAGCATGTGTTTTACCACTGAGCTACACCTCCAGCCACAAACTTTTATTTCAATCTTCTAGAATATGGTTCTATTCCACCATTGGACAGTACATTCAGAGTTCTAGAAAACAATAAGGAAGGAAACAGAATTGCTGATTAGGTCCCTGGAGTTACTTCACTCATGGTGCCTATCATTCTGTAAATTCACCACTACTCAGCATCCTTTGCCGGGGAGGTGAGTGAGCAGAAAATATCCCATCCCCAACAGTCTTCTGTCCAATTTTACTAGTCATTGACTATTCCTCTAGGAATCATTTCTTACAGTGGTTGTAAAATTATCAATCTCATTAATGTTGACCTTGCTAGTGGATGTGAACTATTCATCTTCTTGTAGTTTTCATTGATAATTTTAGCATTTCATATCATATTTGGCAATTTTTTATACAGTTGTCATTTCAATAACTCACTCCTTGAAGAACCTGTTTGACCATCTTGTCTATTTTTTTCATGTAACATAATCTTTTTCTTGAAAATTTATTCATATTAGTTTTACATAAATTTAAAAGAAGATTCAATTGTCTTATGTGGATTTTATACAGTTTCTTCCTTTCTACATCTTTCTTTTCAGGCTCAATTGTGTTTGATAAATATAAATACATTAAAATAAATAGGTTAACTTTTTCTTTATCATTTTTTAAATTTTTTGTTTAAGGCTTTGGGGTGGCAATCAGTACAAATCGGGTACAAAGTGATGATGTGATCATAACAAAAGCAAGGAAACAGAGGGGGATTCCTAATCTGAGACATCCCCTGACTAGGATGAGACATGAGGTTAAAATGAAGTCATTAACATTTTTTCTAAAACAGTCTTAAGTCAGAGCCAGCCATCCTACCTCCATCTATATGTCTTCTTTATACACAATTTATTCAGGTCCAGTGTGGGAATGTCCAGATTGTTTAGGTTTCTCTCACTACTTTATTCCAGCTATTATCGCTACATCAAGGAAGCATGTACAGAATATGAGGAATAATTTAGGAGTTTTAAACATAGTGGTGCAGAGCAATAATGAGAGTGGAGTGAAGCATAGTTACAAATAACATTGAGCTAAAAAAAAATCTAGAAAGAGAAAAAAATCTGAAGTGTGGAGATTATATTGATATTAGTGGCTATAAATCTTCAGACACACAAATGATAGATGGTTAAAGGGTTAGAAATCTCTTTTATCATAACACATATTAAACTCTAATTGTCAAATTATTTATCTGTCTTTTCAATGATCTGTTAATTTCTTGGGCACAGAGTCTACATCACCTACACCTGGGTAGCCTCCCCACATACATTTAACGTAATATTCGGCACAAAGAAGTAATTTAATAACTGAAGATTGAGAACACAGTTTTATGAATGAGAGCCAGTGGAAGACAATGAAGTAGAAAGTACAAAAACACCATCCAAAAAAATACAGCATCCAGAAGAAGTAAAAGCAATAAAGTCACCCTTTTATACACAGAGTAAAAGGTTTAGAAGTTCAAGCTCATGTGTAGACATGTCATTCTCACTTATAGAGAAAAATGTGCTTAAAAGCATATTCTGTACATATTTTAATCAAGGTGTTATTGAAATCTATAAAAAACAGGAATTTTGCTCACAAACAATGAATAAGAAATAAGCTATTTCTACTCTAGGAGCAATTAGAATTTATTTTACTATGAAAAAAATTAACAATTGAGTTACTAGTTAAATACCATCCAATTTTTAAGATAACCAATGTGGATTCAAGATCTCATGTTTATGAAGTGATTAGATGAAATCTGACATGAATGCAAAACAAATGAGGAGATAGGCTGCTACATTCATTCAAACTTAAGCCCTGATAGCCTATCATCACAACATAAATTCCTCAATTGAAAGAAACTATATATTGTATGACATTAAACAGAAAATTAATAATAGCAATAAGTTATAGTCCAGAAGCTCCAGGTTAAAGTGTATGTATATGGAGTTCATTTGCTCACCTTAGATACTTAAGTAAGGGCATTAGAGTTCTACTTTGCACATTAGAAACAGGTTATTTTGGAAAATAACTGTTAAACAGTGTTCTCTCTATGTGACAATATATATGAGATTATCAACTTAAGAGGAAGAAAGACTTATTTTTGCTCACAGTTTCAGTCCATGGTCTCTTTGCCTTGTCACTCTGGGCCTGTGGTGAGGTAGAACACCATGTTAGTGACAGCATATGACAAAAGGAGCTGCCCATTTCATGGGGACCAGAAAACAAAGAAAGGAAAACATGCCAGGGTTCCAATGTCCCATTCACGGGACATTCCTTCCACTAAACACCATCTCCTAATGTTCTACCATCTCCCAACAGCAGAAAACCTCCCAATAAGCTGGGGACCAAGCTTTCAACCCATCAGCCTTTAGGGGACATTTAAAATTCAAACCCTAACAAGAACATATACCAAACTATTTAGTATATACTCTCATCAGCTTGTTAGTATCCCTTATAAATCTATGATGGGGAAATTAAACTAAACTATGTTTGAATGTTTTAAAGAATATATGTGAATTTCAAAATACATTTCATAGAAGTACTAGATAAATTTTATATTCATTTAATTTGTTCATTAAACATTTCAATAGCCCCTCACTGAGCCTAACCCTCTCCTAAAAGTTTTGAAGTTACAAATGATTAACAAAATGATAGATGGTGTAAAATGCCATTTTCTCCTTCCATGTGTAATTGTGAAGTCTTTATGCTCCTTCTCATCAAGCTGAGACATGTCCTCAGGATCCCTCTCACCATGGGACTCCAGGCAGCCAATATTATTTGGTGAGAAATGGCAGGCAAGATGCAACTCATTTACCTTTTCTGATGTATGACAGACACCAAAGTAGTTGGAGGTAGTGCCTGTTCCCTAAACGTTTCTGTGTTTTGACAAGACAGTTTTTGATGGTGTGGGCCATGTGTGTTCAGCAAAGGGAAAAGCTTCCTGCAAGCTGGAGCAGGAGCAAAGGTGAATTCAGGTAACTGGTCGACCACTGGATGTTGAAGTATGGCTTAGAATTTAAAGGGAACCAATGTTCTCCCAGAACAAGCAGTAAGAACAAAAACATGGGTAGAGAATTAATGTGCCCTGTATTCAATTTTATGCAAAGTAGTATTTCTTTTAAAAATATATACTGATGTCATTTCTTTAATCCCTATGGAAACAACCAATTCCAGTTTATTTTACTGTGACTGTTCAATAAACATACTTTCTTCATCCATGCAGTCGATGAATTTTAAACTTTAGACATGTTTCCCTTCAGCTTGTGTCTTTGCAGCTAGAATTTAAATTTTCCAGTCTATCACCTCTTATCACCCCTGAGCATTTTATTTGTCATTCTCAGTGCAAGTTGCAAGCACATGGACACTTTCTTGAAAAGAGTAAAGACTGCGATGTTGATAGCTTCCCATGTGCAGACTCAAATGACTTTATGAAGAAGTACTGGTACAATCATCTTGGATGATCTGCTTCATGACCTTTCTTTGCACATATAATCCATCATTAATTCCTCCCTTTATTTATCAAATATTTACTGGGTGGCAACCACCCATAAGATCTTGTCTGAAACATTAGGGTTAAAAGATTAAAAAGATATAACCCTTGCTGGTAAAAACCAAATGAAGACTACAGATACATAAAAAAGACTTTTAAAAGAAAGTTAGTAAAATGCAATCATAGCTATATTCACAGAATGTCTTGAGAGCAATAAACCTAGCATGGGGAAGGAATAAATCAAAGAACACTTCCTGGAAGCCAATGTATCCAGTCCATATCCTGAAGGCTGCAATGATGTTTGCTGGGATAAGGGAGAGGCTTCTGAGTTTCTCTTTTCACAAAGACAGGAACACATGGCTTATCTCAATGGACACTGGTATATGTCTTTTGCTATCACTCTTATTCTGCCTGCAACTCACAACTAAGTTTTGGCCTCTGACCAATAGCCACCCACATTCAAAACTCAGTACCAAACACTCCATATAGAGTTTTGTGCTTCTGATTCACCATGGAGACTGTTACACTGGCCTAAGTTATAATGGTTCGTGGATGATGCAGAAGGAGCTCACTGAGCTGAAAAAAAAAAAGTGACTTACCCAAGATTTGTGTTTCTGCAAATATAGTCTGTGGATTTGTGGCATCAATATCACGATGTTAGAAACTGACCTTCTCAACCTGCACCTCAGACTTAACTGAATCAGAAACTGGACCTAGTCCATCAATCTGTGCTTAACATGCACTGCAGGTATTTCTAGTGTACTTAAAATTTGAGAACAACTTTCCCAGATAAGAACAAATCTCACCATAAAAATAAGCATTGGCTTCCCAAGGCAAATCTGTAATATTTTTAGCAGAAAAGGAAAAGAACTGAGAATGGCCAAAACATCTAGAATAATCAATTAAAAATGACACCTAGACTGGTGCCTTTTCTATATAAGTTCAGCTGTCAAGTATTCAATTTAATTCACAAATACCATATTTAGGAAAAATATAAGACCATGTGTATAAGCCCTCATTTCTTTAAACACTTTACTTATGGAGTTAAGGGAATTTAAAATACATCTTTTTAAAAAATCACATGGCTTTGCTTTTAAATTAAAGACTTCAATTCAATTGCTCCATTATACTCCATTTGTTCTACATTAGAATTTATCCATGCTAAAGAAACCTGAAAATCTATATTTTTCCATTGTACCATTTTAATATTCATTTTAATGACATAATATAAAAATTCCACTTTACTAAGAACATCCACAGCATAAATAGCCAGTAATAAGACATTTTTATTTCAGCAGCAAAAAAAGTACCCTTGTATCACTCTCCCATGGTAGATAAGAGCATCCAAATTAGGTCTTTAGCACAACCTTTGAACTACATCAGTAAAAATAAACATTAACATAAGAAATATATGATGGAAAATCTTTAGCACTCTATGAACAATTAATTCAAAGTGGAATATTGATCTTTAAGATACCTAAAATAAAATGTATAGTAAGCAATTCTGAATAATTCTTTAGCAAAGCCCTCAATTTTACATACTTTAAAGAGACCTAACAGAGGAAGAACTTATTAAACATTCATGCAAATATTTTAAGTGTAAAGCCAGAGAGTTTATTGAGATAGGAAAGTATAAAGTGGGAGAGTGATGCCCCAGATTTGGTGGTGTTACCTCAAGAGAGGGTACCCCTTGATGCAAATCTTGATGATTTAGGTGACAAATTAATAGGGATTCCTAGTCAGACATCCATGATTAGAAAAAAATATTCTTATAAGTGACACTGAAGTTAACTTCTTTTTAGATAGGTAAAGAAGACGCCTTTGCCATTTTGATTCTCTACTGAAAAAAACTGCTCATATATACTTGAATGAAATAAATAGTTGATAGAAAAGTGAAAACCCTGTAAAAAAACACATCATTTGGATAGAGGAACAGGAAAGGGTACCATCTTTCATGAATAAAATGGGGAAATATATATTAATTTTTCTCTCTATTGTTGCTTCTCACCATTGGTGACAACACAAAGGTTAAAAATCTAAGAGAAATGCTGACTTTCCAGTAAGAGACTGGAAAAAAGAAACTTTAAAATTTGAGAATGTGGATGAAATTCTGAAAAGATGAGCATTCAAATTACATGTATAAGTAATTTGAATTTCCTGCTTTACCTCTCAAGGTGGACAACCACAGAACATAATGCATAGCACACACTTTTTTTTTGCGGTACTGGGGCTTGAACTCAGGACCTACATGAATCACTCCAGTAGCCGTTATTTGTGTGTTGGGTTTTTTCAAGACAATATCTTGTAAACCATTTGCCCAGGTTGGATTCAAACTGTGATTCTCCTGAGCACTGCCTCCTGAGTAGCTAGGATTATAAACTTGATCCCCCAGTGACTGGCGTGGCACACATTTTGAGAGCTGAACTACGATATAAATTATTACCCAACTAGCTGAGAGTTTGAGTAGCACCTCCAAGGGGACAGACAGCAACTCTATAGAAAATCCTTTGAAAAGTCAGTGGACATTGCAACAGTCCAGAGTAGGTGTAACAGAATTTGTGGTCTGAATTTGACTGGTTTGCTTGACTACATAAAAATTTCAAAATTCTTCATCTGATTTTAATGAATTCCAAAGTCTCAAAACATAATGTTCAAAGTTCTCAGGATGCAAAGTTCTTTAGTATACAAAGAATCAGGAAAAATTGAGCAATCTTCAAAAGAAAAAGTAATCAATAGATACCAACCATCAATCCAGATGTTGGAATTATAAAGCAAAGACTTTAAAGTAGTTATATAACTATTTTCCATAAGATAGAAAGGAATGCTTTGATGCAAATGGAAAGGTATCATTTTCATTTGAAATGGAAACTCTATTTAAAATGAAAATATAGAATTTGAAAACACAGGGTCCCCAAATTAAAAAAAAAAAAATCTCTGTATAGGCTCAATAGTATATTGGAGATTAAAGAGGACAGGAACACCAAATTTAAAGGTAAATCAATAGATATTATTTAAAATGAGAACAAAAATTAAAAAGAAAAACAGACCTTGGGAACACTATTGAATATTACATAAAGGTCTAACTTGTGTAATAAAGGACTATCAGGAGGAAAGGAAAAAAGAGACTGGTGAAGATAAAATGATAAAAATAAGGGCCAGGAAAATCTTCTAAATTTGGCAAATTACATAAATGTATAGATTAGAGAAGTGTGGAGAGTGCTAAACATGAAAAAGTAAAACAAAACTATGCCTAGAGGCATCATCATGAAACTTCTCAACAAGTAAAAAATGTGAAACAGGCAGAGAAAAGTGACATATTAGAAAGCATTGGAATGGACTTCTAATCAAATATTATGACAGTCAGAAGGCAGTGGAATTATCACTTGTTTTTCCTCTTCCTCCCAGAAGAATCTGTCGGTGCAGAATTCTGTGTCCAGTGAAAATATCCTTCAGGGGTAGAAGCGGGAGAAGAAAGAGGAAGCAAACGGTACAGGAAGGGGAACAGGGTGGGAAATGAAGAGGGAAAAAGCACATTCTCATATGAAAATAGGCTAAGAAAATGAAGATGAGGCAGCAGAAGTAACACTCATCTGAGAAAGCATTATTCTTCTCTTTAAATTTCTTTAAAATATGTATGACTAAAGAAAGCAAAAATTATTACATATTTAGGAGGTCAATATAGATAGATATCATCAAAGAGATAAGTATAAGACAAAAGGTAGAAAAGAGACATGAAAGTCTTCTTTATAAACTGTGAAAAGTAGTGATCTCTAGAAAAACTCTTAAAACCCAAAATGGTCAAAACCCAACAGATAAATTCTGAGCATATTCAAATTGTCCAAAAGAAGGTAGAAAATGGAAAACAGAGGAACAAAAACCAGAGTGGGCAAACAACAAACAATAAAATGGTGGACCAAACTCCATCTACTACAATAATTGCATTACATGAAAGTGAATTAAATGACCAGTTGAAAGAAAGGAATTGTCATATTGTACTTTAAAAACAAAGATTCTATTTAAAGGAAATCTACTTTGAATGTATTGATAGAAATAGCATAATAGTAAAAGAATGAAAAAACCTACAGAACAAATCAAAAGACAGCTCTAGTTAATATACTATATATTACAAAGTAGATTTGATAATCCATTTACTTACTTTTATAAAGTTAAATATAAGTTTACCACTCCAACTACTAAGTGTTCATTGAAGTGATATGAGGAAACACAGGCCTTAAATTTTTTTATGC
Organism: Castor canadensis; assembly: GCF_047511655.1. Lineage (NCBI taxonomy): Eukaryota > Metazoa > Chordata > Mammalia > Rodentia > Castoridae > Castor > Castor canadensis. Next base: position 33,948,591 of record NC_133404.1, on the reverse strand, counting down.
AAATGTTTTTAAAAGACTTTTTTGTAACTTCCTTAAGAAATCCAAATGCCCCTTGATTAGGTAATAAATAAACTATGGAATTTGGCTAAATATGATTCTATTAAATGAATATGATTGAACTTTTGAAACTTGGAACAACATGGATTAATCCCAAATGCATTATGCTAAAGAAATCAGATTCAAAAGGCCTTCTGATACATGATTACATTTACATGTCATCTAAATAAAACAAAACTCTAGCTGTGGAGAGCACATAGGTAAGGGCTAGTAGTAGGGGAGGAGGGAACTATATTGACTTATAAGGGACAAGAGAAAATGTCACACTACTCTGTATCTTGATTGTGCTGATGGTTGCAGGATTCATAGCACAAGTCAAATGTCAAATAACTGAATACCCAACAGAGTGACTTTTATTATGTATACATTTAAAATAAATTTTTAATTTTTTATGAAGAAGATATTTGATATGAATGGAAAAGTCAGGCTTATACAGAAGAAGAAGACAGAACATATGGAACAGGGTATTAATACTTGCTGGTGGCTCAAGTGGTAGAGCGCCTGCCTATCAAGCGTGAGGCCCTGAGTTCAAACATCAGTGAGGCCAAAAGAAAAAAGAGATACAAATATTCTAATATGTTCAAAGCAAATTTTCTTTAAAAATAAGAATTATGTATGTATATCCAAGGGCATATCAGTAAAAAAATCTACATTCAATCACATAAATAAATTTCTATTTTGGCTCTGGTAGAAACATGCCACTCATTCTTTGTAATTTTATTGTCATACATTTTATTTCAACCTATGTTTTAAATCCTATCTTATATTTTAGTATTTTGCTAAGGACAATGAATTAGCCTTATTATAAATATACATATTCAATATATACCACTAAAATATGTATATATATATATATATATACATATATATATACACATATATATATATATATTTAGCCCTATTTATATCACTTCTGGCATTTTTGTTTCTTTGTATAGCTCCAAATTTCCATCTGATATTTTCTTTTTAAAGAACTTCCTTTACTATTTCTCATAGTACATATCTCTGGGAATGTATTTTCTTACCTTTCTTGTTCCAAAAATGTATTTATTTTGCCTTCATCTTTGAAAGATATTATTACTGTTATAAGAAAAAGCTAGCTAGAGTAACTAAGAATGGAATTAGTAACTAATTCCATTCCTACAGAATTCTAGGGGTTTTTCTCTTTCAGTACTAGAAAGTTACTGCTCTATTGTCTTCTGACTTACATAATTTTTATGTGAATTCTTCTATAATGCTTATACATGTTTTCCTCAAAATAATGTTTATTTTAATCTAGCAGCTTTACTTTACTTTTGGTTTTCATCAATTTGACTATAAAATGCCTACTTTTTTCGTTTTCCATCCTATTTATTTGTGCTTGAGTTTCTCTGGGATTCTTCAATCTGTGATTTGTTGTCATTCATTAATTTTGTAAAATTGTCAGCTATTACCTTGTGAGATATTTTCTGTGACCAATATCTCTGATTTTTACCTCATATTCTCTCATAGCTTGATATATTCTTTTTTTCCATTCTGTTTTCTCTTTGTAATTATATTGGGTAATTTCTATTGAACAATAATTAAGTTAACTGATCCTCTCAGATGTGTCCAGTGAGCTCACAAAACTGACAAGAGAAATTTTCATTTTTATTATTTTCTAAAATTTCTAGAATTTCAATTTGACTTTTAATAATTTCGTATCTCTGCTAAAATATCTCTTCATTTACATTGTCCACCATTATTCTGGACCCTGTAGCATTCTTTTCACAATTTTTTTTAAATTCCTGCTGTCTTTAGGTCTGTTTTTACTAACTGCTATCTTTTGTAAGTCAGTACTTATATTTTGCATTGTTTGGTTTGAATGTCTCAAAATTTTTATTGAATAGTAGGCATTTTCTGTAAATTTAAAATGTAGCGATTGAGTCAAATAGCATTTAGGATCATAATTATTCACATATTTTCTCTGGTTATTACAACGTGAGTTGAGCCAAAGTGGGAAGACAGTAAGCTTGATTTGGCATTTGTTCCTATAGTTTTTCTCAAGGCACTTCAGACTACAAGAATAATAGGGGTCGCCAGACACAAGAGGAGTCTGCACTTACCCATCAACTTTTTTTCCTCTGCATAAACTAGGTACTCACAAGAAATACTGTTGGTAGGACAGGAGACAGGAAAGAACCCAGGAAAGAGACAAGAGAGGACTGATAGAACACCATTACTTTGTGCTTGATAAAAGGCTTCAGCATTTCTCACTACCCCAATTCCACATTAACTTTGGGCAGTCCCTCTACATAACTGCAATAGAAGGATCCTTCCATGCTTTCGAGCTTTCTCTAATACTAAACTCTGGTTCATCACTCAATGCTTGACTTGTCGTATGGCTACAAGGGTAGTATTGATCCCCCTGGTCCAGACTCAGTCTTTTTAAAATTATTATTATCATATTGCTATTGTACTGGGTGTACATTTACAAAAGTTCTTACAATATATCATAGTTAAATTCACCCCCTCCATCATTCTCTTTTATCCTCCTCTCCTCATTCCTGAAATAGTTTCAACAGGTCTCATTTTTCCATTTTCATATATGATTACATAATAGTTCCACCACATTTGCCCTCCTACACCCTTTCCTTATATCCTCTCCTCTCCCACTGGTACCAATCCCAAGACAGAACCTGTTTTTTACCTTCTGATGTCAAATATACCCAGAAGAAAAAGAGCAGTCTCCCCTTCTGTCTGATGTTCCCAGTTATTCCATACTGTCACCTTAGCCTTCACTTGATCTGTAATAATTCATTAAAAATTCAACTACCTTATTTTCACATATTTTGAAAGACATCCCTTCTTCTACCTGTGTTCAATCAAAGGTGAAACAGCTGGTGGGCTCTATCTCTGTGTAAAGAGTCCTAACTTTCTGGATTTTAAGTCATTTGTTTACCTATTGACCTCAGCTTTCTGATGGGGTCTAGAAAATCTGGGATTTTGTAGCTTTGCCAGCTATTTCTCTTGGTTAAGATAAGAATGGCTTTCTACTGTCACTTTTCACATTCCAACTGGATGAACTCCATTCCAAAGTTAGTTTTGAATCATTATACTTCCCTTCCTGTAAACCACCCAAAAATCAAGACAACAAAAACAACAAAAACTGAAACTCAGCTATCAGTTTTAAGTGTGACAATCAACAAATAGAAAAATCTCACACACTACAAATCATGAGTAATTCTATTTCTTAATTTAAAACAAATAAAATCAACAAAAATAAGATAGTTGATGACATATAAAAAAGGCAAAACTACATTGGAGTCTTGTAGATTTAAAAAGTATTAAGATACATAAAAACAAAACTAATTCTACGTGTATTTTGTTTTTAAAATGCTATAAAAGTTACCTTTGAGACCAAGAAAACTGAATATTGTCCATCTATTAAATAGTATTGTCAATATTGTTATAGTATTTTTAGTATTGCTATGTCTCTTAGATGTCACAAGGTTATTATGCTTATTAAATGGAAAGTTGCTTACATTGAGAAGATGCATCCTGAAATACTAATCAATAAATGTCTTCTGATATCTGTGGCTTAATTTCAAATGCTTCAGCCTGCCCCAATTGTGTAAAGTGAAAAAAATAAGAAAAGGGTATCATGAAGGGTATCATGCCGTTTAACATACACGTCTTCACAATTTGTATAGGTTTGAATTTGTTGGGAAAGTAGTTGGGGAAGCTTTTTTCAAAAGTTTTGTTTTTAGGCTCATTTCTAGAATCTTTTATGACTAATAAAAGTCATAATTATCCTGTTTTAAATTAAAAAAATATAAAGGGAGAATATCATCCAAAGAAAATGACCTGTGAAAGTATAACTTGAGAAAAACATGGTCTAAACAGATTTTGGGCAGGCCAGCACAGTGGCTCACATCCATAATCCCAGCTACTTGGAAGTGGAGATCAGAAGAATTGTGGTTTGAGGCCAGCCTGAACAAAAGGTTCACAAGACCTCATCCCAGCCAATAAAAACCTAGATGAAGTGGCATGTACCTGCCATCCCAGCTAAGCAGGAAGACTGAATAAGAAGATCAAAGTCCAGGCCAGCTAGGGCATAAACACAAGACCCTATTAAAGAAACACCTAAATCAAAAAGAGCTGGGGACATGACTCAAGTGGTAGAGCACCTGCCTAGCAAGCAAAAAGCACTGATTTCAAACTCTAGTACTACCTTGGAAAACAAAAAGAGAGGTTACGGGCAAAAGATACAGGGTTGCAGTGACTTCCATATGAGTTAACACTGTTTTTTATTTTATTTTATTTTTTGCTGAAACACCCATAAGCAAAAGATAGAAAAGAAATGAGAATAAAAATATTGGCTTCAGTTTGTTTTTTTATAAAGAGTTATAACCACTGAGGCAAAAAGCATAAGTGTAAGTGCCACATGGACATATTAACAAGTATGTCTGGGAGAATCTACCCAACAAATGCTGACCCCTGAAAGGCTATGCTAGGGATGCACATTATGTGGGATATTTTTCCTTTTTGTCACTATGACAAAGTGAAGGCAGATAAGGGACCTATGGCAAAATAATCTTATCATATCATTACCCTATTTAAAATTCATGGGGGACTCTACCACACCATGATAAAATATGAATTATCCAGCTTGCCTAACAGAATTTCCATAGGATATTCCTGCTCTACATTTTATCTCTTTCCTACTGATTCTTCCTTCCAAATCGAACAGCTTGTTACCTCAAATAAGCCAGACATTCACAGACCTGTAGACTATGCAGATTTCCTTGTCAATGTCATTGACCACCCTGTCTAGCTACTCAAGTCATTCTCAGCTCTCTGAGCTACGCTCAGTCATGGTCACTCTTTCACAAAGATTTTTCCCTGGATTTCCTCACTATGATGAGCACTTCTCCCTCTGAATATTTATATATATATAAAGCACTGGGGTTTGAACTTAGGATCTGACACTTACTTGGCAGGTGCTCTACCACTTGAGCCATTCCACCAGCCCATTTCTGTGATGAGTTTTTTCAAGATAGGTGTCTCAAGAACTATGTTCCTGGGGTGGCTTGGAACTGTGATCCTCCTGATCTCTGCCTCCTGAGTAGTGAGGAATACCAGCACCAGGCTTCATTTTAAAAAAATTTTTTTTTGGCATTTCTGGGGCTTGAACTCAGGGCTTTACACTTGCTAAGCAGGCATTCTACCACTTGAGCCAGTCCTTCAACCCCCTTCTGTGTATTTCTTCTAACATTTCAGTGACCGCACTGAAATTATGTGAATACAGTTACTCCTCCAAAGCCAGGAAAATGCTTTATATGTTCTGCATTAATCATTTCTAATATGGGAAAGTGTTGACTCCTAAATCCTTAAGTGCTTGCTTGCTACAATATCTTGGGTTGTCCACTTATGATGGTAGATGATGGTGCATGAGCTAACACAGTAAAGAAACAAACTCAAAAGTGAGTTTTGCCAGTATGGAAAAGGATGACCATTCTAATGACAAATACACATTAGATTCACTAAACAGGAACACACATATGATTTGATGCCAAAAAATTAAAATAAAATAAGCTTCTTTGTATTAATAAGCCTTTTTTGCTCTCTTGAGGAGGGGAATAGAGAGTATATGTGCTGTAGGGAATTGATTAGATTAACTCAATGATCTAAGGCTGAATCATCCCACAATGGTCTTCTGCAGGCTGGAAGGCCAGGGACATCAGTGCCTATTCAACTGTAGAAGCTGGAAGTCTCAGATAAAACAAGGAGACCAAAATCTGAAGGCTTGGACGCTCCCTAGAGAGTTGCTGGTTCAAGTTAACATTCTAGGACTGAAGAATCTGAAGTCTGTTATCTGCAGGCTGTGGCAGCATAAAAAACTATTCTGCACCCTCTCTAGAAGAGAACAGTGTTATCTGGATAGTGCTTGCATCACCTTCTTCTGCTGTGTGCTCATCCTGGCCCCCAGCCTGTTGGATAACACACCCACAATCATGATGGGTCTTCCTCTTTCACTTCACTGACCCAATGACATTTGTCTCTGGAAACATCTTCACAGACACACCCGGATGTGGACCTTACCAGTTTTTGATGTATCTCTCAATCTGTTCAAGTTGACAATCAAGATGAACCATCACACCCCGAGTCACCAAAACAAATAGATTTTATTTTCACAATATCAAAAGCAATCAAAATATGAATAAGAATGCAATTGTGCACTTTACTTGATTATGTATCTAAATATCCAAAAATATTATTTAGTATAAAAACAACACATAACATTTTTAATATTTCTAAGACTTTTTAAAGCCTCAGAGTGGTTCTGTAACACCTGACCCAGATGTAAACCTCAGCATCACCTCGAAGCTTGATGGCCATGCAGATTCTTGGGCCCTAGGCAAGACCTACTGAATCAGAACACACATTTTAATGAGACCACTAGGTGAGCACATATGCATTAAAATTTGAAAAACACAGCTCTAAAAGATACCAGGTATCTGGAAAAAAATCCAAGTTTGACTAAGCACCTTTGTGGAAAAACAAATTTCACATTGTTCTTTGGCAGTGTCAACTCAACAGTTACAGCCTACATTCCTAACACACGAGATTGCTGATAGCGTGTGTATCCATCTTGTATCCGTGTTATCAGGCATCCATGCTTGTCTGCATCTGCTGTCCCCAGATAAAGTTAGCATTTTTGAAATGAGTAGCCATATCAATCTATTTACACTCACATAATAGCTAGTGTTTATTTTCTTGCTGTGGAGGAATGTGTGTGCATCCACACGCTTCCACTTGACTTCAGAGTCTCTTCATTTTTTTTTTTTTTTTCAATTCTAAGAAGGAGAATTTAAGATGTATTTTGGCAGGGAATCCACTGGAGTTTAGGACATTAAAAATTAAGAGGAAAGAATTAGCTCAGGTGAAACAGCTGTTTCCATGTGAGTTCCTTTTTTGTACCCATGCTTTCTGAAATTAACTTCAGTTTTGCTCTTCACTTATAATTTGAAATGCAAATGATAAAGTTATTTAAATTCCTAGTGATTATGCTGGGCTTTTAAAAAAAAAGAATAAAGCATCTTTTACTCAAAGACTTGAAGTGTAATAACCTGTTTAGAATGGAAAAAGTATGTTCAACAGTTAATAAAAACAGTTCCTTTTGCAACTAAAAAACATCCCTATGATTTGACACTCATTGTTTCTCCCTTAAAATATATGTGTGTACCTTAGCCAAGGAGGATTTTGGTAGCTTGACTACAGATAAATTCTTCCACAGGTTAACAGACAAACCTATAGAAGCTAGGCATGGTGCTGTGTGCTTGTAGTCCTAGCTACACACGAGGCAAAGTTATGTGATTGCAGTCAAAAGCATGAGACCCTGTCTGAAAAACAGACTAAAACAAAAAGGACTATAAGGATAGCTCCACAGATAGGGTACTTGCCTTGCAAGCACAAGGCCCTGAGTTTAAATCTCAGTACTGCCCCCAATAAACAAAACAAAATACCAACAAGGAATCAAACAAAAAACTGTCACTGCTCCTACCAATTCAAAAAACAAAAGTATAGGGATGAAAATAAATTTTAAGTATAATTATTATACCAAACATATTTCCTATAGTGCAGTTTTATATTTTTTTTAATTTTTTTATAGACTTAGATTAATAGATTAAGTTTCAATGCTCCTATTGACCCAATTCTTTTTTTTTTATTCATTTATTCACATATGCATACATTGTTTGGGCCATTTCTCCCCTCTGCCCCCCACCCTCCCTCGCTTCCAGGCAGAACCTGTTCTGCCCTTTTCTCCAATTTTGTTGAAGAGAAGACATAAGCAATCATAAGAAAGACAAGGCATTTTTGCTAATTGAGATAAGGATTGCTATACAGAGAGATTCCTAGCATTGCTTCCATGCACAAGTGTGTTACAACCCAACTTGATTCATTTCTACCTGACCTTTTCACTAGTTCCTGATCACCTTCCCATATTGACCGCTGTCACTTTAAGCTTTCTGTATTAGCTCCTCTGCAGTGAGGACATCAAATATTATGTTTTGGGTTTCCTACCTCTCCCCATAAGTCCTGTATGTGCTCTCCTCTTAGCGTGTGACCCAAGTCCAACAACATTGCTGTATTTGCCCTAGATCTAAAGTCCACATAATTCTTAAACTTAGAGTTAAGAATACAATGCATCTGCTCATTTATACTAATTCAATTGAATCCATATGCTATGGTAGATTTATGGGTAGAAGTTAGGGGATTATCATTTGTGTTTTGATTTTTTTACATTTTAGTATTGTAGCATATTAGGTTTAAAATAGTCATAAGTCTAAAAAATGAAAATGATAATTTATTCACTTAGGTTTTACACAAAATGCAAATATTCTTCTCCAATTTCTAGTGTAATAATCTTTGGTTCTACCCAAAGTGCTATCTTGGTCCTACTGGTTTCTGTGACTTACAGGCTTTCCTTTGAAAATGAATAGGGAATTGCACAAGGCAAAAATAATTAAGAGAATCAAAGATTTAAATAACTAATGCTTTGGTAATACATTAATTGAAAAATATCTTACAAGAATGATGAAACAAAGAAACTGTATTGAAAAAAATCTTACTTTCCATATTAGGATTCATTCAAAAGAAAAGGGGTATCTATCTCCTTGCATGAATGCAATTCCATATTTGATTTTCTGAGAACATGGTCATCTAAGAGGGATATAGCCAGTTTGTTCATGTAAATCTACACCTAATAAAAATATGAATTTCATAATCAACAATCAAGAGAAATCTCAGCTCTGCCCTTTACTATATTTTTAATTGGGGACTTATTTTTTGAGTAAGTGACTGACTTTTTAAAAAAGATATTTGGCCAGACGCCAGTGGCTTACTCCTATAATCCTAGCTACTCAGGAGTCAGAGATCAGGAGAATCACAGTTCAAGGCCAGCCCAGGCATAGAGTGTAAAAGACCCTATCTTGAAAATATCCAAAACAAAAAAGGGCTGGTGGAGTGGCTCAAGTGGTAGATTGTCTGCTCAGCAAGCCAAATTTCAAACCCCAATAGAGCCAAAAACTAAAACTAAATAAAATGAAAAGGAATTTAGCTTGCAGATAAAACAATTTTGCAGTTCTACCAACTAGAAAAAGGAGTAAGTAGAACCAGTCAGAGATGATGCAAGAGAAATGCCATTTCATACACCAGCCTCTAGTTTGGTAAAACAGAGAGCATAGTCTCTATGATGCATACAGTCTGCTCCCGTGTATTATTCTACTAAAATACTACCTAAATTGTAATTATGTCTTCAAAAATTGAGATTATTGAGCTAAGTTATTATGAGTATAGATAGTAATGGAACTGTTTTCCTGGTTTTAACAATAACCACCACTGCCCCCTTTCTAGGAGCAGATGGTCTAACTCCCAGCATCTTCATCCGCCCTTCTTCCCCCTTTTTTTTTTCATAGTACTGGGGTTTGAACTCAGGATTTCGCTCTTGCAAGAAAGGCACTCTACCACTTGACCCACACCTCACCTCTTTTTATCTCTGCTTATTTTGGAGAACAGGTCTTGCTTTTTGCCTAGGCTGACCTCAATCCTCTTAATTTATTTATACTTCCCACCATTGCTGGCATGACAGGAACATGCCACTACACCCTACTTTTTTCTATTGAAATGGGGTCTTGGGAATTTGTTTGCCTGGACAAGTCTAGAGCTATGTTCTTCTCAAGCTCATCCTCCCACATAGCTGGGATGACAGGGGCTATAGCACCCATAGCTATTGGTTGAGATGGGGTCTCATGAATGCTTTACCTGGCCTTATCTGGAGCCATGATCTTCCCAATCTCAGTCTCCTAAGTAGCTAAGATGACAGGCATGAGCCAAGGGCACCCAGCTTTATTCTCTCTTGCTTTGGTCCACAGAGCTTCTATTTTTAATGGTTTGTAGCAGCTTTACACATTTCCTCTTCTTTTTAAGAAGTTTTCTGGTCACCCCATGTTCCAGTGGCTATACAACCTAACCTCCTTTCAACTTCTCTGGAAGCAGTTTCACTCAATATTACTATTAATCTTTTTTACATGTTTTAGATTTCCATGAGATCTGTGATATCACAATTGGTGCCTGCTCTGGTTGGTCTTATCATTTCAATGTTAAAGAAAATAATCCTTCAAGATAACCTTGTCCTTTCAAACTGTTCTGTCAATAACACATTTTTGAACACTTACTTTGCTCAAAATAGAGTTTTAAGCACTGGAATGGGAGAACATGGAGGAACAAATAAAGCAGAAATAGGGTATACTTCAAGATGCCTATGGTCTGATGTGAGGTTAAAATATACACCAATACCTTCAAGATGGTGCCATTATGTGTTTTGAATTTAGTTATAAATTGAAGGGAGAGGTGTAAAACTTGGAAGAGAAATTTATATAGTTTACACACTTTTACATTTGTTAAAGTGTGTTTTAAAATGTTGAATGTAGTCTGACTTCCAGAACATTGTATGAGATCTTGAAAAGAATAGGTATTCTGCTGTTGTTGGATGGAGTACTCTATAAATGCCAATTAGATCAGATTGATTGATAGTGGTCTTCAGACCATCTATATTCTTACTGATTTTCTACCTGCTTGACCTATCAATTACCAACAAAAGAGTGTTCAAGTCTCCTACAAAAGAGGGGATTTGTCTGTTTCTCCTTTCAGTTCTATCAGTTTTTGTCGCATGTATTGTAATATTCTGTTGTCGAATGCATGTATGTTTTGGGTTGCTAATTTTTTTTGCAGCATTGGCCATTTTATTATGTAATGCTCCTATTTATCCTTGATAGTATTCCTAGTTTTGAAGTCTAAAATTAATTTAACCCTTTCAGTTCCCTCTTGATTAGTGTTTCTATGATCTTTCTCCATCCCTTCAATATTAACCTTTCTGAGTATAAAGACCTAGTCTATTACAATATAAATGCTCAAAACAGGCCTCTTTTAGACAACATATAGTTTGATTTGTAAAATCCACTCTGACATATAAATAATGTATTTAGAACATTCAGATTTTAAGTGAGCATAGGTGTGGTTGGGATAATATTACCATCTGTGTATCTGTTTTCTATTTGGTCAATTTGGTCTTTTTTCTTTTTATTAGCATATAATAACTGGAGGGGGAATACATTGTGACATTTACCTGTGTATTCATAATATATCTTAATTAGATTCAGCACCCCCATCCTTCTGTCTCATCCTCCCTCCACTCATTCTCAGAATAGTTACAATAGGTTTCATTTTTATATTTTCAAACATGACTACATAACATTTTATCATATTCACCCTCCTACACCTTTTCCTTATATCCTCTCTCCATTCATCAGTTTTAGGGCTGGTGGTATCCAAATCTTGGCTATTGTGAACAGTGCTGCAATAAACATGCATGTAAAAATGGCTCAATTGTATCCTGGTTTAAAATTCCTTCAAGTATATGCCAAGGACTGGTACCCCTGTATCAAATGGTAGGTCTATTTTTAGTTTTTTGAAGAACCTCCATACTCTTTTCCACAGTGGTTGCACAAATTTACATTCCCTCCAACAATGCATAAGGCTTCCTTTTTCCCCAGAATCCTTGCCAGCATTTGTTGCTGTTCATTTCATTGATGACAACCATACTTAATGTAGAATTTGCATTTGCACTTCCTGTGTAGCCAAGGATGTTGAACATTTCTTTGTGTATTTATTGGCCATTTGTACTTCTTTTAAGAATTTCCTATTCAGTTCATTTGTGCATTTATTCAATGGATTGTTGAGTCTATGTGGGATTACCTTTTGAGCTCCTTGTATATTCTGGTTATTAATACCTTTTTAGATGTATGGCTGGCAAAGATTTTCTCGAGTTCTATAGGATATCTCTATACAGTCCATACCTCTAAACAGTCTAGAGACTGTTTCCTTTGCTGTGTAGAAGCTTTTTAGTTTGATGCAGTCCCATTTGTCTATTCTTTCCCTTAACTGCTAAGCTACTGGAGTCCTACTCATAAAGTTATTATGTATGTTTATATTTCTCAGTATGTTCCCTAATCTTTCCTGGTGCATTTTTACAGTTTCAGAGCATACATTAAGATCTTTGGGCTCTGGAGATCCAAGATAGTGGTTAGCAGGATGGGAAGGAGCCAAACTCTCAGTGAAACAAGGCAGAAAAAGTAACAAAGGCTGAGAGCAGGGGTGGGATGACAAGCCAACCTCCTAAAATGGGGCATGGTTGATCACTGAGCTAGTCTCGTGGACTGAGGGCTGTACCTAAAACTCAATTGCCCCATCTTACTGGGGGAGGAGCTGACTAGACTGAGTTGCAGATGTAGAGCAACTCAGCTGACTCCTGGTGGAAAACAACAGCTGACCACCTTGCACTAAATGGCAGTTAGTTACCTCAGGTCCAAATTGCAACCTGCTTTGTGGACAGAAAGAACAAAATACTGCTCACAAACCAGCCACCTGGTGAGACCACTTCAGGGCTTCCTCTTGCAAGATCCACTTGATCTTGTGGGATGGCCCAAAAGATCAAGGAAACCAGGAAAAAAAAAAAAGAAAAGAAAAACCTACAGCTATCTCCACCTGAAGCTGTCTGACAAGACGGCTAGCTCCCTTCCCCACAAAGCCCAGAATAACAAGCACCAATACCAGGATTGGACACCAAAGGAATAAGTCCAGAACTTTTACAGAACAAACTGAACTTTTTGTTTTTGCTGTACCTGTTTTTTTTTCCTATATTATTAACTTTACCACCACTATTCTCTTATCCCTATGCTTACTTCCTGCACTTTCCCTCCTTTTCTTGTGCTACAATATATTGCTCTCCCTCCCAACTAATCTTTCTGCCCCTTCTTGTCCATTCACTCCCTATCTTTGCCCCCGATCCTCCTCCAACCTGTCACCACACTACCCCGCCTTCTTACACACTTACAACCTGCTGACTAGCTTACTCTACCAACTGTACACACTCCAGCACTCTGCAATCCCTGACACAAACACTCTCTACTACAACAGCAGAAACACGTCCAAACACACACAAGGACAACAAAACCCAGCAGCCGCTATACCTCTTTTCCCACCTTCCTTTGTTTGCCCCCTCCTTTTAGTCCCACCTTTTCCAATTACCCAAGTTTCTATCTCTAGGCAAACAACAATTACCCCCCGAACTCCCATGGTTTATAGATATTATCACCAAGGGATTTTATATATAATAGATAGACAACTGACCTAGCATTGAACTTGTGAATTTGATATTGCTAATTTACACCTCCAGGCCAGGGACAGAAAGAAAACATCAACCAAGCTAACAACTAAGTCACCATGCAAAAATTAAATCAAGGGAAAGAAAACAAACAATTAAAACTGCCAAGTAGCCAATCAAGAACATACCTGCACAGCTCCTATTGGAACAATGAGGGGAAGAAGAAGGGACAGAAACTAGACTCTTCAAAAAAAAAAAAAAAAAAAAGGAGGATTCAGTGGGAAATGAAGAAAATGGATACCCAGTTCTTACTCCAACAAAACAATGATAAATATCACTAATGAGCCAGTAAAGACCACAAACAATCCCTCAAAGAGGAAATCATGGAAGAGGTCACTAAGAAACTCAGGGAAAAGATACTAGGCATGGTTAACCAGAAAGTACAAGATGCACTCAAGAAATTTCTAGACACCACAAATAAAGAACTTGAGAAGACACAGAAACAACTAAAGGAACTCAGAGAAGACTTCAGCAAATACCAAAGTGAAACAAAGAACACTATAAAAAGAGAGATATATGAAATAAAGAAGACAACACAAAATATACAAAAAGAGTTGAACAAAGATATGGGAAATCCTCAGAAAAAAAGAATCAAACAGAAATCTTGGAAATAAAAAGTCCCTTTAGTCAATGAAAAAACACAGTAGAAGGTCACTCCAGCACACTAGAACAAGTGGAAGACAGACTCTCAGAAGCTCAAAGATAAAACAGAAAGTAAAGAAAAAGCAGAAGAACTCTTAGTCAAACAACTCAAGAGCTGTAAAAGGAATATGTAAGAGCTCAGTGACTCCATCAGAAAACCAAATCCTAGAATCATAGACATTGAAGAGGGAGAAGAGCTACAAGCCAAAGGAATATACTATATATTCAATAAAATAATAACAGAAAATTTCCCAAACCTAGAGAAAGATTTGCCCATCCAGGTACAGGAAGCCTCTAGGACACCAAACAGACTTGACCAAAATAGAATCTCTCCACAGCATATTATCGTTAAAACAACTAGCACAGAGAACAAAGAAAGATAATGAAGGTTATAAGAGAAGGAACAAATAACGTATAAAGGTAAAACCATCAAAATATCAATAGATTTCTCAAAAGAAACCTTAAAAACAAGAAAGGCATGGACTGAGGTGTTCTGGGCACTGAATGAGAATAATTTCAACCCTAGGATACTCTACCCAGCAAAACTATCATTCAAAAATGACATAAAAGTCATTTTAATAATGAAAAGGAAATTTAATAAAAGTCTTCCATAACAAACAAAAACTAAAACTACATATGACCACCAAGCCACCACTACAGAAGATTCTACAAGGAATTATACACACAAAAGATGAAGTAAACAAAACCATTATAAGATGGGTAGTATTAAACAGCAGGAGAAGAAAAGACAAGTAATCAGAGAGTAGCATTGATTTGGCTTCACACACTTAAGTCCTTAAACAATGAAAAACAACTAAAAGGCAGGACTCACCATATACCTATCGATATTTACACTGAATGCCAATGGACTCAACTTCCCTATCAAAAGACACTGTTTGGCAAGCTGTATTAAAAAGGAAGATCCAACAATCTGTTGTTTACAAGAGACCCACACTTTTGACAGAAATAAACACTGGCTTAGGTTGAAAGGCTCAAACGAGATTTACCAAACTTATGCTTCTGAAAATAGGCAGGAGTAGCAATACTTATATCATCCAAAGTAGACTTCAACCTTACATTGGTCAAACAAGACAAAGAAGGTTACTTCATACTAATAAAAGGGGCAATATATCAAAATAACAATTATCAACCTATATGCACCCAATGTTAGTGCACCCAACTTCATCAAACATATATATAGCTCCCAATACAGTGATAGTGGGAGACTGTAATACACCTCTATCACCAATAGTTAGGTCACAAAAAATCAACAATGAAATCCTAGACCTAAATAACACCATAGATCAAATTGACCTAACTGATATCTACAGAATATTTCATCCAACAACATCACAATATGCATTCTTCTCAGCAGCCCATGGAACTTTGTCCAAAATAGGTCATATCTTAGGGCACACAGCAAGCCTCAGCAAATATAAGAAAATTGAAATAGCCTCCTGCATTTTATCTGATCACAATGCAATAAAACAAGAACTCAACAACAAAAATGGCAGCAGAAAATTCACAGACAATTGGAGGCTAAACAACACATTGCTCAACCATCATTAGGTTGAAGGAAAAAAGTTCCTGGAATTTAATGAAAATTAAAACACAACATATCAGAGCCTATGGGACACAGCAAAGGCAGTCCTACGAGGAAAGTTTATAGCCATGAGTGCATATATTAAAAAGACAGAAAGATCTCAAATAAATGACCTAATGCTACATCTCAAACTCCTAGAAAAACAAGAATAAGCAAAACCCAAAACAAGCAGAAGGAGAGAAATAATAAAAATAAGGGCCGAAATCAAGACCAAAAAAATCATACATAGAGTCGACCAAACAAAAAGCTTATTCTTCAAAAAAGTAAACAAGATTGCCAAACCCCTGAAAAATCTAACTAAAATGAGGAGGGAAAAAAATACAAATTAGTAAAATCAGAGAAATGAAAAAGGAGAGATAACAACAATCAAACAAATCCAGGGAATCATCAAGGACTACTGTGAGAGCCTATATTCAAATAAATTGGAAAATCTTGAGGAATTGAAAAAACTTCTAGATACTTATGACCATCAAAAACTGAACCTAGAGGATATTAACCATCTAACAAGATCAATAACATCTAATTAAACTGAAACAGCAATGAAGAGTCTCCTAAAAAAGTAAAGTCCAGGACCTGACAGATTCTCCACTGAGTTCTACCAGACTTTTAAAGAAGAACTAATATCAACACTCCTTAAACTTTTCCATGAAATAGACAGGGAAGGAACACTGCTTAACTCATTCTATGAAGCCAGTATTACACTCCTCCTAAAACTGGACAAGGCCACATCTAAAAAGTACAACTAAAGGCCCATCTCCTTAGTGAACATTGATGCAAAAATCCTCAATAAAATAATAGCAAGCCAAATCCATCAGAAAGATCATTTGACATGACCAAGTTGGCTTCATCCCAAGGATGCAGGGGTGGTTCAACATATGCAAATCATTAAATGCAATGTAGCACATTAATAGAAGCAAAGACAAAAACTGCTTGATCATCTCAATAGAATAGATAATATTCAACACCATTTCATGATAAAAAACTCTAAGGAAACTAGGAATAGAAGGAATGCACCTCAACATTATAAAGGCTATATATGACAAACCTATAGCCAACACCATACTTAACAGGAAAAACTAAAATGATTTCCCCTGAAGTCAGGAACGAAACAAGGGTGCCCACTCTCCCCACTCCTATGCAACATAGTTCTGAAACTCATAGACAGAGAGATGAGGCAAGAAGAAGAAATAAAAGGAATACAAATAGGTAAAGAAGTCATTAAACTATCCCTATTTGCAGATGACATTGTATTACACCTTAAAGACCCAAAAACTCTTAGACATCAACAGAAAAGTAGCAGGATACTAAATCAACTTACAAAAATCAGTAGCCTTTCTATACACCAACAATGAACAGATTAAGAAAGAATATAGGAAAACAATTTCATTTACAATAGCCTCAAAAAAAATCAAATACCTAGGAATAAACTTAACAAAGGATGTAAATGACCTCTACAGGGTAAACTATGAACTACTGAAGAAAGAGATCAAAGAACACTACAGAAGGTGGAGAGATCTCCCATGCTCATGGATTGGCAGAATCAACATAGTAAGAATGGCTATACTACTAAAAGCAATCTACATGTTCAATGCAATTCCCACCAAAATCCCAATGACATTCATCACAGAGATTGAAAAATCTGCCCTGAAGTTCATTTGGAAACACAAAAGACCATGAATAGCCAAGGCAATATTGAGCAAAAAGAACAATGCTGGAAGTATCACAATACCTGACTTCAAACTATACTACAGAGCCATAGCAATAAAAACAGCATGGTACTGGCACAAAAACAGATATGGAAATCAGTGGAACAGAATAGAGGACACAGATAAGAATCTACATGGTTACTTCCACCTAATTTTTAACAAAGATATCAAAAACATATGGTGGAGAAAAGACAGCCACTGAGCTACATCCCAGCCCTTCAACAAATGTTGCTGGGAAAAGTGGTTTCTGCTTGCAGAAAACTGAAACTAAATTCATGCCTGTCACCCTGGACTAGTATCAACTCAAAATGGATTAAGGACCTTAATATCAGACTCCAAACACTGCAGTTAGTGCAGGAAAGAGCAGGGAATACTCTGGAAGCAATAGAAATAGGAAAGGACTTCCTCAGTAGAACTCAAGAAGCTCAGCACCTAAGAGAAAGGATGGACAAATGGAACTACAAGAAATTAAAAAACTTCTGCACAACAAAGGAAATGGTCTCTAAATTCTTCTGCCACAGAATGGGAGAAAATGTTTGCTAGCTATATATCAGATAAGGGACTGATAACCAGAATATACTCCACAAAAATTAATGAACCAATAAAGAAGGCCAATGGAACTAAATGGAGCTTTTTCAAAGGAAGAAATGCAAATGGCCAAAACACACATGATATATGCTCACCATCCCTGGCTATAAAGGAAATGCAAATAAAACTGATACTAAGATTTCACCTCACTCTTGTTAGAATTACCACCATCAAGAACACCAACAACAAATGTTAGTAAGAATGTGGGGAAAAAGGAAACTTCACACACTGCTGGTGGGAATATAAGCTAGTACAACCTCTAAGGAAAGCAATATGGAGTCCTTAAAAAACTAATCATAGATCTGCCATAAGATCCAGCAATACCACTCCTAGGGATATACCCAAACGAATGTGAGTCAGGTTACTACAAAGGCACCTGCACACCCATGTTTATTGCAGCACTATTTACGGTAGTGAAGCTATAGAAACAGCCAAGATGCCCCACTACTGACAAATGGATTAAGAAAATATGGTATTTATACCCAGTGGAATTTTATTCAGCCACAAAGAAGAATGAAAATTTGTCATTCGCAGGAAAATGGATGGAACTGGAAAACATCATCTTAAGTGAAGTTAATCAGGCTCAGAAGGCCAAAAATCACATGTTCTTCCTCATATCTGGATTATAGACTTAAAACAAATGCAGTAATATTATTGGACATGGGTCACACACTAAGGGGAGAACACGCACATAAGGTTAGGGAAAGGGAAGGAAACCAAAAACTTGAATATGGTTGATGCACTCACTGTATAGGAATGAATATAGTAACCTAAAACTGGCAGCGGTCAGTATGGGTAGGAGACCAGGAAGTAGTGAAGAGGTCTGGTAGAGATGAGCCAGTCTGAGTTGTAATATACTTGTGCATAAGCACAACATAAGAAATCTCCCTGTATAGCTATCTTCTTAAACAAGCAAAACCGGTATGTTTTTCCTTTTATCTTATATGTTTTTTCTTCAACAAAATCAAAGAACAAGAGGACATAACAGGTTCTGCCTGGAGGCAGGAGGAGGTGGGTGGGGGGAGGCAGGTGGCCCAAATAATGTATACACATGTAAGTAAATGTAAAATGATAAAATTTTTAAAAAAAGATTTTTGGTCCACTTTGAATTGAAACTGGTACAGAATCAGAGACTGATATCTAGTTTCAATCTTTTACAGGTAGATATCCAGTTTATCCATTCATTGAAGAGGCTATCTTTTTCTCCAAAGCATGTTTGGGCTTTTTTATCAAAAATCAAATGTTTCTCCCTTTCTTGCTTTGTTTGGTTTTATTTAAACATTTTATGTGACTCCATTCCTCTGACTTATCCTATCACTTACACTTGTTTTTCAAATTAGTCATTACTTTAGGGCGTACAACACATGTTTTTAAGTAATCTATGTAAACCCCCAAATAACACTCCATCCCTTCATATGTTTTACAGGTACTTTATAACAGACCGTTCCTGGTTCCTCTTTTATGATGTCATTTATTGTGGAAATATTTCAGTCATTATTACTTTAATCATTTCTTATATTCTATTCTTATGTCTCCTTCTGATAGTCTAATTGTGTTTTGGTATTATTCTTCCATCTTTACATATTCTATATTTTTTTCATTGCTCTTTTTACATTTCTCTTTGGGATGCTTCTTTTGCCATATCTTCAAATAATTCTTTATTTGACTGTGTCTAATTTACTAGCAAGTCTGCCAAACACATCCTTCATTGGCTATTCCAGCATTTCTCATTTTTACCATTTCCTTTTTATTCCTTCTTAGCATTTTTATCTCTGGTTTTTGTTTGCAGTTTATATCAGTGTATTCTGACTCTTTTTTCTTAACATATTAACCTTAGTAATTTTAAATGTAAAGCCAGAAAATGTCAACATATGTGCTGTGTCTGAGTCTGTACTCAGATGATTTTTTTAGAACTTTTTTATCCCTTTTATCATATCTTATAATTTTGGCTTAAATGCAGACTTGTTCTTAAAAATGGGAGTGGAGGTAAACTGGTCTTTGTGTGAGGAGTATGTTAATGGGACTAGGACTTGGACAAAGTAAAGTCTTTTATGGCTCTCTGTATGACAATTCCTGTAGCTCCTATTTTGGTCTTGCCTCTTGCTTTTGGGGTTTCCCTATGTACTCTCCTAGAAGACAGTTGGTGTCTTGCAGCTCTTCCAGGTGGAATACAGTGTTATTCTGGAGCACTACTGGTGTGGCAGTAGAGTGTGGAACAGTGAGATGTTCTATAACTTCTTGATGAATTCTGTAATTTAGTCGGCTTCTGTCTCATGGCTCTTCCTTGAAGTCCTGTCTCCCATTGACTATGCATACTCACTCCTGATGTCTTAAGTCAGACAGGAAGCTGTGGGGGTAGAGTAGAAAAATTCCCTTCCATCAATTGAAGTATGGTTTTAGAATTGAATTCTGCTTTTTCCCTTTCCCCTGCCAAAGCCCAAGTGAATTCTTCCTTGGATCCTTATGATGAGAACCTGATGAGATTCCTGGAAGGAATTCCTAAAAGTTGTGGGGGCCCCAAAGACTACAACCAGCCCCTGTTTTCCCCTCTCTAACTAATGCATGCGATCTTCCAGCAATTCATCAATATGACCACTTAAATCCTCCTACCAGTGGATGATTCCAAAAGCTTCTTTTCCAAGTGACCAGATTTCCATCTTCACCATCTTGGATTTCTGTTTCTCCAAGACTCTGGTGACAGTTTGTTGTGACACCTCAGTCCTCTGATGGATCTAAGACAGTAGTTGATGTTTATCTTGTTTAATTTTGATATTTTATTGACTGTTTCTTAGTTCTTTATCCATCAAAGTTGAAAGCAAAAGTTCATAGAAAAAAAAAGAACTTTAGAGAAAAAATATGGTAGGGCTTATTCAAGAAGTTTTTGATTTGAGAAACAGTTCTTAGATATGAAACAGTTCTTAGAGCAGAAGACTGCTACAGCAGATATCAACTTGTGCAAAGTGGTAATGCCTGTGCAGTGAACACTGACAAACACATGGGACAAGAGTGGGAAGGGAAGGAAATCGATGGATATAAGAACTGCAAAAGCTCAATTTTCAATTCATGGAAAGTGGAAAGAGAGGGGAGAGGAGCAAAACAATGATGATTCAAATATTTTAAGATAGTGGTGATAGCAGTGGCCATAATTTTCATAGAAATAAGGCACAGCAAAGAAGGCATAACCTTGGGAGGACATAATATTACTGAACTTGGGCAGTCAAATTGGAATAACTCATTAAAAATATATCAGAGAGAGATTTATAGTTAGAAGTCAGCTGCCTACAGAATGCAGTTGAAGTCAAGTGACTGATTGTCTTAGGGGATAATAGCATTTCACAATATTTCATTGAACAATATTTAACAATATTTATTAATCACCTACTGAAAATGAGAGTTTATGCAAGTATTGCTTACTCATTTTCTTGCTTAATCACAGGCAAAAGAGATTTTAAAAAAGATACAATAAGCTGTCAATGAGTAAATCTTTATCTAATGGATGAATCTAATATAGACCACATTTTTAATGGACCTCCAATGGTGTCACATTTGTCAACCACAAATCTATAGCCAGAGGTATTAAGAGATGTGTAAATTTATGGACACAATTCATTGGACATGAAGTTGACCATAACACAGGGCTATTTTTATCCTGACATCACTAACTACGGCCTGAAATTCACATGGGTCTTACCAGAAACATCAAAGAAATTCCCATGCAGCTGATATCCATAGGCACTTTATCTAGGAAAAGATATTTCTCTTCAATTAGTATGTTAGAACATTCAAATTTCATGTATATATAAACAAGCAACTAATGTCAGTAATTAGGAAATAGAAGTAAGTACATAGAGGGGTAATTTCCAGTGTTATATATTTAGGGACCATCAACATTAGTTCTTAAGAAGAAACCACAATTGTGTTCCAGCTCACAAATTAATTTGAAAAAATCAAAGAAAAATCTGCTGGGCCATAGATTATTAACCAATTCTTTTCAAATCTGAATTAATAATATTTTATTGTCATGGATTGGGAAGGGCTAAATGATCCAATATTTTAACTTAATGTTATTATAAATAGACAAATCACTACTAAAGGCAAATTGCCCAGCATAGTTCTATACTATTTCTACAAGTTTCTGTTTACCAGGTTTGAAATTAGACCTGGATTCTTTCAGAATCATGTTGACTGTGTATGTCCAGCAGTCTTGCAGCTTTTGGAGATCTGTAGACATGGTCATGTAGAAGATGAGCTACTTCCTGTGGGGTCACACAACACCTTGCAGTGGGAGTTAACGCAGTCACTGTTGAAGAAAAGATGAAAGCTAGAATCTTTCTAGGTGGGATGCAAAGACAGAACACCTCAGACGTTCTCACAGAAGGCTATAACTTCTGTGCCAATGGCAGCCTAGCCTACACATAAATATTATAGATGTATATTTTAAAGCACATGCCTTACTGTGAGAATGTTTTTACACTTATAATTCATTTTTAAATAATTGTTAAGTTAGCACTCAAGGATTTCAATGATACTTCTAAGCAATCAGAACTCATTCATTGCAGGATTAGAAAATGAAAGCAAAGGAATCTTATGCCCACCTGGAAAATAATAGAAATAATTATAGCCAAGGAACTTCACAGCAAAGGAGACTTGGTTCTACATGGCACAAAGAGAAAGAGTGGACTTTTTTTTGTCTTATCATTGGTTGCTGAACAAGATCACACTCTTCTCCATGACATCATAGTTTTTTAGATTAGGTCTCTAAATATTAACCCAATAAACCAAATACACTTTGTATTCCACATTGCTTTCTATGATGTAGGCAAGTGTGCAAACCTCTCATAAAATACACACTAAAAGTAAGTTAAGCTGAAAGGATGTATCTAATATGGTTCTAAAACTTGCAGTAAAACATCAACACAAAAGTTGAAAAGTTGCAAAGAGCATGAACAAATCATATTGTGTTAAATGTATAATATTTTAAGTTATAGATACTAGTGATATCTAAAACTCTTCTCCCATCTAAGTATGAAGCAAGCCAACCCTGCTTATCTTCTAAGATCAGGCCTTTTTAGGGTGGTGTGGTGGTAGACGAGGACTCTTCTTGTAACTGTGGAATTATGACTCATTTGAAAGAATCTGGATCACCATATTTTTTTTAGTGGTAAGTGGGTTGCAATTCAGTTTATTGTACTGAGGTCTGGTGAGGCTTCAAAATAGTCCATTTGGTCTAACTGGCCATGGAAAGCATTCTATATTTTGCTAAATGCTGTCTGTATAGGCTGAAATTTTTCAAGCCTAGTCTTTGATCTTGAACATGCTTAGAAGGAACATAGGAACATATGAGGGTATTAAATGTAATGGGGGTTTAAAATATAAATGGGAGCCATACATATCACATAAGAATTCATATTAATGTAGTAAGTATTTTCAGGAAGAACTTAACATATTTGATTATAAAATACATGCTTATTTTAGAAATAGAAAGTTAACATATATTTAGAAATATCTGGGACAAAAATAGAAAACAAAATAAAAATTAACTTGAAAATTTGCAACTCAAGGAATCACATTTTGTCATCTTTGTTCCTATTCATTCAGTCTCTTTTTAAACACTTTAAACAGAACAACAATGGCCATCAACAATTTACTACTTCAAAAAATATTAATTTGCTTTTTAGATTAGGATAATTTATGCTATTTATACACTATAAATTCTAGCAAAATAGAAAAGGCCAATCAGGAATTTAAGCCCCAAATCTTACATTTGAGCTGCAGTTTTCTGGTCTGATCAGTATGAGTGCAATTGTCCTGATCTAAAAGAATTGGAGCACCATTTTCATGATCAACTTCACGTTGCATATTAGAAATGGTTTTGCACACATTCTTAAATAATTCCACTTCAATATAACTACTAAGCAATTATGAGAAAGAAGATATCCTATTTAAATAAGAGATAAATACTCACTGGTTGGTGTTATAATGAGGGTAGATATTGTCAAATGCTGTATCCTTACCTGTGTGAGAAATGTACTAGGAATTAGAATGGTCTCTGTTTTAATGTATAATAGAGACATTTTGTTGAATTTTTTTCATTTCTCCTTCCTTCACCTCAAAATGCAGATCAGCTAATAGGAAAATATTCATTCATGAGTTAACCTACTTTTTTACTATTTCAATCTCACTCTTCACTCTTTAATCCACTGCACACATTACCAGACAGCAGACCAAACTGTTTAGATTCCATTTACTTTACATCTTTTCTGGCAAAATTATCACTAGATTTGTGCTTTAAAATTACATTCACAGACAGCCCACGTTGAGTGCATAAACATGTTTAATTCATTTGTCGTTAGGCCCTGTGACACCCTGTTCCTTTAACTTTGCAGTCCTTGTGGCAGGCTAGCAAAAGTCCCTCTTCTCTACGTGGGTTAGTTAAGATGTATCTGGCTGTTTTGCACTATCTTTAGTATGCAGGGAGCACAGAGATGGAGATAAAAGGCGAAATGTCTATCTTTGAGTCCTCTGCAATACCGAATAAGTTATCAACCCACTAACATGCATGTCTGAATAGACTCCTTTGGCAACAGTGAGATGTTATCTTCCATGACATGTGAATTCCTCCCTCTTGTCAATCCATGAAAGTACTAAAGAATGAACGTGTTCGTAAAATGAACGTGGCAACACCACTGGGACTATGAGAGCATCCTATTCTCCCCCAGCTCCTTTAAAAAACATTCTCCAGTTGAATCCTTGATATACATATAAATTAGTCATTCTGAAGAACTGCTTGAAAATCCATCTCTTTAATCTCATAGAGTAGGCATAGGGAATATACTCTGTTTAAATCTCAGAGGCTTTGTTGTGTTTTTTTTTTTTTCCTTCTTTCCTTTTTGCCATCTTTCTTCACACTCAGCCCACAAAGAGGTAAGTAAGAAACATGTAGGATGGAGGCTGGGCAGCTGTGCTGGTCAAATATACTTAAACTTGACTGTGACTTGACCCAGCATGGACCAACCCTCACCAAACACAGACAAATTCATTCAAAATGACAAGCATAAAAAATAATAGCAAGCAGTGTTGTTGTAAAAACCACAGTTTACTGGATGCTGTAGAAGCACTGTATATCCATAAGTCATTGGTCACTCTCAACAGTCCTACAAAAATGATTTTTATTTCAGTTTTACAGGCGGGGAAACAGAAGCATAAAAAGCTTATATAACTAGGGAGTGGTGGGTTGGTAGTTTGGTATTCTTAACAAAACATTATGGCTCTGATCTCATTGCTTCTGCCTACTTCTTATTCAAACTTCTTCCCCCTTTCCTAAGTATACACTATGTACTTCTGTCAGCATAATCCAGTAGGGCAGACTTTGCTCTTCCCATGCTTACAATGCACATATACTATGCTGCAAGAGTCAGTGAACACACAATCCTGGGTAAAACAGGCAGTTCGTTCATGTCTCCATACAATAGCAATATGATCTTAGGAACTTTGAGAATAAAAATGAAATGTATCTTCTTTTAATTTCTTCAACATGAGATAAGGTCTTTGTTAGATATGATAGGTTATACAACAAATTTGTAGTACTAAAGTTTGAAAAAGACAAAGAAGGGAAATTTGAAATCTTGATAGATAATAAGCTTAAATTCTTTTACATTAACAATATATGTTACTTTGAGTTTATATATGCCAAAACTATTCCAGTACCAAGGAACAAAGCAATTAAAATGAACATTTATTTCAAAGGGCACTGTCATTATTTAATTAAAAATATAGAGAGATGACCATCAATACTCATATCAAAATCAATCAATTGATCAATTTATCTATTTGGAGAAAGGAGATAGAAAAAGAGCAATAATAACTAATGAGAAATCTGTTCTAATATTTAATTAATCATAATTTTAATCCAGAAGCAATTATTAGAACTTCCATTACATGTGAGATACTCTTCTCAGTGATATAATTAATGCAAAGAAAAAGTTTTAAAATACCATCTCTTAGGTATGTACCTGTAATCCCATCTACTCAGGAGGCAGAGGCAGAAAAATCACAAGTATAAAATAATCTTGAGCAAAGTAGAATTGATACACCTGCTCAAAAACAAAAGTGAAAACAAACAAAAAATACTGAAGGTGGGGCTCAGTAGTAGAGTGCATTGTTGTCATGTGCAAGATCATGCATTCAATCCCCAGTAACTGGACAAAAGAAAAAAAAAGTCATCTTTTGAAGTTTCTAATATAAGTAGAAAAAAGAGAAGAAGGTAACCTATAATAAATGACTGGAAAAAAAACTTGTGTCAGAAACATGAGCATATCCATTCTGCATAAAAGTTAGGGAATAAAAAATGAGGTAATAATCCAAAGAAGATAAGTTTAGTTCGGGAAGAATACTTGGAGGAAGAAATACAAGGATGAAGTGAACCTTGTAATTTATGGACATAACAGACAGTAAGGATCAATACCAGCATCCAAAAAAGGCCATATTGAAGTTACAATACTACACAAAGTTAAAGAGCTAGTATTTAGCTTTGGAGTGGTGAAATCAAGAAGGGACAGTACCAACCACATCACCAAAACAGGATAATCAATGCCAGATGATAGTGAGAGGGCACAAATTCCAAGCAACTTTATTGGGATCAAAAAAAAGTGTTCAAATAAATAATAAATATAATAAGTATAATAAATATAATAAATAAATAGTAATAAGTGATCAAATAAGTCAATATGGATTCCTGAGCAGGCAGTCTATATGAAATGTTATATGGGGTGATATTGGAGACATAGTGGAAACTTTCTTTCTTAGAAAGAAAGCAACTCCTAGTACAATTCCATATTACCATGAGTCCAGGCCCCAGGTGTAGTTTCTGGCCCACCTTAGCCTGGAAATTCCCTGAGCAAAGTCTTTAAGACTTCTTTCATACAGCCAGTATCCGTAGAGATGTACCAGCAATGAGAGAAGAGATAAATGTGCAATTTCACTGCCAGTTAACAGAGCTTGAAGACTTACCTTATGATTTTATAGGTGTGACAAATATAACTCTGAACAAATTTATCCAACAAACTAAGAAATAGGACAATTAAGACTCAAATGCAGGCATGTCGAAGTCCACTTCCATGCCCTCGAGATGGTTACATTCCACACGAAAAGCTCAGATTGCATTATTCTCTCTCTCTTTTCCTTCACTATATAAACATTTGCTAGTGCTTTTCCATTTAAAAATTATGTGCCAGTACTCATAAGTTGGTAGATGATAAAATGAATTCCCATCCTCCCCATTTCCCTGTGCCCTCTCTCCCCTTCTCTATTTGCATTGGCATGAGAACTTCTAGTTCCACTAAATGAGTCATTTGGGACAAGAAAATTAATTTATTCGAGCAGATGTATATAAACGTTGCTCAGAATAGAATCACAAAACAGCCCAGTATTTACATAAGGTCCCTATAATTGATGACCTTTTATAGTTTTGTGTGAAGAATCCAAGGAGCTGACTAAGAAGCTACATGGGAAATATCAACAAGATTGGAAATACAGACTTGTCTTTTTAATTCCAATTCTGTAGTGTGACATACAGTGAACCTAGGCAAGAAAAAACAGTCACGGAATTCCTCAGTGGAACAATACATTCTTTGCCCTGAAGTCTAGCTGACACTATAATTTGAGAGTATCACAATTATGGTATCCAATATTGTTAATGACAGAGGTTTAATTCCACTTTTGCCATAGTAGAAAACATCTAAGTTTTAAAACAAAACCAAGCCCTTGTCTTGTGTTTGCCTTCCATGGCACCATTCTATTTATATTAAAACAAATCATCCCCACTGTGTGACATTTTCAAACTTCTGACTGTAGATCGTTCTGCACTAAATGAAGAATACTCTGTTTCAACAGCTCATAGCTAAGCATAACTCTTATTTTATGGATCAAAGGCTTTCCCTCAAGATTAAGACCTTTCATTTTGCAATATTGCAGATTCTGTACTTCTCTACCAAGAGGAGGAAGAAAAGCCTTGATTTGGACTTACAGTCCTTGAAGGTAGTAAGTGGAGATTTCCAAGGGAAAAAAGAAACATTCCAGGTACAAAAACCACATACTTCTCCAAACACAAGTGAGTACAAAGATGGAATAATAAAATTCTTGAAACAGCAAATAAAAAAGAAACTATTTTGAACGGGAACTAATTATCTGAAACTTAAATGTGTATAACATTAGAGATGCCACTTTATTTTGAAGAATTGAAACCACAAAATACTTTTAGGCTAAGAAGTTAAGAAGGAAAAGAAAGGCAAGTAAAATGCAGAATAAAGGAAAATATACAAGAAGAGTAAAATCTTCAGAGAAATTCAAAACAGGCAATTTTCAGTGAAAGAATAGAAGTCTGGCAAGTCTATTCCCGACAGGAATTTTATGAAAAGTTAGAAGAATAAATTTGGTTACTGCTTAGAATAATAAGATAAAGGTCCATGGTTAATACATTTCAGCCTATCTAATGGTATAAAAATTAGTCCCCCCAAACAATAATAATGATACTTATCTGAAAAATAGGAGCAGATATTTTTACATGTATTTATTAATCCCTCAATAAGATATGGAGTGCCTCCTTTGCAAAGGAAGAACCCACCCCTAGGTGATATTAAAATCAGTAATTTGTATTAAGAAAAAGATGGAGCTGGCCCTCAAGGAGCCCACAGTTTAGTGGGCAAGATAGAGAAATTGCTCTTAAATTCGTGTAGCATGTTGTTATAGTATGCTGCAACAGAGAACAAGATAAGGAAGTGCAAGAGGAATCCAACTACTATAAACAGCCTCATTCGAGCTCAGAGTCTAGTCTTATCAGGTGCAAAACACCCATCTTTATTCTTAGAAAATCATGAACAGTAGTAACTATGAGTGAAAAGACATTCTTAACAGATGTATATACTGAAAGAAAAACTACAAATGTAATGAAATTGGTATGTGATTCTAGAGATGGAGTATCTTAATATGTACATATATAACATTTATTAATAAAAAGATCATTATAGATTACTGAAAAATGAATTAAAAAGAAAAATAAAACTTACTTCTAATTTAGTCTACTATATTTATTACTGATACTGTGTATTTTCTCTGAGTAATTGTATTTTTTTTGTAAAGACACCTAATGGTTCTGTATTTCTATTCTAGTACCATTAAAAGTTCTTAAAAAGTTTTTCCCAAATATACCTCACATACTTTTTCACATTGCCACTAGGAAGAACCATAGAATTTCTCACCTCTATATGTGTAACAACACAGTGCTTCCAGAGTGAAAGATGTCCTAAGTAATCCTAGAGCCCACAAGTTGATATCTCAGAATACATTTGTTTTTATCATCTTATTATGTTCTATCTTATCAATGTATACTTTATCTCTCCAAATAGATAGTAGTGTCTGTGTGGGCTGGGATCATCTTAGACTATTTGCATCTTTGATAATATAGGAACAGAGCTAGGCATACAGTCTGTGTCAAAAAAAAAATTGATTGATCTGTCAGGTCTTAGACTTGGGTAAGAATTTAATCACACACCCTTGGACTCCCATGCTCAAAGCAAGACACCCAGTTTAACTGGTCTTAAATGAATAGGGATTTGAGGCAGAGTCACCTGGACCTTTACCCATGAAATCCTGGGACTTGCATGTTATAAACCTTTTAGACTCTTTCAATGTTACAACCATAAATTACCTAATTCTTCTTAACACCAATTATCATTAGGCGATCCTGAAACACTTGCATTAGTTGACCTCGAACTTAAGTGAGCTCATATCTGAGCCAGAGTTATTATCCTTCTTTTAATATATTTTTTTCAATTTTCCAAAGGGAAAGTACCCTGAGGGTGGCCTTCCTCTGAGGTGACAGTATGATGTAATAACATTCAGGTCACAGTTCATGAGCCATTGTCCAGAAAGTGATAACCCCCATGTCCACCCATCCATCCTTGAATGCTGAGGTTGGATTCAATCTGGTCAAATGGAAAGTGGTCAGCCAGAATCAGATATTTCTCTCAAACCATCTACTCACTCAGAGCTATTTTAAGCAACATGAAAGCACATTTTAAAAAAAAATCACAAAGCAGCAGATAAGATTCCATGTGATGCTCTCCTGCAGAATAATTTCCTGTGGCAGCTAGAATTTGTTTGGTATCTTCCTTAGTTTGCTGTATCTAAAATAAATAAAAAAAGAAAGAAAGAAAGAAATAGCTTCTTTTTTCCTCTTCCCCTCCTCCTTTCCCTTAGGGCCTCAGCTTGTGTCTGTGCATAAGTCCAGGGTCTTGGGTGTCAAATGTCAGGCCTTGTACCGAGCTGTCAAAGAGAAGAATGGGCTGTGATGATTGATGACTGGGAGGCCTGAAACCCAAACCTTCACTGCAAATGCTTCTTTTACAAAAAAGCTGGGGCTACCCACAGCGCCTATATTCAAGGTCACTTCGCATACCATTACACCCACTGCTTTAGGCTCCAACAAGCCAGGCCTTTCACACTGGGCCCTGCTCATTCTGCCCCCTCCACCCTTCCTCTGCTCCTCTTAGAGTGTCCAAATGTTGGAATACTTAATCTCAATCAAATAAAAAAATGTACAAAAAGATAGGATCTTTTTGTCTTGTTTCATTTTCTTCAGGCTACATTTGCTCTGAGAAGTCATGGACTGGAGCTTTCTGGAGCACAAGTCAGATGACAAGATTATTAATGGGAGCAGGGCAATGTCATATCTGATTCCATGCATATTCATGAAGGGAACTACACAGCTGGGACCATGCGCTGTGGAGAGGGAAAATAAAGAGTGCTCTGCCCCCAACCCCAGGCATGAAAAATGTCATTGTGGAGGCAAAGAGCTGATTAGAAAAGTTTAAGTGATTGTATCCTTCATTTTGAAAAGAAGGGGATAGAATTTTCTAAAACAACAATTATGACTCAACAAGATTTGGTACTTTAGTCAAACTCAGTAACTCAAAACTGATATACAACCTCATGCTTAAGATTACTTACGTAGAAGTTTCCCTATTGAAGTATGCAGAAAGACAACCTTTGCAAATGGTGCCAGTAAAGAGTTCATATGTTGAAAGAAAAAGCAGAAGAAAACAAAAGAGTTCATCATTGCAATTGAAATATGAAATATTTTTCCAATAAAGGATAAATTGATTAGTTATGGATTAAACAATTGAAATATAAGGGAGATAAATCTTACTTGGTTATTAAAATCAGGATCAAATAGCCTTTCATTCCCAAGAAAATGACTGCCACCAAATCATTTGCAGTGTTAATTCTGAGGACCAGATATGCAGGAAGCTGTTGTCCCCAGCATGGTAACGTTTTGGACATTCAATATGGTATTACAGAGCCTGCTGATCAAACTAAAAGACTGAACAGAGATGAAAGCTAATCACAAAAGTGCAGCATGCATCTAACTAGAAAGAAAACAATGTCCTCAGGAGGCTT
This sequence comes from Castor canadensis, assembly GCF_047511655.1. NCBI lineage: Eukaryota > Metazoa > Chordata > Mammalia > Rodentia > Castoridae > Castor > Castor canadensis. The sequence continues at coordinate 33,917,294 of NC_133404.1, read as the reverse complement.
TGGTAAGAGAACAACTGTTGGGAAGACGGCTCCTCTCAGCCATCCAACTGCACTCAACCAGACACAAGGAGTAGTGACCAGTGAGAGAGGACACACAGCAGATGTACCCAAACAAGAGAAGTGGCCATATTGCATATTTCCTCGTTTTTGATTTATGCACTCATTCACTTATAAATTCCCTCATTTGATTATGCAAATCAATCACTTTTAAAGTCCCTAATGGGTTCACTGTAGAGCACAAAAACTTTCTGCACATTCACCCCAATCATTAGCATCATTAGTAACTGTTGGATTTAATAATACCATTCTCCATAAGAGAACTAGAGGACCAACATACTATGGAGTAAAGGCAGACCAGCTCTTGATATTGCTATCCCCACATCCTTAGTCAGAGCACTCCCTTTTTGTGGTTGTTTCTTTTTTTCTGAGGTGGAGGGCAAGTAAGGTGCTAGGAATTGAAACTAGGGCCTCTCGAATATATCACTAAGCTATTCCCTAACCCTGCCCAACAACTCATTATCAATATATGTGCCTGTCTTAAAATTTCTCTCATCTCACTTAGGAAACTTACTGAACTGGGCACCTTAAGTGGCCTTGTAGAATAGACTAAAAGGTTCAATGCTATGTGATTTTTCCAGTGTTTATTTTTCTGGAAATCTATACCAAAGGAAAAATTCAAACTATGAAATAACCTGCACAGAGTTATTTATTGCAATATTATTCATATTAGTAGAGGAAAAAAATAAAGTGAAGAAAGAATTTAATATTAATCTAAAGATAAATGGTTTAGATATAGTCCATCAACTGAAAAGTATAAAGTGATGGCTTCCTATTCTGAGTGACTTTTGATAGTCAATAGGACATTCCATTCCACCATTATTCTAGGGCTTTTTTTCATAATTCTGTGAATGGATATTATTTTTGAAATTTTGAGTAACTATCAGCCATTTGTACAAAGGGACCCTATATATTCATGATACTTAATATGGAGATAAGATAATAAACATGTTTCTACCTATTTATTATCTCCAATATAATGACAAATACCTAAGTCCATGACCTACTCCCTTTCATGCCTCCAGTTTCCTTTTCCCAGGTAATCCCATTTGGGAAATACTGAGCAAGATGAAGGGGAAGTGAAGAAAGAAAGAATTACTAATTTTTATCTTGTGAAAACTAAATGATAATTCAACTTTTCTTCTTGACTAGCTCTGACTAGTGTGAGAAAATTGGCAGAAAATATATAATTTGGTTTTCCATTTTTGTGGACTTGAAAACTGACTATCTCTTCCCTTTCTTTTCTTTTGCAAGCTGTGTGTCAGATGCATAATTCCTTTCAAACAAAGAATTGAATTGCAAGAACTCAAATTTCAATAAATACAAGTTCAACATTTGAAGTATTATACAGGTAATGGATTTTTTTTCTTTTAATTTCATGAAAAATCTAGGTAGTGCAGTGACTCAAATTAAAATGGTTTATATTAAACCCTGATTAATAAATATTAAATGTTTAATAGAATGCTAATAATAGATTACATTTTATGGAATGCTAATAATACATTAGGTTTTACATAAAATATACCATAAAATATATTAAATTTAAATATTTATGTCTAATAATAATGGGGAAATCTTGGGGGAAATATGTTCTGGAATCCCCCTCTTCCACCTCCTTTTCTTTCTCCCTTATTACTGCTTTTTTTTAACAGAAAAAGGAGCAGCAAGTAAATATGTCTATAGAATCTCTCTGTGCATTGCTGAAAGATTCAGGGAGAACATAAAGAGGAAAAGAGAGAAACTTAAAAAGGATCTAGGAGATCAGTCTTGCAGCCTGTTGCTGATTCCGTACTGAGAAACCCAGTAAATATTGGGCTCTCTGAGAGGAGGGAGGTTTTGGGTGCTGAGTTTTGGAATGGTTTGGGATAGAGTGAAGCCTTAGTAGCCAACCTTTAGGAGACGTGGGGCAAAGACTGAGTTCAACCTGGACAGTCAACTAAGTAAGGGCAGCTAGAAGTTGGGTAGCTACATAGAATGAATGAGACTCTAACAGCAGGAGGGGGATTCTAAATTCTGGAAGACAGAGATGTGTTGAGGATAGTCAGGGTCAGGCAGAACAGGCTGGACAGCACTGTGAAAGCTGAGTTTGCATTATCAAGGGGCAGGCTGGAAAATTAAAGCAGCCCATGGTCCTAGCCAGGAAGCCCCTGGGCTGCAGTCTTTAATCTTAGCTGCATATTAAGAACACCTGGGGAGCTTTTAAAACATACCAAACAGAGGTTCCGCCCCAGTTTAATTAAATAAGAAATTCTGAAGGTCACAGGCCAGAAATTGGTATCGTTAAAAGTTTGCAGGCTTAAATTTGGGGTTAGAGTGACACCAAAGTGCCAGAAGGAATTATCATCTGACTGTAATGTCACCAGGAGTGCATCAGAAAGGGCTAGATGAGCATGGTAGCCAACCAGCCGCAGGTTTCACTTTGTCCCTGTTCTGAAACCCAGATTCCCTAGTCAAAGGTGGTAGTTATACTAGTAACTCCGTCTCTCGCTGTGCTTTTAGCCATTAGCATTTTTGCTCTTCCAAATGACCAATTGAGGCACACCATGCCTGCAGTCCTGTAACTACTGAGTACATGGTAGGGGGCAAGAATTTGAATGCAAATGCATCTGCATGCTAAATTATATCCAGCATCCAGGTCTGCAGTGACTAGAGATATGCAGTGACTAGTGCTATGGTCTGCAAGTACTCCCCAAAGGCCAATATCTTAAAGGGTTGGTGGCCAGTGTGTGACCCTACTAGAAGGTAGTGGAACCTTTAAGAGGTGAATCCTAGTTGGAAGAAATTAGGAAACTGGGACACGCCCTTGAAAGGGATAGTAGGACCTCTGCTCCTTTATTTCTCTTTCTTTTTGCTTCCTGGCTACCATGAGGTGAGCATGGTTGTCCACCAGGTGCTTCCCATCATGATGTTGTGCCTCACTGCAGGTCTGAAAGCAATGGAACCAATAGACCATGGACTAAAACTTCTGAAACAAGCCGAAACACCGCTTTTCTCCTTTTAAGTTGCTTGTCTCTGGTATTTTGTCATAATGATAGAAAGCTGACTGATACAATTAGCTAATGGCAAGGGTGTATCATTGTTCATAAATTTCTTAAAAGCAGATCACTTATCTCTTAAATATCTTGCCTATCATTCTAAAGCTAGTACCTGCTTTAGTGGGTGGCTTTCTTACCTCTCAAATAAGGATTACCAAACTGAGCCATGTTTAAAATGAAATGCAAATATTACTTTAAATATTTTCCAAAACACAAACTGCTAGTAATATAATAGTAATGACTTTCTTGGAAATACTTGTAAGAATCATTCAAATTTCAGACCTGAAGCTCAGGCCTCAGCTCTGGTATTTTTCTGGAGATCTGTTAGCAAGTTGGTTTCAGGAATGGTTTGCTAATGAGTGGCTTGTTTTTATATACAAATGATTTGTTATCAATTACTTATATTTCTGTACACCCAATGTGAATTTTAATCATTTCTATGGTACACCTAGTTTCCTCTGGCCCTCAGATTCCTCTGAGCTTTGCATATAGGGATAGAATAAAATCTAGATTCTAAAAAAGTAATCATCTAAAATTGTTATAATGTTTGAGTATCAGAGCCTACCAAAACCATGTAGTATCATAACTACCATGTTAAATGGATAAATAACACTTTATTCAATAATTTATAGATATATACATATGAATATGTCAAGAATATCTGCCTATTATATAGGCTAGTAAACTAAGGTTCCAAAGGTGTTAATTAACTTTCAAATAATAATAAGTGCCAAAGACAAACTCTAATCCAGGTTTCTCTAAATCCAATGTGCCACACTGTCCCCATGCCATGAAAAATGCTTAAATTTCTTTACATAAATACCTTATCAAAACAAAAAAACCTAGCTTTGAGTGTCTTTCTGAAAATTCATATTCTTTTCTGCTTTCTTCATATCATTGTGGATTTTGTCAATACTATATTTAGAAGAGTATAGCAGAGATCTGTCACCCATTCCTTCCTCTTAGGGAGAGAACTCTGACTGCTATCCAGATGCAAGGTCATCCAGAATAAAGACTACTTATCCTAAGTTCCCTTGTGTCTAAATATGGCCCTGTGATTAATTTCCAGAAAGGCAAACAGCAAAAATTTTCTTATTTCCAAGGAATACCCAAAGGGCTATGCTTTTCCCTTTTCCTTCTTCTTACTGTCTGAAATATAGACATGGTTGATGCTAGAGGCGCCATCTTGGGCCATGAGGAGGAAACCACAAAGTTAAAAAACTGGAAGATAGATGAAGCTATCATCCTAGTCCTGGATTATCAGTGTCTAAAAAGCAATTTTTAATAGCAAGGATAGGCAAATTATGGCCTGCCAGCCAAATCAGACCTACCATCTCTTTCTGTCAATAAAGTTTTGTTGGATTACAGGAATGTATTCACTTAGATATTGGTTATGACCGGATTTGTGCTACACAAACAAAATTGAGCAGTTGTCACCCTTCAGTCTACAAAACCTGTAATTTTTTACTTTCTGGTCTTTTACAGAAAAAGATTACTGATCCCTGGTTTGAACGATTATTCATTTGGGTTTTCTATCATGGAAGACTAAAATTAATTCAAACTAGCAGAGAGGTCTTTGATTTGTGCCATGCTCCAAATTGGAAAAGCTTCCAGGTGATTATGAGATTCTGTAGAAGTTCTTTTTGTTAAAAAAAAAATTGTACTGTTTTATCATTAAAGTGCTGTAATCTGAAAATATTTAAGGTGTGCAATCTGATGCTTTGATAAATTAACATTTCTGTGAAATCATCACCACAAGATACTGACTATGTTCATCACCACCAAAAATACTGACACACCCCTTTGCAGTCCTTCCTTTCTGTCACCTGCTCCCCAGGCAGTCATTAAACTTATTTGTCATATATGTTATTATTTATGCAATTATAATTATATAAAATGTGCTCCTTTTTACATGGCTTTCTTCACAATGGTCATGATTGAATTTATACTCGTTCCTGTTTATTTCAATATTTGTTCTTGTTCAACTTTTTGTTTTATTTTCCTTTTGCTGAATATCAGTTGATTGTATGGATATCCCATCATTTATCCACTCACACATCATTGAGTTTTAGTGGGGTTTTCCCCCAGTGATTTGATACTAAAAAAAAGTTATCCTAAGTACGAATGCATAGGAATACTGCATAAATTATCATATGAAAAGAGGGTTTTTTTTTTTACATCTATTGACTAAACCCCTAAGACTGAAATGGTTGGGTTAATAGATGATGTTTAAATTTTTAAGGAACTATCAAACTGTTTTTCAGAGTAGTTGTGCCATAATGCAATCCTACCAGCAGCATATGGGAGTATCAACTGGTATCACTTCCTGCCAATAATTGATAAGGCCAAACTCTAGACTTAGAGTCAAGCTGATGGGTTTGTAATTGAATCTCATTGTATTTTTTCATTTGAACTTCCCTGGTAACTGAAGATAGTATTGTGTGAAAATATTTTGCCACTATTTATTTGTTTTGGTCATATGTTTGTTTTTGAGTAGTAAGAGTTCTGTATATATTCCTTAAATCCTTTATATATATACATTTTTCTTCTTCTTTGTGACTTGCCTTGTCATTTTAAAATTTGTTTTTAAAAAAAAATCATTGAAGACAGCTGTGGTGGCTCATAGCTTCAATCCTGACTACTTAGGAGACTGAAATCAGGAAGATTGCGGTTTAAGGCCTGAACAAAAAGTCAGTAAGACCTCATCTCAGCAGACAACCCAGGTGTGGTGGCATGCATCTGCGTTACGTGGGAGGCCTTAGGTAGAAGGATCACAGTCTGAGGCTAGCCCTGGGCAAAAGCTTGACATTCTATCTAAAAAATAACATTAAAAAATGGCTGGAGCCATGGCCCAAATGTCAGAATGTTGCTTGGCAAGCACAAGGCCCTGAGTTCAATTCCCTAACATAGCAAAGGAAAAAAAAAAAAAGAAGACATACAAAGAAGAAAAAAAAATTTCATCAAAGTATAATTTCCATACCATACATTTTACTCATTGTCACAGTGCATTCACAATTAGTAAATTCATGTAGTTGCGTAGCCAATCACCACAATTCATCTCTAGAATCCATTTTCATCACTTTATAATGTTTCATTGTCCAATTTGATATTAATCCCTGCTCCCACCACCAGTTCTAGGCAACCACTGGTGTGCTCTGTGTCCCTAGATGTGTGTGTTTTCTTGGGATTGCCTGTAAAAGTAAATTAATTGCCCATACATTCCCAATTAAATGGAGTTATGCAGTGTGCAGTCTTTCGTTGTCTGGGTTCTTTCATTCAGCATAGCGCTTCTGAGGTTCATTCATGCTGGAGCACATATCAGAAATGCATTCCTCAATTGAGGAAAAGCTTTGATCACTGATTCAATTTCCTTATTTTTAATAGGTCTAGTAAGGTGGCTGATTTCTTCTTGAGTCAGTTTCAGCAATACCTATCTCTCTAGGATATTTAAAAATTTATTTATGTTCTAATTTGTTGACAGAAAAGTGTTCACAATAACTCACGCCTGTAATCCTAGATACTGGGGAAGTGAGAATTGGGAGGATTGCAATTTGAGGCCAGCCTGGGCAAAAAGTTCACAAGACCCCATCTCAATCAATGAAATGGGTGTGGTGGTATGCACTTGTCGTCCTAGCTATGTAGGAAACATATATAGGAGCATTGTGGTTCCACCAGGCCAGGGCACAAACTTGAAACCCTATCTCAAAAATGACTGAAGCAAAAAGAGCTGGGGTCGTGTGCCTGGCAGTAGTGGTAGAATGCCTACTTAGCATGTGCAGGGCCCTGAGTTCAAATCCTATACTACCAAAAAAATATATTCTTTAGCTTTGTTTTTAATTACTTTAGAAAATAACTTTTGCAGTTTGTTTCTTTTTGTCTTATTCTAGATTAAAGTTTTTCAATTGTGTTGGTCTTTTCAAACAGTTAACATTTAGGTTCTTCAATTTCAAATCTTTTTTTGTATCTTTTCTATTTTACTTATGTCTATATAATCTTTGCTGTTTCTTTCTGTTTGTTTTGGAGTTAATTTACTCTTCCTAGTATTTTAAGTGAGAAGTTTAGAGTATTAATTTGAAACTTTTTCTTTCTTCTAGTACAGATATTTTAAAACTCTGAATGTCCTTAGCATTGTTCTAACATGTTCCACAATTTTTCACGTGACTCTATTCACTTAAAATATTTCATACTTTCCTCATGATTTACTTGCGTGTTATTTAGTAGAAAAGTATTTGATGTCTAAATATCTGAAGATAAGCCAAGCATCTGTCATTAATTTCTAATTTAATTTCAGTGTGATCAAAGAATATACTTTGTATTTTCTCAATCTTTTTTAATTTACCCAGACTTATTTTATGGCTATCATATATTCTATACTAAAGAATGTTTTATGTAACCTTGAAAAGAAAGTATGTTGTTTGTCATTGGCTGGAGTATCACATAAAGGTCAGTGAGGTCAAAATGATTAATGCTGTGGCTTAAATATTTATATCATTGGATATTTTCCCTCTGTCCTTTGGTTGAGCATCAAAATGTTACTATTGAATTGTATTTTTCCTTTCATTTTGTCATTCATGCATTGTGACGCTATATTATTGCATGCATATATATTTACACTCATCGTATTTTCGTGACCTATTGGCCTCTAGCAGCATTTCTTCTCTTAAAGACTATGTCATCTGATATTTGTAGAGCCATTCCAACTCACTCTGACTCCTTTTGTCATGGTATGTCTTTTTCTATTCTTCAGTTTCTACTTGTTTGTGTCTTTGAACCTAAAATATGCCTCTTGTAGATGGCTTAGACTTAAATATTTAGTTTTTATCCAGTTTATCATTTACTACCTTGTCATTGGTAGGCTCACTAGTCCATTGATCTGAAATGCAATTATTGCTATCATTGGATTTACAATGCATTAGTGCTACTTAGTTTTAATATGTCTCAAGATTTTTATTACTCTGTTTCTTCATTCTTGTTATCTTATTTTTGGAAATATATTTAGGAGTAAGATAAATAAAAAATAACTTTGATATAGGTTACATTAATATCCTACTGCATCGTTATAATATAGTCAATATACAATTGGTATATTTGAATATTTAATATACAAATATTTCATATTTTATGATGACTATAGGCAATATATAAATATATAAGATGTAAATATTGTATATGTATCCACAAAATAGGATGGCAGGAAAGGAGAAAGAATAGCAAAATAGATAGGGGAGGGTAAAAGAAGAAAGTTAAGAAGGTGAATATGGTTGATGTACTCTCTATACAAGAATGAATAGAGAATTTTTAAGCCTGTCAAAACCACAAAAAGAAAGGAACTAAGGTAGTAGGAAGAAAAATAGAAGAGATGACCCAATTTGGGATATAATACATATATACATGGAAATGCCACAAGGAAACTCCCTGTCTAGCTATCATAAACAAACAAAAAGTCCTTGAAACTGTTCCAGGAATATGGGGAGAGAGGATGAAGGAGAGCAACAGAGGGGGTGAATTCAAGTGTTATATATTTTATATACTGTAAGAACCTTTGTAAATGCCACAATGTACCCACCCAGCACAACAATAAAAAAAAATGGAGAACAGTAGAACAGGTACTACCTGGGGTGATTGGTACCAGTAGGAGGGAGAAGAGGATGGGGAAAGGGCTTGGGAGTGTGAATTTAGTATAAATACTGTATGTAAATGGAAAAATGATACCTGTTGAAACTGTACCAGGAATAGGGGTAGGGAAGACAAAGGAGAATGGTGGAGAGGGTGCATTCTAGTATGATATATTTGATATGTTGTAAGAACCTTTGTAAATGCCACAATGTACCCCCTCCCAGCACAACAATTAAAAAACAGACATAAAAATCTAATACCAAAATAATATGGGTCATCTATGACTTATATATACATTACATATACATACACATATATATACCCATTTAATGTTTCTATTGATTTAAACACATATTTTTACTTGTTTTCTATGACTTGCACAATTATTACCTCAAGCCATGTTATAAATTAGTTTCTTATGATTTTGAACTTTTGTACGTGTAGAAATGTAATGAATTTTTGTAGAAATGTAATGAATTTTTGTAAATGTAGAAACTTTGTTCCAGTGTGGCTTTGTAGCTTTGTTCCAATTTCCTCCTCTCTGATACTGCTTTTACAATCATAGGTGTGTCTGACTCTGTGTATGCGTGTTTATGTAGTGCTGGTATATTTTATAAATCCAACAATACTGGGTTGCAATTAACATGTTAGTCAATCTTGTGCCTTTTAAAGAAGTAAAAAGACAACAAAATGTACTGTTCAATATTATTCATAAAATATTACATCTTACCCATATATTTATCATTTCAAATGCTCTTAACTTCTTCCTGTGGGTTTGAATTAATGTTTGATGTGATTACTTTCATCCTCAAATGCTTCCTTTTTTATTTCTTTTTGAGGTTCTGGGGTTTGAACTCAGGGCCAACACCTTGAGCCACTCCACCAGACCTTTTTTGTGATGGGTATTTTCAAGATAGGGTCTTGCAGAACTATTTCCCCAGGTTGGCTTTGAACTGCTATCTTCCTGATCTCTGCCTCCTAAGTAGCTAAGATTATAGACATGAGCCACAGGCACCTTTTGTTTCTCTTTAGGTTGGTCTTTATTTATATGGCTTATTTTAAGTTATTAAAATGTATATTCTCTTTTAATATAAGCTATAAGTTTATTTGTATACATCGTTTTAGTTGTACCTCACCAATTTGAATATACTATATTTTCATAAAAATATTCTCTAAATTTTCTTATGCTTTTATCCTTCACCCATGAATAATTTAGGAATGTGTTGCTTAATTTCTTAATTTCATAAATTAGTTTCTTATGATTTTGAACTTACTCCCTTGACAGGTGGTTAGAGAACACTTGTGCTATTTTATCTTTTTAAATTTACTAGGGAGAGGCTGGTGGAGTAGCTCTAGTGGTAGACCACCTGCCTAGCAAGTGTGAGGCCCTGAGTTCAAATCCCAGTACCACCAAAAACAAAAACAATAAATTTACTATGGATTGTTTTATATCTCATACAATTTATTTTAATGTATATACTGTGTGTACTTGAAAAGAAAGTGTACTTTGCAATCGCTAGATGTAATAATCTGAAGCATCAATTAGATCAAGGTACTTGAAAGTGTTGTTCAGCTGTCTTATTTCCTTACTGATTTTACCTTGTTCTACCAGTTCACGAGAAACAACAGATGTTAACAAATTTTCTCTGTGAAATTATTTATGTTCCCCTCTTGTCTGCCATTTTTGCTTTTTTGCATTTTGGGACTATTTTATTAAGTGAATGGTCATTTTTATGTCTCACTCATTAAGTGTTCCCTTGCCATATTGAAATTTGCTTTTTATCTTATGAAATACCTCTTTTTCCTCTCTAATAGTACTTTTGGCCATAGGCTTTATTTTATCAGACTTTAATGCTTATTTGCTTGTCATGCTTGTTTGCATGGCATGTATTTTTGCCATCCATTTGCCTTCCATAAGTCATCTTTATTTTTAAAATACAGTGTGTTTCTTATTGGCAGCTTGTAGGGTCTTGCTTTTTAATCCACTGTGGAAATGTTTTCTGCTTTTTCTTAAGGTGGACAAGGTAAGTTGTGAACATTTAATATGATCATTAATATAGTTGGAATTTGACCCATCATTTTATTACTTTTCTCTTTATACCAAGTGCTTTTTGTTACCCATTTTCAGTCTTCCATTAAATTATTTGAGGATTTTCAGATAATTTCAATTTGTTTTCATCTCTGAGTAGTACTTTTAGTGGTTACTTTAGCAATTTTAATATACATACTTAAGCCTTTGCAGCTAATATCATATCACTTTATCAAAAATACATGTATTTGCCATGATTTTAATTCCTTTCCCTATCATATTTATGTTCAATGCATTGCATTTTCATACATCAAAAACCTCACAAGACATACAATAATGTTTGTTTTAACAGTCATACATACTGTTTGTTTAAGGAGATGACCGTATTACTCATATTGGCCCCACTAATTACTATTTTTATAGTATTTCTTTCATTCTTGAATACCCATATTTATTTTTCCTTTTTAGCTTAAATAAATTTCTTTATCTGTTCTTATAAAGCAGGTGTGCTAAATATAAATTATCTTAGCTTTCTGTTTCTGGAAGTTTCTTTATTCACCTTCATTTCTGAAGAATATTTTTACTGGAAACAGAATTCTGATTTGACAGGGTTTTTTTAAAGCTATTTAAAGTAAAATCCAGCATTCAAATCATTCTTACTTTATAAGTAATGCCATTTTTCTCTACCTGATTCCTAACTTTTTCTTCATCTTTGGTTTTGAGCTAATTGAAATATACATAGTCATGATTTTCTTTAAATTTATTCAAGTTGAAATTAGCCAATCTTCAATCTGTAAGTATATGTCTCACACAGAATTTAAGTTTTCAACCATTATTGCTTCAAACTTTTTTTCTGCCCCCTCCTTCCCTTCTTCTTGTGAACTCCAACTATACCTGTGATGACAGGCTCTGCTACTGTTCAAAAAGGCTTTAAGACTGTTCTTATTTTCCAATCTATTCAGTCTCTGCTCTTAGGTTAATTTTGGTACATTATTTAATCTTTCTTCTCTTTTCAAAGGTCTGTTAAGGGGCTCATCTTATATTTTTAATTTCTTACAATTTTTAGTTTTAAGTTTATATTTATTTCATTGTAAAGTTTCTGTTTCTCTGGTGACATTACTGCTTTTTAATCAATCACTTCAAATATGCTTTTCTTTAAATACATAATTATAAAGGCTGCTTTAAAGAATTTCTTTTGTATTTCCAGAACTTGAGCAATCTCAGCCTTGACATATCTTTATTTGTGCCTTTTTTATTTTGTCACAGTTTAAAGGTTTGTTGTTTATTTTGTTTCTGTGCTGATTAACTTCGGATTATACGCTGGACATCATGAATGCTCTGTTATTAGACACTGGATTCTGTTAAAAATCCCCTGAGGAATGTTGATATTTTACTTTTATCAAATGGTCAACCTAGTAAGGTTTAGATATTAAAGTATGCCCTCTCCTCTTTGGGAGATGGGTCAACAATTATGTTAGATTTCTAAGCCTTGTTAAATTGTTTCAGTTTGTCCTATGTGTGAACAGTTCAGAAGTTTGTCAGGTATTTGTGTAGAGATTTCAAGTCAGTTCTCCTAGCCTGCTCCACTTTTGTTTGTATCTGTTGTGGATGCATGCTCCTTGCAATTGAGCTGAAAGATTTACAAGTGCAATTCACTTTTCAGTTCTTCAAGCCAAGTCTGAGCCAATGTATGTCCATCCACAAGCAGACAGCCCATGCCTTGAGAAATTCAAGGCTTATGCCAAGACTTTTGTGCATTTATGGACAGAATTAGGAAAGCCTCTTCTGTCTCTTTCAGTATCCCTCCAGTAATTTTTGACTTTTGGGGACCCCTTTCCTTGCTTTCTTCAGATAGAAAGGTTGGGCCTCTCTCAGAAAGTTAGCTGAAAACTTCCTCACTACTTCCATGCTTCCATGCATGAGAGACAGTGCATGGCAGAAAGAGAAAAAAAATGCTATAGCATCTTTATATTTTGGCTTATTAATATCTGCTTTCTTTTACCTTTCCAAGGTCTTTGGGCAGTCATTTAAAATTTAGTTGTAAAATCTTTAGATGTACATTTTCAGATAAAATCTTTAGATGTACATCTTCAGGTTAGTACTGAATACCTTTACCCCCCCAACCCATGATCACCACATACAAGGTTTCAAATAAAAGAAGTTAGTTGCTGCCAAATGGAAAAAAAAACATAATAAACAAATTGTTATTGAATGATTTCATCTACATTCCAGCCAAAAGTGGCCTGAATTAAGGGGAGACACTGGAATAGAAATCAAAAGAGCACTATGAGTAAGAATTGACAGACTATGGGAATGATTGGATGTGACAGGTGTCAGAGAGGAAAGATCAGTGAGCGAAATCCTGGTTCTGATTTAGCTTGCTATGTATTTAACAATGTACATCATTAATAAGGTGATGAAGAAGATGCAGAGAATTTTAAGGATGGGTGGGAGATGAGATTTTTTTATTTGAATGTTAAGTTTGGGATACTAGTGGTCACCACAATGGACTGTTTAGTAAGCAGTTCATTGTATCACTAGCAAAAAACAGGTGTTCCATCCTTATGATGGGCAATTTAAATTAAAATTTTACCTTTAATAGAAAAGTAATGGAACTATCTTAAGAGTCAAAACATAAGCTATTGTCATATGTTTCATTTCCCCTTGACTTTATCTAACAAAGAGATATTTGATAAACCACTGAGGTTATTGGCATTTTACTTAACAGTGATACCATCAGTCAAGTTTAAATTTACAAATGAAATCTGGAGTTCAGTGGCAGCATGGCCATTTCTGTTCTACTTGGGTGCCTTTTTTCTCCCTCAAGTTCAGACTTTGAGGATTTCATTGATGACATGATATAGAATTACTATGTATTTGTAGTTGTGTACTAAATACTAAAATGATGCCTTTTGATTGATTCAAGTATCAAATTTGCAATGGGCTGATAAAAGGCTCTAGTTATTAAAACTGCATTTGCACATCACAGAAAGCAAGAGAGCAGCAAAACAATGGTCAATAATGTATAGAAGCAAAAGAGAGTTTACTAACTGAAAAGGGCAAAAATAAAGGACTAATGTTTATTGAGTCTTTTGAAGAGCTAGCTCATTCATATCTGTTATAGCACTTGAACATCATAAAATCTTTCGAGATAGATATAATGCTATCTACTTTAAAAGTTAACTGAGACTCAGAAAATGGAAACATTTGCCGAAGATCACACATACAGCAAACAGCAAAGTCTAGTGTCAAAATCAGCTGGAGGACATTCACCTTTGATGCTCGAAGATAGGGTCATCTGTCTATGCTAGCTACCTTAATTGAACATCTGAACAAAAATGTAAGAATCCTCAAACTACATTTAAAGGAAGACATTAAGTTTGTAAGGTATTAAGGCAATGCCACTATCTGTTATTTATGATTAGTGAGTGATCATCTCTGTAGCTATTGTGGTTGCAGAAAAAGTTTTCTCATACCCAATTTTGTCCACAGACACGTATGAATGTGTGGATGAAATTTTGTGGTGAAGCCCCAGTTGGGGGGAATCATGCTCAATATGAAATCCTTTATTAATTTTCTGTATGCTAGGCTACGGCATTGTTTCCGCAATCAGTCGAGTAGTGCATAATTTAAAGCACTAAAAAATGCCATTTTTCTCAGGCCAATAAACCAAAGAAAATCCACTGATAAAGAAAAGAAAATCCAGTGTGCTGAACATGACAGGGAGATCGGAACAGAGGGAATAGCATGTTAATGACATTCAATATTCTCCTGTGTCAAGTCTTCAGCATTTTTATTGCCACTATTTCTCAGCATACACTATTAGAATTTATTGAGTCAATCTGTCTCCATCACCTGTGATATAATATATTTTATTCAATAAGATATGCAGTAATATTTATCTTTCAACTCCAATGACTGGCTTTCAAGACAATAATTGCATATCAACCGAGCATTGCAAGAGTAGGACTGGTTGTACATTTTAATATCTGACCTGAGGGTTGTCATTTTAGCATCTCTACATTTGATATTAAGAAAGGTACAGACTTCACTCCAAGAAATCACTCAGATTTAATAGTTATGGCAAATGATTGCCTCAAATGACGTTTTAAAGCTCTTGTATGGTAAAGCATATTGCAAGAATTTGGGGGAAGGCAAGACTAGAATCTGAAGTTGATTCTAGGAGATAGTTGTACCAGGTTCTCTATATCGGAAATGAGAATCAAGTTCATGACTGATCTCACTTATGTCAGAAGAAATAGAGGATGGGAAAATGAGTGGGTTTTATGCCTCAAACAGCCTTCATTCAAAAACTGCAAGAAAGGGAAATCTGTAAGTAATGTCCTCAAGTTGTCTGTCTGAATCTGGCTGTATTCAAGACTGTACTTTGTGACTCTGATTATCCATGTCATCAGTGGACTTGATTTTTTATGGCAGCCTCCTGGAAGGAGAACTGCATTGTAGATGGCTGCTTGGCTCTTTGGAAGAAGACATATAGGTTTAATAATCCTTGCAATAGAATTAACCAGTTCTCAACTTTCTATACAGTTCCGGTCCTTGAGTCACCTCAAATAGTTTTGAAAAAGTTTCAACTGTATTTTTTCCTCCTATGTGCTTTGATAAACACATATTTTTATTTATGTATATCCACTTCTTCCTACTTATCTCCTCAGAAACCACTTATTTTTATTTATGTATATCCAATTCTTCCTAGTTATCTCCTCAAAAACCCCATATCAGTGTGTGACAAGGAACTGTCATAGCTCTGACATGACTGAATTGGTATTTGGTAGTTTCACCTCAGAACTGAAGGGGTCCAGAACTCCTGCTGGTAAAAAGCTCTAATTCATCTGCTGTTAGCTTTACTCACCAGGAAGTCCCCTTTCTCAGCCAGAGAGCAGAGAAGTGCACACTTGCTACTTCCTGTCAACCAGTTTATTGCTTGATTGTGTCAGCTATTGCTGACCTGCATGAATGGGTCAGGCAGTAAGTAAAACACAGAGATATCTGCCTTCCAACAAGTGCATGTCATCTCAACATGGGTCACACGGGCATCATGTGTGCACAGTTCAGCCATCTTTACTACTTCTTGCCTCTGCTCTTCCTCTCTCTGTTTTACTTTATCCTGAGTACCATTACAATGACAAAAACTTACAAAGTCAGCTTCTTCTTTCCCAAACAACACATGTGGATTTATTTGCATTTTTTGCACATTGGAAAAAAATTGAAAGTTGAAATCATCATATTTGAATTCAAATCCCGATCAAGTTCCTTAGTAGCTATTTGATGGTAAATCAAGCCATCTCTGAGTTGTAGTCCCCTTGCCATTAATGCTATTAAAGGACTAGGATAAAGATAAAATAATATATGTGCAAGGATTGCCCCCATGTCTTATTCGTTGTAGGTGCACTTTTTTTTCTTAGGGGTTACAATGAAACAAATAAACTTTTTGGTTATCTTATTCTCTCAAAAGAAAACAGAATAGAATGTTGCTTGTTTGTTAATTTATTTACTTGTTAGTACACAGGAAGGGGGAGATGGGAAGGAGGGCATGTAGTAAGGAGAGCTCATACCTTAACCCCCATTGGGAATTGCTCTAAGTGTGTGCTTTTTGTGTCCTACTTACATCTTGTTAGAGTCTCCATTTTGAAAACATGTCTTTTCTTTACTTTGGCACCACACAGGACAGTAACAATAGGATTAAAAGGAGTGTATCTGGTTTAAGGTTTGTCTTGAAGCTTTACCAAAGTCAAAAGGAGGTGTTATATTTCTGGCTTAGTGGAAGAATGCTTGGCACAAAATAACCTCATCCACACATCTTTGGCTGTCTTCCATAGATCTGAGGTTGCTTTGTTGTATGTGTACATTTGTGTGTTGATGTTTGAGGGAGAGGTGTGAGAAATTGGGTGAGACTTTGAGAAAAGTGAACAGAGTTGGACATCTGATAAAGAGACATGTGGCTTTGGATCCAATCCTGCTTTTGTACTTCGGCTATAGAGCCAGACAGTCTGGTTTGCAGGTGTTAGCTCTACCAACTTAAGCAGGTCTCACTTCATACATATCCTTCAACCACAAAGTACTTGACTTTTCTGTGGAGGAGAGCAGAGAAAACTTCTTATGGAAGCTAAGTGAAGAAATACATTGAAAATATAGAGCAATGACTATTCACTACCCAATGCATGTTAGTTCCCTCTTTTGTTTTTCAATGTGGCTTCTTACCTTACGTCCTGAGAGAACTACACCTGGTAAGGTCAAAAAGGTGGCATTTATTCCCCTGCATAAGTGTTGAGCAATGTAAAAGTTACCTGAGAACTTAGTTTTCCTATCGAGAATTCATTTCAGACCTTTGCTCCCATTAAGTAGAATTACACTTTCTTGAACCATTGGATGTCCAAACTACGTGGTTCTTTGAACCCCACATGGTACTCTTCCTTTTATATATGAAAATGAATAACCCAATGAAGCATCTGGACCAAAGTATGCCTCAGTTGCCCACGGGGACCCAACAGAATAATATTCTATGGAATATGGACCGATTTAGTGAGAATCCACTAAATACCAGATGCAGTTCTAGGTGCTGTGGATATAGAAGGAAGCAAATGGACAAAGACTCTGAATTTCAGATCTCTTCAGCCAGTGATGGAAGCAAACAAACTCTCAAATGCACACATAAAGTAGGGTCTGGTAGTGAAAAAATTCTTAGAAGAATATTTAGGCAGGGGATCAGGACAGACAGTAAAAGAGGAAAGGAGCTGTGCTATTATGCACAGAAAGGGCCAAGGAAGTCCTCTCTGAGTAGGTAACACATCTGAGTGGAGATCTTTTTGTTTGTTTTTTATGTGGTACTGGGGTTTGAGGTCAGGGTTTTCCCCTTGCAAATTAGTCTTTCTACTACTTGCTGGAGCCATGTCTCTCTCCCTGTTCATTCTGAATAATCTGAAGATAGTATCTCACTTTTTTCCCAGGGCAGTCTGGCCTGTATTCCCTCTATTTTATGTTCTCTGAGTCACTGGGATTACAGGCTCATACCACCACTGCCACTTTTTTCCATTGAGATGGGGTCCTGTAAACTTTTTTGCCTGGGCTGTCCTAGAACCACCTCCTGAAATAGCAAGTGAAGATGTTTTGTCTTTATACTTCATGAGTTATTATTCTAAATCCTGGGGAAAAGTATCTTGAGTCAGAAATTATTCCTTCTGTATTTTGTCCAGTACAGAAGTAGGCATTGATTGCCACAGGTATCACCGTGAGAGGGGATTCCATCACTAACATTGTCTTTATTTGAAGAAACACATCTCTGACTGAAATCTTTTAGGTACATATGCAGGAGTCCTGCACAGGGGACTGTATGACTAGAGAAGAGTAAGGGGGTAGAAAAGGTAGATAGCATGTAAGTGAAGGAGAAGTTGCTGCCTGCCCTGAAAGATCAGTGTATAATCTACCATAATGGAAAAGAAACATAAGACCTGAAGATGGAGTTCAGCAAAAGACATGGGCATCTTTTATGAAGTTGACAGTAGTGAGAAGAATAGCCAAAAGATTCTTTAATTTATTAGAAGCGTGTTACCCTTCACTAGGTCAAAAACATCAGGGTGCTTTCTCCAAACACAAACTTCAAAAGTCTGTGTGCTTTTGGACAGTCAACCACCTCCTAATAGGTGGAAAATCCATTTTGTATTATATTTGTTAATAAATCTTAGTAAAGCATGAATTATAAAGAAATGTAAGGTCTTAGCTAAAAGAAATCAATAATGCTTTTAAACACCAGCTCATTAGTATTAAAGATTATTCCCATTTTTCATTATATTAAGAAAGAAAGAAAATGATAATCATATCAATGCATGCCATCCATTGAACTAATGCAATGTTAAACGCATTGTCTAAAAAATTAAAGTGCCCCATACAAATCAGACATTATTTATTTATTTACAACCCTTCTTTATAGTAATCCTTCTGCCACATACACACCATTCTTTCCAAAGGGTGTTTGAGACAGGTTACAAAGATAAATAAAGGAATCAGGAAGACATACATTGCTATTAAAATAGCCTGTCATATAAATGATAAAAGGAACAATTACTATCTCATGTTATTCAGTAGCTGTTGCTTTTATCTGGTAACCTAAAAATGCTCTATAGATATGATTCTTCAAATACTTCCATTATATTTGCCCAGGTGGTTCATTTTAGAGATCATTAATACTCAGGAGCTATCAAGTAATTGGAGACTACTGTAGATATAAGAAATATTCTGAAAACCAGCTTTCTCTCTTTCAGCTCATTTCCACATGATATTTTCATAAGTGCATACAAAAATTATGATAACACAACAAAATACCTGGAATACTGTCTGTGAATGCCAACCCAAACACACAAAGCTATGTTCTCACATGTTTGCTTATCTTCATGCATACACATGTGCTGTGTTTTAGTATGCACAGATACATGTTTACTTGTTTATGTCTGGAGACAAAGACTTTCCCAGAAGGCAATGATGAAAAAAGACTATCATATTTCTTAGCTCTTGGGATGCACAAGTCAGCACCACCTCCACAAAGCTAGACAAGTGGCTTTTTGCCAAGTGGGATTTAATCACTGTGTGGCAGGAAGTTCCTTCTTCTCACCTCTGACCACACACCCACAGTAATTGTAACAAGCATTGAATTCCTTACAGATTTAGGGATGGGGGAAGGTTTACACATCACCTTGGGGAAAGGAGCTAGGGAATGGTGATCACATGAATGTTTTGCAGAGTGCAAATCTGTACTCCAATTCCAATTCACGACTAAGTCATTGTGTCAGGAAACACAATAAGAAAGAAGCAAAACACAGGCCCAGGCAGGGTAACTTACATCTGTAATTCCAGCAACTTGGGAGGGGTGATAAGGAGATCACTGTCTGAGGCCAGCGAGGCCAAACAGTTAGTGCCTATGTCAAAGAACAAACTGGGTATAATGGAATAAGCCTATAATTCCAGCTACCTTGGAGGCAAAGGTAGAAGAATCACTGTCTGAAACTAGCCCTGAGCAAAAGAATAAGAACTTCTCTGAAAACTAAATAAACAGGAAGAACTGGAACATGGCTCAAGTAGAAAAGCACTTGCCTAGCAAGAGGCCCCAGTACCAAAAAAAAAAGAAAGAAAGAAAAACACAATTTTTCAAAGCAGTGAAAAATTTTACCAGTGGTTTTTGCACTCTGCATGAATTTCATTTCAAATATTTATTGGAGAGTCCTGCTATTTCCCCGCCTTTATCTGGTAGGTCTTTAAGAGAGAACATTTCATTAACAAACCATGGATATAAAATATGAAATCAAGATTGCCTACCGCAGAGAAGAAGCCAAACACCACTAAAAAGGATTAGTTTCTTTCACTGTCTAGAAATTTTTCATGGAAGACCTTGGCTGGCCTTTTGATATTAAAACTTCCTAACAAGTATTACACAGGAGTTTTAAATTAGAACTTGCTGTCACCAAGACAGTTATAAACTGTTAAATATGTCCTTTCTATGTAAGCACACGGCCCTGCCTGGGACACTTTTCCTGACAAGTAGCAGGATCAGATCACAGAGATGTTTGCAAGCTGCCTGCAAGGCCATGCAGGTGGCCCTGTTGAGTGTGCATGCGTGTGTGTGTGTGTGCGTGTGTGTATATTCCAACTCAGCTGTACTTCTCTGCTTCTCAAATCACATAGTTCTCACCAATGAAAACATCTAATAGAGATGCATGTTCTATTTCTTAATGATATCTGCAAACCAAAGATTGATTTTCAAACTTATTTTTCATGCATCAGACTAACTTAGCATTGAATTTTCTCAAATAGCAAGAACTAAGCAAAAGAAATCACTCAAAGGGCCAAGAACGGTAGCTCATGCCAGCTATTTGGAAGTCAGAGATGGGGAGGATCACATCTATTTTAGAGTCAGAGATGGGGAGGATCACAGTTCGAGGTCAATCCAGGGAATAAAGTTAGAGAGACGCAAATCTCAATCAATAAGCCAAGCACAGTGGTGCATGCCTGTCATCCCAGTTATGTAGGAGGCATACGTAGCAGGATCAAGGTCTGAGGCTGGCCCCTGTCAAAAGCATGATAACATGCTTAAAAAATAGCTAAAGCATTAAAAAGAACTGTGGGTGTGGCTCAAATGGTAGCATGCCTGTCTAGCAAGTGTGAGGTCCTGAATTCAAATCCCAGTCCCACCAAAATATATATATATAACAAGTTATATGTAACTAATTAGTACTTAATTACTTAATTAATATAAGTAATTAGCATTTACATATATATACATATATATATGCCTATATATGTCATTCTGTTCTATTTCAATATTTCCTGTCAGGTAGCACCTCACAACTTTAATCTCTGTAACAGAAAATGTAAGTCATCTTTAATATTTTATTTTCCTTTTATCAGTACTTTTCACAAAACAGAAAATTAGTATATGAGGCCAAGGACCACATGGAAATCAAGGGGCAATGGGAAAAAAGACAGCAAACTCAACTTCTCATTTTTTTCATTCCATGGTTCATTTTGTTTGTTTCATAATATTTATAACAGCAAAAATCTCCTCCACGGGATGACACTGGAAGTTGCATAATACACTGTGCATTCTCCTATGTGACCAGTAGAGCCTGTAATTAGTAGTTAATTATAGTTTATATGGCCACTTTGGCCAAGAAGAAAAGAGCAGCTTTGTTACAGTCAATGAAGTATTTAAAGCTATGCCCAGGACAGAGATGGGTTTATTAAACACTTGGGTAAGCAATAATAAACTTACATTGATTGGGCAACTCGATAGATCTCTTTTATGTGCTGCTTACAAAAAAAAAAAATTCAGGTGGAAATGAAACTCACTAGCTCCAAATTCCCCACAAGACCAACAGAATAAGAGAAAAATTCCTCCCTCCAAGAAAAGCACTCTTCAAAACCATGAGATGTTTCTGCTCTTTTCTGATTTTAACCAAAAGGATGGACATAGTTTTCTTCTATAATAAGAAGTAATATATCTTTAGATCCAGGCTTGGCCTCAGCATTTTACTTGGGGAAGAAGGTTAAATAAGTTGTTCAAGGTCACAGAGAAAGAAAAAATTAATTAATTAATTTCACAACAGGAGCACTTACACTCCAAAATGATAAATTTATCCTCTTTGTACTAATAGGGATGCTGCTTGTGTAGGTATTAACCATTTATTATTTTTAAATTTTGTAACGTATTCTTGCCTGGCCATTCTCCCAAAAGGAAAAGTTGTTGGGAGACAGCATCCCCTACTCACTATGAACACTAAAGACACTGGTTACTCGTTTTCCTAGCTTCCTTTGCAACAAGAATTCAGCAGGTATCCAAGCACCAGCCAAGAGCAATGCAAGACTTGAATCAGGAGCCAATGAGGCTCACAAGGGAAACAGACAACCATTCATTTTGGAAGTAGCAGATAGCAGTGGAAGCAACATTTCATCTCTTAGAGCTGAGAAAGCTGCAGTGCCCTTACTGATGCCAAGGGGACAACAAAGAGTGAAGAGGTTATGGGGCCGGCAACTTGCAGCAGCTCATCTGTGCCCACCAGGACCAGAGCAGTGTCATGTCATGCTATTCCACAACCTGGTGAAGACCAGGTTCTTTGTATTTCTGTTTTCTATGCTTGCTTCTTTAATCTTCTCCCATTTCTTTGGTGGTTTTCTTAAAAATGTGTTTGCTGTTTCCAACCCCCAGAGTTGATTCCTTGCATGCAACTGAGATCCACACTTGATAATAAAGTGCTAGTTTTACTTATTTAACCACTTCACAACATATTTGAATTTGTGCTTTGCAAATACTTTGAATTTGTAAGGTTACTTTTAAAGCTTTATCATTATGGGACAGCATCATCCCCTTTGCCACCCATCAGTCAGCACAATGAATATTGAATTCTAAACCCACTACTTCTGAGCCCACACACCCTCTCTCAGAGGTGAGAGGAAGATGCCTACTTTGTCAAACTTTTCATTTCTTTCCTAGAAACATTGCTCAAGACAGAATAGTGAAACAAAAATGGAACTTAATACAAAATGCAAACAGCTCTCTACTTCCTTTTATTCTTCCTTTTTTTTGTTTTGTTTTATTTTAGGTATTTTAGTATTTTGGGGTTTTTTGAGATAACCCAGGATGATCTCAAACTCTGTATCCTCCTGCCTCGGTCTCCTGAGTTCTGGAGTTACAGCCATCCACCACAATGCCCACCTTTACTTTCTTTCTTAACCCTCATTTATTTTTAGTACCAATTATAATCACCACCACCACCTCTACAATATTCATTTCTTTACTCATTTGTTGCATAGGCTGAACCATGCCCTTGCCCTAGTACAATTTAACAGCCAGTGGTAGGAGAGAGGGCACACAACCAAGTCATTGTGCAAATCCACTCTGTTAAAGAGTAACATATTATCACCAATTCAGTGCCTTAGAAACCTATTTCTAACAGTTTCTTGGGTCAGAATTTGGAATGGGTTTCATTGGGTTAAAATCAAGATGTTGTCAAGGTTGTTTCTTTCTTTGTTTTTCCTTCTGTACCAGGGATTGAATCTAGGGTCTTGTGCATGCTAGCAAAGTGCTCTACCATTTAGCTATACCCTCAGAACTTTTGTGGGTTTTTTTGTATTTTGTTTTTTAAATAGAATCTTGCTACATTTTCCCAGGCTGGCCTCAAACTTGCAATCTCCTGCCTCTGCCTCCTGAGAAGCTAGACTTATAGGCATGCATCATCACATCAAAATAAGTCTGGTTCCTTCTTGAGATGTTAGAGGCAGTCCATTTTCTTCCCTTTTCTAGTGTCTAGAGACATCTTGGACTCTGTGACTCATGGATCGTTCTTTCACCCTCAAAGCCAACAGGGTAGCATCTTCCATCCTCTTTGAGCAATGCTTCCCTTTTTCCATCTTCTGTCCCTTATTTTGGACATCCTGCCTCCTTATTATTAGAACTATTATGTTAACATTGGACCCCCCTGAATAATCCAGGATAATCTCCTTAACCAAAAACCCTTACCCATACTTGCCAAGGTCACTTTTTTCCATGTCAGGTAACATATTCACAGGTTCCAAAGCTTAGGAAGTAAATGAGGACATTCTGGGAAGAGGAAGACCTTGCAGACAGGGTCATGGTGCATTCAAGTGATGAAAGAGGGTCAAATGGAGAAAACTGGGAAGAATGTAGCATGACAGAGACCAGTGGGAAATAAGGCAAATCACTTGGCCAGGGAAAGCCTCAATGGTCATGTGTTGAACTTTGCTCTGTATCCTAATGACAGCAAAGTGCCATGATCAAATTTGAATGTTTAAAGATGGCTATGATTCTAAAGGGAAGAATATATCATGATGAGAAGAGAGAGAATGAAGCACAAGGATTATGAACAATACATTACCAAGGAACAAGAACTCAGACTCTGGGATACTGTGAGAACCTAGATAGAAGACAGAGTTAGACTCTCTCTAACCCTTTTTGTTTAAAGACCATTATACCACAAGCCATCCCAACCATGTTGTAGAGTTTCTAAACAGAAGCAGATTTTTTGGCTGTATTAGAGTTTGAACTCAAGGCCATGTGCTTGTTAGGCAGAAACTCTACCACTTGAGTCACTCCTAGAGTCTTTTTGCTTTTAGTTTGTTTTTTCAGAAAGGGTGTTTTGCTTTTTCTCTGGCTGACCTGAGACCATGATCCTTCTATCTCCATCTACCTAGAATGTGGGATTACAGGCATGCACTATAATATCTGGACCAGAACCAGGATTTCTAGTTCATAGCTAGCCAGGAAGGGATATATATAACTTAGGGGGGATCAAAATAGAGCACTTAAAGTGACATTAGTGATGTATTAAAGCAAAGTAAATTCCTGAAGAAACACCCTCTAAAATAAACAAGAGTTCTTCACTGCAAGTTTTTAAAATAAGCAAGCAAACAAATTCATCTCAGTCACTCTGTTATTGATTCAAGAGGTTTAATTATGGAGACTCCCTTTTTTACAGGAGTCTCACTCGTACGGACATTAAAGTCAGTCTCTTATATTTGCCTAATCATTTGTTTTGTTTACATATGCTTCTGCAAAAAGAAAAAAAGTGCTTTTCTATCCATCCCAAGTATTAGCTGAAGTCACCCTTAAGCTTAGCCTAGATAAAATTCTGTAAACACCTATTATATGTTCAGTGCAAAGTACACCACCAACCACAGGATCGTGAGGAATTCTAGAGACATGATAGTCTCCTGGTCACCTTTGGTTTTGACTCCCTTTCTTATATGAATTAATTTAGCTTAATGATGATCCTACTATGCTATGCACATTCCACCAGTCCCTGGTGCAGGCACAAAACTTTTTTGTTCACTTTTAGCAAGTAAAGAGGTCACTAGGATGTAAAATGTGTTTGGAAAACAAAATAAAATAATGTCAATTAAGTGTTTAAATTATTTAAAATCTGAGCCTCTTTCCATTAAATGTCAGGGAACCAATTCTCCAGATATTCCCAGAGACTCACTCCAGGAATATTTACTCAGTTAAAGAGGAAGGGGTCAGGGCTAGTGGTCTATCTCAGTGGTAGAACGCTTGCTGGTATGAATCAGAGCCTGGATTCCATCCCCAGTACTGGAAGGAGAAAAAAGGAAGGGACTGGTGAACTTTGCTAGAAGCATAGACATCTTCCAAAGGAACCCACACTCCCTCCAGAGACTCATGGTGCTGCCACCAAAACCCATTGATGACCACTGTGGTCATTTCCCATACTTGTTTCCCAAGGCGGAGGATCTAAAGACCCTGGCTCCCATGATTGTTATGGGCATCTAATTGCACATCTGAGAGCTACTTCCTCCTTCAAACATTGTCTTTCAATGGTAAAACAATGCTCTTTTGGTTGTCTCTAGACCTATTCATCCTCTTCAACCCAACTATTATATGTGTGAGTCCTCAAGACTCAGTCCCAAGACCCTTCTCTATTTGTATTTTTATGTATGTAACATCAAGTATACTAGTTACTCAAATTATATTTTGCTCAAAGTCCTTCAAGATTTAGACCCAAAACGCATCTTCACAGGATAGTCACCACATTCAAGAACATAGTTTGGCTCTTTACAAACTCTTTTTCCGAACCTGGGTCTCTTCATGTTTCTACTTCACTGATCGTCCATCTCAGATGGGCAAATCAGAAAACTGAGTTGAGTTTGTGATGTGTCCTTAATTGCCCTCCCTTACATATATCTGTCCCCTCTTGATTACCAAGTCCCATTTATTTTATCTCCTAAGTTTCTCTTCAAATCACTTGGTTTTCCTTACCTGCACCTCTATAATAATCCATATTATGGTATGGACTACCACAACTATGACTGTCTTTCATTGCCTTGTAGATAAAGGACTTCTTTTCCCTCCAGGATTTTTGTATATGTCCTTCACATTTAGTTATCTCAGATTTTAAAACTCATCTGTACAAGCATATCCTTAAAGAAGATATAGTTGGACTACAAATTTAAATTAATTTTCATCATTCTTACTCTTTGCTTCACAATACTTAAGAAGAAATTTTAGATTAATTTATTTATAGATAGACTATAATTTACATGAAGGCGAGACACTATTTTCTGATTTTAGACTGGCATTTTATAAGAATTAGACATGTCATGATAAATACAAACATATATTTCTTTAATGAATGAATACATTTGTGATTCAGATAATCACAGTAACTTCTAACTTAGGTGAAAGGTCAAAACTTTTTCCTTAAGGCCCAGATAGTAAACATTTTAGGCCTTGTAGATGTGTCATCATGAAATGAAAGCATCTATTGATAATCTCATCTATAAGCAAGTAGTTCTGACTGTGTCCCAGTAAAATTTATTAGCCAAAACTGGCTGCAATCTGAATTTGACGCATGGGCTGAGTTTGCTGACCTCTAATTTATGCTGTTGAATTCTTAAATAACTCTATATAGAGAATATAAACTGTTCTGTTAGACCATTTCTTCCAATTCCTTTCAGTAAACAATACATTGAATATCTCCATCTTTACAACAATTGCAGTTTCCTCCTAAAACAAAGAGTCAATACTTGCTTATATTTTCTTCACTAAATGGCCACACCCAGTGGTTTACTAAAATAAAGAAAGTCAACATTCGGGGGATTAAGGATTTTACCCCCAAATGGCACATCCCCCAATAACACTAAACTGAATGAAAATATCCTTTCAGTAATGTTACTGGCCTTCTCATCTGAATGGGAAAGAATTGTTCTTCCCTGGCTCATGGCCAAGTGACTTTCTTTGGCCAATATAATGTGTTTCAGTGTTAGGGTCAATGCCAAGCAGAAGTGCTCAGAGCTAGGCAGTACTGCTTTTCTTGCCATTGATGACCTCCAGTGTTCTACATAGAGATTGATCTACAGTTCTGCAGCCCAGAGTGAAGAGTCAAACCTGAAGCATATTACCTATAGTTAATAAATACATAACAGAAGTGAGAAATGGCAGTTTATTCCCATAGCCATTGAGATTATGGGCTCAATTGTTACTACATCTTATCCTACTCTAACTTGACTAATACACTGGAAACTTTCCTACTCAAAAATAAAAAATCATTTCTCAAAAGTCACCATTGATGTGAAATAAATAGATTTGTATTGATTCAATAAGCTTCCTAGTTAGAATCAGCAATAAAATGATAGAATTAAATTGAACTGATGGACAAGCTGTGTAACAAAGGAAGCAAAGCATATTTTGTGAAAATGTGTCTAAGAAATTAAATCATCATGAAAATATTTTGCAATCTCTCATAAAATATAGATTTGTCAACTTTCCTAAAACCGCAGAATAGCTGGTATAATAACCTCAATTCCTAAACAAAAATGGTGGCTGAAAGCAGAGTTTCTACTGTCCACCCTCCCTTTACACACAGCACTAATGCTGTAGTTTGCCACAAATCTTTCCACTTACAGTAAATACAAATGCTTTCCACATGCTTTCCCTTAGCACCTTTCTTCCCATCTCCCATGGAAACCTTTATACCTTCCTGACATTTGTCTGCTCCCTTCTTCAGTGAGATTCTTGAAACTAGCTCTGGACTCACTCATCTTTGTATCCTTAGCTCTTAGCACATTGCTTGGAATGTAACATGTGTTCAATAGTCATTGACTGAATACATAACTGCAAAACACTTTCTACAACTGGAAGTTTGCATAGAGCTAAACATGTAACAGTCAACTAGGCTTGGGTTCATTTTGAAAGCAATGAGCATATTAGCCCATCTAAATAATATTAAATCCAAATCAGAATCAAGTGCAGTGGCTCACAACTGTAATCCCAGATATGTGGGAGGCTTCAGAAGGAGGATCACAGTCCAGTCTGGCTTGGGCAAAAAAATCACAAGAGCTTCTCTGAAAACATACCTAATGCAAATAGTGCTAGGGGCATTGTTCAAGTCTTAGACCATCTGACTAGGAAGCACAAGGCCCTGGGTTCAATCCCTACTACAATAAAAAAAAAAATCTAAATCAGTTGCAAGAGAATACATATGTAAAATAGGGTAAAGAGAACAGGAAGGTTGGAGAGGCAAAGGAATACTTACACACTTCTGGCAAGTTCTAAAGTCTTCAAGGTGTTTTCTAATATGTAGTTGAATGCCAAAGATTTTTTTAAAAAGCAGATTTTAAGGACATTTTCAGTCCTGATATTTAATACTAATATGAGACTTTTGCTCCAAGTTAGGTCTTGTTAAGGTTCATTCAAGTCTCTGGAAGAGGGAATAAAATTTGATGTCCGTGAGCTCAGAACTTTAATATTAATCACAAAGACTATCTCCTTTTCCCAAATCTGTTGTATTTCACTTCTCCGTCCTTCCCACTCCCCACCCTATTCCTTGGTCCATTACTCTTTATTCTCTTCTTAGGGGTGGGTGGCAGAGGGAGAGGTAATTCATGCCGCATCTTCAGACCGTGTGCAGAATGTGCCTCCCTTCAAGGTGAACTGCACTAAGTCAAACTCTTCATTTAAGGGGTGAGAATAGGATCAACAGTCTGTAAAAGAATAATACACACAAATCAGCAGACCCACAGCCAAAATGGATCACGTTCAAAGGAATCACTTGGATTTAGTATCTGTTTACCTTCTGATATGTTCAACAATAAATTTTTAAGATATGCATAAAAATGGGGACACTGTGGTGACTTATCAGTCACAATTTAATGTCTTTACAAAATAATGTTAATTTATTTTGATAAATAAAGGAATGTATATATAAGTAGCTAATTTAATTCTGTTTCATTTTCATGACACACTTGATATCATTAATTGATCACTATTACTTCCTATCATATTTTATATAGAATTGTTATTAAGAAGACCTCTGCACTCAATTTTACTCTCTCTGGTCTTCTTATCATTTATCTGCATTCTGCATGGCTTTATGACAGGAGAATCACAATACCTTATAAAAGAAAAAAAGAAACTCAGTGAAAGGAACTTGCCCAAGGTGCTTGTACTTTATTCACACAGGTGAATTTCTATTGTCCATTATCACTTATATCTAATATGAACTATCCTGCAGTGCTTGCCTTTAATCCCCTTTCTTGTTAAGGAGCTTAAGAGGAGAATCAGTTGATTTCAAGGCCTTTTGGAGTTCAAGGGCAAAGTGATTATTTCCTTAAAGGAAAAAAGATCATGGACTCATCACAATTTCCAAAGTTCAGCAATTTTTTGTTTCACTAATTAGAAGCCAGACCAAATGCATATCTGGAGGCTTTTATACAAGCGATCAGCCCTTTGCCCTGGGACCAATTACAGAAAACTGTCTTTTATATATTACTCTCTGAGAATAATCTTGTGTTCATGTAAGCTGTCATGTTTGACCATGAGTCATGCTAAGACCACAAAATCACATAGTTGAAGAGCTAATGATATGTTTGCTCTTCACAGTTTAATTTATGAACATAATTGCACTCAAATGCTTATGTTTTATCTGTCATTTAAACATTAGTGCATACGAATATACATATGTGTAAGCATGTGAAAACTGACACTAATCAGTACATAAGATCATCCTCTGTCATCTGAAAACTATAGCTTCCTAGCCTATGTCTAATTCCCATACAGAGCATTTTTTTTCTTATAAAATGAAAGCAACAGTTGAATGTTTATAGAGATTGGTTCGATGCCAGCCTAAATTGTGCAGTTTCTTTCCTGTGTGTTTCTGAGAAGATTGAAACACTGGTTATAGAGATGTATTGTTTTAAATGTTTCATCTTTTCTACTGTATTAGTCTGAGTTCTCTAGAGATTTGATGTAACAAATTGGCTCACATGATTAAGGAGGATAAGAAGTCCAAACTTGTCAGTTGGCAGGCTGGAGACCCAGACCATCTAGTGATGTAAGCCTCAGTTCAAGTCTGAAACAGAAGGGTGGGGGGCTGGTGTCTCAACTTAAGTACAAGCAGGCAGTGAAAGAGAATTCTTTTGTTTTCTATTCTTTCTATTCTATCTAGGCTTTTTATGGACAAAATCTGGGTTCCTCATATCCCAGTCAAGTTGACATATAAAATTAACCATCACACCAGCAAAACTATCTTAATCAGAGTCTCCATATTTATGTTTCTGGTGGTCCAGTAATGTCTAATATAAGTAAATCTTGATCTAAAAGAACTTATGGCTTGTTAGAGCTTTGGAAATTTGATCCAATTTAAACAAAAGATAATAAGAAAAACTTACCCTTAAGAAAAAGGCAACAATACACCATCTTCTCACAATGTAGATTCAATGGAAAGATCAGATGACACTTAGAAAACTATCAAGGATTCGTGTCAAAGGCCACATGTATTTATCAATAATTTCACTTTTTAAAAAGGGACACCTAATGGTGACATAACAAGTGAGTATTATTGAATGTTGTTAATGGTTTCATGAAGAAGAACTATACTCAAGGACAATTTCTGCGTCTTCTACTGCAGCGAAAACTTGATCATAGTTGATGAAGAAAAAAAAATGGCCTCTTCAATTAGTTGCCATGGCAAAAAGTGAACTTAATCTTTGTTTTTTTCATAGAGATAGATCAATTTATTTTGATAAATAAATATATACATAAGTAGTCATTTTATCTATATCTTACTTCATGAAATCCACAAAGTGTTTACAATATCTGCTGCCATAATTTTTGACGTGGGTGAAAAGAGATTACTAAAGCTAAAATTTATAAAAAGAGGATGGTCTCTTCTTGTTATAATTGTATGGCCATGTCGGGATGGTCAGCCAGGGCATAAGACAGACTTCTGAGAACAGGTGTTTAGAAATATTTGTAAACAACTTCTTTTTGTTTTGTTTTGTCTCCGTGGTACTGGTATTCAAGCGAAGAGGCTTACTCTTGCTAGGCAAGAACACTACCACTTAAGTCATGGCCCCCAGCTTTAGTTATTTTTCAGATAAAGTTTCATGCTTTTGCCTGGGGCTGATCTTAGATCCTCCTACCTACACCTCCTGCATAGCTGGAATGACAGGCATGAGCCACCATGTCTGGCCCAACTAGTTTTTCAGTATGAGTGTCATATCTGTGAGAGTCCTTTTCACATTCCATCCTACTCCCTGCATTTAAGGATGCTCTTTCTAAAGAAAGGAGAAAAACTCTTTAGTAATGACGTACAAATGAAAGCCATCTCTTCTTAGAAATACCAAACAAGCACTCCAGATCTGCATTCCCCCAACTATTGTGAATTATAGTCTATGTCTCCATGAAATATTAAAACAATCTATCCTAAAAGAGTTTGGCCTAGAATTTCCTTACTTCTGTGTCCACGTTTGTAAAATTCAATACTGCTCCTAACAATCACATTCTGCTTTTGATTTGTATAGGAAGATCCAAATGTGAGCTTCATTATTAATTCAAATAGCTTTTCTAATTAAGTAATATCAATTTATGATACTAATTGTTGTGGAATTCCAGATGACATGAAAGATCACCCTTTTCTTTGACATGTGAATAAAACTAGCTGCACACTTTAAGTAGAGGTCTACTCTGGGGCAAGGTCCATGCCTTTCCAGATTCTTACCCAACAAGATATTTACTAAAGTCTTCCCTCTTCTCTCTTCCACCTACACATTTTAACTCTCTAGCATCTCTTCAGTCTTTTGTCCCTCCAAGCTATTCACTGTAGGCTTCACCTTGTCAAAGTGGTCTTTCTCTACATATTGCAACCAAATGGCACACAAACAGATGTATTCTTTTGAAGAACATAGATGTGCAAAGAATGCAATATAGCGAATGTACACAATGTATCTATTATATAGGTACTGAAATGTGGTATTGGAGTAGAAAGAACAAGGTAATTAATTTCAAATTGTGGAGACCAAGAAGGTTTCTAAGGGTGTTTATGTTTGATCTGAACCTCTAAGATTGTAAATATTTGGAGGGAGGGTTAATAGGACTGGGGTTTGAATTCAGAGCTGTGCACTTGCAAAACAGGTGCTCTACTGCTTGAGTCACACCTCCCATTTATTTTTGCTCTTATTATTTTTGGAAATGGAGTCTGGAGAACCATTTGCCCAGGCTGGCCTAGAACCTCACTCCTACCAATCTCAGCCTCCCAAGTAGCTAGGATTACAGGCCTGAGCAACCAGCACCCAGGTTAAATTTTTGTTTGATTGAGATAAATATGCACAACATAAAACTTCTCATTTTAACCTTATTAAATATATGGATATGATTTCAATAAAGTATAGCATCAAACTGTAGACATTGAGCAGCTGCACACTCCAAAAGGAAATTTTGAAAGTGGGTGAATATTCCTCATCAATGACTGGGGTGGAAGTTTAGACAAAGTTACAATGTTTGAAGATAGGTAGGTTTGGATTTTTTTTTTTTTTTCATTTTGGAGCTTGAACTCAGGGCCTTCCCCTTAAGCCACTCCACCAGCCGTATTTTGTTTTTGTGAAGGGTTTTTCGAGATAGGATCTCGCAAAATATTTCTCCAGGCTGACTTTGAACCACGATCCTCCTGATCTCCACCTCCTGAGTAGCAAGATTACAGGCGTGAGCCACTGGCACCCAGCAAGTAGGTTTGATAGTCATAAGAGAATCATGAGATTTATTTTGCAGATTATGGCGAAACACATAACATTTTTGGAGGATTTTAAGACATGAAACTCTCTGTAATCTGGAGAATTATGGAAAGCAAAAAAAAAAAAACAACCCAAAATAATGTTGCAAATGTCCAGATAAGAAAAAAAGAAAGGCCAGAGACCATTGCACATGCCTTTGATACCAACTACTTAGGATGTAGAGATAGGGAGGATTATGGTACAGGAAAAATTAGTGATACTCCCATCTCAAAAACCAAGCTAAGTATGAAAGTGGGTGCTGGTGACATCAGCTACATGGGAAGCTGTAGGCAGGAAGACTGTGATCGAGGCCAACCTGACAAAATTGCAAGATATTATCTGAAAAATAGCCTAAAGTAAAAAAGGGGTGGAGGAATTGCTCAAATGATAGATCACCTGACTAGCAAGTACAAAGCTCTGAGTTCAAACCCCACCACCAAAAAAAGAAAGAACAAGTAGGAGGAGGAGATGGAGGAGGAGAAAGGAGGAAAGAGAAGGAGAACATTTAAGTAGAAAGTTGTTAAATAGAAAGTTGTTAAGGAAGAAAGACCTAGGTAGACAAGATTTTTAAATATTACAGAAATGAGATGTTGGGAGCTTAATCAAGAGTGAAACATCAAGGAAATCAAGATGGAAGGTAAGTTCAAGAATGGAAGAATTTCAAGAGAAACATGACAGTCAATATTGTCAAATTCTTCAGAGGGGGTTTCCCCGCCATTCAAAAATGAAAACGAAAACTGCTTCCTGGAATATTATGACATTCAGCTGGCAAAATGCTTCCCAAATGTAAATTTTCTAGTGCTGAAGATGAAGTACACCTCTGGAGGTCCAGAGGTGTATGTAATTTAAGAAAAGTCACAATAAGAAAAGTTATTGCAGTTTGGGAACTATAGGCTTACCCAGCTCAGAAAAATGTACATCCCACTCTATAACTTCTCCCAAATGACCCAGAAATTCAGCACTTCAAAGGAGCTAAATATATAACATTGACTATGTTATGTGGTAAGAACTATCAATACTGGGAGATTTTCTAGTCAACACTCAAATCATGACCACCACTGCATTACAGATGTGAAAATGAGAAATAGATTCAGAAATCAGTTGAGGGGTATTTGCGGAGGTAAGACAGGGAAAGAAAACAATGTCCCCCAAATGGGGTAACCAACAATAAGCACCACATAAAAATCCTTATTTAATATGACAAGTAACCATAAAAATTTAGGAAATATAGAAAACTTCAATTGATTTCTTAATTTAAGATATGCACACTATAATATATAGTATTTTTAAGTTTTTCATTTGCTGCCTAAAAGCAAATTAATTTGTGAATTGATGTATAAGCCAAAATAAAGTCGCTGCTTGCTTTAAAATATACAAGATAAATGCTCTGAATTTCCCCATATGCAGATTCCCTGTATACATGGCAGTGCTTGAGTTATCAATTCCCACTTAAGAACACCTATTCATAATTCTGGAATCAGTCCCACTTAACACCATAACTATGCCTGTGTGAAATGTATGGGAAATAGTCAACATCGGATATTTCAAGAACTGCCAAGATTTAACAAAACTGTCAACTGTTATGTTGCTAAGTTCGCAGTGAAGAATAATTCTGGGAAAAGACTAAGGAGATGCCATATCTTCAGCTAATAAATTACTACATTCTTCTCTTTCTTTCCTATTAGACCTTGGATGAATGCATTTATGTCTTCACACAAAGGTCATGTTATCCAGCAATTATCGTTATTAAACCAAAATATGCTGTGTCCACCTGTCCTGTCAAGTGTGTGCCCTTCTTGGTCCCACTTTACTTTTTAAATTCCTTAGAATTTTCTTTATTGTGATTTCTGCAGTAGTGAAAGAGGCAGCACCTTATTTAAATGGAGTTATCAAGAAATTGTATGGCCTCAATTTCTTGATTTTTTTCTCTGATGTGGCTCATTTACACTGGGGAATGCATCCCTAGCTGTCTCTGACACATGGAGGGACAATGCAGAGGAAAGAGGTAAGTGAGAAATGAACAAAGTTATTTCTCTAAAGGAATCCAGAAAGATGGAATAAAAATAAAGTTGGGTACTGAAGCAGCCCTAAAATGAATGTCACTTAAATGAGATAAACTGTTGGTAGCTTGAGGCAGAGGAGCTAGAAGAAGATGAATCATTTGAGCTGAGAATTTATTCCATAAAAGAGAAAGAAATGGAAGAAGTTGGAAGGGAAATTATGGTGAAATTTCATGGGACCTACAGAAATAGTCAGTTTATCTTGATTTCTGACGTTCCAGTCCCCTGATCCAATATGGAAAGAAGTGTGATCTTATAGCTAACTTGGGTTTTATGAGTTTCTCTAATAAATTATCTTTTTCCTTTGTATATATTAGCTGGAATGATCTTTCTTCCTTATAACCAAACAATCCCCAAAATACAAATGTAGTAGGATTTTTGAAGTTTCACTATGCACTTATTCATTATAAAATATTATAGTACAAAATACCTATCCACATGAATATAGAATTTTTAAACTTGTTAAAATCACCATAAGAAGGGAACTAAGATACAAAGGAGAAAAAGAGAGGGGAGGAACCATTTCTTGTTATAATACATCTATACATGGAAATGTCATCACAAAACTCTCTGTATAGATATCTTAAACAAACAAAAATGTCTGTTTTCAAAAATGGAGAATAGGAAGGTAAAACAGGTCCTGTTTGGGGTTGGCACCAGTGGGAAGGGGGACATTATAAGAAAAGCATGTAGAGGGTTAATATGGTGGGAATATTATGTACTCATGTATGAGAATAGAAAAATGAGACCTGTTGAAACTATATCAGGAATGGGGGGAGGAAGGATAAAGGAGAATGATGTAAGGAGTGAATTCAACTATGATATATTGTAAGAACTTTTGTAAATGTCATAATGTATCCCCAGTACAATAATAATAATAAAACTTTCACATTTATTTTTAAAGTAAGTAGGTTTTTCTGAGATGTATTCATCACTAGCTATGATGTCATTCTGTTATACATGATCAGGAGAAAGAATGGAAAGAATTTTGAGTGACATTTTTTAAAATATTTCAAAATGACTTCTGAAAGATGATTATTTTTTTAAAGCAGGCATACTTCCTGACTGCAGAAGAACTGTTGCATTCATTTTTTTCCAAATTAACTTCAAGAAAGGGAAAGTCCCATATATCTCCATTTCTGAAATGAGAACAGTGATATAAATTTTATTTTGAAAAAAGCTATTGATTTCCACATGTGCCAGTCCAGGTTCTTAAACAGCTTGTAGCTGACACCTACAAAATTGGAAATAATTGGTGTTGACCTGAGTACATGGATATAAAATTATTAAAATAAATAGTAAAAGATTTTCAGAACACAGAAAGTACATGTAAGTGTAAATGTAAATTACTTGTGTTGAAATGGAAGGACAAAAGACTGTATGTAGAGTTGTGTCATTAAGTATTTGTGTGAGATAAATTGTATTGCACAGTCTGGTTACAAAGCACTAAGTCAGTTTGCTCCAAATTTTCTGCTGAAGACAACTAGAATAGCTGGGTATAATATAAAAGCATATCTACTATAAAAAATTGAGGGATAAAGAGAAAAGTATTTTTAAAAAATAAATCCAGAGGAAAGAAAAGAAATTTCCTTAGAGGAACAATAATAAGACATGCACATAACTTCTCAGTAGAAGCACAACAAGCAGAAGGCAATGAAATATATATTTGAAATGTTAAAAATCAGTATCTTTCCACTTATAATTTTATATCCAATAAATGTGCCCCTTAAAGAAAAGAATTATGAAAAAATTTAGGGCAATATTAAGAGGACTTCTTACAAGCTTTCCTGATAACAGGGAGTGCTAAAATGTTTTTTTTAAACAACAACAAAAAAAAAAACTAACGTGAGATAGAAGATCAAAGATTCAGAAAGAAATAAAAGAATGGAAAGATAAAATTAACATCAAGAGTTCTGTAGGTACTATTTCATAGCAATAATAATTAACAGAAAAATTGTATAACTGTCTCTTGAGATACAGAAAAAGCAGCTGAAAAACAAGTGTGTATCAACAGTAAAATAGATAGGTATATTGGGCTATAATAATACAATGGAATTGTATTCAGCAATCAAAATAAACGTTATGGAGTTAAGAACACACGAAGATCAAAGAAGCTGGACAGAAAAGAATAAGTGCTAAATGATTCCATGCATAAAGCATGAAAAAATTTAAAGCACAGTGTATAGGATACTGGCTTGGTGACAAAACCAAGCAAGCAGGTGCGTAAGTACAAAGACACTTGGTTACTTTCAGACAGAGCTATAGGTTCCAGTGGGCACACCAAGCTTGTGGAAGCCCTGGAGTTTGGGCCTGAGTACAAAACTCTAGTTTCAGTAGGAAAGTCACAGACTAGAGGAATAGAAAGGGTGACAATCATCCTTGGAAAACTTGAATTGAGAGGGGAAACATGGTAGAGTTAAGGAAGAGTTAACCAAATAGTCCCCACTGATAGATGGGACCAACATAGAGTGCCACCAGAATTTTAACATTCCAGAATCATT
Source organism: Castor canadensis (assembly GCF_047511655.1). Classification (NCBI taxonomy): domain Eukaryota; kingdom Metazoa; phylum Chordata; class Mammalia; order Rodentia; family Castoridae; genus Castor; species Castor canadensis. The sequence goes on along the minus strand of NC_133404.1, from coordinate 33,879,916 downwards.
TCAACTATGATTTACTTTGCAAAATTAAGTCTAAAAGCAAGAAGGTACTGAAAATAGGGGAAAGGACATAAAAGGAGAGAAATGAGTTTAAACTAGCAAGGGACAAAGTTTTAATGACAATGACTATGGAATTAGATAAACAGGAATAGAAAATAAGATGCGAAATTATTTTGATTAAAACTAAACATAAATAAACTCATTCCCCACACATAGTAGTGTTAATGCTTTTGTGTTTTTAAACATTGTCTTCTTTAATCATGACTTGAGGGGAGTGAAAATACAAGACACTCTGCTGTAAAATCAATGCATTTGACTCTTTTTTTTCACTTTCAGATCACTTCTTTTAGAACCGTAGAGACATAGATCTGAGCAATTTTTTTTCAGTCAACAGAATTCCCCCGTCACACTGCCCCACCCTATTAGTGGGAAAATGGCTGAAAATGGCTCCCTGACAGATAACATTTTTTAAAATGGAGTTAGGGCTCCATGCTGCAGTGCAGTTCACACTGTGTCACAGCTAGCCCTCCAAGCAACGTGCTCCTTTAGAGGAGAGATTAGGGATGTGCTTGGCCCAGGGGCAGCAGAGGGCACTCCAGGCCAGAACAGGTTAAGTTGTGGTCACTTTATCTCTTGTTGTTGACGCAAAGTCCTGAGGCCATGGCCCAGGGTTTTCCTGTAGAAATGTGTTTACAAGCAGGTCAAGGACTTGTAGACAGATAACCATTAGCAAAACAACTTTTCTATTGACAACAGAGCAAAGAAAGGTGTGTTTACTGATGAATTATCACTTGCTTCTTAAAAGAAAAAAAAATAAAAGCTCATTCAAATTACTAAATCCCAGCTTTCTTACCCCTACAACTGAAACTTCTAAGAACTTCAGGACAGCTGCTTCTTATACATTTTATCCGCCATAGATAAAACTGTAATGACATTTTTAGCCTTTGTTGATCTCTACAAATTATTCATTTAAGTCTTATTTAGATGAAGAAACAATTTTACACCAGAGTTTGAAAATTGGATAAATGCTTAAATAACAATAACAAGAATCACATAGGCAGATTTTGGGAGGGTCTTATTGCTACAAAAGTGAACTCACAAAAACCTGTTGAAATTTCCTAATTTGAACCTCACTGTTAAGATCTTTGGGTTGAAGATACTTTTGGTGAAACCTGCAGTTTGTAAGAGTCTGAAGACAGAAGTAAGAGCTAGTCCAAATCCACTGAGGCAAGAGGAGAAACAAAAACAAAACAAATCAATAAACAAACTAAATTAAGTAAATGACTTAAAATAAGGTTATCAGAAATAACTTGAAGGAAAAGATGGCTAGTGGATGTGCTAAAGGCTTTTAAAATGATAGCCTATTTCAGCCTGGGGTGTGATGTAACTCTTGCATAGAAACACAAGGAAAATAACTTCTCGTAGCACATCTAGTCTTATGCTAAAGACGGACAATGGCATTTTCACTAAAGGAGAAAAATCTGAACTTGGGGATCTGCACATGTGTAAATATAAGCTGTCTCATTAGAAAGATACTTCTCAATTAGTTTTCTTTTCATCCTTTTTTTCTTTCTGCTCACAGCCTTCTGACGCACACCCACACAGGCACACAGAGTCCTGCACTTGCGAAGGGTCAGAAAGGTTCCTGGTGATTTCTCTCCATAGAAGTCCTGACAATGTGGCATGTGCAGTCTCGACAATGACATGCCACTCAAAATCCCTCCCTTCAGATGGTCCCTCCCTTTAAAGGAGACAGCCAAAGTGAATGAAACACTTTTTCCCCCTGGGTACATCTGACTTGCTTTTATTAAGCTAGATACAAAGTGCCTCTCAGAGGCCTTGGACAGTGGAATTCTTTATTTTCTTAACTAGCAAGTCATTTGATGCTCAAGAATAGTATTAAAGCTTTATAGTTTTGGATATTTCTTATTTATTTTATGTTGCCACTGCTCCATGAGACATGCTTATAAAAATATTACCGTGTACTGTAAAGTCTTCATACTAAAAGGATGTTTTAAAAGGTTTCATCTTAACATGCTTCTGTCACTCAAATTGGAAAACTTTGTGCTGGTTTCTTTCCAAGCTGTTAAAGATTAGCTTGATGTAGATAAGGCTATTCCCCAAACTCATTATCTGTCTTCCAAATGCACCTTAAGGACTCCTTAATAAAGTCAAGGTTACATGAAGAGTATTTTACTGAAAATCAGTGAATGACTATTAATAAATCTGAATTACAGACTGGTTATTTTGTCTCTGTCTCTCATCCTCACAATGGATGATCCTGCCTTTTTATCAGTTTCTTTAAATAATAAGGCTATTACTTAATCTTACATCATCAATGAATCAGTGGTCATGGTGGTTGGAAACAGCTAAAAATATTACTGCCCGTTTGTAATTAAATGCAGGCCAGGCTACATGCGTTACATAAATGTCTTTGCGCTATACATCACCACCAAATCGAAATTGCTTCTCCATACTCCACCACATTTTTACTAATGCTAGCTGCTAGATATACATGCATATGTGTATACACACACACACACACACACACACACACACCTCTTACTAAATAGGAACACAAGCAGCTCTTATCTACTCTATTTTTTTTTTTTTTTGGTTTGCAAATATCTTATTTTTATTTTTTTTTCTTTTATTATTCATATGTGCATACAAGGCTTGGGTCATTTCTCCCCCTTGCCCCCACCCCCTCCCTTACCACCCACTCCACCCCCTCCCTCTCCCTCCCACCCCCTCAATACCCAGCAGAAACTATTTTGCCCTTATTTCTAATTTTGTTGTAGAGAGAGTATAAGCGAGAGCACACAAAGGAGGGGTGAGGATAGGTAAGACACCTAAAAAACTAGCTAGCATTTGTTGCCCTTAATGCAGAGAAACTAAAGCAGATACCTTAAAAGCAACTGAGGCCAATAGGAAAAGGGGACCAGGAACTAGAGAAAAGATTAGATCAAAAAGAATTAACCTAGAAGGTAACACACAAGCACAGGAAATCAATGTGAGTCAATGCCCTGTATGGCTATCCTTATCTCAACCAGCAAAAACCCTTGTTCCTTCCTATTATAGCTTATCTACTCTCTTTTTAGTTTTGCTAAAACAAAATTCCAGTCCATAGGATTAAGAAAGCAGGTGTTTCTACAGACCTTATGGTTTTAAATAAATAACAGTATTACCTACTTAGTAATTTTATTATTATCCCCATCCCTAAGTAACTGGAACTCCACCCTAAATATTACATTCTGATTTATTCTTTCATGAAATCTGCGCCTTCACTAATGCACTCAACAAATGTCATATATTGCTTACCTAAGAATCACGGGGGCTGAGTGTAGTGGCTCACGACACTTATAAGTGCAGTTGCTCAGGAGGCAGAGATCAAACGGATTGCAGTTTGAGGCCAGTTAGTGCAAAAAGTCAGCAAGATCCCATTGTAAGCAACAAGCAGGTATGGTGGTACAAGCTTCCCTGCAGTTCAGGAGGCATAGGTAGAAGGGTATTGCTGTCTGAAGGTGACCTCAAGCAACAACACAAAACCCTACCTAAAAAATAACTAAAGCAAAAAAGGGCAAGGGGTGTGGCTCAATGGTACAACACTAGCCTACAAAGTGCTAGAGGACCCTAAGTTCAAACCTCAGTACCACCAAAAAAGAAAAAAAAGGTCACTGGCTTTATTGTTTTAACTCCTCCATTTCCTTTTTATTCAACAAATTCAAGATCTCAATGTTATTTGGAATGTGACTTCATTAATTTATAATAAGCAATCATAAAGACAGCTCACCATGTACTATTTGTTCATAGTGGGATTTTTACTGGTTTGCTTTTATCACATATGACAGAGCTGAAAACAAATCTTCTCATGTTTGCTGACTAATAAAGGAATGTTTTCATCAATTGCTCCTTTCTAACAAACCTGAGCCATCCTCAAATCATTTGTTGAGAAATTTAACTGGGCAACTTCCAAGTACCGTCTTTTCAAAACTGATTTTCTCACCTTTTTCTGATGTAAACAAATTAAAATACAGTGTGTGTGAATCATCTATATTTATTGATAATGTTAGCTCAAGCTAAAAATCACACACTGCAGACATATAATCATAGAAGTGATGGAGGGAGGTCAATGAGATAATGGTGAATTTAAAGGCTCCTGGGAATTTTATGCTCCTAAAATTGCAACCCCATAATCTTAAATATGAGCCAATGGAATCCTTGTTTTTGGACCACACTTTCCCAATACCTACTTTTTAGTGCCCCAAACATTCATAACTCTGGACTCATCTTGGTAATTGAAGACAAACCTTGCTCCAGGTTGCAGGGGATGGGAGGAACTAAAGACCAAGTTCTTCAAGCAAGGTGTGGTGGCATACTAGTGAGCTTCTTAGGAGACAGAAGCAGGAGGATCACAAGTTCAAGGCCAGACTGGGCAAAGTTAACGAGACAAACAAAAATACAAACCAAAGGACTAGGACCGTGGCTCAAGTGCTTGACTAGTAAGTGTGAGGCCCTGGGCTCATCCCTCATGCTTCAACAGAAATAAAAATAAAAGATTAAATTCGTCAAGTCTCTTCCACTCCATTCTTCCCCAAACATCCTGGGATGTTTTGATTCTGTAGTCTCCTACAAGACACCAATCTTGTCCTCAGCTGACCATCCGGGGTGATTCATGGTTGGTAGAATGCAGAGGTGGAAGCCAAGGACATCCAAGGGCAAGACGAGAGCTACAGGTCAATGGGGCTGCAGCTCGTGACAATGGTAGTGCCTGAGCAATAAGTCCTCAGGCTGTGGTTGTGCACAGCTGTTCCAGATGGTCACCACAGAACAATCCCAGAGACCTGAGGGACAGTTAGCTTGGATTGAGTCATTAATAATATCCTGTTCCCTCAAAATAGGTTTATGATACAAATGTTGCAGATGACCTAAAACTGAAAGTCCTTAAAATGTTTTTATGTCCTGTAAAAGAGAATCATAAAAGTGGCACATGAAATAAAGATAGAATCAATGACATTTTATACATTTTAAATTAGTAATAATAGCTACTGTATACTTTAACTACCATTTTCCAACCTGTATTTGCTCTAAATTTTCAGTAAATCCCTCTGGTTCCTGTGTCACTGAGAGATGTGGAGGTTTATATTATTTTTTAATATTAATGTACTTTTAAAAAATTGACCATCATCTATATGGTCAATGTCATTCTGATTTTATGACTCAGAATTATTGGTTTCCAACTTGAGAGTTGGTCTTGATACCAACCCTCAAGTATGAGATCTTCCAGGTTCAAGGTTTACTCAGTGACCTGTTTTTGAACTATGTACTGAGAGACAGGGAATCTCACTGGTTGAGGTAATATACTTTAGATTCAGACTTTAAAAAAAAAATCTGCCATTTAGTAGCTGTTTTTTAGTTTTTGCTATTCGTGATAGCAAAAATTGCAATTAAAATTTTAAAAACTTGATATAGCTCTTTTACTTTAAAAAAACCATGTTTGACTCAGTTTTCTGATCAGTAAAACTGGACAATATTACAATCTTATTGCTAATCATAACTTGTTAGTGACATTGTGTATTAGAAGATTAAAATGTGGGAAAATAAAATTAAATAACTATTTTAAAAACATCTTTCCATGTCATGTATCATGGCTAGCAACTAATGACTCACCACACCTCTCCACACACAAGTATACACATCGCATATATATATGTGACTAGATATAAAAGATGTACACACAAATGTGTGTATACTACGTAAGCATCTGTATACCCATGTCTATGCCTGTTTTCTACAGTTATATGTGTGCTACTATAAGTAAAATTTTTAATACTGCCTGAAAATATATCTAATTAATTCCCCACTCACTCAATCACAGGGACGCTGTGGGAGAGACCGTGGTGTCAAGCACACTCACATGGTTTTGCACTTGAGAAGACTGGTTTCCTCTCTTGGCAAACTGCAAGAGGCACAAAGAACAGTAATGTCCCTAATAAGCATTTGGTGTCTCCTAACATGATTCAGATCAGGCTATTTTGTTTCTGTAATTCTCTCTATTATTTTGTTTCCATATTCTCTTGCTATATATATATATACATTATGTACATTATGTATGGCTTTATTTGTATTGGTACACAGGTACATACCAAATCAGACTTCTTGTTTCTACCTGATAAATTATAAATTATTTCTTCTCCTCCTTCTTCTTGGGTAGTACTGGGATTTGAATTCAGGGCTTTGCATTTGCTAGGCAGGTGCTCTCCCACTTGAGCCAGTGCACTAAGACCGTTTGGCTTGACTACTTTGGAGACAGGGTCTGGCTTTTTACCCAGGCCATCCTGGACCATGATCCTCATAATTTATGTTTCCCACTGTAGTTAGGATGGCAGGTGCACACTGCCACACCCAGCTTTTTTCTGGAAAGATGAGGTCTTGCTCCATCCCCAACTCCAGGCTGTCCTGGAACCCACAATCCTCCTGATCTCAGTCTCCCAAGTAGCTGGAATTTCAGGAGTGAACCACCAGCACTATTTATTCTTTTTACTTCTGGTAATGACTTTGCTTTAAAGTCTGTTTCATCATATATTATACCAGTGTGGATATAAAACAGCTTTTTTTTTTGGTATTTGCCTGTATGAATGCATATGTGCACGCACGTATATGTGAGGCACACAGGCATGTGAACCCTCCTACCTTCCACTTTTCTCTAGCCTTATAGCTGGAGTACCTCCTGTAAAAAATATAGAAGTAAATTTTGATTTTATATTCCAATTTGACAATCTTTCTTTTTATTTGACCGTTTAGTCCATTCATACTTATTGTAGTTACTTTTGCATTTGATTTATTTAGACTAGAGGTTTTTTCTAGTTTTATGCACCATCAAACCTTTTTTTATTGTTCTCTCATTCTTTACTCAGAGCTTCTTAAATATACTTTTTTCATTGTAAAAGCAATTAATGTTATTACAGTGTGATTTGTGATGTACAGATATTATGTCAATCAAACAGGTTTTATAAAAAGTTAACTTTCCAACTCTAAAATATAACCTTACTTTTAATTGAGATGAAAATTTACATTCAATAAAATGCACAGTGTTCAGTTCAGTGACTTATTTCAACTGTGTATAACCTAGTAACTACAAGACAAAATAATCTAAAAACCATTCTTACCATCCCAGGAAATTCCTTTGTTCCAGACTCAACTCAATTGTCAAACTTAAGGCAACAACTGATCAAATTTCTATTATCAGAGTTCAGTGTTGTCTTTCTAAAATTCCATACAAATGGCATGCATTATATTTAGGTTTAGCTTATTCCTCTTGATATACTGTTTTTAAATACTATCCATGTTTTTGTGTATATCAGTGCTTTATTCCTGTTTTACTCCTTAATATTCAATACATATTCCACTAATTGTATATTATTTTTGTTTTGATGGATGCTTGGGTTTTCTCCAGCTTTCAACTATCATGAGTAAGGTTGATACCATTCTTGCCCAAGTCTTTGCATCTAAACATATGACTTCATTCTCTTGTTTAAGTACCTAAGTTTGGATTGGGATTTCTGGGTTTTAGGGTGGTTGAAAGTTAGCCTTATAAGAAACTGCTCCTTAGTTCTTCAATGGCTATACCACTAGACAGTCCATGCAGAAATTTATGAGAATTCCAGTTGTTCCAAGCTTTTGCCCTATATTTTGTGCTTATACTTTTAACTCTATCAACTGATTGATATCTCTTTGTACTTTTAATTTATATTTGCATGGTGTCTAACTACACTAAACACATTCTCTCTTCTCACTTCTATATGTTCTTCTGTGACTACCTTATTAAGTTCTTCACCCATTTTCAACTGGGTTATTTGTCTTTTTATAGTTGACTTGAAACCCAGAAAAAAGTTGTTGACATGTGCAATGTAGTACATATTTCTAAACTTGATAGTGTCATTTGAGAGCAGATGATAAATTCTGAAAAATTCCTTATATGTGTCAGTTTCTTGTTATTGTTTTAGTACTGGGGTTTGTATTCAGGAATTCATAATTCCTAGTCAAGTGCTCTACCAATTGAGCTATGCCTCCAGCCTTTTTTTGCATTAACTGTTTTTTGGAAGGATCTTGCACTTTGAGCCTCAGCCCATATTCTTTCATATGGTCTGAGTTCCATTTTCTATAATTTTCTTTTTGCTAAAACAACTTATTTTAACATTGAAAATTATGTGCTTCTATTGATTTAGAATTAATTCACCCTGAAATTCATTAAAATTTCTTTTGAGCTTGGAATGCGTCAGGATGGTATGTGCTGCTATTTTTAATACTTCCTTCTCATACAGAAACTCAGAAAGCAATGCTCCATTTTATCACCACTGAGAATAGTAAAGAGTAGTCATTGATGTTTCAGGTACCAGGATCAATGACCACTCTTCTGGCATGTAGGAATCCCTTCGACATATGGGAAAGTACCTAGCCCCTGGATAACAAATACCTAAATGTCACAGAGGTTATAGCTGGCCAGAATGGAAATCCAAGTGTGCCAGAGTGTGCCGCAATCTGGTGGTCTATACTCAGCAGAAACTTATTTGCATAGGATGTCGGAGGCTTCTTGGGACATAATTTACACAGAAGGAAGAGGAAATGAGGCACAAATATCATTAGCCAATATGGCAGCTTGTCCCATCATGATTTCAAGACTATGAGCCATTCAAAGAAAATCTCTAAGGAAGATTCTAAGAAATTTAGAGATAGATGCTGATTAAAAAAAAATTACCATGAATATGGTACTTGTGTTTAGTTACTAATAAGAGGAGCGATGTATGAATTACATAAAGCAAAAAGTTCTGGCTGGGTGCCCGTGGCTCAGTGTAGTTAGCCTGCAGTCCTAACTACATGGGAGGATGATATTGGGAGAGCTGTGGATCAAGACCAGCCCAGGCAAAAAGTTCTCAAGATCCCATCTCAACTAACAGCTGAATGAAGTGGCACATACCTATCATCCCAAGCTATATGGGAGGCACAGATCAGGGAGATCCTAGTTTCAGCCAGCACTAGGGAAAAAGTTTTTGAGATTTCATCACAACAGAAAAAGCTGAGCTTGGTAGTGCACACCTGCCTTCCCAGTGATGGTGGGAAAAGTAAAATAGGAAGGTCATTCCTAACCAGGCTAACCTGGGCAAAATGTGAAATCCTATCTCCAAAATAGCAACAGCAAAAAAGGGCTGGGGGTATGACTCAAGTGATAGAGCTCCTGCCTGGTAAATCCAAAGTCTTGAGTTCAAACTCCAGTATTGCCAAAAAACAAAAGACAGAAATTCTACAGAAAAGATTGTTGGATAAACTTCTGTGTTCTAATTAAAACTCTGAAACTAACTAAAATGCAAATGATCATATTAAGAAAACATAAACGAAAATTAATCATTATGTCTAAAAAGTTCTTAGAAAAGAATTACTCTATTAAAAAATGTGAAAGATTGAAAAAGGTCATTCAAAAAGAAAATGAAAATGAAATATAAACATATAAGGAGTATTTTCAATGCTTACTACTAAAAATGCAAATCTTATGACAATAGGGCATATTGCTTCATTTATAATATTGAAAAATGTCTTAATAACATACAGTATCATGCAGTTTCAGTGACAACTAAAGGACAGATGAAACAGTACACTATTTCTGTTGAGAAAATGGTAAGTAGTATCATAGACATTAAGACACTCAAACTTCTGGACTTCCTGATTGGACTTAAGCGAATTTATATTAAAAACAAAAATCAAAAACACATCCAACATTTAAATTCAAAATAATGAATAATCTACTGTGCAGAAAATTGTAGAAAAGGCAACCTAAATACAAAATACAAAACACTGTTTTGTTTTGGTTATTTTTGGTGGTGACACTGGGGTTTGAACTCAGGGCTTCACACTTTCTAAGAAGATCCTCTACTATTTGAGCTAAACCTCCAGCGCAAAATTTGAGTTATTAGTAACCATGGTTTATTCATTGATGAGAATCTATGTAACCATTCAATATTATTTAGAATAAGCTGTAAATTTATATTGCTAATGAAAAAACAAACTCTCAATACAATTCCATTTTGGGTTTTTTTTATTAAATTATAAATATGTAAATTCAAAAGACTGGTAGAGTATTTGTATGCAATCCTTATCAATATACCTATTACCCTAATAAATTACAAAACTACAATTATGAAAATTTCATGGAAAATAAGGGTTTTAATGAAAAACAATGAAATGCTTTATACTTAAAGCATAAAAAGTAATCTGTTACAAATTGAAAATGATCTTTAACATTCAACAATACCTGCTGTAGTCATTATTCCTACTACTAACTTGCCTTTTTTAATGCGCCAGTGAATTTTCTTGGAAGCCTGTTATTTGCTAAAGGCAATATATTACTTAATTCCATGATATGCTGCTGAGTTTGAATTTCTAAAACTCTATTATTGTTTTGTTGTTGTTGACCCTTTGTTTCTCCTTTTTTAGTTTCAACAAATTTCAGTCATTTAAATATCCTTCTCTAGGTCTTTGTACAAAGGCAAAATTTTGCATATCTGTTCATTTATTTTCATATCCAAAGGGTGAATTTTCAAGAAATCTCATCATTTTGCACATGCTTTAAGGATACTGAACTGAATTCTATATATGAAAATATATTGTAGAATTTTAAATTTCTGCATAATGACATAAAACAGAGATATCTTAATACTTCTGCTGGCCAAGCTGGGATTGACAAAGGGTTATTATACCTCAAAATCTAAGCCATGATTATCTGGACAGAATTACAAAAGATATCTTCATTTTTCTACCCTGTAATATCACATAATTTTCCAAATTTATATAATAATGTATCATAATCAAAAAAAATAATGAGTGTTATATAGGAAGACATACGAGACCTGTAGTTATTGGGGGGAGCTAAAATCATTTCAGGCGTACCCAAAGAGGCAATAATTGGGTGTTTTTCCCTACACAAGCTATACCATATAACATTGATGTCTTTGGGGGCAGTAGGAAGAGATAAGCTAGTGTCTTCTTGCCCTGAAAATATCATATTATTGTGGTTCCAAGAAGAAAAGTGTAATGTAATAATTTGAGAAGTCAATAGCAATAGTCCACGTAGGTATGCCCAATTTCCTGGTGCTCTTAAAGCTTAGAGAAATTATTTAACCTGATGTTGGCACAAATGAAGTTTGATATATGAGTATGACAATTCTCATCGAGTTTGCCATTTTAAGAAATAGAAATAAAAACCCCAACGGAAAAAAAATGAAAAAGAAAAACATCCTTCCCTTTTGAAGCAAAATTGGATTTTCAACATTTCACAGTTTTGAATTTCACATGAAGATGACCTTAAAAACAGTGACCATTAAAAGAGTTGTTAGAAAAGTGTATTATTTACACGCCAGGCACTTTTGAAATAGAGGTTACAGGAAGACATAATCATACTATTCTGTAACCTACTTTGAAAAGTGTAGGCAGCCTAGCCAAAAAAAAAAAAAAAATGTCCTTACCTCACACTTGTCAAGAAACAGAAGTTTTATTACCAAGGAATTTCACTTTTGCTGCTTATTCTTAACACTAGTCCAGGGACTGAGAGGATTTGTTGATCTAATATAGATAGTGATGTCTTAGGTTCGTTCAGATTTATATGGACAGCATCTGTGGGATCAGGAATTACATTTAAAATGTAATAAAATGTTCCTGTGCACTTTAACTTACAAATACTATACTTAAAAAAGTAAACATCAAATAATCTCAGGTATCTTTCAAGAAAATGTTGACATAGCTCAAGCAGCTCACACAGATATCTTGGAATCATTTCTAAGTAAACTTAATAAACTCATTTTCGTATTCTATGGCAGTACAATAAACTATAATACTCAGGAGAGGAAGAGACACGAAGGAATATGTTCTCATTTGCCACAAAATGTATGTTTTCTAGTTTTAAAATGATGGGCATTTTTTTTCAAACACTAGGAGAAAAGTCCATTCAAACTAAGAGTAAGCATTTACAGGAGACAATCAATACATTAAGAAGAGGCTACCATAAAAATAACAGTGATCACACATGAAAGAGCAAAAAACCCTTCATGTTATTCTCATCCAATTTTCCTAAGGTGCTAACATCATGCTCAGAGTTACTCTTAAACAGAAGATAAAGGGGACTTTCAGGATTTAAGTTTTTTGTTTAACTTTAGGGCTAAATTTTTTTTTAAGCCTTTGGACCAAAACCTTCCCCCAAATTGACTTTGATGCTGAAACTCAGAAATTCACTCCAGTGGGATTTAAAAACAAAAAACACACAAACTCAAAACTCATATTTTCCAAATTATAAATTTTACTTTTTCTTTCATATCTGAAAAGATGTTAACAAGAATCTCTCCCTCCCTTCCAACCACTGTCTTAATCCAGTCAATACTTCTGCTGGGTTTGGCTTCATGCAGACCACTGAGAATTCAGGGTAGGGAGGAAGGTGGTTCTGTAAGTAGGAAGAAGACTGTAATTCTATAAGTTTGTTGAACTGAAATTCTTTCTTTCTTCCTTCCTCCTTTCTTCCTTCCTTCCTTTCTTTCTATTTTATTTTGGGTACTGGGGATAAAAGTAAGGGCCTGGGCACTCTACCATTTGAGTCACAACCCTAGTCCTTTTTCTTTTTCAGTTTGTTTTTCAGATAAGGTTTCATGTTAACTTTGCCTATGTTAGCCTAAACCACAGTCCTCCTATTTCTGCCTCCTGAGCAGCTAGGATTAGTGAAACTACTTTTCTAATAGAATCACTAAATTCAAACTTTAATGCACCACATTTTGACAGATTTTATTTTAACCAGGGCTTTTAACCCATAGGGAATCCTCACTGTACAGTTTGGATGAAGAAAAATAAAAACCATTTGTAATATTTTGATGATTATGTTTCAAGTATTCATTTGATTTTAAAATCATATTGGAAGAAGATGTGTAGTGTCAACCTGCTGTGGGTGACATAGAAAGTTATGTTTTTCTAACAGTGAGCTACAGACAACCATCCTCATATTTCAGGGAATTCTACTGGCTAGAATTAATGGAGATAAGCCTAGATATAAAGAATAAAGTTTTTATTATACTTTATTTGCCTATGTATGCTTTATACTATAAGACTATTGGCTTATATAGGTCCCATCTTGGGGATATATACATAAACATATATATATATATATAAATGAATTTAATAGCTCTTATAGACCATTAATTCTATTTCCTTCAAGTGGGAAAGAAAAAATACCGTTCTTACTGTGTCATGTTTTATTTTTAATGATGCAATTTTAAAGTTGATATCTACTCTTCCTGGAAAGGTATCAAATGGTTTGAAATTTTGTGTATAGGGGTGACTGTATATGTGTGTGAGATAGAGAGACCAAGAAAAAAAGAGAAGGTAAGTTTTTCTTGGATTTTCTTTTACACAAATGCTTCTACACAATTGTTTTTAGTTTTATTGCATGAGATTGGGAAGCCAAACATGTGGTATATGGATGAGTTTTGTGTGGTTTGAAGCACAAAACCACTAAAATAGCAAAATTTTCAAATAGACGCTCCCATTCTTGAACTAGAAGGATGACATGAATTAGAATTGAACTTGAATTAGAAGATGATATTTCCTCTAATATTTTGAGCCAAACATGGAGAATTTGGCAGCTAAGCTATTTCTCTTCATAACTCAGCAACATAGAATAGTCAATATCTCCTAAGAACAAGCTGCAGGTTTCCATCTGTTAAGAGTGCTCTGACGACTTCAAAGGACAATTCTTATTTTTGAGTCCCTTTTGAAAACTTAAAAGGAGATAAATAATTTCAATATGGTTAAATATTTATCTGGAAAACATGTTTTCCAAAGGCTCATTCAGCAAGTTGGTACTCTAAGAGAAGAAGGAAGCTTCATGCCAGTGTTGCACTGGGCATGAATGTCTAGTAGGCAAATTTTTATAGCGATCCTACTATGTGCTGAGCACAGTGATGAGCTCCTTTCTGTTTTTTCTGACAGCAGAAATCTGCAGAATCTGCTTGAAGTTTACATCTTCATGGATCATAACATGTAGTTTTATGATAATTATCCAATAGGTATAAAGATATATAATTGGCTGAAAATGTATTAAATGATTGCAAACAAGAGAAACTACTAATTCATTCAAAGACTCTTGACAATTTCAATGTCCTTCAAAATAACACTAATCTAAAACAAAGCAAGCTATGGGACCCTGGCCTTTCTTTGTTGTTTTACCAACACTGTGAGAAACATTTTGGCACATGTTGCCCTCGAAATGTCAAAGGTGTCATATTATCATGTCCCAATCAGGCCACATTTACAGCCTGGCCATTTATTACCCAATACCAGAAATCTACACAATGAATATTTAACTTTCAAATAAAGTAAGATTTGTTTAATTTGTATAACTTCCCCCTCTTTAGAAAGTGTGACCATCAAAAATCAAGAGTAAAATATATAATTATATTTGAGATCTGTATTACTATATGCTGGAAGCAGTGGTTCATGAACATATTTTAAGAAGAAATAAATAGCAGTTTTTAGATTATAAATTTATGTCCCCTGAATAGTTTGAAAAAATATATTACTTACTATTATGGATACTCTTTCTTAAACAAATATTCAGGAACATCCCATAGATTTCTCATCAATGCTTACCTTTTCCTTGGTCAACTAATCCTAAACTAGAAAGATTTCATAATCTCAATAATTCTTCTATTCTTCCCAGGGGCCAAATGGAGGGAGACTTCACAAACATATCAAGCTTCATTTAAATTCCAGCTTTGTTTTATGTTGAATATGTCATCATCAACCTGTTCCTTAGTTCTCTGAATCTGTTTCCTCACCTGTAGGATGAAGGCAGTAATACCTGCCTCACAGAATTACAGTACAAGTAAAAGCAATTAGTTCATGCCTGGCCTAGGTAAACCACAGCAACAGTCACAGAATTAATAGGCTTTAGTTTTAGGAATTGTAAAACCCAAGTCTTTGAATGATTTAATAAGAAAATCCATATTATTTTTAATTATGAATTAGCTATTGTTCAGCAATATTCAATTCTCCTCTAGTGGAGGCATGGAGGGGACCTGTATTTCTCCATGCACTAGCAGCTAGCCTACTTTCTGTGATCACTCCTGGCCACTGGAATAAGCAGGCAGGTGATGTGCACCAGGCAGGAGCTGCTTTATCCAGACATGGTGGAAGGCAGAAGAGGAAGAGGGCAATGAACTCCTTCCATCAGGCGTCTTTTGTAAGTGTCTTAGTCCTGCTCGTGAGGGAGGAACCCTCATGCCCTCAGTGCCTCTTAAAAAGATGATCATATGATCCTGAATTGTGAAAGGGACACATTTAGATCACTGCAGGAACTTTGGCTCTGACTTTCTGATTTTTGACAGTACACATCTTTCTCTGATGCAGAGCTGTGGAAGCCACCCATGACATGGAGTGACATGGAGCAGACAGCCTCAATGGCCAGGCCAGCACATCTGCCTGGACATGTTGTCAACTTTCAGTGACAAAAGTGTAGTAAGAAGCTACAGATAGCCTAAGAGTACTTTTTTTTTTTTTTAATGGAGGGAGGGCTGACACTGGGAAGAAGCGGTACTGGGGATTGAACTCAGGATCTCTGATTGCTAGGAAGCATTCTACTATTTGAAGCCACTCTCCCAAGCCTTTCCTTTTATTTTCTCACACTTTTGCATCCATGGGTCCTTGACTACAATCCTCCTACCTCTGCCTCCAGAGTAGCTGAGATTACAGGTGTATACCACAAAGCCCCTGAGAGCACCTTTTTATTGCAGGGTAATTAGCCTCTGCTCACTAGTGGATAGAGAGATAAAGATATATGAAGATAAAATTATATAAAACTTGTTGGAAATTGCCCTTGATTTGTTAGCTGTTACACTGATTTTCAAAGCCCCTTATTCTCTTTCTCCCTTTCCCCACTCCCACTTTCTTACCTTCTGTTGTTGATAGAAACTGTGAGTTGGTCTTATTCATTCAGGAAATGTCATAAAAATGATTCTTAAGTTTAGGATTGATATCAAGAGATACAGACTAAAACTTTTCTACAGATTCAAGATGGAATATCCAAAACTGGACATCAGTGTTTCAGGGAAGTTTCAAGACACTGTTGTGAGTCACAACCTAAACATTAAAAGAAAATAATTGATTAAAATTATGTAATTATATATGTGCATGTATGTGTGTTTATATGTATACATATATATGTGTGTGTATACAGGATATAAAGAAAATAATCATAATAAACTATAACAAAATTCTGTTTTAATTGTCTCAAGATTCTTTGGAATTTCATTAAGTCATGACTTTTGATGTGTTTATGATATTCTCTTTTTCTTGTAAGTTAAGACATGATCATGCACCAATCATTCTCTTCATTGATTACACTTGTGAAAGATATCAATTTATTGGAAACAAGATCTCTATCAGTAGAGAAACTACAAAGTCCTAACATTCATTGATCGGGACTCTGTTGCTTTTGGGTCACACATGGGACTTAGTAGAATATCACGTGCAAAGATCTGCAAGGCATTGTAACAGAATATGTGTGGAATCTGTGATTCTCTACTGATGTATTAGCATGGAAAATTCATTTTGAATTCTATTTTGAAACTTTAGTTTGTGCAATTAGGATATTAGACTAAGTAATGTATTAGAACACTTCTGAACTTAATATTCCATGAATTTAAGCCTATTTTTTTTCTTATTTAATCCCCTTGTGTTTCTTTTGATTTTTTTAATTATCATACTAATTTGGAAGGAGGGCAAAGAATTCCAGAGTACTGAATGGCATATTTTTTTCACTCTCTTTCCATCACAAGTGTGAATAGCAAGAGGAGATAAACTTTGTAGAATTCATTAAACACATTACTGTAAAAATATCTACATGTACTTTGAGGGTATTTTCTTTCTATTCTTAAGTGTCACTATACTGTTAAGTATCTTTGGCTTCCCACCTTTTTCTCTAGCTATTCTTTTAAAATTATAAGTTTTAGTAACTGAAAAAGTTGCAGAAACTTATGCTAGTGTAAGAGAAAATGTATATCCCATATATGCTCATTCTCTGTGCTTGCCTATTGATATGCACGGATACACTTGCCGTGGTAGTCATTCATGGATTATAACATTTTGTGTTCCTCAGTTTTAGTTAACTTCCACAATATTATTTTCTCATATTATTCTATCTATCCCCAGTTCTTTCTGGGGCAAGTTTCATTACTTAGAGTTACTTTCTGCATCTGAAAATACCTTAATAGGGTAGACTTTCAGTTTACCTATTTTTCTTCTTACTTACCACCGTTTTCTACATATTGCCTTATCCAAATAGAGATTGTAATTCCAATAACAGATCAATAGTATTTTAGATCTCTTTCAACTTTGGAAGTACTGTGTCTATTTTACAGATATACATTTAAAAAGAAAAAGGAAAAATCAAAGTAGGTACAGATGGAAACAATAAAAATGATTAAAGCATGGGGAAATGGGACCTTTGAGAAAAGATAAAAGGACATGAGATTATTTGTTCTTCAGCAAACAAAACCAAAAACTGAAGGATAGTTTTAGATTGTTCTTAAAGAATGTTCAGAATTATCATAAGAACAAATGTTTCTAGTTGTTTTGTCTGTTTTACAATAGAAAATGGATAAGTGGGTTTAAATAGTGATTGAGGTAGGCATTAAAACTCTATGATGGGATGGCATCCCTTTGGGAGAGGATCACTCATCAAGGAAGCTTTTTAAGGACATGGAATATTCAGGTGCTTTCTACTTCACTAAAGAGGAAGATGTCTTGCCACATGTTGTCATTGCGAAGACACTAACTTGTTTAATTTCCTGGGCGTCTGACATAGATTCTCAGTAGCTACAGTCTCTGATTAATATTTCAGTGTTGCAGACACTAAATGGCATGAAGAATGGTTGTAATAGATAACCAGCTCACCTTCCAATGTAAATTTCATCTCCAAATCTTAACTGCTTTCAAAGGACAGGGAGATCCTTTGAATTCCGATTTTGCAACAAGCCAGGAATTCTCCCCGATATCATTCTACTTTCCCTTCTTTCTGTTGTATATCCAGTCTACTCAGCATACAGCAAGCTCATTAGATGCTAATTTTTGAAGACCTTATGATAATAAAAATTATATATCAACTAGGTAATTCTCTAGTATGCTGTAAGTTTTTCAAAATAATTTTAGAAAAATTATTATACATGTATGTAAATGGAAAAATGATACCTGCTGAAACTATTGCAGGAATGGTAGGAGCGGCGGGAATAAAGAACAATGGTGGAGGGAGTGAATTTAAGTATGACATATTTGATATATTGTAAGAACTTTTGTAAACGCCACAATGTACTCCCACTCAGCACAATAATAAAAAAAGAAAAACAAATAAATAAATGAAATTATTCTTGGAGTTATTTCATGTTTCCCTTATTTCTAATTCCAATCTGACCTTTCCTAATACTAACCGAAGTTCCTTTTGTCACAGGGAAGTTAAACCTAGGACTTCTCATCACCAAGTCCAACATAGTATTATTTGTGCACTAAAATTCTTTAATTGTTTTAAATTAGTAACAATCTCACCATTTTGTAAAGGCTGTACTTTATAAATGTTTATTGTGGAGACTCTGGTCTTAGACATTCTGGGTTCATATTCTGGCTGGAACACTGGTTTGATAGACTTGGATAAACTCTTTCTATGATTCAGTTTCCCTAATTGTCAAACTAAATTAATATGGTTTTCATTTCATAGTCTCATGGCTTTAACATACTAACCTCTAACTAAAGATCCTATAACGATTCTAAGCACTGTTCTCCATTCCTTCTACCTCCCTACCAAGTTTGCTCTTTGATGTCTACAAACAACCACATTCCAAAGTTTAAAAGACTACAGGGGTGTAGGGTGACCATGCCCATCACACATTGACCAGTTTTTCAAGTTTACCTCATTCATTGTCTCTTTTCTCAACACCACTATGAATTACCCATCCTGCCATTTGGTACAGAGAAGTCCAAATCCTCCTCTGATGCAATTCAAACCTATTGCACATTGCACAATCCTTTAGCTCTCCCTAGGAAGAACCTCAACATCAACTCTTAAAATAGTAACACCATGCCCCATTCATTACTTCAGAGTTGAGTCCTGGCTCAGCAGCTCTGTAGGTTTGTGGCTTTGGCCACAAATTCTCTCCTGTCTAACAGCCATCTCTTCATCTGCACAGCAAGAATTATAACTTACACAGTTTTAAATGGTCAATACATGCAAAGTGCTCAGCAGAATATCTGACAATGGCACATTCATGGAAAATTTTAGCTACTTTATCCCCGAACTCACTGAATTTCATAATAATCTAATTAAATTAAATGTACAAAAAATAATTATCAGCTAGAAAAGGACTGATTTTAAGTAAGATTTTAGCCATTATTGGAAGTCACTTCCTTTCCTGTTTTCATCTTTGAGTCCAGATCTTTGCAGAGCTTATGATAATAAAAAACATATCAAAAGCATATATTGTGATAACAAAAATATATTACTAGGTCCAGAATGTATTCCAGAAGGAAAGGGAGTAGCTCTACACAAAGATCATTGTGAATTTTGTATCAATCTTCTTGCCGTAAGTGAATTTGCCAGAGAGACTTCCAGTGCTTTCTTTTGCCAAGTTACCAACCAGCCTTTGCAAAAGGCCGCCTTTCTCCAGGACATTAAATATGTTCATTTTCCAGGGCATCTAGTGCAGCCTCTGATTTATGTATCTGTTAAACGTCATGAGGAATTCTCACAATGGATACCTAGCTCACCCTTCAACGTAGATTTCATCTCATGATGCTTGTTTTCTCATTGCCACATTTTCTTACCAGATCATGTTGCCTAGAAATATATTTTAAGGCTAAAAATGTCTCTTTATCTCTTTTGTTTAGTACTGGGGTTTGAACTCAGGGTTTCATGCAGGTGCTTTACCACTCCACCAGCACATATAGCCTTATCTTGCTTCAAATTCCAATTGGAATTATGGCAGAAATGAAAAATAAGAACTCAGTAACTATAGAGGTCCACCTTACTACATGAATGTGTGGTGTCAGACAAATACAAGGCAGTAGATGTGACTTTCACTTACTATCACCAGTTACAAATGTAATCTATTCAAGCAGTAAACACTCACCCAGTTCCAGAGGGTTAACTTTAAGTATTTATGTGTTTCAAGCTTGATATATTCTTAAAGCTATTTTTAAAAAAATCTTCTACTTCAAATTTGCCAAGCATTTAAAAAATAGGTAGCAAAAGTTATGTAAGGTTTGGTTTTTTTTTTTTACTTGGGGGCTTTTATCTATATACTTATGTATGATTTTGACCACTGCTTCTATAAGTCATATAAATAGATTTCTACTAGATAATCCTTCTTTTATTTTAATTAAATTCTATTTGGACATATATTATCATTTTTGTTCCTACTAGAAAATGTAATATACTAAGAATCCATTTCAGAATTTTGCCTTTAAAATTTGTAAAAGAATAACTTACACTTCTGTGTTTACCTCAGAAATGTTCATGAAATGAAAAGCACACAGCCATCTTCCAAGTACAATATCTAAAGTACTAATGTCATGTGCACAGACACATTCTAGATTTAGCATTATCTGGGTTATCTATATTCAAAAGTGAATTTGAGAACATTTCTATCATTTGATCTAGTTGCTTTTTTTTTTTTATCTGTCATGGTGTTTGCATTTCCATTGAGACATTGAAAGAAATTGTCATTCAAACTATTTTGATGAAGTACATTTTTTTTAGTCGTTACATTTTTCTAAAGTTATTAATATGCTAATGCTTATAATTATACATTTGTAATTTGCATTGTGTTATAGAACTCTTCATATTTGTATTAAAATAAATATTGACTAATAAAATTAAAGTGTTTATTTTAAAAATTATCTCCATACCTATGTATAGAGCCCCTTTTCCTTCTATAGTTTCATAAGTTTTTACCTTTTATTGTTTTGACTCAAGTGGTAGAGCATCAGCTTAGCAAGTGCAAAGTCATGAGTTCAAACCCCAGTACCACCAAAAATTAAATAAATTGGGTTCTAATTTCTAGAAAGCATTTTACAGTAAAATGGTCAGTGCCTGTGATCTTTGAAAGCTCTTTATAGAATTTTGAGGCATTTTGGGTTAATAAGATTCATTTTAATAATTTTTCCAAGGCACCTGGAAAAATAGGTACTCTGTTTTTGGATAGAAAGTCTCAATATACTTTTAAAGAATTGGCCTAGTTTGTTAAATTCTTCTACCACAGTTTTGGTTTTGCCACATGTTTATCAGAATTTTCCTGGACTTTCACATTTTGTCACTTGGCTCTGTTATTTTTAGTAGTATGAAATTATTTGTTTAGTATTGCATCTTGACTTCTACTATTCCATCCCACTTGCTTTCATTCTTGTGTGCTTATGGTGTGTTGTGTGATGTGTATTTGGTATTCCTTTACATTAAGCTACTTTTTAATTTTATCATTCTCCCTGATACACAGAAAAACATTTTAATATGATTCTTTGACTCGAACTCTAAAGTGTTTGTCATCAAATGGGAAGGAATAAGGCAGTCATTTTTGTCACATTATATGTGTTTCTATTATTGTTTGTTAAATTCTATGCTTTCTCTCTTTATTTTCTCTTTATTCTGGTTATTTCAAATAAATTCACTTTATTTTTACTGGTTACCATTATAATTATCACAAATCTACTTGAATCTATTTTTCTCTGATTATGTATGTTGAGAGTCATGAGATACATATTCAGAAATTTAGCATGCTTTATATCTTTTTACCCATACTAATTTTTATTCACAGAATCTAGCACTTTACCCAAACTATAATTAAGAAATAATGGTTTTTACATGATTTATACTACATTTTTCCAAATGTTTTTTGGAAAAATGGAAAAATAGGTATTTATTCAATTCAAATCTTTTAATAGCTCCAAGTTTTCATTTTAATAATCTTCATTCTGGTTCATCTCTGGGTCAGCCAAGGTAAATCTCAAGTTTACCTTGTCCCTCAAATACATTATCTGCTGAAGGCATTGTAGTCATCCAGTCTCTTCCACTTGCATTTCCTTTTCATAAATGTAGGACTTCTTTACAGGCTCATCCATCCTCTCTCCCAGCTTTCTGCTTCTTCCAGCTCTCAGACTCTACTCACCTGCCTGAGTCCAAACTCATGTTTGTTTCCTTGCTTTCCCAGGGGAACTGCAGCATTTGTTTCTTGAGTGCCTTTCTCAGGGGAGAACTGTGAAGCAACTGTTTGATTCTCTTAAGTACTCCATGAAGATCCTTTGACATTCCCCTACAGAAATTCTTCAAATGTGCTGTCATGAAAAGATGAGTTCCCCAACTTTGAATGCCTATGTCTGCTTTTCCCCACAACATGGTCATTGTTTTCATGCAGACCTGCCAAATAAAATATAGGACTCCAGATTAAATGTGAACTTCATATAAACAATGAACAACTTTTTAGAACAAGCATCTCCTGTTTGGCTTTATTTTTGTGTCCTCTAAATCTGACAGTCTTACTTCAAGTGGAAATCTGCACTGTCATCTTAAAAGTCTGCTACTTTTTCTCAATCCATTTTAGACTTCCTTGCTTTCCACTTATTCTCCTTTATTTCTTATCTAATTTATTTACCCCAGGTAGTGTTTATCATTTAGCTTGCAATAACAGAAGCCATGTCCAGCACAGATATTAATGAGGTCTTATGTGCAATTTAAGTTCTAGAGGCTGGGGATAGGGCTCAGTGGTGGAATATGTTCACAACTTGGACAAGACTTGGACAAGCTCCACAGGGAAAAATAATAAGGATCAGACTCTACTTCACTCAATTGAATGAATACTGTGCATGCTGAATACTGAAGGACTTCCTACCCATGTCCATAATTGCATGTTGGTCACACAGTTCTTTCTTGTATTGCAACAAGTATGGAACAGCCTTGCAAAGATCTGACTTCATCAAAGAATTTAGCACAACCTAAAATTGAAACCATGAGCTGCTGGAAGGTGGTAGAACACACACAAACACTGTTCAACAGTTTTTGTTGTGATTACCTCAGACTTGTTAAATAGCTTGTGAAGCCCTTTAATTTTTTGGTGATGCTCTGATAGAGTTTGTGGATCATGTCAGAATCTCACTCCTAACACATTTTTGACAAAGTCAGACTTCTTAATTTTGCCAAAGTAATGGGTATAAAATCATATAGCCTTGTGGTTTAGTTTTCATTACCCAAGTTACTAAAAAGCTTCAACACCTTTGCAAGTGTTTATCAACCAACTTCATTATCTCTGCAGTAAATTAGCCATCATTATTTTTATAAATCTGTTCTTTTTTGTTAGAGGTGTCACTTATATAGTCTAAAGACTAAGTCATGTATTACATGTGATCAAATACAGTCTTTCAGTCACTCTATAGTCTTCTGCTTATTCGATCTCTGTTTAGTTATTTAAGTGGAATTCTGGTTCTAGCAGAATTAAGAACGTTAAGACTCAATAAGTTCATCTACTTTAAGCTTCCCATTTTATGAAGACAGAAATGAGAGGAGTAAAGCTTACTCTACTGAATTTAGAGGATGTGACATAAACTGAGACAAACACTCGTGTTACAATGTAAGGACCTGATGTACTGAGTGTGTGTGTGTGTATGTGTGTGTGTGTGTGTCTAATTCTATTGAAATGACAGCAATGAAGTAACCTATTGTATTTTTTTTACCACAAAGAATTCTTAAGAAATAATATAATACACCAAATTCCTCTATAATTAAAATGGAGAGTCTGTTTGTTAAATACATTCTGATTCACTTAAATATGGAAACTATTTAGGTTTAAAAAAGAGCAAGTTAGTTGTAATTAATTCAAGACTTAACTACTCAGTGAAATATTTCTTAACAATTTTATAATAGTTCAAGTGCTTGATAGATGCTGACATTTCCACTATGTTATTAAGATAATTTAATACTATGAAAGCAAACAAAAACTTTGTTAATTGATTTGTTTTAGGTAACCATGTAATTGTTTTAAAGCTATCATAAATGTCCAATTACTAAAGATGGTCTATTATACCTAATAAGATTATAACTAAGACTTCAGATATAATTAGTTTATGAAATCAGAGATGTTACCACTCAGAAAAATTGAATTATTTTTTATTTATTAATTAGCTAGATTTAAACAATCACAATCCCACCTATATATTCCCCAATTATGATTTTACTATACGGTAGATTTTGAACTATTTTGGTATGGATGTCACTGTAAATAAATCTAAAAATTAAAGTACAATGAATGAACATTCATGTGACGTTTATCAAATTAGACAAATAATTAAACCATTATTTTCAGCAGTATCATTATCTATCCTAAACAATTTGTTAACAACAGTGTAAAACTCAAAAATATTGGCAAAATACTTTCATTTTGAAGAGGTACCAAACTTATTTTGTTTTATCTCACACAAATAAAACTTTTTAAATAACCATAAAATACAAGTAAGTGGTTTGATACATAACATTTTCATATGCATATATCAATGTGTGTGTGTGAAAAAGGCTTCTACAGAAGTTATCTTTCAATAGCTTCTAAAAATAAGAGCTCTCTCTCTTCTCTTTCCCTCTTACGCAGAGAATCTCATAGGTAAGAGTAGGAATTTGTGAAACATTAAGGAAGAGCTCAAGTCTGCCTACAGAGCATTGTAGATTCACACACATAGAAGCTGGACCAATAATTACACCCATATGCACCCATATAAACTCATCCAGAAATGAGTTTTGTAGCTGTAAGTGAAACTCAAGATCCCATCAAGTTAGAGCACAGCTTCATTAATCAATAGATTAAATGAAATTATTTTTAAATTAATTCTCAAGTGATTGGATTTTCTTTAGTCAAAAATATTTCACATATGATATAAAGTCATGAATATAGAAAATACACAAATAATTTTTTAAATAGCGATGACCAAATTAAATAACTCAGCAGATAAAAAAATAATATCTTCCATCTGACAGTTCCAGCTTTAATACATTTTGTTTTGGTAGAAGACTGGCAAAATAGATGGCCCTAATTATTGTCTCTAATCTAGAAATAACAATGAACAAATAAAATAATAAATTAATGATCAGTATGAAAGTCAGCACTTACAAAATACCATGTGCTAGGTATTATCCTAAACACTTTACACATGCCCAAATCATTTAATTCTAGTTATTACTAATCAAATACTATTGCAAGGGATGAGAAGGAATGGTATGTGACTATTCAGAGAGAAGGCTAACATGGATTTTTCACATAAATAGTAGGAAACTTGGAGAATAGGGTGTTCAGCCTTTATTCAACCTCACATTCATTTCTTATTCTGGGTCATAAAACAGAAGTGCAAAGATTTATGAGTATCTTGTTTATAAATAAGTGGAAATGTTCTGCTGATACCAAGTCTTAAGCTGTTTTCAGTAAGAGACCTAGATAGTTTTTAAAGACAGCATTTTTTAAAGGAATCAGATTATTCTATCTGTAATAATTCTCGAGCATTTTAATATTTAATTTTTGGAGAGTTGGCCCTCTTTTTCCATGTTCCACATAAGCCTTGATTCCTCAGAACTTTCTGAGTGCTAACACCTTTCTTCACCCTGAAAAATCTGAGATTCAATAATATTTAATACCAGGACATTCAGTGCTTGAACTATTAAAAAATAGGTGTTGACATGATACTTGCTGAAAGTATTCCAAGAATGGGGGCAGGAGAAAATAAAGGACAATGATGGAAGGGGTGAATTCAAGTATGATATGTTTGATATATTATAAGAACATTTGTAAATGTCACAATATACCCCCACTCATCACAACAATAAAAAAATTGGGAAATAAAGAAATGCTTCATGCTGTAAAAATAGGTATTGGATTATGTCATAGTAAATGTTACAATTATGCATATAATCTATTCCTAATGGACTCTGGTTATGACTATTGATAATTGTTATATTTACTTGTGATTTGATACTCAGAGTTAGCAAATGTGACCTATTTATGTCACTGAATTTGCTATGCCCAGGAAGGACTTATTGCTGCATTCAGTAGAATTTTTATTTCTGAAAGTAGATAATATCATTCCCTAGACCCAAGCTGACAAAAACCAGAGTATTAAGAATCATCTAAAATTTGGTCTTTTCTTTTTTAGTCTACTAAGACCCATAGACAGAATACTCAGGAATTATCTACAAATAAGTGTTTTAAAACATAAATTCAACTGGATAAAAAGTAGGTATATATATCACATTAAGAATAAAAGATAAAATAAAATGGTTTTAATACATACTATCCAAACAGGGTGATGTTTTCCTTTCATGAACTATCCCAGGACAGATGTAAAATGAGTTTTGGGGATGCTGAGACTGACATGCAAGCTACATTACACAGAAAGATGTTTTATGACCTAGGACTATCGCCCTGCAGAGATGTAGCAGACACCATGGACCACTTCACCTGAGGCCACAGATCACACTCAATTTGAAGTTCCCCGAGGTCCTATCATTGCAGGATACCATGGGAATCCCTTTTGTCCAGATCCCAATCTCTTCCCCTTCCTTAGGTCAAAAGAAGAGCCAAAGGCACTGAGAGAGTCTACATGAATCTATATATTTTCATTGAGGTAGGGGAGATGTCTGATTAAGGTAAATTTCAATTCCATAGTGGACCATGAACTGTCAGTAAAATACCTTGCTGACTTTGGGATCCTTACAGAATTATACTTCTTGAAAATAATAATAAAATGATAAAATAGAAACATTTTGAATTTTCCCTAAGGAGATAATATGCAAAGCTCTCACTTTTTTTATCTGAATTTTGATTCCTGGAGAGTCTATTGAATGACCCCTGTTTATACTGTCATGCCTGCTTTAGGGGCTACTTCCTTAAGTGTGTAAATAAAGTCTATTTATCCAAATAATGGGCTTTACTGAGAGAATCACAGGGTATCAGTCTGAAGCTGTCATATCTTTAACACAACTCCAACAGAGGATATTTTTACAACTGTGAATAGAATCCGTGCATTGATGAAAACACTATGCATTTGTGACGAGCAATATAGGAACAAAAGTGCTAGGCCTGGGAAGAATTTGTTTGGATTTCTTATTTATTACATTTTTAATAGAAACTCAGAGAAAGCCTTATCTGCTGTCATTTGGTTTAAATTCCACAGTACTTTTTGTATTTGACCAAATTCCCTTATCTGTTATTTCCTTGTATTCTGCTCTGCCAGCCTACTAACAGTTGATATACTTATCTGTGGTTTTATAATAAAGTTTTAGCTTCTACTGAGGGAAAAAGGAGGGGGGAAGCAGCAAGAAAAGGAATAAACCAGTTGCCTGCATCCATTATATGACTTTGTAAGATTTTCCTGTTCTTGGCACATGGAGCCCTTTGGGGGTTAGTTCCATCCAATGTAGAGATTATACAGTGCCTTGTGTCATAGACTCTAATTCTTTATAAAACAGGAGATGAGTATGGTGTACAAAGTATAAAAAAGGGAAGAAAAGTATAATGTATACACATAAATGGACAAACAGAAATAAAGAGAATTGAAGTCATTCACTCCTAAGATGCCCTTGTTTGTTTGTTTTCTTTTTTTTTAATTTCAGTTAAAAGTAAGTCATTATCTTCACTTTAAAATGGAAGAAACCCATTTTTGACAGGACTTCTCAACTTGATATCAACTATTTCACTTATTTCAATCTTAATTCAAAAATTAAGGAAAATTCAAAACTAAGTGACATTGACATGTAGAAAGCTAGCTGAAAATTCAAATTGTCTCCAGTTATGATGATGTGGATTCTGAAAGTCTCATGGTTTTCATGCAAGGAGATAAAACACAAATTCGCAAAGAAATAAAGACTTGTTAACTTTGGACAGTGACATTTCTTTTGGAAGTATTGTTGGAAGATGAATTTTCACACCTGCTATGATATAATAAGATCCAATTCAACAAACAGTTGTGAAGCAAAGAGTCAGTGATGCATCAGACACTTTTCTAGATACTGGTCTTCCAGAGATAAGATATTACCCTGACCCACAAGTTAGAATCATACTACCATATGCCACAAAGAAAACTCATCTAACCTCTGAACCTCACTTAACAGATCTGTGAGATGAAGACCCAACTGCCTATTCCACTTGAAAGAAGGAAACAAAAACACACAACATTTTAGAAGTCTTGCTGAAGCAGATGGATTTACGACTTGAGCTATTTTGTTGGTTCTGTAGAACCAAAGGAAGTCCTATAAAAAGATCGTCCAAATGAATTTCCTTAAAAGAACCACTTGGAGTTATATGAAGCAAAATTGGATTTCTAAGATTGCACTGAATGCCAGGGAATCAAAGCACTAAGTGTAGGTCCTTCCTGGATCTGCCCTTCTCTGTCCATTTTGTTAGATTTGACACCAAGATGCAGTTATACTATATAGAAAATGCATAATTTCTTTTCCCTGATTTAGAGCCCATTGGGTGCCTCACTGAATCTTGGATACTGAAAGTAACAAGCTGTCACTTTTCAGTGTCAATAAATTCCCCAGAACTTCTCTGTAAATGTGTATAAGAAAGATGAAGAATCTCCTTTTCCTCCCTTGTCTTCACCAACAGATGTTTTGCCTTTGTGACAGAGAACAATAAACCTGTGAAATAGTGAAGGCGGAGCTCATACAGAAATTCTGGCTACTTTTGAAGGGAACAAACTGATTGGATCATTTCCAAGATATTCCTTTCTGACAGAATGTGACAACTTTACCTTTTCATTTCCTATTCAGCCTCCAGGAGATGGAAGATTTAGTACTGTTTTGTATACTTTTAAGTCTAAGAAACTTCTTCTTATGGCTTCTTATAAGTACTGAAGTCTGGGGAAAAAAAAAAAAACAAGTTGTTTGAGATTTGCAGTAAGGACTCACATCTCACATTAAGTTGCTTCAATTTGCAGGATTGGTGCTGGTGGCACTTTGCAAATATTGTCACTGTTGACCTGCAAAGGTTGTTCATTTAAACCTCTGAGCACTGCTCTCATGTCAGCAAATGGCTGTTTTCAATCCCTGTTTCAGGTTTCTTGTTATTCTGCCAGGCTCCAAGCTGAGTCTGTTAACATTACTATAACTTGTGATCATGTATGGCCATTGGTTTAAAACAATTTCCATACACATTCATTCAGGCCAAGCCACATGCAAGAGGTCCCAAGGTGGCAGGTTCTTGCATTACTCTAATCCAGTTACCTCTTAGTTAAAATGCTTTTATTATAGTCTCAAACCCCTGGGAGGAAGTAGGTATGACAAGTCAGACTTTGCTTATTACGTTTTAAACCAAAATTGACTCCAGGAACTAGTACCAAGACGGAATGAACACATTTCCACACATTTCCTTTCTTCTTTCTTAGTACATCTATGTAGTTCTCCTTAATTTGAACTTTTCAAGGTCTTTTAGCCCACCTTACTGGAGATCAATCTGGAAAACAAAACTATAAGCAACAATTACAAAATAAACCACTTACTCATGCAACATCCTTTGGAAATCTTATGTATTTTGGGCATGCATTAACCTGCTCCCAACCAACTCAACTAAGATGTTTTCAAACTGTCTATACCTGTTCATTTAAGGATTGGTGAATTATTAAAAATGAACTACTTCTTTCATCATTGTACATGAACACTCTAAATCAAATATTTAAGTTACAATTTGATATCATACAATTTACTTATCCAATTAATATTTATGAAACAGCTAGTAAAATGTAAGTATGGTTGCCATGATCCAGACTTCTAAGTTTAGTTGAAAAACTGGACAAGCAAATACATAATTCAATAATTTAAGATACATACATTTTGTTACAGGAGAAGGAAAGAAGTATAGACGATGTCTCAGGATCACTTGTAGAGATGGTCATCTAGACTGGACAGGAAGAAGCTTTCCTTAATGAAGTGATGTATCCTCTGCTGTGTAAGGAAATGGTGAACATATAGTTGAAGGAAAGACAAAAGACTGTCACGCAGGATGACCATGCAGCTATGCATAACAGAAAACAACTGGGAAGGATTTGAAAGAATCCTTCTTTTGTTAAAGAAAAGAAGCTAGTGTAGCGGTTGTATTCCAACAAATCTATCTGCAACCTCATTTATATATCACTGATAAAGATAAGTGAAATACACATTATTTGATAAAGATAAGGAAAATTCACATCATTTAATTTTCCCATGGTAGTTGGCTTTCTATTATTGTGAAAAAATACCTGAAGTAAACAACTTCTGATGAAGTTATTTCAAAAGGTTTCAGTCCATGTTTGCTTGGCACTGTTTGTTGTTCTGGACCTGTGATGGCACAATACTTCATGGGGGAAACAAGTGGTGGAGGAGGAGTTTTCCTAATGGTACTCTCGAAACCGAGAGAGTGAAAGGAGAAGGGGCTAGGGTTCTAATAGCCCCTTCAAGTACAAGGCTCTCACAGACCTAACTTCCTCCCACTAGGCCCCACCTCCTCAGGTTCCACCATCTCCCAACAGTGACAGGGTAAGGACCAGGCCTTTAACACATGGGACTTTGGGAAACATTCCAGGTCAAAACTACTGTTGTTTTAGTTTTAGAGACATCGATCCCAAAGCCATCACATGACTCTTTGCTTTCTCATATAGATTGTTGCAGTAATTCTTCACTACTTGATTTATTGTGAAAAAATTATGTGGTAATAATGCAAGTGGTATATTTCCATCTAGTTCATAAAATCCTTGAAATCCTAGATCTTCTTTTTTATGCTTTATAAACTCTTAGTGTGCAGTATATGCTGACTATAATGCTCAAATAAATACATGAGTTTAAAAATAGCTTAGCAAGCTTAAAGCCCTAGGTTCAACCCTCAGTACTGCCAAAAAATAAAAACAACAAGGGAAAAAAAAAAAAAAAAAGAACAAAGTTTGTGCCTTACTCATCTGGGCAACAGCTTAGGTCAGAGACACAAGCATGCAAGATTTATACTTTGGCATTTCTTTAGCATTTGCTCAATAAATTCATTAATCATTTTAATAGAGTATTCTAACTTATCACCCATTTTATGCTTTTGAAAATGCCTACTTTGGAATGTAATGGAAAGTTGCAAGTATAAAGAATGTTATAGAAAACTCACAAGGAACCAGTTTAGTACTTGAGTTATTATAATGTAATACACAGTAAAAAAAAAAAAATATATATATATATATATATATATATATATATATATATATATGCATCTTTCTGTTACTTTCTTCTCTAAGAAGTTGCATCTGCCTCTGGTAGAAACCAAAAGGAAGCTACAATTGACTTTATTTCTTACTGTGCACTTTCTTTTTTGTAATAGAAAAATGGAGCTTGCCTAACTCTAATAAGGCATGTCTCTGAGAAAGTCTTAATAGTTAGAGTCTAAGGCTAACCTAGAGTATATTTCTGCACAAATCTGTATCTCAGAAGGCTGGAAGCAATTTGGGGCAGAGAGAGGCTTACAAATTCTTATAAAGTGACTGTTGGATACATTACCTGAAAATCTGAATTACTCAAACACCAGCAAGATGATAAACCAATTAACCACAGGAAGTCATTCCTACTGTCTTCCTATACAATACTGTAATTAACAATTCCCAAATACTTCCAACTTTTTTCTTCATCTAGTTTGAAGGCCATATGGAAATGTATAAGAATTGTGATTCCCAGGTGTCTATTATGTATAAAACAATGGCCTTACAGATGCAGCTGGGATTGTAACAGAGTGGAATCACTGCCCTCAAGATGCTTGCATTCTGCTGGCTGAAGATAAACATCAAACAACTGGAATCTTGAGTGCAATAACTGCTATATACTTAGGTTTTAAACAAGTGCATAGTAGAAAAATTAAGCAGGACTGTAGAATAATTTAAAATATCACAGTGAGAAGAGGCTTCATTGAAAAGGGAAGTTCTTATCAGACACCCAAAGAGAGGAAAGGACAAAAGCATTTGGTTTTCCTAAAGAAGAGCATTCCACTCAGACACAATGGTAAGTGTAAAGGCCCACGGGCAGGAACATGTCATAAAATGAAGGAGTTGAAAGGACAAGGCATGGCTGAGGCAGAATGTATGCTAGGCAAAGTGGTAGAGGCCAGCCTCAGAAAGGTAGTGCAGGCAGGGATTGCCAATCGTGTAGAGGCATCAGAAAGACATGATCTTTTACTGTGAGGTAGGAAGTCATTGGGGTTAGGGGCAACAAATGACATGATCTCATTTGCTTTTTTGAAAGAAAAGAAAGAGATTTGTTAAGACTTTCTGTTAGAGATTTCTCTGTAGTGTTACAAGAATGACAGTGATGGGGTGTGAGCAGGACAGGGATCACAACCTCAACTGAGAGCTGGATCCAGTGAGAAGAAATGGTAAGATTCTGGATGGGTTTTGAAGGGGATGATGACGGGATTTGAGGATAGATGAGCTTAGGGATATCACCAACAGGAGAGTCACAAAAAGCCCTGCGTTTTTTTCTTTGGTACCCATTCAAAGGTTTAATTAGTCTTGATTTTAAAAATGATGCATAAAAAAATCTATACCAAACTGAACCAAAACTTTTAACTTCCTGATATATTAAGCAAGAAAATAGATATCCTACCCAAAGAAAATGGAAGCTCTGGGCTTTCAAGTGATGGCCCTGTTTTGTTTTGGTTATTTATTTATTTATTTTGTTGATCCTGGGGTTTGAACTCAGAGCTTTACACTTACTAGGCAGGCACCATACCACTTGAACCACACTTCCAGTCCTTTTTAGTCTGTTTATTTTGGAGATAGGGTCTCACTTTGTACCCAGGTGGGCTTAGGCTATGATCTTCATAGTTTACACTTCCTACCATAGCTGGGATGACAGGCATGCCCCACCATCCCCAGCTGTTTGTGAAGATGGGAGACTCAGGAACTTTGTTTGCCCAAGCTGGCCTTGAACCACAATCCCTTGATCTCAACCTCCTGCATAGCTAGAATGACAAACATGAGCAACCAGCAATTGACTAAGCTCTGGCTTTGGATCTGGGGTTTTCTGCTTACTAAGTGCCCTGCATGACTAGAGAAGAATTATTTTTATGTAAATATAGGTCCATATAGAGTGACCACCACCTTGACAGTCACTAACAGATTCACTTCTTTCTTGAAACTAGAGAAAACCAACCATTCTGATGGCAGTCAAATTCACCACAAATCATGAAGAATAGGTGTAATATTGGCATATACTGTTTTTTTACTCAACAGATTTTTAGCTACACTGGTTGAATGCCTAAAGTGCAGAGGTGCAGATGGAATATGGAAAAAACAGCATGTTCCTATTTCTTTTTCTGTATCTTTTTTGTTTGTTGAATGATTTTTGTTGTTGTGTGTTATTTATTTACTTCTTTGGAAGAATGGGGTTTGAACTCAAGGCTGCTAGGCAGGTGCTCCTGTTTCAAAAGAACCTACATGGGGTAGAGGAAACAGGTGTGCACACAGCATATCCTAGGAATGGATGAAAATCACAAGAAAATAGTGGTGTGTGAGATTGAGTATAGAATTGATTTGGCTAAAATATCTAAGAGGAGATATAGTAAAATCTCTAGCCTATAGTGTATTAAACTTTTCATCCTTTTGATAAAACACGTCATATGCACAATGAAGGGAGGAAATATATATATTCTGGCACACGGTTTAAAAGATTTTAGACCATCATGGCAGGGAGGGCACAGTGGAACATCTCACATCATGGCAAGGAGAGAGAGAGAGAGAGAGAAAGAGAGTAAGAGAGACAGAGAGAATGGGAACAGGGAGACCAGGAACCATCTTTAAAGGTATACCACTACCAGGACTAAGAGTAGTGTCTCAAATCTGTAATCCCAGTTACTAGAGAAGCAGAGATCAGGAGTGTCACAGTATGAGGACAGCAAAACCTCCCATTTCATAAACAAGCTGTGCATAGTGAATGGTGCCTATAATTCTAGCTACACAGAAGATATAGGTAGGAGGATCTCCATCTATGGTCTGCCTGGGAGAAGAGCACAAATCCCTAACTGAAAAATAACCAAAAAGCAAAGACTGGAGTTATAAATCAAGTAGTAAAGCACCTGCCTAGCAAGTTCCTGAGTTCAAAGCAACCAGTGCTGTCCAAAAAGCCATGCCCCCCTACTCCTCAGGCAGCGATCTACTTCCTCCAGCTAGGCTCCATTTCCTCAGCTTTCCACAATCTCCCAAAATAATGCCACCATCTGGAGAACAAGTGTTCAACACATGTAGAGTCTGTACAGGATATTTCATATTCACACCACAAAATGTAGTAACATTATTTTTTGAAACAAAATCAATACATGTGCTCTAAGGAATTAAACCATTTGGAAAACACAGGGCCAAATATTTGAACTTGAGACACTCCCACAATGTTCAACATTTGTGATAGTTTTAATTGGCATTGAATCATAGTAATTATTCCATGAGAAACTTTACATCTTATCTTCATGAAGGTGAATATCACTGCGTCCATAGGTCAGGTTTTTTCAAACAGAAACTCAGAAATACAATTAACTAAGCCTTGAGTTTGAAGTGTTTATCAGAACCAAAATCAAAACCTTGAAGTTTGTCTCCTTGCCATGATTAATGAATGTTTAACACCCTGCTAAGCTGGTCTCCCACTCAGCTGTTTTCTTCAAGTTGGTTGAATAACTGGTATTCTTCCTGTTCAC
This sequence comes from Castor canadensis, assembly GCF_047511655.1. Classification (NCBI taxonomy): domain Eukaryota; kingdom Metazoa; phylum Chordata; class Mammalia; order Rodentia; family Castoridae; genus Castor; species Castor canadensis. Next base: position 33,845,135 of record NC_133404.1, on the reverse strand, counting down.
AAAGTCTTTGTTAATGTGCATATTGCAAAATCACCCAAAGCCAACAGTGTGTGTCATCTGTATTGAAGAGAAGAAATGTATGGATTAGTGTACAATAGCATGGGTTAGAGAGAAAAGTGAGTCAGGAAAGTAGCAGGTTCAAAGGAGTAAATAACTAAATCATTACCTTGATGCCTGACTTAGATGTCTGTAGCTCTCAAAGGCATAATGTCTACAATATAAAGACTATTGTGCAAAGCCCAAACTCATTATGGTTGGTTGGTTTAGGAAGGAAGGCTAGGGGCTGTGCCTATACTTAACAAAACACAGGATTGAGAAGACAATAATGGGAAGAGGTTACAATGATATCCAGCAAATTTCTTACTAATGAGGGTGAAAATCAGAAGTCATTACTAACAAAGAGATACAGGAGATAGGAATAAATTGACTTGCATATCAAGCATAGATATATCTAGATGCATCTTCCTGAGAAGATTTTGACCCATTTCTTTAATCTGCTCAGTGTCCCTGCTGTAGAGGAAACAGAGACAAATAATCTATATCATTGACAATGACACAGGCAGGAGCAGATATGGCAAATACATTATATGAATGTATTGGATGCCAACTGGCTCAAAGAGCTACCTGTGCCACTATTTTAAAAGGGATCCTGACCCAGCCAGAGAGAATTCTGTGCTCATTTAGACATGTCTGCCAGAGATGCTGTGATGGATGGGAAAACAGAAGAATTAAGTGTTTGACAATAGTGAACAAGTGAATGATAGGCTTGGAAACAAATGTGCATGCAAAGATGCTAACAGAAATGTACAGAGAGCCCTCTGGAACACATAGGGCTGTGGTGGATCACAGAAGGCTTTAAAGGAGAGAGCACATCTGATTGGAATGCCAAAGGGTAATTAAGTGTATGCCAGGTAGACGGTGGTGGGAGTCCAGGACTAAACACCTGAGAGAAATGTGACAAACATGGACTATGAAGTATTCACAAATATCTTGGCATTATAGAACAAAGACTGACCCAATGTGTGCCCATGTGCCCAATTCCCACTCATTCTAACTCCTAAAATATTTCTCAAAACCTCTCTATTCACTACATGCGGACCAGCATCAAACACCACCCATTACCTTTCACGGAGCCTAGCACAGTAGCCTTCTACCAAGTTTTTGCATACCCCCAATTTAGTGCTCTTTCTATTTATTTGTTCATTCATTTATTCATCCAACAGCTTTATTGATGAATTACATGTCAAAAATTCTTTCATTTTGAGCATATAATCTGGTGGATTTTGTTAAAGTATTGTGCAACATCCTCACAATCCAACTTTAGAAAACTTCCAGCCACTCCCAAAAATGTTCCATGTCCATTAGCTGTCACTCCCCACTTCTGTCTCCTGGTAACATGAGCACTCTGAGTCTCCAGAGATTTGCCTTCCTGTACTCTTCATATACATGAATTCATACAATAAATGGTGTTTTGTGTCAAGCTACTTTAACTTAGCATAGCGTCTTTGAGACCCGTGTTGGACTACGTGTGACTACTGTTTTATTCAAATGCAGAACAGTGTGTCATTGCAAATGGATTTATCATCACAATGTATTTATACATTCACCAGTTGCTGGGAAGTTGAGGTACTTCTATCTTCAACTGTTAAGAAGAATGCTTCAGTGGGCATTGACACACAAGTGTTTGTGCAGACCTGTGTTTTCATTTCTTTGGCTTGGATATTTAGGAGAACAATTTCTAGGTCTTATGTTAAATTTAAGACACTGTCAGCTCTTCAAGAGTGACTGTTCAAATTTTTATTGCAATCGGCAATGTGTACAGTATTTCCCTGCTGAGTGTTTTACTCTATGCTGTTGCCAGAGGGTTCTTTTCAAAATTCAAATACATCATGTTCTGTTCTGAAGGTGTTGAAGGGCTTCTTGTTGCTCTCAGTGCAGCACACCAAATTCTCAACAGAGTCCATGAATTCAAGAAAGAGGTCTGGTCTTTATTTACCTTTTTATATCACCTCATGTCTTGATAGCTTTTTCTCTGTCCTCCAGTCACACTAGCTTCCTTTCATTTATTTAAATATAAGTCACTCCCAAAGCAGAGCCTTAGTAAATGCTTTGCCTGAGACTAGAATGCTTTGCCCAAGACTTGAATGACATTTTTGTCATTCATACTTCTCTATCCTTTAAATATCACATCAGATGCCATTTGCTGGACTAGACCTTCTAAACTCCCGACACTAGGTCAGATTTTCTTCATGATAAATATTTGTATCTTATTTATCTTGGTTGATAATCATGCTTCTACTTAGTTAATGTCTTTCTCCACTAACAGAATGTAGGCTTCTTGTAGAAAGAATAATATCAGCCTGTACTCATTCAAAACACATTTGCTGAATGGAAAAAACAGAGTGGAGGGAGATGTTGGAGAGCTAGAGATGGATCAGATTATGAAAAAGCCTTGGACATCTGTGAAAAACCTTGCCCTCTCTTCTGTGGGTGATGAGTAGTTGAAGTACATTAAGAAGGATAGAGATGTAGATATGTGTTTAAAGCAGCTCACTTCAGTTTCCTTAAGAGGGAAAGGTTTAAATAGGTAAACATTAGAAACAGAAAATCTACATTAAAAGTAGGCATGGAGAGAAGGGTTTAGATTTAAGAACTAAGACTTGGTTTTCTAGCTGGCATAAATGGATATAAACTCCACTAAAACAGAAAGAAAATGATCATAGAAACATAAAGAAAATGATGATTGAAGAATTTAATTTGTGTCTGGCACTTGGAAAGGAATCTAGACTGGGGTATAAATAGTTTATGCAGATGATAATGAAAACCATGGTCACCTAGGAGAGAAAGAGAGAGTTGGGGAACAGTTAAAAGATGGAACCATGGAGAATCTTATCATATAGCATGTCCCAAGAGGAAAACACAAACACACACATTCACACACACAAAATCTAAGCAAATTAGGTACTCAAAGCAGGAGTGCTTCAGTAAGGAGAGAACTCCATCATCATGGCCACTGATGCTTAAACCAGGACTATGGAGATCCATGGTTTTAACAGAAAGAATATCTACCAAATTGTTGGAGTCAGTGGCACAGACTGTATTCTGATTAATTTTCTGTGGATTGGTAAATCCTTTATTTTGGCTGCACATAGATGTTTATCTAGGAGATCGCTGAGAATTAAAAAATGAAACTTGACTGGGTCCAACTTTCTTCTGTCTTTCTGCCTTCCTTCCCCACCTATTTGACATCAAAACTGCCTTGTTTTGTCAACTGAACTGGAGACAGAAAAGGATGGCAGGTATGCAGCTTGTGCCAATACCTAAAACACTATTTTCAAGTCTGAATTATCCACTCATTCACTTTCCCCTCTATTCAGATTAGTGACACAGCCCACAATCACCACACTCACCAGTGACACGTCTCCACTGCAGGAAATTCCAAACACTCTGTTTTATTTTCTTTAATTTTTTCATAATGAAGTGACTTATTTTTAGCATGCATTAATAATAATGTTTCAATACGTCAATAGTACAAGGGGTTTCATTGTGATAATTCCATAGATGTATACAGTATACTCGGAACAGGTTCACCCAAATACATTGTTTTAGAAATCCAAATTATTTTGTTTAATTTTTACTTTTTCCATTTTAGTTCATTTTTAAATTACTTTTATAAAAATATATGTTATATATTATTATATATAATATATATTGTTATATAAATATATTCAAATATATTGAACTAATTTTATTATGTGCATATTTAATGCGTTTTCTTATGACCTCTCAAAAATTAAAATCTTAGAGGCAAAAGAAATTAGAATAAAGTTAGGGTAGGGTTGGATAACTCTGCTTGATTCTGAAAAACTTTATTTAGCAGACCTATGCATTAATAGTGTCCTAAAACTGTGGAAAACTCTCTTTGGAATCTGCAAAATGTTCATATTTAAATGGGAAAAATACCATTATGAAATGGTTGCAACTGATAATTTCATAAATATATTACAAATTTTTGTAGGTGTAATACCTAGTCATTTCTCAGCACTATGAATATTTGAATTAATCATGAAATATGGTGCAAATTTAAAAAATTAGTCATTGTTTCAGATTAAAACTTTCTCAGCATTTCTCACTTGGGGAATTACATTTTGAAAGAAAGTTTTTGGGTGTTATTTATTCATTTATTTAGGTCTCTTACTCACAAGTGCTCTACCAGTTGAACCATATGCCTATCCTTTTTTTTTCTGCTTTAGTTATTTTTCAGATAGTATCTTGTATTTTTTCCCAAGCCAACCTGGACCATAATTCTCCTATCGATTCTTCCCACATAGCTCGAATTACCGAAATGAGCCACCATACCCAGCTTTGTTGTTCAGATGGAGTCTGGTTAACTTTTTCCCTGGGCTGACCTTGAACTGTGATCCTTCCACTCTTTGCCCCCTGAGTAGCTGGGAATATAGCTGTGACTCACTACATCTAGCATGAAGTGCTACTGTGAAACAGAATTTAAAATTATAGGTAAATTTGGACAGGTATATTTCATGAATATGAAATGAAATTCAAATTTAGATTTTAGATTCAGATTGTAAAGTAAGGTTAATAAAAAAATAAGAAAAAGATGCCTATATGGCTAGTCAAAGAGTTCATTGGTCCAGTGAAGATCAGAGAAGTATGCACATGGGGGTAGAGAATCTGGGTGCCAAAGCCAAAATCCTTGAGTATGAATCACACCACACAAAATTCAACAGCTATTTAGGCAGCAAAGATAAAGGGCTAGTATTCCAGAGCAAGAGAAACACAGGGAAGTTGATCTCTCGTGTGACATTACTTTTCTCTTAGAGACAGTTTCTGATTCTAAGGACACATGATAAACACAGCAGAAAGTGTCACCTTGAGAAGCTGAGGAGTTGAGCAAAGAGTCCAGCAAAGAGTTTTGTAGCTGGGGTGACAACATTGGGGTTTAGACCCCAAATCAAATCAAATGAAAATAACCTCATTTCCTAAAGTACAAAAATAAATTTCACAGAAAGAAGATAACCAATTCCAAAACTCCTAATTGTCTCTAACATCTTTATACCTGGTGTTAAGCATGAATTTAAAATATATTAGTGCTGGGCACCAGTGGCTCAGGCTTGTACTCCTAGCTGTTCAAGAGGCAGAGATCAGGAGAATCATGGTTCAAAGCCAGCCCAGGCAAATAGTTCAAGAGACGCTATCTCGAAAAAAAAAAAATCATAAAACAGGGCTGGTGGAGTGGCTCAAGTGGTAGAGAACCTGCTTAACATGTGTAAGTCTCTGAGTTCAAACCCCAGTACCACCAAAATAAGTAAATAAATAAATAAAGATCTTCAAGGAAGAAAAAGGAAAATATGTGGATAAGTAAAAATGATCATGGACTATATAAAATAATTATAATTACCTATTTAAAATGTAGACCTACTTAAAATATAAATCACCTATCACATAAAGGTGAATATTCAGTTGAAGTATTCTGGTTTTTGAGAGTTCCAAAAATTGTTTATGATATCATTTTCAGTAGTAATGCATGTAGCATGTCTAGATAACCATGGAAAATAATAAAATCTAGAACAAAAACACTAATGAGGGGAACTTTGAATAGTAAAATAGAAATATAAAAGAAGACAGGGCATGGCATTGAACACCTGCAATCCCAGCTCTAAACAAAAAGTGGAGACCATGATTTGAGGCCAGCCTAGGCAAAAGTTAGTGAAAGGTCCTGTCTGAAAATCAAACTTAAATAGCAAAAGAAAAGTGGCTGACAGAGTGGATCAAGTGGTAACAATGCTTGCATAGCAAGCATGGAGCCTTGGGTTCAAACTCCAGTGGTGCCCCCAAAAGTAAATAAATGAGAAAAGAAGAAAGCAAAAGGACCGAGGGTGCATCTCAAGTATAGCGCACTGGTGAGACTCAATTTTGGATCATAATCCGAAACTATAGATTGTATATGAGTGCACACATGCAGTCATTATATGGGTATGTTTATAGGACCACATGAATGTGTTACATATACCCAAAGTAGACATATGTACTTATCTGTATGGATACATTCACAATTAAAGTACGAATGGCATTGGGTCATGCTATATTCTTTTTTACAACTTGTAATTTTCACAAAACAAAGTCTCCTAAAGTCGTTCATGTCATCTTGCCTATTTTGGAAAATTATATTTGACTGATTCAATAAAAATAAAATGTCTTAAATTGCTCCTCACATCCTCCCCTCTCCCACTGTTACCAAGCCCCTCCCCCAAGGCAAGTGCTCTGTGTTTTCACTTTCATTGACCTTTTTGACTGAGGTAGCAGCACTTAAAACATCTTCCTCGGTGACTGTCATGCTACTCTCATTGTTCATCCCGTTCTCCTCTCCTCAGCACTCTCTCTCCCCAGCTACAAGTGACTATTCTTTTTGTTTGAATTCTCACAGTAAAATTGGCACTGATGCATGCCAGCAATGTATTCAATATTTAATTTCTATACATGCATAATTTACATAAATAGTATGTTTTCTAAGGTCATTCAATGCCTTTCTTTTCCCCCTCAGTACTTGTTTTTCATGCTTGTTTCTGCATGCTATCTCTTCAGTTTTGGCTCACTGCCACTTGGTACTCCACAGTATACGTTGACCACATTTTACTCATTCAGGATTGCAAAGGGAAGCTTCCAGATAATGCCTCCAGCAAGTTCTCATGTCACAAATAACACTGAAAGACACACACCCAGGCACGTCCCTGAATGTACCTCAGTGAGAATTTTCTTTGGTGCATCTACGTAAGCAGAACCAGCAGTTGCTTTTAGATGAATAGATTTAATTTATCTAAATATTATGAGACTATTTTCCAGAATGTATATATTTTACTAGCACCACAATACCATTTCATTCTCCATATTTCTCAGTTTTCTATATTTTGTTAATTCAATAAGTGAAGTGATAATTCTTCATTATTTTTAGTTTTAATTCCTTTAACTCATAAATGTTCAGATAAATTGTCTATCAACAACTTGGTCCATTTTCCTCTTGTTGATTTGCAGGTGCTCCTTGTATATTCAAGGTACTGCTTTCTTGACAGTTCCTAACATTACAGCTGACTTCTCTCATGCTTTTATATGTTCATGTTATTACTTACGAATCTCACATTTTTATTGTCAATGTAATCAAATTCATTTTTGTACAGTTGATTCGAGGATTTTCTTTCAAAGCTATTCAATGTGCCTCAGTCACAAATATTTTATCATACTTTCTTTCATTAATTTTACCTATCTGATGTACACCATTGACGAATGTATAGAGTACTTGGTATAAAAATATAATGCTTATCAGTTGGATGTCTTTAGTTCTTCTTAATGGCTTCTCAATGTCATATAAAATGGGTACACTTCAAGTTATTGAAACAGTACATAAATAATGACAAGTCACATGATATTTTAGACATTATTACACCCAATGATGTAAGGAGTTACTTAGACTTGTGAGATCAATGTGTATATTTTTTGCTCACTTATTTGTTTGAATCAATATTGCCAAACTGTTCACCAATGTAGAGTTCTAACTGTGGTGATTTTATGGTTTTATAAATATATGTTTTACATTTCATGATCAAAAATTTATAAGCAACAGAAAGTTATCCATGATTTGATATTCTACTTTGAAGAAATCTATTTTTAAATTATAATTCTTTATTCTACCACCTACGCTAATGTTTAAATCTTATTTTCACCTTGGATTCTTGCATTTTTTGACATTTCTTCAATCTCATGTCATATTATATATTATAAAACTTTCCATTTCCTAAAAAACACAAGGAAGATGATGGTGAAATGGTGGCAAAAGTGTTACCAAAAGTCTCTTGAAACTGGAACAATTTGGGTTGGTGGAATGACTCAAGTGGTTGAGCACTTGCTTAACAATTGTGAGGCCCTGGGTTCAAATTCTTGTACCACCAAAAAAAAAAAAAGAAAAGAAAGTAATTCATGATCATGTCCCCCCATGAATGATACAACATCCGAACATCATATGCTGATATCATAAGTATCACTTACAAAGCGACTAAACAAACCTAATCATAATCATACTTAGTTTTTGAAAGTTTTTTCACCAAAGGACTCTTGTCTTATCAAATAAAACAATGAAAATTATTACCAAATATTATGAAGGTACTTGACTGCAATTTTTGGCTCAAAACAAAATATTTGCTCAAACCAGAAAGCATTTAGCAGTTGGTCCTATTCTGAAAGACAGACTTGAAATTATTTTGTGAAGAAAATACACTTGGCATATAAATATAACACTAACTCATTTTGAAGCAAAGTTAAACATTTTATTTCAGTTAAGGAAAAACCTCCTGTATAAGTGAAATATTTAGTGGTTGAGCTAAAAAGAGACAGTGCTAGTATATTTTTATTTTAACAGAATGTTGGGTTAAAATGTGAGGAGACAGTCACTGTCACTCATTGCTGGTGGATCTGTAAAATAATACAAACACTCTGGAAGGCAATTTGTAAACTTATTCAATACATTAACTATAGGGTGTTATTTAAAAAGCAGGGAAAGAGTTATTCAATTAAATGATCTCTGATACTACCAAAGAAAATATATGAACAGAAAAAAATCATTAAAATTTGTTAGCAAAAATGAAGTAATTTATGGAAATGAATACTTTACATATAATTTTGCTTGTTTTGGGGCAAAGTTGCACATCCCATATACTTCCCTATTAATGTCAGTCATTAAAATTTCAAAGTATGTTGATTTAAGTATCTTGCTTTTATTTTCTTCCTTCCTTTACACTTTTAATTAATGTCAGATTTTAAATTTAGATTAATAATGGCAAATTTTTCTGACTTTATTAATCTCCCCTTTCAATAATTATTTATTACATACATATTGTGTTCCTTAACTAAAATTTACAATGCATGTTTGGAACAACTCCAAAGTTTGTGGGTTACATTTCTTCAACTCTTTCTTATATATCATATTCTTTTAGTTACTTACTGTCTATTATTTTAATTCAGTTTCATTTGATTAAAATATATCCTCAAATAATTTTTTCACAAAAGATTCAGAATGCTCTACTTTCTCAGACCCAATAGACTGGAGAACATGTTTTATCCTTCATGTTTGAATAAGTAATAGCTTCTCTTCAATTAGAAAGCTTAAATCATTCTGGGTGTGGTGGTCCATGCTTGTAACCGTACATACTTGGAAGGCCGAGATGACAAGGATAGCGGTTTGAAGCCAGGCCAGGGAAAAAGTTAGCACTACCCAATCTCAACCAATAAAAAGCTAGATGTGGTGGCATGCACTGGTCAACCCTGCTAGATAGGAAGTGTAAATAAGTACAAAGATAGCAGTCCAGGCTAGCCTGAGCATAAATGGGGAGACCCTATTCAAAAAAATAACCAAAGCAAAAAAGGATGGCAATGCCTGCCTAGGGAGCGGAAGACCCTGAGATCAAACCCCAGTGCTGTCAACAAATAAATAAACAATTTTAAAAAGCTTGGATCACAGTTTTTCACCCTCAAGGTGTTTGAAAAAATGTGATTCCATGTCCTAAACAACTTATAAAAAGGAGAAATTTATACCAAATTTACTTTTTCTCTCTTTCCCTATAGCCTTGATTTTGTATATGCTAGTGTTCATAACATTTTTGGGTTTTTTTCTTCATATTTTAAATTCTCATCAGAATTAGATTAAAAATAATCTTCTCTATGTCATAGTTTCTATCTTGAGTGTCCTCCAAAAGCCTATGGATGAACAACTTGATCCTCAGTCCTTAGTGCTATTGGGACATAGCAGAACCTCTAAGAGGTGCAGCCTCATGAAAGGAAGTTAGGTAACTGGTAATGCCCTTTGAAGGGGATATTGGGACCTTGATCCCTCCCTTCCCCTGTTTTTGTTTCCAACCACCATGGAGGGAACAGACCTTGTCTACCACGTGCCCTTGCATGATGTACTGAGCCATCACAGCCCAAAGCAACAAAGGCTTTGGATTGAAGTGACTATTGAAACCATGTGCCAAGAGAAACCTTTCTGCCTTTTAAGTTGATTATCTCAGTGACAGAGATCTGACTGGAACACTTTCCTCTTACAATATTTTTCTCTGGCCACTTGAGTTTTTGTTTTTTTTTTTTTTAATTCTGCAGATTTACTTGTATCTGAGCATAAGAGAAACTTTCCTCTGTGTGAGCTAGAAGGGAGGTGGGACACCTCCTGATGTGGACTGTGTGACATTTGCAGAATGGAGGAACTCTTCATATCTGTCCACATATCCCCACCTAGTATTCATTAGTACTACGTATGTCAAATTTCTATACCTTAAATCAGAGAAAATTATTCCTGAAAGTAATCTTAATGCTTATCAAGCCAACCCCCACATTTTATAAATGAGAAAAGTGAAATCCAGCTCCATTTGCTGACGTATTAAGTGGAAACCCTGTCTTTGGGGATTTAGTATTTCTGTATTTAGAAAATAAAAGCAAAGAATGCCCAGTTAAGTTTAATTCCTGAGAAGCAAAAAATAACTTTTCAGAATAAGTATATCCATGCAATCCTTAGGACAAATTAGTAGCAAAATAATATTTATTGTTTTATCTGAAATTTAACCTAGCTAGCCATTCTGTATGTTATTGGCAATCTTAGTTACACTTTCAAATCACTTCATCCCGAGGTTCAGATAAAGCTCAACAATAGAGCATTTGAATAGCTCGGTATTCAGCCATTACTGCCCATACTGTCATGACCCAGGTGTGGGCTACGAAATCAATTTAATGAGTGTGGCAAATGTGTTTTTTAATGAAATGGAATAGTCTAGAACAGAAAATATTTTCATGTAATTACATATAGTAAGGATTAATATTTTGTGACAATTTTCTTTCTGTAATAGATTAATTTGTGTGTGTGTGTGTATGTGTGTGTGTGTGTGTGTGTGTGTGTGTGTGTGTGTGTGTGTATGGGATCACTAAAAGCTAAGCCCATTTCTGGCAACAGAAAACTAATCCAAAATTGGTCCTAAGAACTGCCAGTGTCCTCTTGCTCAGAGACCCTATTTTCCACAGGGTCTCAAAGGCAAAGACCATATTAACCTATAAGGCAACTACCTGTACCATACTACCCATTGCCGTTGAAGAAGAAAAGAGGGCTTTATCGAAAGGCACAAAGGTTTATAAGTTGGTATAAACACAAGGAGGCAAAACATCTCTGAATAGCAGGCAGTGCTTCTCCATCTGGATGGTTAAAATCCCTTGGACTATGACTGTCTGAAGAAAGTCTATTTTAACAGTCTCATAGGAACCAACCTTCCATGTTAACTAACAAACACTTCTTCTAGCATGACACATTACTAGATCTTCTGGGCTACAATTATTAGACTTGTAGTCTTTGGATTATTTTCTTCAGAATTTTAAATACTTCAGCAGTTTAAGGTTCCATCTTAAGTTTTATTTTTCTTCCATTAAATGCTAATTCTATTTTCAGAGTATGTCAATTATAAATATTGGTTTTGTTTTCCTTACTAGAGTAACATTTTAAAAAGCAGAATTATTTATAAAATAGAATCAATTCAAAGCATGGAAAAGTTTCTGGTGGTGACTTAATTGGTCAGCATGTGCTTGTTCAGAAGCTGAGCACTATGCAGTGACTTGACTAATGGAACAGAAAAATGCTTCTATGGTTACCTTCTAGGACAAGAAGGAAGTTAATACCTTATTTTCTATACGTTTTCTCTCTCAAATATATTGGAATATTTTATTATAAACAAATGATTAGGCTAGGCGCTTGGAGGTTCATGGTTTGAGGCTAGCCCAGGCAAACAGTTCATGAAACTTCATCTCTAAAATAACCAGAGTAAAAATGGACTGGAGGTATGACTCAATGATAGAGTGCCTTCTTTGCAAGACCAAAGCCCTGAGTTCAAACTCCAGTCCTACTGCAAAAAAAAAAAAAAATAAGACTATGCAACAACCTTATTTTTCTCCTACCCCAAACTTAAAACATCTAATCTAATTAAAGCAGAACATCTGGCACAACAGTGCTTTGGTTTTTGTTGTTATTTTATTGCTGATGTCCATCTCTGCTTTTTAAAATCTTAACATGGAAGCTACAACCTAAGAAAATATTTTCATTCTAGGTGTGCACACCAACCAAAATATAAATTTAGAACAATCTCTGAACTAGACATTATGTAAACCATATATGAAATTGAATCACACATGACTTTTTAATTTAAAGCACTTAATAAATTAAAGTGTCACAAAGGAGTGAAATCAGTAATATCAAAGAAAAATAATTTAATTCTACTGCTTATATTTTTTAATATTTATATAAGTAGAATGAAGAGTTGAAGGGTGGTACCTGTGAAAAGGTGACAGTCCAGCCCTATAGCAGTAACACAGAATAATAGTTGGGATACTCCTATCTTCTTAGAACTGTTCCTTCTTTTTAGGGGTTACATATGATGTAGACAGCTATCTCAGGGAAAGGAATAGCTCTTCTCTACATTTCTAAGTCTACCTTTAGGGTTGAGAACTTTTACAGAGGGTCACTTCACATTTGCTGAAGATATAATATCCTAGAAAATGAGTAAGAAATAAATATCCTCAGATTAATGCTATATAAATACATTTGCTATAGGTTTCATCAAATATTCATGGTACACACATGTACAGGTCAAATTACCTTTAAATATTAAATTTCTTTCCAGTGGTGGAGAATTTCAGATTTTTTTTTTTTTTTAGTGCTTGTAAGGAACTGAGATGAAACTCATGCATTATTATCTGTAGGAAATTCAGCTTCTAGTCTAATGGTTCTCAAAGGTTACAGGGGACATCACCCACAAAACTGTGAAATAGCCTCATGTTTCTTCTCTGTGTCCTACAAATCACAACTGGACATCAAAGATGCACTAAAAACATAAGCATTTTACTCAGACTTTAATGAAGAAGTGGACTGTTTGTTACTTCCTACATAATGTGTGTAGGTCATGTTACACAAATCTCCTTTAACATAACAAGACCTCTGAAATAGGAATTACTATTCTTCACACAATGCAACTGATGAAAGAAAGATTCAGAGAAATAAAGTAAGTCAACTGTGACCCCAATTCAAGTTTGGCTCTAGTAATGCCAGTTGTCCCATCAGTTGTTCAATGGGGTCCTTATACAACACTGTTTTCAAAGCATTGATAATTGAACAAAGAAGGATGGTAACAGACCCTTATGCACTACAGAGGGCATGCTCTGAATTCAAGTGTGAGGGATTGGGTTTGGATCCTATTCTACTTCTGAATGTCAAGAGGTGCTTGCCTGGAAATTTAGCATTTCTCAGATCTTTTACTTGTCAAAGGTAAGGCAGGGGACAATATTTAAAGTACTGTGTACCTCATCGGAGTGTCAGAACATTGGTTAAGATAATATATGGCACCATGGAAGTAAAATACCAACTCCAAAACAAATATGGTCTCAGCACCCATCCCAGAGAACACATTGGGACACCTTTCTTTCACCACCTGCCTCTGATAGTGATGTCACTTCTATACAGGTCACACCTATATTCCTCCACCAAACTCTGCCCACCATGCTGTCAACTAAGACTTCTGGTATTTCTCTAAATATATTTTACAGAGGGCTATGGAGACTATTGGAGGATGTGGAAATAAGGGAGCACACAGGCTTTTGTTTTGTTTTGGCTTTTGCACTTTGCAGTACTGGGGTTTGAACTCGGGGCTTTGCATCTGGTAGATGGGCACTCTACCCATTGAGCCATGCTTCCAGAACTTTTTCTCTGTTTGCTCTGGTTATTTTGGACATAGGGTCTCACTTTTTGCTCAGACTGGCCTTGTACTGCAATCCTCCCAATCTCAGCCTTCCAAGTTGCCAGGAGTACAGGAGTGAGCCACCAGTGCCAGGCTATCCCCAGGTAGAGAAATACAAGGAAACAGTCTACGTATACCCCTATGTAGAACCATCCAATTTAACTCTCCTGTACAAATATGTTTTAGATTTCTATACTAAGTTGCATAAAAACACAAATTGTATACACTAAAAGAGTTAATTTGCTAAATGTAAATAATGTGAAATGTACCACAAATCTTCTAAGTTTGTTTCATAATTCTCTAGCTCTTTGACATGCCAACTGCTTCAAAAAATTTGGAAGTGAGCCAGGTGCCAATAGCTCATGTCTGTGTAATTCTAACTACTTTGGAGGCTGATATTGGGAGGATCAAAGTTGGAGGCCAGTGCAGGAAGAGAGTTATCAAGACCCTATCTCAACACATACCTCAGTGCAGTGGCAGTGCCCGTTATCACAACTATGTGGGAGGCTGAGATAGGGAGGATCACAGTTCCAGGCCATTCAGGCAATAATGTTCACAAGACCCCATCTCAATAGAAAAAAGCTGGATGTTGTGATACATCGCTATCATCCCAGCTACAGCAGGAAGTATAAAATAGGAGTACAGTCCAGATGACCTGAGCAAAAAAAAAAGAAAAAAAAGTGAGACACTAGCTCCAGAATAACCAGAACGGAAGGAGGTTAAAGGTGTGCCTCACTGGTAGAGTTGCTTACCTAGCAAGCATGAAGCCTTGATTTCAAACCCCAGTACTGTGAAATAAGAAAAAAAGACTTTGAAGTGGTCCAGAAGTCTATCCACATCACTAGAGTTGACCTGGTCCCAGATTATTTTGTGGCAGTTGATACTACAGAGGTGCACCTTTCTTTAGTGACACCTCAAACTCAGTGTAAGTACCACCAGCCTCCTCTGAGCATGCTTTTTCTTCCCTCACAGTGCTAAGGACACCAGGTGATTGCCTGGAGTTCTGTTGTCTCTGGGAACAATACCTGCCTAAGCAGTGTGATATTTTGCTATTTCTCAGTTACAAGGACTGAAGACAGAGTAGAGGTGTAAACAAGCATCCCTGTTTTGTGGTGGTACTTCCAGTAGATTCTGTGCCTGTGAGTGCTCACAGCCCACAGGCCAGGGTGCACCAGCAGCAATGTCAAAGATTTCCAGAAGTAAGGTGGAGAGCCAGAAACCTGAGCTTCTGTTGGCAGTGTAGGGAGACTCAGAAATGTGGATTCTGGGGAAAATGAGGTGACAAGGATTCATGCTGTCTCTCCATCTGACACTTACCTACAACACCATCTGGGACATCTCAGGGCCAGGAAGTCCCATGGCCTCTGGGGAAAATGGGAGCCCTTCCTGCAGCCCCGCAGAACCTGAGCTGATAGACAGCTGCTCTTGGAGGTCAGTGGCAGCCCTGGTTCAGAAAAGGAAAAGCTCAACTAAAGATGCCCTTGGAGAATCCTCTAGGAGACTCTGATCCCTGATGCCTGCTCAGTAGGACTCCCATGCAGCCCCTCCTTTTCACCTGAATGAAATCAAGTGAATGAATCATTTCATACACACACAAACACACACATACATCCACAACTGCACAAATACACATGTACACACATACCACTTAATGTCCCTACAAGTTTAAGTCTGATTTTCACAATGTTATGAGTTTCTGCCTCCTTTTTCATACAATATAATCTCAAGGGGACAAAAAAAATCAGTAGCAAATAATCACTGAAATTATGATTATCACTATGAGGAAAATGCAGTTGGTGCTCTGAAAGGAGATAAGATGGGAGTCTATGGGAAAGCACCGGAAGGCCAAGAGATGTTGACCAAGATTGTAAGTGATCACTTCTCCAAGGATCCTTGTAACAATAGTATGGGGACAGGTCCCACCCAGGATGTCTCTGATGTCTTTAACCCCCTGGTCCCTTGGTAGTGTCCTCTGTCTAATTTAGCTGTCCTTATGGCATTCTTGGCATTAATGTGTTACTATAACCTACTATGGATGCCTGCTGGGTACTGAGCCACCACACATGCTATCTGAGGGAAGAAGGAACTCCTTCAAGCCACTGTAGTTTAAAGCCTGTGCTACCCACACTTTGCCTTTATACAATTAACACAGCTGTTCTATACACATATTTCATCTTTCAAATAAGGCATTATTAGCCCATTCTATACATTGGGAAATTGAAATGTAAAGTTTCTTAAATCAGGGGGAGGGGGACCAGGGCCAGCGGGGAGAGATGGCCCAAACAATGCATACACATTTGAATAAATGTTTAAACAATAAAAAAATTTAAGTTTCTTAAGTCATATAATTACTTTTATATAATCACGTAATTATTATATGATTATTATATTATTATATAATATAATATGATATGTCATACAGTTATTATATTATAAATCATATAATTATTCAATCCAGTAGCCCAAACTTAAATATTGATATGTTTTTTCCTTGGCAAGCCTACATTTGGATATTTTGTTCAAATAATTAAATATTTGTTCTTAACAATAAAAATACATATTTTCTAATTATTATTCAACTGTGGTTTCTGAAGAACACAAAGAAAAAGAGCCTGGATTCAGTGGTCTTCAAATATCTTAACTGCCATAAAATTGGAAAATTATTTAGCAAGTAGAATATTTTTTTTTAAGTAAAAGTGAACATTTTTATATCTGGAGGTGCTTGGTGACATGTCTTAACTGATGGTGTCATCGATGGTAGGTCACCGTAGAATCTGGGCTAAGGATTATGTAGAAACTCCATGTGGCGTTGCCTGGAAAATAAATTACTAATATGGAAAATTAGAAAAAAAACCCTAAGACTAAATTATTATCTTCTCTCAGACCAAATTATTTTCTTCTCCTGGATGCTAACCTTCTTAAGTATAGACTCTCAGTAAGATGAGTCTTTTTATCGACAGGACTCACACAGTTCTAAGCATAGCATACATGTTAAAATATCCCTGTTCACTTAAATGATATGATATTCCAGTTGTAGTTCTAGCCCATAAGAACAAACAGCATTTGCAAGGTGTTTTATACTTTCTGAATCACTTTTTTTTATGAATGATGTTTTAGGTACAATTGCTATTTTTATCTTCTGTATAAGTTATAGAAGATAGAGTTGAGAAAACTGTAATGGTTTGCCAAGATGTCATAGCTTTCAAAAAATCATGCTTTCACAGGCCCAATGTGCACCTTTTAACTCCATATCCTAGAAGTTCGAGGGTCCATATGTAGACTTAGCTAAGTGAATGGATGTGTCAGTCAATCAATCGCTTGATGGTTTCACTCAATGAAACTATCATGAAATGAGCAGTAAAACCATGTTACTAAACAACCAGCTAATTGATAATCAGTGCCAGGATTTTTATTTATGTGTTCTTAATTATTATTGTTTTCAGACAGGAATATGGCAGATGAAAAATAAACATAAAAGCCCTACAAAAAAGATGCCCCACCAAAATCAACAGTCATAAAATCTCGCCAGCTATGTCCACCTTGCCATCCAGGATCATGTATGTATATTTGCAATCAAGGAGTTCAGACTGCTTGCTTGATGCAAAAGACTCATCAGGGGCTTGAATATTTGGCACCCAGTCCAAGTGGTTCCATATTGGCAATGGTCATTGTCATAAAGCTGAATTTAACTTTAGAAGTACAGCATGCCATATAGCTCCAAGTAGCAGATCTATTTTTTTAATATCAAATTTGCAATAAAACTACACACATGCTCAGTGTTGGGTGAGCTTCCATTTTTAACACAACTGATTTTCACTAGTCTTTCTGGGGCCCCAAACTGGGTGGGCTTCTTTCCTGTGCTCTAGGCCTTATCTCTGTCAAGTTGTATGATTAGGATCCCAAAGTCACTGAACAAACAGGGTCGGATTTTCCATAACAGACCTTTTGTTCATATACATTTCCCTGGCTTTCGTTTGAGAAGTCAGAGAATGGCTATCATCTCCACACTAATAATATCCTTCAGTAAATGATAAAGTCAAGTCCAAAGTAAACTAAGAAGCTTTATCAGCATGTCAAGGCTATCCCCTTACAGCTCTGTACTTGCCAACTGTGCATCCTTTACCTAGACAAAGACTCGATGCACATTAAAAGGCACTTACCAGAGTGGGTGTTTGTTTGCCAAAGAAGAGCAGACTGCCCTCTGATTCCAGTCACCTGGTTGTCACTCTCATCAGAGGAAGCGAGGTATATGTTACAGTGAGACTCCCTTGATGATCTTGAATCGAGGCAGGGGGAGAGTGGGAGCTTCCTGCCAAGTTATTCCTTTTCTTTCTCCTTGTTAATATTAACTGATGGACTCCTCCAAGGGAAAGTATATTTCTTGCTGTGAATAGAGAAAACGCTGTGGTTGACCAGTTATTCTTCCACCCTGTTGTCAGAGAAGATGAGTCAAAAGGGATTTACACACCCAGTTAGTTCTAACAGATGGCCCTTCCCTTGTATTTTTAGAAAAGTTCAACATCCATCCACATTTCTCTCCAACTCCAAATCAGGCAAATTAGCACACTGGCCTTGATTTTTGGTAAGCAGATTTAACAAAATGGATATACCATGCAAAAAAATGAAAAGGGCAAAATTTAGACAGGTGTACATCTCCCACATCTCTCAAAATTTTGTGCCTTTTTTGACATTATCTAGAAAGTAGTGAAAACAATGAATGTGTTTCCTTTCTTTTCTGTGTGAATGTAATTTATGACTCTAAGTCCAGGAAAGACTGCTGTCTGTGTTCCTATGCTTGTATACTCTCTGCCAGAGACTATGTCAATGTACAAAATGTAGATATTGTATATGCGTCATACACCCAAATAGCACATGAATCTGTATAGGCAATAATAAGAACAATGGGAGGTGGCCTACATTGGGAAATAACAATATGTTGCAGGTTTTCTTGACTTTTTTTCCTTGCGATTGTAGACAAACATTCCCCCGGGAGTGGATGGCTCAGGGAAGGTGTGATGGGATATGAAGTCTTTTGTCATAAAATCCCCATATAAAAATCCTGTCAAGATTGATAGGGGCTGAAGTGTACGTAACACTGTTGCTGTGTTGGTTTCATTCCAAGCACAGCATGCTCTGAATGATCTGTCATTACCATCAGACCTGAAGTAAAGAAAGGCAAGTGTCAGAGAGAAACCTCTCATTGCCACCTATAGGCTGTTAGGAGGAAGGCCCAGGTGACAGCTGCAAGACTCAGAGAAGCAGCAGGAAAAGGTGTTCTGAAGGTCTCCCCCAGTTTGTATGCACATTTACACTGTTTATTTCATTCTTTCACAAAGCATTTATTGTGCCAGTGTTGGTCTAGATGCTGTAGAGGATGCAAGCATCAAAAAAGAGGTGATGGGTTTGGTGAAGAAGATAGTCTTATTATTGGAGCACATGTTCTGAGGACTACAGAAATACTGTGAGACAAACAAGGACAGAGAGGCCTTCCTGGGAATAAGTGACGTTTGACTCTTGTTAAGCACTCTAAAGGGTCAGGAGGATTTTTCCAGATAGAGGGAAGTGAGTGCATTTTAGGTTAAGGAAAATGTCATAAGCAAGAGAAATAAGCAAAGGCAGTAGACCATGCATTCAGTGACCTATAGGAAGATCTCTGTGTGACTGGAAATATGTGAGAAGGAATGCCAGACTACGAAAGGCCCCACGTACCATGTTATGATATTTGGAGCTTATGCCAAAGTCAAGGTTGCTTGTCCTCTGAACCTGCAGTATCACTTGGACATGAGACTACTGCTGATCCATTTGGCTCACATATGGAATCATCAGAAGCAAAATGAGTGAGGGGACGCAGATTGAACACAAAGGTATGCATTCATGGTCCAAACTCTGTCGCTTTGTGGTTAATCTAATCACAGAAACTCCACATCACTCTGAAACTTACATCTTCTCAGTATTGTTTTCTCTTAAGTGAGATCAGTGTTTGCACAAAATGAGAACCTTCATTATTTCACCATTGTCATTGACCTATTTTTGGGTCTACCCAACTCCCACTTTTGCCTTCCTGAGGAACCTTCCCCCTCCCCAGGGAAGGCCTTCCAGTGTTCACATGTGAATCTTACACTCCGCTCCCCTGGCTACAGGATGTGGTATCAAGTCACCCCCTTGGCCAAGTGGGTCAACTGGATTCTCTCATACAGAACTTCAGCCTATTTTTTTCTTTATTAGCATCTATTTTTTCTGGTTTCATATAATATGCGTGTATGTTTGTATACATCCTTTAAATTCATACAATGTGTTTTGGATAAATTCATCCCCTAAATTACTCTTTCTAAACCTCCCTCCCTACTTTACAATTTTAATCAGTTTCATTATTCTGTTTTCATACATGTATATAAAGTATGTTGATCATATTCATCCCACCACCCCCCTTTCAACCTGACCTTTCCCAGGTTGAGAAACCTGACCCTCTCCCATAGAGAAAACGTGATAATTGTATTTCTGTCTTATTTCATTTACTGTGATTATCTCCAGTTTCATCTATTGTCATCCTACAAATGACATAATTACATTTTTCTTCATGGCCAAATAATACTCCAATATGTATGTATAACACATTTTTAGTCCATTCATTGATTAGTAGGCATCTAGGTTGATCCATAGCTGGCTACTGTGAAAAATATTGCAATAAACATGGGTGCACAAGTGTCTTTATTATATTCTGACTTCCATTCCTTCAGATATATGTCCAGGAGTAGGACTTCTTCCCTTCAACAGAGAAGTTCTGATAGCTAAGTCAATTCATGGTATAATCTCAAAAAGGAAATACTTGGAATCAACTGTTCTTTGAAATCTCAGAACTGACATATTTCCTTTCTTTTTGAGGCCACTTGACTCAGTCCTCCTATGATGGCTTCAGCAGACTTTCAATGAATAGCTTTTCTTTAAGCTAGCTCAAGTATTTTCTGCTTATCACAAATCAAACAAAACAAAACAAACCACTAGCATAGTTTATGATATTTTTATATTTTATTATTCTTAATTAGTATAAATTTTTGGTTATTTTCCCTTGTTAGATAATGATCTATTCCCAAGAAAACATTTTCCATTTATTTTCAGAGTAATAACATGAGAGACCAACAAACTTCAAGTCAAAATTGTTATTTTAAGTTCCCAAAGGAAAGTAACTTACTTTGCATGTTTTAGGCATTGCACCTGTATGTTCCAACAAATAGTAACTAGCTAGCTAGATATTTCCCTCATTCAAAACACAAAGGCCCAATTTTTATGAAGATTTTATCACTTAGTAACTACCAGAAGAAAAATAGTAATCTTACTTAAGAATTAGAGAAAGGGCTGGCCAAGTGGCTCAAGTGGTATAGTGCCTGCCTAGCAAGTGTGAGGCCTTGAGTTCAAACCCCAGTACCACTAAAAAAAAAAAAAGAATTGGAGAGAGTTTGTGTATAGACCCATGTTTATGGAGATGGCTTTATCCATTTCACTAATGTGCTAAAGAATATTTATCATCTACCTAATAGCTTAACGGAAATTCAAAGCAGCCATATTTGCAATTGCTAATGTGTCCAAAAATTAGCCCAACCATTAGAGAGAGGTTGCATCTGAAGAAGATACTGAGTTGCTCTTGGAATTTCCAATAAAAAGGTTTGCTATCGGTGTGACTCCTTCTGTCCTCCTATTTTACCTCTTTTTGAGCAACCATACAGGTAGGGAAGCATTAAGGCATAGTCACAAAATGCTTCATCCAACAACAGATGTCACTATGTGGCAGAATCCACAGAATTAGCTATTCCTTTATTGTGGTGACAGAACAAAATAAAGGGACCACCTAGACCTGGAGCTGGGTATGGCTTATATTCCATCCAGATAGTTCAAAGATCCCTCATCTGTACTGTCCATGAAGAACCATGATTGAGGCAAGTCAGCAGTTAGTATCTTGCCTATGTTCAGGCACCTGAGGTTAAAAACCCTTGAAAGCAGCTGCAAAATCAGTGGCAGTTACAATGCAAGTTTCAATTCCATTATCTCACCAAAGAATGAAGTATTACCAGCCATCACCCATAACAACTATTAATTCTACCATCTCCTCTTTGAAAGGGTTTCAGGTCTGAATCTCCTTTCCCCCCATCAGATGGAGCATGAGATATGTTCAGATGAGATTGTTAAAGCCCAAGATGTAGAATTCATGTGGCCGCCTGAGTCACTCAAAAAGTCCCCAGGACTCTCCTTTTACATGGATTATAATAAAACAAATTATTCTCGTGTCACAGACCTTGAATACCTACTAACCTTGATAAGCACTTACATCTAAACAAAAAGAGAATCAATTTGCATTTTCCTTTCTGCTGGCTAACATAAAGCTTCATTTTCCAGTTGCCATTAAGGGTTATTGCGATCTGTACATAGCACATTAGGCAGTTTGTATCCATTGTTCACGCATAGTTCTATCAGAATGTTTCAGGTTGAAGGCATTTTCACAATGATGCTGATTTTGTCCTGCCCGCCCCCAACCCCCACGCTATTTTCTTGAATGTGTTTATTCCAACAGGTCTCTTCAAGACCTGAAAACTGTCCCCTGTGAAAACACGTCAGTCATCACCTTTGCTCACAATTGGAATTAACAATATTCAAGGTCTCAGGACCTGCGTGCACACACAAGCACACAGAGAGCAGCTTACCTGGGTGGCCAGACAGGTAAAGCTGCCAAGCTTTCCCGGATTGACCTTCATGAATTGCAACCTACAGGGGCTAAAGAAACCTTGAACAATCCATAGAACTCTAAACTATTTCCCCAGGCTAACAGATGCTTTAAATATGCCATGCTCGGCCATTGAATGATATTTTTCTCCTCTCATCTATGGCCTCTTAATTTTCTGGGGCAGAGAAAACAAACCACAGGCATTCCATTAAGCAAACATCTATGGGATGTATGGGATGAAATGAGAAGCAAGCTCCTGATGGAAACCACAAAAACTTGAGTTAGAATAATTGAGAAATGACCACTGGCAGGTAGAATAACACAATTATTATAGATGTAACCTTTGGGGAGGTAAAAACAGAAAGTCTTAACCTAGAAAGATAGATGCACTTGGTGAAAAAGAATGATCACCAAAGAACATTTCATAATACAACAGCACAGAAGTAGTGGCCACAGACCAGCATGCCAGCATTGACAAATAGCTTGGTCAGAGATCAAAAATTAAAGCGTAAAATATTGATATTTTAAAATTGAGTTTTCATAATAAAAAAGCACAAAGGAACTGTTTTCTCCCAACATATTTTGGCAACCACATTTCAATGTATAGATGCTATTCTTTATTTTGTTTTAGCCCTGCATTCCTTGTACATCCTGATTACATTTCAAAATCAATAAAGAATACATCTGGAATATTTTTACATTTTGTGAAAAGCCCGAATCTTAATGCTAAACACTTAATCTCTTCATTACTAATTAATCACATTGAGTCATGGAGAAACTAGGTTTTAAGATCCTAACAGGTAAAGTATCTTTAAATTTTGTCCAAAACCTTGTGTGAAGTAAGTAGTGATGACAGAAGGATGGGCTGATAAATAAAAGTAACATAAACACTGGCAGAACTACTGATCTTTGGGAATATACGAGCATCCTTCAAAGAGTTTCAAATATAATAACATTCCACTGACAAACCATAGGCAACTACTTTACGTTCAGTGAACAGAAGAGAAGAAAACACCAGTTATAAAACAAGAAAGTGTGGGCACTGATCTAGTGTCTGGAGAAAGGTCCAGAGAGAAAGGTGAATAAGGCTTCATACCTGTTCCATATAGACGTTTATCTTCCAGGTTGGAGTTGTCAAGAAAGCAATCAAAATGTAACACAATAAGTGCTCAATTTCCCTGTACAAAATTGAAAATAATTACAATACTAAAACCTCTTTAATCCTCAAAACATTTTCTGTGAATTTGATATTACTTATAAATCTTTAGCTTCACATTGGGACATTTGGGGACATAGGGAAATTACACGTGAATTAGGCAGGAAGTCTGTATGAAACCCCATTTCTCTACTCCTAGCATTCAATAACAGAGAAAGCTGTGATTTTCCACAGTGTCTCTGTGGGAGTGTAGAACCCAGGAGCAGTCTAAGTTCTTCCCCAATGAGTCAAAGTCTAAGCAAGCCTGCTTAATTGCACTCTGCTTATTCTTCATGTGGCAAGCCAGGTCAGTGATACCCAGTAATAGACTACAAGGACTTGGCACAGTGGCTCACACATGTAATCCTAGCTACTCTGAAGATGATCAAGAAGATCTTGGC
The DNA here is from genome assembly GCF_047511655.1 of Castor canadensis. Taxonomy (NCBI): domain Eukaryota; kingdom Metazoa; phylum Chordata; class Mammalia; order Rodentia; family Castoridae; genus Castor; species Castor canadensis. Next base: position 33,821,000 of record NC_133404.1, on the reverse strand, counting down.
TCCAGGCCAGTTATAGCAAAAAGTTAGCAAGATCCCATCTCAACCTGGATGTTGTGGTGTATGCCTGTGGTCCCAGCTATGTGGGAGAATTGTGATTCAGGCTGGCCTGGACAAAAGTATAAGACTCTATTTGAAAAATATATGAAACAAAAAGGGCTGCAGTTACAGCTCAAATGGTTGACTGCCTGCCTAGCAAGCTCAAGGCTCTGAGTTCAAACCCCAGTAAGTCCCCTTGCCACTGTCATTCACAATTCCTCCACAACCACAACACATCCTCACATTACAACACAAATGAAATTTTACTAAAGAAAGTGAGGAGACAGTTATTCTGGAAAAATGGGTGTGATCTTTTTTCCCAAATTAAAATACTCTTAAGACAACTCGTAGCTCTATCCAAAGGATTTATAAAATAAGATTTAAAGCAATAAAAATGTTTAGAGGTGAAATATTTGTATCCATCCAAAGACTTTTCCTGTTTTGAAAGAGTTCCCTACAGAATTCTTCTAAATGGTAAACTCCCCTGGTGCCTTTAAACGGTTGTTTACAGACCATTAACTCCCTACAAAAAGGCTGGTGTAGAAAACCTGCCAAAGTATGAGAATCTCCCATGATTAACCAAAATTTAAGAGAAGATGGAACTCAGTTTGCCAGAAATGAATTTCCACACTCAACTGGGGAATGCAAAATTATATAACGATCACCATGATATAAGATTTCTTCCTTGAAGGCAAACAGTGCCCAAATCTTAACATCATGTTTAATACTGAAATAGTTGGTGTTCTATACAAGTACTAAAATTTGCCAAAAAATTTACCACTCCGGTGCTGGTAGTTAGATGGTCTCCAAGGTTTGTAATGTCCTACTGCACAAAGTTTAGCTGGCTTGAGTCTGTAAAAGTAGAATTAATAGATAAAATGCACGTAGACTTTAATGTGTTTGATATAATTTGTTGAAATGTTTCTTAGACAAGTAGTTTCAGCATATGCTCCTTTTACTACAATGTCTTATATTGAGATGAACATTTTGGAAATCATTTCTGAAGTCTTAATTGAAAGCATTACCTTTTGTTATTTATTTTTAAATAATTTCATACTATAAAATTGAAAGAACTCATTCTTTTAATTAGTGCTTTCTATTTCCATCTATAAAACAACTGGTTTTGCCCTGTTGGGACTCTTAGTCTCTTTCTTACTGATTTTTGTGAGTTTTCACTTATTAAGGTTCACATATTAAAGACATTCCAATACTAAGGTTACAGAATTTCTCAACCAGTGACTTAAGTATTTGTATTTTAATTTTGCTTGTAGAATTTTTAACATGTATTTTGACTTTTTTCATCAATTTTGACTTATACAATATTTCCCCTGGAAGTTACACATAGAAGAGTCATTTCTATGGTTGTATTAGGTGCCTCTAATACCTAGATGAATGAGGTCACTCCCATAATCTCTCTAAAACTATTATTTTTTTCCCTTTGTAACATAGAAATATTATTATAACAACTATTTTGCACAGTTGTGGACATTCTATGAAATGACACTTGAAACCTCTTTTCCTCAGAAGATGATTAAAATGAAAGTTCAATAATATGATTATAGCTGACAGGAACTGATATGCCAAAAATAATTCTGGCATATTTGAACAAGCAAAATAAACAAAATGCATCTTTAACAGCTTTGAATAGCACAGAAATTAATATGCCTTAGCCAAATGTAAAATAACTAAATTTTATGAGTTGCTTTGAAACAAACTTTGTGGTGACATTTACCCTTTTGTAATTGCTGCTTTTGTTTTTATTTTTCTCAAAAACCTTCTCCAAATAACATGTAATAAGAGGATAATGTGTCCCAGAGATGAACTGAATCTTCTGAACTCTTGGCACTTAAGATCTTGGGAAAAGATTTTCTTCCCCAACACTCCCTGGCCTCAGTCCCATCTCACTGCCCAGTTTAATACGGCTTGGACTGTCTTCTTGTGTCCCCAGCTCCTATATCAATCATTTTCAATGTTGAGTTCTGATGATTATGTACAAGGTCACTTTTTAATTAGAACAATATAGTAAAACATATGCTCAGAAGATAAATGAGTACAAAGCTAGCTCTGCTACAGTGAACCCTTTTATTGGAAAGCCCTTAAAAATAATAAGCGTCATGTATAGTCCAGGGGCCTTTGCAACATATTTCAGTACGGCAAAGTGCCTGCCATAGTGACTGAATACTCTGTTATAGTGAACAATCATTTGGAAGCATAGGTTATTTTAATGGACACATCACTTTAAACGAAGCATTCGCCATCTGTTCTGCCCTCTAATTACAGATGCAAAAAGAACATAATTCACAATTGCATCATAAAAAAGTAAGATATAAGTGATTTAAATGCATGTGTATCTTCTTTATTCAATGCAGCATGCAGCTGTTAGGTTGTTTTCATGTTTCAAACACAAATGAGGATGGAAATCGCTCTTCCCTGATGGAGTGAATTCCCTGTTACAGGACATTTTGGGATGTGCATAAGTGTAAAAGTGTGTGTGCCCACAGCATCTTCCCATTAAAGAAGAGGCAGAGCAGCCTGTCATGCACATGGAGTTCTCTTACTACATCTTCTGGGGCAACTATTCTATTTTTCACAGATTAATCAGAAATAAGCTATAGTTAGAATAGTCTCAATATCATCATTATTATTATATTAAAATGTGCAAGATTATAAACATAAATGAAATGTGTACGAATTCTAGTTAATATGAAAACAATGTATTAAAACCTATTGGTTTCATCTAAGGCTTCTGCATTTCAATGACAGTTTATTTTTCTAATAATCAGTGTTCTAACAAAGAAATCCTTCTTCAGAATAAGGTGAGCTCACTGGTTGCTCCAGATCAAAGAGCTAATTCTTGACCTAAGTCTTGTATTTCCTGTATGAACCCATTCAGATTTTCCAAGATGACTTTTGATTAATGCTCATTTCTTCTACCCTCATGTGTCAAATATACTTCAAGACTCCCACGTGGATTTTCAATTTAATAATTACTCATTTAAGAGAAAACATTTGGATATGCAAACTTCAAGGTGAACTTGAACTCCTCATTGAGAATCTGTATAACTTTTACTTACTTGCTTTTGACACAATCATGTTTTCAAAATACAATTTGGTTCTTAAAGAAGAGTTTGCTAAACTCATTCCATATGTGCTCAATTAGCTTTCAAACAATAAAGTCAGATGGTCAAGTAAAATTTTAATAAAATAAAGTGTTTACTTCTTAGGTTAATTGTTTGGGGATGGTATTCAAAAAAATGAGGTAATTGATGAAAAGTGCAAAGAAATAGTTTTAAAAGCCATGTAGATTGTTTAAAATTCCATGCTGTAACACTGTCAGTAATAAGAAAATATTGCCCAGCAAAATTTGTTCTCTCAGTTTTACTACCGTCTTGCTAAGAATGATGTGTACTTCACATAGTCGTTGTTAATAAATAGGTGTCTGAAAGTGTTTGCTAAGTAATTTAAGAATTTATCCTCTCAACTAGGCTCACAGCTCAACCCTGTCATCCTATACTTGGGAGATAGAGGTTGGAGGATCATGATGCAAGGCCAGCCTGGGTAAAAACATTTGCAAGACCTTATCTCAACCAATGACTGGGTGTGGTGGTGGTGGTGTGTGTGCCTGTCATTCCATAAATTGGAGGCTCATTGGTCCGGGTAGACCCAGACATAAAGTGAGACCCTGTTAAAAATAACCCATGCAAGAAGGACTGGTGGAGTGAATCAAGTGGTAGATTGGCTGCTTAGCAAGTACAAGACCTGAGTTCAACCCCCAGTACAGCCACAAAAAAAAATCATACTCTCCTAACAATCTATTTTGAATTTGAGTTTGCCTAGCAACTGTTCTATTTTCAAATTAATCAAAAATAAACAATAGTTGGAATAATCTCAAAATCAAAATTATAATTATAGTCAAAATGTATATACTTATATATACTATATAAGTATATCTTCTATTTAATATTTTTTAAATATGTGTATGTTATTTTAGATATATATATGCATACAGACAGCAGATTTGATATTCAGGAGAACATGATTCATCCAGATCAGCTTTACAGGTGGTGATGATTACCATTGATCAATGAAAGTACAGATCTAATTGCTAAATATTTTGCATGTTTTCTCTACATCCCTTTTACAAAGACCTAAAGACTAATGCTAACGAAGGTTGCCCTTGAGTGGATATATCAGAAGAAAATAATCTTATGTATTATCTCTAAACTGCAAAGTGTCATAGTGAATATTTATAATCTTTTGTGGAAAATCACGAAAATGTGTAGTTTAAAAAACCCAAAATCAGAAACAAGTTTGAGCATTAAGTTACTCCGATCCATTTTCAAACTTGCTGTTGAATTTGTGGTTTTGTGCCGTTGCTCAAGTTGTTATGTAGACCTTGTTTTTATTTCCTTTAATCACATATTGATTGAAATCAGAAATAACCAATCAATTCATTTTATCAGTCTAAAAAATAACTTGATAGCAACTATTATTTATAAAATTTTCACCATTTTAAAGGAAATATTGTACGCAATCAGAAATGTGCATCAAAATCACCTGAACATTCCTTCCTAATAACACTCTCATTTAAAAAAATGCTCAACAATGTTACTCTAATCCATTGATTCATAGCTAGTAACTATATGAGAAAAGTAAAGGAAATAAATTAAAAATTAAATGTATTTAATCATTTTGAACTTTATTCTGAAATTGTATTGCTTTCATTTTTCTGATTTTAAATTAAAAATTACAATAAATGATGGACTAAAAAAACTCATTGCCTCCCTACATTGATTCCCATTTAACTTTTTGGAAAACTTAAAAGTCTGTAGCTTGAAAACAGAATAGATGGAGACTTTTTGGAAAGTGAAAAGAATATCTGCTAAGCTTCACTTTTTTATTTTATTTTCTCCTTCCGTGTTGGAACTCAAACCCAGGACCTCAGTCATAACAGGTAAGATCGTTACCACTGAATTACACTCCCCCCAAACCACTTTTCTCTTTTAAAAAAGCAATCCAGTTAACCGACTGTGTGTGTACATCCTTTCAAAGCTGATTATATGTTAAGTATTCCCATAGGATGGAAGAGTAGTGTTGTCATATACAAACATGAAAACAAAACCAGTATGATCCACCCACCCATATGTTTTAAAAAGATTCCATTTATTTTTTAAAATTCTTCTTATTATAGGCAATAAATTTTACCCAAAAGAATGTGAATTACAGAAATGTTGAAATAAAGAGAGTCATGTATTAACAGTAACATATACATCTGAAACTCTACATTAGGTTTACTTTAGAAGAATTTAGGGGAAAAAAAAAAGTAAGGTCAATATTGCCACCCAGGTAGCTCTCTGGATAAGACTGTCTCAATAGTTGCTACTCAAGAGAGCAGTTCTCTTTATTTAAATCTTAGAAAGAACAAATGAATTACCAGAAAAATAATTTTTATCTAAACTTTTCTTTCAGTTCAATGACAAATAACTTTATATTTTTTAACAGTTGTTAAGGACAAAATGACTTTTAAAAAAGTTATTGATCATCCATAAATTCAGTTTCAGTTCACATTTCAGAGCTGTTAGTTAACTGTTAATAACTTCAACTTGAACTCATAAGTAGTTGTATGCATTGAATGCCATGAAACACAGAATCCACTTTTAGATCCCTACTCAGAATGCTGGTTACAGAAAGGCATAAGGAGAAGTGAGGGAAGATTTGTAGAGGGAGTCATGCATGCTTTCTCCAGAAGAATACAGCACTCCTCCCCACCAAAAAACATTCACAATGGATGCATGCAAAGCAGTGTCATCCTCTGGTATATTAGTGAAGTAAATCAGTCTTTCTCTGGGAAAAGTAGCTGAGCCTAGTAATGTAGATCCTCTACTATTTATGATAAAAAGGGGAACTCAGTTTAAAGAACATTTTATGCATGAAAAATTGAGAACTTCTACTAAATGAGGCAAAAGAAATAGAAAGTATATCATGAGTTCATAGAAAGAAGAAAGATTTAACAGGGTTAAATCACTGTTAACATACAGGAAATGAGAGAAAAAAGATAATCAGAGGTGAGTCTAAGGTTTGAGTTCAGACCACAAAAACGATGATAATGATACAAATACAAAAAAAAAAATAGTGGGGGGAGTGATGGAGAGAGAGAGAGAGAACAAAGCCCATTTTCCTAAGCAGAGACAGGAATTGAGTTTGAGCTATATCGTACTTGAGATTTGCAGGTTAATACATTGGACCTGTTTACTGAGTTATTTTCATGTGAGGTTGAATCACAGGGCAAAACAAGCTTGAGAACTGGAAAACAACAATTAACTCCCTAATTCAACTGATACTTGTCTTTGGAAATTTGGCATCAAGGTACATAAGTAATTTCAGGCATCCCAGTCCCAACATCAGTGAGGAGAGTGAAAATACAATCCAAACTTTCTCTTGACTGACTAGGCACCTAGTTCTACTTGGTTTCCTTGCACAGAGGAAGTTCTTGGGCCTTTAGATGAAAAACAGTACCTTTTAATTTCATTTGCAGCAGTCGTCAAAGTGATTGAGGTACAATAGAAGGTATTGTCAGTTCAATACAACTCCCAGAAAATGGGCCAGAGTCACAGTGTGAATCCTCAGCCTATATTGGCATACATAGGGATGTACTGAAATATCCATTTGACCTAAAATAAAAGTTTTATATCATGAAAAGAGAAACAGAGTTTTGTTGAAAATAAGACCTTCATCAAGCCAAAAGACAAATGTTTATTAAAACAATTTTTGAACTCTGTTTCAGAGGAAGGAGGCCAGGGCTGGCCATTGAATCCCATGGGGCATCGCATGCTGAAGTCCCTGCCTGGAAAGATGATTTTAGTGGTGCAGTTTAGCAAACTATGTGTCCTAGAGTAGAGCTAAGAAAACCCCAAAGGCACATCCATTCCAATTCCATGACAAATGCCTAAATATAGAATGGAGGAAATGCTTGGTCATGTAGACACATTAAATTCACTGGTCTTCCTGAATGTAATACCACGATACTTTAAGTGAGATTATACTCTTCAATGCCTAGTTTTCTAAAGCACAGTCTGTCTCATTGATTTCTATGATTACTTATGATGCAGCTCACTCTTAGCACTTAAGGAACAAGAAAGAACTGATATAAAATATAAGTCTAGTTTGCCCATTTTGCAGGTTAGAAAACTGAGAGAAATAAAATTATCCAAGCTAAATTAAGGCAGCATAGGACAGGACTAAGTTCTTCCCAGAAATCAGCCAATAGTTTTCTCAACTACCTTGTTGTCTTTCAGATTGAAGAGCTTCAGAACAAAACACTGTAAGACTTTCTCAATCCTCAGGTTTGCATAATAAACTTTGGCAGAAATTTTGTCCTGTGTTTTGTATTACAGTACACAGAATATATGGTGTGAGGTAGAGAGGGAGGAGAAGTAAGTCTAGCCACTTTTTGTTTGTGGTGCAAGGGGTGCTCAGAAGGTTGTCTCTGTACTTTAGATATTCCTTTGTACTGAAGAACCATGGAACCATTTCCCTCAAGAGAAATGTGGAGTAAAGGGGACAGAAAAGCACAGCAAATTTTGCAGTAACTCATGCCTCATAATCACATGAATATTCCCCAGCTATAGCCCTTACTTTTTCCTCCTTCCTTCCCTTCCAAACTGGGGCTTCTGTTTGCTCACCTTTAGTTATTATTTTCTCTGCAACAAGAAAAGCTTAGCACTTCATGCCCAAGAATGCCCAAATGATGCTCTATGTTCAGGAGGCCAGATGTAGCACTCAACACCAATGGCCCTGGAAAGAAGAAAAAGACTGGGGACTAGGTAGAGGGGCATAATTAGGTCATGCTGCTGTCTCCCTAGAAACTAGACCTGGAATATGAAAATGGAGTGGTATTCTAACTTAACATGTAGATTTCTGGTACAATTCTGCCTAAGTATAAATGAACACTAGCATATCTTAGAAATACTTATGGATTCAGTGACTCCAAAAGAAAAACAAAAGAAAATTGCTGAACTCCACCTTCTTCAAAATATGGTGCTCTTACCAATAGTTCGAAGTTATTGTCACAGAGCCATTCAGAAGCTAACCATGATCGATTTGAAACACATGCTTTAAGTTTACTAGAAAATACATTTGATAGTATAAAAAAAAGCTAAACCCATGCAAAGAGAAAAGTGGTTAGTACTTTATTCTCACAAAACAAAACTTGCTTCTCATTTTGTAAGTTTTTAGAGTTGCCATTTACTTAAAAAACTCATGGGGGACTGGGGATGTACCTCAGTGAGTATAGCATTTCCCAGGTATGTGTGAGACCCTGAGTTCAATTCATAGCACACATAGCCCCCTCCCCAAAAAAAACCAAAGAAAAGATCCAGCCTCAAATGCTTTTCCATCGAAGGGGAGATGTTCAATTTTTGCCTAAAGCAGTGTTTTCTGGAATGAAATTGTAGCAGAGTCATTTAGGATGTAGTTTTTGGAATAGCTTGAATCAATAATTTCTAAAATATACACACAAATGTTGAATGATGCAGTGAACTAGCATAAGTAGAATCTAATCTCGGGAATTTGAAGGAGAATGGAAAGGAAAAACCAGTTAAATGTTAAAACCAGTCAGCACATGATTAACCTAAATTTCACTGTTGGTAGAGAACTTTCAACTCTGAGTTTTCTTTGACTGGATACATGAAGACTATAGGTATTTGAGCTTCCATATTTTCCTTTCCGTGAATGTAAAATACTTTTGGATATTCTTTATAGACTGGATGCTCAAATATCTTGGGGTTAACTCTGGATACAGAGAGGCCTGATTGATAACAGACACTTAAGGCCTGAGAATGGCTCAAACATTATCTTCCAGTGAGCCTTTTCCAAGGGTCAAAAGACATATTGAAGGTGACAACCTACAGTGAGAGGATTTTGGATAACCTTTAGATTGGGTGATCCTTTCCAGCCGATCTGACTCTACAATAATCTATGAAACCCAGATGAGTTCTGGATTCTGCATTTTCAAATTCTGACACTAAAGGAAACAATACAAAAAGTTTATCTATGCTGATAAGCAGTCAACTACAAATCGATGATAGTAGCAATCAAGTGCAACAGACCACACAGGTATGTGCTCAGCTGTCAGCAGGTAAAATTCCTGGATTCTTACCTTCTACTTAAATTGCTTCTTTTAAAGTCCTATTACCAACATGTTCTTAGGGAAGCATTGTACTTTCTGGTCTTGTGATAATCAGAAAGACAGTATGGTGGTTTTTAAAAAATGTTTTAAATCACATAATTATACATATTTTCAGTTGTGCTTCTTGCATTCATTTTTTTCTCCCTCTAAGACCACTTCCAGAGATTGCCAAAAAAAAAAAAAAAATGAAAGAAACCACTGTGACCAAGCTGGAATGCATGAAAACCATACCACCTCCTCCTAGACAAGGAAGAGATCCCACGACTCTGTGCTTGTCCCTAGTCCAGCCCCTCGAGCTACATGTCCACTCTGCACTCACTTGGCTGTCCCAGCCAAACCCTGCCCTTGCTTCTTGGCAAAAGGGAAGATGGTTCTATCTCCTGAGGCCATGATGTAAGGCCTGGGAGGAAATGTTGTCTTTTGGAAAATAGCAAAATTGTGTGACTACATTAAAGTCAACACTATTTATCTTCACTTCTTGTTCTATGGGCTGACAAAGGAACACCACTGTTAGGCCCAACCCCTGTGCACAGCTGCAATAGAAAGAAGGCAGGGACTGGTACTTTCAAGTGTCAGACCTTTTGTGCTTCTTACTACTTTATGAGGCTGATGTCAAGCATTGCAGTCAATGAAGTCTTTGTCCTAGGTGTACAGGGCAGGACAGTGGAAAAACTGCTCTCTCTTATCCCAGGCCCATCCATCTTCCCTCACCCTTTTTCTCAACTTTTCTGTCTCTTGAACAGACAGAGAGAGGATCCCTCCTGGGTTAATGCACTGGAAAATTGCTCTGCATGTTTATGAGGGGGTGCCTTCCAAATGAAAGAAAAAAGGAAAGGGAAAAAAAAGTGGGAAGAAGAGTCGTTTTTCCCACTGAACTCGTTGCCCTTAAGCTTGTGGGTCTGACCCTGATTAAGAAAATTTCAATGTCCTGCTAGGAGGTGTATTGTGAAGTTTGGCAGAATGCACTTCCGATTGAATTTTTTTATTATTTATAATCACAGAGTGGTTTTGGACAGCTCCCATCACCCACCCCATCACCAACAACACACACGCGCACACACACACACACACACACTGGTACATCTAAGCCCTTACCTTTGAAGAGGCCTTATTCACTCATATCCACTTTGCCCCAGAAGGATTTATTCTCCTTTCCTTGGAGGAAGAACTAATATCCCCAAGGCAATTCTCCATAAATAGCAGGCATGTTGTTTTCATACAGTTGCAAGGAAGGTTGGATCATGTAAACTTTGCTCTGAATGGATGTTAAAGCAAAAGGAGACTGTGTTCCTTGCTATCACTCACTTATTTATTTTAACTTTTTTCCAACTGAAAATAATATTCTCTATCTCTAACCTCCCTGCCCCACTCCTGTATTTTATTCCTTTCTGGGAGACTTTAGGCTAAAATAAAATGTCATGTGAGTGGTTAAGACATCAACATGTATGCTCGTAAAATAAAAGCCTGTGCTGGCACCAAGAGATTTTACAAAACCAAACAGTTCTTCCAGAATCTTCCATGAAAAGCCACAAGAAATGGGAGCACAGAAGTCTGGGTACTAAAACCAATGTAAAAGCCAACAGACACACAAAAAGTATTCTTTCAGAAAGCAAAGAAAGAGGATTTTGCAGCTTAGTGCATTTTTTTTCTTTCTTCTACCAGTTTTGCAGAAATTACTTGATAACTCCATTGGTATTAATTTAGTCAGAGGAATAAGAGACTGGGAATATTTACACAAAAAGTGCTATTTTGCTTCAAACAGAAGAAAAAAATAACTAGAATGCTTTAAAGGAAAATTTGTGTAAAACAGCAAGAAAGTAACTCAAAAAAATAAGATTAATAAAATGAAAGGATGAATGTTCAGTCTTCAACTTCCCCTGAATTGTGAGTTCTGTCATCATTTTGAGTTTAGGGCACCAATTTCTGAAACAAAATGACACATGAAGTGTTAATGTCCTAACACATGAATGACCATCTCATCTCTTCTGTTAAGTTGAATGCAGGATGTGACAGAGCACAACTACAACTGTTCGTGTTCTTCTATTTGTGATGCCAAAAGTTGTGAAATTATTTAATTCCAGCACCTGAAGAATTTCCTTCCCTCCCATCTTCCCCTTTGTATACTTTTCATCAAGATTTTTCCCCATTAAAATCTTTCCTTCTGACTTTTAAACTCTGTCTCGCTGACAACTGTGAGGCTCATTTAAATATTTAGCAAGATTATAAAAAGAAATGGGGTGAAACCAACAAATCATGCACAAGAGATTGGGAGCAGTCATTAAGTCAAACACACACTTTAATAGAGACCCCTAATCTCTGAGCCTGGCCCCTTTCATGGAAGGAGGTCAGAAGACTTGGTCCCCAAGCCTGCTCCCTGAAGACTCTTAATAAGCAGATGTTACTGTAACATGCTCAGGGAATCAAACATAAATATGACCTCTGACCCCAGCTGTCAGCTGATCCAGAGTCTCTTAGAAATATACTCTTCACTTTTCTAAACGCTCACTCTATCCCACCATCCCCTCCTCTCACCCAGCGCCTCTGCCCAGTTTCTATACCTGTGGCTCCTGCTCTGAAGCCCTCACACTTGCTCTCACTATGACCTTTCTCTTCATGGAGGTCAAAGGCCTGAGACCTCAGGCCAGCCTCTTTTCTTGTTGAAGGCCAGTTGATGAATCATTCCCAACTTGAAGGGAACAGAGGAAAGGGAAGGGCTCTGAAGGCCTTTTGAGAGAAACAACTGTGGCCTATACATCAGCATTTACACTGGCCTGACACTTTGAAAACTCAGGCTCCTCTCTGGGAAGCATAGAAAGAAGAAACCAGAGGACACACAGACAGGGTTAGAATAAGTAAGAACGAGCATGATGGAAGCCTTCGTGATTGTGCAATGTGACAGTGTTCAGGAGAAAGAAAGAATTGGGGGCTGGAAAAGAGAGAGAGAACAAGCCAAGAAGAAATACAGGGGTCACTCAATCCACCCATCCCTGATTTCCATTTTCACAGGCACTTTTCACCAAATGAGAGAAAAATATGTTATTTTTGTTTTTTTATAGTACAATGAGAGTTTACTCAAAAGGATTTTGATTCTGGAGACAGAGAGAAGAGGATAGTGGTTGGAAACCAGATAGGGCAAAGTCAGTGAGACCTTGTTGCAAAAACAAGCCAGCTATGGTAAGACACACCTGTAATTCCAGTTACTCAAGAGGCAGAGGTAGGAGAACCCCAGTCGAAGGCTGGACCCAGTAAATGCTGGAGACCCTGTCTGAAAAATAAACTTAAAAAAGAAAATAAAAACTTTGATTAACTCTTCAGAATTCTCTTGCTTGCCATTGAGAAAAATATAAGTGATTCAATTACTTCTAAAGAAATTACAATATGCATTCTTTAGGAAAACCCTACAGAGGTTGAGTAGGGAAGGCTAGGGTGAGAAGGTGTGATAGTAGTCTAAACTCCCTAAAAGGAATCTAACTTTGCATTGCTCTGTTCTCCTGCACTGCTCTGGTTTTGACTTTCAATCTGTGGTATATATTTAACCTGAGGTCATTCAGTCTTCTGTAGCCTTTCAGAGAGATCTGCAAATACCACTGATGGAGCATCAGAAGGCTGGGGGTGGGGCACCCAGCTGAGTGTTCAGGTTCAGAAAATAAAAGGTGTCCTAAGACGACTCCCACGAGGAGACTTAAGGGAGCCATGCAGCTTGGACTAGAATCTAATTTGATGCTTTGAAATTCAACAACTCACCTTACTGGTCTTCTGAGAATTAACTGTTGTGATTCTCTTTCATTGTTTCAAGAGATTCACAGAAGAAAAATAGAGGAGATGAACCAAATTGGGCATACATATAAACATGGAAGTACCATACGGAAACTCCCTGTGTACCTATCTTAAACAACCAAAAAGGTCATTTTTTTTCTTCTTTTCTTATATAAAATCGGAGAACAGGAAGGTGGAACAGCCTGTGGGGAGAGGGGGCGCTAGTATCAGTGAGAAGGGGAAGATGTGGGGAAATGGGGAGTGAATATGGTGCAAATATTGTGTACAGATGTATGTAAGTGGAAAAATGAGACCTGTTGAAACTATTCCAGGAATGAGAGGAGGAGGTTGAAGGAAAATGATGGAGGGGTGAATTCAAGTATGACATCTTTGATATATTGTAAGAACTCCTATAAATGCCACAATGTACCCCCACCTAGCACAACAATAAAAAAAGTGTAAAAATATAAAAAGAAATTCATAGAGGAACTAAGAAACAAGAAATCTCATCCAACATTTTATGGGTTGAGATTAAAAAAACTGATTCATTTTGTGTTTATTGAAGCTTTTTTAAAAAAAAGCCTCAGAATTATCCTTGTTAACATCAAATTTCTTGTATTAAATCAATTTTTAATGCACTCAAAATTTAGAATAGGAGTTATATTTCCATCTTTGTCTAGAAAATATGTCAATGTTTATAAATGCTCTTACATGCTTTCATTCTCTTCTCTTCTCAATTTTGTTCCTTCCTTACAGCTGTCTGGTTTTCTTCTTTTGTGTAGGGGAATGGAACTATTGACAAAATATTTGGGATATTATTTTTCAGGTCTTAATATTATATATGATATACATTTTGTAGTCATTTATTATCAAAGAATGAGCATTCACTTTTGTTGATTTTATTATTTTCTGTTTTTCAACTGGATCTCACTTTTGCCAAATATGAATGTATTCTAGAGAATGTATGTGTTTTATACATTGTCCAGGAGGTTCTTCTTAAAAATAATTAATAAATTAAAAATAATTAGTGCAATAATTAATAAATTAAAATCATGTATGTACATGGTATACAATGTATTGTTTTGGAACGTATATTGGAATGATTAAATCTTGGTACTTTTTTTAATTGTTTATTAACTTATTCATATGTGTATACATTGTTTGGGTCATGCCCCCATCCTCCTCTTCCCTCCATCCCCCTCGCTTCCAAGCAGATCCTGTTCTGCCCTCTTCTCCAATTTTGTTGATGAGAAAACATAAGAGATAATAGCATTTTTGCTAGCTTGAGTTAAATATATTTATACAGAGAGGTTCCTAGCATTGTTTCCATGCACTTTTGTATTACAACCCACATTGATTCATTTCTCCCAGACCTCTTCACTACTTCCCTGTCACCTTCCCATGGTGGCCTTTGTCAATTTAAGATTACTTTATTAGTTATTCTACAGCGAACACATCAAGCACTTCCAAGTTTTAGGTTTCTTTGCCTTTCCCTGTTCCTCCTGTATGTGTCCTCCTCTTAGTGTGTGACCCGTGTCCAATAATATTACTGTATTTGCTTTAGGTCTATAATCCACATACGAGAGAGAACATAGGATTTTTGGCCTTCTGAGCCTGGCTAACCTCGCTTAAGATGATATTCTCCAGCTCCATCCATTTACTTGCAAATGACGAAATTTCATTCTTTGTAGCTGAGTGAAATTCTATCATGTATAAATACCAAATTTTCTTAATCCATTCATCAGTAGTGGGGCATCTTGGCTGTTTCCATAACTTGGCTATTGTGAATAGTGCCGCAATAAACATGGGTGTGCAGGTGCCTCTGGAGTAACCTGTGTTGCATTCCTTTGGGTATATCCCCAGGAGTGGTATAGCTGGATCATATGGCAGATATATGTTTAGTTCTTTAAGAAGCCTCCATATTGTTTTCCAAAGTGGTTGTACTAGCTTGTATTCCCAGCAGCAGTATATAAGGGTTCATTTTTCCCTGCATCCTCACCAACATTTGTTGATGGTGGTATTTTTGATGATAGTTATTCTAACAGGAGTGAGGTGGAATCTTAGTGTGGTTTTGATTTGCATTTCGTTTATGGCCAGGGATGGTGGGCATTTTTTTCGTGTGTTTTTTGGCCATGTGGATTTCTTCCTTTGAAAAAGTTCTGTTTAGTTCAGTTTCCCACTTCTTTATTGGTTCATTCATTTGGGGGAAGTTTAGTTTTTTGAGCTCCCTGTATATTCTGGTTATCAGTCCTTTATATGATGTATAGCTGGCAAATGTTTTCTCCCACTCTGTGGGTGGGTGGTCTCTTCAGTTTAGAGACCATTTCTTTTTTTGTGCAGAAGCCTTTTAATTTCATGTAGTTCCATTGGTCCATCCTTTCTCTTAGTTGCTTGTCTGCTGGGGTTCTATTGAGGAAGTCCTTGCCTGTACCTATAGCTTCTAGAGTATTCCCTGCTCTTTCCTGTACTAACTTCAGAGTTTTGGGTCTGATATTAAGGTACTTGATCCACTTTGAGTTGATACTAGTCCAGGGTGATAGGCATGGATCTATATGCATTGCCTCATATAGTCATAATTTTAAAACTACTCTCCACTGCATTCTGCTAAAAGAATATCACTCTTTCACCTTTTATTCTCTTAGGCAAATGTCTTCCAACTTAGTTGCTGACCCAAAGTTCACTGGCACATATCTCTGATTCTTTTTCTCCTGTTGCCTCTGCACACACAATTCCTCTAAAACCCCCTGCCTTGGACATAACTCTGATCATGCTATTATTATTGACACCATCTTGAAAACAGAGAACTAGCACATTTTAAACTCTGTATTTAACACACCATAGCATTTCACATTGTTTTTTCAGTCAACTTAAAAAATCAAGGTTGGGGGGTGTAGGTCAGCAGTAGAGCACTTGCCTAGGATGTATGAGGACCTAGGTTTGATCTCTAGCACTATAAAAAAAAATAAAGTTATTCAGAGGATAAAAAGATGTCCATAAATTTACCTGATGTGGATTGACTTAGCAGCATAAAAATAAACATAAACAAGATAATAAATATAGCATGTCAGGCTGACCAGCTTTTATGAGAGCTTGGATGATGGTATTATTTTAATTATGTCTTAAGTAAGACTTAAGAATAGAACCCACAGAGATATGTGTAGAACAAAGAAATTAAAAGCATGAAGGCACAAAAGATGATTAGGGAATGTCAGCAAATAGGATTTTCCAATCATGTGAAGCTATGCAGAAGAGAAAGTCATGGCAGAAAAGATTAAAATTATGTTTCTGTTTGTTCAGTAATTGAACATCACATTTATTATACCATTTGTAAGAGTATGGTTAGTGTTTCAAACTGAGTTTACTGACAACAGAAGTCTTGTCTTAAAAAAACAATAACCTATATTCATGAATTTAAAACAACAGAAGTCATACTAAGTGTATTGTCATACCACAATGGAAGTAAGTAAACTTATTAGCAATAGCAAATATATTTGAAAATTAAACAAAGAAATTAAATCTATGGGTTTTACAAAACCATAGCTCAGAAAGAAATCATAACAGAAACTATATTAAAATAAAAATCCAGCTTATCAAAATTTGTATAGTGAAAATAGTGCAAAAACTGAAGTTTATGGCTCTAAATGTATATATTAGAAAAGATGAAACATCATAAATCAATGAACTTAGCTTTTATTTTAGGATACCAGAAAGAAGAACAATTTAATCAAGCAGAAAAAAAGGGAAAAATAGGACAGGACACAGTAAAATTGAAAACAGAAAAATAATAAAATAAACAAAATTGAATGCTGGTTTTTTGATGATAAATAATGTTGAAATTCCTCTAGTTAAGTGAACCAATAGAGAAAAGACACAAATTGCCAATATCAGCCTGAAAGTAGTATTGATTCTATAGGCATTTAAAAAAATAATAATAAAGGAACACATCAAGAAAGGCTATGCCCATAAATTTCCTAACCTAAATGAAATGAGCTGATTTGTTGAAAGATACAAACTGTCAGATCTTATACAAAGAGAAATAAATGGTAGGCTGAATACTTCTATATCTATTAAGGATACTATGTTGATAATTAGCAGTCTCCCAACAATAGCACCAGGCCCAGATGGTTTTACCAGTGACTTACACCAAATATTCAAAAAGGAAATAATATCAGCTCCCCACAATTCTTTCCAGAAAATAGAAGCAGAAGGAATACTTCCCAACCTCATGTTATGATGTCAGCATTACCTGACCTTAGCTTTAGAATCAGATAAAGACATTCTAACATAAGAACATTTCAAGCCAATATGTTTTATGAAAATTCACATAAAACTTCACTGAGGTATTAACAAATTAAATACAACAGTGTATAAAATTGTGCAGTGAAACAAAGTGGGATTTATTCTAAGACTGGTTCAACATTTGAAAATTGATAGATAAATGTAATCTATTACACAAAAAGCCTAAAGAAGAAAAAATACATAACCTCATCAATTTATACATGCAAAAAGGATTAGCAAAATCTAAAGAACAGTGATGGGTGTTTGAAAAAAACGAAAACTGTCAGCAAACTAAAATCAAAAGAGAACTTTCTTGACTTAATTTTAAAAATCATTAAGAATTTAGAGCCAACATCACACTTAACGATTGGGAACAAGATAAGAATGTGCTCTCTCACCATGTCTATTTGGTAACATGCAAGAACTCTTGACTAATGCAATAAGACAAGGAAAATAATAAACAATATAAAGTAGAAAATGAAAGACTAAAACTATCTTTATTTTTAAAAAATGATCATTTATGTAGAAAATTCCAAATAATCTAAAACAAAATACCTACTGCTAAGGTAATAGGTAAGAAGATCACAGTCACAGGATATTAGGTGAATATATAAAAGTAAATTTATTTTTAGATACCAATAAGTAATAGTTTAAATATGATTTTAAAGCCATTTACAATAACATTAAAGCCAAAAAAATTTAAATCTACTAAAATGTACACAGGATCCATCCATGGAAAACCACAATGAGAGAAATAAAGAAAAAATCTAAATAAGTAGAGAGATATTATATAATCATGGGATGGAAGATTCAATTCAATACTTTAAAAAGTTGCACATACCTTAAAAGAATATATAGCAGAAAAAAAATGTAACAAAAGGAAATGCACCAAAAATTGAACAGCAGTTCTATGGGTATAGAGAGTAGACAAGCTGTTAAATTCATATTTTCCTAGTTAACATATACTTTTAAATCTTTTCTCTTGATCAGAAATGGCCTAAATTTCCTACATAGTAAAGGTTTTACAGTATGCCTAAAAAACACATTATTCATTTTTTTTTTAAAAATCACATTCACTCAAAAGAAAGTAATTATTCAAAATTAGTACCCTCTTATATAGTTGCTATAATGAAAAAGTATTTTGGCAATCCACAATAGAAAGACTACAAAAATTAGAGCTAACCCCACACTTGAGAAAAAATACTATCTTCCATTTTAAAAATAGGATCTGCCACAGGGTGGGAGAAAATACTTGCCAGCTACACATCAGACAAAGGACTGATAACCAGAATATATAGGGAACTCAAAAAACTAAATTCTCCCAAAATTAATGAACCAATAAAGAAATGGGCAAGTGAACTAAACAGAACTTTCTCAAAAGAAGAAATTCAAATAGCCAAAAAAACACATGAAAAAATGCTCACCATCTCTAGCAATAAAGGAAACGCAAATTAAAACCACACTAAGATTCCACCTCACCCCTGTTAGAATAGCCATCATCAGCAACACCACCAACAACACGTGTTGGGGAGGATGCGGGGAAAAAGGAACCCTCTTACACTGCTGGTGGGAATGTAAACTAGTACAACCACTCTGGAAAAAAATTTGGAGGCTTCTTAAAAATCTAAACATAGATCTACCATATGATCCAGCAATACCACTCTTGGGGATATACCCAAAAGACTGTGACACCAGTTACTCCAGAGGCACCTGCACACCCATGTTTATTGCAGCACTGTTCACAATAGCCAAGTTATGGAAACAGCCAATATACCCCACTATTAATGAATGGATTAAGAAAATGTGGTATCTATACACAATGGAATTTTATGCAGCCATGAAGAAGAATGAAATGTTATCATTTGCAAGTAAATGGATGGAACTGGAGAACATCATTCTGAGCGAGGTTAGCCTGGCTCAAAAGACCAAAAATTGTATGTTCTCCCTCGTATGCAGACATTAGATCAAGGGCAAACACAACAAGGGGATTGCACTATGAGCACATGATAAAAGTGAGAGCACACAAGGGAGGGGTGAGGATAGGTAAGACACCCAAAAAACTAGATAGCATTTGTTGCCCTTAATGCAGAGAAACTAATGCAGATACTTTAAAGTGACAGCGGCCAATAGGAGAAGGGGACCAGGAACTAGAGAAAAGGTTAGTTTGAAAAGAATTAATTTAGAAGGTATCACACATGTACAGGAAAACAATGCGAGTCAACTCCCTGTATAGTTATCCTTATCTCAACTAGCAAAAACCCTTGGTCCTTCCTATTATTGCTTATACTCTCTGTTCAACAAAACTAGAGATAAGGGCAAAATAGTTTCTGCCTGGTAGTGAGGGGGTAGTGGGGGAGAGGGAGGGAGCAGGGTAGGTAAGACAGGGGGTGGGGGGGAGGGGGAAAGGTGGGAGAAATGACCCAAACATTGTATGCGCATATGAATAAAAAGAATAGGATCTGTGTTCCATATTAGGAGTAAGGTTCCAAAGAGTTCCAAATGTGCTGAAGTGTCAGTCCTTTGGATGAGCAAAACACTAAGTGTTATTATTTTATTAGTATCATTCCTCACTTGCTCGAAGTGAAGGCTCACTTGCTATAAATGTAGACTCTAACGTATTTCTCCGTGAGTTTTTAGCCCAATCTGACTTACATATGTTGCATTCTGAGTAAATCACTCATCTAACTTTGATTAATTCGATTAGCTTTTCCTATGTTTGTAGGAAACATTAAAGGAAAAATATTTACCTTGTTTTAGCTTTTAATTGGCTTCTCTTCAGTGTGAAACACAGACATTAATGAATGGAAGAGAAATAAAATGTTAAGGAAGCTCAGTTTCACACATCTTCAGCCCTGACCAAATCTCTTTGGAAAATGAGTTGCATTTTGTCATTGTCTTTAGCTTCACACTGAGGCTGAGGTTCCTACATTTTCTTTGATCTGTTTTTTTGAGAAAATCTAAAGAGAGATGGTATTTAGAAGAAGAAATCAATGAGAAGATGTTTGCCAGTGAAAACAATTTCCAGGGCATGGAAACTCCATCTGCCAGCAATATTCTTGCTAATCAGTACCTTCAGAGAATGGAAACAGAAACTGACCCTCTCTGAAGAACTGGCTTTAAAGCCACCAGACCCAGCCCAGTGGACACAAGCAGTAACATGTCAAATGATGGACAGCAGTAACCCTGGGAGCATATTTTTCAGCCTGATTATTATAGAAATGATACTCAGTAATAATTGCTTCCATTTTCCCAGAGTGTGCTTCCATATGGACATTTATTTAATCTCTCAAAATTTGGATTAACTCCATATTCCATTTGAGGTGTTTGGACTGGCATAACTTGTGGGATTCAAACCCAGTTCTGTCTAACCCCAAGTCCCTGATCTTTCCTGTATTGTTGAATTTTCTACAGAAAGATTCTTCTATACAGTAGGAATGGTAATTGATATTCATCTCTGGTTCTCGATCCTTTCCCTAATTCCATTCACATGTGAGAAGAAACATAAGCCAAGTGCTAGATGGGCAAGGAGAGGAGGGGTACAGCTGGAAGTTTATATGGAACTCAAGCTGAGGAAAGATGAAAAATTAGGAATGTAGCTGTTGCCAGGCATGGTGGCTCACAGCTGTAATCCCAGCATTCAAGAGACTGATATAAGAGGATCATGAGTTTCAGACCAGCCTGGCTACATAATAAGACCCTATCTTAAGCAAACAAACAAACAAAGAATGTGGCTTTTATTAGGTATTTTGTGGGATCTAAAACTTTTCTCGAATTATGCCTGGAAAAATGAGAATTTCCAAGCTGTATGTTAAGCAGCTGTGCAGAGAATTGCTTAGAGAAGGGTGGGGCTTGAGAATTCAGTTAAGAGGTTAGTCAGAACAGGAGAGCAATCATGTGACTCTGAACCTGAGCCAACTCAGTGGGAAGGAAATGCATATGACAGACAAACACACATTACCAAGGGGTATTGATTGGAATCATTGACTAAGTAAGTACTCAGAAAAAGAAATATGCAGGGAACAAGGAGGATGTCTGAGATTACATACCCAGGGAACTAAAAGGAGAGTGCAAATGCCTTGAGATAAGAAAACCAGGAGGCTGGGAAGAAGAGGTCCTAATTCTGTCTTGATCTAGAATTGATCAATTTAAACAAAATTTCAACTAAGAACTGCCCTTCTAAAGATCACTGAGTTATAAAACCTCTCCATATAATTTTGGTCATAATCTCTAATGATGCTGATTTATAGCATAAATAAAAAATGTGATACCCATCATTAGAAGACAGCCTAACAGTGGCTAAGAATAATTCTTGGCTCATGTTGGGATTAAGCAAGAAAGAGACTCTGTGTACTTTCAAGTTAGATATAGCTTCGTGGGAAATGATAGATACTTGGGAAAGGACATAGAGAAAACAAATCCTTAGGGATACAAAGTAGGATCAATGAAATTCCTTGGTTCCACATTTTTTTAAAACCTCGAGAGGAAAGGGGATACATACAGATGGTTCTTTTAAGCATAGGCTGAACATTTTTTTTCAACTAAGAAAGAAAAAATATACTTGCCCTTAATTTACCCTCAGTAAATCTATAAATAGAACCATGTCTGCCTTTTTACTCAATCATTGCAATAAACATGTTCATATTTACATTTTATTTCTTGACTCTCATCAATTTCTTTGATGTTTTTCCTTACTGATTTAAACAAAAGATATATAAGAAAATAATTTGTTAGGAAATTTTTTTCCCATAGTAATAAGGAGTGTTCATTCAATAACTGTGTGTTTATGTATGTACTTTTTGTAAGTAGGTTTATAGAAATGCATAAAAACTTTTCAATCAGTCAACCTGATTTATCAAATGTTTCTTTGTACACATTGTGGTGACTGACAGTGTCGAAAATGGCAGTATCTTTCAAAAGTGCCAACCTTTTGAAGGTGCTGTGGAGTTGAAAAAAATATTTTCTTAGTTTTATCAGGCCCCTGAATCCAACTCAATAACAAGCTCATAACTGAATGAAAATTTAAAAACAGGACCCTATCTTCTGAAAGTAAGCAAATGTCACTCATAAATGCTGTCAATACCTCAAAAGTCTTGGTAGGAGCTATTTCTCTGGTTTTGATTGTTATCTCCACACATAGATTGCCAAATGGACATGTGTGTTTGTTCAGTGTATGACTGACCATATCCCCAAGTTTATGCATGGCATTTGTACTTGGAAGAGTTTTTATCCAGCCAGTTGACTACTCAGCAACTCCTTCTCATGGAATGTGTAATATTCAGGCACTTCTTTATGTAAATTCATTAACCCAATGAATGGACTGACTCTACAAATATTTATTGGATACACATTACATGAAGCACATCAGATGAATTAATCTCTTAGATGACTTACTTGGTTGTTTGTCCAAACTCACCAGAGGGATTTGCAAAAATGTTAAACTCATTCTTTGTGTAGAAACAGAAATATGATCAATACTGGTAAAGAGCTTGACATTTGATGTCAATGGTATAATGATCTAAGAGTTTTATACAGATTATCAACCAGGTGTCGGTTTATTTATGTCCTAAAGGCAGCTGGTATATGTTAATAATTCAACTGTACAGAGGGAACCTGGAAAGGAGACATTTTTCTATACTATGTAATTGATAGCAAAGTGGACATATAATAGCTCTTCTCTGATTTGACAAGCCTTCCAATATGACAGGTGAAAACTGCCTTCTGTGCTTAATGTCACCAAGGCAGAGATTTAGGTCATATGCAAAATATATAATAATTATACATTAGGTGAAATTATAATCATAATTCAGTTTCTAGAATAATTGTTGCTCTTGTCCCATTATTCAGTATTTTGGGTATATACTATGTTATAGGCATTACGTTAAAGGTGAAGACAGCAAAATGAGAAGACATGTAAGAAAAAATGATAATTTAAACAAGTAGCTAACCCAGTATGGTTCATACTGTATGTTGGATGTTCACAGATGGTATTATGGGAATTTGAGGATGACAATAAAGTCCCTGTAAGACTTTGTTTCCAGTGTTCCACTTAGAACTAAGACTTGAACACAGACGAGAATGCTAGGATGGAGGGGTGGAGACAGAGATGTGAAGAGACCCACATTGGCTACCTCACAGCATGGTTAGTGACAGACAGAGGTCTAGAACATAGGTCTAATACGCAAGTTCCTGACTTCAGATCCAGAGTTACTGCCACTAAGCCACACAGATCTCAAAGTATTTAGAGCGCCTGATGTTTCATAAACCTCATTTTGCATTTCACCAAGATCTTCAGTGCCTAAATCCAAAGTTCTTTGAAAGTAAAGACTTTATCTTTATCCTCAGCATCTTGCATAAGACCTATAAGATGAAAACTAATTTTTTTAAACAAATAAATGAATGAATGGACTGAGTAATACAAGGCTGTGGGAAGATAGGTAGACAGAGAGAATAAAAGAGAGACAGTAAGCACAAGCAAGAGAGGAAGAGACAGAGAGAAAGAGACAGAGAGAGAGAGAGATTAATAGCTGATAGACAGCTATAGATACATCCATATTTTGCTATATACAACGAGAGATCAGAAACACACATATTCCAGGTATGGTGCCTGTAGTCTCAGGACTCAGGAGGCTGAAGCAGGAGGACATCAGTGTTGAGGCCAGCTTGGGCCGTATAGTGAAACCTTGTCTCAAAAAAAAAGAAAGTAAATATGATGCTGAATCTCTCAAATATTCCTGAAATCCATCTCTAAACTGATCGCCACCTTACTAAAGTTGTGGTAGTACTTACTTTAAATACTGTCATTCAAGATTATAATATACTGGTGAGTGTTAAGCCTTATTGTCAATCCCCATTTTTTAACTAAAGAGTCAGGAGTGCCTCCTTTGCCATTTGAGACTCTCAAGAACAATACAGAAAAGGTCGTAAGAGCCCAAACTCTTTTGCAAAAAATTGTCTACAGATATGTAGAGATAAAATTAAGCTGACAGAGTCATTGCTAGATGATGATGATAATGTGATATAAAGTGAAATTATATGATATAAAGAGACAGAAGCTGAGACTGACTGGGATTTGCACTCTTTATCATGATATTTTGAAAATAGTCGAAACAACTGTCTCACGTACTTTAATATTCTTCAAGGGAATCACAATACCGTGTGTTTTCTCCTGCCAAACACATTTGAAGGAATACTGAAACAACTTCATCAAACCAAGCACAGGAAAGAAAGGGAAACTTTTGTAAGAATCTGGGGCCTTCCTCATTAATAATATCACAGATTGGAAATTACCATCACTTGAATAAATAATTGTATTTCTCAGGTTGGTTGTTATTGGAAATATATCTTACTTCAGTTAAAATTTAGATTGATCTGTTTTTTACTTTTGTCATAATTTAAAAAATAACTAACTGCTCAGGGAGCATAATGTTTTTGACTTTTCACCCATTCTTTCTCTTAAAAGAATCACCTCATTTCAGTGTTTCTAGAGACTCAGAATATTTTTCTTACCCTTTTTCCTATGAGGCATAATGTTTAAATCTTACAGATAGAATTTCTTCAGCTCACTTAAAGAACTTCACCTTCCCAACACCCTTGCATTTAACTTAATGTTTTTCAGATTTCCAAACTTTCTTACTGCAATGCTAAACAAATAACTATAGTTCAAAGGTCAGTGAAAGGGTCCTATTAGGTGAAAGGTTGAATAACTTGAAAGAAAAGAGTTGCCATTTTTAAGAAAGAAGTTTAACAGGTTTGGGACCTGTGGTGTGCTGGTCAGAGTCAATTCTCAATTCTTTCTTCCTTCCTTTTATTTATTTATTTTTTTATCACTAAGGTGTTAACTTTTTAGCTGTTGGGGATTTGAGTTTTATTAAGTTTTCTCCTTCCATTTACTTATAAAGTTAGAGGAAACATTGCTTCATGGACAAAACAATATTTCAGATTTTATGAATTAACTTGCCCTAGGGAAAGACTGAGTTAAATTTGTACCCTAAATTTGTTCTCATATTTATAACTGAGTAAATTCTGTAAGCATGATTCTTAAGAAACACACTGAACCATTCAGGTTAAAGCAGATGTTACTCATCCTTATATAAAAAGAACTTAAATGTGATTCAGTATGTTCTACCTACCTAGACAGAGAAGGCAATAAACAAAGGCAAACCAAGGACATATATGAAGAGTTTTATTATCATGTTTAAATTCTTCTTTTCTGCTTCTTTCCTCAAAACTTTGGCAAAGAAGTGAAAGAAAGTTTTTGCTGAATCTGTTTTCAATGATTAGATGGCCTGTTCATGACATTGAATAAAAAAAGTAACTAGCCAGTAAATTATGAGGAAGCCCCTGGCCAAATGGGGAGCTGATAGGTTTTCACAGAGATGAAAATGTGGAATCTGGCACCAATTAATTCATTCTCCTATCCATTCATTAAACAAAGACTAAGTGAGGCCTCAAAATGTGTAAGACCCAGGGCCAGGTATAATATTGTCATGAATGTAGCAAAGAGCCCTTGGAGACTAGATAGATGAATGTAGGAAGAGGATTTTTAAATGGTTGGATGCAACCATTTAAAGTTTGAAGTAAATTTATTAATTTTTGGTTGTATAAAACTGAGGTGTCAAAAGTACTCTGGGAGTACTATTTAAGTTCAAAAAATATAAATATATAAAACTCAAATACTTACTTATCTGGGATTTGCACCCCAGATGTCCATCAACTGTGTCAACTTTTTACTTGTGGTTAGACTAAGAGTAGCCATCCTCATAATAATCCAAGGACACATAGCTAAATAATACAACTAAGTCATCTGCTCAACTGAACACATTTTCATAATCCAGTTTAATCGTGGGAAAAGTTTCTCTCCAGCCTAGAAGTTGAATTTTCCTTTGAATAACCCTAGAGATACAGGATGCTGAGGTTGGGGCATGTTTTGTGTAGCCAGAATGTATCTTTTCAAAGAATGAGTAATATTTTGACATATCATTTCTCATTCCATCTTCTCATTTTATTATACATTCTTGTGTGCATGCCTGTCACCCCTTAATAAGCCCCTTTTAGGTGCATGATCTAGTTTAGAATAGAAACAGTCTAATTGGCTTTTGAATCCTTGAATCTCAACACACAATAGTAACAGGAATTCAACATTTTTAATTGCATGTGCCTCACAGGGTAAAGACAGCAACCTCATACCTGACTTGGCTATCTAAGGAAACTTCAGGCAGTAGCTGGCCTTATAAGTAACTGTAGAATTAGAGTGTGGAGACCCGCCTGTCCTTTGAGTCAAGTGAAAACATAAGTGTACAAAGCTATTCTAGAACTTAGTCCTCAGAAGTTGTGAGTTTAACTTGCTTGGACTTGGATGATATTTCCAGGCTACCATGCAGTCAGGAACATGCTTGGATGGGGTTTGCAAAAACACTTTTCAGATAGACTTGTCTAGAGTCAGGAAATGGTGGAGTGGGGGGAGACAGGGCAAGAAAGAAGGCATTTTTTTTCCAGCAGCACCTCCTTAGTGTAACCTGGGCAGAATGTGACCCATAGGGGAACTTCCAATGGTAGTTACTGTCAGTTGCTCTCCAAGAACTGTGCCTTAAATCTTGGCTGCTGGAAAGGAAGGGGCAGCTATCACTAAATTTACAAGCTGTTCTTGTGTTTACCATGAATTAAGATCCTGGAAAAGTCATCGTAATTCCAGGTGATGTTGGAGGAATCTGATTGTCCCTTAAAGTAAAGTTATAGCAGGAGATTCTATGTATGTCCAAGAGTCTGTGGCTTGATGACTTGCAGAACTGTCAGCAAACACCACATTAATTCCAGCATACCTGAGTCTATCAGGTATCAAGCTTTTCAAGGAGTGTGGAAGGCATTTCAATGGGAGGATAACGACACACTGTTTAGTTTATATCCAATTCTAAGTCTTTAAGAAAATTCCTGTGAAGGATAAATGGAAAACATAGAACTTAAAGCATTCATTGACATTGAGAAAAATGATGTACAAGACAGGCAGAAACGAAAGCATGTCATGGAGCAGAAAAACCAAGCAATCCACTGGGCACTTGCCTGCTGTGTAAGATGCACAGAGTCGCACAGGTGTGGCTGGGCACAGAGTCACACATGAGACTCATAGCCATAAGCTTAAGTAAACATAAATAAAAACATGAAAATACCAGTACATGAATTCATTATGTGGGCTCCCAAGCTCCCAGAGGGACAGAATGGAGAGAGGGAGGGAAGGAGAGATGAGAAAAAGTATGGAAGAAAGGAAGGAAAGAAGGGAAGGAGGGAAGAAAAGAAGGAAGGAGGGAAGGAGGAAGGGAAGGAAAGTGTGACCATATATATATATGTGCCACATTTACTATTTCCTCACAAAGTTTTTGCTAGTGTTTAAAAAGAAAGGAGTAAATGAAGTGTGGGAAGAACACAGAGGTGTCAGATACATTTCTATAAAACAGTGTGTGTTTTCAGAGTATTAAGTTTATTGTGGTGACTACAATGAGATAGAAAAGAATCTTAGACTTTAAACAAAACTAAATGAAAGGAGAAAAAAGTCTTTGCAAATACAGTAAAGACAGTTGAGCAATATCTCACATGCTATCAATGTATTTTTATATATTTATTTTTATTTCTTATTTATTTTTAATTGACAGTCTTGCAAAATACAGAGTATCATGTGAAGCTTGATCTATGTATACATTATAGAAAGATTGAACCAAGATAATTAATATATACATCAGCTCACCAATTTATCAGTTTTTCATGATGAGGACATTTAAAACTATTTGGGCTATTGTAAAATATACAGTATATTTATTTACTAACTTGCACTTTACTAGAATTGGTTAATAATACCAGTTCACTATAACTAATTAGTAAATTCATAAATATATAATAGCTGTGGGTAATGCCCGGGAATAGGTCACTGTAACTTACTGTTCCTGTCTGCCTGAAATATTGGACCATTTCATCAACATCTTCCCTGTCCTCTTCCCTTCCCACCTGCACCAGCTCCTGGGGACCATCTTTCTACTTCCATTCCCATGAGATTGCCTTATTGAGATTTCATGCGTGAGATCATGCAGTATTTGTGTTTCTGTGCCTAACTAATTTTATTTACCATAATGTCCTCAGTATGGAGGTTCCTAAAAAAACTAGGAAAGAATTATGGTAGGTTCCAACAATCCGACTTCTGCATATATACCCCAGGGAATTGAAATAGTATGTTGAAGAGATATCCTCACTCCCGTCTTTGTTGGAGCACTAGTCCCATAGCCAAGACAGAGAAGAAACAACCTAAGTATCCATCAGTGGATGAATTGGCCGGGAGGCGAGGGAATTATACACATAAATGGAATATTACACAGCCTATTAAAAAGAAGGAAATTCTGTCATTTGTGGCAACATGGGTGGAACTGGAGGCTATGATGCTAAATACAATAAATCAAGCCAGTTAGTAAGAGGAGAGAGAAAAAGAGAGAATTAAATGACTATTTCCCTTAAATTCTAATTATATTAGGAATGAGGAAAGACAGTAAAATAGAATTCTTTCTTTTAGACTAATAGAAAATCAAAGCAGTATTTTTCAAGCTTATTGACAGATATCGTTTTTTTACATTCTAGCCCTGGCAGAGGTTCTCATAGACAGCTCTCGGGAACATCCAATCTCTTTTGTCCTCCATCAGGGCCCTTGGCCACCAAGGAGAACCACTGGACCTCTGACCCAATTCTTAGAGGACATCACCCCAAGTGTCCACTTGGAATTTAAGTGATTGAGAAGTCATTTATGGTGTGTGACACCACCCATGTGGGAGTATTATTTTTGGCAATATCATCCTCTGAACCAAGAGAGTTGACACCCTTGTCTCCTGACCTGTTCCACTTTTAGGTTACCAGAGGCTTAGATACAAGGGGCATCTGTTCTTAGAACTTTCCTTCCTCTGAGATTACCAAGGGAAGATCAGAGAAATGAAGTGAAGAAGTATTACAGGTGTGCAAAGTCAAGACTAGCAGACATGATCCTACCTACTAAATG
Source organism: Castor canadensis (assembly GCF_047511655.1). NCBI lineage: Eukaryota > Metazoa > Chordata > Mammalia > Rodentia > Castoridae > Castor > Castor canadensis. Next base: position 33,791,718 of record NC_133404.1, on the reverse strand, counting down.
TGGTCAGCATGCAACCTACAAGACCAAATGTAAATTATAGGTTGTGTCTTCGGGAACTCTTTTATAACTCATGACACATTTACAATCTTCCTTTCATTTAAATCTTTCTCCACTTTTTACATCCTGGAATCTCTCTCTCCTTGGGAAGTTTTAATTCCATTAAAGAACAACTTGCTTCCCACTGTAGAGTCCATTTACCCCTGGCTTCCTAGTTCACCTCTTTCGTGCCATTTTAAAACCCTATGATTTGGGCTGGGGGGGGGGTGGATCTCAGTGGTAAACCCTTGCCTAGTATCTTAAAGGCTTTGGGTTCAAGCCCCAGCAAAAATAAATAAATAAATAAATAAATACAAATCTGTGATTCACTGGGAAATAGGAATTCACATTTTTCTAGTCATTAAAAAAAAGCAAATATTGTTTTCTGTTTTCTTTTTCTCTAAAGCAAGAATATCATTGAGATGTTTATTAGTAACTCAGATAGAACATAATAAAGATCTGTCATATAACTGCAGATCAAACAGAAGGGAAGCACAAAATTTTTATAATATATTTATTTCTCTTAAATTATCAAAAAGAAAAAAAATGAAGCTGGAATTACCTATATTATGTAACCTCAAGTTCTAAGGCAACCAATTTCCTAGCTGTTTTAGACAGGCCTGGTCCATTACAAAATTTTTGGAAATATTCCCAATGGTCATAATTTCCCAGAAGGTTTTATGGCCACGCTCTGTTGCAAACTTCTCCAACATAAACCGAGAGTTGAAAGGTGGAAAAGTCCACTCTCACTGAAAAAATAAATAAAGCTTGTCAGCCTTGAGTTTTGATTTAGATATTGTACAAATAAGCATTTTACACATTCCAGCATAACTTGAAAGGTTCTAATTATTTTTTAATTGCAATGTTTAGGAAGGTGTCGTTAAACAGAATGACTCTAAGTGAGAGTAGAAGTCATAAATGGCTGAAAAGCTTCAGGAAGCAATGCCTACCCACTCCAGCCAGTGAGCATCTCCAGCCCTATGCACAGCTGTGGAGACAGGAATAGTGGCAACTGTTACCACCACAACCTGACAAATGTTCAGTCTGTCTTCAGAAATCACTAGAGATGGACTGCTCAGGTTTCCACTGGGTAAAAACATATTTGATACTTAATAATGAAGGAAAACGTGAGCAGGGTATGGAGGCTCACACCTGTAATATCAGCTGGAGAGGTAAAAATTAAGAGGATTGAGGTTCAAAGTCATCCCAAGCAAAAATTTAGCAAAACCTTATCTCAACAAATAAGCCTGGTGTTGTGGTGCAAGCCAGTTGTCCCAGATATGTGTCAGGTGCAGATCAGAGAATCAAGGTCTCAGGCCTGCTGGAGCAAAACCAAACCAGAGACCCTAGCTAGAAAATAAAACAAAAAGAACTGGGGTATAACTCAAGAAGTAGAGCTCCAAGTATGAGACCTTGAATTTTAACCCCATTACTGCCAAAAGTAAATAAATAAAAGTAAAAGAAAAAGTGAATGCTTGAGAAAGGTGAAATTGAGGTAGGGTAACAATAAGAACATGGGAACTCTACCCATGAGACTTTTCTCAGTGCATTTCATGCTGAACTCCTTATGTCAGCCCAATGTCATTCTCTGCAGTTATAAATGCCTTTTCAATTGTCCTCTTCAATTGTAAATCCTTTGCAGTTGTTAAGTTTGAACAAAGATAGGAACCCTTGAGGAAATTCTGCTCTCATTTCTTTAAGGTAAAAGTCCTCTGCTTCAAATATGACAACTGATCTAACCTCATACATGTAATTAAAATACCTGGGAGTTAGCATAAGTCCATGCGCAAAGTGCGCCAGGCTGCATGACAAGACCTTGTCAATCAACCCTGTCAATTACTTTAGCCTGTCCTGAAAGACCACCCAGATTTTTCCTAAAATTAATTTATAAAAGCACTTTGGAACAAAGACATGTGCTTCCATTCCACCTGGCCAGGGGCCATCACTACTTTATCTTGAGGTGCCTTCCCTTCACCTTCAGTAAACTTTTTATCACTTTCACTACATTTTCGCATCTTGCCTGAATTTTCTTGTGCTTGGCAAATGCCTAGGAGTCTTCTGACCAGAGTCTTCAGAGACCACCCATCCAGTAACAAAATGATTGTTGTATTTGTATATGACAAATAAGGCTTTATATCATGTTCACTTTTAACTATGCTAAGCAAGTAAGATGTTAAAATATTTCTTTCTCCTCTGCTTCATAATGATCTAAATTGCTAACATTTGTTGAACACCAACTAAGTGCCAGACATTACACTGAACACTGGATTTAATGCCAATCAAATGACATAGAGGCCAGGTAAATAACAGCAAAACACTAAAAGGGAATACAATAAAGATGTGTTTTCAGCTCCCCTAAAGTTCATCAATATAATCGGGGAAATAAGCAAACACACACAAGAAAAAGTCCAAGTTAATCTATTACTGAGTGATAATGATAGGAGGTGACAGAAGAGACCTGGATGGATAGGCCGATAGAGACCTTTTCAGTATGGAATGCTTGGAAAGAGTACAGCAATATGGAGGGTAGGGTAACACTATAAGGTCTTGAACAATAGAGAAGGCCAGTGTTTATCACTGTGATGCTCCATGTCACATGGGTACTTATCTAAATAAAAGTTAGACAAGTAAGTTTCAACTCTACATGTTTCCTATTTTTCCACACACAAATTTCTTTTCAGTGACATGTTGATTAGTTTTAACACACACACACCACACACACACACACACACACACTCACTCACACACACAAATCCAAGAGGTTTTGTTTCTCTGGCTATTTGTAAGGATAAAATGAATCACAGTGTTCTTATGTGTCCTTTCATTTTTAGACAAATACACTATTTCTCTAAAGTCTTGGATTTAAAATATGTATATCTAATTTTTTGAAATGGCCAGATATTTGAGACCCTAAGTAGAAATCTTTACTTTGTGTGAGCCAGCTTGTCATGCTTGTGTTTTATTTCATCTAAACGTTTGTGTGAGGATTCTTGACATTGCTATGTACGTAAATTGGTGCCTACGTGTATGTTATGAAAATACCTTGCATGTACGTGACTGAATTTCTAATTTGTTGTATGAAAATGAAAACTCTTACCTTGAAGGATAATTATTACAATTTCCCTTTAAGAATAAAATACCACAAAGCAGCACACCTGGGGGAATAAACAGACATCCTACTTCCGTGAAATTTGCACACAATTCAGGTCAGGTGGTTAATGAAGCTATAAACTATATTCGTCTAGACCTCACCTTATTCAGTTGGCCTAGGTGGTTAAGAGCTAAGATGTTTATTGCCTGAAGCCACCCTTGGAAGGCTCATTCATAGCTAGCTCTTGTAAATAAACATATAACCTTTGCGAAGGTAATTTAAAGCTGTGCCTTAAAGAAGATACTAAGACTGCAGAGAGAGGGAGAAAAAAGATAAAAAATCTCATGAATAAAAGTCTAAGGCTGCAGGCTAGGTGGTTATTAAGTCCCAAGCTGTTTTTCCTTCACTTCTCCTCACCACTGAAATAAAAACAATTATTGCTGTGATTCACTAAAATTAGAACACATTTGTCGTTTTTTAAAGGCAGCTACAACCGCGCTTAAGCTGAGCAGTAAAAGCAGAGGCAAAGAAAACAGCAGTACCCTGAGGCTGCCCTCTCTGGGTGTGACATCAGCCAGGGAGGAGGAAGAGCAGCCCACTGCGTCTATGCAGAAATTTCCTGGGCAGAAGAGGCCTCATAAATAGGGTTTAAGGATTCCCATTGGATAGGCTCCTTGGCCAGTTACCCCACATAGCACCATTATACGTTTGTGGGGGATTGGCTGAAGCCCCACTAGCTAGGTAACCATGATTCAAGTGGCCAAGTTTTCCCAAGTCAGCTGGCACACTCCTGAGAGCCAGAAGTTGGTAAACAAGTTTATTCTCTGACTCCTCTACAGCTGGGCAGAGACGGATATGCCTAAATGATCAATTATTAATGACCAAAAGACTCTGCATCATTTTGGGTAGGTGGAAAATTCATTGTGTGTGACTTTGGTTAGATGATCAGTGTGAATTGGCCAACGGAGTTCTTTATTCCAAAAATGCAAGTTGCTCCCTTCCTCCAGACTACACTTTCCTCAACTTATTTAGACACCTCAGCCAAAAAAAGGTTTGGCCGGTCCCCTTAATTACTGAGATAATTGCCTTAATTCTCTCTTCACTTTGCTAATGTAGCTTTGGCTTTGACTCTTAGGTTTTATCCATTAGATCATTGTAATTGAAAACCAAAAAACAAGAAGTAGTGGGTTAAGACCCAATGAATCCTGTTTTAAACAGAGCCAGAAGTAAGGCATGTGTATATATTTGTGTGTGTGTGTGTGTATACATATGTGTATGTATAATAAAATATAAAAGCATAATGAATATAATATAATATTTATATATTCAATTATATACTTGAAATAAAAATAGATTTCCAAGGGAGAAATATTTTCACACATTTTCAAGCACAAGTTTTGAGACTGCTCAAATAAGGAAGTTTTCATTCATATAAATATTTGATTACACTTCAAGTAATCCAGAATTCCAACATGAATGTGTGCTTTATTCTAATACCTCCCTGGGATAAAAAACTCAGAGGGATGTGGGCTCTAATTGAGAACTCTGATTTTACACCTTCCTGTATTTACACCTATGCATGTGTCACAAGTTCCTTGACTGTGAATATTCAGTTCCTCTCTGGCTTCCCTCCTTCATGTTGAAGAGGATGAGGTCCATCCACAGATGCTGAGATATGGGATGTTCTCTACTCCACCCACCTGCCTGTTTCCCCTCCTTTCCAGGACAGAGTGAGTAGTCAACCGCTGGATTTTAGGGTGACCACTGTGGCAATTCTGAGAAAAGAACTGACTTTCTTTTTAATGCTATTGTAAAATGCCCAAAGATGCTTAGTTATAAGGCACTGTAAAAGTTTAAGATATTATTATTCAAAGGACAGAGTAAAATTATTCATGGCAAAGGTTGAGTTCTGTGCACAAGCACAGAAGCCAGAAAAGTAGGAGAAGCATCCAGTAGGGTTTTCCTTGTCGATGATGCTGTTGCTTTGATTTTCAAGTCTTTCTGTCACAGTTTTGTAGGCTGCAGCTATGAGGTGCAATCAATGCATACCTCACATCTACTTTTCTTTGTACAGGGAAGGTTATCGTTTGAATTGAGAACCACAAATGCATCCATTATACTCGGAATGACTGCAGATATCAGAATAAAGGCATTAACTCACAGAGTAAACATTGGATTCCAAATTCAGGCCCTTAATTTTTTCAAACTTTGCTTTAATCATTACAAATTTTGTGTTGTTGGTGACAACTAATGCATTGCTTGAGCACAGCTTTTCAAGTATCTACAGAGTATGTCCATACTAAACAATGGAGCCAGATTCCTTTCTAGATAATTCGTGTTAAAAAAAAAAAAAAAAAAAACTCTGGTAATGGAAGTCTGTATTTGAATTTGTAGTACCATTCCTTTGACAAACACTTACTGAGCATTTTCTGTCTATAGGCACACTACTGCTTCCTGGGGACAAAATCCTAAGTCAAGCAAGCAGGCGGCCTGCCCTCAAAGAGTTTGCCATCAAGTCAGGGGAAATCATCATCAGATCAGAACGCAGAGAAATATAAAACTCTAACTGATGCAGATGCTATGAAGGAAAAGGGTGGTAAGTATTTAAAACAGGACATATGACCTAACAAAAGATAGAGTTCTCATAAAATAATAAGCATTTTCTGAAATACTATATACTAAATAACTGTTCCAAACATTCAGATGTAGTGTTTCTCTTTAGCCACATGAGACCAGCACAATGCATTATTATTCCCATGGTACAGGTGAAGAAGAGAAGGCCAAGGAGGAGAGAATAAGAAATTCATGGCTAAAATATCAATTTTGAATGAACTAAGTCAAAATATGCTATTATGTTACTATACAGCACCACAATTCAAAAATAGATTCCAGCAACAGGTCCAGGCAATTCTGTAAGGCAGTTGTTCTCTCCGTGATGGTTTGGAATCTCCATACCCTCATCTCAACATGGTGTCTCTTGGTTTGCTTCCACGGTGGGGGAGGGAGCAGGGAATGGAACACCAGTTCTTAATAGTGTTCACTTTCCCATGAGACACTTTGTCTCTCCTGGCATGTCATTGGCCAAAGCAAATCATACTACCACAATACACTTTGAGTAAATCCTTTATGTGGTCAGTGAGGGATAAAAAATTAGACATATTAGTGGCCACCAGCAGCGTCTAGTACTGTGGGCACATGGAGGAGAAAAGAATGATCCAGACATAGGTGAAAGACCCTGTGTGGGGATGAAGAGAATTGTGCAGGATGACAGACATAAGGGGGCCTATTGCACCGTGTTCACATTTAGCAATAAATACCAGTGTACCTGGTCTCACTTTAGTTTCTTCTTTCAATATAGAACCTGATCCTAACCAAGCTAATTCCAAACCTTGTTAAATCTAAGACCCTTTCAACTATAAATCAATCCCTGGCTTATAACATTACAAAAGAAAATGAAAAATCATTACCAACTACATGAAATAAAGGTGTTTAGTATCTAATATTTAGTTTTACAGTCAATGCATTCCTTTATTAAATCTCTTTTTTCCTCCATATTATTGATGCCAATATGTATTCATTTCATTATTGTCCTCTATGCTATCAAGAGAGATGGTGATGAAATCTTTTAGGAAAATAGCTGGAGATGTAGCTGAGAGATAGAACACTTGCCTAGAATGCATGAGGCTCTGGGTTTGATCTCCAACACAACAACAAAAGGAAGAAGGGGAGGGGAGGGGAGGGGAGGGGAGGGGAGGGGAGGGGCGTGGAGGGGAGGGGCGGGGAGGGGAGGGGAGGGGAGGGGAGGGGCGGGGAGGGGCGGGGAGGGGAGGGGCGGGGAGGGGAGGGGAGGGGCGGGGAGGGGCGGGGAGGGGCGGGGAGGGGAGGGGCGGGGAGGGGAGGGGCGGGGAGGGGCGGGGAGGGGCGGGGAGGGGCGGGGAGGGGCGGGGAGGGGAGGGGCGGGGAGGGGAGGGGCGGGGAGGGGCGGGGCGGGGCGGGGAGGGGAGGGGCGGGGAGGGGCGGGGAGGGGCGGGGAGGGGCGGGGAGGGGAGGGGCGGGGAGGGGAGGGGCGGGGAGGGGCGGGGCGGGGCGGGGAGGGGAGGGGCGGGGCCACTGGTTTTGGACTGCTAGGCCAGCTCTGAAATTATTAGCCTGCGCCTTGCTCTTACTTCAGGAATGTTGCTAAACACCCCTGGTTTGTCATTTCCCCACCCCTCCCCAGACCTATTTGGTTCCTAATGATTAAGAGTGCTCACCATAGTTTCTGGATTTTTTCCAAGTCATTAACAACCCTTCTGCTAGTTTTGATGCTGGAGTTTTTGATGTTTACACATGTGAAAGCAATGGCAATTATACTACACGTGCCACCTGGAAAATAATGATTATCAAATACCTTCTATTGAAAGATGCGATCTGATTTCCAGAATGTCAGAGTGTAAGAAAACCTTGAAATAGAATAAATATGATATTCTTGTTTAAGTCCTTATTTAGCCTAAACATTGATTTAAGCACTATATATTTATTCATTTAATCTTGGTATAAACCAAGTAGATGCTACGTGTATCCCCAATTTACAGAAGAGGAAGAATAATTGCCCAAATTATCCAAATTATGGATCTTGGTGCAAAACTGTGATCTGATCTTTATACATCTGCTCTCAGGCATTATAATACATAGCTGGGGGTAGTAATAATTGTAAGCAATTTACAGGTGTCAAAGTAACACTTGAGATTATTGAGTGATTGTATTTATTCTTATTAGCAAGACTGGGATTATCTTTCAATGTTCTTTCAATTGATCTATGTGGGTACAAATTCAGATCTATATTTTTACACCATTGCCACTCTACATTTCATTTTCCAAATGAAAAAAAAACCTGAACAGGTAAATTATGATTGATTTTTTTCTCACTGTGATTTGTTGCAATAATACTATCAAAAGTGGAAAATTAATCCGGGCACCAGGGGCTCGCACTTGTAATCCTAGCTACTTGGGAAAAGAATTGTGGTTCAAGGCCAGCCTAGGCAAATAGTTTGAGAGATTCCCATCTCCAAAATAACCAGAGCAAAAGGACTGAAAATGTGGCTCAAGTGGTAGAGTGCCTGCTTTGCAAGCACAAAGCCCTGAATTCAAATCCCAGTAGTCTCCCCCAACTGAAAAAAAAATGTAGAGCTAGAAATAGGTTTCTCTTTGCTGTCAAGCATGTAGCTTTGGTCTGAACCCCAAAGGCATCTCCCAAGGAGTGCTCCATGCTCAGAAATTTGTGAGCATAGTGTGTCCATGTGTGTGAGGTCCCCTGTGTTTCTGTAACTCATCCTGTCCTATCTTCTAGCAAGTTGTCCATTCCCTGATTATATCTGTCTACTCTCTGAGTCAAGTGGAAAGATAGAAGCTTAATTCGATCCAGGATTCCCTTCAAAAGACATTGACAGCTTCTGTTACTCTGGGATTCCAGCATGCCAGTCATGTTACAATGAAATGAATACTTATACCCTATGGTTAGTCTGTGTTTCTCCATTAGTTCCTGGCAACAAGGTGAAATTACCAAGTAAGAAAAGCCAAGTTAGAGGTGAAAAAAAAAAAAAACCCAAAACATACTTTCTCTCTATTTCAGATCCCAAAATGAACCTGATAAATTCAATCTCAACCTGAAAATGAGAATTTTCAGCTCAAATTGGACATCCTTCTGCAAATAAAATAAGATTTTAAGGATGGTTTAACAAAACATTCATTGAGTATTTTGGACACTAAAAAAATAGAGTTCAATGAGTTAAGTGTAAATGAATCAGGAACATATGGCTCAAATTTTCTTTAATATGCACGTGGGATTAAAATTAAGGGATGAAAGGAAAAGGCTTTCTGATTGTGCCCTACAAGAATATTTGGAAAGAAAGTGGCAACAAATTTCATCCATCTCTTGGTGACAAAAACCTGGAGACCATACCTTCCACATAGAGTAAGGGAGAATGTCTTGATTGAAGTAATTGGAGAAATAAATCCTTTTTTTTCTTTCCAGAGTTTGAACTCTTACATGATACACAATTATTTCATTCTGGTAAAAAAGGATAAAGACATACTCAAAAAACCCTGTGACATGACTTCTCATGGTATATTAAAAGCATACTATAGCACAGCAGACTTCAAGTTTTCAGGTTTAACCCCAGGGAGAGAAAATTATGATTTTCTCCATTTATCCATGAACCCTGCAGCTGGTAAGGCTGTACTCTGTTAGTAATTACATTGAACAGATGAGGGACTTTTTAATTTTTTTTTTATTTTGACCTGCAGTTAAACAAAATTTGCTTGTTTTATTTTTGGTTAAAAAATGATGAGGCAGCACCAACCCCAGTTTCACCCCTGAGCTGTTGATTTTTTCCCCCTCCTTCCTAATTTGTTTCAGACTACGAGTGCACAGAGTTTCATTTGAGTGGGAAACATTTGGTGCCAAGACCTTTAGGGGTTTTATCTGCAGTTTATTTTGTTAACTACAAGTTTAAGATTGTTGTGAGTTTTTCTTTTTTTTTCTTTCTTTCTTTCTTTCTTTCAAACGTTACAACAGGAAAGTTCATTTTTGCTTTCAGGAAATAAATTTAAAGTAGAAAAGAGGGAAGGATGGGTTTGGCTGGTAGTCCAAAAAATCATGAAAGTACTAAAACCAATGATATTTATAAAGAGGGATAATAAAATAATACAAATGAATTCATTGCCTTACAGGTTTAGTATGTCTGTCGTCCTCTCTCCACTCCCACCCTCCCCCTTGTAATTCAAATTTAACACTAATAAAAGAGAGGAACTAAAGATAATTGGCTAGAATCAAGCATTACATATCAGGCATTTCACAAGCTGACCCAGCTAAGCAACTGCAACTCAATGCATTTTAACTTATGAGTTCAGAACAAAAAACAACGGTTCATGAGGTGGAAAGAATGTGGTACAACACCCCATTACCCTAGCTGGTATTTATAAAGTTTTGGCAAAATTTCATAACAAATTTTTAAATAATGTGAAAGTGGCCTGTTTCCGGTTTCTACCATGCACCATGCCTGTCATGAGGGTGTTGTGGTCAGGGCAGGGGGCCAAGGATTTGCCTGGCAACAGAAATGGAACAGACCGGCTGCTAGTAATCCTCACGTTTGTACAGTGCTTTTTATTTTATGTTTCAAAGAACTTTCACATAGATCCTTGCATCGGATTCTCACAACAATCTTGGTAGGCCAGGCTGGTTTTATTTTGCTGGTGATAGGACCAAGATTAAGAGAGATGAGGAGTTTGATCAAGGGTATGTAATGAATAAGAATTACCATAGAAAATTAAACCCACTTTTTTGACTCAAACCAAAGAATTCTCCATTAGAATTCAATTGTCAGATAAACTACACTCAATCCTTCTTTCTCCCCTCCCCTAATTCCCTTTCCTTTCCTTTCTGTAGAGCTTCTGCTGCCTCTTTTTAAAATCACACAGGATTTTGTAGGTCTCCCTAAAAGAACCCCAGGAAAGTGTAGAATCCCACTAGATATGGTATAACTAACAATTCACCGGGGGCTGAAACACCTTCCCATAAAAATTATAGCTCTCACCTTACTTATCCATGTTTTTAGGAACAATTTAGAAAGTCATCTGACTTAAAGGCCAATGTGAAAAATTCAGGCTGTTATCATCTTTGGCTGATATTATTGGAATCCAAAGAAAACTAGTCAATCTATAAAATTTAGCCAAATACGTATCTCCCTCCATGATAAGTGTTTTATTGAATTGAAATATATGCCCGCCCCATGACAGAAGAACACATAGAATAATGACTTTATAGCAAGAAAAACCTGGGCTTCCATCTTCATTCTTAGCACTTAAGTGTTATGTGTCTTTGGATGTGTTATTTAACCTTGCTGAATCTTAGCACCTTTTCTATAAAATTGTTCATTTAATCATTAGAGGATTGTTTTGAGGATGAAATTAGACAGCACTTACAATGCATCTAGGAAGTGTTAACACCTTTGTTCTATTCTGTTTCAGACATTTCAACTCACTGAGCCCTGGGGAGTTCATTTTTAAGCTTTGGTTTTCCAGATGTAATTCTGGACTATACTTGTGTCTGTGTAACTGTCCTGTGACCAAGTTAATTATGGTGTAATTTGCATGGGCTGAAGTGGTGCAAAGTTGGATGAGCTGTGAGCAGACATTTCCCACAAGAGACCTGACCACCCAATCATGGGTGGTGGTGAGGATGGGAAGAAGTGGGTCAGGGATAAGTATGTGGAGAAATCACTCCTAAATTCTTTCAATATACGATTTCATTTAATTCTTTCTACAACCTAAAGTGGAGAATTAAGCAATTATATAATTACACAGCAATAGATCAACTTAGATAGCCAAATTGAGTAATTAGGACTGAAAACATTATTAACTGAGTTTGTAAATGAATCCTTCAGGTATTTATCTTAACTCTTTCTCTCTGTCTCTTTGTTTGCTGCAAATTATCAGCCCTAGGATAATTTATTCGGTTAACTTAATTGGCATTAGGGCCCAACCAGATAATTCAGGTCTAAATTAATCACATTGTCTCTCAAATTATCCCAACATTAAAACAAGGTTCTCACTTCCCTTTGAATTTTTGTTTTGGGATTTCACTTACTATAAGATAACATATAATAGGACCCATAACATTTTGAGTGTGGACTCTGCCATAGTCTTGGAACTAGAGTTGTTTCACATTTTGGAAATTTTTATTTTGGAATATTTGCATATAGAGAAAGAGATCCTCTGGACATCCATGTTTAAGACGTGGGACCCAAGTCTAAGCATGAAATTCATTTGTGTTTCATATGCACTTTACACATACACTGTAGGTAATTTTATATAAAACTGTTAGTGTGCCTACATTTTGACTGTGACCCATCACATGAGCTCAGGTGTGGAATTATCCTTTTTTGACATTATTTCCACACTCAAAAAAGTTTCAAATTTCAGAGCACTTCAGATTTCAGATTTTTGGAATACAGGTGTTCAGTCTGCATTTTAGGGCCTTGAACCTTGAGTCTCAGTGGGTTTAGATACAAGATTATTCCAGGATCCATAAAAACTGAAGGCTTTAGTGAAACCTAGATTGCAGATAAACTGAGAAGTTGGGCTAGATGTGACCTTGTGGAAGGTTAAAGGGGCACCAGCCTAAATTTTAATTAGAATCTTGCATTTTACATGACTTTTCAAAGTAGAAGTTTCTTTCAGTGCTAGTAATCACCATGCAATTCTAAAAGAGAAAAATGGAGGTAGAACTGAGGTTATGAGCACAAAAAACATTCCCTATATATGTAGATTCAAAATCATTATTCTTACCCACCAAATCCATTCACTATCTGTTTAAATGATGCTTTCATGCTTGTTCTGGATTTAATACAAAAGTAATATAAAGGTGGCTACTAATTCTTCCGTTAAGTCTGAAGACAATTTGGTAAAAGACGAAAATATGTTGGTAAATATGAAAAGAACTGGAGGATTGTGTGTGTAAATGTGTGGTGTGTATGGTGTGCGTGAATCATTCTTCACAAAGTGAGTAGAAGCAAACTTATGCTTCATGTCAAACAAACATGAAATTTCACATAATCTTAGAAGAAAGCGTTACTCAATTTTTGAATTACAGATATTTAGTCAACACTTTACCTTCTTGGGATTCCAGTTTTGAGTATATCCATTTTAAAACTACTCTCTGCATTAAAATTAAGGCATCAGCATACCACCTGGCTTAAGTATTTGCTTAACTGAGGAAAGAAGGCAATTCCTTGTAGATGCATGCCAAACATGAGAGAGTGCCAAAACATGCCAGATATATGTCCCTCCATGGTAGAAATTGGTTCAAGAATTTAAAAATAGAATGGCCATATTTTTCTTCTCTTTCCCTAATTTTTCTAACCCATCAAAGGGTAAGGGTGAAGGACACTAGACCTACACATTTTAACTTGCTATTTATTAGATCAGTTGAGCCAAATTTTCCGGTGAGAATTGATACTATCATATTTGATCATAAAATGACTTTTTCTTTACTATAAAAGGAAAATTCATCTCTAAAGGACATAATATTTTTTCACAGACCTATGACCTGTTCTAATCTGAACTTGTTTCTATTCTCTGATCTCATTTGTTCTTGAATATAGCTTCATTCATGCCTGCAGATGGACAAAATGAAAAAGGACTATTATAAATGGAAATTCTTTTCTATTTACACAATATACAAGTGTTTAAGAAGAAGGAAAAATAGTTTACCCACATTTGTAAGCAAGGCTCCAATTGTTCTGGTAATGCACTCACTACTTTAAATGTTGGCATATTCTCCATTCACTTCAAAATTAATTACAGAACATTCTCAAATGTGTACACTCTGCCTGTGTGTACACAGAGCAGGCACTTGAAGAAATCACTTGACTATTTCAGGCAGAAAAATACTTTATTTTAAACATACAATTGATTAAGGGAGAGTAGAAAATTCTATTTGAATTATTAAGAGAATTGTAGGCTGTTAATTTCATGTTTGTATGAGCAGAACCATATCTAAATAATTCATGTATCTTCATGATCAAGCTTTCTTCCTTTCGTCATATGTACTTTAGAGATGATTATAGAATCTGAACCCACAACACATTACCATGAAAAGTTAAGATTCATTCATTGAATTCCATAACATCCCAATATTTTTTATTCTACCCTCTGTCCATAAGCTAGGTACCACATTTTGTACCATCAAACTGATAGAATTTAAAGAAATTCTGATTTACTAGATTGTGTGTGTGTGTCTGTGTGTGTGTGTACCTCCTCTCAGTGTGTATCTGTCTCTTCTCTCTCTGTTTTTCTGACTCTTTCTCTGTCTCTCTCTCTCCCAACCCCATGTGTGTGAGTGTGTATAGCTCTTGTTTCCCTTTTGAGAGATAGAATGTAATCTCTGTTTCTGTTACATATTTCATTTCCTTAGAAAGGACTGAAAACTTTTACCATCGGAAAATTTCAACTCTGAAAGAGAAAGTGCAGTCGACTCAGGATATCCATTTAGCCTGAATCCCTTTACAACTTGTGCTAATTGGCAATTGCAGGTGGTCTTGGTAGACAGACTAATAATTGAACAAGAAAGAAGTCACAATTCCCAAAGTGAACCTGCTGGTCCCCACAGTGCCACAGTAACAAGGGTGTAGTAGGTTGTTCAACTAATTTCCTCCGTATACTTGCTGCTGAGGTGAAGAGGGAATTTGAGCTTTGCTATTGGGGTGCTGTCTGTCACCAGCACTGAATTCAGTCACAAGAAAGTGAAGGAAACTATGTCAGGCCCATCTTGAAGTATCTTTCTGATTCACAGCTAATTCACAATGTTCCAAGAAGGGTTTGCAATAAAAAGTAATATGTTGGGGAAATTAAATCATGAATTGGAGCTGTTAATTACACACACATTGGTTTAAAGTGGAAGCAAATACTTCTATCTGCCCTTTGTTGCACATTTTGCATGCCTGCCTGTTCCTCTACTGCTGTTGCTCGGTCTGTTTCTCTCTAATCTACCGCCCTAACACTTCCACTGCCCAATTCCAGGAGCTCACACAAATGTAAAATGTAAATTGCGGCCTAGATTGCTGCTGCTGGAGTGTGGAGAGTGATGCCAGATTCTATAATAGCCTAGAAGCGCCGGGGATCAACTTCCACATCCTTGCATCTTGACACACTCTTCTTGTATCCTTTATTTTGCTCTTACGTTTCTTACCCACTTTTGTTCTTTGGCCAATCCCATGCAGATCCCATGCTAATTTACAAGTGTTTTTCTTGGCACAGAAGAGAACTACTCTACATTTGAGATGTCCAAACCAACTTACTTTCCAGTGAAATTTCCTTTTGTTTCACTACCCCATGATATAGCTGGAAGGATTATATCTGCTAACACTTCTTGAGCAGTGCTCATTGGTATTATTATCCCCAAACTCTTAAGGTACAATTGACAATGACGATGTACTAACTTCCATTCTTATCCTTGAAGAGCCTTTTACCAAAGGAGTAGTTTGGATATTCTGAACTCTAAGATGACTGTGAAGTCAAAGACAAGAGAAAAATGGAGATGTGCAGGCCTTCTGTCCTTGGAGGAGGGGGACAACAAGGAGGTTACCACGGTAAATGACAGTGCAGAATAGGAGGGACAGCAAATGAGCTGGTGAGAAAGATGACGTCTAGTTATGATGGCTGGATTAAACCAAGTAAAAGGCAGGAAGGGATCAATAGATGTTTTTTTTTTTTCCAGAGACATTGTCCACTTTTCTTTAGGAAGGAAAGAGGAAAAAAAGAAGGAAAGAAGAAGAAAGGAAGGAAGGGAAAGAGGGAGGAAGGGATGGAGTAAGAAAAAAGAGGAAAGAGAGGAAGGAAAAAGAGAAAGAGAGATTTAGTGGCAGTGAAGAGAATTAACTAGGTAAGAGAGGAATGAGTAAGAGATGAGCTCTAAACCGTCAGAGCAAGATATGATATGACTTTGATTATGGCAGTTGGGAGCCTGTGAATGAATGCTTCATTTTGGTAGCAGTTCTGGGGCAATGCAGATCAACTTACTCTTCCTCTGCTGTGATGAGTGAGAGACGAGAGGCCAAAGTGAATAGTGACTTCCTTACACAAAAGAGAGTGGGAAAAAGAAAATTTGCCAAATAGCATCAAAATACTCAATGGTATTTATTTTAGTTGTCATGGATCTAATATACCTCAGGATCCTCCAAGATACTTAGATAGTTCTAACACAAGTCTGGTTTTGCAAAGTGGAGTTAAGACTGAGGAGAGAGATGACAAAGTGATTCATGTTAATAGAATCACCTAGGAAAAGAGTACAGAGTGGCTGTAATTGGGAACAGAACCACCAAAACCAGCAGCGTTCAAGGAGCACGCAGGCAGAGGGAAGAGCCAGTAATTGACTGGAGACGAAACTAACTGAAGACAAAATCAAGACATGATTCTTGTTCTAACATCCAAAGAGTGAACTTGCCACGAAGAGCCTGGAATGCAGGTGAGGTTCAGATTGGATTTTGGCTACACTTTATTACTATGGAATCAGGACTATGAAATGAAGAAGAGAGGTACAAAACATCAACAGGCAAGGACAATATTGAAATGTACAGCCTGTCTATATTCACTAAGCATCCTCTGAACTCTACTATTTTAGTACTGTTTGCTAATTTGGGGGTACTCCTGAGAGTGTGCCCCCCCCCACACTGCTAAATGGCAAAGTGGATATAGCCTCTTAAGACACTTGTTCTCTTTTGAAAGATTTTAAGCCCAAAGCTTACTTTACTTTGGGATCCAGAATCAAAGAGTTCCCAATTTAATTGTAATTTCTGATGCTTTTAAATAAGCATAATAAAACAGAAGGTTCTTTTCCCCAGACTTCAGGTTATTAGGGCCATGGAAATGTGTTCTCAGCTTAAATAATAAATAGAATTATATTGATTTTGTGTTTCATTTGATAAACATCAACAACAAATTGTTGTTGTTATTTTTCTAGACAGTGTGTATTTCTACTTTTACTTATTTTTTATTAGCTTGGGAATTCTGGTGACTATTTACTGTGGCTGATGGGCATTGAGCTAGAGAAAAATCATTACTTAAGACCATACTGAAAAGTACCATGTTATATCTATAGTGGCTACTTCTATTCTTAAATGCTTTATTTATTTAGCTGTTCCTTTTAGGAAAATGAAAAGCATGTTTTAAAAACCCCAAAATTAGCCTTGGGAACAGATGAATAAATATGAAAACAATTTATCCCTTTAACAGCCTAATAAAATATGTTTTCATTATGCTAACTGACCCTGATAAATTCAATAGCCATCAGATAAACACATCCATCATCCTTGAGAAGTCTATCCAAATGTGTGCTCATTTTCTTATCCTCAATGTGCCTTGGTCGTATGATGACCATTAATTGTGGCATCTATAATGTAATACTTGTTTGGCTTTTATTTCTTTTAATGGCAAGATAACTTTTCATTTCAAAAGGAAAGCTTTGAAATCCTGTTTCAAGGCATTGTGAGAAAACTGAGTTTCGATTTAAGTTCATTTGATGTTTTCTTATTCAGTTCTTTGAGATTCTTTCAATAGTCACTTTAATTACCTTTTTCTATTACAGAGTTAATGGAATCAGTTTTGTTTTCTAGGCAGAAGACACCAGGTGTTGACTTGCCTTTTTTGCTTAGGGACTGCAGCTGTAAGTCTAGATTCTCCTTGATAATAGTGACAACCACAGTTTTCTAAGGTGCTCCAATGTAAGCCAAAAGACATCAAATGTCAGACTCTGTTCCCCAGTCTGCATTTCAGAAGTACTGACTCACTCTTAGAGTAAATGAGGGAAAGAGGGACCTATGTAGATAGATTCCTGATAACCCACAAGCCCTAGGTTGCCTCTGAAAGTGAGCATATCATTCAGGATCTTGACAAGTGGCTATCCTAGGGTAGAAGAATCTTTATGATAGCCAAATCAGGGTGGCCACACCAATCAGGCAAGCTGGCAGACCTGGGGAACATCACAGAAGATTTTGTAGGCAACTCTGCTCAGTAGACATTTGTGAATATCTAAACATGTCTGAGAGGCAGACAACTTCAGAAAACCTTTCTAGCCATTTCTTGCTTTATATTTGATAGGCTGTCACATGGTTTTATCTACCTCCCTTCCCTCCCATGGGACATTTCTACTCCAATCCCTAAAACCAGGAACACGTGCTCTTGTTTGCACATCTGGCCTAAGCAAGCCTGGCTCCAATTTAAAAACCTACATGTTGGTCCAATTCCATTATTGGACAAGGAAATTCTGTTAACTGGTGGGCTCATTTGCATGTCATTACCCAGAATGCCTACCCCAGCTCACAGATGTTCCCCAGACATGGGACAGAGGGAGGGTGGAGGAAAGGTGACGTTTTGGAAACAAATAGAGCGATTTGTGTATATGTTACTTTTTCCTTCTGTTTCCTATCAAGAAACAAAATGTAACATACAACGTTATGAATTTTTACCAAACTTTGAGAGACATTTTTCACCTTATTTGTAGAGAATTTAAACAGAGGAAACGAGAAAAATGCAACATCAGGTAATGTTCTATTAATTCACGTAGATAAGAGATAATGCCTCAGACTTCCATTCTGTGTTTTCAACATTTACCATAGAACTTTCTTTTCCTTGAGTTTCGAAACAATGTTTTTTAGTGATGCTAAATTGATAAAATCGTGGTGAGTCTGTGTGGGAATAAATTTTGATAAAAGCCATGGTCTGTTTGGAAGGTTTTACACTGGATAAATGGCAGTCACGCCATTTTTTTCTTTAAACCAGAACTCATTTAGTGACAATGTAAACTTCACTGTGAAGGTTCTTGCTTTGGTTTTCTGAGAAATATCTAAAGTGTCTGGGCAACAGCTGTAAATCTGGATTCTGCACTGAAATGCATACAACTTAGAATGCTCACAGAAATTTCAGGACTTTTTATTTACTTATATTTTACATAAGAAAGGAATGTTTCATTCATAACAAGAGAGACCTAAAAAATAAAATAAAATGAAATGAAATATAAAATAAAAACCATAATTGCTCTGGGGACCAAAGTTAAAACGCAGGTGTTTTGAGGGGAACATAAACATTTTTTTCCTAAATGAGGCGTTGAGGGCTGGGAGAAGGGCAGTAAAATTAGTGGAATTACTGCCTGATTTTAACCAGATGATTGCTCCAGTTGGACACCAGCAAATTTTCATTAGGGACTCTAATTTACAAGCCATTCAACACATTCCAGTGGAACACAACAACTCCCCCAGGTCCTAAAGAATGCCAGCTCTCCCACTTTATGGCAGAGATGTCAAGCTGCATGACTTTTAAAGACCAGCATGACTACAGAATGGAGCTCAAGTCCCATCAACTAGAGATGGTCATGTCATCCTCCAGAATGAGATTGTCCCAAGGCAGCAATGTGTCACTTGGTGGTGTACCAGCACAAATGGTACGTTAGGAGATGGAGATGTTTGTAGGATGTTCAAGGAAAACTATTTGCACTTACCAGTGAGAGAGATGCTGCTTATTGGCACTCATAATGTAGTATTTAAATTTGTTTCCTTTAACACTTGTAATTGCTAGTTATGCAAGCACGTTTGATAAATAATTTTCTAATGTACACAGTATTTACAATGGTATTTAGGTTTAGGATTTATCTGGTCTACAGCTCATGTGTTTCAACAAGACAGAATAATATGATCTGTGGGCACCCTGTTAGAAACATAAGATTCAAGTCAAGAGTTCAAGTCTGCTCATAATCTCAGACTTGCTGTAACCTTAACAAGATCAACAAGGTGAGAAATGGTTTGAAATCATCCCAAAACAAGCTCTTCTCCTAAAGATGAAAAGGTAGGTCTTGATGGAACGTCAAGGGCTTCATTATGTAACCAGAAAGCAGACTAGGCAGGCCTAGAGCGATATAGATCTATAACTAACAGTCTTTGAATGCAAGCCTGGTGCACACACTGCACAGAATTAACCAGCACTTACTGGAGGAATTGACTGAAATCAGGCATCTAAATAATAGGGAATCAGAAAAATTCCACAACTCTAAGAGGTGACCTAAATTTTGTTGCAGTGGAATGGCCTTACTGAACCCTGATTAGAAGCAGTCATAGAATTAAGAAAAACTGACACAATTCATTGACCGAGTCACATATTCCTTGCCCCACCTAAACAACTGCAGACCTTTGGTGTCTGATGTGTTGTAATTGTCTGGACTAATTCCGTTCCATCTCTTTACCCACCAAATAATTCTTCAGTAATTGGCCAAAAACCGTAATAACCAATTGAGAGCTTCTCTGGAGTGACAAAACCTCAGGTCCTCATTTTTTTTTTTGTATCCTATATATACATAGTCAATATGTAGAATTAAAATTAGCCAGTTAAAATTTAACAAATACATTGATAGGCCACAGAAAAAATTCACATCCTACAATTCATGACTGAGAATGATTTGCTTTGCTTTATGTGATACCGGGGTACAAAAGGTTAAAAGTTTTCCATCTCTTGGTTTATCCAGTTCTATACTAGAATACAGGAATCTATTTTCTAACCAATTGTCTTCAAGTGAAGTGGGCACTTGATGATTGTCGGTGTATCTGGATGTGATTTCTGTCTATGTCATCTGCAGCAGGTAGTGTTAGTCCTCAAATGCACTCTCTAGAATGTTCTTTCAGGAAAGTCATGAGCAGTTTTAGGGGAAGAAATGAGAATCACAGTAGCCTGATTTTGTTTTTGAGCATGTGTTAGAAGTGAGGTTTAGATGAATTTATGAAAAATAATCATTTGTTACTTTTATGAATTTTTCTGGAAACATTTCTAAAATACTAAGACTATCATCATTGAGCTAATGCCCTTTTATATTTCACTTAGTTGAAATTTAAATCCAAGGTTTTCATTACAAAAAAATCAAGGGCTATATGATTATTACTTTCTTTGTTGCTTCAACAATTACATTTTTGAATTAGGTAATCAGATAGTTATGAAATCTGTATTTTTTTGTATTTGACATATCAAAAACTTTCCCGTCAGTGACTTCTGCCACCTTGGTATGTATTTGTCAGGATTTCAAAACAGTTTTCTACTAGAATATATGCTGCTTTGTAGCAATTTCTGTCCTTTCAACTTAATGGTATATTAAAAGCACTTTATCATAAAAGACTCTTGAACCAAGATGTCCAATGGCTGTAAAGCTAGTCCATTATATGTACAGATCCCTTCATACCATGTTTGACTTACATTTGAACTTTCACTATGGTGAAGAACATTTACCAGGTACAAAGAAAATGTAGTATAACAAATATTTTACATTTTTTTCTACGTTTACATTTCTGATTATTTCCTCTGATTATTTTCCTCATCAAAGCTCAAAGTTTTACGTAAAAACATATGCATTTGCTTTTGATTCACATTGACACTTTCTCCTTTGGAAATTAGATGTCACAATTTTCACAGCCATATCTAGGAGAGCAAAGTTTCAGAAGTCTTAGCAGGATGGGCAAATAATTCTGTTTGATCAATAGTTACTTGGTTTACACTTGATCTTTGACAAACTCTGTGTTAACTATTTCATCCCATGTCATGCTATCAGAACTTCATGAGATAAGACTCTGTCCACATCCCCATGTTATAAGATATGAGACGATAAAAAAATGTTTTTAATCTATTCACTCAACACAAAACATTTTGTTCATGGGCTTTTATACCATCCACTTCATCACCCAGGCTAGAGATGCTCTTCCTAAAAAAATTTTCAAAAGGCTAATCTACCCAAATCTCTAGACTTGTGTTTTCACACCTTTAACATTTTACTTCAGCCTGTATATAGGCTATATCTATGGTCTGTTCACACTTACAAGAGCCTGCTGAGCACATATAACCTCAGGAGAAACAAACAAATGGAAGAGGCTTCTGCCAACAACACTCTTTAGCCTGCTGAAAGAAAAACACACCACCAAAGGCACAGGAATGTGTATCCCAGACTTTAAAATGGAACTTCCCCTTCTCCTGTTTTGTAATTTGTTAGCGATGTGTCATGGTCAATATTTAAATGTTGCCCAAATGTATGTGCAGACAGATAGACTTATGAAATTACTGGGATTTGATTTTCAGATAAATCAAACTTGGATGAGCTCATGTTATTCCAGATGCATTATCTCGTAATCTGCAGGAAGAGGGAAAAGAGAGTCAGAGTCTCTTCCCTGAAAGAACAGAAATAGCCCTGTCTAATCCCTGATCTGCTTGGCAAGGGAAAATGTTCACCTACCTTCTGTGTCAGGGCAAGAAGCAAAATTCCTCTCAAATTCTTAAAACACTGCAAAGTAAAGACACAGAGTAATCCTACATAAGATTCATTCCTGAGTTATTACAAACGGAATTCATTGTACCATAAGGAAAAGTATAAACAATTTTTAACTCAAAGGCAAGGGATTGTTCTTGGTTTAATAATCAAAAAAAGTATGGCTTTTGACAAAAGCTTGGGGATTGTACGTACCATAATGGAATCTAATTAATTCAATCATCTGAGTAACCAGGTAGTTAAGAAGATAAACTAGGGAATCAATTGTAAAAAGCGATTTGCCATTGAGAAAAAAAGGGGCTGTAATACATTTGCCAATATTTTGCAAATAGCAAAAGTTCAGTGTTCTAAGGTATGAACGGAAACATTGCTGCAGATCAATCTTTTCATCTAAAAAGTGAAAAGAACATTTATTCATTCACAAGAAGGTAGCATTTTCTAATATGCTTTCTATACTCAAGATATTTGTAATCATATGGACTATTACTTCATTGAAGATGTTTTTGGAAAAGCAATTAACTTTTGATAACTATTCAAAGTTATTCAAATATTGGATGAATTTCCAACAAATCTTTTCAAAAAGACTATAGGCTAGTGGATGGACCTACGACTGAGTATCTCAGTTTTTCAATTTAAATTTCCCTATCTTTAAAATAATGAGGAGACAGAAGGTGGGGCTAAACAATTTCTAAATTCCTTTCCACTTGTTACAAAACACACATGTAATGTTTGTGTGTAATCATGTCCAGCATAGTACTAGCCAGGGTATAGATACAATCTTTCCTGATTTCAAAGCAGCGAAATGGAACCATGAAGTGCTCAGTGTTTTGTGGCAATTTTTAAAAGAGTTCTTTTGCAGATGACTCCCTGGTCATCTTAAAGCAGTAATAGATCTCTAAGTCTCACAAAAGGGTTAAGTTGCTTTTTTCCAAATTGCCCCATTTTTAATGATTTCCCCTATCTGGTAAAATCTTTCTGTTGTTATTTTTTCTGTTTTCCATTTGGGTGACACTTCTCAGAGGATATGAGAAATATTGTTGCCATGAAAGTGCTACACAAACTTCTTGGGGTACAGGAACGTATCTGGGTTCAGATTGATGGGAACTGATTGTGGTTTAAATGGGCCATTCATTCATTCAGCAAGGTTTTACTGAGCACTATTATCCTTTCACTGTACCCACAGGCCAGGCAGCCAATTAGTTACTACATTTCTCAGGGCATAAGACAGATACATATTACATAAGTTGGTGATTTCCAGTTAAATTCACTTGGCTTAAATCAAGTCTTCCATCAGAATTTTAGAGTCCTTGCCAAATCTTTGCATTAGTTAGCTTTCTGTTACTCTAACAAACAGCTGAGATAGTGCATTTATAAAGAGAAAAGGGTTGTTCTGGTTCAGTTTTGGGGTCCATGATTGTATGGCCCCATTACTTTTGAGCCTGTAGTGAGGCAACACATCATGGTAAAGGCATGCATCAGAGAAAACTGTTCACTTCATGGCTTGGAGGCCAAAGAGAAAGAGGAAGAGGCTATAGTACCACATACTCCTTCAAGGGTACTCCCCCAAATACCTAAAGACCTCCAACTAAGCCCCATCTCTTCTATTAGTCTTGGGGTTGAATTCATTCTCTGAACTGTTGTGTTTGATAGCAAAAATGCAACCATTACCAGATGTATAGATAGAAATTCTAGGAATAAAAATCCGTGGATTTTAATTTTGAGAACAATATTAGAAAGTCACTATCCAGCTCCCTTATTTACTAGATGACGTACTAGACAGAGGTCATATGTGATTAAGGAAAAAGCAAGAACAGACTGCTTTTTATGAAAATCCAGAGTTTGGAAGCAGAAGGAAGGAAATAAAGAAAAGAAAAAGAAATAGAAAACTAGCATAGCTTAAAGTCATAGCAACTGCAGCAGGTGCTGATTTTAATACAGATTCTGTCACATTGCCCCTTCTTTCCAAACCCCAAGGATTTGGTGTTCACAGGTCAAGATAGTCACCACTAGATGTCACTGTATGTTCCAGAGGCATCCTAAAAGATAAATATAAACACTGATTGATGAAGATTGCCTCAACAATCTTTTAAAAGCCAAGAGTGCTTTCATAGATATAACTACTTTACTGGAATGTTGGGGTAAATATTGATAAGCTTTACAGGTCATAACAAGACTGAAGGTGTTGGGGTTTTATTTACTGTAAAGAATAAATTATATGAAATTCTGTGACACTCTGACTGATTGAGTTTTGGGTGTTTTTGTTTGTTTTGTGGTTCTGTACATTGGATCTTGTGCCCCACACATGCTAGGCAAATGCTCTGCCATCCCCAGTCCTTATTGTGTGTGGGTTTTTTCCCTTGAATCAGAAGTTCTATGCATTTTCAAAGTTTTGTCCTACTCCTAATAACTCTCTTAAAGGTTGGTCCCAAGGTTTTTTGGTGTTTGAAAATCTGGAAATACATTTCTGTGATCCTTGATAATGTCAACCAAAGAGCAATAGCTACAGTTGCCTCCTACAGACACTAAGTTGTTAATTGATGCTTATCAAAATACCTTTGTCTGAGACAGTCTTCTACATTGCCTATGGCAAATGAAAGAACATCCTATAATAGCAATGACTCCTACTTGTCTAGCCAATATTCATTCTCCCCTTCTTCCTTATAAATATATCCCAGAGTTTGTTTCTGGTAAAGAAACCACACACCCCTCAGCTTTCCCTACAAATAGAGGTAGCCATGGTATCAAGTACTTGCCAATAAAATATCAACATAAATTCTAAGGCCTGATGACGGGATCTAACTCAACAGGCATTGCACTTTTTTACCATTTCTTCCTTTCTCTTCTTCCTGCCTGTAATGCAAATTCAATAGCTATCTTGGCAGTAAGTCATTTTGCAAACATGAGGTAATCCTGTGATAAAGATTTGAAACAGAAAGGCAGAGTCAGATCCCTTTTGCACTGATTTCTGACGGAAAATATATAAAATCATTTAAGTCACTTCATCTTTGCGGTTTCTATTACTTAAAGCCAAGTATAAATTCTAGCTGGTACAATCAACATATGTGCATGTCTGTGTGTGGATGACACCACATAGAAATCTATATCAGTATTCACATATTTATATGTAGATAGCTGGCTAGACAGAGATAGAGAGAGAGTCTTTAAGGTTTATTCTATACCTCTAATATCCTTTATCTTTGTAATATAGATAATAGATGGATCGATAGATGACAGTTTGAGAGATAGACAGATAGATAGATGATGGATAGATTTGGGGGAGGTGCTTAAATCACTCAGAATGTCTAACAGAAAAGCACACAGAGAGTAGCTACCAATTGTGTTCTGGAAATTTCTCCACAGAAAACCTCCACATTCAGGAAAGAAGAGTCCTTGCTGTGATCCCACTGTCAAAATCCACCTCACGTTGCCAGAGGAGGAGGTAAAGGCTGAGACACGTTCCCTGTGCTGCCCATTTCTTGGTGCCACATGTCCTCTAACCTAAGATTAAACTCATTTGAGCCCCAAACTTCCTTTAGTCATTCTCTCCAAAGAACGACTTAAACTGTCTTTTTCCTTCTCCTTTGGAAAAGGATCAGGACAGTTTAATCCTTGGCACTCTGCTTCTTCTTGCTTGCAAGCTTCCTGGGTCTGTGAATGACGTCTAAGTGGCCAAGCAGTTTCTCTGTCTTTCAGATGCCCCGGTTTGTACTTGGAGCACTAGTTAACCTTCGCAAAAAATTATTGTCAGCAATAAATATTTACTTTTCAAAAATATCCTGAGGAGACTGGAAACAATATGGGCAAATCTCTCTGGTACTGTTTTTTCATTTAGAGATGACAAAAAGTCTAGGGGAAAAGTGACAGTTTTAAGGGCTTTAAAAATATCTAATGCTTTAGGTTGGAAATTGGCAGTGAGCCAAGCCCTGTCTTAAAGGGACAGGCATTTTATTATACTTTCTAATTCTTCCAAAGTCTGTCTTTAGGATATATGAGCTGCCTCTAATATGACTACTCTATTCTCATCCTCTAGTGGAATACTCTGGTCTCAGCTCATAAATTGAAAATTGAGGATCTGTAAATCAGGGCAGACTATTTCAGGGAGCTATTGTGAATTTCCAGTCAAATCTCCCAGTTTATCTTAAATATTTCATCTTAATGTCACCTTAAGAAAAGTCTTTCATTCAAGTAAGTTACAACACCGAGTTCTAAACTGATTACACTTCTCCGCTGACCTTCTGCTAGGAGACTGCTTTGTGGCAATAATGCCAATTCTGCTCACTTATCATTGGACTAAGGGGAGATTTTATTTTTTCCCCAGAATTCACATGATTTGACTATAAACAGATAAAGAACAGTGACCCAAATGTTGAAAGTCTACTATCTGTTTTGTGAAAAAAAGTGATTGAAAGGGATCACTTTCTGTTTATTATTTGTCCTTTATAATGTTGTTACCATTTTGTTTTAAATTCAAAGTATGCTGAAGTCTGAGATGACTGACTTGGGTTATACAGGAAAGGATCTATTCCTAATTAGTTGCCAAACATCTGTTTTAAAAATTAAATTTATACATTTTCAGTATATTCATATATACATGGACTTCTGCCAATTCT
Source organism: Castor canadensis (assembly GCF_047511655.1). NCBI lineage: Eukaryota > Metazoa > Chordata > Mammalia > Rodentia > Castoridae > Castor > Castor canadensis. Next base: position 33,765,155 of record NC_133404.1, on the reverse strand, counting down.
GATTGCCCTTAGATGACCTTTTAAAAATTGCTTCATTCATTTTTTTCCTACACTTAAAGTCCCGTTCAACAGGTTAAATGGAGTTGAGAATATTTGCATGTCGATTTATTTATATAGGAATCAACATATCCTACTTTGAACTCACCCACTAACAAGTCTGATGTTGAATTTCCTTGCCATTTGATCTACCATTTAATAACCTGTCAGTTGAAAGAACTTTAGATAAACATTTTCATATAATATTTAATACAATTCAGGAGTATATGCCCGGAGGCCAAAGATGAATAGACAAGAGTAACAAGCCTGCCTCCTCAGGAATATATATGTATTTCTACACCTCTTAATCCTTTAGTCCTCGAGACTTACAGGCAACAGCCTTGGATCCACAAGAATCCAAAAATAAATAAGGTAATAGTATATTTTATGATTTCACTTCCTGTACAAGATCCTCTTAATTGCTGCTACTCTATTCTCTCTAGTCACCTCTAATTTACAATCAACAGAGAAATAAGGAGCAAGGTTATTCTATTTTTTTACCAAAATAACTTGAGAGCAACTTGACATAAAGCTTTAAAACTTGTCAGGAGTCCATTTTTCCCAGAAACAAGAATCCCAATTGGGTCAAAGTTGAGGTGGTAGATTAACTCCCCTGGCTAGAGAATGGGAAGCAGGCTTGGCAGTTGTGGCAAGTCATGAAATTTCACGGGACTGAGGTTGGGGATGTTCCCTTTACATGTAACTTGGTAACAGAGAAGGAGGTAAACTAATGGCAAATGAAAATGTTCATAAATGTACCTCCTAAATGAATCCAGCCTCACACTAAAATAACTATGCCAACCAAATCAAGAAGAACAGAGGACAGAATTTGTCTGTCAGTCTGAGATTCTGGTCTTCACTAAGAACTTGAACTAGACTAAAAATTATAAAATGCAACTTTCCTGGCCCAACCAAGAAATAGCAATAGATATTATCAATGAGACATTGGGATATTTTTATGAAATTGATCCACTGTTTCTTTGTGCTTTCAAAACACCACATTGATAGAATTTATAAAATAGAGCCAATACTGGGTTTGGATTTGTTACCTCCTTGGAAAGTACAGCTGCTTTAGTAGTTGCTTTTCCACTGAAAAAGTATTCAACTGACCCTATCAAAGGATGCATAGTACATTTTTTCAAATAAAAAGAAATTATACAAATCAGAAAAAAAAATGGCAGTGGAGTATCTTTTTTTTTTTTGCATCCGGTCTCCTGAAAATCTCCTTAGGTTTCATCCCACCCCACTTGCTCCTTGTTGGTATTTCAATTTTATGATGTTAAAATGAGTTTTCTTTCCCCTACAGGACTTTTCCAAACTTCTCTTCCTTAGATTGGGCCAACTGAAAAGAAAAAACAAATCTCTTTCTTCTTTCTCTTAAAGTTAAAGAAGTGACCGTTCCACCCCATTAGACTTAGCTGACACGGCAAAGGAAATACTCAGTCCACACTGGGTTTCTACAGTGACCGCCGCAGGTCTGTGACTGGTGAAAATATTTTTCGGAATTTATCTCTAATATTGGATCAGATTTTACTTTGATAGTCGCGCTAAATATTATTATAAATTTACATTCAGAAAGGTGAAAGCATCATTATCCAAACTCAATGGAGCATAATTACGTAAAATCTATCAAGTCTAAATTGTAATAATATTTAAACAAATATTAATAATCTCACTGTTAACCCACAAGCTGATCTCCTAGCTCATGGGTAATAATAAAAATTCAAAAATTTGGTGTGATCTTGACATATACAATTGAAATAATTCCTCTCTCCTCCACTCCATGTACAAATAGGTTTTTCCCCAAAGAAATAATTGGGTACAGTTCTTACCCTGTTGCATGCTGGTAGAGGCAAAGTATCTCTATCTTGTAATTGATCACTTCAAGTTTGGCTGCTAAGTTTCATTTTTCCCTCAACAATAATACCCAAAAGGACTGCCTTATTCTCAAAGGCCTTGATATCTCAACAACCAGGATTAAAATGAGCCCAAAGTCATAGACCATGACAAAAGCCTCAGGGAAAGTTTCACAGCCCTGAATCTAACCTCCAGTTTATTGGATATGATGGACTATGTTTAATTAAACACATTACGAATTAAACCTGTCAAATCTTTGATTTTATAAGAAGAGCAAAATCATGACGATTTCATGTTGGACTGAGAAGGATTTGAGAGCTGTTACATTACTGACCCAACAAAAGCATGTGTTCATCTCACTCCTCAATTATACTTTTTCACACCAATACACTCGAGTTTGAACTATACACAGTACTTGAGATTTTCATTCTCTTTTCTTTTTTTAGCCTCTGCATTCCTTTTAATAACCTTCATATTTAAAAAAAAAGACAAAGATGTATTACTTTAAATACAAAATGTATATTCTTGAATCATTTGCTTTCTTGTTCATAGCTGCTTATTCCTTTTCATACATTGTACTGAACCAAATATCATTCCATTTTTCCCACTATGCTGAGTCTGCAGTTAGCACAGAGCTAACATCTTCCTGGGGGACATCCCAGTCTCCATCATTTAGAAATGGCTTTAAACCCTAAACACCTTATGTCAATTCCACCCAACACCCTGTGTTCCTTCATAAAATCATGCTGCATTATTAGTCCAATGTACCATACCAACAACCCGTAAACTATAACATGGAGCCTCTGGCAGAGAACGCAGCAGAATCACTTTTATTAGGTTTTTTTCCTCAGCAGGAAGGAGCAAAGTGACCCCCAGATGCAAAACTAATGGCCAGTGAACAAAGAGAGTAAGACCGGGTTTTCCTTACAAATCAACAGGCTCTTGTTCCCTGGAATTGAGATCTGCCTCACATCCAAGTGGCCAAAGTGTTATACCTGGCTGGGTTTAATTTGTTATTTATGTCAGCTTTGCATATTTGTAAGGTTCAAGGGTTTATTGCCCTGGCCTGACCTTCCCAAGTCAGAGTTAACATGTGGTTCTCTAGTAGCAGTTTCTTTCTAATAAACTTTACTTGAAAGAACATGTGTGATAGATTTTGTTCATGATTAAAAAGAACAGTTCTACCTTCATTGTTCCCCAATTTGGTTTTGAAGTTCTGTTGAAAGTCACCTCTGAACTTAAAAAAAAAAAAAAATCCAAAATATTGCCCTCTTTTAAATTTCACTGAAGATCTTTATTGTACTTTGGGTTTTAGAATATTGCTTTATTTGTGACCCATTTAAAGATTCATCTGATCCTATAAAGCAAAGCTAAATAATCTGCTTCCAAGTGGATAACATTTGGTAAATAGTTTACTTTAGGTGATGAGGGTTATTACTTTGTTTTGCAATCTCTAGTTTGAAAGATATAAAAAATAATTCAATTAGTATATTTTCCCAGTAACAAGATATAAGACAGCAAGCAAATGAAAATCCCCCTAATGTGTTGCTTTTCCTACCACCATTAGCATTTGGAAGGAGCTATATGCCTCTATATAGAGTATATGCCGTCATCGCTAGTAATCATTCCAGGTCCTTTGGGGTTCCATACCACCGAGAATTTGCTGCTGGAGAGGGACTCCTGAACCTGGGGTCACCTGATTTGTTCTAATTTGCCCAGAACTTTCTTTTTTAAAATTGAAAATCCTATAACTGGGGTAGTTGGACAGGAAATCCAAGATGATTTGTCAGCTTACAGCTTGCTATCTATCTGGAGAGATTTCTGGCTCCCTCTTCTTAGGTTGATTCAGATACCTATAAAATATAAATATTGTCTTGGATACCTAATGGACAGAGACATTAATTACAATTTAAATAAATTTATTACCCTGTTCATTGGAATGAAAATGAATGGAACTTCCACTTAACCTGTTGAGGCAGAAGTCAACATTAACTTGTTCAGTTTAGTTCATTTCAGAAGTAGGAAGTCAGCCCATGTAAAATGTATCTTAAATATGCTGAGCTTACCTAGGCACCAGTGGCTCATGCCTATAATCCTAGATATTTGGGAAACTAAAATTAGGAAGATACTAGGAAATTCATAGTTCTAAACCGACTATGACAAAAAAAAAAGTTCACTGGACCCCATCTCCACAGCAAAAAGCTAGGTGTGGTAGTGTATCCCTTTCATCCCAGCAACAGTAGGAAGTGTAAAATAGGAGGATAGCAGTCCAGGTTGGTCTGGGCAAAAATGTAAGACCCTATCTCCAAAATTGCAGAGCAAAAAAGACTAGACACATGGCTCAAAAAGTATAACAATTGCCTAGGAAGTACAAAACCCTGAGTTCAAACCCCAGTACCACCACAAAAAACAAACAAAAAATGTTAGGCTCATTGGTGTTCTTTCTTATTTTTCATGCTGACTTTTGATTTTGAAGCCATGCATTCTACAGGGGGAAATGGGACTATAACAAAAGTGTCATTACTCTCCCAGTAAAAGCTGAAAGAGAACAATGGTCAATTTCACCAGCTATCGCTGTAGTGAGAGTAGACAGATCTCCACAGGTCTGCACTGTTGGTAAATCTTTCATGTTTTCCAGAAAACCTAAATGAAAACTGGCATACAGCATTACAGACAACTGTGTTCACAGAGTGCTTTCCTTAAATCACAGACTTTTTGGTTAGGTGTAGATAAACTATTCCATATGGTACCTTTCCATTTTAAAAATAACAATATGGAAGTTCAAACCCCAATATCACAAAAAAAAAAGCTATAATAAAATAAAACTTTGACTGAAAACTATTAGGCTGAGCAGCGTGACTCATGCCTGTATTCCCAGCTACTTGGGAGGCAGAGACAGGAGGATTGAGGTTTAAGGATAGCCTGGTCAAAAAGTTAATAGACATATCTGAAAGAACCAGCAAGGCATGGTGGTATACACTTGTTATCCCAGCTATACAGGAGACAGAGGAAGGAAGATCATAGTCAGAGGCTAGCCCCAGGGAAAAACTACAAGATCTTATCTGAAAATTAACTAAAGCAAAAAAGGGCGTGGCTTAAGAGGCAGAGCACCTGCTTAGCAAGTATGAGGCCTTGAGTATAAACCAAAAAGAAAATAAAAATAAAAAGAATAGTATACATGAAATTAGATCAAAATCTTGTGATCTGGAAATCAAGAAACAGTATTTTGAGATATCTAGGAAATACACATACTATAAAATATACATAATTTGGAGATATTTTGGAAATACATATACCATATATAATAGATATGCCATATAAATGCCATACCTATTTCCAATATTTAAGAACAATTAAGTGAGAGACTGAGTTGAGAAAGAAGATCCTTATTGAAGTGGATTTCAAACCCCTAAAGAATGCTGCAAGTGTAGCCAAGGGATGGTTTTTCTGTGATCGCTGGATGATGCGGGAGAAGCTGTATCTTAAAAGGGGAACTAAGTGAAGTATGAAGTAACATCTCTCCACTTTACTTCTGTAGCCCTACAACTTATGCTCCTAGAGCCTCTTTTTTCTTTTCTTCTGTTTTCTATTTCTGTAGCTTCAATGCAAGTGCAATACAAATGTATTTCCTCAACAGTACATGTGTATGTTTGTATGTGTGTGTATCCTTGCACATGTGTGGAGGAGGTGGGGTGAACACAGTGAAGAGATGAAGAGCTACATGTGAATTGGACCGTAAGTGCATTATTGAGGGTTTATATCTTCCTTTGAAGTATACAGCATTAGCCACTGTCAGGGAGAAGATACCAAGCCAGACAGTAATTGCAATAATGGAACAGACAAATGGTCTATGTCCCCATTAAAGTCATCAACACCTCTAATTTTTGAAAGGGGCTTGTTTGAAATACAGTAATTGTGATTATGCTGTCCATAGAGGCTATGGGCGATCAGCAATTGTCAGCAAGCCCATTGACTTTTCAACATCTTCTGGACAGAGCTAACTAAATCTGAATGCTAAAACACAATTTATACGGGTGTTTTATGCTGTTTAAAAGTTTAATATTGCAGCTATGTAATACCTTCTTTTGTGATACCTTCTTTTTTTTTTTCCTGATTTTTTTAATTCTCTGTTTTCAGGTCCATTTAAATACAGCATTCACTCCAAAACAAAATGGCCCTAGTCTTCCCTCATCCCAATGCAAGACAGCCTTTGCATAATTGTGCCTCCTTGTGTTTCCTCCATAACTCCCTATCCACACACACACACACACACACTTGTTTTGTAAAGTCCTCCTCTTTCTCCTTGGCCTCCCTTTCTCACACAGAACCTCCTAATTATGCTTCAATAAAGTCACAATCAGAATATACTTGACAACATAACATCCACAGCTTGTCATTCAGATAGCTCCTCAAATTTCAATGCCAACAAGAAAGAAAGTTCTTTTTGGAAAAAACTCTTTAAGTCTTTCCCCAAATCTTAAGGACCTAATTCTAGTGCTAATATGTAAACTATCATGGAGCCAAAAAATGCCAGGAAATCTAGTCTCATTTCAGAGGTCATTGGACACTTGGAACAGATCACTAAGTGTGGACTATGACTATGAGCATGAAGTTCTTAGTTTATGCTGAAGAACAGTCATTCCACCTCAGAGCAGTTTCATCACATAAGAAACATAAATACGGGGAATAAAAAATAATTTGAAATGAGGTGTCATCAGTTATTTTCTGTTACCTTTCTTCTTCTAAATATCTAGCAGTTTATCTAAGAGTAACTATTCAAACTCCTCACCATCTACTAGAAAAAAAAATCTCACATTAACAAGGTTCTTTCATCTTGATTCTCTTGACCTATCAAACTCAACACTTTGCCATTTAATCTTTAACAAGGTCCTAGACCATTGAAACCAGTATGAAGTGAAATTTATGGGCTAACATTTTACTGTTAAATTATTCTCCACATCTTCCCAGGTTATTCTCCATTCTAGCAAACTGTCTTTTATTAGCAAGAGTAAATATATAAAAGCCTACTGTTAAAACACTTAACAGACCTTCTCTGTCAAGGCTGTGAACTAGAGTCCAGTCCATTTGGAAGCCTCTGCTTCTCTTTTTCTTCCTTTGTTTAAAATATGCTGACCACACAGTGACCTCCCCTAACCCTTCGGTCGAAAATTACAACCAGCCACACAAACAAGCAGCTTGGGGTCAGAAGGAGCAGGGTCTGCTAAAAGTTAGTAATCATACATTAATTCCCTGACATAATTAATCAAAATGAACCACCGTTATCTAGCAAGAAACCTTTAACCTATTACAAAGGGGTCAATTTGCGAACCACTTGAGCCTGGGAGTTTGGTACAAATAGCATACGCCCTTCATCCGGGATGCCCTAAGTAGGGAAAAATGCCTTTGAAGTCTCAAATCTACTAGATTTAGATATAATTTCATCAATCAAGTTAAAAGCCTGCCTCCCTCCAGAAGGATTTCATGGGGCTCTGTCAACCAGCTTCGTTGAGGGGTGACTGAAAATCCATTTGTAAGGTTTTTTTAGTCACAAGTCGACTCGAGTGGGTTTGCCCTGACAAAAGAGCCAAGAGTTTATCAAATTGAAGAGGAAGGAGAAAGATTTGTGGAGGAACCCATTTCCTACTTGCAAGAGGAGTCGTAAATTGGACATTTGTTATGCACATGAACGACTGTATACTTTCATTTTCAAGATTAAGCCTGCCAGGTGTTTAGGATCGATATTTACATGGTACAGGCAGGAAGTTGGGGAAAAAATAGAATTAAATCTGTTGAGCTGTAATGCAAAAAAGAATTTTTTGTGGTTTTATATATTGCAAGTTCTCTGAAGGGGTACATAGGTGTCCAATTGTAAAAGATAGATAACTATGGTTTTGACTGCATATCTGTCACCGATTACTTCTTACACCTGCAGAGGCTGAAGGGGCTCCCCCCAACACCTTCAATAGAAATTGTGACATCATTAACATACTTATAAGCTCCATTTCAGAGTTTTAAGACATTAGAAATTAAGGAAAGACGCAGGGAAACATCTTCTGTGTTTGAAAAGATTGAATGTATCACATACTTAAAAGGAAAACAGTGGTGACTGATTTCAGATTTAATCTGGCAAAGCAATGAGATTGACTCTAACCATGGTCACCTGAGAATTCATCCTGTTAGATAGACTATATCCTTTATAATTATTTCCCTCAATCCTAGGCCAAAGATTCTATTTTAAACAACTTTCCAGACAATTCCTCTGTTTCCCTATTCTTTCAACAAGAGACACTTTCACATTACGCACACATGTCAGTGAGTTTGTTCAGGAAGTAAACCCAAGACACTTGCTGGGAGGCTCTCCAGTATGATGAGTATGGTCACATAGACCCTGCATGGGGCAATTCGAGATGTTTGTTTAATTCATCCAAACCAAATAGATGTTGGAGGCACTGAACTTCTCACCTTGGTAGTTAAGTCTTGAATCCATTTTGGAGATGAGGAAGTAGAGGACCACTAAATAGCTGAATAGGTATTCTGACCCAAGTACATTTGTCTTCAAACTAACCCATTCTTACCACACCAAGCTCCTTTTATCCTATGCAATTTGTGGGGTTTATCCTTATGTAAAGTTCACTCTTTAGAAATTCAAGAGGAGCTATGTCAAAGAAACTAATCTGTGTACAGATGAAGAATAAAAAAGAATAAACCAGAACATAGCCTCCATTTTTCTAAGTATAACTCACCACCCAAATCAAGGAAGGAGAAATTTCTTTCCACCATTCTTCAGCTGATTATCTCCTTAGCTGGATCCCACAGTCCTCAAAATCCACCCCACTCTCCAAGTTCAAGTCTTAGTGGCTGCCTGTTCCTACAGATACCAAGTTTGTCTTCTTCTAATGGCCCTTATCTTCCTGTTGCCTCAACCTGGAATGTTCTGCACCTCACAGGACTCTGTTAGCCCTTTTCCATCCTTCTGCTAATGCTTTCCCCTGCCTCCCCAGTTGAAGCCATTTATTCTTCTCTACCAACTACCACCACCTCTGCACAATCACCTCCTTAGGTTTTGCTCACAGTATTCATCACAATCCAATGTGCATTGTTCATTATTTTAGCATTTTATTTCTTGCCATTTCCTGCATCACATGGAGGGAACTTGTCTGTCTTGCTAACCATATTCCCATCACCTAGCACTGTGTATAAATGTGTCACTGACAGTGAACTGCTTCAGGCAAGCTCATGCTCTGAGATAGAGTTTTCAGAGGTCAATTGTGGATTCTGTTGTTTACAGGGGTGTTGAGGAAGTATCAGCAATGGCTCTCATAGTATCTGTGACCTGATCAGAGGCAGCAAGGACATTAAATCACTTCCTTGGGTGGTGCCATAAGAGTTTTCAGTTCAGCACAAACCTCTACTCAACATAGTTTTGGAACATTTCATTTGCTTTTCTCTAAATGGATCTGAGAATGTTGTGCTCACCCTCCTACTTTATTTCACCTTAGGACTCTGCTAGAAATACCCCATGGATTCAGTTCTGCTTCAAGAGTACTTGCCACAGAACATAGAGGTTAACTCCTGTTGAGAAGGTTCCATGTGCCAGGATTGTGACAGATACTTTGCAGGTCCTGTTAACAACCCTGAAGAAATGGCTTGCCCTATTGGCACACCTGGAAACAGAGGCACAAGGAGAATCAGCAACACCTGGAAAGTGGCCCAAAGCCAAATTCTACACCCTTTTCTACCCATGGTCATGTAGACATCACACAGAACAAGTAGACCAACAACTTTAAGTAAGGTATAAATGCTGGGTGTAAGTGAAGGACTTTGTGGTACATGTTCATCATGTGAAAATAGGGAAATGAAAATCACCACTGACTCATTTTAGATAACACGCTATCTTTTATATGAAATGAGATTTCATCTTTCAAAAGAGTTGACTGATACCTAGAAATCATGTCATTCTTGTCTCATAGTGGCCAATCTTGCCATGCCAATGGAGTTGCAAGCCCAGTGCTTCTCTTCACACATCCCAGAGGTCCCTTCACTTCTCTCTGTAGTAAACAGACACAGAGAAGTAGTAAATAGACACAGCTCCTTGAAGTAATTTGTCATGTGGCTGCATGCGTGCATGACACCAGGGACTGGCAGAATCGCCTGGAAGCTCTTCTTCTAAAACTTCCCTGAGCTCCAAGATGAGGACAAACAATGGCATTCCCCTCTTTGAGACTGGAAGATCATATGTGTGCCAGTGGGGCCCACCCTGCAGCTGTCCCTTCCAGTCTATTGCTCCAGGAGCCCAGATTTCAGCCAGTGCTAGATTACCAGCTTCTCAACAAAGGGAAGGAACCAGCCTTTAAGTCCCACCCTTCCTCTCATTGCCTATGAAGCAGCCACTGTGCCGCTGGTCCCACATATAGCCTGTCTTGCCTGGGAGATTTGGAGAAATAGCAGACCCATATCACCCAGTTTACCTTTCAAACTGCAAAGCAACTTTGTGGAGAAAATGTGTGGATGAAATACAATACCTGGTGGCCACAACCACCCCAGGGCTATCCAAACACTGAGGGGTTACCAAAGAAGCCAAGTTCACCTAGCTGGGTGACAAGAGAGACTCTTGGGATCTTGTGAACTGTCTGTGAACTTGGTCTTGCTCATGTCAGGTACTTCCTAAGAATGCAGGCGGACGACACAATTTTATAAATTTGCAAAGGCTTCACACCTTGAGACACAATCCCACTTGCACAGTGAATATTCAAGGAAGAAAAAAATCTGGAAAGAAATTTGAAAATTACTACTATTCTCAAGAAAGAGACAAATCTAGGCCAGAAAAGGGTACTTATTACAACCAGCTCATCGGAGCCCTTCTAAAAATTTCTTATCACATGTTCACACTTAACCAGGAATAACGGAAGTATATGAAGTTAAATTTATATCTGCTTTGTTCTTACACTGAAACGTATTATTTTATTTTTTAGTAACACTCTTGGGTATTTGTTTTAGAAGTCATTAAAACCAAATGAAAGAGGCTTGCTGTTATGTTGTGAGAAGTTTTTTTGTATAACGGAAGAAAATTCCTAGATGAAAAAAGAAATACACAGCACTTCACAGTGGGCTGTAGGTCTAAAAATTATTAGCACAAATTTACTGATACAGCAAGAAGTCAGAGAGACTTCGGAGTAGTTTCAACTCTGGGTCTTGAGAGTGAAGACTAACCAGAACAATTGAGATTTTAAACCCCAGCTCTCTTCTTACTAGCTGTTGGGCCTTGAGTTGGTTACATGACTGTCTAAGCCTTGGTTTTCCCACCTGTAAAAGAAGAGCATCGGTCCCTACTTTACTGGATTGTAAAGACTAGGGTGTACATATTGTGTCTAACAAGTGGAGACATTTACCCAATACAACTGTGGTACAGTTTTCATTTCCATGAGTTGAACATTTCTCTGAATTGAATTCAAGTTCTTATTCTCTAGGGCTACATCATATTGTTCTAACTGTTCACAGATGAAGAATTTGGATTTAAAGCTAAGCCACAGAAGCCAAAGGGAATTCTTCCTAGGAGGAATTGGCTCCAGTTATTAAAATCCCTCCCCTCAAGTGCAGCTTTACTCAGGCGAGATTGTATGACACCCCAGGGTGTCTAACTTACTCTCCAGAGTAATTGGGAAATTCTCAAATTATTCTCAAGAAAAAAAATTGAACCAATTCTCTTGGGTTTTAGAATTAGTATGTACCCTATAGGGACATGACTCTTGGTGGGGTTACAGTGTTATAGAATGTAGAAAACTGTCAAAATCCCTAAAGATTGGGAAACCTGGGGGCTCTGAATGGCTCTGGTTTCCAATTGTAAGGACTTTTTCATTCTTCATCCTGGCATGCCAAAGTGAAATGTGTTAAACAGTTAAAACCTCAGGAAAAGCTGGGGGTCTTCTGCAATGCCCTCCAACAGTGTCTGTGTATAGTTTTAAGATTCAAAATTATCAACTGCTTGATCATCATAATAGGCCCTAAACTTGGCCTTTCTCCAAACTCCTGTAGCAGAGTAGAAATAAGGAGCTTTCTTCCCTGGCTTTTTTGTTCAAATCTCCATGGCGTCAACCCATACAGATGGGCTCCAAGCCCTGCTTACCAGCTTCTGCTCAAGTCTAACAGGCTGACTGGCCAGGCAGTGACTCAAAAGTTCTTTTCAGCAATAACTAGCCCCAGTTTAGTACCCTGCCATTCACTGCCCCCAAATACTACAGACATCAGTTTTCCTAATTATGTCATGCCAGTATATCTGAGAAATAAAGATGGGTTCTGTATTTCACTCTGACAATGTAAATTGTAAGCAATGATCGGCTACCAAAAATCCAAATCAACCCAAATAAAATATAATTATTTTGGTTAGTTTTTCAAAATCCACAGGTGTTTGGACACAGAGGAAGAAGAAAGTGGGGAGGAAGGAAGGAAAGAAGGAGGGAGATAGGGAGGAAAGAAAAAGGAACCAAGGACAAGGAAATGAAGGAAAGGGGAGGGAGAAGAAATGAAAGAAAGAAAGAAAGGAAGGAAGGAAGGAAGGAAGGAAGGAAGGAAGGAAGGAAGGAAGGAAGGAAGGGAGGGAGGGAGAGACAGAGGAAGGAAGAAAAGAAAGAAAGAAAGAGAGAGAGAAAGAAAGAAAGAAAAAGAAAGGGAGAGATAAAAGGAAGGGGAATTGAAGGGAAGGAAAGGGAAGCAAAAGAGAAAGAAAGAAGGGAAAGAAGGAAGGAAGAAGGAAAGTGAGGGAGGAAGGAAGGAGAAAAAAAACAAAACAGAGAAACAGAAAACTATTTTCCTTCAAAGGTGTCTTTTTAATGACATAAAGAAATGAACAACTTGCCTCATTTCAAGTCATTTCCAAAACAAAAACATTATTCAGTTGAAAAATCCCAGCAAGGCTTGTCCTTTATCGGCCTGAGGACAGCTATGCAGGTGTCCCCTTTGAAAATGTGTGAGAATACATCCTTAGTCAGACATGGGAACATCTTTGACATACACTCAGACCATCTAACATTAAAGGTGATGGTCAAAGCAAGAGTTTTCAAATTAAAATCTTCAAATGCAAGCCAAATTGTTGGCATGAATGAAAACATTTATTTTAATGATGATTAGTTGTGAATTTAAAAGGAAAAACTACCTTTGAGAGAGGACAAGAGACAATAGATGGTGAAATGTGATATATAGTATTTTTGTATTTATGAAGACCATAAGACTTGAAACTCCTACTCACACCTGAGGCTGTCTGGCTGGGTTGCCGTTGGTTTTCTGGAATTTCCCATTTTTATAGGGAAGAACTGTCACATTTACCCTCCCACACACACACCCCATCAAGTCTCTGACTCTTCCTGGTTTGTGTCACAAGTTCAATTTGGTTATTTAGACACTTTGGACATTTAAATTCTTTGTTTGTGTATGTTTAAAATCAAGGGGGGAAAATGTCATGGAGGGCTACCAAAATCCATGTAATTTACCCAAGAAATGAGTCTACCAGGTAAATACATATTGAGGCAATTTTTAAAGTCATATTTATTTACTTTACACACCTTGGTCTTTGGAATAAATAAATATTGGAGCTGTGCACTCTGTGCGTTAAAGCACCTCATGAAAATGTATGTGGTCACTACAAGTGAAAGAAAAATCTCCCTTCTAAATTTTATATCAGAGCCATTTGACTTGGGGGTGTAGCAAAAAGGAACCATTTTATGGGGGTAATTACCTGCCCACATTCTTCCCCTCCTACCCTTCACCTACCTCCCTCCCCCTATCAAGGCACATTTGGGGATCAGCATCTGAAACTTTCCAGTTTTCTCTTTTTCTTTTCAAAGCACATCAACTTGCACCAAAAAGTGTGCTTTATAATTAATTCCTTTCCGTTGATCCCACACCTCTTTCTCTAGACAGCACCAAATTATTTCAGTCAGGTCCAGCGTTAGAGTGAGATATGTTTACATGGATGAATCCCACAGTCTGTGTCTGGCTTCCTTTGTTCTCTTCTGCAGACCTGGGAGTTGTACCCTTCAGACATTTTATTGATCTTTCTCCCCCTTTCGCTCATACATGCTAATTGTACTTCTGTAGCAAAACAATCTTATTATCATGTTAATTAGTGGGAGGGCTGTTGAGGTTTTCCACTTCATTACCTACTAATTTCAAGATAAATGAATCCACAGGTTACTAAGTAAATAAGGTCACCTATCAAGCACTTGTAAACGTGTTTGTAAACAGGGAGGGGGGAGGCAGAGGAAACACGTTTGGTTTTCAAATGAGTGGGCTGGTTGGACTTGGTTTTAGGATGGAATTGGGAGTCCCAGGGGTGGCCCTGTCCTTTACTCGTTTGTAATGGAAAGCAAGCGTTGGCTGTCCACCTGGTTTCCCAGTAGGACATTTCCTTTAGCACTCTCAAAAGACTCTTTGTGGCCTGATTCATTCTGTGTGTTGGGCGCTCATGGTGGCTTTTGTGGAGAAAACCAGGCTTGAGGTTTTTACCAGGCTGGGGAACTTTGAAAGAGGGAGGCCGGTAGGGGGTGTGATCGCAATTCACACTGTTCTGTGCTTCTCACCCTTACTCCCTTCTCTGGATTAAATGGAAGACTCTAGTTATGTGGGAAAATGAGAAAAATTAAGCCTGCCAAAAGAAACAAATTTTAGCAGATTTTTATTAAGGTAGAAGGGGTAAAAATGCTACGAAACATTTATCTAGAAAACCAGACTCCATAGGAAAAGGTGGATGGGAATGAATTATTTTCTTTACACTTTATGCAAGTGTCTTTTTAAAAGGTCACAATATATAACACAAAGTATTATTTTGCCTTTTAATCTCTTAGTACTTATGGGTGTGTGTGTGTGTGTGTGTGTGTGTGTGTGTGTGTGTGTATGTATGAGAGAGAGAGAGAGAGAGAGAGAGAAGAGAGAGAGATATAAAGAAAAAGCAAGTTTTCTATTTTTACACAGCAGGAGACTCCAGTCTGGGATCTTTCTAACGTTCTATTTTGTACATGGAAACTCCTAGGGCATTGCCGTCCAACAACCCAAGCGGCATCTGAAACATTGAATTCTCCCTTTTTTTTTAATTAAGATAATAAATTGGTCTTAAATTATCCCTGAAATCAGACCAGTGTTGATTACAATGGAGCTCATGCTGTGACAGCTCAAAGATGATGTTATTTTTATTCCTTTTCAACGAGATCTTAATCTCTCCCTGAGTGTAAACAAATTGTCACTGTAACCTTGTTCTCTAATCTCCCTGTGGAAGACCTTTAAAGCATCGGGAGATAACAGATCAGGCCAAGACCATCAGCTCTTCAGCTGGCTTGGATAGGCAATGTCTTGCCTCACTGGCTGAGTCTCTTGACATTGAAGAAGAATTAATAACTACAGCTTACACTGAAAGCTCCACGGATACCCTTGAAAGCAGTGTGTGTTGTGTGGTGAGAGTTTGGAAAGTGTGAGTGTCTGGCCTGGGAGGGAAATATTTTATTTCTAGGACTTGAGCCATTTGTAGGGAGGGGACAGCTAGGGGAAGGAATAAGCTAGACGAAGTACAGAAAGGGACCACAGAGCAGAGACATTCAGAGACACAGAGATACAGAGAGCCAGGAAGAAGCAGCTCCAAAAAGAGAAAGGAGGAAAGTGTTAGAGTAGAAATGGACACAGTGAGGGAAAGGAGAGTGTTAGAGAAAATGGCTGACCCAGTGGGTGAGGAACCATTTTTTTTTCTGTAAAAGTATACCCAGAGAGAGACAGGGGGCAGGAGAAGGAGAAAGAGAGAGAAAGAAAGAAGAGAGAGAGATTGAGAGAGAGAATCATATTGGCCTCCCGGTTCTTTCACAATGTTCTATTTGAGAGTGTCCTTTCCTACCATGAAAGGAAATTCTGACATTACCAAACAACCGATGACTAAGAAACAGTTACTAATGGACTGCCCAGCTTAGAGCTGTTCTTTCTAAATAGCTAAGAGACATGCCTGGGATGTCACAGATGCTGGGAGATAATTCTGGGTGAAAGTACAGCCAGGCCCAGGGTCCTGGTGAGTAAACTGGAAGATTTTCTACCAAGGCCTGGGTCTAAACTCCAGCAGAGTCCAGTTCTCCATGTGTTCAGAGATACTTTTCCTTTCTCTGAGTCTTTCCAGGTGGCTCTATCACCTTTCTTGGCAAAGTTGATTTAAAAAATAGGACAATGAGGTTTAAAGGGTGACTCTATTCTTCAATTAACAGTAGAGTTTGATCGAAAAGAGTGCATCACAGAAAGAAATCTGAACTCTGAGCTTTCCTGGCCTCTAAAGAAATTTTTTGGAAACTATGTGAACTTCCGCAGACCAGCGTTTTTGAGTAGAAAGGTCAGGTATGCTGTTGAACTGAATAACCTTTAACAATTTACAATATGGGAAAAATAGTACTGTCTTCATTTTTAGGTCATTGCCAAAATGAGACACAGTAATGGGGATAAAATATGAAAGACTGTTTCTGGTCAATTAAAAATAAATAAAATAATGTGTTGTAATAAATGTTAATTATCACCCTCTGTAGAACACACCAGAACCTGAATTTGTCACGGAGCAAAAATCCTGTGTTATGAGGTTTGAGTAAACTTAAGAGTTGAATATGGGAGGAACTGCTTGAGGGTTTTCAGGTGCATTGTGAAAAACCATCCTACATGTATGAAATTTCTTCCTAGGTCAGGGCTGCTTCTTCCTCCAATTTCTCCAGAGACATTTTTCCTCTTTAAGGCACACTGGCTTTTATAATATTAGGTGATGTTTAAGTACCTGCTGGGTATTAGTCTGCTTAATTTTATTTTTCATTAAGTCAAAGGATTTGCACATAATTGGCTTCCCTCTGGGCTTCGATACCCACCTGTGGTTAGCAACCACAATTGGGATATAACTCCAGACAAAGGTGGCTTTGCTTCTTTTTTCTTCTTAAAAAAAGCAAAAAGTTTTAAAAACAACATTTAGAGGTTTACATCAAGTCATGGGTTTACTTCACTTTTTGACAATAATAAATAAATAAATAAATAAAGTGCAATAAATATTGCACTTTTCTGAATATGAGAGTAATATGTTCATTAAAGAAAATTTGGCAAAAAAACCCATATATTTCCTACTATTTATTAAACACTTACTATTTGCGAGAACCTTGTAAAGTTTATGTCTTGCAGGCATGTGCCACTCAATCTACATAACAATTCTCTGATGTAAGTAGTATATCCAAGACCACAGCGTTATAAAGTGACAGAGTCAGGACTTGAAGATAGATCTGTCTTTCTGTAAAGGCTGCAGTTTTTATTCCTAAATGCCATATGATCTGCGATAGGTAGATAGACAAGCAAGGAACATGTAGTTATTATATAAAGAGGAAAACTGAAGGCAACATATCTATTACTTGCCAACTGGATTAGGGGTATTTCCTTCAAGGCACAGTATGCACAGTATGTTGGAGGATGCATTTGAGACATACCCACTAATTGTATAAATTTTTTGTTTTGTTGGCGATTGAACACAGAGCCTCATGCATGCTAGGCAAGTCCTCCACTGCTGAGCTGTACCCCCAGTGTCTGATAGCATAAGTTTTATGTCAAACATAGAAACATTAAAATCTCAACACTCACCATAAAGTGATAACACCTTTACCATGATAAGACCTTGAGTTAGTTATTTATCTTCCTTATCTTCTGGTTCTTCATCCCCAATGAAACATTTAATTCATAAAATTCATAGAAGTCATTTAGTACAATAACAGAATAAGTAAAACATGTGAACACTCATTACCCAAACCCACATAGGAACTTATACTATGTTCAATGCTTCAAACTTAGAACAACACTCTAAATAGCATTTATTCTATAGCTACCATTTTAAACACACTTTATTTTAATTCCACAAAAGTATGCAATAAAGTATGACCATTCCACACATTTGTACAGTATGTAATGGTCAAATCAGCAGTGAATATTTCCATCTCTTTAGTCATCTTTTGAAAAATTTTAATTAACATGTAGTAATTGTGCATATTATAGCATATCATTTTAAACTTACCATTACATCCTGAATATTTCCCATTTCAACTGATTCTTTTACTGGTACTCTATGTTAGATTCTTAGAATTTCACTCTAATTAGTTTAGTTTAACCATCCTTTATTTTTGCACATTTAATTAATTTTGAAGGTTTTTGGTTGTTTTGAATAAGAGTTCAATGTAACTTACCCACCTGAGTCAGTGAACATCTGTATTTTTTTTTCTCAAAATTGTCCTAAAAAATCAGTGAGTAAAAAATATTCATTCTTTTCCCAAGTTTTCTGTGTTCAGCCAAATACTGTTCTGAAAAGTTGCTAATTTATGCCATAATAAGAACATATGAGGCATTTTTTGTCATGCCCAACAAAAAACTGATAATTTAATATTTAAAAATTTCTTTAATAATTTAATTTTTTTCCCAAGAAACAATAATTTTTGCTTCTTTGATTACCAGTGTGAGTGAAAATGTTTCTTATTTCTACTGATTAATTGAATAAATTTTCAGAGTTATGCATTTATGCATTTTTCCCATTTTCTACTGATATACTTACTTGATTTTGTGTGTGTGTTTCTGGGGATTGAACCTGGGGCCTCCTGCGTGCTAAACAAGCACTCTACCAGTCATCTGCATTGGCAATCTATTACTTGGTCTTTTTAGAACTTGTAAGTTTATGCTTTTTCAGTTCAATTGCCTTTTGTGTAAAACATTAAATTTGATGGTAGTGAGGTATGTCTGTTTTCATAATTCTTTCTTTTTTCTCTTTTTTTTTTGAATACTGGAGTTTGAACTCAGGGCCTTGCACTTGCTAGGCAGGTGATCTACCACTTGAGTTGTATCTTTTTTTTTTTTTTTTTGCTTTAGTTATTTTTCAGAACAAGTTTCACATTTTTGCCCCTGACTGGCCTTGGATCCGCCTACCTATGGCTTCTTGCACAACTGGGATAATAAGAACATGCCACCATGCTCACCTTATTTGTTAAGATACTGTCTTGCTAATTTTTGCCAGGTGTTGCCTTCAAACCATGATCCTCCCAAGTAGCTGGGATTATACATTTGAGCCACCATGCACAACCTATTTTTAGACTTCATTACATTGCATTTATACTCAGAAAAGAGCTAGTATGTACTCATCTATATTTTCTCCTGTTTAATCCTTTAATGTCAATGGTTACTCCTAACTAGTTTGGTTTTCTTTTTAAAAAAAAATATGGAAACAAGACCTAATGTTATGTTCTTAATGCAAATAGATTATCTCATTTAATTTTACTTCCTCCACCACCCACTCCCCCCACAAAAAATAATAAAGCAGCTGTTAATAAATCGTTTCACAAATGAAGACCTGGACTTGCTCAGAGTTCATGAAAATCAAGTGGCTGAGTTCCAGGTAGATTTCAGGTTGCAATTATTTAAATTGGAAGAGAAATGTAGCTTGGAATCATACATTGTCAAGTGTCTTCATCACGAGGACGTGATAAATAAACATAAATTAAGGAGAGATTCATGGCTTAAAAGATGGTGGAGGAGGGATGGATGAATGAACGAATGGATGGATGGATAGATTAAAAATCTAAAAATGTGATTTGTCAGCCTGACAATAA
This sequence comes from Castor canadensis, assembly GCF_047511655.1. Taxonomy (NCBI): domain Eukaryota; kingdom Metazoa; phylum Chordata; class Mammalia; order Rodentia; family Castoridae; genus Castor; species Castor canadensis. Next base: position 33,745,635 of record NC_133404.1, on the reverse strand, counting down.
CATCTTTCTCTGCTTGGTGGACCACTAATCTGAATTAACCAATAGTCATTTCACAATCTTCCAGCCTCCAGATGATTTACACCAAAATGGTGAGACCCAGAGATTCATAGGGTCAAAATAACTGGCATAGATGAAGAATTCCTTCTTCCTGAGAACAATTCATCCTTTTGTACCAAACTCAGTCCATTAGCAAGCACTTTGATTGGATGTTTTGTAGAGGTTAAAAACCAGGGCACAGGAGAGAGATTGATTGAGTTTGAATCTCAGCTTTCTAGCTCTGTAACATTAGAAAAGTTATATAACCACTCTGTGCTTCAGGTTTATTCTCATGAGTCAAGTGAGAATAACAAAGTCCTAAGGAAGCCAGACATGATGGCACCTGAATGTAGTCCCAGTTACCTAAGAGGCTGAGGCAAGAGGATTGTTTGAGCCCAAAAGTTCTGAATCAGCTTAGACAATATAGTAAGACTTTCTCTCTTAAAATTAAAGTCCTGAAGAGGTATTTTTCATCAATTAATTAATATAATCCATCTAAACAGAGCCTGCCTGGTACACAGTAAGTATTAACTATTACCAGTATTATTTTCTTCCAGGTTAAAGGCATGCGATTTGAAAAGCAACTGTTTCATAAACAGTAACAACATTGCACAGGGATTTTCTTGGTTCATTAACGTGGTCCCATTCACTTCTACAAAATGTACAAAACAGAAATGCCTAAAAGGACAATGAAAAATCTAAAAGCTTCAAACTTTTGGAACACAAGGTTGTAGAAATTGTATATGTGATATGTAAAAGTTGTGATTTTTATCCCTATCATAGTTTCAACAGAAAAATGATCTCATTTTGAATCTGAAACAATTTTATAATGAATACATCTGAGTGGGTTTTGCAGTGTCTACAAGTTGCTGGAAAATAAAACTTAAGAAACCAGTCATCAAACATCATTATAAGCCTATAAAAACCCAAGTGTTTGAGAGAGGTCATTTGCAAGTGTGTGTATCTGTGTATTTGTGTGCATAAATGCCATGCCTGCACACAGGGTAGACACACTCTTACATTGTCTAGTGGTAGAAAAGCAGACAGTGACAGCCCAAGAGGTATGATAGATAGCCACATGTATAAGCACCAGGAGACTTTATTTAGAGTATCCCTGGGATCAGACTTACAGAAAGGTTTTCCTTTATCTTATCCCTGACAGCCTCCACTGTCCACCATGCAAAGTACAGCCAGCCTAGTCAGAGGGCAAAAAAGACACCCACACAAACAAAAATGACCTGAGATAACCACAGTTTGAAGTTTACAATAGAGGAGTGTCCTATCTTGGGATAAGCAGGGTCTGTGGGTAACTCCTATTTTTCTTCTTGGATTTCTGAAATCTCTTCCCCTCAAGTATAATCAGCAGTTCTCTCCTTCCACCAACCCTGCCATCACCACTATTCCAAACAAACGCCCAGGAACTTTGATAGGGGAGAATGATTGCATTGGTGAGAAGCTAGATGGTAAGTCAATTTATGCTAGGCTGAAAATAAAAAGTCCCAGTGTCCCTTGTTAGTTACTCACGTATAAGAGTAAAAAGCTTAATCACTTAATAGCTTCATGAAGACAGCATCAGAAGATGTTATCAAAGCAATAGCCCATGTCTTATAAAAATTGATTTCTTTCTAGGACTTCATACATGCCAAATTGAAAATAGGTACTTAGAGGCACCTGCACACCCATGTTTATTGCAGCACTATTCACAATAGCCAAGTTATGGAAACAGCCAAGATGCCCCAGCACTGATGAATGGATTAAGAAAATGTGGTATCTATACACAATGGAATTCTATGCAGCCATGAAGAAGAATGAAATGTTATCATTCGCTGGTAAATGGATGGAATTGGAGAACATCATTCTGAGTGAGGTTAGCCTGGCCCAAAAGACCAAAAATCGTATGTTCTCCCTCATATGTGGACATTAGATCAAGGGCAAACACAACAAGGGGATTGGACTATGAGCACATGATAAAAGCGAGAGCGCACAAGGGAGGGGTGAGGATAGGTAAGACACCTAAAAAATTAGCTAGCATTTGTTGCCCTCAACGCAGAGAAACTAAAGCAGATACCTTAAAAGCAACTGAGGCCAATAGGAAAAGGGGACCAGGAACTAGAGAAAAGGTTAGTTCAAGAAGAATTAACCTAGAAGGTAACACCCACACACAGGAAATCAATGTGAGTCAATGCCCTGTATAGCTATCCTTATCTCAACCAGCAAAAACCCTTGTTCCTTCCTATTATTGTTTATACTCTCTCTACAACAAAATTAGAAATAAGGGCAAAATAGTTTCTGCTGGGTATTGAGAGGGGGGAGAGGGAGGGGGCGGAGTGGGTGGTAAGGGAGGGGGTGGGGGCAGGGGGGAGAAATGAACCAAGCCTTGTATGCACATATGAATAATAAATAAATAAATAAATAAATAAAAATAAAATCTAAAAAAAAAAGAAAATAGGTAATAAAAAACTTACAGCCGAAGGGAAAGGCAGTCATTGTATGTGGAGTTTAACTACAAATACACCTATGACTATTGGGACATGAAAAAAAGCTATCAAAGAACAACACAATTTAACAAAAGAATTGTGTGTATTCCCTTTCAAAAAAAAGTATATACCATGAAAATCAAATAATATATTTATAACTGTGTCATCCAAAGAAATATGAATGATGTGATCTTATTTACAAAAGGACTAGGGGATAGAAACAGTCTAGACTTGTGCACACCATAGTACAGTAAGTTCCACTTTTTAGGGAAAATTTCAGAGAACAGGATATAGAGAACAGGTTCCTTTTGGATAATGGAAAATATGAGCTCATTAGCATCAGGCTTGTTATTTGTTCTCTAACCAAAAAAGTAAATTACAGTATATTAATGCACTTAGTGTAGTTTTTAATGTGCATAGGGATACAATAAAATTTTTATTAGGGAAGTGTGATGGTATGTTTGAGCTACAGTATCAATATCCTGAACTGTTACAATAGCCAATCATGTAGCCCAATGGAATATTCTTATAATGATGTAATAAAATTTGACTCTGATATTGTAAAATATGTTTATGGCAGGGCTGTTGGGATATTTTTATGCAATGTTATTAGAGCAGGTGCCTAAACCTATTATATTTTGTAGCCCAATTTCGGGAGAATTTTTAAAATGTCAAATTCCTAATCTGGAGTTTGAATGCTGAAATGATCAGGGTATAATATGATACGAAGACTCCCCCTCCCCTGCAAGAATCATTCATATGTATTGTCACACAATTGTCATTGAAAGCAGACATCTAAACAAGAGTTTTGTCAGTTAATACAAAGCTACAAATGGGATACAAAGTAATGGATTTTTCTCATGGAACATTGGACAATTCAATAAAAAATAAATGCAAGTACATATAACTCACTAGTTTTTTCTGGGTCCTCATTATCAAATTTGGGGGGGCAGTACTGGGGTCTAGATTCAGGGCTTTGTGCTTTCTAGGCAGGGATCTACCCCTTGAGCCATGTCCGCAGCACTTTTTACTTTATTTTTGAGATTAGTTCTCTCATTTTTCTTGAGCCAGGCTGGACTGCCATCCTCCAATTTACCCTTCCTGCTTACCTGAAATGACAGGTATACAACACCACCCCAGTTTTTATTGGTTGAGATGAGGTCTTATGAACTTTTTGCCCAGGTTGCCCTCAAACCTCAATCCTTCCAATCTCCACCTCCCAAGGAATTACAGGAATGAGCCAAAGCATCAGGCTAGTGTATTTTTTTTTCTTTTATTATTTATATGTGCATACAAGGCTTGGGTCATTTCTCCCCCCTGCCCCCACTCCCTCCCTTACCACCCACTCCGCCCCCTTCCTCTCCCCCCACTCCCTCAATACCCAGCAGAAACTATTTTGCCCTTATTTCTAATTTTGTTGTAGAGAGAATATAAGCAATAATAGGAAGGAACAAGGGGTTTTAGTGTATTCTTAATTATTTTTTTCTTTCTGTTAGCTACTTTCCCTGTCTGACTAATCATTTTGCATCTTACTATCATCTTTCAGGAAACAATACATGCCTACAGAGAATGGTTGACCAGGAAATCAAATGGCAATGCTTGAGAAGGAAGGAGAAGCCTTCCATCCTTCAAAGACTTGGAGTAGGAAAAAGTAGCATGAGTTACACAAAAGTAGATGTTCATTCATGTTTTTGGGGGGAGATACAGCATTTAGTACAAATAATTGTGTTTTGTTACACAAAGCACAAAGAATATGGGAAGGGTATTGGTTAATAGGTGGTAAAATGGTGGGGAGTGATCAAAATTCTTAATTTGTAAATTGACTGTACAGCACAGTGTTGATCCAGTGTTTTTGTTGCAATTCTAGTCTTCAGAGATGTGCTCCATAAAATATACCCAATCCAAATAAATCTAGAAGAGTTTGCATATTCTTCTGATTGTACTACTAATTATTAACAGTGTACAATCCTTTTATATTAAAGACTTTTAGAAATTCTGCTGCAACATTTGACTGTATTAAATGAACTCATTTTAAAATTACTTGATCAGGGTGGGTCATGGTTCAAGTGTTAAGAGTGCCTGCCTAGGAAGCACCAGGCCCTGAGTTCAAACCCCAGTACTGTCAAATAAGTAAATAAATAAATTAATTTGATCGTACAATCCACATGTTTTCAAAGATGCTGTAACACATAAAAAAAGCACTGTCTACTTGTACAATTATGATAACTATTTAGAAAACTATTTCAAAGATTATTGTTTAATTACCTAACTATAGAATTTTAAAACTTCAAAAGACCATTCCTCATTTAGGTGCCACGTCAGGGCAGAAAGTTTATTTTATTAATACAGTTTTGTAACTTCTCCTTTCGTTGAATACTTTTCATTAAACAAATTTTACTAACTTTATTTCTGAAAGGCAAAAATGCTTGAAAAATTTCTACAATTCAACCTAAATTAATTGAGCTCCTCTGGGGATTGAAATTTCACTTAATTAAAATTTTAAACAGAAAATCCATTTGGTTTTAACTTATTCTTGAATTTTTTTAAATGTATGGGGATTTTTTTTTTTACTTTCCCATGATTGGCACTAATCACATTTTGTTTTCCTCCATCGTTTAAAACCTTACATGTGGCTGCTGAATTATTGTGCAAGTGACCATTCTTAAGGTCTAGAGTGATACACAGATGATATGCGGGAGACTGAATGGACTCTGTAAGACACTTGCTTTGAGCCACAAATTCACCATTATGGTGTGTGCATATCCAACAAGGGGGGTGTCTGCCGAGGCTGTTTTCCAAATCCAAATAGCTCAGGAATAGAAAAATGTTGAATCCCAAATGAAACCTTCACCAAAGAAGAAGATAAAATTAATATGGTGCATGTGTTTGTACGCACACAGATGATTAATTAAAGTTACTCTGCTAATTGGTTGTAAAAAAAATCCAGCTTGTTGTGTTTTATTATTTGCTTATATTTTTCTATAAAATTTAGATTCAGAATTTGGTATACCAGTCAGGAAGTATATTATATTTTTTATGGAAATGGTTGAATTTTGTCTTGTCCATAAGTGGGCTGAAAACATTTCTAAATAGTAGAATTCAATGTCATCCAAAATTAATTCCTTATGTAGCAGGTGTAGTTGGTAAGCAGAGGCAGCATTCTGTCTTTGTCCAGTCATTTCCTTGTGTCTGCTTTCAGACCACTGGATATGGAGAAAGATGTATGCAAGATGACCAGGCTCTATTACAATTATGAAATGGAGTCATTTCCAAAAGAGATAGACACAGGATGTAGATGAATCAGAACAATAATTTCCCCTTCGTGCTCATACAAACAACTCTGTGAGCTCCATCCCATAGGGCCCAGATCAATTGATTAATATGCATACAGTGACTACTGTTACGTGTTCCAACCTTATTCATTGGAAAGCTCCCTAGCCTTGGAATTAGGGAGCATGGGTTTTAGAAATTTCCTTTGACTAGTCTTTTCACCTCTCATCTCTGCTTTCTGGAAAATGAGGTCTTTAACTATCATCATAGCTCTACATGTATTGTATTCTATAGTAATTTATATATCTGGTCACATTTCCCTTTGTGCAATAGCTTCTGAGAGAATTCAAAGTGAATTTAATGTTGATTCAACAGATTATACATGAGCACATACTGATGTCCAGACACTAACATCCACACTGGGGATTCATCAAACAACAAAGTCTCTGCTTTCATTGAGCTTTGTATTCTAGGGGGATGTACCCCTGTGATAGAGGGATTGCCTACTGTGTGGGAGGCTCTGGGCTCAATCCCTAGCACCACAAAAGGGAAGGAAGGAAGAATGGAAGGGAGGGAAGAAAGGAAGGAGGGAGGGAAATTAGGAGGGAGGGAAGTGAAAGAAAAGAAGTGTATTTCCCTACATTGAGGAATAAAGTTTGTATCCATCTTGCACATAGTTTTGGTTCTTTTATGTGATCTCATCTACTTCATCATTATCTTTGTTATAAACAGCTTCAGATCCTTTGCAGGAAACTAGGAAAATTTTTATGTAAAAAAACAATATTTTTGGACACTATAGAGAGTGATATGCATGTCTAAAAGCTCCAAATATAAGTACAAATTACAGAGAGAATCTTGGAGAAGAGTAGCAGTTTTGGCAATGACATCCTCACACAAAGAAAGACACATTTCTTTAGTTAGTTAAAGTCTTTAATGGAAGAGAAGAACCAAAAAGTCAGGGTGGAAGAGTTATTTTGACTCATACCACTGATGAAGGTCATTAACAGGAAATATCAATAAGGTTTTTTAAAGCCTCTCTACTTGTAATGCACAGAACCAAGCTTACAGGAAAACTGGAGCTACTAAAATTACAAATGGTAATGCTATTATTTTGCACATAGTTGCCAAAGGCATTCAATATAAAGATTTTACAGAGGTGTCAACTGATATATAGCAAACATACAAACAGTCTCAAACACAGTAAAATATGCAAGGAAAGCTGGGGCAAAATATTAGGCATATGAATTACATACATTTTTGCAATGAAGACAGGGAAAATGCTTGCTAGGCACTGTCGTTAAAATGAGCAATAAATACCGGGATTAATGTGGCCAATGTCTTGTTGCAAATGATTGGGGGGGGTCCATCTACCATAATTTTGGTTTTCAAATCTGTGCTCCCAATCCATATTTTGAATAATGAAGTGATTAGACTATTTATTTCTTCTTGGTCTACTATCTTTTTAAACTAGATCTCTCCTCTCCTCTCCTCCTCTTCCTCCTTCTTCTTCTAACCTTCCTCCTTGTTCCTCTCAACCCTTTCCCTTTCCCCTTCTCCTTCTCCTCCTCTTCCTCCTCCTTCTCTTTTTGTCTCTCTTCCTTCCTTCCTCCTTCTCCCCTCCCTATTTAAAAAGCCAGAATGTGAGAAAAAGAACATTTATAGCATTTGAAGACTCACCTCCTCACCTCCTACCCAAGATAAGGTGTCGCTCTGGAAGCAAAATCTCTTTCTTTCTCCTTCACAAGATGTTTCTTGATAAAGGCAAGATGGCAGCACTGGAAGATGGAGGTGTATTAGAAAGCATCCCAGCAGAAAGACCTGTTCACTTCTCTTTGTGTTGATCTGCTCTCTGGGCAACACAAACTGGAAATGGAATTCAGTAGCTACTCACCTTAATATAGCAGACTCTCTTAGCCCAGGCTTAGCCGAGGCTAAGACTCATGAAGATATGAATATTTTCCACTTATTTTTTTTTATCAAACCGGGGTTTGAAATCAGGGCCTCACGCTTGCTAGGCAGGCACTCTACCACTTTAGCTATACCTCCAGCCCTTTTTGATGTTGAGTATTTTCAATATAGGGTCTCTTGAGCTACTTCTCCAGACTGGCTTTGAACCACAATCTTCCCAATCTCCGTCTCCTAAGTAGCTAGGGTTACATCATGAACCACCAGCACCTGGCTCCACTTAACTTTTATATTCATCTGTTCTTTTACTTTGCAAATCCAGTCAGAATATACCATTTTTTCTTTAAATTCGAGTAAACAGCATTTTACAAACTATAAGTGCAAATATTGAGAGAGAGGAATTTAAAAGACTAAGACCAGATAGGAAAGAGTGAGAGATTAAGAGCAAGACATCCTTCTACTTTTTGTCTATTTTCTTTTAAACTTTCCAGTAGAAAAAGATAACAATAATTTATTGTGACTGCATAATTCCAACAGAAAATAAAGTCCTTTTTTAAAACTTTGTGATAAACATATTCCATATTGTCTATCAATGTGTCTTCAGTTGTTTTATACAGGCTGTTAATATGAATCAGTGCATTCTTAGAATTCATCAGACTCCAAATTTTGCAGATGGAGAAGCCAAGGTCAAGTAAAAGAATGATGAGCCTGGTGCCTTCCTGCCAGAGCTCACTCATGCAAGCACATAAGGTCAGGTTGGTGGGAGCAGGAAATATGGCCAGAAGTTCTCTAAGTAGGATTCCTTCTAGCTAACATTTCAACCTAGATGGTTAAATGAAACTTGAATTTCCAGATATGATCACTGGTATGAGAAGCAACGTGTTCAATTGAGTAAGAGTGGTTCTTCCAGTTGTGAGTCTTTCATAGATATGACCCTCCTTTGCGGGTGCCCTTGATTTGACATTCAGTGGTCCCTGGGTCCTCTTTACAATTCTGATTTTGGTTACAAGTGTTCCCTCCATATCCAGCCTTTCCACCTGACAACTTCACTCAGGGAATTAGCTATTCTTATATTTGTACAGTTCTTTAGGACTCACCAAGCACTTACAAAACTTTTCAAAACTTTTTTTGAAACTAAAAAGTCATCAGAGAAGGTTTGACAGATGAGGGAAGATAGGTCCACACTTGGAAGTCTAGACTTGGAACTACCCTTCCCACTCTGTCACTCAGCCCACCAACTTCAACAAATGGTTTAAACAATTTGAGTTTATAAAATAGAAAAAGACAAAGTTATCTCTTCTACTAATGCTTGTTCTCAAAAGTGCTTTCTAGAAAGGCAAACACTTGCAACGTTAATAGTTACATAAAGGCGTGGGTTTACAGAGCAGATACTTTGGACTACAAAGAAAACCATTAGCAATCTACCATCTTATTTTTCAGTAACTCTTGAGTTTTGTCTGATAAAAAGAAAAAAATCATGGTTTATCCACATTTTATTAGTGTGTGTTATACTAATTAAAATGTATCTGTAGAGGTTTAAATCAATAAAAATTATTTTTATAAATATCATTGAGGATCTCGTATTTAGTGGACTCTGCTGGATGCTCTGGACACTGAGAAAACAAGACACAGTCTCCACTTGTGAAGGGCTCACAATCCACTTACCTGTCTCTGCTAAGTCATGTATTAAAACTACCACTGCACAAAAATTATAGGATGTGTATATTTACAATAAAAGAAGTTTCAATTATTTGAAATCTCTCAAAAATCTCTAACAATGAAGGTGACATCAATGACTAATTTCTAATTAACAAAATCAGTTTTTCATGTTATACATGAGTGGGCAATATAAAGCACTTGCTTATTACCATGAGACAAAACACTTTTTCAAAAGCATATCTGAAAGCAAGTAGGTGTAAATACTGTTATTACAGGGAAAGATAATCTAATTTATAAAATCAACAAGTCACCCATAAACTGGGTCTTGTTTGATGAGTAACAAGTGGCTCAGGACCATGGTTGGGAACAGTTGCTCAGTAGCTATGAGAGCCAGCGTTTATGACTGTGTTTCTACATGTTCAGCTGAGGACCTGAATAGACATTTTATTATTAGATATTTAAAAGTTATAACACACATAGGTGTGCAGCAGAATTATCTCTCTCTACCTCCTGTAGAAATCTAGGAAATACATCTTTCCTCATAGTCCAGACCTCTCCCTAGCCTTGATTTTGGCAGTTCACCTGTTATCTTAAAAGGGACTTGAAAGAGCTCACTGGGTTCATGATGAAGAGTCTGGAGTCCCACCACATCTATGTTGCTACTAGAAACTCACTCTGCCCCCCAAGTAAGAAGCACACAGAAGGGTTCTGAGTTGGGAATGGGGGATAACACGTGTTCCCCACAGTCAGGACTAGATTCTGAGCCTAGCTTCAGAGAAGGAGGGATGCTCAGAAAAGGCAGTGTCACAGCCTTCTTCAGTTCTTCTTTCTTCCTTCCTTTCTTTCTTTCTTTCCTTTTTTCTTCCTTTCCTTCTTTCTTTCTTTCTCTCCTTCCTTCCTTCTTTTCTTTCTCCTTTTGATTTCTAGATTTAGAGACAGCATGAATAACAAAATGTCTTAGAGACTTTTCCTATTCCTAAAAAGATGAACACCATCCTCAGTGTCATTGAGAAGGAACATGTAAAGTGACATGAGAGACAATGAATGAGTGTGTGTACATATGTATGCATGTACGTGTGTGTGTATGTATGTTTGCAATTGTTTTTAAATATTTATTGCACTTCATTATACAGGAAGCTGACCAAAATTTTTAAATAACTTTAAACATCATTATTAATATTGTTGTTTGTATTAATAATTCTTTGGAAACCTAAAGTTGAAATTTGATCCTTTCCAATTCCCCTTTGCATCCTTGTGGGAATTCACTGGTTTACTATCACTGGATGAGTCCTGGGCTTGGATGGCCTCATTTGGGATATTATTCTGGAATCTAAAGGATAATTGAGTTAGCCATTAACCTTCTTCTTAAAATTGGTGTTCACCTATTTGCACAAAGAGAGAAATACCTCAGAAAGGAATTTGCAAAGGTGAATTGACATGAAGACTTTTGCTGACTGAATGAGTCTCAAACTCCAAAAGGCTTCATTGCACTTATTTCATTTTCCTCCTTCTAGTGAGATGACTGGCTGCCCCTGTTCCAATCACAGTGTGCTCACCTATCAGTGCATTCAAATAATCAATACAGGAAAGGAAAAATATGTGTGATAAGAAATACGGTTTTTATTCATTTCCCCGTGTGCATGCTACCTAAGTAAAGGCCAGCTCTTAAAAAGATTATAACTCAGATACTCACTTGTCTATCACTATTTTGATTAAAACTAAGCAATAGTCAAATGATTAGCACTGAACTCTTTCAAAGGGCCACCCTTCCAACATATTGTTTGTTTTGGTTTCTGGTTTTGTTTTTAACCTAATGCAAACTGTCCTTTGGTTTCTTTTAGTTGGACTATCTAGAGAAAGCCTGGTTTTAAGTTCCCTTTTTATTAGGCCTCCTCTACTTGACAAGTAGATGTCTTTAGTGACCTAATTTCTTCCAACTAAGCCCCACCTCTCAAAGGTTCCAGAGATATCTCTGTTCATCTCTGTCAACTCTTCTCTTTCAGTCGCCTTCAACATAGTAGCTAAGTCATTCAGAATCAAGTGACCTGTGTCCCATTCCTACCATGAGGGTTCTCAGGGTAGAATGTGATAGCAGAAAGGCTTACCCTGGTGCCTTGTGTCAGTTTGGCAGGACTGCTGCTCTGTCTCAAAGCGCGGGTGCAAGGGGAGAAATCAGTGAACTGAGGCAGGCAAGGACCCAGTGTTAGCATAGCATTCTCTGCTATGGAGGAATCCAGTTCATTCTCATTTGTTTTTGTGTGTGTGTGTGTGTGTGTGTGCACACAAATGCTTTGTATAAACAAGTTTTTTGGAAAAGTCATGGAAAGGATGGTCCATGATCCTGTCAGTGTAAAAGAGAAGAAAGAATTACAGGAGGTGAGATGCTATTGACAGCAAGAGTATAGAACAACTTGCACCCTGACCAGTCAGAAGAGACCAGAAAAAACATGCTGAGCAGTGTCTGAGACTGACAGAGCCACCATGATTTCCCCCAGACATAAGATGGTGGTCAACTTGGCTTCATTTATTTTCATCATTCAAGAATATGGTTGTTAGTTCACATATAAAGGACTTAGCATGGGGCCTGGCCCATGTTAATGAAAGGTTAAATAAAATTCTTATGATGATGGTGCTTTTATAATCAAAATGACAAAGGACTTTCTATTTTTTGCCTTTATATCCAATTAAATGTTCTCATACCTGTAGGGATCATTGTCAACTCCTAGACCTTTCTAAATAGACCTCACTGCTTCAACACTGAGCACCCATGAACATTCTCTCAATTTCCAAAGGAAAGCAGTGGAGAGAAATGGGTGGGAATTGTTACAGATGTGAGACACCAGTTCCTGGTGCACACAGATTATTTTTAATTCTGAATCTGAAAGTCTCTCAATGAACTCATTTCTATAAGGGGGAAAAAACAAGAACTACTAGATGAGATCCAGCAGCACTTCTCTAGTATATTCAAGTCAAGCAGTGATGACAGCAACTCAGCCTTTCAGAGTGGAGCCCCTACTTGCAACTTCCCCGATGTCAGCCTCACTCCTTCAGTCACCCCTGCATATCCTAGGGGAATGCATCATTATTAATGATGGAGCATTCCTTTGCTACTCTCGTATCAACATTAGGCCATTAATATGACCAGGACAATCACTCTCCCTCCAACAGGTTGTATATCCCAGCATCCAAATCAGTACTATGGATTGTTGAAGGGCCCTAAAAGCACTGGGAAGGTGTGTGTGTGCGTGTGTGTGTGTGTGTGTGTGTGTATGTGTGTGTGTATGGACTAATATGACTACTGGCCCTGGACTTGACCCAAACTTCAAGTCACTTTTGATATGGAGCACATGGTAAGCACCTTGAACAGCCAATAACTGTAAATAAAGGATGCAACTCAAAACCAAGTAAAATATCAGAATTATTAAGAAATATGTCGAGCCTGAGAAAGAACAGCTAGAGGTGATAGAGAAAAATATTAAAAATATAATGATGCTGGTTTGTTGAAACATACTTAAATTCCCTAAAAATAAAAATGTTAAAGTTTAGAGGGCTGTGGCTTATTGCTCTAGCAAAAATTCCACTAATATGTCACTGCAGATGTGAATGTGAGCACAAACTTTTGAAGACAAAAAAATTGACCCTTGTCCAGAATGCCTAGTCCTCTCCCCTGAGTTCTTTCTATGCAGCTAGATAGAAATTTCCTCTGCCTTGCTCTTTTCCTCTGGAGAGAGATAAAGGGTTTTGTTGTTGTTTTTTCTCCCTGGGTGCACCCATCAATGACATAGCACCATAGTACACCTTCAGTCCTCACACAGCCCTGTGATGTAGTTCTCAGTGGCTAGCTGAAAAATCAGAGAAGTTAAGTGTCATGCCTGAAGTCACAGCGCTTGTGAAGCAAGACTGGAATTCAGCGTCATCACCTCCAATATCCCACTCTTTCCATCACCCTAATGCCCTCCAAATGGGTAAGACTCAACATCAAGTTGATTATTTTATAATTCTCAACCTTGGTCAAATTTTAACTCTGTAGATTCTCAGACAAATATTGTGCATAATAGCTTTCATTCTCCATAAACAGAGTTTTGATTCCTTTTATATTTAAAAAAAGTAAGAACGCACAAATTATTGCTACTGACTCAAATAACCACAGATTCTGTTACCTAGTCTCTAGAAGAATGAAGAGCTCCTAAATCATTGACAGTGTTTAGTCAGGAGGGCTTGACTGCTTCAAATGTTTTGATCAAACTTTTCTGTTCTGATCACAAAGCCGAACTACTTCACGTGATCTTTAAGTGCCTTTATAATAAGCAAGTCATGTGCCTTTTAATAGAGATCTTGGCTTAATATCTAAACTTGTGGCAGAGGAGTGCTGACCACTTTCTTTGCAAGTGTGTGCAATTCTTATCTGGCAAAGCCCAGCTGCTCTGGAGTAACTAACTGGCTGAAAGTGACTCCCTCAGGCCTCAGCCAGGGGCAGCTAACATGAATGCACAATGTACACCCCTTCCCCCCTTACAGATAAAAGGCTGTGGAGTATACAGGTCTGATTTTAATAGGGCCTCCACTAGGTCTCTGGTTTTGCACCTACAGCTAATTGCAGGGGCAACTAGCACAGACACAATTGAACACGTAGTTAAGGAGTTCCCTCACCACCTGGCTTGCACACACAATTAAATATTTGCACCTGCAATCGTAGTATGTGTGAAACATACCCCTGTAATTAGTTGTCCTGGTAGAAATAGAGGTAATTTTTAAAAGCTGTTCTAATTCCAAGAGTTATTTTTAAATAGTATTTTTGGTTGAAATAAAAGAACTCCAAACTAATTAGTGCTTTTAAAGGAAACTTACTTCATATTGAGTTGTTTTTAGACAATCCCCTAAAAATATAGCTTTTTACTCTTCCTATATGCAATTCAATTACAGAAATATTATTTGTCTGTGTGTGTGTGTTTAAATGAATTTAGAATGAGATTAAGTCTATTCATCATTCATTCATTTGTTAAATAATCACACTGAACATATCCTATGCTCTGGCCTTCAGGACGTATGTACAAAAGAGCATGTCTGTCTAGAGGCTCACGGCATAGGGTAGAATGAGGACTGGCATTTTTATCAGTTATAATTCCATACGGCATGTGTATCACTTACCATAGGTGATGGGACATAGACAAATTTGCAGACATAAAATTTTGAGTCTTTCCCCATGCGGGGAACAATGGTATATGTTATGATTTTGGCAATTATGCATGTTTCCCATTCGAGAAGATTCTGCTGTTTCATTTTCTTCCAATGTTGCTTCACACTGTGAAAGAGTTGCTTGTTTTTGCCAGGCTAGGTAAAGTATAACAATAAAGGAGTTTAGTAAACAAGCATCCTATAACACAGGAAATGACTCTTAGTATTGACAGAAAGCAAAGTTCTCATGGTTCTGTCACCAACAGGAGACACCATGTCAACATTTTAGCAGACTTTCAGTCAGATGCATTTCCTGCCTCTCTATCCACGATGGACTCTAATCTGCATCTTCACATCAGTTATATTATTTAAACACTGAAGCACACTGTCTCCAGCTTTGAGAGTAAATCCACAACATTTAGACTTTACATGGATTGGTCTTTTCTTCGCTTCATATTGGAACCAGTGATTTCTTACCTCTAAGAAATCACAGCTTTGACTCCAACATATCTTGTCTCTTGATAAACTGGCCCATTTATGGTTCACCTATAAGGTTTTTTTTTCAGTTCTGAATTCTATGATTATCACATGCTATGAAGTTTTGACCCACACATTTGAGAGTTCAGAAAAATCAAAAAGTCACTGAGAAGACCCCCTCTTTGCAGTGAAATAACCTGCAGTGGGGGTTGGATAGGAAAACCAAGCCTAGCTTTCTGTGAGTAAGCATGGATGAGGGGCAGGCTGGGAGTCAGGATCAGCCTCAGACCTTGAAGTGCAACAGCTGTGCGTTGTCTTTGAGGCTGAGGATCAAGCAGAGAATATGAGATAGGCAAACGTTGGCTTAAACTTTCTTCTCCCTTTGATTGTCCTTGGACATCTGCCTCATCTCCTGTCAAGAATGTTTGGCAGCTGTTAGCTCAGAATAACACAGTTCTGCTGCCCCAGCCGCTATCCCAGTCTTCTAATACTTTAAGCCAACTAGTCTCCGTTATATGCCTGGCCTGACACGCACAACTATGCTAATGCCTTGAGCTAACCAGCTTTCCATCAGCCACGAAAAACACAAGGGGAGAATCTTTGGTTTATTTTCCTCACGTGCTAATTGGCTTTAATTGTTGGCCAATTGGATTTCAAGTTCAAAAAAGAGTGGGCTACACAAAGACAAGTGTTAACTTAAGACCGTGGGAGAGGCCGGCCGACATTTTTGGTGTCTAATATAGTAGACTTTATGCATATACAC
Organism: Castor canadensis; assembly: GCF_047511655.1. Lineage (NCBI taxonomy): Eukaryota > Metazoa > Chordata > Mammalia > Rodentia > Castoridae > Castor > Castor canadensis. Next base: position 33,729,873 of record NC_133404.1, on the reverse strand, counting down.
ATGTCTCCTGGCTGTGGGGGCCCCAGAGAGGATTCTCCCCCCAACTCTCATGGTCGTTTAAAAGTTCACAATTTTCCCTTTGGGGTATGAACATATTTAGGTCCCGTTAAGTTCTCAATTTTTATTCTAATACCCTTTTTTTCTGTCATTAAGAAATTATCATGTGAGAAGGCAAAGTGCTGACTTGAAAGTATTTAAAATGGACATTTTCCTACCTAATGCATGAAACTGAGGTACCATAATAATAAAAATGTAGATGTATTTCACCCATATTCAATATTATCACCCTCACAGAAATTCATTCACCATCAAATAGAAGCATCAAACTGGACTCCTGACTAATTGGGCTTAAGTAAAATAGAAAGTAAGTCACAATTGTCAACTAGGTAAGTATGATGGACAGGTACTATCAATAGTGGTGATTTATCTCTAATAGTGATTATGGATTGACTGGATGACTTAAATTTGCTATTGATATGGGATGACATTACAAAATGATGACTTAGCATCCATTCTCTGAGTCTAAATATCCCTCTAGAAAATCACTCCTATGTTAATTCCCCAAATTCCCTTTTTCTATATCGGGTCTGAAATGTATCTACAAGCACAAATGGTTCTACTCCTTTGATGCAATTGACCAGTCAGTCATCCTAGCACCTGTCAATTCAGTCACAGAATTTTTGAATGAATTGACCAGGTGTTAGACTAAACCAACTGGTTGGTTTCATCAAAAAATTGTCAAATTAGTTTTGTGATTGGACAAAGCCAAAATGTAGACCCTCATTGATATTCCTTTGTGTACCTGTGAACACATGAATTTTTTCATTTTCTCTGGATCTAGTTGCTGCAACACCATGATTATTCATATATTCATTATGCAGGAATATGTGAGGATGTCTGCCAATGAACTATTTTTTTACATTTATAATACATAAAGACTATGGCATATACTATATCTGCCATTTATGTAGCTCTAGTTCCAAATAAGATAAGTTAACTACAATCAATCTATTCCATCATTACTTTTTATGCTTAGCCCTAACATAATAGTGAATGTGGCAAAAGAGGAGGGATCCTGACTGCTTGGCACATCAGAAAAATGATTCCAGACAATTTGAAGTAACTTTTGGGGGGTTTTCTCTTCTCCCATTCCCATTAAAACATACCGAGTTCAGAAATAACTTATTGGATGTTAGCTATTGCCTATCAATGCCTCCCCCCAAATCTCTCAAGAATTTAAGAACCATGAGGAAAAAATTTCTATCTATTTTATGCTCTGATGACATCCACCTGCTTACCACTCTGCCTATCTCTTCACGTTTGACCCTGGGCCATGGGCTCAAGGATTTACTTCGGGACCTTAATGCTGACTGTAGTGGACCAGTCAGAGTCTCCTCCTCTCCCTCTACTCGCTCAGTACTTTCTTGTATTATTTGGTCTAGTCTGCATCACACTTCTGACTTTGTCTTATTCAGACTGCCTAGACTGAGAATTTCCAGAATATGAATAGCTCCCTAGCATATAGTCCATGGAACCTTCCAGACTGCATGAGAAGAAACATACATGGAATTAAGCACAGTCACCAAGGAACAAAGTAGCAGCATTCATGATGAATCATCCATGCACAACATAGGATTTGTATTAGAAAACTTCCCAAACTTTAATAAATAACACATACCATTCTGTAGCAAATTTATTTGGACAAGGAGGTGGAGATAAAGGGGAACCAACTATTAAGGATTAAAAATGGGGTGCATTATATTCATGGATGTTCTTTCAGCAGCCATAGCAAAATGTTCTTAAAAGCAGAGATCAGTGTAATCACACCCCCTAAATGAACCCCAAGATGTCTGAAAGTGTAAAGTATCTCTAAGAAAAGACCCTGCTGAGGTACTATGTTTGTAAAGCCAGCCAGTTCTCACCAATAGCATTTGAAAGATAAGATGCTTCCATTTCTTTTAGAGGATGACTGTTTTATCTCTTTTCACTCTCTTCACCTGTCTGATTGCATCATTCCAACAAGTCACCTGGCCAGGGTACATAGAGCTGAACACACTCACAAAGCCACTTTGACACTTCTCGTGAGCTGAAGACACACCATTTGTAGACTCTTCACAAGATTGGCTACCTCTGTTTGTCACCCTCATTTTCCTTGAAGAGTGAAAAATCCTTCTGAAGAGCAAAATGATATTATGAGTGACACTTGGACTGCACATCAATTTAGAGCCCACAAAATCATCTTCCGCAGGTGAAAAATGTTCATTATCTCAGACCTTGAGAACATCTCTGCTTGTATTTTCTCATTCTCAGTAGCTACCTCAAGCCAAAGTCATTACCTTTTATGGTTTACACTGAGAAACCTTCTTTCCTTAAGCCACCTAAAATTATTTGACTCTTAAGAGTACTCAGATTAGAAAATCTTGGTTCTTTAATATCTATAGATTTTAGTGTTTTTTTTTTTTTTTTCTGGTGGTACTGGAGTTTGAACTCAGGGGCTCATACTTGCTAGGCAGGTGGTCTACCTCCTAAGCCACTCTGCCAGCTTTTTTGTGTGTTGGGTATTTTCAAGATATGGTCTCTTGAACTATTAGCCTAGGCTGGCTTTGAACTATGATCCTCCTGATCTCCACCTCCCAGGTTGCTAGGATTACAGATGTGAGCCACCGGCACCTGGATAGAGTCTTGATAAGTTAATAAATAATAACTAATGATTGTGGAGAGATATCACCCACCAAACAATATACTAAGGTTGTAATGTGGCTTATCTCAATTTAATCCTTCCAACAATAATCCTATTGAAATTTGCTATCATCTGAATGTTTGTGACCCCAAAATTCATGTGCTAAAATCCAAACCCTCAAGTTGAATATATTAGGAGGTGGGGCATTTGGGAAGTGATTAGGTCATAATTGTACAGCCTTCATGAATGGGATTAGTACCCTTATAAATAGGCCCAAGGGAGCTCATTTGCCCCTTCCACCATGTTAGGACACAGTGAGGAGGTGTGATCTGTGAGAAAGCAGACCCTCACCAGACACCAAGTCTGCCAGTGCCTTGGCCTTGGATTTCCTGCCTCCAGAATGTCAGAAATCAATATTTGTAGCTTATAAGTCACCCAGTCAGTGGTATTTTGTGAAAGCAGCCCACAGGGACTCCATTCAAAAGTGTTCTTTGCCACATTCCTCACAGTCTCTCCAGCATGCCCAGCTCACTGCACAATAGCCACCACCTACTACCATAGCCAAGGTTGTATCGGTATAAAGTCTTAAGGTACAGTCACCATCATCGGTGAAGGTCAGGGAGTTGGGAAAATTGGGAGCTATTTCCTTCAAGGCAGAGTTGCTTTGTCCAAATAAACTTGGATAAAGTTTACTATTGGTTCAAGACGTATAGAAAAGGACCTTGAACCATGAACTTGAACTTCTGGATTTGAATCTTCTGTCTCCCAAGAACTGGCCCTCAAACAAGCCCTTAACCCACTCTCCTTGAATTTCTTTTAGACAAAGAGATTCTTGATGCTGATATTACCATGGAAATATGTATGTGAGAACAAAAGCTATAGAAAAAAGCCACTGTATCATGTCATCCTTTCTCTCTTTTTAAGTTTTTGCATTTATTATATAATTAGCATATCCTCACTGCAGTTTTCATACCATATATAAATAATTTGGTGGACATCATTATCTATAGTAACTTTCCTAAGCAAAGTGGAATTTTGATGACAGAAATTAATGGTTGTATAATAATCATGAGAAAATCAGAATATTCTATTGAGTCTTACCAATAGTAAAGAAATTCTTAAGAGTGCAGGGAAATAATGACCATCATACATTCCAAAGGGAGAAGGAAAGATAAAAAGTATTTTGGCAGAAATTTCCATCTTTCTGGTTATCTTTAGTCAGATGTGAAAATTCAATCTAGGTTACAATCTATGTAGCCTGGTGCCTGCAAGACCAGGGCTCAGTGTTTAATGAATGACTATTTGAATGAAGCTACAGTGAGAGACTGGGATGCCACAAGGTGCCTTAACAGACTCTACCTGCTCTATATTTCTGGTCCTGAACCCTGGGAAAATACTATTCATACTTGATAATGTAAATTCATCAATGTACAGAGACTAATAGCTTAGTTCAGTTCAAAGATCATAATTGTTTTGAGTGGTTCGTGAGTCTGTTGTTGAAATACTTAGAGACTTTGAAATGTTTTTCTAGACCAAACAGTTTAGAAAATTTGCATTTCTCTCTTCTCATATTAGATCAACACTATTTAAAAGGTAAAAAAAACACCTAAAAAGCTAAGAGTTATAAATGATTCAGGTTAATAATTTTTCATGCTCCATTGATATATTTCATGTGAAAGAAAGGTAGGGAAATTAAAATACAAGGATTTATCATTCTAGCCCAAAGTGAAAGGCAGCTCAGTGATGCAGCTGTTGTTACAGGGCATGGCCCCTCTTCTGTACTTACCTGACCTTGGGTGACTGCCTCTTCTCAATCTTTTGGACGTGCTGTGTCCTCATAGGTGGGTTTCCTTCTTTGAAGACTAATCCTTGGAAAAGCAATCTGAGAAGGCTCTTGCTATCTGCTTTTCTCTCTACAGAAGGCAAGACCACCCAGAGGTTTGCTGGGAGAAATATTACACCATTCTTAGCTCAGAATCTAGCCCAGGGAGCCATCTTTCTATTACTGTAACAAAATGCCTGAGGTAATCAGCTTTAAAAAAGGAAAGGCTTATTTTGGCTCAGCTTTGGAGGCTGTTGTCATGTTTGGTTGGCCTTGCTGTTTTCAGAACCCTGGCAAGGCAGCACATCATGGTGGGAGGGTGTAGTGAAGGAAGCTGTTTATATCATGGTAGCCAAGAAGCAGAAAGAGAGAAGAAGAGATCAGCATCACACAATATCCCACAGTCCCTCTCCAGCCCAAACCTGCAATGATCTAAGATCTCCCAATCTCCCACTAGGCTCTACCCTTTAAAGGTTCTACTCTCTCCTGATACTACCAAGCTGGTACTTTAGCATATGAAAATTTGGGGGACAGTCTTGGTTCAAATCCTAATATATCTTAATTCTCATTAGAAGAGTTTTAATGCTAATTACAAAGTAAGTTCCTACTCACACTTCATTATATAGTGAGCAACTGTTTTCACCACTTTCCCAAAAGAGGTTGCATTTTCAAGCTGTTTACTACACTCACCTTCCTGAGCAGAAACTCCACAGGTGTGAATGGTGTGAATGGATCCGCAGGAGCAGTTTTGCACCCTGGCCCTCCTTAGTTCATAGGTCCTCCTTCCTCCACAGGAGCCCCTCTTTTCCTTCACCTAATTCCTTAGCAGATCCAGCAAGGAAATTCCAAACTAACCCATAATCCAGATGGTTCTCTGGTTTCCTTTTTGGTGATTCATTTTCCCCCATCACTTGGGGCACATATTCCACTGAAATGAAAGACTTCCTCAAGTTTCCAGTGTGACTGTTTCTATGAGTTTCCAAATGCTGGCAGGACATTGTGTTGGTCTTTTGGAGTCTGCCTCCCACCTAGTTGTGAAAACCTACCCCATGGAGATCTCACAGTGTCAAGCATCCCTTCTTCCATCACCTGTCACACAGAAGACCTCTTGTAAGTATTCTTTGAAAAGAAGGTATGAAATATCTTTGAAAGAGAGGTGGAGGTGAGAAGGGTTCATCCACTGCATAATGGAAAGACTTTGATACAAAGTAATCAATAGTTTGTATAATTTTTATAAAAATCAGTCATTCAATAGATATTTATTAAATACTTATTGCTGTGGATAGGACAGTCCTCAAATAACTGACCATTTCTATTCTAGGGCCTATAGCTGATGTGTAACAGAAATAGGTAACATACATTTTAATATAAATTTCAGATCATAAGTGCTCTAATAATGTGCTCTAATAATTATCACACACCGTGGTGGTGTGATAATGAGTGAAGGACTAGGTTCGATGTGGTTAAGGGAAGCTTCTTTGGAAAGTAACTTTTGAGTCCTAACAGATAATAAGAGTGAGGAGAACTTTGTGGGTAGAGGAAAATGTAGAGAAACATCCAAGCAGTAAAAAGTGTTTGTCTCAAATAAAAGAGAAAAGAAGACAGTATGCTATAGTGTGTGAGTGACAAGGTAAATTATGAGAGTAGATATAAATATTTTTGAGTAATAGTAGAAGGGAACAGGCTAGGGACCCAGGCTACCTATACACACACACGCACACACATGCACATGCACACACACACCCCTATAAAATGAAAAGCAAAATTCTTAAACTTGTGGAAATAATATTATAGGTTGTGGTGTTCTGGCTTTACAATCTAATAGGGGATAATTATTAACTCCATTTTTTCAATTAGGAGACTAACCTGAATATAAAAGTTAAGTAAATTTCTTAAGTCTGTACAACTAATGAGCGACACAGCCATGTGTCAAAGTCACCTCTCCCCCTGTCCTGTAGGTTTGCAAAAATTAATTAAAAAAATCAAACGTTTCTCTCTGTGGCACAAGAGTTTCCTTATTGTTTCATTGCTTCTAATAATTAAACTAAAAAAAAAAAAAAAGGAGGATAACTAACTATGAATTGCTCCGAAGATTCCCAGGTGAATCAAGGAATCACATGTTATGTGTGTGTGCAGAACATCAATAATTTTCTTGGTCACAGATGTATGACATGAAAGTTCGCTTTCACTTGCAATGTGATATAAAGGAGGGTCCCTTCATATTTCATATTCCAATTTGTTTGGAATGTGGGAAAATCCATAGACTCAAATAAGCAATTAGAGACTCACTAGGTCCTTCAATGGTGAACCTTTGGAAATGCCTAGAACAACAAAAACAATTGAAGAAAAGGAAAAATCCCATCTGGATAACAGGAAATGAAGAGAAATAAGTCCTTTGTGACATCCTGCATCATGCTTTAAATGAATTCTGTTACCTTGTTAAACATTCCATTCAAAATTCTCAAAGACTGGACTTTGAGTTTGAACAACTGAGAGAGGGTCTGGTTTTGTTTAGATTTATTTATACTCCAGAACTAACCCCAAAATAGACTGCTTTGTGGTAACAGCCATAAGACCTGTATAGAAACCCAATCTAAAGGCTGAGGTACTTCTTATTGCTTACTGGGATGCCTCCTGCCTCTTTACCACTCCACTAGCACTTTTTACCTTTCAGGAATAATTGAGGCCATTCTAACCATCCCAGCTTTCCAAGGAACAAGACTATGGGAGTGTAGCAGCTGGGAGAGGAAGCTGCTGCCATTCCTCTATGTGGTGGTCTCTTCAGGAAGGCATTGGATTACATTGCCCAGTGGCCACCAGCTCTTTCTTTGGCCTCAGAAAACCTTGCAGTGGTGCCTTTTTTTTCCTACACAGCAGGCCTCACTAGCGCCTCTTTGGCTGCTGAGGCAGAATCCCAGGAGGCAGAGGGTGTGGGGCCCAGATTGATAACTATGTCCATTGACTTTCTATTTCCAATTCTACCTCTTTCATTATGTCAGGGAGCTTTGTCCCAGAGAAGAAGATTATGCAGTGGAATGAGGAGGAGATGGGACTTCAGTAAGATAGAACACACAAAAAACTGTGACCAATTGCAATGACAAGGCCTCGATGGTCCCTTGTGATGGAGTGAAATTAAATCCCCCACCAAACAATACTGCTTTATTCAATGTGTATGGGGACCCTTGTTGGGCCTAGATTGAGAGAGAAAGTCAGAAGAAGAGGGTAGAAAGATGCACTTACACAGTCAAAAGGATACATATTTTTTTCACATTCATTGGACTTATTTTCCTCAACAAAATAGCAATGCAACACAAATCTACCTATATAGCAATTGTCTTAGCATCCCTTAATAGTCACATAAGCTCTCATGTCATGCTTTGTGGGCATCTCATTAACACTTTTCATAATCTTAACTTTAAAAGTGCCAACAGCAATCCTCACATTCTTGGTCTATACAATTTCTAAGGAATTGTATTAGGGTCCAAGTTGCAACAAAAATTTGCATAAAATCTTTAGGCCTTTATATTTCTAGTTAAATCACAAGCTTGAATAGCCCAGGGCCCTTGTTTGACTGCATAATTTATTCCAGGACCCTAGAGAGGATAGTTGATTTGTGTCTGTGCCAACCACAAGTACATGGGAACAGGGGTTCAGATTTCCAGGACCCCCAACACTCAGAGCACAGCAAAACTCCTGGGCACTTTGTTCTGAATCCCATGTTTTAAAATCCCAAAATTAATAGGCTTCACATAATCAGTAGAGCTACTCTCAAGTGCTTGGTTGCCTGGCAAGCCTCCCTTGACTTTAGGGGAAAACCTCTTGAAAGATAAGGGTGTCAGGAATGCCTCACATTTATAACACATTTTCTACTTTGGTAAAACTCATTTAAGATTTGCCATTTTAACTACTTTCAAATGTGAGATTTGGTGGCTTTTACTTCCCAATATTGTGCAACTCTTACTATTATATAATTTCAGAATGCCAGAATACAGTGTCACCCCAAAAAGAAACCCTGTATTCATTAAGCAGTCACTGCTCATTTTATTCCTTCTGCCATCCCCTAGCAACCACTAATCTGCTTTTTGTATCTGTGGAGATGCCTTTTCTGGACATTTCATATAAAAGGAATCATTCGTTTTCATTTGTGCCTGACTAATTTCACTTACCAGAGTGTTTCCAACGTTCATTCATGCAGTGTATTTAGTATTTGGCTCCTTTTTATGACAAAGTAATATTCCATTGTGTGGATATACCACATTTTGTTTATCCACTTGTCAGCTAATGGACAGTTGAGTTGTTTTCACTCTTTTGGCTCTTATGAATAATGCTGCTATGAATTGCAGCATTTTTTTTTTGCATAAAAGTTTTTTTGTTTGAGCATACTTTCCATTTGAAGGGGTTTATACACCTAGGAATAGAAGTGCTACGTTTGTGGTAATTTTAGATTTAACTTTTTAAGCCATCACCAAACGGCTTTCTACAAATAACTATACCATGGTTTGTTCCAACAGCAAAGTACAAGACTTGTGATTTCTCCACTCTTGTGTCAGCGCTTGTGATTTTCCCTGTTTATAACCATGCTAAGTGGCAAGGAAGTGGAATCTTACTGTGATTGCTTGCATTTCCTTCATGAATAATGTCAACTATCTTTTCATGTGTTTATAGGCCATTTAAACACTATTGCTGGGGGGAGGGAGCAATTTCTATGCGAGTATTTATCCATTTTATTTTTTAAAAAATGAATTGGCTGTCTTTTTGTTGTAGAGCTAATGCATTTGGCAGCATGACGAGCAACTCTTTGGTAGGCTAGCACTGTAGGATGGAAATAGTAAGGAGCAGAAATAAGACTACTTTCATGTGAACCTAGGCCTCCAGCAAACCTAGACTGAACGCTTGCTCTGTCACTCAGGAAGTAGATGAACTCAGGCAAGCGCCACTGTCTCCATACTGGCAATATTAAGACTGATCTTTTAGGATCTTATGCAAATTAAATGAGATAGTATATACAAAGTTACTGGCACAGAGCCCGGCATGATTGCAAGTAGACATCTGGCTTAAATATTCAGCGTGTTATTATGGTTGGCACCAGGAAGCAAGGGAACCTGTGGACTCAGTCCTAAGTGACCAGATACCAAGAATCCAAACACATTCTTGATAGAATGACCCTTCTGTTACCTCCCCAGTGAAAGGACCTAAAGCATCAACCTATTGGCTCATGTCACCAGATAGTAGCAGCCAGAGCTGACTCCAATAAAACTCAACTTGGAGTGGGATCTCGAGGCAGCATTTCAATCAAAAGTTTATAGGCTTCTTCTATTAAGCCATTCAAGCAGTCACTTGATAAATATGTACTGAGCATCCCCTCTGTGCCAGAGGCATGGAAATAAAGAAAATATAGAGCCTGCCCTCGAGGAAAAGTCTAGAAGAGATGAGAAATGAAAGATGAACCATCTTATCACTGCCCTGGAGGCAGAGGCCCTGTAACAGGTTAGGTTTAAATGGTCATTAATAGAGAACTCGTCAAGTAGAGAAATGTGTCAACCCTTTTGAGTAAATATGTTAAACAAACAAACATTTGCAGAAAACAATCTTGTGATTATTTTCTTATGAAGAATCACCAGTTTCACTTTGGATCTGTGGTTTAGGAAGCATGGAATTTTGACTCCATGAGAAGATCATAAGAGAAGTATTGAAGAAGTATCAAGGCACTGTAATTGCTTTTTGGTGTGATTTTTATTTCTTCTCTTTTCTTTAGTTAACGCATATAAAGTAAATGATAAAAGGAAGCTATGTAAACTTGCAATTCAGAAACATCAACTGCCTTTAATTTATTTTGAGGGATAGATCAATGAATACAGAAAAGTCTGGTTGATTTGCTAGCATGTAACTTGTGTACAATAAAGTTTTAAAGCATTTCCCACTTGTATTTAGTATGTTTTTTTTTTTTTTAGGTATTTTCAGTACGTTTAGCATTTGTCATTAGCGATCAAGAAAATACTCAGACACCCATTCCTATCATCGCTTCCTGAGCCTCTGCACACAGAAAGTTAAAAGTAAATTTGAGTTGTTTGTTTAAACAGCTGGTAGCCAGGTACAGCACCATGCACTGTATTCTAAACTACATTATTTCTGTCTACTGCGGTTCCCCTTCCTGGGTCTAATGGATATTGTCATTATTACTATAACATTTTGGTACATTTGAATACAATAGTGGTTCAAGCTGAGAACAGTTTTATATACCACTTTTCCTCCTGTCTCTCCTCTCCCCTGTCTCCTCCTCCTCTCTCCCCATGAACAGCCTGCCTTCAGTTGCCAAGGCCAGACATTAAAAACATTTCAGACTTAAAAGGTTAAGATCTAAGGGCTGCTGATTTTATCTGGGCTTTTAACTAACACAGGCAGGTGGATTAAAGATATGTGTACAATCCTTACTCTAGACACTTGGGTAAATACGCACAAGGGCTGGGGCAGCCGAGAAAGCAATCTGAAGTTATTGTCTATTAATTCCAAAGTGGAGATTAAAGAAATCAGTAGTGTAAATATCAAAAAGGATTTCCACTTACATATAAGAACGTTACTCAAGCAGTCTGGTGTTCAAATTTATATGAAGACTTTTTTGCTATAAGAAAAGTGTGAATTTGGCTTTTTTTTTTTTTTACTTGAAATCTGCATATTTTTTGTCTCTCTTTGTCTTCAAACAAGGTGCCAACTCAACCACGAATTCTGTTCGCATGATAGTAATTTGTGCTGCCTAGAGTTTCCATGTAGTTTTATCCTCAGTTAAAAAAAAAAATGGATTTGCCAGAATTATAATGTAGAGCTAAATTTTATTTCTTTTATTTTTTGGTCTTTTCCTTATGTAACATTTCCTAGAAATGCCAAAATATGGATGAGGGAAGCTGTGGATCAAGTTCAAGCATTTCTAACTTTAGACAGTGTAAAATCCCCATACAGGGCCGCAGACATCCCTCTGAGTTTCAGAATCCAGGCTGAAGTTATGCCACCCTTGCACCACCACAAATGAGTACCATCTGAGAGCTGAAGAACTTAAACATGAATCTAGTGGTTTTTCCACCCTGCTGCAATCGATGTTCCAAAGCTGTGCTTCAGGGGGAAATGTCAATTAAAATGCAGGTGCCCCAATTTCAACAGAAGTCATCAAGAATCACCATTAGCTTTTATGATACTATACCTGTGTTTAAAACACACACACAAGCGCACACGGCTTTTCCATCAGCCCAGATGTGCAGGGAAAAATGTTGGAAAAGAGTTTTAGAATTGTCAGGAATGGTGATAACAGATCACTTTTCCACCCTGTCCTTCAGGACATTGGTTACAAATCTTAGGCCATCTTTGGATGATGTTTCTATGCAGTCATATTGGTGTCTAGAGGAACCCACGACCTCTCCAAGGCTTCCTCCTGAATGGTTACACCAAAAAGAAGAAAGAACTATACAACAGTCTCAAAACAGCTATGAACTACAGGGTTGAGTCTATATGATACCCATACAACTAGCTTCTTACCAGGTACCTGGTCAACCAGTGAAAAATATGCATTGAACCTATTTTGGTGTGAGGAAGAAGAAAGGTCAGCGGCCATTCAAATATGGCTGACCCATTTTCATCTACAGCATAAGAAGTGAGAAGGAGAAGAAGCAGCAGTTACCCTCCAGAAGAGGTTTTGAGAAATCTTCCCATCAACGTATTACATTAGCTGAGATCAGTGTGGATAAACAGGTTACTGGTTCCCATTTTAATAAAAAAGTCTTCCCTCCTTGCTCAAAAATTAGCTGGTCATTTCTTCACATTTTAGCATGGACGATTTTCACACAAACAATTAGCATGCATTTTCCACACAATAGCTTGCTGGGATTAACTGCAGGCAGAGAAAAGAAAGTTTTGCTAAGAGTTGGTGGGGGCTAGGAAATGTTAATTTGGGGTAGAAGTACTTCAAAAAACAGGAAGTTTGGGTAAGGTGTAAAACAGGGAACTTTTCCTGTCTCAAATGCAAAAGGAGTAGGAAAAAGCCACCAGGAGGGAACAATGGAAGCCTGGAGGATAACCAGGAGAATCTAGTGATGAAACAAATGCAACTCAATTGTACTTTATCCAAAATCCAAACTTGTTTCAGATTTTGGAAAAAAATTTTTTTTGGATTTCAGAATATTTGTACATATATAATGAAATATTCTGGGGATGGGACCCAAGTCTAAATTTATTTGTCTCATGTCCACCTCCATAAAGGTAATTTCATACAATATTTTTAGTGTAGCTACATTTTGACTATGACCCAGTGCATAATATGGAAATTTCCATTTGCAGCATCAAGTCAGCGAGAAAAAATTCTTGAATTTTAGATTTTCAAATTCGGAATGTCCAACCTGTATTAAAAACCTGACCAATGTATTAATATTATAACTTTCAACTATTCACATGGAATTCAGCACACACAGTCATCATTTCAATCCACCACAAGACTACCCAGAAGGTTAACAAATTATCAGCACAGGCAGGCAAAGACATCCATCTTTTCTTTGAAGATGGTGCAGGCTGCATGGAACAGGACAAAAAGATGATTCTGGAAAACAGGAGAGACTGGTGTGCCTCAAAAGGATTCCTCTGAAAAATAAGGCCATCTTTGGCAAGCTCACCATGAATGAAACAGGTCACTGCTGAACACTGAGGAAATTACAAAGAAGTAAAGTGCCCATCTCTACCATTTTCACCTGGAAGATTGAGTCCAATTCTCACCTTTCCAAAAGAAATAGAAAAAGAAATTAAAAAAAAAAAGAGCAGTTGAAATTTCTTTGGTTTGATGTCATATCAAAAAGTATAATATTATTTGATGTTATTATCAAATATGGTTTTATTTAGATCTTATTCAGATAGATATTTATTTTTAAACTAATATAGTAAATAAATGTAGGGATGTATCTTTCCTGCCAAAAACATAATAATTATTTTTTAAAAATACATTAGGTGACTACCTTATTTTTGTACACATCTTTTTATCAAAAGCTATGTTTGTGAACCCAATTGATACCTACAGATATTTTAACACAACTACAAGTTGTTCACAAAATCTGGAATAAAAAATAACAAAAGTGCAGTAATTGTCATGTTTCTGTTGGTAATTTCCCAATTTTCCGACACAAGAAGAAACATCAAAGACTGAAAAGAAAAATACTGGGTAGAACTCAAAGGATGCTTTTTGGGTAAGTGGCTATGGAAGGCAGAAGAAAAAGAAGGGCAAAAATCAGTCGTTGTGACAAGTGATTAATAGTTCAAAGTCCTGATGGCTTTTCTATGAAGAACAGACCCAGGAGGAATGGTATGAAATAAAACAGGTATCTTCAATTAGCTTGTCCACACCCTCTTTGGGACTGTGAAGGCAAATGTTCCCAAGGTGAAAGGGCGTGACAAGCCCCAGACTCTCTCGACATCCCTAAACATTTGGGTGTCTCTGGTTTTCAGAATCAAAGCACTAGGATTCTGTTTAGTAATTATACCTCTCTCTCAGCAGCTAGCAAAGGCCTTGTTATAAAAAGACAGGCGTATGGGGGTAATACCATAGGGAATAGCTGAATGAGTCACCCTTTCTAGTCAGGTGACCCTCAAAGAAGTCTTTCAATCTTCCTCTGCCTCAACGCTCACATCTATATAATGGAAGCAGCATTACGATCTGGAATGAGGTCTATCTAGGTGTATAACGAAATCTGTGATGTATTATCTCTAGGAAGGAGCTGTCATTAGTCTGGCTTTCTTTCTCTGCTCTGGTTAGTTTCTATGTGCCCACACCTAAACAAAAACCCTGGACAGGTGTTTTGTCTATCAGCAAGCCACACTTGTGGATTCAATTTCATTGTCTTCCATGTCGAATTCTTTCCCCTCTTCTGTTTTTCCATTGTACTTTTGACGACCAAACCAGTTTTAAAGAATTTGGTGAACTAAAGGAAGACAACTTAGAAAATAAAGACGTACAGGGGCCAGCACAAATCTCAAAAAGCAAAACAAAACTTGACAACCTCTCCGAAACCCAACTCAACCTCAACGAAAAGACAGTATTTTGGAAAGCCATATTGCAAACCTCTTATTCAAAAATTAAATCTATTTCAGTATCCATATGTCAAAATCAATAGATGGTGATCGGAAAACGGTTCCAAAAATAAGGTGCTAAAAACAAACAAACAAACAAGGTGTCTTTCCAGTGCACCTGCTGGAGGGGCAGTTGCAGGCTTCCCCCTTTCCACCCTAACCTATATTTGATATGGTGTTGTTGCAGCTGTAGGACCAGGGTGGTTTATTTAAGTGGCTCCAAATGCCTGTCAGTGTGGCAACCAGCTGAATACATAAAACAGGCTCTCCAAACCCTTTATGGCCCAGGGTCAGAGTAAATGGAATAATAAAATCCAAATGCTTTTGTCTCATTTTCCATCACCCAACCCCTCCGCATAAATCTGCAGCTTCCCAGTGACCTTAGCGATCAGTGCGGGACGAGGCCGAGGTTGGAGATACATTTGGTCTGCGTCTTGGGTCTTTAAAAGCTTTTTCCAATTAATTTTAACTGGCTTCCATAAGGATCAAGTGCAGCTTCCTCCCCTCCCACCACCCTTCACTCCCACCTTTTTAACCAGCCAAGTGACAAAATGCTCTAGAGTCACCACCACAGGTATCAACCCATTAAGCTCCAAATCACAAAGACAAAACGTGATTCCAAGTCCCGAAACGCAGGAAAGAAGAAACCGTCCTTATTTGTAAATCATGTAAGAGCCTTGGTTTTTTATTTGTAGCATACCTCTTGCTGCTTATACATCTATACAAAGTGTGGAAAATATTTCTATGAACTTCTGAGAACATCCCTAATTTAAACTGGAAATCAGGATATTTGTCCTTGGAGTCAGTTGAAGAAATGTCTTGTCTCATCTTTGTGTTGGCATTTTGAGGCACAGAAGGAGAAAAACTGCCTGCTGTACCTGATAGGGTTGCCACTGTGTGATTCAGAAGATGAGAGAGAAAGAAAGGGGATGAACAGGGGTGAGTTAGGATGAGCTGAGATGGTCAGAGATGAAGGATCTGAAAACTTTGACCTCAGATCTTTTTCTGCCTCTGACCTTCGCTGCCCCCTAAAATGAGGGGAGAAATGAATAGCACCAGGAAGAAGCAAGATGGGACACGTTTGTTTTCATTCAATAGAGACGTTGAGTTTAATTCTGTATATTTTACTTGTGCTGGGTTTTGTACTAGCCATGGTGAAGGGTAGAGCCCTACCAGTTCCAGGGACTCACAGCCCTCCGGGTAAGACAACAGCTACAGAACCTGACTAGATAAGAAACACAGCTTCCGGTTTGTTGTTGTTCTTATTCTGTCTTTGAAAAAAAAAATTATAACAAAAGAAGGTGCTTGAAGAATTTTGAATCCTTTGCTCACATCACCAGCTTAGTTTCCCAGTCACTTCGAAGCCCATGGCATTAGACAGTTTGCATTCCTATTTGACCCTATTCTGTCCTCATTTCTTTCCTATTTACAAAATTTGCTTCTCCTTTCCTGTATTTGTTTCTGCCCTTTCACCATTTATGTTTCCAGAAGATACAATCAATGTATAAAAAAGGAAACCTCAACGCTAAATCAGAAAATATATTTGTCTAAAAATCCATTGCGTTTCATAAACCTACAGAACATTCGATAAGAAAGCAGCCCTATATTTCATTGGGTTTTATACCTCCTTTTCTTGTGGAGATAAAGAGGAACTGAGAAAATTGAGGTTCTATGTAAGGCCTATGTTGTCCAAGTCCATTAAAGCAGATAGTTGTTCTGGGTGTCACCTTCCCACAGTTGCCATGTTAAGGACATCATGAACTGAGTTCTGTTAACTGCCAGATTTTCCTTTTAAGAATTCTCTTTCCAGGGAATGAAGCCTAGGTCATCCCATTCCACCAGTTCTCGTGCTACAGCTAACTAACCTAGAATCACTTAAACTTAAAAAACATATAGTTGAAGCTGATATTCCCATTGTCACAGCTGTTAAACTAAATTAAAAAGGTAATTTAGCCCAAGCCTAGAACAAATATCCTTTCCCTCCACCTAAATTCAACACTATTCACACCATCTAGGTTTGTCCTGTGTAAAAATCTAGATGGGTAGAATTGAATATATAAGGTATGTCAGAGAAAAGATTTCAGCATGAAGTTTTTAAAGTTCACCAAAAGGCTTAGTTTTGTAAATTGACCCTGGAATTGTTTAATAAGGATATCTTTAAAAGGAACACTAATAATCATGCTGAAATTAAAGGATGAGACACAACACAGAGTTGAAAGTGATAGAGCAAAAAGTGTATCTAGCATACTTTGCTCCTTTCTCATGCATCCACCCAGAGCAGAATAAAACAATGGAGTGCTGTGATCCTTAAGAACAATGCATGTCTATGCACTGAGTCTACTTCATTCAGGTTCAGCATTGACAAAGGTTTTAAAAGTTTCATTGGAAAGGGATCGAGGAGTTTTTTTATTATTTTTTTAAGCAGCCATTAGATTTCTTTAATTTGTTTTCATTACTCTTTGTTAAAAATAAATTTTACTTCTTTGTCCACAGCTCATTTTGGGAGTAGAACATACCACAGTAGGAATTCAAGGCTAGCTGGATGGTGTCATGGAATGGGCAAGATGTTTCCTTGAAAATGCCAGAGTCCAAAGTCCATCAAGCAAATGTATATAGACAGAACTAAACTCAATGATCTTCAGTTTCTTTGACTACAAAAGTGAACAGTAAGAGCTTACAAGGCATCATAGGATTAAGAAAGACATGGCTAATCATCATGGAGGAAAGGTGAATTTAGTGATGGAGGACTGGGGAATTTAGCGGGAGGAGTATTGTGCTGCATCTCTGCCACATTAATTCAGTCAAAGATACAAGAAAGTAGTTACTCTACCAAGGAAAAGCACCGTCAATTTGTAACTCAGAGCAATCTAGAGAAGAGTCAACAAAATATCCTTTCTGATAACTGGCTGATTTGACTATGGTCATTGGTCCACCATTCACATTACACAGTCATAAACAAAAATCCCGTCACTTCTGAATTGGAAACAATTGAATCCTTATGGACCCTATTTACTTACTACTTTTGTTACTTTCAAAAGCCTTGGTCTGATCTCCTAATTCCTGATGTCCATCAAACTGATGTTTTTCCAGTGGAGCGTTCAGTAAATGAAGTGAAAGGAATCTATAACAACGAGCAAGATTATCCTAAATCAAACTCAGATTTTGGAAATCAAAAAACAAATGTTTTTTCCAAAACTTCAAGCATCATTTGACTATATTTTCAGCTTAGAAATAATAAGCCCTTCTTTATAGACAGAGATAATTTTATAGAGAGTCTAAGAGAGCATATATCTCTCTTAGCGTGTAACTCTGCACTTGTTCACTAAATGCTTATATTCCAATTCTTTGAAAAGAAGATATTTAAACAAATTTCCTTCCTTTGAGGGACTGAATAACCCAATCTAAGTCAAGCTAAGAGTTCATTGTGGTATAGTCATTTCTATCCTCCTTATGTCTTGGGACCACAACCAACAAGGAAAATAGCTTGATCGTATCCAAGAGGGCTCTTGTGTTCATGGCAGATCAAAACCTAACTAGAAGCTATCCACCAACAAGAACCTTCTCAATCAGAGCTCATCCAACAGGTTTACTGTTAAGTCTGGTGGGTTGTCTTTGAGTATCATTGCCTCTGGCCTTTCCTCTGTGACTCCGTAGTTGCTATCACTTGGAGCCACTAGGTACCTCCTTGCTACAATTACACAGTCTCATTGCTTGTTTACTTCTCCTGTGCACCATTCTGAACTGGAAGAACAGAGGCCATGCTCTTGCCAGGATCTAAAACATAGGCATCCAGTAAATGCGAAATATATTTTTTTAAAAAAAAAAAGGTAATGAGTGTCCCTGAGATCTCAGACTTAAGAGGGAAAACAGAAAGTCTATCCAATTTCATCCTGGAATGTAAGCTCCAATAGTTAAATGCTTTCTTTGTCTGTGCTCCTAGCAGTGCCTGTCATAACACACAGGCTCCATAACTATCCAATTAGGCTTTGGGGATTTAAAAAAAGTACAGGCATAAGGAAGTGTACAGAGGCAGGGTAAAAGGAATGCAACACCTTCTAACACCTTGCTGAAGAGCAGTTGACAGCCAGGATGTTATGTCAGAAAGAAGATCAACATGTGGTTATTACACTGTGGATAGATCCATTTCAGCAAAGACATCAGCATCCAGACTCCAAAGATACAGGTCTGACCATTCCAGCTGTAGAAAAAAGAAAAAACACAAACCAATGAACCAAAGCCCATAAGGGTTTTGGAAGCAGGCAGACATGATTTCAATCACATTAGCACATCGTGAGAGACCTGTACTTAACCTCTCTCATTCTCCTTTACTTCTTTTTTATTAATCCACGAATTGGTAACAGTAAGAGGCTTCTTAATAAGGCACCTCAGAAAGAATGAGATAAGGCTGGTAATGAACTTGATAGGGAAAAGAGCTTCAATATTATTATAGTTTTTAAGGGAAGCATAGATAAAATATGCACACAGGTGGGACATTGGCAATAGAAATGTGCCTCACAAAACCATCTTCAGTCATAGAGGACAGTATACTATGTGACTGTGGAGACCATAGTCTTTGATAAAGCCCTCACATACAGGCATCAATATTCTTTTTTCTGAAATCCTAACTTTTTCCAAAGAAACCAACTATAATATTAAATGTTGAAGACCTTGGTCTGAAATGGAGAAAATACATTTGGATCTTGAGAAACTAAAAAAAAAAAAAAATTAGGAGTTTTTAAACTAGTATCTGATTTATTGATATATTTGAACAATAAAATATCTGAATTACTATATATGTCTAACCCAAGGTAATATCAATTTTATGAGATAATAATATTTGACATGATAAAAAAGCAAGGGTAGTTATTTAATGTGCTAAAAGAAAAAATGCTGACAATTAAGTTACACATGCTATCAGTAAAATGCATCTTTCAAAGACATTAAAATGTGAGCAAAATGTTCAATGAAATACAGAATTTAGAAATCACAGTTTGGAAAGAAAATGCAAAGCATTTCGTAAGTACAATAGTTTTGAAGCCATCTTTGGTTGTATGTGTGTGTAATTCTAGGGTCACAGTCAGAACCTCTTCTGCAGTATTTGAGTTCTTGATAATTGTCACTTTTCTTCATAGTACAAACACAAATATAAAACTTTCTTCAAGGTTTTTGCCTTGCCTTCTAAATGTAAAAATTCTTATGACGTCCAATGGGCAAGAACCTTGACATTCCAGCCAAGTAAGTCGTGGAACATAATCTCCTTTCTTTTCTTTTGACTTGCAATCTATGTTGCCCAGGCTGGCCTTGAACTCTTGTATTTAAGCCATACTCCTTCTTATTCTCCCAAATAGCTGTAACTATAGATGTGAACCACTGCACCTGCAATGCAATCTTAATGGTCCAATTTGGAGCCCCCTTCCCCACATCATGGTTGTGATACATATTAATGGTAACAGTTTTAGTAAAAATGAGACCTAAAATTGCTTCTAAATGTACAACTCTGCAAAGGGCTACGGGACAGGACACTGATAGTGTTTGGATCACTTGCACTAAAATTAAAATTTTTAGGTTCCAACACTTAATTTTATGTGTGGCACAGCAAAGTTTAAATAGATAACACAATCTTCAAAGTGGCCATTGCCTCCCAGGCCAGCATGTGTGTGTGTGTGGGGGGGTGTACTTGCATTTCCTCCTTTAATTGATTTTATATGTCTCCAACTAGCATCATAGAGATCCAGTAATGTCTTGAAGTTTCACGATGTTCATAGCTTGCAAATCTTTACCACTTTTTACCTTTCCTTTTGACCGATACATTTAGGATAAAAGAAAAAAAAACATCTGTCAGCAAATGTTTGATTGTGGACAGTGGCTTCATTTTACTGATCATTTATTAATTACATTTGTGTTTATTTGGGAGAATTTAGAATGAAAATTGAGTTTTAAGCCACATAGATAAAGGGCCCATGCAAAGTTCCTTGTGATTTCCTATCACATACCTGTTTTATCTTAGCATAACCTGCTGGATCCATGAAAGCCTCTGTGAATTTCAGTATCTCACAGAAGGTAACTAATACTGGGTGCTTATCATATATCAAACATTTTACATACATGATCTCAGGTACATCTTCCCAATAAACCTGTGGGGTTGGTGTAATTAACCTTATTTGCAGAAAAGAATACTAAAACAGAAAGACATTCATTAACTCAGAGAAGTTGAGTAATTTTTTCCCCAGGTTTCTCAATTAGGCTGTAGCAAAGTTAGGTCTGAAACTCTACACCTCAGTGATTTTAAACCTGTGCTCTTTCTGTTAGCAAGAACTAATCATCCTAAAATCCATTGTATATGAGGGTCGGCACTGGACTCTCTTTATCATATCTCCTCAAGCTCACTTCAGAGAAGTAAGGAAGCTTGAAAGCCTTAACTATCCCAATGGGAAAGCCCAGAAAGAGAAAATACTGACATGCCTATGCCTTCATTCTAGCAACAGATTTGCTTCAGAAGTGGCATTCTAACATTCTACAAAAGCGATGAGCTCACGTGCCTCCATAAATTGTTCTGTACTCCTCACTGACACTATTCCTCACTCAGTCAAGATCAGCCTATTACCATGTACAAGTCCCTTGGCAAGTGTATATTACATTGATTTCACATTAAAGTTGAAAAAGGGTCTGCTCAAATTAAAATAATTACAGTGACATTTTTCTTATTTTTACATAGCAATTGCTTAACAAAAAAATCACAGAAGATGAGCATTTGGTTGTTGCTGGAAAGAGGTAGTTTCTTATTCAGAAAAGTTCCTTCAGTGTGGACCGACTATATGGTGAAAAAAAAAGAAAATCAACCACAGAGGAAACTTAAATGTGTGTGCCTAAGTGAAAAAAACAACCTGAACAGATTATTTCTGTTACTGTGTGATTTCAACAATATGACATCTGAAAGAGGCAAAAGTATGGAGACAGTAGAGTCTAGTGGTATGTCAGAGGTTGAATGTGGAGGAAGAAAGACTAGGCAGAGCACGGAGGGCTTTTAGCACAAACTATGCTGAATGATATTGTAATATGGACACATGATATTGACATTTGTTCCAACAACCAAGAGTAATTCCTCATGGAAGCAATAGCCTTTGAGAGATATTGTGTGAATATAGGTCCATTAACTGTAACAAATATACCACTTGGATAAGGGATTTGATAGTACCAAAATTTGTACATGTGGGAAGAGGGTACAGTAAATTCCTGTCTATGGATATGTGGTTCCAAGGAGACCACCACTGAGGAAAACCCAAGCTCAGGATGCATAGAGTTTAATACTATAATGTGTATGCTTGATTCTTTTTTCCCATCCCACCACCTAACTTAGGCTAAATGCATACTGCCTTTCAATAAATCTCAAATTTTCACTTGATCACTTAAATTAAGCCCATTATGTGCCCTTTTTGGCCTGGAAAGTATTATCATAACTTTACTTTGGGGACATTATTTGCTTTTGGGGAGGCAGAATTTGACAAGATTAAGGGCAGGAAGACAGTAAGTGGGGAACACAACAATTTAAACATGACTGACAATAATGCTGGACCAACTGAGAAATCCTTAGTATCAACTGAACTGCGTAATGTGTGTTCAAATTTTTTGACTGCACTTGGTGAGATCTATGTGTAATAAAACCATGAATAAGGTGTGAAAAAGGCATATGAATGGAAACCGTTTCACTCAGTCTTGCTGTGCTAAAAATAATGTATTAATTTAAAAATATTAAATTCAAGACTTTTTTATTTGGTAGAGCTGGGTTTGAACTCAGGGTCTTGCTTGTGCTAGGCAAGCAGTCTACCACTTGAGCCACATCTCCAGCCTTTTTCTGCTTTAGTTATTTTTCAGGTAGGGTCTCTCATTTTTGCCCCAGCAGGCTTAGACCACAATTCTCCTGCCTCTGCCTCCCAAGTGGCTGGTGTGACACTTACAAATCACCATGGCTAGCTTATTTGTTGAGATAAGATTTCAATAACTTTTTGCCCTGGCTGGCCCTAAATCATGATCTCCCAATCACTGGTTTCTGAGTAGCTGGGATTGCAGATATAGCACCATGTTCTGCCAAATTGAAGAATTCTTTTTCTTATTTCACTAAGATAAAAGTGAAGAACTTTTTTTTTTTTTTGAGGTAAAGCTTTTTGAGATAAAGTTTGAGGCCCAGGCTGGCCTCAAACTCGGGATCTTCCCCCCAAATGCTAGGATTGCAGATGAGCACCACTGTGCCCAGCCTAGGAAGAAATTGTTTACAGACAAAAAGAGACAACTTTGGTGATGGAAAAATTTCCCATTACCTAATTGCTCCTGGGTAAGGAATGGCTTGTGAGCCCCTAAATATAAATGTTCCCCCAAGTCAGGGTGCCTGCTGCCAATCTGTAACACAAACCATTATGGTTTTGGCATTGTAATGACTCTTCAGCTGCTGTGTCAGAAGGCAGTGATGGGGAGGGTTTCTAGAAGCTGCATCTGGAGCATGTGGCTGCCTAGATCAGGAGTATTGATTGTTTGACATCACAGCAAGGGGCCAAACATCTGGTCAGAGCCCCTGTTGAGGTTGGGAAACACAAGATGAGACAGATGAAGGGAAAATGGGGAGGAGGCCAGGAGAAATATGAGGAGAGAAGATTTGCTGAAAGTTGAAGTTTAACTTCCTACCAGTAGTCTTGAATACTGCATCCCAACCTCAGCACTCAGGAAGAAAATCTGCTTATGACTCACGGAACATGGAGAGAGGACGGAGGTCCTGAACAAAGGCAGCACTCTACAGAGCCTATGTAAGCAGGTTTGATGAAGAGCCTTTTTCCTCCAGCACATTGAAGTTTTATTAGCCCGCCCCCAGATGCTTCTCCTTAAGACAGATTAATATCAAGTTCATTGTTCCACTTGAGACTCAGGAATGAGAATGGTGGTGTGAGAGCCAAACACATGTGAAGAGTTTGAAAGGCCCAGTAGGAAATCTCCTCTGCAAATAATTTATGAGTAAGCTCTGTTCTTCTTTGTGTTGGTCACCTTCCACATGCCAGATCAGATAGGAGAAGCTGGGAGCCTCTGTCCCCTGAAAAATCGTGAACATGAGTTTATTGTTCAGAGGAACCCAATGTGGACTACAAAAGGCAATCCACTTCACTTGGGCTGAACTGTTCTTGGTAAGACGGTCTTTCTCTGACTCAGAATATCAGTTAGCCAGACTTAAGTGTATGCCTAGAAAGAGGGGAGAGATTTCTATGAAGAAATCCTAAGTAGGGGGCTAATGGCCTCCAAATGATGAGCTCCAGCTGATTATTATAAAATGGACACCAGTCTGCATGACAACAGGTGGTGGGGATTGTAGAAAATCCCAAAAGGCAACTCCTGTTCTCAATTATCAGGAAAAGGCCATTCTGGAGCTGAAATAACTATAAATGGTGGCCATTTAAACTACACTTGTCCCCTCAAATGACAGAATGCATCTATGAAAAATGCCAAGGAGTACAGACACCACTCCTAAACCAAGCTCTCCAGGAATTAGGGTTACAATTCCTGGATTTAAAGGCATTAGAATGACAGACTTACCCTTAAATCCTATCTTGAAATAACACAAAGGACTCAGACTCTCTCCCTATGTCCTCCTTTCCAAATAGAATGACTCACCATGGCATAAGTTGTTAGCAAGCAGACCTTGAAACCAAATTCCCAGGTAGAAATATTGGTACTACAGTAACAGCGAGCACAATGCAAACCTAGCTTTGCAGCACTCTCAGGACATCACTGGGAATGTTCCCAGGAACCACTGGTGATGGAGTGGAGCATTTTCCATTTGGAAGGGTAATTTTTATTATTATTACAGACTTTTGTCAGTAATACAGAAATTGGGGGGAGAAAAAAAAAGGACTAATCACAAACGCTATTTACCAAACCACATTAGTCAAAATACTGCATTTTAAAACCCCTTAAGTTGTTATACATCATCATATAAGTCATCGCCAAGTAGTAATACAAATTCTTGAGAGTTATGTTGACATGGAATTTGTCAGCCGAAGTACTGGAAAATTTACCTCTACTCATATATCTGTAGTCATATCCTCCAAAGAAATTAACATATCATAATGCTAATATTTCAAGGTAATGTTTTCTCATGAGGATGCCATATTTTATCCGTTAATATCATCTGCAAAAAAACCTATTCAATTACAGTATCAAGCTGTATATGATTAATATTGATATCAGCACAGGAACGGTGACTTTGTAAGGCATGAGAGTCTTAAAGTTAACTCTGCTGTGAACCTGGGATAAGAAATGAATTCCCTTCTTCTAAATAACAAAAATGTAGTGAATTTGGAATGTAGATAAAAAGTGATATTAACAGAGCCAGTGAGAGTCAGCCATTTTTAGTACAAGTTTCAAAGCTTTGCAATTATAGTCTTAAGAACAGGATTGGGGTGCAGGTACCCTGAAGATCCTAAGTGGGACAGGACAGAGAGGAAAGCAGACAGGAGTCCTATGGAAATGCATGAAGAAAAAAAGTGTACAGAGATTAGTTGGCTAAAAGTCTTCATAAAATATTTGATATTCTGGATGATTAAAATAGAAATATCCATGTTTCTTTTCCTGGTTGCCTGTTCCCTTCACTTTTGTCACTGCTTTTTTTCTCAATGACATTGTGACTCTTTCTTTTTTTTTTTTTTTATTTTCCTTTATTCATACATGCATATGATGTTTGGGTCATTTCTTCCCCCTTCCCCCTGCCCCCTCCCTTACCTACCCTCCCCCCTCCCTCTCCCTCCCCACCCCCTCGCTACCAGACAGAAACTATTCTGCCCTTATCTCTAATTTTGTTGAAGAGAGAGTATAAGCAATAATAGGAAGGACCAAGGGTTTTTGCTAGTTGAGATAAGGATAGCTGTACAGGGAGTTGACTCGCAATGATTTCCTGTGCATGTGTGTTACCTTCTAGGTTAATTCTTCTTGAACTAACCTTTTCTCTAGTTCCTGGTCCCCTTCTCCTATTGGCCTCTGTCACTTTAAAGTATCTGCATTAGTTTCTCTGCATTAAGGGCAACAAATGCTATCTAGTTTTTTGGGTGTCTTACCTATCCTCACCCCTCCCTTGTGTGCTCTCGCTTTATCATGTGATCAAAGTCCAATCCCCTTGTTGTGTTTGCCCTTGATCTAATGTCCACATATGAAGGAGAACATATGATTTTTGGTCTTTTAGGCCAGGCTAACCTCACTCAGAATGATGTTCTCCAGTTCCATCCATTTACTTGCGAATGATAACATATTATTCTTCTTTATGGCTGCATAAAATGCCATTGTGTATAAATACCACATTTTCTTAATCCATTCGTCAGTACTGGGGCATCTTGGCTGTTTCCATAACTTGGCTATTGTGAATAGTGCTGCAATAAACATGGGTGTGCAAGTGCCTCTGGAGTAACCTGTGACACTGTGACTCTTTCATATCCTCCATCTTTATCTCTTAAGTCGTATCATTTGCTCTGTGACTTGGACTGACTTTATACTTCAAGCTTTCTCTCCCAACTCAAAAAATCACTCCTGAAACCTGACCTCTTTAGAGGGGCTTCCTGACTACATTGAAGCTTGTCAGACACACTTCTTCCTACACATAAATCCGTGTCTCCTTCTTTTTTATTTTTTAAAATTTTTTATTCATGTATTCACATGTGCATACACTGTTTGGGCCATTTCTCCCACTTGCCCCCCACTCCCTCCCTCTCCCTCCACCCCCCCCCCTGCTTCCAGGCAGAACCTGTTTTGCCCTTATCACTAATTTTGTTGAAGAGAAGACAAAAGCAATAACAAGAAAGACAAAGCGTTTTTGCTAGTTGAGATAAGGCTAGCTATACAGAGAGATTCGTAGCATTGCTTCCATGTACAAATATATTACAACCCATTCATTTCTACCTGACCTTTTCACTAGTTGTTGATCCCCTTCCCATATTGACCTCTGTCACTTTAAGGTTTCTGTATTAATTCCTCTGCAGTGGAGACATCAAACACTTTCATGTTTTGGGTTTCCTACTTATCCCCATACCTCTTGTATGTGCTCTCCCCTTAGCATGTGTCTCCTTCTTCAACCTCTTGCATTCACTTATAAATTTGCTTGACAGTAACTTAAATTCATCCCAGAAGTAGAAGTACATATCCATGGATTCAGAGTCCTGATCTAAAGCAATTGAGAAGGTTTGTCACTGGGAGAACCAGAAGGCTCTGCTTTACTTTATAACTACTGACAGTTGCCATTAACAGTAACTGGCTGTCTTGCACACCCTTGACATTGGTCTTAAAACAGATCAAGCTTGGGAATGTGACCTCCACAATCTTGATTTTGAACAAAAAGTTATAAGCTACTTCTCTATTATGGGTGTGTCTGGGGCCTTATCAGAGCTATCAGAATTAGGAAATAATGTTCATTATCTTAATATTTAATTGAAAGCTGATGCTATAAACTCAGATGACGTCTAGGCCCAGGTAGTTCAGTGTGCTACACAGTGAGGATTGCTGTAACTTTTTTAAGATCCACTTTGGAATGGCACAGTATTGTGATTTTTTTTTCTGAAAATAAAAGTCTAAATCTGGAATTTATATATAACCTCCCAACTAAATATTGGATATTTGCTATGACTTAAACCACACATCTCTGGACCTAGTCTATAGGGTATAAGCGATAGAGTTTTCACTAAGACTTGTATGTAGCTCAGTGGTAGAGCACTTGCCCAGCATCTACGAGACTCTGGTATCAATCACCAACACTGCCAAAGAAGAGTTCACACCTTACTCCCTGTTCTTCCCCATCTCTCTGAGTGCTGGCAGGCATAGATCAGGGTAAAATTGGTGGACAGAATATAAAGCAATTTAGGCTGAAATAATCTCTGCCCATAATCTATATCAATGTCTCCCAAAGTGTCTTCAAAGAAATACCACTTACACCAACCACAAACAGGTGTTTCTTGAACCCCTCCCCAAATTCTATTGTCAAATAAGGCCTAGAAAAGTTGACTAAAGCAGCAATAAGGTGATTAAATTAATTAGTCAATTAAAAGATCCAGAATTACTGAGTGAGACATTTAGTAAATCTTCTCCCTAAAAAACACTAATAAAGCTGCCAAAATTATCAAAAACAATCATTCCAGTACTTTGGAAATCAGTCAAAGAAATGTAACAAATTAAGAAACATTTTTAAAAGAAAAACTCCTAAAACCCAGGTAAGAATTTACCTTAGTAAATGTTTTTTTGCATAGTCTGCTTGTTGTCCCCCCAAATCCCCCCGACACACACACACCTCAACTCTGTAAACGGTGATTCTATAGTTTCACTGACAAAGAAGCCTGACTGGGAGTGCAACCTAGAAAATCACCACATGTAGAGATTCTACTGTCAAATAAAGGGAGAAGAGTAGTGCTATAGGTATCCTGAGGGTGCATTCTAGTGGACATAAGCAATAAAATGTTGCCAGAAATTTACCAGGAAAATCTGGGGATAAGACAGGCATAGTGAGATGTAGTCCATCAGTACTTCCCAGGACTTCCTAGTCTGCAAGTTTGCCCATCTACTCAAGGTTGTACACACTCTTAAGAAATACCACAGATGGTAGTAGTCAAAACCACATCTTTGGCTGAATGGGAAGGCTTATGTTGGCATGGATAAGATACAGATAAAGAAAGTTGACTGAACTTTTGGTGAATTTGTTAACTCCACATGCAGGTGCATTGTCAAAGGGTGAAGCTCTTCCAGTTTGAGAGTTTGAGAACAAACTATGATCAATGGCTGGCTGACCAGTGAGATCTGTTGCTTCAGATCACCCTTCAGAAAACCAGGATTATAAAGGAAAACAGTTTTTTTTAAATATATAACTCAGCACAAGGAACAGGAGTCATACACAGTATGAAAAAGTGAAATCAGCACAGTTATTTCTAGAAAAATCACCAAATGAACAAATAGTAGCGACAGCAATCCTGAGATAGGAGGATGGCCAGAATTCTGAGTTGCTAAGCTGTATTTTCTATGCTTATTTCTAAGACATGCAAAGAAACATTAAATTAATTCACATATGAAGAAAAACAGTCAATAGCAATTGTCTCTGAGGCACAAGTGTCAACCTTAACATACAAAAACTTCAAAGTAGTAATTAAGAATACATTCAAATAACTAATGAAAATCATGCTTATAACATTTTAAAAGTTTCAATA
Organism: Castor canadensis; assembly: GCF_047511655.1. Classification (NCBI taxonomy): domain Eukaryota; kingdom Metazoa; phylum Chordata; class Mammalia; order Rodentia; family Castoridae; genus Castor; species Castor canadensis. The sequence continues at coordinate 33,701,066 of NC_133404.1, read as the reverse complement.
AAGAGATAAGATAAGAGAGAGAGAAAGGCATGGAGGGAGAGAGAGAGAGAGAGAAAGAGAGAGAGAGAGAGAAAATGGGAATTTGAGAGCTGAAAAATTTCATAATTGAAATGAAAAATTTGCTAGAGGATTCAGTAGCTGACCTTACCTGAAAAATACAAGAACAAGTAAACAAAAAAGATATATCAATGAAAACGATCTAATTGCAGAACAGAAATTCATAAAGCCTCAGAGACCTGTAGGATATCAACAACCTATTAACATGTATTTAATAGAAGGTCCAGAATGGGAAAAGAGTGAAAACACAAAGAAGATATGGGAAAAAAGCTCCCTAAATTGAATGAATATGGAGAACACAGAGTAGTTTTAGGGTAGTGAAATAATTCTATATGAAAACATAATGATGGATACATGATACATGCATTTTTTGAGGTGTACAATGCAGAACACAAGGAAGAATTGTAAACTACAGACTTTGGGTGACGATTAAGTGTCAATGTGGGATCATTGATTATCACAATAAGGTGGTCTGCTAATATGGGGCAGGCTGTGTTCACGTAGAAGTTTAGAAGGAATATATAAATTCTGTTATTCCTGTTCAATTTTGCTGTGAACCCAAAAATGCTCTAAAAAGAGTCTATAAAAACTTTTCCAAATTTGATGAATGACATTATGCAGACATCCAAGAGGCTCAACATATTCCAAGCAGTATAAGGACAAAGAGATTCCTATCTAAGTATATCATAGTCCAATGTTTAATCAAAATGAAAATTTCCAAAACAGAAAAAGAAGAAAACAGGACTTATCCATGTAAAGCGCTTACAGAAAACAAATAGCAAAATGATAGAAGTCAATTCAATTATACCAACAATTACATTAAATATAAATGAGTTAGTACAGGGATGTGACTCAAGTGGTAAAGTATCTGCTTAGAAAGCTCAAAGCCCTAAGTGCACATCCCAGTATCACCCCAAATTTAAATGAGATGAACCCTCCAATAATAAATATGAGATCACAACATTGGATTAACAGCAACATCAAACCATATGTTGTCTGAAACACACACATTTAAAAAAAATTTCTCTCTTTTTCCCTGATATTCTTTATCTTTTGTTAGGAATTGGTTGGCTTTTGTTAGCACATGAGAATTAGGTAATAACTCATAGTATTTACCTCATTCAATTTTGGAAAATAATTAATAACTCCTGTGTGTTTTAGAAATTGGAAATCTGGGTGTAACATTCAACTCAGGACTATTTATAGACAGCAATAAAGCAAGAAAATCAAGGTTAGAGGTAGATGGGGACATGGCAGGGAAAGAAACAAAGAACTCAAAGGATCAGAACTCTAGAGATGGGGAGAACAAAAAAAAGAGAAAATGGTACTTCTTCCACTATGTGTGTATGTGTGTATGTATTTGTGTGTGTGTGGTGTGTGTGTGTATTTTCAAGGAATGCAAACCTTGGGAGTTGAAAATGCTGGCAAAAACTTCAGGGTACCCTTTTTGGACATTTTTCCCCTCTAAGATTTCTGTTATATTCATGAAAAAAAATTGGGGCATATAAGTATGTTTTGTGGGTAAGGTACTTTTCAATTTTCTTTTTCTAAAAGAGACATATTTTATAGTCAAAGATACAAAAAAGTTAAAAATAAAAGTAAGGAAATATATGTCATGTAAACTGTAACAGGAATGGCAATACCAAATGAAATGCAATATCAGCTGGAAGATACATTAAGACAAAAAAAATTGCTCGAGAAAAAGAATTTACCTAATGATCAGCTATGGTAATTTAATCAAGATATAAAAGTCACTAAAAAGACATAGAGATTATAATCATTGTGTTATATATTAATGCAATATATAATAATATATTATGTAATGCATTGTTACCTATTTTATTTCATGCATGATGGATTGTGCATGCAATCCCAGCAAAAATGTGAAACCCTATAGGAATACCACTAAAGCAAAAAAGAGCCGGGGTCGTGACTTAAGTGGTAGAGCACTTGTCTAGCAGAAGTGAGACCCTGAATTCAAACCCACTATTGCCAAAAAAAAGAAAAAGAACAACTGGGCCAAAACTCAACAGAGTACAAAGATACACAAGATTTCAACTCCACTGCCAACTAATCTTGCCTAATTGTTATCTATAGAATGCTATACTCAATGTTAGTAGGCTCACATTGGTTTTAACTTCCATCTTGGAACATTCACCAACATAGACAATGTGGCAGATTAAACAAATCTTGATTAAATTTAGGCAGAATGAAACCATGCAAAATGTATTCTCTGTCCACAATGAAATTTAAGTAAAAGTAAACAACAAAAGGAAACATAAAAGAGTCTCCAAATATTTGGATATCAGAGACATGCTTTCAAACAATCCACAGGTTAAAAATAAATCAAAAAGGAAATCAGAAAATATTTTGAATGAATGAAAATGACAACACAACATATCAGAATATGTGAGAAGCAGCTAACATGGTGCTTAGAGAAAAGTTTATAGCTTTTAAATTCCTGTGCTAGAAAAAAAATAAAGATGACCAATCAATACCCCTAAGCTAACTTTGCAACCACCTAGAAAAAAGATTAGCATACTAAATTCAAAACCAACAGAAAGAAGGAAATTATAAAGACTAAAGTAGAAATCAATGAAATAGGAGAAGTTAAAATAAAAAGCAACAAAGTTGATTATTTGAAAAGATCAACAAAATTGACAATTTTTAAACTAGAATGTGCAACAACAACAACAACAACAAAAGAAACAAAAATCTGAAATCAAAGAGAACCATCATCGCCTTTCCTGGAAAAGTTAAAAGGATTAAAAGGGCATACTTTCATGAACTTTATGCAAACAAAATTTAAATGAAAAGAACAAATCCCTATGTAGACACAAATACCCCAAATTATTTCCAGAAAGAAATAGAAACTCTGAAGAGAACTATAAAGTTACTAAGTTTGTAATTAAGATTTTTTAACCTAAAGAGAATCTCAGGTACAGAGAGCTTTACTAGTTAATTCTATCAAATATTTAAAGAAATACTACCAATCCTTCTAAATAGACATTTCACTAAAGATGATCTATGAATGGCTAATAGGTACAAGAAAAGCTGACCAATATAATTAGTTGTCTAGAAAATGCAAATTAACATCACAATGAGATATCAACACACATCAAAAAGCATAGATATCTATAGTTATAAAACAGAGTTTCCAAGCTTGTACAGAAGCTAGAAATCTCGTTCATTGTTGCCTTGAGTGTGAAGTGGTCCTACTACTGGGCAAAAACCTTGGCAACATGATGGAAAAGAATTTATTTTGAAAGATATAAATAAAATTTAAGCATAATTTCACCATATTACCCATTAATACTACATAACTCCTTCATATCTACTCAATAGAAATGTTCACACTTGTAAAGAAATTTCGATAGTAACATTACTTAGACTACCTCCAAACACTACAATTGCCCAGGACCTGATAAAAGGATAAAAAAAGATTATACAATGGAATAATATTCAGCAATCAAAGCAAATATTAAATCAAATTTAATATTTAAAATTAAATCTAAATATTTAGCAATCATGTATTTAGAACTACATGAATCTACATGGTTAAATCTCAAAACAACTAGGCTAAATGAAAAAAGCCAAACAATGAATAGGCTACATGTTATTTCATTCCATTTAATCTATTAAATATCCAGAAGGAGACAGAAATAGGCTCGGGAGGATGACTGTGTGGCTGGAAGCAAGGACTGAGTGGCTTCAAACAGGCATGAGTGATCATTTGATGATGGATAATGTTCTAAAAGTGGGCTCTGATGATTGCTTTACAACTTCATAAATTTATTAAAATCAACAAAATTGTTCACTTAAAACTTATGATGGTTATAATATGTCAATTATACCTCAATAAAACTTCTTTTTTGTGTGTGGAGGGTTGAAATCAGGGCTTCATGTCTGGATGCTCTACTACTTGAGTCACAACCCCCAGCCCTGTGTGCTTTTAGTTATTTTTCAAATAGAGTCACATGTTTTACCCTGGACCATAGAGCTAGGTTTACAGGAGTTAGCCACCACACCTGGACCTCAACAAATCTTCTTTGAAAACATCATTAAAGCAGTATAAACTTGCTGCTTTACATCGCAGAGTAAATAAGCAATATGGACTATAAATCTCTAAGAGAAAGGGTAGATTACAGACCAGCCACCAAATTTATTTGACTTGTGCAGAGAGATGTGGGTTGTTTTGTTTAGTTTTGCAGTGCTGAGGATCAAATCCAGCATGATAGGCAAGCCCTCTATCACTGAGCTACATCCCCAGCTCCTATATTTAACTTTTGAAGGTTTGGGGTTTCCCCCTTATTTTCTATTCTGTCCAGGAACTGCAGAGTAGTTCGAATTTCTGAGACGGTTCAGATATCTTCAAGAGAATACAATATTAGTACTTGTCTAGATTTTGGACTATCTACATTTTACAGGCATGTGATTGCATTGGCCAATGTGGAAGCAGTAAAATGACAGTCTCTAATTCTCTCTCCTTGCCACCAGCAACCCAGAAGCCTACTATTGAGATGTAAGGCCTTAATCTACTGGGGCCTCTGAGGAACTAGGGCAAAAAAGCACTTCTTCCTGACAATGTTTCTTGAACAAAAAGTAGAGAGAGAAATAACTTTTTTTTTTTTTTTGGCGGTATTGGGGATTGAACCCAGGGCCTTACATACACCAGGCAAGTGTTCTACCCTATTCCTAAGACTTCATTTTCTTAAGTCACTAAGATTATTGAATCCATTGCTACCACAGCATATCATAGCCTATCCTGTCCAGTACATCCTCTAAATTCACTTAAATTTTAAAAGCTACTACTGTGAGATGTTAAGCTATTTTTTTCCATCCAAGTGTACCCATTCAAACAATAGATTTACATTACTTGCAAACAAATTGTGTAGCAATTCCCTCTTCTCTCTCTCAATCTCTCTCTCTCTCCAATCTCTCTCTCTCTCTCTCTCTCACACACACACACACACACACTCGCACACTCCAGTCCATAGGTCTCTGGTTGTTTTCCATATACATATATATGTATACATATGGTTTGGCATTTGCGCAAAATAAAAGAGGAACATACATACCAAGCTCACTGGTAGCATTTTGGCATAGATTATACCTTTGGCTATAAAATTGTCCCAGATTCCCAGAGCCTGGTTATTCCAAGACAATGTGGGTCAGAGATTCCCTCTGGGTCCAGGTGGTAGGCAATAATCCTATGTTTCTAAGTCTTGCTTGGGGGAAAATAGAGCAGAGTAGATGTGGCTAATGATAGCAGCTAAGCCACACTTGAGTCAACAAAATATAAGCACAGGGAATATTGAGTAAGGTTGGACTGCCCAGGGGAGCACAGAGAGCTCACCTCTAGAGTAAAGTGAGAATAGATGCAGTACTTAGAGGTGTAACAGCACCCCAAGGGATCCACTAGTGAAATAGGCCCACATATCTACTTTGTCTGAATACACCTATGAATTCAACAGCATTTTGACATCGCCTAGTCACTTACTCTTCTGTCCAATTCAATCAAAATGGGCAAATGAGGGGTGCTTGTACTGCCTCAAATGTACCTTACTACAAGCCCCAATTGAGCTGAGCAGCAGTTATTCCTTTTGGACAGAGTAAATCTTTCTAGTCTTACCTGGTCTGCTACACTCTTGATCATATCCTGACTTGCCACTGTTGAGATCTGAGTTTAAACCCTATGGTTTAGTGGCACTGATGTGATAAAACTAGAATTGATTTCTGTGAGACCTATATGCTTCTGAAGTAGGGATTCTCAACCTAGGCAAAATTAACATTTTGATCTAGAAAATTCCTGTAGGGCTGAGCTGAATATTATGGGATATTAATAAGCATCCTCTGCTTATTAGCCAACAGTACCATGACTCTGTCCCTCAATTGTGACAACCCAAAATATTTGTAGACATTGCCAAATTTCTCCTAGGGTGGGGACGGGGGTCAGGAAGTAAAATTGAATAAAAGTTTACCTGTTTCCAGTTTTAAATAATGTGTATTTGGTTTCCTTGAGTTAAGCAAATCTTGCAGGTTATGTCTCTACAATCCCAGGTGCCTGGTAAGGTTCTGCTATGGAAGAGTCTTTGGGACATACTTAAGGTACTTAAGGTAATTTAAGGAGAAGTCCAGAGAATAGAATTCATGGATAGATTATCAGACACTTAGTAATCTGTTGAAAGAGAAGGAGTTACCTTTCTTGATAAAGCAATGGGCAAAAGAAGGTAAAGAGAAGATAAAATGAACAAAGAAAAAATTTGGATTTCTTAATTCATATATCTGTTTAACCAGTACATTTCAAAGGAGTAGAGAAAGAAAGAAGGGAGGAAGGTAAGGAGGGAGGAAGGAAAGGGAAGAGAGCAAGGAAGGAAAGAAGGAAGGGAAAGAGCAAGCTGAAAGGAAAAGAAATTATTCTTATATTCATTATAATGATTCTCTGTTAATAAACCCATTTGGGGCATATTGTAAAAATTAATTCAACTGAAATTAGATTACAAAAAGCACACTAAATATGACTTACTATGCAAAAGGCAAATTAATTAGTCTATAATATGGTATTTCCAGTAGAGTCAGTAAGTATCTGAGTGCTGTTGGTGACAGCCTTAGGTCTTTCCTTAAGGTCACACAAGTCATCACAGCATGACATTTCTAAGCTTCTGTCCTGGTCCACTGGTGCCCACTGCAATTAGCCACTTGATCTCTGGGCAGTGACACGTGGATTCATGAAGGGACTACATCATTAGGAGGAAATGCTTACTTCAGATCTGCATTCATTTATTCAGCTAACATGCATAGTTAAGCCAGTACAAAATAGTAATGGAACAGCTCCTCGAAGGTTTCGTGAAATTCTCCCTCCAAAATGAAGAAAAATGGTTTTTAATTATACACTGATGTATCAATTTACTCACTAATAATTCTAAGTAAATAACTAATAGATTCATGGAGTGTTTCAATTACTCTAATAGCTTATTGGAGCATACTACAAGTTTATTGTTTTTGTTATTCTTGTTTTTTTGTTTGTCTGTTTGTTTTTGAGACAGCTTTTCACTGTGTGGCACAGTCTCTCAAGAGCTGGGAATGCAGGAGTGAATTACCACCCTTGGTACTATGTCACCTCAGCCTCCCAAGTACTGGGACTACAGGAATGCGTTACTATACCTGGCGCTACCATATTAATACAGTAGCATTGGATTTGATTTTCTTGGGCTGATTTGAAAATGCTAATAGTATTTTCTGTTGTGTGAATCATTCACACATGGCAGAATTTTTAAATATGTCTATATTTCAGATGAAAAGACTGGAAGGAGGTTTAAGAACTCCAAGTATTTTCAATACAGATATCATGTGATAACTTCAGGTTCATAATTAATAAATTTGATCCATACTGGGTGCATTGTATTTTTTTAATCCTCAATATGACCTTATGAGTTCATTAGAGTTTGAGTATCCCTAATATGAAAGTCTCAAATCTAAAATGCTCTAGAATCTGAACCTTTTTGTACGCCAACATAATACCTTAAGTGAGAATTCTACACCTGACTTTAAGTGATGGGTCACAATGAAAACAAAGATGCACTAAAATTATTGTATGAAATTATTTTCAGGCTACATGTAGAAGGTGCACATGAAACATAAATGAATTTCATGTTTGTACTGTGTCTCAGCTCTAAGATATCTCATTATGTATATGCAAATATTCCCAAATCCAAGAATCACTGAAATCTAAAACACATCTTTTCCCAAGCATTTCAGATAAAGGATACCCAACCTGCTGTCAAACTTTTTGTCACTGTGACAAAATACCTGACAAAAACAACCTGTGGGAGGGAGGATTTATTCTGGTTTAGGGTTTCAGAGATTTCAGTCCCTCATGGCAGGGAGGGTGTGATAGGTCAGAGACGCTTACATCATGGTGGCCAGGAAAAGCACAAAAAGAGAATGCCTGCGCTAGCTGGCTCTCTCCTTTTTATTTATTTTTTGTCTTTCACTTTATCTGCCCATCCCCCAGCCTAAGAGCATGCCATCTCTTAATTAATCCTCTTTGGAAAACCCCTCATGGACACATCCAAGGTGTGCTTTACTAGGAGGTAAATGATTTGCTTATTATTTCACATAAAAGATCTAGATATAAATTCAGATTTGAATTCAAACTTGAAATCCATAACCTTTCCACTATCCACTGCCTCGGGCTTAGGAGCACACACAAATCGTGCTAACATCTATGAATTGACAAAAAGCAAGGTGCACAGCTGAAGCTACCCTTATCCCTGACCACCAGCCCTGCCAATTCTCTTTCTCAAGGTCACCTTCAACTCCTTTGAGAGCCGTCAGGGAAGGGAGCATAGTATTTGCCCTCTATAGCAACCTACCTTCCATCAGGACCACCAACCAGGAAGTACCAGCTCTAGCCTTCCAGAGGTCCTCAACCTCAGGCCTTATTTCCTGATATACAACAACCCCAAGCTTGCTACTCTAATAATGAGATCAGCTTTGCCCCTCCCCATTGCACTCATTTTAATTTCTGTGGGCAGCATATTTTATCACAGGGGAGACACGGGCTCCACCATTCTTCCCGCATCTCTCTGTTATCAGATAGTTGCCTTGTTCCCATTACTGGCTGCTTGGGGAGATGTTAACTAATTCCCTGGTTTAAATCTACAGCACTTCAAAAAACTGTTCCGTCTTCATGACCACGGTCAGGGAGCTGAGGTTAGCTCTTGAGTCCCAATGCAATCATGCACTGTCTGCTTTTCACCACTCCCAAGTTCTGAAAGTGTTTTCAAAACTCTTCTGTGTTGTCAGAATGACAGTCAACTCCAGGTAGCCAGAGCCATTCAGGTGCTGAGAAGTGCCTGCCTTGGGCAGAGCTGTTAGCGAGGAACATTTCCACTTAACGAAGAAATCCTTGTATGAACAAGGCAAAGTGGAGAGGCAGGAGTGGTCTCTTCCTCCTCCAATGCTAAGTTTATCTATCATTGATTATGTGGGACCCAAGGCTGTGATGGTGCAGAGACTCCTCAGGGAAATCCACGTGCACCCAACACCTGGATGTCAACAAAGCCACCAGTGAATATGTGTAATCTGAAATATGAGTGAACTAGAGGCTGGAGACACCTGGAAGAAAGACACGGTGCCCATTCTCAGGGAGAATGCTTTCTCAGAGGAGAGTCAAATAAGAAGATGAATAAATTACTACAACTGTGGGAAGATAGAACTGTACACAATGAAGCCCAACAATGCACACCTGGCTTTTACCTTGCGTGTGTGCATGTGTGTGTGTGTGTTCACACATGGCCAGTGTGAGTTGAAGACAAGGGAGAAAAATCAGTCTTAAATAGGTGTTAGCCATATGTAGAAGGACACTGTAGGGAAAAGCAACCTTAAATAGGCTTTAGCCACATGCAGACGGTCACTGAAGGAAAACGAATCTTAAATAAGTGTTAGCCATATGCAGAAGAGCACTGCAGGTAGTGAGAACATCACTTGTAACTAACTGCCTGGGAGTCAGAGGGCGATTCAAAAGACTTGAGTCCTTACTCTATGCTAAAAGAAGTGGGCTGGGAAACAAAAGGTCAAAGTCAGATGAGAGGAGGCAAGTCTCCAAACTATAGAATTGATATTGGAATTACCCTTCACTGAGTTTCTTAATTTGCTGTTCAGAGTATGGTGTGGGTGGTTCTCCATCTTAGAGCGGTCCTTCTAACTTCCATACAGAGGTGGATCTGAGCCAATGAGACCTACAGTAAGATTGTCTCAGTGAAGGTGTCCAAAAGAACTTTTGGAAGACTGAAGCCTAGCTTTACCCCTGTAAGTCTTACACCACAAAGGGTTCGGTGTCATATGAAGATAGTAGGGAGACATGAATGGAGGATGACAGCTGGTTTCTGTTTGGGGTAGAAAAGTGTGGATAGGGGTAAAAAGGGTGCTAACTCTTGATGGATGCCCAGAGGGTGACTTTAGAAGATTCTAGATATGCTAGTCATGAGCTTATGTGAGGTATCAGAATTTCTAGGTATAGATTTGGGAACCACAAGAATGGAGAAAGTTGCTTGCATTCTTTGCAAAAAATAGAAATCCCAGAAAGTGTATCTTCTATGTAGAGAGAACTCAAAAAAGTCTAATGTCTCAAAGGGACAGATTTTCTGCAAGACACAGAAGTCAGCAGAGGGGTGGGAGGGAGACTTTCTCAACTCTACTCCAAGGGGTCCCACAAGGCCACCTGAGTTACTTGAGTATCCCCCAAAACTCAGTCATCAAATGTGCACAATGGGGAGGTGATTACAAATACTTAACTTTCAGGCTGCATGGATTTGTAACTAGGCTATGTAAAATTCTTCATACATAATGGGTGTTCAAAGCATGCATTTGTGTGTGCATAGGGGTGTGTGTGTGTGTGTGTGTGTGTGTGTGTGTGTGTGTGTCTGTGTTGGAATGGAGAAGTCTCTTCTTTTCTCCATGGGAAACCAAGTGCTTTATTCTGACTGGTGCAAAAGGCCAGGAAGAGTAGAGAACAACAGGTCAAATTGTCTGAGCACATCTCCACTGCGGCTCATTGAGGAAGAAATGAGCAGGCCCAAAGGATTGCTAAAGATTGCCTTGCCCCAACCCTGCTCCAGAGCCTCAGGGCCCTGCAGCCCAGGCACAGTACGAGGAAGTTGCAGGGAGATTCATTTTCCTTCCCAGGCAGAAAGGAGCTCACAGATTACAGCACGTTATAAGAGGTCTATCATGTATCTCATACCTCCATCTTACAAGGAAGAACTTAGAACTTTTCCCCCTCTTGGAAATATAGACATAAAATAAAGAAAAAGAAAAAAAAAGTCTGTATCTAGAATTTATCTGATACCTTAGGGCTGTTTGTAGACCTAACAAATATAAAAGTGAATTCTCACCGAGGAGTACGGGAAGAGAGACAGAGGTGCTTCAGGTTCTCTTCAAGAGTCTTTAAAATTCAGCAATTTCAAACAGGCAGACACTGTCTCTTACACCAGCATCTGCCCTCCAAGCTTTCTTGTTGGAGCTGACAGCAGTGGCATGAGGTAAGAAGCACAAAAGATCAACTCATAAGAGGAAGTAGCTATACAAAAGAATTTTCACAAACACTTCCAGAAAAAAAATGCCTTCTTTGCTTGATGAGGCTGATCAAGATAAAAGACTCACTAAATTAGTACGGTTCCTGGAAAATGCCATAAGAGAGACAATAGATGAGGGAAAAAAGAAAGTTAAATCAAGCTTGGGTTATGCCAAATAGAGATTGTCTAATTAAACAAAGAAATAAGACAAAATTAACGTACAGGAACTTTTCTTCATACAGAAGGAAAATAAACCCTGATGGTTTACGAAGGAAAGTTTATGATAATTTTTAAAGGGAAATAAGGTGAAGGCAGAAGATTTGTTGATATCAGACAGTGGATGCATTTGCATATAGGCTAATATTTCCTCCACACCAAGCATGAAATCTGTGGCCATTATGAGAAGATAAGGCAGAGGAAGTCTTAGATACAGCTCCAAAGAGATGTAAGAAGCCAACTAAGTGGAGATTGCTCACTGTTTACCAAAATCTGTCTCCTCCTCTACTTTCCAGACATACGGATAAATTACATATGTTCCTTGGCTTGTGATGGGACTGTGTCCCAAGAAAGCCATCTGACATCCAGAATGCACTGAATATCCCTAACCTATAGAACACCCCAGTTTAGCAACACAGCACACTGTAGAGTTTGGGTCATTTCCTGTGTGATCACATCGCTGACTGGGAGCTGTAGCTACCTGCCACTATCCACTTTGTGGGAAAGACAATTGTGTACATACCACTACACTGGGGAAAAGATCATACTGAATGTTTACATTTTTATACCATCTTAAAGTAAAAAAGTTGTAAATGGAACTTTGGTAAGTCAGGGACCATTTATTTATTTCCTATGAGATGTAACTTATAGCTGCAGGGATGTAAGAAGTAACATGTACCACTTCCCAGGCTGGGCCTTGACTCATGACTTTACTGTGCTTCCATCTCTTTCCTGCCAGCTGGAACACAGATGGGGTTGTGACCAGCTCCAACTGGGCAGCTTCCCACAGAAAGAGCCTGAGTCCCTGAAGGACTATGGAGGAGAGATGTAGGATCAACCTACATCACCTATCTTCAAGCTGAATATAAGAGAGAAATTTCTATAATCTTCAAGCCACTGATTTAGATCTGCTTGTTTCTGTTTTGTTGCCTTCCCCCGAACAGGATATTAATCAACAAAAGTTTTATGTCAAACTATTGGGAAGTTACTATGTCCTTGGCCTTGGTGCAAGCACTGAGCACTCAATGCTAAATCAAACCTACTGAGAAAAAGGACTCTACATAAACAATTCACTCCTATGCAATAAGGAGAGCCTTATTCAAAAACACAGTGAAAATGAACAGAGTATGTCTTCTACTGCTTGGAAGAGGAGAAGGAATAATTGGTATTTGTTGATAGCATTTGGACTGAGCCCATAAACTGGAGAGACACTCAAGGCAGAGAAAGTGATCAGGGAATAGCAATGAGGGAATTTCATGTCATGCTCAGAAAGAGCACATATGTTTAACTAGCAGGATGAGTAGCTTATAGAGCTTAAAGGAAGAGCCATAAATACCTGTGAGGACCAAAATGTGAGAATGCTTGTTTGGACTTAACCCTGCAAGCACTTGATAAGGCCAAAATTGGATACTAGAGAGGGCATGCAGGTGAGCCAGAATGGGGAGACACTAGGGAACCCAGTAAGGTCATGTGTCAAAGCCCAGGATAGCTCCAGTAAGGGGTCTAAACAGAGAGGTACAACAAGACTGAAAAGGAAGGGGAAGCTCTGTGCAATTTTTCACAGCAGGAGTGCTCAGTACCTGACAGCAACCAACTGAATGAGGTCTGTTAAGGAACATAGCTGAGCCACCTGCTCACCTGTGTCTCTCACACTGAGTTCTAGTTGCTCTCAGGCCACTTCTTCAGAATGAATCCACTTTCCCTGTCCCTCTCTACAGATTCAATACAAGTTCCTCTTGAACAATGACGCTTGTCTCTTCTAGGCTATTTCTTCCCATCAATCCCACCATCCACCTACCCAAAATCTTCAAGGCAACCCACATTCAAATCCCCTCCTCCCTGAATATCCTGGGACATCTAGTCTTACTTTCTGAATTTCTTCCTCACCCTCCCAGTGCTGAGGGCCAACCATATTTGGCTTGAAGAATGTAAGATAACAGCTGAAAAAACAGAAAAGCATTTTCAAAGGACAGGAATCAATGATTAAAAAGGGCAAAATTCCACAAAATAGAGGTAACAGTTTGACTCTGGGGCAGTCACTAAACCTCTTCAGGCCTCATGTCTACAAAAAGAAAGGACCGTACTAGATAATTTCTAAGAATGCTTATGACCCTTACAAAACTGAAAACAAAAACAAATTATGCTAGGCCAATGAAAAAATAATTGTTGTTCAAGAATTGTGTATTACAGAGCAAATAACAACAACATCTAGATTTCAGATAGGATCAAATTAACTTTGTAAAACTACCTAACTAAATCACAAATTAAATGAGCTAAGAAATGGAAAAGTTATGTGAGTGTATGTTTTTAGGATCTAAACAAACACAATAGTTTAAGATTTGGAGTCATTTACCAGGAGTCAGTGTGGAATATGGAATTAAATTAACAATAATTGCCACTCTAAAGGAAAGAATAATAATTCTGAAAACTAGAAAGGATATATAAAATTAATACTAATAATTACAGAGGAATTACTTAATTATCTGACTTACTGAGAGAATACAATCAGATGCTATTAAATAGAATTGAACCTTATATTACTTTACTCTTACGTGTCAGTCAAACTGGATTCTTTAGAACAAAGAAGCAGTGTTGAATTAATATATTATGTAAAATGATGGTTAGCTAAAATAATTATCTGCTCTAATTAATTTAATTTATTTTATTGTAGCCTCAGTTCACAGAGGTACAGAAATTGTAAAATGTTGGGGGAGGCAGATATTATACAATAAGGTGAATGTTAAAAAAAATCATGACTTTTTCATGAACCTTACAGCAAATATACCCGTAAGATTTATGGTATAGCTGTTATAACAAAGTTCTGCAGGATGGTGAACATTTCTCAAATCTTTTGAAAATGGCTTTTGCTAAAGATTAAAAATCCTCTCTGGAGAGCTTTAAAGTATAAGTAGATAGTAATAATAACTTACAATTATTGAGTGCTACGTATCTGGCACTCTTCTAAGTGCGTTGCAAGGATTCATTAAATCATCAGTCAACAACCCTAAGAGACTGCGGTTGTAACTACACCTATTTTGTAGGTGGGGAAACTGAGTCACGGGAAGGCTAAGGATAACGCAGCTAGGATTTGAAGCTCAGTAGTCATTTCCAGAGCTCATGTTCTAACCACAATCCTTCACATGAGTCTCAATAATTTCGAATTCACTGGCCAGTCAAGAGCTTGTGTCCAACTCTTCTAATTGCTGCTAGAAAACTACAGAGTTGAGAAGAGACAGAAGCAAGGAAGGGCTTCCCATCACAAAATGCCTATACTTGAAACCTTTTGAGTAACTTCCAAAAGACCTACACTATTTAGGGATAGCAACAACTTCCAAAGATCTGGTCAGCATTTCAGACCTGACAGATTTATACCATCTACGTGAATGGTTAATTTAAAATAACCAAATATTTACAATTGCTTTGCCAGAGTTACCAGAAGTCCCTAGGTAGCCACAAGAAGACCGTCTGATTGTCCCAAAACCCAACTCCTAAGAGCTCACCAGACACATGGAAGGTGTTTATCCTGTCTTTAGGAAAGAAATGCAACTTATCCCTTATGTTTCTGGTGACAAGATAATTTATTGTCCAAATCAGGCACTTTTGAGGTGGAAAAGGGACACTATTAATAATAACTCCAAGAAGAAAAGCAGATAAAAGAAAGCTTGCTTCACACAAACTAAGACATATTGTCACACCATTTATTATTTTTATTTTTCTCTATTTTGGTGCATTATGGTTTTTAAAAGTCTGTTTTGTATCCCTTGAATGCAATTTGCATCCTTTCCATGGAGATGGAAACATGGTTATGACCATGAGTCAACTAAATATTTCTTAGTGACAGATAATGACAAAATCTCATGGCAATGAGGAAATGTCCACACTGTCTACTGAGCCTTCCAGTAAGGCTGGCATCAGATGGCTTCTGGGTCACCCTTTCAGAAGAACTGGTATTCATTGAGAGGCCACTTGAAAATAGCCTGAGACTGTGTCTGCTTATCAGAGTGGCCAGGGAGACTTATCTAGACAGTGGCCAAAAAAAAAAAAAATCATAACTTTTTTTTACAGAATCCATTAGGTTGACAATTTAGAGAAAATTTAGAACTTTAAAATCAAGGCTACACAGAGCCAGTCGGGCCATTCCATTTATTCCTTCATACACTCATTCATTCTCTTCTTAATTTACTTTTTTTGCAGAAGTACTGGGGTTTGAACTCTGGGCCTTCCACTTCCTAGGCAGGTACTATACCACTTGAACCAACCCACAGTGCTTTTTTCTTTAGTTATTTTTCCAATAGGGTCTTCTATTTATGCCCAGGCTGTTGTGGACCATCATCTTCCTATGTACAATTCCCAACTAGCTGAATAATAGGAGTGGTCCATGACACTCTGCTTTTATTGGTTGATATGGGGGGGCTCATGAATTTTTTTTGCCCAGGCTGGCTTAGAACTTCAATTCTTCCAATCTTCACCTCCCAAGGTAGCTAAGATTACAGGAATGAATCACTGTAACCTGTCTCAGTAATTTACTTTTTTATTGAAGCAAAATTTATTATATTTAGCAATCAATTCTTCCTCTTACCAATGGAAATAATCAATCTGAATTCATCATTTTGTTCACTTATTCACTGAATGGCTATGTGTCTGGATCAGTGCAAGTTGCTGTGTGAATGTATCAGTTAAAGAAGACACAGAGTTTCTATGATCATACAACTTCAAAACTAGAAAAACTAAACACTCAAAAAGTGAGGTAAATACTGTGAAACAAACTAAATAAACACAGAGATGTTGGGTTGGAAAATAACAGGAAAGATATATTTTTATTGTTTTGTTTATTCCTCAAGTATGTAGAGCATCAACTATTTACCGGTTACTCCTCCAGGGATTAAGATCACAGAGATGAACAGAACTGTGGCTCCTGCCTCAAGGGACACATCGTCAATGAGGGAGAGAACGACAACCAATAAATAAGTGATTGTGTAGGAATAGGACACAATAAAATGCACTGAAAACTGTTGAACAATACAAGGTGGGAGGAAAAGAGTAAAGAAGAGTAAGAGAGGAGGTTAGACTGATTAAAGCACACTATATTTACAAGTAAAATACCAAGACAAAGCCCACCCTGAGCAATGAATAGGCACTTTAAATGAAGTGTCTATTAAACAATGAAGGACAAAAAGGTAAAATAGGTCACGTTAGGGGAAGTGTGCTAATGGGAGACAGAGGGCAAACAAAGGTGAATATAGTTGATGTTTTCTACCCATATATAAATCATGAATATAGTTCATGATTTTCTACCCATGAATGAATATGGAACATTGAAACCTATTGAAGTTGTTTTAACAAGGGAATGGGGAAAGACAGAGAATAATGGAGAGGATGAACCAAACCAGAATACATTGGTTACATATATGGAAATGTCACAACAAAACCTTCTGTACACTATTATATACTAAGAAAATGTTTTTAAATTTTTTTAAGGAAAATTATTTTAAAGAAATAGATAAAATATTTTCAATAAATACTATCAAAGACATTAATGACCTCAAGCAGTAGAGTATGGGTCAGTAAATCCAAATCACCAGCGGGCTTTATTTGTACATAAAGTTTTATGGAAACACAGCTACAACCTATTGTTTGTGGTTTGTCTATTGCTGCTTTTACCATACAACTGCAACTGCAACACAGACCCTATGCCCACAGAATTTAAATGTTTCTTCTTTAGCCCTTTAATGAAATAAGTTGTTAACCCCTGAAAAAAAAAGAATAATAAAGGAGGACAGATGAAAAGAGAAACAAATCCTATCCAAATAGAAGAGTGAATTTTTTTTTTTTTTGCAAATATAATAGGCCAAAGAGATGGGGGAAATAGTCATAGGAATGAATGGAGAAGAGCCCCCGTCACAGAAAATCATAGGAGCAAGGTGGGAGTGAAGAGGGGAAGGGAAGGCAGCAAAGATGCCCAGGAACTGAAGGGAGGCCTGGTGTGATTCCAGTGTGGTACAGAAGTGGGGCCAGGCTTTGGAGGTGGACAGATGAGAGATTCAGGAGTCATTATGGTTTCTGAGATGACTGTATTGTATTCTGAAAGAGGTGGGGGATGAGGAGAAGTTTACTGATTCTCTTGGGCTTTAAAAAGATGACTCTGGCTGCTGTCTAGATATTGCATTTAGAAAGATGGAGACTAAGTGCTCAGAACCCAGTAGGAAGCAATTCCTGTTGTGCAGGTGATGGCTGATGGACAATTGACCAATAAAGTGAAAACTGGGTTGGAGAAATCTGTAGTATGGAAACATTGTTGCTGAGGGCTTCTATACCATCATGCTTTCAATCAAGGGAAGTATGGATTTAAGACAGCTAAGAATAATCCTTTCTATTTCTGTTCTGTTTGAAAGAAACACGCACAGCATCAAAGCTTCAGAGCTCATTGGATACTGAGCCTTGCCTGAACTTTATTGTCCACAGATTACATCCTTTCACAATTACCCTTGGTTGGATAATTCATAGTGATCACACCAGAGTTTAAAATATAGAGGGCTAGAAGGCCATGACCTCATATTGTTGTAACTCCTGTCTTTCTGTGTTCTTCCCCTAGAAAATGGAGTCACAGGTAAGAAACAGACCCATAAACTGAGGCTCAATGAGAAAGCCATATAGGGGAACATTCTGCTGTGAGCATCCATACCATCCAATCAGCTACCATCCTCAATCCATCTGTGGCCTATACTCTAAGGAGCACATAGAATGACTCTTGGAATTTTCCATTTGAGTAAAAATGACTGTCATTTATCCCTGTGCTCCTCATCATACAGAATAGATGTTTCTACTTGAGCTGTTGTTGTGGTAAACATTTGGGGTGCTGTATCTTGACAGTCTTTCCTCTGAACTGCCCTTAATTCCTGGAATCTCTCAGTTTCTGGACCAATACTTCTTTAATGCTATGTCTGGGGTAATGTATACATTGCTCAGAACAGCCCATGAACAACTGGGTAATAAGACCATCTCTCAATGTCCCTCTGGCCAACCTGAGTTTTTCCATCTTCTTTAGTCACTGTGTATGATGGCCTCAATTTCTCATTTACTATAAATTTCTCTGGATTTTGTGGTTTTCTGGAGGAATGTGTATACATTCTACTATGTGCTGAAAAATGCTAATTATATTTATCATTTTTTAAAAAATGGCTGGCCCAAGAAAGTGTGCAGCTGAGCTTCCAAGATAGAAGTTTCCACTGAGCCTAGTCCTATCATTTCATGAGCAGGTAACTTGCCATCTGTGCTTTACACTTGCAGGTGGCATTAAAGGCAAAATGAGACCAAGTGCAAAATCATCACCATGTCTTTCCATACCCATGGGAATTCATCTTTGGATTTTCTTTCCCTCTTAGACTATGACTTAGCTGGCAGAATGACCCCATGGGGGCAGGACAGGGGCTGCCACATAGAAAAGCTGCAATGACTTGGTCACCTGGTTCATCCAGATAAGAAAACAAACTCTACCCATGGAGGAAAGATAGTTTTATTATACAGGGAATATAGATTTTATACTAATTTGCATAAAATAAAAGCAAATTATTAGAAATCTTCAACCTATGAACTATCATAAATAATTAGTTATGAGATTCCACACTTCTTGATCCTATCCCCTTCCTGTGGAACCAAGGTCTCTTCCACAGCTATTCAAATTTTAAACTAGATATGAATTCATAGGACTCTCAGTGCAAACATCGATGGGCAGTATTTACCATACTGCACAGGAAGACATTGCCATATGTTCCAAAGGACATGGTTTCAAGTTGCTGATAAACTACTGCTTGCTAGTGCCTGACTCACAGATAAAGTTCTTAGTCCTGGAGCCTTGATTTCCTTCTCTGTAAAGTGGAGATACAGAAGAATGGGTGGGACTAAGTAAATAGTAAGAATTCAATAAATTGCAACTTACTAATAATGACAGTAGCATTATAATCAAAAAGAAAAACAAGCCTGCCACAAAAATTCCCCAAATAAACATTCCAAGATCCAGATGATGCTGTGTGAACCAGGAGTTTCCTGAACAAACACTTTCTCCTGCAACTGAATATAAACCAGCTTCCCTTCCCTCTCCGCAGACCTTCTAATTATCTCTGCTGTTTACAGCATCCAGCCCCTCTGCTACCAAATTCTCCATTATTCTGACAGCCAACAAACTAGACCTATTAGAACTCAGCACAACTTTTGCCTAAGGCAGGAACTTTGTGAGACCACAAATCGTCTTGGTATTAAAAGTCGGTGCATAAGAACTGCCCTCAGCTTTTGCGCTAAATTGCTAGTTTGAAGACATTCATTGCAGTATATTGTATTTCCACTATATTTTGCTTTAATAGACTTCGTGGCAAAGTGTATAAGAAGAGTTTTAAAGCCCGAGGTAGCACATAGCCAACTTTTTTTTTCCCTTTTATATATTTTTCCATTTTTTTTTGTCACCTTATATTGTTTTGTTGCTTCACATACATAAAACAACCTGGCAATCACAGAACAATGCCTAGCAGTTAGTTGGAGGCACATATTGACTTTACTATTAAAAGTTGAAACAATCAAGCTAAAGAATCTGTGGTGTATTTTTCTGCTACTTGCATGAGACTTTAATTTTAAAAGGAATGGAAAACATCCCCTCTGAATATAATAGCACTTTCATCGACCTTGGTTTATTTCTATCCTCTTGCATTGTCTGCTTAGCACAACTTGACAGTTAGAGGGGGAAGTATAAGAAAGTATTTATCCAGCATTTGCATCTAAAAGTACCAAAAATGTTTTGTGACCCTGGCTCTTTGATTCTGGGTCAGTTGGCAGGTCAAGTGATGCCAATACACCTTGCTTCAATTTGATCTGTGTAACATCTGTCGTCCTTTTGTTCATCTTCATGATGCCATGTATATTTATCATCTTACAGCATTGGGAATAAGGGCAGGTCAAGGCTACATGTTCCTTGTCTTCATGTAGCACGCAGTCTCCATATAAGAGGATTAAACAGATGTCATGCAAATATACCTATGACCATAGCTACCTGGAGCTACCTTACCATCAGGCTGATGAAGAAAGTATAATATCAGGGGTCAACTTTTGGTATAGGAACAAATGGCAAAACATGCACTATTTTTTTCTATATAATAACATTCACCATAGAACATGTCTGTGATCGAATTTGCAGAGAATTTTCTTACACCAAGCAATTCTTCAGTTTTCTTCAGGTAATGATGGATGACCTACAATTTCACTCCATTCTGATATGATCTTCCTGCAAGTAGTTTCAGAACCCTCAGTTCTGAGCATCTTGGGGGAAGGGGAGGTTAATGAATCCTTCATTATAAAGGCATTATTGATTGAATTATTGGCCATTGGTGATCAACCCAGATATAAAGGATAAGTCTGAAAGTTTCAACCTTCAGGTCACATGGCAGGTTTCCCTGGCTCCCATACTAAGGCTATAAAGAAGACCCCCAGCCATCCATCACCTCATTGCTATACAAAGAGACTCTGGTCACTTCAGAGATTCCAAGGGCTTAAGAGCCATGTGCTAGAAAACAGGACAAAGACCAAAATCTGTATTTCTTATTGTCAGAGAAGATCTCTACAGAAAATGATTGAGATGAGCCTCATCAAAGGAGAAATTACAAAAATAGGAAAAGACTCAGCAGGAAGAGGCTAGGACTTTTAGGAAGCCCAGGAAAAGACTATGTTAGGAAAACAGCAGACACAGGCATAAGAATAGGAGTTAGAGCTGTAATTGTGGGTAGGTTTATAGCTGGTGGCTCCCAGAAACTGAATAAAAAAGAGTGAGAGTTTATTCCTAAGACAAAGGAAGTTCATTTAAAAGATTGCAACAGAGGAGTTACATAGTCCACATTTTCATTGTTGTTGCTAGTACTGGGGTTTGAACTCATGGCCTTACTCTCGCTAGGCCTCATGCTTGCTAGTATTCTACCACTTGAACCATGCCTCTGTGATTTAGTTATTTTTTTCAAGTAGGATCTCATGATTTTGCCCAGTGCTGGCCTTGAACCATAATTCTCCTATCTACACATTCTGTCTCACTGGGATCACAGGTGCACACCCCCACATCCCACTTGTTTGTTGAGATGGGGTCTTGCTAACTTTTTGGACTGAACTGACCTTGTACTACAATTCTCAGGGTCTCCAACTCCCCAGTAGCTGTGATTATAAGCGTAGGCCATGAAGCCTGGCATAAGGTCCGCTTTTGAGGAATCCTTCTCCCTCTAGCTTCAAAAAGGAAGAAAAATTGAAAGAAATTTGAAATAGAAGTTGGCAGAGCTGTGTTTAGAAAGAGGGGTCTAGGCAAGAGAGAATAGTTACTAAAATGAAGAATTTGGAGAAACACTTGAGGTGAAAAATTTCAGGATGGGCTTGATATGGTGCTAAATGAGAAGACAGATCCTATAAAGATGCTGATATGTCTACTTCTCGACAAGTGAATAGGAGTACAACTTCTGAGTGGATTTGGAGTCTTGATATAACTGAGTTCAGCAACTCCCAGTCTTTGTGTCTCTCACTTGCAAGTGCCAAATATCAAAAGGAAGCATATGATTAGGGAAGAAGCCCTCTATTCTCCAATCAGCAACAGACAGGGAGGCAAGACGTCATAAAACAAATATGACTGCTTTGGCTTCATCCTGGTCATGTGATGATTACCAGAGAAGGTTGTGTATTATAAAATGACCCAAATATCTCTTGTGCATACATGAAATTTTTGTAACCTTTGCAAAAACCCTCTGAGATTGATACTGATATAACCATTTATGGAGAAGGACATTAACCCCAGGAAAGCCAATCAACCTCCAAGGCCACACAATAAATAGGTGATAGAACTGTGAGTGAAACCTTTGTTTGTACTGCCCACTGGATTCAGTCTACATTCTCAGTTTCTCAAAAAAGCACTTTACCAGACATGGCCTTATTCTACAGTGTGCTAAGCACCCCAGAGGAGAGAAGAAATCACCACAGGCTTAATAATGCTCTATTCGGTTCATCAGACTTCTGAAATCTGAGATTTTATGATGTTTGCAGATGGTTACCATGATGACTAGAAGGATAAAAACGCATTTACCCAGAGTTAAATGTAAGGTTGATAATGTGACATTGCTTCTGTTTCAAAGCTTGGCCAAAATGTAGACAGTATGGCTTCTTCAAGAGACCAAAAGAAAGAGTGGATATCTCTTTCTGAAGCTGTCATATAAGTTGTCCACAGGTCCTTCTTTGGGCCTTGTGATGGATAGATGAAATACATCTTGATTGGCGAGAACGGAAATACTTCCATCAACATCAGAGGGAAAAGATTGTGATTATACTTAAGAAAATACCATTCATCACACTCTATGTTCCCTTTTGTATTAAATGAAAGAATCGTGTACAGTAGAAGAAAATGTGTTTGTAATAAAGAATTCCTAGACATGCAGTGTGTTGGCCAAAGTTTCAGTTTGAAGAAAGAAAAATTTCTTGAATCCATGTACTTTATAGCATTTTACTGTTCTCAAATTTAAGAAAAGAGACTTTTCAGCATTTGTTGCTACCTGTGTTAAACATCAAGATATTGTAGGGAGAACAAAATAACTTCTATTAACCCTCTTAATACCATTTTTTATTCGTGATGTAAATTTTAATATTTGTGTATTTCCTTATTTATTCTCAGTTTTCTCTTCAAGAATATAAACTCTGCAAGGTCAGGTAGTTTGACTTGAATATTTTTGTTTCCAAAGTCAAGACTGGTGTCTAGCGTGGGACCCAAAATGCCTCTTACCTGCTATGGAAAGAGGTAATAACTACAATTGCCCAGAAGTGTCAATCTAAGTGTCAGTTTATGAAATTCTTTTTTTCAGTTTTTTTGTGTATATGACACCACAACAAAGACAACCTTCATCTCTGTAGAATCCAATAGATGGTACAATAGAAAGTCAGTAAGGTTGTTAAAGATAGAATGAGGCAAATAATCCAGAGTAAGAAAATATTGTATTACCTTAAAATACAATTTTTAACTTCCAATACATTCACTTTGTCCATGGTTCACTTTGTGGGGAAGATTGAAGTAGACGCAAACAAGCAAGCAAAAATGAAGACAGACCAGGTGATCATATCCACTCTCAGAACATTGATATCTAAACGATGACCTCACATCTACTCTCCTGAGCCTCTATCTTGTTTCCAAAAGATCCAAATGTCCCACGGGTACACTGATCTAAAACTCATTGTCTTACACCATATCCTTTCTCAAATTTTCAATTAATTGTACCCCTCTCTCTCCACAAGGAGACTAACTGAAAGTTCAAATACCGTTAACTTTTCCCTCTGCCCCCATCTCTGATTAGTGATGAGTCTTGTCACAGTTTCTTCAGCATCTTTTCTTGGTGTCCATGCTCCTTTCGTTACTGAGAAACCCTCATGCTGTCTACACCATCTCCTGTCTAGATCCATTGCTTTATCCCCTTACTTGATCTTTGCCTCCAATGGCTACATTCCACTCAATTTACCTACCATACCTTCCTCAAAGTGAAAACGTAAATCAGATTGGAGCATTCCCTTCACTAAACTAACTTCATGGCTGTCTCACCCTTTTTAGGAAGAGGCTACCTATCATGACATTGAAAGCCTTGTATAATCTGACACCAAGCTAACTCTTTCCAACCTGACTTCTCAACTCCTTGCCCTCTGCCAATTTACCTGTCATACACTGAGAGGATGCTAAGAAGGCATCACATGCTGACTCCTGAGACTAAGACTCATCCTCTGCCCTTGCAAAGAAGTCCAACACAAGTCTTTGTAGAGAAATTGATGAGCAAAAAATAATCATGGTACCACATAGCAAGGAGGAAGTGAAACATTCATGGCCTTTTCATATTGAGTGCTGTTTCCCAAGCTTCCTGCCCTCTGATTTTCTGGTGACTTTGTCCACCTCACTTCTCCTTCCCTACCTGCCACACCCAGAGAACTCCTACTTGCCCTCTGACATCCAGCCTAATCTCCAATACCTGAATTGATGAAGGCTAAGTTTCTTCTTCTCTTAGCCTTCAATCAGACAACCAGGCCTCTGAAAAAGATGAGCCATCGGTTGCCTTACTCAGCAAACAATCTGCAAAGAGTTATTATATTTATTACATAGACACAACAAATATCCCAGAAATTTGGCTTCATCACCAGTCCTTACTTTTTAAAAAATTGTAAAATTTAAATGGGCTAAAATATTGATTCTCAGGTTCTATTCCAAATCTATCAAAATTTTCTCAGGAAACCCCTGATTACCAGCCTACATCACAACAACTGTTATTCTTTCTGAAAGATTCTTAAATTGGTCCCTGGACCAGTAGCATCTGCCACACGGAGGAACAAGATAAAAATGCATATTCTCAAGTTCCTCCTGACTTGCAGAATCTGAAACTCCAGAGCTTAAACACAAAAGCCCTGTATGACTGTGCCCCACCCAGAGTTGTGGTCACATAGCCAAGTAGGAATCACTGCTCCAAGCCAATTCCTGAGTAGAAAATTAAATATTGGCCTAATAAATTAAATGATACCTTAGTTGCCCAAAATTATAAACACTGCCTCATAAGAAACTTCTTTTTGCCACAATGTGGCTAATGCAAAACCAACCAAAAAAAGAACCAAAATTTCAGAAAGACCATGCAGTTGTTTGGACTTAAAATAAGAATTTTATGCCACATTACATTTTGGATTCAGTGAAGCTATAAAGACACTTCCATCTTGGGACTGAATATTCACAGTAAACGGAAAAAGATAGCAAAAGCCAAGACACAGAGGGGAAAACAAAAACAAGCACACAAATGCAAAATTCTCCAACTGTCTAGATATCTCAGTGGGTAACAGCGAAGTCTCACCTGATTAATCAGTTTCAATTATTTTTTTAGCCCCTGAGCCCTTTTTGAAAAATATAGGCTTAATCGCAAAGAAACACTGCTGTGCCCAGTGCTGTGGACTTCCTCTGTCACCCCTCAGTTCTCATGGCAACTCCATAAATTCTACAAGTAGGGAAAAAATCAGGTCAAAAATTCCTTTACTAAGGACCATGTGTTAGTTCTCATGGTCACAACTGCAGTGAAAAAAATCAGAGCACCATCAAAACAGAAGAGCAATATAAATAGTACACTACATTTGAAAAGATCAGTGTATTTGACGGGTTCTTAAGGATTCAGATTAGGAGAGGGAGAGAGAGAGAAAGAAAGAGAGAGAGTAAGAGAGAGCAAGCCACTCTGAACTGCTTAACAGTTTTACTTTTCATCTCCAGATGCCTGGAAGCACTGGCTTTTGTTATCACTCTGGGCCCAAGGTGTCCCTTCTTTTCCCACAGTGACTTTTGCCACTGCTCTAGGTGGTTTACATAGCAGAGTGCAGGGTTACGTCTCTTTAGCAAACTTCTTCACAGCACAAAGGGCAAACAAGGTTTCACATAACTTCCTGTTTCTCAACGGAGCTATGAGCCCCCCTCTCTCCCATGTTTTTGTTTTTCTATTTATTCTCCTGGGGGAGGGGAAGGTTTTCTGGAGATGGTTAGAAAAAGAAAATAGCTTAATTAGAAGCAGAATAATCAGAAACTTACAAGGAGCTGAATTTGCATTTCATCCTTTTCTTCTCTACCATGTATTGGAGAACTTCGTATATGTAGTGTCAATTTGGGAAGTACTGAGTGAAAAAAGCACCATATGCAGTCTTTTATTCGTGTATTTTATGCTTTTTTTTTTTGTTTTGAAGGCAGATGCCCTGGAGAGATTTGAGTTTGGGGTTATTGTGTGGAGAAGGGTATTTGGGCTTAAGATTTTCAGATGAGGCTAAGGCTTTTTGGTTGACCCTTGACACAACCTTGAAGTGGAAGTGCCTCCAGAGAAGGAACTTGGCTTATTCATCTTTATGACCCCTGCACCCCTCCTCACAGGACCGGGCACAAAGCGGACACTCAGAAAGTTTACTGAGTCAATGTGGGTTGAATGTCATAACCCCAAACTTTCATTTGCCATCTGTAAAAGATAACAGCAATAACACACAGTCAAGAATATCGTGTCATTCATAATTTTGGAAAACACTTCGAAATTAGTTTCAGAAAAGTGTTAATGACTCCTTGAAAAATTCAGATGCAATATGGAGAGTTTTAAACTCTGATCTTTTCAATGTACACTTTCGCCTCTTCTAAGTGTATATACTCTCAATAAACTTAAATGTTCCAGACAAAAAAGCTGGTCAATTGTGTAAAATAAAAAACATCTCCTGGAAACAAGCAGGTACTTAAATAAATTATTTCAATCTGCCAACTGGTGATGACAAAATTCTACCTTACTATATAAGAAGTTCTCATATGTAGACAATAACCTAGAAATTAAAATGACTCCTAGCATAGTTCTGTATTCCTTAATTGTATGCATTTTTTAATATGTAACTATTCAGATCCCAAAATCTGGGACAGTTTTATATAGAGCTTGTTTGTCCTGAAGAACAAACAGGTAGACAGAATCCCCTACCAATACCTGTCATAAGTCTGCATACAGCAGAGAACAATAGCTCCACATCACTTTTGTTGAGAATTTCTTTCATGCCACCCCCGACCACTGTGCTCAAAGTTCCACCAAGATTGTTTGCCATTTGCACACTTGGTATAGTAGTTTGTGAATAATTCAATCATTTCACTTGTAATTAAGGAGAATGCAATTGCTTGCACGTGTGACTGAGAGAAGAGAAAGACCCCTGAGAAACGTCTCTTGTGAAATGTACCTTAGTTTTTCATTTACATATTGTTGGAATTAGTGAAGATCATTCCCCACATTTACCTACATATTCATTGGAAATCCCTCTCAACTTCAGAAAATGAAATTGAACCAGAATTATATCAGAAATAAGAGTTTTCAGATCAACACTGTGTATTTTTGTTCTTATCAACCAATGACTGTAAAAGATAATATTTTCTTATATTCCATCTGAAAGTAGATTCTGTAAGATAAGGGGAAAGGGAAATATTTGGGAGAGACGGTATTCAAATTTGGGGGTTAGGAAATCATAAGAAAGTATGATTTTAATTTTGTGAGTTTGGGATGTAGCAGAGTGAATTGGACATTAAACCATGTGCAGAAAACAGAGGCTGAAGCAAAACCAACGGGGAAGCCTCTGCTGGGATATAGAAGAGTAAAAGAGAGAGAGAGGAAAGGCGAGCTGAAGAGAGAGGGTCAGGGAGGCAGAAAGGAGGGCAGCGCTGGGAGAAGACATGAAAAATTAGAACAGGAGCTCAGAGCACTCAGGAGAGCAGGGGAAATGACAGTTGAAATTAGAACAGGAGCTAAGAGGAGTAAGCAGAAGGGGACAGCAGGAACTAAGAAATTTAAGGCGGGGAGAAACTACAGAGAGAAGTGGACAGAAAAAAAGCAAGCTGAGTTTCAATGAGAAGGCCCAAGACTGGCGTGCGACCAGGAGACATGCCCTGCTATGGATCAAAAAAAATTATTTGTCATTCTGAAATGACTCTGGAAGGGGGAATGGAATGTGCCCCAGCAATCAATATTAAATTTTATGCCTGCTGCACCTTTCAAAAGACTCAAGAAGACATTGATTCAAGTAAGTGTCACAGTTTTAAAATGACCTTTGATTATTCACTTTAACAGTTTTGTCGTAGAAGTTTGCACTCTGAGTTGGAAACCAGTGAGAACTAATGATGGTTTCCAGTTGTAGCTGTGTGGCTGTGAAGATGTGCTGGTCATTGTGGTCAGGGTGGGAGGGCCTGGCTGGCAAAAGTGCTATTTTCTGACCAACTACAGTATACATTGTGGAAGGCTGGGGGTTATGGGTTTTGTTCAAAGCTGGTATCCTTGAAAAGCCAAGAATAGTTGTGTTTTCTGGCTGGTTTGATGGAGTGGTTTAGGGCACTTTACAAGTTGTATTTTGTGGCCAGTTCTACAAGTGGAAAATATCTAGTTGAGAAGGAATGGTGTGTGAAATCTGTGTTTCCCAGATGAGGCCTTCCTGGATGAAGCCTTCCTAGTACTGACCAATCAGGACCCTGGCTTTGTAGAGATTTAACTGACAGCCTTATGTCATGCAAGCAGACACCCATACTAGATCAGAATGGCTGCATCAGGTATAGGTTTGTATCTGGGACTGACTGACTAGGATTTCAAGCTGGGACATGTGATATTTATTCATCCTCTCTATTTCTCTAAACCTAAATGCCAAAGTGAGAGCCTTGCTTTTAAGCTTTTGATACATTCTCTATCATATCAGAGATCTCTATGGACAGCTGACTGGCTCCTGAGGGTAATCTACTACCTTGTCTGCTCATGCTTGGCTTTTAAATGCTACCTCTCCAAAAAGCTGGGGCTAGCCATGGTTCTTCCTCAGTCTGAGTCTGGACCTTTGATTCTAACTCTGATTGATTTCCTGGACTTAGTTTCTCAATAAGCCCTGCTTTAGGAACCCCTCTCATCACTTGGTACTAAAGAATCCAATCCCCCTATTCCTTCCTTCCCTGGAAGAGGCATTTGGGCCATATTCCATCATGTTATTGATGCCAAATTCCCTGATATTATTTCCAGGACTTACTTGGTGATTCTATATTCCCATGTTAGCAAACTAACATTGAATAATATCTATCTTTCTCCCAAAGGCTCTTGCCTTCAGTCTATAAGTGATTACATGTCTCCTCAATTCTAGAAACTCTTCATTTGTTAATTCAATAGGTGTCTACTGTACCAATATGATGTTTTAGGAAGTATGCTGGGCACTATTCAACTTTTATTCAAATTTAACTCATTCAAATATTTATCAAACATAATCATGTGTCAGGTGCTTGACTAAGTGGCAGAGAAAGAAGATAGAGCAGGAATGAGTTTTCATGCATCCTATATATGATTGAGTGGAAGCAATAAGTACACAACCAAGTAAATATTGTAGGTCAAATGATGGTATGGAAGGAAATATAGCAAAGTTATGAGTTGGGAGCACCAGTGGTGCTTATTTTCCCTTATTTTCTACAGGGAAGGCTTCATATAGGTGACATTTGGAAGAAATTTGAGGCAGTGAAGAAGCAAAATGTACAGATTTGTGGGGAAGAGTATGCTAGTACAGGCCGCAGAACATGAAAAGACCTTGAGATATTTTTCTGTTCGTTTAAGGAGCAGTCAAGAAGCTTGTGTAACTGGCATAGAATGACTGCAAGGCTATGAAAAAGATGAAGTCAAAGAGCTGCCAGAGCCAAGATCAGGTAGAGCCTTGAGACCACCATGGGACTCTGGTTTGTACCCTTGATGAGGACTGAAAAACTATTGGAGGCCTCTGAGCAGAAGGCGTGGCACAAACAATATTGTCATAAAGTCACTGTGACTCCTGAAGACAGTAGATTCTGGGTAGGCTAGTATGGCAGCAAAGAGACCTAGTAAAAGACCACCATAAAAAGCTATGCAAGAAATGATCATGACTTATACTTGCTATGCAAGTCATGGCAGTGCCACATTCAGTGGCACTGAATATAAAGAGAAGTCCTTAGATGGTCAGTGGTCAGATATTTCGACAGGAAGTTGGCAGCATTTGCTGATGGGTTAGCTCATGGCTCAAATGGTAGAGCACCTGCCTAGCAACTGTGATGCCCATAGTTCAAACTCCAGTACCTCCCCCCCACCAAAATTTGTCTGATGGATAGGTTCAAAAGTGTGAAGATAAGACAGGAGTCAAGAATCTCTACATGGTTTTATCCCAGGTGGCTAGAAGGATATTTTATCTACTAATATAGAAAATACTAGAGAAAAGGAGTACTTTTGAGGAAGTGTAATTAGGGAGGGCTCACAAGTTGGTCATATCCACGAGATCCAAGTGGACATAACAAGTACATGCAAGATCTGGATTTGAGGGTACAAGATACTATTTGGGAGTTATCAGTATTTAGATGATGTTTAAAGTCAAAGGCAGGATGCAATCACATAGGGAATCAGTATAGATAAAGATGAGAAGGGGTCAAGGGTAAGCTCCTGAGGCATCCCAATATTTAGAGCTTAGAAGGATGAGACAGTACCAGCAATCAGATGGCAGTGGTGTCCATGAGATGGAAGGACAACCAAGAGAAAAATGGCTGCCTGGGAGCCAAAAAGAGGAAGTGTTGAGTCACTAAAGTGACCACATGTGTAGGATGAGAACCAGAAATTGATACATGGATTAAACAATGTAAAAGTCATTGGTGACATTGATGTGAGCACTTTCAGTGGTGAAGTAAGGTGTGAAAAACTGCTTTGAATGAAGACAATGAAGAATAAAAGGAGAGGAATTCAAAGCAGCAAACACAGGTAAATGAAGAAAATCCTAGGAAAGATATAGAGTTCCAAGTGGGTGTTTTGAAATGCAAAAATTATACCATTAATGTACAAACAAGGGAAAATTGATGGTGCGAGAGAGAGGAGGATATGACTTGGAGAAATACCCATGAGTATGCAGGGAGGGATAGGTTGTATCTCAGAATAGGTTGACAGACTTAAGAATTCAGACCGTTTATTTTTAGAAACAGTAGGAATAGCAGACTGGGTGTCTGGATACAGGCAAAAGGGCAAGTGTGCATAAGTTCTCCCCTGATTACTTCTGCTCTTTTCTATACACTTAGTGAGCAAATTCATAAGCAAAGTGAGAGGATGGGGTGGAAATGCTAGTGATTAAAGTGAATTGAATCATCCTGAGCCAGGATGGGGACTAGAGAGACAGTGGACAGACAAGCTACTTCTTAGCCCCTTTCCTTTTCACAGATAAAATCTGCCAGGATGGGGGCAGTGCTGGGATTCCCCTTGGCTTCATCAGCATCCTTTCCCTACCTCCCAGCAACATGAGTCACAGCCTTGAGTCTGCTTATGCCTTTTCAGTTGAATCTTCATCATGAAACAGTGTTTCTCATTGTCCCATATATAACTGCAGCTACTCCACACTGTGGACCACCAGACTTCCTGAAAAGCTCCTCTTATTTCCATGACCATGGGATAACTCAGACCTCCCTCCACCAATATTTTCTACATCCTTTACTAATTTTCAGCTTGCTGCACTCTACTAAAAATATCATTCCCCCAAGAATCAGCCTGTCTCCCTTAAATGAGCAATCCTGTTTAAACCCAGTATCAGCTACAACCCTATAATCAATGATCCCAAGCCAGTATCACCCTCTAATTTAAATTACTCTACAAATATTTGTGACCAGGTGAAGTGGCTCATGCCTATAATCACAGATACTTGTTCGAGGTCAGTGCTGAGCAAAAAGTTATTGAGATCCCATCTCAACAAACAAACCAGGTGTGGTGGTACATATCTGTAATCCCAATTATGAAGGAGGTATAGATGGGAGTATTGTGATCTGAGGCCAGTAAAAAGTGAAAGCTTAAGTGGTAGAGCCAAGAGCAAGTCCCTCAGTTTAAACACCAGCACTAAAAAAAAAAAAAAAAAAAAATGAAAAAAGAAAAAGAATAAAACATCCTGGTAGCTCTTCTCCTAAAATATGCTGTTGTTACTCAAACCCAGATATTTTAAATCATTTTTTTCACCTTCTTCCCCAAGTCAGTTCTACTGACATTCTGTTTATCTATGGTCAGTAAGAGAACAGTGATTTCAGCATATCTCAAGATTTGAACATTAGAGGTTATTTTGATTTTTTCAGTCTTCTCATGCTCACACCTGATCTTTTAGTCTTAAAGGATAGAGCCATGTCTTCACAACATATACTTCTCAAGAAGTCTCACGAGGGGCTTAAAAAGAATGGGTACTTGGTGAATATGTTTACGAATATGTTCAGTATTTAATAACTGAACTATTGCCTATGCCTATTCTCTACTACCAGTGCCTTAGCTGCAGCCCACTTTCTTCTGGATCTCCCGGTTTTGGCACATTGACTGACCTAGAAATAGTTCCTTCCTCTTCACAATAGGTCAGAAGAGGTATAGCAAATAGAGTAACTAAATATGATGGAATTTGGTGTCTATTCAGAAAACATCCTTCATGGCTTTGCAGATAGGCAAAAATGTCAAGTCAGCTCTACTCTGAAGCCATTTGGAGACATTTGCAACAATGAATGCATGATTAAGTTTATTGTTTAGTAAACAGTTTGCAGACATTAGCCAAGGAAGAGTTATGGCGGCCGTTTACAAATAATTGCAATTGAATTAGGCAGACTGCAATGCAAAAGCAGTGCAAATAATTTGCCAATTCCATAAAATGTTTTGCAAACAGATTCTGCGAGAAAATAGAATGAGAAAAGCAGAAAATCCAGAAAGGAATGTTTCCAGAGTCTGCTCTGCAGATCGTGAGGGAGGATGCCCTCATATTTCACTACGAGAGTGAAGTGTTAGTGAAAGGTGTTTATTTCTGCTTTGCCTCAGAGACAGAATTTGGCACAGACTTCAAAGTAGGGAAAAAGGGGGTACGACTCTGACGTGGCACTTAACAGATTCAACTGAACAAAAGTGGCAGAATCATTTAAAAATACAGTATATGTATTTGGATTGTGGGAAATACACCCATTCTCAGAAATCCACCTCCAAGATAAATCTGTGCTCAATGTCAGAAATGCTATATATATCTGGAGTATGCTCAAGTAGAGATATTTATTTAATTGAATTTACAATATATATTTAATTAAAAGATATACACACCGATAATTATGTATATATTGCATTGTACATACACACTATATATATATTCTATGTCATATATGGTTTGGTATATATATTGTATATGTTATGCATATGATAACATGCATATGTCATAATAAATAGCTAATAAAATATACCATGACTATATTAAGGTATCTCTCTTCCTTGGCCAATGGAAAAACCATTTTCTGGACAAGTTATTTTTGTTTGCACCAAGCTGTGTTTTTTTCATTTCTTACCACTGCCTCTATGAATTGAAGCTATGAATACAACAACAAACAAATCAAAACTTGACAATGCTTAAATTATACAGTTAATTACTCACTGGAAGTGCTTGAATAAAGATGCATCAGCCACCTTAACTTGACTTTCATATTTAAAAAAGAAAACCCAGAGCATTCATAAAGTATACAAACATGATTTAGTGAGAGATTTTCTGGGTAAGGAGTACCCACAGGGTGTTAGTGGTTGAAGATTGGCCTTTTGTCTCAGAAGGCATCCTGAGCAAGTGGTTTTCCTCTTCTAACCACACCCTTCATCATAGTCCATTGATTGGGGGAAGAATAAATTATCTAAAGCAACTTTTGAGTTTGATCCCACATGCAAAGAGGTAAGATAATTTGTCTGTGTTCAAAAAAGAACCAACTCCTGTACCTTCTCAGAGAAGCTAGGATCAATCACTGATCAACAAGAATTTGAAACCATGAGATGTAGGGATTTAAAAATTGCATTTCAAGCCCTTCTCCACAACATTCTGAAGGCAAGCACAGGTGTATAATCTGTAGATTTACCAGAGATATGGTTTAAGTCTGCAGATCTGCATAGTAGCAAGGCTAGAATAATGGACCAAGTATATCATAACTGGATGCTTCTTTGCACTGAAACTAGATGCAAAACTCCACCCATTAATTCTCAAAGGCAAATTATGTTTATTCAGTACCTAGTAACATTTTTCACATTCAGAAGTTTTCTCTGTCTACCATAGCCATTTGGGGTGAGATGGATCATGTCTATAAATGGAGACTTTAATACTTGCAGCATTTTAGTTGCAAAGCAATTCTGTATCTTAGCATTTGGCATATTGCTAAGCCTCTGTGTTGAAAACTAAATAAAAGAGAAGTCTGAGTACTGTCTTTCCCTTTTACATTTTGCTTTTCTGTCCCTGAAAAGAAAGAGCATTTTCTCCCAGCAACATAAGGGAAAGAAAGATGCCTAGTTTCAGCACTTGTTGATCCCATTAGTAAGAAAGATTGACAAGAAGTAGACAACTGTATCTCATATGAATGTGGGAATGAACACAATTGTTGAAATGGAGACTCTTGCTAATGGAAGAAAGATGACTCAAGCCTTTTGACAGATGTCAAGTAGATTGGAGTCCAGCAAAGTTATAACCATTTAATCTGTATTGTAGGAGAAGACAAATTGCATGACTGATAACCTCTTTATTTTTTATTCTATAATTTTTTTACTCAGCAGCATAGAAAGAGTTAGGGTTCTCAACTTGCTAATGTGCTTCAGTATTATTCACCCAGAGTTTCAATGGCCTTGGTGCTTCTGCTAGTTTGTGGCCTCTCCTTGGGTCTCTTCAAGAAAGAAAAAAATAAACAAAAAAGAAATAAAGAAAGAAATGATATAAATCAATCTAAGGATCACAAGTCTTCAATGAGGTTTTGACCTCAGTTACAGGAATGCAATTTCTGACCCCGAGAGGCATTAGGGACTTGTTCACACAATATATGAAGGTAAGGTAAGTATGAAAAATGTACTTGAAATCCATTTGCTTCTAAAATATAATAGAGACTGAAACTTTTTTATTTAGAAATAATCTTTTTCTTGCTGAGACATTCTCTGTGTGTGTATGTATGTATGTGTGTGCATGTGCCCATGTGAGTGTATTTCTGAGTAAAGATTTTTTTTTTTATTTCTGCAGTATACTGGGAAAGGCAAAGAGACAAGGGGAAGAAGAATTAATTTGTGACTCTTGCATTATTTCATGTTGTGTCTTATAGAATTTTCCTTGCTAGAAGAGAAAGTTATACTTACCTTCCCACACACTTGTCTAGAGCTTTTGAAATCTAGTCAAGACGAATTCAGCTTGATATAATTATTTGGGACATTTTTCTATAGAGCAAATTTTTTGACACTAAATTTTTATGCCACCCCAAAGGGAGAAGCATAGGACATTCCGTTCATTGATGATAAGTAGTCTTCCTCTTGATCTCTCAAAGAGGGCTGTTATTGACAGTGGGATTCAGAGGGCCACCCTCACCCCAAAGCAAATGACCAGGACCTGACAAAAGCAAAGCTACTGGAAATTCCATACAATATTCCAGCCCATGGAGCCTTAGAGTCCACTGTTTCCTTGTAACTGAATTATTTGCAATGCCCTTCCATCAATGTATGCTTCTTAAGTGTCTATTTTGTGCCAAGTAGTGCAACAGGTTCTGAGTCTGCAAAGCTAAGCAAGGGCTCTGAAGTCAAATAGCTTATAGTCCATGGGGGAGGAATCCCAGAGGCACATCCTTTTACTCCACCATACTGACATAGAAACCAAAGAAGAGAAAGGTAGGATGGACTATGTCCAATAAAGACTGAATTCTCTCTCTTCAACAAAGGCAGTCCAAGGAAGTTCCTCAAAGCCACCAGTGAAGTATCCCCATCTAGGTTCCTGGCCAGAGATAGTAGTGTGAGAACAGACATGTAGGAGTGGCCTGCCTTGATGAGTAACAGGTGCTCCTTGGAAACTTGCTGGTTCCTATCCAGGGATTGTGTGCTCACATTCCTTCCCTACCTTACTCTGAGCAACACCTCCAGCCTCAATTTCAATACCATTTAGTCTTGGATCTTCTGGGAATGCCCACTGGTGGAAAGAATCCCTCTGCCTCATCAGCTTTAGAAGATCTCAATCCCCTTGCTCTCTACCTTCTTGTAATGAGTTGTAAGTGTTCTTGCATTATTTATTTTTGTTCCCCACCACCCAGTATGCCAGTTAATCTCATTCCACCTTACAATAATCTCCTGAGACATTGTTGCCTGCTTTGTAGATGTGGAAACTGAGACAAAGATGCAGCTATAAGCAGTGGAACCAGAATTCTACCTAAGAAATTTCAGTACTAGATAGGACCACATCATTGCAGCTATTTTCAAGTGTCTCGTCTTGTTACCTAGGTTATAAACCTTTGGCGGGTAGTAGTGATAGCATGTTATTTGCAGTTCATACAATGCCTGCTTTCTTGATAGTATAGTGGTGATCATATAATGATGGTTGACTGGGTGAAGAAATGAAGAAATGAATGAATGAACTATACTTAGAAAGCTGGTTAAAAAAAATACAGTGGCCTATAAAAGGTTGAGCAGGAAAATGAAAATAAGGATATAATGGTTTTTAAGGATGATAGTAAAAGTGGTAGAACTTAGACTTATCCTAGACCTTTGCACTAGTCAAAATATTAGTAGGAAGATCTAGCCAGCATTGATGCTAGGATATTCACATCACTTTAAAGGAGAAGTGAGGCGACTATATGTGAAGACAGGTAGAAAGCTATTACTGCAATGCAAAGCATCCTGGTTGTTCTGATGGAGATATGTGTTTAAAGAAATGAAAATACAATTGCTCGTGATCATACCACCTGGTGGTAAGCAAAAATTAATGTTTTTTTAAGTTATCAACATTGGTGACTGCATGGAAATCAACTTAGAGCATTAGACAAAGCAAGAATATA
Source organism: Castor canadensis (assembly GCF_047511655.1). Classification (NCBI taxonomy): domain Eukaryota; kingdom Metazoa; phylum Chordata; class Mammalia; order Rodentia; family Castoridae; genus Castor; species Castor canadensis. Next base: position 33,664,352 of record NC_133404.1, on the reverse strand, counting down.
AAGTCACATCCATTTTCCTTCAAAATTTCAGCTCCAAAATACTACACCATATTAGCATCCACTTTGAATTACTAGATTACTGATCCATTTAATTGTGACAGTCCTGGCCACCAATGGAATAGAGAACTGAGTTAACTAACTCAACTTTAATCCAGTCCCTTCATAAACATCTTGCCAAACTTTAATGATGCAAAACTTGAGCACTCCCTAAGCTGATTTTCTGAATGATGTAACATTCCACCCAAATGTCCTCCAGTTTGAATGTTTATTGATCAGAGCCTCTCTGACTTAATTCATTTATTCTATACAAGTAGCTAATGCTTATAGGGCTTTATTTGTGTTCCTTCTGCCTATTTCCTGTGAAGGGAGGGGGTGTGGGGAGGGAGAAACACTTTCACAGAATCATTAAAGCTGTAAATATCATATACAGTGTATGAGTGATAGCTTTGCCTCTGTAAAAAACACAAATTAATTGAAAGTCTGCATTACAGATGCCAATTAAGTAGAGCATTTGTTTCTCAGCACAGTAATTTCAAATGCAACCTGCCATAAATTCATATGGAAACATCAGAAATTATAAATCCAATCCTTGGAGGAGAGAGCTAGGAGTTATTGCTGTATATAATATTTCCCCTAAAACTCCTTTAAGAGGTGAGCCTTTCCATGTTGCAATAAAGTGCAACACACTGATATTGATTCATAAATCTAAAACTTACTAAACTTCTCTTCTGTGCCATGCACTGTGCTGGGGAAGTGAGGAGACCTTGACATATTTTTTTCCAGAAATGCACTGGGCCATATATATATCAATGCACATATGTTCAGTTCTCATGTCAGCAAATTAGATAATTTACAGTATCGTCTGGATCAATCAGCTTGTAGCGTATTACCAGAGAAGTGCTTACTTAGTAGATACTTGCCATAAAGTGTGGTTTTTCTCACCCGCTTCCACTAGTAGATTTTATCTTTCATAATTTCAGGAGAACTTTCTAAAACTTAAATGGCTCCTGGGCAAAAGTAAGATACCATGTATCTTTGTATTTTTTAGGTCTCACTCTACTCCCATGTTTTATTAAGTATTTACCATACTATGAAAATAGAACAATGAAACCTGTTGAACTTGTTTTAGGAAGTGGATAAGAGGAACTAGGGAGGGTAACGGAAGGGGTGAATGTAACCAAGGTATATCCTAAGCATGTATGGAAATGCCACAATGAAACTTCCTCTGTACAAATAATATATACTAATAAAAATGTTTTTTAAGTATCTCCCATACCATCAGCACAATTACTAGATAAATGGGAGTCTACAGTTGAAATTTTTGGGGGGGTTTGAACTCAGGGCCTTGCACTTGCCAAGCAAGTGTTCTACCACTTAAGTCACACCTCCATCCCTGCAGTTGGAACATTTATAAACTAGCAAAGTAGCATTGAATGTGGAACTCACATTTGTTGATTGTTTTTGTGTTTGGACTTGGAAGACAAAGTCCTTCAAAGAATGCTTAGTATTTTTGATGGTTCAGTGAATAAAAAAGGAAATACAAAAATCTATGAAATGCATTGTGCAGCTTTAGGTCTTGATCTCTGAGATACATAACCTATTTGATCATATAACCTTTTCACCTTCTGACTCCTTGACTGATCATGACAAGGATGCTGTTATGACAATGTAATAATGATGTAAGATACTCTGCAAATTCTATGGTGTCAGGAATGTTATTTGTATTAATTTCACAGATAGCTCTACAATTATACTGCCTTAATAATATCCCAAAATAAACCAATCTATTATAGTTAATCTTAAATTGCGTCATCTTTCCAAAATCCGTAGTCTAGTTCATTTATGCATGATATGGACAGTTGCATAAACTTCTTAGAGATGAGTTAAATTTTGAAGCCTAACCTGCTTAAAAGACAATGTAATCATTATCTTAGTATGTTTACATAACCCACTATCAGGGAAATGCAAATTCTTTCTCATGATAACCTGATAGGATCTGATTTCGCTGGATTTTGCTGGAGTCAAGAGAATGGTTGTTTATAAAGGAAAAGAGTCAAACTTACTAGAAGCTTAATGCTAACCCACGGCCCCTTCAGCACCATACTTTCCACAGAACATTTCTGTTTCTGAGAAATCCTCCTATTTTCAAGCAACTCAAAGTAACTTCTCCAAAGTTAACCACCTGTAGTGCTCACCTGCAGACAGCTCCAAGAGCCCCTGTGGACAGACTGCCCCAGATAGGACAGAAATGCCTGAAATTTTGATATGCAACAGTCACTTCCCAGGAAAAGCAGAACTCACCCTGAAGTCCCCCACGTACAAATTATAGTCACCATTTAAACCATCATCACAGTATTTGAGGTTAGTAAAACATATTGCTTGAGCTATAAAACATTCTAAACTAGCATTCCAAATGTCTCGCCTCAAGCAAGCACTTAAATTAAAGTTTCAGACAGCTGGCACTGGAATCATAATAACAGTTTTACACAAAGGGATCGGCTAAACATGATTATTGTTTTGATAATTTATTGTCAACATGTATTATTGTGCCCTGATCTGTTTGGCTTTGTTTCTTTTCTATTGTCAACAGGTGAAGGGGTTTGGTGTGGGTGATAGAAAAAGAACATTTATTGCCGTGGTCATAGGTAGATTCTCATTCTTTCCCTCTCTCTCTGTCTCTCTCTGTCTCTCAATCTCTCTTTCTCTCTGTCTCTCTCTCTTACACACACACACACACACACACACACACACACACACACAGAGTATGTTATAATTAATTTCCATAATCTGATCATTTAACTGTCTTTTTGCTGTGAATTGCTTTGTTAGTAAAAGGGAAAAGTCTGCCAGTGATATTCTTAGTACCCTCATTATCAAATTTTTTTTTAATTGATGCCTTAAATGCAACCTAGATTCCCTTGGAATATCTATTTTCCAGTGCTTCCCTTTGTGGAACAGACAGAAACAGAAAATGCCACAGTCTCACTTGTATCTTAAACTATGTTTGGATCGCTGGCAACCTGGTGTCTACTTGGGTATATGCCTGCTGCTCTGCCCCACATGGGCATTGCTGATGATGGCTATTTGCCCTTTAGCCAATTCTAAAACAATATTTTGTGGCCTTATTGACATATTGTCAAGGATAATAGAGTCTCAGTCCACTGCAACTTGGGCCACTTTGAAAGATTTTTGTTTTCACCATAGAGAAATAAACATGGTTGGCATGGATTTTCCATTTGTCTCACATTGGTCCCATTCACAGATTTTCTAACCCAGTTAAAGATATAAAATTATATTTTTATTATTTAAATTAAGAACAACGTATCATACAGGCATGTTTTTTCTCCGTCTTTCGAACATTGAGAAGCAGTGTGGTATTATCTTTCATAATTTTAATGAGAAATTATGCAACATTTGTCATTGCATGGTACAAATTGTTATAGAAGTACAACAGGTTTGTTTGGGTAGCATCTTTCTGCTCACAAAAACACACTAAAAAATTGGAAATCATGAGGGAAATAAAGGAGACCTTTGAGTAACTTTCTTTTTTTTTTCTGAACATGATTTTTCTATTGACTTTAATTAATGTTTCATTAAACCCTGAGTTTAGAAAGGTTTTAATTGAGAAAGAATTTGCTTATTGGGCATATTTTGGGGGCTGTGAAGAAAATATCTGTAATTAATATCTCCTCTAACTGTAGAGTTAAGTTCAACTTTGTTTTACCTTTGCAGAAATTGGTTATATATCTACTCTTAAGAAATGAACTATACCACAATCATGGTTTTTATCTTGTAATAACACGGCACAAAGTTGGCTCTAGTATACTTTATGAGTATATTGCCTGCTGACAAATTAATCCAATTAGCAAAGGTGAAGGTTTATAATTGGGGTTAAGTAGAATTTAACTGGTCATTGCTTATCACACCTCCCTCATCTCCCCTGACACACGGGTCCCTAAATTCTTTGAGTAGTCACATCTTGTCCCCAGGTCAAACTAAAAGCCTGACTTCAAAAATCTTGCATCAAGAAAATCTGATAGAGTTACCTTTCCAAATCCATGATAACAATGGGACATGGTGGCATGGTATTTTCCTGCTGTTTAGGAGAATGATCTCCACTCCCACTGCCTCTCTACTTCCCTCCCCCACGACCGAAAGTATTTTTATATAGTTCAAGTCCCTCTTGGCCTGCAGTTTGCAGAGCGGTTTGAAAAGTAATACATCTTTTCTTAGATGTACCCCAGTTTCTGCTTTTTAATAGACATGATAATGAGCTTCTGGGTCTTCATTTCCCAGTGAGCAGAGAGCTCAAATAAATCTTTGATTGTTCACAACCCAGGAGAAGGTTCCGTGAGCACTGGGATCCATTGAGGTCTCTCTAAACAACTATTATTTTAAGCATATTTTTTTAATGTTGGTCTTTCCTGGTGCCATTGAATTTTTTTTCCCAATGTAATCAGCTTGTAATGAACTTAGAGTGAAATTCCTTTTGCGTTGAATCAGAATGAATGAAAGTTCCCAAGTTTCAGAGCAGTATAGGATGTTGTGAGAGTGACTATAGTAAAGGTTTCCTATTAGGTAAAAGGCAAAAAAAAAAAAAAAAAAAAACGCTTTGCTCAGGATTATCACGAAAACACATTGGCTGAGGGCAGTGTAGGTTTTTCTTTCCTGATTTTGAAATTCTCAAAGATGTTTTACTTTTCTGCAGATGAAAATATGAATGTGAAAATATGTTTGACCACTTTGGGGGACTACTTACTGCTTTTGGAGACTCTAACTTGTTTACATCTAGCAGGATATAATTCCTTGATAACAAAATGCATTCCAACGGGGGGGGGGGGAAGGAGTAAATTCTAAGGTCTTAATAAATTTACAAAGATACAGTTCTATTTTTCTTCTTGATTTTTTTAAGATTGAAACATCCTTTGAACAGTTTCTGTTTTCAATTTTATTGACAACTCTGAAAATAGAAATTCTGATACTGAAAGGATACTGCTGCCAGATTTTCATAAATTTAATGGAAAATGTCCTTCTTTTACCTTCTCTTGATGTGGGGTAACGAGTAGTGGTATGTGTTATATATTTTGATATGACCCCAGGTTATGCTTAAAAGAATATATATATCACATTAACTAGAACTTTTTATTATAGCTGAGATGAATGACAATGTTTCTATTAATTCTAAATTAACCATTTAAAATCATTTTCAAATTGCTACAGATATAACTACATCTATTTCCCTAGCCAGCTGAATCTGGTGAGAAGTTGAGAAATATTTTTATTTAATTTTTTTACCATGTCCTTATAAAAGAATAAGATGGTGGTTTGATCTTGTCCCAGTTGCTTTAGCCAATTGACTATGATTGAATGCTTTTTCTTATTACTGCTCACTGGGATCTTCTTATGAAATGCACATTTCATTTTTATCCAGGACCTGGGGATATGGGGCGACAGAGGAATATTGTTTTAAATTCGGCACACCACAGTCTACAGAAAGCTGCACACCAAGATTATGGAAGAGTTATAATTTTAATTCTTTTTACAATGACAAGGTTATTCTGAAGTTAAATTATCATTATCTGTTAAACCAAAAAGCAGTGTGGCAGTTTTGCTAGGATGAGGCGGCTTACTCTAATCTGTAGATTCCCATGCAGAATTTGAGATCTAAGCATTTCCAAATTAATGCGGTGACTGAAGAGGAGAGATAGATATGCAATCTGTTTGGGATGAAATGGGTACTTGGTACCACATATCTTACCGTAGCAACCATCACCAGCATTATTACTGCTTCCCTGGATGGCCAGATAGAATTAGTTACCTGCTCTTTCTGCAGCTTCATCAATTAATCCCTAACATTTAATTCCAGAGATATCACTAATGACAAGACAAAGATGTTAGCTTTTATAATATCAAAGGAGGTTGTGCTTGGCATTGACAAGAGTCAGAAGGTAGAGAGGCTGTGCTGGCAGAATCCTAAAGTTTGAGAGCACAGATGCTGAGTGGGAATAAAGTGGATTCTGTCTTATGATATCCTACCAGTGAGCAGAAACCACTACAGCTCTCTGTATCTTGGGTTGAGTTTCAACAATGATATTTTCTGTTTATAGAATGTGTGTGCCATCAGTAGAGTTTAGTATATGATGCCTATGAGGATTCCTGGCTTCTAATTTTGTTAGCAGTATTTTCCTGGTTTTGCATAAAATGAAAAATAAAGTCCAAGGTAGCTGTTTTACCACTGATAACATAATAAAGATCATTTTTAAAAACAAATGTAAGTAAGTAGGCTCTCCACATACGTATGTTCAGAGCAGTGAAAAAATTTTGAACTGTAGTTGAATGAGAATTGCACATTTATTTTGTGTACAGTATTTACAAGTTTTATTTCCAATAAGTAACATGTTTTACTAAAAAAAGAATCATGATGAACTGGATCAAATAACTTCACAAATCTTTCCAAACAAAAGACTGGGAAATTTCATTTTCCCACATTGGTAACAAAGAACTTTCATCATCAATTTATACCTGCAAATCAAATGAATACATTCAGAAAAACAAATTAATCAAATTAGAACTTTCTATGTCATAAAAGAAGATTGAAACATATTGATTCCTCCTCCTTCTTCTCCTCCTTCTTTTTAATGTATCTATAAGGAAGGATATGTCTGATGTTTAAATTAGAAGTCAATATTTGAGAATTAAGATTATTCAAATAAAAATATAGATTTTAAGTTTTTTTGAAAAAGTCATATCTGGCCACAGTAGACCTTCATTCCTATCTGTGCACAAAAGGCTTGACCTGCATGAACATCCATTATACCACGTACACCCTGTCCTCTTGTTAACCACAATCCCCACTTAGCTCACTCAACTCACTAAGTTATCAGGGTGACCCCTGGAACCTTCTTGTTGGCAGCCAGTCTCTGGCTTAAGATGGAAACAGTCCCTGCCTCCAGACCCCCCTCACACCTCTATTTTCTGTTAGAAACCATCTTTTGAGGCAGTGTCAACCCACCTACCATTTGCCATCCTTCATTTGTTCGTTTATATTCTGGTAGCTTTCTTAGGTCATTCTCTTCTCATAAAAACACATCTTTCTCCAGCTCACATCTGTTCATTGCCTAAGATCACAGACTAAAACTCCTGACTAAAACTCCTGTCTTTATAGATTGGTTGAACTTTCAACCAATCTCTGCTCTGCTCTGACCCCGTATCCAATCCTATGGGTCCTCCACACTTTGATACATAGGAAGTTTACAAGAATCTGTGATATTAAAAACAAAAATATGTTGGCTGAAATAAATGTTGTGGTTCTTCTCATCAATTACTTAAAAAGTATACTGCAGAAAACCTGACATTCACTTTGAACTCCTCTAGGAGTTAGAATCCAAATACTACTGCCAAATATTTGTAACTGATATGTTTACCTGTGAGTGTTTCTACATTTTTGTCTTACGTATATATCCAGTCTCCCTCAATAAGATAAAAAAAAACCTCCTGAAGTCAAGTACCAAATCTTCTGTTTCTTGGTGCCTCTTAAGAAGGAACATCGTTCCCTGATGCTGATGGTAGAAACCATCTTTCTTCACAATTGACATTACTGCCAGGTGCCAGTGATTCAAGCCTGTATTCCTAGCTACTAGGAAGATTGAAATTGGGAGAATCACAGTTAAAGGCCAGCCCAGGAAAATAGTTTGTGAGATCCCTGTCTCCAAAATAACCAGAGAAAAATGTACTAGAAGTTTGGCTCAAGCAGTAGAGTGCCTACTTTGCAAGCAGGAAGCCCTGTGTTCATACCAGTTCCACAAAATAAATAAATAACAACAACAAGAAATAGAATTCATAGCACATTTTGAACCACTTCCACTAAACTTAACACATTTTATTTCATCTTAAATAGTAATAAATTATGCTTTAAGAGCAGTGATTATACATTATTCAACTTTGTATTCTCCTTAAAGACAATCACCTCCTGTATGTGTGAAATGTAATATCAAAGGGTTCTAGTTGATTCAATGGACATAAAATGTAAAGTTCTAGTACCTAGCATTAATATCAAAGATCACCAACAACTTGCCCCAAATTCACACTCACAGTTTACATGTCTGCAGGTCCCTGAAGACACAATCTCAGGTCTCAGGTATAGTGAACAAATGTGTACCCACTCAGAGAGTACACCTTTTTCCTTCATGACCATATGTCCTACTGCCACATCCCTTTATTGCTAGTGGTTCTAAGCAGTACTATAAAAATAGTGAAACACTGATGAGGTGCCTTCCACAAAGAGCCCTTGCTGTGATTTAAGGAAATAAATTCTCCCAATCAAGCAGACACACATTTGAAATGGTATTTCATCAAGGCACTCAAGCAGGAGTCAGTTTAGCATGTTTTATTTAGCCTTGAATAGCCCTCCAAGGAAAGGGGATATAAAATGGGTAAGTTTATTTCTGTAAGTTTAGAAGTTCCTCATAAGGTATATGTGCTGTTGATCTTTAAATTAGACACAGGTAGGGACAGAGTGGGTAATGCCTATTTTTGTAAAGAACTGGCATATGGTCTTGAAAATAACCATTTGTGTAAGACAGTGCCTTTGGTTTTCCTTTTCTAATCATTACACCAAATTCCACAAATTCCAAGACATGCCCTTTTCTCTTAATCTCATTCTACTTAAACTCAGACAATCACTGCATGTTTGTATACACACACACACACACACACACACGCACACACACATACACACATACACACACACACACAATTTGGGTCTCTTACTCTGTTTATTTCCTGCAGCCTAAACATGGAGTAATGAAACAACAGCCAGTACTTCATATCAGACTTCAAACTTTTATGCAAATAGCTTCAAAAATAGGTGGGCTGAGTGTTTACTTGGTCCTGGTGTCTGGAATCTACCTTACAGATTTCACATTTTGCATTTCTGAACAGGTTCCATTAAAAGTTTTTAAAAGGAAGAAAATATGACTTTAGAAAGAATTGTCATGGGGAGGGTAAGACCTTTAGCAAGTTTCTAACACAAGATTTTTCCATATTTTATTGGCAAAGAAAAATGGGGCTTCCTTGTGGAATTACTGTGTAGGTTGAAAGAGTATGAGATCTCCAAATTGGGCAATATGCATATAGAGGAGCTCAAGAAATGGCTACTTCTTTCCTCTTCCCTAGCGTTCCCTTACTTGGCTTTAAGTGAATTCAAAGGGTTCCTTACAGAAATTAATACCTTTGTGTATATTCAAGCAAGTCACCACATGTTTTCCATTTTGGTACTACTTGGATTCTTATTTATAAACTCAGAAGCACAATGCAGTGAATCCTGGACTGCCACAAGCTACTCCAGGAATTTCGATGCCATTTAAGAAGACCCGTGGGCAGTGGAGTGAGCAGGTCCCATGCCTAGAAACCTTGTCATTCAGAAGAAATGGACAGAGGAAGTCTTGAGAAATCTGTCTTAGGTAGATTTTTGGTCCTCGTGTCAATATTTCTTGATTTCTTCTACCTGGATTATTAAAAGATCCTAGAAGAAATAAGAAGCCATGCAGGTATTCTTTTTCAAACATATTTCAATGCCTCTGTCAATATTCACTTGGGATATTTTCCTGATTCTGTGATTGTCAAAGGACATTTCTTCTAGATTAATAGCCTAAATTAATTAATTAGCTTCATTCTCTCATTGCTTTCTTCTATCTTCCTCTTTTTTCCCTCCCCCTCCCAATTGCTTTTCCTCTGTGTCTTTCCTTTCCCTTCTAGAGGGATAATTTACCCCTCCTTGAAGATTTGCCATTCCCCTAAGAATTTTGCATATATGAGCTATGAAGTTCTGTTAATTCACATTTCTATTTTGAAGTCATATATGAAACATACAGCTAGAAAATAATTGACATGGGATTTTACAATGATTTTCATTTTATTCTGGGGAAAAATACAAAAAAAATTATGGGAAGCATTGGAGGCAACAGTGAGAAACCCCAATGCACCCTGAATCAATTAGCCTTCACACAATTTGGAATTTGGGGGGAGTAATCACATGAGGTTGGTCAAGGAATTTACAGTTGCATTTTCAGAGAAGAACCACTTCCCACTGAGATAGGAGGCAAATAGAGTCAATGAGTCAATTGTTTATGGCTTCTCCATGACCGTTGTCTTGAGTTTTCTCCAAACCAATCCCACTGCAGTAAGGTAGAGACAAGAAGAAATTTACCAGCTGTACCCATCAAATAATTACCTAGACTACAGGGTCCTCTGGAGATCTGGAGAGGCATTTGCTCTGTTTATGTTTCAAGGAAGTCCTCTCTATAGGTAAAGAATTCTCTTTGTCTTGCTGTAAATATAAATAAAAAGAAATTATGCAATATTAAAATGGAGAGTAAAATAATGAGGGTAGAGAGTTTATTTAATAACTGGAAATGGAAAAACATGGCTCAATATTTTTCTTGCCTCATTTTCCCCTGCATCACTTCTCTACCAGTTACTCATGTATCCTCCTATTCTGGATGGGAAGGCAGCTGATCAGAAGAAAAATGCCATGCAAGCAGCTAATCCTGGGGTTTGGGCCAGTTAATCAGTATCTCTGTGGCTGCCCATTGTTTACAGAAGGAAAGGGGCCCCCAGATTCTTGATCTCAAATAGTGGAGGGCTGCAAGTCAGGGCCTTGAGCTCTACAGCAAGCAGGCAACGCCTCAATTTAATTAACTGCCTACCCCTGCTCTAGTGTGACTTGCATGATCAGGAAGGTGTTTCCCAAGGAAATCAGAGTGGGGGGCAGAGAGGGAAAGAAGGGAAAAAAAGAGGTTCAGGAGGGCAATAAGGCGGGGGTTAACAATGCTGCTTAAGATCAAGGGCTGCAGTGTTGAGATGCTGCCAGACTTGAAAACTTTAATTTACTGTCACTGTTAGCCCCCTTTGAGGTTTATGGTGGTATTTATACACACAGCATCAATCACATGAAACAAGGAGGGGATTTATAGTTTGTTTTAAAGACTGCAAATGCAATGTAATGCAAATAGCTTGCCTCATGGGCATTTACGTTTAATGGGAAAATTACAGATGCAAAAGATTGGTAGAACAAATTTTAAATTGACTTTATTACATCTAGTGCTTTTCAGAGAATACTATTAAAAAAAAAAAAGGAAAAAAGATATGGTAATGGAGTTCTACACTATAGCCTGACAACTTAAATTCCACTTAACTGACTTTCTTTCTTTCTTTTTTTTTTCTTCCTTTCTGTCTTTTTTGTTTGGTTTTATTTTGTTTTTGTTTCTTGCATCTTCCTGCTTATATTATCTCTACAATAATTTTGACTGAATAAAAAACCCATAGGATCATAAATGGATTAGAGGTTTGATTTTTCTTTATTTTATTTCATATGACTTTTTCTAAGACTTGCCAAACAACATTTCCATAAGACATATATCCATAAGATTATGGTTGCATAAGCATTTTTAGCCGATGGCAAAAAATGTCTACTTTAAAAAATAAAAGACTTCATTTTTAAAGCACAGCAAATTTGAAAGGGAAGAACAGAGATATCCCATGTGCTCCCTGCCAAACATGTGCACAACCTCCATCACCAGCAAGGCGATAAATTTCTTCCAAATGATGAAAACTCACAGCCACCCAAAGCCCATAAGATGACTGATATGAGAACTTACTCTTGATGCTGTAGATGCCATGGGTTCTGACAAATATCCAATTGCATGATTCACCATTATTGTATCATAGAGAGTATTTTCACTACCTTAAAAATCCTCTGTGTTCCAATTATTCATCCCTTTTCCCCAACACACCCCTTGCTCAGATATTCAAACATACGTGCATTTATCTGATTCACCAAATAACGAGGGAGGGGAGGATGTTTGGCCTGATTTATCAAATCAAAATTCCTAAGTAGTTTCACTCTTCTTTTCATGTAAGCAATATCAACTAGTACTTAAAAAGGCTTCAGCATTTGCCAGAAATGGGACTCAACGTACTTTAATTCCCAAGATACGTAGTAGGGAAAAGGTACAGTTCTCCATCTCCGTATCACAGATGGGACTGTGAGGTTCAGGTTAGTTAATGTATTAGTTACTATTGAGATCAATATTATTGGAAGACCAGACTGAGGGTAAATGAGGGATGTTTCAAAATGTGCATTTGACCAAATATCAGGGAAAAAAGTCTTGAAATTTATATTAAGAGCAACAAATAACTACCCTCAAATGATTAATCAGCCTCTAAAATGCAAAGGCAAGTGACAAATTAAGACTTAATCTTTGATCTGTGAATTCACTAGAAGCCTCGAATTATTAAATTAAAAGATAAGAGACACAAATCTCTTTATTAACTTGATCTCTTAATAAGATAAGTTACAAAAGAGCAAAATGCCCTCCAACAAAAGTGTTCCCTATTTTTACTTTTTTTTCATTCATAAAATTAAACGGTCTTTTTCATGATAAACAAAAAGGAGCATACTATTTGGAGTGACAATGTTGCAATATTTTCCCTCCTCAAATTTCTTTTATTTATGAGGGAACAGAATTTTACCCAGATGGGACTTGAAGCTTCTACAACTTAGAAGTGGTAGGTAGCTGTATGAGAAAAAAATATATGAAAAATGTCTACAGTTGTTTAAAGCTTATAAAAGACTAGGCCCAATGCAATCAACAATTGCATTGTTTGAGCCTCTCCCAAGTCCTGGCAGGTGCCATGGCAAGGTGACAACCAGAATCGTGTTTTTATTGATGAATGTGCCTCTCATCCTGTATCCAGACAGTAAACCATGACCACCCTACTTCACTGTAGCATTAGCCTCCACCAGCCAGCACAGTACTTTCTTTTATTTTTTTATTCATTGATCATCTTGTAGTACTGGGATTTGAGATCAGGGCCTCACTCTTGCTAAGCAGGCACTCTACAACTTGAGCCATGCTTCCATTCCTTTTTGCTTATTTCTTAAATAGGGTCTTGGGTTTTTGCCTGGGGCTGGTCATGGACTGCAGTTGTCTTAGCTGTGGATCATGTGTAGCTGGGATCACAGGCATGAGCCACTATAGCTAGCTTCTTTGTTCAAATGTGTGTCTCACTAACTTTTTGTCTAGGCAGGCTTCAAATTCTAATCCTCCAATCTCTACCTCCTGAAAATTTGGGATTACAGATGTGGGCCACTGCATCCAACCCTAGACTGTGTTATCTACAGAAGGCAAATTGATTCACCAGAGTCAGGTTTTACTTCTCACAGTTTGGAATATACCCTTAAATGTATAAACTTCCCAAGAGAAACAAAAATAAAGTAACATGGATGGACATTCAAAGCATGAATTTGCATGAAGCAGGGGTGAAAAAGAATTCTGCTTTATTACTGTAAATAATTCTACAGCATCCTAAACTATTTTTGATAATCAATGACTATTTGACATAATTTTAAAAGTTATGAGGAAAGTATTCATCCTTTTAAAAATGGGTTGTATTGCATTATTTGCAGATAAAATACCTACACAATTACCCTTTCTTTCTCCCAAGAAATCAGCTATGGGAGCACCTCAACCTTCCAAAACTTCCTTGTAAAGCAGGGGTTCTCAAAAGTGTGGCAGAGTAGGGGATGAGAGTGGTGTAGTTGTGACCCACCTTCCACCCTAACATCTCTGCCCATGGTCAGAGTTACCTTCACCTTTGAAGAGCAATGCCATCATGCTGTCTTAGAGAAGAGATCCTTAAGTAAGGTCCCCAGAAGGTACAAGTATTAGGTGGGAAGTTGTTGGAAATGCAAGACCTTGGTCCTTCCTTGAATTCTACTGGATCAGAAACTCTAGGAGTGAGACCAGCAGTCTGCATGAATCAGAAGCAAATGTAAGCTTGAGAATTGATGCATAAAAGAAAAACTAGGGTGAAAGTATGCATGGAATCTGTGTACCCTTATGCTGCAAGAACTCCAGTCAGGTGCCATTTTCCAGAATTAATGTCTCCATAAAAGCAGTAGAGAGGCAGTTTCTTCATGCTGAAATCTTTATGGAAAATAAGAAAGAGCTGGGCTAGCTCTCTCTCTCTCTCTCTCTCTCTCTCTCTCTCTCTCTCTCTCTCCCCTCTCTTTCTCTTTTCTATCTTTTCCTTCTTTTTTGGGGAGGCTCAGTAAGGATATTGCCTTTTTAAAAGCTCATCTAATGCTGTAATAATTGTGTTTTTAAAATATTTTAGTACCAAACAATTAAGGATATACTTGCAGTAAAATAGAATAGTCCTTCCCTAAGAAACATTTCTGGCAAGCTTACAACAGCATTTTAACCACCAATTGTAAAACTTTACTTGAGTGTAGAGGAGATTCTTTGCTTTAAAATAAGCCTTCAGCAACTGTAAAGAATATGTCCCAAGATTTTCACGAGCCCACAATCTCTGCCATTCCTTGTTTGCTTTAGCCTCTGGCTCTCCACTGGAGCACAGGATAGTCCAAAGTCATTCATTCAATAAATATTTCACTTCCCCCTGTGAGGTGGGCAATGGGCTCTATGACAAAGAACTACCATGACCCTGGAAGTCCAGGCTGCCTTGGCCTCAGGAAGCTTCTATTTCAGTGGAGTAAATGGACATGGCACAGTTCAGTCAACAGACATTTGCTTTCAGTAAATGTGTAAGGAAAATCAAAGCAGAGATTGGGGAAAAGAATGTTATAAGCTGAATTGTATAAGCTCAAAGTTCATGTGTTACAAGTTCTAACCCCCAATATCCAATATCTCAGAATTAGACTGGTGACAGTGATTTTAAAAAAGTGATACATTAAAGTGAGGTCATGAGGTGATACATTAAAATTAGGTCCCTTATCCAATAGGACTGATATCTTTATAAAAGATTAGACCATAGATACACAGAAGAAAGATAAAGAGACACAGAGAAGTCATTCATTTACAAGTCAAGGAGAAAGGTCGCAAAAGAAGTCAATTCTTCCAACACCTTAATCTCAGATGCCTAGACTCCAGAACTGTAAGAAAATAAATTTCTGTTTCTTAAAGCCACCTGATCTGTGGTACTTTGTTAAAGCAGCCCCAAGCTATCTAATATAGAATTGGAGAGCATCGGCAACATTTGTGTGGATACTGATGGGAAAGGCAGGAATGAAATATTCATTCAGTCTGGGAGCTGAACACAGTGGGCAAAAACTGGCACAGTCTTCTTACATACATGGCCTTCAACCACTAGAAACATCTCTAGTTATTTCTGTAATTTCATTAACCCTTGATGACCATTTTTCACAAAGAAACCAAGTTGAAAGGTAGATGTTGCTCCATCAATTAGACAACTAAGCAATATAAATGCCTTGTTCCCACACACATTCATGGTAGTTGTTGGTGGAAATGTGTGTCTTAATAAAGATTCTGGTTAATACATGTTCTCATCCTTCTGACTTCTTCAATACTAATTGCAATCTTAATGGTTATATCCAGAATGGGGAGGATGTTGTGCTAAGTGAAATAAGCAAGTCACAGAAAGACAAATATCAAAAGATTTCACTTATGTGCAATCTAATAACATTGACTTGGTAGAGATAGAAAAATCATGGCTATAAGAGAATGGGATGGTTAGCTGAGAGAGAAGAATGGAGAAATATTAGTCAATGAATATATAATTGTAATTGGATTAGACAAATAAGTTCAAGAGATCTACTACACCATGATAGATATAGTTAATGACTATGTATTCTTCGAAAATTAAGAGAATGAATGTTGACTTTCCATTAAAATTTGATAAGTACATGAAGTAGTGAGTTTGTTAATTAGTTGGAATTACCTATCACACAATGAATATATACTTTAAAACAGTATATTTTACCATGTATTTACATGACAAATACATTTTTATGTATCAGTTTTTTTGGAGGTGAGTAGAGTTTGAACTCAGGGTTCCACACTTGCTAAGCAGGTGCTCTACCACTTGAGCCATTCTGACAGCCCCATTTTGTGTTGGGTATTTTTGATATAGGGTCTCAAGAACAATTTGTCTGGCTGTCTTCAAACCACAACTCTCTTGATCTCTGCTATGAGTAGCTAGGATTACAGGCTGAGCCACCAGTGCCTGATGTTATCTATCAATGTTTTATGAAGTTTCAGCTTACTGTGCTAAGGT
Organism: Castor canadensis; assembly: GCF_047511655.1. NCBI lineage: Eukaryota > Metazoa > Chordata > Mammalia > Rodentia > Castoridae > Castor > Castor canadensis. The sequence goes on along the minus strand of NC_133404.1, from coordinate 33,648,254 downwards.
CTACTTTATATACTGCACAAGATGAAATGGGTACATTTTTAGTAATCCATTTTTTATGTTTGCAAGCATGCTATATTCATTCCAAGCTGGTAAAGGAAAAGTATATGTTAGTCAAAGTACCAACTATTTACTTGCTTTTATTATAGTGGTTCTCCTTTGTATGTGGTTTTGAATTTCAAGGTTTCTGTTACTTGCAGTCATCCAGTCTAAAAATATTAAATGAAAAATTCCAGAAAGTAACAATCCCCAAGTTTTCAACTGTATACCATTCTGAGGAGCATGATACAATCCTGTTTCATTTTTCCCAGGAAATGAATCATGCCTTTGTCTGGCATATCCACACTGTATATGCTACACTCCCATTAGTCATTCAGTAGTCATCTCGATTATCAGATCAACTGTGATGGCATCACAATTCTTGTGTTCATGTTGCCCTTCCATAGTAGCCTAATACTACTTCCTAACACTACATCATTTACCTCATCATGAAGGTATGTATCATCATCAAAAGAGGGAAGGTGGATATAGTACAATAAGATTTGAGAGACCACATTCACCCTAATTTTCCCTGCAGTATATTGCTATAATTATTCTGTTTTATTATTCGTTGTTAATCCTTTCCTGTTCCTAATTATAAACTAAACTTCATGTATATATATATATAGAAAAAAAAATATATATATATATATAGTTCAGAATTATCTGTGGTTTTAGGTTCCCATGGGAGATTTAGAATGTACCCCTCAAGGATAAGTTTGGACTACTGTATTTTAAATTTTAAATATACTTGGCTTGATAAAATTCTGTGGTCCCACTGTTAGGCTTGTCATTTGATGCCCGTGTATTCTGGCTTCTTTTCCTGGTTTTTAATTTATATTAATAACCATATCCGGCAGTGGTACGGCAAGTCCCTCCACAGACTGCCATTATGTGTTCTTCCACTTTGGCGTCAAAAGTTGTCTGTCTGCATTGAGGCGCGATTTTGAAACTAATTCAAAGAGCCATTATTCCACGCTTCTTCACCACAGGCTAAAGGCCTGCTCTCGTGTGGGAACTAACCAGCAAGAGCTACAGGCCAAATCTGGCATGAATTTATCTGAAGAGTAGCCTTAGTGTTCCCATTTCAACCCTGAATGGGCTATTGAATTTCACTACCACCCCAACCTCTTTTCCTCTGGAAGGTTAGACTGTCTCCCATAAAGGAATGTGAAGATTTTCATTAACTTGTTAAAGTCTTTGTAAGAGAGTGCATATATATACATATAGGGGTACTAGCATGGAATAGAGAGAAAGACCCAAAAGACTAGTATATATCATAAAAAGGAATGAAACAAATAATTTTTATTTGATTTATGGATGGTCAATATAGTTTTGAGATACAGTCTCACTTTATTCCTCTATGAGTTGGTTTAATTTTAAGTCCAGTTTAGGGTAGACCAGAATGATTTTGAATGAAGACCTTTTTTTTTTTTTTTCCGAAAAATTTCCTAGGAACATTTTGACCAACACAGATTTTTCTCTATCAATGTAGCCATTGGAATTGTAGATGTAATAAAGCATTGAGCATCTAAACTTTTTATGATTTCTTCCTACAGGCAATTTGCACCTCCCCTGGTTGCCAGAGAGATAAGTGAGGTCAAGGAAGTAGGAGTGAGGCTCCTTCCAACTCATCCTTGCCTCTCTCTTCAAGAGCTAGGATTTTTTGCTTGGTTGATTAATTCATCATTTTCTTCCCTGAAATCTTTGTAAACACTCATCACTCTTGTTCTTTCATGTTGATTTCAGGTTCCACTACTATTCTATCTCCTGGAAATTGTTTTATATGTTTACTTTTTTAAATCAACATATAAAAACTTTGGGTAAGATTATAAGTCAGGCATTAAGAACAATGCTTCATTCTTCCAACACCTTGAGAAAGTGAGACAGTATTAACAGTTGAGCTCCAAAAGGTTTAGAACACAATCACAGAGCTGAGCATAGTGTCTGGAAGACAGTAGATGCTTAAAAATTATTTTCTGAATAAATGCATGTGTTGTATTGAGGGGAGGGTTTTTGGGTTTTTTTTGTTTGGTTTGGTTTTAGAAGTACTGGTGCTTAAAATCAGGGCTGCTTTACACATACTGAGGCTCTATTTCTTGAGCCACAACTCCGACCCATTTTGCTCTGGTTATTTTGGAGGCAGGGTTTTGCTTTTTGCCCATGCTGTCCTGGAATGCAATCCTCCTTTTTTTGACTGCCTGTCATAGCTGGGGTGACAGGTATACGGCACTGTGCTCAGCCATTGGTTGAAAGGGGGGGTGTCTTGTGAACTTTATGCTTTGGCCTTGAACTACAGTCCTCCTGATCTCAGCCTCCCAAGTAGCTGGGATTAGAGACATAAGCCACCAACACCCAGCTGTTGAAGATTTTTATACAATTTAAACCATAATGAGTTAACACTCTTTCCTATCCCTAGGGAATAATGACACATATGTTTTTCTAAAATCACTTCACCTGTTTCTCTATATTCAAAGCAAAATATCTTGTTGCTATGCTTTGGGTTAAAAGAGTGAATTCACTGTAAAGGCAAATTAGATAGGAGAAAGAAAAAGATAGCATTGGACAAACTGACTTACATTTTTCGTGTGGAGTATCTTCAAAATAGGGACTCACAGACTACTTGCCCAGGGCTGGCTTCTAACCATGATCCACCTGATCTGTGCAACCAAATAGCTAGGATTACAGGTGCAAACCACTGGTACCTGGCTTCTTTTAGGTTTTTCATCCCACTCCTTGAATATTAGTTGGTCTTGTAACTCAAATAGATAGGAAATGACACGATTCCAGTTCCAAGCCTAATTCTCAAGAAGCACTCGTTTCTCTTTTTCCTGAAACTTTTGTTTGCCACATAAGCAAGCTTAAGTAACTACGTAGAGAACATCCCAATTGTCCTAAACAAAGCCATCCTGGCCTAGCCTGAAACTCACACCAGCCAAGATCAACAGAGAGGTCTCCCCAAACCACAGTAACTAGGACACATGAGTTACCCCAGTCTTGTCCAGGAAAACCACAACCTGAAATGTTTATGAACCCTATCCATGAAATCATCTCAAAGAAAAAAGCAAAGTTGCAGTCTAGTTAGAAAATAATATATATGGTGTCCTTATGTATGATCAGGTAATATAGTCAAAGGTATATTCTGAAGGAAATTTATAGAGGCAAACACATATTATTAGATGGAAGGGAAATTAAGTCAAATTTGAAGTTAGAAAGAAAAAGAACAAGAGTCAAGCATGGTGATACACACATGTAATCCCGGCACTTGGGAGGCTGAGGCAGGAGAATTCCAGACCAGGCTGTATAGTAAGACCCTGACTCAAAAACCAAGGGAGGGAGGGAAGGAAAAAAGACCTAAGGAAGAGAGACAGAGAAAGAGAGAACATACAAAGCAAAGACTAACAAAGAAGAAAAGGAATAATAAAGCTAAGAGAAAGTACCAATCAATATATTAGAATAAAGAAAGTAGAACTGAAAAATAAGTGTAAGAATCAATTTAGGGGAGAAAAACAAATGTGAAATCAATACAAAAATGGTGATTTTGTTTTTCAGTTTTTTTGTGGTGGTGTAGATTGAACCCAGAGCCCGTGAATGATAGTCAAATACTGTATATCTGAGCTACACGCTCAGCTCTCCCCAATTTTTTTTATTCGTCAGAAGGGTAATGTGCCCACATCGTAACAAGAAATCACAATGAAGTCCAAATGACATTACTAGATGATTTTTACAAATGTATTTCTTTAAAAATTTTCCCCAGGCTACTAAGCTATTTCAGAGAATAAGAACAGAAAGCTCCTCAATTCATTTTTAAAGATGATAAATGTGATACCTTGAAACTTAACAACGTCTTAAAAAGAGAAATTTGCAGATGCATCTCAGTTATTAATATTAATAAAAACATTATTTTGAAATCAAGCTTTATCAACACATTAAGAGAAAATAATTGAGGATTTTTTAATCTATGAATATAGCGATGATTTAATATGAAACAATACACTGATATCATTCATAGCACTAATAGACCATGGGAGAAAAATCAGATGGTTATTATAGATTTTTAAAAATCATCCAAATAGTTGAATACTTTTTTAGTGCAAGTTATTTTTGTTCTCTTTTTAAATTTCTTTTCACTTCTGCTTTTCTATGCCAAATCATAGCAAAGCTCACATATATCTGTTTTAAGTTTGTCCCTTAAGTTCAAATAAAATATTAGAATGTTTCTTATCACTACAGTTAATTTAATTTGGACATTTTCACTGCTTGTACATTCTTTTTAAATAGACAATCACATCATTTCAAGATTATTGGAAAACAACTTAGCACTCCTCAAAAAGCAAATCAAATATTCTTATAACAAATAAGAAAGTTGAGTTTGCCTGGTACTGGTGGCTCACGGCTGTGATCCTAGCTACTTGGGAGGCAGAGATCAAGAGGACTGAGACTCAAAGCCATCCCAGGCAAGTAGTTTGTGAGACCTTATCTGCATAAAACCCAATTCAAAACAGGGCTAGCAGAGTGACTCAAGTGGTGCTAGAACACCTTCCTAGCAAGCGTGAGGCCTAAGTTCAAACCCCAGTACTACACAAAAAGAAAGTTGAGCCAACAAAATAAAAATGAAAGATATGACCAACTGAGCAGGGTTAACCTACATTCTGTTCTTCCCTACTGTGGTTACATAACTTCTGTCCCCCTTGAAGTTATTGGTGGCTATGTGACTAGTCCTAGCTATAAAATGTGAGCAGAAGTGATCCTAGTTTTTTTAGGGCAAAGCATTTTACTTACGAATTCTCAATCCTCCAGTATCCCTTTCTCTGGTGTTGTGATTTGAATATGAAATTTCCACTACAGCTTTGTATGTTGCATACATGGTACCTAGCTGGTGGTGTTACTTTGAGAGGTAGTAGAAACTTTGGGATGTGGGGCCTAGCTAAAGGAAGTAGGTCACTATGGTGTGCTTTTGAAGGTTATACCTGGTCACAGGTCCCCTCCTCTTTCTCTGGCTCCTGTCTACCATGATATAAAGAATCTCCTCTCACACATGCTGCATGCAGTTCTGTCCAACTGCATGGGGGAAAAGTCACCATGAACTGAGCACTCTGAAAGCACAAGCCAAAATAAATCTTTCCTTCTTATAAGTTGTTCTGCCAGGTATTTTGTCACAAAGATGAGAAAAGCTAACACACCTGGCTAAAAGCAATTATGAAAACATCTCTTGATGTTTAGGCATCCCAAGGCAGATGGAATCTGAAGCTCTGAGCTGCAATAGGGAGAGTAACTTCCCAAGGGAGTTGTTCAGACCTCCAGAAGGAGGTACATGATGAAAAAATAGATGCTGATAACATTAAGCTACTAAGATATGGGAGTTATTACTAAAAAATAATTTTTCCCAGATAATACAATAACTGTTCAAAGCTGAACAACATTCCAACGTATTAGACAATAAGTAGAATACTCAAGATTGAATTAAAAACATGAAACTTTGCTTAAACCTAAAGATTTAATAAATGGAAAATCACACCACACAATTAGAAGGGAAGATAATTTTATAAACCTGTCTAGCTACTTTTAAGGATCATTGATGAGTTTAATCATTTCTTGTTAAAGCTCCAAATAACTTTTTCTAAATTTTAACTTCAGAATTCATCTGAAGAAATAAATAGTTGAGAAGAAATGATAAACCTTTGAAAATAATGATGACTTGAGCTACTAAATTCTCGGAGAAGACATTTGTTACGTATATATATAACAAAGAACACATACCCAGAATTTATATTTTTAAAAAAACTTCTTATGACTCAATAGTAAAAAGACAATACCATTGCATCAAAAAAAAAAAAGGCAAAATTTTGAACAGATATGTCACAAAAACAATGGAACAATGTTCAACTTGGTACATTGTAGATGCAGAGGTAGAACTTGTATCTACAAGCCATAAGATATCACTACACACACTAAAACATTTCTAGTTTTAAAAGCAAATCTTCCCACAGTACAAATGGCACTGATGTATAAAATGATAAAAATCACCTGGAAAAGAGACAGTGATATCTTAGAAAGTTAAAAACACACTTAACATGAAACCCTGCAATCTTCTCCACCCAAAACTTCTATACAGTAACGTTTATGATAGCTCTTTTTATGACAACCGAAAATAAGTCAAATGCCCACCAACAGATGAAAGGATAAACAGATTGCACTTCAACCATTCAATGGAATAGCGTTCAGCAATAAAAAGGAATGAACTCCTGACAAATGCAACATGAATGAGTCACAGGACCATAAGCTGAGGCAAAGATATCAGACACAAAAGAGCACTGGGTATTAAATGCCATTTACAGCAAACGCCAGGGAGGTGTATGAATCCAACTGTTGAGGTCATTGAAATGTTATCTGTCTTTACTGTTTACATTGTCACAATGCATCAAAGCATACACTTAAAATGATTACATTTAATGCATAAGTTATCATATGTAAATATGAAGTTGAGTGTTTTTTAGTGTGAAAGTCTACTGAGATGATGTCAGCTGTCTCAACCCTACCATACTATAATATATGGCCAATAAATTATAATAAGTAAACAAAGGTTGAAAAAAAGTTACCCTGCCCAGGATTCCCTCCATTCTCCCTGATTTTACAAGGAACAAGACACTTTCTTGAGTCAAATGAGAAACATATCCTATGGTGGACCTATGAACTAGAAGGGCAGAAATGCTTTCTGGGACTGCAAACAGCCCACCCAAAAGAGATGAGGCTCTCACTGACCCAACACAAGAAGAACCCAGCTCTACTCTTCCCTCTGTTGATTCTTTGAGACTTAAAATTTTCTAACTGAAAGAAAAGTAAATGAATGTGACCAAGACAGGGCAATCGGAATCAGATATCAAGCGAAAAAATGAGGAAGAAGATAGAGAGTGGAAGAGGAGTAGAGGAGAAGGGAGGAAAAGTTTGAAAAAGATAAGACATCAAAAAAAGGAGAATCTTTTTCAAGAACTATTCTGTTTGGTTAGTTTAAGGTCACACTTGGCCATCCATCATTGTTTATCTGAGAACTTTAATGATGACATCAGTCAGAGGCCAGTGGGAGAAGCCAATTCTTTGCAGATACAGAATTGATGACTGCTTTCTTTGAAGTTTAATATTTAGAAAGAACAAATTAGGGCCGGATATTGTGATGCTCATCTGTAATTCCAGCTACGTGGGATGTAGGGATAGGATTCTTTATGTTTATTTTTATTTTTGGTGGAACTGGGGTTTGAACTCCAGGCTTCAAACTTTCAAAGCAGGTACTCTACCACTTGAGTCACACATCCAGTCCAAGACTGGGCTGGACAAAAATGTGAGACCCTATCTGAAAAATAAATTAACAGTAAAAGGGCTAGGTGCATGGATTAAGTGATAGAGTGCTTGCCTAGCAAGTCTGAGGCCCTGAGTTGAAACTCCAGGACCACTCCCTCTAAAATTTTTTAATTAATTAATTAAAAGCAGAATTAGGGAGCAGGAAGCCCATTCTCTAAGGGTCAGATTATCTTAAGGTTTTCCTAACTCTCTCCTAACTACATTTTTACATTGAACAAATTGAATAGGACACCATTTATAAGAAAGTCTCTTTTAATTAAAAAAAAAATTCAAATGTTTTAAATGTTATTTATTAGCTATAGTCAAGTTGAATGGTAACTGCAAGACATGCACAGGTCACCCTCCCCTTGTTCTTTGTGCAAACTAAAGATGAACCGAAACTATTCTCCTAGATTTGGGGGAATTTTCTGCTATAGTAGAAGCACTGCGAAGTCCAAGGAGGCCATAAGGAAGAAGTTAAGGGTAGGGGTGGAGAGGATTTCAGGTGAATGCTCTTGATAGACAGGTCAGAATTAAGTTTCTTGTAATACTCAAGTACCTGTTTCTAATGGCATTGCTAGATTCTGGTGTACATCACACCACAGCCCAGGCGGAGGCCTGCAGCATCATAAACCTGTGTATGTCTTGAGGCAATTAGAAGATCAAACACAGGAGAGAGGCAAGGGGCTCTGGCTGGGTCTGCAATTGAAACATAGGCCATAAAGATCTGGAAATGAAGGTTTCTCGGCTATCAAGTCAATGATTGCCACATGCCAAAACATAAACCAGATTGCATAATGAGTAGGTTTTTCATAATTTCCTCAAATTAGGTTTTTATTAATGCCTGTCAACAGCAAATGATAGGCATGTGTTGTATTAACAGCTGCCATCAGTCATGCCGGCTCTGATATCACAGCTAATCTAATCGAAAGCTTACAATAAGCTGAGGGCCCTTGGCCCCATCTGCATGAAACTTCAAATAGTTTGTAATAAAGAAGAAATAGCCCAGTTAGCATTTCACCAATAGTGGCGAGTAATTGTTTATGAATGTGGTTTAAAATACATGAAAATTAATTTTCATCCCCACATGAACAACCTCTCTTTTCTCCATTGTTTGCAGACAAGTTGATTTAGTGCAAAGCGTGTTGCTGGGATATTTCAAGGGTTCTGGTCTATTTAAGTTCCACCCTTCTTTAGCTTCTCACACATAATCATGAAAGACTTGTTGCCTCCAAAGGAGGATGTTGATGATGTCATTGGTTTCAGAGACGCAACCCAGTGGAGGACTTATAGAGGAAAGAGATAGAATGTAACCATGTTTTTTTAAGAGCAAGACATTAGTTGAACAATCAATGTATTTAATGATTACTGGAGAACAGAATGAAAGGAAGACAAAGATAATATATTTACTAAAAACTAAACATTTTTTTTATTTGTACCATAAATTTAAGATTTCTCATGATAGGAAACATTTTCCTTAGAGAAAAGAGTTCCATCCTAAGGATTCAACTTAGTAAAACCTAGATCTCTCTGGGATGAAGGATTTGAGGAAGCCAGGCCTCTAGGCAAAAGGATCCAGTTCATAGGATGTGATCAGGCCAAGAAATGGAAAAAACTATGGAAGCCGGAGTACTGATGGTGAATTTAATACAATGGAAAACGTCCAAGGTAAATTCCTAACTGTCCCAAAGTCATGGTGGTAATGGAATTTTTAGCTGATAACTTGAAAGTATGACAAAAATGGAGAAGATGAAAACAGGACAAGGTGTCTGGGAAGTAAATCTGATAATGTAGAGAGGTAGGGAAGGAGGGAATGAATTAGGGTAAGGTTCTGAAAAGAGAGGGGATAAAATAAATCTATGTGACCTTTTCAAAGGATTATGATATATATTGATAAACTAACAAGGGATTATGGGCCAAGATGGATTCAAATCACTGGGATCTTAAACTTGAGAATGGAGGACGTTCTGCTGTTTATTGCTGATTTATTTTTTCTTTTCGTAGAAATGAGAAAGGTGGACAGAATTGTCTGTTGAAGGTACAAAGATGGTAAATTCCATCCATATTGATTATAACACAGTTTACTCTTGATAATCTGCACAAGATTAAGCCTAAGGACCACCCCCTTGAATTCCAAAAATCACAGATCCTCAAGTTCCTTATATAAAATGGCTTAGTATTTTCATATCACCCACACACATCCTCTTTACTTTAAATCATCTGCTGAGTACTTATACTACTAATAAAATGAAAATACAGTATAAATAATTGTACTATACTATTTTGAGAAAATGAAAATATGTTCAGTACAGACATTTTTTTTCAATGAATATTTTCAATCTACAGTTGGTTAAATTCATGGGTCTGGAACCCCTGGAAAAAGAGGGCTGACTATATTTTAATACTTGAATATGGGTGAAAGAGCTAACTTTGGGATGTTTGAGACGTTCATTTTGATGGTATACTCAGGTTAGCAATCTCCTCTATCACACGGAAGGCCTCCTAGCAGATGTCTCTGTAATGCACTTAATTCACAGCACTGGTCACAGTGGACTGAGTCATCCAAGGGCTTAGATTTGGGGGTCCAGCAATGCAAGTTAATATCTGTGGTTGGCCTGAACTGAGGATAGGTAAATTCAAAACCACACCAAACTCCACAAAACAAACTCACAGAAACAGAAGCGTGGTAAGGGATGGATGGATACCTAGAAATTAGACAATGAAGTCGATCCTCAGAGAGGGGTCTCAGTAAGTGATAGAGCTCAGAAAGAGGCCATCTTGGGTCCTGTTCTCATTCCCAGCTCTTACATCAAACCCGTATCCTAAGAGCTACCACTTCTCTCCACTTTTTTCTCCTCTTTCTCCTCCTTCTTCCTTTTGGTTGAAGTGGTTTCCATTTGTTACTATTTCTGGTTAGAAGAGAATCTTGATTGAGACAAGCTTAGAGTTATCAAGGTTTGAGATGTCATCAGCTTATGAGCAATGAGTAAAGATGTAAATAATGCCAGAAAGAAAAAGAGAAAAGCACTCTTGAGAGAACAACAAAAAAAAAATAATAGCTATAATAGCCATAGTTAGAATGCCTAGAGAGAAAAGAGGCTGTGTTTTATGAACCTAAAAAAGTAGTAATTATAACAAAGAGGCAGGTAAGATTCCGATGGGAAAAGTATCTAGGCATATGAACCAGGGCCTCTCTTTTTCTTTTTGGTGCTGGTAGAAGACATGTACAGGATCAGAAGAATGACATTATTCCCCAAGTACTGCAGAATTGCAAGTGCTGGCAGAAGTCCCCATTCTCCATCAGAGTGGAATACTCAAGGGGGCTGTATTGCTTTACAACCAGATTTCTTCTCTTTCACAGTCAATGTCTGTATGTCTCATTATTACTTAGAGAACATTTCTCAGGTAGGTCCTTATTTCCCTCCATCCCTTTTGCCTTCTACATTGCTGACCATCATAGAAGTCAAAAATCCATCAGACCTTTAAAACTTTTGGTAGGGAAAGACATTGAAATGAATGGCTGAACAAACTTATTTAATCACTCTCCTGTTTTCCAGTAATACAGAAAATCATGAGTTGGCTATAATAGGCTTGACATCATTTAAAATATATAGAAAAACATATTTGTATGCACTAAATAACTTGGATTCAACATCAAATTTAATTTTTTTTATACTGAATGAAGCTGATATATTTTCAACTGCCAGATATTCATATAAACACATTCTTACCTCACTTTAAAGCAGAATAAAATTTTCTGAAGCAGGAATGGTTCATCTTTATAGATCCGATATGTTGATCATTTAAGGGCTCAATCAGCAGTTGCTAGATTGAAAGAGACATACTAACATCCCTCACTTCATCAAATGGCCACCACACTATAACATCCAAATATTTTTCAAATATTTTAAAATGCTAACATTTCCAAAGGTGGATGAGTTAATTTTCAAGCCATGTAAGCAAAGTTAAAAAAAAAAAAAGTATATTATCCAAATTAATTTCTTCTCTTTTTTGTTAGCTTTTGCTGGAAACCTTGCAACTTTTGCTATGCTAAACCAGTATTTATAACAATGGTTAATTTTATGTCTATGATTACAGCTCTTTTAACTGATAAAAGTAATCCAAATTACTAACAAGTAAAGAAACTCGGAGGGATGGGGGAGGTAGGTAATAAGTTTTTAAGTGCCTGGAAAATGGAGTTACTTTTTAAATAGAGCTTCTTTTTAAATGTGCAAAGCGTGTATGGCATTTGGATGTAATAACAAATTAGACTTGAAATGCAGGTAGTTTAGAATGTTTGGGGAAATAAGTGAGTTTAGGAAGCACAAGGCCTCTTTATAGATTAGAAACTATCCAGTTGAAAAGCTTTTAAAATGCTGAAATACTCATCCCAGCTTCATGTACTAGTAGGAAAGTAAGCTTCCCAGAATCCTCAAACCTTTCCAAATTCCCTTGCAATTTTTTTTTCAAAGGAAAATCTCAAAGTGAGATTTTGATACCAGCTGTATCATTCTTCTACACTTGATCACCTCTCACTTTCATGTTTCATGACGGCTGTGGCCATAAGAAGTCTAATGAGGCAACAAAAATGGTGAATGGTGATCTGGCATAAATTGTATCTAAGGATTGGATCATATCTAGCAAAAATTAAAAGGTCAAGGTTTTAAATGGTCACACACATGCACACACACATGCATGTACTCACCCACAGAGCAGAAACGGTCTCTTCCAAGAGCACCATCAAGCTGTCCTGGTTGTGTGGGAACTTGTGTTCTTGTATGGGAGGGAGTATGTGTGGTACCACAGCTAACTGACAGGAAGTACCTTTCCTCAGCACCCTTGGGAGAATGTAACTCACTTATCTACTATGCTGCTAGGAAATTTCAGCAGATTTGAGTTTTTCTCTAGAGAACCTTGTATTGCAACTTGACTCCACTGAGCTCCGTGTGCACAACAGAATGTTCTCCAGGGAATACACAACTGTGCCTTTAAATACTTATTGATATCTACAATCAACTCAGCAGATTTTGCATGAAGACCCCCAGTGTGAAATAATAGTGTATTTTAACAAATGACAGTATGGATGGATATCTCATCACAACAAACCTTGAATCAAGTTAAAAATGAAAAACGGTGGAGCCTGGCACATGGCACATGCCTGTAACTCCAGCTACTCAGGAGGTACAGGTAGGACCATCATGGTCTGAGGCCAGTACCAAGCAGAAGCAGGAGAATTCACCAGAAAATAGCTAAAGCAAAAAGAACTGGAGTTGTAGCTCAAGTTGTAGAACACCTGCCCAGCAAACTTGAGGTACAGAGTTCAAACCCCAGTACTGCTAAAAACAAAAACAAAATGTCTAGCTCTTCCTTATATCTGGTGCCATGACAGAAAATGTACAGTCCATTTCCAGTGCTCATTTCAATGATGAATGAAGGTGGCATTGCTCTAATTTATAATAGGAAATGGAGGTTAAGATAAATAGCTATGCACAAGTGGTACTCAGCCAGCAAACAGGCAAATTGGACCCAGGGTCCTACTGGTGAGAAAAGCTGCCCTGTTCTCCCTAACCAGTGCCACCTTCCATACATAACCTGGATGCACTTACTCCCTACAACAAACCCATCTCAGAGAACCACAGCATTTCAGACGTTGCAGAGAAATTCACGGTCATCTCATCATCCTCTTTGGTAAATACAATTCTCTTCGAAACTCTTGCACCCTGAACCAAGTTCATGATTATTTCCCAGAAATCTTGTCCTTTTCCAGTGTTCCTGCCCTGAGAGTGGTGTGACCATCAATCAAATCATGTCAGCCACAAAACAAGGAATGTGATCTCCTGTCATCCTAAGCCCAACTCATCTCCAAGAGCTGTCTTCTGCCTCCTCCCTCCAACTCATCCTCCATCCATGGTTCTAGTGCAGGGAACCATCAGACTGGACCTGTCTACTACTTTAACTGCCCCCAGCTTGACCCATTTCCCACACTCCGTCTTCTCTACCAAGTTCTCTGCTAATCTGTGTCTCCATTCAGATCTGATTGCCCACTCCCTTACCTCTACCTACCTCTGCAAACTTCTCTCAGCCTAAGCTTCCCTTTGCTCATTTCTCTGCACTTCCATCCCTATTCCCATACCTTGCTGCCTCCCCTACCCATTCCCTCCCTTCTGCATGGCACATGAATTTGTCATATCTCTAGACAGGAACAGTGGCTCATGCCTGTTTAATCCCAGCTACTTGGGAGGTGGTGATCAAAGGAATCTCAGTTCAAGACCAACCAGGCAAAAAGTTAGGAAGACTCCATCTCAACAAATAAATTGGCCATGGTGTCAGGCATCTGTGGTCTCACCTATGTAGGAGGATCACAGTTCAAAACTGTTCTGGCAAAAAGTGTGAGACCCTACCTGAAAAATACTGAAAAACCAAAAAGGGCTAGGGCGTGACTCAAGAGGTATAGCATCTGCCTAGCAAATGTGAAGCCCTGAGTTCAAACCCCAGTGCTGCCAAAAAAATTGTCACATCTCAGCTCACCTTTTTTTTTTCCCCCTCACTTTTAAATTCTCAGAACTACCACAATGGTGGTGGTATACAGTGAATATGTTCAATAAATATTTACTGAGTCAATGAGAAAATTGGATCCCTTTGAGAATAAGAAAGTCTTCCAAGGTATCCTCTGATTGATAGCAGAACGGGCACTCCAACCCACACCTCTTCACTCCAGGTTAAGTGTTCCCTCCCCTTTGTGCCCACTCCCCTCTCACCAGTGCACACACAGACACTCTGCCAGCCCCTATTCTTCTCATGCCTCCTCCTCACCCACTGAAGCGCGTACTGGCTAAATTTAGAAGACACAGTGCAGCCAACTCTGCAGAGCGAAGGTGGCAATGACTGAAGGACTCCATCTTCAAAGTCACAAGTACAATAAACAACTCCAGCTCGAAAATAAATCGTCAATGACCTCCTTGATCCAGACTTTCCCTCATCTTGGCAGGAGGAGGATCTTAACCAACCGGCCACTAGCCAATCAATTATTGGCCTCAGCAGGGAGGGGGATGATAAGTGTGTCCCTCTAACACACAATGGAAATTGAAATTAATCTAATTAGTTTGAAGGAGCACTTCAATGCCATAGTGATCAGCCCTAGATGTAGAGATGAAAGATAGAAATACAGATGAAAATTGATGGTTATTTTCTGTCTAGTTTTAGGCTAGAGGTAATTTTTGAACATTTGTTTAATCATTAAAATTCTATACAGTGATGAGACCCAACTGCTTAACTCTTTAAACACTTCTGAAGAAACTGGTGCATACACACACATACCACACACACACACCCACACACACATACACAACTATATAAGAGGTAGATGAAAGGTCACAAACATTGCAAATACCCAGTTTAACATTTATGGTCCTTCTTCAGTTTTGGTGACCATTCAAGGCGGTTTTTTTTGTTGTTGTTGTTTTGTTTTGTTTTTTTAACCAATGTAAAATATTTAACCAGAAAAGTGAAGATTTTTTTTTGGTGGCTTGTGATGAATACTTGGGGTTAGAAGAATATGGTTTCTGTCAAAGGCTAACTTTTTCAAAGAATTATCAAATCTGGTTTATGGGTCTCTTTTCAATGTGTTAAAAATACAATAAGTACTCAACCTCTGTTTCTAACTAACAAGGTACTTCCAAATATTTCAGAAAGACGCTATCAGGACATTATTAAGAAACTGACTGTATTTCAAACAGCCGGAGCTCAAGAGACAATATAGCAGAGCTGCTTAATAATAGTTTATATAATGAAATATTCATATTATCATATACTTCCCATCATGGAGGATGGATCTCAATGTCATTTTAATATTTTTCCTTCTAAAATAAAATTTTAATTAAGGCAAAAGATATATTGCCTGAGGTAAGCTAAACTGTTTAAAATTATTAACTGCTTGAATACTTGTTGCTGTACTACAAGCCGGCATAAAAGAAAAGAAATTAAGTACTCCAGGGATTAGCGCAATTTTGAAAGCCGGACTCCTCCTCCCTTGGCCTTTTAGATACGCCTAACTGAACTATAACTATTTTTCTCCACTCAGCCAGACTCCAGCTTTGTGGCTTTTTTAATAACCTGGCTTTTCAAGGCCTTGTTCCTGAGAGCCTTCTCATTTCTACCACACTACCTACAAGCAAAATTTCTTCCAGTTGCTCAACAGTGGAATGCCTCCTTCTTTTCTTCGTTGCTGAAGCATTTCATTGCGGGTTCATTGACAGGGTGGTGTTTTGTTACAGTGGAATCAATAGCTCAGCCCTTCCCAGCACACCGATTAGCTTGTCAGTCAGGGCCTGGGGGAGGTAGTGTAAATCCCAGAATACCAGGGGCCAGGAGTTTGAAAACAGAAGAATGTACCCAGGCCCTGTGGTTGTCCACCACCTGTTGCTCTGTGACATGTGCAAAGTGAATTAACTTTTCTGCTACAACATGCCTTCCAGGTCAACTGCAATGGAACCCCTAGGCTTTTGGAATATTTTAACTCATTCCAAAAATCCTCCTCTCCTGATTTGTTACTGCTTCTGGGACAGAAAGGGAGGAATTGACTCTTGGAGAGACAAATTTGGACAAAAAGGTTGGTGATGGAGCCAGGGAGAGCAGGCTTAATTGGGGAGAAACTGGTTTCTTATTTTATTTTTCAAAGTAAATGGTCTGCCTGCCTCTGGATTACACATTAATAGAAAACACTTTCCAGAGTTAATGTAGGCATGCTGTGGGTTGTGTGTATGTGTGTGTGTGTGTGTGTGTGTGTGTGTGTGTTTCTCAAACTCTTTGCAAGACTTTTTGTGACATCTGAGGACTAATAAGATTGGATTTTCCCTATCCAAAAGTTAAAAACACAGATGATGATGAAAAAGTAAGAAAGAAATGCAAATTTATGCAGAGGACACTATTCACACCACACACATCCAGCAAACTTGTAAGTATTAGAGTTAATAAGATGAGATGAAAAATTGTCTATTAGAAGATGATTGCAAAAGCCATTGTGTAGATATATATACAGATGCATCTATATATATATAGATATAGATATATATGTATATATATACATTTTTAAAGTGCTCCAGTTCCACTACGGAAAGCTGTGAAAGCAGCCACTTACAGCATCAATGGTGCCTTCCTGTCAACCTCAGGAAAACTTTTTACAGATATTTATTATCCAAAACCACATTGCCCCAGACCACAGAAGGAAATTCTGTGCTTAATACATGAAGGCACTATGGTCTGAGCCACATTTGCTTTCAGCGCTTGGAGTTTTCTCACAAAACCTCCATAAACTCACCACAAACCACAATGTAAACTAGGCCACTTCAGTTATGATTTGTTAACCTGATTCCACCAAATTAATCTGCCCATCTTAAAAGGGATGTCTACTGATGCAAACGAAAGCTCCAAAGACGTCAGAACAACCCATTTGAATTCAAAAGTTGGCAGAGAAAATGTTAATCTTTTGGAAAAAAATAAACACACCTAAGGAAAACATTGAATCTTACAGTGGCAAATACAATTTGGCCCATGAACAGTTGTTTAACCTAATTTGATCTGAGAAATAAAGTTAGAGTTCATCCCCCAACTTGATTTCCCTGTTGTGATAAAAAGATGTGTATTCTGTTCTAAGTGGCTTGGTAGCTTGTCTTTCTACTATTCTATAAAAATGACAGTGAAGTTTAATTTCGATAGACTGTGTAAGTCAGCTTTCTGTTACTATAGCTAATTAAGCTAATCAATTTAATATGCAAAAGTTTTCTTTTGGCTCATAGTTTTAGAGATTTCAGTCCATTGTCAGTTGGCTCGTTGCTTTAAGGCATATGGTGAGACAGCATACAACTAAGGAAACATACGATGAAGGAAGCTACTCACCTCATGACCAGGCAGTAATAAGACAGAGAAGAAGAGACCAGCATCCCATAATCCCCTTCATGGCAATCCCCTAGTGACCTAACTTCCTTTCACTAGGCTCTGACTCTTAAAGATTCTACCATCTTCCAATAACACCACAATCTAGGGGCAAGTCTTCAATATGGAATGCCCTTTGGGAGGACATTCTTGATCTAAACTATAGCATAGGTATTTTTAAATGTGAGTGTGTCTTTCTGCCCTTCTGCCCTTAGTTTTGTCAGGATGGGATTTTTTTCCCCTACCAACAGCATACTTACCCCCCCCCACCCCGCCACCCAGCTGACCTCCTTCCAAAATAATTCCTCTTCTACTTCCAGGTCTTTTTTATTTTAATTTAGATTCCACATATGAGAGAAAACATATGTCCTTTTGAGTCTACCTTATTTAGGTTAACATGATAATTTTCAGTTCCATCCATTTTCCTGTAGATGACATAATTTCGTTGTTTTTTATGGCTAAATAACACTGTGTTGTGTATCTATGTAACCTTGTCTTTCTCCATTCTGTTGATGGGCATCTACACAGATAACGTCTGTGTTGCTGGTGTCTCTGTTGTATGCTGACATTGACTCCTTGGGTATATTCCCAGAAGTGGTATAGCTGGATCATACGATAGTTCTATTTTTAGTTTTTTGAGGAACCTCCATACTGCTTTCAGTAGTAGTTACACTAATTTACACTCTCACCACAGAGTATAAGCTTTCCTTTTATCTCTGCATCCTCTCCAGCATTTGTTTTTGTTCGTATTCTTGATGATAGCCATTCGTACTGGGGTGACATGGAATCTTGATGCAATTTGGATTTGCATTTCCTTGATGGCTGAGAAGGTAGAACGTTTTTTCTTCTTGTATTTATTGGACATTTGTGCTTTTTTTAAGAACTGTCCAATTCATTTGTGCATTTATGGATTGGATCATTTGTCTTTTAGCGTTTAAATTTTTAGGTTCTTTATATAGTCTAGATATTAATCCCTTGTTCAGTGAATAGCTGCAAAGATTTTCTCCAGTTCTGTAGAATGTCTCTCTGGTAATTGTTTCCTTTGCTGCGCAGAAGCTTTTTAATTTGATGTGATCCCCTTTGTCAGTTCTTGCTCTTATTTCCTCAGTTACTAGAGTCCTATTCAGAAAGTCTTTGCCTGTACATGTATCTTGAAGTGTTTCCCCTATGTTTTCCTTCAGGTTTCAAGGTTTCAGGTCTTATGTTAAGGTCTTTAATCCATTTTGGATTGATTTTTTATACAGGATGAGAGATAGAGAACTAGCTTCAATCTTCTATATGTGGATATCCAGTACATTTGTTGAAGAGACATTCTTTTCTCAAATGTATGCTTTTGGCACCTTTGTTGAGAATGAAGTTCCTGTAGCTCCACTGGTTTATTTCTATTCTATTCCATTGGTGATTGTGTCTGTTTTTAGACCAGTACAATGCTGTTTTTATAACTCTGGCTTTGTAGTATAATTTGAAATTAGATATTGTGATACCTCCAGCATTGCTCCTTTTTGCTCAGGATTGCTTTGGCTATTTGTTGACTTTGGCTTATTCCTGTTTTTCTAGGACCCTGAGGTACATCTTTGGGTATTTGTTTGTGACCTCTCTTATTTTTTTTTTTTAATGTAGGCACTCATAGCTATAAACTTTCCTCTTAGAATGGTCTTTGCTGTATTCCAAAGGTTCTGCTGTTATGTTTTCATTCTCTTTTGATGCTAGGAATTTTTACATTTCTCCCTGATTTCTTCAATGACTTAATGATCATTCAAGCATTCAATCTCCATGTGTTTGTATAGTTTCTATAGTTTCTCTTGCTATTGATTTATAATTTTGTTCTGTCATACTCTGATAAGATATAAGATATTGTTTCAGTTTTGTATGTGTGTTTGTTAATTGTTGCCTTTTGGCACAAAATACCTATTTTGGAGAAAATTTCATAGGCTGCTATGAACAATGTATGTTCTTCATCTGTTGGATGGAATAGTCTACAGATATCTAAATCCATGTGATTTGATCTATGGAATAGTTTAACTCTGAAGTTTCTTTGTTGATTTTTTTGGTGTGGATGATCTATCTGCTGATGAGAGTGGAGTATTGAAGTCATACACCATTACTGTATTGGGATCTATCTGTTCCTTTATGTCCAGTAGTGTTTGTTTTATAAAATTGGGTACACTGACATACAGTGAATACATATTTACAATTATATCTTCTTGATGGATTTATCTCTTTATTAATATGCAGTAACCTTCTTATCTCTTCTGATTAATTTTGGCTTGTTGGCTATTTTGTCAGATATGAATATAGCTATTCCTTATTCCTTTCTGCTTCCATTTTCTTAGTGAATTATTTTCTATCCTTTCACTTTCAGTCTGTGTATGTCTTTGCCAGTGAGGTATGTTTCTTGTAGACAATAAACAGATCTTGTTTCTAATCCAATCAGCCAGTGTGAATCTCTTACATTTACATTTAGGGTTGTTATTGAGAGATATTTTCTGATTCCTATGATTTTGTTGGATTTTTTTGTCCTGGTTGATTTAATTACTGCTAGTTCTTTTTTTCCTCCCTTATTAACCTATGGAGTTTTCTAGTTTCCTGTGTTGAACAAAATTGATTCTTTCCTAATTTTCATTTGTTCATCCATTTCTCTCATGATATTTATTCTTTCCTGAGCTCTTGTGTTTTTGACTACCTTTTTTCTTCATCTCTTTGTAAAATTCTGCAATTATGGCTTAATAGTCATGAATTGGTTCAGTTTGTGCTTATCAAAAATCTTTATTTCTTCATCAATTTTAAAGGATAATTTTGCTGGATATAGTAATCTTGTTTGGCAGTTATTAACTCTCAGGACTTGAAAGTTATCGTTCCATGCTTTTCTTACTTTTAGCGTTTCTGTGCAGAGGTCCAAGTGAATTCTGGTAAGTCTGTATTTGTAAGTAACTTGTGTTTTTCTCTGTCAGATTTCAATATTCTTTATTTGTTCTGCATTTTAACTATACTGTGATATGGATTGTTTTTGATTTGTTTTTCCTAGTTATATCTATTTGGGATTCTAAGTGCCTCCTGTACTTGCAGGTCAATTTTTTTTCCCTAGATTTGGGAAAATTTTTGCAACAATTTCATTGAATAAGTTTTCTATGCCTTTAATTTGTATTTAAGTTCCTTCCTTGCTCCAAAGGACTCTTAGATTTGGTCTTTTGATCATGTCTTAAAAGTTATGGTCATGCTTGGGATTTTTCATCTTTATTGCTGTCTGAATACATTTCTTTGACCTTGTCTTCAATCCCTGATATTATTTCCTCTGCTTGATCTAATCAGTTGGTGATTCTTTTCACTGCATTTTAATCGATATACTAAGATTTTCATTTCCAACATTTCTGGGTTTTTTTTTTCTTTTTTACAATTTCATTTTTCTTGATGAATTTCTCATCCATGTTGCTAACTTTCTTATCCAGGTATTGAATTGACTTCTTTACTTCATTTGTCTGTCTGTTTGAGTCCCCTTTGAGGTCATTGATCATTTTTAAAGCTAGACTTTTGAATTCTTTGGCATGTTAACCATTTCAGTATCTTTCAATTTGGTTATCAAGTAGCTATGAGCTTTTGAAGAAGGTATATTGCCTTGCTATTTCATGTTTCTTATGTTTCTACATTGCAATTTGCACATCAGAGATGAGGCTGCAGCTCCCCTTATGTGTTCACCCTTGGCTTGGCTTCCCACCTATCCCACTCACACTTCCCACCTAAGTAGATTTGTGTTCTTGAACCTAAGTCCAACTCACAACTAGTTTTCTGGGGCTATACTGATTCTTGGGGTGGCCACTTGCTTGCCAATAGGGTGGGAGGCTCTGGGGTTTGGAGATATAAAAATGTAGTCTTTTCTGCTCTCCCTGGGAGAAAGGTTTGAGGGTAAGTCCTCTCAGAAATGACTCCCCTCCATAGCACTAGTTAGCAAGCTATGATGCTCAGGGGGCATTTCTCCTGTGTATCCTTGCTGCATGGCACATGATTCTCCCATTTTCAATACTCGCTAATTTGACACATGCTTTCAGAAACAGATTTGGTGATCTGAATTCAAAGGAAATTTCTCACTTGAATAAATTCACAAGCACTGGAAAACTGAGCATCGTTTCCCCTGCAAGTGTTCGACTTGTCGATAGCTGCTTTTCTCAAATCCTGTATCTACCTTTAGCAGCAAATGACTTTAGGAGCTAGAAGTAGAGACCCCTTAAAACTTCTACCACAAAAACAAGTGATTCATTGGAGCATTGTGATTCCATCTCTCATAATTTTGCCTAGCAGTCCCACATCAGTCCGCATCTCTCTGTGTCTCCAAAGTTGACAAGTGACATGTATTACATAGACATATTTATGAATCTGACAAGTGAAAACCACACTGAGAGGAAATGGAGAATAATATTTTAAATTGCTCTATTGGTGGCCTCTTCAAATTTCTACTTTAATTAAAAATTTCCAGCTGTGTACATTTCACACTTTGTCCTCTATTGTCTTTACTGCTCTGAGTGAGTGTAACTTTGCTTTATTTCATAAGGATGTATGAATAGCAGCTCCTGACATCTCCTAACTGCAATAGGAAACCTCTGAAGTCATAGCATCTTATTGAGCTCATAAAAGATTTTATTTCACTGGATCATTACTCCTTGCTGCCTAGCACTTGCTTATTGTGCATGTCAGCCAAAGTTTCTCAGTACCTGTGCTCATGGTGGCCCACCTTGTAGCAGCCCCCCTCAAACACACACAAAGAATGCTCATTTGAAGGCAGGCAGATTTCTCCATGAATGTCCAGGTGGGCCCTGCAAGATCAAATATACTTACAAAAAGCTTTGAAAGAATGGTTCTAATGAAGCTTCTATCAACTAAACTTGAGATACTGCAAGGATTCACCAGATGGTTATACAGAGGATTTGCTTTCCCAGATCCTGGAAACCATGAACTTGGGCCTAATTGACTGTTATATTTATTTATTTAATTTTAATTTATTCTGGTGCTGAGAAATCAAATCTGGGGCCTTCTGCATGCTAAGCACATGCTGTACCACTGAACCACACCCTTATCTTCCAACTGGCCATTTTAAATGGGAACAGCTACAGAGAAATACACCTGGAATATGATCAATGGATATATATGTGTGTGCTCATTTACATGATGATACCAGAACATAAGAAATTCAATAAATGAGGTAGTTAAACTCAATCATCTTTTGTGGATGGGATTAAAATCTTGTCCAGCTCTTTGGTTATCCATGAAGACTTGGACACAAAAGGGGTATTCAATACTTAGAAATTTGGCTTCTGCCTTTCCCCAAGACCCTTGCTTACCCCAGCTTGTAAGATTCCTTCTGATCTGTAGTAAAAATAACTGAAAGAACAACTAAAGTATGGAGGATGGAGGCTGGGACCCCTCACTATGCCTGCCCTTGCTCACCGTCGAGGAGGAATGCAACTCTCAATGTAAATATATTGCAAGTCTCTAAGACTTCTGGAACACAAGTTCTATCACAGTACCTATTAAGTTATATTTTTATTTTATTTTACTCTATTATATTCTTAAAGGAGTCAATAGTAGTTATAGTAATAATGCAAAAAGATAACATAACAATTAGAATAAATAGGAAAGAGCAAGTGAAAAAGAGAACATGTTCAGATGTTTTCGTGCACCAAGTGGAAGGTAGAGCTTTGAGTTCAGATCCAAGTGACTACAGAGTTCTCTCAACTGCCACCCACCAAGATCTGAGGAGGATATTGCCAGTAATTAAAAAATAATAAATAAATGATTACTTGGGGGTTGTAGCAAATACCTGAGGTAAAAATTTATTTTGCCACCCCAAGCCCATATTGAAAGAAAACAGGCAGTACTTTTTCCTTCTTCTTCTTTAAAAATTGACATATAAAAACATGCTAATTGTCTGATTAAATATAAATTATGTTTATCCAATTATCTGAATGACTTAAGGCTGAATTAATTTTAACTTCAATGTTATAATTGGCTTTACATTAAGCATTGCAAATGTGAATTTCTTATCCTCTGTAACATTCTTCTTGTCATTAATGAATTTTCAAAACATTTGTTATATAGGCTAGATTTTCAGGAGCAAGATATAAATATATATTATGATCATAATTCTGTAAGTTCTAATCAATAAGGTAAAGATTTCTTAACTCTTGAAGAATCTTCTCCAAATTCTTCTAGTAGCCAACACATTCAATTCCTATTTCTTTGTATAAACTAGAACTTCATGTTTTATTATTTTCTTTAGTCATCTGTGGTCAGGAAGAGAGAGAGCAGGAAGAATGATAGGACAAAAGAGTGGGAAAGGATAGGAGAAGGAATTAAGTTTATTAATGGTGCCCGTTGGTCCTAGCAGAATTTCCTGTTTACATATCAAACATTTGAGCTAACAAGTATAGCAATTCCTTGCATTTTAGAGGTAATGTGATGAGGAAGAAACAAAAAGAGAAGCAGAAGTCAGGTTGACCTGGTGTTAAATTCTGTCTTTGCTCCTAAATCTCCTTGAGAACTTATATCAATCAATTACTATCTCTGGGCTTCAATTTTGCTTCATCTCTAAAATAGAAATAATAGTTTCAACTTTTGGGTTATCATTAGGATTAGAAAAAAAATATGTGTCCAATAATAAGTGTCTGAGATATGTTAGGCTCTCGTTAAAAAGTAAGAGATATTATTACAAGTCCAGTTCAAAAATGTGGATCCTTAGGAAATTATTATACAGCTATTCATAGAATTTGAGTTTCACAGGGATATTTGTTAAACTAAAACCATACCATTCATGGGAAGCTATATACTTGATTCCTCTTAATTACCAGTTTAAAGGCTAGGGTCAAGACTTCCCACTGGAATCTGTTTAACACAGTTTTGTTTTATTTTCTGAAAAATTGTGGTCTTATGTATATACATATGTTATATAGAATAATACCACATATTACTATACAAATATACAATTATATATTGATATTTAATAGTATAAAATATATAATATTAATATATGGAATATATCAATATTTTATTATAATATATAAGGTATACACTTAATACATTGAGTATACCTGTAAGGGCATACCTGTATAATATATATGTATATAGTATATATGGTATTATACATAGTAATATAACATAGAATATTATATCATATATTATAATAGTAATAGTATACTATATATAATATCATATATACATTCCCAGAATTCAATTTACAGCATAACAAATAAATAAATTAGCTAATTCACATGATTTTCAGAAGCTGTGAATTGATTCCCAATGCCTTTAAAGATCTTCCTGCTGATAGTATTTTAAGGATACTGAGAATGAAATTGTCTAGAACTTAACAGGATACCTAGATGGGATGACCATATTGTCAGTCTAAGAAGAATATCATTCAAAGAAAGAGACAAGACATTTTAAAGCACTTTACAATAAGCCCTAAACATTAGGTTAAATAACTAATGTGTTACCTTATTTAATACAACTATAATATATGTATGTACATACAATACATCTAAGAGACAAAAAAATATAGACATAGCCATTCAACAAATAAGAAACCCAGGCATGGGGAGGTAAATTTCCCAAGGTTCTACAGCTGCTAAGTGGAGTTGAAGAGATTCTTCACCTCCTAGTGCAACTCAGAAGCATGGACTGTTAACTTTTATGGAGGGTTGATTATAGGAACAAAGCTACAGAACAGTCTGTAAACCTGGAACCTCACGTGCTCATTCTGTAGACATTGGCATCTGGAAAAATGTGTGCTGTTCGTTTCAAGACCAAGGACAGCTCTCAAAGACACCAGACTGGGCTAGAAAGATTTTTGTAACTTAAACATGATTATAATCCCTTTTTCTTTGAAACTTTGAAAACTTTTCCCCAAAAGAAAAGATAATAAAAATGGTCAAGCAGCACATTTAAAAGAGGTTCACCATAATTACCCCTTGGGAAAGTACAAATCAATGTTATAGTGAGATATTGTTTCACACACAATAGGATAGCATTAAAAAGATGAACAATAACAAATCTTGGCAAGGATGTGGGAAAATTGGGACTGTATTGCATTGATGGCAGGAATGTAAAATGGTGTAACCACCATGGAAAGTAGTCTGGCTATTCCTGAATGACTTCAACAGAGAATTACCATAAGACCCAGAAAATCTACACCTGGCTATTGAAACCATTATGGAAGGTGAAAGAACACAGACGCTTAATATATAATTTCAATTATATAACAAATAAAATCCAGGATTGGCAATCCCATAATGACAGAATGCAGACTGGTGGCTACCAAAGTGTGGGGGTAAACGGGAGAGAGAGTGACTGCTTAATGTAAGTGGAGTTTCCTTTTGGAATAAAGAAAATATTTAGCACTAATAATGGAACTATAACTTTGTAAATGTACTAAATGTCATCAATGAAAATTTTGTTATGTATATTTTACTACAATTTGAAAAAAGAAAATATTTCAATATTGAAACAGATAAACAAAAAGGGTATCCCTGGTGAAATCTGTCCTAGATGGTAGCCCAGCCATGCTACCTCTACTTCCCTAACTACAGCACCATTACAGCAGAGAAGGTCAAATATATTCCCCTAACCCCATCATGAAACTCTTAGGAGAAGAAGAACTGAATTTTGTCTGTGGCCTACACAGAAGTACCATCAACACTTTGACCTAATGCTGAAGGAGAATTTTCACAATATAGAGCTTATAGAAGCTACACTTCCATTTTAATTTGCATGAAAAAAATTCAAACCCCTCAAAAACAAAAACAAGTTAATATTCGTCCAACTTTCTGGTTAATCCCCTGGGGAAAACATCCAAGTGTCTTATGTTATAACAGCACAAATTGCCATTCTCTATCATTTTTGCCAAGCTAAGCAAAATTAGGATGATAAAAATGTTCATATTATTTAATTTTGGGGTATGTCTCTCAAGTGGAATCTAGCATTCCATTGGTGACCTTTAAAGTTCTGTCAAGTGATGGAATCATCTTTTTGTCTATTTGGTTGATGAAAAGCGATGCTCTTGGTGTCCTGAGCCAAGATATAGCATCCCTCCCGGCCCTACAAATGTCTATATGGTTGTGGCCTGAGCACTCCAGATCTGGTATGGAGAGCACTGGCTTCTTTCAGTCTGAATCTCTTCTGTCTTTCACCCTCAGAGCAGTGGCCTGCAGCTAGAGTTGAATGTCCATGTGCTGTAGCCCAACATGGTGAAGGAGGTGTGGATTAAGGTTCTTTCTTCTTCTCTAAGGAACAGATTTTCTCAAGAGCAACATGGGAAATACTAAATGAATTCTGAAGCTAGACTTTCTTGGCACTGTTTGTATGGGGGAGGCAAGAAAGAGGCTCTCCACATGTTGGTAAAAAGTCTTAAATCCAGATTACAGCACCTCTCTCTCCAGATGGAGTGCTCTTTGGAGGTAAAAGGTGAAAGGTCATCCTCTTAGACTGGATAGTTGTACTCAACCAATTGTAAGCTCCTCATGTTTCTATAAAAGTGATCTTTGAAACTACATCAAAAGATTTTATGAAAGATGACTTGATGGAAGAGGTAGCATATTAAAACTTTAGAGTGATTATTAGCAGCAAAAAATCAATTTAAAAATTATAAATAAACCATGAATTATCTAACCTACTCTAATAGACTACATATTATCTCCATTTATTCTATCAAAGCCCAAAAATAAACACAGTACTGTTGAAATTCTAGACCTGATGAACTCTGACCACATACCTAGTCAATGCTCAGCTGAAAAGCAATGGATGGCCTTGTACTCACAATTATACTTCATTTTCTCTGTTTTAAATTGGAGAAGTAAAACTGTTTACATGAAAAAGGAGTTCAGTTTTTAACATTTTTTTTGTTTGTTGTTTGTTTTCTTTCCTTTTCTCTGTGTCATTCAACCAAACATCTTGATTTGCTGGAATTTTCCCCACCCTTGAAGGACAATTGTCAAATATGACCCTTCAGCATAAAAAGGAGATGAGTCGGTGTGTTTCTATGTCAAAGACTGCAGAGCCAATTACAGGTCTAAAATGCCCTCCTTTGGTCTTAAGACAATCAGAGGTGATGTAGGTCAACCCTTGTGTCATAATGAGTAAGCTTATCCAGAGCTAATAATGGGTTTCGCAGAGTTTCTTTAGAGCACTGTGTGTAGTTTTTAAGAGATTGCTGCTTTCTTCTACCCAGAAATACATATCATGTTGAGAGGAAAATGATTTTAAGAAAAAGAATTTCAAAATTGGAAACAAATGGTCTATTATAGGAAATATATTCACTCTATCATTTTTGTTATTTCATCATACAGCAAAACAATCATTTTCTTCTAAGACATATTCTATTATCTTGCAAGATGTTCCAAATAGTTTTTAGCAATGTGTTACCATACTCTAGATTTTGACTTGGAAGTTAAGAAGTTTAGACTATTATGCTGTAAAATTGGGGCCCAGATAATCACTCATCTTGTTTACACATATTGATTGAAAACTTACTTGAAGTTTTCTGTGACCTCATGAGAAAGCAGAGCAGTGCAGAACTGGCCTAAAAGAAACCATAAAATGTAACCACAAAGTGCAAAGGTAAGAATATTGCAATAAAAGAAAAGTGAAAAGAGTCAAATGATTTAAATTATTTGCATATTTTTTAATTAAACCTAAAAGAGACAAAATTTTAAAAATAATATTTAAATGAAAAACTTTCCAGGAAAGATTCCAAGTATCTACTGTCACCTAGATCTGGAAAGGCAAATAAGTAGAGTTGAAGTGGGGGCAGAAATGTCCTCATGTAAGTTCAGCTCTTGAGCAAATCAAAGTGCATTTAAGTATCACTTCGGACAACAGGGAT
Source organism: Castor canadensis (assembly GCF_047511655.1). Lineage (NCBI taxonomy): Eukaryota > Metazoa > Chordata > Mammalia > Rodentia > Castoridae > Castor > Castor canadensis. The sequence goes on along the minus strand of NC_133404.1, from coordinate 33,620,089 downwards.
GTAGCATCTCCATTAATCATTTCTTCCTAATGCAATGACTAGCTGAAAGCCTATTTTATTCATTTTAAAGTAGTGGCAAGAGACTGGTGCATGGTGGCTCAAGCCTGAAATTTTAGCTCCATGGGAGACAGAGATTAGAAGCATCCTGGTTTGAGACCAGCACAGTTAAAAAGTTAGCAAGCTCAAAGCCCTGAGTTCAATCCCCAGTACCAGCAAAAATGAAAAAAACAAAACAGAAGAAGCAAGAAAACAAAATCCTTGTCTTGTTCTGATCATGACTGTTTGCTATGAAAACATATGCTAATAGCTTGGTTACTCCATTCTCACCTAATTCTATAGGAAAGTAGATATTGTGAACAGAAAACTAAGATTCTCAACAATATCCATACAATATGAGCACATCTTTTATAAGCCACATAAGAACATAAGCAAAAATAGTAATTGTGTTTGCTCATCCAAGCATTTGTTGAGTCAGTGTTCAACTTGTGTTAGGTAAGGTTCTAGGCCCTGGATCGATGGAAAGAAAGAAAACAGACACAGCCCCTACCCTCATGGAGTTTTAGATTCTCTTAGGAAAGACAGAGAAGATCAATTAAGCAAATAATTATTTGGTATGCCAGGGGAGTAATTAAAATGGTAACCCAAGAGAAAAATAAATCAGGAATTTGTTAGGCTATTGATAATTTTACCTAAAGTGGGGGAAAAAAAAGATTTTTCCAAAGCATTAACTCTTGGGAATGTGTGAGAGTCATGGGAATATGTAGGGAAGAACATTTTGGATAAAAAGAACAAAAGAGGCAACGATCTCACCCACTCAACCACCTGCCTGCTCATTCAAGCGGATGAATGCAAACCATATTTGAGTAGAATGGAGAAAGTGTGGTTGGAGCACAGTGAGCTAATTAGGAGAGCAAGACAGCAGCCCAGAAAGGTGAAAAAAACTGAATCAGAGTTAAGCAAGAAAAGATTATGACACTAATGAAAAGATTTGTTTTTGTAAAATTCCTTGCTCTAAGCAAAATGAGAAAACATTTCAGGTTTAGTAGCACGCAGCAGGATTCCAGAGCAAACACTTAAGAGAAGAGAACAGGAGTTCAAATGTGAAATGGAGGGTGTGGTATTGGTGGCTTGGACAGAATTACAAGGTAACACCTCCAGAAAGACCCACAGTTTCCTCCTGTACTAACTCATCTTTAAGAGAATAGAAAGAGTTGCATTAGGCTAATCAGAAACTGTGGTAGGTATTTTGGAACTCAGCATGTTCTACATAAAATCCCAGCCAAAATGTTCCCCACTGCCCCACCTCAGTTAGGTGACCCCACACATAACCAGGATAGTGGGCAAACAGCTTAGTCCCCATTTCCTAGTGAAAGAAAATCAGGATTCTATGAGTCAATTATTCTTCACGTCTTGAAATTGCCAGGAATGAAAGAACTTCCTCTGCCCCCTCAAAACATCTGGATGTGGCCTACCAAGGCCTCACATCTGGGTATCATTGAAGAGGGAGAAATGGGTGGCATCTTCGTTGAGTAAAAGAATTGCAAAAAGAAGAATTTTTTTTTTTAAGTTTAGCCATAAGTTGATAATAAAAAAATGTAACTTTGTGATGAAGTAAGTTTTTCCCAGCTCCTTGAATGCTCACGGCGGCTGAATGTATAGTCCTTTTTTGTTCTTTGCACTGGGGAAGTTAGGTTCCCCTCTGTGACTCTTAAAATCTGGAATCTGTGGGTGATTTTGGCCCTGCCCAATTGGAACTCCTACTCAGCATGCTTTTTGAATGACTCCCTTTCACCCTAGAGGTTCGCTAAATAGGAGGAGTGTGTTTGAAAGGGAGAAGTGTGTGCATTTGTCATTTTGTTCAGTGCATACTACATTGTCATCACTGTCAAACATAATAAAAGTGCGACTAAAACACTTGACCACATATTAGTCTGCTCTGACACCTCACGTGGTGTATGTAAAGTACAATCCCCTCCTCATTCCCCTCACGCTTTAATGAACAGGGCACCCAGCTTCCTGTAAGTGTTTATGTTGGAAGCAATCAAAGAAGCCTAGACCTCAAACTTTTCCATTGTTCAGCTATTGCATATAATCCTTTGTGTGAGCTGAAATGTCTTATAAGAAACATTAAGATGAACTTGGGTGACTTGGATCGATTCTGGTTTATTAGGAGGACTATTATTATTATTATTGGCATTATGACTTTTGTTCATAAGTGGCTTATTTTTCTTTCTCAGACCATATACTTTCAGTTTTATTTCTAGTAACTGGAATGAAAGTCTGCCTATATTGAATGCTCACTACAGTGTAAAAGCATCATGCCAAGGGTTTTACACATATGCTTGTTCAAATTCTTGTCACATACCTCTATGGTATGTAATATTATTTGAATTTCACAGATAAGAAAGTTCAAGTACAGTTAAGAAAGAAAATGAGGAGAAGTGACTTGCCCACAGTAACTCAGAGAGCAACATGAATCCATGCCTGATTCATTCTGCAGTGCATGTTCTTAACCCCTCTCTGGGTTGCAAGTTCACGTCTAGAACTAGAAAGGCATTTTGCAGCTGAATGAATGTACGTGGGAGAAACGAAGATAGGAAATCTATACTATACCCATAAGACACAATAAGAGTCAATGGAGAAATCAAAACTCCAGTTTCCAGCTTCCCTTGCATTTCCCAAGGTGCCAAATGCATGAGACATACTGCTTGAAAACTGGATTTAGACTCCTCCTGGACCTTCCATTTTGCTGGTCTGTGTGGGGATGTACATCTCTGGCTTTGATTTGCAATGCTAAGCTTCCCGTGGAGGCTTAGCACCCATTAGTGCAGGCAGCAACGGTGGTTGCAGGAAATTCCCAGAGTCTTTTGCTCAGTTACGGAGCAATGGCAACTCCTTGCTCCTGTGCAGTTTTGTGGCATGTTCTGAAGCTTAGCCTCAAATCTGTTTGTCCAGTCCCCTAATGGTTCTGTGAGCCACCTAATTTCCTTCATTAAGTCCATTTTCTGCAAACTAGCTAAAGCAGGGTCTGTTGTTTGCAATTTATAACCCTGAATGATACAGACAGGAAAGACAAATAAAGGGAATTCATATACTCCCCCTTTCCTTGGAGTTGTTTCTCTTTTTGAGCCATGTATTAGTTAGATTTCTGTCTCTGTGGAAAAATGCCTGTGATATTCCATTTAATAAAGGAAAAGTCTTATTTTACTTCACAGTTGCAGAAGTTTAAATCCATGACCAGTTGACTCAGTTGCTTTTGGGCCTGTGGTGAATGAACACATGGTTGAAGCAAAACTATTCACTTCATGGTGGCCAAGAAGCAAAGAAAGAATGAAGAAGGATCCAGGATCCCAATATCCCCTTCATGGGCATGCCCCCTAATGACTTAGCTTCCTCCAAGTAGGCCCCTCCTCGAAAGGTTCCACCACCTCCCAATAGCACCACAGCCTGGGAATAAGCCTTTTCACAAGGGTCTTTGGGAGACATTTTAAATCCAAACTATAAAAGGCTATAATTTTATGCTACCATCCTCCATCATAAGAACTGTTTGATGCCCTACAGAAGGGGTGAAACTATTCTGGGTGAACTCTGTCCACCATTTCCCAGGATGGTAGGGGAGAAGGTAGCAATACTTGAAGCTGTAAAAAACTTCTTTATGTGGGCAAAAAGGAGCTTCAACTTTCTCAAAGGAATTCCAGTTCACAGTAAATACAGATCTGTTCTGTGATTGGCAGGCTTCACAACATCATTCTTTACACTAATGTCCCATATCCCTGGGAGTGAAAAAGCTCAATGTGACACAGTGGTTTTCCATTTCCCCAAAGTTGTGATTACTTCTACAGATAAATTCAGATTCCTTCTACTTCATCTCATTAGAGCAAGATCTGTTCAACTATGTCATCATTAAGCAGAGAAATATTCCACTCAAATGTTGTTTTTGTCCAGGAGCACAGGATTAGGTCAAGAACCGAAGAAGTGAAGTGTGCAGTGACCTTGAGCAGGTCCAGGCAATCTGAAAAAACCCAATCACAGCTAATGCAAAGAGGTATAGGCAGGCAGCACAGGGTATTAGGGTTAATGGTGAGCAACCTGAAGACCAAGGTCTAGGTAGGTAGTTGGGGTAACAGGTAGGCATATTTGATTGAGATCTCAATCAAATACAGGTAAGCAGGTAGGTAGTTGGGGGGTGGGAGGTGATCCAAATATTCTGAAAACAGGAGGTACCCTTTTATACCCACCATAGAAAAAGTCATATTGAATATTGTCAAATGTAACTGCAATTTCAAGTAGTGATACAAATTCATTCAAACATTAAACAAGAGAAAGCTGGATGCCTTAGAAATTCATATGTGTCTTTTGGGCCACCATATTATATACTACACACCCTTATTACTCCAGAATTTAAAATTTTTGTAAAAGTTTTATAATCTTCTGCTCTTTTTAGCTTGTGTTCTTGAAAAATAAGTCTGGATATTTCACAAACAGGAACTTCTAAATTCCCTTACAACAATTTCAAGCCACAGTAAAAAGTATATTAAGTTCTATCAACCCCACCATGTACCTTTTTCCTTCCTTACAGACAGAAATCAAATCATAGCAGCAGCAACCTGGAAGCTTCAGAGTGAAATGAAGAAAATGTTTCAGCAAAATTTTCAGTTTTTAACAAAAAAGTATACTTTATTTTTATTTACATATAAAATTTTACATTAATTAATGATAATAAGCCAAAATTTCAGCAGCTCAACTTTTCAATCTCCTCCTAACCCACTCAGGCTATAGATGTTCAGTGTCTTAATGTAACTACAAGAATTAATGTTTTTGATTCAATAACTGTACTTCTAAGGAACTGACCAAAGAACAATCACATGGGTATGAAAAGTATATACAAAAGATTATTTATAATAGCAACATGTACAGATAACCTTCATGTACAAGAAAAGGATGATTAATAAACCTCTGTCATGTAACACTATAAAAATACTTATAATAAAATTATATCAGCATTAAAAATAAATTTTTTAAAGAATATTTGTAATAGTGGAACTATTCTATGGAACTCGGGGGAGGAAGAAGAGAAAAGAGAATGATAGAGCATCAACAATGTTGAACTACATTACATCTGTGTAAGTAGAGGATATAATGATATGTACTGAAAACGGTTAAATAATGGGGAGTGAGAGGGAAGGGTTGAACTGACCAAAGTAAAGTATACTCACAGTGGGAATACATTGAGAAACTCCTTTTAACATTGACTTTGGAATTAATAATGAAAGGCTATTAATAATGAAAGCTATTGTAAAATAGCTACAGTGTGTGGGGAAGTTACTTGTGGAAGTGAGGAGGGTGAATGGAGGAGATGAAGGAGAAGGAATACGGTTGATGGACGTCATATACAAATATGAACTAGAACAACAAAATTTCCTACAATTGCTTTAAGTGGGGCAGAGAGAAGGTTGAGGGTGAGGAAATGATGGAGGCAATGTAAAACAATGTACAATGTAAGGCTATCAGGAATTATCACAATGAGTCTCCCCTGTACAAAGAAGACATCAGAATAAAATTGGGGAAAAATAAGTTCATTACAAGCAAAAATTGTATGACAGATAGGTATGGTGGCATACCTATGAATGCTGTAATCCTAGCATTCAGGAGAATGAGGCTGTAGGCTCAAAAATTCAAGACCAGCCTGAGATACATGGTGGAACTCAATCAGAAAGAAAAGAAAGGAAGGAAGGAGAGTGGAAAGAAGGAAGGAAAGAAGGAAGGAATGGACAAAGAGAGAGAGAGAAAGAAGGAGAGCGAGAGAGAGAGAGAGAGAGAGAGAAAGAGAAACCAGAGGTTAAAAAAAAAACCACTGCATGATAATGATCCTAAATCATTGGGATGGTTAATTTTGACTGTCAATTTGATTGGGTTAAGAAGCATGAAGGAAATTCATAATGCACACATCGCTGTGCATCTGTGAGAGGTTTCCAGAGACAAGTTAATTAAGGGGAGAAGACTCACTCTGAATGTGGATGACACCACCCAACAGACTGAAGGCCTTGGTGGAATAAGCAGGTTAGAAGGAGGAAGCCCTTAGTGCAGACATTCTTTTCTCCCTCTGCTTCCTGGCCACCATGATGTGAGCTGCTCTTTGTTGTCACCCAGTGCATGCTGTGATAGTTTGAAACATCTAAAGCTGTGAGCCAAAATAAATCCTCCCTCCTTTAGGTTATTTTGCTCAAGTATATTACCTCAATGGTGAAAACCTGACTAAAAACCATGTATGTATTTAGGCAGAGTTTCCCCTTAAAATTCATGTGTTAATTAAAAACTGAAGAAAAAAAATAGTGCCCAAAACATTTGCATTAATGTAGTGTTCAGGGACTTTTAATAGTTTTCCCAATTTTCTTTATTATTATTATTTATTATACTTTATATAGTTCAGTATAATATTATACATATTATATAACAAGAAGGTTTTATAAAATAATATATTATTATAAAATTCATATTATATATGATATTAACATTATATAATCAGAAACATCAGTAGATATAACTTATAAAAAAAAGAAACAAAACCTAACAGTGACCAGACAACACCTCTTACGTCTTTCCTTGGTTCAGGTTCTCAGAAGCAGTTTGACCTTTGATCCCAAGATGTGTTTATTGGTGTTGAGGTGGGTGGACGATATACTTGCAGCTAAGGACAAAGTAGAAATCGGGAGTGCAAAGTGGAGAATACCTTAAGAAAAAAATTTTCTGTTGTGAAGCAGTTTGCCCCATATTCTGAAAGCAGCTACCAGAAGGTAACAGAAACCTCCTTGCTCTGAAGAAGGCCTGCTACAGGATTAGCTAGAAATTACCTCTTGATTTAATGATTCTTCTGTGTTGCAATCTCTGTAAAATCTCTGTGTTCGGTAAAGATATCCATTTCATTATTGGCCTGTCTTACTCGCTGTGTACTTTCCACCTCAGCATCTGTGTCTTCTAGTTCCAAACAAAAACCTTGGGAATTTATTCTTTGCTGTAGAAAAGACAATTTGAATTCTTTACTACCCTAGAACATCTGATACCTCTAAAGATTTAATTTCAATCAGTGTATTTAATATAATGAAGAGAAAGTTGATGGTCCTGCTGACACAATGGTGACAATGACAATGAATGGCCCTGTTTGGGTACCTATAGCATGAGTAGTACTAGGGGAGAAGATAGGGAGATGATTGTAAAGGAAGCCCATAAAACTATCTGACTATGGGTAACTTTTAAATGTCTGTGTTCCTCTGGGATGATCAGAACCTAAACAACAGGGTGTTGGGAAAAAGAAAAGTCATCTATGGCTACACCAGTCCACAACAGCCTGGGATTGAGTCACATTGCTTGGGTTTGAATTTCTTCTTTGTGAAATCTTGGCCAGTATCTCAGTTTCCCCACATGTCAAGTGGAGAGCATCACAGTTCTAGCTTCATTGGGTTATTACATTTATGCATTTAGGACAAACCTAGTCTGATAGTAATCACTATATGTAAGCAAAGCTAACTGTCTTTCTATCCTGACTTGTTTCACAACACAAACAATTGCCTAGGATGCACTTGCCTTCGAAGTCACCCATGGTGCCTCCTACCCTATAATCCATTTACCCATAGTGGGTCCTTAACTAATCTCCTTCCCGATCATGTCTTATCCATCTTCAAGTCCCTAAAAGCTAGCGCTCTGGATATCTACACTAAATATTTCATGTACTATCCATGAGAAACAGATTTTATTAATGCTAGGTTATTTGGGGTTTCCCCCAACAAAATGTACCCTTTAGGTAGATTTTAGAAGGAAGGAAATATTTTACCTAAAGCATTAAAAAGTGTTAAGTAACAAATCCATATTTGAACATATTTTAATAAAATTGATATAAAAATGTTAGGATTTTAGTAATTAAACTATACTGATTACTGGTATTATTTTACTCTGCTTATTTATAGAGACATTTCCATTATTTCCATTTGAGCTGCTAAGAAAAGCCTGGGAATGAGGAGTTACTTTAGGAGGATTTCCATGCTGCTAAGAGTTAAGACAACTTTCTTGCACCTGTAGCTCATGTGTGCTATCTGGGTAGATAGAGGACTCCATAGGAAACCAGCAATAGCAGCATCCACAGACGACTTTAAAGGGCCTGGAGATTCAGACCCTGAGGGTGTCACTTAACCTCTGCAGGTCCCACTTCCTTATTTGCATAGCAACAGGGTTGACAATCCCTCCAGTTTAGGTAACACAAAGAAGACTCCAGAATAATTTTGCCCTCTTCCGGCATGACAGATAGCAAAGACAGGGTGAGTCCAGCTCTCATTTATACCTTCATTAAATGAGTAACTGACCTGTGTTTCGTTTGAAGTTGTTAGATGAAGTTTCTAGATGCTTCCAAAGCAGGACTATGTACCTAAATTTTCCTCAGCAATACCAAACTATCCCTAAAGTGTTTTCCAAGTGGCCATTCAAAGGCAGAGTCATTTGCAAGCCTGTATAACTCTGCTTCTCATATCAAAGGGGACTTCCTGCTGAGCTGGTTTACACCACTCAATTTCCTCACTTGGAAAGCCAGAAGGATTTTTCCAGGTGTCACATTCTTAGAGGGTGGGTAAAAAAAAAAAAAAAACAGGCCCTATATATTAAAGCAATACCACCTAGAATAAAACACACACACAAATCTTTTTTTTTTTTTCATTTTACTATGTTGCCTCTTCTGGAGATCTCTATTTTGGGGGCAGCTTTGGCAGAGCTCACAAGACCTTCTGTCACTCTGCTGGGACAAACCAGCTACCCATGCAGGGCAGTCCCTGGGGCTCCTGGTCTTGGCAGCAGACCCACTGTCCCTGGTCACAAACTCCAGCTGACTTGAACAATGGGAAAGGTGGTCAGACAGGGGACATCTAGTACTTCCATCAGTTCTTGTCCCCCTTTGGTGGGAAGGGGTCACAGGGCAAGGAACCAATCAACTCCTCCAGAAGCTCTATTTAAATGAGAAGCGAAAGAGAATCCTAGGAGAGCCTTGGCTCTTGCCAGCCAGGTGAAGAGAGCTGGCAAGGTCACCCATTCAGTCACCAGGTGGTGCATTTAATTTAAAAGGAGTTTTAACCTTGTTTATACAAAATAACACCAATATGCAGAGAAGCAGTAAATCCATTGTCGTTAAACACCGGGGAGCCGCTGGCGCTGGCAGCCTGCCCACCAGTGACGTGAACTCGGTTGGCACCGAGCTTGCAAACCTGGCCAGCCTCGCAAGAGAAGGTCCAAGCTGCACCCTCTCTGCCCACCGAATGACTCTTTGCGTTCCTGTCAAATATATTTAGAACAAGAGGTGTCTGCTTAAAGAGAAACATTTGTTAATCACTTAAATGCAGGCGCTTGGCGGCTCTCCAGTTTCACCTTTATAAATATGTACGATCGGTTTCCAGCTAAGCAGAGAAGACCCGGGCAAGTTCCCTGTCTCTGCGCAGTGTCCCCTCAAATTGACCTCAGATGAATGTCCCTAGCACCTTATTAATTTTCCCTCCCTGCGGGGTTCCCTAAGTCAGTGCCAGTCTTCTATCTGAAAGCTGACGGAGATAAATAAATGATACCCAGTGGAGAGAGAGAGGAGAGTGGTGTATCTTTAAGTAAGGGGCAGATTAAAGTTGAATTCCTGTTGACTGAGGCGCTGGTGTCGACATCTTTCTTGTTTACCAGCAGCTGTCCCGTTAATGACACTCTGATAACTTGTGGGCTGCCCTACTGCTAGGGGGTGAGGCAGATAAAGAGGCCTCTGTTTAAATAGTCCAGGCCTCCACCCCACTCTTTCACTCTCCTTCATTAAGAACCAGTGGAAACTGTTCAAAAAGAGGCAAATCCTGGGTGCAGAGGGGCTTGCTCCCCAACTTTCGAGTTCATGGTATAAACTCTCTGGCTGTTCCTGGCGGCTGAAGCAGAGCTGATGAAAATTCCAGAAGTGGGAGACTGGAGGAGGGGCGAGGAGGAGGAAGAAGGAAGGAGGAGAAAGGGCAGCTGCTGGGCCAGGTCAGAAGGTCAGCTGTAGGCATCTTGAAGAACTCTTCCTCTGGCTTTAAAAGCACTGTCACTTCCCTGCCCCCAACAAGTCTTAGGGAGGTAGCTAAATGGGTTGCAGAACTGCAGAATTACAGAATTACAGTTCTTCCAACTCATCGTTAGCATTAACCACACGAAAATCACTTTTAATGCTGGGAACTTAATGTCGTGGGGGACCTTGCCAGGCAGCTAGGCTAATACCCTGACTGCACAGCTGAGAAAGCAGATGCTCAGGGTAAGACACTTGCCTAAAGTCACTTAGCAAGTTTAGTGGCAGGATGGGGGCTGGACACCCACTCACTGCCTACCATTCTTTTCAGACAGGCAGATACACTGTAGCTTTAAATTTCTTCTTCCTATCCTGATGTAGCAGGCAGACAGCTACACTGTCTCTTCCTGGAGAAGAAACCAAAGCCCTCACTTGGCCCAACTCCCAGCCTGGTAGATCCTTGGGTTTCCCTCTACACCCACCTCCACCCTGATTAATTCCTGAATACAATCCATTTAAAGACCAACAAAGCTAGAATCCCATAATCTCTTTCATGTTCTAACCAGTCAAGCAGACATGCCTCCAATAAACAGGTAGAAAACAAATTTATTTCTGCTTGTTTGAAAGCATAGATGGTGTGAGACAAATGATCTGACTTCCTTTCACCTCACTGTTGGCACAAGAAGCCAACATAATTTAATTAGATTATTATCTCTTTATGGCAATTTTTAAATTACCCACTGTTATGGGTTGAATTGTGTCCCCAAAATTGATATGTGTAAATCCTAAACTCACATCCTCAGAGTGGAATCTTATTTGGAATAGGGCTATTACAAAGGTTATCAAATTAAGGTGAGTTTATTAGGATGGGCTCTACTCCAAAATAATTGAAGTCCTCATAAAAGGGAAATTTGGACACAGACCTGCCTGGGAAGAGATGTAAGGGAAAAACAGCTATCTCCAAGCCAAAGAGGCCTGGAACAGAGTCTCCCTAAACCTTCAGAAGATGCCAGTGCTACTGTAGGCACTCTGACTTTGAACTTTCAGCCTCCAGAAGTGTGATAAACAGATTTCTGTTCTTTAAGTCATCTACCGTATGGCAGCATGTTAAGGGAGCCAGCCATTCTTAACCATTTTAGTAATTTTAAATATTACCTGTTATCAATACTTCAAAACTTACTAAATCAATGTAAGTGCATTAAAATTATTTTTAGTTTTCCACATAATGGAAAGACAAGAAGAACTAATATTTATTACATATCTATGTTCTGAACAGTGCTTGGAGAAATTTATACATTTTTGCTCACTTTACATATGTAAACCATTCTCTCAACAATAAAATTTCTCTAATTTCACAGAAGCACATTTTCTACAGTAAGAACATTTACAATAAACATGAGTAATTTAAATGACTACCAATTTAGGGATTGTACTTTGCTTAGCATCTTTCATCTAATTACATAGCATAGGAGGTAGAATCACCTTCACATTTTGAGCAATGGTACTTGTCGAATTCTTCTCCATTGTTTTACCCACATTTTTTATGTATAGTATAATTGATGGTTGAAAAGTTTATGGTAGGTTTTGTCAAGGATCCAATGGGGAACAGAGATTATAAATAAGTATATTCAGTCAAGAAGTTTTATCTAGCAGGTACACTGTATAAAGTACTAGAAGGTGGAAGGAAAAATTTAAAAGTCACACTAATCACCTTTGGTGGTTAAGAATATATAAGTGGTAGGAAAGGCTATAGCAAGTCAAGAAGGCAAATTAAAACTACACTTATGGGCAATATTTCAGCAGTCCAAAAGAAAACACATTCAAGATAGGGGACTATAGATCCTGCATGTCAATAATGGTCCCAATTTATACTTATAAGTCTTAGATTAATTATTAAGCATGCTTGCTTTGACTCTTCATGATGTCTAGGATTGACTGAAAAATTCCAGCTCAAATTTTTCCAAGTTGGCAGCATGAACAGCCAAGTTGATGGATGAATGATTTTTGTTATGGGAGCTGTCCTATACATTTCAGGATATTTTGCAGTATCCCTGGCCACTATTCACTGCATACTCTTAACAATGCCCCCATCCAGTTGTGTTGACCAAAAAATGTCTCCAAACATTGTCAAATGTCCCCTGGAAAGAAAAAAAAATCCCATTTGAAAACCACTATACAAGAATGGTGATTAAATGATGCAAAACTATGTTGAAAATGCTAGCTTTCACCATCTGTAGATAAGGAAGCTGAACTGGCTGAAGAAGAATGAGGATATTGTGATATAAAGATGAAAATGGGAAATGACAAGTTGCAAGTCTAATGTCAGAAATACAAGGAAAGGCAACAATCCTAAGTAAAGACAAAGCTATAATCTCCTACCCCTTAAGAAGGTTTAAAGAGGTAAGTTACTGAAATCTCTAATTTCTGTGTATCTGCCATGCTTGGCTTAAGTATGTAAGAATTAGGCCAGTTACATTTCTTAGCTCTTTAAATATAAACATGGAGGCAAAAGGTGGAAGGTTCCCCTCAATCTTTGAGAAAAGAACAATTAAGACCATGATAACAACAACATAAGCAGCTGCTTGCTATTTATTTGGTGACTCCTATGTCTCAGATCTTCTGTGGACATCATGTAGTTTAATGCCCTCAAACCTTTTCAAGGTCAGAAGTTTATACCAGCCTTGTTTCCTAAAATATAATATGAATGATGGTATGCATCAACAGAGTGACAAGATCATGATACAATCCAAGTCCAGCTTCTCCAATCCCCTGGGAGTTCTCCTTACCCTGTGGTATGAGGAAATTCTATGTAAGAGAGTCAACTAAGAATGTAGGAAATGTGGCCTTTATTTGTACAGAGACTCAAGAATGGGAGGAGTGGGGATAAGATTTATTCTTTCTTACTTTCAAATTAAACTTTGATTATTATAGTCCTTATTTATCAAAATGACAGGGAATTTGGTGTCCTTCATTTAGATGTTAGGTGATCATTTGGGATTAAGATTCTAGACTGGTTGGAATTCAACAGAAGGATCACAATATGGTTCTGACTACTGGTGTGTGGGAAAAATCATTTATTTATAGTTTTGCATCATTTGTACAAAAGAAAATTATGAATACCTCCACGGAGAGAGGTAGGATTTAAGCTGCGCCAAAAAGTATGCTGTTTGCCTATCTATCTTGGAGCAAGCAGCATGGTGCCTTACATCTACAAAGCCATTGTAAAAAAACAAAACAAAACAAAACAAAAAACCCAAACCCAGATGTACAAGAGATATTATAAACTCCTGTGATTTGGGTGAAATTAAGGAGAACCAGGAGAAATTTCGCAACTTACCAAAGTTTCATGGCTGGGAAGTAATGTGGCCACAATTCAAATCCAGGTCTATCTGAACTCAAAACCCGTATTCTTTCCACTAGCACAGATAAAGAAAAAATTATCTATTTAAACTTAAGGAAATGAGATCAAATTTCCAACCTACCCCAGAGAAGACAAGTTGAACCCTAAGTCATAAGACAGGTACCCAAGGACTTTGGGCTCCAAGGAGCCATTTCCCATCAGCACCCTGCAGTGAACTAAGTATCACCCCCTCTTAGAAGAACAGTGGTTGAACATTGCCTTGTTTTCTGAAAGACTTAATGACCCTCCATTTCAACCCTTGGGATGTAAACACTGTGCTAGACTGTGGCTTTAAATGATCTTCTCCAGCATAGATGATAGTGCAAAAAGTTCACAGAGTAGCAGATGAGTTCAGTGGGAACTGAGTGCAGGCTTTCTCTATTGTCAAGCTATTGTGCCATTTACCAGGCCTCTCGGAGAAGGGCACCTCCAGTACTCCCCAGCTAGACAGAGTCTTAGTCCTGGATAGTTTGTGGCCACTGTAGTTTCATAGTAGTACTTAGGAGAGCAACCCATGAAGGAGTCACAACTGGCAGGCTGACCTCATGCCCTTCATCTCACCTACTCATTTAATATTGGGAGAAGATTCACAATAGGGAGGATCCACTGGGTCTTGCCTCTGCAAGAAAACAGACTGCAAGGAAGACTGGGATATTGTGAAGTGAGCTTCATAAACTTTCACATACTTGTAGATAACTTTGCTTGTTTTGTTTTAAAAAAAAAATAGATGTCTAACATCCATCATCTGAGTGCCAAATGTTTTTCTAGAGCTGAGAATGCAGTCATAAACACAGTAAGCACTGCCCCATGCATTATATCTCCTTGGAGGGTAAAAAGGATACCAGAAAGCAGATACAGAAGGTTGGAAGATGATGAGGGTAGCAAGGTGCAGTGTTCTATGGTGTTTGTACACAAGTTCTTTCCAAAGTGGTGAAATGAAAGCAGAAAAGAAAATAAAGCTAAAAAATGAACCACAAGGATCTCTGAGGAAAAGAATGTTCCAAAGAAATACCCTAAAGGAGGCCAGGGTAGTGGGGGAATGGAGAATATAGAAGACCAGGGAACTACTGGGAGACCTACTTCATTAATTTTAGTAGCTGTGTAGTAGTCCTTATAAGAATCTACTATACACATTGGTTCTTCTATTAACAAACATTTGGGTTATTTTCAGTTATTCACTGTCACAAGCAATGGTGCATGCAGTAAGGTTTTCTCTAACGTGTTCACATGGAGGTAAAGTTTCTTGTCTTAGTGGATGAGCAGTCTCATCTTTGTTACATGTTTTCAAGTTATTCTCCAGAGTGATTGCTGTAATTTACCTATGGTAAATTATAATACCTATAGAAGTTTATGGGAGCTCCCTATTCCTCACATTTTCTCCAATATTTGGTGTCTTGAGGGGTTTTTTTTTCTCTAATCTGATGTGTTGAAAACTATTCATCCTCATTATTCTAATCTCTATTTCCCTGATCACAAAGCAGGGAGGTATGCATGGTTTTTTTTTCTAACATTTATTATTGACTCAAGTTTCCTCTTTTATGACTGGTCTTTCATAACTTTTGTTCATTTTTCTACTGGACAATTTGTCTTTGGCCAACTTGTAGGCCTTTTTACATATTTTTTATATGAACTCTACTGTAAGTAGTAAAATATGTTATCTTGGAATGTAAGATTTTAAAAATATTTTAAGTTAGATGTAAGCAAGGGAGATAATTTCAATGGAAGAATCTTAATTTGGTTTAATCAAATATATTAATCTATGATTTGCACTTTTGTATATTAAAAAAGTTTTCTTACAATTATGTCATTAACATTTTCTCCTCCCTTTTTTGTCAAAGAATTTTAAAGTTTTTCTTCTTGATTTAGTATTGGAAGTTCATAAACACACACATTAGATACAGTAATAAAGGAACTGGTCTTATTGCTTGCTTTTTGGGGTGTTTACACATGGAAGATGGATTTTCTCCCACAATTTTTAAGACCACATCATGGCCACTCCTCACATCTGTGTAGGACTCTTTCTGGGATTTTTATACTGCCACCAATGCACCACCAACACACTGTTTTGGATATGATAGCTTTAAAATAGCTCAGTGTCTTGGTGGGCATGTGTATCTTCACTCTTCCTTTGCAAAATCACCTGAGCTCTTTTGAGCCCTTGATTCTTCCAGATGAATTAACTAGTTCAGAGTGGGGAGGATGTTTTGAGGTGTTAATTAAAAATTTTAGATTAGTTTGGGGAGAACTGAACTCTTTAAGAATATAAATCTTACCATTATGAAATTTATCCATTATGTAAGTCTTTTGGGGTCCTTTTGATACTATTATGCAATATTCTCCATCCAGGTCATCCACTTCTTAGATTTCTTCTTAGTACCTGATGAGAACTGACATGGAATTCTTTGAAGATTACATTTCTCCTTGGTCATTATGATAGTTAGGGACACAATCAGTTACATGTATTGACACATACATATTGACCTTGCATCAATAAAATTTCCATAATCCCTTGAAATTTTCTGTCAAAAATTATCCTGTCTATAATTATGGAATTTTCTTATTTAAATAAGTTTAGCTCATATTTCTTTATATATATATATATATATTGCACTGTCTAAGATCTAGATACAGTAATAAAGGAACTGGTCTTATTGCTCACTTTTTAGGAAAGTTTCTAAAATTTTAGCACCAAATATTTTTTTTTAATTCTCATAAATGCTTTATCAAATTAAGAAATGTCCCTTTTATTTCCAAAGAGCCCAAAGAATTCTGATATTTCTTTAGAAATCCAATTGCTGTTCCTGGCTTGATACCAAGCATGTATGAATGTAGTCCATCCTACATGAGTAGAATGGTGTGTTAATCACATAAATGTCTAAGTGTACATAGAGTTTATAGTGGGCCTCCCTGCAATTGCACTCTTGTGGGTTAGAATGTGGGTCTTAAGGGGTAGGAAAATGTAGCATTTTCTATAAAAACAGGTTCTTTGCATTTAAGATAATCTCTCTTCTTCAGCATTGCAAGCATTTGGTTTTAGCTCTCTAGAGTGATAGGATCCTACCTCTTGCTTCACAAGAGAAAAAATATGCTGAAAGCTCAAAATGTAGGAAATTACATATTAGGAAATTCTTACAAAAGTATGAAACTAGAAGACTACACTAAGTTCAATTTTCAAATCTCTTATTCTGGTAGAATTTTAGAAATAATTTGGTGGTTAAGATGGTTTATCAAGGTGACATCCACTTTTTAGATTAATTTACTTGAATGTTTTGAATTAAATGAATGTATTTTTCAAGAACTTTGTTAATTTAATAGACATGTAGATGAATGGATTAAGAAAATATGGTATCTATACACAATGGAATTTTATGCTGCCATGAAGAAGAACGAAATGTTATCATTCACTGGTAAATGGATGGAGTTGGAGAACATCATTCTGAGTGAGGTTAGCCTGGCCCAAAAGACCAAAAATCATATGTTCTCCCTCATATGTGGACATTAGATCAAGGGAAAACACAACAAGGGGATTGGACTTTGAGCATATGATAAAAGCGAGAGCATACAAGGGAGGGGTGAGGATAGGTAAGACACCTAAAAAATTAGTTAGCATTTGTTGCCCTTAATGCAGAGAAACTAAAGCAGATACCTTAAAAGCAACTGAGGCCAATAGGAAAAGGGGACCAGGAACTAGAGAAAAGGTTAGATCAAAAAGAATTAACCTAGAAGGTAACACACACGCACAGGAAATTAATGTGAGTCAACTCCCTGTTTGGCTATCCTTATCTCAACCAGCAAAAACACATATAAAAAATATATTATTGATTATATTCTCTCTTCAATAAAATTAGAGATAAGGGCAAAATAGTTTCTGCTGGGTATTGAGGGGGTGGGGAGGAGAGGGAGGGGGTGGTGTGGGTGGTAAGGGAGGGGGTGGGGGCAGGAGGGAGAAATGACCCAAGCCTTGTCTGCACATATGAATAATAAAACAATAAAAATAAAAAAAAATTTAAAAAGTAAAAAGACTAAGAAAAAAAAGAACTTTGTTAATTTAGTACAAAAATATTTACAAGGATTTATTTTATTAGAGTTTTACTCTAATTACATCTACTTCTTAAGACCAAAGAATATATTTTTCTAACTAAATATAAATGAAATTGAAAAATGATATGTAATAATTGAAAGCCTTTCATGAATACAAGGTGGACAATCTGAAGGAGAGAGAAAGGAAGAGAAAGAATTATTGGAACTATTCCTGGGTAATTCATAAATTCAAAGCTATAACTAAAGGAGTAATGCATCATCAGAGGTCTCAAGGATAAAGAGTTAGACACAATGTTAGTCTTGCTCTCCATCTGTCTTTCTCTTCTTCCACCCATCTATCCTCTCTCTTGCTCTCTGATTCTCTCTCTAAGCCTTTTGTAGAAGTAGAGGAACAGGTGTCTAGTATAATGCTCAGAAAGTCCTTAAGCCCATCCCATGTCAATAATTCACTAGTAAGACTCACAGAACTCAGACTCAACATTGTACTTCTGTATGGTTTGTCCTGGTGAAAGGTAAAAATGCAAATCAGCAAGGGGGTAAAGTGCAAAGGACAGAATCCAGAAGAGAAGCTGATATGGAGCTTCCAGTTATCTGTCCCTAATAGAATAATGTGGATGGCACATATTCCTCCCAGCAACACACTAAGAATATTGACAACTATGAGATTTTTTTTTAATGGGAACTGACCATATTGAAACACTGATCACTCATGTGATTAACCTTAATCTTTAGTCCCCCACAACTTGAGTGGTACCATGTGACACATGCCCCCACCAAAAATTGTTAGCATAGACTCAAGACCCCCAGTCCTATAAGCAGGATATCCCCAGGGCTGAGCAATTACCATCCTGGATCTATTTATAAGCAAAGATCCAAACTTTTTCTTGCACAAAGAAAGATAATCCTCTCCTGCATATGTAGAGTTCTGGGGTCACATCCTCATCAACTTGAGAAGGAAGAATTGTATTTCCTGTTAGATGCAGTAGAAATAAAACCCAGAAAAGAATTTTAGCACCTAGTTTGGACCAATGGCTATCTCCGAATCAACCACCCACCATGCTCCTGGTGATGTAATTGGTCCAACCAGCATCATAAGCTCAGCTTCAAGGTCAGAGAACTCAGCAATTACTAGAGAACTCTCATGATTGTCTTTTAAAACAACTGCAACAGTAGTAACAAATACACTACTACAACCTTAGATGCTAAAAAGAAGAAAACACGATGAAAGTTCTGATTCTAGATCAGGGTACGTATAGCTCTAAGAAAGTTAATCTTAAGTTGAATGATTATATCTGCATGAGTTGGAAACATCAGTGCTTTAATATTTAGGTAATCACTGGGAAAAATAAAAGTCAAAACAATCAAGTGAGTGAGATTTTTATTTAGTTATTTTGAGAGTTTTAAAAAATTTTATTTCTAATTGATATATAGAAACTTTAAAATTATACAATTTGTAGGATACTATGTAATGTTTTGATACATGCATATATGTATAATAATGTTCAAGCTAGAGTTAACATATCATTTCCTCAAACATTTATCATTTCTTTATGGTAAAAACATTCAAAGTTCTTTCTTTTAGCTTTTTAACATATACAGTACATTATTGTTGTCTATAATCATCCCATTGCACAATAATATACCAGAAAGTTCTACTCTTCTCTAAGTATATTGTAATACCCATTGATCAACCTCTTCTTATCCTTCCCTACCCCCTTATCTCCCCAGTCTCTGGTAACCACCATGTTACTCCTAACTTCTATGAGAACATAGAACATTTTCAGATTTCAAATGCTTTTCAGAATCTGGCTTATTTAATTTACAATGATCCATGTCCACCCATGTTACAAATGACAGGATTTCATTCTTCTTTATGGCTGAGTATTATTCTATCGCATATAGGTGCCACAATTTTTTTTGTCTGCTCATCAGCTGATAGACTCTTAGGTTATTTCCTTTTCTTGGTTATTGTCAGGATTTTTGTGAATGATATTTGCCACTTTGAATATAATCTAAACAAAATTTTAAAAAATGTTGCTCTGTGTATGATGATTCCTACTTCAACTGTGATTACTTGTAGTGAGAAACAAACTTCCAGCTTCATTATTATAACTCAAAAATATTGTAAGCTTTAAGACAATAGGAAATTATTAGAAGTGGAAAATTTTTTTTTTAAATTGTTATCCCAAATGTAATTTCATAAGTCAGTTAAATTATTATACTGTGGTTCCTCTTCATTTTCTTATACTTTTATAGGAAATAACTCTTCATATGAAAAATACTAGATACTGGAAAGTTGTATAAAATTTAAAAGAAATATGTCCTTAAAAACATTTTCTAAAACCCATTTGCTGTAAACAAAACAGTCACAATAATATAATATTTCTCAAATTGAGTCTCCCAATTAAATTCTAGTATTAGAGGTTACTGGGATTTTTATTAAAAAAATGTTTCTGACTGTCCTAGATTTAATAGACTGTATTAGGAGACATGGAGCTATGTCATTTATGATATTCATTGCTTATTGTTTTTTTGGCAGTACTTGGGATTGAACTCAGGACCCCAAGCTTGCTAAGCAAGTGCTTTACCACTTGACCCAGGCCCCCAGGCTTTCTTTTAGTTTGTTTTTTAGATAGAGTCTAGCTAACATTTTGCCTGGACCTTCCTCATACCTCCACCTCCCAAGTAGCTGGGATTACAGATAAACACCAACATGACTGTCCCACACCTATGGTTTTTTAGTAGAGCTCACTAGAAAATGAGGCATGAAATAAGTATTAGTACATAAAGATAATATTAGTACCTAAACACCTGTCAGGGTAATGTTCTTGACATACTGCACACTAAAAAAAATGAAAGTTATAGTTATTTCAGGGAGGCTCAAAAAATTTAATTGATATATGCTTATTTTACAACTATCAAAGATGCATGACAAGGAGTAACATACATGACCCCAATTCCAGAGATGACTTCAAGTCTAATTCCAGAACTCTATATTACTGAACATTTAATCACTCAATAGCACACAAGACATCCAGAAGCAGACCAGGTCAACTCACAAACTCATTATTAGTCTCAGTCTCCCCCTTAGGTATACTTGTTTTGCTCTGCTCACTCTTTCAATGCTGTTCATCAGAATTTTCTCATGATCACTGGTCCTATGTGATTTCCCTTGGCTTCCTAACTTATGGAAACTGATGTCATGGAGAAGATGGAAAGGAGAAAAGAAAGAAGTCATTTTGCCTATAGGGGATAGTATAGTATAATCCCATCTGTGATGGTTAACCTTGTTTGTGAACAAGGAAAGACACCTGGAAAATTGGTAAAGCACACTACTGGGTGTATCTGTAAGGGGTGTTTCCAGAGACAATTGGCCTGTGGGTCAGTGGATTGAATGGGGAAGACCCACCCCGGATGTGGTGGCACTGTCCCACAGGCTTGGGGGCAAGGAAATAGAAAGTGGAAGAAGGGGGAAACTTCAACACTGAGCACATGCTCAACTCTTCTTGCTGTTCCCATGTCCCAGAGACATCAGACTCCAGATTCTTTAGTCTTTGAATGCAGACTTGTAACTCTATAGTGGGCAACTCCGTAGAGGGCTTCAAGGCCTTCAGCCTTGGGCTGGGACTGCATCATTGGTTACCATTGTTTTGAGGCTCCCAGCTTCTTGGACTGAGTAGCTAATAGTTTCCCTGGCTTTCCAGCTTACAGATAATCATTGGGGGACAATTTAGCCTCTGATCATGTGAACCAGTGTAATAAATCCCCTCTAATAATTTTGTGTGCATTTGATAAGTTCTGCTCCTTTGGAGAATCCTAATACACCATCCAAACCCATCCAAACATTCTCTAAGGCTCTGTTCAAACTTTACCTGCTCCCCAAGCCATTCTGATTGTACGCATATGCTCTTAACCTGCTTGTCAAAGACCTGCCAAGTTTTAGACACCAAATATCCAAATTATGGGTCTCTCCATAACTTGCTCCCAACTGCTTGTAGATGCTAAGCCTCATCTACCCCCAAACTAGACAGTCCTCTGGACTGTTGTGTGGTCACACCACTAGAAATAAATTTAATATATGGGTACCATCTAATTTAAAACTTATTGACAATAAAGATATTTCTGGTAACATTTTGTAAAACCATCTAGCTATTTGTATGTTTTCAAGAAGTTGTGTTTATTTTAGTTTAGTTTTTGCTTGCTTAAATTCAAGTATTCCTATTTATCTTGGAATAAGACTAAATATTTTTAAATTTAGAATGACAAAGCTATATGGCCCAAATTATTTTTAAAAAATAAGGATACACTTTATAAATTTATTTTGGAAAGGCCAGTTGCCTCAGAAAATAATTTTTAAACAAAGTGGATTTACAAAGCCTACATTATTTTTAGACAGCCTTATCCTTTTTCCAATTCCCTTATAGTCAAATGTATAAAAAAAAACCCCTGCAAAATAAATGGGCCCAAGATATGTCAAAAGTAACAAGCAAAGGGTTCGATTTTTTAGAAACCATCTACCTTCTTACTAGTGTCGTTTTAAAAAGTTTTAATTTAAGGAAGGAAAATAATTCTATCACCAATGATACTTTGAATTCATAAAGCAACTTTATAAAGTACTCAAATAACTTTTCATTTAGTTTCAAAACAAGGAAATAAAATGGATGATAATAATAGCAAGTGTGTCTCACTCAGTATGTGCAAGACATTTTGTATGTAACTCATTTAAATCCTCACAAAGCTATTTTAAATAACTACTAGGAAAAGAAGATTTATATACGTGGAATAACTGATTAACACTGCACAGCAATGAAGAGAGTTAGCCTAGCTATGAACTCTAACCTACAGCACTGTGCTCTGCTGATTCTGACACAAGGACTTATGATCCTCACTGAAGGATGCAGCCTGAAGCAAAGCCTCAGGCTCCTTTTCCAACTGACCTCACACCATCAAAGGCAAAGGGTCACCACACTGTAGCTCTCCTGCTCATGTTCACCTGGGAGAGTAGTAGAATGTGTTGCTGTTCACGTAAATCTTTCTTTGTCTGCTAGATACACTTGTAATAGCAATGCAACTGTACTCATTATTTCATTTCCAGTAGTTCGAATTAGAACTTCTTTTTCAAAACATGAATTGAACATGAAACACTGTGTCTTAAGGCCAAAATGGATTCACTCCTAACAAGGACTACACCACTCATCTACTCCCAATATAACATTCGCTTAATTTGCTTGACACAGAATCATAGTGTATAGTTTTGAAAAAAAAAAAAGCTATTAGATTCATACTGCTGGTTCCTGCAGAAGTGATCCAACTAGTTAAAATCTACTATTCCCTTTTGAAGGCATTTTTAGACTAGATATAAACTGGTTTATATTTACCAAGCTCTATGTAACCAATGTCATTCTTAACCTACACACAAATTTATCACCTGTGATCAATTTTCCCCATATACATGGTATACTCACTCACAATGTATTTCAACCCCAAAGAAAAAGAAAGATAGCATACATTAAGCATACTGTCTCCATAACTCAGCTTTTCAAGCTTGTGTATTTCTCTGACTGCTGGCAGGAGACATGCTTAGGTGAAATCTCTTCCTTCAGTTCAGACTTATAAACAAGTGGGAGAATTATCGGCTTCACCACTAAACACCAGCTTTGTGGCTCACAGATGCCACCTGCTCTCTAAACACAAGTTTGTTGAAATGATGGAAGCCACCAGGGAGTATCAAGATCTATTGTTTCCAAAATATCTTTGGAATGTAACATGGTTTTAGTTCAATAACAACCAAGAAAAACCCTTGGACTCAATACCATGTTTTCAGAAATAGTTAAGTCATGATAACAGGTATCATAGACCTACAACATAGTCCCACACCCTGATTTGTTTGCCTTTGATGTACCTATTTGAAAAGCCATTTAATCATGAAGAGCTGTACTCAGGGTAAGTGTGAGTTGCTAGTCATGAACACTTCTCACAGGTTCTCCATGTTGGCAGAGCCCAGAGAGCTGATTCAATTAAAGAGAAAATGGCTTTATGTTGCAAAGAAGATTTTAGTTCTAGTCCTGGCTTCCCTCCTACATAACTCTGGCATCTCCTTTGGGGTTTTCCAGGGCTCTTCTGGTCTGTACTCCTAGGATGGGAAGCAATGAGAAAAGAGCTACATATGCACAGCAGAGGAAAAAGCTACATGCTCACTCTAACCAAGATCATACATAGATAGTTATCCTAGATAGATATCCAAGAGATGCAAAAGGAAGACTCCAGAAGCAGCCTTGGACTTCAATTCATTCTTGTACTGCACTTTACAGAGAAGGAAATAGAGGTTCTCAGAGCAGGGTCTCTGCTGTGGCTGCCCCATCATCCAGATCCCTGGGTTTCTTTGCCAGCTCACGGTCATCCATAACAGTAGCCAACAAAACAGGTCCTCATATCTCCTTAGAATTCCCAAAGAGAGCAACAGAAATACTACGATTAATTCTCACATTTCAAAAAGTCAAAGAAACCCCACATTAACTATCGGCCAAGCCATACAATGTACTTACTAAGTGCAGTCGGGTAGTCTTCAATTATGATCTTCATGGGGTTTTAGAAGCACATAATTAAAGGGACTTTAAGAGCTGTAGGAGAACACATGGTTCCATGCACGTGTTCAACATGGCCACACTGGGAGATGCCCGTGTGTATTGCCAATTTCACAGGGTCAATAACTGCAGGTCTGTGTGGCTTCAGGCACTCCCCTCCAGGGAAAGCGTGCATTTAATGAAGGCCCAATGGCTCTCAGATTTCCATTATACAACCTCAAGAGAAATAAAAGGCAAAGGAGAAGATGAGAAAAAGAAGAGACAAAGGAAAAAAAAAAAGAAGACCTGAGAATTCTTCAGGTACTCCCTGCTTCTCTTTAGCTTTATGACACCAGACCCACTATTCCTCTAACCCAGTGAGACATGAAGGTTCAGTTACAAATCGGGGTTTTTGGGGAACCCACAACCCACATGTTGGGGAACCAGAGAAAGTGCTTCCCCTCCTATGCAAATGAAGAAGAAATGGAAACCATTTGTTCTTTTTCAAATTAGGATATAAGCAAGTAGGGAATTCCCTAGCAACTCCTAGTCAGACAGGCTATGTGATCAGAAGGGAGATGAATTGGGAAATGGAGCACGTGACCTGGATGTTTGCTGATTATTTTTTATCCACAAATGTGATCTCTTATAACCACCATGTGTTCCCACTCAGTGACTTCTTGGCACAGGGGGGAAATCTTCATGTTGACTCCCCGTGCCACTGGCTCTCAGTGAGGCCCCATTCATTTGGCATGGTGCTCCTGAACAGATGAGCACGAAACCATCCTGCCAGGAAAACAGTATGTGCATCATGTTAGTAGTTTAGGGGGTGGATTACCATCCCAGAATTCCAGCTGAGAAGTTTGGATCAAATAGTTTCACAGTCTAGGGGAAGAAAATACTTGCCTTCTTAAACCTTCCCATTTTTTTATCTTCTCTGAGTAAGAAAAACCCTACAACTTATTGTAGGAAATTCAGAAAAAATAATAGATGCTTTTAAAAAATGACTTAGAATTTAATTTTTCCAAATATCTTCCTTATTTCAACAGAATTCTCCCCCTTAAAAAAAAAAAAAAAGAAGTATTTAGAGCCTCCAGTATAAGACAAACAGCAAAGGAGGCTGTTGAGACATGGTAGGTAGAGGAACGGTGTTTCCCCATTGAGAGCTCAGAAGTGCGTCTCTCAAAGCTACTGAAAGACCCTAACCACTGTCAAAATGAAAATACTCTTTCCAAGGTGGCCACTTACATTATTATCAAGCATTGATAGAGGAATACCTATATTCATAGGAAAGCTTGAAGATACTACATAAATAATTGGAGCTGGGTCCTGTGCTCCAGAGTGGCACAGGGACAAGAAGAGAATCAAGTGACTCCCATTTCCCTGACTGCAGGTCTAGCTCACTATTCAGTTTTATCAGCATTGATGAAGAGCTGGGGTGCAGCTCAGTGTTACAGTGTTTGATTAGCATGCAGAAGGTTCCAGCTTCAATTCACAGCACTAAAAATGTCTTTTTTAAAAACATTAAATAACAGCATTGATTGGCTCCCTAATTTTTCAATAAACCCTAGTTATGCACAGCTAAAGCACAAAGGAGCATTGTTTAGCTGATAGTGTACCGCTAGCCACTATCACAACCCAGGACCTGATGTGACAATGAAATGAATAGCCAGTTGTCCTGTCAGGCAATAGCTCCTCAAACTCTGGACTGTCTTCACCAACCCTGATTAGACTGTGGACTTCAGAGATTGTTCACTGAGCCCAGAAGTTGCAACCAGCTCACACTGTATGATATAATTATAATATGATATACTTAATATAATGTATATAAATAAGTATATATATTATGTATACATACATATATTGTACTGTACTGCATTATATATATACATTAAATAGATAGATAGATAGATAGATAGATAGATAGATAGATATAGATATATGCCTCATATATATGTATTTCCACGTAGAAACTTGTAGACTGGAACATGGCTACTTCTTCAGTTGTTCAAATGTTTATATTTGCCTCACCAAGGCTGTTATACCAGTTGCTTTTGTGAGGATTAAATTAAGTCACATATTGGAAATTTTAAAATATTCTTGTCAACACCAACAATAAATGTTGGTGAGGATGTGGGGGGAAAAAGGAACCCTCATACACTGCTGGTGGGAACATAAGCTAGTACAACCACTATGGCTCCTTAAAAAAACTAGAAATAGATCTGCCATACAATACAGCAATACCACTCCTAGGCATACACCAGAAAGAATGTGGGTCAGGTTACAGCAAAGGCACCTGCATGCCCTTGTTTATTACAGCATTATTCACAATAGCTAAGCTGTTTCTGTAGCTAAAATGCCCTACTACTGATGAATGGATTAAGAAAATGTGGTATTTATACACAATGGAATTCTATTCAGCCACAAAGAAGAATGAAATGTTGTCATTCACAGGTACATGGATGGAACTGGAGAATGTCATCTTAAGTGAAGTTAGCCAGGTTCAGAAGGCCAAAGGCAGCATGTTCTCCCTCAGATGCAGATTAAGGAGAGGCTGTGCAAGGGAGGGATAGGGCAAGAGAAGGAAACAAACTTGAATGAGGTTGATATGCTTACTATACAGGAATGAATAGAGAAATTTTAAACTGGTCAAGGCCACCAGGGGAAGCGGACTAGGGACAAGTGAAGAGAACTGGAAGAAGTGAATCAATTGGGGCTGTAATACATATATGCACGGAAACAAGGAAACTACCTGCGTAGCCATCTTTATCTGAAACTAGCAAAATGTCATGTTTCTTGTTTTATCTTTTGTTTTTTCTCCTACGAAAACAGAGCTTGGCGGGGGGACGGGAAGGGGATAGGAGGATGAATATGGTACAAACAATGTATATACATGTATGTAAATGCAAAAATGATACCTGTTGAAACTTTTCCAAGAATCAGGGGAGGGAAGATAGGGGAGAAGAGTAGAGGGTGGGAATTCAAATATGATATATTTGACACATTGCAAGAAACTTTGTAAATGCTACAATGTTCCCACACCCAGCACAACAATAAAAAAATAAACTATTCTTGTCAAATAGTAGGGGTGCATAAAAGGGTAGCTAGTATAATTTATTTACTTGCCTAGCCAGTATCTTTTAAAGAACCTCTTTATAATACGCATGTGGAAAGCACCATCCAGGGTCTGGGTATGTTTAAAATGATCTTTCATCATAAGAAAGTGGAACACACATGAACTATAACCAGAAAAAATGTGTGCTCCTGCTAGAGATAAGCGTAGGAGCTGGGCCTACTTCCAGACCTTTCAATAGCTTTGCCTCCACCCTCAGAGAACAGATGTTCAGGAGTCTCTTAGTACCAATAACCAAACTCAATGATGAAGGTCCAAAACGTACCCAAACCACCCTGTCAACCATGCATGTAGTCACCAAAAGGTATCGCCAGTGTTATGGAAGAAATACAGTAAAAACCATCCAGTGAAGAGTTTGTCACCTTGCCCATGTCTAATCAGCCAACTCAAATACTTTTGGAGTACAGACAAGGACGAGATAAAAAGATAAATCTAAATGCCTATGAAAAATATCTCCACCTGTGACAAAAATGTCCCAAGTAAAGCAACACAACGAGCTTAGCTTATAAATTAAATCTAGGAAATACCAGGGTATGAATATCAGTTTTCATACCTATGAATATATTCAGTATTTAGTAACTGTAGAAAGATCAAGCATTATAAACACAAAACTCGGCAGGTATGATTTCCTTATGGACCCTTAAAATCTGTTCCTAAAAAATAAGACACTCAGTAGTGGGACTGTCTGATTGAAGACAAATGTGAAGTGAATTTCCCATGTTGTTTTCCCAAACAGTGGTAAAGTCCCTAAAAGAATCATCCTGGAGGACCTGAGGGGGAACGTAGGGGA
Organism: Castor canadensis; assembly: GCF_047511655.1. NCBI lineage: Eukaryota > Metazoa > Chordata > Mammalia > Rodentia > Castoridae > Castor > Castor canadensis. Next base: position 33,592,114 of record NC_133404.1, on the reverse strand, counting down.
GAAATAGAGCTGCAGGGTGTGGGTGTGGTGGTGGTATTGACCCAGTAAAAAGGAAGTTGGAAAAACCTCAAAGTTCTTAGGAAACTCGATGGTAAGTCTAACTAGGACTAAATTAAGATTCCCTTCTCTCTTCCCTTCCACCATTCCAGGGTCTCTGTCTCCCCCCACAACACACACACACACAAGTGCCTTTATACCAACAAAATCACCTTCCCATCAACCAGGGGCATGGTCTGAAGCAATTTCTTTCATTTTGTTCCTGAAGCACATTAAGTATGAGCATGGCTTTTTATAGGTTCTCAAGTTATGCACCCCTCAAGTCCATGGTAGAAAGTAGTCAACGTGGTGACTCCCAGGGGAAGGGAATCAACAGGATTGAGAAATCAATCCACCAGTCTGGGTTGCTTTGCTGAGACATTAGATCACAGATTGCAGTATTGAAAGTCTAGAGAAGAAAAGAAAATCAAGCTACAAAATTGCATCATAAACATTTACATTTCTTTTTTTCCCACAGTAGATGGTGAGTCTTCATTATATATATAGCTCCACCACAATGCTTTTCCAGAATATGTACTCAATTAGATGTTTCTGTGATTGGACAAATACAACGTGGAGATCCTGGGTCCCTCATAAATAGTGCCCAGCCATTCCATACCTGTTGTTCCTTCCCAACTCCCTTTTCTAGATGCACTTTTCTTGTTTCACCTCTACTTGTTGGACTATCCCTGGCCCTTCTATAGAAGTCTTCTATGACTTCTTATTTACACTAAATGGTATAACTCAGTTTCTTGGTTATAAACACTGTCCATCTGCATCTGACTCACATGGTTCTAGCTCTAAACTTTGCCTTTCTCCTGAGCTCCAGACTTACATATCTAAATATCTGCAGGTCACTTTTTACTTATATCAGATATATAGCCTAAATTTAATATGCCCAAATCAGAGCTCATGATTTCCCCACATAACGAACCTCCACCCTCCCTCATCTTAGCTTTAAGAAAGCATACTCAATATATTTAGTATTTAGTAAATGACTTTAGCAAAGATCTAGAAGTGTCCTTGGTTCTTCTTTTTCCTACACCACCACCATTAAATCCTTCAAAAGTCTTTCTGTTGTCATCATCTCTTCTATCTGTTTCTACTTAACTCCATCTCCCCCTGAACTCACAGAGTTGCCTACTAACTGGTTTTCCTGCTGCCACTATTGTTATTTTAGAAGCCATGGTATTCAGTGTCATCTTTAAACCACATAGTAAGACCATGTCATTCCCCAGCTTAGAAATCTATCTCAACTTCCATGAAATGAAAATTTATCATGAAATTCAATCTTTTGCTTATTCCATTACTTTGATCCTTCTGCCATAGTTGTTCCTATTTTTCCTTAAACATGGCATCTGAGTGTCTGTGATGGTTAATCTTTAATCTTTTTTTTTTTTTTTTTGGTTCACAATTGCAAAGGAAGCACTCTACCACTTGGGTCACACCTCCCATATGTTTAGGAGATGGGGGTCTCACAAACCACTTGTCTAGGCTGACCTCAAACTGAGATCCTCCTGATCTCAGCATCCCAAGAAGTCAGGATTATAGGCGTGAGTCACTGCCTGTGATAGTTAGTCTTGATTGTCAACTTGATTGTGTTGAGAGACTTAGGAGATCAGTAAATAAAGCACACCTCAGAGTATATTTGAGAGGGTATTTCCAGAGAGTAATTAAGAGGGAGAAACCTGGCTTGCATGTGGACAGCACCATCTCTTAGGCTGAGGATCTAGATACAATAAAATGGAAGAAAGGAGAAAGCCACCTAGTGCAGTCATTTTTGTTCTCTCTGCTTCCTGCCCTCCGTGAGGTGAGTAGTATCTGCCATATAATTCTTCACCGCGATGTTTTGTCTCACCACAGGCCCAGAATCAGTGGAGCCAAGGATTGTGGACTGAAACTTCTGTAACTATGAGCCAAAATAAATTCTTCCTTCCTTAAGTCAGTTATTTGTCACAGTGGCTAAAAAGCTGACTAATACAGAATACTAGAACTACTCTGAAATTCTCTGTTCTATATTTTCAACTGGAGTACTTTATACAACTCCACTTTTTACTCAAATACTACATCTTCAGAGATACTTGTTTTGCATCATTTCCCTTTAGAATATGACTTTCCATTCTACTAGCGCTTGTCTATCTTATTTACCAGTGAGTCCTCACAACCTAGGATAATGCCTCTTCAAGAAGTGGTAACTCCCCGGTCCCCTGTGGAATGAGTACTCTGCATATCACCACCACACTGGACCTAATGTGAAGATGGTGTCCATGACAGAGGAAACATAAACTTTTATCCTGTTCATCCCGGTCTCCTTGACGTGTGCAAATTACTTTGATTTTTCCTGACTTTGAACTTGGAATTCAGGAAACTGAGTATAGTACCTTTGATGACATTGAAAAGCAAACACCTCAAATAAAAGAAATAACACAGAGAAAAGAATAGAGTTTTGGAAATGGGAATGGGGGAGGAAAAAAGGATACTCTATCTTGGGAGTAAAGCTTTGGTATGTAGGTGATAGGAATGATAAGTGAAGATGAAAGTCACTACATCTTAAGAAATGGTAAAACTCTATAGTTGTGTGAGAAAGATTTACTCTTTAGTATTTAGAAGTGCTTTCTGTGTCCTAACCATTCCATTAGCATAGAATACCCTGGTCTGTCACATCTATGAAGCAGTCCACAATGACTCTGAAGAACAGGCAAGAGTTCACCCAGTGGGGGAACACCAAAACAAGACTAGAATGACAATTAATAGTTTTTACCTTTTTTTAATAGCTATTTTGTCTATATTTTATGCATATAATATTTTATTATAGTAACACATCCATAGCACATAAATGCATTACACAGAGCAAGAATACATGCAGCTCCTTTTTTGTTTTTCTAACTGGAGGGGTTTTCTGCCAAAGTTTTAGGTATGTGTCACATTAATGACATGTGACTCTATACTCAACTTTGTATTTCCATCACATTTCTTAACTGGATACATTATATTTCCAGCATCTGATCATGTGCTTGTTAAAGTTAGAGCCCATGCCTCACACAGCTTTGCAGACAGACAACTGCTTGATGAGTTCTGGTTGTCTGAAAAGAGAGAATAAACCAGTCCTTCACAGTCCACACCACAGAGGAAGACATAGAACTGGAGGGTTTGTTCTCGTTCAACTGCCTTCACAAAAAAAAAAAAAAGGAAGAAAAGTATCTTTTTAAGTTAAGATTTGAAAATGTTTCTTAGTTTCAAAGATCTCATGATGAGGGCTGAACGTGTGGCTCAAGTATACACATGACACTGAGTTCACCAGTACCGCCGACAACTACAAAAATCTTAGGACAAAATTGTACAGTTTGAGTCTTTTAAACTGAAGAGAACTAAGAATGAGTCCAAAAAGAACTACAGTTCTTTTTTTTATAACTTATTTTTTTCATTAACTTTTTTACGATATATTCATTGTACAGGGGAATTCATTGTGACATTTCCAAATAAGTTTATATTGTACATTAGTTAGATCACCCCCCCACTCTCTCTCCCTCTCAACCCCCTCCCTACCCACTTAAAACTATTGCCTGAGGTTTCTTTGTTCTATTTTGTGTAAGTATATGAAATACATCAGCCATATTTCCTCACCTTAATCTCCTTTGTCCATGCTCCCTCCACCAACAACGACCCCTCATACACAGTGTACCTATTTTACAGTGCTATCTCTCATTATTAATATCTGAGTCAATGTTCAAATGGTTTTTCAATATATCCCCACTCTTTGTATACTTTACTTCTGTTCATTCAACCCCTTCTATTACTCTCCCTTACCCCTTTACCTCCCACCCCCCAGTTTTCAACAGCTTTCAATATACATTCTTATATCTTCTACCATCACAGATGTTATGTTTTTATGATGCTGTTGATGTTTTCATTCTTTTCCTTTCTCTCCTTCCCTGAGTTCCATAGAGTGAAAAAATAAAATTCTTATAAACTATGAAATCATCATTTTACCATCATTATACACATATGTGTGATACATGCATATATGTGTGTTTTATGTATCTCTTTATATATAATCTATGTATCATATATATAAACACATATGTATGTTTTACTGTGTGTGTATTATGTACATGCAGAGGTAATCTGCATTACACACACACACACAAAAGACAAATGACTGAGAGTTTGCTATCTTTTAGTCTGACAATAAATAAATTTGTAATTCAGCAGGAAAGGCCTATGTGACATCACTGTAGGTCTGATAATGTCCCAGGTTTTTTCTATTAAAACACTTTGATCTACTTACATTGTACTCCAGGTAGTGCTAATTTAATTACTCTAATGTAAATATAATTTAATGAGTGGTTTTTCCAATGGTCATTTTAAGGATTACAAAAATGTTATAGCATTTCTTCTGCACATCCATAATTATTTAATGATAGCTACATAAAGGCTTTTAATTATATGGGAATGGGGATAATAATTATAAAGGTCCATTCTCAGCTGATAAAAGATATATGGCTCCAGAAAAATATATTACACCTATTAAAAATGAATTGTTTCTACCAGTGAATGGTTCAAATGACATTTTCAACAATTAAAACATATGGTTTTTTCTGTTTTTATACTTATTGGGGGGAAATTGCTAGTTTGTACAATAAGAAAGATTTTTTTCTGCTCTACTGTTTAATCCCTCTAAGACTTTTACTTATTATTTTTTAGTGCAAAGTATGTGCCTACAGAGTTGAAAGAGAAGTATAAAGAAAAGTCAGAGTTTATTTTCCATGTTGAAATTTAGGTAAAATTGATATTGCAGAAGAGTTGATTTAAGTACTAATCTCATGTTTTTGTCACTGTGCCTTTACCAACAACCAAATTATACCTATCTGTGTACAGACTTGTCAAATCTTTTCATGACTTATCTAAAACATCAACAACCAGGTTTCTATAATTTTTCATATATATTCACCAATATTTGTAAAATCAAGATGAAATGAAACTCCAGTATTTATACTTGTGATACTTGTAAAATAGTGCTCTGGTGTCTAACATGCACTAAAATTATAATAAATCATTCAACAAAGATCATTTTTTAAAAAGCTGGCAACTAACTAAACTATCTTTGGGACATTATTGCAATGTCAATAACATAGTCTTACCATAATTTCTTTTTTTTCTGAAAACTTAAAAGGTAGCATGAGTTTTCACAAACCATTTACCTTTTTTTGGTTTTGCATAAGGAAATAATACTGTGATACCTCCTAAAATTGGAATACTTCTATAATCCATTTTAAAGTTTGAATTGAGGGTATGGAGATAGAGGAATTTAAGGCTGGTCAATGAGATTAGTGTTTCAAAAATAAAAGACACAGAATGTAAGAGAGAGAGAGAGAGAGAGAGAGAGACTCCAATTAGAAGTATCCTGGGGTTATTAGCGATAACAGTGCTCATATCCAATTAAGATGAAAACCATTTTACCAGCTTAATGTGCCACCTCTGGCAGTGCACGTTTATTAGTTTTATCAGACTTGAGAACTGAAACTTGAAATGCTACGTATCCTGGGTACCAAAGAGACACTGTTAAAGACTTAGAGATAATTTGTATAAAATGAGATGCCTAGAAAGTTGTTGATTAACAAGCAGTGTGGATTTTGGTGAAAGAAAGAGACTGGTCATCTCAGAAAATATTTGCAAAGGAAAGACTCATTGAGTCATTCAATGGCATTCTGAAGTCAAGAAGTTACAACATCATTCTTTGATATCCAAAATGCAGTTATTTGATGTATTCATGTAGAACATGACAAACTTCAAAATTCCTACTGTGTCTTCTCTATGAAACAAAAGTGAACAAATAAAATCATTTATGATGACTGTCAGGAGTTTTTGCTAGTTTGTTTTCCCTTCCAGATCAAAGGATATAATGAATAATGTTTGGTATTATAATTAATAAGAAAATCTCTTATATTACATCCAAGTCTTTCAAGATAGGCTGTATAATTGGTAAACTTTTTTTTTATTGTTTTTTATTTTTGGCCATACTAGAGTTGAACTCAGGGCCTTATGCTTGCTAAGCAGGTGTTCTACCACTTGAACCATTCTGTAAGCTCCTTTTTGTTGTTTTAAAAAAAATGTTTTTAAACAATCATTTCAAAGTTTCAAAATTTATGTTTATATTTTCATACAATCCATATGAGTACTACAAATGATTAAGAAACAAGCAAATTCATAAATAATGCCTCCTACTCAGGCAGAAACAAAATCACTGTTGTATTTGCTCAGTAGCTATCTCCTATAAAATTCTTGTCACCAATCCCTGAAGTGGCTGGAGAAAACCTTCAGCCTGCAGGCACAGTGTTCTGGATGCTTCTCTTGGTGTTCACTGCATGGCCAGTAACGTGACTGGTATCCTGATATAAGTCATTCTCCTAGGAGGCACACGGGTATTTTCCCTGCTGAAGAGATTAAGCTTACATATATGGGCCCCATTCCATGAGTCTAAGGAGACAAGTGTGATCTACTCTGGTTGTGGGAAATGGCATGGTCCAATCTGGTAAAGCAGTACAGGCCATGTCAGTGGCATCATGAAATAGATAGAATATTCTCAGTCGTAGACATCAGGCTCATCAGATGAGCTTTGTGTTGGTAAAGGCTTTAGGATCAAATTTCGATCATGTCTGTTTCATGTGAGTTTCAACTCTGTGAAGGAGTGAATTGCATTGGCAGTATGTTTGGTTCAGCCAAATAGATAAACAAGATTTGCTTAAGGATAAATCTTAAACTAGCAGTGTTCACATGAAATCCTTCTGAAAAGCAAAGTAAAAATTAGGATTTAAAAAAGTTCATAGTTTTTTTTCAAGTGTGTATATATATATTTCGTGGACTTTTCTGAACAATGAATTATAAAGTCAAAAGCAATGATTTGTCAATTGATAATTTGGAAAGGACGCTGGGAATATGGTTTATTGGATAGAATGTTTAACAGTTTCTAAAGGTACATATATTTGGTGGGTACAGCAGACAGATTGCGTAACTAGTATATGTCACCTTGTGGGTAGAGATCAAGATCAAGATGGTATTTGCATTACTGAAGACACATCTTGAATGAGTAAGTGGAGTAACCATACTTAAACACAATTAAATTATATAAAGCAAGCATATACCTTTGGATTTCCCACATATAACTTTTATTTCCAGAAAAATACTTCAAGTTAGCCACAGGTTAAATTCTTCTAGTTGAATTCTAGAAGAATACTAGTTTAATTCTTCCAGATAGCTACATCACAGAAAGGATAATAGCATAATAGATAATACACAATAATTCCAAGATTATTTGATGCCATCAGTAAATTTAAACTGGAATACATGTAAGCTTTCAATAAATTAAGGAAGTTACATGTGCAAAAAACGTCATTGTAAGAAACAGGGACTAATGATAGAGGTCATATTAAGTGATAAATCTTCTAATTACTATCAATCTCCTATTTCATACCAGCTTTATACTATTTTTCCTATTTTACAATGCTTTTGGATTCCCACAGCTGAAAGTCCATCCCTACAAAGATATAACCTGGGGTTGCATAGCAGATGGAGCTTAAGGATGTCACCTTCCCCAAATTGCCCTTTAATTGACATAATCAACAAATTTAATTATTGATCTAATAGAAATGTGTTCTGTCTCCTAACCAATCAGTGTCTTCCCATTTTGCTTTCTTTTTTTTTAAGAAGCTAAAACCATGATAAATTAGTGACTTCTAAAAAAGGCTATGCAGAAACTGAAACATTTGTGAGTAAATGGAACTTAAGATAGAGTACAGACTGCTTCATTCTCATTAGAGAGGAAAGTATTTATGTACCTAGTAAAGGTTTAAAAATAACTAAGCAGCCAGGAGTACAGACTGAGAGTTGGGAATAATGAATCTGCAAATCATTATTGATTAAGCTGTGAATTCAAGATTGCTTCTTAACCTAAGAAAATTCTGTGACCCATACCTTTTTATTTTATTTTATTTTCTCAAATGGATTCAATTCAATTAGTAGTTATCAAACACTTATCCAATGCACAGTACTCTGCAAAAGTGAAAAATACTCAGACTCAATCTTTGGCCTGTGTGTCAGGGAGCAGTTTCCCTAAGCATTGCCAAAGCACTCTTCCCACACCACCATGCTCTCTCTTGAAGGTAGAAGCCAAGGTTATTCACTTGTAGAACATTTTGCTCTGTGGCATGTGAATGTAGAGTAGGTAGAGGTCCTTTGTGACACTCCTGGACCCCTTCAGGAGGGTGGTTCTCAATCAAGTAGTAAGAATAGCTCCCAGCCCTGATGGCAGAGCCAGACTGATAGAACAGGGGAAGAAGGCAGAAGTCTCCATTCATAAAGTAACTACAAGAGCAGAGGGCCTTGCCCTTAAGCAACTGCTAGGAATTCTGGGATGTCATACTCTGGAAAAATCAAATGCAAGAAAACCCTAGGGTACCTTGTACACATGGAGAAGACACCCAGAGCAGGGACCTTCAGGTTTAAATTCTGGCTTTGCCTCTTGTTCACAAGTTCTATGTCCTTGGGCACATTTTTAATGTTTCTTCACTTCCTCAGATAAAAACTGGGAATGATATTTTACATAGCCATTGAGAGGATAAAATGAGATGACAATAAACAAAATCCAAATTGCATGTGAACCCTGATTTGTTTTCTTAATAAATGTAGTTTAATAAATATATAGCCCTCTTTTTGAAGTTACTTGAATTTTCTCAGAGTGAAAAGACAGAGAGGTTGGATCCTATCTAAACCCTAAGGAAGTAGGGACAAGGTGGAATATGAGCCATTTCTTTTCTTTTGTTTTGTTTTCATTTGTATGGTTCTGGGGATTGAACCCAGGTCCTCAGACATACTAGACAAGTGCTCTACCACTAAGTCACATTCCCTAGCCACTTGGCTGTAATTTTCATAGTTCCCAGGATCCAAAATTCTAGAAAATGACTATTTGCTTTAACTACCCAATGGCTTGCTCTTTTCAATACTATAAATGTGAAGAAGACCATCAGTCTATATTAATTCTTTAAATCTTTTCAGTAAACTATAGCTGTAGGTATATGGACTAGGAAAAATGCTTTTTGACTAAAAATGTCAAAATCTTCAGCAACAGTTGCATACCTTGTATTAGCCTTATACATATTACTTTGTTTACAAGAAGGAAAATCTATTTTTTTCTTGCACATTTGCTACATGTCTGACATCTGGTGATACACATTTTTATTGTTAAAATTAATTAAGGGCTTATATGGGCCAGGCATTGGTGCTATTTACAGACCATATCATTTCACATTCCCAGCAACTCTGTGACTAGATACCAATCTTGCTTTGCAAATGACAAGAAAAATCTACAGTAGGAAGACAAGGGCTCTTGCTCAAAGTTATACAAAGTGTATGAGTAAGATCCACCAAACATCATGGCCTCCCTTCCTCACCACCAGGGTGTTGAAATAACAACGACTGTACTATACTCTCTCTGGATCTTCCTACTAACCCACGTGTCAGAAGCAGTTATTTCCATACAAAACAAAAAAGGAAACAGAAGCAAAGTCTTACCCAGGTAAGTGCAAAAAAATCTGACTTCAACGATCATTTTCCTTCCACCATCCACTTCATGGAAATAAGATATTCCTAAAACTCTTTACAATATTGGCTTTAAAACTTCTCCATATAATATTAGGTCTTTGACCAAGTTTCAAAGACTTCTGTGTATGTACTAAATACTCTTTTAGTCCAACCCAATACAAACCATAGCAGTCTTTCCCTCTGTCTCTTCTAAACAGTTCCTCTAGTACCAGGAATTTGCTGCCATTTCATCACATGCCCAGCTGACCTTCTAGAACTACCCTTGTCCACCTGTAGGTCCTTGAATACTCTCCAACCACAATCCCTGGAACATCCTAGGAGCAAAATGGCGGCCATGTGAGGCACAGCAGGAAAACATATGCTTCAGAGTTTCACTTGATTCCACTTGAAAAACACTTCAGAAAAAAAAAAAAATCCCCCTCTTGATTTAATATTGGGAAGAATGAAGTTCTTTAAAAACAAACATGCCTTTCAAAAAAGCAAATTTATACTTTGAATAAAATTTTATAAAAAACAAAAAGAAAACATTTCCCATAGTCACCATCCTTATTTACATAAAATGTAGGAAGGTTTTTATAGGAATCTTTTTAATTTTTAAAACCACGACCTACCAGAACCTATGGGACACAGCAAAGGCAGTCCTAAGAGGAAAGTTTATAGCCGTGAGTGCATATATGAAAAGGACAGAAAGATCTCAACTCAATGACCTAATTCTACAGCTCAAACTCTTAGAAAAACAAGAACAAGTAAATCCCAAAACAAGCAGAAGGAAAGAAATAATTAAAATAAGGGCTGAAATCAATGAAACAGAAACAAACAAACAAACAAAAAAATACAAAGAATCAGTGAAGCAAAAAGCTGGTTCTTTGAAAAAATAAGACTGACAGACCCCTGGCAAACCTGACTAAAATGAGGAGAGAAAAAAACCCAAATCAGTAAAATCAGAAATGCAAAAAGGGAGATAACAACAAACACTACAGAAATCCAGGAAATTATCAGAGACTACTTTGAGAACCTATATTCTAATAAATTTGAAAATCTTGAACAAATGGACAGATGTCTAGAAACTTACAACCACCCAAAACTGAACCTAGAGGATATTTATCATCTGAATAGATCTATAACACAAAAAGAAATTGAAGCAGCTATCAAGAGCCTCCCAAAAAAGAAAAGAACAGGACCTGATGGATTCACAGCTGAATTCTATCAGATGTTTAAAGAAGAACTAATACTAACTCTCCTTAAACTGTTCCACAAAATAGAAAGGGAAGGAAAACTGCCTAACTCATTTTATGAAGACAATATTACTCTCATCCCAAAACCAGACAAAGATACCTCCAAAAAGGAGAACTACAGGGCAATTTCCTTAATGAATATCAATGCAAAAATCCTTAATAAAATAATGGCAAACCAAATCCAACAACCCATCAGAAAGATCATATACCATGATCAAGTCGGCTTCATCCCAGGGATGCAGGGGTGGTTCAACATACGCAAATCTATAAATGTAATATGGCTCATTAATAGGAGCAAAGACAAAAACCACTTTGCATCTCAATAGATGCAGAAAAAGGCTTTGATAAGATCCAACACCACTTCATGATAAAAGCTCTAAGAAAACTAGGAATAGAAGGAATGCACCTCAACTTTATAAAGGTTATATGTGACAAACCTACAGCCAACATCATACTTAATGGTGAAAAACTGAAACCATTTCCCTTAAAATCAGCAATAAGACAAGGGTGCCCACTATCCCCACTCTTATTCAACATAGTACTGGAATTCCTAGCCAGAGCAATTAGGCAAGAAGAAGGAATAAAAGGAATACAAATAGGTAAAGAAACTGTCAAAATATCCTTATTTGCAGACAATATGATCCAATACCTTAAAGACCCAAAAAACTCTGCCCCAAAACTCTTAGACACCATAAACAGCTGTAGTAAGGTGGCAGGATACAAAATCAACTTACAAAAATCATTAGCTTTTCTATCCACCAACAATGAACAAACTGAGAGGAATAAATGGAAACAATTCCATTCACAATAGCCTCAAAAAAAATCAAATACCTAGGAGTAAACTTAACAAAAGATGTGAAAGACCTCTACAAGGAGAATTACAAACCCCTGAAGAAAGAGATCAAGGAAGACTACAGAAGATGGAAAGATCTCCTGTGCACATGGATCAGTAGAATCAACATAGTAAAAATGGCTATACTACCGAAAGCAGTCTACATGTTTAATGCAATTCCCATCAAAATCCCAATGACTTTCATCACAGAGATTGAAAAATCTACCCTAAAGTTCATTTGGAAACACAAAATATGGCGACCAGCCAAGCCAATACTCAGCAAAAAGAGCAATGCTGGAGGTATCACAATACCTGACTTCAAACTATATTACAAAGAGACAGCAATAAAAACAGCATGGTACTGGCACAAAAATAGACATGAAGACCAGTGGAACAGAATAGAGGACCAGGATATGAATCCACACAACTATACCCATCTCATTTTTGACAAAGATGTCAAAAATATACAATGGAGAAAAGACAGCCTCTTCAACAAATGTTGCTGGGAAAAGTGGTTATTCATCTACAAGAAACTGAAACTAGATCCATGTCTATCACCCTGTACTAGTATCAACTCAAAATGGATCAAGGACCTTAATATCAGACCTGAAACTCTGAAATTACTACAGGAAGGAGCAGGAACACTCTGGAACAAATAGGTATAGGCAAAGACTTCCTCAATACAACCCCAGCAGTTCAGCAACTAAGAGAAAGAATGGACAAATGGGACTTCATAAAATTAAAAAGCTTCTGCACAACAAAAGAAATGGTCTCTAAACTGAAAAGACCACCCACAGAGTGGGAGAAAATATTTGCTAGCTATACATCAGACAAGGGACTGATAACCAGAATATACAGGAAACTTAAGAAACTAAACTCTCTTAAAATCAATGAACCAATTAAGAAATGGGCAACTGAACAAAACAGAACTTTTTTAAAAGAAAAAATTCAAATGGCCAAAAAACACATGAAAAAAATGCTCACCATTTCTAGCCATAAAGGAATGCAAATCAAAACCACACTAAGATTCCACCTCATCCGTTAGAATAGCCATCATTAGCAACACCACTAACAACAGGTGTTGGCGAGGATGTGGGGAAAAAGGAACCCTTATCCACTGCTGATGGGAATGCAAGCTGGTGCAACCGCTCTGGAAAAAAATTTGGAGACTTCTTAAAAATCTAAACACAGACCTGCCACATGATCCAGCAATCCCACTCCTGGGGATATACCCAAAAGAATGCGACACAGGTTACTCCAGAGGCACCTGCACACCCATGTTTATTGCAGTGCTATTCACAATAGCCAAGTTATGGAAACAACCAAAATGCCCCACTATTAATGAATGGATCAAGAAAATGTGGTATTTATACACAATGGAATTTTACTTAGCCATGAAGAAGAATGAAATCTTATTATTCTCAAGTAAATGGATGGAACTAGAGAACATCATTCTGAGCAAAGTCAGCCAGGCTCAGAAGACCAAAAATCGTATATTCTCCCTCATATGCGGACTTTAGATCTAGGACAAATGCAGCAATGTGGTTGGACTTGGATCACATGACAAGGGGAGAGCACATACGGAAGACATAGGAATAGGTAGAAAACCCAAAACATGAAAGCATTTGATGTCCCCACTCCAGAGGAACTAATACAGAAATCTTAAAGCGACAGAGGTTATCATGAGCAGGGGATCAGTAACCAGTGCAAAGATCAGTTAGAGATGAATCAACATGGGTCGTAACACACGGGTACACGAAAGCAATGTTAGGAATCTCTCTGTATAGCTGTCCTTAACTCAACTAGCAAAAACTCTTTGTCTTCCTTATTATGCTTATGTCTTTTCTTCAACAAAGTGATAAGGGCAGAACAAGACCTGCCTGGAACTGAGGGGTGGAAGGGGGAGAGGGTGGGGAGGGGGTCAGGGTGGAGAAATGACCCAAACAATGTATGCACTTGTGAATAAATGAATAATAAAACAAAATCTTCTTATAAAAATATTTTAACAATAGCAATATTCAAATCTCTCAAGGGGGAAACTGTATGACCAATACAATGAAAATGTCCTCAGATATGGTTAAAAAAAAACAGAATTTTAAATCAGGTGTTTTAGACTAATTCTCTTATAAATGAAATACTTTGTCTTATTACCTATGGGAAATGATTAAGAATCTTTGAAAATTAAAGCCAGACTATAAATGTAAAACTGTGACTGAATAACTGTAGCACCTAACTGTGGAGAAAATTTGCGGTAAATTCTGTGTGCATTGAACATATTATGAGGGAGAGATAATTGAATACACCCTTCATCAACAAATTCATTTTTCTGTGAAATCAAGTGATTTCAAATTGTATAATTATTGAGTCACAGGGTTATTTCTCTCATGACAGTAAACCATTTTTTTTAAATCAAAAGGATTAGTAAACTGTCCAATGAGGAATTTAGTTAATATGGTAGATCTTCCGTCCTTCCATCTGAATATTTAATTTCAGAGAATAGTCCTGCTCTATTTTTCAGCTAGAGTCACAGCAGTTTCTGTTTCTAACCTGGGAAGAATGTGGTTGGGACTGAAAAGCCCCTGTCCTTTTGTTAAGACTCCCGGGCAGTGATCCCTGCTTTTAACATCATAATGAAGGATGGTCTTTAGTGGATTATCTTGAGAAGGGATTAACTCCTTCAAGTCTTCTTAGGGGGCAAGGTGTTTTGAGCCCTAAATACACACCAATTGCCTGCTTAACTTTTCATCTTATTTTGAAAACTGCCCAGCTGGAATTCAAATTCTTTTCCATAGAGCTGAATTTTATTAGTAGCAAAGTTGGAGTTGGGGGCAGCAGATGCTAACTATAAGCACTGTTCTTTTAATCTCGTGGGGCCAAATGTTTCAGATATTTCACTGAGACAGGCACGTCAGGATAAGACTCAATCTAAACTGCTGTAAACTCTGCAATCCTTGCCCCCTCTCCCAGGCGCAGGACTTAAGCCTCCTACAATTCCCCCACTTTTTTTTTTTAACCGTGACTCTACCTTTAAACTCCACTTGTCTATATGGCTCTTCTACTAAAGCTTTTAACGTTATTATCGGCATTGTTTTAAGTCACACTCCAAGGAGATTCTGACGCCTAATAAACACACAGGCACTCTTGAAAAGAGGACTAATTGCTCTATAATTTATAATCAAGTAGTTTCCTTCTCCTCTGCTTCTTTATCTTAATAACCATTTACTTCTGTCTGCCTCGTACATTAATACTGAAACCTTGTGTTTCTTTCATGTTCATCTAACTCTTCTCAACCTCTTTCCTATTAACCAGTATAGCCAGGAAACTAGATATTTCCAAATTTGTCCCTTCTCCTTTTCTGTTAATTCAAACTTCTTAATAGATTACGGCAACTTTCCTTTTGCTCAACCCCCAAAATACTTTAGCCCCTGAAAACATTCATTAAAAAAAGTCTGATAGATATAGAAAATTACTTTTACACACACATACTGCACAGACAACTTTTGCTGAGAACTTTGTCTTTCAGGATTATTATTATTTTTTTAATCAAACAGCCAAAACACACTTCACTTGCAGCTTTTTAATAAAAAGTTATAAGCTAATCAGAGAATTCTATGCTGTGTATGTTTTACATATGTGTAACAAAAACTACAGTAAAAAGATTTTTCATAATTTCTTTTTTGTACATCGATGGAATCCAGGTGCAATTTTCTGGTGAACAAAATCAAATGAACTCTCACTCTTTTGATATCTATCTCTTTCTCTATATATAATAACTATCCTAGAGGGCTACACTTTAATTGTAAATAATCCTACACATTCTTTCAGTGTAAACTCTTTAAGGAGTCATGAATTTTATTTATACTCTCTCTCTCTTTGAGAGTCTTTTGTTTATTTGCTGTTTCGTTCTTTGTGAAATAACACTCCCAGAGGAAAATCCCCCTCTCTGCTTAAGGAATTAGGCCAGAGACAAAAGCAGAGAATTCTTTAAGCCTTGTTTTGTACTAAGAGAAATGTTTGACATTTCTGTGGAGAGGTGTTTAGTTTGCATTCATTAGGTCTTAGGGACTCTTTTCTGGCCTTTCCGTTTCTGTCACTGTTTTTTGGGTGTTTTTTTTTTTTCCCCTGAGTTTGGTACACTGAAGAGAATTTACCAGAGTGTAATTAGGTTTCCTACATGCAAAAAGTAAAAATCCAGTTGTTTTAAATAGATGGACTACTAAGTCCTCTTGCTCAGGGGTCCAAACCCAAGTCCTGTTTTCTTATACCCATGTGGTCAAGAGGAGGCTCAGCGGCAGAAGTAAGGAAGAGAAGAGTGTCCTGGGAAGTTTGTGTCCTGATTAAAATAAATACCATTCATTAGCATCTTTACTACTCTCAATTACTTGACAACCCACCATGTCCACTTTCATTCCTTAAGGACAAGACTTTTGGTTTCCCTGTGTTGCCTCTAGGAACAATAAATAAATATAGCTTTAACATAATTTTTTTTAACACAAAGGGAAAATTTTTAAATATTTTTATTTTCCAACATACTGGCTGGCCTCTTTCTTCCCACAGTCACTTAAAGGGTGTTTGTTGCTGACCTAGGAATGGCACACTCTTGACCGGGCATGATCATGGTGGAAGCATTTCTTTTTCACTAAATAACTAAGGTACGTTGCTAGATTTTTAGGTTCACTGACTGAAATAGGAGAAACATAAATATTTGGTAATTCCCCAAGTTCTCAGGCCAGAAACAAAGCTTGGTCAGATTCTTCCTTTTCTTCTTGGATGTGACATTAAATCAGGAGGATTTGCTCCTTGCTTTTCCTACTGCTGGTATCAAAGCATGGGAGGAGTAGGGCTAGAAAACTTTGAAGGTCGTGCTAAACGTACTTTGGAGATTAGCAAACACTGGCCAAGCAGTCTGGACAGGCTGCTTCCCAGCTAAGCCCAGTAGATGTTCCCAAGCTTGGCTGGCTCAGCCTGTGGGCCTCTGACTTTGAGCTTAAAAATATGCCCCCCAGGACTGCTGGGTTGTGAGTTCATGTCACATTTCAGAGAGGAATGAAGTTAACAGGGTGTCCAGGGAGAGCCTGGACACCAGTGACATCCTTATTGGGACACAAGCTTTCTTAGGCTAGCTGACAATAACTTTGGCAGATATGGCTGGGGAGGAATTAATAAGAAAAAAGAATGAATAGGAGGAGAAGGAGAAGAGAAGAAGGGAAGAAGAAGGAGGAGGAGGAAGAGAGAGAGAGTGAGGGAGGAAGGAGAGAGAGGGTGGGAAAGAGAGAGAGAAAGAGAAACAAACAAACTAGGGTCCATGATTAAATGTGGAGAGGGCTGATTATAAAATCTTCAACTACTGAATTGTGTCCTTGTCAAATGTGCCTCCCCAGTTCTCCCTCCCTCTTTCCAAAATACTGACTTGTCTTTATTTAAATTGTTATGACCCGGATGCTTTCTTTGTCAGTCCATCTCTATGAATAACGATATGACTAAAGTGCTGTCTTCCTTCAGCCTTCCATCTCTAGGGTAAAGTTTTCAGTGTGTACCTCTGTGGCTCTTTTGTCACTGGATGCTGAACCCTATCATGCTTGTAACAATTCTTTCTAAACAAAATATCACTTAATAGAGTGAAAAATTCAGGCTATTGTTTTTTTCCCTTCTTTTTAAAACCCTGTATTGTAAATTGTAGTTCAAATTCTATGAGGATCTAGAGGTGCACATCAAAAATCATTTTGTGTTTCTACATTATTTAGAGGCCTTTGAGGAAAAAATAATGTAAAGGTAAAAAAAAATCACTGATTCTTTAAGAATGGTAAAAGGTAAGTCCATTAGATTTTGTTCACTGATGAATAAGTGGGAAGGTATAATAAAGTAAACTTCTGAAAAAGTAGGAATGCCAAGAAATGAAATTACTTATTTAGGGCATCAGAAGAAAAACTAATAATCTAAATTAAATTAATGAACTTTGGGTTAAATTTTAAATTTTCTCTTTTCCTAAAAGAAAGACTATCATAATCCCTGGGCATGAAAGAGGAATAGAAAGAAAAGGGGAAGGCCATGAACCAAATATCAACTTTTAATTAAGAATTGAAAAATAGTATCTGCTGGGTATTGAGGGGGTTGGGGGGAGAGGGAGGGGGCGGAGTGGGTGGTAAGGGAGGGGATGAGGGCATGGGGGAGAAATGACCCAAGCATTGTATGCACATACGAATAATAAAAGAAAAAAAAAAGAATTGAAAAACCTGTCAGGCAGGGAATTGCAATAATGGAAAATATCCCCAGTCCCTGAGACAAAGATGGCACATTATTTAGTCCCCTTGGGTAAAATCTATCACTTTTAACTATGAGCCCTGTGTTTCAGTTTTGGATCTCCATCCCTGGCACTGTTCCTGAAGAGAAGAGGCAGGAAAGGTAGTCAAGGAAGAAATTTCAACCTCCTCCGTTTGACAGGGCCAAGAAGAAGAAAACCAGTGCCATTGTCCTTACAGCAAGTCTACTTTGAGTAATAACAGATAAACTTTTGTGAGAACTCAATTTGGGGTTTCACTATACAGAATAAATTTGAGTTGACCAGAAGTATTTAAGGAATCTTATTTTCTCTTTTATTTTTTTTTCTGTTAAAAACTCAAAGATAGTAGAAAGGAACTCTTCTTGAGTACTTAAAAAACACTTAAAATATGCCTTGGTATATTAATAATTCAATGGAAAGTAGATTGGGCTGTTTGCCACTGGAATGCCATTAAACAAAAAGCCAATGATAAGGACATAGCGATGATGGAATTGGTTTTGCAAATATGCATCTAATCATACCATATAAAATCAATTACTATAAGTCCCACATGACTTTTTTCCCTAAATCCACCAACTATAATGTGTTCTAGTGTGCAAAGAATGTTATAAAGAACAATTTCTATTCTAAACCCAGAACCTTGACCCCTAACACCTCAAGGTGAAGATTCCACTTCTTCATTAATTATAATTACTTAAAACCAAACATGTTTCTGTATTTTAAATCTTTGTGTAAATACCCTTCTTATATCCTAAACATAAAAAGGCTACTACCCCTGCATAACATTCCTGTTATTTATTCATTACTGTGCAGATTATAACTTTAAATAAACATGACCCTTAAACTTCTTAATAAAGACAAATTGCCTTCTTCAGCCATTATTAAAAGAGACATATTTTGTGATTACACGGGCATGTATAGTTCTGAAACACTGTAAAAATTAACATTTCTTTTCGACAGTGGCTCATATCTTTCTTAGAGTGACCAAATCGTGTCTCATCCTCCCCTACCCTTTCTTGCAGATAAGGGAAAATGACTTGAGGCATTAAAGATGTGATTATGTCCCATATATATTCAGTTGCTTCCTAACTCTTGTCTCTGTGTGAGGTCTAAGATGCTCATCCAAATTATAAGAAAATGTGATTGATTCCAAAGGGAATTGTTGCAGCAAAAGGAGATGCATTTATTTTTGCGATGTTATTTTGTTGAGCCATTTCTAGAAATAAGCAAACATCCTCAGAAAATTGCTATAAGTACATTATGGTTCTTTACATAATGAATTTCATTTAGACCTTTCAACATTTTGTGTCATAGTATTTAACAGGATAGCACGAAAGCTAATGGCATTTTTCTAACAACTACAAACACTGCTATTTCCCCCAATAAAAGCACATTATCCATCAACTTTTGAAAAGATTTTTTTCATTTTTCTCACAGATTTCAACAAAATGTAAAAACTAATGTCTCCTAAGAGGCATTAGCAGGAAGTTTTGATACAATATAAAGGCAAACAAAACCCCAATATAAGACAATTTTCCATATTTGATGTGAATTTTCAGGGTTACATTGTTTTAAATGTAATTATCTCTCCTCCTTTTTTTTCTTGCTACAAAATAAAGACTTTTTTCCCTTAGGTTGCCTGTCACTTTTGAAATGGGAACCATGATGAATTATGGCACATTTGCCTTGCTATGCTTTATCAAGCTCATTAGAAATGATGTATGATCTGAACTTTACAGAAGGTAAAAAAAAAAAAAAAGATGGACATCCTCTTTCTTATCTTCTCTGTTTACCTCTGGAACCATTTTGGTGAACTTGTTGCACAAACTGACCACCTATTAAGAAAACAAAAAGTCTTGTCTATAAAATGCATGGTTTTCTTCATGAATAGCCCTAAATTTCAGTTGTAAATTCTCAAAGAACGATAGCATCTTTAAACTTTTAGTACAGAATGCTTGATTTTATTTTTCCTTTGTCATGCTATGCAAACAACTTCATGTGTATGAACAGATACAGTGGAAAAGGTTATTTTTAATTCAATTTTCCAATGAGATAGCCTTACAATAAAAATCTTCAGTGAAAAAAAAAAACCTTCAGTTTAATAAAGCCAACTTTTATCCATAAACTTAAGCAAATCTTATTTTGCCTTAGAATTAAAATGGTATACTGAATATTCATTTTTAAAGAATATTTAAAGGTAAAGTTTTAAACTGACTTACACCACATATGTTTTAAACAAGTCCTGAAAATCCAAAAATTATTACAGAGATAGCTATAATCTTTGTAGTCATAGCTTCTTACACCTCTTTCGACAGTACTTTGATCATTTGATTTGAATGGAAACCTAGACAAACTCAACAGGACGAAGGTCATCAGACAAAAAATGTATCTCCAAATTTAATTCAATACTTTTCAGTTAGACCCATGCCACCCTAATGTTTCAGATGTGAAAGGAAAATGCAAATGAATATTGTCTTTAATACTGAGTTGGAAAAAACATTTGGTTATGAAATAAGGAAGGTGACTACCTTGATAGCAAATAAACATTTCACTTGAATTTCTGTTTCATTAATAAATCTTTCATTTCTGCACTTATGTTAAAAAGACAACCAAGCCGGTGCCTGGTGGCTGTGATCTTAGCTACTTGGGAGGCTGAGATCAGGAGGATCATGCCTGGGCAAATAGTGAGACCCCTTCTCTACAGCAAAACAGACTCGAGGTGTAGCTCAAGCAGTAGAGTGCCTGCTTTGCAAGTGCCAAGTCCTGAGTTCAAACCTCAGTCCCATCAACAGAAAAAAGAAAAATAAAGCCAACCAAATTCCAAATTTGTACAGAATTGTGCATTAATGTATTACCTCTGAAACTCTTCTAGGTGGTGCATAAGTCAATCTCCATTTATAGAGATGTTTTTAAAAATGGCATCTATATTTTTGCTTTTGTGATCAATTGGTTCAGGTGCATAAAATTAATGTTTTGTGCATAAGCAGTGCACAAAAACTGGGTATTGTCAGTGTCGTCTTACTCTTTTCTGTTACTCACTTAAGAAACATTCTGTGTCAGGCACAGTAATCTATCCTTCTGTGCTTTCGGTTTTCTGTGGTCAAACATGGTCCAAAAATATTAAGAGGAAAATTTCAGAAATAAACTGCTGATGAAATTTCACACAGTTCTGCTCCATCCCACCTGAGAAGTAAAATCATCCCTTTCCCAGAGTGCGTATGCTGTGTAGGTTATTCTCTTGTTAGTCACCTAGCAGCCAACCTGGTTATCAGATTGACTGTCACATTATCACAGTGCTTATTTTAGTAAATAATGACCCCAAAATGCACGAGGAGCGATGCTGGGAATTTGGATATACCAAAGAGAAACCATATGGTGTTTAAGTGAAAAAGTTAATGTTTTTTATTTCCTCATAAGCATATATGTATAGGGAAAAATATATTATATATATGGTTCAATATTATCCACGATTTGAGGTATCCACTGGGAGTCTGGAAACACATTTCCCATGGATCAGAAGGGACTAGTGTACTCTGCTGAGTTCTACAGGACAGTGGTCAATGAATCAGATCTAAGCCTGGCCCTGGTAGAGATGACAGTCTGCAGAAAAGTCAATCTTAATCTAATATCATTTAATCAGGCAAAGAATTAAGCTATAATTGAGATGAGTTCTGTGAATGAGGGCAGCAGGAAGCTCTTCTAGCACATGTCAAGGGAGATGGGACTTAGGGTACGATGTTTAGAGAACAGGCCTAACATAGAACTGGGGTAGTGAGGGAGCATGAACCTAGAGTGGAATGCCAAGGAGCCTCTCATAGAAAGTTTTGATAAGGCAAATTCATATTTCTTAAAGAAGCTAGTGGGGTTGAAAGAAAGTAGTTACCAAGAAGATTTGTAAGATAGGAGACCAGCTAGGAAGAAGACAGATCAAAGACTTACAGAGAGCCAAAAAAGAGACTCAGGGAAGACATCAATGCAAGGGAGGGGATGCTACCTGACTTGTATTATTTACAAATGATCCACACAGAACTATGAGGTACATAAAGAAAGTGCCATAAACTCCATTAAATAAACACAGAAACTAAAGTCCCAAAATGGAGTTCATTGACAAACAAGGGATGTGCAAGAAAAATTTAGTATATCCATGTACATGCTTTGTGTGCAAGTGTGTGTACAATTCTATTCTTTCTAGTTTCATCTTTAATCTCTGTCCACTACTACATACAGTCAAAATCATTGCAATACTTCTTATTTCATGTTAAGGCCAAGTTGCAAGTGTTAAGCTATGCATTTTATGAACCAAAAATGTCTAAGAGAAAAGTTACTTTAACATTTCTCTTTCATGTGTGTCTATTGGTTTGTCTAAGAAATTCACTGGGTAAGTTCTCTTTTTTTGTATAATTTTGTAAGCATTTCAGCTCAAGGACTAAAATGGCATGAAATAGTAGCAACATCATCCATTCTAAAACACAGATTAAATAGACTATTACAGCCACATCATAGTCACCATATCACATAACATTTATTGCATACTAAACAATAATTAAAAGTAGGTTTTCTAACAGTGAAGTAGTATAAACCTGAGATCTGAGAAAAATATGGTTTATAATATTCTGCTCAGTGTTGACAAGTGAGCAAGTACTAGTTGAAAGAAGAAAGCCAGAGAGTTGTAGAATCACCTCTCATATTTTATAGCAAGAACCATAAATGAATTTTGTGCTTTCTTAAAAAATCTCAATTTTGCCTCTATATGATTCTATTCTTTGTACAATCATTTCTTTCCATTCTGTTTTTTTAGTAAAAAGAAATTCTTTGAATATTTTCAGATTTTCAGATAATAAACATTCCTCAACCCCCACCCAAAAAAAAGAAGAAAGAAAGCCCATTACAGTAGAGAAAAGCCCCTCTGCTGCTTTTTTTTTTGGAGGGGAGCATATTGGGGGCTTCTTGTTGTTTAGACTCATATACTGGATAAGAAGCCAGCTCTGGGTCTTTTTTTCTTCAAGATTTGGTTTCACATCTAAGAATTAGAAGGAAACATTTGGACATCCCCCTCCCCCCCAAAAAAAAGAAGAATGAAGAGGTCAGAGAAAGGACATCACATTTTGTAAGTAGAATCAGTGAAAAGAGCAACCCAGCATTAAGGCCTCTGCAGTGATTCAGCAGACAATTTCTACCTTGTATTATAAGCTTCATCAAAAGCACTTTGGCTAAGTTAACTTGTTAAGATACAGCAGCAGACAAAAGCTGGAACACCTACAGCCACATTTGCAAACAGACTGACTTAGGTGAAAGCCAAATGGCCCCAGAAGTGTGGTAACCCCTATTATCTCATAGCACAGAGTAAGAAAGAAAAATCTAGCACAACAGTTTGGGCCTTCATAGATTCTTGAGTTCAAGATGGTACTGATTAGTATACTAGTATATAAAAGAATATCAAGATCAAGGGAAAGAAGTCTGAACAATTACACAGATTTTAGAAGCCAATGAAAAGTTATAAAAGGAGGAGAACCAAGTGCCACACACAGGTTCTAGGGAGCAATAACTCTTCTTTGTTCTGCTTTAGCATCAAATTGTGCATCATCTTGAATTGTTAATTCCTTTTACAGACAACTTTTACCTTGAAAACTAGACAGGAGAGTATAATGTAAAACTCTTATATCTCATTATTGGCCTAAAATAGAAGCCAGGAATTGAGGAATTTATCCAAGTTTTACTACCAATATCCAACCCAATCAAACCACATTGATCTAAATATTTCATTATACACATCACTCTATTTCATTTTGTTGAGAGAACTGTCTGAATCATTGTCCATTTCTTAACATAGGTGAGGTATTCTTCATTGGAGTAGGGGCAGGGCAAGGCAATGAGGGGATAACAGGTAACACCAAGAGGTTCGCTTGGATGCTCCAGAATTCAGGTCCCCAAATGGAATGGGCTACTTGGGTGAAAACTGGCCTTTCCAAGACATAGTGAATCATTGCAAGTTTGAAAAATCCTCTGGAGGCATGAACTACCACAGGTGTAGAGGATTTTCCCTGTTACCTCATAGAGTGATGCAGTAATGTGTAATTGATGCTGAAATGTACTTTTAGTTGTACTTATCATTCCAAAAAAAACTGCATTTCCAAGACCATATTCACATCCTGGTTTTGTTTATTTTTTAAACCATTCTCTCTCTGATAGAAACTGTCATTGTCCTAGTGTAGATGTCTATGAGCAGACCAAACAATGCTACAAAACAAAGTTCACTTTAAACTATTTTTATATTTGAAGTTGATGAGAGCATCTAATATGGGACATTTAAAATATTTGATCACTTGGAGTAATTTAGAAGAGTTTACATGACATCATTAATGAACATATTCCTTAATAGTCAAATTAATTTCATAGGAATTCTGCTTTTCTTGGTGATGCAACTTAATTTTCAAGATATTATCCTATAACTTAGTTGAAGAAATTTTGTGTCTGATATAAATATATAGATTTCTCTGATTAAAACAAATGCTACACCAAGACTATCATATGGTATTATGTCTATTCTATTAAAAAATTCTACACCAAGACTATCATATGGTATTATACCTTCTCTATTAAAAAATTAAATGTTTCCAATTTGGAAGATGAACTAATTATAAATTCCTGAAATTTTAAAGTTGGTTTCATATCCAGATTCTTGTTGGGATACCTGGTATAGTCCCCTGAAGTCTGTCTACATCAGAGTATTGGTACAACTGTTTCTTTAGTAAATCTACTTGGAAACACAGAAGAGGTTGTTATTTAAAAGCTGGTGAAAGGTGATTGCTAGCCTTGAAATAAAAAAGCCTAGTTTCATTTTTTAAAAAAGACAAGAGCCTTCTCGGTTTGACTGAAATACTTATGCAAGACAGAGAGGTGATCTCTTGTAATTGTCAGCAGTTTGGCAATCTGACATATAATTCTGGCAAACCTGAACTTAATTGCTAAAATATGACTTCCTAGCAACTACAAGGATGTTCTGGCAATGTCAAGTTATCCCAAGCCACATGACTTGACTTCTGCTTGAGAATTAAAATTGAAGATTTATCCCAGGCTGAAACTGCGCCCTGTGCATTCTGCAGGAGCTCTATAGACTGCAGACAGGAAAACGGGATATCTTGAAAGCATTGCAGTGCCCCAGGGGTCAATGTCAGATACAATCTAATTTAACATCTTTATTAAGGATCTCGAAGAGGGAGTAAGCCACATATTAATGAAATGTGCAAATGATATTAAACTGGGAGCTGGTGTAACCACCAGTAAGGACAAAGAAATAATAGAAATGCACCAAAAGAGGTTAAAACTATGCACAGAAAATTATTACATGAAAATCACCTTCTAGGGTTCATCGCTTTGGAGATGAGCCCTGGGAGTCAGAAATCTCCAAGTTTTCTGGGCTGCATTCACCTGGGAACCAAGAGAAAGAAAAAGAGGGCAAGCCCGAGTCAAGATCTAATTTAGACACTAACATAAACAGTTTACATTATGTAAATATATACAATCTTGAAAATCAGAAAGATGACCAACTCTAAAATTTTATATATGAATCAATTCAAATATAGTAGTTTAACTAACATAATACAGATAGCTATTAAAAATGATTAGTACGTGAACAGCATTCCCAAAAAATGAATGTACTGCTATAGGATGAAATGAAGGCAGAACGTAATGTTATCTGCACACAGATAGCACATCAAATATATACAGGTACATTAATAAATGTGCGGTCTCCACCCCCAAACCACTTTTCAAATGTACACTAATTTAGAAAAACAGATTTTTTTAAAGAAAAAAAAAGTAGTGAAACAATTTAGAAGTCCTGATCCTTTAACCTCTTCTGTTTTACCATGTCTCCCTTTTTCCCACCCAAAAACTGTTGAGGCAATTCTAAAACAGACTCTGCCACACTGTTACTAAAATAAGAGACCCTTAAGGCAGCATCTGATAACTTTTCAGGTGACAAGTAGGAGTTCTCTGGCTGCTAGAAATTTCTGGGTTTTTTTATTTTTTTATTTTTTTCTGGTTGGACTGGGATTTGAATTCAGGGTTTCACACTTAGAAAGCAGGCACTCTAACTGCTTTAACCACACCTCCAGCCCTGCTTGTAACTTCTTGAGACCTTCTAACCTTCTTCTCTTTCCTCTCACCTCTGCTTCTACTTCCTTGCCAACAACCTTGGTCACCTATAGTTATCCAACAGTTTGGACAAGAAATTTTAAACTAGCAAGCCCCTTGCATTTTAGGATTGCTGCCACTTATCCTTGGAATTGCTCATGGGACTGATCTTAGCTGAACTACACACAGTGGCATGCCACCTGGAAAAGGAGACCTTACTTAACCAAGATGTCCGTGGAATACCTGACTCCACCATTTTCTACGGTGCCTATGTAATAAAAGGTAGCTTCCACTTGTCTAATTCCTGTAGTGGTCCTTTACCTCCTTTCAGAGCCCAGGAGGCAAAGAAACAAGGAAAACTGTCTGATACTCTAGATGCACCAAAAGGCAATCCACAAACCAAGCACATAACTCATCAGTGGTCTCTTCTACACAGCATGACTTTAGCAGTAACCCCTCTAAAATGCAGGTATAAATAGATTCAAAGTTTCTAAAGTGAGGCGTGGTGGTGCACGCTGTAATCCCAGCTACCAAGGAGACAGAGACCCAGAGGATCACATTTTGAGGCTAAACTAGCCAAAAAGTTAGCAAGATTCTGTCTCAACAAACAAGCTGGGTGTGGTGCTTCATATCTGAAATCCCACCTACACAGGAAGAATAAGTAGGATTGTGATCCAAGACCAGCCCAGCCAAAAGTATGAGACCCTGCCAGAAAAATAAGTGAAGCAAAAATAACTAGGAACATGGCTCCAGTGGGAGAGTGCCTGCTTAGCAAGACCAAGGCTCTGAGTTCAAACTCTAGAACTTCCAAAAAACAAAAAAGACAGATTTCAACTAATAGGGATAGACATTTAAATGCTTTCTAAGAGTACCCTTAGCAATGAGGAAGAGGAATTAGTTTAAAAGTGCTAAAAGAAATGAGTAGAACGCTGAGAAAAAAAAAATTTAAGGAGAACACAGTGGACTCCATCTTAAGCATTTTATTAATGAAACTTTTTTTGACAGTACTGGGATTTGAACTCAGGGTGTCCAGCTCTCTAAGCAGGTGCTCTACTGCTTGAGCCCCACGCCCAGCCCAGGATTAATGAACCTTAAATATACTGAAAGATAGTTTCATTAATGTTTCCTGAGAAACAATAAATTAGAATCTACTCCACATGAAATATAAGGTTCCTAGAGTTGGTTAGTTGAGTTAATTTGCAAAGTAGGATTTCCATGTAACCTCCCACAATAAGCCCGATGAACTTCACTCCCCCCCACACACTAAAGCAACCTTTCAAAAACTTCCTATTTTGATTCCTTCCTGTTTTTTTCCGGTACTAGAAATTGAGCCTGGAGTCTTGTGCATTCCAAATGAAATTTCTCCCACTGAACTATCTCCCCAGCCCATGTGCTGGGATTACAGTTGTGTGCCATCACACCTGGCAACTTTTTCTTAATGTATAATTAAAAAACATATCAAAAGTCCAACTATGTAAAATTTTTAAGTACTTTCTAAGGTGATAAAATAGGACTAAAATAAGACATGTTTCTTTTTTTGGGGGAAAATCCACTTAGCTTACCCTCCTATCCTTTTTTCTGAGTGCATACAAAGTAAAAACTATTGCTATCACAATATAAAAGATTTTTATTACCTGCACTGTGTCTGCCTTTTTTAGGTAGTAAGATTGCAGAAAAAAAGAAAACCTAGTCCCTACCCTTAAATAGTTCACCACTAGGGCTGGCGGAGTGGCTCAAGTGGTAGAGCACCTGCCTACCAAGTGAGACCCTCAGTTCAAACCCTGGTACTGCAAAAAAAGAAAAAAAAATCACCATTAAATAAAAGACACTAACCAGTAACAGTTTCATATTGCAGTGCACAGTTAAGCAATAGCATTAATAATATCACAAATACCCAAAGAATAAATTACTTGATTTTCCAATATTAACATACAAGTTTCCTAAATGGTAATAATGTGTGTGTGTGGGGGGGGGTGGTTTCCAATGGATAACATATTAGCTTTTAACAGCTTATAAAAGCCTGCATGAAACATTATATTGTAGACTAATAAATGGTTCTCCTTGTAGGCACAAGGAAGAATTATAATTGATGTTCCCTCAAAATTAAGCATGACTGTGTGACTTGCTTTGGTCAACGAAACGTGAGTAGACATGATGAGGGGAAGTTCTCGGAAGCTTTTCATTGCCACCACGTGAATTCTCTCTAACTCCACTTTAGCAATCAATCACTGAAGTGCATGTTGAGAGGAAAGTGAGTTTAGAGCTGTGGCCTAGGGGTCGGCACTCTGGAAAATCACTCAGATCTGCCATGAACTTTCCATGAGCCAGAATTAAACCTTTATCACTCAAGCCATTGATGCCCAGAGATGTTTCTTACTGCAGCATAACCTTGCCTATCCTAATTTATACACACATTGTACTTAAGAACAAATAAGATATATTCTGTATAATACCAGTGTTGCTCAGAAAATATATACATTTAAAATGAATCAATTGCCAGATAGTAAGGAAGTGTTTACTGTATGTCAAAAAGGCACGGAATTGTTGAACCAGCCATGTGTCAGGATTTAAATTGTGCAGAATATTTTGGATTTGTGACTTTTCTCAACTCACTGACTTCCAGGAATAGTAAAGATAAGGGGATTTGTACAAAATAGCCATCATTCTGACACCAAGTGCACCCACCTCTTCCATTCCACCAGTAGCCTGTGAATCTGTATCCCCTCACATCTGAAAAACATTTTGAGAACTTTTAATACAGCAAAGTGAATTTTCTTTTTTCTCTGTCAGACACTTAAAAGTCATTTTGACAAGAAAAAAAAAAGTACAAGCGATCAGAAAACCATTCTTAAAATTTATTCTGTAGTTATAAGCATGGGTAAAAATAAAAATAAATATGTCTAATCACAGAATAATTAACCACGTGAAATAAAAATGAACACTCTTTTGCATTGAAGATCATTCTCTTGTATCTAATTTGAAGAGATACTTAATAAACACTGCAACAAAAGCTTACTTTCTATTATAATAAGTAATTGATGTAGGCTTAACTGTTTTGCCTAATGGATTCCAAAGCAGAAGACTGACAGTCACTCACAGTACTATCATTGAAAAGCTGGGTTGTAGAGCAATTGTTTTCTGATTTTTTTTAAGACAGTTGTATGCTTCTTGTAATAAGAAAACATACTAGCCATGAAAGGGCACGCTTATAGCTGTTTTCTTGAAGTTCCACTTGTAGAATTACAAACAACATTGAATTATAAAACAACATTCTTCTCTAAAACTACTGAGAAGAATGACCCAGGGACTGGTATGGATTTTGAGTCAGGAAACTGTTCTCCTGGTTTCTGAACTGGCTCACTTCTACATCAAAACCTTCTCATACTCAGCCACCAGAGCTAATTTTCTCAATGTGCAGTAGGCTTCCTTTTTCCCTGGGGAACACATTATAAAACACCTCCCCCAAGGAAGTCTAAAACTAAAGATAGTACCCTAAGGGATCAATAGCAAAAACTAATAATAAATAGAAAACTTGTAACCATATACTTTGTATGTTTTTTTTCTTTTTCTCTCAAAATATCTCATTATACTATATTCACCCTTCTTCTTGTGATAGCAGATGATCCTTAAAAGAAAATACTTTCTGGCCTCTTTTGGACATACCCACATGACAAATGTCAGTACTCATGTGCTTTGGGGCCACTATTAAATAATAATAAATCCTTGAACACAACAGCGCAATATCATCATAACCAAGATAGCCACCAAGAGACCAATGGGCAGGTAGTGTATATACAGCATGGCTACTCTAGGCAAAGAGATTACGCATTTCCCTCATGGGACAGAGCAGGATGGTGCAAAGTTTCATCACACTATTCAGAAAGTCATGCAACGTAAAGCATGAGTTATTTCTGGAATTTTCCATTTACTATTTTCAAACCACAATTGACAACATATACTGGAAACCATAGAAAGTAAAACTTTAAATAAGGGAAGACTACTGTAAAGGTAAAGCTGACCTCATTCTTTCTCCTTGACCAACCTCCAATGTTTCTCAACTGCCTTGCACACATAAGGTTCAAATTTCTTAGGTCCTTCTTTTTCTTAAAAGCCCTTTGGTCACACCCTGCCAAGTAGGTCTCTCTCCCCAGATTTATCATGCTCCCTCATTCCTTTATTTGAGATATGTTTCTTCAACTTGTTTTCTATTGGAGAACTCGTCACTCACCTGATATCTCTTTGATTAAAGCCAAATTACTACTTTCTTTCTTTTTACCTCCTTTGAATGCATGCTTGCTCCTATAAGGTGATTGCTGTATTTTATTATCATTACTTATTTACCAGTTCAGGTGGACAAATTTAATCTCTTCAATGGTAGAGAATGCATTTTGCTTAGTTTTTCATCATGTCCTCCCTTATGCAACAGCACAAGTGTCTGGACTGTAATCATGAGTAAATAGTGGGTGATTATGTGACTCAATTAATGAATGGATCAGATCTGAATTCAGTAGATGTTTTTACCAATGACATGCTGTGTGTCCTTATCCAGGTCATTTTACCTCTCTGTATTCCAAATACTTGATAGGACAATAATTACTACCTGCTATAGAGGGATGCTGTGAGGATTAATGAAATAATTGCTATAAAGCAGTTTGAGCTCCTTGGAAGAAAGACACTATGTAAGAACAAAGTGTTTTTGTAATTACTATGTAGCAGCTTTCATCTGAGAATCTCAAAGTACTTCACTAAACACTAACTCATTAATCTTTCCAACATTTCTGCAAGAGAATTCCATTATTTCTAGTCTAGAAAAGGGAAAAAGCATTAGACAGCAAAAGGTTAAATGTCCTGCCCATGTTGACATTCTATTTGAATGCCAGGTCAAAACCAAGTTTCTGTACTCCCAGTTCAAAGATAGCCCTTGAACATGGAGGCACTGCATCTTCCCTGTTTTACACACACAGAGGAAGCTATAGAGCAGCCCCAGCAAGCTGGCAAGGATCCAGTTGGAAGGAGGGACCAGATTAATACCTTCCATAGAAGAAGGGCTTGGATGGGGCAATGAGGTGATGACCACAACCCTTCCCTCAACTGTAACAGTAAGAGGAAAATGTAAGCAACCCCTGCCACCACTCCCTCACCCTCCTCCAACGACTTTGGCTCAAATCTTTTCCTCAGTCTTCTTTTAACTTGATACCTTTCTGAGATGTCTCTGTCTCTCTGCCAGAAAATGTCTTATCACCTTTGAATACAAAGGTAGCAGTTTAGCAACCAAAGAAATTAATCCTAAAATACTGCATTCAAAGGAGCTTTCCCTTCCTAATACTGTTTTTCCTGCTGAATCCCATGAATGTTAGCTGAGACAGGTGGTATTAATCCTCCTTTTAAGAGGAAAAGGAAGAATGTTAGCTATTCTACAAATACTTGGGTGGGGGCTGCTGAGTTTGGATTGAGATACGTTACATTGGGAACATCAGGGAAAGTGGATACATTTCTATTTATGGCTAACCAGAAATGTGACATTTGTGTTTTTCTCACAAATGTTAAGTTGATACTTCCTGGAGGTTTGTGGTCAAGATTACTGGTCCAATGATATGGGCAAATCTGGTACCAACACGTACAGCATGTGTGGAAATAACAGGATTGTGTCTAGAGGTCAGTGGAATACAGTAATCATCAGTCTATTGATAACTCTCTCCCAACAGCCACTTCCAAAGGAAGCATTATTTATTACCTCTGGTTTTAAACCCAGAAAAGCAGTTCCCTCTGATCTGTGTCATGCTGATGACTCCTCTGAAACCTCCAAGAGAATGCCCCTCCACTTCCTTCATCCTGGTGACCTTTTTCTCCACTCCGTCTTTAGCAAGTCTTCCCCCTCCACTCTGGAGTGACTCATGCCTATAAAGATCTTAAACTCCTGGCCTACGTTTCCTGACCACATTTGTCTTCACCTTTCTAACTTCCTCATACCTTGGAAGCCACCTATAATCATGGAAAGAGAGTGTGCTTTAGAACCAAACCTGTGTGACAGTTAATCCTAGCACCTGCCACCTTTTGTTCTGTGGCCTTAGGCAAGTTGCTGAACCTGTCTGAGCCTTCTTTTGTAGCCTATTAAATAAGAATTACAAGTCTACTTTGAACCTTTTTGAGAGATAACACCCCACACACAGTAGTTTTCAGCAAAAATCAGTACCCTTGACCAAACACTAAGAAGACTGAGTATAAATTCATGTAGCAAGAACTAGAAGATGACACACACGCGTAGCACCAGGAGAGCCATTCCAGTGGATTTCCCAGAAGCAGAAATTAGGCCTGAGTATCACAGTGGAGATCCAACAGATGGGAATAAGCAGGGAATTTGAGAACATAGCTTAGAACAAGGTCAAAGCTAATCTAGCAGGCATTAACTGTTAGGAAAAGCTAGAAAGGAAGCAGAAGAAAGATCAGAGTTTCTCAATCTTGATCCCTAATCCCTGGAGGAAACTGAGATATGGGGGAGTCAAGGAACTAGGGGCTTGGGTTAAGAATTAGGCCAAGAATGTTGCTTATTTGTTTATGGTGCTGGAAATCGAACCCAAGGCTGTGTGCATTGTAGACAAGCGCTCTACCATGGATCACTCTACTCACAGCCCTTAGGCCAGGATCTAAGCAAGAATGTCAGTGTCAGAGTGACTCCAGGCCATCTGACCGAAAAGGCACATAAAGAGCTACCTCCATAGAGCATGCTCCTCTCCTATGCTCAGCCTCTCAACTATACCTCAGATCCCTCAACTCTGAGCCCTCTGGCATTTGCCTTTTGCCCCTCTTCTGCCATCTGGTCTTATACAGACAAGATTGGATATCAAGCTTGAGAGGCTTCATTTGTGATTGACTTGGAAATCCCATTAGTTACCAGATTGGTGTGTGCTCCCAGGCACCATGGTTACCTTGCTCCTCAGTCATCCAGTAGTTACCAGGGCACCACTGGGCACTTTCCAAGTGACTTTCCACTCCACAGTGGAAAAACAGCAGACAAGAATTATAAGAGTGGAGATGAATTGCTGGAACTCTAGTAAACCACTTCACCATGAACAAGAGGCTATCCAAGAGCGTGAGTATGGGAAAACACTCTCATTCCTCCTGATGTGATGGAATTACAGAATCAGGAGAAGGTTAAACTTATACATGATGACTCCCTCCACCGTAGATCCTGGAAGATCATCGCCCCACCATCCACCATCTAACACACCAGTAGTGTTCTCTGCTAGGAAAAATGCCACTCATAAAGAAAGCTCACGAGAAAATCTCACATCTAAGATCAGGGTTTAATGACAGGCACGAGCCACCTGGCTGACCTGGGAAAGATGGAGCAGGAAGAGAGCAGTCCAGGCCAGGCATGGCTTTTTATAGAAGAGGGAGGGTAAGAGGTTGGCACAAAGCAGAGGTCCCTGATAGGGGTGGAGCTTGGGTGGAGCTTGTCTTGGAGCCAAAGAAATTTTGCTAAAGGGCGGGGCTGTTATTGGGAATGGCTCCATTTTCCAAGAGGTGAGACCTGAGGATAAAATGGCCAATGATTTATAAAATGGCGGCATTATTGTTCTATCAATCTCTCCTGGCCTCAAAACTTCAGATAGTACCACTGAACAGATTGATTCCTATAATAGTTTGGATAACTGTTCCCCTAAACCTTCATGTGTTAAAGGCTTGGTTCTTATCCACAGTGCTACTGGGAGGTGATAGAATCTTTAAGAGGTGGAGCCTAGTGTGAGGTCTTCTGGTTATTGAAAGTATGATCTTGAAGCCATTAAAATGCCAGCACATTCCTTGTCCTCTCTTCTGTGTCCCACCCATGAGATGAACAGTTTTGGCACCATGATATGCTACCTTACCACAGACCCAAAAGCAGTGGGCGGACCAATCACAGACTGAAACCTCCAAGACTGTGAGCCGAAAAATCCTTTCCTTTTTATAAGCTGATTATCTCAGGTATTGCTATAGTATGAAAAAACTGACTAACACACTTCCCAAGTGTTCACTTCACATTTTAGAAGACCACCATGCAAATATACCTAAATATTCAATAAACATCTCAAATCCATTATTAGCCCTTCCCACTTTTATTAATGACATCAAACATTTCCTATGTACAACACCCCAGAAGATACCTTTTCCTTCCAGGTTGAGGACTGAATTGTTCACAGCCTGACCTCAAGAGAAGTGAATTACTGTGAAGTAGTGGTGCTGGAAGGAGAGTGCTTTACCTCAACCAAAGATGATTATGCAGAGTATGCAATCAGGGCCAATGCCTTCATACAAAGACCACATAGGAGCAAGATTTCAGTGGGCTCTGTGAGGATCTGAGTCTATTCCCATGAATCTGAGCAATGGCTCCTGCTCAGAACCTGGGTAAAGTAGAAGTGACTTAACAAAACAGAAATGACTAAGTTAGCCATAGGTCCAAGCCACCTTTAACACATTAAATTGGTTTCAAAATTTAAATATCCCACACACTTTGTAGCTACTGAGAAGAAATGAGGGCTTCTTAGTTATCTGGTATAGTTAAAGAGAAGAAAAAAAGCATATTTGTGAAGACTGTAACTCTTAAATCCACTATATATCTCCCACAGGATCTAGCAAATGTTAAGTAATTAAATATCTGCAGAATGAAAGAATGCGTCTTTGGTTTTAGATCCAGCCTCTTCTTCTCTCAGGTATTTTATTATTTGCAAAACCTTGTTTTCTAGTTCCTTTTCTCCTCCCCACCCCCACTATTTAGAATTCTAAACAGCACTGGACTTTCCAAATGGAAAATATATTTCATCCAGTGTCCCAGTACTGTGAATCAGCAAGCACTGACTTAAAGGGTGGGTTTTATGGCCATTTGTTTCTTAACACAGAAATTACAATAACCCCAGGTGAATCAGACAAGTTTGCCAATGAGAGGTAATAATAATTGCTTCCTTTTATCCAGCCTTTCAATGGGCCAGGCACTGTGCTAAACCTTCCCTATACTATAATCTTCACACAACAAGTAGAAATACCATACAATCTCCCCTTTTTCAGAGAGGTAGGTTCCAAGCACAGGTCCACTGACTTCCCAAGTAGGGCTCTCCCTACCAATACAACTCACCCCCCAAAAAGGAATGTTAGTAATTCATTCAATCTCCTTTTGGTGTGTGCCTTGGTGGGATAAGTATGATATATTTGATATATTGTAAGAACTTTTGTAGATGCCACAATATACCTCTACCCTGCACAATAATAAAAAAAAAATTCATTTCTAACTCAGGAGCAATAGAAAGCACATTTTCCATTGCAGTTTACAAATGCTCAAAGTAGAAAATAAAAGTCTACACAATAAGATAAAAGTAAAAAGAAAGCACCCTCCTTGGCTGGACAGAGGAACCCTATGGAAAAAACATAGTTTTAACTTTTACATCAATTTCTTAAGATTGAATTGATTCACTAGAATGAGCATGTCAAAATAGAGAAGTCTCCACGGCCCAGATTTTGAGACTCAAAAATGTCATTGAAAATTAAGATGATTCTGACTGAAATGACTCTTCTGGTAAGTTATGTTTGAACATGACCACTGGAATTTCAGAAGTGACGGCAGGGAGATAAAAAATGCAAATGAGCTTTGCCTGGAGGATCCCAGGCTGCAAGGTTTTCTGGAAAGCATGATAGGAAGTTGAACCATCTATGGTTTCATCCCAAGTAAATTAACCTTGCATGAAGGGCCAAACTTCTCATTAATGTCAAAAAGTACCCCCAGATCCTGTGGTGACTCACCTATTTCCAGAGAGTATGATTTTACTTAAAAAAAAGTAATCAAACACCAAACTAAATTAAAGAACATCTTCTTTAACACTATTCTTTTTAGATTACAAATTTCTTTAGAAAATTGAAAAAAAGAACAATTACTTGACCATCCAGACACTTTGTACTCAACAGCTTTTATTGGCCTTTGAAATTCTCACCTCCACTTAGAGACACTTTTAATTAGACCCTAGACCACTCCATGTCTTTCTGCCCTTTGTTTCAGAAGAAGTGAGGAGGGCTGAAAATCCAGACGTCTTCACAAGGATGGCTGGTAGGTGAATTTCTAGATGGCTGCCATAGGCCCCCACCAGTGCTGGTATCACTACACAGGTTTGGATTTATGCCAACGTCAAGAAAGCACCACCACCATTCCCCCCACACACACTCTGACCAGTTGAGTCAAGAGAAAAATCTAGATTGAGCAGGAAGTGGGCAAAAGCAATGAATTCTTAGCTAATACTAGACATTGAAGAGTAAAGTCCAAAGTCAATATATATTGTGTTTCTGTACAAGATGGAGCCTCGAGGTGCTAAATTTTCATCTCTTCAATCTCATCCCATCTCATGCATGGCAATCACTTGTTTAGCTGTTGGTATTCTTTGCTGAAATATAGAAAAGTCAGTAAATCAGTGAATTTCCTCTACTAGCATATCTGTAATACATAGCATAGTCCCCACCAAATGGTAGGAAAATGAAATATTTTTTAAAATATCAGATGTCAAACAACCAATGACCAAGTTTTGTCTCCTGGACAGTATTTATTCCTTTTACAAATGTGTACTTAAGCTGCCTACCCAACTCAGTGTGTGGGGTTAAACACACATGAATTCTAATGAGGCTGGCCAGGCTCTGCCTCCAAGCCTGGATCAAGTGGTCCAGGCTTTAAGGTAATAGACTTAGCATCAAGACACAGAAAGGCAGAGAAAGGAGGGAGTCATCAGATGACAGGCAACACAGGTCATCACCCAATGAGGAAGGAAGAAATGAGGGATAGGTACCCAGGTGAGTGGCAGGACCCTAGGACAACCTCTCTCTGTACTCTGCTCTGGTTCTCTGCCTAGATCTGAGTGTGGAAAGATAACTGACAGGTGCACAGGCTCCCGGGGTGAGGTGGGGCTCCAGAGGTGTTTAAAGCTCTTGATTGCAGCTCCCAGAGAGAACTGGGTCCTTGGGAAGTTCTCAGAGTCCTGACAGCTGATTCTTACTTTTTATTGGGCCAGATCAGTAGTGAAAAGACAGATGCTCCTTTCTTATAACTCTTTGTCTCTTTGGCATCAGGGCAAAGACATCATGCAGTGAGGAACACATAATCCCTGATACTGCAGAGCCTTGGTTAGGCCTTACTCCATGACTTAAGATTCAATGGTATAGGAGCACCATTCTCAGAGCCCATTCTTCTGTCCAATAGGGACAGTGATCATTGCTCTTCCTTGCCTCCAAAAGCTTCCAGGGAATAAACGCACCCACCAAGAACTTACAGAAAAGTTAACTATAAGGTAAAGGATGATGTGAAGAAAATGATCTTCTCCAGTCAAAATGGAGATGGTGTTGATAGTGGTCAGAGTGGTAGCAAGAAGCTGTAATATATGAATCTCAAAGGACATAATTCCTTTTTGTGTATTCATTCAGCAAATTATGAAGTGTTTGTTCCATACTTGTCCTATAATATCTTAAACAGAACATCCTCCTGCTGTTTGACATGCTGGATCATCACCCATATTTTCCCAAGTGAGGCATTCACAGATATGGCTGAATATCAATCAAATCACTTACCATAAGTGACATAGATCCAGAATTTGTAACTTCACTGAGAAAATGGAAACCTTCATGAGTGGCCATCATTTCTTCTTTCTGCTTGTCAGCTTAATCTTAAAACTATAAAGTTGCTATACATACATGTGAATAAAAGAAAGCAGGTAAAAGAAAAACATAATGAAACTGACTTTTTAAAGTGTCACCCCAGCAACTTGCAACATCAACATCCCCAGAGCCCTTGCTAGAAAGGCAAATTCTAAGCCACCTGAAATCAGGGACTCTGGGGCTGGCACAGAGTTTTTATTTTAATGCTTATTTTAAAATGTATATATTTACAAAGTATACTGTGATAATTCAATACATACATACAAAGTATAATGATCAAAGCAATGTAATTCATATTTCCAGTTCCTTATCATTTATATTTGGGGCCTTTGAACATTTCTCTTCTTGTTCATTTTATAAAATGTACAGTAGGTGCTGTGAGCTACAGTCATCCTATGTTGTTGTAGAAAACTAGAACTTATGCTCCTATCTAACTACATTTTGGTATTGTTATCCAACCTCCTCCTTTTCTAGCTCCCTCCTGTACATTCTAGTCTTTAGTAATTACTATTCTACTCTCTTCTTTTCATTTTTTATTTTTGGTAGTACTGTGACTTGAACTCAGGGCCTTGCACTTGCTAGGCAAGCACTCTACC
This sequence comes from Castor canadensis, assembly GCF_047511655.1. Classification (NCBI taxonomy): domain Eukaryota; kingdom Metazoa; phylum Chordata; class Mammalia; order Rodentia; family Castoridae; genus Castor; species Castor canadensis. The sequence continues at coordinate 33,553,741 of NC_133404.1, read as the reverse complement.
AGTTGAGCCACACTCTCAACCCTTTTTAGATAGGCTCTTTCACCTTTTCCTTGGGACTAGCCTTGTACCACAATCCTTCTACCTATGTCTCCTATGTAGCTGGGATTACAGTGTAAACCACCATGCCTGACTTCTTGTTGAATGGGGGTCTCACTAACTTTTTCCCCTGGGCTGGTTTTGAACAATGATCCTCTTAATCTCTGCCTACAAGGTAGCTGGGATTACAAGCATAAGACACAAAGGCCAGTATTACTTTTCCTTCTTTGAGGTCAGACTTTAGCTTCCATATATGAGTGAGAGCATGTGCTATCACCAAGCCCCCAGAGATTTTTGCCTGACCACTGCTACAACACTTCCTGATGCTGTTAAAATATAGCAAAAACAAAGTAGCTGAGGCAGGTGAGGCCAATTGCCCTGAGATGGATGACTCGAAAGGTGGACTTCCTCATTCCATTACAAAGAAAGTTTTTGTGATTACTCAGAATACTTTACACACTGCCTGTGTTGGTCAGCTTTCCATTACTAATACCTGAGAGCAATCAACTTAAGGGAGAATAGATTTGCTTTGGTTCATGATTTCAGAAGTTTTTGTCCATTGTCAGCTGTCTACATCACTTTTAGTCCTGGGCAAGAAGGAAATATTATGGTGGAAGGGCATGGAGAGGAGAGCTGCTCACCTCATGGCAGCCAGGAAGCAGAGAGAAGGAGGAAGAGGAAGGCATGCACACAGCAACCCACCTGCAACAACATTCTTCTTCCTATTGACTCATTCAGCTATGAACTGGATTAATCCATTGATGATGTTAGCATCTTCAAGATCCAACAATCTCTCAAGAGGGCCACCAACTGGCAATCAAACCTTAAACATATGAGCCTTTTTTTGGAGGGGGGGAGGAAACCTTCATATCTAAGTCATAATACAACCTTAAATAAAATACTTCTGTTTATCGAAAGGTTCTACTTTATGTCTCTGAATTTTGATGTGATATCAAAAACTCAAGAAAGAGTGGTTAAATGGAAAAGAAAAAAGTAACTATTTGCAAAAGAATTTTCTTTTTTGCCTCTCTCCATAATGCCTAAGTCAGAGATGATCAAAAGCAATTTGATCCACAGTTGTCATATTAATATTATTAATGAGGAAACAGAAAGATAAATGACTTAGAAAATACAAACTTTATCATTTCCAAGTTCTTTATCCAAAAATTACCCATATTTATTGGTATTGCTAATTTTTATTGCTTCATAAACATTGTAAATAACAATCTCAAGTAATAAATTTGTTGGCTGTGGGAACATATATGATAAATAGAAGTCATTTTAAATAGTTAGGTACAAGTTTTAGTAACCAAAAACTCCATAGCTTCCATTAAAGCCAAAATACCAAACTTGGTTCTCTGGAGATTTTGCACTTTAAGTGCAAGAATATGATAAAGACCTTTTTGTTTCTTTGTTTGGATATGAACTCAGGGCCTTATGCTTGCCGAGCAGGCACTCTACCACTTGAACCATGTTCCCTGGCCTTTCTGTCTTTCTTATTTCTCAAATAGGGTCTCATATGTTTTTGCCTGGACTATGATCCTCCTATTTATGCTTCCCAAGTAGCTGGAATGACAGGTGTATGCAACCACACCCAGCTTTTTATTGGTTGAGATAGGTTCTTGCAAACTCTCCTCCCCCAACATTGGCCTCAAAACACGATTCTCCTGATATCTACATCCCAAGTATTTGAGATTACAGGCCTGAGCCACCAGGTACAGCCCTTAAAGACCCACTCAGTGAAGTGTTTTCTCTTTGTTTTAGTCAATACCGCCATGAAATCACACCCAGAAGTACTGCTCAGAAGCAATCATGCTGGTTATAGACCCAGGACTCAGAAGTAAAACATGGTAAGCAGTCACTGCTTAGATTCAGTCACAGCTACATCGTATTCATCCTGAAATTGTTCTACACTCCTAAAGCTATTTTTTTAACTACTAAAAACCCATAGCGAGGACAACTTTTAGTTGTGAATATGGTACATTAGCCTTCCATGTTCCCATTTAAGAACACATCTCTAAAATGATGCACAGTCAAAATCAACTGATGTTAATATCTCTAATTCAACAGGTGCTAATGTGAAAATAATAATGGCTACAAATTAAATAGCTGGCACCATGTCTGCTTTTTTTTTTTCCTGCCTTAATGTGAATATAAACAGATCTGTGCTGTGTATAGATTCACACCTAATCAGATAAGGTCTATACAAAGCCATCCTTTTGAGTATCTGTGAACATTAATACACAAGCTTGGATTATAATAACTCACATCACCTTTTTATATTCCCATTCACTAATTTTTTTAGTTTGTAAATCTGTCTTGACAATGATCACATGGATGACAGAAGGATCCAAAAACTCAACATGTTTGGAAGCTAAATTAGCCAAATTAATGATATTAGTTCTGATACTGCTGTTTTATTAGTTTTCTCTTGCTTCCATAAAGATTTCAATTTATTTTCAATGCCTCTCACCAAATTTCCATTGCTCATCTACTGTAGATAATATATTGGTTTCTATCTCTACAAATGTTGTGTCTGATGACTTATCAATGAGGATAACAGAAGTCCCAACTAGTTTAACTCTTAATGGACTTTACTGTAAAAATAACAGAGAACTGTTAGCTTTACTAAAAAAAAAAATACTGTAAGGAATTCTTTTCCATTGGCATCTGAGAAATGGCAGGATGCTGTAGACCTCACTCTTCTGTCAGCACGTTCTGTGTCATATAAGGTAGGAAGAGATTGCAAGTCATCCTAAGAATTTTGATGTGTCTTCCCACATAAGAGGGGGAAAAAAGATAACATCACGCCCCGGATTGACCAGTTGTTTCTTCCAATTGACTGAAATAATCAGGTGTTCCTGAACAGCATCAGTTGACATCTCCAGAACACACAGGCCACAGTGTGAAACCCATAGTCTTAGAAAACTTGCCCCACAAAACTTACTAAATATCATTTGCATATCTGATAAATTTCATATCCTCAAGAAATAAATATGCTGAAGGACAACAATGTTTATTTAATAATATATATGTGACATATTTATACCTGTTCCCTACAATAGTAAAAGAAGCTGTTTAAGTGCTGAGGAGGTAGCTCAGTGGTACAGTGCTTGCCTAGCATGTGCAAAGCCCTGGGTGCCAGCCCCAGCCCTGCGAATAAATAAATAAAGAAATAAATATCCTTTTCTTCATTGTTTCTTTTGTTGTTATTGTTTTAAATTTTTTATTACAATATATTCATTATGCAGGAGGATATTCATAATGACAATTCCAATTAGGCTTATATTATACATTAGTTTCATTGCCCCCATCACCTCTCTCACCACTCCATCCCCGCCCCATTTTAAGCAATTGTAAGAGGTTTCTTTATGCTATGTCACATAAGTTTATGAAATCCATTAACCATATACTCTCACCTTAACCTCATTCATTCACCCCCCCTCCCACTAGTATCCCCCTGCACATACATACTGCACCTATTTTATAGTCCCGTTTTTCATTATTAATACTTGTGTTGGTGTTCAGAGGGGTGTCTCAATGCATCTCCACTGTGAGTATACTTTACTTTAGTCAGTTCAACCCTTACAATTACTGTCCCTTACCCCCAGCCCCCATTTATCAACAGCTTTCAATACACATCCTTATATCCTCTATCTTCACAGATCTTATGCTTTATTATATTACCTTTGTTCTATCACTCTCTTTTCCTTTCCTTCTTTCCCCATGTTCCATAGAGTAGTTTCACTGATACAAACATGTTCTACATCTGAATTTGTATATGGTCATGCTTATTTTTGTGCATATGTTTGCCTTTTGGATCTATCTTCCACATACCACTTTATTTTTCTAATATTTCCTCTCTTATTCTATATAATTATTTAACAAAAATATGTCAATACACTTTAAGATGATATTTTTTGTGAGATACATTTTTCAGGACATATGGTTAAAATTTTTGACACAGCCAAAGAAAAGTTCCCTAAGAGTGATCCATTGTTTCTCAGGAGCCAAGCTTCATATGTGAGACATTCCCTAAATATTTCGCACTTTGCTGGTTGTTGTCCTCACAAGGTTTGCTGCTTTTATGGTACCAGAAAGATTGCTGTAGTTTCCAGGGTGTTCCTCGCTTTTTCTTGCTCTTCTTCAATGGGATATCAATATTTCTGCTTATGGGATTACAAGACTACACAGGTAAGAGAGAGTCTTCAAGTTGTGAACAGGGTTAAGTCCTGATCATGTGTTATTAAATTGGTAGTTTTAATCTTAGAATGTCTTTAATTCCCATAAAAATTATTTCTCATAGTTATTATACCCCAAGACCCATACCAATGTATTTGGAGACTATTGCTCTGCTTGACACAGAGTCAGTATTATGGATATTCATAGAATTGATTTGGACAATCAAAAATGGGGGTTTCTCCCCTACCTTTTTCTCCCCCAATTTCTTCTGTGTTTCTGATAAACACTTGGGAGAATGGCCCAATGATCTCCTGTAAAGAATGTCCCCAAACAGTGCAGGGCAAGGGGCTGGGGAGGGAGCTGTGAAAAAAGGCTCAGTGGGGAGTGTCCATCAGTGGAGAAACAGGCAAAAGAGAGGACTTTTCAGGTCAGAATGAAGCTCTCAGAGCTGGACATGGCATGTATTGGCGCAGAACTAAAGATAGGACCTTGATTCCTCACTGACCCCTTAGCAGCTGGCCACTAGAAGCCTCACCTTCCTGAGACCTACCATGGTACTCCAACCACTTTAACACCCTTCTCTAGGTCTCCCAGTATGAAAGATCCTAAATACCCTTTTAAAATTTTTCCTAGAATTGTCTCTACTCACAAAACAGGAATAATGATGACAACAGCAAAAATTCCTGATTATCTCCTATAGATTACAAAGCATTTGTCCTAGACCCAGAAATTATGTAAGTTTCTGATCCTCCTTGTCAATTTTAGAAACGACAACATCACAGATATGAGGAATACAATGTAAGATTGTATTCCTTTGTGTCTGCAGTATTTCATTTCCATGGCAAACCATCTTCAGACTTTTTTCATTTAGTATTTTATCCAAGGACATGGAGAACTACAGAGTGTCTCTGTGAGTTTTTTCTATGATGCTTCTGAGGGTGGAAGTGAGAGATGAGATGAAAGAGGGAAAAGACAGGGAGCAGTTCTCGAGTACAGCTAGAGGTGTCTATGTTAGCCTTCTTCATCCCCATGGGCAGACTTCCTCTAATGGAAGGACTAGAGGAAAAGAATACATAGAAAACAGGGTTCTTGGTCACCTGACTAGTAGACCTAAATCCAGGTGACCTTTAAGTATATGAAAGAAAACATAAAGTTTGTATATAATGGAGTATATTTGCTTAGAGGTGGCTGGAAATACTTCCTCACCACAGACCCCTGCCACTGCTTAGTAAGTGACTCTAGACTCTGTTGTCTAGAGTCTCCAAGGTATTAGTTTCTTTATATGAATGTAGAAAAGCCAGGTGTCAGTAAGCTCATTCTTATAATTTTAGCTACTTGGGAGACTGAGATTGGGAGGATCATGGCTCCAGGCTAGTTCAGAAAGGGAGTTTGCAAGACCCCATATCAACAAATAGCTGGATGCAGTGGTGTATGCCTGTCATCCCAAGCTATGTGGAAGGCTGAGATTGGCAGGATTGTGGGCCCAGGGAAGCCAGGGTAAAGAAGTTTGTGAGACATCATCTCACTGGAAAAAAGCTGAGCATAGTGGTACACACCTGACATCCCAGCACCTGTGAGAAGCTTAAAGTAAGAGAATTATGGTCCAGTTTGACCTAAGCAAAATGTGAGACCTTGTCTCCAAAACAACCAGAGCAGAAAGGGCTAGAGATATGGTTCAATCAGTAAAGTGTCTGTCTCTCAAGTACAGAGCCCTGAGTTCAAACACCAGTACCACCCCCCCAAAAAAGCAGAAATTATGTTGAATATAGTTACAAAGTCACAAATATGCTGTTAGCATGTAGTGATACCATTTATTGCAGTAACACTCCCAACATTTAAGGAATCAGGGTTGACATACATCAACTTCCAGAAGTTGAACTTGAAATAATTTATGTGTACAGGTGGGCGTGCACTCATGGGCCCTCATGCAATCCAGAGGTGCTCCAAAGGCTCTGTATAGACAACTAGAATATTGTTTAAGGTGAATAACAAAGACAGAAAACAAAATTAGAAAAACAGACTCGAAAGTGGCCTCCAATTCCTTCTTCCTTGTGCTTAAATATTGGATATTAGAAGAATGTGTACCCTTTGTTTGCATCTAAAATGAGAATGTATCTGACATATTCTAGACAAGCATCTCAAGGTATAGTCAAAAGAATGGGCTGCAGTGCTTATAAATAATAACTGGGCCTCACGTCAAACTTTCTGAGTCAGACTCTCTCTGAGGGTGGCACCCAAAATTCTACCCAAAATCTCTATTACTAATAACACCATGAGTAAATTTAATGTGCACCAAAACTTGAAAAACACCGATTCTTTGTCTTGGCACCAGAAAGACTGCTGTAGTTTCTATGATGTTTCTTATTGCATCTTGCTCTTCAATTATAAATAATTGCAACTATGTGGACTATAAACGTCTATTGGTATGAATTATTAAATACTTCTGTGCCTACCTAGGTGAATTTCTACATATCATTATATTTATTTTCTCACTATGTAAAATTAAAACAAAATCCTTAGGTACATTAATATTCTGAAAATTATGCAACGATACTTAAATTAAGCAAGTGTCAATGTAATGTGTACCTGCTTTATGTAATATATAGTATCATATAAAACCATCTTAAGAATTACATAATCATGATCCTTTAAGATTCATTAAGAGACCACTCAGTTAGACACATGCATGGAAACATAGCTTATATAACATATATATATATATGTGTGTGTATATGTGTGTGTGTGTGTGTGTGTGTGTCTGTGCATGTACACACGAATGCAATGGACTGTTATTCAGCCTTATAAAAATAGGGAATCCTGTCACTTGTGACAACATAGATGAGCCTGAAAAACATTATTCTAGATGAAATAATCCAGACACCAAAAGGTACATACTGCACGATGTCACTTATATGTGGAATCTATGAAAGTTGACCTCATAGAAGCAAAGAATAGGATGGTAGTTACCAGGGATAGGGGCAAATAGGGAGACATTGAATAAAGGGTACAAAGTTTTTCTCTAAGAAACTTCTGAAGACCTCATGTAGCTTGGAGACCATAGTTAATAACCTTGCATTCCTTATTTGGAATTTGCTAAAGGAATTGATCTTTTTTGTTTGTTAGTTTCTTTGGTTGGCTGGTTGTTTTTTTGGGGGGGTGGTAAGGATAGGGTCTCACTATGTAGCCCAGGCAAGCTGCAAACTTGTGATCCTCCTGCCTCTGCCTCTTGAAGACTAGGAGACTCAATTTTAAGGGTTCTCACAACACACAAAAATAAGTAATGACATGAGGTGACAGATAGCCTCATTGTGGTGACCATTTCACAATGTAGACCTCTGAAAATACCATGTTGTACAACTTAAATGTATGTAATTTTTATTTGTTAATTATGCCCCAGTATTGCTGGGGCAAAAAGCCAATAAAGCAGAATGTAAATATGCACATTTATATATTTGAAGATATTATAGATTTTCTAACTTTGTGAATAAAGAGATGATAAAGATCAAAGAAAGATAGAAGGAAAGCTATAGCAGGTAGATGTCCAGTTCAGAGACCTTAATAATAAATCACAATTCAAGGCAGCAAAAGCCCAGAATGCCCAGAGGTTCCTGTCTAAACTCCCAGTGGGCTCATGAAAACCTGTCATCAGTTTGTCACTTCCAGAAAGTTCTAAACTTGGCACCTTGTTTAGTCTCAATTTTTGTTCTCTCCTCTAGTTCCCTGAAGGTATAGCTCCAAAAACATGTGTTTTTAAAGTGATATGAGTGACATAACCCAGGGTTTCAAGCTGACTTGGCACTTGTCACATCTGCGAGAGCTCAGTGAAGTACACTCTGCCTTCATTGTCACTTTAACCCTTATGTTCTCAGGGCTCACCCGGTCCCTCAGTCAGTAACAGAGGTGGAGTCGACGGGATGAGCTGCTAGTTAACAATTTGGGCAGAGAATGTTTGGCCACATCTGATGTAACCTTCTGAAGGGGGCTCCCTCAGCATGACAGAATGAGAAAACCATATGTTCTGCAAAAGAAAACTACCTACAGACATCACCAACATCAGACTTGTAAAATAGTATTTCCCAATTTACTTCTTGAACACTTTGCTACATATTAGGTCCTGTAGTGGTTTTCATGTGATCAATACTAGAAATTTTTGTCAGAGCCTGGTTAGTCAGATGTCATTCCCCTAATATTAAAGTTGACAAACCCAGGGCTCCAATCTGTTGAAGAATACGCCCATATTTACAAAGCTGGTAAGTACACAAATCTCGGATTCAAGTGTATATCCATTTATCACAAGAGGTTTTAAATTCTCCTGAACATCTCATTGTTTTTTATAAAAATACTGACACTTACAGCCATACCAGTTGCCATTTTGTATTGCAATCAGCCTAAAGTCTTTGCCCAAACTAGACCATCCCCCTTTTTATTGCTTGAGACTCATTCAGGTAACTTATCAGTCCCTCTCCTAGGACTTATCTGTGGTAGCTCATTTTTATCTACTATATTTTATTAATTATTTCATCAGATTTTTATTGAACCCCTAGCATATGTCATTCTGTGTCCTTGCAGTGGTCTTAAGTCCACTCAGTTTATGAATACATATTTTTGTGAAAGCTTATTCATTTATTTGCTACATTCATCAAAAATGTAGACTGGCTATAACTGTTAAATCACTGTTCTGCAAACTGTGAGTCATCTTCTCTAGGGATATCAATTTCATGGTTTGCAACTAGCGTTTATTCTTGAAGGGAAAAGGAATACAAAGAAAAATATCAGTATACATTTTGTATAGCAAACTAAGCATTACTTTAGAAATCTTTGTCTGGGGTATACATGTACACTTGCATTTGTGTTTCAATGCAACATCTCTTTCTTATTGGAGGTCTTAATTGACAAAGTCAAATAAGGTTGGGCTAAAGGTTCTTGAGAGCAAAGGGGATGTTTTTTGTTTTTCTATCTCCAGTGGAGCACTTTACTGTTGTTCAGTTGTGTGGGCTACCACCTCTAATTTCAAGAGAAAGTTCATTGCTTGTTGATTCTGCATACTGACTTTGAGAATTGCAAATGATGTTCTGATGTTCTTAATGTGATTGTCTATTCCTCCATTTATCAATGCATTATCGGACAGTGGGCTGTCGGGATAACATAATTCAGTGACTTTTTGTAAAGGAAAAAAATCATTCATTAGTAATGCACTCATTTATTCCTTTCCAAAACACTTTTCATCATGTGGACATAGTCTCAGCACCTTGAATGTTAATTATCCACTTAGAGACTACGGGATATTCCTGTGGGGAAGATATATTTGATGAGTAAGTCTGGAAAAGAAACTTCAGAAATATACCTTTTCAGTATGATTTATGCAAGGCCAACCTTGCAAGGGCACAAGGAATAAAGGGATCCAGATCTGATCCCAGATTCATGAATCCAATTTATGATTCTACCCAAGTTCCCTGAGTCTGGGTCTTAGTTGGACCTTTATGGAAATTATGATTCTGAATTATGTCAAATCAGAAAAAAAGAATGATATACAGTATGGACACTGCACCCTTTTTCCACAATGTAAGTCTAAGAAATTTTATTGTCAAGCTCATGTGTACATTCAGTAGAAAAGTGGCTTGGAAATAAGGGAATTCTGAATTGGTTGGAGTTGGGAGTAGCATGGAGAGAATTCATAAACAATGAAGGAAATCACAGTTTAAAGAGGAAATTAATGCTAGAAATTAGGACATTGCTATTCTCCAGTGTTAATGCAGAATGTTAAAGATTAGATAAAGGATAAAAGTTCACAAATCTTCTGTTTGATAAGACAAACCTTAGGTGTTAGATTAAAAATCATCTTTAAGCAGGCACTGGAGGCTACTTCAAAGGCTGAGATCGGGAAGATCACAGTTCAAGGCTAGCCTAGGCAAATGGCTTTCAAGACCCCATCTCCAAAAATAACCAGAGCACAGCAAAATGGACTGGTTCAAGCAGTAGAGCACTGCTTTTTAAGAATGAAGCCCTGAGTTCAAACCCCAGTCCCACAATGTCTTGTTCCTAGGCATAAATTGGTTTGGCCCAGAATATAGTCAAGCAGCATGAATGGAAAACAACTAAAAACCCAATGCCAAATGTTTTGTTCATTTGGAAATACTTGCCTCCTGTAGAAAGACTGAGTTTGCTTAGGTTGATTATTATTCATCATTTCCTTTTGCCTTTCCACTCATTTGATTTGTGTGAAAGAACTCTGAAAGACTCAAGTTGAAAGTGTCCATGCCTTCCAAACTGTTGGACTTGAATGTGTGATCAGAAGGAGAAACTTGGTTTTTGAGTTGTATGAACTACCATTATGACTAGATGCAACAGCAAATTTGGAGTTAGGTGAGTGATCAGATCAGAGACAGAAGTACTATTCAAAGTACAATGATTTGGCCCCAAACCTTCCAGGATTGCATATTTTATGTGAACTATGTAAGTGCAGAATTTTAAGGTTATAAATATAAAGCTGTTTCCAAAAGCCCCCAAAATATGGTGGCTGATGCTTTCCCACCTACTCATAAGCAGTGATTGAAACTCAAGGGACAGGAGGAGGAGAGTAGAGATAGATCTGAATCCAAAATTCACCCTCTCTCTGGGTTCCCACAATATATAAAATATCCAAATCTTTGTTTCACATGCAACCCCCTATCCAATCCTCAGTAATTAAAAAAAAAGACCTGGAAAAGAATAAAGATTTATCAGTTTCCATTACAATTTTTCTTTGGCAAGGCAATTCTGTTCATGACTTTATGGCACATTGAATAAGTCATCTTCCACTTGGTAACTATGGACAGAACTCTTGGTATAATTTATTGTTCTTTTGCCTAGCCACCTGGTCTCACCGAATTTCAGACAGTGGCATGAAGTACCTCTGGTCACCTCAATCATCTCTAAGACAGTATATGTGTGTGCACATATCACATACACACACACATACACATACATATATACACACAAGATGAAAACTGCAAAGCTAGTTTTATCATTAAAATTTATTTGACTCTAAGAAAGATATTCTTCCTTAGAATCCTACTTTAAGTTTCTCTCTTAGAGTACTACCATTGTCAACATTTGAAAAGACATCCAGTTATTCACCTAAAACCACAGCCTACAAATCCTTGCTAGATCACTCAACTACCACACACCACACCAGATTCAGCTCAAATTCTCATCAAAGCTCATATGATTCTCACCAAAACATGATCTCATCATGATAGCACACCAGGTAAACAGTCCCTGAACTTTCAGGTGACCTTCCTAGGCCCACTTTGGCCTCTGATGAGATAATACATGCCACAAGACTGTACATGTTTGGGTAATTTGTTTATTGAAACATTAGATGGTTTTAACTCTTTGCCATCCAAAGGAAAAGCAAAGCAATCAAGTAACTCCTGACCCCAGCTTATCAGATGACAAGTGTCATACTGTCAAGGCCTCTTCACTGACCATGGAAGGAAAGCCGCATTTTAGACATTTTATTATATATTTACAACAGTTTAAGGTTCAGCCTGCTGATCTGTGTCAACACCAGGTGATGCAGAGCAACCGGCCTGGTTGGTTGGGTTGGGCCCAAGAAACAAAGGTAATGGAGATAAATTCTTATCTAATTAAAGATCATATCTTTTTAAAGCATATTTTTAAGTCAAAAGGAACAAACAAAGCAGAGAAGAGCAGTTTTCCCTTGTACATTTCCCTAAATAGTATCAGTAGTTGGGCAGCAATAGCTTCAAATATTTAAAGCACTATCAAGGTGTCAACTACATGGCCTGAGCTCCATGGGTTCCTTGAGAAATTTGTCCCAACTGTTTCCTAAAACAGTAAACTTTTTAGAAGTAATGACTACCATTTTGTTCTAGAGAAAAGTTTAGTGAAGATATTGTACTAGTTTAGTGGAGTGTTCATGCAGTAATAGAGTGCTTTCCGGTAAACGTATTGCATATCTGAGCGTGTGCGTGTATGTGTATATGTGTGTGTATGTGTGGTGTACGTGCATGTGTTCCACGTGTACCCTTGCTTTATCTAAATTGCAGGCAATAGCAATATGTTATCCCCACTTAATTGCTCTCTGTCTGGAGTCAGTAAGTCTATGTTTAATTTAGTGTTAGTAAAAAAAAAAGTTCTTTTGGTCACTGCAGAAATCACCAAGCCTGAAGTACATTTAAATAGTCTGGTTGGTGAAGAGAGATAACTGAAATGCCTGATGTTCCATGCCTACATTTTTTAATTTATTATTTTCCAAGTGGGTATGAAAGCATTTGTGTGAATACTATATACCTGCATACCTAGGAAACACCTGATTTGTGGAAGGCTCATTCTCACAACCACCCAACTTTATCTTTTCTGAATTCAACTTTGTATAAAATTATCACTGCTAACAAGATCTGTATAAATGGTATATCTCTAAAGTAATGTCTGTAGTCTGCTATACCACTAAATTCCACATTTCTACTCTGGATCTAAAAAAATCTCTAATTTGTATTTTATTTTGTTCATTTTTACTCCTATGAGGATAAATGCCAAAGCAAATGAATACTGTGTCCACTATTTTTCTGTTGTCCCAAGAGAATAACTGCCATCCTCCCCAAGCAACTGAATATTTCAGACAAAATGGGTGGTGGTAATTGGGAAATTGTGTGCCAAGGAAAGAGGAAAGTAAGGACCTAATGATATTTAAGAAACATCCTCCATCACTTACGCATGCATGCTGTGTGTGTACATACACACAGCCATAAATGTGTGAGTGTTTGTATGTACATATACAGTGTATACTCAATAATTTCTGCCCAATTAACCTATAAGCACAAATAAATGCATTAGCTTTACTTTTTTCAGGTTCAAAGCACCTCCTATCTTTCCCTACCCAACTCCCAAACTCCTCTCTCCCCAAACTATTCTAGTGCTGCAACTTACTGGCCTAAAGCCTTAGTGAGCGCATCAAGGAAACCCACATCTGGTCCCTTGTCATGGCGCAGACTTGGAGCATCAAGATTGCCGGATTGCAGCTTCCCCACCACCACTCCTACCCCATTTTGATTACCTTTTTCTAGTATGCACACTACATTACTGTGCCTTACGGCCTGCAGCCTAGAAATCCCATACAGGTAATGCCACTCCAGGATGTTTATTGGTTTTGGTGGCACTGGGGTTCAAACTCAGGGTCTTGTGCTTGCTAGGCAGACACTCTACCACTTGAGCCATGCCTCCAGCCTAAGAGATGCCTCTCCATTGTAGAAGGTTCTCAATAACTTAGAGATGTTCTTCTACTCCTACCTCGTTAACATAAAAACAACAACAACAACAAAAAGCTATTGACCGTTCAATGAAAGTCAGAAATAAGATGAAGTTCAGAAATAATAAAGGAAAGGAAGTTCGGTCACCTGGTACCCATGGATTCCCCTACCCCCCTCACATGCTTTTCCTCTTTGTGCAGGCTCAAGTTCCTGGGACATCTCCGATTTCTTCCCAATCCAACTCTTCTTTTCAAACTTTTAAAGAGACTAAACTGTCTCATAATGGAGACCTTTTAAAATAGGCATTAAAGGATAGAAGTTAAGAGAAGTCAGAAACTTAGTAGAGAAAAATAGCACATCCTGTGACTAATCCAAGTTACCCACACTTAGGCTCTGGAAAGAGAAGCTTTGGAAGCTTTTTACATTAATAAAACTACCCAAGGCCAAAAATCTTCCTTCCTCTTCTCCTAAGCTTTGGAATAAAACAACTCTAAATTTAAACTTATACCAAATCACATAAATTCTCCATCTGGAGCCCAATTCTGATACTATGTCTTTTGGGATCCATTTTCCTCTCTGTCTTTACTTGATGTAAAGTTATAAATTCTTAATACAATCGTCTTACTTTCTCACTGGAGACATTTCCATGCTAAAGCAAAAGTCATTGATGTCATTAAACACTCATGCCCATACTCCTAAAGAGATAAGAGCATTCTATCCCCTAAGAAACAGTTCTGCAAAATGTTGGTGGGCTCCAGGACAGAGAGGAAGGAGGTTGATATTAAAGACTTGGACTCAGTAGTTCGAGCTAAACTTACATGAGAGTTAAGATGTGCCGGACATTGTTTTGAGCACTTTACATGTATGAACATATTTAACCTCTCAAGATCTTGAAAGTTAATGATTGTTATGATCCATACTTAACAGTTGAGAAAACCAGAATGAAAAGAAGTTAAGTAACATTGCTTGGTAGCGTATGCTAGTAAGTATGGAGCTAGAATTCAAACCCAGTGTTCTGGCTCCAAATTTTACACAACTACAACAGCTCAGCAAGCATAGGAAGGAGATGAAATCTCCCAACTACAGCACTGCCGAAAGGATAAGTTTCTTTGATTAACTGTCACCTTGAATTACCTCAACTGGTGACTCTGTAGAATCCAGGGACCACACACATCAGAAGGCCTTTGGCATTGTTCAGAACAGATTCCTAGAACCTTTCTTTCCCAGACCTGAAAAGTGCCTCTACCACACAAGCTGAGGCATACTTGGGACCCAGAGCCTAAGACATATCTGTCCTATACGGATGCTGAAGGAAACCCTGGACCCTAATCCAACCACATTCTTGTCCTTGGCTACACAGCAATGGGTGCTTCAGCAGAAGGAACAGAATCTCTGGCTGGTTGGCTCTTGGTCTGCCTCCATCTACCATGATGCAAATGAAGAATGAAATGATCTTAAAAAATAGTCCACTGTGGGGGAAGGTGAGGCTTTTAGCCTAGAAATTGACATACTGAAAAATGTCTTCTCAATAACAAAGGGTTGTTATTTGTTTACATTTTTATGCAATTTCAATAGAATGTCTTACTGACATTCTATGCAAGCTCAGTCAGATAGGAACAAAATACTTGATGTTGCCAACTTGCAACTATGTGGACATCAACATACAGATACCACTGCAAATACAACTTGGAGAGAACTTGCTTATAATTAAGGAGAGATCCACATTAATGCCTTTTTCAAAAAATTTACCATTTAAAAAAGAAGTCTATTTTGTTGTAGGGTAAGCCTGATCTGTGTCCCAAATACTTAGTATTGTGTATCCCTCATTGCCCAGATACTGTGAAAATAAACATAATTAACATTTGTAAGGACATTTTCACTTGCCAAATATTTATAAAGCCCAGATTATGAGTGCAAACTCTTGTACTACAAGTAAGAAAGATGCCACAGATAAATGAGTTTGCTACCAGTGGACTCAGTGTAACAAGGGGAAGACATCACACTATATTTTAATTATGTTAAGGTTAGGAATAGTAAAATCACTCTTTTTGCAGATCCTGTAAATTATCCATAACAACAAAAAACAGGTATTATCATTCAGGTTTTTTTTATTGGTTACTCTTATTTACAAACATGTTGGAGAATGAATAAAAATCATAGGACTAAAAACAAAGTCTATGGCTGGTGGTATAATTTAGAGATAAAGTGCTTGCCTAGTCCCTGGGTTCAATCCCCAGTAAAACAAAAAAAGAAAGGGGGAAGATGAGAAAGAGAGGGAGGGGGAGGGGGAGGAGAATAGGGGAGGGAGAAGAGATAAAAGAAAGGAAGGAAAGAAGGAAGGAAGGAGGGGAGAAGAAAGACAGAGAGAGAAAGAGAAAGAAAGAAAAAGAGGAAAGGCAAGAAAAAGGAAAGAAAGAAAGAAAGTTTATAAAATAGTTGTCTAGATAATCAAACCTTTCTTCCTTAAAGACATATCAAATGCTCAGCAATGAGTAGAAATCCTTTAAATATCATCTACAAGGATTAATCAATTCTGTATTAAAATTCAACTTTTAAAACATTTATAACCTTCATAAACTCATGTAAAGTTTAATAGATTTATTATTTGAGCTAATATGAGTGAAAATATAAATAATATGATTGAAATGTAATAGCATGAATGAAATGGATGATGCTTAATATATGGTTTGAAATTAAATCTATCTGAACAAGATGTACTTACATCTTGTCTTGGAAATGTGAACAAGGAAAGCTGCTTAGCTCTACATTTCCTGCTGTGGACTGCTAACCAGTAGATTTTCCATTTCCCTTATGAAGCATTATCAAAAATATTTAAGGTGAATCTCTCTTAAATAGAGTACTTCCTGATTTGAGTTATATCTCAAATTACTCCTTTATATAATAAATGCAGTTAACATTTTTGGAAAGTTTGAAAACATACAACACAAATTCAAAATAAGTCTATTCTTTTACCAAATTAAAAAAAATTCATAGCTGGGATATGAAGAAACAAGAAATGAAGAACAGACCAAATGAGAGAAACTGTGTAGTGGACTTGGCCAAGCCAAATAATGTAATCTCATACCAGACCCTACAACTGAATCAAATGCAATAATATAAAACCCAGGAGGTTAAGTTAATTCCAAGAAGAATGTTACTATTTAGAATTTCTATTTCCTCTGTGTTAAAATCTGGGGACTTTATTCTATTTCTTTAGTATAGCTTAGATGAAAGAAGGTACTATTATATAAAAGGCCATATTTTCCAAATTAGAGTAACTATAGATTCCATGGTGGCAGGTCATTTAAAAATTTTATAAAATGCAAATGACATCTTATCAAATCTTTCTAATCTTTCTACTGTCACAAATTACCTGTGGTTCCTTTTATGCTATTATCTCCCTCTATTCTTTGTCTATGAAACTTCAGTTTTCTTAAATGTACCTAAATCTTTCAGGAGAGTTTGGGTTCCACAGCTCTGGGGGTGAAACAATCATAGCCATCCTGCTTCCATGCCAGAGATTGATTTTTGGCCAATGAAGAAATTCTGGCCAAAGGACATGAAGGCAAAAAAAAAAAGTCAAGGCCTTCTGGATAAAGTCCTATTTTCTCTACCCCTGACCCAATTTTAATTCAGCTAACTAAAGTGATAATACTTGGGACGTGGAGGGAACAAGACCATCACACTCAAAGTGACAAAGAAGAAAAATGGAGTCTTAAACTTTTGGTGGTACCATGGAACTCCTAAAGAAACCAAACTCAGAGCTGTCCTCTTACCTCCTAATTTTTTTTTTTACATTAGACATAGTATTCTAACCATTTAAGCCCATTGATTAGCATTTCTATTGGCTGCCAAACACATCCTGATTAACTTCCTATATTCACTTATACATGTCTCTGTCAATGGTGCTCTCACTCCCACTTAGTTCTTCTTTCTCATCTGATTATGTCATCCAAAGCAAGCCTTACCTCCCATTAGTAGTGTTGGCTATCCTGTGCCTCTTTGATAAATAAGTTTTCCTCAGCTTTTTTCCTAATTTATTTCTACGAAAACTGTATGTTAAGTTACATATCCAATTGTCTAATATTGAACAAGACAGAAAAGTATACCAATTGTGACTATGCCTCAATATCCAGGAAAATCAAAAAATAAGTTATTCCAATTCCTCTGTTGAACTTCTCCAGGAGAAAATAAGGTGAGATATCCGTGCATATTCTTGCCATTTTTTGCAAAAGACTATTTATAAGTTCTGGTGCTGTTTTGTAGGTTTAATAGAGGGAAATTATGAATTCCATTATGTGGATCCTCCAGCTGAAATCCAGAAAGGTGGATGAATTTATTTTAAAGCTAAAAAATAGTATCCTTTCAATGTGAACATTTCCCAATAGACTATATTATCTAGAAGAATGACAAATTGCACTATTTTGGCTATATTGCCTATAGACATTATTACTGACAGAACATGCATTTTAAAATATTAGCAATGTCAATGCTCTGAGTTAGATGTGGTTTCCCTGTCTTTTTTCAGCCAACCTTCATATGTACCTAGTAAACAAAGTTTCATATTAAAGGTAGGTTAGGTTGAGTGTTCTCCAACTATAAAAAATCTGAGTCTTCTGTAAGACTCAAAGCTATCACTTGAGACACACCTTCAGCACAGACTCAAACTATCAATGCCACAAGGCTAGCAAACCCATGTAAATCTGAGGATGCAGGCTGCTTAATTACTTGCTACCAATCGGGACACACTTCAGTCTTCAGAGTCACAACAACAAAAAACTTTTTCAAAAAAAATTGTTTCAGATAAAGGATTACAGATGGAATGGTAAAGGATTATTCTATCAAAATAAGAATACAGCTACCATGAATTAAATTAACAGAATGGGAATAGATTGGAAAGAATTTATCTTCATTCCAATAGCAGTTAGGATTTTTGATAATGAGCAACAGGATCAACTACCAAAAGGCACTGGGCCTCAGAAACAAATGGATTCAGGCGTGCCCACAAGACCTACTTTCCATTCCACATCTCTGCAACTGTCTTTATGCCTGCCCACTTTGGCCTTTTTATTCCATGTTGAAACCAGTTTTCTATTCCTTTGGAACCCATATAGTGAAAAATGTTGGCAACTGACAGTCCTGGTAGCTTCGTTATCCATTCCAAGTTTCAGCATTCCCAAAGATTGTCTCCACTTTTACCAAGGAAAGGGGTTATGATTAGACCATCTAGAGGAAGTTGTCCTGTTCTGAACCAATCAGCCCCAACCAAGAAGAAAGTTCACATTGAGCAAAATGGCTTCCTGTGGTCCTGAGTAGTAGGAAAGAAGAAGAACAATACTCAGGAAACAGTAGAAAATCTTGAAACTCATATAGTAATATTTATCTTTAGAGTTGGCTGTATAATTTGCAGAATCCCATGCAAAATGAGCATGTGGGGCCATTTGTTCAAAAACTATTGAGAATTTTAAGCAGCAGAGCAGTGAGCCAAGTGTGAGGCCTTGCTGAGCATGGAAGTTATGTGGCTGCACAGGTCCTAATTGTCTTCCATGATCTCCTTTTGAAGATCAGAAAAACTTATAATTGATAGTTTATCAGGCTAGCAAGTCAATAACTGATACACATTTGAGAGTGTGTGTATGGGGCACCAGGGATAAAACCCAGAGCCTTACAAAGCCTCACTGAGCTATGTCCCCTGGCCCAACAATACATGTTTATTGAAGGCCAACTATTTTCTTCCTTACAATGCCATGATATACATATTCCACCACGCATATGAAAAAAATACATATTTGGAGAGAAGAGAGTCTTCACCTAATTTTTATAGATTCATCAATTTCAGGTCTTTTGAGTTGAGGTTGGGAGATGTTCTTATTTATATAACAAAAACATAAACTTTATCACTTATTTGAATAATGATTTTAGATTTCCCTCCCTTTCAATAGATTTTCAATTTAATTAAATGGTGGTAGCAAATCCATAGTGGAGCTGGAGAAGTATCCTTTTCTGTCTTGATTAGAATCATTATAATACATGAAAATATTATAAGACTATTAAGAATGGAAGTAGCAAAGGCCTCTAATGTTAGAACCACATTATATTTAATATTATCTACCTAAACAGTATAATTATAGCCTAAATATCAGCTAGGTCATCTTGACCAATACCCTTGCTGTAGTTAAGATGCTGAGTGTTCCCCAAAGGCCCATGTGTAAAAGGCTAGGTCCCCAGAATACAGTATTAGAGGGCAAGGAAATGCTTAGGAGGTGGGGCGCTTTGGGTCATTGAGGGTGTGACTCAAATGTGATTGTGGGATCCAACATCTTCCCCTTTACTCTTTGCTCCCTTGTCAGTTTTGCTCAACTGTATTATTCTGCCATGGTGTGCTGCCTCATCACAGGCCCAAAACAATGGATCCAATCAACTGTGACTGGAACCTCAAAAACTGTGCCAAAATGAACTTCTCTAATTATCTCTGGTATTTTGTGATAGTGATGGATAACTGACTAATATAACCTTTTTCAATATTTCTACAAATGCCTATGTACTTGGATACTCATGTGAGATTTTATTTCTGCAAACATCCACTACAGACAGTACCCAAACACCCACATCTTATCCACTATAGGCATTCCTTTTCCATTTGTACTATGCCAACCCAACATTAAAACCTAGCTCCTTTACCTTGATTTCCATGAAACCAGTCATACAAGTACTGGCACATGTCACATTTTATTAAGTATTTCAGTCTTACATTGAAGCAGCACAAGTCAACAATCCATGTGAAAAGCTCTTCAGCTGTGAGGCCACTGGGATCATCCCTTCTCAGGCAGGAACTTGCCTCTCACATGACTTGGTCTCCTCTTTCCCTGAGGACCATTCTCTTGTTTCACCTTCCCTCAAGGTGTCAAAGAAAATGTTGGAGTTTTAGCCTATTTAGCTGCTGGCCTGTCCTTAGCTAGCCAATGACTCATGACTGTCTTTGCTAAACTGTCTGTCACTATGTGAATAATACAGAGAGCAGTGGCTTGGGTTTTTCCTTTTAAGACACTCTTAGTTTTTCTCCCCCATCTCTCCAAACTACCAACAGCATTTTCTCTAATTGGAAGGAAACAGCAAAGAAATTGGATTTTCTATTGATATGAATCTTGCCACTTACCACAATATCAACTCCCTTGTCCCCCCCCACCCCGCCCCACCAGTCCATGGGAACTTTTCCTCCAAAAGCAGAAGTGCCCACAGACAGTTTGAATTTTAAATAAAAAACTTATTTTATCATACTACACTGCAAACAAGTAAAATAAGCTTCTTTATCTCTTTCATAAAACATAATTCCATTTTAGCTTATTTTAATCTCAATTTTCTTTTGTTTCTATAGAAACAAAGAAATCAAATCCCAGCATTTAGTGTTCACACATGTGAATTTTCAATTTATAAAATGGTCTTTCTCTATTGTTTTAATGTCTAACAAACTCAAAAGTGCTGTAGAAGCCAAGTTATTTATCATAAAATCTATAATAAAAAATACCTCCGCCCCTAAGAAAAGCAACAATAAAGAAAATTGAACTATATTTTATAATGTTGCTGGAACTACCAATGCCATGAAGTAACAAAGCAAGGTGAAAATATGCTTTAGTTAAAAGTTCAGAAAGATGTATCTACATAGAACAAATCTGTCATATGTCCCCAGTCATCTGAAAAGAAAGTGAAGATTCAGAAGGTGTAAGTAATTTGTTTAAGCATTAAGTGGCAAAACTGGAATTCAAGCCCAAGACTCTGAGTCTACATCTTATACTTTTAGAGTTCTGTGTTCTTCCTACCACAGCAAGACAGAGACTCATTTGTGTTGACTGAATTTTCCTCACTTTTGAAAAGCTATGGTTCTCAAGTTTGGTCCTCACACACCATCACTACCACCACCACCAGTACCTGGGAAGTTGTCAAAAATGCATTTTCATGCCCCACCACAGGTGCATTGCACTAGAAACAGTAAGGATGGGACCCTAAACTCTGCTTTCGCAAACCCTTACACAACTAAGATACATGCCAGCATTTGAGAAGCACTCTATAAAGATCACAAAAGATGACATCATTTGAAGGGCTAAAAATCAATACAGGAGTAATCATGATACAAGTAAAATCCTAATATAAAAGAATGGATAAAGTAGAAAGAGGAATTAAAGAGAGTAAAGATTAATTCACATGAACCTCCTGGTAATTTAGGAGGTAGAGACAGGAGGATTACAGTTTGAGGCTAGTCCAGAGAAAAAGTTTGTTAGACCCTGTCTCAAAAAACAAAGTTGGCATTGTGGTACATGATTGCAATCCAAGCTACACAGGAAGCAGAGACAGGAGGATTGTGATCTAAGGCTAGCCCCAAGCAAAAAAATGTGAGATCCTATCTGAAAAATAACTAAAGCAAAAGGGGCTGGGTATAGCTCAAGTGGTAGAGCACTTGCTTAGTAAGTGCAAAGCCCTGAGTTCAAATCCCAGTTTAAAAAAAGAAAAGCAATGAATGAAGAGAAAGAGAGAAGGAAAGAAGGAAGGAAGGAGAAAGAGAGAAAAAGAAAGAAAGAAGAGAGAAAGAAAGAAAGAGATAGAGAAAGAAAGAAAGAAAGAAAAAGAAGACAAGCACAACATGAGGATTAAAGTGGTGGGGAAGGCAGGGGAAGTGTGTCATGAAGGCAACTGGGTGCCTTTTGTCTGGAGAGTAGGAAAATGAGGAGCCTTGAAGGGTGCCTGACTGAAGACATGAGCTGGAGCCCTGCAGAGGCCTGATAAGTGTAGTCTCTGAGCAGTTAGGAGGGCCTTAGGGATACTTCAAGAGAGTGAACAACCTAACAACTGGGCCTTGGAAAGAAGAATTTGATGACAGTGTAGAGGATAATATGGTGAAGGGTGGCAGGGAATCACACTCAGAGCCAGGAGCACTCACCCTGACCTGAGTCTGAACTGAACTCCTTACTGAAATTCACCTGAAAATGTATGCAAGTCTGAGAATTACCAGTGTCAACAGCATGCATAATCCCTGTTTAAGTTTTCCTTTTAAGATTCCTTTCTTTTCCTGATTATGAAGCGCACATTCCCAGATGTAGAACTTTACAAAATTTAGAAAACCCTAACAGTAATAGAAATCACTTAAACTTAGAACATTTTCACATTCAGATGTAAGTCATTTGAAGGATATGTGTGTGTCCCTACATAACACATACCCACATACACAAGGATGAGACCTTAATACAATTATTTTTTGTCCACATCACTGAACATAGCATTTTTCATGTGATCAAAAATTATTTGAAGACTCAAATTTCAATGACTACATAATGGTCTAGCTCCTGGATATTTTGCAGTTTACTTAATGCTCTGGTAGCCATCCTTCTCCATTAACTCTTGCCTATAATTCTAAATTTGTAAACATTTTCATAGGTAGAATATTGCAGATAGGATTAAGGGTCATATTTTAGAGACAGACCCCAGACTATCTTAATCTCATGATAGTAGCTACAACAATTTTACTCTCAAATGAAGTCGTGAATTTATCAATCTCTGCATCATCTCATAAATATCAGGGTTGTTTTATCTTGATGTATGCTTTTTGTAACAAAATATTACATTCAGAATAGATAAAACTCAACTTTTGCATTGCCTTGTTAGCATAACCTGATAGTAGCATGGCTGACATTTTCAGAATATAAATAATCTCCCCAAAAAAGGACTTTTCTGATCTAGCCATTGTTGGCCTATGAGTACCAACACATGCTGTCAGTAGCTATCAATAAATAGCCAAAACTATGAGAAACTGCAGAGTGATATGTCTCAAAAACCAAAGAAAAATCCCATGAGAATCAAGAAGCAACAAATACATCTGGCTTCTGAACCTACAGCAGGTTCATTTATTAATTCATTCATTCTAGCAATATACAGGGTGATAAATTTGAAATAACATACATAAAGGGCTCCATTGATTATGAACAGAACATTGGGTGCAGACAAGATTTTCTTAATGCATGAGAGGTTAAGAATAATCGCTTTTGATGTTAATTGGAAGAATTCTCTGTAGGGTAGGTGCACTCTTGACAAATGAGTTCTCAGTTAATTTCAGGGCATGGAAAGTGAGTGGTACATTCTTTAAGAACCAGTCTTCCTCTCATTTAACAGTCCCAAGCCCTATAATGTTATATTTTAAATTGCTTTCACTTATGATTACTTTCTTAAAAAATTAAATTCAGAGTGAGATCAAGTACATAACCACTTTGTTTTTCATTGGTAATACTTTATAAACACAGGAAATTTATTATTTCTCTCTGTTGGCCTGAGAAACCTATACTAACACACAACTCAGTGACAGCAGCCCCCTCCTCTGTAAAGTCCTCTTAGCCATTCCCAGGTCAAATTGGTCAGGATTTTCTCTCTATTTCTGCAGTTCCTTTCATCTATCTATTACGTCATTTACAATGTCACAGGGGGAAAAGTTAATGACCTATTGGCTTCCCCAACTGAAGTGTGAAACCCTGAAGATAAAATTCATGATTTTATTTATTTTTAATTGACACATAATAATTATACATAATTATGGGGCACAGTGTGACCATGTGATATGTGGAGACAACATGTAATGATCCAGTCAGGACAAAGTCATGCTTTTGCTTGGTCCTCCCAGGTAACAAGGTACCCATCATTAATATGTTCTAGTTGAATAAGTGTCTTGATGAAATAGTAGCAGTGAAGTAGGGATACACATGTGGCTTTGCCATAGTCTAAGCCAAGCGATAATTAGGATGTGAAGTAAGATGAAGAGTCTCCCACCACCATGATCATACCAAACTCAGAGGGAGACTATTTAAAGAAAAAACAGGGAAGTGCAGAGAACAGGTTTGTAGAGCTTGTGTACTTCTCATCCAAGGTCCCTTTGCACTTTCTCCCTTCTCAAGAGAACTGTAACTAATTGGAGAAACACTGAGACTGGTTTGAGCGACATTTCCCAGCCTCCCTGGTAGTTTAGGGTAGACACGCAGTACTGCCTTGGGAAATTTAGTGTGGGCAAAGATTGTGGGGTAAAGCTCTCCAGAATGTTCCCTGAGAAGGGTGGCAGCCTTAGTTGGCTGGATGCCCTATCTGTGATCTTCCCCTTTCTTCCTCCTGAAGTGCAGAAGCAATGGTTAGGATGGTAGCAACTACCTTGAGAATACAGAATGATCATCACCAGAGTCCTACAGGCCTGCACATCAGTCTGTCTTGTGTGTAAGTGTGGCAGACATGGTTAGATAAAACTGACAGACCTTGCAATGAAACTTGGTAATTTCCTGTATCTGAAGCTTAAACAAGGGCATGGGGACCAAAATAATGCTGAAGTTTTGAGGCATTAACACCAGAAAAAATGTTTATTCCTATATACAAACAAAATGTCTGAAACAAAGGAGAGAACAGGAGAGGAGAGGTGGCTTCCAGGGACAGTTGATGAGCTTTGACTTGTATACTGAGCTTGAGGAAATCCAGGTGGAGATAACAAGCTTAGAAGAGAAATGATGGTGGCCCAGACATTTGGGTAGAGGAGATAACTAGAGAAGCCAAGATAGATGAGTTGGCTTAAAGATAAAATATCAGGCAAAAGGTAAACCATAAAGGACAGGATCTTGAACACATATCTTCAGGCAACAGAAAGGGATTCATCAAAATTGGGAGGAGGCCAGGCACGGGTAGCTCACGCCTATAATCCTAGCTACTTGGGAGACAGAGATCAAGACTGAAATTAGAAGACAACCCAGGCAAATAACTCATGAAACTCTATTTCAAAAATATCCAAAACAAAAAGGGCTGGTGGGGTGGCTCAAGTGGTAGAGCACCTGCCTAGCAAGCATGAGGCCCTGAGTTCAAACCCCACTACTGCCAAAAATAAAAAATAGGAGAAAAGTATATCAGAATGCAAGTGAGGAGATTTTCAAGATAGTCATTCACAAGCTACCACTGGATGTGGTCCTTATCAGAAGTATCTAAAAATACAGTCTCAGTAGCTGAGGGTGGGAAAAAGCCAGGGATTCAAAACCCAAAAGAACATTTTGTCAAGAATGTTGAGTATGAAGGGAGGAAGAGAGAATACCATATACCCAACCCCTTATAGGGGTAGCAAGCTAGTCATTCCTGTAGGACAGATTAAAATGAACTTTTTTCATTGGGTGAGGAATATGACATTTTAATATTTAATCATAGCTAATATTTACTAAATTCCTGTATTTAATATGTATAGGGAATATAACCTAAACTATCAGTCATATTTTGGGCTGACTGGGTTTTTTTCTTTTTCTTTTGTTTTTTTTTTCATTAACATACATTAATTGTACAAAGGAGTTTTGTTGTGATATTTTCATAGATGGACACAATGTACTTAGATCAAATTTACCCCCTCCATTTTACTCCCTTAACCTCCCTCTTCCTCCCTTTTTCAAACAGTATTTAGTGGGTTTCATTATGCTATCCTTATATATGTATATGTATGTATATTTCAAAAATGTCTGTATCCTGTGCCCTCCCCTTTGCCCTGCTCCCATGATTCCGAAGATGGTCCTTTATATACATATCCCATTATCATTTTAAGTCTAGATTTCACATATGAGTAAAAACATATGCTTTTTGAGCTTGGCTAATCTCACTCAACATGATAATAACAGTTCCATCCATTTTCCTGCAAGTAGCATAATACCATTCTTCTTTTAGCTAAATAAAACTCTGTTATGCATATATACCACATTTTATCAGTTGCAGGGCACCTAGGCTGTTTCCATTGGTTGGCTATTGTGAATACTCCAGCTGGGCTTTGTCACCAGTGAATATTTATTTTTAAGACAACAGGCACCCTAGCGCTCATATAAGAATAAGTATTAGAAACAGTACACTGCTACTTTGGAATTAAGAGACCATGGGTTTAGTGTTCTAACTCCATGACAATTTTATTATGGCTGGTGTCTGCATTTACACCTTTTCATCTGCCTCTCTTTCACTGATGAGAACTTGCCAAGATCAGCATTATCTCATACTTGGTATTACTCAGCAAGAGTTTTCCACCTTCTCCTTTAGATCACTGCATTGAGCCCAGTTCTGTGGGGTTTGACCTAGTGAGCTATCCTGGGGCTCACACTGGCACCGCCCCTGTGTCAAATCATCCAGTAAGATTCTGAAGAGTAAGGAACTTTATGGAAGAAAGATTCCAAGGACTTTTAGATACTCTGTATGTATTTTGACTTCACCTAGAATTATGAGTATATAAAATAACCATCCTAGTTGGACTCATGCCTGCAATCTTAGAAACTTGTGAAGCTGAAAATGAGAGAATCCCAGGTCCAGGCCAATCCAGGAAAAAATATTTGGGAGCAAAAAGGGCTGAAAGTGTGGTTCAAGGGATATGGCACCTGCCACTCAAGTAGGAAACCCTGATTTCAAACCCCAGTACCACCAAAATATATAACTAATAAATATATAAATTAATTAAATAACCATCTTCATCCTCAATATCACTTAATACATGTATCAATAGCCAGCAATTTTTCTATCATTATGAATGTGTCAAATATTTTATGTGCATTATTTTATATGCATTATTTCAGCTACTTCTCTCAACAACTCTATTCCCATTCCACAGATGAAAAATTGGTGGTCAAAGATTTTCAGCGGCAAGCTTGGGTCACAGAACCAGAAGGCAGAGGAGCATAGACTTCAATCCAGATATATCTGATAGTCACATTCAAACTACAAGTCCCTATGATTTACTGTCTTTCATATTATCATGGGCACTATAATTTTTAAAGTATGTTAAGAAAGTTGCTCTTGGTAATGACCCAATTAAAATGGGTATAATTATTTTTCATTTTTCTTATTAATTTTAATAATAGGAAACTGAGCCTCAGAAATAGATACTACCCACTCAGCTACTAAGAGACCAAGTCAGGATTCAAGTCCAGATATCTGACTCTAAATTCCAAGGCCCTTCTTCACACTGAAACATAAAGCATAATCCTAAACTCTAAGCCTTTGTTGTAGTGACCAGATACCTGCATTACAAGAATTTTGATTGAATAACTATTTTTAGCTCTCTGTTTTTTAAAAAAAGTTCTCCAAATGTCTCTAAAATCCAGTAATCCTCACTAGAGATGGATCAAACAGATCGTTTGGAGCAAGGCTCTTAGGTCAATCATTTTTAGAACCAAAAGCAGAGCGAACCATTTTTGGTTTACTATTTTGAGGTTCCGAAATGTTCAGTTGCGTTTGTTCCCTTTGGTCTGCAGCCAGGAACAGAGGCATAAGGGCTCAAATACCAAATGAAAGGGTGTATGAAAGGGTGTTCTCACAGTGTTTCTGGCCAGGCCCAGAGTGGAAATATCTGAAAGCTCACAAGCAAAGCTGTTCTTCTGAGATTTTCATATCAACCCTGAAAAAGCACAATGCTTGCAAAAAATATTTTTGGGTTTGTTATCTGAAGCAAATTTTTACTGTGAACTCTGCTCAATATGAATTCAAACTATACACATTGCATCTGTCCATCCTCAACTTGGTCACTCATCCATCCGAAGACCACACGTTCATGCAGGTGCAGTCTGTTTGGCTTCTGCTAGATTGAGTAGGTAATTCCTTTACAAATACAGCTCAACCACAGTTATACTTCACCATCCCCAAGAAGATGTACTAGGAGCCAAATATTCTACTTCTCTAAGAGTACAGACCAGGCAAATGATGTCACCCCAAAATCAACATAATTATATTCTGTTTCCCAAAAGCTCTTAAATTGTTGACTTCAAGGCAATAGTGGTAACCTCCAATATCCACTTTATTCACTTTAGTGTGACTACATAAATTTCCACCGAGTTTATTTTTTACTATTTGATTAAGTTAGCATTAAGCATAACTTACTTTTCTAATCTTTTCTCATCACTTTGTTCCAAAGTAAGGCACAGTTTCTCAAAATGCCAGTGTTTTTCTTTTGTTTAACAACCACGGACTTACATATTTCTACTGCTTAGTTACTAATTTCATTTCTAAGTTGATAGTTTAATTCTCTCTAGATTATCTGTGTTGTGCCTTCATAAGTTTGAGCAGTTAAAAGCAATGGTAGTGAAATGTGCTCATTTCTAATATGTGAGTCCATTTAAAGTAGCACTTCAGAAAAGAGAAGGTATCATTCAGGATGATCAGAAAGGCTAGGTCTTTATCTGACCAAAACAAGCAGTAAATTCCCTGAGAGAGTTGACAGAAAGATAGGACAGTAGTTAGAGTTTGTAGTAAGAGCTGCCCAATAAAGCATGTTCCATGGACCATCAATTTAATAGTTATATTTGGCCAAAAGATAGTCAATAACTTTGAGAAACAGTGTGTTCAACAAATTTAGTCAGTTCATTTTCTTCTTATTCTTTCAGAAACTTTCAAGTTCTAATGGTCCTATTAACAGTCAGGAAGGAAGCCAAAAATGACTGACCCATGCACAACTTATCCATAGAGCATCCCATGGGGCTACTGTTCCTTAGAATCCACTTTGGAAAGCCCTGACCGAAAGCAACCAAGACTCACTGGAAATAAAAATAAGTGAACCTCCTCTGAGTGCATGATGGTATTTAATCTTCATAACAATCCTGCATGATGGATAGAAAATGCTATTCCTGCTTTGCAAATGAGGACTCTAAAATTTCAATGAATTTATCAGTAGTTTTTTTCTCCAGCTGCTTATAAATAATAGGAACCCATCTCTGATCAGTTGAACCAAAATCTCAGGAATATAGATCAGGTATGTGTAGTGAGATTGCCAGATGACTTTATTGTAAGTTATGTTTGGGAACCACTGGAATAAGCTATTTCTCTATGACCATATATATTTTTTAAGTGAAAGAGCGGACACTTTGAACTCTATCTTCTCACTCCCAAGTGCAGTGATCTTTCTAGTGTAATATACCACCCACAGATGATGTTCTGCTTTGGGTTGTCTCTCAGTATAAAATCTGGAACTTATCAGAAGGTTCACACTGGCTGGTTGGTACCCTTTCATGTTCATGGTTCAAGGTAGTATAATAACCACTAAGACAGCCAGATAAACAACATAAGTCTTTAGAAATAAAAATCAATACATTACATTATACATTGAGTTCTTGCAAAATCACCCAGATAAATGTCTTATAAACACTGTCTAAGGTATTGTCAAATATGAATACTTTGCTTTCTATTATCAACTAGAGGCTTTGTTGTATCTCTCCAGAGCACTACATGTAAAGTCTGAATATTTGATGACTTGTCCTTAAGAATCTAAATTAAACTATGTTCTCAAAGATAAAATAAGTCCTTTCCTTTGGCCTCTCTAAAAGCCATGAAAACTTTCCCTTTTACATGCAATAGTGAATTTTCCAGATCTGCCTGCATGCCTTTTCATTCTGATTGTGTATGTTCCAGTTCAACTCCCATTTCTGCAATAAAATTGCTTGTTAAAAAAATTGTCAGCAATTATTAACTCCTTTGCTTCTGCTTCCTCTGTTAACAGATAGCACTTGGACAGACTCCCAATCTAAATACTGAGTTTGTAAAATTAAAGTGCCTCAAACTCGAACTGATGGGGGAGAGAGAGTTGTATGCTTTGTTTTCTCAATTTCTCCATTCTGTAGATATGTTTATGGTTTACATTAATCTTCTTGGGCTTGTTGCACTTTGTTAATAAGGAAAATATAGCAGGTCTTAACCTGGTAGAACGTCCCTCACTTGCACCACTCATCAACAGATGAATGCACTTCTCAGTTATCCCTTGAACTTTGGAACAGAGCAAATGAACACCTGAACCTTGGAAAAATGTGTCCCTTTTCTACAAAATGAGCCAAGAAAATAACTTGGCAAAAGGAATAAAGAATACAAAGAGAAATTAGCTTGTCCTGTTATATCTACAGGTCAAGTGCCTGTCTGGGATACACTCTGCATATTTATTAATGCAAGTAATACTCACTCAGCTGAGCCTAATGGCTCTTTCAAAGCCATTAAGGTATACTGAGTCAATATAGTTTTTAGTATGTCTGCTAATTTGAAAAACACATTGCTTTACTTACAATACATTCTTTCACCTCAGAACCTTCTGGTCCAGAAGTGGTTCACTGTTTTGATTGGGTCATTTACCCAGTAGGGAAAGAAGTAAAGATTTGTGGACTTATCCTACACCTAAGGGAAGCTCTATTTAAGAGCTGATGTTTGTTTCCAAACAATGAACTTCAGTGTCACGATTTTTCTTTGAACTATTCACATCACCTAAGAGTTGAAAGCAAACCTGACAAGAAAGAGCTGAGAATATTTGCAAGAGTGCAGAAAACCTAGTTTATGGCATCAAATATCAAATGCCTCATAATTAGGAAAAGAAATATTTTGCACATTGAGGGGAACTTAATTACCAAAAAATGGGAGGGGAGTGGAACCACATTGTGATTTCTAATGAATCATATTAGAATAATTTTATAACTTAGAATTTATTTGTCAAATCTATTCATTCTGTAAATGAATGACAAGAAGTCCAAAGAACTAAAATTATTAACCTATGATCCCAAATCTACTGTGTTAGTCAGCTTTCTGTCACTGTGATAAAATACCTGAGATAATCAACTTATAAAAAGGAAAGATTTATTTTGGCTCAAAATGTCAAAGATTCCAGTTCATGATCACTTGGCCCCATTGTCTCTGTGCCTGTGGCAAGACAGCACAACATAATGGTAGTCTATGGTGGAGCACAGCTCTTTACCTCATGGAAACCAAGAAGCAAAGAGACAGAAGGGCCAGAATCCCATCCTTCCCTTTAAGGTAGATCCCCTATGACCTAATTTCCTTTCACTAAGACCCACTTTTGCAAAGTTCTAATACCTTTAGCTCCATGAACTTGGGACAAAGCCTTCAACATATGGCCTTTGGGGAACATCCAATTTCTAATCTATAATGACTACTAAGGAACAAAGTGAAAGCTGACCCAGTTCTTACCACCTCCAAGATCTCTCCTTGGTAGACCTTCTCCATGCTCTACAAGAAGTGGTAAATCTCTCTCATGCCAACATAAATTTTTCTGAGCTCTTCAAAATCCATAGCCAGGGTCCCCAGTACATAAGGAGCACTGTGTATTTGGTAATACACACCTTATGTGTATTACATCATTGAATGAAGAAAATCAAACCCTAAGCCTCATTTAGACTTATGTATTCCCCTACTTTAAGTAGTGGTACCACCTTAGGTACCCACACTTCAAAGCTGGGAGTCACCCTGTGTTCTTCCCTCTTCTTCATGTCCCAAACTCACTCTCAACACCTCCCACTGCTCTGTGTCCCATTGAGCTGACCTTGTTCAAGACATCACAGTCTGTCCATGGGCCACGGCATTAATTTCCTAATGGTCTGTACTTCCCTAATTTCTGTTCTCCACACAGGTTTGAACAGAGGCATTTTAGCTCTGCCATGCCTTCGTTTGTTCTCCTGCATAAAGCTTAAGCAACTTGACTTGGAAAAGAAATCTGGCCCCTGCTTGATTCTGCAATAATATCACTCTTCTTACCCCTCTCTCCTAGCTCTGGGCACTACACACACAGGGCATATGAAGCCATCTCCCTAACCCTGTGATGTATGTCCCTCTGCCTGGAATGTCATCTTACTCACTCCAGTCTCCCCTATCTTGTCCCCACAGAGCATTCAAATGCATGTTCTTAGGCTTAATGTAGCTATGACCACCACCTCCCTTGGAAGGTGTTCCCTGTAACCTTCCACCCCACCAATAAGGTTCCCCTTTTCCATGCTCTTATAAGGCACTCCTCCTACAGCCTTACCTATAAGTATTCATCACACTGGACTCTAACTCTTTGAAGTTCGAAATCATATCTAATTGAACTTTGTTTTAAAAATGCCTAGCACAGATCAAGCGCGTAATAGGTACTCAGTGCTTAGTGGATAAATGGAGACGTAAGGCATTCATATCCAAGATGACTCCCTTTCCTAAAAGGATGCCGTAGTATGGATTCTTGTGCTAACACAAGTGTAAGAATGTCACCTTTTTCAGGAGTTGCCAGCATGTAATTTTTCTTTACTAAATTGATATACAATATCTAACGATTTTAAGCAGTACTGTTAATTAATAATTCTATAATTGCTTCTATTCACATTTAAGCTGTTTTCTTTCCTGGAATCAAAGATGGAGGTGAGGGAAGGGAACTGTAGTATCTTGAGTATCTACTACTTCCCAGGAATGGTAAACACTGCTTTGCTTTAGTGTCACAGGGCCGCAAATATGTGGCAGAATCAGGGGTAGCACTCAGATTCACAGAATGGAAACTTATATCCCTTTCCACAGCACCATTCTGCCCCTTGCAAAAACACCATGTTAATGTAGTTAGAGAGGGATACAGCCATCCAAGAATCTATGAAAAATTTTAAAACATGTAATATATGTGAGATGCATAACTCTGCTTATGAAGTATTATATTGAAGTGAATTTCATTATTTCAAATGGCTTGTGCTTGATTTCTTTAGCGAAAAGAAACAAATAATCAAAATAAAGATATAAAAATCCTTGGCTCTGAGCATTGCTCACCCCTTTAAAGGCTATGGACCATGGCCTGTGGCTCAGAGAAAGCCCAGATGAATTCTATTTTCCCATCTTCTTTATCCAACAGAGCACAGTTTTGCAATCCTCCTACCATTAACTACCCGTTGTTTCTTTTACCAACCCCATCTCATTTTAAAATATCATTTTTTATGAAGGATAATGTTACATGCTAGAAAACTGTAAAAAATTAATGGATAGATTTGGTATGAAGAAGACCTATTGTTTCAACAGTTTTATTTTTTTGCCCATCACACATTTACAAGTTTTGTTGTTTATAGGGATATGTTTTATAGATGGCTCTATTCAAAACATATTATTTTAACACTTCCATCACTGAGAAATTTAAACCAACACTCTACTTGCTTTTCCACAGGAAGAATTATTTTCTAAAATGTTTACCTAGATTATTATTAATATTCTTATTCTTTTTTATGAAAAAGTAACTATTGGAAGTTCTCACAGAAGATAAGAGAACATTGTCTTAAAAGTTAAATGAATGTCATTAGCTTGTTAATTTAGTTTCTGAAAGTCTCACACTGATACTGATAAAGAAGCTGTTGTTCTCAATATTTTCTTTTGTGTGTCAATGACTACCTGTCTAGGACAGTACATGGCACTTAGTATATTGCTTTCAAAATATATGTTCAATGAGAAAACACATTTGAGATTACTCATCTATTGATAGCCCCCCTGCATTTGCATTTTTAATCTGTTCCTTGATCTATCAGCTAGATTCTATCTAAATTAAACAAAAGTAAAAGGAGGGGAATTATAGAAGATTACAGAGCACCTTATAGAACCAAAACACTAGGAAGAACCAGAGAGCTTCAGGGCTTCAGGTAACAAGAATCAATAAACAGCCTCTTTGAGGCCCTGTTCACAGGAATAACTGGGTCCAGACATACCCTCATTTGAAATCTTGCTACTCAAAATTCAGCTTCACAGTAGAGAAAGAGACTACAAGGTTGAGCTTGAGCTCTATCCCTTGCATGGATTAAAAGGGTTTAGGGAGTGGATTTTACAAAGCACCTAATTACGTGGACTGAGACCAAGCAGAGGTGACTCCCCAAGAAGAAACTCAGGTGTCCTTCCTAAATGACAACATTCAAGACCAACAGATCCTTCCTAAGTCTCTATAGCAAAGCAGATGCTCTGATTCCCATTACAAACAAAGTAGAGGAATTTTGCATATTGACTTTGCATCCTGAGGTCTCAAATTTCATGAGATCAGTAGTTCTCTACAATATTTTCTAATTACATACTTTTTTTCTCATTCTTCTGCCCATTTTTCATGCCCACATAGTCAAAAACTAGAGAACTTAATAAGAAATTAAACAGAAAGAATAGGCTAATAATAAGGAATGCCAGAGTGGTTGATTTTAGATGAAAAGTTTAAACTCAGTATATCATAAGCATAAGATACAAAATTATCAGTCATTTTAAGTAATAAATACTGATGTTAGAGCTTTTGTTCATATATGTATCTCTATAAAGAAAATGCAAATGGCAGATCATAGAGTCCAGTAATCATAAAAATGGGCAAATAGTTTGAAGAATCAATAAAACCAGATATTGGGCAAATAGAAAAACATTATAGTCTATAGGATTTGGGAAGAAAGCAACTGGTTTGCTTTCATGGTTCAAAACATTACTTGTGCAATTTTCCCCTAACCAGTTCTCTCTGGCTTTTAATGGTTAGTTCGAATGCCACCTACTTTTGAGTCATTTCATTTAATATACTCTTCAGTTAACCAAGCCTTCTGTCCTATGCCTCTATAATTTGTATATGCAAGTATTATAGCTTTGCTTTCTCAATTTTTATCTTACTCTATAATAGTAACTGATTATATTTATACTTGGGACTTACTATATCCTGGGCAAGTGTTTAGTAGTATTAGTGTTATAATAAGTTAAAATATCATGTAACTATAAATCTATATTTATAAACACCACAAGTATTTTATAAATACTCTATTATTTTTAGTATTACAAATATTATATTATTACCCCAACAATTCTTTATGTCAGGTCTTCTGGTTGTCATGCATTAGAGAGGTGAAGTACTTGCCTTTGTCACACATCTTTTTATTCTCAGTAACATTTGGGGCCTCGATGTTCACATAAATATTTGCTGTGTTGTTTGGGTCTTTAAGGAGTCCACAGAGACTCCCACAAATGAGTGAAGAGAAAGAGTAGACTTTGCCAAGGATGGGGAGAGGAACTGATGGGGGCAGGAAATATAACACAGCAGGGAGTTTAAGATTTTTGCCTAGGGAAAACTGGATTCACCCTGACAGATATCAAGCAGCAAAATGACCATATTCTTTTCCTGGAGACTCCAAAGAGAAGATAAATATGCATTTATCAAAAAATGATGTTCTGGGCTGGTAGACTGGACTTGAGTTCAAAACCTCAGTACAACAAACATACAAACAAAAAAATCTGAGTAGTTCCTGACCTACTAAAGTGCTTTAACTCAATTGGCTTCTTGCTTACCCATAAGTGGCTGACACAGATCCAGAGCAAGTATGTTCCTAGGCAAACACATTAATGTGGACATCTCAGGAGATCATTTTCTCAGCATTTACTGTAATCCCCTTAGGTTTCAAATCTGTAGCCAGCCCTACTCAGCTAGTCAAATATCTTGAAATCCTAAACTCTCTTCCCGAATCTGAAGATTTGTAGAACATTTTTTTGTAACAAAAAACATCCAATCAAGATTTATTTTTGTAGCTTGTGTTGAGAAAAATGTTTTCTATTTTTTATCTGAAATCTGTTATATTTGTATGTCTGTAGAAACTACACACACACTCACACACACACACACAAGCACTTTTCAAAATGGGTCCTCCTTTGTCCTTGGAGATTATGATATGTCTTGCTCTCCTTCCCTCCTCCTACCCTAGCCATTGGTATAGATTTTGTATGGGAAGCAGGGTAAGTTTCACCTTGAAACAGCCACATAATTAATTTAAAACAAGCCTTAGGGCCATTTTTATTTAGAATGAAACTTCAGAATCTGAATATGTGCCTTTTAAGACACAAGTGAGCAATCAGAAGATAAGCAGGTGCATTTCTTCTATTTTCTCAAGAGACTGAGGATAAATCAGAGATGACTGTCAGTAGTTCCTGGTCTGTCA
Organism: Castor canadensis; assembly: GCF_047511655.1. NCBI lineage: Eukaryota > Metazoa > Chordata > Mammalia > Rodentia > Castoridae > Castor > Castor canadensis. The sequence continues at coordinate 33,517,548 of NC_133404.1, read as the reverse complement.
GGGGCAGGTATCCTGATGCAACTGAAGTTGACTGTGTCATACATGACCTGATCATCTTCATAAAAGGCAGAAAATTCTCTGATATTTTGCTTGCATCCAAATGTCATAGCTCAAATGGTTTTATTGGATTAGCTCCTCTAAATATCGCCATGAGTAGGATGTGCAGATGGATGCATCTTGGTGATCAGTGCCATGCTGTGTATAGCCTAGAACCAAAACCCATGCACTCAGACCCTCACACTGTGAACCAGAGAGGGTGGGGGGACATTGTTAAGAGTAACTGAGGGATAGTCAGATTGAAACCTTCATTCCAACTTCTGTCTCAAAGCAAAATTTGTGGAATGAAATGAAGGCAGAATTTAGTTGCCATATTTAAATTTTTATATTCATCTTTTTCTATTGTGGAGTCTAGGGAAAATAAACTAATTTTTTGACTTTAAAGAAACTAGGAATATAATTCCACTGTATACATAGGAAGAAACCAAGACTATTTGGATCCAAGATGATCATTTATTTCACTTTCTAACAACATATAAATCCTCGATAAATTCCTACCTCCTCTCTCAGTTATATAAATATAAACCCCTTCTGAATGAAGGAGGTAGAGATAACTGATTATCCTATGGAGACATTGCCTGTTTTAACAGACTGAATTAAATCATTAAATTTTTCCAATGCAAACTTGCTATCTCCAAAAAATCCAATCTTGCTAACTTTTTCCTGGGCTGGCCTCAAATCATTATCCTCCTGATCTCTGCCTCCCAAGTTGAAGATTTATTTTTAAGTAGTGATTTTATATTTTGATTGGGTCAGCCAAACATCAGCGACACTTAGTATATGCTCAAAAAAGGTTTGTCAGATGAATATTTGACGGATCAGAAGGGTTTTGCAAGAATGTTTTAAACTCAACTACAAATGTAATGCAAAAGTACACTCAAATTCTCAATGCTACTGTCAACATTCCCCATGATGCTTCACCTCCAAAACTGACCAATACTGAAAATAAAGTACCTCAAATAAGAACTTTTAATTTTAGCTCTCTGCAAGTTGCATAAGAAATATTATTGGCCATTTCACTCCAGTACATTAAAAATAGAATTATTTGACATGACATATCTTCTGTCACTCCCATGACCTCTTACCTTTACCATGGTCTTGTCATTCTTAGGTGACACCTGCTTAGTTTGCAACCAACAGCTTGGTGTGCACCATGCTGCAGCAGATGGCTTGAGGAATGGTGTGTTAATGGCAGTGATTACTTTATGAATAGTGACAGCTGATCAGGGACATAATAAAACAATAGTGGCTGCCATCCTGGAAAAGGTGCTAAATAGGGGTGACATGCTTAGTGAGGGCTGTACCTCATTATCAATTCCAAAGGGACACAGGCCAGCCAGGCAATGGCAGGTACAGACACAGAGGAGAGAACCCAACCAGTTTGAAGATTCCCCTCCATGTTAATTGGATTGGGGGAGGGCATCCAGCTTTATTGCACCAGCCATTTGGGTAAATAATTGTTCATGTGTGACTCCTTGTGATCTCATGACCTAATACTCATCACTTCTAAAAGATGTGGTTCCCACTGTTCTTCTTGAATCAGTCTTGAGCATGGTAGAAATTACCATGAGAGCGGATGAAGAGCTCATGCATATAATATTTATCTTGTGAAACTATATTTCCGAGGACCAGCAACATTCTTGCATATTTGTATATTCTTGTATATTTGATTTATGCTTCTAGGAAAAGTTAGCAGTGAAAGGAATGAAGGATCAGCCTCTCTTCAGGCTTATTCTTTCACTCTACACACCAGACACTGGGAAACAAAGCAAAAAAGGTGAAGTCTTTATCTTCAAGATATAGACTCTGACAAGAAAGACATACATGTAAACAGTCAATTGTAATCAAGAGAGAGGAGCTCTGATTATCTTCCATGCTGAGTTGAAGATTTAGTTCCAGACTCTGAGAACAAAGCCATCAATTTAACTACATACACGTATATAAAATTACCTAATAAAATAAATACTCAGTGTTCTCATGAGCCAACCCAATCCCTGCACCTTGTTCTTGTTATCAACAGTACCCCTCAAAAGTGCTTTCCAGTAATTCAAAGAAACACGAAATCTTCCACAGTACGTCTGTTCTTCTTAGGCACCTGGTAGGTTTTGCTCTTGCTGTTAAGTTTTTGTTACCCACATGCAAAAACAGGTCCTACACCAGAGCACCTGAATAACCTAAAATAAAAAGTACTATATACAAAATATTTTCCGCTCCCTTCTATAAAGATAGTGAGAAAAAAATACTAAAATAGATTTTAAGATTGATTTACATCAGTTACAGGCTGGGGATGCAGTTCAATAGTTGAGGGTTTGCCTGGCATGTATGAGGCCTAAATTCAATCCTCAGCAGTATAAAAAATTTGCATATATATTCATGTGTGTATTTTTTTTGTGTATATATACACACATGATATATGTGTGTGTGTTTATATAAATCTGAGCAGAGTAAATGAGCATGTTTTTTTCATCTGGGTTTCTTTGAGTTCATGACATGACCCAAAGGCCAGGTAGTATCCTGTGAAATTAATAGGCATCTCTTCTGAGCTATGATCTGTCACCAGTGTTCTCTTTATAAGTCTCGGGATCCAAACTAAGTGAGGCTATTACAATGACTTCATCCTGCCCATTACTATATCTTCCCAGAGTGACTATTAGAGAATTATTGTATTATGTCTGCCCTGGAGACATAAGAAGGTCCTGGTGTATTCCAGTGATTTTACTTAACCTGGTAATTAGTTTATGCAGTTTTATAGAGATTTTATTGCTCTACAAGAGACAGTTTTTCTTTTCAAAATTAGTTCTGATAGCCAGTCATTTCATTTCATGGTTTACAAAATATCTGATATATTGGTTTAAAGGTCTTCATTTAAGAATATAGAAAAAGCATAGCTTTTCACTATTCCAATGCTGTTTTGTATAATGTGTCTTTTTTGTTAAATATTTTTTGGCCCGTATTATACTGAGATTGTTTACGAGGAAAAGAAAAAGACAGTTTCAATACCAGGCTGAGTCTTATTAAGAATAGCAAGAGTTTTACATAAAAATGCAGAAAATGAATTAACAATTCCCAGTGCTTTAAAATGCTGTTCATGGATGTTTATGAAATAACAAAAACATCACAGGTTTGTTAATTCTGTGAACAAATTATTTATTGGGCACCTTCAATAGTCATCATACAATCCTAGGTTCTGAGGTCCAGCAGTGCAAACAAAAAAACTGCCCTTCCTCTCGAAATGTACATCTTACAAGAGCAGAGAAGAAATAAATGAACAGACAAAAGCAAATAACTGCAAACAGAAGAAAGGGAATGATAAACAGATGAAAGGAAACTTCAGGAATAGGGAAAATTGAAAAGAACCATGCAAAAATTGGAAGAAGAATATTCCAGCAAGAAGAACTAGCATTTGTAAAGGTACTGAAGAAAGAGCTGATGAGCTCCAGACAATGCAGAATGGGTACCTCAACACTGCTTTAAGAACTGAATTTCATAGTTCAGCACCAGGGGCTCACACCTATAATCCTAGCTCTTTGAGAGGTTGAGATTGGAAGGATTGTGGTTTGAGGCCAGTCTGGGCAAATAGTTTGCAGGACCCCATCTCCAAAAATAATTAGAGCAAAATGGACCGGAGATATGGTCCAAGTGGTAGAGTGTCTGCTTTGCAAGTGCAAAGCCCTGAGTTCAAACCCCAGTCCTATCAAAAAAAAAAAAAAAAAAGAACTTCCTTGATTTATTGTTATTAAAAATGAGAGTAGTTTCCAACCTAGAGGCAGGTACTTTCAGCTAATGTGTAAAATTTCTGTAACCCAGCGGTGGAAGACACACTGATAGGAATTTTTAAAAAGACTTCTGTGACACAGATAGAATAATCTGTGCACGAATTACCCCCAAAAGCATGGCAGATGTTCTACCACCAGTTTGCAATGTAAGATCCAAGATAAAGTGCTTTGATACTGGATTTTAGCTAACAACTTCATCACCATTCACGTTTTCTTTTTTTTTTCCTTTTCCAAGTAGTTCTTAACTTTCAAAGTAGAAAATGAATATTTACTCTTTAAAAGCATATACTATTAAAGATAAAAGATTCTTCTTCACCTTTTTGCCTATCTTAATTCCTTTCTCTAACTCTTCAGAAACGGGACAATTTTGGATACACTGCTTTCCAAAATGTATGAGAAATTCTCATATACATTTAACGTAAGGATTCTTGCATACTCCCTGGAAAATGTATATCAGTGTTTGATTGTATTTTAATCAAATGACATCATAATTTATCTTATACCCTGGAATGTAATTATTTCCCCTTATGATACATGTTATTAAGACCTGACCACATCCTTATAGATGTGTCTTAATTCCTTCCTTTCATTGCTCTAGAGTATACCAGGTTACAATGTATTTCTCCATTCCCTTGCCATGGATATTTAGATTGCTCCGACTTTTTGCTAATGTTTAAATGAACATACTTGTACTTGATTCCTTGTGTACACTGGGCAAATAGTTCTGTAACTCAGTACCTTAACATAGCTCTATGTTTGTTATACTTTGCATCTTCTTCCCTTGGCTTCTCCACCAAGACAGAAGTAAACATAGCTGATATGAAATTTTTAAAAACAGATTTTCTCTTATTAGGTTAAAAATCTGATTTACACTTAACAACAACAACAAAAACCCCACAAAAGTACCTAAAGTTATTTTTTGTTGTTGGATGTGTTTGTTCTTGAACTTCATGTGAGATTCTTACAAGAATCATAATTTCTACATTTGTCTTTGAGATAGAGAGTTCAGTTTATGATGCATATGTTCCAACCAGCTTAACTCCAGACTTTTTTTTTTTCATTTTTCTTTTATTATTCATATGTGCATACAAGGCTTGGTTCATTTCTCCCCCCTGCCCCCACCCCCTCCCTTACCACCCACTCCGCCCCCTCCTTCTCCCCCCCCTCAATACCCAGCAGAAACTATTTTGTCCTTATTTCTAATTTTGTTGTAGAGAGAGTATAAGCAATAATAGGAAGGAACAAGGGTTTTTGCTGGTTGAAATAAGGATAGCTATACAGGGCATTGACTCACATTGATTTCCTGTGCGTGGGTGTTACCTTCTAGGTTAATTCTTTTTGATCTAACCTTTTCTCTAGTACCTGTTCCCCTTTTCCTATTGGCCTCAGTTGCTTTAAGGTATCTGCTTTAGTTTCTCTGCGTTAAGGGCAACAAATGCTAGCTAGTTTTTTAGGTGTCTTACCTATAAAGAAACTTGAATGAACCATCCTGGGCCATCCACAGGCAGTATTCCTGATTCGTGCTCTTGGCATATTTTGGATATCACCAACTGGAAAGTCAAAATTTTCTAACAATTTAAGTACTTTAAAGACTTATGCTGTTTTTAACCCAGTTCAGGAAGTAACTTCCCTCTTTCAAATGTTGTTGCTGGAGGAGCATTTGGTAGGATGTACAGAGTGTGTGAGAAGCAGTACGATGTGCTTGAACCTGTTAAGTTTCATCACAGTATTAAGAATGAGACCGTAATGCATTGTTTTGTGCTTGAATTATATTTTGTATTTAAAGCATTTCAGTTGAAGTATGTTTTATAAGCATTTCATGTCTCTCTCTGTAGAACAAAGTTAAAAACAAATGAGGCAATCTCATTAAACTAATTTCAGCTAACAAAAAGAAAATATAATTGAGAGAGTGCTGTCATAGCTTGTTGAAACCCACTTCCTACTGAGGGTTAAACTGAGTATGATGGTTAAGACCACTTATTACCACCAAGCAACACAGTTCCAAAATCAAAGGGCATCTTCCTTCAACTTTTGTCTTCCACCTGGAGTTGGAGATGACCCTTCAGGAAAACATGTGGTAAAAGTGGTTTTGCTCTGTGAGCCAACAAAAAATTTGGCCCTTGAGATGTCTTGTAAAGGGATTTTGTAACCCATGAGCAGAATGGCTTGGTTTCTAACTAGGCATGGGATTCAGAGTTGTAATAGAAAACATTTATTTGGCTACAACTAAACATCCTAACACATGTTAGCATTTGTTGCCAATATACTTCCTAATTAAGAACAACATAAAATCATAGGAAATCCTGTATCCTGTCTTCATACACTTTTCTTGTACCTTTAGTGCCCTGGCTTTATTTCTCAAGTATAACTATGAAAAAAGAAAAAAAAAAGCCAGGTTGATTCAAAAGTCCTGTTTTGCCAACCATGAATTGTGGTGTCATTAACAAGATTAATGTACATTCCAGAAGGCACCACCAAGTGTTTTTCTTACTTCTTAAACAAATGCTGCTATTAAAAGCCAATTAAAAAAAAAACTAATAAGCATGCCCCCCAATGAAAGGTCAGTACCATCATGTTGGTAAAACTTTAAACAGTTGAAAAAAAAATACCTTCTTTCTAGGTTTGCCTGGACTATTGGTCGTGTTTGTATATTTTATTGTGTTGAACAGATTTTAGGATGAATGATAGGCTAGGATCTGTCTTTCTTCTTAAGTCCTCCTTAAGTACATGCTAATTTCATGAGAAAATATTTAGAGGTGTTACCTGTGAGTCCTGAGTCATCACCTCTCATGACAAAGGGACATTAGATAACTATGACACAAACAAAATGTAAACGAGATTTCTAATTAGAAATAGAACGAAGAAATTACTCTTAGAAAGCCCTGTTTTATCAGTTTGGATGTAGTATTTGAACCTACAGAGCCGAACTAATTGTTTTCTTGCCCTTCCACCATTAGGAAGAAATTAATTTAAAAGAAAAAAGCTGGGTGTGGTGGCATGTGCCTGCCACCACAGCCACAGCAGGAAGCATAAGAAAGGAGGACCAAGGTATAGACTGGCTTAGCAAATAGAGAGACTCTATGTCCAAAATAACCAGAACAGAAAGAACTGAGGGCATGGCTCAAGCATTAGAGTACCTGTCTAGTAAGTGCAAAATCCTGAGTTCAAACCCCAGTACCACCAAAAGAAAAAAAATAAGACTAGTGGAAAGAAACCAACCACCCTGAGACAATATACATTAAATTTCTCTCTCTCGTTCCATTTGGGTTTTTGGTTGTTTTTGGTTTTTCATGCACTGAAATGACACAAAGAATTAAAGTTTGGGTCTGAAGAGTTTATCTCGAAACATGCCTGTGGGACTTTGTAGTGATTTTTCATTTTAAAAGTTTTCCCAATGAAATGAACATGATTTTGCTGCCCCTTTCCTGATCATGACTTTGCATTCCTCTTCGTCTCTGCCCCCTTCCAGATCTATTTATTGCTTGTTGTTTTTGGCTCTTTCTTGCTTTCCATTTTTCATGATTAGTTCTTTATGATCATGTGTTTCCTTTGCTTCTTCCTGGCATGGTTGCCAACTCAGTTGTTCTCTCTGGGCCCTTGGTTTCCCTTTGCTAATAATGAAACAAGAGCTGCCTCCCCATTTGGCTTTGGCCATCCAGCTGTTTCCGTTTTAAAACATAAACTCATCTGTATTCACTGAAGTTCCTGGGCAAACCTGCCTCCTTGTTTGGAAGAGTCAAAGAGTTGATAAGAACATAAGCTGCTAAAAAAGTCTTAAGACGTATCTGGAAAAGGTGGGAGTTGAGGAAGGGATGATAAGCAGAAAAGTAAACTCTTTTCTGAAACATCATGAAAAAAACAGAATAGAAAAAATGCTTTGCCTTAATGTTGATGCTTCTTGATAGATCTTGATGGTCCTGCCCTCACAGGCTCTTTCACCTCCCACTATGCCTGCTTAAGATTTCTTGGCCTCTGTGAAAATAGACCAGCTAACACTATAAACCTGCATTGCATATGATTATGTAGTGAAAAAGTGCCAATTTGAGGTGTAGCCTGCCAAGTCAAGTCAATTTGCTGTGATGCTTGGACTGTGCAGCAGGTCTTAATCCCTTTTAATCTCCAGTGTGCCCTTGACATCATGGAAATTACTGGTAAAGGGAATGTCATCAGATGAACCCAGCCACCTCTTTCAGAGAAGTATCCCCAAATAAAACAACCTGTTTACTTCCTAAGCCTTCAAATCCCCCAAAATTTTTTTTTAAAGTGAATGAGCCCACAGCTACCTTCTCACCAAAACAGAGTAGCTAATTGCTACTGATAGGACCTCATGTGACTGGGAGTTTATAGTCTACCCAAGTGTCAGTTGAGTGATATATTAAAGACCTACTTGATAGACAAAGAAGTTGACCTAGTAGCTCTTAACAGCTGAATTTCAAAGAAAGGAACTCATTTTAAATCTGAGGAATGCTCCCTTCTCTGAAACCAGTTTTTCTCATATAAAATCGCCAGTAAAATAATTTGTCACTCCAAAGCAGAAAACAAAAAACAAATAAATAAAAAAAACAGAAGATCAAATGTCAGATGAGAGAATCTCACTTGAGAACCATTTTTCAGGTAACATAAAAATCAGGACCTCCATTAGAAAGAAAGAGAATTTTATTAACCTGGGGTATGGTGGTTCTTCATCACTCCCAAAATATGTGTATATATCTGTATGTCTGTGTGTATGAATGAACATATTTACATTTGTATAATCTCACTTGAAATCACAGTAACTCCATAAGATAGGGAGTTAGAAAATTAGGAGACTTTGATGACAAGACTCAAAATATTCCAACTTTTTCCTGAACAAAGCTCCAATGAGAATATACATCTTGATGCCTACACCATTGCAGATTCTTTCTAGAGAGACATCTCAGAACACGCTCCTATCCTAAAGGAAGAGAGCCCAAGAGGAGAGGTTAGATCATGATTGTAATAATTTAGTTCCCAAATCTACTCTGGTTAAAAAAAAAATATTCCTGTTTCTCCCCAGTAAGGAAAAGCCACAGCCACTTCTTGTCCTCATGCCTGGTTTCAGCCCAAGACAGTCTTGTAGACATGAATCCTACCAGCAAAGGAATGCAGAAAGACCTTGGATCCCAAAGAATTCAACTTGCTGGTTGGTGATATTTATATCTACCTTGCCCTGCCAATTTATATCACAGCTCTGAATTCTTCCTAACCCTGGTTTCTGTTGTCCAAGTGACCTTTCAATATCCTCTGGGCCTGCTCATCGCCTCCCAGCTCTGACTTACAACACACCTGATTGCAACTACTGGACTCTGGGACATTGTCCCTGAAGCAGATGCTGACCTCTGGATTCTATTTGTTCCTCTGGCCCCCAGAGAAAAATTGGCCTGAGGTTCACTTTGGCCCTTCTTGCCCACAGATCCTCCTAATCTTGTCAGTAGGCCAGGAGCCACACTAGGTCATGGTGCCTGTGCCCAAAGTTCCAACTGTGAGAAAGTCAGACAGGTTAGGAAAAGTTGTTCCAGTGAACTGATAACCTCTCTTTTCTACTCCAGATTTTGATATCTCTAAGTACAATTCCTCCTGAGAATCTGTCACGGGAAAAATATTTGGTACAAAAATTTTCTCAATCATCTCTGTGTTATTAATGAAAATATATAATTTTCTGTTTTTATCTTTAAAAGCTGGATGTGGTAGTGCAAACCTGTAATACAACTACTCAGTAGGCAGAGACAGGAGGATCGTGGTTCAAGGCCAACCTGGGTAAAAAGTCAGGGGGACACTATCTTAGAAACAAGCTGGGATGCTGGTGTATGCCTGTGGTCCCAGTTACTTGGGAGAGATCGGTAGGATTGCTGTCTGAGACCTACTAGAGCAAAACAGGAAATCATGTCTGAAAAACATTTTTAACAAAAGAAAGAAGGAAGGAAGGAGGGAAGGGAGGGAGAGAGGGGAAAGTGGAAGGAGGAGGGGGAAAGGGGGGAGGGAAGAGGAAGGAAGAAAGGAATGAATGAATGAAGGGAGGGAGGGAGGAAGAAAGAAAAAAAGGATAATCTTTCAAATTACTAATTTATATTTAAAGTTATAACCTTAAAATGGGAAGAAAATGCTATTCCTCTTTGTGGCCAGACCATACTCCTTTATTGGTACTAAGAAAACAGAGAAGTACTTAATCCACAAACAAGGTGGATTTAGTATGAACCGCATGAAATCTTACCTTCAACATGTCCCCTGTGCAGTTTCCTTCCAATCTGAGAGGGGCTCTACCATTTCTGTTTTCACTATCTTTCATTTTTTTTATTAAAAACAGTCCTCAAAATTATATATACATCAAGCATCACAAACTTGACTCTGTTCCAACAAGTGAATTATGAATTTGGGCCAAGTGAAGGTCAAGTGATGTTCTGGCATTCTCTGTGAACCAAAGCTTTACAGTAGTTTAAGTGTTAGAATTATCTTATGTATCACAAGGAGACATAGGCAAGATAAAATCAAGCATCTTCAGCCTACAGTTGGTATAATACTAAGGCCATGAGTGCAATTGAATATTAGAAAACAGTCCTGCATCATTTTAAATCCATGTTGTTAATTTGAATGTTGAGTTTGTCGTTTTGTTCTAATTGAGTCTGCAAATTTGTTTTGGATTTGCAGTTGAATAAGGGCCACAAGATTCAAGAATATGTGCCTACTGCTAGTTTTTATATACTTAAGGAACAATTAGAATATGAAATAACTTTAATTTTGTAAAATGAAAAAAGAAATGAGGGGAGACAGGGAGGAAGGGATAAAGACAAGGAGGGAGGGAGAGAGGAAGCAGGAGAGAAGGAAGAAAGGAAAGAAGAAAGGGAGGAAGGAAGGAAGGAGGGAAAAGAAAGGAGGGAGACATGGAGGGAGGCAAGCTCCATTGAGAACCCCTATGACAACGATTTTATGGCCTTAAGAATCCAAGATTCCTAAACCACCTCTCACATTTGAATCTAGCCTACTGTATTGCTTCACAGCTACTCAATGAGACCCATCCTAAGCAAGAAAACTTATTTATTCAACAAATATTCTCAACCCCATTAGGTGCCAGACACTTTGCTTGAGTCTGAGAGATTTGGGTTTTTTATTTACTATAGCTGCCAAGAGGGATAAGGATGAGACCAGGACATTCCCAATATAAAAACATGCATATCTAAGCAAAAATAATTTCATTTATGTAATTGTTCTAAATATTTACAGCCTTTTGAGCTATATGGGAAGGCTGGTAAGGTACTCGAGATTATGCTTTTCTTTAAGTTTAAAATAACTTCATGATTTTATTATATTTTGTTTTATTTGCCATATTAGTGCCAGAAAATGTTTCATCTGCCATATTCCAATTGGCATGCTATTGAACCAACTCCCTTCACAGTTTAACTTCAGAGCTACTCTGGGGAAGCCAGCTAATTTTTAATATTGAACTAAGCAAAACATAATTAGGAAGTCAAATTTCTAAGGGGGAAAAAAATCATACAGAATATTCCCAAGCCAATTTATATGGTTTTGCAACATTCATTGTTTGAGTTTTCCCTCCATCTCTCCTTCACAGTAATCATGAGTTGCCAGTAATTAAATAATCCCAGGTAACTGGCAGCAAGAACCTCTCTTGAGAATTGCTTCCCAGGTTTCTGTAATAAGCTTAGATTTTTATATTCACCATGATTTTTGATACTCCTCTTCCTGTGCTTCAAACTCAAACAGATCTAAGCATTCTCTCCCTTTGATCCAAGAGGAGAAGATTCTGTTTTATATCTATCACTACATCTGGGCTCAACAACTGATTTTGGCATCCTTGACCATTTTATCCTTATCCCTCAAGGAATGAGCCCAGAAATGAAAGGAAATGTGACTGTTGTTGATTCATAGAATATTAGAGGTCAGCAGACACCAAGAGAGAATCTTGTCCAAAGAAGTTCAGTGAGATTGAAAATATTCCTTTGTCTACTTTGAGAAAGACCTTGGTATGCCCTCCATACTGAATATTTATTTCTAAATTTGATTTTTCAAACACTTTTATTGAATCTCTGCTTCATACAAAGCATTGAACTAGCAACTGTATCATTCAAAGAAACATATTTCTTGTGCATGTATTAGGATTTTTCCCAAAAAAACATCATTAATGTTCTTACAGGTGCAATCTTTGATTCCCACCTATCTCAGAAAGAGGATAAGAAAGAAAAGAGAAAATCACTCTGCACTAAATGCTCTGAGATTTTAAATTTCACTCATAGAAGAAGAATTTTGTGTTTAGATCAGGTCAAATATTTACTTTTCTATAAATCAGCAGCTTCCATTTGGACTCATTGGCCATTATGGACCTGATTTACCCCGGGTTTAAATTTAAAGATGCCAAATTGAATTATGTCTTAAGTTTGCCATGCAAGATGGAAGAAAAATGACCACCAACAGTCACTTGGTTTCCACTCAGCTGTTTCTTTTCTTAGCACATTTCTGTCTTACTGGTTTCTTCCCCTCCCCCATGATCACATATCTAGGACATGCACACAGCACAACCTCCAGGGATCATCATAAATACAAGAAGGGAAAAGGAATTTTTTAAAAAGAGGAGTTCAAGTAACAGTTCCAGGAAATCACGATATAAATTAAAATGTAAATGCGGGTCCCTCATTATTTTTTTCTTAATGATACTAATGCCATTGAAATGTAGATTTAAATGTAGATTTACACATACACATTTAGGTATGTGTATATTGTGTGTGTGTGTGTGTGTGTGTTTTGCCTTTTCTCTGGGAAAGTCAAAATGCTCTCATATGTGAATTTAAAATCATGAAATTCCAGTGTAGCAGGAAACAGTATAGGAGGCAGGGTAGAGAAGCACAGTCAGAAAGAGAACTAAATCCAATCTATGTCAGCCATTTAGCAGGTGTGTAGTCCTGGGCAAGACTGTCTCCTTGTCTGCTTCTCAGAATACAGTAGTCAGCACCAAATTGTAGAAGGGAAGTAAAGTGCTATGTTTGGTACATAGCAGACACTTGATAACTGGCGATAGCTTATTACTACCGTTACTTTATGGGGTCCTGGAATGTTAGCTATTAGCTAACTCAAAGTCACTCAGCTCTGTCTGTTCCACATCAAAATAAATGCATGCAATGTGAATGTGCAACAGGTGGCCAGTCAACAGACTGTTTCATCTAAGATGACACTGGGTGACTGTTTTGAAAATTTTTGTCCCAAACAGATTCTTTTCTAAGGCCTATATTATCTTCTCCCTACCCGGTCCTCTTCCTGCATCCCACCCTGCACACACACACACACTCACACACACAAACACACATATTAAACATTTAATTGTCTAGTTGCTTTAGCTTCCTGAAGAGACAGAGACACAGCTATATTTAGATCTGTCCTTCCAACTACCAACCCTTTAAAGGAGCTAAATTGCCTTGCTTTTTACTCCCTACCAAAACTTGATCTCCAGCTTTATAAAAGAAAAGAACCATGGGCCTTCTACAGCAGAGTGTTCTGCAATTGACATGTTGTCTATTGCTTGAGAGGTTTTATATACTGGCACTAATCCTTGTTTCGGTTTCAACCCCTGTAGGGAAATCTGAGTCTTGTACACGAGTTCTTCATTTATTTCTGAGCCAAGATAATTCTAGGATTACCACTTAGAAAATTGGGAGAACAGACTTCTGCACAGTTACCAGGCAGACGGTATTGAAAAAACGGGCATGCAGTCTACCTTTTCTGGTGACAAGATTAGGGATAGGTATTGTGGTTAAATCCCATTAGCAAGAACATTACACTCATTAAGTGAATGTTAGAATGTGAACCGAGAAGCCTGCCACCCCCTTTGCCCAGTCCCCAGGGCTCTCCCCTCTTCCTAATGGCTTGTCCCTTCAATACTGAGGACTCCTAGCCCAGGAAATGCCTCTTGGGAGTAAATCACAGAGCATTGCCATGCCAAGTCATTCCCAAGCCAGAACACACTGCAAAGGACACATGCCATTCTCCAAAAATCTACCAGCACACATTTATAATCTGGCTCTCTCTTATTTCGTGGTGACCTTTAGGGTTCAGAAAGTATCCCTTTGTGTTAAAGCAAACACAAACGATTCTGCAAGCATCGTACAAGAATTTAAAGATTCTATTAATCTGATGTCTTAATTGTTATTGAGAAGAGGAAACAGGAATGCCTTTGTTTCCCCAATGACCACATGCTTCTAAAAAGTGGCCCACAGTGTTGGACTTTGCATCTCGAGTTGCAGGCAGCTCTGTGTATAGTGGAACTAATTCCCACACTGAAAAGAAGGCAGGAAAAGAGCAGAAAGCTGAACAAAATTGAAGTGAGTTGTTTCACAGATCCAAACTGAAGGAGTGTTTTCCCCATACTTTGATTTGTCCTGAAGAGTAGTTTAAAATAAGGATTAATAAATGTGTTTTTCAAGATGAAAGGAGCTAAGTGGCTGGTCAATGGGAAAGAGCACACACACACACACACACACAAACACACACATCTTGCAACAATGAGAAAGAAGTAAAAAGTAAATGCAATTCAATGGTAGCATTCTGTGTGCCTACTATGTGTGGGGCATTAGAATCAGCCTCAGAAAAAGAAGTAAGATCTAGAACCTGTCTACCAGTCATTTCTCTTCTACTAGAAAGAATAAACCAAGTATAGAAATATTTATAGAGCAGGCTGAATACAGTAAATGCTCCAACAGGGAGAAAACATACAGATTAAATTAGAAAGATATATGGAACCAAAAGTAACTGTATGGACTGGGTGGCATTTGAGATGGACTTTAAAAAAACAGCAAAATTTCAACTTTAAAGATAGTTAAATAAGTATTCTGGTTGAAGAAATAAAGACAAGTTAAGATGTGGAGGTAGAAAAATATAGAGTTTGGAGGGAAATGAGTAAGGCAGGCACTCCTAGAGTAGGTTACATCTCCAAAAAACCATGGTAAATTGAAAATGAACATCCTAGCTTAGCTTAGCTTACATTAAACATGCTCTGAATACTTACATTTTTAACCTCTAGTTAAAATCATCTAACACAAGGCCTATTTAATAATAAAGTATTGACTATCTCAAATAATTATTTATTGAATAACTGATTAAAAAAAAACACTGGCAACACAGTGTACTGTAGAGTGTCTGGCTGTTTTCCCTCAATATCATGTGGCTGACAGAGAAGTGACTCGTTGCTGTTGCCCAGGATAACAAGACAGTATGGACTACATAGTGCTAGCCTAAGAAAAGACCAAGTATGCTTTCTGCTGAATGTTATCACTTTTGTGCCATTGCGAAACTGAAAAATTGTAAGATAAACCATCCTCAGTCTGAGACCATCTCTAGTTTGTTTTGAGCATAGTATATTTAGGAATTTGGTGAAAGAGCATAGGAAAAATACATTGTGAATGTCTGGGAAAAAAAAAAAAGAGTGGTTTACACTAAACCCAGGAGAAAACCAGATGCTGAAAGTTTCTCAGTTTGGAAATAATATGATCAGAGATGGTTATCAAGAAAGATAATACAGTAGTAGTATGCAAAGACATGGAAGATTATTTCTGTAGCACAGACCCTGATTAAAGGCAAGATCACTCACTTCTTCATTCAATGGACACTGATTGCATATTTATGGTGTGCCAATCTTGGGACCAGTTTATTCTAGTTCAGAGGCCCAAGTTCAGAGGGCATGAACTATGAGTAAAAGAAGCAGAATCAATAAGACTTGGGCACTTACTGGATGTACAAATGAAGGGAGTATAGAAGTAAGGTGAACTCCAGGTTCGGGTGCCAAAACAGTGGGAGAATGGGGTCGAGAAAGGTTATACATAGACATAGGGAAGTCAGGGAGGAGATGGTGGAAAGGGTAACCAAGGACAAGTTCACAGGTGGAGCGAAACCTTGAGTTGCTGCTGGTGTGGCTACATTAATGCAGGCTCTGCCCTCTCTGCAGAGATACAGCCAGTAGCTGGAAGAGATTCAGGGAAGCAGGCAGAGGAAAGAGAAGGAGGAAAGTCAGAGCTTAGAGCACAATCAGGTCCAAAAAGAGGAGCCTTAGGAGAAAGAGGGGACACCAGCTT
Source organism: Castor canadensis (assembly GCF_047511655.1). Lineage (NCBI taxonomy): Eukaryota > Metazoa > Chordata > Mammalia > Rodentia > Castoridae > Castor > Castor canadensis. Next base: position 33,501,626 of record NC_133404.1, on the reverse strand, counting down.
GAAAGGAGAAGTTTTTGTTTCTTGAATGTTTCAGAAGATACAAAGAGATGAACAGTGAGAAATTTTAATTTTCTAACTATCTCTGATGAAAGTGGAAAAGTACAGAAAATTATCCATTAAGACAGGTTCACAATGTTGGATGTCTATCCATGCAGTCCCACTTTCAACTGGTTGATACGAGGAGTTGGCTAGAATTTTTAAAGTTTTTTCTCCCAGGAGGAGCTACCAGTAGTAGCCTTTATTTTAAATGTGCTGTAGAAATAACTGCCAAATACTAACAGTGCATTTTCCCCGTAGTTCAAACACTGCTCAGAGGTTATAAACCTCACCAGGCTGAGTGTGCATCTTCCCCACTATTTCTAGTTTTGTAAATAAACCAAATTGGTGGATTTTCAATGTCACTCTCTCTCTCTCTCTCTCTCTCTCTCTCTCACACACACACACACACACACACCCCTAAAATTGATAGACATTGTATCTTTCCAAAGCAAAAGTTTTAAATGACAACTATTTAGTATTTGACCTTTAAGTCTTCCCTTCATGAAGGAAAAATGCCAAGCTCTGGGCAGAATAAAAATCACTAAACTTAGTTTGAGACTGGCAGAGGATGTGGTCTGGAATTCACCCAGACAGGCTGGGAGTTGAAAAAAGTTATAATCCAGGTGCCTCACCTCACCTTTCCCCTGGCTGGTTGCTTCCTCCCCCCTCCCCCCCCATTCACTGACGCCTGCGAGCTTATTTACTGAGTCAATTAACAAAAGATAACCTCCCATTGTGCAACCATCAATAAATCAATTGTGTTAATACTATCTTGGAATGTCCCCCACTATTGACTTTCATATTGTTTACATTAGACACTTGAGAAAGCTGAGCCCTTGAGTCTGCTTGTTTCAGCGTTAATGGATTCTAGAGTAGCCATTACTACATATAAGTCTCTTTACAAAATATTGAGGTTTTTCTGAGGTTCACCTGCTTTGCCAACATTGGCAGGGTATTCTCCTCCTGCCCCACAGGATCCCAGCCAGCAGCCCAGAGCTCGATGAAGACTTAGCCAGGAAAGCATTCATGAGCAGTAATGGAACAGTCACTTAAGGCACACCTACTTCTTTGTGATTTGAATAATTGTTTCCACCCACCCCAGCCCCCCACTGTCACCACCCTCCACAATATGGGGAATCAAATTAATCTTCAATTATGTGAAAGAATTTCAGGAACGAGCCCAGCTCAAGTTACCAAGTAACTTGCTGTTGTGAAAAGATTCATATGGAAAGCACCCTAAATACAGGATTTTTCGTGATTCCTCCTCCCTTCCAACAAGGTAAGAGCGGGCTTCCAAACAACAGCATCTCTGCACAGGGTACCCCAAACACTGTGAAGGCTAGCTTTAAATTAAATCAAAGAAAAAAAGAAAAAGGAAAACCTTTCTGCAAGTCATCCAGATATATTAGCCTAGAGCAAATATAATAACCATCATCGTAAAGTTGTGTCTAATGTTTTGCTTTGTGTTCAGTGCTTCCTTTTTAATGACACCAGAAACACCGAAGAGAACAAGTTTTCTCTTAGTAGTGAGACTCAGGCTTCCAGGCCAAGAGAGTTTGCTAAAGCACTAAATGCACAGGATTAAAAAGGAAGGAGGGGAGGGAAAACATCAGCTTGGAACTTCTGAAGTTTCAGATTTCAGAGCTGGCTGCAGACCTGGGCAAAGTTCACTGCACCCTTTTCACGACAAGCTACATACTTTGCAAGTTCCCTCTTGCTTCTTAGAGAGGAAAAAATGTGGCCTCTGAGTTCAGGTTGCTAAGGACCAGCGGAGCCAATTTAACCACGCATTCCTTTCCTAAAAGATAGGCTGGGTTGTTGTTGTTTTTTCGCTGTAAATACCAGAAAGTCTTGATCCTCCCCACTCTAAACAAATACTTTTGGTACAACTTTGAAGTCATCTTTCTTCCACAGTGGGAAACCAGCTATTTCACTCCCTCACCTTCTTCTGCCTAATTCTTGACAAAATGGAATATTATTCTACCGTGTAGCACATCTTCTTATCAGATATTTGGCTCCATTTTTCTCTGATAATGATGAGTATTTAAAATGCACATGAGTACTGGATAATAAAAGAAAGCTCTCATTGTTCTTAGCCTTTTTTTTTTCTTTTCTTTCTTCTTTTTTTTAACCTCATGATATATATGTCTACTTAAGGGTGTTTTGAAGAGGGTGAAGGAAACAGACAGGACTTTGAAAGAAAAAACAGACATTTAATTGGCTGTCTCTTGTAGACCCCTCCATGACCCCGTACTGAATACCTCTAATGGACATGTGTGATCTTGGAGTCTCTACATCGATAAACAAGTTTTATACCTTCAACTTGTTTTCGAAGAATTCTTCATTCTCCTCAAAAAAAGAAATTTTATTTTTCCTTTTAAATGAATGACTAAAGCATTAACATTAGCTTTTACCCCATTTGCAAAGAGTTTCCCAAGTTTATAGACATAATACTTTATTTAAAAGAATTTGGGTGAAGCATGAATTTAGTAGATGTCAGTGTGTCACTTTATATTATAGTTTAAAACCCTTTTTTATATGGAGAGCATTGAAGTGCATTCAAAGTGATATGAATTAAGCACAAGAATTGCAAAAAAAAAAAAAAAACCTAATTAGGAGGCAATCCTCTTTACTCCAAAAAATAATAACTCCCAAGATGTTGTTTATATACAGCCTTGTTAACTCTCATCTTTGGGTAAAATTGGAAAATGGTAAGAATCAACTCAAATCCTTTCATGCTTTAAAAAGCACATGAGACATACGAGAAATCTTTATTAAATGATGAGGGTGGGTATTGGGAACACCCCAATTGTGTTTCTGTTAAAAGGCTGGGAGCCTCCCCCTCACCAAAGTGCTTTATATTTCACCCTTCCTTTTTGGGAATTTCTGAGGTCTACCATCTTCCTCTTTCTCTACCTATCATTTCTTCCCTCCTTTAATTTCTTCTTTGTTTCCATGATGACTTTTTTTTTTTGTTAATCATCTAATGTCAGTCAAGGTCTACTTTGATGCTGCTCTGTGTCTTTATCTGTTCTTCCTGAAATCATATGTCCACATGGACATACAGATGGTTAAATATCTGTTTCAATGCTATGATTTCATAAGTAGGAATTGTTGGAATTATACACAAACTGAGAACAATGTCGTATTTTGAGATTCCAATAACAAAAGATAAAGACATCCCCAAACATGTTTGTTAAAATGAATTCAGTTTGAATATCTGCTATTTATTAATTTTGTCTGAGAATATGCAATATTTTAGGGAGTATTAATTCCAGTTATTGTATATCTGTATTTGGAAATAATACTAAAACTCAACATTTCAGACATGAAGGACAGGCTTGTGTCCTTCTGGGCCTCGTATTATCCAGCATCAGATTCTGCTTACAAACAAAGACTAATGTAGTGTGATAAAAAGAGCACTGTATTGGAATCATAAGGTTCTATCCTATCTGTATCTCAGCTTCCTCATTTGTAAAGTGAAATTGTTGCCATAAACAGTCCCACAGATCTCTTCCAGTGCTATTTTGTGGCTTCATATTGTACTTACTTAGGTATTGTGGCCATCATTTCTGCCAACTAACAGAGAAAAGGAAGATGACAGAATCAAAAACATCAATGACAATGCACAGGCTTGAACCACGCATGACAAATCTATAATCCCTGTACTGGGGCTGCTGAGGCTGGATGCCAGGCTATATAGCGAGATTGTCTCTAAAAATAATAATAATAATAATAAATTTTGAAAAATATCCAGATTTGTATGAACAAATTTTAAAGATGAAGCAAAGCCAACAATATACAACCGGGGGAATAAGGAGGTATAATGGAGATTCTCTCATCGTGGATTCTACCTTAATTCCTCTCTTCCCAATGATACACCAGGTATCATGATTGGGCTTGGAGCACCAGTCATACAAGGTCACATGACACTCAGACACAATCACATAATACTCCCATAACTACTGAGTTATTCTTGCCTAATAAGTGAGTGCATCCCATAGGGTCCATGTATGACACTTTTCATCCGATATATTTCTTTTTTCAAAGCAAAGATCCCTACACCTCCCACTTTTTCATGCAGAGAAAGAATTAAAGTAGCATTACAACTAGACAATGTCCACATTTAGTAAGATACTCTAGGAAGTAAGTCCAAGATCCAAGGTCAAGAGAGGTCAAGTAGAAGCAAAATATTCTTTTACCCTATTATGTGGGCTAGGCTAATATTAACGACTAGAAGTATGGTGCTATTTCTTCTCAGGTTTCAACAACAGTGGAGTCTCAGGGCTGAAGTGTTGAGCACTAACTCCAAAAGAATGTTGATTGTTCAGGCAAGAAAAGTAGATCTTAATAGATCCAGTTCATAAAAAGTAAGAATTCCTTCAATAAAATTCTCACACCTGCTGCTACACTCTGTATTCACAGTGTCTCCCAAAGGCCCCCATGTTAAATGCTGCCCACCAGCTTGTGGTTCTGTTTGGAAATGGTAGAACCTTTAGGAAGTAGAACCTTTAAGAGGTAGAACCTTTACTGAGAGGAAGTTAGATCATTGAGGACAAGACCTTGAAGGAAATATTAGAATGCTGGCCCCTTCCTCTCCTCTCTTTTTGTTTCCTGGTCACCAGGAGGTAAGCAATTTTCTCCACCACACCCTCCTCACCATGAAATACTGTTTTGCTGCAGGCTCAAAGGCAACAGGGATAAGCAACCATGGACTTAGCCCACTAATACCACGAGCCAAAATAAATTTTTGCTCCTTATAAGTTTATTTTCTCAGGTATTTTGTCATAGTGACAGAAAGCTGATTGACATACATGCAGATCTAGTTTCCCAGTGGCAAGAATAATAATAACAGCCACAAGCATGATAAACACTTCTTTTATACTTACTATGAACCAGACATTGTACTAAGCATATTGAATACTGTTGGTGAATCATCCTTATCCCTAGGACTTTGAATACACTCACTTATAGAAACTTTGAAATGCCTCTAGGAAGTAAGTTCTACTATTACTCTTATTTTATGGATGAAGTAATTGACATAGAAAGGAACTAAATAGAGATCCTGAGGTCACACAGCTATACAAAGAAGAGCTGGGGAATTGAACTACACAGGCCGGCTCATTTAACCTTGTGTTACCAATAGGAATAACGGACAGAGACAGGATGAGGAATTAAAGTCCATTTCAACACTACTGTAATTAATGGAAAGATCTCTCCAGTTTTCTGAGCAAAAGCTGCCTCCTTGAGTCTTCATACTGCCCACTAGCCAGGCAGAGAGAATAATAATTATTTCTTCTTCTATCTGATAGTCCTTTATGTAAGAGATTAACAAACTATGGTTTATGGGGCAAATCTGGCCCACCATCTGTTTTCCTATGGGCGGTGAGCTAAGAATGGATACCAAATTTTCAAATGGTTGCAAAAAAACCAAAAGAAGAGACTATTTTGGGACACGTAACAATCATACAAAATTCAAATCTCTGTGTCCATAAATGAAATGTCATTTACATATTATCTATAGCTGTGTTCACTATTCTTCAAGGTCAGAATTAAGTAGATGCAATAAAGACCATATGGCCCCACAGAGCCTAAAATATTTACTCTGTCCCATTACAGAAAATGTTTGCTTACCCCTACTTTATCTAATTACTTGAAGTTCTTATGTTCTTTCCTAAAGTCTCTTTTTTATGGCAAAATATCTCAAGTCCTCCTCTCTTCTCATTATCTCATCATCCTGAAAAGTCTTATGTGACAGTTCATGTGTAATGCATATTCTATTCCTCTTAAAATAGGGCTCAGAACTATATTCATACTATAGAATATTACCCAGCAATAAAAAAGAAAACAACTGTAGTAGAGACCCATACCACCACATATTGTTCTTCCTGTTTTGTTTATGTCTCTGAAATTCTAAAATAGTTTGGATGAATATATGGTGAAAAAATCAGAAAAATGGTTGTTTGGGGAAAATGGAACCAGGATTAGCTGACATAGGCATGAGGGTTGGGCTTTCCCTGGGATAACAGAAACATTCCAGATCTTGACAATTGTTTGGGTGACAGAGATGTACTTATTTACCAAAATCCATCAAAATATACACTGATGATTTCTACATTATATTACATCTGCTTTGGAAACTACGTGTAAATAAATATTACACTGTAGTGAATGATCTACACACTAAAATGTTCAGTGGAATCAATACCTGAGATACTTTGAAATACATCAGAAAATCAAGATCATTGGGTGATTAGATACAGAGATCAACAGATGGCAAGGTCTGTAGTTAAGCAAGATGAGTAAAATGTCCATTGTGGAAAGTAAGTGGTGGGTACATGAACGGTTAGTAATTCTTTCAATTCATACATTTAAGTTTTGTCACAATAAAATTTACTTTCAAAATAACTTTTATGCCCACTATCTTCAACGTAGTAAAGATTCCACAGATTTATGCCTATGTCAAAACTTATTAAATTGCATATTTTACTTTTGTACAGTTGATTGTATGTCAATTATACCTCCGTGAAGCTTTTTATTAGAAAGTGCACTCATATTAAATGGTGGTACTTTCAAAAAAATCTTCATAATGAAGTGGGGAGAAGAGTATGACACAAATATTCTTAATGCAGCACAAAGTGACACCATTATTTCCTTGGCCATTTTTATGTTAGCTTGTTTTTTGGTGGATGTTTGTGTATTTGTAAGTGAGAGGGTCTTGCTATGTAGCCCAGGCTGGTCTTGAACAACTGACCCTTCTGCCTCAGCCTTCCAAGTGTGAGGCCATGTTAGCTTTTAATTTCCTCTAATGTAACTGTTAGATCCTGAAGTGCCCTGCCTTAAACTCACCCAGAAGCACCTTGGGTGTAACCACTGGGTCGAAGAATAAGAGAATGTACTGTGACAGAGCTGTACTCCATGGCAAGAGACCAATTCATTTCCTGTTTAAATTTTACTCCAAAAGGATGTGTAAAATGAAAGGCACAGCAAAATCCCCAGTGAGATGCCTCCACAATATCCACTTGTGGCAACATATAAATTCCACAAGTGAGTTTACACCCTTCTCTCGTGAACATGTAGAAAGACAGGAATGTGTTTGATCATGCCTGATGTCTTGGCCTTTTTAACCACTCTAGCGCTTGTCATGTATTTTATAATAAGGTTCACTACCATTTCACACATAAAATGCTCACCACTTTTACAAACATCAGATGAGTGTGTATGCATGATAAAAATTTGCAAAAGTCCTCCAAATATGCAGTGTAATCGCTGGATTAACTGTTTCTTTTAAGGTCCTCTGTAGTGTGTAATCTGCTTTTATGCAATGCCAATATTATTAGTAGCAATAACACAATCATGCTTCAAGTATTTGAAGGCCAATTAGCTGGAAAGTTCTGTTTTCTGAATGGAAGCTAAGAACTGAGGAAGTAAGCAAAGAAAATCCTGAGAGCAGTCAAAATAGCTGTGAAAGCTTTAGGGCGCCAGGCTCGCACATTTACTCATGAAGAATCTTAACAACTAACACTTAAAATCCTATGACACTTAAGCAGAATTTTAACAAGTCAGGATTCTCAGTTCATATGCTAAGAGAAGAGGCATATAGAACGACCAGTGAAAACAACAAGATTCAGAAGAATTAGCAGCCACCATTCCAAACCCAAAAATACTGTAATTAGGGAAGATCGGTTGTAAGGACAAAAAAAAAAAAACAAAAAACGCCCACCAGTGCCACTATTCCATGTCCTAGAAAGGCCCATGTGTTAAAGGTTTGGTCTAGCTGTGTGCTATTGGATGTTAGTAGAACCTCTAAGAGATGGGGATTAATGGAGAGAGGATAGGTCACTGGGGGTGTGCCCTTGAAAGAATTGTGGGAACACAACCTCTTCCTCTCTCTCTCTTTTTTTTTTTTGTGGGTTGGCTGCCATAAAATGAATATTCTTCCCCATGCATTCCCATTCCATGAGGTACTTCCCCATGCAGTACCATGGTGTACTGTCCTGCCACAGGTCCAAAGGCAACTAGACCAAGTCACCATGGACTGCAACCTCTGACCATGACCCAAAACAAACCACTACTCCTTTCAAGTTGGTTTTCTCAGGTGTTTTGTCATCATAACAAAAAAGTGACTATCACAGCCACCAAGATAGCATTTTACAAAATACTTTCCTAAAATCATCGTTCCACAAAATTATTACAAATGGTCCTTAAAAATAAAAAGAAAAGGTGCCAAAATGGTGGTGCATATCTGTAATCCCAGCACTCACAAGGCTGAAACAGGAGAATTGTGAGTTTGAAGCCATCTAGGGATAAAGGAAAATTTCTAGGGCAGCCTAGAACATAGAGTGAAACCCTGTCTCAATAAGTAAGTAAATGATAGATGATAGATAGATAGATAGATAGATAAAAGATAGGCAGAGGGTCTGTTAGCAAATTATTTTTTTAGTAAATATTGCTCTAATAGCTCAAAGGCCAACATTTCTATGATGATTCTAGCAAATTCTAAAAAACAGTACTGGTTTTCTTGTTCTTCCTTTTTCTCATCCCACTATTTTTTCTTTTATTTTGACTAGAACTTACAGATACTGTTTTATTTTCTGATAACAATTATGCTCATCAGTCTTCCGGAATCTTCCAATCTGGGTGTGGCTCTGACTTCTCCCACACCCTTCCTTGGACAGATGTTTCCTGCCCCCAACTTTATATCCTCTTGTTTTGTTCAAATTCCAGGCCACATTTCCACTTTGAGGACAACTTCCCAGTCATACGTTTGGTCACTTTCCCTCAATTTTCACTTCCTACTTTCTTTTCCCACGTCTTTCTTCTCCAACTTGTGTGCCAGGCATTCTTTGCCTGGACCCCATTTTTCGTCCTTCCTGCATTTCTTCCTCATCTCACAACTTTACAATTTTTAGTGTTTTCTCTATCACGTTTGCTTCATATCTTGAATCGCAGTTACCTCTCCTCTTCTGCCAAATCTAATGCTTAAACTGAGACCTACATGAAAATCTCCATTCTCTTCCCATCTGTACAATATCTACTATTTTATCTTCAACATGCATTTCTCCTAAGTGGAACTACCAGCTACAAGGGGAAAGGATATCGTCCTATCCTCTTCTCAGTCAACCTGAGTTTGGGATTAACGGGCACTCTGATCAGAGAATATCCACTACCTTGGCAGAACTGGATTTCAGGCAAGCAGAGCAGTGTCACATCTTGAATTGTACCTCTTCTGCACTTGGCTCAGTTACTTCATTTCTCTGAATCTCAGTTTCCACATCTATAAAATGGCAGTAATATTTTTCCTCATTTTTCTCACAGGGTGAGAGGAACCACTGCAAGTTCTTTACCAATTTTAGAGTGACACTTGAAAACTTTGTTCCTATTGAAGTCCTGGGAGTACAGCTTCATTCTCTCCTAAATTCTTAATTTTTCCTGGCCCTAAAGGTATTTGGTTACTCTTCACACACCTCCACCAATTCCCCTAGTTCAATCAGATCACAGACTTGTCAGTGGGAGCCTGCTAGCAAAATATGACTTCCAGCTTCCAAGGGCCTGACTTCATCATTTACTAGGAGTAGGAAACTTAACCTTTATTTCCTCAGCTTTCTCATCCTCAAAATGGGGGTGTTGGTAAGCAAGGTCACAACAGAGGGTGCTTGTCATGACTAGGAGAGCCACATCACAGTGGCTATACCTGACCTCCACCTGCCTCCTATCTGCTTTGGCTCCTCCATCCTCCATTTCTTCCTGTTGTCTCCCTTCTTCTGTCACCACAGTGGCAGTGGGAGCTGGTGCTCCCTGCACATGCAGAAAAATCTTAGGGGAAAAGTTCAGACTTTGAAACCTCCTGAGGCCTGGCCCTCCCTCAGATGCTGTCTTTGTGACTCCTTGCTCCTCCTTCTCCTCCTCCAGATTCTTCCCTGGCAGACTCCACATGTTTCCACTGTCTTCCTGATTACTAAGTATGTCTGTGTGGCAGGATAATTTACTGATATATTAATTTGGGTTTTTAATCTCATTCTACAAAGGAAGCCAGGCCTCCCTGTGCCCTGCCTCAGGGGAAGTTTGTTTTAAAAGGCCAAAACCAAGACACCTGGCTTTTGTTTCCCCAAAACCCAAACTCTGGGAGGAGATATGCCAGCCAGGGAAAAAGAGGACAGAAGCTCCGGTCCCTGAAAGAGCATAGAGAGAAGGGTTACAAAGGAGAGAGAGGTTTAATTGAGGCAAGAGTGGTGGTGGGGGAGGGAGGACAGCAAGAAGACCAGACTGCCAGCAAGCACTTGAACTCCAGCCCATGACAGTTCCTTGGGGAAGTGACCGTGCCTCCTTGATGCACGGTGAGTGAGTTAAGACTACAGGACCTTGGGCCCAGGCCCCAGACTCAACAAATGTTCCACAGCAGAGCCACAGAGAAAGGGTGGCTCAGGCAGATGAGGATGGTGGCAAGGAAAACCATCAATCCTAACATTACCATCTGCCGCCTGCTCAGAATGTACCAAGATCCATGCAAGGATCAGAAGTGTTTCTCCTCAAGACAAACCCAGAACCCCATGAACACTGAGGAGAAACTGAGCCATGCAGAAGCAACGTGCCCAAGATCACACAACCAGGATGTGGTGAAGTCAGACAGAAATATTGAAAGAAGCCTTTTACAATTTATTGCGAGATGTTTGGAATGAAATACTGCATTGACCAAAATATAACACTCAATCTGAAAATGGTGAAGGTTCTGGAAAGACTGAGTCTTTCCAGATGTCGCCGACTGTGACTGATACACAACTGTATTCTGAAAATGGAAATACCATCTTCTGCCAGGTGACACAGAGGAAGAGGTGGCCTGGATATAAGTTTCCTTTGCAGTTCTCTGGCTTCTCTGAGTTACCCTGTGAACATCAGCTGATCTTGCTGAGTTTTGCTTTACTCATCCCTAAAATGGGTATAAGGGAATCACCAAGAACAATAGTCAGAATCATTGAGTGACTGATGGCCTGTTCATTGGTAACTCGGATTCTGTGTTTAGGCACACAGCACGCCCAGCCTCCCTGGTTGCTTTATTGACTATCTCTGCAGGTTAGACGCTGCTGGAGGCCAGGGCAGCTTTCTTGCCCTCAAGATATCCACAGCCTAGCTGGAAGGGAGCCGCATGAGGGAATCTTTCATTGCTGCAGATGGAAGAATCCTGTAGACCACAGAGGTCCAGGGCGTGAGCCCCAGTCATGCTGCAGGGTAGGAATGAGAGTCGTTTTCTTGCAGAAGTTAATAGCCAAGTCTCTTCAAACAACAATGACCTCTACCTCACCATTGGGAAAGAACTGGGGCCTCTCTTACTCTCTTTCCACCCCTCAAGAGTGGCTGCTAGGCCCAAGCAAACTCCCTACACCGCCCCAGCAGTAAATTTGAGAGTTCTGAGCTATGCATAACTTGCATCATTCTGGGCCAAGCACCAAGGCAGCAATGAAGCCAAGAGAGTTCAGAGCTGCCGGCACATTCCATAAACCCAAATTTCCAGGGTTGCCTGGGATAAGACGTGCAAAGGAAATTTTCCATGTGTCAATTAAGCTCATTGACCATGGGACATGAAAAGGAAATGTAAATGTGGGATTCTGATTGGCAAAGTTCAAAAGCCTGTGATTGTGATACCCAGATAGAGATCTGCAAGCTATTAACAGTATGTACTTGACTTCCAAAATCCAGAGGCTGTGAAGAAACTCCTGCTTGGCACATCAGAGGGGGAAAACATACAGCACTGAATAGCAGCTTTGGGAAAATACTTTGTTCCCAAAGCAAAACTGCACATTCAATGAGATTAAGAAGCAACTCAACTATTTGACTTCCCTGTAATTCCAAATTCCCCAAATAGATGTTCACTTTTAAAGAAAATGATGTGCAATTTAACTGTTCTTTTTTTTTTTCTTCCCTAGATGCACTTGACTGACATGAACTTGCCATATCAACCTTGACTGGAAATTGCTTTTCAGTTCAGATCATGGTAAACTTAGCATAAAATCCCAGCCCCTGTATTTCCATGGCAAGAGTGTATTTTGCAGCTAGCACAATGATTGAGTCCACTTGTCTGTTCTAGCACACGAAAGGATCTACCTAAGTCAGCAAAACCCACGTCTAGCCCATATATTTATTTATTGCCAAATTCACAGGGAAAGACAGCTGAGTTATCATTTAGCAGAGAAAACCCGCGAGGCAGTTATCCGTGTGAAGTACAGCAGAGCCACAGACACTGAGACAGACTGGAAGTAAGCATGTTGCACACACAATCTACACAAATCATCTCACCAGAGAGGCAACTGGAGCTGAAAGAGTGATCCAGGGAACAAGAGCCAGTTCTAGAACATGATCTACTCCCCAGCCCGCCATCCCAACCCTGAAAGATCACAAATACAATCATTTGTGACAGATTGTTCCCCTGGTCTTCCGCCTTAAATTCTACATGATAAATTCAACACAAAGTGACAGTCACGGCAAGTGTTCAGAGCTCTACCAAAAAACCAAAAACTAATTTTACTTAAGTTAGGACTCAATGAACGAGAAAATGTGAATGTATATTTAGGGCATATTTCAAAACTTTAATCTATATGGAAGCCAGAATGATTACTTACGGTCAGGGTGATAGTTATATTTTAAGACATCTCACTGAAGAACCATTGTGAGACTTTAAAATTGTATGTTATGTAAAGATGATAATACTTCAGTGTGTGCTTCTCTGTGACAGCATGTAAATGGGACAAGAAAAAGAAAAATGACTGCTTTTCTTATCCAAGCCATAGCCAAGTGTCCTGGGGTTCATTTCCAAGAAACAGCTCTTCTTCCTTTTTTATTTTTTGGGGATGAAAAAATGTCTTGGGTTGCTGTTGTCTGTTTAAATTAGGCAAATGCAATTAAGAAGAGTCAAATACACACAGCCTCCAATGATAGGTAACATTAAGGTCAACAGTTGCAGCCTTAATCCAGCCGCTGCTTAATCTCGATTTTAGCCATTACAACTATGTGGAATGGAAATGCCTTGCTAGTGTTGGGTTAATGTGGGCTGACTGAGTAACTAGAGATAAAGCCTGCAGGCTTGTGTGAATGGCAAGTGCTTAACAGCAACATCCCTTCCTTATTTTTCTCCCCACCTAAACCCAATAGCAAAAAGTACTTTTTTTTTTCTTGCCAGTTGTGGGAGTGTTTTTGTTAACACCCCAGGAATCCTTGCACTGGCCATGTATGTACATCTCTTGCTCATTCCAAACAGGAAAGTACTATGTTATTAATCCTCTGAAAACAATAGCTCCTGCCTTCCTTTTTGAATATGTAAAGGTTATATTTGCATTGTTTGATATTATTTTACTTTCTTAAGGAGTTGTTTCAAGGACTCAGTAGATAGGAAGAAAACCATTTCGCCTATGAAAAAGGAAAAGAGAAAGGTGACATTTACAGCCAGGAGCTAGGTACAGAATTACAAGGTCATCAATCAGTAAACAGATATTAATGGTTAGCCCGATTACTGGTACATAAACAGGTCACATTAATAATTAACACCAGGAAAACCCAGCACTTTCAACCAAGCTCAGGAAAGTGGGTGACCACAGAGAAAACCCCAAAAGAAGACTAGAAAAACTCAGCAGTGATTTCTAGTTGACAGAGAGTAGGAAACTCCCTTTTCTCATATTTTCACCCAAAAAAAAATTGAGATGGCTTTGATAAATGATACTTAGCCTAACACTTCAGGGTCCCTTGATTTCTTTCCATAGCAATGTATAAATATTGCGCAGGAAATTTATCACTAACCTACTAAGTCTTTCTTAAAATATCACCTTTCTCATTTTGTTGTTATTCCTGTGCAGACTTCCGAGCTGACAGGGTTGCATTTTACACACACTGATTGGCTTTCACTCCAGTTTGTTAATTAGGAAAAGTCAAATGTGGATCTGTGGACATAAAGGCAAAAGCTTAGAGGTCAGGCAGGGAAATAGGTCAGTGAGTCTGTCCCCCAGGGACTGTAAGGAATGGGGAAAAAACGTGCCTGAGCCCACAGAGCCCTGAGTGGGGAGCCCTGTCCTCAGATCTTTTTTAAGGAAGCCAGTTTATATGTGAAATCTCACAACTCATGTAAACAGCACACATCTAACACAGACCACCCCAGGTCAATTAAAAATCTCTTGTTTACAGTATAAATGAACAAATAAACAAACAAAAATCCCCAACAGTTTGCAAGAAAAAGCAGTCTTAGCTTTAAAATTTATTATAGGGTTTTTTTTTCTGCTTTAAATACATCCTTAGAGTTCTTTAGAAGAATGTTTTCAAAAGCAAACGGACCACATACTTACTAGACAACTGAAATATCAGTGAAGACTGAATATTGATCTTCAGAACGTGAGAATAAAACACCCCAGAATAGATACTTTTATACATGTGACCTAGTGGCTTACAGATGAATGGGTAGCACTGCTTTCAAATATAAAGAAGCCAATTTTTAAAATAAATGTATAGTTCGACTATCAGGCCCACAGGAGATATTGTGACATACCTAAACTGAGAATCAAATTATTTAAGGTTGGTTATACTAATCAACTGTCAAGGTGGACTATAAAACCAGAGTAGCCCAAAGCAGCAAATGAGATGGGTTTGAGAGGAGGTAGGAAGAAATAAGACTCAAGGCTTGCTTACTAGTTAAATGTGGACTAGAATTTGACATATATGAATAACAGAAGGGGTACAGGATTTGTTTCTGAACCTGCCATTGAGATACAAGCATTGGTCTAAGGGTCTCATGATCTGTTCTGTCTATACTTCTCCACAGCCACATCCCCACCACATGGATTTTTGTCATGATGGACAAGAGAGAAGTCCAACAAGATGGGCCCTCAGATCTGTTCCCACATCATCCTTACTCTTGATGCAGCAACTCCTTATACATCTTGTAAAGTTCAGCTAGGTCTCTTCTCCCAGACAGACTCACTTTAGTCCTCACCAAGTGACCAAAGGCTCTCTCCTTTATGTCTCCTCAGACACCCCTGCCAATCTCTAGCTCACAACCATTCTTGACTACAACCACGGCTTTGTATGTCATCTTCCCACAGGCCCCAAATTCCTTGTGGAACACAGAGGCTACTATTTTCATCTTTGAACTGCATTTCCTATTGCTGTAGCAGAATTCCTGAGACTGGGTAATTTATAAAAAACATAGGCTTGTTTGGGCTCATGTTTCTGGAGAGTAGTAAGACCCAGGTCAGAAGGACACATCTGGTGAAGGTCCATGATGCTTCATTCATGGCAGAGTGCAGAAGGACAAGTGAGTTGTATGGAAGAGAGAAAATGGGACTGGACTCCCACGACAGCTAACCCATTACTGTGAGAAAATTGTTAATCTGTTCATGAGTGCTCCATCCCCATGAACCAAACACCTCCGAACACTGCCTCCACGGAGACCAAAAAAATCAAGATTTTTGGTGGGGACAAACCATATTTAAATCATAGCACCATGTGCTTGAAAAACAGCATATAAATGATGAAAGAGTTGAAAGAGTGATAAAGGAGTGAGCAGTTGCTCCTCACTCCCCTCACCAAAGCTGCCTTCGCTGCTCATCTTTGTCTAATTCTATCAAAATCTCTGGTCTACTGTCTTTGGTTTGATTTGTGCATGAGCAGGGCTCTGCCTCTAGTCTCAATATTACCAGACTTAGCACAATACCTACCCCAGAGCAAATGCTCAGTAAATGGTTAAAATATTAACAATGGACTTGCAAACACCATGGTAATTTCATTCATTCAAATTGTACTGGGCATCATTAAATATGAAAGAAAAAGAGGAAATAGAAATTATTGATAAGCTATCATCTACTCAGCATCTTATATAAGTGATCTTATTTATTTCATATGTAATTCCTTGTAACCCTGTGAAGCAGCTAACATAATCCTGATTTCACATGGAAGGAATTTTGAGTTAAGTATCATAACATAGGATACACAGGTCATCATGGATGCAGTCAACACTCTAACCAGCACACCATACCTGCCTCCCCATATGGGACCCTATCTCCAAGAAGTCAAATGTCTCCAGCACAGCTGACATCACAGAATCAATGACTTTGAGAAGTAACCAAAACTCAGGATGAGTCTAGTCTAACCCTCAGAACTCAGATGTGGAAACTGAAGTTCAAAGGAAGGAACATGATCAAAACCAGAGACAATTAATAAAAAAAGTATGTTTGTAAAAATGACCGGTAGTAAAATCTCTTACTGTTCAAGATAGCTAAGATAAGGAATCAATAAAGAATAAATAAAGAAAGGGTGGCATATACAGCCAGGACAATATTACTCAGCTATTAGAATAATGAAGTCCTCCTGTGATAGATGGAACTGGAGAACATTATATTACATGGAATAAGCAGGTACAGAAATTGAAACAGCACATGAGCTAGCTCATGTGGACTCTGAGGAAGTGGATCTCATAGAAGTAGAGGGTAGAATAGTGGTTACCACAGGCTAGGAAGGGAAAAAGGGGAGAGAGGGAGAGAAGATGGCTAATGAGTGTCATTGGATAAGAGAAATAACTTCTAACATTCAACATCACAGCAGGATAGCTATGTTTTAGTCAGCTTTCCATCAGTATCACAAAACACCTGAAATAATTAACTTACAAAGAAAAAAGGCTGATTTTGAGTCACAGTTTTAGAGGGTCCAGACTGTGATCAGTCAGACCCATTGCTTTTAGGTCTCTGATGGCTGTGCTAGACTGAAACAGCAAGGACTGCATGGGGAAGAAAATGGCTCACCTCATGGCCAGGAAACTAAAGAGAAAAGGGAAGGGACCAGTCTTTCAAGGACACTCCCCCAATAACTTGAGGACCTCCCACTAAGGCCCACCTTTTAAAGGTTCCACCACCTCCCAAAAGCACCACCCTGAGGACCAAGCGTTCAGCACGTGGGCCTTAGGGGGACATTGAACACTCACACTATAGTACTGTAGTTGACAACAATTAATTATGACAATTTTGAATGTCTCCAAACACAAAGGAGTGGATAAATGTTAGAGGTGATGGATATACCTCTTAGTATGATCTACTTACTGTACACTGCATACAGGTATCAAAATATCACAGTGCAATCCACAAATATGCACAATTGTCATCAATTAAAGCATCTTTTAAAAGGCTTATGCTTCACATTTGCAAGTTTTGGCATATTTATATTTCATCCTTATTAAATTCATAAGGATATTTTATAGTTCATAAATTTAAAAAATAATTATACTTTGTCTTATCTAAACCTTTACGAAGATAACATATATATTCGAGTTCACATGGAATTATATCTTACATAGCTAGGCAAAGTTTCTCTTTCCTCACAAAATACCAATGACCCCTCTCTCTTAGACAACAGGCTAAGACTATTGACTGAAACACTGGCAGAGAACTCAGAACTCCACAGAGAAAAACCTCATAAACAAAAATTAAAATAATAATGAAATGCCAGAAAAGAGCAAAGGCATGTGCTCTTTTAAGAATCTAAGGAAAGAATAAAATAAAACAAACCCTCTGTGAAAAATCGCTTTGGTCATCTTTCAAGCTTCCCCAAATTTCCAATGACTCTGTTATTAGCGATTCTTAATGCATGAGGTAGTCATTTAAAGAATAAATCTTTCAGTAATTCAAAACAAGGACTCTTCAGTAAATAGTTGGAATTAAGGGGGGTAGTTAGAGTCATCTGGTTTCCATTAGGATGATAAAATAGTTCACTTGAAACCTTTTACAATACTCTTTGTTACAGGGAGGTGTCTGAACATCTCCTCTCCATCACCAGCCATTTGACACGACATAAAAAGCTCAAAAGGCATGTTAGACTTCTTAATCAAAAACTAATTGTAATAGATATTGGGGAGTGTTAACACGGTGACCGCTAGGCTGTAGCTGTGGTGTGGAAGCGCAGTGAACATTAAACACAACCCTGGATTGATAGGGCTTATCTCAATTTCAGAGCTAAGTGCTAAGTCCTACAGGCTGGTATCTCCTTGCTATAGCTTTGTACCACTTTGGGAGTTAATTGCCCCATAAGGCTTCATCTTCTTAATGAAATTTATAACATTGTCAGAGAATTTAGAAGACACTGAGGTAGTTTAGGAGACTTTACAGAAAACAGAGACATAAACAGAGGGGAAAAGAAAATACATAGTCAGAGCTTAATGCATGGCAGTCTGAAAGAACTATGAAAAGCTCCCCCTTCTCCCCCCTTCCTTTTTTCTCCCTCCCCCCACCAGGGACAGGGAGCATTTGCAGCACATTAACTCTTTCAAGCCTATAATGGAATATTCACTGAGGTCACGCTAATGGAAAGGTAATCACTGGTATCACAGAGCCAGTGGTAGACATTGAATAAGTACTTAACAAGCAGACTTGCAAGACTAGAACTGCCAGCAAAGGCTGGATGAGGTCTTTGTTGTGTGGCTTCTGTCTGCAGCAGTGTCTATAATATGGTCTGTGCTCTGGAAGTGTTTTCTGAATGAATGGTGGCTAAATAAAAGATCTTATTGCACAGAATATAGTACTTTATAACTTTCAGAGTACTTTCATGTTTGGTTCCCACCACTATCCGCTTGACAAACCTAAGGATTCTTTAATGACTGATCCTGCTCTCAGATGGCACATTGAGCTCTCATTCCAATCTTGGCTTCAGATGGTCTAGAAAGATACCCTAGAGGTTCTATGACCATACTGCCCTGAATGTGCTTCACCTTGGAAGCTAAGGAGGGTTAGGCCTGGTTAGTACGTGGATGGGAGATGTCCCAAGGGTAACCATCATGTTTGAAATGAAAACTGGCTAAGGAGTATTTTATTTTTTTATTTTATTCTAATTTTTTATTATTGTCATACTGGGGTACAATGTGACATTTACAAACATTCTTCAAATATGTCGTAGTTGAATTTACCTCTCCCCATCTCTCATCATTCTCCTTTATCCATACTCCCCGCCCAACTTCCCCCCACCCCTTTCCTGGAATAGTTTCAGTAATCTCATTTTCCATTTACATATGTGTGAACATAAGAATCCCTTTGGGCTTAGAACTTTTAAAAAAATCCTCAAAAGTTAAAGCCTAAAGGGAATTCTAGATCATGGTTTAGATCTTGGAACAGAAAAAAAAAATTAGAAGGAAAACTGGTGAAATCCAACAAAATATGGAATTTAATGGATAGTATTATACCTAATTTCCTGGTATCATGGTTATATAAGAGGTTAGCCCTAGGGCAAGCTGGGTGAGGGGTGCACTGGAATTCTCTATACCACTTTGAGTCTTCTGTAACTTTAAAATTCTTTTAAATTAGAAAACTTCTGAATATAACTAATGTATTTTTAAAATGATAAGTATATTAGTGTGTCAGACTGCTATTCATATAATTCTAAGTGAATATTAGCAGAGAAAAGCCAGGTGTAATTTTTCTTTTTTGGTTGTACTAGAGTTTGAATGCAGGGCCTCATGCTTACTAAGCAGGTGCTCTACCATTTGAGCCACTCCACCAGCCCATAATTTTTCAACTAATTGTCAACTAGTTAGAAAAACCACTTGCGAGTCAGTAAAGGCATCATAATTTCTCATTCCATTTTATATGTCCTTATGTTTTATATTCTGCTTTTACTTTGTTTTATCCTAATAAGGGGGCACTTTTTTTTCTACTTAAGACATATAAGAAGTGAAATCTTTGCCACTGTTTTCCTATTTATAAAGCTATTAATATTTTACTTTTTAATAAATGAATTATTTTTAAGACAGGTAAAGAGCACACAAAGTATAAACAGAAAGGCTGATTCTGACTATAAAGTTTGAAGTCTTATCTTCTCCCACTTCTTCAACTACTTTCTCTCTGCAGATAATTTTGAAATTCAATTTTCTGACTTGGACATCTGTCCAAATTTCAATATGAATATCTACATGACCAGTCCACACGAAGAACCTGACATAATCTCAAAATGTTTTCCCTTTTAGTTACTCTGCTGCATTCCAGCCATGGCTAAAGGCTATAGACTCATCTTTCGCCTTCTTCCCCACCCTCACCCATCCTCCTGTCTGCTGAAATTCTTCAATGTCCTTCAAGTAGGGGACTCCAGACCCACCCCCATTTTCCAGCTCTCCTTCCTATCTGCCTTTACCCTCCACAACTTCAAATGTAGTTCCATAAAACACTATTTGAATCTCTGTGTTTTTATTTATTGCATTTTCTACTAGCAATTCATCCATGTGGCAAATCCTTCCAGTATACTTTCTAGTGTCAGAAAATAGGGGCTGTGATTATTTATCCTCATACCCTCAGAGTTATTCCTTCGAAACCATTTGAGCATAGATCTACGGAAAAGAAAATATCTTTTAAAAATATTACCATGACCCCAAAGATGTCATTCTATAAATTGAAAGACTGGTTTGACTGCTTTAAAAGTGACCAAAATACCAATGATCAATATATGGTAGAGAGTTTATTTCTCAGTGACATGAAAGTGATTCAGAAAGCTCTGCACCTCAGTTGGCCCAGCAAACCAACCTTCTAGAGTGTTGCTCTTGACGTCTGTTAAAAGATGTCTCAGTGCCCCCATATGAACGTTGCTGGCTGCCTAAAAGGGGAAAGAGGAAGTAGAGGGCTGGTAATGTTCTGTTGAGTGCACAGTAAAGCAGCTTCACAACATCTCATTTTTAAATTGAAGCCATACTGAAGTCCAGGGAGGTTGGCCTTATACAGAAGAAAATTTATTTTATCTTACAGAATTAATCTACTTAGATATTTATTTTTCAGTCTTCTATAAACCATAATATTTTTATGACAGCATTATTGAAATAAAATTTACATACCATAAAATAAACCCTTTAAATGTGCAATTTGGTGGGCTTTAGTATGGTCACAGAATTACACAATCGTCACCATTATTTAATTTCAGAAAATTTTCATTGCCCCAAGAAGAAATCCTGTGCCCATTAACAGTCACTCCCTGTTCTTTCCTTCCCCAACTGATGGCAATGACTAATCTATTTTCTGTCTCTGTGGATTTGCCTGTTCTGGACACATATAAATATGATTATTTAATATGTGATCTTAGGTGCCTGCCTTCTTTCACCTAATATTTAATGTTTCCAAGTTTCATCTGTGTTGTAGCATGAATTAATACCTCATTTGCTTTTATTGCCAAATAATATCCATTGTGTGGACATGTCATGTGTTGTTCATAAAAATCATTAGCTAATGGATGTTTGAGTTGTTTTCACTTTTTAGCTATTTAAACAGTGCAGCTAAAAATATTTTTTAAGAAGATTTTACATGGAGGTATGTTTTCAGTTCTCCTGGGAATACACCTAAGTTTGAAATTGTTGTATTGTATGGAAACTCTATGTTTAACACTTCGAGAAACTCTTTTCCAAAGTGACCGCAGCATTACTGTGCCACCAACAATGCAGGAGGGTTCCAATTTCTATGCATACTCACGAATACTCGTTCTTGTTCATTTTCTTTTATTTTAGCCATCAGAGAAGGGTATGCTGTGAAATCTCACTGTGGTCTTGCTTTGCATTTTCCTGAAGACTACTGACATAGAGCGTTGGCTGTTTATATATTTTCTTCAGAGAAAAATGTCTAAGCCTTTGACCCTTTTAAAGCAGATATTTGTCTTTTTATTGTACAACTGAAAGAGTACAGCTCATATTCTGAATACAAGTTTCTTATTGGTCACATGATTTGAAAATATTTTCTTCCATTCTGTGACTTGTGTTTTTACGATTTTTTTGTTGGTTTATTTGGTTTTTTTTGGTTTTTGGTGGTATTAGAGTTTGAACACCAAGCTTCATGCTTGCAAGACAGTTGTTTTATCTCTTGAGCCACACCTCCAGCTCTTTTTGTCCTGGTTACTTTGGAGATAGGGTCTTACTTTTTCCCAGGCCAGTCTGGACCAGGACTCTCCTATTTTAGGCATTCTGTCATTGCTAGGATGACGGGCACATGCCACCACACCCAGCTTTTTCCCCTTTGAGGTAAGGTCTTGCAAATTTTTTGCCCAGGCTATTTTATAGAATCTCAATCCTCCTGATTTCAACCTCCCACATAGTTGGGGATGCCAGGCACATACGACTGTGCCTAGCCATTGTTTGAGATGGGGTCTCAGAGACTCTCTGCCTGGGCTGGCTTCCAACCATCCAGTGGATCTTAGCCTCCCAGGCAGCTAGGATTGTATGTGTGGGTCACCAGAAACCCCTTGTTCTCACTTTCTTCATGGTGATATGCTTCACATAAAAGTTTCTTGTGAACTTTAATAAGGTCAAAAGTACCTATTTGTTCTTCTGTTGCTTTTAGTTTAGGTGTCACAAATAGGAAACTATCACCTAATTGAATTTCACCTATTACATTTAGTTCTATGATTCAGTTTCAGGTTATTTTTGAACAAGACATGCATTGGAGGTGGGGTTACCTTTATCCTTTTGCAAGTGGACATCCAGTTGTCTCAGCACCAAATTTTGAGAAGATTGTGTTTTCCACCATTTCCTTGTCTTGCAACCTTGTCAAATTGTCTGTATGCGCAATGGTTTGTGTCTAGAGTTTCAGTTCTGTTCCATCTAAATATTTGTCTTTGTGCCAAAACCACTCCGTCTCGATTACTATACCTTTATATTTAAGTTTTCAAACTGGGAAATGTGAGTTTTCCAACTTTGCTCTTTTTCAAGATTCTTTTCTTTTGGCTATTCTGTGTCCCTTGCATTTCCAATTAAATTTTAGGATAGATTGTTAAATAATGTAAGGGGAAAAATCAGCTAAGATTTATTCCAGAAATTCACTGAATCATAGATCATTTTGGAGCATATTGCCATCAAAATAATAATAAGTCTTCTAATTCATGAACACAGGATTTCTTCTCAATTATATAGGTCTCCAACTTCTTTCAATGGTGTTCAGTAGTTTTCAGTAAATCTTGTACTTATTTTGTTAAATTTATTCCTAAATATTTAAATTTTTGGTGCTATTAAAATAGAGTTGTTTACTTATTTTCATTTTCAGATTGTTCATAGAGAAATAGAAGTAGTTTTTATATATTGATATTATATCTGCAACCTTGCTAAACTCACCCAATAAATTTTTAATGATTCATTAAGATTTTCAATGAATCATTTCATCTTTAAGTAGAAATAGTTTTATTTATTCCTTTCCCATCTGGCTATATATATATATATATTTATTTATAATTGTAATGTCTTCCTGATGGATTGATACTTCTGTTATTCTAAAATGTTCTTCTTTGTCTTTAGTAGCAATTTTTGTCTTAAAGTCTGTTTCATTGGATGTAATAGAGTCACTGCAGCTCATTTTTGATTTGCCTGGTATGTTTTTTTCATCTTTTTTACTTTTGATCAATTTGCATCCTTGAGTCTTAAATATGTGTTTTGTAGACAGCATAAAGTTGGATCACAATTTTTAATCTATTTTATCAGTCTCTGCCATTTGATTAGAGCTGTTAATATGCTTATATTAAGTAATTATTGGTAAGGTTGGGTTTATACCTGCCATTTTTGCTATATGCTTTTATGTTTTCTATGCAGATTTTGTGTCTCTTTTTCTGTTTATCACGTCATCAGCCTCACCAACATCTCCTTCCTTTGCAGTGTGGTAAATAGAATTTTTCTTTTTTTTATGAATGGTTTTTTCAAGATAGGGTCTCTTGGACGATGTGTCCAGGCTGGCTTTGAACTGCTATCCTCCTGATCTCTGCCTCCTGAGTAGCTAGGATTGCAGGCATGTTCCACGGGCTCTTACAGTATGATATTTTAATGACTTTAATGGTTGCTTTACTATTATTATCATTTTGTTGCTTTCTTAGCAGTGACACTTGCTACCAAAATCATTCTCCTGGCTTACAATGTACTTTGTATTAATACCAACTTCATTTTAACACTATACTACAGCTTTCCACTAATACAGTTCTATTTCCCCTCCTTCCTTTGTGTAATTGTTATATAACCTATCTATTTATATGCTATAAGCCCATCAATGCAATTCTGTAATTCCTGCTTTGTAGAGTTTACTTTGAATAAAATGAAAAAAAATCTTATTTATACTACATTTTATACTTATCTGTGTAGTTATGTTTACCATTTACTATCTAGAGTCCTTTTGTTGCACCATGAAGGACTCTCTAGTACTTTCTTGCAGGGCAGCTATCACAATATTTCTTTTTCCTTTTTTCTCTTTTTCTTTCTTTTGTCTTTATTTCCCATAAGTTTAGAGCATAGTTTCACTGGAAATGGAATTCTTTATTGATCATCCTCTTTCTATCATCTTTTTTCAATATGTGAACTATTGCTCTTTGGCTCTTATGATTTCTGGTAAGAAGTCAGCTGTTAATCTCATTAAGGTTTCTGTGATTCCCTCTCTAATGCCTGCGACATTCTCTTTCTCTTTCTTTCAATAGTCAGACTATAATGAAGTGATTTTTTTTTTTATCCTTCCAAAAGTAGTTTAAATTCACCTTTGGTGTGGGCTTTGAACTCTGGCAGACAAATGTCTTATCCTCACACTGCATTAGTCTCAACACTGCACTATTTCCATCAGTGTATGTCTGACACTCAAAATAAGAAAAATAATGTCTCCCACTTGGGATTACAGGATTTAAATGAGATAAAATATTTAAATTGTCTGGCTTGCAGAAAACATCCCACATATTTTTATTCAACTCAGAGCATGAATCCCTTTTTTGGAACATCTCCAGGAGGGATGAACCTTGTCCTGCTGGTTCTGTGAATATATATGGAGACAGCTCTTTTGCCTTACTCTTATCTCAACTCAAATATTGCTCTTCTGGAGAGGCTTTCCTTGGCACCCAGAAGGGCCACTCCTCTAATCACTTTCTTTCCCATTACAGATTGAATATTTCTAACTTAAGTTCTTGAGACCAGATGTGTTTCTGATTAATTATTTTTTATTTTATTATATACACATATATGTAATATCTTGGGGATGTGACCCAAGTCTAAACACAAAACTCATTTATGTTCCATATACACCCAAAGTAATTTTATGCACTATTTTTGTGCATGTGCATTTATTTTGGGGTTTTTTTTTTTTGGTTTTGGGTTTTTTTTTTTTTTTTTTTTTTTTGCAGTACTGGGGCACTTCACCTGCCCTTTTTTGTGAAGGGGTTTTTAAACATAGGGTCTTGTGAACTACTTGTCCAGGCTGGCTCTGAACTGCAGTCCTCCTGATCCTTGTCTCCTGGGTAGCTAGGATTACAGGTGTGAGCCACCAGTGCCTGGCTATGCATTATGACAGTAATCCATTACCTAAGGTCAAGTGTGGAAAGTTCCACTTGAGGTATTACAGATGTCAACCTATACTTGGATGCCCATTTGTCCCAATTTGGGGAATTTCTCTCTCTCTCTCTCTCTCTCTCTCTCTCTCTCTCTCTTTTTGGTGGTACTGAGGTTGCAACCACTTCACTGGTCCTTTTTTGTGTGTTGGTTATTTTTGAGGTAGGGTCTTACAAACTATTTGCCCACGCTGGTTTTAAACCACAGTCCTCCTAATCTCTGCCTAGAGTAGCTAGGATTATAGACATTAGCCACTGGCACCCAGCAATATGCAAGATTTTCCATGCTAAAAGAAAACCGGAATTGTTTGCCTATCATCATCCTGTTTTAACTTTTTCATAGTCTTTACCAATATTTTATATTATTCAATTTGCTTTTTCTTTGTCTTTTTGCTTTCTCAATTCCTTCAAACTAAAATGCAAGCCCCCTGTGGATACAAACAAAATTTTGACTGTGTTGTTTGAAGTTTGATTCGTATCTTTACCTGGCACATAGTAGGCACTTCAGAGTTGAAAAACTAAATAGTTTTGGTCCATTGATTGGTTTATTTTCTTAACTGACAATCTTTCTATTCTCCAAGTTTAATAACATAAGCACGTGGGAATACAAAGTTCTATATGACACACAATTAACAAAAGGGCGTTTTATGTGGTTAAATGACACATGAGTTGTAGACACTTGTACCCATGTGGTAGTGAGAAATTCAAATAGCTATGTTCTTTCTCTTCTGATCCTAAAGAATACAATTCTTTCTCATTATATTTCACATAATTTTCAGTATATTTCATATTTTTCTTATATATTTCATATCTTCCATTTATCCAGGAGTGTTGGCTCTAACAAGTATAACCCCATCTGTAAATATGAGATTAGCTTCTGTGAAGAGAAAACTTTCTTCTATAAAAGCACATTCAAAGGGAAATCTCCACCCTTTCTTCCCTTTATAAAAGCAGGAGCATTACTTATAAGACCCATAATTGCTTCAAATATTCCACAAGGATATAAGCACTACCAATGTTAAAAAACAACCTGAGACTCCCATCGTTGGACTCTAAAATGAGCTGGATGAAGATGATATCCCTTTCCCCACTGTCAGTTTACTATATAAATGAGAAGACATAAAGTAGTTTTAGATTTAATTAAAGTAATTGACTAAATTACATTTTGTAGTGGTGATCGTCATTAACATTCTTGACCTCTCTGTCACATAGATGTGCCAGAGAATTTTTCCAATGGATATTTATTATGAATATTATCATCAATAAGCACCATCAACATATTAAAATTAATTTTAACTTCTTTATGGAAGACTGAAAGCGCAACCAGCTGTTGAAAACCATCCGTTCTAAATCATTTTTTATCAATTCAACATGTCTAAACTTCAAGTACAACGAATAGGGAATTTTATGTGTGTGTAGGCAAGTTTCTCTGTATATAAAATATTTAATTTGATTTCATATCTAACAGTGGTTATATTGCTCACATAACCATATTTTCCAGAGCCCAAGGATTTGCTTGCTATTTTAAGCAGTTACTGAGCAGCCCTCACACTGGCTTGTTCCATGGCCACGTGGATATACGAGGACACATGGCGTTTGGTCTTATTTTGACTGCTTGCAAAGAGCTTAATAAAAGACAGGCTTTGGGGCATCAAAAGAACTTCGTCCACAGGTGTTCTGAGCCGGCTAACTTGTCTGTAGAACAAACAATTAAGCTCTGGAATTTGAGACTCTAAATTGTATCAGTTGAGCACCTGTCCCAAAGCGAGGAGGAAAGCACCTTTCATTACATTACCCGAGGGCACGACAGGCTCTGGGCTGTGTAGAGTTACAACAGATCCTATTCAGGCGTGCTAGCTAAGATGTCACGGTTCCCTCCGCTCACACTGCTAAGGGCTTCATGTTAAACGATTTTTTAAAGAATCTCCTCACATCTACCAGCCTTCACATCTCTCCTGCTTTACACAGCACCTACTATAAGTCAGTCACTGTGCTAAAGACTTTAAATACAGCATGGTCTCTGATTCCTCTAGCAACACTGCAATGCTCAAAAGGCGAAGTAATGTACCCAAGGTCATGTAAGTTTAAGTGGTGGAAACAGGACTCAAAGCCAAGCCCATTGGACTCCAGAGCCCTTCGTGCTGATCACCCTATGATCTGGTGGGCAGTGCCCAGACTATCATAGGCTTGGTGGGGGAGGGGGTTTTGGCTTCCCTGTAGTTTCCTTCTTTGGACCTGAGATCTTTTGGTTTGGTGTTGTTCTATCCTCAACCATCTTCTCTCCTTTCTTACTAGAAGGCACTCCCTAATCAATGCTACCCATTCCCAAGGTGGCCTTGGGCACCATTCATGGGCCACCAACTTGAAATATTCTCTCTCCAAGCAGGTGTCTCTCCTATACTCCAGAATAGGAAATGTGACCTGTTGCTCCCATCTCCGCTGGCAGGGAGTCTCCTAGGCTGCCTCAGTGCTGGACTTATAGACCTGACCTATATAAGCCTCTTTCCCCAGAGAGCTTGCTCCAATTCCAGTACCACTCAGTCAGCTTTCCTGCAGGGATACCAGTCTCCTCTCTCTTCCTCTTTCTGTTATTCATTGTCACTCTGTCCATACCACCTCCCATTACTCTGCTTCCTAGCTAGTCAAATCTGTCCTCTTCTGTCCATCTCTACCAGCAATGCAGTCCAGCGATATTGGTCTGGATTTCTCACAACTGGAGGCAGGGCATACTTCTGACATCTAGCTGCTAGACACCAAGGATGCAAATAAACATCCTACAGCATACAGAAAAGCCCTATAACAAAGAATTATCCAGGCCCAAATGATCCAGGTCTGAGGCTGGGAAACCCTGTTCTAATCTATGCCCCCATTGCACCTCTCCATCCTGACTTTACTTTCTGCAACATGTTCTCCACTCCACACCAGGAGAAGGATCTTTTCCAAACTCCCATGTAGTGCTTCTCCTCAAACTCACTGAGGGCTTCCCAGTTCCTTTATAGGAAAAATACTTGTTGACTTGGCCAGAATCTCTGGCCTGTTTCTTTAGCTAGCTTTGAGCTGCTCTTTTCAATCTTGAATTTCTTCCCTTGCCGGTTAGGTGACCCTTAGCCTACATTCCCTTCACACGCTCACTCAAATGTCATCGTAACAGAGGGGCCTCCTCTGACCTTCCTGACCCTCTCTCTCCTGTACTCTGCTTTAATTTTCTCGTAGCACATACGACCTTGGTAAGTATTGGTATATTTTACATTTGTTTCCTTGGTTGAATTCAGTCTTCTCCCACCAAAATTAAGACCAAACACAATGTGAATGTGTCTTTTGTTTAACAACTGCCAAAACATAGCAGGCACACAGAAATCATTTAGTGAATGGACAATAATTTTTTTTTTTTTTTGGTGGGGTGCAGTACTAGGGTTTGAACTCAGTGCTAGGTGGGTACTCTACCACTTGAGTCCCTAACCCTTTTTTGCTTTACTTATTATTATTTTTTTTAGATAAGGTCTCACACTTCTGCCCAGGGCAGGCCTCAGACCACGATCCTCCTACTTGCACAGAATCCTGCATGACTGGGATTACAACTATATGCCACTACGCCCAGCTTGTTTGTTGAAATGGAGTCTTGCTAAATTTTGCTGGGGCTGGCCTCCAACCACAATCCTCTGGATCTCTGCCTCATGAGTAGCTGGGATTAGAGGCATATGTCACTACAGTGGCCCCCTTTTTTCTCAATTCACATGTATTTATTATATGAAACATAAAAGAACTAAAGATTTTACTTTGCTGAACTATTTTGCTAACTCTAGACAATCACATGAATTCAATAGAAAACTAACCTAAAAGTAACCAGATGGCTGAATCTCCCCAGTCACCTATTTATGGCTGCATAGTCCCTAACATCTGAACAACGCATATCAGAGCTGGCAGGAACCAACCAACCACCTCTTCACACAAGATGCAGCATTCACACTCAACCAGAAATCAGGAGGCAGTAGGACTAATTCTTTATTTGCTTGTGGGTTTTACTATTACAACTTGGCTTGACCAGAAAATCCAGGGATATGGCTGGGATGGCCATAGGGTCATCTATGAGGAACATTACTTTCTAAGCAATGGAGTCATCTCACATATCTTCCTGCTTTTGCAAAGAGAGAGACAGCCTCTTCAGATGCTAAAACACCAGGATCCTCAGAAGTTTTGATTGCGGCAAGTATATGCCCAGTGAACATAACTAAAAGAGACTTTATACTAATAATTAATAACAAATGATGATGATTGTAATGGTAATAGCAGCTAAAATTTATTGATTGCTTCCAGTACATCAGACATAGTCTCATTCAACCTTCACCATACCTTAATTAGGAGAATTTATTTTCCCTCCTTTGTAGATAAGCAAGCTCAGATTTAGTGGAGATGGTTAACTCCACAGTTATATAGCTGGTTGGCCAAAATGTAACTAAAATAACTTTGTTTTATACTAAAGCTCATGTTCTTTTAACATGAAAGTTAGGCTGAGGGTGTAACTCAAGTGATAGAGCTCTTGCCTAGCAAGCACAAAGCCACGAGCTCAAACCTGAGTACTGCCAAAAAAAAAAAAAAAAGAAAGTTAGAATCATAAATCCCTTCAAAAGACTTATAAGCTAATTTCATATCTATAAAGATGTAAAGAGTAAGATTATAAACAAAGATGGTCAAAAAGACCACGTGATAGATAAACATTCAATAATAAAATATCAAAAGACTGAAATAAAAAGTGTCTTAGAAGTTAGAAAAAAAGCAATATGAGTCCAAGTTGGGATAGGCAGCATGGACTTCATGAAGGAGGTGACATCCAAGTTGGGTAAAGTTGGAAAGGTGGAGAGAATCATTATGATTTGTCCAAAAGGGAAGAACAGCATAAAGAGCCATGGCAGGACTGACAGATGGCTCAAGTGGTCAATCGCCTGGCTAGCAAGCATGAGGCCCTGAGTTTAAGCCCCAGTACTGCCAAAAAAAAAAAAAAAAAAAAAAAAGTCAGGGTGGTTATGCCCAGAAAAAGGTTTGACATCCATTAAGCTGGGGATGTGTTAAGTTAGACAAAAACTTTAAAAAAAATTTTTGGTGGTACTGGGATTTGAACTCGGGCTTCCTGCTTGCTAGGTAGGCTCTCTCCTTCTTGAGTCACACCTCCAGGCTATTTTGCTCTGGTTATTTTGGAAATAGAGTCTTTCTTTTTGTTCAGGCTGGCCTAAACCAAGATCCTCTTATTTTATGCTTCCTGCTGTCATTGTGATGACAGGCACACACCACCATGCCCAGTTTTTCTCCCATTGATATGGGGTATCCCAGATGCATTTTCGTGGACTGGCCTGAAACCTTGATCCTCCTGATCTCAGCCTCCTAAATTGCTAGGATTATGGCGTGAACCACCAGCACCCAGCAGAGTTATACAAAATTCAGCAGACTTTAGTAGGATTAATGCAGTGTGAATTTCAATGAGAGTAAAGATATTGTCTGTGAGTTTATTTCACCAATTTATTTGACTGGTGGACCTTTCCCCCTCTTTTTTTTTTTTTTTTTTACTGTAAACCTAACATCTATTTATTTACTTACTTATGTACTTCTGGTGGTACTGAGGTTTGAACTCAGGGTTTCACACTTTCTAGATAGGCACTCTACAACTTCACCCATACCTCCAGCCCTTTTTGCTCCAGTTATTTTGGAGATAATGTTTCTCATTTTGCCCCTGCCAGCCCACCATGAACATCCTAATTTTGGGATTCCATCTGTTGCTGGGATGACAAGTGTGCATCACCAAGCCCAGCTATTAATTGAGATGGTGTCTCATAAACCTTTTTGCTTACAGTAGCCTCTAGCTACAACCCTCGGGGTCTTACCCTCCCAAGTAGCTAAGATTACAGGTGAGTACCACCAGTGCCCCACTTCTAACATCTCTTTATAATGGCATTCTGTGAAACTCATGGGGAAAGCTGACAGCGACCATTCCATGGAGGGTTGAGGTTGCTGTGCTAAGGAGGTCAGGAATTGTAGTCCTGTAGACCTGGTGGGGGCTTCTGAATCAATTGATTGAGAAGATTTTTCTGGCAGGAACAGCAGGCTTCTGATTCATAACAATAAGAGTTATTGATTAAAGATCATGAGGGTCCAAACTCAACTGAAATTGATTGAAAACTTACAACAGCCAATCTGACTGATTAGATCATTTCATTTTCCTACTTAAAAGACTTGATGGGTTCTTTTTTATTTTTTGGCAATACTGGGGTTTGAACTCAGCACTTGGCAGCTCTTCTAGCATTTGAGTTATTCGTCCAGCCCTTTTTGTTTTGGTTATTTTGGAAATAGGGTCTCATTTTTTTTCCCAAGCAAAAGCTACTGCACCCAACCTTTTTCCATTGACATGGGGGTCTCACAAACTTTTTTGCCCAGTCTGGGCTCAAACTATGATCCTCACGATCTCAGCCCTCGCCAAGTAGCTAGGATTACAAGCATGAGCCATTGGCATCCAATTTCCTCTTACTATTAAAATAAAGTATTTCCTCCAGTATACAGACAGCTGGCCTGTCCACGTCTCCACAATACTTCCTGCCATCTCCCCTTTGTCCCATTCTCAAGGCTGTAGCCAAAGTGACACTTCCCTCTCCTGGGATGCTTCATTGTTCTGTAAGCCTCATGAGGTCAGGGGTCTGGTGGTTTTGCTCCTCCCATAGTAATAAGTATTTTTTTGAGTGAATGGGTAGATGGATGGTTACACCACTGGGACAGATGGGATGTGTTTGGAGGTGCTTTCTAGTATATTCCATCAATATCCAGTCCAATCTGCCAAATCAAGATGGATACATTATAAAATAAAATCTTTCTGTTTGACTTTATATGTCACATGGATTTGCCGTGGTTCAGAGCCTCCAGCTGGCTGGGTCCCATTTGTCATCCTTCTAAAAGGATGAACCCCAAAGGTTGCTTTCTCCTTTTTCCTTTTCAGAGAGTTTCCCATGGGAGGCATCATCTCCTGTCTTTCTCAAGTACCCCTTCAGCATCTTCAGTTATCTTCCTGCCTCCAAACACCTGTTGAACAATGAAACAGAGTTACTTCCATTTCTATTTCTAAATTCCTAACTCTACTCAGGCAAAATTTCAAGTTGAATTAGATGAGGAGTAAGATCAAATGCCTGTTCTCACTTCAGTATCTGGATAATTTCTACACTATTACCTACACAGATAAGAAGTAAGCCATTGGCTTTCTACATTTGAAAAGAGTACTTGACATATTCAAAATCTTCCTATCTAGCCCAACAAATTTCTTTCTCACATCCCACAGCAGACTTCGATATCCGTACAGCTTAGCCACTCTGACTTCTAACAAGTTTCAAGATTTAACATAGTGTATCATTTTTACTACTGTTTTCCATTGTCCAAACTTCTTTTGTCGATTTATGGCATTGCTTGTGTGCTGTTCCATGGTGCAAACTAAGTAGCACTGTGACACTGATTTATATTTTAAGGTGGGATTGGGTTATTTTATGCCTTTAAGCACAAAATGTTTTGCTATGGTCAGTCTTTCTAGAACATATGTGAAGGGGAGATCCATGGACCTTCTGAGTGTCCTTCTGAAAGAAATTTCTCTCTCATTGTGCCAGGTAAGCCCAATGACATAAGGTCAGGCTGGGGAATGAGTCCTTCTTTGTTTCCGTGGTGAACAGTCCCAGACACATCCTGCCACTGTAGGTTAGTGCTAAGGCCAAGCGTGGGAAAAGATCGTCACCTAACACCTCCAGCCATCTGAGCTGTTCCTAAGCTTGGCTTATAGTGCTTGTCTTGGAGACTGTCTAAAACGAATGACCTATTTGGCTGCCCTCTGCTTTCCCTCTGTCTCTCAGAAACACACAGAAAGATCTCTGAGACTCCTAGAAGTAAATGAAAAGTCCTCCTCTTTTCTGTGTGCCACCCACCAACACTTAGTCAATACCAGCACATACCTTTGGACATTATCCAGATAAGTTATATTTGATCTTGTGACCTAAGGGTGAATTGAAGGTTAGACTTAATTACACATGTGAGCCAAGAGTAAGTCAGTAACAAGCCTTCCTATTTCACTCTGAAATACCATCAAACCCCTTAAGGGAGTCCACTGATTATACTATGGAGGTTTGTATGAACCAACGAGGGTAAATAATTAGACTCTATTTTTAATTAATATTTCAGTGCCTTCTAGCACGATGATATTTAAGATTATGACGGGATTTAAGGTAAGTGGAGAAGTAGTCTCATCCATGATGAAGCTGGGGAGAACAAAGAGCATGTTGTCAGGCTGACAAAAACACCCTACTATTTGGGCAATCTTATATCTAAAGTTCCCAGTATGTTTGAGGGAAGTTTTCAATTTAACACATGCTCTGTTTGCCAAGGTGAATATTGGTCTCTATTACCAAAAATAAATCCAGAGAAAATGAAAGGCCGGCACTGTGTATTTCTAGTTGGCATAATTGCAAAACTTTTTTTTAATCATTTGAACTTTATGAGAGTAATAACAATTAACACAGATTCCAGAATGGGCACATTTTCAATTTTTGTTCCATAAAACTTCATGAGAATATAGGCTCATGAAAAACAGGCAGTTCAATTAAGCATGAACTTTCATAATATTTAACACATTTTACCATTTTTAATTGATGGAAGTGTTACATATTTTGCCAACCCAAGAGTTTTTCACACTTCTTTAATTCAACCCAGCTTGATTTTTGCAATTCAAATAGACAAATTATTATTTGGTATTAACTGGAAATCAAATAAAGTAATAGTAAAATTTATTAAATAGATTACAATGCATACATTATTTCCTAAAGAAATTTATTTTATACATTCAAAATATGGTAAATTTTATATTTAACTCTAACTAGCCTTCACAACTCCTGAATGACCAAGATACTAATAATCTACAAATAATAAATATTCTACAAATAGTATTTTACAAAAAAGGAACCCAAGCTTTAAAAAATTATGTCTCTGGCCACAGGTCACATACTAAGGGAAAGCGCAGAAACCTAACATAGTTCTCCGACCATTTGTAAGATCATGGGTAAAATTAAAGCAATAAGCAAACTGAGCAAGGGTACTATCTTTTTACCTTTCTTACATTTCTTTGGTTGGCTTTTTGTTTATTTGCTTGCTTCTCTTTTCCTTATGTACTCTTGCTGTACTAGGCACATATTAATACCTCAATGAATATAATTAATAGATCATTTGTACTCAGCTTTCTACTAGACACGGGTCTCTGCAACCTGCATTTTTATACATTTGTAGACAAACAACACTTGATATTAATTATGATGACTCCCAAGACACTGAAAGCTAATACAGTCACCTGAAGCATCACAGGAAAATAAAATTGTGTTCATATGTGCCCTGAGCTGCAGATTGCTATCTACAATTGTTGGCTGTGCATTGTCCAGCTCTGACCATATGTCTTACAGACAGCTCAATTAAAAGACATCCCGAATTAAATTAAGTTTCTAATCTACCCAACAATTCTCTTCACTGTCCCAGTTTACCAACTAGAAATTTGGGATCCACCTTAAATTTTTTTACTCATTCAGCCTCTTTATGGTTACAGAGTATCCATTCTACCTCCTAAATATCTCTCAATTCTATCTATCTTCACTGCTTTAATACTGGCCATAGTTTTCTTTTGCCTGGAACCTATACTGGCCTAGTTATAGGTTGCCTTGGGCTTTGCCTCTCACCATTGGTATTCTTCCTTCAGATGGTCAAAATTACTTTCTGAAACAGAAATCACTCATGTTCTAAAGAATACTGACCACTGTCTTTGTCCTAAAGCAGCACTTTCCACCATGAGATCCATAGAACCCTCCACACACTGTGAAAAGAGAAAGATGAGTAGGGTTAGGGTAAACTCTTGGGAGTTTATCACACAGAGTAGCATATTAAAGGATCTGAGAAGTTCTGAAGGAAGTAACTCATGTAGCTGGCCTATCCCAGTGTTTCCCACATTTTCTTTGGCCTTTAAACTCTCTTCTTGATCAATGTTCACCTTCTTATACCAATCCCACCATGATTATGGCTATTTCCAATGCAAAAATACACTCTTGTTTTGTCAAGCTAAGCATTAAAATACTGTATTGTCCCAAACCGTTCAATCTGAACAACTAAAAATTTTACGACTTTACCCCCATGACAAACCTCGAGCCATTCCTCTGTGCTTATTCTGTTTCAATCACCTTTCTGGATTTTGCAGGGATTTCTTCCTAAGTTCACCTTCCTTATGCGATTATTAACCCTTTCATCTTTGTGTCTGGGAGCACCTACTTCAATACCCAGTATACATACTACAGTAGACACTTAATACATATTGATAGGAGGTATGTTTTACTGTATTCTAATTAAATGCCTTACAAATAGTAGGTGCCAATGCATTTTTATATAAAATTTCCCCAGAGAGATAGAAGAGGCTTTAAAAAAGAATGCAATCTAGTCCATCACTTAGCTGAAAGTGATTCCCAAGGGAAGACTAAATGAGTCCATTTTTGTGACTAAAATGAAATACCTGAAGCAGACTACTTTATTAAGAAAAGAAGTTTATTTGGGCTCTTGGATCTACAGGTGCAAGGTCTAGGGACTCATCTAATGATAGTATTCTTGCTGGCAGTGTCCTAAGGTGACCCAGAGCATCACATGGCCAGGGTGAGGTGGTGCCTATGTACATGTGTCTCTGGTCTCTCATGTAAAGCCAACAGGACTGAATCATAAGGGCTCCATCCCAATAACTGTGCTCCTAATTGCTTTTCAAAAGCCCTACCTCTAAACTTTGCTTTCTGCCCACTCAATTCCTCGAAATGGGAGATTAAATGCTAACTCATGATACTTTGGGGGAATGCTCAAGACAGATGCAAACCATAACAGAGATGGATATGTGTCCCTGCTGTATTTCAGGTAGTAAGGTCCATTTGTCTGAGTCTAGTTGCTTGGTTATTCTACCCCATTCCCGCTTCGTGTATGTGTATCTCTCTAGGAGTAGATGATCTTTCCCAAAAGAAAAGAGAGAGATTGGGAGGGGGGAGTAGGTGGAGAAAGAGTGTGGGAGGGTGAATATGTAAATGGAAAAATGAGACCTGTTGAAACTATTGGAATGGGGGGAAAGGAGATAAAGCAGAATGATGGAAGGGGTAATTCAAGAATGATATATTTAATGTATTTTAAGAATTTCTGTAAATGCCATAATGTACCTCCACCAAGCACAACAATTTAAAAAAAAAGAAAACACTTAGAAAAGAGAGATGTCTTAGCCACAGTTATCAATGGAGGCACTCATGTGCACCAGGCTTGGTTATGGACACCACTGAATGGTCATCCTTATGCAGAAATTTCTGGTAGCTCCAAGCGATATAGGAACTTCTTACTGCAAATTGGAGGAACAGGGTCACTGAGATGTAGTCCTTAACTGTCCATGGCTCTAATAAGATCATTTTCAAAGAGTTGCATGAAATAATTTTTAACAAGGAGGCAGATCTGTGAATGACTGCCACTTTCCAGCTGGGTGAGCTATTTCACCTCCTCACACCTTCTTTTCCTTGTCTGTAAGAGGTGGATAAATGAGGCAACATTTGAAAACATTTAACACCTTGCATGGCACATTGCAGACAATCAATAAAAGGGTGTTGCATTTGGTTGTGCTTTGTCCTGAATTTCACAGTTTATAAGAATAAAAAGAGGAACCACTTAGATAAAATTGATAACCAACTGCAAAATCTGTTACTGAGTATATTTTGGACAGATCTATTTGTCTCTGCCATTCTCTGTATGTGTGTTAAATTAAAATTAAAACAAGTGCTTTAAAACAGCTTCTTCGTTCAGCAGAACATTAAGAATTATGCATTGGAGCCATACATTTTAATGCTGACTGGCTCCATTTGGTGCCCAAAGTTTAACAATTTGAGAGCATGCTGTCACGAAGGAAAGGTCGATGTGTAATACACATGCACCAGTGGTACGGCTCTGAAAAGAGATTCAGAGATCCTGGTGGGCATCGAGCAAAAAATACGTGGTTCTTTTATAAGGTTGGGACCTTTCAAATTATTCTCCTATTATTCTGTAAGGGAGTAAAATGCATGAGGCAATTTAAACAGGCCAGGGGAAGAAAAGTCCCCAGCTCCCACTGGGGACTGGACCAAGTCATACAACCAAGAAGTGTTGGGCCACCATGGGGGAAGGACAGAGCTCTTATGAACACAATTCCCCCTAGCATTGAAGTTAATGAGGCCATTGGTTCCTTATTTTCCTTTCCAGAGATTATCATGATCAATTTGCATGATGATTATGGAAAAGATTAAAACACCATTCCCAAAGATGAAGTTAATAGAGGCCTTTGAGACTTAGAACTTCCTGAAGGAGAAAGGTATCTTTTTCTCCAAAAAGGGGAACAGCATTTGAAATATTCGTTTGGTTCAACAAAGCAATCGTGTATTCTTGCCCCCCTCCCCAACATTTTTTTTGTAGTGTCTTACATCTCAATTAAGCCCTTGAGAACCTCTCCCCCTTAAGAAAAGGTAATGAATTTAATACAAATTCAAGTGGGAAATAAAAGAACAAGAGGGATGAAAAAAGCCAAAATGAAGCAAAAAAAAAGGACGTTATAAAATACACTTATGGTTGAAAAACCATGTGCTCCTCCTAACCAGTGATAGATTTTACATTTTCTAGATTGAAACTAAGAATTATTTCTGCTTTGACACTTCATGTCAGCCTAGAAGATGCCACAGTGAGTCACTTCCCTTTTTATGAAGAACAAATCTAGACCTTAGGGTCTTCCTAAGGCAGCTGCAACTCCTCTTTTAGTTCACACTTTGCTCCCTTTGCCTTTCTTTTACACAAAATCAGGTCCTGGTTTCCTCCCATCTAAAGGTGTTCTCACTCTCTGCTCCATAGGAAAAAGCATTCAATCACTCCAGCAGTGGGTTTGGAGGATAAAACTTCTGAGAACAGCTTACATCCACCTCCCTTCTTCATAGGAATAGGAGTAAAAAACCCAGTACGTGAAGAAGAGAAAACCTCAAGCAGATAAGTTCTACATTCTACACATCTTTCTTCATAATTCTACCTGAAAACAAAATCCAAAGCAAAAAAACTGTATAGCTCTTCCATTTATGAAGGATTTTAGTCAAAGGAAAAATCGCTCCACACGTTAATATCCTATGTTATAAGTAACTTTCCCTGTGAGTTTTTGTTTGTTTGTTTGTTTCTCTCTTTCACCTCCCTTATATAATTTTGGAGGAATCCCACATAGTATAGAAACTTGAATGTCCTATAATCATTTGGTCTGTCTCAGTTTCTCCAGACCACAGTTCAAGGGTTATCTGGTCACACACACTGCCCCTAATCCAGCACATCTAGAAAGACTCAAATGCTTTCATCTTTTTTTTGAAATTGACTCAAAATAAGAAACATTTTAGAAGCCAAAAAATATACTTTTTGTAAAAAGAATATTTTTTACATTTTATTCATAACTCATCCACTGCCTTTCCAATGACTGAAATAATCCCTTTGAAAATACAATGTCATCTTAAACAAACAAATACACCATTTTTTAAAAGTGTAGAACAGGAAGTTAAAACAGGTCCTGTCTGAGAGTTTGGTACCAGTGGGAAGGGGGAGGATATAAGGAAAGGGTGAAGGAGGCTGAGGGTAGTAGAAATATTATATGCTTATATATGAAAGTGGAAAAATGAGACAGGTTGAAGATCTTTCAGGAACCGGGCGAGGATTAAAGGAGAATGATGGACAGGGTGAGTTCAACTATGGCATATATTTAAGAACTTTTGTAAATGTCACAATGTACCCCCTCCCCAGTACAACAATAACATAATAAAAAAGAAAATACAATGCCATCATTTGATCACAACAGTCACTGAAATACATGGAGTTTGAAAACATTAACTGTGGATATGCATTGGGTTGTTACATACTAACCCAACAAGGCTACCACAAACCAATGTGTATGTCATGCCAAGTGCCCAGGTACCCAGCTGAAGGGGCAGCTGCATGTTATTGTGTTCTGCTGTCACACAGCATAACTACCTGGCTGCACCTACCTGCACAAAAGGCAGCCTTTTCACAATCTGCTTGTTCCAAGGTTAGCCATAGTTGACAAAGAATTCTTAGGGCATTGGGATGCAGAGAACTTTTAATGTGTAGAAGATCATGTCAGCGAAAGCCAATATACATGACCTGAAAAACACCATGTTTGAGATAAAAGGAAAACAGTTGGGTGGTCATCACTTCCCCTTTTATATATAGTTAACTTTAGGTGGTCTGTTTCTAAATAGGAAAATTCTTTTCTTTGTCATCTCCACTTCTGCCTCCTTAATTTCAGTCATAACAGTTGTGTGGTGCTTGTCAACAGGGATACATTCTGAGTACTGCACTATTAGGTAATTTTGTGGTTGTGTGACCATCATGCAAACCTAGAGGGGCTAAGACACTCATGCCATGTGGCCTCTTGATGCAATCAGGACACATGGTGACCACAGGGTGTCTAAGACTCCAGCCACCTAATTTGATATACTGTTTATAGTGAACTTTTTTTTTAACCGCATGAATATACTCTAAAATAATAAAAAAAAGTATAGCAAAAGCTAGGTGTGGTGGTGCATGCCTCTAATCTAGTCACTCAGGAGGCTGAGGCAGGAGAATAGAGAGTGTGAAGCCAACCTGGGTGAGGTTCTGTCTCAAAACCAAAACAAAACACAGTAGTAACACAGTCATTATTAAGTATCAGTACTGTACATAATCACATGTGTTATAGTTTTATGTGACTGGCAGAGCAGTAGGTTAGTTTACAGCAGTGTCACCACATACATGTGAATAATGCATTGCACCATGCATTGCTACGCCTTCCATACCATTAGGTCATAGGAATTTTCCGGCTCCATCGTTAACTCACGGGACCATTGTTGTATGTATATGTGGTCAATCATCTACAAAATGTCATTTTAGGCATATGGTTCATGGCTATATTTATTATCCACAATTGTAGGAGTAAGCAAGTGCTAGTCGACCTATAGGAACTGGTGTGTGTGTGACACACTCAGAACAGATGGGTTCCTGTCCTCCTTTCTCATGCCTACTATGAACCACCAAGGTGCTGCTGTCTGCAATCCTCTCAAATCTGTGAAGCAGGTGTCCTGAGGCTCAGAGAAGTGGCCACAGTCTATGACAGATCACCCAGTAGCTAAAAGTGACTCTAAGACCTTCTGTCTTCCAGGGGCATGAAGTTAGCATGACTCAGAGGAAGTAAGATGGGCCCTGTGGTGATCAGCATTAACCCCTGATGCCTAGCACAGGGCATGGTACATGGTGTACCTGCAATAAACATTTGTTGAACTGAACTCAAGAAGGAGGGCTGGAGAACCAAAAGCTCTTGGGGTGGAACACATAGATTCTTTCTTCCCCAGGGTGGCCTCATTGGCTTTACTGGATCTCCACACTGCTCTTGTGCAAGACATCCTTCTCCCCCCTCCCTCACCCCCAACAGCCTTTTCCAGGTTAGAGACTTTTGTGTCCAAGTTGCATGGACAGGCAAGAGTTCAGTCTGCTCTCCAAAGTGTTTAGTCTCACCTGCCCATTGGTCCTGTTTCAGGTTCACTACCAAACCTGCACAAGGAGACAGGAAAACCCTAGAGGAAAGCATCCCATCCATCTTCCTGGTGGTCCTTCATTTCTTTGCCAATAAGGTGATCTGCTTCACAACACGCTTCAATGTATTTGACATCTGTCATAAAACCCAGGTCAGGCAGATCTGTCTTCTGTTAAAATAAGCCATTCTGCAGAGACACTTCCTCTGCTGTTAAGGCCCTACCAGAAATAATTATTGACATATTGTCTGCACATCTAGCCAACCCTCTTAATGGGAGCCATAAATTACGGGCCCTGGCTTCCCCTAGTCCTATCAGAGAAACAAGTGATAGTTAGACAACCAGGAGGAGATGCCATGGTATTAAAACCTGAAGGGGAAGGAGGGCTCTTGCTGAACTGACTGGTTTCCAACGAATACCTTCCCTTAACATCTTTCCAAAGTTAATGACTGTAGCGATACACAGCTGTTTCTTAGTGATGAGGCATGAATTTTCCCATAACACTTTACTGAGATGAGTCTTATATTCACACAGCACAGAAGGAAGTAGACGGAAGTTACCTACATGGTAGCGACTCCTCTCTAGACTATAATGAGCTCAGCCCTCTTGGAAGGCTCTTATGGGGGAGTATTCTGGACATCCTTGAAAGCACCAATGGGAGACACAGATTTCAATTCCCCAAGAACCTGCCAGTTGGAATCTTGTCTCAAGATTACTAAAATCACCATCACACTCAAAGGTGGTAAGCCCCTTTGCCTCTGTAGGTCAAATACATATTTCAAAGTATATCTGGCAAAAATACAAACTTCTTCACCCTCATATGGAAAGCTTAGGACATAGAAAGCTCTTCTGATCAGGAAGGAAGATTTGGACTGACTTTTATAAAGAAAGAGGCTTTATAAGTGTGTGCTGACTTAGCTATATTTTTGTTGGGGTAATGGATGAGGACTCCTTGTTTGAAGATATTTGCAAATATTTCCCCTGGACTGGGATCAATGGTACAGCATTTGCCTTGCATGTATAAGGCAATTCCTAATACTGCAAAAGAAAAAAAATGATGTGCTTTACTGAACAAAGCACATTTGCTAAAATAAATGTCTAATT
The DNA here is from genome assembly GCF_047511655.1 of Castor canadensis. Taxonomy (NCBI): domain Eukaryota; kingdom Metazoa; phylum Chordata; class Mammalia; order Rodentia; family Castoridae; genus Castor; species Castor canadensis. The sequence goes on along the minus strand of NC_133404.1, from coordinate 33,459,525 downwards.
CAGGCAAAAAAATGAAACTAGTTAGAAGATGAAGTTGGGAATGTTATCTAGATTCAAGGTCAGCTTGACCACACAAGCAGACCAAATAGCTATTTGGCGAGTGGTTCTAGGGGAGAACAATCATAATAAATGGATGTAAAGATTAAGAAGTAGAGGTGAACTTTATTGGGGTTACCAGAGTGAACGTAAAATAGCCAAAGGTCACACTCAGCACTCTAAGCAAACCCGAGCCTGTAGCTTCTTAAACAGGACTTTTAAGGAGCACGGATCTGCACAAACAGAGGAGAAACCACCAAATGTCACATGCTGGACACTAGGAAATAATATTTCTAGCTATAAACTTCTTTTTAAGTCCCTTTTTTCACCCAACACTTGAATAGGACCAGACATTTTTGTTTGCACACACATAACCTGCTGGCTCCACGTGTAAATGAGAAAAGGACTGTCTTATTCAAACTAGAACAAATTGTTGAAAGAAATATAAGTGCTTAAGTGTCTTCTTCAGGACCAGGAAGTCATCTATCATTTGGACTTGGGGCTGGAGCACTCTAAGGAAGAAACTTGCTCTTTGCAGTTATGCTGCTAAACTGGGAATAAAGACGGCTGTTGAAAGAGATGTGTTAGCAGTCTCTGGATGAGAGATTAACTACAAGATGTAAAGGAAATCGTCTATTCCCGTTGTCCAAGCCTCAACTCAAACCACCCAAAACTGTCAGTGCATTTAAAATGAGAGGAAGCAGCTAATTTTATGACCAAATAACAACATTGATGGTTGAGGATAAGATAAGGGTAATTTAACTCATGTTTCTAACTATGGAGCAGATTAAGTGCAGGAATCAAAAGAGGGCCAGCAATGACAGTTGACTGGAAATGCTCAATCTTGGATGTTTCCGATCACAAATTTTCAAAGAGTAGTTCTGCTTATCTCAAGTGGGGATCCATCTCTCCATGAAGTTGGAATTGTACTTCTCTATCAAAGTTTGAGCTAAACAAACATTCCTGTGCTAAATCTTCCCAGCCTTGTGAGAAATGAAGGACCATCTATTTCTGAATTCAGCAAAAGGACCATTATCTCTTATTTGGTGATATATAGCAACACAATAGTGTTGCCTGATATTCATGTTTTGTGGGAATTGGTGACTGATTTCATATGACTAAATATAAGGCAACATATTGTTCCTGCTTGAGAAATGGCTCACCTCCATTGCACAGAACAAGAGTTGAGTTTGGGTTTTATCATTATTTGTTATTGTCTTGGTGTTACTGGGATTTGAACTCAGGGCCTAGCTCTTCCTAGGCAAGCACTATATCACTTGAGCCATACCCCCAATCCTTTTTTTGTTTTAGTTATTTTTCAGATAAGGTTTCTAGTTTTTGCCCAGGGTCAGCCTCAGATTGTGATTCTCCTACCTATGCCTCCTGCGCAGCTGGGATAACAGGCATGCCTGGCTTGTTGGTTGAGATGGTATCTCACTAACTTTTTTGCTGGGATTGACCTCAAGTCGCAGTCCTCCTGATCACCACCTCCTGAATTGCTGGGATTATAGATATGGACCACCACATCTAGCCAAGAGTTAAGTTCTGATCCCGGGGACTGCGCTGGTATTTGCTACCCACGGGCAAAGAACTAAACAAACTCCCATTTACAAATGATGCCTCCATTTTCAATGGTATTACTTCCTAGTGAAGATCAGTAAAGACCTTGGCATACCTCTGCAATCATATTTAGCACAGAAAGCCAATGACACGTGTTCAGGTTTTATGTTAACAAAATCCTTCCCCTTGACTTGCTGATATTTAAACACTTGGAGACCACACACTTGCTTAGTATTGTCTTCATCTGCTTAAGCCTAAATTTTGTGCCTGTAGGTGTGGAATGACTGGATACCATTACCCCGATAGCTGATGATAATAGTTCTACATCCATCGCTAAGCTTCTTAAGTTGTTTCTTCACTTGAGGAGTTTTAGCCTATCATTTTCTGAACCCCGTACCAATGTGCCTTAGGTAAAGCAAGATTCGATACCATGTTCAGGGAGATTATCTGAGAATAAGCTGCTGAGACTGTATCTCAGCTTCACTCAGCCGGCTCTCCATAAATTCATCTTCACGAACCTCTTAGGTAAACTGGGTCACTTCACTTTGTTTCAGAACATCTGGAAAAGAGGCATGGAGGTGGGGAGGACTGTTAGAGCTCTTTGTGCTAAGACTCAGGGGATGTAATGAAAATATGGCTGTGACACATACCATATGACTGAACCAGCCAATTGCTTGCAAGTGCCCAAACTACTCATTATCTGTTTTTACTTCAAATAAGACAGGTTTGACAAGAACACTGAGCTCAGATACATGCTATTGTTCTTACATAGGACTCAGATCCCTTTTCTAGAATGTTTTAGGCAATTGGGAAACTGTGCCTGAACTAAATGTCCATTTTAAAATCCTCACTAAGGACAGCTGTGGAAGGACCAGAAGCAAGCAGAGGAAAGGGAAGTACAATGGTGGCTGAAAGGGGATATAGGGAAGGGGTCATGGGGAGATGTCAAAGAATACAAAGTCTCAGTTGGGAAGGATAAATAAGTTCTGGTGATCTAAGGCACAACCCAGAGATTGTAATTGATAGTACTGCGTTGGTCTGGAGAAGTAGCTCATTGGTGAGCATTTACCTAGCATGTATGAGGCCCTGGGTTCAATTCCCAGCACTGCAAAAATAAATAAATGACAATAACAATAATGTTAACACTTATATTCTCTAAGAACCTTCCTTAGAAAGTAGATCATAAGTGTTCTGATCACATGAAATAAAAACATAACAGAAAAACTCCTTGTGTACCTAAATATACAACTATCATTTATCAGTTACATCTCCATAAAATTGGCTCTGTGGGTAGGTAGAAGCAAGTAGAGGACTGAGCCATTAAAAACAAGGGGTCTACAAGTACTGGCACAAGATGTGACACAGTCTCTCTTTGTAGCAATTCAAAGTCCACTGGTAAAGACCACATGTCTTAAAAGCAGCCAACAAATTGGTCTCCCTTCCTAAGGGACTTGATTCATTGGTTGCAGTCATTTTCTTTAAATTTTTTTTTTTTGGCAGTACTGGGGTTTGAACTCAGGGCCTTGTACTTGCTAAGCAGATGTTCTACCACTTCAGCCATTCCTCCAACCCTTCTTGTTTTGTCATTTTTTGAATAGAGTCTCTGGACTCTATGACAGACATGCACCATGACACCTAGGTTTTTATTGCTTGAAATGGGGTCTTATAAACTTTTTGCCTGGGGTTGTCCTCAAAGCACGATCCTCCCAATCTCTGCCTTTTGAGTAGCTGTGATTACAGGAATGATCCACCACATCCAGATGCAATACTCTTTTTCCCAGTAGAGGTATTTTCAGATGTGAAAAGTCCTTTCTAAAGTAGCTTGAATTCCCAGCCTGAGAACTTCATAAGTGACAGAGTGACATCTTTCATGGTTCTCACTTTCTCGAAAATACTAAGAAAACATCAGAGAGCTAAGGGGTGCACCGAGAGTTAGTGAATGGCCCTCAATGCTAGCCATATTGCATTTTTTCCTTCTTGATCAGCACAGGCGTTCCATCAAATTAAGACAGCATGCTTATAGTGATGAACCGTCTTGGCCATTTATCTTCTTTTTGTGATCTGGCTCTCATTGAGCTGAAATGAAGCCATTTCTTCTGCCTGGGGCTGGGGCTGATTAAACACAGAGTAAACTCAGTTCTCTAAAGAGACTGTAATGATTCTCCACAGAGCACATGTCAGCCTAGCACCTGCAGCTCCGACTTCTCTGTTTCCATCATAAAATGAAGAAGCATCTGTTTCAGGGAGGTGATAGCTTTTATCATCCAGTGCATCGCTCTCATCAGAGTGGATGTGGCTTGTATCAAACACAAGGTTGCTGTGCCACAGGTAATGGACGGTCCCTCAGGAAGTCTGTCCTCATCAAGGGTGAAAAGGGTGCAACTTTGGGCAAAATCCCGTGACTTTGGTAAACGTTTTTGTGGCTCACATTACATAGTATTCTTTTAATAAACAGAGATCAGGAAATATGAAGGGGAAACTTTAAAATAACATAATCCTTTATTCATCAACCCATTTGTTCATTCAATGAATATCCACAGGGTACCAACCATCCATGCCCCATGGCAGGAACTGTGAATATATCAGACTCAGCCCTGCACTTCCTGAGCACTCACCCTAATGACAGAGGCAGACATTAAACAACAATTGATTAATTAAGTAGGTAATTATCACCTGTAGGAGTTCCCCAAATAGGGAGGCACTCTGGGAGTATATAAGATGGAGGTCTGATGTTTTGGGATTTTAGGAATGATTCCCTAGGGAAAGTGACATTTAAGCTGAGACCTCAAGAACAAAAAAGAGTAGTAAGTCAACACAGTCTTGAAAGGTATTTTTTAGATAAACATGTTCAAATGCCCTGGGGTGGAAGGGTGCCACTTGGCTTGTGTGAGGGATGAGAAAAACCAGAAAGTGTCTAAGATGGGGCTGGTGACATAGCCAGGTAGCAAATCAGGCAGGGCTTTTGGGTGAGAGTTTCATTCCACAAACATAGTAAGTATGGATAAATGACTTGTGCACTAGATAATGAGCTCTCCAGCCCTTTACTAAGTAGAAATTATTTTGCACTTTCCCTGCACCATACAGTATTTGTGATTTATGATCCAATCATTGTCACACCCCTTCAAGGTGGATATTTTAAGCCCTACTTTTTAGCGAGAAAACTAGAATTTAAAGAGGGTGAGTGACAGCCAAGCTCACACGGATGCCTGTGGGAGGCCACCTCTAACCCAGGTCAGGCTCAACGTCACAGCCATCACTCCACCATAACATCTGCCCACACACATGGACCAAATCCTGAACATCTAAGTGTTTGTGACACTTCTGCAACATTTTGATTTTTCCAATTATTTGCAATTTTAAGAGACTTTCTGATGTACTGACTGATGATGTTAAAATAATAACACCTCCATTTAGATCATTATAGAATTAAAGACAGTTTCATACATTCACCTTGTCCCTTTTAGAAAAGAATCCCAGCAAGAAGATCTCAAACTCGTACTGCATAGAAGCAAACAGCCTAACATCTGGAGTTTGATTGACCCGGGCTCATATCCTGGTTTGTACAGTGACTGATTCTGTGACGTAGAGCAAGTCGAGCATGAATGTTAAGACCCAAAATGAGCATTTTGACATATGCTTCAATGGGTTATTGGGGAGTTAAATAAAATAGTTACAGTTATTCAAACTAAGTTTCAATTCCCTGAGACACTCAGTACACATTAGACAGCACTGTCATTACCACCACCACTTCCAAAGTCATCCCATCCTATCTCTGTCTCTGAGCATGTGTCTTTGAGTCTATAGAAAGTACTTTGCTTATTTTTCTTCTGTCACATTATTGAAAGGGATGTGGACCAATCCCCAGCAGGTAGCTAGAGTTTGCCCAATGATATTGTGCAGCAATTAAATTCAAGAACATTTGAAAACAGTATAAAGTGATTCCAAAAAGACTTTCAAAACTCTGCAAAAGGAGGTACTTGATGGAGAAGGCTAGGAATAGGTATTTGAAGGTACCACCTACCTTTTAAGTAAATGACAAATGCCAGGTAGGACTCCATTTGTTTTGAAAAATGTTTTGTTTTGTTTTTTTCTTAGAGATTTTTTAGACTTTTTTACTGTTTATTCATTTATTCATTGTTTGGGCCATCTCTTCCCCTTGCTCCCCACCCCGTCCCTCTCCCCTCAACCCTCATCACTTCCAGACAGAACCTGTTCTGCCCTCTTCTCCAATTCTGTTAAAGAGAAGACATAAGCAATATTAAGAGAGAAAAAGTGTTTTTGCTAGTTGAGATAAGGATAGCTATACAGAGAGACTTCTAGCATTGCTTCCAAGCACATGTGTATTAAAACTCGAATTGATTCATCTCTACCAGACCTCTTCACTACTTCTTGGTCACCTTCCCAGTGGCCTCTGTCAGTGTAAGGTTACTTTATTCTCACCTTTACAGTGAGCACATCAAACACTTTCAGTTTTTAACTTTCCTTCCCTTTCTTTGTTCCTCCTGTGCGTGTTCTCCCCTTAGTGTGTGACCCATGTCTAATGGCATTACTGCATCTGTTTTAGGTCTGTAATCCGCATATGAGGGAGAACATGTGATTTTTGGCCTTCTGAGTCTGGCTAACTTCACTTAAGATGACGTTCTCCAGTTCCATCCATTCACTTGTGAATGACAAAATTTCATTCTTATTCATGGCTGCATAAAATTCCATTGTGTATAGATACCACATTTTGTTGATCCATTGGTCAGTAGTGGGGCATCTTGGCTGTTTCCATAACTTGGCTGTTGTGAATAGTGCCGCAATAAACATGGATGTGCAGGTGCCTACAGAGTAACCTGAGTTGCATTCCTTTGGATATATCCCCAAGAGTGGTATTGCTGGATCATATGGCAGATCTATGTTTAGATTTTTAAGAAGCCTCCATATTGTTTTCCAAAGTGCTTGTACTAGCTTATATTCCTACCAGCTGTGTATGAGGGTTCCTTTTTCCCTGCATCCTCACCAACATTTGTTGTTGTTGGTATTTTTGATGATAGCTATTCTAACAGGAGTGAGGTATAATATTAGTGTGGTTTTGATTTGCATTTCCCTTATGGCCAGGGATGGTGAGCATTTTTTCATGAGTTTTATGGCCATTTGGACTTCCTTTGAAAGAGTTCTGTTTAGTTCACTTGCCCATTTCTTTATTGGTTCATTGCTTTTGGGGGAATTAAGTTTTTTGAGTTCCCTGTATATTATAGTCCTTTGTCTGATGTATAGCTGGCAAATATTTTCTCCCACTCTGTGGGTGTTCTTTTCAGTTTGGAGACCATTTCTTTTGTTGTGCAGAAGCTTTTTAATTTTATGAAGTTCCATTTGTCCATCCTTTCTCTTAGTTGCTGGGCTGCTGGGGTTCTATTGAGGAAGTCCTTGCCTATACCTATTGCTTCCAGAGTATTCCCTGCTCTTTCCTGTGCTAACTTCAGAGTTTGGGGACTGGTATTAAGGTCCTTAAATCTTTTAAAAAATTATTTGAAAAAATTATATGAAGCATAAAGTTGATTATTTTCAAACATGACCAAAAAGTTCATGCATATATGTTACACAAATATAACATAGATGATTGTACATGTGATGCAGGTTATACTCCCCCCCCCACCCACACACAAACAGAGAGGTAATAAAATGCCTGAATTGAGGAAGCTACTAAAGCAAGTCCGTTAGTTCCTTTGGTGGTCATCTACATTTTAGCCCAGAACCTGCCACACCCTTCCTCCAAGGTTGTAGCCAAATTGACTTGTAATCCCTTGTCTAGTGCTTGGACCATATTCAGCCTTTGATCAATGTCAGCAATTGCAATAATTCATGAACAATACTTTAGGATCCCAATGGCACTTAAATCCCTCTAGCTAAACTTCTGTGTTTTATGGGTATAAAACTATGGTCCCATGAGGTCATGAAAGTTTTACAATATTTCAGAACTACTCAGACCAGAGCCAAGGATGTGAAAAAGTTCAAGCAATCTGAGACAGTCAGAAGTTCCAGAATGCTTAACACTCTGAAAGGCTACTCCTATTCCATGGAATTGTTCTTCCTTGTACTAATTCCCCTGTCATTCCTTTTTTCTCATCTGTTCCCACTAATCTGTGTGTTCTACCAAGGCAGAGACTGTGCATATCTCATGTTCTCCTCTATTCCCAACACCAGCACAATCATGGGTCATGTAGCATATGCTCAATAAAATACACATTGAAATGTATCAGCACATGCAATGTTCAGGGGTAAGCCATGCAATATCCAACCCAGAATGATGTGTGGTACTTGACGTAAGTGTTAAATTTCTCACCATGATGCTTAGAGATAAGAAAGTTTTGGTATATAATGAATTCCCACCCAAAGATATAAGGTAACCATGTGCCGTAAGTCAGTTTATTGCAGCTTGTGCTTTCTCAATACAAATCCATCTAGCAAAGAGGTAACTTTTGTCTGCAATAAACAAGACCAGGTAAAAGTTAGGAGAAGATGGTCCAGCAGCTCAAGGGCTGAGCCAGAAGTTGAAAATTATTACATGCTGGTGACCACCTCCAGGCAGAAGCAGGTCCCACTGCTATCTGGAAACCTTGTTGCAAATGCTGCTGAGGTTTGTTCTCATTGTCCTGAGTATAGTTTGGTAGCTTCTAATTCTAGAGGTCACCAGTGGTCATGGCAAAATTCTGTCTCCATAGGAAGATTTCTATTGAATGTCACTAACCTGACCCATGAATTCCAACATAACATGTGTCAGAAGCACTTTGTCCTGTCTAGCATTCAGGATGTCACTCCTTCTCAACATGAAGTGTCCAGCTGTGAGATGGGAAAAAGCTGAAGAGGGAATGGTAAATCACACTCTTTCTCTGAGACTCAAATTCAGCATCTATAAAATAACAGATGTATACCTGCCCAGTCCATCCCAGCAGATGTGTGTATAAGACCTACAGAAAGTCACTGACAGACAACCTCTGGAATATAAAGTTGGTGCATTTATAAACAAGTGTTTTATTTCTGAAGAGCCTGAACCCTACCCTTCAAGGAACTTACACTCTAGTATACACACTGAAGCATGATGAATTAAAAACATATAGAAAATGAACTAAGGGTATAGCTCAGTGGTAGAGCACTTGACTAAAAACATACATAGATGATAGATAGATAGATAGATAGATAGATAGATAGATAGATAGATACAATTGTTCTGTTATCAAATATCCTTGTAAAGGAATCCAGTACAAAGCACTTAATAAATATTTCCTTCATTGATTTTGAACACCCTCAGACCATTTCACTCAAATCATCATGTAAAATTTTACATCTTTAAAGAGAAGAAAAAGGACTGGAGATGTGACTCAAGCAGTACAGCATCTGCTTTGCAAGTTTGAAGCCTTGTGTGGAAGAAAACCCCAGTCCCACAATAAAATAAAAGAAAATAGAGAAATAACAAAATTATAAGCAGAGTCCTTTTTTGTGAAATTTTATCAAGGCAGAATCATACATTATTCACAAGGATCAGAAAGATGTCCTGGATTTCATACCTGCTTCCTACTTCCTATTCAGAACCAGTATTCAATAGGTCCACAAGATCAAAAGCTACATGGAGAGTAGGCTTATATCTGTAACATAGGTAAAAGATGTGTGTTCATGAGAAGTTGTGTGTTTTTCTATTATCAAAAAACAGGCATACTTGATGTTTTGACCAAAAGGCATATACTGGGTTATATCTACATCTGACTTTGCAATATATGCAAAGAGAAAATTCTCAAATTGATAAATAAAAGTTTCTTTTTTGCTTCAGAGCTCAAGGCAAAAGAAAACTTTCACTGGCTCTCAGACATACCACAGCTTGAATGGTACTGGGAACATAAAACATATTTATTGTTGCTGGGGCTCAAAATTTCCATCCTATTCCACTTAAACACTGATTCAGAGTTTACAAAAATAGCATCCGCAACATCGCCAAAGAAATCCGATAACCTTAACACAAAGTAAATATGAACATAGAAAAGAAATGTAACCTTTTTAAAGTTCGCTGCCTGCAAATATCATGCAGAAATCACTGACTACTGAATCCTCCCACGCTTCTTCAATATCCTGAACCATCCCCCCAAAACATCATGGCGAGCGTATTTTGAACTTTTACAGACTTTCTTAAATTCCTACTCATGTTCTGTGATGGTTTCTGTATTTTTAACCATCATTTATAGGTAGTAAATTTCTTAATAGCCACAAAATCACAAAAGAAACTTCTTATAAAACTTCTGGGTCTGTTTTTATCCACTGAGACCCAATCATGTCTCTATGCTTAAGTCATCATCCAAAACAATCCACAAAATTGAAGTACATTGGTCTGGGATATTGCTCAAGGTTACAGTATTTGCTTAACATGCTCAAGACCCTGGATTTGATCCTCAGCACTGTAAAAATAAATTACATAAATAAATAAGAAATAAAGTGAAAATACATTGTCATGAAACAAAGTGCTAAGTAAGATTTGGGGACCTACAAACCCCTATTGTACTACCCACAAAGCATTTATTTGCATGGGTCAATGTCAAGACTGTTGTGGATTTCGAAAGGCTTCCAGGAAGGTGTGTGAGGCCAGGTAGGTGGAAACTCAATCTGATGCTCACAAGAGAAACTGCAAGATGAACTTGAAGGAGCTGTTTTGATGAAGGCCATGTGTGAGCCTCAGGTCCAAACGGTGCTGCCTGCAGGCAGAAGTGATGAAATGTGACATATAAATGGACCTGTCCCCCACATTCTGCCATTGACTTCACAGCAGCTCTGACTCCACCCCAGGACCAAAAGTAAAGAACAACTGAACCCAGAAGACCCAGCTAGAAAGATGGCAAGGAGTCGAGAGTGCACAGGAGGGCCTGGGACACCCTCCCTGGGTGTCCATGGGAGGCTCTCAAGAGGTGATAATGCTAATTTAATTCTACATGTACACAGCTAAGTGAGACCTAGGAACAACCAGTTGCCTTTTGTACATGGAATATTGGTTGAAGTGGAAACGAATTACCCACCTGAAATACATGAGTATTTGCCTAAGTTTAAATTTCATGTTTAAGTATCACTTCAGGAACCCCAGCAGGAAGCTGCCTAAAATGCTCATTGACAATGCAAAACTTAATGGTTAGCTTTCCCTGGGACAAACTTGCCAAATCTAACACCACTGTTCTGCCCATTACCAAATGATTCTGTGGTGTACCTTAGCACCACTTCTGTGGACATCTGATTTATTTATTTAATGCCATTGCATAAGCACTAGGTGAATTTGTCTCCTTGTCTTTTCAAATGCATTCAATACTCCCAAGCCCTAAAAATCATGTTCATTATACAATGATTGGTGTCATTATGACTGTCAATATTTAAGTCAAAATTTGGCATTTATCATGAAGCAATGAATAATGCAGAAAGATGTGGTCTTGGTGAATCAAGGACTCGATGCAGAATAGATCACTGGTTGACACAAAATGAAAACTATTTCTTGATTGTCTTTTAAAAGTTGCAACATCGTAAGTCACTTAGTAACAGAGGAGCCCAAAAAGAAAAGGAAAACTCAAGAGTTAAATATTTCTTCCAGCTTCTGGTAGCAGCTCTGAGAAAGAAGAACTAATTCAAATACTAAAGAAAGCTTTATCTGCTTTGGGTTCATTTTTATTTTGCTATGCAAGAAATGATTAAAATTTACACTTGAAAAATTAAACTAATTTTTCCTCCCACACCTTGTCCTCTAAGTGTTAATAAATAAGGTCCAAATCCAAATTAAAAAACCCTGTGCCAACAAAGTGATAAATTAGTAAATCAAGTACTTTATTTTTCTGTACTGAAGATTGAATTCACCAAGTACGATATCATTTCAACCACTCTGGTCCTTTTCCTTTCAGTTTGTTTTTCAGATAGGGTCTCAAACTTTGCCCAGGCCATCCTGGAACTGCAATTCTTCTACCTCTGGAGCAAGGATTACAGGTGTGAACTACCATGCCTGGACTCAAGTACTTTTGTTAATCAATAAATTTATGTAAGATCAAGAGTATACCTTCCTTTCAATAATACCATTAGGATTTTTAATTCAAAAGTACTTACTGTACAAAATGATCATCTTACTATGGATGCGTATTTTAGCATTTTGAAAGCATGCCTTTGTGAAAAAAATCCATAAACAAAGAAAACTTTTAAATGTGTCAAACTCAACATTGTGCATATGTTTGTAACATAAAACACACAAAGTCTTCAGAAGGTCCAAATTTTAAAATATTGTGAAGGACCAATGACATAAAGATGAGTTTGCTTCATATGTTTTACTATTAGGTGATATGTTAAGGAAAAGAAAAAAGAAAGAAACTATTGTCAAAATAATATTTCATCTCTGTGATTAGGTCTGTTCACAAGTATAACAGCTGTAACCAAAGTTTTAAATAGTTATACTTCCAGTCTTCATTAAAGTCATTCAAGAGCAGACCACATTTGTGTTAAAAATGTCTTTATTTTGTTTTGTTTTTACTTTTTTTGCAGAAACAAATGTGTTTCTCAGTCATATGTGATACTGGATTCAGGAGGTGTTGTCAACTGTCATGTAAATCTTTGGGGAGGGGAAATACTCTTGTCAACTCCCATGTAGCCAAAATGTGAAAAGAATGTTGTGTGACAGTGTATATTCATTATACTAAATTGAATGATGTATGTGAACATATTTTGCAAATGGTAAATATGTACTTTTTTTCCTTTGGTAGTACTGGGATTTGAACTCAAATCCTCATGCTTCCAAGGCAGGAGCTCTACCATTTGAGCCACACCCCCCACAACCCACAAATTGTAAATAAAGTACTATATGCATTAAAGTTATTCAGAATACTGGTGAGGATTTGTTCACCATGCTCATGAAAAAGATGTGACAATAATACTATTAATAGCAGCACATCTTGCACAATGATTTTGCTGTGGGCCAGCTACTATTCTCAGCATCTTCTGTTATTTATTGCCTACAATTAATGGGTTGAAGTGTACACTAACACTAACTCCACTTTACAGATAAAAACTGAAAAGTACAGGGATGTTAAGCAAGCTGCTTAAGTTTACACAGATCATCAGCCTGTGACTATGAAAGTACATCTTCAAGCTCCCACTCAAACACCATCACAGATGACAATGTTAGCACAGAATTCATGAATTGCTATCTGGTGACCGTGTGATCCAGGTGACTCAACATATGACCAAGTTCTTTTTTATCTGTTGAAGTAAAACCATGCACGGACACACACATAGACACATTATACTCACACAAACTTACTCAGCTACTCAATTATATGGCAGGTATCCTTGAACTAGCTTGTAGATTTGTTCTCTTTATTTGAAATAACCAAGTTAGTTGTAGGTCTTACTATGCAAAGGCTTTGTCTGCTGTAAAGTAAGCAATGTGCCCAATGTCTGATAAATAAGTTATAGATTCCCCAGTGTGGCAATATTTGTTTTCCTTGCTTGGCATATATTACTCAGAAATATTTAATTTGTAAGTGGCAAAAAAAAAAAAAGTCCATTCAAACCAAAAAAGGGAATAGCTTAGTGAGGAGTATGGAAGGTATGGGTGTCGGCCATGGCTGAACCTAGGTGTTCAGACAATGTCATATCCATCTCAACATTGTTGCAGCTAGCATCTGAGAGATGGAGGGCTCAGAGAGGGTCATTGTGGATCTCAGGTCGTGCTGCCTCATTATGGTCTCACATTTTTTCCAATACTTGAAGAGAGAGAGAGAATGAAGAATTATTCCACAGCCACACAGAGAATTGTCTGCCCTTATGCCCTGGTCCGAAAGCCCACAGACAGCACCATTATGACTTTGATTCTCCCCTCTCCCTGGACTTTTTTCTTGAGCTCTCTTTTTTTTTTTTTTTAAGATCCAGTGGCAGAACATTGAATATGATATCTTCAGTGATTCAACTCATGGCACACTGTCATTAGAAGTTTGAACCAGGTCCAGTTGGGCACCAGTGGCACAAGGTATGCAATCCCAGCTACTCAGATTAAGATTGGGTGAGCTATGGTTTGAGGTCAATGCCAGGCAAAAATTTAGCAAAATCTCATTTCACCAATAGGTTGTGGAACCAACTTATTGGCTTGTGGGACGCCAGAAGCTGGAGGACCTTGATTTCAGGCCACTTCAGAAAAAGCTGGGTATGATGGAGTGCATCTGCCATCCAAGCTGTAATGGGAAGTACAAATAGGGAGATGGTGGTCCAGGCCAGCCCAGGCACAAAGTGAAGCCCTATGTCCAAAATAACCTGAGCAAAAAGTGCTGGAGGCATGGCTCAAGTGGTAGAGTGAGAAACCCTAAGTTCAAACCCCAGTACCACCAAAAGAAGTTTGTACCAGACCTTTCATTTATTTGTTTATGGTCTTTTACTCCATCCCCCATCCGTGTCCTCCCTTTAACCCATAAGCAAGAGCACAGCTGTTTTGATTATATCCTTGAATTTGTATACAGACTCATAAAACACACAGACTCCTCATTTCTATGTATGTATGTACTTATTGTGTATGTTTTAATGTCTACAAATGATGCCCACAGACTTCTGTTTCAATTTTTTCACCCACATCAGTTTTAAATTGTATCTACACTGCTTCAAAGTGTTGCACAGCATTGCACAGTCGTCGTCTCTGCCATCTCCTAGCCCGTCTCTCAGTGATGAACAACTCCATCATCACTGGCCTCGGGACCACACACAACACTGTGATAAATATGCCCAACCAGACTCCTGAAGAACCTGTGTGAGTGCTTTTCTGGGGTGCCTGCTTCTAGTGGCACACCTGGTCCATGGGGATGATAGATTGGCCTTCATCTGGCTCCTCTGTCTTGATCACTCTCTGGAGAACCCACCATCAGGTCATATCAAGTTCATATTGTGTAGTGGACAACCTAACCTCAAAGAAGTTTAGTGATGTTCCTCACTCCACATAGCTGGTTTCTGTGGCTTAGATAGAGTTTCAGTGAGTCCCCCAAGGGTTCATGTGCTAGGAGCTTGGTCCTCAATGTGGTGATGTTAAGATGTGGTGGAATTTAAGAGATGGAATCTAAAGGGAGACCAAAACTGGTCCCTCTCCTTGTTCTGGATTCATGACTGGCAATGCTACCTCTTTCTTCTTCCCAAAAACACCCCTACTACTGTGATGTCGTCCGCCATGCAGTGATGCAGTCAGAGGCCCTTGAAACAAATGGTGCCATGCTGCTCAGATTTTCAGCTTCCAAAATTGTAGGCTACATAAACCTCTTTCTTTTATTATTATTATTTGTGGTATATGGGTTTGAACTCAGGACCTTGTACTTGGTAGTCAGGTGCTCTACCACTTAGACCATGCTCCCCAGACCTTCTTTGCTTTTGTTTTTTTTTTGTTGTTTGTTTTGTTTTTTGATTTTTCTGGATGGAATATAGCATTTTTGTTTGGGACTGACCTTGGACCATGGTCCTCCCACTCTCTGCCTCCTAAGCAGTTGGGATCACAGGCACAAGCCACAATTCCCTACTCTCACCTTCTTTTCTTAGTAAGTACCCAGCCTCCAATATTTTATTATAGCAACAAGGAGCAAATGAACATATTAGTCAAGTGGTGGAGTCAGGAGTCAAGGCCAAGTTTCTCTGATTCCCAGACTCACATCCTTGCCCTGTACCATACTGCCATCCATGGGGATCTCATGGTTCAATGGACGAAGGCAGAGGCATCAAAAACACAGCTAGAGATCCTTGTAAGGCAGCTAGAGAACAATTCCTTCTCTTCACCTGGCATCTATTCACAGGCTTGTTGACAAAATCACACAGCAGTGGAGAACAGATCTTGCCACAAGGCCGTGGAATAATCAGAGGAGAGAACGAGCCCCATTGGCTGGGGGCCAGTTAAGTTTACCCCCTCCACACACACACACCTTACACCTTACAGCAAGCAGATTACCAGCTGCCATCTGGCAACTAGAGGCTCCTCATGCAAACTTCAGCCTCCCACTCCGGGTGCATCCAATACCAGTCAGGCCCAAAGAAACTTTGATGTCTCTATTAATGACAATGAAAACTCAAGATATGCCAAATACAGATTAAATGCCATTTTGGTAACGTGATTATCTTTGAATTACTAGCTGCATAGTGAGACAGCCAAGTGACTAATCCTGGGAAAGGCTGGGTGCTTTGGACAAAGGATTCACTGCTTCTGACCTCCAGGGCATTATTCACCATATCAGAGCAGTATTTTATTACTCTGCTTTAAAACCCCAGAGTGGCTTCTGGAAGTCACTGTTTTCCAGAAAAGATTTCATTGCTTGACATTCTGAGGCTCCGAATTCAGCCTGATTCATAACAAGATGAGCAGGGAGTATGTCAGAAAAAAAAAAAAAAAGAGGAACAACCTCAAGACTGTAGCACATGTATGTCTATATGCTTGTTGATAAAATCAGCAGAAAGGGAAAGATAGGGGTGGTTCAGAGAAAAATCAAGAAGCTACAGTTAAGTCATTTTCTCCTGCTTTCTTTGTGCCTTGGTCTTCACTTTGCTGTTGTTAGTAGTCTTCCTATGTTCAATGATCTTAATATATTAGTGCGTGTCATCTCCGCAAGGCAAGCATTACTATTTCCATTTTTTCATGCGAGAGTAAAGTTTTAAACACATTTTCACTATTCTGAGGTTGAAGATTTAGTGTCTAGGCAAGCTGAGAGTCAACCCCAGGTCTTCCTGTGTCCAAACTTCCCAATTTTAGGGAAATACAAAAAATTTTGAGAGAGTTGTAAGGATTATTTTCAAAACAAAAGGAAAAGTAAGATGGGCTAAGTTGTGTATTATATAATATGATCTAAACACATCTTGAGAGGCTGGTGGAGTGGCTCAAGCAGTAAGAACACCTGCCTAGTAAGCATGAGGCCCTGAGTTCAAACCCTAATGCCACCAAAAAAATAAATTAATAATAAACACATCTTGAGGAAGTCCATACTTCCTTCTTCCTTTTGAAGTTCATTTCCATTCACATGAAACAGATAGATGAATAAAACACTGGTCCTAAAACTTCTGGTAGGACTGGAGGTGTGGCTCACACGGTAGAGAGCCTGTTTTATAAGCACAAAGCCCTGAGTTCAAACTCCAGTCCCACTAAAAAAACAAACAAAAAAACTAAGTTTTCTGATATTCTGTACCTGGTTCAATCAGATGCATAATTGTGGCAAGACTGTTATTGTTTACTTTTCACAGCAACACTAGCAACTTTAATTTTCAGTGAAGTTCTTAAAAACCCCTTTCTGGAGAAGCAAATGAGATCATATTCTCTATTTTCCTCCTTGGCAAAGTCATCATCACACTGCAGATTCTCGAACAGTTAAATGCCATTGTCATTCCCTTCTCTGTCTTTTGTGATGCTTTCACAAACTTATTCAATCTTCTGCCTTCTCAATGGAGAAAATTTTGTAGGAACTGCCATAAATGGTGCATAATTGTAAATGGCTTTAAAAAGCCATATGGGAGAATGAATAATCTTTTTTGTTTCCATCTTTCCTAAATATTCTTGTGCTTTGTGCTTTTGCAATACCTTTTGCACCCAGCTTTGGTCACAATTGTTGTTGGCCATTTGCCAGTTTGAAATGTCCTACAAAATGAATTGCTTCTTTTGTAAATAAGAAGAAACTCGGTAACTTTGGGAAATATTGCTTCAAAATACTCTGCTGGAGTTATAGCTAGCTGGGAGCACTTTCTGTAGGGGCAGAGGAGTGTGGTAAGTTTATTGTCTGCTCAGCATGTATAAATCATGATCCAGTGAATATTTGTGCTTGCCTTCATATCTTCTAGCGGATATAGTTTGGAGCATCACAAATATTCTCTCAGGAAAGAATTGCATATTTCCTGTGTCAGGGTGGCCTTTCATTTTGGGTTAAATTTTCAAATAACATCAGCACAAGGTAGAAATTAGGACAAATTTTTAACCACTGATTTCTTCGCTGAGCCTTAAATGAGGACAGCAAAATATTCAAGTGAATGAGTTCACCCACTTTTATGGGCTTCCTTTTCTTACTTTTTTACTTTTTTAATTTCTCTTGCAGTTTAAATGCCAGGCTCTTCTAATTCTATTCTTACGAGGTAACTTCTGATTTGGCCACACTATCTTTTCTCTTTCTCATAGCATCCTGTACTTTTCAGAAGAAATATCTCTAAATAGAATATCAAAGACAAATATTAGTGTTGTGAGAGCATTCTCAAATCAGAGTGCTTGTCTAAATTAACCCAATAATTCATTGCAGGACAATTCATTTATAGGGAAGATTTTCATAGAAATAATAATGATTGTAACTTCTCGGGTCTTAGAAATGACAGTGGAAGGCCAAGCATGTTGATGCATGCCTGAAATCTCAGCTACTTGGAAGATAAAGGCAGGAGGACTGTGGTCCAAGGCTGGAGCAGGAAAAGTGGGAGGCCCAAACTGAAAATTAAACTAAGATCAAAATGACTGAGGTACAGCTCAATTGATAGAATGCTTGCTTCGGGAGTGCCAGGCCCTGAATTCAGTTCCCCAAGAAATGACATCAAATATACTGTAAAGGCAAAATTTTACAGCTCACGTTTTAAAAGGGATATAGTTCTCCATTTTGCCCACTGAGATATATGCACATACACAATAAATTACTATATATATGTTAAGCTAACTTCCATTACCTTTCTTTTCAGTATGTAATTCTTCTTGAATCCCGTATTTTAGCATAATATTCAAAATTGTAAGAATAAATTGAAGAAAACTATTGCAAAAATGTAATACTTAAGGAAGAATTACATCAGTGGTAAATTAGGACAGTATCTCTATACATTCATCAGCAATATGATTTTTTTTTTTTACCTCTAAAAATCAACTGACATAAGATACATTAGACCAAGATATCTAAGCAGAAAGTTGCAGCTAGGTAGTTGTGAGAAAGAGACATTCCATCTCTATTCTAATGATAATTTAATCAGTGATACCTACATGTAGAGGAAAAGACAAAACATGCAAAGGACTCAAATATTTCCAAAACTTTCACTAAAAAATTAGCTCATGAGCAACCTGTAATGAGAGCTACCAAACCAATCAATGAGTAAGATTTAAAAAAAAAAAGCATCAAGTCTTGTTGGTTTTAATTCTCTCTCCCACAGACATTTTTTTAAAATCATCTTAAGACAAATCAGCTTAAATGTCTACCTAAACTCAGAAGAAAAACATCTTGAATCTCTGTAGACATGTTGAAAAGAATAACGAGGGCTACTCAGAATCACTACATGAAATAACGCGAACACTCCTTACACACTTGGCCAAATCATAGTCAAGTGCTAAACAAAAACACAGCTATGACAGCTGCTGGATAAGAGGCAAGGTGATCCTCCACCTTCCAATGCCATGCTTCACACAGTGCCCTCTGAACACCAACTTGCATCTTGGGAAACACTTCATCCTTAAAGACCAAGACCCAATATTACAGAATCTTAGGTTAAGCAAAGAATCTGGAGAGCTCAGTGTTGGTGGAAATTTTAATTAAACTAACATTTGCTGATGTCACTATAGACAAACGTAATATCTTGAAGAATATTAAAATAACCAATTCCTAGGCTTTACTGATGCCTGTGTGTGTGAGAGTGCACGTGTGTGTGTGCCCTAATGCAAATGTTGTCTACAAATAAAGTTGGCTCCAAAACTCCCCCTTTAAAAGCTGTCCTCTTTTTGTTTGCCTGTGTGGCACGATAGGCATTTCTGTAGTTGTGAGCAACTACATTTGATTAAAATCTGTCAGATTTATCTTTTCAGCAGGAGAGAAGAAATATGTGTTTCCCTAGAAAGGAAATCAATGTGTCTTCATGATAGATGCAGAGTGGAAAGCTGGGTACTGTCGCTTTAAGTGATGGAACAGAAAGGCAGGGTAGCTATCACTACTGGCTGCTGACATCATTTCTGTGAGGCAAAGCCCCCATTTAAATCTTATAATCCTTGTTTATAGGATAAACTTATAGTCACTGACCTAATAGCTATTTCTCTGACTTGTTAAGTAACAAAGACTTGCATCTGAGGTGTCCATAGTTTGCTTTGTTTTAAATTTCCCTAGCAGCAGCTTGTACACAGAGCTCTGTTGCTTTTCTGATGCCCCACAGAAAGGCATCTGGTGCTGCAGGCTCCAGACTTGGATCTCCTTTCTAAAGGTAAACCTGAGAAATCCTTGAAAGCAACTCCCAGGCAATATCAGAGACATACAAATCAGGAAGCACCCTCAAAAGGAGATGGGATGCTACCCGGTGACAGAAATGTCCCAAGGTTTCTTTCTTCCTCCTGGAAACCACTCACTTCCCCAGAGTCTCAAGAGGCTCCAATAGAGCCATGTTAACTAGGAACAAAAGTGCCTGTCCTGGCATTGGAAGGTTTTGGCATTGTCCACTCAGAGATGATACAACCAGCAGACATGTAGCAATTAAGAGAGCCTGAGATTATCAGGTAAGCGTGGATGTCTTTGCAGCAAAAGTATTTGTGTTTCTCTAGTTACAGTCAGCAAAAACATTCTAATGAGCTTACAAAGCAACATCAAGATCTCTGAATTGGCATGTCAGTTTGAATTGCCAGTATCTCTTACCTCATGAGTGAAATCTGTCCGAATTTGAAATGGTTATGTGCAAACAATTCCAATCATAATGGTCTATAAAGCGACCTACTTAATTTCCTTTAAAATGGTATGTTGGGATTTGTTTGTTTTGTTTTGAGACAGGGTCTTACTCTGTAGTCCAAGTTGGCCCCAACTCTTGATCCTTCTGCCTCTGCCTCCCAAATCCTAGGATTACAGATATGAGCCACCATACCTGCCCTGAATTAATTTTAAGAGTTTGTATTGTATTTTTAGGAAATCATCAATTGCCTGTAGGTTTGCATACTCTCTAACAGTTGTACATGTATAAATTTTCATATTTTCTCTGTAGTTGTGATTATATTTCCTTTAAAATGCTGTATTTTACTTCTCTCTCTAATCAGACTTGACAAAGTTGTATTTAGTTTATCAAGATTTTGAAAGAAACTAATGCTTCTTGTTGGTTTTACTTGTTTTTTTTTTTTTTTTTTTTTTTTTTTTGCTTATTGTTTTAATTTTTTGGTTTTTTGTGAGGTAGAGTCCTGCTATACAGCCCAGGCTAGGCTTGATCATCCCACCTCAGCCTCCCAAGTTCTGGGATTACAGGTACACGCCATCATGGCAGAGTTACGTTTTATGTTTAACTTTCATCTTTATTAATTTTTTCCTTCTACTTCCCTGTTTTGTTGTGTTACTTTTGAACTTATAGTGAGTATTTTAAAATTTATTTTCAAGTCCTATTTTTTAACGATAAAATTTAAGGACAATTTTTGTCTTTGCCCAAAATTTTTGGATTGCTTCTATAGTATGAAGTGTTCCTATTTTACTACTCTAGTTTCTAACTTTAATTTGATTTTCCTCTTTGATACAAGGATTATTTGAGGATTTTTTCACTCTTTTAAGCTCATCTCTAATTTTACAGGGTTATAATCAGAAATGTAGTCTATAAAACTTCTACTTTTTAAAATGTATTTGGGTTTCTTGTGTGTCCAACAGCCTATTAACTTTTATAAATGCTCCACAGATGCAAGATAAGACCTAAAGTCTCTGTAGAGTTCATAGATGTGTACATACACATCTGCACATACTTGCAAGGGATGTATACTAGATATTGACCATCTCACACAAATTCAGTATATCCTGCTCACTGTTCTTTTTCTTATTCTCTCAGATTCTAAATGTCTTATTAAATACTCCCATTACAACTGCAATCTTTTACTATACTTCTAGCAATATCTTTCTTTGACTTTTTGTATGAATTAAAATTTGCATTCTGGTTGACCTTGATACTTAGGTTTGGAAGGGAGGGTTGTTTTCTTTGTTTGTTTGTTTATTGAGACAGTGCCTCTCTGGATAGCCCAGGCTGGCCTAGAACCTGAGATCATCTGTCTTAAGCCTCACAAATGCTCAGATTACAGATGTGCACCACCATACCGGGCTTTTGTTTTGCTTCTTATCATTTGCAAGTATCTAGGATATCTTTGCCTAACCCCTGATCTAGAGTATTTCACTTTGTCACAGAGATGACACAGGTAGATATAATTAGGATTTGCTTTTTAACCTACTCTGACATTTAATAGGGAACTATGTCCATTTGTTTTCTTATAATACTTGATCTCATTAATTCCTCCACCTTCTATTTAATTTCTATTTTTTTACATTTTACTATTGCTTCTTTTCATCTTTTTTTTTCTTGACCTACTTAAGTTTCTCTTCATGCTTATATTCTCTCTGGTAAGTTGACATATATTTTTGTTTGTTCTCCCTCCATTAGCTATTGAAGTTCTAGTCTATCAGCATTATTATTAGCTCCTATCACGATGCCTGCTTCCCTACTCTCTGCATCTTTTACATCACTTAACTGACATGTCATTCCTTCTGTTCCAATAATCCATACTTATCATGGAATTACAAATTCCCACTTATATCATTATCATGATCTACCATTTCAACTCTTAGTCCTGAGATGTCTCAGTGGGGTGGGGGGTTAGCTGTTGTGTGGTTAGAGGACTTTCTGTCATTCTTCCATCAAAAGAATGTATGAGTAGTACACACTGAATTTCTGTCTGTCCCAGAATAACTTTCTTTTGAACTAAATAAATAAAGTTTTACAAATCAAGTGCTTCTTTGGTCTCAGAACTTTTTTCACAATAGACTTTATTTGTCCATCTTTAGCATTCATTAGACTTTTCTCTGCTCTTAGTTTCATCTTTAAACTCTCATTGTTGCAGATGAGCATAAATGCTTGTCCAATCTTCCTTCATAGTTTGCTACCTGATATCTCTATCAGAAAAATAGCCATGAATTTTAGGGGCTTGGGGGAAGGGAGTTTGGTGCTTTGGTTTAGTTTCTGAATTGTTGAAATTTTTAAATTTTTATCTGGTGTTGCTTTGTTTAGGGTTTAAGGTCAAAGGTTCAGGGTTCCCCGGTTCATTCTCAGATGGAATTTGTGGACAGATATTGTACTGAGCAGTGTTGTTAGGAATAGTACCTACATACAGGTAAAGAAGAGAGATTTGGGCAAAAGGAGGTGAGCTGTGCCTCAGCCTTTACAAAGGCCAAAGCTAATCTTGTGGAAACTGGGTTTGAATTAGCAAACTAGGGCAAAAGGAACAGCCCTTTGCACCCTCACAACAATGAGTCATTGACTCTAGACTATAGCAGAAAGGGGAGTTAGTGCCCCTTTCCTAAAATGGGGGTGGGATTCAGAAGGAACTCTGCCTATGCTAAATATTCAGAAATCAAAGAGGATATGTCTAGTTCTGTGGTCTATCTGGATTGGTTAACTTGTTTAGCTTTCTTAGACTCAGCTCTTATAATCAGAAAACTAACATCTCTTCAGTCCAGAGAAATCTTTTGGGCTTGATAACCACTTCTGCATCTTTTCCTTTCTTCTTCTGGATGGCTCATTATTTGCATACCAAATTTCCTAAACCTGTGTGCTCTATGTTACTGAACTTCCACTCAGGTGTTTTTATCTCTGTGGCATGTTGTTCTTCCATTTACTTAATATTCAAACCTCTAATTCAATTGCCAGCATGGATTATTCTTCTTTCTGATTCACCTGGTGGATATTTTAATTCAGAAATCATCATTTTAGTTCCTAAAGATCTTCATGGTGTTTCAATGACATGTTTTTTGAAAATGTTCATTATTTTCATGTTCAATTCTCTTTCTCTTCTACTTGTTCTACCTCAGTAATGAACCATTTGTCCCAGCCTTTTGGATTTCTCTCCCCTATTTCCTGAATCTCATTGGAGGACCTGTGATCTCTCTTGAAGGTCATGTTCTATCAGCATGTACCAGTCAGCTGTTTGGTTTGGGGCACTGCAAGACTCAAAAGTGGTAGAAGGCAAGGAAATTTGTGTTCCTATTACCATCTGCTGAGGCACTGAAAAGACAGGCAAGACACCCAACCTACCAGAGACAGAGGTTCATTTTGTTCCTGGCTGCCTCCACCAGGGCTACCATGGTCAGGAGAAGCAGATGGTCCCTTCGTGGACCACATCATGGTGAAGATATGTGCAAGCTCCTCCTCAAGGGATATAAAATGTACTGAATTTCTCAAAATGGACTAAAGGCCTGGCTCAAGCAGCAGAATGCCTGCTTTGCAAGCACAAAGCCCTGAGTTCAAATCCCAGTTCTATAAAAATATAGTTCTCTCTTCACATGGTTGTTATAAAGATTAAATGAGGTAATACACTAATGTGCCTGGCACATAAGAGTTTATAACTGTGAACTAATGATATTATTTGTTACTTAATTTCATTTTTTAGTTGGCACAATATTTATACTTATTTGTGGGGTACAGTGTTATAATTCAATACATATGTACAGGCACTTGACTTCTTGGTCAAACTGCCCATCCTCAGTTTCCTTTGGGGATGTTCTATTACTTCATGATCAATTCTGCTTTAATAAAATCAAGCTTGAACCTAAGAAAATATGCTCTGTTAAAGAAAAAAATATATTCAACTTATATGCTCAAATCAGAATAAGTAGGATTTGCATCTCCTCAAATACTCTCACCTTTATGTGTTAAGGACCACCAAACTCTTCTCTAGTTATTACAACTACAATCACTGTTATTGTAGTGGGGCAAACAGGAGGGTATAAATAGTTGAGGGCAGAAACAAAGAGAGGGGAGAGCAGGGAAAAGGACATGGAGTAGAGGGCTCAATTCTAAGTCTTAATCCAGTGATCTTGGAAACTCTAGTTACTAAAGAATGTCTTAAACTCTTTCTCAGTAATGGCAACATTCTTACAGGGTCAGTTTACATTTTGATTCTGTTTGTTAAGCAATATCACACCAAACCTCTTCAGAACATCCTTCCCACTTAGTTGCCTCAAAGAGAGCTGAAGGAGTGGAGGGCATGGGATTGGGGCAGGTGCATCAGCTGTTCTCTCTGGTTTTGAGCAACTCTGCTTAAGAAGCATCTACAGTGGCTAAGAGAGAAAGGCAGAGTCAAAGTCAGGCCCACAGCTGGCCACTCAGTGTCATTTGATGAAACTCTTCTGCTCTGAGAGTCATTTAAGTGGAGAAATACAGTCACCCTTGGAAATTCCTTTGCAGGTGGAGCCAAGGCCAGAGAGCCACAGCCCTGTCAATGTCCCTTTTAACCACAGATCTCTCAGAGGTTCACTTAATCTTCATAACAGCTGTAAGAGGTAGGTCAAATAGCGTATGGTGAAGATTATACAGTTAATTTATACAAAGGGCCTAGAGGTTTTGTTTGGCATATAGCTATTGCTATGTATGTATGATCTGGTATTATCATTATTATATAATGCTGACCATTAGCTGTTATCACCATCATCATCTTCCTCTTCGGAGGCCTCTGTGACAGTATAGCACTCACTGGCATTTTTTTCCTTTCCCCAGCCCATCACAAAGCTGTCACCCACTTCTCAGGCACACAATTACTTAGCATTTCTCACACATTCTTGCCCAGCTACTGCATTCCCTCTCCATCCCTCCCGCCTCTCTTTACCTCATGTTTTGTGTCCCCACTTCTTCCAGCCAGTTTAAATGGGTCTCAACTCTCCCCAGGCCACAGCATACCAAGGCCAGTGCTAAGTGTCCTCACTGGACACAGTCCAGGACTTGGGGATCAGCTTCAACCAGATGGACTCAAATGTCCACTGTTCCTCTCCAAAGCGCAGGCTCATTCTGTTATATGAAATTCTATTAAAATATTCACCCCACTTTCTCAACTTTTTTACCCTGAAGTGATTTGTCTGCAAAGGCACATCACTCAGCTTTTTAAAATGCATATTCATGCTAACTTGATGTATTTATACATTGTTATCAGGTATCTATATGTTTAATTTTATTTTAATAAAAGAGTATATGAGCTGACTTGTAGTATGCAACACATCTTCTTGACAAACAATAGTTTCTTATTTAAGTACATAAATCCAAATAGGTCTGGTGATAAGGATCTATTTACTATGTTAAGTGGAAAAGGCTGATTATAAGGAATATGTAGAACAGGATATTGTTTTTATATCCTTGTAACTAGAGAGCAGGGTATGTGGCAAGAATTAGCATTGTAAAGTCAGGCTGAGGCCACATGTGCAAAGGTCATCCCTGTATTCTCATGTTTGAAGATTGAGTTTGGTCTCCAAGGCAATAACAGAAAATTTAAAGACTTTTTACAGAGAAGTGACAATCTTATTAGTATTATTGGGGGCACAGGGAGGTACTTTGGTTTAAACTCCAGGCCTTATTCTTGCTAGGCCTTGCTAGGTACTCTACGACTTGAGCCAAACCTTAGCCCTTTTTGCTTTTAGTTATTTTTTAGTTAGTGTCTTGTGGTTTTGCCCAGCTCCAACCTTGGGTGGTGTTTCTCTTACCTCCACCTCCCTTATATCTGGGATTATACACACATACCACCATGCTGAGCTTGATTTTTGAGATAATGTCTCTCTACATTTTATCTTTTTTTTGCCCAGGCTAGCCTTAAACTGCCATCCACCCATCACCACCTCCCATGCAAAGTATTTCATAATAGCAATTTTAATGTTAAGATATCACTCTGGCAGCATTATAGCAAATAATTTGGTAAGGAAGTAATGCTAGCTGTTGTTGAAATATCCCAGCACCCCCCAAAATATCACTAGAGTGAAGGCTGTGACCCTAGGGATGGAGAGATGGAAGCAGAGTCAGGCAATGACAGGCAGTTAGCACTGTAGAATATGTGGATCGTTCTCATGAAGGGGAAAGAGGATGGGGATTATCTAGGATAACCCAGTGGCCTTGGTGAATGAACACAACATGACACATTTTCCCAAAGCAGTCAATGCAGGAGAAGATGTAGATCTGAGGTGGGCTTTGTGAGCATATGAGAGGACACATCAATCTTTCTAATTATAGAATTTATGCTATCTATAAGACACACTTGGAGAAAGTTGAATTTACTAGAATCTCAGACCCAAGAGGACAGGGACCTTGTTGATTTCATTCATTGCACCCTCAATGACTCACACAGTACCTGAAAGGTGATGAATGATCAGTAAGTTCCAGATGAATATGTGTTCTTAGATGTTTATGGGTCTAGATATGAGGACAATGTCCTAAGCAATTGTTCAATGTCTTCTGGTTTTTTGAACAGAAAATCCATCCTGTTTGAATGTCTACCCTGATCATATTTTATCCAGAAATATGAAGATTCTGTTCCACACCAAAAGAGTTGAGTTACAAAAATCTTACTAAGATTCCTAATGCCACTATTACTGTTTGTCAATACATATAAATGGGGTTAATTGTTTACTGACAAAAGACCAAACTCTGCAATGATAAATTTTGAAGTCGCCAAAATGAGTAGAATGAGTAAGTCATAATGTTGGAGTAAGATTGGAGTATTTTTTAATCACACGTGGCTGTCATTAAAATGATAAGAAGAGCCAGGTATAATTGTTTGAGGAGTAATGTGAGCATCGTGTACACCAAAAACTCCAAAACGGATCATTGCGTTAGAATGAGAAACAGTGAGAAGAGCAGAGTTCAAATAGAAACTTGAAAAAGATTTCAAGGAAAAAACAAGCAAAGCTGGGCATGGTGGTGCATACCTGCAATTCCAGCTATTTGGGAAGCAGAGGTAGGAGAATCTCTCTCTACCCACAGCCAGCCTGAGCAAAAACATGAGCACCTATCTGAAAAATAAATAAAACAAAAAAAGATTGTGGTGTAAGTGGAGAGCACTTGCCTAGCAACTTCAAGGCCCAGGGTTCAAGCCCCAGAACCAGAAAAAACAAAACAAAGAAACTAATTAATGGCTCTTCTATTTGTAGAAATTGGAACAAATCTTCATTGTCCAAGAATCTTGAATTACCTGTGTATCCCTTTAAGTATTTTCATGTACAAACCAAATACATGGTCCATTACATTTACAACCTCACTGTCAATTGCTCTAGATGGAGCATGCATTAATTATTGAAATATTTTCATAGTATACAAGTTTTTAGTGGGTTACATTGTCATAGATAATTTCAACTCTCTGTTTAGAAGATGGTACAAACAATTTTATTTACAAGAATTAATCTCTCAGATGTAATAAAAACTACAAATACAGTAGTAGATTTTTGTCTTCACTTAGCAAGCCAAACTACAAATCCTGGCCTTCATCTTTGGAAGTCAGCGTTATATAAGCCTTGTATACAATGCATAAAGTCTGCCAAAATCTATTTCAATCATAGTAAATGTTGATTATGTTACTTATGTCAAGAAGATAAAGACAATTTTGGGAATAGTCCTCTTCTATTTGATGTATAAATTATAGCCATAAAATGTCTTGTTTTGTGAACAGGATAAAAAAAATGACTAAATTAGGTTGTAGCTTCAAATTGTTGAACTACTTCTATTCAAGACAATAAACATTTTAGATGATGAGACAGTTCACAAAAGTGTTTCAATTTCTATCAGTGCCCACTACTTTTGGGGTTTTTTGGGGGGAAGAGTGGTCTTTTTGTTTGTTTGTTTGTTTCTGGCATGTCAGAAAGAATGCTGGGGCGATTAACTATTGAAGAACAGTAAGAATATTCCGGCCAAGCAGCTCTTTCTTTCTTTTTTTTTTTTTTTTCTTATTCAACAGTCTGTATTTACCTAACAGAATTCTGACTTTTTGGTTCTAGTTTGATATATTAAGTTTGTTTTTTTTTTTCATTTTTCTTTTATTATTCATATGTGCATACAAGGCTTGGGTCATTTCTCCCCCCTGCCCCCACCCCCTCCCTTACCACCCACTCCGCCCCCTCCCTCTCCTCCCACTCAATACCCAGCAGAAACTATTTTGCCCTTATTTCTAATTTTGTTGTAGAGAGAGTATAAGCAATAATAGGAAGGAACAAGGGGTTTTGCTGGTTGAGATAAGGATAGCTATACAGGGCATTGACTCACATTGATTTCCTGTGCGTGGGTGTTACCTTCTAGGTTAATTCTTTTTGATCTAACCTTTTCTCTAGTTCCTGGTCCCCTTTTCCTATTGGCCTCAGTTGCTTTAAGGTATCTGCTTTAGTTTCTCTGCGTTAAGGGCAACAAATGCTAGCTAATTTTTTAGGTGTCTTACCTATCCTCACCCCTCCCTTGTGTGCTCTCGCTTTTATCATGTGCTCATAGTCCAATCCCCTTGTTGTGTTTGCCCTTGATCTAATGTCCACATATGAGGGAGAACATACAATTTTTGGTTTTTTGAGCCAGGCTAACCTCACTCAGAATGATGTTCTCCAATTCCATCCATTTACCAGCGAATGATAACATTTCGTTCTTCTTCATGGCTCAAGCAGCTCTTTCAAAGAGCACATGAGAAACACCAGAGAGGCTTTAGAAAAAGACAGGCATTTCCATTGGTCTGGAAGGAAACTAGTCATTCAACAAACACCAAGTGAGCACCTACTGTGTGCCAGAAAATGTTGTAGACATTTTTAGTACTTTGGGAATGACAACAAAGATCTCTGCTTCTTATAAATACAGATTCCAAAGGTCAGATCAAAAAGAATTAACCTAGAAGGTAACACACACGCACAGGAAATCAATGTGAGTCAATGCCCTGTACAGCTATCCTTATCTCAACCAGCAAAAACCCTTGTTCCTTCCTATTATTGCTTATACTCTCTCTACAACAAAATTAGAAATAAGGGCAAAATAGTTTCTGCTGGGTATTGAGTGGGGGGAGAGAGAGGGGGCGGAGTGGGTGGTAAGGGAGGGGGTGGGGGCAGGGGGGAGAAATGACCCAAGCCTTGTATGCACATATGAATAATAAAAGAAAAATAATAAATACAGATTCCAGCAAAATTGGCTGCCTTTTTTTTTTTTTTGTGGTACTGGGATTTAAACTTAGAGCCTTGTGCTTGCTGGGCAAGGGCTTCTACCACTTGATCCATACCTCCAGCCCTTTTTACTTCATTTATTTTTCAGATAGGGTCTACACTTTTACCCCTCAGACCAGTTTCAGACCTTGATCTTCCTACCATCACCTTCTACAACGCTGAGATTATAATTGAAAACCACCACACCCAGCTCATTCTTTGAGATAGATTTGCTGCTAACTTTTTTTCTGGACTTGAACTGCAGGCCTCCTGTCTCTGACTCCCAAGTAGTTAGAATTACAAGAGTGAGCCACCAAGATTAGCCCCATTTGCATTCTTTAATGCAGTTTTCATAAAAAGAAATGAGCTAGTTTAGCCTACAGTTTCCCAAACAGAAGGCAAGAAAACTAGAGCAAGAGTCCAGGCTACCTAACTCCAAGTTTGTAACCACCACATCTCAGCTGCCTTCCCCATTTCTAACTCATCTTTTGCTGGGTCAAGGGTCCATTAATCTAGGTCCTTGAGAGTTTATATGTAAATGTAGTCAGCTAGACTATATTCAGTAGAGGACATTGTCTAGATAGATTAACATTTTTTAAAAATTAGTTTTCTGTCTTTCTTCTCTCTGAAATTTAGTATAGAAAAAATATTCAGGCAAAGACACATACATCAGATAGGCATCACAGAAATGCTCCTTTCAGAGCTCAGAGGGATAAAGTGGCCCCACAAGCAACAGACAATGTCAACATGCAATCATGTTGGTTGGCTTCTTTCTCTGACCAACCCCAAAGAGATAGGGGAAATTATAGTTCTGGAAAGGCATCCACAGAGAGTGCTCATCACACTGCTTGCACAATGGGCTTGCACAACACCAAAGTGAGAATTTCCCACATACCACAAGGGCAACTAAAGCTCAAAAAATGTCATCCATTTCATGACCAGAATCATGGAAGAGGTTGGGAACTTAGCATAGCTATCAGGTGTCAGTCATCTATCAGTGAATAAATGTTTACTTATCAGACCCTTCCAGTGGACATTTAGGGGACACATTTCAAATGGGGAAAATCCATAAGAAAATTAACGACATTAATTAAATAATGTTCAATTAATTTTGGATATTAATTTCACTAAATGAAAGAGTAATGTTCTAATAATAGAACTCTCCCAAGTTTTGTTTTTTAGCACTTTACACTTTTCAAAACTCTTTTGTTACTGGTGTAGGATGGTCAGAGACCCCAATGAATGGTCTGAAGTGATGTAAAATTTGAGAAAGAATAGCCTAGAACTACTATGACTGAGTGTCAAGGTCAGTCTCTGGTCATTCTTCCCTATTTGATCTCTACCAAGATAGACAAGGATGGTGTTCTCATGTCTACTGACCAGATGAGAACATGAATTTCAGAACAGAGAATAAATCACTACTCAATCTCATTCAAAAAAGATGTAACCCAGCACACAAACTCCATTAAGGATGTGTGGGTGAGTGTGGTGCATTGGTGAGTAGGAGAGCATGGACAATAGAAGCTGGAGCCTGTCAGAATAGAAAATGAAAAATGCAATTGTGAGCAAGGTGAAGAAGTTGTACAGAGGTGGAAAGTAATTAATTCTATGTAGAATTGAGAAAAGATCCAACCAGTTACATAGACAACCAATTGTAAAAATGATATCATGGCCAGTTATGCAGCAATGTCTCATTCTGAGGTTTCGTATGGGATTAACTTGGATGCTTGAAGAAATAATTCAGAAACTTGGACACAGCACACTGGAATCTGGTTTCTAACAAGCCATGGTTTAAAACCTTGCAAGCTGCCTAAAGTTTGGCTCAGCATCACGGGGACTCTCCTAGGAATGCTAGGGCCAACCCCCAAATCTGAATCAGCACTCTGATGAGATTCCCCTCATCACCTCACAGTTTAGAAAGGATTGCTCTAAAACAATCCTCTCCTATCACACATTCATTTCACCTCACAGCTTTAAGGAGATTGCTGTAAAGCATCCCTCTCCTCTAGGACACATTCACCGTGGAATGAAATAAGTCAGCCTGATATGAGCCACTCTTAGTGAGCCCCGGAGTAATTTAGTGCTGTTTCTATGTTCAACTTCCTTCCCAGTCTTATGTTCTAGATTTTCATCCTCCTCTGATAAAGGGTGACCAAATATCCAATTATAAATGCCTCCTAAAACCTGTTGAGGATCAATAGCTCATTAATGGGCCACCAGGCATTCCAAATGTGTTCGAAATTTAACTTCAAAATATTTTTAGAAGTAAAACTCTGTTTGTATAGTACTAAATTTCTAATAATTCTCCCACAGTTCATAGTCCTTCAAAGACAAGTAAAACTCTTTGGTAATCTGGTCGGCTAGTTTTCTTTTCCCTCTCATAGGCAACCAGTCTGTCAAGATCTGGACACTCAGATGTGCTTCCAGTATTGGGGTAATCAATCATGACCTCCGCCCTTGTGCTGAAGGTTCAGGTCTTCTCTTAAGTATGTTTAAACCAGTCTCCTCAAGTGGAATTGGGGTCCTTTCTAAGTTTGCCTATCCCAGGGAGTATGTGTATTTCCTAATTAGAGGGAACCCCTCCAGTCACCTTTTTAGGGCTGTGGAAGAAGGAATTCTCTCTGTTCAACTCTGACTGTGCACCTCGGAGTAAACAGCTAGTATAATCTTTGATTTCAAAATCCACTCATTATTATAACATTAGAAAAAACCTTGAACCTACCACCCTTCCAAGTACAGTCCATATACATGGAAAGTTAGGTTCACACACAAATTTACCTTTTACCTTTCCTGAAATGGTTTTCAGGTCATCTTTTTCCTTTTTTCTTCCCATTTTTTTTGAGTTACTATTATTAGTGGGGAAAGGGGACAGTGAGAAAAAGAGAAGATAGAAAGAAGGCTGGACTTAATCAATGTGCAATATATATATATGGAAATGTTACAATGAAACCCATTAGTTTGTACAATTAATGTGTTAATTAACAGCTATAATAAAAAAGAAAAATATTTTCCAATATTATCAGAGGCTTCCTCACACATTATTTAATGCCCACATAATATTGCAGTATTGATAGGCTATATGTATGTAATCAATCTACTACTCTCCCATACGAAGTTGGCTTTCAATTCTCCATTATTTGAAATAAATAAATTTTAAAAGCTAATTTTAGAGATTTAATCCTAATATTTGACAGTTATCTTCAAGGGAAGAAATTCTGGTCATATGTCTGTATTGCATCACTAATGTCCAATAAACTATTCGTAAGTGTATACCATGAGTCACAAGGGAGAACAGGCAGAAAAGTGAGATGAAAAATTATATAAAATGAATCCTTTTTATCTTAGGAAAACAACCAAAAGTATCATTTTCATCTCAAATTCCCATACATAAAATAGTCCGAACATGTTACTATGTATCTGGTGTTAGTTTCATGGCATTTAAGATTCTAAGTCATAAACGATGCAAGGGTTACACAGGCTGTTTCCTGACTTGGTTGCTGTATTGGAATATAACTAAACAGAGACTTAAGTTTAACATAAGGTTTTTGGTCTTGTTTTATTATCATATTATTGTCGTACTGGGGATACATTGTGACATTAACAAAAGTGCTTACAAAAAATCTTAAATTCACCCCCTCCATCATTCGCCTTTATCCACTCCCCCACCCCCCTTGTTAGAATAGTTTTACAGATCTCATTTTTCCATTTACATACATGAGTACATAATTTTCCACCATATTCACCCTCCTACATCCATTCCTTATACCTCTTCCCTTTCACTGGTACCAGCCCCCAGGCAGGATCTGTTTTACCCCCATTTTTAATACAGTCATGGTTTCACTACATTCTTTGTTTTAGACTACAGAATAAAAAACACATCTAGCAGGCTGGGATGTAGCTCAATTGCCTAGCATACATGAAGCCCTGGGTTCAATCCCCAGCACCAAAAATAAAGGAAAAACAAAACAACAACAAAAAAATCTATCACCTAGAATCTGCTTAACCATTGCTTATATTATGCTTGGCGCAACTATTTCAATAAGAAATAGTACAACAACTAACTTGTTCTAATTTCTTAATAAAGGAATTAATCCCCTTAATAAAGGTCCCACTGACTTTATGGAGCTTGGGATAGGACAAAGAGAAAAACAGCAGAAGCCTCATTCAGTGCTCCAATTTTGAAAAGATTGAGAAAAGGATATTCCAGGGAGAAAAGTTGAGAGATACATAATGATCTGGTTTTGCCAAATAAAAGAAACATAGCTGAGCACTGGTGGTTCATGCCTATAATTTTAGCTACTTGGATTGGGGGAATAATGGTTCCAGGCCAGCGCAGGGAAAAAAAAAATTGTAAGTGCCCATCTCAACGGGAAAAGGTGGGTGTGGTAGCAATTGCCTGGCATCCCAGCAACGCAGGGAAGTGTGAAATAAAGAGGATCAGGGTCAAAACTGGCCTGGGCAAAAAGCAAGACCCTATCTCCAAAATAGCTCAAGGAAAAAGTACGGTAGGTATAGCTCAAGTAGTAGAACGCCTTTCTTAAAAGTATGCAGCCCTGAGTTTAAACCCCAGTACATCCAAAATAAATTTAAAAATAAAAGAGACATAAAGGGAAAGGAAAAAACAAATTTTGAAAGTTGAATTTGGGGAAGACATCATGGAGGATTTTGGCAGGACCTAGCATCTGGGTAAGGAGAAGCTATTTTAAGCAATAGCAAATCAAAACCTGAGTTGTGCCGCATTAGGGCTTAGCAGGTACAGTGATGGAAGAGTTTCCAGGACAACCTCCTTCCTGAGCCCCAAATCCTAAACAGATACCACTTTATCACAAGACTTCTTATCTGTGCTCACAAGGCTATCTTTGAAAATAATAAAGGGAGCTGGGGAGTGTAGCTCAAGGGTAGTGTGAGCACATAGTATTCATGAGGCGCTGGGTTCAATCCCCAGCACCAAAAAAGAAAAGAAGAAAAACATGTATTGGAGATAGAAATTGGGAAGCTCACAGTTCAAGGCCAGCCTGGGCAAAAAGTTAGCAAGACCCCTTCTCCACCAACATGCCAGGTTTGAGGGTACAAGTCTATAATCCCTATAAACTCAGACACTGAGACATAGGTAGGAAGATCATGGTCTGATACCAGGCCCTGGACAAAACCACAAAACACTATCCAAAAAATAGCTAAAGCAAAAAGTGCTGAGGCCCTGAGTTCAAATCCCATTACTACCCAAAAAAAGAAAAGACAAAGAAAGAGAAACATAGTAAAAAATAAGTCGGCCTCAGGTATAAATCTGACTGAAATATTGTTGCTTAATTTGGATACCAATGTTACGATTGAAATGAACGCGTCATTGACACATCGATGCATGCTAAAAAGACAGTAAGTTTTGTCTCGTTCCTTAACCTGATGCTCCCCAGTCCTCAATGTGATGACCTCTATGGTCATGAATAGCATCGGTGAGGCCCCAATAATTAGGCCACCTGAAGAAGAAGGAAAACCCAATGCAGGGACCAGGAGGAAGCATTTGAGATGGTCTCCCCCTTGGAGAAACAGAGGAAAACTTACTAACAAAGAATCAGAAAGGTTGGACTGACTTGTAGGTTTAAGCAGAGTTGAAAAAGTTGTACTGGTAGAAGTGTCATTTAAAATCAAAACTTGTGAATAATTTTGAAAGAACTAGCAAAACATAAAATATGTATACTTATGACCCAACAATTTCACTCTAAGTATTCATGTTCAAGTTATTCTTATAACACAAGTACTCTTCATACTCTGTGCACAGGAGCACACGAGAAAGAGTTGAGAAAGTATGTATGAATATATTCACAAAGGTGCTGTTTATAATAACCAAAAGATGGAGGGAAAGCCTAAGCTCACATTACACTGGAGTAACTCAGTGAGTACTGCTTAGCCATACCATGGAAAATTCTTGAACGAGTTACTAAGAATGAGGTACACAAGTTCCTACTTGCAAGGTAAGTTTGCCAAGATGTTGATGAATGAAAATATCAAGTACGTAATAACATGTGTGATACGACACTTGTTTCTGAGATTCGTTTGGATGGAAAAAGTGACTATCAAGATGCCTACTTTTAACCACACAGGTCACATCAAGGCAGGTGAAGAAACCAGCTGGAATTGGAAATCATGATGAGGAAGACTTAACTCTATCTTTGACTACTTTTATATTAACAACGAGAGTGTGCATATGGCAATTGTTTTGTGTTTCAAATTTTATTCAAGAATTTAAAATTCTTTAGTTCTAAAAACTCAATTTTTGACTTCTTGAATATTATCCTAAAGACATCTTTCCTCTAAAAGGATGATTTATTTTTTATTGTTCTGGCAGTACTAGGTTTTAAACTCGGGGTCTCCTGCTTGCTAGGCAAACACTTTACCACTTGAGCCACTCACCAACCCTTTTTGTGTTGAGTATTTTCAAAATAAGGTTTTGTGAACTATTTGGCCAGGTTGGCTCTGAACAGAGATCTTTCTGCTGCTCCCTGCCTCCTTAGTAGCTAGGATTACAGACATGAGCCACTGGCAACTCTGCCCAAAATGATGATTTTTTTTTAAAGTCAATGAGGTACTGGTTTAATCCATAAGCTAATTATTGAATAACAACAAATGATAAATAGATAGATAATAGATGTATATATGGATGGATGGATGGATGGATGGATGGATGGTGGGTGAGTAGGTTAGGTAGGTAGATAGGTAGGTAGGCAGGTAGAAGATAACATAGATAGATAGATAGAACATACATACATACATATAAATATAGATACATGCATACATACATGCACATAGACAGGCAAATAGATACATACATATAGATAAAAATTGATATATACATACATATAAATATAGATAGATAAAAGCAGACAGAATGACAACATCACTTGTCTGATTTATCAAGGCTGCCAATGTTATGCAGGATTACCAAGGTAACTCCAATCAGCACATTAAATGCTATGACAAAATAAATATAAAATGGCATGCCACTGAGTTTCCAACACAGGAAAATCCTTGCATGTGTCATGTTTAAAAGAAGTGAGAAACATCAGCAGGAGGAGAGGAGTTCCATGAATGGATTTGAAATCAAAACTAATCTACATTGGAATTTATGCCCTGAAATATTTTTTAGGCTCAGAATTCAGCAGGAGCAAATTATTCTCCAAATTAGAAACTACAATGCCTTCATAACACTTCCAATTTTAGAGGACAAGTTAGAGCTAATGCAATTTTAATATAGTCTAGCTGATAATAATTATCAACAAGACTGTCTTTTGTTCCCTTAGGACTTTTTCACTTAAGAACTTGATGGTGTTTGGGATAAAGGTGTCATAGATGGGATTCTAGCATGTGATAACCAAGAAAATATTAGCCTACCCTGGTGCCAAAGGCTGGATTAATCCTTCGAACAATTCGAAGGAGAATCAGAACATGCACCTTAAAGATGGCTCAAAAATTCTGAAAAAAAAATATTAAAATAGCTCTCCCAGTAGCATGGCACTTTAGTGGATTTCATTTATTTTGATCATATTGCTTTGACTCCTTAACTTAGAAGTTCTTTGCTGATATACATCCTTTTATTTTCTCAGGTGTTTGAAAGTAGTCACCACTAAAGAGGGTTTTTAAAATATTTCTGGAGCCTAAAGTTGAGTACAATCTGCATGGCTGAGCAGGGGAGAGTCACTTGGGAAAAGGGTGCTTAATGAATAACTTTACAGTAAAAGGCCTTGAAAACTTCTTCTAAACATTAGACCCAGCTCCCTTTCTGAAATACATTAACAGCCTCCAGAAGGCTCATAGATTCTGGTAACCTGTCAGGCGAACTTCAGAAGTCTCTGACATTTTCATTCTGTCACAGGGAAAGTCTCCTTCTCTGTCTACATCCCTCCCTCTTTCCTCGCCCTCTCCCTCTCAGCTGCCTTTTGGAGATTTGACTGTAGTTCTGCTGGAGAGAAAGACTGATAAAGCCAAGCAATCAGAGTTATTTCCTATGCATGAAATTGATTAAATGCTTCACTAAATGGCTTATAAATTTGCTTCTCATATTTCTGTCACCCACTGAAAAGATTACAGAAACTCTGCATATAACCATGTTGTATACAATACCAAATTACAAAAGGTTGTAAAAACTAATGTTTTGTTTAAAGTTTTGAGCAGGACCATATGCCTTCAGTGACCTTGAGTAAGCTATTTTAATTCAAAACATTTCAAAGAATATAAAGGGGAGAAGTATTCAACTACATAACAAACCAGTGGAGCAATGGGTGGACCTCGGTTCACGTCTGCTGAACTTCTGCTCCATCCTGCCAGGGTACAGTCGCCTTGTGCTTTGAAAGGTGGGAAGCACGTGTGGTGTCAATGGGGATATATTTACAAAGGAGATGAAACAAAGCTGTCGAGACCTCCCAAAGTAGAATCTGCTCTATTCTTTTTAGTTCAGAAGGACCCATCCTAACAAGTTCTGAATCTTGTAGAGACTTGTAGAAAAGATGACAAGCATTAGCAGGGGTGGGTGGGATTGTTTTATTTGGGGGGGGTTGTTTTGGTTTTTTTTTTAATCTTTACACATTTTTCAAATGTCAATTATGTTTCATTCTTTCTTCCCTGTGAAAATTCCTTCTAAATATGGTAGAACAATGGAGGGGGGTGGGGTGGAGATCCTAGAAGGCATTTATAAGCAAGCAGGTGATCTACAGATGTTGCTTGGGAAACTAACCTCTTTTTCAAAATGGCTTTAAAAGTACCTTTACTTCTACAGGAAAAATGATATTCTTTCATAATATTTATAAGACATCATGTCCTCAGCAAGAATTAACATTTGGCATTAATGCACAATTCTGTCAGTAACATCAAGAGGAGATATTTTACAACGATTTTGGTGTGCTCAAAATCTCTACTGGCCTGAACATGGTAGTAGAGCCACAATCTCCATCACCTTCACCTTCAGAAATAGTATGGGGACAAAGACAGCTGCCAGACCATGGCATGTGGGGCCCAGGGGAATAAGAGGAGATAGGAGTACTGCTTTTTCAGAGTCTGGGTCCTTATAAGGACTCACAATGGAATTATCACTCATCTATGAAAACACAATGTAATCTCACTAATAAAACTCAAGAGTCTCTTTCTCTCTCTCTCTCTCTCTCTCTCTTTCTCTCTCCCTCTTTCTCTCTCTAATGAGTACCTGTTCTGGGAGATATGCCAACAATTCAAGGATGATTTAACCAGGCCATCAACAGCTGGACAACTTATTTAACTCTTTGGTGATGGTTACTTGAACTTTCTTATTGGCATCAAACCACCATATATAGATATAAAGAGTTTAATAAATTATAATGAAGAAACTGGTTTCTTATTATACAACACACAGAGTTACCTTCTACCTGCAAATATTTGCTGTCTTAAAGATTTGAACCCAGGACTACTGAAAGTTGATCCTTGGATACTAATGCTACAAAATTGTCTTTTATAAAAGGGTGTTGGTGATCAAATCCATTGTCTGTAACCTCCCCTGGAGCGGCACAGTTAGAATCATGAGTTAGAAGCTTTGGGGAGCCCTTCTGCAAACAGCCCTACTTAATCATGTTAACCTACTCTTTTTTCACTTGAGAATAGACACATATTTTTTTCTGATGCTAGAACCATTCAATTATTCTTTGAAACAACCTCTGCAAAACATTGAGTTAAGCCTAGGCACATGTGGCATGTGAAAATTCTGCAAGCTCTGTGATGTCTTTTCAGGAAGACACTTGGGCAAAATACCAGAAGTCCCTAACCTCACTGTAAGAGGAGATTGCCCTTGCCTGCTCCTAACGCTATCCTTAGCCCACAACATTCTCCTCTCCTGACCATGAGGCTATGAACAAAACCAGTAGACATCCTCATCTGCACAAA
The DNA here is from genome assembly GCF_047511655.1 of Castor canadensis. NCBI lineage: Eukaryota > Metazoa > Chordata > Mammalia > Rodentia > Castoridae > Castor > Castor canadensis. The sequence continues at coordinate 33,420,115 of NC_133404.1, read as the reverse complement.
AGCCTGTGGGCCTCAAAAATGGCATTGAAGGCCCAGAGGGATATTAGTGATACACCAAATAAATACTTCACATGCATTGATTTTTTTTTTGTACAGGCTCCCTTTCTTTAATGACTATTTGCAAATCACTCCCTCCTTTTCGACTTTAATAATAAACAAATGGCTGTGTTTATTCTTCCCTTTCTATAATCAAAGTCATTCACATACATCAAGATCATTCAAGAAAACCTAACAGTGTATGCAGTTGAATGAAAGTGACATGATTATGAAGATAATCTTGGGTCTATTCTAATTCAATTTTTAAAAGTAAATCATTTGCAAACTTCAGCTCACTAAATAGTAAGAAGAACAAATTACCCCTGAGGAGCCTCAGAGAAGATGAACAATAGTGCTGTGTACAAGACCTAGGTTTAGATTGTTGCTTTGCTGCCATGGGTCTCAAACTGTAAAGTGATCAGAATAACCCACCCGAAGGCTATTTCAGTGGTATTAGCGAAGGGCCCCAGTGACACCAATGCTGCTGTTTTGGGGACAAGACTAATAACTACAGCTATAAGGCAGTTTTCTAATCTGCCTAGTCAGCATTACCTAGAGCTTTTGTTAAAAACACCAAGGCCCAACCCTAGCTCCAGGCCCCTGAAATGGAATTTCTAAGAAGATTTAGGAACCTGTATATATACATATATTTTTTAATCAACTCTCCAGGTGACTCAAATCCTCCAAGTCTGAACTCCTGTAGCAGGAGGAACCAGGCTTGCCTTTGAGATCTGGGTCTCTGGTCTTGGACTATTGCTGGCCTCTGAGCACAGGGACTCTCCCTACTAGAGGCCTCTTCAAAGTATGAGAAGGCTGAAGACATGTGAATGCCTCATACAATAACTTGTCCAGTAATTGGTGTACTGATTGCTAGTGTCATCGTGTTTTAGTATGTATAAACCCCTCACTCTAGTACACAGCCCCCAACAATCCAAAAAGTCATTGTTTATTCATTGTGACTCCCAAACTGGCCCTTGTCAGCTCCTGCTTGAGGGCTTGCTGATGAAAATCAGCAGATGATTGGATGCACACATTCTTAACGTGACTGACCCATGACATCTCAGAGGGCAGCCCCAGAGCCTGTCATTACAGTACAATACTTTTCTTTCTTCATCCTTATCTAGCCCAGATGATTTTGAGATTTTTATTAACTCGTTAATGACTGAAGATGTCATTAGAGCCAATGGAAAAGGAGTTTTTCTTTTTTTTTCTCAGTGGGAATAAGTGTACAATTTGCTGGGAGAAGTGGGGCATGGGCTCATTGATGAAACAGCTAAGACAAACCAAGTGAAGAGACTTACTTTATTAGAATTTGAAATCTGACTGACGGGTACGGGGATTGAAAATCGGCAAAGATACCAACTTTCTTCAGAAACATGTTGGGAAGGATGGGGAAATTCGATAAAGGACATAGCAGTCCATAAAATTCAGCAACTTCTATTGTGAGTCCAATCTTTCCAAGCTAACAGCTAAAAAAAAAAAAATCAGTGTAAGGCTACTAAAACCTCTAAATGTTTCTTAACCTGCACAGTCATTAAACCATATCTTGTTTCTGCGTGCCTTTAATTTTCACATCTGCAGAATTGCTCTTAAAAATCAAATTAGATCTTTGGAAGGCACTTAAATTGCAACAACCTTATTTATTTTTTTTTTATATATACTCTTGAGTTTCAGTCTTTTCATCTGGGTTGGGTGTCCAATTAATGGGAAATCTCAAGGAAGCACTAATCATTTCGAAAACTTAAGAAGACTATTTTCATTATAACTGATTGGATTGAGAATAAGCTAAAGAGGAAATGTTCAATAATTATGATAACTTTTTTAGATGAGATCACACACACACATACCCCTTAAAGGCCAATCACAAAAGGTGCTTTTCATTGCCACAAAGTCTTTGAAGTTCAATTTGAGTTGATTCCTCTTCAGGGTTCAGCCCCCGGCATGACAGAAGGTGGCTCAGAGAGTGGGTTTACACTGATTTTATCAGCTGGGATAATTCATTTGGCAAAGGAAATGTCTATTACTAGATGTATTTCATATGTTACTAAGTGTTTACTAAATTGTACTATTGTCAAAACACACCGTAAATTAACAGAGCCTCATAATACACCAGGAAAACTATTCCTCAGGAGGGAAACGATTGTCTGAGTGCCTCCAAAGACTTTTGCCCATGGATATTGATGTCAGTAACTATGACCAAAATTTAAATACACTTTAAGCCAAGTTTTACTCTTATATCACCTAATGGTGTCTTTCTTTCTGTGTTTATTTGCCTGGCGAAGAATTTTATTCACTACATGCCATGTTAAATAAGATAACTAGCATTTGTAGACTTAATTAAGTACAATAGTTTTATCCAATTCAGTAGTGATGATACCGAATACGCTTTTTGACCTTTCTGTATGTGATGCTGAACATGTGATGAAACCAAAGAGGAAAAAGTTAAAAATCCAGCTGTTTATAAAAGATCCAGATGTATAGCATCAAGTAAATAAAACACCAAGGTTTTCTAATATTTTTTTCTTTTTTATCCAGATGTTTAGTGTCATACAGACACAGTCTTAGTCTGTTCAGTCACAACCACAATGTTTTTAATATCATTCACCAATATTTGAATTCCTCCTTCACAAAACTATCTCAAAAATCCTACTTAATTCATTCATGGGAAAGAAGACAAGGATATATTCAGAGACAAAAGTGTACTGTCTCGTCAACTTACAACACAAGGACACCACCCAGAATGATGTCCAAGTCTTTATATTAAAAAACATTTCATATCTGCACTTTTAAATGGAGACAGACTAGAAGGGCAAGCCTAATTTTAATCGACATGCATGTGCATGTGCAATTCTAGTGGGTAGCTTCAGAGAATTACAGGCCCTCAAGTACAAACGATGACCAACTCTTCACAACTTACTTAGTACTAGATCCTAAAATAGACCACAATTAGCGCCTCATATCCATGAGTTCTGCATCTTCAGATTCAACCAACCACAAATCAAAGATATGCAAAAAATACTGCATATTGAATGTGCACAGTTTTTTTCCTTGTCATTTTTCCCTAACAGTATAACAACTATTTACATTGCATTTACATTGTTTTGGGTATTATTAGTCATGAAATGGTAATTTAAAGTATACAGAAGGATGTGCATAGGTGCCATGATTGTGTTAGCTGAGGGCGGAGGTCCTAGAACCAATCTGCTGAAGATACTGAGGATAACTGTACTTGACATTTTAAGAATTGCCTTCAGCTCTGTAACTTTAGGCCCATTAAAATACAAAGCTAATTATCTAAAGACTTGATAGTGAATCCCAGTGTGACCCTGAGCCAGTCACTTTACTTTTGAACCTTGATTTTTCTGTCCTTTAAAACAGAAATAGGGCTGGAGATGTAGGTCAATAGTAAAGTGCTTGTCTAGCATGCTTGGGGACATAGGTTCAATTCCCTGCACCCAAATATAAGACAGAAATAATAACCTTGCTTCCATTAACCTAAGAATCTGATGGAAGAACTTTAGATTACCAAAATATCTTAAAAATATAAAATTATCATTAAGATATACATTATTTTATCATTGACTTTACTTAATTGCATAAATTCTATCACTATGTAAAAAAGTCTTTGCTGATAATATGGAACCCAAGGGAACACAGTGCAACAGTCACACAGAAAATACAAGGACATTTACTGTGTATAAATTATATACAGAAATGACTAGAACCCCTGGTTGAGCAAAACTATACCAGATTTCAATTTATCTGCGCTTTGACACTTTACCTAGCTGAATGCAAGGACTAGTCTAGCACTGTTCTTCTTATTATTCCTAAGTAGACAGATCGCAACACCATGGATGTGCTCTGACTATAACCAGCCTCTTCTGCCAGCCTATTCTTGGCTGACTGGTGGACTTAACTTTGAGGAATTTACACATACACACATCCTTCTCCTGGCCAAAGGCAAAGAGTCATGCCTTTGGATATAGTAATAGTCTGGCTGGTGAATATCCAAACAGACCTCATGGTGTCTGTCAGGAGATGGCTTTCATGATTTGATTTTGCTCTTAGTAATTTGTCATCAAAGAGCATATGTTCTTTCCACAGTAGAAGAGGGTTTCTAAGCGAAAAATCAACTTGAAAAATGCTAAGCATTAAAAAAGTCTCTCAAATGTTTTCACCTTACACTTTTTTGTTATGGCTCCAAGATGTTTGCAAAAGGTATCCAGACTTTTGAGTTGTACATTTGAGATAGTGAAAGACTTGTGAAGTACAGAAAATGGGATAACATAAACAAAAGGAATACAATTTCATTCATTTAAAATTAAAAAAAGAGAGAGAAAAGCCTCTGTAGTGTCAGAATGCTAGAGTTAAAAAAATAAATAAATAAAAGCTCATACCTTGGCAAATTTCTTTGAAAGTTTAACACAACTTTTTCCCATGATTCGAGGATAAGGAAGACAGAAGGATAATCAGATTTTCCTCCTTCAGCTTTGAAGTCACAAATCACTCATTACCATGTTGCTATATTTGAACACTTGCTTCAAAGAGCCAGAAATCAATACAAAAGGAAGCAATAATAATAAAGGGAAGATTTCTACCACCATAATAGGGAAAGGTGTGTGAGCTGGAAGAAAGCACAGTACAGAAGCCCATGACAAGTCATGATAAATGGGTCGTTATAAAATTCATGTTTAGGCAGCACCAGGCCGGGGATAATGCCATTCGTCATGGCAACACTAGGCCGCTAATGAGCCCTCATTGCATATTCATGTACATGGTGGTTCTTCTCTCCCTCCCACCCTGAACTAGTGCCTGGAAATCTCTCTACCTCAAGCCCAGCATAGACCTTCTTCTTCTTCATCTTCTTTTCTTTTTTTTTTTTTATTTGTTATGTTGCAGCAATTACACTGTAAAAGTGCTGCCCAAGATTGATTGCTCTGATCTGTAGTTCAATTGTAAATTAGAATACACATTCCCCCAGGGACACACGGCCCCTATTTGTGATTAAGAAAAAAAAAAGCCATAATAGACTAATAGCTAAAGTTCTCTCTCTTTTACTTTCAGGCAATTAGCTTGATGAAATGGCCTCTTTTTGTGTACCCTGGAAGTGTAAACCGATATCATAATGAAGTATATGATGTTTATTCTATTATTTTCACCTTGCTGGGTATGCAGGAATGCATAAGTAATGGCTGCTTTGTATAGTACATTTACTGATTCAAAAGTAAACTATTTCTTAAAGATGTAGCGTGTGCTTTCTGAGCTTGAGTTAAGCAAGCCCTAACTGTGTGTTAACCCCCATTCAAACAACTCTGCTCTAGAGGAGGAAAGAGAATTCCTAGGTAATAGTGATAGCATGACTCTGACATTCAAGAGACAGCTGGTCACTAGAACTGCTCTGGGTGGATGAGGTGTTATATACAAATGCCAGCACTCGAGATCAGTGGAGACACCAGAGCACTTTGGAAAGAAATGTGTGGAGGGGTGACTTTGTGCCCAGGGGACACCAGATGACCATTCTATTCTCTTTACCTCCCCACCCTAATTAGTTCTATCACCTAGGAGTCTACTGTTAAGTGGATCAAGCTTTGTCCAAACAATGATTTTAAAGGTATTTTTACTGGATTGTAACCCCCACCTCAAAGTAAGTCTTGCCTTTTCAAGACACAAAAATTCAAACACCAAAGCTTCTCTGTGCAAGAAGACATTCTTCTGCTTCTTATATGCATTAGCTGGTGGAGGTTTTCACCATACAGCCAATGAATCCAACTTGAACTAGTAAGGCAACTGGTATCCTTCTTATGTGCCTCTAATATTTGTTTTCTTTTTATTTATAAAGAGATTAGAAAGGTTAAAGAGAGGGAGGAAAGTGTCTCAAATGGCAACAAAGAAAAAAGAACATGAATAGAAAGAAGAAATAGAAGGAAAGAAGAAAATAAAAACCTGTCTTGATCTAAAATGGTTTGGTTCATTGTGGTTTAATATTGCAAATGTACATTTCAGTGTATTACCCACCAAACACTTCCTGGACATGTGTTATCTGAAAAAAAAAATCTATCTTTGTCTTCTCTAATGTGAATCTTCCTTGAGTTTCTAGAAAACAATTTTTATATTAAAAAGAGCTCAATGATTTTCATACTAAATTTAATGTGCATTTTTAGCTTCACTATATCTTGAAATTAATTTTTGAGATGGCCTTTGGTTATGTATATAGATGTTCTTGCCTTCCTCCCAGTTATTCTAGCTACTTCCAGGTTAAGTAAAACATTTTAAGGGAAGTTTGTTTCATATTCTAGGATGTGAGTTTCATGCTAAATAATTTCCAAAAGTGCCCTAAAATGATCTACTAAAAATTGTCAGGAAAAGTCACTTTATACTTTCCTTTCTTAAAAAAATGTTTTTATCAATCTTTATTTTAGAGGCTGACTTTTAAATTTTACAATCTTAAAATTTTATAACCTTTAAAAGGAGAAAGAAAAAAATTTTATGACCTTAAGCATTTTATCTTATACCTTTTCCAAATTATAAGTTTGAAACATAGTAAGTATACATTTGAATTTCTCTTATAAATTTTTGATGTCTGGCCGTATTTAAATTTTCAAATTTAATTTTCAAATGATATTGAGCCTCAGAAAATCTCTTCCTTTCACTTATATCACCTGTAACATTTTTTCAGAGTACACTTATTCTAGGGGATATCTTAAAAAGTTGATCTTATAGAAGTATCAACTTCTTCTCTCAAGTAGAGAGTAGAATAGGACATCCCAGGGTCTAGAGATGAGGGGAAGAGATTAGTCAATGAGCAAACATGAAAAGAGGAATAAGTTCTGGTCCTGTCCTATAGTAGGTAGGATAATTATAAATAACAATAATATATCTTGGGGGGACAGTACGGAGGTTTGAACTCAGGGCTTCACACTTAATTCGGTGGGCACTATACCACTTTAGCCACATCTGCAGCATGTGGCTTTTTATGCTCTGGTTATTTTGAAGATGGGGCCTCAGGAACTATTTGCCCAGACTGGACTAGACTATGAGAAATGTTCACCACTGTACCCAGCTATCGGTTGAGATGGAGTTTCACAAACTGATTGCCTGGGTTGGCATCAGATGGCAATCCTCCTGATCTTAGCCTCCCAAGTACTTAGGATTACAGGCATGAGCCACCAGAACCCAGCATGATAATATATCTTATATTTCATATATTTAAAAGAAAGGATTTTGAATGTTCTCACCACAAAGAAATGATAAATGTTCAAGGTGACAGGTAATTATCCAAATTTGATCCTTACATAATGTATGCAAGTTTCAAAACACCCCATTGTACTCAGAAATATATATTATATATAAATATATTACATAAAAGTTAAAATGAAACATAAAAAATATTGTATTTATTATATGATATTAATGCTTCATCATTACAATGTTTGAAGGTTTCTCAAATATGTAATTCTATGAACAGTGAGCCAAACAATTTTATTCTTATCCTCAAGGTACAGGGGGGAAATTAAACTGAGAAAGCTGATATGACTCATCCAAACTCCACACTAGTAAATGCAAAGTTAAGTCTTGACCTCAAGTATTTGACTTCAAAACCTGAGCTTTCTGGCATTCTATGCTACCTCTTGCTTAACTGTGCATTTGCCACCAGCAGCAACTCTCTAACCTCTGAACGTAGTAAGTCTTGTGATCTTCCTTTAGACCTGGGCCAGATTACAAATGAGCTTAAACACACACATATATAAATGCATATACATTTATACACACACACACTCCTTGAAAAAAACTTGAAAGAAAATCCTAGAATTCATACTGCATTCTAGAATTCAGTTTAAGATACATAATCCATATGAGATTACAAATATAGACTGGGTGCCTCCCAGCTGTAAGATTGAAGCCATTATCTAGATAATTAAAATTTGAGGGTTAAGGAAATGACCACTCTTCATAGTCCATGAATTGAATGTTCCAAGAGACGTAAATTTGGATGTCCAAATACTTGGTGCAGTCTTCTCACCAAACACCTCTGCCAGTCTTGGCATACGCTCGCTACTTCCTTAGCCCATGTCACAAACTCCCATCTAAGTGACTTAACATTGGCCACCAGTATAAAGTTAGCTCAAAGATCACTTCTCTTCAGAGATGTTCCCTGACTTCTACCCCTTCATCCTTGCCCCAAATGCCTGTGATATTATTTCCCTCATCTTGATAATGGACTCTCCCATCTGAAGCCAGTGAAGATAGTATTTGTATCTGGAGTCCAGCAGATACAGACTCATTCAAGGTTATAGACTCTGGACCTGTCTGCCAATGTGTCTTCCATGTTCAAGAACCCCTGAGTGGCAAACAGCCATGGTTAGAACTCTTAGCAAAGCAGTTCTGGGCTGCTCTTTGCAAGAGTGACCACTGCCTCAACCAGAAGTAGACACCTGACATATGGTTGATTCTTTGTTGGAGTGGCCTTAAGATGACAATTGCATCAAATAAGGCATCCAAGATAAAAGCCACCAGAGCAAACAAAATCAAGGACAAAAATTATGCAACCATGATTTCCTATGAAAACTACAGCAGCCTGAACTTGGAAGAGAAACTCCCAGAAATTAGTTCAAAACTAATTAGCCTGGTACATTATATTAATACTTCTAAATCTCAGCTGTAGCATTTCTTAAACTTAAAGGAAAACTACAGATATGTGTCATTATGTTTTTATTAATAATTCAATAATTAATTCAACAAATACTGAGCCTTGAAGAACTAATCATAAATTAGACATCATCCCTGCCCCCGTGGAATTTACAGCTTAATGGAGGAGACAAATATTCTTTAATAATACTACTGACTATAAAATAGCATACTATGATATGTGTACAAAGTATAAAAAATGACATGGTCAAGGGCAACCCAGAAAGTGTAAGTAGTATTTGTAGTAGAGACCTGATAGAAATGAGTGCTTCAATGGAGGAAATCATGCAGAAGAAGCTGAAGAATGAGGTTATAGATGAAAGTATTAAGAAGAGGAAAAGTATTTCTGCACACAGCATGAGCCAAGGTCCAAAAGTAGGAACCATCTTGGCAAGTTAAAGAGCAATGGACAAGCCACATCCCCTTTGCTGTTGGAATGTCAGCCTCTCTCCTACCCATGTCCTGGATGAGCCCAAAACCAAGCCTGTCCACACTGAATAGAAAGATGAGATATCAGGTATGAAATCAAAGAGCTTTTGAGTCAGTCCTAAGGAAAAAATGACTTATTCTGGTGACAGCAAGCCATGTGCTAAAATGCAGATGCTCAAAGATGCGGTATTGGGTCTTATAGAGTTTGGTTCAAAGATGCAACCTAAGTACTCATTCTCAGTGTCTTGAGATGCTGTCCTTGACCAAATGACATGCTCTAGAGTCACCTTCCTACATCCTTGGATCTGGTTAGGACCCACCCACTCAAACACAGCCCTCTACTACAGCATGTGGTTGATACTGCTGGGTAGCAGTCTTGTCTCCTCCACTTGCCAGGATGCTCCCCAGGAGGAAATCAGCTGCAGTTTTAGTCACCACTTTATCCCTAATGCCTGGTATGGTGCTGAGCACCTGTAGGTGCTTGTAATGCTGGTTTGTTTCATTTGTGCTATGGTATGCAACAGTCTGTTATAACTGTGCACTTTTTTCCTGTCTCTTCTTGTGAGTTTTCTGAGGGCAGAGTTCATGTTTCCATCTTTGTATCTCCAATTTATTAAAGGAGCTGGCTCACAGTTTGTATTTGATATAGGAATGATTACTTTCCCAGTTCATTAATGTAAAGATAAAACAATTGAGCATAAGGAATCTATATTAATGCAACCAACTCTATTTCCTCATTAGTGAACCACAAGGTACAGAAAAGCACATTATCTGCAGAATCTTGCATACCATCAATATTCATTTGATGAGAGAATGCTCCCTTAGTATTACTGTATTGGGGCTCAGGGTGTAGCTCAGTGGTAGAGCACTGGCCTGACATGAATCAGGCCCTGGATTAGATCGCTAACACTGCAAAAATGAAGTGTACATCTCTATATGTTAATATACACCCAGAAAATATGTGCAAATAAAATTGATAAAGTTCGAATAAGGTCTCTCTCTGAGTTAACAGTATTGAATCAGTTCCCCAGTTTTGACAGTGTACTATGGGTAAGTGAGATGCTATCTTCAAAGGAAATGAGGGAAGGGTGCCTGGGGTCTCTCCAAATATCTATAAAACTTTTTGTGAGTCTTAAAGTACTTAAAAATAAAATGTAGGGGCTGGGATTAATTTCAATGATAGAGTATTTGCCTAGCACTGCAAAATAAATCAAATAGCATATATATATATATATATATATATATATAATATATATATATAGTTTATATTTCTAGAATATCTAAGAAAACTAGTTATGATTAAATAATGTGATTGTGTAATAGACTATATATAGGAAAGACAGTATCTCTATTTTGTTGGTCTGGCCAAGTTGGTATTTAAAATATTCTAAGAGAGAATGAGAAGTATTACTTTGGCCTAATTCAAGCATATCCTCAAAATGATGCTTTTATAAACAAAGAGTCAACAGCTATGAGCTTCTATTTCCTTTTATCTTAATTCAGGTCAACGTGAAGCAATTCTGTTCCCTTACGTAGATTCTAGGTTTTGGAAGACAGGAAGCAATTACGAACTCCAGCGATCTGCTAGCAAAAAATTCACAGGCAATCACACAATGCCTTTAAACTTCTATCTGACTTGTGTTGTCCTTCTAAAAAATAAATAAATAAACAACACCCGTTTTGGACAGAGCTCAGTGGTAATACACTTGCCTAGCATGCACAAGACCCTGGGTTCCACTCCCAGCACCTCAAAAAATAACAGTACAATAAAAATGTTAAAATCAGGTTGATGCTCACACTCTTAAAACTTTTACTGGAGTTTTTAAATTACATGTTCAAGTGCCTGTTATTGGTTACATGGATAGCAATGCAGGTCATCAAATCAAAACTCTGAAGGACAGAAGGCAATTTTACTATTCTCCGAGAGATCTAAAACTACCCACAAGAAATCCATATGTTGGAGGTAAAATTTCAATATATTTCAACCTGCTTAAACATGCAAGCTCAATAAGGACTCCCTTAGCCTAAAGAGCTTCGATTTCTAATACTATCTAGTTAATAGAGTACATAAAAGAAAAATTATGAAAAGGCCAGTATACATAAAGTAATTTTCAATAGTGAATGGCATTCCTTCATTTTCTTCTTTCTTTTCTGGAACCTGCAAAGTCTTTAGTAGGTACATCTAAGAGAAGTGCTCAGACTCAAAATTTCCATCATGTTGTGATAACCTATGTAAATTAAGTTCAGTTCAAGGTGTGGCAGGGCAGTTTCATCTTAGAGACCCACCATCTTGTCCAGAACAGATGCTGAAGGAGACAGTATGATTGCCAGGTGCAGGAAATCAGTGCCTCTCTGCTCACCAGAACAGCTCATTAGGGAAGGGCATCTAGCTTTACTTCTTCAAGACAACATCCACAAGCCATAAAGAGATAGTACCACTTACCAAATGAAAGGGAAAAAACATGCAAGCATGCTTTTACTATTTGGTTTACTGAATCCAAGAAAAAGAAACTTATAATTACCTCTGGTTCTATCTTAAAAGAGAGATTTCATCTACAATCTTTCATGTAGCAGGAATAAAGTTTAATTCCAAAGAAAACCCACTTTAAAATATCCCCAAAGATAAAAATGCCTTTAAGTTCTCGCAAATTTTTAATGCTTGCTATGAGCCAAATCTTGCAATTAGAATCAGTCACTTTAAGTGCTAAAATCATATAATGCTAATACATCACTTTATAATGTGAGCAGTTTTTAAAAGTCGTATTTAATTTTCCATTATTACTGTAGTGAATGCTGGTTGTGTCTGTCTGTTCCATTATGGATTCTGAAATCCAGGAAGGGAACAGATTGCTGCTGACTGATCCATTGCTTAAAGCTGGCTTTAACTCTCAGAGAACTGAATTAGGACACTAAGGTGGACCCTATGTCAACTTTCTTCATAAATGTGTTTGTTTTTATTTCCATACCAAATTATGAAGGCTCCTTTCTTTGTTTCATAATTATTTTATTTTAAAAATATACAGACTGAGGCAAAAGCCACAGTGGCATCAGTATGCCCATCTGAGTGTGCGTGTGTGTATGCACGCGCAGACAAGTGTGTGGTTTTCTTTAAGAAAATGAAATGAACCAGAAAATAAGCCCTTAACAGTAACCCAAGAAATAAAACAAAATCATTTACAACACATGGGATTGTTGCAGGATAGGTCGAGATTAGACGGTTTAAAGGAGCTATCCTGAATATGGAAGCAATTATAATGAAATTCATGACTCATTAGCAAACATCCCATATCGTGTTTCTCATTTCTGGGTCAATGTTGCTAGGAAATATAGACTCGAGATTTAGATGTTCCATTGACTTTTGTGCTAGATTATAGATAGATGGACTATAGAATGACAGCAAGGCAAAACTTCAAGGTTTCGAAGTTCTTCATTGTTCAAACGTAGGCAATTTTGTCTTTAAGGTAAGTATGAAAAAATAACTTCAAAAATGTATCAGTAACCATTAAGTTGGTGATGGAAGGGTTGTCTGTAAATGTAAAGCAAGAATTACACTGTGCAAATAGGCATTGGCGGTTGTCGGTGGGGATTTTGTGTGCCTGCTGCTTTATATGCAAAATGGCTGGTGAACTCAAGTACCCAATACTGTATGTAATGGGAACCAGATGTCTAACAGAGAGAGAAAAATATTTTATAGCAATAAATGTGACATTGACTCTTAAAGGGTTTGCTGTTTTTAAACAACTTCCCAGTCTTACTTTTCCTCATATTTTAGAATAGCTCCAAGTAGATTGTGTTAGGAAATTATTTTCATATTTTAAAAGAAAAAAAGTATTTAACTTGCCACTAACTTTTAAACTGCATACATAAGAAGAAATGATCTGAAAAGATAATTTTGGAATTCACTCATTTACCAAAGCACTGCACTCAGCAATGCAAAAAATATATATTAAGGCAAATAAAGCATAATTCCTCCTGCCCTTGAGGAACTCAAAATATAGTAGATGTGATAAGATGTGTGCAGCTGTTTGAGGACATGGAACAACTAACCCTGTGTAGATTAAAGCAGGAAGAGAAAACCCAATGGCTTGCAGGCTCCATGAAGGAGAACCCCATTGATTCATCTTGCTCAAGGTTTCCCACAGTCACCGCTCTCTGCATTGGTGAAGAACTTACTGCTGTCTTGCATGGCTATGACTGACCTCCAGCAGCTCAGTTCTCTCTGCCTCCCTGTACTCACTCCCAGTGCAACCCCAGCTTTTTTGCTATGGTAGCTCTTCTGAAACACTGGTCCATCTAGGAATCAGAACCTCCTAAGGATAAAGTTAGGACTAGCATCCACTTTCAGCTTTGCCATTTACTTAAAGATCATGGCTAACCTAACCTTGTAAAAGTCACTCAACCCATCTCCCTCTACCTGTATCTTCTCATCTGTAACATTACATGTCTCATGTACTTAGGGTCAGAATTTATTGAGGTCCTGCATTCAATGTGCTTTGTGTGATGCCAGCAAGAATCAAGAGCATTGTCAGAAACTCTCTTAGGTGTGATCCTAATCATGTTCCAATCTACTTCTTATAAGACAAAATCTAAATTTTTTTTTTGCATGCCAGGCTGCTCATGACCTGTCACTTGCATACTCAATTCTGTCTCTAGATCACTTTCCTTGAATACCAAACACCTTTGCCACACTTGTCTGCTCATGATTGACCAAGTGGCCCTTCTGTGCCCAAAGCCTGTACCTTGCACATGCTGTACCATCTGAATTAGGTACTTCCCTATCCACCTATCTACACAGCAAATTCCTGCTCACCTCCAGTTCTTTCTAGGCATTCTCAGATAACCTGTAAAAGAGCAAGGGCTTCCTGTCATTAAGCCATGACCATAAAAATCACACAGATAGCACAAGTAAGTAAAGTGGAGTTCAGGGAAAGACAGTATCAAGTGGTAGCGACTGTGGTTAAAAACAAAAAAAGGAGACCTCATTCCTGTCTAAAAAGTTACTCTCACTTCATTGTTGTCATGGGAGAATGAGGGTTCAGTATTACCAGTTCTTCCAGTTTTCCAAGGAAAGACAGAAAACTGAATTCTTACCTAAAAATCTCTCATTGCTTACTGTTGGCAACTAAAAAAAGGGAGGGGTTGTCTGGAGGGGGTTCGGTGGTACTGGGGTTTGAACTCAGGGCTTCATGCTTATTAGGAGGCACTCTACTGCTTAATCCATGCTTCTAGTGCCCCCAGTCCTTTTTGTTCTGATTATTTTGGAGATATGGGCTCACTTTTCCCTCAGGCTGGCCTGGACTGCGATCTTCTTATTTTACACTTCTAGTTGTAGCTGGGATGACATACCCATGCCACCACGCTCAGCTGTAGGTTGAGATGGGATCTCATGAACTTTTTGGCTGGCCATAACCATAGTTCAGACTCCCAGGTAGCTAGGATATAGGCATGAGTCACTGGCACCTGGCATAAAAAAAAATAATAATGCTATTCCTTTAATTCAAATTTTAAAAAGCCCAAGGGACCAAATGACTTCTTGTGTGCAGAAGACCTCAATTCCATCTAGGATTCCTTCTCATTGGTTGCAAAGTTGGCTCTATGGTTAGCAACACTGGAGTCAACTCTCAAAATGGAAACCAAATTCAGAAATCCCATTTATATATAAACTTAATCTACACCTGGCATATCAGTGAATAGCTAGCTAAATGGTCTTAAATTTTACCTGAAAGAGTCCCAAATGTCAGTGTGACAGTGCTCTTAATTTTGTTGGAAGCTGAGCGAAGGTCACATCCTAAACACAGAAGGAAACACGTTGTCTCTAAATCTGCAGAGATGTGGTAAAGAAAAAGACGACAAAGGCTGGGGTGATGAATAGCTTAGAAGCCATCACAGATAGCAATGACAGGGCAGATTTGAAACACTTTTTAATGCACATCATCTTTTATCCAATATTTCAACATCTGGGTTTTTTTCTCTTTTGTTTTGGCAGTACTGGGGTTGTACTCACGGCCTCACACTTGCTAGGTAGGTGCTCTACCACTTTAGCCATATTCTCGGCCCTTTTTGCCTTGGTTATTTTTCAGATAGGATCTCAACTAATGCCCAGGTTGGCATGAATCCTCCTATTAGTGTTTCCCACCTAGCTAGGTGGGAATTGATAGGTGCTCACCATTGCACTTTTGGCAATTTAGCTCAAGGAATTATGCACAAATATTCAACTTCCAGGATGTTCATAGATACCTCTTATTCATATGGTTTTCCAATCAGAGGAATTCACACAGTTGGAAGGCCTAAAGGAAGTGAAAAACATCAGTCTTCAGAGATGATGTGGACAGATGAGATTCTCTAAGGCTTCCTGGTAAGCTCTTTACCACTGTAGCTGGACACAGCTGGTTGAGGGAGCTTCTTGGAGAGTCTCAAGAATTCCAGGCAAGCTTTTAAGAGCCACCTGGTTTGGGTCTTCAGGCTGAGATGTCAACTCCTTTAGCTTTTAGGAACAATTCACCCACACTTATGGTATCATCCTCTCTTTCCTCCTTCCCCCTAAAGCTTCCAATTTATGTTCAAGCCCCTAGTTCTATTTTAAATTCTTTGCATGCAGAACAGATAGAGTGGCTTCTGTTTTCCTAACTAAATCTTGTCTTATATAGACATAAAAACTACTATACCCATGACATTGCTGGTGAGCATGTCAAACAGTTTAAAAAAAAAAGGATGTTCATTGCAGTCTGTTTATTATGTTGAAAATAAGAGAGCTGTTAATAGAGGACTGCTTTGTGATAATCAGTAATGGTAGGTGAAATCTCTGAACCCTTAATTATGTGACAGATAATGTGTTAGGAAGTTTAAGACTCATTCTATAATTTAACTTCATTGTTTACCACTTTACAGATGAAGAACCTGAGACAAACGACGTCTATTTTGTCAAAAACCACACAGCAAACAAGCATCAGGCAAAGCATTTGAACTCAGTACTAGTTAATACCACAGCTCAAGTTTTGCTCATTAATTGCACTTTTCCTATAAATATCAGTAAATTCACAGTGGTCATTGTACAGTCATCAAAATTATAATCTAGAATAATACATAGCACACAGAAAAAACATTCTGTAATATTCACTGAAAAAAGCAGTTTATAAAAAAGAGTCATCAGCTGGGTGCCAGTGCCTCACATGTGTAATCCTAGCTACTCAGAGCCAGAGCTAGGAGGATCACAGTTTAATGAGGGTCTGGGCAAAATATTCTCACAATCCCATCTTAGCCAAAAAAATCTGTGCATGGTGGCAATCATCTGTCATTCCAGCTATCCAGAAAGTGTAAATAGGAGAATGGATATCCAGGCTGGCCTGGGCATAAATGTGTGACCCTATTTGAAGAATAACTAAATCCAAAAGGGCTGGGGGCATGGCTCAAGTGGTAGAGTGCCTGCCTAGCAAGTGCAAGCTCTGCGTTCAAACTCCAGTGGTGCCAAAAATAGAAAAGGTTCATTTTGAACAGGGGTTGTCAGATTGAAATATCAGAATATCATAAGTACTACTTAGTTAAAGACAGGAGTAAGACAAGGATACAAGGTCATTCTTTTAAAATTGCTGCAGGAATTAGTGCCAACACAATAAGTTGTCTCTGTCTCCATAACTGTACATCTTTCTCTGCTTCTTACTGTGTCCCCTACTCATCTCTTACAAATCACCTTCTCCAGCAAATCTTTAAGTGTCTAGGTACAATTACTAATCTCACCTCTGTATGATATTGCAGGTCCATTCCCAGATACTGTCTGATGTACTCTCAAGGAAAGAGCAGTATTAGCCCAGCTGCAGCCAAACATTCCAGCCCTATTCCAATCAGCTGGGGCCAGGGCCCAGAGTTCTATAGAACTGGTTCTATAAAACAGCACGTGGTTTAAAGGAAGGGTACTGACCATCTAAGTAGTGAGTGATCCTATTTTTTGTCTATAAAAGCCATAAATATGAAGGGACAAAAGTTGAAAGGTACCCATATCAAGGTATTACCAATGTTTCTATCTATAATATTTGTTTTATTTTGGCTCCCCTATGTGCTCTAAATTTTCTATAGTGGAAATATATCACTTTGTTCTAAGAGAAAAGAAACCCAGCCTACATGAGGATTAAAAAGTGAATTCCACAGTGGGTGGTATTTTCAGACTAAAGGCCCAGATGAAGACAAATGTATTTTTAGTTATAATGGAATGTACAAAATGCTTATCAAAGAATGGGGAGAGGCTGAATAGCAAAGCTTACCTGAAAGTCCTTGGAGTGGAGTCTCCCCAGGAAAATGTCAAAGCTGCATCTGATGGGGAAGCCAGGCACTGTATGTACAGAGGCCTGATGTCCTGTCACTCTGGGCTGGGTGAGTGGCTCCTAGAATAAGACAGATCAAAAGAGAGAAGAAAGGCATGAGTCACATGGAAAACAATTCCTGATTTTAGAAGGCAAGAAACAGTGGCATGAAAGAAGAAACAAAAACAAAAATATGTATCATGAGCAATCAGCTGAGGAATAAGACAAGCTAAGGCAGAGCAAAGTTCACTGGTATGAATAATGGCAGTGGAATAGCAAGGAAGGAAGGAAGGTGATGGAAGGTTATTCTTTTTCATGCACGGAAAGGATAAAGTCATGACCATGGTATATTGAATGATGCTGTAGAGTTTTAGAAGGATAGTACAATAATGTAGTCAAAGGAAAGAAGGACTGGTGGAATACAGAGTGAAACAAGCAATGCATAGATAAGTTATTGAGAACAAAGCTAGTAAGAAACCCACTCCCACTCTGGGATTAGAGAATGCTAATTCTGTACCACTGTGTTCTGTTGGCCTTCAGTGTTCTCGAATAAGTGGCCACAGACCTTCTTCTGACCTCTGCCGATGACCTTTAAGCATGCAAGTGTTTTTCTTATACCCTACCTTGTATAAACTCATGTATCACTTCATGTCCTTCTCCACCCCCCTCCCACTACAAGTGCATATTTCATTACTTCTCATTGAATTCTTAGTGGACTTTTTTCTTTTGCCTTGCTGGGGATTGAACCCAAGATCTCCTACATGCTAGACAAGCACAAGTTACACCTTCAGCCCCTTAATGAACTTTTATAGCTCCAAATAGATAGCTACTCTGGGAGGCTGAGAGTTGGGGCAACTTTCTGGGTATTTTAGAAGTTTTCAGACATGACCACAAGTTCTTTAACATTCCTCAGATCCAGAGACATTATCTCTATCATCCTTCCTGTGAATGTGTGAGCAGACCTTAGGAAACAGTGGAACAATAGAGCATGTGAGCTAACTAAACACAAAGAATGACTCAGTTTCTGTATTGTTCTCTTGGAACATTCATCTTTAGAGCCCTGAGCTGCCATCTAAGAAGTGAAAGGATGAGATGTTATGAGGAGGCAGAACAGGGGTCTGCAGACAGCAGACCTAATCTCTTTCTCTCTTTCTCTGTCTCTGTCTCTCTCTCTCTCTCTCTCTCTCCATACATATGAAAGTCCATCTGGCAAAAAGAAGCTCAATTGCTTTTTAAAATCCTTTAAAAAAAATTGTTTCTATTTTCTTGTTCTCTGCTGACTTTATTTCTCCTTCTTGTATGATCTTCGAGTCTTCTGTATACTTTTTAGGTTGTAAAACTAGGAACAAGATACCCTACCCCAGCGATGATCTTGGCTCTAATATCACCCTCATCTGGAAAGTACTGTTATTTTTGGCCACCTTTGCATCTTCTTGTGGCTGTAGGAGCTTGGACTCCCTTCCGGGGCAGAACAGGGGTCTGCAGACAGCAGCTGTGTAGGGAGCCAGAGTGGGAAGTCAGCAAGCAGGGTGGTCGGAAGAGCCACTGGGAGCACAAAGCTTCAAATGAAGCAGTGTAGGTGGGAAGGCTCAGATACTGTGGCCTGGAGAGCTGTCTGGCTCAGAGGAGGAGTGACTCATAGAACAACAATGGCTGAGCAGCTGATAAAGCAGGGAGGCTGAGGGACAAGCAGAGGGATCAGCAATTTTCCTCTTCCCCTCCCATGTGGAAGGGAATCCATTCCATCTGTGCTGCCCTTAGGGTGTCCTGGCCATCACCTTGGTGTGTCAACCCTGTGACAAGCCTATGTGGCCACAAGTCAACAGATCCATGCCCTTGCTCAAATGCCCAGAATTCTAGAGGAGCACAGAACCGCTCAGCAGGAAAATGAAGAAGCCACCCCCAGGAATGGCAAATCTACATGCAGGGTTGGCCAGTCACACTAGCTGTAGGCAAACCCATATCATGTCAGGTCAAGGAGAAAGCCCCACAGCCAAAAACTGTTATCCTTCCCAGTTGCCACAGTGTCTAAAATTATACCATTGAAGATTTATTCCTTTGCACACCTCACCTTGGTTAGGGCGGGTCTGGGGAGGACCCATGAAATATCTTCACATAAAGGTGCAAAAGGCTGCAGAGCCCCACTGGGTTATTTGGGGGCAGGAATGGAGGGAGGTGCTGAAAGGGCAGGAACAAGGCAGCGGAGGTGCTGGTGAGGGACAGCAAAGGGCATCTTCTCCTATTTCAGTTTCACTCAGAGGAGCCAGGCTGGCAGCAACATCATAAAACCAAGGCCCCAGAAATTTGCCAGTAAATCTGAACCATGCATGTAAATAATCCTAATAATTTATTCCTTGAAATGCCTTTACAATACATTATTATGCAGAGCTGCACATGCTTCTACTTCAAATTGCTTAAATGATTTTAAAAAGAAAAGTACACTTAGGGGTGATTAAAAAGAATCACAAGAAGCAACATGAGGAAATGGTCCATTGCCTACCATACCAGAACTCGGGAAAGACGCTAAACACACGTAAATCAGATCATGTCAAACAAAGTCTTGGATTCTGGGGAAAGATTCCCTCAGAAATTTGGACAAAGACTTTCTCTTTATATACAGAAGTTTGGTAAACATGACCCAAGAAGATTAAACGGTAAACAAAATCAAATGATCACTATTTGAAAGCCACATCCAGTCCACTGAATCAATAAGCCATAATTCCATCTGATTCCATTTTTAAAGTCCTTAAGAAATAGACAAGAATTTCAGGAAGACAAATAAACCCTGTTAAAACCATCTCTAGGACAGGAAGCTTAGAACAATGAACGCTACTGGGCTTTCAGTAGAATCAAGGATAATACTGGAGAGAGAGAAAATAAGGAAGGGAGAAATGAAAAACCAATGTACCCAGTGTTGAGAACAACCAAATCCCACAAGAATAATCACGTCTCCACATCACTTAGCAGCATATAAGGAACATCCACTTTATATATTTATATTTATTTATATATATATATCTTTATATTTTATATATTTATATATATGTATTTATATTGACACTACCTTAATCTACTAACCTCCAAGAAAGATGCAAACTTTATTCCCATTTTTATACAGAATAATTTGAATAGGAGTAAATTGGTGACCTGCCCAAGGTCATGCAGCTGGTTAGTTGGGAATATGGTAAGATCTTTAAACCTGAATCCCACTAGCTAAACCTCCTGATTTTTCTACTCCAACATCCTTCAGATTTATAAGGTTGGAATAATGTTATTCAAGAAATAACAACCTCGACTCGTTTATGCATTCAACAAATAACAACTGAGCCTCAACTACTGCTGAGCGTTGTTCTGGAGCTACAGAGCACCTTCATGAAGATTTCACATAAGTGACTCATGGTCATCACCTTTAACTGTCCCCTTTGAGAAAGCCTCTCAATGGCCAGTCAATCTAAAGTGGCCCCTGGTGTTCTTCCTCAGTCACTCTTTTAATTTTCCTGAAATACACTCATCCTTCAGTATTGTTTGGGATTGATTCCAGAATCCCTGCAGACACCAAAATCCACGGATGCACAAGTCTCCTATATAAAATGATACAGAATCTGCAAATAATCAATATCCATCTTCCCAAATCATTGCTAGATTACTTATAATACACCGTAATTATCTAATACAATGTATGTGTATATGCAAATGTAAATAAAGTGTAAATGCTAATACAACATAATTACAATGGAATTACCTGATGCACTGTAAATAAATAGTTATTATACTATATTATTTAGAGTATGGCAAGGAACAATGTCTGGGTGAGTCTGAGGATGAGGAAGCCACAGATAAGCAGGACTGATGGTGTGTAACTCCATTTGAAACCATGTAGTTATGTATTTACTCTGTATTTTGCTGCTTGTCTCCATTTCCAGAAAATTAAGTTCTTCTGAACAAGGACCAAGTCTTATTCAAGGCTATCTCTCCAAAACTGAAACAGTTCCTACACAAATAAGTATTTATAATATTAATAAATATTTGTCTAATAGGTGTGAATGAATATCAAAGAGAGCTTTTCTACTGGTGCCTACTATGTCTCTAAAGTAGCATAAAACTCCTTATTTAAATTATCCCCTTTAATCAGTATTGTAAGTGCCAAAATGGAATACATACATACATATGTATAGATATGTACATATATGTATATATATAGAGAGGAGGGTTAATAATAGTTACGAAAGTGCTTGGAAGAATTAAAGCTGAGTTTGAAATGCCTTTATCCTGTGCCACTTTAATGCAAGAGCAAGGGCTGCCTTCTGACGCTAAAAGGTAACAAATTTAAAATGAATAAAAGGAAATACTTCTTAAAGCAACATATAATCTACCTGTGGAATTCATTGCCACAGGATATTATTCTGGCAAATAGTCTAGCAAGATTCAATAAAGGATTAGACATTTATATGAATAGGAATAATATTGGCAGTTACACTAACTAGGTTAAAAAGTTACAAGGCATGTCCGTCCTGGGCTCCGGGGCATAACTGTTCACCAGCTGAAGTGAGGAAGGAATTTCCCCCTGTTGATAGAGCGTTGTATAATTGACCAGATGCATGATGGCTTGTATTTTATTTATTTCTTTTTTTGCCGTCTCCTGTAACATAAGCAGAGACCACTGCAGAGGGGAAGTTCCTGGACTAGAGGGTCCAGTGACCTCTGAACATCACATTTCTGTCCCATACCCTGAATGGTATATTTAGAGTGCCCAAGAAGTCTTTTGGGATTTGTACCTGAGCATTTTTTTCAATTTCAGAGGACAGAAATGGTAAGAACTATTTCCCTCTTTCAGATGATGAAAATATTTCACGGGATGAAATCATCCTTGCTGAGAATCTTATTTGCAGCACAGATGACAGTGCAAGAGGCTGCCAAAGCACTTCCAAACCTCTAAGTATCAGAAAGAGTCCTTATCAGCTTTCACACAGGGGCATCATTCACCCATTTTTCGTGTCCATTTAACACTCTACCTTATACACATTCACTTAACATGTGTTTAATGAAAGTGCATTTCTGAAAGTAGGATAAGAAAAGCCATTCAGAATGCTTCCTATGCACCTTGTTAAGCTTTTCTCTTTGTGACAGTCAACTTTACACTGCCAGCCATGACCTTTGATTGTTGGTAAGGTGTGCCATGCATTTTTTTTCACTGTAACACGGAAAACCCAAATGGCAGCTTTCAGCCATGCATCTAAATACAAGTGTCCATAGTAACATAGTGTCATATTTTAAAAGGATTGAAACTAAATTATTTATTATAGTTACTTACTTTACAATCTTTAGTCATCCAGGTAGAGACAACACTCTACAGAAACTGCACCCATGCTCGATCTATTAGATAAAGGACACCAACCAAACTGAGGTAAAACAGCCATCTTGTAATCTATAATAGAAAGGGAAATTAAAATTTAAACCCTCAAATCAGCAAGAAATCTAAAAGATTTCTGGGCTGGGGATGAAGTTTGGTGATAGAGCTCTTGCCAGCATGTAAGAGACCCTGGGCTTAATCCCCAGTATTACAAAATAACAATAATGATAAATAAAAGATATCTAAGATTCTTAAATAAAAGTAAATATATGTTCTGAATGTATATGTTTTTCTAGAGAGAGAAAGATACCATAGATTCCATTAATATTTTCAGATATGTTTGCCACAAAATAAGTTTTAAAACACTGATGTAGGCTCCTTTCCAAAAGAAAATCCTCAAATGAACCTGGATGAAGTCCTTTCAAAATCCTTTGGACCTACATGTAAGACTTGTTTCTTTAGACCTCCCTTAAACTGGAAGAATATCAGTTAGATTCTCTCAGCTGAAGACCATTCACATATTGCCTAATTCTCATCCAGAGGAAAGACTTTAAATATTTAAGTCTTCCTTCAGATAGGTACCAGTCATTTCAAGTTTGGCTATTTTCTCTTCATCTAAGATATCCTGTTTACTCTTTCATATGGCTATTGTAAGAGTATAGCTAGTAATATTTGTTTGTTGGTGTGGTTTCAGTTTTTTGTTGTCAGTATTTATTTTTCACTGAAAATTAACCACACATTATGAGGAATTGCAAGTTATTATAAGTTAACTGTAAAAACTCTACAGTTAGGATGGGACAGAAATCTCACACTAGTAGTGTGACTTTAGACAAACCAAGTAACATACTGGAGGTTCTCTTTTTCTCATCTGTAAACTGGAGATAATAATATCTACTACACAAAGCTCATATGTGAAGTAAATGAGACAATGTCCACAAAGCATTAGCACATTGCCTATCATATATTAAGCAGACAAATGTTACCTATTGTCATGACTATTCATATTTTGCATATAAGCAAAAATGTAAGCATTAGGAGTCTCCTGATCGCCAATTAATGCATAGTTTTCATAAAATTTGATGGCTCTTGATGCATACCTCCAGTGGGTTTCCAAAAGGGTTTTGTCAATGTTCCCTACCACGCCAAATATAAGTGTACATTTCACCACTCCTAGGTGAACAATGGAAATTACTGTTAACCAGGAAAAAAAATGGAAAAGGCAAAGAGAAAAAAAAAGAAGAGATGGAAGCAAGAAGAGAAAAGAAAAACATTATATTACAAAGAGTGTGCCAAGTTTTGTGTTTTCATATCTAGGATAGGAAAAATCTGTGAAGAATGCAAATTCCCATTCTTTCACTCAGCCAATTTAGCACATTCACATTGCACCTCTCATTCTGCTGTCACAAACCTTATCGTGTCTGGCCTGAGTGAAGGCACAGAGGGAAAGCAAGGCTTCCTGGTCTTTTCCAAGATGTCCAGAGGTTCCATGAAGGCCAGTGACTCAATTGCCCACCAAGAGCATGAAGAAGTGCATACAGGATCATTCCCAAGGGAAATAGGACCTGACGAAGCCAACATACAAATGTTTTCCTACAAGGAGGAATAAGGCAGAATGACACCACCCACATCTGACCACAAGTCACAGGCGGCGGTGTAACCCAAGGAGGCACAGCACCTGAGCTCTGAAAGGGCTAATCTGTGGAGGAACAGTTGGTTTATGCAGCTTTTCAAAGACCTAAATAATACCTGGTTTTGTGGGAAGAGTGAAAAAAAGGAAAGAGAGAAAGAGAAGATTTCGGCCCTTCGTAGTGAATTTACTGCCTATGAAAGGAGAGACGCTGACAGTGTCAAAATGGAAATTTTCTAACTTGAAGAAATGAAATAAATGGCTTTCTGAGTCCTTTTCTCACCAATGTCCTCTGGTCTCCTCTTTCTCTTGATACAAATCATAAGGGAGGACCTGGAAATTCATCTGAAGTTCTCATGGATATTAACAGGCATTGATTACTGACTTCCTTGCTCACTGCCATGAACTCTCTCTGATGAGAATTCTCTTCTATGTCTATGTCACTGATAAGGTGACTGTTACAATGGAGAACTTGCAGAAAATGCTCAAATCATAGTTGGGCTTTTGAGGTTGATGTCACTGATGATCTGGGAAATCCAAGAGTCTGGTGTTCCGTAAACAGCCTTCAAGGATTTGATGCTCCAAGATGGGGACCACTGCAGGGTGATCTGTTCTTCTCCGTTGACAACTCCACACCTGGATATGAAGCATACCTGGAAAGAGGCAACATGGTGGAAGGAGTAAGTCTCCATCCCTTACTACCTGTGTGACCTTACATAAGTGATTTCCTCTCTAGGCCTCTGCACCTGACTTATTCAATGGCGACAGTAACACCTGCCTGACAGAACCACTGGGAGGGAAGCTGTACAGCTCCTGGCACAAGGGAGAGTACCTTCACATCCACACACATATGTGTATGCAAATACACATGCAGGTACTTGAGCTTTTGAAAATCAATTACTTCTTCCCATCTTTATAGCTCACGAGGTGATTTTTGGAAAGTCATTCATGAAAGGAAGGAAAGAAACATATTTTTTCTCCAACAAGAAAAAGCAATTAAATGTCAAATATTAACTATTCCTGGGAGTAATTTTTTTTAATGGGTTAAAGGCTTGGCCATTATAGACCTCCAATATGTAATTTCTAAGAAAGGACCAAGTAATATAATTTTTTAAATTAAGTGGAAGATAAAATGTGATAACCAGTGTATTCATTCAGAAAGCACTTTTTTATCCATTTTCAGTAGCTTCCCAATTGCATCATGCCTTTTAAGAGATCCAATTTGTTTAACAGCACTTTATTTTAAACCCTCACTTGTGAAAAGCATTGATTTATGATACAGCTGATTAAAGCAATGGTGTCTTAAGCAATAATGATTTCAATTACAGGACTTCCACCAATGTACATTATTCTGATTTTCTCTCCATCCTTCCCACATTTTTATTCACTAAAGAAGGGGGTATGGATAGATGATGTAATTTTGAAAAGTCCCTGGACAAATTTAAATAACAGAACGGAATGTATGGACAGATGGACTGATGCGCCTTTTTTGATTATGTGAATGTATTGTATTTTAATATGCTCTGACAAACTCTGAAACAGGTCCCCGGTGAGCTCCTACCCGATATCATTAGGGTTATTTAGTGCTCAGATCCTGCTCAATTCCCTCTAGAGCCACAGTGAAGTAGTAAAAATGTGCCCACTAGTTTCACTCCAAGTCTAGTACTTATAGTCTTGCCTTCTCTTTTACTGAGGCTGCAGGAAGCAATTAATTCACACTTAGATCTTTAACTCATTCAAATCCAACAGCAGGAGAAATTCATACCAATCCTGAGGGTCTACATTAATCTTTTTGTTTCTGTGACAAAATACCTGAGAAAATAAACCTGTAGGGAGAAAAGATTTATTTTGGCTCACAGTTTCAGAGGTTTTGGTCCATGGTTGCTTGACTCTGTTGCTTTCAGCCAGTGGTGGCACAGTACTCATGGTGGGAGAATGTGGCAGAGATCTGTTTACCTCCTGGTGACTGGAAAGCAAAGACAGAGATAGAAAGGTGTCCAATATTCCCTTCAAGGATACACTCTCAATTACCTAATTTCTACTGGGCACCAGTTCCTAAATATTCTGACACCTCCTTATAGCACCATGGACTGCACACCAAAAATTCCACAACATGGGCTTCTAGGGAGATACTCCAAATCCAAACTCTAGCCAGGCCTATCCCATAGTCAAGGTTGGTAAATAAAAAAGTGAATTCACCCTGGAGTCACGCATAAGGGAATTCAATCCATTCATCTGAGGCAACATGAAACCTAACCCAGGGATAGGGGCAAACACTTTCACTAATGATGGCAGAAAGTGAAGGAACCCTCCAATGAGTTTAGCTACTCCTGGGTCCCAAATGAATGTTATTATAGGAATCTGTGGACCATGAGAGCCACAACTTCAGATGTTTCAAAGGAATCCAGAAACTCATATGAAGTTGAAGTGTGTCAGTGTTTGAGTTGACAAGCACTAGGCAAATTCAGTCTGCAGCCTGGCTCTCTGGTGCTTCCTCGTTGCTGCATGAGTGAGTGGCCAATCCATCCAGTTACTGGAGAGATGTACTACAATAAAGTACTGTGCTCTGCAATACCCTTTAAAAATTAACAAAGTATTTTTACTCTGCCACTTCATATTGTGAATTTATTATGCACTAAAAAACAGGGTATACGAAACAAAAAACAATAGCTGTTATCTCCCTTCAAGGCAGTCTAACATTTATATGTGAAGTAGAAAGCGATTTCAAGTTGAAAAAGTACAGAGAAATGCAACTTAACATTGAGGTTAAATCTATCACATTTATTTTTAGGTAAAAACCTCCTTTGTTACCTTTTAGGTAAATTAGTTTGTCCCTATGCTCTGATTTGAAGCTCCATTTTAATTTGAGAACTAGTCCTGTGACTATCAAAATCCATGTAGGATACATTCCCATTAAAATCCCCAACAGCAACTGGAAGGTAAAAATTCCAATCACACCTTGATAGAGTTTTCTCCATCAAATCAATATTACAGATTTCTTAATTAGGTGCTCATATTAACTGGGCTCTTGCATGATTTAAATTCTAGCTCTGAATCTCAGCTATGCTATGCTGCTATAGTTTTTATGAGAGCTGACCAACTAATGCTGTGCACATTAATCTCTCTGGAAAATCTCCTTAACAGTTTTTTTTTTTAACTTCTTTTTTTTTGGAGGAAAATAAGCCCCAAGACACAAATGATAGCATTCAGATCCAGCCACTGAATTTGTAGCTTAGCACTTTAAAATTATGGAGCAAATTGCTTTATGGAAGATAATCATATCAAAGTTAAGATTCTTTCTTTTTAAACTTTGTAATTACTTCTCAAACTCCTCCTTAAATGCCTTCAAAGTACTTTCACTGAATTGGATGTGGACCCTTCCTCTTTTCCTTTCAAATATGTCCTTGTCACTTATCATTTCCTGTGAGGGCATTACCTGAAAGGTCACCACTACTGGCAGGATATGGAAAGAGCAAAGCAGGTGATGCATTATGCTAATAACTTGGCATTAACTTATTTAAACACAGCATTTTATCAGTTTGATTCCTTAATAACAGGCAATCACAGGAGACCTCATTTTTGCATAAAATTTCTGGCAAAACTTCACACACACACACACACACACACACACACACACACACACATCCTTCCTTTTCTTTCAGACCATCCTTTAGAATTTCTTCCCAATTGGGCACTAGTGACTCACACCTGTAATCTTAGCTACTCAGAGCACTGAGATCAAGAGGATCATGGTTCAAGGCCAGCCCAGTTAAAAATTTCTCACGATCCCACCTCAAACAATAGTTGAGTGAGGTGGCTCATATCTGTCATCTTAGCTGCAGCAGAGAGCATAAACTAGGAGGATTACATTCCAGGCCTGCCTGGTTAAAAAAATTAGACACTATCTCCAAAATAACCACAGCAAATAGGGCTGCCTCAAGGCATGGCTCATGCAATACAGTGCCTGCCTAGCAAGTGTGAAGCCCGGAGTTCAAACCCAAGTATCACCAAAAAAACAAAGAAAAAAAATCCATCTTCCCAGTAAGCATTAAATCATAGTTAATAAGCTGGGCACCGATGGATCTCTCCTATAATCCTAGCTACTTTAGAGGCTTAGATCAGAAGGATGGAGGTTCAAGGCCAGTCAGAGCAAATAGTTCATAAGACCCCATCTCCAAAAC
Source organism: Castor canadensis (assembly GCF_047511655.1). Lineage (NCBI taxonomy): Eukaryota > Metazoa > Chordata > Mammalia > Rodentia > Castoridae > Castor > Castor canadensis. The sequence continues at coordinate 33,391,513 of NC_133404.1, read as the reverse complement.
AATCAGAGCAAAATGAACTGGAGGTGTTGCTCAAGCAGTTGAGTGCCTGCTTTGCAAATGCAAAGGCCTGAGTTCAAACTCCAGTCTCACCAAAAAAAATCATAGTAGCTAACATAGTGTACTAGCTCTGGGCCTTTAAAGTTGTAGAATATCTGAACCTTCTCAGTTGCTTTATTTTGTTGGCAATTGTTGGAAGGTCATTGACTTTCTTAGAAGCTACTTCAGAGACTCTTCCACAGAGCCTACATTGTGACCAAGAAATAAGATATTGAGGGGTGAAATGACCAGGGGACCACAGCTCACATGATTGTGACCTAGTGCCCACTCCCTTTTCTCTCATAGGCATTACACATAATAGTTCTCAAACTAGAGTTTTATTTAGGCTTCACCATCAACACTAACTTATTGCCGGTTGAGCATTTCTAATCTAAAAATCTCAACTCCAAACTGTTTCAAACCCCAAAATTTTTTGACCACTGCCATGAAGCCACAGTGGAAAATTCCATGCCTGACCTCATGGTATAGATCAGTCAAAATGCAGGCTCACTGTAATTGTGTAAAATTATCTTAAGTCTCTGTATATAAGGTATATAGGGAACAAGTGAGTCTTGTGTTTAGCTCATTATGTGTGTGCAAATATTACAAAATCTGAAAAAAATACTCAAAATCAAGACACTTTTTTCCCTAGCACCTCAGGTAAGGGTCATTCAACCTACATAAAAGTATCAATGGGCCTCTGTTTTGTGACAAGTGCCATGATAATCTTCAGAGACCAAACAATGAGTGAGAAGAATTCTAATCCTGCCCCAGTCACCTGCTGATGATGCGTCTCGTGTGAGCCCCAGCACAGAGCAACCACAGCCTAGACAACTCCCATCTCGATTTCTCATATTACAGAGGAGAAAACTGAGGCCCAGAGAGCCCAGAGAGCTAGTTTTTGTTACAGATAGGACTAGGACTCATGGTTGTTAACGGAATCAAGTGCTTTTCGACTCAGTATTTTTATTTAGTTCATGATGCAACCTAACGTGGCAATCCAAAGCTCTCTCATTTATCACAAATATTTTGTTTGTTATCCTTCCAGTAAGTTAGTTTGTTACTATGGTCTGTTTTGAAGCTCCATTTTAATTTGAGAACAAGTCCTGTGAACATCACCACTCTCACAGGATATGTTCCCGTTAAAACTCCCAATGGCAATTCTATGCTCCTTTGGCTACTCACCTACAATTTTCTCCCCTTTTAATGGTATCCTAATAAATCTTTGCTTTCTTTATAGGAAAAAAACCCTCCCAAGAGCAACAGACAGTGGGTTTAGGGTCCCAGAGATTAGATACATGGGCATAAAACTGTAGTGATCAGTACAGTATGCAAGGAAATAGCACACACTAACACCTCTGACATATTCATGCAGGTCCAACCTGCCTGAACTGATGTCAACCTACCATCAAGAGAGATACTAAGAATAGCATTTGTATACCATCATGCTAACAGAATATTTAAGCTCATCACAGATACATTTTAAAATACTACAGTTTATATGCATTTTCCCTGACCTTGGTAGATCACTATTGTTCAATAATCTGAGCTGAAACTATAAATGGTAACTGGATCCATTAAAGAAGAAGTCAGATTTTTTATTTTTTTAATATGGTCTTCCAGGAAGCTGCCTGTGGACATAACTACAGAAAATTAACACAATAAGTAAAGCATTATAGAACAGCTATTAACTGATTAAGCTAATAAAAACCAAATGGGGGCCTTAATTCTGCCCCTCTGGGAAAGCAGGACAGATAAAATAAACAGGAAAGAAATATGAAGTAAAGGATAATTGATTTTAAACAATAATAATACAGATACCTCCCACCATGTTAAAAAAAAAAAGTCTAGATCACTATTTTCATTTGGGGAAAGATAGAAGAAAACTTTGATTCTATCTCTTAGACTTAAGTTCGATGCTAATAGAAGAGATGCCCAGGCTCACAAATTAGAAAAACTTAAAGTACTGGCAACGCTCTTAAATTCAGGCACATGGCTGAGTTCCCACCACCTTGAGCAGAAGTTGGGGGCTCTTTAGCTGTACCCCAGTACATCTCTTTCTGTTGGATAAACTTTAACTTCTTTAGTGTGCTTAGGGTTGGCTCTATGCAGAAATTTATGTTAAAGAAGAGACTTTTCTTCCATTTGTCATAAACCATTGATGGTCCATCCATATACCTGCCATCGAATGTAATAGACCCAGAAGCTTCTGTACTAAGTGCCTGCAAGGTGACTGAAGGCTTAATGGAGGTTGTCTCTAATTCTTGTGTTATCTCACAATTCAGAGGTGAAGACATGGGGGCTCAGGGTGACACAAAGACATGTACAAGTCCCCACAGTTTTTAAGCCTAGTCCACCTTAAAGGCACTCACCATTCTGCTTCCCCATATGTAACCCCAGCACTGTTGCCAAATGTTGCTGTAAGTTTTTCCTTCTGTCTCTTTTCACATGTTGCTTTAACTAGTCTAACCCATGGAACCAATTCTTTTTGCATGGCATATGCAAAACCCAGGGTTATTTTTACTTCTCACTGGCAAAAAGTCAGCAAATTCAAATGAAATGATAATTTCTATGTGAGAAAATAGTTTAGCATTTCCTTAACATGTGAAAATAAAAGATCTTATACAAAACACCAACTTTTCAGTTGGCAGAAAATAGCCTGGTAGTTTCATATGACTTATGAAAAAAATAAGGGCAGTTCAGAGTTTTAATGTCTGAGAACTAAAGGAGAGTTCTGCTATCAGTGAAAAAAGTATGTTTAGATTTGAAAAGAAAAATCAATAGATATATGCAAGGGATATCAGTATGTAGAGAGAACACTACTGAGTATAAGAATAGTCAGGCAATACCTGTAATCATAGCAACACCTGTAATCCCAGGTACTTATGAGGCTGAGATCAGGAGGATGGTGGTTCAAGGCCAGACCAGGCAAATAATTCATGAGACCCCCATCTCCAAAATAATCAAAATAAAATGGACTGGAGGTGCTTCTCAAGCAGTAGAGCACCTGCATTGCAAGCATGGAGCCCTGAGTTTAAATTCCACTCCCCCACACACACACACAAAATCAAACTATTCAGTACTTGGCAGAGAGACCTGGAGACTTACAACTGGGTCAGCAAATAAAAGCTGGTGGAGTGGCTCAAGAGGTAGACTGCCTACATAGCAAGCCCTGGGTTCAAACCCCAGTACCACCAAAAACAAACACAATGTTCCTTGTGTTAAAAGATATTACAAATCAGAAACATCTCTAAAAGTCAGAACTCACCAAAAATACAATGATTCGGGCCTTCAAACTTAATAATGAAAATATTAAAGGAATTTCTAATTAATATTTTTAAATGATTTGAAAGTTCAAGTCTTTTGCAATACGACAGGAAAAAATAAGTTCTATAATTTTGGGAAGGTGATAGAAAGATTATTGTAGGCAGATAATATTATCTGCCTAGATAACTCAAAAAGAACCAAACTGACAAATTTTTGGAATAAGAGACTATTCAAGTGACAAACCCAAAACAAAAACGGATAAATAGATAAATTTATCCAGCAAACAGTAACAAAGTACAATAGGGTAGCTGCATGCTCAGTAGCACTGCTTAAATTTGAGACTGTGTTGAGAAACTACACGAAGAAACTCTTAAGTCTACCGAAGGTCATTCACAAAGGTGAATGAGAAATCATGGCTTATTTCTGCATGAGAAAACCCAGTATTAAATGACTCCAGGGACTGGTGGAGTGGCTCAAGTGGTAGAGAACCTGCCCAGCAAGTGTAATAGCCTGAGTTCAAACCTCAGCAATAAAGAAAAAAACAGTCAAATCCTCACACATTAATATATACAAATGCCTTCTCTTACATTTTGAATTTGATGAGTTCTTATGGAATAATAAATAGGGGTTCATCACACAGGAAACTAATGTTAATGAAAAGAAACTTGCATTACTAAATAAAAAAAGCATATTGTTAAATTATAGTAATAAAAAGAAGGGCTTGGAGAAAAAGTGATGAAGACAAAAAGACAATAAAATAAAGTGTAAAAACACAGAAATAGGCCCACTAACTTACAATATTTAGGACTGAAGAGGAGCTTTTTATTAAATAAACTCTTGCCAGATGAACCAAAAAAAAAAAAAATCCAGATAAATGAGAGATTTAAATGCTCTTGAAAATAAAATCAGCAACAGAACCACTCGTAGGAAATTCAGGTTAGGCTGGGGATGTGGCTTGGTAGTACAGTACTTGTCAACATGCATGAGGCCTTGACACTGCAAAAAACATATAACTAAGCAAATACTGATCTCACTTTGGGAAGTGCAAAGCCTCTGTAAATACGAAAGAAAAAAAAAGGAAAATATTTATGTACTTAAGTTTGTATCATGTATTAATGCATTAACAACTAAAGACCAAATGGCTAGACAGAGAACATTTTTGCAATACAGGATAAACTTAAGCTTTAGGAAAGAAAAACTTTTATAATTTAATAAGAAATCAGTAAATACCTCCAGAGAATCACAGGGAAAAATTAAATAAGTAAAAGTAAAAACAAGCATGAAAATCACACACACATAAAACAAGACAAATAAGAAATATAAAAGAATGTCAGCCTCACAAATAATCAAAAGAATACAAGCAATAGGATACTACATTTTTTACCTATTTTGGGAAGAATTAATATGTTTCTAAAAATCATTCGCTGTGAGTGGGAATATAAATTGGCACAAATACTTTAGAGTACAGCTCTATAAAACATAACCCAAAAATTCAATAAATAATAGGCTTTCACTCAGGATATTCACTTGCAGTATTTTATCCAGAGGAAATGGATAAAGATTTTATAAAGGTAAAAAGTTACAAATGCATATCTAACAAGAGGCCTACAAACAAGAGTACCTACAAGTAAGGAGATACCATGGTGACATAAAAGTCATGTTTTAGGACAGTTTTAATAATAAGAGAAATGGGCTGGTAGAGTGGTTCACTGCCAGATGCCTAGTAAGTGCAAGACTCTGAGTTCAAATCCCAATACTGCTGAAAGAAAAAAAATACTATGAACAAATATCTATTACATCTTATCAAATGGGAAAAGCAGTTTACAAAATAGTGAACTATGACAGGGCTTCTATCTTATTTTTCAAGCACACAAATATGTGTGTAAAAACAAAAGTAGAGGAAAAAGATTAGAAAAAGTCAGAATGTGAGCCGTGATCAAATGTCAGTGGAAGGGAGCGAGACAATTTTTATTTACTTCATCACACCTTTCCGTAATCTCCAAATGTCCCATCTGAAACCCAGAGAACAATATGTTTTTTTTGCTTTTTAAGCCCTAGTTTGCTGAGAGGTTGTCAGAGGAAGGTAGCCTGCCTGGAGATGATGACACAAGGGAAGAAGAGGAGCCCAGGCCATAAGGCTTGTTAAACTGGTGTCTATGCCTTCACCTCATTCTACATCCCCCAACCCCCTTTTTTTACATCTGTTCCCAGAAACTTTGCACTTTCCAGCACCATTTTATTTGTTCCTCCTGTATCTGTGAGTGACAGACAGTGTTCCAAGAATCCTTAATGTATTTTGTGTCAGGAGCCTGTGGGTCAGTAAGGTTATTAATAAGCATAGCTTCTTGTTCTAATTTCCATCCCTTCTCTCCTTCATGCCTCTTCACCATGCCTCTCCTGCCCTGCTTTTCCTTTTGCTTCTCTTTCTGTCTGACCGTTTTCCCCTTTCCCCTGATATAAAGGATTCGGCCTTCATTTTAGCTCAGTTTCTGGCACTTTTCCCATAATATTTTTTCTTTATGTTGCTGTTGTCCTGTTAAGTTTTTATGGGGAATTTAATTTTTGAGGAAATACCTAGTATCCTAAATGATCCGACAAGCAAAGTTGGTAAAATATGGGCAGGCAGAAGGAGTACCTTTTGCTTCACAAGAATTTCTGTTAGACAAGATCCACTGGCCACAAAATTAGCCAGAATTTGAGAGGTCAGCTGGACACTGAACATATGAGAATGGAAAGGAGAAGGCAGATTTGAATGCTATTATTTTCCTATTATCTTTGATTGAACAAAAAGAACTTGTAAAGAGTTTATCGTGTGCACACTCTGCTCATTGGATATGTAAGAATGACATGTACACAGTTATGTTTGGATACATGTACATCAATTTCATTTTTGATTTAGAGCTTGGTTTATCACCTAAAGTATGTTTGCAGAGAGCTTCATTCTATTTCTGACTCTTCTTCTACACACATAGAAATGACTGCATTTCCATCCCCAAATTCTTACACACATTCTTCAATTCTGCCGAATTTTATACAAATCCTATTCAAGAAATAGGATTCAAGAAATCCTATTTTCTTTTACTTCCAACATTTTCTAACCACAAATTCAAACCAAAGACGCTGCTTTGTGGGAACTAAAAAAAAGTTCACTCCTTGCCGACACACACAGAAAACATTCTGCATGAGCTCTTTCCAAGTATTTTAAACTTCAGATGCTCCGTTCTTCTACAAAACACAACATCCCACCTCTGAAATGAGCTCTCAGGAAATTGCACAGAGCAGTGGGTGTTTACTTAACAATGATAAAGCAACATTTTCATATGGAAAAATATGTAAAAAGAAATGCATGATTCTGGGTTAAACTAGTCATACTTTTCAAATTAACCTATTTTACATTTTCATATTCAATAATATATTATTAGCCAGGTACTGGTGGCCACACCTTTAATTCTAGCTACTTGGGAGGCTGAGATCAAGAGAATTGTGGTTTGAGGCCAGCCCAAGCAAATAGTCCGAGAGACCCCATCTCCAAAATAACCAGAGCAAAATGGACTGGAGTTGTGGTTCAAGCTGTAGAGTACCTGCTTTACAAGTGTGAAGCCCTGAGTTCAAACCCCAGTCCCACCAAAAAAAGAAACATTTCTTTTCAAATGTGACCTATACTACTGTCTATTAGAGTGCTAAAACTTTTTAACACATGATTAAATCCAGCTCCAAACTAGAATCCTCATATTGTCAACTGTTTTTAAAAAGTGAAGAAATGACAAGAATCTAAATTTATTAAGGAGTAATGTACTTTTCAATGCCTAAATTCATTAGCATGAAGCATACTAGTCTTATATCGTTAAAAGAATTGTAGCTGACTTCTGGGTTTTTCCAAATTGAGAAAGAAAATCTATATGAAATTTGAATTAATTATGCATTCAACACATTTTTCCTCTCTTTCTATGGTGTTGGTGATCAAACACAGGGTCTCATACATGCTAGGCAAGCAGTCTTCCATTGACCTACACCGCTAGCCTTGCATTCAACTTTTTTTCTGGGTTTTTTTTTTTTTTTTTGGTGGGACTAGGGTTTGAACTCAGGGCTTTATGTTTACAAAGCAGATGATTTAACACTTAAGCCACAACTCCAGTCCATTTTCCTCTAGTTAGTTTGGAGATGAAGGTCTTAGGAACTATTTTCTCAGGCTGGTCTTAAACTGTGATCCTCCTGATCTCAGCCTCCCAAGTAGTTAGGATTACAGGTATAAGCCACCAGCACCGGCTGCATTCAGCTTCTTCACAGTTACCCATAACCACAGCACATAACAGTCAATGAGGCAGGAATCCAAAGCTCAACTAAAATCTCCACTAGAGAGAGCCATTAACCTGACTCAACTTAATATCTAAGTGCTTCTTTGCTTCTTCTTTGCTTTTTTTCATTTTACTTTGAATTGACCATTCTGAGCCTATTGTGTACTAATAACAAAAGAATGAGTATAGTTTTAAATGTGTTCTGTTAAACATATTTGCTATTTATGGAACAATATTTAATTTCTTTTTTTTTAGACTGAGTCTTGTGTTGCCAGGCTGTTCTTGAACTCCTGAGCATAAGTGATCTTCCCGCCTCAGCTTCCCGAGTGCTGGGATTACTGGCATGTGCCATTGACTACTGACTTTTAATTTTGTCATTTTTTTCTTAATATACATAGGTTTGCATAAACATTAACTTATTAGCATGTGGTGGGGAAAAAGGAAGAGGTTTCATTGAGTGCTACCAAGTACCACACACTGCGACAATGGAGTACAGTCATTCACCACCGTGTGGATGTTGTACTGAGTGCTCTACACATCGGTTCTGATGCTGACCTCCCAGCATCACTTATGAAGAAGTTATTGTCAACCTCAAAATACAGATGAGAAAAATAGGGCTTACAGATGTTAGGCGACATTCCCAAGATACACAGTTAGTGGGGCACAAAGCAGGAATTCAAACCCAGGCTCTGCTTGCCAAATTACTGCTTTCAACAATCATGAATAAATAGACTTCACTGTTTGCAATGTCAAGAGTGGCGACTCCAAGAACTAAGGATTAAATCTTGACTTGTATTGCAACCAGGGCTTGAGGTCACTAGCATTTGGTCACTTAGAAGATGCAATTTGGGAGATGCTTGAGAGGTCTAAAGAGGCCTCCGAAAAATCACATTAGATAACGTTGTGGAAAACACAATGGACAATTCATATAGGAATGATTGTGTTAGCATGACAATATCTATGTTATCTTATAATGTCCACAAAAATGTGTAATTCTGAGTGGGTAGCTGAGTGACTTTCAGAAGCTGAGCATCTTTAGGCCCTGGTTTTATGTATTTTAAATTTTTCTATATTTAAAGGACAGGATTGGTTCTGAGGTACTCCTTTCAATATTGATAAATAAATGTTCTAAAGATCATCTATGGGGAATTGTTCCCCCCTCACATAATAAGCCAGGATGCAAGGCACGGTGGGATGCCCTTTTTTTTTAATGCCCACTCTGTTTTGGCAGCTTTTGAGTCCCCAGCCTCGGATCCATAGGTTTTGGGACAAGGATAAAGAGTGTGGTGAGTCAGTATCAGGCTACAGTTCTAAATGCTCTAGGGATAAGATTTCTTATGAAAACTGGCAGCTTTTTTGTTCTTCCTCAGCCTTTTAAACACACAGCCAGGTCTCTCTGTTCAGCTGCGCCCGCTGTGGTCGCGACTGTACTGGGCTAAATTTATGCTGCTGACAAGTCCCATTGAAGTGTCTCTGTGGCACAGTCGGTGGGCGTTGTGTGTATATAAGCACAGAAGACCTTGGCCCGTGGACTGTAACAGCGTATCTGCCTTGGGAGATTATGGGTATGATATGGGGGACATGTAACGGGTAGGGCAGCCTGCTACAATTTTCAAATGACTTGTTACACCCCTTTCGGATAGTTGCTGTCAAAAGTATTAGCACTTTACACACACAACAGCCCCGAATCATATTACCCACGGCCCCCACTCCTACAGAAGGGCTCCTCCCACGTCTCGCAGCAGGTGACTGCTGCAGGGGTATCTATTGAACACATACAAAGGAGAAAACACTGTTGGATTTTATTCTTTGAGCTCCACCATGCTAATACAGAATGAGGAAAAGAGGGAACCTGTTTAAATTAGCATGGACAGAAGTTCAAAGAGAATTGCTTCTAAATGATCTCGGAAAGATGTAAATTTCTAACTTGATAGGAACTTGACTTCACCTAGGGAAGCTGAACCAAGGGGAGTGTTAGGTTGCCATGCACTTAAGTCAAGACCTACCCTGATGTTTGCAGCATCACTGCTCATGTTAATGGAAAGGCAGAAAGAGGGAGAGACTTCCACATACGAGTTCATGTTTAAATACTGATTTTTTTAATGAGTCTGCCTATGGTGCAGGAATCTGCAAAAGTTTGAGCAAAATGAAGATGTAGCTAAGAAACACTAACAATCTCAGGAAGCTCTTTCTCGTGCTAAAAATACATAGCATCCCTTCTCAGACTGCAGCAAGCACAAATTATGCAGCATGGTCCCCATTACCTGAGTCTATGTCCATGTTTGCGGGTGTGAGAGTGGGTCTGGGGTTTGAACTCAGAGCTGCATGCTTGCAAAGCAGGCACTCTACCAATTAAGCCACACCTCCAGTCCTCCTTTACTGAGTGTGGATTGGACTTGGGTGTGTGATTTTTTTTTTTTCTTTCCTACTGAACGAAACCATGATAGATTTGCATCTATTAAAATACTAAGATGGGTGATTTTGGCTCACACCTATAAACCTAATTACTTGGGAAGCAGAGATCAGGAGGATTGAGGTTCAAAGCCAGCCCAAGCAAAGAGTTCAAGAGCCCCTATCTCAAAAATACCCAACACGAAAAAGGGCTAGCAAAATGGCTCAAGTGGTAGAATAATTAATAATGAGAGAAAGAAAAGAAGGAAGGAAGGTCGGGAGGGAGGAAGGGATGGAAGGAGGGAGGAAGAAAGGAAGGAAGGAAGAAAGAAAGGAAGGAAGGAAGGAAGGAAAGAAGTGATGTTGGGGCTAGGAGTGTAGTTTAGTGGTAGAGCACTTAGCTAGCATGCACTAGGCCCTAGTTTCAATCCCTAGCACTACAAAAAAAAATTAATGTGTTATTTTTCACAGAAAGATTAGCAGCAAAATAGCCACCATGGAGATGATCTGAGGTAGAATAACACACAACTTCTTTGTTTATGATCAAGAATTTATTTTGGGGGCCAGGGGCAGTAGCACACACATGTTACCCAGCTAAGAAGAGGCACAAGTAGGAGGACAAAAGTTCAAGGCTGACCTGGGCAAAAAAGCAGAAACTCTACCTGAAAAAAATAACTAAATCAACAAGAGCTGGGGGTGTGGCTCAAGCAATAGAGCTCTTGCCTCCAAGCCTAAGGCCTTGAGTTCAAACTCTAGTACCACCAAAAAAATTGCTTTAGTAATAATACTGGCAATCTGTTAGCATTAGAAACCATGGCATTGATTATATGACCTGCTTATATACAGTGTGTAAAGCACTAGGAATCCAATTCACCTATATTCTCAACATACTAGCACAAGATGCATTCCTGCATCTCCAGGGAGAAACAATATATTAACCTCATCTTTAGGGATCCCATCTCAATTATTTTAAATAACACATGCTATGTGCCAGGCACTAGAAGTTAATATTAATTCATTTAACCACTAAAACATTCACAAGCAACAATGTACACTCATCCAGCATAATAAAGGAAAAAACAAAAACACTCAATAGTCACATTATTATCCCATTTCACAGATGAGGCACGCATAAATTAGCATGCCTAAAGCCACTCACCTTGCACCTAGGATTTAAACTTAAGAAAATCTCATTCTGAGAAACCTTTATTAACCATTACTTATGAGCTGATCAAAGAAAAAAATGCAATTATTTTCAACAAAATCACTAGGGATATTGAAGGCCCCAGAGAATCTGACATCTGTAACTTTAAGTTCAATGGTTGAGCAAAACTGTAAGGAAAAAATTCTAGTCAATTTGTAATACAACAAAAACATGAGAGAGATAGCATCTAAAAGCTATGAAAAAAGCCAAAGCAAAATGAAATTTAATGGGGATAAACATGAGACATTTTAAAATGAATTAAATCCCCAGTATATACCCCAGATGATTAAGATCGGACTCTAGGGTATGGGGGTTCACTCCCTACCCCCGATGCGGGGCTCTACTTAAAGTTAGTAACAGGACACTAAAGGTGGACACTGTCCCTGCCTGTCACGGAACATCTGAGTACTTTATTTGTTCCAAGAAACTTCTGAAGACACTGGCAAACCAAGGCTAACTCAGGAAAGCAAAGCCTACTGAGTCCATGCCCTATGGGAAACTAAAACAAAGGCCATGGATGGAACAGTGAGACAGTTAATCTTCACATATTGGGACATCTGCCAAAGGGTGAAGGGGCAAGATTCAGTTCTATGCTTCTGGGGACAGAGTCCATCCCAATGGAGAGATGATCTAGAAAGTTCATACAAGGAATAAAGGTCTCCAACAACAACAGTCTTGGAGTGAACCTGTCCCATCCATTTCTCCAGGTGGTCCTGGCCTAATTGCTTGGCCTTTCCCAAGCATTTGCACATTGCTGTTACCTGGCTTGAATTTGCAACTCCTGAAATTGGTCTGTCTTCATTTGTCTGACCACCTATCCATTTCCAGAGCTCTGGCTTCAGCAAGAAGTTGGATCAGTGCCTTCTAAGCTTCCTTCCAGGGATAGCATTCCATTCCTTCTGGGTTCCACGATGGAGCTTTGAATTCTGAAAATAATAACAATTTAAAAAACTATCTCTGTTTTATAGGTGAAGACATTTCAGAGTGCAGAGTTAACCAGCCAGAATTAGACATATCTCTCCTCTCACACCTCGGTTCCTGCTCATGCTTACATAGCTTCTTCTACACAACCAACTTTAGCATCACTACAGAGCAACTTAGTCCTAACCTTATTCTAGAAATTGGTCTGTTCCCCAGGGGGCACTGTATCATCTAGCTGAGAACTTACTATCACTTCTAAGTTAATTTGTGAGTTAATTGTAAATGTCAAGAAGTTCTGCCATTGTAGAAAATGGTAAATTGTTGAGATCAACCCGGATCAGAAAAAAATCCAAAGGGGAAGGAAATTGAAAAAAATCCAAAGCTCAGTTTTTATTAAAAAAAATGTTGATATATGAAAGGTCTGGAATGGTATTGTCTATGAATTGCCTCAGAAGACAGCTTTGCATTAAGTATTCACTCAGTGATTGAATAAAAAGTACTTCCTAGCCACATGCTTATGACTCATGCCTGTAATCCTAGCCACTTGGGAGACTCAAATCAGGAGAATCGAGGTTGGAGGCCAGACCCAGGAAAACAGTTTGCAAGACCCCATCTCCAAAATGACCAGAGCAAAATAGACTGGAGGTGTGACTGAAGCACTATAGCACCCACTTTGCAAAAAGCAAAAAGCCCTGAGTTCAAACCTCATTCCCACCAAAATAAAAAAAAGTGCTTCCCAACTTCTGAGAGTCACATAATATTCCCTAATCACATCCCCCAATTTGGTTTTTATTTAAATTCTTTTTAAAATAACTGTAGAAAAAAGAACTCAGTCCCCAACGGTGATATTTCCAACATGATGGTCAAATGGCGGTATTTAGTTTGCTTAAATTTTAAAATTCTGGGCCCAGGTGTTATGGCCCCACATAACACAATGACTTGTCTTTTCAACACTGCTGCAATTGGCAATCTGCTTTTCAGGAATGAATACTCTCCCATTTCTTCTCGTTTCCTGACCTCTGTGGGTATTTTCCCTCCTGGCAAGGTCAAGCCCTTAACATCAGGATTATATTAAAAGAAAGACAACGTTTTGAAATTATGTGGGTTATAAAAAGTGAGAACTCCTATTGATAAACCTATATGCCTACCTCAAATAATTCAAACCTCTATCACCCTCAGTGTTTTGGTCAAATGTTCTACATACTTCTATTTTGCCCATGACATCTGTATTTGCCATCTAAGTCTAATCAGTTTCAGTATCAAAATTCTCATAATAATAATTTGTTGCTGATTAATCCAGTGTTTTAGGAAACTGGAGTTAAAGGACTGTGGAAATTCAGCAAAAGATGGCAGGGAAACTTCAGTTCTTAATTTCATTTGCAAAAAAACAAAACAGAAAAACCTACACATGTATGTAGTCAGTTAGATTCTTCTCTGGTGATAAAACTCATATCTCCATTGTAGGGGATCTCTCTGTGAAGGGCCTTACCTTAAAGACTATTGCCTATCCTATTCAGTGAAATGCTCAGACAAGTCACAACAGGTTTTTCTACCTGCTTTGCTCTAGCTCAGACACCCAGGTCAAGGGAGAAGTCAATGTAAAGCTGAAATTCCTGTAATTTACAATCTTCAGCTTGTGGACCAGAGCCAAAGGGCTCTGGGGTACAAAGTGTAAACAGACCACCGTTGTGTCCTAATCTGGGTAATTGGTCCCAAATGTTGTTGCCACTTTACCGATCGATGCTTTACTTACTTTTGAAAGAATCTGGATCTTTTCTCTATTGGCAGGGAATGGTTTGGAGTGTTAATTCAGTCTTTTCATCAGCACTAAGATTCCTATAAACAGCTAGGTGATTTCATTTGGGGGCGTGTAGACTCAGGAGACCTCCTTGGAGGATTTAGTCCATTTTCTCATGTTTGTCCATCTCTTACTAGATCCCCCTCTGAGCCAAATGCTGTGTGTTTGATCTATTCCACCATCAACATGCACTTTTTCTGAGTGAGCTGCACAGACCAGGCCACCTCCTAAAACATGACAGCCAGATTTCAGTAGCTGGGCAATGTCTCATTCCAGCATAATGTGTTCTGATCGGTGGTACATTCCTGGAGTGGAACGCACTGTCATTAATTTGGCCCAGAACTGGTTGTTTTGTGACATCATATTCTGATCAAAATTGTAGGGACATGGTGTGAAAGAATACAAGACAATGTGGTGTTCTGAGAAGAGGACAGACTTGGAGAAGACATAAAGGGATTCAGGCTCTCTGACCCTGGGCAGGTAATATAACCTCTGTGGGCCTTATTTTCCTATCTATAAAGCAGAGCTTATGACATATACCTTCCAAATTCATCATGAGATTAAATGAGATCTTGAGCATAAAGGATATGGGAGTAGTCCACATGTAATTATTAATATGCAAAGCATTTTTAAGAATTCCATATTTTATAGCCCCTTTTCTGCTTCAACTTACACAAAGACAGGGAAAAATGTTTCCTATCCTGTGAAATCTCTGGTTTGGGCTTCAGTATTCTAAGAAAATACAGCCTTCTTTGTGAATCTTTCAAAACAATGACAAAATCTTACAGTTCCTTTAATTTTTCTCTTGGTCCTTCTTTTCGTTTTTTCCTGCTTCCTTACACCTTCACATTTTTTCTAAATATTTTGAGAAGCAATCAAGTTCTCTATTAACTGTTCTTTAGCCAAATTCTATTTACTTAGTTGTTTGATCTTTCTTTCCAAGTCAATCTCTCACCCTGTCATTTTTATACTTTCTTTTCTTTAAATTCCACTCCGTTGCTTCTCTCTCTCTCTCTCTCTCTCTCTCTCTCTCTCTCTCTCTCTCTCTCTCTCTCTCTCTCTCTCTCTCTCCTCTTTCCTTCTCTCTCTGTAGCACTAAGGCATCCTACACATCATGTAGCTTTCCAACTGGAACCTGAGCAAAGCTATAAGGGAGATTTGGGAAATCCACCTCCTTCCTATCCATAGGATAAAAAGATTAGATAGGGGCCAGACAGTAGCTCAAGCCTGAAATGCCAACAACCAGGGGAAACATAAAAAGGTCCAGACCGGTCTGGACATAAAAGTGAGACCATAACTCAAAAATAACCAATACGGCCAGACACCGATGGCTCATGCCTATAACCCTAGCTACCCTGGAGGTGGAGAGCAGGAGGGTCATGGTTCCATATCAGCCCAGGCAAATAGTTCTCAAGACCCTATCTCAAAAATATCCAACACAAAGAAGGGCTGGCAGAGTGGCTCAAGTGTTCCAGTGCCTGCCTAGCAAGCATGAGACTCTGAGTTCAAGCCCCAGCGTAGCACCAAATTAAATAAATAAATAAATAATAACCAATGCAAAAAGGGCTGGAGGTATGGTTTTAGTGGTAGAGTGCCTGCCTAGCAGGTGTCAGGGCCTGAGACCAACCCCCAGTATCAACAAAAACAAAAACAAAAAAACAAATGCACATTATCTACTTTGGTTTTTCCCAGGAAATTTACTTGGTATTCCTTAGTACTTTTACTGTCCTCAGTGGCCAAAAAATAAGAAGATACCCCTCCTGCTTATATTCTATAGCAGTTTGTTTTCCATACAATATTGTAATTGTATTTTCTTTAGCGAGGCAGTCTAGCATTGGATATCACCACAGAGAAACCAAACCAGAGATCCTGGGGTTTGATCACTTTTATGAACAGTGTAATCATAAGCAAATTATGTAACTTCCCTGTGCCCCATCTTCCTCATCTGCAGAACAGAAATAATTCGTGTTTTCCTGGTGCTATCATGGTGAACTAAATTTAGCTAACCCATGTGAAGTGCTCAGGATAGGGCACAAGTACCCCCAAGATATTGGTTTGCAATAATTTATCTGTGTTTCACTTTTTTAAAAATCTTATGGGCATTTAGCACCCCAAAGGCTACAGATTTTTTCCTCTGGGTCTCTCATATTTATCTTCCCAGGTACATCATTGAAAATTTGTTTCATATACTGTTTTCCCTACTTCAGAACATTACAGTGAATACACAATCAATCAAAACAAACCAACAATTCCAAAAACATTTTCTAGTTCTCTCAGTCCTAACCCATCATCTATTTACCATTACATAAAGTGGGATGAAAGTTTTATTGTGAACCCAAAATGAAACTGCATTTTACCACAAAGATAGTAAGTCTAGGTTAAGCTAGAAAAAATCTGCTTTGAATTTTAAGTGAACTGCCTTTCTACTTTCAAATACCAAGAGAGGATTCAGGTGGGTACCAAGTGAGATTTGATAAGTTCATCCAAATTTTACTTCAAGTTTGTCAATTTGGATGAACTCAAATTTCACACAGCTTACTCCATATATTTACAGTTTTTCTGCCATCTTTTTTTTATTCAAAGAAACTCAAGTAAAAACTGAGGCGTGCTGTTCAGCATGTGAACAAGTTTCAATATTGTAGAGTCTGTGCCTTCCTTTGTCTCAATAATAAATATATTTTTGAATTTATTATTAAGAAAATCTCATGTTTGGGGTGACATGTTTTAATGAGTAAGCAATTTTTGCAGAATATTTCCCTTTATTTATTATTGCATTTATTTGCCATGAATTTCCAAATTGACTAGATGATAATTAGCAGAATTATCTATTTCTGTCAACACTGAAAGATCTGCACCAAATCATCTTTTATCCCTGGCTCAATTAAACTGTGACTTTAATATCAAATTTGTAAAACTTAAACTCTGCCCCCCCCCCTTTATTTTTTTTGCATTTTATCCCCTAGAAGTCAGAGCCCAGACTTTAAGCTAGCTAATTTCCTCAAATTATATGCTAGAGGTTTGGAAAGATTTAAGGGTAGATCTTTTACATCAAAATGATAGGTTCCCAGTTTGTGATTGATGATCTTGTACACATAAATGATATATACCCATTAGATAAGGGACCTTCTTGGGATGAGAAGATTAGACAAAAGTGACTTTAGACATGAGAGACATGCTTCCAGTTTCTGTTTTATTATAAGACAAAATAATCTTAAATAATATATAGGAAACTTAGTACATCAATAAGTTCTGAAAAGATTATTTGCCTAAAACTGCATTTTTTTACTCCAAGAGTTGAGTGAACACTGTCATTACATTACACTGAATATCTGCTTTTTAATTTAACTGAACAAGGTTATTCTCGGATAATTTTTTTTTCTTAAGAAATGCGTACTATATAAAATTCCCCCAAGATATCACTGATGCCTTGCCATGAATTCACCACATTCTTTCAGACTGATTAAAAATTTAAAAAACTGAAAACACAGAAGTCATGGGTTCCTTCTTCTGATTTGTAATCCCCACACTACTGCTCATAAAAATAAACTTTACAACATCTTTGAGAATCCCAAAGAACCCTGGTCAAGATTTTTTTTGGCTAGAAAATAAAGCAGTTTTTATATTCCAAAATTTGGCCTCCCTTAGTCAGTCCCCAAAAGGGAAAACTCAGCTAATCTTAGAAAGATGGTAAATTTAAGGGAATCTGTACTCTTAGTCCTCAGTCATGTTTTAAAATATGATCAAACGATTGGGACTGGGAAAGAACATAGAAAATCTCAAAAATAACTCAAAATAGAAAAGTTGAGCATTTCTTTATGAAGCTTTTCTGTTTCTAAATTCAAGAATGAATAGTATCTTAATGAAAAATAGCAGCCACATTGTGCTGTCATGCCCTAGTTAATGACAACCCCCTAAAAGTCCACTTAACATATTCTACTCCCAGATCATTTAAAAGAGTATTAAACACCAGATTTTTGTTGGTCAAGTATTCCAGGTGTCATCCTAGAGAACAATCCAGTTAAAAACAGACACATCTAAGAGACACAAGCACTAACACTCATGCAACATACAACTACACACACACACACAAAACCTGACTGGGCTCTCCTCTAGGTCCTTGATAACTCAGGCATATTGTGAGTCCTGGAAAGAATTTTAATCTACATGGTTTGAAAATAGGGGCCTTTTAAATATGCTGCATACAATTTGTGATGGTCATCTCTAAAATGCTGTTCCATTATCCTTTTCCATTTGGAATGAATGAGGCTAATTAATTTCAGGCCATACTTGATGAGGTCAGCACCATACGAGGGGTGCGTGCTAGACATTGCTAATCTCTTTCAGCTGAGAGTGATGAATTAAAGATGAAGCATGCCTTTGCAGGCCTAATTTAGAATGTATATCAAAAAACCTACAGCAAATAATACTATACCCTACAACAAAGGAAAACTTGTTCTCTCAGGCTCCCTGAGTTGTGTTGATTTTAAAGACATTTTCAGTCCTGTTTGGAATTCCAGCTGTGGCTGGATGAACCATATCCAGAGAATCAAGCCATCTCTCATACATGGCCATTTGGACAAAAAGTGAGATTAAAGGAAAGAAAGAAAGAAAACAAAAACAAAATACAACAATCAGGGTTTGATCCCTTGTGTATTAAAATTCCACCTACAGATTAGGCTTTTTTTTTTTTTTTTCCAGAGCTACCAGACTAACAAAGATCCCAAATTAGCAATACCTGTATTCAAGCAATGACCACCCAGCTCTGCTGGAACATTTCAAAGTAACATGCTAAATGAGGCAGCCCATTGTTTTTAAAGCAGATATCTTAATGGGGCTTATTAGGTTTTTCCATGTCTCTACTTTGAAAGCCAACAGAGATTGACCAGGTAGATAATGTGATACCTTTTATTAAGCCAGGAATGAAATTGTAATACAGATACCTCCAGGCCAAAATGTTTTATGAAAGTTAATGCTAAGCCAACTTCCAGGTTGTGAAAAGGGAGCTACTTGATGATCTAAACCCTAAAGAGAAGGAATTAGTCACAATTTCTCAGAGACAACTATTACAAGTCTGTAAGGGTGGCATGAAAGGTGCTTTATCCCAGAGACTAGACTACCTTGCAAAGTGTTTCAAAATATCTAGCAAGAGGAATCTTGACAGGTTCTTCAAATACTTTGGGATTTCCAACTGGTAGTCACGACAGCTTCTGACTTTAGATCCCAGTAGCTCTCATTAGAACAAAGCTGCTTCAAATTAGGTCCAATCTACATGCTGAATCAATCTTTCATCCCTTTGATTGCTTCTGAAAATATTTATATTTCTTAATAATGCACATTTTGTCTTGCAACTTCTGATTAAACCCAGACAGGGGTTCCCAAAGCAGGCAATGTATAGAGAAGGATGATTTGGGACAAGAAAAGGGAGATTAAAAAATACAAGTTTTTCCCATTGGGAACCCATTAGAGACTATAAATCTAGCAATTTTGGTTATGGAAACATCAGAGAAGGGTTGTAATAAATACAGATCGGAGTATTATAGTGACCTAATGGAGATTACAGAATATTCTTTTTATAATGTGAGTCTTCATTGAAGCTCTGATTATTTGGCTGGTTAGTTTAATAGGTTTTATTTAAAAAAAAAAGATGTGAAAGACTTAGGAAAATTTCCTTTACAACCAATAATAACCCACACAAAGTATCACATCAGAAAATAGAAAAGTAGACGGGGGAGGTGTTGGGGAAAGGGGTAGGATGGTGAATATGGTGCAAAAGATGTGTACACATGTAAGTCAATGCAAATATGATACCTGCTGAAACTACTCCAGGAATTGGGGGAGGAGACGATGAAGGAGAATGGTTAAGGAGGTGAATTCATGTGTGATATATTTGATACATTGTAAGAACCTGTGTAAAGGCCACAATGTACCCCCACCCAGCAAAACAATAAAGGAAAAAAGAAAATACAAAAATAGTTATAATAGAGACCTGACCAGATGATCAAAAGTATGTTTTTGACAGAGCAAGTACAGTAAAGAGAGGTGTGTTCAGGGTGGTGATACTTCCTGGTTTGGGGACCAGGAGAAAGGAGTTCCTGTTTTAACTGTGTCATTAATTAGCTGGATGACTCTGAACATGTCCCCTAACCTCTACAGAACTTGAATTTTTCTCTTGCTTTTATCTGGAAAAAGGGGTGGGGAGTAATGTGTTCCTTAATAGTTTTAAATTCTAGATTTTTCTAGAGAACACTGTTTTAAGGTTTAAAGCCTCTATATCAGCCAGTTTAACCAACTGAGGTTTGAAAGTATTTTTTAAATTACATCTGTCCTGGACACATAGGTATTTTTCCTGGCAATTATTACATACCATTTACCTTGTACTTGATATCATGAATAATGTAGACATGATTTAAGTATAAAGAGGATGTGTGTTGATTTTATATAAATATCATGCCAATATATAAGGAATTTAGACATCCATGAATTTTGGTATCCAATGGGGATTCTAGAACCAACCCCCATCAGCTATCAGCATTCTCTGAAACTAAGAAAAGGGAAATAGAGACCTCTTCCAATGCTGCCATGTCCTAGAGATGTGAGTCATAGCCTCTCCTCTCACCCTGAGTGTCACTTGTCTCCATTAACCTGAGATGGTATTGCTTCTCTGTTCCTCTCTTCTTTCATGTTAAGGATCATGAGTGAGAAAACACCCCTCAAAATGCACTTTGGTTCATTTGGTCCATCCACCCATTTTAGAAATGAGGAAAATAAAGACTAATGAGGCAGAGGTTATCTAGTTAGTATATTGTAAGGTCAGAATTTAAACTCAGGTATCAGCTCAATGGCATAGCTCTTGCCTTGCATGTGTGGGGCCTTGGGTTCAGTTCCCAATACTGAAAACACAAACAAATACACACATAAGTGAAAAAAAGCTAGATCTTCTTATCTCTAAAAAAGGGCTTATTCCACCATAACATGCTGCCTCAGAGTCTGAGGAACTTTTATACTCTGACAATAAGCCAATTCAAGGCTCCTTGCAATTGGAGACAGGAACATGTGTAGGGCAGTGGTTTTGAATGCAGACTTCCTGGATTTGAACATGTCCCCAAATTCCTAGTAATGTGAATTTTAGGTAAGTTTCTAAGCCTCATAAGCCTCATAAGCCTGATTTTGTTTTGTTTCCATTTTTTTCTTAGATAATAAAAATAATAGTAGTATCTTCCTAAAATAGTGATATAGAGATAAAATAAAATACTATATAAATGCTTACAATGGTTTTGGCATACGTAGATGATACATCAGCATCTTTTTATTCTCGATTTACATAATGGCTTAGAGTAAAATATCCTCAAAAGAACCCAGAAGACAGAGTTTCCAGGTCTAGCACTGCTTATGTTGGCTCCCTGACTTCAGACAACTCCGAGCCTCAGTTTACTCACCAGCAAAATGGGAACTCAAAATATCTACCCAAAAAAGATTTCAACAGAAATCCAATGGGTAGTGCACGTGAGCGTATTTATTAAATAGATAGAATACTACAAGTACAGGAGTTGACAGTTTTCCCAAAAAGTTATTATCCTGATGTTGAAAGCCTCTGGACGCTTACAATTGGTTAACAGATAATTAAAATAGATAATGACCTTGGTTTGTTTCCCTAATAAATCAACTTTAAAATGAGATGCAAAGGGAACCCAGTATATAGTTCAGCCATAGACTGTATCACTAGCATCCTGCAGGTTCCAGGTTCAGTACCCAGTATTCCCCAAACATGAGATAAATGAAACACCATTAAATCATTAAAAAAATTTGTCCTCCAGCTGGCAGAATGGCTCAAGTGGTAGAGCACCTGCCTAGCAAGTATGAGACCCTGAGTTCAAACTCCAAAACCACCACCACCACCAAAAAAAAAAAGTCCTCAATTATCCTACCCCATTTAAATTATCAGAACATTAAATGACTACCTAACTACTAGGTTGCAGAGTTTAGTAAAACAGTAAACTCATCCTCTTTTTTTGCCTTCCCAGTAAAAGGAGAGAAAAGTCTAAAAGTAAAAAGAGTATATTTTATGAAATGTTAAATAATGATGTCCAAGAAGCCTTCATATCCTTGTTAAAATCCTGTCAAACTTTGCTATTTGGCCAGCTGTCCACTGCATGTGAACTTGATA
Source organism: Castor canadensis (assembly GCF_047511655.1). NCBI lineage: Eukaryota > Metazoa > Chordata > Mammalia > Rodentia > Castoridae > Castor > Castor canadensis. The sequence goes on along the minus strand of NC_133404.1, from coordinate 33,369,437 downwards.
AATATATTCATTATTAAGATATAAATATAATTCCATTTATGCTAAAGGAGAATCATGGGATGAGGTATTGTTTTGTGAGTGGGATTATTAGAGTTGGGACCTAAAGGTGTATATCTATTTTAAAAAGAAATTTTCTGATTGCAGATAACTTCTCAATTTGATTTAGTGTCGAACGATAGTGATGGGGTTGATAAGTGAGCATTCATCGGTAATTCATCTTGTGCTGGTAGAAATTTACAGCAAAGCAGTGCTTTCCCAACAGTGACAAGCCCTATTAATCTTCTTCAGACACATTTCAATAGGTGTTCCCATCTGTGGCCAACATCTAAACACTGTGGCATCACTGGCGACTTGAAGACACCTTCATTTCAAGTTACACTGGTGAAAATGTGATACTAGATTGTACTCTATTTTTTAACCTAATTCTCTTTCTTCATTCAATTAGCCTTTCTTGCCTGGATTTTCTGCTCATGTGTAACATCATTTCCCAGGGAAAGCTCTCAAAGATTTCGTTTCTTAGACATGCACAATCTCCCCCAAGGTTAGCAACCAACAACTTTTTTACAAATTAAAATTGCATAGAGTCCAGTTCTGACAGCCATTGATTGGTCTCTGATTGTGGATGTCCTTAGAAAGTACAATCTACAAAACTAAAGCCCGCCTCTGAATTGAAAGGGCTGAGAAAAGGGGGAAGGCCATAAAAATCCATTTGTATTCATATTCCAAATGCAATTTATTGGTCTGAACTATGATGCTAAATTCTAGTACTGGGTAATGCTGAGGAGAGGGGAGGCAATTAGAAGAGACTGGTGAAAAAAAAAAAAAAAAAAAAACCCAGTAGTCAAACAACCTGGTTTCCCTAACACATTCACCCCATAGGGTGACATTCTTTTCCTATCTTTCTGCATTCACTAAAGGACTTCCCTTTAAGGAAGGAAATAAAATAATCACTTTAGGGATAGATTATTTCACTTAAATTGCCTTTATTCTTTAAATGGCATGCCCTAGCTGGCTGCAAATTTAGTGGAGGTGAAAAATGTGGAGGAGGTGTTTGATTTTGGATTGCACCTAAGTGCTTTTTGGTGCCATTTTTCAGCCTCATAATGGGTTTGGTTTCACAAAGAATACAGTAGAGTTAAACAGCATTTTCCTTGTGGGCTTTGGAAATCTTTCAAAAGAGAAAATTCTCTGACACATTCTTATTTTGGAAAGGTCAGATACATCTGCATAATGGCTGGAATTTTTTTGAACTTCACTGAAGTTATTTGTCATATGTGATCTAGAGATACATGCATGTGCACATGCACAAACATGTGTGCATGCCTGTGTATGATAAAGATACACATTCTCAAAAATGTCTCCCTCCCTTACACAAACTATTTTTCACAATGATCATTTGAGTTTGTTCTAGATCTCAATAACCTTATTGTAGGTGGCAAGTTTAAATGTGCCATACTAATAACTTGTTATCCAAGACAAATTAAGCCCTTATGTGTCAAAAGTACTCGGCACTGGATTATCTACAAGACAAGTATTTATTGAATAAATGTTAAGACCAATTTTATTTTAATGTGACTGACTGTATGTTCCAGCCTCTTAGGCAGAGATAAAAACACTCAAACCTATAACTGTGTTGCAACTTTACAGCTAACTTGTCTATTTCTATTATTGTTGCTCAATTTAGAATATGGAAAGAAGGCCTTCTCTCAATGTCTCTCTCTCTCTCTCTCTTTTTCTCTCTCTCTTTCTCTCTCTCTCCCCTCTTCTCTTCTCTTTTGGTCGTTGTTGTTCTGAAGAGCAAGAGCAAGGGAAGAGATAGAAAAACGGCTGGCATTCAGCCTAAAGAGAAATCATTGAAACAAATTAATCCTATGCCGTTTAAATTGACGTGATAATCCATCATCAGAGAAGCAAACTCTGAAAGCAATCTAGAATCTGCCCTGCTCTTTCACTGGCCCTGGAGGCACAAAGACAGATAGTAAAAGAAGGAGGGGGGAATCATAAAAGTTAGAAATGCCTTAGAAAAGAAGAAAATTGGTCCTATCAGATAGCTTTTACTGTCCTGCCTTTGGAAAGGAGAGGTTCACTTTCAACAGCTGTTTTCCCAAGTTTACCTCTAAGTGGTTGGTCTCTAGAGTCTAACTCCAAAGTCTGCCTCCTTCCACTGCTGCTTCTTTTAAAAACTGACCACCTGGATACCTTGGCAAAACCCACAATTACACAGAAACTTTCCCAAAATGGTAAAAGTTTTCTTTGGGGGAGGAGGAATAGGAATTAGGTTTTGTTAGGTTTCTTGTTTGGGCTTGGGGTGGAAAAGAATGGAAGAGAATCTTTTTTTTTTTCCACTCTTGCATTATTGCCTTATTTTGCACTCAGTGAAAAAGCATGATATAGTGAATTTAAAAGAAAAAGTATTGTAATATCCCTAAAAGCTGAGTCAAGCCATCATGCCCTGTCACTTATTTCTCTCTTTTATCTGGGAGGCTTATTTTTCAAACCTCCCTTTACTTCGAAAAGCCTACAATGATGTGCTTTTACAACTTAATTTAAAAGTCAAAAACTAAATATAAAACACAAGTGTTCTATCTTGGTAAATAGATAAGATGAAACAAAACCTTATTAGGAGTTCAATGGTTTAAAAAAAAAAATGTACCTATATTTCTAACATACTGAATCCCAAATTTTTTTTCTCTCATTAGCTAACATATGTAATGTTTTTGTTTTTTGATAGTTGGAGGAGGGTGTATCTTGAAGAACATTACTTAATTATTTTCTGGACACATAGATTTGAACAAAAATGAATATTATATTCAAGGAAATGCTGCATTCATCTATAAAGACAAGACTATTTGAATTTTTTAATTGTACTGCTAACAATAATGTGTGAAGGCAAAAACCTTAGTACCAAGTGTAAGAGAGAGCAAAAGGACATGCATAAAAAGGCATACCCTACTACTGCCCTATTTTAATTTATCTAAGATAGAATTTCTTCTAGTTTATTAAGAAAACTTTGCATGTTACTGAAACTACAGAGTAAACATCACACCTCTTTTCTATAATTAGAATTTTTATTCACTGGTTTTTAAAGGAGGGTGGATAATTCTAGCACACTGAGTAATGCTTTTTAAAGTACGTAAGCATAAAACACAAATTAAAGACATTTCCAGGGTAAACAAGAAAAGAGAGTCACAGACTCTTATATTAAATATTCAGCCACAGTCAAGTTGGTTGCAATTTTAAGACTTGCTAAGAATGAAGAACAGGTTTAGGTATTGGTTTTTAATAGAACCTGGGGGGGTGAAATAGAAGCTCTTCAGTAACTAAACATTCAATTACTCATCCTAAAAAAGATCTGATGCCTTTGAATTTGTTTTCTTTTTATATACAATGTAGACTTTTGCAACATAGTAGATTATTTTAAAAGCCATTAAATTAGTCAAAATTACATGAAAGAAAATCAAGAGTAATGCCTATGTCTTTATCACTCAGAAGAGACTGTAGAAAAATAACTTTTAAAATCCCTCACTGCTGAAATTTCACAAGACTAGTTTCTTTTTAATGTCTTGATAATATGGCAACAAAGAATATATAAAATGGAAAATTAGAACATGTCTTGGGGAGTAAATAAGTAAGTTATTAACATTGAGTCTACATAGAAATTATGTTCCCCAACTCTTTCTTTTTCTTGATATGTGAGGTGATGTGGTCCTGTCAAAAAATACCCAAGATAACACTTCACTGAAGTCAATATCCCTTCCTTTCATGTTTTTAGTTTTACTTTAACTATTTACAGTGGCATCATCTCAGTCAATTTACCATAGTCAAGTACATAGGAATCTCTTAAATATGACTGATTAATTTATAATAAATTAGAATAGATGGAAAATTACCTTTCTCTGCCCTATACTCAAAACATAAAGACCAATGTAAATTTTCTCAAGCAGTATAGTTTATAAATTCTTAGCTAACACTTCTGAGTGTCAGGAAACTAAATATAATGTTTTTTTTAAACCTCCTCTTAAGTTTATACCAAAGTTCTTTGTTTATTTTTAACACACACCTCTAATATTTCAGGAAATCAGCCTTTTAAGAAAAGAAAGAAGTTGATAGCATAATTAATCAAATGTTTTCTAAATCCATACGGAATGTTTCTCTATTACAGCAGTACATGTGTCTTTGGCCATCTACTTACTCTCAAATTATGTCCTTTATATTGAAAGTGGGATTTAAAAAAAAATTATCAGCAACTTCTAAAACCTCTGAAACTCACCTTGAGTTTTGGGTAAAAGAAATTTAAATCAAATTAATTCCCGTTTGTTGCTCAGCTTGTATTTTCTTGATGCACACTTTGTGCAGTGAATTAACAATATTAAGTTATCTGGATATTTGCCTTCACATTCAAGTGACTGGCACTTGATACCATTTGATGAAGGCTTCTTTCTGACATATCAAAAATTAACTGTCATTTAAAAGATTTCATTCCTTACTTTGTCCACTTCCAAATAAGAACTGCTGTCCAGATGGCTTTAAATAGCTTTAGAACTTTCTCACCAGGAGTTGCTTTTCAATATAATATTAATATCAAAAGCATGCATATCCCACATCAGACTTGATTAAATGGACAGAAAAGCTTATGTTATCCTCTGTAGCCTATTCTTTTAATTCTTCAATTCACTGAAAGCTAAAAAATAGAGTAGCATATCCCTGAATTTTGAAATCAATATATCAGGCAAAGGATGCTCACCTTTTGTGTAAATGCCCTGCCAAAGCTACCAAGCTGGAAAGCTGATGTTTTTACTTTGAAGTGTCTTCCTGTGATTTTGTAAGCCACAAAACCTTTGCTATTACTAAGTTACTTCAGCTTGTAATTCAACAACAGTGATTCCAAGGAGCTCATTCAAAACTCTTTCTGCATTACTTCTGGCAGCCTTCTAGAATTGTACACATGAGTGACAACCTTATCTAGTACTACAGTATATGAACCTTTAATCCATCAAGGGACTTCTAACACTGCAAGAATATATACACACACACCCATATGCATACACCTTCGTGCACATGTCTATCATATTAGAACACATTAAAATGCCACCAGGCTTGAAGCCAGCAGAATATATTTTCTAATCTCATCCGGGCTTTATGGCTATAATTTGGCTACTGACAAGATTCTAAATTAGCTTTTGCTTAAATCAAAAGAGGTAAACTATGTGTTGGGTTTTGGTTTTGTTTTAATTTCCTTATACAATACCAGTTATACACAAGTTAGAAATATTTTTAAGTGAACTGGGTGGTCAGTTAAATAGGAAAAAAAATTTTTTTCACGACACCTTTTTTCCCCCCTATTCCCTAAAGTCCATCTTCATGGAGTGTGCTGCGGTGATAGATGACACTGTTGTCTTTCTGAATGGAAACCCCGTTTGCATAGGAAGGGTGGAGGTGGGGGGATGTCCACAGAGAGGCAGAGAGCTCTAGCCCCTAGCAGCTAGAGTGCGTTTTTTTTTCCTTCCTTCCTTCCTTTCTTCCTCCCTCCCTCCCTCCCTTCTTCCTTCCCTTTCTTCTCTCCTTTCCTTCCCTTCCTTCCTTCCTCCCTCCCTTCTTCTTCCCTTCTTTCTTCTCTCCTTTCCTTCCCTTCCTTCTTTCCTTCCTTCCTTCCTTCTTCCTTCCTCTTTCTCTCCCTTCCTCCCTTCTTTCCTCGCTTCCTTGCATCCTTTTAATTCAGTTCCTTTTGATAGATTTGTGTAGTTAACCTTCTCTCTGACCAAAACCAAAGAAGGGTTAATGGAGCCCGAGCTCCTGATACCCGTCCAGGTCAGCGCTACTTGATAGCTTCTAATGCAGGAATCCCAGGATTACCTAGGAAGGCACTGATCGCTTCACACCTGAACACATCGCTTGAATCCACTTAAAACAACAAAAAACAAAACAAAACAAAACAAAAAAAAACCCTCCCCTCTGGAAAACGCTAATTGGATCTGCAGCTATATTTCCTGTTGCACCGAAGTGCCAAAGAAGACAGCCTGAACTAAACCCCTCAAGCTGCCAAGAAAATCCGAGCAATGGGGGGGAGAGGGCGTGGGGTTGAACCTTTCTAAATGCATACATGCTTGCACACATAAAGAACATACATGTAGGTAGTCATCAGTTTCTTTAGGAATAGCATTTTTTTTAAGAAAAGGTCAGGAGCGGGAAAAGGATGAAGAAGCGAAAATGATTCTCTTCTTTCCTCACCTTCTGCCCCTCCTTTTCCCCAGAAATTAGTCCCTATTTGATTATTTGCAGCTGTTTCGAACCTCAAGGTTTGTTCTCAGTAGCGAGTGAGACTCGCGCTTCCAGAAGTGAAATGCCATTTTCGCGCCAGGTCTTTGCTGCTTGGGTTTGAGAAGGAGTTGTCTCTCTCCCTTCCAGCAAATCCCCACCCACCCCACCCCACAAAAGCCTTGCGAACTTCAGCAAGCCTACAAGACTTTACACCTCGGCCACTTTCGCTCACTGCACCCAGCAGTAGGGCCACAGACGGGTTCCAATGGCTAGAGTGTGGCCTGATACCCCCAAAGCCGATTTCCCCGCCTGGGAGAGAATGGAGACGTCCTGGGGCTTCATTAGTGGGTGTCACCCTGCCTCCTGCCTTGATCCTCACCAGGAGACTTCGTTCCACCTGCCCAGGAGCCGCTAGCCTGGAATCCACTTGCCGTGTGGCTTCTGGCGGCCGCCCTCAACACAAGATAGGTGATCGGAAAAGCCCTTAGTGGGGCTGGACCAATATGTCTTTAGAAATCCTAACACAGAGGGAGAGGCAGAGATTTATCAAGGAGAAAGTTCAGGGAAGTTGTAGCTGGGAGGCGCCCCAGAAATGCCAGGAGGAGAAAGCAGCCCATTTTCCGTTACATCTTTGCTATCCAGGCTGCCTGGAGAGATCGTGTGGCGGGGAACTTGACTGCGTCCCTGCACCACACCTGTTTTCAACTCCCGTGGCCACTTGGCCACTGCCACTCGCGTCGTGGAGCCCGTGGCTCCGCAGCCCACGGCCCTGCGGCGGCCCGCGCAGCCCTCACCCAGTGAGGGCCCAGCGAAGTCGGGCGGCGGCGGAATCCTGGCGCTTGCTGCGCCTTGGCATCTCCCGTCGAGGACAGAGGACCGAGGCCTGCGCTGGGAGCTCCCAGACAGTGGTAGAGTCGCCCCCCTCGAGGCTTGCTCCCCCCCTTCCAGCTCCACCAAATCCCTGAAAGCCCTGTCCCCCTTTGTCACCCCGGGGGCTTCTAATCACTCCGTATCGATTCCCCTAACTCTTTTCATCCCGTTGAAGACACATCTTAAAACACTCCAGCCCAGAGTGTGCTCTGGGCTTTATCCACACTAATAAAATGATTTACCCTTCTCTCCGCGCTCTCCTTACAGAGGAAAATCGTTCGAGCCCTGGCTATTTGTGTGTGATCAGTAAATATTTAGTGCGGTGACATCCTCAGCTAGGCTCGGGATCGATTCCGGCCCACCGGGAGGTGTGCACGGTCCGGGCGGGGCGGCGCCGAGCCCACCGAGGGGGCTGCTCCCGCCCTCGCCCCTGGCCGCTGATTTACTGCCTGTGCAGCCCGTTCTGGGGGGAGGGGGGGACAAACCGCGCCTGGAAAATTGCCTTTTCAACCTTTTTACTTTTGACATTCAGCCACTTCCCCAGGCTCCGATCCTCGTCCCCACTCCTCCCTCTCCCCCACCCCGCGCCCCCCATCCCGCCTGGGACGCCCTGGGCGCCCCCTGAACCCTTCTCCAGGCTGCGCTCCGCATTCTCGCCCTGGCGGCCCCGGACCACCTATCACAACCCTGCGCTGCCACGCGGGGAGGCCCCAGCCGCTGTTCGGGGGTCGTAGCCTTCCTTGGGGCGTGATGATGCTCTCCGCCCGCCCACACCTCCGAGGGCAGAGAAGGGGCTGGAAAAGGCCAGATCGCCGGCTGAGCTAGGACCAATTCTGATTGCTACCCTTTCTGCGACCCCCGGCCTTTCCCCTAAGCCAGCTTCTTGTCCTCAACACCCACCCCTCGGGCCGGATGGCGTCGGGTGGGAACTTTACTTTCCTCGTTGAGACTTCCCTTTCCGTAGAAGCGAAAAGGCGCTTAGCTAGGAGCTGTTGCGAGGAGGCCTCCTGCCCGGCTCTTGGCTGCCAAGAGGGCTGCGACCATTTCTGGGCCATGGCAGCAACTCCTGACCCTCCCCTGGGTGGGCGCACACTACTTATTATAGAGCGGAACGCTGGACCTGGGACACCGGAAAGTGGTCCTGACGCCAAGTGGGGCACCGCATGGTCCCTGCGTGCCCTAGGGGACCTGCCACTTCACACTGCTACATTGCCTGAGAAATATATAATAGAAGGAATGGCCACCCCTCGAGCTCCACTGCTCTTTCAGGAGCAGGCCTGAAGGTCTCCAACGTTATTGCCCACCTGTTAGCTGGCCTGCTCCCCTCTCACCTGGAACCTGGGCCTTGCAATTTCCCTTGGACCGAAAAAGGAAGGTGAGGCGACCTTGCTGTGTCCAGTCACCCCTCCCAAACGCTAACGCCCTAGCCTTGTCCTACACATGGTTTTCTAAACCTCCTTATCTGCAGACTATATCTTTATACTAATGCATACTTAATTGGTCCGTCTTGACTGTCCATATAAAACAATTTAATTAGGGTGCTTTCTTGCTTTGGAGAGCAAAGAAAAAAAATCTGCCCAATGCTTATTGTATTTAGCACCAATACAGGCAGAAAATGTAGCACAAGTTTTTGGTTGAAAGAGCACCTCTGTGCCCATTGAAGGGCGTTGATCCGAAAAGACAGAAAGGACAAGTAAAATCGATTTGAAGCGACCCTCTCTGTCCCTTTCACACCATTCAGAAACTCCATTCCTTCTAAGACAAAGACCAGCGCCTTGGGAATTCTCAGGAAAAAAGAAGACTCCAGTCCCACAAGCCTTGGGCACTTAAAAAAAAAAAGTCCAATATTCCACTTTAACCTGCGCTTGGTGCTGTGCCCCCCGCAGGCGGGTTTCACAAGAGCCCCCTCTGAAGAGCCAAGCAGTTCAGTGAGCAATCCACCATTTTCCTGCCCCCTTGGCCTTGTGGCCAGGGAAGGCCAGCCTTTTAGGGTTAGTGCAGCCCTCACCTTTGACCTCCAAGATTGGAGTGACTGCCATTACTCCAAATCTGGCCAAACTTAAAAGAAAACGACAACAGAAAAATTATTCCTAAACCCAGGGAAACCCACCCTGGTTCAGCCATCTGTGCCACCTTACCCAACAGCCACCTCTATACCCAACTTTTCTTTTTTTCTTCATCTTTGGCCTTGAACTGCCCTAGCCACCTCTGAGGGAGAGAAGTTGTCAGAGCTGCATTTCTGAGTGGTGGTGAGTTTCCTGGTCTAATTGGTCCTCCTTTGGGAACCCAGAATGTCACACAGGTACCTAGGCTGGAGAAGGCAATCATAGATCAGACCTGGCAAAAAAAGGGAGGAGGGAGAAGGAGGAGAAAAGAGGGCAGAGGAGGGGAGGAGAGAGGCCAGGCTGGGATCACCTTCACCTGCCCTGAGCCTGGCCTCCTTGTTCAATGATCCCTCGACCTTCAGTAGGGTTGAAGGGGGCAGGGCGAAAGGGAGGGGGCACCCTTGAGTTACACAAGTGTCCTCCTTCTACTAAGAGAACGAGTTCACCACCTCCCCAGAGAAACCTCACCAGCCATCCACTCAATTTAAGTGATGAGACAAACCGCAAGGAAAAACTTCTGTAGCCCATATTTATGGTATTAATGAATAGTTAAAAAAAGATTTACACTTCTTATGATCAATATTCTGAGTTATTTCCCTCAAAGTATATAATTACAGTGTCTTCAGAGTTTTCATCATTGTTTGAGGTGGCAAAACCATTTGTAATTTTCATTAGCCAGTAAACATGTAATTAACATTCAGCACTGTGTTTAACTTAATTCCTGTTTAAGACAAGGACAAGAAGCAGCCGAGGAGCGAGTTAGTTCCATTTGTCAAGTCTGACATACATCTTACCATAACAGTTTCCTAAAATAAAAGATCCGTGTTTCCCCCATTATTCTTCTCTTAAAACAAAACAAAAAAAATCCATTAGTTAAACTGTATTAAACTGCAAGAGGCAGCCAGGTTTATTATCAATTTTTGCTAGTTATTGTATTCCTGCTTCCTTTATTCATTTTGGGGAGTAATTAAAGGAGGGGGTGAATTAAGCATTCATTATATAAAGGCATGAAATGGGGAACCCCTCCCCCCAAAAAGAAATAGATTTCTTCTTCAGAAAAGTTCTAGAATGGGCACAAGAAGGGGGAGGGAGTCACTAATCCACAGGGGAGAAGGAAAAAAAATCACTTGGGGGGACTTGAGTTAAAAGTAGAAAATGAGGATTCCAATAGATTCCTAGGAAAAAATGTTGCCCTCCTGTTTCAAGTTCTGTCTTTGATCCACAGGGTAAGAGAAGCTTGTCTGCCAGTCTCTCTGAGGCTGCTGCTGCTTTTCCCCCTCCTCTCCCACCTCTGTTTTTTTTTTTTCCAACTTGCTTTAGGATTAGCCTCCATCCCTCTCGACCCCAAACAGTGGAATTTGGCTGTGCCTCGGGTCGTCTTGCTTTGCAATATTGCCTAGAGTTGTTGGCGGTTTTCTGCTGAGGCTCAGCCGTTTGCTCCAGCCTCCGACTAAACTCATTAAGTTGGGAGATTTTTTTTTTTTTCAATTGGACGGGTGTTTTTAAAGTCTCGTCTTTCCAGCCCCAAACAAGGTGTAACAACGCACTCTTCCTTCTAAGGAATGAGATGAGAGACAAGGATCACTCCAGACATCTCCTACCTACGGTTTGGGGATTTTTTTCTTAAAGGCGAGGCTTGCATTCTTCAGCAGCTATGTACAAAGCTCCCTGAAATCTTGTCTCTCTAAAGTTACTGTGCAGGGTTTTCCAAGACTGAGAGCGTCTAATACATGGGGAAGCACTTCCTTGAGGTGGAAGATCTCTCCCTTCACCCTTCCTCTTTTTCCCTGCAGGCTAGTGCCTACTTTTTATCAGTTTGCACAATCGCTTAGATAAACACCGAGGAGGAGATTCTCTTTAATTATCAAAGTCACATCTTTTCAGGGGGCCAACAAAGCGTTTATTTCACCCGCCAAACTAAAGGAGAGTTATTCCAGTTTAGAAGGAAGATGCAAGCGGTTTGGGACCTTGAACAAGGCAAATATGGTTTTGGTATGTTTACTTACAGTATTTTTTTTCCTCTTTCTCTCCTTTCTCACTTTTCTCCTTGTGCTGTGCGGGGTTGGGGATGACTTGGGGCTTTTCAGAAAATGGGTTTGCTAACGTATATGAAATGCCTAGGATTGCGGCTTAAGGGGTTTGGGGAAGGGGGGACAGAGAGTCAATTGCCATATTTTATTACATGTGTGTGGTAGGAGAGGTGGGAGAGGGGGGGAGAGGGGGAAAATACAATTGCAAAGCTGCCAAAATATGATTAAACCGAAGCCTAAAGACTGCGATGCCTCCCATCTCCTGGTCCTGTCTCCTCAAACTGATTTCCTTCTACAGACCAAACTGAAAACCAGTCTGATCAGCCTGGTTTTCCAAGCAGCAGACGACTCGGTGTGCTAAGCAAAGGAGCTGCTAGGTTCTCACTAAGTATCAGAATTTACTGTTCGATTTGCCTCTGCGCTGCATTTTGCAACCTTGTGCAAGTGACAGCCAGGGAGGCAGGGAGGGAGGGAGGAGAGCCTTGCCCGGCGCCCTCGGCTGGGGCTCGGGAAGGGAAGGCGAGCGCTCGGTTAAGCTAAGAGGAGAATCGCGACGAGAAGGGTACTCACCATCGGGCAGGGTGGTGGAGCTGGCGTGCGGATTTCAGGCAAACGTTTACCTTTTTGCTGTCTATTGCAACCGCGCCGGGCTGACTTAAGAAGCAATTCTGTGCTCTGTCCAAAATGTTCAAGGAACGGTTCCTCATTTTTAAAAAGGCAGCGAGAGAGACGACAGAGACAGAAAAAAAAAAAAAAAAAAAAGAGGAGGGGGTGAGGGTGAGGGGGACTCACATAAACCCAGTTCAAAAAAAAAAAAAAACCATCACCTATTCACCAGTGACTCGGGAAACGTAGAGGCGACAAGATCCGAGTACAGTCCAAGCAAACCAAAGCCAATTAATTTTAAATCCTGAAGAATTATTCAGATTAAAATGTACAGAAGTTTCATTCTCCTATGCCTACGTGAGCCCAAAGTCGTTTCCTTTAAGAGCTGCTTTTCAAGTTGAATTTTAGGCAGCGAGGACTCTTACACTAGGGGGCAGACAGATACTGTACTTGCTCCAATCTTAAGCAATTTTTTCCCTCCCAGCATATGCTCTGATTTAGCACTGTAAATTTTTCAGAGGACCCAACTCTGACAGCCCCTGGTGATTTTCAAAGTACCACAAGCCAGTGGTTAAAAATTGCATTGACTTGGAAGTTCAGAGAGACACAATGGAAGCCCCTTTCCCTATTCATAGAGCTCCAGTGTGGTGGAAGAGAAAAAACACACACGGACTAGATTGAGGGAAAGGAGGAATTCAATGAATCCTGGTGGATGGGACTGGTTTCCCCGGAGTTCAGAGTTAAACTCTTCATTTGCTGGGGTCTGTATTCATATTGTGATTTAATCTGTAAAGAATTACAGACCATCAGGCTACTTTCTGTGAGAAAATCATACTCCACGGTGTATGGGTTTTTTTTTCCAGATTAAGACAAATGTTTTTCCAACTTTCATCAGCTAAATTAAAGCTTGCCATTCCTCTTATTAAAATAAAATTTACATCTGCAATAAAAGGCTGGGCAGGATGCTTTTTAAATAATATATATATACTTACATACATACATACATTTTATCTTTTAGTTTGAGAGTTTTTTAAATGTTAGAGTCAAGGCAAAAATGAGCATCTTTGAAGAAGACATTTAAAAATATTTCTGTCTTTTTTCTTCACAGTTATGTCTCTTCTTCTATTCAGTAAAATTAACTACAATTCATATGGTGACATTTTCCCTCTTTTAAACAGCATTTCCAAAACTGAGTGAGCCCTAAAATACAGCGTGAAATGTCTCTGACTTCGTGGCAGCCTTGTGACCCTATGCCTACCTGGCTCCAACTCTGTAGGAGAGACACTTTGGAAATTCTTCATTTTCAATAAAAGGCCATCATAGCCTCCAAATGCCCAAAATCTCTGAATGATGTTCTTCCTCCTCAAAATCATCCCTTCACATGTGTGTAAAAAGTGATCTTGCTCTGCAGGTATTCCCACTCAAGAAGCAAGGTTAAAATTTCCCTTTAAACAATTATTTGCATCTTCTATTAAGTTGAATTGGAAATATACATTAGATTTCCCATTTCGACATCAGCACCACTATATGCTGAGCTTGTCCCAATCTTCTGACTTCCGCAGCATTAGGTAATTCCTCAAATCATACAAGTTGAACAAGGGGGAAAACCCTCCACAAAATCTTGTCCTCTGAAATGATTTCTTTTCTACTTTTCTTGTTCTCTTTAGGAGAAAGTTATATTGTGTCTCTAACCAATGCGAAGTTCTCAACCTGGTTTCATTCTGTGTCAATCTTATTCTCAGGTTTATGATAGTTCAGTTCCCATTATAGATTATTATTTCTTAAAACATTCAAATAATCCCAGCACCTGAAGCTTTGGTGAAATACATGATTTCAGCGGAGAAAAAGAGAGCAAGGGGGCTTGAAGGGTGAAACTTAAAGAGGATTTTTTTTCCTTCCTAAAAAACCAGCCCCTCTCTGCCCATATGCTCATGTAGTCCTTGCCTTGTGTTCTGCCTGTATGTGGAAAAGGAACTGAAGGCAAAATGCAATCTACACACGTCAATGATTATGTGTGGTTTATTTTTTTAAATAACTGTATCTTGTCAATTTTATGAGCTACCAAGGATGCTTTTGTGAAGTCATCAATTTATTCTTTAGGGTGTTCTTTTTTTTTTTTTCTGTAGCTAACATGTTTTAGGAAAAATATTCTAATTGTTGTTAAACCTGGTTGGCTTGTGGATTTATGTTTTTTCTTGGTGTAAGTGTCTCTGCTGGAAATATAGTTTAGTTGTATAATGTGGAATAATCATAATCTACTAACTGGTCATAATCAAACAGCAAAGTCACGGAATGGAATATAGTGTGTTCTGGAGAGCAGTTCTGTGCGTTTAATGTTTAAAACCAAACATCTGGAATTCAAAGACACAACCGTATCAGTAATTTTAGTTACGATGAGCAGAATGGCATAGGCTATGAAGTTATTCTTTTTGCAGTGATTCTCCCCAGGCAGAATCTGGCTTGTGTGTGACTCTTGTGAGTTGTACTACTATCATTTCCAATTTGGGACAGAATCTCTGGGTGTGTTTTAATGACTATATGAATGCTTAAAGAGAACTTGAAGAACAATGAAGTCTGTACTCAACTACGACCTAGAAGCATAGTCTTTGTGTACACTGACAAATGTGCATTGATATATGTGGGCTTACATGTGTGTACAGAGGGTGTGCACAGGAAGGCTGAGCGGCTGCCTCCGGTTGTCCATCAGCAGATAGAATGGTCTTCTTCCCTCTTACCACGACTGGCTGTGTGGCAAGACATTGGCTTGCCAGTTAGCTAAATGCAACGGGAGAGAGTAAAGTTGAGGGAAATTTATTTTAATTGCGTCATGACAATGAGATGAAGACTACTTCTGCTTCTCAGCACCCGAGACATGCTTTATTTGAGCAATTAAAATGTCAGGCCACAAACTAAGAAATATTAACCCTACAAGGAAAAGAGATATTGAACGAGTCCTTTCCCCCATAAAACAAAAACAAAAACAAAAAAGAGCTATCAAACCGAGCAAGTGATGAGAGTTGATTAAGAGATGGGTTTGCCATCACCCGGATTTGGCCAAATCGTTCGTTTGGAAAACGCCTGCACGCTCAGTTCGCGGCACCTTGCTCTCTCCACTCCTTTCCTCTCGGCAAAGAAAGCGGGGAACTTTTCTGTTTCTTTGGCATTGTAGGCACCGACATGCGCCTGGAGTCCCTGGTGGTGCGCGAGCGGAGGGTTCGTGGTATCGCCAAGTTGCGAGAGGCGAAGTCCTCGATTCCATCCCAAGCTTCTTGCGGAGCCTTTAAGAGGCGTTGTGTGTGCGCGCCGCGCTCATCTCCCCGCTGGGGCGGAAACCTCGGGTTCGGGGTGCTGGGCGAGCGGGGGCCGCGCTCCCGAGGCTGGCTCGGGCCCATCCCCCGCTCGGCGACAGGGGCGGCGCGGCCACCCGGTCCCCGCCCCCCTTCGTCCCCTCGCGCGCCCCGTGCTGCGGTCCCGACGCCGCTCGCGCTAGGACCGGGCTGCTCCCGCGGCCGCCATGGCGGGGCCGCCGCGCTCCGGCCAATGACGGCAAGGGGGCGGCGCGCGCGCGCCTGGCCAGGCCAACCCCGGCTGCTGCCTTATAAGGCGCGCCGTCGCCATAGCAACGTGCGCTAAGTTGCAGCAGTCGTGTCAAAGTTCACTATATAGAGAGCTCAGTGAGCTGATCGCGGAGAAGCCACTTCTGCCAGCCCCGGCGCCTATAAATCGCATTCCCTCCCGCGCCCCCCTTTTTAGCATATTTGATCACTTTGATTCTCTGTTCTTTTCTCTCCGCGGTGTGTGCGTGCGTGCGCGCGTGTGTGTTTTCTTCTCCTCCTCCTCCTCCTCTCCCCGAGTTGCCTCCTTTCTCCCGGTGCCGTGCTGCCTTTTTTCCCCTCTTTCATTCTTTCTCTCCGTCTTTTTCTCCCCCCTCTGCGCACGAAGGATGTGCTTCTAGGTGGTGATCTGCCCTCCTTTCTCTCTTTTATCATTTCTCCCCCGCCGCCGGCGAGTTGACTCTTTCCCTATGTGTGTGAGGCGGCGGCGGCAGCAGCAGCAGCAGCAGCGGCTCCGGTGGCGGCAGCAGCGGCAGCAGCGACTTCATCGGCGGCGGCGGCGCTAGACGCGGCGGCTCCGGGCCCGACCCGGCGACTTCAGCGGCGGCTCCGGTGGCGGCGGCGGCCCGGGCGGCCCGCAGGGAGCAGCGAGCGGCCTCCACCAAGCGACAGCGAGCGGCGGCGGCCGGAACGAGCGAGGCGCGCGCCGGGCGCCCGGGCAGGCGGCGGCGGCGGCGGCCCAGCGCCAGGACGACGCCGCGCAGCGCCGGACGCGGACCACTTTCATGCTGATTCCCCCGGACCCGGGAAGCGCTCTGGCCACTCGGCCGGCCGCCGGCCTCCGCCCCGGCCTGCCTGGCTCCCTGGGCGCGCCCGCGCTCGGCGCCTCCGCTCTCCGAGTCCTCCTGATTTCGATGGCTTTCCTGAATGGCTGACTGTGGGCTGCCCTGGACTTGGCCCCCGGACAGTCGCCTCTCCTTCTCCTACTCCTCCTTCTCCTCCTCCTCTTCCTCCTCCTCGTCCTCCTCCTCCTCGTCCTTGTCCTCCTCCTCCTCCTCCTCCTCCTCCTCCTCCTCCAACTCCTCGGCTGCACACCAGATCTGAGAGCGAGAGTGAACGAGAGAGGGAGGGAGAGTGAGAGCGAGCGAGATCTTTGGAGAGAATTTTTTTTTTTTTTTTGCCTCCTACTTCTGTCTTGAAGCCAGACAATCGACTTGCAGCTCTCCCTCCCCTCCCTCTCTCCACGTTCTGCTCCCACTCGCTCTCCCCTGTTCCCTTCCCCTCCCCCTCGACGGAAAGCCCCCCGAAACCAACAAAGCTGAGCCGAGGGAAACAAACAAAACAAACACACCGGGCCAGACAAGCAATCGACAAAACTTTGCAAAAGCAAAAACAAAACAGGAAAAACTAACCAACCTCAATCAACTAGCCCTGAGCCACCCGGGGCGCCCTCCCGCGCCCTCTCGCACCCTCGCACACACAAAAGGCGGCGCGCCGGAGCCCGAGACCCGGGAGCCGCCGCAGCCCCGCCGCCGCCCGCAGCCAGGGGAGCAGGAAGTCCGGACGCGGCCCCCATAGATATGGCAATGGTAGTCAGCACGTGGCGCGACCCCCAGGACGAAGTGCCCGGCTCTCAGGGCAGCCAGGCCTCGCAGGCGCCGCCCGTGCCCGGCCCGCCGCCTGGCGCCCCGCACACGCCACAGACTCCGGGCCAAGGGGGCCCGGCCAGCACGCCGGCCCAGACAGCGGCTGGTGGCCAGGGAGGCCCTGGCGGCCCGGGCGGCGACAAACAGCAACAGCAGCAGCACATCGAGTGCGTGGTGTGCGGGGACAAATCCAGCGGCAAGCACTACGGCCAGTTCACGTGCGAGGGCTGCAAGAGCTTCTTCAAGCGCAGCGTGCGGAGGAACCTGAGTTACACGTGCCGCGCCAACCGGAACTGTCCCATCGACCAGCACCACCGCAACCAGTGCCAGTACTGCCGCCTCAAAAAGTGCCTCAAAGTGGGCATGAGACGGGAAGGTATCGGCCTCTCATTTCTACCCCCTTCGCCTGGGGTCCCGGGGCCCTGGGTACGTTTGGCTAGCCTGCTGTGGGTAAGGACGCAGAAGCCCCAAGCTCTTCTCTTCGCATTGCAGCCAGAAGGGGTTTTATACTAGAAGCGAGTTCTGCACTGGAACCCAGACCCCCAAATCCGCATGCTTTGGCAAACTGGTTGCCTTATCTACTCTCTCTTCGGTCTGTTTTCATTTTCTTTGCATTGATTACGAGTTCATTCGAGTTCACCTTCCTGCAAAGGATGGGGTGCTGTTTGTTGTTATTTTAAAGCTCTCTCTCGCGCTCGCTCGCCCTCTCCTTGTTTTTCCTGCATGTTCAACATATGTTCCTCCTCCCCTTCCCTCTCCCAGCCCCCACCCTCTGAAAAAAAAAAACCTGAGATTGTACTTTTGTACAGAAGGTTCAAATTACAAATGGCAATTTTATGCACTTCGCCGTATTAACGCCGCCGCTTGGGCAGCGCTCATGTGACCCTCCGTGAATTAACATTCTGCTAAAAAAATACCTCTGTTTTTCTTTTTCCTTTCACTTTTGAAACGAAGAGAGAGAGCGCTCTAGGCAGTAGGAAAGGGTGGGCGAGGGGCCTTGGGCCGCTGCTTTCGCTCTGCGCGAGTTGGGTCTTTGTGATATAAAATTCGCCAAGCGCCGTGAGCAGTGTTCTGCCAATGGCGCGCTCGGCGCCGGGGCGCGGGCTCCGGGTTGGGACAAGCCAACGCCGGGCTTTCTTTGTGTTTCTGCGAGAGCGACTCTCCTGGTCCGGAGTCAGATAACAGCCCCAGCCCGAGCCTCACCGGCTTTCCCTGGTCTTCCCCGGCCCTGCCCAGGCTCCACTGGCGCTTGCCGCCGGTTCCCTGCCTCTCCTTGGCTTCCTCTCGCCTTGGCCGGCCTCTTTCCCTCCTCCCTCTCCCTCGGTCTTTCCTTTTCTGAGCACACTGATTAGGCAGACGCCAGACCTCACTCTGTTCGTCTCTTGCCGGGGGTTGCCCTCCAGGCTGGGGCTGGGCTGAAAGGCTTGGGAACAGTGGTTCCGGGGTAGCCACTGGCCATCTGGGGTAAACCCTTGTGTCTTTTGCAAGAGCGTCTCACCCTCCCCCTAGACTTGCCCCTCCCGCTCCCTCTCCTCCAATCAATAAGAAATATCAGCTGTTTAGCAGTAAAGTAGAAAGATGCCCCCAGAATGCTCTATCCCGCCCACAGCGCCGGGGACCCTCGGGCAAAGTGGCCAATTCCGGGTCCTCGGCGGACCAGCCCAAGAGGGCTTCCCAGGCAAGTGTGCAGTTCTGGCCGTCAGAGCTTGCCTGGTGGTTGATTTGAGAGGAGTGGTGCTGGGAGCCCGGCGACTCCTCGGTCTGTGGCAGGTCTGCCTGGCTCTTGCGATGTTCTGGGCCTAGGACAGGTTGGGATCGAGCTGGGGCAGACCCTGCTGGGGGACCTGGGGACTGAAGTTGGTCATTAACTGCAGAGTGTCTCCTTTCCTCCCCGCAGCGGTGCAGAGGGGCAGGATGCCACCAACCCAGCCGACCCATGGGCAGTTCGCGCTGACCAACGGGGACCCCCTCAACTGCCATTCATACCTGTCCGGATATATTTCTCTGCTGCTTCGCGCCGAGCCCTATCCCACGTCCCGCTTCGGCAGCCAGTGCATGCAGCCTAACAACATCATGGGCATCGAGAACATTTGCGAACTGGCCGCACGGATGCTCTTCAGCGCCGTCGAGTGGGCCCGGAACATCCCCTTCTTCCCTGACCTGCAGATCACGGACCAGGTGGCCCTGCTTCGCCTCACCTGGAGCGAGCTGTTCGTGTTGAATGCGGCGCAGTGCTCCATGCCCCTCCATGTCGCCCCGCTCCTGGCCGCTGCTGGCCTGCACGCTTCGCCCATGTCCGCCGACCGGGTGGTCGCCTTTATGGACCACATACGGATCTTCCAAGAACAAGTGGAGAAACTCAAGGCACTGCACGTCGACTCAGCCGAGTACAGCTGCCTCAAGGCCATAGTCCTGTTCACCTCAGGTAGGAAGAAGCCCTGTCCTCTTATGCCCAGGGACTCCCAAGTGCAGAGTTAGGGCCCAGAGAATTTGGAAGTCCCCAGGGCAAGCTCAATCTCCCCCCTGAAAGGCCAAAGTAGGGAGGGCAGCTAGAAGTGGGCACTTTGTAGAGCTTCTGGGCACCACCAGGCCTGACCTGGCCAGAAGAGGAGGCTGAGTTGCAGAAAGGATCCTTCCAAACACAGACTCCCAAAATGAGCCATAGGGCAGCAGCCTCTCAGGCCTCTTCCCCATCTGCATTAGTAAGACTGGGATGCTCTCTCCTGCTTCTTCCCTGAGCCCAGGACTTCTGGGCCTCGTTGGTCTCCAGAGAATCTCCTCAAGCCCTAGGTTTTCTCTGGCACCCTAGCTGGGCCTGTAGGAGATGCCCCTGGGCACTGGATCAGTCCTGGCATCCTCCCTGCAGGAGAAAGTTAGCCCTTGCAGGGGAAAAGTTTGCCTGTGAACTCAGTAGGAGTTGGAGCTCCAGGCAAAAGCAACCTGAGGGCACCAATTTTCAAAATCATATTCCTATTAAAATAATGCAGACTGCCAGGAAAAGGGGAAAGAGCTGTCAGAAAGGGGCAAGAGGAGAAAAAGGGACCAGGATAATCTCACTTTATCTGCTGGGGTTGTAGACTCTGACCTCTTGCTTCCCCTGCCCAGGCAAATACTTCAGGCAATTTTCAAGCAACCTAAAGTGTATGCCAACTTAGGCTGGCTCTGAATGTTGCTGAAGAAATAAAACCATCATTGACTGCATTATGAAATCTAATTAGTTTGCATGTAGTTTAACCTGTGTGAGTAATAGATCTGATATTAATTAACTCTTGAGGCCAAATGATTTTTGAAAGTGTCTGGCTTTCCATTTCGGGCCACACCTGAGCCTTTTGGCTGCCTGCAGGCTGAGTTCACCAAAGCCCAGGTGGGTGGAAATTACACCCCCCCCTTCACATTCTTGTACTAAGTTGTCAGCTGATCCCTTTGTCATGGCAGAGAAGGGAAAGGGGTTCCCAATTAAGATTAATAAACATTTGGACATTGGCAGGGTTTGGAACCTAGTCACCCACTGCAGTTTTTTAAACTCATAATCAGGAAACTAGGAAAAATATGTAGTTTAGGTGGCAGACAAAAAGGAGGTTCAAAGTTGTGGCTTTATTGTTAGAGAGAAGTCTGGGGAACCAAGGCATTAGATGAATCTATTGCAGGTTCTGAGTCCTCAACCCACTGTCTTTTGTATGTTGCTGTTTTTCATATACTCACTCACTCAACCCACTCACACACAGCTGCCCCAAATCCTGCCTTTGGAAGTCCTTAGGTAATGGATTAGAGGGCAGTGTTTGAGCAGAGAAGAGACTTATGCAGAGGGTCGGATCTGGAATATTTTTCTCCATTAGTCTGTTCTGTCTAGAATGTTTGCCTGATGCAAATATAGAGGCAGGAAAGTCCTCTATCCCACAGGCACCTTCACCTCCCTTCCCACAACCTGGCACCCACCCCACGTTCTCAGATGTTGGAGGTGGTTGTTAATTTCTTGATATCCTTGTTAGTTCTTCCCCTTACCCTTGGTCTTTCAAGACAAGAAATGCCTGATACTGTCCTAACAGTTTAATTTATTACTATTTGCAAAATGTGGAGGTCTGTGTGGAGAATGCAGATCACCTCACAAAGAGTTAAAGGTCCCTGTTATCTGATTCAGAAGGAGACACACACAGTGTGGAGGGAAGGCGTGCTAGACAAACAGATCTTTTAATTCCTGCTCACAGATACCTATGCATTCTGTAGTCATGAAGAGTCCTAGACACACAGTGGAGGAGGTTGCATGTGTATCCTGGTTTTAGGGGTGGAGGTGGTGGTGGCTGTTTTCGAATATCTGTTTTAACGATTCACAATGTGCATGTGTTAACCCCAGTCTTGTCTGGGGAGCCCCAAAAGGTCAGGTCACAACCTGAACCGCCTTCACCAAGAAGCCTCTCATTTCAAAGGCACTTATTGTATTTTCACGTATCAGAAAAAGAAAAGTGTTGTGCTGAAGATAACAGGGAAAGGCAATGCGTCTTAGAGGGACCTGGGTTTTTAAAAATAAAAGGGGGTGGGAGAAAAGGGAGAGAGAAGAAAAGGGGGGGAAGAAACAGCTCAAATGAACAGAGAGATCACAGTTTGCATGACTGCTCTTCAATAGGTTAAACTGACAAGATCAGTTTTAAAGGACCACTTAAATCAGTTTCAAAGACTGGAGAAAAATGAGTCGCCCTCTTTGGGGAGAATCTGAGGCTGGGTCGTGGGCGCCATTACTCCAGGCTGAGCCAGGTTGTTAGCCCCCCCATCCCTATATAATTATAAGACAAAGTATTATTTACAGAGGATGAAGGGGAGGAGCTCTGGCAGTTTTGGTTTTGTCTGTTTGTCTGTCTATGTACTGACTTGGGTCAGCTACACCCAAAGCACTTTGCTTGGGCCTCCTACTGACCTATCCTGAGGACTGGGGTAATGAAAGCCTGTAACACACCAAGTGTGTTTTATTTTAAAGCAAACACTCCAGACCCACCTCATGCTTTCTCTCTCTCCCTTTCTCTCTCTCTCTCTCTCTCTCTCTCTCTCTCTCTCTCTCTCTCTCACACACACACACACACACACACACACCCCTTTTAAGTTTTCAGTGCATAAGCATTTGCTCCAACTCTGGTTGGAGCAGTTTGACAGAGCTCTGTGCACATACCTCATGTGACCCATTTCAAACCTCTTAATCTGATGACTGAATTCTTCTCCTTCTCCTTTTTTTTTTTAAACTTTCTTCCAGATGCCTGTGGTCTGTCTGATGTAGCCCATGTGGAAAGCTTACAGGAAAAGTCCCAGTGTGCTTTGGAAGAATACGTTAGGAGCCAGTATCCCAACCAGCCAACAAGATTCGGAAAACTCTTGCTTCGCCTCCCTTCCCTCCGCACGGTCTCCTCCTCAGTCATAGAGCAATTGTTTTTCGTCCGTTTGGTAGGTAAAACCCCCATCGAAACCCTCATCCGAGATATGTTACTGTCCGGCAGCAGTTTTAACTGGCCGTATATGGCAATTCAATAAATAAATAAATAAAAATAAGAAGGGGGAGTGAAACAGAGAAAGAAAAGGCAAAAGACTGGTTTGTTTGCTTAATTTCCTTCTGTTAAGAAAGGATATAAAAGATGTTACAAGTTTGCTAAAAGAAGAGAGGGGAAGAATTTAATGGACTGTGAATTTCAAAAAAAAAAAAAAAGACTGTCAAATGAACTTTTACAGAATGCATTAAAAAAAAAAAACTCCTGTGTCGGTCAGAACAACTTGCTACTTATCATTTTTGTATAAAAAGGAAATTAGTCTTTTTCTTTTTGGTAATTTTTTGAAAAATATTGCTAAAAGTGCATTTAAGGAGATTGGGAGAAAATTAGCAGAATGGAGAAAGTAAGTCTTTTTTTTTCCAAATTATTAATTGTCCTGTGTCTATGTACCTCTAGCTGTTCTTTTTTGTACTTTTCTGGTTCCAAACCAGTTTATTCTGTGGTTCTATAATAAGTTTTGATATAATCTTGGCTTCTTAAAAAACTGTGTATCATTAAAATATATGTTCTGCAAGAATTAAAACTGAGTCCATGAAAATATCATAGGAAGACATAAAACTTTAAAAGGCAACTCAAAGATGATGGAAACGCACTTACAAGTGGTGACCAAAAATTGTAGGTGAAGTTGAGCACACTAATTAGCAAACTGGAGGAACCACACAACACTTAACTTCCCCTACCCTGCCCTCCCTCCCAAGACACCATGACAAACCTAGCTTTTTAAAAATATTTTAAGAAAGAGAATGAACTGTGGAATTTATTGGCAGCCAAGGAATGTGTCCAAGACACATGCTGAGGTTTGAATAAAACGTGAACTTTTGTAATTTGAATTGGGTCCCCACTTAGTTCCTGAATTGTTATGAAAATCCTATATCTGTTTGTATATTTGCAAGCCCTTTGTATTATAATTGTTGATATTTTCCCTTTTTAAAAAATACCATTGAAATCAGCATGACAAAATAACACTGTTGGCACTTATAGGTAACGTGATTGATTCAGTATCTTAGAGTTTACAGTTTGTGTTTTAAAAAAAACTGAAGGTTTTTTTTTAAGTGCAACATTTCTGTATACTGTAAAAGTTATAATAACTGAACTGTTTGGTCGAGTCTTTGTGTGTTATATTCCAAGGAAAATTGAAAGTATTCAGAAATTAAAATATTATTTGATATCTGAAACCTGTTTGGCTGTCCCCACTCACTGTCTTTCCATGGAGAAGAGCCCCTACAAGCTCTCGCTGAGCTGCTGGGGTCTTCAGTTGTTTCTTCAAAGGTAGTTTCTTCAAAGGTAGACTAGTGTATTTGCCTGTTTCATTTGGGTGTGTGGGTGGGGGGAAGCTAAAGTTAATGGTTTATCTATGGTTTAGGAAGTGCCACACTGATATAGTAAGCCACCCCCATTCACCTAATCCTCCTTTTAATTAAAAATGGATTTTCCAGGAAAAAAAATAGCCCCTTATATTTGTCACACTTAAGTGCCTGCTTAGGGAAGGTATTGTGAAAAGTATTAGAAATCTTGAGATCAGTATCTATTTTATGATCAGAAAAAAATACTCTTTTGTACATTTCTGACAGTTGGCAGAAGATTGTTCAAGCAAGCTGATCTCAGTGTTGTAAATAGAGAGCAGTTGTTTGCAATGACTTTTTCCTTAAGTAGGTGTGATTTAAAAAAAATACTCTGTGGTTCTCATCTAGTGTGGTTGTTGAGAGGATTTCAAATTCAGTGATGTAGCTTATAATATAGCGCTAAAAGGTCTGTTTTCAATGTATATATGACAACTTGCAGTTAAGCCGTCTCTCCCCTCCCCCCTACCTTCCGTGTGTGTGTGTGTGTGTGTGTGTGTGTGTGTGTGTGTGTGTGTGTGTGACCATAGGTCACGGGAGTCTTTTCCATTGGAGTTATGTACATAAAAACACATGGACATTTGGACATTTCAGATTGTGTAGATAGAATCTGTACTGCTCTTGGGATCCTTTGTCCTTAGAAGCCAAAATAAGAAAAAGAAGAGAAAAAAAGAAGGAAGGAAACTTTATAGAGTGTGCTAATTTGGAAGTAGTAACTATTTGTTTCAGTCTTTTCCCCCCCTCCTTCTTTCTCTCTTTACCTGGTTTGGAAAAAGCTGAGTGCTGGGAGCTTGCAATTTGTTCTTATTTAGACTTTGCAAGCTACCCTCCCTCAAAACACTTTGCCATGTTGTGGTTTAACCTTAAAATCGGAGTGGGGCTGGTGAAGGTGAAAAGAAACGAATCATTTTGCAAAAGTGTATTAAAGTTGGATATCTAGTTCTAGTCAAGACATGCAGAACTGAAAAATCTGTCTGATTTATGCATTTGGGCAGAGTTCTCCATCTGACCCTTAGCTTTCTTTCTGTAGATATATACATATATAAATATAAGTATGTTCTTACAGCATAGTGGTTCTGATCATTAGATGGCGGTTTTGTAGGTTGTTTATTTTCTTCTCTTGCAAGTGCTATCCATGTGAGTGTGTGAAGTTTCTCTAATAAGTAAAACACAGGCCCTTTTCCTTGTTTGTTTTGTGTTAGCGTATTGTAAACAGCCATTTGTTGTAAATTATTATTGGCATTAAATTATAATTTATGATTTTCAAAGCAAAAGACAGTCCCTGTTTTATTATGCCTTAAGCATGTGTTCTAGACGTTGAAAAATCTAAGTTTCAGCAGTGAGCTTGGGGGTCTTCAAGGCAGAAAAACAGGACTCAAAATTTTTCAACTGGTTAAAACAAAACCCCTTGTATATGTTTAGAGTGGCCGGAGGAGGATCTGTTTAGAGTCTTGAGTTGGGTTTAAGTTTATTGCATTTAAAGAAAGTTTTTCTTTTCACGCTGAGTTAGAACAAAAGATCTTTGCTGCGACTGAATTGGACAAAAGACTAGGGCTGGGACTCAGCGAGTGCGTTCTGTGTGAAATTGACGAGATCTTTAAAAAAAAAAAAGCTGCTAAACATGGCGACTCTTTCCCTTTAAGTGTCTCTTTTTCCTTACTGGGTTTTTTTTCCCCCCCATCTGATCTGAGCTCGCTTTATTTCTTTTCCCAAACGCTCCCCCTCCTCCTCTTGGCGCTCGGGGGTGTGAGAGAACCCAGAAAGACGCGAAATGCAACAATAGTCCGAGAAGAGAGAGGGGCGATCGCTGTTTCTTGCCACTTTCAAACAAACCTGGGGGAAGACTGAGCTGGGGTGGCGGGGAGGGGGGTTATACGGGGTTGACGGCGGGGGGGTGGGGACGGGGGACGGGCGACTGCAGCCTGCTCGCTTTGCTCGCGGTCGCCCTGCCTTGGCCTTTCACGATTCCTGGGCCGCAAATGGGGCTGGGGCTCAAAGTTAGCAGGCGACGTCCGGGGCTGGTTCCGCGGAGACGGCTGGGTTAGCATCCGGCCGGCTGCAGGGACGGAGGCCTGGAGTTGGCAGCAGTTGCGGGAAAGTGGCTGCCCCCCCCCGTCCCCGCCCCCACTTACGTGCGACAGGATTCCGCCGGCGCCCCGGGAAAGTCCGGGGTGCCGGGCGCGCGGAGCTGCACTCCTGGGATGTGCATTAAGCGGCCACAGGCGGGGGGGGGGGCGGGGGCGGGGGGCGGTCAGGGGGAGCTGGAGCGTGTGAAACTCTGCCTTGAAGCTCGCTTTTGACTTGGTCCTATGAGCTGAGCCAACATGGCGTCTCCCATTGCACCGCGAGCGCTGGGCTGCCAGGCACGGCAGGGCCGGGTAATAGAAAACACATTGGTTACCAAAAAAGAAGAAAAAAAAAGGGGGGGGGGCGAAGGGCCATTCCGTCTGCAGGCAGAAAACCCTCTTTTAAACTCTTGCTGGCAAGTGAGTGCAGTCCTCGATTATTCTGTAATTAAAATAATTAAAATAAGGGTAACGTAGCACGCTCTTTTTCGAGCCCCCCCTTTTATATTCAGAAGAGTTGATTTCATGTTTCCTCCCTCTGCAAGAACAAAAATGAGAAGTCTAAAAATCAGTGTCCACAAATGATCTTAAATGTTTGAATGGTATAGGGGGGAGGGGGAGAAGCCAGTATTTACAGACCTCGGTCAGTTCTCGCGCTCATTAATGCAGAGGCTGCGCCCGCCTTGGCGCGGGCCGAAGAGCAGCTAGGAAGAGGGTGGGGGGGGCGGTGCGGGCTGCGAACCCCCGCCGGTTGTGGGCAGAACTTGCAGCTTGCATGTCAAAGTTTTGAGAAAGGTGGCCTTTCCTGGAAGGAGATTTGACTAGGGACTGAGAGTAAGCAGGGGCCGAGAGCTGGTTTCCCGGAGGGTGGTCGCAGGCCCCAGAATTGTGTGAGCCCGCGTGGACTGCGCCTTTTGGCAGGAGCGCGTCTGCAGACGATCCTCTCTCTCTCTCTCTCTCTCTCTCTCTCTCTCTCTCTCTCTCTCTCTCTCTCTCTTTCTCTCTAATAGTTTTGAGAGCTTGCAAGGGCGGCGGTGGGGCAGACCTGACCTCCCAGAGAGTCTTCCGTTGGCCTCTTCAGAGACAGTAGATTAGGACCCGGCCCTGTTCTAGGACGATCAGGGAATCACCCCCTGTGTCCAATGTCTAGTCTTAGCCCGGGCCTGGAGAACTCTATTCAGCAGCCTGGGAGGGGAGCGTGGTACTCTGAATTCCAGGCCTTGTCAAGATTTATTGAAGTTGGGTCTAAAAAACGTGCTTCAGATGATTTTCCCCATTTTCTCAGATTTCAAAGGCTCCCTGCAGTGCGGCTGCCTAATTAATGGTGAAATTCAACTAAATCTAATTATGCAGTAATTTTAAAGCAGTTAGTGCTGGGCTTGGTTTGTAATAGGACCCCAGTTTTTTAAAGTTTGCTTACTGTATTGGTTTAAGGGAAAGCTATCTTTTGTATGGTAAAGAAAGATCGGAAAATGGTTTTGCTGCATGAATGGGGAACTGAGAACCGTCCGTCAGCCCATCTCCACCTCCATCTCCAATTCGATCTCCTTACCCTCCTCTCTTCTCTCTCTCAAGCTCAGGCTAAAAAGCTGAGCGAGATTCTATCCAACAAGAAGACCCAGTTTCATGGTCAAAAGAGGAAAGGGTGAATCTTTCATATGGAGACACAAAGGGCTTGCTCGGTATCTATCCTGCTGAATGCATCTGTAAATGTCTGAAAATGGGGAAGGGACTCTCATCCCTTCTAACAGAGAACAGATTTCCTCCCCTTAACATACATTGTCATTAAGGTGTAAAGCTGACTCTTGGAGTTATAAATCTTATCGTCCTTCTGATAACACACTTGTAATAAGTTAGCGTCCTATTCAAAGTGAATTGTAAAACTGCCTCATTTAATATGGCATCTGTGTCATTAAAACTTTTATTTTTTTTCTCCCCTCGTGACTTGCAGGTCTGGCCTTCGGGCTAGCGGGGAGATTCCTGTCTATTGGGCCTTTGGGGTACAGCCATGGGAAGAAGAGTGTGAGAAAGATGAATTGGCTGGATTCATCTCTGAATCTTAGACTGGGGTTAGAGACCCCCAGGCAGAAAGGGCCTAGGGGTCGGTATCCCTCTCTGCAATCTCCCCCAATGGCCCCCTCAAAATGACGTTCCTTGAAAGAAACATGCTTTGTCATTAGCTAAGCAAACACATCTGCTTTCGGAGTTGGGCCTTCGTTAATTAGCTGAACAAAGGGCCGTTTTGCTTTTTACCTTTTGCTGGGGGAGAGTGTGTTATTTCAGGAGTGTCGCGGGCCCTCCTCTTTTCAATTGCAGCCACGACGTTAATTTTATTGGGATTACTGATGGGAAATGAGGTGGCACAGGCTTCCGAGAGGAAAAGTTTGATCATTACTCCCTTTGGAACTATATTTTTCCACCCAACCTCCTGCTCGCGAGGAGGGTGTGTGTGTCGGGGTGGGGGGGCAAACTGCGCAGCAAGTTCCGAGCAATTGGAATCAGGTTCGCGGTACACTGATCTCGGGTGACAGAGCGTGTGTTGAAGCTGAACTCTATAATTTGTGCTTCTGTTCCTTTATTAGGCCTGGACAACGAACTAATGAGATTTGGCCAGTACAGTGTCGCTTGTATTTATTTTCTTATGGCAACTTTGAGATAGCAGAAGTGTTCCTTACCAAGAGCCGGGAGGGCCAAGGATCCTACTGTCTGGGCTGGGGTCGGTGGCTGTGTCTCAGGGGAGCGAGCGCGAGCCGAGAGTAGAGCGCGCAGAGCTGGTGGAGTCCAGGAACTGGGCCTTTAGGTGAAGCCCTTTAGGCTATCAGAAAGCATTAGGCCCTTTGCAGGTCAGGGACCCCTTCAGACTCAGCTTCCTGAGCTTGAAGTCCAGGGGTTTGGGGGTTTGTTCGGGAAAGTTCCCTGGCAAAATGGTTGGAAGCGCAAAGGTGGCGCCTGGTCCCCTCTTGGCGCTGGGCGGAGCGGGGATCCTCCAGCACAGCTTGCCAGGCCAAGAAACCTTCAAAGCGAGCGGGGCTACCCTGCCTGGTGGCCTGAACATCTGTTTTATGCAGCAGGAGGCCTGGCCTAACTCTGGAGCTCTCTGGTTAAGAGTGGGTGGGGGGTGGAGAGGATGCTTTAAAGAGATTCTTGGGACCCTGAAGTGCGGAGACTCCCCTTCGCTATCTTCCTAGTTTGGCTGCTCCAAAGAGTCCCAGTTGGAGAGACCTGGAATAAAGTAAAGGGTGGTGGGGGGACCGAAAGACTAGACAGAGGTAGCGGTGGACACCACTTGTGCTCTAGCAGAAAGAAAAAGAGTCCCTCATGCGGGAGGGGGACAAGGGAAGGGAAACCCCAGAACTAAAAGGGGAGCGCATACTTCTCTCCACAGCCTGAGACTACCCTTGGGTCTCCCCTCGCCTGCCTCGCTCCCTGCCAGGCAGCCCTTGCTAATAACGCCCAGGCTCAGCGCCTCTGCCCGCCTCATCTTTTCTCGCTTCAACCCTCTGCCTTACCACCCCTCCCCACCTCTTCCTTCCTTCCTGCAAATGGGTGTTAACGTGGGTCTTTATGTTCTGTCTATAACTAGGATGTAATCACGCGCCCCATGCCTCTCTCTAAAAGCATTTAATAAATGTCTATTAAAGCGCTACAAATGTAAGATGAATTTAGTGGCGCGGCTGCCTCCCTAAATCCAAACTGTAATGATGGATTTATCAACAGGGATTCGCCTTCAGCACAGCCAGGGAGGTTTACTCAGCAAATATGTCAGCGAGCACCCACCCAAATGCAATCATTTGACCCCCTGCGGGCGCCCCTTCCCACCGCTGGGTCGGTGGAAGAGAGTCGTCCGGGGCCAATGCACAGCCGGAGGACCAAAGGGGCTGTCTTGCCCATCTGTTGGCCTTTCACCACTCCTTGGTCTCCTCTCGGTCTATGACTCTCCTCTCTTGGAGAGGATGGGAGGCCCTTGGCATGCAGGTTTGGCGGTAAGGAAACTGTAGGTGGGGGTGGTGCCAGATCACAGGATGAAGTATATAGGCTGCGTGGCTTTGCAGGGAGACGTCGGTGGGAGTCCTTGCGCCCTTCTTAGTTTTGAAGAGATCGCAATTGTTCTTAAATCTGCAAGTGGCCGCTGAAGTGTCCTGGTTTTGACCAAATCTTAGGGCCTAGGATCCTCGCTACCCTGGACACCATTCTAGGGAAGACAGCTCTAGGACAGAGTCCTCTGGTCCCCAGGACCTGGGAGGGACTCGGATGTGTTCAGAGCTGATGCCTGGTGTGCCCATCCTCCTCGGGATTCCCACCCACCCACCCACCCCGGAAGCCACTAAACCAAAGCTGAAGCGGCTGTTATCAAAGATTTGGGAGGAGCCTTTAAAACTGAGGCAAAACTTCCACCTCTCTTCCCTTAAATTGATCTCCCGGCCCCTGCCAAGCCCATCTCGCCATTTTAGAGTTCTTGTGCCTGTGGATTTTCAGAATTTGGTCAGGGATCCTTAACATCCACAGCCCCATTGACCACCACCTCTTTCTTTTTGTCTTTTATCTTTCTATTTTTTTCCCCCGAGGGGGGAGGAAAGTGCTGGCCTGTTCCATCAAGCCCAGTTCGCATTTGCTTTGGCCTCTGATTTCTCTTTCTTCTTTGGAAATTTCATTGAGATGTCTCTGTACTTCGCTTGTCAGTTATCTTTGTTCCTCTTAAATAAAAGGCTTTTAAATGGACTTATTGCTCCCAGCGTGGGTTCCTCTCTCTAAATGTTAGAAAATTGTGCCATCTACCCGCTATGCTGAGTACTGTCACACACGGAGACCTCGGGGACCTCCGGGCTGGCTTCAATGCTGCAGTGTCAGGGGCTGCGGGCAGCAGAAGGAGGGGGCGGCTCACGTGGATTTTTACAGATCTCCGCCTGCAAGCCGGCCCCGCGTGGCCACGACAGGGCACGGCCCGCGACGCGCGGAGCAGCCAGCTTGATGGCGGCTAGGAACTTCGGCTGCAGCGCTTGATCCCGGACCAAATCACAGGCGTGGCGGGGACGCTTTCCTCTTCTGTGCTGCTGCTGGTCGAGGAGGCGCCGGGACTGGTTTTAGACTGGAACCGCCAGCCACTTGGGGTCACGGATAACAGAGTACAATGGGTTGGAGGGGGCTGTCTTGGAGGGGGAAAAAAGAGGATTTCACTGCGCTGCTTTGGAGCGCTCCTGCTGTGTCTCCAGTCCCCTTTCTCCCTGGGGGAAGCCAGGCGGAGGCGACCGGCGGAGAGTGACGGCCGCCGAGAGAGCTCCTGCCGGGCAGTTCGGTTCCAACTTTTCAGATCTGTTTTCTCGGGTGGAAATATTTGTGGTGCTTTTTTTTTTTTTTTTTGAAAGACAACCTCTTAAGGGGAATGTGGTTTAGATGGACCGCATTTGAACAAGTCAGGTGTCTGATGTGGGGTCGCCTCACCACGACCCCTCCCCTGAAAAACACCCACTCGCAACCGCAGGTTATTTTGAATGAGTTAAAATGGATTAAGAGTTTAGGTTTTATGTGGCTACCCCTCTCTCAAATGCTTTTCTTTTTAACCCATTAAGAGTAGTATTAGCTAAGATTTCCAAGTATCAGTGGAGTATTTATGCTTGTGGGGGAAAATAATCTTTGATACGGTTTATGACTTTTATTACATGTTTCACACTGTTCGAGAAATGGAGTTTTAAGCAACATACAATTAAATCTATATTGCTGTTTGGAAAAGGGCCAAGGAACTCAGCAATCAATTAGTTTAGATCTTTTGATACTTGTTGCTAAAATCAAAGTATAAAACTACAAACCACAGATATAGCCGGTTCCCCCATTTTTATAAGTTCTTGTAGCTACCACATGGAAAATGGTAGTTTCTTTTTTTGCCCCTGCTTCTACACAGGGCAGTTTTTAAAATGATTATCTTTCCCTTCTCTTTTATTGTTCATTGCAGTTTATCAGCTCCTGTTTTTATCTGCCTGGTTTAGTTTTAAATTTATTTTTAAAAATTTGCATAACTTGAAAATGAATTTTCCATTCACTTTTTTCTCCCTGCTCTCTTTACCTGCCACTAAGAAGGAAAATCATGGTGGTTAATAACCACAAAAATACAGTGATTTCCAGACAAAGGCAAAATATTCTTTATAACCACAACAAGAAGGGGGGACTCTCTCTCTCTCTCTCTCTCTCTCTCTCTCTCTCTTTCTCTTTCTCTCCTCTCTCTTCTCTCTTTCCCTCCTCTCTCTCTTCCTTCCTCTCCATCTTTCCTTTCTCTCTTTAAATGAGCAGTTTAAGGAATAATCTCCCGTTTTGAACAGAAACTGCAGTTTCCTTATAGTGTCACCATTGCCACCTCCCTGGCTGTCTCTGGGACAGTCCCCTATGCTAGCCTATGCTAGCTGCTGTGTACCTGCCCTTGGCCCTGCTTTTGGGAATGGAGGTGCACCTAAATGGACTGGATGAGAGCATGGTGGGAAGTCTCTGTTGTCTTGCTTGCCAGTATGTGACTGCAGAAACAGGACTGATAGCCAGGTCCAAAGAGGAGCTGCTAAATTATTAAATAATTCTTACTTCTTCAACATCTCCTTACAGCTTCCAAGGCTACTGAGAGGAGGGAGGATGGATCCAGAACTGCTCATCTACAACCCCCTCCCCATTTCCTTCTCTGTGGTCTATCTAGGCTCAGCTAGGCCAACCCCTGCACTAGCCTCATCACTAATTACAAAGCCCTGTGGGTTTGGGTGAAGCAGGCTGGTTGTTGAACTCTCATCTCTACCAGTCTAGAACATACCTTTCTCTCCAAAAGAGGTTCTGAATCCAGTGAAGTGATTGGGTGGAGTGCCATTAACCCCCCTTTCCCACCCCCACCAGGAGCTTTTCTTTTCCTCCTGTGGAGTGAGGACTCCTGGGGCAGGAGGGGCTTTGCCTCCACTTAGGGCAGTTGCACTGCAGGGTCACTGCCTCCCAGTGGTAGACCCCCACTGTTGTACGCATCCATATGCTGCTGCCCAAATTGTGATGAAGGTCTGGGAAACATTTTCTCCGTGCTAATTTTATATTTCCCCTTTCCTCCTTCCAACATTAAACATAATTTTGCGCTGTCACTGTCACTAAGATTGCGGTTTGCTGATGTCTCTACTTGGAAACACGACCCCCTTTGCTTCCAACAGGGCCCTGCTTTGAAATCATCCTTTGGCCCTGTCTCCATCTGGGGCTTCATGGTTTCTGTAAAAATACAGAAAGGGAGGGAGAAAGGGAGGAAAAGAGGGGAGAGAGAAAGAGAGAGAGAGAGAGAGAGAGAGAGAGAGAGAGACAGAGAAAGGAAGAGAAGAGATATCCAGGTACTAAAGGCCAGATGGATACCTACTAGAAGCTCACAATCACTCCAAACCCTCTTTCCCTATGACAGAAGGAGCAAATGTGTTTTTGATGTGTGTTTGGTAGTTGGCTTGTTTGTTTAATAAAATCCCTGTGTGTTTAGTGTATGTGGCAGGAAACCACTTTTAAGAATTTCCCTTTGAATTTCTCTTTTGCTTGTTTTTGTGCCTGTCCTCTTCAACCACCCTCCCCCGCCCTGTTTCACTACATCTTCTCTGGCTAAGCAAAGATCATCTCACCCAGTGACCATGTTTGTTCCAGGAGATAAAGTTCATTTGTCCCTTGTGTGGCCTCACCAAGACCCAGTTATCAGGAGCATTTAGTGACAGACTGGTGCAAGAGAAAGAAGATATTCCTAGGTCCTGCACCTCCTTTCCTTTGATGTTTCAACCTGGAGGGACTCGGGGCTTGAACAGATCTCCACATGGACAGGTTTGCACTCTGCACCTGCCTGTGACTCTGGTTGTTTTTTTCATTTGTTTCCCTTTTTCTTTGGAAAGAAAGCTGTTCTTCTCCCTTCCACTACAGTGACTCAGAGCTTGTTTGCACCAAGGCTGGTGGATTTCAGAGCGATTATCTCATTTCTCAGTGCAGAGGGAAGCTGCTGGCAGCCCTTGGGTCAGACATTCAGTGAAGGGCCCATGTCATAGACCCAACCCGAAGGTTAATTTTCCCTCATTTACATCTCCATAGTCTGCTCCTTGCACTGGATCTCGGGTCCTGACTGCCGGTTTCTCTTTGGTCCCCTTCTCTCTCTCTCTTCTCCCCATCATCACAGCTTGCATTCTGCCAGGTTCCTGGTTCCTACCATAGGCTCTCAGCACTGAAAACCCACTTCATCAATTTCCAGCCAACTTGCCTATTTTAATCCTGCAGTCCCTTTTCTCCATCCTTTCTTTCTCCTCCATTCTCTTCATTTACAAACATATTCTGCGTTATCTGAATTAGTTCACTTCTCCTCCTCTACCCTCTCCTCCCCCTTAGTTTTTCAATGACTGTTAGTAAAAGCAGAAGATACAAAATGGCAAAGTTGGAGAATCTGTGGACTGATTCAAGCCAGGAAGCTGAAGGTGTGTGTAAGGACAGAAGAAATGACAAAAAAAGGAGAAATGCATGAGTGGCTTAAGAGAGTGAGTGTGTTCGTGTGTCTCTCTCTCTGGATGTTTTTCAGGTTTCTTTGAACTGCTTTTATGCTGACCCCACATTTACTGAAGCTAGTCACAGTGGAGGAACTTTGAGTTAACCTCTTATATCAAATGAATCTTTTCATTTAGAGACCAATAAATCTCAATCTCCAGCTACCTCTTGTCGACCCAAGCTGGGCTCAACAAAAACCCTAGGGCTTATATTAATGACCAGATAAAGTTTGCTAAATTTAGGGTTATTTTTAACCCTCCTCCATCTTTTTTTTTAAAAAGCCAACCTGAAAAATACCCTCATCCAACAAATAAAAGTTAAGTAGCAATATTCCTCAATGAGAATTTCTTGAGATTTTCACAGCAAGCCTGTCGACTGAAACAGTTTTCCAAACTCAGATGCTGAAATGATTTATAGTTTTTCAACAAGTCATTATTTTGGTATGTGGTCTAGGTGGGGCTGAAACAATGTAATAATTAATGTTAAGACTGGTGTGTTGGGGGAAGGTTGCCTAGGACCAAGGAGAATTGACATCAGAAACATGAAAGCCAGCGAGGTCTCCAGGGATGGAATTTGGAAAAGGACCTGAACATGTCTGCTCCTGGGCTATAAAGAAATACATTGTTAACAGCAACAAAACAGACAATGCCCTGAGCTCTGCCTGGATTCAGAACTGAGCTACCCCCGAGATATTTTAGCAGTACTGTTCATTTTGCTGTGGTCTCTGGGCCATTTGAAATCCATCCTTTAGCTGTCCTTCTTATGGCATATGGTTACAGAATTCTTTTCCTGATTTATTAGCCTCCCTCCTGTATTTTCTTTATTTCCTTATGGCCTCCCATGGGGTTAATCTTTTTTCCTTTCCTTTATATTTTCCAGTTTTGTTCTCCCCACAGTGTTTTTCCTGTTTCTACTGATCACTCACTTGTTTCCTTTCTCTCTTTCCTTCCTTAAGAGACAGAAGAAAATGAAAAGAATAGGAGGGGGATTTCCAAATGATTCCAATCTAAGCATTATTAATTACTGTACAAGGCAGGTGACTCTTAACTAATAACAAAGTTGTAAATTACTACTGACTTTCAGATATTCTTCATTTGTCAGTTCTGATTCATTTGATTAATATTCCACTCTTTGAAATAATTTCAACAGCACTTACAGTCTTCTCTACCCCTGATGTAAACAGTAGATTCTCACCCCTGAATGGACTCCTGCCTCTGGCTTTTGCTCGGGACAGCTTTAGAGCCTATCCCTAGGCCCAGAGCTCTGAGTGTGGGGACAGGGGACAGGCCGTTAAATTGCAAGGTTGGAGTGGACTCACATATCTTCACATGCTCACTTATCTATGTATAATTTTGAAAACTGTATAGAGGAACTTAAGTGTATGAAAAAACAAAACATTGGTTTTTAGGTCTCTTGAACATCTTAAAACTCTTTGTTCCAAGGCTGAAGGTATAATTCTTTCAAGTGTTCCTAAATCCTGGAACCTCACCAAAGTTTTACCCCGTGTCTCCTATCTTGCTTATTACCATTTCTGAAAAAAACAAAAACCAAAAAACATGGTGTACTGTCTGCTCAGATGTATTCCAGGTCAGTATTACCGGTGGGGGTAAAAGGTGAAGGTGTTCTGAGGGGGGGGGGTAATGATAGTCAACAGGGCCAAAGGGACTTGGAGATGGGGCACAGGAAGACCCCACCTTTTCAGGAAGGGGTTATATTTTCCAAATTGTGTGCCATCATCATATTCAGAATGCACTTTTTAAAGCTATCAATACCCGCTGCCTTCAATACCTCTGGAGTTTTAATCTTAATTATATTATTAAGTGAAGTACTGTGCTGTCAGGACACTGAACGTGATTTATGACGTCTGCCTATTAAAGGATCGATTGTGAATATCGCTACTATCATCTATCAATATTCTCAAGCCAGAGGTATTTCTCGCACCACTGTTGTTATTTGTGATATCCAAATGACAGAATGCAGGAAAAGACTACTTCTTATTCGCAGAACTGAATTTCCAGGTGCGACAGAGGGTGTGTGGGGAGCCCAGAGTCTCGGCGAGTTCCTACTGCATCTCACACCCAGAGAGAATTTAAAGAATTAAAAAAATATATATCAAAGCCAGCGAATTCTCCCTGAGGTCTAGTAGAGGAACGAAAAACAAGAATCGTTTTTTAGGGAAAGGAATAACGTCTGCAGGTCAATATCAGGGGCTAGTGTTCCTAGCTGCCAGGTGCTTTGCCAGGAGAACAAAAATACCACAGGGGCCCCTTTATAGGAGGAGGGCTGGCTGAATGCTGGCAGAAGAGTGTTGGGGGCGCAGACTGTGTATTTTTGGAGATGCCCATGCCCTCAGTCTGGGAGGTGTTGAATTTGGAGGAATCAATAAAGGTTCTCTTCTCTCAACCACCCCTACATCGATGCTACCACCTGCTCCTTCTTCCTCTGCAGAGGTGGAGGCGGGTGCTAAAGACTCCCGGCTAGGCCTGGATGAGGCCGTGAGCGGAGGCCTTTTGTCTCCAGCCAGCGCAGCGCCTGCTTTTCTGGTAGCCTCGCAGGGCACGGTACCAGGTTACAGGCAAGTCTCAGCCCCCTGCTTCTGGCGGATGGGAAAGAAAGGCGGAGAATAGAACAAAATTCCCGCTCCGTCGGCCTGGGTCCCGAGACTGGAGATCCCCAGAGGGTTGGGCCGTGGAAAGTGGCCTGAGTAGGAGAAGAGGCGGCCTGGATCACTGCTTGTGCCTTGCCCCTTGCCCCTCCTCTGGGGGCGCACCAGGCAGTCAATGCCAAAGGCCCCTCCCTGGGTTGTGAGGCGCCAGAGTCACTCAAGCGCCCCCTGGCACCCAAGAGAGGCACACTTCACTTGCCGCAGCTTCGCCGGGACCTAGGTAGGAGAAGGTGCAGGCCTAGAGACTGGCTGTGGACCTGGCCTCCGCGCGTCCAGAGCTCAGAACCTGCGCAGGCCTGGTCTCCGCGGTCCTCGCGGCCTGGTCTACTTTCCTCTCAGGATTCCAGCGCGCAGAAGTGGAAACAAGAATAGAACTTGTTGGCCTCCCCTCCTTAGGCATGCGGGACAGCCCCTAGTTGTCAGATGACTGCAGTCATGTGGGAAGGGCTCACAGCACCTTGCAGCCCGGACCGGGGAGTGCATTGAGGGGCAGAAACCTTGACCTTCAGCCATGCAACTCCACCTTCCTGACTTGCTTGCCTTGGCCGGGCCACCCTGCTTCGAGGCCTACTCTTGGCCAAGATGGATTGGCCTCAGGTTGAGAGGGTCCCCAGGCGTGAGACACAGTAACTAGTGCATAGTAACCTCTCAATAAACGTTAGCTGCGTTCTTACTGTTACTAGGAACATCTGTTTCCCACCGTGAGCATCCTCCCTCTCACACACATTTATCCTAGACAAACCACTGCATAAGTAGGTCGTCATGTCTCTACTCTTAGCTGGTCCCAGGGGACATCAGCTGCCTCTGGTCCCCACAGCCCTGGACCCTGACAAGCCATACAAAATCAGAGGCCCCCAAGTTTCCTCCTCCTTGAGACTGTTTATCCAAGCCTGGTCACCAGAGAGGTAGGAAGGCACAGAGGACTGAAGCAAGTGCTATAAGGTCCCTAATGTGTCCTGCGCAAGTCAACGACAAGGGAGTAGAATTTTAGTTAAATAAGAACAATCCAGGAAGTGAAATGATGACTGACGATTGTTTAAAATTGGGGGTGGGTGGGAGCTGAGGATATAGCTCAGTGCTATACAGCATTTGCCTAGTAGGCGGTGAGCTCTGGGTTCGATCACCAGCCCTGCACAAAATAATAAATAAATAAGGAATCCTTTCGTTAAAAAAGTGTATGGGTGGGGAGCAGGCTGATGTTGGAGGAACAATAGAGACTCAGTGAGAAACACTGGAATGACATCGGTTTACTTCCAAATTTTTTGGGTAAGCCTGGGCAGAGGAACGAGTTGTGGGGGATTAAAAAAATGCAGGTATAACACCTGTGTAGCCAGATTTTAATTATCACTGTGTCCTTAATAAATAAATATAACTCTGCTTTCCGATACGTCTTATTATGAACACTACTACTGCTATTATTATTATTATTATTATTATTATTATTATTATTATTTTGTAACGACGTTTCAGTCCCGGGTGGCCACTCCAGCAGCCACAGTAGTCATACCCAGGACGATTGTCACCTGCTGCTCCGAGGCTCAACCCTCCAGGTACTCTCCCTCAGACAGATGGAGCTTCTTGAGCCTAGGTCCCTTTAAAAATGGCAAATGTCTTGTTAATACCCACTACCTCTTCCTCTTAATTTTTAACTATTTTATGGTTCAAAGATGGACCCTGGCTCAGGTCGGGGCAGTGTGTGTCACGCGGGCATTTGCCGATTACCTTAATCGCCAAAACCTTGGCCTAATTTGCAGCTAATAGATCTGAAGCGAGGGAGTCAGGAAGAGACCAGTGGCCTAAGGAGCTGGATTTAAGCTTTGAAGGGATCGGAAATTAAGGGACTGCAGTGAGGATGTGATTCATATTATTCTGCCCCACCCCCCTACACACGACTAAGTGTCTTCTGGCTAGGTCTTTGGGGACGCGGCCCTTAGCTCTCCGCAGCGAGTCCCTGTCGTTCGCTGCTTCTCTTTCTCCGGGCCATTGCGCGCCTGGGGCGCACTTCGGTGCATTGAGACCCGCGCCCTCCGCCCGTCTTCCCCCGGCCCCCGGGAGGAGGCGCTGGTGCCGGAGTCCTCCTTGTGTCCCTCCCAGGAGCCCCCATTCACAAAGCCCCGCTGGGAAGAGGCGCCACACACAAACACCACACACACACACGCACACACACACACACACACACACACACACACACATCACATATCTCGCACTGTTAGAAGGGGAGTTTGATCTTGTCTCGTTGGCGTCTCCCGCCTGAAAGGAAAATCATTTGGGTAAACAGCAAAGCTTCCAGGCTTAACGCCCGCTCCCCCTCCCGCCCCCGCCCCTCCATCCCCTCCCGCCTCTCCCACTCCCCTTCAACCCCACCCGCCACCCGCACTCGGCTCTGCAGCCGGGCCCCGAGCAAGCTCCGCGCGTCCGGGAGGGAGCCCAGGGCTCCCGGGGTTCAAAGGGCCGCAGCCCCAAGGGACTGCCCTCCTGTGGTGCCCCGGGGTGCAGAAGCGGACTGCATGCAGGGCGGTGGGACCCGCTGGGCCACGGTAGGAACCTCACATTTCCCTAAGTAGTTGGTCCCCCGGGGGCGGGCACGAGGGACTTCCAAGCCCGGAGGGATATTTTCGATAACACAGGAGCGCAAGCCAATCTGAAAGCCTCGGGGCTGCTCCACGACCTGGACTGGGCACCCTGGGCCCCACCAGGTCTTCACAGGCGTTTGTTTAGTTGTGTGCACTACGATGAGCGGTAGCCTTGAGTTTGTGCTGGCCACCCTGCCCTCGGTACACCCTTGGGTGATACTAAGTCCTCACCTGCCTCCCAAAGGCCTCGGCGCAGGAAATGCCTTTAATCTAATGTGCAGCGATTTCCCAAGTTTGATTCTTTCTAAAGGAGAGTTCTGCACTTAACTGGCTGTAAACATAATTAATAGTTATTAACATGAAAAAAAAAACCCTTTGTGGTGTTTAAAAGGATAATGGTTTCTCTCGAGTTTATACTCTACAGCTTGGAGGGAACCTTGAAATCTGAAAATACACTGATTAGATTATTAGACCTGATTATATGGTGATTTTCCCCCGTTCTCTAATGCAATTCTTCTCTATGTTCTCTTCCTTTTTCTTTCTCCCAGTCTCAATCTCACTTTAATCCAGGAGTCATTAGCAACACCCTCTGGCTACATGTTTCGCATCAGTGAAACATTGAGACATAGGTGTAATACAAACTCTGCCGCCTTGCACTGCATCTTGTAATAGCAATAAAAATCATTTTTCATCTCCAGGCGTTATTCAGTGGGAGGAAGAAACTAAGAAAACATGAATGTGAGAAGAGGAAGGAGTGGAGGAGAGAGAAATGAAAGGACAAAATGAAGGCAGAGAGGGAGAAGTAAAACATCCCCAGTTTAAAACTCCCCTTCTCCCAACTGCAGACATGTCCATTCAAGCATATTATTTTTGATGATCTCCTATCCTCTGTTTTTTGTCCCTGCTCCTCACTACCATCCCCTAGTGGGTCCCAGGACCCCTTTCTTAGCTGCCTCTTAATTTCCAGGATTTCTCAGCAGCTACCTTTCCTTTCCACAAGTCAGCTCACAGGAGTGTGAGCACACACAGGAAGCCCCAGGATCTCCATGGGCCCGGCTATCCCTCCTCAGCTGGTTGGCCTGAGGGATGCATCTTCAAGTCTTGCTAGGAACTTGCTAGTCTTATGTGGTCTCAGCAATTGTCCCTAGCCTGATGGAAAAACAACAAGCCAGCCAGAAAGCTAACCTGGCTATTTTCCTAGTGAAGCCCTGTAATTTTGACGGGGGAGGAGCACTGGTTTCTGGGAAAAAGAGTACTCGCTCCATTCCCTGACACCCTGGGGGCTCACCCTGCCAACCTAGGGAAGTGTAAAGTTTCAGGAAAGGGGCTTTATGTTAGATTTGCCTAGGTAGGGAAATACAGGGGCTTATACAATACCACTCACTCTATCTCCACCCCACAGTGCCCAGTTCAGCAACTCATTTTATGTGTAGAATTCACTGAACTCCTTTTTTTAAAAAAAAAAACGATATTATACTTATAATCAAAATCACATTCGGTAAGGTTCTATATCCCTTTCAAAACAAAGAAACCACATAAATCTCCACTTGACCACAAGAGAGATACTCCACTTTTGAAAAACCATGTTTAGTGTGGGAA
Source organism: Castor canadensis (assembly GCF_047511655.1). Taxonomy (NCBI): domain Eukaryota; kingdom Metazoa; phylum Chordata; class Mammalia; order Rodentia; family Castoridae; genus Castor; species Castor canadensis. Next base: position 33,328,089 of record NC_133404.1, on the reverse strand, counting down.
ATTAATTTTACTTATAACACCTCTCTCTGGGAGGGTACACTTTGGAAACAAACCGAAGCAAAGTTTCAGCATACCATATAAGTGATATTTTTTTGTACATTTTATAGTCCTGTGGAGGGACTTAGAAGTAAGACAAACATCTTAAGTTACCACCTGGATAAACTAAGGTGAAATGGCCAGTTGCTTCTTGGAGAGAAATGCTGTGACATTTGTCATTCTTGCCGTTGCTACTTTCACTGGCTGATAGGTGTACATGTTGAGGACTGTGTTTTATGGTTATTTTATCAGCAAGGCTGAAAATTGAGAGGAGGCGTTCCCAATGGGCTGGCGACTGGTATGGGATGCCCGACTGACCAGAACGAATGGATTTCGGTGGGAATCATAATTGCGGGGGGAATAACCTCATAGGAACCCGTCTCATAGGAGATATTTGCATTGACCACAGCTGAATGACCCAAAAGACATGGCAGCCCGAACTGGGGCCTCCTAGACACTATGTCTCATTCATTGTATCATTTTTGTGAAAGTAGCATCACAGCTTGAATTTCATGAAATGTACTTATATATGTTCTTCTCTTGCTATTTCCTTCACATTCCAATGAAGCCACCGTGAGATATGTTGGTCACTGGTAATGGTTCTTAACCTGTGGGAAGAAAGCCTGTGAATTTGAGCTTCTTTTAAGGGTCTGAAGAGGGAAAAAGTGCAGGTGACACTCAAGTCGAAGGCTCCAAGGCTCGACCGTGTAATTCCAGTTTCCGAAACGAGGTGGCGCTCCAAGGTACCGCAGCGCGCCGGGGCTTCCCCGCGTTCGCGCAGTGAGGCAGCGGCCACCGAGCCAAGTTAACGCGGAGTTACCAAAGCCTCCGCGTACGGTGCGGGAGCGCTCGGATACGCCTAGGCCGAGCGGCCCACAGGACAGGCGAAGGCCCGAGGTGTACTGCCGAGGAAGGGTAGTGGTGGCTGGAAGCGCGGCCTGGCCGAGGCTAGGGCTTCCTCTGTTACCGCTGCTCCCGGGATCTGCCGAACTCCATCTCCCGCTGGGACCCGAGTGAGCGAGGCCGACGTGCCGGCTGCGGACCCTCGGGCTTGGGGACAGGGTATAGGAGTCAGAGGACCTTTGCCTCCTCACCCATCTGCTCTGGCTCAGGGGACTTCGCTGCTTCTTCTTCTTTTCAATAAAAAGAAAAAAAGAAAGAAAATTAAAAAAAAATACTAAGAGGAAAGAAAATCTGATGCGCTTTGAGCTTTGTCTCCCAAACTAGGCAAATTTCCTGTCCTTTCCCCTTTTCTTTCCTTTCTTTTCCCTTTCTGTAATTTTCCTTTCCTTCGCTTTTTAATTTTTTCTGTTTCCCCCCATTTCTGAGAGAGAGAGAGAGAGAGAGAGAGAGAGAGAGAGAGATTATCATTAGAAAAGCCAGCATTCAACATTGAACAAATGGCAGGAAAATTGAGGAAAAACGATTTCGACTTATTGAGGGGACCTCAGTCCATGAGACTTCGTTTCCACCCCACTTCTGCTTTTCTGGATGCCTGTCCCACAAGTTCTAAGTCAAAGATGACAGGGAGGAAATTCCTCTTACTTTGCCCTCCTAATCTGCTGCCGCGGGGCTCCTTTAAAACCATTTTTGACACAATGATAGAAATAATGTAATAGTCACAACGAGCAGCATTTCCGTCTGGCGTGAATTTCCTCGTGGTTTTGCAGCCCGGTTAGGTGAACAGTAGTAACGCAGGTTCCGGGTTCTTAATATGGGTGCCTCCTTGCAATCGCTGGTTCTGCCGGAATCCCCAAACCCGTGTGCTGTCTGTCCCCTCGGCGGTGGCTTTAGGTACTAGGCCTGGACTCTTCAGGCCCCAGGGAGCTTTGCTTTGCTTTTGCGGTCCCTGGCACCCAGTAGCGGTAGTCATCAACATCGCCTCTCCTTTTAGTGGGTATTTCTGGTCACTTCACCTTCCTTCAAGTTTTGTAGCACAAATGGGTGGATTTTCGGCCCAAATTAGGAGTCTGCAGAAACTCAGAGGGTCAGGTCATTAGGAATGTTAACGCAGCGACCAAAAAATTATAAACATGATCTAACAGTCTCTTTCAATTCATTTCTTCAAGTATTTATTTGAGCTAAGTGATGAAAAGTGACAGTCGTGAAATAGACAGCTTTTAAAAGTAATGAAGTCAGATGAGGCTGTAACCTGTCGATTGCTATAAATCAACTTTGAAAAAGACGAATGAACAATGTTATTTGGGCACCTAACCGCCAACACTTGCTAGCTCTGAGTTCCGCCTGCCAGAGTCATAGAGGTGACTGGTCTCAGGGAGACACTGTGTCTGGAGCGTGACCCTCAGGCGACCAGGAGAACCTGGAATCCCAAAGGTGACATTATGGTTGTGTATGGAGCCTCGTATTTCCATCTAGATGTTGGTTGCTAGTTTGGGCCACTACAGTAATGTGTCCAGGCAGGTGATCTCTTAGCACATTTGGGAATCCAGAGGGCCCACCACTCAGGGGACTGAATGCCACACTATCGCTGCCACACAGCCTATCCAATAAGGGCCAAGTCCTGCAGGACTCCAGGAATCTTACCCCCTGAAAATGGTGGGGGTGGCACAGGGGAGAGAAATGAGCAGACTAAGTTTCCCCGGGGAATCTAAGAGGAAGCTTGGGGTTCCTCCTGACATTGGCCGGCCTTCACCTTGGGATAGGGCTGAAATTTTGGGAGGGTGATGAAGGGTCAGGATTCCGCACCTGCCCCAGTCAAGGGTCTAAAAATCACTTCCGGAAAAGGTGAACTGATAATGTTGTTTTAAAGTTAACTTTATAAGAGCTGTTTGGGAGTTCAGCTCTCCACAACTCCACTTTCAGCCAAAGCAAGACTTGGGAGAAGGGAGGCCCTCTTCCTATTGACTTCTACCCTCCCCACCCATCCCACCCCCCAACTTTGGACATGGAATGTCCTGAATTCAGTCTTAAGCTAGGGAGCCTGTTAGAGCACCGGGCCCTTGGAATCTTCTAGCCTTTTCTCCCAACACTTTTCCCAGTTGGGGGGGGGGTTGGAGAGGACATAGAAAGCACCCTCCCCAATTGCCTCTTAGAGAAATACTAGCAACCTGAAACTTCCTCACAAAGGGGGAGCCTGCTCGAGCGCCAGCAACAGGTCTGGCTGCGCCTTTACTACCGAATCCTCCAAACTTGTCTTCTCCATCCTCGTTTCTGGGGTCCAGAGGGAGGATATTGGATTCCTCCTCGCCCCTTCTCTCCCTTGACCACCCAGAACTACCCACGGAAGTTGGAGACCGGGCTAGATGTCGAATAAACTCCGAGCAAGTGGCTCTAGAAATGGTCTTTGGCTCATACTAGCCCAGCCCGCTGGGCTGGAAGCTAGCACCCAGAGGACCCCCTCTAAAAGATAAAGCTCTGGGGAGAAAAGTGGAGGGAACCACGCCCATCCCAAAGACGCTCTCCAGGGACTCCCCAGCCAGTTGAGTTTTCGGCTCCATTCGTCTCCTAGCCAGAAAAGTCCCTCTTCGTCCGCGCCTCCAGCCTGGGGGCGGGATGCGGACCTCCTGCTGTCACTTCAGGTCCGATTTCCATTCTTTGGGGACACGGGCCGCGGGAAAGGAAGAGCCTACGCCACCACAGGAGCCGACAGCTCCATATGCGCCCAGTCCGCCCTCTGTGTCAGGTGGGGTTGGAGCCCACCGGCCTCAACAGTCCGCAGTGGACAGCTGCTGGGCACTGGCCCGGTTGGACCCAGGACACCAGCTCCCCAGGTTGTGGCCAGAGGGGCAGAGGGAGCCTCCTGGATGGGTCGAGGTTGTTGGTGGTATGGGGTTGGCAACTTTCATTTTCTGGCCGGGAGGAAGGAAACTCATTCGGGGGTCGGGCTGAGACTCCTCCTCCACTCCTCCCCGAGGCAGCCGGGGCTTGACTAGCTACGCGCCTCCGCCCGCCCGAGCGTTTCCATAAATCAGGCCGCTGGCAGGCTGCTAATTAGCTCCGGCCGAAAAGAATGAGAGCTTGGTAGCACACGGTGGGTTGGGGGGTGGGGGCTCAGTAGGTGGGAGATCAGAATTTCCCCTAGAACATCGGGATATTCCTTAGGGCATCTCAGCCACCTCCGCCCAGGCCACCGCAGATCACCTCCGTCCAGCAATGGCCTCCTAACTGGGGCCTCCAGATCACAAGCCTCCCGCACCGTATGCACCCTAGCGTGAGACCTGGCCCGCCCACCCACGCCGAGGCCCACTCTTCCACTCCAGGCGCCAGCCTAGCGTTAATTAACTTCCCATCACCCCGAGCAGAATCCGAAGACTTTCAAAACTCATTCCCAACGTTTCCTACTCATGCTTGAAACCTGCGCTTGGACAAGAGGCAAAAAAAGAGGAGAGTTGTTACCCCAGGATTTGGGGAAAGTAGGACTTCCCCAATGATTGTGTGGATCGAGGATGCTGTAACCCTATCTCTCCTCCCCTAGGAAAAGGCAAGCCGGTCAATCAGGATTAGAAATAACAGTAAAGATGGATTATTGATTTCCATGTAAATTGCAGAGAACTCAGCGAGTGAGAGCGACTTCTGTTTATTTTCTCTTTTCCTCCCCCACCCTTCTTCTAGCCCGCGGGGCTCAGTGCCCCTCCCAACCCTTCCCGCCCTCCGCCGGGAAGAGACTCTGAGATGACATCACCGCGGAGACCCGCGGCCTCCTCGCCCCCAGCCCCAGGACCTCAGAGCGGAGATTGACAGGTGTCTCTCGCAAGGACAATGCCTTCCAGGTGTCACCGTCACAGTCCCATCCCTCCTAAGCCGCCCTCTTGGCCCCTTTTCCTTCCAACACTCCCCCCCCCGCCCCCCCCCCCCACTTTTCTCCTCTGGGGGAAGCTCGCTCATACCCCGCCCTCCAAACTCGGAGCTCTACGCTTCTGGGCATTGGGCCTCGGGGCCAGAGATGCAGGCAGGGAGTCGGCACTGGGGGCAGTGGTGGCGGGGACTCCGCCTGTGTCTGCCACGAGGTCGCTCCGAAATGCCAAAAGCTCCGGTGAGAGTTCAGGCGGAGGAGCTCGGGAATAGGCAAAGAGGGAACACGCGTGTATTTTAAAGGGACCAGGTCCCTGGACGTTCCTGTCCCTGTCTCTGCTCTCTATCCCTCTTCCCAGCCCTCCACACACACACATAATATAACAGACGCGCAGATAATCCTGCCATCTGGCAAATCCCAAATTTGGCGACCAAGCTCGGAAAGCAACAGCGAAGTCTAATCCCGGGAGTAGGTGACTGGTCCTGCCCGACTCCCCAGAGCTGGGGCAAGGGTGATGTGCTCCGTCCGCATGTGCCCCTACCTCTGTAGGATTCCTGCCCTCACCCGATAGTTTGTGGGTGTTCTCCCTCTTACACTCCTCCCCACTCCGAGTAGCCATTCTAGAGGTCCAGAATAGGGAAGGTGTAATTGTGGGGCATCCACCCCATTTTCCACCAGTACAGCATCAATGAGCTAAAACCCAAATTCGGCTTCATTATGTACAACCAAATGTAATTTATAGCTGGGCGGCCTGTCGGCGGCGATTTAGATCATTTGGTGATAAGGATCACACTTATTAGATTTCTTCAAAGCCGATGGGGGTTTTCTATCCCTTTTTTAAAGGAGGGCATTTGTGCTAAATTGTCCAGTGCTGGTGTGATAACTGTCAAAAGTTTGACATCAAAGGAGCTAATATTATTCAGTTACCAGAGAAGCTGTCTGTCTAAATAAGAATATCTTAATTACTGCATCACAAAGGTAGAAAAGGGGTCGAATCTGAAAAGGGGAGAAGTATTCAGCCGCTCCTTTTGAAGCGCTATCTATATTAGACCCATGCTCGCTCTTAATCAGGCCTAGTCCGATTTCCTTTCCTCTCTCTGTCGGTCCTCTGAACTTTATAACTATATGTAAACACGTTGTCTGAGGGGACATAATCTTCTCGGGTTCTTATTAGAAGAAATTTCCATCTTCACCCGTTCTAGATTAGGCAGTGGAGTCCGCTCCTTCAATGAAGGGACTAAGGTTTCGTGGACAATAATGTGGCAATTGTTGATGGTTTGTGACCCATAAAATGTGGAGGTGACTGTTCTGGTTTTGGTATGTAATTATGCAAAACACTTTCCATAAAGACTTGCCATTCGATCTAATGGCAGTCCCTGCGGTCTATTTCAAAAAGGGAGGGTCTATGTACAGAGAGAGAAAAGTAACATTTGTTTTAACACAGGTTTTTACGGGGGGGGGGGTGGTGGATGTATAAATACAAACACATCCTACCGCTGCCCAATGTATTTTTCCAGTCAAATTAAAATAATTACGAGGGGGTTTAATAAGTTAATCACGGCAACACGAACCATCCAAACACGTTGGGGGAAGGGGGTCATTCATTCTACCTCCGGACTTGGGACCCGTACTTGAGAGTGGCGACTCACCTCTGGGATCAGCAGGAGAGGTGTAAGGTCTCAGTCCCAACTAAGTACGCCTGAGTGAATCACTGGGCTCTAAAGAAGAAGTCTAGGGCTGAGATTGGGGGAGGGGTGGGCAACTTCTCTACCCCAGTGCCTTGTGGGTGAAATATTTGGCAGAGGACATTTTTACAAAACAGCCAAGAAGTGTTCCACATCCCATTTCTTTCTAGTGTATTCAAACCCCCATGAATTCCAGGGCAAGAATAGATGTCAGACTTATGTCTGTGGAAAATCTAAACCAGTCCCCACGCTCAGAGACACCAGTGGCAGGCAAGGAATGCTTGGAGCAACTACAGCTGCTCCTAGCACCTGCGCAGACAACCTGAGATTTGGTTTGGATTTTAATAATAATAATAATAATAACAATATCTAAAAGGCCTGAAGGATGGGAGGTTCATCACAGGTCCACAGCCAGCATGGGCTCCTGACTAAAAGGCAAGTGTTTTACTGGTACCCCACTGACCCTCACTCACCCCACCTATAGACGTGCCCCCCACACCTAGATGTGCTATGTGTTGAGCTGTGTGTCCTTGCTGCCCGCTTCACTGAGATGTTGCTGTGTGAGACTCCCAGATGTCAGCGACAGGAGATTTTTCAAGGGGGAAATGATGATTAAAAGAGAATCATCTAAATATCAAAGTGACACATGGGGAGACCTGGAAAAATATTTAAGCTAATGAAAAGCAAATAAAGAAGCAGGCACTTAGGCTGGGAAATTAAATATTATGTTTAAGATGGTGCTTTTGTGCAGGCTTGAAGATTTTCGATTCATGTACACATAATAAACACTCAGGTTTGTCATCTGGAGGTGCAAATCTGAAAGATATTCCAACAAATGAAGTGCTGGCAGAGAGAGGAATAAAGAGATCGGTGCCTGTCAGGGGTCAGGCAGCCTGAGATTGCTTCTAGAGATCTTTTGAAAATTTCACACGATTGAAGGCTTAGGGGCTTCACTGCGTTCGCATTTCAAACTCAGATCAGTGGGATCACAATCAAAAATAGAGGTCTGAAAAATTTTGATGCAAAGATGGCCACAGGCTGCAGGGCTTCTCTCACTAGCTTGCTCTCTCTTTTTTTCTTTCCTAGACAGATACCCTGACATGGCTGTGATCCTGTGGATGACAGAGTTGTCAGAAAAGAAAGAGAAAATTGCATCTTGTCTCGTAACTTCCTTTCAGTCAAAAGGAATTTAGTGTCTTATTTCCAATAAAGGAAGGGGGGGAGATCTTTCATTTCTAACCATCATAGTAAGCTCAAAAGAGTTTGGGATTTCCTAATTAATGATCTACTCCTAGACTCTTAAGTTTGACGCTTCTCTATCCATATTTGGATGATTTCTTATTCATTTTATACTCTGGTATTATCTTGAAAATTCATCCTACAATTTCTCACCACTGTCAATTATTGCATATTCAGGAGTATAAACATGATTACATGAGCAAACTTCAGTATATGTGTCTGTGTGTGTGTGTATGCATACATACATACATACATACATACATACATACAACTTTAAACCTCCAAACTTGAGATTGGCCTGTCTGTCTTATATTTTGTGGAGTAAATGCTCACTCATAATTTGACCCCCTCCCCAAGATGTCTTGAAAAAAACAATCGTTTCTGTGATTGATCCACCAGTGTATGTGTGTGGGGGGCACGAAGAGGGGATTTTCTGAGATAGAACAAACTAAAACTCTAAAATGGGACCAGAATCAAAGAGGCAAAAGAGTTGGCTAGACAGCCAGTGGGACCTACTAGATAACAAGAAGTAATAGCAAATAAGCAGTGAATCATTTAAAAAAAAGCTACATTTAGTTTGACAAACTTTAGGAAAAACAGGGGAAAGGGACTGATTTAGCATCATTTTGCCAGTTTTATTTTTTCCTTGATTATCTTAGACAAGTGAGCAAGGTATTTTTATGAATAATCTGAATTATACTTGAGTTTCATTAACTCTAAACCCAAGATGAGCCAATATTTGATTTTGGAGAACTTCCCTTAAGTGCACATATCGGGATACCACTGTTGAGGAGCCCCCTCCCCGCAATCAGGGAAGAGAAAACCTGTATAAAAAAAGTTTCCTATTTTCTGAATGTGTGTTGTTTCACAGGTGGGAAGGAAAAAAGTGTAAGAGTTACTCTGACTGGTTTTATCAGTTCAAATCTTGGAAAACGCTAGCGTCTGTAGTCCCCAGGAATCCTCTGCGGACACTCCAGACTTGAGGCACACAGACAGCACCTCGCAGGCCGCCTGGTCATGGCCGTGATGGCTGGACAGGCACCCGATGCCGCAGCTTGCCAGTGCCAGGCTTAGGAGGAGAACTTGGCTGCTGGCTCAGGTTTTGGTGACTAAATGAGGGTGGAGAGGAGTAGAGTGTGAGTGTCTTTCAAGTTCACATCCAAAGCCCTTCTAGACACCCAACTTGCCAATTCTGGCCAGAGAACTTCTCACCCTGGAAGTTTTGGAGACAAGGGTCGATGTCTGCTGGGCTGTCGCCACACGCAAATCTACTTCTCCAAATATTTCTTTCCAGGTTCACAGTGAAGGAATAGAGAACAGTTCTAACTTTAAAACACTTGAGCAGACAGAGACGCAAATGAGGGGAACCTTCGCTTCTGAGAAGGACCACCTACAGGGCTCTCAATTTCTCTCCTTCTGTCTCCCACGAAGGATCGAGGTACCCGACTGGGCTTTAAAAGTGGGGTTTTGTGCAGTGAATACTATGGGACCAGTCATGGTAACCAGTAATAATAGTGCTCAGAAAAAGGGCAGGCTGGATGAGCGCTTGGAAGCGGGGAGAAGTAAGAAGGTACACTAGGCTGAATGGGGACTGTGCCGCCTCCGAGCAGAAGCGACCTGGCTCCAATAGGGAGGCCGCACCGGGTTTCTGCTGATCAACGCCACCGCTGGCTGGCGTAGCGCCCGGGATCTCTCCAGAATCAGGCCGGAGAGAGATTCAAGTCTCCTCTGCTGGAATGTGGGAGGTCTTGGGGCAGGGGCAATTTCTTTTGCAGAATTCCGAGCTGGCGGGAGCCTCAGTTTAAAAAAAAAAAAAAGCCTCAAAGAAGAGGTCTAGAGGACAGTCTGTCCACAAAGCCGGGGTTTTCTCCGGATGAGAGGTGAGGTCCACGCAACTTGGGTCCAGCTAGGGACTGGCGCAGGATGTCTCTTGGCAACTTCTTAGCCAGGGGCGGGGAGGAAGGCGGCGACCCCAGATCACAGGCTGCAGGCGACCGCCGGTGATAGTTACAGATCTTCCCTTCTTACCATCATCAGCCCTGGGAGCCAAGCACACGCGAGTAACCTTTTTCTCACTGTCCCATTCTCTCCTTACCAAAAAACAAAACAACAACAAAAAAAAAAAGCAAAAAAAAAAAAAAAAGTCAGAACTCAGCAGAGGATCGCATACAGGAGGTGAGAAGTTTGTCCCAGTTGGAGATGAAAAGGCGCTTTTAGATTTTAAAGCAAACAAAGCCTGTGGTCGCGCACCGGCTAGAGGTCCCCGGTGCCTCTGGGACGCAGCGGGCCAGGAACGCAGCATAGCGCTCAAGGCAAATCAGGGGCCAAACCCCAGGCTTGGCCTCCTCACGCTTCTGTCTGGTGACTCGGAATCGGGAGGCCGCAAGTGCTCACCCCGCTCTTCATAAGCTGACTGCGGGAGGGCGAGGCGCAACCAGTAGCCCGAAAGGCGCAAGTGGAGAACTACGGGCGGCTGAGGCTGTACAGCGGCTGCATCCCAACCGCTGCTTTCTCCTGGAGTCAACCCCTAAAAGCATTCGGGGACCTAGCTGAGTGCTGGGTGAGAAGCGACCTCCTAAAGCATCTTCCAGCTCCATCATCCCTACCGCGCCGTTTTCCAGCGCTGATAAACCTCCTTCCACTGCAGGGAGTGGTCTGTCCCGTAAAACAGGAAGAACGTTCGAGGACACCCCTGTGGTCATCTTGACCTTTCTAAAATGTTGCTTAAAAATATAATGAACCTCAAAACTTCAGAGACTTTTCTTCTCATTTTGCTATGACACCCACTAAATAAAATCCTCTTTCAAGCTATCTTCACTCTAACTTCAAAGAAGCGAATGTTAATTTTATCTTTTATTTAAATGATTGCCAAGGCTGACTTGTGAGCGGATCTCCTCCTTCCCCCACCTCTCCCTCCGATTTTAACCTACTCAGTTGTCTCTAGAAAGTGAGCAGCTCCCCTCCCCTACACTTTCTTCATTATAGTTGGTATTAACTTCTTGGATACTATTTAAAGTGTAGCATGAAATGCATGACATGACTCGCGGGTTTGGTGTGTCAATTACCTCCAATGGTCTCGGAGTGTATACTCATCAGTAGCAAACCTGAACTTTCCTCGGATGTCTGCAGGGCATGCATCTGGGATTTAGTGGGTCGGCTTCTTGGTAGGACTCTCTCTACTAAGTGCAAAAGTGGACAGTTGGGAGATAGGTACAGCCAGATGATCACAACCTCAGGCAACTTTGCCACTAGGGAATAGGGCTCTGTTCTTTGGAGTGGCAAGGAAGGAAATGCAAGAAATTTTAGACAAACTTTTTGATGCCACATTCACTTTTTCGGATCTCTTGCCAATTTCTCAGTGTGTTTCTGTCCAGATAGACTAAGCTCTTTGGAGTTAATTAACCTGTGGTCTGATATAGAGTGAAGAAAAGACACAAAGGGAGGAATCAGAAGGAGGGCAGAAAATAAAAGTAACTTGCTTCTACTGGGATTCCTTTACACCGGTTGGTCACAGTTAGTTACTGACTTTCCAGCTGCGAGGAAGTTGTGCTCCATTTACTGTAATTGAATTGCTGTTATAACACCTTTCAGGGACACAGCAATGAGTTTCAAAAAATGTTGCGTTTGAGGCCTGAGGCTGCCTATACTCCTGCTGGCACCGCCAGCCACCCACCAGGCAGAGTTGTCCCATGAGGATGGGGACATCTCTTGGCAAATCCCAGGCAGCACCCAAGAATCCTGGTCCCAGGACAGTTCATGCTGGACAGTGGGCATCCCAGCCTTGCTGATCCTCTAAGGATGCTGGAAACTCTGAATGGGCCATAATCTAAAATTAATCCTGAATAAGTGCCGGGAGTAGGATCTGGAACTGCAGAGACAGGGAAAAATAATTATTTTGGTAGGGGCTAAACTCTGTACCCAGAAGGTCTTTGCCTTTACTTTTCCATTTGATTGAGCTCTTTGGAGCTGCCTGCTGCTTCAAGGGTTAGTGTAGAGCATGGTCCTGTCCTCCCCTTGCCCTGCAGTCTTGGTGCCCCTTTGGAAATCTATACTCTCCCTGAGGAAATAAAGTTTTCTGCTGCATGGATAGGAGCCAGCAGTTGAGCTCCCCACTGAGATTCTAACATGGTTCTCCTCTTTCCTGCTCACCAGATCTACCTTCTAGCCTCAGGTTTTCACTTCCTGAGCCGGGGAGCCACCAGAGTTTTGGGAGCCACCAGAGTCTGCCACCTTCCTCCCAGTCCTAGACCCTGGTCTCTTTTCTCAGTCTGTAGCATCTTTTCTAACTTTTCCCACCCTTCCTCATTTATTCCTTACTCCCCCCCCCAGCAGTGTCCATGCTTTGACACAAGGGACAAATCCCTTTTTTTGTTTTTCCATTTCTTACTCACTGACTGCTCCTACATGTTTTCCACAGAGTTTTCTAGGCACAAAGCACAATTTAGACTGTGCGCTTTTTAGACATTAGCCCCTAATGTGGCCTCATCATCTTCCTGTTTTTAGCTTTGCCTTTGGCATGATGGTCAGGAGAGCAGCAGGTTGCAAAAAGTGGCTGCATGTGTTTGTGTGTGTGTGTGTGTGTGTGTGTGTGAGAGAGAGAGAGAGAGAGAGAGAGAGAGAGAGAGAGAGAGAGAGAGAGATTTCTTTACCCTACTGCTCCAATAGGAACCCTGTGTCTGGCTTAAAGAGTTTCCTAGGAAAAGCAAGGACTGGAGCCTGGAGTGTGCTTCACTGTCTCTCTGAGGGTGTCCAGAGTGTGGGTAGGACTAGCAAACTAAGCCACAAGGGGACAAACATACCTGATCAGCTTCAGTCAGCAGGTCAGACCAAGGCTGAGACTTTTTCACCCTCCAAGACCCCAGGTGTCCGTGTCTGGCTAGGTGTGGCATAGAAATAAGTGTGTCCCAGTAGTCCTTTTTGCGGGGAGGGAATTGGTGCTATCACCAGAGGGTACAACAGGGGAGAAGAAACATGCATGGGCTGAGCGATGAAAGCAATACTAGTGCGGCAAGTTCAGGAAAGCGATTGCATTCATCACACTCCAATACTTCTTCATTAGATCTGCTCTTTTCTGGGAAAGGTTTGGCTTTATTTGGGGCTTACTAGACACAAGGTCTTCAGAATCAAAAAGCCCATTGCTCCTGAAGGCATCTAGCAACGTGAGGGCGTGCTCTTTAGGCCTGAGAGCAGGGGCATATGCTGCACTCTCCCTCAGCTGCCTACATTTACTTTTCTTTCCTGGCCTGGAGATAGGGGCGGGGAGTGGGGAATTCTCTGTCTCTTGGGACTCCTGAGGAGGAAAAGCTGTTTGAGGTGGGATTGAGGAGGGCTTTGACTTTGATGAGGCGACCTGGGGTTGTGGTGGGGGTGGATTGCTTTGCTAAGAACAGGAAAACAAAACAAAACGGGTGTCTACTCCTCTGGACCTAGTTTTCTCTGCAGAGACGCGCCTCTTGGCATCCTCAAGACCTGACAGGCCGGCGCCTGCCTCTCTTTGCTTCGTAGTGAGTGCTGGGAGGCACCAGAGGGAGAAAGGGCTTCAGAGCTTGTTAAGGAGCACAGGGCAAAACCTCCTTCTGCTTGCCCTGGGTCAATAGCAAGGCGGGTCTGGCAGATCGAAGACTCCCTGCGCAATGCACAGCAGCCAAGCCTAGGCTTCAGGACCAGGCTCTTGCCTCACGGTGCGGCTACATCTCTGCTCCCCAAGTCCTGATGGAATCTATACTTGCAGTTTTCACTTTCCCAGTTCTACACTTTGTTCTGCAGCGATCTTCGCCGTGTATTCACCTTTGCGAACAAAGTTGATTGCTGACAGCTACAAAAATTCCTTTGGAAAAAAAGACAGAGAAAAACAGAAACAAGAAGTGCTGACTTGATGCACATGCCTGGCTGCAGCTAAGCCTCTAACCTGCGTTCTGTCTTTACTGTCCACACCACACTCCCACGACATAAATACTACTCCTGTCTCTTTTTTGCTGCTGGGGAAATTGAAGCTCAGGGAGGTAAGAAGCCCTAACAAATTTAACCAGTTAGAAGCAAAGTAGGCCTCAATGGAAACAGGTGGTCTCTTTCAGCAGCAGCTAGCTCTGGTTCCAGACTAGATTCAGGAGAGAATTAGGTTCACTTGCAGCGGTAAGGTAACTGAAACATCACACTGGGGACCAAACAGTAGAACAGTACCCACTCCTGGGGAGCTGTCCTAGCCTGCAAGGAGACAGCCAGCTATTTCCTTACCATCATCAGCACCTTTACTGCTCAGCTGGGAGGCAGTAGACAGGTGGGCCAGGACTTACTCCATGGTGCTGTCTGCTGTTCCCAGGACTGGTCAGTGTGCTGTGTCTTCCCTCTTTTAGGGATGAACTAGGGGTCCTAGCTGTTCTCTTGGACCCTGCTCAAGAAGTGCAGGATAATTATTACTTGTAAGAGTCCATTGGAACACTCATACTTCTAAGAAGAGAAGAGAGAAGAATAAAAACCATGGTGCATCTCTAGTAGGAATTATTCGTGGCAGATGAAGGCAGGTGAGAAAATGGCAAGCAGTGATTTTCAATATCAAAACAAATAATCACCTTCCAAATACTCCAACATGCTTCCAGTTGTGATGGGGAGAGACCCTGACCTAGACGCACAGGAGAATTTTCCTTGTTCCTTTGGAATTATTTATAATTCCAAATTACACATGGAGCACCATCAAAATGTTCTCAGAGCAGACCCTGTCAGTCATTGTTAATGGAGAATCAATGGCAAAGGGTACATCTTCCCACTTTTCCTTTTAATCAACTTCTATTCTCTTTCTCCAGTAGTTTTGAGAGGCATTAATTACTTTTAAACTGATTTTGTTTATCAGTTAGGGAAGCAGATGTCTTGAGGGTAACTGTAGCAGATTTCTGTAAGTAACAATGACAGAAAACCATTAATTATCCCATCAAATTGGTGTGAATACTTTTGGACCTAACTTTTTGTCTTCTCCTTGTTTTGGTTTTTCTCTTTTCAACTTTTTCCATGAGTGTGGTTTCTTACACTAAGGAGGTCCATATTCAGTGAATTTAAGAAAATATTCTTAAACACACACACACACACACACATCTCACATAACAGAGGCTATGGTTGTCCTGACATTAGTGATGTAGACCAAAGCAAAGCAATTGGAAGCAATAGGACAGTGTAAGGATACTTTCTGCTGTATGCTATTACTTCTAAGATAAGGTCCTGTCAGACTGGAGGTGTGGTCCATATAGGAGAGGTCCTGCAAGCCAAGGCTCTGAGTTCAAACCCCAGTACTGACCCGTGGTGTTGTTTGTTAGTTCTTCTCTGAAGAACATCTTAGCTCTGTGATCCAGGTACCTTCCTACCTTATCTATTTGTCATTTTTAAAACAACTTTTGCAGTAGCATGTGATGAAATGAGTTGTATTATCTCCATTTTATACATGTAGGCACAGTGGTGTTAAGTAAATGTCTAAGGTGATACATAGCTAGGCAGAGGCAAAGACAAGGTTTGGAAGAAGGCCATGGGATCACAAAGTTTCTGCATATAAAGTCAGTATCACAATATTTTCCACTTTGATCAAGTTGAGTGGAAACTTATTTATGGAAACATTTTTTGTTATATATATATATTTGTGGAGATGAGTTTTTTGTGGAGATATGGGGAATGTGAAGATAGCTGTGTTCTTTCCCCCAGTTGCCTCAATTTTCCACTCCATGTTCAAAATTTCCACTTTTTTAAGGGATCTGAATGGGTTTCTCACCTTAGTTGTAATACCATCTGCATAGGTCTTTACAAACATTCAGAAGGTTGCCTGTAATTATTTCCTGCTTCATTATCTGCTTAGGGTTATTTTTTCCTCAGTGAGAATGGTCTTTTCTTGTTCTTCATGGGCAGAGTGCTATAGTACTTAGGGTCCATGCTGGGAAAGGATGTTTGGTGAACACAACTTGCAGAAATATCAAAATATTAGGGAATATCTGGGAAGCCAGGTCAAGGTTCTACCATGGCCCACTGATGTATATTAAAATTTCATACCATGATTTACCAAGTTAGGATAGCTCCAACTTTCTCTGCTTATCCTCTTCATCTGGCCAGTGGGGACACTGGAAGCAAACTGAAAGTGCATATTCAACCAAATAAAAGGGAAAAACCAAAGCAAATCAGTGATTCAGAATCAAATTTGGTGGCTGGATACAAGCTAAAGTTACATTTCCATGAAGCTAAGCATTTAATAGTTCTAAGGTTCTAACGAAAGAAAAATCAGTGCACCTAGTTATCATCTTATTGATTCAAAATGATACCCTAAGAGACAGTATTGGAATCTTTAACTTGCAGGAAAGAGCTCCCCTGTGTGTTATTCATCTGACTGAACATAGTCTGCATCAGCCTGAACTAGAAGAATATTAACAGTCAAGATCCTATTTTGAATTTAGAGCTTTCTAAGCTGGGAAATGTATAATCAGATGTGTGAAGGAGGCAGGATAATTTAGATTGTGATTGGGACTGTGCATGTGAGTGGGCAGTTTGGAGAATGCAGGAATCTAGCAGAACAGGGATGAGTAGTCATTTTATATCTATTCACAGAAGCATTCTCATTTGTGCATTTGTTTAATATCTACTTACTACATTAGTAGTAGGTATCCAGTATGGCACAAGGCACCTGTGAATACAAAATTAATGCCACACTCCTTGCCTTCAAAGTTGTTAGGGTAGTGAGGAGAGGCAAGAAAGCATGACATTATAACACACTTTGATCACTGATATTGAGAGCTTTGGAAAATTGAAAATGAGAACAATTCTTTCTGCTACAGATGAGACTTCATGGTAGAGGGACTTTTTGCATGGAACTCATAAGATGTGTGTGGTAGGGGCAGAATAAGGGTAAAGACGAGAGAGAGAGAGAGAGAGAGAGAGAGAGAGAGAGAGAGAGAGAGAAAGAGAGAGAGAGAGAGAAGAATTCCACTTGTAGGAAGCACAGACCAGAGGTGAGGAGGTCAGTCTATGTTCTTATTCCTCTGTGGGACAATCAAGATCATTTCTTTGGATTATTGGGATTTGGTAAAGAGGCTGTTGTTTCCTGCAAAGTTTTTGATTACAGTGTGTCATCTCCTCTGTCATTTTCAGAGGGGAGAGGAGTTAAAATGTTTTCCATGGAGTTGGAGGTTTGGTATTTTTTTGTAGTCAGATTTAGATTGGATAAATTCAGTACCTTGTGTCTTGGGCATTTACCTGCAGATTTAAGGCAGAAAGGACACCAAAAAAGTCAATAAGTTTGTGAAAACACCAGAGGAGATTTGTACATATAGAGCTATGGCCCAAAATATTCCTGCCAGCATGTATTGCTAACTTTGCATGTATGCCAAAAGTATTGTCACCTTTGGCTTCCTCTTTGGTGCTTGTGTCTCCACCAGAACAGATGAAACACACTGTTTTGGTTTGTTCTCAATGGGTCTCTTTCTCCCTCGGGGCTGGAAGCTTCTTGGGGGCTAAAAGTCTGGCTGATTCACTTATGTTCCCAGATCCTGGCACTGTGCCAGGCTCATAATTAAATCTAAGTACATTCTGAGTGAGTGAATGAATGATACAAGTTTAAGAATATAGGTTTTTAATTTGTGTTAATGATGGCTGGAACATCTGAATATCTTTTTATGTTTGTCATTTGCAGGTTTTAATTATGATTGCATAGAGTAGAAATTGTCAAATGGTTCTTATTTATGGTGGGACCAACCTGGTGGAGCAAAAGAGCCTGAGGAGTACTGATATAAAACTGTGCACTTGGCCTTGATCTTGGAGACACTTCCCATGAGCTAAAATGTTAAAATGACTGACTGAGAAGGTTCAAATTAATGATTTGCTGTTTTATTCCCTGCTTAGTTTGATGATAAGGCTAAACAATGATCCTTTCACTGGCCTTTCTACCATTCAGAGCCATGGTAAAATCTCACAGGACTAAACCTTCATTTTATATGTTTTTGATGTATATATGCCATTTCATGTATAGTCTGAGCATTTGTTAAGATACTTAGTTATAGGCTAGGCAGAGTAGCTTACCCATGTAATCCTAGCTACCTAGAAGGTGGAGATTAGGAAAATCAAGGTTCGAGGCCAGTCTGGGAAAAAAAGGTATTGAGACTTCATCTCAGCAAACAAGCTGGGCATGGGGTAACTGCTTGGGTAGGAAGAGCACAGTCCAAGGTTACCCCCTGACAAAAAAAAACCCATGTGACCTTATCCAAAAAATAACTAAAGTAGAAAGGGCTGGGAACATGGCTCAAGAATGCCAGCTTAGAAAGCCTGAGGTCCTGAGTTCAAACCCCAGTACTGCCCCCCTCAAAAAACCCCTTTCTTAGTTGGACTAAGGAGTGGGTGAAGAAGACAATATCTTCTTTATGCCATGATGTCCATTATAACTTTTGGTTAATCTGGGAATGGCAATATCCTGGATTCTTAAAAGTGAGAGTCCCAGGGAAAGCACAAGACCCATGCAGACAAAGGGATTCATCGATGAAGTTTTAACACTTTTTTTACATCACTACTCTGTAGTAACATTTTCCAACAGGCACCAATTACATCTTGGAAACAAGTATGAAGAAAACATAATGAGCTCCCTCTGAATTCTACCTTATGTTTTAGTCACGATACTGGCTCCCTGGCTTGGAGTAATTTCAAATACCCACTGCCTCAGTAGCAAGACGTCTTCTCATTCTTCTTTTCTAAATCCATTCTTCCTTAAAAAAATCCCTCCTACTATCTTATTTCTCATGTGAAATTTCTCTTTTAAGAATTCAAATTGCAAAGGAATTCATAGACAAAATAGAATATATTTTTAAACATTACATTTACTGGTGTTCACGGTTCTAGGGAGCAGTCAAAACTTCCAGTAAAGAAGTGTATAGCTTTTGTTTGCTTTGAGCTGAAAAGGTCATGTTAGCTTTAATAATCATCTTGAAGTTGTTGGTATCCAGACAACTGAGGAACTGTACAAATATCTAGCCCCTGACACATGACTCAAAGACAGGCAAAAGATTGAAAGCTATGGACCTCTGTTGGCAAGGACAAGATCAAACGCTCTTATTAACAATATTGAAATATGATTCTAGAGAGCCTATTTAGATGAAATTGGATGACACAAGTGCCAAACACAGGAAATCAAGCTTTAGATCCCTTGTCCACTCATCTGCATTCTGGTGGCTATGTGCAGAGTGTACAACATGGATCAACTTATTTTTATGATTCTAATATGAACCTGCTGTAGTTTGTATCTTGGATGCCTTCAAAAGGCTTATGTGATAAAAACTTGGTCACCAAGGTGGTGCTATTTGAGTGGTGGAAGCTTTAAAAGGTGAGGCTTAGTGGGAAATCTTAGGTCATTGAGATTACGCCTTTGCGTGGGAGTGTCAGGCCCCAGGTCCTTTTTGGCCCTCTTTTCCTTTCAGGCATGAGATTTTGCTTCAACACATGCTCCCACCATGATGTACTATCTTGCTACAGGCCCAAAGCAACTGGCCCAACCTGTCACAGGCTGGAACATCCAAAACTGTGAGCCAAAATAATCCTTCTTTCTTTATAAATTATTTTTTATAGTGATAGAAAGCTGAGGAACACAGAAGTCAATACAGTTCATTGTATCACCTTGGAGAATTATGTTTATGCCTACACCAGGGATTCTAAATAATTATGACAACAAATGTGTCAATTTAATATTCTCAATGTAAACATTCTTAATAAATAATAAGGAAGATCTATGACTTAATAATTACAAATAATATTCTCCAACCCATGCTTATATCTAATAGATGCAAAAATGGTAGGAAAATGTAACATCCATTAATAGAAGAATATAAATTTTAAGTATCTAAATGTTTCAGACTTTCCATCTAAACAATGGTACACAGTTCCTCCTTTGGAATCATAGTTTTGGCCTTGTATGCATAGATCCAATCTCTCTCTCTCTCTCTTTTATCCAAAGACAAAACAATGAAAGTGCTGGTACTAATTCCTTCTCTTGCTGAGAAAGGTAAAGCTGAGAACAAATAGTTAATATTTACTTGTCAAGAAAGCAAACATTTCAGGGCAGTGAGCTATTATCTTGGCATAAATCTGAAATTGAAAAAATATAGAAATAGAATGAGTTATAGAAATAAGATTTTCTTGTATTTACTCAGTTTGGGGAAGAGGGACTAGGAAAGATAAAGTCTATCCCCAAGTTGGACTATCTAGAGAAGGTAACACATGAAGGGACAATTATCTGACATTATACATTTATAAATTCACAAGATAAAAATGATTTTCAATGAAAACCCAAGGTACTAGAAAATTTCCTTATGCCTACAGTATGACTGCTCTAGCGTACAGTCTTTCCTTGAGCAAGAAGGCCTTTAATAATCTTCCATGGTAGCCAAAGAAAAAAAATTCTTCCTATGTTGCCAATTTAGTAAGCATAAATTACTGAGAACCTTATATGGAATAAATTATGTTCTTAAGCCTTCTCAGATGTACAGCCAATAGAGATTTTAAAGCAGAAAACAAAATGCAAAATTTAGCTTGAAGGGGCATTAGTGTGTATTTGGAACTCTCTTTGGAGTTGTTTCCTCTCCATACCGCTGTGTGGGGATTACAGGGCTGCATTCCAACCTGAGGCTTTCTTAGCCACATGCAGCTCTTCAGAAACCTGCATGTGGTTTTATTCTCAGATTTAAATAAAGCAACCAGGAGTATTGCAATGTTGATGTGGCAGTGAGCCTGAGGGAAAAAATGAAGAACTCTGCTTAGGTCACAGACAGGACAAATAGGGAAAGTATCATCAACCCCAAATGTGCCATTCCCTGACATTCATGCTTTTGTGGCGAACACTGCCCTAACCATCCCCTTTTGTAAAAGCATTGTAAGTGCAATTCCTGGCTACTCATAAATGCAAGGTGAGTTTAATTGATTTGTGGCTTTCCACATTGCTGACAATGAAGTGGTACTTTAGCCATTGAAAGGTGAGGAGAACTTGATTTCAATGAAGAGATGAGATGCTGCATTCTCTAAACTGACAGATAGAAAATCAGCTTCTGAATTCATTATATGATGTGAAGGACAATGGTGAGAATTTTAATCTGCTAAACAGTTCAGCAGGTCAAAATACAGTCAGACCATTAAAAGTTAAATAAATTAGAACATTAAAATTCATTGGGAAATTCAATTATATGGCAGTTTCTAGGTTCTCTGAAGAATCTTAAGTTTCTGTGTCATTTTAACTTTCCTCTACTCTCTTTGAGCTACTAAGGTACCCAGACTTACTAGAACTTTGCGTCTGTGTAATACCTTGACATATGATGGTCTCAAGACACCAAGTATCTTCATCAAAGATTGATTCTTTCTCAGAGATCTATGGAGAGACTGAGAAAGGACAAGAGGGTGATTACAAATGATCCAACTCTAATTATATCTCTTCCTATGCAAGGGATATGACTATCTATAATGTCTAGTAACAGAAAATTAAGTTACCGAACAACATGTTGATTATAATTAGTAAAAATACAAAAAGATAAAGCAAAGTTTAATCATTTCTCTTTCTCTTTCAACCTCTCTCATTGTTTTATAATTGTATCTACTAATCCTCTAATATTCCTCCCTTCAAGTGAAGTCTAATTCTCAGAAGTGACAGACATTGTACTACTTTGGAAACTAGACTAGGTAATGAAAGGTTAGTTGTGGCCTGTCTTGGGTCTCTCTTTCTCTCTCTCTCTCTCTCTCTCTCTCTCTCTCTCTCTTTCTCTCTTTCCTCTCCCCTCCCTTCCTCTCTGTCTTTCTCTCTGCCTTTGAGAAAGCTTACAGGAAGGTCTATGTTGGGAAAGTTGAAGTCTCTGCCATGGTTAGCAAGGAACTGAGGTCTGCTGACCATAACAGTAAACTTGGAACCAGAACCTTTACCCTAGTCCTGTCTTACTTAAGCTTGATGGAAATTTTGGGAGAGAGCCTAAATTAAAACCAACAAGTGAAGGTGATTTCATACTTCTGCCCTTCAGAAACTGAGATAATAAATGTTTATTGTTTTAACTTGGTGTATTTTGGTTAATTAGTTGCAAAGAAATGTAGTACACCCCTATAAAAGAATCAATACAGTGTCTGATTTTGACTACAAAAAGGAACTTAAATATTTCTTTCTTTCTTTTTATGCAGTGGAGAGGTACAGGGTCTCACTATGTAGTCTAGACTGGCCTCAAACTTATAATCTTTCTGCCTCAGCCTCCCAAGATAAATATTTCTTGAATGCTTTTATGAAGTTGAATAAATGAGAAAGTTTTATTTATAACCATCCAACCTCCATTTCTCTCTCTCTCTCTGTCTTTCTCTCTCTCTCTCTCTCTCTCTCTCTCTCTCTCTTCTCTATTTCTATCTGCATCTCTCAGTACTAGAGATTAAGTCCAGGATCTTGTCCATGCTAGGGAGCACTCTACCACTTGAACCTTTTTTTATTGTTGTTTTGTTTTTGAGACAGGTTCTTGCTACTTTTTCCCAATCTGGCCTCAATCTCACACCCTTCTTGTCTCAGACTCCTAAGTAACCTTTCTCTATTTTTCTAGTCTTTAAAAAAAGTACCTTCTCAAGAGTTTCCTGGGAGAGATCCCATTAATTATTAAATGTTCAGTCATTCACCAAACATTTATTGCTGCTGCTATGTCAATGAGTCATTCTCTTCAACTATGAAATACATGAGCCCAATTGAGCATTTGCCAAAGTTTTATAAACAGATATTTATTGAATCTCTCACTGTAAGCCCTCTGTCTATAAAGATTAAAACTCAGATGTTGAGCTAGGTGGATATAGCTGACCAAGAAAAATAAAGGACACGTGGGAAGAGAAGTTACTTTCATAAGTGACATACTCAAGGGTGAGTTGAGACCAATAATTGAAGTAAGGAATATGAATAACTCAAGACATTCAGCAGTTACAGGAACAATTTTGGGGAATGGTAGCTCATCCTTCTCTTTGTGGTACAAAGTATGAGGGAAGCTAGTTTTGGGGCCAGATAATCTGTACTAGAATTTCACCTCTCTCATTATGAACTATGAGCTCTTAAAGAAATTGTTTAATCATTTTATGCTTCATTTTTCTCACCTATAAGTTGAGCAAACATGAAATATGATATAGAGATTTTAAACAAGACGAGGAACTTAAAAGGTTTAGCATATTACTGGAAAGTAGTAGGCACTTCAGAAATTGTCAGCTACTTTTCTTATGATGAGTTTTCATGCATACTACACCATTAGACCACTTTCTTGCTTGCTTGCCTCTCTCTCCTTTAAGTACATGCAATATGGTAGGATTGTCTGAAAATTTGGAGTCAAGAAAATGATTAGAAACTGGATTTTGTGATTCGCTTCCATAATCCCAGCTACTTGGGAGGAGGAGGTAGAAGAATTGGGGTTCAAGACTGGATTGGATAAAAGTGTGAAAGCCTATCTAAAAAGCAAACTGAAGAAAAAAGGCTAAGGGTGTAGCTCAAATGGTAGAGCATTTGCCTCGTAAGCAGGAGGCCCTGAGTACAAACTTACATTACTGCTAAAAAAAAAAAAAAAAGAAAGAAAGAAAGAAGGAAAAGAAAAAAAAATATTGTTAGATTTCCTTGTCAGCTTCCTGGGAAGCCTGCTGAGATGGGATAAAGGTAACATGAAAATACTGAAAGTCGGTTGGTCTTTGGTGTTTGTCCCCTGAGAGATCATTTGGAGGCTCTTCTTCCACCAAAGTAACCTGGGTCCTATGTGTCTCCGTACTTACTTTTAAAGTTAGAGCTGTATGGGCCTTTGTAGAAGTTTTTCAAACGAAACACTTCAGGGCTAGGGAAATAGTGAAGAAGTGGTTTTTCTTATTGGGTGCTTCAATCTTGACTTGATCATATTTGAAACTCTGTGAGATAACCTGCATTTCTCTCCTTTATCTTTTTAACTCTTCTCGTTTGGCCAGTTTCTTCTTCTACTTTCTCCATTCTAATAATCTCCTTCATTTCCCCCCCTACCTCTTACCCTTCTGTTTACCATTCACAATGGTAAGACAGGAGGTAAATAAAAGGATGAGTCTGAAATCATTTTTCCCCACTTCCTCCTCTTTTCTTTTCCACCTTTCTCTTTAGGTCATGTACTCCCATTGTAGAGGCACTTTGGAATTTGTAAGGCATGCAAATTATTTTCAGATCAATCCATTTCTTTTTAGATTGATATTTAGGTATTATGTAGGTGTCAATAAAATGCAAGAAAGGCACTGGATGAAGTGGAAAAAATATACTTATGTTTGACTTGCAGTATTCTTATTCTTGGTGTTTTTCTTAAATGGATCTTCTGATCTTTGCAAGAACAAAAATAAAAAAAAAACTGAAAAAGTATAAATATAGAAAATGTACCTTGCATCAGCCAGTTTGGCTGTGAGAAGAAAGATATAATGCACACATCAGGAATATTATGTTATTTACCGGACTTATTATAATGTACTAATTATTCAAGTCCTTTGGGCTACATTTGCAAATTCATATGACAAATAAATTAAATGTAGTATCTGTCTGTACTAAATCTACATTTCTATTCTGTACACTTTATATTAGCACATGTGGGTCTTTCAAGTTTTTATTTTTTCTGATATCTAGTAAGGTAAATCATATCTTTTAATTTGTTTTATTTTGAGACAGTTTTTCTGTGTAGTCCAGGCAGGCCTTGAATTTACAATCCTCCTGTCTCAGTCTCTTGAAAGCTGGGTTACAGGTGCAAACCACCAAACCCAGCTATCAATTAGCCCATTAATTTTTGGCAGTACTGAGGTTTTAACTAAGGGCTTCTCACTTGTGCTGGAGTCATACCTCCAGCTCTTTCTGCATTGGTTATTTTTGAGGTAGGTTCTCACTTTTTGCCTGGGTGGTCCTCAACTACTGTCCTCTTCTTTATTCTTTCTGCTGTAGCTTGGATAACTGGCATGCACCATCACACCCAGCTTTTTTTTTTTTTTTAAGCTTGGGTCTCAAGAACTTTTTTGCCTGGACAGGTCTAGAATTGTTATATTTCTGATCTCAGACTGCCCTATTACTAGAAGTAGGCATGTGCCTACTTCCAGTAATAGTTAGCATGTGGTCTTGCTAACTTTTTGTTTGGACTGTTCTCAAACCATGATCTTCCCAATCTCTGCCTCCTGAGTAGCTTGGATAGCAGGCCTGAGCCACCACTTTGGCTAATTTTTTTTTTAAAGTTTTGGCGAGAGTAATTAGAGGACATATTCAAAGAGACCTTGTTGAGTACCTCTTCCTGGAGGTATGGAAACTGTATGGGGGTTGTCTCTCCTTATCCCCATATTTCTCTGTAACATACAAAAAAAAGTCTCATACTGGATCTGTGGAGTTCATAGCTTCTTTTCACTTTAAATAATTCTTTAAGTACAGAAAATAATATGTGCATAATATGTGAAAGTTGAGAAAAATATAGAAATTATCCATATTAGCTATGATGAGGTAGGCTATACTGCCAGAACAAATTAGCATGAAAATACTTGTGGCTTATTACAATAGAAGCTCAATTCTTATTCACAATAATTTTTATTAACAACTGCATGTTGGTAAGGGGAGATTGTGTTCCACAAGCCACTGAAAGGCCCAAGGTGAAGGAGGCTCTACCATCAACAAATGAACTATTTTATATTAGCCGTATCCTTTGTGGCCCCAGTAGGGGAGGAGAGCACTGGAGGATCTCCCTTGGGCAATGAAATGCCCAGAAATGACACACATGTCTCTTCTATTCAAACCATGTTGGACTGTATTAGTCATACAGCCAAGCATAAATGTAAGCGGTATGAGAAAGGTAATATTCTGTGTGCCTAGAAGACAGAAGAGAGTCAGATATTGTTAAGTACCAGTGATGACCATCATGATACATTGTTCAATCCCTTCATTTTTGTAGGATAAGAAAACTAAGGGCTAAAGAAAGTTGGTATCCAGTGACACAAATAAGCCAGTACTAGAAGTAAGTCAGTACTAGAACTCAGCAATTTTAATGCCAGCTATTTTTCTGTTGTTTGACTGTTGTTAACTCTTTAGCATATGGGAGTTGATGGCACAGAAATACTGCAGAGATATGAAACAGGTGGGATAAATCATTAAGACTAAACAAAGAATTGTGACTTTCATGTGATTTTCAGGTTTTATCCTCTAATGCCGTGATGGCAAATGTGAATTTTTGACAAGTAGTAACATGGTATCTTGCATGTATTTAGAATCTTAAATTTCTCAAGGCATTTTCAAATATCTGTTCTCATTTGCTCCATATATAATTTGTTTGAGATGAGCAGATTCAGTGTCCTTGACATACAAGACACTAACATGATGTACCAAACTCCCGAGGTTGGTTAATGATAACATGGGAATTAGAACCCAAAGTTTTGAACTTCTAGGCTACTATTAGAGTACAAGCTAATCTTTCCCTTCCTTTCCCCTGATATTGTATGTAGATTTCCTGTGTGAAAGGAATCCTTGGGTGATTTCAAACTTTAACAGCTTTTTAAATAATGTTTTCTAAATTAGTTTATAATAGTTGTTCAAGGGATTTCATTGTGATATTTTAATTTATGAATATAAGGTATCCCAGTTTTGTTCATCCCCTTCAGTATTCTCCCTCTTTCCCCTCCCTCAACAGCTTCTTAGTAGCAAGATGTGGAACATAATTTGAATCTTAAACTAGTTTTTTTTATATAGATTGCCAGGTTTATAAAAATACAATGAATGTTGATATCTGGATGGTATTATAATGAGGTTCCACATATGTCTCTGGTGTTTGGATGTCTTTTGAAAAACTGCAAAAGATTCTGTTCTTTTAGTGTCCTTATCTGCTAAAATAGGACCAAGAATTATATCAAAGATGAGCAATTAGAAGAGTACCTGTAATAATGCATGTGCTATATGATGTTTGCTGGTACTCAACCTTCTGGGTTAAGGAAAAAGTGAAACGAAAGCAGTAAATCCACTACTGCAAATTTGCCTTCAATTTCTCTTTCCTATTCCTAGGGAGCTATGGAGCTCTGACAGATAATAGCCATAATCCACATAAATTTTGCACAACCGATAAATCTCCATGAGTTAGTGAGTTTGACTTACTTTTCAGTAACAACCTCACTAGGGAGTGGTATAATAAAAAAAGAATATAATAGCTCATGTAATAGAAATGACCAGGTAGAAGAGCTAAGTGTGCCAATGAGCCATCAGTAAACTATTTTTTATCTTTTGCTTTCCTTTGTATTGGTTTCATTCTCAAGTAGATGCAGCAAAGGTGTCTACTAGTATTACCAAAGTTATATCTTACTAATTTAGCTTCTTTCTGGTTTTTCTTCTCTTCTCTTCTCTTTCTGCCTTCCTCCCTCCTTCTCTTCCTTCCTTCTT
The DNA here is from genome assembly GCF_047511655.1 of Castor canadensis. Lineage (NCBI taxonomy): Eukaryota > Metazoa > Chordata > Mammalia > Rodentia > Castoridae > Castor > Castor canadensis. Next base: position 33,300,992 of record NC_133404.1, on the reverse strand, counting down.
CCTTCTTTTGCTACCTCCTTCCTCCTTTATCTCCTTCCTTCTTTCTCTTGTCTTTCTTCCTTCCTTTCTTCCTCTCTCTCTCTCTCTCTCTCTCTCTCTCTCTCCCTCTCTCTACCTCTCTCTCTTTCTCTTTCATGCTGGGGATGGAACCAAGGGCCCATACATACTAGACAAGTATCTACCACTGAGCTATACCCCAGCACTAGTTTTTTTCTTGATAGTTCCACCAAACAATGAAGTGTTAATATGGATAGGTCTGGATTGGTTACTTACCCACCCAGACTTGAAAAAAAATCGCTATCCTTTTGTTTTGCCAGACTTAAGTCATCTGCCAACTGCTGGAATCAATGAGTGGAGTCAGCTTTGTTTGAACCTAAGGACTGAGAATGCAAAAAGGAAATAGTATCTTGAGAGAAAACTAAGGTGTTATTATACAAAGAGGGGATAGATATTGGATACAGAAAAATTACAGCTATATATTCTAGTATTTAACTATATGCTTGGGTACTCACTACATGTAGGAGTGAAAATAAATTATTATAGTCAAAGCTATTGTTTTAATGAAACCAAAGAGGTTTAGACACTAAAAACAGGCAGAAAATCTTATAGTTTAATCTTGTTCAAGTTATTTTCTATTTAACACTACATTTTCCCGGAGCTGTGCACATGTAATAGAGATTAATAACATATGTTGCATTTTCAATTTTAATAAAAAGTATTTTACAGGGAGATGTATAGGCTATGAAACAACATTTTATAATGTAAGTAGCCAGTTTTCTACAAATAAGTAAATATGTAGCTACTTGTTTGTTCTTTAAATAAAAATCATTTTTAATCATCAGGAAACCCCCAATATATATCTCTCTATATCCATATCTATCTATATATGTATATCTCTATATACACACACACATATAGATAGACAGATAGATAGATAGGTATTATGAGTAGGATTGGGGTTTGAACTTAGGACTTCACACTTGCAAGGCGGTTATTCTCATATTTGAGTCACACTTCCAGTCATCATTTTTACCTAATCTGCAGACAGTAATTGACTGTAAGCACCACTGTGTTTAGGGTGGGAACTTTATTTCTGTCTCTTATTTTTCTAAAGGTGACCATTACTATTTCTTTAAGCCTGTGATGTATGGTCATGGGACAGTCACTTCCTGCTTCAAATCACACCCATTAATCTGTGTGGACAAAGTCCATCATTAACATCTATTTATCATATCTAGGGCTGGCAGACTGGCTCAAGTGGTAGAGTGCCTGCCTAGCATGCGGGAGTCCCTGAGTACTGCCAAAACAAACCAACCAACCAAAAGCAAATAAACACCCCCAAATATATGATGTTATCTTGGGTGGAACTAATTTCCAATGGTCACACAAAAAACACTCCCAGAATAACAACTAAATTCCATACAAAGCCAGCAAGAGACTTTGCTTGTAAATAAATCTTATCATGTGGTATTTATGCAGTGCCTTCCTGTTTCCAACTTCTTGCATCTAAACAATTTCACTTCATTATCATGGAAGCTTTGGAAGGCAGATAGGGTAGAGAATATTATTATTATCACATCATAGAGATGATAGATATCTGGAGAGATGTGGTGGCCTACTCAGATTGATATAAGCAATAATTAATGCCAGTCTTCAGATCTAGACCTTAGGTTTTTCTCACTACCCCTCATCTGAGTTTGGGTGATGGTAGCATTGGCCATTAAACAGGAAAAACTTTGCAATCAAATGGCCAAAGTTTTGAAGCCTGGTTCAATTGCTGATTGTTATTGGCCTTAGGCAAATTTCTTAATCACTCAGCCTCAAATTACTCTTCTCTATTAAATCATTTTAAATCTCATAGGATTTTTGTGATGATTAAATGAAATAATGCCTGGAGAGCCATGAGCAGGGACTCTGAATATTGCTTTTGGTTTAATATGCCAGTTATAGCTCTTGTCATCAGACATCTCAAAATCCAGATTCAACCTATATTCATGAAAAGAAATAAAGAACTGAATAATTCATCTGGATTGTACTATGCTTTGGCCTCTAGTAACTGCGTCTTCCAGGCCTGGGTAAAATAGGAGGACAAATTGCTTCAGTCATCTGTCTAGCCCATGATGTCATCTAACTTTTCTCACCCAATACAAAGCCAAGTATATACTATATGTACTCACATGATTATAAGGTTAAGACTATTTCACATTGTCTAATAGATAAATAAATGTAAATGCCACAATTTTATTAAATAATTAAATGTAGACTCGTGTCTTTCTTTATAAACTACTTAAGTACCAAGGAAAGTATTTCACCCAGTTTGCTGTTTTGAACTTTTCCCAATTCATGCTTGCATCATAGATTTTCCCCAATATTAGTTTCATGAAAGCTAGGCCAAATATTTTCACACAACCCCAACTCTGGTTCTTTTGTAATGTTGGCTTTGAATATAATGGCCAAGACATCAGTTGCATTTTGGCAGACCTTGGTCAGCAGGTAGTTTTGTAGAGTAAAAGGTAAATGAAAACTGAATGCATGTTCTGAGACAGCATGGCCTTTCCTGGTGATATTAACTGCTTCTTTCATACCTTCAGGACTATTGAACAATGAGTGTATCAGAAATGGAGCTCAATGAAAAAGACAAGATTCCCACCACACAGTCTAATTTGGATACAGTAAAAGATGGTGATGAAAGTCTAGGTTGACTGTGAGTGCACATGGGAGGTGTGCCTACCTCAAACTTGGGGAGCTCTTAGAGATGGTGACGTCTAAGCAAAGGGCTGACCCATGAGTATGAGTTTGGTCAAGTCAGGGTTTGGTGGGAGAAGGGAAGAGGCAACTGTTTCAGGTCTAGGGGAGAGAAGACACAAGGACTTAGCTGGTTTGTGGAGTACAGACTTCAGTGAGAAAACTAACAGGTAAGGAATATAAGAAAGGAATAAGAAATAAGGAGCAAGCATAAAAATAAATTTTCTCTGACTCATGCCTTCAAATCCATGACAGCAGATGTCCTCACTTTCTTCCTCTCTCTTCCAGGGGACAGACATATTCTATTAGCACTCATGCTTTCTGGAGACTGAATGAAAATAAAAGTAACTGAGTACTTACTATGTCCCAGGCACATTTTCACTTACTTTCTGTTGGTTTAAACTCACAAAAATCCTATGATGTAGAAAACATGGTTCTCTTCAAGTTCTAGGTGAAGATATTAAGGCCAAGGGAGTGAAGGGATTTCCCCAGGGAAACCAAGCTTGAGAAAGAGAGGCAGAACCAGAACAGGACCTGAGATAGCCTGGCTCCAGAAATTGCCCCCTCCACAAAGAAGGTTTGTAGCTCCTACGTGTCTGTGGGCTGATTCTGGAATGCCTTGTAGAACTGACAATGCAGTGTCATAGAAACTATAGAAACCCCCCCTAATAGTAGCATTAAGATATCTAATCAAGCATATAATACCGGCTATAAGTGGGAGGCAGAGGTAGGAGAACCATGGTCCAAGGCCAATCTGAACAAATGGTGAGAGACCCTATCTGAAAAATAGCCAAAAGCAAGAGGGGCTGAGTATGTGTCTCAAGTGGTAAAGTGCCTGCCTAGTAAGCATAAAGCCCTGAGTTCAAATCCCAGTACTACTACCCAAGAAAAAGATATCATTTATTTAATTGGGGGGGGGAGTGTCAGGAAAGTGTTTAAATAAAACATGCTTATACAGACAAGAATGTTCTTATGCTCCCAACTATGAGTATTGTAAGTTATGGTAGTTTGCCATGGGTTAGCTTTCAGACACCTTTTATCTTTACTTTTGTTTTCTCTTTAACAAGGAAAATGTAATTAGGTAATTGTCCCTTAAAGTCAGTAACACTTCCAACTGATCTCTCCAAAGCCCATAAATTGAAATGCCAAGGGTGCAATATTGTTTTTGAGGCAACTGCGGGAGCATAAAGTAAATTCCTGCAAATTACTCTGCATTTTCAAGAGAGGGGGGAAAAACTAAAACAGGTGGGAGGAGATAACAGCATAAAAAGGCTGCATTTAAGCCATGATAACTTTATCACAAGACTTCAATACTGATATTCAACATGACAGCCTCAAAATCAACATTGCCTTACTATCTTCAATGTACTCTACTTTTCAACTAAACTCTATTCTTCCTTGGGTGTGTGTGAGGGTGAATCAAAATGCACGTAACTGTTTTCAAAGTTGTCAGATGTACTCTAAGAATGCTGGTCAGAGAATAAGATTAAAAATCAAAACTAGGGCTTGGGATGTAGCTCAGTGATAGAGTGCTTGCCTAGCATGCATGAAGGCCTGAGTTCAATCTCCCAACACCATTAAAAATAGAGACAAAATACCATGTGATTTATTAACATGGAAACATTGTTTCTCTATAAAGAGATTTTAGAAATACCATTCATTAGTTCCTGGAATTGAATTTTTTTGTGTGTGTTATCTTGTTTCTTTGTTCCTATGAAAAAACTTTTCTTTACATAGGACCAGGTCATTTGATCTTCATGTCCTATACACACTATCCTTCAAGGACCCGTGAGTGTGGGCAAACACTTTTTAATTATCCTGATCAAGTGTGGGGGACATCCTTTTTCTGACCCTACTTGTAATCAACTGTGATCGCCTAGAAGCAGGTGAATTGATTGCTTCTCTCCTCTCGAACTAGCCAGAAGACTGGGTCATACATTATCCAGCCCGTTTGAAAAATCCAACTCACTGATTGATTTTATGACTGCCTGTGGCAGCCAATTCCTCAGCATGAATTCTAGCAAGTGAAGAAGCATTTCCTATAACTTGCTTTAAATTTCCTTAGCATTAGCTTCTCAGAGTGGCCTAGTCTCTTAGGCGACAATGGAATAAAGATCTATCAGTTTTACTGCCTCGTACATACCTTTAATGCCTAAGTAAATCTCTCTTATTTTGCAGCCAAAGACTTAGTAATTCTAACTTTTGAAATCCCCCATCATGAGCAAATATACATGCAACTCATTTTCTCGCCCTGCTCTGGAACTCAGCAAGCCCAACAACTACATTTCTTAAGGTGAGGAAAGGAAGGAGGAAAATAATAATCCAAATGAACGTGTGTTATTCCCCTCAATGGTGTGATTGGGTTATGCTCTGTTTTTTATTCTTTTAATTGCTCTGTGTATAAATAAGTGAAGATTCACTGAGTGCAGCAGAAGTTTCTTTGAAAGATTTTTATCTAGCCCTTCCTCATATACAATGCTATATCACTCTCATAGCATTATATAGTTTAGGAATTTGTTTTATGTATTTGTATGCGGTGCTGGGCATCCAATCCAGGACTTTGTGTAGGCTACACAGGTGCTCTACCACTGAGGTAAATCCCCAACCCCATTTAGGGAAACATCCTCTGGAGAATGTCCAAAAGGAACTTTATTCCAATTTTTAGATTCTTTGGGGGAGGGAATAAATTGTCTTTTTATTAAACAGAATAAACATTTGTCTTAAGAAATAGACACCTCAAGAATTGGAGGAAAATGCAAATAAAGCATGTAACTATCCAAGGACCACATTTTCCCTAGAATTTTCTAAAATGTGTCTCTTCTCCCTTCACCTCCAAATAATATTATTTCTAGCATCTTCATTAGTGTTACAATGTCAGTATCAAAATGGAATTATTTGGTGACTTGAGAAAAGTTTTGTAAGATTTTCAAACTTTAAATAAAATACTATATTTTAATAAACATACTTTGCCATTTATATATTGAAATGTACATGAGAAAGAACTGGTATTTCATGCTTGTTGAGTAAATTGGGCTATGAAACACTTTTGTAGAGCCAAGGTGGAGAATAACAAAAACAAAACACAAGACAATAACTAAAACAAATACACACACAAAATAAGCAACAAACAAAAAAACAGAACACAGATAAAATTGGGGAAGCATATACTGAAGCAGGGATGGTTTTAGTTTTATTCTAATATTGGAGTTTCTGTGAAAAGGAGAAAATGAGAAGAAAGGAAGGGAGAGGCCATGTGCAGGGGAATGACAAATAGTAAATGGTTCTCAAGCGATCCCTTTGCCTGTCCTCCTTCTCTGCCTTCTTCATTTCCTGTCTTCTACTCTTTATTCTTTCCTTTCTTCTTATTCTTCCTCCTCTTCTTTCTTTTTGTAGTATTGGGGATTGACCCCAGGGCCTCTCCTTCTACCACTTGAACCACGCCCCCAGCTCTCTAGCTTGTATTTTGGTTTTAAGATAGGGTCTTTCTACCTTTGTCCCACCTGTCTTTCAACTCACAGTCCCCTTGCTACTGAGTAGCTATAATTATAGACATGTATCTGACTTCCTTTTCTCCTTCCCCTCCTTGTTCCTCTATGCTTTCTCTATTATTTTCATAAAAGATTATTAAGTAACTACTATGTGTACATATTGTGGTAGGCAGCAGGATGCAGTGACAATGCAGACATGGACTTGAACCCACAGAGCAGGACCAGGCAAACAAAAAGCAATTGCACTAAGAGTCATCCATGAGAAGCCAAGGGAGCACTCATCATAGTTAAGAGGGCCAGAAAGACTTCTTATGGGAAATGATATGGAAACCAGAACAAAAGGATGGGTAGAAGTAAGCTAAAGTAATCAGGAGATTCCAACTTAGAGGCACCATAGAAAACTCTTTTTTCAGATCTTTAATCCTTTTATTTATTTATTTTTTCTGGCTCTGGGAATCAAACCCAGGTCCTTGCATATACTAGTTAAGTGCTCTACCACTGAGCTACATCCTTAATTTTTTTTTTTTTTTGGAAGTAGTTTTACTATGTAGCCCAAACTGGCCTTGAACTCATTATATAGCCAAGTCTGGCCTGACAGCCTAAATCTTTCTGCCTCCACCCCCTGAGTGCTGAGCTTGTAAGGTGTACCACCATGCTCAGCTCAGATGCTTCTTTTCAAAACTAGCTCTCAAAATAATGTTCCTTTCTTCCTTCTTTCCTTTCTTGTATAGCCAAATCCATAAAAGTCATAAAAATTAAGCAATTTGGAATTTCTCACCCAAAGAGAGGATCACTTTGTTGACAATGAGAGGAAATGAAAGGATAAGGTCATCTTCTTTTGCTCATCCTCCCATTGGTGCAGAAAGATAGTTATATGTTTTGATTGTACCTGGAGATAAAAGCACCTCTCCTTCTCCCTTCATTCTCCTCTGTGTCTCCAGGGTTAAGAGCAGACCAAGGGATATTTGACTTCAAGTAGGAAAGAAAATTTATTGGAAAAGGCTTCTGCAGAGCTGGGCATAGCTTTACTTGATTGTGGCCTGGCTTAATGTACATTAAGAGTGTAGCCTGGGCTCACACCCTTCCCTCAAATCAATCTAAATCTTGGAGAATCAATTTAACTTCACAATTTCATATACTTATCTACTTATAGGCTTATCTATCTTAGCTGAGCCTCTAATTTTGTTTGTTTGTCCTAACAAAGGGACTGGAAAGATATTGAAGATAGAAATTCTCTTTTACAAGCTTGATTGGGAGAGTCAGTATAGTGTCCTGGTTTTCATGTGATGTTTGGTTTCAGTATCTTTATTATCTATCTAGGTTTGTTTGTTTATTTAGTGGTGCTAAAATCTAGAGCCTTGCACATGCTAGGCAAGCTCCACCACTGTTCTACATCCTCAGCCTCTCAATAATTTTTCTAATTAACAGACAAAAAATTAAAGGTTGAAGTAGAAGATGTGTGCCAAATTAACAAGTAGCTGAATCTCTGTCATGTCTACACAGTGAAAGAAGCATAGTGATGAATGTATTTAGTCACATCTTCATTCTTCAATTGCCTAAACTTTTGGACCAATGTTTTCTTCAAGGGTATATAGGTCAAAATTCTTTTGCTTAACCATATTCAAGCATATTGCAGACAGTATTTTAAAAGGTTTTAAACAGAAATTATTTTGTTAAACTATAACAATATATAACTATATATGTTTTGGGAAGGACAAGGCTTAGAATAAAATGTGCATTCAGATTCAAAGACACTAATCTTTTGTTTTGAGGAGATATTTTATTTGGAAGGGGATTTTATATGACAGCAACTTTAACTGAATGACTCTGTTTGTGGGATCTTCCTGTGCTTGTCAGGTAAGGATAAGTTCATGGTCACCTCTACTTACACACTCCCCAAAACTCCTCATGGAGTCCCCTAATGAGAAGGTCCTCAAAACTGAATTAAAAGGTTAATACAGCACAGTTGGTGACATCAAGGGTGCTGAAATACCCACTCCAGTATTCCTGCCTGAACACTGCTATTAATCTCTTTCCTGCTTATTTCCTGTTTTAGATAGAGCAGTAACTCATTTTGGGAGTAGTCTACTCCAAATTAGCAATGATGACAAGAATAAGGCAGTAATGGCCTAGACTGAGCATCCATACACATCAGTGACTGCGTTAAGCATTATGATTTAATGTAATCCCTACAGCAGGTAAAAGTGGTATATTCCTTATATTATTTCTACTCTACAGCTCAGGAAACAGAAGTAAAGAATTGCTCAGAGGATAGAGTTGGCCAGGCGTCAGTGGTTCACGTCTGTAGTCCTAGCTACTAAGGAGGCTGAGATCCGGAGGACTGTGGTTTGAAGCCAGTCCTGAGGAAATAGTTTCTGAGACCCTAAAACCCGTTACAAAAAATGGCTGGTGAAGTGGCTTAAAGTGGTAGGAGAACCTGCCTTGCAAGCATGAGGCCCTGAGTTCAAACCTCAGTGCTGCCAAAAAAAATGTCCTAGAAATTTCCCTGGAGCTTGGTACATCAAAAGCAAATTTAGACTGGGATGCCTATTTTAGGATTAATTCCTTCTTTCTTTCCTTTTTCTCCCAAGTCTTACTAAGCTGTACCAGAAACTATCTTGGGTACTTCACTGGGGTGAGAGAGATGAACAAGTAAGACTGCCCATTCTGATCCCCTGTTTTTTTTTAACTTTTCCCCCCTCTCAAAGGATAGGTGGGCCGAACAATCCTAAACTCTGGTGATGGCCATCCTTTTCAGGGATCCTAGCAGACCCACATCTCTTACGGTTCAGCTTTTCAAATCTTCCTTGTATGTAAATGACGGGCAGGATTCTGAGCTCTGCTGTCATATTTTAGGTTTGTAGCTGTTCACAAATATTTTGATGTAAATATGCCCTCAGTGCCATGGCTTATTAATGTGGATACAACTCATATTAGTAAGTGCCTACCTCACAGACATTTGCCCTGTCTGTGGTATTGGGTTTCATTGTTTACTCTTAGTTTAAAAAAATTCCATATGCTCTGACCTCATGACACTTAAACCCTGCTCATGTGGTTCAAGCAGGAAAACTAGTTATTTGATATCATGAAGGCAAATCAGCTGTTAGACACACTCAAATGTTTCCGTTCTCAGTGGTGTGTTGGCATTGTGGAGAGACATAGATTATTAATTGGAAAAGCACAGGAGAGAATTGGTTTTCTTTTTGTTCATTTCCAAAACAAATTCAACTTAAGAAGACATAGCTGGAATGCATTTATTTTTCACTGTCAGTACTTATCATTATGTCATCCTGTAAGAATTGCTCAAAGAAAAATTTAAAAATTACCACAAGAATTGCTTTATATGGCCTTCCTCCCAACTGCCTGTGGAGTTTTCTGGGAAAAGAAAAAGCATGAACATAAGTCAGGCCCTCGGGTGAGGAGTCTGCTTATATTTGAGAATGCCAGTTGGCTTGGGTGTTTACAGAGCAGGTTTTGGCAGGCCACCAGAGAGAGGGTATTTCATAATTCAGGACTTACTCCAGAGAATTCTAAGCCATCAAGACACTAATAAGAACCAGGACTGAGAGTAGGAGGAAGTTTATTTCCTGGACCAAGACCTGGAAGGAGGAAGCAATTTCATTTAATTTCCTAGTTTTGGTTTGCTTTATTTTAGTTGCCATGTTTTTTTTTTTTTTTCTCACCAGGTTTCATTGTATCAAATTGTTCTATCTTTGGGGCATTTAAATGCAGCCTCACACAAATTCATTCCTACAGTATGAGCTTGCTATTCGTTGGGGGAAGGTGCTGGTGCGTGCAGCAAAATATTAAAGTGAGTAACATTTATTGAGCAGTTACTTACACCAAGTGTTGTATTAAGATCTGCATGAAATATCTTAGGTGACTCTTGGAACCTAGTATCTGGGTACCATTACCATACCTAATTACAGTTGAGGACACTGAAACACGGAAAGGCTAAGCTATTTTTCAGAGGTCACAGAGCAAGTAAATCACAAAGCTGAGAAATAATCCCTGTAGCCTGATCAAGTACATCCTCTTAAGTGACCTTGTGATCCTTCAGACAGAGGCAGCTCTTTTCTTAGTGTCCACCAGGAGCTATTGCCAAGACTCAGCTCTCTACCTTTGTTCAGTACTTATTGTGTTAATATGTTCACTGAAACCACCAGAAAGGTCACTGGGTTGGAAGACAGCCCAGCAGTTTCTTACAAAAGTAAACATACTTTAACCATATGACCTAGCAATCACATTTCTTGCAATTTACTCAAACGAGATGAAAACTTATGTCCACACAAAGGCCTATATATGAGTGTTTATAGTAGCTGTATTATAATTTCCAGAACCTTGAAGCAACTCAGGTTCTTCAGTAGGCAAATGGATAAATGGTGGTCCATTCAGACAATGGAATATTATTCATGGTAAAACCCATGAAGCTAAGAAGAGATGGAGGAACCTGAGGTCCATATTTTTTCTTTTTTTCTTTTTTGTTATACTTGACCCACCAGGTAGGTGCTGTACCACTTAAGATACACCCCCTGCCCCTGAAATGCAAATTGCTAAGTGAAACAGCCAGACATAAAAGGTATACAGTGTATAATTTCAGCTAGATCATTCTCAACAAGGCAAAACAGAAAAAAGATCAGTGTTTTCCATGAGCTGGGTGTTACTAATCCATCTTCATGCTGCCTGCTCCTACCCTTCCCAGCATCGCACTCTTTACTCTGTTCTTCAGAGATTCTCTGGAGTACTCACACTGGTGGTCTGATTTGCTCTCTGAGGTCACTGAGGTGGGGCAGTGCATGAGAGACAGGGCAGAAAAAGAAGTCAAGGACATATAAAAGGAGACACAGAGGGAGAGAGAGAGAGAGAGAGAGAGAGAGAGAGAGAGAGAGAGAGAGAGAGAGAGAGAGAGAGAGAGAGGAGAGAAAACAAAGGAAGAAAAGGAGAGGAAGAGGGAGAGAGAGAAAATGGAATTTTGAAGGGCCAGTATGGCTTCCCAATACAAGCTTGCTTTTGCCAGATAATTCTTGAAAAAGAAAGAATACTTTTGGGTTTTGTAGCAAAGAATGGGGCTGGAAATTTTCCTGATTCTTCTTTATTTTAAGCCTTGGAAGGAGAACTAAGTCCAAAAGGGACTAGTTCATTTCTGCAATCCTCACCACCAGGTCTGGTAGATACCATTAATCATAGAAGGCATCCATCTGTGAGTCTGTCATTTGGGCTGCTCCCTATGACAGGCAAATGCCAAACACTTGGCCGTGTGGGTCTTGATTGGTGACTGGGAAGAGGACTTACTTTTCTTTGCCTAAATTTTAATATTCATCAAATCCAATTTACTCTTACAGAATGAGACAGTTATGTTTAGAGAGAATGCATCAAACACAATTGCATTTGGCTTTCTTGCTGAAATGAAGACATTAAAGGTTTTAAATATTACTCAGTAATATTGATACAATGGAGACATGCACATATCCCCAAATTTGAGGCAATTGGGAACTGTCTGAGCAACTATCTAATCAGTTAATGAACATTTGGCTTTAAATATGGTATTGCAGAATCAGGTGACACACATCTGCAATCCCAGTACTTGGGAGGCTGAGGTAGGAGAATCATGAATTCAAGGCAAAAAGGGAGAGGAAGAAGGAGAGAGAGCAAATGTAATTTTGACTGACAGGCCAGTTAGGAAGCTGGTTTGGCTAAGTCATGTAGCAAGACCCTGTTTTAGTCCTCACCCCTCAAAAAATCCAAACAAACACCTCCCAGACTCACAAAATCAACCAGGGTAAACATTTTATTTAGTCATGTTATACACAAATTGCTTAAGAATGGAAATTTCCGGTTCTTCCCCGCCCCCACCTCTGATGGAAACAATGTGCAAATCAGTTTTTCTTCACTGTAAGAAATATCCAAGACAAATCCACTTAAAAGGGGGGAAAGTTTATATTGGCTTCACAGCATCAGAGGTTTCAGTGACTCAACTTCTACTAGGGTACATCTCAATGTAGTAGGTTGATGAGCAGTAGGTTCTGCTACTTTCTAGAAGTACCACAGGTTGGTGACCAAGCCATCCATTAACACCAAGGCCTTTGAAGGAACAAGCTATAAAATTTTCTTTTCTTTTTTGACAAAATGGGGATTTGAACTCAGTGCCTTCTGCTCTCTAGGCAGGCACCAGTCATTTGAGCCATACTCCCAGTCCTTGGAATGTTTTCAATGCAAAATTTTATTCAGGACACCCAGAATTACCATTTAAAAACTCCAATAAAATTAAATTGTTGGCTGAATGTAAAGTTCCCAAAGAATCATGATTGAGGTCTCCTTCCTGGGCATAGCAAGCTTTCAGTGATATATCTGACTCTTAAGGAGGGTGCTGCAGGCCACTGGCTTCAGGATTCCTTTAAGATGAATCTTAAAATACCACACAGTTCATCCTTTTTTTTTTCCTGTTTCTTAATTTCCTTTATTCATATGTGCATACAATGATTGGGTCATTACTCTCCCCTTTCCCCCGCCACCCACCCCATCCCCACCCTGTTGCTTCCAAGCAGATCACAGTTCATCCTTAAATGCAGGTTCCAGAAAGTTTTGACTCTACTTCTGAAAGTGAATTAGTAAATCAGAATTTAAATAATGTACTCCAACCTTTTATATTCTTTCATATTCCAAAACATATCTTTGGATATGTGTAACATATATTTTGATTTTTGCTTCAGTTGTTTTCTTCAGCAGTAGAGGTGAATTTGGGCTGCCCATCCTCACTCTATGAGGTTTCTCACTACCACCCTATGGTATGAATTCATAAGAAAGGGAGGAATGAGTTGTGGTCACAAGATAAAGGAAGCTATCTGGGTATTGTTCTCAACTTTGGCTTTATTCGTGTTATTCTTATGCCATCTAAACATAAAGAACAGCCAAGAGAAACTCTTGAAGAATAGATTTCTTTGCAAAGTGACCAATTCACTTATTTCTACAAAAGCATCTCCTATTTACAGAAGGGATGCTGTACCTCAGCCATCACATCAAATACTTTAGACACTTCACCTAACTTCAACATCTTCACCAACTCTTTGGGTATTGTTCATTCTGTTGCACAGATGAACATATTGAAATTTACACAGGTTACACCACCACCCATCATCATGGTTGTCATCATAATCATCTGCAGCAACAATGGTGTTTATTCTAGACTTTTCTGGTGGCACTGGAGTTTGAACTCAGGACCTTGCACTTGCTAGGCAGGCACTCTACCCCTTGAACCATTTCACCAGCCCTTTAATAATGGTATTTAACTCAGACTTTCTTCTGCTTCTGGCTCTTGGAAAGTATGTGACTTCAGGAATCCTTAAGCAACTTTGGAAAGTGAAGGCTATTAATATCTTCATCTTATAGGAGAAGAAACTAAGGCCCAGAGAGTTAAATAATGTACTCCATGGTTACAGAGTGCACTACATAGAGGTGTAGGAGTTAGTCTCACTCTAAAGATTTTGATAACCACTGCTGTAATTTCTGGTAATACTGTAAAGAGAAAAACTGAAAAATGGTCAGATTTGCACAAATTGTTTTATTATTAAGAAGAGAAGAGAATTGTTAGGACAAAGGAGAACTACATAATCATATTGTGACTGGAAGCATAAAATTTTTTAATTTTGTAAAACTAGACATTCTTAAAAACTGCTGATATCCAGAAAATTTGCCCCAAATTATGTGTAAATGTTTTCAGTGTCAACAACAGTGACTGCTTCAGTTTCACAGTTAGAGAAGGGTTTTTTCGTTTGCTTCTTTACTATTATTAACATTTTCTAAAACTTGAAATGCTAACACTTGTGGAAGTAAAGGTGAAGAAACAAAACACACCAGACTCTGGGGAATCACAACAACTTGTTTTCTTAATCATAGGCATTATACATTGCTTTATAATAATAACAACACACAAGAAGTAAAAATCAGCATGAATAATTGGATTATAATGATTATGTGTAACAGTGAAAGGAGAGATAATACTTTCATAGGCTTGAAGGTCATCCTTAGGTATTTTGTGATAAAATGTGACATTATCCACTTAGGACACAAGAGACTCTTTCTTTCCTTCCTTCCTTCTTTCCTTCCTTCCTTCCTTCTTTCCTTCCTTCCTTCCTTCTTTCCTTCCTTCCTTCCTGCTTCTTTCCTTCTTTCCTTCTTTCCTTCCTTCCTTCCTTCCTTCCTTTCTTGTATTCTTTCTATTTTTTGGTAGGACTAGGGTCTGAACTCAGGTCTTCACACTTGCAAAGCAGGCACTCTACCACTTTTGAGTCACACCTCCAGCCCATTTTGCTATGGTTATTTTGGAGATTGGTGTCTTTTGAACTATTTGCCTGACTGTTCTGGAACCACAATCCTCCTGGTTTCTGTCTCCCAAGTAGCTAGGAGTACAGGAGTGAGCCAAAGGCATCCAGTCAAGAGAGACTCTTTCTACTTTGAGTTAGTATTTCCAGTGATTCTCAGCTGATTCTTTATTATCACTTCCTCATATTCAGTTTTTAAGCCCATTCAGTTCACCCAAGGGGTTGAAAATAAGGATATCTTTCTTGAGAAAGAGGAGATATATAGAAATATTATAAATTTAACAAAGTTTGAAAAACCTCTTCTTAATCTGTTTTATTTGTTGATATCGATATGAGCATCCTAAAGAAGATTACATGACCTTCATTTGTACACTTAGAGCACAAGATGAGCTCCAGGAGAGTTGCCATTGCATATGGTGCCATTTGGAACCAAAAAGCTGCAGCTCCTTTATGCTTCATGGACCTGTATCAATCTTTCTGCCTCCAGCATCTCCATTTCTCCTCCCTCCCCACTGCCAGCGCTCACACGTGTGCACAGCCATCACAGGAGGGAGGAAAGTTTATTCTCCATAAACAATTTGCTCATTGGCCACTCTCTAAGTCTGCCAACCAGGTTGCCAATTCTGATGTAGACACCTGTCCATTTGGAACAGGAATGAAAACAGCCACTCATTTCCTAGAAACCATCAAACACCCTGTCAATGAACAGCAACTCTCTCTGTTAACTGCAATATGGGCAAAACATGAAAGGGTAACATGGATTAGACAGTTGCCCATCCCCTAAATCATTCAGATTCCTTAAAATTTATGAAGGTTTCCGATTACTTTAGCACAATGTGGTTTGAGGTGGGTTATTTAATGTTTGTGATAATAAGCTGCTAAAACTTTATTTTTGTTGTGCAATTAGACTTCCAAAACAATACTATCAAGAACTTGCTAGTAACAGTATAAGGTCAATCCATATTTTCATGTAGCTTCCTGAATTACAACATTGTTGGAATAATAGCGAAAAATATCTCCAACTACATCACTATTGAATTCTAGAAAATATGTATCATTTCACACAGAAGCAGGTAGATTCGTGTGTGTGTGTGTGTGTGTTGGAGGGCTCTTTGGTACTTTATCTTCCTCTTTATTCTTTTTCTTATAAGAAACTGTCCTGATCTTTGTAATACAACATCTTCATGAACCTTGGGTGAAAAATACCTTAGGTCAGCTCTGCCTTCCATGTTCAGATGAAATATTACCATTGAAGTGAACTTTCTGAGCAGCCTGGGTCCTGCATTTAGGCGCTCCTGCCTGGCAGAGGCTGGGGACTAATGTGGATTTAATGTCGTTATGAGCCAGGCAGCTGAGCTGGGTAACAATATGAGTCTGTTGGACATGTCTTCTGGGTTGTCACGTTCAATTTGCACATGACCTCCTGGCCAAAAAATGGGAAAGAAGTGGGAGAATGTGGGACTGAAAGCTCATATTATTGCTTTGACAGCTTCACTCATCTAGAAGTAATGCAAAATGCAATTTATATTTATACACTCTGACCTCCTGCACCAAGAGGGAAAGTATCTAATGATGGGCCAAGGTAGCAGAGGAAGAAACAGATCTCAATACAGCTGGAATTTGTCTACATTTTTGCTTTTCAACCATTCAATTACAGTCAAAAGATAAATGAAACATGGACAGTGCACTGGTAAGGTAGTGACACAATTATTTTATAGTGACTGTGTTCTGGCTTTGAGACTTGGCAAAGGTGGTTGCAACACGCCTTATTTCACTGGAGACAGATAATCTGCCTGCTCCCACAGGACAAAGACCCTCTGCTTGTAGGTGCGTCATTATGCCCAGCAGAGAAGAAAAAAGACACCAGCTAGTCAGTGACTCTCCGGATATGCATTTGGAAATTCGTGAGAGGGACTGACATGTTAATCCTATTAACCAAGATAAATCAAGTCAGGCCTGGTGGTAACTGGGGCATTATTCACTTTTGAGTGAAAATAGGCAGTGGGCAGAAAGCACTATTTCCTTTTGTGCACCAAGAAATTTACTGGCTTTTACGTGTTCCCAAATAACTTCATTTTGAATAGAATCTATGAGCCAACTGGTGTGAAGGAGACTCTTATGGTTGGGATCCTCAAATATATCCCAAGTCTTTCTGAACAGTGTTTTAAATGAACACAGATTGTACAAAAGTAGGACTCCTAGGGGAGGAAGATTCTGGCTTTCCCTAGAGATCAGAACAGACAGAAATAATCACCTTCATAAAGTCAGCAGCACTGGCAGAGCTGATGACAAACTCCCACCTTTTGTCCACATCAAGAGCCTCATTTGAGACCAACAGATTGACCTGGAGAAATAAATCAAAAGGAGAAATGAAGGTTGCAATAAACAAAGCACTAGAATTATTCATAAATATATTGCTGAAGCAGTGCATTATTAATATTCTTTTTTTTTTCTTCTTTGAGGAATAAAAAAGTCTCCACTACTAAGTTTTCCTAGATTTTACACTTCTCTCTTCAACCGCCCACCAATGACTTCTGATGTAGAGGGCACAAATGCCTTAAAACAACAACAACAAACCCCCCTGAACACAATGGACTTCTCAGTAAAGAAATATCAAATAACTCCTACTCTTGAATCAAATCTTTCTACTTTCCCTTTCTTATCACAGTTTATGACACTTGGTTTTCCCACCTCCAGAGATCACCTGTTCAATTTTTCCAGGTTTCCTTTAGAGTAGCTGGGTTTTGACAGTATTGGTTTTAATTTTACTGGCAGAAAGAAATTAGCAGAGTGTGTGAAATGAGAAGGACAGGGGTGAAGACAGGGGCTCAGGATGGGAACCTTTGAATCAGGAGTTTATGCCTCAGATTGGGCGCATTTCTGGGGCCTGTCTCTTTTGTGGGGCATCCCTGGGAAGGTAGGGTGGCAGGCCAGGAAGCTAGCTTTGGTGGTAGGCTGTTTCTGTTTCAATGTGTGAATGAAAACAATCTCATAGTCTCCCTTTCCTTTGGGTACTTGGAAGAAGTGGTCTGCACGTGGGTTTGGACGTGGAGAAACTAAGGGTAAAGGTAGGAATGTCAGGAGACAGCATGCAGTGTTCTTCTGATTTGGTTCTACCTGTATCAGTCAATCACCTGACCTGCTTTATCTGCCTTCTACTTCTCCCCCAACACACCCCATCAGATGACATCACAACCATCACTTCCCTCCTTTACAAACTATTGAAGAAAAATTAAAAAATGTCTGGGAGACTCACTGACGCTCATCAGCAAACTTAGGGCACTGTAAAGTGATTTCTCTGAGGGATGTTAGATAAGAAAGTGGGGCACCCCAACTTGAGGGCCCTTTCTGGGGTTGCCAACCCAGCAGTTCCATCCTTTCCAACAAGGAGACATTACAGCCCCATCCAAGTTAGCCCAGTGTATGTGTGGGACAGAAAACCGCGAACAAATCTGTTTTGATGCCAGGATTATGGAAATAATTATAGGATGGGTTTAACTAAGAAAATAGTTTGAACTGGTTAATACGTAACGCAGTGAAAAACTCCCAAGATGTTGATCTATGTGGTCTCAGCATCGTTCTTTTATTTTTTTCCCTACCCTGTTCTGCTCCACTTGGTCGTCACCCCCTCCCCCTTCTCCCTAAAGTACGAATAAGGCTCCCCACTCATTTTGAGGACCACATCTTAGGACGTGTGTATTTAGCCCTAGAGACCCAGAAGTTTCTCCCACAGCCGCTCCCCTGATCGCAGCGACCCTCGCTCGGGGTGATTTCTGGGTGCTAGGTATCCCTGACCTCGGACGCAGCGATGGCGCGCAGCACGGGGTTGGGGCGCAAAGCCGGGTCTTCCCAGCCGGCCCAGCAGGAGTTAAACCCCCAGGCAGACAAAAGGGAGGTCGCCGCGGCTCCTTTTCTCGGCTGTCAGTTGAAAATAGAACCGCTGCCCTCTGGACTTTAACTCCCGACAGAAAGGGCATTTTATTACAGGCTATGACAAGTTGCAGAGAGACACGCGGAACTCAATAAGAAGTAGCGGCGAGTGGAATCAAAAAATGCTCGAGATGTTTGGAAGACAGAGCGAAGATGGCTTCAAATGATAGGTGTTAGCAGGACTTGAGATACAATCTGCGGGCTCCACCGGGGTGGGGAACCGCGCAGCCTCCTCGCGCTTGGGCGGCGGGGGAGCCAGACGCGCCTTGGGGGTCCCTGGCGCTGTCCCCACTTCCAGTGCGAGCATCATCGCAGCGGGGCCGGGAGACCATGGCCTGCCCCACACTCCTCTGCCTCCTCTGAAAGTCCCGGAGCCACTATTCCAACTGTCATCCCAGAAAATTCCGACAAATCTCTGCGCCCAATTTTGCTACTTTGTGTCTTCTATATGTGTGCAGGAAATCGACTCTTCGCGCTCTCTGTTACAGTCTCTATTTCTTTCTCGTTCTCTAGGAAACAGGCGAGTGCATACTGTATGTTCTCCTTCACAGAAACTTCCTCTAGACTGTCTTTGAGTTGTTTTGGTTTTTCTCTGAGTTTCCCTCTTCTCACCTAGTTAAATCAGAAGAAAAATTACATCAGGGCAGAGATATATTTCTGCCTGATTTTTTTTTTTTTTTGAAGGGAGGCTTCCTGCTAAGTTAGTGCTGCAGTCTTAGGTGTTCAGGGTCCCTTCGGCCAGCTGATTTTGCAAAGTGGGGAATACTCCTTTCTTTTCCCTGGCAGCTTTTCAGATGCTTTTCACCGCCTATCACCAGTAGAAAACAGCTCTGTCTAGTGATGGTCCAGACCTGCAGAGCTTTGTCCTGCCTTAAACTTAGAGTGGGGTGGGGAACCCTGACAGAACTCAAAATTAGCAACTCATCTGGACATGTAGCTTGCAGGATTGCTACTGGCCCTGGGATGCCAGCTTAGTTGTGGGAGGGCCGTTATCTGGAAAAATGGAGGCAGAAGCGATGTGGAGGAAAAGTGCATCCTAAAAGGTGTGATATGTTTATCCCAGCTGCATCCCAATAATCTCAGCCTAGAAAGAAACAGGGTTGGTAGTTTCAAAAGCAAACCAGCTTACAAAGTTCGTTTCCTTGAAGAGTTTTAGCTCAGTTCAAACCAGAAACTAGAAACTTTCCTGCTAGCAATGTTTAGGGCAGTATGATATGCTTAAAACTAAAGTGCAGAGTCTCCTCCCTTCTTCCCTTAAAAAACAAAACAAAACAATGTAAACATAAAGTGAGCAATCTTGTTTAACTCTGTAGGTGGAGAGGGAGAGAGTGTAAATAAATTGCAAATATGTAGCTAGTGACCATCCAGTGTTTCTCTCATGCTCAAGGAGGGTTGGTGTTTGAAAAGCAGCTCTTAGTAGCTAGTTTAATTAGATAAACTGTAACAAGCAAAAAAGTTTTAAACATTGGTTTCAAATTATTTCTTTCAGTGAGGATCTAGGATACATTTTATCCCCTACTCTTTATTATGCAACCAACCAGAGCCCTCCAACTTTGTTTTCCCAACCCCAAACTTCAATTATAAATTTCTTTCAGAACTATTTATTCTCTTGTCAGAATGTGCCTGATTTTAATAAACCTTAATTATTTGCTCTCCTTCTAGAACTCTCAGTTACTCCCAACAACTTATATCAGACATACAAACAGACCTCCAATTCCAGTTTGTGACAGAAGTTGAAGAAAGTTCATATTACAACTAAGTCCAAAGAAGTGCCCCAGCCCCTACCACGCACAGAGCAATTGCTGCAAAAACGAAGTTTAAAATTAAATAGTCATAAAGTGCATACGTGGAAAAGACCTTCAGAAAACAGAAATTTTTCTATAGCGCTGAAGTCGTAAAGGGAAGGGCATGGAAGATGTTATTTATTTTTCTATCATGATTGCAACTAGTGATAATTGTACTTCGAAGATAAAATTATAGTTCTCCAAAGACTGCCTTGTGCTATTTTTGCTTTAAATCTCACACAACTAAACAAATGCAGAATAGTTGTTCTTCAAATGATTATTCATTATTATTAATCAGGAAAAAATGGTAAAGTTACAGAATAATTTTCATTAAATAAGTAACACATGGAAGAATTTTAGCTCTCATAATAGAAAACCTCCTTCTAATATTTTGCCCTTGAAAAGATTGAGAGAGAGAAAATGTAAACGAATTACTCCCTTGGCTTGGTCTGTGTAAAATGAGATCCTTAAAAATGTGAGGAGGTAACACGTGCATAGAAAAATAAAAACTAAATTAAGAATATTCCTTTCTGCATTTGGACAAAGTCTTAACTGGTAAAACTCAACCTTTATTTCTTTTTCTTCTCTCCTCCACTCTAGGATCTGGTAGTACATCAATTTATACTCCAGAATCAAACTCAAATAGGCTTTAAACTTCCTTGGCTTTTCACTTTCTTGTCCTGTCTGCACTGTGTCCCTCCTTCTTCTTAGAAAGAACAAATTGTTGGGAAAAAAAAGTCACACATCTGAAATTTCCCTTCACATCCTTCCCAAAAGAAAAAGAATAAAGAGATTTAAGTCAAAGACATTAGAAGCTGTCAACAGCTATGATGCTGAAAAACAGTTGCACAAAGAAGAAAGGTCATCTACAAGAAAGTTGAAATAAGAACTCATATGTAAGTGAAATTGCTCTGGCAGAGGTGTTCTATATGGTGACAAAAATATGTACAGAATTGCCACTTGGAAATGTATGAAAAGGAAGATCCTGGTAGGTGGGAAGGGGGATAAATTTTTAAAGAGGAATAAATGAAAATAGGAAAATCTCCAGGAATGTTTTTTTCACCCCAATCTTTGCCAGTCTTCCAGGCAGTTTGGAGACATCCTGGAAAATGAGGCAAGAAAGTGGGGACCTGGGAGCTCTGTGAAGGGTGTGGGCTGTTTTACTGCCTTTGGGAGGAGAGTGAAGGATATCTCTTTTTATGGTTTTTCTCCCTTGTGAGGCTTGGAATAATAAACTCAAATGGCTGCCTCTCAGCCCCTGTCCATCTTCTTTAGCAAACTTGACATAGTGGAAGAAATATGACACGTGAATTATTAAAGAGGAGCTAGTTGACTTTTAACCCTGATTGCTTTTCTCAGACCCCATTACCTGCAAATTTATCTGGCAAAACACTGTGAGAATTATAGAGCATGCAAGCTAGAATGAAGAGAAAAAGGGGCTAGGGAGTTGTGAAAATATCAGAGAACAGCTGGGTATTTTACCTTACTATTTACTACACTCATGGGCATGAGAAATATGTTTCAGAAAACTCTAAGAAAGGGGTCAGTTTCTCTGTCCAAGAAGAAAGAAGAGATAAATTCAAGGGAATTTGGCACCATCCTTCCATCTCTCTGACTTCCCTCTCAAGGCAGAGCTTTGTAGGATTTAAAATTTCTGCTACTTGACTTAAATGCATTCTTAACTTTTTGAGCAAGAATCATATAAAGTGCTCTTCTTCGCCCTTCATTTTTCCTTTTGGATACAAACTCTTGCTTTCACTCAGTTGCAAACACTTCTCAAAAGAGAAGAAACACTTTCTATGCACTAAGATAGCCCAGACCCTTTCTAAGTCAGACTCATGCAAAAACTTTAGAGAATATCCAGAGACTATTTAATTTGTCCAACAGATAAGGTTGTAAAAATCAGCAATAATTATTCAGGCATTCAGACAGAAGTTTTTTGTGCTAATTAAGCAGCCATTATCTTGTGAGGTTGAATAACTGGGCAGCTGTTGATAGAATAAAATAGGAAGGAATGCATTGAACACTTAAGGGTTTCTTCTTTTTAAAAAGGGACACATGATAAAATAATAACTATTATTAGTAGTTAGTCCCTTGGGTGTAGATTTGTATATACTGTTGCCAAGGTGAAGGTAATAATTGAATTTATCCCAAATCTGAGTGATGGAGTAGCCAAAAATGACTCCATTGACAGAAGAGCCAGGAGGCAAGTGATGGATACTATTGTCCCAATGTGACCCTCCATTAACACTACCTTTCAGCATCTGGGTTCGGTCACTGGATCCCATCCCAGAGCCAAGAGGGCTGCCTGGCATATTCCAAGCATTTCAAGGGTTCCACACTGCCTGTACAACCCCACATCAACTTAATGGGTGGGGAGACTGACCGACATCCTGCTCCCTCTATCTCCCCTTGCCTTATTACCCCTCTCCAGGCCCATTGTTTGGCAGGTGCTGGCAATTTGCTCCTTATCTTGCCTCTGTTTACGAGGGCTTTTTATTAATAACAAAAGGAGAAATGCTATTAATATTAATTAACACCATAAAATGAAACAGTTTTGGGAATCTACTCAATGAATAATCTCACTGTCTAATTGGAGCTTGAGAGAAAGAGGTGGTGGGGGAGGGGGGAGAGGAGGGAGGAGGGGGAGATACAGATGACCTACTGGGTGACAGGCACAGGTTGGAAGGGTGACATTTTATTGTAAGCCTCCCAATGAAAGGAAGAAAAGGAAGGGACCAGTCAATTTAATGCAGGGACCAAGAGTGCAAGAGTGTTGCTAAGAGACAGAGATGCTGGTAAAGTTCTATCAGAAGCACTACTCTGACCTTATGCAAATAGAGGCGGCCAACTCTTTGTGGTACAGCTGAAAATTCCACCCCCTGTGTCACCAATACCTGGCATCCAGCCTTTTATTCAAATGTTCTCTAAAAACACACACAGAGGATGTGACAAAGCATGACACATTTAGGGGCTTTGACACACACATATAAAGAAAACCACAAGGAAAATGCTTGGGGGGGGTGGTGAATAGTAATAATAATAATTTTTTTTAACTTGGGGGAAAAATCAACATCAGATCCTCCTGTGGAAATGTCACCCATCTTTACCTTCTGGTACTGTCATTTTTCTTCAGCTGAAAAATAACCTAAAGATTCAGAAATTGCCTTCTCATTGCAGAAATAGAAGCTTATGAAGAAACCACAGTGTTGCTCAAAATATCGTCATGAATTTACACCCGAGGAGTGTGAGGAGGGATGGTGTGAGGGCTGGTGGGCTGGGGAAAGCTTGGTGTACATTAGAGAGATAACAGCATACCCCATCTTCCAGAGAAAATAAAGTGTGCATTTCTTTTCACTTTATCTACCCACTCTAGGACAAGGCTCACTCCGAAAAGTGAGAAGCTTGGGAACCAGTTGGGTCTCCCAGAAAGTTGGACATCCTTACAGTTAAAACGGAAAGGACATCTCAGGGAGCTGGTGGCACTTGGGCATCATCTGTGTGAGGGTCTCAGTCTGTTTGAGATAGGTTGAGGAGGTGGTATGTGTGCTGCTGGCACATGCAATAGGAGGAAGCTCCCAGGGCACTCCTCTGTGCAGGTAGGTACATTTTCAGCTGGAGCTGAAGCTAGAAGTTGCCACACGAGTGGCCCCTGGTCTTAAGAGAGAAACCCCAACCCTACCTCTCAGTGTGGCCAGCCAAGAGGTTGGGATCTGGGCAGGAGTACTTCCAAGTGTCCAAGCCAAATTCTTTGTTTCTCTCCTTCCCCTTTCCCTCCAAACTAATTTGTCCTTCACCCATGGCTGAGTCAACTATCATAGGGAACAGGACTCACCTTCACCAGGACAGTCTTTCTCCCAGGAAATCCTCTTGACCTTAGGGTCCCAATTCTGAGAAGTTGAACAACTCAGAGAACTACATGAAGTTCACAGTTCTTGGCTGTGTGGGTTCCCCCAGGGCTCTAGGAACTTTTGGGGCCTGGTGATGGAGGTGAGTGGAAGGTTGGAAGAACTGGGACAGGGCTGGAGAAGGGAAGGGCTTTTCCACTGCCACACACCTACCCTCCTGCAGTTCTAGGAGCCAGCCAGGTCTGAATGCATCCAGAATCCAACATAACCTTGTGCCTCTTTCCTTTCCTGCCAAGTAGAACAAAAACGTTTTCTCTAAGCGAAAGCAAAGCATCACACATAGAAGTTGGAAAACCCAATTTAGCCAGGCTGCTTTATACACACTCCATCCCCTCCCCCTCTCTGGATTTCAATATTGATAAAACGTTTCACATCTTTATGATAATAATTGCAAATGAATACATTTTTCAACTTGGGGGCGTTTCAAGCGTTCGTTGGTGAGTAACTTCCAGGGCAACTTCTCCTTGGGATTCTCCCTCCTCCCCTTTTAATGGTAGGACTTTTCATAATGTGCACAATACTATTAAAATTTCATATTAGCAGTGTGTATGGTGAACTTTGTAATGGGAAATTCAATAGCTGCTGTAAATATTAATGGAATATGAAACGAAGCCACAGCCTCGGCCAATCCTGACAGTAAAACAGAGTGAGCATGTGGCGGCCCCGGGGCGAGAGAGGCCTTTCCTCTTGTCGCTCTCGCTTTATTACATTAGCGCGGGCCTCCCCGTGCCGGCGTGGGCTCAGAAGCCGAGGCGCCGGGTCACCCATGACAAATGTCCCCGTGTCTCGCCAACAGGCCCCGCCTGGCCCTGCCACTCCATCTGCCCAACAGGTCCCAGGAGAGTGCTTGCGGGTGTCACTTTCAGGTAAAGAGCTCTTGAAAGCGCAAAGGCTCCCCAAAGGTTACAAGGGTACCAGAGCCTCCCCAAGTCGCAGCAGCCTGGGCTAAGGAAAACCCTAAGCGCATGTGTTAACGAACCCCAAGTGAGTCTCGGGGGATTATCTCTATTCGGATAACCTAAGCCTCATGCGTCCCCATCCCTGCCAGCAGGACCAGCACAGAACTGGCGGGGGTCGGGGTGGGTGGGTGGGGTGGGATTTTGTGCCAGCTGCCATCATCCACGCGCGTCCCGGCGCTGTTCTGCGTCGCTAATGCCCCATGGAGCAGCCTCTTGGGACAACCTGGACGCGGGGACAACGTTTGCAGTGATTTGCGGGTTTTGCGATGGACCCTAGGCCCTGGGGCCACCAACTCACCCTCTGCCCCGGCCCGAATCTGGGAGAAACCCGGAGGGGGGGGGGGATGGTATGCGTAGACTCTGGAGGAAGTCGCGCTACCTGGGGTCTCGGGGGGGGGGGGGGGGGCCCAGATTCGGTATGAGCCTGGGTTGCGGCCAAAGAGGGTCCGGAGGAGGCCTGACGCGCTGACAAACGTGGCCATCAACACCTCGAGCTGTCCCGACGAGTTATTTCAACAGGCTGGGAAAGATTGGTATTTGAGTGGCAGGCGACGCCTTTCCTCACTCTCAGTATTTATGTTGGGGTGATGGCACTTAGGAGAGCTTAGGTTTGGATGGGACATTAATCTTCACTTGTTAGGAGATAGGCTGTCACTATTTACCAAGGGCCTTACCTCTCCCTAGGGACGCTGTCCTTCTTCCAGAGCTCGGTCACTCCCCACCAGGACTCGGTCAAGGCGCACTACAGAGGAGAGGGAGCCGGGTAAACTCTGGCAGGGCAAGCGAGTTGCAGACGCCAGGCATGAGCCCAAAGCTAAGGTCAAAATCGACTTTAAAAAAAGGAGTCCAGCCTGACTTGGCGCTCTGGACTGTCCTGACATCCACCTCTTTAATTTTTGCCTGTTTGCAAGTGGGGACAGTGGAATACTTTCTCCTGGTGAGGAGCTATTTGTTTTTTAAGCCACAAACCACAC
Organism: Castor canadensis; assembly: GCF_047511655.1. Taxonomy (NCBI): domain Eukaryota; kingdom Metazoa; phylum Chordata; class Mammalia; order Rodentia; family Castoridae; genus Castor; species Castor canadensis. The sequence goes on along the minus strand of NC_133404.1, from coordinate 33,274,886 downwards.
AGGCGCTAACAACCTCGCTGTTGACTCAGGGCAGCCGTCTAACCATCCCCCTGCACCTGACCCACAAGTCTCACCGGTGTGAAGTCATCGATCATCGCCTTTTTACCACCAGCTCTATGGAGTCACTTTTCTCTCAAATTCATGCAGGGCTTCCTCTTTTAAATTATTTCCTGTCCAGTTGTTTCTCCCCCACCTCCAATTAATCCAGAATATCGTACTTCCTCTCATTTGCTCCACAGGCACACAAACAGAGCAAAATGAATTAAAATAAAGACGAAATTGAAATGCACCGGGGTTCCTCCCCTCTGTCCCCCTCCCCGCCCAGTAGGAAATGTTTCAACAAGGCGGTCACGTTTTCCAGATCTGTTGAAATATTTCAGGTGAGATTTGCATTCTCCCCGACCCTCTGGCCAGTTCCCTCACCCCTACCCGCTTTCATTTGTACACCTCCAAGTTAAATAGTTGGGTCTCCTTGTTTCTTTGGAGCCATTCAAATCCACTTGTTTCCCTCCAGGATCTCCCAACTTCTTCCCTTTGCCCTTTAAAAGAGTTACACTTTCGAAGAAGACTTAAAAAAAAAAAAAGGAGAAGAGAAGGATATAGGTTTTGTAAGTGTTAAATAACTTTCTCAGCGTGTATTAAAGGAAGATTGTATTTTATCAACAGCTGATTGATGCAGCCGTGTGATCCTGTCGGTTTGTCTATAGTATCGTATTTATTTAACCTGCTGGGGGACTGTGTGCAGGGGCAGCCTGTTCACGCTGACACGAGCATGCACATTACACACTACCCCAGGTATTTTGATTGATTGTTCCCACCCCAAAGACTTTGGTTCATAATTTAGCACAGCAGGCTCTGCATCACAGACTAGGTTAAAAAAAAAAATCTTGTGGGAAATTTCAATGAACCACTACTGCCAACAAACCACTCTCCACCTGCAGCCCCCAAATATTTTCAATGCCTCTTGAGATGGTTCAGTTTACATAATTAATAATTATAGGGCATAGGACCTTTATTTATCACAGTTCCCATTAGATGATTCATTTCAAGCTCTGACTGCATCAGCATTTCTTTAAATGGGGGTGACACAGGGGTGGAGAGGTGGTGAGGACAATGTGGAATAGTGTGGGCTTCTTTTTTCTTTCACTGTCTTTCAACAGCAGATTTGGGGTGTGGAAACAAAAAGGCAGACAAAATGGTTCTTTTTTTCTTTATTTTTTTACAGATAGTCTTCTGAGGTTGTGTTGGCAACAAACTGGATTTTTGCTGTTATTATTTAATTCCATAGATGAAGTGAAAAAGTGTTCAGTACATAATGTTCTGGGCACATACTTTTGATAATTTTGAAAGTAGTGACCTGAAAGTAGTATTATCGAGGTACTTTCTATGAGATTTCTAAAAGGAAGGAGGGCTTCTCCAAAAACAAAACTTTTTTTTTTTTGTGCTAGGGCCAGCAGAGTACACGTGTATATGTGTAATGACTAATTTGTGTTTATTGGATTGTTTTTGCTCTGTTAAAAATGGGGTACATTTTTCTAGACATCTTTTTAGATTACTATTTTTCTGGCTAGTAATATATATATTTTAAATTCATTTAAAAAATGAATTTGGGCCATTTCTCCCCTGTGTTCCTCATCCCCTCCCTCTCCCCCACCCCCTTGCTTTAGTAATATTTTTATATGTATGCAAAACAAAAGTTTTAAGCATGTATTGTTTTCAGCGACGGAAATGTTGTTTATCATGCTTGGTGTTTTTACATTTGTCTTTTAAAGACTCTTGAATCCCCAAAACGCCATCTTAGTACAACTATGTATCTCTTTGTCCATCAGAGTATAATTTTGCCATTTTAGGTCAAATGGGAAAGTCATTACCAAAGTGGTTTGTTGCTTAAGTATCTAATGCTACAGTTTAAGGTGGAGATTCAAGTCTTAAAAAAAGATACTAGGAACATAATTGTTCCCCAAATAAGTCAATGTATCTAAAGCAGTTTCCCCCCTCACTTCAGTTCTTAGGTTATTATTGGGAGAAAAAGTTTTACAAATACCTAACTGATGGCAGATGATGACAGCATTGATTGTTAAAACTTTCTTTTTCATTCTTGAATATTATTCACAAAAGTGTACCTTTTAACTTCATTGTGTGCCTTAAAATGTTGCAAAGACATTAACTAGATGTGAGACTAGTGTAGAGACTGAAGCCTTTCTTGGATTGTCTCTTATTTAGGACAGATTTGAGAAATCCTGATACTATGGCTTCTTTGCTGATAATATCATGTTCAGCAACTCTTTTTATCCCTAGATGTTGCTATTTATCCTTAGATGATATTCAATGACAAAAAACAGAGCATTTGCAAAACTCCAGGAGATGTATCTTTCTGCTGAGAAAACAGCCTTTATCAAAAGTATGTACAGACACACTATTCAGAGAGAAAGAGAAAGGGCAGGCTGGCAAAGGAAATATTTACCCATGCCCTGTGGCAGTACAGTGCACCAAGGAAGACCTGGTGAGGTTAAGGGAAGGCCAATTTGTTTTCAGTGAACACATTCTCCACATTTTAATCACATGAGCTTAAGAAGTTTTGAAATACCACATAGATCGATCTGTGGTCACTTTCCAAAATGACTTAGAAGTCATTGGTTTGCATTGAGAGTAAACCTTGTAAAGACATTCATTACCAGGTTTCTTCATAGAACACTATACCCATTATCTATAATAATGAAGAAAATAATTTCACATGTTGTTTCCTGAAGAGTCAAATAAATTGAATGAGGTCTTATTTCTTTTTGAGGGGACACTATTTTAAATGCATGAGCATACATACATACATACATGTACAAATTAAGTTCTTTGAAGTTTGGCTAGCTCCTTGTTGTGCAGCCCTGGGCAAGTGACTTAATTTCGTTGTGCCTGAGTTTGTTCATCTAGTGAAATACATTATTATGCTGTTCTTAGGGTTTGCTGTGAGGATTATGTGAATTAACTCATGTGAAGCTCTTATGGCTAAACCTGACATTTGATAATTCCTAATTATTCACTAGCTAGTACCTATAGCCTATTACTATAGCCTTATGTTTTTATTGACAACAATATTTTTGTTATGGTTACCTATACTATTGTGACCAGACTCCAAAACTTAAACTCTAAATTCGAATTGCTTCTGATTAGTGAAGTTTCAGAAGTGTAAAACTGTCAACAAGGAACTAAGTGATCACCAGCCTCTTTGTGTTCCTAAGCCCCAAATATGCTAAATAACCTTATATGTAAAAGCCAAGGTAAAATGCAGCCCCAGAAAGTGCTGGGAATGTCACCAAAATATTAATAAGTCAAGTCACAGAAAAAGTCAACCAAAGCCCCTAAAAAGTCAAACAGCCGGGTCCTTGTTATCCAAACACTTTACTATTTTTTTCTTGTGCCTTTTTTTTTTCTTTCAGTACTGGGATTTGAACTCAGGGCTTCACACTTTCTAGGCAGGTGTTCTACCACTTGAACCATACCTCCAGCTCCAGTCACTTTGCTTTGTAAGTATGTCTGCATTGCTTTAACACCCTCTGGTAATGACATTTAACATGTTAATGACAGTTTAACACTCTGTTAAAAGCATCCTTTCATAATGTACATTTTATAGGTGCCAGGCACTATTCTCTGTTAGACTAAGTTCAATTTTATTTCTAATAGGGAAAGATATGACTTAATGACATGTTAGAATATTTTTTAAAATCTAGGATCTTAATGTGACAATGAATGGGTTGAAATGATGAAAATCTTCAGGACTTGATTTTTTCCCCCCCAGCCACATGTTGAGTTTTTCCTACCTACATGCTGAATTAAGACAAAACCAACTTGATTGGAAATGATAGCAGTGTTATCTCAACTGTGGAGTATCTTTCTTTTTGTTTTTGAGTTGGACTCATGCCACTCTCCATAGTAACTTGGGATCAGAGCTAAAGTGAAAGTGGAGTGTTTGAGAGGTGGTTAACAGCATCCTCCCCTTCTGTCTCGGTCACCCTCTGGATACAGAATATGACTTGCTTTTGTTACTGTTAGATCACAGAACCTCAGGTATGAGTAGTTTTTATTTTACGTCCTTCCCCCAACTAATTCCTGCTATCAAGCCTGCACAGGAGCTGGTGTTTTCTGACATGTGTCAACGTTAACCTTGCACTTGGAATCACATGCCTCTTCTCTTTCAGTCAACATTCTACAACCTCCTCACTTCCTTTCTTTACAATGTCTTCAATGTCATAAGACATTACACCAAAAATCCAGGAAGTCCTGATTTGCTAGACTTTGCACATCTGATACAATATTTTCTCTTAAAAATCATGACATTGCTTTATTTGATATGAGAGGTGAATTTTTGATGTGTAAACTCAGCTTCAGTATTAGATATTTTCTCATTTTTTTCTTAATTAATTCACTTTTTTAGGTTGGGGTAAAGGTAAGTTTGCTGAAATATAAAAACCTTCCTCTTATGTCTTTTCCTAATTGCTCAGTAGGCCAGAAATATTCACATACAGACCAACAGGAGTCTCAAGATTGCCTAAAAGGCATGAAACAAGCATATTAGAATATCCTCAGAAAGGCAAATCTACCACTGTGATCTGTTTCTGAATGAAAACTGGTGGATTTAAGGAAGTATCATGGTTCTCCTTTAAGTTATATATAAATTCTTTTTTTAAAAAAATTGCTCTGTTTGAGATTTTAGCAAGTAGTTAAACTAGTTTACACATTTCCCCCCTTCCTTTCAAGTACAGCTCCTAAATAAGCAGACACTTTAACTCGCCTTCCCATTAGACAGACTTTTCTTTATTGCCTTTTCATAGCACAGCTATCAAAAATAAGATAATGTCCAAAGGTCTGGGCCCTAATCAGCTTTCTAGCTGAGTTTAAAGTGTCTCAGGCTGTTTAAAGGTAGCCCTGGTTTTGTGTGTGGGCCCACGGAGGTGTTTGCTCTGCCACATTTTGATGGAGAGGGTAACATGTTTGCTAGATAAGGAGAAAGGGACCAGCCAAAAAAGCAAGGGTCTGTTTGATAAACCTTGACATATTTAGCCATTTTTCACACACATGAAAGGAAGCTTTAAAATGCCAAGGAAAATAGAGGTGTCCATTCAAGCACGCTAATGTTTATCAAGACAAAAAAGGTAAATAAAGAAAATTGGCATTTTGTAGTCTATTAAATTAATTAGCTCAAGAGCTTATCATTAAATTGAAAGCCTGGATAAAACACAAGTCTATTTCTTGTTGTTGTTATTAAACATGAAAGGTAAGTTCTTTAAGTTAATGGGCATTGGAAAGACAGTTATTTTTCTTGGCTTGGGCTACCCTAGTAGAAGTTTTGAGCCCTATAAAAAAGGAATTCATGAATTGAAGTTAAACATTTATAAGACTGATCTGCATGTACTTAGGGTGAGAACATTATTTGAAGTCTGTGTTAAAGTACATGATGACATTCTTTGTACAGTGACATGTATCCTGAAACAGATTGATAAAAGTCAGAATAAAAATATGCCAGTAGGCATATACTTAACAATTAGAAGTTGGTATGCTCTAAATATCCAATTGAAAATTTAAGTTCACATGTAAAAGATGTTTTAAAACAAAAAAGCTTCACAATCTAGAGAGATTTTAAAAATGATGGGGTGAATTAATCATTGTTTTATAAAATGTTCCCTTTTCTAGAAATAGGAAAGGAGAAAACATCAACAAATTGAAGTTATCTCTCAAAATAAGAATTTCAATTGCATAAGTGTAAGGATAATTTGGGACTCAGCTTTCATAATGTGATGACTGCAAGTTGATTTAGAAGAAAATATCAACTCTTAAGTCAATATCCTAGTAAAGTTTACTGTTTTTTTCTTAGATAAGGTATTTTATTGGTCTCCTTTTTTCCAAATTTAAGTATTCAATAAATGAAAGAATGACCCATAATGATTAATTCATCTATAGAATATTTAAGAATATAATCACTTGGATCTCTAGAAATGCGTTTCTTCTATGTATTAATTATTTTGAACACTTTTGTGTCTTAGTGTTAATAATCTATATGAGTGTAGAATTTTAGATGAATTTAATGTCAACTAGGGATTAATGTACATTAATTAAATTGACTGTATCTTCTTTAATGAGGAAAAAAGGATTTAGTTTTAATACTGATGATCTTAATAAAGCTTCTCTCTACTTATCCATATTTTCTCAACATTAGGAATTATTTTTATCACAAGGCGAATTAATTTAATATTGGCAAGGTACAAAACATGGGTAAATCAAGTGATTGCAAACTGACTTTTTGTTATTGAGGTTGTGTAATCAAGCTATGTAACTTTCAATTAAAAAGGAATCAATTTATATCAGCTATTCAAAAATAAAAACATAAATTGGACTTCCCATTTAATTTTCTTTTGAGTATTATATAAAATGGTTAACTGTTCAACAGAATTTGGCATAGAAAGTATCTATCATATATTATAAGTGTTTAGCATGCTTGTTTCAATTCTCATAAGGTGAAAGTCCTATCTTACAAGTATGTTTAAGGTAAATTTATTGTTACAAAAGGTACAATACCATGTAATAAAATCCTAATAGAAATCTGTGAAGTCTCTGGAATTATTTTATCACTTTGTTGACAAAGATAGATACCACCCCAATCACACACATGGAGAGCACAAAATGTTTCCTGGTGTGTCCCTGTGTCCCTGTATACACTTACATGCGAAAAAAGAAGGGAAACAGTTGAGCACACCAAACCACCTTGAAGTTCTTATTGCTTATTCTTGGAGGAGTTATTAATGGTAGTTGTAGGTTATAATTCTCTTTCTTCAGTCTCTCTCTCTCTCACTCTCTCCCTCTCTCTCTCTCCCCATCTCTCCCTCTCTCTCTCTCTTAAGACAGACTCTTACTCTGTATCCCAGCCCAGGTTCACTTTTAACTGATGATCCTCCTGCCGCTTCCTGTATCCAAAGTCTCAAATGTTGGGATTATAGATGTATACCACCACATGCAGCCCAATTCCTTCTTAAAATAAATCTTTGTTATTATTTTGAGATGGAAGAGGAATACAGAGAACAGAGGGACTAGCAAAAAACCAAACCAAACTATATTCATAAATATACACTGAAATTAAAATTGTAATCCATAAATATGTAAAATTATATGTCATTGAAATATGTATATATTACAAACATCAAGGACTGAAGGCGTGGCTGAAGTAGTACAGCACCTGCCTAGCAAGTAGAAAGTGTAGAGTTCAAATTCCAATACCATAAAAAAAAGTATTAAAAAAATGAGCCAAAACCAAACCCAAAATCCAGGTCTTTTCCTCTCCCATATGATGCCTACTCTTCCTTCCTTCCTTCCTTCCTTCCTTCCTTCCTTCCTTCCTTCCTTCCTCTCTTTCTTTCTTTCTTTCCTTTTCTCATTCACACAGGTGGATATTGAACCCAGGGCCTCACACATGCTAGGAAAGTGCTCTATCACTGAGCCACACCCTCAATCCCAGCCCACATTTTTTATTTTTTTTTCTAGCCCTTCATGAAGATGCCTCATGAATGAATATGCAGCTGTTTCCCCTCACTTCTCTCGAGGCTCTCCTCTTGTGTTCAAGGGCCCAACAGACTTCTCTTTCAACACCACATATTACAGTGGATGCACAGGTCCCATCAAGTGTGACTCTTTGGCAGGCCATTGCTGGTGCCTTACTAGGCTCATCTCCCTGCTAGTCAGATATGAAGTTGTCTCTAAGGCAAATTAAGCAAAGATGTGTATATTAACTTTAAACCTGGAAACACGGTGATCTAGACTAGAAGTTTCTACTTTAAAAAATGTTATTCCCTGATTTAGCCACCAAATGGCACCAGCCTAGGAAAGCTCTTCTCAGCATTACTAGCTTGGTCTCAGCTTTGTCTTTTCTATTTAAAGAATAAAATCAACTTCTCTGGCTTTCTGAGAATATGCAAGCAGAGATCAAAAGTTCCTAGCTTGATGTTGGCAGAGTAGTTTCCATAAAAGATGAATCTCATTATTATCTTCTGAGATGGTGATCATAATGAATCTCAGAAACCAAATCATTTAAAGCCTAATTGAGAGAAAACTGAGTGGGAATGAACAAAACATCTCAAATGCTTTCAAAGGGAACTAGGAAGAAGGAAGGACAGGTACTGCATGTAGTGGATCTTGGGCTCAACGTTCTTGTAATTCAATCTATTTGAAAACAGTTAAAAAGATGACCATGCCATTTGTTAGAGGTGACAGAGAAAGGATAACTGAATTATGCCAGTTACTCAAATCATTGTTTTGTAAGCCAAGTTGCAAAAAAATGGAGCCATCTGGGAAATTTTTTAAATATCCATTTTACAAGGACCAAGAAACATCTTTTTTCTACAGATAGAAGCATGCCATTTACAAGTATAATTTTAAGTATTTGTTAGAAATGAGATACCATGGCTGTGTAATACCAAGATGAGATCTGGTTGCTGTAAGAGTAAAATTGTTTGTTTGTTTTTTGATTGTTTCTTTTGATACTCAGCAAATCACACTATTTCCCTTCTCCAAATAACATTCTGATGTGGGAGGATGAAAAATGAACACCAAAGACATTGTCAGGGGAAAAAGATGCAAACCACAGTGTAAAATTATGTATTCTGGTCCAACCTCATTTTTCCCTTAACAAGTGATATTGTATTCCCTAACTTGCTTGCTGACTTTGCTTAAACTCTCTGACCTTAAGTTTACTATTCTACATTCTTTTCCTCTTGAGATACATCATTGAACCCAGAGATCACCAAGTTTTAAGAAAGGGAAAGCAGCTGTTTAAAAAAATCATTTTGTAGTTCCAAAGGAATAATCCTAGAGGCTAGAGATGTTCTGTGGGTCATTGGTTTGTTTTGTCTGGGTTGGCTGATGATAGGTGAAGGTAACTTTTAGCACCAGGTTTCCAGTGGTGCTTCTCAAACTATTCCCTGCATAAGAATCACCTGAAGAGCTTGTTAAATCACAAACTCCCAGGCTACACAGTTAGCAATTCTGACTTGCACTTTTTCTAAGTTCTCAATTGATGCTGAGACTGGCCTTGTAGGTGAGCATGGAAGTGGTGAGCTAGTATAGTGCTGCTCCAGCTGGTTTGGCAAGTATTAGACTCACTTAAGTACTCATCTGGGATTTCTTCCTTCTGCTCTTTTTGGTTCCTTCCCTCCTTGTAGCATATTGATACCTTAGTGATGATTACAGCTTGTACTTTTGCTTTGGGATGGGGAAAGAGTAGAATGTTGCTATTGCTGAATTTAGCAGAAAATGCCCAGTTCTGTTGAGAAGAAAATCATTGCTAAATATTTTGCAGATGATCTGCTTCATAAATAATTATACCTAATGTCCAGCATGGTGATTACTTGTCCCAGGCAATGACAACTTTGTCCTAGGTACATAGAATTTCATTCATGCCTAATTCACAGGTGAACAAAGCAAATTTCTGAGAGGTGAATTAGCTCATCTTAGGTCAACCAGAAACCGAGTGGCAGAGCAGAAATTTAAAGCAGGATAATATGATTCCAAAGCCTATTCTCTTTTGTCAATGCCCCCAAATTATATGCACACATGTTAATTATATTCATTGACAAAATATAATATAAAACATAAATTGCTCCAAAAAGGCTTCAAAATGATCAACAAAATGCAAATGATATTGTTAAATAAAACAGATTAGAAGGAAATAAAACAAGATAATAAGGAAAAGAAGATGTAGTACAAGTCATATTTCATAAAGCCCTATTCTCTTGTTAGCAGTTGTGAACTTGAATCTGAACTTACAAAGAAAGGACAGGCTTTAAGGGTACCAAGGACTCCTTGTTGATATGGGCCAGGTGAAGGTAGGGAGGAAGCAAAACTGGATGAAGTTGCATCATATCCCAAATGAACCCTGACCTGGTCTCCAAGTTCAGATGGCTTCTTGTGCTTGTGACAATCTGAGATGGCTAGAAATGTACTCACAGATATACCTGCATCTGAGGCAAGAAGAAGAGAGGTGAGGCCAACCAGGAACACTAATTGCTATTGTCTTAAGGCAACCTACATGGAATTGTACATTTGAACTCTGGGTGCTTGTTCATTTAATTCCATCTATATATTGTCTGGCACAGCATTATAGACAGATAGGCACTTTATTACTGTATTTATTACAGTAATAAATAATAATATACTATTATTATTGTTATCATTATTAATTTTTGGCACTGGGGAATAAACTCAGGGCCTCATGGTTGCTAGACAAGTGCACTACCACTTGTCTTTTGCTTTTGGTTTATTTTTCAGATAGGGTCTCATGCTAACTTTGTCTGGACTTGTCTTGATCCTCAATCCTTTTACCTCTACCTCCAAATAGCTGGTATTACAGGTATCTAGCACCAACCCCAGCCCTAGGTTCTTAATTAAACGGTACCACAAGGTTGATGATAATCCTTCAGACTAATTTTTCTAAATCAAACAAATATCACACCCTTCATACACTTTAACACTTGAAGTTCTTCCTTGCTCTCCCAATTTCATTTTTTTTTAGATATTTCAATACATTAAGTTAATTGAAACATAGGTGGGCTTTAGGATAAGTAATTTAAGAAGAAGAAACAAAAATAGTCACTGGAAGTGTAGCTTTAGCATAGCAAGGCACAAGATCCTGGATTCAATTCCCAGCCCTGAAGAAGAAGGAGGAGGAGGAAGAGGAGGAGGAGGAGGAAGAAGAAAAAGAAAGAAAGTCATGGGAAGAAAACAAGATAAACACAAAACAAGAAGCTTTCTTGTCCAAGGGCAAAGACATTGTCTTCCACTACAAAAACTTTCCCAGAGAGCCTAGTATACAAGTTTTCTCATCTGCAAACAAGGGGATTGATGTTCTAAGGTCTTGTTTGGCTCTAATTCTTGCAAAGGCATTAGGTAGACAGAAATTTGATGGAGTTGGAGATAGGAAAAGGAGGAACAAGGGGGTAATCTTCAGAGCACCAGAGCCAAGCATCCTCTGAGATGTAGCCAAGCAGCTTCTGAAGCAGCTGTTTACCTCATAGGATGAAACCGACAGTCTCTTCCCATAGGTGTGCACAGTACAGATCAGCCAAGCAGCTCAGAGCAGAAAGTTCAGCCCAGGCTGGAAGCCATTTCCAAGGAATGTAGATCTTCTGCCAACTGCATCACTTGAGTCATCTTCCACATTCCAATTAAAATGAGTAAGTGGATTCATCAGATACTCATAGGGCTTGGGTTTGACTTTGCAAGTCTGCCATGTTGATGTTCAGAAGTTCACCTGGGTTTTCCAAAGACATTTGGTAGAAGCCAACCTATTAATACTTTTTAAGTTGCCAAAAGTGACTTCTTAAACTTGTACACTTCAATCTGAAAATATGCCCCTTCCTTTTTTTTTTTAGCACGATTGCTTGACTAGTACAAATCAAATAAAAAAGAAGAAAGCAAACAAAGAAATTTCTGGTTGATGCTTCCTCATTTGACTATTTGGTAATAGTTCATGATGAGAAGACTTGTGTTTCTGCTAGCTGAGCTCTTGCTATGTTCTTCAGTGGACCATACTGTGAATCTCAGGACCACTGCACAGCTTTGACTTTTTTATATATTTCACCCTGAGTTCCATTGTTATATTTCAGAATGTATGAACCAGTACATCCTTAGAAGCACATTTTAAGCCAAATGAGTTTGCTTTCCCCCTAAACCAGGTAGTTTCTAATACAAACAAATCAAGGTATGTGTAAACTCCAGTCTGTTTAATTCTGGGGCTGTGTCTCACAACCTGGCATTCTTTTAAAACTGTCTATCTCTAGCACCCTAATTTTCCTGGGAAGTCATCTCTTCTCCACAATCAATTCCAGTGGCTCTGGTAGAGCTGCCTCCTCATCCTTACCTGGTCATGACCATAGCCTCAGGGCTTGGCAAGTGCTCCATCAGAGCTCATCAGAGCTGGTGTCATTATGACCAAGTGTGGTGTTCAGTAAAAGACATTAAGAATGAGAGTGACAGAAAAAGAGGAGGAGGGGAAATGGGGAGGCTGTGAGGGGAGGTGAAGAGAATCATGATATGTTACTTATATACGTATAGAGATAGCATAAAGGAACCCACTAAATATTGTCTTAAGAGGAAGAAGGAGGATTAAGAGGCTATAACAGGGGAAGTGAATTTATTCAAGATACACTGAATGCATCTATGGAATTTTCACATGAAACACCTTTGTACTATTAATGAATACTAAAAAGTGGCAGAAAAAGAGATACTTTTCTTTTCTCCCTCATGGGAAAGTCTGGACCTCAATTGTTTAGCTCTGATTTAGTAGCTCTACAACTGATCTTTTTCTTTTAAAGATATTGATGTTCTGATTCTAAAATATATATGTAAATGCAAAGAACTAGCATCGAATAATTAGTCATGGTAGGGTTAGACCAATCAAAGCAACAAAGAGATTCCATAAACAGACCCCTACATGTATGGTCACTTAATTTTCAACAAGGCCATATAACAAAAGAAATATTTTCCTCTATGAATAATCTGTAACAACTGGCTATCCAAGTGAAAAGTATGGAACATAGATTATACCATATACAAATAATACCAAATGGACAATGAATTTAAAGTAAAAGCAAAAAATTATACATTTCCATGAATAAAAATGAGATTATTTTTATGAATACAGGATAGACAATTTTCTCAAACAGAACATAGAGGCATTTTAAAAAGAAAAATTTAGTTGGGCTCTTGGGTCACACCTCTGGACCTAGCTACTTGGGAGGCTAAGCTTGAGAGGATCACAGTTTGAGGCCAGTCTGGATGAATAGTTTGAGAGCTCCAGCTCCAAAATGGACAAGAGATGTGGCTCAAAATGGTAGCGTGCCTGCTCTGCAAGTGTGAAGCTCTGAGCTCTGAGCTTCACCAAAAAAGAAAGGTGGAAAAAAAAGAAAAATTTAATATAAAATGATAAATGACACACTAGAAATTTAAAATATTATATACCAGAAGATATTATAAAGGAAAATTTTTTTTATTTTTAAGAATTTTAGTATCATTTGGACTCTTTAGTATTTAGCAAAATATGTAGTTTTTCAACCTTTCTTTGAAAAGGTATGGTTTAACTTGCTTTCTCTCCCTAAAAGTTCTTTGGCTTTTTTTTTTTTTTCACCATTTTTCATAACATTACTCTGTGGCTTTTACCTCCCAAACCCTAGGTCTGTTGACTTCAATATTATTGGAATATTATTTGCCTTTCTACATGTAAAAAGCCTTAGAGCCAATTCATTCTGTCTATGCAATTACCTCTGTCTATGAAGATCTCTATTGGGATTTCCTTGGAAATATTTCAATGATAGCTTCATTTTGCAGACAAAGGAAACTGAGTGAATAAAACATTTTCTGGAAATCTGACAGTCTTGGCATTGAAAAGTTAAGCACTGTAAATTTAACAGATGCAAACAAACTAGTCCTCCTAATACTCAAGCCAGAGCATTCCCTGAATTCCTAGTTGATTGCTGCTCCAGAGGCAAACCTCATTAGAACGCATTTCCTATTCTTAGGTTCTTTCTTTGCATGATGCAAACATTGCCAATTAAACGTGGAAGTGGAGTACTTTATGAATGGATTTATAATATGGTATGTGTGTGTATTTATATTTAGCATACCTTCAGGGTATGTATTCTTTCCAATGGCTTTTATTTTTCTTAAATTCTGCTTTGGCTGTGATTTAAATGTGGCATTGTCAAAAGAGAAGCAAACTGGTAGATTGGGGAACAATGAAGGGGAGAAGAGCAAGTCCTATCTGTAATCCATTGTTCACCTGCTAAAAGACATACATTGTTTGAAAGACGTCTGCTGATACTTCTCATACTTTACTTTCACATGGTGTGCAGTGTTTTATGAGTGACACTCTTTCATTGACATGGTATTACTTAATTCTATAAAGTATCACCATTCCACTAGTTTATAATTATCTTCTGGATTTAGTTCCACTCCTCTAACATGAAACCTTGTAAGTATTGTGATTGCTAAAACTCCCCAGGCGAGAACTTAAACTGGTGTTCCCCCAGGAATGTTAATGGAATTACATTTAAGTTTCACAAAGGTCTATGGGATGTTAGCTTTCTATTACTATGACGAATACCTGAGATAACCAACTTATAAAGAGAAAAGATTTATTTTGGCTCTTGGTTTTTTCTTTTTTTCTTTCTTCTTTTTTTTTTTTTGGTGGTACTGGGGTTTGAATTCACAGCCTCACACTTACTAAGCAGGTTCTCTTACTGCTTGAGCCACTCCACCAGGCCTTTTTCATGATGGATTTTTTCAAGAGAAGGTCTTAAGATAGATCTATTTGTCTAGGCTGACTTTGAATTGCAATCCTCCTGGTCTCTGCCTCTTGAGTAGCTGGGATTATAGGTGTGAGTCACCGGTGCACAACTTGGCTCTTGACTTTGAAGGTTCTAGTCTATGATGTTTTCCCCCATTCCTTTGGTCCTGTGGTGAGGCAGCAAATCATGGTGGGAACAAATGGCTGAGCAAAACCACTTATTTCATGTTTAGGAAGTCAAAGAGAGAGAAAGGCAGGGACCGGAGATCCACATTTCCCTTTGAGGACACACTCCTAATGACCTGACGATCTCTCACCAAACCCCACCTCTTAAACTTTCCACCACCTCCCAATAGTGCCATGGGCTGGAGACTAAGCTTTTAACACATGGGTCTTTACTGGACCCTTAAGATCTAAACTATAGCACATGGAATCTTTATGCATTTAACTGTGACAATCCCACTTTCTGGGGCTGTTCAGAATTGATTCATATTTGTCAAAGCATCTAACTGATGCAGGGTTCTGTGACTGGTATCCAGCTGTGTCCCTCCCATCACAGTGGTCCAGTGGGACAGATCTTTCTTTTCCCTGCCCCTGTACAGACAGATGTGGGCACATATTCTAAGCCTCGTAAGAACATGGAGGAAGGGATAAGACTTCACCTTCTTCAGAGGCTGGCTCTAACAAGGTGATTTCTACAATGAGGATGGTCCTCATTTGTCCATGGTAACCCCAGAGAGTTGCTTCTGTTCCTGCCTCTTCCAAGCCTGCTTCTACAGCCTTCTGAAAATGTTTTCCTAATGTCCTGCCAACATATTTCTTCACTTTATATTAGTTGGAGTAATTTTGAGTATTTTTTTGGTCTTCCCTCAAAGGACCCATCCATATGAATTCTCTGTTGGAAGTGAGAGCTCACAGCTATCAGAACTACTTTGCTGAAGAAGTTTGAAAGTGGTACTGATTAAGACTTCCAACACTGGATATTTATGAGTAGAAAGGGGTAAGTCATTGGGAGACAGGACTCATTATGACTTTAACCTAAAGAATAATACTTCTGCATCCATTGTTACAGTTCATTTATCAGAGATGAAATGGGTTGGTTGTATAAAGATACAGAAGTCTGATTAAATATGAAATTATCCATTTCCCAAATGGTGTCTAGAATTTTCCATGTGTCAAGGGTTATGGGAAGCACTGTTCATGTATTATTTTATTTAATTCTGACAACAACCCACAGTGGTAGACACTATTATAACATGATTTTGCTGAAATAAACATAGAAAGGTGAGTTGCACATCACAGCTGAAAAGCGGCAGAGCCGGCAAACTAAAGAATGGAAACCACACCAACTTCTTCATACTAATGTAATAATTATGCATATCATCATAAAATCTGTTTTCTGATTACACAGATTGTGAAAATAGATAATTTTTATTCTTAATGTTTATTCTTAGTTCCAACCACATATTTAATTGATTTCATATTTATTTCATTTGTTTATAAAAGTATGCTTCATTTTTATGATTAAGTAACTAAATGGCATGGACTATAACTTACTTAATTACATATTGCTTAATTATTGATGTATTAGTTAATTATATGGAGTTAATTTTAAAAATTAAGTAATTATGTTTTATAACATTTTGCCATTCTGATGTCAATCCTATTTTCCTGTTAATTTTGAAACCTTGACTCAAGCATTATTAAATGTATAAATAGTTAATTTTAACATGACTGAAACTAAAATTAGTATAGGCTATTAGTAAGACTTTGGTAAATTATATATACACACATATACATATATAACACACAGACAACCCAAATGCCTTAAAATCATTTATTACAATATGTGCAAATTATATTAAATATTGGGAAAAATGTACAAGTAACTTAAAAGTGAGCTTCAGTTTTGAGATAGCTTGAACATTTTGTAATTTAATTTTAGCATTTCTTGGTCTTAGTAGTCTGTCCTATTATTTGAAGGAGGAGCTATTCTATCTTGAAAGCCTACTGGGAGAAAATGACTTAACTATGTTGTCAGCTTCTTCAGGACAGGGTCATTGTTTTATATTCTTCCCATGGAATAGCTTCTGGCACAATAAATGTTTGTTGAATTTGAATTTTGAGTTTAAGTGAAATGATGCTGAAAATTTTACATTAGCTACAGCCATCCATCTGAATGTAAGCCAGCAGTTGCTATCTTGCATCAGGGACTCATTAATAATACGATTTCTAGTGAGATTATTTTGGTGACAGAACAAAATGAAACAGTTCTTCTCCCCTTGAGTTTTCTGTTTCAATCATGCATGGCTCAGCATTTAGGGTAGTATTTTTGGCTCAAAAGAAAATAAGATATATTACCAGTAAGGTTTCTCGTACCTTATGGCAAAAAAACTTAATAAATTTAACCTATTTTTTTGTAAGGATAAAAAAAGTCCAGAGAGGTTGAGTGATCTATCAATGCCACATAGCTCTCTGCTGCCAGAAGTGGCTATTGAGTGTAGTGTTCCTGGGTCTCTGTTCAGTAATTCTTCCGACTGCACCTATTAGAGAACCTCTTATTCACTGATTAGAAATGGATTATTATTACTCATTATGGAACTAAACACTTCTTCACTTGCTTATTCACTTTGGACCCTTATTCAATTTATATGATATGCATTGGAAACAAAAATTGTCTAATAAACAATTTTAGAAAAAAAATTCCTGTGAAATATTTAAGAAATGCTTTGCCCTCCCCTCCTCTTTCCCCCCTTCCCCCCTCTCCTTTCTGAGACAAGGTCTCTGTATGTAGCGCAGGCTGGCCTTGAACTTATAATCCATCTTCCTCAGCTTCCTGAATGCAGGAATTACAATTACACACCACCATTAAGAGGTTTTCAAAACTCAGGATGAAGAGAGTTTAGTTTTCCAATATACTGCTGTGAACTTATCAATGAGCTTAGAAAAGGGTAACAAAGACCTTAAAAAGTGAATTCTCTTTAATGCAGTGGTTGCATTAATGGGATGTTATCCACAGGAAAAAAAACAGAACAAAGTTTGGAAACTCACATATGTAAAAATATTCACATAGTGTTGTTTAACACAATAAACTGGAAGCATACTAAGTGTCCACAGAGGGGATTGGTTATGATGCATGCTTATCATACTTAGCAAAAACTCTTTTATTTCCTGGCATCTGATTGGATGTTTTCAGGAGCTGATTGGAGGACAGGGTGGTGGTCAGGTCAGTGGTGGACTGTTGAACTTTCAACCTGCTTTTTTTTTGTTAATATAAATTTATAACCGCTTATAGTTTTAAACTCTCTGGAAAATTCTGGCTCTTTTGGCCAATGCAGAGTTTTTGGGGCTGTCTTTCTCTGCTTCTGGTGACATCTGGGATTATCTTTGATGTCTGGGGATGAGAGGTGACACAACCTTAGTATCCACATTAGAGTCTGTTGTCGTTTTGCATATCCAAGGTGCAACTGGTCCCATATGCCTTTCAGGGGTAATATTCTTATATTAACTCTAGGAATTTATGGGGTCAGAATTTATTCCTAGTCTTATAATGCATCCAAAATTTGTCTCCCATCCTTGATGGTGAGCAAGTGAGGCATGCGGCTGCCCAGTCAGGGACTACATTTCCCAGTGTTGTCTTGCAACTAGACATGCCCATGAGCAATGGCCTGAGAAGAGGAGTGATGGGTACCACTTCTCTGCTTGAGTCTTAAGGCTTTGTGCCTACATCTCACCTATATCCCTCCGGTCTTCTGTACTCTTCCCATTAACTGGAAAGTGACATGGCTGTGACCCTTCTTGTCCTTTCTTATCTTTGGTGAGATTGGGACATTTTTGGCTATGTGTGCTAGGCAGAGATCTAAAGATTTGATTTATTCTTATGTAATGTTTACAACCATTTTTTTCTTATTTTATTTTTTTTTGTGGGACTGAGGTTTGAACTCAGGGCCTTGCACTTGTTAGGCAGAGGATCTGCTGCTGAAGGTATGCTTTAAATTTTGCTTTAGTTATTTTTTTCAGATAAGATCTTATGTTTTTGCCAAGGGATGACCTCAGACTGCAATCTTCCTACCTATCACTCCTGAGTAGCTGGAGTTACAGGAATGTACCACCATGCTTGGCTTATTTGTTGGGATGGATCTCACTAATTTTTTTGCTGGGGCTGACCTCAAATTTCAATCTCCTCCTCCCAAGTAGCTCGGATTATAGGTGTAAACTGCTGTATCTTGTCCCCAATTTTCTTATATCTCTTTCCACTTTTGTTTCAGGGAAACCTGGAATCACACATGCCTTCACTTTGGAGTATCATTCACATAACACATATTGATCCACAGCGTTTGCCATGCTTAGTTTATGAATTCATTTTCTGGGCTCTGCTAATTTATTTGCCATCTACCTGCTTTCCAACTCTAAAGTTCTGCTGCTTCAATAAAGTCTTCCATTCTCCTGTCCTTGTAGACTTATGTGTTATGTGGCTGGAGAAGTGAGTAAAAGACAATGTGTATGTTCATGTGATAATATTTGCATAAGACATTAGCATGACCCCTCATTTCTTGTAGTGTCCATTTTTGTTGTGTTCCAATTATAAGCATTTTGTTGTTAAACTATAAAGCAAAAGCATATTCAAAGAGTTGTGTTCTTTTAGTTTTGGATGAGACAGGGGTTTGAACTCAGGGCTGCATGCTTGCAAAGCAAGTGCTCTACCGCTGGAGCCTCACCTCCAGTTCATTTTGTTCAGGTTATTTTGGATATGAAGTCTCCTGAGCTATTTGCCCTAGCTGGCCTTGAACCCAAAATTATCCCAATCTCAGCCTCCCAAGGAGCGAGGCTAGAGGTGTGAGCCCCCAGCACCCAACTAAAGAGTGTTTTCTTAGTGAAAAAAAAAATCAAAAGTTTAAACTTTTTGGCTCATTTTGTTTCCCTCTTTAGACTTTCTGGTTTAGAGAGAAGACTCCAGATAATGGTGGCGTCAATGAAAGCAGTGATCTGGAAGTTCCATGAAGAGTGATATCACACCCTTCTAGCCCTGGAGAGTATCTCTGTGGTTGTGTGATACATTGGAGTAAATCGCTCCATTCTTCCTACCCTCTCTCTTACAATCATGGCAGGCTTTGTGTTGCCATCCTGTATTGTACAACCAAGAGAGAGGAGAACTGGAATACCATAATAAAAAATGTATGACCTCAGAAGTAGCACCATGAGGATATTAGGGGGAGGAGGGAGAGGAAAAGAGAATGATAAAAGTGAATAATATTGAAGTACATTGCATCTTTGTAGGAAGATGACATAACAAAAACACTGAAGGCTGTTGAACAATACAGAGTAGGGGAGAAAGGGCAAGGAAGAGTAATGGGGGGTTAGACTGATTACAGTACAATATATTCATTGGTGAAATACCACGGTGAAACCCCTTTGGACAATGAATATATGCTTAATTAATGAAGGACAGGAGTGTAAAATAGGTCCTGTTAGGGGGAGGGTGCCTGTGGCAGGAGGAAGGAGAATGGAGAGGGTAAAGAAGGATGAATACATGGTTGATGTATTTTATATACTTGTACGAAAATAGGACAATGAAACCTGTCAATATTTTAAGTAGTAGGAGGAGGATGAGGGAGAATGATGGTAGGGATGAATCTACCCAACGTACATTGTAAACAGAAATGGAAATGTCACAAAGAAGCCTCCCTCTACAACTAATAGATGCTAATAAAAATATTAAGAAAAAATAAAACAAGTCCTGCCTGGGGGTGTTGGTACCAGTGGGAGGTGGGAGGATATAAGGAAAGGGTGTAGGAGGGTGAATATGGTAGAAATATTATATACTCATGTATGAAAATGGAAAAATAAGACTTGTTGAAACTATTCCAGGAATGGGGAGGGGAGAATAAAGGATAATGATGGAAGGGGTGAATTCAACTATGATATTTTGTAATCACTTTCATAAATGTCACAATGTGCCCCAAGTACAACAATAATATGATAATAATAATAATAAAATAAAAAAATAAAAACAAAGAAAAAAGAAGTAACACCAGCCTTTTTATTGAAATACTGAATTGCAGGCTCAACCACACTGTCTCTCTTGATGAGCTTATGTGTGATGATGCCTTCCTCAGAGAACCACTGTTCAGAATGCCTCATCGCTCAGGCTCTGAGTGATTTTTCCAGCAGATGGTATGACCATCAGTCCTCTTGGTGACAAATGCCTTTGTGGTATTGTTTAGGGGTTCAAGAATTTCAGGGTGAGAGGTGGTGATAGTAAATGTCCCAACAATCTGTCACGACATGGAAAGGAACTATGCACCACTGATGGCAGGCATTGCATAAGAATAATTATGCAGAGGGCAGGGTGATCGAGGGAGATTAAGGTGAGGGAATGGTATGGATGGACTTCATATACTTGTATGAAATAGAACAATGAAATCTCTTGCAATTGCTTCAAGTGGGGTGAGAGGGGTCAAATGGGAAAGTTGGTGGGGGCATCTAATAACTGAATTCACAATGAATCTTCCCTGCACAATGCATATATCCTAATTTAAAAAAGAGAGTAATTGTACAAAGCAGTTCTAAGGACTTCCACTACAGATCCATTCATGCAAACAGTCAATGGAGATTGTCTGCAAGGTCCATAGAATCCTCTTTCTAGGCTGCCATTCTCTTTTTTGTTACACTACGCAATGGGATCCTGCTTTTTTGGATACCAACTGAGCCTACTACATAAAAGAAAAGAATGCAAATTGTTACTGGTTTCTGGATTTGCATATATTTTCATTAGGTTCTGCAGCTCTCTGGTGAGGTTAGTCTGGCCCAAAAGACCAAAAATCATATGTTCTCCCTCATAATGTGGACATTAGATCAAGGGTAAACACAACAAGGTGATTGAACTTTGATCATAAGATAAAAACAAGAGCACACAAGGGAGATATGAGGATAGGTAAGACACCTAAAAAACTAGCTAGCATTTTTTGCCCTCAACTCAGAGAAACTAAAGCAGATACCTTAAAAGCAACTGAGGCCAATAGGAGAAGGGGACAAGGAACTAGAGAAAAGGTTAGATCAAAAAAGAATTAACCTAGAAGGTAACACACATGCACAGGAAAGTAATGTGAGTCAACTCCCTGTATAGCTATCCTTATCTCAACTAGAAAAAACCCTTGTTCCTTCCTATTATTGCTTATACTCTCTCTTTAACAAAATTAGAGATAAGGGCAAAATAGTTTCTGCTGGGTATTGAGGGGGTGGGGAGGAGAGGGAGGGGGCGGAGTGGGTGGTAAGGGAGGGTGTGGGGTCGGGGGGAGAAATGACCCAAGCATTGTATGCACATATGAATAATAAAACAATAAAAAAAAAAACCTAAAAAAAAAAGAGAAAGTTTGGTCAAAAATGGTTGGGTGTGTTAGTCACTTTCTTTTTTTTTTTTTTTTTTTAGTGCAGGCATGCTGGACTCCCAGGTTTCATTTTTTTAATTGTTTTATTATTCATATGTGCATACAATGCTTGCAATCACTGTGAAAAAAATCCCTGAGAAAATCAGGAAAGATTTTGGCTCATGCTTTCAGTACATAGTTGACTAGCTTCATTATTTTGGGGACAGGGGAAGACAGTACATCATGGCAGAAGGACATGGTAGAAGGAAGATGCTCACCTTGTGGTGACCAAAAGATAGAGGGAGGGGGAGATAGAGAGAGAGACAGAGGGGGAGAGGTAGAGGGGGAGAGGTACTGGGGACAAGATGTACCCTTCAAGGGCATGTACCCAGTAACCTACTTCCTCCAACTAGGTCCCACTTCCTGCAGTTTTCACCACTTCCCAATAGTCCATTCAATTATGAATCTATCAGTGGATTAATCCACTGATGAAGTTAGATCCTTGTGACCCAATCACTTCCCCAAAACCCATCAGCCAACACCCAAGCTTTTAGCACATGGTTTTTGAGGGACATTTTATATCCAAATGATAATACTGGGAAATTTGATATTCTACCATTTGAGTCATAATACCCATGAGGGTATAAGGTCTCAGAAACTGTACAGAAAAAAGGACATGAAAATAGAAGGGGGAATACTTGTGAAGATGAAGGGGACCAGCGGGAGAGTGGGGAAGGGGGAGGCGAATATGATCAAAGTATGAATGTGTCAAAAGGAAACACATTATTTTGTGTAATTAATACATGCTAATAAAATTGTTTTGCTTTATTTAAAAAAAAGAATTTTCATGGATACATTAGCATAGGACAAAAAAGCTGACTTTATTCTACAAAATGGT
Organism: Castor canadensis; assembly: GCF_047511655.1. Classification (NCBI taxonomy): domain Eukaryota; kingdom Metazoa; phylum Chordata; class Mammalia; order Rodentia; family Castoridae; genus Castor; species Castor canadensis. The sequence continues at coordinate 33,252,304 of NC_133404.1, read as the reverse complement.
CTTATGACTACATTATTCTTTATATTTTTTGTGATTATCATATTTTCTATAAGGACTCTGTTTTCTCTTCAAAACTAAGAAAATATTTCTGTGAGGATCTCTTTCTCTTAGCTTCTAACTGTTCTTGCTATATAACAAAATACCACAGGCCGAATAATTTATAAATAATAGAAATTTATTTTTCATAGTTCTCAAAACTGAGATGTCCAAGGTTAAAGTGTAGATAGAGTCAGTGTCTGGGTAAGGCTCATATTTTGCTTCCAAGTTGTGCCATGCCCTGTTGCCGGACCAGAGGTGTCCAGTGCTGTGTGCTCACACGGCCAAAGGGGAAAAGGGCCAGGCCGTGCTCTGGAATCTCTTTGAGAATGGTATCAATGCCACTCATATAGGTAGAGCCCTCATGTTTAAATCTCTTTCCCCAAAACCCACTTCTCAAATCTATTGCATTAGGAATTAAGTTTCAACTTGAATTCTGGAGAGATACAAATATTCAGACCACAGAAATTGTTTCATTTTTTGTTTACTGGGGCTTGATCAGCCAGGCCTCCATCTCAAACCAGAGAAATCTTTAGATGTTTTTTCCCAATTTAAATAAGATCCTGATTTTTATTAAATTTGAAATGAGTATTTTCTTAAGCCATTACATTTCCCTCTACCTGCTTAAACTATTTTTTGGTGGCATCTACTTTATTAAATTGCTCTTGATTTCTTACAAGAGATAATAAACTCAAGTCAGCATAGAAGAATCACATTGGACCAGAACAAAAAAAAGAACAAAACTTCATTTTCTTCTTTTTGTGGCACCAAGAATCAGTATCACTGGCGACAGTTGGTGATGACTAGGATCATTTTTCCGTAGGTGGCAATAGAACATTAAAGATTGAATCATCATGCAGATCATAAAAGTTCAGAAAGGTTGCCCAAGGACTCAGGACTAGTTATAGGCCAACATAGTCAGATATTCTAACATCCGTTATTCCAACTGGAGTCACATTATTTCAATATTATGTGACTGACTTTTTTTGTGTGTATGTGTCAGTCCTGGGGTTTGAACTCAGGGCTTCATAGTTGCCAGGCAGGAGCTCTACCCCTTGCTCCACACCTCCAGTCCTTTTTGCTGTGGTTATTTTGGAGATATGGGCTCACTTTTTGTCCAGGCTGGCCTGGACCATGATCTTCTTGCTAATACTTCTCACCATTGTTGGGAAAACAAGCACTGATAACATGCTCTGCTCTTTTCCATTGAGATGGGTTCTCACACACTTTTCTGCCAGGACTGGCTTGGAACCTTGATCATCCATGATCTCAGCATCCCATGTGTAGCTTGGAATGACAGATGCCAGGCTCAGGTTTCTTTAGTTCCTTTTTTGGTGGTTACTGGGTTTGGACTCAGGGCCTCAGGCTTGCTCTGCAGGTGCTCTACCACTCAAGCCATGTCCCCAGCTATGTGACAAACTATTAAAGTGATTCCACAATTATTTGTTCTGTCCTTGCATACTTAAATGATGCTATGTGACTGATTGTCTTGTTTTATGAGGTTTCTGGCCAATTAAGACTGACATATTATTTTATTTAGTGAGTCAATTTTTTGGTGGAACTGGGTTTTGAACTCAGATCCTCAGGTTTGTTAGGTGCTCTACCACTTGAGCCAGTCCACCAACCCTGACATGTTATTCTAAAGAAGAGAGATATCCTTTTTTTTCTGAACAATCTTTCCTACATACAAAATATAAATTAATAGGAACAAGCCCTCTCAGAGTGGGAACTTAAACTTTGAGAAAAATCAATGCCTCACCTATGTTAGAGATAGTTTTCATCAGCATGGAATATAGGAGTTCAAAACCAATGCTAACTCTTTCTGAGAAATAGTTCTTTAGCAGCTTTCACTAGTTTAGCCTTTCTTGGGCTGACTCTTGTGAAAATAACTGGTTATTTCCGGCTTTAGAAATTTGAATTGGGGCCCAGTTTCTGCACATAATAACTATATGAACTTAATTGAGTGTTTTAACTTTCCTGGCTATCCAATGATAAAGTACTTAATAACCACAAAGCATTTCATTTTAAAAAGGGCCTTATATTTAAATTTGTCACTTAAGTCAGATTGCCTTGATCAATGGGTATTAAGTTGCGTTGATAGAAGTAAAGTGTTCTGGTATGTTATTGTATCGTAGGGTGACTATAGATAGTGATTGTGTACTGCCTATCTCAAAAAGCTAGAAGAAAGGATTTTAAATGTTTTCATGATAAAGAAGTGATAAGTGTTTGAGAAATAACCTGATACACAATGTATACCTGTGTCAAACATCACATGGTACCCCATGAATTTGTGCAATTTTTGTGTTTGTATGAATTAGTTAAAATACATCTAATTAAAAAATCCTTCATATTTAAAATTGTCATATGGATTGCCCAGTTCTTCTAGTTAGGGAAGCCTGTGTGTTCTCTCACATACCGACACCCTCAAACACACCACTCCATTCTCCTTTTCTTTCTGAACACCTAACTCTAGGGTGACAGAAGTTACCATTTACCAATGGGTGCTCATTGGGCAGAAGGACAAACATCCTGAAAAAGCAAGATGGAAAGTCATTTGGGAAAGGACAGGATGCATCTAAAGATGAAACAGTAGGGTTGAGACAAGGACATGAAGTAAAACTGAACTGTGTCTGTGACAGTTGCAACAGACTTGGCTAATTGAAAGCATCAACTTGCTTTCTTTACAGCTGTGTAGACATCAGAGCCATTAGGTAGACATCAAGGCTGTTGTGTAGATATTAAGGCCACTATTTAGTACATGGTCCAAAGTATCTGAGGGAATTGGGAAGGGGAGACTCAAGCCCTGTCCGGTTACTTTTTTTGGCTCTGCTTGCTCAGAGGGTCACATGTTCCTTATTTGTAAAGGGTGTCATATGGATTGGTGGGAGTTAGAATGGAATTAGTTTAAATTTCAGCAAAAAGTTCTATGAGTAAACATTGACTTATAAGAAAGAGGTAGAGTTTTATAGATAAATTACAGTAGGAATTTAGTTTAGACCTAGGTGGTAATTCTGGAGGTTCTGAAAGAATCAATGGCCCCTGGTTTCAAGATGGTCCTCTATCAGCAATAATGCTTGCCCCAAAGACATTTATGAGACCATGGATCACCAAAATGAATTCCAAATGTCTTTTTCTAGTCTTCTTATTTGCTGATCTACAATCCAATTGGTGTCACTATTGAAACAGAAGAATGACAGACAAGTATTACAAGAAGTTCATATGCATAAAGATTCTGAGGTTCTGTGTCATGACAAAATGTGTAAGCAGATGATATTAATGCTTGTCTTTGATTTTCTTCAGTGGAATTTGGAAAGGGTTCTTCTTTAATATGTACCTACTGTTATAGTGACTGTTCTCTGGCCCAGTTTCTGTCTGTCTCTAATCTTTAAAAAGGGCCCTTGACACACTTTAGTTAGGAAGCAGGCAAAATGAGGTCAAATGGAAGTCAGATGAAGGTGGGCTGCAATTCTTCTCCTCATGCATTCCAAATTAAGAGGGAATGTAAGGGTTAACCATAAAGTATTCCACATTGAACCCCCGCACTCTCTTTATCTAGCACACCATAATAAAAGATCAAGAGTTCCTGCTTATTATCTTATTTTTCCTGCCTGCTCCACCAGGCTAAGGCCCAGTCTGGTTATGGATTAACACGGTGATCAATAGTAAGCCTGCTGTCTCTCTCTCGGCAGGGGAAAATGAACTCAAAATGCAGTCAAACTCTTATTGATCAAGGATATAGGTCTCACTTTCATTACCTCTGTCTCCTGATAACCCACAAATAATGTGATGAGTTGCTAATCTCTCTGATTTTCAATGGACCCTTCACCCCTCCTGTCTGCACGTTGCAGCTTTTATTTTCATCTTGATACACACTCTGTGTAATTCATGTATTACTAACTCTCACTCTCTTACCGTCAGACCTGGTCAATCAGAGCTAATAATATCGCTCTTCACTGGGGTTGGAGGCTCTGGCGAGTTCAACATGCAGTGTTTCCAAACAAGGCAAGGAATCGCAATGTGCAGACAAATTCCTCCGAGCCGTGGGATGCCCTCTGAGTGAAGCAACACTCAAATTGGTAGCAGGCTCCTCAGGTCTGACCTGCTGCTGCCAAAGTAGTCCCAGAGTTTACAAACTGAACTGGTGACAGTTGCTTGCCAAGATGGCGGATCCCATGTTGGCCTCTTTCTCAGAGGATCTGGAGAGATGCTATGCCTCAGCTTTTTACTCCAATGGAGCTTGGAAAGAGTCTCCTTACTTTGAAGCCCAATGACTTGGGAAAATTTCTATTAAATAGTAGAAACTACCATGGGATAAATCTAAAAATATGTTGAGTGTATTTGAAATGTAACATTTTGTTGATTTCTTTAATTAAAAGTTGTATATATAGCAGAAATAATGAGGCTGTTGAGTCAAAATCCCTACTTCAAAGTCTTGCTCTTGTACCTAATCAGGTGGAGAAATGAAGATGTTGTATTTGGAAAAAAATATGCGGTTTCAACTTTTGTCTAGAAAAAATTGCTGTGCTTTAACATATGAGACAAAAATAGACCCAAATCAAAGTTTTAGGAAAAAACGATTATTTTTAGAAGCATGGTTATTTTTTTGGTTTGTTAATAACTTATGACTTGATTACTTTTCTCGGGGATTCTGCAACTTATCAATTCTAAAAGCAAAGCAGAAAATAAAACTACCAACTTCCATAAAGTGTGATGTCACTTAGCATCTGGGTATATGACTTACGGGAGACTCTCAAATATAAAATGATATTAAGCACAGGTAAAGAAAGACTGTAGTGAACTTCAGAATTTTCTTCAGCTCAATTTTAGGGCAACAGTTTGCTTTACATCTCTGATATGAAGTCAGTGTACGCTCGCCTGGTGGATGAACCACTTTTGTGAGGAAAGTCATATGATTTTTCTGTTGCTAATCTAATTAAAATAAATCACAATCAAACAGATATATCCCTCTTTCTTAAAAGAAACACCAGGCCACCAAAACCAGCTAAGCAGTTGAAATACTGTGACTGCATTCAGCCAAGAGGGCCTGAATGCTATTTTTCAGCTCCAGTCCAAACAATTTGTACACCTGTTGAAGAAAAAATAAAATATGACAGCGGTACAAAGTCCGGGTGATTAAAGTGATTTGCACTGAGTCCTTAAAGCTGGGGTAATTGCACGTCTCATTTTCTTCCTTTGTTCTGCAGAGCTGCATGTGAAATTTGACAACGAAGTCCTCATCCCTCTTTCTTTCAAGGACTAGGTGGAAATTTCACCAGTTTTTCCCTTTCCTTTCTGCTTAATCTCCTTGGAAATGATTTGGTTTCTTTTGGCTTCATGGAGGAGCATAAAGGAAAATCTATCCAGTATAGATGTTTGTTTTCACCCGGAAAATTTTTATAAGTACATTTGGAGGCATGCTGTTTTAACTGTTTTAAGATCCAAAGATTAGCAAACTGGGAGAAGAAGAGGAAAAGGTGCATGGTTATGGCAGGATAGAAGACTTACCCTGTTTTTTTTGTAAATGTTGGAGGGAAGGCACTCAGCAAATCCTTTGCAGGGTTCTGTGTTCTTGTGGAGTGCACTGATGTATATACACTTAGATTCTGATTTTCTATACTTCCCAGGATGAGCATATGCTACAGAATACCTTTGATGTTGCCATAATTGTATGAGTGATCTTCAATCATGGATGCCATCAAATTTTTTTGAACTGAATATAGATAAAGCCAAGACATTATTGATTAGTTCTGCCATGCAAAAGCTCCCAGGCTTCCTCTTAGAGTTGTTTTCTTCTGGAGAAGCTGTCTTTATCCTTCTGATAATACTCATGCCCTCGAAGCCACTGTGGCTTCTGAGTTTTCTTTTGAAGCCCACATCAATGATACAATTAAGACATTTTAATACAACTACAGCAGTCTTGCCATATTGAGAGGCATGTTCTCTGGTCTGCTGCTGTAGTTTTAATTCATGCCCCTCTTTCATGTGGCTATAATTACCACTGTTCTTTGTGTAGAGTTCTTCATGGCATATTTGCTGTTGATCCAGATTGAACTAGATAGACCCTTTTGGATTTAAACTTTTTAACCTTGTTAATAGGATTAATTGGATTCTGACAATTAAGCCCGTCTCTTTCCTTTCCCTAGAAAACTTCTTAGCCACATTCCCCATGAATGGTGTCTGCTAGTGTCCAACAATGCCAAAATACTCTATGAAAAATGAGGAAATTAGACAATCTCTCAGATGTTCCAGGCAACCAGATATTTAGGATCATATAGGAAAAGCATCTAGATCAAAAACTTTCTTAAAATTATTTCTCATTTGATATGAGTCAAACACAAATAATTTCCAACCTTCATATTCTACCCCACAATCTTTTTTCTTTGACATTATTCCTAGATCTTGTCATCTCTGGTTTCCTCCCCTTTCCCTTACCTGAATTTATGCTGCAGGTCCAATCCTAATATCTAATAGGAAAGCACAGGATAGAAGGCAGGTAGAGGCAGATGGAAGCAGTGTGGGGAGTACAAGTTTGGGAATGGGAACTGCGCAGGTGGCAGTTCTTGCTGGATTTCTAATTATCCATGTTTCCACATTAAAAGACACATAGCTTTGCTTCCCAACCAGGTATCTGCATTTCTTGGAAAGAATGGAACCTAATTTAAGGTGAAAACATTGCATTTCCCTGGACACAAAGCCTTTCACTTTTGTTTAAACAGAGTTGGTCTCCTGCTGAACTTGGGAAAAGCCTTGCCTCACTCTTAAAATGCACATGACAGATTAATAACCTTTTCCTTTTCTTCATATGTGTGCGATTTAAAACATACGGTTTTCAGTTTAAATAAGATTATAAACTGTCTTCACTATAGGATTTTATTCAAGAATTTTCCATGAGTGGTTGGCAATTCAGCACCTGGTACAGGTTTGTTCAAACATCTCATATCCATCCAGAATGTTAGACTTTTTTTTTTTTTAAAGCAGCATTCCTGGAGTAGTTAGTGTCTTCCTTTCCCTATCAATGCAGTCAACTGTGGTTTGAACTCAGGCCTTTGTGCTTGTGAGGCAGGTGCTGTACTGCTTGAGACACCCCTCCAGCCCTTTTTGTTCCAGTTATTTTGGAGATAGGGTCTTAATTTTTTGCCCAGGATTGCCTGGACCATGATCCTATTTTATGCTTCCCATTGTAGCTAAGAAGACAGGTGCATGCCACCATTCCCAAGTAGTGGTTAAGAAAGGGTCTTGTGAACTTTTTGCCCTCGGTGGCCTCAAATCATGATTCTCCTGATGCTAGCTTCCCAAGTAGCTAGGATTACAAGTGTGAGTCTCTGACAACTGGCTGTACTTGTGATTAGTTAATAAATATTTTTATTAGGATGTTTTCGTATACAGGGAGGGATTCATAGTGATAATTCTGTCTAGATTAATATTGTACATAAGTTACATCACCCCTATCCTCTCTCTCTCTTAGTCCCCTCTCCACCCCACTTAAAGCAATGGTAAAAGGTTCTTTGTTCTATTCCATACAGGTAGCTGAAGTTCATCCACTATATACCCTCACCTTAAGCTTCTTCATTCACCTTCCTCTCCCACTAGTACCCCTCACCGTACCTATTTTACAGTCCAGTCTTTCATTATTAATATTTAAGTCAATATTCAAAGGGGTGTCTTAATGTATGCCCACTGTGGATATGCTTTACTTTGGTCTGTTCAACCCCTTCCATTGCATTCCTTTACCCCTTTACCTCTCCCCCTTCATTTTTCAACAGCTTTCAGTATACATCCTTATATCCTCCACCTTCACAGATGTTATGTTTTACAATATTACTGATACTCTGTCATTCTCTTTTTCTTTCTCTCTTTCCCTGAGTTCCATAGAGTAGTTACACTGTTACAAACATGTTCTACATCTGAGTTTGTATACGATCACGTTTGTTTTGTATATGTTTGTCTTCTGGAGCTATCTTTCATGTATGAGAGAAGACATGCTATTTGTGAATTTTTAAAATTGCAGATGACTGCAGCTTTTCCACAAAATTCTTTCAGAAAGACAATGTGCTTCTTTCTAACTTGAATTTACTTGCTACAAGAAATTTGGTTACTGAAAATTGCAGCTTACTCTCTCTTTTAGTTGAAAAGGAAAATGGTTTGCCCAGTGCACATCCTATTTGACCTGGGTTAGCAGGAAACCATCTTTAATCTTGCCATTGGTTAGAATCTCAGGGGCATGGCATTATGTGTTCCCTTTGCTGCTTTTGGAAAAAAGGTTTTTAACCCTAGCTGCACTTTAGTACTATTTGGACAGTTTTTAAAAAGAATTGAAGCCTGATATCTACTTTCAGAAATTTTGATTTTATTGAACTCTGGCTCATAGCTTATTTGGCAAACCTTTTTGGAAATTGTTGGAGTAGACATTTACAATAAACAAACTGTATTAATGTTAGGAATAAGACAGGTTATAAATAAATATATACAGAATACAAATAAGCAAGCAGAGCAACTGGCACTGGGACCCATGGCAAGCCACTTAACCTGCCTGGATTTGCTTCCTCATTGTAATCACCATGTTGTCCTCCTCCCCACCCCTTTGTGTGCTGTAGGCCATCCCTGTGATCTGGGGTCCCCCGCCAGCCTTCCTCAGTCCTTGGCCTCTCATCTTTCCAATTGGCCCAATCTTCTGCAGCTCGGATAAACTTTTATGCCTGCTGTTTCCATTCTCCCTTACTCAGGACCCTCAAATGACTTCCCATTAGCTTCTGGGTCATATTCAAATTATTACCTATTGGTTTCCAGACCTTTAGTCAGGCAATCCCTTTTTATGTCACTTTTAATCTCTTCCCTTCCTGCTCCCTTTGTGGCCATCAGAATCATCTTCACCAACAACCCTTGTTTCTCTCTCTCTTTCTTTCTCCTCCTCTCTCAGAGACCTGCTTGCTTCAGCCTATCAGAAACACTTTCTTATTTATGCCCACCTGACTCCAACAGCCCTTTCCATTTTCCCAGGTTTAATCACTATTCCAAATCTTGACTACCTCCTGGTGCTTGTCACCATATAACTAAAAAAAAATTTTTTCTGGTACTGGGGTTTGAACTCAGGGCCTCATTCCTGCTAGACAGGTGTTTTACCATGTAAGCAACTCTGCCAGCCCATAACCAGGGTTGTTGACCTGAGGAAAGGCAGAGTCACTGGGCAGTTGTTGAGAGATGCTTCTCACACAAGCCACACTGAGGTGACCAAACAGGAAGAGGTTTTTTTTTTTTTTTCTTAAAGAAAACCACAGAGGATGTCATTTGTATTCTCTGCACACTATCCAGGTCACTTGGAGGTTCTCCCAAATCATTAATCAATAAATCAATTGTCTTCTTCTTCTTGCATATGTTTCCTAAGCACTCCTCAGTAAGTCTTTAAAATGGAAATAGTCTAGATTTGGGGCTAATATGATTAATTTCTTTTTTCAAAATATGTCAAGAAGGAATGCAAGAACAGCATTGTTATTTTAACATGAATTCAGATCTCCAGACACAGATTTTTCCAAAATGCATTTTTTCCAAATGCAATTTTAAAATGGGTCAACAAGTCTCCTGTTTTAAGTTAATTTTCTAATTGTCCCTTATATAGAAAGGGAAGAAAGAAATCCATCTTACATACTTTGTAGCCTCCAGTCATCTTTCATTGAACATACTAAACATTCAATACATATATTTCTTGGATGAAGTAAAAACCAGTCTTTTAAAGCTTTCTTGCTGTTTTTGGATGTCATATAACAGAATCCTTGGTTGAAAATGTGTGTGTGTGTGTGTGTGTGTGTGTGTGTGTGTGTGTGTTTATAGGAGTTGTTAGTTAAAACTTAGGGCTTTCACATTAGATTTATTAAATTTTAGCAAATTCCCAGGGGATTTTTATGAACATAAGGCAGTGGTTTGAAAACCACCTATGATAACATTCAGAAATAGTCTAAGTTCTATCCAGTATTCAGAATATATTAGCTCAGGTAAAACAAGTTCTTGGATGTAGACTAGTACATCCACTCTGGAAAAAAATTTGGAGGCTACTTAAAAAACTAGACATCGATCTACCATTTGATCCAGCAATACCACTCTTGGGGATATACCCAAAAGACTGTGACACAGGTTACTCCAGAGGCACCTGCACACCCATGTTTATTGCAGCACTATTCATAATAGCCAAGTTATGGAAACAGCCAAGATGCCCCACCACTGACGAATGGATTAAGAAAATGTGGTATCTATACACAATGGAATTTTATGCAGCCATGAAGAAGAATGAAATGTTATCATTCACTGGTAAATGGATGGAATTGGAGAACATCATTCTGAGTGAGGTTAGCCTGGCCCAAAAGACCAAAAATCGTATGTTCTCCCTCATATGTGGACATTAGATCAAGGGCAAACACAACAATGGGATTAGACTAGGAGCACATGATAAAAGCGAGAGCACACAAGGGAGGGGTGAGGATAGGTAAGACACCTAAAAAATTAGCTAGCATTTGTTGTCCTTAACGCAGAGAAACTAAAGCAGATACCTTAAATTCAACTGAAGCCAATAGGAAAAGGGGAACAGGTACTAGAGAAAAGGTTAGATCAAAAAGAATTAACCTAGAAGGTAACACCCACGCACAGGAAATCAATGTGAGACAATGCCCTGTATAGCTATCCTTATCTCAACCAGCAAAAACCCTCGTCCCTTCCTGTTATTGCTTGTACTCTCTCTACAACAAAATTAGAGATAAGGGCAAAATAGTTTCTGCTGGGTATTGAGGGGGTGGGGGGGAGAGGGAGGGGGCGGAGTGGGTGGTAAGGGAGGGGGTGGGGGCAGGGGGGAGAAATGAACCAAGCCTTGTATGCACATATGAATAATAAAAGGAAAAAAAAAGATTTTTTCCCCCTCTCTCTCCTATACCTATACTGACATCGTGCCATATGAAGTTACAAAAGCTTCCTGAAATCAGTATTGTACGTAAATCTTCTGCTTAAATTAATCATCAAATTACAGAAGTAAATCAGAGACAATTTCAGTATAGTCCAGTTATCAATAAACTATATTTTTGGTAAGTTTTCCTTCAGTTCTGAGATTCTATCCTTGAACACCAAACAGAGGAATAAAACAAGATTCTTCACCAAATGTTCTAAACTTTTTTCATTCATGGAGACTTCATATTTAAAAAATGATATTTGAAAATGGCAATATATTCAAATTTATACTGATTGCAAGTCAACAAACACCACCAATTCTAATGTAATAAGAATTAATGTAAGGTGGGTACAAATAGAGATTCTGAGTGTCCTAACAAAATGTTTCTTTTTATGCTATTTCTCCAGTGGATGGTGATGAAACCAAAGTACCATTTTTAGGAGTATAGGGGATACTATGCATGCTGCTTGCTTTCTGACCTCTGTTGGGCCAGTTGGGACCACCCATAGGATGGAGACCCCAATGGGGGACATCAAAAGGATGATAAAGGAGACAGATATACCACAACCATACATTTCTACTCTTAAAACTGCCCATGACTTCACTAAAGCTTTATACTCCTTTGAGGTTTCTTTAGCTTACATTTGAAACAGCTGCTCTGAATTTTGGCTGCTGTACCCAGAGAGCTTGGGAGGACTGACACTGGCTGTGAATTTACATTGCATGTACACCCAACTGGAAATCCACAGCTCACAACCAGAACTTTATTTTTTAATTTGTATTATTTTATTGTTGTGCCGGGGGGACATTGTAAATTGGCATTTACAAATGTCTTACAATATATCAAATATGCCATACTTGAATTCACCCACTCCATCATTTTCCTTTGTCTCTTCCTCCTTCATTCCTGGAATTGTTTCAACAGGTTTCATTTTTCCATTTACATACATGTGTACACAGTATTTGCACCATATTCACCCTCCTACATCCTTTCCCTACATCCTCCCTATTTCCACTAGTAACAGACTCCCTCTTCCCCAGACAGGACCTGTTCTGCTCTCCTGTTTTCTGTTTTGTAAAAAGAAATGACATTTTTGTTTGTTTAAGATAACTACACAGGGAGTTTCCTTGTGACATTTCAATGTATATATGTATTATAACCCGAATTAGTTCATCTCTACTTTTCTTCTTTCTTAGTCCCCTTCTTATGGTGATTTCAATAGGTTTAAAAATTCCATATTCATTCTTGTATAGAGAGTACATCAACCATATTTACCTTTTATTTTTTTTATTTTTTTTTTCATTTTTCTTTTATTATTCATATGTGCATACAAGGCTTGGGTCATTTCTCCCCCCTGCCCCCACCCCCTCCCTTACCACCCACTCCACCCCCTCCCGCTCCCCCCCTCAATACCTAGCAGAAACTATTTTGCCCTTATTTCTAATTTTGTTGTAGAGAGAGTATAAGCAATAATAGGAAGGAACAAGGGGTTTTGCTGGTTGAGGTAAGGATAGCTATACAGGGCATTGACTCACATTGATTTCCTGTGCGTGGGTGTTACCTTCTAGGTTAATTCTTTTTAATCTAATTTACCTTTTAAACTTCCTTCTTCTACTTTCTATAGTTAAGGATTTCCTAAGAAAATTCCTTGAGAAAAGAGAAAGGCAGAACCAAATAAGAGCTGCTTAAAAATACGCGGCTTTAAAGTATATTTGATGAATTGTCAACTTTCTGAGTGAGATGCCAAATATGGACTATCTATCTGTCTATGATATGCATGTGATGGGATGATTGTAAAGATCAATAAGGGTAATGCATTACAAAGTGCTTATCACTGTGTATGCTGTACAGTGCCAGTAACTCTAATTGCTGTCTTTAATACTCTTTCTACCATTCACTGTATGTTTATATATATATATATATATATATATATATATATATATATATATATATATACACACATACATATATACATATATATATATAATGTTTATTGCCCTCTGCAATTTAAAACCATGTCAGATTGAAAACTTGAACAATTGCCTCCAAAGGTAATTCTTGGACTTGAATACATTTTTTTTGGGAATGTGATACAGACCACAGGGCCTAGCTGTCCTTCCTAGAATTCATAAAATCAGTAGTTTGCATAACTGTAGGCACAGGCAGAGACAATTAGCAAAGTGGCCAGAAAGACATATTTGGGTTCCGTTTTCACCTGATGTAGGTATGATTGACCCCCTGGGTGTGGGCTTTATGCACGAAGACTAAACTTTCTCTCTCCCAAGCATAGACTCCTGAGTAGAATGACTTTCCAATTCCAGTTAACACTTTATAGTCTTCTTTTACTTTTTTCAATGAGTTGCTTTTATTTCTGTCAACAAACTGTGTCATTTACCATAGTAAGGAAACTCCTGTTGTTCAAGGTCTTTACTAGAGTTCCTACAAATCAGGTTAATTGGTGATCAACAGAGCTTTTCTGCCTTTAATGAGGCCTAGTAGCCCAAGGCAAGGTCTACCTCTTGATAAGGGACTTTCTTTTTTCTTATTTTAAACTCTTTGATCACTTAAAAAAAAACAAAACAGGAAGAACAACCACCAGGGAAAGTCATTGTTTTTTAATTGCCTGATTACCAAATGTTGAAGATAAAAGATAGATGTTCTCAATTAATAACATTTACATAGATTAGCATCACTAACAAGCCTCATTAGTGGCTGCTGATTTTTGTTTAGAGGGTGTCCCATGTCATTTGCTCTCTCTCTGATAGCGCAACCAATGCACCTTTAGTATGACAAAACATTGCCTTCTAATCTATTTCCATTAATCAAACTATAAGGCATTATAGATACACAGTGAGGTTTTAATTAATTAAAAGTTAATATTACCTCGTGTAGATTTAATGAAAGGCTTCTTGTGTTAATAAAGTTCTAGAAAATGTTTCTAAACTCTAGTTATATTTTAGAGTCTGATCATCCTCTTTGGTTTAATCACAACTCAAAAAAAACATCTCCATTCACACAGGTGAACATCATGAAGTACAATTAATTCACTGGGTACCTGTCTTGAACCTCGAATCTTACAGTTATCATTTCATTGATCTGCACTGTTTTGTGAGAGAGATTTGTCCTAGCTCTGAGTTCAAAATCCAGATTTATTTCCCTGAGCCATGTCTGCTGTCTTCCATATGCACCTAGAACAAAAATCCCCTGATATTCTGAGAAGAAGTGAGGATTTGGGATAATCTACAATCAACCATGAATCATATTTTCAACCTCATCATTCATTTTTCAAAACGAATTTTTAAAAACAACAACAACAAAAATAACAACTATGCTGTAAAGAGGAGGGAACGAGATATCTGAATTAATAATAATCTGTGTACAAGTCATCTAAAATTTGCATTTAAAGATTTTGTAAAATTAAAAAATTTTATAGTGCAAGTAGACAGATGTACTAAATATTTGTCAAGAGTTTTTTCTTAGTATTTAAATAAATTAAAATTACCTATTTTTAATTTTTCATGAGGAAAAGAATACCTGTAATATCATGACAAACATTTCAGGAAACAAAAAAAATTTTTTCAGATCTTTAAGATATCAATTTAAATTTCTTATAAACATGAATATGGAAGCCACAGAACTGGTTAAAAAGTAAGTAACTGATTAAAATTTTAAGAGAGAGGTGCATATCAAAAACCCCAAGACAGGCACCCTAGTAAGTACCAATTCTTTACAAAATGTTGATATTTGCAATGCCAAAAGAAATAGTTTTTCCCAAGCTATGGTTTTCTTTTTTCTTTCTTTCTTTCTTTCTTTCTTTCTTTCTTTCTTTCTTTCTTTCTTTCTTTCTTTCTTTCTTTCTTTCTTTCTTTCTTTCTTTCTTTCTTTCTTTCTTTCTTTTTCTTTCTTTCTTTCCTTCCTTCTTTTTCTTTCATTCTTTCTCTACTTCCTGCCTTCCTCCTTTTCTCCCTCCCTCCATCTTTCCATTCATCTCTTCTTCTCTTTCTTTTGTCCTTCCTCCTTCCCTTTCTCTTCCCCTTCCCATTACCCCTTCCTTCCTTCCTTCCTTATTTCCTCCCTCTTCCCTCCCTCCCTCTCTCTCTTTCTTTTTTCTTCTTTCTTCTTTCTTCTCTCTCTCTCTCTCTCTCTCTTTCCTTCTCTTAAGGCAGGGTCTCATAATCCTCCTGTCTGAACTCGTCCAGCAGCTGGAATTACATGCACATACCACTGCACCCAGTTTCCCAACATTGAGAGGGTTGTCACAGAAACCACCAACTCATGTAAACACAATAGGTAAAATTTCAAAGGAGGCACATAGGGAAAAAGTTTCCTACAACAAAAGTCTTTTTTATTGTCCTTGGAGTAAGTCATCTTTCTTGGCAATTATGAAAGATGATGTTGTGGCATCATCCTATCTGAGTATAAAGCATTAAATAAGTAGATTAAATGAGAAGGAAGTATGGGATTCAACATGGGCAGAAGGCAGCTAATCCTTACAAAGTTTAGGTTAGGTTGGTTGAAATACCTTTCTAGATTTCCTTACTGCCAGAAGAATCTATCAGTGATCACCCTAAAACGACTTTGTCTATGAATTTCCCCCCTCCCTTCTTCCCTTGCCCCCATTCCTACTCTTCTTCTTCAGATCACTAATGAACTTCAGATGTTAATGATGGATGCTCCCCATCTTTCTTGACAGTGTGGCAGTAATTGATACAAAGAATCCCTTCTACTTACAAATCACTCTCTGGCTTCCACCTTCTCCTGGTTCTCCAATTCTGGCTCTTTGTTTCTCTTCTTAGTATCTAAATGTTGGTGTGCTCAGGGCCACTCTTTCCAATGACTCATTTTTGTCTCTGTTTCTAGGTCCTATCTAAGCCATTGGCATCCCCCCCTTTTTTCTCCCTCTTGATGTATTATCTAGCTCCATTTCCTCCTGGAAATGTCAAATAGGGACCTCAAACTTTATCTTTCTAAAAAAACAAGTCTCCAGTTTCTGCTTTCTTCCTCAGTGACTGCCCCTCTCCTCACCTTGTCCTCTTTCAATTTTCCTGCCTTAATAAGTGACACTGACAGACACTCAATGGGCTTGAAAAGAAGTGTAAATCATCTTTGAGACTTCCCTGCATCTAACCATTAGCTAGTCCTGTCCATTCTACCAGCAAAATGCACCCAGAATTAGGTGACTTTTCGCCATCCTAACCACTAGTCAGGGTTAGAACTGAACATCTGAAGTAGCTCTTTGAACTTGTCTCTAGTTTCCCATCTATATTTTCTTCCCCATATAGAAGAATGAACTCTTAAATATTCAAGTTGGCTCAAGTTAACTCTCAGTTCATGTTTTGTTCTGAAATCAATATAATTCATTTTAGAAAAGAAGAAAAAAATCCAGAAAAATAGGAGCCAGTTTCCTCTACTCCCTTTGTAGATAATCACCATTTAGTATATCTGTTGTTTATTTTGTGAGGTATTTGTGGTCTTAGGATATATATCATAATAATAAGAAGTCACATTTACTTTTTTGGATTACAAGTATAATACATACATTTTAAAAATAAAATCTGGAAAATAAGTGAAACAACCTATTAATTTCTGATTTAATTAAGAAAATTATACATAATCATTATGGAAGATGTATTATAATTTTAAGCAGTTAAAAGAAAAACTTGTGGGATAATATAAGACAACATTTGGGCCATTTTCACTTTTATATTCCTGGGACTTATCCCAAGTGTGGCTCAATATGTATTTATTGAAATGAATGAGTCATATAAAATGTCATTTATAAAGTGACTTCCATCTTTATTGTCTTTTAAAAAATAAAATAGTTAAAGTATGCTGGTTGTAAAATTCCAAATTATAATAACATGTTTAGCTCAGAAGTCCAAAGTACCTATAAAATTGACTCATTATGAATGATTTTGTCTCATTTCTTTTGTTTCAGCTCCACTAAGTAACCAGAAGAGTGCATATTTCAAGAGTTCATCCTGTTTTTAGCTGTGTGAGCAGCTGTGCAATCACAGCTACTGAAGTTCACCAGCAAGACTTGGGGAGGAGCCTACTGATCTTTGCATGGCTCCTGAGGGACTTTGGGTCAGAGAAAGGACCACTGTCAAGCAACAGAGAACTTTTGGCTCCTTCGTGTGGCCTGAAGACATACTGTGTGAGCCCCTTGCTTGTTTTTTCTGACTCTAAGTTTTCACTTGTATAGATACTCTTTTTCTACTACAGAGAAAGTATATTTTTTGTTAATCAATGTGCTTCACTGGAAAGAACATAATAATTGAAAAAAGATGTAAAATTCCAATAAGCATAATCACTTAGATGGGTCCAGGATTTTACATAGGTAATTTAGTTAAATGAAAGAGATTTTTATTTTTTTTTTTTGAAGCAGTGTCTTGCCATGTAATCCAGGTGCCTGGACCTCTCTACATAGCCCAGGTCAGTGAACTCATTATCCTCCTGCCTCCACCTCCCAAGTGCTGGAATTGCAGGCATGTGTTTAGGTAGTTTGATAGAAGTTATGCTCATGCTTTTTATATGCAAAATTAAATCCACATGTCCAACATTCTAACATTTGGACTTAGCTTGCTTTTTCAGTTACCTAATAAAGACAGCAACCCTTACTCTTAGACTATCGTGTCAGAGGTGGGTCTTCTGCTGACTCCCAGACAACTGCACTGTTGATTCCACTGTTGTGTTTGGATTGGTAACATTTGGTAGGTATCAGTTAAAAATTCCTGGACCCATCATCAGGGTCCCTAATGTAGGTTGTGGTCTTCAAGCTAAGGATCCACAGGAACCATTTTGGAGAAGAATTAAGCTGGCTGGAAAGTTTAATGCTGTTAAGAAGCATTTCCTTGGCTAAGTACATGCTGTTT
This sequence comes from Castor canadensis, assembly GCF_047511655.1. Lineage (NCBI taxonomy): Eukaryota > Metazoa > Chordata > Mammalia > Rodentia > Castoridae > Castor > Castor canadensis. The sequence continues at coordinate 33,234,465 of NC_133404.1, read as the reverse complement.
TTTCTTTGTGGATGTGCGAATAGATTATTGTAGCTATAATTTAGCACTTCTGCAGCCAGATGAACATTTGTTTTTTCTCTGTGATTGTTCAGTTCTTTTAAAAATAGTTTCATTATACGTTTAAATTAGTATACATTAATAATGCAAGGGGATTTCATTGTGATAATTTCATACATGTGTACAGTGGACTTTGAACAAGTTCACCCTTCCATGATGTTCACATTTCCCCCTTCTGCCCCCTCCTTTCCAAACATTGTTTCGTGTGTTTCATTATACCATCCCGGTGACAGTATTTTTTAATAATCCTAGCCCCACCAATTTACCTCAGAACACCCAATTCAACAATACTCCAATGTGTTTATAACATTTGAGTATCTTATGGTATTCTATAATTTGGGAGTCTAGAATTGTAGGCTCAAATAAAAAAGTCAATTGAAAAGGAGCATGAGAAACTTATGCACTGAGCCTAGCTCTGAACAAGCTGTGTCAGGAGGTGCTGAATGAATCTTTGCTCTGTCCTTGCCTTCCATTTCCATTTGGGATATACAATTTAATTTTGTGTTTGGAAGTCAGAAGAACCTGGGTTTGTTTTTTGACCTTTTGGTTTTTTCACATATTAAGGTATGTGATCTAGGAGTTACTCAAGCTTCCCCAAGATTCAGGTTTTCCATCTGCCAAGCAGGAGAGTAGTAATATCCAAAACAGAGAATTATGGTGAATATTAAGTAAGACATAATAGGTAAAATATTTAACCAAGTCTCTTCTATATACTGTTTACCCTATAAAGAGTAGCTACTAAGAAAACAATGGTTCTATATAGCCAACAACTAGTACTAATATAATGATGTATTTGGAAATATGAGGCAATTCAGATAATCACTTACTATGGAAATGTGCCTTAGACCAAAAACTGATCATAGGAACTGTTTTCCTGTATAATTATGATGGGATTTGTGATGTGAATGGGTGACTGCTGCCTTCTTTGATATGAAATAGTCAACCTTCCAGTCTCTACTATCCACATATTGTGTTTGAAATTCATAGAAGCTTAACTATAATTGAAATTGGCGAGAGTAATTCTTATTGTTCTATAGCTATTGTGCCTGCCTGCTCTGCTGTGATTTCAGGTTGTTAAAGCCTGTGTCATCCACAAGGGTTCACAGTGACTGCTTCCTTCCTTTGGTCTCATAAGGGCATTCAGTGATGACATAGGACTCATTGGTTGGAAGTCTTGCTTCAAGCTTCAAAGCTAGTACAACAAAGTCCTTTACATATGAAATTCTTTAAAATTCTTCGTTTTGTTTACCTGTTAATTTTAGATGGTTGGGCAAATATTGCTAACTTGGCTAGCTTTCTTAGAAATTATATACTCTTAAAAACATGACTCTGAGCACTGAGCAATTAAAAAAAAGAATCATTCAGAATGTTGAGAAATGATCCTACCAAAATACAAAGGTATAATTTCATCAGGGAATTTCTAATTAATGATGTCTGAGTGGGCTTTAAATTCCCCAACCACATTCCCACCATCCTGACCTATCACTTGGGGGAAAGTTTAAGCCTTAGGGCATCTTTTAGCTGAATATTAGAAGCCACATTTATACTGAATGGAATGACACCAGTAAATGCAATTATAGTAGAAAAGAAACTTTGTGTCCCCAGGATGTGCACTCAATTCTATCACAGTGTTCATGCGTGCTTCTTTCTTTCATTGTGTTAAAAGTTTGTTGGTATTAGCAAATGGCTAACAAACTAAGACTATAAAGCAAAGTTCTTCATTTAATGTTTCCTTTGGACAATCAAAGAGATATTCCTCTGCTTCCCTGTGGGTATTGTTTAGCTCTAAGGTGTATTTCTACTTTGCCAATTGACTATTTCTATAGCAGAGTGGAAAGGAGGCTGCCTTATCTCTAAAACTACACTGGGCCAATCCTTCAGCTGCAAACCTGAATACGATGACTTCATTTCACTCTGGGTTCCATTGTGGATACAAGAGATTATTTCTGGGAGGGTTCTTAGTGACCTATGGGAGCAGATTCCTCTTAGCAGGGAAATGTATGTACACCTGTCAATTTACTCACTGTAGGATCAGATTTCTATTTTGACTGCCAAGAGTCTCTGATCTCTCTCACTATGCTGATACATGAGGAGATTTTCCTTCAACTTTATGGAAACTCAGAAGAAAAGAAGTTATAAAAAAGATTAAAGAGCATCTGTAATCCTAGCTACTAGGGAGGCTAAGATTGGGAGGATTGTGGCTTGAGGTCAGCTCAGGCAAAAAGTTCACAAGATCCCACCTCAACTGATAGCTGGGAGTGGTGGGAAGCATAAAATAAGGGGGATCATTGTCCCGGTCAGTCAGGGGAAAAAGCAAACCCTATCTCAAAAATAACCAAAGCAAAAAGGGCTGGAGGTATAGCTCAAGTGATAGAGCACTTGCCTATCAAGTGCAAAGTCCTGAGTTCAAGAAAAAAAGAAGAAAAATAGTGGTGGTTCAAAGGATCACACCCAATGAAAGTATGCCCAAATATTGTTCTATGCTCTAAAAATCTCTCATAGAAGTATATTTTTGGGAATTGTCACACTTGTTACCTTACATATTTTTAATTTCCAGGTCAGAGAATATGGCTTTGTGATACCTGAAATTGGTTTTAATAATTGCAAGGGTGCTATGAAATTCCAAGTTGATTTTAATCAATTACATAAGTAACACATATATGTCCACATGAAATTATATATTTTAGAAGGGGGAGTTCTTTTAAAACATCCCAAGTTTTATTGGCTTCATAAAAATTGAGTATCAAGTAATCCCAATACAGAGAGATGATTGAAACAGAGGTGTGTCCAGGATTGCAACATGTAATTACTGGTTTCAATGCTGCCATGGCTGTGGATATAAAAATATGGAACTAAAAAATTACTAGTATGAATAAAAATACTATTTAGAAATTACATATACTTCTATATATATTACATATATATTTCTATATATGTATTTCTATATATGTAATATGTTTGAATCCTATCAAAAAAGAAAACACATCTTTAGGTCATTTATTGATAAGGTAATTAATAGCCACCAAGAAAAACTATACATATTCTATAAAATCTACCATTATTCATTAATCTGATGACATGCTTTATGGTATCAATATTTCCCAAGATGTTACGTTGGAATCATCAGAGACAATGTTCTACAGATTCAGAGTCACAGGTAGTACATACTATTAGGAAGAGAGAGGTCTTCTGGAATCAACCAGAAATGGTTCTAGAAGTCTCTGATGAAATATTTAAAAAATAATGGAAGAATGTAAAATAATGGTTGTATTTACCAATGCATGTATGGGAAAGGAGTCAGGAAATAATATCCTTATTTTATTTATTTATTTAATTTTTATTTTTAAAAAATTTCTTTTATTCATATGTGCATATATTATTTGGATCACTTCTCCCCCCTTCCCCCCGCCCTTCCCTTTTCCCCCCAATATTCTTATTTTAAAGAGAAGAGCTCTATAAGGAAGAGGAGGAGAAGGCAGAAAAGAGGGAGGGGAGGTGGACAATGTATTAGGACTAACTATATGCCATGCTCGGTGCTCAATATTTTGCATAAATTATTTAATTTTCATCTTCATGCAAACCCCAAGAGGTTAGATAGTTCTGTGTAATGAGAAAGCGAAAGCCTATCAGCAAGGTTAAGCTATGATCCTAAGGGCAAAGGTTAATGAGTAGCAAAAGGAGAACTTGAATCAGGAAGGTTGACTTTATAATCTGAAATATATTATTTTCAGTCTCAAATATACATACATTTGACAACAGAGATTGGATTTAATGGGACAATTGCACACACAATACAGCATCCCTTTCAGACAATACTGCTTATTTTGAAAGAACTTCATATTTGTTTGACCTGTAATTTCTCCTCTCCCCACTGCTTTAATATCTCTCTAATCCACTTGGTGGATGCAAAAGATTTAACTTACATAGCTATGGGAGATAATAAATAATAAAAAGCATGCCTCAGTTTGAAGCTTCCAACATGACTGCAAATTCTCATCTTGCTACTGTTACTTGTTGCCAAATAACTCTTTAATTTTTTTTTCCCATTTGTGAGATCTTAGTTACCTTAGTGAAATCTTGGGCTTGTTAACAACTTTCCTTTTGGTAACTAGGATAAAGTTATGGCCTAAATGATCGAAGAGGCCAAGACGTTAACTAACATGGACATCATTAAAGTGGGAAAAAATTATTATTTAATTAGCTGACTACTTTTTCTATTGTTACTTTATTTTCAAGTTCTGTAGAAATAGGCTCCCTGCTGGTTACAGTTTCTGGCTATCTTTATTCCCCTCATTACTAATTCCTTTTTACTACTCTGCCTGCTAATCAGCCCCATGTCATGTGTTTTAGAGCCTAGTTTTATTGTGCATTCCCTTTTGGATTCCAGTGTGACTAGTAGATTCAGGCAAGGACTCAGCCAGTAGCCCAGGTCAAGGGTATACCTTGTGACACCATAGTCACAGCTTGCATACAATTTTATGCAACTGTTACATTTCAGGGTCAGGGTTCATTGAGAATTTCCATAAATCTGATGGGTAATGTGCCAAGTGAGATTAGAGAGGGCTCGATGTGATCACGGTCAAGTGAAAATATCTTATGTTAATTTCCTAGTACAAGCTTGAGGCAGGTAGTTAATACTTCTTTGTGAAGAGCTAGAGACAGGCATAGGGAGAAAACACAAACTGTTGTCTAAATAGAAAGATGAAACACGTGGAGCTTCTAAGAGAGACATGTAGATGCTGGAAGAACAGAATTAAGTTGCTGGGTTTGAATTTTTTTCCTCCTGTATTTTATATTATCTATTGACTCTTTCCCAAAATTTTATCCCAAAGCATAGTTTCCACTTACATCAATAGATAGATTGCATTTGTATATATAGATGTCAAGGCATCCTTCAAGTTATTTTGTTGCAAAATAGAAAACCAAGAAGGACAAAAAGCATTAGGAAATAGGCAGCTATTTAGGGATTTAATCTCAATTTATCCACACCCACATTTCTTCACACTTAAAAAGTTTAAATTAAATTAAAAATTTAATTTTATTGTTGTGCTGGGTTCTTACAATGCACATTTTTTTTAGGCTTTGACCTGAATTAGCCCAAATCAGAAAAGTGCATTTTAAACCACCCATCTTAGTGTTGATACAAAAATATTGGCAAACTTATATTTGAAAATAAAACAGCATTAATATTTTAAAACAATTGTAAGAAGGAGACTTAAGAAAACAGATTTGTCAGCTATCCCTGGCCTTCTGGTCATCCAACACAGCTGTGAACAGTTTTAATCTTAAACTTATATTATCAGTGAATATACTGAGAAGCCCCTGGATGTAAATATAATTGAAAAAAATAAATGCAGAGGGTTGAAGCATTCATTATTAATGATCAAGGGCTGTTTGTTAGTATTGTAGAAATTCACTTCAATTTAACATGGACTTACTGAGCACCTGCCTGTCTCTCATGAGACTGCTGGGATAAATGATATTGGGAGAATCTCAAGAAGAATCAGCTGGTATCTGCAAAATGCCTGTGAAGTATCATGAGGGAAGCACGGTCTTCAGGAGAAATTAATAGGAAACAATGCAAAAAAGCAAGTGATTAAATGATGAAATAGTGAACCCAGGCAGGACCATTAGAGATACAACTAGGAGGTCTCAGGGGAGGGCAATGCACTTGGGGAATGAAGTTCTCAAATGATGCTGCAGGAAGAGGAAGTTTAGTCTCAAGTGGCTGTGAAGGAATTAGGGTAAGAAGGAAAAGAAAATAAGGGCCGTGTAAGTGGTGAGAAGAGTATGAGGTCAAGTGAGGTAATGATCTGGTTTGAAGAAGGGTCTGTGAGCTAAGTCAAAGATGGTGGGATGCAGGACACTCTAGGTCCTGTCCTGGCTCTGACATGTCCATCCTTCATGACCATGCAAAATGCAGTTAATCTACTTCCTTATAGATAAATGAGAGCATTGGAGCGGTGTTGTTCAGATCCATCTAGGCTCTAAAACACAGTGGGTCTTGAAGTGAGTCCTGATCTTGGCTTTAATGAAGTATGAGAACTATTTTCTTGATCACTGGGAGTCTTAGAAACTCATCTCTAAAACGGTGACTGTAATGGTATAATTACATTATATTCACAAAGAGGTGAATATACTTGGGACACAGTAAATGCTTAGAACAGGTTAGTGACTGTGTAAATTCCGGTGAAGTATGTTTTTAAATAAAAGAAGTGTGACTGAAGCTGTTAGAAGGCAGTGTTTAGTACTGACTAACCAATATTAATTATTGACTGATACATATGCATTACTTGCAGGGTAAGATAATATTTTTTGAATTATGAAGGAGAAAGTTATATTTTATCCAATGGGAAATGAGAACTCTTGATGGATTAAAAGTAGGAATTGCTAAGAAGGAAGTGAAGTTTTAGACAGATTAACCTGGAAGGAGGGTCTTTCTATGAGGAACTAAACTGTGGGAAGATAAAGCTATTGGTGAACTCTAGGTGTGATATAAGGTGATATATGGTATTCCACGATTTAATTTGGAAAGACATGACAAAGAGACAACCTGGTGACTATTTTGGTGATAGATAGAAAATGTATACCCATGATTCAGAGCCCCGGTAGCTGGGTGAGTGACAGGGATCCATACTGAGATGGAGAGGTTTGGAGATGAATCCACAATGCTTTGGGTAGGAATTGGGAGGAAACAAGTTCCCATGTGAAATCAGACTTTCAATTAATGGTTGGCTTATTGATTACCTTCTTGGTACTGAGAGTGGGGGCCCTGAGATGGAAGTCTCAGGCCTCTAAACATAGGTATTGAAAGATGCTATGAGAAGGGATGAGACTCCCCAGCCTGGCTGCACATGGTAGTGTAAAAACACTAATATTTGGGTTTCTCTCTAGATGATTCTGATATAATCAGTTTGGAGGTGCAGTCTATATATGAGATTTTTTTTACAGTCCCCATATGTATTCCTTCAGAGAAAAGACAAGACCACAGGGTTGGCCTACTATGAAGAGTGGGAAGAAAGAGAAGCAATGTGAAAAATCACCCACCAAATGCCAGGCTCATAGGCTGGGGGCTTTGAATCTATGTTATCTTCTATGATCTTCATAGTGTTCTGGGAAAAGTTTTAACTAATTCCAGACTGAGATTCAGAAAAAAGGTGGAATTCACTGAACACCTCCCTGTTCCATTGTCTTTAAAGAAAGATAAGTGAAGAACCAAAACTTCCACAGGGTATGTGGTGGTTCATGCCTGTAATCCCAGCAGTTGGGAGGCTACAGCAAAAAGATGGTGAGTTAGAGGCTAGCATGGGCTAGAAAAAAAAATTGGCTTTAGTGCATTTCATGTGTTCAGAACTTACCAGTAGCATGGGTCAGTTCTCCAAAAGCAAGACTCTAAATTTAGTAACACACAACAACAACTATACATATCTAAATAATAGATTTTCCTTATATTTATTCACTTGGTTCAAAATTTTCATGTCACTCAGAACCTAGCTGTTTTAGTTTACATGCAATGCTTATTAATTTAGTAATCCGAGTATCAGCTTAGTAATGGAAAATATTAATTTCAGAGGGGAGGGTACATGTAGAAGGCTATAGAAGTAGAAAAGGAGGATTTATTGAGTACCTATATGTGCCAGTTCCATGTGTAACACACCCCTTCATTTAATTCTGTAGTAGAGCCAATGTCTGCCCAACCCCAGAACTCATTCTTCCTTTGATGTATCTCTAAGGGGTAGAATTTAAAGAAGTACAATGTTATTTTCCACTTTGAACACTGAAAGTGTCCAGTTTTCTTTTTGCATTCTGTCAACCAAGTGGTCTTCCAGTATGTACACATACTGTGATGACAGAAAGACAAATGACAATTGTTTGTGCTGATGTCACAGATGTGCCATCATTGTGACATCACAGATCTGATGGTGGGAGTGGCATGCCCAGTGAGGTTTTCTAACAGGACCAGTTGTCTTCTCCTGGGTGATCTGCTGCCTTGCCTCTTGGTTCCTGTTCCTTTTCCTTGTTCAATTTTCCATAATTTCTTCAAATTCCATAAGTTACCTGATATTGTTCCAAATGTTTGTTTTTCACGTACATTAGCCTGAGTCCCTTTTTCTTCTTTGCAATTAAGAACGTTGTCTCGAGGTGGATGTGATGAGTGGTTGCCAAAGCAGGGAGACAGCAAGAGGGGCTCAGGCAGAGACCACGACAGACAGCTCTCACAGCAGGCGGATGCCCACATCGTTAAGATGGTGGTAGACTACAGCACCACAGTGTGAGAAGCTGGCCAAGAAAAGAAGACTTCCAGAAGTCACTGAAACCCTTCTGTCTGTAGAAAAACAGAGCCATACTGCCTCTGATATGGTGTCTACTAAGAATCTTAGTTGCAGTGGTGAAGATGTGACATGAGGCTAAATAATGGGATTTACTTAATGAAAATATTATGTTTTTGCCAAAAGAAGGGAGTCAGATAAAGCAAGTTGTAAAAATGGCTCAATAGTGGTGTATTACTTCCCTTGAAGAGATAGGTCACAGAACTTCTAGTCAGACTCTGATTAATTAATACTCTACAAATTGTTACAGAAGGAAAAATTTATGTTGAAATTGAGTGTGCTCAACTGACTAAAAACATTAGCAACTATAAAAGAGAAGAACGGTGATGTGAAAGAGGCAGTCTCCATTTTACAGGATTACAGGTGGAATCCTATGGGTCATTGGGATAAAAAAGAGTGAGTGGAGTTTATTTTGGAGCAAATGAGTCTGTCTAGCTGTGAAGGATTATATTTGCACATAAATCATCAGCAAGAAATTTAACACCAAATTTTTCCAGGAAGAAAGTATGGAGAAATTAGAGTTGAAATACTATAATATATTGATTTAGCTGGGTTAGCATAAGGGATCTTATTTGTCTATTTGTAAGCACTATAGAGCAATAAATTATGCCTCTTTAGACAGGCAGAAAATCAAAAGTGACAATAGACTCTAAAATGTGTTGTTCTCTATGTTATCCTGATTCCTTTTGACTATGAACAGTCAGATTTGGTTCACCGAACAAGTGGTGATGAGAAGTTGGAAGAAATTCCCAGATACCAGGATCTTTTAAAGCTTTTTACCACAATGTAGTTGATGTGTTGGTCCACACTTGTTGAGGACTGTGGGATGGAGTTAAGGAAAAGTTCCCTGGAAAGTCCCTGCAACTGATATATTTGGTTCTACAGAAGAAGATGAAAAAAGGTAGAAAAACTTGAAGAAACATTTTTGAGCATAATATTAAAATAATGGCCAAGTACTATATTAGGATAGCAATGAAAAGGATGACACAGCTTCTGGATCTGACTGTTGGTAAACCAGAGGCTTTTCTCTAGAAGCTAGTTGTTAGCAAGACCATCTTTGCTAAAGTAAACAGGTGGCATGAATTATCAACTTCCAGATACCCAAGGATCCAAGTAACTTATCAAATGTCTGGTCTCAGACTGAGCTCATTGTTGTCTCTGGTTAACAAAACTATACACCTCATAGCCAAAGAGAAGATGGTTACATAATCTACGATAAAGGTCTTGATAATCTTAGAAAAGAGATAAAGTTGAAAGTCACTAAAAAACGGACTGTTAACAATGGTGTATATGTTGGTCTTTTTCGTCTTATTTGCAGATTCTTTGTCTAAAATTTTACAATAGTGAATGTGTTGAGCTTTGATTTTTTAGTTCCAGGTTTCATTGTTAATTCCATGTTTACATTGGTGCAGAAATATAACACATTTCTGTTGTCTGAAAGCATAAAAACATGGGTCTTGATTTGCCCAAACATATTTTTTCTATCAGTTTAAAACTTTCTAGCTATTATTTGTTTTCAATCAACTAACAGCCATGTAATAATAAAGCAGTATATGTGCCTTTACCTCTGCTTCTACACATTTCTCAGAGGAGGGATTTGACAATTTTTTTTTAAAAGAAAATAAGTTGTGCTGTAAAGCTGTCAATGACTTAGAATAAAAAAAAAGCAACAAGTAAAATAAAGAGAATCTTGTCTTCCACAAATTCTCACTCTTGGAGGAATACCTATCTATCTGCATTCTTACAGATGAGGAAAAAGACATCCAGAGAGGTTAAGTAACCTGCCTGAGATCACAGAGCTGGAGAGAAGCTAGAACCATGCCCGGTTTTTCCAGCACAGGCCATGTTGTGAGAAGTTAGCCCCCAAACTTCAACAGTCCTGAAACATTCTTATATCATTTCACAAGAAATGAGACTCCTTTTCCTCAAGGTGCTGTTTAATAATTATCTACCGATTTTTTTTAAAACAGAAGGAGGTTTGTGATATAATTTTAAAATGGTAAGTGAAATGCATTTTAAATATTTTTTTTGAAAAATATAAAGACTAATGATTTGAAACCTTAAAGGTAAATTCTTCATCTATCTGGAAAATTCACTTTCTCAGAACAGCTTGATAAAAGGAAGTACAAAATCTTCATCAAACAAAAATGGAAAGGTTCTCAAACTCATGGATTTCCAATAGAGTTTTTTTTATTATTGTGCTCGGTGGGGCACATTGTGGCATTTACAAAAGTTCTTACAATATATCAAATATATCATATTTGAATTCACTCTTTCCACCATTCTCCTTTATCTTCTCCCACATCCCCTCCTTCTGGAATAGTTCCTATAGGTCTCATTTTTCCATTTAAATACATGTGCACGCAGTATTTGCACCATATTCACCCTCCCCTCCCAGCCCTTTCCCCACCTCCTCCCCCCTCCCACTATACCAACCTCCCAGTCCCCGCCAGGCAGGACCTGTCCTGCTCTCCTGTTCTCTGATTTTTTTTTATCCTGAAAGTACAATTTATTCCCTCTGACCTTTTTATTCCCTTGTTATTCTTTTTTTTTATTGTTTTATTATTCATATGTGCATACAAGGCTTGGGTCATTTCTCCCCCCTGCCTTACCACCCACTCCACCCCCTCCCTCTGCCCCGCACCCCAATACCCAGCAGAAACTATTTTGCCCTTATCTGTAATTTTGTTGAAGAGAGAGTATAAGCAATAATAGGAAGGAGCATGTGTTTTTGCTGGTTGAGATAAGGATAGCTATACAGGGAGTTGACTTGCATTGATTTCCTGTGCATGTTTGTTACCTTCTAGGTTAATTCTTTTTGATCTAACCTTTTCTCTAGTACCTGTTCCCCTTTTCCTATTGGCCTCAGTTGCTTTAAGGTATCTGTTTTAGTTTCTCTGCATTAAGGGCAACAAATGCTAGCTAGTTTTTTAGGTGTCTTACCTATCCTCACCCCTCCTTTGTGTGCTCTTGCTTTTATCATGTGCTGTGCTCAAAGTCCAATCCCCTTGTTGTGTTTGCCCTTGATCTAATGTCCACATATGAGGGAGAACATACGATTTTTGGTCTTTTGGGCCAGGCTAACCTCACTCAGAATGATGTTCTCCAATTCCATCCATTTACCAGCGAATGATAACATTTCGTTCTTCTTCATGGCTGCATAAAATTCCATTGTGTATAGATACCACATTTTCTTAATCCATTCGTCAGTGGTGGGGCATCTTGGCTGTTTCCATAACTTGGCTATTGTGAATAGTGCCGCAATAAACATGGGTGTGCAGGTGCCTCTGGAGTAACGTGTCACAGTCTTTTATTCTCTGATTTTGTATAACAACAACAACAACAACAAAAATGACATCTTTGCTTGGTTAAGATAGCTACACTGGGAGTTTCCTTGTGGCACTTCCATGTATATATTTATTATAGCCCCAATTAGTTCATCTCCTCTATTTTTCTTCTTTCTGTATTAGTCCCCTTCATATAGTGATTTCAAGAGGTTTAAAAAAATTCTGTATTCATTCTTGTGTAGAGAGTACATCAACCATCTTTATTTTCTTAACTTCAGAGTACTGGGCTCTTTTTTTGTTCTGGGCCCCTTTAGATTAGTCCTGCAAAGTTGGGGGCTGTGACCTGGAGGTGACATGCAAATACTGGGTGAGCCAGCAGGGACTCCTGCGTGGCAGGCTCTCATTGTCATCCTGCTCACCTGCTCTCTGGCAGCCTGTGTCTTGTTCTTGAAACCCTGAGATGGTGATTATGACTGATTACACAAGATGCCATGTTCCCTAATCATATCACTTGCATTCCTGTGAATGATGGTGACAAGTGTTTGAAGGGAGAAGATCACAGCTGTCTAATAAAAACAAAATCAGATAAAACAGACAGTGTCACAGGCACAGCACACACTAGACTGCCACAAAGGAGGCCAGGGTGATGTGGTTTGAGTACTTTGTCACTTAGGTTGGTTCCTGCTGACTCTCCAGAATTCCCAAGTCCCATCAGAAGGAGAGCTATGCAGGTGTGGCCCATGCACCAGGGCTAGCTTGCTTACATTTATTTATTTGTTTGTTTATTTATTTATTTATTAAGAAGTTCCTTCCTACTCCCTGTTCTGTGAAGTGAGCATTATCACTTTGGTAAATTTAGAGCTCATGACTACTAGCATGGGGACAGGTCTTGCAAATCAAAGACAAGCACTCTGACTGCCCCCTCTCTGTTGTTCTCTGAAAACAGCTAGAAATTTCAGAGGCCGCCTCTCTCTTCTGCCACTCCGTTTTTAATCTGTGTTCAAAGAGAGAGTCAACTGTCTTGAATTAAACACTAGGCACTTCTTGAAGTCATGTGTGATGAAAGTGATTAAATAATTAGTTCAAACAAAGGTGATTTCTGAGTCAGGTTCCGGGTCAGAGTGGGAAAAAAAAGTTGGCTTTAAAGCAGCAGGAAAAAAGTCTTGATTTAAAGCAGCATTTACTGGGCGTGCTGTGGAAAAAATATTTCCTATGATATGAAATTACCATGCTGGAGATGATGGACCTGTTTCCTTTGCTTTCTCACGTTGACATCTTGCTGACCCCTGAATAGACAAAGCCTGTTTTCTTCCTCCTCAATGCCTTTGGGCCTTCTGTTCACCTTGCTGGAAGGTTCTCCCTGGCATTTATCTGGGTCACTTCTCAGGCCTGCAGATCGGTGTTTTGGGAAAATAGTCATTTTCTCAGATGGGGCCATCCCTAATTGTAATATGACCCCTCCTCCCTCATTCTTTTTTTTGTCTCTTTTTATTGCTTTATGATACCTATTATTGCCTGGCATTTTGTCATACAGTCATTTTTTGAAACAAACCACTGGCTTTTGGAGATTTTTTCTGCAAAGAGTCAAGGAATGTTCATGAGAAGGCATGCATGGCTTCTATTTTGGGGTGAGATACAACCAAGTAGGATCCTGTTATCCCATGGGCTTTGTTGAGTGAATGTGTCTAGTTTATGGCAAGTTATCTGAAGTAGGTCATGAGCCAATGTTTGGAGAATAAGTGACAACTTGATGGGAACTAAATTTTATAGATGAACCTGGCTATGTCCAGTTATCTGGGTGTACTGGATATAGATGTTTGGTAAGCTCTTGACTCAACACTTGTCCAATGTGGCAACTGTGTGAGTGGATTTTCAGTCAAATGCTCTACCCCTGAGCTTACACCCCTGTGTGAGTGGATTTGCAACGGTAATTATTCTGAATATCTCAGCACTTTATTCCAATCTCTGCTATCTCTAGATAACCGCCTAGATTTTTCCAAGAACTCAGTCCCCAAACTTCTCTTAAATCAGTACTCTAAATAAGTAAGTCTGAGTTATAGAGATAGTGAACACTCTTCTTCTTAATGAAGTCACCCAAGTGACATTTTATTTTATTTCATATTTTTTGGGTATTAGAGAGCAAACCTAGGATCTTTGGTGTGCTAAGCAAGCTCTCAATCACTGCACTATACTGCCAGATGCAGTGACATTTTATTCATGGTACTAAACAGTAGAACAAGTATGAAAAAAATGTAAGTAAAACAGTAATTACTTATAAGCAAATTCAATTGTGAATGGGGAGATTTCAGTACATAGAGGGGTATGGGGCCAGAGCAGAAGAGAGAGAGCGAGGCATTGTTGTCAAGGCTGATGGGAGGAGATGAGCTGCACTTAGAACCCTGGGTTTTAGAGGAGAGGTGAGGAAAAGCTAGGCTTAAAGTCAGAGCCCTAGTTACCAGGATATGCTGGAGCCGGGCTGTCAGTCCATTGGTAGCTGAAGTGTGAATGAGGGAAACTAAGGCTGGAAGTTTGTCACGTCACTACAACCAGCATGGGTGAGGTAGGAATATGTGCGTTGTAGGTCACATCTATGGACAAGGTGACCGTGTCTAATGAGAATCCTTGGCTCTGGGAAATGATTCTGGGAAATTTAAGTCTGCTCCTTTACAACAAAGCAAAGGTAAAATATGTATAGAGAAAACTTATTAATCAAAAAATCTATTTATAATAGATCTATAGCTGATTAATTACTATGAGGACTTAAAATATTCACTAAGTATTTATGATTTTAGGTGTAAGATGGCATAATTATTAAATGGTTAGATTTATATATTATGTCTTGGTTATAACTACAAATGTAAATAAAAGAATAATTAAAAATTTCAGAACCAATGAATAAGCTTACTTTTTAGTCTTCTGTCCTTAGGAGAATTTCAAATGGAAATCATGTGGTTGTAAGGGAACAGAAATCATATGAATGTTATGATATATAGAGATATAATTGCTGTCAATGTAAGTAATGTGGGTTTGCTGAGTAAAATAAGATGATTGTTTAGGGTTTTCCAAAACCCCCTAAAATTGCTTCGATACCACATGTAACCACATGTGGTATAAATAAAACGTGAGTCAAAGGGATGAGGAAAGATAAACATATAATTAAAAACAGCTCAGTGTAGACTTGGGCTCATTCATTTCAATGAAGGCATCTGTAGTTTATGGCGTGGTTATAGACCCACAATATATGGGCGTTGGCTGCATGCCATAAAACACATCAATGCAGCTTGGGCCCAAATTATTATACACAAACAATAAATCCACCCTGTTAACAGGATAAATATGATAACCATTGATAATGTTGGGAAGTGGGAGAATGTGATCCCTAAGTAAATAGTTTTGCGTTCTTAAGACACAAAGATGACTTTAGCTTTTAGTGCCTCCCATGACTTCCGTTCATTCTCTTATCTATAGTTTGAATTAAAAGACAGATTGTGGCCTTGAAAGCATCTATGCTAATTACTGTTTGTGAGTCTAATAAAAGACATCAGCCCAGCTATTATTTGTGAAAATGAAATCTTCGTATGTTGAAGGTCAGTTTTAGTTGAAGTAATATAATCTAAAAAGTCAAGGTTCTTTTGCCATTAAAATTGCTCATGGAGCAAATCTTTGGTATTCTACCCTTAGCCTTGAATCCTGTCCTGTATCTTGTAAGAAAAATAGTAAATGCATGCTCCAATGCAATGATGGAATTACCAAGGCTTCGAGTTTTTCTGTAGGAGACAGTTATCCAAACAGATGGAAAATTCTCTTTTCAAATATTGTTAGATGAAAAACCTGATAAACTTTATCTCAATATGGATCAAGAGTTCATTTCTCATCAACCACAGTCTCATTTTGTTGTCTTCTAAGAAAAAGATATTTTTCTAAACTATGGTTTATACCTGGAACTAGTACTAATAAGAGTACGGGGTGGGTGGTCAGAGAAAGTTGTTTTATACACTATTGGTGCTCAGAAATTATACAGAAATTATTCTCTTGGGGCAGGAAGCAGACAAGTATATAAATTTCTTTTATTATAGGCCTATCTTCTTATGACTGTTATCATATTCTGGATAATTATAGTTTATTCTGCATGGATGTAAAAGCTTAATTCAAAAAGTCCATATAGTTTTGTGTAGTACTGTATGTTTGCAGTGTATGTATGCATAGTTACATACTTTTTCCTCTTCGAAGACATGCTAATCAACATTTTTGAAATGTAATTTATATATGCCAAGATTCACCAATTTTAAGGAACAATTTTATGAATTCCAAAATATCCTCTCATATTTGGATTGAAAATTGCACTAAGCCTATACATCAATTTAGGGAGAACTGATCTCTATCTGCACAATATCAAGTATATGAACATGGTAGATAGCTTTATTATTAAGGTATTCTTTAATTTCTCTTGACAATGTTTTGTAAGTAGTTTGTTAAATTTATCCCAACATATTTTATGTTTTTATACTGTTATGGGCATATCATTATTTATTTGTGCTGTGGTGGGTGGTCAGAGAATCTCAGGGGTTTGTGCTTGCTAGGTGAACACTTAATCACTGAGCTATACTACCTACTTGTGCCTTTTGGATTTTAATATCTCATAGTTTATTCATAGTATATGGGGTTAAACTTGATTTTGATATTGATGAATTAGCCTATAATCTGCTAAACTATTAATTCTTATAGCTTTAAAAATATAGATTTCTTAGGATAGTTTACATGGATGTTTCTGAGGTTTGTGAATAAAGAAAACCCTGCATCTCTTCTTTCAGATGGAATACTTTCATTTGCTTGTTTTTGTTGCCTTTTTGTTTTTAGTAGATTCCTTCTCCCAAGTTGAAAAAGTTTCTTGTATGAAAAATGGATGTCAGCCTTTTTCAAATGTTTTTTTGGCATTTCTTGAGGTAAGCATATAATTTTTCTTTTAATTTTTTTACATTTTTCTTAGCATATATTCATTGTATTTGGAGGATTCATTATTAATCTGTCAATACATGAATTACATTGCCTGATTTAAAAATGTTAATCCAATCTTGCATTCCTGGGAGAAACACCACTTAGCTATGATATCTTATTTATATAGTTCTGGATTTCATTTCCTAATTATTTAACAAGTTTGTACCCATATTCATGAGGACTATTGGGCTACAAACATTTTATTCTTGTATTTTTTTTCTAGTTTTCATAATAATAAGCAAAATCCAAAATAATGGTTGCCACATACAATGAGTTGAGGGGTTGTATTGAAGTCGATGGCAAATATGTGACCTTGGTGCCCATTTTGAGTGGCCATTTAGCTTGGATGTCCCTCTAGTTCAGACCATGTAGATCTTGTGCCAAATACACATTTCTTTCCTGAGGCAAGTAGGAGTCCAAGATTGTACCTCCTCCTGGGAAAGGGTTTTCTAGGATTTCTTTCAAATTTTTTGCTTGTTGGCTTTAAATTGACAGAGCAACACCCTGCTCATCCAGAGCTTATGTTGTTCACCCTCAGACGGATAAAAAGATGGGTCCAACCCATCTCTCTCCATGTGCTACCTGACCTCAGTATGTGTGGACTCCAGACATGCCATATATCCCCCCACATGTAAGAAATTTCATCTGTCTCTCTTTAAAAATTGAAAGGTGCTCTCTATCTTGAAGATCCTAAATTGAATTGAGTGTGTTTCCTTATTTGTTTTCTAGGAGAGTGCTTATCAGTTGCTGTTATTTTTCACGTGGTGGAGTTATCCAGTGAAGCCATTTGCCCCTGGATTTTCCCTTGGTGGAAAGGCTTTATAACCATAAGCTTAATTTTAGGAATTGATACAGGTCTACTGACATTATCTAATTCTCTTAGCAATTTGGCATATTGTAATGAAAAGTTATTGATAATATTTTCTTAATAACCTTTTAACATCTGTGGGAGCTGTAGTGAAGTTGCTTCTTTCATTTTTGAAAGAAGTGATTTGCATATTCGTACTTTTTTTCTGCCCAACTTTGTGACAGCTCTCTGTTTAAGCAAATAGATATTTTAAATAACTGTTTTTCTGTTTCTTGATTATCTGTTCCTTCCTTTCTTACTTCATTTCTTCATTACCTGGATTTAATTTGATCTTCTTTATCTTGTTTCTCAAAGGTTTCAACTTAAATAATCAATTTGATTTCTCTCTTATATTTTAATATTAGTGCTTCATAAGTATCCCTTTAAGCATTGTTTTACAAACATCACACAAATTCTACTGTATTTTCCTTTCATTTTCATTGTTTCTAATTTCCTTTGCAATTTCTTCTTTGACATGTATGTTACATAGATGTGTATTGTTAAATTTACAAACATCTCCCGACTTTTCATTTATCTTTCCATTATTCTTTTTTAGCTTAATTCTAGAAAACATACTTTGTGTTACTTCAATTCTTTTAAAATTAAGAAAACATACTTTGTGTTACTTTAATTCTTTTAAAATTATTGACCTTTAATCTATGCTCTTGCTATGGTTTTATATTTTCCTGTCTTTTCTTCTTCTTATACCATGTCTTGTTATGATTCCATTTTATTTCCATTATAGACTTATAATGTTTTATTTTATGTGTACATTTTAGTATTTACTATAGACTATCAGCATACAATTTTTTCTAATTACAATCTGCCTTCAAATAACATTTTACTACTTCATGTATAGTGCATAAACCTTATAGCATGGAGAGAGGAAAATCTTCCTGCTCAAGACCAGCCTGGGCTCCATAGCCAGACCCTGTATCAATAAAGAAAAGGAAAGTGAAAAAAAAAACCCTTATAATAGCATGCTTCCATTCCAACCATTTTGTTCCTTGTGTACTTGTCATACATTTTGTTTTTACATATGTTTTAATCCTCCAAATATAATGTGCCTTTCAAAAGTTTGTTTTATTCAGTTTCTTTTTCTTTTGTGTGTGTGGGGGGCTGGGTTTTGAACTCAGAGTTTCATGCTTACAAAGCAGGTGTTCTACCATGTGAGCCACATCTCCAGTCCAATTCAATATCTCTTAAAGAAATTAAAACCTGAGAACAATGAGTTTTGTACTTACTTTCATATTTACCAGTTTGGTATTTTTCATTCCTTAGTGTAGATGCAAATTTTCATCTTTTCTTATTTCTTTCTGTCTAAAGAACCTATTTTAACAGGAGAGCATGGCCAATGGAGATTAATTCCTTCAGTTTTTGTTTGTCTGAGAATGTCTTTATTTTGCCTTCAGTTTCAAAGATATTTTCATTTGGCATAGAATTCTAGATGGACAGATTTTTTTCTTTCAACTTTAAAAATGTTGTTCCATGTAGCTTTTGATAAGAAGTCTGTTGTCTTGTCATTCTCATTGTTGTCTTGTGTACACATAATATCATTTTTCTGTAGTACTTTCTGTATGTTAATATCTCTCTCCTCTGCTTAGTGAGACCACTGGATTGTGTCTGGGCCCCCTACTTTGTACTGCAACTTGAAGGCAGCCCCCAAGCAATTAAGCTGGAACCATGAGAATTCTTACTTTGTTTGTTGCTCTTTTCCCAGGCACGACAGTCCCAAATTCCCTGTTGTTTAATTTCTAAAAGCAATTGTTTTGTACATTTTTGTTTTCTAATTGTATAAAGTAAGCAGGTTACCTTTGGTTCATTTTGGCTGGAAATGAAAGCCTTCTCAGGAGCTACAAAACAATTCTCTTTTTCTAATTTGATTTTTTATTAGTGAATATTAATTGTACAAAAGAATTTCATTGTGAATTTTACAAACATGCATGCAATGTACTTGGATCAAATTTATACTTTCTCTTATTCTTTCTTATCTGCTCTTCATCCTTTTTGAACAATTTTTAAGGGGCTTCCTTTTCATGCGTGTATACAAAGTACTTTGATCACCCTCTCGTTTTGCCCTCCCCTTCCCACTGGTTCCCACCTATAAGCAGTTCCTATTTTATGCTATTGTGATTAATTTTTTAAGTCTAGATTCCACATGGGGAGCCAACATGTGATGCTTGTCCTTCTCAGTTTTGCTTGTCTTACTTAACGTGACGATCTCCAGTTCCATACACTTTGAATAAATAACACACTTTCAACCTTCTTTATGGCTGGATAGTATTCCATTGTGTACTTATGTCACATTTTCTTTATCAGATGAGATTAGTGACATTAAAGGTAGTGTGGCTGTAGATACATTTTCTTTACCTAGTCATCAAGTGATAGGCAGCTGGGCTGATTATGTAGTTTCACTATTGTGAATAGTACTGCTATGAACATAGGTGTACAGAAACGTGTAGCTCTGTCATTTTAGTGAACTTGCATCAGAGCTGGATAAAATCTAGGTTCATATTCCAGTTCTGTCATTTTGGTCAAATTCTTTAAGCTCTCTTAGTCTTAGATTCCTTACCTATAAATGGAGGTATTATTAACTTTATGGGGTTGTTGTGAGGATTGACAGAAATCATAAATATGAAACATTCCAATGGCTTCCATAAAACAGCATTTCATAATGACTGTTGTTCATTTTTAAACTTGAAATATTCTGGGAAACATCAAAATACTGATAGGTAACTGGTACCCGATGTCTTCTGGCCTCTCATCACACCAGTCATGAAAGTCTGTAAAGACAGGTGGTAATCGCTGAAGAAACTTGAAGGATTAGCTGTAAGCAAGAAGGCTTACAGGGTCCATCAAAACACCTTGCTTTGATGGAGGTGAAAATGTACTGATTAAGTGCAATGGAAAAATGTATTGATTAGGTACAGAATTCAAGTGCATAGCCAGTTCAGATCTCACTCTGGGAGTCACATTGGAGGCAGGGCCATTCAAGGACCACACATTCCACATTGTAAATTGATCATCTCACCATCATGCTGTGACTATGGCAGGATATATGAAATAGGAACTGCCAGAAGTATTCATTGCTGCATCCACACAGATGTGTTTTTGGCATATTTATTTATTTTTAGTGTCTAGAACTTCCATGGATCTTCCTATATTTTTCTCCTGGATACAAGTATAAAGTAACTTCTCACTCAATTTTATTCCAGTGATTTGACTTCTAAGAAGTAATCAATATACCTACTTATAAGTGTCATCATAGAAAAATACTTTGAAGAGACCCTGTTTATAGTTTAGTGGATCTGTAAGTTAAAAGTAAGCAAACAAATAAAAAACGACAATTATAAAATCCACAGGTACATTTTCTCAAAAACCATTAAGTGTAGTTATAGCAGATTTCTCTATATATCTGGAAACAGTTCTTTCTTATATAAAGTGGGCCATATATTCAATCCAGAGAGTCCGTTTTTCAATAGTACTGGTATATTTTTCTGCATATTATTCTACAGGAAGTTTCTGTTAAAGAAAAGCTATTAGGCCAACTAAAGATTAAAAAATAGACTTGGTAAATTGTTGAATTTCAAACTCTATAATCTTCAGGTTAAAAAAAAAGTTTAATGAAAGTAAATTTCCGAAAGAGGAATTTTGCTAAATGCCTAAATCTTCTGGGATCGGAGAGCGAGATAAATGTTATAGAAATGCAAAGAATGATGCCATTTAAATTGTTTGATAATCTCAAATGAGAAAATAGTGTATTTTCCCCATTGGTCACAGCAAATAATTATAACAGTAACTAACATTTATCAAATGCTCCATGTGCGTCAGGTGTATGCTAGGTGTTTTAGGTTTGTCATCTCATTTAGTGCTCAGAAAACCTTAGGAAGTTTGCTATTGTTGTGATTCCTATTTTGTAAGTGAGAAGACTGACTCGAGGGGCTTCTCCGTCTTGCCCTTGGCTCCTGGTCAGCAGCAGAGTGGCAGACCCAAGTCTGGTCTGCCTCAATTCAAACCACCACTGACTCATGGCCAATGGGGCATGGAGGAGACATACTTGTTATCTTTCTCCACTTTCCATCATTCCTTTGCTTCTGTTTACCTCTACTGTTATCACTGATATGCTAAAGAGGAAAGGAAAAGGGGCCTGTGTTGAAAGTCAGTGTGATGGCTTCTGACCCAAACTCATGGGTGGGGTTGGCAAGTTTAAGCAACTCTCTCTCCCACTCCTGTCTCAGCTAGTTCTGTAGTAGAGCTTGATTTCCACCTAAAACTTACTGAGAAGAATCCAGTAAGGGACTATGGCATTGCACTCTGGGGACAGAGGCAGGAAGTATTTGGAACTCTGGTGAACGCATTTCAGTTTTGGAGACAGGTTCTTGCTAGGTTGTCTAGGCTGGCTTTGAACACATAGATGAAAGTGATCTTCATATTTTAGCCTCCTGCATTGCTGGGAATACAAGCGGCACATCATCACATCCATCTTACTCTGGCGAATTTATTATTTTGACCAAAATTATTTTCCTTCCTTAAAAATCAATGGAATTTGATTCTAGAAAACACAGTATCAAACATTAATCAGACAAAAATTGTATTACTGCTTCCCAAACATAATCAATTTAATGCATTAAAATGTTGGTATCATAATGACCTTTTTACTCATTTGCTCATTTAATGTTACCATGAACTTAGTTCTCTTTGACTGGATACTTTGTTTCCCTTTTTTTCCCCTGCTGGAAAGGGTGGGAATTACTATAAATAATCATGAATGTGCACAAAAGTTTAGCTATAAGAAAATTCCTTATAATTTTGTTTCATTTTACTAAAAGAAAAAAAATTGGAGCTAAGAACTCACTGTTTATCCAGTCTGGCCTGGAACTTGCCATCCTCCTTCCTCAGCCTCCTGAGTGCTGGGATTACAGGTGTGCACCATCACATCTGGCTCAAGAAATGATCTTTTTCTCCTTTATTGTTGTGCTTCTTATAATGTACTGACTATATCCAACTTGAATTCACCCCCTCCACTGCTCCCATTTATCCCCCCTCTCCCAATTTACGGAATAGTTACGACAGTTATCACTATTGCATTTATATACATGCATACACATTTTTTTTTTACCACCGTATTCACCATCCTACCTCCTTTCCCTGCCATCTCCCCGCTCCCACTGGTGCCAATCCTTCCTTCAGGGCAGGATTCGTTCTGCCCTCCAGTTCTCCAACTTTGCAGAAGAGAAAAGATAAAAAAAAAACATGACATTTTTATTTGTTTGAAATAAAGGAAGTTTCCTTGTGACATTTCCATGTATATATGTGTTATACCCCTAATTGGTTCATCTCCTCTAATTATCTACATTATGCCTTAGTCCTTTTCTTATGGTGGTTTCAGCTGGTTTAAGATTTCTATATTCACTCTTGTATAGAGAGTATATCAACTATATTCAAGTTCTTAGTTTCCTTTTTTTTCTCTCCCCCTCCCATGCATGACCTTCTTTTAGTGTGACCAGTGTTTCATAATATTGCTGCATTTATGTTAGGTCTATATTCCACAAATGAGAGAGAACATGCAGTCCTTGGTCATTTTTGAAAATCAGAGTTAACTCTGAGGTCCTCAGGGCACTGCTTCCTTTCCTTAATCATTAAAACTGGGCTGTGGTCATTTGGAGAGTGGGACACTGTTTGTAGTCTGTCACCTTGAGGGCCTGTAAAATTCCATGCCAGAGTGAAGAGCTAGGCAGTGAGCATCTTGCTGAAGAACAGTGTCTGCTCTCATCTCTATCTTAACAGAGGAGTGATTGGGGATCAGTGCTCCAAAACTGGGTTATGTTGAAGACCTCCAATGAAGCAAATTTCACCTACCTTTTATTCAAGACCATTTCTGAAGAAGCAGGCTTTAGAAATACTTAGTTTTAGGGTTGAAATAGACACTTTTATGATGTCATCTATGATGGCAGGGATTATATGCAGTATTTGTATTTTACCAATAGTGTGTGGTACACACTGGGAGAAATGGAAATCAGATTGTGCTCAGTGCTTATTTGGGAGCACAGACCACCATCTGCACATATTTCTTGGAGGTCAGCTACCAGTCATAGTGGATATATTTTACTACCTGACTTGAAAATAAAATGGAGTATTTTGGGACTTAAACTATAGTTCAGTGGTAGAGCACTTGCCGTGCACAAAGGAGGCCTTGGGTATGATGCCCATCACTGCAAAATAAATAAACAAGTAAATAAATAATTAAGTAAAAATTATACCAAGGAATAAGACCAGTAGCTCTGAGTGGGCTCCAGCATATTATGATGTAGAAGGTTCCAGGTTCGGGTCCTAGGGGTTTGGTTACCATGAAAAATGTGGGCATTAGTGACTAATTTATGTATTTAGATGAATAGGTACATTATGGGAGAGGAGGGAAAGTCAGTACATGTTCTTACTATGGATCTTATTTTAGAGATGTGAAGAAGAGGATGTAGAGGATAAAAAGAGGCTAGGTTAGGATCTGAATGAGGTTCAGGGAAAAGGGAGATTTTATTTTAATATGACCCAATGGCCCACAATATTGGTTATTTAAGAACAACCTAGCACTGCCTCCTACTGGCTGTATTTAACTTCTGTAAGCCTGAAGTCCCTGTACAGATAATAATAGCAATTATGTCACTGTGTTGTTTTGAGTTTTAAGTAGCATAATCTGCTTCAGATAGATTGAGCATTGAGAAAAGATTAACTGCTCTTACTTTTGGCTACTCGTACTTTTCAAAATTTCCAAAAATTTTAAAAATAACACGAATATACACCTAAGACATAAAAATCTAGGTTTAACAACTGCTAATCATTTCTAAAATCATTTTCTGCCTTTACTATCTATCACTCTATTAAAGAGAGAAAACATTATAAATAAAGTTGTAGCTTTCTGTTTTCTCCCACATGTGGAAGATAAGCCAATATACAAGCAGTACTGTGAAGAACAGGTCATGCTAAAGTGAGGTCACTAATGGGAGAGAGAGGGTAAAAGAGGGAAGTTATGGTGAACATGGTTGATGTACTTTCTATAAAAGACCAAAAATCGTATGTTCTCCCTCATATGCGGACATTAGATCAAGAGCAAACATAACAAGGGGATTGGATTTTGATCACATGATAAAGCGAGAGCACACAAGGGAGGGGTGAGGATAGGTAAGACACCTAAAAAACTAGATAGTATTTGTTGCCCTCAATGCAGAGAAACTAAAGCAGATACTTTAAAGCGACAGAGGCCAATTGGAGAAGGGGACCAGGAACTAGAGAAAAGGTTAGTTTGAGAAGAATTAATTTAGAATGTAACACACACGTACAGGAAAGCAATGCGAGTCAACTCCCTTTATAGCTATCCTTATCCCAACTAGCAAAAACCCTTGGTCCTTCTTATTGTTGCTTATTTTCTCTCTACAACAAAATTAGACATAAGGGCAAAATAGTTTCTGCCTGGAAGTGAGAGGGTGGTGGGGAGGAGAAGGAGGGTGTGGGATAGTTAAGGGAGGGGGCAGGGGGAAAGGGGGAGAAATGACCCAAACATTGTATGTACATATAAATAATAAAAAAAGAATGAATATAGAATTTTTAAACCTGTTGAAATCACCCAACCATAAGACGGGGGCTGAGATAGGAGAAAAATAGAGGGAATGAACTAATTTGGTTTATAATCCATATATACAAGGAAATGTCACAGTGAAACTCCCTGTATAGCTATACTAAACAAACAAAAACATCTTTTTCAAAAACAGAGAAGAGAAAGGTAAAGCAGATCCTGTCTGGGGATTGGTACCAGTGGGAAGGGAAAGGATGCAAGGAAAGGGTGTGAGAGGGTGAATATGCTGGAAATGTATTCATGTATAAAAATGGAGTCCTATTGAAAATGAGTCCTACTGAAACTATTCTAAGAATTGAGAAAGGGAGATAAAGGAGAATGATGGAGGTGGTGAATTAACTAAGGTATATTGTAAGCACTTTTGTAAATGTCACACATACCCCAAGTACAATAATAATGTGACAATAAAAAAAGAAAGTAAATAAAGTTTCAGCCCTCTATAATACCCTAATCCACCCCCAACTCCCTTTCCTTCTTTTTTTCTTTTTGAGGGGCAGGCTGGGACATACATCAGATGGACCAGGATGAATGTCCCATGGCTTGACTCAGCCTTTCGTCTATGGCCTTCTGGACCCAGAGGATCTGTGGGATGCTCTCAGCAGGTCTGGAAGGGTTAGTGGTGAGGGAAAGAAACTAAGTACAGGCTGAGAAGGGCTCTAAGCCTACTTCAAACACAGCACATTTGCCATGCTGTTTTATGGGCTCCTATATATTATTTCATTTGAATAATGTGTTCAGTTGTTACAAGAAACTTGAAAACCAGCAATCAGGGAGGGGGATAATAGTTTCCAAGGGAAGGCAGGAATTGGTTAAAATTACTCTTACAATCATAACAAGTTTTTTTTCTTTTTTTTCTCATTTTATCATGAGTGTGCAGTAGAACTATCCAGAGGCTACAAGTTGTATGATATCACATCAGATAAAATGCAGAAACAGATGTGAGAATCCAGCTGGTTTTTATTAAGCCAAACTTTAAATGGATTTGTAAATAAAGGTAAAACAATCCTGCTGTTCTCATTTTCTTTTTTTTCTTTGGAAAATATTATTTTTCAATAAAAATGTTATTTATATTAGCATATAAAAGCTTATTTTTGCTGTTTGAATACAAATTAATAAATTAATATTTTAAGCACTTCTCAATTTTAATTCCTAATACTGTAAATGTTGACAGATAGAGCCTACATAAAAGCTCTGAATGATTAATTTTTTTTAAGAGTGTCATGGGGTCTTGAGTCTAAAAAGATTGAGACTCTGGTCTAGTGACAAGAGATTCAGAATTTACTGGCAGGTCTGGGTTGTGGGAGATTAGGATCCTCTTGTCAACAAACTCAGCTTTAAGTTTTGCCAAAGTCACAGCAAATGAACAGATCTCCCAGACAGTACTATTTGCCCCAAAGAAGAGAAGCATTGATAACATCTCTTTAAGCTATGAATGGCACATCTTCTGAATTAGTAAGCTTGTTAATGCAGGTCCAGGCCAGTAAAGCTAAAGCTGCAGGAATTCTGTATGTCTGTCCATTTCTTCTGGGTACTGTTGGTAGGGAAGGAATAGAGGCTTCTTTCTTGCATATGGCCTCCCTCTTAAGTCTAGTGGTACCTGTTACAGGCTTTAGCTCCTGGTCTTAGTCTTTGCCATATTCCCTTTCCTCTAGACAAACTTGGGACAATTTTCTTCTGCCTTAAGGATTTGACAAATCCAGTAGTGAAGGTCCCAGAAACTGGACAGTAGTTGGAATACACTGTGTATCAGCTTAGGAAAACCTAAGACACCCTTCGGTCTCCCTATTCATGGCTTCATATTCAACTGGCTCATGCACCACCAATCTGAGGGCTGGCAAAACGGAGAAGATGTTGACAAGCTCTTGTCACCAAGCACTTCAGATGAGTGTAAATCTCTAGATGACAGAAAATTTTTTGGCTTGTTTATCCATCCATTCACTGGACTTTTTGAGACTGTTTTCTGGTCAGGGATGAAAAGGGGGTGATAAGCCAGCTATTTTCTGAACTCAGGTGGCAGGTAATGTCCTTTTTTTGCCATTCGTGTATCTATACATAGTTATAGATGCAGCAGGGAGCATAACAGTCAAAAACACCTGAGCTTCAGTAGTTAGTAATAACGTATTGTGTATTTCAATTAGCTAGACGAAGGGTATTTGAATGAGCACTCACCATAAAGAAATGACAAATGTTTGAGGTGATGAATCAGCTAATTGCCTTGATTTTATCATTACAGGGTGAATACAAAACATCACATTATATCTTGTAAGTATGTATAATGTTTGGCAATTAAACAATACTTGTGCTTGCATTCTGGTAGGAGACACATTCAACAAGCACAATATATATGTATATATACACACATATTAACATATTGTATATATTTAGCAACCTTGCTTGTAGTTATAAGATTGTGAACAATGGAGAAACCATGGAAATCAAGATTATATCCAAGGTAACTGGACAGATAACATGCGTACTGGCTAAATATATCCTTATTTTATGCTAAGAATTTTTCTTTTCATTCCCGTATGGCTAAGAGCAGGACTCTTGCCCTAAAAGTAAAATAAAACAATAGTGAAACAAAACAAAAAAATATCAACAAAGCTTCATAAGCAAACAACAACAGAAGACTTATTAAAGCAGGGGCCAGGATGACTTACTGTCCTGAGCACTCAAAAAGGACACCAGACTGTGTGTGACAAAAAGCAAAAAAGGCATTAGTACCAAAATAGAAGGCCATCTAGATATCCCACTGGATATTGATTTGTCTCTGATGTCTTCATTAGTTCATGCAGGTTAAGACCCCATCATACTTAGGGACCAAATGTGGTAGGGTCTGTCTGTAATCCTTGATACTTGGGAGGTAGAAATTGGGAGATTTGAGGTCCAGGCAAAAGTGAGACCTTATGGGAAAAATAATTAAATAAGAAGGGGCTAGGGGCATGGTTCAAGTGGCAGAGCTCAAGGCCTGAGTTCAAACACAAGTACTGCTGAAAAAAAGTGACTCATATGTCATTCATGTAAATACACATGATGCACTTCCTACCATTTTCTAAAAAATTTTCTGCCTTGTCTGGGCATGGGCCCAGTGGCAAGCTATTGACAAAACAACAACAGAAATAGTTACACACACACACACACTTCTTTCTTGGATCTCAGGTTAGAAAGACAGTCCTGATGATGGAATTTGACAGTTTCTCAGCTTTAGGCTAAGGACTCCTCTTAGGGCAGCTGGTGCCGTGAGGATACATCACCTTCATAAGCCTGTCACAGGGACCTGGTAGCCTTTTGTCGGCATCCTTCTCTAGGGAGTGTCTTGCTGTTCACCACCAACCACCATAACCACTGAACTATTGGCAAACCGTGAACCATGGGCTTGCTCCCAGAAAACAGGGAATACCAGCAGCTGCCTGCTTTACAATGCTGTCCATTGGCATTGCTTCTTGTCTTTTAAAAATTATTATTATTTTTTATTTTTAAAGATATTGGATCTCACTGTGTTACCTAGGCAGGCCCCAAACTACTGGGTTCAAGAAATCTTTTTGCCTCAGCCACTTGAGGAGCTAGGACTACAGGTGTGGGTCACACTCCCAGCATTTGTTTTCTTTTCTCTTCCCCTAGGGAAAACATTGTTGATTGCCAACCAACAATTGCTCTACTCTCTGGAAATATCAGATACCTACTTTCCCACGCTTCCTTGCCTGGGCCAATCCTGGAGAGTAATGCTGGAGGGAAAGACGTTGACTCTTACGTTTCTTGGGGGAGGGTAGGAGTTGGCAGGAGGAGGGATGGGTGTGTTGGACAGCTTCTGAGAAAGATCTTTCTTCTTGTATCAGTCAGGGTCCCAGCAGGAAACAGATGGCTCACTGAGACAGAGTAATTAAGGAGAATTTAATAAAGTGACTATTTACAAAGGTCTGAATAGGGTTAAGGGAGGCCTACAGAGATGGTGAAGGGAATTCACTGTGGGGCTAGAATGGGCGAAGAGTCATTTCCGGGACTGCAAAGACAACTGAGGAATGGGTACCAGAGCCAGGAAGACTGGCTCTAGTTGTTGGAGAGGCTGCCTGATGGATCCATGGTTCTTTCCCACTGGAGGCAACCCAGCAGGGAGGTAGCCAAAGACTACTGGAATTTAGAGGTCAAGAGAGTCCACCTCAGTCTAGGAAGATCAGCTTGCAGGGCACAGAGAGGGTAGAAGCAGGCGGAAGTGGACATGGAGGGAGTAAAAGAAAAGTGTTTATGATGTTAGTAACAGGAGAGAGAGAAAGAGGGAGGGAGGAAAGAGAAAAGAAAAAGGAGAGGGAGAGGAAGAGAGAATGAGCATGAGAGAGGTAGAGAGAGCCTTCCCCCTCCATTCTCACCCTTGTTGAGGGAGACATTTATGAAGCCAGGTGGTGATTTTGTACCTACGTGGGGAAGCCAGAGAGGATCCCATGGGAGTCTACCTGGGGCTGCTAAGCCCCAGAATCATGTCCTCCCACTTCGTATCATGAGAAGGAAAAAAAGCTCTTGTTATTTAAACCCTTTTATTTAGGGGTCCACTTGTTGCCAAAAGCATCTTAATGAATGCGATCCCCTTAAGGAAAATAAGGAGACTAGATTTTTTCCAGAGCCTCTTCTCATCCATTGAATTTAGTTCTTTTATATAACTACCAGGTGACAATCATTATTGCTACTATTTCCATCTCATAAACGAGCCAAGGCTAAGGGTGAGTCCAGGGGTGAAAGCAAAGCTACCTCCCACCCTCAGTCAGCTCTGAAGTCTCTCCATACTCACTGCCTAGGTCTTTTGGGAGCCTGGGTCTTACCCTTCCCTGAGCAGAGAAAGTCACTCTAATATTGTGTGGTTTTTATGTTGACCTTAGTGAAGTCTACCTGGTCTTCACAATCCCTTTCAAAATATTCTAGAGTCTTCATTTTCCTCATGAGGTAAGGAGATCTGCTGTTTGGGTTTTACTTTGTTATTCCACGGAGAATGCAATCCTGACTACACAAAGGACCACAGGAAGAGTTTTTCCAAGAGCCTCCCCGGACCTGAACTGGTCATGGCTACTAGCATATTCCATTGATTCCATCATTTATTTAACAGTTATTTGTTGAGCAATGACAATATTCCAGGTAAAATTCTTGTTGCTGAGGACCACACAGACTGGATGGAGTTTGTGCATGGTATTGGGTAAGAAGCAGACAAGTGAGGCCACTTTGCAGTGAGAAGAGGTCTAAAAATGTAAGATGGTAGAGTCTGAGGGTGAAGATAGGTAGGATAGTCAGGAAAGTTCTCTGACGGGTCTCCCTTAAACTAAGGGCTCCTTGATGACAGATATCACGCTACATATAGATAATTCTCAGATGCTGAGCTTTCCAATTTGTGTATGAATTAGGTCAGGATCACAGAATTTTCCTTTTTTAAAAAAATTTTTTTGACCCAAGGCCTCTCTATGTAGCTCAGGCTGGCCTGGAACTTGTTATGCAGGTTGACCTTGAACTCATGACCTCCTGCCTCAGTTTTCCAAGTGCTGGGATTTTATTTTTAATCTTGATAAGATTACAAAAGTTTTCTAGGCCAAGCCTTTTTACAACCAAAGAGAGAGAGACAGGTACAGAGAAATTAAGAGGAACTTTTGTGGGGGAAATGAATCAGAATTAGATAGGATTCCAGGGCTATTTTTGCCTGCACAAAAGATTCTACTGGGATTTCTTCTTCCTCTTATTCTTCCTTTTCTTCATTTTCCTTATCTTCTTCCTCTTTTGCTCTTCCTCCCCTTTCTTTTTCTTTTACTTTATTCTAGCTCCAAAGATGTATTTCTTAAGATGATCCTTTGTTTCTGAGCAAATCATGAAGATTTTAAAAACAAATGGAATAAACACCAATTTACAAAATGATGGATTGTAAATCTTGTGAAGTCTCACCCAGTATAACTCTACTAGTCATTTCAGAAATTCCTTTTTTCAGCAATATAACTTATCACACTCACCAGCTGACCAAGGAAGGGGCAGTAGCTTTTTCATATGTGTTAGATAATGTGAGAAAGTGGAAACATTGATTTCCCATGTCACCAAACTATGACAATTCTGAATAAATTCCTTAGCCAGTATCTTGACCACATTGAGAATAAGGATATGTGGGGCTTCAAATGAACTTTTTTGGCAAGGAATCACTCCCTTTATGGCTATTGAGTGATTATAATGCATATCTCTAAGGGCTCAGCAGAATCAGAGTGGTTGGTAATTTTAAGCTTACTTAATGACATAATTAGATGACCAATAATAGCTCCATATTTTGAGTGCCTATTATGTGTTTGTTGACTTTTGCTTTTTTGGTGGTGCTGAGGTTCAAACCCAGGCAAACACTCTATGACTGAGCTATAACCCCAGTCTGCTTTATGTAGCTCAACTCCTTGGAACCTTCTTACGACAGCCATGTGGAGTGCATTAGAATGGATCACTTGCTCATATCAGCTTCCTGTCATGCCCTTTTTTGTTCATTATGGGTGGAATACACTTTTCCATTCTGCTTATGTCAGGTTTGGCTAAGCTTTGTTTTGTCAATGAACTATAGGTAGAAGTGTCATTGTCATTCTTAGGAACCAAGATTATAAGGGACTCCATATGTTTCTTTTCTCCATCCAACTCAAGTTTCTGGCTTCTTCCAGGAGATGGGTGTGCTCCAGGTTGCCATTACAGTCTCCACCTGTCTGGGTCCAAAGATTAAAATATAGAGAACAAGTTTCTACCTGGCTCAAGATCTATAGCATGGTTGAGTTCAGTCAAGGCCATCTGAGATCAGCTAAACCTCAACCAATCTACATCATTAGTGTCAAAGGAATTACTGTTTTCTGAACCACTAGGTTTAGGGGTTGTTTGTTACAGAGCACTATTAAAACAATAGCTGACAAAGACATGTGTTTGTTGTTACTCCCATGTTACACATGATGAAAACAATCTCAGATATGTTAATGTTCTTCCTCAGCTCACACCATTGGGAGATAACTCATATCAACTTATTCCCCTCTAATTCTTCAACAAAACTGTACTTTCATTTTAAGAAGGGCAGAAACTTTATCATTTGTTCTTTAATTTTTCTTTGTTGTTATAGCTGATTTTAAAAGTATTTGTTTTCTCATGAGATACAGACTGTGGCACAAAATGGAAGAAATATTAAGTTTACTGGTTGAGGTAAAAGGTTACCTACAAATTTTATGTGTCATTTCTTCCTTCAATTATATTGGGAACCAGGAGTGAAAACAGTCTTTTTGTGGAAATATTGAATTTAGTCTTTAAATATTAGCACAGAACCTAGTCAAAATGTAAAATATCATTCAGAGAGGTGAATATTATTCTCTTCAGTTCATGGAATAAATTAAGATAGATGGATGATTCTCTTACTTTTTCTTCATAACAAGATAATGTATTGATTTCTCCTCCTTTCTTTCCTTTTAAATCTAAAGGAAAACTTCAAATAAAATCTAATTGCATCATTCTCATTCTGAAATCTTCTGGAAATTAGAGCTATCAACATTAAGTACACTTTACACCAATTCTGAAATCTACTTTGCCCAGATATGAGTCCAATACCACTCTGTTTTTTCTGTAATTGAGCTCTAAAATGTAGCTTAATGGGGGTTTTCTTATTAGCTTATTCTGAGTTACTTGGGATTTTAAAAAGTGAAATAGAAACTGGAATGATTCTTAAAAGTGAAGATACTCACATAAGAAATAGGAAAGAAAGGCTAAGGGAAAGCATCTCTGCTTAGCTAGACCAATTTCAAGGGCACAGAGTTTCAGATAAATGTGGGTGCTCATGGAAAAGTTCCAACCTGCCACCCATACAGGAAAATGACCCTAGGCCTCTAGGTAAAATTGCTTCATAAGAACTCAAATACGAACTGGGAAAACATTGATCACTTACAGCAAGGACAGCCCACAGAGCTTGGACTTCTAGGGCTGGACTGTGTATACAGAGTTTTCAGCCTCCGATTTCCATTTCCATTTGTTTCTTGTTTCAGTCCCCAAAGAGAGGCACATAAAGGAGAGAGAGAGAAAGAGAGAGCCAATTTCTGTAAAGAAATCTTGTGATTGGCATTTTTAGTAGAGAGCTCTTATCTCAAGGCAAATGAGAGTGGAGAAATCATCATGGCTGCAAAGGAGAAGCGAGAGGCTAGACCCTCACGGTCTGCTGACTTCTAATCCCAACTCTGCACTGTCTCATTAAGAGACATTAGGCAAATCCTCCATTAGCTGACTCTCATAAAGAGGAGGAGGTGCTGAGAGACAGAAGGCTGACATGCACAGCCTTGGCTTTTGAAAAGGGGGAAAGGGGATTTTTGTAAACTATAGACCTGTGAGCTTAATGTCAATTCCTGACTGAAATTCTAGAATGGATTATTATGGGGATGGTTTGTGAGTCCTTGACAGAAGGAAGCAATGATTGTTAAAGCCAGGATGGGTGTGCTGAGAATAAATCTTGCCAGATTAATAACTTTATTTCCTTTCAAGATATGGTTATGAGTCAGGGAGATGAAGTGTATATGGATTTCAGAAAGACAATCAATGCAGTCTCTCATGAGAACCTTTAAAAATATGATGGAGAAATGCAAATTAGATAGTTATGGAATTTGAGGCTGAAGGAGTAACTGCTTTGAACAGTGTTGTGTAAAGAAGTGTGGCTTTTATGGTCTCTGGGAGTATAACACAAAGCTCTTTTTATCTGTCATAGATAGGATATAGATTGGGCTTGGCCTCATTTTTTTGGTGAGAATGGCTAGACTGGCTAGCCATTTGTTCTAGAACCAATCCTACTCTTGAAATGAGAGGAGGGTTTGACCAGCAGATCCATTCCTGGGGTTGGGAGAAGAACATATGAGCCATGCAAAGCTTAGAGCACTGGAAGCTCAAGTAAGGCATGGATCAAGATCTTCTATTGGGTGTTGATTAGTACATAAGTAAATCATGGTTAGTGGACAGTTGGCGTTTGTGACTTCCCAGCTCCCATTTACTCTACTTTCTTGAACAACCCATGTTTTCATTTGAGGATTTACCTTATCCCCATTCTACATGCATGTGGTTCCTAAAGAGACCCACATCTGGCTTCAGGAAATGTCACGTGACCCAGATGGCCAGTCAAGGCACTAAATCTCACTAGACAGTAATTGGTTCACAAATGTCCCTTGATTGGGCACATTAATTAGAAACAATGAGATGTCAATTTCACACTTTTCATTGAGCTATGTAATCAGAATTACTTTTACCTCTGCCCTGGAACATGCTTGGAGTCTGGGATAATGAGACTCTGGCACCAAGCTAACATTAGGAGTGTCATAGCTAAGAGGTAGAAATAGACACGTCTTAATGACATTGTCTAAGGTGAATTCAGAATTAAATCTGCAACTGAATTTTGTTGTTCTATCATAAGGCCATAAATGAAATTGTCTGCTTAATTTCTGTGTGTGGACTTCTCTGTTATTTGTAAGAGGAATCATAACTAATCTATGAAAACTTCTGAGCTTGTTAGTGAGAAATGCAAGAAGAGGTGAAGATAAAATCTATGGTTAGTAGTACAACAGAGAACATTATCCTATCACTATGCTTATTATGGGGAAGAATTTAGCCCCCAGTGAAAGAAGAAAGAGGAAATGCAAGACAACAATTTCTCTAGAGATCATACTCTGTGTTCATCCAATTCTGTGTCATTTTCTTTGTTGAAGAGACACATCTGCCTTGCTGACAGGTGAAGGCCTTTGCCCCAGGTACTAACCACTGGTCACATGGGAAGTGATTCCCCAAGTTCTAACCACTAATCCACTGGGAAGTGGTCCCCAAGTTCTAACCACTAGTCCACTGGGAAGTGATCCCCAAGTTCTAACCACTAGTCCACTGGGAAGTGATCCCCAAGTTCTAACCACTAGTCCAATGGGAATTGGTAGATGACTTCTGTGAGGAAGCAGGAAGGAGCAAGTGTGCGCTTACTGTGCCCTCTCTCTTGCTCTGCTTTGGTGAATTGGTTGACACATATCGAAATTGAACTAATATCTTAATTGAACTAATGTGATCTTTGTGTGACTAATGTACGATATTAATGGTCAGTCCATGGACTTGAATACCTGGGAATTAATCAGAGGCCAGGTTATTAGAATTGGATGACAAAATGCTCAGGTCTTAAAAGTCTTTTCTCAAGGACCAGGGTTGGTTCTGCAGGTGGGGATGAGGAATATTTACTGATGGGACTCAAGAGGATTTCACTTTGTGGGAAAAAAGAGCTTAAAAGGGAAATTATTTGTGGAAATTCCTTCTAAGGCAGGACTAAAGTCATGGATGTTGGTTTCTCAAATTCAAGAATAAAACAAAGTCAGAGAGGATAACAACTTTTGCCTATGGTAGACTTCAAGATCCCCAAACATTCAGGCAGGATAAGTCATGGGCTTAAGCTCAGTAGAAATGAAGTCCTGCACTGATATTCTGAAAGTTAATAGTATAACTCCTAACTTGAGTTAGGAGTTGTCCATACAAAAAGATCTAGGAGATTATTTCCCATGATTCTGGCATGAGTCAGAAGGGTAACTGGGATCATTAAAAACCCCAATGCCATCCTATTTTGCATTAAAAATAATACAGCACTTCCCGGACAGTATGTGCTCATCTTAAAAGCCAGGTCACACATGGAGATTGCATTTCATTTTGACTTCACACTCTGTGAAAGACTGTTCACAAGTAAAATGGGGTAATAATAACCAAGTTGGAGAGTTGACAGCCAAACCTTCGAGATGTTTGTTAAACATCTCCTATTAAAAACTTGTGGATCACAGTCAAATCCCTTAGGATTTGTAGAAAATACAGTTTGTAACAGGCACAGATACCAGGTCCTGAGGGTATAGAATGAGAAAAAAATTGTTCCTGATCTAGAACAGTGTAAGTTCTAGAACCAGTGTCTCACATCAATCCTCACAGGAAGTGCCAGGGTAAAAGGGTCAGGAGAGGGAGGTTAGCTGAAGGAAAGGAGTCTTAGGAAAATAGACATAATTGATGTCTCCATATGGTTTTAGGGTTTCCAAATAAAAAGGCATTTTAGACTTGTTCTGCAAGATCCTAGGAGGTAAAATATTTTATAGAAGCTCAAGGGAAACTGTCTTAAAATAGAAATGACTGCTTTGGGCAGCACTGAGATCCCTGTCACTAATAGCACTCAAGTGGACATTGGTATGCAATTAGGGAAATGATAGAGTATTGTAGCTAAGAGTCCAGGATATAGCATTGAAATTCCACCACTCTTGGTTTGGTAATTCATTTAATTTCTCAGATTCTTCACAAGTAAAATGGGCTAGTAATACCTAAGTTGGAGAACTGATGAGTGATTAAGGGGGATGAATGCTTGATGCAGATGAAGCACAATGGTTGTTCAGTTAATGCTCTGACAATGGCTGTGGTATTTAGATACTTCTGTGAAAGTTGGTGATGGTGTGGAGAGCTGAACATTATCTCTGCTGAAATTGTCTTGCATTTCCTCTTTCTTCTTTCTTCTTGGAACTAAACCAAACACAGTTGATAAGGAATGTTTCTCTGTTGTTTTCCATTGGCTGTAACTTTTATCTTCACCTTTCCTTGAACAAAAATACTGCAAGGAATTGGACAACACAGCTTCTAAAATCCTTTCAATCTTGAACTTGTAGAATTTTGTGATCTTGCACTTCAGTGTGCTTATATGTAATAAGGAAGGAACTCTTGTAAGTCCTGACAACCAAGGTAACCCCATTGTTGAATGGGTTCTGAAGATGTACAGTTGACACAAGGCCTGTGTCCTACATTAAATGCTCCCTCAGATAAGACCATCTCTCTACAAATGGCTTGAGTTTGCTTGTTAAAGACTGTGTTTGAAATTGGAAATTGACTTCAGAACTAAACTTACATGAAGGTTTTTTTTTCTTTTTCTATAATCCCTTTTAATCTTTGTAAAAGACTTAAGCTCCAAGGAGCTTATTGGAGCTCCTACTGGTTTGGCCAGAGGGAATATCTCTGTAGGTCTAAATTTTACAACAGTTGCTCATAGATAGGTATAGGATCCTTAGTTAGAATCTGAACTGTGTCAAAGAAACCTGTACATAAAGGGTAAATACCTCAGGTAGGGGAGCTCAGTGTGACTGTGTAGG
Organism: Castor canadensis; assembly: GCF_047511655.1. Classification (NCBI taxonomy): domain Eukaryota; kingdom Metazoa; phylum Chordata; class Mammalia; order Rodentia; family Castoridae; genus Castor; species Castor canadensis. The sequence goes on along the minus strand of NC_133404.1, from coordinate 33,197,179 downwards.
AACAGACTGAAACAAAGACCACAGAATCTTAGCTCCTATTGGTGGTCTTGACCATTAAAATTCTCTGCCTGGTGGGGTGGGTGTGGTTGTGAATCCCTATAATTTCAGCTGCTGGAGAGGTGGAGATTGGAAGGATCTTGTTTCTAGGTTGGCTTGGGCAAAAAATAGTTATCAAGTTTCCCTCTCAATCAACATGCCAGGTATGGTGGTCACTCCTGTAATCCCAGCTATGGAGGAAGCATAGGTAGAATGAGCATGGTCTCAGTCCTGGGAAAAATGTTAGACCGTATCTGAAAAATAACTAAAGCAAAAAAGGGCTGGAGACCTGGCTCAAGTGGTAGACGGCCTGCTTAGCAAGTGGGAGGCCTGGAGTTCAAACCTCAGTAGTACAAAAAACAAAAAACAAAAAAACAGAAGAAAACTTTGCCTCAGGGACAAATAGATTTTTCCAGTGATGCTGAAGTTCAGTGTTGGTGGTGGGAATTTTCAATGTGCTCATGTTTGTGATAACCAGTGGAAAAGGAACATTCATTGAATCTCTTCCTTTTTTCTCATGAAGCACGATTCTGTAAATTTAACTGTCAAAAAAGCTAGCATTTGACCTGTGATTCCATCACCTTTGATATTACCATACCTCAGGCTCCCTCCCTTGAAATTCTCTTTTTCCTCCTCTAATTAAACAGTCCATAGACAGACCAGGGGTGTCTCCCTGAACTAGTTCCAAGAGTAAATTGAAAGAAAAAGTTTAAGATGAGAAATATTGAGGTTTTGTTTAGCCAAGGAAATAAGAATTCCTTCCAAAGTGGAACAGATTTATATGTTATGATTTTTTTTTGTTTGTTTGTACTGGGTGTTAAGTTTAGGGCTTCATACTTGAGAGGCAAGTACTCTATTGCTTGCTACAACTCCAGCCCTTTTTGCTCTGGTTATTTTGGAGATAGGGTCTTACTTTTTGCCCGGATCAGCCTGGACTGAGATGCTCCTATTTTATACTTCCCATGGTAGCTGAACTGGCAGGTACATCCCACCATACCCAGCTATTTGGGTGGAAATAAGGTCTTGCCAATGTTTTGCCTGGACTGGCCTGGAGCTGTGACCCTCCAGATCTCAGCCTCCCAAGTAGCTAGGATTACAAGTGCAGCCACTAGTGCTTGACTAATTTTTTTTTTTTTTTTTTTTGCTGTTGAATATTGTGCACTTACAACCAATCTACTTCCTAAGTCAGAAATGTCAGGAAAAGTTTCCAAGTGCCACCAGTACCTGGAATTAACAATAGATTTCTTAATGCTGAAAGCCTCTTGTTCAGCAGAGAATTAAACATATACCATAGAAAATAGATTTTTTGTGTCTGTATGAATCACAGTTATGGAAAATTTGCAGACTGAGAGCCAAACAAATCTCTTTCACTGTGCTTTATAATTTTCCAAAGGTGGTTATTAATACGTGTCAGAACAAGGGTAACTTTTTAAGCTCACAATCCCTGCAGCAACGCCTCCTGGCCCTTGATTGTTTAGGTCTGCTAATGTAACCACACTGGGGAAATGTTTTAAATGCACTAATGCTTCTAAATGCCATTTTCTCATCAAAATATTTTCCCTTATTTGGTCCACTGAGCTAATGCATTTATGTGACACCTACATTAACACTGCAGTCTCTTCACACCTTGACCTCTCCCTTGTTGTCAAAGCACACTCTGATGCCCGAAAGTACAGGCCTCCGAAAAAGAGAGAAGCAATTAGGCAAAAAGTAATACCTGGGTTTGATAGGCTGTGTTGGTTGATTAACCACCAAAGTGGTTTCTGACCAGTGTGATATAGTAGGCAAGAAGTAAAGATGCATTCCTGGAATCCATACCTACGTCTGTATTGAATGTGTTAATCATTTCAGTCTTGTGGGCAGGAGAAAGTGCTGGGACCCACTGTTTAGCATCTTAATTGCACATGAACTCCTGGGTACTGACTATATATCCATAAGCTTCACCTTGTAATTCCAATAACCTAACTGAGCCAGGAAATAACAATGGAAAACATGTGTCTAGAACTGAAATATGATCAGATAGCAGATGTACTGGGAAATGCAGGCCCTTCTTTTCTCTGTTTACTTTGTGTTTCATTTTTATGTGGGTCCATGTTGGAACTGGGTGCTGCGATATGCAGTTTGCTTGCTATAAGCAAAATGTCAAGAGGTCTGAAGGTAGGAAAGTGGAGGAGAGAAAAGTTGGAGGTGGCAAGGAGAGAAAATGATTCTGCAAACTCACTGACCTCCAGTTTTCCATAGTTTAGTGTCTACAGTGTCTTGGGATTTTTGGAAGGGCAAAGAAAAGTGAGATGTAGATCCAGGGATGAAAGTTTTGAGTACAGAGAAATGATTCAAGTATAACAGAGAAAATTTAGGGATGGGAGTTTGGAGGGATGAATAGGAATGAAGATTGTGGGGTCCTGTACCAAGTGTTTGGTTGTTAATTGACCCACTGGCACCATCAACAGCATTGTTGCATAATGGTGGTGTGGCTAGGGACACAGGGATCTAGCCAGGACCGGGGACAAGAGGTCAAGAGTTTGGGGGAGACATATTTCACAGAGTGGTAGTTATTGGAGCCCAGCTGCAATGACTGAATTTGAACATGGAAAAAAGGCCTTCTTAAAAAAAAAACAAATCTGAGTTTGGCATGCACAGAAGCTGAAAATATGTCCTTTACATCTAAACATTATGAACCAAATTAGTAGATTTTTATCAAATGCCTGTGTTCCAAGTACAAAGGCAACATATTTTGCTAGAAACTAAAAATTAAGGGAAATAAGATCCATTTCAGAATATTAAACTGCTAAAAATCCATGAGCAATGGACATGATGATCCATCTGTAAGATTTTATAAAGGTATTTCTATAAATTTGGAAAGCAGAGTTTGAGAATAGTCAAGAAAGGGACCAATGAAAGGGACAATGCAGTTTCCAGCAGAAGCTGGACCCAAGCACAGATGTGATTGCTATTTTCCTTTTCTTCCTTCCTTCTTTCTTCTCCTTCCCACCCTCCCTTCCTTTCTCTTTCTGCCTTCCCTCTCTTTTTTTTCTTTTTTCTTTTATTATTCATATGTGCATACAAGGCTTGGTTTCATTTCTCCCCCCGCCCCCACCCCCTCCCTTCCCACCCACCCCACCCCCTCAATACCCAGCAGAAACTATTTTGCCCTTATTTCTAATTTTGTTGTAGAGAGAGTATAAGCAATAATAGGAAGGAACAGGGTTTTGCTGGTTGAGATAAGGATAGCTATACAGGGCATTGACTCACATTGATTTCCTGTACATATGTGTTACCTTCTAGGTTAATTCTTTTTGATCTACCCTTTTCTCTAGTTCCTGGTCCCCTTCTCCTATTGGCCTCAGTTGCATTTAAGGTATCTGCTTTAGTTTCTCTGTGTTAAGGGCAACAAATGCTAGCTAATTTTTTAGGTGTCTTACCTATCCTCACCCCTCCCTTGTGTGCTCTCGCTTTTATCATGTGCTCATAGTCTAATCCCCTTGTTGTGTTTGCCCTTGATCTAATGTCCACATATGAGGGAGAACATACAATTTTTGGTCTTTTGGGCCAGGCTAACCTCACTCAGAATGATGTGAGCTTCTTTTTTCTTTCTTTTGAGATTGGATATCAAGCTACCTTTGCCCAGTCCAGCTTTAAACTTAAATTCTCCTACCTCTACCTTTTGCACAGCTGGGGTTATAGATTGCACTACCAGGCCTGGCCTAAGACCTGTTTTTGTTTTGGGGGTGCTGGGATTTGAACTCAGATCCTCATGCTTGCTAGGCAGGTGCTCTACCACTTGAGCCACTCTGCCAATCCCTGTTTTTCTTGTGTTTGGAGAGAGAATTTCTTAGCAGAAAGGGACTGGTAAGCAGAGAGAAAGGTTCTTAATGTATGGGAATGCTCTGTGAGCCTCAGGCTCTCAGGTGAAAAAGGGCAATAATCTTTACTTTTTGATTATTGTAAGGTCTAAATGGGACAATGCCTAGCCCAAAGTAAGTGCTCAGTTAATGTAGCTGCTGTTTTCTTTGTGCATTTTTCTTTTCCCTATTGCTTCCTTCTCATGCTGTCACCTTCTACCCTATAATCCTTTCCTGCAAGCTGCTCCCCCTCCTTGTTATGCATGACTTGGGTACCTGGAATAGTGCCCTTGTGATACTGCTCACCTCAGTTTACAGGGTGAACTGGGATGTTCTGCCTTATCCTGGGTGAGATGCAGTCTAGGAGAACGAGAGAGCAATAACGAGCTGTAAATTCTCCCTATGGACTGGATTTTCTCAAGGTGGCTTTCTCTTTTACCTGGTGCTCCCCTCACCTGCTTGTGGTATTATTCTTGAAAGACAACCAGGGGACAGAAGGAGACCAAAGCAAACTTAAAGAGATAAAACTCATGCTTTTCACTTCTGGCATTATTTTCCCCAAGATTTATTTTTTTTATTTAAAATTTTTGTTGTTGTTTAGCATGATAGTATGTGGCAATTGAGGAATGGAGCTAGCATCTCATTAGAAAGATGGAAAGTTTTGTTAGTCATTTTTTTCAGATAATTTCTTTTAAAAGAAACCAAGAAACCCACCAAACACTTTGAAATAGAGGGGGTGAACTTGTTCAAAGTATACCGTATCCACCTATGGGATTGTCACAGTGAAACTCTCTTGCACTATTAATTTTATGATAATTAAAAAATTATGTATAAAATTTATTGTCAGCATAAAAAAAGTAAAGAAAGCAAATCAATGATGAAATATAGAGAAGTGTACCAAGGTAAGAAATGGGACAGTAAAATGAAATGAGCAATCAGGAGATTGCCGACCATGGATCCCAGATAAGACAAAAAGGAGTTTTCCAAGTACACATTTTGAGAGAGGAGGTAGGTTTTCTTTTATTGCAGACTTAGAGATGAGTAGACCAGGAAATAAATGCAAAATTTTTGAAAAGACAAACTTGCCCTAAAACACAAATGAGAGAAACTGGGAGCTCTTTGAAGTAGGAGAGCATTCAGAAGAAAGTAATTTATCAACATTAGATCATTCTTTATGGCTTCCTTTCATATAAACTCTTTCACTTATATCTTGTCCTTTGAACCTACTAAAACTCAGACTATATCGTCACTATTTTACAAATAAGAAAAATGAAGCTTGCAGAGTTTATCTGGCTTGTACCAAGCCATGGTATTAAATGATACTAGAGGCTGGAACTCAACTTAATATTAAGGAAGAGCTTGGCTGGTGAATTCTGTTGATTAAAATGCCTCTTTACCACATTCCCTGAAACATACACAGCACACACACATACATTATACACATGTCTCCAAATACTTCTCACAAGCAGGGAAATTGGTCACTTACACTCTGGGACCCAGTTTCTCAAATATTGCATTTGGTTCTTTGCCGTGGATTGAAATTCTGATTAAAGTAGTCCCAAATTGTGGAAGAAAAAAAACCCAACAACAATGATCTACTACTGAATGGCAGACAATATCATGGGTTGACTCTGGGTCAATCAGCCCACATTTTATGTGTTCTAACTCAATGATTCTTCTGGTAACCCTAAGAGATGGTATTACTATCATCTCTTTTCTAGATGCGGTGGGAGAGGTTAAGATGTTGTCCAAACACTTAGAGATGGGGGTGGAGCGGGTAGCATTTAACAGCAGGCAGCCCTGCTCAGAGCAGGTGGTCTTCATTCACTCAGCATTTTCCTGTTATTCCAGAGGGATGGTGAATGCATCGGGCCAGCTGGTTGGCATCTTGATTCTGAGAGAAAGCGACTAAGGTGTGCAGTGTATGGGCAGGTCCAGGCAGCAACAGACCTAGGAAACAGAGGACAACTTCAATGTCTGGTTGAGTGGGGATCAAGTAGGGAGAATAGGTGATTGTTAGGTCCACATTTTTCTGCTATTCCTAGGACCAAGATACTCATGTGTGTGTGTGTGTGTAAGTATATATATGTGTGTATACATGTATATATATTCAGTTAGTATACAAATTGAATATTCAATTAATATATGTATTCAATATATGCCCAATTAATATATATTCAATATATCTGGTCAATTAATATATATATATTTCAATTAATTTTGTTGGCTTTCCCTCATATAAACTGGAGTTCTAGAATTTAAGCAGAGGAAATTCTTAGAAAAGCAGTCTGGTAGGAAGGAAGATTAGGGGAATTCACTGGCAACTGATTACTTCCACCATTTTTAGGCTGGTTTTGGGGGGCTCTGGAGGTTATCAGAGGGAGGCTAGAACCCCTCCCATCGCTTTGTGGCACCTACTCAGTATCTACCCACCAATAATCTTACAATTTTTTCTCTTTTCATAAAATATTCCTGGCTTTGTTGGAAGAACATAGTTATGTGTTGCATATTTTCAATAAAAAAGATCTACTTCCATTATATATGAGTTTGTAGACGCATTCTATGACCTTGCACAATCTTCAGCAGCATGGAATCAAGCCCTTTGTATTATCTATTTAAGTCTTTAAATTTGGTATTTAGGTTAAATACAAAATATGGTTCTTAGCATTATTCCAAGGTCACTGTTCACGGAGGAAAAAATGTTAAAAGCACTGAAATAATGCATGAAAAATCCATTATTAAGAGCGGCACCCCCCCTTATCTACAATAGCAGTTACCTCAACACGATTTCCTTGCATTGCAGTATCATACTTTTGCCATCATCGCTAACGCTCTGTTAATGTTTCCATTATATCTCTCTATTCACATTTCCCCCAGTTTATAATTCAATGTATTCCTGAGCTAAACTTTGGTTTATGGTAATCGCAGTTTTAAAACTTCCCCCAAGAAATTGAAAGCATATGAATGAAAATGTGCAGACCATCCCCTCTCTTGTGCACAGGGGAGCAAAACACCTTCTTGTTTAGGGGATTTGAGTGGGAAATTGATTTTTGTCTTTTAATCAGTTGTGACCAGGATTATAATGCTATTAATGCAAACGCATGCTGAACTACTTAAGAACCAGAGAACTGGAAAGAATCCTAGGAGGTCTCCAATAAGATGGTTATATCAATCCCCTACCCCAGACAAATGGGGTACAGTGTCCAAAGAGTCCTGGAAAATCCATTCCACAATTGTTATTGCTAACTTGTTCCATTGTTTAACAATTCCTACTGTCAGGAATTTTTTCCTTATATTTAACTCAAATCCTTATAGTTTAAGCCAATTTCCTGCTGCTTTTAGGGGAAATGACAAACAGCTGTTCAACATCATAGTGATGATAAGTTTTTTAAAATTTTAGATGCACCATGAATGGACATCTTCAAGGCTCAGTCCTTCCAACAGAACATTTTCTTCCTGGTTCTGGTTTTAAAACTGAACCATTGTCTCTATTTTATTAAATGTTGGAACCACATATCAGCCACTAATCTAATAATTTCTTAGCATTAAATCTGCCCTGCCTATTAATGCAAAAACACCTCACCAATTTCATATGGCCAACTAAAGTTTACTAGTTCTTTTTTTGTTTTGAAAAATAAATTGTACCTTCTTATTTCACTTGAAATTGTGAGTGAACCCTAGATCATTCTTTGCCTCATTTCTGAAAGGCAGTTTGGCTCTAACCTGTGCAGCTCTGAATGCAGGGACGTCATTTGAACCCAGGTCTCTCTGAGTCAAAGCCCTTCCCACTGACCAGAGATTGCCTCTCAATTTTGATATAACAGGAACAGAGTATGATTCACAAAGAGGGCATGGAGACCTGTCTTAAAGATGCACTTAGTAAGTACATAGGTTTAATATACATTGAGCGTTGTCCAGTGGTACTGAGAAAATAATTGAATTATAGGGTAAGGGCTGGGAGAAGCTAATGCTCTCTAAATTCATTTTGATGTCTTCATGCCCATTACCCTACAAACCTACAAAAAATGTAGTACCTTTAAAAAGTCTGGAGGTGATAGTGATGAACTGGGAGATAGTAAATATCTTACAATGTTCCTAAGGCACAGAGATGTTGAGAAACTTGTCCAAGGTTACAAAGCCAGTAAATGTTGCAGTCAGATTCAAACTGAGGCAGTCAAACTCAGGAGTCTCTGCTTTTACCTGCTACACCGTGCTGTTTCTCGATAGACAAATGGACAAGAGAGGGCAAATCAAACCAGGCCAGTGCCAGCCTTCAGGATAGTTCCAAGAGGCATTTGAATGTCCTGTTGTGAGAGAGGAGCTCTTAGGATAGAAATCCAAAGTGGTTCTATGTCAGGAGAAGAATACTCAGTATAGTCTGATAATGGAGTAGGAGGGAAAAGAGGTAGAAGATTAGTCACAAAAGAGAGCAATTTGGAAGAACAGATCAGGAAAAGGGAGAACATATTTGGCTAAAACATGAGGTTGGGAACTGAGAAAACTGGCATGCTCCTTTGCCATACCATCTTATAAATGGCTTTCTTGCTTGGCTACAACTTGGGTGGACTATGTTCTTAAAACAAAAGAACTGATGAATGCAGTTGAGTCCACCTGAAGAGAAGTCTTTAGTGTCTGGCCACCTGGCCCTGTCTCTGTCCCAAGTGTCCATTTTATCACTGAGGACATACACAGAGTTTGTATAAATCATATGCACATGACCTAATATTCAGAAGATCAAACAAAAATTGACCACAGCAGCTGTGATGATGGGCTGAATTTTTCCAGTCATATTGTATGAGTCTGTGCTTATACAAAAAATTAAAAAAGCCAGCTGATATATCAAAGCAGGAGAGAGAGAGGTCCATAAGTAACAGAACGTCAGAAAGGAAGTAGAGTCACTGTTAATTCTGAGCTTAAATTGGGCTGTGAATGGGGGGCATGGGGAGAAAAAGGAAAAACACGGAAATACTGGATAAAATACTATTTGAGCGTATACTTGATAAAAACTCCAATTTAGAATTAACATGGTTCTAGAAAATTCTTCCCCCCTAACCCCAGTAAGGACAACTTAGGGTTGGTGGGGCTGGCCAGTCATCTTCATAGGTTAAAAGGTAGACACAAGTCCCCAGTTTGGCTTTGTCTGTATGACTGAGTAAAGGATCTAAACTGTGATTGACATGTTGCTAGTAACTGATTAGTAATACATTGGTCATTTTATGATAATGTCTCTCTCATTCCTTATTTTCTTGACATTGCTTTTCTAGACTGGGAATGAAATGAGGGGCTACTGTTTCAAGTGCAGTGGGAACTACTCAAACCAATAGTCTTTTCTTCTTTTTCCCCCAGTGTTCGATTAACGTCCTAACTACCCACATGCTTTTCATTTTGTGTCAGGAAATGGCATATCAGAAGAGTGAAAGGGGTGAACTGCTGGACAAGAAATGCAGATTCCTGCCTGAGGGTCATGATGTGAACCATGCAACGCTGCAGTGCCTCTGGGTTGTACGTCTCAACCCTGGATTAGCTAGGAAGATGCTGAATGGCTGTGCTATGATAGAAACACAATGTATCTCACTTAATTCAACACATTTTAAGCTTTCCTCAATAAAGAAGTTGTCTTGGGAAAGTTGATTTCCTTAAGTTCCCTTGAAGTTCCTTGGCATTCACGAATTTATTTTAGTTTGGAGACCAGCTAATTGGTTAACACTATGCATCGGAATAGATTGAGAGTTGTTAACTAGCTTCATAAAGACTATAAAAAGCATACAGGATGATTTGGAATAGATAAATCCTACTCTCCCTAGACTATGGTAACCACCACTCTACCCTTAAATTCTATGAGATAAACTTTTAAATATTCCACATATGGGTGAGATTATGCTGTACTTGTCTGTCTTTCTATGCCTAGCTTGTTTCACTTAACACAATGATCTCCAGTTCCATCAATGTTGCCATAAATAGCAGAACTTCACCCTTTTTAAAAATAGCTGAATAGTCTTCCATTCAGTATAACTATCACATTTTCTTTATCCATTAATCAGTTGATGGGCACTTATATTGTTTCCATTTCTTGGCTTTTATGAACAGAGTCACAATAAACACGGGAGTGCACATGCTAATTTAATTTCATCTGGATAATACCAAATAGTAGGATTGTTGAATCATACAGTACTTCCACTTTTAATTTCTTGAGGACTCCACACTGATTCCCATAGCAGCTGTACTAATTTACAATCCCACCAACAGTGAGCAAGGGTTCCCCTTTCTCTACTTCTTTGACAGTGGTTACTTTATTCTTTTTATCTAGCCTTTCTAGGATGATATGATAACCCATTATGCTTTTGATTTTTCATTTTCCTAATGATTAATGATGTTGAGCATTTTTTCTTCTATGTGTTGGCTATTTGCCTATCATCTTTTGTGAAATGTTGATTTAGACTTACAACACTTATCACATTAGATCTTTTGATTATCTTGGTAACGTTTCCATATCATCTCCTTGCATTGTGACTCAGAGATTCTCTTTATTCCACTCCTGTATTGGATATTGTTTTCTCTCTGTTCTACATCTCCCTCTTTCTTGATTTACTTCCTCATTTTAATGGTACATACCCTTTAATAGCTTTCTGAGCAAGGGTATAGGAGGAAAAATGGTTTTGAGCCCTGGCATGCCTGATAATATTTATATCTATCCCTGTATTTATTCATTAAGACACAGAATTCTAGGGTGAATCTTTTTCCTCCAACATTGAAGGTGTTATTCTATTGGCTGCTGGCTTCCAATACAAAGTCATTTTGATCTCTGATTTTTCATGTATGGCCCATTATCTGCCATCTCCAGATAACAGGATCTTATCTTTGTCACTAGTATCTTGAAATTTCATGATGATGTACCTGAATGTGGGTCAGTTTTTATCTGTTATGCTTGGCAATCAATAGGGCCTTTTCATCTGGAACTTATGGCCTTTAGTTCCAGAAAAAACTTAAATTATTCCATTAATGACTTCTTCCTTTCTAATTTCTCATTACAACTCTTTTTCAGATATTGAAGGTTCTTGATTGGCTTATACTTTCACAAATCTTTTCTGTTTTCAATTTCTTGGTCTCTGCAAGATTTAAATTTAACTAAACCATTCTACTTTTTTCTTGCTATTATACTTTTAATTTCAAAAAGACTTTTTCATCTTAGTCTTTAGTTGGTTTTCTAAAAGCTTCTCTAAAACCAATATCCTCTTTTTGTTTATTGTTGAATTACTTTCTCATTTCCATGAGAGTAGAAGTGATAGTGTATTGCAAGTTTTCTTTCCTTTGAGTTGCCTTTTTTGCTTGTAAATTCTCATCTATGTCTCTCACATTAGAGATTTTTCTAGTGTAGTGGTTTTCCTCCATCTTCTCATATTTAAGAGGGAGAATTCCCACTCTGGAAAGAAGTTTGACAATTTCTTACATCATTGAGCCCAGCAATTATACTTCTGGGAATACATCTTTGGGGAAGTAAAAGTTTGTGTTTCTGCTAAATCCAACACATGGGTGCTCATAATAGCTTTATTCATAAGACCCCAAACCTGGAAATAACTGAGATGTCACTCAACAGGTTAATCCTTAAGCAAAGTATGGTATGTCCACACTGAGCAGTATAAAGGAACAAAGTCTTGATAGCACAACAACCAGGATGAATCTCCAGGGGGGTGTACTAGGTGAATAAAGCAATCCCAAAGGTTACTTACTGTAAAGTTCCATTGATGGAACATTGTTGAAATTAGAACATTATAGAAGTTGAGAACTGGTTGCTAGATGATAGGGAAGGAGCAAAAGCATAGAGAAATGAGTGTTCAAATGCCTTTCAGAAAGCAAGGCAAAAAACCCCCCAAACATTTTCTAGACAAGTAACAATAATATCAACACATATAGGAAGAGAGAAAAGAGTGGGATAAGGAGGAGAAGGAGAGGGGAGGGATAAGGAAAGGGAGACGGGGAGGGAGAGAGAGAAATTCTGAAAAGTAATTGGAGCTTGCCTTATTGGCAGCTTAACTTTAGTGTGTGACTGTACCATTCCACTGGGAAATCCACATCATTAGGATAGTTCAGTGTTTTCTTGAAAAATGTCTCTCTTTTGCCTGGACATCAAACTGCCAGAGCTGTGGAGTCACAGGATGGAGCTGAGGACAGAGGGGTGGGAACCTAGTTCCCAAAGCAGGAAGTATCTGAATTCCCTGATTTGTATATGATACCCACCCTCAAATATGGCCGAAGTCTCATTTTTACCTCTTCAAAGATGGAAGCTCTGGTCCTTTCACCTTGTGGAGGAGGAGCAGCTGGCCCTGTGTAAAGGCAGAGGGACTTGAGAATCTGACTTTTTAAAAAATGCACTTCTATTTAGTCCTATCTATTCCAGAAGCTCTCTTCCATTAACATTTCCAGAGGTAAGGGGAAGCACCAGTTCCTGAGCCTTTTGGGAAGGCACTGCCAGGTTTTTCTTTCCCCATTCAACATGAAGATTCTGTTTTCTTCTGTCGGCTAAGCCATTTGTATACTTCCACCTGTCATTTAGCTGTGAAAATTTTGCTGGTGGTGTATCATCTCCAGTTCTCTCTGTCTCATGGATTTAATGATCCACAAGGATCCTTAAAAAACATCTCTTTATTGTTCATTAATGGAGACAGATGCCTGGGTTAAGTCTGGTATCTTTAACTGGAAGTCCATTGTAGTATATTCACTTTCTTTGGCTAGTGAGGCCAGCAGTTGGGAAGAGAGAGAGAGAGGGAGAGGGAGAGGGAGAGGAAGAGGGAGAGGGAGAGGAGAGGGAGAGGGAGAGGGAGAGGGAGAGGGAGAGAGAAAAGAAGAAGAAGAAGAAGAAGAAGAAGAAGAAGAAGAAGAAGAAGAAGAAGAAGAAGAAGAAGAAGAAGAAGAAGAAGAAAAAGAAGAAAAAGAAGAAGAAGAAAGATAAGAGTGAACACTAAACCCCATCTTTTGATGTGCTTTAAATGAGGAGCTTGGGTGAGCCATTGCTCATTTTCCTTCAATTGAGAGAAAACACAATGGTCACATATTTCCCAGTGGCAGCCTTCTCTGGAAGGGTTGAGTTTGCTGTGCATAGAAAAGCCTATTGGTTTTAAAAACAGAAAATATTGATTTCCTGTAGCTGACTGTCTGGGCTTGTAACCCTGGGTCTGTTAGATGTTAGCTGTGTGTTCTTGGCAGTTTCTTAGATTCGTTTTACTCCTCTGTAAAGTGGAAATAACAGAACTTACCTGAGTATTGAAGTTAAATTAAATAAGTAAACAAAAATGCTTAATTGGAGTCCGACACACAGTCAGCTTCAGATAACTGTGTTCAGTTATTATTTGCTTTCATCTACTTGCTGCTTTGCCTTTGTAACTCCTATTTGGATGAGGGAAAGGTGGTAATTGGGATAGAAGGATGTAAAAAGTGGAAGGGATACCCTGGTCTGGAGCCAAATGTCTCCTGGGTAGGAGGACAGGGGAGCGGCCAGTGTAAAACATTTGTTGATGTTAGATTATTCTGCTTCCCGGGGATGCAGCAGTGAACATCAGTAAGTTTCTGTTTTCCTAAGGCCTGTATCCAAAGGACCTCTATTTATATAATGACTTCTGTAAAAACTCCATGCTTCTAGAAAAACCTTAATGCAATAGCACTTGTCATACCAAGCTATAGAGAGCCCTAGGGTACATCTGCAAACAGGAGCTCCAGTTTCAGGTGTTCCCCTAGGTTAAACTTCCTGTTCACTCATTGGAAGCCTTATTCTTTTCCTGTCTTCTAGCTTCCTTTTCCATACTCTGGCTTTGTGCATCCACTTTTAATATGTTTGTTTTTTCCCTCTAGTTGAACTCGCTTCTCTGAGTTAGCACTCTCCCTGCACATATCCCCTCAGCTCCATCTCTTTATACTGTTCATGTCCAGGACATCTCATGTGTAGGTAGAGTCTTCTATTCTAGAGCCAGATCTCCTTACCCTTGGACTTGGCCTGGGAAGGGGAATTGGACGCACATAGCCTATTACCAATTTGTAAGGGAAGTATCCCATCCAGGCATTTCTCTAGGCTAATGTCCTGTATTACCTTGTTGCCACCTTATTGATCTGTCCCGTATCCTGCAAGATCAGTATCGTAAGGCAAATCTTTCAGAAATGAAACACATATACTTCTCAGGCAGAAATGGTCCATGCATTTGGGTTGGCAAACTCGTGAAGGAGGTAATGCCATTTCCATATATCTTCTGTGAAGCCCCAGGAGACTCATGCTGCTCACATCAGGACTTTGGATATTATATGATTTGTTGCTCAGTGGGAAGACATTTAAAATTCTGGAAGAAAAGTACTTGGTATCAGTAATCTCAAGTGTGTGCTCTGCGGTAAGATGGAGAGCAGAGAACTGTTTTGCTCAGGGCTCTCGCTCTGCATGGTGTGTTTTGTGGGACTGTGCAGCTGTTACCCACATTCTCACAGCTCTGAAGAACAAGAAAGATAAGGTGATGGGAAGGGGGTGGGAAAATGGTGTGCAGAGTATATCCTATGTCTGGAACCATTTGCTGTTACATGTCTTCTTACTGCTTGCAACATGATTGAGGAGTACATAGGAGGTCACTACCAGTGTTTATGTATTTTCCTGAAACAGTAGTGTGCATTGGCTTTGAGGTATGAGTCTCTTCAACAGTGAGTTCTATCTATGCACATCTGTGGATCTCCAGGAAGATGCTGTAAATGCATATTCATCTCTTGTCTGCATTACCAGGAAATTTCTAGTGCTCGCAGTTGAATATGTATAGTTGTCAGAGACAATATCTGGTGGCAGAAGAAGCAGAGAATAGGAAATGAAGAATAACTGACACAGTTCTTACCTTTGCCTATTTGGGTGCCGGCCTGTGCCACATCCATCTACACATTCCACTGGTTCACTTTCTTATCTTTTAGGTGTGCCTTACTCAGTGGGCTAAGAGAATGGGTTGTGAGCAATAATCATAGTGACACAAAGACCTTTTTGTGTGCATGGAAGAGTACTGGAGCCTGGTCTCACCTTAGCTAGCCACAGCTGCTAATTTGGGCAAGTCATTTCTCCTTTGGCCTCAGTTTTCTTTGCTGTGGAAATGAAAAGGTGATCACCTCGGATATTCATTAGATTAAGGTCTGGAGTTGAGTTTCTTGCAGGTCCTGATGTGAATTTGTAAACATTGCAGGCTACACAGTTCTTAGTCTGTAAAACCAAGGAAAGAAGTAAAGATGATTTAAATTCACATAGTAGACCCAATGGGCAGGCACAGTGTTGTACTTCTCTTGCACAGAGTCAGTAGTTGTTAAAGATAATGATGGTTGTTAACGCCTAGCCATCCAGACCACCCTCCCTGCCCATTCCCAGCTCAGGGCTGGAGGTGGGCTTCAAACTTCCCTTTTAGCTGGATTGGCTTTTCTCTTGAGTGTGACTGAGGACTGTCTTCAAAATGAATTGGAAAATTACTTTCCTATTCTTCTCTCCCAGAAGCAGTCAACGGAGGTTCAGCATTCATGAGATGCTTGTTGAATAACACGCAAGCCTGATCTGACAGGCAGAATTGTTCTCCCTGGGCAGAGAAACCAACTTTGTCTTCCAAGAGCACTTCTACCTCTTTCCCCTTTCAACCAGTGCTTTCCTGTACAGGTATCAGGGTTCAAGATAGAAAAAGTCACTTGGGTTTCTAGTAATACACCTATGCCATCTACTCTTGGCCTGTGTGGTAGGCCCCGTCCTGCTTAGGCAATCATTTTGCTTATGGAGGCAACTTTATAAGTCTCAGTTGTATCAATTAAGGCATAGCTGTGTGAGAGAGGTTGCCTTTTCTTTCTAATGTCTCTTACTGGGTGAAATATGGACTTCCCTGCTACTCTTGGCTTTCCTCTGGGCTCTTTCTGCATCTCTCATTTATATCTTGTGTATGTTTCTGGAATTGCATGTTTCATTTGGTATTTGAGTGATATGTCCCTTTGACTGTCCAGTGTTTTTCCCATGGTATAGCAAACTCCTTTGGGCAGGGAGTGAGCATCATTTTCACGAGCTCCAGCTGAGTAGTGTTTATAAACCAAGCCAACTCTTCCTACCTCCCCTACTATCACTTCTAGCCCACACTGGTGTTGGGAAATCTCCTATAATCATTGTAGTTTGCCTGTATCTCTTAATAATTTACACATCTCTGTGAAAAAGAAACACACAAAAAGAAAACAGTCATGTAATAAGCATTCTTAGCTGTGGAATAAACTTACTTTTGCTTTATTGAGTGGGTTTCAAGTACCATCAGGTGTCCCTGTATGTGAAGATTTTTGAAACATTAGATTTTCTCTAGCTTGGTCTTCATCTCTACATTTTAAAGTTGTTTTTAAAGGGTCTTATTAATCTAACCAATTATAGGTCCGAATAGGTGATATTCACATATTTATCCTTGTTATTTTATAAACATGGACTTTTATTCTAAACATTTGCAAAAGTCAAAAGGCACTTTTGTTAGAGAGGTGTCACTTCTCCTTTCATATCCAAATTAAGAAAGGAAAAAGTAGCATTAGGCTGGTGATAGCAGATGTGGCCCAAACCTCCTCCTTTTAAATACACTGCAAGGGAGGTCTGCATAGTCAGTGCTATTTGAATCCTCTTGGAGAAATCTAACAAACACATGATGTAATGGGCACTGCACATTTGAATCTAGAAAGAGGGAAAGAGTTAAGTGACCATCACCAATTACAGCCTGGGAGGGGGTGATTAAGATCAAAATTGCAGGGAGGTTTTTAATTTAGCTGCCTACAGGAGCCACCCCCAGTTCCACATAGCTCATCAGATCATACACCTGGCTCCATCCCTTCACCCTGCCCTTCCATTCAGAGCAAATGTATCAGAAAAGGCTCCAAATGGATTGTGAAACTTCATACCCTTTGCCTGCATGTCTGCCAGAGTCCCCTTACATTTTATTAGAGAGAGCAAGAAGGAGCCAATCAAGTTTAAATTAAGCAAACCAAGAAACCACATAGGGGAAGTTCAAAGTATGACTTTATGTCATGCATTCAATTGATGCAATTCGTTTTTGTTGCAAATGTGTATAAATATAGCTATGGATGGTGTTTAGGCATAGGCTGGGTATATATTTTCTACTACTGAATCGTCTCCCATGTCTCTTTGATCCATTGCGTCTGAAGTTCATTCCCTCTGAACCAATTTCTACCTAACGCTATGGATATCCCTCCATGGTAATGCATATTACACTGATAAAACGTGTGGTTGATATGAAGGGTTACTTTGAAGATGTGCGCCAGTGAGTGAACTTCCTTTAAACTGTAATGACACAGTAGTGCTATTAGGGAAGAAGGACCTTCTAGTAATAGTGCTAAAATCTCCTTCCCTCTCTGCACTTACCATGTGCCTGGCATGGTGTTAGGTGTTTGATCACATCATCTCAAATGCTGAGAACATCTTGATGTGGGTTTTATTATCTCGCAACATATTCTACAAAAGTGAAAAAAAGGGGAAACAGTTGTTTTCCATCAACAGTCTCATGAATGTTATACACTACCACTGAGGTTCATGTATTAAGAGGCTCACATATCCATTATTTATATAGAGAGAGCCAATATAATTGAACTTCATATTAGCATAAACGCAGCATAAATATTTATAAATTAATATTTAATTAACATGTTGATTTAAGCAGGTTTCTGTTAGTAATATGTAGCCAGTGATACCATAAAGTTTCAGACTTGTATACAAAAGTAGTGTTTTAATAAGCTTCTCTTTTATTGGAAAAAAAGAACCCAAGGTTTCATCAGGATCCTGTGCACCACTTCTTATAGTTTTCTTGATAATTTATTCCGAGTATGAATGTGGCCCATAGTTAACGGTTCAAGTCCTCTTAATTAAATTAGGAATGATGAAATATTTTCAAGATTCCTATTAAGAGCATTTACTAACGAGTACGGTTTATTCTTTTTTGACTACAGCTTGACTTAATTCAACATTCTGATTCCATTGCCTTATCATAGTGGGATGACCTCATCAAAATAATGATTGTCCTCAATTCAGTACTTTGAAAACAATCAACTTTTCTCCTTATTTAATAGCTACAAATCGGTAAACTAGATTAATCAGAAAAGTGTTCAACTCAAGTAATGATGTGCTTTCAAATTTTTTTTACTTTGCAAATCTATTTATTCATGTACTCCAAGAGAAGTTACAAGACAATGAAGTCATTTACCTACAGCTCAACAAAATGTCTGAAAAGATTTATTCGTTCATCTAGTTGTACCTTGTTGACTCTTTAAAAGCTAAAGATTTTAGCAGTTCCTGTTGTATACACATGCATGTATACATGTATACAGACATACATAAAATCACTGAGTATTAAAAAACATGTTAGTAAATTTAAAAAAATCAACTATATGATAACCCAAGGAGATTATATTCTTCATAATCTCAAGAACCTCCTTCTAGATTAAATTGCTCTTTGTATTTCTGGAAAACTATTTTTTTTTTAATTCTAGAATTTTCTCATTCCTTCTTAAGGAATGAGACCTGACTAAGTCACTCAAACTAATTTAAAAAGATTTTCATGCATGAGAAAAACTTGCTGGTAAGAAGAGTGCCTATTGTCTTGTAAAAAATTGTATTTAATTGGAATCTGAACAAATACATAAGGCAATTTATAGCCTAAATTTGCATTATCTTTTGACAAATCTTAAGATGTTCACAAATCATAATTCATATCTCTATTAATGCATTGAATGTAGGTTTTGGTGCAAAGGACTATTTAATGATTTCTGCCTTTATTGTGACTTGTTATATAGGAAAATCATTAAAGTGAAACAAACACAAATCATAAATAAAAAAAAGTGATTTTTGATCTCCCCATTCTTTCAGTCTCTGCAGACAAAACCCTGGTCAATTATTTTATTTATTTCAGGTACTAATTATAGTTTGTAAGTATTTTGAATGGCTTATAAATAAATAACATTGTAGCACAAACCCCAAGAATGGAAAATAATTTCAAGTTTTAATATAGTAGATTCTTATTAAAATGATGAGTTAAATTTTTTTAAAGATGGGAATTTTTAGATAAGGACAATATAATTCACATCTAAATAATTCAAGACTGACAAGAGACTAAATGCCTGCATAATATTTTAAAATTATATCTATGCCTTAAGTCTGTCAAATTATGAAACAGTTCACCTCAGCTTGTGCTTGAACTTCCGGCATAGTAAATATTTTTCATAAGTTAATGTTGAAGAAGCTTCATTTATTAAAAAAAAAAATCTAGTCTTATTTTTAAAAGTTTTTCCATTAAGGCATTAATTCAGCTAAAATTGAAATGATGATTATAACATTATAATATAAAAATTTATTATATATATTTATATTTATTTTATATTCTTTATTTTTGTATTTTAAATTTCAAGAAGAAATACAAATTCTTTTGTTCCGGTCCTCTCTATTGTCATTTCCCAATAATTTTCCAGTAAATTAAATACGAAGTTAAATATCACACTAATATTTATTTAAATTTATTTTAAGGAATGTTTTTTCAAATTGTATACCTAAATGAAATAGAATTCAGAAATTTGTGTTTCATATTTTTATAAGTCTAAGTTCTTCTCAACTAGTTAAATAATTTTACCAAAATTAAAGCAATCGATTAAACATTTATGATCTATTTAATAGTATTTAAATGAATTATTGTAATTAGTGTGATAATAATACTGCTTTTTTATTTTAATACAGTTAAACTTTGTTTTCTCTTTTGAAGTACATTTTAAAAGACTGTTGATATTTAGGGAACATTAATATCAGACACATACACATATGTTGTAATTGATTATAGAGAATAATACAAAAAAATCTAATCTCCTGTAGGAGAATATTTTTACAGGGACTATCAAAATTAGGGATTTAAAAATAATATTCTTTTTTTCATTCTATTATAATTTATGGAAAGACTGTCCTTCTATGCAATAAAATTCAATTACAATATATATATTCCAAGGGCAAAAAGAGTGGGAGAGTAACTTGCAATATTTTAGAAAGGTAATTTGTAATATTTTAGAGGTGGCTTTGTTTCACTCTTTATAACAGTCATCTTAAAAAAAAAGCATTATCAGAAAGTGCATAGGAAATAACAATTTATGAGTTTTATTTTGTAATTTCTGATTTAAGATCATTTGTGACTGAAAAATGTGTCCTATTTAAAAAATTATAATGAAATATTACTGTTTCAGTTTCTATAGTCCACAATGAATGATAAAATGTAGCAACAGTAGTTCAAGAATATCTGGATTCATTGAATTAAAAATAAGCAGCATTTTGACTAAGAACTTTAATTTACTGATTTCTTACTTCTATAGTCTAGATCATTGCTAAAGACCACATACCAGTTGTAGTTAATAAAGATTGAAAGACACTTTTCAAAGGTATAATTATACTAAAATTCTAAGTTAATATCATGATTAATAAATAAACCAGAAAAATTTTGGCATCTTAATCTTGTTTATTCTTAAAAATTCACACTATAGCAGAAAATTTTGCTAGGAAGGGGAAAATCTGAGCGGAATGAAAGTAAATTTTTTGTTTCTCATTCATTTGTGTCAATATTGGTCCGTGTGTACTCTGTTTGATTCTATTTATTTTTGTTAGGAAGTCTGCAAGATCCAGTTCAGTTTATTTGTTATTATTTTTCAAAACTTATTTAGCTATCCTCACATAAATAAACCATAAGAGTTTTCAAAAAATAGGCAATAAACATTCAATAAAGAATGACAAATTTTTCTTCCTTTGATTTTGAGAAGTTTTAGCATATATTATTTTAAAATACCTTTAATAGGCAAAATTTCCAAAATAAATGCACATTTTTGTTACTGATTTCTCCTTGTTTCTTAATTTTAGCTTCTTAGCATATATAATTAGTTTTCCTCGCAAGGATATATTTGATTTCTTTTCTTTGATTGCCAATATTTACAAATCCCTAATGCAAAAATAGTATAAGAGGTAAATAACCGATCTTTTTTGCATAAAATATTTCAAGAGTTTTAACATTTAGATATCTAGTTTGGTGAATAGTAAGCTAATATATGAGAATATCGTAATAGTTTTCACATAAATATTCTATGCTGAAAGATAAAAAAGCCATTGACACCCTAAGACAATTTCACTTTTTTCCATATTACATGTATAAACTTCGATTTATGACTTCAGCTTATGTTGGTCACAGTGTAATTTTTTTCACTAAGGTAATTGGTATAATTAATTAATTATTCAATAATTGAAATCCAGGTTAACAAACTTCCATATATAAAAGTTAAAAAAATGTCCTTCATTCAAACTGTGAACTCTAAGCCTATAAAACTCTTCAAAGAACCCTAAGATATCAAGCAATCTTTTATTTAGCTAAACCTACCCCCCACCTTCACTCTTATTCATACTTAAATACTCAGTATGCTCAGAGCTTCGAGGAAAGCTAAAAGCTTTAATGGATCACTGGTTTTAACTAAAGAGGTAGGTGCATATCCCTTATAAATGAATTCAAAACAATTTTTGTTTTTAGCATTAATAGTTTTCATCAAATGAAAACAAGCTTCTTAGTGTAAGAGAGTAAAGTCATGAATAGGGCACTTATTTGCATGTCTTTTATTTTAAACTCAAGGACAAACATTCTAAAACAATATCTGTTACACAGAGACAATGGTGCAGTTTTTTTCCCCATTTTCTAATATTCTAGCAGTAGATTTCCTTTGGGCAAAGAGTAACACAACCAAAGTACAAAGCAAAGGACGAAGGATAAACAGCAGGAACACA
Organism: Castor canadensis; assembly: GCF_047511655.1. Taxonomy (NCBI): domain Eukaryota; kingdom Metazoa; phylum Chordata; class Mammalia; order Rodentia; family Castoridae; genus Castor; species Castor canadensis. The sequence goes on along the minus strand of NC_133404.1, from coordinate 33,175,489 downwards.
TAAAATCAACTTAAGAAAAACAATACTTAATTTTGTCATAGTTTAAAGCTGATGGTAACGGTGCCTCACGTTTTCGTGAGGTTTGTGTTCTCAGTGTAGGTTCTATGCTGTTGAAAATATATTTATGATTGAGGGTAAGAAGGTGCAGATTTGAATTTTCATATGGTCAATCTTATAAAGGTAATATATTTTGAAGATGTGTATACGTTTTAGGTAAAGTTCAAATCAGTAGCAAGTATAATTTTCAGTGTCCTGGTAAGTTTTCTTATCAGTATTGAAAAATAGACAAACCAGGTAGCACTTCAGCTTTCTGTTTCTTCAATATCTGCATTATCTCTTTTAGAAGACATATACACTGTTAAATTTGTTCCTTCTCCCCTGAATAATTCAGAAAGGCAAACATTCCTATTAAATAATTTTTTTCTAGCCTTCAAAAATACATGTTAATTTGGAAATCAATAATGAAATAATTCATGGATCTTGACAAAGAGTGAGAAGGCCAATTTCTACTTTTAGCTAAAAGAGGAACTTTGATAAAATTAAATCAAGGATCACAAAAATTATTTTTATGTCAGTGTTCTTCCCTTGTTCCTTTCCTGAAGAGGGTACTAGAAGTCTTTAATTTTGGCAGCACTGAACCAATCATATAACAGAACCATGATCATTTATGCAATATTGGTCTTATAATGTCCCCTATGAGGACAAAAATTTATCTTTTAATATGGTAAATGTGAAATGTCATAAGAAAATCTTTGCAAAAAGTTTCATTATTCTTCAAAAAGCATTTCCATATTAACTATGTGAGAATAATTTAATTGTTGGATTGTGAAAAAACATTCTTCATCAAAAATCTGTAATGGTGTTTTAACCAGAAGTATTTTTTTTAAAGCAGTATTACCAACTGCACTGATTAAAATAATTCCTCACCTATTTTCTCTGTCTTGTTTGTGTTCATGAACTTGGTACCTTTTATCATTTTGGTTTGAAAATTTTAATACCTTTCATTTCTTTTTTTAATCCCTTACCTTTTTAATACATCATTCTGAGGTTTTGTCAAATCTAGCCCAAGTAGTAATCATATCCACAAAGAGAGTGGCAGTTTTCTTTTTCTAACTTGTTCAGTGAAAACAGGTAAGGACATGAACAAGTGTATTATGACCTCACTAGGTCACTAGCTTTTGCTTCTGACATCTGTCAGATGGAAACACGCAAGAGATGCTCTTATCAATTACAGCAGATCACCGATAGCACTGGGAAGTTGGATGATGAAGACTTCCATGTTTTTTTTAAGTGATGCTATTTGTATCTATTAGAAGGTGCTGAGAAAAAGACTTGCAAATGCTTGTAGGGAGGAAAAATATTCTAGGAAAAACAGTGTTGTAAGCATCTAGTCCCCTTTCTTAGCAAATAGAGACTTAAGCACAGAAAGCTTTCATTTACTTCTAAGGCTACCGTTAGAAATTTGTACAACATGACACATTATAGCAAAATCAAGCACCAGTACCAACAAGGATTAACGATCTCAACTGTCCCAGTTACCTAATTAAATATCAACAGTTGGAATATTAAAGAATACCTCGAGTCAAATAGAATTTATTTGTATATTATTTTTATTCAAATTAAATTCTATTCCCTAACCTTGTTACAGAAAGCTAGTGAGGCAAATGACAATTTTCTTCAGGTATAAAAACTGTTCTTAAGGGAAAGGAATTGTCTTCTGCTAATGAAAAAGGGAAAATTGTGCAGTCTGTCTTTTCTCTAATTTGCATGATTTCTCTTAAATAAAATCATTTACTCAGTGACAGTAAATGCAACCAGCAGATGTTTGGTTATTTGTTGAGGCAAGACAGTATATTAACTGATGGAAGTATCAATTGCAGTTATTAAAATAGATGCCACTTAGGAGAACTGTGGGATTCGGAAATAATTATTCATATAATTAGAAATTGGAAATGAGTCAACAGGAATTGTTTTGGCATAAAAAAAGACATTTGAAATGACTTTAAGTATGGTTCTATCAAAGTATATCCAATACATGCAATATAAATATTAAATTTGTGGATTTATTTCTAAGATCAAACTGATCTTTGAAACAGACTGGATTTGGTGCAAAAAATAATCCTGGTAAGTTACAGTGTATCCTATGGCCACAATTTATTAAAACATCTTCAAGTCTGGATATACTTCAAAATCTAATTTTTTTTCTCAATTAATATCTTTCCTGTACATTTGGTCAAATTATTGTCTATTACTTATCAGGACTAGATAAAAAACATTTTGTATTTGCTTATGATAGACAATTATGTAATTCTCTGTCTTGCCTTTAAAAATACAGCATAGAAGAAATATCAGAATAAGTAGCCATATGCTAAAGAAACTCAGAATAAATTATTACACAACATGAAAACAGGAACTCCTCTGTGAACATATTGTATCAAAATTAACATCACCATGGTATGGCTACTTGGATCCAACCCATCTGAAAGACTTAAAAACTACTGAAAGTGTACTACCTCTGTTAAAAATGCTGTCACTAACCCCTAAAATTAAAACAGGTTTTGTTCATAATGGATTTTATCTCCACATTAAACCAAGGCCAAATGAGGAAGGCTATGATGCTGGGCTACACAAAACATTTGTTAAGCAAAGTCAAAATTAATGACAAACAAAATCAAGTTTTCTTTGTGGCTAATTTTCAGGCACTTACATTCAAATACAAAAGAACCATCAAAGAAAGATATCCATTAATTATTAACTCTGAACAACTTCAGAAAGCACAGCCCTTAAACCTCCATTGACATCATCCTGCCTGGCGCCTAATTTCTGCAAGTTGTTGGTAAGAGTTGCACTAGACACAGCATGTCACCAATCCTGTCTTTTAACCACTGCAGCTCCAGAGCTGTGCCCTGCAGCCTACAAGACCACACCAGAGAAGCTGTAATTTTTGCAAAGACATCTTCCAGAAACGTTTACAGTCTCACATTCTGAATAATCTCTTGCCTTGCTTTACCTCTCTCAGACACACAATAGTGTGTCAACAGTCTAATGGTAACATGTAGGATGCAGAAATTCATTCAAGATTTTTTTTTTTTTTAGCACAGAACAACTCTTGTGATTAAAATGCTGTGCCACCCTATAGCTTAACCTACTTAAATCTGCTGATGGAAGAAAAGCTCCAGATAAAGCGACTTTGATAAAATGTGGAAATGTATAATGCTGTTAGGCAAGCTAGTGAGATAATTTAGGTTATTCTGAATTATTATTAATGCTGCATGTTTTTTCATCCAGCTAACTAGTTTTCAATTTCTAAAATATTATTGCCTATATAGCAAACATTGAATGAAATTTAATTTTGATGCAAATTTCCTTTTAAGAATACATGTTTGAAAAATTTACAATGGCAAGTTTGCATGTTTATTCTGGAGTTATAAAATTTTGAGGCCAAAATGCAGAGAAATAGGATTTTGTTTATTTTTACCTTTTCATAATTTAGCAACATCATAGTCTACTAACTCACCACTCTGCAAAGTACAAAGAATAAAATGTTCATGTAGCAAGTTTCCAACCTAATGTTAATTTGGTAAGAGAGAAGGCTTTTCTGAAATGACTTAACATGGAAGTGAAAGTGAATGCCTATCATCTAAACAGTTTTTTTTTTGAGTAAATGGCTGTAATACAATAGGGAAGACCAATATTTTCAAACTCTTTAGACTATACCTTTCTTCTCTACCTTCATGTCCCTTTTACTCATTCTCTGTGCTTTCTAAAAATCTTATCAGAGTACAGAGGATCAACATCTAATCAAAATAAGTGTGTAACAATCATTATAACCTCCTGGAAAATGCCAGCACATTTGTTAAAAATATAAAAGCAATTGACAGCAGTGAGCAAGGCTAGCAAATGTTTATTAGCAGATCAAGTTGATTTATCATAAACTTCCCAACCTTTTAGCTATAATCCATCTGATCACCCATAAATTCTTCAGTTCACCTCTTTATATAACAAAACTAGAACGATTAGAAATCAAAATGTTAACTTTTCAAACTAATCTAAAAAGAACAGGATGAAGAAAAGTGTGTATTTGTGTGATGATTCACATTTAAAGGTTTTATCTCTTTACTCTATTTGATTAAAGGCCTTGTATTGAGTTAAGCAGAAAATCCTGCAGAATAATTAGTGGCTGTTAGTTGCCCCCCCCACCCCCCGCCTCTCCCCTTCTATTCTCCCCCCCCTTTTAAATGAAAGCTTAAATGGGGAAAATGGAATGTCAGTCAGAAACTGGTTCATACCAATCATAATAATTATGATCTATTAGAATTAAGCCATAATCATTAGAATTTCTTCTTTTCTCCTACCTTTGATGGCCTGTTTCATCTGTTTCATTAAAGCTGTAATTTTTACAGATGCTCTTGATGTTTCTATATTTTCATCAGAGTCTAAGGCAGCCTAAAGGGAAGAAGCAGTCTTTGCCTATAGAAATATATGTTAATACATTAGTTACTTGAAGCAAGCAACTTTTGCAATATGTGTGTCTGGGTGTCTATAGTTGTCTTTATTTAGGTCTGTCCAGCATTTTGTTGTGTTCTACTCTTGCTGGGCAGCTGGACCCTGACCTTCAAGTTTCTTTCTTTTTTTAAGAAAAAGAAAAAAAAAGAATTCTTTTCAGATTCCAAGTTCCCCCCTTCTTACCCTCCCACTGACACCATCCTATTCAGAACTGGAGATAACTTTATTCATCTACACATCATTGTATCAAATTCAATAGGCAAACTGCTTCAACATGCCTCAGAGCTGGGCAGGACAGTTATGTCTTCATCCCCCCCCCTCCCCCCCAGGCCCCTATGCAATGAGATTTTTACCACCATCTTTTCAGGCATGCAATGAGCACAGTTACAAAAAATAATTTCAAATAAATGTTGTACTACCCGATTGGGTCAGTGTAGCTATATTTTCCTTCGAACTCTTCAATTGGATAGAATATATTACCATCAGGCTGACTCGCTTAGAAGCATCCCTAGATAATATATGCTGGAAAGGAAGAGGGGATCTGTTTACTCATTAAGTTCCTTAAACTGTGGTTAAAGATTTTGATGAAAAAAATGGGCTTGCATTGCAAGTGTTGGCGTTAGTGTGAAATTAAGAGACTCAAACCTTAGACAGTGACACGATGACACAGATCACACAAAGAGCTAAAAGGAGTATTTCTGCCACAAACAGCAACTCAAAGCAAATACTCTATTCTCAGAAAACAAAATAATGGGGCTGTCTCCTGATCGATTTTGGAAGAATGGAATTAATGCTTTTTCTTTTTTTATTCCTTGCTCCCCTCAGGTTCTACAACACTTTGATTTCACTTTTGGGAGTTAGGAATTCTTAGAGAAAAATAGAACTTGCTTAATGTCAGGAACATCAAATAAGTGTTTGATGTTGGATGGCCTTGCTACAAAATCACCCTACTGTCTTTAACCAGGATGGCTGGGTATCAGATTAGTTTTCAGGGGTGGGAACTGGTTTGCATATGTCAGCAAACTTTAATAGACAAAATCGTTCTTTTTTTCCAAAGGTGGATTTCTTTTTGAAATCTTCATAAAGATTCCTTCCAAAATAAAAGATCTTTAGGACTAGGATGTTGAAAAAATCAAAACAAACAAACAAACAAACAAAAACACATGAAGAAAAATCTTTGAGTTCTGAATTGAATCACTTATCCTTATCCATTCCTGGGACACTCCCCCTGCCGCATATCAGAATGCAAAGCCCTAAAGAAAGTTGAATGATTAAAATTAAATAGAGCCTCTAAAGTCCTTAAATCAGCTAGCCATTATAAAACATTCTAGATCGTGAAGATAGAAAAGAAGAAAGATCTTTTTAAAAAACAGACTTACATCATTGATTAGGTGTTTCTACTCTAGCCCCTATATGTTTATGTAGCGGGTGTTACAGACATTTGGAAGGATTTGGGAGTTTCAAAAGAGAGAAGTTTATACATTAGTGCTGCAAGTTGCAAAACACTGTTGATATTCAAATGTTTATTGTGCAAAATCTGGGATAAGCTTCGGCATGAGGGCCCCTTTAAGTGCCTACAACTCTTGCTAATTCCCCTCAGCATTGAGGCGTGCACAAAGGCCTTAATCCAATTCCACTTTTTTTCAGAAAGCCTATGCTATTTTCTCTCACATAAACTAACAACACTACCCCATCACGTTGCAGAGTGGGTCAAAGAAAAAGCGCTCTCTGTTTATACTTCACCAACACTTTGTGTTTCTTGGGCAAGCATGGCATAGAACTTTAAGTGGTTCCCCAGGCTCCAGCATCTTTTTTCTTGTGGGGTGGGGGGAACCTTTAGGCATGAAGGTTGCAATTTTTAAGACAAAAAAATATAATGGGATGTTAAGCATTTTCCTCATTGATTATCTGTGAAAAGAAACAGATTGCTTGAGCCAGTCTTACAATTCTTATTTAAATGATAGAAGTCAGGCTTTCTTTGATAAAACAGCATGTACTTTTTGATAAAGTGGTATTTTTTTTTCTAGAGACTGTTGGTTCTTTCTCTCTCCTTTCCTCCCCTATATTTCCCTTTCTTCCTTTCTCTACCTTCCCTGTAGCCCAAGTGTCTTTCATTATTTCCTGCAGGAATTTCTTAAGGTCACATAGGCAACACACATTATTTGTTTTCTCATAATTACTATTTCCCTTTATAAAAATGAGAAATGGATTCAGCTCAAAGTTTAGGTAGCTTCTTTTTTTTTTGCACTGGTGGTTTTGGTAGCAATTTCTAATTTCAAGTAGAAATACTGCTAAAAAAGTATTAACACCTGTGATTGGCAGTAGAAATCAGGCATTTGCCTCTGATTGTGAGTATACAAATGATCAATTACTCTCATAGTTAAGTAACTGTGGTTGCAATTAGAAATAACCATAAATTTCCTCCAGAAGTGTATTATCAGATGGGAATAGGAAGTCAATTTGAGAATGGATATGAGTCAATTTCAGAGTTATACTTTGGCAATTGGTGTCAACCAAAATCAACCCACATAGAATTCTGTGTCATAATTAGAGAAAAAGATGTCTTCTTTCTATTGATTTCTATTCATGATGTCCAACTGATGAAACACAGATTGGCTACTTTTGAGTGTATCCACATTTACATAAAACCTATAAGAAGAAATTCTGGTAGACAGAATTGCAAGTTTCTGTGTGAAATCAAGGCAGCAGATCCTTATGTAATTGGTCTGAGAGATTACTGTATTCAATAAGCTTAATATATTTTAAATACTCATCTTTGCAGCAAAAAACATTGCTACACATGACAAGATAAACCTATGGCAGTATTTGGTAATTGCTTTAATCTCAACCATTTGAAATAGTGTTTCTCCTTAGTTATATCACAGTGGCTAGGATCAATTATCTATAAGATTCCCCAAACTAAACCCTAAGTGGTTGGAAGAAGACATGTCAGAAGAAAAAAGAATCAAGTAAATGGGTCTCTCAGAATCTAAATTAATCACATTTTAAAGTCTGGTATAGCTGAGCATGGTAGTCTTCACCTGCAATCACAGTATTTGGGAAGCTGAGGCAGGAGGATGGAGAGCTTGAGGCCAGTCTGGGCTACATAGTGAGACCTGTCTTAAAAGAAAAAAAAGTCTAGGACTGTAACTCAGTGGTAGAGTGATTGCCTAGCATGCATAAGGCCCAGGGTTTGATCCCCAGGACCTCAAAAAAGAAAAAAAAAAGGGCCAGCTAGACACCTGTGGCCACTTCTATAATACAGCAACTTGGAAGACCGAGATAGGGAGGAGTTCGAAGGCCAACTGGGATGAATAGTTTGTGAGACCCCCGTCTAAAATAATCAGAGCAAAATAGACTGGAGGTGTGGCTCAAGCAGTAGAGCAGTTGCTCTGCAAGCATGAAACTCTGAGTTGAAACCTCAGTTACACTTTAAAAAAAAAAAAGGTCTGGTACAAACCTTCTGTCTTTTGATTATGTATTTATCTATGCATAAGAACCATGACATACTTTCCACTTTAAAGATCTTCTTATGGTTTTGTTTTCTTTGAAAATACTTAAAAAATATGTTCAAGTATTAAAAATAGTCTGTATGTAGTAGCCTAATGGCAAACAATTCAGACATGATAAAGCAGAGCAAAACCCACTTGAATCTGTTCTAATATCTAATGGTCAGTTATTGCATGATCAAAATTAAGTCACTTATGTAATTAGGAAGTTTCCATCCTCACAGGACTTCTTCGTAGACAGGTCAAAGGCTGGAATGAACATGGAAATGTATTTTTCTCTTTGCTCCAGAGGTCACTGCTGGAAGTAGATCTATGTGGTAAGTTGCTGAGTCTCCTCTGTTAGGAAGGGGTGATAGGATCACAATTTCTCCTACAATGGTGGTTATGGAAGTTATGCCTAAGAAATAGGAACAAGCTTTTGCTATGTAACAAACTGTAATATGTTGCATAATTATGGATAGTTTCAAATCCAAGGAAGCAATGCAGACTGCATTTGAATCTGTTCCTGGTTCTTGAAGTCATTTTGTTACTTGGGTAACTAGCAGCAGTATATTTTTTGAGACCCAATTGGTTGGGTCAAACATCTAAATAAAGCATATCTTTTCTCATGTAATTAAAAAATGGCAGAAGAAAGGAAAGGAGGAAGGAAGGAAAGAAGGAAAGAAGGAAGGAAGGAAGGAAGAAGGAAGGAAGGAAGGAAGGAAAACAGGAGGCAAGAAAAACATTTGAAGACAAAATTAGAGTCAAACATTTAGCTGTTCAAAAATCTATAGAGATTATTTGGAACACAAATGGTGGTTTTTGAGCTACTTTGTGAAGACCAGTTCTCATTAAATAAAGCTCACCAGTCCCATTTACCAAGAGGGGAAGAGGATACTATTTTAGATTCATGTTGAATTCAAGTTGGTGAGCTGGAGTGAAGACAGACTTTTGAACAAGGAGTTAGGATGTCTGAAAGGGTTGCCACTAACCTCCATACTCTGAATCTGAAACTCAAATGCTTTCATGACTGGCAAGAATCAAAGTAATATGGACCCATGGCCAACTGGAGCATGTATGTCCTGTCTAAGGCACATCCAAATTTTTTTGATTTTACTTAAATGAAACAAGGATGGTACCCAGATGGGCCAGAAGACCCTGCATGTAAGAACCCTTAACATATCTGAATTTCAAGGTGTTGGGGTACGAAGTGGTCTTGGACACACTTAAAATAACATAATACAACATTCCTCTATTGAAATATAGCATTTATTTTCTTTAATTCAGTACCAAATAAAGCATATTAAAAAGCTATTAATGGAGTAGGCTTTGATTTACAGTTGATAAATTGTATATGATAGTTTTCATTCCTTGGGTATTTTTTTTCCTTCTTTTTGCTGATTGAATATGACTCTAGCAGCCATCCTACTAGGCTGGTAGTCAGGTAATCTCAGATATTATAGCTTCCTTGTCTGACTTCCTCTCCATTTTCAGAGTTGCTTAAGGTCCTGAGATATGACACAGGACCAAGGCACTGGGAAGATCCTGCAGTCATCAGGTCATTAATTCGGTCACACTTGAAAACTGACACACCCAGGATCCCTCTCACAGTCTACTCAGTCGAGCGGAGCTGTGGCTTTTATATCAGGTTTGGGGCATGGGTGAGGTTGGGAATCTCTCGTTGGGGCTTCCTCTCTGACCTCTTGCCACCAGTAGAGAAAAGGGCCCAGTTTCCCCCTTCAGAGGTGCTTCTGCCAATGCATGAACTGACCTCTTTCAGCTCAGGAAAACTCTCTCATTTCTCCATATGGCACTCCTTTCTTCTTCTTCCTCTTTCCTTTGTACATAATACAGCGTCCATGAGCCTTCAAACTCCTTCAGGTATAAACAGCTAAGAAAAATCAATGAAGTAGATTTACAATAGAAGAAAGGGGAGCGATGGGACTTCAGTAAACTGGAGAATAATCGTATGTTTAAAGCCTTTCAAATTCAACTTAAAGCACACATACCCATGTGCACAGGCACACACATGCCCATAGGAAAATCCCAGTTTGAAACTCTTTATTTAATCCTTAACAAAGTACAGGATGTACCCCTTAACATTTACTTTTAATTTTGTGAAACTCTCTGAGGCATAGAAATGAAAAAACTCAAAGGACTGGACTCTCTGACTAGGGAAATTCACAAGTAAATAGCAAAACAAAATTTCAATAAGTTATCAGGCAATAAAATTATAATGGATACCTTTTGTGTTAAAACATTAAAAAAAACTATGGCATGTTTTTATGCTTATAAAGTTCATTCAGTATGCAATGGTGTCCCTGTTTATTTGTCTAGCTCTCTGGTGGATATTGAGGAGTATGCAAATATAAACTACCTCCAGGGAGCCCTCACTATGTGCTGTGACAGTCACAAGTAACAAAGGACCTATGCAATGTGAGTAACATACATGCAACACTTGGTCCTTGAAACAGTTGAGAGGGGTATGATTAGCATGTCTATTTTACAGATGAGGAAACTGAAGTACAAACAGGTTTAGGAAGTAACTTTCTCAGGGTCACAGGGCTAGTAAAGCAGAGGTAGAATTAGATTGTTGGCTGGTCTGACCTGCCTCAATTCTTAGGATTTTCCACTGTCATTCTGACTGTAATCATTCATATCCAATAGTACTTAGGGGAGTAGATTCTGTTCTTGGAGGCAGCATGAAGCCAGAGAATGGAAAAGAGTTATTTACCCAAGAATAGGCTGGTGTGAAAGCAAAAATTCATCTTTCCAACCTCCAGGCTGGACCCATTTGGGACCATTAGTGGCTGCCACAAAGATGCTCCCTGGAATCCTCTTGGTCCCCTTCAAGCCACTTTCTCTCTCTAAATGAAACACACCAGTTCTATTCAAGGTGGATTGGCCAGCAAAAGCTCATTTAAGCTCTCCTCTCAACAGCTTTATTCCACCTTACAAACTCAAAAGGGGAGAGGCAAAAAGGGGCTCACAAAAGCCTCTTCTCCCCACAGCCCTTGTAAAAGGCTCATTAAGCACCAGCCTGGGCTTGTTATAAAATACTGTGGAAGCAGCTTGTAAGCAGCTAAATGTTTGTAACAGATCATATCAAATTGGAGAAACATGTAAAAGCACATACAAAAAACAGTAAGATGAGATATACTGTAATGATACCAGCCAAACAAGCAGGGAAATAATTAGTCATTCCACGTACATGGTTTTGGGATGTGCAGCAGAGCTAATTTTATTGGAGTTCCACGTCAACTTTTAACTCTGGTGTTTTGTGTGTGGGATAAATGAAAAATGTTCTATGGGGAATTCTTCATCATAGGAAACTAAATGATGCTGCTATCTCATCATGACAGTTGTACTCAGTATTTATTAAACTTTATACTTAAATCTCATAAAGGGATGTTGTGGACTGTTTTGATTATTCTAGTTTTTCCTTTCATCAGATATGAATTTGACTTACATAAAGTAGTATAATTTTAATAAAGTTTTTATTTATAACAGAGTAATGCTACTTATATTTTGTTATATTAATGCTAAAAACTAGTCTCTTGACTTATATTTAATTCTTAAAATCTGTCATGTTTTATGTAGAATATTGAAATGAGTACTCTACAAACATTTGACCACTGCACTTCAAAGGGAGTCATATTTTCAGGAAGAATTTCTAAATTTGGGGAGATAATTAGTCTTTTTATTATTAGCTGGGAAATAAACCTTAGTTTATGTAAAAATATCATTGCATTTACTTCACTAACTTTTGCTCAAAAAGTCTTTGCTTTTCTCAAAAATTTCATAACCTCTCTGGTTATACATTTCCTAATGTCTAAAATATGAAAGAGATAAAAGATATTTTTGCATACCTAACCAGAGAACCATAAAGTGCTTATATATGACTTTTCTCATGGCATTGATTATACAGGACCTCATTTATTTCATCCAGGTGCCATTAAACAGTTAGATACATGAATGAACATCAGTTTTCTCCACTGCTCATTTCCCAATCCATTAAGTCTTTTAAAATTACTTATCTTTGAGGGGTTTTGGAAGAACTGAGTTTTGAACTCAGGGCTTTGTGCTTGCAAAGCAAGCTCTCTACTTCTTGAGCCACACCTCTGGTCCCTCATATTTTAGCTTAAATTTTCTTTCAGACATTTGGTTTTGGTTTCATGGGGTTCATGTCAGGAGTCCAAAATTGGGGAGGAGGGTGTCAAGTGCAAAGAAAGAGACCTGACCCTGAATGAGGCCCTCCAAATTCTAAGCCTTCTCCTGCCATTCACTGGTGTCACATGTAACCATGGTTATCACCCAACAATGTGTCCTTCCTACACTCATCTATCAAACGAGTGGGACGGAAAAATTATCTCGACCTTGACTTCCAGTATGAAAATCTATTTTAATAATGTGACAGGTTACGTGTACAGATACTTATGTAAGCCCACACAGGCAATGAGTAGATCACAAACTCTGAAACCTCTCCCTAAAGCTCTCTGATTAAAGTTTTAGGAGCCCCTTCTCATTTGAGACAGACGATATACTGTCAAACACACACACACATCTTACTCGTATGACTGCCTTTTCCCACTGGAAATGTTTCTCAGTTAAGTTTATAGTACAGATCCTCACATTGCAGAGTAGCTTTGTAGTTGAGCATGCTTCTGTCCCACTCAATCTTTAGTGTGTCCCTTCAGCCTAGCCTGGGACAGTTGAATCCACTTGGGGATATGTCTGTCCCTGGCCAACTATTCCACGCTTGAAGACTCTGCTTCCTCTTGTGCAGTCAACAGTTGCACTTTTTACTGTTCAGAAATATAATACACAATATGGTAGCACAAATGCTACCATTCTCATCTCATAAATTTGTACACAGTTGATTTCATTGAACTTTTTCTCCAATAATATACCAAATCTCTATTAGCCAGGCATCAGGAAATTGTATAGATGATCTGCTTTTTCAGTAATACATACTTACTTTAGTTATAAGTACAGTTATATTTAAAATCTGATTCTCCCCCAGTATCACTATTTCATTCATTGTAATAACCACCATTAAAGAGAACCTCTTGTTATTTACAGATATACTGCTTAAGCCTCAATAGATGTTCAAAAATTGATTTTGTTAACTTATGGGTATGAAATTCTGTGCATTTAATAGTAATGGAGGAGGAATAGGGAAGTTGTTTAACGATCAGGAAAGTTGCATTGATCTTTTATCTTTCATAGCCTCTAATCTAGGAATCAGCTTTACAATGGGAGACCCTTTCTCCTGTATATTTAATTACTTCCCAGCCTTGGCTTCAATTTTCAGTTGTCTCTGCAGGTCAACTTCAAGTTCAGAGATTTGCCTCATGCTGGTTCCCTCCACTGGAAAAGAACATTATAGCTCTTAGATTTCTCACCAAGTGTGTCTTTTTAAGTCACCTGCAGCTCAGGATGACATCACGAACAAAACAGTGGATCAAAACCAAGCAGTTTCAAAGGCAGTGCCCCTCAGGTATGAGCGCAGAATCTCCCAGGTGTGAAAATGAGGAGGAGGCAGGAGAGAATGGAAAGGAGAAAGCTCCCAGCCAGCAGGTTTGCCTCTGTTTCCAGAAATTAAGTCTTTTATGCATCACATTCAGTTGGAACAAATTTGCCCGAGAATGGTTTGGAAGGTACAGCCAAAGTTTGTTTGTTTAATAAACCTTATAGAAAAGTATTTTCTTCGAAGGAAACTGGAAGCCCTGGTTTCTTTCCATTGCTTTCTGCTCCACTTAAGTACTTTATGAAATGTAGATCTCTTGAAGGGATTTATTCTTTTACCAGGCATGGCATTTGGAAGTTCCTGGAAGGAGCAGTGAGGTTTTGGATCTCGTATGAAAGGGTTTAAAGTTAATGATTTTAAGTATGGTTGGCTTTTATAGCTCCTCTGGTGGGCTACAAACTTCAGCCACTCTTTGACCTTTGCTCCGTCAATTCAATCCCATCTAATGCTCTGTGACTAATATGGTGGATATTTAATCTACTTTGCTGCTGAAATTACTTTTAGAGTCACATTTTTTCCTTGAAAAACTTCCTCTTGAGAGAAATTGCTTATCGTAAGCTCTAAATATGGTGGATATTACAGAGTACATTTTAAAAAGCTTCTCTTGCAGAGACAATCAATTAAACCTTATCACTTATTTTGCTATCATATTACAAATGAGACAGGAAAAATGATATTTTAGAAGGAAAAGTAGAATCAAAAAGAAGAATGAATTGCAACCACCCTGATCCTGTTATTAATGTAGATATCATAAGTTGTCATGTCTTAGACAAATATTTCCTGCAATGTAATTAAATTGGTAGGCAAAAATTGATGAAACACAGGGTTGAGTCTTAAGTAGGTTCCTTATATCTATTTTCCTGTTAAGAATACATGTGTCTGCTTTTTAAGACTCATTTGGAGGCAGACTTTGTCTATGTAAGCCACAAGCAAGTCAGTGACTGTCTTGGGCACCTAGGATGGTGTGATACAAATGCAGACTGAATACGTATAGAGATATCAGGTTTCCCCAACATCAGAGAAACTGGGTCTAATCTTTCCTTTGTCCTTAATTAGTGGCCAAACCCTAGCAAGTCTTTTAAATCTTCATCTGTAAGGTACCTCTAAAGCTATTCTTTTATGTTTAACTTAGGTTAAAGCTGTTGGTCACATCTGTACTCAGGTTCCCATGAAGGGACCTCAGGTAGTCTGGCACAAATAGGTGTAGCAGGAGGTGGGCAAGGTGGCATCTTTCTCAGACACTGAAAGATCTCATGGATTCTGCTTCCCAATATCAGTCACATTAAGCATAAAAGCCCTCTTCTCAGGAAACTTGTATTTAGACAGAGACCTAAGCTAAAACTAATTGGAAAAGCTCAATAAATCCCTGTGTTCCAGAGACAAGTTTTCAGTCCTGGTTTTAGCATCCACTCATTTGGTGCCTTTACTTCTCTGGAATTTACTTTCCATATCTAATGAGAAGAATGGATATAATGTTCTCTAAATCTTCCTTTTAATTCCTAAAACTGTAGCCATCTGGAAAAAAAAGGCCTGTCTCATGTAGTAGAGGTCATCAGTTGCTTCCTTATGGCCAGTCTGAGCTTTATGTTCCTTCCTCAGTGACATTACCCTAATGTGGTCAAGTGTGATGTGGGAGGTATATTAAGAAGAGATGTGAATTCAGGTAAGCCACAGACACAACTCTCTCTCTTTTCATTTTCTTGACTAATAAAATGAGGATAGCAGTTACTTACATCCTTAATGAGTTACGATAACAAAAGGAACCTAGAAAGAATTCAGTAAAATAGATACTTGATAAATATTAATTTCCCTCTGTCCATATCTCTACTCCTTACCACTGTGCTATAGATGTGATTAATTCTACCATTCTCTTCCAAAAAACATAAGATGGGTAGTGAAAGAAGATTCAATTACTGCCCTCAAATTTCACATCCCTCCCATTCATGTGCCATTCAGAAAAACTGTGCAGCTTTGTAGTTTCTACGACCAAAAGCAGAGTGAGTGTAGTTTTTTCCCTCTTAGTTTGTGTGATTTAGTTTGGGATGTGACCCCATCAAAGGTAGGCAGTGACTCTTCATGTTGTGTCATGGCTTCTTTGACTTCTACCATTATCCTGAGAAGAGCATGATTTGGCTGACCACTGGTTCCAACAGGAGGATGACAGATGCAAGGAGTAGAATTGCTCAATTGATCTGAAGACTCATGAGCAAGAAAGATGATTCTGGAGATATTATAGATGTTTGTTCTACAATGTCATTGTGGCAGTAGTTGACCAATTGCCATAGACAGGAGGTAGAATAATAATGATGATAACGATCTGAGCATTCACCAATATATAATCAATATTGATCATGCTGTAAGTTCTGAACTAATGTACTTTGTCTCATGGAATAGAACCTATACAAGCATCCTGTAAGACAAAGTATATTGTTATCTTTATTGTACCAATGACAAAGTAAGGGACAGAAAGGCTGTGTAACTTGTCCCACATCACATAGCTAGTGAGAGGTTAAGCAGGGATTAGAATCAGGTGATCTGGATAGGTTTAGAAAGATCTGTTGTCATAGAAAGTTTTTGATCACCTTTCTTTTCCTCATCATCATGGATAATAATATCAATAACAGAAAAACAGTAACTGTAATTACAATTTGTTGAGTGCCTAATATGAATCATGAATTGGGCTAGATACTTTACACAGTGTGTGCATAACTTCTATGATAACTCACAGTTGTGTTCTCCTTCTGGTATTCATGTGCTGGTATAATCTCTTCCCCTGAATGCAGTCTTCACCTAGGGGCTTGCATCTAACAACTAGACTATGGCAAAAAGTGATAGGATGTCACTTTCAAGATCAGGTTATGCAAGACTGTGACTTCTGTCTTGCTCATTCTGTCTCAACTCTTGTTTTTCTTTGCTTGGAAAAAGCCAACAGTCATGGTGAAAGGCTGTGTGCAGAGGTCCATGTGGCAAGGAATGAAGGGACTTCTGTAGCTAAGAGTTCCCTAGGAATTGGGGAACTCTGCCCTTCCACCAAGTCCATGAATGAGCTAAGAAGTATATCCCTCCCAGTTAAACCTTGAGGTGACCATTGCTCCAGCTAACACCTTGATTGCAGATTTGTGAGACACCCAGAGCCAGAAGTCTGGGCTTAATCACACCTGCATTCCTCTGCCACTAAACTATGAAAAACTAAATATTGTTTTAGGTTACTAAGCCTTGGGATAACTTGTTGCACAGCAATTAATGACTAATGTACTATATTCTATTTGTTCCTCATTAAAAAATCCGTGTCTATATTTCAGGGATGGAGACATAATCTTTTTTCCCATTAATGACAAGTGACAATACATGTATTTTTATTATAATTATTTTTATAACAAATAATTTCCATGCTTTAGAAGAGAGTTCAGCCTCTCAATGGATCTGAAGCTTCTGACTTCTGAATGCGTTGCTGTGGTTTCCAGAGTATTGGTATCATCTTCTTCTGAATTTGGAATATCTGATCCATCCTTCTTTTGTTCCAGTCCTCATTTCTGTAATCCCAGTTATGGGGCAGGCAGAGGTAGGAGGATGGTGGTCTGAGACCGGCCCCAGCTAAAGTGCAAGAGTCTATTTGAAAACAACTAAAGTAAAAAGTGCTGGGGGCATGGAATAAGTGGTAGCATGTTTGCCCAATAAGTATGAGGCTCTGAGTTCAAAACCCCAGTACCACCAAAAAAAAAACTTCTCTTTTAGTTATTTAAAAGTATACATTACAGTGTAAACTATAGTCATGTTGCAGTTCAGTAAACATGAGAATGTATTCTTCCTATTTCACTGTAATTTTATAAATCCTTCCCTCTCCTGCTCCTCCTTTCCTCTTTCCAGATTATGGCAACTACTGTTCTACTCTGTACTTTTATAAACTCAGCTTTTTACAAGTAAGTTCAGATCATATGGTAGTTGTCTCCTGGTGCCTGGATTATTTCACTTAACATGATATCCTCCAGATTCATCTATTTAGGTTTATTTCTTAAAAAGTAAGAGGGTGCATGACAAAAAGCATATGCAATTAGTTTTCTCTGAGGGTTCCACACAAAGATTAGATTCCAGTATCTAAGGATTAAAAATAAACTGTGTCTTTACTGAACTTTTTTCTTGTCATTCTCTGCTGTACAGTAAGACCATTATTCCCATAGTATTTGCATTGTATTAGGTATTATAGGTCATCCTGAGATGATTTAAAGTATGCTGGAGGTTAAATGCATCTTTGGCTTCATTTCACATGAGGAAGTTGAGCATTCATGGATTTGGGGATCTTCAGGTGTCTTAGAATCTGTTCTCCTTGGATTATAAGGGCTGACTGTATCTATTTGAATGTAAGTTGTGTTTTCTGGTCTAGACACACTAAGGGGATGAGTATCTGAAAAGTAGAGGCAGAGATTCTTGGTGCTTTGAGAATAAATGGAATTTGGGGTCCTTGAAGACAAAAGAACAGGTTTGTGGTTTCTGAGAGTGTTGGTGACCACAGTACCACAGAGATGGAAGCACACTTGGTAGGTATGGTAACTAAGGAAGGACTAGGCATTAAACACTTGCCTTGGTCTGAAGCTGATTCACTTCCTGCTAAGGCACAACACTGAAGAGGCAATACGTGAACAGGACTTGCTTATCTTGCTCCTATTCATCCTGGAGTCTATTATGGTACTTGTCGTATAGTGTAAATATTTGACAAATGGTTGTTGAATTAATGCATGGGTTGCTTGAGCTGTTTGAATGAATGCAAAGCTGACCCCAAAGCAATAATGAGTGTTAAAGTAGTGACACATAAAAACCTGTACACTGACTTAAGATTTGGCATAAGCTCTCTGGCACATATGTAACATTCTACGTTGTGTTTAACATTGAATGTCAGGTATGGAATGTATTTTACTTGATTAGAAAGTAAAGGAATGTAGGTATCTTTCTTATATGTTAATCTACTCTCCTTTGGATGTATGCCCAAAAGTTTTATGGCAGGGTCACATGGTAGGTCTATTTTTAGTTTTTGGAAGGCCAAAATTGTTCACAACAGCCATGCTGTGAAATCAACCTAGGTGTCCAAAAACTGATGAATGGATAATAAAAATATGGCATATAGACACAATGGAGTATTATTCATTAATCAAGAATAATGAAATGATGTCATCTGCAGGAAAATGGATGGAACTGTTGCTCACAATATTGGGTGAGATAAGCCAAGCTCAAAAAACTAAATGTTTTCACTCATATGTGGAATTTAGCTTAGCCCAAAATGATGACAAGAATAATAAAGGGGGACTGTCTGGTGAGGGATCACTGAGAACTGAAAGGGTGGAGGGGGAAAGGAGGAGGAACTGGGGGATGAAGAGGATTGAAATTATATATGTATATAGTATATGCATACATACATATACATACATATACATACATATATGTGTGTGTGTGTGTGTGTGTGTGTGTGAAGATAGCATAATGAAATGATCAAAGTCCTGAGTGCAAGAACTAAAATTGTATAAGTCTCAGAAAAAGAAATGCAGGCATACATTTTTGTGACATTAGGTTAGACCATGTCTTTTCTTTTTTGGTGCTGGAGATTACACTCACAGCCTCTTGCATTCTAGTCCTCTATCACTGAACTACATCCCACCCAGGCCATGGTTTCTTATGTATGATACCAAGGATATAACATCTAAAGAAAAAATAATTGGGGACTCATCAAAATTAAAAACTTTTGTATTTCAAAAGAAACTATCAAGAAAATGAAAAGACAACTTACAGAAGGTGAAAAAAATTGCAAATCATGTATCTTGTAAGAGTATAGTATCTAGACTATGTAAGAATTCCAGAAAGCACTCTTAACAATAAAAAAGATAAATAATCCAATTTAAAAATGGGCAAAGAAATTGAATTGATAAAAACCCTGTAGATGAATGTTCACAGTAACATTATTCAAAATTACCCAAAAGTGGAAGTAATAAAATGTGGTATATCCATACAGAGGAATATTATTCACTTATGAAAAGTACCAAAACATGCTATCACATGAATAAATCTTCCAACCATGATGCTGGGTGAAAGAAACACAACTTCATATGCCACAAATTGTACGATTCCATTTACATGAAATGCCAATAAGAAGAAAAACCTCGGACACAGAAAGCAGATTAATGACTGTCAGGAGAGGAGGTGGGAGGAAGGAAAAATGACTGCTAATGAATACAGGAATTATTTGGGGATTGATGAGAATCTTCTGGAGTTAGTTAAGGTTGATATGTGCATAAACTTGTGATTGTACTAAAAGCATTAGATGGTACATTTCGTAAAGGTGAGTCATATGGAGTGTAAATTATATCTCAAGTTTAAAAAGTTAGTAGCAATTATTGTAATTGGCCATTTGAAAATGCAACTTTGGAGCAGAGAAGTGCGTAAAGAGATTGTGTCAGGAAACTGAAGAAACAAAATGGCAAGAGTTAAAGCTTTATTTTTAACCAAACTAAGTCCCACAAAGAAACTTGTAAATCTTGTTTCACTAAGAGACTTCAAACTCTTACAAAAGAAACAAAGCTTGAAATCTGTTCTCTGGATACCTGGGCTGTGTCACAAAGCCAGATGACACTAAAACTTTTCCTAGAGAGGTACTAGTCCATGTTTCAGTCATGGAAGATCAACTGTTTTAAATTTTATTTTTTTCAATTTTCATCTACCAAAGATGCCTGTTTGTGCTGTGTGTACATGAGGCTCTATTGTACACTGAGGAGCATATGAGTTCTGGGATCATAGAACCTATTATTTCTGCAATGGTTATTTTTTGCACTAAGCATCAATTTCCCATTTAAAAATAATGCATGAGCAACACCACCACCAACAGGTGTTGGCGAGGATGCGGGGAAAAAGGAACCCTCTTATACTGTTGGTGGGAATGTAGACTAGTACAACCACTCTGGAAAAAAATTTGGAGGCTACTTAAAAAGCTAGACATTGATCTACTATTTGATCCAGCAATACCACTCTTGGGGATATACCCAAAAGACTGTGACAAAGGTTACAGGTGCAGGTCCAGAGGCACCTGCACGCCCATGTTTATTTCGGCACTATTCACAATAGCCAAGTTATGGAAACAGCCAAGATGCCCCACCACTGATGAATGGATTAAGAAAATGTGGTATCTATACACAATGGAATTTTATGCAGCTATGAAGAAGAACGAAATGTTATCATTCGCTGGTAAATGGATGGAATTGGAGAACATCATTCTGAGTGAGGTTAGCCTGGCCCAAAAGACCAAAAATCGTATGTTCTCCCTCATATGTGGACATTAGATCAAGGGCACACACAACAAGGGGATTAGACTATGAGCACATGATAAAAGCGAGAGCACACAAGGGAGGGGTGAGGATAGGTAAGACACCTAAAAAATTAGCTAGCATTTGTTGCCCTTAATGCAGAGAAACTAAAGCAGATACCTTAAAGCAACTGAGGCCAATAGGAAAAGGGGAACAGGTACTAGAGAAAAGGTTAGATCAAAAAGAATTAACCTAGAAGGTAACACCCATGCACAGGAAATCAATGTGAGTCAATGCCCTATATAGCTATCCTTATCTCAACCAGCAAAAACCCTCGTCCCTTCCTGTTATTGCTTATACTCTCTCTACAACAAAATTGGGCAAAATAGTTTCTGCTGGGTATTGGAGGGGGGGGAGAGGGGGGGCGGAGTGGGTGGTAAGGGAGGGGGTGGGGGCAGGGAGGAGAAATGACCCAAGCCTTGTATGCACATATGAATAATAAAAGAAAAAATAAATTAAAAAAAAATAATGCATGAGTTATGCACTCTCACTATCAAATGAGACAGTGTAGTACTGAGGAGTCATGGCTGCAAGTGACAGAAATCGAAGTCAAATTGAATCAAGTAAAAAAGTGAAGATTTTTTGTTTGACATAACTAAAATTCCAGAGATTAGTAAGCCTTGGGCAAGACTGGATGTAGGTGCTGAAATGGCAGCACGAGAGCTTACACTTGCTCTGTCTGTCCCTTGATTGCATTACTCCCTTGGTTTGTCCCACCCACAGGCAAGCTGTGCTTTGGTGGTAGTACCAATAGCTACTCCATGTCTAGCAGCCCCTGGGAGAAGGAAAGGAAGGACAGAAGAGAGTCCATTTTCTAGGTCTCAGAATTCCATGGGAAGAAATGCATCCCTTTGCTTAGCAAAGGTTTATCTGCTTAGAATTTACTAAGTATCTGCACTTGTGAACTAATTCTGTAGCTCAAGGGATAAAATATGGCACTTGTCTTGGCTCAAGCCATATGTCCATCTCTCTCAATGAAGTAGAAATAAGTGAGGGTAGTTCCCCATTGAAATTAGGGTAGACATAAACTAAAGAGGAGGGATAGATTACAAGTAGAGAAAAATGACAGATGTTTTCCATACCATTGTTTTTCCTTTTGATTATCATGTAAATTAAAAAAACCGCATTTACAAGAGAACTTGGTATATGTACACACACACACACATATAAATTAAATAACATTTCAAAATGGAAAACTAATTGTACACCAAAATTAGTGGTACATGCTTGTAATACCAGCACCCAGGAGGCTGAAGAAAGATCATGAGTTTGAGGCCAGCCTATCAACACAGCAAGATGGTATCTCAAAAAACAAAAACAAATAAAAGAAAACCAACTGAACTACATACAATAGACTCAGACATTTTCTATTCTATTCCATTCTATTCTGTTCAATTTTCTCTTACCTCATTAAAAATATAGCTTGTTATCTAGCGGTTTTATTTTATAGCTTATACACAGATTTTAACCAGTTTAAAAACACTTCTTTACAAGGAATATGTGCAAAAATGAAGCATAAATGATAAAGCACAATTTAAATGATAACAGCAATACATCTTAGTATTGATTAGTACAAGATCAAAGTCAAGAGATTTTTACAGAGTATTGAAAGAAGTAAGTACAACTGAGTGGAAACTAAATTTCTTGGTGCACCAGTGAGTACTCAAGGGTAGAAGGCTTGGATTAATCACAACATTGTTGGTAGCAGAGTGAAATTCAGTGTAGTTAAACAAGCAAGAATTTGTTTTCACCAACTATAGACCTACCCAGACAATCCAACAATTGCTATGATTTGGAGATTATTTCCAGACCAGAGCAGCTAGTGGTTTATTGGAGAGACATGTACCCACAAGACCAAACAATGAGGAATGGAGAAAACTCAGTCTCGAGAAAAGACCAAGGTCTGGAACACAATCTAACTTCCTGTGTCTAATGTTTTGATAATGGGTGTAACTCTTAGGCTTAAAGTTCACTTTTAGCTAAAATGGGCCCCAAATAACAGTGACTTAAGCAAAATGGAAGCTGATAATTCATTCCTCATGTAAAACTATGGAGGCATGCAGTTTACAGATTGTGTGGGATTCTTCTCCATGAAGCCTTTGGGGGCCTATGCTTCTTCCCATGTACAACCTTACTTGCCTTTGTTCAGAGTGATGACTGTAGTTTGATTAATCATAATTACACTGCAGATAGGAGATAATGGAAGCGGAAGGACAGAGACAATGGTTGTATTGGCCAATTTTAGAAAAAATTTCTCAGGAGTTTCCATATCCCTTTATATCTCCACAGTCAGAATATGTTCATAAGGCCAGATATAGCTGCAAGGGAGTCTGGGAAAAGTGTCCAGCTTAAAACTAGAGATTGCTTTACTCTGTGCATCAGTTAGCTTTTCTGTAAAACAAATCACTCCCAAACTGGTGGCTGCAACAACCACCATTTTATTTAGCACCCTGTTCCTTCAATTGCTCTAGCCCCTCAAGAGGGATTTCAGTTGGACTTGTTTATGTGTCATGGTTGGCTGGCAGGAGAGCTTTATACACTGTGTGGCAGTACCAAACAGGTCATTTGCTCTGTCACCTTCACAGTGGTTTTCCTCTTGCAGAAAGCTGCCTCAATGTTCCAGAATCTTACAACCTTTGCTTGAGACATTTTGCTCATGTCCCCTTGTCCAAAACAACAAACCGTGATTCAGAAGGTGAAGAAATATTCTCCACCTTTGGATGGGAAGGGAAGAATTTGTGGCTATATGTATGCTCTGTTACACAATAGAATAAGAGACTGAATGTTCCAGGAGAACCAACAGTGTCATATTTCAGCATGAGAAATATTTGAACATCTTTACTAATGTCTATTATTCCAGTCTGGTTATGACTAATGTCCTGCATTCCATCTTTACCTGGGCATGTCTCAAGACATCTAAAATTCAACACACTCAAAATATAACTTATAATCCATCTCTCACACAAAACATAACTGAACAAAACTTGCCTCCTACAGTCAATGACACATCATAACCCTTCTAGTCTTTTTCTCAATCCAAATAGCTGGAAGTCATCCTTGACAGTGCTCATGTTCTCATATTCAAGCTGCAACCAAGTTCTGTTGACTTCAGCTCCCAAGCATCTCTGGAATCTGCTCACATTTTCATCAACATGACCACCACCCTGGTCCCAGAGGCCTGGCATTCATTCTTGCCTCCTGCAGCCATTTTTCATAGTTGGAGTTAAAGTGATGAAAACATCAATTTCATCATGTCACTCTCCAGTATAAGAAACATCTTTCACTAGTGTCTTATGTTTGGGCTACAGATAAGTAATTACAATAGACTGCAAGTTTCTGCATGATCTGTTGACTACTATCCTGTCACTTGCTATATTCACTGCAGTGTCAAGCCTCAGAAGATGGCAGAATAGTGTAGTTTAAAAACAGGTCTTGACCAGTATCTTTAGGGCCACCAACCTTATCACTCTTTAAGGATTCAGCCTCCTTGTTATGGATTCACTATAGACTCTTTCTGATGAACAATTGAAAATGAATTTCTTAGCCTTTCAAAGATCCTCTTCCTCCACTTGACAAGGAAATAAGGGAGGCCCTCTTGAGGGTTATGACATTGTGGGACGGCATTTCAGGGGCTCTGTTTATAATTATCAGTACAGTCGTCCCTTGGTTATCTTGTTCCAAAGGGACCACTACTGAGGGAAAAAACACACATGCTAAAGATGCAGAGTTCAGTGCTGTACTGCAGATGCTTGACTCCTTTCCCCCACAACATCACCCAACTAAAGACACGCCAATGTTCAAAGAATCTAAAAATTTTGCTTTATTACTTAAATTAAGCACATTCACTTTTACTTCACTTTTGGGAATCATTTGCTTTTTCGGAGGAGCTCTTCACAAAATTAAGAGCAAGGAAATACTCAACTTATCACACAATGATTTAAACATAACTGACAATAGTGTGGGATTGACTGACAGTTTCTCTTCATCAACTGAGCTGGGTAATGCATGTGTAGGAATTGAAAATTTTTGTTTTTGAAATTTTTTGATTTCTTTAATAGTATCTTTTGACTGTGCTTGGTTAAAACCATTTGTAATAAATCTGCAAATAAGTGAGCTTACTATAGTGGCTGGTATTTAGTAAGCACTTAATTTCTATACAAAATTTAATTACAGCCACACAACAATGCCACAGAGGAGTAATCTTGTCAATCCCACTTTGCAGATAACAGAGCTAAAGATATTACTTATTGATTCAAAGACACTAGTAATATTAACGGGATCCAGAGTTCAAATACAGACTTGGAGGCTAACTTCAAGTGAAAATTCTTATGGGTATGCATTACTGCATCTCATGACTTCCATTATAGTACTAGGGAGTTGGTTCATATCAAGGGGACCAACTGTATGAGTCTGTGTTTAGATGGAGATATTGAAAGGCTCAGAATAGATCTACCCAGAGAAGCTGTGCTGAATGTTGAGTGACGGATGTACCTAAGACAGGAATATGGATGAAAGAACAAGGTAAAGTGCAACACTGGGTCAGAACTGGCTCAGAGCAGACTGGGGAGGGTCCAGATATGTAGGTTGGTGAAACAAAAGATTATTCCATTAGTAAAGAATTTTTCCTAGGCTGCTAGACTACTTTGGAGGTGATCTTTTATGGCTTGATTCCTGAGTATTTTCAAAATTAATTTTACGCAAGTGCAGGTGTCTTCTCTCAGTTCTGATCTAAAACACCTTGTTTGGGGCAGTTGTAAGGTCTCTGCAGTAGGACTTACCCGCAACTCTGTTCCTTTAGGAGTTGACTCTGTTTTATCAGGAATCCACAGACTCACCACAAGCCTGTCCCCCCACATACTCTAAGGATCAGGGGCAAGGGCAGTACTCCTGAGCCTATCTCTCTAAAAGTCTTTGGTTGTGTAGGATGCTTAGACAATGGGTTGGATTTGTAACTGAATGTACTACCCCAGTGGAAGAACCTGCACTAAAGACTCCAGCCCACTTAACAGCAAGTCTCACAGTGACTCCGGTGTTTAGCAACCATCAAAAAATCATAGACCTAAAGCAACATTAGATGTCAAAGTAAGGAACTAAAGGGAGTCTCAGCATCTGTACCAAAGATGCAGAAATTTCTTAAGGATAGCATAAGGGCATCACTGCTTAGAAAGTTAAATGCACAAAGATATGACAATGGAGAAGGTGTGCAGCCTCAAATTTTATAGAAATTTCTTGATTCTGCACTGTGCTGCACTTGCCAAAAGACAGATAGCAATTTAAGCTGCATAAGCAGGTATGCTACCTCTAAAGGGAGGAGCATGCAAGGCTTTTCCAGGACTGATGCAGTCTGAAAATGGGCATGAGATTGTTCTTTTGTTTTTAAGGGGAATGATCTACTGTCCCTGACTGTGGGAGAAGGAAAGAGGAAAAAATGGTGTTGATCAGACTGGAATACTAATATTCATTTTTATATAACTTTTTCATCTTTTAAGGTTAAACACATCTGATTATATGCATTGCCAAAAATCTAATCTATCTATCTATCATCTATCATTTATTATTCATCTGTTATCTATCTATGATTACATAGCAATAAAAACAATATCTAAAGTGAATTGTTTATCAAAACTATCTATGGAATTAGTCTAGGTGTCTATTAACTGAAAGAATAAAGAAAATGTGATATATATATATATACACATATGTGTGTGTGTATAGGAATATTATTCAGCCAGAAACAAGAGTGAAATTATATTATTTGTAGGAAAATGAGTGGTTTGTCTCCCCCTCATATGCAGAATCTAGACCTGAGAGAAAAGAATGACATGAATAAAATGGGGGAACTAGTAGTTGAAAGGAGGGTAAAAGGAGGGGTAGGGGAGGGTGAATATCATCATATATACATGAAGATAGAATAATGAAAACCATAAAATTGCTTTAGAAAGAAGGGGGTAGTTAAGAAGAAGCAATAGAGGGGGTAATTTTGATCAAAGTACGTTGCATACATATATGGATATGTCACAATGAAATTCATTTGTACAATCAGCATATGCTAATAGAAAAGAGAAAAAAACAAAACAAAATAAAAAACAAATAAAAAGTGAATTGTTGACACCTAAGGAACGTCTGCACTTGGCAGTCCATACAATTCTACTTAAAGCTCACAAAGGGTTCTGCTTGCAGGAAAGCCAAAATTGTACACTGGAAAAGATTTAGGCCTATCTTCTACTTGCCAAGCTGCTATTTTCCTTTGCCTAGCGGACCTGTGGAGCTACATAGGCCACTGTTTTCTTGCGTTTCTGACTAAGGTCTTTGTTCATCTTTCTACATGGTGTCTCATATCCTGCTGCTGATGTTTTCAGGACACTCAATCTTTCAATTGTCTTTCCCTGGCTCTTGCTGTGCTACAATTATTCTTCCTACTAATGGTTATGAGTTGTCACACAAAATGATTCAACAATTACTTCATTTTTATTTTTTGGCAGTACTGGGGTTTTGAACTCAGGGCCTCACACTTGCTAGGCAGGTGTTCTACCACTTGATCTACAGCCCCTGTTAGTTGCTTTTAAGTCCTTTATATAATACATAACTTTTTTTTTGGTTAGCATTTTTTCACTTTTCATTTCTTCATACACCCAAGGCAGCTGACTAAGTGGACAGAGCAAGAATTGAGAGACAAGTGGTACACCATGTGGGTACTTAGTTGCAAATATAATAAACCATCAACTTTGGCTAAGTAGGAAGAAAGTGAATGGATTGGGATGATATCAGGCAGGTTCCACATGAATGTGAAGACTAGCAAGTCCAGCTTGGGGAACAGGCAGAAACAATCAGCTCAGCAGGAATAACATGTTCATCAGCTCTGCTGACCAGACCTCCAACATAGCTGCATAAATAATGCCCTACCCTCTACATCCCAGGTAAGAGCCTCAGCTTGGTCAACTTTGTTTTCATATCCACTTTCCAGTTGCCAGCAGATAGTAAAAGGATATAGCCAGGTCCTTTGCCTCCTAAGGGATGGTTGAGTATCTTCCTGGTAATAGCCATACATGATGGGGTGATGCCCCCAAGTAGGAAGAGAGCTACAGAACAGGACTTCAGACAGACTTACTTCTTTGCATTGATTTTGGTCTTCACATGTCTCACAACCTGGACTTGTGACTATCAGGATTTGTCTTCAGATAGCATAGAAATCGAAATTGTTCTAGAGTCTGAGATAGCATGAAACCAATTACATAGGCCCAATTATGAGTGGGGAGTGGGATTGCAGTGTATTTTTAAGGTATTTTTTAGAAAATTGCTTTGTTCAATCCAAAAATGTTATTTTATTTGTCTTTTTGTATCAGTAGAATGGCTAGAAGTTGTGCCTTAGCTCATTTTCTGTCCTACTGGTACCATGAAGCACTGAAACAGCATAATGTTATGTTCACCTCATTTCCCAAGTCTAAATATCATATATTGTATTTGTGATCCACCTAACAGTTGTACATCCCTAGAGAAGGTTTCTCTTAATTTATTATGATTGCTATTAAGTCTATTTTATTAAATATACTTATTGCAGGCCCCTTTAATCCTTTGTAAATATGTGAGTGTAGAATAACCAATTAATGTGTAACTTGCTGAATAAGTAACATACAAAAATAAATACATAAAAAGCTAAATATACTTAAAAATTCAAGTTCTGACCCTTACAAAATGGATCTGACCTTAATTAAACAAAGTCATATCCATTTTCCAACAATAGTTGACCAGGTGTAAACAATCATTCTTGCTCATTCTGGGCCTCCACTTGTTCTTTGATTCAAGCAAATGGTATTACTTCCACCAATTTGTCCCAATGCACAGGTTTTGCCATGATGATATATAACTTTTGAGATTAGAGAATACAATTTCCTATTCTGTATAGTCATGTTCTGTGGTAAGGTAGAATGGCCCTCAAAGATCTAAACTTTTATTATTGGGGTCTGTGAATATTTTATTTCATAAGGCAAAGGAGACTTTGCAGATCATAAAATAGTGAGATTAGCCAGCAATATCTGGATGGGTTCAAACTCAGAATGTGATTCCTTAAAAGTAGAGAACTTTCTCCCACTGCAGAATGAGACATCAGGAAGATTCCAAGTGAGAAGACCCTTGGCTGTCTTGGAGATGGAAGGGTAAAAACCTTTTTTTACTCCCTAGTCTGTCTAGTAGTGGTGAAGGAGGAAATGGGGATCTTTCTTATAACTGCAGGAATCTGGAGTCTGCCAACATTATGGATTAGCCTAGAAGCTGATTTTTCAGAACCTCTTTCTTTGAGTTCACCTAGAGGACATATCAATTTTAGCCTGTGAGACCCACAGCAGAGAAACTAGGTGAGTCCACGTGGACTTCTGACCTACAGCACTGTGAGATAATAAATGTGTTGTCTTAAGGTACTAAATTCATGCTAATTTATTATGGAAACAGTAGGAAATTAATGTAAATCCTTCCTTTTTTTGACAGGGCTGAAAAAAACCCATAGAACTTCAAGGAATAGGAGAAAGTCCTATGCACAACCCTATAGTTAACACCAAGCTGAAATGACTTTTCAGGGACTCTTTGTGTAGGGTTCATGACATGAAGCAAGCAAATACAGCCTAAGGAGGATCCTCAGCCAGATAGAACCTCCTTATTTCGAACACCATCATCCAATTGACCATGTCAAGTTTATAACAGTTCACCAGGAAGGTAGCAAATGTCCATTAGATGCTGGATAACTTTCAAACGTACTGTGGAGATAGGGGTGGAAGTCAGGCCTTGGAAAACTGAAGAAGGTATAATCCTCTCATGGATGAAAAAATGTCTGTATAAACAGCAATACCCCCAGCCACCATTCTGAAGATATGTCTCAGAGAAAAGGGAAAGGATAGAGCCAGTCTAACTCTAGAGAGAAGACCACACCTGTTTCTCATCTTGGCTGACTACCAGATAACACAATCAGGAATTCTCTCAAAAACTGAAATAGACAAGTTTAAAGGGAGACTACATTAAAAAGATGAAAGCTTGAATAGTAATAGTGGCCAGCGATGGGTGCTAAGAAGGTCAAGACATTTTCTCAGCAGAACCTCAGTGAGTTACATGAGGTTTTTACATGGCATTAAGGCAGTTCCTGTATTCAAGTAAGGACTTCCTATCTTAAAAGCAGTAACCTAGAGCATCACCTTTATGAAGCACCTGGATTAAAAGTACTTAGAAGTTAGAAATTTACTCTTTACAAAGAATCAAATGGATTTCCCTTTCTTTAAAAAAAGTAAAGATAATCTATGGACTACACAGTAGTCATTTCCATTAAATAGTCAACTCAGAAAAAAAAAGAAGGAAAGAAAAAGCTTTGAAAACTTTACTTGCAGGATCTTTTTTCTTTCTTTGATGTATTTGAAGTGAGGAGAATACATTAGTGCCTTTTAGTTTGGCAGACAACTCTCTCAAATGTACGTAAATGGAAAAGGACTGACTAGAGCATTGACTTCATTTTCAGAATTCTAATGTCCACACTGTTTCCAGAAAAGGCCAAAAAAAAAAAAGTAGAAACAGTGTCAGAGATTTAGACAATACTTTCACTTTTTTGGGACTAGTCTATTTCAATTAATTGAATGCTGTCACATAGAACATTTTCTTAGGAACAACAGAGATGATCAGTTCTTGGACATTTTCTGAGGAACAACAGAGGTTATCAGTTCTTGGATCACATAACCCATGGCCAAGATGGTGGCCATGCAGTCACCTGGTGGCCATGCTGGAAAAGTGCCAAAAGAGTTAGCTTGACTCTACAACAAAGACTATACCATCTTCAAGGTCTGTCCTCATCTTGACAGACCACTAGATCTCCATGCTCTTTTTGTACAGAAATAACTTTTGCTGGAACATGAATTCCTACTGGAGATGAGATTTCTCAGCCTCTTTGATGGTGAAATGTACCAGTGGATATAAATCAGAGTGAGGTGTGCCACTTTTAGGTTTTGATCTTAAACCAAGGAGATAGGTTCCTTTCTTTTCTCTCTCCACTCCCCTTACGTTAAGATATGGAGCTTGTTTATAGAAGTGACTCAGTTCCTGCCGTATAGATGATAATGATATCCTAGGGAAGAGTGGTGCAGCAAGATGGAAAAGGATCTGAGGCCACAAATGACTTTTGAAGAGGAGAGCTCTCTCACCATCTAAACTTTTCACCTCCAAAGTTATGTGAAATACAAACTTTTGTGTTGTTCAAGTCACTGTAATTTAGCATCTCCTTGTTTGCCTTTCTCAGCCATTTCTCCCCTAGCGCCTAGAGCCCTTGTGTTACCTCAGTGACTTCCACTGTAATGTCTTTGTCTACCTCTGTGTTTTTTTGTCATGTTATTAATTTAAAAAACGATTTCACTGGTATTATGTTTCAGGCATCATGTTCTGCTCTGGGAATAGTCATGCCAAGGATGCTGGACTTTCATGTGTTCCATGAGCCATTCTTTTAGGGTTGGTCAGTCCTAACCTTTCACACTGGTTAATCTGTCAATTTTCTGCTCATAAGTGACTGCACCTGCTGAGAAAATGGTGATTTCTAACATTGGCCTTCTAGACAATGTCTTCATCTATATTCAGGAAAACATGGCAGGACAGGTGGAGAAACACTTGGGTCCCAAGGAACCCTCCTGGCAACTCTGCAAATAATATACCCAAAGTTATTGATTTTGATTTCTGCATGATTGGAATGATTTTTAACCTCTCCTCCACTCTTTGGGGTTCAGAAAGGGTATGTAAGCTTTGAATAACCTTAAGCTTTTAGAGTTAGTTTTCATCTTTTTTGACTAATTGTATGCAAGATTTGCTTTTTAAAAAAATAGCTGAGATTTTACTTAACAATAACTTTTAAAAAGAAAGGAATAATTGAAGTTAATGAAAATGAATCCAGGGGTTGTGGCACAGTCCTGTAATCACAGCACTTGGAAGGCTTAAGGCAGGAGTACTATGAGTTTGAGGCCACCTTGGTTTACATAACCTGATGTGTCTCAAAAAAAAAAAGTTAATGTAAGTGAATGTTTCTTTTAGTCTTCTCAGGCCTTGAAAAGTTCAGAAATAAAATGTGATGCTTAAAATAAGCACTGGTCCTTAAGTTAGGTGATGTCTAACTTTTAATAAAGCTGTTCCATGATTTTAAAAGAGTCTTATATGGCAGGATGTATAAAAAATATCTATTTGCAATAAAATGTGTTTCTTAATGCTAGTCATGAAAATTGCTCCTTTTAGAATTCCTGACATTAACAAAATTAAGTCTTAGGAAGAGGGGTGGTTTCTACCATTCAACAGCATTCACATGGAGTTTCTTTTACAGGAAGCTTTTGCTGTTTTCAAATTTCATCATATTTATAAAAACTCAACTTATTGATGACTCCTGGGAACATATATGGAGACAGACTGTGCTGTTCCTTCACGACAGTCTCCTGGAATCGAGGGTGAAGAATCTTTCTTCTATAAATAACTTCTTAACACCTTGCAGGCTAACACACCCACACACAATTTTATAGACAGGCAGTTTGTTCACACAAAATTCTGCAGGGAAAAAGAAGGTTTTCCTCCCAAGCTAGTATAAACAGTGACAAACCAGGAGAAGATCTAGACAGACATTATTACACTGCCTGTTTACCCAGTGGGATGAGAATTCACTTATTTATTAGAAGTCTGTGCATATTAATTTAAAATTTACTCTGAGGAATATATACTTAATATATGTAAATCACTTGATCGATCAACCTATATCTGGGCTTTAGTAAATGCTAGGTACTGTACTAGACAAAGGGCCTTAAGAAGTGAGCTAGTATACCTCTGTACTACAACAATTAAGATTTTATTTTCTTATAAATCATTTGTAGGGTTCAAAATGTAACAACAGCAATTAAAAGAAATTGACCAGGAGTATGGGATCATTGATGTGTAGAACATGGTTTCAAGATAACTTGGGGTGTACATTTTCATCTTAATTACTGGAGATACCCATACCTTGTATCTTCATTCTTCAGCCAACTTATTTTGTTTCTTCCCTACTTCATTTCTCATGCCCTCATTGCTCTCCCTTCATACTGAAGTAATAATCCCATGCTGGAAGGGTCAGTAGTTCTGACCAACTATGAGATACTGGATTTTAATTCTATGTTCTTCATGGATGTATGTTGCTATGGTTTGGATAAGTGTCCCCCAAAGAGCTATGTGGTAAAGGCCTGGTCACCAGTCTGTGACACTATTGGGAGGTGGTGGAACCTTTAGGAAGTAGGGCCCAATGAGAGGAACTTAGGTCATTGGGGAAGTGCCATTGAAGAGGATATTGGGAGTTCTACCTCTCTCTCTATTTCCCATTTACCATGAGGTAACAAGGTCCGTCTGCTTCACACTCCTCTCATGATGTACCACAGAACGAAAGCAACAGGGTCAAGTGACTATGGACAGAAACCTTTGAAACTGGGAACCAAAATTAATCTTTTCTTTTTTTTAAGCTGACTATCCCAGTTATTTTGTCACATGGATGGGAAGTTGACTAACACTTGCTTTGGTACCATATTGGGACATTTGGCTAGTTATCTGAGATTGAAGGTTTAGGGAGTCTTATAGGATGTGAATTGATTGGGACAGTCTGTTAGGCCTGGTCAGGTATATAGGGGCTCTTTGTAGATAACAGCAACCCCAACCTGTTCTGGTATCTGTAGTCACATTTATTTATCCAGAGAAGTGAAGGAAAGAGAGCGTGCAGCCAATCACTTCATAAAAATGCCTGAGTATATCAAAGGCAGAAGAGGAAAAAAAAATCGCTGTACAAAGCTAACATATGCAGCACGTGAGCAGGAAACCACAGGTCTCAAGAGTATGAGCCCTATCCCCTGCCCGAAAAGCCAAACACATAGTCAATTCTGTATCTGGTGCTGCAATCTTCTACTCATGTAAGGGTTTTAACCCAATCTTCACTATGATTTCAAAGCAACCTACTCAGAGAATGAGGATGCGTCTCATATTGAATCTGTATAAAGCTGCCAAAATAAAACTACTATCAAATGAGTTATTATATTGGGGATTATAACATGTCAGTAGGTGAGTTTTACAGATGGAACTTTTGGCAAACAGCTGGTAACATAGAGAAAGAAGGGCTGCTTCAGGTATCCTCTGTGAGATTTATCTTTGCACTGAGCAGGAGAAGAGGGCGTTTTTAACAATTGTTACTTGTTTTTAAGATGAAATTGCCCTTAAAATAGAGAGAAAGATGGACCATGTTTAATGTGAATCCCCTTCCAACACATTGGTTTTATGTTGCTTTTTCACTTTTCCTCATCACACATGGCAGGGATTGCTACTTGTCCAATATCTGCTCTTCCTCTGACCCTTGGTAATGGGCACCCAGAACCTGGCCTAAAGCTTCATGTCCCAGCCCCTCTGGAGGCTGGATATTCCATACACTGGGATTTGGGCCACTAGGATATAAGGATAATGACATAAGGCACTTTGGAAATTCCCTTTAAAAAGTGGGCTGTGACCTTCTCTTTCTTTTTTCTCCTTCCTGAATTTAGAAAATGAAATGAGTGTTGGCTAGTGCGCCATCTTGATATAAGCCTTACCCTAGATGTGGACAGTCAGCAAAATGGAAGGAGTCCCTCATGACTTTGTAGAATGTCCTTAATGGAAAGTAGAATACTGGGTGTGTGTGAGACAATAAAATTTTGGGCTTTGAGCCACTATTAACTTTTTTTTTTGTACCATGCAACAATACTTATTTTTTTGGGGGGGATGGGAGCAATAAGAGGTTTGAACTCAGAGCCTACCTCTTACTAATATCTTCACTGATAAAATCAAGTTCCTGTATTTAAAATACAGTGAAATCTTTGGACTAGAGCCCAAATGTTTTGATTTAGGTAGGTTCTCTACCACTTGAGTCAGCCCTTCATGACTTTAGTTAGTTCTTAGATAGGGTCTTATATTTTTTGCCTCAGGCTGGCCTCAGAATGAGATCCTCTTGCTTATGCCTCCTGCATAGCTGACATGACAGACATGTACCACCATGCCCCATTTATTGATTGAAATGGGGGACCTCACTAACTTTTTGCCCATGTTGGCCTCCAACCCCAATCCTCTCAATCTCTACCTCCCAACTATCTGGGATATAGGTGTGCATCACAACATCCTGCCCCAACAAAACTTAATTATAACTAGTTTCAGGTACATTCCTGTCCAGACCTCCCATTCAGATATGTGTGTCCATGCCATTTATCATATTTGGCTTATGGTGTATAATCCAGTATCCTAAGAGTTTGTTCAAAATGTATTCATCCTCCACATTCTTACTAATGGATTCACTGACAAAATCATGTCCCTATATTTAAAATACAGTGAAATCTTTGGACTGAAACTTAAACTTTGATGATCTAGCTAGCCTACAAAGCCAAATTGGAAGTGACTAGACAGGTCTGACTGTTCATCACCACACAAAGAACCCACCTAGCATCTGTATAAATTATTAAAAATCAAACTTGGAAACTTTTTGCTTACCTAAGCATTAAAGTTATATTTTAGCAAATTTGAAATGTATAAATCAAAAAGGAAGCACTGACTTTATAGAATAATGAAGAAATTAGCCCCTGTTATTATATTTGGAATTTTTCCAGTTATATTTAGTTTTATATTTTATGCATGTCACATGATAAGTCACATACAGACTCAAGTTATGAATGGTACATGCTCAGTTAATATTTCAAGCAATTCTTGCATGGAAACAATATTTTAGATGGGGATGACATCCCTTGCCTACTACCAACTACATACCCTAAAAACTGGGTGGCAGAAAGGAAGAAGAGAACATTCACCTTTATTGGGCACAGGCCGTTCGTGGGCTTAATTGTGAACTTGCCTGGTGTATTTGAAGAGCAGTCAATTGGGAAACCTTTCCTTTTGGATCACTGCTGTCATGACTCAAGTCCTCTGCCTTCTCCAACTGTATCCACATGGTTATCCCAAGCCTCTGCTCCATGCACTTATTTAATTCTCATTAATATCAGAATTTTTATTAGCTACAAAACAGTGATAGCTGTGTCCTCAATTTTTCTTTTCCAAGAACCACAATCTGCCTTTCCCTCCCTCCCTTCTTTCCTTTCTTCTTTTCCTCTTCCTTTCCTTCTTTCCTTCTTTCCTCCCTCTCCTCCTCCTCTCCTCTTCCTCCCCCTTCTTTTGATACCATCTGCCTCTCAAGTGCTGGGATTACATGTATACACCCTATGCCTCGCTACCAGTTTGTGTATTTCCATTTACCTTCTTGTGCCTTTACCCAAAATCTCTGAGCTTGCCTACAGGTTTCAGGAGAATGGTAAGACACGAGGAAGGCAGAGACATCCTGGTTGAGTCCATTCTGCATCAGCTGATTCCCAGGCAAACACAGATGTGTGAAAAATGATAAATGGTGCTATTTAAAGCCACTAAATTCTATGTTGGTGTGGAATGGAGCAATGGTTAGCAGATGCAGTATGTTTTTTTCGAGAGTTTTATTTATTTTTAGCTGACAAATAAAAATTGTATACATTTAGGGTGTTTAGCAAGATGTTTACATAAATGCTTGTATACATATCTATATATGTGGAATGGCTAAGTAAAACTAATTAATGTATCTGTTGCCTCAGATAGTTATCATCTCTTGGATGGCAAGAATACCTCAAATCTACTTTCTTAGAAATTTTCAAGTACATGATACATTGCAATTAACTCTAATTACCACAGTATACAACAGATCCCACGGACTTATTCCTTCTAACTAAAATTTTGTGCCCTTTTATCAACATCTTGCCAGTCTGTGTGTCCCTAAGCCCCTGGTAATCATCATTCTACTTTCTATTCTGAATTCCAGCAGTTCTTTCTTTCCTTTAAAAAATATGCAATATGTTTGAAATCTCATTTTGAGAACTCCTGGACAATTCTAACTTGAGACGCTTTTTCTAGATCTTTTATTTGCTTTGATTTGGTGTAACTGAATCCTTCTCATTTAATTTAAGACCTATTGATCTTTCCCTCCAAGCCACAAAACAATATACTCCTATCTATTTTTCTTTTCTTCTAGTCGGTATGGGGGCAACTCTTGAAGGAAGCTCTGGGTTTTGCTTTCTCAATTGAATTTTTTTTGTTGCTGCTGCCTGGTTACAAGTTCAGTCTACCTAGCTGAGATATACCTTAGGAGACAGTCTTAGACCCAATATGTTGTGGAGGCTTGAAGGATGCTGGTCCCCAGTGGTACCCCTGGTATTCTGAGGTCATATGTTGTATGGAGGGGTTTCTACTCTTAATGTTGATATATATATATATATATATATATATATATATATATATACACACACACATAACTGACACATGGTGCTTGTATATATTAATGAGGTACTGTGATTTTTTTTCAATACTTGCATATGATGTGTAATGATTGGCTAGATTAGGGTAATTGATATATCCATCATCTTAGACATTTATCATGTGTTTGTGTTGGGAATACTCTAAATTCTCTTTACTACTTATGGTTAACATTTTAA
Source organism: Castor canadensis (assembly GCF_047511655.1). Taxonomy (NCBI): domain Eukaryota; kingdom Metazoa; phylum Chordata; class Mammalia; order Rodentia; family Castoridae; genus Castor; species Castor canadensis. The sequence continues at coordinate 33,138,084 of NC_133404.1, read as the reverse complement.
ATACTTGAGGGCAACCACAGCTATCCATTAGAAGTTACTCTTCCTATCCAACTTCACTTCTGTCTCTTTGACCGTCCTCTCTCCATCTCCCCTTCCCTAATACTTTCCAGGCTCTGGTAACTACTAATCTACTCTCTGTTTCCACTGGAAAGGTGCCTTGATAAGCAGGGAGCTTCTTTCTTTGGCTACCGTGATAGGAGGTATATGGGATAAGATAGTATCACTTCTTGTTTTGTGCCTGCTGGTGGAATTGTGTGAACATTACTATTTTGCTTATGTTGCTTATTTGGTGAAAGGTTGAGAGATCTTTTATAATTAGGCCTAACTCTTCCAACACCTCTTGGAGGAAGTCTCTGACCATAGTCAAACTGAGACACATCTGCTCTCTCGGCAGGCTGGCTGGAGGGGTAGAGCTGCTTATTGTCCTTCTTTCTGGCAGAGCTGGCAGTGTTATTTCCATCATCCTCCCATCAAGCCCTGTCACGTTACTCCTGAGTGAGACACACTTATCACACATATTAGGTACTTGGGACTTGGTGAGCACAAATTCCACTCAATTTAACTGTGCTACTCTGGAATACGATTTCTCCTGACCTAGAGTAAAAGTGTATTCATGAATCTGTTGATTTGAATCTATCATAGGAACAATATAAGTCAAATTCCTCACATTATTTCAAGACTCTAATGAATTATATTACCACTTCTATGGTAAAGAGTGTAAGAAATATGTCTGAAGACAAACTATGAGATTTTGTTTTCATACTGAATTGTGATTTTTTTGTCACTATTGTAGTAAAATGTAGTATGTGTGTGCATAACACACACACATACACACATAGATATGCACACATACAACCATCTCCTGTTATCTGCAAGAAACAGGTTCCAGGACCTCCTCCCTCCCAAGGATACAAAAATCCATGGCTGCTTAAGTCTCATATAGAATGGTACAGTGTTTGCAATAGCCTATGTACATCCTCCCACATATTTTGAATAATCTGTAGATAACTCGTAACACCTGACATAATGTAAATGTTATAAAAAGAGTCATTAAACTGAATTATTAAGGAAATAATGACAGCACAGGTGCAATTTTCTTCAATATTGTCTGTCCATAGTTGATTGAAACTGTACATGGGGAAGGCAGATACAGAACACTGATTGTATACATATATGTGGCAGCCATCATGCAAATAGGAAAAAATTATATTCTATTCTGTTCTAAATTCCGTCATAGCAGTTAATGTAAATCATCTTCTATTGCTAGATAACAAGTTATCTCCAGAATTTAGGGACTTAGTGTGATTTAAAATTATTTGTCAAGATTTTGTGAATTGACCAGGTTCTTTCTGTGGTGCCACCTAGGCTGTGAGATGGTTGAAAGATTCTAAGTGGGTCCCTTCCCTGGCTGGTGCCAGCTGGGAATTTTTCTATGGATTGTTGACAGGGACCTGATTTCTTCTCTAGGCACATGAACAGGTTTCTTGGACTTCCTTACAGCATGGCAGTCCATGGGTAGGCTAGTCAGACTTCTTTCATGGAACCTGGTTTCTAAGAGTTGAAAGCTGAGGCTTCTAGCACTTTTCAAGCATTCAGCTTCATTTCTGCCATATTTTATCAGTTAAAGTAGTTGCAGGGCCAGCCCAGTTTTAAAAGGCATCAGGATCAGCAGATGGGGTCTTGTTGGGAGACATTGAAACAAATATATACATATTTCTACATTCATATCTTTATCTATCTGCTTGTCTCTCTTGCTGTATATCTGTCTATCCATCCTTCCATCATCTATCCATGTATCTATGTATCTATCATCTATCTCCATATACTTCGCATACTTAAATGTGGTCTTTATTTGCAAAACCAACCTACTTAATATTCTCAACATTTGATGCTTGATTCTCTTATTTGAAAATCCAGGTTTGAAGTATCCACAGATCCTGACATTTCAGAGGAAGAGAAGAAAGAGATCATCTGGTTAAACTTTCTGTTTTTCAGATAAGACAACAAACTCACTACTCAGTACTATCTCCATTAGACCAGTGTCATTTACCCTGTTTTTGTGACAATAGTAAGCAACGGTTTGGCATTGATCTAGCTGTTCTGATATCATGGAAGCGGACAGTCTGTGATTGTAATACCCCAGGAAGTAATACATTCACGATGTGATCATTTCCTTGAGATTTTGCTAATGATCTTGCATCTAAACTGGAGTTACTATAAATGAAAACTCTGATGCTAGAGGCAAATAATTAGGACAAACTTGATGTCTATGGGCATTTCCTGGGAGAATGGAAGGCAGAGTATATTGAGTCCTCAACTATTAGCGGACAGATAATTTTCTGCTGAGATCATGAATTTACTATAAATAAGAAAAAGTTACATGCTGTAAAATTCCCAATGAACCTTAATTCATTTACAAATTTTGGTTTCATTTACAAGATTGAAGGTGAATATAAATGTTGTCTTATTGGTAAGTTGATCTTTACGCAGTTAATTTGTATTAGTCTATTTAGACTTGTTCACTGCTCAGTGATCTTCAGTGTGCTTGATAGTTTACAGAGATATAGAAAAAAAGCTCTCTATGTCCAATAGCTGTAGATTGGTTAGATTAATTGTGGCACATCCACACCTTTTGCCTTATAGCTATTATAGCATGACATAGGAGCATATTTAATACAAGAACGAAGTGCTCAGAATGAGTAGCTAAATGAAGAAAAGAGTGTCCAGGATGGAAGGACATGTATCAGTGCATACTCTGCTCCAATGCTTGGAAAAACAATCTTGTTGCATGGCAAAAAAGTAAAGAAAAGAAATGTAAAAATAGTTGTTAATAGAATTATAGTGTTGGAGTAATTTTTTCCTGCATTTTTCTACAACCAACAACTGTTATTTGTTATAAATATGAAAAGGAAATTTAAAAAGTTGTTTAAAACTATAAATGCTATTTATCACTCTATCCACATTTGTCTACATCTTTTCTGTTTCATTGTTTATTGATTATTTTCCAACTGTTTATTTTTTTTCCCTGTATTTTTAAGTGTTCCTAGCAGGCAGAAAAAGTCAGTTTAGAATTTTAAGCTTCTAAAGAATTATTTTTATAATCCATACAATTTCTAGCAAAATGCTTTTCATTAAATGTATCCTGGAAGACAAAAAACCCACATATCTGCATGCATTAGCGATTGTCTGCTGTGAGGTTATAGGCATGTCCAGAGATCCTGGTCCTAACCCTTGCCTATTGCATCCATATCATCACAGCATAAGGCCATTTGATCCCAAGCCATCTTTGATCAATGTTTAATGATCAGAATTTATGCAGCAATCAAAGACATCATGAAACAGCAGATATTTATAGCTTATGGCCAATTGAGGATCTGCAAAACAGCTTTTTCCACGGTGTGATACAGTTCAATTGGTGCCATTGGCATTCCACAGCACACAGAAACATATCAAAGAAATTTGTTATGCTTTGAGCATGAAAGAGAAGTAAAACACAGATAATTTGAGAAACTAGAAAACTTATCAGGGATGGGATCCACGGCTGCCTGTCAGTTGGCAGACACAGTGCCACTGAATGCTTGGCTGAACAGTGCATGCATGCAAATGTGGGCTGTGCACAGCCACAGTGGGTTTTTCTCCAACTGGAGGACGTTGCTATTCAAGGGGCTGATGAATGAAACCAGGATTGCATCAACTGCAATGGAAAGGCGGGCAGGAGCAGGAGACAGCTGCGCGGGTGACTGCTTTACAAGTAGGAGCTGTCAATCAGAAGGTATGAAAGGCCCAAATCCAGGGAAACCAGGATCCCACCCCCTTGATACCAATCCTAATAGAGTGCCAGTCATCGATGCAAATATGGAGCCGAGTAGCATGATGACAGTTCCCTGCCTTTCCTGCGGAATTAACTCAGCAAAAATTGTCCCTTGTTCTCATTTACAGACAGTGGCCACATCGTGTCTCAGAACGTCTTATATAACTGAGGTTGTTGCCAGGCTATCTTGGAGCGGTATAGGCCTTTTTGGGACATTTTTGCAGGTGTGGGAGCATTAATGGTTCTGGATTATTCATTCCCATCAGCCACCATACTCAGTGGGTCCCTGGGAAGAAGTTGAAACTTTGGGGACATAGAAGCCTGTTTTTTAAGGGAACAGATAGCACAGGCATTAAGAGCTTGGTGTCTCAAGCCAGACTGTTTGAATTCAAACTGTTTGAATTGGTCACTTAGAGTCTTTGTAAACTGGTTTTTCTCATCTGTAAAGTGGGTTGATGATCAGTTAGAAGCACTGAACTGTAGAGTAGGACTGCCCAACAGAGATATTATGTCAGTTGCCTAGGATACTTATTTTTGAACATACATTTAAAAAATAAACAGAAAAGGTAGTTCTAAAATATTTCATTCAGCACAACTTGTCCAGAATATTACTATTTAAACATGTAATCAATGTCAAGACATTAATAAGATTTTTTTTTTCAACCAAGTCTTCGAAATTCAGAGAGCATTTTGCACTTAATAGCACAGTGTCCACAATTGAAGTTCACCCCAGGATAAGAGCATCATATACCAACCCTCAAAGCCCTGGATCACAAAAAGCATAATACCTTGAATTTTTTGAAAAAAAAAAAAAAGGTTTGCAAATTTAACTGATCAAATCGTTGAGGGCCAGGGTTAAGAGGATGTTTTTCGTTTGTCAGAAAAGCCAATATTCTCTCAAAATAAAAGAAAAGCCCATAAAAAGGCATTCTAATATTTATACTTCCTAAAGTTCTACCCATCTCAATCAACCCTATCTGTGTGAGATAATAGGCCAATTATTTTTAGAGCTCTTTAAAGTAATTTAGTCGGCAAATAGGCATGTTGATTTATAACTGGGTTATACAAAAAAGTTGGCTTTAGGCACAATTATTAGTCAATGTGGAATGTTAAAATTTCAGATGCCCAAGCAGAAAAATCAGAATGAACCACTTCCTGCTTCACAATGACTCTTGCAGTCATCAACATTAGTAGCACTAATAACATTAAAAAAATAAATACAGTTATTCTAGAACATTAGCAATGGAAATCTTGCCATCCACGAAAATTCTGAGACCCAGTTATTTTGCACAGTGGGATGTAGAGATTACAGAGAAAAATAATTGAAATATTAATTACATATTTGGTAGAGCATTGTCTGACAGTATATTGCTACTACTCTTGCTATGTCGTAGAATATTGCATTATGTATATTTTTACTTTATAGAGCCTTTGGGAGAAGTGAAATCTTTTGCTTTTTTCCTATTTCCTCTATGAAACATCTTAAGTTGTCTGAGACATCAGTGCATGACATATTAGATGGAGCAACTATGGGATTTGGCCACAATAAAATATGTGATCCTGGTTTTGCTGTTGGTCTAGAGTCATTAGGCTGAAATGTTGAGCATGTAGCATGTGTCCTTGAGTCAAACGGATGCCTAGACTGAAAAATATGTGGGACAACCATTTGAGCCTACACTTAGTTAAGTTAATCATTGATGAACAATAAATAACATAAAGGTAGAAAGTACTGTAGACTCAGGTGGCACAGGTCTTTCTGATATTCACATATTTCTGCCATCACAACTTGCTCTGTGTTGGAAGCTGCTATGACCAAATAGAAGGTCATAGTTGACAATGTTACAGAAAATATGGTTGGGTTCGATAAATATAGGCAGATGGTTAGTTCCTCAGTTCTCATCTAAGAAAAAGTAAAGCAGGCTATTGTTATAACTGAAAAATTAGACACCAGAGAGCCTGGAAGCAGACTGGAAAAGCCTATCCCATTGCTGTTGCCACCATCCCCTCTCCTGGGAGGAGCAAAGGAAGGTGGGGCTTTGTTTTGTTTGCTGCGTATTTCCAGAATCTTTACAAACTTTTGTCGTATAGATAGCTCCCAATAAATATCCTTCAGATGAATGAATACACGAATAAATGTGACAGTCCTTGAAAAAAGTATCATAGTCATAGAGGGGAAGGCACTCGGGTTTTGGATTAGAGATAATACGTTTAAACCTGATTCTCTTGCTTTCTAATGGTCCAGCCATTAGACCTTCGACCTCAGCTTTCTTATCTATAAAATGGGATTTTATCCATCTTATATAATTGGAAGAGCTCTTTCAAAATTTCACTATCTGTGGCTAATAAAGCAGCTGATTTAATTAATTTACAGTTGGTAAATTTAGGAAGCTGTAGGGGAATTAAATGCAAGCCCTTGGCACAAGGTATTTCTCAAACATTAGTTTTAATTCCCAGGTGTTATACTTTATTTCGTTTATATGATTTTTACATTTTCTAAGTTGCATTTAGTCAAATAAACGTTGCATTTCCATCAATAAAGCCGAGAAATATATTTTCAAACAAATAACTGGGGAAAATTCATGTATCTAAGAATTTCTCAGGATACCATTAGCAACACTTGATCCTTCAAAAATATTTTCTGTATTTTTAGCCATCTTTTAAGTATCATTCATTTTTCTGTTTACCATTAAATCCATACCTCCAACTTACAGCTTTTTCCTACTTGACTATTGTGGAAGTTAATAAAAATTTGAAAAGTAACAGGAAAGGAGTTGAAGTTCAAAGTAAATTTCATTCATGTTTACGTCAGATGTAATGCTATAGAATAGATGTTTTTAAAAATATTTGGGGTAACATTTTGGTTTAAATTTTAGGTTCTTTTTATTGTCATCTTCATTTCAGGTACTTGGAAATTTTCAACAAATCCTGAAATAATGTCACCTAATTTCTAAAGATATTGCACATTCTATAAACAACCTGTTTAATTCAACAGTTTAGACAAATAGTCATTTACTGGAAAAAAGAGCCCATGTAAATCAAATCTTGGACTTGACTGGTCTGTTCAATGAGTGCCTTTCTATTATGGCTGTCTTACAAATAGAGATTCATGTGGAGGAAGGGCTACCCTCATTCAGTTCCAGCCTCAGTTAAGGTGGCCAGAGGCACTGACCTGAGTCTGTTTGTCTGAAATCCCTGAGTCGAAAGCCAGGGAATTAGGAAAGCAGGTTCTGATTAACCTATATAGTGAGTCCAATGTAAATGCTATTAAAAACTCATTGAATGGTATAGGAACTGATTACTTACCCAGGGAGTTCTAAGTAAATCGAAGCAAATTGCCTGAGATTTAATTTAACAAACATTTACTAAGCATCTGCTCGGCTCACATCCCTGGATTTGATGCTGTGGGAGATACAAAGATGACACAGATGTAGGCTGCCCTCCACGAGTTCACTCTCTGCTTCTGTCTGACCACATCAGGACAAGCACGCATCTGCAGTTGTTGCTTGAGAGCATTCTACCCACTGATCAGATGTGGAGCAAACTGTTAGGACTTTGTGGCACATTGCCAGATACCCACTGACCTGCTTAGACATCTCCAGCAAATGTGGTAGAATATTTTATATTTTGGAGAGCGCCTATGGGAATAGAAAGTGTTCTCCAATTCTGACTAGACATACCAGAGGAAATGGAAGACATGGACATTAAGAAATACTAACTCTTCAATAGACAGATACTAGCAAACAAGATGTTCCAGGCAAGAGAGGAGTGGCTTTATTAATGTGGAAATAAAAATCTTAATAATAAGGTACTTACCTGTGCCAGACATTGCTCCTTTATAAGTATCTATCTGCTTTTTGTCACATCAATTCTGGGAGTAGGTAGGGATAATTATACCCATTTTAACCATGAGGAAACTGAGGTACAGAGATGTTAAGTAACTTTCCTATGGTCACCCAGTTACAAAGTGGGGGAGTGAGGATGTTAGCTTTTGTTCATGTGTTGCCAGGGTTGGATGACAGCTTCATGGAGTTGTATGAGTGATAGGTTTGAAAAGTAGGTAGGGAACAGATATGAAGGTTTTCTGTTGAAAATGGGAACCATGAACAATGATGTGTAGATAAAATCTATGTTTTAGGAAGAAAACTCTGTTGAATGAATGCAGATTACAATAGACAAGAAAGATATTAAGAGGAGGGAGGCCAATTATTATTTTCTTGAAATAATCCAGTGACATATGAGTACAGAGAGATTAGACATGGGGCAGTGGGGACAAAAAGAGGGGACCAAGAAAGAAACATCCCGAAGACAGTGTCATACCACCTCAGAAACCTGTGCTTGTCCCACAAAGTGTTTTAGCTTGCTGTCTGGATGGGGACAAGACTTAGGATCACCGAGCATGTGCCAAATCAGTAACTTCATGCCCTACATCTCAGACGTCTAACACTTAGCCTTTGTAGCACCGTCTGGAGTAATTTTAGAAACATCTGTAAGCAACTCTGACCACAACTTGTCATGTCACTTGTATCCATGTACAAGCTAGCTACCTGAGAATTTGGTCCTTTTTGGATACTTACGAGTTCTAATCATTCTAATCACTGGTGGGGTGGGGGGAGAGGGAGAGAGAGAGATTACAAAATGTTTTTGTCTTGTAGCTTAAAACTTCTAGATTCCATGATCTTTAAAGCTCTTGTAATTCCAAGATTCCAAAATATGGAAATCTTGTGTTTAGGTTGGTATATAGTTAGTTCTACTCTTAATCACACCTATCATTTATTCAAATGTTCTTCTGAAATATAAAATAGATTGCCTAGTGATAGCAACTTCTGTTTTTGTTGCTATTTTCTTTCCCAGAAATGACAAATACACTTAAAAAAAATCAAACATGAGAATGTATCTGAACTTCTACTCAACTGAAGAGACGTTAGGCCTGCATGAAGCAGCTGGTTAATGGTAGCCCTGCTACAGTTACTTAAAATGGGAAGTTATTTGGGTAAATTTGAGATGACTGTTATTCCAATAAGACTGCAGAACAATATTTTTGGAGCAGTGATATGCAAAATCAACACTGGGAGAGAAATAGAAAGGCCATAGAGAGGAACCAGCATTATGGATTCTAGAATCTCAAGGTGGCCCAAAGTGGTTTTATAGGGGCAAAGCTGCCTCACAAATCCTGAATTATTCAGACCTGAGCATTGGGGTAACACGGCTTTAGTATGCTGAAGATGTTGATTAAGGCTTTGGGGTCACTGCAGATATTAAAATTTGGTATGAAGGCTCTAGACTGCTAATCAGACAGAAAGGACTCAGACACTGTATGGAATTCCTAATAGTTCAAATGGAGTCTGTTCAATAGCATTTAAAAAAAATACAGAAGCAACACATCCATGTCTAATTAGTGATACATTTGTATGAAAATTTCTCTAGCATCCATCTCGAGTTTTCTGTAAGCCACAAGGAAACAGAGCTTTGGTGTATAAGAAAAAGCATTCTAACGGCCAGTCTGATGGTAAAGTAACCCCCACAGTGAAGTTATAATTACAATTTTGTCAAGAGAGTAGTGAAGTAGAAGTTTCACAGGGTAAAAAAAAGAAAAAAACCTATTTACAGAAAAAATATTATGCTTTTCATTTGATAGAAAAGTAATTATTTTAGAGGGACTCCTGGAAGATCTTGGAGACAGTCACCCCCTCTTTAATAAGTCCTTGTGGCAGCTAAGTGGGGATCAGGAGTATTCTTTATCAGGTTTGCATTCAAGTAGCACTAAATCTATGCAGGTAGGAATTAAATAGTATCTGAGTTTAATTAAAATTATAAAAAAGGAGAAGAATGGTTGGTAGACTGCTCGACTGCATTTTAACCAGTAACCTCAGACCCTAATTAGAAATGCTTTTCATATCTTCTCTGTGCAAAGGCTTAATCTGACGTGAGTCTGTGAGCCAGGGACCGGTGTTAATTCTGCATTCGATCTCAGTTTGTATGGAGGCGGGCGGCGCTGATTGACCGCACCGAAGCACAGATCCCATGACCTTGTGGGGATTTTCATGTGAGGTGTTAATTGAGAGGGTGGGTTAATCTTTGAGCATCATTGTCCCCAAGCTCTGGGCAAAGTTTTTGCTTCGTTTCCTTACTCGACAGTACATTTGATCTCTACCTTGTCCCTCCACGACTATTTCATAAGCCCACCACAAACTCTCTCTTGATAAATTTGTTGGGGGAAGATAAGCTGTTGCCCTCTTGTTTGATTTCATGAGCTTGTTTGTGTGCCTAGCTCAAAAGGGAGAGGAGTGTCTCGCTGAATTATATTCAAGTCCGACTTAGAGACAGATAAATGCACACACAGTAAAGATCTCAGCGTCTCCTTCCTGCACTCACTCAGCTCCTGCCCCTCCCCTTCACTGCATGGCTCAATCTCTTGGGAAGAAAAAAGACTCATCCATTGAGAGACGCACAGCATCAACTGTAGAAGGAAGCAGAAGGAAAATATGAAGGAAGATGTCAACAGTATTCCATTTGAGTACTACAAAAATGTTCTTTTTTAATTCTTTTGGTGCAGAAAGCCTAAAAAACATCAGAAAAGCAAGGAGACATTGTAGGGGATAGTACTTCTGTGATAGCACACACACACATGTACAGACACGCATGTACACACACTGAGTATTCACCTAGCACTTGTGTAATGTGCAAAAAGACAGCCCATTTCTTTTGCATTTTTTAAAGATAAATAATGAATGACTTTTTCATGTGTTATTGTATAGGCCTGTCATTTCTATCATGAGGAGTAAATTTTTACTTGAGGCAGGATTAATGTATACTGGCTGACCTTAAAAATGACTCCCAAGTGAACAGGATGGTAGTTAAAAGAGGCAGAAGTAATCGTGTTCACATGGGAAACACGGGGAAATGATGATGATTAAAAAAAGGGAGTATAAAAAAGCACAAACGTTAGCTGTCCTTGACATGCAACGCATTTCTCTGATTTGTTTCATTACACCAGCTGTAGGATGAGTTTAATTACTATGCTCCAAGAACCTTTTTAGCGCCATTGCTGAAATGCTGAGTGAACTCAGTGGAATAGTGTGGGGTGATGGGCAGTCACAGAGTTCCCGCCTGAGGGGACTGAGGGAAGGGGGGCAGCAGCTTGTCACACAATGGGTCACTGTGCCTTGCCAGTGGCAGCCTTCCTCTATTGCTTTCTCTGACTCCACCAGGCAGGGGTGCAGAAAAAGGTGGAAAGGGGCGGAGGCTGATGGACCAGAGATGTCACTTCCCTGACCACCACCAGAACAGGCTGCGGCCACCACCTCAGGAAGGAAGAGTGCTTCCCATCCAGCTCCTCCCTCTCTGTGCTTCAATTTCCCATTTGGCTTTTCATTATTTTCAATGGTCTAATTAATTAATAGGAGACAAAAATTCTCTGTTATTTAAATTGAGTTCATTTCAAAGAATATTGACAAAGTAATATTTATCCTCATCCTCATATTAATAAGCTAATGGCTTTAACATTTAAAGACATTTCATGGTTCTGATAATAAAACTAACCTTTGGCCGGCATAGTTACAGTCTTTTGAACACATTGACTGATTTAATACACTGAAATCCAGTCATTTCCTTAACAAATTCTTGTATATTCTGATTCCTCCAAACTGTGCCATTTTATTGGCAGAGGAAACAGAAACTCTTTTTAATTTACCAAACAAAATTATTTGTGCACTTGTTTTGAATGAGGAGTCTTTTTTTTTTTCCTCTTTTAAACCTGTTGGTTCTTTAAACCCATTGTCATTTCCCTTTACTAGATTTTTTGACTCCTTCACAAACGAAGAGCTGGGCTTTAATCTGCAGAGATGCGTGTTGAAGTCTAGGAGGGGTTAAAATGCTGGAAAGCAGTCTCAAGACACTTTTATTTCAGCCATTTGTCATGCATCTGCCTTAAAAGAAACCCAAACCCTGCAGCTTCATTAGTGCTCCAGTGAGCTCCCTCACCTTTGAGCCCAGGGTCTCTAGGAGTTTGGGCAATGCCATAGGGATAACCAGAGCCTTAAAAACACTCATTTCCATCCCTGGCTCTAAGTCCAAGAAGGCAGTCACAGCAGTGCACTGCCAATACTGTGCCACTGCTGCTACTGCTTCATTCTGAGCCCAGATTTCAAATTAAAGTTTTACTTTGGCTTCTCGAAGGAAAAGGTTCAGGAGCCGGGTAAACAGCCTCAGTCTGCATGAAGGGGATTAAGAGGTAGGACCAAGAGTGGAGGGAAATTGAGGATATGACAGAGGCCACCATGAGTTCAAACAAAATTTGGCCTGCAGAATGCAGGAAAAATCCCCTGGTGACAGGTGCCATCTTGTGGGTCATTCTGCTACTCTGCCTCCTGCCACTTTTTATAACCAGAACAGATAAAGGAGGACGAGATTCTTAGAGGCTTAGAATTGGAAAAGTAATTCAAAGACATGTGAGTGGAGTTGGCTCCAGGCTTTACATGAAACCGAAAGCAACAATATTTTGCTTCCCAGCTTTGAGTGCTCTTAAGAAATTTAAAGAAGTAACTAGAAGAAAGAAATAGTATATGTAACTAAAAATTGCTGTTTCAGGAAACAATAATTTCTAAATATCTTAAAACGTCAGCACACACACACACACACACACACACACACACACACGTAACATCCTAGACCCAAAGCTCTTCAATTAAAATGTGTCAATTTCAAGAACTGTGTTACTAACATCTTTGAGCATGGTTAGTTTATGCAGATGTTCTGTTCAGCATGTTTTTAGAGAATTGAGTTTGAAATGGCTCCCGTGTAACTCACCAGTCTACTGAAATAAGTTCTTACCCTTTTCTCTCTTGATTGTATGATCTAATAAAAAAGATAAACAGAAATACACTCATAGCTAAGAATTTAGCACTAATTATAAAGGTTACATTTCATTTTTCAAATTCATGTGGGTCCTTTTTTGGATTACTAACACTTGACACATTCTCACACTGCATAAACAGAGAGGAAGAGACATATTTTGTTGGAGGGCAGGAAGTAATATGGAATCTAGGGCTAGACCCAGTGTCTGTGGTACAAATGCAAGAAGGACCAATGCTGCATTTTATCCCTTAGCCCTTAGCTAAGTAACTTATATTTAAAGTTACTTAAAAATAGGGGCCCTCATCTGTGTAATATTAGTTAATCCAATTTTATTATACTTAACACAACTATGTCTTTACAATTCATATAAAAATACCTCATTATTTTGTAGACAATTGCATTTAGATTGTGAATTTCATTGCCAAGTACTTAAGTATCCAATAGGGTCTATGTTTCCTGTTTCTTGGGTTTCAAAGGACAATTAACTAAATAATGAGCTGCTGTGAGCTTTTATATTAGCTTAGTTTAGAGGCAAATTGCTAAGTACCTGTGAGGTTGGATTCATAGGTCTAGCCTTGCTTTTGGTTGGTTCCAGGCCTTTACAGGATTTAAGGATACACTGGGGTTTAAATGGCAACTCCCAACAATAGGATTATGCTGAATCATTATATGTTCTTTCAACAAAATATGTTGCTACTTTTCCAGAACCCCAAATTTTCTGCTATTGTGTAATTTTGGAGATGGAACATGGATGTTGTTATCAAATTCTTGATGGGAAATTTTGACATTTTAATGAAGGACCATAAAAAACTTTATTAAAGGGTCATAAAAACAGGCGAACATTAAATATGGCCCTTTTCCTGAATCTTGATCTTCTAGAGAAGGTATTTCATGAAAGAAGTATCTAATAGAGTAAGAAAGACTGTGGCTCCATTATGAACCAGCTTTGTGAGCTCAGCCCCAGGTTTCCATCCGAGCACAAACCATCTGGATTTGCATGGGATGAGGATGTCAGCTTTCCCCCAGACTTCTAGCATCAGGCTGGGGGCCTAAACTCCAGAGCCAGCCTTTGCCCTTTGAACTTCCCACCTTCCCACAAGTTCCCCCAAAACAACTCTGCGAAAGACAGGAGTCAGCCTCTGAAAAGCATACCAGGCATTTTAAAACCCAACCCTGACATTTCCTGAGCATTTCCACCGCGAAAACTCTTTCCACGTCACCTTCCCCCCCCACCCCCTTCAATCAAATACGGCACCCGCTCTCTCCTGCTACTGCAAAGGAGGAAGAAAAAAAAAAGTTGGCAATTTAATTCAAACAAAAGAAGCTTGAAATCTATAAGCACAGCAACTCTGAGGCTTCTGGCAAATAGAATTCTAATTAGTATGCTGCTATTTTTCTTTTAGACAGATGAGCGATGCCCCCTATTGACTCTAGCAGGCAGGCTGGTAAGGGGAAAAAAAAGAGGGGGGGGCAGGTGGGGGCTAGCCAGCAAACACTGCAGATTGCAAATTATATTGCAAGCCTTGCCAAGTCTCAGCTCTTGGCACCAGATTTTTAATGACACCCTGGAAAAGGGAAAAAGAAGCCCTCAGCTAAGGGATAAAAATGAAGGGTTTTACACTGTGATAAGTCTTCACTTAAAACCCAAATGGCCAAGTGCACATTAGGGTTTTAAAATATTCATAGATAGAAGTGAAAATGAGGATATGAGGAAGTACATTTGTTGCTTGGTCAATTGACAACTCATTCTGCATATTAATAACAAGTGATGATCTAATTTTAAAGGGATAGCCTTTTCTTTTTTTTTTTTTTTAATTTTTAATGCGATTTTTGATGACTCTGAGACTAGGGGCAAAAAAATCACAGCAAAGGCTGGGGATGATGCAGAATACTACTTTCTTTTGATGGAGACCAGGGACTAAGTACTTTGGTGGAGAATTCTGGGATCACTAGAACTATGCTCTTCTTCCTAATGTTATCTTTCTGATGTGTCTGGCCTGAATTCCACAGCTGTTGAATTTTTATCACAGTATGATGACCTGTCTATTTTTATCACAAATAGGCAGGTTATCATAGGCAGGAAGGCCATTTCTTTTAGTAATTAGGTCATCTTCTCTTCTGTGGAACACCTTTTGGTATCTGCAACCTCATGTTGAAGGTCTGAGCAGCAAGAGAAAGTAAGAACTGTTGCCCAGGCAATGATATCATTGTGGTCCAAATCCTGAGTGTGTTGATAGTCTTTTTAATTGAGATCTTGGATGTGTAGTACAAAACATTTACCTACAGATCAGATTATAGCTTTCCTGCTGTGTGTCTGGGAAAGTAATGAATCTATTTTACTTACTTTTTGTATAAATTTTAATTGTATTTGATACATATTTGGAATATCAGAAAAACTTTTTGAAAATTCTAAGAAGGTGTTTTGACTTTTCTAGTTGAATATCATACTTTTCACAAATAATTCACATTCTTTTGTCCCAAGTGGGCCAAAAGACATGGGTTGGTCCTGAGAAGCAGGGTACATTTCCAATGCAAAGGAGTGTGAAAAACTCCTTAAAAAACAAAGTAATGAAATTGAAAACTAAGTGCTAAACCGTGGTTAGCCTGGGACTCTGCAAAGTGAAATTGGGGATGTACACTGGTTTGTGGTCAGACTTCCTACAAGTAAAACCAGGCTAAATTTGGAGAACCAAAGGACACCAGATAAGGAAGCCAAGTTAAATTCAACTCCTGAAGAACAAATGGAACCTTTCGAAGAACACCTTTTCAAGAGGAAATCAAATCCAAAATTGTATAAAACATTTTTGCCATTGTAAGAAGAGGCTGACATACAGTGGTAAAAGTCATTAGAATCAAGGGTTTCCATGGAGTTCTAGAAAGGGTGGCAATGAATCTTGCCGTGAAATCTAAATTCCATTTAGGCAAATTTCGTGTAAAGTTATTTGCATGAAAACATTTTTATTATATGTAAATTTTGATTTATTTATTTATTATTTATTTGTGGTGTTGGAGATTGAGCCCAGGGCTTCAACCTGTGTGTGGGAAAGCAAGTACTCTACTACTGAGCTATATCTTCAGCCCTGTAAATGTATTTAAAACATTGTATTTTAAGCAACGTATTTAAAGGTCACCTAGGAACGGTTCAGAAATATGGAGAAAAAGATAATTTCACTTTTTTCATAGCTTCCCTATGAAACAATCAGTCCTGAAATCTTGTATGTGATTGCATTGGATCGCAAGAAATTCAAAGCCAACATTGTTGGTTGTTGGTGGCTGGTGAGAACCAGGGACCTGCTTCAGTTTTAGAGACGAACTTTTAAATGCTGTCCTGAATAATGATTCATCTGATTTGATTCCTTGGGGACAAGCATTTTGAAGGACAGTGTTTCATATATTTGAAAGGGAGAATGAGACTGGTCAAGGCTGTGCTGCTATAGGAAGCAAGACTTAAAGTTTAGAAGCTTTTAATAATGGTGGTGAATGGTAGAGTCAAGTGTTGCTTTTGAGAGAGATCCTGCCATTGCAAAAAGAAACAGGGTCCTATCAATTATCAAAACTTGCAATTACTCCTGACAGAGCTGCTTTTCAGTAAAAAAACTTTCTGTGCTTCCCACCCCCTCTGCACAAGCTCACATCCTGGTTGAATTCTGTTCTCAGGTGAAGGGAGGTGACAAGCAATTTTAGCACCCAATGGCTTAAAGGAGTTCAAATGACCACTGAAGTCATATTAACTTGTCAAATTGACCAGTATTTTCTGTCATTGAAACATTAGAATGAATAGCTCCAGACAATAAAATTGTTTCAATTATACTGCATTAGGCCTGGGCACGAGTAAGTAAAAGATGCAGAAGGCAAAAGGCGAAGCTACAGGTCCACGTGTGCTAGAATGCTGGCAGTAGAATTTCACTGGGAAGCATTTAAATGTATACCTGTGAGGGGGACATAAGGCAGTGCCATCAGTGAATTTCCATTAAGAAAACTGGGCAAATACATCTTATACCAGTCAAAAAAAAAAGTATGCACTATTTATTGTGAGAATATTGGCTATGTATATGAACTAGATTAAATCAAATTATCCTAAGTTATTAAAGTCACAATAAATTGGTGCTAATTATACTAATTGAGTATTAATTGGGATTTCTTTTATAAATAGAAAGGAGGTGAAGTAAAAAGGAACATTTTCCCTAGTCCAAAATGAATACAGTTCTGTTTACCCTTCTGTCTGCACCAGAAGAGGTATTGATCCTTTGCAATGCCTCCTACTTGGGTTCTCCTAGGATGGAAGCTGCCTGCAAGAGGAATATGGGAGCTGGGATGGGTTTCTGCACTGTTGTGGGTTGCTACAGATGGGGGAAGCCAATTCAGAGTTTCCCAGCATGATGGGAAGGCACATTTGTGTGCATGCATGTATGTGTGGGAGAGGGTGTATGCATGTGTGTGAGTGTGTGGTGTTGCCTAGACTTTGAGGCTATGGCTGGCAGACCACTGGGCCACACTCATGATATGCCAGGGCTCTGACTCTCCTATTCAAGCAATGCTTGGGGGCGATGGGGTTTTCTTAAGACAAGAATCTTACAGTTGGTAGGACAACTGGACAGGGTATGTGTGAGAGGTGTGAAGGGTGGGGTGTCTATGGATATTATCTCTTCTTTTTTATTGTTTTTACATTTATTCATATGTGTATACATTGTTTGGGCCACCTCCCCCCCCATTCCCCACCCCTCTCACACCTTACCCCCTTTGCTTCCAGGCAGAACCTGTTCTGCCCTCTTGTTCTTCAGTTTTGTTGAAGAGAAAACATAAGGGATAGTAAGAAAGACACAGCAATTTTGCTTGTGTGAGATAAAGACAGCTATACAGAGAGATTCCTAGCATTGCTTCCATGCACTTGTGTATTGCAACCCACATTGGGTCATCACCAGACCTCTTCACTACTTCCTGCTCACCTGCCAGTTTAAGATTACTGTATTTGCTCGCCTACAATGGGAACAGCAGACACATTCAAGTTTTAGGTTTCCTTCCCTTCTTTTTATGGTAAAGATCCAATGAGCATTTGAGAAATTTATATATCTGTAATACTGACCCCCTTCTTCCACTTTAAGGGAAAAACAGGGCCACTGACAGAAAACTATTATATAAGAAGATACATTCTCTAGTCACTCAAGAGGCAGAGATCAGGAGGATCATCGTTTGAAGCCAGCTCCAGCAAATAGTTTGCAAGACACTATCTTGAAAAAAACCTTCACAAAAAAGGGCTGGAGGAGTGACTCAAGATGTAGACCCTGAGTTCAAACCCTAGTACTGTAAAAAAAAAAAGTGCATTTTTAGGATATACTTAATTTTATTCCTTTTTAGTTTAATTGTTGTAGGTTTTTTTTAATTTATCAAAACATTGTTCTATGTTGATGTAGACAGAGTTCACAATCCTTATTATTTTATTTAAAATCCATGATCCTTTCTAATTCTGTTCCCTTCACAAGGCCATCGATTTTAACAACATTTTTTTGAACATCTGTGATGTTTATGACAGTGTGCAGAGAACAGCAGGGACAGCAAGGTGATGTAGACATAGATTTTGCGCTTCAGGAAGTTGAAGGTCAAGTGTGTCTCTGTATGTTTGTGTCTGAGTGTGTGAATCTGAACAAGTGCACATGCAATCATGGTGTGAGGTAAAATATGATTTGGTCCTTTAGTTTGCCATACCATTTTGGAAATCTTCTTTTAATATTCCACTCTTGTCTTTCTTTTACTGTAGCATAATGAAAGGCAATGCAGTTACCAAAAGAAACACTTGCATTTGAAAGTTAAACCAAGAAATTATATTGGGTGCAGAGTGGCAGACCCTCACCATGGCAGTTGTATCTCTATTTTGTGGTAATCATGGTCCAAGGTAAGTGGCATTTGTGTATGGGTGACAATTACCTGTTTAAAAACCCATTTGAAACATTTTGATTACACCTAAAAGTCATGAAAATGTCTTCAGATATAGTGGTCTCTTTCAGACTCCAGTCATTTTACAGTTCTTTTCCAAACAAATCCTGTATATGTACATTATGTGCGATTAAAACACCCCACACCTATAATGACTTGCTGCATATTTATGCTACAATCACATCCCAAGGTAATTCTGCAGTCAGGACAGAGCATGCACCACTCTTCTGTAACTGCTGGCTTGATACAGTAAATTCAAAAGAGAGCATTGGGGGTTAGCAGTTACAGCTGAAAGGGAAAATCAGGAAACAGCAGTCACAGCGTTTTTGTCTTCAGCCTGCTCTTCAAGATGTGAGAATCTCCAGTGGGTGGGAGACCTACATTCTACCTTCCAATTCTGGTGATAACCCTGCCGGTTACACTTTACAATTACCTTTTTAAAATGCCAATTAACCCATTCACTGCTGTTTGGCATATTGTGAACAGTAGTAACAGCCATACTGCAACCTTTAGCTTGAGAGTAAGAAACACACACGTACATATATGTGTGTGTGTACACATGTGCACATTAGAATTGGAGAAGGGGTGGGATGATGGGATGGGGATAGCCGTGGAATTCTTGGTTGCTAGAGCAGTTCTAGTGTATGTTATTGCTGTGTATGGGAATTTAATAATTTTTTCATTGATAAAAATCAAGAATAACTAGATGCTGTGGGATTCCTCTGCCACTGAGTAGTATAATGATGACTTGAATATACAGATATTATTTACAAGAAAGAAAGCAGTAAATGAGATTTGGCAATATCACTCATTTTTAATTGTATCTCACCAGCTTGAAAAGCAACTGCAAGTTAATTTTAACTGTATCACTTTGGATGTTATATTTAGTGTTTACTCAGAAGAAAGTAGCATTGATTTAAACTCAACATTTTCTATTTCAAAGCAATTAATAAAATTACTGTTTACTTACATGGCATCTTCTGCCTCCAGCTTCAAAACACTTCCCAGCACTTTCTCATTTCCTCTTCCTAGGGGGTACTTGGGCTATGGGACAGGAGGGATTTTTTTTTTTTGATGTTGTTGTTTTTGTGTGTGTGTGAGTGTGTGTGTCTGTGTGTGTGTGTGTGTGTGTGTCTGTGTGTGTATGTTTCATAAGCAAAGAAATGGAGGCACAAACTCCTGTCCTCCTGGTTCATTAGGACACTAGACAGAATGGCCTTGGAGAGTTTCTTCCTAGGTGAAATGTGTATGGTGCCAGATTGGAGTTCATTGCTTGGTTTTCTAGAATTTGACCTTCTGTTGGAGCACTCAGTAAAAAATGCACAGGAATTTTGATGGGTGTACCAAAGAACTGGAATGTAGAGTTAAATAAAGAGGATAAAGTATTCTGGGGAGATAGTGACTTAAAAAAAGAGATGCGTTAAGGCATACTATGTAGCATTGTGAGAACTTTTGGCACATATTTTCTTAGAGAAAATCTACTCTGCCAATGTCAGGCAGCTTCACAAACAATCTGGGTTTTTCCATTCCCTAGGCATGC
This sequence comes from Castor canadensis, assembly GCF_047511655.1. Lineage (NCBI taxonomy): Eukaryota > Metazoa > Chordata > Mammalia > Rodentia > Castoridae > Castor > Castor canadensis. The sequence goes on along the minus strand of NC_133404.1, from coordinate 33,117,949 downwards.
AAAGGAATATTACTGCTCAATGATGTCATTGCAAGGGGCAGCAGCAGGTATGATATTCAAACATGGTTCCAATCTCCCTGTCTAAAGAGTTGGTCTGGCAGCTCAACTCCATGGGTATAACATGATCTGCTATGAGGAAGAGGAAGATGAGAAATATCAATTCTGTGATTAAACAAACATAAATATCCAGAAGCAAGTGGGTTTGTCAGATTCAAACATTTTCTGTTAAAGTCCATTTTTAGGCTGGTCTATGTTTCAGTAGGTTTGGTTTTCCTCTTTGGCAGTGCTGGGGTTTGAACTCAGGGTCTCATGCTTGCTAGACAGGTGTTTTTGAGCTGTACCTCCACCTGTATTTGAGTAGTTTAAGCAAGTTTCTATTAAGATATTGATTTGAAGAACTATCCAAGCTGAACACCAGTATAGTTGTGTGTTTTCCATGATTTACATAGTGAATATTGTTTTATAAGCTGCTGTAATTTGTGCAGGAACTGGCAATGTTTCTCTGAAATTGAAATGTTTGAAAGGTTTCAGAAGTGAATTCCCAGGTGGTAGACAATGACTTTGTCAACGCACAGTGAAAGTTGAGTTACTGATACTCTCCTACATAAATAAACACACATGTAATTTGGACAGTGTTTAAAAGTGTGTTGGAGTATAGTTTTTCCAAAGTTTACTTGTCCCTATTGCAAGAAATAGAAATAAAATGGATATTCCAATTTACTTTAATACTAAAGAAAGCCTACCACTAATACGAGAGAGTGGAATTAGATAGGCTATGAGTTAGCAATGACTATATAGTCAGTCTCTTTCGGCTGTTTAGCTCTCAAACTAGGGCATTTGTTCCTAAAATGAAGGAAAAGACTTTATAATTTCTCTCTCTAATGAGAAATGCAGTTTTGAGGGGATTGAAGAACGTGGATATTTCAAGTCTTCCTTGAGCCACAACAAATAAAATCTAATACGAACTTCCCCACTGGGTCCTTATACTTTATATTTAGAAAATACCACAAAATAATATGATAAAGCCTCAAGCAATGTAAGTGGATTCTGCAGTTTTGAAAGAACAATATATATATTGTTCTAGATAGTTTTGAAAGCTCTGTAGTATTTAATTTTAAAACTCTTGCCAAGCCTCTGTGTCTCTCTCTTTATTTCTGTGTGTATATGTTACATGCAGATTTAAACTGAATCAAGGCAAAAGGGGGCATGCTTTATATATTTAAAGGAGCGTATAGATGTGCATTTAATACCTACAGAAAGAAATCTGAAAGGAGAAATAATTAGCTATAAGAAGGGTACAGTTAGGTACACAGGATGCACACTATCTTGATGGTATAAATCAATCTGATTAAAATGGGGATTTAGTTCCAAGTATCCTAGCATTCCCCTATATTATGAATAAGAAAAAGAAGCTGTAGCTCATAGTTTTCATTTTCTTTCTACTCTCATTCTTTCTCTTCCTCCTTTATAGGGCTGATTATGATTTTAAAAGACTATTTCACTGTTTTGTAGTAGTATGTGTATTAAAAAATATAATGTATCACAGATAAAAACAACTAGAGAAATCACAATTTAATGTGTGCTATTTTCCCAAATATTCCTTTTAATACACACCACAAATAACCAGTTTGGTGAGGGGAGATTTTTTTCTATGCAATACTCTGCTACATTCTTTTTATCACCTGGGACGAAAAATAACCGCTAATGTCTGAACATTGAGGTACCTGGAGTTGTAACAGATGTTCTCTGGACAGTTAAAGGAACAGGCAGTTGACTTATTTAGGGAGCTGTGTCATAGTGGAAAAAGGCTATATGAATTGATGGCTCTTAGGTATTAAGTGACACCAGTATGATTGTGGAACTTTAAAAGGTGGAAGGACATGGCAACATATTTTGAGTATTGTGTGTTAGCTCTTCATGAAGGTTAAATAATTAGAAACCAAGGGTAACTGGGTTTCAGCTTTTAACAAAGCAATAAATCAACTTTGTTTCATCTACGTTTATAGTAGATTATGCATACTTGCATATCTATATTTGTTGATGTCTCTATATGCCTTTTTAATGTCTATCTTTCTAAATGAGCTAGGAACACATTGTATTTTTTACATAAATAGTCTGAGAATGGAGTAAAAAATCAATAGGTGAATTTTTGAGGAAATTGTCTTTTTATGTGAATTGACCTGTAGAATTCTGGCTTGTATATGAATATACTTGTATATGAATTTCTTACCATATGAATATACTAAGAAATTGATTTCAGTGGGCAATCACATTCACACCTTCTTTACAAAAGTCTTTTAATTACTTTCTTCCACCAAAAGAAAAGACAGGGGCTGAACAGTATATGACATTCAGTGTTAAGCATCTCAGAAATGTGAACACAGTAGAAAGCACATAACGAAAATAATTCATATGATGATGTCCAGATGATCTGTCTGAGGCATGCCTCTTTACGAACCTCATGCTATTTTCTTCATTTGGGGGCAAAAGTTCACACGAGGATTTTGAAAGTTTCGTGGGAGCAAAATAATATTAAAAAAAAATCATGCTAACGTGAATTTCTGTCTTCTTTATCTGCCCAGAAATGGATATGTAGCACTGTAGGTGCGAACTACAATAGGTGGATGGATATTTACCCAAGGAAATTTGAGCCACGGCCTTTCATTTTCAGAGAGCTGCCTCCTAATCTCTGGGTAGCATCAGGACAAAGAACACCTCATGCCTCTTGCGCCTGCCCTGCCAACCAACCCTTTGTGAACCACCTAAGCGATTAGAATAATGGGCTGGGGAAAAAAAAAGATAAAATACAAATTTCACTCAGATCTGCGTTGGATTACTTCCTCGTGCCCCTGCCTTTATTGAGCGATTTGGCGTTTCATTAGAATTCAGAATTCCTGTGGAAAGAGAAACCACAGTGGCACGGACTTCTCTTTCAAGGGGATTGCAGGCTGACCCATCAAAATGAAAAGGCTCAATGTTGTGCTGACAGGTCCCCAAGCAGACCTGAGTGACAGCTTCATTTCAGGAGTTCTCAGATGAGGTTTGAATTGAGGAGTGGGGGGGGATGCTGGAGATACTTTATTCCCTAAAAGTGTCAGAGTCAACTATGCAGTTCACTGACCAGGGGCCGAAGTACAAAAAGGAGCAGAAACACTTGCCCATCTCTAAATTTTATTATCAACATCTCACGAATATTCATTCCGCACAAAGTTTCATTGAGGACTTAGACCTCCTAGGCATGGATTCCTTTTTATTATAGCTAGGGGGAGAAATAAAAAAAGAAAGAAAGCTCTGCAAAGAGACTACAACCAAAAGTTACAACATTCTGCTGGGATGGTTTTGTCCCAAGGAATAGTGATTTAAGCAGGGTCTTCTTCCACCAGACACTGCAGCGGAAATCTCATCAGACAATGAACTAAAGTCTATCCTTAAAAAAGAAAAGTGTAAGCTTTCTCCATTGGTGCAATCTGATTGGAATCACAAGAAAAAAAATGAGAAAAAAATACTTGTGCATAATGGTTCCTTATAATTGTATACTTACTGTGGTGGGTTTAATTTTGTAATTTTTTTTGAAATTGGACATCTCATAAAATGAAATGGGTGTCTATAACTCTGTGGCAGATTTTATATTTCTTAAGCAGTCATTATTCACTGAGTCATTATTCATATTGTCTAGTGCCCTGGCCACTAATGAAAGGCAACTTGAAAGGAACAGACAATAAGCAAAATTCAGCTACCCCATAGAGCACTTCTCTCATGATGCTATCCTATTTGCATTTTCATCTCTAGAATGATATTTTCATGGATAAGGGAAATTATAAACTTGATGCAGATTTTTCTTAAAATAGTAGTCATAATTAAAAAAAACTCTTTAAAAAGAATAATAAATAATTTATATAGAATGCAGACAAAGAACTCCACCTTTTCTCTAAGTAGATCCAAAATTCCTTCCGTCTTCTTATGTTTCAAAAAGATTGTTTTCTTTGCCTCTGAGCTGCATCATAAAACCACAGCAACGTGGCACTTTTCTCAGACTGTCTATGTTGTTATTGTTTTTTAGTGGAGCATTAAAACCCAAAGTGGCATAAATCTATTGAATTGTCAAAGTGTAAGTTAGTGATAATCTTAGAAAACTTCCTCAAATATATTTTGCTTTTACTCAGTTTTTGATATTGTTGTTTTCCACTAATGAACGAATGTGTTTATGCCACTCACTGGGGTGTCTTTAAAAACTTTTCATCTGATCCCATCTTTGCAACAATTTATTGCATTCTGTGTGTCCTACAAAATTAAGAGGGCAGAGACTTCATCTTTTCTATGGGAAAGGGAAGATCTCAAAAGCTGCATGCATTTTTTAGCCAGGGTATTGAGCTTCCTTTCACTTTAAGAAGTTCCATTTGTGTATGTGTATAAATGTGTACACTTATGTATGTTTACAAAATGCAGAAAGTATTTTCAGGCATTAAGCATGGTGAAATTCTGATTCTGTGTTTCCAATAAGTGTGCAACTATCAATTGAATGGGTTCTCTTCATTTCAGAATTTTTAAAAGTTTTATGGTCTCAGGGCAGGCACTAAATGGTAAAGTGAAGCAGAGAATACAAAAGTAATTTAACTATGTCCAGCAAAACACAATCAAACCTTTTGTGAAATGGTAGAATTGTCTGCGTATTTCTGTGTAAAAGATTGAGTACTTTATGTGGAGTGATTCAGAAAAATATTTGTATTTTCACCTTCATTATTCCAATGAGAGGTAACGTGTAGTTTAATTCTTACAGGTTCCTGGTACCTCTACTAGAGTCTAGCATAAACAGCATGATGTATGCTGTGAAGTTTCTCACTTGACTGTAATGCTTTTGGTTTCATCCTAGAGATTCAAGTATTTACTTAGCATTTAACTATAACCATACTGGAACCCAGAGAGCAAACAGCTTTGGTTCCTCAACAGCACAGAGGTAGAGCCAAACTTTCCCATAAGGCTGTGGTCCTTCAAATTTGTCTATTTTCTTTTCATAAGGCAAAGCATATCTCCCCAAAGATAAGAATGTGTCTTATTTTTTCTTATTCCTAATTAATGTCAATAACTCTGGTAGGAAAGTGCCATGTTTCTAGATCTTTATGGTGCCACCAAATCCTTTCTGCATGAATCTTTAGTAAGTGGATAAATCCTACAAAAGGAGAGTTTGGTGTAGCTATAACAGGTAAAGAGGGAAAAGTGACCTAAAGATGAGTTTTGGGAAGAAGGCAAGGAAATAAATAGTGGTTCTAGAAGGGATGAAAGAAAAACTGAAACAGCAAGGTGAGGAAAGTTTTAATACAGGTTACCCTAAAAGACTAAAACATTGCTTGTCAAAAGTCTACTTACTCGTGACTACGTCTTCTCCCTAAAAATTCTGCTTTTTGTGAATGAAATCAGCACTTAAAAATGTACAGTCCCCTCATAAGATCTACCTACTTCACTGAAAAACTATTCCTAACAGATTGTGTATATTCTGTCAGGCTGTGTGTGTATATGTGTATGTATGAAGATGTGAACATATGCATATGTATATATAATTATATGAGTACTTATAAATGTACATTTATATGAATGGAATACCATTCTACATATACCTTTCCCATTTAAATACACATTTATATACGCACACAAATATATATACACAAATGTAAGTATGTATAAATAATAAATAGATTGGTAGACTGATAGATATTAATATAAAACAAAGAAATTATACCAAATTTTTGTGGTTGTGTGATATAGTATAGTATAGTATAACTTATTTAACAAATACTTAGCTTGCTTCAAAATTTTGGTATTAAGAATATAGCAAATATCATGCAAAGCTATTATTGGCTAGGTAGATTCTTGGTTCTTCTTTGATTATTGCCTCAAAATAAATTTTATAAATGGAATACTTGCATCAAACAATATGCTCATTTAAAATGTCATTGTGTATTACTCAATTGTCTTCTTGAAAAGCTGAGACAATATACAAGTCAGTGGGCTATATATTAAAGAGTCTGTTACACTATGGCTTTGCCAAGTTGTCATTATTACTCTTTTACTTAAATGTGAAAACTTAGACTGTGTGTTTTCTAAACATTACCTTTCTTTATTAACAGAGCTCAGCATTTTTCACATATTTATTGGAATTTAAATTTTTGTGAGTTGTGCATCCTTGTCACATAAATTTGTTGTATGTCTCATGATTTTATTTATATCCCAATTTTCATAATTTTTTGAAGGCTTTTCACTTCTTTTTAACCAGAGAGGAAATGCTTTGGTTTTAATTTCATTGCTGCTTTTGGAAATCATTCCTGCATTTTTCTTTACTTTTGTTTTGCTGCATTAGCAAATTCTGTGTCACAATATTCTTGCATATGTTTGAATAGAAACTCAGTTATAAAACAATGTAGATAAACTATTTTAAGAGGTCATTGTAATTATAGCCTCTTCTTAAGCACATAGTTGTGTGTTTTGATTGGTTGTGTCTATTTGCAGATTCTGGACCCAAATTGCCTATAGGATCAATACTTATCAAGTAAATAGTGAATATAAATGGAGCATTGACTGCTTTTCAAAAGATGCTTAAAGAAAGAAAGAGGTCACAATTTTAGTGTTCTGGATAATAGTTTTAAAGCTGGAACAATTTAGAGGAAACGAACTTCAAATCTGATACTCATTCTGTAAAATAACAGTCTCAAATGGCACACACTCTAAGAAAAGCTTGGAAACTATTGCCTAATTGGTTACTTAAAATATTGCTTAAAAATTTCATTTAAAATTTTATCGTAGGTTCAATGCAGCACGGAAGAATGAAATTAAAATATCTTAATAATTAGAACTAAAGTCACAAGAAAAAGACGACAATAAATCACTGAAATGATTCTCAACCATGTTTTGACCTTTTACACTAGACACTAATTTTTGAAGACCTTTTGAAAACCGAAACAGAGGATGATTTAAACCATTCCCACTCCTCCTGACTTGAGGTTTCACAGACCTGAATGCTGATTGGAAAATGCTGTCATGGTTTCCCTAAAGAAAAAGGGTAATAATGACTATATTAATATGACATTTCAACATGCAATGTAATGCAAAACAAGGTTTAAAAAAAAAAAAAAAAGAAAAGAAGAAGAAAAAGAAATCTACCCCTAAACACCAACTGCTCTGGAGGCAATTTTAGCCCAGTGTGGATTTTATTTGCACCCCATTACTTACAAACACCCAAATGTAACTCTTTAGTACAGCCCCTTGAGTGATAATGAATGTGAAGGGTCTATGTGGGGGGAGTTGGCGAGGGGGGCACTTTGTGATTTTGCAGGTTCACACCAGATAGGCATTTTTTATAGCCTGAAAGGGGATGTTTTCTTTTGTTAATAGCTTACAATCAGATGAAAGGACTCATCATTCTATTTTAGTGCTCCACCACATGGCGTGTATCTTTTATAAATTACAGGCTGGCGTTGTGTGCACTTGGGGAGAGAAAGGTTGGTTTTTCTCGCTGTGAGCCATCCTGCCTAATTGTCGTATGCAAATAAAAGCAATTATAAGGCTTTTAGGGTGAAGGGATGACAGCTGAGTTTGGCAGTTGAGAAGGCCTCACCCACCTTGTTGGCATAGCAACAGGGAGGAAAAGGACAAAATGGTGTGTACACACAGGAAATATATATGTTTTGGTTCAAGAATTTTAAAATATATACCAATGTTACAATGAAAAAATGTCAATATGCATAATGAATGCCTTTGTTTAAAATATTATTTAAATTAAACTCGATTTATTTCTCGGCCCTTTGAGTGATCCTTGTCATCTAACTAGCACTTATCTGCTGTCATTTGTGATTTTAGTTGCTACTTTGAAAGTTCTGTGCAGATCATAACAACACATTCAATAATTAGGAGATTATAAATTCTTGATTTTAGCAACCTTTGGAAATAACACTGGGTGGATATTTTGTGAAAGGAAATCCCAGTGAAGGAGATGATGTGATATGAGAAAATGGGGAAAAGTCTGGAGCTATTAATGTGTAAAGTTCAATATTAAAAAAATGTTTGTGCTAAAGTATTAAACAAGTAGAATAAATAGTATGGTAGTAGCATACAAAATTAAAATGAGTCACAAATGGGTATCTTCTATGGCAATTTATTTCACAATTACTCTTGTGGAAGCTTTCATGAATTAAATATGAGTTCTGTCTTGAAATTAGGTGTTATAAGGCTAAATTACAAGAGGCAGGCCGTAATTGAGGCTGCAGCAACACGGGGTCTGCTGAACTAATTCTTACCATGTCACATGGCTCACCTTCAGCCAATGAGATGCTGCCCATCACAAAAACAGAGGCAGCTGAGAAAAATTGATTTCTCATCTGAGCCATATTTGATAGCTTTTGAAATCGAAAATTGAAATTAACTAACCTAAGCCCCGTTGTAACAAAAGAGCAAATTAAATATGCAACATCGTCTCCTACAGGCAGTAAGAGGGCCTGCCAAGGTAAATTTGTAAATAGAGTTTAAGATGACATTCTGTTCTCTCTCTCTTTCCGTGTAAAAGTAAAAGTGTACAGTGGCTTTATAAATTATTTATATAAAAAATTCATCAGCTGCAAAATGGTCACTGTGGTTAAGGACTTCCATGGAGAAAAATCATTGCATTAGGAAGGTCTTAGTGAATTAGTCAAAATTAAAACTCCTCCTCAATGACTCACAGACACTACTTAGAATAAAAAGTAGGAGTTTTTTTTTAACTTTTTTTTCCTTTTCCCCAAAACTCAAAGAACACATTTGCCATGATATAGTGACACAGATAACAAAGAGAAAATGGCGTAAATATAATTTTTTTACTCTCTGGTAGATAATTATACAAATTAATTTTGGTTTGCTTACTGCTTTAAGCAAACCTATGGCTTCATTTTGTTGGATGTGATAATTTCCAAGTGGTATTTTAAAAATTATTTCCCAAATGACTCTCCGTGATTCAGAAGGAATAGCTATTGATTTTTGAATTTATAAATATACTAGATCCAGATGAAGGAAATAGGTGTCTCAGAGCTATATCCTAGATAATCCGGGAATGACAGTTTTTGATTTATTATTTCACTCATCTTTGCCCACAATAATGTTTATATCCCACAGAGAGTGTTTTTGGTTTCCACTTTTCATTGCCTGAATTTGTACGTGGAAAAATTAATTTTATATGTTCGAGAGATAGATGATTGAAGATAAAAATCATGAAATCACAGTACAATCCTATCTTCCTGTTCAGATAGGAACCAAAAAGAATTCATTGACAAGTACAATAGAAGATATTATACTTAGCTTGCCCATGAGTCCAAAGATCTTGTAAAATCATTTCTGTTCTAATTTATTATTTTTAGTGTCAATCAGATTTTGAGGAGATGAGTAATATCATTAAGTGCCAGGATCAACTACTTGGCACTTTTTAAATGCAGTTTAAGTAGTTGTCATTCATTATCTGTACTACGGGATATCCTCAAGGTTCAAAAAGTTGCTCTTTTTCATAGAAATACTTAAGAGTTAGACAAAAAGCTTTAGAAAGATAAAATGTAGAAGCACTCTTTTTGTTTCCTTTGTAAGTGTCTCAATGAGGCACTAAGATGCCACACGTCACTTCTACTAAGCAACCACAGATTTCATTTCTAACCAGAACTCTTACTACAGACCTTATTTTCTTCGCCCTGCTCCTTCTCTGCTGTGGGAGAGAAATAAGCCCCACGGGGAGGAGGAGACACCAAAGATGGAACCAATCTAGGTGTGTGACATTTGCTTCACAACCATTTCCTGCCTTCATTCCTTTTATCAACTTTCTAAGAAATGCTTAGGTCAACAATATTTTTATTTGCAATAAATTCTACTCTAGAAAAGCATTTGCAACCAGTTGATGAATTGCATTATCCAGTCTTGACCCCCTCCAAATCCCTTTCACCAGTGATTTGATTGAGTTTCAGGAGCATTATAAGTGGTATTGTTTTCACTTTTATAGATGAGTAATAAAAAAGACAATTCAGGAAAATATACAAAGATAAATCATGGATTTCAATTACTTATATATTAGTTATAAATTCAAATTTCTAATTTCAGGTTGAGGTGCATGGATTTGAATCTCTTTCATTTCCAGGAATTAGAAATTAAAAATCTTAAAGAGTCCAAGTTCACATCAAATTGTATGTACACCCACATGTACACAAAACTCTTCTTTAGTCAACTGTTGTAATATTAAAAATATCCAATAATTGGGCACTGATCATTAGGACAAGAGAGTAGCTATAAATAGCTGACATGGCTAGGACACTAGGTATGGACTGAATATCAACTCTGAACACATCCAGTTTTTACTAAGCACCTCCTACATGTCAGGATCTATGCTTAGTAATCACTGCCCTTGGCATATTCTCTTTCTTATTTATGTCTTTAACTTTGTAAAATGTTTTACTAATGTCTGGGTATACAGTACATTCAGTATTTTCCCTCTGTCTTCCAAAACAGTAGTCCCAGTGAAAGGTAACACACTTTGCAAACTCTCTCTAGTGGTGATGTTTTGTTACTTTTAGTGATTATAAAAAATTCACTTGAAGATTTGGTCTATCATCTATTTCATAGTATCTCCTCTCACATCATGGTACCTTGTTTCTACCTCTGTTCATGGAGTTTCTAATACATATGGCCCCAGGGAGTTGTTTTGGGTCAGAAGAGAGGTAAGATCCAAAAGCACTTGTACAGTGTCCATTCCCAGCAAACCCATGGAATGGTTGCTGTCATCATTTGAGAAATGCCAATTTTAGCTAAAAGTGGGGACCATGAATAGTCTCTGGGGAGAGATGATGCTTACAGACGAAAGAGAGGACAGTAACATTTATTTGGAGTCTGTTAGACATACTATTTAAGGACATTTCACATTGATTTAATCTGCTATCCAATCCTCATGAAAAACAATAAAAAAAAAGTGCTAAGAGAAAAAAAAATCCATATGAGACCCCCAAATCACAGGTACTAATCTTAAAAGGCCCTGTTTTACAGATTGTTAGACTAAAACTTTCAGAGATTAGAATTCTAACCAATATACATCTAACTCCAAGTTACATTTTCTTTACACTAAAAAGTTGCACCACCTAATTTGTTCCAGGTATTATGCTGACATGCAAATGTGTGTGTCTAAATAAATAGTCATCACAAGAGTAAGAACAGGTACTGAGAGGCACAGAGGAGATACTTGTTGGGAGATGGTTTGGAGTTTGGACCAGTGGCCAGGCAGCATGGAACAGCTTAGAGATGGGCACGAACAGGAAGGCTTCTGTTTTGAGCAGTGATTGTGAATGGCAAGACTGTGAGGCATGGTGAATGACTATGACTTCAAAACTTCTATGAGAATGGAAGTTAATAGCAGCTGCCAGGCCTGAATGGGTTGCATTTCTGAGCAAGTCCTAGTTTGTTGTGTTGGTAGACAGAGAAACTCTGGAAGGTGTGTTGGTCAGAGGGTTCTGGATGGGTTGAGGAAACTTCAGGGAGAGTCTCCTAGCTGCTGGCTTGTGTGCTGTCAAGGATATTGGAGGCCAAGGCTGAGCTGACACTGGGACATGGCCAAATTCAGAATCTACCTGCAAACATTGGTCAGGGCGTGCACCATACCTGGCAAACCACCAGGCAAATTTCCTTTATGTTCCCCATAACACCTCTGTCTTCCTTCACACATTTATACTTATTCACAAGCAATAGGAAAGTTTAGACTTGCTAGCAAGTCCAGAAATTTATAATCAGAATTAGGACTATATTTCAGCAAATGTCTGACAGCATTTGTGTCATTTAAAAATAAAAGGATTTTTGTTGTTGTTTGCTTCCACGTTTACCAATTTTGGTGCATTTGTGGGAGAATGCCATTAGAATGCTTCAGAGTCTAGACCATCGGGACAGTGCTCCATCCCCCTTAGACAGCCTTGCCCAGCAGTGCTGTACTGCAAAGCTAAGCACATCAGCCTCCTGTTTGGAGTCTTCTTGTAATCTGCATATCAAATGTTCCAAAACCAGCTCCCCTCTGAAGAATAGCAACAGACAACAGTGGAAGGTGGTCCACCTTCTGAGAAATGGAAGAAATGGTGGGGCCACTGGGAGTCTTTCATACTCTTTGTTGACATCCCAGTGAAGTACAACCTTTCCTCTGGTGTAGGAACTCACCAGTCCTGACTGATTTCTGGTTGACTCTGGGGACTCTAAGCCTCTAGCCCCATCTTAAGTATCATGAACTATTTTTCTTTCCGTAAGTATTCCATTCAGTTTTGTTGGTAAGAGTTTGCTTTTAGTGGAAGAGAGAGAGAATGGAAATTAGTTGCTTCTTGTTACAGTATTGTCTCCCCAGAAGGAAATATAATAACACATGTTGTCGCTTATTCAGAAACTGTACAAACTCAGGAACACTGGTGTCTCAAGTTCAATTTAAGGATACCACAGCCTGTGATTGGCTCAGAGTGCCTGTGTCTCTTTGCTTACCTGAGCTGAATACTTTCATGGTCTTCATTCAAAAGGAAAACAATAATCAGAACACAAGTAATTCCAGGAGGCTTCAAAAACTCTCCTGGCTATAAAATTAAGGTGATGAGAGACCTATACTGAGAAAATGTTATAGAACAAATTCAGCCACTGGAAAAGGTTGATAATTCTGGCAAGCCTACAGAGGGTCTTAATCTTAAAACTACCAGTGCAGAAGGAAAAAACACCCTCCATCCATGCTTGAGATCTTTGTGAACAGAGTTTTTTTTTCTCCCTCTTTTTCTCCCCTTTTAAATTCTCAGTATAGAGATTGTTTGCAATAAGAGAGAGTTTAAAGTTAAGTGGGGCAGTCCCTTCCAAATGTGACTTAGCTATCTGAAACTTTCCTGTGTTTGCAAAGGCTGAAAAACTGAAAAATTTCTTTTGAAGCTTGCAAGTTTTGTTAAAATACATTTTGACATATGTATACTTTTAAAAAGTATACAGATTTCTGTGGAATGAAGCTGTAAATGAAATTGCAAATATCAGAAATCCATTCTCCTCACATTTATTCTTTAAACTATAAAGTCAGTGTTACAAGAATCACATACCTGCTCATTTCAGTAGTTACCGACTTATTCCCCATGAAGAGGAAATGCAGGGAATTGCTCTCAGAAAAAGAGACTGATGGGAATATAAATGGCTATCTTTACAGAAGGGCTGGAAAATTCCTTTTCAAGAGCTTCAATGTGTTTTATTTCCACATCCACGGTGGAGATGAGATTTGATCACTTTTGAGGTTTTCCAATCTCCAACATTTCACTCAAACATATCTGGCTCTCTCACCTCCCCACCGCCCTTTCACAGGACTGCCAGGACCTCCCACCACCCCCAACACCTACAGTGAAAGTTAGCTGCAGGCAACAGTTATATAATATCACAGAAAAAGCTTATGAATTACATTATTGTACTTGCTAGAAGGCTGTACTATAGCTATTTTAGAAGAGAAATTTATAGCAGTAGTTAATACATGCAAGTAGCTTCGTTATCAGTCAGTAACCACACCTATGTTGTGCATATGGTAAGATTAAATTAAGCCATTATAATAATCTTACAAAAGGTGAGTATTTGGTGGTGGTAAGTCTGGCAAAACAAAATCACATTGACTTTGTACCACACTATTCATCTCAACACAGGTTGTTGTTCAAGTCTGCCCAAAATGTGCCTTATGATTTTTAGGCATTCGCCTTAGTAAGGAACATGAAAAGATCTGGCTTTAGGATGTAGGTTTTATTGTAGTTATCAATCTCAGCCTATTTAAAAATATCACAGACTAAAACTTCGGTGCACCATTCCTTTGCAAAATCAACACTTTCCACCTTTGAGCACTGTGTATGCTTTTATTTTTACTAGGAATTATTTTTTTCAGAAATCGTTATATGAATGGTCATTATACAGACAGGTTAGAATTCCAGAAGATTCAGAAAGTTAATTCAAGTTTATAAAGCTGCTCAGGAAAAAAAAATTCATTTGGGCTCAAGAAAAATTATCAACAAATAAGACATGTTATTTTAAAGTCATTAACACTGAAACATGGTAACTCATACATGATATGTGTATATTATATATATATCGATAATCCATATATACACATAGATATTATACTTAATATATATTTAATTCTGATGGGATCTTGTGTCACTATTGACAAATTTCAACAATAGAATCTTCTTGGTTATTATTTCTGTTTCCAGTGTTATTTTCTCATAATTAAATGTGAAATAATCTAGAGGCAACGTTGCTCTGTCACAATTTTAAAATGAATATCTAGGAAGGTAAGTGGTTCACTGTTAGCATTTGTGCTTTGGTAACTGGAATAAACATACTATATTCCAACTATAAAAAAGTCAGGAGTTGTAGGTTTTCTGCAGAAGAATAAAACCAGAGAAATTAAATGGCAATATTTCTTTGTTTCATGTGTGGATATTTGCTGTTAGATTTGTCTCAAGGGCAGCTTAGTATTTTAAGAATTGGCATCTTACAGCCTGGTCTAGCTAACTCAAATCAAGTGACTGGTACGTTCTAGAGACACGAGATTCACAGAGCTGATCCTGCAGACGCCAAGGACGATAACTCAGCAAAGTACTTCCTGAACAATCAAGATTTCCTGATTGACTCACTGGGTATAGGTCACTCATACGAGGAGTTAAAAGCAGTATTATAAGTTAGTGGCTCAAAAGATGAGGCCCCACTGGTCACATTAGGCTTTGAAAGAATTTATTAGTGTCTGGAAATCTCATTTCTAAAGTTCCAACATGCCCAGACTGGATCACGTCCTTCTGTTATCCAGTCTCATAGCCCCTTTATTCATGGTTGCATAAGGCTTGTAATCATATATCTGCATGGCATTGTAATAAAAGTCTATCTCTTCCACTCAGATTGCTCCCTAGTTTCTTCAGCACCTGCCTTACGCCTGCCACATAGTTGATGATCAATAAATGGGTTATATAAATGCAAAGGTCTCTTAAGCAATTCAAATGTTTTCATCTATCCTTACACTCAGACCAATAGGTTATTCAACATGGAAGATCCTCTTCACAGATGAAATAATTGATCATAAACTAATGATGATAT
Source organism: Castor canadensis (assembly GCF_047511655.1). NCBI lineage: Eukaryota > Metazoa > Chordata > Mammalia > Rodentia > Castoridae > Castor > Castor canadensis. The sequence goes on along the minus strand of NC_133404.1, from coordinate 33,102,838 downwards.
CTTGATTTTGTGGAACAAGTTTTCAAAGTTGTATGTGTGTGTATTACCTATGACATTGACTTAAATGGTAGAGGAAGAAGGTATCAAAAAAAGCAAATTTAATTTGGCAATGTCAGTGAAATGTTTCCACCAAACAATGAACTCTAAGAATGAGTATAAAGGGACTCTGTCCATTGGATCTGAAAATCCTGTCTGAGCTATGCAGATAATATGGATGAAATAAAAAGGAGAAGGTTCTTATGTAAATAAAATGGCTAGTTATTAATTCCTTATTAGATATTCCTGTAAAAATTTAAATAACAAAACAGCGTGTCTCTCTGTAAAAAATTCACAGGTAAATTAATTTGAAAAGCACTTGACTCTGTTGAATTTTTTTGTTTCCTTTCCTTAAATGTCAATGCAATTCTAATTTAAAGCAACCAATTTGATTATAAAACAAATATTGTATACCATTTAGAAACTGACTTCCTAATAATACCTTTGAGTTTTCCTGTGCTCTGGATACTTAAGTATTTACATATACATTACTAACCCCTATTAATTTTGCATAGCAATCAGTGGAGGCTTTAAATTTTATTTTTAGCTATAGAATTGCTCCTGCCTAAGGAATTGTTTTAGGATAAAATTAATTTTAACCTATGGGTAGAAAGGAAGAATTTTAAATAACATTCAAATTTTACATCTTAGTTAATTTCTTTTTTCCTGTATATTTAACATGGGATTTCTATATCTTTCCATTTTTTATAATCTTTTAAAATCTTAGTGTAAAGTTGTAAATATTTATTTTAATGTCTACTCAAAAATTATTTAAATAGGGAGGAGGAAAGGAGAGAGTACTGGAAGATGAAGAGGATTGATAGCACATATATGATATGTGCGTATATATGATAGTTTAATGAAACCCATCAAACCCTGTTTGGCAAGGAGGAGGAGGAGAAAGGGGGGGTATAAGAGAGCAAAATAGAGGGGGCAAACTTGTTCAGAGTACACTGTATAAATCTATGGAATGAACACAATGAAACCCTTTGTACTAGTAATGGATGTGAATAAAAAAGCAGAGTTACTTAAACATTTGTAGAACTTTCATTATAATCATACATTAGAGGACCCTAATTTCTAAAGAAAAATCTAGAATTTCCACACGATGGCTGGTTTCTTATTCATGAAAACAACTCTTTGTTTTCAAAAGTATTTATTCATTTGAGAGTAAGGTTTGCTACCAACTTGCGTAGAATATATGAGACACAAAAAATTCTTATCTCAATAATGTGTTAAAGCAAAAATAAATCTTTAGCATTGTTCAAAGGTTTAAGACTTAGAGAGTCATATGTAAATAACCTAGCAATATTCTGCTTGTCTATTGTTGGAAGGGTATTCCATAGGGAATATTGTTAATGTGACTGACAAGTCAATTATATCCCATTCACAAATGTTTTGATGTCTGCAATATTAATAATACTGTATTGCCCATGAGAAGTGCTACCCTAACTACTGGCACGGAATAGTCACAATAAATAGCGGCAAATGTAATTCTAACCTCTGACTCTTTGACAAACAGCATGGTACTCTCCACTGCTCTGCCTTTAATTCCACTAGCATCAAAGGGAAACTCAAGCGCCTCAGAAAATAACTCTAGCCCCATGTCTCTGATAAAATAAAATGCTTACCCACAGACATAAATTACCATGGAAATAAAGAGAGGACCAAAAAAATTACAGTTTCCTAATGCTCTGAAATCAAAGTGGCAGAGGAAGCGGAGAGTGGTGAGCAGGGCGCCTGTGTTGTGTGGTCTCACTGCTTGGTGAACAATCTTTGATACCTTTAACCCAACAGGTTTGCTCTGTGGAGGATGGGGGTGGTATTCATAATTTTCAAGAACAGAGTACTTTAATAGTCACTGCTGTGGCTGCTGCATGGAGTTTTTCTTCTTCTTTTTTTTTTTTTTGCTGTGGAGACATAAACTAGCACGAAGTCAATATAAGCTATAACCGTAAGCTTAATAGTCACAAAAGTATTGACTCTCTGGGGTTCCCTGAAGCAAATCGAATGACAGGCAGGCTCCCTTCCCATTTCACAAAGTCATGATTTGTCATTTTCTGCCTCTTTTCCCTTTTTTCTTCCTTCTGTCTTTCTGGACTCCCTTCCTACTTTCCTTCTGAACTTCCTTCTTCATTATATAAGAGAATTTTCACTAAAAATAAACAGACAATATACCCAAGTTCCAAGCCCTCTTGATTCTTCTTCCTTAGAGGTAACCATTGAAATCAGTGAAATTTTCACCCATGGTCTCCCATGAAACTGGAACCACAGGCATGCACCATCATGCTGGGGTCCTTGTTTGAGATGGGCTCTCACTAACTTTTTGTCCAGACTGGCCTCCAACCATGATCCTTTCAATGGCCACTGTTCACATAGTTGGGATTATAGGTGTGAGCCACTATGTCTGGCTTGATGTGTCTTAAATCACAGATGGGATCAAATAGTACCCATTGTTTGCAATTTTTCCAAGTTGAGAAGACTTGAAAGACTTTAGATTTCATTTCAGACATCTGCTTAATTCTTTCAACATGGTGCATAATATCCCATAGTACAGACATACCATAATTTATTGAAATACTCTTTTGTTGATAAAGATGTGTATTGCTACCAATGTTTCCTCTGATGAAAATGCTTTAATTGTTAGTTATTAGGACTTGTGCATATGCAAGAATTTCCCTAGGGCTTCAACCAGAAGTGGGATTGCTTACACCTATGGCTATTACTTTGTTGGCTTCTAAAGAACAGCCTCCCCAATTTCTTCAAAGAAATTTGGTATTACATCACATCTTTTCCAGGTCTTGAGATCCTCAGATATGTTGATATTTTGCAAATCTGGTTGATGTCAGATGTTATACCATTGTGATCTAATATATCACCAGTAAAGTTGAACTGTCTTCATTTGTGTTTTGGCTTTTGTAAATATACAAATCTCACAGTATTGTACACTTTAAAACAATGAACTTTGAACTATGTAAGTTACATGTCCAAGAAGCTGCTATTTGTTTAAAGGGCAAAGTTGCATATTGACCACCCCCCAGAACAAATCTTAGACCTATTAGCAGTCACTCACTGTTATTATTTGCTGGCATCCATTAATCTATTTTCTGTATGTATGAATTTGTCTCTTGTAGATATTTCAACTAAATGGGAATATGTGACATTTCGCGTGTGGTTTCTCTTACTTAATGTTATGTTTTCAATGTTTCCTCCAAATTGTAACATGTATCATTCTTTCATTCCTTTTCTTGACTGAATAACGTTCCATTGCACATCATTTTATAAAGCTGTCACCAGTTGATGGGCTTTTGCTGTGCAGACATGAATTAGAATGCAGTCACTATATGCTTGTAACTGTGAGCTTAAACGTCACAAAACTATTTGCCCTTTTTGCTGATTATGAGTAATGCTGCTATGAACATTCAGGGACAGTTTTTGTGAGAATTTATGTCGTCATATTTCTTGGTTATATGCTGAGTAGTGGAATTGCAGAGTGGTATGGTATAATTGTCCAACTGCTTTCCAAAGGATCATTTTACATCCTTCTTATAATGTGTGAAGATTCCAAATTGTTCACCTCATCAAGGACACTTGCTGTTATCTGTTTGGTAATAACCTGGATGGATGTAAAGTAATATCATATTTTGATTTTTTCACTTGCATTTCCCTAATGAGCAGAAATTTGAGCATGTTTTCATATGTACATCAACCATTTCTACATCTGCATTGGACACATTACTATTGAAGGTCTCTGCCTAGTTTTTAATTAGGTTGTCTTTTTGTTACTAAGTTACTAAGAGTTAGGTATTTGAATAAAGGTTCCTTAGTGAACACATGATTTGCAAATATTTTTGTTTTATTCAATGGTTTCTCTTTTCTCTTTCTGAATGGTGTCCTTTGAAGCACAAAATTTTAAATTTTGTGTAATGTATCTAAGTTTTTTCTTGTTTCTACCATTCATGTCGGATGTGACCATTGCCCAATCCAAGATCACAAAGATTTGTTCCTTTGTATTACTGAATTGTTTTAAATTTTAACTCTTACATTTAGGTCATTGACCAATTTTGAATTGGCTTTTTCCATATGATCTGAGACAAAGATTTGACTCCGTTCTTTTGCAAGTAGCTAGCTACTTGTTAAAACCACTTGTTAAAACACAATTCTTTCTCTGTTGCATTTGCTTGCAACCCTGGTCAAAAAAACAATCCACCAGCTCTGCCAAGCACATACATTGCTTAGCAGGTGCAGGACCTGGGTTCAATCACAAGTAACTAAAAAAAAAATAATCGATTGATCATAAACATCTGGGTTCCCCTCACATGTCTCAATTCGTTACATTGTTCTTTGTCTTTTTTCTGCTTTAAGCTTTCTTGACAATTTATATACATTATCTTTCTTTGAGACAATTGTTAAAATTTATTTGTTAAGTTCCAAAAAGGGCATGTTGCTATTTTGTTTGTGATTTTATTAAATTTATCAGTCATCTGGTAGGTAGCATCACACTACAGTCTTCAACACTGCGATCTAAGAGCATAGAATTTCTCTTTATTTTTCTGAGTCTTCTATTATGACCTTGTATCAACTGGCCACAATGTTGGTCTTGCAGATGTCTCAGCATAACCCTTTTTCAAATGTACCCTTCATTTCCAGTTATTTAGAAATTGGAACCTGAATTTCCATAGACATGATGTCATAATGGATGGTGGTTGGTCTCCAGTCCTAGCCGCATCGGCTATGACTCATAATTAAGTCAGGTAAAGGACTTAATAGTCAGGGTTTGGGCACAAAAATGAAGTGATCTGGGAAGTTTTATGCCCAATCTGATCTTCTTTGTGACTTTGAGCATGCCACCATGTGAAATGGTATGATATTAATACCACCGTCATAGGTTTGTCTTGGAGATTTGTGCTGGTAACATAGGAAATAATGAAAAGTTTCTTTATCTATTCCTATGGAGACATATGTTGAAATCTTATGTAGGGCATCTGGTTCATACACACATCAAACCCTCCTCTTGTCTGTTAGCTTTGTGACTGACTGAGATGACATTAAGGAGGGTGGATTTGGTATGGTACATGGGACTACATAGAAGAGGTAAGGAGACAGGAGAGGAAAAACAACGGGATTTAGCAGCAATCATTTAGACATGAAAAGCAATTTGGATGCAGCCTTCTCAGTTCTCTGAAGAGTCACAGAGACTGTCACAGCAACCAACCTCACCTCCCTGACCCCAGTGTCCCCACCCTGTGCCCCTCTGTAGCAACAGCCATCCCCCTAAAATGCAGACCTCATTATATTTTCACTCCTGATGCTCACAGTTATTCTAAAATGTCCTCAAAGCAGATGTAGTAAGCTTTAAAATCTGGCCTCTTATTTCTTAGTTTGGAATCTCTTCTCTCTAGTGATCTATTCCAGTCCCTTCCTTCTCCTTTCACACTATTTCTTCCAATTCATTAGCTTTAACAGTTACCACCATTTCCTGCTGAAGACTTCCTTGGTCACTGTCTTACTGAGTAGATATTTGCCCAAATTATTTTCTACAATCTAATCATCTTACAGTAGCTTCTCAAAATGTCTTGCACCAGGAGACTGTCCATATTGTGCCTAGTGAAATATAGTTCGAAGGCAAATGCTACACACAGATATTTTACCTCAGATTTCACAGCCCTTTCTTACCACACAGATGTGATGAAGACGGCGGAGATAAGTACCATAAAATTAGTATAGATTGATATTATCTTTCTAGTCAATTTATATCATGCTAGATTATATAAAACACTGTGTTCAATTTTTTTCTACTAGACACACACTTTTGACTTCCACAGAATTTAAAGCTTGCATATTGAACAAAAGGTGAGTGGTTAATCTTGGAATTCCCAGTAAGAAAAGGATGCCAAGGTGAGTCATAAGATATGTCTAAGCTTATCTAATTATTTTTGTCAAAATTCAAGATCCTGGCTGCAACCAGAAGCCAGGGAACAGAATGCTGACCCCAGTTCTGGTACAAATGGGTCTTTGATCTTGACTGGATGCAGAAGAAGTTTCTAGACCTTGCTCAGTTACCCACCTAGGAACTGACTGATGTTTTTCCAATGTGTTTTCAGATTTCCTTTAGCTCAAAAATATTGTCACTTTTCACCTCTCTCCTGCCAAAGGGATGTGGCTAACTTGCATTCAGAGAGTTTCATTAAATCTTTGGTGAAAGACATTGAACACAAAGGATACAAAATATCTCACTCCTACCTTTCTAAAATTTGGAATTATTACAGAGTTAAGTGATACATAAGCAATTTACTTTAATTTCATGTTTTGGTATCTTGAGTTAGGTAATGAGCCTGTTTGCTTGAAATCCAATTATCCATCCTATTTTCCCACCCTCAACTCCATACATGAATACATTCATTACCCACTTCCCCAAGCCACTCCCCGATACCACAAAACACATAAAGAGAGCTTTGTGAAGGAGGTGGGATTCATAGCAAGGGGAGGGGCAGACTTGAAGGAGAGGGCATTATTCCAGGTCTCAGAACCAGTGTGGAGGAAGTATAAAATAAGGAGTGGGAAAATCAAACACCGAGAAGTTTAGTTTGGGGAGAACAGAGGGAGCCTTGAGGGCCAGGGTCTTCAGAAGGGACAGAGTAGAGAGGGAGGAGTAGAGACATTTTTCAAACCAGGATTGAATGGTAGCTACAAAAGAAGAGAGACAAAGACCAGAATTAATCTTCAAAAAGAGCAAACTAAGACACAACTTAATAAAGCCATTGAAATGACTCAAACACTCCTCTTTGTTTTCATCAATTAGGGATAAAACTGGTCGAGGTCCAAATATCTACCTAGGAAGTGCTCCTGAAGTTAGATATTCAGTGTTTGACCAATTATATCTGTACAGTTGTCGGCTGGGCATCTGTTCTCTCATCAAAGCAACGTGACATTTAAGACACAGAGTCAAACAGATGGCTGTATTTTGCTGAACTGGACTTTAATGAAAAAAGTCCAGATTGTTTTGTTGTAGAGGAAAGGGATTATTGCCTTAGAGGGTTTCGTAATGCTACATGAAAGAATTAAAATGAGGAAGCAAAAATTGAGACGATTTCACCTCTCATGAGAGAGGAAAAAAGGAAACTTAGATAATATTCCAAATTCATAAAAGAGAAAGAGGAAGTGAAAGCTCGGATGCATTTAAAAATCTCAGGTACCCTCATTAAAGTGAATGAAACTTCAATGGACCTGATTCAGTGCAAAAAAAAATCAAGAAATTTGAATTGCTATTCTTTCTACAGATAAAAAAAAAAGGAAACCTGCAAATGCAGGATTAATGCTAAATTATCATAGGGAAATGATTACAAATGATTTTACTTTCTAAGCAAACTCAGCTGAAAAATCTCCAAATAATGATGACATTTTTTTCTATGGGTGTGTCTTCCTGAGGACCTTTGAGTTTGCCAAAGCAAATTTATGACATCAGCAGTGTGTCATGGCAGCTTAACAAATAGAATGGCTTGGGTTTGAGTAAATACAGGTCACAAAAACAGTTTCTTAGACTTTTTCATCTCTTAAAAAATTGATGAATATTAAATTATACATAGTAAGAGTTTCAGCATATTTCCATAATGCATACAGCATACTTTTTGAATATGATCAAACTTCTTAGACTTAGTGATTTCTTTAAAATTCAATTTAACTGGTTTTGAAATTTATGATTTCTGAGTTTCAATTTCTTAAACACTATCTTTGTAGCGTTTCAAATGGGAAAGAGAGAAAGGTGCCTGGATAAGGTTCTTTTCCAAAAGCTCATTAATTGAATGCAAATAAATTGCAAAGTCATTACAATGCAGGGAGCTTTAATTAAAAATGGGTACATGTGACATAATAAAAACAAGAGAATGAACTTTACTTAGAATCTGATAACCTTTTATAAATAATAGTTCTTAATCAGAAGCCAAAGGGAACACGAGAGCATTTGAATGTTGTTTGTAAATGAAGACTTTTTTTTTTTTTTTTTTTTTTTTAGTAATTGTCTTTATAACGAAAGTCACACAGGGAGAGTCTTGCTTGTTAATGCTTGGAATTTATTGGCTGTACACTAAGGTTAGAGGCCAAAGTGTAACATTCCAGCACAGTACTTGGGATTCTGAGAATCAAATGTCATTTTTTCACTCAGGACCCACTCAATATCTCATGACAGTTTTTAATAAAGGGTTTTCAGTGTACCTTCTAATAATCATAGGCAAACAAAAAATCAGTTTGCTTTCCTTTAACTCATAAAAATAGCCCCGATTGTTACATAAATGTAAAAGGAAATGATCAGTCAACTTGACTTTGACAACTACAAAGTTCTTCACTAGTATGTGTGAGGATGGCTACATGTTCCTTGTATGCATCTATTTCAATGGAATGTTTTCCCCACTTAGTATTTGAGTACGTAAAACCCAAGAAAGGCAATTCCCAGAGCCCTTCTAGCAGTGCAAATAGAAAATCTATTCTGGATATACTATGGTTACTAGCTCACCTGGACTATTCCTTGATCTTTCTCTATGCCCATATCTTTTTAAGTAAAATGGTATCATATTGTATGCACTGTTCTGCAATCTGCTTTTTTTCCAGCTGATGAGTTGCGTGTTTTCATTTCAGTAAAGTTCATGTACTGATACCCAAGCTCTGCTTGTATTACACACTTGACCCAAATATCCTTTACAAGGTACATTTCAGGACCCCACATTGAAACTGGCTGCTATGCCTGTGAGTCTCTTTCTGCTGAGCATATTCCCTTCTCCAATGCCATGACTTTTGGAAGAGATTAGGCCAGTTTATCTACATCTTACCTTTTGGATTTCTCTGCTTCTTTCCATTTCTGCCCTTTCTGATTCATCATGACCTCACCTTATTCTCCTTTTACTTGAGAGCTTTTTACTTTTGGGAGGCTGGATCTAAATGTTTAAAATTATATTAAATAGTAATTACAATAGCTAATGAAATGGTCTAAAAATTGAACTAAAGTTTTCCCAGGACTGATGCATTATTTGCTTTGTATCCCTTTTGGTAGAAACATAAACGTTCTCCATTGTGATGCATGGATTAAAAAGCTGGCAGATTTCAACATTTTCTTCCCCATCTCTTACTTCAATGCCATAGAAATGAATAGTTTTGCTCATAATATCTTTTAATGAAAAAAAGAGGAAGAGATTGAAAATTCAATTCTTAGTGGTTTGCTTTGTTTCCAAATAATGCTTCTGCTAGGGGGTCAGCATGAATATAAGCTAATCTATTATAATAATTTGAGACCGTTTTCACTGTTCTCATTGCTGTAGGAAGTTATGAATTGTTCTTCTATATTGTACCTCTGACAGTCACTGGAAAATGATGATGAAAATGGGTTAGTAACCCAGATGTCAATCATTTTCTCAATATCTCTGATTTTCACATATTTATTTATTCACACAATTTTACATATTTATGTGAAACTTAAAGAGACTTGTTTTTTTCTGAAGCAGAATCTAATAAGCCATGTATTTATAATTAGAAAAGGGTGTCATCTATTTTGAAATTGTTATCTTTTAAAAAAATAAGAATCATCTATATATATATCTAAATTATATTGTGTATAATTTATTCTAACAAATGTACTACTACTTTCTGCAATTAGATATTGAGACTTATTTTAATGAAATAGTAACATTTAAAAATAGAAAACATTTACAGAGTGTTTATATAGTTTGCAAGTTATTGTTTAAACCTCACAAAATGTACTGTTAAATGATAGACACTGTTGAAGGATAGGTAGTTATTACACATATTTTACATCTGCTGTAAAAATAGAGAAAAGCCAGAATGTGTTTTTGTTTCAGGGAGGAATTTAAAATGGACATTTGTTAAAGAAACAAAAGTAGAAATGCACTTAGCGACCTATACATGTCAGATGTATATATTTAGAATAATCCTCTTTTAAGATACTGTCTACAGTAGTTGGCTGTCATATTCATAGGTGGAAAACATCTACTTAAGGCAGTGACATTTCGTTCTTGAACAGAAGGAGCTAGGAAATCAATATAATGTGGATCCTGTCAACATGGGAGCCTCAGTGAACATAGGATGATTTTGCTCTGTCCTGTCTTTGAGGATACTGGATATGAATTGGTTTAGATTAGTTGTCCCTTTGAGTGTCTTCCTCATAGATAACAGTCCAAAGCACCCCCCCCCAAAAAAAATCCTCACATACATTCATTTTATTGGCTATTTGGACTTATTTTATATATTTGCCTATGCTCATAGGATGGGTACTGATTCATATAATAACATTTGTTTTGAGAACATAGCTAAAAGGGCACACAAATGGCATCTCAGTAAAGACTTTTGGTTAGACATTTTGTTTTCTTTTGGAACTCAAAATACCATATTAATTGTATAGTTTAAGCTGTCACTCACTATAATGTTCTAAATAGTTTAAGTTTTAATGAAACTAATAGCCAAAATATAAGAAAGTTAAAAAGAAGAAAATTCAGAAAGTAAATGCTACATTCAATTCTTAGAATAAGAAATTTTTGGAGTATACTAATTGCAGTATTATATCATGACTTGGATACCTGATGAGTTATATTCCTAGAGGAATATTTTGTAATCTCAATGGAAAGAAAGGATGACATTTTATTTCCAGAATTTGGATTTGAGAGTGATTTAGAAAGATAACCAAAATACAGCTAGACCAGAGGAATTGTTCTATAGAAGAATAGGGTAGCGATAGTCTACAATAATTTGTGAGATATTTCAAAATAACCAAAAAGAAGAGCTCAACAAATCTCAACATATAGAATTAAATTTTGAGGAGATGAGCATGCTAATATCCTGATTTGATTATTACACATTGTATATAAGCATCCAATTATGCTAAACCCATAAACATGTACAAATAATATGTGTCAACAAAATATAAAGATATCCAAATATAAGAACGTTCATTAAAATGCAATTATCTAAAACAACACTGAAAATGTTATTTGACAATTATCACAATATTATTTACTATTATTTGGATATTCATTGTGTTCTAAGCATTTTACTTAAATCAACCTAATTCTCCCAAGACTAATACTTCCCCATTTTGGTGGCAAAATTGATGTTCAGGCAGATTAAGTTCTGTCTCCTAATCCCAGATCTCTCAGCTAGGACTGCATATTTCTTGGATTTCAAAGCAGGTCTATTCTATAACTTGGGGGCTCTCACCCCCATTTTATGGTGCCTCCTAAGCTTTTTAAAGTTCAGGTCAATTTAATGTGAAATATTTGACAAGCATATTGAATTGTTGATAGTCATGGAACTTCTTTCAAGTGCCACCCAATGTGACGGAAAGGAGCTAAGAGACAATGCACACGCATCTTGTGCTCTTTGGAGGCTTCCAGATAAGTAAAAAGATGGGAACATAATAAAACCCAGTAACCACTTATGTCCATTAAAGGGCAGAATTTTGATTTTAGTTTCATTTTACAGAGAAAGGGTAATGGTGGGAAGGTATCAAAGTCTTCCAAATGACAAAGTGAGAAATGATTTTTGTGGGCCAAATGTTTTGCTGTTAGGTGTTCAGCAAAATCAAGAAAATCAGATCAAGAAAAGACTGCACAGCGTTCACTTCACATCACTCTTTCCTGAGTTTCCATTGCAACTGAATTATTGGATTTATTATACTGGTTTGCTTGCAGGTTTCCTTGTCACTAAATGGAGTATGCATTGTTCTACATTAAAATACACATTTACCATCCATCATGATGTATAATTGAGCATTTATCAAAATCCAGAGAAAAGAGTGTTAAGTGTTACAATCAACATTTAAGACATGAAAAATTATCATTAAACTTTATAGTACAGTGAAAATTTATGGGAAGCACTTAATATGCTCAATATCTGAAATCTTAGATAATATAGATATGTTGCTTCTTTCTCCATCATCCATCTTCCTTTTGAAAGCATTGGCCAGGGTCCTTTTCAGGATGATAAGTAAAAACCATGCATTGCACAACTTCTACTTCTCAAAAAGTTCTTATTTCCTCCAAGCTAGGAAGAAGTCCAGAAAACTGAGTGATTATTTGTCCACAAGTCTAGAATGTGCACATTGGTGATTATAAAGATATGTACCATTATGGGAAAAGTACCTGCTTCTGAGTTGCCCCACAGTTTTCCTTAATAGGAATTCTGTACAAATAAACATTATGGAGCCAACTAACAAGTCCTAGAATTCAACATGGTGATTAGCCTATAGTAGGTGTTCACCAAATAATTTTCTGTCTTTAATAAAGGAAGTACTAATAACCATTTACAAAATCCTGACATATATGGTACCATATTTACGGTGAATTATTGCTACATATTACTACTTTTAAAACATCTTATTTTTTGATGCTTCATATTTCAAAAGACCAAGAGAACCCAAAACCAGAAATTCTGTTAGTTCTCATGTTGCTCTGGATGTTGTTCTAGGGAATAGAAGTCCATAGATAAGTAGCCATGCAGCCTGACTCAAAGATTTTCCAGTCAAACCATGTAGGATACGTCCTTAAAGTGAGATTTGTTGGGTTTTGTATTGGTAGTTGGTTGAACAAGACAGGATTTTATGGTGTGATTTTGTGTGATTAAAAGTGCTTGCTAGACACCTTTTTAAATTCATAGTGTCAGCAGTTGTTAACCTGGGCAGTTGCACTAAGCCAGTTTACAAAGGGAGAGTAGAATTTCCTGTAGGCTAGAGTTCTGACTCCTACAGATTTAAGGTAATTCTTTATTTGGGTTTCTATGTAAACAACTGAGAAGGCAGGTAGACACATGAGCAGAGAAGACACATCAGAAGATGCCATGCTCTGTAGTTTCCTGGCTTCTCACAGATTACAGGCGCAAGTTTGGTTTTAGACCAGTCAGTAAACAGTGAGTAACCTTCCAGGTGAGAGGGACCAAGAAAGCAAGGACTCTTAATTCCTGAGAGGTGAGGACTTGGTCAGTATTGAAGATTCCACCCACTACTAAGCATGGAAATTCTTGGCTTAGGCCTTGCTCTGTCTTGTTTCCTTTTCTTCCTCTGTCATTGGGCCTATGCATGGCTTCTGCCTGCTTACTAACATTACTATGATTTCTTGTGTGACAAGACCAAGAGAATTTGTAAAAAGAGACTGTACTTCTAATAGAACTATGAACATTTACCATAGGCATTTGAGGGAACAACTTAGACTTTTTATATTTGTAAAGATTTTTATCTATAACATGAGTCAAAGAACAATTTCTCTTAAGATTGGTGTAAGAGACAGAGGACATATACATATGTGTTTGCTTTCCACAACTATAACAAATACTTGAAATATATAATGAACTTATCAAAGGCTCACAGTTTTGGATGTATAGTCCGTAATGGCGGGAGTATGTGGCAGATCAAAAGAAAAAAAGGAAGATCAGGGCGCCAGTGGTTGATGCCTATAATCCTAACTACTCAGGAGGCAGATTAGGAGGATCATGGTTTGAAGCTAGCCTGGGCAAATAATTCATAAAACCCTGCACAGAAAAGGGCTGTTGAAGTGGCTCAAGGTGTGTATACCTTGAGTTCACACCCCAGTGCTGCCAAAAAAAAAAAAAAAGGAAAAGAAAAAAGGGAAGAGACTGGGATCCCCACAATCCCCTTCAAGGGCACCCTCTCAGTGACCTCACTAGGTTCCCTCTCTTGAAAGTTTCACCATCTCCCCAAAGCACCATTCTGGAGACCGTTGGGGGACATTCAAAGTCAAAACTGTGGCAATGAAGTAAGGACAGTCATTGTATATTGGTAATGCACTAGCATTCTTACGATTAGTATAGTTAGTCAACCACAGTAATGTGGACTTGGCTTCCTGATTCACCTGCATTTTTGTGGCTAGAATTGAGTCTCAATATTCATCCAGTCTAGCAACCTGTGTGGTGATCTCAGCATTTCATTTTTATCTAGCAGGAACTAGTTCTAACCTCGTGTTTTTCACTCTGAAATTTCCTCTCCTTCATTACAGGATTTGTTTTCTTTTTGCTTTTATTCAAAACATGAGAAAAATGAATAATACTGTATAGTCTACTTTCCCATTCAGTATCTTGTTTCATTCTCTCATGAACCTCTGGTACGATCATTCTCATTTCAGAGATGAAAACTGGAGCTGTGTACTACTCCTGGTTATATGCCCAAAGGAATCAAAGACAGCTTACAACATGGCTACTGGCATACCCATGTTTATTGTAGCACTATTCACAATAACCAAGCTGTGGAATCAGCCTCAGTACCCAACAACTGAAGAGTGTACAAAGAAAATATGATATGTAAATAGAATGGAGTTTTATTCAGCTATTAAGACAAAAAATCATGTCATTTTCAGGAAGATGGATGGAGCTGGAGAATCATAGTGTTAGTGAAATAACCCAGACTCAGAAAGGCAAGTGTCACGTTTTCCCCATATGTAGAATCTAGGGGGAAAGAAAGACGTGAAAATTGAAGGGAGACTATTAGGGAGAGGAAAGGAATAAAAGGGAAGGGAAACAAGAGAGGGTAATGGGGGATAAACACTATCAGTATATTACAGTATATTTATGTATGGAAATGCCACAAGGAAACCCATTATGTTGTACAATTGCTGTATGCTGAAAAATGAAACTTAAAGCTGTGCATATAAGCAGGAGATCATCCCAGGTAATTCATGGCATGGAGCTGGTCTTTTTGATTTTATATCACACCACATTTTTTTTTTTTTTGGTAGGACTGAGGTTTGAATTCAGGGTTTCGTGGTCTTTACCTGGGCTGACCTGGGACTGTGATCCTTCTGATCTCAGCCTCCCAAGTAGCTAGTACTACAGGTATGACCCTCTGACGCTCAGCTGTCACACCACCTTTTATGTCATCTCTATCTTCTACAGTTTTTTAAATTGTTTGTTTTTTAATGAAAGCATAAATGAGCTTGGGATAATTGACTTAAAATGAACGTGATCTGAGCATGGAGAACAAATGTGAACACTTGGTTACGCGTTGTCTAGATTCTAAATCTCAAATTTGTGAAGCCTAAAGGATAGACTCAGCCTTGAAATTCACAAGGATGTAACAGTCCCTCCCTTTGAATCTGTAATCTATGACTGTAAAACCCCTGTTTACCAATCATCATCCCCCAATGATATATTTCAATCTTTTTAATGCAGATAGCTTACTTTGACTGTCAGCCAGGAGTCTAACATAGGGAAAATATGTACTCTACATAGTCTGTGAAAGAGAATAAACCCAAATTGAAATTACTGCTTCTCTTTCATTTACCTTCTAGTACTGGATAATACTGGATTAGAAATATGTTTTGAAATTCTTCTGGCTGCCTAAGAAGCACTTGAAGGGTTAACACATAATGATCAATTCTTTCTTTATAGCACCAAAAACCATGACAAATTGCAGAGGGACATTTATCTGTTTTCTTTTTAAAATTTTAAATTTGTATCATATCTGAATTCTCATCCATTATTATAAAAGCACTGAAATCAAACAACCATGGTTCATTCTTGGCCTTTGATTTTTATATCCATGCATGTTAAAAAAAAAGAGAGAGAGAAAACCAAACATGTGTGCTGCCTTTTAATAAAGATCATATTAAAAATTCAATAAATAGCAATATCTCTGATCTCTTAACAAAAGCTTCTGGTGTACAGGAAATTAAATGAAAAAAAAAACCTTGTTAATCCTTTTTGATTTCTGTACATTGTGGCTAGAAGCAGAATTCTTTAACTTGTAGATTTCTCTCTTTTCTCCATTTTTTTAATCTTTTCTTGCACAAGCGTTGTCTGGGCAACACTACAAATGCAGGTTGATTCTTAGAAACATTTAAAAATAAAGGGGGTGAGGTGGGGAGTAAAGCGTTGTGTCATTGTCTCATCCTGGTGGCTTTGCAAGGAGGAATCCACCTCGAACCAGGTGATAACCTGAGAGACTTTATCTTGTCTTCCCCTGGCCTCCCTGAAGCCTGCCAACACTTCGGCTGGCTGTTAGGCATTTTAAATATCCCCCTGAGCCCTAACCTCACCCCCTTTCTCTTCTTGTCAGCTGGAATGTCTCAGAGCTGTCAGAAGCTTGTTGCTTATTGATGTTTCCGTGTGTTTTATGTCTTTTCTGAGATATGACAGGCCCTGACACAGTGCTGATTTCAATCAAACTGCTTCTGGAGAGGCCTAAGATTTTTAGTTGCACAATCTACGTCTTGAGCATACTTCACAAGATTCTGTCTAATGAAAATGTTTCAGGAGGCCGAAATAAAGGCTCTGTGCTAAAAAAAACCCAGCAGTTAAGGAATTCACAAGACTTGAAAAAAAGCACGTGTGTATGTGTGCACACACACACATGCGCACACACACCCCATACACACACCAGAAACATCCCCTCACCCCCTCCAGCTTTTGTTATAAGAAAAGCAAGAGCAGAAAGTGACCTCTAAGTCAAAGGTTCTGACACTGAATCAAATCCCTTTAGACCTGAACTGACAGGCTGGGCCTGGCTTTAGATTACGTTATCACATCTTAGAGCGAAGCTGGTGTATACCTCAGGATTCCCTACATGTGAAGAGCTGGCGATTCTACCCTTGCTGCCTATTAAGTCAGGGTCTTATGTCTTGTCAAGAATGAAAGCCTATCAGACATACAGAGGGCGGGAAAAGAGGGCAAAAGGAGCACCCAGCAATGGAAATAAAATGCAGAACTGGTAGTGAACACATTTCTGCTGTTTACAAGGCAGGAGATGAAAAATATTAGGAAATGATTTTTGGCTTATCACGTGTGTGCTTCTGACTACTACTCTCTTTGCTTACAAGAGAATTCACCCTTCACTGCCCTACAATGAACATGATTTGGGATATCTAGGAGGATAAAAAAGACAATGTGCCAAGAGTATTTAGAATGAAGATAGTTCTTTTATTTTAGCAGTACCTACATTTGAACTCAGGGTCTCAAACTTGCTTGACAGGTTCTCTACCACTTGAGCCACAATCCAGTCCCCCTTTTTTTTCACTTTAATTATTCTTCAGATAGGGTCTCACAGTTTTGCCTAGGGCTGGCCTCAGACAGCGATCCTCCTACCTACACCTTCTGCATAGCTGGACGGTTGGCTTTCAGAGTGAAAATATTTCTTGAAGGATAAATAGCTAAAATATAGCAGACCTTATTCAAAACAATCTCAAAACAAAACAAAACAATCTTGACTTGGTTTTCTTTGTTGGAAGTATGATATAGGAGAAAGAGCACTCAGATCTAGAGCCCAGGGCTCTGAAAGCTGGATCTTTGGGTATATGTGGATCCCAACCTGATTCATATGTGCTAATTTTAATAAGTGGGGTTTACCTTAGAGTGTAGAGTTTTGGCTTCTTTGGTAAAATCAACCAGCCTGGGAGTGGTAACAATGAGGTATACTTGGTCCTAGCAACCCTGATTAGATATGTCCTTTTTTATCTGTGGGCCATAGGTCACACTTCTTACTGTTACTTCCACACTTAGGCTCAACCTCATGTAGCATCAGTTTGACAAACCATGATTTAGAGTCAAACTGACTTGTATTTGGATTTCATATTCACTATTTATCAGCTGAGTTGCTTCAGAAGATGAATGTAACTGTTTAGGCATCCTTACTGATGAACAAATCCACCTTGGTGTTATTTTGATGATTAATTGACATCAGAGCAAGTACATGACTCATTAAAGAAAATCCTCAGTAAGCGTTATATCCATCTCCCATCTTCTGCCTGTAGAGGACCAAAATGTGACCACTATTTTAAAATACTGTTTCTAGGTTGAGTTCTTTACCATGTTATCTGAGTTACAGTTTAAGTAAAAAAAAAAAGAAAAAAAAATCCTCTGCCTCTAAGCCACATGAAGTGAAAATTTCCTCTAAAAAAAGTGTTCCTCCACCTCCATTCCATTTTTAAAATGTTATGATATTTTTTAACAATATTAATATAATAACAGTAGCATGTGTTTATTGGGTTAGCCTATATTTTATGACTTAGTATCGAATTTATGGCTTGTTTCTACCAGTACTGTCACTATTAATTTTTGTTCCCATTTTTTCATCAGCTGGAGCATTGTCATAGAACTATTGCCTGCCCGTGATAAGCAGCCCCTGTTATTATTATTTCAGGACTGCTTATCAACAGTCAACACATCTCCCCAAATTATGATTTTTTTTTGGAAAAAAAAGCCATATTATCAATTTAACCCCTTGGCCACCAAAGAGCCCCTTCCTTCCAGCCATCTTAGTAAGAATTCTGGCATGATCTGCTGGGAAGTTAGAGAATTAGGAAAGCAGTCAGGAAGAGAACTGTCACTGTGAAAACACCTCAGGGAGTATAAAATGGCTTCACAGTGTGACTTTTAGATATAAATTTATATTGGTCCTGACTCAAGCCCCAGCCCATGCAAACTGGGGCATAGGAGCCAGAGTAGCTGCTGACCCTTGGAAGGGTTGGTTTAGACAGAAACGTCAGCTGGGAACTCCCAGAGATCAAGGGCCTGCCAGGCTCTTGGAAAATGACTGCCAATTTGGCCTACTCTCAGCTGACTGCATGCCCAGGAGGGAGGGTATGGTAGTAATAAAGCAGTTTAGTGGAGAAAGATATTGCTTCAAGGTCCCCAAGCTTCCAGTCTATTTTATGACAACATCACTCACTCACACTTCCATACAGACACATGCACACAATCATATGCTCAGACATGTGAACGCTCACACAGTGATTGGGACTTATACTATCTTTTGTGAAGAGAATGATTTATGCTAAAACTGGAAATGTTACAATTTAAAGCTATGTTTCCAATTACCCCAGGAGTGATAAAATACTTCAGTGTTTGTTTCTGCAATTAAGTAATGAGAAAATGCTGGTGGTAGAACACCAAGGACAGGCTGGATTTGGTTTGAGGACGGGGGTTCTCTTGACAGCCCCACTGCTGATGGTCCTGGACCCGTCTACATAGGATTCTTAGCCATTAACTGGGAGGAGAATTTTACTCTTGAAGAAGGTATAAGAATTAGAATTCTAAGAATCTTTTGCAACTTTTCAGAGAGAACTTCACAGAATTCAAGTCCATATTTATCTGTGCAATGCCTTGTAGTTTAGAATATATTATATACAATTATTATAGTAATATGGTATCTTGAGACCAATTATAACCAGTAATATATGTATGCTTTTAACAGACAGAATACCACAATTTTGAAAATTCTTAGGACATACAATTAATATTTTTGGTATGGTCTGAGATTTCTAGGGAGGGAAAAAAAGACAATGCGTTAAGAGCATTTAGAAAGAAGATACTTCTTTCTTTCTTTTATTTTAGTAGTATTAGGGTTTGAACTCAGGCTCTTGCACTTGGTAGATAGCCTCTTTACCACTTGAGCAATGCCTCCCCTCCCAACCCTTCTTTACTGATTTTTCAGCTAGGGTTTTGCAGTTTTGCCCAGGGCTGTCCTCAAACCATGGTCCTTCTAACTATGCTTCCTGAATAGCTGGGATGACAAGTATGAGACATTACACCCAGTCCTCACAAGGAAAATATTTCTGGAGGAGCAAATATCAAAGCTACATTTCAACATTGCAATGAGGAAGATGCTATACCTCACCATGAAAATCAAGAGCTGAATGTTGCTTGCATTATCAAGTGTCTATCAAGTTCCTGCACAGGACCTCAAGAGGGGTGGAAGAATTGTTTCTACTTTACAGAGGAGACTACTGGAGTTGGTGAAGTTAAAATATGCAGCATGCCTAAAGCCAAGGTGCTATACAGAGAAGGGCTAAAGTTTTAATTCAGACTTTTGGACATTGTACTTCCAGTTTTATTAACCTTCCAAACTTCATTGTACAAACAAACTTCCTAAATAGTTTGACTCTTCCCAGCAGATTTTTCTCACCTAATCACCCTGATTAACCTTGAATATTTTATGCATATTTTCAGTATGGATACAATTTTAAAAATGGTAATTCCAGTTAACAATAGAAAGATCACAAGAACACTTTTTGTTGGAAGGATGTGTGGTGGCTCAACCATACAGGTAGGGAAAATAAATCAATTTTCAATTCATTTTATGGGCAGAATTGTTCCTCTTTCCAACACTTTTTTTAAATAAATTGAGTTTCAAATGTAAAATTTGGTCTAAAAATTTAAAGGAGGTAATCTAGTCTTTTCTCTCTTGTAAAAGTAACAGCATCTCCAATTGACTAATTACAGGGAGAATTGGGCATTCCATGAAGATTAAGGGCAAGCAGCTAATTACACCCACAGTGGCTAACAGCAGCTACAATTAGCTGTTTATAAGAGCAATTATGGGTGTAGCCAATTTTGTACCCCAAAATAATTACAGGTGCAAAATCTCACATGCCGTTAGACATGCTCCCTTTCAAAACACTAGCCTGGTGTTTGCAGATTTCTCCATTCATTTGCTTAGAGAGAGAAATAACCAGAGAGCTCCAAAATTTGAGATGCCAAAATGTTACCAACTTTTCAACTGTGTGTTTCATTGATTTATTTTTATGCTTGAAAAACTATAATTAATTCAATTCATATGCTCTGTCAATACTTGAAGCATTCAAGAAATAATCACAGTAGAGAAATCTACTAGGTTCCTTTCTACTTTCTGAGGATAATTCACTAATTAGTTGGTAGCAAAATATATTTGAAAACATGTGTTGAGGTAAGATCAAACCATAGCATACACTGAAATTGTCAGTGTCAAGTTCTGTGTTGATTTCTTGATCTTGAGGTCAATATCATTTGCATATTCAATTGGTAGTTGGTCCTGAAATTCTTACTGTATTCCAGGCATTTAGTCTGGATGTGCAGACTTGAAAGGAATGAGCAATTTTTAACTTGCCCAATTCTTGAAATTTAATTTTTGTTCTTTTTTTGTTCTCTGCAGACCAGTAATCTAGGCATGTTCAGCTTTTACCTTTTGGCTCAGAATTGAAACCAATTGAGGCATTATCTCAATATACCTCCCCCAAATATACAGATGTACACCCACCATGTCGAGATCACAAATTACAGACAAACAATAAACAAACACCTTTGGGTTCCAAAAATTTTTTTTGGATTATAAATTATTTAATACTATGAAAAGACAAAGACCAATGATTATATTTGATATAAGCAATCCATTCTTGGTCAGTCATGGGGCATTTGTTTTAAAGCTATAATGTCATCTGATTTTGAAAAATGAAACCTACAAGAGAAGCGTGAGACAATGATATTGCAATCTATTCATGACTGTGTATTTTCAGAAATGAATCAAATTCATGAAACAAAAAGAAAAGCCTAGTCTTCCTGGGTGAACAATCTCAAGACACTATTGCTTGATCAGCAGGGTTATCTTCAATTGGAGAAATGAATTTAAGGGAGGAAAAGAGAAGGTTTAGGGAGGGTGGAACCACAGGGACAAGACTTTAGCTCTGTTCACATGGAGCTTTTTCTTTTTTTTTCCTGATTGAACTTCTCATTGACCTTTCTGACTTAGGCAAGTTGTTTCCACCCAAGAATATCAAAGTCATTTTTGGAGGGACCAAGCAGAACTGGGTTTAAATATAGGCTTCACCACTTGCTAGTGGGTGACCTCATGTAAGTTCCTCCACCTCTTGTAGACTCAAATCTCAATTTCTTTATCTATAAAGATGTCTAAAATAGGAATAACATTGTTTTTTTTTCCTACCACTTAAGCCATACCCCCAGTCTTTTAAAGTTATTTTTCAGATAAGGTCTCCTGTTTTTGCCTAGGGCTAGCAGTGAACTGGGATCCCTTCTACCTGTGCCTCCCTGGTAGCTGGGATTACAGAAATAAGAAACATTCTATTTGGCAACCAAATAGAATGGAGGGACCCAGCTGTACCTTACATCTGTTCTGTTCTGTAGTGCAGCAAAACCACCCAGCTATTCTAGAGATACATTTGAGATCTATACATGAATGGGGAATTTAGAAAGCCTCACACATCTGGATCACTATAGAGGTAAATTGACCAGATATTTTGTTAATCTAAAATATTGATTGCTGGAGCTAATAGTGGTGACTCATACCAGGACAAAAAAATGTTAGTGAGGACCCTATTTCATAAAAACAAGCCAGGTATGGTAGATTGTTTCACAATCTTGGCTACTTGGGATGCATAGGAAGGAAGATCACAGTTGGGGGATGGCCTGGGTAAAAGCAGGAGACCCTATCTGTAAAACAAACCAAAACAGAAAGGTTTAAGGTGCAGCTTAAGTGATAGAGAACTTGCATAGCAAGCTTGTGGCCCTGTGTTCAAACATGAGTATTGCCAAAATAAATAGATAATAAATATATAAATAAAATATCAATTGCAATTAGATAATGCTCTGTATCTACATTATAAACGATGCCTCAGAAATGAAGAAAAAAATTCAATAGATTCTTTTTCTATAGAAAGAGCATTATTGGCATCATAGACTTATCAAAACCGTCAGTATATTCATAGAAAGCATGATTGTGAGAAGCTAGGGAACTTAACCTGACTCCCTTCTTAACTGATATGTTTATAAGGGAATTCAATGAGGCAATGACCAGATTTGGCCAGAGTTCCTTACTTCTGCTGTGATGGAAGCATGAAATTTAGAGCAAGCTTGCATTATGTGTGTCTGGTTCCCCCACATTAGATGAATCTTGGATGCATCCAATAAAGGTCAGATTTGAAATACTTTCTTTGAATATAAAGTTAAGTGACTTTCAAAATCAGATTTGGGACTCTATCCAGAACACATCGGATTGTGAAATCAGAGAGATTATGCCTTCAAAACAGAATCTAGTTACTAGAAATCTAACAAATATTCTTTGACCTTAACCATAGATGAATCATTTGTATGAACATGGAAACATTTTTAAGTTCTAGGTTGGGTAGAGATCCCACAATTGTGCATCTCACCTAAGGAGAGACAAAAATGGCAGTGAGCTTGTTTAAACTGCAGCTCTTCAGACAGACATCTAATTGTTATCTGCTTATAAACTAATATGATAACTTGCATAATAGTTGTGCAAACCAGTAGAGGGTTATTAGAACTCTAAAAATATTTGTGACTTGAAAATTATATTTAATGTTAAATGGTCATTTAAATAACTAAAAATGCACATTCATTTAAAAAATAATATTTTAAAATTTAGAGAAAAAACAACCACAAATTTGATTAGGTATTGGGCATACAGAGGAGTTTCTCTTCCTGTCAACTGCATTTTCTGAGAAATGTGACTTTTTGCTTGTTCCCCAGGATGTATAAGACTACAGTGCATAGTTATCCTGTGTCTCCAGTAAAGTCTAACTATAGCCCTTTTATAAGACTTTTCTCCAGCTTTGGGATGCCTGGAGCCTGGGAAATGAAGAACCATGGTTTGGAGCCTGAAACACTGTCTAGCTGGCTTTCCTCACTCAAAGTAAAGGCCAGTTTTCTTTCAGTGGTCAGATACAGTTTTGATCTTTGAGAATAGTGTTCTTTATTAGTGACCATGGACTCAGCTTCCAAAGAGTCCAACAAAACCATGTGTGTCTGACCTACCTTCTATAGTGTTTTCAAAGGTATCCATGACCCAAAGAATGCAAAAAAGCTTATCCAAGAGTGGCACTAATGTGACTTATTTGTGTAAACAATGTCATAATATAGCTCTGGATGTGGACTGCAGACTTCTGCTGTCAGGTAAGCTGGACCATTTCACAGTAGATGTGATTCATACAACAGTGTCCTTCTCCTTTTGGTGAGTATGTTTTCACTCTTCCATCCTAGCTTCTTGTTATTAGAGACTGAGTTTCTACTGCTTCTTATTTCAGGCTGGTACTTGGTGCTTACATCCTGTAACTAGTTCACCACTCACACTGTCAGCATGTGTGGCCATAAAGAAACTCAAGTGTCAGAGTTTGTCTAAACCAGAAAAACCAGGAAAATTGTCCCTGTAAATGTGTAGGTAACTTTTCAACCCCTAGCAGAATGAGTTTTACAGCTTGGGAGGGGGCACATGTGTTTTTCTGTTCTTTATCCCATTCTGGTACCAGCAAGTTTCCATTGAACATGAGACACTGTCCAAATTTTCCTTCAGAACAGCAGAAATACAGATTTCCTAGGGAGAAAGGGAACCTGTTCCAGATGGCCCCAACATCATGTGATATACGTTTGCTATGTAGGGTTAGGATTATCTCTCCTGAGTAAGGTTAAACTTTCTCCTCTAAAGGGATGATTCAAAATTCAGACAACCCTACAGAAGATACAATCATGTCACTTCATGTCTTGTGATTTAAATTTTTTGTGGCATCCACTTGCTGCCCACAAATTTCATAATTTGGAGTACAAGGTCATTCACAATTCTTCTTTACATGTGGTCATAACAGACTATTCTTTTTTTTTTTTTTTTTTTTTGCAGCACAGGGGTTTGAACTCAGGGTCTACATTTTGTGCCACTATACCAGCCCTTTTTTGTGAAGGGTCTTTCTTTAGATTGGGTCTTGAGGAAATACTTTCTCAGGCTGGCTTCAAACCTTGATCCTCCTGATCTCTGCCTCCCAAGTAGCTAAGATTATAGATATGAGCCACTGGCACCCAGCTAGATTATTCTTGACTCCTTCCTTCCCTGGCCCCACTAGACTACTCATTTCAAGACACAAACAGTATGCATGATATTGACTACAATTGCTCATATTCTTGCACCTATGATTTATAAGCCCTCCATCCTCTGTATCCTGTATGGCCCATTTGGAATGTCTCTCTCTCTCTGGACATACTCTGACTTGGCTCTTATCCTGCCCCTGTCCCACTGACAAAATGATAGACTAATCTGTCCACACTTGTCCTGCTGTTTGGGACTTGGGCAAGGGTCTCAGCTGTACCTCTGTGGTGGAAATTGCAGGTTGTTGTCAGATAAACAAAGCTGCAGGCTAAAGTGTTAAGGATGGATTTTCACCAGTAATGACAATTGCAGTAAGAAAAAGAGTTCAGTGTGAACTCAACTCAACTTCAATTTGTACAGAGGTCTTTAGGCATTTTAAAGGAAGAGTAATGTAGTAGGAGGGGGTGAGTTGTAGCTTAGGAGAACCAGAGAAGTGAAGAATTAAAAGAGGCAGGCAGGAGGGGTTGGTTTATATGAAACCCAAACTGGGATTTATTGAAGTAAGGCCCCCGCCCTTCTATAGACACTGGGAGACAAAGGTCCCAAATTCTGGTGTTCACTGGAACAAATAGTGTAATCTTTCAGCAGCTGTGAGTTTTCTCAGGTAGTCACTTCAAGGGGAATTAGAGTCATCCTAGGGATACGATCTCAAGCTGTGAGAACCCATGTTAGTGATTGCTCAAGATTTTATAGGCCAATGTTGACCCTAGTTGAGGAGTTGACTCAAGAGAATCTAACTGAGAGATTGGTCAAGGAGAAAATCTTTGTCACTATTCACCTGAATACATCCACTTTGTGTCTATAATAAAACAGTAGATAAGTACGTGGTCCAAGGGAGAACTGCACTACACAGAGCCTCTTGTGGTGAAGATGCAGAGTGACCAGGTCCTTGCTACTAGCTTGAGAATTGACTGGAAACTTTCACTTGAGCTGCTCTTTGCACCTTCCCTTCTTCTATGAACTTCCAAGAGATGAGAACAGGAGACAGCAGAGAGACCAGATGGATGGAACAAGAATTGGGAAAAACCATACAAGGCAGCACCTGCCCATGCTTGGACTGCCACAGAAGAAAAAAAGAAACCTCATCCTGTAATCTATGGGTTAGTAGTTACTCTCTCTCTTTTATAATCAACCTTTTACTTATCTACAACCTTTTATTGATTTTATGACCTGGGACAATTGGATTAGCCTCAGTTTCTAGATCCTTAAAAGGAAAATTGTAGCTTTATATGGTCTTATGAAGACTACAGGAGTTAATCCATGGGAAGTTCACTACCTGCTGTCTACCTGGCCTGGCAAAATATCAGCATTTCCACTGATGCCCACATTTCCTCAGTGTTTGCTTGCTCATTGGCCTTTGTTTATTACTGCATTCCTTCCCTGAGTTTTTTCTGAGTAGTTACTACACCTATCATCATGCTAGAGAATAAAGATAAGGCACGAAATAGAACAGAGGAAGTCCCTCTTTTAATTATTCTTGTCATTCTTTGCAGAGGAGGCAAATGATCAATGAGTAACCAAATAGACTAGAAAATGCAGATGAGGGGACATTCCAGGGGGAAATAAAAGGGCAATATGCTAGAAAGATTGGAAGAGTGGATCTGGGAGATGATGTCTGAGCTGCTACCAGAAGTAGGCATGGGGATGAGCCATGAGAAGACCATTATATGCTGTCATTTTGGGTTCCAAAGCAGCTGAGTTCAGTTCCTCATGGAGAATGCCCATCCTCAATGAAACAGAAGGCCACCTCTTTCCATGATAGTCCCATACTTGACCAGAGCAGTCATTGGTGTGCCTTTCAATGTGCATCACTTACATAGACCTCTGAGGAAATTAGACACACTTGCTGGGAGAGTTAGCTTGGGTTTGGAGAGTCAAAAGATTCCTTCATTTGTTTTACTTTGCAAATATCTAGAATTTTTCAGATCATTTATAATGTGCTCTGTTCATAATATGATACTAAACAAAATAAAAGATTTTGAGAATTTCCAAACCAAATTTGTTACAATTTTACAAATAAAAAGAAAATAAAAGGAAGTCCCTGTTATGGCTGGAGTCCACCAGGAACCAATGTAAGACTGATTTGCAGTAGAAGGAGTGATTTTGTCGTTCTTCACAGTCTGAGTTCTTCAGGATAGCCATGAATATGTGGAGGCATTTAATTATACAGTTTTTTTTAATGATTTTTAAATCCTCAACTCCTCCATATTTTAGCTATACTTAAGTGGGAAGAGAGGTGTTCATTAGTGTTTATTGAGCATCTTATGGAGGTGGTGCAAGTATGCCAGGTTGCTTTTGTTGAAACTTCTGTTTTGGTCTTCTATCCCTTGGTAAGACCAGATAACTCCTCCAATCTGATGCTTACTAATGAATACAGCCTGCAAACTATTCAGAAAACACAGGAAAAGCACTTTCTAAATGACCAGCCCTTGGATTATATATCATCCATGCCATTGCTTGCTCCTTTCTATTGGCAGATGGGTGGGGCCGATAGAAACATCACGGAGGAGATTATGGCATTTGTTGAGCTTCACTGAGACTCTGCTTTGTTTTTTTGTTTAATCCCACCTAAAGACTGGAATTAAACCTGTGGATCCTACCTTTCAAAATGGACCAGAGAATGGACAATGAAGGGTCAATATGCAGTGAAACATTTTCCAGCCATCAAAAAAGAATGAATTCTGTCTTTTGGAGCAACACAGATGAAACTAGTGGACTTTATGTGAAGTGACATAATCAGGCAAAGAATGACAAATGCCACATGTTCTCACTTAAATGTGGACGCTAAAGTTGATTTTAAAGTAGGGTAGAATTGTGGTTTCAGAACCTGAGAAGGGAGTTGGGGAAGGAGGGATAGAGAGAGGATGTTTAAGGGGTACAGGAGTGTGGTTGAATACAACCAATAGGTTACAAATATTTCACAGCACAAAAGAATAACTGTGTTGACAACAATTAATTGAATATTTCAAAATAGCTCATAGAGAGGAGTTTGAATGCTCTCAACACAAAGGAATGGTACATATCCCAGGAGATAGGTAAGCCCTTTATCCTGACCTGATCATTACACATTGTATACTTATACTGAAATGCCACACTGTATCCAACAAATATTTACAACTACTATGCATCAATTAAAAATATTAGAAGCATAATAAAAATAAAAATGCTGTTGTCTCTATAGCTCAGAATATCCCCTGACCCCTGTTTTGCTGTCTACTCTTTTGTTAGTGGAACTTTACTCTGACCCTTTCATATGGCACAAATCTGATCCCACTCTGAGTCCCTTTTGGGTGCTTTGCTTTTGAGATGCCTACAAAAGAGAGCAGCATCTCAAAGTTGTTCTTATCTACAAGGTGACCCTTATTTCTAGGTACCTTGAGTTATCATGCAGATGATTTTGAGTGGCTCCCCACGGCTGTCTTAGAAACATCTGGTAAAGTTCATGTAACTTGGTCAGCCCTAGTGATTCTGATTTCATTGTCTAGGGTAGGTCTGAATCCACTCACATTTTTATTTCTATCTTTTAAGAAGCACTGGGATTCAAACTCAGGGTCTCATACTGGTGGGCAATGATGCTACTACTGAAAGCCAGCACTTTTTGCTTTTTTGTTATTTTTTTGAGTAGGGTCTGACACTTTTTGCCTGGAACTGGCTTTGGATTGCAATCCTCTATCTTATGCCTTCCACACAGCTAAGGTTACAGTTGTGTGACACTATACGTGGCTTATTTGTTGAAATGAAGTCTCATTAACTTTTTGTCCAGGATGACCTTGAACTCTGATTCTCCCAATCTCTGCCTCCCTAGTAGTTATCAACATTATTTTAAAGTCAAGATTATTCCAATATGAATTAGATAGAGGTTCTCTGCATGAAAACATTTTTAAAACCAGAAAGCTTTAACAAGGCTTATTTCTCTTCTCCAATTTCAATGACTTAAAATGGCATTTTTTATCAGTCACTGCAGATGAGGAATAGAAAAGCATCTGTTATCTCATAAATTATTGCATCAGTATGCCATATATAAGCATTCAGAAGAGCATGGTAAAAACAACACCTTCTAGACACAGTAAGTTGCTAATCTCAGTTGTCTCAAATTCTTTTCTTCCCATAAATAAGCCAACTCTCTCATTTTAGCCAGATTTTTGGCTAATTCCACAACCTCTCACATATGCCACTGAGAAATGGATCATTTGCTGAAATCATAAACAGTTTACCTCAAAGTCTTGCAGAGAATGCTGCACTTGACTGTCATGTACATAAAATCCTTAAGAGATGGCCCTGTGCTCTGCTAGATGGGCACTAACAGCTCAGCCCCATAGGTGTGTCTGTCATTGTTTATCCCAGGTGGCAAATAGAGGACAGTATGTGTTTTCATCACTTATCTATGAAGATGTGGGATAAACTCAAATCCTACTTAAATACTGCATTGCTGTTTTTAAGACCCTATGAGTCTTTTTTTCAATTCTTCAGAAAGTGAATTTAGGTGTGTGAAAAAAGATAAGCAACAGTGTGTGAACTTCTCGGCTTGACCACCGAGCGGACACACTGTGGATAATTGGCTACTGCAGGGTTGATTTTCCCACCACAATCTTCTGTCAAAACGTTCAAGTTCACTGAAAAGCGAACTGAAGGCATGGAATCCAATTGTTATGGAAGCCCTTCTGTCATCTCTCAGTTGAGAGAAGACAACTAGGTCCATTTAAGTAAAACCCTTGGGTTTGACACACGTGGATTTTTGTACCTCTCAGGTAAAGGGTGAAGTATCATTTATTACTGTTGAAGGACTCTCCAACTGAGTAGGGAACCCCCAGGAGTAGTTTCTGAAATATTCCATTGTTTAAGACAGTGTTCTTTAGGTCTTGTCTTTGACTGACCTTATCTGGGATGCTTTCACAAGGCAGATGACTTAAATATATTCGCTAAGTCTCTACAAAGTGAGGCTTGGGGTGGGGGAAAGATCTGTTCTTAGCCAGACCCCAGATGAGTTTTCTGCAGGGTGAGGAGAAAGAAGCCTCACTCTAAGTTGTTCAGAGCCCACAGACAATGGCGTGAAACCAATCAAAGGGGATGTGACAGAGAGGGGGATGTGACAGGCACCTCTCTTACTTCTATGAGCCCCATGTGAATAGAAAAAAAACCACCTTGATATGTACAATGAGGCAAGTCATTTCAGACTCATGATTGTATTATGTATTTGTCCGAGAGCTTCTTATGGTTCGAAACCCCCAATGCATCTCTCTTGGAGCAATATTCTGAATGATGAAAGAACAAATTCGAACCACAACCTAGAAATTGTCTGTCCATGCACTGAGAAATGTGAAGAAAGAATAAATGAGCTAATGTTCAAATACCAAAATGACAACTTCACAGTGCCTCTGGTGATCTTCAATGCCTACTTCTCCTGGGGATGTGCATGGACTCCAGTTTCCACACATTTCAGGAATTATTCACTCAGCACCAATTTCAGTTGTCATGAATGTAGGCTACAAGAAAATTGGTTTTCTTATTTCATATTTATATTTGAGGTTTTTTTTAACCTCAAGCTTTTGACAAGCTTGAAGCTCTACATTATTTTCTAACTCTGCCACTAAACTGTTTATGTCTGACTCAAAAAATATGATTCATCCTTTGATGTGATGATGTACTGTCCCAAATGATTTTCAGAAACAGGTTGGAAAGTTGAGACAGCATGTGGGGAGTCACAAAATCCCCCAAACTATACAATAAGCAAATTAAAACAAAAACAAAGTAAGTTACTAGAGTGTGAGTGAGTAGGCTTATCTGAGGACTATGTCTTTTTTATCTCTCAGCACTTCATCATTTAACAATTTGCAAACCACATCCCTTTCACAAAGCAACTCATGGGTCCTCCATATGGCAAGTACAATATGAAGGGGGATAGCAATGATGGTTACATGGATGTAAGCACAATTCATGAACAGGAATACAAAGAGGAAAATCCCACTGAAAAATGAACCTAAACGATGCAGGCCAAGAATGAAAAACAGGTCACACTAAGGGACGGCACTAATGAGAGGGCAAGAATAAAAGAAAGAAGTAACTAAAGTGAATATGGCTGATATGTTCTATAGAAGAAAGAATACAGAATTTGTAAACCTGTTGAAGTTACCATAAGAAGAAGACTATAGTAGAAAGGAGAAAAATGGAGGGGATGAACCAATTTGGGATATAATACATATATACATGAAAATGTCATAATGAAACTGTTTGTATAGATATCTTAAATAAACAAAAATGTCTTTTTTCAAAAATGGAGGACAGGAAGATAAAAAAGTTCCTGTCTGGGGATTGGTACCAGTGGGGGAGGAATATAAGGAAAGGGTATAGTAGGTTGAACATGGTGGAAATATGTACTCATGAGGAAAATGAAAAAAATGAGACCTGTTGAAACTATTATAAGAATGTGGGGAGGGCAGATAAAGAATGATGGAGGGGATGGATTTAACTAAGGTATATTGTAAGCACATTTCTACATGCAACAATATACCTCCAGTAAACAGTAATGTGATAATAAAAAAGAATGAAAAAGGATTCCAGACACTATTAAATGTATAAGAGATATAAAAATAATTATATCTTGGTCACTTATTTAATAAAATTCTGCTTACTGTACCCATTCTTCCATCCAGTTGTCACTGATATATATATATATATATATATATATATATATATATATACTGGGGCCTGAGGCTTGAACTCAGAGACTTATGCTTGCTAAACAGGCATACAACAGCTTGAGCCATACCCCCAGCCCTTTTTGCACTGGTTATCTTGGAGATAGAGTCTTGCTTTTTGCCTGGGTTAGCATGGAACTGCAATGCTCCCAATCTTAGCCTTGCTCATTGCTGGAATAAAAGTTTCATGCAATCACGCCCAGCTATTTCTATTGAGGTGGCAACTCTTGCAAACTTTTGACCCAGACTGGCCTTGGACCACAGTCCTCCTGATCTCAGTCTCCCAAGTAGGTAGGATTACAGGCATGAGCCATAGTTCTTAGCTGAACATATTTCAGAATGTGTCAGAACCTTTGCTTGGTCTCAGATATTAAAAACTAAGCAAGAATGGCATAGTCTTTTATTTCCCGAATCTGATCATCTATCAAAAGAGAAAGGTAGTTCACTAAGACATTGTAACAAAATATAATAAGTGTGATGTCAGAGAAAGAAGGGAGTATTCACGATTCAAGGGCACCATGAGTGTGTGTTGGGGGTGTTCCTATCCATGAAGACCAGTGTAATCTATACTGAGACCTGAAGTATTTATAGGGAAGTGTGAGAAGAACCTTCAGATGTCCTAGCAAAATAGCATTCAAATGTGATTTAAGAGGCACTAGGGACATATAAGAAAAATTGGGGAAGATAATATCTACCAGTTTTTGTAGGTGCCCAATAGTTTTGCAGGTGGATGTGATGAAATTTTTTAAAGGTGGGTAATCACCAGTGATTTTCAAACATTATCGGTCATGCACACTGCCTGAAATTCTGGTTAAACTGTGGCTTTTAATCTAGTAGTTGTGAGTATCCTGGCATATTGTAGGTTTAATAAGTGTTTGGGTGATGCAAACCAGAAAACCACACTGTGAGGAGCAAGGCTTTGGGCTACTACTACACATCAAATTTCCCCATTCAGGTTAAGTTAGCAGAACCTTTAATTTCAAAATATGCTAAGATACTGCAATTTTGTTTAATGTATGAATTAAAAATGTCTTAACAAATTGAATTTGGCAGTATATTAAAAGAATAACTTACCATGACTAATAGAAATTCAAAGATGATTCAACATTTAGACTTTTACCAACATAATTAACTCTATCAACAAATGTAATTCATTTAATCAATAGATGCCAAAAGACATTTTCTAAAATTCAGTGGCTATTACTATTAAAATCTTTATCACAAAATCTAATTAAATGCAATGTAAAATGTATTTGAAGACTAACAATAAACATCATACTATACAGTGAAATATTGAAATCACTTTATTTTTATTTTATTTTTGGTGGTATTGAGGTTTTAACATAGGACCTCACACTTGCTGGCCAGGCACTCCATCACTTGAGCCATTCCCTCAGCCCCTTTTTGCTTTATTTTTTGGATAGGGTCTTGCGTTTTGGCTGGGGCCAGCCTCCAACCATGATCCTCCCACTGATTCCTCCTGAGCAGCTGGGATCAAAAATATGTTTCAACATGCCTAGCATGTTGGTTAAAACGGGGTCTTGAAAACTTTTTTGTCTGGGTTGGCCTCAAGTCATGATCTTCCTGGTCTCTACCTCCCAAGTAGCTGGGATGACAGATGTGGGCCATAATACCTGGCCCAATGAAATCACTTTATAGTGTTCAGCAACATTGCATAGTTTCCCTGTATCATTACCATAATTTAACATTTTGAGACATTTTAGCTAATGGATCAGAGCAAGAAAATAAAATAATTACTAAATGAATTATTGAAAACAAGACTTAAAATTATCTTCATTGCGGAAGACATAATGGCATGCTTGATAAATCCAAGAGAAGCCACTAAAATCTACTAGCACTAGTAAAATAATAAAAATAACTAGATGAAATAAAATAGTATGAATATTCCTGATTTCTTGATTATATGAATAATAGTTGAAAGAGGAAAGGTTACAAAAATGCATTTTTAATAACATAATAGAAAGTAAAATTACATTCCAAGAAAGATTTAATAAGAAATCAGAGGATTTAAGTAATGAAAATTTCAAAATCTTACTGAATGCAAAGACACAAATTGAAAACAGTGAGTAATATTTCTATTGTGCAGTGTTATGAAACAGTAAATTTTCCCAGGTTGATAAAGTAAATTTAAATCTAGTTTGAATTCCAATCTGTTTTTTTGGAAGGATTGATAGCAGTGTGTTCTAAGATTTTGAAGTTCTCATGGAAGAACAAATATTCTAAGTAGCTAATAAAAATTTCCAAAAAAGTAGAAGTATCAAAACTAATTAAATACTTGATGGTTATATGGATGACTATAGGGCAAGAAAAGGACATGGGAAACCCAAAATCTATAAGGCAAAACTGACATAGGAATTGTAAACTGACATAGGTATAAAAAACTGACATTTGTGAAATAAAGACATTAGCATGTGTAAACTTACAAGCAAGAAAATTCATGGTATCATTATTTTCATTTTGAAAGAAAGAAAAAATAAAAGAAAGGAAAGACCCTGGATATTGGTAACTGCACAGCACTTTAGTAAATGATGATGTATGTACAGTATAGAATATTTTTTATTTTTATGATCATATTGTTGTACTGTAGGTACATTATGACATTTACAAAAGTGCTTGCAATATATCTAAGTTAAATTCATCCCCTCCATTGTATTGCTTTATCCCCTCCCTCCTTAGAATAGTTTCAACAGTCTCCTTTTTCATTTGCATATATGAGTACATAATATTTCTATCATACTCACCTATCTTCACCCTTTCCTTAAATCCTCCATGAAAAGACTGTGATATATTTTTATCCTTTGAACTAGATCCGTGACATTGTAAACTGACAAGAGTTACTTGCAAGTAAACATTATTAATAGAATCTCAGGTCTAGCTAAAAAACAGACTGTTATGTGTGCCATGTTTGCATGTGTTTGATATAATATGGAGAAGGGTGCATACATTCTGCAAAGGGTTTTCTGTCTGGATTATCCGAAAGGAGCAAATAATGCAAGA
The DNA here is from genome assembly GCF_047511655.1 of Castor canadensis. Lineage (NCBI taxonomy): Eukaryota > Metazoa > Chordata > Mammalia > Rodentia > Castoridae > Castor > Castor canadensis. The sequence goes on along the minus strand of NC_133404.1, from coordinate 33,068,446 downwards.
TTTTAGAGGCTGCAGATAAATTAGCTAATATTTTCTTTAAAATAATGACAACCATTACAAGAAATCTCAAGGCAAATGTGAAAGAATGATTATCTCTTAGCAAGGAGGAGAAAGAGGAGGAAGTGGGAAAGTGTTCTAGGTAGGGGGACTGCCACAAGAAAAAAATCACAGAGGCAAAATTGGAACAAATTTAGAATGGGTAGAATATAGAATAGAACTGCATCTTGAACAGTCTTGTAAAGCAGGTCCATGAATTTGGTTTGGTACTGAAACCAAGGATAAGCACTTGGCTGCTGAAGGAAGGGAGAGGCCTGATTAGCTGTGAATTTTAGGAGTGATCCCAACCGTGGAGAGAAGGGTGGATTAGAGACAGCAGAGAATACGCAAAGGAGACAGTGGAAAGCCTGCTTCAAGAGTTTTGTTACAAATGGTGAAAGCCTAGGCAGGGCACACTGAGGATGACCAGAAGGAAAACATGTGGGGACTATTTGGGGGACAAACCTCTTGGCTGTTGTGATTAGGAGGATGCTGAGGGAAAGCAAGAAGTCAGAGTGTCTGAACAACTTGATGTGAGTGCCATAACTAAGGGATGGGGAGAAGGAACAGGAAGTGGGGCTAGGCAGATTAGGGAGAATCATGAGTGTGCAGAACTGGCCTTCCCATGCATTTTCTCAGGTTCTGCTCAACTTCCTTGGCTTAAGTGCATTGCCTCTGAAGGTGGCAACACTGAAGAGGGTGACACTCATTTGGATGGTCCAGTTCTCACATGGCCATTTCAAAGTCAGTGGCTTTGTCCCCTAGGCACAGTCCCAAGTCTTGGAGGCAATGCCAGACACAGAGACTGTAATGAGTGTGTTGGCTCTTACTTGTGACTCACAGACTGGCAGTGTCTAGGTTGTTGGATGCACTTCAACCTCAGGGCAGATCTTACAACAGCTGCAACCATTTCAGTCCTCCCCCACCCCCCCATCCCGACTCAACCCCATTACTTCCAGAAAGGAGCACCAGCTTCATCTCGCTTATGCCACAGGGATCCAGGCCGAACACTCCCCATGACTCAGAGAGGAAACCTGCGTTATCACTGTCTGCCTAGCAACTGAAAGGTGACACGTGGGGCCTTCGTTTCAACCCATTTCCTCTTGATGAGAGGAAGGGATTCTCTTGCGAGTTATTACCTGAAATAATACCATATGGTAAAATGTAAACAACATCTGCATATTCATGTAATAATTTCATCTGTTTAATTAGTTCCAGCAAAGCAGTTTACCCTCTGAGGCCCTTGCTGTCAGCTTGGCGCTCATACATCCAGGGGCTGGCTGTCGGGCTTGACAGCCTTCCATTGTTCATTCTCTGCTTGCACCTTAGCAGTTACTGTAAGTGATTCTTCTCAGGGGTGGGGCAACTGTCCCCACCGATCCACATATTGAGGGGGCGGGAGGGGGACAGCTGTCAGCTTGGTATTGGGATACTAAAGACAGACTTGACAGATCAGGTGATGCTTGTGGAAAAAAAAAAGAGAGATGAGATTATTTCTTGTACTTTCCTAATTTGGATGTGAGTTTTCATGAGCTCTTGTAGAAAAGAGGTGCTAATTCTTTACACCATAACCCCAGAGTAAAAGGTCTTAGTAAAACAAAACCAGAACAGAACTGGAGCCCTTATGCTACTTTGCTCAATCTCAGGACAGTTGACAATATTTTTGCAGTTAAATATGAAGCCACAGAAGACTAGACAAGTGTGCTCTACAGGATTAGGAAAGTGCACAGACATCTCTGTAGTAAGAGTGAATAAGCACACACACACACACTTACACTTGCAAGGCAGAAGACTTAGGCTGTCCTTTTAAACTTAAAGAGTTCATTGCTTCCCCCATAACAGGATTGGGAGTGATCTCAAAGGTCTTTTAGTCCATTGCTCTTCTCCTGGAGATCTTGTTAAAATGTAGATTCTGACCAAATACGTCTGAACAGGAGTCCACTATTCTGCATTTCTAACAAGTTCCTTGGCAGTGAAGAATTAGAGCATGGAGCATAATATGGCAAGCAAGGATTTAGATACCTCCTCTTGTTATAGAGGAGAACAAAGGACAAATCATTGGTGTGACGTGTCCAATTTTAGCTAGCTTATTAAAAGTCAAAGCAAGACTAGAACTCTTATTTTACTTGAGGTTCAGATCTTTTCACATGTGGTCATTTTTTTGTTTTTTTCTTTGGCAGTCCTAGGGTTTGAATTCAGGGCCTAATACTTGCTAGGCAAGCACTTTACCACTTAAGCCACTCCACTAGCCCTTTTATTGTGCTGGGTATCCTGCCTGATCTTTGAGTAGCTAGGATTATAGGTGTGAGCCATTGGCACCTACCTACATGTGGCCATTGAAAAAAGCTAGTACAACCACTTTGGAAAACAATATGGAAGCTTCTTAAAAAACTAAACATAGATCTGCCTTATGATCCAGCAGTCCCACTCCTGGGGATATACCCAAAGGAATGTGACACAGGTTACTCCAGAGGCACCTGCACACCCATGTTTATCGCAGCACTGCTCACAATAGCCAAGTTATGGAAACAGCCAAGATGTCCCACTACTGAAGAATGGATTGAGAAAATATGGTATTTATACACAATGGAATTTTACTCAGCTACAAAGAAGAATGAAATCTGATCATTCACAAGTAAATGGATGGAACTGGAGAACATCATCCTGAGTGAGGTTAGCCAGGCTCAGAAGGCCAAAAATTGTATGTTCTCTTTCATATGTGGATTACAGACCTAAAATGAATGCAGTAGTATTATTGGACATGGGTCACACTCTAAGAGGAGAATGCATACAGGAGGAATAGGGAAAGGGAAGGAAACCTAAAACTTGAAAGTGGTTTGTATGCCAACTGTAGAGGAGCGAATAAAGTAATATTAAACTGGCAGAGGTCACAATGGGAAGGTGACTGGGAAGTAGTGAAGAGGTCTGATGGAGATGAACCAATGTGGGTTGCAATACACAAGTGCATGGAAACAACACTAGGAATCTCTCTGTGTAGTTATTCTTATCTCAAACTAGCAAAAATGCTATGTCTTTCTTATTATCTTTTATGTTATCTTTTTAACAAAAGTGGAGAAATGAGCAGAATATGTTCTGTCTGGAAGTGAGGGGACAGGGGGCAGGGAGTAGAGGTGGCCCAAACAATGTATACACATACATTGAATAAATGTATGAACAATAAAAAAAATATAGAACAAAATGAAATGAAAAAAAACCTCTCCCACAAGTTGATTTTCTTGAGAAGTATATTATTAATATGAGTAGCAATATTTTTTAGTCCCTCAATGGCCAACACTTTCTTTTCTAACCTCTAAAGCTGTTTGGAAATAGAAAGACTTGATTGTGGTAGTTGGTTCACCTCTGAGAAGAATTCCAGGATACTAACATAATCAACAAATAGTTTTCAATTCAAAGAATCTGATCATGAACAGGGATCTGTAGCATCCTAGATATTTGGTCTTTTCTTTGATGTTGCAATCAATTCTTCATCCAGATTTGATTTTAGCATCTTTTTGTAATAGGGAAAGAACTGAATTTTGTGGCAGCAAGGTAAGTGTTGTATAACTTTTAAAAAATATTGACTCAATTGTTTGTAATGTTTGAATGTGATTCTGCAGTGGGGAACCATAAGATCTACTTGAAATCATATACAAAATTAGTATATATATTTTTTGAAAGAGTGATTTCTGAAAACATGAAACCATAGGGCTACAATTGAGTGTTCCATATCCACATTTTTATACCTAAGTGATTTTTTGACACTACTGGAATTTGAACTCAGGGCCTCACTCCTGCTAAGCAAGCACTCTGCCACTTGAGCCACATTTTTGCCTGGACCTGCCTGAGACCTGTGGTTCTTGCATAACTGAAATGACAGACATGTATCACCACGCCTGACTTGTTTGTTGAAATGAGGTGTAGGTGACTTTTGGCTGGGGAAATAGCTGGAATTCAGGTATGAGCCACCACCTCTAAAGTGGATATCATTTTCAAGAGTACCTCTATACCTTAGCCAATTTATCATGAATCGGGCTGATTTCAGTGGAAAAACTCCTCATTAAATGTGGAGCCTAGCAGTTCCACCATCTTTGCTGGTAGGAGTAGTAAGGTTGGGGCACACCTACACTTCACCTAGTACAAGTTGTGACTTACTTGTCACTACACTGTGCAATTTCAGTACTTTTTTCCCTATTCTCAGAAGAAATTGTTCAACCAATACAAACATTATTTTCCCTTCAAAGTACAATGGAAATCATTTTTTGAAGTTTCTCCTCCCATTAAGCAGCTCATATGTGGAAATTTTTATGCAGCCCTAAAGTGATGCCTAAATTAGAGCTCAGAAAAGTCAATTATACTTTTAAAGCTACTGTCTATAATTGTGATGCTCTCCTGCATGTATCCAAATGGTTTCTAATGGGCATTTCAGGGCATGAGGGTTAATGGCATCTTTGTGAAGCAAAGATGCTGGCCAAAGCAGGGTTAATTTAGCAAAATATCTTTGCACAGTGATAATGTTTTTCAAGTCTGCTTAACTCAGACATGGTCTTTTATAATATTTTAAAATGGGAGCATACTATTCAGTTGTTTTTATATTAATACATTTTTTAAGATCACTTGGCTTTGAATCTACCCAGGTTAAAGTTTTATCTCAATATTTTTGAAAATGAAAAGAATCCCTATCAAAGATGGAAACATGTATCCAATTAAGCTATTTTTGATATCTTAGTCTGGTACTCTTTGCTTCTCCCTCTCCTCACCCCTCTGCCTTGCTTATAATCTTTCAAGAGAGACATCCACATTCTGATTTGCTGGTTCTACATGGTATTGGGCATGATCAATAACTAATTATTAAACCAGCATTTCTTTCCAGGGCTCCTTGTTAAAAAATTGCTTTTGGCTGAGAGAGAAGGGAAAAGGTCATCACTTTGACATGGTCTCAAGTCTTTCAAAATCCAGTGGGTCGTCCAATTGAATTACTGTCCTAAACTAATTGATATAAATTTGAACAGAAGAATGCTTGTTACTGCAGAATCTCATAATGATATAGTTGGCAAGAAAATGTTAAGGAGGGGAAAAAAGTGTCAGCTCTGATTACAAAGCATCTACACTGCCCAAACATTAGAAATTAGGAAAAAATTAAGTTGGTGAGGGGTTAGGCTAGGGATGAGGGGATAAGGCAGTCACACTTACCATACACACAATATTGTGAACATTGAGGTAGTTATTCACTCCTATTTTTAAAGATATAAAAAGACAGGAAGTCCTTTGATGTATTTTTTAATGTCTCTACTGATTATAACTTGTAAGGCATTTGAGTGACAGCTGTCATTTCCTTGTTACCTAAGGCTCTTGATTTGAGCCAATCTGTTTGGATGTTACTTTCTGTGTGATACAACTTTGAAAACTGGATTTTCCAAAGACCAGCACAAAGCAGTGCAAGCATTAAAAAGTAACCAGTCTCTCTCTGTTACCATTTCTGCTACCCCCATCAAGGGGCTAGTGACAAGGCAGTGAATAATGTAGCTTCTGCCATGAAATCTTTTTGTTTGCTTATTGATTAAAACATAAGATTAGACTAAGCCATTCAACACAGGTTTATTTTGATGAAAAGTTTAGATTCAAAGAAACTGTTTAATTGAGCGACAGGATGAGAAATATACCTATTTTTCTGCTCATTTGTGGGGAAAAATATGTCATGCTGCTGTTTCTAATTACACCACAGAAATGGACATGCCTTATAGGAATCACACTGGTGACTCTGGGGGATGCCTCCATCAGGCAAGGTCTGCCTTTTCCAGCCACAGCAATTCTCCATAAATTTATCCTGGTCTGTGTTAAAGTTTCTAGAAATTTCCTTTTTTTCCTCAACTGCTCTCTGCCCTGTTCTAATGATATCTAATAAAAACTCATACATACATTTATTTCTCATTTGTTATGAGAAATATTTATTATTTATCCTTCTCTCTATGTCTACACAGTAGCTAGGATTACAAGTGAATACTGCCACAGCTGACTTGTTCTTTGAGTTAGGGTTTTGTTAACTTTTTTTTGGCCAGGTATTGCCTGGAACTTCAATTCTCCTTTCTGCCTCCCAAGTAGCTGGGATTCCAGGCATGGTACACCATGCCCAGCCAAATTAGCTTCAGGTTATAATACATATATACATGGACATGTCACAATGAAACTCCCTGTATAGCTATTTTAAACAAACAACAATGCCTTTTTTCAAAAATGGACAACAGGAAGATAAACCAGGTCCTGTCTGGGGGTTGGTACCAGTGGACGGTGGATATAAGGAAAGGGTGTAGGAGGATATAAGGAAAGGGTGTAGGAGGGTGAATGCAGTGAAATATCATCCCCTCATGTATGAAAACGGAAAAACAAGGTCTGTTGAAACTATCCAGGAATAGGGGGAGGAGGAGATAAAAGAGTATGATGGAGGGGATTAATTCAGCTATGATATATTATAAGAACTCTTATAAATGTAACAATGTACCCCCATCCAATAATAATATAATAAAAACTAAAAAAGTTAAAAATCCATCTTCACTTAAGTGGATTGTTTAGGAAGCATTGTTAACTGTCATTGTAGCAAACTGAGGATTGGATTATAATGGTTGAGTTGACATTGAGTCAAGCAGGAGGTGTGGTTCCTGGATTCATTCATAGTTACCTCAAACAACACAATAGAGTACACTTTTTATTTTAATTTTACACATGAGGAAATTGACTCCTAGAGTTCTTACATCATTGTCCAAGGTCCCACAGCTCATAAATTGCAAAGAGTGTATTTGAGCCCTTACCTGGGGAAGCCCAGAGCCTGCAGTCCATAGTGACGTCCATGTGATCAACAGTACAGTTAATGAGGTGGAGACTAAGGTTTCAACTACTGGCTGAAGTCAGGTGCCAATGGAAAAATATCCTGCTGTAAACAGGATCCCTGTCTTTCAATTTCCTTAAAGAACAGAAGAGTAGACCATGTGTGGTCATTGTTAAGGAGAGTAATGGCGGACAGGGATTACAAATTGAGATTTTTCTAAGGTCATTCAGAAGAGTCTGAATCCTGAAGATCATGGATCCTAGGTTTCCTCTTTTTCTAGCAGAAAGGACCTTTTAAATTATCTGTCCCTTCCACCTGAAAGGCTCCACCCACCCAATAGCCTGACACCTAGGAAGGATAAGTGAGCGTTAAAATTATTGATCCATCAGGGACAATTTTCTGTCTTCTGGAATCAGTTCAGAGGATGAGTTTCAGTGCAGAAGAGAGGAAGAAGGCGTCAGAATCTATAGCACAATGTGGAAAGAGGCATTGGCAGAGCTGAGCAATGGATCGGGCATTGGCAGTAATATCCGTCAGAGGGGCAAAGGGATCCACGCCTAAGAAATAGCAAAGGGCCTCAGAGAAGGATGTGCTCCTCCTCAATATTATGGTCTCCTGACTGTAATTCGTGCTGCTCCTTTTGTTCCTCTCATATGGAAGAGTGACCAAAAGTTTTATCCTTAGTGTGCACAGTGCTGGGTTTTGGTGGGAGTGCTCCTATTGACAAGGGAACCACATGTACGTGATATTTTTTGTATAAAATGGGCTTCAGACTAGATTTTTTTACAGTGTATTTATTTATTTATTTAATTTTATTCGTATGTGCATACAATGTTTGGGTCATTTCTCCCCCCCCCACCTTACCCCATTCTTACCCCTTGCTACCTTGCAGAAACTATTTTGCCCTTATCTCTAGTTTTGTTGAAGACAGAGTATAAGCAATAATAGGAAGGAACAAGCATTTTTGCTAGTTGAGCTATGGATAGCTATAACAAAAAGGAATTCAATTCTGAGATATTTATCAAAAACACAAATAACATGACAACAGAAAAAAATGGAGGGGATCAAAAACACATCTGACAAACATAATGGTAAGAACAATAAGGTTCACATATTTTTTGTTTTTGGTGTTACTGGGAGGTATTACTCAGGGCCTCAGGTTTGCTCGGCAGGCACTTCCACCACTTGAAGCACTTCTCCAGCCTTTTTTGTGTTGGGTATTTTTGAGATAGGAACTTACATTATGCCCAGGCAGGCCTGGTTTGGGATCCTACTATTTGTTCTTCCTTGTGTACCTGGGATGACAGGTGCATGCCATAGTGCCCAGGCATTGGTTGAGGCGAGATCTTGCAAATTTGTCTCCAGGCTGACCTCGAACTGTGATCCTCCCAAGTTCAGCCTCTCAAGTAGCTAGGATTGCAAGCTTGAGCCACAATTTTAATATCAAAGTATAACTACTGGAAGGTGTTGGGGAGAGAGAAGAAAGGAGATCATGATAATAACAAATAAACACATTGATGATAAAATAATATAAGTCTTCATAACTGAATAAGGTTTTACTGAGGAAGAAAAAAGAAAACCTAAGGAAAATATAGGTTTGAGAAAAAGAATGTTTGTACATGTGCATATATATGCATATTTCTTTGGAGGTAAAGTCTTTCTGTGTAACCCAGGCTGGCCTTGAACTTAGAATCATCCTGCCCCTTCTTACCCCTGTCTCCCAAGTGCTGTAATTATGGGTATGCACTGTTGTGCCCAGGTCCCAAATTAATTTTTGAAGGTCTGGGGGTTGGTTAGGAGGCCACAGACAATGAGGAGAAAACAGGGGCAAGAACTTCTTTGTGGTTTCTCAGGAAAGGCAAGTTGAGGTGAGGCAAGGTAAACAAGCTCAGGATTGACTGGTTGGAATCATTTTGATGGGCTCTGGTGTACAAGAGCTGCCCCCAGTGGTCCCACCTTGAGGTTACTAGAGCAGATGGACAGTGACCTGAAATGTAAGAAGTAGGTAAAGGAAGTAGTTGGGGGTGTGGGTTATTTGCATGAGAAAGCCACAGCGGCAGGTGAGTACTTTCCCATATGTAGGCCTTGGCTAGCTATGGAAGGATCAGATGTCAAAATATCATAAAATAAGACAGACAAAATGTCACATTTTATACACCTGTGATGGTCCATCTCATTATTCTTTTTCTTTACTTCCCTTATTCTTCTCATATGCTATATAGTCAAGATACTTCTATGTATTTCTATAAGATTTAGTGGTTGTTTTATGTTTGTTTGTTTTAGTTTTCAGCCTGGACTGCACAAATATTAGGATCACCTCAGGAACTTTTATAAAATACTAATCCTGGAGAACCATTCAAAGATTATCTATCTATCCATCTATCTATCTATCTATCTATCTATCTATCTATCTCTGTCTGTGTATCTATCCATCCATTTATCTATTTATCTATCTCTCTGGAGTGCAGAATTGGTATTGAGTTCTTAAATTGGGCACCATTAATCACTGTGCAGCCAATGAAATGAATGTAGAACTTCCAGTGATCTGGAGAAGTCAGTTATAGAAATTTCTAGGTGTTGATATTAACTCAGAGACAAGTAGGAAGAAAAGTAGTGACTATTTACATAAATGATATGAATTTAAGAGCATTTATTTACTTAGTATTTTAAAATTAATTTTTGGTTGGCATTCAAGGAGTCTCATCTATTTTGTATTTAATGCAATGCATTACTATATTATATGCATTTATGAGAGTTAATTTTCTTAGTTGAGGAATTTTATGCACTATAAGCACTGACTAAATTAGAGTTTCAAAAGTTTTAAAAGTGCCTGAGTCAGATAAGAGAACTCAGAAAAACCAGAGAAGAAATGCTAATGAAATATTGAAGGAGAGTTCAAATAGACTCTGAGATGGAAATGAAATTCCAAGATGAAAATAGGTAGAGAATATTGAAAAAAAAAAAAAAAAAGAAAAACAATTGGAATGAGAAGGGGAGAAAAACATGTTAGAATAATGAAGTGAAAGTACTGGATTCAAATAATGAGCCCAGTGAAATCAATGTGGACAAGCAAGACATAGGAAATATGAATTACAGCCAGGAGCATTGCAAGATATTGGGGGCAAGTGTTAAACCCTTCAAATAATATACTGACTGAGATTCTGATGGAGAGGTTGCACTCAACCTGCTGTTGGAGCCTCCTCTTCCACTATGAGAGCCGCTCACAGCTGAATCCAAGCCTAGAAATAAGAAACCCACAGGGAAAAAAGAGCACAACCTGTAAATGGTGTCCATTTCAGTGGAGATGAGATTAAGTCACAGCTAGATTTTCAATAGATGACCACTGGTCTTATTAGATATTCTATATTTTAAAATGGGTTTGGTAATTGTGTTTATAAAGAACTATGTAAGGAGGCATATTATATTTGTTAATATGCTACAAATAATTGCTGATACCTGAAGATCCATTAGAGTACTGTATGGTGTTCTAGCTGGAACTAGTTGTTAATTTAATTATTTGCTTATTTGCAATTTGTCTGCTTCAAGCAATAACTTACATGCTTCCTGAGAGCATACACCATATTGGTCTTGTTAACCATTCTATCTTTAGTTACTGTTGCATTATCCAACACATGGTTGGTGCTCAGTAGAAATGGACTATGATATAATGTAATCCCAACTTCAAAAGATACGAGGTCAGAAGCTGATCCCATTAGAAAGAAAAGAGAGAAAGAATAATGAATGCATGGAGCTGAGAAGAGGGCTTCAAAGGCCCCAATTGGAGATTATGCAAAATGGTTTTGAAGAAAGTAGTGTCTGAAATGGCCTGGGAAGCTTCAGTAAAGAGCAGTTAAAAGTGTGCATGGAGTTAACCACGTTGGCCCAGTCACTGTCATGAGGTTTTCTGGATCACATACACAGTTGGAAATGTCCCTACTTCCTCAGCCTCTGAACCACCTTTCTCTTTGTGTTCTCCAAACCCAGACCAGGAAGATGCCACTGTTGCCACCCTCTTAATTATGGGTACATCTTCCATCTGAGTCCCTTGCTGGTTCAAGTACAAAACATCGATTTTCCTAATCTGCCTTCCAAAATTATTTTTAAAAAATATAGAGCTTGACAGCCCCATGATATGTTCAATGGGTTTATATATATATATATACACTTTTTTCATGGTGGTACTGGGGTTTGAACTCAGGGCCTCACACTTGCTAGGCAAGTGCTCCACCACTTGAGTCAGTCCACCCGCCCTTGAACTTTATATTTTGTTCCGTAATGTCCCTGGTACAAGACCCTTCAGTATTCTCTCAAAAAACAGAAAACGACTTTATCTTGCATGCATAAAAAATAAGCTGTGTTGTGTTATTCTGGGAGTTTTCCAGGTACAGTTTCTGTGTATCAGGTAAAAAAGACTGAAATCCTAAGTACTGAATAAGGAGAGAAAAGATAGCTTTAATAATCCTATCTACTACCAAAAGTTCTAAAAAACATACTTGCCATAGTTAGAAATTTGTCTAAGAATGCTGCATTTTTTCACCATAATTGCATGAATGTTTCTTATTTCTTAAAATCTTCTAGCTCTGGTTTATTACAGAAATGAAAAGTGGAACAAACTGGGTAGCTCTAAGTTAGACCCACAAAGGGGAAGAAGTTTGAGTGTACTCATTCAGCACCCAGTAAAACTCCTTTATAACACCAACGTTCTGCATTTTTCTGGCATCTTAAATATGAAGATATTAAAAACACGTACTTAAGTAACCAAAAAGGACAAAAGTCTTTTTCTCCCCCTCTGAAATTCTTTACAGTGTGTCTCCAGTGAAGGGAGAAAAGGGGAAAGAGAGCTCCTTTGGACTTACAGTATTTATTGGCTCTTCATATTATAATTTGGAATTAAGAGGGTTCTACCATGGCCCTCACTGGGTTGTAATTCTTTAAATGAACAAAAGCTGAAAGTGCAAATCAACTTTCCCCCATCATAACAACATCCACTTGTTACTATTTCCACTTAAAGAGGGACCTTGTTTTTGAATTTAGATCTGAAAGACAATTCTCAGCTTCTATTTGCCCCTTCTCAATCAATTCAAAAGAGTCATAGAAAGAATTATTAGGCTGGATAATTATTTTACAAAATAGAAGGTGCTTTCCTTGTCCATTTCCATCTCAGTGCCATTCATTACTTCCTTGAAAACTAATCATGGTGTTAAGTCTGATTGCTTGTTTTAAAGGCAGAGGGTCAACTGAGGAGGACCTGAAGAGGTCTGTGAGCATTTGTAATGTAAAAGAAACCTTTCAGAGCAGTGTTAAATAATAACTGCAGCCCTTCAGTGGATGTTACCCTGTATTTCAATCAAAGATGGAGAAGAACGCTAATAACCTTCCACTCCTGGAGTTGCTAAATTTATAACAAGTCGTCTGGCATTGGTGTTTCTCCTCAAGGTATGAATTGCACTCTGGTTGTGTTGTCAGTAGAGAGAGAAAGCATTTTTTTTTCAGCATTTAGAAACTTCATAGAATTTCTGATCATGTTCTATCTTTTTCATTCTCGTACTGGCAAGTTAGGGTACTAAAGCAAAGATTGATCCTCGCTTTTATATTTTCTGTCTTCATCCAGAAGTAAGCTGTTTGGGAGACTTCACTTCCTTTGCTAGTTTAGTTCAACTGGCTTTCAGGAGCATTCATGTCAAGTTCTACCAACAATTGAGTTCTTTCAGCAGCAGTGACACTTACTTTTGGAATCTTATCCAGAATAGGGACATGATTCAGTCTAATAGCTTATGAGATGACCCCTGGCTTGACTTGGGAATAAGCAAGACTTTGATTTTGGAAAAGAAAGAGAGAAAGAAAGATAGAGAGAGAGAGAAAGAATGAAAGAAAGGAAGGAAGAAAGAAAGAAAGAGGAAGGGGGAAGGAAGGAAGAAGGAAGGAAGGAAGGAAGAAGGAAGGAAGGAAGGAAGAAGGAAGGAAGGAAGGAAGGAGGAAGGATCACATTTCCATCTGGGCCATGATTTGAGGGAAGCTGTAGAAGTGATAGAGTTAGTGGAGCTAGTTTGCTTTAAAGGTTGTAGTATATTTTCCCATGGGTCTGCTCGTTTCATCTACAAGGAACTTAGTATAGAGGCACGCACGTGAGTTCCAGTTCACAGTGGTGAAAACATGATCCCAGGACACAGGTTCCTGGTTTACTGCTTACCACCTTGCCTAAGGCCAATGACAGAAAGCTGAGGAATACAAGTTACACAGAGTGAGCCTATTCTTACATATAAGTCACAAAAGACAGCAGAAGCCTTGTAATTATTGTGAGCTCAGAAAAACTGCTGGGTAGTTGGAGGCTTATCTGCATGTGCCTCAGTTGCACCACAGCTGAGACACCCACCCTGTTTCAGAGCTGGGGGCCACATGAAATACGGCTAAAGTCCCAGACAGTTTTCTGTTTCTAGTGGGGACTGGAATAGAGCCTAAGCTTCTCAGACCAGACTATCTTAGAATGTGGCATTCGAGCACATTCTACAGTTATTATTGAAAACTGTAGGTGAGAAAGATAAGGAGAACTGGGTCAGTCTAAGAACTGGAGAACTGTCTTACCAGGCCTGGTAGCACTTTGAGCCTATGACTCCTTGGCCCCAAATTCCAAATACTTGCTCTAAACTACACTGCTTCTTCCATTTTCTGTGCAATAAATCCCAATAAACAACCTGGCCTTTTTTTCGTGCTGTCATTAGTCAAAGAATTTTTCCACTTTAAAGTTCTATCCTATGTTCTTTGCTATCTACTTAGTATCTCTCCCTTGCATGATTCTCCAATTTTCTTAGAGTTACAATGTGCTCTCTTGAGGAAATTAATTCCTTAGGTCCCTTTGAAGCTGAGAAAGGCTAAATCTGCTTTGGTCAGAAGTGTGAGCTTGTCTGTGGCTCATTCTTGTAATCTTAGGTACTCAGGAGACAGATGGCGAGGATTCTTATTGGAGGCAGCCTGGGAAAAGTTTGTGAGACCACATCTCGACCAATAAAAGCTGGGCATGGTAGCATGTGCCTGCTACCCCAACTATAGTAAGTAGGGTTGCAGTCCTGGCTAACCCCATCATAAACACGAGACCTTATCTGAAAAATAACTAAAGCAAAAAGAGATGGAGGTGTGCCTCAAGTGGTAGAAGTGCCTACCTAGAAAGTTTAAGGCCTTGAATTCAAATCCCCGTACTGCCAAAAAAAGCAGATGAGCTGAAACCTGTTGGTAGTGTAACCAAGAAAGATATTTTCAGTGGCAAAAGGACAGATGTAGAAGACCTTTTGCCTTCGATCCTTCCCCTTTCTTTCTGCCTTCACCAAGGTCATGCCTTAACCCATGTGGTACAGCAGAATGAAAGGGACCCCTTCGTGGCTGCTGAGTGGAAGGATGGAAGGTGTTGGGTTTGAGATAGTTGGAGAGATACTATACTATCGTTGGAATTGCCTACTTTGGGACTTGTTAATAGAAAACTATTTTCTGTTGGGCTTCTGTTACATGAAGCCAAAGGCAATTCTTAGTGTACCCTCTCATAAATTATTGCTTAGAGATAGAAACAGAGAAGGCTGTTAAGGCTGGAACAGTAGAAATCTTGAATTCTGTCAAAATCCAAAAGCATCTGCACATAATCCCTAAAATAACAAAGCACTTAAGGTATTTTTAGGAAAAGCCTCTAGAATCTACCCAGTGCTAGTTTGCAGCTGAGGTTTTTTTTTTAAGAATGAGCATAGAGAGAAGATACCAACTCATTCAACCAATGACCTTTTAAAGTCACTAGCTAAAAAATCTTCCATGCAGAGCATAACTCCTACCAATGCAACCAATAAGAGCTATGATGACCATCTCTGCCTGCACAAGAGAATCCTAAACCTCCCCCTTACCTCTAACCATCAGGAAGCAGCTCTCTCTGCTTTCTTCCTATAAATTCCAACACCCCCACCACCAAACAATCAAAGGGCCAGATTTAAGCTTTTTTGCCCAGTTCCTGTCCTTACCATTTGACCTCATCATAAAGACTTTTCTTTTTGCAAAACTATGCCTTAGTATTGGCAGTAATCCCTTGTTCAGTGCAACTGCGAGACAATGTTGTGAGGACTGTGTATCAGTTATCTATTGCTTTGTAACAAATCACCACAAACTTCATGGTCAAAGGTTCAAAGGCACGTGGAGGAGAGGTGTACACTGTCAGGGTTCAGCATGGAAGACTCACAGGATGAAAGTGTCTTGAAAAATGTGGATCTGGAATCATGAAACAGCCTATGCACTTACATCTTAGAGGTTGATGTTGACTGTCAGCATGGACCTTAGCTAGGAAGTCAGCCAGAACGCCTACCTACGGCCTCTTCATGTCATTTTTCCACTTGTTTGCAATGTGTATCTGGCTTCCAAGTGCAAACATATCATGTTCAATGAACTAGCCTTGTAACTCATAAACATCACTTGCACCAGTTACCAGCCTTCCCATAGGTTGGATGGGGAAATGTATATCCTCTCCTCTTGACAGGAACAATGTCACAGCAGTATAACAAGTGACCTAGGAAGCCTTGTTGTGGTAATCTTAGAAAATGCAATCAGCTCATTCATTTGATAGAATTTACCAAACACCCCAAGGAATACTGAATTCTTTTTAGGTTGCTTTGGACAAGAACAGAGAGAAAGGGCATAAAATATTGTAAACACAACCTTTATCTTTTGAGTTTCTTTCAGTTTTATGTGTCTGTGAAAAAGATTTAAGACACTAATGAATAACACTTCCATTTATTGAGATGTTCTCTGGGCCAGAAATGATACTAACCTCTTTATATGCATTGACACTTTATGTTCAGGATACCTATGAGGTAAAAATTACTATTCCCAGATTACAGATGAAAACTAAAAAGGTTGAATAAGTTTCCCAGTCTCTATAAGAGTCACATTGTTATTCAATTCTAAGTCGCCAGTCTCCAATGCATTTTGTGCTACTTTTCATTCTTATAAGCTAGAAAGTGTCTGTACTTTTCCTCCTACGAATGACTTCCCTGTCCCAAATTAATTAGCACCAACTCCTGTGAACTTATTCTTACAACAGCAAAGTTTCTGGTTTACCAGCTCAGTTCTGCCTATGGACCCCTTCATTTTGGACTTTGGCTATATACTGGGATTTCTTGTTTTGTATGGGAACTTCCTGCTTCTAACTTGTAGATCACCTTCTTACCCTTTCTCCTCCTCATAGAAGAAATATGGATTTAGACACAGGTACCAGATAGGCAATGGGAGACTTTGTTTGAGTATTACCAACTTGTAGTTTTCTTGATCACTTATATGAAGAAGACAAATCTCTTCCTTGCAAAGATCTGGTTTTAGTATCAAGAAGTGGCATAAAAGCTTAAGAAGTAGCCAAGAGATGTGGGTTTAAAATGGCCAGAATTGTCATTTTTAGGGCAGTGCTTCTGAAACTTTTGCATTTCACCTGGAGGATTTGTTAAAATGAAGATGCAAGTGCATTAAATGTGGGAGTTGCATGAGATTCTGCATTTCTAACCTTCCTGGGGAGACCAATCCACATTTGATCAATGAGGCTCTGGTCAGCAATTGTGAGCCCTAGTTGCACATTGGAACCACATGGGGATCTTTAAGAAAGAGTGACCCCTCAGTCACACCCCAGAGATTCCCATCTAACTGATTTGGGATGTAGCCTGGATGTTAGGGTTTTGAAAGCCTCTCCATATGATTCTAAAGGGAGGACCAGAACCACTTTCCTGAAAGGTTATACTCATTCATTCATCCAACAATTTATTGTACACCTACTAAGTTTCAGGCTCAAATGCAATGTGCTAGGGATACAGCAATATATAAATCAAACATGATTTCCAAGTGGGGAACAAACAACAAATAGAAGAATAGGCTCCTAATAAGACATTTTAATTCGACCAGAAGTAATGATGAAGTTGTGTGTATAAGTACTGCAGTAGTTGAAAGAAAACCAGCTCTGACAGTGTTGATGGTAGGCTCCTACATATTGTAGATTTTACAACTAATCAAGAATTATAAAATTGTCTATATATATGGATGCAAATAGCCTCTCTCTTAAGAATTTGTCTTGGAGAGGGATCATAGAAAGGGAATCTCTGTGCATGGATACTTAATTTTAAACATCTTAACAGGGAAATAGAAAATTCCTCATGACCCAGAAAATTGTTGAAGTTTTATTTACACCATGAATGGAAACCCATATCTCACTTTCTATTTGTCTCAGAGCCCAGAGCCTAAAACATGCTAGGATTGCAGTGAATAATTAAAAATCATGATTCTGAGCAGTAGAGAGGTATGTGAATATACATTTGTATATATTCTATGAAATTTGCTTAACCTGGAATTATAATATTGTATGTTCAATATGAGAGCATAAATTTAGAATGTCTTCTTTAAAATGATTCAAATTTGGAAAACATTAGAAATATTGAAAACTCTCAGAAAAAAATGAATTTATAGGTGATTTTTCTGGTAATCAAAATTTCTCTTCCATATTTTTATATTGCTTTGCAGTTTGTAAGATGGGAATGGAATCCACCTAACTAAGCAGAAATGATCAAAGATATTTTAGTTTCCAGACTAACTGTAATCTTTCATTTTAGCAGAAAACTTTATTTCATGGTTCTAATCACTTTTTAAAAAAATTTTGACAGTACTGGGGTTTGAACTCAGGGCTTTGTGCTTGCTAGGCAGGTGCTGTACTGCTTGAGCCACATCTCTAGGCCCTTTTTCACTAGTTATTTTAGATATGGGGTCTTGCCTGGATTGTGATCCTGTGTATGCTTCCCACTGCTACTGGGATGACAAGCATGTGCCCCCACATCTAGCTTTTTTCCATTGAGATGGAGTCTTGCAAATATTTTTGCCTGGACCTGTCCTAGAACCATGATCCTCCTTATTTCAGACTTATGTGTAACTTGGGATAACAAGCGCATGTCACCTCACCCAGCTATTGGTTGAGATGGGGTCTCACTAACATTTTTGTTCATGTTGACCTGGAACTATGATCCTCCTGATCTCAGCCTCCCAAGTAAATGGGATTACAGACATGAGCCATTGACATCCAGCTTCTAATGGCATTTTTTGATTATATTTATAAAGTCCCTGATTTATTATTGTTCAACTTACATTTTTTTACTTTACCATGATGCAAAAGGGATAAACATTTGGTAAAAATTGTACATTAGATTTTTAATTTTCTCTTTTCTTGGGCTAGTGATAGATGGTATGATGCTCTCTTATGATGATGCTGGGTGGTGAACCACAGCTCCCAGGCAGCGATCAAGAATGAAACCAATTCTGGTTATAATACATTTATACATGGAAATGTCACAATGAAACTCCCTGTATAGCTATCTTAAACAAAAATGCTCTTTTCTTTCAAAAATGTTGAACAAGAATGTAAATCATGTCCTATCTGGGAGTTGGCACCAATGGGGGGGAGAGGACATAAAGAAATGGTGTAGGAGGGTGAATGTGAGGAAATATTATGTACTCATGAATGAAAATGGAAAAGTGAGACCTGCTGAAACTATTCCAGGGATGGGGGGAGAGAGAATAAAGGAGAATGACGTAAGATATGAAGTCAACTATGATGTATTGTAAGAACTTCAGTACATGTCACAATGTACCCCCAGCACAACAATAGTAAAAGAAAATTCTTCAGTACACTGGATTGCTAAACTATGATGATTGATAGGATAAGTAATTTAAATGCAGTTTTGATTTAATGGTTTTCAAATTTATGATAGTCTTAATGATACGCAACCCTATTGTAGGTAGAGGAGCATCTGTACTTATCATGTGTGCTTATTTGTTTAAAATCTGTCTCTGTGTCTAAGCCAAAATCTTCATAAAAGCAAGTACTATGTCAGTTGTGTTCTCTGCTGTGTTGACAAGATCTTTTGCATGGTGCAAAAGAACAATAAAATTGGTGAAGAGAATGAGTGACCAACGAGAAATGTTAGAAATAGCTGTCATTATATTTTGTAAGCCAACATTGTCTTCCCTATATATAATGTAGAACCTTGGAATCCAACTTGGTCAGAATTAAAATGCCTTTTAAGGGGGAAACAAAATGGTCATCCTTTATGTGGAAGAGAACTGGCTTATGCCTGAGTAACATTCAACTAGCATTCTGATTTTCACAATAAATTACTCTTACGTTGCTAGGTGTCATAGTGAAAATATGTAATCCCCCCTTAATAGTGAAAAAGTTCCTCAAATAACAAAATCTCTGCCATAAAGCAACCACCTCCCAAAGCCACATGGACTCATTTGATACTGAGGAACTCAGTTATCTAAATTCTGTCTTTAGAATTATCAGAAAGCAGGAATTTGACTTGCATAGGCCTGAGTGGCTTCAAATTATTCCTTTTTCCCCTTGCTTTGCACTGTATCTCAGGCTACACTTTCCTACCCTCAAATCAGATGACTTTTAGCTGAGTACAGCCAATGGGAGGTAGTGGCAGGAGACTAGAGGACAAAGGGAGCAGGAAAAGAAGAGGAAGGGTCTCTTCTTCCTTCTCTGCTTTGAGTGACATCTCTAGCATCATCTGTGATTCTTCTCTGACTCCAACTTCTCTTGAGTGGCCACTTTCCCTACCTCTCCAGCCTTGAGGCAATGATGGTTTCCTACTTTTGCTAATATCAGGGCTGTTTCATTATCCCTTGTTGGACATCTAGACTTTCCATAGTCTGTGAACCAGTCTCCTAAGTTATTTCTGTTTCTTAAATCATCACACTATTTCTATTTTTGTAGTTGTACTTTGACTGAGTTATGAATTATCTTGGCTCATTGTGGTACAGTTTTATGAAATTAAGAATTAATGTTATAATAATAGCTGTTTTAGAGAGGCAATTCAAATTAGTTAACATTTTAATAAAACTTCATGTCATTTGCCAATTCTTGCTTGAATAATCTATCTATAATCTTATCCTTCTAATATAGATCCCTTTAATCAATTCATCCTAGAATTTAGAGACAACTTCTTACAGGCCTAACCTAGATTTATTTTTCATATCTCTGTCACTAAGCACAATAGAAAGTGTGTGGTGGGCATTCAACAAATACTTTTTTAAAAAAGTGGCTGATGAAGTGGAGAGATTTACATATTTCATTTTTCAGGTTTTTTTTTTTTGGTGGTACTGGGTTTTGAACTCAGGGCCTCATCCTTGCTAGTCAGGTGCCTACCACTTGAGCTGGTTTATAAATGAGTTAGTTATCTTTAGATTACTGTAACAAATACCTGATTTAAATTAACTTATAGAGAAAGGAAGTTGATTTTGGATCACAGTTTGAAAGGTGTCAGTCCATGGTCATTTGGACCCATTGCTTTTCGATCTACGGCAAGGCAGAGCCTCATGGCAGGAGCATGTGGCTGAGCAGACTGTTCACCCCATGGCTGGATTGGGAAAGTGAGAGAGCTAACCTGATCAAGGACACACCACCAATGACTTAAGACCTCCTACTAGGCTCCATCTCTTGAAGATTCCACCATCTTCCAAAAGCACCATGTTCTGAGGACCAAGCTTTTTATCACATGAGCTTCCAGGGACATCCTAGATCCAAACTACAGAAACAAGCTTCCTCACATCCTTCACAATTCCTTCATGAATGAGTATGTTGAGGGAAAATCCAGTAAGGAAGGAGAGAAGGTGAATATTATTGAGAGGTATGCAGGGATGTTCGTTATTATTTACCTATTATGTTTCCTGACTCTGCATGCTGCATAATATTTGTTGGTTTATAGAATATCAATAAAATTATTCTATTCATACATTTTCTTTGCTCTGGATAAAGCCACATGTAATTATTGGTTATTCTGCTCTTATAGCCAAGAGAGAGGTTTGCAACTTGTACGAGGTTGAGATCAAGGCATTTTTTGTTTCTAATCTGGTCTTTCCCTTGTGTCCTGATCTTAGGAACAAGAGAATGTGTACAAGGAAGATCAGGGAAATTTGTCACTCTGCAATTCTCTAAGAATGGAATTATTTAGATAAATAGCAATTAGTTGACTCTTATTGAGGTCTGACTAGATGCTCAAACCCTCTTCAAAACACTTTTCATCCATTAAATCATGAAAACTTCATGACAACCCTATGAAGGGAATGCTATTTAGTATGCCCATTTAGACTGAGACATAGAAAGAGTAAGTGTTGCCTAGCTTACACTGCATAATGACAAAGCAGGTTTTGAACCAATGGCAACCTGACTATAGACTTCGCACCCTTATTTACAGCACTGTAATCCATATTAGGATTGCTAGAAATCTTAGATATAGTTGTTCTCAACTAGAAATAAATATTTGCAGAGAATAAGACTGAATAATAATTCATAGTAGGATACCAACTTAGATCAAATTGATCCCATTAATTATGCGGTAAACCATAAAGAAGAAAAAAACACAGTTAATGGCAAACTTCCACTTGATGAACTGAGAGAACTGAGGCTCAGAGACAGCCAGGGGCTTGCCTCAGTTCACACAGCTATTTAGCAGGACTCTCAAGAACAGAGCCCTATAACCTGACATTTGGCCTTAACTCATTGGAAGACACCTGTAAATTAAGAGCCACAGTGCAAGAGACAAGTTAACTGTCTTGACTCTTAATCCTGAGCTCTCTGTGCCACTCTTATCATTTCCTTCTTAGCATACCAAGATTACATGCCTGAGTCAATTGAATGTTTCTCCTTGAAAACATGTATAATTTATGTATATGTATATATGTGCCAGAAAATACATATATATATATATATATGTATATATGTATTTCCCATAAGTATATCCTCCACAAAGAAGTACATATCTGGTATTAAAAGAGTTAAACAAAAATGAAAAAAAATCATGAAATAAAAGGAGAAAAAAGAGTAAGAAAATCCCACCATCCATATAGGGCTTTCTCATTTGCTATAATGATATCAGTGGCAACAAGTCCAAGGCCCGACCTCATTACAAGGGTTTAATTGCATTGTTACACAGTCTCACTTCTCCTCTCTGGCCTCTTTCTCTTTATGACAGCTTTAGAAAGGAATTTCAGCTCGAGGTCAAAGGAAATTAATTACTGCTTTTTTAATCTGTGCTCATCTACATTTAGAAAACTTTGGGCTTTCTACCAGCATATTCATGTCTCCTATTTGTATAGACCCAAAGTTATAAAAGTAACACCTCAGACCTTTGTTTTAAAAAGTGCACAGAAGCACTTGAACAGCACATATTTTAGAAGTGTGGATCATATTCCAATAAAGCACCAATTTAAGAAAGAAATTCCTGCCATTTAGTAAAGATAGCAATGCCTTAAAAGTTAAGAATTATCTTACCTAGAAAATTACATTTAATGATTAGACAGAAGGCTATTAAACTGTAGTGCTAATAATATTAATGTAGCAATGCCAGTAAAAAGAGTGATCTAAGATGAAAGGCCCTTCAGTGATATATTGATCAGCAATAGAAAGATATTGCTACAGACTCAAACTTGGCCTTCAGGATAGCATCTCCATCTCCACTAGTTTAAGTCTTAGGAGGAACTGATCTTTTTTATTATTGTATTAGCTTTCTAAAGTGTGATTTCTTTTTCTTTCTCATTTCTTCACTGATCAGGGTGATACCAAGTCAATAGATACAGAGTAAAGAATTGGGAGACTTGGTTCTATAGGCAAATAACAAATATCAGTTGAAAATCAGTGAAGGATGACTCCAAAGACACCCACTGGGTGTGTCTTTGCTAATCAAGGGCATTCTATTGTTTTCTGCTAAGTAGTCCAGGGAGTAATTTATGAATTCTCTTCTCAATAAGTTTAAGTGTGATAGGAAAGAGCTATTAGATATATTTATACAAATAAATGGGAAATAATGAAGCAGAGAGAAAGCCACGAGAGAAAACAAATGAAGTTAATCAGAATGTCTAGGGGAGGAAGAGGTTATATATTATTGCAGGGATCTGAAGAAGCCTCAGAGAAGAGATGAAATGTGAGCTGGATGTAGAAGGATGGGTCAAAATCCAACACTTGGGGTCTGGAATGTGTAACATTCAGGCAAAGAGCAAGGCAAGTTCCAAAAGCAGGTGGGCATGTTTATGCTTGAGTAGGGAGCCATTAGGTAGACCTCACAAAAGTGTAAAGGAGATAAAATACTATTGAGTCACATGGTGGATGTGTTACTCCAGGCAGAGTGGATTATATATAATCTGGGCAATGAGAAGTATTGGAGTTTCTAACTTGAGAATTGATACAAGCCAAACGAGTCCTTTTCAACTTTCTCATGCCATAGAATCAGTATATAAGGGTAATTTGTGTACAGTATCCTGGAGTAAGGGATGAGGCCATATTTGCCAAAGGCAGACTCTCTGGGAGTTTCTACTTCCTTACCTTCAAAGGCCAGCAGTTATGGAATGAATATCCCATTATAATTTTAGCTAGGCACTGCTTAACTTGTCCAAACACCAAAGTGCACAAATCATAAAATTTGTTGCTTGTACATCCTAATAGGGTAAGCAGATAATAAAAGAAAAGAATAAATTTGTATGATAATGCCTGGTAAGGATAATAATAAATGCTAGGTAGAAAACTAAAGCAGTATAAAGGAGAAAATGTTGTGGTTGGTGGAAGAAATTACATATAAAAGAATATGTAATGTGTAATTCCATTTATATAAGTACAAAAGTGAGCAAAACTAATCTATGTTAGTAAAAGTGCGTGAAGTGTTTCTCTTGGGAGAGGGTAGTGACTAATTACTAAAAAAGGAAAAGACTGGCTTTTGGGGTGCCAATTGTTCTTTTATTTATTTATTTATTGTTATTTTATTATTCACATGTGCATACAAGGCTTGGGTCATTTCTCCCCCCTGACCCCACCCCCTCCCTTACCACCCACTCCGCCCCCTCCCTCTCCCTCTCACCCCCTCAATACCCAGCAGAAACTATTTTGCCCTTATTTCTAATTTTGTTGTAGAGAGAGTATAAGCCACAATAGGAAGGAACAGAGTTTTTGCTGGTTGAGATAAGGATAGCTATACAAGGAGTTGACTCACATTAATTTCCTGTGTGGGTGTGTTACCTTCTAGGTTAATTCTTTTTGATCTCACCTTTTCTCTAGTTCCTGGTCCCCTTTTCCTATTGGCCTCAGTTGCTTTTAAGGTATCTGCTTTAGTTTCTCTGCGTTAAGGGCAACAAATGCTACCTAATTTTTTAGGTGTCTTACCTATCCTCACCCCTCCCTTGTGTGCTCTTGCTTTTATCATGTGCTCAAAGTCCAATCCCATTGTTGTGTTTTATTTTAATTTTAGTCTGGTGGTGGTTACATGAGTGTGTTGAATTTATGAATATTCATTGATGTAGTTTTATGAAGGTATATAATAGTTCAATAAAATTTAAAATTCAAAAAGGAATAATCATATTAACATAGCAAAGGTTTTGGAATGCAGAAATACAAAAATAACATGTTTATCTCATTGGTAATTAGGAAAATGAATTAAAGAATAACAATACTGTTTTAACACACATCAGAAAAAAAATTAAACATGGATGATACCTGTGTTGAGGAGCAGAGATACAGACACTTGTTTAGAGCTGATGGGGAGGGGAATTTGTATGGTCCATTTAGAAGGCATTTCAATAACATCTATTAAGACTTTAAATATGTCTGTTAGACTTTCATCCTAAAGAGATACTCATACATATGCACAAATATGTACATAGCGGGGTCTGAATAATAATGCTGTTTTTAAAAGCAAAATAATATTGCTTGTGAAAAATCAAAACAGGTCCATTGTGTATGACACCATCTAAATGGCCCCCAGGGATGGTGGAATCATGCGCCTTTGATTGTGAGTGGTACCTAATGACTTACTTTGAACAAATAGAATATGGCAAAAGTAATAGAGTGGCACTTATGGGATTAGCTTTCAAAAGACTGGCTTCTTGTTTGTATTTTAGTTCTCTCTCCTTATCTACCTGCCTGCTCTAAAGAAAGCCAGCTGCAACATTGTGAGGTGCCCTTTGGAAAGACCCATGTGGGAGGAGACTGATGACTGGCCAACATACAGCAAGGACCTGAGATCTGCCCCTGCCATATGAGTGAGCTAGGAAGTGTGTTCTTCCTCAGCTTTGAGATGACTGTAACTCTGGTCAACAGCTTGATGTTTGTCCTGTGAGACCCTCAGCAGAGGGGCTAGCAAAAACACTTGGGTTTCTGATCCACAAAAACTGACATAACAAATATTTTAAGAAGCTAAATTTTGAGGGGCAATTTGTTATTCAAAAATGAATAATATACCAATTATTAGAGTATCTATTTAAATAAATTATGATACTCCTACAATCTGTATCTGTTGTGGATTATCATCATTTCAAAAGAATTGGGTATTTCTATATGTACTAGCATATAAAAGTTTTTTTGGAAGGGGGCACTGGGGTTTGAACTCATGGCCTCACACTTGCTAGGTAAATGCTCTACCACTTGGGCCACTCTGGCAGCCCACAAGGTTTTTAAGGTATGTTCTTAAGTAAAAGTAATAAGTTGCAAAACCATATGTTTAACAGGATCCCATATAATTAAGATGATAAACTTCTACATATTTTTAAGTATGGATGTAGCTTTCAATACCCATAGAAAAAGGTTGGAAAAGGAAAGAATGAAGTTGTTAAATTGGAAAGTGTGTGTTTTACATAAGACTGTACTGCATGTAATCACTTGAAGATTTTATAGCAATAACATATTTACATATCACTTCTATAAAATTATTTTAAGGTATATTTGGAATTATGATTGTCAAAAAGGCCTATAAATAAATTGCCAGTTCACCATCCAATTATATTTTCTACTTCCCTTCTTGTACTTTGTTCCCTCTCTCCTCTCATGGAAGTATGAATATAAATATAGAGGAAAAATATTTAACAACTTTAAAATTTAACTGCTTGCTAATTCTCAACCTATTAAACTTAATATATTGCAAATATTTTCTATGTCACTAAATATTTTCCTACAACATCCATATCTATGACTGTTTCAGCATATGACTATACCTTAAATTATTAATTAACTTACCATTATGGTATATTTGGGTGATTTTCAACTTTATTATAGATAATACTATGACTAATATATTCCTAGATTCACTTCTGTTCAGTCTATGTTTACTACCTAAAGATTAATTTATATACTGTAAGCTATTGTATCAAATTACATGTAATTAAAATTTGGGTATACAGCTTGCGAAGTGATTGTAGAGATGTTGATTATAGAACAGAAAAGGAAAGATGAAAGCGGGTGGACAATACCACGTTGCTTAACTTAAATATTGACCACTTTCTTCATCTCTGCATTTGTTGCATAAAATAATGGCGATGGTGATGATGATGCAGGTGTGAGTGGTGTTGCAGTGATGATGATGATGCTCCTTCAGTATGGTAAATATCTAACAGGAGGGAAATAATAGGACACAACCTAGTTATGCTCTCTCCAAAGTGCTGACTTACATAGCATTCTAAAATAGCTCTACTGATGAATGATTTTACTTTATTTAAAAATTTAAAAATAAATTTAAGACAATGTGATGTTTTGATATACACATACATAGTGAAATAATTATTCTAGGTAAGTAATTTAACAAACCCATATGTTTCTCATAGTTACCTTATTTTTTCTTGGTGTGTGTAAATATGTAGTAAAAGCACCTAAAATCTATTCTCTTTGCAAATTTTCAATATACAATATAGTATTATTAAATATAGTCCTCTGGGTGTGCATTGGTTTCTAGATTTATTTATCCTACTGATTGCATGTTTCTACATTTGACTTTCATCTCCTAATTTCCTTCCCATGTAACTTTAAATTATATAAGAATCATGGTTACGTTTGTTCTCAATAAGAGTTTTAACTTAAGGGGGATCTGTGTAGCACTTCATGTGCTTTTTGTAGTTCTATGACAAAGACCTCCATGGTTCTAACAGACTTACATACTAAAAAATGATACGTAGTTTTTATGCTAGCTGAATTAACTCATTTTTTTTTGTATTGGGGACACTCTTGCTATTTAGACCAGGCTGGTCTTCAATAGTCTTCAACTCATGACACTCCTGCATCAGTCTCCAAAGTACTAGAATTACAGGTGTGCACCACCAAACCTGGCTTGAATTCATTTTTTAAGGGCAATGGATTTTTTTTCTTTTGGTTGTATTGGGGATTGAACTCAGGCCTTGGACTTGCTAGGCAAGCACTCTATCTCTTGAGCCATACCTAACTCTTTTAGTTACTTTTCAAATAGTGTCTGGTGCTTTTCTCTGTTCTGGCCTTGGACCATGATCCTTCAACTCCACCCCCGCTCCCAAGTAGCTGGGATCACAGCCATGCACCACCATTCTTTTTTTTTCCTTTTTCTTTTATTATTCATATGTGCATACAAGGCTTGGTTCATTTCTCCCCCCTGCCCCCACCCCCTCCCTTACCACCCACTCCGCCCCCTCCCTCTCTCCCCCTCAATACCCAGCAGAAACTATTTTGCCCTTATTTCTAATTTTGTTGTAGAGAGAGTATAAGCAATAACAGGAAGGGACAAGGGTTTTTGCTGGTTGAGATAAGGATAGCTATACAGGGAGTTGACTCACATTGATTTCCTGTGCGTGGGTGTTACCTTCTAGGTTAATTCTTTTTTATCTAACCTTTTCTCTAGTACCTGTTTCCCTTTTCCTATTGGCCTCAGTTGCTTTTAAGGTATCTGCTTTAGTTTCTCTGCGTTAAGGGCAACAAATGCTAGCTAGTTTTTTAGGTGTCTTACCTATCCTCACCCCTTCCTTGTGTGCTCTCACTTTATCATGTGCTCATAGTCCAATCCCCTTGTTGGGTTTGCCCTTGATCTAATGTCTACATATGAGGGAGAACATACGATTTTTGGTCTTTTGGGCCAGGCTAACCTCACTCAGAATGATGTTCTCCAATTCTATCCATTTACCAGCGAATGATAACATTTCGTTCTTCTTCATGGCTGCATAAAATTCCATTGTGTATAGATACCACATTTTCTTAATCCATTCGTCAGTGGTGGGGCATCTTGGCTGTTTCCATAACTTGGCTATTGTGAATAGTGCCGCAATAAACATGGGTGTGCAGGTGCCTCTGGAGTAACCTGTGTCACAGTCTTTTGGGTATATCCCCAAGAGTGTACCACCATTCTTGACCTTTGGTATATTTAGTTTACTGAAATAAGAATTCATAAAAGAGTAATCTTGCTAACTAGAATGGTTTGGGGAAGCAAAAATTGAGGGAATTCTGATTTCTAGACCCCTGAAATTAAATCTGTTCTTGACAAAAGAGTTTATAAATGCATATATAATGAAAGCAACAGGCTCTTCTAATTTACCTGTAGAAAATAGCTTATACCACAGTAGGAATAAAAAGCCTAACTGAAAATGGTTGAGTCATTGACCTTGTTATGACATACTTGAGCTTCAAGATCAGTTAAACACCAAGGCCCAGAAGAAATAAAGTTTTTATTTTGAGTAACATAGATAAGCTTAATAGGTATTCATGTACGTTAAAACCATAGTTTAGTAGAGAATATTATATTGATTTTCATCAGAAGAGGTTTCTTTCTGGACCTTCCATATATTCCAAAGAGGCAGGATATTTATTAAAGTCTTTAGAGAATTCAGTAAATATTTAAGCACGTAAGGAAAAATAACCGTGTGTGTGTGTGTGTGTGTGTGTGTGTGTGTGTGCATTCATATATATTCAAGTAATAGGTTTACTA
This sequence comes from Castor canadensis, assembly GCF_047511655.1. Classification (NCBI taxonomy): domain Eukaryota; kingdom Metazoa; phylum Chordata; class Mammalia; order Rodentia; family Castoridae; genus Castor; species Castor canadensis. The sequence continues at coordinate 33,039,838 of NC_133404.1, read as the reverse complement.
GCTAAGGTAGAATTTAAAAATCACTAATAAGATCAATTGCTCATATTTTACAGATTAAAAACAAAATGACCCAGAGAAGGTTGGTGTCTTACCTGAGGTCCTCAAACTAGTTAGTACTGTGGCAGACCAAGAATGAGACTTCATCTCACTCTACTAGAGTCTCATCCATCGATGTAACCATCTCCTGTACCTTCTCAAATGCTGTTCCTTCTCACTAACCTTATATGACATTCTGGTCACAAGGTGTGAGGATTTTCTGACTAAAGCTAAAGATGAGATTCATGCCATACTTTCTATTTTAAAATAATGATAGCCAATAAATCAAAATCTTGGGATAACAAAATTTTGTTATGCCTTAGACATAACTTTACAAATTAAAGACTAAAACTGCTCAGGGACAGATTTAGAAATAGAACGCAGCTCTGGTTTTGTGTGTGTGTGTGTGTGTGTGTGTGTGTGTGTGCGCGGTACTGGGGTGTGAACTCAGGACTACACATTGAGCCACTCTGTCAGTCCTTTTTTTGTGAAGGATTCTTTCAAGATAAGGTCTTGAGAACAATTTGCCCAGGGCTGGCTTCGAACTGTGATCCTCCTGATCTCTGCCACCTAAGTAGCTAGGATAATAGGCGTGAGTCACTGGTGTCCAGTGAATGTAGTTCTTTTGACTTCAATTTTAATGCATTTGCTTCTCCCATATCAAAAATTTAAGGATTTTTCTCCTTTTCCAAGCCTGTGTTAGATCATTCCTCTTTACAACACAGCCGATTCCATGTAGAGATCATTCTACAATCTCATAAAAGGAAATGTAATACATCCTATGATAGAAACAAGTGAACATAAATTAGAATTTCTTTTTCTGTTGCAATAGATGATTTGAAAGCATACATCGTGTTGCATGATTTGCCTCTTTTGAGTTTCCAATCTGAGCTACACTTGAAGTTAAGTATCTCAGGACTGAAGCCAGTGAAGGGATATCCTTAATTTGCAAGGATAGACCTACTCCAAGATGTTACACTTTGTATTCTTCAGAGACAAAGCACAGTGTCACTGCAACTTGTTCTGCTTGAATATTTGAAAGAATTTTTGGACATAAAGACTTAACACCTGAAAATCAGAATAGATGATTATAGGTTTGAAAGATGTGATACTGTAAGACTAGTTTTTAAAAATGCACACTCACAACATATACGAAATGAAGTAAAGAGGAGGACAAGGAAGTGTTTACTCAAGGAGTAGGTAGAATAAACCCTGGAAAAGACAAAGAATCAAGAATCTATGAAGGATACCCACCTATGGATATCTCATTCTTCATTTTCTTCACCCTTTTACTGCTAATGTAATATTGTCGAGAAGATAGGTAAGGATGTAATCATTTCTAATCCTTTATGTGAGAGCAATTTCAAAGATTCCAAGTAGAGTTGTGTGGCAACAAAGTGAATCTGGATAGAGTCAGACTGAAGAGGACTTTGAAGGCCAGGAATAGGTGCCTGGGTATAGCGCTAAAGACAAGAATTCATTGTTGGGTTGTGTTACTTTTCTGTAAAGAGAGAAACCCTTGAAGAAGTTGTCTCAATAGTGAGATAGTGATTCAATTGGAATACAAGGTCACTCACTATATGGTTGAGATGATGAAATAAGCCTGGAAGGGTGATGCAGTCATGGGTTATGGTGACAGACAGCAAAGTGTCAGTGCAAGTCAAAAAAATGACTGGAAAGAACCAATAAGACTCTGCACCATATTGATTATAAAGGTGATTGTGGGAGAGTGATCGGTTTTTAGGGCTGGGGGGACCTAGGTTTACATGTAAGTACTTTTATTTCCTAGCTTTGTGCTCTTATTTATCCTTTCTGAGTCTCCTGTAAAATGGGAATACAATAATAATACCTACTGCTTAGCTAGTTGAGAGGATTAAATGTATGTGAAATCACCTAGCCCAGTGGCTGAGACACACCTGGTGTTCAGATAGCAATGGTGATTAGTAAACCTTTCAAGAATTAAGGCTGATTGTGCCATAATTTCTTGTATGGAAGATGCTATTGAGATGGTTGAAAATAAATGGTCTACAATGTGTACCAAGGAAGGAAAGGAGCAGGGAGGAAGGCAGTAGAGGAAAAGGTTAGTTATTTTTAGGATAGGAGATATTTGGTAAGGACTGATTTAGACCAGGACCTTTGCAATCAAGAGACACAAATACCCCTGGGTGGCAGCGGTGCTCAGAGTTGACAAAAGGGTGGTTGTGGGACCTGAGATGATCATCAGTGCCATCGGAGCATGTTATTCAGAGGATGAGTGACAATTCAGAGAGGACCCAAATGAACCTGAGGTAAGAGCAAACGTAGAGAATTGGAATTATTGGACCAAAGTCTCAGAAAAAAATAAAACAAAACAAAACTGGAATTAAAGATTTATGGTGAGTATGGATGTTGTAGAGTTGCTGAGTGCCTTTAGGAAAACCATATAAAAAGGTGAGTAACTAAGAGTTACTGGCTATAAATAAAATAATACATCAAACTGTTATGAATTACACAAAGGGATAAAAACACAAGAATTTTCAACACCAAATTACTTATGCTATTTAGTATTACAAATATGAAAAGTCCAGAATCCTAGAAATTAATTGAGGGAAAAATACTAGAAAGAACTACTTTTTTTTTTTCTCAAATGATTTCTGAAGTTCTTTTTTCTCTTTCTCACATTTTAACATATTTGAAATCAGGATGTATCTTATAATTTTAAGATTAATCACCAGAATATTTTTCATGATGTTGAAAATTAAACAGAAAAGAAACTACCATTCCCATTTGACACATAAAGAAGCTGAGACTCTAGCAGATAAATAGATAAGTAAATGATTAAGCTACAGCAGCTGGGCTTCCCATCCCCACCTTCCTTCACCATGAGATCTCACTATGAAATTCAATATTGCTGTCATTTGGATCTAAGTATCCACTTCCATTCATTCAAAATGGGAATATGTGTGGACAGTGGGGGTAAGGAGGTGAGAGGAGGAGAATGGGAAAAGAGGAAAGGGAAGGAGGACAACAAATGTCTTTTCTGAAATTTCAGAAATTCTTGATTCAGCAAAATCTTGAACAACTATCAAGAAATAGAAGCTGAAAAAGATGGATATTGGGTGTTCATCAATGCATACCGAAAAACCATGACCTAGGGCTAGACCATTTTTTCAAAACCAACACAGTAATAAAAGGCTAGCCTGGTACTTTTGTGCAATTATCTTTGTGATTTTGCTGTGATGTATAAATTTCTTATAAATTTGTAATATTTCATGACAGTAAGATTAACTGTCTTTCTTAAGTACTGATATTTTGCTGAAAAAATGCCAAATAGGTAGGAACATTGGAAAAGGTAGTTTCTGAAAGTATCAGTAAGCATGGTAGTCCTTCTAGTTCACTGAACTTTTTGCTTAAGTTTTTTCCTGGAAATAATACATTTGCAAAAATATGCTCTAATAAATTATGGCTATATTTCATTTGAAGCATCACTGCCAAAAGATATTCAATATTCATTCTGGGGTAGTAATACCATGGACTGAAGGAACTTGTGTGCAAGATGTAAAGGAGAAGTTCTTTCTGATCCAATCTCCCTTCAGTTTGGGGGAGGAAGTTCTGAGCATTGCTCCTCATTTCTAAATGAATGGACTCAGTCTTTACTGCTGATGGCCTTTCCTCTACTTGATATGCTTTCTGAATCTAACACAAAGGTTTAATAACTCATGCAACTATTTCTTGAACCAAACTCCAGCCCCCAATAGAATGGGTCAGTTTATACTCTATTTCAATAAAATAATAATGAACAATGATAATAAAGTTTTACTACATATTTTTTATGCCCAGCATTGAACTCATTTAACTTCTTGACAACCCAGGAGGAAAGTATTGTTATTAAATGAATTAAGTTCTTGGCTTCAGAGCATCTGACTTACTCATATACTGTCTTTATACTTATCTTTTTAATGTAGGGTTTCTTCAAACTATCCTGTAGAATACTGGGGTTTCCTAATATGTCAATAGTCAAACCTGCAAAATAAGAGAGAATAAATTGGTTTTACTTGTTGCCATTTTGGTTTTGCAATTAAACTCTTAGAAATTCACAATTGAGGGTTTTAATTTCAAGACTCTGAAAAGTTCTATAAGTAAATCTTTCATTTTGCTTCTTCCAGTATTGTTTAAAGAAAGTCATGCCCCCATGAAGATTTTGTTCTTTCTTTTTCCTCTTCTCTTCTTGCATCCTTCTTTCAATACACATTGGATAAACACATCTTAATGCCCACATATGATATTGTACTTTTCAATACATAGTAAAATAATTTATTTATATGTATATTTCTTATATTATACATAAAATTTTCGAGGGTGAAACTATCTTATTTTGTCATTGTTATATTTGTAGCTTTGTGTACCATGAGATGAAAGCATGGTCTTATTTGGCCATGTTTAGAGACATATCTGACTTGATGTTTCATCTAAAAAGTGAGGTGTGCACATCAAGATAACTAACATATTGCCTGGACCTTCGTGACTGAGCAGTTACGTCCCTCCCAAGACAACAATATGAAAGGGCATTAGGCAACCTTGCCTAACACCGGAATGTTAGTGATTCGTGTGAGAGTTCTCAAGCTAAGATATGTTGAGTCTCATTTTATGAAGGTCTCTTTTTTGTTCTCTTTCTAAAATAAAATTCTAACATCAGTGAGTCTAAAGGTAGAAAGCTCCTTGAATATCATCCTTTTAAATAATCATTTCCTTTTACATGTGTGATAGTTGAGGCCCAGAGAGGGAATAAAGTGGTGTAATGTCACCTGCCAATGGCCAAGCTGAACTCAAGTAAATTCTCTAGTCTTCTAGTAAAAGCAAAACTAAAAATTCATGTAATGCTGGCCATAAAATAATTCCAGAGGGTATGGACATCTCAATGGAAGAGCTGAAGCCAACATAGATGCCTGGGAGAACCATATGGCTCAGGAAAAATTTGGCTGAAAGGGACATTGATTGGCCAGTCTGTAGAGTGCACATTTGGCAATCAGAAAGGGCAAGGCCTTTTGGCAATTTAGTGGCTTATGATGCAGATCTGGACACAGTGGGAGTGGCCCAGGCAGTGACCCAGGACTGAAACCCCCTTGAAAACCAAGGCATCAGAGCTTACAAAATGGAATTTGTTGGAAGAAGTTCTTCAAGAAACAATCTGTTTTGGGGAAAGGTAGTAAAGTAGCTTATGCTAAATTTGCACTTTCACTGGAAGTGCCCATTATAAATTAAAACGATAGGTTCCAGATTTGAAATAATCATTAACATTTGTTGAAAAATCACTACATTCTCATTGCTTTACTTAGCTCCTTGCTGAAGCCACATAATAACTTTATGAAGTAGATATGATTATGCATCCTTTTTACAGATGAGGAAACTGAGGAAGAGAGAATTAAGTAGCCAGCCCAAGGTCATATAGCTGGTAGTTGATAGAGCAAGTGTAAAATCACTACTTGCTCTGTTTCTATCATTTATTTCATGTCGCTTGTACTATAATAACCTCTTATATAGTGAACAACATTCTAGCAGTTTAGGGCTATATTTGTACAAGTGGATCAAAATTCCCATACTGTTCTACATAGAAATATGGCAGTAGGGTTGGGGGCATTGATGATGCATACCTAGAAATTTGTGGAATAAAATGGTGAAGAGTGACTTGGACATTTCCAGGCATGATGTATTTGATATAAGTATTAGGAAAGCAAATATGGACCTTGGAAGAAGGGGAAGAAGAGAAAAATCCAAACATCTGTTTGTACTTGTAAAGTCAGTCTTGTACTTCATGGAGTAAGGCAGTGTTATGCAGAAGTTGAGCTTTCAGGATTCTCTTGAGATAGTCAGAAAAGACAATGGAATAGGTGAGATGATGAAATCTCACTTTTTCCAGCAACAATCCCTCTGTCTTTGAGAAATCATACCTCCAGTATGTGCAAACTGTGCACATGGCTTAGATGATCCAACTCACATCAGTTCATGATTATCCAGTAGTTCGTGCCCACAAATAAAAACAGAGGTAGTAAAACCTGATAAAGTTGTTCAGAGAAAGGAGGCTTTACAACCGTTTTAAGAGCTTTGGGGACTAGTCACAGAAGAAGGAATCTTTTGGTGGGAGTCTGAAGGGCAGGCTCTTTGCTTTGTAGTTTGGGCTCAAAAGATTTCTGTGTGTCATAAGTAGAGGAAACCAAGGTCCAGAGATAAGGAAGCAGTATGATATTTGGAGAATGAGGAGCATTTCTGCTCAGAGGTGAAGGTAGAGATTCGGTGGAGAGGTCTACATTGTTTGACCATAGGGCTTTGATATCCTGAGCAAAGATCTAGGAAAACCACTTTTATTTTATTTGATTCACTTTTATTGTTACATTATTGTTGTACTGGAGGTACATTGTGACATTTACCTAAGTTCTTACAATACATCATAGATGAATTCAGCCCCTCCATCACTCTCCTTTATCCTCCCCTCCCCGCATTCCTGGAGAAAAGACATTTTTAAAGTCATTTTTCAGTTTAATATTAATTTAGTACTTTTATTAGTATACATTAATTGTACAAGGAGGACTCATTGTGATTTTTTTATAGACATATACACTATACTTGAACAAGTTCACCACCTTCCTTCTCTATCTCCTCTTTCAAACAGTGTTTAGTGAGTTTCCTTTTGCTGTCTTCATATATATGAAATGTACTTCAATCATGTCATCCCCAAACACCCTCCTCTCCTTTCTCCCTCCTCTCCCTGCTTCCCCCAGACAGTCTCCTTTTTATACTCATGCCCCATTGTTACCGTTATTACCATTTTAGGTCTAGAGTCCACATATGACCAAAAAGAAGTGATAGTAGCCTTTTTGAGCTTGGCTTCTCTCACTCATCATGATGATCTCCAGTTCCATACATTTTCCTGATAATATAATTTCATTTTCTTTATGCCCAATAATACTCCATTGTGTATATACACACACATTCTCTTTATCTGTTCATTGGTTGTGGGGCACCTAAACTGATTGCACAGCTTGGCTATTGTGAACAGTACTGAGAAAACATGAGTATGCATGTATCTGTCTGGTGTGCTGACTCACACTTCTTCTGATATATGCCCAAGAGTGGTATAGCAGGGTCATAAGATCAGTCTATTTTTTTTTTTTGATGAGACTCCATACTGATTTCTATAGTGGTTTCACTACTTACATTCCCACCAATAATGTTTAAAGGTTTTAGCATTTGTTGTTGCTTGTTTTTCTTTTTTTTTTTTTTTTTTGCCTTTTCTCTTTAGGTGGTAATGGAGTTTGAATTTAGGGTCTCATACCTCTTAGGCAGGTGCTCTAGTCACACTCCTAGTCTTTTTTGCTTTAAATTATTTTTCAGATGGGGTCTTGCATTTTTCCCCAGTCAGCCTGGATTGTGACCTCCTATTTATGCTGCCTGTGTAGCTGGGACTGGAGACACATGTCACCATACCTAGCTTATTAATTGATGTGGGGGTTTCAGTACCTATTTACCCATGCTGGCCTTGAACCTAAATCCTGATTGATCTTAGCCTCCTGAATAGCTGGGATTATAAATGCTTGAAATACTGGGCCTGTCTTGTCCTGTCCAGGCCATCACACCTGACCTGTTTTTATATTTATTTATTTATCTTATGATAGCCATTTAACATCTCTGTGAGACAAGTTTCAAACGCCTGGTGCATAGTAGGTACTCAGTTCGGATTTGTTGGCTACAAATAGTACTTTGTGAGTGAATTTCTTCCTGCACAAAGGTAATTTCATAGTGTCTCACAGTTGCTCAATCATCAGTTTGCATGATGTCTAATCGTAAGTCTAGCTTTACAATACGTTAGCCCTCCATCCCTGACCCACATTGCAGACATTAAAATGCTGACCTTACCCTCTGGGTGTGCCCAAAGATGACCTGGCCACTTGTAGCATGTTCTCTCTTGTGCAGCCTGTATCTGTTGATGTGAAGTAGCTTGTTTTGGCTCTGTCAGTTTTTTTTTCTTTTCCCTGTTTAAAACAACGAGGAGTACAAAACCCCAGCACCTCAGATTTATCCACATATCCATAAAAGCCTAGCAGCCAAAGGTATTATCTTTATTCGGAAGAAGTAGAGCACTTTTAAGGTACAGAAATATATATATATAAATTGGGTTCTGAAATGGTCATTTTTCCCCCCTCAGCTATGCCATTATAGTGATCAGCCAAGCTTCGGCAAGGTAAATACTTTTGGAAAATAAGTGGAAATTTGCTGCAAATCAGTCCCTTTTGTGCATGGCCGCGGGAGCATGTTGAAATGTTTGGACACTAATACCCATTCATTTTCTTGGCTCCATAAATAAAAGCCGCCAGCTCTGTGGCGGCCGTGAAATGGTATTCTTCAGGGCCCAGCAGGAACCCCCATCCTTATTACCACTGCAGGGGGCAGGACAGGCCCAAAATAGCAAGACAACTAAATCAAGACATTTTCAATGTCTAACAAAATGACTGTGTTTTAGAAGGAACCAAAAGGTTGGAAAAAATTGAACAGCTTTTGTACTTAGTGTAATACCTTTGTTAAAAGAGTTCATATGGGAAAAGGAATCTTTTAAAAACGCATAAGCATATTTCTGAATATCATTTAAAATCTCCAAAGATCTTATGAAACCACAAATAGGATGCTCTGTTAGAGTCATTCAAGGACTTCAAGCTGAAGATATATTTCATTTGGGGACCCCAGACCACAGATTACAGTGGGGACTCTGAGAAGAATTGCACCAGTCTTATTATTACATGTATAGGTTTGATGGAGGAATAGCTTCAAAAGGAGGTCAGGGAAGCTATAGAAAGAAACTGAACAACTATTTTTATATTAAATTTTTTTTCTATATAGACTAGCAGATTTTAGCTATTACTATTTCTTTTATCCAGGAGAAAAAATTTGCACAAGTATTTCCTAAGTGTCATAAAGATGTGGCAGTAACATGACAGGGGGTGACAGGGACAGTATAGGAGAAAAGTGTTCCAAAGATATTTTTGGATTTTCCTTCTTTCAGTACTATCCTGCCCTAACAGCTAAGAAGTATTGCTCACCCACTTTGAATAAACAATGAATTCTTTCTATTGTCACAATATATCCCATAAGTAAGTATCCAGTCCAATAACAATTAGTACTGATTTCTTTTTCTTTTTGCATGGCGTGATGCTACATGGCTGACATTATTATAACTAAGCAAGCAAATGTAACATAAATCTGATACAAACCAGTCATTTTATGGGGTATTTCCTCAAAATGTAAATCTTGGCAAATTTCTCAATGTGAATATGCCACTTCACTTTGAAACCCAAGAGTTTTAGATTTTTGAAAGTTGATAAACAAAGAGAAAACTATTCTCTCTTCCCTCCCCACCAATGTCATCTTCAGTCTTTAATGACTCAGACTTTAATGAGAGCCATAAACATTACCTTTGCCTAATAAAAATTCCAGTATTTCAGAACTGGCTCAGAGAATGTGTACCACATCTGGTGACAACTGGAGCTAGTTAATATCTTTATAGGTATCTTCCATCCACTAGAGTTTAAACAGAAATAGTTAGGGATGCTTACATCAAAGCCCGAGGCAATGGAGGGCTGTTGCTTGCTTTCCAGTCTGAACTGATAACAAGTAGACCAATTTTTATAGGATTGTAAAAGCTGAGTGTGGAGATGGTTCACGCAGGGAAGTGCTTTGCCCCACCTTCCCTGCTGTTCTTGCTTCTTCCCCCTGGTTTTCTGTGCTATAGGTTAGCCTGGCTGGTTAGTTAGACATATGGACAGGCAACAGGGAAAAAAAATACTAAAAAAAGAGGACTAGGGGAAAGCTAACAAACAGCAATGCTTAGATTTAGACAAAGCACACAGTGACCCAGACATACTGGATCTTCTTATAACGATCTTTAAAAATCTGTTCTGTCAAGCATTTGTTTGTGGCACAAATAAGGTTTATCTAACAAGACCAAGTGAAAATTAAGAAGCAAGATGAACTAATGCAAGTGGCGCTAACATGTGTTTTGAAGTGTACCATTTGGCCTAGAGCAATGTCACAGCTCTGGGCTAAACATGCAGGTGGTCAGAGGGCTTCTTTTTCAAAGGTTGCCCTACAAAGAGCATGCCAGCCCTTCTCTGTCAATATGGGCCAGTACCCCAGGAGCTCCAGGACAATCAGAAAATAATGACATCAACCTGACCATGGTTAAGTACTTAAACATGCTGAAGTTCACGGGCTTGTAGTCTGGGACAATAAAGGAAAAATAAAGACACTTGCTTGGCGGGCCCCAGCTGTTATTAGCCATGCTGTGAGATCAAGGAAAGGTATGGTATGGACTGCCATTTCAATTGGGACCAGGTTAATCTCTCAATTGGAGGAGAAGAAAAACAACAGCAGAAAAGCAGTCCTCAGAATGAACAGAGGGGACAAATGACAATATCTTTATTTGCATAATCTTCATTTAACCCTTACCAATAGATACCACATTTTCTCCAAATAAGCTTAATTTTCTTTAGAATGGTGGGCAGAGAGACCTAGAACATGTGATCTGATGATATTCATTTAATATGCATTGCTGAGATTTACGGCTTAGGGAGGAAGCATGGAACCCTGTAGACTAAAAGGAAAAAATTCTTTGGGCCGTGTTCTGGCTGGGCCTCTGCAACTGACTTTGTGATCTTCAGAAAGTGACCCAAAGTGACTTTACCTTCCTTGCCTGAAGAATGGGTGAGATGTGGGAACAAATACATCTCACAACACCAATATTGTTGGAAAAATTTATTGAAAAACTCAAGAGCTCTTTGCCTGAAAACGTTGGATTACTGATTGTACAATCAAATACCAAAGTGATTCTGTTTGATTGTGTGTGTGACAGTGTGCACTCCAAAAGTTGAGGGAGAGCTGGGGAATACCAGATGCAAAGAACTATTTGAACTAAAATCTTGTGAAAGTGTGGTAAGTGGAACTAGAATTTCACATAAGAAAGACTTAGTTTTTAGTCCTTGGGTTCTGTCTATCTATCTATCTATCTATCTATCTATCTATCTATCTATCATCTATCTATCTATTATGTATCTATCACCTATTTGTCTATTTCTCCCTGTGTCTCTCTAGCTATCTACCCATGTATGATTTCACTCCCCATTCCATTCTGCCAATATTTTTTACATCCTAAATAAAATATGAGGACATGGAACTTTGTAAATCTAACTTATAGCAACTCACATTATTGATTAGAAAAGAAGGAAGCAAATGAAGATACCCCATATTTGTTTCTTGTTCTGAAAATGAGCTCGTTGTTAGTCTGATTCATCGATTCTCATGTTATTCAGAACATACAGAGTTGATGGGCTTAAGAGGGTGGTACCTAAAGGTTGTGACATCTTTATATCAACTGTGGTCACATCACCATGAAGAAAGTTTTTTGAACAGTCATTGTGAGGAATAATTTTCCTTATTATTTACTTTTTAATTATAAAATATATGATAAAGGTATATTAGAGTAGAAGAATGTTTGCATACTCTTAGCTTCCAGCTCAAAGAGAGCAACTATTTGTGACATATTCATTCCCTTCTAAATATTTCTGCATTTTTCTTCCTTAAAGAATCAAGATTTTATATGCATATACATATATATGTGTATGGATAAATTATATTTTTTCACAGGCAGTATTACTGCATGCCACCAAAACTTTATAAAGTTTTTATTTTGCTGCTTGAGACTTCATCTTCTGAGTAGAACACTTGTATCAAATCAACTGCTTTGTTTAAAACTAAGTAATACTACTACGAAAGATGACACAATTAGGTGATTTTGTTTAAGGCTTTATCTCAGTTGAAATTATTTTTTCATGCAAATTCCTGCTAGAAGAACAGAGTAAACTTTTTAAAAAAGCATTAGATCTACTGAAAGATCTTCTTTACTGTAAATCCTAGTTTAAAAGATAAACTCACCTCAATACTTTTTTAGCTCTAGCTTCCAGATGAGAAAAGAAAATAGGGTAATACTTTCAAAACACATGTAAATAAACCTTCCATGTCTAGTAGTTACAATGGGCAGCATATCACACAGAGGTAAAAACCAGGGTGTTTCAGAACTATTCTCCTTGTTGGAAACAATGTCACCCAACCTGATATCCTAGGCCAGTCTCTGGACATTAATTCACTGGCACAATTAAATGAATACTGCATGAAGTATACAGGGTGGGACTCTCTTCCATTAAATGAGTGCTTAGATAGAGCCCAGAACTCTCCTGGGATTGAGAGGGGCTTTGTACCTCATGTCTTTAACACAAAGTAAAACATACCTAGGGTACAGGTGGTTATGATCTTATACAGTAGCTGAGAACGTTAGGGACAGGGCTTTCTGTTTCTCTTCTTTAGGCTTTACTCTGGATTAGCATCTCCTGTGCTACTTAGGTTTCAAGTACAGAATGTTTCCAATGGATGAAAACTAATCCTGTGTTATAGAAAGAGCCCAGGCCATAGCAATTTAGATAACGAGTTGGAAACTCAAACTAAAGTCAAGTTTTTATTGATAAACGGATACTGTTTTTTTTGCAAGGAAAGGGATGAATTTGTCAAAACTTAAGCACAACAGTTTTGTATTTAATTTCAGTATTGTTGTTTGTGAATTCCTTCTTAACTAAACTAAATGTTTTTAGTTTGTTTGGGTTTTTCAACATTTTGCATGTCTAAAGGAGCTTTGGATCTTTAAAAACTCCATGTACTAAGGCCAGTGAGCTAATAAAATTAAATTACACACTCATTAAATGTTTGGCGAGTTTATTCAAAATGGAAGTTGAGTGCAGGTCATCATTAATGGTACTATAAACAAAGAGAACCAAACCCTATCATATGATAGGTAAACAATTCATAAGAAGCATATTTTTCTACAAAAGAGGGGGTAAACTTGTTCAGAGTGCACTGTACACATCAATGGAATTAACACATTCAAATTTGATAGTAAAAATAAGATAAAAAATTTAAAAACAGCATGTTTTTTTTGAACAAACAAACAAAAACTCATGGGCCATTTACTTGAAATGTCCATGAAAGCACCTTTTTCATCAGTCTCTGATAATAGATTAAAATGTAAAAATAGATTCTAATGTCACAGATTAAGTCAAAGAAAAGAGTGGAGAGAGAACCTAGGAAGTGCAGAATCAGTAGTATCATTACATTTTTTAGAGATTAAAATCCAAACCCATGAAAATTATGGGCTTGTAAAAATAATAAGCTGAGTCAGGAAAGATTAATTTGTAGACTATTTACCCTCAGGACTTAAGAAACAAAAACATGTTGGAATGAAAGGGTGGAAGTATCTATCAGTAGTCAGACTGTTTCTGTGACTATAAAACCGATGACCAGTGCTTTCATCAGCACTTCTGCCCTTGGTGAAGTTGTCAGGAACACAGAGTCCCCTTTCTGAAGTCGCTGGTCTGTGAGAGGAAATACTCACATTTATAACGTTGACACCACTTCTTCTGATGGAAGCTAAGGACTAAGCTTTAGCATAATGTAGCTCTCCACAAGGACTAGTCAATAAATGAATTCTCATATGACTTGACAGAACTGTGTATTTTGGTTGGGACTAGTATTTGTGGACTTGCCATTAAGTCTTTCCATTAAAAATGACAGTCAACCTAATTAGGAAACACTTTGTGTTACATTATAAAATGAATCACGTAGGTTAAAATATAATTTCTGGGCTTCTCCTGTCTCATTCTTAGCTAGTCTTCGTTTCCCAATATGCTTTCCATTCAAATGGAAACTCAGATAAAGTTTAGTAGTTGAGCCATCATTTTGTTTCCATGGCAAATAAATTAGTTTTGGAAATACATTAAATTCTGTCTTATTTCACGCAAAACTTAAGTAAAGCCACAATTTGGTGTTGAGTGATTGGTAGACATCATAGCATTCAGAGAAGTGTCTAGAATTCCAGTTAGCAATCTGAAATGAATCCAAACCATTCTGGCTTGGAAACTTCACAAATATGTTTCATTATAAGCCTCTAGTATTATATATCTGTGTATATAGATAATAAACATCTACTATAAATATATACATAGTTAAAATTACCAGCTACTTTTAAGTCTGGGTTGGAAGGGGAAGGGATTAATACTAAAGCATACAGAAAGCTCATTTGCTCATTGAAACATGCTTGGCTAGTATTATTCTATATACTATGCAATCTCTCTCTGTTTTTTATTTTATTTTAATTTATTTTACATTTTTGTGGTACCAAAGATTGAACCCAGGGTCTTGTACATGCTAGACAAGTGCCCTATCACTTAAGTCTTGACCACAGCTCTTTTGTTTAAATTTTGTTGTTGAGGTAGGGTCTCGACAACTTTGCTGGGTCTGGCATTAAACTCGTGATCCTCCTGCTTCCACCTATGGAGTAGCTGGGATTATAGATGTGCACTATTATGTCAGGCTTTCATATACAATGTTAGAGCATTGTCTGATATATATATATATATATATTTCTCATTCATGTATTCTTTCTTCCAATTTTTCTGTAGGAGAGTATTTTTGTCTGTCAGGTCCTGCATTGGAAAAATAAAACTATTCTTATTCTGTTCTAATATTCAAGCAGAGATTTTTTTTTCATGAAGAGGCGGGATTAGAGGCGACAAAGGTAGAAAGAATCAGAAGGAGAATTGACTTTTATTGAGTGCATATTATATTTTAGATGCTTTACTTGCATTGCCAAATAATCTTCACAACAGCCCTTATGAATCTGCATTCTCATCCTATCTGAAGATACAGATATTCAGACAGAGGATGATCTCTGGCAAGGACCAGAGATCAGAGTTCCAGTGGCCACGTTGGATCCACATGTCTGCTTGACTTTAAAGTCCTTCTTACTATGTATATATTACTATCAAGGAATTACTGTGATACTGTGTGGATTTTAGGAAGTATTAAAGCAAAATACACATACTTTCTTTGCTGCTTATTAGATTATTGAGGTTTGAGTTTATCTTTGTAATTGCATTCATAGTTACCTTCAGCATAGTGAACACTGATTGCCCTTCTAAACAGTGATGTCAAGCCATACCTTGTTTCCACTGCTTTAATCTCAAACCTGGGAATTTGTGTCCCTGTCATCCCCCACAACATAAATTATTCCTCTCTTAGAATGCTTTTTTTTTTTTCAGTACTGTGCATTGAACTCATGGCTTCATGCTAGCTAGGCAGGTGCTCTACCACTTAGTCAAGCCCCTAGTCTTTTTTGTTCTAGTTAGTTTTGAGATAGGGTCTCTTGCCTCAATCCTTCTCTTTGAGCTTTCCCTGTGAAGATGGGATGATAGGCATGTGCCACTGCACCTAGACATTGGTTGAGATGGAGTCGTACTAACTTTTTGCCTGAGCTGGCTTCAAACTGGAATCCTCCTGATTTCAGCCTCCCAAGTAACTAGGATTACAGGCTAGAGCCACTATCCCCAGCTTTTAATTAATTATTTATTTATTTAAGGACAAGGTCTCTTTTTGCATTCCAGGCTGGCCTAGAATTCAGGATCCTCCTGCTTCAGCCTGCCTCTGGAGTGTTGAGATTATAATTATGCCCCACCATGCCCAGACTGAACAGTGTTTCTAAAGTGAATTTTCCACAAAACAGAGGACAAACAGTGCTTTGAGACCCAGAGAATTTTGTCTCCCTACAAGATATTTTCTCTAATTACCTGCAGAGTTCTATGGGTCAGAGTTTAATAAAAATGACAGGAAGTGTTTCATGGTAGCAGACCTCTCTCTAAACAACTTTTATGACTTTTAAAGGAAAAAGGATAATATAAAGGAAAACAAAGATGATGGATTTCTTTGTTGTTTTTCATGTAAAATCATTGCTTGCAACAGATTTTCTTTTCATTTGAAAGGAAAAATAGAGCTCTTCCCTGGTTTTGTAAGAAACTGCAAAAAAGAGTGAGACCAGGAACACTGAGAATAGAGCAATCTTTGTTTCTCTTGAGAGCATGGTATCTGAAGACTGCATAGCTCTCTGGATGATCCCTCCCCCAGCCCCAGAAGGCCACCTGTAAGAGTTTAAGACCTTTAGTCTCTGGGGCTGCTTTGCCCCATCCTTTTCAGTGAAGCAGTCAGAATGTATTCTGTGCTCAGTTACGTCTGGTGATGGTTTTTCTGAAGCGCACACCTGTCCATTAGGAATGGCAACCAGTCTCCGAACTCATTTTACATAGGCTACTGCACAGCAGAGGATGTTAATGACTTTGGAGTGTTTTGTCTTTGACAATGAGCCGGAATCTTGACTATGCAATTGACTGCAACTACATAAATTGCTATTTGGAATGAATCTTAATATATACACTTGTGTATATGAATACAGCTAGCTGCACTTCCCCATACGATCATGGTTGTTAACACTCTACCCATTTTAAGTGAGCAAATTTGAATAAAATGACTGCGTAATACATTCTCTGTTAACATCAGCTATTTAAAAAGCCCAAGGATTAAAAGTTAATTCCATCCTTTTAATTCAAGGGACATATGAATGGTATTCTGGGTAGAGCCAACTCCTCTTTTATCCGTCCTTTCATGCTGCCTCCTCACTAATTCTTGGTTGTTCAAATGCTACCTACATAATAAAAGCCTTGAGTTAATTTACTAAGATTTTACACCAGTGCAAATGAAAGAAAGGAAAGTGCTAAACAAGGCAATTAGCACTCTGTTTAGTGCACTCCCAAAATAAATGTAGGCAATTTACAATTTGGCAAATGGCACTCTATCCAGATCCAACTCATTTATGCCTAAGGGGGTGGTACAGTTCATTAGGGGGAAAAAGTGTTTATATATATTATGCTATTGAGGCCCAACCCATTTTGTTCTACAGCAACAGATGCAACTCCTCCTGAGGTTTATTGGTGTTTCTTGCAGAAAAATGCCGAACTATTGTGCTTTTAAATAAATGGTCCAAAAAGAATGTCTTTTACTATTGAGTATTAGTAGCTAGCTTTATAAGGTGGGGAAGAGGTGTCTAAGTGTGTATAGGGGATGGTTTGCAAAACTTATAGTCATGGGCTAGACTCTCTCTCATGGCTCAAAACACATGTTGCCATCTGATTCAGTTGCTGGGATCTGCTGGAAGTGAGCACTTGAAGTACCGGTGACTGTTTCTTAGTTGACAGGAAGGTTGCTCCAAGCTTTTCATGTTTATTCTTGTAAGCTTCTTATTAGTGCAAAAATAATAGATGTTGGTAATGTGGAAGCACAACCAGCATTAATATTTAAGATGATAAGGTGATAGAAGTTAAATGTGTTTATATTGCTTTTGAACCAAGAGTTTTACAAGAGAGTTTGGGAACATGATGGGCCTAACTTGGAGTCATTTCACCCCACTTTGGGTCTCCCATTCCTTAGAACTTACTCTTCATCTTAGGCAGGAAAGGTTTTTATAGGTCCCTTTCACAAATTACTCTCATCTGAAATTTGCCATTTTGTTAGAAAGAAAATAGGAAAATTTGACATCCGTAGAAGAAAGGTGCAATAAAACCTACCAGCTTCTCTTGTATTTTTGTTTATTTCTGAGTCTATATAGTTCCACTCAGTAGTTTAAAAAAAAAAAAGGCAAAGTAAAAGCATTCTTTTGTGCCCTCTAGCTGCTGGAAGCACAAATAGAAAATAAAATTCTCTGATGAAATTCACCTAATCTGACTTGGAGGGCAAAAGCCTCCATTCTTATGAGCTAAAGTTCTATTTTCTTCGCAAAGAGATACCCAGATAAATAAAAGTTTCCCTTCTTGGATTAACTGCACTTTTATTTTTCACAAGACAAAGCAGAGTAATAATTCATGAGGGACTCTCAGAAAATTAAACTGGGATATCACTTCTCTCAAGTAGCTAATTAATATGACACATGTATTTTGAACTGTGCATTGCTTCGAGTATTGATCACTGATTTTCATTCTTTTTCTAATGGAAGTTTAGTAGGGATGGCACTCCAGAGTGACTTCTGCTTGTTTGTTTTAGGGATACTGAAATTGTTTCTGGAATTTGTGACAAAGCAAAGATGTATATGTATGTTTATGAAAATGAATGAGGCATGTGTACTTCATTTGTATGGAACCTCTGGCTTTAGGGTCACTCTTTGCAGAGGAATTTTTATCTAAATCAGTCCTTAAGGAAATGTTGAGCTTCAGGACACAGTCTTGACCACAGTTTAGGTTACAGCCTTTAAAATCCAGCTACAATTCCAATATAAAAATCTGAATCTTGTGTGACTTGCTTGCTGCTGAAGTGGAGAATGTCCTGAGAAGGTGGAATAAATGGCTTACTTGTGGGAAGATTCCACAAAGGAAAGATCTGAATGCCCAACTTACTGCATAATTCATGTATGAAAAGGAAAAGCCTTACAGCTCGGCTCATGCATGCTGCCCAGAATTGTGGAAAGGAGTGATAGTTTCAAATGTGCAACATTTGAAAACAACACTATTCCTTCTGCAGCTTCCTAAGAAAACGGTTTCAGAAGTGTCCTCTATTTTTCTGTGCATTCTGGAGAGTGTGCAGGTATGGGGGAGGGTGAGCAGGGGCAGAAGGGAGTTTAGCTGTTTAATGATTCAAGGAAATACATGAGAACACTTTTTTTTTGTTTGTTTTTGTTTTTGTTTTTAATTTCTTTCCCTGAAGTGAAGGTCCAGTTCAGAGGACTCAGATGAGGAGCACAGCAATTCCCGATACAGTGGAGAGTTCACCAGAAAAGGCTCAGTCTCAACAGATGTTCTTAGTGGCGCCTCCTGAGCTGCTTTTGTGTGGTGGAGAAATAAGAAATCAAGCTAAATCAAATTACACAGCAGAGTAAGAAAATAAAGGTCAGGTCCACCAGCGTCGGAGGAAACAGTCTATGCCAATATGGCCATCTTCAGTCAGGAACTAATTAAGGGCTGATTGTCCTTCTTGGTGAAACCTCAAAAATGCCTGATGGTGAATTATTAAAAACAATAGCAAATATATATATATATATATACATACATATATATATATACATATATATATATATATATACACACACACACACACACACACACACACATATAAAACAAAACCCTACATTCTGGAGTACACCAGATGAAAAGATAGGGAACCATAATATCCAACGGAATTGTGCCTCTTGGATAGAGATAGATAGCCTCTAAATCCCAAGCTCTCTTTGTTTTGATTACAATTTTTCTTCCTTTAAGGGAGCAGAAACTCTGCTCTAAGCCTGTCTTGTGTTACAGCAACTTTACCTTTGTCTGCCTATCTCAGCTGGTATTTAATTGGTCAGCAATAGGAGGGAAGTCTCCTTTGAGGTAATGAATATTGACTGTTTATGTTGAAATGTCACTGTGAAAAGAAAGCCCAGCACCAAAGAGGGAGAACCCAGTGTGAGAGTCTCAGACACAAAGGAGACACCAGTGAAACCCAGGCATTGAAAAGCAAAGCAGTTGAAATTCAAAGAGCAGATGAAACAGAAATGGCCTGCATGTGTGGGAATTTTAAGCTAGCAGTTTGACAGGTGGAAAAGTCATTATTTTACCTGTTACAACCAAATGTAATTGCTTGTGTTTTTTTCCTAAAATGGTCTGGAGACTATGATTCATAGAAATATTTTCATTCAGAGATCATTCACATCTTTTAATGAATAATTTTCATAAAGGTAACAGGGTAAACCTCACATGTACTAATTTCATGGATTCTAAAAGATAAAAAAGGAAAAAGAGCTACTTTGCAGGACAGCAATGGACGGCAATCGCAAAACAGTTAGGTCCTGCATTTTCATACAAACCTGCAGGATGTGAGAAGTTAGGGTGGTGGCAAGTAGAGATTTTAAGGTAAACTAGACAAAGGGAGTGTGTTGTGAGAGGCCAAATGTAGTGTGCTAATTAGTTCAGCCGGATTGCAAACATTTTTGTTTCGTAATTTGGTACATTATTTTTTGTGTATCTTGGTCATTTGAGGGTGGCTATGAACTGACAACTGAAGGTTTCTTTAACTTTCTCTGCTCTGGTCAAACCCTTTCACATTTAAGTTTGGTTTTTTGGGGGGATCTTTGGTTTATTCACCCACAATGGATTTTATGTCACTGTACGAACTGGGTTTTCTTTTCCTTACATTTTCCCCAAATGGTAACCAGCTGGATGAATAACATGAGAAATAAACCAGCAAACAGAGAATTCCCGTGATTTTGATACGTCAAGTTCTTAAGTTTGGGAGGACTCTCCCCACCCCCTCTCTGCAATTCATAATCATTTTGCAAATTAATTCTGCCACAAGTATTGCATTTCTTGCCTACTTATGGTGGAAAAGAAGGGGAATGAGACAAACGCATAACTATGTAACTATCACATCGCTTTGAAAAATGAGAAAGACCAAAGAACGGAGATAATTAGAAAACTGTTTCTGGTCTCTATGAATAGGCAGCTGTATTTACAGTGTGTTTCACTGTTCACAAATTTAAAGTTCACATATTTGAACTTTATCATAATTGGGGCCCAATCATCACAAATTTCTGAGGTAAGTCCTTTCTGTTTGGATCCCAAATGCAGAAAGTATTTCTTGTTTTTATCACTGAACCATTCAGTTATATTTTTTAAAAGCCCGATAAATAAACGATGACATCTGTAGTCACACCCTGCGTCGTGATTGAACCTTAACCTGTGACACTCACCTACCTCGAATTAACAAGCCGCATGCCCCATGAAGAGTGATATTTCTTCATTAGCAAGATCCATTTCACCTTTAAAAACCCTGGGCTCCCTGTTTTCATTAAGTGAGATTGAGACATCTTAGGTCTCTCAATGACATTTAGGAAATCCTCCCAGACAAAAAAGGGAGTCATTACATCTCCAGTTCACCTGCAAAGAAGATGTCATTAAAAGAGGAAGCAAAATGAAACCCTGTCAACTTGTTAGGGCCCAAAAGGTAATTCCACCATCAACTCTGGAGTGGGGGAAATGATACAGAATCCTATTATTACTGACACGAAAGAACCTGCTGGTGTCAAAGGTGTCCTCTGCCAGAAAAGTTCAGGTGTTGCTAAATTCATTAATGTGTCACTTTGAAAAGATGTGATGTCATGGCTGTTGTCTGTGTGGATGAAAACTGGAGTCTACTTGCTCCTGTCAACACACTATCATCTTAATTTCGTTTGCTCTGTACCTTATTTGCCATCTGTAAGGGGTGAAGGGCCACAGGCAATGACTTCTTAAAAGGCTACTAATATTTGACATATATCATTTCAATCTGCCTTTTCATCACTGCCCCCCACCACAAAAAAAAATAATGTAGAAAAATCAACACCCCTTTCTGAGAGTTTGCTTACATAGATTTTTGCTAATGAGGGTAAAAGAGAGACAGGGAATCTTTTCTGCTCTCTCGTTTATTTTTTATCACTAACAGTAAATGTATTTGGTCTTCTTTATGAAATTGTGAGCATCCATAGAGCCATGACAAACTCTGAAAGGAATTTGGCATTTAAACCTCCAGCGATTGGAGAAGTTCTCTCACTCTTCAGTGATGAACATTTTCTTCAAATTTTATTTCAATAAAATTTGTAAAGAATCTAAACAGATGCTATGTGTTTGATGTGACAAAGAATGGTCATTTTGCAACTTATGGTTCAATTTGTACCAGAAAATATTAAAGCAGATATAATGTAGAGAACAGAATATCAATAAAGCCAACTATTTTATGAATAACCACATGTAATATTATTATAGTATTTATTTTTCTAAAGATATATGATATAGATGATGTTTTTAAAGATAAACTATAGTGTAATAATTTAAATTTTAAAAATAAAGATTTGAACTATTATACCAGTATAATAAAATTTTAGTTATTATATGGATTGCCTCAGAAAAAGCTAAATTGTCATTTGTTTGTATCTTGATTCAAGGCAATATTCATTTGCTGAACATTTTTCAAAGGATGAAGTGGTTTTTTTCACCAAGTGATAGTGAGAAAATGCCAAATATTCTTTCTAGTTGAGATGATAGCCTAACAGCTATTAAACTAGCTTGAGAGTTCCACTGATTTGGGTTCTAATCATTACTATTAATTTTATTTGTATAGATGTTGAACTTAGGAAACATGCCGTATTATCACTCTCATTACCTTTGGTACTAACAAACAATGTAACTTTATTTCTCAAAAAGTGATCACTCTCTAAGTAAATTTGTGGATTTATATTTCTGAAAAGTGAGTGCAGTTTGGCTAACCTACTCTCTGCACCTTCAGCCTATGTATTTCTCTTTCTCCACTACCCAGTCCTAGTGCTCAATTTCCTTTCCATAGGAGAGAAAAGTACTATCTTAAGGCATAGAAAATACTCCATCCGCAAATAGGCCATATAGTAAACCTTGCCTTTTCCCTTTAACTATTTTAATTAAAAATTCAACAATTTTCTTGAGACTGTTGAGCCTGTTTTTAAAGAGGGACTTACCTTAGTTTTAAAAAGAAAACAAAACAAATCAAAATATAAAAATACAAAAACTCTACTACCCTTTTATTTTTAAGCAGTCTATATACAGCCATCCTCATGATTTCCTAACTAATCAATTCCTTTGATGTTTTCTTACTGTAGCCCTAGATCAAAATCTGATTTTTTGGCCCCAATTTCAACATTCCCTCCTGAATTTTACTGCATACACAGATCTGCTGAGTATAGGCTCCCTACATAGAGGTCTTCAGCTGAGATAACCACAGCGTGCAGGTGTTGTGGGAACCAGGGTCAGCAGGGCTTGCCTTCATTGATATATGGAGCACTTAACCTAGCAAGAAGCACAGAGGTGGTGGGAAGGCTCCCCCGGACAAGTTTTTCAAGTTGATCTGGTGGTCATATTGTTGGTCTCACAGGGTAGCAGGCAGGGGGCACACACTCTGGACTTTCACTTGTAGGGAGAAAGAAAATCAATCTTCGTGCCCCAAAGATGGAACTACTGATGCAGAAAGTCAAGGAGGCACTGCAGTCTTGTAAGAAAGCCTCTCAGGAAATGGCTTCAGGCTTCCAGCAAGATCCTGGACTGTGTCAGAGCTGTCCCGAGACTCAGGGGAGTTCAAATATAAATAGAAAGGGTGTTTATTGGCCTTAGCCCCGAGTTGGTGTGCTTTTTGATCAAGAAAGAGGAAAGCCCAGCTGAAATGGGTGGATATGTCTGTGGACTGGAAAAATAAATAGAACTGAAATGCCTTATTCTTCACTAGAGTGTAGCCTGTACCCTACTCAGAAAAAAAAAAAAATGAAGTCAGATTACCATCAATTGTTTTCTGTAATGAAAATGCTGTAGTAACTCTCTTGATAAATATCTAACTTTGCAGATAGCACATTTTTTGTCTAAAGGTAAGATTTGATATTAATGATTGTTCTTTGTGATGGCATGCACCTGAGGATTGCTAAGGCATTCTGCAGTTAAAATCATTTAAAAAAAATTCTAGATTACACATCCTAATATAGTCAGTGACTGAATTGACTGAATTGTTACTACTTGAGAGGTGTAATGTGTGCATTGAAAGGAACCATTTTAATGAAGTGATAATTTTAAGACCTAGGATCAAGGGCGCAAGAGCCTTTCAAGGTGGCATTCAATGTAAACTGACAGTACCCTTGCCGCTGAAGTTCCTTGCCCTCTGAAAACCCCACCATTATTATGAGAGCACCCATTTGTGACACAGAAACATCCAGGATTGCAAGATGAGAGTACCTGACCTCACTGTGATCTCCTTCATTTTGATATATAGGCTTTGTGTTCTTTTGTCATTGTTCCCTATAAAACCATCCACAATTATTAAACAATTTCACTGACTCCAACTTTGTCATGCAATAGAAAGTGAAATTGTTTGTGCTGGCAATAATAAAGGTGATGATCTCTTTGATCTTTTTCCTGTGCTTACAATTTTCAAAATCCTTACCCTCACTCAAGTGCTTTGCATGAAGAAGGGCAGGTAATAGAAAAATCTTGTTTTCATATTGTTTTCAGTCATTATAAACTGTGTCTACTGTCCTAACTCAGAAGGCATAAATAAAATGTTTTCTGAAGGTATAAGGCCAACACCTTTTCCTGCCTCCTGAACAGAATAAGTGAGTGAATGGTGGCAGCTTTTGAAACTTCTTTTACTCATATTATAACAGGTAGAGGCCTGAGGAAAGAGATGCCAGTAATAGATGCTGATTTTTGAGGGGAAATAAAGGCTGGAAGCAAGTAATATATGGTACTGGTTGGATAATCTCTGCTTCAACCACCGTCTTTTAAACCTCTTCAGACATGTCTGCCAGCAGACCACGGGCAGTGAAGCAGATCTCCAGAAAGCTGTAAACACATCTAAGCACAACTTCCTCAACTCAGATTTCCTAAGAATTGTTGCTTAATTCATGTGGACTCACAGGTTGATTGCAAAAATCCTTACTGCAAATTCTTCAACTGACAACTACCATAGCAGCCATATGTCTGTTCTCATTCTGTGGGAAAGAGTGATCAGTTTCTATTTACTTGTTCCTATGAAATGCAGCCACTTGGCAGAAAGAGGCAGGTCAGTCATGGGGCATTTTGGTAGAACTGTGGCAGAAACCCACAGTGTATCCAGCTACCCTGATACTAAAGGAAAAAAAAACAAAACAAAAAAAACAGGGCATGTGTCTCAAGTACTCATTTATTGTCAGCACTAAGCTGTGCTTCTGACATTGGCTTTGAGGAGGAAATTATGACATTTAAAAGAATCTCCCAAGCTTTATAAAAAGCATGTGAATATCTATAAATATTGATCCAAAATGAGTGCTATGAATAATTTATAGTGAAATATACTTTCTTGGTCTTTCAGTTTTTAAAGTAGCTGAGGTTTTTTTTTTCACTCTCTCTAAAAATTATGGTTAGACAAGCATATTTTTCCTCTATTATTTTAGAGCTGTTTGTTATTTTTAGAAAAAATGTGTTATTTGCAAAGGATGTTTAGTTGGGGGGGAAAGCAACAACAATGCACACATTATCCACAAGGAAACGTATTGTCAATGCTCTAGTTTCAGAGAAAAATATAACTTGAAATTTGAAAAAAAGAAGGTTGAATAATGTGTTGTCATAATTTTGTTGTCTTTGAAGCATGTCCTCATTTTGTGGAATCATTTCAACATTTCTATGTTTACTTGTGTAAAAATGGGGATCTCGTTTGTTGGAACTAATGATTCCACCAAAAATATAGTCTTGTGTAATGAGAGCAAAGTGAACAGGTGCACCCAGCATCATTCACAGTATGTCTAAGAAGGGGGCAGCCATTTATGTGCTAAATATTCTCAAACCTCACCAGGAGCTGGGCTTTAATTGATCATGATTCTCGGTCATTTTTGGAATATCTATCAATATTTTTACAATGGGTCAAAGTGCCCTAATCTTTTTTACTTTCTCTCTTGTACTGATATGCACAGATTCTTAGAAATCAATGCCTCTTTGTTAAGTTCATCAGGATTTAAATATTAGCTCCAAATCTGTTTAGATAAAAACATTTTCTTTTCTAGCCTTTTCTGTTTGTTTGTTTGTTCCTTCCCTGTTGAGCATGCCATCTCAGATACATTGAGTTTTGTTGTTGTTTCAAAATTTTGTTAGCATCTTGTTTTAACTTGTGGTAGAAATGAAGATAATAATGAAGCAAGTAACTATTGAGTCTGGAATTATTAAGTTGTCATTTTTGGAAGACTTTGACCTCTATATGCTTTCACACCACACCCTAGAACTTTTACTTCATTTAGTTTCTTGGGCTTATTAGCAACTTGTGAAATACTGTTTAGAAGTATATCACCTGTCCTTAAAAATCTAACAATTGTGCACTGCTATTTTTCTGAAATGTCCTTATAGTTGTTAAGTAAACCTTGTTTTCTCAAAAGAATATCATACATTTCTCTCATCGAATTTGGTAGACTATGTATTATATTTTCTGAACCAATCAAACAGGTACTCTGTTTAGATATCTCAAAATGTATTAAGCTCTGTCTCTGATCTAGAGAGACAACATGGTGTTGCAAACAATGCAAGAATTTTAGAATAACAACAGAAATAGATAGATTCTGCACTGGTTGCCCATGAACCTGGACAAGTAACCTCCTTAACAGTGTTTCTTCATTTGTAAAAGAATTACAATAGTCACCACAATGGTGATGATAGTGTTTCACTCATGAGGTTCTTTTGAAGACTGAATGAGAACATATTTTCTGTCTGGTACCCCAAACCACTAAATAAATATTTTTCTCCTCTCCAGCTGGCTTATAACAGTAACCTCATAAACATCCTTTTATATCTCCCACTCTAATACACATATTGGGAAGCAATTCAGTCAGCTCTCCTCATCTGTGCATCCTGCATCTTCAGACTCAATCAACCAGATCAAAAATAGTTTCTAAAAAATTGCATCTGTAGTTAATGTGTATATATATATAATTTTTGTCATTACTCCCTTAAAATACAGAATAACAGCTATTTATGTAGCATTTGCATTGTACTTAGGCATTCTAAGTAATCTAGAGATGACATAAAGATGTAAGCTATATGCAAATACTATACCGTTTTATATAAGGGACTTGAGTATCCTTAAATCAGACCTGCAGGGCTACTAAAGGAGGACTGTATCTCCCCCAAACAGGTATGTTACTCTTTGACTCTTAGTTCCTTATATAACAGGTTTAAGACTCATCATTATTCAAAATCTCCCTCATTCAACATGGCCCAGTCTCCCTGTCCTGTTGGGCTCACTTGCCCTTGCTTATCATTTCTTCCATGTCAGTCAGTGCACTGTCCCTTTGGAGCCCTCCCTGTTCATTTTATTGCTTTAGCTCCACTGTGAATTCCCTTGATCAGAATTAACTTGTATTTCTTCTCTTTTCCCATAGCATTTGTACTCAAAACTTTTTGACTTGTGTTAGAACCTATTTCTTCCATGTACTATATTGTAAATTCCTCAGCTCAGGGTTAGAATCTTTGTATTCTTTGAGTAGTGTGGCCTAGCACCTATGTCATGTGTACAATAACAGTGTGATAGGCTCAAATATACCTCTAGAGTGACTGTATAATTGAACATGTAAACTGTGACATTTGTCCAAGAAGAATGCTGGACTTGATGAATGGAATGTGTGTTTGGGGAATGGAATACCCACTTTAAGGATTTAAAAGTTGGGTCAGAATTAACAGTATGTCCACAGCTAATTTAAATCTAAGCATATCCACTCTGGATATTTATAGGAAGGGGGTTGACTTTGCAAATCATTTGGTGACATATTTAATAAATGATTGAATTTTAGAAATAGAACACATACAAGATATTTTGTGGGTCTCATCAGTCCCAGAATGCTTCAATCTGTGTTATGAGCAAGTACTGGGTGAAAAGTTCCATATTCTCCTTAGTAATGTTTGTACCAGCATGGTAAGCTGTCTTTGTTCTTGTTAGTTGTATCTCTGTAATAAATTTGGAGTTGATTATGTAATGGAGTGATTGTCATGTTAAGCAAAATTATGTTTGAGATCTAAACATTAGGCTTTTTAAAAATGTGTTGACTTCCCTATGTTAATCTTGATCCTAAAAGAAAAAAAAATGTCTAATGTCATATGATAATCCCATTATCCTTAAGGGATCGATTGTTTTTAATTATTGTGGACATGCACAAATCCAACATTAAGAATTTCTGTTAATGGGATACACTTGTGACAGAATGAAAGTGTGATAATTCAACAATGCTATTTGCACCATATTTATATTGTGTCTACACTCCATGCATAGATGTATTGTTTGCATGCAAAGTTTGAACATCAAACAACATTAACATTTTTTCTTAGCTGTCTGCTCTAACAGAGACAAGCCTAAAGCACATAAATGCCACATCCCTCAGACAATTGTGTGAATAATTCTCCCTGGGTCCATTCCTTCTGGGTTTTGGCCTTGGCTCCTGGTGCTCACAGCATTAAGAGGGTAAAAGGTTCTGGCATGGTGAATTTATTGTTGACATCTCACAGTCCTTAAAGGCAGGATCACTAATGGGTGACCTTGGGGTTCGACCGTTCCAGACCCTAGAAGATCAAGTCTCACCCCCCCCTCCTGCAAGTGCAATGACCCCTCTATTCTCACTCTCCCTGGCCTAACCTTTAACTCACTGATCTTTGACCAAAGTATTAAGCAAACACCTGCTAGGGTCTGTGGTCAAAGACTATGGACTTGAAGATCTACCATAATTTCACATAGATAAGCTGTGGTAATAACAATGAAATATAGAGCAGGTCTGTGGACATGCTTACAGTAAGTAATTATATTGTTACTGACCACATATAACATAGATTCTGTAACAACCCCTGTGCATGGTGAATCAATGCTAATCAAGTTGACCAGAGTATTAATGAATTGTCGGTGGATACACTAAGGCTGCTATTATTTGCATTAACACTGACAACAGTGCAGCAATATTTACTCCCTATTACTAAAAGAGACCAAGTCTGAAATTAAGGTTAGAATATCTTAGATTTACCTTTGACAGTAATGCAAAAGGCATTAATGTTTAACAGAGGTACCAGGAATCATTTAAATGATTAGATGAAAAAAATATTTGGTGCACTTCAGCTGCGATGAATTTTGTGCTTTGGGAGAAAGGGAGAAATGTTACATTGACAATGGCTCTGAATACTTAAATTAAAAAAAAACAAACAAGAAGAAACAGAGTGTTGCCCTGAACTGTTCAACTCACATTTTGTAATCAGGTTTACCTGATAAATATCAAAAAGAATTTTTACAAAGACTAAAGGACTCTTTCACTATGCAGAGTAACATTACTGTATACTATTTTTAAATAGTATACAGTAATTTGCTGGTCTTTATTGGTATAGTGTAAAATTAAGGACTTGCTTCCTTTAAAAATAAAATTAGATAAGTGAAAAAACAAAGTAAGCCAAGTAATTCTGATTTAAATATTGCTTTTTTTTTTTAGAAATGAATGATACACACTGACACCTGACTTTTACCCCCTTAGAAACTATTTAGAAACCTTTAATGAATTTGTAGTTCTGTTTTGGCAATGCTGCGAGTATGTACAGCACCCCCAGGAAGTGTACCTTCCAGATACTCAACATGAAAATGCAATTATATGACAAGTAGAAGAAACTTCAGACTTCAACACATATTTGCAGTCTTTTTTATTATATCGTAATGTTAATAACTTGAATGAACTAATTTATATACTGCAGCATACTGTTATATCAAATCCGGATTTTTCTTTCAACTAAAATTCGTAATGCTTCTTGTCTGTTTCCTCTTTGACTTGAGGACAGGTCGTCAAATGTTTCTGATTTTAAATACACCTCACAAAGTAGAGCAAAAAATAAGTCTTGAATGTCATAACTGTCCCAACTGTTCCTCAATGTCTTGGTATTTTTCATGGTGTGCCATTTTCATAGACTTTCACTATATTTCTTACCCACTACTCTGGCTAGACTGGGCAAAGTGGACACTATTTGCTCCTCCATTTTACAGATGAGGAAACTGAAACAGGAACCACCCAGTTAGTACTTGGCAGAGCTGAGATCCTAATTTAACCAATCTGACCCCAAAGCCTTTTTGGGGAGCATTGTGCCAAGTGCCTTGCAACATAAATAATAAATTCGTTTAGAAGCCATACAACTTGGTTTCTCCCTGTGCTATTCTACTTTATTTCACACTGCTGTAGATTCAGTTGGGAATGCGTCAGCTTCCTCAATAATACTTTGAGACCAAGGATGGAGTTTCATTTATTTTCCCTTTCTCCAATCACTAAGCAGAGTGCCTGGCATTCACCATGCATCTTAAGTATATATGAGCAAACAGAACAAAAATAGTGCATGAAAAGTAGGGATTATTCTTAACCAATGAAAATTACATGTGGTAAGTTTTTTTCCATATGATTTTAGTGTCTGGGTCTATAGAAGAAATTTAGTTAATAAAAAGCCTTTCCCCTGAAGAATCATATGTGTCTTTACCACAAATCATGAAAATGCGAAATCTCAGTGCTGATTAATTGG
This sequence comes from Castor canadensis, assembly GCF_047511655.1. NCBI lineage: Eukaryota > Metazoa > Chordata > Mammalia > Rodentia > Castoridae > Castor > Castor canadensis. The sequence continues at coordinate 33,009,788 of NC_133404.1, read as the reverse complement.
AGTGAGTCCTTTGGGCGTACATATGCTTCCTCTTCCAGGTTGTCTGGCACAACTTGGATAAAAATGTGTGTATGGACCTTTTTTTTTTTTTTTTTTGCTTCTGAATTACAAGGCCCAAAAATGAAGCAATCTGAAAGCCAGGAGTGAATGAGTTCTCATGCATAAAACATAAATGCCAAATAAGTTAACTTCCTTAATTAAAAAGGGAATGCACATGGGTGTGATTACATGACACAGTTAAGAAAGATTTTCTGATAAATTTTAAGAAAACCATTTCAATTTGCTCACTTAATTTCATAAGTTCCACCTACAGGTCCTGAGTTTCACATATTGAAAAAAAAACTTAAAATTGATATGGATGTCATTGAAGTCTTGAGCAAAGGAGAATAGGGAGGAAAAAGTCATACCCGTGCATTTCCCTTTGTTGTAGGCCGTGGTAAAAAGCATCATAGTGACTCATGAGAAGCCAAGGGCTAGGAAAATCAAAAGCCTGAAGAGGAATATCACAAGTATATTCTGAAGCTGAGAAGTACTTGTTCTTAACCCCTGCCTAATTTGCTTCCATGAGAAATTTTTCATAAGCAAATTATCAGTTTATATAGGATTTCTCTTTTCCTCAAATGTATTTATTTGTGAAATGATTTAGGTTACTTTAAAAATAGCACGAATTAAATGGGATTCTCTGCTACTTATATTATTGTAGGAGCCTGACAGCTTTAGCTAGAATGCATCATGGTTAGCCACAAATATGATTTTTTTTCTCCAGAAGAAATAGATTTCAGCTATGGAGTTATGATAGGAGAAAGAATATAGAGAGTCATTGCTTATTATAAGTGGCTTCAGAAACACAAAAGGTTCAGAATTCTCAAATTAGAAATTGTGAGAAGAGACCAATAACTGAAAACTTTCTTTACAGTTACTTCTGTATACGTGTATGTTGATGTACATATATATATATATATATATATATTTAAAGTGTTATAGCATAGAGTTTTCAAAGAGAAACTCAAAGCTTATATGATTTGAAAAGAGCACTCTTGAATGAAAAATCTGCATCAGTCAAAAGCATCAATAAATACGCCTTTTTCATATGCAAATGAAAATTTCTAAAGTAAAGGAGGCATTGTTTTATAAATAGTGAGATAATATTCTTGAAAAAGGTTACCAGTGATTACATAAGTTATCTCCTTCATAAAGAAATTTAGAGCTCACAGTTGCTCTTTTCATTAAAATGGGCTTCACATCCAGACTCATGCTGGAAGCCAAACTCTGAATTTTAATTAGAGATAATAAATAATTATATTATTTAGGAAACTGAAACTATTACAGACTGCTGGTACCATACTATTGCATTTACAGGGTGGGTAGTGATACAAAAATCAAAGGCAATAAGAAAAATTAAAGGCAATAAGAGATATGTGGGAAATTGGTAATAACTAACTAGATCAAAAAGGAACTATGGCTGTAATTTATTTTTTCTCCCAATGAAAAAGACAAAATGTGTTTTTCTCTTCCTTGCTTCCAGTCCCCAACTTTCCTCCCCCAATTTTTAAAGATGGCACATTGACATTTCAAGAGAAATTACTACCCCAGAGTCAAGGGCAGAAAAAAAAATTGGAGAGACAGACTTCCCCAACCTACACAGCCCAGAGGGACCAGCTGACGCACAGAAAGCAGAGACTCAAGCCATTAGAGCTGGGATTGGGGCTCACGCTGACCTGCACCGCCACCCGGCATTGTCCCGCCATCTGCACAAATGTGAACTTTGCCTCCAAAACTTGGCTTCTCAATTAACATGTCCAGCTGGGGGAGAATTCCGTCATTTCCCTAATATCGTTATTGCCACTGGTCTGACATATTAATATTAAAAATATATGTGCACAGATCAAGGATTTTCTTAAGCACTTCTGTTTTTATTGCAGATAATAGGCAGGAGGTGAAAGCAGACACAATATAATTTGAAAAGCATAACCCTGATTAGGCACTGATTGGAATGCTGTTATACCTTACATTTAAAACCTTTTTATTATTAGAACTAGCTGTCAAAACCAAGCTCCCAATCGCCCATGAAGTAGGTGCAAGGGCATGATGGCTCGCTGCTTCAGTGCTAATAAATTTATAGTTCAAAGTGTCATTTTCTTTGAATATGTCCTTAAGTATCAGACAACTGTCACATGCATTGCTGAGGTGTTGGTAAGGATCTGTCGTCTGTCTTTAATTTGTTCTCTTTTAATGGACACTCATCATTGTTCTCAGTTATTGTTCTTTTTAATGTGTTATACATAGACCTAGAAACCACAGTACAATATTTGTGAGGAGAAGGAAGAGGAGAAGTTGTTATCTCTAATCCTAGGAAAGATGGGCATGCACAGGAGAGAGGCTTTCATAGAATCTCAAAGTTAGCAGGGGCTATCTGAAGTCTCTTGGGTAAAGGCTTGGCTTCTTAAGACCCACTACCTAGTTCCAAATCCTGCCACTTCTCAATTAGCCTTGAGCAGACAGACTACTCAATCCCTCTGTCAGTTTTCTCCTCTTTATATAGGGGTAGATTCCAACCCAGGGTGTCCTTCAAAGGATTAACAGAGACCATGCATGAAAAGAGTGCAGAAGGATTCCTGGTGAAGAGTGACCACCCAATCATATCAGCTAACATTTTGGTATTTAGTTGTGTCTTTAACAATAATGGTGATTTTTAAACCCTTTGTTTAAAATACATGCTGCGACAAGAAACTCACTAGCTTTTCTGGTTAGTCTTTTGAATGGTTTCCCTGTTCGAAATCTCCTGGTGATATTCATATGTGCTGTTTGCACCTCCATAACACAGAGAACCAAATACCTCTGCTTCCTCCTAAGTATACTCAGTGGTCACCCATTGTAACTTTAAATGCTGTCTTTCACGAGCAAATTCCCCTGGCATCTCATTTCTTCCTATCACCTAAAAGGAAATTCTCCATCATTCAGAACTGCCCACCCAACTTTGTTCCTTCGGGGACTTTTTCTACAAACTAAACCATCTTTCACAGAGTCTGAATGGCATACTGGTGATGGCTCAGGTTTTTCAGCCAGTTTGAGCTGGATGCAAATCTAGTCTCTACTACTTTCTATCTAGATGAATTGTGCACTTCTTAAGATTCTGGTTCATCATTTGTCAAGTGGGGATGATGCTTTCATTCTGGAAGGTTTGTCAGGAAGTTGGATGGCCCAATTCCCAAGAAGAGTAGGAAGCCAAGTCATAAGTGCTGTGAATCTACATCACATGCTTATCTTCATTTAGGGTTAGAACCGCTTTTCCGCCACTTTGAAACAATGACACAGTTACCATCTTTTTGTCTCAGTGGTTATAAGACAAGCATAGCATAAGCTACAATGTAGCTTGAAAGGAGATGTTGACCTTCAAATGCAGTTCATGGTGAAATAAAAAGAAAGATCAGGAGAAGTTCTTGTAGGATTTTGGCTCATAGCAGCCTTCTGTACAACATAGTCTAGGTTTGACCAAATTAAGGTGAAGGATACCCCAGGAATGTTGAAGCCACACAGAGAAAAGGAAACTGAAGCTAGGTACTCATCCAGTTAAATTGTCAGCCAGAGCCAGGTACTGGTGGCTCGCTCCTGTGATCCTAGCTACTCAGGATGCAGAGATCAGGGGGATCGTGGTTCAAAGTCAGCCCAGGCAAATAATTGAAATATTGATAAAAATTACCTCTTAGTACTTAATTTTACCATTGTTATGTTGTTGAACAATTTGCATATATGAATATACTGATCAAGTATAACACATACATGCATTTATTTGTAAATATAACAATTCAATTTTGTACATATGTACATCTATCTAGTTTTCTATCATCACCATTTATACAGAATTCCAGATAAACAGAAACTCTGTTACCCATGTTTCAGGAATAGCTGTGGAAGAGCTGTTCCCAAATGCTGCATCAGTTTGTAGTCTAATTGATGAAAGGTGAAGAGAGAGTAGGAAACAAATATGGGTCAAACACCTACTGTGTGCCATGTATCATGGTAAATGATTTTATAAATACTGTTTCTACATAATTCTTACAACAAACCAAAGATGCAGAGATTATTATCCTTAGTGATAAAGAAACAGGCTCTTGGAGGTAACCAAGGATTTCTCAGCTTGTCTATGGCAGAATCAACCCCTGCACTCAAGTCTATCTAATTCTAAAGGTCATAGTCATTCCACTACAGTCCACTACTGGCAAAGAAACAAAATGACTGGCCAGGGGCATATAAAAAGTCCAATGTATAATAATGAATTGTAACTGATCTCTCTAACAGGCAAGAAATTATTTATCATCTATCTCTCTATCATCTATCTATATATCTATCTATCTAGACATTAATCAATAAGCACTGATATTTAATAAATATCTAATACTTAGTTACATAAGTATTATATATTAATAATGTACATCTCTATATATTTATGTACACATTTATCATTACATATATATGTTTATGTATATATATATATCTGTTGTCTAGGTATTGATCTGTCCATCTGGCTATTTATTATTTATCCAGCTGTCTATCTATCTATAAAATCTATAGCTCATACAGTCTTTATTAAGCTAAGTGACTTTGAATAAATTGTTGCCAGTGTCCTTATCTGTAAAATGTGGAGTTTGGGCTTTATATCTGTAGTATCCATTTGTCACTAATCATTGATGTATTTTTTTATTATGTCATACAGTTCTGTCTCTGGCATGTGTGTCCCTTGTTCCCTGGAACTCTGACTGAGCTTAGTGTGCTGGTTTTGTCTCTATGTAACACGCACTTTCCTGAAAGTAAACATGAGTGAATTTCTACAATGCACACAGAGTTTCATTCCATAATGATCACTAATGATCCCTAATCAAGACACAATCTGAAAGGTAAACAAACCAACAGCTCCTTTGTTTTTGTGAAGTGAGAACTAAGGGTTATTGATTATGCTTCTGACCCAAGACGGATCTGTATAGATCTGGGGAAGATTGATGGCTCTTTTGATCTGGGGGATAAGCCAAGCCTGACAACACAGTGCTACATTAGAACTGAAATGTGTGGTAAGTATGGCATCTGAAGGGGCTGGGCCAGGCTCCCCTTACCCTGTTCTTTTTCCTTTAAAGAACTCTGGTTAGTTATTTTCCTATGATCACAAAGCATATCACAATGAAGAGCTTCTTCAGGGTGCTTAACCTGTACTCCTCTTATCATTGGGGATTGAAAAATTAATAATGGCATTTTTAAGCTTTAGCATTAATATTTTCAATGCCCCATGGGGACTATACATTTATTCATAATAATGTAATCCAGGATCTTTGTTTAACTGTGTTTGATTTGTCTGTACCATATTAAAATAATGAATACAGAGCTTTAGAATAATGGGGTCTCTATACCATATTCCATTGACTCTGGATTTCATGCAAAGGCTTGCCTTTTCTCTGCCCAACTGTTGCCAGGTACAACAAAGACCCCTCATCTTCAGCATGGGTTTAAAGTAGATCATGGGTATTGTGGACAAGTATTAGAGGTTCTGAGGGGGTTTAATATACATGTCCTGGGGTTGTCTCACTGGCCCTGAGGTTTACCAACATCTTTGAAGTGCTTTGCAGCCCTGTTTTTTTAGCAAGACAGTCTTTAGGGCCATAGAACATCTGCCTGGAGGAGCTTGTTTTGTGAACAGAGGGAGGTTGAGAAGGGACACCAATCCTTACAAAGGTCTTAAGAATTAATATGGACTAATTTGAAGATGTTGGAAACTAATGACATTAGTCAACTGTTTTCATAAGGTGCCCTACTGTGTTCAACTATTAAATATTTAAACAAGCATTTATGTATTAGTATTGGTAAATTTATCTTTCTTTTCTTCCCCCCCCTTTCTCCTTTTCTTTCATTTGAAGCTTTTTTATAACTAGTATTTGTTTATCTTTCCATGATCTTTTCCTCCTAGTGAGGTTGTACTTATTTAAAAAGAAACTTTATATTGCAATATTTTACTATCCAAAAGAGTTGCCTGCACATAGTTCAACTTTATAACCAGGATTTGAGCAGAGTGACAGGCAGGGATGGAGAGGGAGAGGGAGTAAGAGTCACACACTCAACAGATATTCTTCTACTGTTGGCTTTGTACATAAGAGCTTAAGATTTTTTTTAAAAAATGATCTTTGATCCCATAGTGATTGAACTAATGGTCATGTTATAGAAGAGGCTATGGTGGATACAGTTTAGTTGTGGATTCACTTTGTTTTTCTCTCAGCCATTCATGCTACCTCCAAGTCCTTGAGATAAATTAGGAAGGGGTAGCCTCATGTTAGCAGCACTATTCAGACAGCTGAATTAGGGGTTCCTGATGTTCTGATGTCTCCAGTTTCTGCTTTTCTTCTTCTACCCCAACTCATTGTCTCTTATTAGAAAATCCTCAAAATTTGTTTTACTAATCACAGGGAGCAACAAGCCTGTGTCCCAAGTCTACTTGTAGAATTCATTACTGACATTGGAGCAGCAAATTCTTTACAGAATCCATCCCAACTGGTCAGTTTGCTCTGTAGGGTTCAGATGTGAACCCTGAGTGGCTGTCAGGAATGAACAGACTTAGGTTACTTATAAACATATAATGTGATATACCTTCCATAAGGAGTCTGTACAGACAGACGGTTTCAGCTGTAGACACAGTTGTTGGGATATATTTTCAACTTTGCAATATGGCCAAACACACTCATTCAAAGCGTATGTTTGGTTGTCCATTTGATGAAGTGGCTCCAGTTACTCTAGAAAGCAAAAGCACCATCCTTTCTACCAAAACGTTTCTCATGGACTTCTCTTTCATCCATATTTTATTTCATACTACTTCCCAAAATGATCATAAATGATTACAGTGAGCATAATAAAAATTATAAACCATTAACATCAAATTAATGAAGATAAGCCAAATCAAAGGGAAAAGAAGATGAGAATGTATGACCAATGATGAGAAAAACTAAAGTCATACAACACAAAACTTTCCTGTGAGTTTTTTAATAACCAAGGGCAACAGAAGCTTGATTAGTTCTTTGCAATGAAAGGGAAGCCTTTCCTTCCATAAGGAGAAAAATTCTATTATCCTGGCTCAGTTCTATTAAAAAGAAAAGCAAAGAAAACGGTAAGGGGAAAATTATATAAGGGAAATTGGACAATTGATGTCTTCAAAATAACCTAAGTGATTGCCACCAGGGGGTACTTGGGTTCATTGGCACCCCAGTTATTCATGAGGTACTTCTCCTGTGAGAATAATCACTTCTTTGTCATATAGATTTTAGGGATGTGGTAGCATCTCTGCTCCCCAATTTATTTGATCAGTCTAGACAGTGTCAGCAAACCATGGCCTGGGGCTAAAAATCCAGATCACTGTCTGTTTTGTACATTAAGTCTTATTGGAACACACCAGCCCATGTTGTTGTATATCGTCTATGGTTGCTTTCTAACTTCAATGGCAGAGTCAAGCAACAGATACTGTACAGCCTGCAAAGCCTACGATATTTACAAGAAAATTTCACCCATTACTGCTCTAGAGAAAGATTTGAAAAATCTGTTATTAGAACTAAGAAGAACTTGCTTAAATTCAGGTGCTCCAGGAGACGCAGCTTCCTAAAATCATTACCTGCAGGGAGAACTTTGTGCATATGAATCTTCATCTAAGCAGCTATGTATGAATGCCAGCTAACTGAATGAAGAGAATGGAGGAAATGGAACCTGTGGCTATTAAGTTTTGTTGAAGAGAGTAGAGAAATGAAACAAAGGGAAGCATGAAATATTTTCAAGGAGATGAGAATGGTTGAGGTGCCACAGTGGAAGGATCTGGAAGACAGATAAGCAAAAAGAGGGTTACGGATAGTATTGAAGTGAAGGGAAAGGAGGGTGCCCAGCATACGTTACAGGGAAAGGCACATAAAAAGGCAGACTACTCCGTGACAGGTCTTGTCTTCTTACCACAGCTGTATTGGTACAAAATTAACTGAAGAAGCAAATGAAATTGAAAATAAGAAATGACATTAAAAGAATTTTTCTACTTACAGTTTTATGTGCCGTGAACTTTGAAAATTTTTTTGTCTAATGTTTTTCCTCTGAAAAAAGGTAGACAAGTTCACACATTATTTTTAAAAATCTGAGATTTCAACTGGAACTCTGTCTTTCTATTGGAGACCTTTTTGACTTCCATACTGAATTTATTTAAAATGTGTGAAGTAGGCAGAATCACTTTCTGTATTTAATTAAGGAGGGAGAAAAGCTTCAATTCATTCATGCATATATTGAATACCATGGGCATGTTTTTGCTTAACAAAACTTTCTGTTGAAATAGATTTTTTCCTAATATGAACATCTTTCCTCTAAAATTATCACCACCTATTAAAAGTATCTATTATCAAAAATTTTTTTGCAAATGTAATGAATCTAGAATTAGATAGTAATAAAACATGAAGACCATGACATAAAACTTAGTGGAAAATATGTTTATTGAGCTTCTCCTCTGTGGCCTGTAGCTGCTAAAGGAGATAAAAGTTTAAGAAATTAGTCATCCTCTGAGGGTCTTTCAAAGCTGTTGAGGAAACAAGACCAGAGGAACTGAAACCAGAAAGTCAGCAATTACTAAGTTGTAAATACCCACTGTAATTTCAATAGGAAATCAGAAATGTAGAAATTGATTTGCGATCAAGCAGTTGAAAAAAAATTATGGAGAACCTAACATTAGGCATTATGATTATAATAGAAATATATTAATAAATGGTGACTATTAAGGATTCACAGATCTACTCATTGCACAAAAATGATAAAATATTTTAGTAATAAATTTTGACATAAATTTTATCAAAATCGTTTTATTACTAAAGACAAATCTAGGGTATGATAAAGAGCAAAATATTGATTATTCTTTGCATGTTTGGTTTTTAAAGAAAAGTGATGATTTCTTTGACTCTCAAATATATTGAACTTAAGGTATATAAAGAACAAGGTCTTTTATTAGACTATACTAAGATAATTCTGCTTGCTAATATGTGGTCGATCTTGTACTATGGAGTTACTAGTTCTGCAGCTTGAGGGGAGAGATTTTGTAGTAGTTTTGTTTTTGTTCAATCCTCTATCCTCAGGCCTACAGACTCTGGCACAGAAAAGTCATGCAATAAATATTTATTGAATAAATCAAGGCAAAAGAAGGCATAAGAAGAAAACTCTATAAAATATAAAATGCCATAGATATGCAAAATGATAAAGCAGGCAGATCAGCAATCCCTTTCCTTCAATGAAAACATTCTTCTTTCCAGTAATCTCATTTTTCCAGACAAGTAGCATATATCAGTATAGACTTGAGACGATATTACCAATGCCCTTGTAAACACTTAATAAAATTGTGGACCGATGAATGCAAATTATCTTTTTTAATTTGATGCTTAATACAGAGGTCTATATGTTATTCAGCAAAATAGCTACACTAAATTATCATTTTCATCAATTTTTGCATTCAAAAAGGAAATTGTTTTCTGTCAGTCCAAGAAAACTTGAATTTCTTAAGAGTGAAAAGTAAAATTAATTAATAAGTATAAGATTCAAGACTAAAACAAAACTCCTTTTATAAAGATATTAAGTAAAAGCTTTCAGCCTTTACTTTTTAACAAATAGGGTAAGCTATTCTACTTGGAAGTGGTACCCATCACTACACAGGGAAAACGATGAACCAAGTGAGAGAGTGTAGACTGCAGAATTTCTTACAAGGAGGTGAAAGGAGCAACACAGAGCTCAAAACTGGAGATGGTCTTAAGGCAAAGAACACAAGGTGCTAAGTGCATCCCATCTACCTACCTGCTGAAGACTGTACAGGCATATTTACTTCTTCCTCTTTCTTTCTTTTTTTTTTTTTTGTGGTACTGGTGCTTGAACTTAGTGTCTCATGCTTGCTAGGCCTGTGCTTTACCTCATTTAAAAAATTTTTATTATTTTTACATTTACTCATATGTAGATGTTACATATATGTATAACATATGTAAATATGTATATATGTATGTGTGTATTTATATATACATTTAACTAATAAGTCTATAAGGGAAAACAGGCAACCTTTGATTTTTTTGAGCCTGGCTTGCTTCACTTAATGTGATGTTCTCCAGTTCTACCCTTTTACCAGCAAACAATATAATTTCATTCTTTATGGCTGAATAAAACTGCATTGTGTCTTTATACACACTTCTTAATCCATTCTTCAGTCGTGGGACATCTGGGATGCTTTCAAAGCTTGGCTTTTTGTAAATAGTGCTGCAATAAACATGGGTGTCCAAGTGACTCTATTGTATCCTGGAGCACATTCCTTCAGATATATGACCAGTAGTGGCATCTCTGGATGATATGATAAAGTTCTATATTTAGTTTTTTGAGGGACCTCCTTATTGGTCTCTATAGTGATTGCACTAATTTACGTGCCAATCAACAGTGTAGAAGTCAGTATTCCTTTCCCCCCACAACCTCACCAGCATTTTTGGTGTTATTGATGAAGCCTGGGGTGAGGTGGAATCTCAATGTCGTTTTGATTTGCATTTCCTTTATGTCCAAGGCTGTTGAACAGTTCTTCATAGTTTATTGGCCATCTGTACTTATTCTTTTAAGAATTTTCTGTTCAGGGTTGTTGATTCTTTGAGAGTTAGTTTTTTGAGCTACCTGCATATTTTGGTTATTAATCCTTTGTCAGTTTATAGCTAGCAAAGATTTTCTCCCATTCTGTGCTGTCTTTTCAGTCAAGCAACCATTTCATTTGCTGTGTGGAAGCTTATTAGTTTCACTCAGTCCCCTTTATCAATACTTACTCTTAATTGCTGAGTTATTTGAGTTCTTTTCATAAAGTTGTTACCTTACTTCTTTATAACCAATAAAGAAATGGAAGATATCCACCCATAGCAACTACTATTAACAAGAGAAAAAAGGACTAGAGAAACAATTTAGATGCTCACACAATACTTAACACCATCCTATGGTTCAGTTTCTAAAAATGCATTTCTTTTTATCAATGCATCTATTACCTTACATATATGTAATATATGCCTTCCTTGTGAAAGGAAAACAGTAAAAATTATTGTAAAGAAAAATATTTTACATAGTCCATTTTCTCTTTATAGATAAGCCATACTTTTAAAAAGTAACTGGCAAACTGAATGGTGAGTGAGTTGAAATGATTTAGTAATTTCCAGATTTACAAGACACAGAAATTTTCAGAGTTGTTCATTTATCCAATGTGATATCTAAAAATTCACCATATTGGAAAGTTATCTGGTTAAGAAGTACACATCTTTTGCTTAAAATAATGTTCTTGGAAATCAGTGGTAAGACTCTTCCCATAAACTTTAGTTTGTGTCAAAGTCAAGACTTTCTGTTTCAGGAAAGTGTACCAAACTGAGTTTCAAAATATTCATGTCAACTGGGTGCAGTACATGCTGTAGCTTCTGTTACAGAGATTCCACTAAAATATTGCAAGACAAGGACCACTTTTTTCTATTTGTCTCTTCCTATTTTAAAATAAGAGATTCAATCAGCATATTCCATTAAGTTACAGAAATAATACTTGTTCTGATTAAGACCTTGGCAGTTACAAAAGCTTTCATTTCTCTCTTTCCATCTACTACAAAGTTTTCTGCTGTTTTTTTTTTTTTTTTCCTGCTTAAATGAAGTGTTTTGTGACCCAAACAAGAAGCTTCCCTGAACTTTGTCTAGATATACTAGCCAGGTGAAAGAGCTATCTGACCATCTTGGAAATATGCAGCTAATGAAGATGTCGCTTAAAATGCACATGCATTTGGGATTTGCAAAGAAAAGTAATATCTGACAATGATATCTTGGATCATGCAAAAAAACTCAGAAACACAGGAGCAATGTCCAGGGTGGTTATCATCAGCCCGTTTTTTTCTATGTGCCATGCAAAAATCATTTCATGCATTCTACCACCCAAGCCCTGATGTTGGGCTTCAAAAGCAATTTCAGCAGCAAAATAAGGTGCTTTTCTTCAATTTTCAAGCCATTTGTACGAGGTTAGTGTTGTTTACCCACCTGGTACACTGATATTTACATACCCCTTTAAAGAAAATTGGTAGGTATGATTTATGGAGTACTGTAAGAGCACAATTTTCCATGTTGTGCACCTAATCTGAAAGGGCACTTGCAAAGGTCACTCTGGCCATACAAATACCAAGTCTTCTCTTTGGAATAAGTTAGGATATTCATTTTTCTTGGAAAATGTCAGCAGTACCCTACTCCAGGGGTTAGTTTATGCAGATAAATGCGTAAGCCTTTAATCTTAGAGCAAAAATACTCTACACAAATGTAAAAGCACTCCATCTATCACTGTTAAGACCTGTAATTTGTTTTTATTTAAATCTCAAGCCAGGGTGGAGTGGGCAACAGGACCGTTAACATAGTATCTCACACGTAAGCTGAGATCAAGGCACGTAAACAATCTTAGACTCTCAACCCAGGTGGCTGGCACACCATGTGGCTGGAATAGCCAGAACTGCTCTTCCCAGCTGCTTCTGCACTTGTTCCTTTTGCAGCTAGAGGCTTCCTGCCCAACCTAGTGCAGGGGAACTCGCACAGGAAGTTTCCTCTCTTACAGCCACTTTTTTGCTGCCCATGAAAAAAAGCATTAGTCAAAATTCTGCTGAACAAAACATCATTACTTGTTATTAACTTCAGATATGTCCATTGTGAATTTATTTTTCCCCACAGAATAGTCTTGCTTAAAGAAAATAATCTAACTTCCTCCGTAAAGGATCATCCCCAGTCTTGAGATATTTACATTTTTGCAACTGTCAAGAGAAACAGCACACAGCCAATTGCATTTACTATGGATTGGTGCATTTTATACTGCTGTGTTCTTTCATGCTATATAGAAGTTATATTTGAAACTTAAAATCATGATTTTCTGAAAAAAATGTATGTGCATATTAGATTTAGGAGGCATGCATAAAAGGTAAAATAAAATTATAAAACATTTGCCTGTATTTCTACAAAGTGAAGGAAGAGGAATTCAGGAAGAGATACTGTCTGCTTTCTCTGATCAGGGGTTTTGTAAATAAGAATTCAGAATTTATGAGAGGTGACTAGGCAGCAGAAGATGATCCCTTGAGTTTGGCCCAACAGCTAACATTGGCTTTGTCATCTTATTATTGTCAGAGGAAAAGGAAGTTTTAACCACTCATATAACAGACAGGTTCCCTTTTGAAAATGTGGTTACAAGATATGGAGCTGCAATGAAGTATCATAACAGATGACACCATTTTACGTTTACTTATTTATTTATTTATTTATTTTTGTGGAGCAAAAATACAAAAATATTCCAGCTGGATTGGATTTAGACATCATCCAGAATATATACATTTTATATAATATATGTAATTCATTACATATTTTTTCCTTTGATGTTAAGGATTAAAATGGGATTTGGTCAATGTATGTATTATTACTTGTGCTAAGCTGAGCTCAGTAATATAAATAAATTTTAAATAGCAATATTGGAAAACAACCACTACTAACTTTAATAACCTTAAAAAAAGATAATATGTCCATGGCAATGAATCTTCAATTTCCAGTTGATAAAATTAACTGCAATTTCTCCAGCTTATCATGTCAAGCACATTAATAAAGACATCATCCCAAAACCTAGAGCACACACTACACTTCTGACTCTGCCTCCTGTCATTACCTGCCTGTTGGACATCCCTGCATTCCAGAATAACAAGTAACCCAAACTTGTCATATCCAAAAACAAACTCCTTGACCTTCACTTCCAATCTCGTTCCTGCTGCCATCTTCCTCAATCATCAGTGACTCCATCCTTTCCTGTTGCTCAGACCAAAAGCCTGAGGATCTCCCCTGGCTCCTTTTTCACTCTCACACTCCATAGTGAGTAAAGCTCTTGACTAGGACTTTGATCTGATCCCTTCTAACTGGTGTTATGACTACCACCTTGGAGCAAGTCCTGCCTTTGTTCCCTAATTGATTGCAGTCTTCTTACCCTTGCTTCCTACAATTTCTTCTTATCATAGCTGTATAGTTGAGTTATTTGCTTTACACAGTCAATTAGATTATTCCACTGCTTTGCTTAAAATGCTTCAATGATTTCCTCAAAATTTTTCTATCAGGGACCCCACATCTCTTTCAGATCTTTCTTTAAACAGTCCTTTCTCCATCCCTGCTGTACTCCCCTTTGCTCCTATGCCATTTTGCCATCCCTATCACTCTTCTATGCTGATTGTATTCCCACAGCACTTATCGCCATCTGACATAGCATATGTTTTACTTACTGTATTGTTTACTGCCTGTCTCCCCCTGAGTAAGATAGAAATCCCTGAGAGCTGAGATTTCTGCCTATTTTGTTTACTGCTCCATCCTCGGTGCCTAGAAAAATGTTTAGCATGGGTAAGATCTTCAAATATAAATATTTGGCAATTGAAATGACAAATTCCTTTAAGTACTTGTGAGATGCCAATAATTTCTGTATCCTTTTATTTTTAGGGTTTGCCCCCAGAATGTATAAGTTTCAGGCCTCACACATTTGCTCTTAGTACACATTAATTTTTTTTAATGAAACTTATGAACTCTGAGGGAAATCAGAGACCAGAAGTAACCTAACATTAGACCAGGCCAAGTTTGGTCACAGTCATGATGGATTGAATTTAAGGTCTTGACCTTGAATAAGAAAGACCATAAGGGATGAGAACCCTTAGGAGAGAGAGAGAAGGGAAGTGTGGGTTCAAATTCCACTACTACTGCTTATAAATTGTGTGGTCTTTTGTACACTGGTGGATTTTACCACCTTTGCCTCTCTTGTCTGTGGAAAAGAGCTAGGCAATGATACCTCTCGCAGTGATAATTCCTTGAAACAGAAGAGGATAGTGTTTTTGTTTGCACAAAGGGTGTGGGTGGGTGGGTGGGTGAAAGACAGATCCAAGCAGATCACTGGGATTATTGGAATATTAGGATCTATATAGGATCACTTTCAGAGCCCTTCATTGTATAATATTCTTCCTCCTCTCCATAAATGGATAATTCCCATGTGTGTGGCTTCTGGGCTATATGGTCTTGGGGCCCACTTTTCTGTGTAAAAAGGCTCTTGATCGGATTATGGAGCAATGTCTGAGGACCCACAAAACCTGCTACCTTCTACTATGAGCCCTGTGACAGCAAGGACATACCAGACTTTCTCAGCTTCCTGTGAAAAGGGCCCTTGCAGCCGGAGGACAGGCATTTTACTGCATTTCTAGTTTAATTAATGTCTAAGAGATGAGCTTCCATTCTCCACCCACAGCAGCATAAATTAGGTGGAATTAAATGCAGTGCTCCTTTTTGTTTCTGCTATTTATACTTGCTAGCCATCATTTTCTCCCTCAAATTGTCACCTGCATCATAGTGAAAAACATAATACACACACACACACACATACACACAATCTCTTATTTGGAACCTGTCCCCTTGCATCACATTTGGCAGGTCTCTGTATTATTGGACATCCCTAATGCTGTCTGGATTGGAGAACACACAGTGAAGTGGACCCTTGGAGATGGAAGGAAGGGCTCTTGTGATTCTGACCAAGCAATTTAAGCTTGGGGAGTAATGATGTGGTCTGTGTAAAGAATGGCAGCCCCAAAATATGCAAAGGAAACAAGGCCCATGTGCATTAAGTATGATGTGCTGGCAGTTGAGGACTGTCTTAACTCACTCTCATCCTCTCACTTTCTTACCACTACCATTGCAGAATAGAGAATCACATGTCAAACTTGCTGCCCCAACCCTCTGAGCGCTCAATGCTGCCATCACCCTGATGATCAGACACTTCTTCCAGCTCAGTGAGGAAACAAGCATGCCATGAAAGAGAATGATTAGCTGTAAGCCAGGGAACCCCTTTTCTGCACTGGTTAATGAGAACACTGAAGTCAGACTTATCATTTATTAGCTTTTTGACTTCAGGCAAGTTGTTGAACTTTCCTCCTCATTTCTCAAAGTAGAATGATGATTAGATCCATGGTAAAGTCTCAGTGAGATAGACCATGCAAACAGTCATAAATAGCCATAGATCTTAGCTCTGAGCTGTGCCTAATAATGATGAGATTTTTGTTTTTGTTACTAAGATGATGATCAAGACATGGCAGTCCTTTGCTAGGCCAAAGGTCACTTCTGAGGACCTCTTAAGAATGTAGACTTTTTGATGTCATGAAAAATAAGAAGGTATAATACAAAACTGTGAATCAAACTGATTTTAGTTGAGGGAGAAAGGCTGGTTGCAAATTTGTTAAGTGCCAACAAGATTGCTCCTGCTGCTAAATGTCCTAAAGTGTTCAGGGACTGTTTCCACGTAGCATTCTGAATCACCAAAGCAATGGCCCTACTGGGAGTAGCCAGTCCAGTCTTAGGCGCAGTCCTAGTTGTTTTAAAAGGGTTATTGACCAACTAGGGAGTGAAAGGAAAGGTTGACCAGGAGGGCAAGGGGGCACTGGAGATCTATAGCCGAAGAGAAGGGAGGACTGAGTGAGATTGTCTTTGCCCTGGGGCCAAGTAGCAAGTGGTTACTGTTGAGAGAAAGGGCAACAATTTGCTTTGTGTGACTTTAGAACCATGAGCACCAGGCAAGACAGAGTTCAAAGAGGAGGTTGCAAGCTCAAATTTAGAATTAGTTTTTGAACCACTGGGCTTGCTTCTTAGTGAAATTTTCCTTCCTGAGGAATAGTAGAATTCTAAGGAGGTCATTTTTGAAGGAAATCTTTATGAGGGGGCTGGAGGGAATGTTAGAGTAGCTGGTTCCTATGATCCCTTCCAAATCTAAATACTTGCAAAGATTTGTTTTCTTCTGACAGGAAGAGGCTTATTTACATGGGCTATGTTCACTAAAGTTTTCTCTTTCTTCTATAGTATCTAGATGTACTCAATGGGTCTGAAATATAAATTTATGTTACATCCCTATCAAAGAAACAGCTTTTCTAGTGGGAGATGCTCTTTGGAAAATGAGAAGCATTAAAAACTCATATTCTTCCATCTGAGAGAAAAAAAAAAATCCCTTACATTCTTTAAAAGCAAAATAGGGGAAGGGATTCATATGGAAATCCCAGGCTTTGAGAGAGAAGTGTGACAATCACTTCACATTGTTGCCACACAGCCACCCAAAGTCGTGCAAACTGGACGCTCTTCCAAACAGGCGGTTAGTTTGCCATGGAAGCGTGACCAATGTCTCTGCTAAAACAAGCAAACAAGCGGCTGAACATGTTAACATAATTTTCTATCATTTCTATTTGATGTGGATTGGGTGGAAATCTGGGATGCAAGCCATGATGTAGATTTTCAAAATTGATTAGCATTTTTTGGACACTGGCAGCCATTTCCGCAGCATTTCGATGTTGAGTTAAAATTGATTAGTGCTTTTGGAAAAATGTGTACCAAATTGTTGTGCAAAATGAGGTAGCTCCCAACATAGGATGATGACAAGATAAAGGTATAAGATAGCTTGTGAGATCTGTGCCATGAAGGCCACTCAAGTGAGGCGAGATCTTGGGAAAGAAGGGTGTAAATGGTTCTGGGCAGCGTTAGATTAGCTGTTGGTACTTGTCCAACACTTAGACTCTACTTGTGACAATGTGTAAAATGGGTTGCCTGCTTGTAGCATAAAGGTTGTTTGGTTCTTTGTCATAACATTAATCATGGATTAAACTCATTTCAGTTGTTAATATGAAGTCACTGTGTAATTTTGCAGAAATTCCACTGTAGACGTGTTGATATCCACTCTCTCTAAAGTTTCAGTGTTCTTGAGAATTGCCATGGCAAATATTTCACCATTTCCAGATGACTTCTAGTGGGAATGTAAAATTGATGGGAATTTTGCAATTTCTTGGTTCCCTTATGGTTTGCCATCCACAACCATAATTCCCTTTTCTGTTATCAAACACAGACAGAAAGTTAAGAAGTGAGTCACCACAGGGCGCATTTCAGAAGAATGAGAACCTTCAAAGGTCAGCTTTTCTTGCTTGTCAATAGTTGACATTTAAGCATTTATTTCAGACGATGCTGATAATGTTTTTTTGAGATAGTCAGGAAGAATTGCTGTGTTAGTATGCAATTATGTTCGTAATGAGATGCAAAAATGCAAATATGGTGGTACGTGCCAGTTCTTTGGAGTGCCTTTTGTCAGAATTGCAGGCACCATGAGACTTTGATAGATACCGTGTCACTATGCAGAGTTGGAGAGTTGATAGCTTTTAAAGAATCATCTATAACATGATATCTCTAGATGCTAATTAGCAGGAACCTTAAGTGATGATAAATGTAGAGGTCATTTGTTTTTTCTTAGTAAATTCTGACAACTTCATCAAACCAATTGTATCAATAGGATTTGTCAGTAGATGGAGCAAACATCTTTATCTTTCTTAATTTAATGTGCCATATAAAATGCATTGTATATTCATAAGTACAGCTCCTAGAAGGTTCCCTTGCATGATTTATTTTTTTAAAAGTTCATTTAAAATGTAAATAAGAATATAACCCAATAATTGCTTCCATTGAGTACTTAAAAACTGTATGATATCTTTTCTTCCTTTTTTTTTTTTTTGGTGGGACTGGGGTTTGAACTCAAGTTTTCACACTTGCAAAGTAAGTGCTCTACCACTTAAGCCACAATTCCAGTCCATTTTGCTCTGGTTATTTTGGAGCCCCATCTCCAAAATCTTGTAATCTATTTGTCCATGCTGGCCTGAAATCATGATTCTGATCTCAGTCTCCTAAGTAGCTAAGTGGCTTGAGCCACTGGCACCCACTATATGTCTTTTCAATGTATTTACATCTTTGCATTTTGCGCTTTTGTTAAAAAAGATAAAAAAATGAAGGAGGCTATGTAGAGTATGGCTAGAAAGTTATTGCATGCTATAGATTATTGTATTTGCTGATCTGATTTTCAAGAAATACAGAGTAATTAAAGCCATGGAAGTGACATATGAATTGGACATGTAGCAAACTCTTATTTCCAAGTGTTTATGGTGCAATGAAGGATCTTGACCAGTTACATGAAAGCTGAGGCATGTGTTCAACAAACATGCCGTGAATGTCTATGGGGGCACCATGCTCTCTTCACATATGGATCAATGTAACGTGGTCACTCCCCTTCACAGCCTGGGACTCAGATATGAAAATGAACACTTACTTACAAAATGATGAAGACTACCTAGAGATACAGCAAGGGATATTCAAATGCTAAGGAGGGGAGTCACATTTCCCAGGCGACCTGGCTCCCTTGATGAACTTTTTTGGTCAACTTCCTCCTTCCTGTTTTATTCATTGTTTCTTAAAAAAGAGATTAGTTTTCTACTTAGTGTCTGCATTGTAGTAGGGCAAGAAGCAATTCATGCAATTGGTCCCTTCTTTTCCCTTTGGGCTGATGTAGATGTATAGCAAAGGCTAGTCTGGAGTCTGATTCAGATTTCCATATCAGCAAGGCATCACAATCACAATGCACCTGCACCTTTAGTCCCATTCTCCCATAACAAGAGGACTAGATGACCTGTTCATATCGATAAAGTAGAACTCCCTAATCTCAAAATCCAAGAGGAATAGGGTCAGAAGATTCCTAAACCACTTACTATATGAGGAGTGATATCCACCAGAAAGAAATCAACGATAGACCCTTCTGTGATTTGGAGGTATGTGCCATCTAATTCAGGGTGGTTTCAAGGGCCAGTTCCTCTTGGCTTCAGGTAAGATGATTTGGCAAAGACTCCTTGTGAAGCATATTTATATCAGAGTAGTGAAGGAATGAGTGCAGTTGGAAAAATCATAGACCAGTAACTGGCAGTGAGAAGTAGAGGAAGATCTTGATAGAGCCACTGGTGGTGGAGGAGATGGTAGGTGAGAAAAGGTTAGTTTATGAGCCTCATATGTGAGAGGAATGGGCAGAGTTGCTCCTAGTTTCTTCCCTGCCTATAGGCCCCGGGTCTTGACTAGGATTGTCTGCTTGGTTGGGCAATATTTCTCTCCAGTCTTCCATTACTCCCAGGACATAAAGGCACAACTTCCAGGGTACTCTGTCAGGTTTGGGTCAATGCTGTAACTAAAAATGAGAGCTCCATGATGCCAGCAACTGTGTTTTCTTATCAGCTGTATCCCCAATGCCAATACAGTTCCCTTTTAAAATGTACATTACAACACAATAAAAATTTTTTAAAGACTTTATTTGAGTAAACAGTGATTCATAAATTGGGCAGCTCTAAACTAGACGTGCTTCAGAAGCTCCATCAAGGGAATGAATCTGGAAGTAAAGCAAAGATTTGATTGGTTGTAGTTGTACTGTTGTTTTTTTTGTCCTATCTTGTTGAAAGCCCCTGGTTGGAAGCCTCTGATTGGTTAGCCTTTACTTTCATCTTTTTTTTTTTTCATTTACAGAAAAAAAAACCCAAGTTAAGTTTTGTTTCTATTTGCAAATCAAGGAAGATTAAAGCCACTTATGAGGCCTTTCTGGCCTTATCTGCTCAGGGAGTCTTCACCCTGGTCTTTGCCATTTTGATTTATTTTAATTCAGCACAGAGAGGTTGTTAAATAAATGGGTTAAGTGAGTGAATAAACAAAATGCCATTAAATATTCTGATTACATTATTAGTATGACTGAAAAACAAAAGGAAAGAAAAAGCAAATTAATTTTTGAAAGTAGAAGTGAAGTTGGAGATAATTTCAGCTTCAGATAATTTCCCAAGTAAGCAATGGCTTAAACACATCTCACAATTCTAGAGCAGAAATGTCTTCATCATTCCATAGGTGGAAATAGATGACACTCAGTTTGAGGTCAGCTGGGATCTCTGGTAATTTTAGTTTTACTCTTACAAGAGTAATATCTGGTAGGAATCCTTTCCAGGAAAGGACAAACCAAGTTGATTACTTGAGAAATGAACTAAATGCAAATGGCATAATTTTACTGAGACCGAGGGAATACAATGCTTCATATACAGCCATGTCTTTTGACAAGTTTCTGCCATCAAAGAACTGGGGAGGGCTCCTTCTCTCTTTCTACACCTTTCTGACTCCATCCTTCTTTCTAGTGTCATCCTTTCAAACATCCAGTGTTGTTAGTGCAGATTCTACTAACATTGAACATCTGACTTCATCTTAGGAAAATAAGAATAGATCTTAAGCATTTCTCTGGCTAGCCTTGAGCTCTTTGATTTGAAACCTATTAGGAGTTATGCTCCCTTTAGATGTTCGCTAGAGTGCCATTCATGCAGGCGATATGTTTTAGTAGTGTGTCAACATGCTGGAGAATATTCAGCTAGCAAAATGTGGAATGGAGCATACATAGATTACATTCATTAAATTTCACAATACAACCTACTTATTCTGGTACTTAATGACCAAAATCAAGACGGTAAAAGGGGCAAAAATTGGCACCAACTCTGGTGATGAGCAGGTAATAGTAGTCTTACAGGAAAGCAAAAGAGTTTAGGTCTGTCTTTTTTCTTTATAAAATGATCTGAGTTTCACTGTTAATTATGAGCTAGTTTTCACATTCTGGACACACATATTTCTAACTGGCTGTCAGAGAGTCTATAGCAATAAATTATACTGTGAGGTCTCTACTTCAATGTAAGATTTCCATTTTGTAAAAAATGATACCTCAGACATTGCATTTCAGAGTGATAATTGCACTTCTCAGGTGGTTAAGAAAAAGATGATCTACAAATAATAATTAAAAAGTTGTACCCCAAGGGAATGGGGATGTCAGATATGGAACTCAAACATATGAAATGTTAGACTTGTGGCCTGACCTTATTCTACTGCATTCAGTATCATAAATTCTAAGCATATTTATGCTTCAATATTTGGAGGTGACAGTTTGAGGGTGTTTTAGAGGAAAGGTAATATTCCGCTGTATTAAACTACTCTTTTGATGACATGGCTTCTTCTCATCAGCATTTTGAAAGTGTCACTCTGTTAATACTCCGAGTTAATCTATGTTCTCCTCTGTACTTTTAGAAGTGCATGATTGGGGGTGGGGAAGACTTATTCTTTCCTGACCCTGAAACATGATTCAGAGAGTTTCAAGAGGTCAGGATTCAAATCTGGTGATCCTCTGGCTATACTGGACTCCAAAGTGTGTTTTCTCTATGCATTGTGGGCTAGTGGCAGAAGTTGATGAGAATCATTGTATTTGTCAGGTCTGAAGTTATAGCCAGGCTTGGTCAGACTAGTTGGAGCTGAGTTGTACCCTCTCTCTGGGAACAGGTCATAGGTGCTTCATTTTTTCAAAATTTCCACTGGGAGTCCATTATTCATTTTATTTCCACTACCCACCTGGCTCCTGCATATAGCTAAGGTTCTATGTGACTTTGATTTTGAAGGAAAGCCTAGCCCTCCCTGTGTTTTGTGTAACTATGTGCTAGTAGAGTTCTGTACAAAATGCCCTAGGGATCCAATGACTCAGTAAATGAGTACTAAACGAGAAAGCAGAATCTAAGTCAGGCCTTGAAGATCAAACAGATGTCTCCCATGTAGAAAGAGGAGGAAAAGCATTTAGGGGAAAAGGATGAGCAGAAGAAGAACAGTGTGTTTGGGTCCAATAAACAGCTCTTTAGAGAAGGAAGGATGGGTAGAGGATGGGAGATCAAACCATGGAGTTCAGTCTTGTTTTTATCATTTATCATTTGTGAAATAAGTAGTCCTTGGAGACATTAAACAGAGAAGAAACCCATCAGTTTGACTTTAGAAGGAGGCCTTTGCACAATTGTTGAAATGTAGAGTCTTTCCAAAGGTGAGTTGCACTAGTTAACAAGAGCAAAATCTTGTTTCAAGTGGAACAGAAAAACATCAGCACAGTGTGTCCGGTTTGACTTAGGAGGGCTTGGTTGCATAGAGCACAGGCATGTGTTGTTTTCCAAATGGCAATGCATTTTGTATGCCATGTTACCCCATAGACAGCTATCAAAGTATATCAGATGACTGCCAGCAATGAATTCACAACACCAGGGCATAGGTACTCTTTCTGCCATCACCATATGCTACCACTCGAACAATAGTAATTAACAGATTATGTGGAGATCGAGTGCTGCTGCCAACAGAATCAGTTGGTTCCAAAGAGTGCCTGACTGTAGCTAGAGCCCTTTGAAATTCAGTTTGAGGTGATTGTTTCCAATAAAAAAAAAATCATGTGAGTGGTGATGGCATCAAGACAAGGGAGCCCTACATAGAAGGATGGCAGCCCAGAGAAATGGCAGGTAGTTGGTGGAATAAAAATGTAGCTGAGATGAGTTGAAGGGAGTGTGGAAAATTGTTGATCAGTGTGCTGAAGAGACAGACTTGCCTGGGTGAGGTGAAGATGAACATGTAGCACATACCGTCTGATTCTATGCCAGTGAGAGGGCATGGCCAGCCACTCACTGGATGGAATCAGATGGCAAACTGCACTTGAAAATGGCCCTGAGTGATGTTCAAAACTAAATACCATATATACAAATTCCTAAAATGATGTGGTATGTTGTCATTATAGGTCAAAGACCTTCCTTACTTTGTCAGTTTCAGTTTTTTTAGAAGGAACTATTAAGCTGTTTCATCTTCTGATGAGTGATAACAACCACAAAGGAAAAGAAGACATTAGTCCTAGCCGTCACCCCAAAGACATGGTGCGTACTGCTTCCAGGATTTACCACACTCTACTGTTAATTCTTCATTTGTTCCTTTTATTAGGCTTTGGAGCTGGAGGAAGGCATGTCCACTTTTTGTCTCTTCCCTTAGAGTCATGCTTCTTAAGTTGGGGCTCAATGGGTCTGGAAGTATGTGATGCCAAAGTGTATGAAAAAGTAACAGTACCAATTTATGCAGAGATTTCAAACCAAGCCTTTTCATAGGAAAAGGATAGATACATTAAATAATACCATATGATAGTATGGCTTCACTTCTGAGAATTTTTCACTAGGGATGGGATGCTTTGGTTTGGAGCAAGGAAGTCTCCAGTCATACCTGTGCTCTTCCATAGCTCTAGTGTGCTTAGTACCTGCTGTGGGAGGGAGAGAGAAAAGGAGAAATGGGTCATACCTAGTGGTTTCCACACAGTCATTGCTACATGATATATGAACACAAGGCAAATTAGGCAAAGTAAATCATCAAGACAATGGTTACATGGTCCAGTTGTCCACTTATGTTCCAATGCCAGAAATCCCCCCTTGAGGCTGGTAAACTAACTCAAGATATAGTGACCCCAGATGGGACTGGGTAGAAAAGATGGGTGGAGAGACAAAAATCCATCTCTCCATTAGGAAGAGGCATGCAGAGACACGCTTTTGGAGGTCATGCTATTTCCCAAATAAAGGTTATCAAGCACCATTTGATGATTATCTTGGGATTAGTGTGATTGACTGTGCACACTTCTAGGCAGAGAAAGGATTTTCTTTTATCTTCTCGTACTGTTTAGTTCCTCTGTAGAATCTTTCCCTTATAATGTAGACTCTTCACTTCGTCCCTCTAAACAGCAAATGCCTGCTATCCACACCCAGCTCACCCAGTCTCTCCTATGGAGACTGGTGGTTGGATAACACTGTAGTACTAAGAAATTAGATTAAGCGTCCTCTGGTCACTGAGATGACAGATGCACCCCATCATACCCAACTATTGGTGAGATGGGGTCTTGTGAAATCTTTGCCCAGGCTGGCCTCAAACCACAATCCTCCTTATCTCAGACTCCCAAGCAGCTAAGACTCCATGTGTGAGTCACCAGCATCTTGCTTGCTGAGCCTTTTGAAGATCAACTCATTCGTGTAATAAAGATTTATTGATCAAGAACTATATACTGACAAATAGAAACACAAATGGAATATTGAAAATGCAGTTATTCAAGTATGGCAGTCAAAAATGAATAAGTATGAATAACAGTTTCCTTGTTTTGCACCATCTATTTTGCATAAAATCATTTTTGAAATTGTCACCTAATCAGAGAAAAGGTAACTGAAATATAGTAAGCATGCCCTATTTACGGATTTATTACCTGTGGTTTTTGATCAAAAAATCAAAAGAAACTTCAAAAATAAAAATTTTATTTTTCTATTTTTTTCTTGTTTTGCAGGGGGTATATTGTGGTATTTATAAAGGTCCTTACAACATATCAAATATATCATACTTGACTTTATCCCTTCCATCATTCTCCTTTATTCCCTTTCCCCCTATTCTTGGAATAGTTTCAACAGGTATCATTTTTCTATTTACATACATGTGTGCACAGTATTTGTGCCATATTCACCCTTCCACACCCTTTCCCCACCTCTTCCCCCAATCCCACTGATACCAACTCCCCAGATAGGACCTGTTCTGCCCACCAGTCCTCCAATTTTGTAAAAGAAAACAAATGACATTTTTTCAAACACAAAAATTTTAAATTCTCATGCACATTCTGCAGCTCAGTTGATATGCAGAAGCTGTCAGTCAGTCCTTCATTTTGGGCAGTTGTGTTGAAATCATTGTGTTATGTGCTGAGTTACCTTGCCCTTAATTTTGAGAAAATTTACCTCCCCAAAAGCAAATGGTGCCCTCAAATAAAGGTGAAGTTAATGTGCTTAATTCAAGTGGTAAAGTGACAGTTTTAGATTTGCTGAAAGGCACATGTCTTTAGCAGAGGTTGAGCATCATTATGGCAACAATAAACCAAGCATCCACAGTACAGAGCTGAATACTCTGCAGCCTGCTTGTGTGTGCTTCTTCCTCAATGGTGGTCTCCTGGGAAGTGCAGACCATGATATCAAGGATCAACTGTGCAGAGAAGGGAAACACCTCTCCTAAATGCTCCCGATATTCTCATACATTATGTTTCCTCTTGTTTTTTCTCTTTTCCCTCTTAACTGCCTCTGCTTCTTCCTTCCTTCCTCTTCGTAAACACTAGAACTGATTACGAGATTCACTTACCATATAATAACAAAAGCAAGCCTTACAATGTGGCTGTGGGTAATAAATGAGTAGGGTCTGTGAAAGCCCTTAGCTCAAGGTTTGCACAAAGAACAGAGTCCATGAAGATCATGGACACCCTGATACCCCCATGGAACTCATCCTGGCCCCCTTTGCTTCCCTCTTTCTGTACCTGCTCTTGACTACATTTTTGAGGCTCCAGGAATCAAACATGAGGTCTTTGGAAGTAAATGGAGATCTGGGACCCCCACCATGTCTGCTTTAGAGTTCAAATGCCCCTCTTTGATCTGATCTACTGTGAACTGGAGAAGGTACCCCTGTCACTGTTTGTCTGAAGAACAAACATCTTCTAGGTCAGACCTTATCTGTACTCCTTTCCCCAATGTCCTCCTTGTTAATGTCAAACACTCCCTTCTCTGTCACCCCAGCTCAAGGCTGGCAGCCATCTTGTGTGCCCTCCTCTTTATCACTCGCCACATCAAATGAGAGGACAAGTCTTTTCAACGCCAACTCTCCTTCCTTCTGTCCATCCTTGTTTTCTCATCATAAGATGACTCCTTGTCATAAAGGTTTTGCTTGGATAACTAGTTAAGTTATGTACTGGTCATCCTCCTCCCAGTCTGCTTCTTCTCACACAATGTCTGCCAGGTTACCCTTAAAACACATCTATTATCTCAAAACTTCTTAAGTTCTAGTACAGGTCACAAGTTATGTCCAAAAACTTTGATGTGACATTGTGTCCCTCCCACATTATGCTCCCTTATTGTCCCCCCAACATGTCTTTCCACCCGTGTTTTGCAACATGTCCTCTTATTATCGATATCTCAGTCCATTTTCTGATGCTATAACACAATACCCAGATTGGGCAAATTATAAACAATTGAAGTTGATTTGGCTCACAGTTCTGCAAATGAATTGGGGAATCCAAGAACAGGGGCTCATACCTGGCAAGGGCCTTCCTGCTATGTCACAACATGGCAGAGGGCATCCCATGGCAAGAAAGCCAGAGAGAGAGAGAAAAAAGGCCAAATTGGCCACTTTCATAACTAAACCATTTCTGAAATAGCTAGCCTATTCTCTTGATAATGGCCATAAACTAACTATGAGGGTGCCTCTCCATGACATAATTACCTTTTAAAGCTTTCGTCTCTCAATACTGTTACAATTAAATGTTGACATGAGTTTTGGCAGGTACATACAAATGATAGTACCATGACCACTGTGTTCCTTTTACCATATTTTATTCAGGGTTTTCAAAGTCCATCCTTTCCCACTTCCCTGGGCATCCTTCAGTCTTCAAGGACCCCTGAGGTGCTACCTCCTTTACTATCTTCCTTACCCCCTCACCTAGTCATGCCTTATCCCTCCTGCAAATGCTATTTAGCAGGTACTTAGGAAACCTTACGTAGGGGAATATTAAAGAGAATTAGCGAATGAACAAATGAATACTTGGAAGAATATTTCATTATATATCATAGTCAACAAATATAACCAATGTGGTATTGTTCTAGTTGTCTCCTGCTGAGCAAATTTAAAAAACATCAAACAGTAATCCAAGAAAGTGAGAAAAAAGCAATCTTCAGTGACCACTGCAACAGCAGTAACCAAAAGCCCATTGCTCTGCTATTAGCAATCTTGGAACTGGGTTTAATGCCTGAAAATTCATCCGTGAAGTTATTTTATTTATATAATGAAGGGATTTTATTTTCTTTCATTAGACTGCTAGTTGATCCCTTGTGCCCGCATCACACTGCCTTGATCAATGGGATCTTACGGTAAGTTGAGAACACTTGTTGTGTTTTTTTCTTTTTTCCTTAAAAATCATTTTAGCTCTCTAGTCATTCCAATTATTTTAATTTCTAATTCCTGATTAAATTATACTTTTAGAGAGTAGGAAGTAATGGATTAGGAGACTCAGTTGACTAATGTGATGAATGGTGCTTGAGGAAGGCTCCATATTCTTGGATTTGTTGACATGAGCTGTATTTTTCACTAGCATGTATAGATTGAATGCATGAATGCTGACGTATTATACATCTGCATAAAGTTTTTAACACGTGGAATCCTCTATCTTTTTTACAGATGGGTGGTGCTGCTCACAGTTTTATGCAAGGGCTGCTTTGTCCCATCCGGGGCTGCTCCCTGCAAGCTGGCCCCCATCACTGCTGGTAGGTAACTATGTGATAGATAACTTGCAAGCAGCCCTGCTGTTTGTTACTGGCAATTAATCTCTCTGGTGCCTTTCTTCCATTCAGACTAAGCCTTTGTGTTCTAAATCCAGCTATTCTAACGCTCTCCACTTGTGCTGTGTAGAAAAGACTCAGACTGACAGATTATCGCAGAGCAGTTAAGCATGTAATTGCTCAAATGAGTTAAAATCCCTTCAAATATCTGTCTTTGTACCTCATCACACCACTTCACGGACTCAAATATTTGACAATTGATGAAGATAAACTAAAGGGGCCTTCATTAGCTACCAACCACCGTGACAAGCTTCTTTCAGCAAAAGGCTGGTGAATTTTGGAACTTATTATCTACTTAAAAACTGCAGGAAAGCAGAAAAATACTTCAGTGAACTTTAGAATAGAGAAAAGCTAGAAGCTTCGCACAGAAGCTGGGGTCAGAAAAAGAAAGAAATCCACCCCTAGCTTGCTGATCTAAGTCTGCACTGGTTGGAAATGCAGCGTAAGACCAGCAAATGCACTTATCCAATAAAGGAACGAAATATTACCACATTCTCATAGACACCGTCATTAATGACCGTGTGTTAGTTAAATTTAGAGGTAATTACAGAAATGGAGAGAGGGTGGCAGGAATCCAGCACTGTGCAGAGGTTGATCTTAAGTGTGTGGTTGCTGGGTTGCCAGGAGCCATAGCCCCTGCTCTAGGGTAAAGTCAGGTGCTGCACTGAGCGAATGTCTTTGACAAATGCATGCAACTTTGCTGTGGCATAAACCCCAGCAAATCCTCTGAGCTCCAGGGACCTCAGTGCTCCATATTAAGCTGTTCAGATTGGATGCCAAGGAAAACAGGTGCTAACATGGCCAACAGGCAACAGGGTACAGTAGAGTACAGACTTGAAGCATGATGTGCCTGGGCTGTTGTGAAGTAGTGAGAAATTTGTAGTCCTGGCTATGAAATTGACTATTTCATGTCCCATACTGTTTTTTGCTGTGAGACTGAGAAAAGGCACTTGGTACAAATATTGCTTGTTAGTTTCAAAAATGGTATAGCTGGAATTTTTCTCCTTGTATTTCATACTTAATGTGAATCAGAAATTCTGTTCCTTATGTAATACAAATAAATACATAAAAACTCAAAAACAATAAACATAAAAAAAATCACAGAAAATGTTGATGAGTTCTTTTTTTTTGTTCTTTTGGCAGGACTGGGATTTGAATTCAGGGCCTTACTTTACTAGGCCGACACTCTCACCACTTGAGCCATTCCCCAAGCCCATTTTTTTGCTTTCAGTAATTTTTCAGATAGGCTCTTACTTTAGCCTGGGGCCAGCTATGGATTGAGATCCTTCTATCTCTGCCTCTCATTGTAGCTGGGATCACAGGTATGAACCACCTCACTCAGCTTATTGGTTGAGATGGGGTCTTGCTAACTTTTTGCCTAGTCCTACCACTATTCTCTCAATCTCTGCTTCCAGAGTAGCAGGGATTACAGAAATAAGCCACCACAGCCCACAAGAATTCCCTTTTCTGAGACTTTGTTTTCCACTAAATTGTTTAGCTGAGCTATTCTGATAGGGGTAAAAAGACAAACCCCCTAAGTTTCTGAGTAGTGTCGATGGTGCACAGATCACAATAAGCAGGCCCTTGACCTTCAGGCTCTGAACAGACATTCCTGTTTCCTACTGGTTAAGTGATATGGCTGATTAGATAATGATGGTGAGTGGACTTGTTTGAGTGGGTCCTGGCTTTATTGGGAATTCTCACATTTTATTATTAAACACCATGTTGCCTTTTGTTTAGACACAATAGCTGTACTTAAACATTTAAAGAAGATGTTCAAAGAGGAAAATGACACCTAAGCAGTTCTTCAGCTTTTACAGATTCTGCAGGTTGTCCTTTAACCTACCTGCCATCTATCTTTTGCCACCTGTGCAATATAGGAAAATCATCTTTGAATTTAGGTCTATACAAAGAGATCTTAGCCTTAAACACACAAAGTACAACCTACGAAAGGAAAAAAGTGATAAATTGGACTTCACCAATGTTATAAACTTTTGCTATCTTTTTTTTCCCCTTTCAATAAACTTTTTAATGTTGTGCTGAGTGTGGTACATTGTGGCATTTACAAAAATTCTTACAATATATCAAATATATCATACTTTTTTTTTTCATTTTTCTTTTATTATTCATATGTGCATACAAGGCTTGGTTTATTTCTCCCCCCTGCCCCCACCCCCTCCCTTACCACCCACTCCACCCCCTCCCGCTCCCCCCCTCAATACCCAGCAGAAACTATTTTGCCCTTATCTCTAATTTTGTTGTAGAGAGAGTATAAGCAATAATAGGAAGGAACAAGGGGTTTTGCTGGTTGAGATAAGGATAGCTATACAGGGCATTGACTCACATTGATTTCCTGTGCGTGGGTGTTTCACCCATTTATTGCTACAAATTTCAAGATGTCTTACAATGAACTAGTATCTAGAATATATAAAGAACTCTCAAAAGTTAATAGTAAAAACCCCAAACTACTCAGTTAGTCTATATGTAGACAGGAGATATGAAGAGATATTTTACAAAGAGGATACACAGAAGACAAATGAACACTGGGAAGGGTGTTCAACATCAATTTTGATTCATACCTTACACCATGTGCAAAATACCCCTAAGTGTAAACCCTCAAAACTATAAAACATATAGTAGAAAATATAAACGTTTTATATTCAGTAGATGATGATTCTAAGACTGACTCACAAAAGAAAAAAATTGACAAATTACACTTTATTAAATCTTCAACCTTTGCTTTTAAAAAGCACTGTTATAAAAGACAAGCCACTGACTCAGAAAATGTATTTACAAACACAATCTGATTTTAAAAAAAAGAACTCTATCCAAAATATATTGATATCTTTAAAAACAAAATCCTTAAAATAATTGGATGAAAGATTTGAGCACTTCACAAGTACATTTTCTTTAGCAAAGAAGAGATATGGATAGTACATAAGCACAGGAAAAGTTACTCAATGTTATTGTCAGTCACTGAAAAACAAATTAGCACTCTGCTAGCCCCTACACACTTATCAGAATGGCTAAAATTCAAACAGCAACAATACCCCAAGAGTAGGAAGTGCTGGCAAGCAGCTGAACAACGACACTTTCATAAACGTCTTTTTCATATGATCTTTGCAATGCAAATTTCTAAGACTTAGTAATGATATGGAAAAGGAATTATCTTAAAAAGATAAATTTGTGATTAATCATTCCATTCCTGGACTAATCCATGAGGAAATGAATGTAGGTGCCCATCCAAAAACATACATTTGAATGGTTCTGATGTATTTCATAACCACCAAATCTAGAAATGACCCAGTCCAGATATCTATTAATTAGAAAACAGATAAATTTCACACGTAAAATGAAATACTATTTGGTAGAAATGACTGATGCATCCAACATGGATCAACCTTAAAAGCACTGTAACTAATGAAAATCAGACCAAGGCAGTTAACTGACAGCCAGAGAATGTCACCATTCATATCTCTTCAGAAGAATTTGCTGTGCAGGTCACAACACATTCATGTGTGCCCCACCCCCATCTCACATTCATGCTTCTTGCTTGAGAACAACACTTAACATTTATTTCAAGATGATTTAATAGGACTAAAGCAAATTTATTATCCTACATTTAGCAATGGAATCAAAAATTCTGCAAAGAAAGAACCTGTGACTCTTGGAATCAAAAATTCTGCAAAGAAAGAACCTGTGACTCTTTTTCTATACACAGAAGAATTTTAATATTTCAGTTTCTTCCTAAAGTTAATCACACTTGATCTCTTGAGAAAAAAATGTTAACATGAAACAATACTCCATTGAGATTTAACAAACTATTTTAATTGTAATTGATTTATACCAAAAGATAAAAATGAGTTAATTAGAGCATGCTATAAGAATGATTGTCAAGGGAATATGTTTGATATACCTAGCAATGAGTGGTTATGAGATGGAAGATTATTTTAAAGTCTGAAACAAAATAAATTTTAAATCCTAAGACATTCATTTAAAAAACACATAGGTCTCTAATTAGAATTTTATTCCTTCACAAAATATTTTTTTCATATCCAAAATCTATAATTTTCTCTCAAAAAAATATAGTGCCCCTTCTTTTGGTCAATGACACCTGTTGCATAGGGGATTCTACCTTGGTTTAAAACCATTTATATGTGCATACTTGAGACTACTTCTCAGCAATTGCTTCCCAACTACTAAGGCCAGGGGAAAGATACCTCTGTAACTTTATTATCCTTAGTGGTTGGGGCTTTCAATATTGCTCGTTTCCTATACATGCATTTTTATACCCCAGGGAGTATAAGCAGTAAGGAAGGGCAAAAGTCTAGACCTCATGGTTTTAAGAGTGGAGTAAGAAAGGGCTTCACTGAGACAGAAAAATTTTGGGACAGCAATCTGGATTATTCTGCTTCTTGTTTTTCTTCCACAGGCATAAGGAACACCCTGAGTTAAATAAGGGTGTGTTATTAGAAATATGGTTCCTGAAAAGTAGTAACAAAGATGAGCAAGAGGGAGACATTAGTTATAAAAATGTGTATGTAAAGAATATTGGTTGAATGACAAAATGAACCCAGTCATAAAATAAAGATATCTGAATGGCTTGGTAAAGGGCCTCTTTAAAAAATGTGTCAGAGACTTTTTTTTTTATGAAAAAAAGAGAAGCTGTGATTAAAATTAGAAATCACAACAAAAAGAATATGGTGATGAGAAACTATTTAAGAAATAATGAACAAGATTTAACTAGGGACACAGATATCAGATTAAAACCAGTCAATATCTGGATATTTTAGAGCAAAATTTAGTGACTTCAAAGGCAAAGAGGTAACTATAAAAACACTCAGAAAAAGTGGAATGTGTACACAGGAATAAAAACCACTTGGTATCAGATATTACCAACAGCTTCCTGGAGGCAACAACATAACAGACCAATATCAAAAGTTTGAAACCCAAAAAAAAATTTAAAAAAAAAGAACCAAAAATGCAGGTGTAGGGCGCATGTCTATAATCCCAACACTCAGGAGGCTGAGGCAGGAGGATACTAGGTTTGACCTGGGCTACATAGTGAGTTCAAGGTTATCTAGGAATACATAGCAAGTTTACCCCCAAAATTGAAATTCCAAATTTCACATTCAGTTTTATGTTTGTGATATTTATATGTAAGAATGAATATTTTAAGAAATAAACATATTTTAGGAAATAAATCAAGACCACATTAAGATTCCACCTCATTCCTGTTAGAATGGCTTTCATCAAGATTGCAAACAACAAATGTTGGTGAGGATATTGGTGGGAATGTAAATTATACAATCATTATGGAAAACAGTGTGGAAGCTCCTCAAAAAAACTAGAAATAGAACTGTCATACAATCCAGCAATACCAGTCCTAGGGATATACCCTAAGGAATGTAAGTCAGGTTACAATAAAGGCACCTGCACAAGGTTTATTGCAGCACTATTCACAATAGCTAAGCTATGGAAACAGTCACAACTGATGAATGGATTAAGAAAATGTGATATTTATATACAACGTAATATTTTTCAGCCATAAAAAATAATGCAGTTTTTCTGTTTGCAGATAAATGGATGGAACTGTAGAATATCATCTTAAGTGAAATTAGCCAGATCCTAAAAGCCAAAGGCTGCATGTTTTCTCTTATCTGTGGAATACAGACCCAACACAAATACAAGCAATAGTATGAAAAACAGAACACACTAAGAGGAGGTCACTAACAGGAGAGGGAGGGTAAAAGAAGGAAGTTAAGATGGTGAATATGGTTGGTGTACATCCTATACAAGAATGAATGTAAAATTTTTAAACCTATTGAAATCACCATAAGAAAGGGACTGAGGTGGAAAGAAGAGAGGATGGACCAATTTGGTTATAATACATATATACAAAGAAATGTCACAGTGAAACTCTGTATAGTTATCTTATCCAAAAATGTCTTTTATCAAAAACAGAGAACAGGAAGGCAAAACAGGTCCTGTCTGGAAGCTGGCATTGGTGGGAGGGGGGAAGATGAAGGGAAAGGGTGCAGGAGGGTGAATACGGTGTAAATATTGTGTACACATGTATGTAAATGGAAAAATGAGACCTGTTGAAACTATCCCAGGAATGGGGGGAAGGAAGGATAAAGGAGAATGATAGAGGGGGTGAATTTAACTATGATATAAGAATATTATAAATATCACTATGTATCCCCCAGTACAACAACAATAATTTTTTAAAAAGACAAAAAGTTTGATACATTTTGTTACATATCAATACTCTCTTTAAAAGAATTCTTGAGTATGCAGTGCAATAAGACAACAAATGAACTCAGGGAAAATCACTGACACATGGAAAGTCAAGGAGGCAATAAGTTATATTGTTGTATAAGTAACAAATGAAACAAATTATCCTTGATGAGATGGGACTGTAAGCTCTGAAAATATCAATTTGGAAGGTGGGGGTTGGTTGAGTTGGAGGAACAGGAGAAGCATGAAAAAGGCTTTCTTTTTCTTTCACTTAATTGGAGAAGACAGTTATTGATAAGATTTAAAAGTTGATGAGGCAAAAGCATCAGTGTGTTTCAAAGTTTTGAGATAAGTGATATAAGAATGAAATACAACATACAGGGAGGCCCAGATGGTTCAGAAAATAAACAACTTTATCATGTTGTATGATGAAAAAAGTAAGTTATCTATCCAGCTCATCATTTTGGAGCCACTATAGCTAAAACTGCAAAAGGTTAATAGAAGAAAAGGAAACTATAGGCCCAACAAAATGCTAACTGAATGCACCAAGAACAAGTAGGCCTTAGTTCAGAAACCTGAAAATAGTTGAACATAGTGATTTCCATGTAGTCCATTCATTAATGCCTAAAGAAAAAGCATGTGCTTAACTTAAAATGCAGAAAAAGATTATCACTCTATTTTCACCTTAGAAACAGAGGTAGTGGATATGAAAATGAGAATAGAAATAAAAGGAAGATGTGTAAGTTGTGAAAGGGAAGGAAAACTTTTCATTTTTGCAATGATATTTACATACCAAATCTAAAAGAATTAACTGCTAAACTATTGTAACGAAAAAGGGACTTTAGCTAGATAGCTTGAGCTAAGACCTATATACAATACTCAATATTTTTCAATATCCTAAAAATAAAAGCCTAGAAAATGTAATGGCAAATATACTATTTGAAACAGCCAAAAAAGGAAAAAAGAAAAAAATCACAAAAAAACTATGAATTAATTATCACTAGTTGTATAAGTAATGCAAAAGGTTTTCAGGGTGAGAAATTTAAGATTATATTAGAGGACACAGAAGAACACCACGCAGATGGACAAGGCACAAAGAGAACTCAAATGTCTCAGCAACTAAGAGAAAGGATTGACAAAGGGGACTGCATGAAACTAAAAAGCTTCTGTACAACAAAAGAGATGGTCAGCAGATTGAAGAGACTGCCCAGAGAATGAAAGAAAATCTTTGCCAGCTCCACATGTGACAAAGGATTAATAACCAGACATATAGGGAGCTCAAAAAACTAAACTCCCCCCAAGTTAACAACCCAATGAAGAAATAGGCAAATGAACTGAACAGAGCTTTTTCAAAGGAAGAAGTCCAAATGGCTAAAAAACACATGAAGAAGTGCTCAATATCCCTGACCTTAAAGAAAATACAAATCAAAACTACATTAAGATTCTAGCTCATTCCTTTAGAATGGCTATCATCAAGAGCAAAAACAGCAAATGTTGAAGAGGATACAAGAAAAAGGACCCTTCAGACACTGTTGGTGGAAACGTAAATCAGTACAAACATTGTGGAAAATAGTATGGAGACTCTTCAAAAAACTGAAAATAGAACTGTTGTATGATTCAGCAATACCACTCCTAGGGATCTACCCAAAGGAATCTAAGTCAGGATATAATGGAGACACTTGCATACTGATGTTTACTGTATTGCTGTTCACAATAGCCAAGCTATGGAAATAACCTAGATCCCAGATGCAATACCATAATAAAATAATTAAAATAATAAAATAATTAAAAATAATACCATAATGAAAATTTTAAAAAAGAAAAAGCTACTATAATTAGGGAAAAATAAAGTTTTCATAAGGAAAATGATTAGCAAAGTGTCAGATAAATATGTGATGCACTGTTATGCTGTACACAGAATGAGACTGATATATAAAGTAGAAAATAGGGCAGATATGCTCCAAAATACCAGAAATATGACATTATAATCACGAAAAATACTTTTACTTCAAGAAGGACAAACCTAAGAAAGGAAACGAGGAAGGAACAAGTTCAAATACTTCTTCCGGGATGTTGGGGGGAGCAGGGTACTTTGGAGGGAAAGTGCTTAGGAGCACATGTGCTATTGCTAATCCTTCAGGCCCCAAGGTCATGCACCTTGTTACTATCCCTGCTTCTCCTCCATACTTTTAATCACTTTCATATGCGAACTCAGTGTACTTGTCTCATTCTACTAGAAAAATAAAAAAAGCCACATTGAGATAAGTATCTCAAGAAAGTAATCATTGAATACTCTTAGCAAGTGACATAACTATAAGCCACCAAAATTGTACCTTTATGGTTTTTGTATCTCTTTCTTGCATATAACCTAAAAATATTGCAAATGGAGAGTTATCTCTTAATTCTTGACACAGATGAGACTCAGTACTGTTATTCGGGAGGAGAAAAAAAAATCATTAATTCTAACTGAGAGTCTCAAGTAGGAGATGCCTCCAAAATCACTTAAAGTTTTCCTAGCTTTAAAGATACTTTATTTTTAGTAAAATAGAAAAACTGCAAATATTAAAATTTCAATTAGGGGAATGAAATTATAGCTACCTTCTGGTTAAAGGGAACATTATTTACACAGGATCTAATAAACATTAGAATTATTATCTATCTGCATATAAAAAGAGTTGTGCATATGAAATTTAAACTTTTATAAGATTCATTGTAAAGCAAAATTTCATTATTAGCTTGCATGTTCTGTAGTTAAGGAACAATGAGAGTTTGCCAGCAAATCATACTACAGTACCAGGGATTAAACTCAGGGTCTTGAGCATGCTAGGGAAGTGCTCTCACTTGATCCAGGTCCTTGGCCACTTTGTTTTTACTTGGTTTAAGATAGGGTTTCACTCTTTTTGTTGTAGCTGTCCTCAAACTAAGACCCTCCTACCTCCACTTTCTGAGTAACTGTGATTACAGGTGTGTGACACTATGTCTGGCCCATTTTTCATTTTTAAAGGATGTTTAGGTTCTTTTTGTTTTATACGCTTTTATTAGAATCCTGCTTTTATACCTTGTTTGATTCTAATATGTAAATCTGACCTTTGTATTTAGAACCATACCAAGCATGGAAATAGGAAGATCAATGTTGTACTCATCATTAACAAAGGCACAACTTGACCTTGCAATGTGGCGCTCATCCAGTTCCATGGTAATTATAATCATATGCCATAGCTTGACCCATTCCCCAAGTACTCAGCTCATAAACGTTCTGGTGCTCTTTGAACCACACACTGTTTGGCTCAATAGTGTTTTATTCCCACTGAACATCCTGAGGGGTGTCATCAATTGTGAGTGTGTTTCTAGTCATCAGGAGTTTCTTGGTGGAATGATTTGAATTTGTCAGCATCTTAAAGAGTTTCATAAGATTAGATTATGAAAACTTTGCCAAGTTTTTATGTTGTCTAAGACTGCAATATCTGCAACAGATTTTTCTGTTAGACACTTCCCTGATGGCATTATTTCATCTTATGCTTTCAATGAAGACAAGAGTACAATGAAGAAGGAGAGGCAAAAAAAGGAGAATAGGTGATCATCTTTAATAGCTGTAAAATGTATTATTTTAACTATAAAGCTAGCATTTTTGCTCTTGATAGATGATGAAATGCAAAAGACAAAGTTGAATTTGATCTGGCTATCATTTCTGAAGTCCTGGTGGTATGACTGCCCCATTCTCAAAAAGAGATGGAGGGAGTAGGGAAAACAGGGTCTATGTCCTTGAATTTCTATTTTGAAGAATTAAATGCACAAACCTTAGGTGGCACTCTCTTCAGTGCATGCTTCTGTGTCCTGCTGCAAGTCTGGGGAGTGTGCAATGAATGAGGGTCCATATGATGCCATGCCATTGAGTTGTCAGACTCTTGGGAAGTGTTCCTCTGTCAAGCAGGACATTAGACTGACACATAGGGATTTGATTCCTGACCTACACACAAAGAATTCCAGAAGTCTCACCTGTTTCAATTTTTTCTGTGATACCCATGAACTGTTTATAACCATGGTTACAAATTTCAATAACGTATTTCTTGTTCATCTTTTATTTTTGAAACAATCTCCCCAGATAGCACAGTCTGGTTTCAATCCTCCTGCCTCAATCTCTCAAGTGCTGAGATTACAGGTGTGATTACCATGTCTGGACCTTCAGTCATTTTTTTTTGTTCCTTCTTGAAAAAAGTATAGGGTCAGCATCCTATTAACTTCCTGACATTACAGCACAACCATATGTCTGTACTTGTTGGGTATACCATGGAGTAACAGACATCTATGTTAGTATTATAAATGACTAATATATTAATTACAGACTAATATACACCCAACATGACTTGTGTATTGGGCATTTGATAGGTTTTATATACAATTTTGCCTTTAAAAATGAAACATATATTTTCCAAGTGACAGAAAATGTTTTCTGCAGTATTTTATTCCAGTGCTTATAAAGCATTGAAGTCAGCCCTTGACACATAGCTAAAAATAAGCTATCATTTATTGAGTGTCTAATATGTGCCAGTTTTGTCACACATATTATCTCATCTCATGGCATGACTATTATCACATCCATTTTAATGGTGACATGATGGAGATTTCTTTATGTAGCTATGTCCCAAAGCTAGGAGTTTTCATTTGTTCAACATTTTTTTATCTTTTAAAATTTATTTTATTGAGTATTTTAATTGCACAAAATAATGGTTTTTGTTATGACATTTTTATAAACTTGCATAACATACTTTAATCATATTTGTCCTTGTTACCCTCTCTTTTCACCCAACCCCTCCCATGGCTTCCCTTCTTCTTCACTTAAGTCTCCCTTCTACCTTCAACAACAAATATTTTTGAATGTCTACCACTTGGGGAGATGAGTATCTGAACAATATGATGCATTATGTTCTTGTTTAATAAGCCTAATGTCTATGAATTATATGCATTTTATTTTGTGTCAAAATATCTTATTTTGATGTATGCATTGGGCGCAAGAGAATGTTTAGATTCAAGCAATTAACTCTAGCAAATTAGAAGGCCCATTTTTTGTTCTCAAATAACTGACTTATACCTTTTATTGAATAATCTCTTTTATATCCATTCTCTCCCTATGCTTTTGATGACTACTGACTTTTCTCCAGGTTACTTTCCAATTTTATTTTACAATCAGCTCCCAAAATTCCCTCCACAAGACTCTTTCTTCTTTATCATAAATCTGTGCCATTATCACAAACTTTGATCTCAGAGCCTCAACTACCTCAGTATAATGACTTGCAAACAACTACATTCTACTTTGCATGGACATAGCTATACTCAAGTTTTTTAAAGTTTCCATTACATCTTACTTTTTCTGTTGTCTTCTATCAACTGAGATTACTCTTCTAATTACAACGGAGAAGCAGCCAGCATTTAATTAAAAAATGCTTAATTTCCAGGGACTGGTCTAAGCTCTCTGCAAACTATCTTATTGCAACAATCTGTCCTGCCCCGTTCAGAGCTGGAGAGAGCTGGGATTGAACCATGCTTTCTATAACTCTAAATAGAAATTTCTTTTCCATGTCTCAGAGCTTCATACCCTCTTTATTTGTGGCAACATTTCTTACTTCATTTGCCTCCCTACTCTTTGCAGCCAAGGACTCCAATCACATTCCCACTGACTGTCACAGAGTTCCTTCCTTCTTTGGCTTCCCAATGACTATGCTGGTACTACTCTACTCTGAATGAACCCAGCTTCCGTTTTCTCTAATGTGGCAGGTAGAACGTGCCACACAGCATATCGAATACTGATTTTCAGTTGCACCTCTTACCTGGGTTCTAAAGTGGACTGGGTTAGAAGATGCATTCACAAAGTGCCAATGGAACATAGGCTGGGTTGCACATTGAACATTGTTTTGGAAAACTGTTATATATGGCAGTTTTTGTTACACATTTGGAAAAAATTATATATGCATGGGTGATGATCTTAAATGTATTTATGGGTTAAGATGTATTTCAGAGCAACTGTGGTGGAAAGCTGTGCAACTGAGATTATAAATTCTACTGTACTTCACATTATCACATGTCCACCTGACAGTTCTTGCCCTTGAATAGCTCAGTACCTATTCTAGCTGGTCTCAATAGTCTCTTTTTCCCTAAGTCATGCTTCATTATTTTATACCAGCTGAAGATTTATCTCTTACTTTACTAAATCTCCTTTACTTTTCTCTTCATAAATTGCTGGGATTTTCAATCTTGAGTAACTGTATGACTGCATGCTACCTTTTTTGGGGTGTTATTTGCACAGTAAAATCCTTGCACATGGGCTGATGATCCTTTCCCTCCATGTTTGGCTCTCTCATCTATAGATCCTGCTCTCAACTTCATCTCTCACAGCTTCTGTTTATTGGCCTTCTTGTCTCTGCTCCTTGGGACCACTGTTTGGAACATGTCATCTTACAGTAACTCACTCCTACCTGGCTTAATTATTTACTTCATTTTATCTCTTTCCTTACACCTGAAGCCATTTCTCTTTTTGTGTTCCTATGGCCCATTTTGGTTTGCTTTAGGTCTCAAGGACCATTTTCATGCTGCCTGCACCTCGCCACTAGATAATATATCATTCTGTATATTCAAGTCTTATTCCTCTTTGCATCCTCTATAGTGCCTGTGAGAAAATGTGATACCCAACACAAGGTCTTCTGAGGTTCAAGACAAAGTCTGGTAAGACTACCAGGGACCTGATGTAGCTCCTAAGGATCAAAGCCATGAAATCCCCTGCATGCAAGCAGAGCCCATCAGGCCTTTCTGCTCAATGGGAGTGGCACTCACAGAAATCCACATATCTGCCCAGAGGTTGTTTTTTTCAACCTCTCGAGTGAGACCTCAAGAGTGAGGGGAAGACTGCACAGGTAAATATGGAGCTCTCTTGGTTTAGAATTTCCACATTCCTACTAGGAACCAATATTTCCAGGAACACTTTCTAACTTGCCAAAAGGATCTATTATAAAAGTCACAAGGGTGTAATGCACCTAGTTCATTTGTACTTCCTCTGAGTTGGATCCCGCTTAGGGATCACTTTTTCCATAAACAATATTAACTAATAACAGATTCATCAGGTTTTCCAGAAAAACAGGATGGGAAAGGTAATCCAAAAGTGCCTAAAGAGGAAGAGGAAGGGTTTTGTTAACCCTTAGCCACAGAAGAGAGCTAAGATCTATTGAGTATTCCTTATCATAGCTACTTTTCATAGATTGTCTCTTTTTAGCTTTACAGTTATTCTAAAACATATTCTTTGTACACATTTTACAGATGAGGAAATTAAGATTCAGAGGGTTACAACATCACCCAAGATTACATTCCAGAACTATGAAATTATAGAAACCAGATTTAGATTCTTATTTATCTGACTTCAGAGTTTGTGCTGATTGTCACACCAACACAGGCATGCAGTAAATAGTCCATAGTGTTAACAGTCCTCATCTTTAATTAATATAATACCAGTACACACATTATTTTGAATTGGGTCTTTTATCCCCAAGATGAAGGTGGATATATTGTGAAGTGATTCTATCTGAAGTCCAGAGTGTCTTAAATAGAATATGATGTATATTTTCAAAATGGCCTCAGAATCAAACATAATAACTTCCCATCAGTTTTAATCACTCAGGTCAATTACTCTGAGCCTCAGTTTCTTTGGAAAATAAAGAGAATGGACTTGATCATCTCCATGGTCCCACCTCTTAATATCCTGTAAAAAAAGAAAGTTTGATTACTTTTCTGCCACAACTGGAAAGCCTAGGTGGCTAATTAGGAGAAAAGACGAAAGTATCTGGATGGCTCCTTCTTTTTCACTTTGTATGATCAAAGGTTCTGACTAGGAACTTCTAGTTTCTGAGATAAGGCTCTGGTTTGTACATAACATTTGATAGAGACGATTTTCAAAGTTATATAGTCCGGTGTGCCTATGGGAGAGGAAAGCACATGTTCCCAATAGTAATCCACTATACAAAGAAACAAGAGAACTGTCCCCCAGAACAGGAGCCAAAATCTTCAAGGGGGTATTTAAAACATATCCTGGGTTCAACTTGAAAGTGTATTATCTTCACTAAATGGAAGAGTTTGGCGTTTATATTCATAAAGAAATAAATTTCATATTCATAAAAGACCACGAAGCTGCAGCAAAATAGAAAGTGCTGTTCAAATGTTCAAAAGAAATTTCTATTTCTGTAAGGCCCCATCTTTATCCTCTCTAAGGAAGTCCTTCTACTTATGTAAGTAGGTTGT
Source organism: Castor canadensis (assembly GCF_047511655.1). NCBI lineage: Eukaryota > Metazoa > Chordata > Mammalia > Rodentia > Castoridae > Castor > Castor canadensis. The sequence continues at coordinate 32,967,105 of NC_133404.1, read as the reverse complement.
GAAACACAAGTATACATCCCCAAACCTTCTACTATAATAGTCTCTCCTAGATGCACTAGAGAAGCAAATATGAGTTTCAATCAAACACAGATCCAAGGGTTCTTATTTTGCTCTCTTAAACCTCAATCAGATTCATCAGTAGGAAGCATGCCTTCAATATCTCATTTTACCTCCTCTCTCTAAAGGTGTATCATGGTTGTAGATTTCTTTTCAAAGCTATGGTTTGTCAATTTAAAATTTTATGCTTTTATTAACTGTATAAATTTTTGTTTTAAATCACAATTTTTTAAACTTCTTAGTAGAATAGATAACAAAAATGTGCATTTTTTGGTGGTCTGTCATCATTTAGCTTTCATAAATATCAGTTTTGTGGAATCAGATTTATCAAGCCTTTCCTCAATAATGTCTTCAATTGCTTTGTTTATGGGAAAGCCTCCCCCAACCCCCAAAGGAGGTCATAGAGTCATTTACCTTTTCTTGTATGCTATTGAAAAACATTTGTCCTACTTAAATAGCATATCTGACTTAAAATAAGGAAGTTTTCTAAAAATACATTCTGACTAACTTCCTACCACAACACTTATCCAAACTTCATAAGCAGCAACTTTTGCTCTTGCAGACACTTAAGACATCTATATTGACCTAGGTCTTAATTGATCTGCCTGTACAATTGATATCCTCCTGTCAATGGGAGTGCTGGCAAAGATTATTGAATATGCAAATAAGGAGTCAATATCTGACATTATGGCAAACTCATATTTCACTATATGCTAATTCGATACAAATTTACTTAAGTTCCTGCTATGTGGCTGTACTAAAATCTTATGGGATGGTGCAAAAATGCCAAAGATGGCCAAAACACAGTGAGTGCTGACTCTCAAAATATATACAAATGACCAGCGAAGTTAGACATGTATAGATGTAATTTTTTAAATCTTTTAATAAAAATCTGTGTTATTCAACGTTCTGTGAGAACACTGATGATGTGGTTGAAATCAGGTTTCAATCCTATCATCTGTGGTTATTTTCATTCTGATGTAACCTAAACATCACGTACATATCCTACTGCAATGAAATGAGTCAAAATTCTTTATTTCTTGTCCACTAACCATTATAGAGTCAGTCCAGAAGCACAACAGTTCAGAATTCTGCAGTAGAATGAGGACATTTACTAAAAGTCTCACTATACTTCTTTTCTCAGTTGGAGTTCCAATAAAATCTCTGACAAGTGTCTCTCTGGGCTTTCAATGTGCCTGAGGACAGTCTGAGTGCAGTTTCTTTAAGGGTAAAGCTTAGTGACTGTTAACTTTTCCTCCCATGGACCTCAATAGTGTTAACTAGAGTCGGAGCAATGGATGTTTCATTCTTTTTCACTGCTCAAACTTGTTTCCAAAAATCAGAGGTACAGGAAATACAAGCCCTGATTGTTTTAAGTTATGAGACCTTTTTAATGGCTTTTATGCAGCTATTATATGGGCCAGCCTTGAGCCCATATTCCAACCCTCAGGGTTGGCAAGAGTAGTAGATACTTTTGGATAGTTCCAATCTTCCAGGCCCTAGTTGGGTGCTGGAGAGAGAGATTCTTCAGCCTACACTTGAGTTTTCTTGAAACAACATGGAGCTAGTGTTTAAGCATTTCTGGGAGAACCTTCTCACTGTTCATTTAGGACAGAAAATTATCTAATAAGGAGTATTTTGAACTAGTAAAATGACTGCTGTAAAATTCATTCACCCTGTGCTACTTAAGATTATATTCCTCATAAATTTAAGAATGGAACCATTTTCTTTGTCATCCCACAAATTCTTAGCATTTATGTGTTCCTGAGAGAATGAAAAGGATAATTTTACCAAGTTTCAGTAGAGTGAAAAACATTTGGCCAATTCAAATCACTCTTTTAGAATTTTAGACTTTTAACACCTATAAATTTTCCAGAAAACTGGTTAAACCTCACTGTTCCTGTACTTTATTAGTGAATAGATTTTGAAATTATATTTTTGTTGAAATAGATATCTCAACTTCTTAACCATCTTATAAACTATTGCTCTCCTAAATATATTTTTTTTAGATTTTGACAATACTTGGGGTGTGAGGTTGTTTGAAGTAATTTTTTTAATTTCTAAAACTTCATATATATGATTATTTCAAACAGTTTGAAGGATAGAAATGGTAACTCCAATTACACAAATATGGGAATTTAATTTGGTTCTGTTCTGCATTTATCAATGCGGATTAAAAATCATTAATGTGTTTTTATCAGATTTTCATTTGCTACTGTTTGGGCCACCTGTTAGATATATATTTTGATGCATAGCACTTTCCAAATTCACCATTTAATATCTCCCAAGTTTTCAGAAACGACAATTAAAAGATGACTGAGTGGAATTTTGCTGTGGAAATCTAGAGAGTTGATTAGGGGCCACTGGTCAGTGATAAATGGAAGCCTGGGCACCACGCTTCTGGCTTGTTCTCTGGGTTCATAGCAGGAACCCACACTCTGGAGATGTAATTAAACAGCACAGAGACTCATCAAGAGAGTATGGTTAGGCTGATGAAATGCAATCTCACAACTACCTACTTTACAGCTTTGAGAAGTTACTGCAATGTGGATGAAGAACATTCTTCACACAGTTGCAACATTTCTGACCCGTTTCTCACCTTGAATAATCACTGCCAAAAAGGGATATTTGTGGAGGGCCTTGACTCGGTACTTTACAGAGCCTATTCAAAGACTCACTGGAGGCATTTTTGTTGTTGTTGCTATTTTCAACTGTTTTTTGGTGATTTGGGCTGAGGTTTACCAGTGTCTTGCCGTTGGAGTGTCTGGTAATGACCATAATTATTTTTGTGTCCTCCAGATGCTGCTAATAAGCATCCTTTGCTTGCTAGAAACTTTTCTTGAACTTTCTACACTATTGCTTCAATGCAATATTCAATAGTAACTACATTTTTTCCCCTAGGTAATACACCTGCAAAAAGCGTCATATTTTTAACCTGTTGTCAGGTCCTCCATCCATATTTTCAGAGCTTCAGTGGTTTTCTTTTTGTCTCTGACATGATTTCCTGCCTACTTGGTCTTCCTGCACAATAAACACAGGATTTCAGAGATTCCAGAGCTGGGCTGAGCTTTTGTTCATGTTTAATCTCCTCAGCAGAGATGAAGAGGGGTTTTTCCCCCAACATTTATTTCTAAAACTCCACTTGCAACTGCTCATTAAAGACCTCACAAGTACATTTATAATTTTTGACTCCATGCAAATACATAGCTTCAGTGGCATAATAGCATTTACTTTCTTTCTTCCCTTTTCTTTCTTGTTTTTAAAATGATATCTGCCCGTAAACTTCTCATCCCTGTGGCTTACACAAAATTGATAACCACTTATTTGGGGGCTCCTTTTTCCAGTGTTCCTTGTACATTTGTTCCAGGAACTACTTTTCTACACACTGTTCTTTAGGTTGCAGTGAATTCTACTATTCTAGCATCCATTATAGGTACAGTCCATTGGTGGTAGTATAGAGGGCTAAGAGCCTAATTTACAAGGTGTAGATTCCCTAAAATATACCTTGAAGCTATGCGCTGGGGTTTGGCTATTGCCCTGGGGACACCTGCGGCAGTAAGTCATGACCCTGAGGTTCCATATTAATTCTTTTCAAGTTGGAAGTGACCAGTGAGCACTATGGCTTTCTTCAGTTTTAGTTCTGTTTTCCTATCCCTACCTTTTGCAAATAATCTGCTTTGTTTCCTCTCAATGGATATTAAGAATTCAGTGTTGCATTTCCCTCTGGACCTTGGTTTGGGGAAATATGCTAAACTATTTTATATCTTTTGCTTTTCTTACTTTCACCTGCCTCAAACAATTTCTTGCATAGCATACCAGCTGTCCTCAAGACTGGAGACTCAGAATCCCTCTCCTCACACCCCTATATCATAGTTCTTTGCTGTTTAATTTCCTTCTTTTTTATATTTTCTGGGGCTTCAGAAAAAAAATCTATTTCTTTTCTGCATGCCTTTTCTCCATTTTAATGTCTTATATCTTGCTTCCTCCTTATCCCTCAAAATAAATGACTTTCAGATCACCTATATTGCCATAGAAACTCTTGTAGTTGCACCCAAAGGATGAGTTTGTCCTTGTTCATTCATCCATTCAACAAACATTAACTGAGCATCTATATTGTGCCAAAACTTTTGTAGCTCCTGGGAATAGAAGTGTGAATAAGATAGAGCCCCTGCCCTCAAGGAATTTACAGTGTTTTGGGAAAGACATGGAATTCCCATCTGCAGAGATAAGCAGGTGATACCAGTGGAGTCTTGGCAGGAGCTGCTCTCTTGCCCTAGGGGAACTTCCAGAAGATTCAGAAGGAAATCGAGTCTTAGGTATGTTTGCACCATTTCAACATCGTGGCAGGAAGTGTATTCCAGCAGGGCCAAGAACTTGTGGCAAGGTCAAGAGAAGAGAGAACCCTTTCAGGAAACCCCCAGTGTTTTCCTCTACTGAAAACCTTCCCTATAAAGATGGTGTGGGCTGGAGGGCAGACTGTGAAAGCAAAAGGCATGGGAAGGGATGAACAAGGTTCCTCTACACGTTGGCAAGACCCAAAGGCCATACAATGTAAGGACCGCTAATTGAAAATGTACTCTGAAATCTCAGGCTAGTTCCAAACTTTTTCTCAAAACTCTCAGGTACTTACAGTTCCTCTGGTCCGTTTCAGACATAAGAGAGAACTATTTCAGTATTGAAAATATCCAGTCCTTTGTACCAATCACAATTATGAAGTGTATTTAAAGCTTTTTCCCTTTCTCAGTAGTGTCTGAGAACTGCACCCACAGAAGGAGAGAAAGGTGTGGTCTGTTTCCATCTAATTGTCAGTCTTGAGCTTTTTTATTTACTCTTCACTTCTGTTGGGTCTTGTTTTCCACTTGACCCCAGTGTTTAGGAATGGGGGAAGTAGACTGGTTTGCATTTGACCTTTTTGGTAGAGTGCACTGGGTTTGGTTCACCCTCAGGGTTGACATTTCTGGATGCTGTTGAGCACACTCCTTGAATTGCCCTTCTGGGCATATGTGACTCCATTTCCTAATCATGGGCAAGTAAGATTGCAACTGCCTCCTCCTTTTCATTCCTCTCTTCTCCCCACCACTTCCATTTCCCTCCTAGAAACTCTACTGGATATGATTTAAACATGACTCCTGGCCAGTTCCCCCCCCCCACCAGAGTGGTTAGCACCATGGAACCATTCAGGTTCTACTCCCTTTCCCCGGAGGTGTGACCATTGCCCAAGGAAACTGAGTCATTGCCCTGTTGCCTCAGCTAGAGCCTCTGCCTCTTCATCTAGGGGGTCAGATGCCAGGACACTGCCTTTACATCACCCAAAGGACTGCTTACCATCCATGTTCCCCCATGGGCCCTAAACTGGAGATAATGGGGACACACTCCTCTTTCTCCAATGAGGAACAACAGAAATGCCACACCTCTCTAAGAAAATTTTTCAAAGTCTTTCTTCTTTCCCATCCCTCTAGCATTTTTATACTCTTCATGTGGGTATTGAACTAAACTTCACAAAATTGGTTATGGATGCTTTGTAGAAAATTAGCTCCTTGAAAAATTAGGAGAAATTTTCCATCTATTTTTTTTCTTGGTCCTTTAGGATAGCAATGAAAATAAAATAGGAATCCTATTTTAAAATCTTCTTAAATATGTTAGTTACATGTATATAAGGAGGTTAAGCTTCATCCTGGTAAGGCAGAGGGCTCTTTCAATTTGATTTATGACCCTGAAACTGGGAACAAAGGTGTGATTCCTGAGCCCAACAGGCACATCCTTATATTCTGTTATGACCTCTTCCCAACCCTGCACTGCAACCATCCTAAGGAGGAAAGAATGAGTTTGTGATTGTAGGTTCCCCCAAACACTGCTCAAGAATAAGGGGTAGTGTTAACTGAAGTAGACTCGGATAAAGAAGGTAGGTTGAGGCTTCTACGCACGCACATGCTCACAGTCTGAGCGCTCCATCTCCACCCTCTACACATTTCCTTCTCCTTTTTTGTTACATTCACCTAAATTGAGTAGGACGCTTGGGTCAGCCAAGATAGGATGAGGATGCAGGGATTGGTTCTGAGTTAAGATAAGTTAGGGAAGGGGGCACTCTTTGGAATCTCAAGTCCTTCCTTGTTCTTGACACAGCTTCCTCAGCTGCTCCCCACAATCCTTTAGTTCAACCATCTCCCTCCATCCTTATCTCTTACTTTTTTCAGGAGCAATGAAATGAAGCTGCTCAAGGCATTGCCCAGCAGAGGAAGAATGTGCCCGGGTGTGGCTGACCACACCCACCAGTTTTCTCCCTTCCTCTTCCATCTATTTGGGATTCTCCCTTCTTGTGCATCTCCCATCTACTAACACTTCCATTGCTGCATTTTTCCCTGTTTCATTGTTAGCTTTCTTCCCTCCTAAAAGTTGCTATCTTTTTACCATTCTGTACATTTGTCTGTCTAGACATTTGAAAAAAAAATGTTTTGTCTGTCTCTTTTTCTTTCTTTCTGGTCTATTAGAGTTGGGATCTGAGCATTTATCCCTTACATTGTTCACCTTTTACATTTTTTTTAGACAAGTAGGGATGCTGCAGCCTGAATTGGCCAAAGGGACAATAGGGAATGGAAGGAAAGGGACAGGGCGCCATTTCACCACTGTAAGGACAAATGAATCTCCCTGCCCTGGAATATCATTTGGGCCATCCAGCTCCCACACTTTCTTAGCCTCCCTGCAGCCCTGCAATTACTAGCTACAGGATGAACGACATCTAAGAGGATCAAGTTCCTTGTTTGCCATCCTCACCATCTGGCTCTTTATTACCCACCAATTGGGAACAGCCAGAAATCACCCACTACCTTCTTGAACCTGTGGTACTTGTAAATCCCCCTGAGGATGACTCCTTAAAGGACACCCTCCCCACTTGACTCCAACCCCATCCCTTTTCTGCCTTCCTTCCTTCCCTTCTCAATAGTGGTTTTCTAATAGGGGGAGGGGAAAGGGAAGCAAACTTTCAGTTGACTTTGAATTCCTACCACCACCAGAGTCTGGCATAAAACAAGGCTCAATAAATGTTTGTTCAATGACGTGATTTTCCTCAGTGATACTAGAAAAAGAATTCTAAAGTATTTTTATGTGTCTATTAGGTCAGAGAGAAAACCTGACTAACAAGGAGGGTAAGAGGAGCCAAATGTAAAGGAGAGAAAAAACGTGCGTCTACTGGTCTTTTTCTCTTTGGGGCATTGACCCAAAACCTGGAGCAGTTTCTCTGGACATTCTGGAGTCTGCTGTGGGTTCTAGATACCTCTATGTCTTCACTGTGAGTAGCCCAACAAAGGAACAAGTTTTCTGTAATAAATTGATCAAGTCAACTTGCCACACTGGCCAAAAGTAAAAACAGGGCCCAGCTTTTACACAGTGTTCTTGGTTATTGACTTGAATTGTGATGGGACCATTTTTTGAGCAATGCAAAGCTTTTTGTGACTCCTTTCACTCAGACTCATAGCTTTCCATTAGGAAATCTGGATTGACCTATAGTTTAAGAACACTGTACATGGATTTCACATCAAATTATACTTTAGTATAAAGTTCCTGAGAAAGCAAACACCCAGTGTTTTGAAATAGATGCTTACTGAAATGTGAGGAAAACTATACTCTAGGCTCTATGTGAATGATGGCAAAGGAAACATAACAAGCCACTACATACCCTTGAGAGTCTCTATTGTCACTGTGTGAAGGCTAAAATGCAGAGAAGAAATATTCCCCAACACTTGAGCGTTTTTGTTTTAAAGACTTGATCAACACTCAAAAATACTCCCCAAATTTAGCCCTCCCTACTTCTGCCAACAGAAGCTTATCAGATTGGATGAGCAAAGAGACCTGGCTTTCAACACCAGTTTGAGCACTGCATTGGGACTCCAACCCAGGTCAAAGGCCAGGGATTGCAAAGTATGCCACATCTCTCCCTCACTATGCTAAGGTGAGAAATTTCTTGAATTCAAAAGCATAACACTGATACCCACTGAACAACTCCTCTTTCCATCCTTTAGGAAGGATAGAGAAGCAAAGATGGAGACCTGAATTTTGGGTAGCATCCAACCACATTTGAAGAAGCATCAGCCCTGAACCTGAATAATTCCAAGAATTAAAGAGCTGAAGTGACTTGGGAGTTTTTCAGAGTCCTGAGCTATCTGACTCTCATCCAACCACTTTTCCCGCTTTTCCTCTCTATGTACAGAGGTTTACCAGGGAGTGGGTTTGATGATTGAGGGCTATGTTTACAGACTATCTAGTATTTTTCTTGCCCCTGCACTAATGGCTGGAATACTTTCTTCCTCCATCGTTTCTTCAAATGCTTCCCACATCAACCTTTTGTTTCCATCCTGTCTTCCTGTTTCCTTCTCTGTGCCTTTCTCTGCTTCTTTGTCTTTGGGCTGAAGGTCAATGTGTAAGGATGATCCTGGGAGGGCTCTGGATACTGTCACTGGCCTCAGTGGGGCAGGGTACTATAGCCTAGAATCCCTTTGATCCTCTCCCCACCTTTCTAGGTCTCTAATAATATGGTAGACACTTTTTTCATCTACTTTCTGCTGCTGTTCTCTTTCTGTTGCTTCCTCTCAGGACCACTGCTCTGTGCTATGAATTTTCTCCAAGGGGATGTTTCTAGTCCTTTAGTTCTTTGTTTTTCTGTTGACACTGTTATTTTATGTATGTATATTGTTCTTTTTCTGCATAGCAATATCTCTATAGCTACTTCTCTCTGTGCCTACAAGATTCTTTCTCTGGTGGGAGAATTATAGCGCATTTGCATGTACTTTTTCTTTCATAGGAAAGATGGGAAATAAAGATGGTAAAGGAGAAAATGGAATGCAAGGAATGGGGTTAGATACCATGTGACTAGTCCCAAGATACACTACAGGGGAACAGCTTATAGGCTGGGGGAGGTGGGAAATAATCGAGTGCTTTATACATGGTATTCTGTCCCTTTCATCCCTTCTGGTTTTGCCTTTCCTTGATCACTTTCCTTTCTCTTTGCCAATAGTCATCATGTGATTAACAGATATCTTTATGAAACCAAATCTTCTGACATTCTTCCTACCTGGCTCTCTGGCCTTCTAGATAGGAACTTTGACAATATGGCTTCAATCCCTAACTCTAGTTCCCATTATTGGAACCACATTCCAGAAAGGCTGTTGTAAAATTTCAGGGAGTATCCTACTAGGTGCTTCTTACAACCAACCCCTGCCATTTATGCTGAAGTCTTCAAGGGTTTCTTCCATCTACCACCCAAGAGATTAACTCCTTAAGTTAACTTGCAAACTCAACTTCACTCTAATGTCATGGGAGGTACTACAGGTTATTTTTGCAAGACTAAGTAGAGAAAAAGACACTGTTTCTCATTCATTGTTGAATCCCCAAGGCTTATTTGGATGTCTGACCCATTCTTGAGTTTCCATGGATGTGTTTTGAAAGACATTAAAATATTCATGTCTAATTCCTAAAGTTTTTTATGCATACCAGTGACAAGAGATTATGCAGAGTAGTCCTGGAGGGAGGGGGCAGAAATGAAAAAAAAAAAAAAACCTTGGGGATGTAAAATCCTGGATAAGGGTTGGGAGAAGGCAGCAATAATTAGTCCATGTCTTGTGGAAGGAATTGGTATTTAGCTTGTTAGGTTAAGACACGGCTTTAATGTGTCAGATTATTTGCAACTGAGGAATCCCAATGGATCCCAGATAACTGGAAGCAAGTGACTTCGGGATGGCAGATGTCCCCAGATTTTTCCTGAGCAGGTATAGTAAAAACTACAGATCAAGACAAAAAAAATTCCTGAGTGCTTGGAGAAAAAAAAATGAATGTATTAGATTTAACAAATGCTTGTGGAAATGAACAGAGTCCACAAATGCTCCCTTCAAAATAGGCATGCTCATATGCAATGCAAAGTCACATCAATCTGAGATGCAGAGTCCCAAATGATCACAGAGTGGCCAGATGGCACTCTGAGGATGAGTAGTAGTAAAGTTCTGCAGAAGAGCCAATCCAAAGGAATAAGCTAGTAATGATGAAAGCCAAGGAACAGTAAGAGGAAATAATTCTAAGCAGGAGAAAGAAGAGGAAAAAGGGCAACTGACCAATGTCATCAGACAGAGCAATACAAGCTCAGCCAATAGGTCATTTGATAATTTCCTCAGCATAGCAATGGGGTTATGTCCAAACTGTGGCTGGAATGCCATTCTTTGTCTCATTTTGAAGCATACAGCTCTCCTTAATTTCTGGTTGGATGCTTCACTCCCTCACAGGAAGGGAACTTGAGTTTAGCCCAAATCTCTACAGTTCTCACTGGAGGAAATGGTGTCCCAGGACCAAGGACATTTGTTTTGGGAATGCCTGTTTTGAAGGGAGAATTTATGGGTCTATTTCAATTTAATTCTTTCCAATGCTGAATCTGGGATATGGCTGAATGAAAACCAAATAAGGATGAAGACCTAAGGGCCAGCCCAGAGGAAGTGAGCTGGGCAGCTGATTCAAAGGACCGGCAGAACCCCAGCACAGTCTCCCTTCTCAGCCTCATATTCTCCCATCCCTCCCACCCCCAAACATTCCATAGTATGAGCTGGTCAGGAGCAAGTCCTTGCCACTCCCTTTGGCAGGAAGCCCTGTTTTCTACACCTCTTCTCTTGAGCAGCCTTATCAGAGCTCATTCCATGTGGACTTCCTCTCCTTCAGAAATTTAGGCTGATAATCTAGGGGAAAAACAAACAAGTCAGACAGTGGTTTGTTCCCCAGTGCCTGACCTTCATGAGCTGTCAGTTTCATCAGAGTTCTCATTGGAATATGGTTGGTGCTCCTTGAGAGAGGACTCTTGGCTTCCCATTGTCCTAGCCCCAGCTTTGCCTCCCCTACCCTGTGTTCTCTCTCACTCTACCCCACCTATATCTTCTTCCTCCAGGGCGGCTCTCTCTGCTTCTTGCCTCTAAGGATCTGTCTTCCTCCCTATCTGCTGCTCTCCTCTGCTACTTCTATCTGTATTTTGCTTTGTTTCAAGGTGCATATCATGGGTCTGTGTTGGTTTGTGTTAAAAACAAATTTAAGAAAAAATTGTCTACAGGGGAACAAAATTGGGACATTCACAAAACGCCCTCCTACTCTTGGCCCCTTCATTGAGTGGTCAGTCCATTAATCACAATCATTTCCCCCTTTTCTTCCTTTTGGGTGCCTCAAGGCTCCATAGTCTGGAAATGAGCAGCCCATAAGGGACAAGTTCCTTACTCCTCATTTCCTATCCTTTGCCTTTCTAGTCTTCAGTAAAGAGTTTCTAAATCCAACCACTGTACTTCAATCACCCAAGGAAAGCAAAACTCCTCCTCCAGAGTGAAAGCGTATTTCTCTGTTCCTGTGTTGGTCTGAGGACAGGCCAGTTATCTCCCAATAGTGTTTCTCCCAATAGTGTTTCAATAGAAGGAGCTCCCAGATTTTACAGACTTTTACTATGGCTGCTTTGAATCTGACATTCCCCTAAATATCAGAGCATCAGAGACACCATGTTGCTCTTCATATAATGTCATATGATTACACACTTGGCCATCTTGCAGATCCACCTCAAAATGGAAACCTTAAAAAAGAAAGATGTTCTCTTAAGGCAAAGATTTTCATTCTCTATTAACATGTCTATTAAGTTAGCTGGATTCAAAGCCACTAATTAAAGAAAAGCCTCTTAGAATCAGTTGATGAACAACTGTAGGCCCAAGATTCCAAGCCTAGATACCTTATCACATGGTGATTTTTGCATTTTCTAAACAATTTTCTGCTTTTCTGAACCCCATTTGCAGGGTAAGTATTTTAGGCTGTGTCGGGGTCCCCATCAGAAGATTTCCTTGGTTGTTTTCTTCTCAAGGCCACCTGGACTTTAGGAGGGAGTAAAATGGGAAACCTCTTAGTTGGGGCTGTTGTGGAAGCCAAAACCACCCCTTCCTGAAAGCTAGCTAGTTTCTGGTCCTGTATCTTCTCTACTGTTTTAAGAAATGTCTCCTACTGAGGATAAGGCTTTCTCTGGGAAGAAACTTGTCTAGGTGCCATCCTTCTGCTTCTGAGGACAAAGGTTCTTAGTACAGAAATATACAAAAATACTGAAAATAGGAGTTTATTGGGAATGGACCAGAGAAAGCAAACATGCTTTCTCAGGGCTCTTTGAAAAAGAAAGCCAGTCGGCAGGAGGAAAGAATGAAGGGAAGGCAGGAAGGAGGGGAACTTCCTAAATGGGCATGGGACTGTCCACCAGGCCAGTTAAGGCTGAAAACAAGCTTTACCTAAAGGCAATTCAGAGCCTGGTGGCCAGGGCTATGGGTCTGTCTGTTTAGAGTGGCAGCTCCTGAGAGAAGCAGCCGTGGTTGGACCACCTATGGCCAAGGGCGTCTCTCATGTATTCTATGTGCTTCCTTTTGTATGTTTCCTCCACAGAGGATCCCTGCAGATGGGTACAAGGGAGTCAGCTAAGCTAGAGGCTTGGCACATTGCTTGGTTCAGAAAGGAGACAGGCCATTTCATGCCCAGCCAAGTCTATGCAATTGAGTTTCTTTCCTTCTCTTCTTCAGCCTTCTCAAGTAAATTTGGGCCCACACCTGCCCAGAAGATAATCAGACAATTGGTAGCTAATGCCGTAAGCCACTATTTAGAAAGCATGTACCTGAAAATCTCGGAATCACATAGAATCCTCCTGGTCCCATCCCAAGAGAAATTTACCAGGCCCTTCGTGTTCCTTCCCTGAAAATTCCTCATTTCTCATTTTCTATCTCTTTGAACCATGAAATTCAGAAGAATTTGATTATTCTCCTGGTAAGCTGCCAGCCTGGGGGCAGAATGTAGCCAGCTGCTTTCCATTTGGGGCTCTGTCCTTCTCTTTCCTCTCCCATGTGGCTGGGGCTCTCTGCTATCCTGGCTGCCTTGCTTCCACCTATACTGTCTTGACCTTGCCTGATCATATTTCTCACTACTGTGTGTTGCTTTCTGTACCTCTCTGACTGCCTGCAGGCAGATATTACTATGGGAGTTCTTGCTCACGCTTCAGTATTTAAGATTTCTAGGCTTTTGAATCAATGGAATAGGCCTCATTTTATTTTATTTTTTTTGTCTTCCTCTTCGGTATAGAATGCATTGGAAACTTGCTAAGATGTCAGTAGCCCGGGGGTAAGGGGTGGAAGACAGCACCACCTCACTCCTGTCTACTATCCTCAAGCTGAGGGAAGGACAAACCCTTCTTCCTTCCTCTTTAGACCATATCTTTTCTTTAAAAAGATTGTGATAAAATATACACAACATAAAATTTACCATGTAATCATTTCCCAAGATGGTTCTTGTCTTGAGGAAACACCATCTTGGTGACACTTCTGACTTTACCCCTTCTTCCCAGTCCCATCCACGAATAACTGCCCCCCGACACACATACACACTGAGACTTCCCACAGACCATCATCTGGCATGTCACCATCTTTTTGGAGTCAGACCCTGGATTTCTGCTCTTCAGCTGGGGATACCAAGGAGGCAGCTTTTCAACATAATCTCATCTCCTGTGAGCAATGAGTTCCCCAAAGCTTGGATCTGGTGGGCTTCCCATGCTCCCCATTACAGTCCTGTACTGGTCTCTGGAAGTTTCTACTTATAAGACAATATGGCACCCTTAGGACTCCTTATATACTTGAAGTCTCTAGTATTGCAGGATGCACTCTATATTGGACATGCAACCGCAAAGGTTTTTCGTGGTCTTTTAAATACTAGAATATAAAGGGAACAGTAAAGTAAATAGATGGGAATTTGAACACCAAAGTATCATTTTCTTCAGTACAGATTTTAATGCTCAGAAGCCTCACTTCTTGCCCCTCCCAAATATTTCCTAAGTGGTTTTCCAGTGGTGGTGTAGCTATTTTACCATCAGGTTTAAATTTACTTCCCTAGTGAGTCAATGCCCTGTATAGCTATCCTTATCTCAACCAGCAAAACCCCTTGTTCCTTCCTATTATTGCTTATACTCTCTCTACAACAAAATTAGAGATAAGGGCAAAATAGTTTCTGCTGGGTATTGAGGGGGGGGAGCGGGAGGGGGTGGAGTGGGTGGTAAGGGAGGGGGTGGGGGCAGGGGGGAGAAATGAACCAAGCCTTGTATGCACATATGAATAATAAAAGAAAAATGAAAAAAAAATTTTACCCAGAAAAAAAAAAATAAATAAATAAATTTACTTCCCTATGAGGCACAATGTGGGAGGAACAGCATGAGATTTGAGAGCTCACAAAGGGAATAGTTGTAACCATCTACATTTATACCTGATAACACCACGCTCACCCTGGGATGGGGTGAACAACTGAGGGCACTCTCAGCCTGGCATCAAATTCAAACTCACAGCTGTTCGGTGAAAAAAAAAAAAAGTCAATCAATAAATAAATGTTGAGTACTGTAGAATGAGGACACAAAAGTAGCAGGGCTTGTTTGGGCTGTTTCATCAATTCAGACATGTGGGCAAGTTCTGGACCACCTTGTCTTGGGATTGAAGGCAAGAGGCATATTCAGATCCTATCTCAAAGTAATGGAAATAATGGAGACCTGAAAGTGGTATGTCGCCTATGGCTCAAATAGTCAAGGCAGTTGATCCAGAGAAAACCACCTTGAGCATCTGGCTGGAGAGAAATCCTGTGTCTCACCCTGATCCATGATGTGACTTGTTTCTTGAATTGATTTGTTGTGATTTGTCGATTTTCCAAGTCATGTCTGGAGCCCCTAGTTCCCAGCCTCCATTTCCAAAGGTAAGAGTTTGGGGTTCTTCGACCTCTGGTTTTTGTGTGGGACCCTATAGTAAGCAAAGTTCTCTATCAAGAAGAGCTTGGGGACATCCCTCTCTTTGAATGATCCTGGAGACCCAAGAATAGCTCTATTTGCAGCAGGGTGTGGTGAGAGGCAATAGGGGAGACAGGTTATGTGGTGATGGCAATGACTCTTGGCAGGGTCTCAAGAGCAGCTTTATAAGGACCTGGACCTTTCCTGGTGACCCTGGAGCATACACCGCAACTGCTTATTCCATGTAGTTTCTGGGCACAGAATGGCCCCATTCCTCCACAGAGGAAAGGCTGCTCCTTTCCCATACTGTTTGCCTTAGTCTGAGACAGTGTCACTTTGAGCCTGCCTGAACTGAAAGGATACTGGGAGTGTTCCAGAGGGTGAAAGGGATATGAGACTCCCCCACCCCCTCCACACACCCATCAGCATGGGATAGTCCTTTGTCCTTGATATCCATATGCGGTCACGCTCCTCTCAGTAGGAAAAAGGTTGTACTGAAGATGTGGTTCTTTCTGGGATTTAAAACGAAAACTCCCAAAACCATGTATGGGTCTGGCAGCACTCTTCTCCCTCTGAGTTGGTGATATCCGCTTGAGGCTGGGAGACTGAGGACCTCCTTTTGCTGTGGGAAGGGAAGTTTAATCAATCCCATCAAGGGACTCTGAAGATTTTCCCTGATTCCCTATGAGATTCTAGGACAAGAACCCCAACAGGTCATAGATACACAAGGGATGACCTTTTCCAAAAAGGAAGGTTGCAGTTCCCACCCTGGGTTCAGTGCTTCTCTACTTTGGCCAACCTCCTTTTCAGATCACCTGTATTGTACACCAAGAAAGGCATGTCCTAGGGTTAGGAGTAGAGAAAAAAGGGCAGAACACAACTCTGCGCCCCCAATCACCCTTGTGTTCCTTCTCCCAGAGGAAAGCTTCTTGGACCAGAACCACAGTCTTGTCTACCCACCTCCTAGCCTTTCCCATCCCCCAACTTGTGCCTTTACCCATAAGAGGTCCTGTAATCTTTTCAAGCTCCATTCCCTTTGAGCAGCATCTAGCCAGCTACTTGCACATTTTTTCTTTGTCCCAGTCTCACTGTGACTTTGACCTACCCCAGGGACACCCTCTTCTCACTCTGCCTCCTGTCTCCTCTTTTGTACATGTTTCTTATCACAACTTTCTTCTCCATTCTTGCTGTGTTCTTGTTTCCTTCTGCAAATGTGATCCCAGCATTGTTGCTTCCTTTTCCTCACCCAGCTGTCTCTCCAAAGCCTGGAGTTCTGTGGGTATTCAACATGCATAAACCACCCTATTTGGACCTGGTTTTGTTTCTCAGCAATGATGGTGATGGCCAGTGTGGGGCGGCAGGGAGGCACCAGGTCCTACCTCATGCCCTGTTTTTTTCTTTCTCACCAAACCTTGTTTCTGATTGCAAGGATGCACCATCTTGGTGACACTCTAACTTCACTCTCTCTTTTTGGTCTCCTTCATGAACCCCCTAAGAATTCTCACAGACCATGAACTGGGATGCTGCCATCTTTTGGGGGTCAGCCCCTGGCCCTCTGTCCTTCAACTGGGTATACAAAAGAGGCATCTTCCAGACACAATCCCAGCTCCTGTGAGCATTGACACCCCAAAGCCTGGATCTTTGGGACTTCCCTGATCCTCCATCTCAAGTCCCGTGCTGGTCTCTGGAAACACCTGAGAAATTTGTCTCTGATAAACTCAGATAGTTCCCTGAGAACCCCTTACAAACCTGGGGTACCCAGATTTGGGGGTGTTTTTAGTGATTTCCTTGAAGGCCATCCCATTGGATCTGTAGACCTCTAATGATTTACTTTTCCTCAACATCAATATGGCTCATTGGTCAGGACCTTGATAGCGTGGGTGTGTTTTCTTTGTAAAACTACCAACTCCTGTGTGAACAAAGAACTCTTTAATGTTTCCAACTTCTTGTTTGCATGGACACAGGGAACACTATTTCCTGATTGACACTGTTCCCCTGGAACATTTTGTAGATTGTTAGTCCTCCCTCAGCCATAGTTATCTGTGAAGCTGGAACTGAGGGGTGTATATATCTGAGCCATCAGCTTGGATCGTGCATTTTCTGTTTTCATGCTGAGTGTGTCATGCTCTTTTGCACTAAGGAGGAACTTTGAATGCGGGAATTTTATCTCATTCATCTCTGTATCACCACTGCCCAGCAAAGCTCAACAGATATTTGATAAATCAATGAGCTTACAGATTGGCGAATTCATGAACAAATCTAAAAAGATGGGCAAGAGGGAAATCAAAAGGGAAGCAAGAGATTCCAGAGTGCCTGGCTGAAGAGAAGTCTCTAGGTCCAGCTCCTTCTTGGATTTCCCCAGACATCTGATTCCTGTTTCAATGTTTGGTCATATCCTTGTCTCCCACCTAGGGCATTAAATCTATGTGGCAACAGAGCTGGTAGGCAGGGCAAACATTTGAGGCACCCTGGAGGGCTTCCCCAACCTTCAGATTCAGGAAGGAAAAAGGGAACAGTTGCTCTTACTAGGGCTTCCCACGCAGCTTGACAGAATCTTCCTTGGTACCTCTCTCTCTTACCTATTCTTTGATGTGTTGGGGCTCACAATTCTCTCGTCATCCCCAGGAGCCATTTTTGAGCCCCCCCCCTTATTTCTGGGTTCCTCCTGGGCTTCTCTGGAGGAAAAGTGACCTAGGATGGAATTTGAGGTGTTTAGGAAGCCCTAAAGTCTGCCTCCTTCCCCTTGTTTTGTCTCCATACTGGATGCTTAACTTTCCACCATTAGAGGGGTGTTTCCTGGCCTCTGAGCTGATTGCTCTTAAGCTATAATGGTTTGTTTGTTTTTTTTTTCTGCAAAGGGTGCCTAGTCTCCATCCTTTTACTCCACTTTACCAGGGTCCCTTGCCCTTCCTTTGTTTCTTGGACTGGGCTTGTGGAAGGGCTGAGGTGAGTGGATGAAAGTACAAAAGAGAGAAAGTCACTTTGGGCTTTTAGTCCTCCTTCCTGTCTACCTTGGCTGGCCTCTTTTCCTCCTTCTCAGTGTTGACTTGCAATGAGAGCTGACAGGACCATGAGCTACCCTGCTGGCTCTGTTCAGTCTGCTTCTGCACTGCAGCCCTTCCCACAGATTTTGATTCAACATCTCCCTGGTTTGTCCTTTTCCCTCCCTCACCTGCCCTGTCCTTCTTTGAGTCACATCACTTCCCCTCCCTTTAGCCTCCTTTTCTCCATCTGGCTGAGAGTTCTCTCTTGTCCCTCTCCCTCACTTCCATGTGTCCAGGACACTTGGCCTTGGAAGCTCTCCTTTCCTTCTGTGTATTTATTACATGATAGCTCATGCTTCTTTCAGGAAAACTGAGGTATAGACAAGACAGAGATGATGGGGTAGATGGCAAGGTATGATCACATAGAGAAAGCTCAGATATCTTTGCTGTCCTGGCTTCTGCCTTGTCCCCTTTGCTCTATGCCCTTCCAGCTGCCTCCTTATTCAAGACAAATACCCACATGGGAGTGGGGTACAACCATCATCCCATCATTCCCACCCACCTTTACTTCTGGTAGACTATAACCATTTTACATTTTGTACCTGCAATTTGTAGGTACATACAATTTCTTTTTAGTGACCTATTAATAGAAAGAGTCTGTCCAAAGCCCCAGGTTCTTCAGTGGTCTCTTTCAACCATTGTTCCTTGTAGGAGAGTTGAGAAACATAAGGTTTCTCCCTCCAAGTCCTAGGACTGACTGCTGCCTTCTCCAGGAATGCAGGAGAGTGAGTGAGAAGGGGAGGCTGACAGCCCCTCCCCCCCCACCTCGCCTCGCTCAGTGGCAGTTGCTTCCGTTGGAGTTTTCAGATCCCCAGGCTGGGTTCTGGCAGTTGGCTTGCAGAGCACCCACTTCTCCCATGTAGTTTCTGGGTGCAGAACTCTCCAAAGGAAGTGGCTTTGGAATGACTGAGCTCAGGCCTCCAATTCACAGCAGGCTGTCACTTTGTGTCTTTCATGGGTACTGATTGCTCACAGCAGTCTGAACATCCAGGAAGAAAGGACATCAGGAGCCACCTTGGTTGGGATTTCAAGGACCTGAAAAAGCTCCTGCCCTTGCTAAAAAACTGCCCCATATTATAGATGATGTCCTGGCTCAGATGTCTGATATCCCACACTAAAAGAGTCCTTCGAGGGATGAATGACTAGCTGCTGTTAGCTTCCATTTCCTTATGGGAGAGGCATGCTTCTATTTGCTCACATTGCTTTGTCTCTTATGGTGAGTTGCCAGGGTCCTCTTCAGACCAGTGGCTGGGTTCAGGTAAGAGGGGGCCTCCGCAGTAAGGAGGACAACAACAGAGGAGCATTTCTGGTTCACCTGTGCAGGCTGGCAGGGCTGGAAAAAGGATTTGAAAGCACTCCAGCTTTCCCAAATGGGCTTGGATGGACCCCAGCCCTGAGGTGCCACATCTCCAAGGCTAGGGATGAACTTTTTCTAAAGTCCAGGTCTATGAGACTGGGCCACAGAACTCTGACTTCACTCAGAGTGCATCTAAGTCTAAAGACACATCTTGATAAACTCTGTGTTTTCTCTTGTAGCTCTTCTGCCAACAACTCCCAGAAGCCATGACATGTCCCTGCAGCTGGAGGCCAATATCTGGGAAGGAAGGGAGGTAAGTGGCAAGACTGGGTCAAAGTTGTAGAAGGCAACACTCCAGTTTCTTCCCATTCCACTTCCTAAGCCTGGATAACTGCCTCCTGGGGCGGTGGGTGGCGGGGGTGGGACAGGATAGTTGCTAGGTTTTACAGGGTGAGTAGGTTGTACAAGGCCTCTGCAGTGCCTTGGTTTCCCGTTTCCTCGCAAACTCTGTTCCTGCATCCTCACTTATTCCTACCTTTGCCTGCGATGATGTGACTCTTGTATGAACTGTCAGTCAGAGGAGACTCTCGAGGTGCAATCACAAGCAAGCAGGGACTCACTCTATCCCTCCCCATTCCAGATGGTCTCCTTGTCTTCTGTTCATACCTCTGATTTCAGCTTTCCTCCTGATGTCTCTGTTGGCTGAGATCATCTGTCCAAAGCTTCTAGTCTGCGTGGGCTTCAGGTGTATGAACAAAATGGTGCAGGGTATCTGGGTGGGCTTCAGCCATTCGTGAATCCCTGTATCCAAGTGTGTTTTAAAAACATTCTTTTCCAAGTATATAAAAGTGAGAAAATTTAGAAAGCAATGCTCATTCTCTTTTTTTGTCCCCTCCAACATTTGGATGAGTCTGTTTATTATTCTGCTTCTTCCTCTTTTTTTCCTTCTTTTTCTTTTTTTACCTTCTTTTTCTTCTGTTTGCAGAGAAGATCGGACAAGTCAAGGGAGAAGCTTAAGGAGTCAAAGGGAAGGGTGTTCTATGACACCCTACATGTGCATAACCCAGCAGCTTAGATAAAGAAGACACAACTTGCTTCACCCATACTGCTGTCCCAGGGTTCCAAGAATCTCTGCCCAAGATTGCCCCCTTCCCAAAGCTCTTCCATTGGCCATCATGAAGAGAAATGATAGCATCCAACACTAGACTCTTACCTTTCTCCCCTACCACCTGGACCTCACAGGAAGTAGCAAGTTGATGGTTCAACATCAGACCCCATCTCTTGGTCCTTGAGGTTTCAGTCATACCAGTGCCACAGCCTCCTCCTCCAATTCTGAACTACTTCCAAGTGAGACCCTTCCTTACTAGCTTCTAGGTGTGTCATGCTAGACCTGGAATGTTATATTCCCAGTATGTATTCAAGGTCAAACCCCAAGTATTTACCTGTTTCTCAATCACAGGTTGAGGCTATGCTTACTTGTTCATTGCCCTTTCTCTGTAGCTCTTAGAGGACAAGACACTGTTTCTCATGCATTTCTGGATTCCCTGTGCATTTGCTCAGAGCTTGGCATGGATGCCCAGCATAAGCTTTTTTTTTAAAAATAAAATAATTTCCAAATGTCATACACAAATATTGGATTTCTTTTCTGAAATTAGAGCTAATAAAAGGTCTGGAAGAATGCTTCGGAAAATCCTGGTAAGCTCAGGGACGAGGAGGCAGTGGGACAAGAGAGCACAAGTTCAGGTGGGGATTTAAGTATCAGGTTTGCCTGTGGGAGCACAATTTTTGGGGTTCAGCACACACAAGGCTGATGTTGATGGCTCTTCATGAATTTCAGATTGAGGGACTATTACAGGTCCTCAAATAACCTACCATAAGTCATAGTTGTTGCAAAAACACTTGGAAAAGACAAATCCCATCAGACTTTGATCAAAGAGGAAGTTCATACTTTGCCTTGATAAGTAAGGCCCCAGGAATTGTTTTGGAAGTGGGACTGTAATTATTTCTCAACCTATCTCTGAACTCTCATGCTATATTATTTTCAATCTGTGCAGAGGTATAGCTAGACTTGGATCCTAGTTGTAGTTTCAAAAACTAGAATCTTAAAGAGTTTAATAAGATCAAAAGGGAACCAGCTTCTGCAGTGAAGGATTCTGCATGTGAGCTCACACACGCGTGGTTTGAGCTGGTGCCTATGTGTTGGATTGAACAAACAATGTAACTGTGGCCACAATGCTCTTACATCTATTGCCTTCCCTGGAAAAGATGGTTCGGAGACTTCCAGAGTTGGTAGTGTCTAAACAGAGTAGAGTGCTGATAAAGATGTTAATACCCACTCTAAGCAAAAGAACAATAGAGATGGATGAATGACATAGTGAGTCCCTGCAGCATTGCTCTTCTGTATCCCCCATTGCCAGAATTTAGGTTCAGACCCATCATGCTCTACACAGTCCCCAAATTGGTCATTCTAGAACATGATCAAATTACACATGAACTAAAAACATGGGACTTTTCACCACCTTAGGTCACTAATGCCTGTCCCTATTTAGTCTCTGCCAGCCTTCATTTTCCCTTTCCTGTTCCAGGTCCATAGTACTACTAAGCATTTCCCAAAGCCTGCCTCATGTACACCAAGCCCTTTGACTTCCTCCTTTCCATGACCTTCTAACCATCCTTCAAAGTTCAGCTCAAGTCTCTCCATTCCTGTGGGGATAGTTAGATTTATGTGTCAACTTGGCTAGGTGATAGTGCCAAGTTATTCATAATGAACCTAGGTATGGCTGCAAGGCTATTTTTCAGGTGTACTTCACATCAACAGTAAGTTGAATAGGTAAAGAAAATTATCTTTGGTAATATGAGTGAACCTCATACAATCAGTTGAAGGTCTTTAGAAGAAAAAAATGAGGTTTTCTGGAAGAAGAAGAAATTCTGTTCAAGTCTGCTGTATAAGATTCTGCCTGAGATTTTTCCAGACTGCTGGCCAGCCTACAAATTTAGGATTTATCCAGCAGATCCCACAATCATGTAAGTTGATTCTCTCAAATATCTATCATCTATCTATCTATCTATTATCTATCTATATATTTATCATCTATCTACCTATCTACCTTTTATATCTTCTCTATCTTCTCTCTGTATATATCTCTCTATCCTACTGGTTCTGTTGCTCTACAAAACTTTAACTGATACACTATCATTTGAAAATTGAGAAAGGGATAACTTGGATTCATTGAGCCCTTGGCATAATATCATTCTTAAACACCTTATTTTTATTTTGTCAACAAGCCACAAGCAAAGAGATTCTGCCTTAAGCTGATCAGAGATACCCTTTACCTTACTCTCTAATATTTGCAAAGATGGGGAAGAAGCATGGATTCTGTGACATCTCTTAGTCTACAAACTTCAGGTGTGCCAGAAATGATTTTCTTTTAGCCTGCCTCTGAGCACCCATTCTCCCCGAATGACGAGACTACTTTATCTGCATCAGGATTAGAATTCTCCCCTTCTTGGGGTTGAGCAAGTATTCCTGGGCCTCAAAAAGCCTCAGATAAGAGGAGTACTTCTCAGGTTATTTGACTCAGGAGACTGATGTTGTTTTGGCTATGCCTACATCACCAGGCACATGACCCCTGGTCTCTTGGATACAGAAATACAGCTGCGTTTGTGCTATGCTTTGTGATATTCCCCTGCCTGGGGTATAGCATCTCTGGTGAAACATTTAACTTTCCCTCTGTGAGGATTCATTGCCTTCACCTCCAGAGAGGCCACATCCGTCCTGCATGTAAGATGTACCAACATTCATCTCTGGGTAGAAGTTCTTTTTCCTTTTGGTCAGTTCAGAGAATCCCTCCCTTTTTTTTCTTTGGGACAAGGAAGCATGATATCTTATATAAATTTAGGCTTTTACAGAAATTGGAAGAGCTGTGGATTTTATGTAATGAATAGCCCTGCAAAAATCCCTGTAGCAAGAAACCCCATAGGGATTGGAAGATCAAACACAAATTGCTTAATAAACTGTGCTCATACAGATGATTATCCATCCATCTGTCCACTGAAACAGCCGTAACTTTCTAAATGATAGTTATAAAAAAATAGTACTGAGATCAAGTAAATTTCTCCCTCCATTTATTTGCCCATATTTTCTAAATGTTTTATAATAAACATATTGTTTTGGCAATGAGAAACTTCATTAAACAAAATGATCATCAAAAGTAATTTCCAGAGTTCAAAGACTTGGGATCAAATTCCAGCTTTGCTGCTAATTTGTTCTACAATCTAAAAAAACCTCAGTTTGCTGATCTATTAAATTGAGATAATGCAAAATTTTTGTTTTGTTTCATTTTTTTTCAAATGAGTCAATGCATATAAAGTTCTTGGAAAATCCTGATGCAAAGTATGTTTTTAGTACATACAGCATCTAAGAAAACTCTGGTTCATGGACAATGCTTGAGTTATCTGTTGAATGAATATTGGCTGAATGAAGCTATTTAATCCACATCTGAAAATATGAAGAATCTTGAAATTGTTTCAGTCTATTGTCAAAAGCCCAAGCCCAGGTATACACATGTTCTGCCCTTGTCTTTATTTTATGAGATTCTAATTATCTCAGCACAGACATCATATTTCTATAATCCTGACTCTGTGGCAAGGTTGCTTGCATATTAACCATAAATGCTTCTGCTTGGGAATTGGCACTGGCACTCATGAGAGAGTGAGGGAATCATAATCAAAAATCTGAAAGGATTCCCAGGTCTGGCTTGAGAGCTCATATTCAGTTAAGAATGTACACATGTAGTATTCTGCATTGTTTTAAAGATGTATCTGTATTTTCCATTGCTGTGCAACAAATTACCATGTGTTCAGCAGCTTAAGAAAATGCATGTCTAAGATTGCAGTTTCCATGGATCAGGAGTCTAAGCATGACTTAGCTTGGTCCTTGGGATTAAGTTCTTACAGTGCTGTGGTGAAGGTGTTGACCAGGGCTGGGGTATTTTTGAGACTCAGTTGTGAAATGATCTACCTTAAGATCACAGAGCTATGGGCAGGATTCATCTTCTTGCTGACAGTCATTGGCTGGAAGCTTCCTTCTGTTCCTTCTCTTGTAGACTTCTTCAGTAAGGAGTTTTATTCCATCAGAGGCAGCATGGGGAAGTTCACTGAGCCCACTAGCAAGATAGAAGCTATAATCACAAGAGTGTGATATCATCAGGAAATTAACTTCCTGTGTCATATTGCATTGTTTAGAAACAAGTCACAGGTCCTGTCCATGGTCAAGGGAATGGGATTATACAAGGGCCTGAATGCCAAGAAGTAGAGATTCCTAAAGGTGACATTTGAGAGACCTAAAGTATAGTACCCAAAGGGATTAATTTTCAATTCATATGCATTCAAAACCAGCCAATAATAATTCACACTGTTACCATAGTCAAGTCATAAAGATGTCACAAGATCAGTCAAAATGTGTTCCACTGCCATCTTCCTCTGTGAAAATGTTGCTGGAAGTATTGCCTTTGTCACATTCAGGGGTCCCATGTGCAGTAGCATGGAGTAGACACTTTGAAATTTCCTTCTAAGTAAAACTTAGCTTTTCCTGAAAAATGAAAATAGTAATTTTTCTTCTAAAATTAATGACTATAAATTCCTTTTGACATTGAAGTCCTGGAGGTTTACCTATAATTATTGCTTTTCTGTTTGCAATTTCACATTTGTTTCTTGCTTTTCTTCTTCTTTTTCTTGCATATGATTATTTTAATTTATATTTTATAGTTATACTACCCATAGTTGTGAAATATGTTCTTATTGCAAGCTAATGAAACAAGATGGGATATAAATGAAAGAAGGCATAGAGTTATCTTCAATTTCCAAGCATAGTGTAGTAGAATGGAATTCCTAAACCTCTGTCTAGCTGTGGAAAAATGTACTTGAATTTTACCACTTCTCTTATAAGTGAGAAGATGAATAGAAATCCATTTAAAATTTTCTGTTTGTAATTACTTTGGAAAATTTCATCAAAATGAAGGCTAGATTTAAACTTTTGTCCTTGGTTTAGTTGAAGATGGATTCTAGAGAGTGCTACGATTTGAATGAGTGTTTCCAAAAGACCCATGTGTTTAAGGCTTACTCCCAGGGTCACACTATTAAGAGGTGAACCTTTGAGAGGTGTGGCCTTGTGGGAGGTACATAGGTCATTGGGGCATGTTCCCAAAGGAAATTGTGGGACCCCAGTCTATTATTCTTCCTCCTTCTTTCCTGGTTTATGATGTAAGTGGTTTTTGCTCCACTACTTGATCTGTCCATGATATGTTGCCTCACTAGGAACCCAAAACAAATGGAGCCCCTAGAACTATGAGCCAAAATAAACCTTTCTTCTTCTCTTTAAGCCTCAGGTATTTCATTATAGTAATGGAAAACTGAATAGTACAGAGTATTAGAATCCTTATTTGGACATAAAGCAAAGTCAAGACCTAAAAAAAAAATACAGCATTCCTTCAACAAAAACTTACCAATTGTTTATTAAAGGGAAGACAGTAGATAAAACAAAGATGAAAATATACACTGACCTTTATGACTTTTGGAGAAGGTCATGATAATACATCATCCCAGTAGTCAATAGTCCTCAACAGTGGGTGCAGGTGCTAGAGAATTATAGCAACTACTAAACTTACAGTCTCACAGACTATTAATAGGAGTTCCTAAAGAGTAATAAAAGAGGAGGGTAGGCGCAGTGACTCAAACCTATAATCCCAACTTCTTAGGAGGCAGAGATCAGAAGGACTGAGATTCTAGGCTAGCCTGGGCAAAAAGTTTGCTAGACTTCATCTCAACCAATGGCTGGGTTCCATGGCATGTGTCTGTCTATTTAGGAAGATCATGGTCCAGGCCATCCTGAGCAAAAACTCATACCCTATTTCAAAAATAACCAATTTTAACAGGACAGGGGGCATGTCTCAAGTCATAGAGTACCTGCCTAGCAAGCACGAGACCCTGAATTCAACCCGTAGTACTATCCACCCTATGCAAAAGAATAACAGAAAATATTGTGAGAGGTCCTGGTGAACTCTCAGCAAAGAGCTTGAGGTGTGCACATATCCCTCTCGGGATTCTTATCTTGGGAGTATTCTGTTTGACCCTCAGTTTAGACATCACTAATGATAAACAGAGATTCAGCATTTCTTTCAACCGTGAATGAAGGCAATTCACCACTGAACATTAGCACCACCTGCACTTTGTTGCCAATTGGTATCACAGATATTTTGACATCCCTTTACACTTAGAGATATCCCAAAATATAGTTTATGTTCATCACTACTTCAAATCATGCTAGTAATTAGGCTGACTGCTAGATCTTGTTATTTAATGCATTGATAAAGAAGCATGTAACTTATGCTATCATACTTTGTAATTATATTTTGATAGCTATATTTAAATATAGCTGTCTCTAATTTATTTTATATACTTATAAATATCATGCAGATGTCCAAAGGGTGAGACAACAAGAATGCAGAAAATGGCTACAGGCTTTGACTGAGGGCACCCAGCCCAAAGACAACTTGGAGAGGACAGATGGAGGATAAGCAGCCCTAGAAGTTAGAGCAGACAACCTGCAGGTGAAGCTCTGCCTTCCTTAGACAGAGTTCCATGGAAGAAGGAGGCAATGTGGACAAGTAAAGAAGGTTGGAAAGCTTAATTGTTGATCTGTTGTTTGATTGAATAAGACTCTATGTCTAGCCTAGCTCTTGGATGAGTAAGAGCTTTCCTGTATCCCACATTTTAATTTAAAAAACACTTCAAGTCTACATAGATGTTACTAGAACAGTAAATACCTAATGGGTTCCACTGGAATTGATGGATTTTTAACATTATACATCCTTTGCACGTGCTGTATCTATATCTGTCTGTCCATCTGAGCTATGAAGTCCATATTAGCATATCCTTAAATGTTCTAATAATGCCCTTATTTTGTTTTGTCCAGTCTCTTCTGTATTCCTGCCGGTTGTCCACATGGATCTCTCTCACTATCTCATCACCCTTTATCCAGGTGATGTCCTTCCTACCACAGGACCCAGACCCATAGTTAGGTAGACTCCTCATCTCACACTTGGGTCATCGTGAATTCCTGTTCATCTCTCCTCTACCTTCCTCTGTCCTTCTCAACTGCTGCCCGTCCTGCCCTCTGGCATTCTCAATTCACCATTATCAGAACTCCATGTTCTCACTTTCTTCTTAGCGATTTACTTTGTTTGTAGACCCAGAATCCAATCAAGGATCATGCACTTATCACTTTAGTTTCTGTTAACAGAAACTTGAATTCAATAAGTAGAATAAGTAGCCTTAAATTCTTTAAGACTCAGTCCCACATTTCTTAAAATAGAAATTAATGACAATAATGACTGTCATACGGGGTTGTTAACAAATAAAAGACACTCGAAAGTGCTTTGCAAACTGTGAAATAAGTGCAAGTGATTATCATTCTAATTTTTATTTAGAGAGCTGAAGACAAGGTTCAAGTTTTATTTGCCTTTTTATCTCTAGTGTTGGGAATGAATGCCTAGGCTCAGGCGTGCATGAATATGATAACAAGATGATTTCCCATAATAGATCTGCTGTTGGAGCTCCCTTTCCTCAGCAATGTGTACATTGTGCTCCATTTACATAGTCAAAAACCAAAGGTTTCAACTGAGTCTATTAATTCTGTTTAGAGTTTCAAGGTTAATAACAATTTTCACTTTCATTGTTCAATCAGAATTGAATGCAGACAAATACTAAGCCATATTTTTGTTGGTAACTTTAAAAAAGAACTAAACCTAAATCGGACCTATGATTGACGCTTTAAAC
This sequence comes from Castor canadensis, assembly GCF_047511655.1. Classification (NCBI taxonomy): domain Eukaryota; kingdom Metazoa; phylum Chordata; class Mammalia; order Rodentia; family Castoridae; genus Castor; species Castor canadensis. The sequence goes on along the minus strand of NC_133404.1, from coordinate 32,939,084 downwards.
ACATAGAATTTCTAATTTGTTCTTACCCCTTTTACATTCTTCCCTGTGAAGAATAACTAAGTGCTGCATAAAATGTCCAGATGTCTTGTGATATTGCCCAACTTTTGATTGTCAACTCAAGTCAGTATTTCTTTCCAGTTCAGCCAGTTTTGCAGATGTATGGTGTCTCTGGATGGATATATCCAAAAAAATATATAATATCTTGGTCTGGTATTAGAATCCTAATAGTTTTGATGCTATCCCAATACTATCTTTACCCTTTATCAAAGCAAAACCCAGAATTTAAAGATAACCTGGTGTCTGATATTAGAATCTTGAGTTTAATATTGTGCTAAGGGTGCAGGTGAGAAGGAAACTGACATTTACAAGACACCTTTACATACTTTATCGCCTTCACTTACTGAGAAGACCTGGGGAGTTCTATTTAATTGTATTATTTTTTACAGAAGAGGAAATTGAGACACTAACCAGAGATACTATGGTTGAGAAGGTGTGCTGGTTTCTACTGCCTACACTCTTTCCACTCTGCCTTCTGGAAAGTGACAAGAAGCATAGTCTACTTAGATTCTCTGAGCAATAGTGTTTTATCCATGTCACCACCAAGCCACTCTATTCTAATTGCATTTACACGTACTGTAGGAAGTTTTTTCTCAGATAACACCTTTACTGTAATCCGATAATATCCAGTTTGTGTGCTTTATCCTTACTTTTGTCTCTGTTCATTTTATCATACAGAATTATGACCCCAGGAAAATAAGTGGTCTCCAGAGAGATTATTAAGCTAAAATTAACAGATATGAGAAACCTCTTAAATATTGTCAGATCTGGTAATTTAAAATTGCCATGTTTGTTTAATACTGGAAAAGGCGATCTTGGCTAAGCATTGAAACTTTTGGCTTCATCTATACCAAATAAACTATATCACATGGTACAACATTAATCTCAAATAATTAAACAGTATTAATTTTGTGAAACCAAAAAAAAAAAAAAGGCTCTTCAACCCGCATCAATCATTTTTAGAGGAAAATAAGCAACATTTCTCTCTCACTATGTTTTTATCTACTAATTAATGGGCTAAATCAAATTTCCCTGGTTCTTTGGATTTGCATGCTCTTAAAATATATTTTTATTTACATTAGATAGGATGTCAAAACTAGCTTTTGGATTATTTTAAAGCTTAGTAAGATCACAAGGCTTTCCTGAAAATATGTCCTATCTTGACAATGTATTAAACCTAAAGAAAAGTTTAATTAACAAATGTCAGAATGTGTTTCTTCTAAAAAAAAAAAGCAATATGTTAACAATTCCTTTCTATCTCCGAGTCTAACAACATCTTAACCCTTAAAGACAAAAAAAAAAAAGGAGATTTTACATCTTATCATGGGCTATATGCTAACCAAAATTGGATGTAAATTTAAAGTACATATAAACACATATAGTACAAAACAAAATTTTAGGCATTCTATAGCCTCAGTTCACTTTTAGATATACATTCTTGTTAATTTACAATTAGCTTCATGTTATTTGGCATTGTTATAATTTCAGATCTTTATACAAACTAATTGTGGCTACAAAGCCAGGGTTAAAGACACTGTATAGTTTCTCTACTCCTCACCTTCATCTTCTGGAAAACGGAGATAACTTATCTACCCCATATATGTTTTGGGGCATAGCAGAGGAGAAAAGGCATGTACAAAACATATTGGTAACCCTAGAGGGCCCAAACCAAAGCTTTATTTTCCTTTTCCTTATATCTGTTTTTAAATTATGTATTGGTGTAAGAGAAAAAAACCAAATATTAGCAAAAAAAAGGAGGAATTGTCTGTATCTTATCTTATATCTTCTATATTTTGCATTTCTTTAGCAGTCTTTATTCCTTTCCAGTCTAGTTTCTCTGCTCACATAGAAATATATCCAAATGTGTATTTTATCAACAAGGACTATAATCATGCCTTTATGTCCTGCTTTTCTAATTTGTAATAGAACAATAATCTGTGTAAATGTAACTTTAGACACATCTTTGATTGTTTCCTTAAAACAGAGTCCTAAAAGTGAAATTAATGAGTGACAGGGTACACAAAGTTTTTAGATTTTGCTAAATATTTCCAAATTGCCCTAAAGAAAAGATCTTTCCAATTTACACTATCACCCACAATGGATGAGAGTGCTGGCTCCCCCTCCACCCTGTCAACACCCTTTGCATTTGCATTATTTCCAATCTTAATATGATGTTATTACTATATATTTTTCAGTATCTCTGGTATCATTTTCCTTTTTCTTTTCTTTTTTTGTCCTTTCTCACCTAGTTGGTGAGAAAATGCAGGTTACGAAACTGTCACACTTTGAACTAGAATTCCTTCCTCTGGAGGTTCAGAAAGCATAATTTTAGTATCCAAATCACCAGTGGGCCCTTGTAGGCCTCAGGCCTACAAGGATGTCTGGGTGGCCCATGGAGAACAGTAATGTATGCGGAGTTTTCTTTTTATTCCCTTTGGTGACTTGTGCCTTTGGGATGCCTTTGAGGTGTTTGATGCCTTTTGTAGCCAGAGTTATTGATCAGGGGAGCAAAAGGGAATGCTAGTAATGGTCAGGAGAAGGGGTTTACTGAAGCTTGCAGCCAGCGTGCAGGGGTCTGTTCGAACTTGGCATTGTCTCATGAGCCAAGTTGCTCGTGACAAAACCAACCCCCAAGGAAAAGTTCTTGATCTTGGCTGGCAAGCCAGTACAATTCGATGCTTAGTGAATGAAAGAAAAGCGTTAGGAGACATGCAGGCAGTCACAGAGGACTTATTTGATTCTGAAGTTGAGCTGCTCTGCTTGTTCAGCCAGTGACATTTATAACAGTGTATTAGAAACACACGTCCTCTAAGACTGTTGTGGGAACCAGCAGTGCAGGTCAGCAAGTTTTCTCAGCTCTTTTCCTGGAGGAAACGGTGTGGCAGATTGGGGTCTTGGGTCTGGGTGGGACCCTGTGACTATTGATGGTGAGAAGAAGTGACAAATGTCATTTCTAGGATGGAACACAGAGCTGTGCTGACCTTCCAGTCTTCTCCCTCTCTGACACAGTGACAAGCAACATTTCAAGTTCCAAAGTGGATAGGACATGGAGCAGAGTCTGTTGAGAGTCACATAAGGTCTGGAAGCAGAAAGTAGAAATAAATTGATACAGTGTTTCAAGACCCTGAGAATTTTGAGGTTGTTACAGCAGCATTATCTGGTCCGTCTTGACTGATAAATACATTGTGAAGGATAATTTTTTTCCTTAATGAACATGTGATCACTATAAAACTTAAAAAATTAATTTAAAAGCTTGTAAAAATCAAACCTTATCTAAAATTCATATTCATCCTTGATTACATAAGACAAATTAAAATTCTGATGTAAAAACATAAAAAAAAGTCTTTAAAAACTTAAATTATTTAGGCAGCTCCCAGCTCTCATTGATATGAGTGACTTTTATGTCAGTCTCCTTTCCTGCTCCAAATAAAGTTCGGAATGCTAAATTTTAATTTCGTGAAGGACAGAGGGTGGTAACACTTACCGAGTGCCCGCCATGTACCAGATGTAGTGTTAGATAATTTACGTTTCATTCCATTCCCAGCATCCTTGTAACCACAGAAGGACGGTGACATTTTATTTAAGGAAGGTGATACGAGATACAGAGAAATTCGAAGACTTTGAACCAAGGTTGGTCTCATTCTTCTGCCTTCACCATTTACCCTCTTCACTATTTTGTTTGTGGATTAATCTGAATACAAAAGATCTTCCATCAGTCACATAATTGAAAGATATATAACACTTTCCTGTTCTGAAAAGAAAAGAGAAACCCAGTTCAATTCAGATCTGGAGTCCATATGTACTAGGATGGCTGGCACCATGAACTCTGCAAGACTCCATTACGATGAGACAAAAATATAATGTTCCCAAGGTTTTCTTCTTAAATAAATACCTATATTTTCCCTGACTCTGTGTGGGAACATTTCAGGTTTATATTCTGCCTCTTGTCCAGTAAAGACCTTGTTAAAGGTCTCGGTGGTTGACTTCATTTTCGCAGTGGTTGAAGCCATTTGATATTTATAAACAGAGATGCCTGTTGGAAACTGCTACTTACAGGAGCACCGGTGAGAGCATCCTTTCTGCTCTGGAGAGTGATTTAACTTCTGGATGCACTTGTTGAAAATGAAGAAGAAGCAGATGGGAGGAGAAGGAAAAGGAAAAGGGAATGATTCATTGTATCTGAGGATGTCAAACTCTTTGTTGTGGTACATGGAATGCTTTAGACTATCTCTACCTAACACTCCAGTCCTGTCCTGTTTTCTCTGGGGCACACATGACCACACTGTTACAGCCATCTGGACACATAAGGAATACTGACGTTGGCTCCAATCAACCAGTCTCTTCAGGGTTTCCAAACACATCTTGGTTAATCTGTCTCAATCTGTTTTTTCTTATTGTTTCCCAGGTAATAGTATTAATAAACACATATATCTGTATGGGATACTTTCAAAATCACAAAGTCTATCTTTTGTTTTTCTAACAAATGACAGTATTTTTGTGTCTTACTTAAAAACTAAGGATAAGAAGGTTGGGAATCTGTCACATTCCAAAAGTGTTTTTCTATTTGCAAGACTCACTTCAAGTTAAAACTCCCCTGAGATGGGCACCGGTGGCTGGCTCCTATAATCTTAGCTACTCAGGAAGTAGAGATCAAGGGGATCACAGCTTTAAGCCAACCATAGCAAATAGTTTGCAAGACCCTATCTCAAAAAACCCATCACAAATTTGGGCTGGCAGAGTGGCTCAAGGTATAGGCCCTGAGGAGTTCAAACCCCAGTACCTAAACCAAAAACATTCCTCTGAGAATTTTCTGTCTAGCTTCTCCATTGCGTTAGCCTTTGCCAGGACTACAGCAGTGTGTGATAACTTCTTCATCAATCATTGCCCTGCTAGGTGATCTTAAGCATTTGGAAGCAGTAAGGAAATAGAAGGAAAAATACTGTGGAGCCAGGTGGAAGCTGAGTTTGAAGCTCAGCCTTGCCTTCCGACCACGTGACTTTGGACAAGTAGCCCTATCTTCCCTGGGATTTCTTCCTCCATAAATGGAGACAATAGGATTTACCTTGTTTGGATGTTGTACAAATGAAACCCAATAATGCACATCAAAATCTTTGCCCAAAGCCTGACTCAAAAATGGCCGGTGTCTCTTTCCTTCCTGCCAATTCCTTGAAGGCAGAACCCTCATCTCCAATCCTTTTTTTTTTTAGGTATTCTCCACAGCATTTGCAAAATGCTAGACACATACATAGGAGAGAGAACAATCAATAGTGCCTGAACTGAATCATATAGAGGCCAGTCCTTAGATACTGCCCTTGGAAAAAATCCTCTGTGGGGAAGGCAGCATGCAGACCTTGTTGTCAATCAGGAATGTCCTTTGAAGCTCAGAGGCATCTTTGATATGGAGGAATGAGGACTCCCTTGATACAGGAATGTATCCAGATCATACCAGTTTCCAGTAGTGTGAGAAAAGTCCTAGAGGTGGCTTGAAAACTGAATCCTTTGTATCTTGTCTCTCTATGTTTGAAAAACATGGACAATTTTATCTGGAATTAAAAAAAAAAAAAAGCTCATCTCCTAGATTTCATCATTTGGTTAGGAAAGGGCCAATTGAAAGAGAACATCCACACTGAAAATCAAGACATAAAATATGCTTTGTATTGCACTATCAGCTGTTGATTTCATTTTCTTTTGTTTTTGTGTTTTCACATCTCCCTATTGATTTTAATTAATTTTGCCCTAGATTCATGAGCTTTGTAAACTTGGAGATTTTTTTTTAATTAAATAAATAAAAAAGAGCTTGCAAGTTTTCCCCAGATCATTGGCATTTAATATTAAATTACTGTTTTCTGGCAGGATCATCTGCAAAACTCTGATTTTGTTTCTTCTTCTGTTCCCATCCTGATAATTGTGGCTGAATTCCCTTGTCTTTAATATGCCATATATTCTCCACCTGGCAAAAGGATTCAGACAGATACAGATAATAAATACCCCGTAGACATACAGACAGAGAAACTGCTGTAATTGCTTCCATAATGACTCTGAGACATCAAAGGCAGGCAAATAATGGTATTTAACACTGTTTCCATTCTTTAGCTGAAATGTAATTTTATAGAGTTATTGTCAGGCAGTACGGTGAACGTACAAGTACAACTGTCATATTCGGTTCATATTAATTAGCTGCCCACGAGAGGGCCAAGCAAGTAATGGCAAAGTTCTCTTCATTTCAGATGGTCTGATATTCAGACAGAACCATAAATATAGCAGTGTGATTAACATAGCTGCTTAGATCAGGTTTTCCCTGGGAGTGTGTCAATTGGCATTTTGAAGAATCAATTAATTAGCACTCCAAATAATCCATTCTTGGGTTAATGAAAGTGTTTTGTACAGCTGCAAAAAATTACATGAAGAAAAACTAAACCTTTCCAAAGTGGCGGTGACAAAGATTTATCTCAGAAAACTATATTGTCATTTCAAACTGCCACTGAAAATGTGTGCTTCCTTTTAAAGCCACAGAATTGATGTGTGCAATTTTAACCACAAACGTGTTTGTCTTGGCTTGGAATAAGGAGAGTTGGAGGATGCTCTGGTGGGAGGGAAATTAGAACTTTTATTTTTACTATTTTGTCTTGTAATCATGTTACTCAATTAAGGGAAGTCATGGCCAACGTTTTGCTATCATCATCTACTGTTTTAAACAATTATTCTTTGAAGGCAGTGTGCTTATTAATACTTTTAAAATGCCACTATTGCATAGATATTCTTGCTTTTTAAAGTTTGAGATTTAATGCTCAAACGAGAAATGCAAGTTAAAGAAGTGAATTTGTTTTTAATCAAAGCTCTTTAAGTTGGAGATATGTTTTTTTCAAACCAATTTTAGATGATCAGAAAACCAAACTGTGAAAATCTCAGACACCTTTGCCATCTTTTGGCCTGTTCCATCACTTCCACATTCTACTTACAGAATGTGCGGTGATCTTTCTGAACGTTCTTTCGGGATCCAAATTTTTAAGAACCTACTTTTGTGGTAGGACTTTCATATTTCTGAAATGATCTCCACCAAATCTTTAATTGAATAAATTAGTTTATTAAGTCATTCAGATCATTCCAGTTTCCAAAACTTACTGCAAAGTATTGATGGTATTTACTTAACATTTCCTCCTTCAGAAACTTCTACATGCATGTAAGTCATTTTAAAATCACCTTCAAACTCTGTGAAATGGAAGGTATTAAATAAATATGTGTTAAATTCAATCAGTCATACCATCAACTAAAATTTATTTGAAATTAAAATATGAAGTTTTTTTCTTTATACAAGTATTTTTTAAATTAATTTTTGGTAGTGTGAAAAACGTGATTTGTTATTAATAATTATACCTTCTCAATGCAGACTTATTCATAGGATAGAGTGCTTGACTCCTGTACAAATTCAGCATATTTATAACGACCAATGTATAAGGACATCGATTACTTTCCTTCCTTTATCTCATTTTAGTTAGTCTCATAATAAATTGTTCAGATGTTCCTGATCCTGAAATGGTTTTTCTGCCTGTTTATTTGTGGGTGAAGGTTGTAACATTAGTTACTTATTAACAATGTATACTGAAAGGGAAGATGTTGCTAACATACGTCAAAGTTAAGAATCCCCAGGAAAAAAAGGTAATAACACAGACAACCAAATATGAAAAAAAAAAAACCACTTGTGTTTCTATTAAAATGAAAAATTCCTCCCAACTTAACTGTTTCCTTTCAGTTTTGATGAAGCCAGTGATGTGGGTGTTGAGTGCAAACCTGGTTAATGGGTACACCTATCTTCTATTCCTGTTTTTTCCAAGGTGGCCAATGGATAGACAAGGACTTGTTTCTTGACAAATTTTGAACAAATGCTAGTGAGATTCAATATGCCCTATTTGTTGCTTATTCTTTATTTTTAGATTCTGGTAGAAATGTAAAATGGCAAAGTTTCGTTGTCACTGCTCACTGTGGACTTCAGCCAGAAATGAGATCTATTGCTTATTTTGCTAATCAGTTCCTTCCATATCTGCATGCTCATTTTCTGATAGCTGATGAGGCGACAAGGTCATTGGACGCACAAGTACTTATTTAAAAACAGACATGAGAGTGAGATAGAGGTTAGTTGGGTCTATCAGAGCTGTCAATCAATTAATGAAAATTATTGAGCAAGGACACTGTGGGGGAAGTGAACAGAAGGAAGGAAAATGACCATGGAGACACAACATAGGGAAAACGACAGAACTGACTAAATGTGCTCACGTGAGTGCTAAAAACAGACATGCTCACATCCCAAGTGAGAGACAGCTCTGAGCAGCAGTGACTGGAGTCTTTGAGACTCCAAAGGCTCAAAGGCTGACAGCACAGGGCTTTTGCCCAAAGGTATATCCCGAACAATGGTGGAAGAAAGAGGTGCAATGCCTGATGAATATTTGATGACTATGCTGGAGACCTGTGGCCAAGATTTCAAGTAATTTAAACAGAATTACCCAGACCAAAATTTCTGGTCAATATAGACCGAGTACAAACAGCTCCCCTTATTTGGGTAGAGAAAATACAGGGTTCCTACCTGTAATTGTAAGACAGGCAAGAGGAGTGAAACACAGCAATACTGGGAGGGGCTTCAAAATGCTGTCCAAACAGCCACTCTATCTCCACTGTACACTGTGTGTTGGCACCAGACAAGCCTGGACTATTTATCAGTGCAGAAAAGAAATAATTCATAAGATGGCCCGTAGGGAGAGGATGGAAGAATAAAAAGTATATAAATGAGAAGGGACAAAAAAGAGAATGAGAGACGAAGAGAGAGACGGAGGAAAGAGAGATTCAGACTAAGGGACTAGGGTAGAAAAATTGCCAGTATGCTTGTGTGAATGAAAGATAGTGAGGAAGAAAAATAAAAAAGGCTGCAAAGTCAAAAAACTGGGAGATACTGACACCAAATCTCTGCAAAGCGTTCAAAATTCTCCAGCTGCCACGCTTTTAATTTGCTACCATTCTAATTAAAATGCAAATTAAATTTATAATTAGCATCAGTGCTTTCTAAAGAAACCTCCTTGTGAGCTGCACAAGCATATGGGTTGATGCTACAGTGTAAAGTTTGTAAAACAGAAGTAATGGCACAAAGTCTGGGGGAGGGCGAGAGGAGGTGGATTTTTCTTTCTTTCTTTTTGTTTTTTTTTCCTATTTCCTGGGAAACAAGTTTTATGCAGACATGGGTTGACTTCAGGGGATGGCAGTGTCCCTTAGAGGAGGGTGGAAGTTGTGAGCTGTCCCATTGCAACAAAAGGATTGCTGAATAGGAAGATCGGCTGGGCTGTGACTTTGTGTTGAATCAGGTGTCAAGGGTTACCTCGCATGTCATCAGGATTGTATAGGAGATGCCAAAAGGCAAAAGAGGGTCAAAGCTTCTAATCAAAAAGTCTATGGCTAAAATTAACCGCTGCTTGATTTCAGATAATTAATTTAAAAATTGATGGGGAACAAAGTACCAAAATTACCTTATGATTCGAACACATATCATGTTTTCAAGGTAAACTGTCTCTCTGCAACTCACTCTCCAAAGCTGAGGGATGGCCAGAGATCTGAGAATCTGGTTAGGAAAATGTAGACTGCACATGCACTTCATTTGCAGAGATGGTCCGTGAGTCTGTTGGTTTTACCACCATAATCCTTTAAAGATAACTGTATAAATCTGGCATTTGTGCTACTTTTCTTCAGGGCGAAGCTCACGGCTGCAAAAACCCCTCTGCTCGAAGCTGTAGTTGGTGAAGGAAGATTACCAGCCACCCAGTCAATCTTATATTCACCATGTTTTGGTTCAAGGGAATCATTTTGAATTAAAAAAAAAATAATAACCCTGAAATCATCATGGTAATTGTACCTTACTTTCCAGTGGAGGGCCCTACCTGCACCTCCATGCCTTTAATATTCTAGAGACTCTCCTTTATCTATTAACCAGACTCTCCATCAGATATTTTAAAATTTGAATGTAATGGGAATGAATATTTCATAGATGTGTGTTAAGCTGTTATTAAACTATAATGTAAAGCAGGATTGTAGGAATATTTTTATATGTCAAAAAGTCAATTAAAATGATAAGCCTCTAATATCACTATTGTGGTGCTGTGCAAAAATTCATTTTATATGCGTGGGAGGTCCTCTTACCACCCAGCCTCTGTTACATATTCAGAGGCTTGTGTACTTCAATTTCATTAGTAACACTTAGGCCCATTTTTGGCAGAGATTAAATGGAGAGGTATGAGGGATAAATCTTACCTGACTTGATTTTTATTTAACATTACAAAAACAACATTAGGCATTCTTAAAGGAAAGCGCTTACCTAAATGTACTATGGATTCATTTGGAAATAAATGTCAATCCCTAGGAAATTAAGGTCTGTAGTAAGGCTGCCACCATTGTCTTGAAGAAGACTAATGTGGTGATGTTTGAGGAAAAATATGCCATGATACTCAACAGCAGAGGAAAAAAATTTAAACTATTGTGAGCTGCAATAATATAGTATTTTATAAATACATGTCTTCCTTTTTGTAGACTTTAAAATCAAAATAAACTTGGCACAGGGGAGTATTTTTGTTGTTCTGCTTGCATACTGAGAAAGAAATATTTAGAAATACAGTTGATGGAATTAATGTTGAGGTAGCTTATAAAAATTTAACATATTCCCAAACTTTCTTTGACCATCCATTCTTTACCCAAGCAATGGCCATTGTTAAAAATGAAATGGGAAAAGATGATCTGCTTGACAGATTTGACATAATTCAATTAATCAAGACCTCAGCAAAGAAAGAGGAAGAATTCTGCCAATACAGTGATCTAAAGTGTCACTTTATGTTCACGGCGTAAAGTTCCTGATTTTTTTCCTCTGATGTCCAGGGGGAACACAGACCTCCTAACTAAGTCTTCTGTGTGACGGACAAAAGCCTAAAAGCCGTGACATAAAGGCATTTCTTTGTTTAATTTCTAATTGTTGTCCTTTTCTTATTCAGAAAATGAAGTCACCTTTGTCGTGGTTTCATGAACCGCTGGGTAATCAAAATTATTATGCCGCCACCTGTTGTCTGTTAATTATTCTGAGAAGATACTCATAAATCATAACACCGGACAATAAATCAAACTGTCAGTTCCCAGGTCAAAGGTTACCCATGAAAAGTTATAGGTCACCCACCGGGTGTGAAAGAGCAGGGTTTTAGGGCATCACTCATTGTCAAGCAGTGTTGGGAGACGTGCCATTAGAACAAAAGCAAAACTGAAGTACAGAAGCATTCCAGCCAGGGGGACAGGAACTGTCGAACCAACATCACACATCTAATCACCAGCAAGAAAGTCTCACCATGGCCCTGCTCAAAGTCTTGAGTTCTACTGGGATCTTGTGGCAAGCAGTGCTCCTTTTGGGAAAGTCCAAAGAGGTATGGTTTTGGAGCACTATCTTTACCTTTTCCTTTTCCCTGGAGACCGTGCCAGGGAAGTTTCCATTTTACTGCATTATTCATCAAGACTTTTAGAACTCATCAAACTATGGTGGATTGGAGGATGTTTCGGAATGTCTTACTTCCTAAATTAATTTGGTTTGGAATATGTTTTCCTTGTGGTGTGATAAGACCTTGAAATGCACTGAGCATTTTCAACTCATTTATTTTCAGTCCCCTGTATTTAAAATAACATCATCATCACTTCAAAGCAGTGTGCATTGATGGATATCCTTGATTTAAAACCTGGCTAGGGGTAAATTGTTTCTGATGTGGTGAGAGCAACTTTAGGATAAAACATAATAGAGACATAATGAGAAGGCAGCTGGGAAACAGAACTGATGTTCCAGTTGGGAGATGTGTTACCTGCTGTTTGAATTAAATTCTGTAAAATGGACGCCGTGGCTCCATTACAAATTTCTCTCTAAAATATTAATTTTTCTGTCTTTGTGTTAATTGTTATCTTTCTGCTCAGATAACCATAGTTTTCCTTGTGAGGAAAAAGAGTATAGTCAGAGTGTCAACTTGTATCTGATTTTTCTGTTCAAATCATACATCTGAGAATGGACACTCATAATTGCACAACTCCAAGAATAATCAACTCCACTGTGTTTCTTAGCCTGACAAACCATCTCAGCCAATTTTGGATCAGAGAAAGTCAGTCTGTGAATGGAAATGGTTTTCAGATAACTGTGAAGGTCAAGGCATGTTCACTGAACCAAATTTAACCATGCCTTCAAATTTATTTATGTGGATTAGAGGGTTTATTTCTAAAGCCATAATAAAGTGCCTTATGGAGCTGAAGCCTCCTTATAGTGAATTCAATAGTGAAACACTATTAATTACACACCAACAATGTATTAAACACAAAAGTCATGTTATTTTGCAATTGTCTCATCTAACAGAATTTGGTAAAGCTTTTCTGATCATCACTAAAATTCACACTATGTGAACACTTCAACATGGGATTCCAGGCTGCTGAAATAAAAATTGTGAGTGGAGACTTTTCCACTTTCCTTGCCAGAAAGAGCTGGGAAGGTTTTATGTACTTGACACAGATTCATTGATGGCTTGCTTGGAAAGTGATAGTAGGTTCCGTATGAGGTTTAGAACCAGGATAACACAAGGTTCTTCTAGAGCTTAGAGTCCAGGAGTCGCCTCTGTTCAGCAGAGCTGCCTTTTGAGACAAGCCTTGGTTCATCAATTTTTCTTGGAATAGGGCTTCCAATCCTTGTCCTTGGACTGTGGGAACCCTAGGTGTATGGTCATCTTCCACAGTGAGGGTGTTTTTAACGATCAGAAAAGAACACAGGCTGGTTGAGTGGTTCAAGTGATAGAGCGCCTGCCTAGCAAGTGTGAGATGCCCCAAGCTCAAATTTCAGTACCACATACGCACACATACACATACACCCAAAAAAAACACACACAAGCAAACCAAAACCAAAACCCAAACAAAAAATACCTGATTTCTATCTACTCCAGAAAGCTTTGATAATGGAACACTGAGCCACTGTTATAGGCTAAATTTCCACCCTCCAAGATGCATATATTGAAACCCTAACCCCCATTACTTCAGAATGTGACTTTATTTAGCATTGTGACCTTTACTGTGGTGTTTAAATTATAATGGGTCAGAATGGTTGACTTTAACCCAGTTTGACTGGTTGTCATTAGAAGGAGAGGAGAGACAGGAAGGGTACATATGCACAAGGCAAAGACCATGTGAGGACACAGCAAGAAGGTAGTTTTGGAGTCATCCAAGGAGTGAGGCTGACTCCTTGATCTTGGACTTTCCAGAACTTGATATAATAAATTTCTTTGCTTAAGCTGCCCAGTCTGTGGTCATATGGCAGCCTTAGCCAAGCAATACAGATCCTTCCTGATGTAAATGAAGATGACCCTATAGGCAAATATCCAGAGAACCAGGAAACTCTGAGGGCAACAGAGGGTGGGGCCCCATAAGAACCCAGGTTGCCTTACCATGATGTGTTCAATGACACAAGGAAGAACAATGTGAGGGGACAGACACACTTGAAAAAATGCTGTTACTACAGCATTGGGAGTTGCCATCCACATGCAACTGGAATAGGGACACTCTAACTTCCCAGTGGGGGAACATATCATGGTGTGGCATGCACTTCCTTGGCTGTGCTGTCCTCAAGTGCGCTGAACTCATTGCATGGAACGATTTTTCTCCAGAAGCTCCTAGATTGCTCTCCAACTCCACTTAGACTCTGCTCAAAAGGAGACAATTTCTCTAGCCATTGTCTCTAAAAGAGCTCTCCCATCACCCCCTTCCTCTCTCCCATTTTCCCTCCCTTCCTTCTCCCTCCCTCCCTTCTCCCTCCCTCCCTTCCTTTCTTCCTTCCTTCCTTACTTCCTTCCTGGACTTGCAAGTGTGAGGCATCCTAAATTCAAACTCTAGTACCACAAAAAACAAACAAACAAACAAACAAAAACCTAAACCAAAACAAAAACCAAGAAATGGACCCAGACACAGATCTGATTGACTTTTTGTTTCCCTCCCTTCCTCTCTCCCTTCCTTCCTTCCTTCCTTTTGGTGTTACTGGAGTTTAAATTGAGCGCCTCATGCTTTCTAGGCTGCTGATCTACCACTTAAGGCACTCTACCAGCCCTCTTTGCTTTAGGTTATTTTTCAAATAGGGTCTCCTACTTATTGGTTAAGATGGGATCTTGCTAACATTTTGCTCAGGCTGGTCTCAAGTTACAATCCTCATGATCTCTGACCTCCTGAGTAGCTGGGATTATTGGTGCCTGAAACCGTGCCTGACATTTATTTTTTGTTTATTAATAACAATACCTGAGATAATGGGTAGTTGTACAAGGTGTAACATGCAAGAATGAGAATCTGGCCATTTTTGTTACTCCTGCATCCCAAGGCCTTCAACAGGCTTTGTTCATGGTCAAGACCTCTCAGTGAGGGATAAACATTAAATAAGGTCTTGCATGTGAAGTATTTACAGCTGTGTTTGGAGCACAGCAGGATCCAGGCACACAATAGGGCTGCAGAAACCTTGGTCACCATGGATGAAGACACCCTATAAAGAGTCTCAATTCAAACGATGCTGGGTTCATCAGTGAGACCGTCTGGTAATCTTGGACATCATGGATGTGTCTGGTGAATAGTACTTTGAGCTCTTAATCTTTCTATTTTAATTAAAGTCCAGTTAGATATTGTCTGGCCAAAATATCTGAAGACAAAAGATTCAGTAGCTGTCAGTGAAATATAAGGACACCATTGTAGAATCTCTTTGCTGAGCTCTGTCCCAGAAAAGGGATAGTTGTGTCCCACTGACCCAGGTTCCCATGAGCTGCCATATTCATGTGCACCCATTCCTCTGTCGGAACCAAGCGGGTGGTGGTTGTTCTCAACAAAAAGGTCACACCAGTACTCTCTACCAATAGAGTGACCAGACATGGTGTGAAAGACAATGTCTATTCTATCACCATCAGTATCCCATTTTTCAATAAGGAAACTCAGATTTAGAGAGATTTTCTGAAGTTAATTCTATTATAATAATTTGTTTACTTCTTGGTTTTTGAACTCAGGGCCTTATGATTGCTAAGCCTAATTTCTATTATTTTTTTGAAGATGGAAAAATACCTCTAATGAAGGGTGGGTTATGAGGCCAGTTCAGTGATTGTATCACGATGTTTTTGTCTCTAAACTTCACTGTATGTTTTATGTGGCATCTGGAGTAGACCAGAGACTGACAAAGTATGAAACATAAAATATATAACATGTATCTTGTCTAATGTTTGGTTTTGCTAATAAAGTTTTGTTAAATTACAGTTATGCTCATTCATTGAAGTACTGTCTATGGTTGTTTGTGTGCTGCAACTGTAGAGCTGAATGACTGTGACAAAGACTGGAAGCCTAAAATATTTATTATCTAGTTCTCTGCAGAGAGCCTGTAGCATCCTAGGCTAGAAAAATCCCAGGTTCTCTCAACCGTCTAAATTATATCTGTATTATTTGATACAAAGTTGCTATTATGACCTTGGATTAGGAAACAATTTTATGTTAATTTTACTGACCAGATTGACAAATGCTACAATGGAGTTTTTCAATGGCCCTAACTAGTGACAAGTTAGGTAGCTCAGAGGATAGAAGTATTTTTCCCTGTCAATATTGCTATTCTAGACCAAGTAGCTAGTATGCTTGATCATATTAGGTTAAAAGCATTGGAGAAGACTGAATTCCCCACTATTTTTAAAGAATACCTTTTATATCTATTTTGAGCTATTATTTGAAACTGAGTGGTGACTTTTAAAATATTTTAAACACTTTTTACTTGAAATGCAGTGAGGAAGGAAACACTGAAAATTTGATCCATTTTAATGTAGTTTTTCTTGAAGATAATTTTACACTAAGAATACAATTTGGAAAATGCAATTTGAAACATTTTACTTTAATTTTTTATTTCTTGAGCAATTTATTTGGTAGTTACTACATTCAAGAGACAATAATCTCATAGGAGGAACTCAATATTACAGTAGCCACACAGACACTAATGCCTGAAGATGATCGGTTTATCTCATCAAGGTTGTTAAGAAAATTCTTGCTAATGGGGCCCTATTACTTTTGCTGACTGTAGTGACTGTTCTAGAGTGAGTTTAAGTGATGCACAAAACCCAGGGACTGGTGCTCAGAAGCCTCTGTGTCCTGGAAAGAGTACACACACAGGTCATTTTAGGTTTGAACTTCAGAGAATGCAAACAGCACAACACAGAAACAGAAGGAAATGTCTGTCTTTTTTTAATTTTTTTTTGTTATTGTGCTGGGGGTACATTGTGACATTTACACAAACTTCTTACAATATATCATACTTGAATTCAACCCCTCCATAATTCTCCTTTATCTTCCCCTCCTCCCATTCCTAGAGTAGTTTCAATGGGTGTCATTTTTGCATTTACATACATGTGTACAACATGTTTGCACTGTGTTCACCCTACTATATCCTTTCCTCAAATCCTCCCTCCTCCCACTGGTACCAATCCCCACCTTCTGAAACAGGATCTGTTCAGCCCTCCTTATTCTCTGATTTTGTAAAAGAAAAAAATGACATTTTTGTTTAAGATAGCTATACAGGGAGTTTCCTTGTGACATTGCCATGTATTTATGTATTATAACTGGAATTGGTTCGTCTCTTTTTTTTCTGCGTTCTACCTTAGTCCTCTTTTATGGTGACGTCAACAGGTTTAAAAATTCTGTATTCATTCTTTTATAGAAAGTGCATCAACAATATTCACCTCCTTAAGATCCTTCTTTTACCTTCATATGTGACTTCCCCTTAGCGTAACCTGTTTTTCATATTATTGCTGTATTTGTATTAGGTCTGTATTTCACATATGAGAGAAAACATGTGGCTTTTGGCCCTCTGACCCAGCTAACTTCACTTAAGATGATGTTCTCCAGTTCCATCCATTTACTTGTAAATGACAAAATTTCATTCTTCTTTGTGGGTAAGTAAAACTCCACTGTATATAAATACCACACTTTCTTAGTCCACTCTTCAGTAGTGGGGCATCTTATGTCCCTTCTCAGCTGTATTGGAATGGTCATTTTCTATCTCATCAAGTTCCTGAGCAAGTTCCAGTAAGTCCCGTAGCTTATTCCATGGTCCCAGTCAAATTTGCTCTAAGGTTCTAGAGTTCCAAGGAGAGTGGCAAATACAATAAATTCCACTGGATTCAAATAATTCAAATATTTATGTGGAAATTTCTGAGTAACCACTAAAACAAGGAGTGAAATAATGTATTAACTACAAACAAAAGAGAGGGGGAAGAATCGGGCAATAATGATCATAAAAGATCAATCCCAAAGAAAACAACAAAGGAGAAAGGAAAAGAAGTAGTTAGATGAGAGGTGTAAATTTGAATATAACAACAATTTTCTTAAATCAAAATAGACTATGTACTCTAATTAAAAATACTAAGAACAAAAACCCATCTAGAAACAACTATTAAGATCAGCAACTTTAATATGAAGATACATAAAGGTAGAACATAAAATAATAGAAAAAGATATAGTAACAAATATAAATTAGTTGTATGAATAATAAGTCTAGTAGGCTCTTTTGTGGGAAGTATTACCAGAAACAAATAAGGAAATTTTTAATGAAAAGAGTTTTAATAATAACCTTAAAAATATGGATATATCCAATAACATAGCTTCAAAACATTTAAGGCAAATTTGATGGAATTATGAGAAAGAGACAAATCCATGATAAAAGAATATAACATTCCTTGTTAATGAAAGAATAAGTCGGTAAAAAGTTGTTAGATATGGTATGTAAGGCCATACCATATCTAAAGTAAATGAACAAGTTTGACCAATTTATATGCTTATTATATAGATGTGCAGCCTCTGTGTTATACATTAAACATAAACATAATCATTGCATCCAGCAGCTATAAAAATATTACAGCTAAAATTTACCATTTTCAAGTGTACACAGAACAGTATACAATGCTACAATTGTCCTTTTGGCAATATAGCCATGCTCCTCTTTCTGTAGCAGATGTTGGGCCCTCTGGAATGTTCTTTGTCTCCTTCTTCTCTTAGCCACATCCAAAGTAAATATTGAAACATCTGCCCTTGGGAATGAAGAAGCTTTCTAAGGCCAACTCCTAGGTATGAAATATGAGAAGAATAAGAATTATGTCTCCCACAGTGATGGTGAGCCCAGGTTCATAGATTCTCAAGCAACCCAACCCAAAACCTTAGAAGTTCTTGCTGTTTGATTATCAGAAGGGTTCTGTACCTAGAATTCTTCAACAGCTAAAACTTGTCTCTCTCTCTCTCTCTCTCTCTCTCTCTCTCTCTCTCTCTCTCTCTCGCTCTGTGTGTGTGTGTGTGTGTGTGTGTGTGTGTGTGTGCGCACGCACTGCAGCATGGGAGAAAACAGTGGTTGGTGCCTAAAAATTTACATCTACCAAATTTTATTGCTTTGCAGTTGTTTCAAAATGACTTGAAGCATTTGATGATGTATGAATTTTTTATCCTAAATTCAGGTTTTAAAAAAATTCAGATTTTTTACCCCCCAGAGCAAAAAAGGCATAAAGCCAAAAATGTTAACACTTTTTTTTCTTGATTCTTACTCTTTTCTTTTTAAAAAAAGTTATTTCAGTGCTTTTTTAAAGAGCACCTCAAGCTCAATTTAAGGATGTAAGTCATATTTCAAAGTATAATATAAAGTAAAAGATCAATTTTAGAAATTTCCGTAATTATTTTACATAACATCCTTTCACATGTACTTGTATGCTGATGAGTAAATACAATAATATATGGGGATGTGATTTTTAAAAATGATTTCACACTATATATGCAGGATTATAAAAGTTATTATACTTTATTATTCTTGAATTTAACAGAATAAAAAGAAACTGAAGAAATCGCTGAACTTTATATCTATTCTTCATACATATGAATTGTCTCAGGAGAGAATGCATAAAGAGAAAAGTAATGGTAGCATAAATGGAATAGACTGTCTTATCATAACATGTTTCAATTTTAGGTGATTTTATTTGCCACCCTAACTGCAAGAAGGAAGAATTGAACTGCAACATCTTTCTCTAAGTTCTCTTCCCTAATCTTTCATTACGATTAGTTATAGAATTATTTTTCTCTTGTAAGGGCACATAGTGTTTGTCTTATAGCTATCTCATTTGTATTTGTGGAATCTTAATTTGATACACGCTTGACTGGGATTTGTCATTATATGGTTGTTGCTGTCACAGAAGTCTGCAGATTTGTGCTTTTACTTAATTCCAAATATCCCTACATGCAAAAGACAATTTAGCTGAATTTCCTTTGGGTGGTTTGAGGCCTTGCTCTAATCTGTCCTGGCCCTAGGAGTCACATCTGTCATTTGATCACAAAGTCCAGGGCTGCTTGGCTTACCTCTTGGCTTTCACTGTGAAGCAATGTTTAAAAGAATACATGATAGCATGATATTTCTGAAGCTAGTTCACCAGAATGTTGCTGTTACATTTGAAAGGAAATTATAGTTATGTTTCGTATTTTAAAGGCAAACGTTTTTCTTCAGTATAAAATTTTGAGGCTCTCTCAAGACTTTGTAGATATTCATTATCTGCTAGCTTTGAATATATATCCGTATATATCTATTTATATTATCTGCTGAAAAATTTATGTCACTCTGGCATATTGACTATTATAAGTTAAAAGCACTTGAAAAACTTCAGGTATAAGAAGATTGTTCCGACCTTCCTTCAGCTTTTCTTTTCTTTCTCTCTCCTTCTTTCTTTCTCTCCCTCCCTTCCTCCTTCCTTCTTTATTTTTCTCTCTTTTCTTCTTTTCCTCCTCCTCCTCTTATTCCTCCTCCTCTTTCTTTTTCTTCTTCTTTTGCTACTGCTGGTGTTTAAACTCTACCACTTGAACCCTTTCGTACTTGTAGTTACTTTTTAGGTAAAGTCTGGAGCTCTTTGCCCCAGGGCTGGCCTTAGATCATAATCCCCTTACCTATGCCTTCTGCATGGCTGAGACTATGGTTATAAAATAACACACCCAACTTGTTCATTGAGATGGGGGGGCCACACTGACTTCTTGCCTGGCCTGGTTTCAAACCACTGTCTTCCCAATCTCGACCTCCAAAATTGTTGGTATGATTCACTACACCCGGACTTCCTTCATTTTCTTAAAACCAGTTAACAAAACTCTCATGGGGAAAGGTAGCTCTTCATACCAGAAGCAGAATATCATTCTTCTCATGAAGAACAAGAACTTGAGATAAAGAGAAATCTGTACAAATAAACCTTGCTAGATGGATAACTACCCCCATAACTTCTCCATCCAACTGATCACTGTACCTTGCCACAATTTGATTCTGTAGTACTCTTTGCCCAGCTCAGTATATAAGGGTTCATTCCTACCTGTGTCTTTGTCTTTATTTCCTTCCGAAGGCTCCTGTGCCATATAAAGCTTGTATTAAATTAATTTGTATACTTTTCTTCTGTTTATCTGCCTTATGTCAATTTAATTCTGAAGCCCAGGCAAAAGTAAAACTGTGCCTCCAATACAATGGTCATATACATATATGTTTATAAAACACAAATACTTATATGTATACAAATGTCACATATGTATATACAAGATAGGCAAGTGTGTAAAATGCATGAGGTCATTCTGATTCGTTTTTCCTTTCACAAGTAATTTGCTTTCTTTGCTTGAATGTTTGAATGTTGGTCTAAATTAATATTCTTATATCTGGGAGATAATGAATCTTTAACATGGACAATTAATTTTCCCTGAGATTCAAGGAAATCTTATTTAATGTCAAAGGTTTTATTGTTGAAAGTGTCCAGGGTGAGTAGATAAAGCAAATATGTAAAATGGGCTAAGTTTCTTCATGTGGAATGATGGAGTGCTCTGTAGTTAAACACTTTAAAATATAATCTTTAAAAATAGAAAATACACAGATTAAAATTCATCTTCCCAGTTAGTGACCCTTGGCTTATACCTTAATATGTTTCTGTTGTGTTTTTAGTTATGCATGCTTTCCTAGGTTAGGGGCAATGATAAAATCATATTTCAGAATACCTTTTCTAACCCCCATGATTATTTGAATTCCTTGATTCTTCTGTCCTTATTTTAGTTTCCTCAGCCTTTCCGTTATGATAATCATTCGTCAATGTCCATTCTCTTCCTTAATTACCCAAATATATTCATTAACTTATTAATATATGCATTAACTATAAATTAATGGTGTGCTTTTAGCCTTCAGTTAATTTAACTTAATTGTAAGCTCTCTTTGCACACACTATGATATTTTATTAAGGTTTTAAGCTCTAATTCAATTGGATTCATATCATTGTTGCTTTCTATTGCACTAACTAGTAATGGAGAATTGTTGACTTCAACATTTTTGTGATCTGGATTCTACAATTATCTTTTAGTTTTCTACTTTCTTCTCTTTATTTCACAGAATTCTTGCATTCTTTCCATGATACTGCTTTACATCACCCGTGTAGGTTAGGTCTCTGTCTGGATTCCTGTTTGATCCGGTACAATGTGGATAAATTCCCCTTGACTCCCATTTAACCTTCTTGGAGCGAGGTATATTTTCTCTGAGCTAATTGTTTTCATAGCAGAATAGGTTCATGAAAGAGAAGCCACACTCCTTAAACTGGAGTTGAGGGATGATTTGGCTTTCAGAACTAAGCTCTTCACTCCTCCAAAAGTTCTTGACGTTCTTACATCAGGGCCACAACCTCAGCTGTTAAGGTGACCTGGGATAGACTCTGGGTTCAGATCACACCCCAGGGCAGTGGGGAGCCCTGAACCTGTAGATTTGCCAGGAAACTCTTCCCAATTGTTCACACGTTCTGTTTCACTCCAAGGAATTCTTTTTTTCTTTCCAAGCAAATGAAATGGAAGAGGAAGGATATGTTCACTGTCCATATTCTCTTCAATTTATGCTAAAGTCCAAAATTACAAAAGAATAAAATATTTTGTTAGTACTTCTAGGAGATGGACACCACACTTCTCTTCCTGTAATTGGTCAAAAATCTTCTGCTTTTCAACATAACTTTGCCTTTTAAGTTTTTGATATGAGGACATACTCCTTTTCTGGCTTGGTTGCTTTTCATAGACATTTATTGTTACTGTTCATATTTTGTTATTATTATCAAGGTATGAGGAGGAGACAGGTTGTCATCCTTCATGCTGTTATCACCTCAGAACTTCTGTCTCTTTTCTTTACTCTATGAAAAGAAAATCTATGTTGTTGCAGGGTTTGTTTCAATATGTCTCAGAGTTGGTGAAAATGGAACCACTTGTGATTATTCCAAAATGGTTACTTAATTACTAATTTGCAGCTACCACACAGATAAATAAACTGAAGAATGAAGTACAGACTAGCTGAGCAGTTCTGGGATAATTTATTGGTTTCTCTGGTCAGGTTATCAGGATAAGATCTACCTTGGGGAAAGACCACATCAAGGAAATTATAGTGGTTTCCAGTGAGTGAGGATGACAGTGATATGGGCTGGGGCCAGATATAGACCTGAGATATCAGAAAGGAGGGCTAAGCTCCAGGAGAGAAAGCACTTTAAGGAACAGAATGAGGATACCTTTTGAGACCTAAATGTTTCACCTATTCATCTTCCTCTGAAAGAACTTCCAGTTGGAGAAAATGTCAATCAAATGAGTTAGGGCACACCTCTAGGAAGACTGATAGGAATGTAAATGCCATCAGGATAGGAGATGTATAATTAATGCTCAGACCTCTAACGTGTTAGTGTCAGCTACAGATGTTTGGCAAGGCTTGTGGTGAACACTTGCTCCCCTTTTGTTCTAATTTTCTAACTTTCTTGTATCTGTCTTGATAGATGAATGTAGTCTCAAATCTTTATTGGCAGAGGTGAGCTGTAAATTATCACATGCATGATAATATTATTATATTTACATTGTTTAAAATGTATTTTTAGAAACCAAGTTCTCTGACTTGGGTTGGTTCTTGTTCAGTCTAGTGTTATTTACGGGTTTAGACAACATCACCACCACTTCCAATAGCTAATCATTCTAAACGTCCATGGACACCATTGGATTACTATTATCAGTTCTTTTAAAGATGAAATTTGGATTCAACTTTGAAAAAGTTGGTAGCAAAATGTCATTTAATCTTGGTAGTGGGGCAATGAGGCAGAACATCTTGCATGTTTGCAAAACAAGCTTCATATTGATGCATTTGGTTTTATTTATTATATTAATTAATTTAACACCAAGTGTGAAGATTATTTATGATGCATTAAAAACGATTGGATTTCAATTGCTTCTCAGTTAGAACAAGGGACTTGAATTTCAGGGTGAAGTTGTAACAGAAAAATCCAGCTTTGAAGCATTCAAATTCAAATTGTAGAACTGGTTCTTTGAAAACAAATGAAATCTTATGATAAGAAATCATTATAAATAAGCTCTCCCTCGGAAAACAAAATTCAAATATTTTACCTAGTCAGCCATTTTTTTTCAATTTCTGCTTAGAAAGCATTTTTGTTTTTAAAGGTATTCATTCATTTATTTTAAGACGTTAATTCATTTATTGTAGACAAAATATACTTTGGTATTATGGTATTTGCCTACAATGTCTAAAGTTTAGGAATGTTGAGAAATATATATCACAAGTTAAGCTATTGGCTTCCAAGATTCTTCTCTTAGATGTCTTCAGGTAATTTCATTTCAAAATTTTAATATTTTAATTGTGTTTTAACTTTAAATTCTACTCCATTGCATTTGTAGACATTTTTTTCTTTCCTTGACACACTGAGGCCTGAACACTTTTCTGTAAAACATCTTTGCTTTTCTTCTTTTCTTTTTCTGTTTGGCTCTTCATGTGCCATGGACAGAAGTGATTTCTGAATGGAAGTTTCTGTGAATGCTTTAAGTTCATTAACCCCATGGAATGTGCATGGCATGTTACCAACAATAAATTTATCAAATAGGCAATTGTGCCAATCTCTAGAAAGGAATAAAACAAAGTATGAATAACATTGAGCACATCATATTTAAAAATTGGCTTACTGGTAAATGTCAGGTTAATAATTTAGAAAAGTCTTTGTAATGTAGATAGTGTATTCTGTTTTGTTTTCTTCCATTCTGGGAACTTTATGTCTTGCGGTAGGAGACTGGTGTGCAGTAGATCAAAAGTTAGTGGGAGCAGTTGAGTAGTATGCATATCTTAACCAATAAAACTACTTCAGGCCATAATTATTACAACTACACAGAATAGGTTTGCACCTATGTTTTCTAGTCCTTAATGCATCTAAAATAGAGTCTGAGACTGCATAGTTTCTATGAATGCAAGTGTAATGTCTGTTTGATAAGTGTCTTCTCACACCCTGAGGACTTTTATAGGCAATTTACATTTCACAATGAGAGAAATCAGCTGGAGAGGGTTTATTGTTTTGTATAAAAGAAAGGAGTGTGAAAATATCCCAGTTCTACAGATGGCTGCTCTTATTAGCCTTGAACATACACATGTGCAACGATTGCTTTATCATAGCTAATATAGTCACTGAAAGGCTATTTTTAGAGGTGAATTCACAGTTTGGTTGGATTCCAATATTAGTAGAACTTCTTTAAGATAGATGGAATACTTATTTGAACTCTTGGCTATAATGTGACTTCATATGGGGAAGGAAAATTTTTTGTGTGTCTATTGCTTTTCAATGGTGGATTGCAATATGTCTATAATGTGATCAGTTTGATTTTTAAATAACTTGAAAGATAATTAGGGACTCTAAAACCATTGTTGCTGTGTGTGAACCTCTCATTTCTGATGCCAATGTACACAGGAAAACATATGTGTAATGTGAACCAAAAAAAAAAAAACTGCAGTAATTCAACAAAACCTCTAAAAACAATCTTTGAAAGAAAATATGCAGATAAAAATGCATTAAAATGACCAATAAAATATTGTCAGAAAACTTCAGGATTCCCATAATTCAGAAACTTGGCTGGAGTCTGATACCATGCTATATTCAAGTCAAATATAAACAGTTAAATTTGACTTATGGTAAATGATTTCTATTGATTGATGGATAGAACCTCAGTCCAATTTAAATTAGTATTTTATTTATGTTGTCATGGAAAAACTCACATATTCCAACAGTTCTCAAATTTTGGATCTCAAGACCTCTTTATACTCTTAAAAATTTAGGAGGATTCCACAAAACTTTTGTTTATGAGGGATACACCTATGAATACTTGCCATAAAAGAAATTAAAATGAAAATTGCTTAACATATTTGCATAAACTAGAATAACAATATAAAACCCATTACAGGGAGATCCAAAATGGTGACTGGGACACAGATGCAGACAGCATGAGCTCTGTGAATCAGGGACCTTGCTGAGACACTGGAGCTACACTTGGCAGAAGTGAAGCACCAGAGAGAGTTGAAACTTTGGCACTCTGAGCCTCTAACCCATGGAAGGCTTCTCCATGCTACAATACACTGAGAGAACAGGTGGGCCACCACCCCCATGCTGCCACCACTGGTCACCAGCTCTAAATGTGCTTGGGAGACCTTCAACAGATCAAACAGGTGAGAGGCAAGCATCAAGTGGTATCTCTCAGCCACCCCTGGGATAAACCAGCACAACCCCCCTGGACAGACTGATTCCCCCTGCAAAAAAAATGAATAAACAGCAGAACTGAAAATTAGCACACAGCAGAGGGGTCAGAGGTTGCTGAAAGTGCACCAGAGAAAGGGGAGGGGCAAGGAGCTGAACTTGCCCAAACCATTAATAAACAAACAGCAGGAGGGCCAACAGTGGGTGGGTGAAAGGCTGCTGCCTGAAGCAGGGCAGGAGCAAAGGCAGCAGACTAAAGGGTCCAGTCCCTGGGCCCCCACAGTCAGACAGCTCTGCAGCATTGAGGAACAAACAGCAAATCATCACAACATGCTGACTGGGAAGCCAGTTGATGGATCACTGACCTTGCCCTTGCTCCAGGGAAAGGGGGGAGGCAAGGACACAAGCCTCCTGTAAACAAGGACAGAGATAAGCCCACTCCAAAACAAGACAACTACTAGACTGCAGAGCTGCCACACCTCACTGGGGGAGAAGCTGACCAATCAGCAGCTGCTGAAAGACAGAAGAAAAAAAAGACTACCCAGAGGCCAACCACCTGGCAAGACTAAGACAGAGCTTCTGCTTAAATACCAGCACCAGGACTGGATACTGGAGGAATAACACCAGAACTTAAACTAAGACTAAAATTCTATTGATCTTGAACCTGGAGTTTTTGTTTGTTTTTTTGTTTGTTTCTTGTCTATTTGCTCATCTCTTCCTGTTGATTTCTTTGGGTTTTTTTATGTTTTTTATGTTTTTTTATGTGGGTTTTTTTTGTTGATTTTTTTTGTTTTATTGCTGTGAATTAGTTAATATAAATTACACCCAAACCAGGGACAGAAAGCACACACACACAATTAGCTAAAAACCCAATACAGCCACAAGATCAGTTACACAATACCAACAGGAATGATAGGAAGAAGAAAAATGGATGGAAACCATTCCCCCCCAAAAATAATTTAATACAATATTCAGAGGGAAATGAAGAAAATGGATACCCAGTTCTGAACTTAAACAAAACAAAGATAAATGATGCCAAGGAACCCAATGATGTCCACAAAAACACCCTTAAAGAAGACATCCTGCAAGTAATCACTGAGAATTTCATGGAGATGATACTAGACATGATTAACCAAAATGTACAAGAGGAACTCAAGAAATTTCAAGACACCAAAAATAGAGAATACAAAAGACACAGGAACAAATAAATGAAATCATAGGAGCCCTAAATAAATACCAAAGTGAAGCAGAGAACACTGTAAATAGGGAGATAAATGAATTAAAGATGAAAATAGACAATATTAAAGAGGAAGTGACCCATGACATGGAAAAACCTCAGAAAAAAGAATGAAACAGAAACACAAAACACAATGAAAGGCCACTCTAGCAGACTAGAACAAGTAGAAGACAGAATCTCAGAACTTGAAGATAAAATGGAAATTCAAGGAACAACTGAAGAGCTATTAATCAAACAACTCAAGACCTGTGAAATGAACATGCAAGAACTCACTAACTCCATCAAAAGACCAAACCTGAGAATCATAGGCATTGAAGAAGGAGAAGAGGTGCAAGCAAAAGGATTTCATAAAATATTCAACAAAATAATAACAGAAAATTATCCAAATCTAGAGAAAACTATGCCCATTCAGGTGCAGGAAGCCTTCAGGACACCAAAGAGACTTGACCAAAATAGAACTACCCCACGACATAGTATCATTAAAAAAACAAACATAGAGAATAGCAAAAAAATGTTGAAGGCCATTAGAGAGAAAAAAAATAACATAAAAAGGTAAACCCATCAAAATCACAGCAGATTTCTTAACAGAAACCTTAAAAGCAAGAAGAGCATGGAGTGAGGTCTTCCAGGCACTGAAAGAAAATAACTTCAACCCTAGGATACTCTACCTAGCAAAACTATCATTCAAAATAGATGGAGCAATAAAAGTCTTCCATGATAAGCAGACACTAAAATAATATATGACTACCAAGCCACCATGACAAAAGATTCTTTGAGGAATTCTGCACACAGAAAATGAAAGCAAACATAGCTATGAAAGGATAGGCAGTACCAAACCACGAGAAAAAAAGGCATGAAAGTAGAGAGTAACATTGATTCAGCTACACACAATCAAACCCTTAAACAACAAAAACAACACCTACTACCTATCAATACTAACACTGAATGTTAGCAGACTTAATTCCCTCATCAAAAGACAAAATTTGGCAAACTGGATTAAGAAGGAAGACCCAACAATCTGTTGCTTACAGGAGTCCATCTCATCAACAGAAACAAGCACTGGCTTAGGGTGAAAGGCTGGAAGAAGATTTATCAAGCCTATGGACCCCCAAAACAGGCAGGAGTAGCAATACTTATCTCGGACAAAGTAGACTTCAAACTTACATTGATCAAATGAGATAAAGAAGGACACTCCATACTAATAAAAGGGGAAATACACCAAAAGGAAATAACAATTATCAACCTATATGCACCCAACATCAATGCACCCAATTTCATCAAACATACTCTGAAGGACCTAAAAACATATATAAACTCCAACACAGTGGTAGTGGGAGACTTTAATACCCCCCTATCACTAATAGATGGGTCATCCAAACAAAAAATCAAAAAGAAATTCTAGACCTAAATCACACCATAGATCAAATGGATATAGCTGATGTCTACAGCATATTTCATCCAACTTCTGCACAATATACATTATTCTCAGCAGCCCGTGGAACCTTCTCCAAAACTGATCATATCTTAAGGCACAACCAAGCATCAGCAAATATAAGAAAATAGAAATAATCCCATGCATTCTATCTGATCACAGTGCATTAAAACTAGAACTCAACAACAAAAACAACAGTAAAAAACATGCAAACAGTTGGAAGCTGAACAACACATTGCTCAATGATCAATGGGTCATTGATGAAATAAAAGAGGAAATTATAAGTTTCCTGGAAATTAATGAAAATGAAAACACAACCTACTGGAACCTATGGGACACAGCAAAGGCAGTCGTAAGAGGAAAGTTTATAACCATGAGTGCATATATTAAAAGGACAGAAAGATCTCAAATCAATGACCTAATGATACATCTCAAACTCCTAGAAAAACAAAAACAAGCAAATCCCGAAACAAACAGAAGAAGAGAAATAATAAAAATAAGGACCCAAATCAAGGAAATAGAAACAAAAAAAACATAAAGAATCAATGAAACAAAAAGCTAATTCTTTGAAAAAATAAATAAGATCGATAGACCACTGGCAAACATGACTAAAAGGAGGAGAGAAAACACCCAAATCAGTAAAATCAGAAATACAAAAGGGGATATAACAACAAACACCATGGAAATCCAGGAAATTATCAGAGACTACTTTGACAACTTATATTCTAATAAATTTGAAAATCTTGAGGAAATGGACAGATTTCTCGATACTTATGACCATCCGAAATTGAACCAAGAGGATATTAATCTCCTGAATAGATCTATAACACAAAATGAATTTGAAGCAGCAATAAAGAGTCTCCCAGAAAAGAAAAGTCCAGGACCTGAAGGATTCTCACCTGAATTCTATCAGACCTTTAAGGAAGAACTAATATCAATCCTCCTTAAACTGTTCCTCAAAATAGAAAGGGAAAGAACACTGCCTAACACATTTTATGAAGCCAGTATTATACTCATCCCAAAACCAGGCAAAGACACCTCCAAAAAGGAGAATTTTAGGCCAATCTCCTTAATAAACATTGATGCAAAAATCCTCAATAAAATAATGGCAAACCGAATCCAACAACATATCAGAAAGATCATTCACCACAACCAAGTTAGCTTCATCCCAAGGATGCAGGGATGGTTCAACATACACAAATCTATAAATGTAATACAGCACATTAATAGAAGCAAAGACAAAAACCACTTGATCATCTTAATAGATGCAGAGAAAGCCTTTGACAAGATCCAACACCACTTCATGATAAAAACTCTAAGAAAACTAGGAATAGAAGGAAAGTACCTCAACATTGTAAAGGCTATATATGACAAATTTACAGCCAACATCATACTGAATGGTGAAAAATTGAAACCATTTCCCCTAAAATCAGGAACAAGACAAGGGTGCCCACTATCTCCACTCCTATTCAACATAGTACTGAATTCCTAGCCAGAGCAATTAGGCAAGAAGAAGGAATAAAAGGAATACAAATAGGTAAAGAAACTGTCAAACAATCCCTGTTTGCAGACAATATGCTACTATAACTTAAAGATCCAAAAAAATTCTACCTTAAAATGCCTAGACACCATGAACAGCTACAGCAAGGTGGCATGATACAAAATCAACTTACAAAAATCATTAGCTTTTCTATACACCAATAACGAACAAACTGAGAAAGAACACATGGAAACAATTCCATTTACATTAGCCTCAAAAAAATCAAATACCTAAGAGTAAACCTAACAAAGGATGTGAATGACCTCTGCAAGGAGAACTACAAACCCCTGAAGAAAGAGATCAAGGAAGACTACAGAAGGTGGAGAGATCTGCCATGCTCTTGGATTGGTAGACTCAACAGAGTAAAAATGGCTATACTACCAAAAGCAATCTACATGTTTAATGTAATTCCCATCAAAATCCCAATGACATTCATCACAGAGACTGAAAAATATATCCTAAAGTTCATTTGGAAACACAAGAGACTGCTAATAGCCAAGGCAATACTCAGTAAAAAGAACAATGCTGGAGGTATCACAATACCCAACTTCAAACTATATCACAAAGCAGTAGCAATAAAAACAGAATGGTACTGGCACAAAAATAGACATGAAGACCAGTGGAACAGAACAGAGAGGACTTGGAGATTAATCCACACACCTATGCCCACCTTATTTTTGACAAAGGCGCCAAAGATATATGATGGAGAAAAGACAGCCTTTTCAACAAATGTTGCTGGGAAAAGTGGTTATCCATGTGCAAAAAACTGAAATTATATCCATATTTATCACACTGTGCTGGTATCAACTCAAAATGGATCAAGGACCTTAATATCAGACCCCAAACTCTGAAGTTAGTAAAGGAAAGACCAGAAAACACTCTGGAAGTAATAGGTATAGGCAAGGACTTCCTCAATAGAACCCCAGCAGCTCAGCAACTAAGAGAAAGGATGGACAAATGGGACTTCTTAAAATTAAAAAGCTACAGAAAACTTAAATCAGGCATCTAGAAGGAAATCCAAATGACCCACAGAAAGTATTAGCATGATCTTAAAATACTATTTTCAGTTACTGGTAACATTCTGACCCATTTGGAATGTTAGTCAACTCTTTGCTAAAGAAACATCAGGGAAAAAAAAGAAACCTTGGTTGTCTCTAAAACCTTTATTCTCATAAAATAAATAGTGATGATCATATTTAAGGAAATCAGCTTCAGACAAATCAAAGGTAACTTAAACTCAGTAACTGCTTTCAAATGTCAAAAAAAATTAAAAAGCTTCTGTATAACAAAAGAAATGGTCTCTAAACTGAAGAGACCACTCACAGAGTAGGAGAAAATATTTGCCAGCTATATATCAAAGGACTGATAACCAGAATATACAGGGAACTTAAAAAACTATACTCTCCCAAAATCAGTGAACCAATAAAGAAATGGGCAACTGAACTAAACAGAATTTTCTCAAAAGATGAAATTCAAATGGCCAAAAAACACATGAAAAAATGCTCACCATCTCTAGCCATAAAGGAAATGCAAAGCAAAACCACACTAAGATTTCAAGTCACCCCTGTTAGAATAGCCATCATCAAAAACACCACCAACAACAGGTGTTGGCAAGGATGTGTGGAAAATGTAACCCTCATACACTGCTGGTGGGAATGCAAGCTAGTGCAACCACTCTGGAAAACAATATGGAGGCTTCTTAAAAATCTAAACATAGATCTGCCATATGATCCAGCAATCCCACTCCTGGGGATATACCCAAAGGAATGCGACACGGGTTACTCCAGAGGCACCTGCACACCCATGTTTATTGCAGTGCTATACACAATAGCCGAGTTATGGAAACAGACAAGATGTCCCACTACTGACTAATGGATTAAGAAAATGTGATATTTATGCACAATGGAATTCTATTCAGCCATGACAAAAAATGAAATCTTTTCATTTGCAAGTAAATGGATGGAACTGGAGAAAACATAATTCTGAGCGAGGTTAGCCAGGCTCAGAAGACTAAAAATCGTATGTTCTCCCTCATATGTGGAGTTTAGATCTAAGGCAAATGCAGCGATGTTGTAGCAGTTGGGTCACATGCTAAGGGGAAGTATGGGGATAGGTAGGACACCCAAAACATGAAAGTGTTTGATGTCCCCACTGCAGAGGAACTAATACAGTAACCTTAAAGCAACAGAGGTCAATATGGGAAGGGGTTCAGGAACTAGTGAAAAGGTCAGGTAGAGATGAATCAGTTCGGGTTGTAACACATTTGTACATGGAAGCAATGCTAGGAATCTCCCTGTATAGTTATCCCTATCTCAACTAGCAAAGACGCTTTTGTCTTTCTTATTATTGCTATGTCTTCTCTTCAACAAAATTGGAGATGAGGGCAGAACAGATTCTGCCCTTGGGGAGGTTGGGGGGAGACAGGGGGGATGGAATGGCTCAAATAATGTATGCACATGTGAATAAATGAACAAAAAAATCAAAAAAAACCCATTACATGTTAGCAGACATAACATTTTTAAGTTTTTTTTTTTTTTTGTGATAAAAATTTTTTTCTTTTCTTTTTTTTTTTCTTTTATTATTCATATGTGCATACAAGGCTTGGTTCATTTCTCCCCCCTGCCCCCACCCCCTCCCTTACCACCCACTCCACCCCCTCCCGCTTCCCCCCTCAATACCCCGCAGAAACTATTTTGCCCTTATCTCTAATTTTGTTGTAGAGAGAGTATAAGCAATAATAGGAAGGAACAAGGGGTTTTGCTGGTTGAGATAAGGATAGCTATACAGGGCATTGACTCACATTGATTTCCTGTGCGTGGGTGTTACCTTCTAGGTTAATTCTTTTTGATCTAACCTTTTCTCTACTTCCTGGTCCCCTTTTCCTATTGGCCTCAGTTGCTTTAAGGTATCTGCTTTAGTTTCTCTGCATTAAGGGCAACAAATGCTAGCTAGTTTTTTAGGTGTCTTACCTATCCTCACCCCTCCCTTGTGTGCTCTCGCTTTTATCCTGTGCTCATAGTCCAATCCCCTTGTTGTGTTTGCCCTTGATCTAATGTCCACATATGAGGGAGAACATACGATTTTTGGTCTTTTGAGCCAGGCTAACCTCACTCAGAATGATGTTCTCCAATTCCATCCATTTACCAGCGAATGATAACATTTCGTTCTTCTTCATGGCTGCATAAAATTCCATTGTGTATAGATACCACATTTTCTTAATCCATTCGTCAGTGCTGGGGCATCTTGGCTGTTTCCATAACTTGGCTATTGTGAATAGTGCCGCAATAAACATGGGTGTGCAAGTGCCTCTGGAGTAACAGTCTTTTGGGTATATCCCCAAGAGTGGTATTGCTGGATCAAATGGTAGATCGATGTCCAGCTTTTTAAGTAGCCTCCAAATTTTTTTCCAGAGTGGTTGTACTAGTCTACATTCCCACCAAAGTGTAAGAGGGTTCATTTTTAAGTTTTTAAAAAAAATGAAAGAACTGGCGTTGATGTTAATTTTTGAAAATTTTCTTAATGAAAGGTTTAATGGATCAATCTGTTAAGATATTTTCTTTGGTCGAAGTATGTGAGGAATATTTATCTTTGCATAGACATTTGCTTGGAAAAGGAAGAAGTATTTTAATGCCCCTTAAAGTACTTGTGTATATTCTTCTTTGATAACACACCAAAACTTGACAAGTGATATTTTTTAAAAGATAGCTAAGAGGAATCTTGCATTATATTAATTAAAATTAGTAAGCCCTGTTTCATTAAAAATATCTGATATGTCTAGCCCTTTGAATGGATATTCTACCCATGCATAATTTTTATAGAATCATGCACTGGTCATTTGTAAAATATTAGCTAAGTTATGAAGATATTATAAATGTCATACTTCACAATACAATATAAAGTCCATTTTTATTAGCATTACCATTGATATTAGAACTGTCTTTAAGTTTGGGGATGCCATTATACTTTTAGAGACAGACACAAATTTTCCAAGTCTTATGTTTGTTTGACAATTCAAGCTTTCTCTGGCAACAAAAGCTATAAATGGCTTTTCTTGCAGTAATAAGATCACAAGTTATTTTTTAACAATAATGGTCCCAATACCTAAAATGAAATATCTATATTTTGTCTGTTAGTAGTTTTTTGAATTGAAAGTAATAGTTTATGAAAAAAGTGGCTAGTTACAATCAACTCAATACCAGGGATTTTCCTGGAGACATCCATTTGATATAGATAAGAAGTACTTTCTGCATACAACCCATTTTGTCCAATGGAAAATTAAAAACAAAGCCACCTGCACTAAAGGGTTAAGATTTAATAAAACTAATCAATTTTTTACATGACCTTCTTAAGTGAAATAGACATTTCTTTTTTATTGGTCACTGTGTAATGGTGGATAGAGTAGAAACCAGCTTATGCTGTTGCCTTTTTTTTAAGCAATGGCATAAGCAGTTCTATGCTTATTTCTTTTTATTACTATTGCAAATGTTAACATAGTGAAAATGACAAATTATGACTTAAAATTATTATGAAAATAGCTGTGAGCTCATGGATCCCCTAAAATCAACAGGAATTTGCAGACCAAACCTTGGAAGTCATTGACATCTCATATAATAAAATATTAGTGTTCAAGTAGTCTCTTCTAGAGATCAGAAAATCTCTCTTCAATGTTGTTCTAATTTTTCTTGCCTATGTAGTTTGGACCTGTGACTTTGACACACATTTTTTAATGAGTAATTTACTAGAACAAGGAAAAGTGATAGTGATGGCTAAACTTGACTGTCAACTTGATTGGATCAAGAAGGTCTAGGAGATTAGTATAGCACACTTCTTGGTGTGCCTGTGAGGGTGTTTACAGAGCAAATTAACTGAGGGATGAAGACCTGCCCCGAATGTGGTTGATTCCATCCATACGCTGGGAAAAGGGAGGGTATGAAAAGACAAATAGGAGAAAGTTCTCTCATTAGCACAAGTACTCTCTTTCCCGGTTTCTTGGCTGCCGTGATGTGAGCTGTTCTACTCTGCCACAGTTTCCCCACCATGATATACTGAAACCTCTGAAACCATGAGCCAAATAAATATTTCCTCTGTAAAGTTGCTTTGTCAGGTACTTTGTCACTATGAGAAGAAAAGTAACTAATACACTATATAAAGGCAATTTTAAAAAGTATTCAAAAAGACCAAAATAGCTTGTTTTATATAAGACCAGTAAGATTAAAAAAAGAAAAATTACCCAAGGCAATTTAACTGATAAAATAATGTAGTGAATTCATTTAATGTAGGAACATATTTGAGAGCCAAATGAGCCAAATGGTAATACCTCAGTATGATGAAAATTTTAACAGAGCCAAAG
Source organism: Castor canadensis (assembly GCF_047511655.1). Taxonomy (NCBI): domain Eukaryota; kingdom Metazoa; phylum Chordata; class Mammalia; order Rodentia; family Castoridae; genus Castor; species Castor canadensis. Next base: position 32,903,855 of record NC_133404.1, on the reverse strand, counting down.
AGGTTGAGGAAGGGCCCCCAGGGATAAGGAGCTCAAATCTTTAAAGAGTTTATAACTCTGTTTCTGCTATTACTTCTAAGGAGGGGTGATGGTGAGAAAAAAAACTGAACACTGCTGCCAATTGCAGCTACTGTGTTGATAGGAAACAGTCAAAAGAGGATAAGAAGAAGAAAGAGAAAGATCTTTTACTTTGTGTCCCCATTTCCATTCTTCTTCTAGAGCTTTCTGTTGTCAGAACAAATTAACCAAGTGGCCATCTCAAATTCCAGTTAATAAAATTGTATCACTTCACAGGAGCATACAACTTTTGGGAATGAAGTTCAAAAGGAAACAAACTTTCTGTGAGTGATTTTTATTTTTAGAAGTAAGGGAGAAATGAGTACCATTGCCACCTCTTGATTTTGCATTTTCCACATTCAAGCTATGGCATCTTAATTGGTTACCACTCACAAAAGACACTGCATGCTATAAATGAGACCCCCCTCTAAATTCTTCACATCTTTCAAGTATTGTCTCTCAATTGACAATATAAACTTGAGATTTCAATAGATTTCTCTGCCATTTCATTAGGCCAGCTGCTTCTGAGTGATGGAGTATGGTACATGAGACAATTGTTAAGTCTATGTTCATGAGCCCATGATAGCTATTCTTGTTGTTCACAAATGTGTCTCTTAGTGAGAAGCAATGTTACATGGGATGCCATGATAGTTAATAATGCATTCCTGTCAAAAAGAACTAGCTCCCATCCATTGAAAAGATTCTGAAATGCCTTGGGAGTATTTTCTTAATCAGTACACAACCATGAACCTTAATAATTTTCATTTGTGAAGGTGATGTTAGACATCTGAGATGGGGAATAGCCACAATAATTATTCAATTCACAGTTGACACTGCTTCCTTCTTATCTTCTCTGAAATTATGCATTGATGACATTTTCTGCTCTTTCTCTAAAAGAAGGATAAGGGACCGAATCTGAAATTCGGGTTGTGGTTGGTCAGGGCAGTGGCTAAATTGTGCTTGGTTAATCAATTGCAGTGATGCAAAAACATTCACTGGCCACCCAACATGCACTCTGAGTCACTCTACAATCTGGTTAGAGAGGAAATTAAGAGTTTATTTAATCTGAAAGTCCAGGAATTAGGCAAGCTGGTATAACTACATGCCATAAAAACTCGTTCTCAGGTGAAATAACTGAATTTCTAATGACTTTGAACTGCATCTAAGTCCAAAGTGTAGAACTCAGACAGGAGGAAATGCCTGATGTCTATAGCACAAGGTCTCTTTGAGTATGATTTGGATCTAAATAACTTGTAGGATTGCCCAGTGCTACAACTCTAAGTGAAAGAAAACATTTCATTGCTCTTATATTTCCTCTTGTGAATAATGGTGTGACAATATAAAAGATTTAGATAAGAATAAATGTGAAATGTTGAATCTATGAAAGCTTCCAAAGTTTTGAAAGGACCAGGGTTATTTTTTCATAGATACTGAAGTAAAATGAGTGAGGAACCCTAAATTTACTTCTGAGTTACCATAAGACTTAATAGAAAGCTACCAAAGGAAGTAAAGAAGTAAGTTGTGTAACTCTTTTTTCATCCAAGTAATATGCATCCACTCAAAACTATCCACATAAACAGAAAAAAGAAAGGAATGGATGGAGCAGGTAGGAACTTTATAACCAAGTTCTATACTACATTTTTTAAACTTCATATTTCATTTTATTAGAGCATTATGTTTGGTTTAGAAAACTAAAATGTGTATATTAAATTTTTATCTAAGATAGAATCCTACCACACAGAGGTAAAGAGAATTACCATATCTGTGCATTTCTTTTCACATACAAATGTTCATTTTGCAACTGTGCTACATAGAGTTTCATTCAGCTTCATTGCCTATTTCTGCCTCCTTCCTTGGAGCTGTAGGCTCAGCCAGGAATGGTCTCCTCAACAGGGTAATGGCAGACTTAAGAATAGAAGTTCAACTGTCCAGAAACTCTCCAAGTGTCCTTTGCTTCATTCAGCTCTTACACATTGGCCCAACCCAAGGCCATGTCAAAATTCAAGTGGTATGGAAGTGCCCTTCCCACAATGAGGCAAGCCACATGGCCAAGCCCAGCCTCAAAGGAGAGGAGAGCCATATTTCTTTGATGAAGATGAGGTCGCGGAAGGGTATAGATTTAATTTTTATAACTATCATATTATTGGTGTACTGGGGGTATACTGTGCCAATTACAAAAGTTCTTACAATGTATCATAGTTGAATTCAACCCCTCTATCATTCTCCTTTATCTTCCCTCCCCCATTCCTGGAATAGTTTCAACAGGTCTCATTTTTCTATTTTCATACATGAATACATAATATTTCTACCACATTCACCCTTCTACACCCTTTCCTTACATCCCTCCCCACTTATACCAACTCCTCACCCCAAAAAGGAATTGTTTTACCTTCCTGTTCTCTGGTTTTTGAAAACAAACATTTTTGTTTGTTTAAGATAGCTATATAGGGAGTTTCCTTGTGGCATTTCCATGTATATATGTATTGTAACTCAAATTGCTTTAGTCCCTCTATTTTTCTCCTTTCTACCTTAGTCCTATTCTTACAGTAATTTCAGCAGGTATAAAAATTCTGTGTTCATTCTTTTATAGAAAGTACATCAACCATATTCACCTTCTTAACTTCTTTATTTTACCCTTCCACTCCTGATAGTGACCTTCCCTTAGCATAACCTGCTTTTCATAATATTGCTTGTATTTGTATTGTGTCTGTCTCCCACATATGAGAGAAAACATGTGGCCTTTGTCTTTCTGAGCCTGACTTACTTCACTTAACATGATGGGTATTACTACATTGCCTAGGCTGGCCTTGAACTCATGCTCTACTGTCTCAGCTTCCCAAGTGCTAAGGTTATAGGCATGCATCACTACACCTGAGTGTTGTAGATATTTTTAAATAGTAACCCAATCTACCACATAGTACAGACTGTTTTGTGAAGAGACGCCTAATCCTCTTCCTCACCTTTTCTACTTTGATGTTCCTGTTGTCTGTACACATATTTTGGATAAGCACTAATATCTTTCTACGAAAATGTCCAATATTTTTCTACTACTGAAGAAGAAGGAGAAGGAGGAAGGAGGTAGGGAAGGAGGGGGAGGGAGGGAGGGAAAGAAGGAAGGAAGGAGAGAGGGAAGGAGGGAGAGAAGGAAGCAAGGAAGGAAGGAAGGAGCAAAGCAAAAGAAAAGAATTACAGTTACCACCAATAACTCTATTCTGGTGAGTAAACATTTATTCAGGTACTTCACGACATTACTATGATGACAGCATGAGGGTACTTATATTAAGAGGTGAATAGTATTATACTTACATTAATATATCTCTTTGATTTCTAGTAGCAAGAGATTTTACTTCTACCTGTGACAAAATTGTGCTTTACTGAGAGCTCATCTAAATCTATTCAGAGGTCAGGAATTTACACTAACACATTTTGATACATGCAGTGTGTGCTTCATCACCCTGGGTGCTTGGGGGCTTCCTGGCCTTACTAGTGATCCAGAACAAAGAAATTTACCAACATCCCCAAGCTCACACATCGATTCAGTGAACTTCAAAAGCTATCTGAGTCAACTTTCTTGTGAGTGGAGTAGGAGTTCCAGGGCAGTGTGCTGCCTCATCTAAAACCCGTGAGTCATATCTTAAGATTTGCAAAGCCTGGTTGTACACATTATCAATATTTTTGACACCCCCATACTTTGGGTGAGTCCTAATATCTTTGCCTCCCAAAGATGAAATTTTGTCCACTTTTGCAGAAGAAGAAGAATGAGGAGAACCAGGTTAAACATGGTCTTTGCCTGCTTAACACTATGTATTTACATGAACATGCATTCATGTGTAAAATTCTATGGGATTAAAATGTAGTTTGTACTTCCAACAACATTACATTGAATAATCCAGAGGTGTATTAAGTGCCAGAAAGTTTTCTGTCTTAATTTTTGTTTGTTTGTTTGTAATGCTTCTTTGTGTAGAAATTCACTGATGTACCAGTGGCCCATGTGGCTCTATTATCCCTTAACTTGATGAAATGTTGTCACTTGCTTTTGTGCCCCTAGTCAGCAAACCAGCAAGTCTGTCATCATTTATAATAGGAGTTCTAATTAGTCAAAAGTTTTTTTTTAATTAAAGACAGACTGTAAAGATATTCCTTTGAGAAACATCTTTGGATTGTCTCATCTTTTTCTGGATTTTTGACATTTTCACTACTTTCCCAAGTAGTTAAAAGGAAAAAAAATTAATATTTGGATAAAGTTTTAGAAAGTGATTAAAGCAGGAATTGGACAAAAAATGGGTCTTCTGCACATAGCCCTCCTTTTCATTGTTCAATTTTTCCATAAAGTGGAATAATTAAAAATAAGGAAATAGGCATGCTAGTAGATGTGAAGGTTGCCCCCCCTCAAATACCTGCCATACCACTTGCCTTTACCGAATGCAAAATTTTCTGAAGTGTATGATTCATTCTCTAAGTTGGGGACATTAACCTTTCTCCTTCAGCCATGTCTTCCTCATTCTTTTGATAGATTCTCTGCAACCCTCAGCTTGGAGTTAACCCTATGTGATTTGTTTAGACATGCAATATCGATCATGAAAGTTTCCCACAGGTGAGGAAGTCATGCTTATAACTGGTCCTGGACCCTTTCTTGACCCAGTGTCATTAGTGCATGGTGCAGACTGTGGACCCTTCCTGATTCTCCTGTGGTGGGTAGAATGACTCAGATGTCTTTTAAAAATGCATCAATAAGGCCTGCTTTGTTAAGAAACAACAAGAATCCCAAAAATGACTATGATTCTTTCTTTTAACCTGAGTACTTAAAAGATAAAATCAATCAACTCTTCTTGAAACATACCAGGCCCCCTCTGGCAACAAAGGTTTTTATACTTTTTAGACTCCGTACCTGAGGACACTTAAACTGTGAACTAACCAGAGCATTACCTCATCCTTGTACCTTTAAATCCTTATACTTAACTCACTTGTTGGGTTTTCTGTCATCTCTCTCTTTAGGATTAAAAGTTTTCCTCACCCTCCTTTTCGTTTTATTTTTTGCTGGATGTCCAGGTAACTAGAACAGCATTGACACAACACAAGGCTTCTTCATAAGGTGTATGGTAGAAAAGTGCATCAATATTTTCTTTAGCCAATACCTTGTTCAGCTCTACCTACTCCCTGGTCTTGTCACCCTTGTATCTGTGGAAGAGAGAAAAACTTTTAGATATTCCCAGTTTATCCCAGATCTAGCCAGCAGATGTTGGTAACTTTATAGAACTGCTTCCAATGAAAATCAATGATGCCTTGCATTCATGTCTGCTTTAGACAGACACAGTGGAACCTGAGGAGAAAGAGCACATCCACACATGTGAGCATCAGTCTCTCCTTTCAAGGAGTGCAGAAACCAACAGATGGGCACTGGGAGTGCACCAAAGTCTAGATGTGGTTATTATTTTTCCCAAGCTCTCATTAAGTGTAATTGGTGGAAGTAAAATATACAGATTTAAGAGCTATTAAGCACATTCAGCCTGGAGTTTTAATCATAAACCATCAAAATATTGATTTGCTTTGATGTCACAGAGAAAGTAATGTTAATAGAGTCCTTTAATACTTTTATGCATATTTTGCCTTTTATTTGCGAAATTTGTTTCTTAAGAATAATGTTTTCTTACCACATTTCCAACTTTCCAGTGTTTTTAAACTGTGCACTTTAGCCCATTAGGATTTTATTCTATGTCCTCCTAGGCTTTATGTCAGAGAATTAGAGATAATAATTAAAAACAGCATCTTTTTTGGTATTTCACTAACTCAAATTATATTATTATAGGCAAAATATATCATTATGGGAGATAATAATTTTGGGAATATATATTTTATAAATGTGTTATATTTTTTAGTCATAAGCATGAATTCACTATTCTCTATTAAACATTGTGATTATTCCTATATTAAATCCCATATACGTAAGCACTAACATTTCCTTTTGAATGATTTTTTTCCCGTTTTCATTGCAGTTCTAGAGTTGTAATAGAGCTCAGGAAAATAAAGACATACTTGCATTTCTTTCAGGCAGTTTTAGTTTAAAGCGTTCATGGTTTTCTAAACTACTTTTTCCTATCTCAGCTAGTTTCCTGTCTTGACCAAATAGAGTACGTTTTGTGGCCAGTCATGAAAATTACATGACCTTTTCCTTTGGAAAATTGTCTGAGAAAATACATACACCTATATTTTGAGCAAGTTATTAAAGCTGACAGTAAAAACAAAATATTATTTCTAAACAAATACCTTAGCCCATTGCCATAAGTATGCTACTCTAAGATACACCTATTTGTAAGACTTTCCGTTTTCTATGTCTCAAAATTACTCTAAAATTACAGTCTATGCAACTGATTATCAGATAGAAATGTTGAAACAGAGATAAAATATCTTTTCTATTCCTCCAAACCTGATGAACCAAGAGTTTTTCCTCTACTCTTAAATCTGTCATTTCTCTCAGATTAAATAGCTAATTTGAGCCACCTATGAAAAAAACAATGTGATTTACTTTCGCAAGAAATGTGATTCCTGTTCTGACAACCCCAGTCTAAAAGCAGAAACCTCATGGGGCACTTCTTCAGGCAAATAATTTCTGAATTGCTCTTGATTTTCAGAACTGGATCTCACCTTAGAGCATTGAGGGTCTTCAGTGAAAATTTAAGGGTTGTACAATTTGATGTTGTACAATTTTAGTGGCTATTAAATCTCAATTAAACGTACGATATTCTTTGTCTACCAGAAGTTTTCTGTCACTGTTATGAGAGCTGCTAATGGTTGACTTCTGAGCTCTATCCACAGTATACCATAGAGGGAAACGCTGAAGGACCAATCCACTCAGGAACTGAGAAAGTTAAAGCAGAAGCTCTCCAAACTGAATAAAAGGACTTGATTTCTTTTAAGAATACCCTTTCCAGAGATACGTCCAAACACATTAGAGGGATGATAAAGGTAATTTTGTCAAATAACAATATTTTTAAAAAATTAATGATTTAAACATATATACCAAATTTATTAAAATTGAGTTATCAAACTTTTTTGATAATCACATTTAGTTTAAATTAATGTAATATTTAAGTTATTTAAGATTTCCTCTTTGTTTGGATATACTTTGATGGATTATTGGAGTGTGTTTTTTAAATGACTAATAAAGTGCTACAGTATTGTTTCCTACTCTGTATAATGGTTTAATAGTAGTTAAATCAAAATATCAGCAGTATAGTATTGCATGATCCATTGCATACATGAATGCATCTATACATGTGCACACAATTACTACAATATATTTGAAGAGTGGGAAATTAAAATATTTCTGGCAAAGAATATTTTCATTGAGGCAAATTGCATGACAGTTTTGTGCTGTTACTCTGACTAGATGAGATTGTGGACTCCCAATTTAGCCCTGTTGTTATGAACTTTTATTTTATCATCGTTAAATCAAAATTACTTATTCTCAGATTTCATGATGCATGAAAATGCATAGTATGCCTTTTCAAATTTCTAATAAACCTCAAAATAACACTAAATGGGCATTAAGCACCTTCTTTTCACATTATTTAAGAAAATAACACAAAACAGAAGTTTCATGTTCACAGATGTTCATTTCAATATTAGAAATCATCTAAATATTCAACAATGGAGGAATGTTTAATAAATTATGCTAGATGTAAGCTTATACAATTATTAAAAATGATGTTTGCAGAAACCTTTCATCAACATAAGGCAATGCTGTTTCATTAAAAAAGTAAAGGAGCAAAATATATGTTGAGAATTATCTCAGTTATGACAAAACATGAACAGCCAACAAGCTCTCAGGCAATTGTTAATTATGGTCATCTCTAGACAGTTTCTGATACTTTTAAGCCTTTTTGTGTTATTTGAATATTCTCCACAATTATACCTCACTTTATTGCTAAGTAAAGTCTATAAAAATAGAACTTTATTGTCATTTCTATAAAGAGATACCTAGTTTCCAAATATTTTGTACAATAGTACAAACAGTTCCTGAGCACAGGAGCCTAGAGACGGTGATGAGGGAGGGACTGGTATGCTGCCATACAGTTAACTTTAGTCCCAGTGACAACTTCAGCCTATTCCATGATACTTTCTAGCTGGCACTCTATCAGCATATTGATTTTAAAGTTTTATTGACAATGCTAAGACATTGCAAGGCACGCTTTAAGCTCTTTCTGTGAGACATCAGTCCCTCTGCTCTTCCCTCCTTGGCTTTGATTGAGCTATTGAATATTTCTTATGCGAGGCCAAGACCCTCCAGTGAGATTTCTATCCTCGGAAGAATTCAAATATCCAGCAATCTGCACTTTCCTAAACTTTTGCAGAGCCTCAGACTTTTATGAAGATGTAAATTCTGCAGGCATTAACATTTCTGAAGTTGAGTCTTACTCTTTATCCTATACCTGGGCTTATGTTCTTCCCATCAGACATCTGTCTACCCCTCTCTGTTTTTAGTAAGAAGAATTTCTTTGGGGCTCCAGCCATGTGTCAGAGCCTGGGTTAGAAATTGTGGTTGCAGAAATAATGAAACCATTCTTCAACAATCTCACACGAGGAATATGGACTCACCATGATATTGGTAAAATGGAAAAAAATGTGAGAAAAAGAAAAGAAGGAGACTAAAGAAGTTGGACCAGGATCAATATGGGGGTGGGAAAATTTATAATCAGCCCTGAAAACTAAGATTTAGATGATTCAGAAGAAACCACGCACAAAGAATATAGGTAAAAGAGCACAGTACATACAGAAAGAGAATTACCCCATTGGAAAATCCAATGAATTTGATGCCTGTGAGGGAGAAGATCTTAAGGTGAGAAAGTAGGTTAGTCCTCAAAGTTGAAGCACTTTCAATGTCTGTTCAGTCAAAGACAAGGGTGTGGTGATTCTGAAAGCTCAATTCAATGGGCAATAGAAAAGTGAATAGGTGTTCAACATCGCTTTATCATTAGGAAAATGTAAATGAAAAGTACAATGAGATACTGCTGGTACTGCTTAACATCTGTTAGATAGCTACTCTAAAGAAAATTTAATAATCTGTGCATGGTAGCACAGGCCTGTGATCCCAGCTACACAGGAAACATAGGTAGGGTCTATATTTTATATATATAAATGAATGGAGTTTTACTCAGCCATAAGGAAAAGTGAAGCCATATGTTTTGAAGGTAAATGGAAGCAATTGGAGGACATCATGTTAAGTGAGCTAAGCCAGGCTCAGAAGGACAAAGACCTCATGGTTTTTCTCATATGTGAGAGAGAGATACAATACCTATATAAGCAATATGAAAAACAGGCTATGCTAAGGGAAGGTCACTAATGGGAGAGGGAGGGTAAAAGAAGGAAGTTAAGAATGTGAATATGGTCAATGTACTCTCTATAAAAGAATGAAAATAGAATTTTTAAACCTGTTGAAATCACCATAAGAAGGTGACTAAGGCTGAAAGGAGAACAATAGAGGGAATGAACCAATTCGGGTTATAATACATATATACATGGAAATGTCACAATGAAACTCCTTGTATAGCTATCTTAAATAAACAAAATGCCTTTTTTTTTCAAAAATAGAGAACAGGAAGATAAAACAAGTCCTGTCTGGGGGGTCGGTACCAGTGGGAAGGGGAGGATATAAGGAAAGGGTGTAGGAGGGTGAATGCAGTGAAATATTGTATCCCCATGTGTGCAAATGGAAAAATGGGACCTGTTGAAACTATTTCAGGATTGGGGGCAGGGGATAAAGGAAAATAATGGAGGAGGTGAATTCAGCTATGAAGTATTGTAAGAACTTTGGTAAATGTCACAATATACCCCCAATACAGTAATAATGTGATAATAAAAGAAAGATTAGATTTTATGCTAAGTATGATGGGAGGTACTTGAAGGTGGAGGGAGGAGAGAAACTTTCCATCTTAAGCTAGAGGTCTCAGAGTTCTTTTCTTTTTGATCCCCCTGTACCAGTCAGTTTCTGTTGATTTGACCCAGTAAATATCTCTCACATATATGCATTTCCAGCATCCAATATCTCTTGATGTTGAATATTATCACAGCCTAATTGTAATAACCTTCTAATTCATTATTCATTCTCTAGAAAAAATTTATTATATTTAAAACCTCTCACTGATTCTCTACTGCTGTTTGAGGTCTGCATCTTTTTCAGGGCCTAAAATTCTGCCTTTCTTGGCCCTGTCCTTTCAGTTTCTTCTGTCTCTTTTGTCTTTCTGTGTTTCAACCACATTGACCTTATTTCTGTTTTTCAAAGAAGAAAGTGTCTTGGTTGTTCCAAGTCCCTTTTCCTTTTACTTCTTCCTACAGTGTAGCTCAATGCATCTTTCAAATCTCTGCTCAAATATTTCATTATCAGGAAAATGTCCTGAACCCTCCAAACAGACCCAAACCCCCACCCTATTATACTCAAAACAATCTGCACTGCATTCTATGGGAAGCACCAGAACTGTAGTCAACTGGATAATCATGTTTTTATTTTTTTAATACATGTCTTCCCCTGCTACACTCTGAGCTCCCTGAGTAAACGGACCAAGTTCATTCTCAGCAGTATATTTGGACTGATTGCCACAAAGGAGGTATATGCCAGACCCTTGATAACTACTCAGAGCCTACTCATCAAATGGATGAATCACTTAGTGAACATCCTGTTGGATTCTGGATTGAGCTCATGGCGGCAAACTATTTCATGTTCTCCTTCATTTGATCAAAGCCACAGTTCATCAAAGGAAAAGGCCTCTCTTGCATTCCTCACACTTAGCACTGTGATGGTAGATATAAAAGGTGAATTTAACAGTCCCCTGGAGGAGTCAAATCATCTAATTAGATCCATCCTGATTGGCTATAGACTCTGGTGAGTATTCAAAGCACCATGAATGAATGAGACCTACTGAATTTTTCCTTTTAGAACTTACTTTGTCCCTCAATTTCAAAACCTTCCCTCCCTTCACTCATTCCTATCTGACCACTGATTCTCCAACTACTGCTTGGAGCTACATCCTCAATATGGGCCTCCTCCAAAGGTTTCTCCTCTTTTTTTTTTTTTTCTGGAAAATCACACTTTCTTTTTTTTTTATTCATATTTGTATACAATGTTTGGTTCATTTCTCCCTCCTTCCCCCACCCCATCCCTTATCCCCTCCCCGTCCCCTCCCTCTCCCCCCTACACCCTTGCTACCCGGCAGAAACTATTTTGCCCTTATCTCTAATTTTGTTGTAGAGAGAGTATAAGCAATAATAGGAAGAAAACAAGAGTTTTTGCTAGTTGAGATAGGGACAGCTATACAGGGAGTTGACTCGCATTGTTTTCCTGTGCATGTGTGTTACTCACACGTTTCTTCTTGTCTTCCCTGAGGCTTTGATCACTAATTCTAAATAGGCAGGTTTGTATGGTGAGTCCTGAGGCCAGGAATGTTTCTGCTGCAAGTCCTGTATGATGGAAAGTTCAGTGAAAGAAATCAGACAAAATGAGTACATGCTCATATTGTAGGCACTTTTATAATGCCACAGTGTACCCCCAGTACAACCATAATGCGCTAACAAATAAATACAACTTTGAGAAAGGCATACATGGTGTATGTTTACATTCACATAAAGTTCTAGAAAATGCAAATAAATCTATAGCAATGGAAAGTAAATCAGTGTTTGCCTATGAAGGACATGAACAGGGGTAGGAACAAAGGAGCACAGACAAGTTTTATTGGTGACAGCTATGGTCATTGTGTCAATATGACACAATATGTTTTCATGGGAGTAAATAGGTGTCAACTCTAACTCAATCGTACTTTCAGTATATTTGGTTTATTGCAGGTCAATTCTATCCAAACAAAATTGTAAACAACAAAGACCAAAAAAAAAGTTCAGTGAATCTAGCAGCATTTTCTCACACTTTATTCAAAACACAAAACAGATCACAGTAACAACATGGAAGTTATCTTCTTTCTCTCTCTCTCTCTCTTTCTCTCTCACTTATGTTCCATTTTCACACATCTGTATGTCTTTGTCTTTCTGGTGCCTCCTATTTTAATTTATAAATTAAAAGTGCTTGGCCTAAAGCTGCCTCCTACACATTTCAAGTTTGTCCTAAATGCTCCTCTGTATATGATAAACTGCATACCTAACTTGATTGTTAAGCAGATTGTAACTTATTCTATAATAAGTAGGCAAGTCTCAGCCAATCAAAAACAGTCATTGCTTATTTGAATAAAACAAACATAAGCCATAACCAATTAGGCTGCCTCTGAACCTCACTTCTATTTTTATATGGTACATTCTTTTCTTGGGGTATAAATAAAATTTGCACATATAGTAGACAGGGACATTCCAAACTTCTGCAAAATTCTAGAATCACAAATAAACCCAATTAAGATCTGCAACACAAAATTTATTGTAATTTTTTTTTCTAATAGACCTAAAGAAAAGTCTTTTTTATGTGTTTCAGAGGATTGTAAGGTTCTCAAAACAGATTTGCCTACTTACTTTATCTCCTTTCCCCAAATGATGTTTAAAAACTCCTAATTTTAAGTTTCCTGAAGTACGGTTCTAATTCTCAGAAGACTACTTTTGGAAATAGTCATGAAACTTATGGCCAATATTATCAAATACTAAGTATTTGTCACCATTCTAAGGTCTTTATATAATTTTGGTTACTCATACAACAATCCCATTAAATAGTCACTGTTATTATCTACATTTAAAGATGAGAAAACATATGCACATTTAGTTTAAATACTTCTTCAGTGTCACACAATCTCTAAGGTTTCAGCTTAGGGATTTTAGCATCTTACTTAAGCTGTTAGCAGCCTACCTCTGTTCTGGTGTCTTCCAATTTGTCATTCAAAATCCTTCAGTAGCTCCCTATTCCCCACCAAATTACAATGGGTGCTTTAAGATCCTTGATTCCATCCATTCTCCCACCACCTCATGTCCTGCATGAATATGGCACTCTGGACAAATTGGACTCCATGGCCCCTAAAAATGTCCGTCTGCCTCTGATCAATGATTTTCCAAATCTTCTATGAGCCCCACTGTCTGGTATCTGACATCCTATCTGAATTCTATTCATCTTTCAAAGCCAGATCAACTGCAATGATGTGTTTGAAGCTTCCCTGATTCTCCCTACTGTCCTTTACCTCACTCAAGCCCTCATAACAGGTATTATCTTTCTAAGTTATTAAAACAAATGCTTTCTCCACCTTGTGTGATCTCCCTCAATATAATAAGATCCTTGAATTAGACAATGTGATTCTTGTTTTTGCAATCCCTGTGACTCCCAACATAGTGCTTCACACAGAGAACTATGTGTGAAATTGAAAGAATTCCCTGAATTACATTTAAGACATTGATGCAACATGCTCTCCCATTAATGCATAGGGTCACTATTCTGTCCCACCTCCTTCTCCCCATCCCCAGATCCAAAAATAATCATTTTATTTGGCCTCTAGGGAACAAGATTTGAACAAGTCTATTTTACTGCTTCAACTTTTAGGAGTCAACTAGCTTATTACACTGGTGGGCGGGTGATTAATTGTGTCAAAAATGGTACCTGATATTGAGACTTAAATATATTGAATGAAATATACCCCTTTCTAATGAACATGAAACTTCCTTAAGGGTAAAGTTAACCTCTTCCTTCACCATCAAAATTTTGACCTTATGCACTAAAGCAATCACAGCTTAAAGGGGAGAATGAAATGTGAATGATCAGAGCTTAAAACTTGCACTGTCTTGCTTTAATACATGAAGGCTTAGAGTTATGAAGTGATCCCAGCAAAGAATCTGCTTGGGGAAGGGGTTCAAAATTCTTAAAAATGACTTGTTGCCAAGTGGAAAGCTCCTATAATTCATGAGCACATTTCAACAGCTAATGCAGTTTGTAATACTTTATAATCCTTACACATTCCAGAGTCCTGGCTCTCTGAAGGTTAGACCTAAGGGATACACTTCAGAAAAGTTACATAAACAACTGTGAACCTTAGGCATGGAAAATGTATACTTTGAACATGTTGAAACTCTCCATATTAAGTCGCTTTAGCACTTTGATTAAAGAGTTTAATCAATCACCATCCTAAGCTGTTTATTAATCACTTTATCAAGCAGTTGATGCATTGCTGGTTTTAATAGAATCCATTTATTTTGATTTCTACCTACTTCATCTTTCCAAAGGGCTTTTCGAATCAGCAGTGATAAAAAGGAGAGGGAGAGGGAGAAGGAGAGAAAAAGAGAGTAGGAGATGTTGGTTGCATCTAAAACCCGGTAAGAGATCTCTAACTGCACCTACACACACTTTATTATCAACTCCCTGCAACAACTCAGCCAATTTATTACAGGTAAAAAAAATGCTGTGGAGAGTGAATGTTTGGGTGAGCCACACGGTTTAGCTCAGATAAACACAGGCCATTCGTTTGCTTTCACACCTGACACCCTCATGATATATGATCCTAATAAGATTAATCTCCACCCACCCCTCCAGCCCCTCTTTGTTTCAACCTATTTGTGCTCTTCCACTTTTCTTCATGGACATTTTCCCCACCTTGGGTTACAATTTGTGGTTAGAGTTAAAGCCCTCGTTTCCTCACTACAAGGAAAACAAGATTTGTGGGAAGAAAACATTTGTTATGTGGCTTAAATTTTACTCAGAGGCTTTTATGTTCCTATGCCTTTAGCATAAAAGGAAGTAAGTCCATACAGCCAAACACATCAGGTCTGATCACTGGATCATAAATATCATGTAAGCCTCATAGCATCCTGAGTGTCATTCCTATCTTCAACTAGCTCTGCTTCTCAACCAACACCAGGAACGTAGAGAGGGTAGTGGTTAGCCATTTCTTTTTATTCTATTCCTACTGGTATAGTTTAGTGACATGGGAAGTATCACACAAATAAACATTCTAATTGTATAATTTAGTTTCTTCTAATTTATGCAATTCTACAAACACCTTCCTTCTCCATTTTCCCAAGAAGATATTGTTAATATTGTTTAAGGTTAATGTCATAGTCAGGGAGAAATTATTGACCATTTGGGACACTGATTGTGGTATATATCTTTTCTATATTGTTCCACAATGTAGATGATTCAAATTGAGATGTGATGTTACAGATGATAAAAGATATTAATTTCATTTAAAGTCCTACAAACTACTCTACCTTAGAGACAGTCTTTACTGAGGAGACCACAGAGATTATGAAGCAATTCCTGGTGTTGGTTGTTGTCATCAAAAATGAAAATCCTGGAAGTTTTTCCTTCTCTTAGCATTCAAGCAGATATTATGCTCGGTGACAGGGACACAGAGATAAATAGAATAGTTTCCTTTTAAGAGACTACAGTCCAGATGAGCAGAGACTAAATAAATAAACAAAATTGCTATGTGGTACCTAAAATAATAAACCAGTACACAATACTGGAGAACAGGGGATCACATTTTTTGGAGGTAAAAAATAAGAAAGTAAAGAGTAGTCTGGGATTTTCTAGTGGAGGGCATATCAAAGCAAAGGACTACGTGATTCATTGTAAGATTATTTTGTCCATTAACTTGCAGACCCAAGGAGATAGTTGTGGGCTTATAGCAGGCAGATTGAAGAGGCCAAGAGAGCTATTCCTGGTGGAGGCAGAGGCAGAGACAGAGACATGGAGGTAAGAAAGCAGCATGGAGTGTGAAGGGAATGATAGAAAACAGAGCTGAAGGATTAGGAAGGGTTTCCTGACAGGAAGTTCTGATTGTCATTTGAAGGATTTACCACTTTATCCTGTAACCTAGAGAAACTACTGCCAGATTATAAATGGAGAGATGCAGTCATATTTGCATTTAAGTTTTGCCACTCTGGTGGGAATATATAGAGGAAGAATTTGAAATGAACATGTGGCTATAAAACACTGGCAGCTGTCTACATGCAGAATTATGAGATTTAAAAAGAGACTCCAGACTTAAGATCTAAGTGGTAAGTGAGATCAGGTGAAACCAGATCTTGTGGGGATCCACAAGAGTGTTGGAAAACTGAGATTGTGATCAGGTAAGTAGGATCAGACTTAGTGGAATGGATGGTGACTTCTGCTTTTCCTATAATGAATTTGAAATGTCTATGGACAAACAGATGCTTGGTAGAGTCCATTGGTGATATGTCAGTCTGAAGGTTGAGAGTCAGTCTTTGCAAACTGAGATACAGGAGTTTATCATTCAATGGAGGTTCATAGACTACTAAGAAGAATAGGAGCATTGCTTAAGAGGAGGAGGAGCCAAGAGCTACACCCTCTGGTGGGGCTGATTAAAGGTATCCAGAACAGCTGAGCAGTCTGGACAAGTGATAAGCAAGGTGAGTTTGTTGGATTTGGCAAAATGGAATTCATTAGGCACTAGAAGGAAGGTCATCAGGCATAAGTGAGTCACTAGAAGTGGATAAATAAAGAACTTGAAAGAAATTCATTGAGAAAGAAAGGAGTTTGATAGCAGCTGTAAAGGGGCAGAGGGTAAAGGGAGATTTTTTAAAATGTATTTATTTATTTTGTAATAAGCCAGAGACTTGAGAAATTCTATAGGATAAGAGTAAGTCCCAGGAGGCAATATTTCTAATGGACTTAACTCTTGGAGGAAAGAAAAAAGGGTTGAAGTCAAGAGAGCAGTCTGGGAGCATGACTGTGAACAGATCAGTCCCTGTGTCTGATTTTGAAACAAAACAAAGGGAGATGAAGGTGGATATAGCTGTAAAGTGTGTTTGTAGATAGGGAAGAAAATCTTTGACAAAGAAAGTAAGATTGTTTGCTGTGATAGTGGCAAAGTGAGGGGCTGGTGGTACCAGGAAAGGTTTGGACTGGTTGGTATGGGGAAAGGAATAGAAAATGATCAAAGCAAGTTCAAACTGGTGGACAGTGCTGAGACAGGCTAAATGGTTGTCCTTGGAGCTCAGGAGTGCAGCTATCAGAGCCATGAGGGCAAAAATTGGTATCATGGGCCCTGGCATTTGACTTGGTGGCTTGAATTGAAGGTTGAGAACATAGAAAAATAAAAGAAACTTGCAAAAGAGTAATTTAGCTGTCCATGATGGCATCCCAACTGGAAGGAAGGAAAAACCAAGCTGTGGCTAATAGATCAAAGTAATCGTAGTGATAGAGGAACAGAGTGTTACAATGCTTTCAAATAACAAGTGTTGTTTATTTAATGTTGAATTTCCATGATTACTTCCTGCTATTCTAATTTTATAAAGAAGAAATCAAGACATTAAGAACTGCATCTTAAAAAAGAGTAGTACCAAGTTGTGGCAAGAGTGATTCCAGGGATCATGATAGTTTCATTTTGTATACCCACGAAAGCAAGTAGGTGTAAAATAAATATGAACACTGGAAAATATCAACCTGTGTTTTAAGAAGTCTAGTCTATGAGTTCATGCAGGTCATTCTCTTACAGACAGAAGTGAGGAGAAATCTGCATAGAAATATGAAAATGCTATGATAATTTTATTCCTTAAATGTCATATGAAACAATTATTTTCTACTAACACCTTAGATTTGATCTTTGCTATTTCTAGGACTTAGACAAGGTGATTGACCTATGTGAGACTCTTCAGCGCTCTCAGAAGAAGGAGGCTGTTTGATTTAGTAACTCTGCAGCACAGAAATGACCACCACAGATTTTATTGCTATGGAACACTGATTAGTGTGAACAGTAGAAACTGGGTCTGATTGATATTTGCACACCAGCACCTACCTTTGGCTCCTGAGCATAGGAAATGCTCAAGTAAATGTTTGTCAAATAAATAATAAAGAGTATGTAATGAAATATTTAAATTAAGTGGCTTATGAGAACCTTTCTAACTCAGGTGTCTCCAATGAGCTGTGGTAGAGTCTTCCAATGGTACTATGGTGGATCTCAAAGATCACATTGCTTCTCCTTGATTTAATCTTAAATTGTGAATAACTGAGAAATTGTAGAAACTCTTCAGGGATGGGATGTTAATGCTAAAAATCTTGACAAATTTCCCTTTAATCTCTGTTCTCGATCTCTGTCTCTGTCTGTCTGTCTCTCCCTCTCTCTCTCTCTAAAGGAAAGAAAATGGTTTGAGATCTAAAGAACTGGCTCAGGATATGGTTTTTAGCAGATTAATTCCCCTCTCTCTCCCTCCCTCTATTTTTTTGGTAAGTATTTTTCTGATCTCTGCCAAAATTCATCACTGGTCAACACATTTTGCTTTTCCTCACTAGGTGTGTCATGCTCAGTCTCACACCAAGAAAGAAAGCCCACAGTTTCATCTAGTTCTGTATCCTGATCAAGATGTCCAAGATACATAGTACCCCCTCCATTAGGTCAGAAAGTAGGTCACATGATTTAGGACATGAATTAAAAAGTAACTACTTTTTTTTAAATTCTTTTATTCATATGTGCATCATTGTTGGGGCCAAAAAAAATTTTTTTGTGATTTCAAAAAAAAAATGACTACTTTCCCACCCCCATAAAGCATAGAGCCAGGGAAGGGTAAACTAGTACTCACTAGTCCATAGCACCCCTGAAATCTTACTGAGCAAACATGGTGAGAACCCCTTACCTTGGGGAAAGAGCTTCCTTATTTATGCCTGTTTCTGTCATCTGGCAGAAGGTCCCTTTTCCAATAATCTCTGTGGTCAATGTTCCACCCTATGGGAATTTTGTCCTTGTCTATTTTCCTCCTAGACCACATCAGAGTGTTGAAGAAGTTAGCCTCCTTGAGGGCAGCCCACTTTCAACCAAGGGTTGTTTGACAGCTCTGTCTAGCTTATTTCAGAGTTATGGTTGTTTTGCAACAATATTCCTCTAGAAACTTTGTAGACTGCTGATGGTTCTTTTTCTCCTCAGTTTTGTGCATCTGTAACCCACACCCAAAATTCTTTCTTGATTGTGTCTCCTGACAGTTTCATTTCTTTGCCCTAGCTCTTAATTCTCTTTTATTTAATGATGACTGCTTTGAATCAAAAGGCCACAACATTCATCTCTTCTGTCTTTCAAAGCTGAGATGCTGTTCAAATGGGAAATCTCTCTGTGAGCTTTTCTAACCCTCAAATCTCCACATTCTCACAAGTATTGGAGGTCACAGTAATGCCCAAAAAATACCAGTCAATGATTATGGTAGGTATCCATGATCACAGATGTGTGTGTACTGTGTTTTCCTCCTTGAAAAAATTGAACAGTTGCTGAATTATTCTTCCCATTCTACAAAGTTCAACCCTGGTGATACCAAAAAGATTCTGACCCAGTCCTATGAAACTGCATAGTTTAGTGGGATACATTCATCTCCTGCCCTGCTTTGAGCCTGTAGTAGTAGAAAAATAGCAGACAAGAAAGTGAGAGACTCTTTACCTTCCAATTAGTCTGGTTGCACACTTACTGTTCTAAGCACCAGCCTTTTAACTTCTCTGGTCTCCTTTATGGTTCCTCTGTAAGTCAAAGGTATTAAAAACTGTTGCAAAGTGCTTCTCATTGCACCTGATTGCAGGGTATCTTTGGAAGCTCCAACCTGCAAGGGAAAAGGCTAGTAGGCAGCATGTGCATATGGCCAGGGAAGAAGGAGGAAGCTCAGTCCAAAGTGCCAGCAGTTACTTTACTTCCAGACCCTCAGCAGCTTCAGAGCCAGGAGGGGAAGTCATGCCTGTGTCCCATGCTCCTTTCTATGTCTGCCCTTCTCCATTACAGGTGGAGAGGGGTGACTGCCTCTGAGCTCTCTTGTCACCCAGGCCTGGTGCCTGCACAGCTGGGTCACCCATTGTCCAATAGTAAATCCTCTTCCAACTGGCTCCCCACTGGTGCAGCACAGTTACCAGGGCCTCTGAGCAGCAGTTCCAGAAATATTAATTATGGCTAAACAAGGCTGCCGAACAGCTCGATTACAGACTCCCTGGGCGAGGGATCTGTGGCCCAGCTGTGAAAGCCATTTCCAGGCGACTATCAATTGTAAGGAAATGGCCATCCAGCTGAATTGTGGTGGATCCAAAAATGCTAATTAAGCAAGGGACACTGATGTAAAGCAGCAGCTTGTGGCCTCCCTAGGAACTAGCAGCAGAAGGCTCCAAGAGCTAGAAATGTGCTTTTGTTGCAATGGTTTTTGTTTTCATTTTGTATTCTGCATTGAGGATAAATAAAGCACTTCTCATTCCTGCCTAACCACCTTCTTCCTTCCTTTTCTTCCTCCTCAATTTCTCCTCTTCCCTCCTCCCTCTTTCCTTTCTTCATTGCTTTCATGTTGTTTCAAGCCATCTGTGAAAGATGGTGCCCTGACAGCATGTGGGGAGCATCTGAGGGTCTTTGGGAATTCCCAGAAAGACTCAGAGATACACTGGGGCTTCCATGGAAATCCATTAGAGGCAGATTTGGATTCAAATTCATTTTCTGAGATTGGTCACTTCTGGATTTAGCACCATCTTTCTAAATACACTCAATCTTGCTGGCTTAAGTACAGAGCACTTGAAGTAACATTCACCTAAATAATCTCTGAGGTCTACAGAAGTAGAATCACATTCCATTTCATCTTCCTGGGAACTGGAGTGTGGCACAATACCTCTCTGCTACAGCAGCTCTTAATCCTCCATGCTCAGGCTTCTGTTGTAAACTGGCTCCTTAGTTTCTCATCATACTATCTGCATAGAGCCTTGGGGGCTATATCTACTTTCCCAACACAGAGCCTCTGCTGTCCAGTCTGCCTTTGTGGTTAAAAGCACAGGCATTGGCAGCTTTTGTCTGAGTTCCAGTCTTGCTTCTGTCACTTTATAGATGTGTGACTTTGGACAAAGTTACTTAACTTTGCTAAGCCTTCTTTTGCTTATATGAAAAAGGGAATAATGATAGTATCATCTTCCTAAAATTAAATTAAATAATCTCTATAAAATATCTGTAGTGTAGAAAGGTTGACTATCAGTTGCAAGTGCCTACTTTTATCCAAATCTTTTTGTCTCTGTGTCTCTTTGTTCAAATTCTTTGCTAAGAATAAATGATTGCCTCCACCTGACTTAGGAATTGACTGCTCTTGGGACACAGGGGCTATGAGGGAAAACGGACATTTCATAGTCTACACTATTAGTTGAGGCAATGATCGATGGTTGACATCATCATTATTATTATTGTTGTTGTTGTTTTTCTTGTTTTCTACCTGCTTGACTTCATTATACTTTGATGAGCTTCCTTGATTTTATTCATTTATTCACTCAATATGTTCTGAAGAAGGGTAGGCAGACAAAGGAAACCAAAGAGAAGAGGAAATAAGTACTGGGTTTAACTGGTACCAACTCAGCTGTACTGGTTGTTGAAAAGTATTCTATTATGCTCTGTTTATCAGTGCAGTACATCTATTCTCTGAGCACAAGAAATTATTTCTGTTTTTAAATTTTTATTGATGATTGACACATGATAATTTAAATAAATGATTTCTCTTTCCCCACCATGTTGACACTTCCACCAAGACCACTAGAGACCCCCATGATTTAAAACAAAGAAGCTATGGCCAATAGAGAAGGGGCCTCCTAGATGCTTACCCAAAGTATGACCATCATCTTATATCTAAGCTACATACTCTACTCTCACTCTCACTTGTCTTCCTTTTTTCTATTGCTACCAAGTCAATGGACACTCTTTACCTTTTTCTTCTGGTGCTTGGGAATTAGTTGGATAAGACAAGGAAGAAGTCTATGTGGTATTTCCAATGACTAGATTCAATCTGTTGGATTGACATAGAAACAATGGCCTGTGAAGTATTAATTCCCCATTTTTAGGCTCTTGATCCACTCTTCTTAGGTGTGCACATGTCTCTTTCCTTACCTCCATAGAAACAGTGAGCATTGTGAAACTTTAACATTTTTGAACCACCTGGTAAACAAAAACAAAGATGGTATTTCTTAGTTTCAAGTTGCATTCCCTGATTACTGATAAAGTTGAACATTTTCCAGATTTATGTATATACAATCTTCTCCTACGTATTTTCTGTTAATATCCTGTGTTACTTTTTCTATGAAGTTGTCTAAAAGAGTCCATTAAAATAAGAGGAGACATTATGACATTCAGTTAATTGTATGGAGGAAGATGGTCCTTGGAAAAACCATAGGAGAAGGGAACTGAAGAACCTTTTAAGTGATTCACTTAAGCATGAATCCAAATATAAATTCAAATTCCCAGCACATACAGACAGAGAATTGAGATTACTGGTGACTAATTGGCTATAAATGTAGGGCCAAGTTAGCTTATACAAATAGAGGTCAGTGTGTTTCACAAGACTAGAGTTAGGTGGTTACTCTGGTATTGTTTTATCAGCTTATGACATCAAGACTAGCATAACTCAGCCAAGCATGTTGACTTGTGCCTATAATACCAATCCTGAGTTCCAGGCCAGGCTGGGCTGCATAATGAGACCCTGTCTTAAAAAGACAAAACAAAACAAACAAACAGAAAACCACAAAGCAAAGCAACAAAAAAATTTAGCATAACCAAAAGAGTTTGGCCATCTTTTCATGCTTATGGACTGACAAACACAAGACTATTATTGCTACTCTGGATTTCACACCTTTATTCCAGTAAAAAGAAAGAGGAGCCTATAGGTGAAATGGAAGTACTTTCTTACAAATTCATAGACAACAGTGTCATATGACTACCTCTCATCTGAAAGTTGCTAGGGGAAGTGAGTGTTGAGTCAGTATGATTTACAAGAAAGCAGAAATGAGACCTCCAAGACAATTGAGATTTATACCATTAGAAATTAGGTTCATTTTGATCATGAAGGAAATGTAAGAGAAAAAATAGGTTGAGAGATGCTGTAACACTTTGAGATTGATATAATTCCAAGTCCTCCACTTTCAGGAAGTTGGAAATCTGGAGCTGAGGTTGGGGGAGAGGTTAAGAAAGAAAAAAATAGACAATCACAAGAATCATCAGATTAGAGACTAAATTGTAGCCAAGGGCATTCATCTGAGTTAGGAGAAAGGGTAGAAGGTCAAAGACAAATTATGAAGAAAATGTTGAAAACTCCTTTTAAGTTTCTGGAATTAAATCCTCAAAATTTGCTACCAGATTCGAAACTGCACGACTACATTTTTCAGCTCCGTTTGCTTTGTACAGCTTATTAATTCGCAAATAATAGACTCCAGGCTCTTTGCAGTGAGGATAAAACTTTCAGAGCTTGTAAAGCAGCTCTTAGATCAATAGCCGACTCCACTCTCTGGAACTGTTTTCTCTCTGTCTAGCTCTTCCCTGGTAACTATTCTGATTATGCATTTAAATAAAAGAACAGTTAAAAAAAAAAAAGAAATCCCTGATACATTTAGCTGTCTGGAGGGATGAGAATATGCAGCAGAAAATGTGATATGTAAAGTATGTCTTCCTGTGTGGTCTCCTTAGTGAAGGTATATGCGGGTGCCCTCTGCAGAGCATCTGTACTGGCTTCAAAGTCACAGTGCTGGAGCTCAAAGGCCTGTGGGGGTGGTGGCATCTCCCTCCTTTATTCTGAAACTCCGGTGTGAAAGGGCTTTGATAGCTGAGTTGGTGTTTAAAAGTGCTGGTTCTGGTAATGCAGTCTTCTGAATGGATTTTCCATTTTATAGGCTCATATTCAGAAGATGAGGAAAAGCTCTCTTTATATGAATATTAAATGGGGAATTTTCTGCTGAGGAACTATTGAAATTGTCAGCTATGATGAGACTGTAACAATACAAATAAGCAATGGGTACAAAGCATCTACTTTTGTGCAAGATACTTTCTATGAGTCACATCCCACTACCTCTGTTCAGGCTGGATGCAGCAAGTACTCTTACCATACTCATTAAATATATAACCAAATGGATACTTAGGTAAATTAAGCTTGGTTCAGTGTAATGACTATCATAGTAGTGAGTATCAATTTGATAGATAGGTGCTAATAAAAAGCAAAGAAAAAAATTCAAGGCTACTAAAAAAAAGGACAGCAATGTCACTGGACAGGGAGTGTAAATGGTTAATCTTATAGGGACTCCAAGACCAGGGTTTGTATGGCAATGCCTGGGTTGCATTTCTTTGGATAATATGGGCTATGGTTGCTCTCATTCTTCAGTAAGAAGACATTATAAAGAAGACTTGGAGTTGAGACATGTAAGTGGAAAAAAAATCATTATAAATTCAGAAAAATTTACATAATTCCCAACGATTCCAATTTTGTTATACAGCTCCAGTGGGAATAAGTAATAATGATTTAAAAACAACATAGTTCTATGTATATAACACAATTCAAAAACTGTTGCATAAAGCATGTGGAACTTCCTTGGCAAATCTACAGTAATTATATTTTAAGGAATATTTGTAAACTCTAGTAATTACCTAAACAAAGACAAGCAAAAGATGCATGAGCTATATTATGGTAGAAAAGCAGGTGTGCCATTGAAATAAGGAAAGTATTTGGAAAGTGTCTTAACATCCTTAGAGAAATTCTCTGCACAGAGACTCTGCCTCAACTCAGGGCAATATTTTAGCTCTAGTGTTTTTGTACAATTTCCCTAAACAAATTGAATTTCTAAAATGGATTTATAATTTTTCTTTCCCCTAGGGTAAGCTAGAGGGAATGAGAGTCTACAGTAGAAAGCTGTACATAAAATTAAAGGAGAAAGAAAAGCTTTTTTTTTTTTTTCTCTTGATTTAAGAAATAAGATTGAATCGTGGAATAGCCATGAATAACTGCCTGGGTTTCCATCTATATATGCTGAAGATTTGAACTTATATTTTGGATTGACTTTTTAAAACTCTACAAAATGCAAGGATCTAAGTTTCAGTTGGCATCCTACCATTTCTGTTCCTTACATTTCAGCCATCCTTCATTGAGATCTTATTATGTGCCAGTCCTGTGGAAGATGTTGGAGATAAAATAATGTAAAAAACAAAAGCAGGCGGTAGATATGGATAAATGGTGTTAACATGGGATCAGAAAGAAACAAATCATTCATTCTACCTGGAGACATGGTGGTACAAAGGTATTTAAGGAATATTAATAAAGTTAGCAATCCTTTTTCACAAGTCACATTTCTCAGGTTTATGCAGATCTCCAGAGACTACTCTATGGTCTTGTTTTGAAATCCTCTGCATGAAATTCTTTTCTATTTGCTTTTCCTAGAAATTCCCCATCTTCTTCAAAACTCTCGCCACACATTTCAAGTGCTAGTTAATCAGGTTTCAAATTATGTCAGTAAATTCCCTTAAATCTTGTTTAAAATGAAGATGTTCTATGGAGTGGAGTAAATTAACAGGAGCTGGTTAAAGACAATGTCTTTGTTTTACATCCTTTTCAGTGGTGGTCAGTGATACCCACAAGTCACAAAGGTTACATTCAGTTCTTAGGATTTGTATTTTATTGCTCCAGACAGATATGTCCTATCCTTGGTGAAGACAATGTGGTAAAGACTTTCCATGAGAGCATCAGAATGAGGATGAATTCAGAAATTGTTAATTGATAGCCATCTTTATTCAGTATCAACTAACCATAGAACAACTACTTATGTGCCAAATTCCATGCTGACCATGTTTTTAATCATGTCTTTATTGGCATGGTTTACTTAAGATAAACTTGAATTCTCTGCCCTTCTCACAGCACTGATAATGCTTCCTAAGACTTTCTGGTGCATTCTATACAAAACAGTCAGAGAAATATGCACCCTCAATAGCTTGTGGACAACTAGACCTCACTAAGGGGTCTATAAAAAATCTGTCACCCATCTTGAATAGATTAGAACCTTGCCACAAAAATCATTTGGTAGAGGGAAGAAAAGAATAAAAATAGATGGGAAAATAAAGAAAAAAATATCCTCATGACTTCTTGGTCACATCTGTAGATGAAATATCCAGAGAGTTGGATTTTTGAACATAAAAAAAGATACGTCCTTTGTGTCAGCTATATTTTCTTTCTGTAATCAATTAGTTCCCTAAGTTAGTAGAGAGGGGAGCTAAGGGGAAGATCATAGACTCATATTCAACTTGTAAAACCAACTTACTGTAACCTGAAGTAAGTTATTTATTTGTTGAACTTAATCTCATCTACAAAACAAGAATATGAATTAAATGACTTAAAATTTGAAGTCAGGGATGTCTTTAGGAAATCCATTGAAAATTATAGATTAACTACTTAGGAAAATGAACAAAGCATACACACACACACACACACACAGACACACACAGATGCACACACACTATGCAATTTTGTATGCAATTGCAGAGAATTCATGGAGTTCCTAAACCTATTTATAGGCAACCTGCTTAGAAAGTCTTCCAAATCTAACACTGCCTGAGATGGTTATAATTTTCTCCACTTACAATGATTTTCATGTTTTTTTTTTCTAAATTTTAGATTGATTCTCATATGGTGAAATATTGAGTCTCTAAGTGAAGTAAAAATGATTTAATGTACTTAGAAATTCTAATAGACGAGACCTTTAAGATTTGACCATTGATGGAAATTTTATTGTCTTTCCAAAAGATACTATGAACTGATCATGTCCACTCATTTCAATTAAGAAGACATATTGCCATACATTCACACAAAGAGAGTAATTTAAAGAGTAATACAGAATATGCTTAGGATGGAGAAGGAATGGTGTTCCCCAGAAGAAGAAGAAAGCACTGACAAGGAATATGCCATATATTGGGTGATATCAAAACAGAATTTTAAAAAGTATGCTTATTTAGTTAGTTAGTTTTGATGGTAATGACATTTAAATACATGGCCTGTGCTTGCTAGGCAAGTGCTTTACCATTTGAGCCATGCCCTTTTTGCTTTAGGTTATTTTTCAGATAGGGTCTTCCATTTTTGTTCAGAATCTGCCTAGGACTAGGATCCTCCTACCTATGCCTCCCACATAATCACATAACTGGAATTATAGATGTGAACCACAACACACAGCAAATTTGCCGAGATGTGGTATTGTTAATTTTTGCTCAGTGTGACCTTAAACTGCAATCTTCTGATCTTTGCCTATTGAATAGCTTGGATTTTACAGATGCGAACCACTGCACCTGGCCTCAAAAGTATGTTTAATGAAATACCAGACCCTAGAAATATGAGGGGAGAAAGGATTTTCATGGTGAAATAAGTTTGAGAATTATTTCAAAGATATTATGTACTTGTTGAATACTTGTCATCTAAGCATATTCAAGACTCTGGGATGTCATGTAAGGGGAGAAAAATTGTTAATGCTTTTTAACTTCCATTTTCTGAATTTATTTGGCAGTGGAATAAATTTTTATCCCCTGTAACAGGTATTAAAATTAGTCTTGTTGAACACACTTTGGGAAACACACATAGATAGTCTGGGAGAAAATGGTTAATAACTAATTTTTAAAGCAAAAGAAATGATAAATTGAGACAGTCTCAATTTGGGAAACAAATTGAAAAAAAAAAGATTATCTGGATAGGAAAATTGACATTTCCTTGTTAGAAAAAAGAACTTGAAAATAGGATGAAATAATACAAAGAGTTATATTGCACTCTAGTATACAAAAAAGGCAGACTAGGATTTAGTTGTAGGATAGATTTGTTTGAATAAAAGAACAGTTTTGTAATCATAAGGTACTCTTTTGGGAATGTAATGATGTTCCTCAATCTTTTAAGATATTCTTGTGTGGAAATATTACAATGAAACCAAACATTTTGTGAATGAAAATGAAACAAAATAGTAATAACACAGAGAACTTCTTATGGTTGAAAAGACCAAGAAGAGGCATAAAGTTCTACCCACTTTAAAGCAGCAATACTTAAGAAATCTGGCATGTTGCTTGTGTGGCTCCCTACCCATCAGCTTGGTAAGACGCAAGCCAGCATGACTCTTAGAAGTTGTCTTGGAACTCCATGTGCCGATGACCCTCTACTGGACTGTGCATCGTTGGGCTTCCTGTTGAGTCAAGGCGTCAAGAAAGTTTGTGCTACCTGAGTAACAGAGTTTGTTGATCACTTCAATTCTGTGTTCCTGTAGACAATGAGACAAAAGATGCCAAAAGTTTGTTTACAACTGATTTAATAATATTTACTGAGCTTTTAGCATGTGTGAGACATTGTTCTGCATGTAGGTTATCCCATTTTACCTTTGTTATTCTACGAGGCAGGACCAATTGTCTCCATTTTATGGAAGGGACAACAGAGGCATTAAGAGTGGAAGTACTTGCCTAAGATCATGCAGCAGGTTTGTGAGACAGCCATGATTTATACTAGGTCTTCTGACTTTAGCTTTGAAGTGAGTTGGGGAGTTTTGAGGGAAGTGTGTATGGTTTTGTTCAGTCAATTTGTAGACCTTCTAATGGGATGGGGCTCGCCTTTAACTCATTGTAACCTGCCCTTTATCTCCTTGAAGAAAAATCTTGTGTTAACTCATCTGCTACAAAATCAACTCATGGATAAAGCAATTGATCATGGGAATGGATGGACCCAACCATACTGATTTTAGTGATTTCGCATTTGGAGAAGAACTAAGCCAGTGCAGTGAGGAGGCTGCAGGTAGTATCTCAGTAAAAGATTTGGTGTACTTGGAATATTGTTACCTTAAGTGTTTCAGAGAAAAAACAGAAGGCACATTCTCTACTGAGAAACAATGTTAGGACAAGTTAATTTATTTAGTGTCCATTATGGGGTTGTAGAAGGAGTGGAGATGGAGACAGAGATTTGACCCAAAGTGTAGGGAGAAATTGACAGACTTTTGGTTCAAATGATCCACCTCATGTGCACGATTTGAATTGGTTTGAAAGCTTTCAGTTTTCTGCCTCTGTCTGACAATGGGTGAAACTATGCATTAATAACAGAAATAGACTATAGGACGTGATGAACAATTTAGACAAAAACAAGAGACTCATTGAACATGCTAGGGGTGATATGTAGAGTGAAAGGATACTGTTTTAATACCTTGACTTAGATAGCCTACAAGGTCACCCAATAAAAATTCTTACTGAACAATCCTGAAGATACCATACATATTCTGTGTACTATCCAAGGTGACCTTGCTATTCACATGGTTTTAACACCATTCTGGAATGGAATGGTATCAATGAAAAATAAACTATTGTCTTCCTTCTACCATGGTTTTCATTGGCCACAAAGAGAAACTGGGTAGCAGCCATTAAACAGTTTCCAGAATTCTTTAATATCTCAAATTATTTCAATAGCCTGCTTGGGGAGGCATCTAGATTTTAACTGCTTATCATTCTTTTACATTACTATGTAGTGTAATGAGATGAGTTGAAAATTCAGCACCAATAACATGGCATTTAGTTTAATTATACTTGACAAAAATGTTCTCATTAGAACCAGAGATTTCTGGTTTTAATTTGGTTTGTATAAAAAGCATGAATTCAGAAAAGACATCAGAAAATTGTGAAATTCCTGCCTTGATTGACACACATAAGTTTTCTGTAGTAGATACTTTATTTGAGAAGCTGTTGCTTAGAGCAAAACTAGAACTCTTTTGAGAAACATTTAAAAGACAACTCGATTTGAGTCCTCTTCTGTCTCTTTTCCCAGACTGATACATGTGACCTCCTACATTTAAAATGAAAACTCCTCAGACAATCCTAATCACATTGTCAGTCAGATAGTCATCTCCTGAAAGGGGTTCCTTCACCTTTAAGGATGCATGTACAATAGTGATATGTAAGCAGCTCAAAGACTCAATACCCCTTTTTTCTGCAAAGCAAGGCTGGGTTAGGAAAAAATCAATATGTTGGAAGTAAAGGTCAGACGAGGAAAAGTGACATGAAACAGAACTAAGGGAACAATATCCTTCATGAAGACTGTTTGAAGTTTTCTTTAGCCTGGTGCTGGCTCCCGTGCAAATATATTTTATCCCAGAATAGAAGGCTGTATTCTTGAGAAAAAGTCATATTTTAAATATTTATCTATTTGGCAGTATCCTTGTTGCATATTAGCTTTGTCCTATTGACTAACACTCAAAAAGAATAGTGTATACTTCAAAGCGCACAGTGCATGTGAATTAGAATGGCCAGGTTTTTTTTTTTTTTGTGCAAGCAATAGGATTCGAACACACATATGCATTTGCCTACCTTTTTGAACAGTTCTCAATTTACTTTTTCAAGTGGACCAGATGTACTGCTATAGCCCTTAAAAGGGTCAGGACCATCTCCTTATTTCCCCACTCTCTGTACTTATTGCTTGGGTATAGCTTTAAAGTAGCCCATGAACCCTTTTCACTCTTAGAACACATTTACCCACAATTAACAATCAAGCCGTCTTCCCTTCATTCAGGCATCCATTCTTCCGAGCCTCATTTTCCTTGCCTCTCTCTTGATCTACCATTGTGCAGAGAGCTGTTTGTACCATCTCAATCTGCCCCCCTCACCAGTCACACAAGGATTGGGGGGGAAGAAAGAGCACGGCATTCAGATGCTGAATAGCAAATTGCTCTTGAGTGTCCTTGCTTCCCCCCGGCTCTCCCCCTTCCTTGGGAAGGACAAGGGGGGTGCTGAAAGCAACCATACATTTTGTTCAGTGCTCTTGAAAACAAGCGTTTCACACCTGAAGTCTTTCACAGCAACCCATAAGCACCCCTTCAAACCACTTAATTGGCAATTGCTTCAGAGCTCCTTGTAAAAGTCCATTATTTCAGCCAGCTCCATGGTGGAGACAAAGTATGTGAAATGAAAGAGTTCTTCTTCCGAGGCCAATGTCGCATTAAATATCCCCATATCACTGGTTTTCTTGTTGTTAACAGGATGTGATTGGCTCCCCTTGGAGGTATGCACAGAAGCCTTCCAGTATTATTTGAAAATGAAAGATGCGATTTTCTGTGTGTTCTATGTCAAAATATCCTACAAATAGATACAAGACATAGCAAAGAAAGGGATCTTCACATACTTATTTGTCATGGTGGGAGTTGGAGTGGGGGTGGTCTGGGCTGGGTAACACCTACAATAATGTACCTATCCAAATTAGGGTGCCTTCTTCTTTTTTTTTTTTTTTTTGTTTGATTGAAAGAAATTAAAATGCATGTAAATTCTCAAAGTTAAGAGGCTGTATCCTTGAAGTCCATAGACACTCACAATAAGATATTCCAGAAAAGAAGAATGCTCGCCCTGAGTACAATGCAACTGAATGTTTATTCACTAGAGAACTGTTTCAAAGTGCAGCTGTGGAGATTAATTTTTAAATGACTTGGCTATTTTAGAGCTGTCACTCCCCAATACCCACTACCCTCAATCTTTACTCCAATTAGAAACAACACAATGAATTTGATGAAGATCCACACCTGTTGAGCATGGCAGTCATGAATGGGATGATCACAGAATGTATGTGACTTGTACACAGTGCTCTCCTGTGCCCTGTGGACTGTCCAGGGGATAGAGACATTGTGATAACATATTATTTGGTCAGGCAGCCACCAAGCCTGATGATGGAGGCATGGGGTTCATTTGTCAAGATCTTTTATTTCAAGGTATGTCTTTTTTAGTGACCATTTTGGGTTACTGGATGACACTACTGTTCTCCTAGCATGCTGAAAACTTCAAACCTAACACTAGTGGGGTTTGAATAATAGGCAAGCATATCTTTCTGTTTTTAGGTCCACCTGTATTCTTCTGCTTCAAAAGCATTGTTATTTTCCCAGATGTGTTTGAACAGGGGTTGCTTGTTGAATTGGTCACTTTCTGTCCTGCAAATAAAAAATTGTTACATGAGCAAAGAAAGAGGAAGTGGGACTTTTTTCTAGCAAAATGTGTAAAAGTTGTCTTCTGTTTTAAGCTGAAACACTCCACACTTCTTTGACTATGGTGATGAAAGTTTGTCTTCTTATCTGTGTAAATTTCCTTCACCACTGAATAACCCTTCCCTGGACAGTGTGATTCTTCCTTTTTCTTTATTGGTCCCTACCACTTTGTTGGGGTCACTCTGTGACTCCCACCTGCCGCTACTTGTCAAGCTATTGCTCTTGAGACTTCAGAGACTAAATCACCAGGCTTTCTCCCCTTCCTGTCATGATAAGCCTTTAATTATGCCACCCATGGCTTGCAATGTACAGGAACTATGGCATGCGTCAGACTTGCAGTGGCTCAGAACCTAAAGCCATGAAAGATGCATCAGACAGTGTTGATCTGTCTTGTTGATCTGTCCATATTCAAAGAGCTTTAAACAGTGAGGCCATCCCAGAGTCTCATATTTCTATAAAATTTCCCTGCTTATGTTTTATCAAGGGCCATATTTATGAGATCTTTTCTCCAGCAAGCATTTGACTGAGATGAGGGAAGAACAATTTTTTGCCCAAGGTATTTCTTTGCCTTTTTAATTCTTTATGCTCTTTCCTTTGGCTTCTTTTCTGTCTGATTCCTTCTGCACAGATTTTTTTTCCTCTTCTATCATGCAGCAGTTTGTTCTGCAGAAAAGTTTCAAATGATTAATTTATTCTGCTTTGCTGTCCAGTATGCCTACTTATGCAATGGGATGTCTGATGCACTGAAGTAGTGAATGAGAGAAAAGCAACACCACACGCATGAAGTAGGAGAGTAGGATCAGTGATTACTGGGATGGATAGCTAATTGATGTAGTTTTATAAAGTTCCATATTACCACCGAACACCTCAGGACAATCCCCAGCTATGTAGCAAGGGTCTGCAATCAATGTTTAGAGAGTTGAGTTTGGTATGGTTTTCACCTATTTTTTATATATGAAATACTATAGGAATCCAACACAATAAGTTTACATGTTGTCTATAGTTGCATTCACTAAGAGTTGAGTTAATTGAAACATGGTAATATTGTCCAAGAATGCTAAGATATGCACTCCATGACCTTTTAGCAGGAAATGTTTGTTAACCATTAGAATATAGAAAATAAATTTCTAAGACCTCCTACAATACTTTTTACACAGGAGAACATGAAGTGTTTGCAGAAAACTAAAGCATGTATACTTCTGTTGGAAGTCTGGTTTTTGTGTGCAAAGAGTAAAAAACACCAGGTATTCCCTATAAGCACGTGTGTATTACCTTTATTATAAATAAACTTCATTTAATTAAGGACTGTTTGCACATCTGTCCTTCTTTGTAGATTGTGATTCATGAAGACAAGGATACTATCTTATTTGTAACCTGACTGTAGGCAATGTCTGTCAAACGGTTGTCACTCAATATGTGTTTATCAAATGGGCATCCTTTGAGTGATGGTTCTTTTGAAGAAAAACCATTTCATAAACCTCTAATTCTACAGACCCACCTCTTTGAAAATGGAGATCACAAAACAGTCAGACACTGCACTGGTAGTTATTTTGAATTTCTGTTCATTTTATCATTCTACTTCTGAACATCGGACAGGGAATTTTTGATTTTGTAGTGCATAGCCACGTGCATTTCAAAAACATTTTCCTCATCTTTTTGTCTCCACTTACTACAACTTTCTGGCATTTTTGAAAAGAAGTTAATCTTTCTTAAGGAATAGGCTTTGTGTAAATTGCTTCAGCAACAAAAATGCCTTTTATTATTCCAGAAACAATCCATTTCCCATGATAGTACCTGGCTTTCCTTTAGTCAACATTTCAATATAGCAGCCGCTGTCCTCGTTACCCCTTGGCACAAGTGTGTCAACCTTCATTGCCACTTACCTGGCAACATTTGTTGACACAATGGTGGCAGATTTAATCAAAGCCTTGCCAATACCTCTCTGGTGCCAGATTTGTAATCTTACATTACTTGGGGGGCTACTCTAGCCATTTCCAAGGGGGAAGAATAAAAAAGTTATCTTTTTTCTTGAAAGAACAACTTTCTACCAGGAGAAAGAAGGCAACCAAATTAACTCCCACTTGCTGAATGGAGTTCACACCTATGGGAAATTTAAAGCAAGGAAGTTTATATCTGCCTAAAATTGTTTGATCATCTTTCTGCAGTATAAAGAAACTTGACTAAAAGTAACTATATTGCCATACGCTTTCATACAGTGTTGGTTTTGATAATACTTGGAGTTTTAGCTATTGGAATGAAGTACACCAGTATTTTTGAGTGGTCATTTGGAGTCCAGCTCCAAATGTGTGCTATATAATTTAACAGGTACTTTTAGGTGTTATTTAATTTGCTACATATAATTGCCATAGTAAGAAGCTGTTTGTGCCCAAGGTTTACAGATGAAGAAACAGAGGCCTGCAGAAGCCAATCATATTGGAAGAGCCAGGAGGAGAACAACTCTCTTTCCATTCTTTCAGGCTGCTGCTTTCCTTTCACTGGGAGCTCCAGGAAGTTGTGGGTACCACTGCAACAGGTTGGCATATCCACATAAGCAGTACTTTAGCAGAGATGAACTAAGTGCACTGAGTCCACATATCATCAAGTAAATATGACAGAGGATTTTTCAAATGTACTGTAAAATTAATGTGCCTAAGACTCAAAGGGAAGAAGTCTCTGGAGTAAGATGAGTGGCAAGATGAGACATAGCACAGAATCTATAAGAAAGGATTAGTTTTATGCTCTACTCACTTCTCATTTAGTAAAATCTCCATTGGTGTTGAATCTCACATGTGTTCACTGCTTGTGTTTTAAATATAGGCATATCACAAAGGACATGTTTTGCTCTCCGATCTTCATGATTATATTGTAATCATGATAATAAAAGCAATAACAATAATGGCTGGTACCCACTGATCACTTACTATTCACTAATGTTTTATATGGAGTACTTTATTTCTCCCCAAATACTTGTAAGTGAATAACATTATTTTATCTCTGGCTAAACAGGAAAATTGAGGCTCAGGAAGGTCAAATGGCTACTTACAGTCACATACCAAGTAAACCTCAGAATAGATGTATAGCCTTGGCTGTCAACACTGAGTCTGTGTTCTTTAGTCTATGTTCTGCAGTATGTTTTATGGAGGATCCCTCAATGAGCTCATCCATATCCATGGCTTCAGCTGCCCTTACTATATGATGAACTCCCAATCATGTTAGTGCCTAAGACAGACATGTCCATGTCTAAACTCACAATCTCCTCAAACCTGTTTTTTCCTTCTTTGTTTTGTCTCCTCATTAGTGTCAACTTTCATCTAATTTTCCAAGCATGAAGTCTAGAAATGATTCTAGTCCCATCTTTCCCATTCTCTCTGACACTCAGAGAGATTTCTGACCATATTGCTAAACTTTCTGACCATATTGCTAAACTTTCATTTAGCTTCTCTCAAATCTGTCTCTCTCATTCCATCTTGTTGTCCACACCATAAGTTACATCTCCTTCCTTCATCATTTCTTGTCATTACTTCCTGTAGGACTTCTGCCTTCAGCCCCAGTATCTGGAAATTCATTGTGTGCAGTGGAAAAGGAGTGATTTGTCTAAAGATACACTGCTTACATTCTCTGCTGTTAGAGTTTATTAATTGGTTCCCCTTGGCCAATATCTTAACACCCAAGAACACTCATGATCTGGGTATTTTTCACTAGAATTGTCTTCCTATTCCTCTCCTGGGCTGAACAGTGAGTACTAAGACACCAGGCAGGCATCCTCAGCACTGGAACTGGTTCCTGGCATACAGATGATGCTCAATAAATGGCTGTTGAATAAATGAGTATGATAATCACTCAAAAGTTTCTACCAAATATGGTTATAACTTCATATTTAAGATCTACAATGCAAAAATTTGAGCAAATTTTGGTGGTAAGAGTCTGTTTGAGTATTTTGAGAGCCTATTATTTCCCAAATTTACTTACAAGCTAGCAATTAAACTACTAATGCAAATATTCACATCCTTGTTCATATCCCACTGAACCACTATTTTCAAGTATTAAATAAAATTAATTTTAAGGCATATGCCTAGCTTTTTGAAGTGAATTATATGTTTTTGTTTTCCGAATAAAAGCCAAGTGTTTTTGTGTGTGTGTTTGTTTGTGGTTGTTTCTCAAAATAGTTTCACATTATCTGTTCTACAGATACAAAGTGAAGGTTGCTTGTTCAGAGGGAAGTTTTGGCAACAGTGAAGGGTATAGAATCAGTTTGGCCAACTTTTTAAGTGATTTAAACTAAAGCACTGGCCGCCCCCTCACAGAAATTCCCAGGGTTGTTCTTAACAGGCCTCACAAATCTAATAGTAGAAGGATCTGCTGATGAGAAACATCTGCCTTAGGACTTTGTGAAGATCCCATAGAAAGCTACACTTTCTACAGCATTATATAGATTTCCCCCTATTTCTCTTTATCCTAGGAAAAAACCCTGGAAACACTCCTTCCCTGTTTCATCATGAGCTTTGAGCATACCTTGCTTCAATCTTTAACAGAACCAAGTATATTTTTTTGTTGGGAAGAACAGAGTCCATTTAAGACAATCCAGTAACTTTCTACCACATCATTGTCCTAGCACCTAAATCCCTGGATCTCTTTAGAAGTGCGTATAGAAAATTCCAAAAGGAAAACCTGTATTCATTGTAAGACTACTCAAACAATACAGAAGTATATTCAAGAAAATATTAATGTAGCACATTTAGAATTTTCTGATTTGTGTAGAAGAGAAATCTTCCAACCATATGTCCAATCCAACCAAGTACCATACATCCTGGCAATTAAAGAACATCAATGAGATCAACCAATAAAAAGCCATTCAGTACAGGACAGAATAAAACACAAAGTCTTTAATGAATGCTAGATTCAAATATCACATTGAAATTTATGATCCATTTTTTCTAAGGGAAATGGAAAATTTCTATTTCGGAAGGAGCGAGGAACCCAAGCTATCCACTCCTACTCACCCACAAAAGAAGCCCTATGTTATCACTACATTCTGCACAAAAAAAGGAGAGCTTCTCTCTGGTGGTGCATATTCTCCACCCCCGCTCTGTTGGTAGAAAAAAATCTAATTTTACTGTGTTCTTAGGCATGTGGTGTTTATGGCAATAGTTGGTGTGTGGGTGTGCACTTAACTATTTGAGAGGGATATAAAGTATGATTCAAATTTCAAAAGGCTTTCCTACTTCTGAATCTCCCCAAAACCAGTCAACTTAATGAATATACTTACAAACAACAAGGCATTTTCTTATCACAAAAATAGGGTAAAATTTCTCACTTATTTTTGGTCAGGTTTCCCTGGTCTTCAGAGACAAGGAGAATGATACAGTGTGTATTAAGTGACACTGTGCAGATGTAGTAGTGTACCTAATATACATTATGAGAGTGAAGTTGTACAACTTAAACTTGATTACCTGTAAATATATGAAATGCATGAAAAAATGTCATAACCATTTTATAATCATTTACTATTTCAAAAGTAATGGTTACTATTGAATTTTGGAAAATGTAAGATTTCCATTTGCTAGAGTATCAGAATCTAAAATAACTTTAGAGACAAATCCTCAAAGAACTATTTCTATCATCATCCCTGGTCTCAATGTTAGTCTGTTGCTCTGAGGGTGAGTGAGTTGAGAGGACAAAGGAAAGAAGAAAGAAAGAATTTAGTCCCGAACACTTATAGCTCCCATTCTTAGCTTACTGGTTGGTATAATGAGTATGACTTCCATACCCCACCATATGTAATAGAAATCCCTGGGATGGAATATAAGCACACAGAAGCTGGGATACCATTGATGGGCATTGCTTCCTAAGTTTGGTGCTCACTAGTACTTTTTTCCCAAGCCAAGGATTTAGATAATTACCTTGGTTCATGGTGGGTGGTATCTCACTGCCAAATTGTTCTCTTGAGAGTAGGACTGCCTCAGGTTTTGTAGCAAATGGTCTGAAATTTTTGGACTAGTTGATTTAGGTTTGTAATATTTCTTGTCTTATGTAGAGACTATTGGTCTTAACACTGAAGGGCCATTATAACCTGTAGCTTTAAAATTTGGGCTAATGAATTAGCTTCATAATATTTCTTTATTTTGTATAGAAATTATTGTTCTTATCACTGCTGTACTATGCTGCTTGTCCTATGGAAACTAACCTCTTTGCTTTGCAAAGTTCCTCAAAAAATAGAAAGCTTCCTGAGACAAGGGAGAAAGTCTTTTTTTGCTTTTGTTTGTCGCTAAAGGTTTAGAAACTCTGTGTGTGTGTGTGTGTGTGTGTGTGTGTGTGTGTGTATCATTGTTTCTGATGGAGATTATACATGGGAAGTTATCTTCAAGAATGGAGTCACTATTCTAGTTCTGCTTTTGCTGTTTATTAGCAATAGGATCTTGAACAAATCACTTAAATCATTTAAATATTCCACATTTTCTACATGTAAAAATGAGACCATTGAAATATATTCTCATGCATCTTTGAGAGTACTCTCTTGGTCTTGACTCACCAAGTTATCAGAATAATCAAAAGAATAAATATGTATGTGAAAACATTAACTTGAAAATATACTGTTCTGGGGAAAGTCAAAGTTTAATATGAACTATGTATATAGTGGGAAAACATTGAATATTACCTTTCCACATGATTTTCTGATTATTGTCACTGTAAGTTCTGAGATTCAGAGTGAGTCACCTCCTGTGATTTTCATATTTCCTTAGTTCTCATTTTTATCTCTTATATATGAGGTATTTCACTTCACATTCAAGCTTCCTTCAAGATTTAATATCTGATTTAAAGGCTTGGTTTCTTGATTTCAATAAATGAGAGATAATGAACTGTAAATTTAATGATATATTTTATGTTATTAAATGTTTTGCTGTATCTAAAGCATTAGGACTAGATGTATAGGAAGTAAGCAAGAGGCTTAACATGTAACTTCAATTCCAGGTATCTAGGTATTTTCATTTTGTTTCAGCAAATACAATTTTTATGTGTTCATGAGTACATAATCTTATCCATGGGGCTAAGTGTCCAAATTATAACTGTGTCAAGAGATGGTATAGTGGATATCAAATTGTCCACACAAGTTTCTTAGGGAAACATGTTTTTTTAAATTGTTTGTCAAGATGGGTGAAATCTCTCATCTCTCCTCACTCAGTTTAAGGAACCCATTCTCAGTGGAGTTTCTCTGGTCTCTCTCTCCAATAAAGCAATTGAAGTGAATACTGCCTACTTTGTGTGCATATCTTTGTGTCCTGCAGAGATGTTCCTCAGGATTTTGAATAAGATGAACAAGATAACCAACATGGTTATCTTGGTGTAACTGAAGATAGTTGTAAAAGCAGAACAGAACCCCAAAAGAAAGTTTGGAAGATATTATAGAAATTGCTGTTTGTTGTATGACCCCATGATAGTCAGATTGAGGACAAGCAAGAGTAGACTGATGAAAATGACTAATATGATCAAGTCAATTCCAAGAAAGCTTCCATAGACAATTAGGAGTATTGACATGAGTACATTGGCAGGACAAGGTAACTTATTTAATGTATTTTTCTATCCTGTATAATGACAGCAAGTACAAGCTTTGACATCTAGCATCAGGAATCCAACTGGAACAACAGAAGTGGTACTATAAATTGTTTAATCTTGCTTCTTATGGCCAATGGGGCTATAAGCTAAGAGAGAGTTTTGAGTCCTGATCCTCTTTATCTGTGTGACTTATGATGAGTCACCTTACCTTTCTCAACCTTGTTTTTCTAATTGTAAAATGCTATTGGTAACTATCTCAAAATATTGTGAAGTTTAAGTAAGATAATCACTTAAAATGGCTAGTACCAATGCCTGGTCATAGTTGAGACCAGCTAGTGATTATTTTGTGCTTTTGAAACACTGAAAATTTGTAAGAACAGAAAAGAAGTAGGTATGTTTTTAGTCCTTTGATACTTGCTTATGAGAAACTTGAATTGTGAAAAGTCACCTACCTTTTCGTCTCTATTTATTCAAAACATTTAGTACACATTGCAAGGTACTATGCTGGGTTCAGAGCCAGATGCAAGCATGTGTGTGAGACTATCTACACATTTCAGTGTCTTGCAATTGAGTGAAGAAAGCTAAATTTTGTGTATAAAATAATGAATTTTTTAAAAGAAAAATTGCACATAGTCAATTGAGAGGTAGAAATAACAGGAACAGATGTGAAAAACCAGAGAGGCAGGCTTAAGTCCTGGACTCTTGTTCATTTTCTCACCATGGATATATCTTACAAATTTTCTGGGCTTTGGTTGCCTCATCTAGAAAGTAAAAAGTTTGGTTTCCAAGAATTTGAGTTTTCTGTTGGTCCCATAGGGTATTTCTGCCATTCAGACTGGTGCTGGGGATCACTGACTCTTCAAAGACTCAGGAAATGATGTGTGGAAAGAAAGGATCTTTGGATATGGTCCTGAAGGATTACTAAGGTTTCTTCGGGTAGAGGAGGGAGAGATTGATTTTAGAAGATGATGAAGAAAAATCCCAGATGTGAAGAGTAAAAGAGCATATTTGTAATTATCTGTGTAACAAGATTCAGAAACTGAATATAGTCAAGTGATTCAATTTCAAATTGAATTGAATTTCACTGAGAATATCTCCTGTAAAAACTATTGCCATGAGTTTGTACATATATTATCAAATTTGATCCACCAGAAACATGTGATAGGCACCATTATCTCTTTTTTATAGATGAGGCAAGGGGTACACATTCTGATGACCACAGAACCACACAGACTACACAAAAGAAGTAAGCAAATTGCCTTTCTCAAAATACACCTCTGGATCCACAACTGACCTGTAGACACTAGTTGTCAACTTTGGGTGTATGAAAACTACAATTTAGAGAGGTAAGTTGACTTACCCAAGGACCAGAGTGA
Organism: Castor canadensis; assembly: GCF_047511655.1. Lineage (NCBI taxonomy): Eukaryota > Metazoa > Chordata > Mammalia > Rodentia > Castoridae > Castor > Castor canadensis. Next base: position 32,863,193 of record NC_133404.1, on the reverse strand, counting down.
CACCATAAGAAGCTAGGGTCAAATTTCAACTTCATGAATTTAAGTTTGTTGCTTTTTTTTACTACATGATTTTCCTTCTAGAAAACCTGGAAGGACAACATGGGAAGATAGATGGTACTCACATTTAAATAGTGTAGAAAATCAGCCCAAGGATTTAGGTTGTATTCTGTGACCAGCCAAAGACTTGTATCAAGATTTTGAAAGAATCGAAGGAATATCCTGGAATTGCTAGCTTGGAAATGAAAGAACATGTTTAAGCAGGTATGATTTAAGAGTGTTTTAGAGAATAGAAGTAGTAAAGTTGATTCAGAGTGGAAGAGGCATGGAATATGAAAAAAGGTTTTATTGGGTGTTGATGGAGCCAAGGAGGGGCATGAATCAAATATGATAGGTGCTTAGTTAGTGAGGGCTTTCTTAAGCCATTGTCCTGGTTCTATGTGGAGAAACTGACATGTACAGAGAGTAGCTGAGGTCATGTGAATGTTTGAGGAAAGGAAATAAACATTCCATAAAGAAATCCATGTTTATGCAGCACAATTCTACAGATCACAAACTGGCATCAGTGGCCCACTTTTGACTCAGAAAGTCAGCTGCCATTAAGAAGGGGTGAGGCTCCAAGTTTAAATACCAAGAAAAAAGATCATTCCAAGTGCTAAATTTTTGGTTTGCTAAGTGAATATAATTTTTTTGTGAAGAACTTCACAATGGAAAACTTAGTTCTTAGAAACCTACCTTTTTCTTTCAATTTTAAACTGTATCACTTGAGCACACCCATTTTATGATAGTTGTGCAGAGGAACTTAAAGTGACTTAACAAAAATCACACAGATTAAAAGGGATCAGGACTCAAAGATCTATAGCCCTGGAGGCCTCAAAAAGCAAGATTAACCAAGTTACTTTTTAAAATTTGATCTCATCACCAGTTTGTTATAATTCTTTCTTCTTTTTTTTTGAGTGTGTGTGGGGGAGATAACACTGATTATGCGATTGCTTTCATGACCACAAATAGACACTTCTTTTTCCTATAGTAGAATTGCAAGAATGCTGCTATAAATTTAAAACTGGTAGACTGGATGGGAAGACAAGTACCAAATGCTCAAGATATATCTGATATAGCTAATTTGAAATGAATAAATCATACTTAATTTTTAAAAAAAATCTACTGAAGGTGATAGTAAATTGAGACTATAAAGTAGCTAAACATTTCTATTAACTTCAAATAGTAATGCTTCAAATATGAAGTTCACAAATTTTGATAAAATTGAAATGATCAGTGTAACTTCAGCTCAATTTGAAAAATATTTCTCCAACTGTCCATTTGATTGAAAGAGCAAGTCCTTTAAACTATGCTGGAAGAAGACAATTCATCTCTTACCTAATAGAACTTTTGATTATTGCTTACACAAGATATAATTAGAATGTAGCAAAGCAAACCTGAAGGCAATATATGTGATATAAAACGCAGTTTCCAAAAATGATCTGAGCTGGAATCATGTTCTATGTGACATGATCTCTCTTATACCTCATAATTCCACAAAGTCCAGAAGACACAAGGGAAAATACTGTAACATGGGAAAGTATACTCCGTATTAGCTATGCTATGAATAGCTAGGGGTTTGTCTAGCTAGGGTTTGTCTAAATGAACCAGAAATCATGTTAACCGTATTTTTATTGTGTAATGATTCTAAGATTAAAAATGATTAGATATTCTTTTCCAAATGAATTTGAAGGGTCCTTCCTTCCTTCCTTCCTTTCTTTCTTTTTTTCTCTCTTTCTCTCTTCCCTCTCTCCCTCCCTCCTTCCCTCTTTCTTTCTTCTTTCTTTTTCTTTCTTTCTTTCTCTTTCTTTCTTCCTTCCTTCCTTCCTTCCTTCCTTCCTTTCTTTCTTTTGTTTCTTCCTTCCCTTAAGAATACCGCATCTTCTTGTGAAGCCTTTTGACTTGATGGAATCAGACTGTGCATGGAAGACCTTGATATTGGTGTGTAAGGTTATTGTTTTCCCCATCTCATAACTGCAAAGAAATATGCTAATCGTGGAGCTGCTCTGCAGCACACGCGAGTTTCCTGTCCAGGCTGTAGACCTGAGGGCTCCCACACTTGCTGCTTTCCAGGTGGGTTACTGTCAAGAAGTCTACCGTCTATGCTAGGTACTTTTATTTAGTTATAATTTGAGATAAAGCTTTAAGTAACAGCAAGACATTTTAGTCAGAGTTAAGTGAGATAAACTTGAATACTCAAGTGAGTGTTTATCCACAAACTTATTCCCATATAGAATACATCTTTTCCCTTTAAAAAGAATACTAAGGATCTTTTCAGGCTTTGTACAATTCCTCTCATTTGTATGTTTTGGTTTTTTTTTGTTTTTTTGTTTTTTTTTTCCTTTACAAGCAGAAAGCAACCCTTTTGATCAGAAACACAAACTCTGGATGTGATTTTAATATGATGCATATGAAAAAAGGATCCCACAATGACTGTTCAGTACCATTTTTTTTTAATTTATCTTTTTGCTTGGAATCCTGGACAGGGTGGGTCATTTTCCTCATGCATTGCTCCTGTTCACATTTTCCATTCTTTAAAATTGCCTAAGCTTGGCTGTTGCTATTTGGTGTTGCTCGACCCTTCTGGTTAAGCAATGACTCCCAAGGGTAGAGGAGAGCTTCCTAAAGTTCTAAAGGAGAAAATTTAATCAACAAAGTAATCATTTCTGCTGTGATGGAAAAAGGGAGGCCAGGGTGAATGACAAAACAGCTGTGGACCACCAAAAAAGTCAACTGGAATTGGAAAGAGGTAGATCTGAAAAAAAAAAAAATGCTTGGAAGGCATAGCTTTAAAGGGAAAATCAATCAGAAAAGAGTTCTGAAGTGCTAGAATGCACTGCCTAATAACTTTAAATAGTCCATTGAGTCTTCCGGAATTTTTTTGTTCTTCTTCAAGAATAATCTGCTTACATCGTTAAGACCTCAGCTAAGCTCAGTAACACCAATTACCAGATGTCGTATCCCCTAGTTTTTCCATCAAAAGACCAACCACCAAGCTTGTTGAAAGAGAAAGGTCATTGTCCCTCCCTGGCTATAAAACTATTTTTGCAACTCCTAACAAATGAAGTGAGAATACCTTTCAGCTGGAGAAGGAGCGTATCTCCCGCTCCTTCGAAGTCTCCCTGTTTGGCTTTGTTATTTTCTAATAATGCACTCATGTGTAAGCTAATAATGTGAACAGAAGGAAAAATGAAGAGACTTAAAAAAAAAAAAAGGAAAAAAGCAGAGTGAATTAGGGCAATTGAGGTCGCTCTGTTTCATTTTTTGCTGGAAGGATTTTAGTCCCAGTTTTTACCTTATCGCTTATTACACAATTTATGATAAAATGAGATGTGATTCCATTCTTATTGTTGTGGTATAGTCTATTGAACATGCATATATAGAATTCATTTCAGATTTAAACACTATCTTAATTATAACCTGAATAAAATGGACAACCTATTGGATTCTCTAAATTGCATTCTAACAAATACTTTCATTTTTATCACATTTCTATTGATGACATATTGGGTATAATGATGCTCAGAGAATATTCCCTTTTTATTCAGTCTTAATTGTATTAAAGTATTTTCCTTGTGACCACTAGGAGTTGGTTTCTGACTTATAAGTTTGACAACTTTAAATATATGTCAGGCTCACAACATTTTTCTTAAAGTTCTGTTTAAATAACATCATCAGAGAAAATATTTGTCTTAAAAACAATTACAAATGATATGCATTTTGCCTAAGGAAACCATTATGGGTGTATTACACATAACTTTCTATTTTCTTTAACAAATAATGTGGCAATTTATACCATCCATGTAGAGATTCTTTTCCAACAAAAGCCATGAAACAAGTTGAAAATATTAAAAGAAATAGTCAAGTTGTGATTGAAAATGAAATAAATGCTTAAAAATATGAAATGTGATTTTTAAAGAAAAATGCGTATGTATAGGGTCCTAAAAAGTTTAGTCTTAAGTTTATATTTAGTTGCTAAAAACATGAAAATCAGTTTGAAGAAAAAAATATGTACATGATTAAATAGTTTTATGATAGTCCTAATAATATATTCTTTCAAATTAATTCACATTTGATAATATAAGTCCAAATGATCTGTGTATTCTTTTAAAATATTGATTTACATTTGTGTGATAGTTTAAGATATTAAAAAGAATGACATTGAGAGGCATTACGTAGACAAATATAACATTTTGTAATTGAACGTAGACTTTAATATGTATAGCATTTGTTGAAGAAGTTTTAACTTCAAATAATTTCCATGTAATTTTATGTGTCAAACAAGTAACTTTCACAGACAGAAGGGGAAAGGAGAATAATTGGCACTTTAATCTTAATTGTTTATTAATATGTTCAGTTTACCAAACTACTTCCTTTACTTAATAGCTGTGGCCATACTCCTGTATATTAGTTGAAGTAAAAGATATACATATGTAAATGTATATATGTATATACAATTTAGATTTTTTCCCTTCTTTTTAAAGTTTCCACATAGCATCTAAAATGTAGTTTCCACATAGCATCTAAAATGTAAACTTGGTTAGCTGTTTGTTTAGAATATAACCTGGTGTTTTTTGAAGTTTGCAAAGAAACCATTAAATAAAGCAGCAGTCCTGCAGGATTCCAGAATTGCTGTCAACCAATGTCATCTTGCAAATACTTTTTTGAACAGTATAAATGAAACTCAATTCATTTCTCTCTCTTTCTTTTACCTTAAGCAGGGGGTCATCCAACACACACACACACACACACACACAATTTTTAGTCATTTTTTTTCAATTTAAATGATTTGCTATCACAGTTACTCCATCTTTTATCTCTAAAATAGTTTCAACCCTGTTAATGTGTGCATGTACTTTTTTCTTATCAGCCTCTCAGCAGCATTTGTGATTCATAGCGGCCATCAAAGTGATAATAAACTCATTCACAATACTAACAAACACGGGGCTCCCAGTTATTTACGAGGCAAATTCACTGCAAGGCTGGGCTGTGGAACAGGGGAGAATCAAGATGGTGTTGATTGATAAATTGACAGGTTAATTTACAAGTGGATAATAGGAGTTAGACCCAGAGGGAAAGAAGGACAGTCTGAATTCTAGCTTGGTTGCACTGCCATCTGTCTTATGCCCAGAAATCTGCAGGAAGACAGGCTGGCAGGATCAAATGTGTACATATTCCTAATAACTTAAAGACAAAGACCTCCATTTACTGCTGTTGGATGGGTCTGTTGCCTTGGTTCTTCACACAATTGACCTTCAATATGTCACAAATGGTGCCACATCTCAGTGTTTTTTATAAGTACCACTTAGAACATGATTTAGAAGAAGTTGTTCTGTTTCACAAAATAAACAATGAACAAAAAATTTTCAATGCTACATTTCACCAAAATTAATGTCATTTGATGGTTGATGGTTGAGATGCATTCTTTCAAGTTTCTGAGGTCACTGATATGTCCTTGTTTTAGGGTGTACATCTGCTTCCCCACTACCACCAAAACACACCTTTCCTTTTTTGATCCGTCATATTTAAATACTAGCTGCTCTAGCTGTTTGCAAGGCAGCATAAAACAAAGTATACAAATTCCATATTAAACATTCCCATCATTTTTTCTCACAGTTTTATTTCTATAAATGTAAGTGTTTCAGAATTTAACAATAAATTGACAAAATCCTTAAAAATGGAAAAATGCCCTTATTTTTCTCTTCCAATGAAACATTTTATTTTACATTTATATAATTAGTTTTGTAGAGCTATTTTTTTTTTAATCTTTTGGTCTGGTATACCAGGAACATTGCAAGGTAAGTTGTTAGAATTGTTCCTCTTTATTGGACTAACAATGCCACTGTTAGAAAAATTGTAACTATTGCCACTTTGGAAAGAACCTACTTTTTGTTCTTTTAAAATGAGCTGATTCAAGACTATTAACAGCAGTGGCCTGGCCCAGTGACTTCCAGACAGCAGACCTGAAATTCTCGGGTCTCCATAAGACTCCGTCCCTTTGAGTGCAACATTGTAGGAGAATGCCTGCCTCGGATTTGAAAGTTTATTTAATGCTCAACTAATGTTAAAACTCATAGATTTGAACAAATACTTCAGAGTTCAACACACTTTGAAAAGAAATCAGAAAAGGCACAAAAAGTCAGCAGATCTGATGAGTTTCTGTAATTCATTACAAAATGACAACACTAATATTATTTTTAAGGCAGATTGTCTCATATTAATCAGGTATTAAAATAAACTATTGAAACTATGCCTCTAGTTGAATAACATGATAAAGTCCATGGAAAAAATCTGGTCAAAAATGAATATCAGAAAAATAAAAACAAATAACTTTGAGTGCACGGAATTTTATGGTGTCACAAGGTTAAAAATGTCCCCTTAAAGGGTAAATATCCTTTGAAAAGAAAATGCACTTATGTGTGAATGGGAGATTGAATGCTTTTTACTTCTTTGTTTAAACATAGACAATTATCTTTGTATTTTCTTTGGCAAGTTGTACATTTTTCAAAAAAGACGCATGAAAGATCACAATATGTTTAAGATTGCTAATTTTTCTTGATGTGGTGACTGTTTTATTAAAAGGAGGTTTTTTAATTCAGGAAAATGATTAAGTAGTTTTAAAACTTCATGATCTACAGAGTAAACTTGAATTCTTTCTTCAGCCTGTGAAGCAAGGCATTTTGTTTTCTGAAGACTATTTAAGCTTAATTATATATTATCTTTCTATTTTAAGGCTGAGTGGCCAGCAAATGACTATGTAAAATAGACAAATAATTGATAGATAGTTTATAGATGTGTTTGCTTTATACCATATTTCTATAGGGAATCCAATAGAAGAAAAATGTGTATAAAATTCAGTTGAATATTAATCTTCTCCTATCTATAAATCCCAAAGATAAAACTCTTTGCACTATACAGTATGATTTTTAACACATCACATTTTCTAAATTTAAAATATATAAACTAACTCCTAGAGATTTATTTTAAGTTAATATTTTTAAAGTCTATGTTTCTCCTAAAATGTAGCAGAACTCATTTGAATGAAAAGTATGTTGACACAGAAGAGAACAAAAGCCCAGTGCAGGAATGGAGAAGCACAGAACGTTTTATGCGTTTACAATTATGAATTCTTTTTAATAAGGCATTCTCTCTATGCCAGCAAAGAAGAGATTTTCTGTCTTTTTTGTCTCTGCAGGTACTAAAAGCAATTCTGAGGCAAAAAAAAAAAAAGATATCAGATCTAATATCCCACCCAATTTCTGAGTTAGGCCAGTGACAGGTATGTTTTGAAGCAAGACTATTTAGACACATTGATTTTTGTTGTCACTTTCTTCTTATTTCATATGTCACATCAAGGTTTGGAAATTAGATGAATGTAGGAAGGGTCTGCTGATCATTGTTCCTCAGGAGGATTTTTCAAAGTCAGTGAGCTATGCTTGATAAAAGTGTTCCTGCACAGAGATCCACTCTGCCTACAGGGAAGTTTAGAGAAACTCAGCTTTACCACTTCACTCATATTACTGGAATTCTTGGTTGTCAAGGAGGCGTCTATAAACTCAAGGCTGGCAAATCTCAAAAGTAAAGCATTAAGGAGTAATGATAATAAAAAGCTTAAATCATCTATTCCCCTTTCACTTCATTCTTTTCAAAGGCACAGGCAAGTCTTATTCTGATAAACAAATTTTATGAAGTAAGTGATGCAGGTAATGTTTTCTTCAATTGTATACTTCCAGAATAACATGTTGACATCCACTCTTTGTGCTTTGAAGAATTTATAATAATAAATAGAAATCAATGCTTAAGACTGAAGGATGCATCAATTATATTTCTTTTGTCTCTAAGATTCTTCCCCTGTTGTGTCTACTTGTCCTCATGGAATTTTTTTTTCACATTGTAAAGTGTTCCATAGTTTAATTGGCAACCTAGATCCTGAATGGTAAATTATATTTGACAGAAATAAAAATGGCTTCATCTTAAAAGAAATAGAAAATATTACCATGGTCCTTGAGTTTGAATAGAGGTGTTTGTATGTGTGTGTGTGTGTGTGTGTGTGTGTGTGTATGTGTTATCTTTAAAAGGGAATTTCAGAACAGTTAGGAAAAATTTTAAAGAAATAAGAAAAATAATCTTTGGACATTTGATCTAGAAAAAGATAAAAATAGTTAAATAATATTAAATATGGCAGGTAAGTAATAAGATGATTCAAACTGAAAATATTTAGGAAATAGTATGGTTTATTCCCATCAGCTACAGAAAGGGGAAATCCAAAATGAACTGGAGATGTCTCAGGAGGAAATAAGATAAGAAGTCTGAGGGAGGACGCTACGCTTGGTTCTGAAACAGGTTGAGTTCAAGGTTCCTGGGCACACCTACAGTTTTAGTGGGCAATAGTCTCAATTTTAAAACCTAGCTGAGATGGGGGAGAAGGATACAGGGAGGCTACAACATTGTAACAGAGAGAGATTTCCTTTTCAGAGCATTTACAATGCCTTCCCCGCCTGTGGCCCATCTAGATCTTTAGGAAATTTTATTTGAGCCATGGGGAGAGAGCACTTGCTAAGCTGTAATTTCCTATGATTTGAAATATAGCATCTGCAGACCTCCCGTGTAGGATCACTCAGGAAAAACAACAACAACAGGGTTTATCTTTTAAACTTGGCTGAATACCCAGTCATTTTTAACTCAAATTCCCCTTCACAACATATTTTCCTTTAAAAATATGTTCAAGTAATTGTATAGACATTTTTGGACAGTGGTGTATTGGACTACGTTAATTGTTTGCTCACCTGATATTTTTAGCCTAAGTGAAATATATCTCCCAGTCATGTTACTTGAAATATTGAACTAAATGAATTGAAAGAGAAGACTGTTAATCTATTAATACAAATGAGCATTTATGAAAACTAAGATTGAGGTCAAAATGCTAAGTTAGAGAACAAATAAAAATGAAATTGCAAGAATATTCTTGGGTTGGGGTGTAGCTCAAGAGGTAAAGGCCTACCAAGCCCTGAGTTCAAACCCTCATACCAGAAAAAAAGATTGTGGGATAAAAAAAAATTACATAATTTTGAAGTTCTCACTAAGGGTGAACTTGTAGTCCTAGCATCACCCCACCCTAATACAGAGGAGGAAGCTAAGACCCAGAACACAGAAACTAACTTCTAAGTTCTCATGGATAGTTCATACCAAAGCAAGGGCTATGATCCCATTCTGTGGATTCTCAGCCTAAATTGTGGCCACACAACATGCTAGGAACAGTTCCTGCTGAGACCATGAAATTATAGTAGCCATCAAGAACAAAGAAATTCCTCTTGTCATTGACCCTCAGTTTTTGCATCTCAAAAATGGAGACAATCACACTGCCATCTGTTTCTAAACATTGAAAACAATGTTTGAGAAGTTTATCTGAACACTCCATTAAGTTGGGAAACAAACAAGAGGAAAATAGATACAGTATTGTTTATGATAAATGTCAATTCTTTTATCTATCAAAATAACACTAATAATGATAATAATAATTAGAATATAAGAGGGAATGCAGGCTGACCATGGTAAAGATTATTGTAGAATGTATCTTTGAAAAGTCATGAGCTCATAGGGTAGTTATGGACTACAAGTGAGCCTATGGATACACAAACACACACACACACACACACACACACACACACACACACACACATGAATAAACATATGGTTTCTTTCCCAGAGGTATACGTCTGACATAAAACAATTTTGAATTTTATTCAGCATGAGTTTGAGGATAGGAGGACCAATCTCCTGAAGTAATTAAAATCTTTATTTTCCCCTGAACACCAGAATTCCAGAGAACTGGAGCCCTCTGCAGTGTTCTCAAGCTGTTTGACCTCAGAAAATTGGGCTGTGTGTGTGTGTGTAAATAAGGTGGATATGATGGCCTTTGGGCACTTGAGAAAACAACCAGAAAAGAACAGGAAAACTATAAGTGGAGATATAGAATAGTTTTATAGAACTTTAAAAAATATTTGATAAATTGACCTAGGGTTGTTCATAGGTAGCCATTATAGCCAACATACCTAGGAAATAAGAATTTAAGTCATTGGTAGTTCGATGGCAATCAGAAGGCAGAAACTTTTGTTCATGTTTGGGAAGCTTTGGCAGGAAAAGGATAACCTTATGGTTCAAGAAACCATAAATGGATTTCACCGAAATGTCACCAAACTTTAGCCAAGTCATTCCACTGGTTTTATTTACAGTACTTCTCTGTAGCTCTGGTTGCAATGGTGATGATTGTAGTGACAATGATGGTGGGACATTTATGACACACTTGCTTGTGATGCTCTATTGATGTTGGTATTACATAAATGAGGATAGAGAAGCTGGAGACATTGAGTAAGTTTCCCACAGACACCAAATGAAAAAGTGATAGTAGTGGGATTCAAACTCAGGGTGACTGGTCTAGATGCAATTACTTAAGCACTTAATAGTTCTGTTCCTTGTTAGGAAAAGTAATAAAAACTTATCCTGAATGACCATCAAAGAGAACTATGCATTTAGTAAATTGCCAAGAGATGCCTTTCCTGAACTGGCATGAGGTTATTTCAGATTGCTAATACTGCTAGCATTGTTCAGGATCACCTGATCCTCACATCCTTTCTTCTTACAATAAGAATTCTACATTACATCACATTTTGCTGCTTGTTGCTGCTAGAAAAGGCATAACTAAGTTGTGTGTGCACTGGCTATATTTTTTTCCTCACACAACTCTTGGTAAATTATGATGTGTGTTTTGGAATAGTTTAATATCCACACAAGTATTTTCTTCTGCCTCCAATCCTCTATGAAAGAAAATGATATGGTTGAAGAGATATTTGAATAAATGAACCTCAAAATATCCATAAAAATCTTCTAACAAGGGAGTTGCAAAATTGACTGCACTTTTTAGGCCTCTTCTTTCTGAGGATAGTTAGCACACAAATCTATAAAATATAAATATAAAGTGATGTTTTTCTAATTATAAGAAATATTCATGATAGAAAACCTCATCATATAGAAACAACCACCACTAACATAGATATTCTTTTGTTAATCAACAGTTAATAAGTACCTATAACTGCATATTTTCTCTCTCTCTCTCTCTCCTTCTCTCTTTCTCTCACTCTCTCTCCCTCTCTGTATGTGTATATGTGTGTACAGCTTACATTCTTGCAAATTTGGACTCATACAATGGTGCTGTTTTATAACCTTTTATCATATATCATAATTTTGATGATTGCTATGTCATTATCTATTCTCTCAAAGAATTTCACAAAGGGATTCACTTCAATTACTTATGATGGCCTCCCGTAAGCAGGAGTTCACACTGTGCATTTAAATGTTTATTTACATGTGGCACCATAATCCATGCAATCTTGCATAAATCACCCTAATTAAGTTCATGGACTATTATTGAGGAGATTATTTCTCTTACCCAGCAAATCTGAGAATATCTTGAATATGGAACATGCATTCTTTGAACAAAATGACACCAGTAATTTTAAGGCAAAATTCCTCCTCCTTATGTGAAGTTCCTTTCATTTCTTTGGCAACTGATTTCTACTTATTTTCCCCAGTTTTCATAAGACACCAGAAGAAACTGAATCCCTGAGAAGAGAAGAAACCACTTAGGTGAATTGTAGTCTAACTTCACCTTCCCCAGTTCCCTATTGTCAGTTCAAAAAGCTCATCTCCAATGCCCTCACTTCTCAGTCTTCATTGAACAACTTCTGCATACATGGTAATGGTAATCTGTTCTGACCTATTTTCTCTATTTACCCAAGACAGGCAAGCCATCTCAGAAATCCACTCTTTAGTAACTGGGGCAACAGAACCTTTTAGACACTTTACTGTCAATTACCTTTAGGACGCTATTTTCCTTTCATTTGGCTTCCTATTCTTTTTGGAAAGTTCCTTCCCATTCTCAACTGAATTCTCCAGTGGTTTCCAGTTCATTCAGATCTCCAACACCACTTCTTTCTGTATCAGATTCTTATTCTTCATGATACTTATCTTTTGATATAACTTTTCTTACAAGGAAGTGTGTATCTTGGGGTAATAGTTTGAAAGAATTACTAGAATGCTAACCAGGTGAAGATGAATTAGAGTAGAAACGAGTTCCATCACAGAAATTCCACTAGGAACAAATGAAATACAATTAAATTAAAATAAGACCATGTACAACACTTCTTGAATACAGCTGTTACCTCAGACTGCTTACATCTGCCTATTGAAGCACCAGTATTTGAAAAAGCTCAAAGAGGATGATATAACATTTATTTAAAGGCACTTTTCATAATTGGACATGCATGGAAAGACCATATTTCACTTGTAAAGCAATCTTGACATTGGGGTGAAGGATACAGCTTCATAAAAACTTACCGAAAAGTTATCAGTGCTACAATGGTTACCTTTCAGAGGAATAAATAAAATCCTGTTAAGTATATTTAACACCTAGTTCATAGCCTGGATCTCCAAGAAACTTGCCTTGGTTTCTTGTATGTCAGGTCAGAGTCTGTGAACATTTAAAGGTAGTTCTGATGGCATATGCTCACATGGTTCTGTTGTCCACAGACATTTCCAATTAGGATGGCTTTGTTCTTGAAAAGCAGGGCTGTTTCATCTCCCATAATCACATGTCTACACAGTGCACGCACTACTGTGTCTATGACCTGAAGGTACTGGGGACCACAGCATTTTAGTCCTTACTTTCCACCTAATTCAGGATGATAAATGTATTTTTTTGGAGGGGGTGCAGCAGGAAGTCAATTTTCAAATGGAATCTGACATTGATTCACAATATAAATTCTGATGAAGAATCTATGAGAGATTTTTCAGCTCAGGCCTATTTAACCTCTGTGTTGACCCTCTGGGCAACCCCACAAGCACAGGAATAGAACCATACAGTTATATGGACAACAGTTTGAGAAGGACTGATCTTATGTAACCTTCTATTTTGGGGAGAGACACAGGGTCAGAGAAATTAAGGGGCATTGTCAAGGTAAAACATCAAGTATGAGACAACACTGATCCTAGAAGTCAGGTCTCCTGACACTTCCTATTATAAATCTTTTTCACAAGGGCAAAAATGAAGACTCAGTAGGAAAACTAAAAGACATTACTCAGTATCCAATGTTGAGAAGACCATATATTTGCAAGGTCCACATGAACATAGGACAATTTCTTATTGAGAGTTTTATTCATGGCTCCAGATTTTTTCATTTCTTTCTTTTCTTTTTTGTTTCTTCAGAGTTCAGCATTAACCAACAAATCTTTGAAATCCACAGCCAGGCAGCTCTGTTGGATACTAAATACTATTAGTATTCATTTAGAACACTGCTATTAATACCATCTTGGTGATGTATACTAGCTTGATAAGAACATAGATCAAATGGGTGAGATGTTTTAAAGGCATTATAAAAATGAAAATGGCATAAACATTAAAATGGTAACTGCATGGACTATTTGATTTCTTCTCTGTGAAATGCATGACGGAGAGATCCAAACAGTAGCAGAATAGCCCATACTCTGAGATATTGAGGCAAGCATTATCAATTGAAATTTAAGCTGTTGAATGAAAGTTTGTTAGTTAAATACTCTATGTGTGAAAAACTCTATGTTTCTAGAATCACTCATCTTAGCGCATGTGTCTTTGCAAGGTGGATGATTTATACTGGCAAGCAGTAAGTAGAATGAGTGTGGCCAGCTGTTGTCCATCCCCAGCTGTCTGAGATTGCTGTAGGAGGTAGAAATTGGTAGACCATTTTTTGATCATTCTATTCAAGGCTAGTTGTAATTTACTCAGGTTTCATGTGGGCAGGAAAAAACATGTCAGAGGAGAGAGAGACATACACAATAGAAATATTGAATCACGAAAATATTGCAGGTGGGCTACCTCTGGGGCAACAAATTTGAGATTGCAAGGAAAAATATGGTGAGTGAAGGAAGAACAGAGGGCAGCTGCCAGGCTATAGTTTGTGGTTTCTCTCGTACTGAAGCAGAAGGGGAGATTTAGCAACTGTTTGTTGTGGCAGAAAATCATCTCTGATTATTTGCGAGGCAGAGGATTGGAGTCAAGCAGACACAGCCAATCTCAAACGAGAAATCCTGACCTATGTCATGTGAAGCTGTGTTTGTCTGATGAACCTGTTATAACCCCATCTACCTTCACTTCAAGGTAAGGATTTTCCAAATCAAGAAAACAAAAGTAAAAATAAGAACTAATTCCAAGAAAGTTTGAAGGCACTCAAACTTCACAGACCTGGAGGAATTGTCCTTTATTAAAATTTTTCATTTGGGAGATGGTGGTAAACACTTGTAGTCCCAGCTACTCAGGAGGCAGCGATAAAAAAACTGAGGTTCCAGCTCTGCCTGGACAAAAATTAGCAAAACCCTGTCTCATAAACAAGTCTGCTGTAGTGATGCAAGCCTGTAATCTCAACTGTTCAAGAGGATGAGATAGAAAGGTTGTAGTCTGAAGCTTGTCCAGGTCAAAAGCATGAGACCCTACCTGAAAAACAATCTAAAAGTAAAAAGGACTAGTGGTGTGGCTCAAGTGATAGAGTGCTTGTCATGCAAGTGTGAGGCCCTGAGGCCCCATACCACCAAAAATAACAAAAAAATTTTTTTCTTAACCATTGCTATAACTAGTTTCTTCCTGTCTCATCTTTTTTAAACACATGACGAGTGAGGTGTCAATACTTGTCAGTGAAAAGGTGTCCTGACCAGACTGGTGCCAACCCTAGCATCCTGTGGTGCTTGAAATGGAACTCTGAACACGACTTTCAGTGGCCCTGACTTGATGGACCTCTCTTTTGCCTCCTTTAGCTTATGTGACCACAAGCAAGTGACTCAGTTTTTCTTTGTTTCAGTTTCCCTATCTGGAAACAGGGCTAATTGTACTAGCTCATGGGAGTTACATGACACTGAATGAGACAAATATATATGAACCTCTTAGGAATATGGTTACAATATTGTTTGTCACCCAAATTGTTCCATTCATGATGTGTTTGGCTCTATCTTCTAGTTCTAACTTACCACAAGGTTTTTATGTATGCAATCACTTTGTCCCTTTATACTCTCATTTTGTTTTGCTTTTCTTGAGAAGAACTCACTAAACAACAACTTGGAGTACCCAGATGAGGTACAAGTCCTGTCTCACATCTGCTCTGATGATTCCCAGAGTCTGTGCAAGTGAGCATCTTGGAAAACAAGGAGCTGGGATCTACTACAGACTCATTTGACAACTGAGAGCCGGGTAGGGGAAGAAGGGGTGCATTGAAGCTTACTTTAGGCACTGATTTGTGAAATAAGAACATTCTAAGATATCCCACCCAGGGTAAAATCTTCAGTTATAAATCAAGAAAAAGTAACAACAAACCATCTATTATTGTGTCAAATTGTCTACGTGGAATCAAATTTTCTTCTCTTAAAGTAATTTCTAGTCTGGATTTGCTAAATACTGTAAACATGTTTTTTTTTTTTTTTTCCTTTGCATTTCTACATCTGGTCTATATGCAAGTCAGTCTCACCCAGAATTCCTTCAAAATACATCCTGAATATCCACTTCTCTCTAGGACTGTAGGTGATGCCCTTTTGGACTAGCAGAGTTGCCCCTAATCTGGGTTTTAGATTTTTACACTAACCTGTCTACAATCTCACTCTCCCCAGAACAGAAGTGAGAGATCTTTAAAGTGGAAATCAAGTTTTTCCACTCCTAGACATAAAAACATTGTGTGATTACCCCACTGAATTTAATGAGTTCTAAGCCCCTATGATGGCTACAGAGTTTTCATCATCTACCTTTCTGCTGGTAGTCCTCTCCAAGTCTTCCCAACAGACCCTCTTCTTCAGCTCTTTTGAACACTTTGGTTTCCCTAACACAAGGAACTCTGGCTTCAGAACTTTGCTTGGAAACAAAGTTTTCCAAGCAAAACAGTTTTCTTTTGAAAACAGTTTTCTCGTTGTGTCACAACTGGAGAGGTTGTTTCCAGATTATCCTGTCAAAATAATTACTCTACTTTGTTTTGGTTTATCACATTTTCAATTATGTTAAATTAATAGAAAATCTTGAATAAATTTGTAATCACTGAAGGACTTGTATTGGTAACCAATCTCTAGATTCAGCTTGTTTTATTGATAACTCTTATGAAATCAACAAGCTATAGAGAATTTCTGGCCTACACAAACTCCTTTAAAAGAATGAAGGAGAGAAACAACAATAATTATTGTATGAAAATAGGACAAAATAAATTAGCCAGAGTAAAAAATATATATAAATGAATTGCATATTTGAATATAAAAGTCAAAACTCTAAATATTTACTGTGTGTGTTTGCATACATACAGTTATTTATCAATGATTCTATCTATCTTCTTATCTATCATCTACCTATTTGTCTATATATTTCAATTTTAGGAGTCTATGCTATTAGAGGATAAAAATGACTTATTTGATAAAAATACATAAAAACAAGGGATAAAGTACATAAACTTCTGCACAATGAAATACAAAATTCCTTACCTCTTTTCAACAAAAACACTTCATACAAAGTTAAGAACCACAATGCGTAGTTCGGGATAGCACACAGAATTTTTAGTAGCAGGAATATGTAAAAGACACCTACAGCTAGATTAGAAAAACACAAGCAGCCAAATAAACGTTTGAGCAAAAATGTAAACATAAATTCCAAGTAAAGAACACATAAATGATCCATAGCTGTCAGAATAGATGTTTAAGTTTCCTAACAGAAAATGCAAACTAACATTGTGAGATTACATTTCATAGATTGGCAAAATGTCAGAGTCTGTTAACACCAAGAGTTGGGAAAGTGTGCAGAAATAAATTCATAGATTTCCAGTGAATGTGTAGATTGGCCTTGCCATATTTAAGAGCAATATGACTATATGAGAATGAAGGTGCCTATGCATTTATTCAGTATTTCAGTTCTGCTGGAAACTGTTTCACTTATGTGCAAGGAGACCTATTCAAGAATGCTATAAAGAAATTTTGGAAAGTGTGTAAAATGTTCATTAAAGGCTTGTAGATAAATACACTATATCTGAAAGAAGGAACCCCATACAGCAGTTGTAAGTAGTCACTTAGAATAACTCTTTGACATGGAGTTTTAAGTTGAGAAAAGAAAATTAATCATGATATGAATATCATTATATCATCCATAAAAAGTTAGTAAGCATATAAGAATGGCAAATATATTTTATGAACCTATATGTATGTTGCAAAATGACTTTCTTGAAAATTATAAATGTAGAATTCAGGATAGCAGTTAACATCCTCCATCGAGGACAAATTGGTAGTATGATCAAAAGGAAAACATAGGGAGTTTCAACTTTATCTTCAGTGTTTTATAATTTAAGATCAGAAGCAAATGTAGTGAAATGATATAATAATATCATAGATGTGGGTACATAGATATTCATTATACTTGTCTTTATAACACTTTGATGAAATAAATTTAATACAAATATTTAAACTTTTTCTTAAGATCGTTTCAAAAATATGCCTTTATATCCACCCAATATGCTCACATTTTTCATTCCATTATAAATAAAATTTAGGCTCTTTATTTCTGGAATAAAGGAAAAAAGAATAACAAAAGTAAGTGAAAACAGAAGCATTCAAATTTCTTGAAGACAGTAAGTACACATATGGTTTCTCCCAGTTATGTCATCTCACTATATTTTTTCACTTAACATTCTGTTTGCATACTGAAGAATTTCTCCTAGTTGTTGTCCCCAGAACTTTTTACTTGAGTGGACGTTGGTTGTTTTGGTCAAATGCTCAAATTGAGGCTTTTTCTTAATTACTTTAGTGTTAAAATCACCTGTTAATGAGTCAGAATAGTATAGAATCAAGCTCAAAGCACAAAATTGACTTGATAAATATTTCCTGAAAATCTTACTGGTTGACCCTGTTAACCCCATGGAAATAAGAGAAATATAATGAATACTTACTCATGACAGAACATTAGCTAGCTGGGAAATTATAAAAAGATAAGTAAATAATTTGTAATTTTATTACCAAGCAATAATTTCTCTTAAACTATTGACATCAATATTTATTTATTTTCATCCTTTTTTTAAACATACCTTACTTTCCTGGGTTTCAGTGAACTGTAGTCAAACAGAGTCTGAAAATATTAAATCAAAAGCTTTAAAAATAAAAAAAACCCCATAAACTTTAAATTGCACACCATTGTGAGTAGCATGATGAATGTTACACTGTCCCATTCCACCCTGATCAAGATATGAATTGTTCACTTGTCCAGTGTATCTACACTGTATACATTACCCTCTCATTAGTCACTTAGAGGTTGTCTCAGCTATCAGATTAACTTTGATGTTTATTACATGCTTATGTTAAAGCAATCCTCATTTTGTTTAATAATGGTCCCAAAGAGTAAGAGTAATGATGCTGGCTATTTGATATGCCAAAGAGAAGCTATAAAGTACTTCTTTTCAATGAATAGGTGAAAGTTATTGGTTTAATAAAGAAACCATGCTGAGGTTGCTAAGATCTACTGCAAGAATAAATAGCAAACAGCATAGTACACATATGGTTCAGTATTATTTATGTATCACAACTCCAAAGGGGATTGTGGAATGTATCCTGAGTGGATACAGAAGCCTACTTAAATTTGAATTTCAGATGCTCAATGAAATTTTTAAAAATTTAAATATACCCCATATAGTATCTGGAACCTACTTACATTAACAATTATTTGCTGCATATTGACAATTCACACTTCATGGGGGATCTTATATTTTATCTGGCAATCCTACCAAGGGCCAGACCAGAATATTAAGTTGACCCTGAATTTCTGGCCTTCTTAGGGCTTTTCTACATGTTCATAAGCTGGCTTAATAGTCAAGATGAAAGGCAAGTAGGCCTCAAACTTGCCTAGTTGAGGGAATTGGAACTGAAACTCAGACCTGAAGCCAGGTGGTTCCAAATGACAGTATATGGGAAAATCTGTGAAAATTTATGAACGTTATTGGGAAAAATAAAAATCTCATTAATCTTCCTAATATAGATGAAAGACATACATTGTTTTTTCAGCTGACTGGTCATGGGTTCATGACCAGTTATACCTAACTTAGCCAATGCAAACTGAGAATGAAACAGATTCTCTTCAACAATAGACTCTAGAGATAGAAAGCTTATTGACTGACTATTTGCAAACTCTCTGGTTTCAGTGTGACCAATGAAAATCTTGCTCAGCCTGGTATGGTCTGGTGATGGTTTCAGGTGTTAACACCAACTGTGTGGCTTGGAAGGTAGTTAAGGAAACAGTTTGCCCCAGCTCTCTGTCATGAATACATCATCACTGAAACTTAGAAGAAGTACTATTTATATGCAAAATCCAACAAATGTAATTAACTTTATTCTTACTTTTATCCTAAGCTCTCTCCTCATGGGAGCTCAGAAGGAAGTTTACCAGGCAAAGGTGCAGAGGGTAGAACATCAGCCGTCCTTCTACACGCAAACTTTCCCTCGTTCATCTGCGTGGCCCTACAAATACATATGTGCCATAAAATTTCTCCTTTCCCCTTTAATAAAAAACAAAATGTCACTTAAATTCTCAGAGAAAGAAGACACACTCTACTGAAGTAGCCAAGTTGTAGTTTTAGCTCAGAGCACCAACTACCTATATGATATTTTTTTTTTCCTAAAATGAAACTGTTGCTGGTGAAGTCAGAACACTGGTATAATCGCCTGATTCATGCCTTAGGTTTTTCAATCACTTGGCACCGCAGTTTTCTCAATGGTGAGTATTTTATTCTGAAAATCACAAGAAATAGAAAACAAAGATGTGATGTAGAATGCCCTTCCAAGGAGGGAACTAAATCAAGAGACAGGATCACATAGCCATCATATCACAAAACACAACACTACATGATTACATCACCACACCATGTCGTATCACCCAGACCCTTAATCAAGATCAACTCATCGATCAACTATTTCTCTGTTGGACCAAGCATCCCTTACCAGGATCTCTACTGACATTTCCAAACCCAACATTCACAGCCTGCAGGAACTGAAATGTCTCCTTCCTTCAGGAGGACTAGGTGAGCAATAAAGAAAAATAAAGAGAAGTGGACAGGGTAGGATCATATACTAATAATATTCCTTACTTTTTCATTGAGATTTGATTTCAGAGAACTCTGTCTTGCATAGACAATAAGACTAATTCATTCACTAGCCTAATTTCACTACCCAGAAAAACATGTTCAGTAAACACACTATCATATTTAATTCATGAAGCTATTGGAGGAAATGCAAATACACATTGCTACAGGGACATATAATATCTTATAAGGTGAGAATCACTCAACTTTCATTCTGTTCCACTACTGTATAACTCTATGATCTGTCTCTAATATAAATTTTTCCCCAGGAAAATACTTTAGTACCTTAAACTGTCCAAAACCCATTTGATGTCTAGACATTCCTTTTCAATCATCAAATAACGAGTCTCTGGGGGAAGGAGTTTCCTCACTGATATATGCTATGGGTTGTTCTTGACTGGCTGCTTTCTGCACCAGTGATACTCTTGATCTTACCTGCACTTTAAAAGACTCCTGAAAGTCACATTTAATTAACACTGTCTCTGTATATCAAAAGACATTGTTATGACTTCTTATACTCAATGCATGTAATTATTTTAGATCTTTCCAATCTATTAAATACATTATAAAAACAACAAACAACAAAATCTGATATCTGAAATAAGCATGTCGCCTAACTCCTGAAATGTTCCCTTTGCCTTGTTTCTTTTGGTATTTTTAACCACTGACTTGTAGTTCATGTTCTTTGTAACTAGCTTGGCCCAATTTAGAAATTAAATATTTTTCCAATGTGAATTTTCATCCTAGAGAAGCATATTTTTGCATCCATCAGAATCCAATTTTAAGGAACCAGATCATATCAGTGTTTAATATCGTTCTCAGAGTTCCTGTTGAAGTGTTGTATTTATGTATCTGGAAACATCATCACAGTTTTACAAAAACTCAATAGATGTTGGAATTTGAATAAGTCTCTAGCAAAAGTAAAACTTGGGGAAATAAAATGGGAGGGAGGAATGTTTTAAATGCTTCTTATGTGGGACTTACTTACCTAATGGATTACATGAATAAACCTGGGTTCTCTTAAGCATTTTACTAACTATTCCTCATTAACCACATCTTCAAAACTGTCATTCACATGGCTGCCCTAGTTACCTCACAGAAACCTAGGCCATTCGACATGTCTTCCCTTCATCACTCTGCAGAGACTAACAGCCTGCAGAACACAGTAGAATTGAACTATTGGGAAAAAAATGACACCTATGACCTCTGTCATCCAGTCCCAATGTGTTCTGGTCTCAAATCCCACCAAATTTTATGTTTAGATACTAACCTCCTGTCCTCTTGATGTGTGTCCATTTATACCCTTGTACCTTTCCTCATAACATTCCTAAAATTCCTGCATGCAAATGTCATTGATAAATGGAGCCTTGTGACTGCTGTGGTCAGAATCAATTCTTCCCAATTCTGCTTCAACTATTAAGATTTTTTTAACCTATTTTGATACAAATTTTGCCTTAACTTCTGTTTTACAACTGAATTGCAATTTCCTCATTGCAAAGTAAATGCTCCAAGAAGAATTTGTTTCTTAATCAAGCTCTGTATTCTCCCCATACTTGGGACAGTGTCATTCAGAAAACAAGTCCTGAATGAATATTTGTTGCCTAAATTCAGAAATGAGCCCTTACTGGATGTTCTTTTAGCTTTGAGAGAGTTAATATAATTCTAGAAAGTGCTGTTTTTTGTGTTTATGTCTCTTCTTTCTTCATATTGAATATTTCTGAATAATAGTTTCTGCATTTATCACTGAAACTGATAACTGAGCAAAACTTGGGAGATATGCCGTGATTGGAGCATAGATATTGGATTAGCAAGAAGGAAATGAGTGTTGGATAAATGTATTAAATATATAGTTTAATTGAGGTCTAGAGATCAACATATATGAGAAGGTGAATGTCTTTCAATATTTTTAAATTAAGAAAAATTTTATTAGCATTTATTAGCTGTATGTGGGGAATTTTATTGTGAAATTTCCATATATGCTTACAATGTACCTTGGTTAAATTTATCCCTTCCGTTCTTCTCCCTCAATCCTGGCTCTCCCTACTTAAAACAAATTATTTTTCCTTTCTTTCTTTCTTTTATTTTATCAATTTTACATTTACTTACATGTGTATGCATTGTTTGGCCACCTGCTCTCTCCTCCCATCCCCTGCCACCACCCCCACTTCCAGGCAGATCCTGTTCCTCTCTCTTCCCCAATTTTTTGAAGAGAAAACATAAGAGGTAATAAGAAAGACATGGTGTTTTTGGTGGTTTGAGGTAAAGATAGCTATACAGAGAGATTCCTAGCATTGCTTCAATGCCCTTGTGTATTGCAATCCACATTGATTCATCTCTATCAGACTTCTTCACTACTTCCCAGTCCCCTTCTTATAATGGCCTCTGCTGATTTAAGATTACTTTATTCACCCCTATAGAGTGAGCACATCAACCACTTTCAAGTTTTAGGTTTCCTTCACTTTCCCTATTCCTCCTGTGCATGTTCTCCCCTTACTGTGTGACCCATGTCCAATAATATTAGGTCTGTAATCTGCATATGAGGGAGAACATAGGATTTTTGGCCTTCTGAACCTGACTAACATCACTTAAGATGATGTTCTCCGGTTCCATCCATTTACTTGCTAATGACAAGATTTCATTCTTTATGGCTGAATAAAATTCCATTGTGTATAAATACTACATTTTCTTATTCTATAAACAGCTTTCATAGTTTGTTTTCATATATGTGTATAAAGTACATGAACTGTATTCACTCCCCCCCACCACCACTAATTCCCATCCCTGAGCAGGTCCTATTTTACATTTCTGACCTTCATTTTTGAAAGCGTACATTAATTGTCCAATGGGGTTTCACTATGGTATTTTATACATGCATTAATGTACTTTAATCACATTAATCACCTCTCTTGTTCTGTTTCCCTGTTCTCCTTACCCCACTGCTATTCAGTAGTTTTCAATGAACTTTCACTAAACCATCTTCATACATAGATACAATATATTTTGGTATTATCCATTCTCTTTTCTTCTCCCACCTCCCCAGTCCACTCAAAATTTCCCATTTTTACCCACATGTTCTCTCTTTATGTATATATATACATTTATCCTTTAGGTGTAGTCTTCACATATGAGAACAGACATACAGCTTATGTCCTTTTGAACCTTCCTTATTTCGCTTAACATAATGATCCCCAGTTTCATCCATTTGCCTACAGTAACAAAATTTCATTCTTCTGAATAATCCTCCATTGTGTATGTAAACCACATTTTCTTAATCCTTTCATAAGTTATAGGGCATCTGGTCTGTTTCCATAGCTTGGTTCTTGTGAATAGTGCTGCAATAAGTATGGGAGTGCAAGTGTTTCTATTGTACTTTAACTTACATTCCTTTCTATAATATGCCTGGGAGTGGTATCCCTGGATCATCCGGGAGTTTTATTTTTATATTTCTGATGTGCCTCCACATTGTTTTGCATAATGGTTGCACTAATTTACATTGCCATAAAAAGTGTATAAAGGCTCCTTCCCCTCACACTCACATCCTCACCAGCATTTGTTGTTATGTTCTTCATATCCATTCTGACTGAAATGAGATAAAGTTGCAGTGTTGTTTTGATTGGCAGTTCCTTTTTGGCCAGGGATGTTGAACATTTCTTCGTTCTTGGTTATTGGTATTTCTTATTTTGAAAATTGTTTATTCAGTTCCTTTACTCATTTATTATCTGGGTTATTAATTCTTTGAGAGTCCAGTTTTTTAGTTCCCTTTTTGTTCATGTTACTAATCTCTTGTCTCTTAGCTGGCAAAGATTTTCTCCCATTCTGTAGGATGTCTGTTCAGTCTAGTGACTTGTTTGCTATACAAAAGCTTTTTAATTGGAGGCAATCCCATTTTTCAAACCTTACTATTATTTCCTAAGCTCTTGGAGTTCTGTTCAAGAAGATACTGCCTATGAATATATGATCCAATGTTTACCTTATCTTTTCCTATTGGCAGTTTCAAAGTTTTTCATCTTACATTAAGAACTTCCATCCACTTCAAATTGGTATTGGTACAGAGTGAGAGATAAGGATCTAGGCTCAGTCTTCTGAGTGTGGAAATCTAGTTTTCCCAGCACCATTTGTGGAAGGGGCTGTCTTTTTGGTCAACTTATATCTTGGGCCCCTTTGTCAAAACTCAAGTGGCTTTCTCCCTGGGATTTCTCTGGGTCTTTTATTCTGTTTTACTGATCTTTATGACTATGTTTGTATCAGTACCTTGTTGTTTTTATCACTATGGCTTTGTAGTATAGTTGAAGTCAGGTATTGTAGTACTTCCAGCATGACCCTTTTTTGCTCAGGATTGCTTTGGCTATTCAATGTCTTTAGTACTGCTATCAGAACTTTAGGATTGATTTTTCTATAACTGATTTCTTTCTCAGTCTGTTCATTGATGGTTTTTTGTTTTTTTTAAAACTATCCATTTTTGTATATTGGTTTTATATCTTGCTACTTTACTGAATTTGTTTATGGGATCTAAAGTTTTTTGTTGTTGTTTTTAGGTCTTTTAGGTGTAAGATCATATCATTTGCAAATAGTGATAATTTAGCTTCTTCCCTACTTAGAACCCAGTAGTAGTATATTGAACAAAAGTAGGGAGAGTGTACAGCCTTGTCTTGTTTTTGACTTTAGAAAAAACTTGCAGTTTTTTCTCTTTCAGTATGGTATGGCCTATAGGTTTTTCATAAATAGCCTTTATCATATTGAAGCATATTCCTTCTATTGATAATTGATTCAGAGGTTTTTATCATGAAAGAATGTCACATTTTGGCAAAGGTGTCTTCTGCATTTGTTGAGATGATGATGTGGTCGTTGTCCTGGATTCTGTTTATGTGTTGTGCTACATTTATTGATTTGCATATGTTGGGCAATACTTGCATCCCTGGAATTGAAACTTGATCATGGAGCATGATCTTTTAAATGTGTTGTTGGATTCGGTTTGAAAGTACTTTATTAAGGGTTTTTGCATCTATGTTCATCCGGGAAATTGGCCTATAACTTTCTTTCTTTGATGTGTCTTTACCTGGTTTTAGGGTAATGCTGTCTGCATAGAAAGAGTTTGGTAGGATTCCTTCCCTTTGTATTTTTTTTTGAATATTTTAAGGAACATTGGTGTTAGTTTTTCTTTAAAAGTCTAGCACAATTAGCAATAAATCCATCTGGGCCTTGGATTTTCTTTGTTGGGAGGTTCTGTATAATTGTTTCAATCTCATTACCCATGATAAATGTGTTTAAGTTGTTTTTGTGCTGTAGGTTCAATTTTGTTGGGTTTTATGTGTTGAGACGTTTCTTCTTAATTTTCTAGTTTGCTACAGTACAAGTTTTCAAAATATTCTGTTAAGATCTTCTGAATTTCTTTGGTATCTATTTTAATATCTCCTTCATTTCTGATTTTATTAATTTATGTCCTCTCCTTTTTTGGTTAGTTTGGCTGAAGTTCCTTAATTTTATTTATCTTTTCAAGTAATCAAATTTTTGATTAATTAATCAGCTATTAGTAATTATTATTATGTAACAATTGTTAATTAATTATTAACAATAGTTCTTTTGTCTCCATTCATTAATTTCTGCCCTAATTTTTATAATTTCTTTCCATCTACTAATATTAGGATTGGCTCATTCTTATTTTTCTAAGAGTTTGAGGTGGATTGTCAGGTTGCTTATTTGAGATCTCTAATTTGCTTGTATGAATTTTCCTCTTAACACTGACTTGGCTGTGTCCCACATGTTCTGTTAAATTGTGTTTTCATTTTTGTTTCCATCTAGGAATTTCTGAATTTCCTCAATGACCCATTGATCATTCAAATATTTGTTACTCAACATCCTTTTTGTTTTATTTCATTAAGGCTGTTAAGATACAAGGTATTATTTTGATTTTTTTGTATTTGTTGAGATTTGTTTTATGGCCTAAGATGTGAACTATTTTGAAGAAAGTTCCGTGGGCTGCTGAGAAAAATGTATAATTTGCCATTGTAGGATGAAATACTCTTCAGATAGTTGTTAAGTTCATTTTGTCAAGGTTACTGTTTAGGTCTAGGCTACCTTTGTCAATTTTTTGTCAGAATGTTTTGTCTATTGATGAGAGTTGAATGTTGAAATTTCCTACTGTTTTTATATCTGTCCTTATTTTTTCCTTTATCCTCTCAGAAGTGTTTGTTTTATGAATTTGAGCATGTTACTAATGTTCAGTGCATATATATTTAGAATCATTGTATATCTTGTCACATTCTTTCCTTTGTTAGTATGAAGTGATCTTTATCTCTTCTGATTTTTGCTTAAAATCTGCTTTGTCTGCTATGAAAATAGTTATTTGTGCTTGCTTTCGAGTCACACATGCTTGTTATATCTTTTTCCATTTGTCCACTTTTAGTTTGTGTGTGTCTTTGTTTCTTGTACACAACAGATTGTTGGATGCTGCTATTTGATCCAGTCAGACAATCTGTGTCTTTTGATTGGGAAGTTATATCTATTTACATTTATAGTCATGATAAGAGGTCATGATTGAGAGGTGATTACTGATTCCTGTGTTTCTGTTTTTTTTTTTCCCCTAGGTTGAATCTAGTGTTTTAGGGTTTCTTTCTTTTTCTTTCTTGTTTTGTTTTGTTTTTACTTTTTTATTGGTCATCTTCAGGTTTTGCTGATTTACTGAGTTGAACATGCTTGATATTGCCTTAGCTCTCTTGAGTATATCAACTTCCCTTTTCAATTTTTTTCTGTCTGGATTCTTGTGTTTGATTATTTTCTTCCTCTTCTGTGTGGAATACTCTCTTAAGTATCTTTTGCAATGCAGGCATGGTGGACATGAACTGTTTAGCTTATCCTTATATTGGCAGGATTTATTTCTCCATCAAAATTAAAGGTTAGCTTCGCTGATGTAGTATTTTTGGTCTGCAGTTATTCTCAGAGCTTGATTTATATTACTCCATGCTTTGCTGGCTTTTAAGGTTTGTGCTGACAGGTCTGAGGTAATTCTTAGGTGTTTATCTTTATATGTAAGATGCTATTTTTCTCTTGCAGTTTTCAGAGTTCTTTCTTTGTTCTCTAGTCTTGGCATTTTAATTATGATAAGATGTGGAATTGTTCTTTTCTGGTCATGTCCATTTGGAGTTTGAAATGCTTCCTGTACATGAGTGTCTCTATCATTACTTAGATTTGGAAAATTTTCTGCCACAATTTCATTGAAGAGGTCTCATATATCTTTAGTTTGCATTTCAGTTCCTTCATTCACTACATGAATTCTTAAGTTTGGTCTTTTGATTGTGTCCCAGAATTCTTGTATATTGTAATTGTAGGCAATAGTTTCTTCTTTGTTTTTGTCTGAATTTCCTCAATCTTGCCCTCCATCTCTGATGTTCTTTCTTCTGCTTAATCTTGTCTTCTGATAATACTATACTATAGAGATTTTCATTTCTAACATTTCTACATGTATTATTTCTTCATTATTTCCATTTCCATGCTGAATTTCTCATCCATGTTGTTGATTTTCCTATCTAGGCCTTGAGTATATTTCCTAACTTCATTTATTTGAACCCTCTTTGAGGCCATTGATTATTTTTAACAATGAACTCTATCAGAGTTCAGTTGTTGAGATGCTGTGAGGTTTTGGAGGGGTGACAATGACTTGCTTTTTCATATTTGAATTTCTACATTGTAATTTATGCATTGTTGGCTAAGTTTCTCTTTTACTGCAATAACAAAGCTAACAACTCAACAATAAATACTTCCATAAGTAAGAAACAATTTAAACCATATTTGTCTCCCCAGCAAGATTCTATGGGAACATATCTCTGGTTTCCAAAGGATGATCTGGGTACTTAAAAATGGCTGAACATATAAAAATTGTAAATTCAGTAAAAAAAGGGATGAGGGTAGGGAAATGAAGTAAATAGAAGAGAGGGAGGTGTGGAGGAGGATACAGGAAATAATGGTATGAGTGAGCACTGTATGGTTATTATGGAAAAACAGAGAATGGTTTGTGAAAGAGGGAGAAAAATGAAAACAAAAATCTGACAAAAAAGAAAACAACTTAGAAAAAAAGATCGTCTATATTTCTCACTAAAGAGAAGTGTAAATACAAACTAGGCTCTGTCCAAATTTTCAGTGTTCTCCAATCTTTGGCCCACATAGACAAAAGTAAAAGAAAACTAAGTCTGTATTTTCCACTGAAAAAATGTGTTCTAGTCTCTTTCCAAATGTCCACTGTTTTCCTCCAATATTTGGTCCATGGAGATCTACCCATGTGTTCCAAATGTGGTTGGTGCTGGATTTGTCTTAGTATTGACTGTCTCTAGCTGCAGCTCTTACTAGTCTGCCATAGTTGTTATGGGAACAGTTTTGGGGGGCATAGTTGCACCTCTGGAGCTTCCCAGCCTGCCAGATTGGTTTTTCTAAGAGGTTTTTTTTAGAATAGGTGGAATCTTCTAGCTTCCAGCAGGTGGAGTCGTTTAAGGATTGTAGGGTCTCAGTAGATGGGGTTTTGGACTTTCTTTTGTATTGCAGAAAGATCTGAGTGGGTAGAACTGCCCTTGTGAGTGGAGTTAACCTCAGGGTGCAAGGAGTGGGGCCATGTGGGTAACACACTGAGGCCAATTCTCTTAACAAACTGATTTGCTAGACTTGCTAGTGGGGTTGGTTTTAGATGTCACACAACTTTTGTAAGTGGTACAGGTGGCACTTCCTTTTGCCAAGCTGCTTTCTGTAATGGCTAGTATCCATGCAGTCAAAACTGCACTCAGTGACACCCAGTAGGTGGCAGCTTGAAACATGTGGGTGACATAGCTCACCTAAGGTTGTCACAAGTTTACCGCTTGGGCCCTTCAGTTCTTAGAGTGCACAGCCCTCTCCCTGTACTCACTGTTTAGAGTCTTTCAAGAACCTAAATCTACACCAGCTTACTATGTCCACATCGAGTCCACATTGAGTTCAGTTGGTCTCTGTCTCCCCAAAACCCCATGCAGGTTTAAGGTGAGGGATGTAGGAATTTACACAGCAGCTGGTAATTCGGGCTTGTCTTACCTTGTGCTTATGTCTACAGTTCCTTACCACCACCTGAGGGGCTCAGCTAGGTTGTGGGATTTTATGCTGCTTTCCTATGACACATATGATTCTGCTTTTCTCCCGTCTTGCAACTTCTTTCATGGATCCCAAAATTCTTCCTCCCCTTTTCTCTCCAGAATATAGTCTCTCCTTAGTTATTTGACTTTTCTCTCCTTTTTTCTCCTAAGAGTAGAAATGGTGAATGCTTCAAATATACCATTTACCTCCTGATCTTCTGTCCTTCAATTTTTAAGAATCTGTAGGACTAGCTAATTTAACTTTAGGTTATCTTTAAGAAGACTAATTTTTGTAGTCTATTTTTTCTTTTTAAGATTAAATTCCATCATGACCACTGAACTTTCCAAAGTGCCACACCCTCCTTACCACCAGTAGAAACCGGGATCTCATTGTAGCCCATTAAACAGACAGCAGTTTGTCACCTGAGATTAGAAAGCTGAGATTGTCATTGTAAGAGTTTTCATGATGAGGTGAAGCTCCATCTCTGATTCACCAGGTGGGGGGAGGAGAGATGCTGTCACTTGTCATTAAAATCTCAGATGACCACACCCCACTCCTACCACCCAAGAGCTAATGACTATTGAAAAACACAATGGAATGGAGATGATATAGTGGCCAACTACTGATTCTAGAAGCTTAAGCATACTTTGTGAGCACTTCCCCTCCCCCCAAAATAATACATTTATAATTAGGCCAGCTTTTTCCTTCCATGCTGGGATACCTAATTTAATACTGTCAGGTAGACATTTCTTTTTCCAAAAAGGCATTTGTTTGGATGAGACAACTTGATGAGGATGTGAAAAAATTAATTCATAAATTGCTAAAGTATTTCAGTGTATCTAAATATGGGTGCATAATCTAGGCCACAGACCATGCAAACCTCACTAATACTCTGACCATGGGACTGGAGATGAACACCAATATTGAATGCAAATTTTTTGTATCATTTATATTTTTGTTTGAATTAACTAGTATAAATCTATTTTGTTTGACCCATATAATTAATTAAGCCACTTCAAAAATCTTTTAAAATAAAGGTAGACTTCTCATAATATAAAATCCACCACTTCAAAGTATATAATCCAATGGCCTTTAGTACATTCATGAATGTTATGCTACTATCACCACTCTCTCACTCTAGAAAACTTGATTCACCCCAAAGACAAACCTTGTACCATGTAGCTATAATTTCCTTGTCATTTCCCATCTCTTCCTAGCTAAGAACTCAGGAAATCATTAACTGGTTTTCATTGCTATGAATGTTCTTATTCAGGACATTTCACATAAACTCATAAAAATGCAATTATACAGTATGTAGTCTTTTGTGTCACATTTATTTCAGTGAATATTTCCAAGATTCATCCACATTGTAACACATATCAGTATTTCATTTCTTTTTATAGCCACATTATACATAGCTATTGTATGGGTATACTACATTTTATTTATCTACTCATCTGTTGGTGGGCATCTGGGTTGTTCATACATTTGGTGATTATGAATAATGCTTCAGTGTATAAATTTTTAAGTGAACACTGCTTTTTAATTTTTTCGAGAATAGTATATAATTTCTGAGTCTCAGATATCCAGATTCTCTCTTTCTTTTTTTGACAGTGGATTTGAACTCAGGCCCTCACTGTTAGGTACAACTTGAGCCACACCCCCAGCCTTTTCTTGGGAAAATTATTTTCAAACAGAAACTCACTTTATGCCTGTGCTGATCTGAACAGTGATACTTCTGTATATGCTTTCCTTGTTGGTGGGATGGTATAGGCACACGCTGCGATGTCCATGTTTTTATTGATTTGTGGGGGTTTTGCCCAGGTTAGCCTCAAACTGGAGCTTCCTGATTTCCTCTAGAATTGCAGGAATAAGTCATCATGCCTGGCTCAGATATTTTCTTGATTTTATCTCTTGCTTCCATAAAGTGGAAGCAGCCAAAGTGCAAGCTTATTTGAGCTGAATAATAATATCTACCAATTCATCTCCATATTTTTTTATGTGCAAGTTAGGAAAATGATTAAGAATAAAAGAACCCTAGAATGAAAAGAGACTATATGGGAAGATTTACAGGTCTTAAACTTTTCAGAGGTTCAAAAGAGGCCATAATCTTTTCTTTGATATTCTGCTAACATGAAGATGATATAGTTTTAACCTAAACTTAGTATTTGAGTTGCAGGACACCAAATGATAACATTAATTAAATTCAAAACTTTACCAGATCTTAGATCAAGAGAGCAATAATTGAGAAAGAATAGAGTTAAAGGATGACATATGGGGAAGATTCAGAAGTTTGTGCAATGCCCTTGGTAGCCAGAGCAGCTTCTTTGATGAAATTTTTTCATAC
Organism: Castor canadensis; assembly: GCF_047511655.1. Lineage (NCBI taxonomy): Eukaryota > Metazoa > Chordata > Mammalia > Rodentia > Castoridae > Castor > Castor canadensis. The sequence continues at coordinate 32,831,561 of NC_133404.1, read as the reverse complement.
TTATATGGAAGCATATAAAGTAACTCTCTAAGGTATTTTCCTTAAAAGTAGATTATGTTTGCTTGTCACCTACTCTCTGCTTTACTAAAATCTTGTCTCCAAAAGTAATGTAACTAGAAATATATTACAGAATGCTCCTGTAGTAATTATAAAGTCAAGCCTTAAGAAAGCTTATATATGAAACACACACACACACAAACACACATGGCTTTACTAATTCATACAGATGAAAACTCAGAAATGTATGCAGAAAAGGAACTGAGTTTGCTTGCAAAATGAAGTATGGTCACTTTTGATTTGCTGATTTAATTGATATGGTTTCCATATGCTGGCTGGATTCCCTGGAAGTGATTTTAATTGTTTGTTTGGATGGATGCCTAAAATCTGAAACCCGGAAATCAAAGGTGCCTGCACTTAAAAGAAAGAAAATGGTTGAAATGTCAGAAAATTCTGGATATGATACATGGAGGAAGCCACAAAGACTTTGGGGTTAAGAGGTCAGGTGCATTTACCATGTGCTGCTTCAGGTCATTTCTTCACTATCGCTCCTGAGAAACACCGGAAGACACTGTCTCCCAAGACTTTGAGGAAACATGCATGATGAGAGTCTCTTGTTGACATTTGTAAGACATATTTATGAGAGAGTCTCTTAAAATAGGTTCCTAGTTTCAATGGTATTATAGACCAGCAAAAGCTAAGTGGTTATGTTTAATCTCTGAAGTCAGAAGGCCAGCATGGCTGTTGGATCTGGCAGGGTCTTTGACCATGGTTAACGATCACTAGATTTCCTGGACAAAGAAAATTCAGAGTTGCTACAAGTTTCGTAAATGATTGGTACTACTGGTTATATTTATTGGAAATGATGGGGGAAGGAACAGATTCATATCTGGTGAACTTAGGTCAAACCTGAGAAATCATGATATATATTTGCTGACCTAAATCTAATCCCAGGACCTGAGCTATTTCTTTGACTTAGTAGTCCTACAAGGAAATGAAGGAACAGTATTATAAGCAATGTCAGATTTTGTATCATGATGCTTTTTCAAGTCTATTTCAATAGGATATTGAACAATTTAGCACATATTATCCATATCTTTCATGGATTGGTCAATGCCACTTCAATACTGTACTGTTGCTACAAAACCCATAATGCCACAATGGCATAGGTTGGTTGAGAGTGGAGGCATATGGTGTCAGGTAATAAATAAATAGTTGGCTCAGTAGACCAAATAGTATTCTATTTATCTTCCCTAATAGTATATATTTGAATTTTAGATTCTATATTTGAAATGCACATATATACACACAAACACACACATCATGGATACTTTGTGGCCCCAAAAGTAAAGGTTATCATGGTATCATGATGGTCCCTGGAACTTCTCAACATTAATGAAATAGTAAATTAATAACAATATCATATTCCTAAAGGAGTCTTTTCCTCAAGAAGGAGATTAGTGCTTCCACCACATACATGAAGAATGGTGAGTCCAAACATAACTCCACTTCCTCCACCAGTTTGAGAAGTGCAGAAAATTGTAGAGCCTTGAAGAAAGACAGTGACTTATCTTAAAAAGAAATAGATTTTACTTCAACTGTGACTGTTCCAGATGTGCTTTCTTTGCTCCAGAAGCTCAGCATACTCACTGGCAGCTGGAATGCATCTGTGGGTTTGGGAAGGCTTTTTCCTCTCTCTCAATACATAAAAATATCAGCAGTAGTTTGGGTGAACAAAGAGGGGCAGAAGAATTCCCTGTCTGTCTTGCCTCAGTTTCAACTGTCTCCAAATTATTTCTAGGGTCCTTGACTGTCTAATAATTCCTAAGGATATTTTTATGGTCTGCTATGTAGATAACATCATATTGGTAGCACCTGTAGGAAAAGAACTAAAGGCATCTTAAATGACTTGGTAGGACACATGCAGGCTATATATTTGGAGATAAATCCAGTGACAATACAAAGGGTTACTACCTTAGCAAATTTTCTAGTGATCCACTAATCTGGAAATTTTAAAGATACTAACTTGAAGAGAAAGTTGATGAATATTTTTTGTCTCCTAACACCAAGGAACAAAATACTTGGTTGGACCTGTTGTATTTTAGAAGCAATATACATCATAAATGAATGTTCTACTGTTTCCTTACTGCATAAGTTTTCCAATATGAGTGGAACCCCATGCAAGTAAATCTTTTTTAGTGATCTAGACTTTAGAACATACAGTTATGGACATTGGCCTTTATAACCCTATGGGTCCTGACATGTTTGGGGCTGTTAAGGATAAAAAGTTTCCATTTTTTTTGGATCAGTTAGATTTCTAAAACAAATAAATATATTTTGCTAAGGAATTTTCTTGGGGAACACTGGAGTTTGAACTCAGGATCTCATGCTTGGTAGGCGGACACTTTTTACCACTTGAGCCACTCTGGCAGCCCAAAAAAATTATCCTTGCATTGCTATTCGTTGCTCATAGTGATTAACTTTCTGATTGTAAGAATCATGTGGTCATGAATCAAACATTTAATTATGAAAAGGTTTTATATGATTTGCTTATTTATTGAAGTATTCATGCCAACACTCCATCATGAAATATAAATGGTTCAAACAAGACTGGGACCAAGGTAGTTCTAGAGACACAATGAGAGTAAGTCTCATCCTGGCTTTTCTTAGTCTGGTGATTTTACTCCTGAAAAACTATATTTGTAAATTCTATGTGAACAAATTTTCAATGACTCTGCATTACATCCTAGCACCAGTGGAGTAGGCCATCACTGAAGATAGAAAAGACATGAAGTTCTTCACCTTGTTGCTTTCCTTCCTGGCAGGGTTTTCTGGAAATATTTTTTCCTTGTGCTAATTATGTAAATGTTTGTCAAGGGCCATGGTCATGGAAAAAAGTTAGATGCTTGAGGTGGGCTTAAAAACATGGATGTCCACTTCACCAAGACTATTCAAGCTACTCCCATCAATTGACATTCAGTTTGCCAACCAGTGAGTGATAATACAATTACCATGGAAACCCTTCCAAGATGGAGATTGTAACTTCTACATAAGAAGAGATACTTAATATGGATTTGAATTTGTCATCCTTGCCCTGCAAGCATTTGCAAAGAATACTATTTGGGCACTTACTGTTCCAACATTGTTAGAAATTTCCACAAAAAATTGTTCCTAATGAAAACAGTTAAGAGGAAAACAAACAGGCAAAAGTCGTTATATTTTGATTCATTAGCACCCACATATTTTCTATTACTCAGAAGTGCCTATCATTGTAGAATGGTAGGGATGACCTATTGAAGCCTTAGCTACTCTTACAGGTCTGCTTTTAAATATTTTTGCATCTTGTTCCCATCAGTTGTGGTCTTCCCATTTAGATGTATTTGTCCACAAGGGAGACTTTTTCTGCCAGGGTACACATCAATGTCGCCAATGAATTAAAATCTTATATTGTAACCTAGACATTTTTAGATTCTTGCAACTATAGGAAAAAAGGAAATTGTAAGGACTTTGGTGTTGTCTGGTGTGGCTGCTCTTGACTGTGAAGAAGAAATAGGGTTATTACTTTAAATGGAGGAGGAGGATTATGGTAGAACCCATGTAGTCTCTTAGGGCACTGTCTTATCCTAATATTTAGGATAATAAATTGATGAAAGAAAAAAATCTTAAACCAGAATGGTTTCCAAGGGCTTGTGTCCAACAACAATAAAGGCAAGGGTAGCATACAAGGTTAAACAATACCTACCTGGTTAGCTGGGGTACTAGTTGAAGGCAGACTGTGCAAAGTAGAAAAGTCATAAATACTATCTATGCTTTCATATGCATCTGTACAAATGAGGTGAGGAACCTTTGTACTTTCTATTTTTGCTGTGTGATGAGTGCATTTATTTACCTTAACTTCCTGCTTACTATTTTTTCCTTTAACATGGTATTTGGTGTATGCAACTTAATACCTGTTCATGAAAGCAGAATTCTACCACGGGAAGGTGACTACATAAGAGAAATGGACATCATCCAATTATTTAGGATTTTGAGTTGGGTAAAATGACTGAAAAATCATTGAGCTGTCTTCCTTTGGGGAAAGAGAACTATGTTTTTATGCTCCGCTTTCACGAGTTCCTGAATATCTGTTTCTTTTTTCCTTCATGGAAGTGTAAATCTTGGATGAGACACTTACCAATATGACAGACATTGATGACCCTTTCCTTTTCTCTTGGCTTTTCAGCATCAGTATCCCCTGGGTAGTTTGGGTAAGTTCACTATTATGTCAGTGTTTGGGGGGATTCCACATCAACGGTGGAGAGTATCACACCTTCTCTTTTCTCAATCCATGGCATCTGGAATGGCGATTTTTCCCTGAGCTCGGCTAACTCTGGCACTGTATGTTAAGAGAGTGATACCAAGACACAGTAGTATTTTAGAAGTGATTTAATTTGTTGTGATATGTGTTTTGAGGGGTGTTGCAATTCTAGAAACTGAGATGACAGAGGTAGTAGGACTGTGGATTCTGAGTAATTTCCTATCAAGGATTTTCCCACTCTGAGCCTTTGTCTATGTTTCTTACTCATCATCAACCCTCACACAGTGTCCTGACTACTACTGATTTCTTCAACCTCTCCTTGTGCCTTCCTGTAAGGACTTTCTGGTATCCTTCAAGGTTGGTTAAACAGAATGGGTTTCTCTGGCCTCTCATCCCAGTTAATACAACATATTTTAGTAGCAACTGCATTGTGTTATAAAACACTGTTTTAATTTTAAATCTCTTATGAATTGGACAAAAACAAATAAATATACATATCCATATCACTTACATAAACTACAACATATATATAATAAAATATCAAATTACTGTACAGGCATCATCATTTTTTAAAAAATTTTTTTCGCTTTTCTTTCCATTCTCTTTCTGCCCACTATTGGCTTCCATGAGAAGGTAAAGGTCAGATGATATTTTTTTTTCCTGTGACAATATTATTACCCTGAATAAAGAGTCACTGCTTATTTAACTTAAACAAATATGAAGTTCATTTTAACTTTGCCTTTCACCACTGGATTCCTGATATTAATCAGAAAGCACCTTTCTGCATGCAACACTGTGTTAAGCATCATGTAGACTGAATAAGCAGACACAGGGACCTCTTCCCTAAGGCAGCTTGCAGCCCAAGAAAACCAGCATGATTATAAATAAGCATGAACATTCATAGACTAGGACAGGCATGGGGAAATTAATATTTTTATCTATGTATTTGATATGGAGTACAATGGTTGGGTGTCAGAGGGACGATTTCGAAAAGAAATAATGTTTTTATGTGAGAATGGAACATGGAAAATTTGAGAGCTTTTTCTCCAATAGTCAGTGTAATTATTCAAGTTGGTGGTAAACTTTACAGATTCAAAATGAGTTCTTCCTCTATTCATTAAGATAGCATCAAGAATGCTTGGCACAGACAGCATCTGTCTATACAGGACAATGTGCTATGTCTGACTGCTAATAAGTCCATCGTGAAGTTGGCTTTTCTGTCTTTATGACATTTGAGTTCCTGGCATGCTAATTTTATCTGACACATTACACTCAGATCTTCTGGATGTGTCATTGTATTGATCAGCTTCATATAAATAGTTGGGTTTTATTCCTTTTAAGACACAATCACAGAAGTAGCTGTGGGGCAAATAATGGCCAAAATAGTGCATTTATTTTCATATTATTTAACAGATACAGTTTGAGTTCTGAAAAATTAAATAATGTTTGATCTTAGAAGATGTTCATAAATTGGATGCATTGAATCAGTTATTAAGACTTTTGAGAGAACCTGAAATATTAAAACTTTGTGTAAAATTTGACAAAAGCCAAAAACAATTAACATTTACACTGTTATCATTCACCTGATCTTTAAAAGCTGTCTAAAATATAGCAAGCACTGATCATGCCTTCTGACAACAGCTTTCCTCACCCTTGTCTTTTTCCTGGTAGCCATTAACTTCAGTTGGTCTCTTCTCCAAAGAAAAAAGAAAATGCTGGCTTATCTATGGTAACCATGATGATCCTATGGCCTTGTTTCCATGAATCAATTCAGAAGGAAAAGCTGCTCTGAATAGTGTGACAAAATATTGAGACCTCATCCTCCATCCTGCCTGGCATGTGACTCATCCCTCTGTCCAGTGCATCCACACAGTATATGCCTGTTCATTAGTCATTGAGTAGTCATCTTGGTTATCAGACCTACTATTTTGGTATCACAGTATTTGTGTTTAAGTAGCCCCTATTTTACTTAATAAAGTCCCCAAATCAAAAGAGTAGTGATTCTGGAAATTCAGATATGACAAAAAGAAACCTTAAAGTTCTTCCCTTAAGTAAGAAATTAGAAGTTCAATAAGATATTGAGAGAAAAAAAAGAGATCTTATTTATATAACTTTTATTATAGCATTGTTATAATTTTTCTATTTTATTACTGTTCTTGCTCTCTTATTGTGCCTAATTTATAAATTAAATTTTATCATATGACTGTATAGAAAAAGACACACTATGTGTAGGGTTCTGTGTTCTCTATCGTTTCATGTATGCACTTGAGGCCTTGAAACAGACGCTCCCTATAAGAGGGAATGATTGCAAGTCTTAAGGACAAAGGCCAGTATGTCAAGATTGGCAGAGCAGAAAGACAAAAACCACCTGACTTAGAGATGACAGCATTAAGTCCATGAATTATCCCTGGAGTCACCCTATTTCCACACTATTTTGTGAAGGTTGAAAGTCACTTTTCATTAGGTTTTCTATATTTGCAGATAAAACATCCCAACTGATCGAATAAATGTCTTCATTACCTAAATAACAACATTAACATCAAATATTAAAATTGTTATTCAAGTATATGCTACAGTGATACTATTTTGGGGACAGTACTGATTAGATTCCACTTGGAAAAGACAGTCTACAAACTTGAATCATTTATCATTGGTATGCCATTTCACCACTACTGAGAGTCACTAAGAACTTCTAGAATGGATAAGTAGAATTCTACATAGTGTTCTAGTCTAACATTCACTGAGATGGCTTGCCATCATTAATGCCAACTCTATCCTAACCTGAGTTCCTCTCAGGAACTCAGTTTTTTTATGAGCAGGGTGAAGTGATTACATAAGTGGGTTTCTAAAACATACATGGCAGCCTAAGTTTCTATGCATGTTTATTCATTCTTCAAATTGGAATAGGTTTCTTATAAGAAGTTATTTACAAAATTCCTGGAATCCTGAGGAGGTTTTTGATTGATATCCTTTTCTCTTTAAGAGGCAGAAGGTTACATACTTTGACCCGAGTACTTCAACAAGTGATTAGAATAAAACACCATTTAATACAGATCCATGGCCTTACTGACCAATGGAATAGAATCATTAAAGAAGTAATTACAAATATAATAGCAAGACATTCAATGTGGTCCCAAGGGTGTGATAATTATATTCCCAGGGAAATATACCTGAAGTTGGAGATGTAGGGATGTGTAGGACTTATCTGGTATTGAGGATTTAAAGAAAAGTATAGGTGATCTGAAGGTAGAGTGGAAATTAAATGCAGTTGAGAAACTTAAGGTATCTAATGGAGATGGGCAGTGGGGAGAGATATGTAAGATCAAATTGAATAGTCAAGCAAAATGTGACCTTAGAACACTGATAAATATTGTGTTGCTCTTCATAAGGACAACGACCATTGCATTTGGGCAAATAACAGGCAAAGTTGGAAGGATCCATGTTTTTTTCTCTCTAGACATAACTGTTCTCTCTGCTAACATGGCTCAATCACTCTTAGAGAATAGCCGTCTATCTCTGTGAACGCTTCATGCTCAATGCCTTCACTTCTGGTGCTAGGTGACCTTACACACAAGATTCACCAGTTCAGGAGAATGAATAAGAATAGTTGAGAAACGGTCTGGTGATTATATAAATATTTTCTAGTCAAAGAGTTACCATCAGCTCTTTTTAATATAGTAGTGACTGTACAACCAGATGGAACCTATGAAGATGACCTTAGGTGAAGATAATATATTGATGCACGGGATTTTTAAAAAATTAGCAGAAAATTAATTGTTATAAGTAGTGACTTGGACCCGTACTAAGTAATTATTGCCTAGTCTAGGACTTGGAGTCAATGCCATCAATGAGAAAATGTAAATGCTTTCTTATGTTAGCCTATTATCTTTTTTTGCAGTACGAGGGTTTGGATTTAAGGCTTCATGTTTGACAAGCAGCCATATACCCAGTTCTTTCTGTTCTACTTATTCTGATGATGGGGTATCATGTTCCCCATGGCTGGCTTGGAACTTTGAGTCTCCTCTGGATCTCAGTCTTCCAAGTACCTTGGGATGACAAGCATACTCCACAGTGCCCAGATCTTGATGAAATGTTGTATCATCAATTCCCTGTCAGGAAATTCCTTGGCAATGACCCTCCAATCTCAGCCACCCAAGTAGCTAGGATTACAGGTGTAAGCCACCAGTGCCTGGCTGTGTTAGACAAACTCTCACTGAATTTACAAAGAGTTACTATGTATTTAAAATACATCCAACTCAGAGTTGGATGGAATGCAAATTTTCATGTTTATAACATTCAGTTAGCAAGTCCTAATAAGGTTCTCAGATTCTTTTCTGCTTACAGATATTATCTACAAATAACTTACCTTTATTTTAGAGGTTTATTTTAATTGTTTTTCTTTGAGAGTTCCTTTAGATATCCTGGGTATTAGTCATTGAGGTTGATCTTCTGGGTTTTATTCCTTCTGCTTTGAGTTCATTTTTCCTAATTTCCTTCAGCTTGAGGCTTTTGCTATATGGTTAATTATCTCCACTTGAACAAAGGTAGAATAAGATGGTGTGTCATTTTTAATACAGAGACTGGTGATGTGGTCAGTAATAGAGTACTTGCCGAATATGTAAAAGGTCTTGGATTTGATCCTCAAAATGGAAGGAAAAACATTTTAAAGGCACATATGACTCAAATACTAAACTTCCTTGACACCATTTGACCAGCATAACATCTGTTGTTGCAAAGGGATGTGTTTTGATAAATACTGGTTCTACGGTATGTATTTTGATAAATGTATATTTTGTGCCAAAGAGGTCTGCTTTTTTAAAGGGAGAAATGATAGTTTTTCAAGTTGCTGAAATTGATAAAATAATACCTGCTAGATTTCTAAATACAGTGTATAATTTTTACTTTGTTAGCCATGAAGCATTTGAATCCTTTTTAAAAAATCAACAATGTGAGGCATAAAACTTGGAAGTAGTGGAATATTACCTTAATACATACTGTACATGGACCAAAAGTAACTAGAGCAGCTGATAAATGTAACAGTAACAAAAATGCCTGTTGAAGTTTGGAGAAAGTCACCACAGCAAACTGTACTTGTACACCAGGATCCAGAGAGAGAGGGAAGTGCAGAGAGTTGAGTCTGACATTGTGTCCTGCTTCTCCACTGAAATTAATTGCTAATTAGGAAGTGGCAGTTACAAGAGGCTATAAAGTTAAGTGGAGAATAGCAAGGAAAAGGCTAACACTCAGAGTGGAGCTTTTGGCAGTTTTACAGGGCAAGGAAGACAGACTCAGTGTTCCATGTTACCAAGGCAGCCAGCACTTGAGAAACCAAAATGTCAGGAAGAGTTAAGTATATTTAGGTGAGCTTGATGTTTTATTCCATATTCTCCATCAAGACACACAAAGAAGCACTGAGACATCTGGGAAGTCAAACAAAGATTATCAAAATCTCATGAAGCTGAGAAGATGAGAGTTGGAGTCAAGGAAAGTGGACTATGGTAAACATACCGAAGTTCCAGTTAAAACTTTCAAAGCTCAGTAACTTAGAAGAATGTAGCATGTGGCTACTAAGCATGACAAATATGCTTAGTCAAAAGAGAGGAATAAAATGCATGACAGATTTTAAAGCTTTACTACAAAAAGAAAAAAAAAGAACATTAAGTATCATGTTAATAAATGTTACATTGTTAACACATTCAGGCAACAGTATTTTAAATATGTTGGGTTAAATAAAAAAAAATAAAATGACTTTCTCCTTTTCCTGTCTACTTTTTCATATGAGCTGTTTGACAACTTTAAATGGCATATGTAAAATATTATATTTCCATTGGATCTCGCAGGAAGGTAAGGTAAGGCAAACGTGCATCAGAAAGAAACCATCTCTGACAGAGATTTAATTTGAGGTTTGAACTAGAACAATCCAAGCTAGATTAAAAACAATCTTCACTGTTTCTTACTGGCAACCAGAGCAAAAGAAAATAGTCTCTGGAGAGGAAATAACTATAACCGAAGCCTTGCATAATTGTTACATCTTGAAAATATTGATATGCAATGAGCACTTTCCAGGCCTATTAGAAGGTAGAATTAAATAATTCCAAAGCAACAGAAAAAAGAGATGATAGAAATAGACCCATAAAGGACCTAAGCAATGATATCACTAGGCATAGACTTTAAAATAAGTGTGATTAGTATGTTCATGAACACAGATGCCAAAATAGATAACTTTACTAAGCAACCATGGTTATACCTGGAACGAAAAACAAAAGCAAAGGGAAAACCTGGCATTGAAAATTAAAATAAACAAAATTAAGAATTGAATCAATGTGTTTAACAGATTAAATATAGAAAAATACATGGTTCATTGCAGAGACAATTCATAAGAAGAGATCCACCCTGAATAAGGAAATTTCTATTTGAGAACAATTACATATTTGAATGCAATGAAAATTTAAATGTACATGCAGTTTTGAAAAACCTGAAAAAAAGGAGAGAAGGAACAAAGCAAAAGCTGTATTTGAAATGCATTCATTAAGAGATTTCTAAAACTGGTGAAAAGCATCAAGCTATAGATTTCAAGGTGTTATAAACACACATCAGGATAGGTACAATGAAAATTCTGTGTGTGAATGAACATCAGAGGTAAAACACTAAAATTAAAAATACAGTAAAAATATCCCAAAATTCACTATCAAAAACATACTATTTCAAAAATTTCAACAGTAAAGTTGACAGTTGATTATACAATGAAAATGATGGGAAAGAAAAGAAGATTAAGTGACAATTTTAAAGTGTGTAAGATAACCGCTAACCTCAAACTCCATGTTTACTGGATATAGTTTGTTTTTTTTTTAATGAAAGTTATAGACATCTCAGCACATAGGCATAGCACTGTGCCTGGACTGGGCATTTGTAAAGAAATAAAGTTGTGTTAAGTGGCAGGAAGTGTAGTGGACTGTGAGCTCCTCAAGAAATCATTGATGTTCTTAAGAAATATGGATGCAACACCTGTTAACAATATCATTCATAACAACCCTCTCATTGATGTTTTATTCACTAAAATATATTTGCTTGTATCCTGCCTCTTGAGAACTTTGCCTTGAATATTCTCTGTAATTAAGGATCTTTGACTTAAGATTTGTCTAACAGTCCTCTTAATATGCTTTCAAACCTGAACTAGCTATTCTTAAATTCTTGTATTAGTCTGTCACTTGAAATGCACTTATTTTTCTAACTTTATGTTGCCTTCAGTCATGTTTATATTGCATTTTGTGCTGGCTTTTCTCAATGCCATTTCACTGCACTGAATTCTTTAGTATAAGTCTTGACCTCACACGCCACACACTTTCTTGATAGGGTAGAGAGAAATGCTCATAGGAGAGATATGGGATATAGATGCCTGGAAAAGGAGGCAACAGCAACATAAAAGGATGTGTGGATCTGAACTTGGTTATCCTCGTGAACTTCGCATTTTGCATTAATGGGGGTTAATATTCCAAAATTTGCCTTTGGGCTTTGTGGAAGCTTCTTAGCTAGAGTCCAACTATTAGTATTCCAAGTTCTCTTTAACAAATTGTTCTGGGAAACCTCACTCAAGGCTGTAGCCAAAGGGATGGATGTTCTTAACAACTCAGCTACTCAATCAACAACAGGATACAGAGCATTGCTTTTGTGTTTTATTTGCAATAGGTAAAAAACAAACAAATGACCTGATTATCCTCCATGACATCCTGTTTCTTGCCTATCACAGATTGTTGTAATCATCATATCAATCTGCAGGAACCACAGATCAATGCACACACAACACACATAGTGCACACATACACAAATATGCACATTCAACACCCACTTGCACCTAGACACATGTGAACACATATGCATACATGCACACATGTGCACACACATGCTCACTGATGAGAAGTTGGACATACTAAAGTGAGGGAAAACTGACATAGTTCAGTTCAAAAAAATGTCAATCTTTGCATTTCACAGCATTATTTGAATGATAATTTCCCCTCTATCTGTAAAATAATATTTTGCTTACAAAATTTTATTTACATGTAAAATCAATTGATTTAATATTCTACACCAAAAAATTAATTTTTTCTCAAGAGGATGAGAAGCAGACAAATTATTGTAAAAAATTCTTTTCATTTGAGTTTTATCTGAAAACTGCAGAAAAAAAACAGTTTTTATTTTTTAGGTATTGCTTCAATACACCCTGTTCTTTCTGAGATGATGATTTTGTCACTTAGAAAGGTTCATAGATCTCTAAATTATCACAAGAAATGAGAGATTACGTATAACATATTCACAAAAAAACTAAAAGTTCTAAGGCTGGTTCTACACATACAGAATGTATGTGGAGAGGCACAGTTACCAGGATTGGGTAAAGTTGGTCTGGTTCCTGGCTCTGAGATTTATTACCACTATAAAGTATTATAGATTTTGCGAATAACTAGAAAAGAAGCACTCCAAAGCTCCAAACACAAGGTAAAGATAAGAAGATGGAAACATTAATTACCTTGATTTGACCAGTACATATTGTGTACATGTATTGAATTACCACTCTAATTCATATATATGTAAAATAAAATGATAATATTTTTTAAAAGCTTTGAAGCTTTGCAAAGGTTGCTTTACCTCTCTTGGCTTCTGTTCCTTCCTTCACAGAATGGAGACTATTGGGGGAATGGAACAGGGTATTTGACATTATTTAGACCCAAAAGTTTCATAAGCACTTACCAGAAAAGGCACGATGTGTGGTAGACTCCCTCCTTTTCTCAACAGTTTCCCCTCTGAAACAGGGGAATGCCCAACACAGAGTTTGTGAGAAGACTAAGAAAAGCATGGTTATGAGGGCAGAGATGGAACTACCTGGAGGGCAGTTTGATACTAGCAAGACCTTTCTTCATTGTATTAGGAATATTTGAGGAATTAGTGATAAAATGAGTAGAAGGTAGAAAGCCCCTGACTTCAAAAATCTCACCAAAGTTGAGATGCTGCAGAGAAGTCAGGTAGTGTCTGTAAAGCTATCTATTACAAGTGAGTGCTCAAGACACAATGCTTTCCCTGCATTTTGCTTATTTTGTGAAAGTTGACTTCTGATGTGCAAAGTGTCCATTTAGAGATATTTTAGCTAACAAGAGACCCAAGTTAGGGATTTTTCACATCTTAATATGCATCAATTTGGTTTTAATTTTTGCAAGGTGTGTGTTTCATTTTTCATGCCAGGCTTTTTCTGGGCATCTATTGTGAAAAACGTCACTTCTAACATTTTCTGTAATGCTCACCACAGCTTTCTGAGGATGTAATGTATGCCTATTTTGCTGCTTAAGACAGGCTCAAAGCCAGGTGTGGTAGTCCACATCACAATCCCAGCTTCTAGGAAGGATCCTTTGTTCCAGGTCAGCTGGGACAAAGGTAGTTGCAAGACCTTGTCTCAAAGACAAAATAAAAACAAAAGGGCAGCAGCTCAAGTGGTAGAGCAGTAGCTCAGCATGTGCAAGGCGTTGGATTCAATTCCCAGCAACACACACACACACACACACACACACACACACACACACACTGCACCCTGCTGCAAGTGATACTGACTCCCTGCTCAGGTGTGCTGCCTGGTTCAGTGCATGTTAGAGGCAGCTACGACAGGTGACATACCATTCTGCTGGACCATCACAGCCACAGAGAACGCAGGTGTAATGACACAGTTATGGGAGCAGGCAGCTGCCTCTCTGGGCCATCAGGAAGCTGGATTTCGAAATGAAATCAGTACAAAGCAGTGGCCAGTGGCCGCATTGCTGGGAATTAGGAAGGCTGGGTTGCTCTGTCAGCTCACTCAGCCTTTCCAGAGTTGGGGGTGCAAATCTTTCTACCAGAAGTGCTACAGTAGCAGTGGTGATAATTACAGTAACAGGGGCACCAATAATAATCACACTTTTGTTTGTTTGTGGGAAGATAGTTGAAAGGGCTATGCATCCGAGGAAGGTGACAGTGTGGACTGGCTGTAAAGCCATGACAAATGCAAGGGTGTTAAAGACACGGAGAAGTGGCTGGGGAATAATAAAATAAGAGGGAAAGCTAAACCAGTGACCCTTGTCGGCAGTGAAAAGCGGGAGATTAGAAAATGTTTCATGCTAATTTCCATGGAGATTTCTTTAATTTAGCGAAGATTGCTTCCCGGCTCCGCCTGGCGCGCTCCCGCCCGCGTCTTCGGTGGTCCGCGCCTGGGCTGCGCGCGCGGGTCACTCAGGCGTCTCCGACGTCTCTATCAGCGCTGCTGCTGGCTCGCCGGCTCTCGCGCTAGCTTTTTTTTTTTTTTTTTTTTTTCCTCCTCTTTGCAGCAGCCTTAGGATTCTTGTCACATGATGGCTTCATCGGGCCCTTCTCCTCCTGATCCTTTCAAGCTCTTTCTCCTGCCTGGCATATCAAAGGCGATTTGTGGGTCACCGAGCCGGGACGAGGCATATAAAGTCATCAGCCGCTGGGCACCACCTCGATCATTTGCCATATTGTTCTTGCTAGTGGCCAGGGAAGGCTGGGGCTCTTTAATAACTAGATTAGTAGTTTAAGTCAAAAATGTTAATTTTTAAAGATAAAAAAGTATTAGAAGCATTCTAATAGCTTATTCGTTTCCCCTACTCTCCCAAGTGAAACTTATTAGCCGTATAAGATAAAGGAACACATTACGTGGATGATTTAAAGTACTATATAGAATCCTTAGTATTTAACACAAGTATTCTAGGATTTAGTTGATAATTTAAATGGTAAACACTGTGCTAATTCGGCTACGAAAGCACAAGCTGCACTTTTTTTGTGTGCATATTTGTGCAAAAGCCTTTTCAAGAGTAACTGTTTCCAATTTGCCAAATAATCAAAATTTAGACACCTTCATCATAATAGGGAAATATATTTTAAATGCGAGTGTTGTGCAAATGAAAGGAAGGATTTCTGGTTATGTAGGTAAAGACAGTGAAATGCAATTTCCAAGAATCAGAGACAGACTCAGTATTTCCATGGGCTTCCAGGTGAGGATTGCTTTTGCTTGCCAAATTATGTAGGAGAGATCAGAAGATAGCCCCTTCCTATGTCCTCCTCCCTGAATCTCCTCCTGCTTCATCTGGTTCTCTTAAAAGCAGGCAATGGGCACAATTCCCACCGAAGCTAAAGCCTGAGGCACCAGCTTCAGTGGAAATTTTTTTATTGGAGTAAAACTCTTCTGCCAAGTTATTTTTGATCAAAGATTCTTCTGTAGCTTGCTGCTCTGAGTCTGCAATCCCTCATCTGCCTTTTCTCTTATACTGTACTTTATTTTAGACTTTCCTGGCTACTGATCTAAAGGGTCTATTCCATGTTACCTTATTTGTTAAGGGCACAGTTTTATTAATTTTTAGCCATATCCCAAAAGGTCAGGACATGTTTCTTTGGCAAGAGTTGTCTATTGCAAAGTTCTGTCTATAACAAACTGGAGGCTGTATCCTCTTAAAATCTTGCCTCATTATAGGACATAAATTCCCAATTCATATGGTGTATTTGGGAAGCCACAAGAATTTGCATTAAAAATTCAAACTGTTTAAAAGGGGAAATGAGAGGGAGAAGAGAATAATAGAGAGGTGAATTTGATCAAAGTACATTATATGTTTGTATGGAATTGTGTACAGTTAATATGTGCTAATAAAAAGAGAGAAGATTCAAAATGTTTTTACTGCAATCCTTCTAATTCATGGCATCAACTAAATGACCAAACAAATAATTAGTATATGTTATACCATATCAAAAATATAACCTGTTCTATGTCCAGGTGTAATTTCACAAGTACTCTACCTAGCTAAAGAAAAGTTCTTAGGCCCTTTTCCTGATTTTGTCATTTTAATTGTTAGAAATTATTCAGAGTTGAGATGACAATTATGTGATGGCCAAGGTACACATATTTCTGTTTTCATGCCTATAATAGATGTTGATTTAAAAAAAACCCTACTAAGGCCACACGTCACCTTAAAAGATTCTGCAATCCACCCACCAAAGGGCTACAGCCATCCATTTGATGAATTCTATCCACTCTCACTGATCTATGGAAACAAGCATATTTTGTGGTTAGAAGCCACTAACATGTCCCTTATTACCTGTTTTTAAATATTTAGAATGTAAAACAAGAAGGCTAAATCTCAGCCCCCAGTGATTTGGGACAGATGTTTGACTCCTATTTTGACTGTCCATTTTAAGAATATTCAGGACTTCACTTATGGGATACAAGACCATTTGGATGGCTCAGTGAATATGGAAACTTTGACCCATTCTCTGTGCTTGGATTTTGAAATAAGGAAAAAGTCATATAACATTTACAAAAGACTGTCATATTCACTTGCTGCCCATAATTGTTGTTGACACTATTACAAATATCAACAGCAAAGAACTGTGATCTATAATCCATCATAATATTTTTAATAATGGTATATTAAAATTCTTCTTTCTAGCTAATAAAACATGGGTAGACTGTGAAATAGTTTTTATTCTTTCTTGTCTATTTCTCGCATACATACATTTTACATGGTAGCTATTTATAATGAAGTATACAATCTATGACAGATATATTAGTCTGGAGATGGAGCATACACATGGAGTGACAGGATTTGGCATTTGGGAAACTCTCAGTCATCTAAGTGGACATGAGCCACTTCTATAAAAACAAAACATTAGCTGACATGTAGGGAAAAGTAGCTGGCTTATTTTTTTGTTTGTTTTATTTTGTTCTCATTAAGCTCTTATATTTTCTATATAATTTGGTCTGTCATATTCATTTCTCTTTGCCACTTCTGAAAAATTTGAGATTAGTGTTGCATTTAATTCTGGGCTTAATAACCATGCAGTCCCACAGGATCAAATACCATCATCAGAGTTAAAGTTAGGAGGGAATGCTAAGTGTTATATGACTAATTTCATAAATATGCAATCGTTAAATTAAGTGTTATCCTGTGCTGTCAGCATTCAGCAAATTCCTTTGCATACACTAGAATATATTAACTGACCATGAGCCTGGGGTATTAGATATTCACTTTGTAAGAAGATTTTCCAAAAGTGATTTCCCCCTCTTTGTTTAAGGGTTGTATGGATTGTCGAGATAGGAAATAAGGAAGGGGGATTTTATATCACATTTAGTGTCACTGCTTTTCACTGTCAGCATTTCTCAATAGATGTTCTTCGTAGACTCAGAATCCTTCTGAACACTTATAGTAATACTATGAGAATGGAGGCATAAGCCAGGACCCATTTACTAGTGTCTTATGCAGATAATATAACCAAAATAATCACAATATTCAAACAAAATCTTAGCATACTTTTCCTGTTTCTCATTTGGGTAATTCTATCTTATTACTTTAATAATCTTCAAGGTTTCCATTGATCAATTTTGATAATATCCCCAAATCTATAGATATGGATAGATAGATAGATAAAGACAAAACTTGGCCTAAGCAACCAGAGGTACTAGGAGTCAACAATGATAGCAAGTTCAAGAGTTCAGATAAAGGGAGAAGATGTTGCCATTACAAAAGGCAATGAGAATCACAGTTGAGAATGTGCATTTTGTCCCCTCTCATTCTTGCCTCTCCCTTGCTTTACTTCCTCACTGACCAAAAAATAAATAAATAAAATTCAGTGAGACTAATACTCCTGTATCCAAAAATGGCACATGGAACACATCTTTTCACTTCTTTGAGAACCTAAGAGTAAGTGCATAGCCTAAATGTTTATGGTTCTGAGAACAGATACTATCTGAACTCTTGCTCCTGGGTTAAGTCTTCTCAACCTTGTTCAGAATAACTGTGATGAGGCTGGCCTGGTCATCCATTGTCAGATATTTTATCAGTATCCAGCCCACCCCACTCATCCCTGTGGAGACAAGCAAGCATATTTCCCCAAATTGCCAAATATCTGAGGTGAAAAATTCAAAATGACCTTGCACTGAGAACCATGACTCTCTGTAACACATCTTCCCCAACTCTTTTTCCCATTTCCATCCATCCTTTTCTCTTAATGCCTTTTCTAGACTTCTGCTCATTCTTTGGGTCTTAGCTTAGCTCCTTCTGGGAAGTCTTCATTGACTTGTAAAGACTGAAGTGTCCTGCCCTGTTTTCCATGAACTAGCGTACATTGGTCTTTATGACTTTCCATGCCAACCTTCCACCTCCAGATGGGTTAGCTTTTTGGAGAAGAGTAGAGCCCATTTATCTTCAGCACCTGGGACAGTGCCCAAAATAGAGGAGTCTGCTGAGGAGGTAGACTCTAGGCTAGTGAAGGTAAAAGACTGAGTCAGTCACAGATATGCTTTGCATATACTATACCTTTTTTTTTTTTGATTGGCCAAATGCTAAAGCATTCTTCCCTCAGTAAATTCAGAGCCCTTTAACCACTGCTTTCCATAACCTACTCTACAGCAGCATAATGAAGAATGCAATTTTGAAGGTGATTGCTTGCTTTCTTTGGTCTTTATCTTCCCAAAGAACTCATTTAGGAATTTGGGTTGATAAAAATGTCAGCTTTGCCCAGTGTGCTTTTCATTTCATATGGCATATTTCCCTGGTTCCCAAGCCTTTGGGAAAATGCTCGCCTGGAGAGGAGGGAGAAGCAAAGGCAAACCCCTCGTGGTGCCAGCATTTCCTGTGCTGTTCTCTAGTCAATCTGCTAGGAGAGAAAGCAGACTTGGCAGGCGACAGAGCCTTTCTGTGGGTGTGTGCAGGAGAGTCTCAACCACAATAGCAAGCTTTCACCTTGGGTCTGGCTCCTCTCCTGCTTCATTAAGATTTTTCTATTCTGTTCTCTCTCTTATTCTTCTTGGGAAGTGGGCCATTTCAAAAGATGAGAAGTGATTCTAATTTTGTGCTTTTAAGGACACACAGGCAAAATTTGGAAACATATGGATGTGTGGACTTATCATGTCAGTAGCATCGACCCACAAATTCTGAAGCGAATAATATCTGAGCAGGCTGCTTTCTCCCTTTAAGCCCACAGGCCTTTCTCTCCCTTTGGCCATGTAACTATATCAGCAGGTGAAGTAGCTTTAAAAACTGGCACAGCCGAAGACAAAAATTTAAGATAACTAAGGTATAAAATGTTGAAAATAAGACTTTTTCTTGTGTTTGTGTGTTTTCCCCTCTATCTTGCCTGCTAACCCCCGAAAAAGTCAAATTACAGTCTTCAGGGTGGTAAAGAAGAAAAGAAAACTGAAATAGAGTGCTCTCAGCACTGTCTCAAGTTAGAAGGTATGTTACTCTTTTTGTGCCTCTATCTTACTCCATGTGTCAACATACTTAAAGTAATGCAACTTAAAGCAATAATTTTAAAATTCTTAAAATCTGGAATGGTCCTCTGATCATTTACTTGCTCAGAAAAGGAACTTCTAAATCAAGATCTTATCCACTTTTTTTTTTTTGGCAGTACTAAGGTTTGAACTCAGGGCTTTGCATTTGTGAGGCAGGTGCTCTCCCTCTTGAGCCACACCTCTATCTTTGTTTGTTCTGGTTATTTTGGAGATAGGATCTTGCCTTTTGACCAGGCAGGTCTGGACCACAGTCTTCCTATTTTAAGCTTCATACCATCGCTGAGATGATACATATGTGTCACCATTCCTAGCTTTTTTTTCCATTGAGAAAGGGTCTTGCAAACTTTTTCTCTTGGGCCAGGCTGAAACCATGTTTAGTCTTTTAAGCTCAACTTTTCAAGTAGCTAGGAATACAGGCATAAGCCAGTGGATCTCAGCTCATGTTCACTTTTGAGATATAGCATAAGAGTGTGAATTAGATTATTCTTATTTAGTGAATATATACTACCTACAAGTCACTGAGCAAAGGGTATTATAAGCAGTATCTCATTTAATCAACTTAATCACTTGTGATTATCCTCTATCCAGAACTGGGATAGAAGAGTGAAATAGAATGACAAATTACAAGAACGAGGCTGATGGAGTTTAACTTGGTACTTCAATTATTTTTATTTCTTAATTTTTCAACTAGTTAAAATTTTTTAATTTAATTATTTTAATCTTTAAGTTAAGCTTTTGTATTTGAGATAATTCTAGATGCACATGTAATTATAGGAAATGAATCTCAGAGATACTACATACTTTTGACTTGGTTTCTCCTGATGGTAACATCTTCAAAATTAGGGTACAATCTCATAATCAGGAAAATGATGGTGAAATGATCTACCAATATTATCTAGGCCTTCCAGCTTCACTTGTATTTATATCTGTGTTTTGTATATTCTCTGTGTGTGTTTGCAAATTTAGCTTATTGGAATTGTATCACATAGAAAGGTTTGTGTGGCCAACACCAGGGTCAAGAACATTGCTGTCATGACAAGGATCCTTCACGCTGTCATTTCATGGCCAGTCCTCCTGCGTACGCTCCATAACTCCTCACAACCACTAACCGGTTCTCCATCTCTATGATTTCACCATTTTAAGAATGTCATATAGATGGACTCAAACAGTATGCAATTTTCAGAGATTGGCTTTGTTCATTCAGTATGAGTCTCTCCAAATTCACCCAGTTGGTACATATGGCTAGGTTGTTCCTTTTCACTGCTGAGTCTATGGTATGGATATGCTGCATTTTGTTTAACTACTCACCTACTGAAGGACATTTGAGTTGTTTTTAGCTTTTTGTCTAATGTGAATAAAGCTGCCAGGAACATTTATGTACAGCTTTTTGTATGAACATGTTTTCATTTCTCTGGCATATATACCCAGGAGTATAATCAAAGAGTCAAATGAAATTTTCATGTTTAGTTTTATAAGAAGCTTTCTATGTGTTTTCCAGGATAACTGAATACGTTTACATTCTTTTCTCTTTTCCTTCCTTTCTTCCTTTCTCTCTCTTTCTATATATATATTTGTTGAGTCAGGTTCTCACTATTTAGCTCAAGATGGTTTGCCACTTGAAATCCTCCTCCTTCAACGTCCACAGCATTATATGCATCTACTGTTCAACAACGCCCTACTGAAGTCACTCAGTCACCTGGGAATAAGGAGAAGAGTCTCCTTGTATGTACCTATATACTGTTCAACAATGCCCTACTGAAGTCACTCAGTCACCTGGGAATAAGGAGAAGAGTCTCTTGCAGTTATTATAGCTGACATTACTCAACTTTTTCTCCCTGAGTATTCTGGGCTTCCTACACAACTTAAGAAGGCATGGAATCATTTTTTTTTAGAACTCTAATCCACCTGTTTCAACCCTTTTGATATTTTCCTTAAAAGTAAAACTAAAAATTGAAAACTGCTTATCAATACTTGAGTATCTCCATGGTAAAATATCATTTCTTCATTATGTCATTCAAAGTAATTTGGTGTAGCTCCAATGACCATAAAAACTTTCCTTCTGTTGGCATCAAAGGTGGTTCTGGTCAATGCTTAGCAGTGACCTTAGGGTTTTGCCCTTGAGCTGTGTAAGATCTTGTTCATGTAACTGTGTTTAAACATCCAAATTTTGATATCACATGTCTCCTAAGCTCCTGTTCGCCTTTGTAGACAATTCTTTTATTTCTCCAAATTGTTCTTTGTGTGGTAAATGTTTTCAGCTCTGGCCTCTTCATCAATCTGTTTTACTTATATTTTACTTAATTGATATTTCTGTTAAAACTCAAAGCTCAGAATGGATTACTACTCACCAGACATGAATGTGTAAGCTCCATGTTTGTGGACACTAAGCTTCAAATAATGCACCCTAATATTGCACTCTAATATTATATACTCTAATGCACTCTAAATACTACTTTGAAATAGTTATGACAGTAGTTTTATCTCAGATATAACTGCCAAGAAGCTGACATGAATTGCCTATCTCAATCACTAGAGTCTAGTGAGCAGTCATAGTTCCTATGTTTACTTCTCCAGCAATATGCTGGAGAAAAATCTCCTGCTTGTGTCAGGTCGTGGGCACTGGAGGTATTTTACCTGATTTCTCTGGTCAGGATCTCATGGTCTGTGGTGAGTTAGGTGCGAGGGATGATAGGCAGTGTGCAACAAGGTAATTGAAGGCAAAGGGGACAATGATAGAGTATGTAGCAGATGCAGGGGTAAGAAAAAGAGACAAGTGATTATGACAGAAGGAAGCTCTTCCTTCTGGGTAGCCTGCCAA
Source organism: Castor canadensis (assembly GCF_047511655.1). Classification (NCBI taxonomy): domain Eukaryota; kingdom Metazoa; phylum Chordata; class Mammalia; order Rodentia; family Castoridae; genus Castor; species Castor canadensis. The sequence goes on along the minus strand of NC_133404.1, from coordinate 32,809,136 downwards.
GGAGTTTATAGAATGTGCTCTTCTTGTTTTTTTGATCCTTTAGGGGTTGATCCCAGTCTATCCGAAAATGACTTCTTTTCCTCTTCTCCCTTAACCACATGAGTCTCAGATACTTTAAAAGAAGGAGATGACCCAGATATATCTCAACAAAGCTAATACTTAAATTTACCCCCTCATTCTTTTGTCCAAAATTTCTTGTACCATGACTTCCTTTGTGGTCTTTGTTTCACTTTTGACTAATGGTAGTAACTCATTTGTAACAACAGGAAAATTATTGTTATCATTGGTTTATCCTCAGGCATCCAGAAAATGTTTCTGGAATGAGTAAGCAAGTGACGTGTGTTGATTTGTGTTGATCTAAGGATGCTATGTGCCCCAAGTGTGGCCTTTCAGGCACGTCTGTATGCAGCTACTGGTAAAATAATAAGTGTGTGTTGCCATCATTCACAAACCATTGCTGAATTTGAACCTGAATTTTTATCAGAAACTGGAAAGCTCACAGTACTTATTCTGTTAGACAGACAATAACCACACTTATACCTGTATGTAAGTGTGTAACTCCTAAGACCCAGTACTCCGTATGTCAGGATATGTCCAGGAGCAAAACCCAGTAATGGGATGATGAAGGGGCTGGCAACATACAGAAGCTCTTTGTAATTAATAAATAAGTTTCTCAGAGAGAGACCTAAATGAACTCTATGGTAATAAGAAGGGATATTTTTAGAAAGAACAATGCATAGATTGTAACATTTCTCTTAGCTTTTACCACATTTTTTTTAGAAAGGTGACTATACTTAGTGGTTATGTACTATATACTTCAAAATAGAAGAGAGTAGTTTGAATATTTTCACTACAAAGTATTGTAGGTGATGAATATGCTAATTACTCCAGGATTGATCATTGCACATTGTATACGAGTTTCAAAATATCACACTGTATCCCATAAATATATAAAACTATTATGTGTCAACTAAAAATTAGAAATACATAAAGAAAAAACCATAAAATTTCAGAAAAATAAGCATTATTTTGCTTGAAGTAAAATGGACATCATGTGCAATTTAATGAAGAAAAGCAGTCAAGCAGAGAAAAACATGTTTGCTTGCTGTTCATTGTGAAGTGTTCTGCCATTATGAGTGATCTTTATTGTCTCTTTATTTACCAAAATTTCCTTATTGTTATATTGATTTTATAATGACAAGAGTTATACAATATTTTAGAAAGTGAATACACTTATGCAAAAATGTAGTTTCTATGAATGTAGAAAATTAAACTTCACAAGCTTAGATTTTGGGGGATCATTAAAGAACTAGCAGTGAACGGAATAGCAGAATCAGCATGTGGGGCAGATCTGTCCCTTTTTCCAGTGGATAATGAAGGCTAGCAGCCTTGAGAGCAGCCCAGAACTGAAAGCATCTTGTCAAGCTTCTCTGGAAACTTCTTAATCTTTACTCAATCCCTGACAAAAAGTTGCTACAACATAATTTGAACTGTAATGGAGAATTGGGGAATAGTCATCAGTGATCTGAAGATAACAGAAATGTGTGCATGTGTGTGTGTGTGTGTGTGTGTATGAGAGAGAGAGAGAGGGAGACAAAGAGAGAGAGAGAGAGAAAGGAAAAAGTCTAAGAGAATAAAAAAGTTTGCAATGAATGAATATCATTTCATTGTTTTCAGGTTAAGAGACAGAGGACAGAATCTCTTCCATTCCATTCTTTAATTCAGGAAATGAAGATGAAACAATTCTCCATGAGTGTTCTTCACTTTTGGGAACTGCACAGAGTCAGGTAGTTGGCTTCCAAGCATGGGCAGGAAGAGTGTGGGTAGCCCTGAAGGAGTCTTTTCTCTTGACATTTGTTAAGCACCTCAGAAGTTGAAAGGACTTCTCAACACTTAAATTAAAATTGAATCTTCAAGAAAATTATCTGCATCAGTTTCAATCTAAACCTTTCAAATCCCCCATCTCTGCGGTCAGGATCCTTCTGTGAGTTCTCTTTAGTCATGGGGCTGCTCTTTTGTTATTTTGAAGTTTTACAGCTAAATTTTATTTCACATTTTGTTTGAATAAGCCAAAAATGGATATTGAACTTTTTCTTTCTTTGGGGCTTCTTAGCTTCCCAGTAGAACTTTTAACTTTTTTTGCTGTGCATTGAGATTCTCCAAATTACTGCACACACTCTGAAATGTTAAGTGCAATGTAAAGACGCATCAGTGAAAATTAGGGGTGTTTCTGAAGAATCATTCAGTAGATGCATTCCTCCTTTTGGTTCTAACAAATCTATATACTCTTGTTCCCTTCTTGTACAGCTGCTGAATTTCCTTAGGATTCAAGTAAACCACTTTTCTTTGAAAACCTAGTAATATTTGCATGTATTACTGTGATTCCTTGCTTGGTTTCAGTTGTTCATCTTGTGCAATATTGTAAAACATGTAATAATACTCCCATGGATAAACACAGGATATGGTTTTTCCATACTTTTAGCAAGTGGCACTTTAAAGTTTTGTAGATGGATCTGGAGCCAGGGTGTCTAGAACACCAAGCTTTTTCTGACAGTCTAGCCTTTAAGTGCAGCAATTGGTTTTTCATAGCTTGTGACTCTGGGGACCTATGCACTAACAGCATCAGCTGACATTGGTACTGTATGTTAGGAATGTCACAGGAAGTCTAAATTAAATTGCAAGTGCCCTTGTGTCTTAGGTATCTTCACAGAGATGGGCCCTCCCTGAAGAAGGAGAAAAAAGTCCTGTGTGTTGCCAGAAGTCAGTAAAGTACAGGATCGCTACCAAATTGATTATATCCATAGAAAGACATTGTCTACATATGTTATCAATTAAGACTTATTAATAGGTACATTTTGGAAGCTTAGATTGTCATTAATTTTAATGAGGAATTTATCAATCAAAAATTAGCCCATAGCCATTTGCTATTGATTCCAAAATAGGTACTTTAAATGAGTTTATTATACTTACAATAGTATACTGGCTTCAGTACATAAAAGCTAATGCTTTTCTTTCTTAGTGAAACCATTTTTTTCTTTGCAATTTTATCAATATACAATTTTTCTCATAAGTTCAAGGGAATGGGAAAGTGGACAGAAAGTCATGTGGAATAATCATAGTTCTTGTACTGATGTGAATATCATGTCACAAATATATAGCACAAGCATACTTACCATACAATGTGATGTATTCCCTAGACACTCATGAGAAAATGATTTTTTATAAATAACATCAAAAAGTGTAAGGAACTGTATTTAATATGCAGAAAAAACATGAGGGATCTATGTGTAAAGTGAAACATTTATTTATTATATGAAATATTTCCTACTTTATGATCAGCAGTCTTATAAATTCAGATTTTGTTTTTATCTAAAGATTTCTCCAAAAGTCATGCCCAGCTTCACCTCAATACAGGTTGAAAAGTGTCTCTCCTTGGGACATGTGTGGCTTTCTCACGTGTTTAACCTCTTCAGGCAAAATATGGCCATAGGAAGCTTTAAAGGACCTTATCCTATTTTATTTCTTACCATCACCTCTATCAAGACATTGTATTATGGATTAACCTATGCATTTTTTTCTCATCCACTGACCCCATTTCCTTCCAAATAAAATCAACTGGAATGGAAAGTCTTAAAACCAGGAATTCTGTCAGTTTTGTTGACTATAGCTCCATTACCTTGAACATCAAGTAGACTCAATAAACATGTTTTGAATGAATTAATGGGAGTTTTGCTGAGTTTAAGTAGGTGGGTAGCAACACTTAAACATCAAACTGAACATGTGAGATTAATATACCTATAAAGATGCCATACTTTAGATCTGGAATGTCCCCCAAAAGTCCTTGTATGGAGGCTTGATCCCTTAGCTCATGACACAATTGGAAGGTCACTATTGGAACAAAATGAGGGGCCTAGTGAAAAGAAGTTAGGTGCTTGGAGGCACGCCTCCAAGAGATTGTGAGACTCCAATCTCTTCCTTGCACTTTTTGCTTTCCAGATACCATTAGGTGAGGTGAGCAGCTGTCCTCTACCACATGCTCCCACTATGATGTATTTACCATGGAACTAAGAGCGTCCACGATGTTGATTAACAAAATAAATAGTCTTTGTTATCTGCAAAGAAGAGGCTTGTAGTAGGTGTCTTGACTGTGAGATAGTTAAGAATGACAGGCTGGAACTTGGTCCCAGAAACTTATTTTCCTTGTGGCCCTAGGTCAATGTCTTCATTTCTCTGGTCTTCATCCATTAGGATAAGTTTTATCAATGGCAGCCCTTCTAGGAGTTTTATGATGATTATACACCTGCAAAGTTTACTGTGGTGTTTGGCACAGCGTAAGTGTGTCACAAATGTGGGCCGTTATTGGTATTATTGCTGTTGCTAATTATTTCACTGTTGATATTTTAGAGTATTTAATTTAGAGTCATTCCACACCAAAAATGCAAATCAAAACAATTATTGAAGCAAAAATGGAGGTAATTTAGATGCTTAATGACCCCTAGTTAAGAGTTTGGCCTTCTATATTCTGGCTTCATGCCCTTCATTTGCAAAATAGGTCCTTACATACACAAGATTTCCCTTTCAAAGTACCTCAAGGCTCAACTGCTATTTTTCTGATTAGCCAAATCTCTCTTTAAAGATGTGAAGTTGAGCTTTTGTGAAATTCACTGAATGATATAAACAAAGATTGTCACTTGTTTTACAACAAGCAGTTTTGTCATAAAAACGCAGATGAATTTTTACATGCAAGACACGCTTGTAGAAAGAAGGTAATATTGACAGATAACATCTGCTGGGAGGGACAATTCTGAAAAGTGTTGTTAACTCAATCACATTATATTGTGCTATATTTTTTCACAAGAGTTAGGGACTTAGTGATGGGACTTTAATTCAAAATTAAAACATAGTTTTAGGTAAGTTTTATACTTCTAAACTTTCTTTTAATGCTCATAGTCATCCAAGCAATTTAAATTTAAAAACTAAATGCCTTCTAGTACCTTTCAAAGACTTTACCTGTAACAAGAGCCAAACTCCATCTATGCTCTGCATGTCTGTATGAGATTCAACACTTTTTACTGCTTTTGATTCTTGATATATCCCCTTCTTGCTTTCTCTGTGACACCCTCCTGTTTACACATACTTCCCACCTTAGAGATTTGCATAGACTGTTTATGTCTTTGGACCACTCAATTTCAGATGTTCACATAATTGCATCCTTCTTGTTCATGGCTCTGCTTACATGCTAACTCCTTGAAGGCAGATTTTCTCTGCCTTCTAGCATGCTTCTTAATGAATCTCCATTTAGCCTTTATTTCATCACTCTTCTTAGCATTATTTGAAGTGGTTAATATGAGAGTGTGCATATACATTTTACAATGGTTCAACCTATGGTTTTTAGGTTCCGTGGCAGTGTGAAAAATGACACAGTAAGTAAATTCAATAGAAATTGTACCTGAGCTTTGAACATGGATCTATTTCCAGGCTAGTGATATATAGTCTAATCTTCTCCTATGATTCTGGGCAGCAGCAGTGATCCCCAGCTAACCACAGGATCATGAAGGGAAACAACAAAGAGTATATACTGAACTGTGTTACTAAGCTATGCTGTTCTATAGATTAGGTATGTTCAATGCAGTTTGAACTTAGGATATTTTCAGTTAACAGTGAGTTTAATGGGATGTAGCACCATTGTAAGTTAGGAAGCATCTCTTATATATATATAATATACATATATGCAGAAGTATACATATATGTATATACCTGTGTTCATATGTGTATAACATCTATTTTAAAATTGCTTCTTTATCTGTCTCACTGACCACAACTTAAGATCCACAAAACCAGACTCCTTCTTTGCCTAATGCCCTAGTGAGTCAGTTGTTCTCAGAGTCATGTATTTTTTGGCCAAGAAAATAATTACGTGGCTTTAAGTTATAGTGGGGGATAAAAAGAAAATTCCAAAAGGGATCTTAGTTCTTTAGAAGCCTTCTGCCTAGTAAGAGGATTAGACCACTGGTGTATGAAAAGATAATTTAACAAGCCAATATAATTAAGTGATGAAAGCAATAAATAAGGAAATAGAGAAATCACTTTATGCTGGTCAAGGGCAGATTGATAGTGGAGGTGGGTTTTAAGTTGTGCCATGAAGAATGAGTGGGTTTTTTTAAAGAAGTATAGCCATAATTTAACTTTTTATTATAGAAATTCAAACATGTAAGTTATTACACTTTTACTACAACATAGGTGTGTTTAGTAGAGCCAAAGGGAACCAAGGGAAGAAAATGCACATTGATTCCAGTTTTACTTGCTGTCTTCACAGATTTTGCATAGATTAGAAGGTTCTCCAAGTGAATCGATGGATAGTACTTTCATAAGTCAGTTGTCTCTTGCTCCATATACTCCGGATGTCTTAGAAAATATCCTGCCACTCTTTCTCCTGGTCCCTCACTCAGGCTGTCTTCCCTGGATCTGAATTCTCTCCCATCTGGGCCAATTCACCTGACTAAGGCCTTCTCATTCTTCACATTACAAGGTAGGAATTATGCCCTGGAAGGCTCCTCAGTTTCCCTCCACATTGACCCACACCTTCCATATTTTGCTTTTGGCTTCCTGTACATCTCTCACATTGCTGACATAATAACCAGTTCTTGTTATTATCTGGACAGTGATTGCATCTGTGGACTGTATGAATATGGGAGTTCTGTTTTCATTGCCTCTGAATCTCATAATGAACACAGGACCTAACACTAGAGGAGCTGAGGAAATATTTCACCAGTATGAATGAATATAGAGGAAAGGAAGAAAGTCATTCTCTTTAAGTGGGATATTGAAATGCTGACCTTGGCTTGAAACTGTTTCTGCAACCATACACTCTTACTTAACGGAAACCAACATGAAAATGCCTACATTACCTTATTTATAGGTAATGTACTTTATGCACTAGAACTATTAAAGGGTCCTTTTATGAGAAGTTGTGTATAATCATAGGTATTGTGCCAGAGACTGCTTGTTGTCAGGATGCCAGACCAAAGAGGCAGGAATGGTGCTCTAGAGACTTTCACCCAAAAAGATTATTAAAAGAATCAGTAAGGGTTAATAGATGGGTGGTGACTCATTAAAACCAACTCTAAATGTTTTACTTTGACTACACACTAAATATGAACAACCTGGGAAACCTGCTAGAGTCTGAACTATATCTATCAGGTTATGTTATTAAGTCTATAAAAAGGATAGGCACACTGTATATCAGTTAGCAGCATTAATAGCTCACATTGAGCCTCTTCTTCTCACTGTTGCTATCTGCCAGGCATTATTTTAGGTTCTTCATATATATCATTGCCAATCTTTGCAAAATCCCCCTCAAGGTTTAAGTATCGCCATTTCCATTGCTAATTAAAACAATGGAGGCTCAGAAAGATTCTGGGGCAAGAGGGGTGGAGGAGGAATTGTTAAAGACCATCACCCCTAAAACAATGACAATTAACAGTCCCCAAATTGCTGTCATGGAATTTCTTATGAGGTAGTATTGTTGACTGACAGGGTGTAGTTACCTCCATTCCCTTGAATTTAAGGCATCACTAAAAGTAGACTTTAAAAAATAAAGCAATTGGCTTTGAAGAGAATTCAGAATATAAGATTAAATATACATATTGTTAAATAAAAGTGATCACAACATCCAGTGAAGGCCTCCTGTTTTCTTAGATTCATACTGTATTTTTAGTGTTCTTCACAGTCAAAATTTAAACTTTCTTTTCAGCCATCAAGTAAAGTGGTTGGATGTACAGCTAAATTTTGATGGGGTCATATTATATCCCCTTAACTTATGACCTGCCCAGCTGCCTGTAACTTCCCTAATGATTAAGTATAAAAGAATGATGTTGGGATCTATCCCATACGCTGGAGGTAAGAGTGAGAAGAGGTGACACAGGCATAGCACTTGGACCATTCTTGGCTCTTCACAAGTACAAGGTAGGTGTTAGTTGTTCCCCTGAGAGATGAGTGGTGCTTGCCCAGCCTCATTCACACATTTCTGTGCTACCATTACTAAGGACAACTCACGCTCTGCAGGGATCTAGGCAGGAATAGCAGCGTCCTAAAAGATTTTGATGACCTGCAGCTCCTCCAAACTTGCACCTGTAATCTTGACCTTTATCACCAAAACCTTTAAGATTGATAGTGTCATATTTTAGCATATGAAAGAACATCCAGACTGAATCTGAATTTCCTCTATATTTTAAGTAATTGTTTTTGTTTTCCCTTTAACTCATGTTTTTGGAAATTTGTTGGATTTATTTTAATGTTGTTGGGCTCTTCTGACAAAAGTAATGGTTCAGGGAATATGCAGTTCTTTCACTAGCCTCTCTTAATTTGACAAACATTATTGGTTCCTAGTGTATTATCCTAGTTATGACAGACAGTTTTCTGCAGACAAATTACTTATTCTTTCAATATTGCATCTGAGTATAATACCCTTGAAGACACATGAAACCTCTACTAGGTATTCCTATTTTAATTAAAATTTGATTTGGTAAGTTGCTACAGATCTAAATACAGTGGAGTGAAAGGATCTCCTTCCCTCCCAGGATGGAAGAGGCAAGAGTTCCCTGGTCTCCCTATTGTCTCATTATTCAAAGATGTCTTGTCAAAAAACTCAGGGTGTGAGTTCTCAAAACAGAACCAAGCTTCAGTGAATGGCGTTGATGTGACTTCCTCAGAACAGATGGGGATCTTAGTCTCTGTGGTAGTGTATATATTTCATTTTCATTGTTATAGAAAAAGGAAGTGGTAGCCTGATGAAGACCTCACCTTTGCTTCCTCCTCTTGAGAAATGGGGACAGCACTCTTCTGAGATCCCATTTCTTGAGGAATCTGTAACCATAGAGAGTCAAGGGGCTCTGTTTCCTAGAGTTTGAGGAGAAAAGCTTGGAGAAGCAATTGCTTGCCAGAACTCAAGAGGCTAGGAATCAGATTATCACAAGGCTGTAGAAGTTTAGTGCCTTGGGAGGCAAGACACTGAAGTGAGTACAGTAAGGCAAGGCTGGGAATGGAGGAGACTGGGAATATGCAGGGCAAGGGAAAAGAAGGAACCCAAAACACATTGAGCATTTCCCTTAAGTTCTGTGTGCTCTTGGTCCACAACCTTACATGCATTATGACATTTAATGTTCTCAATTCTCTGCACAACTCTAGGTATTAGACACTCATTCTATGAGGTACAGAGGACCTAGAAGCACAGATCCTCCTGGCATCTGTGTCCACTCCAAAGCAATGAAGCCCTATAGGAGGCAACTGGACAACATCACATGGGAGGGGGATGCATTGAGGAGCAGAGATCCATGATAAGAGTGAAATATAGTTATAATATAAGAAATCATTCTTGTGATCTTGTCTATAAAACCAGTGCAAAAAACTAATCATTAATTCACTTTCTCTTCTCTGAATCTTTTCATTTTGGAAGAGGGTAAGTATCATTAACACAGGGCTTGATATATTTATTTATTAATAAACACATTCCCAATAAAACTCTGCCTGAATGTATTACAAGTATCTTTGAGAGTATAATAAGGTCAGGGCATGGAGGAATCAGATGGGACAAGATTTGTTTTTAGGTCACATACATGTTACTTTTATGTTAGATTTCTGAGCCACATCAATCAACAGAATTAGTCCCTCCTTCCTCTCTTTGCCTTCATTTAAACATCAAGGTGAAAATCAAAGGCTGGAAGAGACTACTTGGGTCATTCAAGAGACCCACTGGTCCTCTGGGAGTTGCCTTTGTCTTTTCACTACTACATTGTGTTTCATGGCCCAGATTTAGTTTGTCTGCTGTCTGTCATCCATGGCCCTCTGCCCAAGCCCATCTGGGAACTGAGTGCAGCACATGCAAATAGTCATGTAGTAAAGGAATAAGGTGAGGGAATAGAGAACGGTTTTGTTTTTTCTGAGCTATTTAATTACTGTTTCATATAGGAATTCCCAATGATGACCAGGGACTTTACAAAACATTGTAGCCCCTTTCAACAACAGACTACTAATTAGTTCATTTACTTAAGTACTAAACTCATCTAAGGAGAGGAGCAGAGCCTAATTAGAGAAATCTAAAAGGATTTTAAACCCTGATCATTTAAAGTTACAATCTTTAAGAACACAAGTCCCACAAAAGCACACATGCTGCACACTTGTGCTTACAGGCACACATATACTAGAACCAAGAATCCACATGAATAGTGTACCAAGTCTTGGTTCACCACTGCTAATTGAAAAGGACTTCAGTTTCTGTCACTGTTGTTTCTCTCTCTCTCTCTCTCTCTCTCTGTCTCTCATTATATATATATATATATATATATGTTATAATATATAATATATTATTATATTTATATAATATATGGGAAAATCCACCTAAAATTGCTCGTACTAAACAAAACAAAGAATTCATTTTCCTTTCAATTTACAGAACTTTGGAAGAAATGCTTGAAATTAAATTTTTTTAAAAAAAGATTTTGGTGTGAATTTTTTCTATCATTATAATTTATGTTGAGTATTGTGTGACTTTTAGGAAACTGTGACTTTTTTTTTGCTGATGCTTGGGTTCAGGGAGACCAGCCTTTCATTTATTTGTGTAGTCCTTACATTTTTTTCCAATAGCAATTATATTTCAGGCATCATACTTGTAGCTTTGGGGACTATCCTGAATCAGACATGAATCTTACCATTCTAGTAACAGCTATGTATTAGTCAGTTCAACAAATGTTTACGGAATACAAGTATTGAAAAGGCATGGGAAACGCAATAGAATTGTGTGTGTGTGTGTGTGTGTGTGTGTGTGTGTGTGTTTTACAGATTTCTATCCTCCAGAATTGTGACACAATAACTTTCTGTTGTCTTACTTAAATAACCTGATTTGGGTAATTTGTATTGCAGCTTGAGGAAACTAATATAGACATTGTTTAGACTTCCAACATACATTTTATATTATATACAATATAAGTAACTTTCAGTATGAAATTTTTAAAATATGAATTTATTTTAGGCAGTGTGAGCTCTGAGGAAAAAGTTATTAATAAGTAGGGGCTATGGCACGTTTTGGAGATTAATATTATTTTCGTAAACCTTGCCATCTTAAAGAATTATAAAAGGCTGTTTTAACCATCTGTACAAAATGTCCCATGTTAAATCAGTCAGCTTGTCTCACTGTTAATCAAAGAGGGGTGTTAGAGGTCAGAATTATCAGCTACACAAGAAAGATACATTCTCTCTCCCCACATTTCAAGAACAAACTTCCTGGCCAAAAGCCAAGGTCAACGTTAATGTGTAACTGGCATATTTTTGCCCAAATAGAAAGAATAATTTCTGATTATAAAAGTAATGCCCATTCCTTTCTTTTCCTATTCTTTTATAAAGCTAAATAAAGTTTACCTGTAATCCCAACAGCCAGTGATATTAAGATGAAATGTATATCTACATGTACATATACTAGGTGTGGTCAAGAATAAGATTTTTCTATACATAGAAAATTTGTAAATTTTGCTGTGTGTTAGAAGAATCATTCTTTATGAATGAACTAGATCTGGCTCACATTATTGTAATATCTTGACAGTATAGCAGTGAATGAGTACTGCATAATTGATGTAACCATTCTTCTTGTTGGCATATCTTTGAGTTGGTTTAGTAACTTTTGCTACTTTGACACACATGCTAATCCACTTGATGCACATACATTTGTAAGTTTATCTGACTACTTGTTTTTAGAATCTCTCTTTTCACAGTGAACTGGAAAAGATTTATGGCCTCTATTTAAACTACAGATGTGTTACACAAGAGGTAAAATATTATTTTTGGAAGGCATAAACTATTTAATCTGAGGGTTACCTAAACTAGGATGGTTTCATTAGGTCTTCCTCCCTTAAAGTGACCTCACTTATGAAAATAAGTGGAGGCAAATAAAAACCAAACATATGACCTCTACCAGTAAGGGATCTTTTTGTTCAACTACGGCAGGTGCAATGAGTAAGTGACTTTACAAACTGATTTTTAGTCATACAGATGCAATGAGTGGTGTGTGTGTGTGTGTGTGTGTGTGTAGTGTTAAAGGGCTAACTCACCCATCAGGAAGTATCACAATGTAGATGTTAAGTTTAAGTGTGAAATTTTTGAGAAGGAGGTCAAACACCCAAGATACCTAAGGAAGACCAGCAAGCAAAGGGACATAGGTTGGAGCTGAGAGAAGAAAAAATTATAGGAGAATAGGTAGACTTGAGTGTATACATAGTAAAGATCCATGGTTGTTCTTCTGGGAAGCCACCTCCGATCCTTCTGGAAAGAGGAAATACCTCCTTAATACACTTCAGAATATTTTTGCTGGCTTAGGTTTATATGCATCTCTAGAATTTAGCAAAATACCTTAGGAAAATGAAGTGTTTTTCCAACATGTGAATAAATATGGGCATGATCTTCTGATAATGTCAAAGCCTAAAATTGTTGAGATGGGTCTAGGACAGTTTAGGAGAAGGCCTAAAGAAGGAAGAAAGGAAAGAAATCTTTGAACCTTGCATGGCTGATTTATGGGACAACAGGTGATTGCAATGAGGCATTTTGAAGTTCTTATGTGCTCCAATATAGTAGAATTATATTTGGCTAGAAGGTCTGGCCTCTGCCTCTTCAGTCCTGACCATACATGACTGAGATCCCTGGTTTTCCTCCTCAGGATTAAATCTATCCCAAGATGTTAGGACAATCCTATTCTCATAAGAAGCTCTAGGTATTCTAGTTCAAGAGACTAACACCAGAACATATAACCCTGGGTCTTGTTTCCAGTAATAATGATGACCTCTCCTGTCCTTTTATCCAAGTACAGTAATTTGGATACATTCAGTGGTTCCCACTCAGTCTTTGTATTGAGAAACTGCCTGAAGAGTCTTGTTTTCCAGAACCACAAGAATGTATTTTTCAGTACTTGGGCCAATGCTGCAGATGAATCTTCTATTTCCTCTAAGAATGTTATTGAGGTATAATTAACACATAATAAGTTTCATATATTTAAAATATGCAAGTCAACACATTTTAACATATGAACACAATCACAAAACAATTATAACAATCAAGGCAACAAATCTACCTCTTTCCTGCACAAGTTTCCTCTAGAACCTTAAATAATTTGTCCTGCCCCATATAACCACTGACCTACTGTCATTGTATGTTAATTTTTCTTTTATAGAATTTTATTTAAATGGAGTCATGCAGCATATACATTCCTAGGGATGCGATTCTTTCACCAGTGTAATTATTTTGACATTCTCTCTGTAGTTCTATGCATCAATAGTTTGCATCTATTCTTTATGACTAGCATCCATTGTGTTGTGTACCATGATTTGTGTATATGATCATCTGTCAATGAACAGTTGGAATTTTTCTACCTTGGGGTTGTTACAAAAAATGTTACTATGAACATTCATGAGAGAGACTGTGTATGACCATACATTTTGTTTCTTTTTGGTAAATTCCTAGAAGTAGACTGACTGGATCGTATAGCCTATGAATGCTTAACTTTTTATGAAATTGACAAGTTGTTTTCTACAATGGTTATAAGAATTTATTTTGCCAGTGGCAGTTTCTCCCAATCTTCATCCACCATTGGTATGAGGGATTTTATTAGTTTTATCCATTCTACAGTTAGAAAATAGCATCTCGTTATAGTTTGATTTTGCATAACCTTAATGACTAGTGATATTGAACATTTTTCATGTTTATGTGCCCTGTTTATCTTCTTTGTTGAAGTTTCTGTCCAAACCATTTGCCCATTTTTATTACTTTGTTTCCTTATTATACTATTTTAAGAATTCTTTGTACATTTTTGGCCCAAGTCTTCTGTCAGCTATGTAGATTACAAATATTATCTTCTAGTCTATTACTTTTCTTCTCCTTCTCTGAACAGTCTTTTAGAGAACAGATTTTACCTTTGAAGTTCAATTTACCCATATTTTTTTCTAGTATTCATCAGGCTTTTGGCATTGGTGTGGTTTAAATGTTCTCCAAATCCATGTATTGGAACTCAAAACCCAAGGCAATGGAGTAGGGGGCTCGGGAATTTTGGCACAGATTTAGGGTATGAAGGAGTGGATTAATGACATCATAATAAGGCTTGGTAGAAAGGTCCCTTTTGCCTTTTCACCTTCTGAGGTCACTGTGATCTTCTCTTCCAGAAGATTCCATAGTCAAGGTGTCATCTTGGAAGCAGAGAGCAGCCTTCCTTTGGCCTTCATAGATTCCAAACTGTAAGAAATAAAATTCTGTTCTTTATTTCTTTTTTTATATATAAGCTTTTTATTAGTAATAATTCATTATATAAGGGGAATTCATAATGACATTTCTGATTAGACTTATATTGTACATTAGTTACATTGTCCCCACCGTCTCTCCCCCTCAGCCCTCTCCCTGCCCCATTTAAAGCAATTGCAAGAGGTTTCTTAGTTCTGTTTCATATTTGTATTTGAAGTCCATCTATCATATACTGTCACCTTAATATTTCTACATGAATATTGAATGGAGGTTGGTGGCCTTGCTGTCCAGAGGAGGCTACACTTGGTTAGAGTCTGGAGTACACAGAATTGTCAAGGGGGTGGGGTATGAAAGGTGGTGGAGGGAGTAGCATATTAGATAACACCAAGGCACAAACTGAAAAACAGGAGTTTGAGAGCTTGTAATTAATTCCTCAGCCTAAGTGATGAGGAGAAGTTGAAGCTAGAGACAACAACAAAAGTGCCTGTCATCAGAGCAAATTGGTTGATATTAAATAAATCAACAGAAAGCATAAATTACTTAACATAAGTAGACAACCATCTTCAGCCAGAAAGTTTATCACTGGCTGCCTACAAGATCCACAGTAGCCATCTCCACCACCCTCCACTCTCTTGTGAAGATTTTGGTTATAATTCGCTGTATGCAGGTATTGGTCACACATATTCATTTATTTCATTTTTCCCATTCAATTTTTTTTAGAAATATTTTCCATGTGCTCTCTCTCCATGAAAGTTAGAGATGCAAAGCTCTTTGGAAAAAAGGCAAATGGTGAGATTCTAGCATTAGTCATTCTAAATATTGGAACAAGTAAGATTCATATTTCTAGCATGAAGTTTCAGTAGCTAGGTTTCTTCAATACTGCATTTGTTCTTGATTCACTATCAATGAAGCCATTTCCTACCCCCATTTCATCTCAGTTCAAAATTTCTTGGCAATATCCAGGTGAAATACAATCCCCATTAACCCTCATTAACCCTGAAGATCTGTGAAGGGGAGGCGTTTCCCAGTATGTGAAGATTTAGGTTGCAATGAGAACACAGTCTTTGCTGGAAAGTGTCTAAAATCAAATCTAAGATAGGGAAGGGACCAAGAAAGGAAGAAAAGAAAAATAAAAGGCAGCAATATTATGCTGCAACAAATGTGAATTTATTATTGTGTACCTTCAAGAAAGCAGGGAAACTGTGCCTATCTTTCTTCCTTAATTGCTTGGCTGACCTCAGGGGGACTAAAGAGAAGTCTAAGTTAAATGCACAAAATATCTTCTGACAATCCTTATCCCCTGCCTCCAGCTTCCTCTCAGCAGAGTACCCATGTGGTTTCTGTTCTTCTGAGCAGAGTGCAGAGTTGCTTTAACAGCCCTGGAGAAAGTGCTTCAGGAGGTATTTGCAGAGTGCAGGGTGCCAGGCCACAGCCTTGTCTCCTCGACATGCCCCAGATATTGAACCTTCCAGTAACTACAATTACAACCAAAACCACAAGATGCAGATTTACAGATTGTTTTCAGCAACACCCATTCAAATTTACTTATATTTACACTAGAAAAATTAGGGTAAGTGCTATTGTGACCAGAGACACAGACCAAGATCAATAACCAACCAATTCTTGGCTAATAAAGCACTTCTGTAAGGTCTACGGTTGCTCTGTTCTGACTTTGAGGTTGGCCTTTAATGTCTTATCCATTGACTTTTCCCGTAAATATGTCTAATCGAGGCCATGCAGGATTCGAAAGAGAAATGATACACTCGGTTTGGTAAGAATTGCTAATTAACCAAGTATGTAAAACCTGTAGCTGCCACAGTTCACAGTAGTTCTCCTATGGGTAAAAATTTATACATACCAAGAAACTAACAGTAAAATATCAACTTCCATTTTTGGCACAATTTTGTAAATTAAAAATTTTTTCCCTTTTCAAAATTGTTCCAAAATTATCTTTAAGGAAAGGACTTTATCCAAAAAAAGTCTGTAACAAAATTGCCTCATGGAAACCTTCTAACCAGGAAAATTATGTGTGGGTTATTTTTATGTTAAACAGGAGTTCTTTAATCATGTTTAACCTCAGTTCGTATAAAGTTCTCTTTTTTTATAGTCACAAAAGATTGCAGTTCAGAATAGAAAGGTCAACAGAGATTAATTTGGTTGCTTGTATACTTGAATCATTAATTTTGTTCTGAGAACAGAGTAGGGTATTCAATCAAACCTAAAGGAAATAAAAGAATGAATGACAAATAAAGGAAAATAGGGAGAAATCTCAAAATTTATATTGTTGAATGTACATTTCCAGGTGATACTGTCATGGCATTATGTGTGTTCCTGCAAAGGAAAGAGCCAACTCTGCTTGCTGAGCTCACTGGACATACTTAGCCCAGGTTGCTCCTTATCTTTTCAGTTCCCTGTGGCAAAGGCAACAATTCTTCTGGCTCAATTCATTACAATCTGGTATGAGGAGGCAAAGATTGTGATTTCAGTTACCACATGGGCCAGTTAGAGTGGTTTTGTTTTCAGTTCACAAACTTATTCCTATTCCTATCCCAACAGGCTCCCTCCTGAGAAACTCCACCCCAGCTAGGGCCTCAGAACACAAGGAGAAACTAAAATACCAATTTCATCATAGGCATAAGGTAGAAATATGTGGGTGTGAGATCACAGGAAGAATGAGTGTGACTCTCAAAGGGTAAAGTTATCACTAATACATTCCTTGAAGACAAATGTCCTAGCATTCTCCCATCCAAGTACTAACCAGGCCGACCCTGCTTAGCTTCTGAGATCAGATGACATTGGGCATGTTCAGGGTAGTATGACCATAGACTTAAGCATTCTCCAACACCCCTGCCAGAACTTTTTCTTATCCTGAAGCAAAGCATACAAAACAAGTCTTGAATTGTTTACACAGAAATTTAATATAGGCTATGCTTAAGGTTTAGTGAAAGTATTCTTATGTAGTTTGAATCACAATGTAGACATAAAAACATGGACTCCCTAGTCTTTGTGTATCTGTGTTCTGGTTAGAACAATCTGGTATCATTAAAGTACTATATTTCAAATATGATATAACACTTTAATGCAGTTTAATAAAACAAGCCAGCAAAAAAATGTTTACAGCCAATTACTCATTGGATCCTCAGGGCAAACTTGTGAGAAATGAATTATTTTTATTCTAATATTATGGATGAGCAAATTACAAAGTTCCATTCTCAAGAAAGTCATAGTCAAACCTGAAAAACTTTGAATTAAACTGGTTTTTGACAACTCTGTCCTGTGGATATTTGGACAGTTACCAGCAGAAGACTGCTTGCAGTAGGTTCAAGCTGAAGGTGCACACTGATGGAATAGAAATCACTTAGAGAAAGGTAGAAAAGGAGAAAAATTAAGTAGATGAATCAGTGTGGGTTATAATACATATATAGAAGTAAATGTCACAAGGAAATTCCCTATATAGCTATCTTAAACGAACAAAAAATGTCATTTTTTTCTTTTACAAGTTGGAGAATAGGAGGGTGGAATAGGCCGTGCCGGTGAGGTGAGGAGGGGGGGTTGGTACCAGTGGGAAGGGAGAAGAGGAGGGGAAAGGGTGTAGGAGGGTGAATATGGTGCAAATATTGTGTACACATGTATGTAATTGGAAAATGAGACCTGTTGAAACTGTCAGGAATGGGGGGGTGAGAGGAGGATAAAGGAGAATGATGGAAGAGGTGAATTCAAGTATGATATATTTCACATGTGGCAGGAACTTTTGTAAATTCCACAATGTACCCCCTAATACAATAATAAAATAAAACAAAGAAATCACTTAGAGAAATGGGGAGCCCTTTCTTACAAGGTATCATTATTTGAGATAAGCCAGAAAATAGAAGGAGATATTTGCAACTCATATAATGGGCAGAGTGAATTTAGAACATATGAAAGACTCTTAGAACTAAAAATACAAAATAAATACGCTTAATTAGTGAATTGACAAAAGAAACCAACAGAAAGGTTAGAACAAAGGAAGTACACGTTACTATTAAATACATGAAACGTTCATGTTAGCCTTATTAGTAGTCATGTAAATGTTAACGAAGACCTCGAAGAGATAAACATTTTGTACTACTATGTTGGCAGAAATCAAGAAGTCTAAATAAAATACTTACGTGTTGCTTGTGAATGTATTCACTAATACAATTAGTTTACATTACAACTAATGTAAAATTATCTTGTGAAGTTAAACTTTCACAAACCCCAAGCCTTTGTGCCCTGGGAGCTTTGACATGAATCTTCATAGAGGCACTCTTTATAATAGCAGACACATGGAAATAGCCCAAATATTCATCATCAAGAGGATGAACAAAAAATTGTGGTAGAGAGAACAATAGAATGTCTTCAGTAGTAAAATGAATAAAATGTAGCTACAAGAAAAATCATGGATACAATCTGGAAATACAAGTCCAGAAATATAATATTGAGCAAAAGTAAAGATACAAAGAAGATGACGTACATGAGTCCATTATAATTAAGATTAAAAGCAAATACAATTAGAATATTTTTTCAAGCTTAGTACATATGTGGTAAGTACTCTAAATGAGACAAGCATAAAGCAAACAGAAAATTCAGGGTAATGAATACTCTGGGAAAGAAGGAAGGTAATGAAAGGGTAGATACAAGTTTTTTGTGATCTTATTCTTTGACTGGGAAGTTAGACTGACCTCTAAATTATTTCTCAAGATGAGCTAAAATAGTGTTTGCAAAAATTATTGAATATACTTAATTGGTGATAATGTCAGTTATTTATATTATTGAGCCTCCCATGGTCATGTCTGGTTTTATTCCAACTACATCAGCTTAATAAATAAACAAAAATGATCTGAGTAATGGATATTGGATTAAAATTAACATTCTGTCAGATACTTATAAGTGACACACAAAAGAAAACATGCAAAAATATCCACAGCAACCTGGCACATACATAACAAAATCACAATAGTACTTGTAAATACAGTAGAAATTTATTATTAATTAAAATATGTAATACATAATAAATATCTAACAGTAGTGAAATCTTATTCAGGAAATAACAGAACACCTAAATATGGAGAACAAAAACACATAAATACTCAAGAAAAAACAGTATAATAAATAATGACAAAAGCCAAAATACTTATCTTTACTGATATGAATCCTCTGCAATGATAGTATTTTGTGAGGCACATACTGCTGGCTTTACCAAACATCAAGCAGTGTAGTGACTTATCCATTTTTATGCATATAAGAAGTGACACAGTTGAGTTTTGAACCCAAGTCAACTGGCTAAAAGGTATGAGCTATTAGAACACATAACACCCCTCAAAGATTGTCCTTCAAATATATCTAATTGCATAAATACTTGATTCTTTTCAGTATGAACAAAATGAAAGCATTATTTTCTTCTCAAACATTTCTGAATTATAAAGAAAAAATTGTTCATATTCTAATTTCTGGTTACTCAAAGTGTGACCTCATGATCGGCAATGTGAATCTCCCTTGGGGTTTAATGAGTAGGAAGCATGCATCTCCAGCTTGAATCCAGAACCACCAAATCCAAAGCCACATTTTAGTAAGATTTCTGGAAGATTTGTATGCTCATTAAACTTTGAGAAGCATTGTATAAAATATCAGAAAATAGGCAAGGTAAACCATTTCATATATGAATAACATGAAATTACTTAAGAATCTAAAAGAAATTGACATGAAAAATTGTTCAAAGAACATAAGGAAAAATGCCTAAGTCCAGATTTTGCAAGAAAATGAGAGCAATCTGTAGTCAATCCTATAAAATGTGACAAAACAGGGTTCTAGGGTACATTTAAAACCTAGCTTACTAAAAGTATATAGATGGAATGATTATATAATCTAAATAATCATTAATATAACCTAAGAGTGTACAAAATAGAACATGATAAATATTTCAGCAGAAAATGATGAATTAAAAACAGGAATAAATAAAATATCATAATCCAAAAAAAAGCTAGTTCTTGGAAAAGAAGGCACAGATGAATTCCCAAGAAATTCAACAATAGCAATAAGACTGAAAACAAAGAAAACACCCAATTACAAAGAGGAAAGTGATCAAATTAAGTAACTGAAGTGAAATGAACATGAGGAAGAGGTGAGATATTCCTTCTGCTTCAGGACAAATCTCCCTTTTAACACTCTTCTCTTGTTTCTTGATAAATAATTAGGTCCTCATTTTCAGCTTCTTATTGATTAGGTTATACAATAACACAGTGAAGGGAACCTTATTCTTTGGATATTCATGGTTGTGCTGGGAGGTATTTATGAATTTTTGGACATAGTTCTCAGTCAATTCCCAATTACCCACAACTTTTTCATATAGAGTGCCACACCAGGAAAAGTACAACAGTAGAAAAAGGAAGGAGTATGCAGTCCCTGACTTCAAGGGGTTGACTAGCTCTGGGGACATTTCTGGAAATGGTATTCTTTCCTGCCTAAACTAACTGTTGGCAGACTGACTCTATCTATGGGAGAAGAACCAGGCAAGGATATTAGAGGTTCTGAATGGCAAATGGTGTTGCCCAGCAAGCGACTTCTGGGAGAGACAGAGCCCATCCTTTCTCACTTCTAAACTGGAGGTCAGTTAGGGTCATCACTTCCAGATTTTTGGTATACAATTTGAAAATCAAAGATTACAGGACTGGGAATATATCTCTATGATAGAGTGCTTGCTTAGCATGCTCAATATTCAGGATTCAATTACAATCACTGAAAAAAATATTTAAAAACAGATACTTTACGAAAAAAACCCCAAAGAGAGAAGCATATCACGAATACATGTAGCTATGTAAAAAGACTGTTGAAAAGAAATACACCAATTTTATAATAA
Organism: Castor canadensis; assembly: GCF_047511655.1. NCBI lineage: Eukaryota > Metazoa > Chordata > Mammalia > Rodentia > Castoridae > Castor > Castor canadensis. The sequence continues at coordinate 32,787,991 of NC_133404.1, read as the reverse complement.
TTATTTCCCAACTTAAAAGTGACTTTTCTTCTTTCTTGTATTTTCCCATAGACATGTATGAAGTTTACATCTGGAAAAAGTTATCTTTATTAGTATGTTTTAGTGTGTACACAGGGGTTTCATTGAGATACTTCCACACACGCACACAATATACCTCAATCTAATTTACTCCTACCCCTGCCCCAGTCCTTTCTCCCCACTTTGTAAAACAATTTCAACAGGTTTCACAGTTCTACTTTCAAACATGGCTGTAATATACTCGGATCATATCTCCACCCCAATGCTCTCCTTTTGCCCTCCCCACTCCTGGTGTTATCTACCTTCAAACAGAACCTATTTTACTTTCCTGCTATTCATTAATAAGGGATATATTCTGCATAGTAAAAATTATCATCATACTATTTATTACTCTCATCGATTTTCCTTATACATCAAATATTTCTCTCTAGCCTCATCTCCTCAGGGCTCATTTCTCTCATTGGTAGTAGGTATGCAGAACCAAAACTTTGAAACCTCCATACTCCAATAAAAGAGGACTGGGGCTAAGGGAAGGGTTCTCACCTACCATTGCTGGTCAGGGGAATGGGCAGGAGGGAGGATGTCTGAGGAAGGAAGACATCACTTAACAGTTGTACCTAGATGAATAAAGTGAAGGAGAAACATTGGGGTAAAGATGGCTATAAGGACATGAGCTACACAATCAATAACTGCAGAAGTGAGATCGGGCTCTCTTTAGTTACTTCCAAAGTAGAGATTCTCAAAATTGCCTCCATGTCAGAATGTCCTGGGGAACTTGCCAATCTAGGATACATGGCAGATCAATTACATCTGAATCTCAAACTGGGTGTGATGGCTCATAACTGAAATATTAGTACTAGGAAGACTGAGGCAGGAAGACTGTGAGTTCAAGGCCAGTCTTGGCTACACAGTGAGACCTTATCTCAAAAATAATAAACATATTAAAAAAATTAAAATCTGAAGAAACCTAAATCTCAGAGGGGTGGAGACTGGGCATTTGAAGTGATCCTGATATGGATCCAAGTTGAGAATGATAGAGGTATTTGTAGAATGGAATATGGAGATTATTAAACCACAATCTCCCTTGGTATGCATCAAGTAACCTGATAGAAGCATCTTAATGGGTAGAATGAAATCATACATGACAGCCATTTGACCTCTGTCAGTGTCTCAGAGTTGAGTTATCCTGTAGGCAGATTTGCACTTGGTTCGGATGGAAGGGGGAGGGTGTCAATGTAACTGTGATTCCCAAAGTGGGAAAAATAGAAGATCTGGAGGCAAAAAGACTCCCTAGCCCCGCACAGCTGGATCATACCCCCCATTGGTGCTCCAACTCTTACTCTGTCTACCTGGGCAGCTTTTAATACCTGCAATCCCAGAGTACCTGGACTGCCTCAGGCTGGCTTTCTGCAAACTAAGTCAGTGTTGACAAGTGGACTATGGGATCCCTGAAGTGATTTCCCCTTTCTTTCCAGGCCAGTGTTCTGAGACCTTTCTTACAGTTCCTTAGAACATCCAGTGAGCCCTCTCCTGTGACCACCTTGCTAGGGCATCCTTGTTTTATCCTTTCTTTTTTGGCTTCACACCTTGGCCTTGGCTCATTGTCCACAGGATCATGCTCTAGACTGTTTATATCTCTCCAGTCACTTGGGCCTCTTACTTCAGGAGAACCCAAGTTTGAATGCTAGCTCTGTCCTGCACACAGTTATTTTATTTGTCTGAGACTCACCATTTAGAGCATGAAGGAATTAATAACTTCTAATAGGTTATGGAAATTCAATGAATAAATAAATACAATAGATGATGTGTAATCAAGAGCTTGTACCAAGTATAGTAGTAAGTTCTTTAAAAATATATGGGTATTAATTTATCATTTTGACTCTGCAAAGAAGATATTTCTTCACCAGTTGTAAACCCAGAAACTAAGATCTACAGAGGGTTCACTACTATTTTCTAGGATTCACATTTATTGAGAGGAAGAGCTTGGATTTAATTCCTGAGCTGTCTGACTCTAGAATGTCAGATATCTTCCCAGAATGCCTTTACCCCTTTGTTCTCCCCTCTTCTTCCTATCCTCTGAATAAAAGACAAAAACAAACAAAAATGGTGTTGATTCTCCTTTCAAGATCTGAGTGTTCCAATTGACCAAGCACTGTTTAAGATAGAAGTTTTTCATGTGTAACCCTGATGTGTCCTTACTTCCACTGGCTACATCTTTGACCTCAGGTGGGATGTGGACACATGGACACACCAGCCAGACTCACTCTGTGAGAGACACAAGAACCTGCTCCACAGTCAGTGGCCAGCTCAGCTCATATTATGATAAAGAGCCAAGCTCACTCCATTTGGGTACAGTTGTTGGGATTGAAATTACATTTTTTTAAAAATCAGATAAAATTTAGTCATTTTTGTCTCTTGTCAAAGCTTCATTTTTTTAGAGAATATGTCTAATTATTGGTCTAATTCATTGATGCATTTGAACAAGTAAGGAAAAATGAAAAGCAGCTGTGTTGTCTCAGAAAAAGTCAGAACCTAAATGTTCCCCCACAGTATGGAGAAAAGCTATGAGAAAAAAGGTTTTGGTTTTTTTTAGTAGAAACACAGAATACAAAACTTATTTGGATTAATGAGAGAAGAAATCTTAATGTCTCCACAAACTGAGGATAGCTGTCACCACTCTTGACGGGTAAAGTTTTGGAAAGAGGATGAGGAGGGCAAGAATCCAACTCAGTATGTTGATCACACCTAGTTCAGGCAGTGCAGAACAGCTTTCACTTGTTGTTGTTATATTCAAGTAGTTTTGCACTCATTACTGACCTTTTTTTCAGTATTTTTTTAGAGCACAGCAAACTTGAAAGGAGGATACAGAGATTTCCCAAATACTCCCTTCTCCTACGCCTACACAACTTTCCCATAACCAACATTCACCACAGAAGTATGCATTGGTTAAAAGTGATGAATGGACATTGACGAATCATGGTCACCCAAAATCTAGTTCACATCCTGGGCTCAATCTTGGTGTTAAACATTGTATAAATTTGGACAAATGTAGAGTGATGTGCATACACCATTATAGTATCACATGGAATATTTTATAGCCCTAAAAATTCTCTATCTTCTCCCTGTTAATTCCCCTACCTTCAGCCCCTGGCAAAATCTTGATCTTTTAATTTTTCCCAGAGTTTTGCCTTTTCCAGAATATCATATATTTGGAATTATACAGTATTTAGTCTTTTTAGACTGGTTTCTTTCAATTATCAATATCCATTTAAGGCTCTTTCATGTCTTGTCATGGCTTGATAGCTTATTTATTTTTTTTTGCAGAGGATTGGTATGAGGGCTTAAAATCAGAGCCTTGAGCTTGCTTAACAAGTGCTCTATCACTTGAGCTATAACCCCAGTCCTGTTTGCTTTAGTTTATTTTTTCAAGTAGTGTCAGTTTTGCACAGGGTGGGCCACAGAACTGTGCTCCTCCTACCTCTGCCTCCTGCATAGCTGGAATTATAGAATGTATCACCTTGCCTGGCTCAATAGCTTATTTCTTTATAGTGTTGAATAATAGTCCATTGTCTAGGCATACTACAATGTTTTGCCCACTGACCTACTAAAAAGTATGTATTGATTGCTTATAAGATTTTGGCAATGATTAATAAAACTGCAATATAATATTATTAGCTATACATCTTAAATTGCACACCAGATCTTTAAAATTGTTAATTTTATGTATCTACTACTTTAATCCTTTAGCTGACATTTCTCCCTATCTTCCTTCTCCAGTACCCTTGGTAACCAATGTTTATTTGTATTAAATACACATAATAGAATTTATTTTTTAAAAAGCCACTATAAACATCTTTTTTCAGATTTTTGTTGACACACGCTTTCAATTCTTTTGCATAAATACTAAAGAGCATGATTGTTGGATCAGCCAGTGAAAATATCATTAGTTTTTATCAGAAGTAGCCAAACTGCCTTCCAGAATGGCTGTGGTACCATTCTTCATTTCCACTTCTAGTGAATGACAGTCATTGAGAGTCACTGAGTCACATGCTTGCCAGCAGCTGGTGGTGTCAGTGCTCTGGCTTTGGGCCATTCTTAGGTGTGTAGTATATCTCCTAGTTGTAATTTGCATTTCCAGTATGGAAAATGATATAAAGCATCTTTTCATATGCCACCTGCATATCTTCATTTCAAAGAACTAGCTTTTAGTTGTACTGATTTTTTTATTGATTTTCTATTTTAAATTTCAATGATGCCTGCTCTAATTCTTATTATTTATTTTCTTCAACATACTTTAGATTTATCTTGTTCTTCTTTATCTAGTTTCCTATGGAGATAATTTAGATTATTGATTTTACATCTTTCTTCTATTACAATATATAGATTCAAAGCTATCAATTTCCCTTTAAACACTGCTTTCCCTGCATCCCCCAAATTTTGATAAGTTGTGCTTTCATTTTTATTGAGCTCAAAATAATTCTTAAATTTCTCTTGACATTTCTTCTTTAGCTCATATGCCATATAGAAGAATGATTGATCTTCATGTATGTTGGAATTTTCCAGTTATCTTGCTGTTATGGATTTGTAGTTTAAGTCATTGTATGAATGGCATTTGTTAAAGTGTGATTTATGGCACAGAACGTATTCTATCTCAATGTTTCATGTGCGCTTGAGATGAATGCATATTCTGTTGTGGTTGGATGAAGTAGTCAATAGTTGTCAATTTTATCCAGTTGACTAATAGCATTCAATTTTGTCTTTACTAATTTTCTGCCTGTTAGATCTGTCCATTTCTTATAGAAAGGTACTGAAGTCTTCAACTATAACAGTAGATTCATTCATTTCTCCTTCAAGTTCTATTAATTTTTGCTTCATGAAGTTTGATACTCTGTTGTTTTAGCTGCAGACATATTAAGAATTGTTACTCCTTCTTGGACAATGGATCACTATATCATTTAGTAATGTCTTTTGCTAGTTTTATAACTTTCTATCAACGCTTTGCCTGAAATTAATATAAATACCCTGATTTTTTTTGTCAGCATGTTTATTTTTCTCCATGAATTTAATTATTAATCTTAGTAGCTTTAAATTCTTGACCAGATAATTTCAGTATTCCTAAGACTTAACAGTTTTGATGTTTGTTCTGTCTCTTCCAATTGTGCTTTTTTGCCTTTCAGTATACTTTGCATTTTTTTCTTTTCCCTTTTATATTTTTTTCCTTTATTAGTATTGAGGATTGAACCCAGGACCTCACATGCTAGGCAAGAGCTCTACCACTTCAACTATGCCTCTAACCCTTCAGTTTGTATTTTGTTTTTCAGATAAGCTCGCTTTTACCTGGTAGTGGTAGACCTTGAACTCATGATGTTCTTACCTCTGCCGCTTGAGTAGCTAGGATTACTGGATACTATCCCTGTCTATTTTTTTCTTTGTGGCCATACATTACACATTAGGTAAAATGGATTGCTGTAAATAGGTCTTAACATAGTGGCAAGCTATAGGAAAGGGAGAAGCTTTTCTTGGTCCTGTGATAAGAGCTCAGTCTGTGGAGTGTGAACATCCTCAGTGTTTCTGAGTCAGTCTTTTCTCCCCTTTTAGTTGGGACAGAATGGCAAGAGCAGGTTGGCCTTGGTTATTTCCCTTCCCCATAATCAGCTAGGTTCTGGTAGTATCCCTGATGGTCAGGTACTAGTCAACTAATTTCTTTAATGTCAGGACTTGCTAAGAACTAAAAAAGAGTTATATAAGGGTGAAAGTACATTGTAGGATTGAAATATACTTTTATAAAAAATATATATGCATATGAATTAACAGAGTGTTCTGGTAGATATTAAAAATGGTTCCCTTTTCTCTTCTTATATTGGAAGCATGAGAAAGTTTTTTAAATTACTTACTATGAAAACTCAGTTGAGTTCTGAGAAAACCATGAAAGTGGGTGGGTCCCCAATGACTAGATTGCCCTTGGCTTTTTTACTCCCAGGCTTGGTTACTCTGAACCTCCAGCAGTTAATCAGTTATAGTTCATTTTTTCCTATACTTATTCCTATGGCGGTTTCTCCTGATCTCTCCTCCAGGAAGTCATAATTTCCTGTATTCACCTTCCTGTCTCTGCTGTGGCATGGGGCAACAGCTTGCTCTGTTTCTTCCCCTCTTTTATAGGTCCAAGAAGAGTGGTTGATCATTCAGCTTGCTCAACCTGTTACTTGTTGGGATTGAGATGCAATTTCCATACTCCTTTATGCTGAACCAGAGACTGTGAGTGTCCTGCTTGATCTTTCATTTTTAATGTGTTCTTATTAATTTTGTCACTGAATGTGGTGAGGTAGATTTGTAAAAACTGCCATTTCTGTATCTTTTCCAGGGCTGCATGGGATGTATATGAACTGAATGGAGTTTTTGCTCTAATACTTGGTCAAATCTAAAATATTACTAGTGATAACTGTCTCCTGACACAGCATAACTAACACCTCCATTTCATGGGCGGTCTGCAGGAAGTTCTCTGATACAAGAAAGTCCACTGGACATAAGCAATCAAGTCACCAAACATTCTTCCAAGGGAGAAGCATTGGTCCCTTCTGCCTCTTGCCGATATGGAAAGCCATATGAGCTCTATGAGAAATTTGGGAAACCATGGGTTAGTTACAAAAGAAATATGTGTGAGAGAAACCAAGCCATGATCTGGTAAAGTATTTAGAAAGAGTAGTTGGAATATCTTGCAACTGTGGTTTTATTATGTATTCCATAGTATAAATTTATAACTATTCCATTATTATATTACTGATAGTGCTCCTTTTGGGAGCAATAAAATGTTTAGGCACCAATGGTATTGAAAACAAGAACATATACCTTATTGAAAATCAAGTTCAAATTCTGAATTTCTGCTGGAAACGTGGTGATGAGCTGAGGACTAATTAATTTGAACAGAATGTCAACATTTGTCATTCATTGTGGTACAATGAGGATATGACTGACTACATAAAAACCAGAAGACACAACAAATCCATTAATGAAGTATCAACATCCAACCTCAGTGGTTCAGTAATGTTAAGATGGTATCTCAAGATGACAAATTAATACACATATAGCTATGAGGAATAGATTTATTGCAGATAGTTCTGAGTCAAATAATCTTCATTTGAATCAAAGCACTACCCTTGATTGATTTTGCTAATTGTTTTATCTGAAACTTTTACCATTATTCTTATGTATGTACAAAAACTGGAGAGGTTTCCTACAGTGTTTCCTCCTTGAGCAAAATAATATTGCAAATAGTGAGAAGACACCAGTTTTAGAGAAGTGTCATCTAATGTTTTCAGTATATAAGCAGTTAACTCAAATACTGGGTTAGTTTTCCATCCAATTTAAAGATTCAAAGCTTTGGAAATACACTGTCATGGATTAAACATTTGATACTATGTGTGTTAATAGTCAAGTCAATCAAAATGCTCAAAATAAGAGATAAATGTTATTGGCTTGCTTTTGTGAGATAGTCTGAGATAAACGTTGGGCAACACAGTATCATGATGACATTGTTTTGCTAATTTACTAACTATGGTTCATGTTATAGAGCATATGTAGTCCATAGCCATTCAAATATACTACCAGACTGGACTAAAGAACAGAAGAGTTATTGTTAGAATTAAAGTTTTATATATTCACAAAGTAGCACAACTACAACTTGTGTGTCACAGACACACACATTTTTAATTGGATTAAAAAAACCCAGAAAACTTTGGTCTAAGCACTTTCTCTCTGTCCTGCCCCCATCACTTAGATTTTAGTATGATTGAGTTAGAGAAATTTATTTATAACTTATCTCACAAAAATAGTAATGTTTTGAAAAGGCTTTGTTGCCTTTTATTACCCAAAATAGTAAAAAAATGGTACACCAAAGCCTTTATCAGTAACAAAGCTAGCAAGCAAAAAAACATTGGCATGTATTCTGCAAAATCATGGATGAAACTGAACAAAATAAACTTTGAGAGCTGAAATAGAGTACACGACTTAATTTTGAAATCCTACAATTGTGTCTTGAAGTATCTTGATTTGGGAGAATAATTTTCATTACAGTTCAAATGTTCAATTGGATACATTTCTATTTTCTACCAGAATGGAATGAGATTGAAAAGGCCTATGATTTTTCAATAGCTAAATTTAATGAAACATTCTCAAGAATCATGAGACAATTTATTTGATGACTTTTGTTTTTGAAAAACACTTGATCTAAAACTAAAGCAAAAAAGACAGTATTGACAAAACTAGCTTAATCATTTATATATTTTCATATAAAGTGAATTAAAAATGAAAGTTTTCTGCATTTAACAGAATTTACTGTTAATTGACCAGGTACATCTGCATCTGTAAAAAATGAATTTTTTATATTAAAAATATCTTGTTTCAGCTAGACAGGGTGGCTCATACTTGTAATCCTAGCTACTCAGGAGGCCAGGATTGGGAGTATCACAGTTCAAGGTCAACCCAGGCAAAAAGTTAGAGACACCTCATTTCAACCAACAAAATCTGAGTGTGATGGTGTGTGCCTGTCATCCCTGCTAAAAAGAGGCATAAATAGGAGAATTGTTGTTCAGAATAGCCTGGGCATAAATGGGAGGCCCTAAAGCCAAAAGGGCTGGGGCATGGTTCAGGTAGTTGAGTGCTTGTCTAGCAAGCACAAGGCCCTGAGTTCAAACTCTAGAACAACCAAAAAAATCAAATCTCTCTATATATTTTAAACATTCTGGAAATAATATGATGTATCAATAATTAAAATTATTAACAGAAAGTTGAACTATTCTAGGCAATTTTATGAAAAATTTAAAAATAGTAGAATTATCTTTTAAACACATACATTCTAAAAGAAATAATACTGTCACATGTATTGGAGACAGCTGAAAAGAAGATTAAAACATTTGAATGTATGCTGATCATAACCCTTCTGTTTGCTACTTTTAAATGAAGCCATATTGGGCTGGTAGAACAGCTCAAGTGGTAGAGCACCTACCTAGCAAGCCTGGTATCCTGAGTTCAAACTCCAGTACTGTCAGAAAAAAAAATACAGCTAAATGTTATTTCTATGTCTCAGACAGAATTTTACTTCTCAAAGTAGTTTTTGAATAGAGCTGATTTATAGATGCCAGTCAATAAATGTTAAAAAGGCACAATTTTGATTATTTTCCATATTCCCATTTTTTACTCTTAAAGCTCTCCTTCAAGGATATTAGATAAAATATATGGCCTCAGTGTATGAGAGAATTACACTGAGGTTCTTGCTTGTAGAACACTGGAGTCTTAATTCAGGATTTTGGGCACAAATACTGAAGTAGTTGAAATAATCTTGTGAGGCAATATTGGAAAAATAAAATAAAGATTGAATGATTAGTTATAAAAAGAATTGCTTCAGATGCCAGTGCTTTAAGGTCATAGGAGAGTGAGGTCACTCTGTTTGGCTTGGATTTTGAAAGGTTTACAGAGAGCTATAGGTGGTAAGAAAAACTTTACTCTTTAAGTTAGGCCACATGAGTGAGTTGCATTTGGAGAGACCAAGAAGAATCATGGATAATGGATGCAAATGGTGGGCCTTCAGGCATGAAGTTTGAACACATAAGGAGGGACCATCTTGATACATTCTGAAAGAAAATGCAGGGAGATTGTCATCTTATTTTGTAGGTGAATTTGGAAAAGTTGATCCTGTTTTTGTCAGCAAGGAAAAAGTTACAGTTTGTTGGCATGATGTACTTGGGGAATGTAGAATAACCAAATAATATTCTAAGTTAATCTCCAAGTTAATTACTAAGAAGTTGCTTATTTATCCCAACAAAAGATTCTAGTTCCCATTTCCAGAACATTTTAGATGTTCAGTAAGAAGTGTGGACAGAGCCCAGCATTGTGATACCCTTCTGTAATCCCATCACTCAGGAAACTGAGGCAGGAGGATTAAGAGTTTGAGACCTTCCTGAACTACATAATGAGACCCTGTCTCAAAACGCCAACAACCAAAAAAAAAAAAAAATTCTCCACTGTATACTCAATGCAAATACCTAATATACAGCTTTGCAAATTGCAGTTCTTTATGTTTGTTTCTATTAATTCATTTGCTTAGGTAATCTTACTTAGGAAGTTATAGCAAACCAGTTGAAAGAAACAAGGGCCCAGAAAACATTTGAAATTCCTAACAAAATCTCAGTTTCTTCATTTATCAAATGAGGATTGATTAGGTTCACTCATCCACTCAGTCATCTGTGATTAAAGTCTGTCACCTACAAGATATCAAATATACCAGAGCTCAAAGACCTGGGGCAAATAGATCATTCCAGCAATGTGATAACTGTTATGACAGAAGTTGACTTAAGGAACTGCAGGAGATAAGAAAAAACTTTATCCAAAACAAAGCAAAGCAAAACACATCTGAATTGATTCTTGAGGTTTATATTGGATTTTATCAGAAAAAAGAAGAAAGGAAATGTTTCCAAGAAAATGGGAACACATAAACAAAGTGTAGAATGCACAAATAATTGGGTCCTATTCTCTAAAAATCACATAAAAAAGTAAGGTACCTTATCTCCCTTACCTCAGCCACTTGGATAGAGAAATACTTTAATACCTATTTATAGAGTTGAAATGTAGGGGGGTACAGTCTCTCTGCACACTGTTATGGTAAAACTCTGCCTATCCCTCCTTTCAGTTTCAGTGACCAGATAGGTCATCAACTGAAGAATGGATGTAAGCTTAAACACAGATGAATTCCTTAACTGTGCAGGAACTATGTAGAATGCAACTGGTCACCATGCAAGGTCACCACAACTCCTCCACTCAATCATATAGAAATGCAGGAAATGACTGTCTATCAGGAATTGCTCTGCCTTATTTGGAATGGTGGATAAAACAGGTGACCTCCTAGGATGACATGCTCCCAAACTAGAAGGTGAAAGGAAAATTAATGAAAATTTTACAATAGCTTATCCTCTCAAAACCTTTTTACAAAACACTATCTATCAGCTTTTCCTGTGTCTCCTTCAATGCGTCCCTGTTACCTCTGGAACAAATAAAAATTTGCCTTTGCTCTTACTTATTGTCCAGAGCCTCTCCCTCTCTTGTACCAACCACTCACTGTACCTAAAGACTTTGCTGTAGTCAAGCTAATTTAACATTGACCTTCGTCTTGTATCTCTGCCTCATACCACTGTCTCCATTCCAGATGAATTTTCCTGTCCTGTTCTTTATAAGCCTCTCTACAACCTTAGTCAAGTCCATAAATGTTATGTGAGTTAAACAAATACAATCCCTTCTCAGCTACTTTTACTAACACATTGCTTTCTGACAAGTAAAGTAGTTCTTTTGCACCCAACCAGTTCTCAGACTATATATTACTAGAAATAGGTTCTTGTTCATTTTTGATTGATTTGACTTCCCTTGACCATAGAATAGAAACAAGATTTGATAATTCACCACTTAGAGAGTGTGGCATCATCTTGAATTTTTAGTATTTGTTCACTTAGTACTTTTAAATCCTGAATTATTTACATGCTACAGGGATTATCCTGCATAAATATTACATACAGCATTGAAAATAGGGCCCAAGCTTTCCTCATATAATCATTTCTTGTGGCAGGAGGTGGACATAAAGCTTAGACCTTAAAGAGACACTGTGGTTTTTAAAAGGTCATATTTGGCCATCATAATTTATTCTGTATGTCTTTCAGGAACAGACAGGAGTGATTCAGTTGACAGAACTCGATTATTTTTTCCCATAAAACAATTCACAGATCTTCATAAGAAGGTATAATTTCCAAACAGCACAGATCTAAAAGAAAAGAAAAATCAATACGATGGATTGGAAAATGAAAAAGTAACAAATTTGAGAAGCTAAACCAGCTCAGAGGATAATAACCAAACAGAAGTAAATATATACCTAATTCTCAATTGGAATGCCTTAAGGGTTTGAAAGATGTTTGATTTTTCTCTGGTCCTTCATATTTGTGAATTAATAACTTTTAAGAAGTAGAATTATAATTAATAAGGCATTTAGGGATAATGCATTATTGGAAAACTTTACATTTTTCATATGTTTGCTCTGACTCAATTATTTTAAGAAGGGAAATAAATACACTTGGGTAAGTAAAGCAACTTTTCCCTCTGTTAGAAATAGCCAAGAATAATCGTTAACTTTTTTCCTGAAATATGAATATAAATTGACAACATTCTTTTCTAGTTCATTTTCTTGTCCTTGTTTTTTCATCTTTCTTTTCTTTTCTGATACTCATATTTTGACTTATCCAAGACATAATATAGATATTGTAAAGTATGTACATAAATTTTTTGAATTGTTGTAAAATAGTAGTCTGTTTTGAGCACTGCCTGATTTTGAACATGTAGGAATATTTATGCTGTTTTGGTATTTTCGTAAAGTTTCAGAATTATACTTATGGTTTCAGAAATCTACAATTACAACGTATAATTTCCATTATATTTCCAAATAACTCAGATAGATTGCATGTTCAAATGAAAATTAAATGTAAATGCAGAAAATCTCATATGTTAATTATAAAAATGGCCATATTTTCATAACTGCACATACCTTTGTGAGCATCCATTTAAGGAACTCATCAAGCGTTATAGAAAGGATCACAAAAAATTATGTCATTTCAGTGGAGCACTCAAATATTTAAATCCTAAAACTTCATGGTGACTCACTTTTCTTCCACTCCAGGTCACCAGAAAAATGGACCAAAAAAACTATGGAATCTCATGCATTTAAGAATTCAGAGTCACATTTTTCTTCAGGAAACAATATTAGAAATACAAAACATTTGTGTGTTATTGTTAAAGGAAATTTGGAATTGTTTTCAACACTGTTTCCACATAATAGAACTCATATCCGTATAGAAGCTTGTATCTCACTAATATAGTTAATTCATCTCTGTTTTTATTTATGAATACTAAATAACAAACCATTGTCAGGTTTAGCATTTGAAGAATTAGAACAGATTCTCAGTACCAAGTATGGTTGCTACTGTGTCCCTGGGTGATCTGAGCCCTGTGTTAAACCCATGGAGATTCTTAACTGCTCCTGACAACTCTGAAACCCTCAAAAGTTCTTTGTCAACCATTCCCAATTGTTTCTCAGATAAGTGGATTTCCCCCTAATCTGGAGACAAAGGAGGTTTATTTCAGGCTGTCCTCTCTACTATTGTTTCCCTTCAACTTGGAGGACTTGGCTGTTATTCCTTATCCTAAAGTCTGTCTCTCTTCCATGGGGTCAAACCAGGGACATTTGTCTCAGAAAGGAGCCAGATTTCTGTTACCAGTGCTTACTTCCAAGATGGCCTTCCGAGGGCATGCAGGCTCCATTCGATCTCACTCTGGGTATGACAGCATTTCTTTACTTCTCCATTTTTTTGAAACTGGAATTCAATTTGGAGGCCTAAATATACAGTGATGACCATGGTGGTGATCATTCTATGACTTGAACCTTGTTGTGTGTTTGCTTTAGTAAATACAAATGAAGGATAGTAACTTACAGATTTTTAAGGTCAAAATCAATTCCTAACTCATTCATAAAACCTATCTCTTCCCTGAAACAAATATCAAAAATATGTTTCTTTCCCTTTGAAAAATAACCATTATTCTGGCAAAAATGATACCTACTTATTGGTGAACATCTTTCTAAACATTTATCTAAGCATGTAGAGGTATATATTTCCTCTACAGCGTGGAATCATACAATGCATGCTGTTCTATAATTTGCCTTTTTCCATGTCATTTAATGGGTTTCTCCTCATGTCACCAAAATTGTTGCACCCCATATGTTTTTGGCATTAAATCTTGTACCTGCACCATTTTGAGTAAACAGTCTATGGAAGAGTATCCTTTCACTCTTATGAATACTGTTGCAGGGAATATGTTATGGGGTAATCTTTTCAAACTGTAGGATTGTCTCCTATTTGAAACCTTTATGTTGGCTTAGTTGGGTCAAAGTAAAAATGCCCATGATATTTGATACATGGGATCAGACTGCTCTCTAGAAAGAAAGATTATCTTGTGTTTATGATATATAGCCCCTTAGTGAAAGCACATTTCTACAAATATATTCATTATGTGGGTTTCTTACCATATTTTTATAATGTCTTAAAACTATCTATTTTATTAACAAAAATAATATTGCACAATTTGAATATCTGTGAAGTTCACACTACTACACACTCCTTAGCCATTTGTATTTCTCCATTCATGAGTTGCTGGCTTATTATCTTTGCTTTTTTCTCTTTTGGACTTTTCTTTCTTTTTTTTCTTGTTGTCGTGGGTGGGGATACATTGCATCATTTATGAAAGTTCTTACAGTATATCAAATGTATTATACTTGAATTCACCCCCTCCACCATTCTCCTTTATCCCCTCCTCCTCTTATTCCTGGAACAGTTTCCAGAGGTCTCATTTTTCCATTTACATACATGTGTACACAGTATTTGCACCATATTCACTCTCTTACACCCTATCCCCACATCCTCCCCTTTCCCACTGGTAGATCCCTCACCCCAGGCAGGATCCTCTTCCACCCTCCTGGTCAAAAATATGACATTTTTGTTTGTTTGATATAGCTACATATGGAGTTTCCTTGTGACATTTCCATGTATATATGTATTATAACTCTAATTAGTTCGTCTCTATTTTTTTTCTTTCTATCTTATTGCTCTCTTTTATTGAAAACTTTTCTGATTATTTATTAAACATATAGTTGAAATTTTGTGGCTTGTATTTTTATCTTGTTTTGGTGGATTTTTTCTTTTTCTGTATTATTCATTTTGCTATGGAGGAGTTTTTATGGTTATTTTTTGTTTTAATTTTGTTGTAATATAAATGTATAAGTCATTTCCTTTTGTATTCTCTGACCTTTAAAACATGTTTTTAAAATATCTTTGTCATTTGCATTAGTAAACTTTCATCTTTTGCTGCTTATCAAAAACTGCTTTAAATTTCTTGTTATTCTTTCTACGTGTTTTACTCAAAACCCAAAGAAGATCATTATCAAGGAGTAAATACTACCTATTTATTTTCTACAGATCATTGAATCCCAGCTTAGACCCTTGGATATTGGAGGAATTCAATAATTATGGGTGATTGACCACTCATTTCAACAACATATTCATGATGTATACTTGTTGTTGAGAGTAAAGCAAAGTGGACATTTCATATGCCTTTGGCTGGGGTTTAAATTTTCTCTCTCTCTCTCTCTCTCTTTCAATTTCTCTCTCTCACTGGGAATTGTACCCAGGCTTTTGTGCATCCTAGGCAAGCAATGCAGCACTGAGCTACAATCCCTTTCTCAAAGTCTTATCATCTTTACATAGGGCAACTGGATATGAATCCTAAAAGCATTTAAGGTATCATTTCAATTCTCAAAAATAATTTAATGGACACACAGAAAAGTGAATATAGTAGGATTTTCCTTGTGGATTTATTTTTGGTAGCAAAACACCAGGAAATATCCTAGCAATAATGCAATAAAATATTTATAATATATGGTATATTTATAAATTACAATTCAATAAAATAATAAATGTGCTTCAAAGAAATTAAATTATGTAGAAATGCTTATGATATATTACTAATTCAAAATAAGAAAAACCAAGCAAAATAGGTCATCATAAATGTACTATCTGCTCACAGGTGGGAAATGTTCAAACAGTTTACAAAGTAATCACATGTGGTAAAAGATTTCTTATAGCTCCTTCTTCTAAGCCCATTCCCTAGAAATTACCAAATTACCTTTCATCTGGACTTTTGTAATGTAACTGGTGGATGTCTCTATATTTTCAATAACACAGCTCTGAATCTGAATTTGGCATGAAAACTTAGGAATCTGGAACATTTTACTACTTCCTAGTTCTTATCCATGTCTCTTAATTTTTAGAAGTCAGAAATATCATCAGAATATAAATACATGGTTTTTTGTTGTTGTTGTTGTTGTTTTATTCCATCTGACTCTTCCTGGAGTAGGGATGAAGGTGATACATTTAAATCCAAAGACTGGCACAAGTAGCTCAGTAGGTCTGAGCTATTAACTCTATATTTTCTTTCTTAATTATCTCTTGTTCTGAAATTCACATTTTGTAGAATGTATTGTATTGTATATTTCGGTAAGTTTATTTCCTTTCATTCTCTGGTAATGGATTATTTATTTATTTATCTATTTATAATTTATCTATTATCTGACAGGTTTTTAAGTAAAGCTTTAGGTAGGTCCATATTTTTATACAGCCTGTCCTGCGGATTTGAGGGAAAACATAGTCTATCTTTTTAAGCTTGTTTTTTTGTTCTTTGACCTTAGCTGTGGCTTCTTGCCTCACAGATGTATGCCCTGAACTCAGAAGGTGAACTCAGGGATGTAGAGGAGGAAGAGAGAGATGAATTATCTAGGAATGGTGAAGGCTCATTCAGATTGAGGCCCAAGCCAGTCTGAATCTGGGACCTGAGAGAAAGGAGGGTGCCCAGGTTTTTGGTTTACCTTCAGGGAAAGCTCTGGTTTCATAGATACAAAAAGGTTGAGGATCACTGGTCTTGGATACCATAATGTGTGGCTCAGAGCTTGAAGTTCTAAATGATGTAATCAGTGCACAGAGGAAGGGCACTTTTTTTATGGAAGTGGCAGTGTTTTCATTGGGTGGGTATCTTTTTGGAAGAAGATAATAACATTTTAGATTGAAAGAATAAAAAACGGAGATGGAAAAACAGAGAAATGTTTAGGAATACTAACTGTGAAGATGATTACGATGATGGATGCTGATGAATATAACTATTAGCTACCCAACATCTGCCTTGTACTCCAACTGGAAACCAATCATTTGCCATATGCCCAGGTACTAGGAATAATTAGGTATTTATATATGATTCCTACCTCACATCATTCTTAGTAGTTATTGCTTTTCCATTACTTATTTACATAATAAAACCAACAAATACAAAGGAAACGTAGCAGTTGCTAAGAAATAAGCACAGGCTAAGGTCACCTCATGCTACATGTGCTTATTCAAGTCATTCAGCCAGGCTGGAACAAGCACAAGATGGCTGGAATGGGGAAAGAATTGGGGAAAGACTAGAAAAGGGCTTGGTTGGTTAGGATTAGCAATGGAAATTTTATTCAACTGACAAATAAGGCATCATTGAAAGCTCTTGACCATGGAAGTATTATAAATATGTATTGCCTGCCTATCATAGATAGTCTATTGGTTTTAGTGTAGTGGAAAGGCCAGGTAGTTCATTGCAGAGTTGACAGAGAGACCATAGGTTTGAGATTAGAATAGTGATGGCAGCAATGGAGAGAAGAGAATTAGGTGCAAGAGGTCAACAAAGAGAGAAGACCTGACTGTGAGGGATGTACCAGAGCAGTGAAGGTACCCTACAGCTTGGGGAAAGTCTTGATGACTCTTGGAACTGTCAATTGCCACATTGAAGGTATCCAGAAAGATCCCTGCCTGACCTCTATTGTGTTGAATTGTCAGGGTTTAACATGTCCATCTTGCCTGGCCCACTACACATATTTCAGGGACAAGTTTCTCTAACATTCACATGTGATGACTTCTCCAAAAGGAAACAAATTTTCAAAAATTGAAAGATTAAAACAGAATTTATACCCTTTATTGTAACTAATTAGTAGATTTCTCTTTGTCTAAGGGATAATTTGTGTAATTCTATAGCCCATATACTGCAGTGATGTTTTAGCTAGCTAGTTTCCTGGGCATTGCCTTAGGGTGACCCTAGGGCAGTAGAAGATGATCTGATTTTGAATATTCTCTGTGTAGGTCATTCACAAAATGCTTGGTGGGGATTTTTTAAAATAGCTTTGACATAATAATGTGTCCTCAAGTTCAATTATCTCTACCAAATTCTAGGAACTCTTGTGGCTGGCCAGTCATCTGATCAGCATACTGCCCTACTTTCTGATTATATTCCAGCAGATTAGAAGTCTTTCCTCTCAGACAGTTAAGTCCAATTGATCATAAAAATGGGTGGGAGGAATGGATGGGGCCAGTAGTCCAATTATAGCTCATGTGAGAGGTCAACCCAGGAGAGCAGGCTCAGCCTTCTCACATAATAAAAGGAGAAACACTGTACTGATTGTGTCTTCTTATTTCCATGGACAAAACTGGCCTCCTCAACTGCACTTCAGGCCTACACGTGGATAAGAAGAAGAACCAATTGACCCAATGACCAATCTGATTACACTTGCAAATTTGCCATCTTTGATTTCCTCTCCTTGGCTGTGCCAATGGTCAAGACTTCAGGTGCATTTAGTTATCAGACTTTTCCAGCTCATTCCTCACAGGCAAGTTTTATATGCGTATATGTTCAACATTATCAGATGAGTTTTTTTTTTTTTTTTTGCAACAGTAGAATAACAGGTCAGCTTTTATTGGCAACTTTTATTCAAATTTCCCCTCTTCTCCCTGAATGCTACTTTGAGAGTTTTTAGGTGATTTGAATGAACTGTTAGCCAAAGCTTTCATAAAAGTGTCCTATTTAAGCAGTGGGACATTTTCTTGGGTGTTGAGGACTTTAAAATGGATTTTGCTCTTGGAAAATTGGTAATGCTTACAATAATGCAGAGATCTCTTACCACAATAAACAAAGCAATTAATGTGTCTTTAATTTGCACCTAACCAAACAGAAAGGGTGCATTTATTCCATGTGACATGTAGACAATTTTTTCTTTAAAAAACAAAGTTTCATGCTGTGACTACAATTAGTGTAATTGTCAGCTCTTCTCTAAAAACAAATATGTATTAAGAGAAACTCCAGCATTGTGCCCTCCTCTGGTGTGAAAATGAGACAATCAAAATCTATTGTAATTACCTCGGTGATATTATAATTAGCAAAGATTAAGTTATTCCATGCTGCTTTTTTTCCTCTTGGCTACAATTAAAAAAGTATATATCTTTCTGCTGCACATAACCGCTGATCATTTTACCTCAATACATGTCTGGTAAGTGGATAAATTAGAAGTAATTTTAAAACACAACTCCCTTAAAACATATATCTTTCTATTTAACTACCTTAACCCTCTACATGCGTCTGTGTTCATGTTTGCTTGCTTTAAAAAGAAAAATATTCCCCTGGTTTCTTGGTCAGAAATCAACCATATTTTTAAATAGACAGTCCTAGATAATTGTTTTGCTTGTTTGTTTAATTACAGATATCAGAATGATATGATTAATCATTCAGTTCTTGCCAGGCATATCCACCTAGCTCCAAGGACTTACATTGGCAATAATCGCTCTTTAAAAATAAACTACAGAAAAACCATCCAGCTGTATGACCACAGCAAGAGAAGTCTGTGTGTAAATGAACATCTTTTCATTAGGTTAGGAGACAAAGCGAAGTAGGTTGTCCTTATAAATGTCTTTTGTATGTTGCACATATCATTATACACTTTTTTCTTTTAGCACTTTCAGTGTCATCTCTCCCTACTTACTATTGATGGGGCAAATGAGTTGGTAAGAAAACAAAGATTTGATTCCAAGTTTTAGGCTTCATTGAGCTTGTGGGAAAAGAGGTGGTTATCACATGGCCTTCTTCATCTCAGATATTTAAAGTGAAACAGGCTCATTTGTTTACAAATCTTAAAAGCAGCACTTTCCACAATGATGCTCTTTTCAGATAAGAAGGGACATAATGAAGCACAGGAAATGTACTGGAGTGGGCAGTGGGGAGTCAGACTCACACAACTTCTAAGGCATGGTGCCCACATGAAAAACCATTCTAAGCCACTACTGATTTAGACAGACTCCCTTGAAATTAAATTTCAATAATAATAAATTAAATTTCAGAATCAGAGCACTGTGAGCATGTAAAATACTGTCTACAAGTCTTCTAAGATGAGAGAAGAAGTAAAAATACATGCTGTTCTGTAAGAGTTTCTACAGGGTCTGTGCAATAGTGTTGGCTTAAAGTTCTGCAGTAGCCATCTCCAAACCCACACTCATTTTGCCTGGGGAACTGCAAAGTATGAAATCTGTCATGCTTTCCTGCTTCTGCTCCCCCTGTGGTAGTCCTAGAGAGCTCAATGGACAACATCCATGCTGTTTGAGAGACCTCGAGTGACTTTGCTGAGAACTAGTGGGATAAATCAACTATCTCACAGGATGTACACATTCTGAATTCTATATTTCAGATAGACCTGACTCTGTTTGCAGGGAGTGGGAGAGTGTGTAAATGAATGATTTTTCTTATTCCCAAGAGCTTTTACCATTTTGTCATGAACATTTTGTTTTGGCATGCAAGCTGATTTAAAAAAAAAACAAGAGTGTGTAGTATTAATGGCATACACACATACACACTCATATGTAGAAGCACACACACACACACACACACAGGCTGTCAGCAGAAGGCATTTTGAGACCCAGACATTGTGAAATCTCCCGTAATTCTAATGATGGGTTTGTTTAGCTCTGATGGTGATATACAGCACCATTTACGTTCATATCTATTCTCACTTGTTGGTGACTTGAGGAATTAGAAAGTGAGCAGCTTGGGATACCCATTAGTGTCTCTTTTTACAAAGTAACATTTCCTGGAGTGAATTTCTGGGATGGTTGAGTGGCTCTGAACCTTGTCACCCCTTCACACAGTTCCATCAGTGTGAGTTTTGTTTAATACTTCTTATTTATTGGCTAGTTGACAGCTATGGTAGTTCAAAGGATATGACTTTGCTGGAAGAAATGAGACTGGAGTGTGAGAAAGAAGATGATCTGCCTTGTGATGTTTCTAAAGTAATAGAAGAAGAGAGGAAAGGCAAGGATTCAGCCAACCCAAGCCACACACGATGAGCTCATCTGGTATGACTGACTATGGTTCATCTGGAGTGCGTTCTGGAAGTTTATGGAGTGTAAGATCAAGCATCCATTTGTGAGACTTTAAGGAAATGTTCTTTCTCATTCTAGAATATATTTTCTTTACCCCATTGCCCTCTTTTTCTCTCTGGGAATTCTCAGTGAGTGCCCATATTCCAGACTCTATTCATGTTTCAGTTTCTTTAATCTGCAAAAAATACCCCCCTTCTCTCCTGTCTGCTCTGTTAAGAGCTACACATAATAACTGCTAGATCAACTGGATTCCCTCATCTGAGGTCCAGGAGCTTGCTGAAATCGTAGTTGCTTCATTATTCTAAAGTAAATAGTACACAGCAGAAACCTTCGACCTTCTGTACAAATGTTCTCTTTGCTTTCAAGTCTACACATGATGCAGAATAACAAAGCTATTTGGGTCTTATTTCTCGCTATAAAATCTAGGATGTCTAAATTCAACTATCTTTCTTTTTTAACTTTCTTTTTCAAATTTTAAAAACTCCCAATCTTTTCTTTTAAAGGGGGCACATGTATTAGATGGGTGAATATTAAATAAATAAATGAATGAAATTTAAGAATGGTATTCTAGAAGGTTTTATGTTATTGGTAAGTCCAGAAGGACTATGGCACTTTAGTTTTAGATATTAATTATTTTTAAATGAAGCAGTATTAATACATGTAATGTCTAATACATGTAAACTTTCAGGTCAGCATGCCTGGGTTCTAGTCCTAGCCTTACCATTTATTTTTATACAAGGTTTGGGGTTCCTCAGTGATTTAGCTAAACACAATGTGACCCTCATTTCACTGGAATGCTTTGGAGTCAAATCAGTTAATACACATAAACATTTGAACAGTGACGTGTGGTGCACAGAAATTGTTCAATAAATACTAAGTATTAATATTGCTCCAGGTTATGATATATTCTTTGTTTAACTTTGCTCTATTATCCAAACAAAATTATTTCATCTTCATAATTTCAACCTGATAATTTAGCCTGATGCTATCTTTTGGAATACTGGCTGTCACCCAAGCCATTATATGTCTGACCCTAGCTTTTATTACTCCTAAACTAAATCAGAATTTGATATAATTTTCCCCTAAATTGTTATCATGTTTTAAAATAACCACCTCATATGATTTATTCAATATTTTAGTACTATTGTCATTATTTTCCTTTGAGTTCTTCTTTTTAGTGGTACTGGAGCTGTAATCCTAGGCCTTGCAATTTTTGTTCAAGCCAACTTTGGACCATGATTCTCCCAATCTCTACCCCCTGAGTAGCTGGATTATAGGTATGATCCACTATGCATAGCCCCTTTCTTATAAGTTTTCAGTAGGCTTTAGACCATAGACAGTTCAGGAACTTCTCCCTTGTACATCCTTCACAGGGATACATGCTAACTAAATTTTGGCTGAATTAGTGAAATTAATTTCATTTTTATTTTGTCCAAGTTATTCATTTTTAATTGAATCCATTTATTGTATATATTCCCTTTCAGAATCCCCTTGATTTTTCACAAAGTTACCTAGTTACCTACTATAATCTATACTAGGGACCCAAACAGGAGGAAGTATATTATGAAAATGTCCACCATCTTAGCCATAGAACAGATAAAGAACCTATCTTATAACTCTACATATCCCAGTTCAATTGTGGTAGGCATTAATACCAATTAGTGTTTGTTTCACAAAAATAAGATGCATAAGTGAATACCTAGTTGAATTTGTAAAGATTTTAGCATTTGTGCTTTCTACACGCAATAATGGCTTTATGACAAAACAACATTCCTTGTTTATGTGACCTGAAAGCATATCTCATGTCATAGTCTGTCCTATTCATTTCAATTTTATTTCCTTTCTTCAATTTGATGTCTGTGAAAAGTATTCCTTCTAAACTCTTAGTCTCTTCAGGCTAATATAGTTCAAGAACAGCAACTTATTTCTCACTGTTGTGGAAGATGCAAAGTCCAGATCAAGTGACGATCGGATTGAGCATCTGATAGAGATCCACATCTCAATTTGTGGACAGCTATATTCTTCTATGTCCTCATATGGCAGAAAGGACAGAAAAGAGTAGAAGGGAAGTAAGCCCATTCATAAGTTCAATACCCTCATGACCTAATCACTTCCCCAAAAGACCACCTCCTAATACCTTAACCTTGGGGATTAGGATTGCAACATATGAACAAACACCCCATACACACACAAGTAGTGCTCACCAGTACACAGGGTTCTTCATCACACACTCTCCTCATTTTATAACATTTCCTGTTCTTCCTCATTTCTTTTTTTTTTTTCACTGAAGTTTGTAGTTATTGTCTTTTGATTAATTTTTTTAAAATTTTTATTGTTTTATTATTCACATGTGCATACAATGCTTGGGTCATTTCTCCCCCCTGCCCCCACCCCCTCCCTTACCACCCACTGCACCCCCTCCCTCTTCCCCCCCCAACCCCTCAATACCGGCAGAAGCTATTTTGCCCTTATCTCTAATTTTGTTGAAGAGAGAGTATAAGCAATAATAGGAAGGAACAAGGGTTTTTGCTGGTTGAGATAAGGACAGCTATACAGGGAGTTGACTTGCATTGATTTCCTGTGCATGTGTGTTACCTTCTAGGTTAATTCTTTTTGATCTAACCTTTTCTCTAGTTCCTGGTCCCCTTCTCCTATTGGCCTCAGTTGCTTTTAAGGTATCTGCTTTAGTTTCTCTGCATTGAGGGCAACAAATGCTAACTAATTTTTTAGGTGTCTTACCTATCCTCACCCCTCCCTTGTGTGCTCTCGCTTTTATCATGTGCTCAAAGTAGAATCCCCTTGTTGTGTTTGCCCTTGATCTAATGTCCACAGATGAGGAAGAACATATGATTTGTGGTCTTTTGGGCCAGGCTAACCTCACTCAGAATGATGTTCTCCAATTCCATCCATTTACCAGCGAATGATAACATTTCATTCTTCTTCATGGCTGCATAAAATTCCATTGTGTATAGATACCACATTTTCTTAATCCATTCGTCAGTAGTGGGGCATCTTGGCTGTTTCCATAACTTGGCTATTGTGAATAGTGCTGCAATAAACATGGGTGTGCAGGTGTCTCTGGAGTAACCTGTGTCACAGTCTTTTGGGTATATCCCCAAGAGTGGTATTGCTGGATCAAATGGTAGATCAATGTTTAGCTTTTTAAGTAGCCTCCAAATTTTTTTCCAGAGTGGTTGTACTAGTTTACATTCCCACCAACAGTGTAAGAGGGTTCCTTTTTCCCCGCATCTTTGCCAACACCTGTTTTTGGTGATGTTGCTAATGATGGCTATTCTAACAGGGGTGAGGTGGAATCTTAGTGTGGTTTTAATTTGCATTTCCTTTATTGCTAGAGATGGTGAGCATTTTTTCATGTGTTTTTTGGCCATTTGAATTTCTTCTTTTGAGAAAGTTCTGTTTAGTTCACTTGCCCATTTCTTTATTGGTTCATTAATTTTGGGAGAATTTAGTTTTTTGAATTCCCTATATATTCTGGTTATCAGTCCTTTGTCTGATGTGCAGGTGGCAAATATTTTCTCCCACTCTGTGGGTGTTCTCTTCAGTTTAGAGACCATTTCTTTTGATGAACAGAAGCTTTTTAGTTTTATGAAGTCCCATTTATCTATGCTGTCTCTTAGTTGCTGTGCTGCTGGGGTTCCGTTGAGAAAGTTCTTACCTATACCTACTAACTCCAGAGTATTTCCTACTCTTTCCTGTATCAACTTTAGAGTTTGTGGTCTGATATTAAGATCCTTGATCCATTTTGAGTTAATCTTGGCATAGGGTGATATGCATGGATCTAGTTTCAGTTTTCTGCAGACTGTTAACCAGTTTTCCCAGCAGTTTTTGTTGAAGAGGCTGCTATTTCTCCATCATATATTTTTAGCGCCTTTGTCAAAGACAAGTTGGTTATAGTTGTGTGGCTTCATATCTGGGTCCTCTATTCTGTTCCACTGGTCTTCATGTCTGTTTTTGTGCCAGTACCATGCTGTTTTTATTGTTATTGCTTTGTAATATAGTTTGAAGTCAGGTATCGTGATACCTCCTGCATTGTTCTTTTGACTATTGCCTTGGCTATTCGTGGCCTCTTGTGTTTCCATATAAATTTAACAGTAGATTTTTCAATATCTTTAATGAATGTCATTGGAATTTTGATGGGAATTGCATTAAACATGTAGATTATTTTTGGGAGTATAGACATTTTTACTATGTTGATTCTACCAATCCATGAGCATGGGAGATCTCTCCACTTTCTATAGTCTTCCTCAATCTCTTTCTTCAGAAGTGTATAGTTTTCCTTGTAGAGGTCATTCACATCTTTTGTTAGGTTTACACCTAGGTATTTAATTTTTTTTTTTGAGGCTATTGTAAATGGAATTGTTTTCATTCATTCTTTTTCAGTTTGCTCATTGTTAGTGTATAGAAATGCTAATGATTTTTCTATGTTGATTTTATATCCTGCTACCTTGCTATAGCTATTGATGATTCTAGAAGCTTCTGAGTAGAGTTTTTTGGGTCTTTAAGGTATAGGATCATGTCATCTGCAAATAGGGATATTTTAACAGTTTCTTTACCTATTTGTATTCCTTTTATTCCTTCTTCTTGCCTAATTGCTCTTGCTAGGAATTCCAGTACTATGTTGAATAGGAGTGGAGATAGTGGGCATCCTTGTCTGGTTCCTGATTTTAGAGGGAATGGTTTCAGTTTTTCTCCATTAAGTATAATGCTGGCTGTAGGTTTGTCATATATAGCTTTTATAATGTTGAGGCACTTTCCTTCTATTCCTAGTTTTCTTAGAGCTTTTATCATGAAATGGTTTTGGATCTTATCAAAGGCTTTTTCTGCATCTATTGAGATGATCAAGTGTTTTTTTTCTTTGCCTCTGTTAATGTGGTTTATTACGTTAATTGATTTTCATATGTTGAACCACCCCTGCTTTCCTGGGATGAAGACTACTTGGTTGTGGTGAATAATCTTTTTGATGTGTTGTTGAATTCGGTTTGCCATTATTTTGTTGAGGATTTTTGCATCAATGTTCATTAAGGAGATTGGCCTATAGTTCTCCTTTTTGGAGGTGTCTTTGCCTGGTTTGGGGATAAGTGTAATACTGGCTTCATAAAATGTGTTTGGCAGTTTTCCTTCCCTTTCTATTCCATGGAATAGTTTAAGGAGGGTTGGTATCAGTTCTTCTTTAAAGGTTTGATAGAATTCAGCAGAGAATCCATCAGGTCCTGGACTTTTCTTTTCGGGGACACTCTTAATTGCTGCTTCAATTTCATTTTGTGTTATAGATCTATTCAGGTGATTAATATCCTCTTGATTCAGTTTTGGATGATCATATGTATCTAGAAATCTGTCCATTTCTTCAAAGTTTTCAAATTTATTTGAATATAGGTTCTCAAAGTAATCTCTGATGATTTCCTGGACTTCCATGGTGTTTGTTATCTCCCTTTTTGCATTCCTGATCCTACTAATTTTGGTTTTTTTTCTCCTCATTTTAGTCAGGTTTACCAGGGGTCTATCAATCTTGTTTATTTTTTCAAAGAACCAACTTTTTGTTTCATTAATTCTTTGTATGGTTTTTTTGGTTTCTATTTTGTTGATTTCAGCTCTTATTTTTATTATTTCTCTCCTTCTATTTGTTTTGGGATTTGCTTGTTCTTGTTTTTCTAGGAGTTTGAGATGTATCATGAGGTCATTGATTTAGGATCTTTCAGTCTTTTTAGTATATGCACTCATGGCTATAAGCTTTCCTCTCAGGACTGCCTTTGCTGCGTCCCATAGGTTCTGGTAGGTTGTGTTTTCATTTTCATTGACTTCCAGGAACTTTTTAATTTCCTCTTTTATTTCATCAAGACACATTGTTCATTAAGTAATGAGTTATTTAGTTTCCAGCTGTTTGCATGTTTTTTGTCTTTACTTTTGTTGTTGAGTTCTACTTTTACTGCATTGTGATCAGATAGAATGAATGGTATAATTTCTATTTTCTTATATTTGCTGAGGCTTGCTTTGTGCCCTAGGATATGATCTATTTTGGAGAAGGTCCCATGGGCTGCTGAGAAGAATGTATATTGTGTAGAAGTTGGATGAAATGTTCTGTAGACATCAAGTAGGCCCATTTGATCTATTGTATATTTTAGATCTTGGATTTCTTTATTGAGTTTTTGTTTGGATGACCTATCTATTAATGATAATGGGGTGTAAAGTCTCCCACAACCACTGTGTTGGAGTTAATATATACTTTTAGGTCTTTCAGGGTATGTTTGATGAAATAGGGTGCGTTGACATTGGGTGCGTACAGATTGATGATTATTATTTCCTTTTGGTCTATTTCCCCTTTTATTAGTATGGAATGTCCTTCTTTATCTCGTTTGATCAATGTAGGTTTGAAGTCTACTTTGTCAGAGATAAGTATTGCTACTCCTGCCTGTTTTCAGAGGCCATTGGCTTGGTAAATCTTCTTCCAGCCTTTCATCCTAAGCCTATGCTTATTTCTGTCAGTGAAATGGGTCTCCTGTAAGCAACAAATTGTTGGATCTTCCTTTTTAATCCATTTCACCAAGCGGTGCCTTTTGATGGGGGAATTAAGTCCATTAACATTAAGTGTTAGTACTGATAGGTATGTGATGATTCCTGTCATTTAGTTGTCTTAGTTGTTTGAAGGTTTGATTGTGTGTACCTAAGTTGAGGTTACTCTCTACTGTCTTGCTTTTTATTTTCCTGTGGTTTGGTTCTGCCTGTCTTTTCATGGTTAAGTTGTGTTTCACTTTCTGTGTGCAGAATCCCTTGAAGAATCTTTTGTAGTGGTGCCTTTGTGGTCACATATTGTTTTAGTTTCTGCTTATCATGGAAGACTTTTATTGCTCCATTTATTTTGAATGATAGTGTTGCTGGGTAGAGTATCCTGGGGTTGAAGTTATTTTCATTCAGTGCCCAGAAGATCTCATCCCACGCTCTTCTTGCTTTTAATGTTTCTGTTGAGAAGTCTGCTGTGATTTTGATGGGTTTACCTTTGTATGTTATTTGTTTTCTCTCTTACAGCCTTCAATATTCTTTCCTTAGTTTCTGAACTTGTTGTTTTAATGATGATATGTCGTGGGGTAGTTCTATTTTGATCTGGTCTGTTTGGTGTCCTGGAGGCCTCTTGCATCTGTATGGGAATATCTTTCTCTAGATTTGGGAAATTTTCTGTTATTTTTTTGTTAAATATATTATGCATTCCCTTCGCTTGCACCTCTTCTCCTTCTTCGATGCCCATGATTCTCAAGTTTGGTCTTTTTATGGAGTCTGTGAGTTCTTGCATTTTCTTTTCACAGGTCTTGAGTTGTTTAATTAATAGTTCTTCATTCTTTCCTTTAATTACCATTTCATCTTTGAGTTCTGAGATTCTGTCTTCTGTTTGTTCTGTTCTGCTGGATTGGCCTTCTGTTTTGTTTTGCAGTTCTGTTTCGTTCTTTTTTCCAAGGTTTTCCATGTCCTGCATCATTTCCTCTTTAGTGTTGTCTATTTTTTGTCCTAAGTTCATTTATCTGTTTATTAATCGTGTTCTCTGATTCACTTTGGTGTTTATATAGTGCTTCTATTGTTTCCTTTATTCCTTCTTTTGCTTTTTCAAATTCTCTATTTTTGTTGTCTTGGAATTTCTTGAGTGTCTCCTGTACATTTTGGTTGAACCTATCCAGTATCATCTCTATAAAATTCTCATTAAGTACCTGTAGTATTTCTACTTTTAAATTATTCTTATGGGCTTCATTGGGTTCCTTGGCATAGTTTATTTTCATTACGTTGGTGTGTGGATCTGAGTATCTGTTTTTTTCATTTCCCTCTGGTTCCTGTACTAATTTTTTGCTGTGGGGAAACTTGTTTCTGTTTTTTCTGTCTTCTCATCATTGCCCTTGATGTTGTTATTGTCCCTGTACTGTGTGCAATTGAGTATTTTCTGGCTTATAATAATAGCACTAGTGATATTTAGAATGGAAGGGTGAGAGGGGATAGAAAGCAAAGAAGTTAAAGGAAAATGGAGAAACAAATAACCAAGTAGAAAAAACAAAACAAAACAAAAAAAGAAACAAAAAAGTTTCAAAGATATAAACAGGGAGAGACAGTGTACTAATCAACCATAAGCTGAAAAGGCATTAGAGGGACAGAGAGAGGATTGAAAATAAAAAATAAAAAGAATAAAGATAAGAATAAAAATAAAAAATAAGTAAATGAAAGAAAAAATATTTTTAAAATAAAATAAAACAAAATAAAAAAAACTCCAAGTTCAAATGCAATGAAGTTTCATTCTTAATAATTTTGGTGTTTGTCCCTCAGCCTCCAATCCTGGAGATGGTGCCTCAGATGTTGTTCTGTAGTTGTCTCATCAAAGGGGAAACATAAAGTGAACAAAACTATACAAAAAAGAAAAAAAAAACCACAAAGTGTCCCAAGTTCAAATGCAATACAATTTCAGTAAGTTTTTCAGCATGCAGGTGTAGTTCAGTTGTTTTCTCATCAAAGGTAGGGAGAGAGGAAGAAAAAGAGTCTGGAGACAGTTCTGAGAATGGTATCTGCGGCTGTGGCTTGCCTGCCCACTGCTGTCAGCCTGCTGTTGCTGGAGGCGTTATTTATGCAGATCTCTGGGGTGAGCTTAGCACTCACCTGGCCCTGCAGGCTTTGTTTACTCAGAGTTCTCCTGTGTGCAAGCTGCTGCTACAAGCTTTCCCCTTTCCAAGCACACTGGGGGAGGTGACACTGCACCCACTTTCTCAGGCCTGCGTGTTTATCTACAGTTCACGTGGGAAGTGGGTCTCCCCCCCCTCCTGTGGAGTTTTCCTCCCACCACCACATTTACAAGCTTTCCCACTCCTGATTACTGAGTGTGTGCTGCTGCTCCTGCTGGCCAGGCATGTTTGTTTACAGCTCACATGGGAGGTGGGTCTTCCCCTGTCTCCTGTGGAGTTTTCCTCCTTCCACTGCTCTCACAAGCTTTCCCGCTCCTGGTTGCTGGGTGCACACCCCTGCTCCTGCCCTCTCTGGTCAGGCCTAGCTTGTTTATTTACAGTTTTAGGTGGGATTTCCCCTCTCCTCCTCTTCGGTGCTCAGGGCACCCCACCCTCTTTGCTACGTGTCTTTATTGTTCTTATTGCTTATTACTCAGTTTCTCTTTTTTCCCCAGGTGAGGGTTGGTCCATCCAGGGGGCTATGGTGATCTGGCCCAGGATTGTCTGTGGAAGTACCATGTACCACTTAGCTCACCTTGTCTGAGTCTTCCCAAGCCGTCTGGGTGCGGGAGTCTGGCAACCTGGGAGCCCTCCTGGTTTCTTATTTAACGTGAAGTGGAGATTCTCTGCACAGGCTGGAGGTGTGGAGGGGTCAAAGTTTTCCTTCTTCTCAGTGGTCTTGCTTGCAAGTTGTGTCTCCAGCATCTCTCCAAGATTACACTTAAGGAGGCACGCTTTCTGCTTCCTCCCTCTAGCCGCCATCTCTTCCTCATTTCAGTACATGCTAACACCTATAGAGTTGGTCAAGTCACAGATTTAAAAGCCAACCACTATTCTTTCTTTTCTTTCTCTCATCCCCTTACCTCCGATTCATCAGAAAGTCCTTCTGCTCAAATTGCAAGACATACTCCAAAACCCCACTTCCATCGGTTTACATGATATCCCTGTCCAAACTACAACCATTAGGTCTCCTGCAAGAGCCTCTCATTTTCCCTGTCCTCTGCTCTATCCACCACACTACATGAACAGTGCTTAAGCTTGTTGTAGTCGGTCTCCTTCTCGAAACTCTTCAACAAGGACTTATCCATTATAGAGTTGGAGGCAGCATCCACAGATGGGCCTTTCTGGACCTGGAAGTTTCATGATTTCTATGGACCCATCCAGGTTGGTTATTTCATCCCTCTCAAACACATCCCAGTGTCCTATTCCTCTTTTCACAGAGATTAAATGCTGAAGTTCCTCTTTCCTTTTTCTTTCCCCCTGGCACTCTTTCAATACACAGGAGAGTTCAAGTTGTCATTCATGTTACTGCATAAATGGTACCTGCTTCATGATGTTTTCTGTGACACCCCTCCACCCCTACAGACAGATCACCACTCTTCCATTTATACTGCTCCCACTCCTTGCATATGTGGTGTTCTTTATACTCCATGGTGATTGCTTATTTCCTCTGCTTACTCTACTTGGAGCTGTTTGGGGACAGGTACTATGTGGTATTCATCTTTAAATGCAGTGGTATATGTTCTGTATCTTCCAAAGAGAAAGTGCTCAATACATTTTTTTCTCCTTTTCCTTTTCTACCTGGAGAGATAGACATGTGTGTTGGGGAATCCCAGCATTGAGCAAAATAGATACCTTCAAGGAAAATTATTAGCCCTTCACTTTGTAGTAGTGATAGTAATATGGATCATTAGGAATGTTATGAGCATTAGAAATATGTCAAAGCTTTTCAGGATGTCATTAGAAACCAACTTAAAACAGCAATTCTACTTCATCACTTTCTAAGTAATGTTTTGCAGTTGTCACACTCGAGCAACAGACATGGTAATCATCAAACACCCACTTTTGAGGACTCGCCTTTCCCTTTCTATCATGTGCCTTTTTTCAGGTTACTCCATACTTCTGAACTGTCTTCGTGTTCCTACCTCCTTTGCCTCTTTAAATTTTCCTCTTCTTTCTAGATTGGCTGCAGGTATAATTCCCTCTGCACTTAATCCTGGCCACTACCTTTTCTGTATTCCCTTCCACTCTCCTTCCATCTCTCCTATAAGCCTGGCTCTGTCTGAGACAACCACACTCACATATCAGATGACTGTCTTGCAAGGTCAGGGCCGTGTCCTCCTCATCTCTGTGTTGCCAGCATCTTGAGCAGTGCCCTCTGCCAATTATAGTGCATCTTCCCTGCTGTGGAACTTACACTTGGACTTGTCCTTGGCTTTACTCTAATACAAGGAAGGTCAGTGACTGTGGCTTTCATCTCTCCCTGGATCATAACTTTCACACCCTAAGAAATGTTTACACAAACTGTATTTCTTCCTAGTTCCAGCTAGTCATCTTGACCTAAAAAACTTTCTTTAGAATATAGGTTGAGTTATTCTGAGTGGCTTAGAACAATTTTTCATTATAAATTTTAAAAAGGAAATCAAGGCTTACTGGTGGGTAGCAAATATGTCATGCTTAAATCTCTACATGCTTGGAAGTAGTACATTTTAATTTCATTTCCCTTTACAGTTTAGTATGTCAGATGCTTGCCTGGGATACTTTGAGCTAAATATGAAGCAGAGTTTCCCACATAGAGCTAAATGTAGGCTTTTGCCTACAACTTGCATAAAACATTTGATGCAATTCTTGGAGGCAACACACTGGTATACTTTTATTTGCATTGAATTCTGGATGTCAGTGAACAAACCTTTCTAAGAATGACATGTGTTTGTGTCTATAATTTGATTGATCTTCATTCAGTTGATATTTATTTCACCCAAGAGAAGAAAGAACAAAGAAAGGTATAGGTAAAAGTGAAAAAAATCTTTTTAAAACAATTCCTAATGATATTATTGCTGCTGACAATTTGGACAAATTGTTCCAGGGCCTGTGAGAACAAGAACACAGTTGGAAGGGAATTTCACTCTTAAGGACAGTCCCTTGTGATTAAAGTAAGAAAACTATGTTAAATAGCAGGTGCTTTGTTAACTTGGGCCGTAAGAGAGTAATGCATTAAACGTAGTCGCTGTCCATCTCTCACTCCAAGGACTGCCAATGAATTAAGTTTGTCCCGGGTGTAAAGAGTCATCTATCTATTTTACCATAGTATAATCTGCGCACCTGTGGTGAGAATTATGAATATTATTCTGATATTTAAAACTTAAAGCAGAAAGCACAGCTAATTATCCCTTAAGTATTACCAAGTATAAGCTACATACCACCAGCCAGAATCTGTAAGCTATGAATCTCTTGATTTAAATGGTCCCATCCTTTCAGTAATGGACACATTTTCAAATCCCAATAATGATAGCTATTTGGGGCATTATCTCCTTTAATTTTCTATGTGAGATAAACTTAAAGCTCTTCCTGAATTAGAAAGGTGTTTGATCTATTTACTAAAGACTGCATCATCAGGCATTTCTTCTTTCCTTATTTTCTTTTCCCATTGGTGATAACTGTGGTTTGAATTCAGGGCCATGTGCTTGCTAAGCAGGCACTCTTCCACTAGAGCCACAATGCCAGCCCTTTATTGCAGGTTTTGGGCAGGAGTGTTCTAGTCCCTTTGCTTGCCCTTTAGGTGGTATTACAGGCCTGTACTGCCATGCCCATAGGCTTTTATTTAAATAGGTATTTTCAAGTTCCAGAACTCATTCTACCTCAGTGTTAGAAAGAGTTAAAGTTAATAGGCATTGCTGATGGAGATAGTAGGGGATCCTGACAGCTATTATGAGCTCATTGTGACACTCCTCCACCCCAAAATCATATATTGAAGTACTAATCCCTTTGAATGTGATGTTATTTGGAAATAGCATTGTTGCACAGGTAATCAGTTAAGATAAAATAATATAGTAACAGAGTGAGCCTCCAATCCAATATGACTGATGCCCTTATAAAAAAAGCAACTTTGGCCATAAGCTGGTAATTCTATCCTGAGCAGAGATCAGGAGGATTGTGGTTCAGAGCCAGCAAATAGTTCTTGAGACTGTCTCAAAAATACCCAACACAAAAAATTCCTGGCAGTGTGGCTTAGGTGGTAGAGCACCTCCTTAGCAAGTGTGAGGCATTGAGTTCAAATCCAGGTACTGCCAAAAAAGAATAACTTTGGACACAGACATACACACACACATACACACACAGGTACAGCACCATGTAAAGATGAAGATAGAGATTGAGGTGATATTTTTTATAAGCCAAAGAACACCAAAGAAGGCCAGAAAATCACCAGAATGTAGAAGAGGGCCCTAATTCTTTCTCATAGTCCTCAGAAGGAACCAATCCTACTGGTATTTTGAGCTTACATTTCTAACTCCCAGAACTGTGTGAGATAATAAATGTCTGTTTAAAGCCCTGCAGTTTGTGCAACTGTGATGAGAAAAATAGAAAATTAATACACCAGCATATTTGTAGTTTATGGTAAAAATCAAGGATTTCTGGACATAAAACAAACTTTAAGACTGTACCATACATTGTCTCAGAAGCATGATCTAAGATTATTTGTATTTATATGCATTTATATCCCTTATTTGTAGAGGTAAAGAGCATGAATGTCACAAAAATGCTTTCACTGAAAAATTCCATTCTTGATTCCATCCTTACAGAATATAGAATAATTTTTTTAAACGCTCTCTGAATGGAAATATGGCTCCCAATTATCATCTTCCCTGTCTTTATGCTGTGGGAATTTTTTTTAGTACTGACCCTACCAATTTCTCAAAATAGGCTCATCTATGAGAAAGAGATTGGGGAATTCAAGTTTCCTTTCTGCTAATAAGACTTACAAGTTATAGCATAGTGGTGGTCTCAGAAGTTGTTAGCTGAATCTGCCTACAGCAGAAATCAATGTGAATTGTGGGGAGGAAAATGCATAAAGTAAGGGAAAAACACAGTATCATTTTGATGCTGTGACTTGCAGAATCAACATATTTGTTTTTTTCTTTCAACTTTACCCTGGGACCATAATACGTTTCTTCTAATCAAGTTCAATATCGCAACTTGAAGATCCATAAAGACATTGAATTTAAGAAGGATTTTTTTTTCCTTTCTACTTTCAACCCTGAACCACCCAGGTCCTTGAGAAGCTGTTAAAATAGGGATGTCATATGACAACTGTATGTTTATTACTGTTGATATTTGTTCACATGGGACCAGAGCCTCCCTGTGTGACAGCACTTACCACACCACACTGCAGAAATTATTATCTGTCTCACTGTTTAAATTAGTGGTTCCACAGCAGCAGTAAAATCCTTTTTTCAGTATTTTAACTCCTTGTTTCTCCAAGTTTGGTCCATGGACCATAAGCATCAGTATCAACTGGGAGCTTATTAGAAATACAATCCTGGTTCCTTACTTCAGACTGAGACTTTTTGGCAGGGCAGAACTGGGGTATGGACTCAATGACCTGTGTTTGTTAGGCAAGTGCCTTACTACTTGAGCCCCAAACCCAGCCCTTTTATACTTTAGTTGTTTTTCAAGTAGGGTCTTGATTTTTTGACCAGGGCCTCAGAGTGTGATTCTCCTAACTATAACCTCCTCATTTGTTGAGATGGGATCTCAACAACTTTTGGCCTGTGCTGGCCTTGAGAACCACAATCCTCCCCATCTCCACTTACTGAGTAGCTGGGATTGCAAGTGTGAGCCACTGTGCCCACCATGACTGCAAAAGTCAATAAGAATCATGTATTACTTCTTTTACTGTGGCTAACCTTGCTTGTAGCTACATTTACAGTGCCCAGTGATAAAAACAGATGACTTGTCTCTTAATCAGTGACTACAAAGTATACATGTTTACATCCTTATACATAGAAGAAGATACAGCTATGGGAGGATGTTTTACTCCATGTGAGCTGGTGTAACAAAAGCACCATAAACTAGATGGATTGCAAACAGAAATTTATTTCTTACAGTTCTGGAGGCTGAGCCCTCCAACAACAAGGCCCCAGGATTTCTGGTGTTCAGTGAGGGCTTTCTGGTTCATAGATAGGACCTTCTCACTGGTACTCACATGGTGGAAGGGATAGGCAGATCTCTGGGTCTCTTGTATGAGAGCCCAAATCTCATTCATGAGGGCTCCACCTTCATGACCCAATCAACTATTCCTAAACCCTTGACCTCCTACCACCATCATACTGGAAATTAGGCTTTAACATATGGATTTAAGGGAACACAAACATTCAGAGCAAGTCAGTAATGTTTCATTATATAAATAGGCAAAATATAGCCTTTCACATGCAAAATCAACATGGCAATACCATGAAAGGAACATAATTGTTATTATGCCGTTTTTAGTGATTTACGTTACCCATTTGTTAAGGCCACTTGACTCCAATAACACTTTTTCTATGTAATCAGACCACCGTACACATTTTCCTCTATAAGTATGTAGTCACTAGTCACCCTAATGTAGACACACATGGCATATATTTCATTGGATTTATGTTCTGTATTAACTAGGGCTTTTCTGCTGTCCTGGTAACTTAAGTCAATATGTGTACTCAACATGTGAAGATACACAATTGACTTGCATAAAGAATTTTGAAAGCTAATTCATTCAATAATGGAGTAAACCTGCAACAGTATTTTTTTCAGAAATATATTTACACTTATGATTAATTCAAGAGAGTAAAGAAAACATAAATAGGAACAGAAATTACATTTATTTCATGTCTATAAAATCCAGCTTGCCAAGATTAGTATCTTTGGGATTCTATGCTTCAATTTGGAAAGAAATATAGAATAATCAAAGAAGATTTTTTTCTCTACCAATTAGAAAAAGAATTAACCTTATGTTGATGGAAAACAGATTTGTTCTGTTTCACTTTTGTTACACATGCTGGGAACTCTGGTGGAGATGAACTCATAGTACTTCAAAATTCTATCACAGAAGAATTTACCCAATACCCATATTCTGATTTACAAATAAACTTTGGGGAGCATTTGGACAAAACTCTGATCTCTTCTGGTATTATAATAATTTTGACATGACTGATAAATATAGTATGAAAATTATAAACTCTTGTTTTTAACACTCAGGTGATTGTGATATTGGAATGGAAGAAATAGAACTATGATATTCCTTTTACAACAGTATTTCATTGATGGTGGCGTTTAGTGATTGAGAAAATGGATAATGTATTACCCAGAAAAAACTTTTGGAACCCTATATTACCTGATTATTCATAATGAATTATTCAGTATTATTTATATATTTATCTATGCTAAAGAGGAAATGGACATTGTACAAGTTCTTGATTCTAGTTTGATTATATGAGTATTTTGAAAATAATACTTATAAGGTGAAAAATCAATTATTTAGGACTAAACATATGAGTTTTCTACAAACAGGTTTCATATAGAGTCTGGAGACTAACAGAAGGAATGAGTATCTTTAAAGAGGAGCAATAAAACAGAATCAGTTATCTTGTTTGCATTTTGTCTTTCACTTAAACCAAGTGCTTACATAGGATAAATATCTTCTCTGTGCTAATTGATGCTAGATTAATGTTGGGAAAAAATTAAAGTGAAAATTTGTTACCACTTCAAATTCCTTTATCTTCTTAACTGAGAAAAATGTACATATTAAATATGCATTCTCAGATATAAGAAAACTGTATTTTGGTGATTGTTTATCATGTGTTATTTTTAATTCTTCACATTTCTACCTTAGGAAATCCACACCTATTTATTTATCTATACACTGATATGCGCAAGACATTAGGACACAAGAAATAGACTCTTTTATGAGTTGATGATCAGGGTTTATTTAAATCCATGTTCTCCAAAGTGGGGTGAAAGTACCCTGAAATGCCAAGAAAATCTATGGGAGTTTTGGACAAATGCATTTAAAATATATGGTTATCTCCATCTATGAAAATAGGAAAATTAATCATTAACATTTAAAGTGTGGATCAGCAGGAGAGTCCTCATCCACATATCAATATATCGGATATTTACTCATTGGGTGAGGTGGCTTTTGTAGAGGAGACTTAAATGTCCACTTGCAGTATACTGCAAAATATTGCCATTTACATACGATTGCCTGGTAAAATGCATGTGTAACACAGGTAAGTACGGTTTCAATGAGCTGAGTTTCATAAAATGAACATGAGCTATAAAAAGTAATTCCTAAAAATGTAATATTGATCAAAAATTAATTGTAAGTATATGTGAACAAAAAGGAAAAGACGTAACTCCTAAGTAGATACACCATGTGGTAATGAGGAGAGAGAACATTTAGAAATGTCACTATTATCAAAAGATCTGTATAGATATATGGTCCACCTACTTCCACATGGGTAAGTACATGGATATATGTTCAAACCCACATATTCAGACACAAAAGTTTGGAAACACAATTTTTAATATCTTTGAAAATATCATTCAAATTATAATTTTCATGTGTTTTGAATCTAATATGAGCATATTAAAAATCACAATACCTTTTAATTAGTTTGAACAATGACTTGGTTGACAAAAATAGTATAAAATTTGTGAATTTCGATAACTGTCGACAATATTGACAGAATATTGCTGAATTTTTTGAGATTTGTCTTAACTTCAAATAGATAATGTAAAAAAAAACTATTCTTAGATATGGCTCTTCAAATTTCTGTAGACTTTAAGACAGGATATTTCTGTTACAGAAAGATACTGTATAAACAATAATTTTAGTGAATGTGAAAAGTTCCAGACACTATTTATACACAAAATAGTTCTCTTGTCAATTTTTACTTTCTATTCTTCTATTCATCCTAACACAATATGAATATAGTACTGCAATTTGTAATCTATAAAAATATTCACATGGATGTGTTAAAATTGAGTGAGTTTGTAGGTCACTGGGAAGTCTTAAAGGCATCAATATTTAACCCTATATTGAAATTGTCTCCCCTTATTTGATGATATATAATTCTTTGTTTCAATGTGGTAAAGTATCGTAAAAGATGGTTTTATCAATGGCATTATTTTTCTTTAAAGTTTGCAATAGAAGCATTTAGTCCTGAAAGAATAGTGTGATTTTTTTTCTTTGAGTGGAAATTTATGTTATCAATTTGCTTTCAGAACATTATATAATTAAAGTAAAATATTGTGAAACTACACTAATTCAAATTAATTATGAAGAAAGGCCTATATCCTTTAGAAACTTTGAGTTATAAAATTTTCTTCTACATGCAAGGCAGTGACTTCTGTTTTCTGATACACATAGTGACTTATAGTAAAGAGGTTCTGAAAAGAGGGGCAGTCTTCGTGATTTTCAGTTTGCATATACAAATAATTCCATGATTATATGCAAATACATGCCTCTCCTATGTTTGAGCATTTTTGCCTTAGATAAATATTCTTGACTACCATTTTGTGTACCTTGATAATTTGCCTAGCAAATTATTTTATGCACAGGTTTGTTTCAGTCTGGCCTCAGCCTTATTTATCCTATATTCTAGATTAGCAAGGTACAAACTACTTAGACTTTGCTGAACTCTTTTCTTTAGTCCAATAACCCAAGGCTTTAAATCCTGAATTTCTGTTTTAAAGTCTCCCCATCTCCTTGATGAATGTAGCCTTTCTTTTCATACCCATTACTCCTACCATTACAGGAGGAAGGGAATCTAGCTCTATTCTTCAGTTAAACTGTCTCTCTTTTTACCTTAGAAGATTGGTAGCCATGAAGTCAGGAAGTGTAGATCTTAAAAGGTCTCTAAAGGCAATAGGTGTTGAATAAGTTGTTAAACAAGAGAATTGGGAGTCCTTTGTCATCATTCTGAGAACAGAATTGATTGATGTGAGCAGGGCTCAGTATTGGTTTTAGATAAACAAGACAAAGGCAAAGATTGAGAGTAACTGTTGAGGCTAAGGTTTAGAAAAGGTGGTTGCAGAGAAAAAAATGTCAACAAAATAACAAGTAATTTTGTTATTTCTCTATTGACTTTCCTTACAGTCACGTTCATATCAAACAATC
Source organism: Castor canadensis (assembly GCF_047511655.1). Lineage (NCBI taxonomy): Eukaryota > Metazoa > Chordata > Mammalia > Rodentia > Castoridae > Castor > Castor canadensis. The sequence continues at coordinate 32,748,479 of NC_133404.1, read as the reverse complement.
TGTGTCCTGAGCTACCACCTTTAAGGAGGTGGTCAAATCCTGCATCTATGTGAGGTTAGCTCACCTTCCCCTTATTATGGAAGGAAGAAGGCATAACCTCACCTCTTGCAGGATAATAGGGTGATGGTATGCAGAAAAAAAATTAAAACAAATAAGCTATACCGCTTAGAAAGTAAGCTTGCTATTCCTAAATATAAAGAAAAGCAAGTTTATTCCAAAAAGAAGTATTGGGATCACAGACAAATCATTGCTGAGATCTACACAGAATGTGTTGCTTTATAATCTACACATAGACATTATTGGTATTGTAAAAACCTTTATTTTCATTTGGTATAATTTCATCTATTTCAGTATAATTTAGAGTCTTCTATGTGCCTTTTGTGAGGAGGTATGAGTGGAAGTGCTTACCTAATCCATGTGAATATTGTCACATAACATCCCATAAATGCATGTAATTTTTGTGTCAATTAAAAAATAAAACAATAAAAAAATGAAGATTGAAAGCATTTAAGATGTCAAGAGTGGCTAAGTTTTCAGTCATTCTAGGACAAGAAAAATCATCCTTTACTTTTGGGTGCCCATGTTATCTTTCCCTAAGTGTTTCCCAGAAAGAATGGCTGCCCCTTTACCTGAGAAAGCCAACCGGATGATGGATGATAAAAATTCCTAGGTCCAGTGAGGCCGTTATTATTGCTGAAATGTGTTCCTTATAAATAACTGTTGGGTGTGTGTTTGCTGGAAGTGATCTTCCAACCATACATCATGTTTTCCTAGCTGTGGATGATTCTATTTGCATGTGAAGCCTAGCTGAGTTCCCAGCTCTTCCTCCATGAAAATGTGACTGTCTTCTCATCTGACTCTTTCCTGGGACACATGCTTATATTAGCATCCTTAATGAAATTCTCAGCTAGAAAATTCAATCCTTATGAAAAGAAGTAACCATGAAGAATTTTAAGCATTTTACAGTAGCTACAAGAAACCATGACTAATTGACTAGAATGAATATGGTTCAATTCTAAACCCTCACTTGTTTACAATATGTCTGTCTCTAAGATCCTTAAATTGCCCTCTGTGAAATCCTATGGGAATCCCATATGTGTAACTTAGTAATACACAAATTAAATCATGAATAAAGAAGGGTAATTGTAATTCTAACATTAGAAAGTAGACTCAAAAATTCATTCCTTTTATGCAAATTTGTAGAACCTTCAGTAGTATCAAACAGACATTTGTTTTGCTTGAGAAACTAATATTCTATTCCAGCTGACCAACTTGATAAATAAAAAATATCTTTTCTATAGGATAGGGAATTATGGATCAAATCCAAGTCAGTGCTTCTGTATCTATCCCTGAATGCTTAAAAAAAATTCTGAGGGAAAACCATCAATATCCTCCCCTATCCCTTAAGCATCTTTCCTACCACCTCTGTCTCCTGACCTAATTTTCTACCCTTCTTCCCTCATACTTCTGGGACTCTACTAAAGTTTCTTCATAAACTAAGAACTATCATTCACTAGAGCTTCAAATTACTGGTTGGCTGGAATACATTTGTTTGAAACTAAGGAATGTTTTATGAATTTACATAAAAGGAATGGACTTTAATCTACTTAATAATGCTAGAGTTGGAATTATTTTTATTTTATGTTCATGACTTAGTTTATAAGAAGCTGAGATACACAGCTGTGATTCTCACAGGATTTGACAGAGGACAACAATATATTGTAGTTGATATGTGGGCTTCAGACTCAGCTAAATTCATATTTAAACTGTGGGATTCTATAATTAATATCTGTGTGATCTTGTACACGTCACATAATCTCTTTAAGCCTTAGTTCTCTGACCTGCAAAATGAAGGTAACTTACTTTCCTGGTAGAAAGGTAGTGAGAATTAATTAGGGCATGTACTATAAAATAATTACCACAGTTTTGGATGCAGAGGTATTTAGAGAAGGTATTTACCTAAGATTAGAAATGACCCTTCTAGTAATTGACACATTTATGATTGCAGCTCTTCATTCTTTCATGGATCCATCCATAAATCCATGTCTTTGTGAAATAAGCCCATTTTATTGTAAATATTGTATGATTAGGAACAGAGGTACATAGAAATGTACTATGGACTGAATTGTGCCCTCCCTCACAATTCACATGTTGGAGATGTAACTCCTAAAAAAAACATCTTTAGGGGATAATTAATGTTAAGTTAAATCATTAGGGAGGGGTCTTAATTTGATAAGATTAATGGCCTTATAAAAGAAGAAGAGTGAGCTCTTTCCTCCCTCCCTCCACCCTCTCCCTCTGTCTCCCCACCCCATTCCTGAGCACGCCCTGTGGAAAGGCCATGTGAAGACAGCTATAAGCCAGACAGAAAAATCTTGACATGGTCTAGGTCATTGGACTCCTAGATATCTGTGAGTTAGAAAGCTCTGGAACTTTTTATCAAGTGTATTTCCCACCTTCTGACTCACAAATGCCTTACTAATATGCTTCAAGTAGTTGCAACTTCTTAATGACAGTATCTAATCTGCATAATATCACCAATATCAGAGAACAGTGTGATATTTTGTGGAAGGGAAAGGTGATTAAGGTCCCTGGAAACTAAATTATAACAACACTGAAGAACTGATATATCCCTAAAGTATGATAAGAAAGTGTATTGCTGATGAAAGCAATTTATTCTGGTGGTCTTTTGTAATATATATTGACAAAACAGAATTTTTTAGATTAATACCTGAACACTGAGTACCAGAGTATATGCTTAATGAAATTTCACATGGAACAACAGTCCAAGTCACACTAACTGACTAAGTGACAATAACCCACTATAATTCTCCCAAATTCATCTGTTTCCCCTACAAATCAAATAGGCAAATTGGATAAGGATGTGGTTAGAATTTCTATCCTATATCCTTCACATCATTGATATCAGCATGAATCTCTGAAATCCCTCAAGAAATATGGCATTTATTTCACTTTATTGTTTTTCTAGACTGAGGTGGTTTCATTGTCTTCCAGTTGGCCTTCCTTAGCTTCATATCCCTCACTCCACAGGTCAGGAGAGAAATGGAAGGAATCTTCCAAGTGTGGAGGAAGCCTGCTATGATTATGTGTGCTTTACCTGGGGAACTAACCATAGCTAGGTTCAGACACTGAACTTCAAGACTGGTAGGGCTAGCCATTGAAGTTTAGGCACAAAATCCTCAGTCCAGGGCCAACACTATAATCTACATGCAGAATTCTTTCTTTCATAAGCAAACTTCAGTTTTATCCTTTCAAATGAGTAGCTCAGGCTTATATAAAGAGATATACCAAGGTAGATCATCTCAAGAATTGCCATAATATAGAGTATGATCTTCAACACCATGAAACCAAACTGGGAATTAACAGAAGAAAGATAATAGAAAGTTCTACAAAAGCATTGAGATAAAAAAAAACCATACTTCTAAATAACCCATGGATCAAATAAGATGTCTCAAGTAGGTTCAAAAATACATTGAATTTCATTATTATAAAAGCAAAACATTCAAATTTGGGGGAGGAAATTTATAGTACTAAATCTGTACCTTAGAAAAGATGAATTTTCAATCACTCACCTGAACTCCTATCCCACAAAAGAAAAAAGAAAAATGATTTAGCTACTCTGGTTGTAGAAATAGGAGGATTTAGGTTCAAGACCAGCTCAGGGAAAAAGTTAGCTGGATTTGATCTCAAAAATCAAGCCAGGCATGGAGCGCATATGGCTACTAAGGAGGTAGAAGTAGGAGGACCAAGGTCCATGTCAAGCCTAAACAAAAGCATGAGAATCTATCTGAAAAAACAAAGTAAAGCAAGAAGTTCTGAGGATGTGGCATGGGTGATAGAGCTCCCGCCTAGTAATCATGAAGCCCCACATCAAACCCCAGTACTGCCAAAGAAAAAGAACCTAAAATACACTGAAAAAAAGAAATACTGAAGATAAGAGGAGAAATATGTAAAATTGAAATAGTACATGCAATAAATACATCCAATAAATCAAAGAATGTATTCTTTTAAATTATCAATATAATTCATAGCAAGACTGACCAAGAAAATAAAAGAGAAGGGACACAAATTATCAATATTATGAGTGGAATGGCAGTTATCAATACAAACCCCACAGATGTCAAAAGGACAACAAGGAAACACTGAAATAAATTCTACATCCAATTTGACAACTTGGGTGAAATGAATCAATTCCTCAAAAAAACACAATGACTGGGTATGGTCGCTCATGCCTATAATGCCAGCTATGTAGGAGACACCAATAGGAGGCATCCACAGTTGACCCAGGATGAAAAAATACAACACCCTATGTGAAAAATAATCAGTAAGCAAAACAGGCTGGAGGTATGGCTCAGGTGACTGAGCACCTTGACTTCAAACCCCAGTATCACCAAAACACCAACCAAACAAACAAACCACAACTATCTTAGTGTTCAAACGACCTTAACAGGCCCACATGATTTCATTGGAAAAGTAAAAATACTTTTTAAAAAATCAACACTAATTCTACACAATTTCATCGAGAAAAACAGGAGATGAGGTTATACATCCCAACATATTTTATGAAGTTAGTATTGCACCAATACCACAATCATGCTAAACAGTACAAAAAAATTCAGGTTAGTATTATTATTCATGAATGCGGACATAAAATTCCTTAAGAAAATACTACGAGTAGAATTTAGCTATATATAAAAGAATTGGATAACATGAACAAATGACTTTTACTTCTGAGGTAATTCTTGAAAATTAATTGATGTTATCCACCATACTAACACACAAAGGAAAAAAATCACATGACCATATTAATTAAAGCAGAAAAAAGGCATTTGATAAAATAATAATTTGATAAAACTTTCCAAAAATAAGACCTTTTTCAACTTGATTAAGAGCATCTATAAAGAAAATCTACAGATAGCATTATGTATAATGGTGAGACAAAATTTTTTTTCCCTACAGTATCCAAAACAAGGCAAAGATGTCTTCTGTCAACAGTCTTACTCAACACATTGCTAGAAGTTCTAGTCAATGCAAGAAAGCACAGAAAAGTAGAAAATGCACTCAGCTTGGAAAGGAAGAAATAAAATTGCCGAAACACATGACAGTCTACCTACAAAATTACAAGGAAGACATAAATAAATAAAGAGCCTTAGAACTAGCAAGGATATTTAGTAAGGTTGGAAAATACAAGAAACAAAAATCACAAAAAGTGATTTAGTGATTAAATTGTGGATGCCAAAGTGAATACTTACAATTGCAAAATTTATGGTCACAAAATACGAATTTCTTGGCCTAAATTTGTATGTATATACGCAGTTAACTATATATGTGTTTTATATGCAGAAAATGACATAACACTGATGTAAATAATCAAAAGTCAAAATGAAATTCATGCATCTATGAATAACACTAACAATTTTGTAGTAAGGCAAAGGGATTAGAATGGCCCAGACAACTTTTTAAAGTAGAATAACCTGGGAGGAATCAGCCTACCTCACAGCAAACAGTAAATAAATAGAGTAGTCAAGACTATGATGGAAGAAAGTCATAGATCAATAGAGAACTCAGAAAGAGACCCATAAAATTAAGTACAGCTAATTCTGACAAATGGTCAAAGAAAAATTAATGTAAGGGAAATAGCCATTTCAAAAGTGATACCAGAGTAAATGGTTGTCCGCGTATCCCAAAGGAGGGCCTTAACCCAAGAGTGATTTTTTATGCAAAAATTAGCTCCAAATGATTTGTAGACATGAATATAAAACATAAAATATTAGGAAAACCAATGGGCTATAGGAGTAAGTTAAAAAGTTTTATATATAATAACAAAAATTAGGTTACAGGATTAAGTTAAGAGGTCTTCTATATACATTGTACCAAAAGTGTGATCTATGAAAGGGAAATTTAGCAAATTGAACATCAAAATTCAAAATATTTGTTGTAACATAAACTTTGTTATGAAGATGGGAAAATAATCTAAAGACTGGAAAAATATTGATAAAGCATATATCTAATAAGGAACTAGTATGTAGAATACATAAGGAGCTATCAAAACTCAACAGTAAAAAATAAGTAAATGAAATATAGCATGTCCAAACAAAAAGCAATTTAATTAGAAAAATAATTAAGACATTTCATTGAAGCATTTATGTACATGCAAATAAGCACAGGAAAAGATTTTTGACAACATTAGCCAGTAGAGAAATGAAGATTTAAATATTGTAAGATAGCCCAACAAACCTGTCAGAATGACTAAAATAAATAAAGTGACCTCCAGTGCCACCAAAGATGCTGTTCAACTAGATTATGCACACATCACTGCCAGAAAAGCAAACTATAATGGGTGAATGATTCTTAAAAAGTGTGTTACCTTTTGTACCAGGAAATACCAGTTAAAATATAAAGGAATCAGGTACTTACAGTAGTAATAATTTGAATGAACATTGAGAAAGTTATAGTGGGTGAACGAAAAGAGACAATAATAAAAGGATATATATACTACATGATTCCATTTATGTAATATTCTTGAAATGAAAAAGAAATAATACTTTTACAAAAATCAAAAACTTAGTACTCATCAGGGATCAAGAAAAAGGTGAGAGCAGGACAGAAGTGGGAAAACTATAGGAAACTGTGGTGATAGAAGGTTGAGTATCTTCAATGTATCAATGTCAATGTCCCAGCTGTGACGTTGTAATACAGTTTTGTGAACTGTTACCATTGGGAGAAATTGGCTTAAGGGTACCCAGAACTGGTCTTTTTTTTTTTTTAACAAATACATGTGAGTCTATAATTACTTCAAGAAATGTTTAATTAAAATGTGAATGACACTAAAAACCCATCTTGTAGTTGGAGGAACTATACATTGAGGAATGTATTTGAGTCATCACTAGATTTGACATTTACTACTGACTCAGTGTTTTAAACCTCCCATTACTACAAAGGCATTAGACACAGATAATTAATGAAATCAATCATAATTAATTCCTTCCACATTCGTACATTCATAGTATATATTTCCTGAGGAGTTTCAGTCTAATTTGACATTAATGGAGATGGAAAATAGTAGAATGATTTTGAATTTATAGAATATTGTACACCAATACTACATAATAACGTTTATGTGTCATTGAGAGGTTGTTGTGACTTTATAAAGCAAGGCTGAGAAGCTCCCATCATTCATCAGGATCCAATAATAATCATGGTGGATCTTATATGAATTACATAGGTACATAGAAATTTAGTTTACTTTATCTTGACTTTTCTATGTCTAGGCTGTGACTATACTTCAGGAGATTTTTACAGAAAATAGTACTGATGTTTTTATTTTTTTAATTGAGGTAGAGTTGCAAAGAGTGGAATGAAGTGGTCTGAAGTATACACTTGGATCAGACTTGACAAATGCATACACCCATACAACCCAGAGCCCTGCAACACACTTATATCACACACCAGAAATCTTCCTCTCATCTCCGTTCTCAAAAACAACCACTCATCTCTTATTTCCTTTATGAGGTCACTACTTCCCCAGTCAGTTCACATTTCTGAAATGTAATTTTTAAGTAGGTTAGTTGAATTTTTATTATTGAGTTGTAGAGTTCTATGAATTTTATGGATATAAGTTGATGGTCAGATATAAATAATGTCACCTATATATAAATAAATAAAATTACACATTACATACTCTTCTGTGATTGGCTACTTTTGCTCAGTGTAACTATCTTGAGATTCACCTAGGGCATATGATATACCAAGAATTCATTCATTCCTTTTTATTGCTAAGCAGCATACCATAAACATACTACGGTTTGTTTGTGCAATAAAATCTGAAAGGACATGTGAAATGAGTTGCTTTGGGTTTTAGATTTGTGTGTGTGTGTGGTACTGGGGTTTGAGCTCAGGGCTTTCTACTTGCTAGGCAGGTGCTCTACTGCTTAAGCCATGTCTCCACAGTGCTTTTTCTCTGCTTATTTTGGATATAGGATGTTGTCTTTTGTCTAGGCCAGCCTGGGTATGATTTTCCTGCTTTACCTGGGATGACAAGCTTATCAACTTTTTTCTGTTATGATGGAGTCTCGCAATTTTTTTTGCATGGGCTGGCCTTGAGCCTCCCAAGTTGCTAGGATTAAAGTCTCATGTCACCATGCTCAGCTATACAAGTCTTTTTTTTGGAACTATTCCAATGTTTACCTTTGGTGTACACCTAGAAATGGAATGCCATGTGTGTTTACCTTTTCAGAAATGTCCAACTCTGAAAGTTAGGTATTTCTTCATTTGCTGCAGATAACAAGATAGATTTATTACCTGCCATTGTATCTTTGCTGGACATAAGAGGTTCCTGATAAATCTTGAAGTTTGCGTATCTTTACACCAAGACTGAACTGTCATCAATGCTGCTAATACACAGTGAATTTTCAAAGGAGAAAAATTCTTGTTGATGACTGCTGGACTTAGGCTATTTCATTTGCATTTTTCTATGAATCATAATACTACCTTTTGTATTTAAATATATATTATTCCCTTGCATTTTTGATGAGGTTGCACTGATTCTGAAGACAAATGTGGAAGTAATTCAGATTTTAATGACATAGAGTCTTCCATTGCAAAGGATGCTCAGGTCACTATTTACTCAGCCTATCTTTAGTTTCTTTTACCCAGGTTTGTATTTTTTTAATGTAGAGATTTCACAGATATTTTTATTAAATTTATTTATAAGTATTTTCTGTATTTTTTGATGTTATTAGAAATTATATTGTTTTTCTAAAATTTCTACTTCATGTTTCCCAGAATATAGCTGTAAAGTATTTAAATATGTAGACATATAATTGTACTATGCAACTCTGCTGAAGTCACTTAACAGATTAAGTTGCTTTTCTGTGAAGTTTTTAGGCTTTTCTTTGGCATGGTCACCAGTTAATAAAGACAAATGCAATGACTAACACCTACAGTAAAATGACAGAAAAAAGATTTAAAGACAATTGATTGTAAATGAAGGACTAAAACTACCCTTACTCATAGGTGATAGATGACAATTCTGTGTGATTAAAGTCCTAAGTCATCTAAAAAATACTTCTAGACCTTGGAAATGAGTATAGCAAGAAACAAGATTAATATACTGAAAGCTGACATGACTGAATAATGGCCCAACATATATAACAACAGGAGTCTGGAAAATAACCTCTATAGTAATTGGTCCAGAATTGCCAGGAATTATACAATGACTATAAGACCTTGTTTGTTTGTTTTTTGTCTCTACCATCTTAGGACCCAAGAGAAGAACATGTAATACCATTTTAGTTAGTCCACCAATTTTCCCATGCCAGCAACATCAATGAAACCACATTTGATGTTTTCCTCTAAATCATTCCCATTCTTCCACTGCCTTTGAGACTCTGCCCAATGCATATGATGTTGTTTGACCCTTTGCTATGGAAAGCTCTAAATAAAAATAGCTCTTGTTTGTTCACATTGGGTCATCTTCATTTATTTACACATTATAAATAATATTCTTCAATGTTTGTAGCAAAAAAGTGAATATGAAATTAAATGAAATAATTGTATTCACTTCACCATAATATCAAAAAAATACTAAAGACTAAATTTAGAAAAGTGGTATCATATTTATACAATGAGAACTATGAAACATGGTTGGTACAATAAAGAAGGTATAAATAAATGGAGAGATTTACTGTTTTTGTGAATCTAAAGAATAAGTATTGTTATGATGGAGGACTGATTTTTCAAAAGGGTAGTAGGAAATGGGGGGTAGACCTTCACCCCAATGAAACAGTTATTTAAGTGCTGAATTTAAAAAGAAAAATGTAATCATTTATAGTTTCTGAAAATTGTCCTAAAGGCATAAAGCAAAAATATTTCTGGCTCAAACTATAGCACCAGCTCTCACCAATAGGATCAAAGCTCTACTTCAGGGATGGTATGTTGAAAGTATGAATCCCAAATATTACTGCTCCAGGTCCATTGGAAGTGGGAGATTCCACATTGGGAAAGGTAAGACAGTGGCTGCTGTCTCTACCCAGAGTCTCATTCATAGCCAGAGGTGCTACTCTGAATGATTGGGGAAGTAGACCATTATCCACACTGCTACCTCTAGGACATAGGGGGATGACGATAGTTCCTTACTCAATACTAGGTATCAATAAAGCGTCAAAAAAATAATAACTTACAATCAGATGTTTTTGGTTGAAAAATTCAAAAGTCTATGGATACACACACAAATTACACATATATAATCATACACATACATGCATATTCAAAGGAATAATGGTTTAAAACTTTGCAAATTCAATCAAAACTATCTACATATCCAAGAATCTCAACAAACTTCAAACAAGATGAATATAAATGTATACAAGGTAAATACATTTGCATGTGATACAAAAGAAGGTAAAAAAAGGAGTGATAAAGAAACAAGAAAAAAACCATAAGGCATATACACATAGAAAAGAAATATAACAGACTTAAATCAAATGATATTAACAGCAACATTGAAATTGAATGAGTTAAATGATAAACTCAAAAGACAAGAGATCGCCATACTGTGTAGCAAAAAGAAGAGAAAAATAGCCACATACACACTAAATATGAGAGTCACACACTCAACTCAAAAATACAAATAGGTTGAAAGTAAAGAATGCAAGGAGTTGTATCATGCAAAGAGTAGTCAAAGAATGCTATACTAATATTGGACATACATACATTTAATGGTTAACAAATTTTATTTATATTCTTTGTAGAAATATTTACACATATATACCTAAATAAAAAAGACTAATATTTCAAATAACAATGCTCAAAACATTACATTGGGAAGTATAAATTTGAACACCAATGTTACTAAAGTGTTACTAGGCAAGAATTAGATACAACAGTAAAAGTACTATCTGTACAATAAAAAATGATAAATTGAAGATCAGTGAAAACAGTTTTTCTACTTTTCCACAATACCAATAAAAAAACAAGCCATAAAGTAAGAAAAAGCATTTGCAAATCGCATATCTGACTAAAGGATTTTTATCCACAATATATAAAATTATTTTACAACTCAATAGTAAGAAGACAAAAACATGATATAAGTGAACCAAGTATTTCAGTAGCTGTTTTACCAAAGAAGACACACAAATATCTAATTAATATATGAAAATATGTTTGATGTCATATGTCATTAGAGAAATATAAGTTACAGTTACCTGCTATAAGAATGGCTGTAGTCAAGCCTTGCATTCATGGCTCACTCTATAATCCTAGCTACTTCGGAGGCTGAGACCCAAAGGATTTCAGTTCCAGACCAGACCAAGCAAAATACTTCATGAGACCCCATCTCAACAGAAAAAAAAGGTGCTTGTGGTTGGCACACATCTGTCATCCCAGCTCTAAGTGACAAAAGGAAGATCACAATATAGGCTGCCCTGGGCAAAAAGCCAAAATTAACCAGACTAAAACAGAATGGAGGAGTGGCTGAAACATTAAAACACCTGCCTAGCAAATGTGAGGGCTTGAGTTCAACCCCTAATACCACCCCATCCCCAAAAAAGAACTGTTATAATCAGACTGGCAGTAACAGGTGCTGGTGAGGATATAGAAAACAGAGCCCTTCACACACTGAATAGTAGTTTGAAAGTTTACTAAAAACAATAGACATAGACAACATACAAGCAATTCGACTCATGGATTGTTTTCTCAAACAAAATAAAACATGCACGCTCACCCAAAGATTTATACACAACTGTTCATAGCAGCATTATTTATATTTGCCCTCCAATGGAAAAAAATTCCAGCTGTCTTTCAAGTTGCCAATGACTAAACAAAATGTGGTACATGGAATCCACCAATAAAATGGAATGGAATAGCAACACATTCTGCAACACCAGAAACATTATGCTAAGTGAAAGAAACCAGACACAAAGAGGTGTTGTATAATTCCAATTACCTGAAATTTCCAGAAAATGAAACTCTAGCGAGACAGACAGTAGATAAGGACTTGACTGCAAACAGGACCCAAGGAGTTTTGGGGTATGGCAGGAAAATTCTAAAATTTGTCTGTAGTGATGGTTACCCATGATATAAATGTACTAAAATTTATTAATGTTCCACTCATAATGGATAATGTTTATTCCATGAAAATTAAAAAAAAATTACATGGCAAAATGGTATCCATCATCAGATTTCTGAAGAAACTGTTAAGTTTCCCTCAAAAATATCACTCTTAGATCTCTTTGGAAACGTGATTCTAAATTATAAACAGTCATGCAAATGTAAGTTATTATTATATTACATAAAATTCAGAAAACATTGAAGATTTCAATATAGATGCAGTTATTAAGAGATAGTATAGGTATATATGGGATATTTTTTAATCTACTTTCTAAGAATTATGTTCATCAATTACATTATCAAGCAAATTATTTCTAACTAACATAGCTACTTCACCTACCTGAGCAACTGCTCTTTTGTGTCACCGATTCTCAAGTTCTCTGCATATTACAATATGGCAAATTGCAATATGCAAATCTGCATTTACAAGTACAAAATATGTCAAAACACTATATTTTTCATATTCATCAATTATTAAATTACAAGTTGCTAGAAATTTATGTAAATATTAAGATAGCCAATCCAGGACAAATATCTTAATGGAATTTTTTAAAATTTGAAGTAAAGGTATACCTATCCCACTTTATTAAATTTATTAAGACCTCTACCATGAGATAGATATTTATTTTATACACAACTAAGAAAGAGAAATGTTCCCAAATAAGTAATGGCATACCTTCAGTCATAGGATATACCAAAATGTGAAAAATGTGTCTTCATTCTGATGAGGTTTCCATTTATTGTGCTTGTACCCCCTAAAATATATCTTGCCAATTTTCCAAATTTAGGGTTGAGAAATATGTGGTTGAGAATGATGGTTGCTCTTGGCTTCAAATGAGTGCAATTGGGAGTGGTTTTCCATTATTAAATGAAAAGATAATATGCTAATATTTATAGCATGGGAATGAACACCTTAATCTACAATTTCTCTAAAAGAAAATCATCTGTCTTTCCTCTTTATCCTTCAATCAATGTAATAGTATAAGGATAGGATTTTTAATGTTACTTAAGTGATCCATTCATTTGGGTGTATTCACTTGCTATTGGTGATGAAAGTGTTATTTAATTACTGTCAACTCTGCTGTAAATGTTACTAGTAAAGAATTCTAGAATACCGACTGTTGATGGTAATTTGTTAATCAATTTCACAGTACTGCTTTGCTAACCATAATTTTCCCAATTAAGGTAAATTAAGTAACTGAATTTGGAAGGATATATATGTAGAATTAAAATTTTGACCTTATGTAAAGAATTTTAACCACAAGATTCACGGCCAAATAACAAAATTTTTCATAGAGAAACAATAGCTTGTTTAGTGAAAAATAATTGCTTTCTCTTAGTATTCTCTCTGAATTGTTACAGGACTATGTTCCTTTCTCCCTCTTATTCTTCTTTCATATGTTCATTCCCCTCTCATTTTCTTTCTTCATCTCTTGCTCCCTTCATCTTTTCATTCTTCTCTCTTTTAATTGGTAGAAATAAATGATTTGATAGTCTGCCTTGATACTTTTTCTTCTGCTGTTTATTAAAATAATAGTTATATAAAAGAGTTGCTTCTTTTTAGAATTTATTTTTTAAAATATTTATCTTTTCTTTTTACTATGCTATGTGGGGGTACACTGTGGTATTTACAAAAAGTTCTTACACTATATCACATACATCATACTTTAATTCACCCCCATTCTCCTTTATTCTTTTCAGAATTTAAAGTGAGATTTATTCATTCCACTAAGAAATAGAATTACTGATTCATCTTTGATTCTGTATTTAAAATGGCTTTTTTGTTATTAATGTGACTGCCGATCATGGAGCAAAAAATTTATCTTTGTTTTCCTGAGCACTCACTAGATAGAGAGGATTTTCTGATATGTCCATATTGAACACGGGGCAAATGAGAAATTTCTGCACTAACTCACTGGAGAATTATTGTTCCTTAAGATTGCCTAACTAGTTAGCCTCTTCATTGAAGTCTTAAGATATTTTGCTAGGTGACTGAGTAGAAGGTATATGTTAATGAACTTGTGCCAAACATTTTAGAACATAAAAACAAGTAATTCATCACATGCTTTTCCCTCCAGTCTTCAGGACCTGCAAGTCAGTCAACTTTCAGTATCCAAAGAAAATGTGATCTGGGCTCCTATACATACTTTCATCTACTGAATATCAGGGCAGTTGTCTTCAAATAGGGCTTACCTCCTCAAATCAACTTGCTTCTCTCTAGCTTACTCCCTATGTAAAGCCAAGTGTTCCTCTGTCCTTGGCAGCTTTGCATGGTATTTAAACTATTTTTGTGTTACCTCTGGCTTTTCTCTTGACTAAAAGAAGAGATTATGACAGAATATTTCTTTTTTCTTGAGAGAGGTAAATACCCAGGTATCTTAGACATCATTGAAAATTCAATACAGGAAAAACATGCTACAAGTGTGTACTCACAACAAAAAGTGAGAGCTGTTGAGCTGATACTTTAAAGAATGGGACAGGAACAGGAAGTAATGAAGAGGTTTGGCAGAGATGAACTAATGTGGGTTGTAATACACAAGTCATGGAAGCAGTGCTAGGAATCTCTCTGTATAGCTATATTTAATCTCAAAATAGCAAAAATGTTATGTCTTTCTTATTATCTCTTATGTTTTCTCTTCAACAAAATCAGAGAAAAAGAGAGAGGAATAGGTTCTGCCTGGAAGCAAGGGGAGGTGGCCCAAACAATGTATACACATGTGAGCAAATGTAAAAATAATAAAATAATATAAAAAAAATGGGAAATGCTAATGTATATTAGATATGCTGAAAATAAGCCTGATGGCATGTGTACTTCATGCAAGTCATCATGGATGTCCCAATCGAGGGCCAATAGGACAGGCAGAACCAAAAGTATTGTTCACAGTGCCAATATCTTCTCATTATTGACTCACTAGAGAAGAATTTGGTAGAAAATACCACTTCAATAGTAGGGGAAAATTCTATTTTTGTCATTTGTCATTAAAATGGGTTCAGATTTTATTTATCAATAGTTAGGTTTCCATAAATATGTGAGATCTAACAATTTACAAATTCACTGGTTATATTTATTAATTTGGGACTCGACCAAGTCAAATAGACTAAGAAACTGATCTATCAATGAATCAGTAAATATAATGAGAAAGAAATATAGCTACTGAGCCTCAACTAGATTAGTTGTTTGAGGTGGAAAGCTTGAGGATTACAACCAGGCTTAATTTTTAGATAAAAGAAACAAGAAGAACTTTATGGAAATTCCAGCATAGTTACTTACAAGTTGTGGGAACTTGGGGAATGATTTATACTTAGAAGTTCAATCTCCACATCAATATAACAAGAAAAACATTCTTTTTATTTTTTATAAAACTCTTATAAAGTTAAAATGAAAACTTCTAAAATAATGTATAATGTCTGAACTTCTAATCCTATTGAATATTCCTAAAATGTTAAAAGTAACAATAACAAAAATAATTGGAGGAGAATCAAATTAAAATCTGTTGAATACTCTATAAATTAGCTTTGTGTATATTCATGTAATTTAGATCATATTACATTGAACTGAAGATACTATCAATGACAGAATCAGAAGATGAACCCAGTTTACTTTGATTGACAACTAAAAATCTATTATAAGACTATTAAAATGCTTGTCCATTTTTCACAAAAGTACAAAAATCAGTCTTAAAATTCATAAAACACACCAAACACTCAAAGCAGTCCTGAGCAAAAAATAACAATGCTGAAAGTATCATAATACCTGATTTCAAAATATTCTCCAGAACCATCGTAACAAAAACAGACCTGCAGATTGCTGGAATAGAAGATTCATAAATAAGCCCTCACAGTTACAGCTGGTTAATTTTTGACAAAGGTACAAAAACATACATTGAAGAAAAGACAGCTTCTTTAACAAATGGTATTGGGGAAATCCCACATGTAGTAGACTGAAACGAGATCCCTATCTGTCATCCTATACTAAAATCAATTCAAAATAGATCAAAGACCTTAAGGTAAAATCTGAAACTTTAAAACGACTATGGGAAAACACTGGAAGATACAGGCAGAGGCAAGAACTTCCTGAATAGGACTCCAACTTCTGATGACATACAGCAAGGATTGGCAAATGGGATTACATCAAATAATAAACTTCCACACAGCAAAGGAAACAGTCACTAGAATGAACAGACAGGCTACACAATGGGAGAAAATCTTTGCAGATATTTATCTGACAATGGATTAATAACCAGAATATAGAAGGAACTCAAGAAACTAAACTCCAAAGGAAACAACAATCCATTAATAAATGGGCAAATGAATTGAACAGAAAATTCTCAAAAGAAGTACAAAGGCCAATAAATACATGAAGAAATGGTTCAACATCCCTCACCATAAAAGAAATGTAAATCAAAATGGCAGTGAGATTTCATCTAAACCCTAGTCAGACTGGCTATCATCAAGAGCATAAACAACAACAAATGCAGGTGAGGATGTAGGGGAAATAAAACCTTTTTATGCTGTTGGTGAGAAAGTAAATGCATTAAGCCACCACAGAGACTAGAAGAAGCAGGGCTCCTTAAAAATCTAAAATTACAACTACCATAGCTTTGGCAATTCTTGGGCACATATCCAAAGGAATGTAAGCCAGGATACAATAGAGACACCTGCACACCCATGTTTGTTGGGACACTATTCATAATAATCAAGCTATGAAATCAGCCTAGACACTCATCAATAGGTGAATGGATAAAGAAAAGGAGGTATATGTACTCAATGAAGTATTTTTCAGCCATAAAGAATAATGAAACTATGTCATTTATAGGAAAACAGAAGTGTACATCATTATGTTAAGCCAGGTCCAGAAAGAAAAATACCATGTTTTCTGTCATATGCAGAATGTAGACCTAAAAAATATATATGCATATATATATATATATATGCATATATATATATATGTATACATATGTAATATGAATGATACTGTGGACTGTTTGGGGGGAAAGGATAGAGAATAATGGGAGTGAATAATATTGAAGTATGTTGCATGTATATATGATGATGTCATAAGGAAACTAATGCAACTTAAAAATTAGAGGAAGGAGAGCAAGTGGTGAAAAGAGAGTAATAGAAGTATCAATCTGTTCCTAGTTTTCTTACAGCTTTTATCATGAAGTGGTGTTGGGTCTTGTCAAAGGCTTTTTCTGCATCTATTGAGATGATCAAGTAGTTTTTGTCTTTGCTTCTACTGATGTGCTGTATTACATTTATAGATTTGTGTATGTTGAACCACCCCTGCATCCCTGGGATGAACCTGACTTGGTCATGGTGGGTGATCTCTCTGATGTGTTGTTGGATTCAGTTTGCCATTATTTTATTGAGGATTTTTGCATCAATCCTCAATAAATTAAGGAAATTGGTCTATAGTTCTCCTTTTTGGAGGTGTCCTTGTCTGGTTTTTTGATGAGAGTAATGTTGGCTTCATAAAATGTGTTAGGCAGTTTTCCTTCCCTTTCTATTTCATGGAACAGTTTAAGGAGGGTTGGTATCAGTTCTTGTTTAAAGGTCTGATAGAACAGCAGAGAATCCATCAGGTCCTAGACTTTTCTTTTTTGGGATACTCTTAATTGCTGCTTCAATTTCGTTTTGTGTTATAGATCTATTCAGGTGATTAATATGCTCTTGGTTCAGTTTTGGATGATCATAAATATCTAGAAATCTGTCCATTTCTTCAAACTTTTCAAATTTATTTGAATATAGGTTCTCAAAGTAGTCTCTTGATGATTTCCTGGACTTCCATGGTGTTTGTTGTTATCTCCCCTTTTGCATCACTGATTTTACTGATCTGAGGTTTTTTTTTTTCCTCATTTTAGTCAGGTTTGCCAGGGGTCTGTCAATCTTATTTATTGTTTCAAAGAACCAGCTTTTTGTTTTGCTCTAAGAAAACTAGGAATACAAGGAAAGTACCTCAACATTGTAAAGGCTATATATAACAAACCTACAGCCAACATCATAATTAATGGTGAAAAACTGAAACCATTTCCTTTAAAATCAGGAATGAGACAAGGATGCCCACTATCCTCACTCCTTTTCAACATAGTACTGGAATTTTTAGGCAGAGCAATTAGGCAAGAAGAAGAAATAAAAGAAATATAAATAGATAAAGAAACTATCAAAATATCCCTATTTGCAGATGCTATGATCCTATACATTAAAGACCCAAAAAACTCTACACAAAAACTTTTAGACACCATGAACAGGTGTAGCAAGGTGGCAGGATACAAAATCAACTTACAAGAATCTTTAGTTTTTCTATACACCAACAATGAATAAACTGAGAAGGAATACATGGAAATAATTCCATTTGCAATAGCCTCAAAAAAAAATATCTAGGAGTAAACTTAACAAAAGATGTGAATGACCTCTACAAGGAGAATTACAAACCCCTGAAGAAAGAGATCAAGGAAGACTACAGAAGATGGAAAGATCTCCCATGCTCATGGATTGGAAGAATCAGCATAGTAAAAATGGCTATACTACCAAAAGCAATCTACATGTTTAATGTAATTCCTATCAAAATTCCTATGACTTTCATCACAGAGATTGAAAAATCTACCCTTAAGTTCATTTGGAAACACAAGAGACCGCGAATAGCCAAGGCAATACTTAGCAAAAAGAGCAATGCTGGTGGTATCACAATACCCAACTTCAAACTATATTACAAAGCAATAGCAATAAAAACAGCATGGTACTGGCTCAAAAACAGACATGAAGACCAGTGGAACAGAATGAAGGACCTGGATATGAATCCATACAACTATACCCACCTAATTTTTGACAAAGGTGCCAAAAATATACGATGGAGAAAAGACAGCCTCTTCGACAAATGCTGCTGGGAAAAGTGGTTATCCATCTGCAAGAAACTAAAACTAGATCCATGTCTATCACCTTGTACTAGTATCAACTCAAAATGGATCAAGGACCTTAATATCAGACATGAAACTCTGAAGTTAGTACATGAAGGAGCAGGAAACACTCTGGAACTAATAGGTATGGCAAGGACTTCCTCAATAGAACCCCAGCAGCCCAGCAACTAAGAGAAAGAATGGACAAATGAGACTTCATAAAATTAAAAAGCTTCTGCACAACAAAAGAAATGGTCTGTAAACTAAAGAGACCACCCACAGAGTGGGAGAAAATATTTGCCAATTACACATCAGACAAAGGACTGATAACCAGAATATACAGGGAACTTAAGAAACTAAACTCTCCCAAAATCAATGAACCAATTGAGAAATGGGCAACTGAACTAAACAGAACTTTCTCAAAAGAAGAAATTCAAATAACCAAAAAAACACATGAAAAAATGCTCACCATCTCTAGCCATAAAGGAAATGCAAATCAAAACCACACTAGGATTCCACCTCACCCCTGTTAGAATAGCCACCATCAAAAACACCGCCAACGACATGTGTTGGTGAGGATGTGGGGGAAAAAGAAACACTCATACACTGCTGGTGGGAATGTAAGCTGGTGCAATCACTCTGGAAAAAAATTTGGAGGCTTCTTAAAAATCTAAACATAGATCTGCCATATGATCCAGCAATCCCACTCTTGGGGATACACCCAAAAGACTGTGACACAGGTTACTCCAGAGGCACCTGCACACCAATGTTTATTGCAGTTCTATTCACAATAGCCAAGTTATGGAAACAACCAAGATGCCCCACTTCTGACGAATGGATCAAGAAAATGTGGTATTTATACACAATGGAATTTTACTCAGCCATGAAGAAGAACAAAATGTTATCATTCGCTGGTAAATGGATGGAATTGGAGAACATCATTCTGAGTGAGGTTAGGCAGACTCAGAAGACCAAAAATCATATGTTTTCCCTCATATGTGGTCTTTAGATCTAAGGCAAATACAGCAATGTTGTAGGACTTGGGTTACATAACAAGGGGAGAGCATATACAGGAGGTTAGATAGAAAATCCAAAATATGAAAGCATTTGATGTCCCTGCTCCACAGGAATCAATACAGAAACCTTAAAGGAACAAAGGTCAACATGAGAAGTGGATCATGAACCAGTGTAAAGATCTGTTAGAGATGAATCAACCTAGGTTGTAACACACTTGTACAGGAAAGCAATGCTAGGAGTCTCTCTGTATAGTTATCCTTGTCTCAACTAGCAAAAATGCTATGTCTTTCTTATTATTGCTTATGTCTATTCTTCAACGGAACTGAAGAAAAGCTCAGATGAGGTTCTGCCTGGAAGGGAGGGGGGAGAAGGGGAGAGGGCAGGGGGGGAAAGAGGAGAGAAATGACCCAAACAGTGTATGCACATGTGAATATATGAATAATAAAAAAGAAGTATTAATCTGAATAAAGTGCAAAATGTTCATGTATGAAATACCATGGGGAAACCTCTTTGTACAATTAACATACACTAAAGCATGCTTGTCTAAACATCCACGTCATAGAAATGTATACAAGACTATAAATTGACCAAGTTCAGTGTTACATATGTTGAAGAATTGACTGGCTAGAATCGAAGGAGGCATTAAGAACTTGTGATGGCCCCAGGACCTACCTTCCACTCACGTGAAACCTTTTTGGAGATCAATAAGCAAGTGAGAAGGAAGATTTTAGATTGGGTGTGGTAATGGTTCCTCCCACAGGTCACAGAAGAGCTTCCAAGAAAGTGGACGTAGAACATCATTTGAGACAGAACATGTCTTTTCCCTCCATCGCAGGTGTCATAACCACCTCACACACCCCCCCAATGCTTGAAACAACATCAACTCATATGTCAAGGTTCATGTCCAAAATCCACTTCAAACCTCATCAGCTAGCTAATATTATTTTACAAATATTATATAGTTTCTGATGCATGGCCACTGCCATGATTGATAAGATATAAAAGTGGGCAAAGCAACATGTTCTCCTATCATCACCTTAATTTTAATGTGTCTTTGGGGCCCATAGCTCTGTCCCCTTACTAGCTATTTTCTCCAAAGATGTAAGCAAGAGAAGTAAGGGAAAGACTGGACATGATCAGCAGATGGCTATGACCAGTGGAAAGGCAAGCCACTCCAGACAGAATAGCAATAAACAGCTATAGTAAGAAGGATTTGAGCCATGCCTCCTATTTTGTCGTGGGCTAGAGTTATAAGTTTGGCAAGATTTTCTCGTTCATATTTTTATAACCCTGGATACTTTCTCCTTACTAAACTATATTGTCAGCATTGTTGGGAGCAATGTGTTGAAGAGCAAAGAGAAAAGGAGTAGAAAGGATTAGAGGAAGAGGATGATACTTTGTGTGTATGGAAGTATTGGTTTTCCTGACACAAAGGCAAGCTCTTTGTCATCATTTCCTTCATAACATTGATGGATTTCTTGTTGAGTGGGTATTGGCCTTCCTTAAACATGACAGAAGTAGAGATTTATAGATTGTCACCCCAGAGGCTGTGCTTTGGAGCACAGATGTTCTTCCTGGCCTCACTTCTGGCAAATAACCAACCATTTCATAAACTCCACACTTTTGTCATGATTAGAGAGCTTTCTTTGAAAGATGAAGAATATTTGCAATGAAATTCAAAGCAAAAGCAGGACAGAGAGTAAGAGGTAGGTTTGTTTGATTTCAACCTAAGCATTCTCACAAAGAGCCATGGCTTTACTCCTATTCTTGTGTTTTATGTTACACACAAAGGCAATATTCCAGATGATGAATTGTATTTTAGATAATGTTACTCTGCTCCTTAGACTCTGATAGCACTAGAGAAATTTTACCTAGATAGGTTAATAGGTATATATTTAAATAAATTGTAAATAAATGTTTCTTGCTTAAAGTCAAAAAGTGATTATAAGGGACTAAACTCAAACCAACCATGATGAACCTAACATTGGATGTTTTTCCCCTGCCCTCTTTCTCCCTTCTCTCTCTTTCATGTGTGATGTTTTCAGTCAGTTTGTAGTGTCTTTAACTCAAAGCACATCAAAAGCTTTTATCATGTCATTAAATTCTTCATTTTATAAGTGTACAATAATTCATTTGACCCTTTGAATGCAGATTGCCTATGTTCTTAATTTTTCACAATTTTGTGTAGAGTAGAAATGACTGTTTTCACACAACACATTTTCTGTGTTTAGCATTATTCCTGTGGTCAATATTTTAGAAAATCATGGTTTACACCTATAATCCCAGCTACTCTGGAAGTGGAGATCAAGAGGCTTGTGATTTGAGGTCAGTATGAGCAAAAAGTTAGTGAGAACCCTATTTCAATCAATAAGCTGGGAGTGGTGATACAACCTGTGATCCCAGTTATGTGGGAGACATAAGTAGAAAGATTGCAATCTGAGGCCAGCCCCAGACAAAAATGAGAGATCCTATCTGAAAAATACAGTAAAACAGGCTTGGGGGCATGGCTCAATTTGTAAAGAGCCTACTTAGCAAGTGTAAGGCCCTGAATTCAAACCCTAGTGGCACCAAAGATAAATAAAAATAAAATAAATTCTAATAAGTGAACTTTATTCATATTGACAAAGGGCTTTCAAAAATACTGTATCAATTTATATTCTCACAAAATTCTCTTTGCCATAACCTCTCCAGAAAGGGGTATTTTCAGATTTTAAAAATATTTTGTTAATAATTTCTCATGTTTCAAATTAACTATTAAGGCTGAAAAAAAATCTTATTTTTATTAACTATTTACCAAATAGAAGTTAACCTTCTATGTGTTAGTGATATCTAAGTATTTCTTTTTTTAATTATAAATTTCATATGTTAGTGATACTGGCATAGGATATTCAGATATTTATTTTTCCAGATTCCCTCTGTCGGTAAGCACTGATTAATTTTTAGAAGTTTAGTTTATTTGCATCTACATTCTGATCAAACTGAAAGATAAGGTTTAGCAACACATTTTAAAAATATAATAAGAATCTTTGCCCTTAGCCAAGGGGAGTTAAACAATTGAATAAATGGTATAGGAAGAAAATGAATATCCTCTCTGTTCAGATAAAGAAGTAAATTCTACAAACAACACCTTCAGACTAAACTATAGACTTCTGACCTCACAGTACGCCTATGGGTTGTAGGTTACACTTACTAACTTGTAGAGAGCAAATGAAATTTGTGCTTTGTATGCTCTTATAGAATTATATGATTTCTCTTTGGTTTCCATGCTAGAAATAGGAAGCAAAAGTTGTGCTTTGCCCATGTGGCACTTGCTAGAAGTCTCCTGAGTGGAAGAAGCTCCTCTTTGCTTCCTGAAGCGTGTTTCTATCCTTTACCTGAGCTTGTCATGAGCCATCTCGTCAGGAGCTCATCTAGCAGGGAAAGGCATGTGGTGAAACTTGCTAAGTGGGAATGCCTTTCCATACAGTGATCATCGAGATTGCAGCACATTTACCTCATCTGGGAACTCGACTGCTGCAGAAACCATGCTTAATGTCCAAAAGAAGAGTCTGCTAAGAACGCCAGGGCTATGTCAACATTAACTACTTTTCAATTCATTTCTGTAAAAGTATACCTACATCTTAGAGAGAAGAAAGTGGAAGTAGCTAAATAGTTGCTGATATGAGTTAATTTCATAAAGGTACCCAGAACTGAAGTAAAATACTAACCATGTGGACCTCATAGAACCATTGGTTCACTTGGAAATAGTCATCAAGTGCCTACTATGGATCATGCATTCTGCATGTATACTCTCTGAGAATAAGGAAGAAGAAACCCTGATTCTGATTCCTCTTTGTTTATTAGTGGTAATGACAGAATTAGGAATAAACAAAATGTTTTGTAAAATTAATCTTTTTTTGGAAGTTCTTTCTTCCTGATACCCACAATTGTTCTCTTTGTGTTAAATATAATCATTCAAAAGAAAAATAATCTAAAATTTATCGGTGCTTTGAGTGTGTCTTATAGCATTAAATCTTCATCATGTATGCCTTGAAAGAAATATTTAATATGTGCCAAATTTGCATTAACACCACGAATGTCCAACTGAACCGTTTTAGTTTCTCAGTAGCTCAACTTCTTCCTTCTTGTGTCTATATCTGTAGGTCCAAACCATTGAAGTTCACATCTTTAACAAAGATGTTCTTGTGTAGAGTATCTTATCTTAAACAGGTAGCAGAGTGGACAATTGGTATATACATATTCAGCACACTCTGGACTTCCAGTCTGATTCACATTTGGCTTTCAGTGTATTTCCTAGTCAAAGGATTGGTCCTGTTTATTTCTAATTTATAAAAATATTCTAAATAGACTGAACTCTTGGTTGATAGTTTGAAAATTAAAAGGAAATTTCAGATTTGTCCTAGAATGGAAAAGGGCTTTTGGCATGGACTATTTGGATACTTAGTTTAGAACAGTGGTGACTTTATTACAAATCTGTAACTCCCTGTATATTAATGTGGTGTGGCACAGTGGTTAAGAGCCAGGGCTTTGGGAATATGGCAGCTATTGATTTATATTTTGATGCTTACTGGGGACTAGTTTTGTAACCTTCAGTAAACTGCTTGGTCCCCCCAAAACTTCTTTATCCTATGTACAATGACAAAGTCCTAGGTAGGATATTATATTGACAATTAAGCAGGGTATGATTTAAAAATATTAATGAAATGTTTACTTCACCCACCATTTTTATAATTATTTAAGGCACAAACAGCAACTTACCTTATCTTTAAACAGGATTGGTGTATTTCTGGTTTTCTGGAGTTTTAGATTACAAATGCAACCTGTTTTGAAGATCAAAGGTATTCCACAGAGAAAAAAATATAAAAGATGGCCAAGGATAAATATTCTTGCCCCGGGTAGAGATGGTCTAAGCATTTTTTGAATGCTCATCTCTCTGCTCTGGCAAGAGTTCCTTAGACTTCTTTCTGCTCTCTCCTCTTGTTTACCTCCAGGATTCAAACCCCTGATTTAGTCCCAACCTCAAACTTACTAAAACACTAACTTCAGTCACATGGTCCCATTCCTGGGACCAGCCTAGTAAACTCTGTCCACATGCTGCTTAGGCACGACCCAAATCCTTAGCCTAAATCGAGTTATATGACTTCAGTTTTCACTGTCATCTTATTAGAAGAGCCTTCTTCCCAAGTCTGATGTTAGTGAGAAAATTAGAAGACTTATAGATTACCCCTTTTTTATTTATAAAGCTTAAGACATAATTAATGGATAAGTAGCATTGGAACAACTGATTTTAACAGCGTTTTTAAAGTGAATGCAAAATATTGTGACTAAAGGAACATCAACCTGAGGTAAATGACCCAGGTCTAAACTTATGTTTACTTCAGATTTAGCATAGAGCAGTGAGTTACTGATTCTTTTTATTACTAAGGTCTATCAGTACCAGAAGTTACACTAAGGTGCCTGGCACATAAGAAGTGCATGGTAAATACATGTTGAATGAATGAATAAATGACAGTAAGGGAAAAGAAGGTTATACAAATCAATATTATTACTTTCCAAGTTCTCCAGGTCACCACCGTTCTTCTGCTAGTAAGTGGTTCTTTTGGTTTCTCCTGTTAAACTTCGATGTTATATCTCCCCTTCCCCACAGAAAGCCCCCATCAGAGAAAATATAAAGCTCTGAAAGAAAGGTGTGCAGATTTTGCAGACAGCATGTAAGGTCTTGGAGTTTTTCAGATACTCTCTTTCAACCTCAAAGCTCTTGTGTAAGCCCTTCACCCAGTTGTTAGGTCAGTTCTTACATACCATAGAAGTTGCTCAGCTCACAAAATTGTGTCCTGTAGATTGAAGTCGTGTTCTGTATTAACTTTACTATCTCAATATTGTGATGATAAAGTTAACATCAGAACACGACTTCAATCTGGCATGTAAGTAGCAGTGCAATGGACTGAAATATGAGAGAAGAGTACTTTTCCTTCTTCACTTGTGTCATCCACTTTTATCTAAATATTATTGCATCATTTATCTTTTGCTGTGTAACAAACCTGCCCCAAATACAGTGCATAAGAAATGCCCAATGCTTAAGAAAGCATTTTTCACACAAAGGACCAATGTGAGCAAGACCTGGAACAAGGGATGTAGCTTACTTCTGTTTCTTCAGGTTTTGGTTGGAGTGGCTCATGAGGGCTTGAAGGACCCACTTTCAAAATGGCTTGCTCACAAGACTGAAAAGTTGATGCTTCATGTCATATGAGAGCTCATCTCATGCTGTGGTTCTTCCTCACATGGGTTTCTCCATGGATGATTTGGAATTCCTCACAACATTATGGCTGTATTCCAAGAGTAGATGTCCTAAAGAATCAGGCATTTATGACCCCACCCTCAGCAGTCACAGTGTGTCACTCAATTTTTCAAAGCAGAAATAGATTAAGGGAACAGAGACTGTACTCCTCAATAGTGGAATGATGATCATTTAAGAGTACTTACAAGATAGGGAATATTGCTATGACTATCCTTGGAAAATACTTTGGACCAGAATTATTGTAATTTGTATTTAAATAGCTTATGCCAAAAGTATTCCTTGTTTTTATACTAGTGGAATCAGCAACTGGAGCTAACAATTTCCTGAGACAATATATAGAAGTTGATTCAAATATTCAAAGCCTTTTCTTCTTAGGTACTCCTACCCTTAAAAAGTGATGGGAAGAATGTCTTCTCCAAGCTTTGAAGGTGGTGACATCTACCAAAGGCCGCATGCAAAATTATCTCTAAGTAATTTCTCCAATTGAAAAAAAAATCAGTTTTGAGCTTTTGTGACTTATGGCTGTTCTGTGAGTGACCACTTGGTATGATTTTTAATTTTCTCTTACTGAACAATTATATTTAAACTCAAAATGTGCAACATTCAGAGAAATTTACATCACATTATCTCAATGTCATTAATGTCAAAAAATGAGATCTGTGTTAGTGTTACTAGTCAGAGCTCTCATTTACCAGCAATAGATATCAATGATGGCTGTTCAAACATCACAGGGATCCTTGAAGGATGGCAGGTAACTCACTAAATTTCTGGGAATGTTGTAGAATCAACCTCAAGAAACTTTTGGATAAAAGAGAGACTAAAAACAATGAATAGCATAGCTCATATTGCACCATGAAACCAGGGTGGTAAGGGAGCAGTGGATGTCATTGGCATCAGATATTGAACTTTATTTCTAGCTACATCACAGGTTTTTGTCCCAGAAAAATAGATGCTACTAACACCGTAACAGTAAAGGAGTCCCTGTGTCACTAGCTCTGGAGAAGAGTATTGGGTAGATCCATTTCATTTGTCAAATGAGGCTATAAGAGATATTAGCAAAGCAAATATCAAGCCTGCCTCTTTGTACAGTTTTGCAGAGAGGCAACTTTGAAAAAGTTGCAGTACTCAAGATGAGCTTGGTAATTGCATAGTAACAAACACTCCCAATTCTTATTTTCTTTAACCAAAAATTCTTATTTATTACTCATACATACCCACATAAGACCGATAGGATAAATGTGCCTTATTGTCCTTACTCTGGAGTGGAGGTTGGTGCAACCTGTAACATTTGGAACACTGTGGTTTATATTGGCAAAATAAAAGAAAATTTGTGAATTGGGCACTGGCTTTTAAGAGTTTCCATACATCACTTATCTTCACATTTCCTTAGCTAAAACAAACCAAGTTTCTGTGCCCAATTTCAAGAAGTCACACGAATGCACCCTTATCCTAAGTTAGCTGAATGTATAAAAACTGGGATAACAGAAAATAGCCCTAATTTCTATATATTTGCCCTCTCATTGCCAAAATCAGGCTAAATATCCTTCCAGTTGGGAATCTACTCCATCCATCTTCTACAGAGACAACACAGAGGACCTATTTAGGGTCCCAAGATCTGTTACTGGCTTATAATATTCTCTTTTGGTGGGAAGGAGTTAGATGGTTTCATTAGGTAAAATGTGACTCCTCTAGATCCAGACATGAACTAGAAAGATCACATGCTTTCCCCAAACACCAGTATCCAACAGTATAAAAGAACAGTATGACCATAATAAGTCTCCCACAGGGAAAGGGGAAAGGATGGAGACAATGCAAGCATTGAAATTCTGCTGGGAAGATGTCTTTCAGTGCCTGTATTGGGTAGAGATATCATTCATGAACCTGCATCTATTTTTCATGGTATTGTGTGGACTTTGTTTACTCATTCTGGTTTTTCTCTTCTTTGACTTTATTCTCTTTGAAGATGTCGGAGTGTATGTACTCTTTGGAGGCTTCAGTCTTCTTAGCTTACTTCTAACTCATGAATAATTGAAGTACAAGCATCTTTTTGGTTTCAAATATTTAGTCTCTTCACTTTTGTTTAGCTGAACATTTTTGTTTGAAACATTAGCGGAGTTCCTTGCTAAATGAAGAAAAAGATCCAGTGTATGTTTCACCCACTTTTCCTGTATGGTAACATATTGCCACTATAATACACCAGAGCGAAAATACCAAGAAAACTGACATTGATAGAATTCATGGATCTTATTCAGATTTATCAGTTTTACAGGTACTTGTGCAGGAGTTTGTGTGTGTGTATATTTTGTGCTTATTTTTATATGATTTTATCATGTGAATATTATGGCATATTACTATGACAGTCAAGATTAAAACAGGTGCCATCAATACCAGAACCACTCATGCTTCCCTTTTGCAACTACAACCCCAGTCCTGGACCTCTGAGAACCTCTATAATTATATTTCTATAATTTTGTCATTTTGAGAAGGTTATCCAAAATAAACTAAATAATATGGGACATTTTGGGGTTGGCTTTTTTTTTACTTACCATAATTTTCCTTGGGATTTATCTAAATTGCTGTATGGATTGATTATTGTATTTGTTCTTTTTTATTGCAAAATGGTATTCCCACAGTACATATGAAGTACAGTATTTTGACAATTGACCTATTGAGTGATACATAGGATTATTCCAGTATGGCACTTTTACTAATACAGAATTTACAAATGTTCATGTTTTTTTGTATGAGCGTATTTCATTTCTCCAAGCTGAAAGCCATATGCTAATTATATGTTTAGTTTTATAGTAAACTGCCAAAACTGTGTGTAAGGCCCCAACTCAAATTATTCTAACCTCCTCCATTTTGTAAAGGACTCTGTTTCATCTGTTGGGAATGCTATTTTCCTTTTTTTTTTTGCAGAAACTGCTTTACTGAACTGAAGTGAAACCCCACTTGCATCTTGTTGATAGCATATTCTGACCATGTGATGTCATAGAAAATATTGTACAAGTTAACAACCAACTACCTTGAAAAAATATTGAGAAACTGACCTCCTGGCCACTTCCTGGAACAGTAAACTGAACAAAAAAAGAGAAATGTCAACAATACATTATTTCTGCATGTTAAATGCTCACAGTCTCCAGCCCTAATCCTTCTTATCTGGCCCCTTCCTTACCTGGAAAACAAATAAAACTTTTCTTCTGCCTCGATTCCTGCTTTTCTGTGAAATCTTTCACACTCCACACACCCATCTCATAGACTGGGACCTAACACTGTGGTTATTGCATTTTGCTTTCCTACCAGCTATGGATGGATGAACTAGCTTCTCACGTTCACACCAGCATTTGATCTTTCACAGTTTTTTTAAAATCTTAGTTAGCCTGTAAGGTATGTAGTGAAATCTCCTTATGGTTTTAATTTACATTTTCCTAAAGGATAATTTTATTGAATGTCTTTTCATATATGTCTTTGCCATCTGCATGTCTCTTCACAAATATTTATTTGTATCTTGGTGATTTTCTAATTTTATTGTTCACTCATTTATTTATATATTGTACATGCGACATATATATGCATATGTATATACATTTTGGTTTTTGGCAGTACTGGGGTTTGAACTCAGGACCTCAAGCTTGCCTACACTCTACTATTTGAGTCACCTCCGCAAGCACTTTTTGCTTTTAGTTTATTTTTCATTTAGGACTTCTCACATTTTCTCTCTAGGGTCAGCCTCCTACCTATACCTTCCATGTAGCTGGGATTATATATGTCACCATGCTGGACTAAATGTTAATTTTTGGTTGAATGTGTGGTTGCACCTACTTTCTTACAGACTGAAACTTGTCATTCTATCCTTTGCTCAGATTTCAGAAAGTGAATTTTTTAATTTTGATGAGGTTCTATCTTTCAATTATTCTTGCTACATAAAACATAGCTTTTTGGCATCAAATATAAGAATTTATCCTGAAGATTTTCTCCTATGTTTTCCCCCAAAACTATCATTTACCTCTTACTATAGTATCTTCTAATCCAAACTGGAAAGTGTTTTATAATATAACTTACCCAAAACATTAGTATTTGTCTTCATCTGTTTGATTCCATTTAGTACCATGTACCTATATCTATATTAATGTTATTTTGATATATAATTCTCATCTTTGCAGATTTCTTTGAATCTCAGTTCCATTTGTTGGGTCTGGAGACCTAAAGGACAGATGAGTGAGTCAGTATCCCATTCCCCATGGACAGCACTATGAGCCCTGCACCCTGAGAAGGACATACATGGTCTCATAATTCAGCCACAGGGCTGAATGCTCTCAAGATTGTCTCCCCCTATAAGGGGAAAACAGACCAGCTCATGGAAGAGAGTCTGCATGCAAGAATCTATGGCCAATGGAAAGAACCCACCTAACCCTTACCCTAACCCAGAGTTAAAGTGACTACATATGAATAAAAAAAAAAACTGTGCATATTTATAAGGTAAAGTAAAATAAATAAATAAATAAATCACACCTTAGCTTGCAAAAAAAAAAAAAAGTGACCATAAAAAGCCTCAATTTTCACCTGAGCAGGGAGCCCTGGGTTTCCAGGTTCTGCTGCATTGCTCTATCTGCAGCCTGTTATTTCTCTAATGAATCCTACTTTGTGTGCCAATTTTGTTGTCTCACAAGTCAATCCGGAGCTTCATGAGCCAGTTCTTTGGCCTGTGAAGGCAAGAACCCCCAACACCAGCCTGCAACATTTCTGGTGACCACACAAAGGGGACACCTCTCCCAGACAAAGGTTGGTATGACTGAGCAACAAACCAGCAGGAGTTTACCTAAGGTGTGACCATGAGCCTCAGGAGTCCTGCTGGATACTCCTGCTGGGGGAAATCCCCTGCTGAGGACCAGCCAAAAACAGACTTCTCTGTGCTGTTCACCTTGTCTCTCCCTCTATTCTTAACTTCCTGAGGGTATTGGACAAACAGCTCCTAGCCAACTTTGGCCTCATGGCAATTCTGGCTGTGGAGGTGCTCTCTGCTCCCTCCCTGCAAAATCAAGACCAAGCCCAGGTTTGATTCAGGTATGCCTTATGGTACATTGGAGGAGGCCTGTTGGGTTTCAGCACCTGGCGTTCTTCTTCTTCCCCCACCTGTCAGTAACCCCTTCTGCTGAAGGCAGCAACCAGAGGGTAGAGATTTTGTGTGCCTGACAGTGTTCCAGTACCACTTAGTGAGAAAGTCCTGAAAGCACAACTAATCATTCCCCCTCTTGGCTTTGCTCCTCTTTCTTCACCTAGGACGTCAGGTCACTCCTTCTGTCCCCACCAGAAATGGCAGACATACTTTAACACACATGCTCCCTCCGCAGTCCCACCACCTTTTTTGTCTTGGCCCACCTTTCCCTCCCTGTATATACTGGGACCCTGGCCTCATACCAGAAACTTGTACCATAGTTTCTTATAACTTTATTAAACTATTCTCACACCTAGTTTGTCATGCCCTTTGGTCCACACCAGTTCTGAGTTGGCTGCTGGGCACCAGCCTAGGCAAGGCAACCACATGGAACTGTGGCCTGGGGTATGGCTTGGGAATCCATGGGGAGTGAGGACTGACACCACATGCCCCCAGACACAATCCCTGCCACAGCTAAGGCACTCCATGGGAAGATCCTAGCTGACATCAAGCTGCCACCACCAGCTGTGCACCGGTAACCATGACCTGCTGCTACTCCCCTAAAAAGAGATGAGAAGAGAAATGAACGAAGGTGTGTGCAGGAGCAGAAGGAGAGCAACAGGCTACAGGGGTGGACCCAGCATGGGTGAGGACTGACAGGGGCCTCCCGCTGTGCCACACATGCACCCTAACCCCACCCCCCCACAAGGGGAGGAGGGAAAAGCACTGCACAGGAATGCCGGCCCCTCCCACTGGACTCCCTAGGTGCAGCTGTGACACCTGCCACAGCTAAGACAATCCATGAGAAGGGCTTGGCATGTGTCCGAAGCCACCACTGCTGGCCGTGCACTGCAAAGACTGCAACCTGCTGCCACTCCCCCAAAAAGGGATGAGGGGGAAAACAAACAAATGTGTACACATGCATGTGGGAGGAGGAGCTGTGGGCCACAAGGGCGAGCCTGAGTGGAGGGTCATGCAGCCCAGGTATGGGAGATGGTGGTGGCACCTTGCCCAGCCACTGTGCATGCCCGGCCCTGTGCCCAGCCCCAGTTCTCTCCTGAGCCCAACCAACCCAGCCCTTAGAGTCAATTCTTATCCCAAAGTTACGGTCTCTAAGAAGCACTAATGTAACCTTCTGGGAACAGCCAAAAAAATGGGTGTTGCCATGGTCTTTGGACCTCTCATTTAAAACTTTTCACACTTTCGGACTCAACATAAAAAAGTTTCCTCCAAATGTTGACACTAGTTATCCTTTTGTGGCACTATGATTGCCTTGGGACTTCCTCCAAGTACCCTTCTCTAACTCTACAAGCACTTCTTCAGGTGATTCATCCCTTTGTTAAGGGTATAGCCATCCATTGGCTGCCTGCTTTTGGTGATATAAGGCTAAAAGGCAGGATCCTAGAGGTTTTCACTGAGTCAGTAGGGTGGCTGCAGTCCAACCAGTCACTACATTTCCTTTGGTCCTGGCCACAGATGGCAGAAGGAAATCATGAGACAGGATGCCTGCTCTCATCAGGTCAATCCCATCAGGACAATGATGAAAGGGGAGTGTGACAAGTTTTTCTAGATGGTAACTTCCCCCCTCCAGTCTTCTGGCCCCAATACCCAAGTGGTCTCTGCTGGCCTGTCTCAAGAAAAAGAAACCCTCATCTTTCTTTGTACTGAGGCCTGGCCACAATATCCCTTGGGTGACTAAGAGAAGTGGCCTTTAAGTGGCCTTAAATTATAATACCATATTGCAATTATACCTTTTCTGTAAATGGGAGGAAAAGTGAACTGAGGTTCCCTGTACATAGTTTTTCTTTTATCTCTGGTACCACCCAGATAAGCTCCATAATGGCTATTAGATGCTCAAACACTGTCTGTTCTCAGTAAGCCACAGGATAAACATGGGGAAGGAGGACCAAAAAGGGCTCTTACCAATGACAAAGGCCTCATCCCTACTGCTCCACACTCTGCTTCACCCTCTGCCCTGCCTTCTGAGCTACCCTAATATTCGGAACCTCCTAATGGGTGTTTCCCCCTTCAATAGGCAGTGGTAGGAAGAGGGCGATCTATGCCCCCTTCCAGTTATCAGATCTCAGAGTGATTATAAAAGTCTTGGGTAGCTATACTGATGCCCCAGACCAATATATCTAGGCCTTTATTTCTGTGATCCAAACCTTTAATTTGGCATGGAAGAGTGTCGTGCTTCTCCTAGACCAGACTCTTTCCTCATTAAAAAAGCAACGGGTCCTGGCTCAGGCCACTTGGGTTGGAGACAATTTCCATCTACAATGAGCCCCAATACCCATGGCACCTGGAAATGAGGAAATAAATATGCCTATGCCCACATAGGCACAGGCAGTCCCCTTGGCAGATCCACATTGGAATCAAAATGGTGAGGAGGATGAATGGCGTCAATGCCACTTGATCCATCTTATAGTGGAAGGGTTAAAAAGGGCCAAAGTTAGACCTCTAAATTATTCCCAGTGACTGTATTACAAGGTCCTGATGAAAACCTCCTTACCTTTCTACAGTGTCTTAAGGACGCAATCCAAAAGCATACCACAGTGGACCCAGAGTCACAGGTGGGAGAGGTTCTCGTCAAAAATAAATTTCTAACACAATCAGCCCCAGATATTTGTAGAAAACTCCAAAAGTCTGTAGCTGAAGGAGAAAAATCATTGGACCAACTAATGCAACCAGCCATGTCTGTATATTATAACTGGGACCTCATTAAAAAGAGAGAAAAGGATAAAAAACATCATGACCCAATCACAGCTCTCAGGGAGTGCCCCACCTAACAGGGGCCTACATCCTGAACTTGCTACCATTGTGGACAGGAGGAGCACTTCCACAGGAAATGTCCAAAAATGGAAACAGCCCAGGAGACAACCCAGTCCCCCAATGGGACCTTGCCCCATTGTCAACAGGAAGCAATTAGACAAGTCATCACCCTCTCCCCAACAGTAGTTGGGTATTTGTCTCAGAGGGGGGACTTGTTGGGTCTGGGGACCTAAAGGACAGATGAGTGAGTCAGTATCCCATCCCCCATGGAGAGCACTATGAGCCCTGCACCTTGAAGAAGAGATATGGGGCCTCATAAATCTGCCATGGGGCTAAACAGAATGCACTCAAAGTTGTTTCCCCCCATAAGGGGCAAACAGACCAGCTCATCAAAGAGAGCCTGCATGCACAAATCCATGGCCAATGGAAAAAACCCTTACCCTAACCCAGAGTTAAAACATCCATAAAAAGCCCCAGCCTTCACCTGAGTAGGGAGCCACTTTGGTTTCTGGGCTCTGGTACACTGTACTAGCTGTAGCCTTTTCTTTCTCTAATAAATTCTACTTTGTGTGCCAACCTTGTTGTCCCATGAATCAAACCATTGCCTTACAGATTGGCCTGTGAAGGCAAGAATCCTCAACACCGGCCTGCAACACATTTTTCTCCCCCCTTTCCTTCCTTCCTTCCTTCTTTCCTTTCTTCTTCCTTCCTTCCTTCTGTTCTTCCCCATTTCCTCCCCACTCTTCCTCTTCCCCACTCCTTTTCCTATTCTGCTTCTCCTCCCTCTCTTTTTCTGTTTCAAATACTTTTTTTTTTTTTTTGGTGGGACTGGGTTTTGAACTCAGGGCTTAATGCTTACCAAGCAGGTGCTCTACCACTTGAGTCACATCTTCCATTTCCAACACTCTTGAATAAAACCCCCCTGCTCATCACTATACTTAATAAATGCTATGCAGAGCTCTTGTCCTTCATAACCACCCTATGAAGAAGCTACTTTAATTATTTCTAAATTCTACAGAAAACTTTTTTTTTAAGAAATGCAAATGTGAAGAGTTTAAAGAACTTGCTTTTAACATACAGCTAGCAAATGGTGAAGGCAGGATACAAATTCTTATACTCTGACTTCAGAGCCCCCCTGCCCTGTACTGAATTGGGAAGCATGCCTATCTATAGTAAGATAAATTATACACATCAGTAGTACTGGTGTGTACAGCATTACTGAAGTGAATGTGAACAGGAAAGGTGATTATTACACATAATCACCCTAGTAGCTTTTCAGATCACTTTTCCCCTGTTTACTAAGGTTAATTATAGCGCTTCCTCTTGAGGTGCTACTGGAGAGTTCCTGAGGCAAGTGTGTTTATAATACTTTCACCTTTCCTAGATGGGCACAGTGGTAATCCATGAGATTCAAAAAGCCCTAAAACATAAATTGGAACCACTGAAGTGCTGGAACCATGAAAAATAGCACACTGACAAATACCGTGTCAATGATTACAACTATGGGCTTTCAACATCTGGATCACAGATTATATACGGATGATGTCTGCCTGGGAGCCCTGTGGTTCTGCTGACTGGATCTTACTGTTGCCATAGAAGTCTCTGTCCAGGTGACAATGCTGATGAGACCAACCCACGGCCCCAGTGACTGATTCTATAGGACAATGTCCTGAAGACCTACAGGCAGTATTTCTGCCCTGCCTTGTTGTGGTTGCCCAGAGTGTTGTGTTTCAGAAACACTGTAAGTACAATTATTACTTTCTTTGCAGACCTATGTCACATGACTGTTCTTATTTGGAGAGGAATCCACTTGTGTGAACCTACACTCTTTTCATATAATTAATGTTTGTTTTTGAAGTCAAAAGATACCTGAAAGTTTCTCTCCACTCTTCTTATTTTATAATACAACCCGAGTTTTCCCCCAAATTTAATATATAATAATTTATCCAATAGTGATCCTGTCAATGGAAGAGAGAGAGGGAGAGAGAGAGAGAGAGAGAGAGAGAGAGAGAGACAGAGAGAGAGAGAGACGCTAAAAATATTTTAAAGGAAAACTTTACCCAAGTAACCCAAGCCCCAAATTAAAACAAATAAAGTGAATCTGCTGACTATTCTCTGTGTTGCATGGGTACAATACAGGCTTTGAAATATGCTGTATTTCATTTTCCTATCAAATTTGTGTACCTTCGTGGCATGGTTCCTTTTCAGATCCCATTCTGTGTGTTTCTCACCCTTTGACCATTAGTTCTTGGCCATTGATGGGATATTGCATCTTAGATATCGCTACAGACAGTAAGACATAAATAAGAGTTAATAACTATCAAATATGCCTATTTCCCTTTCCCATAAATTAGAGCTTGCTTTCCTCCTGAATTTTGCAAGAAGGAAAACAGATTCCCTTCTGCTGATGTGAGGAAGCCAAGCTAAATCTCTCTCCAGATTCCCTTTGGCTTCTTACAGCTGTATGTTAGTACCTTTTTATATGCAATTTTACTTCATTTAGTCTTTAAGGTTGTGCCTGAGGTTAGTTTAAAAGGTTAGTTAAATGTTAATGGATGTTAATGCTGCAATTAAATTGTTAAATCAATTGAAAACTGTGGCTCCATCTCTATCTGCGTTAGTGCCGGCCTGAGCTGCATTGGCGTATAAATTAAAAGCTGTAAATCTAGTGAAGTCTAATTAGAGACCAAATTTCTCATTTATCTTATTTTCACAGGACTGTAAGCACTGATAGATAATCAACGAAGGGCTAAAACTTTTTAACATTAAAAAACTATTTTATCTATTTCAGGATTCAGGTGACTGATTATAATTCAGATCCAATTACTGTAAAAGGTCATATGTGAAATGAAGTTCTTTCAGACACTCTAAGTTTTATTTTAGAAGTTTGCATACAACCTACTACATATCTGTCCCCAAAAGCAAATATAAATACATTATTCAAGATCCACTTTAATGTCATCTTTGAGTAACCTTGGTGATACACAGTGTGCATTAAACTAAAAGGAATAAAGAAGGATTTGTATGCTTTGTGGGAGATTCTTCAGGGAGCAAAATTAAGCTTTCTTGAGTGTCTAAGGTGGTAATTGCTCATTGTTTTCTCAAATTCACTGTTACCATCTTGCTTTACCAATGTCTGAGAACACATGCATATAAAGTAATCAAAGGAAAGGATTTGTCAAGCTTAATCCTCCCCAGCTCACTGTTGCAGAACTATTCTGTTGAAATTATTTTGTGCAATTCAATCTTGGCTCTGAAATATTTGATCTTACTACTTTTTACACAAGTCTTTTTCTTTATTCTACAAATTTTGACATGCAATTATGTGACCAAATGACAGCATAGCTTTTGATAGACAAATGCTGACAAGAAGACATCTTAATTTGTACCTCAGCAGTAATATCAAGCATTACCTTTCTAGAGAGTAGGAACCCTCACAGATGCTTGCATGCAAGGCTGTTGCTTTGGTGTTACTACTATTATTATTATTTTAAAGATCTTAGGAAAATTATTTCCTTCTGGAATGTTCATTTCTATAGTAAAATCTTCTGTCCAGAAAAATACTGTTACAGAAGAACAAATTACACAAGAAAACTTCCTTCTTCCAATGACAATTCCCAATGTCCTTTCTTGCATTCAGAGTCAGGTTTCAGCACTGGTTAAACCATAGAAGAATATCACACAGTGAATCACCAAGCAAATTGAATGTTTTGAACATTTTGCTTTCTTAATTTTGTCATGAGTTCAAATCTCCTAAAAGCTCTTGATCACAGACTCCGTAGGAACAATAGCAATGTTAGATTGCCTGTCCCTGAAGCAAATGAAAAAGGTATTTTTTCCATAGTTAAAGGAGCACTGATTTCCTGACAGTGAGTGTTTGTTTTTGCAAGCATCCTAAGTTCACCTTCTGACTCACTAAAGACAGAACAATAATCAGTCCGCATTCTTGAACTGCTGTGACTTACAAGAGGAGCAGGCTGAGATCTTAGCCAGGAGCTTTAATTTTTATCAAAGTGGTACAGATAATTTACCACTTAAGCAACTGCCGCAAAAGAAGGGGCCCATCTCCCTACCTCTCCATGTCTTCTCATCTTGTATTCCCTCCTCCTACTCCTCCTTCTTCTTCTCCTCCTCCTTCCTTCTCCTCTCCTCCTTCTTTTTCCTCCTCCTTTCCCTTTCTCCTCCTCTACCTCCTCCTTCTCCTCTACTTCCTTCTCTTCTTCTTCTTCTTCTTCTTCTTCTTCTTCTTCTTCTTCTTCTTCTTCTTCTTCTTATTTCTTCTTCTTCTTTTTCTTCTTCTTCTTCTTCTTCTTCTTCTTCTTCTTCTTCTTCTTCCTCTTCTTCTTCTTCTTCTTCTTCTTTTCTCTACTTCTCCTCCTCCTCCTCCTCCTCCTTTTTCTTTCTCTCTCTCCTCTCCTCTCAACTTGGCAGCAAGAGCAAAATCCAAAGACAGCACTGTGCCACTTTGGCTTTATTTGAAACTATTCTCCTTAGGAGAGATCCTAGGGAATTCTTTTTCTTTTAGTAGGAAAACTAGAGTGGGATCATAGATTTCCTATGTCCCTAACCCTCTGGGAACAAGTCATCATATATTCAAGTGTGGACAGGCAACTATCCACTAAGTCTAGATAGACATCTAAGTCTTCTTGCTTAATAACCACTGAGAGAGCTCTGAGACTGAGCTTATAGTTCTGCTCTGAAAAACAAATTCTTTTGATTTACAGATTTTTTTCCACACACAAATTTAGACATCTTTTAAATTGCTTGAGACATTCTCAGTCACTAATGTGTCAATATGGAATTACTTCAGATCTTGCTCAAGTACTGTTGGAGAGCACAGGTGAGGGTGAATTTTTGGAGGCTGGAGAAGTGGGGCTTAATCAAGGATTCCCCTCTACCTCCCACATTGGAGGGAGGCAGAGCAGAGGAGAACTTCACAACCTTAGCTCTGGGAGAAATAAAAAATGAAATACAAATCCATTTTTCCATGCATATTCCATGGTACCTACTTGTCAAGTCTCTCAACATTTTCTAGCTGGCATCTCTGCACTGTCTGTGGGTTCTTATCCATTCATATTCCCATGGCAAAAGTCTTCTCTGATTACAAAAATCTACTTAATGTTTTTGTATGCTCTAATCTGACCTATGATCCCCAAATTCTTATATTCATAAATTTAATACCAATTTCCACTTACATTGATTAATTCATTGATTTATTGATTCATTCATAAAATTGAGTATCAATGAAATGCCAGCCACTGTATCAGGCATTTTATTTAAAAATAAACAACATAAGGGCCAGATTAGATCAGAGGCACATACCTCTAACCCCAGCTACTCAGGAGGCAGAGATCAGAAGAATCTTGGTTTGAGGTTAGTCCAGGTAAAAAGTCATGGATACCTCATCTGAACAAAACAAGCTGGACATGGTGGAGCATGTTTTGTAATCCAAGGGATAGGTAGGAGGATCTCATTTGAGGCTGACCCCCAAAAGCATGGGATACTACCTAAAAAATAACTAAAGAAAAAAAGGAACATGGCTCAAGTGGTAGAGTACTTGCCTAGTGAGCACAAGGCCTGGAGTTCAAACCCCAGCACTGTTAAAAATAAATAAATAAATAAATAAGGAAGCAACATTAAAATATTTGTCATTTTTGCATTTATAATCTAGTGGGAGAATCTAAACAAGAAATGAACAAACAGAAATCTAAGGTAATTTCAGAAAGAGATCTATAATAAGATTAATTCAAGTGAGACAAGAAACAAAGGGATTGAGCATATTATCTGGGGTTAGTGGATCAGGGAATAGAGATTTGAATGGGGTGTGAGAAGGTTATAAGCTAACATATATCACAATGAAACATGTAGGAAGTAGTATCAGTGAGTCACCAGCTCCCTAACTTTCTCCTCCCCAAATCTTCGCTTTCCTCATTTTCCAATCTCAGTTAATAATACTACTAATTGTGTATTTTTTCAGTCCCAGAAATCTGGGAATCTATTTTGTCTTTTCTTTCACCCACTCCCCTTCTAATTGCATCTATAAGCCACCGTTCTTCATTATGATGTCCAAGCAGCAGACTAATATTAAAATACCATCTTGTAGTAAGAAAGTAGCTAAAAGGCTAGGCCTGTGGTGGCCCAGCCACTCAGGAGTTGGAGATGGGATGATTGTGACTGGAGGAAAACCTGGGCAAAAACATTAGTGCAACCCAATCTCAAAAATTAACTAGGTGTAGTGGTATATCTCTTAAACCCAGTTAGGCAGGGAGTAAGTCCCAGGTAAATATGTGAGGCCTTATCTACAGCAAAAAGGGATGGGGGCATGGCTCAAGCTGTAGAGCATCTGCCTAGCAAGCATGAGCTCTTGAATTCAAACTCTAATACCAAAAAAGAAAAATAAAACAGAAAAGTAACTGATATTTATGATATCCAGTGGCATTATTTATTAAGGATTATACAACCAGTCAGTGGGCTTACTTGAAGTCAAACTTGTCTAACAGCATCTTTGCTCCCCTCTCTGCCTCTAAAGAGGACCTGTGGGCTTCCTTTATTCGTTCCAACACCAAAAGTTCATGATGATGCACCAAGTTCACCATGCCTTTCATTTCTACCCAATGCAGAGTATTATTTATCTTCTTAGTAATTCTATAATTATTCAGTCAATTTTTAATCTGCCACTTATCTTTTTCTATGTAGTTTTGCATGCAGTCCCTCATATTTTCATGTTTGACTTGTCTGTGAAGCTACATAGCACATCCCTAAATGAAAAGAGCCAAGTCATCGTCCTCATGTATACTGTTGGTGTTTGAGAAAAACTTCCTACAGTTAACATAGATTTTATCCTCTGCTAGTGTCATAGAAAAGGATTCATGACAAAATTAAATGATGACAAATCAAAGTAAGCACCTGAATGATGTAGTATTGAATGTTTAAGAAATTGAGAATTAAAAGATATTACTGGGAACATGAATAAGTAGATTTTCATTGATGAGGAGAAGAAAGGAAAAATGAAATAAATAGGTCACAAAGAAGACAATAAATATAACATTTTTATTGTAGTCAGGCTAACATGATGAGCTCTAGTTAAGGATTCTTGTTATGAATGTGTTCATGTACCCAATAGTAAGCACTTACCAGACAGATGTCACAATTCTTATAGAACATACAATGGTGACTGAATTCAATGTGCTCCTCCTTCTCATATAGATGACAGGTAGCAAGAGAAGACATATATGTTAGTAAGAAACAGAGAAACTACAATTTGATGGCATTTCAAAGCAGGAGCACCTAACTTCTTCTGGAAGAGGTGAGATCAGGAGGAGCTATTTGAAGGAAATGCTGTTTGTCACTGGAAATGATTAATGGAAGACCAATTCTAGAAACTCCAGATTAGTCTACACTATGAAGTACTAGCAAAATGTGGTAGCCAGAGGAAGAAGGCAGAGAGAAAAATAGTGGGAGAAGGAGAAGAGGAAGAGGATGGGGAAGAAGTTGATTTGGGGATGAAGGAAGGACATTTTGTTGAGGAAACACAGTAAGAACTCCAAAAAGGGGTGTCTTTGGAAAACACTATAAAAGGGAAATTCTCCTAAGGAGAGAGCCTTCCTCTCACTAATAGACATGAGAGCCTTGTCTCCAAATTTATGATCCTTATGACCCATCTTTTGTGGATTGGATTTGAAGCACTTATTCTTCATTTGCCTCCTAATTTTCTTTACTATTACTACTGCTTGATTTATTTTTCATATGCTTCCAAAAGCCACAGAAATTCCTCCATATATGCCCTTGGCCCTGTCTTCCCTCAGGAAAATCATCTAAGTTCTTGTCATTTGCCATCACCTTAGTGCAAATGATACTACTAAAAATTATATTCCAGTAGGCTGGGAGTAGAAATGATGACCTAAGTAACTTTGGAAATGAGTGACATTTCCAAGACCAAAGTGAAAATGAACTGCACATGAGTACTGTGCCCTAGTTGGTAAGGGTGTTCCACACAGGCTAACAATTCTCATACATGTCTGTTGGAATTGAATAATTGAGTAGATGCAATGATGGGAACCAGATTTCTCACTATTGAGTGGAAATTGACAGATAAGCAGGCAAGGAGTTCAACATGATTCACATGGTAATGAATTAGAGCTTGAGATGTCATTTGAACTTAAGTTTACTTAATTAGAGTCATATGGTTACAATAATACAGCCACACCATTCAGTAGATACATATATATTTACTTGTTCATCATCTAAGAGGGCACAGAAGCCATGGTATTCCAGTAGCAATAACCACACCTGCTATGTTAGCTAGCTTTTCATCACTGTGACAAACACCTGAGAGAAAAGAGGAGGAAACATTTATTTTGACTCATGATTTCAAAGATTTCAGTCCACCGTCAGTTGGCTCCATTGCTTTTAGACCCATGGTGAGGCAGAAACTTCATGGAGAAAGGGCATGGTAGAGGAAAGCTGTTTACCTCATGGCATCCAGGAAGCAGAGAGGAGTAACAGGAAGGGGAAAGAGCCAAGATAAACCCCCAATGATAAGTCTCCAGTAACCCACTTCCTCCAATGAGGCCCTACCTTCCACCGTTCCATTATTTCCCAACAGTCTATTCGAACTGTGAATTCATCAATGGATTAATCCATACATTAGGTCAAACTCCTCATGTTCTAATCATCCTGAAAATTCCCTCATGGACACAGCTGGAGGTATGTTTTATTAATCTCTTGGTGTCTCTCAATCCAATCAAGTTTACAATCAAGATTAGCCATCACATCTAGTGCCCAGAATTAGTTTGTAATACCATTCTCTAAGAAAATGAACCAGGACTCTTTGGAGAAATGTCTATTTTAAGCCCCAGGCAAAAAAAAGCAAAAAAAGAAAAAAGAAAAAAAAAATATATATATATATATGCAAGAAGAACCTGAAGCATCTTACAGTATGAGAAAGTAAGGAAATGCTAAGAAACTAATCAAACCAAACCAACCAACCAACCATCATCCCCATCCCCAGCCCCCATATACAATGATGTCATGAGTCAAACAGATATAAGAAAGCTATAGAGTTTCTAATGGTATAAACTGAAAAATTTGATAAAAATATAAAGTTATATTAGGTTATAATTTAAAGTTTGAAAAACTCCTTAATTTGATGCTAATCTAAATAAATAAGTGAATAAATAAATGACTGGAAAATATACAAATATGTGGTACAGAAGAATTCCAAATAATTTACATAGATTCATCATTCTCAAAGGGAAACATAAGTTTCCACTCCTTAGGTGTGGGCTGCACAAAGTGACTTCCTTCCAAAGAGTACAGTATGGAAGGGGAGTATGGGAGAAAAAATTTTTGTTTTGTTTTGTTTTGGTCAGAAGGCATATTACAAACACTTCCTTAACCCAGTAAGACACCTAAAAATCTAGCTAGCATTTGTTGCCCTTAACACAGAGAAACTAAAGCAGATACCTTAAAAGCAACTGAGGCCAATAGGAAAAGGGGACCAGAAACTAGAGAAAAGGTTAGATCAAAAAGAATTAACCTAGAAGGTAACACATATGTACAG
Source organism: Castor canadensis (assembly GCF_047511655.1). Classification (NCBI taxonomy): domain Eukaryota; kingdom Metazoa; phylum Chordata; class Mammalia; order Rodentia; family Castoridae; genus Castor; species Castor canadensis. Next base: position 32,704,650 of record NC_133404.1, on the reverse strand, counting down.
GAAATCAATGTGAGTCAATGCCCTGTATAGCTATCCTTATCTCAACCAGCAAAACCCTGTTCCTTCCTATTATTGCTTATACTCTCTCTTCAACAAAATTAGAAATAAGGGCAAAATAGTTTCTGCTGGGTATTGAGGGGGTAGGGGGGAGAGGGAGGGGGTGGAGTGGGTGGTAAGGGAGGGGGTGGGGCAGGGGGGAGAAATGACCCAAGCCTTGTATGCACATATGAATAATAAAAGAAAAAAAAATTAACAAGTGCTTTGAAATGAGTAATTTTGATAGGAATTGATGAAAATGGCACTTTATGGCCTTCCTCCCAAAGACACATAATCCCAATGTATTCATGAGAAAGCATCAGATAAAATGCAATATTCTATGATCGTGTCCCCAGATTGTCCAGGCCATTAAAATAAAAAAGAAAGTCTGAGACTCTGTAACAGCCAGGATAGTCCTAAGGAAACCAGAATGGGATCTTAGAGCAGTTAAAAGGCATTAAGTAGAAAGTAAGGGAATCTAAAGAAGTTCTGGACTTTAGTGAATAATAATTTATCAACATTTGCTCAATAATTTCAACAAATGTACCATAGTTATCTGTGTTATCTTCAAAATTTTCTCTAAATCTGAAACAATTTTAAAAGTAAAGTTAATATTTTAAAAATTACATTTTCTTTTATTTTTTTTTTGGCAGTACTGGGGTTCAAATTTAGGGCTTTGTGATTGCTAGACAGGTACTCTTCCACTTGAGCCACACCTCCAACCCTTTTGCTGTGGCCAATGTGGACCATGATCCTCCTATAATACACTACTACCCCCTGACACACACACACATAGCTGGGATGAGAGGTGCATGCCACCACACCCAGCTTTTCCAATTTGAGTTGGAGTCTCACAACGTTTTTCTTTTTTTTTTTCATTCATTTTTCTTTTATTATTCATATATGCATACAAGGCTTGGTTCATTTCTCCCCCCTGCCCCCACCACCTCCCTTACCACCCACTCCACACCCCTCCCTCTCCCCCCCCAATACCCAGCAGAAACTATTTTGCCCTTATCTCTAATTTTGTTGTAGAGAGAGTATAAGCAATAATAGGAAGGAACAAGGGTTTTTGCTGGATGAGATAAGGATAGCTATACAGGGCATTGACTCACATTGATTTCCTGTGTGTGGGTGTTACCTTCTAGGTTAATTCTTTTTGATCTAATCTTTTCTCTAGTACCCGTTCCCCTTCTCCTATTGGCCTCAGTTGCTTTAAGGTATCTGCTTTAGTTTCTCTGCGTTAAGGGCAACAAATGCTAGCTAGTTTTTTAGGTGTCTTACCTATCCTCACCCCTTACTTGTGTGCTCTCGCTTTTATCATGTGCTCATAGTCCAATCCCCTTGTTGTGTTTGCCCTTGATCTAATGTCCACATATGAGCCCACCACTGACGAATGAATTAAGAAAATGTGGTATCTATACACAATGGAATTCTATGCAGCCATGAAGAAGAATGAAATGTTATCATTTGCTGGTAAATGGATGGAATTGGAGAACATCATTCTGAGTGAGGTTAGCCTGGCCCAAAAGACCAAAAATCGTATGTTCTCCCTCACAACGTTTTTTGAGCAGGGTTTGCCTCAAACCATGATCTTCTCAATCTTAGACTCCCAAGTAGCTAGGATTATCAGCATGAGCCACAAGAACCTGGCTAAAAATTTTATTTTCAATCCCAATTTTTTGGGTGCTGGCTGTAATGGCTCAATAGGGTGTTTTGCAGGCACTATAAATCAAACTGTTCAAACTCAAAAACTCCTTTTTTAAGCATAACATGAATTAGGTGTCAGCATTTCTTTATCTCCATCATAACTACCACACCATTATTTTATATGTCAGTCTGGAATCTTGATGGTCATCATCCATTCTTCTCCTTCTCTAACCCAATTGATATCATTTGCCATGTATGTATTCTATTTATTCAGTGACCCCAGGATTATTTTCTCTTTTTGATTGCCCCTGCCTGTAATACTGATAGAGACACTTACACATTCTTTGAGTGATATTCAAGGAACTCCATAAAAGCTCTTCTGTTTTTCCTCCCATATAGCTCAGTATCTAATTCGTATTATAATGCACAATTCCACCATGTGTTCTTCTAAAAATATAGAAGAAGCTACCCACTTCATGACATAATCAGGTAAAATTTAGCTTGACATTTCAGGTCTTTTATCTTTTATTATCCTGACCTTTCTCCCCCTATTCCTCTACACAAAGCACTCAGCCTCACTCTTGCCACTTCACACAAGGTGCCTTATTCCCTATTTTACCTCCCCGGAGCCCATAAAAGTCTGTGTGTGTATTGACCTTCTGTCATGTATGTATCATACATTTTTGCTGCAGTGATGATAACAGGTAAGATAACCCTTCCTCTACACTCATTCCATATCTGCTTCTCCAATCTTACTTGTCCTACCCTGTCCTCTCCTAATACTTGCTTCCCAAATCAAACTCACCTTGCACCATCATTCAGAGATAGGTAGATGATAGCATGCATGCCAGGTTAAGGCAGATCGAGGTTTAAATTCTGATTTTGCCTTTTAATATTTTATAAAAGTAGACAACCTATTTTCCCCTCTGAGAATATAATTATTTATCTGTGTAAAGGGGATTTGGTGAGAATTACAAAAACCAAGTATTTAGCATAAGTTCCTGAAACACAGCAAGTGTTTACAATTTACTTTAAGATTCCTGTGTCAAAGGTCAGCTTTTTAGGAAATCTGGCTATGAGCCTCCTCCCTCATCTCCACACCATTTGAGATTCCAGGTGTTTTGCTTGTATCTCTTGCTACTACTTTTTGATTTCCCTTTTGCATCATGGGTATTTTGTATTCTTACAGGAGCTAGGACACTAACCCAACCTCTCTGTGTCTTCATTTCCTTTTCTCTATAATGAGGATAAGAATAGTACCTGCTCAAAGGTCTCTTTGATGATTGAGGGAGTTTATGTACACAGAGCACTTAGATTTGTGCCTGGCATGTAATAAGTGCTACCTAAGTATTTTTATTCATTGTGACTATTTTTATCTCATCTGCCAGGGGAGTAGACATTGAGACTGTATATTTCCTACAATAACCAGAAAATAATGCCCTGTAAACAGTAGATATTCAATGAAGGCAAACTGAAGTGGAATCTGATGTAGCTTTTGTAAGTGGACAGTTTTCCCTTCTCTCAGGAGAAAAATTTCGATCCATAGAACCAACAGCTAAGGCCATAGGCAATCAAATTTCAAGGCCCATGAGGAGAAGACACACTGGAGAAGGATCGTGCAGAGAAGAGAATCAGAGGGATGAAGTTGTCCAGAGAGAAAGTGCTGAGTATGTATTATGTTGAATAATGGAATCGTTGTTGGTGCCTGATGAATAAATGAAGAACACTGACATAAATTCATGTACACTTGGACACACATCACTACAGAATAACTTGCTAAATAACACCACACACAAAGCCAAAGTCCAATATTAAACATTAGACAAAAAAATCCACAAGTTGTAAGTCTAAATAAAATCTTCACATGATGTACGACTTGATTTTATATAATGATGTAGTCATTTCATTTCCACTTAACTTGACTAAATGAATAACTTATATTTGAAGTATTCATTTTGGAGATACTGGAACATTTCAGAAACACTTCACAGTATCCACATACATCCAGTAGCAAATGTGAAATAAAATATCTGGTCATATATTAGTGACCATTTTTCTCTTGTTTAATATGAGTTCTAACGGACAAGCCAGTAATGTTGCAGCATCTCAAATTTTCTGTCCGCCTACTTGATCTTTAATATCTTCTATCTGTGACCTTTGAACAGGAATAAAAGACTAAAAAATAATTGCAATAGATTTTTCTACTTAGAAATATTACACATATGTTTTCTTTTTTGGAAAAAAATAAGAAAGTGTCTTCGGGTGTTTCTGATTTTTAATAAAGCTGGAGTCTAAAATTCTGCAAAGATTCTTGTGTTTGTTATAGCTAATGAGTTATTAGCATGCTCTAAATCAAGATGAAGAACCTAAATGCCCTCAAACAATTTCAGAAGAGGTAGGGACATCATCTGAAAAACCCAGATATGGAACCACCTTCACACTGCCTTGAAAGAGGTGATGTACAAGACCCCATTACTTTTATGGGCTTGACCTGATCCCTCATAAAACCTTCCTCTGTGATTTCTCAATATAATATTAATGCTGGTGACACCCAGAAGGACAAATGAATCCTTTCCAGCTTGTATTTAAACTTGACCCCAAAGCAATGTGTTTATTGAACTCATAAACCCAATGTAACCATAGCTTCTTTGGTCAGGAATAGGGGCTGTGACAAAGGGTGGTTTTTCATAGGTGATGACATCATTGCTATTACTTATATCATCATAAAATGTGTCTGAGCATCCCTTTTTGTATAACATCACACCAACCATTCCAGGCAAAAGCCAGACACATGGGTCCTGTTAGCAGCTCATGAAGGCCCCATCAGAAGCAAAAGCTAAAATGATTCAGCCTTTCTAGAGATGCTTTTGTGAGAACACATTGAACAACCAAAGAATAGGGCTACTAGAAAACTATTCATTGTATTGAGGAACTGTGACTTAGCAGTTCTACCTTCAGATGCTACACAGATCTATGAGGTAGATTTTGCAATATGAATTTATCTGTAATTCTTAAGTTCTTATTTTTTCTCTTTCCTCCTTCACTGCTTCTACGAAGAATACAGAAAAAGAAGGATGAGAAGATCTTGGAGAATTGCAACAGCCAAACTTGACTCACTGCATCCAGGGTCTCGTCATTTGTCTCCATCCCTCTCCATTACCAGAATGTAGGGTCACAGAGAAGAAGCAGGCAGGACACGTGGCTCCCAGAGGCCTGACTTCATCTTAAAAGTTAATCTACTTGCATTCCCAGCACGGGTGCTCACCACAGCTCCTTCAGAGAAGATTCTGAAGACAGCTGAAGATCAATTTCTTGTCTTCCTTTCCTCGTTCCTTCTCTCCCTTCCTTCCTTCCTTCCTTCCTTCCTTCCTTCCTTCCTTCCTTCCTTCCTGGTGCATACTTTCCCAACCCCCACTCCCACTCCATCTCCTTGTGGCAGCCCTGGCCAAGTTTGTTGCTTTCAGCAGAAAAACTCAAACGTTTTCATGATCCGACTGCTTTCAAACAGGCTTGGCTCCTGTGAGCCTTACCAGCTGTGACTAATAGCAAAGAGAAGGGAGGAAGAAGCTTCTTGGGCCTGCAGGCTTCAGACAGGCAGGCTCTGGGGGAAACAAGAGAAAGCCATTAACTAACCACAGTGTTATCTTGATTCTCTGGGAGAAACGAGCCAGGGACGCCTAATGAACTAGCCTTAACGTTTCAAACTGAATGTGCCTCTGGGAACTCTACTAGAACAAACAGTGTGACAGATCAATGCTTGGTTCCTATATCAAGAGGAAAGGTTATTCGCTCCTCTGAGGAATTCGGGGATTAGTATATCTCTATGATATACTTTCTCTCCTTTTAAAATTTAACTTTTCTTAGTCTGTTGAAGGATAAGTAGTGGAAAGTGAACGAGAAGGTGAAAGTATTATTTACACATACCGATTTTCAGTTTCGTTCGCAATTAAGAGATACTCCTGGAAGATATAATCACATGTCTTTTCACACTTTCAAGATCATAGCTCAAATTTTTTTGTTGTTGCTGATGCTCCAACAGCAACAACAGGTAGGTATTTTGAGTAAAACTATGCAGCCCTCAATTCCTGAGCCTCAGCCTGAGATACAGGTCAAGGTGCCAGCAGACAAAGGTCACCTTTTCAGTTCAAAAATCCCCTTGTGGTCACTATCCAGAGATTTTCAAAAGTACCTATGTTTCTTAGCCAAATCCTCCAAATGATTCATTTTCTAAGAGGTTTAACTATATCAGTTATCATTTTGAAGAACTCCTTGCTATGAAGCAATGCAAATATGAAATTCTTATCTTGCCAGTTGATGACTGAGATTGGTGGGTTTTTTACAACGGTAACTGAGGGAAATACACTTGTATCCTGTGCAAAACTGGTCTTGCGTTCCCAGATTCAAAAAAAAAGAGGTCAAAAAAAGGAAACAGGCAGAAAATGGTTTGAATTCTCCAGTTCAGAAAATCCTTGTCTGGTCAAATTCATATGTGAATTCTGTTTATTTCCATTCATATTTGTTTTTTTTACTTCATTTGAATTACATCATAGGGCTTTTTTGGGGGGGACTGTTCATTTTCAGCTAGCAGGACATGTTCTAATTATGGTAATCTGGCTTTAATAAGCCAATAAACCTCTTGGTACCTACACTCCCTCAGATTCTCAAGTATCTTTTTGGGATCACAGTCTAATCTGAGTTACTGTAAGATGAAAGAGAAATATCAATAAGAAGGAAGTGCACATAACGGACTTTTTTGCCACTTCTTACCTATCAGTGTGCCTACCTATTTGCAAAGGTGATTATTAAGAGTAGAGGAATAGGCACTCAAGGTTTCTGTGAAAACCCACTCCTTCAAAGACTTAAGGAAGTCATAGTTTCACCCAGCAAGTCACATTTCAATAATTTTCCTAAGAAACTAATCAAGGCTATATGCAAATCTTTACCAATATGAACATTTATTGCAACAGTAGTAATGTTAGAATATGCTTTTCCAAACCAGTCACGATGCCCCCATTCATGGTGAAGAATCATTGTGTTACAAAGTTTCTCTTCCCTTTTATTCAATAACAGAACCTCTAGCTAGTTCTTCATGTAATTGTTTTTTATTAACATGGAAAATTTAGGTAAGTATCAGTTGAATTATTACATGGATAGTTGAAAACAAAAATTTATGTCTTAGACTGGAAGATGGGATGACCAAGATTAAAGGGCTGGAAAGGCAGGTTTTATTCTGAGGGATCCTGTTGTGATTTGTAGGTGGCACCATCTTGCTATGTTCTCATATAACCTCTTTTTTTATATGTGTTAGGGTGCTGAGGTTGATTGTGTGTGTGTGTCCGTGTGTGTGTATGTGTTTGTGTGTGTATGTGTTGGAGAGAGAGAGAGAGCAAGAGAGAGACTGGCAACCCTTTTTATAAGGGCACTAATCTTATCAGATCAGGGTCCCTTCTTTATAACCTAACTTAACACTAATTATCTAATTATTGTACTTTGTTAGAAGACATAGCTCCAAATGCAGCCACACTGGGAATGGATGGTGGGATAACACAAACACCCAGTTCATACGTAAGAGTTTCCTAGTTAGTGAAAATTTTTATTAGTAAGATATTCTTCGTATAAGTATTTCAGACATTTCACCCAAGTCTCAAATTAGATTGTATAATTAGACCAAAGAAACTTCACACGAAAAGCCTGATGGAAGTTCTTCTTGTTGCCTTTTACAAATGCATTGAGGAGAACTGGATTCTACCCTTAACTGATGAGATGACCTGAAACAAGGCCCATACCTTTCAATAGCTTGCTTTCCACATCTTTAAAGAAAGAGGATTAAACCAGATGTCTTTCTGAATTTCTTTATGCTCCAAATTTCATGCATCTGTGACTATTTCTTATAGCTCACTCTTCTAACACCTGTGAGGCAGCTGTCAAAAATTATAATGCAGTAAGTATCATATTTTACAAAATTCATAGCTGTAGAAATTATATGTATGAATAATTTATGCATGTGTACTATTGTCTTACCAAGTTCATTTATACAAATCATTCTGGATTATTACTATATTCAATTCAATAAAATATGTAGAATTCACTTTTATTTAGTCTTTGAGGTTGGAAGCCAATGAAATGAAATATAACTCAAATTTAAAGGAGAAATTGAATCCATATTTGGAATTTCAGCAAAAATGGGAACATTCCAAGAATCCAATGTAATTCATTTTTATGGGTGTAATATTAGAAAACATATTTCAATGTCTGGGTCTAATTAATATTCTCTATGTTAATATTTATTGCCAGCAATTTCCTCCATCTATGCTATAAAACAATGCCAGTTTTGTCTGATGAGTTCCAAGCACCAATTATATGAACAAGTAGATAAGGACATAAAAGAAAAACCAAATGAAAAGTATCAACACCAGAATTTACTTCAACAGGTCTTGAAAAATATTAAAAGTTAGAGGTTATCAACTTCAGTTTGACTCTTGGGTTATTCATCAGTCAGGTAGATTTATAAAAGTACAAGCCACTAATGGGTTTTTTTGGAGGAGTTGAAGCAATCAGCCTCAAACAGGGTGCAGTCTAGTAATGAGTGGACTCATCCCTGCAGTGAAGAGTCTAGAAAATATTCCAAGAGTCTTAGAAATCAAAGTCTCCATTCAAATGTTTAGCGTTTTAATTGGAAATTACTTTAAAAGGCATTCATTAACAATTGCTGTTAAACAACTGGGCAGAGGGTGGCTCAACTCCACAATGGCATCATTTGATGAAGTATTTAAAAATGTTTAATAAGTGTCTGTTGAACCCTATTTCTCAGTGCATCCCATTCTTAGCTTGTGTATAATCAAGGACCTGGTCCCAATGTACTCCATGCTAGAGTTTCTGTAATTTTAAACTGGATTTTAAGAGAGTAAGAGTCTAAATCAATCAGGACAAAATATGGCCCTTCTATGATGGAGAAATTAGTTAATTTTAAGCATGAGAAAACATCTAGAAACATGGTCTCAAGATCAAGCTATGTATGAAAGACTTTTTCTGGATAATTATCTAGAGAAATGAGACTATGTAGAAAACTAATTTGGATAGTTCCAAGCAGAGGCAGAATCTATAATTTAATTATGTGATCATGCTACCCACACAAATTCCCATTTTATACATAATTTCCAGCTATCTTCTTGACTTTGGAGTTGACAAAACTGACCTTGTATTTCATAATACAGAGTGGAAATGTGGAGAAAGATTGGGGCTTTGCAGTCACAGAGATGTAGGCTCAAATGCATTTCGTCTTGCACCACATGTCCGGTGTTGGGTCATTATTTCTGCCAGTTCTTCCTACCCTGACACATTTTTATAGTTGTACAATTAAATACCTCTTTCTCAGTGAGACCTCTAATGCCTCCCAACCTTAAATAACTTCTAGTCTTTCTTTGTGATATCACTCTACTTTATTTCTATCCTTGACAGTTATTACTACCTGATATTTTTTTGATTTTTAAAATTTTTATTGGTGTATAATAATGAAAATAATGGGTTTCATTCTGACATTTAATACATGAATAAAGCTATACTTTGTCCCTATTCATATTCCATTACCATTTCTTCTCCCCCCCTTTTACTCTCCTTGGTACTCTTTCTGATCTCTGATAATCCCCCTGATACTTTCATGTCTTTTTTTAAGTCTTATTTTATTTTTGAATTGGCATACATTAATAACATGCAGGGATTTCATTATGATAACACCATACATGCATATAGTACATTTGGAATAAGTTCGTCCACTCCATTGTATTTCCATATCCCCTTTGTCCTAACTCTCCCCCCGCCCCACTCTTTTACAAACATTGTTTGGTGGGTTTCATTATTACTGGCTAATATTTTTTAATTTGCTTATTTCTATTTTTTTCCTGTTTTTGCACGCTGATATGTAAATTTTGCGAAAGACAGGCTCTTTCCTGTCTTGATTACCTCTATTTCCAATGGATAGAATGATAGTTGACAAATAGTAGATTCTCCATATAGGAACGTTAAATGAGTGAATAAATAAATGACTCTCACTTGGGAATGGCATTACCTACCCCAGAACTGTTTCTACTACACAGGAGAAAAGTCTATTTATTTATTTATTATTTACTTATCACAGTACTAGGGATTGACTCTAGGGTTTTGTGCTAGGCAAGAGCTCTACCACATGAGCCATAGCCCCAATGTGGGGGGATTTTTTTTGTACTTCATGTTTTGTACTTTTGTTTCTGAGATAGGGTCTCACTAACTTCGTTTCTGCTTCTGTGGAACTTGCTGTCCATACAATCTTCTTGCCTCTACCTGCCAAATCTGTCAGCAAGCCTGGCTAGAAAGTTCCAAATGTCCAGGAAATACATTCATTCTTTCACTTTCATCTTTCCTGTGTTTATTTCCTGATTGCAGTTAATGAGAGAAATGAAAGTTCTCATGAGTTGAACTTTTGATATTTCCTTCACTTTCCTTTAATGTGAAAAGACTTAACAGAACTCCAAGAAATAGATATGCCTGGCACTCCTTTGACTCCCAACAACCTTCTACCCACCTGCTCCCCACAAAACAATTGCTTGGATTCTGTGACTTTATTTTCTCCAGTGCATGTCTATTTCTTTTGGTGGGTCTGCTTACAAGACAGGGATACCTCTTCAGTTCATGTTTATGTGTGTTGTTTTTCTTCGTCTTTCCTCCTTCTTTTTTTCCCCTAAGAGAATATAATCAGGTTCTCATGTTACTAGTAAGTGTTCTAGTGGATGGAAAAAGGTTGACATATGAGGTCATTGCTATGTGGATGAACTTGTAGCCACTGACGTATCAGAGAGAATCTAAAGGAAATATTATAGGGGCCATCAAGGCCGTTTCCAATTTCCTGATTGCATATATTAGGACAGGATAAGCTCCAATTACTGGAGTACTCGTTTCAAAATAATGGAGAATTGAAGATGCATGTGGATCCTGATCTCTCTAAGCAGTCAACTGTATCCAAAAAAAAAATATGAAAATAAAGTTAATTGTCTATAGTGGGAAGATCAGGAGAGTTAAGGAGCCAGGTCATATCACTTGGGCCAAGAATAAAGGGTCACAAGAGTTCAAGGTAGGTCTGTAGCTTTTTACCAAATGTAGTGTGGACCTGAAATGCATAGCTTCATATTTCCTTTTTCTGGTGGTAAGTAAGATAAGACATGGTAACTTAGTCTTAATGGTTTTCAAACTTTCTCTCTGTAACCATACAGTGACCATTTCCAAATTGGAATGTGTTACTGACCTGAGATCCAGTTGCTCTGGACCTGTCAATACAAGTAAGACTTCCAGCTAAAACAACAGCTAACTCATGCACAAAGTTTCCCACTCTCTGTATGGAGGAGTTGTACCCGAAGACAGCTGCTTACAACAGCTGTCTATTTCCACAACCATCTTAGGAGAGAATGATTAATGAACTCACTTGGGCAGCGAGGAGCCCAGTTCACTGATCCATAGTAGCAGCACAGGTATTGATGTGAAACTAATGAGAAATTTGATGCTCAAATTTGAATGTTTATTCCAATTACCAACCAACAGATCCATTTTTTTAAGGCTTAAAACATTAACCTTTTGTTAGGAATGGGCAATGTTGAACTGTTCTTTTATGCTGTGTGTTAGAACTTGCAGACCAAAGTGATTGGAGTCTGCTTTGACAAATGGTACTCCTATGCAGACAGCTTTCTTTAACTTTCATGTTAAGTTTTTAGCAAGGAAGAAAGGAAAGAAGAAAGTGCCTGTCATGACCCTGTCACACTGGCAGATACTTAGCACTACACACATGGATGTGATGAGGAGTCCTTCCCAAACCAAATTAGTATGACTCTACACTGAAAATATCTCAGAGTGAGGGGATCCAGAGCAAGGGTACTTGTGATGGTACGTTTTTATGCTCACCAGACAAATCTTAAATTATTAGGCACAACCTTGGACTTTTAAACAGAAATATTTACCAACTCAACTTTACCCCTGAGAAAGAACAAACATGGTACCAAAAAAAGAAAAGATCAGATTCACTTAAGAGATTATAAGAATACAAGCCAGACAAGAGAAGACTGTGGATTTGAATGAGTGCCAGCAAATACATTGCATATCTACAGTCTGCATATACTGCTTGTCCCAGCTTGGCATCAAAGGTAGACACTGCTGAGCTCTTTTTCACCCTAACCAGGACAGGACTTATGTTCTAGCCTTCAGCATGGAGATCTGGATAGAACTTTCAACAAAACAGAATCAGTGGCAGAGGTAAATCTATTTACCTCTCTCTACCTGGCTCACTCCTTCAAGTTTCTGCTCACCTGTATCTTAGAGGTGAGGCCTCCCCAGATCACTTGAGATAAACAAACAGCTCCCCTCCTCCACTGTGCACACCTAAACATTCTTTTGTCTCCACTGAACCGCTTATATTTTCACTCATTTTCTTTTCTTATTTTCTACCTCTATCCTTAATCCATAGTGTGAGTTCCACAAGAAAAATTATTTCAAAGCAAGTGTGATGGTGCCCATGCTACTTTGGAGACTGAGACGGGAGGATTACTTGAACTCAGGAGTTTAAGACAAACTCAGGCAATATAGTGAGACCCCCATCTCCAATACAGTGACTTTTGTCATTGATCCCCAGCAACTACATGGATGCTTAACTCATAGTAAAGGTGCTAAGGGCTGAATAAACAAAGGAATGATTTCAATATAATGGTATTAGGAATGTCCTGTGGAGAAATAATTGAATCAATTCTATACATCCTCTTAATAAAGAAACAACTCAATTGGATGAAGCTTTGGAGGGCTGATTGTAGAAAAGTGGAAGGAAGAAGTTCAAGCAAACTTGTGGGCTGCTTCTTGAGATGGGGAATTCTTTGGCAAAAAAAGCTTCGGGGTCCTTGAGTCCATCTATCAGGACAAAAGTACAGGCTTCATGAGTCGGGTAGAAGGTAGACTAAACCATTTCTGAGGTCCCTTCCAGATATCATGTAATGTGCCTATTCCTACAGAAATTGAATATCATGGTTAAAGATTTATGTTGTTTTATTAAAGCCACCAAGCACTGCCCCTGGGCTTAAAGGAGGTTGTGGTATGATTCAAGCCAGTGTCTCTTCTGGGGATAATGCTAAGACTACTTCTATGACCACTTGGGTCAGACCCTACTGATGGAAATGTAAGTGTGATTTTTGGCATATTCCTGTGGTGGAATTATTGAGGTTAGCTCAGTATGTAAGCTATGTTCTCAAAGCAAGGATTCTTTCAAAGCTAAGGGAAATATTTCAGACTATTAGAATGTCATTTGAGAAATGGCAACTTTATTGCTTGAAATAGGGCATGATGTGAAGAAAGAGTTAAATATTCTTCTAGAGGAGCCTGACTCTAAGCCAGATATGGCATTAAGCTCAGAGAAAATTGGGCTGAATAATCCCTTTAGACTCTTTAAGGTGCTGAGCTGACATTTTGATATGCTGCAAGTTGGCAAGTCAACATTTCATACTTTATCTTCAAATTCCACATTTTAAAAGTCTTATTTTCCTGTTCCAAAAAACACTATACCTGTGACTACCTTAAGCCATAGCTATACAAAATTCGATATCTTTTCTGTTATTTCAATAAAGGGAAAAGTTAATATCCCCAAATTTGTGGGAAAAGGAACCTCATTTCTACTTTAAGATCCAACCCTCAAATTTTGTAATAGTTATAGAATTTTGTAAGTGTAATAAATTAGGAAATAATACCAAGATGTAAAGTGTTACAGAGTTAGTGCTATGGAAAATTTAATATATGGTTGAAGTATGAGTTTTAAAATCAGTAGGGGCTATTTTATGAGGTTTGATTATAGATGTCAAAATACAATTCTTTTTTCTATTCTTAATCAGGCAAGCTACTGAGAGTGTTTCCCTGCTGGGATTTCCAAATTTAATTGAAAGACAGTTTTCAAATCTAACTAGTGTGTTATGATAGCTAAAGGAAGATAAGTCACCATAAGGTTAGAACTGAGAGAATGAGTTTGAAATTATTATGTATGTGATAGTCATAATAAAGAATCAGTAAAATTGGGCTTACAAATCTACTGTACATTAATTTTCTGTCCTTATCAGGTAAATATCTAGTTCTCCAGAAAGGTTTCCACATTCCTCAGCCTAAGATTCTTTTCTTCTGTACCTCACCAGTATCCATTGCTTCTCCCTTACATGCCCAAACACAGGTAGAATTACCTGTCTCACATCTCCTGTCTCTTTCATTCCTAGCATGTGAGCTCCATGAAGATTGGGCTATGTCTCTCTTGTTTAAGTATTTTTAGGGCTTGAAATTAACCAGGAGCTCCGAAAATATTTTCTGAATGTAAATATGAGTCTGTGCCTGCTCTGCAATGTCCCTACTGTGATAATTCTTCAACCCAAACTCTAGCACCTCAATTGTTGAACATGACTTGATAGCATGCAAGGCTCTAAATTGTTCCCACCTGTAAACTTTCCTGCAGAAATGGAATGTAACAAAAATTCTCAGTACCATACTTAGCATCTAAGATATCGTCTATCATTTTCCAAGACCTGATGGATAGAATAATGTGTTCCACAAGCGACATTGCAACATTACTGGTGAGGAAAGACAACTGTTGCCATTTTACAAGCAGTAAATGTTTAGGTCTGATGGACCTGACTTCTTCAAGAACTTGCTAGTGACACCTACTTAGCCTGGTACTTTTGCTAACTCAGCTCATCAGTAGATGCAAACAGCCCAGGATGTACAGTGTAGCAAAAGACCACAGCTCTGTATATTTATAACATAGGGAATCTTCTACCCATGATAACAACAATAGTATTTGCTAACAATTTTTATGTTCCACTTTTCATGTATCAAATAATGATAGAATGACATTTTCCTGGAGGAAAGATCTTACCTGGAGAACTATTTTCTGCAAAAGTACAAATACTTTTATTCACTCTATTCCTTCTAAACAATGAAATGCAATTAAAATAGAAAATTCTACCTATGCAGTGCCACAAATATTCTTTGTGTCTGAATGTTTACTTCTAAAAGAATGATTTCCTTATTTCTATTTCTTATTTTTCTCCTGCCTATTGTGTGTATATGTGTAGTGTTTCCAGATTTGAAAGGCTTCCTCTGCCTTTGTAGCATACACACGCACACACACACACACACACACACACACACCCTTGAAATAAAGTGCCTGATCCCTGCTTTGGTTTGTGCTCCTCTGGTGGGTCAGGGGTCTTTCTCTAAGGAGTTTCCCTGTGCACCGGCAGTCATGCGGAACCTGTTTGCTGACGTTCAGCCTGCATACTTGAAAGGGAATGCCATAGAGATGGACTGACCTTCCTGGCCTTGCAACCAAAAGGGAACCCTGTAGGGAGTACCTAGAGGGGATGTTTCTCCTGTTGGTGGCATCATGGTTGTTCACTTCAGTGGCTCTGTTCTGTGTCCTTGTATTCTTTACTGTCCATTGGAAAAGATGATTGTTTGCTTGCCCCAGCTTCAGAGGCATGAAGCCCTTCACCTTGACTTCTCTTAGAAAGTAAACCTAGGGAAGACAGCAAAAAGGAGGGCTGAAAGATAGAACAAAGAGCCTTGGTGCTTTTATCACATGGGTAATTATTGTGCTCACAAACGTGGGATGCCCATACACAGCATTCTGGCTGCACAAGATTATTTCTATGTACAAGGCATATGGTTTTCTTTTTACATATAGGGATTTTTTTGAGTTGTATGTTTCTAGCTTTGTAGGTCAGGAATCTTGGTCATAAAACATGTTATTTTTGAAAGTCATGTCCTTCTGAAATGAAGACAACTAATACACTTTTCAATTATGGATAATTTTCAGAAAATCAATGGTCCAACATTGTGCTCTTTGCATGTTGTTATGCAAAAGGTACATTGCTAACTAATGGTGTGTTTACAATAAAAATGAATCCTAATGATTTTTAAATTTTCTTTTTCCTCATGGCAAATATGCATTTGGTATTATTTTCATTTGCCTTTAAAAATGCTATCACTGCTTCAAAGATACCACCTAGAAACTTTAAAAGACTATTAACCTTGGACAAAGAAGCCAATATCTTGCATTTCAGGTTGGATAATTACTGGCCACATTTCCTTTACATATTTCCAAGAGATGAGTTAAATTTTGCAAGGAAAGCTTTCTATTTGTGCTTGTGAACAAAGGCAAGGTTGTGTACTTCAAGTCAGGCCCAGGGGATTTCTGCTAAGAGAGATGAAATGATTGTGGTGAAATCAAACTACTTCTGCAGCCCCTTTGTCCAGTATGCATTCTCCAGGGGGTTCTCCTTTTGCTTGGGAAAAGTCGGGCAGTGGTCAAGCAGAGGTGGATCAAATGAAGCAGGAATGACATGCACACCTACCTCCAGGGGCCTGGAGTGTGATAAAAATAGACAATGTACAAAGCTAGACAATGCATGCACAGGAGAAAAGCACTTTGAAATTTGTGAGATTTTATTGTTATTATAATCTATAGTCCTCAAGACATGTTCATGGTGACTTTGCCCGAGCTCCCCTCACCACTGGAGAAAGTTATCTGAGAGGTGGGGCTCTCATCTACCTGTATCTTTCCAACTAATGTGAACATGACAAAAATTACAGGTTCCTGTTGTGTTCAAATATTCTGATGGAAGTTGCTGTGTACCTGACACACGCAATGCAGAAACTGATGAAACTACTATAACACAATTGTGATGAACTAATGATTTAAAGAGAAAAACAACCACACAGGACAAGAAGAGTCTATTTTATATGTGATTCATAAAATCTCTGCTAACTGGGAACAGAGAATGTATGGCATTTTATACACAAGTTAGTTGCAGTGGTGGTGGGGGGGGGGTTCATACTCCCCTTCATAGCCAGAGGAAGTGGCCTAAGATTTATAGTCCATGGCAAAATGATTGGGCTCTTTTGTCCAAAGGAGTTATAAACTTGAAGCTATCTTCATTGGCCAATGGAATACTTTCAACATGGTGAAAATAAAGTTATTGCATTCCAAAATCCCAGACCAGTAGACTTTGTCTTTGTATCTGTTTATTACATCTCCAACAACAGCATAATTCCCAACTCCTGTATTATACCTGGCCAATTTTAACTTGTGGCTGGAGGTTGAAGCCACGAGAAATCCTGTGGTCACTGTAATTTCCACTATGAGAAAACCATGAGCCTCAGAGTGACATTTAAATAAAAAAATTTGAGAAGAGTTTATTTCTATTGAACTTAAGGTTGGGAGTATACATGAGCTAACGTGGCAAACTCATTTGCACCAAGAGCTGTGGGAGAGGAAACGCTGGAGGTTTCTCTTTCTCTGAAATATGTTCTTTTTAATTAATGGAATTTTAGTAGCTGGGAGAAAGTTTCCCTGACAGGAAGCAGATAGTACAAGGTACAGGATTTCTCACTTCCTGCTAGTATCACATTCACAGTTAAGAGATAATATTATCTGAATTCACTCATGTTGAATTCAGACCATATCCTATAAACCTGGCATCGTTTCCATTTGAAAGAGGAAGTAGGACCAGGCAGGGTGGTGCATGCCTGTAATCCCAATTACTCCAGAGGCAGAGATTGAAAGAATCATGGTTCGAGGCCAGCCCTGGCAAAAAGTTTGTAAGAATTCATTTCAGCAAAAAAAAAAACCTGGGTATAGTTGTGTGTGCCTGTCATCTCAGTTATATAGGAGATGCAAATTGGAAGATCACAGTCCAGGCTGGCCCAGTGCAAAGATGCTAGACTCTATCTGAAAAATAACTAAAGCCCAAAAAGAACAGATATTGCTCAAGTTGTAGAACACCTGCCTAGCAAGTGTGAGGGCCTGAGTTCAAACCCCGGTACCGCACACACAAAAAGAGATGAAATAAAGAAAGCTCTGACTGTTTTCAAACAACAAACAAACACAACTTCAGAAGCCCACATCTTTTTTCCTTAGCAAAATACAGCATCACAATTGGGATTTAAAACATGTGCACTCTCCTCTGCACCCCTGCCTTTACCACACCTGTTTCAGAATTTGGAAACCTCCATGATTTATGCAGGAAAGAAAGCGCACAGACTGCTCCTCTTGAGTCTGATGTCTGTACTCATCTTGCCTCAGGGCATTAGGTCTGATGCTGGATGTGTGGCAAACGAGGTGTCTTTGCAACAGTTTGTTCTCAAGGTTGGTGGCCTCCAGTCAGGGCTTATCTGTAAGTTGCTTCTCAGGAACTGGGCCAGATCAATACTGTATTCTTTCAGACCTCTCTAAACCCAGCAGGGAAGGCAATCACCATAGTGCAGCTCCCAGCACCTTCTGGAGCAGATCAATATTCTGACAGCGCAAAGCTTTGTTCCTTCCCAGCTTTAAGACGTTCTGCATGCTCTACAAGATTGCTTAAAGGCTTGCTTTCCTTCCCCCGTATGACAACATCACTCCCGTCCTGATCTCCCTAATACTATTCCTGTAATTGCCTTGACATGAAATAGCAGCATAAACCCAACACTGGGCTTTGAGCTGTTTTATCTTTTTGAACATCTCTATTAGTAAAGTGTGTTGATTTGCCTTTAATATGTAGCCAGAGCTTTAATGTAACGATTGCACTGATTTACACTGGTTTTCAAAACCCACTGAGATGACTTTACCTATGGGAATCATACAACTCTTTCAGGAGAGAGGAACATGTAAACTCCGAAGCTCAGGAATATTAGCTTAAATTTTATGCAGCTTGCAGCCCATTACTCCTACCCCATACTGCCACAGCAATTGTCTTTGAAGGGCTTGCTCTGTGCCTTATTTACTTTTTAAGTAGTTCTGGGTAAAATGAAATATTTGACTGTTTTCAGCCAACATTCCATTAAGTAGGAAATAACACAAAGACTCAGAAAATCCCATTTTTCCAGTTCTTATTTTTGTTGTTGTTATTGTTGCCTGCTAGGCAAAGGGATTGAGAAAGTTTGAATCTTTACCATATCCAGTTTTCCTCTTTTCTTCTCATATTTCTTATTTCCTTCCCCTTCCCCCCAAACAAAAATCCAATTGAAATACATTTTCAAGTAGAGTTGTCCCTAGGTATCCCTGGGGATTGGTACCAAAAGCCAAGGATGCTCAAGGTGTGGTGTTTTCATGTAAATTATGAGCCTTGCCTTACGCTTTAAATCATCCCTAAATCATTTGTGATGCCTCACACAATGTCAATGTTATGTAAATAGATGTGGTGCTGTTTTGTTTAGGTAACAATGATGAGAAACAAAAAGGCTGTGCATAATTAGTACAGACACTTTTTTCTCAAATATCGACTGAAGCAGCAGATGCAGACCCCATGAATATAGAACTCTGATCTCATGCGTTGTGCAATAGCTTAAAAACAGAAAAAGCTGAGTGAATGAAAACCAACTATTTGCCCTAAGGAATAACATACCACACCAAGACTGGGTGTGGTGGTACATGTCTGTAATCCTAGACAGAGGCAAGAGATTCAGGAGTTCATGGCCAGCCTAGGTTACATAATGAGACCCCATTTCAAAAAATAAAAAAAGAAACACATAACAATAAAACAAAAAAGAATAAAAGCCAAGCACTTTAGTCTGCATTCAGTTTCCTTCAAACACATCTCTGTGGCTTTTTCACCTTCCAGCTGTATGCCCCCACACTGTGTCATGAGTACCACTCTGCTCAGTGCTGTGAGTCTTTGCTCATACTGTTCCCTGCCTTTCCCATCAGAACTCTGGTCTTTTTTGTTCCTCTAAATTCTTCCTATCCCCGAAGATGTGGGGTCGATCTCAGCCCCTTGGCAGGTTTTGGAAACTGGGTTAGCCCAATGGGTTACAAGGGAACACTGCAGTAAATTGGTTATGAGTTAGGTTATAGGACATTTGTTGCCCAGTTAATCCAAAATTTGTTAATGATTTGTTTTCCCAAAATGATTGGGGTGGATTCTAGGCTATCCTTAGTGAATTTATTCCTTCACTGGCACATTGATGTATTTCTAAGAATAATAGGGATAGGTAAGTCTGTTCAGTCTAATTGCACCTTTTTTGAAGCCTTTCTTATAGGATTCTGTTGCGTGGTGCACAGTATGGAAGGTATATCAGTGTTCCCAAATAGGTCATTTTGATTACTTTGATCATCTACAGACTCAATACAATACCTCATGCATGTTATTAGCACAGAAAAAATACTTGTGAATGTATTGGCTGGTAGTAGTCATTTTTTAATTGAAACCACTTATATCTGTAGCCTCTCCATGCACTCGAACTATGAAAGAAAATAATTCAGAAAGTCTTCAGAATTGCAAACTAATTAGATAAATTGTCACTTCTCATGGCATATGCACCAGGCAAAGTTGTTTTAGATAGTAGTTTAATTTAATACTCCATCTATTTCAGGTTGAATATTTAAATCCAGCTCCTGAATATGTTGGCCTGCTAAGATATATAATTAAAAAGTCTAGCTGAAGTATTCTGATGATTTAAGCTATGGCATATATGTGGGAAAGGAAACCAGCTTGTCAGAAACTTGTCTGTCATCAGGGGATGGAGGAAAGCATTGGTTTTATGCACTGAAATGACTTGGGACGACTGCCACTCATCAGTGTAATGGTGTGAAATACAAAATATAGCATGTATAACGGGAGAGAGGAACAGCAAATAAGATGGTAAATTCTCTCTTCTGCATTTGTTTAAGTTGATTGCAGAGAAGTTGATATGTATTTTCAAGCACATTGTATTACTGCAATAGAACTTACAAGCAGCATGAACAAGATTTTATGAAATTTACTTAAACACTATTTGTCTATGATGTTGATACAGACAATGAGAACATAAGGGGGAGCAAACTCATTACACTGGACAGGAGAGGGTTTTGGTGGACAGGAAAGAAAGAAATTAAAATTGAACTTTGATTTTAATTGCTAATGTAATACTGTACTTACATTTTGAACAAGAAAATGCTATATATACTTTCTTCCCTCCCACCCTCTCTTCCTACCTTACTTTCTTTCTTACTTCTTCATGACTTTCTCTATTTTGTCTTCATTTCTTTCTCTCCTTTCTTTCCTGTTTCTTCCCTTCCTCCTTCCTGTCTTCCTCTATCCAATCATTTTTCTCTCTTTCTCCTAAATTCTAGCCAACCGAAAGTATTGTAAAACTACTTAGTTGAAGTGCTTAAATGACATGGTAGGAAAAGAAACTGAACTTGCTAATACTTTCCAGGTTTTGGCATACTTTCATGAAAATTTTCTCTTTGGTATCACAATAGTAATTGAAACTGTTTACTCCAAATTCCACTTCAGTTTGGTGAGAATATGCTGCATAAATTTCTTTCAGTTCTAAGAAATAACAAAGAAAGGAATCATGGATATCAACACTCCTTCAAGTTTCTCAGATTTCTTGCCTGTTATTTGCTACTACTAGTATTTAGATGTATTTTTTTAGAGGTACTGAGGTTTTGAACATAAGGCTTCACACTTGCTAGGCAGGTGCTCTACACATTGATGCACACCCTCAGTCTCCCCCTCTATTTTGAGTTAGTTACTTTTCAGGTAAGGTCTTGTGGTTTGTTACCACCAGGGCTGCCTCAGAATGTGATCCTCTTACTTTCAGACACCCACATAGCAATGATCACAGGTGTGTGCAACCACATCCAACTTATTAATTGAGATAGAGTTTCTGTAACTTTTTGCCTGGGTTGAACTCATGATCTTCTGGATCTCTACCACCTGAGTAGCTCAGATCACAGAAGTGATTCAGCACAACAGTCCTTTTGATTGAGATGGGGTCTTTTCACACAGGATGGTCTCCAACTGTGATCCTCCCAATCTGCTACTTAAGTATCTGGTATTATAGATATATGCCACTGTTCCTGGCTACTACTATTTTTTATTGAGTATTCTCTAAGTGTTAGGCAGAAATTTGTACATTGTCTTGGATGCCTATCATTATTGATTAATTGTACTCCAGGATTTCAAAGAATGGTGTTTTCAGGGTGCTATACATTTTTCATTTAAATTTTTTTGCAAGTCTACTAAGTAAAATTTTCTTGTTTTCATGGTAGTGATGGCATATGTTTAGCACATAAGGTTTAGTTTTTGGCATTTTTAAGTCCATAAAATCAAACTGGCTTAAAACAGGCTTTTTCAATCTAAACAAACTTTCAGAGTTTACATCAACAATTGAATAGTTCCCCTAATGACACAAGTCTGTTTGATATGATGTGCCCACAGAGACACACAGTGAGTTTGCTGGATAGGTAGTTTCCTAAAGTTACACAAGAGCTATAAACTTTGTAAAACCCATTTTTAAAAGAATTAAAAGTTTATAATAATAGTACAATGAATTGGCAATGACTACTGAGACCAATTAATTGCAGTTGGGCCAAACTTCAGAAGTTAAGGGCAGAGTCTTTCGTGAGACTTCCCTGACTGCCAGCAGCAGTGACACATTGAGGGGTCCCCAGGCTCTTCATCCTTCTAATCAGCTGGCCTTAAATTTGGGGGCTCCCACTAGCCAGGCTTGATTAACTGTGAGAATGACACAGAATTCAAGCAAGCACTATACTTAGGATTATAGTTGCATTATAGAAAAAAGATATAAATGAGAACCAGTCACAGTGAGACACACATAGAGGAAATGCAATTGTTCCATCATTTCTCAATACATGTCACCCTTCTGGCACCTTGACATGTGACATAGTGTCAACCAAACACCTCTCTTGCCCAAAGTTTAGGCAGAGATTAAGTGGATCAAAACTTCAGCATTCTAGTCACATAGTTGGTCTTTGTTGCAAAACCATCTCCCATTTTAAATAATTTCCTTTTGTATAAACCATTAAATACAGCCCAAGGGACACTTCTATTGCTCAGAAAATTCCAAGTTTAGAGTTTTTCTCTAAACTTGAAGACAAGGACCCAGAGACAAAGGCCAGGCACATCCTTTACTATTATATGGAATCAATTATTATATTGTAGAACTTTATGACATATATCTCTTAGAAGAATAATGATTAAGGGTTGGCTGTGTTTCTCAGTGGCGGATTACATGCTTTAGCTTTTGGTGCATGAAAAGCAACAACAAATGAATTAGGTAGATGTTCTCATAGTAGAATACGACATTCACAATATAATTACTAAACTGAAGAAATTTGATACATATATAACAGGAATATGTAACAGAGTCCAGTTCAATTTTTCTCTAGATGGCTCAAGTTTAAAATTTTTCCCCTTTCAACTCAGCTTCTGTCTAGAATCACCCTTCTGCATTAGTTTTTAATGTCTCAGCGTGCTTTCTTTAAAGAGACTGTACCTTAGTTCTATTTTTTCTCATGACAATGACAATAGGTATGAACCTGTAGTTCAGTGTGTAAAAAACACTTAAGTGTTTTATGAAAATGCTTTCCAATTTGGGGGTTCTTTGACTGAATTCAGGTTATAAGTCTCCTGGTAGGAAACTATATGTTTGTGTATCTTCCTCATGATACCCCATCAAGAGGCACATGACAACTTGATTTAGGTTATTATCATACTACTTTTTTTCTTTTGGAAACATTTCTGCTATCCCTTTGAAATTCATGAAGTCCACATGAATATATCTTAAAACTATGTAAATATACCATTCTTTAACAAATTTTCACACAAGAGTTTTAATATTCATTGAAGATCATGGATACAGGGGCAGGAACATGGTGACTTTCTAATTCTATTACTTCATGTATATTACTTAGAATTCTATTGCAGAAAAGGGATTTTCTTTCAGTCCTTTTTGTTTGTTTGATCAACACTTAGTGTAAAAGACATGTATTCTTTTCTGCCTAATATGTCACTAAAATTCTGCAAAATTTTCACATAAAAATTTATATATTCAATAATAATGACAAGCAGTTGTACAGAGTATGGTCATGTTTTAAAGAATATTATTTTATGTCCCTCACAAGTAAGAATACTATGACCCTGAATCAGCTGAAATAGTAATTCTTCAGGTTTTAACTTTTTAAGCTCAGTCACTGAAACAAGGATGTTGCAATTAACAAGGTTCATTTCATACTGCTTCTCTTTGTGTGGTGTTGGGAATTGAACCCAGGGTCACACATATGTTAAGCATGCACTTGACCAGTGAACTGCATCTCTAGACTACAAGTTCATTTCAAACAAATAAACGGGAGAGCAAAGGCAGACCTCTGTACTTGTGAGTGCAGTCATCCAGAGCATGAGTTTTTTATCTAATCCCAAAGCACTAACTCAATTTGTACCTTGAAACACAAATGGAAGAGGAACTGAACATATACTGCAAGGTCAATTGCTTTGAATTCATACCAATCAGCTTCAGAACTATAGCATCTATTATACAATGGTTTTAGTGGGAGGTATGAACAAGCACAGACATCTTGAAGTCCACTATGTGCAATGAGGTAAACAGTAGAGTATAGGAGCTCTGGACTGGATTTGACATTTGTCACTATCTTCTGACACACCAAGTCCCTTTCACTGCCAGGTGTCTGAATGCCAATGCCCAAAACTCCATCACCTTTTCTGCCCTGACACCTCCCTGAGGCTTCTCTGCCCTGCTTAGTAATGTACTGTACCCATCTGACATTTTCCTCCTCTACAGCCGTGGTAGAACTCCTTCCTCAGGCATACGCCAGTAGGGTCAGGCATATGATAGACCATTAAAAAAGGGACTTCGTCAGACATGTCCAGAAGTTAACCATGTAACTTTTGGAACTTCTCATTTTCATACACTGCTTTAATTTTTTTGTGTACATAACAATCCTCCCCCTTAAACATATCATATGATTTGCTTACTCATAGTGTTTATTTTTCTATCTACCCTCCCACACAATCTTCTCCACCATCTACAATATAAGTTCCAAGAAGCAAGTATTCCTATTATATTCCTGGATTTACATTAAGCAGTTGGAACATAATAGAAGCACAATAATATTTATGGAAATGGATGAATAACTTCATAGTAGGTAGACCATGCTTCCCAAATTCCTGCAAATTCATGCCTATAGATGTAAGTTTAAAATTTATAGATGGTAGGTTTTTTTGTTTCTGTTATTTAGAGAAGGGACAACTGGACAAATCCCGTACTCATGGTGATCAATTTAACTTTCTACCTAGGCATTCTTACTCTTCATGGCTAAATAAAATACAATGTTTACTCCTTATTTATTATTTTTATAAATAAGCTATATATAATTGTGAGATGCATTAATTTTTAATTTTTCTGATCATAAAATAAATGGGAAATATTATTTGTCTTACTTAAATCTGTTTCTGTTCAGAGTTCTATAGTTAGCTCAATCTTTTGTATGCCATATAAATGATCTACCTACTAAGTATTTGAATGCATCTTTGATTTTTAAGTCAGGTGCTTATGGTTAGTTTAACATTTGAGTGAACATATGGATGAATTTTTATAATATAGCTTTTATCTGGAGATGAGTCCATGTGTCATAGGACCTTTAGAAATGAAGCGTGCCTTTCATGGATGACAAACTCACTCACAGGAAGTATGGATATTGACAATTTTTCTTTATAGTCCATAATGCTGTGGCTAGTTAGATAAGATAAAGTGATATGGGGAATCTGGAGGTAGGAAATCATGGTTCTTAAATCACAGCTATCTGCACATACTTCAGAACCCATGCAGACTCCCTGCCCATTGCTGAGCAGCTCTACTCATCCATGTTCAACAAGACTTGCTCCAGAATTGGGTGTGCACTTCCAGTCCAAGGATGTATTATGCAGTGGAAATCCTTGTTTTGGCCCATTGGGACAATATTTTTTCAATCTGGAACAAGTGATTGCCAATAGAATCTCAACAAACAAGTGATAGCTTTTGGTCCTTTTATAACATGATTTAAGACTATCACTGAAATCAAAGTTCAATACAATTAAAAAAGAAAAAAAATGAGCATTTATAAGGACTTTTTTGACTTAAGAAATTTTTAGTTCAAGCTTTGCTAATAATACTAACTTAGAAAATTATAGATTTTATATAAATAATTGAATTATTTTAGAGCAGTTTTACAGGTATTCTTGCTATGGCTTCCATGAGCACCTGGAAGATCTACTTTCATAGGTGTGAGTTAAATTTCTGTGATAGAGTCCTGAGATTTTTATTCAATTCTCAGATAAATGCATTATTTCTACCTAAAAAAAGAAGGACATGGATTAAGAATCACTAGATTTTTTTTGTTTGATGGTTTGATTTATAAATAAGGAAATGGAGATAAATGACCATTTCAAGTCCTCAAAGCAAAGGTACTGAGATAATTCAGGGAAGGGCCAGAATCTGCTGATCCAGACTAGAGTTTTCTGAGAATCATTGTTGTCCTCTTAGCCAACATGGAATATTCTTGAGAGCTCTGTTATCTTTATTATCCATGAAAACTCTTCCTACAAGTTTTCCATAACTGTATTTTAGGTTCTGAATGATTGTTCCTGGAACAGTGAACATGATGGGTTGAAGGAACAGAGTATCAAAGAACCAAGACACTTCTCTAGGTAATATGTCAGAGGCCCATATTGGAGATGATAACGAATGATGAAAATAGAAGGAGGAGGCCAATGAAGGTAGAGGGAGGAGGACTATTCACTATGTGGAAGAGTCACTAAGACAAGAACACTGATCACTGAGAGTGTTGGGCAGAGGGAGTGATCAAGAGTAATTCTTAGACTTCCAAAAATCGTGTCATTATTGGGAATTGGTATCATCAGTGGACTACTGGAAAGGAGATAATGAGCTTGCTTTCAGACATACTGAGAAACGTGTCTGGCTTCTCTAGAGAAGGAGAACCAATAGGAGATATATGCCTACTGAAAACTAGTGTAGTGATGGTAGGAGGGTGGTATAAGTCCCAAAGCCCAAAGAATTATAGGCTTACAATTTTGGCTTACATTGTGGTAAGACTGCATTGAATCTGTTTGTGTATTGACACTTTCATCTGAACATAGTAGGAACTGTAGCTTTATTTCCCTTTTCAGTGGAGTGTGTCAAAAATAAAATATTGAAGCAGAGACCAAAGTCTGGAGACCCCGGAGCTCCAGTATCCAAGGGCAGGAGTATCTTTTCAAGAGAAGAAATTCACTCTTCTGCACCAATTTTTCTACTCAGGACCTCAGCATACTGGATGATTTTTGCTAACTCACATTGGTAAGGGTGGCTCTTCTGTACTCAGTCTCATATCTATACTCAGATTCCAATCTCTTCCACAAACAGACTCGTGGTCATACCCAGAAATGGCATGGAACAATATTTAATCAGCTACCTGATCATCTTGACCTACTCAAGTTGATACATGCACTTAGTGATCACAATAAGTATATTTGACACACCCCTTAGCACTAAAGAGACAAAATTTGTCATGTGTAGGTGGTGCTGAAATTAGATTTCAGGGCACTGTGATTTTTCTGCATTAGAATGCCAATTCCTTGAGAACAGGAATGCTCAAACCTTTTTTCATTGCTGTATCCCAGTTATGCAAACGAATGCCTTGCACATGGTCAGCCCTATGAATCATCCATAGAATGAACCAGGAAGAAAGGTGTTTTTGTGTCAAATTAATTGGCACTCCAACAATTTCAGCCTATGTATTGTTCTCTGGTATTCTGTAGTGGGTTGACTTTTCTTTAGAATTTAAGAATCAACTTTAAATTAAGTTCTATGTAAACATAAAGTCATTACCTTAACAAAATAGGTCTTTCACTCTTCTGTTTTTAGGGTCCTTGAGTATCTTTATGGTATTCCCAGCACATAAATCACTGTATCACTCACCTCTTCACTAAACCAGATCATTTAAACTAAGGGGTGTTTGCTAATCCACTGAGTATGACCATCTCATTTCCACAATGTACAGAAACTTACTAGATGGCACAAACTACTGACAGCAAAGTTTCAGGCATTGAAAACTTGTACAAGGCATGGATGAGAATCAGACTTTTAGATTTGATTCACATTGTTCTGAGACTCCATTGAATCTGTGTCCTGATGCCTTCATCTGAAAATAATAGAAACTATAGCTTTCCTTCCTTTTTCAGTAAAGTGAGGCCAAAATAAAACATTGAAGTAGAAATCATGTCTTCTAGTTCTCATAGAACAGTATAAAATAGCTCTCTCGGCATGGCAGTCCCTTAATTAGTACATTTGTGTCACCTGTTGAAGGACTTCAGGTGAAAGATCAGATAAAGATGGATTTAATTCATCATAAACATCACTGCTTCAAATATATACATTGCTAAATCAGTTCACAGGATTCAGGTTTTGACGAGACATATTTAGAACTAGCTATGCTTGGAGCTTCTCCAAATGATTGCAAAATGTGTATATATGAAGCCATAAGGTCAGTATAAACACAAGGTTTTGCTGGGAAAGTGATTGATTTTTCCCATTTGTATTAGCGTTAGTGGAAAAGATAAACATTTCTAATAAGCACATTATAAAAAATACCCTTCATGCAAGAGGCATGGCTCAGAGTCCATGGGAATTAAATGATAATTCAGGTGTGTGTGTGTGTGTGTGTGTGTGTGTGTGTGTGTGTGTGTTTGGAGGCAAAAAAAAAAGTATCAACATATAATTACAGCATTGTATTAAAGATGCTATTATTGAGGTAGGTTCCAAATCCTGTAAGAATACAAGGAAGTAGTGATCAATTTTCCACATGGATCCAGACTGTAAGGCTAATTCTGCCTCTACCTCCCAGAGCCTTTGTTCTAGAAATCCATGTATCAAGAGGGAACCACAGAAAACTGCCTACTCATGGCAAGATCACCCTTTGCTAACCTGCTGTGCCCATTAACTAATCCAGAAGTAACCTAGAAAATTCATTTATGGCATGAGAAATAGTGCAGTGGTTTGTTTTGTAACTTGGTAATATCTGTAAGAAAGTCCGAAGAAGGCTGGGATGCTTTGATCCTTCATGTGGGTGGTTATTATAGGGGCCTTTCCAGCTTATGAAAATTCAGTATGTTTGGTTCTGTAGATTTGCTGTTTTTCAATTACAATGCACCAAGTATGTTTTCCCCCAAATTCGTATGTTGAAATCCCAAACCCCAGTGAGATGATGGTGTTAAGAGTGAGGTTTTTGGAAGTAATTATGCCGTGAAGGTAAAGCCTCAGAATGGGATTGATTAGCGCCCTTACTATAAAAACAAAACAAAACAAAATACATGGAAGACCTCTCTGTTCTCCCCCATTTGGGAATACGATGAGAAGACAGCTGACAGCCATATGTAAACCAGCAAGTGGAACCCTCACAGAATTGTGATTTTATTCACTTCTCAGACTCCAGAATTATAAAATTTAAATGTTTATTTTTTATGCCACCTGCCCAAGGGTAATTTGCTATTGCAACTTGAGTTGACTAGGACACCTGTCTAGAACTTTGTGTATGGATTAGATTCTCCCTACTCAGCCTCCACAGTGCTGTGGACAGGAGTATATCCAGAAGAAGACACCTCTTCCCCTTTTTGAATCTCCCCCAGATCATCCTACAGCCTCACTCTATGTATCTTTCTTGACTTATAGTTAAGCTTTAAAGCTTTTTTCTTCCCAACACCAGCTTTTACCATTTTTTCCTAAGGGCATGATAGATGTCTTTCTTGCTCTGTATTGCTCTAGTCTTCTCACCCCACTAAACATACCCAGCATGAACCTAATGTCTTCATACTATACCCCTCAGCACACTCCTTTTTGGTAGTTACCGTTAGCCTCCTGGATCTGTGTTTTTTTCCTTTGAGATTTAATTTCTGATCGTGGTTTCTTTCCCCAGTGCTCTTGTCATAATTCTTGATTTCAATATCCATGTAGATGATATTTCTATTATTCTAGCTGATCATTCTTTGACTTTCTCTTCTGCAATAAGTCTTACTCTCCGCTCAACTTTGTTCACCCACTGCATCATGGCCAAGACAGATTTTGCCATTAGTAATACTAATTGGTTACCTGTTGCTTCAGTTTTGATTAGTCTCTTCTCTGGCCAACATTTCTTGTTTTTCAACTTGCTTCTAGACCCCTGACTGTAACTATTCTTCAACCCCACTGGAAACTGTAATCCACTGACCTATTTCTTTATCTCTCTTTTCATACCCTTCATGGCCCCACTTCCCAAATCAAATACCTTGAGTTCTATTGTACATTATTATAAGCACTCCCTTCTATTATTCAACTGTTTTTCTTCTTTCTTAATTCAAAGTTTTAGCTGGCAAAACTTTAAATTAGTTAAGTCCGTCTTCCTTACAATTTGACAAGCATACATGCACACCTTTATTAGCTGCAGAAATATTCAGCCAAGCTGTCTGAGTGTGACATAACTATATGGTGACTAATCTACTATGCTTCCCTAATCTATTCTATCTCTCATTCTGAGATCAGTGCTTCAGAAATGTCATTACACATATGGATCACCTGGGGCTCTTGTTAAATGCTGGCTCTGGTTCAATTTATCTGAGGGAAGGGACTGAATTTCTGTATTATGGGTACACGCAGATCCATGGACCACATATTATACAGCAAGATCTGAAGCTCCTGTTTTGTACTTCTTTTTCCTGGAACCTCTATTTCCTCCCCTATTCATATTTAACTGACGGAGTTCTCCTCCTCATCCTCCTTTTCTTCCTTCTCCTTGTCTTTTTCCTCCTCCTCCTTTTCCTCCTCCTCCTCCTACTCCTTTTCCTCCTTTTCTTCCTCCTCTTTCTTCTGGTGGAACTGGGGTTTGAACTCAGAGCTTCATGCTTGCAAAGCAGGTGCTTTACCATTTGAGCCATACCTCCAGTCTGGATCACTTCTTTTTGAACTGAAGAAATAGAAGCAACGAGAGTGTTCAATTACCATATTTGTTTACTATACTGCACCTGGGTCCCCATAATATGCTTCTTTTTCTGTTACCCAGAGTGGCCTGATTCAGCTGCTACCTGGGCAGCACCTGCACTTGAGCCCTGAGTTCTATCCATTCTGCCAACTGAGCCCAGGTTTCTGGATTTTTCTTCTTTTTCTTGCATGTTCAGTTTTTCATCTCTCCTAATTTATTCCTATTAACATCCAAGAATGCTGTGACGGCTTTCATTTTAAAAACAATAATAGTGATTATTATAATGACTACGTATAATAATCTCTCTAAAAATTAACTTTCCCTGCAGCTACTATCTACTTTTCCACTCCCCTTTACAGAAAAATGTCTTGAAAGAGGTGCCTGCATTCATTGTTTCTACTTTACTTTATATCATCTGCTCCTAAATTCACTCCAGTAGCTTTGCTTCCCCCTCAGCCTGCACCCACCAGAATTGCTTTCTGTGAAGTTACCAATGACCTCAAACTTGCTAGGTCCAATATAAAACTCTCAGTCTTATCCTACTGGATCTAAGGACATCATTCAAAACAGCATATTATTTCTTTTCCTTAAAACAGTTGCCAAGTGAACTTGGCTTCCAAACATCATATTCTCCTGGGTTTTTCTTTTGGGGGGGCGGGGCTAACAATCCTCAGTAGCCAATCCTTTTCAGTCACCTTTGTTGAATCTCTCTCAACCCCTTTATTTAGCAAGAATGAGATTCTTTTCAGGCTAATTATTTGAACTTCCATTTTTTCATTTTATATTCATTCAATATATGTATTTATTTTTAAATTTACTCACTTTAACTTTTAAATTTTAAATTTTTTATTTTCAAGGTTAATATATATTTTGCTTAAATGAAGATATTTTTGAAAGTAAAAATAAGGCATAGAAGTAAAAGTGATTTTTAAAATATTTATAGAATAATACATACAAATTTGTTTTGTTACTGAGATAGGATTATAGAAGAGTTGTACTAAAAAGTACTTTCAAAACTAAAATCATTCCTTTAGAAGTGAAAACAACATAAATTCATGCATATAGACCTATTGACAAACAGAACATTAGCAAAATAATTATTCTTGGTAATTATTAATCATTTTAATTGAGTTCCTTAGTTATGTTTTTGCTTAACACCATGTCCTTGTTAGTATTATGTATTATCTTATTGTTTTTAGGTTTTTTCATAAAATTTCCAGCAAGGATCTTCAAAGTTCAAAATTATGCTCTCTTCAATTGGTCTTAAAATTCACTTTTTGCATTAAAATAAATAAATATAAAGAAAACATAATAGAACACTGTAATGATCATACTCTAACAAAACATGGAAAGAATTTGGATGTCTGAGGTTGTTGTTGAGTCACTGTATTTAAAAATCATGGAAGTGCTCTTCTGCTGACCTTTCTTATTGGTAAGCCAGTCTAGTACAGTTGTTTGTTTTTTGACTTACAAAGAAAGGATTTAATGGGTAAAGTTTATATATTCTTTACCTGTAAAAGTTTTCAAAAACTTTAATTAGAAAATAATTTTCTACCAGATTAAGTCTGAGTCCTTAGCCTTTAGTATCAACTTTTCTATCTTACCTATCTCCCTTCAGTCAGCTTTTTTCAGTTTAGTTAGGTGTTCTTATTCATTCTAAATGAATGTTTTCATTCATTCTACTATAACAAAATACATGATACTGGATAAGGCACAACAATTAGAAATTTATTTCTCATAGTTCTAGAGGCTGGGAAGTGTAAGACCATAGTAACAGCAGATTCTGTGCCTGGTGAAGACCAGTATTATAGAGGGACTTGTCTCTTGACATCTTCACATGAATGGAATGGACAAACACCATGTCCACATTTCATCACAGGAGTAGAAGGTCACAATGGGATGAACACTGTGCTTTCGCAGTGCATAAGAGATGGAAGGACCAGATAGCTCACTGGGGATCGTTAACAATTCCATGTATGAGGTCAGAGTCCTCCCTCCTGACTTAATCATTCCTCAAAAGCACCACAGTTAATCCTATCACCTTGGGTTTAAGTGGCAATCTAAGAATTTTAGAAGGCCACAAATATTAAAATGATAGAAGATGAAATTTTTATATCATCACCTCCAATAAAAGAAGTTATCTTTCTAATTTCCTTGTATTTTATTATAAACAGTGAATACTGACATGTGTGCATACATGCGTCTGTGTGTGTGATCTAATTAGTTCTCTCTCAAGTTAAGCTTTTTCTCCTTAATAGTGACTGTGAATTCTTCCCTTGGTTGTTGCCATTGCTGCCAAATACCTTTGTTACCCACCCCCATGCAATTTGTTCTATTGAACAAGTAGACACCTACCCATACTTGAAATTACCTATGAAAAGACAGATAGCAGTGCCTTCTTAGCTGCTCATTGTCCACCTAAGTCCTTCTGGAATCTTCTTCCTCAGTAAGAGGTTTCAGTGTGACATCTGGGGCTCATCATTTATTTTATGTGAATGCACTGGTCAGTTGAGGAAGCTACTGATTGTCCAGCTCTGAAGGCTGAAATTTATTTCTTGATAAACTAAAGGAACCAACAGTTCTTTGTGGTTTTCTTTGTTGCCAGAGATGGGGAAGTTAGAAGAGGAATTGATAGGCAAAGGATATTTGTATCACCCTACACTTTTAGGACCAGTCTGACTTACCTGGCAATCAATTAGGTGGACTGAGCACATGTCCATGTTGCTTGCTGTAACTGCTTGATGTTTCTGGAGGATGAAGCACAGTGATACTCGGAGTTGAACTCAGGGCTTCACACTTGCTAGACAGGCACTTGACCACTTGAGCCACTTCACCACCCCTTTTTGAACTAGTTTCACTTTATTACCAGGCTGGCCTAGACCACAATCCTTCTCACAGAGCTAGAGATGACAACCAGTCCACAGCTATTGGTTGAGATGGGGTCTTGCAATTTTTTTGCCTTGACTGGCCTCAAACCTCCGGCTTGAGCCGCTGCACCCAGCTCTGATATCCTCTTATTGCCATTTCCCAGCTGCTCCTATGCGGCAGTGTCTTTCCTGTTCCTAGAGTTTCTGCTTTATTTTCTATTGAGTCTTTAGTCTAGTGTTTTGGCCCCTGAAGGTATTTCACAAGTTTGGATTTTAAGCCCTTATATTAAATTTTTTTCTTATTTTCCACTTGTTGATCTACTTTCGCTAAGTTTAGCCTATCACTCCGCCTTGTTTGGCTTATTGCTATGTCTTACTTGGTTAAAATTTATTACTTAATTATCTGGTATAATTAAGATAATGCCTCCTTCTGGTGCAAGGTGTTTGTTTTCTGAGACAGGGTCTCACTGTGTTGCCCAGACTTGCTTCAAACTTGCTATGCAGCACAGACTGGCCTTGAAGTCAAGATCCTCTTACCACATCCTCCCAAATGTGGGCATTACAGCACACATTACTGTGCCTGACCCTTGAAAAGTTTTGACACGGTTTGAGCATGCAACTTATAAACTACACACTCTATATCCATTATTGGAAAAATATATCGCTGGTCAGTACATAAAGTAATCAATATCACCAAATTAAACTGTGTATATCAACATGAGATTTGGAATAAAATGAGCTAACCTGAACATCTGTGGCTATCCTTATCAGTCATAGCAACCTTAATCATGGCTTTTATTACTTTTAGTATAAAATGTATCTTGAAGAAAACCTAAAGAGTCTCATGTCTTGTTTAACACAATTTCATCTTAATGATCAGAGATTTGAACAGTCACAATGCAAAATTTAAAACACATTGGTGCTTTTGCAATGATAACCCTTCAGGAGACTATGGGGTGTACCAGCAAAAACTCCACATACAGAATAGTGAAACTATAATAAATGACTACTAATTTTAGTAAAAATAAATTTTAAAAAATGAGATCACTTAGTTCATAAATAATCAGGTTAGTGAGTTCATTGACAAGAAACTATTAACTCCTCAAATTCATTTTTCTATGTAAAACTTTCAGAAACACAGTTGAATCTAATACTCTGTTGAAGCAAAAGTCATAGTAATTTTATCTTTCACTGTGTTTAATTTCAAGCTTTGACTGTCAGGTGTCAAGAAATGGATCCGAAATACAGAATTATGAAATGAGTAACTTCTAGCAGAGAGTGTTTGTTTAAGAGAATAGGTAGAGATTAGAAAGAAGTAAGCCCAACATTGTCATTTGTTAAAAGTATGAAACATTGAAGTGATTTTGTCATTAAACATCACATCATATACATCAACAACAGGCATGTTTTGTGTTCACAATAATGCTTTATCTTACACATCTCCTTAGTTGCAAGACATTCTGCAAAGTTAGCTCTCAGATGGAGATGAGAGTAAAGTCAGACCACCTTCCTACTCTAGAGATATTAGCCAAGATCATTCTCTTAGAGGGGAAACCTTGAGGTGTTTAAATTACCTTGAAGAAAGGCACATTGAAACTGTGATGCAAATTTCAGACAAAATAAATACTAAGAGTTTACCGAGGCACTTAAAGTTTTGGTTATAACTCTTCTAGAGGTTTGAGTTTGTCTCCCTTTTCACTTTAATAGTCTTTATCTTTGTATTCACTCTTATTTGTTGGTAAGTCCCCTCTGAGTCTATCTATGAGTTGAATCTTCCCAAAGTATCATTTTCTAGTTTTATTGATCCTAGTTTCCATTCCAAAAGCAGAACAAAAAGTAGGAATAAATATTTCATAACTGATCTAATGAAAGGCAGGAAGGGAGAAAAGAAAAGTACAAAGAAGCATGTGGAAGCATAGGAAAAATACTAAAGGGAATAAAAATAAGATACATCAATAAAAATATAAGACAATACTAGAAATGATTGTTAGAATCTGTGATGTTTTCTTCATCTTTTAGTATCTTTCTTTGTAATGTGTCTGAATTTACTGTTAGTTTTTATGCTGTTGTTTGTAACTTTGAGAGTTCAGCTCTTAGCATAAATCACACTTCCTTGTTTTCTAAAATATGCATCTCAGACTATAAATCCTCCTGTAAATAACACTTTTAATAACATGACACAAACTTTAATAAGTGGAATTTTCATTGCACATTTAGTACTACATACTTGAAATGACAATCGTTTCCTCATTGACCCATTATTTTTACCCTGAGAATATCATCTTATAGTACACTTTTTACATACTCAATAAGATTTGCCTCAACTCTACTTTTCCTCATTTTAGTTCTAATTTTTTCTACTTCATTAACATTTTTTTCAACTTGATTTTTCTGAAAAGGTGGTATTAAAAATATTGCAACATGGTTGCTTATTGTCCACTTTTCCTTGAAATTTTGTCAACATTTTTGGTAATTTTTATGCCAATTTTATAAATATACACTGGCTCAAGTTATTTATATCATCCCAAAATATTAGTTCTTATACCTTACTCTTAATGATGCTAAGAACACAGTAATGACTTTTACCTTAAAGTCTATTTAATTTTAATCTATTAGCTTCATTTGGGTTAACACATTACTTGATGTATGCACTTAAAAATAGCATATAGCCAAATTTTTTATTTAAGAAGAATTAAAGGCTACTCAAGAGGCAGAGATCATGAGGACCATGGTTTGAAGCCAGCCTAGGAAAATAGTTTGTGAGACCCTATCTCTTTAAAAAAATAAAGGAAGAGTTAAAGGAAAATTGCCCTTAATAATTTAAAAATGAAAATTTAGTACAATAACAAATTATAAAACAATCACTCAGAAAATAACAAATTATAAAACAATCACTAAGAAAATCTTTATAAATGGTTCTCTCATAAATAGTTTTCAGATTACCAAATCTGAATATATGTCCTGTTTCCTCTGGAGGCCTCATTGATAGAGGCACCCATATGAGTGTCAATTCACCTCATAGTGGTATATGCAATTAAACAGTCATGACAGGTTTCGAGTCCCTGAAAATATTCCTTCAAATGCATGGGATCTTTTAAACACATTGTCCTGCTTCTGAATATCCAACAGATGGAAACAGGCAATGTAGACAGACAAATGTACAACTTTTCCAAATATTTTAATGTATTTTTTTTTCATTTAAGAATCCTGAAGCCCAGGTAATAAAGAGTTTTGAATTCTGAGATACAGGAGGTAGAGAAGACAGAACTCTCTTAGTACTTACAGAAAATGAGAGACAAAATAAATTACTCCAGATTTGGGGAGGTGGAGAGTTAAGATCATGTACACCTCCTCTGTGTGCAACCTTGATGGCATGACTTCTCAACAGACAATGGATTATGAGGTAGGAATGGACAGAAAAGAGCAGTGATGAACAGATCCCAGCTACAGTATACATACCACTGGTGCTCTCTAGGTACATACACAGGGGCACATGTGTATATGCGTAAGACCTGTACCAATGTCAGGAAGACTCTTTGCAAACCAGCCTAGTGTATTTTCTCACTTGAAGCTCAGGCTGTCACACCTCACTATAGAGTCACAAAAGGTGAACAATCTTGCAAACTGCTAATTTGCTTGAAATAACAACAGCAATAATCTGATCAGGCTTGCCAGACTGTCTCCATTTGAAGTGGACAGTGGTTGCTGTTGTTAAGATTGTGACCCATTAGGACAAGTATGTGATTATTGTATCTAGCTATGGCAGTGGTGCAGCCTGAAGCATCTTGCACTGTGTGAGCATAGCACTTTCACCACCTTTTGTGTCCATTTGCTGTGAGTGACATATTGGTATGCTGGAACCTGTCCCCAGGAACCTTCTTCCCTTCTGGGAGTACATCAATCACAAATTCCTTCACTTACACTCAAGTGTATTTATCAATGTGCTAACCCCTTGCCAAAGATATCCCCACAGGAGTCATTCCCAGGCTATGATTGAGAAGTATGTGACCTCCTTAACTATGGAGAGCATAGCAAACATACCAGTGTAGCAGAAGGGCTATCTTCAGACTTTTTTCATATACTAAGAATCAAATCTTGGTTACTCTTAGAACATATGGCAGTTTCCTTTTCAGTTTCTTAGACATGCCATGTCATCCTTCTTTATGCCCAAACTAGAGTCAACTGGTCAATTTGAGAACATTAAGATATTAAAATTAATTTCAGTTAAGTAGATTTATTTTGACATTATTCATATATAATTTACTGAAATCATTATTGAGTCTAATAGACAATTTGAGAAAAAACATTTGAATTCTCCATGAAAACACATGAAGAACAAATAGATCAATAATTCCAAAGAACTTTGGACTCAATAACCCTTCACATCAAATGTGTCTTGCAGCACATTTTCCAAATCTAATTCCATGCCTTGTTATTTTTCAGTGACTCCCATGTACTTTATGAGTCATCCAGACTTCTGTGTGTGGGATGTAAAACCCTCATGAACTGGGCATTGCCATAACTTCATACCTTTCTCAACCCCAACACTGACCTCTGCTACACATTAATTAATGCTAAATTCTCATTGGTCCTTCAATATCTGGGATGAAATCAACCCTTGAAACTTCCTCTCTCTGTCACCACTACAAGGTAGCGTTGGCCATTTGTACTCCTTGTGCCAAAATAAAATGTATACTTACCTCCGTTAATCAACACAGGGAGAGTGACATCACTAAGGTGGCAGGACAGGGCATTTTAACATTCGTGCCCTCATAGAAACATCACTTTGAACAACTATTCATGAAAATATTTCCACAAAAGCTAAGTCATTCAAGTGAGAGCACTTGAGTATAACTCAGAAATAAGAAAAAGATGCTTTGAAGTGGGTAGGAAAAATAGTTTTGCAATTCCAGGATCACCCATCTCCCAAACTGAAGCACCACAGAGGGAAAGCTAAACATTTAAATGCAAGGAAACAAGAGTAAAGTAAGCATCTAATATTACCAGGTCACCCCTCACAGCTCCAGGCTCACCTCAATGCCAGTTCAGACAGAGCAGTCTTCAGGATGGCTTCCTAAGATATAAGATCTAATCTAGGCTATCCTCTCCTGCCACCTTAGTGATGTCACTCTCCCTGTGTTGATTAATGGAGGTAAGTATACATTTTATTTTGACAGAAGGAGTGCAAAGGACAAACACTATCTTGTAGTGGTGATAGAAGTAGACTGGTAACCCATCTGGGTCACTCACTGAACCAGGCATCCATCAGGGCTCCCCTCCAGAGAAGTTTAGCAGCCACCCAGTTCAACCAGAATCTTTCCCAGGTAAACAAAAGCTGTGAGAATTTATCATTACCAGATACGCTGCTGTATAAGAAATGCTATAAGGAATTCTTCAAGTAGAAACAAAGGACAATGACAAAATTAAATTAACTGCAAAGTTAAAATATAGTCAATTTCAAAATACTTTGGTACTGCAATAAACATGGGTGTGCAGGTGCCTCTGGAGTAACCTGTGTCACAGTCTTTTGGGTATATCCCCAAGAGTGGTATTGCTGGATCAAATGGTAGATCAATGTTTAGCTTTTTAAGTAGCCTCCAAATTTGTTTCCAGAGTGGTTGTACTATTTTACATTCCCACCAACAGTGTAAGAGGGTTCCTTTTACCCCGCATCCTCACCAACACCTGTTGTTGGTGGTGTTGCTAATGATGGCTATTCTAACAGGGGTGAAGTGGAATCTTAGTGTGGTTTTAATTTGCATTTCCTTTATTGCTAGAGATGATGAGCATTTTTTCATGTGTTTTTTGGCCATTTGAATTTCTTCTTTGAGAAAGTTCTGTTTAGTTCACTTGCCCATTTCATTATTGGTTCATTAGTTTTGGGAGAATTTAGTTTTTTAAGTTCCCTATATATTCTGGTTATCAGTCCTTTGTCTGATGTGCAGCTGGCAAATATTTTCTCCCACTCTGTGAGTGTTCTCTTCAGTTTAGAGACCATTTCTTTTGATGAACAGAAGCTTTTTAGTTTTTTGAGGTCCCATTTATCTATGCTATCTCTTAGTTGCTGTGCTGCTGGGGTTTCATTGAGAAAGTTCTTACCTGTACCTGCTAACTCACTATTTACAATAGCCAAGTTATGGAAACAGCTAAGATGCCCCACTACTGAGGAATGGATTAAGAAAATGTGGTATCTAAACACAGTGGAATTTTATGCAGCCATGAAGAAGAACGAAATGTTATCATTCGCTGGTAAATGGATGGAATCGGAGAACATCATTCTGAGTGAGGTTAGCCTGCCCAAAAGACCAAAAATCGTATGTTCTTCCTCATCTGTGGACATTAGATCAAGGGCAAACACAACAAGGGGATTGGGCTTTGAGCACATGATAATAGCAAGAGCACACAAGAGAGGGGTGAGGATAGGTAAGACACCTAAAAAATTAGCTAGCATTTGTTGTCCTCAACACAGAGAAACTAAAGCAGACACCTTAAAAGCAACTGAGGCCAACAGGAAAAGGGGACCAGGAACTAGAGAAAAGGTTAGTTCAAAAAGAATTAACCTAGAAGGTAACACACACACACAGGAAATTAATGTGAGTCAACTCCCTGTATGGCTATCCTTATCTCAACCAGCAAAAACCCTTGTTCCTTCCTATTATTGCTTATACTCTCTCTTCAACAAAATTAGAGATAAGGACAAAATAGTTTCTGCCGGGTATTGAGGGGGTGGGGGGAAGAGGGAGGGGGCAGAGTGGGTGGTAAGGGAGGGGGTGGGGGCAGGGGGGAGAAATGACCCAAGCCTTGTATGCAAATATGAATAATAAAAAAATTAAAAAAAGAAAAAAATACTTTGGTACTATTATGGTGGTATATAAATCACACTAAACTGTAGCTGAAAAGTTAAAAGGGAAAGATTTAAAAATTACAGTTTTAAATTTAATTGCTATGTGACAAATAAAAGAATGAAGTTTGTGACATTAATAACCTAACATAGAAGAGAATAATTAAAGTGTAGAGATTTTGAGTGCAGCCAGTGATAAATTTTTATCAACTTAAAATAGAATGTTATAATTCTAAGATATTTTGTTATTGACTAGAGTCAATCCTAGCCAGGGCAATTAGTTAAGAAAAAGAAATAAAAGGAATCCAAATCAGAATGGAAGAAGTTAAATTGACTCTGATTTTGTATATAGAATACTCTGAAGACTTCATAAAAATTGTCAAAGTTCAGTAAATTTGCAGGGTAACTAATTATTATATAAAAAGTAGTTGCATTTTAATACACGAACAAAGTATCTGAAAAAGAAATTAAGAAATCAATCCTGTTTTCACTGTCATATAGAATAAAATGTTTAGGAATAAATGAAATCTGCAAAAATGTCCACCTAGGCACATTTAGAAGTGGTAATTAATTATAGAAAGATTAAGATATAAAAATAGTACACAAAGGTCAAAGGTTTTCCTACATATCAGCAATGAAAAAGTAGAACTTAAAGTCAAATCACAATATGTGGAAATAATTATTTAACAAATGAATTCGACTTGGAATGAAATATAATTCTAACAAAGTATGTGCAAGATCTGTATGAAGAAAACTATAAAACACTCATGAACGAGACCAAAGATCTAAAATTCTGGATAGTATGTTTGTTAATAGATTCAATATTTACAAGCTGTCAGTTTTATTAATCTATAGTTTAAGTATAATTTCAGTAGAAATCTTAGCAAGTTATTTGTGGATATTGACCAACTGGTTCCAATGATGCGGAGAGGCAAAAGATTCAGAGAGCCAACTCTATACTGAAAGAAAAAAACAAAGTTGGGGAACTGTTGCTACCCAAATTTAATGCAAGCTCTATGGCTGAGATGTAAGGCTAGAAAAAATATATTAAACCATTAAGATTTTTAAGCGCTCCATCATAAAATTATACAATTTTATTTTTCACTTAAATTTTTTAAATTAATAAATTATATATTGGCATACTGAAAATGAAAAAGATTTTGGATTTGTTTGTTGCCATAACAAAATGTAGACTTTGTAGAATAATGTTGAAATTGGTACCTAGAGAGAAGGTGTAATCATAACAAAAAAAATCAAATAAGTGGTATTGTACTGGGGACCAGACTTTAAGGAAGACATTTTGAGAGGGTAGGGAAAATGCAAATCATATATATATATATAATGGTAAAACAAATGAAAAAATATTATGTGAGAGAGTTTTGCAGGTCATTAATGCAACTAAAAATTCTAAGCTCTAAAAATACATATGAAGAATTCAAAATTTATATAGTATTTATTGATAACCACTGGCTGCATTTGACAGAGATGAACTCATTAAGAAATAGTTCATAAATTGAAATGGAAGTGAATAGTGACCTCAAAAAACAAGTCATCTCAATGGTTAACTGGAAAAGGAAACACTGAAAAGATTTTGAGAAAAAACCTAAATTATCACAATGTTGAAGCAAAGACTAAAATTACTCAAGTGACTCTCACACTCATCCCTAAAATGACCTAAATGTATAATGTATCTCAGAGTAAAGATCAACATAAGGCTGTGAAGAACAAGTAATACTTTCAATTCGCCAAAATAGTCAAAGAAATAAAAGAATGTTGCTCTACCACCAGAACCTGCTTAGCTCTAGATATCTCCAATTAGAGAGAACTAGAAGGAAGGAAAAGCCAGGGGTGAAAGGAACATGTTTTTCAAAAGTTTGAGGGTTTTATATCATCACAAACAGGCTAGGTGAATTTTTATGATCCCATCATTGCTCAGGTACTAAAACTATCAAAGAATATGCAAAAAAATCCCAAATCTGCAAGTTTATATCCTTCAAATATTTTTTAAAAACAATAAGGCACTCTTAAGAGACTGAACTATATATTTATAGTAGGAACTTTTACAATGTGCTTTACTTTTAAACAAATTCACACAAAGAAAAGAAGTAGAAACAATAGCTGTGAATAGCAATAGAATAATAATTGTATGTGTCTTTCTAAACACCAAACCCATTTACCTTAACACTAAAAAATTCCAAACCTGGCATTTAGAACCTCAAACCTGTCATAATATTGAATGGGCACATGAAAATTCAAGGATTTCTTTCTCCTACCCACCTTTTAGACTATATACATAAAAAATACACAACAGAATGTTTATATATACTTTAGTCTTGGTGGTAAAATGCCTAAAGAGAAAATAAGTTGAAGTCCAAGACAAAGGTGGGATTTTAAAGTAAATAACCTTACAGGATTTTGTATTTAAAATTAATTAAATATGCAAGTATATGCACAATGTATATGAATATATCTGGCAATATTTGAAAAATGACTCATATAATTCAACATATTTACCACCCTAAGGAATCAAACATATAATAATGTCAACTAACGCTAAAAAATCATTTGATGATATCTAATATCTGCTCATACTAACACCTGTCAGCAAACACAAATTAAAGGAAATGGTCTCAACTTAAGGAAGACTATCTACAGAAAATCCTGTAGTGCTTTTCCCCTAACATTGGGACAAACTAGTAATATATACTCTTACCCTTCTGTTCAGCTAGTATTAACTGTTCTATGTACAAAAACAACCAAGAAGATGAAATAAAAGATATATAAATCAAAAAGAAAGAATTAAAATCATTTCTATTTTGAGGTGGCATTATTGTGTACAGAGTTCTTCATAATAAGTTCAAGAACTAATAAGTTAGTTCAATGGTGTTGTAGAATATAAGGTCAACACCCCCAAATCAATAGCATTTCCACACATAACAATGAGTAATCAGAAATCAAAACTTTAAAAAGGGCTTTATGATAGTTCAGAAAATAAAATG
Source organism: Castor canadensis (assembly GCF_047511655.1). Taxonomy (NCBI): domain Eukaryota; kingdom Metazoa; phylum Chordata; class Mammalia; order Rodentia; family Castoridae; genus Castor; species Castor canadensis. Next base: position 32,661,447 of record NC_133404.1, on the reverse strand, counting down.
TTTATATGCATATCTAACAAAATATATACAGGACTTTTATGGTGAAAAATAAAAAGTGCTAAATGAAAGAGATCAGACAAAACTAAATGGAGAGATAGATCTCATTCCTGGATTAGAAATAAAAATGCCAATTATCTCAAATAGATCCACAGATAACAAAATTTCAATAAAAGTTCAGCACAAATATTGTAAAGACAATTTGATTCCATAATTTATATCGAAGACCAGAAGAAATGGAATAGCTGAAACCATTCTAATGAAGTTGGAAGAATTATATCCTACCCAATTTAAGACAACCATAGATATATAACAATAGGCCAGTATGGTATTGGTGATGAAACAGACAAATAGATCAATGGAACACAATAGATTGTCCAAGAATAGATGACACAAGTGACTACTTGATTTTGACAAAAGTGAAAAAGAACTCAACGGTGAAGAGATACCCTTTTAACAAGTGGTTTTAGATCATAGATCAAAAATCACAGTATTTTAAGGAATACATATGAGAGTAAAACTTCATGACCCAAGGGTAAGCAAAGAGTTCTCTAAAATGATACCTCAAACCTGGTGTATGAACAATAAAAATGTTAACTTGCATGTTTTCAAAACCCAAAAAGGTGATCTTCAAAACAGCACTAAGCTAATGAAAGGTATGCTACAGGCTGAGAAAAAAATATTTGCAAGTCGTATGTCCAACATACAAATTGTATCTAGAATATATGCTTTCAAGTCAATAGTGTGAAATACAACAGTGAAATTAAAATACTGACAACAAAACTGAACAGACACTTAGCCAAAGAGAGTATTTTGGAGGCAAGTAACCATATGTAAAAATATTCTACATTGTCATTTGTGAAGAAAATGACAATTAAAATAATAACAAAATTCTACTTCACATACCTACTGGAATGGATGAAAAAAGTACAGGCATACCTTGGGAGTGTTTTGAAATCACCATAATAAAGAAAATTTCACAAAAAAGTGAGTCACACATATTTTTTGTTTTCCCATGTACATGAAATATTTATGTAAGAGACTACTCTAGTGTAGTCTCTTAAGTGTGCAATATTGTGCCTAAAATGTACAAATACTGATGTTAAAGCAACTTTATTATAGAAAATGTTAATTATCATGTGAGTCTTTCAAGTTTAACCTTTTTTTCTAGTGGAGGGCTTTGCCAAGATGGATTACCAAAGTTACCCATGAGTGTTGTAACCCATTTCTTCAAACTTCCATTAAAGTTCATATTTTCACCTCTTTCTTTGAATTATGGAAGCTCTTACTTTCATCTAGAATGATGCATTCCAGAAAATATCCAAGTCATCCATGAGAGTGGGAATCAATTTCTTCCAAACTCCTTTTCTGTTACCCGCAGCCCAAAGCATCCTATAATCCCTAAGAGCCAGAATTAATCAACAACATTTTTGAGCACCTTTTGTAGACCAAGTACTATGACTGGTCAGGGAGGTGATTGCTGAAGGCTCAGCTAACTGTGGCAATTTTGTTAAATAAGGCAACAAGAAAGTTTGCCATACTGATTGATCCTTTCATGAATGAGTTCATCATGTTATGCTGTTGAATCATATTTTATCCACAGAACTTCTTTTAAAATTGATTCAGTTCTCTCAGATCCTCCCATTGCTGCATCAATTTTGCTTATGTGATTTTCTGCATCCTTTGTGTTCATCTCAATAATGTTCATAACATCTTAACCTGGAGTAGATTCTATCAAGAACATACCTTGTTTCCTTATCTATAAAAAGCAACCCCCGATCCATTAGTTTTATCATGACATTGCAGTATAATTTAATTACATCTTTGGGCTCCACTTCTAAGTCCAATTCTCTTATTATTTTCACCCCTTCTACAGGCACTTTCTCTGCTGAAGTCTGCACTCTCAAAAATTATCCTTGAGATTGGAATCAACTTATTCCAACCTTCTGTTCATGTTGGTATTTTAACTTCATCCCATGGATCACGAATGCTTTTATTGGGATATAGAAAGGTGAATTATTTCCAGAAGGTTTTGAATTTATTTTTTCCAGATCCACCAGAGGGATAACTACCTATGCCAATCTTAGCCTTATGAAGTGTAGTTTTTGAATAATAATTCTTTAAAGTAAAACATTATCCCTGGATTCATGGGCTGAAGAACGGATGTTTTGTTAACAGTCATGAGCACATTAATCTTGTTGTACATCTCCACCAGAGCTCTTGAGGGTGACCAGCTTCATCATTAATGGCCAGTAGTATTGTTATAGGAAGATTTCTTTATGAGCAGTAGGTTTCAACAGTGGGCTTAAAATATTCAGCATACCATGTTATGAATAGATATGCTGTCACACAGGTTTTTTTGCACCTTTGTAGAGCACCAGAAGAGTAGATTTTGTATAATTCTTAAGGACTGGGGGATTTTTCACAATGGCAAATGGGTATTGGCTTCAATTTAAAGTCACTAGCTGCATTGATCTCTAATAAGAGAACCAGTCTGACTTTCAAAGAGAAAGTCCTTGAAGCTTTGAAGCCAGGCATTGACTAGCTATGAAAGTCCTAGATTCCAATCTTCTTCCAATATAAGACTGTTTCATCTACCCTGGAAATCTGTGGTTTAATGCAGCCCACTTCATCAAATATTTTAGCTAAGTATTTTGGAAAACTTGCTGCAGTTTCTGCATCAGCACTGACTGCTCCACCTTGCACTTTGGTGTTAAGGAGACTAATTCAACTCCATGAGCCTTTCTTCCATAGCATCCTTGCCTCTTTTGGACTTCATGAAATTGAAGACACTTAAGGCTTTGCACTGGATAAGACTTTGGTTAAAGGTAATGTCGTGGCCTATTTGAACTTCTACAGCAACCAATAAAACATTCTTTATATCACAGTACTTACCACTTGTGCTTTTGCTGGAGTAACACTTTTAATTTTCTTCAAGAATTTCATCTTTGTTGTCATAAATTAGCCCACTGTTTTTCAAGAGACCTAGATTTCAGCCATTCTTAGCTCTCAACTAAGATTAATCATTTTCACACTAAGCTTAATTATTACTAGCTTCTAATTTAAAATGAGATGTTTGATGCTTCCTGTCACTTGAATACTGAGAAGCCATTGTAGGGTCCTTAACCAGCCTATTTTTATTATTGTTGTGTATTTGGAGCAGGGAAACTACAAAAGAGGGAAAGGTGGGGGAACAGCTTGTCAGTGAAGCAGTCAGAACACACACACATTTATTTTGTAAGTATACAATTTTCTGTGGGTCTGGTTTGTGGCATTACAAAAACAATTAAAATAGTAACACCAAAGATCATTGAGTCCACACCATATAAAGATGTAATAATAATGAAAAACTTTGAAGTGTTAGGAGAATTATAAAAATGTGACACCAAGCACCTGCAGTTAGAAAAAGCCATTGGTAATTTTGTTTCATTCAAGGTTGCCATAAATCTTTAGTTAATATTTGCAAAGCATAGTTATATAAAGTGTAATCAAACAACATATTCCTATAATACTGAAAATAGCAAGAAAATACCAAGAAATGTGGAATATTTGCCTCTTATATACACTGCTGATGGAAATGCAAAACAGACACCTAGATAACACAGTTTTGTTTGTGGGAGGTAAATATACTTCTGCCATATGACTAGAAACTCAACTCATGGGTATTAACTCTCAAATATCATTCAATTAGTGCAAAGTTTACCTAAAAAATACTTAGTCTAGCCACATATAATGAAATACTATATTAGGGAAAAGAATAATCCACTGAGTCACACACACACACAAACACGGCTGTATCTCAAAGGGACTCTATCAACTTGATTATATACTGTCAGATTATTTGGTTCCATGTTTATGACACTACCAAAGATAAGTTATAATGATGGCTAATAACTTGATGCTTATCAGGTGTTAGGAATGATGTGACTTTCAAACAATAGCACAAATGAAATGCTAGGACTTATTGGTATCTTTTTATTTGCTAGAGCTTTCCTCTGTAACCTAGGCCAGGCTTGAACTCACTATGTGGCCTATGCTGGCTTCAAACTTGTGACCCCCCCCTTCTTGAGTGCTGGGATTGAATGTGTGTGCCACCATTCCTCAGTCTGTTTGGCATCTTAATTGCAATGATGGTTGCACAAATCTAAAAGTGTTAAAATTCTTAAAACCATATAACAAGGAAAAGTCAATGTTACTATATGACAATTACAATTTATGGCGTTAGGATCAAAATTAAAGAAACTGATTTATTTTAATTCTGTTTAATTAGGAGTTTAGTGAGGATGACAGAGCATAAGGTAAGCAGCTGACTTCATATCAGAAGCAATGTAGGTAAGAAGACAGGGAATAACACCATCCATGTGCTGAAGGAAAAAGAATCACAGTTATCCATCAAGAATTGTCCATCCAGAAAAATTACCCTACAAAAATTAAGATGAAATAAACATATTCCTAGAAAAGCAAACACTGATAATTTTCTATTATGAACTAATTCAGGTTGAAAAGATATGACACCAGACAGAGCAAAACCAGGAGAAATTATGAACACTAGAAAAGGTAAACATTTTGACAATGATAATAAATAAATTTAACAATATCATAGTATATAAGATCAATATTTAAAGTACCAAATAAGTTCAGCAATATCATAGAATACAAGATTATTATAAAAAACCCAACCCTCTTTCTACACTTAAAGATTAATTTGAAGGACTAGTACTTCTTAACTTTACACCTTATTATAAAGCTGCAAAAATAACAGGATATGGTGCTGGGAAAAGTACAATAGTTCTCCCTTATTTCTGGTTTTGCTTCCCAGAGTTGCAGTTCCTCAGCTGTGTTGTGAAAACATTAAATGGAAATTCTAGAAGTAATCAATTCATAAGTTCAATTTAGTCATCCCTTGGTATCTATAGCCTGCTATATCCCCTCATATAGTTAGATAATTTATAATACCTAGGTATTATAAATACCTAGGTAAATGGTTCTCATACTCTACTATTTAGGGAATTGTCGTGAGAAAATATGTCTATATACACTGTAGCCCTAAATTAATTTTCTATCCACAGTTGATTAAACACTCAGAGGCATAGTGCATGGATATAGAGGAACATCTTTGAAGTTATAATTATTTATTTTATTACTATACACAGTTATTAATATCCTACCAAACCTACTTTACATATTAAACTTTGTCACAGTTATGTATGTGTAGGAAAGAGCATAGTTATAGAGAGCTCAGTACTATTCATGGCTGCAGATATTCACTGGGGATATTGGAACATATGCCTCAGGCATAAGGGGGGAATGCTGTGTGTAAACGTGGACTAGTGTAATGGAATTGAAAATCTGGACAATTACCCATATATGTATGATCAAATGGATTTTTTGGCAAAGATGCCAAGGCAGTTCAGTGGGAGCACAGTATTTTCAAAAAATAATGTTGGTACAAGTATATATTCATATACATATAAATGTATTTAGACCATTACCTAATGGCATATACAAAATGAACTAAAAATGGAATGCAGACCTAAATTAAGAAATGAAAGAGAAAATTATAGAAGAAAAAATAAAAGAAAATCTTAGTGATTTTGAATTTGGTGATGAGTTTTTAGGTACAACACTAAAAGCACAACTCATGTTAGAAAAATTGATTAAAATTGAAAACATTCTGCTTTATTTGTTTTATTTTCTCTCTCGCTTTACAGAATGCATAATTCATACTGTTCTGTTAGTGAATCTCTCTAGTGGATTTTTCTTTTTTATTATATTTTTCAGCTCCAAGATTTCTATTTATTTTTAAGATATCTATAGATAGCTCTTAATTGTTGCAGCATTGTCATCAGCAAAGGATTTTTGCCTATTTTTAAGCATGGCTTTCTTCAGTTATTTGGACTTACTTATAATTGCTATTTTGAAATCTTTATTAAAGCTGACCCCTGTTTAGTCTCATGGGCAGTTTTCTATTGCTTACTTTATCCTTTCTATGTATGTATTTTCCTGTTTTTTTGTATCACATGTATCCATCCTCCTAAAGTAATATATGACAGTAAGCGTGGATGTCATCACACCCAGTCCATCCAAGACTTATTGCTCTTTTTTCAGTGACTGCCTGGATTGTGTCAGTGAAGTAAGACCATCCCCACAGTATGGAACCTCCAATGTTGCCTCTTGAAAGTGAAACCTCAGTAAGTGCATTGACATCCTGGGATGATTATGCCTTTATCAGGGCTGTGTTTTTTTGTCTTTTTTTCCTCTGAAAACACATAGTTGCTAAGCTCCACTACTTTCTGGCTGACTGTTACTTTTTTCAACAATGACCTAGTGCATAAATTACTCCACAGAGTGGCAAATAAATTCAGGTTCCTTTACATAGTTTTTGAGGTCTGTATTTGAGATTGTTTTGACCACAGAGAAGTTCTTCCTAGTTATCCAATTCCCTGATTATTTTAGGTAAATTATCAAGAGAAAGGTTTATCTTATACTACTAAAGGAGTTGCTAGTTTCTTAATCATTTCTTTTCATTACACAGTCCATTAATTTAAGTGTGCTTTTAGGCCTAACTTCCCCACTAGGTTGCAATTAAGTCAGATTTGGAGGGAAGATATTTAGAGCTCTCTGTTTTATAGCCCACCTCTCTCCTAGGGTGAAATCTGTGAGTAAGGCTCTGGAGCTTGGAGTGAGGGCAATAGTGCTTTTTGGAGTGGTACTCTTTAGGTGTGGTGATGGGATGGTTGTGACTATACTATCTAGTATCAGCTTGCTTCTCCCAGAGATAGACTAATAGAATGAAGGCCATCAGTGTCAAAAGATTCCCTGATAGAGGTGCCTTCCTATAATGGGGACTGGGCAGAAGGAGCACATACCTCTTGGTGGTACTTCCCTGGAAGTTCACAGGTAGCTGGGGTGTAATGAGAAGTGTTGTTGTCTTAACCTTTCTTGGGACCTGTATGGAGAAGGAATCCTACATCCTTAGCTAACTGAACTGGGATGAGGGGAAAAGGGAGTAGATTATGTCAAACACCAAAGATACTCACTCTTACTACCAAATTTTGTAAGTTTTCTCAATTAAAATATTTTCAAGTTGATCTATGTCCTTAGGTTCATATCCAGAGACTTTAAATTGTCATTTTTAAAATTTTTAATGGTTTCTTTGGGAAGCAGATACATTTTGCTCCTCAGGTGTCATGCCAGAAAGAAGTTCAATGGCCAAGGCCTTTTGCATTGCCCTTGCAGACCTATGGGGAGAGAGAGAGTTCCCACACTGAAATCATTTTTTTTTATTCATATGTGCATACAATGTTTGGGTCATTTCTCCCCCCTCTCCCCACCCCCTCCCTTACTACTCACCCCACCCCTTCCCTCTCCCCCACCCCCACGATACCCGGCAGAAACTATTTTGCCCTTATTTCTAATTTTGTTGTAGAGAGTATAAGCAATAATAGGAAGGAACAAGGGTTTTTGCTGGTTAAGATAAGGATAGCTATACAGGGCATTGACTCACATTGATTTCCTGTGCGTGGGTGTTACCTTCTAGGTTAATTCTTTTTGATCCAACTTTTCTCTAGTTCCTGGTCCCCTTTTCCTATTGGCCTCAGTTGCTTTTAAGGTATCTGCTTTAGTTTTCTCTGCGTTGAGGGCAACAAATGCTATTTAGTTTTTTGGGTGTCTTACCTATCCTCACCCCTCCCTTGTGTGCTCTCGCTTTTATCGTGTGCTCAAAGTCCAGTCACTGAATCTTGACTCATAAACTCCCCCAGCCTAAGGTATTAAATGAGCTGTGTTTTGCATAAACCTCAGCAGAAGTTGAGAATGAAGAGAAAAGAGGCCATGTTCCCAGAACATGCCCTCTCTTTCCTTTCATTCTTTGACATAGTCCTACTGTGCAAAAGAACAAAATGCTCAACCACTTGTTAATGTGAGCAAACATCCCCAAACCATGCTATTTGCTGTATTAAAATTAGTGATTGTGGTAAGGAATAAACCCAATTCATTATCTTCAGACCTTAAGTCTAACTCTTTGAAAATCCTCTGTGGTGCACATGAATAATTTCTTGGCTCTCTCACTTTGACCTTGGCTATATTAAACAAAGCAATCATGAGATTTACAAATGAGAAACATAAGAAATATATAAAGATTAAAATTTAAAATACACAACATAACCTTTCATAATAAAAATGAATGTTTTGCTAATTTGATCTCAAGAATATATTGATTAAATGCATTTTATGACTAAGAAATATAAGAAAATCTAATTAATATGTTTCTGAAATGAAGATATTCACAACAATGAACTCTAGATCATACATGTTAATGAAGCTTAGAAAATTCTTCAATATATTTAGAAATTGGGTCTCGTTGTTAGCAAACATTTTAAATGATGTTTTCCATAATTGTTTGTAAAAACATTAGGGTTTGCCATTTGAAGCCAACAATTCCTCATTGTTTTCCTCTATGTGGGACAATTTAAAACAATTTTTGTGTACCCTATTTTGTTCATCAATGTCTTAATTATTGATTCTGATGGTGTTTTTCCTTTTTGTCACAAGTATGGATGTTGTCAAGGACTTAACATGAAGACTGGCACTAAACAGATGTGCACTGGTAAACATATGTGACTAAATAAATAACAACTTTTCAATGGAAATTGGTTGCTCTCTCAGCTCTTTGAGGATTTACAAAATGGCTTATATGTTTTGGTGTTTCCAGGACCTGGATCATAGTAAGCCCTCAATAAATGTTGAAACACACATAAATCAAGTACTTCATAATTTATAATGTGACTTCAAACTTTAACTTATTTTATATAATTTAATTTTTGTCACTTGTAGAATAAATGCAGTATCAGTGACTATCTTTGGAAGTGCAATACAATACATATCAAATACATATTCACATAAAATACAATATATGACTATATTACATACCTATTGCATTTCAGTACATATATTTATTTAAAATACATTATATATTAAACATATTTTACTTAATATATAAATGTATATATATTTATCTATGCTTATGGTGGGTAGTTCTCTGCTTTGTGCCTGAACACAGGAAATTCTCCACTCACAGCAGTGTTGGTGACGTCAGCAGCAATACTGTTATCAGACACCAAACTGGGGTCCAGAGGTGATGTGTAGAAGTGGGAGGGGTTAGGAGAAGGGATCCACCAGAGTTGTCATAAGTAAACAAATGGAAGAGTGTTTATTTCATTAATACATATAATAGATGTTATATAAAGTTATTTAATATGCATATGTTTCAAATGTATTGAAATATATGTAAGTGTTGTTATGCAATAGAAATTATCCAATGTTGCACAATAAAAAAATGAACTGTGAGTGATGAATTTAGTATGAATTCATACCATATTTATTTTGGACTAACATTTGCAAAAATTGATATATTTCATCCTATGACCAAGTTAATCATTACTTTATTGTGGACCTTTTAGAGAAGTTTTTGTTTTTCTCTAGTATAAAGAGTGGTATCCTGTTGTGCTCATTTTGTGTACATCTTCATCCTCATCTTAGTGAGATTACCATGTCATGTATAACGTCTGTTTAGAGCTCTTCAACAATATCGTCCACCAGCTATGGTTCTTGGATTGATTTTGGATATTGTTATTTGGCCCTGAATAGTATTTGAATAAGTTTAACATTTAGTAATATAGAGATTTAAAAAATGAGGTACTCAAAAAATGGGGCTTTTCTGAATTTGATTACTCTCCCACCTACACACTTCATAATTACTCTGGTAGTTTTGCTCTGCCCCTCCATCTTTCACACAACACTGCCAGAACTCAGCTGGGAGCAGTGTAAAAGCTATCGCTGCTAGTTCTGTCGCCGACATGGTGTGTGGAGGATGTTTGTTGTGTTCAGGTACAGCACCAAGAACTGTCTCCATACCCTGGTTCTACTTCTACTTTTAAACTAAATTCTAAGGTGTTCTTATTAGTCTCTCTTAGAGAAGATAAAGAGCTTATCTGGAGTTATTCTGGTAGGATTCATACACATCTGGGTGCCCTGGGAACCTTGTCCTCCAAAGGAAGCAGGAATCCCTCAAATACTTTTGCTCCAGGCCCCAGGTACTGAGTAACATCCCGGCCCTTTCCTGCTTTTATAGGAATCTCAGAGGAGCATGATTCTAATGATGGGAGTGCTTAGTACTAGTGTCACCATGAAATGTGAGTGTCACGAGTCTTTGGGGCCTCTACGGTTGTGTAATCAACTTCCTCCTCGTGGTTTATTCCATCAATGGCACTTAATGATGCAACACTCAGTATTTCCAAACTTTGAGATATAACTTCTGCTATCAGGAAAACACAGAGGTGTCTGTCCTTGTGCAGTGATGGCACTACTCATCACAGTCCTTCTGAACTGTTAACCAGTCATGTGTACTTCATTTTGTTCCATCTATTATTATGCATGGAAAATGTATGTCTTTAAGTCTGTATCTGCTGAGAGTCTATTTCCACCTTGAAAGAGACCAGGGCAGTGCAGTGGAATCTTCAAAGGAAAGATAGGTTTCAGCTGAAATTATAAAACTACTTAACACTTCTGACAAGATAAGGAGAGAAATGTATCAGTGAAAGGAGATGGGAGACATTTCTGATGCCAGTTCACTCTTTGGTTTTGGTGTAATTCATGCCTAAAGATTTTATTTTATTTATTTTATTATTTTTTTGGTGGTACTGGAATTGAACTTGAATCACTCCACTAGCCCTTAAAGATTTTGTTATGGAAGTTGATTTGCCTAAGAGTGCTATTGGTGTGTGTGTACATGTGTGTGTATGTCTGTGTGTATTACAGAAATACCAGCTTAAGTCTCAATGCTGATTTTAGGAAAAGTGAAGAAGAGTTAACCTACCCAAATGAACTGTTGTAGACATAATTAACTCTATGGGAACTATCCAAATTTTGTCAGGAGGTGATGGGGAAATTTACTGTGACAGTGCTATAGCAGCTAAAAATCAGAAGAGCACCATGTTCCTCTAAGATCCCCATATAAAACAGGTACAGGTGTGTTAGAATTATTTAGACCCTGGAGCAGAAATGTCAGAATCCAATGGGATCATGCTTCCTTTAGAGGCATCACTCCTTGAGGAAGCTCAGTTTTGACCAAAAGTGGAAAAGCCAGCATGCATGCAGCAACAGAGCCCTGATTTGGCGGTCCTGAGACAGCTTGTACACAGAGAAAAAGATGATCAAAATTGTTGCCACACAAATCTGTAAAACTATGTAGATGGATCATATATTGAAGAGGTTAAAAAAAAACTGTAGTTAGCATTGAGTTTTCCAGATAGTTGAAGTATGTCTCAGAGTGCGTATGTGACAAGTCCAAAGTGACACAGGAAGTTAATTTAAAATCAAAGGGGAATCTAATGACTGCTCTAGTCACTTGTCATTTCATATTGCCTCATTTCAAGTGTGCTTTAGGTCACATGTTTAGTCATGTTTTGGTTTTATCTTCAGTTAGAGCATGTGATCTTGAAAGACACATATATCTAGAAAATGGATGTGGCCCCTGATGAAAATAACTAAAATAACTAGCAGACTGAAAATTCTTCACCCTGGTGGTCTTCTTCAATCTCTGATCTTTACTAAGATGCTCATTGCCAATCAGGGGATATCAGATCCTCACTCCATCATGTGAGCTGCATCATGTGCAGCTATGCCAAGCTTTCATTCCTGTGCCAAAATGGGACAAAGATCAGTTATGTTAATTTCTTGTCACTACTGAAACAAACTACCACAAACTGGGTGGTCTAAAATAATCTGTATTTCATTTCTTATGGTTCTGGAGTCCAGAAGTCAGAAATCCTTATTGTGAAACAGAAATCAAGATTTTCTCAGGATTCCACTCTCTTTTCCTTGAATTCACCAGCTTCAGGGTGCTGCTGAGCCTGTGGTCACATTGCTCCAATTTCTGTTTCTGTCTTCACATCACCTTTTCTTCTGTGTGTGTTCTGACATCCTCTCCCTCTCTCTTATAAGGACACTTAACAATTGCATTTAAATTCCACAGTTAATCTAACATAATGTCATCTAAAGATTTTAGTTTTATCACATCTGCAAATAAAATAACTTGAAGAAGATTAGAACCTGATTTATTTGCAGACCATTATTCAGGGTGTTATATAAGTCCTCATTGCTTTCTAAACTTAGATGACATAGAGAAAGCATAAACTTTACTTGAAAGTTGAATAGCTTATTTTAAAATTAGCTTATATTGCACAAATCAATAGGTTTCATTATGATATTTTCATAGATGTACACAAAGTATTTTGATCACATTCACCCTCTTGTTACCTTCGTCCCCTTTGACTTCCCATTGGTTCCCTCCTTTGTATAGTCCTCATTCCACTTTTATGTCTTTTAAAAAAGTATCTAGATTCCTCTTATGAGAGTATAAATATGATATTTGGATATCTGTCTTTCTAAGTCTGACTTCTTTCAGGTAATATCATGCTCTATACTTCCATCTATTTACTTGCAAATGACATACTCTGGTTCTCCTTCATGGCTGATAATACTCCATTGTGTTATACCTTATTTTTGATGGACACCTATTTCATAACTCATGTATCATGAATAGTGATACAATAAACATGGGTGTTTAGATATATGTTTATTTTGATTACTTCAGCTATATATTCAGGTGATACAGGTGGATCTTATGGAAGTTCTATTCTTTTTTTTTTTCTTAAGGACCCTCCATACTGATTTTCACAGTGGCTCTACTAATTTACATTTCCACCAACATTATATTAAGGTTTCTTTTTCCCTGCACCCTCACCAGTATGTGGTGGTGTTTTTTTCCCAGTAATTTTTTATTAGAATATATTTGTTATATAGGGGAATTCATTGTGACAATTCCAAATTGGCTTATACTGTGCATTGGTTAGTTCACCTCCACTGTCTCTCCCCCTTGATCCCTCTCCATCCCACTTAAAACTATTGAAAGAGGTTTCTTGTTTTTTTATATAAGTATATGAAGTCCATCAACCCTATTTTATCACATTAATCTTTGCTCATCTTCCCCTGTCCCATAAGTATCCCCACACACACATTGTACTTATTTATAGTTCTATCTTTTGTTATTAATACTTAAGTTAATGTTCAGAAAGTTTTCTTTATTTATTCCTGCTGTGGGTATATTTTATTTTGGTTCATCCAACCCCTTCCAATATTCTCACTTACCCCTTTTTACCTCCAACCCTCATTTTTCACCAGCTTTCAATACATATCCTTGTATCCTCTACTTCACAGGTGTTATGTTTTACAATATGATTGATGCTCTATCATTCTCTTTCCTTTTTCCTCCTTCCCTGAGTTCAATAGAGACAATATCTATTCTGACTGGACCAAGATGGAACAGCAGAGTAGTTTTGATTTGTGTTTCCATTGAATAGCTTTGTCCATTGAATAGCTTTTCAATTTACTTCACTACTTATTAATGGGATCATTTGTTCTTTTGCTTTTTAATGTTTGGAATTCTTTATATATTCTGTATATTAGTTCTTTGTCCAATGATTTGGTAAAGAGTTTTTCCTATTCTCTAAGTTGTCTCTTCACTTTGGTAATTGGTTCATTTGCTTGGTGATAGTTAAAAAATCAACATCATACTGGCACAAAACCAGACAAGTATACTAATGGAATAGAGGACACAGAAATAAACCCACATAGTTATAGCCATCTGAATGCTGACAAAGGTGCTGAAAAATATATGTTGGAGAAATGACAACCTCTTTAAAAATGTTTTTGGGAAAAGCTGGATACCCACAAGTAGCTAACCAAAACTATTATTATTACTGTCGTTGTTATTATTGGTGATACCGGGGTGTGAACTCAGCCCATTGTACTTTCTAGGAAGGCACTCTAGCACTTGAACAATGCTTCCAGCCTTTTTTGCTTTGGTTATTTTTGAGATAGGTTCTCACCTTTTGTTTGGGTTGACCTGCACCATGACCCTCCTATTTATGCTTCCCTCAGTAGTTTAGATGACAGGCATGTGCTACTGTGCCCAACTATTGGTAGAGATGGGATCTTGTGAACATTCTTTCCTATGCTGGCCTCAAACCACCATCTTTCAGATCTCTGCCTCCCCAGTAACTATAGAGCACTGAAACTAGATCTCTATCTCTCACCCTGTATAAAAATGAATTCAAGATGGATCAAAAATCATAGTATAAGGCCTGAAACTTTGCAACTACAAGGGGAATACACTTCAAGAGTCAGGCATAGGCAATGCCTTTCTGAATAGGACTCCAATAACTAACAATGATAGCAAGAATTAACAGTGGTATTGCCTTTCAAATTAAAAAGTTTAAAATCGTTTGCTGCCTGGAAATTGTGTAAACAATAAAGAGGAGATTTGGGAATTATATTTTTTAGGTGTAGTAAATTCATAGGATAATCTGATTTTCCTAGAGAATGAATGTAGGTAGAAAAGAGGCACAAAGCTGAGCCCTTGAGCTCTTTGAACTTAGAAATGAGGGAGATGTGAACTTTGAGAAGGGTTTCAAAAGGGTGAAATCAGTGAATGAGGAAAGAAAAGGAAAGGCCAGCTATGTTAACCCTGCTGGTGTACTTGTTATGAAGGAAACTAAAAACATGGCAAGGAGAATCTCACTTATAAGTCTAGGGAGTGGTGGTGGAAAAACTCATAGCTGGAGTGTGTGTGGAGGACATGGGAAAGGAGAACATGGAAGTAAGGTTTCATTCCAGAATGCTGAGGGGAAGGAGCAGGAGGGGCTTAATGAGAGGCAAAAAGTTCCTTGAACATCAGAGAGTGGAAGACTTGGGCACATGTAATAAAATTTCTAGGTGTCAACATAAGATCTAGATATCTCACTCCTGGAATATAGCCAAAGAAAACAAAAACCATATGTTGAAGAGTTGTTTGTACTCCCATATTCATTGCAGCATTTTTCATAATAATCAGGATATGGAAATGACCTAGGAGCCCATAGTGGATGAATGGAAGAATAAAATACAGAATGGTACACACACAATAGAATACTATTCAGCCACAGAACAAGAAGATAATCCTGTCATTTGCTACAAGAAGTGTGGAATTTTTTTCTACATCTGGGAAGAGCTTTTTAGAAGTAGATCTTGAGTTAGAGAGAGGGCTATGACCAAGACTGGGGCTCAAATCAGGTTATAACGTAGGTTGTGTTAATCTCTGTGTGTCTGACAAAATACTTGACAGAACAACTGAAAAGGAGACGCAGGGTTTCAGAGATTTCAGTCCCTGATTGGACAAATTCTGCTGTTTCTGGGCCATGGTGAGGCATATCATCATGGTGGGAGGACATGGCAAAGCCAAATTGGTTACCTCATGGCACCTGGGAAGCCAGAATAAGAAAAACAAGGGCCTCGGACAAGACAAGTCATAGCCTAAGGACATGTCTGCAGTGGCCTAACTACTTCAGCTAGACCATACTTCCCAAAATTCCAGAACTTCCCCAAACAACAACACCATCCAGGGAACAAGCTTTCAGTACATGAGCTTTTTAGGGAGACATTTCATATCCAAACCAATTCTACCCTGGCCCCCACAAGACTCATGTCCTTCTTACAATGCAAAGTACTTTTAGTCTATCTCCACAAATCTCCATAGTCTGATTTGTGCCATCATTGTTCAAAAGACTATGTACAAGGACTTCTCTGAGACTCAAAGCAAACTCTTAGCTTTGAGCATCTGTAAAATAAAAAGCATATTACATTTTCCCCCATTCCAAAAGTGTGGAATGGGGGCATAAAAAGGAAAAATGGGATCAAAACCTGGCATGGAAAACATTAATTCTTATAGCTTCATGTCTAGCATTTGGGAATAGGTTAGCATGATGTGAGTTCCAAAGGGTATGGGTAGCCCCCTGTAATCTTGCTGACTGCAGTCCACTTAGCCTCTTTCCTGTCTTTTGGACTGGCCCTGCTCCTTGCCTGGAGAGTTCTCTGCTACATTTGTTACTTCATCTTTGCAGCTTCACACATCACTTTGTACATATCTCTTTGCACTCATGGATTCTGAGGCTGGCACACATTGCCCGATCTCTGGGCTCTTCCTTTGAATTCTTGGTGGAAGCCTCTGTGACTTCATAACTCTTCTGCTGTGCAGCCTTTGTCACATAGAGGATGCCACACAGTCTGTTGCCAGCTTGAACAATAGCTGGACCAGTACTTGATCACAGCTGCAATGACCTCTGAGTGCCTGGATGATTGAACTCAGGGAAACACTTCCCTTTGTGACCCTATTGATACAAAAAGCCTTGGCTCTCTTCTGGAAACAAAGTCTTTCAGATGAGTTAAATTCTTTTCATCCAGCCTGTGATGGTTGAGATCCAGTCAATTCCTGAAATACCTTCAAGACATTTTTCCTGTTTTTGCCAATGCAAAGTACTTGGCTTCTATTTAATGGTACTTGTCTCTTAACAGTCACTATTTCCTTGGCCCTAATGTTAAGAGTACTTTTTTCTAGGGAAACAACCAACTTCTCAAATTTCTTTGTTCTGTGCTTTGCTCCTAATTTTTACTATAAACGTGACTAAAAGCTGACAGTAATAGCTTTGCCACAATCTGAAGTGTTTTCAAATCATGGTTGGCCAGCTATTTTGGTTCTAGGCCACAGAGCAAAGCATTGTGATATGGAGAGGCAAAGCTGATCATCTCATGGTGGCCAGAAAAGAGATAGCAAGACAGAGAGGAATCTGGGGATAAAATACAGCTCCCAAGGACACATCTCCAGTGACCTATGTCTTCTAACTAAACCCCACCTCATAAGCTTTTCAGAACCTCTCAAAATAGTGTCACCAGTTAGGGACCAAGACTTCAACGTATGAACATGTGTGGGGGACATTTCATATTTAAACCATAACACAGGTGGAGTTAAGGGAGTTGAGGGCCTACAAAAGGAAATAATCAGTATAAAAACCATATAATTTAGGTTAGGGATGTACAATCATGGTAAATGAGGTTGACTTCATAGACACATGAGCCACTCATTCACACAGGGCCCCTCAGACATGGTTTAATGCTTAGAACTTGCCATTTTAAAATGTTTAATCATTTCAACTTTGAATGTGTACTTTCTCAGGGAAGTCTGAGGAACATGGAGGCTTGTCCATTAGTTGTTGAGGTGTTACAAATGAACTTACTGGGCTAGATAATGTAGCTCAAGCCAGCAATACTAGCTATTTGGGAGGCAAAGATTAGGAAGATTGTGATTAGAGACCAGTCCAAGCAAAATGTTCATGCACTCTCATTTCAGTCAATCAATCCATGGCTGGGCACTGTGGTTATGTCTACAATCCAGCTGCTAGGGGAAGCCCAAGTAGGAGAAACTTGGGTCCAGACAAGTCCAGGCATAAAGCAAGACTCTATCTCAAAAATAACCAGTGACAAAAGGGCTGGTAGAGTAGCTCAAGTGGTAGAGCACTGCCTAGCAAGCAAAAGGCCCTGAGTTCAATCAACCACTGGTACCACACACACACACACACAAAAACAAATTGTGGTATATCTAGAAAATGGAATACAGCAAGCCTACTTAATTTACAGAGTTATTACACATGGCTCTGATCAAGCTGGGTCAAAAAATAAATACATGAACAAAAGAATTTCAAAAACAAATCTGCCTCCTTGAAACCAAGATAAAAGTCAGTGTGACAAAGTGAAAATCTGAGATTTGTTGGAAGGCAGCCCCCCCGCCCCCATTTTTTTTAGTGGACGTCAGGCAACGTGACGGGAAAATCAAGCTCCTACAGTACCGCGTGGAACTCTATGCTGTACTGAGCGTATGCTGCACGTACTCAACTAGAACCATGCACCAGCAGATGCAAAGGGTCGTTATACTGTTAGCAAGAAACAGAAGCAAATTTTTCCTTGTTAAAATACATTAATTAATTTTTTCTTTAGCTTTTTTTATTAATGTTTTATTGGGGGTACATTTTGAAATTTACAAAAGTTCTTACTATATATCATAGTTGAATTCACTCCCTGCATCATTGTCCTTTATTCCCTCCCCCCATCTTTGGATAGTTTCAGCAGCTCTCATTTTTCCATTTACATACATGACTACATAATATTTCTACCAGACTCACAATAGCTATGGAAGCAGCCAAGGTGCCCCACTACTGATGAATGGAAGAAGAAAATGTGGTCTTCATATACAATGGAATTTTATTCACCCATAAAGAAGAATGAAATTTTGTCATTTGCAGGTAAATGAATAGAACTGGAGAACATCATCTTAAGTGAAGTTAGCCATGTTCAGAAAGCCAAAGGCAGCATGTTTTTTCTCATATGTGGAGTATAGACCCAATAAAAATACAAGCAAGTGTCAGGCATATGCATCCAAACTGGTGATTCTTCAGAGAAGAGTTACACGAGAGAAACCAAAAGGAAAATTCTTCATATTGTATTATTTTATTTTCATGATGTATAGATTAAATTGTGTGCTCCCAAATTCATTGTTGAAGTCCTAAGTACATAAGAATGTGTAGCACCTGGTACAAAAGAATGTGACTGTATTTGGAAATAAGACCTTCACACAAATAAGTTAGAATGAAGTCACTAGGGTAGATCATAACTCAATACAACTGGTGTTTTTATAAGTCAATATTTATGAAAACTCATCAAGCCAAAAAGAGAAGCCTGAAACCCATCCTTTCCTCACAGTCTTTACAAGAAAGCAACTCTGCAAACACCTTGTTCTGGGACTGCCAGCCTCCAGAACTTTGAGACAATGAATTCCTATTGTTTAAGTCATTCAGTTTGTGCTACTTTGTTGCATCAAAACTAATAAACTAAGCACTTCTGCAAAGGGTGAAACTGTAGTATCAAATTAGGTGGATGGTTTATACAGGGGATGGGGAAGAAAGAATTTCCTGCCAGAAGGAATGAAGGAACTTATCTACATAATGAAAATAGATTAATTGATGGAATTGATTGTGTGACACTACATATGTATCAAAACTCATCAGGCTTTATGATGAATTTTATTCTATGTAAGTTGAACCTCACTAAGCCTGATTTGGTGAAGTTTGCAAACTTTTCCTAGTTACTCAATTTCTAGGCTCTTAGGCAGTTCTTCATGATCCTCCTACTGGAGGGTGGGAGGCACACTAGGAAAAGAAACAAAGACAATGTAGAAGGAAGGGGTAAGAAAGAGAAGAGGTGAGATATGGAGAGGCTGAGAGCTGGAGAGGATAAAGTGTCTGGAGACAGAATTAAGCAGGGTCACATGGAGTATGACAGTGGAGAAAGAGTTAGGTAAAGAGAATTTTTAGGAAGAGTTATTGTATGCAGTTGAGTGAGTTTTTATTGTTACAGTGCCTTCAGGGAAATTTTGGTAAAAGCCTGTATTACCTGTAAAGATTTTTTGAAGTCAGACATAATTATCCTTTTATACTTATCACTGTTTACAATTAACCTAAAAGAAATGGGAGTCCCTGTTTTGCTCAGGATTACTATTTATTTACTTACTTATATGTTTATTTACATGCCTACTTCTCCCAGAAAGCAGGGATGAGAGCTAGCAAATTTTAATAAGAGTTGCCCTTTCTGCTCCCTGCTGTATGCATGAAACATAATTTCAAGTACAACTGAATGTCTAACCATTGAATTGAAACTGAAGTATACCAGCTTTCCATTTCCTATAGCAATGACCTTGGATGAAATAAGAAAGCATAAGAATATTCTAATCTCAATAAAATAAGCACTTAATTGTATTGGAGTAAGCTCTGTGTGTAGTGTAGGTGTTTGTGCATTCCTCAGTGTACCCACAAGCCAATTTTTTAAATAATGTGTGTTTTATAAGGAGACACCTACATATTCCTCCTATGAAATAATATTAAAATTGCATGCTCTAATTTTCCCTGTACATTGAAGTAGGAGAAATTGGGTCTTTGATTCTGTGTAATGATTGTGTCAATTTCTTAAGTATTCAGAGGTGAATTTGACATTCCAGCCAATATTTTTAAAGCTGAATATTTCAATAGTATCAAGATTTCGTTTTGTTTTCTATTTATGGATATAATCAGAGGAACATTCTTATTTGTTCAAGCACCATTAGGGTAGAGAAAACACATGTTTCATATTTTATAAAGAGAGTCCATGGGAGAATTAAATGAGGAATCAAATGATCAAAGTAATAATGACTGTCCCAAGAATATCATATCCAAATATTTTAGCCTGAAAATGCTTGGACTCATTTTTTTTCTTTTTTAATGTGTAAGAACACTATGGAATGTGAAAAAAGAACCCTTACAAATGCATCAGGAGCTGCATGTGAGTAGAGACACGCACAGATGTCTTTATTAGGCTCTAGTCTAAGTAGCTTCCCTGGAGGAGACCCTGGCGGGTAAACATTAGAGAGATGATGCCTAATCTGTGAGAATCTCTGAGCTCATTACAGTGCTCATTAGCAGTGAGTGACCTCACAAGGAGGCACAAAGTACTGTGATTTCTCTGGTTCTTAGGCCGGTGTTTACTCTAGGGGTAAGCATGAAGGATTCCACATATATCCTCTCAAAAGGAGCCATTGTTCATGCACAGATCATTAGCACACTTCACTATACATTTCTCTTCAATAAGCAGTTTCTATAGCATAAGAACAGTTATAAAGTGTCTGCATATATGACATTGATATTTGCAATCAGTTGTGCTGGCTTTCAGTTAGTCACGCCAGCGGGTAAAAAAGCTGTAGCAACAGCACTGAATTTTTCAAGTTGTGAGTTTCCTTTACTTGATTTTTTTGAAAAAAGACTAAAGTTAGGAAAAATTTTCATTACCATAATTTTACTGCTGACAATTTGTCTGCTTTTACCTCTGGTTGCTTCAGGTATAAATTCTGCCATAATTTAGGTCAGTTGAAGAAAAAGCAAGCAGCTTCACACTGCACATATTTCAGGGTGTGCTATAGAAAGTGGTAGAAGAACTTTTCTTTGGCCTCTGTGGGTAAGCAGTATGGTAGAAGTTCTCTTTGTTTCTGTGAGAATTGAGTTCAAGTCTATTTATATATTTATACTTTTGCAGTAGCTCTTGAGTTGTTCTTGCAGTGGCATCGTATTGGTTTCTTAACCAAAAGCAAATGCTATATAATTAGACACTTACTGTTTTTTATGAAATTTCATCTGGAGTGAAATAATGATAACACTTCATGTAAGCACTTAAAGTCAGATTAGAATCAGGAGTTCTAGTCCTTCATCATCTGTTGTGTGAGTAACAAGCCCAGTTTGACAAAGAGGGAGCACCGCAATGTTGGACTTTTTTTTTCTCATCTATGACTGTATTGCCTTTTCCCCAATATTCATTTGGGAAATTAAAAAGAGAAAACTAATTTTAAAGCTTTTCTTTTAAAAAAGAAGTCATTACAAACTCAGTGACTTTGCATATTTTCACTGATTTTATGTCCACCTACATGGAAAAGTTCTTTTTTGTGACTCACTTGGGGGAAAAATAGCCTTGACCCTGGCTTTGAGTCACTTGCTTAATAGAAACTGATTCAGGAACACGGTAAATGTGGTTAAGCCACAAGTTAATTAAGTTTGACACTGTTGCTGGGAGTTGGTGAGGGTGAAAAGAGAATTATAAAGTTAGTACTTTGACACCAGGAAGATTTCTTTGTGTTAAAAAAATATGAAAGCTATAACCTTATATTAGGGAATTAATTTGCATAGAACCAAGAGAAATTTGTTTAAAATCTTAATAGTTCCTCACACCTCTCTGATCTTTTGCGCATATTCGCTTTGCATTTCCTTTATGACTTTTTACATCAAAAGCAAATATTTAAAAAATGTGTGTTCATGTCACACACGCACAGCAGTGTACCCAAAGAAGAGGGTACAAATTTTCATAGCCATATGTTGTGGAATATCCTCAGAAATGTCAAACAGCACATACTGTACAGTAGATGAAATAAACAGATGTGTTTTTTTTAAACTAATAAACCAGAGAATGCTATAATACGTCAGAAAGGTTTTTGGAATTTTCAGATAAGAGTAGGGATCACATTCATGTACAAGAAATTCAATGACATGTTTGATGCATGAGTTTGTTATCATGAAAATAAATGATCTTTTAAAAAATATCCCTCCCTATTCTATGAGATTTTAAATATAACTCAAGGGAGTTACAGGTATATGTAAAAATGAAACTGTCCTATTGTCCAAGTGGTAGATTGGGAACTACATCTTCTCTGGCAGGGAGATTTGGGATTGACATTTGCAGGACCCTCTTCTGTACACTAGGTACTTGCGAGTTTACAAAGGGAATGCTAGGCTCTTGGATGCTCAGTGAAGATTGTTCAGGAGCCATTCTTTCTGCTTTTGGGGTTCATTCATTGTGGGACACTTTTTTACCATTGTGACATCTGTCCTGGGTTACATTCTGGACACAAGCTTACAAGGATTTGGGCATCAGAGAATAAATGTTAATAAGGGGATTTGGTGAGCTATGACAAAGGTCATCAATGACATGCATTGTCAGGTTATGAAACTGCTAGCTATGATGCTCAAATTGAAGATTTATAATCCTTCATCTATAATTCCATAATTGATAATGCTCTAAAACCAAAAGTTTTGTTTCTTCACAATTTCCTTTATGACAATTTTTGACCTGGAACTGCCATAGGCTGCTACAGTCTCTATTTCTCTTAAGTAGAATGAATATCTTTACATTTATATGAGAAATACTGTGTCAGATAATGTAGGGGGAGTATGGGTTGCCTTACTGGGGTTATCAGGTTCTTATAAAATGTAAAAATTCAGCCAGGCAACAGTGGCTCATGCCTGCAACCCTAGCTACTTGAGATGGCTGAGATCAGGAAGATCACTGTTTGAGGTCAGGCCAGGCACAGAGTTTATAAGACCCTATCTCAACCAATAGCTGGGCATGGTGATGCACATCTGTCATTCTTGGGATGACAGAAAACTTAAAATAGGAGAATTGTGGTTCAAGAAAGTCTGGGCAAAAAGTGAGACACTATCTTTAAAGTAGCCAGAACAAAAAAGGGTTGGAGTTGTGATTCAAATGGTAGTGTTGCCTAGCAAACTCGAAACCCTGAGTTCAAACCCTAGTATTGCCAAAGGGAAAAAAGAACATTCTAAATTCCTGAACACATCTGCTCCTCTGAAGTTCAGGAAGGATTACTGATGTGAATTTCTGTAATCTCTTTATGCATTGATTTGACCTGTTTATATTATGGCCTGCTTTTTTGTTCCAAAACATTTCTGAACTTCAGTGATGCATGCTAGATTGACTACTTCCTTTCTTTTGCTTCTTCTTTCCTTCCTTTTTTTTCATGGTACTGGAGATCAAACCCAGGACCCTATACATGCTAAGGAAGTGCTCTACCACTTGAACCCCACCTCTAGCCCTTTTGCTTTGTACTTTGTCTTTAAGTCAGAGTCTTGATAAATTTGCCTGTACTAGTCTTGAACTTGTGATCCTCCTGCTTCCCCCTCCTGACAAGAGTGTCACCACACATGGCTTAGGGTGGTCTCCTTCTAGACCTATGTTCATATTTACAGGTAAGATTTTCAGTCTCTTAGCCATTGTTTTGCATTGTCTTCACAGGTCTTTGTACAGAGGTGGCTGGTTACTTCTCACCTTCATTGTTCCCTGAGATGTTGGTTAGTTAGACTCAGCCCCGTAGAGAAGACAGCCTCTTTTGTGCTTAGCTTATTCTCTCCCTATTTTGTGAAAACATGGACAAAAGGGAGAGGTAGACCTCTGCTTTTTGGTAACAAGTACTATTCTCCTAAAAGCCTCTTTCATTGTCCAAAATAAATTTATTGCACAGTTACCTCCTAGATTATCATAAAAGAAGTATTTGTAGGTCTAATAATCTTGGGTTTTATGTTTTATCTGTTGAACTCTTCATTTATACTGATATTCCTCCAAACCTTGTAAGGTAGGTTTTATTAAATTCATTTACAGGTTGGTTAAATAAAGTTCACAAATGTTGAGAAGCTTTTCTATGCCTTGACTGCTCAGTGTGGTCCAGGGACCAGTGACATTACCATCATTCAGGCTCTGTCTAGAAATGCAAAATTTCAGACTTCACCCAGTGTCTACTAAATTAGAATATATATTAATATATATTAATCACCCAGGGATCTCTTCAATATAGTCAAAGTTATTAAGAAACCCAATGATCTCTCTTCTCTACCATTTGTCATATCAAAACCTCGAAGGTGTAGGATATATATGAAAAGTTAAGAATATAGTTCTCAAATTCTCAAATTAGAAAACCACTGGTCATATAGAAATTTAAATAAAAATCATAAAAGTAAATAAGAGAAAGACACTTGGGGTAAATAATCATTCTAAAAAACATGATTTATTTTAAAATCTTCTTTTGAGAAATGAGATAGTTTCAGTGAAACTTAACCATGGTCTAAAACAATAGCTCACGCTGTTATACAGACAGATGATCAGAGATGAATGGGGTGGTTCATAACAGTAAGGCAAGTACATGGTGTGATTACACATGAGCTCTCAGAGTACAGCTGCTGGCTTATTGGGTTGGTGTCTGACTAATAAGGCCAAAGGTCAAGCTTCCTTCCAGTTGTTCTGTATATGAGGAAAGTACAGAAGAGAAGAACTTTTCCTTGAAAATGCCTCTTTTTTCAGACCTCAGCAGTCTGAGCAAACCTTATTGCAGTCCTAAAGACTTTAGTTTACAATCAGAAGATAACATTTTTCCATTCTTCAAGACTCAGGAGCAGCATGGTAACCAAGTGTTGTCTTAGGCTACCACAGCTGCAAGAGGCTCTGTCGTCCTCTGTACATTGTTGAAACTACTTCTGGTTCTTTGGGTTTGTTTTTCACTTGTGTCTATGCATATCTCTGACTCCAAATCACAACCAAACAACCTGTGAGTTATGGGCCCAGGAATTTTGGTGTAAAGGTGAACTGTTTATAGATTTTTTTTGTTCCCTTTCCCTTCAAAATGAGAAACTGTTCTTTGTCTCAGCTCCATTGTGTTGGGATTTGTTCTACATCAGTCAGGATATACAGGTTATGCTATTGTAACAAACAATCCCAAACTCTCAATGGCTGGAAACAACTAAAGACTATATCTTGTTCAAGTCCTGTGTTCTAACACAGATAGCTCTAAAGGAATTCTGATTGACTGTGCATCTCCATGTTAAACATGGTCAATTATTTTGCCAGAGGAAAAAGAATTTCAGAGAGTCTTGTCCTGGAAGTGATGTTTTTAACATAGGAGCTCATTGGCAAGAGTTTTCATATGAACAGACCTACTCAGAAGGTCAATAAAAGAGTTTCACTTTTACCAGGTAAACTTCTATCTCTCTTTCTTTCAATAAATCTTTCTCTTTTTGCTATCTTACATTCCTATTTATCAAAAGACTTTTCCTTAAATCCGCTGACATTTCTTTTTGTATGAACCTCAAAATGTTCCCTAGACCACTGCAATGTCAGAGAACAAAATTCTGAGATGAAAGCAACTTAACCAGAGTAGGCTGCTAGATTGCATTTCTGATTAGATAAGTGCTATTAAGGATCACCTATGTGATAATAAAATCTACTATTAAGATACATTTTCTTTCCTTTATTATTCAGAGACAGTGGTTTTATTTAACTACTCATATTTGTAAAAAGTCTATGTTTAGAGATTCTTTTGGGATGGTGATTATTTGACTGGTATCTGATACCATTCTTTATATGTAGAAATTAACGATGTCTACCCAATTTAACAAAAACAAAAGCATTATTTTATAATGAAAGCATTCCATTTCATTTCATTTTGTATAACTAGATCTATAATATTCATTTTATAGCACTGTTTTATCTGGACTTAGTATCCTTTTATTTTTTTTGGAACTTGACTGCATACTTTCTGTTAGATCCTCTTGAGGTACATTTTTCTTTTCTATTTTTAATTTTTTTGAATACAGAACTCTTCTAAAGTTGCTTGAAATACATCAGAGGCAATAAGAAATCACCCTGAAAAGGAGACAGAGACTTAACTTTATATTACATACAAAAAAAATCACAATTTACTATCTTTTTTCTTTTCCCTCAAATATTATCATTTTATTAGTCAAAAAAGTGTTATGAGCCAAAAAGGGAATTCATCAGGTTGTCTACCCTATTAGCAACTCTGGGACAAAGTACGCAAGTAATTTACCAAGGTTACCCAGTTATTGTAAAAGCTTCTTAGACAGTGCAGCAAGAAACCGTATTCTCATCTTGTGCCATTCAAAGCCAGCCTGCTTTTAGCCAGATTTAGGACAGATAACATGCACAGCAGAACGTTTTAAACTCTTGATGTCAACATGATAAGCCCTGTAAAATTATATGGATACAAATAATACCATTTTATCCAAGCGATTGACAGAAATCAGTGGTGCAGAAACTCAGAAAGCCCTTGCAGTAATACTCATGTAGCTGGAGAAGGGACCCGCAACTGGTCACCCGCTCTACCAGGGCCACTCCTTTCTGAGCTTGTCAAGTGACAGGCAGCTCTCTGGTGTCTGTGAAGTCATTCTCTGAAGCTCACCATAGGAACCGAGGGAGAGTGCTTTACTGTTGGGACATACACAGCTGTGATGTCACAGGCACAAAGATAATAATAAAATGTGGCTAGTGTGATGTCAACTACACCTTGTCTCTTTTGTCTTTTTTTTCTCCTCCTCGAATAATTTTGTATCCTTGTGCGAATCGCCTCATTAGAGAAAGAGACTGAAAATTGGGGTCAGGGTATTTAAACCTGACCTGTGCAGAGGCCAGACAAGGCCCGGGCCCACCGAGGTTTCACTTCAGAGCCCCAGACCACCCCTGAGGTGACACCAATTCAAGCCTCATTTTATAAAGGCCTTATTAATTATTGTCTTTATAAGAAGGAGAAGAAGCCCTATAAAGAAATGTGTCATTCTTAGAGTAGGAGTGGGCAGACAAAAAAAGGAAGAGAGAGGGAGAGGGAGAGGGAGAGAGAAGAAACAGAAGATCAAAAGGGAGCTTTTTTTCCTTTTGCTTTTCATGCCTCCAAACCTCAAAGGAGGTCGAGGAACAATCAGGCTAGGGGTCTCCTGTGCTTTCTGGCAATTAGAGTCAGCTGATGGGCTGAAAGGGATTGAATGGCAGGGTTCAAGGCCCTTCTCTGGAGCTGCAGACAACAGGCTTTTCCGAAGGAGCCGAGCAGCAGACACCATCAAAATCATTTCAAATGGGGACTTACAGCGAGGATTCATTAATTCACTGGCCTAAACAATTACGGGAACTTACAATGTCTCCATAAACACTTTGATAAAGACTGTCATCTTAGACCTTCATTTTCCTTATTTTATTAGAGATTTTTAATGCCAGGTTGGAAAGACATCTTTTATTTCTCCAATTACTAAATTATAATCCCCCTTTTTTCCCTCTGAAAATCATCTACCCCCAAATAACTGAATATTTCATTTTTAACATTAAGTAAAATCTAGGACAGAAAAAAAATATGTATCTTCGTCTTCTAGCCTGAAATCTGTAAAGATCAAGTTGTCATCTGGATTGGGCTTAGCAAATTTGCCCTCGGGTTTGTTTATTCTTTTATAGTCCCTTCAAAATTCCCAGTTTCTCCTTATGTCTTTAATTGGTTATGTCCAAAATTTGATTTTAACTTAGTCATTACTAGTTAATCAGACAGGATAAAGAGGCAAGAGTCTATTAGTGTAGTCCAGAGTAGGGGTAGCTAGTGAATTTTCATATTTTGAGAATTACCTATATTAAAAAAATAACAACAAAAGATGAGCCTATGAGTTTGGCCGTAGGGACATTTAGAAACTGAAAGGTATACAATACTGTGTACCTTCAATCATATGCAGCAGGAATGAATATGAATTTCAAGCACTCTACCTCCTGAGTGTAGAGAGGTCAAAATAACCATGATCCATTTGGTCACTACCCAGTACCATTAGCCAGCCTTTGAAAAGATGGGATCTGTTTTTAAAACTGTGCAGAGAGGGTCTATGAATCAAGATCAGCTTTGTAGCTGCAGTTTTATTTTATCCATGGGCTTTTCACCTATCATACCTGCAAGGCTTTGATTTTTAGGTGGGGTTGATCTCAAGAACTGCACCTGGGAGCAACAAATATCTGTTTGCCTTTGCTTTCCAGTGTGGAGAAAATGTTTATGTATTTGTGATCATATTGGGTTCCTCGGTAGGGCAAGGGTTAATCACTTACATACTGTCAATCTCTTTCAAGCAGGGACTGAGAACTGCTGCTTCTAGGCAACCACATCAAACACTTGAGGGCTTTGGTGATGACTGATGACAAAGTCATAATAAAAAGAAATATGGCCGCTCTCAGAGCATCTTTCATCTGCTTACAGTGGGGCACTTGTTGCAAATAAAAGGCCAGTACTTTTCTTGACATATTTGGAAACTGAGGTAGCTGGCTCTTTTGCTTCTCCCAGAGGTGGTCACACTGGCTGGAAATCAAACCTAAAACACTTGACTTGTCTTTCTCTACCCTTGGGAGACAGCAGCCATCTTGGTTCACAGAAAAAAGGGGGAGATATTCTGGCTTCCTTCTCAATTAATGAAGAATTCTTGGGCTAAAAGGGAAAGACAATGAGATGTATATTTAGGCTTCCAGGCACACAGTACCTTCAAAGTCTGGAAAATGCCGACTGTAAGCACACAGAATGGTATGAGAGGACTTCCTGGGTATGGTGGGTTTCCCATATCTATTTGAATGGTCTTTTTGACTTTTCTGGAATAAGACAGGAGGTTATCCTGTTGCAAGAACTGACATGGAAATATAAGCCCAGGATTGGGACTCGAGCCAATCTTTCTGTAAATACTATATTGCTAAATAATGAATAAATACAGGTATGCATGGTTTTAATCAGGGAAAATTTATTTTTATGCAATTTTCCCACAGGATACCCCTCCTCTCTGGGTGGTGACAGAGGTTGAAAAGGGGCAGAGTGTACTCTGGTAATTATGGTAGTTTCACGCTCTGACTTCACCTTAGTTCAAGTGGACAGGAGAAGATATTCACCCTTTCTCCCCCTGGCCCCTGGCAAAAGGAGGCTGAATAACTATGGCTGGTTAGCTTTCTAATTTAATCACCACATTCCTTATAGAGAAAGAAATAAAATGTAGTACTTTACCCAAGTTTGAAGAGCTGGCAACTATGGACTTAACTTTGATTCTGTTCCTCTTTCTTCCAAGGTACAGGTTCTTTCTACTTCATTCATTTACTTCTCTATTGATTTTTTTCACTCATTCACTTAGTTATCAATTCAGAAAATATATTTCGCAATATAAATGTCCATTGCTGTATGAATCAATTAGTAAACTGTAGAATATGGGACATTATTCAGCCTTTGAAAGAAAGAAAATACTGTGACATGCTACAACATGAATAAATCTTGAGGGCATTTTCCTGTGTGACATAAGCCAGCCACAAAGAACAAAATGACTCAATTTATATTTATAAGGTATTCAAATTCAAACACCTGGTTAGTATAATAGTGGTGGCCAGAGGCTGTTGGAAGGAAGTAAGAAGTTAGTCTTTAGTAGGTATACTGTTTCAGTTTGGGAAGAGATACTAGAGGTAGGTGGTGATGGTGGCTGCACACAAATATGAATGTACTTAATATCACTGAACTGTACATTTAAAAATGGTTGAAATGGTAAATTTTATGTTCTGTATATTATGTCCCAATAAAATAAAACAGTGTTTGAAACACTCTTGAAAAAGTAAACTCTGTGCTGGCTCTAGAAACCACGGGGTTGAAGGCAAAGCTTACTTCTATAATGAAGAAAAACACTACAGAAAACAAAATAAAATGAAAACTGAGGTTTTTTTTCTCTGGGGCCAAGATTCAACCTAGACTTGTACTCCAAACAGAGGCTGTGTCTGCATTGAAGAAAATGACATTCAGTTTCTGCATTAAGCACATTTGATATGCTTATCTGAGAGTAGGGTTAGACTCAGTTATAATCATATTCAAAAGCATGGGTAAGGCATACAGAGAGTGTAATACTGAATAAAGTAGAGAGATATCAATATTGCTAAATACATTCTAATTCCTACACCAGATATTCACTGTCCTTGTGTTCTTTTTGTTCCTTCACTTTATTAAAACTGCAGAAGTTGTCCTCATGTGCATTTTTAAAGAAATAGATTGCATTATTGTGAAGATGCATAAGTATCTTTTCTTGGAGAAGCTGAGGATTGCAACTTATTTCTGAAAACAATACTTAAATTTCTTTTGCATTTTTCTTTGTTAATTTCCTTCAAGGTCTGATTTGACCTACATATAATTCCTTCTTTTGTTTAGTGCCAATTAAATTTTGAGCTTGCCTTCAGGCAGTCCCTTCCTTTCCCCTCTTCCTGGTGTGTCTATCTTCAAATGCGTGGCAAGTGGACGCCACTCTGGCATCTTGCAATGGGAAAAGCACGTTCCTCTCTTGAATCTGAAATATTAATGCCTTGTGTCAAGTAGCACCTTACCAAAAGAGGCACTGACCCTGAGATTTGAATTAGCTTTTTCACTCCTGTCTTATTCTAAGAGGTTTTGTGGTTGTTGATGTGCTGTTCAAATGTACATATTTTGAAATCTGCCAAGTAGATTAAAGAATTTAATTTCTTAAAATGCCAAGCTGAGAATTTAAACCTTATCATTGTAGAACAGAGGTTCAAATTCTTTATTCACTTTCAGTTATTTGATTATGTTTTTTTTTTAAATAAAGTCTTTTTTTCCTGATGAAAAGTAGTATAAACTCCAATTTTGAAAGGAGGAAAATGAGTCATGTGTTGGTTCAGTTGAAGAAAGGGATGGTGAGGAATCTAGAGGCTATCCACTTCAGTTTTAGTGACCTCTCCGCTAAGGTGGACAGAGTTATTTATACAGTTACTATCACTAACTGTGGATTCATTGAATTTATTGCCAGGCAACTCACATTTCTTTGGGTGCCTCACAATCATTTTCTTGATGAGCTGCATAACCTGACATTGCTTACGCCACACATTTCTTGCCATAGTATATGTAAGCATCATTATAGTTTTCATTGACCTCAAGAATCATTGACTTAACTTGTCTCTACTCTTCTTCTCCAGAAAGAAACAACCCATTTGTTTTGATCCCACCCCAATCCTTGAATTTCTTCCATTTTCTTTCCAAAGTCATTGCATTTATTTCCATCATAGTAAACAATCTTCATTCTTTACAAATACTTTGTAGTCACTTTGCCCTCTAAGCCTTGAAGAAGACTCGTTATATCCTGTTTTAACAACAAATGGCACCTGCTGTCTTGGGGTTGAATTGTTACTCAGTATAAGTTGTATTTTAGTTCTATCTTGTTCCCAATGAAATGCTATTTTGACACCATTTAGAGTGTTCGCCTTAATAATATAAACATTAATTGAATTCCTCACCAGAGGCCATCAGAGAGAAAGAAATCTGCCACACCCATTCCTTCAAAGCATTTTTAGACAAGTAAGGGGTAAGATGTAAACTTTCATGTTTTGGAAAAGAGGACTATAAAAAGATAACTACATGATCGAAGTACTTGCTAAGTGCTAGGCATTTTCCATTCATTTCCCATTTGAGTTATCCCTGCATGCTGATAAAATTTATATATTACTTCATTTTTAAAAAAATTTTTATTTTATTCATATGTACATACAATGTTTGGGTCATTTCTCCCCCCTTTTCCCCCACCCCCTCCCTTCCCCCTTCCCCCTCTTCCCTCCCCTTATCCCTCGCTACCCAGCAGAAACTATTTTGCCCTCATCTCTAATTTTGTGGAACAGAGAATATAAGCAACAATAGGAAGGACCAAGAGTTTTTGCTAGTTGAGATAAGGATAGCTATACAGGGAGTTGACTAGCATTGATTTCCTGTACATGTGTGTTACCTTCTAAATTAATTCTTCTTGAACTGATCTTTTCTCTAGTTCCTGGTGCTCTTCTATTGGCCTCAGTTGCTTTAAAGTATCTGCTTTAGTTTCTCTGCCTTAAGGGCAAAAAGTACTATCTAGTTTTTTGGGTGTCTTACCTATCCTCATACCTCCCTTGTGTGCTCTTGCTTTATTTTTATCATAGGATGAAGCTGAGTCTCATGGCTTTAATTGCATCAGATCTGACTTCAAAGCCCAGGTTCTTCCCACTCTGGTACATACATGGATGATGAGTCACTTAATGAAGTATCATTGAGGCCCACGATGTACCAAATAATACCCTGGATTACTACAAAGTAAAGATATCCTCTTTGAGATGCTGTTCCTAATTTACTCTTACATCTCATTGTTTTTAGATGTAAATAGCACCTAACAGGTCCAAAAGATACCCACCTGGCAGCTACCAAATGGCCAGACTATGGCCTCAGCCATAATTAAGTGAAATCCATGACACACTTTTTCCCTTCTTGTAAAGCAACTGCACAAAGGTCACCAGGGCAGAAATCAAACTTGCTCAGCCCACATGTGTAGGAAGAAGTATTCCTTACTTGCCAATTAGCTGGTCTCTTAGCCTGGATGAGTCATTTAAGCATCTTCTGGACTCAGGATCATAATGGGCAAAAGGAATGTAAAAATGCACAACATAGCACTAGATCCTAACAATATATTTATAATCTGCAAATACAAAGCTAATGCACAAAGTCTAATCAGATAGCTTCCAGCAGAAATGGCAGCTCTTAAGAGAGATTTGAGAGAGTTTTGTCATAGGAAAAGTGGCTAGACCTTTTTGTGGATGAGAGTATTGGTAGGTGTTGGCAGGGAGAGAGTTAACCAAACATGCCCCAGAGCCATCCAGAAATTTCAGCTAAGAGGTTGTTCACTCTGCTGCGAACCCCAATTAAAAAGAAAACCCCTAGCTGGGTGAGCCCACCCCATCCTTAGGATAAACAAGATTTGATTCACTGCAATTGCACTATACTAACTGTGTTGTAGAGTAATACAGTATATATGCCTCCTCTGGGGAGGCACAAAAGAGGCGGCTTAATTATCATCTAGCCAGAAGGATGGGGCATAGTTAACACCTTTCTGGGTGGGCTGAAATTAATGACCCTTTCCCCCCACTATTGCCTACCTCCAAGCCCCTTTGTAAACGACTATACAACACAGTAGTTGATATTCAGATCACAAGAGAGGGCATTTAGCCAAAGCATTTGTCTACAGGGTTTGATCTCTTTTTAATTTTATTCAGATTTACAACTGTGTTATTAGAGAGATAACTGGATCCTGTCTGAAGTAGACCAGAGATTTCTCCACTCAAATCTGAACATCTGAAGTTAACATTAATTTTCAAGATTGGACTTAATGCTTTTTCCCTAAGTATTTTTGCAAACTTCTTTCCTATGGCAACATTGAACTCTCCACTCCGAAGGGCTGTGTGTGCAGCCTGCCTACCCACTTCAGACAGAGAAAGTGGCCTTTGGGGACAAAAAAGACTGGACTTGTGAATATGTTTCAGAGGTTTAAAATTCACAGATGGTGAAATGCCAGGGGAATTCAGG
The DNA here is from genome assembly GCF_047511655.1 of Castor canadensis. NCBI lineage: Eukaryota > Metazoa > Chordata > Mammalia > Rodentia > Castoridae > Castor > Castor canadensis. The sequence continues at coordinate 32,627,954 of NC_133404.1, read as the reverse complement.
TTTCTCTTTGGACAAAGAAAGAAGTGAGCCATATCTAATAATGATACTTGAATCTAAAGTTACATTTTCTCCTTTAAGCATATATGTGCATGTCTATAGGTGTGTTTGTGTGTATATTTAAATAGACACCATCATTTTTTTGTATATATGTGTATATATATGTATACATGTATATATATATATGCGCATGTATAGATAACTATGTAGTTTTTGACAACATTTTTGGCATAACCCATTCTTTTGCCGTTCACAAAGTAACGAGGAAAGGTTTGGCAATGTCATGGGTGCTATGCTACGTAATTAGGTCATGTGGTTAAATCATAGTAAAATCTTGCAGTAAGGACACTATAAGCCTCACTTTGTATTTGAGGATACTGATCTTCCAAGCTTAAGTGATTAATTCAAAGCTAATAGAGATTAGAGTGAATACTCAAACTCATGTTTTTCTGACTAAATTCAGTGATGTCCAATTACATTCTTCTGCCTTTTCTGAAAGTCAAGTCCTGAGAACAAGGAGGGTGCCTGCTCCTTTTCTCCCCCTCTTCCTTGTGAATGGTAAGACTTGGTAAGTCTGTGTACTATTGTAGAAGTCTGGAACCTTTTTAAACCTCATTTCTACTTGGGAAAATGGGAATGATAAGAGTATCATGGGCAGTTTTGAGGCCGAAAGAAATGGGGAAACAGGCTTAGAATATAGAATGCTCTGAATAAATAATGCATTTTACTCACATGAATTCTTTACATGATGAAGTATTTTGTTCTCTGTACATCCATATAGTACATCCTATATTCATTAGGTCTTCATTCAGGACATATTCATTGAGCAGTCAAGACCTAAAAAAGGATATTTAATCATCATTATTTCAATATAACCCACTACATTTAATCACATAGCTCCATAGGAGAAAGTCTGTGTGGAACTCACCTTTAAATAATATAAAATAATAGCATCTTGCTGTATTTCAACTCTTGATACAGGTCATGTGAATGAAACCTGAAAGCCAAAATTGTGGGTTTTAAGATGTAATAGGTAGGAGTCAATAGTTATGGGCAGATCTAAATGAAAGGGTTAGGGTGGGAGGGGTAGAGTTAGGCCAAGTAGATATGACCTTGAGGGTCACAAAGAGGTAGTTAGGCCAGATTCTGTTGAGTGGTTCTGCTTCTATTGGCTTCTACAGATCTTATAGAGCCTGTGCCACTTATTACACTTCAAGACCATGAGGCTACCACATGAATTTCTGGCAGTCAGTGTTAACATTTCATTTTTTAAAATTAATTTCCTCTTACACTAACTTTTATGGAACAGTCCAGAAATCCAGAAAACATTCATTACACTGAAAAAATACTGCCCCTGCCTTTTAAAAAATGCTTACTCCAGGGTTTCTTGGTTCATTCAACAGATGTTTATTGTGCACATAGTATGAGCTAAGCATTGGGACAGGTGCTTGATATTCAGCAGCCTACAGAATATAAGACTTCTCTGTCCTAACATTGGCCTCACTCTATTGATCAATCAGAGTTTCATCAAATAAACAGTGATGAGCATTTAAAGACAACTGCAGAGAAAATAAAACGAGCACCAAGACAGGAAAATGACTCTGTGGGAAGAAATAATGAAGAAATGTGTCCTAAATAGAGGATGAGAGGCTTCTAAGAAAGGCTTTCCTGTAGTACTTGTGGTTTGAGCTGCTTAACATCTAAAAGGCAGAGAACACTAGATGACATTGGAAGGAGGATTACAGACAGATGGACCAGCATATGTAAAGGTCCAATGGTTGGAAGAAGATTAGCTTATTAGAGGTCCACAAAGGTAGGTCCTGCAGCTAGAACAGAAAGAACGGGGATGTGAGATGTGTGCAGTATGGTAGGAAGATGGGCAGTGGCCAAGGCTAGCTGTGATGTCTGGGAGATGTTGGTGATATGAGTGGTGGGAGCCTTTTGATAGTGTTAAGTTGGAAAGTAAGAGAATCATACTTATCTTTTGAAAAGATTATGTGAGCTGAAATAGGAATAATGTTCTGTAAGAACCAAGTATGACAGGGGAAAACAGGACAGAACCTTGGAAATGGTAGTAAGACAGAAAAAACTAAGTGGAATTGACAAATATTTTTGAGATAAAATAGAAAGGATTGGCAATGGATTAAACACTTACAGGGATGAAGGCTGAAGAATTAGAGGTCAATTCCAGAATTGTTTAAATGAATGCATTGTAGTGAACATTCATCTAACACTGGAAAGAAATTCAACTTTCTGCCAAGTTTGATTGACTTTGGTCCATTAAGTGCATAATATGACAGGAAATTTGGATATCTGAATCTAAATATAAGAGGACATTTTCAGATGCATATCTAAAGCTATGAGTCATTGCCAGTTAAGAGCCCAATAATTGAGCTCATGCACTTAGATGAGATTTTTCCAGGGCATAGAATAGAAATGACAAGCACAGATTGAGGCTGCAAATATTAAAGACTGGGTAGTGGATGACAAGCCTTCATAAGAGACTGAAAAGGTACAACAAGAGAAGTAGAGAATTGGAAGAATATTATGTCGTGAAAAGTCAAAAGAAAAGGATAAAGCAATTAAGAGTATAGAATACACTGAGACTCAACATTAGAGCGGAAAAATTCTCCACTGGATTTAGCAAATTCATGTTGTGGTGAAGTTCTGCCAAGGACATGGTTCTTGCCCTCGTTCATATGGTGGGTGGGGATACAAGTGGAACGATAGCAAATAGAAAATAGCAGTCTATACAACTTTTGCAAAGAATATGGCTATAAGAGCAAGGGACTTATTATAAGGAGAGGATTGGAGGTTCTTATCCAGGATCATGACAGCTGTAATTTTCTGTTTATTATTGGTACATCTTGTAGGCCTTCAGTTCCATACCTATCTGATGGCGGGACATTGAGCTTGTCCCATTTGCTCTTGATCCAAACCTCCTTTTCCAGCTGGGATCTATATTTCAGTGAATGACACTTTTCTTCAACAACTCACTTAGGCACAACCTGGCTGTCATTTATACTTCCACTTTATCCTCAGTCCACACATTTAAATAATTACCATAATAATTTTCATGGTTCACAGACCTATCCATTACTCTATCATGTAATCTCAAACCTTCCAGGCAAAAACTCATAGATTGACTCATTGAGCTCCCAATTTCCTCTCCTCACAGTCTTCTTGATCTTGTTTTACCAGAGTTGGTATGGAAAAAAAACTTGGCATTTACTGGACTTCTTCCTTTCCTCTAACTGCCAGCTAATCTTTAATGGACATATATCTACATAGTGAACTGTTCTTATTAACATTGCTGACATCCTGATAATGTTAAGATCTCTTTCTAGGACCGTAGCAGTAGTCCTGCTGTATCCTCTGGTCATTTTACTCTCCACAAGGGAGTAAAAGCAGTCTATGGAGTACAAACTATGGAGAGCTACTCCATTCTTTTGCCACTGTCTCTCTCACCCTATCTACTTTTTGCACAGTACATGCACTGATTACCTCTCAAATCTCTTACAGAAATATCAGTAAGTGTATAAATATTTGTTTACTCTTTTAGATTTCTTCTTGTTCTGTATGCAAACTTCAGGGGAGGCAAATGAATTTAGTACTATATTTTCAGGGCTCATAAATGTCTGGCATACATTATATGCACATATGAATAAAAAAATTAAAAAAAAAAATAAATGTCTGGCATATAGTAGAAACTCATTAAATAAGTTTGAATTAGATATATCCTAGAATTAATATTACCATAGAAAATAAGCAAGGGCCAGTCCATCTGATGGGATCTTTCAACACTTATAAAGATAAGCCATGCATTATTTTTTTAGCAAACAACAAGTGAGAATTTGATACTGAAATTGTAGTCAAAGGATATTTGTTTACTTGGACTGAGTTGAAAAATATCAGATTTGGGTGTTATATGGTCTGAATTCTAATTGCCTGTTTTCTGATAGAAAAACTATCAGTGGACTGTATAAAACAATAGAACTGGTCACTGATTGTCTACTATGATTTGAAGGCTGAAGTTTCTATTGTTTCTGAGGTAGTCTTTGCTTACTAATGAATTCAATTTCTCTCCATGCATTCTCTGAACTCAACATTAATGTTTGACCTGAGAAAGCAAATCCATCATTTTCAAAACTATAAACATTATTATTTAATAGATTTGTATAGAAACAAAATCATTAGATGCTGTGTAGAAAGCAAAATTGGCCACACCAGGAAAATTTTCATCCAAATCAGAGAAAGAAGTTGGTTTGGAGAGAGCTATAGTATAACAGTTTATCATTTGGGCTGATATATTCATGTATAAGTATATAGATGCATTTGTATAAACAGATATAATATATATAATGTGTGTGTTTGCATATATAAACTACAATATAATTTTAAAATCTTTTGGGTTTTTTATTTTCAAAAACTCTGTGGAGTAGTGAAGATTTAAGGGAAGGAAGAAAGAAAGAAATGAACATAATGAATGCTTTAGGAAGGACTGATTATTCCACCTATGAGAAGAAGCCTGGAAAACAGTGCAGGTAAGAGAGTCAGGATGGGGACTTAGAGTCTCAAAAGAAGTCATTCCAAAGCAGAGTTGGTCAAAGAAACTGATGCACTTTCATTAAATGTCCAAAACGTCCTTCTGAGCTTCACATGATTCATTACCTCCATGCCATCATAATAAATAATTCAGTCACAGTTCTGCATGAGTAGAGAAGTGGCACCATTTTGACTGCCTACTGGTACTCTTGCTTTTCTTCAAGGGAAACAAGTACTTCTCACCTCTGCAAACATCTTCCACTTGCATGAGAAGCAGTTAAAAAAAAAAATCTCTACCTGGCTGTCAAACACTATGTATGCCTTCCTTTGAATTCAGAAATTGTCACTTCTGAGTTTTCTTTGTAATAATCAGTTCCCATAACAACATGAGATGCCGGACCTCTGGGGAACTTCCTGCAGAACTCTGGAATTTTCCTTGGAAGGCAGGGGCAAGGATGACAGCAATGCTGCCCAGCCTCCCTAGTAGAAGCATCCCTGTATGTGGAAGTGGGCCAATCCCTAAACACCATGACAGATCCACTCCTCCCAGGATACTGTACATTATGCAGCATCTCCAACAGCAAAGTGATAGTTTTTACAGCCATCAACTAATGACTAAAAGGAGGAACTATTGTAGAATGTTTGCACAGTCTGCTAAATAGATGCATGTCTCAGCATTTAATGAATCACTGATATTGATAGGTGCTTTGTACATTTCAAACATATTTCATACATATATGAGCTTGAAAACATTTGCATGTATATTTGAATATATGTATATTTCCTGCAAAAGATCATCCACGTAAATTTTTAAAAGTAATATTGTTTTAGAAAAAAAATAATAGCAGGATTTACAAAAAATAGTTTCTTTAAAACTGTGCCTTAGATATATATAACTCTCCTATTGTGGAATCTCAAGCAAACATGTTTAGAAAGACATTAGAAATTCAGATGGGAATGCACTGGATTGCATAATTATGCATAGAAATATCTAATTTTAATAAATCCAGTTTGTACTTTCTCCTTAGTTTTAAAATCATATTTTCTTATGATTATTTATCTATTGTGATTAACGAATATATTAACTCTAATTCATTATTAAAATTTAGTGAGACCAAAAGTGATTGACTAGGACACAATACTATCTCTGTAATGCAAGGTTGCAACAATGGGTCACTTTCTGTTCACATTATTTTATATTTCTAGACCTGCTGTAATAGCCCAAATGATTCCATTATACAGGTATTTTTCATAATAATATTAAATTACCTTTACTTCTTCCATAAATTGTACATAGCCATTTGTGCTGTATCCATTTTCTTTTCTTCTGCTAGTTGAAATGAGAATTTGCCATGGGATTTTTAACCCCAGCTTTTCCAACTGCATCCATCCCACATGTGAAAAAATAAACAAGATAGTGGGAGGAAAAATGCTATTGTTACCTGAACAACACATGAAGGAACTAAAAGGATTCCACTAAATAAAAGAATCCTGGTTTAATCTTTATTCCATTAGTATATTTCAGTTGGTTTGATTTGTTGCATCATAGCATGGAATTTTTGGGGAATAAAATTTTAACAATTCAGACTTTATACATTTGCATTCTTTCCCCTAACCTGAGCAGTGATTTAATTGAAAATAACCTTTATGGTATCTATTCTGGATGGCAAAATACATGCTTATTAAAATTATGTTTAAGTCTAATTAAACATAGTTCAAATTCTTAGTCTAGCTATACTAAGAATTTAATATTTTAATTCTAATTCTTAATGTACTACGACATGGAGTTTTGGAGAATAGAATATTTTGCATCTGCAGTCTGCATGATGTCTCCTCATGGCCAGAGGTTATTCACTTAATTTCAGAACATCATTTAGGTAGTTGGTGTTCTCAGTCCATCACATCTGGAAACAGATGGTATCCATTGGCCTGTAAAAAGATGTTGTCTGTGCTAAGTGCTGGTGGCTCACACCTATAATCCTATCTACTCAGGAAACAAGGATCAGGAGGATCAAGATTTGTGAGACCTTATTTCAGAAATATCTAAAACAAAAACTTGCTGGTAGAATGGCTCCAGTGGTAGAGTGCCTGCCTAGCAAACGTGCAGTCTATGGTTCAAATCCCAGTACCACTAAAAAAAAAAAAAAGATGTCATCTGAGTTCCACACTGCATGTTTGTTGTTCCTCAACTGTGCTATCAAGTAATTTGTGAGGAGACTTTTCAAGAATGTGCAATAATCCCTGTCTCCTCATTATCAAAATCCCTTCTTTAGAGTTTTTCACTGCTTTTCCCTTTCTTTTTTTTTTTTTTTTTTTGGAGATACAGAGATTTGAACACAAAGTTTTGCACTGTTAGGCAAGTGCACTACCACTTGAGCCACACCCCCAGCCCATTTTGCTCTGGTTATTTTGGAGATAGGGTCTTGCTTGTTACTGAGGCCAGTCTAGATCACAATCCTCCTATTTTAGGTTTCTTGCATTGGCAGAATGACAAACATATGCCACCATGCTCAGCCTTTTCCCTCTGATATAAGTTTTCACAAACTTTCCTGCCTGGGATGGCCTGACCTGGAATCATGAAACTTCCAATCTCAGGTTCCTAAATAGCTTGGGATAACAGGTGTACACCACCATGCCCAGCTATTGATTGTAATGGCTCTTATGAACTCCCTTCTTGGCTGGCCTGGACAGGCAATCCTCCTCATTTCAGCCTCCCAAGTAGCTAGGATTATAGGTATAAGCCACTGGCACCTGTTTCCTCTTTGTTTTTAGAGTTGCAAGGCTTGGTGCCTGTGTCTCCTTCCAAGTGTCCTTCTGTTTCCAGATTTTGGGACGATCATTTCTTTTTTTGTGACCTCAATTATCAGGTAGGTTCTTGAGAAGTTGTTAATTTGCTCTCCATTAGGATTTTCCTGTTGCAAAGATGAAAGATTTTGGAGTTTTCAAATTTTATTTAATCTTTTACTTGTCTGAATGGAAATTAAAATTTTTTGCTCTGGGTATATAAATGGTTAGTCCATCTTGGGTTGATTCTTGTATATGCAACTAATTCTAGTTTACTTACATTCATTTCCTTTCATATTGGTTCATCTATATGTTATAACAAAAAGAAAAGAATTTGAAATTGCCCATGCTCCTTGACAACTAGTAATTACACTTTTAGCTCTGTTTATCAAAGAGGTTCTTGGGGTTTCAAAAACACAAAATTGATGAGACAACTAATCAAAATTTTGGATCATCTGAAAGGGTATTTGCTACAATTACCTTAGACAGTGGTGTGGTATTTCGGTTATTCTCTTTTTTTCCTACCCTGCCCAATCTCAGTAACAAAGTCATTAAAGACTATTTTGCTATAGGTTATTTATTTTAGACAGAAAGGTGATTTAAGTGCTATTAGCTCATGGCTTTTTCTTTCCTTTAAAAAGATCTTCCTAATTTTTTTTCTAGGTCATCTGGTATTGCAAACATCCTGGTCTAATTTTGACCTTTTCATTTTCCTTAGGTAATATATTGCACCCTTAGTGGTCTCTTTCTCAATAAATCAGATGTTATCTAGTTGCTTTGGACATGATACTTTGGAGTCAGTCTTGGCTCTTCTTGTCTTTCTGTCTCAAGTCATGTCCATCAACAAATACAAATCCTGAATCCTTTGAAAACATATCTACTACAACATCTTTGTCCATACTATCATCTTCTCTCTCACGGTCAAGGAGAATTGTCTCACAACTGACATCCTCTGGTAGTCATGACCCGCACTGTCGTGACTACAGGCTCTTCTCATCCAACTGGAGCTCTTTCTACTACTCACAATCCTCTTCTAAATGTCATAGATCTGCTGTCTCTGTAACCTTGATCAGCATGATATTTTTTTGCATTCTGTGCCATCTTTTACTTGACTATCTAATTCTATTCATTTTTGTAAGACACAGATCAAGGGCTGACTATTACACAAGCATGTCTGTGGTTCTCAAATCCCAAAGTAATATGTCTCCTTGGAGATGCCATGGCAAAACTTTCCTTTAAACTACCTATTAATATTTTTAAGTTAGAGGAGTAAGATGAGTTGATGTTGAATGTCAAATCATTTGAGAGGGGTATATTTCAAAATAGGCATTTTTTTCCTTTCCTTCATCTCACTTCTCATTCCTCCATTTCAAGTGGTAAACATTGCTAACAAATTTCTCATGTTGAACATATTCTTGGCTTAAAGATGTGTCTACTTGGCCAATTATTTCTTTCTACATAGTGGAATGTAATGTCTATAAAATTATCACAATATCTTACATATTGAAGTTATGCACCTACTCTGTAAAATGAGAAAGAAGAAATTGTTGATATAAGCTTTAAATGGCTTCTTGCTGAACAATATTTTAACTAAAATTCAGTCATACACAATAGTGTCAAGTAAGAATTTAAGCATGGATTTCAATAAATTTATTTATGTGCCTTTAACAATACCTCACATCATGCCAATATGCTATTCAGTTGATTTATAACAACCATACCCATCTGCCATCTTAATAAACCATTTAATTTAAAAATTACATGTATAGAGTTTTTGTCCTTGACCTTGCTACAGATATTACTGAAAAATCAAGCTAAAAACTCTCCAAAATCTCATAAATTACCTCACTCCTACAGCTTACATCACCCTACCTCTTCCTTGACAGCTGAATTAATTTTTCAAAGTCCCATGGAGTCATCCTTGGCCATTCATTATCTCAGAAGTATTGCACAGCCCTATGTAGGCATTTTCCAATGTGTCTTTTTAATTGTCTCCTAATGATGAATTGGCCTTGAGTGATTCTGTGTTCTATCCCTGTCCCTTCTCTGACACACTTTTCTCTTGCTGGCCAACACTCCCTGTCCAGGGACCTTACTGGAATCCACAGCACCAGAGCAGAAACAAAGACATGTTCAATGATTAACCCAACCTTCTAACAGCCATGTACTCCTTCTGCACAAAACTCCAGCTTTATCACCTTAATCAGCATCTCATTCTTTTGCATCTTTCCCTCATTTTCTGTTTCTGCAGTTGTACTTGTGGAAATGAATATATTTGATTTTGTTCCCCAGTCATAAACTCAAAATGGGACTATTATCTTCACTACTTCCTATCCCAATCATGGCTTTGACTTAACTGTACCCTTTCCATTCCTTCCTCAGCTGATATTTCAGACACTTTTTAGGCAGATCAGTATACAGTGAGGAAAATAGAGACCACACTTGATATTTCTACAGTCTTCAACATAGGTTTCATAGGTGTGAGTGGAATGAAAGAACAAAAACCAAAGTGAAATAATCCAGAAATAACAATAACATGAACAGCTGCCTTTCATAACTCTGAAGAAGAAAAGGGAAAGGCCACTCATAACTATGAGGAAGCAAAGGAAAAGGACAGGTTTGCCATTGCCTACCAGCAGAAGAAGTTCCACAGAACTGGAACTGGATCTTCTGAGAAGACAAAGCCCTTCCTTTGGTTCTGGTGCCTCTGAAGAATGATAGATTCTTTCTAGCTGGGACTTCAGTGTGTTAGTGTCTTGATATGAAGTGTCATTGATAGGATAACTCTAAGAACAAACAGCAGATAGAAAGGAAGAGATCTCCCTTACTTCTCTTATCTCCTAGAACCCAAGAGTCCATAATTATTGAAATCTAAGAGAAAGTCTTTTGACAAAGAAGAAATAAACTCCCCACTTCACCATGACAGAGTAGATGTAGGAAAATGAATTTGAAATTAAGAGACAATATCTTAATAACTATTGCTTCAAGAAGTTCCCTCAGTTTGGTTCATCTTAAACTACTTGCGTATTTAAAAATTTTCACACATCCATTGCTTAGCCTACAACACCCTTCCTCTCCAGTTACACCTACTGAATTATTTCTCTGATGTAATTTTTTTCTGTAACTTTTCTTTACTGCTCCACTTCTTAGATAAGATAGAAAAATTAATCATTTTTCTTCAGAATCCTATATCATGACAGTATGGTCATCAACAACCTGCTCTGTCTTTAGTATTGAAGTGTGTCTCTACGTGAGAGTCGGGGCCCTAAAAGTTGGGGACTGGTATACCCAACTATTTATTCACAGGGTCTGGTTTGAAATTAATGGTTCCCTCTATGTTATGGTAATGATTTGACTGGAACGAGCGTACATTCATCCTTCCAATTACACTGGTCCGAACTCAGTCATGTTGCCCCAAAATGCCTAGAAAATAACATCTTTCCAGGTCTTCTGTGAGAATGGTTCTGGTCATCTGGAAAGCCTATATTACATTCTCTATCTGTGAGTGTATCCTGACCGACAAAGAGTACATCCTGACAGCAATAATACACACAGAGAGGAAACATAGACACACATTCCATGGCAACACACCACTCATATCTTTTATGGAAGATATTTGAAGGCTAGTATCAGAGGAACATCATCTTTACATCACCTTGACACATTTCCATGGAAATTATTGAATTAATAAATATACCAGTAACTAGATTAAATACCTTCAAAATGAGACGCAGTCATCTAAGTCTACAAATACTGATTCATATGCTTTTTGAAAAATGAGTATCATAGCTAGTAGGGGAAGACTCACAATAAAAAGCATTATAACTAACTTGAATTGTGTCACATTGAGGTCTTTTATTCAGTAATCTATTTCACAAATACAGGCGTGTTTTTCGTAAATTCTCATTTCTGTAATCTGTTGTTATTCATCTATGTTATGGCATTTCCTACACCGTCCTATTCACAAGTGAATAAAGAGAGGAGCACAGCAATGTTGGTGGACTCAACACGAGTAGTCATTTCTTATTTGGGGTGTGGATTTTGTGTAATAAATAATGCTGGTTTTAGATTTGGATTCAAAGACCAGTCAGGGGATTTGGAAGAAAATTTAGAGGTTGATGTTAGACAAACTAAGATTCTAAGTGAGAGCAATGTCAAAAGGCTGGACTCCTGACCTTCCCTCCTGAGCCATTTTTCCACAGCTTTCTCCATCTCTGTCAGTGGAAATTCCATCCTTCCTTTTGCTCAGGCAAATATTCTTGCAGTTATCTCTGACTACTCTCCTCTCATATGCCACATCCAATATCTCAGTAAATCCTGTTGTTCTCACCTTCAAAATACATCCACCTGCTCACCATATGAAATGCTACTAGCACTAACTCTACTTAGAGTATAACAATTGCCTCCTAATTGGTCCCTAGAGTAGACATGTGATAGTATAGTAATTTCTCAACAGAATAGCTAAGCTTTTCCTTCCAAAGCATTCTACCCCTCTCCCAAGGGCTACTTTCAGAGTAGAAGTCTAAAGTCCATTCCCTGCCCATGCTACTATCCCCTGCCTGGTCTTCCCTAGTTTGACCTCTTGAGCCTTATCCTTTCCTTCCCTCCTTGCGCTTATTCCTTCACTCTGGCTCACTCTTGCACCTCCTTAATTTCAGTGAGGCTCCTCTCTCAACCTTTGTTAAAATTGCATCCTTCCTTCATCTTCAACCTCTGCTTAATTTTTCTCCAGAGCATGTAACACCCTAAGGTATGTACACAGACTTTTCTTATTTATTTTACTGACTCTTAGTCTCTCCCCAGCCAGATAAAATTCCTTAGGAACAGAGAGTTTGATCCATCTTTTGTCCACTGTATTTTCAGTGCTTAGAAGAATGTTTGATGATATACCAGAAAAACAGCTGCCCATTTCACAGAATGGCTGTGAGCTTCCGGTTGAGTTTCACTTGACTTTGCAAGCTATAAGGCTCTGGTTAAACGTATCATCATTAATGCTAATAATAATTAATGCCCAACAATTGCCAAGCTTGCTGTGGAAGGTACTATACGTTTTCTCATTTAATTTATATAAGAGCCCAGTGGAGTGGAGTAATTGCTATTGTTATTCCCCTCTTAGAATCAATGAAGTTGAAGATAACCCAGTGCCAGAAATGGCTGTAATCTGAAATATGTAATTTGGAGTGAAGCTCATAGCAGAATAGAGACAAAACTGACTTTCTCACTTATCTTTTTTCCATCTTCTAACATGGTTACTCTTCTCTGGTATTATTCCCTTTGAGTATGGGTAAAATGGGTGTATGCAATTTTCCATGACACAGGGAAGTTTCAGACTCACCTATGAAACTGGTTTGTAATAGTATCAACTACCAAAAATATCACAGAACCAAAAAGAGTTCACCATTTACTGCTACAAGATAGCTTGTTTAGAAATCTGATCATTTGTAACAGAAAAGTTTTCTTAAACAGAAAGTAATACATGGAGACCAAGAATATCTGTCAAAGGACACCATTAAGTGAATAAAATGAAGTCAAAAGAGTAGAAAACGAAATTTCAATGCACATATGGCAAGCACACACACACAAACTTGGAAAAAAAACCTGACTCATTTTCAGAATTCTTACAAATCATAAAATAGACAACTCAATATAAAATAGGGGCAAATTATTTGATTTAACAAAAGAAGATATCTAAATGGCTAATAAGTATGTAAAAAGTTACTCAGTGTTTCAGTACTCAGGAAAATGGAAATTAAGCCCACAGGAAATACTCTATACACCAAGTATAATGGCTAAGATTATAAAACCAGAAAATACTAAATACTGATGATCATATGGAGCAACCAAGGTTTTCTATCATACACTTCTTGTGAGAGAGAAAACTGTACAACTCCTCCACATAATTGTTCAGCAGTAATTAAACTGTTTAGAACTGCTATGTTCTAAGCACTAGGAATACAGCAAATAAAAGATGGATGGAAGTTTCTATTCCCATGGAATTGTTATCCCACTGGGAAAGACTAAGAGTTAATAAAATAAATAAGAAAAAACTTGTATGCTGGTTATTAAAGGTAGGTACATGCCTAGCCGGTGATAAAATAATTACACTTCTAACATAACCAATAGAAATGCTTACACATATGTACCCAAAGAAGAACTCTGTGATGACCAGAAACTGGATGCTACCCAAAAACCCCAAACATTTAAAATTGATAACTAGACATTTTGGCATATTCACACACGGACCCTATAACAACATGAATGAATGCTTCACAATTATTTTTGTGTATGGAGCTTATAAACATAATGGTGTGTGCAGGAATCCAGACACAAAAGAACAGATAGTGTATGATTCTACCCGTGTTCGAAAGCAGACAGCCTGCACTGAATGACATCAGGATAGAGACTAGCTTTGGTGATGGAGACAGGGAGCAGGAAGACTGCTTCTTGCACACTTGTATATTTCTCTTTCTGAATCTGAGGATGTTTATTTGATATCTGTATAAAATGTGCTCTTCTGTGTGTAGGTCATATTTCAAAATTTAAAAAAATCTAAAGGAAAAAATCATTTGTTCCTGCCTTTCCCTATCACTGTTTAAATAATATTCTGTATATTTATTTTACATACTTCAAGGACAATGGAAGTCTAATCTCAGATGTATAATATGCCTTATTAGGATGACATGTTCTAACGCAGTAATTCCAGGTGGCAACTTTTCAAAAGTGGAATTATGGTCATCAATATAATGGAAGTAACATATCATTAAAATGCAAGGTATAAATAGGCATAGATATAATGCCAGGGATAAATCATACTGTAAAATGTGCTTGCTTCCTGAACAATTCAGATTTCAACTGGTCCAATGTTGTTCTTCCCTCCTGTTGGAGTTGTCATCTCTGTTGCATTATGACTTTCTCACTGGAGATTGCTTCCTTCTGATGCTGGGCACATAGTTTGGGAACCACAGAGAAAGAGCCAGACCCTCACCTCTGCAGACCCTGCCCTGTAGCAGGAGTACTAAGAAATTTTTCAATGGTTTCCATCTCTTTTGTGAAGCAGCATAGAGTAGCTGTTTAAAAATAAAACTAGATTTCTTTGTGTCTTGTGTGGTCATCACTGATGAGTTGATGAAGGCTACTACCTTCTGCCCTCCTGGGAAAAGGACTGTAGGCCACAAGTACATGTGAGAGCTGCAGTCCTTGGACTGATAGAGAAACAGCAAGGCCTGTGGAAAGCTGCAGAGAAAGGGCAATTAAACTGAGTAGCCACAGAGTGCTCTCTGTCCCCCAGCCCACACCAGTAAGGGAAATGATCTTGACCCTTTGCAAAACACCACAATGATGGGAGATGGACGGTTAACTGGTGGCTGCACTGGCCTGTGTTGCAGATTTCAATCTGTGCTAAACTTTTTATCTATCCCTCTCTCCCTGTGCCAGTTTTCCCAATGTTTCTCGACATCACATTAACTCCCCTCCCAGTACAATAATCGACTCCAATCTGCTATTATCACGGAAATAGAAGAGGTAAAGTGCCTGTAATAGGATCCAAATCAAATCACTTTCACTTCAGCCGGCTTTTGCTGTGAAGCCAAGGATTCCCCAGGGAGATTCAATACAGGGAAACACCTGCAGACACAGGCTGAGGCCCAGAGAGTAGATGGAACAAGACAGGCCCGTAGCATCTCCTTAGTTATAAGACGGTCACCTCAGGAGTAATGACCTCAGGCAGGCTCTGATAAACTTGTGACTCAAAGCCAAAGCCAGGATCTGACTCTCCCTCCATAGACCTATCCTGAATCAACATGTTGGTTTATTATTCACAGTAACGGCTGTAGTTATGTGTCCTTCCCTGACCTATCTGCTTGGGGTTGCTTTTGTAAGAGTTGTTGCTTGTTTTTGGAGCAGTCTACCATCAAGGAAAAATTTACATGTTGATATTACTCACTCTTAAGAAACAAGAAAGGCCAAAGCAAATTGAAATGAACATAACTCAGGCCAGGAAGGGAATAGGGAGGAAAGGTCCAGCAAAATTTCCCTTCAGAATTTTCTATTATTGAACACTTTGCCTCTCCCACTGCATTTCCCAGATGGTTGTAGGATAAGGTGCTTTATAGTGAAGCCCTTCCTATATGTGAGTGCATCCATTCACATCTATTTTGCTCGTGTCCCCATGCCTAATACTAGCTAAATAGCTATGTGATATGCATTTTTGTTTGTACCATAACTTCTCATTTAGGCTCAGAATCTGACATGGACTTGGCCAGAGAATCTTATGGCCAATGTTTACTTTCCTGCCAGAATCTGAGGATTTCAGATACCCAGACTAATTAATAGTTTCGGTAAGGGAGTTGTTCGATAAGCAAAAAGAGCAATTATCATCTTCATTTCACACACTTTATTAAAACATCATGGCAGATATTTCCAAAGCAAGTAATTCAATAGAAACAGCCTCCAACAGGAGTCTCCATCAGTATTCATTTGTACATTTGCCCTTGAATATCACCTGTAAAGTAAACAAAAGGTTTCTTTCAGTAATAAGAAAATTAGAATTGGGGTCAAAGATACTGAGTTTGCAACAAAGTTTCCACTCTTACCAACCTTGTGACTTTGGACAAATATCTTAATGTTTTCCTCACAGTAAAATTCTTGCCATATACAATTTCGAGTACTACATGAGGTGTTGTATTTGAAAGTGTTTTGTTATGTCTACATTACAAGGCTGATATAAGAAAATTTAAATTTCCTAAAAATATTACAAGATCAAAGTAAAAAGGAATAATGGTACCAGAGGCTGGAGAGAGGAGGGAAGAAAAGGAATGAGGAGAGATTGGTCGACAGGCACACAGTGCTGATTGGACAGGAGAAATAAGATCTGATGTTTCTCTGCACTGCTACTGTAGTCAATAATAAAGTACTTTACACTTCAAAATAACTAGAAGTTAGGATTTTGCTGTTTTAGCACAAAGGAAGGTCAATGTTTAAGGAGATGGGTATGCTAAGTACTCTGATTTGATCATTAAACAATGCCTATATGTATGGAAATATCACATTGTACCCCATAAATTTGTATAAGTATTATATGTCAGTTAAAAAATAAAATATAAAGCTAAAAAGTGAACATTAAAACTATGAAGTTAAAATAAAAGTAAAATATTAAACATCTCTTTTGAAATTGAATCTAAAAGGATCAAGAGAACCACTGTGATAATTTGAAAGATGGGCTGCTTCCTAGGGGTTCTTCTCTTTTGTTTAGATCATAATGAATAAGCAAATTCCACTGTAACAAACACAAGGGAATATGCATATGTGATTAATGTTAGTGGAAACTGACACCACCAAAGTGTTTTACTGTATGAATTCTTTGCCTCTAGAGGAAACAAATCTTTGGGAACGGGAGGAAGTATTTCTTTGAACCACAGTGGCCAGGCAAACCTGAAAGTTACAGCTCTAGAAGCCTCTCACTTTCAGGCTTCTTGTGGATGGGAAGAAAGGAAGCAGCGTTTCCAGGGAAAATACTGCAAGAATTCTCTAAGAATGAAGCCATCAGTAGGATTTATGCCTACACTTCTGCATGATCTCAGATCCCTTAAATTATAAAAAGTATCTAAGGAAAAAATGGTTTAATGGTGAATGTGGTTATCAGGGAAATAGTTAATTGCTATTAATACCTCCAAGCCTATTTCTTTTAGAGGTCCACAAACACTTTATTTTTATTGTAGGAGCACTTCTTGGCCTTCTAGATAATAGGAGAATGTGCTGTGATTGTGACAAGGTCAGAACCAGGTAGCATTATATAGTGCAGGCTAATGAAGGCCTACCTTATACAAATGGTGACTCAAGACAGGTCTGATTTTGTACAGTTCATTCTTTCCAATGATTGTTTTTCATTAACCATGTAACTAGCTCTTGCACAGCTTTGAAAGAAATTTTATACAGATACATGCACTATAAAAAATCATGTTTTTGAGTTTGAGGCTTAAAAAATGATTATTTAATTCAGTCCTTCAACAAATGTCTGTTGATAGTTTTGGTTTAGAAACCACACATATGACATACATATTCAAAAAGTAAAATTCAAAAAGAGGAAAGCAAACCCTGAAAACTAAAAACAAAACAAAACCTAATTGCAAATAAGAACAAAGCCTCAGTATCTGTGAAGTACCCAGAGAACCTGTGCAGAGTCCTGAGGACCTCCAGCATGAGGCATGACTTGCTGGTTCCATTGCCATATGCATCCCAGTTTGGGGAGACATGAAGACAATTAGAATACAATGAGATTATTTCATTCATACATAGTACCTTCTGATAAAGAAAGCAGGAGAACCAGAGCCTAACCTTACCTGGAATTGCAGGGGAGTGCCTCAGAAAAGAGGTGAGGCTTGAATTAAGATATGGAGGAAGATTTAAAAGTGCCCAAACATCAAGGGCACGTGGGAAAAACAAGTTTCAGAGAAGATGGTAGGTGTAAGGCTGTGAAGGCAAGTAAAAGTGTGACACCAACACCTTCAGTGTTCTAACTACTTGTTTCCTCAAAAATGTCTATAGCAATAGGACTCCAAACATTCTTTTACAAGTACTTACTTGAGTTTCTGATTAAGGAATGCATAAATTCCAACAGCTCATGGCTTTAGAATAGCTAAGTTTTTCATAGGGAATAAACACCAGGTATGCAGACCAAGGACAGTTGCCCTGTGGTCTATGATACATCCATTTTCCCTGCTTGGCCATCCCCTTCTGAAAGATCTCCCCATCTTGTTGAGCATTTAGTAGGACCAGGACAAGGCTATCCCCATTTTGTAGATAAGAAACCAAGGCTTAAGCACTTGCTCAATTATATAGAATTGAGGAGTTATGCAGAAACATGGTATGGTCAGTCACGTACAGCTGTCCAATTCCAAGGTCAAGTTCTTATAGTCTTCCTTCAGCTCCCTCTTTGGAAAATGTCCAGTAACCTTACACACATTGCTTTTATTTCCTTTGTCTCATTTTTCTTGGAGAGATTCCAAGGTCAGGTTTTCTGGTTGTGAATACAAGCCTAGAGAAGAAAATCAAAGGAACTCTTCCCAAGACTATCCACTAGTGTTCAACCTTTGCATACCAAGGGTGCCAAACAGCATTACTAGCAAAACAAGTGCCTTATGATAGTCCCTTACACTGGATTTCATTAACAATTTGGGAATCTTTCTATGATATTCTCATACTAGAGACTCCAATGCATGACAGTATATTTTTATCTTTGGAAAAATATTATTGTGAAGAAATTTGGAAAATTACATGCAACTCAGTATTTCTCAAACTCCATTGATGTCCACTTTCCCTACAAATTTGTTAACTTGCTAGAGAAAGAATTTAGGTGCATACCTTTTTTTCCTGATATTTCTGGAGATTGAAGCTCAAGATCAAGGTGACAGCAAGATTAGTTTCTTTTCAGTCCTCTCTCTTCTGCTCACAGGTGACCACCTCCTTGCCACATGCTCACATAGTCTATGCATACCTTCCTTCTGTCTTTCTCTCATAGACAATAGTCATGTTGGGTTAGAACCCCACTCTCATGATTCTCTTTTAACATTCATTACTCCTTTAATGTCCAACATGTACTCATAATGGGGGATTAAGGATTTATTGTAAAAATTTGGAGGTTGCCTAGTTTGGTTCATAAAGATCCCACTTCTAACTTCATTCCAATAGTAATCAGGAGGGCTGGTTGTTTTTGGAAACATTTACGATGTTTATTTTAGTTACAGTGGTATTTCAGGTTCTTGGAGATCACTGGTATGACCCAAATAAAAAGGAAAAGAAAGAAAGGGGAAGCAAGAAAGTAGAGACTTCTCCAATAATTTAGTATTTTTCCAAAGGACAGAACATTTCAGAATTTACAAAATTAGATGGGATCCATTGGATGGATATCTTGCTTCTTTCCACCAGCAAAATTGGGAAGTCTGATCTGAAAGTCTAGATTGTACAGGTTCCATGATTGCTTTCACTGCAGGAAACTCAAAAGTATATGCAGAATCTTTTTAGCCTTCTTCCATTGGAAGTTCTTGGTATCATTTTTCTTCCTTTCCATTTTATTATATGATACATACTTCTGCTATTTCTTTAAATAGTGCTAGCTATTTGGTGAAAGAATATTTGAAAAATACCTTTGAAAGATACCTGCTTAAAATTTTACAAACTTTTAAAGATTAAGATACACAGGAAAAACCTCATTACATAAAAATAATATTTGTTGAGGATAAGGGCTGCAATTGAGGCATATTTTTATTCTCTGTCCCTTTAGTGCCAAATGCATAACTGAGAATGAAGTAAGCCCTAAATAAATAATCAATTTAAAGTGAAGGAGGAAATAGAAGTAAGGTTTAAAATTTTTGTAAAATGGTAACTTTTTAGTCACAATCACACAATGTGACTTCAAAAAGAAGGCCACTGATTTCTGTCATTTCTTTTATGACATTTATTATGCAGTGTAGTCCATTTATGTCTGGTTTACATCCATATATATGCATATGTGTCCCATTAGATGTTACTGGAGTGATCTGATATACCAATGCCTCAAAAAACAGCTAACATTTATTGAACACTTATAAGTGCTTGACATGAATCTTTTCAATTAGTATTGGATTTGTTAGTGCTTTGTGCAATACACCCTTGTGAACCTAAATACTGCCTATATTCCTTCTCTTCAATTTGACTTTCAAAAAGAAAATTTATACTTGCATTTTTATGTAGGATTATCCAGACTGATAACAATTATTTCAATCTAATTAGTGTGTGGTAATCTGTGGATATATCAGCCTCCATGCTCCTTCCACAGTAATGCTATTATTGTCATCATTTTATGGGTGTAGAGAAGAAAGCTACTGGATTTGAACTTGATCTCGGACATTCCTGTTGAGGAAGGCAAAGATCCTTCCTTTCACGTGTCTAGGTGTATTAAGTTTCACAGGTCAGCCCATCAGTTTCATTTCTAAGAACCTCTAAAATTTGAGCATGAAAAGAGCAAACACATCTCTAAAGCACTACAAAATTGTAATTGTTATTTCCCTGGGGTTTTGTCATATTTTGGCAGAAAGTTGAATGTTTGGCTTAAAAGTTCTATGAGCTAAGGAGAAAATTTCCATTTTGTCCAATAACAGCCAGTTGGGTCACTTAAAACAGAATATCATTATATCTGAAAAACTGAGTTGTCTATTCTGTATATTTCTGGGAGGAAACAATGACCTATTATGGATATTTTATGTCCATAAACAGAAAGATTCCACAACATTTCAAAATCCACTATAGCATTTATATCATTAGAAAATTATCCTGGTGACTGAGAATTTTTGACTAATTAGGTTTCTTGGATAATAAGAGCTTTTTAATAAGGTACATATCATTTACAATATTGCTAATGAAATGTGAAAGCGATTCAGTACCCAGTAAGATAATGGCTAACTTGTTTTAATTGTTAACGTTTTTTTCTTGCCTACAATGACACAGTCATTATTTCACAGTCCCACTTATCATGAAATCCAAGAGGATTAATGGTTTCACTTATACTGGCGAAAATGTTTAAGCTGTCCTGATTATCAGTGTAGTTGGAAAGAATAATGGTTATTTGTCATTGCGGTTTAGCAGGAGAATGAATTGTCCCCTGGATAGTAACGCCATTAACCCTTAGAGGAGGTAGTGATAGAGTTTTACAGCTCAGCTAGAGGATGCCAAGATTTAGGACTGGGTATTTGTAGGTGGTTTATTTCATCTGTGATTACTGAAAAGTACATATTGTTCTGACAAAATCAGAAAAAAACAGCTTAACTTGTTATACAATTTTGGATATCTGGAATTAAAACTACATAGCTTCTGAGCTATTCTTGTGATGAAAGAACAAACTGCTACATTAAAAATAATCAAGGGAAACATGAATTCAAGAAAAGAAAAAAATTGTAAAGTCTTTGCTCTTTGCTACTTCTCTTAAAGAAATAGAGAAAAATGTATTGTTTAAAACAGTAGCTCATAGTTTCTTATCCCAACTCTTGACTCTATAATTCAAACTCTGAATTTTAATAGAAGCTATGTCTACTTTGAAAATTCTTACCTTGTCTCCCTGGCTTAATCATACACAAGTAATAATAAAAGATTTGTAAAAGACTAAGGTTATGCTATTCGAGCATAAAGACTGATAGAAGTCTGTCCTTAAGAATCAAGTATTTGATTTAGTAAAAATTGAAGCAAGGAAATCTGGTGAAGGTGGATGATTTCAGTTATAGATTGCAATGGCAAAACAAAATTGCTATATTAAAAAAAATTCAGGGCTAGTTAAGAAAATCAGTATCAGCCTTTGGTAAATTTAACAGAATCTCTCCCTTTCTAGATGGTGGCCTGGGTTGGAATGTAATAGAATTCTCTCATCAGGTCCACCTCTCAGCATAACCAGTGGAGGACATGGCCTGGCTGGCCTCTTATTCCTTCCTGTGGGAGAGACAGTAGAAGAGCTGGATTCATAAGAGGGTGAGGCTACTGGGCTTCTCCTGGACAGCCTTAAGGGCAGGTCTGGGGAAAAGGATGAGAGGGGAAAGGGCAACAGGAACAAAAATATAGATGTAGCTTGGCTGCCTTATCTTCCTACAGGGAAAGCAGTGTCCTTTGCCCTCTCTGGAGAAGCAACCTCAGCTAGGTTCTGTCAGGCAGCATGAGGGCTGCTCTGCTCAGCACCTGGACAGCAAGAATGCTGTTTCCTAAAGACACACAGTTCTCGCAGCTCTGGGGGATTTACTGCTTTCAAACACCTTCAATTTAAAAAAGAGACCATCATGCCTTTCAGCAGGGCCCATAAACACAGTTTCCTTTACAAAAGCCATGTGTATCCCCAACATATCAACAAACCAAGCTTCAAAATGGAGCAGAATGCTTCTGGAAGTAAAGTGTAGGTAGTTGAGACATGAATAAAAATGATATTATTCAACATTACCAGAGGGAAAAGTTTGCTCCCCTAGGTGCCTTCCATCCTAGAATCAAGGTGGTCAGTGTATGGAAGCTTCTAGCACCATAATTATCATTATGTGTGATCTATTGACAAAAGGTGTTTCTTTGAGACAGTAAATGAGATGAATTCTCCATGAGGTGCTCTGAAAACACATCCCAGTAGTTTTAGGTGTGAGAAGTCATGAGAAACAGCTGCCAATAGATGAAAAGACATAGAGGATAAAAGAAAAATAGATAGAATTGAGAAGGAAAGAAAGACAGGAGAGGATAAAGGCAAGGAAGAAAGGAATAATAGGATATAATATCTTTGAATGGTAAAAATACAGTCATACAGACAGAGCTACAGCTAGGACTGACAAAATTACAGAGGAAGAGTCAAGTTTGGTGGCACTCACCAGTAATCCCAGTGCAAGGGAGGCAGAAACAAGAGTATCACATGTTCAAGATCAGCCTGCTAGGCTACAAGTGAGACCTTTCTCAAAGGAGACAAGAGAGAGAGAAAGAGAATGAATGAAATTACAGAAGATATTTAGTGAGCAGAGGCTCTGGCTGACACAATGACACTCTGATCACCTCTGCAGACCAGCAGAATCTTGGTTTCTCCACTACTGCTTCTGGGATTCCCTAACTTTATTTGGTGAAGAGGAGTTCTGGTAGAAAGTGAAGCAAAGGATTATGGATGTTGATTTCTGAAAAAGAGACCACCCATAAAATACCTAGGAGAACTTAATTCCTTGCCAATGGAGTTCAGCACCTTCCAAGTTGTAAAAGAAAATGGCACTATAGCCTGTTTCAGCCAGCCAGATGTTTCACTTCAAAAGAGCCCAGGCTAAGATAAAATTTAACTGTATTCTTGTCTCTAAAATAAATGCAAGTACGTTAAGCCAGTAAGCAGAAAAATAAGATCCCAAACAGACTGTTCCATAAAACCCTGCAAACTGTTGGGAAGGTGAAAGAGAAGAGACTCCAACAGACTATTTTGTACCTAAAAAGGTAAGCAATGGTCTTAAAATTGAAATAATGTGCGTGTTTGACAGATTTTCCTTTATAATTGCTTACTCGTTATTCAGATTGTTGTAGAGTTGAGGAGTGCAACACTTTAGTACGTGCCAGGCCCAAATGCAGTTGGACCACTTTTTGCTTCTTAACTCTTCCATTTTGTGATCCTAATAAAACTAGACTTGCTAGTAAGAGGCACATAAGATAGCTTTCAAAATCCCAGATTCAAAAAAGCAAAAAAAGAAAACCATTGCCCAAAAAGTAATGTTTGCTTAAATTTAGAAAGGCAACTAGTATCCACACAGAAAATGCAGTGATGGGATAGAAGAGTGGTTTTTATAGTGGTATAGAGACCACACATTATTAAAAACGACCAAAGTTGGATTTTGAAGCATCCTTGTCTCCTAGTGGTAGAGGAGCAGCTTGCCTTTAGTGAATGGCTGTTTAATTCCAGTTTTTATTTTTCTCTGTTATAACCACCTCTGTCATGCCTGATCACTCCCCTTCACTCCCCAGTGAGTGCTTATTATCTTGAAACCTGTACTTCCTCCCTCTCTTCCAAAGGGCGTATTTTTAATTGACATATTCCTAGAAATATATTAGGTCAAATGAGCTGAGAATGTGCCAAATGTATATGAAATCCTAGTTTTTTCATAAAATGATTTCTAAAAGGATGGTGTGTTTCAATTTTTATACTGGCTTTACTTAAATCATGAGTTACCTGTACAAAAAAAGATTATAAATAAAACTAAGTCTCTTGTTACCTGGTAATTTAACCTCACAAATCCCTATCTGGGCTCACTCCCTCCACAGTTAAGTGGGACCATCATCCATAATTAGGTATCCTTAATGTGCCTGTGTTCCAGAGTGGGGGTCATCACTGCACTAAAAATAACACATAGTCTGGTTTGTTAAGCAGCGCTAATGAGAGATCAGGTGAGTGAAATTCCCTCAAATGATCAGCTCACCTGGCAATAGAAGGGATTGTACTGGGGCACTGGGGTGCCATCGAGTGCCCTGGTTAAGATCATATGTCAGATAATGCCTAGTGCCTTCCAAGGGCAATTGGCATTCCCTCACCCTGATGATAGAGAGGCAAAAACTATTCTAAAAAAGCCCTTTCTATTGCTTTGGAAAAACCACTAGGATGATGTATCAGGGAATATAAAAAAAAAAAAAGAAACCCTAGAGGAAATATACCTGACAGACAGACTGAGTGCTTGGTAGAATAAGGCAAAAACATTGATATTAGATGCTTCCTTGCTGACATTTCTATTCTTGATTGTTCAAATATTGAGGTGTGTCTAATAATTCTAATAGGTATTTATTGAGTTCTTATTGTGTATATGGCAATTTTACTTATCCTAGCCACACAATGACAATAGAGGATATGAACTAGTCTGACCCCAGTATTACAGATATGGCAGCCCAAGCATAGAGAGGTTAAGTCAGTTATCCAGTACAACACAGCTAGTATGTGGTAAAACCTACACTTGATTTCAGACATTCTGAGTCTAGTGCTAAACATTATTCAGTACAATCTCCTCAATACACTGGGAAGAAAAATGATACACCAAACCCCTCCTTGCAGGAGATGTCAGTAAGTAAACTGGAAGCAATGTCTGTATCAGGCATTTTTATTTATTACCTTTTTCAAAGAAAAATTATTTGGTTTTAGACAGAGAGAATGCATTATGTTTTTTGGTGGTACTGGGGTTTGAACTTAGGGCCTCCGCAATTGCTACGCAGGCACTCTACTGCTTGAGACACACCTCCAGCCCCAGGAGAGGATGAAGTTTTCTGAGGTTAGGTTTAATGCAAAGATAACAAGGGCTGCAGAATGAAAGACAAAATCTTTCTCTTGAACTTACTCGTTTAATGACCTTGGAGGAGGTACTCTGCCTTTCTGAACCCAGATCCTCATTTGTGAAATGAGGAGAAACCGCTTACCCTTCAGCATTCTTGAGACAAGATGCTCAGCTCTGAACACGTGCCTGATATATCATTGTGTTGCTATTACTGTCAAATATCTTGGCTTCCAGGTACTCCAGACAATTTCACCAGCTTTATTTGCTTCTCCTCTTACTCTACATGTCTCTGTTTTAAGAACTCAAAAATATATTGTTCACAATGGTCAAAATCTTTAAAGAAGCATATTTGATCATTTTTTCCAGTTTGCTTTAATTTCTAAGGTAATTTATTAAGGACCATCAAGACTTGAGGATTGAACACAACATCTCTGAAATATTGCTTTACTATTTAAAAATTTTAACAGAGATTTGACAAGAGTTTTGCTTTCCCTTCCATGAAGTTTCAAGAAGCATATTCATTATGTGAGCAGAGCAAGGAATACAGAGTTAAAACTGCAAATAGAAAGTCACTTGGTAGGTTGCTACAAAAGATGAAAATTCTGATTTCATCTATCACTCAGCCGGAAATTGGAGAAGATGGTTATCAAAACATACCACCCATGTCAAATTATATATTACCTACCTTTGGAAGTCTAATGGCATTGTTGGTTGTTTAGTTTTGTTTTGGCGACACTGAGGTCTGAACTCAGGGCCTCACGCTTACTAGGCATGCACTCTACCACTTGAGCCGCTCTGCCAGCCCAGAAGTTTAACAGGGATGGCTCATCTGTCTCTTTACAATGCACTTCTCCACGTGCTCTGGATTGCTACAGATTCTGCAGATCTTTAACAGATATCTAACATGTTCCTCATTGAGAGGGTCTAATGGAAACCTAAGGTTACTGTCATGACTTTCTAAAACTTCCTTCAGGTAACACTTCAATGCTGAAGGACAAAGGAATCTAAGCTTTGTATTTTGAGTATTCCCCACCCTGTTTAGCTTTGTATTTTTAAGGTGATGAGAGAGGGGCCCGCCCACGATGATCCTGGGCCTTGCAGATCTGGTCTGAAGTGTTTACTCTCTCTAGCACTTCATCTCCAGGATCATTATCCCAAAACATGGGTCCATGGAAAATAGCAATAATGCTATAGAGAAAGAATGCTAGCAAGGTTTCAAATAGAACTGGAAAAGGAATTCTTTCACATTGGTTATTTCCTTATGATACAGAGTTTTAAAAATAGCTTTTGGTTTTTTTCTCTTTATTACTCTTAAAATAATTGTGTTGTTTTGGGATTGGTTCAGACCAGTAGATAAATTAGATCCTAAACTTAAATCATGAACGTACAAGGAATTAAGATCTCAATCATTTGTCTATTTATCTTGTTGTCCTAGTTCCCTACTTAGGATTGTAAAAATCTACAAGTTGATTAAATGATTTCTTTCAATCAGTGGTATTAATTCAAGTTGATCATTGAAATTTAGTTCCCAAATCAGATCTTTCTCACTGAGGCTAGGTTATCTATTCTTTGCAAGATCTATTAAGAGATAGGATACTTGTTACCAGGCTTTATCCGGTTATCTTTCAAGACTATGCATTGGCAGAAAAGTGCTGCAGTCTTTATGAATGCAATAAGTATTTCCTTAACAACAATAGTGCAGGTTTTATGAAGATTCCGTCTCTAAAAGCAAACCAGATCTTAAACAATGATGTGCTTGTGATATGGTAGTGAAAGAATGTAATTTGATTTAGATCTGGGTTCAAATATTAATGTAAGGTGCTCTAAGGCAAATAAATAAGCAACCTGAGTCTCCAGTTCCTTGTATATTATGGTGGATATTGCTACTACCTTGGAATTTACTATTGGAATTAGATGAGATTATTTATATCTGGTTCCTAGTTGTGAATTCAATAGATAGCAATAATATCACAGTGTATGTCATGAGTGAGCAAGCCACAGGCAGCCTCCTAGGGTACCCCTCCCTGCATTATGCATCTTCCCACAGTGTGGCATAAATTGGAACCATCAAGACCTCTTCACACTGGGTGTCTCATTACCAGAATTGCATGCTTAGTTGTGGGTCAGTAGAGAAGCACCTGGCATTTAGGAGTGTGTGGGGAGCCTGCTCAGCATCTGCCCACATGTTACTCAAGTCCAGATGCTTCCATTTTACTGATGCTAATGTGAGCACTAGAGGTCACATATCTCCTCCTTTTTCTCTCTTCATTGACTCCACTTTTTTCTCCTCTATAAAATTGAGAAACAAAACAAGAACAAACTCATAACCGAAACATAAACATACATACATAAGTCAGTATGATTCATCCCATGGAATACTGGCATATTACTTGTATCTAATGTAACAAACCAAGCTGTTGGTTGACTATTGCTCACTGTGTAACTATGACCACATGTACTTGTGCACAGTCACCACCCTGCATTTACCATATTATCATTTATTTCATTGTGCTATAAAGTGTGCAGAGAAACAGAGGATGGAAAACACCAAGGCACACTGGTGCAATTCAATTTAGTCAAATATCAAACATCAACACAATGTAAATGGAACATGAGCAAAGAACCCGATCCAACTGCCTACTGGTGTAATTGACTCAACAGAGCCAGCCTGGGTCATTAGTCCTATAAACAGTTGCATTTACAACAATAAAACTGAAAAGCATGGAAATTAAAAGCTGTTAGAATTTTCTCTGGTGTGCATTTATCTTTGAGGAAGTGTGTACACTCTCTAAACAATTTTTTTTAATCTCTTTGGTAAACTGGCAGCAGAGTAGCCTGTGTCAGCAATGCTGTATATATCAAATGGTGATCAAATTTGAAAAAAGGTGAAATGAGAGCAGAAGATAGTGGCATGATCTGCTAACTTAATTGTCCGGTCTGTGTATCTCATGTTAATTGAATGGCATGGCATCCAGTTTCTGAACAGTAATCTAGGGTTATAGCTGGCTAATGGAAGTTATTGGGGGGAATACTGTAAGCGTGATATTCATTGTCGTATAGAATTAGGCAGCTTAAATAACTGTTAGTCTGAAAATTCAATCTGTGGTTTCTTAATAGTATCTTTACTCATGGCTGTACTATTCAATGGACAAGTGCCCCCCAAATAATGTTTGTAACTCTGTCAAGTAAAAGATAATGTCTTGCTGAAGTGGACTTTTTACTCACCACTCCTACCTCCATCCCTATTAAAAGGAAACCTGAGTGCATCTTTTGTGTATTCTCATGTCAATCATGAGGAAATAGACAGTAGCACTTCCTCTGGTGAGATATCCATGGACTCCTTAACCAAAAATTGAGACAGTATGTTACAAGGTTAAAGAGTACAGAACTTTCTAACATGCATATTAAGAGATGTTTCTATACACTGACCATAGGTGAATTAATCAGTGTTTCTGTCTAAACATGGTCAGGCTTTGGCAAAGATGACTTTAATTGGAGAGATACTGTTCAAGGAGAAGAAGGATTTATGGGTTTTCATAGCAGCAATCCTCATAGATTATGTGACTTGCAAAAAAAGGTGTGATATTACAACTGAGATTACATATGAATTTGATATTGTGGGCCTTCCGGGAGTTAGATTTAGGAGGCTTGTGGCTTGGTACCCACATAGACAGAGAAAAGGAAGGATGGATCATGGAAAGTTTGTTCTTATTTTCTAATATTTCAATTTAGTCCTAATGAGACATAACACCAAACTTACTGGTATCCTAATATATCATAAAAACTTCCGTCCTCTAACATTAAGAACACAAAGAAAAAAGATCATATAAACATACAGAGAAAAGACCATTGTCCACCCAGTGGGTGGTGGTGTACAATGGCAACCCTAGAAGACTAGTATACGTATATTGATGGCTTGTGCATATTTTTATTAACTCTTATATAATTCTAAGAGAAACTGCAGGGGAGACATATTATTTTCAGTTTTAGGTGCGAACAGGGAGCCTTGTTTCTATGTAGCTGACCAAGCTTACAAAGCAAGAAAGGGAAAACTTGGATTTAAACCCGGGTGTCTGATTCTAGTCACCGTGATTGTACATGTGGATACTCAGTTGTGCCAGAGTCACTGGTTCTCACTGAACTGTCTTTGTATCTTCCAAAAAAAATCAGTTGTCCATTCATATGTTGACTGCTTCTGACCTCTCTCCTGCTGCTTTGGCTTATTTGTTTAATGTTATGCCAATCATCTGCCTAGTGCAATTAGACCATGTAGTGACTTGGTTTTTCTCATTTCTGATACTGATAATTAGTATCACCTTACTTTTTTCTAATGGTTAGAAGTTTAACAATATTCTTATTTTTATTATAATTTTTATGAGGATGTATTCATTACATGGGGGAGATTCATAGTGATTATTCTGATTAGGCTTATGTTGTACATTGGTTAGTTCACCCCCATTGTTTCTGCCCCTCAACCCCCTCCCTGCCCCACTCAAACCAATTAAATATTCTTATTTAGAAAGAAATTTGTATTGCTTTTCTAGATTCCATTTCATTCTTAATGTTTCCTATCTTTTGCTTTATTTAGAATTTATTCCTCTTTTTTTTCTTTATTGTTATGATGTTTATTGTACATTGTGGCATCTACACAGGTTCTTACATTGTATAAATATATCATACAAGAATTCACCTCCTCCACCATTCTCCTTCACCCTCACCCCGATTCCTAGAGTAAGTTTTAACAGGTGTCATTTTTGCATTTACATACATGTGTACACATTTTTTGCACCATATTTAGTTAAGAAAGAAATTGCAGCCACTAGTGTGAACCAAGGGCCTATTGCTGTGACCTCATAAGTGCTGACTTAGCAACATCCACAAAATCGAAATATTCACTTGTGTTTGAAATACTTTCTAATTTTGAAATTACTTGTGATGAGGATGTAATTGAAAATATTTCCTAATTTCTGTATTGATTTCTTTTTTACCATGGGTTACTTACAAGTGTGTTCTTTAGCTTCCAAATACTTGGGAAATTATTTTCCCAAATGTCTTTTTGTTGTTTGTTTCAGATTTAATTTTATGGTGATCAGAGAACATGTTTTGCAAGCCTTGGATTATTTTAATTTATAGTGCATTTCAAGACTCAAAGTTTAGTCTTTCTTGATAAACAAGCCATGTGTGTTTGAAAAGAATGTGCCTTCTACTGTTCCTAAAAACCAAGTGCTAACCTTTTGCTTCTATTTGTTCAATATTGAGAGAGGAACATTGCAATTTCTAGCTGCTGTTGTGGTGTTATTTATTTCTGCTTTCAGCTCTGTTCAGTTTTGCTGTCTGCACAGAAGTTTTGTATTGTAATGTTCTCTTAGTACAATGACCTCCTTATCATTGTGGGATGTCTTTACTTTTCCCTTGTAATCGTCATTGTTCTGCAACTTGTTTTAACTGACATTAATATAATAGTGATTAATAAAATCACTTCTTTTTATTAGTGTTACCATAATGTGACCTTTTCCATTTTAAAAAACAATAAACTATGCCTCTATATTAAAATATTTTTTCCTAGCTGGGCGCCTCCTAGCTATTCAGGAAGTGGAGATCAAGAGGATCTTGGTTCAAAGCCAATTCAGGCAAATAGTTTGTGAGACTCCATCTTGAAAAACCCTTCACAAAAATAGGGCTGGTAGACGGGCTCGAGTTGAAGGCCCTGAGTTCAAGTCCCAGCACTGCAAAAACAAAAAATTCTTATAGTTAGCATATAATTGGGTCTTGCTTTTTTGATCCAATCATGCGTATTCCCCTTTTAATGGAATATTTAGGCCTTTTATATTTAATATGATTTTTACAGTGTTTAAGTCAGTTATCTCATTAATTCTTTTCCATCTGTCCCTTCTTTTCATTTTTCCCTCCTTTCTTCTTTCATTGCTTCTCTTTGTGTGAATTGTGTGAAATGAATTTTATTACATTTTCTCTTCTCTATTGATTTATCACCTGTTATTAAAATGGTCTGAACCAGTTTTCTTTTGCCTTCATTTTATTTTTCAGTACCTTGTTTCCTCACCATTCATTTCTTTGCAGTTTTTCTGAGGAGAAATTCATTGCAATTTTTATCTATATTCTTAAGAAATTAAAGTGACTTTTAATCTGGATTTTTTTTTTAGTCATTGGTTTTCACCAGTTTGAATATGATTTGAATTAGTATAATTTTCTCCTGTGCTTTGAAGTTATTGAACTTGCTTCCTCTTAACCTTCTGAACAGATGGAATACAGTGATAATATCTGCTTTACATTCTTGTATGCAAATCCTAACATCTGTATCAGTACTTGATCTGTTTTAGTTGATTGATTTTTCTCCTCATTGTCATATTTCCCTGCCTTTTTACAGGAGCAGTAAACCTTGTTTGGATGTCAGGCATAATGAACTTTACCTTCATTGGTGCCTAATAGTTTTGTATTCTTATAAAATTCTTGAGCTTTACACTGGGATGCAGTTATTTGGGAACAACTTGATCTTTTCAGATCTCTATTTTAACATGTGTTAACTGGAATTAGAGTTTCATCAGTGTATGGCTATTTCTCCTATTGAGTAAATTCTTTTAGAAGACTACCAACACCCAGTATGGCTGAAGGAATCAGGCACTGTTCCCAGCCCTTCTTAGGCACTATGCATTGTTCTTTCTTATCTCTGGATAACTCTAGCATGGCTTCATGTGCAGATCAGCACTGCTGAATATCCTCAAATTCTAACCATGTTGGTCCGTCAAGTCTCTCTCCTGGACTCAGGGAGTATGTTTCTCTGTACTGTAGCCTAGAATCTCTTGCCAGTAATTAGTATTAGCCCACAAATGGGCTCATCTTCTATAATGACTCTTTCTCAGGGATGACTGTCCTTTTTTGCCAGATGCTGTCCAGAGCCTTGAAAAATCATTGAATCAAGCAATTTCTTCTTTCTTTCAAAAAATGACCTATTTCAGTATAATTGGTCATAAAAGGAAGATCAGTCTTGTTCCAGTTGCTTTCTCTTGATTAGAAACATAAGCTTCAACCATTTTTATGAAGTAAGCAATTTCTAAATGATAAATAGTAAACACGAATGCTTTTCCAGTTGATTAAATACAATAACAAAAATAATGATGATAATTATACTCATGTATCTTCATAACTTCCTATGATTTATTTTACATTTTCATAAAATAGGACCACTTCTTAAATAATTCACTAACTGGATAACTTCATACATAAACCATATTTACTTTATCATTTCCTAAGATAAGAAAAGGGGGCCAATAATCCTAGTTACCCAGGAGGCAGAGATCAGGAGGATCACAGTCCAAAGTCAGTCCAGGCAGATAGTTCTCAAGACCCTATAGTGAAAAAGGCCATAAAAAAAAAGGCTGATTGGATGGTTAAAGGTGTAGGCCCTGAGTTCAAACCCCAGTACAAAAAAAAAAAAAGAAAATAGGACAACCAAATTTTTGTCGCTAAAGATATGAATGAAGGCGAATATGGTTGATGTATTTCCTATAACGGAATGAATATAGAATTTTTAAACCTGTTTAAATCACCATAAGAGAGTGACTAAGGTAGAAAGGAGAAAAGAGAGGATGAAACAATTTGAGTTATAATAAATATATACATGTAAATTTCACAATGAAACTCCCTATGTAGCTGTCTTAAACAAAAATGTCTCTTCTCAAAAACAGAGAACAGGAAGGTAAAATAGGTCCTATCTGGGGGTCGGTACCAGTGGGAAGGGAGAGGATATAAGGAAAGGGTGAATATAATGGAAATACTATGCACTCATGTATGAAAATGGATAAATGAGACCTGTTGAAACTATTCCAGGAATGGGGGAAGGGGAAATAAAGGGGAATGATGATATAAGAACGTTTGTAAATGTCATAATGTACCCCCAGTACAATAATAATAGGATAATAAAAAATAAAAATCTATAAAAAAGATATGAATGTAGTCATAGGTAAAGAAAAAATAAGACACTATAAAGTAAACTGTGTTCCTAAGCAACACTTTGTTTCTAGATTCTCTGTACTGCTTGCACAATAGTAATATTTTAGAACTCTGAACCTTCATTGGTTCAGTCTCTGCTTGATCTAATTTAGTTTCCATGTTGTTCACCGTGGTGGTGACTATTTTACTTCTTCCAATAATACAGATTTTGCATATAGCAATTCTGGGGAACTCTCCTCTTTCCAAATAAACCATGGCCAGAGTTATCTGTGTTGGGACGAACAGATTTAATAATTGGATTCTCTGTGTATTTCTTATCAGGGAGGAGAATACAGTATGTGTCTAAGATTCCAGAAAGCAATAGACATCAAACAAATAAGGGAGAATCTTAGCAAGAAAGATCTGAGAACACAGAGAGATAGAAAGGGCTGATTCCACAATGTCAAACATTAAGAAAAATGCTCCATTCCTAATAGGCATATTTCTGTGGTACTTTAAATTTTAAGATTCACCTTTTTTGACATAATGTAGGAAGATCTTTGTTTTGAAATAACTCAGTGCTTCCTGCTTGTGAAGCAGGCACTCTACTGCTTCAGTCATACCTCCACCTCTTTTAACTCTGTGAATCTGCAGATAGGGTCTTGATTTTTGCCCAGGCCAGGCTGGACTGTGATCTTCCTATTTTAAGCTTCCCGTCATAATGATAGGCACTCACCACCATGCACAGCTTTTTTTTTTTTTTGCCATTAAGATGGAGTTTTGAAAATGTTTTTGCCAAGGCTGTTCTGAAAACTTGATCCTCCTGATCTCAGTCTCCTGCATAGCTTGGAATGACAGACACCTGCCACCATCCCCAGCAATTGGTTCTAACAGGGGAAGGGAGTCTCACTGCCTGCTGGGACCAGCCTCAAATTGTAATCCTCCCAATATTAAGCTTTCCAAGTAGCTAGGAGTATAGGCCTGAAAAATCAGCACCAGGCTGGAAAATTCTTGTGGGAACTGTATAGTTCAAGAAAAACAGCTACCTTATAAAATAGTGATTCAAGTTGTCCCTCTAGGCAAACATTTTTATGTCTAATAAGAAATCTGTAACTAAACTAATATATAATTCTATTACCAGTTTTGGTGAAATCTTCCCTGCCTAGTATAGTTTCTAATAACATACTCAATTTGCATTCTGAATTTACTATTAAAATTCGAGAAAAAACAAGAGAAAAAGCATTGTGGATATCAATGAGTTTATAGACATAGTATGAAATTTTATGACTATTATCCTGCCTCCCGAGTGAGGAGAATGAAATTCTTTAATGTCACAGGCCTTCATCAGACTGGTATATGTAGTCATAATCCCAACACAAAATATTTAGGATTAACAAACTTTACCTTCAGGCACATGAATTTTCTAGCCTCAATTCTTACAGGATATCCTATACTCCACTGTGGAAATGAGAGGAAAATTCTGAACAGAACAATACACTCTATGAGAAATGAAATTATTTTAGCAACCAGGTAATGACTTATTTTAAATACAAACAGAATGAATCCAAAACTGACTTTCTGCATTACCAGCCATGATTTTCATGAAGACATGCTTTTAACACCTCTATAAATGCTGCTAATACCAAGGCAAGAAAATGATTGTGTTAGCGATAAGTGCTGTGGAGATGCAACCTGGGGTGATCTTATGTGCAGTCAATCTCCAGGAAAAGCATTTGGAGCTGACCCCCCACTCCCACTGCCCAAGCTCTGATCACTCCCACACATGGTGTTGAAATACTGAGACACTGGAGGTGCTAGACTTAATTCTCAGGAGAAATCCTATTTAGAAAAGAAAACATATGAAGAAATAAATTAATGAAAGAAGGAAAGAAACCAAGGCTACCTCTACCTAATGCAAATTACACGTAGAGATCTTATAAACAGCCAAGATTCCTTCTCTTCAAAACATCACAAAAGTTAACAGGGAAGAATGGAGAATCATCCCTTACACTTCAGGTTGCCAGCTGCAAAGTGTTGCTTGAACAGTAATTAAACCCCTGCTGTGGGGCTATCATAGGGGCCAGAGACTGGAAGCTGGTGCCACTGCCATGAAGATTCTCAATCCTTGGGCTGCAATTTGCTAGGGTATAAGGTGTCACGGGGCTGGAACCCATTCCTGGGAGCTGACCTCCCCTCTGTTGAAGTGGATTTGTTCTGTCACGTGCAGTGAGGACCGACTCATGTGTCAGGAGCACCCCGTAACCTTTGTGCTAATTCCCATGACACCCTCTGTGTCTCACTGTAGGATTCTGTGAGCAGGTCTTTGGAAGAGCAGAAAGAACAAAAGATTCTCTGGCACATCTGAAGAGAGCTGGTTGAGTGTGCCTGAATGTAGGGTCATGGTTTGAAAAAGGCTGAGAACCCCCTACCTTGCACTAAAAGGTTTTCAATACACCCAGACACATTTTTTTTAATGTGCTCCAATAAGCCATGTTAGGCCCAGTTCATTTGTGTATTCAGTTCAATTGCTTCTGAATCAATTGGTTCCCAATTGAGTGAATGCAAAAAACAAAATGCTAAGATGTCATTTTCACTCGTTTATTTTCTTCTCTTTTAAAAACTATAAATTAGCCATCTTGGATCCATACTTTGTTGTCGATCAGAGCATTTCAGATGGGAAAAGAGCACTACAATAAGTAAATGACAGACCCAGAATAATTCACACATTAAAAAACCCCGAGGGTTAGACGTTCCCTGCAGATTTCTTCAGCTATTTCTCAAGAAAAAGGGTTCCAATAATATGAGTCATGTGAATACCGGTTGAAAAAAAAATAAGCATTTTTCTTTTCCTCAGCTCAAGTATATTGTAAATTACTACAAGAACTGCTTAATTGGTGTACTGACGTAGACTCTAAACAGAAGGAAATGGAGAATCTGTGTGTGTGTGAGTGTAAATGTGTGCGTATTTTTTCTATATTGCACCTTCAATACAAAGGACTTACCTGAATTGAAGGATGCCTAACGTGTAACATATAAACTAATCTATTCACAAAAACAACATGAAGTAACTAAGGAAGTTCTGTAATGATATCAATGCTAATATATGCATGCATTATAAACTTACCTCCCTCTCAGTTCCAGTGGCAAATACTTAATGTGGAGAATTTACCCATTTACTTTGGTATCACTGAAAAATAGAGACATATAGTGACAATCTCAAAATACTTCCCCTTAGAGAAACTTTGCAATGATTTTATATGATTTTAATACTGTGAACAACTAAAATAAGGTTAAATTTTAATAATCTACCTTATTCGTTACTAATATTTTGTTGATAATAATTAAAATAGATGATTATTAATTACATTCACTTGAATAGTTTATTCAAATATTTAAAATCAGTTTATTCATTTTAAACATATAAAAATTGAATTCATGCTGGGTACCAATGGCTCATGCCTGTAATCCTAGCTACTCAGGAGGCAGAGATCAGGAGCATCACAGTTCCAAGATAGCCTGGGCAAGTTTGCAAGACCTTATCTTGAAAAACCCTTCACAAAACAAAAAAAAGGGCTGGTGGAGTGGCTCAAGGTGTAGGCCCTGAGTTCAAGCCCCAGTACTGCAAAAAAAAAGAAAAGAAACTTAATTCATTTAATGACACATTAACAATTGACTAAATAGTCTGCATGCCCTGGCACTGCACTTGGTCCAGCTCCTATGTCATGAGAAAACCTTGCAAAACCAAGTTCAATAGGAATTGTTATCCTCATTTGATTGCAAAGCTTCTGAAGCTCATAGAGACTAAGTAGCTTGCACCAGGGCACTCAGCTGGAAATCAGAGGAGCTTGTTCTTGACTTTGTTCTTATATCAAATAATAAATCTTGTTCTATGTATTTTACAGTGACAATAAGAATTTATAAATCAAAGTTGTATAAAACTTAATCTTATACAACATCAAACATAATGCTCTATGTAAAAGCACTTGATGGTTAGCTTCATGCTTGGTAGCTCCATCTGGGAGTAGCCACAACGACCGTTCAAGGCCTTAAGCTCCTCTAAATTCCTCAAGGTGGAGACAGAAGGCTTCTTATGAGGACCTGAAAGTTATAGGAACTGTTAGCTGCCTCTGTTCAACGTAGATTACAGTGATTACAAGAGTCTCACTGGTGTCTCTTGTTAGTGCCCAGGCAACATGGGATCACCCATTGAATCAATATAATATCCATTGGGACTGAGCTTCGGGTTGGAGTTTGCCCATTGTGAGTTTGGTAGTGTACATCATAATCTAAATGAGCATTACCATTTTTCTCTAACAATTAATGTTGTTATCAAACCACTTTTCATATTTTGTGTTTAACAGCCCCCAAGACTGGTTTTACCAAATGCTAGCTCCAGTAACACTTGAGTCCATGTATACTTTAGGAAATACTCAATCGATGTATCTCTAATGTGCTTTCATTTAACTTCCCAAATTATTACATTACAGAAATTGATAACCAAGTGTGAGATCTCCACCCATAATTTTCCGAGTTTTCCATTTTAAAATGCCATCATCCAAAATAATGAATCAAAAGGAAATAATATTACACTATCACAACTCTACAATATGCCTCAAGGTTGGCTGTCATCACCACCAGTAATAATCAACTTTATTACTATTGGAATTTGAAGTGCTACCATATATTGAAAAAGATCTATATAATTTTAAAGCATCTTACAATCCCTCCTATATCAGTTTTAAATATAAAAAATGTTGGCAGAACAGAAAATGTATTATACACTTATAGAATCAACAAAGCTGTACTCTTTTCAAATCAACTCATTCTCAGCAAAAATAGATTCAGGCAAAAGAAAAAAAGTGGGGATGGGTAGGGTGGTACACTTAATACTGGAGTTTTGTGTTCTCTAGGGCTGTTTCCAGATCTGTGCCTGAATCTTTTCTAAGCCAAACTGATTCTTATTCATTTACAAGGGCATGCTTTTAACTGTTTGGTTTTTGGGAAATGCCTTCAATCTGGTGCCAATTTAAAAAAAATTAACATGTTAAAATATCTATAGCACTTTTCAAACTGCAGCAAAACAATTAATTTCTGTCCTCTTCAGTTCTATGACAGCATGATGTCCTCATTAGGAGAGAAGAAAATTTTAGAGAATATATGATATATTTGAGAGTGAACGATTATTCACAGCCCTGAGGCCAGCCCATGTTTCAATAAGACAAATTGCCCTGGAATGTTCCAGTGGCAACCAATGATAACTCATGATCCTGAGACAGAGTGGGTGAAAATTACAGAGAATTGATGAAAATCAGGAGCAAGAGGACAAATGGCTCTAAAGAGAAGAATCTGTGATTATTATTTCCTAAGCCTTCAGTTTGATAGAGCTTGAATCTATTTCCTTTGAAAAATCTATAGAGCTGTAGACACTATATGTCAGCGTGAAAATGACTGCATTTGTTTCTTGCCAATGGCAGATGATTAACTCCTTAGTATGGATGTAGGAATCAACCCACAAGGGAAGATGCATTTCCACAGAGATGTCACCTGGTTTGCAGCATTTCAGCGAGTGCATATGCAGATACCTAGGGGCTGTGGACAATTCAGTCCCTTCTGTACTACTGTTGAAATAACAGCTGAACTTCCGAGCTTCGGAAATGCACATTTGTTTCAGAGCTAGGAATGATTTACTAAACAATGAAACATAATTGCTATTTTATATACATTAGTGCAATTAATTTATTTGGGAATGAGTAAGGGCATTGAAAACCCAGGTAAGATTCACAGTAATATGTTGAATATACTAGGTCTATGAATGAGTTTTAAAAATTGATTGTGAATAATGCTGACAATTTGGAATCGTATAAATGTTTAAGATGTTCCCTTTTGTAATTTAGGCACAAATTATAAATATTTTCTGGAAGTGCCTAAGAACACTATTATATCACAAGATGCTTCCTGGGATATGTTTCTGCATCACTTCATTTTGTCACCTCAAAGTTAACCATCTGTGTCACTTTTACACTGTTTCTTTTTATGTCTCCATTATTCTTCCTTAAGGGGTAGTTGAGACAAACACTGGTACCTCTGAGGTTTTCTTAACTTTTGAAAAATTAAAATAAGTACTTAATCCTGCTCTAATTCATACTTGGTTATTTTTACCCCATCAACATCTGTATAACTCATATTCAACTAATGCTATCTAATATCACAATACTATCATTCTAAAATCTATTCACACCTATTATTTAAATAATACGGTTTAAAAATTGTGGGTTTTTTCTAAATTGTTTCACTTAGTTAAAGATACATTGTCAGTGATAAGTGTTCCCAATTCAGTCCTACATCCAGGTGAATGTAACCTGCTCTTAGGTAATTCATTATGGAGCTTGACATTAATGTAAGAATTTGGGAGCTAGATTTGAAACCTTAGTATTTGTTTAATGTTTTTTACACTGGATTTTTCAAAAGGTAATCAGTACACCACCCTGAACATCTTTTGTGGAAAAAGTGAAAAGTTAAAAGAAATCAAAGCAAAGCATCATGCAGACAGAGTGTCCACTGTTCTCTGCCCATGCAAGGGTCTGTCTAGAAACAGTGCGTGCCCTTCCACAACTGCTTGGGCTTCTCTCAGGGAATGTGTAGTCTACAATTTGCATTGGGACAGTTGAGTAGCCCTTTTCAGAAACCACAAATAACCCAGCAAGCAATGTTCATTTCCAGACAGACATATAGTGGTTCCAGAAACAATCCTGCCAGCTCAGTCAAATCCCAGTCCTTCTGCATATCCCTGGTCCATGTGGAAAACAGCATGCTGGGCTCATTTGTGTCAGTCATGTTTGAAACAAATACCTAAGATAAATCCACTGAAAAAGAGGAAAGATTTATTTGGGCTTAGAGGTTCAGAAGATCCAATCCATAGTCAGTTGGCCCTGTTGCTGTGGGCCTACGGTGACCTAGTACATAGTGGCAGGAACATGCAATGGAAGAGACCTGTTCAGCTCATGGTGACTGGGAAGCCAGAAGAGAAACAGGAAGGATTGGGGTCCCATTATCCTATTCAAGGGCACATCCCTAGTCACCTAATTTCCTTCTACTAAGCCTCACCTCTTAAAAGCTCTACTAACTCGCAATAGCCCCACAAGTTGTGACTAGGCCCTTAATACATGGGCTTTGGAGTGATATTTCACATCCAAACTATAGAATGTCCCATGCTTCTGCAATATCAAAGTCTATAGTTCAAACTTAGCCCACTTCTAACCACATCTCATCTCTAACCTGACTTGGAATCTGATTACTATAGTACCTTTCTCCTCCGGGCCATCACTTGGTAATGAAAACACTTTTAGCTCTGTGCTCATCACCATAGCAGTCATTTGCTTAAAAATCTCTCTTTCTAGACTCCACACTTATTGAATCCTGGTGGGTATTTTCTTTCATTCCCTAAAAGTATTATTATAAAATAGAATTTTCAAACCTCTTGAAATCACACAAGAAGGGGAATAAGTTAGAAAGGAGAAAAATAGATGAAATGAACCAATTCAGGTTATAATACATATATACATGGAAATGTCACAATGAAACAACTTGTATGCTTATCTTAAACAAATAAAAATGTCATTTTTTTTTCAAAAACAGAGAACAGGAAGACAAAACAGGTCGTGTCTGGGGGTTTAGTAAGCATCAGTGGGAGGGGAGAGGATATAAGGAAGGGGTATGGGAGGCTAAATATGGTACAAATATAATGTACACATGTATGTAAGTAGAAGAATGAGACCTGTTGAAACTGTTCCAGGAATGGGGGGAAGGAGGATAAAGAATGATGGAAGGGGTGAATTGGACTATGATATATGATAAAACTTTTGTAAATGTCACAGTGTACCCCCAGTACAACAATAATAAGTAAAAAGGATACCTGCAAAAAAGTAAAAATAAAATTTTTTGAACAGACTGGAAAGTTGAAAGAATTTTGAATATCCACATACCCCAATGTGACTCTACATCTATCATTTTAATGTTTTTGATTTGTCACGTTTATACATCTTCTATCCATCTATCCTTCCATCCATCAATCCATCTGAGAGTTTTCATGCATATTAAAGTAAGTTTTAGCTCAACAAACTTCACCTGAGACATAAAAATAACTAGGATTCAATATTTATTTAAGATTCTTTTTCTTTGAGGTAAAATAACATATTAAAAATCATAAATCTCAAGTATGTCACTTGATGGGTTCTGACTAATGCATTCACCTGTGCAAATCAATCTGGGATACAGAATATTACCACCAAGGAAATTTCCTTTATGCCATTTCCCATCACCATCAGAGCAAACCACTCTTCTGCTTTCACCATACAAATAAATTTACTTGCAATTCCAAAATGTCATACGGCATGGATTTTTTATATCACTCGTTTTTTATTTCCTATTTTTTGTAATATATCCATGTTGTTTCATGTTGCATTCCTTTTTCACAGGGCAGTAGTACCTGTACCTACTAGTACAGGTTGCATGAGTAGTAGTTGTAGATATACAATATTATCACATTGTATGTACACATTGTTTATTCATTCAGTAAGTTTCATCAGGAACTTATGATTTCATATAGCAAGTTCCTAGAAAATACATAAACTACTAAAACAGTCTGATGAAGAAATAGAAATAGTAACAGTTT
This sequence comes from Castor canadensis, assembly GCF_047511655.1. Lineage (NCBI taxonomy): Eukaryota > Metazoa > Chordata > Mammalia > Rodentia > Castoridae > Castor > Castor canadensis. The sequence continues at coordinate 32,586,239 of NC_133404.1, read as the reverse complement.
AAAAAGTAAATTTATTGAATTTACTTGATACAAATTTAATAACTTCCTATTAATACAAATACTTCCTCAAAGATTTTTCCCAAAAATAGAAGATGAGGAAACACTTTACAATTTATCCAGTCAGGACCATCTTAGCCTAATATTCAAACCAGATAAAGGTATCACAGTACAAGAAAACCACATATCAATACTCCTGAATATACAAAAAAATAACCTCAACAAAGTACTAGCAAACTGAATCCAGCAGCATATAAAGTAGATTACACACTATGACTGAGTATCATTTATTTCAGTAATGCAAAGTTGGTTTAACATGTGGAGTTAATCAGTGTAATACATCACTTAATTAAATAAAGAACAAAGACCACATGATCACTTTGACAGATACAGAGAAAACATTTGACAACATGCGACATGTTTTGGTCATGTATTCAACAAACTAAGAGTACAAACAGCTACTAAGTCATCATGATAAAAGCCATCTAAAAATAGGTAAAATAATATTAATGTTTAAAAGCTGAATGTTTTCCTTGTAAAATAAGACACAAGACAAGAATGACTACAATAAATTCTCTTATTCATCACTGTTGTGGTGGTTCTAGCCATTGCGGCTACATGAAATGAACAGAATAAAAAGACATCTGACCTGTAAAGGAAGATGTCAACTGCAGTTGATCCTACTTTGTGGATTCCACATCTTCAGCTACTACCAACATCAGATTGAAGTACTTCAGAAGGAATTGTACCTGCAATGAACATGTACAGACATTTTCTCCTCATTTTCTCTAAATAATAAATATAACAGCTTACATAATATGCACATTGTATTAAGCAGATAAAATCCCACAGATGATTTAAAGTATACAGAGGATGTGTACAAATGATATGTAAATACTAAGCCATTTTATATAAGGGATTTCATCGCCCATGGATTTGGGTATTCCTAGAACCAAACACCTTCAGATACCAAGACACAACTCTATTTTTCTTCAAGGATGACATTGACTATTTCACAGAGAAAACTATAAGAAAATCATAATAAAACCATTAGTACTAATGAGCAAATTCAGCAAGACTCCAAGGAAAATATCAACGTAACAGAATCAAGTGGTTTTCTGTACACTAGGAATGAGCAATCCAAAAGTAAAATTATGAAAACAATTGCACACAATGACATCAAAAAGAGTAAAATACATAAATTTGACTAAATGAGTTTAAGTTTTGTATGTTCAAAACTATAAACATCATCAAAAGAAATTTAAGGTCTAAATAAATGGGAAGATACTCCAAGTCCATGGAGTGGAAAACAGTATTATTAAGATTGCAATGTTTCTCAAATTGATGGATTCATTGTCATTCCTTTCAAAATTCTTGTTAAAATATTTGCCTAAATTGATAAGGTATCCCTCAATTTCATATGGAATTAAAAAGCACCAAAAAGAACCAAAATATTTTTTTTAAAAAAAAACAAAGTAGAAATAATCACAATGTCTGATTTTAAAACTCACCAAAAAGTGTGGCAACCAAGACCAAGGGGTTCTAGTTTAAGGAAGGTTGTAGAGATCAGTTGAATACAATTGAGGGCCATACAAAACCCACTACATTAATTTTTCAATGAGTGATAGGACAATCAAGTGGAAACATAAGTCTTTTCAACAAATGGCTCTAAAACAAGTAGATATCAACCTGTGAAAGAAGGAAGTTGAAGAACCAGGCACAGTGGGTTATGCATGTAATTCCAGCTAATCAGGAGGTAAGGATGTAATCTGAAGGATTGTGGTTCAACGCCAGGCTTTAGCAAAAAGTTATTGAGACCCCATCTCAATAAATAAGCCAGTATAGTGGTAAACGCCTGAGTTTCCAGCTACAAAGGAGGCCATAGGTAGGGGGATTCCAATTTGAGGCCTGCCTGGAGCAAAACTACAAGACCCTACCTGAAAAAATAACAAAAAGCAGAAAAGGGCTTGGGTATGGCTCAAGTGGTACAGTAAATGCCTAGCAAGAACAAGACACTGAGTTCAAACCTCAGTATCACCCTCTCTCCAAAAAGGAAAAAAGAATAAAATTGAGCATCTATTTCATTTAATATTCAATAATTTAACTCCTAACAGGTCTTAGACTGAGTGTAAGAGGAAGGTAAATAAAACTCACAAAAGAAATTTGAGATGTAAATCTTTTGTGATCTGGTGTTTGGCAATGGATTTTTGCATATCACACCAGAAACATGAGTGACAAAAAAATTACATAAGCTGAAATTCATCAGAATTAGAAACACCTCTGCTGTAATGGATACCATAAAAGGAAATGATAACACACAAGATGGGAGAAAATATTTAGAATGCATAATGACTTTAATCCAGACTATAAAACTATTTAACTCAAAATACAAAGATGTATTACCCAATTTAAAAGAAGAGAAATAGCTGAGTAAACATTTATCTGAAGATAAAGAAATGGCAATGCAGTGATGAATGTCATGAAGCATCAGGAAATACAAATCAAAACTACAATGAGAAAATTCATTAAACCCAGAAACAAGACTATAATCAAAAAGGTAGACACGAGTGTAGTTCAGTGGTACAGAATGTGCTCAGCATCCAGGAGGCTCTGAGTTTCATCAACACCTTTTTTACTTACTTTGGTTTTATTTGACTCTTCCCACCCTTTTAAGGTAGAAACTAAGATCGTTGATTTTCGATGGCTTTTTAAAAATTTAACATTATTACCTATAAATTTGTTCGTAAGTACTGGCTTTGCTTTATCGCATGGAGATTGAGATGTATAACGTTTTAAGAATTTAATCCAAAATATTTTACAATTTATTCCATGATTCTTTTGGACTCTTTAGTTGCTTTGATGTTTCCTTTTGTTGTCTTCTCTGCTGATGTACTTTATTCTGAAACAGGCTTTCATCAATATTATATATGGCCACTCTAAAATCCTTATTTAAGAGCTGGCAGAGTGATTTAAGTGGTAGAGCGCCTGCCTAGCAAGTGTGAGGGTCCCTGTTCAACCCCCAGTACTGCTGAAACCCTATTTATGCTTAATGTATATTCATTTTCTACATGTTTTCATTACACTTGTGTCTTTATAGTACATTTCTTATAGATAATATTGTTAGTTCTATATTTTCATCTATTCTAAAAATTTCTACCTTTTAATTAGATTTACTCCTTTATCTTTTAAGGCAATAAATATTTCATGTCATTTTGTCATTTCTTTTAATTCATTTTTCCTCCTTTCCTGCTTTCTTTTGAATTAATAACATAGATATTCTTAAAGTTGCATCTTAATGTATATATTGGATTCTTAGCTACATATCTTAGCATTACTTGTTGGAGACTATTCCATAGATTAAAATATACCTCTATAACTTTAAGATTTGATATTATGGCTCTTCCTGGAAAATATGGGATCCTTGCAATTACATAATTCCCTTTAGAACCCTTTTATTCCTTAGGCTATAGTTTTGATTCACACACATTATAAGCTCCTAAATATAATATTAGAGTATTTTCTTTAAACAACAATATGTGTTCTGAAGAAATTTCAAGGAAAGATAACTTTTTAAACATTTACTCAATGATTTCCATTTATTCCCTCAGAAAACGTGCATTCCTTTGTATCTTATTGACCTAGAAATAGGAAATAACATAATACATGATTCTAAGGCTCTAAATAATTCTTGTTTCCACAGCCTTGAACTTGTAAGATTTAGAAGACCATATTAAAAAAAGGAATATAAAAGTCTGAATGCAAAAATAGGTGCAAAATGTGAATATTTGTTTCAAATGAAAAAAGAAACATAAAAAACTGAATTTTACAAAGGTGTCAACTAACACAGATATTGCACAATTTTAAAAAACATCAGATTTTATTATTGTACCTTCTGACATATATCTATCATATGCTTTGCCTTCATTTTTGGCTGTATTTTATTTGATCATCTCTTCTTATGACAACCATTTTGTAAAGCTATGTTTTGCAGAGAACACAGAAAAATAATTCACACCTTCCTACAGTATATTTGATAACTATTGCTTTTCAGGACTTAAAGAATTCTTTTCAAATTTATAGGTGGCTCTTGGCCATTTCTTGTAGTTTTTGGAAATGTTGTCCAAAAGGGAAAAACTCTACCAAGTTTATTTCATGTAGGTGTTGTCACAGATTTTCTTACAATAGTCTATGTACTACAAAATAAGCTCTGATACGTTTTGTTCTATGGAACTTTTCTTTAAAAATATTTCCTGTGCTTATTATTATATGCAAAGTATTATATAACTGACAAAAAGTTTGTTCTCACTATGTTTGATAAGGAAAACTTCTATGATAGTTTTAAGTGTTTTCTGAATAGAATTTCCAATACATAAATTCCTTCTGGCTCTGTGTGCCATAAAGTATATATAAAGTATATTCATACCAAGGTAGGCCATTGGGACTGAACTTTGTGTCACAAAATGGGTGAACTACACATTGAGGTGTACAATTATCCTTGGAAACAATTCCTAAATCAGATCACTTACTCCTAATTCAAGAGGGAGTTACACACTATGTTTGTGTGCATATATATGTTTCTCTCCAGTATGCACAAACTAAATGAACCTGTGATCAGCCATCCTTAAATTAGGTCCCCAGATGCCCAAGGCCACTTCAATGTTTCAACAGCTAGGTGGAAATACAATGGAGGATAGATGCTTGTACTGGAAAATAGTAACAAATTGCAACTTAAATATCTTTTGTAAATTTGGATAAAAACAAATGACCACACAAACTCTTTACTAAGGTCTCTCTTGAGGCTCAGAAAAGCTATATATGCATTGGTGATCCTGATGCTTAAGATTCTTCAGTGCCATGGTAAGTCCAGCTCTCCTTGTTTTACATCTTCCTGTGAGAGTGAGTTTGCAATCTCATTAGGGAAACTAAACTACCAGTCAGTATATGCTCATTAAATTTGACTTGATAAATAAATTAATTAATAAATGAATGGGACATAGAAATGCACTGAGTCTTACATGTGATCATACATTCACTAAGGTTTATATTTTCCATCTACATGATCTTAAAGATGAGTTAAGAAAAAGTGTTTTCCCTTTTACTCTCCAAAATAATTTTTTAAGTTATTAGAATCAAAAAACAAAACTCTGAATATCCTAGGATACACTCTGGATGTCAATTTGTTTCTGCATTTTGACTCAGAACAATGAGAAAAGGCAAGAAAGAGAGCTTAGTTTCATTTTTTCTGTCTTTGTTTATCACTTGTCTCACTCATCATTCTGAACTCATGTCTGTTTATAAGCTCTCCCCAAATAGGAAAACAATAAAGAGAAAGAATACTGATGGTGGCAGCAGATGTGATTTAATCTAAACCCTCACTGCAGTTCTGTTTCCATGTATACCCACATCACATCTTTTGCAGAGCATTGCCTGTTAGGTTGGAATCAGCTCTGTGTGTTTTACCCATTTCTTCAACTTAACTCCATGTTGAGCACATAAGCCTCCCTACTTGGATCTTTGATCAAAGCTCTTGATTTCGAGGGAACAGAATGACTCCCACTGGGGTATAGTAGCCACAAAAATTGCTGCTAAATTACCACCATTTTCACCAAATCACCTTCCAGATACCAACTCTCCAGTCTGTCACCTACAGAAGATATTAAGCAAGGAAGGAAAATGAGTCGATGTATCGCATTGGGGGGCAGTCTCCAAGACTGAGGTTGAACTGAATTCATCTTCTATCGACTTTGGGGACCTTCTGGAGGGCATTGTTTTGAAGCAACTTGATATTAAAAGAGACTTTTGTAGTATAAAAATTCCATTTCCTATAGTGAGCACACATGACTCTCAAATGTGGCAACTTGTTCAAGTTGTCTGAAATTATACCTATTTATATTTTTTTCTTTTTAAAAATGCTTTTAGGAGAAACATGAAAAAAGTGTAATTGATTACTATCATATAAAGTTTTAAAATTCATATTTGGGATAAAAGCTTTTTGATTCTTAACTATAATCAACAAACTTGACTGTGAGGCCAATGCAAAATTTAAAAGCTCATGAGAACTGTGAATAACCTTCATACTTTATATGTTCACATTGCAAATATTTAAAATCTAAATTAAAATTTAGGCAATTACAAAACTTCTTTAAATCAGACTAACTTTGGAGGGCAGTTTTGTAACTCACCCATCAAGGTTTGGCTTCACTAATCATTGGTGTTCATGTATAGTAAATTTCTTGTCTTGTTCCACATCAGCAATCCATGACTATTCATTTGAATGTACAGATGCTATATCTTAAGTGCATACCTACTTGTAGATGCTATTCAGCACAAAAATATACCACGTTTAAAGTAGTGCATATCTGAAATCCCAACACTCAGGAAGCTGAGGTTAAATGTTTGTGAGTTTGAGGCCATACTGGGCCACAGATTGAGTTCCAGTCAAGTCCCAATACCTCTTCCCCCAAATTATATATATATATATATGTGTGTGTGTGTGTGTGTGTGTGTGTGTGCGCGCGCGCTTTATTTATCTATTTTACTACTTTCACATTAGTTTATTTGAAACTCTCTGAGTCACAGAACTCTTAAGTTTTCAAGGGTACAATTCTTCCTTAACTAGGTTATTATGGAAATTTAGGCAAAACACATACAATGGCTTGCATTTGGCATTAAGGAAGATTCAAGGATTCTGGCTTCCTATTCCATAACACTGTAAATGTGTTTTGTAAGAAAGGCTATTTTAATATATTTCACTCAAAGACTATAAAAACTATATGCACATTTGATACTTGCAAAGTTTAAAGGAGCAGTCTTTGTTCTTCTTCACAAATGGGGCTATGCATACACATTTAAACTCCTCTCTGTCTTCATAATTCCCTTTCTTGCCTTTATTCATTCTTACTTAAGATACCTGCTTTGGTCCTGTAAAATGAATTGGATTTGGCCTCTTAATTCTATTTAAAGTGAAAGAAAATACAACTCTGATGAGTTATAGTGAATACCAACAAGAATTCAAAAATCGCATATGGTTTAATAAATGGAAAGTCTTCCTCTCACATGGCTGCATTAGAAACATTTGTTATTTAACCAAAATGCTTTCATAGCCTTTCCAATAGGAAAATATTGCCTGGAGGTGACAAGTAGCTTTGTAGTTATATTTATATCTCTCAGACATTAAGACCTTTAGGTTGAAGGCCAGGCAATGAATGTCCTGGAGAGAATAGTAGCTGAGAAGTTCTGCATCCCAGGTGCCTCACTACCTATTTGACCTTCAGGAAATCCAGTCATTTTCTTCACATCTGTTTCAAGAGAATTTTAACACACAACCTTTAGCATTGCTTGGAGACTAAATGATATGCTGATATAGTTTAGAATGGGATTTGGCTAAGTGACAATTACCTACTCATCAATGATGTGGTTATTACTGAACCACATCATGTTTAAAAAGTATTCACTCTATCTCTTAGACTCTAGCATTCAAACCAAGTGATAAAACAAGCTCATTGATTTGAAATATAAAATATGGTTCTCCTTGATTTCGTTTTGTTGGTTAGAATAAGTAGATTGGTTTGCTCCAAAACTCAAGGCGAGGAGACAGCAGAGCAAGACATATTTTAAAACTCTTTAAAATTTTAGATGGATGAATGCAACTCTAATTTACAGAAAGAGATTGACGGGCAATGCTAACTTAGATTATTAAATAAGCATTTAACTATGATTTAGATTTAATAAAACAATTATGTACATTAACTTGTAATTGATCATTATTAAATGTATAATTAGTGAGATCAAATAACCAAGGAAAAGACAAAAGTCTATCTTTAATCTATGGTTCATTCTTAATATGTAAGATCCTAGCAATCATTGGCACATAATATAATTATGAAGTTATAAATATAAATTAGATTACTTAGAAAGATGGATTTAAAATACTTTTATATTTTGTCTAATTATTATACATTTGATTATGAATAAATAGCTAAACTATAATATGGTATTTGAGATTTAAGCTTGCCTGACTAAAACCTTGAATGCTAATGCCAAGCTGTTCAATTTTATAAGGCTTGAGCAGCTGATCACAAAAATTAGAGAATGATATAAAAGTATAAATAATAGATTGTGGCTGAGTTTACATGCACAAAGATAAAAAATTAGAAGGATGAGATTTGTCCTATGTTTAAAATAATCATACAGAGTTAAATTATGCTTTCTTTTTATGAAAGTACCAGATGGATTAATCCCTTTGATATGAGCACCTCCTCATTATAATTAAACTGGAGATATACCTTATCACAGTCACGCATATGATTAAGACATCGTGACCCAAGGTGCAACCCACACCATTGCAAATGCAGAGACAATTTTAATATCTCCTGATCGTCAAAGATCTCCAAAAATATATGCAGTTTCATCTTTGACACTGAAATCCTCATTTCTTAGAGAACTATTATAAGCAATAATTAAAGTACAATGTAAAAATTTCATATTCATTTGAGTTATTTTTGCTTTTAATATTTTTAAGTATGGAATTAAGCTTGTTTGGAGTGAGTGAGTAATCCAACTTCTAGTAGAAATTAACAAGAATAAGAATAATGCAATGAGAAATTTCCTATTCCTAACTTAGGAAAACTCCCAGCTACTCAAAGGGAAGTGGATGAATCCATTTTGGCTTTATGGGGAGCTGTCACTCACCTATACTACCCATAAAAGTATCTTCAGTTCCAGGGCAACTTTCCAGTTGGGAGAAACCATGAAGCACAGCTATCTCTTGCCATGCTCCCTCAACTATGGATGTATAAACAGCTATCTTATTAGTTATTGGGAGTCATGAGTCAACCATGGATTTTTTTTCTAAAATACATAATTTGTAATTCAAGTTCCTTATGTTTTTACTAATATCAAACATGTTACTTTTTCTACAAAACATTTTCTCACTATTTCTAAAGTACAGGGTACAATTAACTTTTTTTCTCAGGATTGATAAAATTTTACTAAGCTTGTATGTATGTAATGTGTGCATACTGGGGGTTCATTGTGGCATTTACAAAAGTTCTTAGAACATGGATTTTTTAAGGTTGTACTACACAACCTTGGATAGCATATGAGCTATTCATTGAAAAATAGTCAAAATTATTGTGATTATGTCTCCTTCTGTTCATTTTGTTGTGATTTTTGTTGTTGTTGTTTTATTTTGAAGGGTTCATCAGAACTTACTCTTAAAAGCATTTTTGTCATGCTAATGATTGAACACAGAGCCTTGCGCCTGTTCGGAAAATGCTCTATCAGTGAGCTGTAACTCCAGCCTTCAGAACTTCTCTTTGTAGCACTAATATTTAATTTTATTTATGTAATGTTGTTTTAAATTCTTCAATTTTTTTCTTACTGCACCTTTACTGTAGCTTTCTTTTCTTTTGGGGAGAAAATATGTGTTTCTATTGGTTTTATTTAGACAGTTCTTTTTGACTCTTGTATCTTTATACTCTCCCTTTTACTCCAATATTTTCAAGATAATCATCTCATTCTAAAGTTGCCTAATTACTTTCAAGCTTAACAAAGATGATCTTTAATTTGTTTTTCTCTAAACACAAAAGAAAATATATATTATCCTAATGGAAATAAGAAATTAGGCCCAGTCTTGTTTCCCTACTATTATTTTTTCTTTAAAATGTGTCTGTAACCCAATACAAATATAAGCAATGTTATAAAAAAACAGGTCTCTATCAGGCAAGACCACTAATTAGAGAGAGGAGGGAGGGTTAAAAAAAAGAAATTAAGGAGATGAATATGGACTGGAGGTGTGGCTCAAGCAGTAGAGTGCCTGCTTTGCAAGTGTGAAGCCCTGAGTTCAAACTCTAGTACTGCCAAAAATAAAATAAATAAGTAAAGAAGAAGAAGGTGAATATGGTTGGTGTACTTACTATACAATAATGAATGAGAATTTTTAAACCTGTTGAAATCTCCACAAGGAGGGAACTAAAGTACAAAGGAGAAAAATAGAGCAGATGATACAATTTGGGTTATAATACATATATATATGGAAATGTCACAATGAAACTCTCGGCAAACAAAAGTGTCATTTTTTAAACAAAAAGAGAGAACAGGAAGGCAGAACAGGTCCTGCATGGGAGGTTGGTACCAGTAAGAGGGGAGAAAAAGTGAGGAGTGGATGTAGGAGGATGAATATAGTGCCAATATTGTGTACACATGTATGTAAGTGGAAAAATGAGACTTGTTGAAAGTATCCTAGAAATAGGGGGGAGGGGGAATGAAAGAGAATGATAGAGGGGTTGAATTCAACTATGATATATTATAAGAACTTTCATAAATTTCAAAATACACAATACAACAATAATAAAATATAATAATAAAAATGTCTTTAGTTTGATTCATTGCTAGTAAATTACTTATGCTTCATATTCTTTTTAAGACCATAATCTCTGATGTTAAGACTTAATATTGCAATCAAATTTAGCATTACAATCAAGAATAAATTTCATTCATAGGAATCCAGTCCTATTTGAACATGAATCTTATATGGATATCATAATTTTTATTATCTTTCAATTGACTGGAATATCGTCTTCAGATATTATTTCAAGATATGTATTGTGTAAATTTTCATCTCTTATTTGCTTAAAATTCACAGTAGAAAAGTGGGCTATATAGTAATCTACTGCACCAAAACTTTTCCTCCATATGCATTTATAGACCTATTTCCAGAGTATTTCATCATTCGATGGTATGGAAATATTTGATTCCAACATAATTTGCATTTTTAGTATAACTGTAAATCAGAGACTATTTTGCTTGGCCATGTGACTACAAGCTTTCTTTTGTAAATAAAATGCATTTTGTTTGTAAATAAAATGCATTTTGTTTGTAAATAAAGTGCATTTTGTTTGTAAATAAAATGCATTTTAAAAAGCATGATATGTCTCTGAGATATTAACACTCTTTGTGGCAGTAAGTGGGTATCTGAAGAAAGCTTTCATTATACTTTGTTTCCATTTGTTTATTTATTTGCTTCTGTTTCACTTTACAGAGGGAGAACTAGAATTCCTGTATAATTTCACATGCTCTATTTCTTTAGCAATGTCTTTGTGTCTAGTTATTATTTTAAGTTTCATTCTCCAAAAACGTGTTTAAAGAAAGGTAGTAATAGGAAAGGTAAGTCATAATCCAACTCTCAACACACATGGTGTCCTGTCTCTTTGGTTGAGAGTATACTTGAGGTCCAATTGTTGAACACTATTGCAAATGAATGAGTTCTTGGCTATACTCGAGCTGGTGGGTTTGTTCTTCACTAAGCACAGTAGGGTTATACCAGAAAGTTTATATTTTTAATTTGTTTCAGTGTTTCTCACATTAGCTCCATTTCATGTCAGATAAAATGTACAACAACAAAAAAAGAAATATTTCTTGTATTCTCAATCCCCAACCTGGCATTCTGTGAAAACCCTGCTATTGTGATTTGAATAGGAAGTGGTCTCCACAGGATTTTGAGGTTAGCACTTTGTCCTCAGCTGGCGGTGGTGTTTTGGAAGGTGGTAGAAAATTTAGGAGGTGGGGCCTTGCAGGAAGAAGTAAGTTACCTGGGATGTGCTTCTGAAAGTTATACCTGGTATGGGTCGCCTTACCACTGTCTGCTTCCTCTCTTCCATAAGGTGAGTAACCTCTGTCACACAATCTCACAACCATGATGTTCTGCATTACTAGTGCCCCAAAACTAACAGAGTCAAGGACTGTGGACCGAAACCTCTGCAACTGTGAACTAAAATGAATAATTCCTCCTTTAAATTATTTCTCTCAGGTATTGATCACAGTGACGAAAGTCTAACACACCTGCATAAAAATATACTTAAAATTGATACAATTGCTCTTTATAATGATGTAAAATATAGGCTTGCAAATACACTATCAGGTCAGAGAATAATCACAACCTCTCAGCTCACTGAGTTGCCCTCTTTTTACTCAGTCAGGTGTGGTTGCCTATTTTACATTACACGGTAGTATAAATAAGAGATCCTACACATTTTTTTCTTTTATTAATACTTTATTATTGTTGTACTGGGGGTACATTGTGACAATTACAAAATTTCTTATGGTTTATCATAGTGGTTACTCTTTTTTTAGTTTTTTATTGACTTTATTAGCATATAATAGTTGTATAAGGGGATATATTGTGATATTTACATATGCATTTACAATATATCTTAGTTAGATTTTCTCCCTCCATCATTATCCCTCTTCCTTCCTCCCCACCTTCTTAGAATTATCACAACAGATTTCATTCTTCTATTTTCATATATGGATACAAAATACATCCACCACATACACCTCCCATCCCTCCTTTCCTTGTACCTACCCATTTCCCACTGGTATCCACCCCCAGAAAAGATTTATTTTTCCCTCCTGCTCTTCATTTTTTAAACGTTAAGTGTATATTGATAATACAAGAGTGTTTAGCCTTCATATTTCAGGTTTGTATGTATAGTGCTTTTATCAAAATAAACCCCTCCCTCCTGTTACTTACTATTTTCTATCACGATGCTGTCCTAATATTCAATGGCTTACTGTAGAGTGAGTGCATTGTATTATATTCCTATATAGTTGGGTTATTTCAATATTTTTCATTCTTTAACATTTTCTTTCTCTCTCCTAACTCCTGTAGCCCCTTCAGATAGACTCACTAATATAATTTATATGTGTGTCTGTATGTGTGTGAGATATGATTATATATGTTTCTCTATGTACATTTAACTTTTAGGTCTAGCTTCCAAAAATGAAGGAAAACATTTCATTCTTCTTCATGGCTGCATAAAATTCCATTGTGTATAGATACCACATTTTCTTAATCCATTCGTCAGCAGTGGGGCATCTTGGCTGTTTCCATAACTTGGCTATTGTAAATAGTACCGCAATAAACATGGGTGTGCAGGTGCCTCTGGAGTAACCTGTGTCACAGTCTTTTGGGTATATCCCCAAGAGTGTTATTGCTGGATCAAATGGTAGATCAATGTTTAGTGTTTTAAGTAGCCTCCAAATTTTTTTCCAGAGTGGTTGTACTAGTTTACATTCCCACCAACAGTGTAAGAGGGTTCCTTTTTCCCCCGCATCCTCGCCAACACCTGTTATTCGTGGTGTTGCTAATGATGGCTATTCTATGGAGAACATCATTCTGAGTGAGGTTAGCCTGGCCCAAAAGACCAAAAATCGTATGTTCTCCCTCATATGCGGACATTAGATCAAGGGCAAACACAACAAGGGGATTGGACTTTGAACGCATGAGCACACAAGGAAGGGGTGAGGATAGGTTAAGACACCTGAAAAATTAGCTAGCATTTGTTGCCCTTAACCCAGAGAAACTAAAGCAGATACCTTAAAAGCAACTGAGGCCAATAGGAAAAGGGGACCAGGAACTAGAGAAAAGGTTAGATCAAAAAGAATTAACCTAGAAGGCAACACACACATATAGGAAATTAATGTGAGTCAACTCCCTGTATAGCTATCCTTATCTCAACTAGCAAAAACCCTTGTTCCTTCCTATTGTTGCTTATACATATGAATAATAAAATAATAAAAAAAAGAAGGAAAACATGAAACCTTTGGGTTTTTTTATTTTGAACTTGGTTTACTTCACTTAACATGAAGCTCTCCAATTCCATTCATTTTCTTACATACAACATAATTTCATTCTTCTTTATGACTGAATAAAACTTCATAGTGTATATATGCCACATTTTGTTATTCCATTCACAATTGTGGGGCATCTGGGATGCTTGCAAAGCTTAGCTATTGTAAATAGTGCTGCAATAAACATGGGTGTGCAAGTGTCTCTAACATATCCTGGAGTACATTCTTTTGGCTATAGGCCTAGGAGTGATATCACTGGATGGTGTGGTAGTTCTATTTTTAGTTTTTTGAGTGACCTCCATGTTGTTTTCCACATTTGTTGCTTTAATTTACATTCCCACTAACAGTGCCAAAGAGTTTCTTTTCCCCCACATCCTCTACAGCATTTGCTCTTGTTTGTGTAATTTATCATGGCCATTTTGACTAGGGTGAGGTGGAATCTCAAGGTAGTTTTGATTTGCATTTCCTTTATGGCCAAGAATATTGAGCATTTCTTCATATGTTTATTTCCCATTTGTCCTTCCTGTTTTGAAAATTGTCTACTCAGTTCCTTTGCCCATTTATTCAGTGGCTTGTTGATTCTCTGAAAGGTTAATTTTTTTGAATTCTCTATGTATTCTTGTTATTAACCCCTTGTCAGATGTATAGCTGACAATAAAGATTTTTCTCCCATTTTGTACACTATCTCTTCAGTCTAGTGACTATTTCCTTTGCAGTGCAGAAGGTTTTAGTTCCATGTGGTCCCATTTGTCAATATTTTCTCTTAATTGCTGAACTATTATAAATAGAACTATGGAGTTCTATTTATAAAATTGTTACCTGTACCTATATGGTCCAGTGTGTTCCCTTTTTTTCCAGGATTAATTTCACCATTTTAGATTTTACATAGATCTTTAATGCATCTTAAATTGATGCTAGTGTAATGTGAGAGACTGGGATCTAGTTTCAGTCTTCTTCAGGTAGAAATCCAGTTTTCCCAGAACCATTTGTTGAAGAGGCTTCTTTCTTTTCTCCAGTGCATATTTTGGGCACTTTGTCCGAAATCAGATGGCTCTAGGTGCATGGTTTTGTGTCAGGGTCTTCTATTCCATTGGTCTTCATGTCTGTTTTTATGCCAGTACCATGCTGTTTTTATTGCTATGGCTCTGTAGTAGAGTTTGAAGTCAGGTATTGTGATATCTTCAGCATTGCCCTTTTGGCTCAGGATTGCTTTGGCTATTCAAGGTCTTTTGTGCTTCCATACAAACTTTTACATTGACTTTTCTGTCTTGGTGAAGAATGTCATTGGAATTTTTATAGAATTGTATTGAACATATGGATTGCTCTTGATAGTATAGACATTTTCATAATATTAATTCTGTCAGTCCATGAGCATAGGATGTACTTCCATCTTCTGAGGTCTTTGTTGATTTCTTTCTTGTAGTTTTTGTATAGATCAGTCACATGTGGTAGTTAATCTTTATTATCAATGTGTTTGGACAGAGAGTGCCTAAGAGATTAGTAAGAGACACAGCTGAGTATGTCTGTGAGGACATTTCCAGAGAGGAAGATTTGCCCTAAATGTGGGTGGCACATCTCCTAGACAGGCCCAGATGGTCAGAGGGAATAAAAGGGGAAATAGGAGAAAATCCGTTAGCATAAGCAGTCTCTCTCTCTCTCTCTCTCTCTCTCTCTCTCTCTTTTTCTCTCTCTGCTTTCAACTTTGTGGCCATCAGGAAGTGAGTAGCTTTACTCTGCTACAACTGACCCACAATGACAGACCAAAATCTCTGAAACTGTGGATCAGAATAAACCTATCCCCCTTCCTTAAGTTATTAATGCTAGGTATTTTGTCACAGATAAGGAATGTCTTACTAATTTTTTATTATTATTATTCATATGTGCATACAAGGCTTGGGTCATTTCTCCCCCCTGCCTCCACCCCCTCTCTTACCACCCTTATTTGTAATGGGTGTTTTCAAGATAGGGTCTTGCAAACTATTTGCCTGGGCTGGCTTCAAATGGTAATCCTCCTGATCTCTGCTTCCTAAGTAACTAGGATTATAGGTGTGAACCACCAGTGCCCTGCAATATGTGATTTTTAAAGTGTGATAGCTGTCTACATAATGATGTATGCAGTGTTGAGGAAGGCCATTTCCATATAGTTTAACATACTTTGTGCAAGTCTTCATGATGAATCCATGTATAAACACACTAGCATTGATGACTCCATAAGTCTTACTAATTAACCTTGTATTATTCTTTAGGCATAACATGATATCTTCCGATGTATATATAGTTTTAAATCCTTTATATTCCATTCCTTAATTTCTATTATCTGACTTTGAGAGATGTTCAGTTTATGATAAGATATATAGTATATACATATACCATAAGGTATATGTACTGCATTATATAGCAATATATAATATACAGCATGTATTATATAGTAATATATATGTATACAGAAGATGTACTAATTTGTTTACTGATAGAGCACTTGGTTTGCATGTACAGGGCTCTGGGTTCCATCCCCAGAACCACAAAAAAATTAATGCAAAGTACTATACTGATGTAATAAGGAACAAAACCCATAGTATTACCTCAACTGTCCTTTATGATTAAATAGCTCAGCACATTGAAAATTGAATGGAACACTACTCAATTTTATAAACACATATATAAAATCACCCAAGTTTAATATTTAAAGACTGTGAAGTCTTTGCCCCCTAGGATAGGGGACATCGCAAGAATATTCACTCTCATCACCTCTGTTCAACAATTTCCTAGTGACTCAGGCAATTACAAGAACAGCCATAACAAGAAAGCAAAGACACTGGGTTTTGACAGTAGCAGTAAAGTCCAAGTCAATTTTGTACCTGAGGTGCTTCTAAGGAACCTACCCTAGGACTTCTAGAACTAATAAACATGTTTAACTAGGCTAGAGGATAGAGTCACAATCCAGAAATCAGTGACATTTCTAGTATTCTAGCAAGGAACAATTCAAAATTCTAACTAAGGGAATGATTCTATTGATTACACCTTCAGGAAAAATAAATACTTAAGAATAAATTATTCAAAATATTGTGAGATTTACATTAAAAAAAATATTGCTGAGAAGAATTAGAAAAATATTTAAATAATGAAAATATCTTCAATAGCATAGATTGACAGATTTAATATTGTTAAGATGTAACTTATATACAAATGACATACCAGTTCAATGCAATCTTGCAGGCCTTTATAGAATTTAACAAGTTCATCTCAAAAACTAGAATGTCAGTCAGTTTTGTTCTCAGTTCTCTCAGTGGTCTCTTCAAAACTCTTTGCTGTTCTTGAAGACACTCATCTTTGTCTTGCTATAAAAATGAAGCCCTGTCCCCATGTTGCCCACCAGTGGGATGGCTGCTCTCTGCTCCTAGAGATGACCTGCATTTCTTGTGACATAGCCTCCACCATTCTCAAGGATAAAACAATGCAGCACATCTTTCTGAGACAGGAAATCCCTCTGAGACGTCCCCTCCTGCAATGGCTCTTATGATTGGATTAAGTCCACGAGGCCTATTTGTTGTGTGTGGGGGGGTTCATTTTGATTAAGTTCACAGATTAGTAACCTTACTTACATGCAATACCACGTTTTCCAAGCAATGTCACATAACAAAGGCATGCTATTTCATCATATTTCTAGTCCCCAGGATTAAGGTTGGGAAATCTAAAAGGCTATCTTAGGATTCTGTCTACCACATTACTTTATAAAAAGATTACTATAAAGTCAGAATAATCAAGAAGGGGCTGTGATTATGGAGCCAGAAGTACACAGAGTCATAGAATACATTGGGAATTCCCTAAATAAACCATTGCTTCTAGCTTCAATTAATTTTGTTTCAACAAAGGTGTCAAAGTGCTTCAATCGGGAAAGGATAGTCTTTTCAACAGTGTCTCTGCAACAAGTAGATGCTGCACTCAGAGAATTGACTTCGTCTTCACCTGACAACGTATTTTTAAAAAATCTCAAAATAGATGTTAGGCCCAAAACAAAGAGCTAGGCAATAGAAATTCTAGATTAAGATCTTTTGAAAAAAAAAATCTTCCTGTCACATTACACAATGTCTTGATACATAGAATAATTTGATAGTTTGGACTGCACTAAAAGTCAAAAGTTCTACTTCAAAAGATACACTAGACGAGAAAAATAAAATCTGTGTCCATATCCTGGAAACGAATGTTTTTAAGTCACATATTTGATTTTGAAATCTTACCTCTAAGATACACAAAGATCTCTTATGACTCAATTTTAACAAGATAAAATCTAATTTAGAAATGGGTTAAAACATTAATAAATGTTTCATCCACAGGCCATGCTAAGGCGATGTCACATATGGAGGAGAAATAAAAGAAAGAAGTTAAAAATGTAAATATGGTTGATGGACTCTCTATACAAGAATGAATATAGAATTTTTAAGCCTGTTGAAATCACCATAAGAAGGAGACTTAGGTAGAAAGAAGAAAAACAGAGGAGATGAACCAATTCGGGTTAAAACACATATATACATGGAAATGTCACATGGAAACTCCCTATATAGCTATCTTCAACAAACAAAGCTGTCATTTTTTTTTCCTTTTACAAATTGGAGAACAGGAGTTCAGAACAGGTCCTGTCTGGGGGTTGGTAACACTGGGAGTGGGGAGGAGGTGGGGAAAGGGTGCAGGAGGGTAAATATGGAGCAAATATGGCATACACATGTATGGAAATGGAAAAATGAGACCTGTTGAAACTATTCCAGGAATTGGGGAGGGAGGAATAAAGGAGAATCATGGAGGGTGTGAATTCAAGTATGGTATGCTTGATATATTATAAGAACTTTTGTAAATGCCACAATGTACCCCCAGCACAGAATAAAAAGTAGAATAGAATAAAAGTTTCATCACAGTCTTAAGAAACCCATGAAAAGTTACTTAACGTCATTAGTCATAATGGAAATATAGATTTAACCCACTGGATATCACTGCATAGACACTAGAATACTTATAATCAAGAGTCAGATAATAACAAGGGTTGGAGAGAATATGGAGGAAGTAACCCTTGTGCATTGCCTATGAGAATATTGAATAACACAGGAACTTCTGAAACCTTTCAGCAATTTCTTAAAACATTAAATATGAACTAAATGTACAACTCAGAAATTCACAGGTTAGATGATCTGCTAAAGAGAAGTAAAAGAATGTATCTATTTCAATGGCAGGCATGCAAGTATTTATAGCAGCACTCATCATAATAACCAGCAAACTACAAATGATTTAAAACAAAGAATTTCTGTAATAATATAATAAAGATATAAGGCTATCAAAGTGCAAGTACAACTCTCTGTGGAGAGTGCATATTGTTTGCAGTCCTTAACCTGGTTAGTAAGACTAACATTTAAAACAGACCAAGAAAAATAGTTAATTTGAAATTATCTGTTGAGCACTTTCTAGGTGCCAAACTCTGTAGTTGGTACATAGCCAGGCTTAATAATGGTAAACTCATAAATAGGCTGGTCTATAATATCTGCATGTCATTAGTAGTTGATATGTTGTATCTGTTTATACATAGTGATACTAATTAGCTAGCCACTATTGAGTATCAACTGTTTACCAGGTCCTGGGCTTAGTATTTTTTATGTATTCACATGTTTAACACTTGCATGCTTACATAAGCTGGTTATTACTATTTTTCAGAATGTTGCAAAGGAGGAAAAACCACTTTCCTAAGCTCAGTGTGGGATAAATGATGGAAGACGAGCTCAGATGCTATGCTTGTTTGTTGCCAAGCCCTATCTCTTCACTATCAGAATTATAAAGTAGTAACAATAAGGCACTTATAATAGTAATGAGAAACGCAATTGATCTGATCACTAAGATTTCTGGTCTTAATGGATGAGTTAATATTAAAGTCGAGTAACTTGTTCAAAGAACACTACCCACATGTAGGGAATTACCACAAATAAACCACACTCATATCATTAATATATAATTCAAAATAAATATTCATATAACTATTTAAAAATAATGTTTATAAAACTCAAGATAGTAATTAAATTTAAGAAGTTGGATAATCAGTTTCAAAGTCTTCTTCCCCTTTACAGACACACATTTGTGGTGTTCACTCCCCTACACGTGTGCGGGATCTGCACACAAATGCCTAGTGGACACAGCCATGTATTTTTCACGGATTCCATGAGGGATCGTTTTCTGAATATGTGTTTCATGTCAAGCCCAGCTCTGCTTATTTTTGTGGGTGGTCCACAGTCTCCTTTTTTTTTTTTTTTTTTTGTTTTTGGAAGTCTTTTTGTCCTGCTGATCTTTTAAGGCTTTGTCTTTCTGGAGATTAGTAAAGGAGCACACTTCATTTCCTTAAGCAGGATGTATTGCTTGGCTCCTCCTGGTACATAGAACTCTGTGGGAAGTATAAGTTATTCACAGGATCAGCCTGTGAGGTAAAACCTTATCTCTATACAGGCAATCCAAATGTGAGACTTCACCTAAGTACTTCAATTGAGAAACAATATTTATCTTAGGTGACTGCCATGAGCTTTAGTTCATGCAAGCCAAGCAATTATTTTTAGAAGAAATTCTTGTGAATATAAATTTTGAAAAACTATTCCATGCAGAGGGTTAATTTTGAATTTTAGTACCATTCACAGTTACACTGGTAAATTTTTAAACACTTTTCTAATTTTAGAATCCTTGAACCTAAATTCTGCAAAAATATTTTCTTAATGTGTTCCTTTAAGAATTAAGTGTAAGCATGATTATTCCTCTATGATGGATGGAAAGAAGGAAGAAAGAAGGAACAAGGGATGGGATTAAGGGATGGAGGGGGGAGAGAGGTAGGGATGGAAGGAGAGGGAGAGAGCTATTACATGTAATAATCATGTAAAGTTCTAATTTAATAAAACAAAAAGCAATTCTACATAGTGAAACTGAAAGAACCAGATTAAATCTTTCCTGACCATTATATAGTTCCCAGCCAGACTAACTTAAAAACCACAAAGTTACCTGCCACAGAGGCCTTTGGAGGGAATAAGCCAGGAGCATTGGGCCAAGGGAATTTTAGCTCCTGCTGGATTTCTAAATAGAGAGGTATGATTGGCCAATAATTTTACTTTAAACGATATGAAATGCCACCCATAAACTGCTTCCTCTCCAGGAATCTCCTCTGAGACATATGTTTAAAAGACAATGCCTGGGATGGTCTATTCTCCAATTTTATCTATGAAATGAAACACAGTGCAACTCACACACAGAAAAAAACTTCTACCCTGCCTTCTTGGAATGATAAATTATTTAAGTGGTGTGCTTCAGAGGAGCCATGAATGAGTTTCCTATCTTGTTGCAAAAAAGATATTTTCCTAATCTGGAGACATCTAAAAAGGTTCTGGAAATATGTGTTTCTATATCACTTTGAAACAAAATGTGTATCTGTGTAACTGTATGCTTTGTTTTATAAGATTGGGAATGACAGAAATCAAGACTCTGATTTGCTTTTAGGGGCATGTTATATATTTTGGGATAGCATTTGGTGAAAATTAGAGTTTTGCAACTTATTTTGGCACAGAAATATTGATAAAGTTTCATAGCTGTATTTTTCTCCTATGTTAATAAAGGGCATACATAACAAAATATTAGACAGCTTTTGCCATACATCTTCATATGAGTATCCTTTTATCAATTGAGGACTTCTTGAAACTGGGCAACCCTACATTGACAGAGTCTAGACATGCTAATAGCTTTTTTGTTTTTGGAAAATAACATATATCAAATTAAAAGAAAAAAACCCTGAGTTTTTCATATGTCAGTCATTTTTCCCCACCACAGATTTCTCTTGCCTAGGAAAAAAGTCCTAATATAGCAATCTGAAAGTCCATGTAGTGAAAGCCTGTGTCACCATGTGCAAACTGTGAAATTTAATTGAAAGTAAAATGTTTAATTAAAATGGACATTTCTGAGCCTGCTTCTGGCAGCAGCCATCTTGCTGAAAAATTATATTTGTTACACCGGCAACCTGGGAGAACAGTTCAAGAGATGGTGAATGCCAGGTTCCATCCAAAAGTAAATGGGGTGAAAATCAGAAAGGGAGCTTGAATGTTGATCCTTTCGTTACTGTTCATGTCTCCAACACTTGCGCCCTGGTACAGAGCAGTAAGAACAAGAGGACCTGCCACATTTAACCATTCCTAAGTCAATATTCATTATAACAAAGCATCCTCCTTCCCACCAAATAATTGTCCTTTTCTCGTAAGCTTTCTTAACAATTGGGCTTTCCGACGCTGTGCTCTCTTTGGACAGCCTGATATGGAAGGATACGCCTCATCTTCAAATTCACTTCTCTTTGGAGAGGAAAAAAAAAGTTTCTTTTATCCCCCTGCTTCTCGTAAGAGTCACAGATCCCATATAACATTGAGACTCACATGAAGATGAGCTTGGCTGATGTTTCCAGTTCAAATGTGGGAACAGAATTTGAAAATGAAATTCTGCTTGGCATCCAAAGGACATTTTATCTTGCCCAGAGTTTGGGTTATCAAAGAGCACCTGTCCTGGAATGGGGAGGGTTGGTCATCTAGCAAGTGATTTCAGAAAGTAGCGTTGGAGAATAATTTCTTTGATGTTTTCTAAAGGGCAAGTGAAATAAAGTTCTTTTCAGTTGCATCTTCTACTTTATCCTCTGCAAATCTCAGCCACTAAAAAAGTGGATCTAATACTACAACAAAATTTGTGCATTGCTTTATTAAGGCAAAAAATTTCAACTTATCTGGTTTTTTTTTTGTGCAATATTAATAGGGTTATTTGAACTCTTTGTATGTGTACTGGCAGCTCTGGAATTTAGTCACCATCCCTTGAAATGAAGAAATGAAACAACAAACCAATAAATAAATATGAAAATAAAAGGTCTGCAAATGTGAAACCCATTAAAAATGTTCATAACAAGGTATTGTTGTGGAGAAAAAACATCAGAAGATCTGACCACTGTTCTGTAATTCATGCTTTGGATATTAAAACAACTCTCATTGTCAGGATCCAGCAACCATGGCATTTGATCATTTTTTTCCTATCTGACCTTGTTCAGAGAGTTCCTTCTCTATAATATGTTCTTTATTGCCCAAGGAATGCTCTTTGAATTTACTTTCTTTATGGTGTGATTATAAATCTTCATGACATCCCTAATGATTCATCTCTTTTGGCACTGAGTAGAAGGATAACCATTTCTATAATGCACACATTTCATTTAAGGTGAAATGAGAAGATTTATCAATCAGCACAAGGTTTCCAGGCATAGGCTAAACGATAACCACTTATCCCTCTCCATAAACACATTCAGCTATGGTACACTTTCTGCCTGAATATCCCATAATACTTTAAATAAGAGGTTCTTTAAAAAAATTAATTTACGATTTAAACTACTGCACTTTTCTTCTACTGAGTAACAGATGTAAATTCTAACCTTAGCCACACTATGGCAATATTTAGAGAATATAAAAATATCCACCAGATTATTTCACATATCTTAAACAAAATAGATGACTTAACTAGAACTCTGATTAGTTATTGTTTTATGAAATTTGCCCCTTATCATTAAAACTTAAAAAGCTAAACAATTTTAGAAACATAAGAGATCAATTCTCTTTTTGTTTGGAGATTCACCTCAGAAAACCAACTGCCTCATACTATGAGTATCAACTATATTTTTAAGATTTCAGTTCTAGATTCAATGACTCTAGTCTGGTATTCATCGTAAGTGAAAAAAAACCCTATATCCTATATGGAGTAAATATCTTTCCTAAGACCTTTGCTGGATTGAAACTTTTTCCCATGGCACAGGGTTTTTGTAAATCAATGGTGTTTGCTTCAATCAAATGTTCTATCTCCACAGTCTTGTAAAAACAAAATTACATGAACAGATTACAAACCTACACAGCACAAGCCAACGAAAGGGTGGGAGAAGGCTTCTGCAAAAATACTTTTGAACTTCAGAGAACAAGAAATGAGGTCTGTCCAAGGGGCTGGAAAAGTGGAAGATTTTTTTTATAGACATATGTAGAACATTTGTTTCTGTTTTATTTCTGCTGTCATAATATGATGGTTTTATTCAGTTTTTAAGCATGCTTCAGCTGGAAACACTACATCTTTAAATCAGGCAACCCTGGCTTCAGTGTGAATTCCCTTGCCGCTCTCCCTCACCTCACCCAGGTGCATGTTAAATCAGTATTAATGACAATATCATTCTTGTGCAGTCATCTCCTGCCTGCAATTTGGTTTTAATTACCCGCCACGTTGTCTTTCCCCCTCACTGACAGCCATTAAATAGGGAATGACACTGGAGCCATAGTTGTGTGGAATATTCACTTCACCAGATTTCAACCCCCCTCATAAAGCAGGCTGCAGTGCCTCCTAGTGGTCAAGAGCAGAAAGAGACATAATTGAAATTGTAGAATTTGCAAGCAGTTTTCAGGTTAATATGGCGATCTAAGCAGATTCTGAGCTACATTGGCTTTATTTAAAGAAAATAAAAAGAGAGAATTTAAAACACACATATCTGTCAAGAAACAAGACTTGGTAAAGTGCTTTAACTGAAGTATAACATAAATGGATGCACTACTTAAGTCGTCTGACTGCCTAGAATAGTAATACTGGAGGTTCACAAGCAAGAAACTTGTCACATAGAATATAACTAAGGAAATTTCTTGAGCCAAATTGTTCGAAAAAGGCAAGTTTCAAGTGCCCAACACATAACGTTTTATCTTTCTTCCTTTTTGTCTTATGTACAGCAAAGTGTTTGTTTTTTTAAGTTTTATGTTCTTCTTATTTTCTCTTTTTATTTCTGTCTTCCCACTTTACAAATCCTTTAATTTTTTATGAATAAATACATCCTTCTGAGCCAGGTTGCATAAATTCTGGTAACTACCATCTCTTTTGTGTGTGTGCGATCATTCAGTTTGTATTTTTTAAACAAAATTTTTCATTGGAACAGCAGTTTAAAATTGAGATGGCCCGAACATTCAAGTGAGACACAATACAGATGCTTGCTTGAAGATGTGCCTCATATGGAATGTCTATCACATATTGCATCTTTTAAATTTTTGGTTAAAATAAATCCGCAGGCATGTGTATGTTTCAGGAAGGACGTTGAACCTTTTGCACTATAAATTAAAAACATCGCCTCTGAACAATGCATCAGAGTGCACTCGTGGAAGAGGCAGAACTGGTTAGGAGTCACATTCAGGATTTACTCTCTGAGTTTTCTCCCTGCCAACTTCTTCTTGACTTAAAGGTTGTGGTTTCAGGTCTATGGGATGCTCTTTTACAATTGCTAATGCTATGTTTTGTACATTCTTTCAACAAGCATAATTACTCATTTTGCATGCTGCTAAAAGAGAGTCAGAGATAACTGTTTTAATTAGAATTTTAAACATATGTAGTATATGCAATAACTCATACACCTATTTTTTTGCACGGAGTTGTGTGTGTGTTTATAAAAAAGCCAGACATTAAGTAAAGATAACGATAATTACAGTAACTCTCATTCTTCACTCACCAAACTAGCAGGGTGATGTTAAACATCAATTCATTTCTGCTTATTGCTGTTTCTTTTAATAATAACTAACTATTTACATTTTTAAAATTAATATGAAACTGTATTTGGTTGAAAAATATGGAAGTACTGAATAATAAATTGAAGTAATTTAAACAAATTATACTGGTTAGAGCTTGATCTTAAACTAAAATAAAGCAATAAAGATCCTGGAGTAGGAACTTTTCACTAAATGTGAAACTTTTATTGCCACGCATATTGTGTTCTAGTACTTCTGATGGCGTCAGTAAAAAAAAAAGTAGAAAACTCATATGTTTAAGGGAGAAAACCATGCTCAATTGATTCATGCTTTTCTTTCAAATAGAACAATATTTGGCCTTTTGAATGTTGCCTGAATTGATTTATTATTTTAAGAAATATTTTGCATCATTAAATAACAGCTAGGAAAATTGTTATTCCTCCCAGAGTGAAATGGGAGTCTTATAAATGCAACGATAAAGGCTTAATCTCTGATATGCCTTACATAGATTGGTTTACAGCTATATTGAGTCCAGTTAGACTGATTTTTTCATTCCTAATATGAAACTTGATACTGGGAAATCTGATAAGTGAGTTTCATTTCCCTGGAAATTTATTGCTTCTATATCCAAGTGCAAAGAAACAGCACAAGTAAAAACAATGAAGAGTCTGTAGGCCAGGCATTAATGAGGAGCATGATTTTCTCACAAAGATTCTGCATTAGAGAGAAAAAAGTATTTGGGCTATTAAAATTGCAAGACATGCTATTCCTTTTAAAATTGATCATCTTCCTCTTTCTCAACTCAGCACGTTCTTTGGGCACCTTAGATCAAGAAAGGAAGTCACTTTAAAACAGGAGAGGGATTTTTGTGCCTTTTCCATGTCACTTGGGCAAAGAAACAGTCGAGTGCCTTGTGGAATGAGGCAGCATTCACCAGCCCTCAAATTTCTGCCGGCCAACCCCACCTCCTCTCTGCCCTCTGCACCCACTGCTCCTGTCCCAGAGCCCTGGCCCCTTTTAATTCTTGCAACATGCTTTTCACACTCTGATTGCCTCTGTTGCTGGTGTCTTGAGCTTGGTACATTACAGATGGGATAACAGAAGCTGAAGAACTTTTTAGAGAGCAAACAGTTTTATTACATTAATTAAACCAATGACTAAAATCGTTCAGTAACTGCAAAGGCTAAGCATGATGGGAACATGACCACAACAATACTAGTGATATTTATTGGATGAACTCCGTATGCCAGAAATTGCACATAAATTATCTTTTTTGTACAGAGAGCATATCCACAAGGAATGTTCAGATGATGACAACAGGCCTGAAGAGACAGGCTTTGTCCAAACTAAGGCCACCAGCAAAGTCAGGGTGGTGGGAGCTCCTACATCTGGTGACTACACAGTTGAAACATTTCTTTGTTGCTGTTCTTAAACAAGGTGATTGCTGACTTTAAGAAATATAGACTCTTTTCTTGCATTTGTAAAAGTTGATAAATGGCATGATGCCAAGTATAAATGTCAGGCTTATGCTGTAGTAAGAGGTGAAGCCATCTTGATTTCTGTCTGCTAGACACAGTGGGGAGATGCTGTGGAGAGATGAGGGTGGCAGAATTTGGTTGTGTGAAGGAATGTGGCCAGCTAGAGAAAACACATGAATATGCAAAAACTCACATGCACACATATACACACACAGACAGAAAATGGGGGTTGCCACATGTGTTTTTGGAAGAATAGAAAATAAATCACTCTTAGTGAATATTTTTTCTTTTCAGCTAGTCTCTCTCCAGTTAGTTAGACTTTAACAGACATAAGTGTTCTGTTCTGTTTTTGTCTGGTTTTATGTTTTAATTTGTTTTGGTTTTGGTTGGATAAGTTTGAGTTAAATAAAATCAGACATTTCTTTAACACAGGACTTCTCAAAGCCTATAAAATGTTGAAGCAAATGAATAACTTACAGAAACTTATCATATGTATTTCCCAAACTAATTTGACCTTAAAATTTCAAGGTTTCTATAGGCTTACCATCAGGAAAAAATTTACAAACACATTGTAGTAAATGTTGTTGTAGAGAAGAGGATAAATTAGAACAAATGGACAGGAATTAAATACTAGATCAAGACAGATTTTCCTTCATAGCCAATGAAAAGCCACCCAAAGTCTTAGCAAGGGGAGATTTCTACTGCTACATTAGTGATAGTTCCAATCTCCAAGGTTGAGACAGCAAGAGTAGCATATTCTCAAACACTGTGGGGCCAAACTTGTCAAAACAACTACTATACACTTCCTTGTTGTTGACATCATCGGCAAGCATGTGCTTTGTGGTACTGAATTGCTGGAATGAGTCCAAACGCTGTGGTTGGAAGTAACCCACGCTTTTTACAGGTTTTGTGGAGTACTGAGCTGATATTTTAAGCTTGCTGAGTATTAAGGAGAGCAAATAAAAGAAGCTGGTGTAGATCGCTAAGAAAAGCCTCTCAGAGGTTTTTGATCACATATGGCATCTCACAAGATGGAAGCAGAAAGTGTGATCCTGAAGTAAAGCTAGGGCTGCCTTGGGGGAATGCTCAAACAATTACTACTTCTGGTTCTGGATTCTGAATTTCCCAGTAGGTAATTTTTTGAATTCACTTCCCATGTAGATTTCTAAGAGCTTTCCAGAGTATGAAAATGCAGCACCAGATTTTATCTTAAAGATGTTATCAGATACTGAGCTGTGTTGATGTTCAGTGAGAGAACAGTGTGTATGCAAGGTACTGTCCTGGGCACTTTTTAACATGTTTGCCCATGTAATTCTCATGACAACCTCAGAACAAACATTATCACGACCCTGGTTTTATCAATTAGAAAACTAAGACAGAGAGATAAAATATTTTGCCAAAATCTTAGAATCTTAGATATAGTGGCAGATAATTGGATTTAAGCTTACTTGGGGTTAGATAAAGTTAGTATTTAACTCCAGTAATTTAACCCAGATGCCTTGTTCTTGACTACTCTGCTGTTCAGCCATATTCTGATGAAGGGTGTGACTCACAAACACATCCCTCTGTTTTCAGTCTCAGTAACATAAGATTAATAACAACTAACGGGTTTAACTGCGCATCTGACACTGTATTAAGCACTTAATTGTGCATCTTATTTCATTCTAGCAAACATTGTATAAGGCACGCAGATGGTTTTGCCCCACTATACATGTGAGGAAACTGGGGTAAAGAAGGGTTAAGTCCTATGTTCAAGCTCACAGGACTGGTAAGGTGATCCTGGAACACAAACTTGCATCAGACTCAGAGACAGTTGTCATGACCACTTATTCTATTTAATCATATCCCCTGGAAGTTTATTAAGGACCACTGAAAATCAAAGCTCACAACTTCTGTTTTGTACTTTATATTTTCTTTTTTCATTTTTTAATGAAATTTATTGTTTTTACATGTACTCACATGTATATACATCGTTTGGGCCACCTCCCCTCCCTACCCTCACCCCCACCCACCACTCCCACCAGGCAGAACCTGTTCTGCCTTCTTTTATCCAATTTTGTTGAAAAGAAAACATGAGATAATAAGAAAGACATAGCGTTTTTTTCTAGTTTGAGATAAAAATAGCTATACAGAGAAATTCCTAGCATTGCTTCCATGCACTTGTGTATTGCAACCCACATTAGCTCATCTCTACCAGACCTCTTCACTACTTCCTAGCCCCCTTCCCATACTGGTCTCTGCCAGTTTAAGATACTATATTCACTCCTCTGTAGTGAACACATCAACCACATTCAAGTTTTAGGTTTCCTTCCCTTTCCCTATTCCTCCCGTGTGTGTATTTTCTTCCCTTAGTGGGTGACCCATGTCCAATAATATTACTGCATTTGTTTTAAGTCTATAATCCACTTATGAGAGAGAACATGAGATTTTTGGCCTTCTGAGCCTGGTTAACTTCGCTTAAGGTGATAGTCTCCAGTTCCTTCCATTTACTTGAGAATGACAAAATTTCATTATGACCTTTCACAATTGCTTTTTTTCAAACAACAACAAATGGGAGAGGATGCAGTGAAACAGGAACCCTATACACTGTTGGTGGGAATGCAAATTAGTACAACCACTATGGAAAGCATACACACAACAACCCATATGATCCAGTGACACCACTCCTGGGGATATATCCAAAGGAATGTAAGTCAGGATACAATAGAGACACGTGTACATGGATATTTATCGCAGCACAGCTCACAATAGATAAGCGCTGTGGAAACAACCCAGGTGCCCTACAACTCAACTGATAAATTGATCAAGAAAGTGCATATATAGATGTGTGTATGGAGTTTTATTCGGCCATAAGGAAGAATGACACCATGTGGTTTGAAGGCAAATGGATGCGATTGGAGGACATCATGTTAAGTGAAGTAAGGCAGTTTCAGAAAGACAAAAGCCACATGTTTTCTCTTATATGTGGAAGACAGATCCAAAGGATAAACACATACACAAAACAAATATGATCATATTCAAATGTGTATGTAGAACATGTTGTAACTATACAATGGAACTTGGAGAAGAAAGGAAAGGAAAAGAGAATAACAGAGTATCAACAATATCCTAATACATAACATCTATGAAGGTAGAGGATATAAGGATGTGTATTGAAAACTGTTGAAAAATGGGGGATGATGGGAAATAGGTAAGGGAGATCAATGGAAGGGTTTAACTGACCAAAGTTAAGTATACTCACAGTGGAGGTACATTGAAAAATCCCTTTGAACATCAACTTAGAAATTAATAATGAAAGAGAGGACTGTAAAATAGGTACAGTGTATGTGGGGGAACTTGTAGGATGGAGAAGGGTGAACAAAGATTAAGGTGAGGAAATATGGTTGATAGACTTCATATACCTACATGAAATAGAACAAAACAAACTAAAATACAACATTGTTCTTTTTCAGCCTCTTCTCTCAGAAATAAAGTTCTTAATAAGCAAAAATGTTACTAAAATTTTTTTCCTTGAAGGTCAAACACTAATGAAGCTCAATTGCCCTATTTATAGTATTTTTCCTGTATTGATCAAAGCAATCAAAAGAACGTGGATATGCAAAAATAGCAGGTTATATAAACTATCCTAGTTGATGATTTTAAAAATTGAGAGTTAGAAACATCACAATCAAAATGAAAGATTCACACAAATGATTTCTTAGGTTGTCAATAATTTCTTATGTTTTTGAAGACAAATTGACTGCATCTTTATGAACTCAAAAAGAAGTTGCTAAGTCAATACTATATATAACTTACCTCTTGTATTAAAACTCTAAACAATTTATTATGCCTGCTTTCATTTTTTTCATGTCCTTAACATCATTTTTCTCCAAAATATTGAAAATATTGGTACAGGGTCCTGAGATTCCTGCCTATAGCAGAAGTAATAGTCTAAGTCAATATTTCCCAATATACTATACCATTAAGTTAAACATTAATATTTTTGTCTTCCCCATTTAAAAATTTTTTCAAGTATGTTCAGAAAATTGCTCAGTTCTAGAAAAGGCTATTCTTTACTGCACAACTTGTCAGAGTCCTTTGTTAGGGAGTTTTTGTTTCTCTAAGGGAGAATCTATTCCATCTATTGATGGGGAGTACTTTGTGTCAAAGAGGGAAAGAAACATAATTTTTAGCTTTCAGTCTTAGGGACCCACTAACAAGAGTTAATAACGAACACATCATAGGCCGTTCTAACACACTCCACACATTCTATGCATGATAAATTCAGAGGGCTGGATAGCACTTCTCAGTGGGACTGAGAAACCCACACACATTGCTTCCCGTGATGGGAAAGAACCTGTAGCTTAGCCCTGGTTTAGATACAGAAGTTGCCACTAGATAGGTCATAAAAAGGGTAGTAGTGACACTAACACTCATTCTAGCAGGAGAAGTCAATGTTATGGGAGGATAAATATGGAGATATCCAATATTTTGTAGTTTCATTGAAGTCCTATGAGTTTATGATTTATGTCAAAAAATAACTCCAAGAAGATGACATGAAAAGGTAAAAGAAGAATGCTTCTGAGAGAGAAAAGATTTGAGAATTTTGGTATCAGTGACACTAGGTTGAAGTGACAGGACAAAAGCCATGTATTATGATCAGGACTGTAGATGACTGGATATATACTTTAGAATATTTATTTCAACTTAAGTTACATAAATGTTGTTTTTCTCATTCATCTTTAGAGATCATTTCTCTCTCTCTCTCAATCTCTGTCTCTCTCTCTCCTCTCATTTTTTTTAGATTATTCTCATTTGCATTTCCTGCTTGGATTGTTTACTTATCAAATTAGCTTGTGATTGTGTTTTGCTTTCAAACCTGTTTAAGCCAGTTGTATTTATACATCCTCCAAAGAACTCACCAATTTTTGCAAAGCTCTTCATTTCTTTATAAAACTCATTAATTAAAGATAAATGAGCATTTGGCAAAGTTCAAAACTTCTGTATTATATTGTTTGCACAAAATACCTCACTGTCATTTTCCTACAATTTCTAGTTTCATCATTTATAATTGCAGAAATAACTAGGTAACAAAACAGAGGAATGCCTTTTCTAGACTTTACATTGTGATAAAAAATGTAACAAAAATTGTCATCTTAAAATTTTATGTGTGTAATAATTATTATATATATTGTTGTGCCATCGATCTCTAGAATGCTTTCCTCTTGCAAAATTGAAACTCTATTTCCTTTGGACAATTAATGCTCCTCGTGCCCCTCCAGCTATCCTTTAACAACCACCATTCTACTTTCTTATAAGTGGACTTGTGCAGTATTTGTACTTTTTTTGTCACTATCTTATTCACTTAGCTGAATGTCCTCAAAATGCATCCATGCTATAGACTATGATGGGGTTTCCTTCATTTGGAAGTTGAATAATCTTCCATTTTGTATTTACACAAAATCTTATCTTTCCACTCATTTGTTGATGAACATTTGGTCATTCTGTTTCCTGTATGTTGTGAATAAAGCTGAGATGAGCAGAAAGTGTACACATACCTCTTTGAGATTCTGCTTTCAATTTTTTTGAATATACACCAGAAGCGGGATTGCTGGACTATAAGCTAATTTGATGGTAATTTTCTGAGGAAGCATGGACACCATTTCATATCCTCATCAGTGGTGCTCAGGGTTCCAATTTTGCAACACGTTTTATTTTGTCTTATTTTTTTCTATTGCTACAATGGCAATGCTAACAGATAATATCTTGCTGTGGTTTTGATTTATGTTTCTCTAATGATTCCAAATGCTGAGTATCTTTTCAGATTCGTGTCGACCATTTGTATAACTACTTTAGAGAAATCCCTGGTAAGCCATTTGTTATTTGTTATTGATGAGTTATAGGAATTCTTTATATAGTCTTGATATTAACCCTTTATTGGATATACAGTAAAAAAATTTTTCCCATTCTATAGGTTGCCTTTTCATTCTGTTGATTATTTCCTTTATTCCAAAGAAGTTGTTAAATTTGATAATATCATTTGTCTATTTTTGCTTTTGTTGCCAATGCCTTTAGGGTTATACCCAAGAAATCATTGGCAAGGTTAATATAAAGGAATTTTTCTGTCATGTTTTCTTTCAGGAGTTTTATGGTTTCAGGCTTTATACTTAAGTCTTTAATCTGTTGCACCATTACCTTACACAATATACAAAAATCACAATAGCCAAGCTTTGAAAACAACTCAGGTGACCTACAACTGATGAATGAATTAAGAAAATATCACACACACACACACACAATAGAGTTTTACTCAGCCATAAGGAATAATGAAATGTGGTTTGATGGTAAATGGATGCAACTGGAGGACATCATGTTATGTGGAAGATAGATCCAAAGATAAATATATACACAAAAGCAAACACGATCATATACAAACTTATATGTAGAACATGTTTGTAATAGTGGAACTACTGTATGGAACTAGGAGAAGGAGGGAAAAGAAAAGAAAATGATACAGCATCAGTAATATCATAAAACAAACATCTGTGAAGGTGGAGGATATAAGGATGTGTATTGAAAGCTGTTGAAAATGGGGAATGGGAGGTGAAGGGGTAGGGGAAAGCAATGGAAGAGATTGAATGGACCAAAGTAAAGTAGACTCACAGTAGGCATACACTGAGAAACCCTTTCAACATCAACTTAAATATTAATAATGAAAGATGAGACTATACAATAGGTACATTGTGGGGTACTATTGGGAGGGGCAGAGTGAATGAAGGAAATTAAGGTGAGGGTATATGTTTGATGGACTTCATATACCAATATGAAACAGAACAAAGAAACTTCTTACAATGCTTTAAGTGGGGCAAGAAAGGGGTTGGGGGGAGACAATGGGGGCAATTTAACTAATGTACAATATAAGTCTAATTGGAATTGTCACTATGAATCCCTCTTGTATAACAAATATATCCTAATAAAAAATCTATGTCAAAATGGATTAAAGGCCTACTTTTATTCTTTCGCGTACAACTGCCCAACTTTTCTAACACTGTTTTTTGAAAAGAGTACTCTTTGTCTGTTGCATAATCTTAGCATATTTATGAAAAAATATTTGCCCACAGATGGATGGGTTTATTTCTAGTTTCTTTATTCTATGCATCTGTCTTTATGCCATTATCATACAATTTTCATTATTGTAACTTTGTATTATGATTTGAAATCAGGAATTTTATAGCCTCCAGTTTTGTTTTGTTTCTCAAAATTGTTGTGGTTACTTGGGGTTCTTTGATTATTTTTGTCTATTTCTGCCAAAATGACATTGGGATTTTGATAGAGATTGCTATGTATCCAAACATTACTTTGAAAAAAGTGGGTGTTTTAACAATCATATTTTTTCCAGTTCATGAACACAGACTTTCTTCATTCTTTATTTGTACCTTCTTTAACTTCTTTCAGTGACGTTTTATTGCTTTACTGTACCTGTTTTTTTGCCTTCTTGATTAAGTTAATTTCTAGGTATCTTTTCTTTTTGATGCTATTGTAAGTGGACAATTTTTCTTAATTTTCCTTTCAGATTGTTTATTGTTAATGTGCACAATTCAACTGATTTGTGAACATAGTGAGTTTAGCCAGTCCTGGGTTTTTTCATTGCTGGGAGGATTTTTCAACGACTGATCACTCACTGATTCAACTCATTGCTAGTCATAGGCCTGTCTTGATGTTTAAGTTTCTTCGTGACTCAGCCCTAGAAGACTGTAATGTTTCTAGAAATTTATCCATTTCTTCTAGTTTTTTTTCAATTTGTTGGCATGCAACTATTCACAGTAGTAGCCTCTGATAATCCTTTTTCTTTGGAGTCAATTATAAATGCCTCCTCTACTGCTTATAACCTTTGCTAAGTATCTTCTTCCTTTTCATCTAGCTAAGAATTTGCTGATTGTGCTTACTTTACCAAACAACCACTTCTTGGTGTCATGGAAATTTTTCTATTTTTTTTTTCATTCTAATTGTGTGTTTATATTTGCTTTAGTCTTTATTATTATTTCTTTCCTCTGATAACTTTGCATCTAGTGTTTGCTTGGAGTGTTGTGTATGGTCCTTGGTGGCCAAATGGTCTCATTTTCTTGTTGATCTTCTCTCTGGCTGATAAATCCTTCTCAAAAATATGGCACTGAAATCTCCTAAAATTATTGTGTTAATGTCTATTTTTGCTTTCAACTCAGTGTTTGTTTCATAGATTTTGGTGTTCTGCATTTTGGTACATAATAACAGCTATATCTTCCTGATGAATGTGTTCTTTTTCCATTTTATATTGTCCTTTTTGGTCTCTTGTGACACATTTGCACTTAAAGTCTATTTTTTCCCAATATAAGTATGGTCACCCCTCATCTACTTTTGGTACCTAACATGAACAATCTTTTTGCATGATTTAATTTTCTGTTTGTGTATCTCTTTAGATCTAAAGTGAGAATCTTGCAAACAACGCATGTCTGGACCATGGTTTATTTAAAAAATTATTTATATTTTTACCACTCAGGCACTCTGTCTTTTGTTTTGGTAGTTTAATCCAATTTAATTACTGATATGGAGGGATTTACTAGCATCATTTGCTTAATTCTTTTCTGTACATTTTGCAGGTATTTTGTCCTTTTGTCTTCTCTTTCTGACTTCCCTTGTGTTTATTGAAGTATGAATTTCCTTAGCTTTTGTTTACTGGGGTCTTTATTTCTGCTTCATTTATGAAGGACAGTTGTATCACATGTAGCTTTCTTATTTGTCAGAGTGCTCATGTGTTTTTTTTCCTTTCTTTGTTGTAGCTCTTTGAGTATGTCATCCCACTCCCATAAATCTGTAAATTATCTGCTGAGAAATTCATTGATAACCTCATGGTAGCTACCTTTTATGTAATAAGTTGCCTCAATTATTAGATTCTCTCCTTTGGCTATTGTTACTTTGGTTATAATTCATTTTGGTATGGACCTATTTGTGATCACCCTCACTGAGTCTTTTGAACTTCTTCTATTTGGATGTCCATTTTCTTCCTCAGTTTTGAGAAGATTTCAGCCCTTATAGCTTCAAATAAGCTCTCTGCCTTAATCTTTCTGTCTTCTGAGATTCATATAATATATATATATATATATACCTATCATATTATATATATATATATATATATATATATATATATATATATATATATATATACCTATCCATTTGCTGGTTTTCACTTGCCAATTTGTCTTTCTTTGCCTCTCTTCATTCTTTTCATTTTTGTACTTTTAACTTGATATTTTCAAATGCCCTTTCTTGCAGTCCACAGATTCTTCTGTTGTTAATCAGTTCTAGTGTTTTTCAATTTAGTTATTGCATTCTTTAGCTCCAGTATTTCTCTTTGGTTCTTTCATTTCCATTTCTTTGTTGAAATTCTTCATTCTGTTAATGCATCATTTTCTTGATTTCTTCTAGGTATATGTCTGCTGTTGTCTTGTGATATATTGTGAGCTTATTTAAGATGATTATTTTGATTTTTTTGCCAGGTTGTTCATAGGTATTCATTTCTTTAGGGTCAGTTCATGAACATTTAGTTTATTTGTTTAATTGGGCCATACTTACCAGTTTCTTCACATGTATTTTTACTATTTTGGTGGTTTGTTGGTTTATTTGTGCATATAGACTGACTTTGTGCAGATAAGGACCTTTATCACTTAGCTGGGTGAGAGAATTTGTGAGCCTCTCAAACTTTTTTTATGGGGGGGGGAAAGTTCATTTCTCTGAGCCTTTGAAAGTCATTTCCAAATTAGTTTTGTTAATTTCTTTTTCAGGAGCTTGTGAGCTCTTGCTCTGTCTGGTTTCTGTATATATATTACTGAGGCTCTCTGGCACTAACACAAACTGCTGAGCTGACTTTGCTATTAGCAGTCTGGAGGCATTCAAAGTGTGCCTAATTCCCATGGTGCTCTGACTCAAGGAAGGCAGAAACTAGTCCCTTGAATAGGCCTCCCACCCAAAAAATATAGAAAGTTGTATGTAAATCCTACTCACTTCTCTCCCTCCAAGGACAAGAACTATGCTTACCTGTATACTGTAACGTTTATCTATATTTTGGCCTTCTTATAAAGGATTATTGAATAGTATATAATGATTAAATCACCAATTCAGTCAAGGTGAAAGGCTTTGAGTTTCTTATTCCACCATCTTTCTGTTAATACTATTACTGTATTTTACAGATATTTATACTGTTTTTTTTTTAATTTTTTCATTTATATCACTCATATTTAAATCAACATTTGAAAGCAAATATACTTCTTTCAGTCTTTCCAAAGCATTAAATTTAGCTTCACTTAGAAACACATTTTGTTATATTTATGTTAACTGTTAATGGACTCATTCTTGGAATGTGAAAATTTCCAAATATATGGAACCAACATTTACATATGTGACCTTCAGTCTTGTTGCTTTTCTTGTTTCTTTTTTAAATTCTCTCATTCCTTTTTCTCCCTCCTCCTCCTCCTTTCTCTCTTCCCCTTCCCCTCCTTCCTCCTCTTCCTCCTCCTGCTCTTCTTCTTCCTCCCCCTCCTCCTTCTCTTCTTCTTCTTCTTCCTTCTCCTCCTCCTCCTCTTCTTCTTCCTTCTTCCTACTCCTCTTGCTCTTCTTTTTCTTCCTTCTCCTCCTCTTACCTCTTCCCTCCTTTACCTCTTCCTCCCTCCTATACCTCCTCTCCTTCCATTTCTCCCTTCTCTCCTCCTCCTAATCATCATCATTTCTCTCTTTCTTTCTTCCTTCTTTTAACTTTTTAAACCAAATCTGTCCATCTAACAAGATATGGAAGTATAACTTATTTTATCCAAACTTCTCTCTCTCTCTCTCTCTTTTCATTTTTTTCTTTGGAAATGTACTCCCTAAATTGAAGGGGAAGAATCTTATTGACTAATTCTATACTTATATTTAAAATTCATCTGTATTAAGAAATACACTAAATAGAAATAAACAAAAATTATTCAGAGATATTTATCCTTTATCTTAGTATCCTCAATTTTCTTTTCTGCAACTTAAACACAATATAAGTGAGTGCATGGTTTTTATTTTGGCTGGGTTTTGTTGTTGATGTTGTTTTGAGATGGGCACTCCCTATGTTGTTCAGTCTGGCTTCAAGCTCACAATCCTTCTGATTTAATCTCCTGCATGCTGGAATTACAGGTATGTGCCTTTCACTTTTAATTAGTGTGTATTAATTGTACAGAGTAAGGGTTTATGTAACTCTTGAAATTGTTATTAAACATGAAGTCACTATGATGTCATGTTTAACAGCAACTTCACACTAATTTGAAAACACTTTGAACAATGGTGGTAGAAGAGTAGCGATATAAAAGAATCAGAACTAGAAACCAGGGAAATGCCCAGGGAATTACTACCACAGAGGATATCTGTAGAAGTGATGTCACCAATATTAGGTCAAATGTAGACCACAATTTTTGGATAGATAGTTTCATGAAGACATCATGAATGTAGTCAAACTTCTTATGATAGAATTGGAATCTCAGTACTATCACCATTAAATGATTTCAGTGGCCACAATTTCAATAGAATATAATGTGGATATCATCATTTGCACTGTTCACATGATGACCTTGAAGGGTTTGGAGGAAGGTTCTAGTCAGCAGGTCATCTAGGTATCCTGGTGGCTGAGATGAATGCTGATGAAATCACCTGGGTGGAGGATATAGAGTGCAGGTTAGGTAGTGTTGTGCCTGTCAGAGATGGCTTAGACATGGGGTACAGACAGATGAAAGTAAACCATTATTAATTCTTACAAATTTTTTCTTTATTTGATTGCACCACAACTCTGGATTCTGATGCTGTTTTAAGAGAATTTCAGAAAGGCAGGCTGTTATAAAATATGTCTCCAACCCTAGAAAATAGGGAACTATCACTGACTTTTTTTGCATAAAAAAGTAATGTGTCAATGCTCTCATTTTAGAATAAAACTACAGTACAAATTTAGGATGGGATTCGATGGAACAAAACTTTATCTGTTTTGGAGGTTATTTACAAAGTCCAAAAATGAGAAACTTAGGATCTGAAAGCAGTTAGTGAAGAGAAAAGGAAATGAACAAAGACACTACAACAATGAGACTTAATATAGCTTCACTGCAAAGTTCTTAAGGACAGCTCTTTTTCAAACTTGGATGACCAAGAGAATAACAGATAATGTTATCCACAAAAATAAGAGTGATGTTTTAGGGAGATGTGCATTATAAATGAGTCTGTTGAATATTGAGAATTTATGTTATAAAAATATCCACATTGCTAATTTTTGTTGTTCAAAACTCTGTAATTGATAATGTCATACTTAACAGTGTTTTGAACAAAATAATGCTGTGGCCATTTGTATTTGCTATTTCTACTGTCATGCTGTGTAATACACCACCACACAATTTAGTGACTTTAAACAGCAGTCATTTATTACTTCCTGTGAGTCTACAGATCAGATGGGTGGTTCTCCTGATTTGAGTTGGGCTCATTTATTTCCATTTTACTTGCTCATATGTCCAGGGTCAGCTGGAGGTCAGAGCTAGGTAGTTCTCAATTGGCTTCAAGTACAATGACTCAAATATTTTTCACTGGCCTATTATATCCTCTCACCTTCATGATGGGTTAAAAGATCAAGAGAAGGAGTAGAAATGCAGAAATTCTTCTGATGATTCTGTTTTCATAAAATTTTGTTGGCACAAGACACAGAGCCAAGCCCAGAATCGCTGTGGAAAGGCACTGCAAAAGAATGTGATACAAAATGTCACACTGAAGAGACTATATTTCATATAAAGGCTTTCAGAGGCCTCTCCAGGGGTCCATAAAGAAGATATAGAATCAGATAGTTATTATTTTAACATGGCCAAAGGCTCTAGAGTCTGCTGATGGATTTCTGTAGTGTGAACACAACTTCAACTTTGAAATTTGGAAAATTAAACTAGTTCTTCAAGTTTCTTTTACATTTTTCCTTTATTGGTACCCACAAGTCAATCCCCCAGTCAAAGGAAAGCAGACAGAATGACAATAATCATGAAAAATTCCTCCACTCATCTTTACTATCCTCAAGTCACTTATGTGTTATTTTATAAATGAGAGAAGTTATTTTTCTATTGAAGATTAACTTTACAAGGCTTGACATGGTTTTCCAATTTATTTTATATATTCTAAATAGGAAAATAATTTTTCTCTGGAAATCTTTCTTCTCACAGCATTTAAAAATGTATTAACAGTATCTGGGGTTTAAACCATGTTTATTTAATTTATTTATTTACCATTATTATTTTTGACAGTGTGGGGTTTGAACTCAGGGCCTCACACTTGCTAGACAGACCCTCTACCACTTGAGCTATGCCACCAGCCCTTTCTGCTTTAATTATTTTGGGGGTAAGGTCTCAGGTTTTTCCCGGGGTTCCTCTTACTTGTGATATCTGCATAGTGGGATCAAAGGCATGAATGAATATGCCTGACTTGTTTGTTAAGATGATATCTTGTTAACTTTTTACTTGGGTTGGCCTCCAACTACTATCTTCCAATCTCTGCTTCAAGAGTAGCTGAGATTAAATGTATGAACTACTGTGCCTGTCCAAAACAATGTGTAAGTGTTGGTGTTATGGACATTTTCATTTTAATTCTGAAATTTAAAAAGTTATTTTTAATATTCACTGGTGCTTCTACAATGAGTGGTAAAACATTTGGACAAAATATAAAAATGATATTGCCTATTTTTCAGTTTTAACTCAAATATTCATGTGAAATGGACAGATTCCTAACTTTCTACTCAGACTTCCTCCTCCACTGTCTGTAAGTCCAACAAAGTATGGGAATAAATTTAGAAGAAGGTTCTGGAACATTTGTAATACCACCTTTATTCCTCAGACCCCTTTTAGGTGCTGTTGAAGACATTTTTTTAGTTTAAAATTACATTTTACATACTTGATTAAAAAACTTAATGAATGACATTTTTTTCACTATCAATTTTTTGATTGTTGTCCTAGGGATACATTCTGACATTATACACAAGCTCTTACAAAGTATCATAGTTGAATTCATCCCTTGCCTTCATCATTCTCCTTTATCCCTCTCCCCCCAATTCCTGGAATAGTTTCATTTTTCTGTTTTCATACATGAATACACCCTTTCTTTATATTCTCCCCCAAAACAGGACTTGTTTTGCCTTCCTATTCTCCAGTTTTGAAAACAATAACATATTTTTGTTAAGTTACCTATACAGGAAATTGCATTTTGACATTTCCATGTATATATGGAAATGCAACCCGAATTGCTTCATCTCCTCTATTTTTCTGCTTTCTACCTGAGTCCCTTTATGATGGTGATTTCAGCAAGTTTAAAAATTCTATAATCATTCTTGTATAGGAAGTACATCAACCATATTCACCTTCTTAACTTCCTCCTAATTAAAGCCATTTTTTAAAGAGCTCATTTGTGATGCTGGATTAGACAGAGTTGTCCTTATCTTCACTTTTATGTCCTATCAGGGAGTAACTGCTATCTAGTCATTTTTCTTTACTTTTGTTGCTTTGTCTCATCAATATATGTTGATGACAAAGAACATGTAATTAATAATATTCAATACTCTAATTTCTAACAAATGTGTATATATGAACCAATGGGGTATAAAGGACCATCGACATCCCAACACCCAATTTTATTGTTCTTTCTCTTCCCATGTGGTTTGCATCTGTGGCTTGTGAATAATTTCACTGAGGTCCAGTTCACAGTAGGGCTAACTGAGCTCTTTAAAAGAGCCTGACCCTCAGCTGAAAGTTTGTGACTAAGGCATAAGTATTGGATCTGATTTCATCTCCAATCCTGACCCAGTTCAGGAAATTGAAATCTGACCAGCTGTGTTTCTCAGGTTGTAGACTAGAGGCTGTTACCTGGCTTTTTCTCAGCCCAGCCTGCTGTCTTTGACGTGAGAGTAGACACGGATGTATCTACTAAGCCACGTTTCCCAATGTTCAGTCTTGCTGTATCAGTAGCACCTATGTTCTTACTTAGCTATTTGTATGTATCTGAGATAACTGATTCATTTTAAGCTATATACTTGCACATGTAAATATATGTATTTA
Organism: Castor canadensis; assembly: GCF_047511655.1. Taxonomy (NCBI): domain Eukaryota; kingdom Metazoa; phylum Chordata; class Mammalia; order Rodentia; family Castoridae; genus Castor; species Castor canadensis. The sequence continues at coordinate 32,544,470 of NC_133404.1, read as the reverse complement.
ATATGTATACATTATATATACATATATACATATTTAAAAGTTTGGTGACTAATGAAATGGAAACAACTACAATTATTTTAAATGGAAAGTAGGTAGCCATAAAAATGCACTGAAATCAAAGCAAAATTTCTAAATCTGAGCTACACATTTTGGCATGCCCAAGGCTATGAGCCTAAGGTTGTCATTTTTTTTCAAAAAGTGAATTATTTGAAAAAATGGCATCAAACTGAACCCTTTTTCTTGACATAGTCAAGAAGATTCAAACACCTTTGACTGCAGAATGTCTTTTCTAATTAATGATTTATCAATTTTAATCACTTTCTGTAGCTATCCAGTTGGTGCCCTACAATGTGGGGAACACAGTGTTAATTCAATTTCAGCCAAGAACATAACATTGGATGTAGCCGGTAAAGCATGGACTGCTGTAATGAGGGAGTCATCCTGGAAGGGGGCTTCCAGTCTCCATGACCTTCTTCCACCCTGTGCTCTCTAATCATAGATTCCAGCATTTTCTTTCCTTTTAGCATTTTGCTTTAAAGCCTCCTCGCTGATCTTGTTCCAAGCCAATGATATTCTTTTCTTTACGTTTTGGTGAGAACATGGGCTCCTCATATGTTCATTAAAGCAACATTGTAGCCAAGGATTTCAATTCCTTGGTGACTAATTTGGCTCTGAAAGGCTAGGTACTGGTGCTATTTAAAGCAATCGTGCAGAGTATCTGGTGAGGACTGAAGTGCACGTTCATTCATGACACAGAATATTTCCACTAGTTTCCCTCTGGCTTTCAAGTTGATTTAGAATTCATGAAGTTGTATCTGTACGAAAACACTTTGAACCATTAAAGAGAATAATTTAGCAAAATTTTTTAAAATGTCAGTGCAAATTGGTTTGTCTTGAAATTCTGGTGTTATTTTCCCACCAAGAAAAAGGCTCTTTAAAAAAAAGCTGAAGGGAAAATATGAATGTCATAAATATTTCATTTTTGTAGCATATCGTGCATTGGTCCTTCAGTGTCAGACCTCGCCAACAGTCAACACAGTAGTAAATTTCAGCACCTGTGGAACTGTTTTGGTAATTTATGATTTCCATTAGATTTCCATTAGAGATGGGCTGAAAGAGTTCAGTCAAGTTCATGCACCCCAGCAATGAGCATGGCTGGCCTGAGGGATTGTTTGCATATGGGTATTTAGCACCATGCGCCCTCTTTGTTACCTATTTTCCTGTCATTTGTGTCACTTGGGGATAGTCCGAACTGTCCCAAAATGTCAGAACACAGAAAGATGTTACAGGCAGCTACCATTTTGAATTCCTCTTTTGCCACAATCCATACTTGTTTATTCAGTAATTTAGCAAATACTTAGTGAACTCTAATTAAATGCATTGATTGGAAATAGACAGATGAATGAGAGCTGACCGTTGATTTTGAGGGGTTTCTTGTGAGAGGAATCCTCATTAAAAATAAATGCAGTTAAGTATTTTATTATAGTATTACAACATTACGGTATTAAAAATGTTCCCAGTTTATTATGGCCTGAGTTATGATTTTTCTGGTTTTGAGATATATTTTATAGCTGGGCATGATGGTTCAAACCTATAATCTCAGCATCTAAGAGGTGGAGGCAGGAGGATCATGAGCTCAAGGCCAGCCTAGGGTACATAGCAAGACCCTGTCTCAAAAAGAAAAATAGGTTTTGTGTAGATAATTTTGCCCAACTATAGACTAGCATAAGTGTTCATAGCAGACTAATGGTAGGCTAAGCTAAGCCACGATGTTTGGTAGATTGGGTGTATTAAATACAGTTTTAACACAATATTTTCAGTTTATGATGAGTTTATAGAGAAGTGCCCCACCTTAATCCAGGTACATCTACAAAGTTAAATAGAATAAATGACTAGTGCAACCAGAGCCTCCTGAAAAGGAGTCACAGATGAAATGCCAAGTGCACAGGAGACAGTGCAGAACACAAGAAGAAGCAACTATTTTAGGTGGGGAAACTAAGCAGAACCAGAAGCAGGATGATGTCTTTTTTGCTTACCAGGCATGGCCCATCCTGGTGTCCGCACTAAGCAGTGTCCTCCTGGACACCGTGAGGGTTCATGTGGCTTAGTTTGGACTTTACCTTCCCTTACTCCCAAACATAGGAAGACATTAAACCAGACTCCTCTAAACATAATTTTGGAGATAGCAGAGGAAAGAACTAAGAAGCTGAATATATCACATAAATAACCCTGTGCCTGAAGATCTTCTTGAATTTTTTTTATTAGACTCCATTTACCCAGATTGAACTAAAATTTATTGGGTTTTTTTGACTCTTCATATTGGATCAATTTCCATTAGAGAAGCCAGTTTGATTATAAAATAAATACATTTTACGTGCTCAACCTTGACTTGTAAAATTTAATAAGGGAAAATGGTACAGTTCACTAAAATGCTTTGGATAGTTTGACTTTATCTTGTCTTATCTATAGTTGTCAAATTCTAGGACAGCAGCAACAAAATAAAGTAAAGAGAAATCTAAATTTAGGAGAACATTTTCTGGCAGAAGGATATTCATTAAAGTATTTCTTACAAAGGCAAAAATATTGAAACAACTATATCTCTAACTTTGGAAATTTGATGATGTTCACCACAGAACTAACATTAAAATGAATATTATGTAGTTTTAAAAAGTTCACAAGGAATTTTTGATAACACTATGAAACATCATACATTCATCATTACTTTAAAAATATAAGATGCATTTGTACACGTCCAATTAAACTAAAGAACATAACAAGGAAATGCTTAAAAACATTAGAAGAATTTGTTGCTGAGTATAGGTTTATGATTGGTTGTTTGACCTCTCCAGTTAAAACTTTTTCTATATAACAGAGAGTTTCATCTACTCTAGTTTTATAATTGGAAATGTTTAAACAAATTTTTTTATATTCTCTTTTTTTTGTGGTATTATTGGGGTTTGAACTCGGGACTTAGCACTTGCTAGGATAAGTATTCTACTGCTTGAACCATGCCTCTACCCTTTTGTTTTGCTTTGGTTATTTTGGAGATAGGGTCTCACTTTCTAGCTAGGCTGGCCTGGACTTTGATCCTCCTTGTGCTTAATACTTCTGACCATAGCTGAGATGACAGGTATGCACCATCACGCTCAGTTTTTGGTTGAGATGGGGTCTCATGAATTTTTTTTTTACCCGGTCTAGGATCAAATCCTGATCCTCCTGATCTCAGCCTTACAAGTAGCTCAGATTACAAAATTGAACCACCAGCTCCAGGCTATTTCACGTTCTTTAAAAAATAAGTTAAGAAAGGAAGAAGAAGAAGAAGAAGCATGGCACAAGAGAGACTAAAGGAGATCTTTTATTCTTTTCCTCTGAAAATGTTGGTAAATGGGAATTTGGAAGGTGTAAATATTTATCCCTGATAAATCAAACTCAGATCATTCATCTGGGACTTCACACAAAATGCACAAACTGGGAAGTGTTTCACTGATATCTTTACACTTCCATTTTTGATGCTTTCCAGATAGTCACTGTCTTTACTGAAGCTTACATTTAGTATAAATTTAAATCACCTGTCACATATTTTTCTAATGTAGCTTTCTTTCTAGTCCTGAAAACAAAGATAAAATCTCACCAGTTATCTAAACTCACAACTGTCAATGTGACAAAGGCACATTGCTGCTGTTTTCAACAGACTCATGGTCCCCTTGGCCTGGAAGGCGCTGTGGACATCAGTTCCCCAGAATTTCCAAGTGTTGACTTTTGTAGTTAAGTAAGTTCCTGGACAAAGGACCCCATGGTGAATTGACTTTGGGGGACTCTGGGTTAGGCAATCAAACTGTTTGCCAGAAAATTTCTCAGTATATGTCTTATTGACTCAGAAATATCTAAGGAGAAACTGAGTACAGAAATTCCCCATTATATATGACCCAAACCCATTCCTATCCCTAAACAGAGGGAATTCAATTTGAAGCCAACTTTTTAAAGTTCCTCCAAATATTGACTGACTTCCATGAGAACACTGGTAGAATTCATAGCTAGAATGAGTGTCCAACAGGGCATAAAGAGACATGCAAAATCAAAACAGAAAACAGATCCCTGGAGAGAGAGCCGGGAGCTCCCAGAAGTCAGGTTGGGAGATAGGACTTAACTAAGAGCCCCCAGGTATGTTCCATGCTCCTCAAGGAAGATGGGGAGGATATGGGTAAACCTTATCTGCTTCTGTAGTGATCAGGCTTACCCAGAACCAGGAGGGTCCTTATGTCATCCTAGGACCAAAATGAAAAAGAACAGTGAAGATGCTCGGTTTCTGCAAGAAATCTCCAAGGATGCATCACACACCTCAGAACTCACATGTTGCTGAGTGGTGGGGATTTGCCCCCAAATATAAGTTTCAAGTGTTACCAAAGCTGATGGAGAGAGTATCACCTCTTTTTGGTTGGCTAACCTGAGTCAATGCAAGATTATTCTCAGTCATGGGTGTTGAGAAAAATTTCAAGTCTAACAAGGATATCCTTCTTGAGAAAGTTAATTATCACATTTGTTTTCTTGTTAACCAAATTCATTTTGCAGCTGGTAAATTAAAAACTGAAATTATAGCTATAAATTGGGTACCATGTGATGTTTCCATACATGTATACATAGTGTTCTCCTCAGGTTAAATGTATCTCTCTTCTCTGAGATTTATCATTATTAATGGTGAAAGCACTCAAAAATCTTTTCTTCCAGATTTTTAAATTATATATTCTTGTTATCTAGGGTCACACTGTAGGAGACCAGAACTTCGTATGTCTTTCTAACTAGCATTAGTAACCATTGATCAACTTTTTTCCCATTCTTCCCTCCCTCTCCTGTACTTGCTCTGGCTTTGGCAACTACAATTCTCTGCTCAAATTCTACAAGATAGACATTTTTATGTTACACCTCTGTAACATATGAGGTCATAAGGAGCTTGTCTTTCTGTGCCTGACTTACTTCACTTAACATAGTTATTCTAGTGCCATCCATGTTGGCACAAATGAGAGAACCTATTTGTTTTTATGACTGAATATTATTCCACTGTGTACCTGTGCCACACTTTCTTTATCCAGTCATTAGTTGATGGGCACTTAGGTTGTGTCCATATCTTGGTTATTGTACTATAACTGCAATACACATGGGATTGCAGACATTTCTTTGATATTTTGACTTCATTTCTGTTGCATACCTACCTATGAATAAGATTGTTGAACCTAATGACAGTTCTATTTTTAATCTTTTGTGGAACATACACACTGTTTTCTGAAATAGCTTTCCTAGCAACAGTGAACAAAGCTTCCCTTCTGTGTATATACTTGCCAGCACTTGCTATCTTTGCCTTTTTAAACTCAGTAGTGGGCTTCGAACCCAGGGCATGTGTTCTACAACCAACTTGAGCTACGACCCATTTTGAGTCTTTTCCTTTTTTTTTGAAATAGGGTCTCACTAACTTTGACCAGGCCATCCTCAAACTCTTGATCCTCCTGCCTCTGCCTCCCAAGTAGCTGGGATGACAGGCATGGGCCACCATGCCTGGCAATCTTAGTCTTTTAATCAGAGCCATTGTTACTGGGGTGAAGTGATAGATCACTGTGGTTTTGAAATTATCATCTTTAAATGCCAATTTTTCTCATTCACATAGTAGAGCCATCTCACCACCTTTCTCTTTCTTTCTCTTTCTTCCTCTCTCCTTCCCTCCCCTCTACACACACACACACACACACACACACACACACACACACACACACACACACTCCATTACATTTATTTTTATATATACTTTATGGATACATATGCCATAGGGTTATTGTGAGAATTAAATGACATATTTAAGAAATGAAGTGCTCAGTGAAGGGTCTATCACTTTTTAAGTGTTTAATAAATAGTAATTATTATTGTAATTATAGCACTCATGATACAGTAGTTATTAATATTGGTATTCCTTTTCTGTATTTATAGCATATCAAATCTGAGAAGGGCATGGGGAATTAATACTGATTTGTCCAAGACAGATAGAATTGTTTGACTAACAGAGCTTATTTTGGCTTATTAAGTTCTTAACCATATAATAAAATTGTGCATAGCTATAAGCAGTAGGAATATGAGTGTATGAATAATTAAATTCTCCTGGCCATATTACACATAGATAATTTCAGTAATGCCTCATGGGTTCTTGTTTTGACGCTGCAAAGACCTACTAATGGAGTTCAGACTTTAAAAGTTAAAGTTACAGAATATGACAATTCCATGTCATTCAAAAAAAATGAAATCTGAAATTCACCCCATGCCATTCAACAGACTGGAAATACTGAGAGGAAAAAACAAACAAACAAATGAAAACAATAAAATGCTGTTATTTAACTGTGGTGCCATTTATTCCTGGAGTTTTGCAAATCAAGTGAACAGTGGAAATATTGGCAATAACACTCCAAAATTCTTACCATGTTCCATCATCACTGAGTTCCCTGATTTTTTAGGAGATAAATGCTATTTTAAATTCCTCCTACTTGATTATGAAGGGCAGGAGCTACATCACATCACCTCTGAAGACTCAAACATCATAGGGTTCCCCATGGCATTGTCATAGCGTGCTCACTAGTTGCCTGGGCTTTCTGCTCCCTTTAACACCTCTAAGACACTATCAGACTCCTTGTCTTGGAATAATTCTTGGACAGAACTACTCTGAGGATTTTGAAATGTCAAACCATTTTTGATAGTATCATGACTTGAATATCTAATTCCAGTCCCCTTTCCCTTCTTGTTCTGTGCTCAAGCAAGATTGGATTTCTTCTATTTCCTGTCAATATCCTGAGCTATACTGCTTATGCTCATGCCTGATGGGCTCTTCCACAAGTTTACCTGAACAATCTCACCTGTGTTTCAAAGCACAGGTCAATGTCTTCCCTGACTGCTTCCTTGTCAAAAATAATTTATATTTCCTGACTTCACATGGCTAGGCATTCTTTAATACACTTGCCACTATCTATCTATCTATCTATCTATCTATCTATCTATCTATCTATCCGTCTATCTATCATCAGTCTACCATCTATCTAATCTGTCATCTATCTGTCATAGTCTATCTATCTACCTACCTATCTATCCATGGTTTGAGCAATTTAATACAAAATCCATGAGCCAGCCACTATCGCCATCCTCACCCCTGCCACTTTCAGCATTTTGGATTTCCTGACTCACACACATGTTACAAGCATGCAATCACACACACATACAATTAATTTAAACATGGGTTAATATTAACAAAGCAAGAGGGTAAGGAAAAATAATGAAGAAAGGAAAATCTGAGTTGCATGTACACACACACACATACACACACATACAATTTTAATATCTGATTATTTGAGTGCCATACACAGAGCAAAAGGTGATTGAAACACTATTCCAAAACAAACACCAAAATGAGATGGACTAAATTATTTTGCTTATGTGGCTCAATTGACTCATATTGATCTGTCTTGGGTTCACTGTGGGCTCATATTCATAAAAATATTCATCATACTTATCCCTTCCCCTGAGCCCTCAGTAATTTGATTTCATGAATTTGTATTATTTTGTCTATAGGCTTTGCTTAAAGAAAACAAATGCTCTTGTTTCACTGTAGCTTAGAGAAGTGTTTAGCAATAATGTGATTCCCTCTGTTTTAAACACTTCTGCCATTTTCTGTGAACACAAAGTTGAGTTTTGGGGGAATAATGCAGTCAACCCTATAACAATTGTAAGAACAAAACTCTTAATATTATTGCAGGCAGTGAGTTGCTCTAAGAGCAAACATTCCATTCCTCCCACACTCTGCTCAGGATGCTTTCTAGAATCTATCATTTAGGCTGTGTGCCACCCCAGGGCATGTGTCTTGTTGTAATAGTGCCTTACTACAAGTGCATTTTGTAGTGATTTCCAACAACCTGAAAAGTGACATTATCACAGTGGGATCTCTGTTCTTCACCTTCTAGAGGGGAACCTTGTTCAGAAGGTCAGTACAGATGGAGTTTAAAGCAGTATTTTAGCTTCTCTGGCTGCAAATTCAGGGAGGCACACACTGAGAGCTACATCCCCCCAAAGGCATTACACAGATCAGATAAAAAGTTAGGGCAGTACTGTGTGTGTGTGTGTGTGCGTGTGTGTGTGTGTCTATGTGTGTGTGTGCAATGCATATATGTGTGTGATATATATTTTGAAGAGTCTGTTGAGTTTTCTTTGCATTAATACCAGTGCTACAAAATTGAGAAATAAAATAACTGACATTTTATGCATATCCTCACATATGTAAGAAAAAGAAAAGATAGATGATAGGTAGACAGAAAATAGATGTGATAGTTTTCTAAGGTGGCCATGAAAAAGTACCACAATCTAGGTGGAATAAAGTTTATTGTCTCACAGTTCTGGAAGCTAGAAGCCTGAAATCAAGGTGTTGGCAAGCCATACTCTCCTTGGCATCTGTATGAGAGAATCCTTCTCTCATCTTCCTAGCTTTTGGTGCTGTGTGCCCCCAACCTTAGTCATTCTTTAGCTTGTACATACGTCACTCCATTCTCAGAGCCATCTTCTATCTATGTGTCCTCATGTCATCTCCCTTCCATGAATGTCTGTTTCTGTTTCCAAATGTCCTTACTTTATGAGGATACCAGTCATACTGAATTAGAACCCTCCCTAATGACCTCATTTTTACTTGATTATCTCATTAAGATCATATTTCTAAATAGCATCAAGTCCTGAGGGTACTGGGAGTTAGGCTGCAATATACCTTTTGGTAAGATTCAACATATAACAAATCGGACAGATAAATAGATGATAATTTAAGACCTCTTTCATTGCCAATTTGATATATATATACATATATATATATATATATGTATATATAATGTACTTTGAAAATTTTCCTCCTGACAATATAAACATTTTATAATGGATCTGTTTGTGTCCATATATTCTAATTTATGGAAATACTAATAAACTGATTTAACAGATATGTTTTGCAGTGCAGGGGATTGAACCCAGAGTTTCTTTCATGCTACACATCTTCTCTGCCATTGAGCTACATTGAAGTCATAAAAAATTTTTGTATTTCAGTTATTTGTAAAATAATCCCAGCACCCTGTACTATGGAGGTAATATATTCAACCTGACACAATTCTTCTCTTAGGAACTTGGATTTGAGGATTGGTGTGAATATTTCCCACTTTAATGAGTCCATCTTGGGCAGCGTTGCAAAAAGCACTAGGATTCTGATTTACCATTCAGAGCCCATCTACTTATTCTATACCTCCAGGGTGTTCTATCCAGCTCTATCCACAGGCAGTTTATTTACTCTTAATTTATTTAAGAATTTCTTTTGCTTTTCTACTCTTCCCTACATGTAGACTCTTTGAAGGTTGGAAAACAGACCTACAGTCTCACATTTTGTGCTGCATTCTTCTCTTTCCATCCACTAATCACTACCAGTGTTTTACATTTGTGTATTTCATATAATACCAAATACATCAAGAGCCTAGTTCAGATTTATGTATCGCTATATTGTGTAAGAAATTTAGGGACACTTGAGAAGCTTAAAATGTTTCTGCCTTTAATGTGCTTAAATGTAGAATTGGATAAAAGATTTATATAGTGCAACCTTTAAAGGACAACACATTGACTATGATTCATGTTTTAATTATATGAATATGACACAGGCACTGTATTAAACAATCCAGTGTCTACTAAATTAGGTTCAAAGGAAACTTAGAATGTACATGTTGGTAAAAGGCAAAATTTCTGTACTTCTTTCTCATCAGCCCTTTTTTGAGACTGCTTCTCTTCAGTTTTTCATCTGGCTATCTATATAGCACACCTCAGAGGAGCAATGGTGCTCCTCTCCTTCCCCCGTGGTCATTGTTAGGACATCTCTTCAGACCCACTCTTTTTTCTCCAACTTCACAGTGGAAACTCCAGCCCATCTAGATTTGCTGAGCCCTTGCAATTACCTCCTCATTTGACTACCTGCCTTCACTTTCTCCCAATGCCAATCCATCTCCCCAGTGCAAATAGGGTATTTTAAAAACATGTATCTGAGTACTTAAAACCCCTTCAAGAACTTATCTTGGATAAAGATAAATTCTTTATTATGTCTTTTAAGATCCTGCCTGGTCTTCCTTTCCTACTGTTTCCTTTCTCCAGTGTCAACTCACTCCCTCATTTGTACTTGCTTTGTCTCAGTCCTTATTACTAAGCTTTGTTTCCTTGTCCTGGGACCTCCCTACACACAGGACTGTCTGGGCTTCTTCTCCTTCCCTCTTTATCCCAGGAAGTTTCTTCACATTCCTCAAGTCTCAGATTCACCACTACTGTCTCAATGCAACCTTCCCTGATATTAGAGTTACTCAAGACTCTTACTGGTTGCCATTGGTCTTCCCTTTCAGGGTTGTCATCAAGTTATAATTATATATATTTCAACAAACAAGTTGAGTATGTTGGTACAGATCTGAAATCCTAGATACATGGGAGGAAAAGGTTTGAGGTTGGCCTGGGTAAAAATCATGAGATCCTATCTGAAAACCCAAACACAAAAGGATGAGAGTGTGGCTCAAGTGGTAGAACACCAGCCTGGCAAATGTGAGGCCCTAGGTTCAAGGCACAATTCTGCCCCAAAAATTTAAGTCTTTGTACTGATTGTTTTATATGCATAACAGTTTTATTAATTTTCTCTCTGTCAAAGGTGCCCATGTCAGTAGCCCTTGGCTAGAGAAGTGGCTGCTTTTGTCCATCTCTTTTTCTTCCATCCATCATCCCCTAGGACTGCCCTGGAGGTTACAGTTGGCACTTAGGTGAGTGATATAGCCCCACTCCAGCCTGTGGAAAACAGGGAAGAAGTCCCTGGAAAAACTTGTATCTTCACACTGATGATCCAGAGCCCCACTCATTACTTTAACTCACCTCTCATTGTTCTAAACATGACCACCAGGTCATTTCTAATTGTAAAACGTACTTTTGCTGGGCAGGTATGTGCTCTGCTAAAATCTAGGGATTTCTAATTAAAAGGAAAGAGAAATTAATTAATATTGTCTGTGTTGAGTCCTTCTCACTACACTCTGTTCTATTTCTACAGAAATTTCCATGATTCGACAATTTCTTATGTATAACATAGTTTCAGCCATGCTCATACACAGTTATCTAAATATATGTTTTCTGTCATTTCTTTCTCTTTGGCATCTTTTCTTCCATACAAGTAACTATCACATAAGTCTATTATGCAAGTTGCTTTCTTCTCACCTCCTATTATTAGTCTTGGAATCCTTTAAATATTTTACTAATTTCTTATTTGCTCTTGAACTGAGTAGCATTGCATATCATATGTGCAATAGCTCGTGTGTGCCTGATTGATGGTGATACACATTGCTCACAATTACTATTGTTTTTATAGTATGAACATGGCATCATGTTTTTGTCTTACAAAAATAGTGGTCATGAGAATGGACTGCCTAGGTTTCACACCTGGCTCTTCCACCTCCCAATATTTTAACAGTGGAAAAGTTACCTTGTCTATTTTTTTAGGTTATAAAGATTAAATAAGCTAATAGACTTAGCCAATACCTGCATATAGAAAACCACATGGATATCACACATATTGCTATTTATATTTTAATTTTTATTTTGAAATTATTTTAGAACCACGGTGAAATTACAAAATTAGTAGAGAGAGTTCCCATATACTCCTTACAGTAATAATTTCATACAACCCTTGAGCAATCAAAACCAGAAATGACCAATTTATTGAGTTTTATCTCCAATATCTGTCATTTTCTTCTCTTTGCCATCTCTTCTGTCCATATGTAAAATATAACTCTAGCTCCTAATCATGATACATGTAATTACATCAGATAATCCAGGGTAATCTTCCATTTCGAGATCCTTAATTTAATCAGGTATCTACAGACCATTTCCAAATAAGATAACATTTACATTTTCCCCAGATTCATACCTGATATCCTCAGGGAATTTTATTCAGCTTATTATACCTGGTGAAAAGCCTTTGTGGTGTTTCTAGTTTGGGGCTCTTACAAATAAAGGTTCTGTGAACTAGATTGTGCAGACTGTTGAGTGAACAGATTTTCCTTTAACAAGGGCCAATCCCCAGGCAATCACTAGGCCATAGGTGAATGTTTATGTTTCTAAGAAATTACCAAATCATTTTTCACAGTGGCTGTGCCATGTAACTTCCCCACCAGCAATGTATGAGAGATCCATTTGCTTTTCATCCTCTCTATCACAGGCTATGAGAGGGTAACCATTCTAAAGTGTGGGTGGTGTCTCATCAGACCTTTAGTTGCATTTCCTTAAAGTCTAATAATGGGAAGATATACTCATATGCATGTTTGCTATTCTTACATCTTCTATAGTAAAGTATCTGGTGACGTCTTTTGCTTATTCTCTTATTGGATTGTTTTCTTACTTCTGAGTTCACAGAGTTGTTTATTTATTCTGGGAGCAAGTCATTGGCAAATATTTTCTCCCAGTATGTGCCATATGTTTTCATTCTTCAAAGGAGGTCTTTTGCACATTAAAAGTTTTTAAATTGGTGCAGTCCTATTTACTGATTTTGCAGTTTTAAGGATTCTGTTGCTGGGGTTCATGCTTACAAATGCCACCTGCTTTTTAGTCATACAGATTTTCTCTTATGCTTTCTTACAAAAGTTTTATAGCTTCATGGCTTAGATTTATATCTATGATACATTTTAAACAAATTGCTGGATTGAGTATGAGGATTAGGTTGAGGTTATTTATTTATTTATTTTATCATTCTCTCTAATAGATTTTGTCGGACACCTACCTTTTTTTGGTAGAATTGCTTTTGCAACTTTGTAAAAAATCAGAAGGCTTTAATTATATGGGTCTATTTCTAGCTCTCCATTCATTTTCATTAATGAAAATTCATTAATTCATTAATTCATTTCATTAATATGTGGTTCCCTTTTAACTAATATTACTTTCTGGATTATTATATATATATATGTATACAATCTTAAATATATGTATTACTTTTTCAAAACTCTTCTCTATTCTTATCCTTTGTTTCATATATATATACATGAAACATATATATTATATATATATATGCTTAGATTCAACTTCACAGTATCTATAAAGATCATGCTGGAGTTTAGTTAGGAATTGCATTAAATTAATAAATAAACTGGAGTAAAAGTAGAAATTTTACTGTTTCAAGTCTTCCAAACCATGAATACAATATGTTGTTTAATTTATTTAGTTCTTCCTTTATTTCTTTCACTAACATTCCAGTTGTTAGTATATAAATACTATATGCTTTGTTATATTTACACCTAAGTTTCCATTATTTTAAGGGTTATATAAAAAGTATGATTTTTAAGCATTTTTGCTTCTACATGTCCTTTGGTAGGATGTAGAAATGAAAGCTTTTTGTGTATGTGTTAAGATATCCTGTGGTCTTGGTGTACTTACTTATTATTTTCATTTTTTTTGTTAGATTCCTTGTGATTTTCTATGGGAAAAAATCTATGTTTTGCAAGTAGAGACAGTTTTTGTTCTTCTGGTTTTATTTGTATGCTTCTGACTGTCTTTCCTTATCTTATACTTGCCAGGATTCTCAGCCTATGTTGATTAGGAGTGATGAGAATAGACATTTTTCTCCTTTTCCTGATCTTTGAGGGAAAGCACTTGATTGTTTAGTGTCACATTTAGTATTAGCTATAGATTTTTATGATCTTCTTTATGAAGTGAGGAAGAGGTCCCTTCTATTCATGAGGCATGAAACTTTTTATTATATGTGGGTACTGAATTTTTGTTCCATGCTTTGTATTATTTGAGATGATTGTATAATTTTTCATAACTGTTAATATGATTGACCACATGGTTCGATGTCAAATACTGAGCCAGCCCTGCATTCCTGAGACAAATACCATTTGGTTGTCATGCATTATTCTTTTCTAGGATATAGTTTGTACAAATTTTCTTGGGCATTTTCTGTTATATATATGTAAAATATTAGACAATGGTTTTCTTTTCTTCTCCTTTTTTTGGAAATAAGCTTTGTCTGATTTAAATATCAAGATAATATTGCCGCATAAAATTATATGAAATTTATTTCTCCTCTTATATTCTATGAAGACTTAAATATTTAAATTTATTTCTTACAGTATTCTGCAATTGTCCTGTTAATGTCTTAGGTTCTGTAGTGAAATCCATGTTTTCTGCCAGCTTCTTGTGATTTGTGTACCCCTTTTCTTTTTCCTTGCCATTCTTATCATTTGGCCATTCTCATAATTTGACTGAAATTTTCCAAGTATCAGCTTTTTATTTGATTTATTTTCACAATCATTTCTCTGTTTTCAATTCAATTGATTTCTGTTATAATCTAATTTTTTTTCTACTTGCTTGGGATTTATTCTGATCTTTTTTTACATTCTTGAGTACCTAAAAAATTAGAATCTCAGAATATTAATTTTCTTCTAATATAAGTAGTTTGTTCTATAAATTTATCTCAAAGTACTGTGTTCATTATACACTATGTGTATACCATGTGATATTTCCATCTTCACCACATATGTTTAAATATATACATAAAACTGTTAAATGAAATAATAACAGACTCAGTGTGAATTGCAAAAATAATATGTAGGGACCTAGGAATCCTTTCTCCTTCTTTTCCTTATGGTGTAATCTAAAACAAGAAAATTACATTGCTTGCTCAGTGCCGGTGGCTCGCTCCTATTATCCTAGCTACTCAGGAGGTAGAGATCAGGAGGATCACAGTTCAAAGCCAGCCCAGGGCCAATAATTCACGAGACCCTATCTCAAAAACCCCATCACTAAAAAGGGCTGGTGTAGTGACCCCAGGTGTAGGCCCTGAGTTCCAAGCCCAAGTACCACAAAAAAAGAAAATTACATTGGTATAGATCAATAATAGATATAATTATTAGATCACAGACCTTACTTCATTTTCATAAACATTTACAAGGATTGATTTGCAATTTGATCCTAACCATTCTTAATGTTTAATAGGTATCTTCCTCATTTTCTTTAAATGTACTTTTCCCCTGTGGGTATGTTAAATGTACTTTTCCTATGTGGGTATGGGACTGATATTCCTCTATATTTGAATATTTTTCAATTTTCTATTTCCAAGGTTGATTTGTAGTTCAATAATTGTATAGTCAGGGAACATATTTCTTACTTTGTGTGGTGATAGTTATTCTTAAACCTACTAAAATGTTATGGGTCTTATACGTTATAGCTTAGTATTTCAAAAAACTTGAAATAAAATGTATTCAGCTGATTTTGGATCCTTCTGAAAACACTGATTACATTTGTTGATCAATGGCATTATATAGTCTGTATTTTTTCTGATTTTCCTCTTTAGGGGATTCTGCTATCATTCTTTTTAATTTTGGCACTTTTGGTTTTTGTATATGGAAGCATTCTTATGTGGTGATTATATAATAAGAGTTACAATGTTGGCTTATTACATTAACCATTTTATCTTCATGTAATAATCCTCTTTGTCTTTTGTTTGTTTGTTTTTTATATAAAGTGTGCTTTCTCTGTTATAAATAATGCCATTCAAGATTTGTTTGTTTTTAATTAATGTCTTTCTTCTATCCTTTTTACCTTTAATTCACTTTTGGTTTATATAGGAAGTGAGTATAGACTGCATGCAATCATGTCATTTTTTAAAAAGTTTTGACAATCTCTGTCTTTTAATTTGTATGACAAATTCATTTATATTTAATGTAAGTATTGTCATGTTAAGATTTAAACCTATCATCACATTATTTTCTGTATGTTTATCTCTGCTTTTCCTTCCTTTATGTTTCTCTTTCTGACTCCCTGTGAGTTATTTGAGCAAGTCTTATTAGTCCATTTTAATTTCACTGTGCATAATTTATTATGTGTGTCTGTGTGTGTGTGTGTTTATACTTACAAAATTACAAACTTAACTTTTCACAGTCAACCTGCAGGGATACTTCTTCCTTTACATCTTAAGACTCATAGACTTCTGAAACACCACTCTTACATGTGTTAAAAACATATCTTACAGCTTTAACTTTCAACCTAAAAAGAAACAGATGAATAATCTGCATCTTTTAGATAGCTATATATATGTATACTGTACATGCTTATTCTTAAATGTGTTTCATACATAGTAGTAAAGATCAGTTGAGCATATGTGTGTTTCCTTGATATTCACTGACATTTTTTCATGATTCCCAATGTTCTAAATATCCCTGTACTATCAGTTCCTTTCTGTCAGGAAAAACTTGGTTTATTAGTTCCTCTTTCAAAGTCTGCTGGTGATGATAACTTTTAGTGTTTCTTTATATTTCTTTAATCTGAGAATATCTTTATTTCTCCTTCTGAGAGGTATTATGATGGATATGGAGTTTTATATTGAAAGTAAATTTCTTTTTTACACCTAAAAAAATGTGTGCCCCTTTCTCCTGGTCTCTGTTTCCTAATGATACACCTCTTATCATTTGAATTGTTTACTCTTTATAAGTAATATATTATTTTCCTGCAGCTGTTCTCAAGAATTTTTCTTTGCTTTCAGGCATAAAAAATTTAGTTATAATGTCTCTGGCCATGTATTTCTTGGGTTTATCCTTCTTGGGTTTCACTTTGTTTCTTGAATCTGTAAGTTTTGTCTTTAAAAAATTTGGAAATTATCATCCTTTCAGCTCTGCACTTCCTCTTTCGGGATTCTGCTAAATGAATGTTAGATCTTGGTTATTGCCTCATTGATGCTAAGAATCTGTTCATTTTTTATTTGTTGGTTTTAAATAGAATTTATTTTTCAGAGAAATTTTAGTTTCACAGCAAACTTGAGGAGAAAGGACAGAAGGTTCTGATATATTTCTGTTCCCATAGGCAGACCCTCCCCCACCATCAGTGCCAATGCCAAAAACTGTAAAGATGTTACAAGCTACGAAGAGACCCCATCATGGCAAGAAGCAGGGTGTGGTTCAGGCCTATAATCCTAGTTACCAAAGAGGCGTTAAGTAGGATGATTATGGTGCAACACCAGTCCTGGCAAAAAAAGTGAGACCTTATCTGAAAAATAACTAAAAAGCTCAAAAGGGCTGGGGGTGTGGCTCAAGTGGTTGTGTATATGCCTAGCAAGTGTGAAGCTGTGAATTCAAACCTCAGTACCTTGAAAACAAAAAAAGAATATGCAGTTGTCATTTTAATGTAAGATGGCAGATATTCATTTTGTTTATCTCAGAAATGGTTATATAATACTCTGTTGTCTATGTCTTTGTGTATTTACACTGAATCATCATGAGTCAGGCAGATGATCTATTTTTTTAATTAAGGCTCATTTTTATTGTTCTATAGCTTTGCTTTATAAACATTTGATGATTTCTTAGTGCAGAACATTTCATAATTTATCTTCAGTGTTAACTGTGTTCTAAAGTTTTTTTGCAAGTCTTACACCCAGGTTCATGCACAGGCTAGGCAAGTGCTGTACCACTGAGTTACATTCCTCTCTTGCACATCTTGACTTGCAAATGCTGTTCCATTCTGTGAAAAGCAAGACTGATCAGTGAGCAATGGCAAGAAATTTCAGGCCAATTCCCTCAGTCAGGAGATGTTAGACCATACTGACAAAAATCTGACCACTGAGAGTGAGAGGTGAAAGTAGAAGAAGTAAAATAATTACTTTGCCTTTCTCTTTCTGCCAAAGTAAATTCTGGAAGAGATAATTAAATTTAAGAATGTAATTTTCCAAATGTTGTACAATCCTCCCATGAAGAAAGACTTTCTATTTATGATATCAAATCCAGACTCTTTAAGACAGATTATGAAGTTTGACCTTATAAAAATAAAGTTACTTTGTAATGGTAAATAGTCACAACAAAAATTCAATTATATAGACCAAAATTCAGGGATATCTATTACACAAAGAGGTTAATAAAATATAAATTTGTCTGTCAAGTTACATGGAAGGACAAATAAATAACCCAACAGAAAAATGGCCAAGGGGTTGAATAGATAGCTTACAGGAGGAAAATAGTCAAAGAAGATGTAAAAATTCTAATAAAATTAGCAGTGTGTAATTTTTCCATGGTAATTGCTATAATAATTTCACTGTATTGGGTAAAATGTAAGGTAATTGATATGTACTCTCCCTGAGGGTTATTGGTCAATTAGTACAATTCTACTTCAAATGCCAAACAGACACAGTCATCCTGTAGAAAATTTCCTTGTCTATCATTGAAGATCATGAATAAACTTACTTGACTGTCTCTATACAAACGAACTCCTCACTGCTCCCTAGCAGTGATCTGTCTCCACAGATAATCACATCCTCTATCAGGCATTCCCAACTATGGACAGTCACTCATTTAACCTTGCAAACTTGGAAATTCTTTCTCATTTCACAAATTCCATCCAAATCCTACACATATCAAAGTGAGTTAAGTGAGTTTAAGTTCTGTCTTTTGCATGTCATCATCAACAGCAGCTATGTACATATTTTTACATTTTGAGGGATTGCTTCTACTAAAAATGCAGCTAAGTGAGGAAGTATATACTTAAGTATAATGAAATACAGGCATTTTTATCCCTCACTCTTCTCTGAAACCAACTGAAAAGAACAAAAGCATAGAAGAATGCTCAATGGTCAATGAAATTAAGCAAGAATTCCCAAACCCACAGAATAAGAGCAACAGCTGCCAAATCTAGTGAAGTCAGAATCAAAACAAGGAAAGACACAGCCATTCATATGATCAAATAAATACATAGAGGAGAAAAATCCCTGTGTAGCAAATTATAAACAATTTCTGTGGATATTGCCCCTCAAGTTAAGTGGGGCAGAGCTTCCCATCCTTTAAGTGTGGGCTGTACATACTGACTTCCTACCAAAGAGTAAATTATGAAAAGAGAGGGAAAATGTACCTCTGCAGAGAGAATTGGAAACCTCATTCAGGTGACCAAGGTCAACACCCACTGTTATAAATCCTATTGACAGCATGTATTTTTGATATAGTGAAATATAAAAGTCACTTAATCAGTATAGTCTTCCTCCCCAAAACACGTGACCCCATCCTAGAGAAAGTCATTAAGCAATCTCACAGGAGGGGCATTTTGTAAAATACCTTGTTAACATTACTCAAAACTGTTGTTTATCCAAAATGTTTAAGAAATTGTCACAGCTCAGAAAAGACTAAGACGGGATAATGTCTAAAACCCTGGATAGATTCTACAGTTAAAAAAAAAGCCATTAGGAAAACTAATATATTCTAAATAAAGTATGTACTTTGGTTAAGAACAATTTATCAGCCAAGTTAGTTATTGGTTACAAATGCTCCATGATAAGATAAAATGTTAATGAAAGGTGAGACTGAGTGAAACTCTGCAGTTTTTTGTAACTTTTCTGTTAATCTAAAACTACTCTGACATAAAAATATTATGGATATATATTTTTTTAAATGCATAATACCAATGGAAAAATATTTATTCAAAAATTTTTTAATGTGTTGCTAAAAAGGGAAGGCATAGAAACAACTGGCGGAAGGTAAAAGACCATTTTAGTTGTATAAGAGAAAATCTGTTTCCTTAATTTGAACTATATGGGGGGAAAATCAGCAGTCATTAATTAATTTGAGAGAACATTTGCTAGAGATTTTGAGAAGTAGATGGAAGAAATTATTAAGAGTTAAACTGGATAATTGTAAAGATAATGTCCATTGAGCAATAAGGTGTTCTTCACATAATTCAGTATTTACAACATCCCTATAAAAAGACATAGAAATAAGATCCATGAGTTCCAGAGACTTCCCTGGAGCTTTCTAGAAAGTACATAGGCAGGACAGAAACCATCCTCTTAATCCAAAGCCCTCAGTCTTTCCACTCATTAGGCTGTCTTCTGGGATGAGTCTCTAAGATGTGATTAAGAAGAAAGGTTTATTGAGAAGAAAGAATTACAGGAAAAGAGAAATGTCAAAGTGGTAGTCTGAAATGCTGGAAAAAAACACTCAGAACTGGGCTGGAACTAGGAAAGCAATATAGAATGGATTCCTAGTGAAGGGTAAAACAGAAAAAAAATAAAATTTATGTAAAGACACTGAATCTACTTTAAATAGTTTTTCTTTTTGTCTCCCCATTATGGAGTATCACCAGTTTGGCAGGACATACTAACGGCTAACCAAGTAAAACACACAACACTGGATTTCAATCTATTATTTTATAGTATAGGCACAGCCGTGTATGAACATACACTGTGAAATGGTGTAGGACAGGCAACAAATAAAACAAGGCTTGCAATGAAGGTGTTCTATGCTATGATGAACCATATTTATCACTAGGGAAGAATGGAATGTATTGTGGTCAACGAATCCCGTGGAAAATAATGCACATAATAAGCTGAAAAGCTTTGCAGTGTCTATGTGTAGTCACTGCCTGGGGTTTATTTTAACCCACACATATCTCCATCCTTTCCACCACCATGTCTTCTTGCAGAATAACCAGTGAATAGAAATGGAACAGTTGCACTCACCAGCATTACTGAGTTATGAAGGCAAGCATTTTATTTGTAAAGGGTCAGCTGTACTCAGGGTTTTGAGGTCTGTTCTGGGAGACTGTGGTATTGATCTCTGTGGTGTGGAATGTGCCCTAGTTGAAGGTTAGCCAGAGTTGCTCACAATAGTATTTCTTCAGGCAAACTGCCTTCCTCTGTTCATGAGGAAACTGTTTAATTCATAAAGCTTTGATGCTTAAACTGCTTCTGACCTTCGGTGAGCACTTCAAAGGGGCAAATTAGCTGCCTGGAAAAATATACTGACTAAATCCAGCAATTTGGGACACACATGTTACAGTCTGTTGAACTCATATTGACTGCTTATCCTGTTTCTTTTTGTTACCAATTGTCTTGGAGGCCTATAATTGGAGAAAGGTGCTAATTTGTAGAGTTTGGAAATTACTAGCTTTCTTTTCCTCATTTAAGTGTCATTCTTATTAGGGTCTTAGCTCAGAAGTAAGATGTAAGAAGTCATGCTTAAAGGTTCTTTCTCTGTATTTGGCCTTTCTTAGAGGAAAATGATATTCATAATAACATATACAAAGCAAAAGCAATTATATTTTTCTTTTCAATGACTAGCTTTATTTTTAGAGTAGTTTTAGGCTCACAGCAAAGCTGAGGAAAAGTTGTAGAGTTCCAATGTCTGCCTTGTTCCTACATATACATAACTTCTCTCACTATGGACATCCTACACCACAGTGGTACATTTATTGCCATTGATGGACTCATGTTGACACGTCACTATACTCAGAGTCCATAGAACACATTAGGGCTTAGGTTTATGGCTGCTCATCCATTTCTAGGGTAGAAGAACTATTCTGCATGGAACTACAGTGAAGGTTTGGGACAAATTTGTAGCGAATGTCTTCATTGTGGGAACATACAGAATAGTTCTATTGTAGTAAAAAATTTCTGTTCTGCCTCTTCATTCATCCCTCAGACCAATTGCTAGAAACCACTGGTCATTTTCTGTCTCCATAGTTTTCCTCATCTAGAATGTCAAGTATTTAGAATCAAACAGTCATTTAAGATCTTTCCATGTCTTTTTATGGTTTGATAGCTTGCTTATTTTCAGTACTGAATAATACTTTATTATTGGAAATACAGCTATTTATTTATCCTTATTAAAAGACATCTTGGTTATTATCAAGTTTTGTCAATCATGCATAATGCAGGATTTTGTACAGACACAAGTTTTCTTCTTTGATGAGATATTTGCTCATGTCTGTCCTTTATTTTAATCTGAGTTGTCTTCTTATTCTTGAATTTGAAGAATTCTTTTGTGTCTTGACTTAAAGTTCTTTATCAGTTATATCTTTTGCAAATATTTGCATGCCACCTGTGTCTTTTCTTTCTCTTGACATTGTGTTCAAGAGTAAATTTTTTAATTTGAATGAGGTAAAGGTTATCAATTATTTCTTTCTTATATCATTGCCATACCCACAGTCATCTAAATTATCTTTTCTAAGACTTAAAATTTTGCATTTGGCATTTAAGCTTATGATCTATTTTGAGGTAATTCTTGTGAAGAATGTAAGGGCTGGATATAGATTAATTATTGTATTGTATTTTTTATAATTGTGTATCCAATTTTGCCACCATCATTTGTTGAAGAGAAAAATTCTATGCTTTCCTTATTATACCACCTTTGCTTCTTTGTCAAAGACTAGTTGTCCACATTTATTTGGGTCTATTTTGGGCTCTCTATCCTATTTCATTGATGGTTGACTATTGGTTCAGCAATATCCACTGTCCTTGTTATTGAAGCTTAATGGTAAAGTCTTGAAATAAACTGACGTCATTCATCCAATTTTGTTCCTTTACATCAAAATGATTTGGCTATTGTCAGTCTTTGGCCTCTCCATATATAGATTGTAATCAGGTGCTGAGATCCAGAAAATAACTTGCAGAGCTTTTGCTAGGAATTACATTGAATCTATAGATAAAGTTGGGAAGAACTGACAACTTGACAGGATTTTGTCTGACTATCCATGAACATGGGCCATCTCTCCACTTAGAGAAGCTCCTCAACTTGTATCCATGTGAGGCTAGCATGAGTTGAAAATGGATTTAATGCACCTAACGTACTGAACACAGTAGCACAGAAACACAATACACTGTAAGTGCTGGTTAAACCCTCATGATCACATTGCTGCCTGGAAGTTGTGACTTGCTATCAATATCCAGCAGTGCAAGAGAGTATTGTATAGTATATCACCTGGCCCAGGAAAAGATCAAAGTTCAAAATTTCAAGCAAGGTTCTCCTGAACGCATATCATGTTTACATGATAGTAAAGCCAAAAACCTGTAAGCTACTGATGAATGGATTAATAAAATGTGGTATTTATATTCAATGGAATTTTATTCTGCCATGAAGAAGAATGAATTTTTTTGTTTGTAAGTAAATGGATGGAACTGCAGAACATCATCGTAAATGAAGTCAGCCAGGTTCAGAAGGCCAAAAGCTACATCTTTTCTCTCATATGTGGAATACAGATCTGATACAAACACAATCAATATAATCAAAAGTAGGTCACACTAAGAGGAGGTCACATACATGAGGGGGAGGGTAACAGGAGAAAGTTAAGAAGGGAAATATGGTTGATGTACTGTCTATACAAGAATGAATATGAAATTTTTACACCTGTTGAAATCACCATAAGAAGGAGACTGAAGTAGAAAGAAGAAAGATAGAAGAAATGAACCAAATTTAGATTACAGTACATATGTACATGGAAATTTCATAAGGAAACTCCATCTGTAGCCATCTTAAACATACAAAAAATCCATTTTTTTCTCTTTTACAAAATCGGAGAGCATGAAGGTGAATGAGGTCCTGCCTTGGGGAGTTGGTGTGAGTGGGAGGGGGAGGAGGTGGGAAAGATGTGGGAGGGTGAAGATAATGCAAATACTATGTACACATGTATGTAAAAAGAACAATGATACCTGTTGAAAGTATTCCAGGAATGGAGGGGGGGATAAAGGAGAACGATGGAGGGAGTGAATTCAAATATGATATATTTGATATATTTTAAGAATCTTTGCAAATGCCACAATGTATCCCACCAACCACAATAAAAATTTTTTTAAAAGAAACAAAAAAACCCCTCTACATTCAACCATCATCAGTCATAGACCGTATTTAGTTTTTCTCTGATATGATTCATTAAATTTTGTTTTTTCCTGATAAAGATCTTGTGCACATCTTTTTAGATTGATAATTACTTCATTTTTAGGGCATAAATGTAAATTATATTGTATTTTAAATTCCATTTATCCATTGTGGGTATACAAGAAAGCAACCGATGTTTTGGATATGCACCTTGTGCTCAGCAATCTTGCTATAAATGCCTATTATTTCCGGGATTTTGCGCATATGTGGAAATTCTTTCATATTTTCTATGTAGATGATTAAAACAACTATGAATGAAGATGCTTCCATTTCTTCCTTTCCAATACTTTTTCTGCATCTATTGATATGATCATTCGATATATTACTATAAATGATTTTCACATGTTGAGTCAATTTTGCATACATGGGATAAACCACACTAACCAGTGTGAATAATTTATACATTACTTGATTCAACTCTCTTATATCTTGCTGAGAATTTTTACATTTATGTTCATTAAAAATATTAGCTTGCCAGTTTTTGTACACACATGCACAGAAATACATATATGTGTGTATATATATGTATTTGTAAATATATGTGTATAGATACGCCAGTTTGGGTATAAGGCCAAATGCTGGACTCAAAATTTGTTAGAAAGTATTTTATATTTTTCTATCATTTGGAAGATAGCAAAGAAAGTTCATATTTCTTTCTTAGAAGTTTGGTAGTCTTCTTCAGTGAACCTATCTGGGTCTTTTCAGTTTGGAATGTTATTAATAATACTTTAACCAATTTCTTTATTACATCTAAAATTATTCAAATTGTCTATTTCTTCTTGGGTGAATTTTTTCAGATCAAAGTTTTCAAGAAATTCACACATATTATATAGATTATCAAACATTTGGGACAAATATTTGTTCATAGTATTCCCTTATTTTCATTTTCATTTGATTTTTAAAACATGTTGTTTGCATATATTAGTTGTACAAAGGGATTTCATTGTGATGCTTATGATGTATACCAATCAAATTCATCGCCTCTATCATTCACCCTTATCTCCTCTCCCCTCTTCTCTTTTCTCTTCTTTTTTTTTTTTTTTTTTTTTTTTTTTGGTACTGGGGTTTGAATTCAGAGCCTCCTACTTCCTAGGCAGACACTTGTGCTTGAGCCATGCCACCAGCCCCTATGTCCCCTTCTTAAATCAATGGGTTTCAACAGGTTTCATTGCACTATTTTTGTACATGTGTATGACATATTTTGACTATATCCCACCCCTCTTCATCCACTCCTTGTACCCTCCCTCAATCCACTGGCACCCACCCCAGACTTCACTTATTTTACATACATGAAATTCATTTTAAAGCACTAGACCCAACATATGAGACAGAAGATGTGTTATTTTTCTTTCCCAATTCAGTTACTTTTGCTTAATATGATGGTTTCCAGTTTCGCTATTTTTCCTGCAAACAACATAATTTCATTCTTTTTATGGCTAAATAATATTCCATTGTGTATCTATGCTACATTTTCTTTATCCATTCATAATGATGGACACCTAAGCTAAATCTATATTTGGGTTTTGGGAATGCTGCTGCTATATACATGGATGTGCAGGTATCTCAACTGAATGTTGTCTTACACTTCATTGAATATACGTCCAGGACAAAATAGCCATACTGATTTCCATTCTGGCTACACTAATTTATACCGCTGCAGTGTTATAAGGATCCCCCAGCCCCCTCTGCATTCTCCAGCATTTGTGGCTTGTTTTCTTGCTGATAGCTGTTGTGACTGGGATGAGATGGAATCTCAATCATATTTGATTTGCATTTCTTTTATGGCTAAGATGTTGAACATTTCTTCATGTGTTTATTAGCCATTTGTACTTCATTTGAAAACTCTCCAAGTCACTTGCCCATTTATTAATTGTATTATTTATTCTTATGGTGCTTAATTTTTGGAGCTTTTTATATATTCTGAATATTAATCCTTTATCTGATGAAAAACTGGCAAAGATTTCCTCCCATTCTGTGTTTTCTTTTATTAACTAACCTTTTAATGTCTATGTCTATGGAATCTGTAGTGATGTACCCTCTTTTTAAAATTTTTATTCATTTGTTTATTTATTTATTTATTTTGTGGTACTGAGGGGTTAGAACTCAGTGCCTTCACCTTGAGCTACTCCGCCAGCCTTTTTTATGTAGTGGGTTTTTTTGAGGTAGGTTCTTCTGAACTCTTTGCCCAGGCTGGCTTCAAACCACCAGCCTCCTTAGTAGTTAGGATTACAGGAGTGAGCTGCCAGCTTTTGACCGTGATATACCCACTTTTATTTTTGATATTAGGAATTCCTTTTTTTTCTCTCTCTCTATTACCCTCTGTCATCTGTTGATGGATGCTCAGGTTATTTCCATTTCTTGGTTATTGTGAATAGTGCTGCAATGAATACGGAAATGCAGATATATCATCACTCTACTCATTTACGTGCTTTTGTATACATATCCAATAGTGGGAATACTGGTGTATTTGGTTGTTATATTTTTATTGTTTGAAGTACTTCCATACTGTTTTCCATACTGTCTGTATGAATTTATAAGTGAAATGTAAATGTGGAAGGTTACCAAAATCAAGCTAATTAGTATATCCATCACCTCACAATACTGCATTTGTAAGTGTGATGAGAATATTGACGATCTACTTTCTTAGCAAATTTCAAGTGTCCAATATATTATCAATAATGTTTAATCAACATATTATACATGAATATTCTGTTACTCATTTTACCACTGAAGGTTTGTACCCTCTGACCAGCTACTTCCCATTTTCCCCAGCCCGAACTCCAACTCCAGGTAACCACATTTTGTGCTCTGTTTCTATGAGTATGACTTTTATAGAAAGTAAGTCACATCACTTCACATTTCTTCTTTGGCTCATGTACTACTGAGAAATGTGCTATACAAGCAGAAGTATTTGGGGATTTTTCTGGATATCTTTCTGTTATTGATTTCTACTTCAATTTCATTGGATTCTAACAGCAGATGTTGTATGATTTCTGTGTTTTAAAATTTGAAAAGTTGATTTTTATGGCCCAGGGTGTGACCTATCTTGGTGAATATTCCATGTGAGCTTGAGAAGTATATGTGATCTGGTGTTATTGAATGAAGTAACACATAGATGTCAATTATAGGCAGATGATAGTATTGTTAATCTCAACAACATTTTACTAATTTCTTATCTGTTGGATCTGTCTGTTTTGGGTAGAGGGGGCTGAAAGTCTCCAACTTTCACAGCACATTGTATTCTGTACACACAGTATTCTATACACGCATTGTATATATTGTACTCTATATACACAGTACATCTATTGTCCTTGTTGCTCCCTTGGTTTGCTTTATGTATCTGATGTTCTAGTTTGGGGTACATGCACTATAAAGACTGTCAATTCTTCTTAACATTTTGACCCCTTTATTATCATGTTGGATGTGAGGGTGATCTGGCTGCAACATCTGTCACCCCATTGATGGCTAGGGTTGATTTACTGATCTGGCTGGCGTCCCCTTCATCCCTCACAGCTCCATGTGTGTCCCTCTTGAAGCTGCATGCTCAGTCGAAGAGGATGACCATCCCAGATAGAGGAGGACTGTTCTTCAGTCAAAGGTATACGAGTAACTGTGCTCCCCTGCTAGAACCTCCAAACAAGCTCTAAATATGTTGTGTCTAAGATTAATATAGATATTCCTCATTTCTTTGGTTAATGTCAGTGCAACATATATTTCTCCATCATTTACTTTTAGTCTGCATATTAATCTATATTAACATGTAACATATTTCTTGTAGACAGCGTATAATTAAATCTTGAATTTTTTAAAATTCACTCTTACACTCACTGTCTTTTTTTCTATTTTTCTATCTTTTTTTTTTTGTAGTACTGGAATTTGAACCTATGGCCTCACACATCTTAGGCAAAGGCTCCACCACTTATGCCATGCCTCCAGCCATGTTTTACATATCTTTTAGTTAGGGTCTTGTGGTTTTGCCCATGGCTGACCCTGGACTGCAACCCTAATGTCCATGGCTCCTAAGTGGCTGGAATTACAGTTGTGCACCAACACTCCTGGAAATCTCTGCATTCTAACTGGTACATTTTAGAACACCAAATTTAATTTTTCAACTACACTTCATTGCCTTTAGCATATTAAGCCATACTCCTGAGAATAGCATAGAAGGTCCTTCTTATTATGGTGCAAAATATTTTCATCATGTACCTCCTTTACCTCCACAGTTCTGGTAATACAGAACTGCAATCATTCTCCTGAAAAGGAATTCACATCGTCTATCCACATGGAAATTGATCCTGATGTATCCCACTATCTCCAATTGCCAAATAATAATTTACCCTCTAACTATGTTCTTTTTTGTGATGAATTTCTCCTCTGTAAGATGATTGTCATTACTTTGTGTATTATCTGCTAATACAACACTCATAATTCTGCCACAGCTATTACTTCGTTGCATTGTATTTACTTATTCACTCATTTTTCTCCTCAGGGAAAAACTTAGCTACATAAATGATGCAAATTTCATTTTTATCTTCAATAATTGACATAGAGTCTTATCATGAACAGGTTCTCAGAGTTTACTTTTCTTTGTAAAATTAAACTCCATTGTTGTTGATTATTCTAATAGCAAAATTAAAAGGCTATAACAATTGCTGGGAGGGTAAAGGGATATTCATGATAACTTTTAAAAAGATTCACACTGCTTCCCTTTTCATGGTAAAAACTAGGAGAAAGTTCTAAACTATTGATAAGCAAGAAACTAGGATTCTTGCTAATCTACCGATGGTGAGGATTACTGATAATTTGCATGCTATGACATCTAAGGCACAAAAGATCCTCATGACAGGGCAGCCAAGGGAAAAAAAGTCTTTAAAAACTAGAATCTAAGGTAAAGTCTTGGTTATTGGCATATATGGTTTTCAAATTATCCTTTCAGGTAACAGATGTAACTTATTAAAAATCTGATGCATTCTGAGTGAGGTTAGCCTGGCCCAAAAGACCAAAAATCGTATGTTCTCCCTCATATGTGGACATTAGATCAAGGGCAAACACAACAAGGGGATTGGACTATGAGCACATGATAAAAGTGAGAGCACACAAGGGAGGGGTGAGGATAGGTAAGACACCTAAAAAACTAGCTAGCATTTGTTGCCCTTAATGCAGAGAAACTAAAGCAGATACCTTAAAAGCAACTGAGGCCAATAGGAAAAGGCGACCAGGAACTAGAGAAATGGTTAGATCAAAAAGAATTAACCTAGAAGGTAACACACATGTACAGGAAATCAATGTGAGTCAACTCCCTGTATAGCTATCCTTATCTCAACCAGCAAAAACCCTTGTTCCTTCCTATTATTGCTTATACTCTCTCTACAACAAAATTAGAGATAAGGGCAAAATAGTTTCTGCTGGGTATTGAGGGGGTGAGGGGGAGCGGGAGGGGGTGGAGTGGTTGGTAAGGGAGGGGGTGGGGGCAGGGGGGAGAAATGACCCAAGCCTTGTATACACATATGAATAATAAAATAAAATAAATTTAAAAAAATAAAAATCTGATGCTACAGCAAAAAACTCTGAAAATGTATCAAACACAAAATCCCCTTAGGGCATAATGTAGGGTTGGTAAAAATTTAGTTCTGCTTTGCCTAACCACAGAATCCTTAATCTTTTTGTGGTGCTATATGCTAACCAAAGTGCTTGTGGGTTGCTTTGCAAACATGACTCTCTTGTCAGCTCTGGAAGCTAGAAGGACAAGTGTTGCTCTCCTACTTATACAGAGGAGGGACTGAGTTACAAGATGGAAAATGCTCAAGGTCACAGACCAAAGCTCATGACAGAGCAGGGATAAGCAGTTGGTTTCTTTTTCCATTTCCTTTTCTCTACTTAAGTTATTTCATCCAAAAGGAAAAGTAAAGCTTTTATACAATGACGAGTTATTTTAAAAATCCCTTGCTGTGTTTTTGCATTGACTATGATAGTAGAGGACTAATACAAATAACACAGGTTTAAACCACAAATGTTAAAATAAGAAGGCCTTTTGGATGATTTAGTTAAACTGAAAGTTCAATTAAACTAAGCTTTTCTGTGTGATTGGGTTTTGACAGTATATATATACTGTCATATATACTGTCATATATATACTGGCCTGCGAGGGTTTATCCTAGGCAACATCTATTCAGAATAGATTGGGATGTTTCATACCAAAATGATCAATGAATGTACATGAGGCACATTCACTCTTATTTCAGCAGCAAACTTCATCTTATGGATTCAGTTCAAGTTCAAAATACATCGTATATTGAACATGCCATTCTATTAAAACTTCTGTAAGTCATACAATAATCCTCATATTCCTACTAATACAATATAAATATTAAGGATATCCTTCTTATTCAATATACAAAAGTTAGCTCTAAATGTTTTACTTAGAAAATTATATTTAGAGTCCAAAAATTTTAATTTACCAAAGGTAAATCTTTTTCCCTGAGATAATAAATAAACAGAGAAGCTTTTGTTTTTTAACTCCTTGACTAGTTCTCTCTGCTCCCCACTATTCTAACAAGGGAAGCATGTCAATTATTCTCATTCATCATAAACTTAGGCCTATGAATAATTAATAAATCTAATTTTCTCTAGAAAATGTAAAAACTTTCAAGTGTTTCCAAGAAGAAGGTTCACATCCTCTTCTTAGTTGGAGACACAAACCCATTGACTCACATAGAAGAGCCTAATGTAACAAGCACATTATTTTCACTGATTTACTCAAGCAAATGAACAATTCTTCACATTCATCAAGAAGTAAGAAACTTACCCCAAACTTGGCCCACAGAAGAATATGGGCACCAGCAAACCTGGCCTCTGTTGGGGAATAGTAAGAGAATTTCAGATGATTGGTCTTTGTTTCAATTTAATCTCCCTGTTGTAGTTTGGAGGTCAAGTTCTGAGTCAATTAAATTACTTTTGCAAAGTCCCAAAAACCACAGGAATTTTTTCTCAAGATCCAAGACACCACTGACCGTAGAGTTGCTAAATAGAAAACAAGTTGTATTAACAATAGAAAATTGAGAGATGGAGTGGAGGATGAGTAAAATATGTATCCAAATCAGACATTGAAGCAGCAATTCATAAATAAAATAATATGATCATTTTATATTCACATTTCATAGAACTTTATTGCTACCATTAAATATACATTTGTTACAATTATATATCACACGAAAATCCTGTATACACATTTAAACATATGATGTGTTTGAAATAAAATTGGATGAACTTGTAGGGGATATTTTATGATACAAGTTCTGAGGCTTTGGAAGGATATTCCCGATGGGAAAGAGAAATACAGGATGCTTTTCATTTAAATGTTAAAATTCCAGGATTCTTTGATGAAATGACAGCAAAAACTTTGAACAGAGATCAGATTTCTTGGCAGGATCTTCAAACTGCCCTGAAATCTCCCTTGATGGTAAAAGTTGTGAGTGATCTCATGACTGAGTTCCTGGGCCTTGAGATACATGTGGCAAGTTATTATCTTTGCTGACAATAATGTCAGAATACGGCACGTTTATAATTAGGCTACCTTCTGTAGATAGAAAGACCTGGAAGTTGTCAAAAATACCTATCCATGTTCAATTTCAAACTGGTCTTGTTTAAAGTTTCCTCCTACTTTAATCATTAACAAGAAAAATAAGGGGGAGATAAAAGGGGATAAAAGAGAGAGGAGACATGAAGGAAGAACTTTACGTCAGAAATTTACTCATAAATGTGATTAAGAATTTCTGAGCTATATTATTGTTTTTCTGGAATGTGAATAAAGTAAGAATGAAGAAAACTTCTCTCCATATAGTATAATTTAATAGCCCAAATTTACCCTACCAAGTCAAGATTGTGATTTGTTTTTTGTGGTGGGACCAGGGCTTTGGACTTGTAAACTAGCACTCTACCACTTAAGCCACAAATTCATCCCAATTTATGGTTGTTGTGCTATCCTATGGACTTCTTCGTATTGCCAGGATTGAGGAGAACCGCTTCCCCAGTAAGGCTACTTTTGGTTATCCTGACCATATCCCATTATTTTGTATCTGATGAGATGGCTGGGGCAGCACTGTATGGGCAGAGATTTCTTTAGGTTTTCTTCTTGTCATAGATAGGTATTTAACAAATTGGACTGTATACACAAATTGGAATTGACTTCTTTCTGAGAACATCAAGAAGTAAAATTTTCCTTAATCTACCTTAAGTCACTTATTCTCTATCAAATGATTCATGGGGCAACATCGTGTTTCTATCAGTTTAGACTTGGCCATGATCTGGGTTGCATTCTGCTCTGATTTTATTTTGTAGGAAATTAAAATCTTCCTTGACATTGCTGCCATAAGTTTCTTATCTTCTCAGCCTTACCACATATTTACTTATAATTTTATTATTTATTTAATATATGTGCTTATTCACATGCATATATACATACATGTATTATGGAAAATAAAACATATTTAATTGATAATACATACATGTGTACATTCAGGAGGTACACAAGGGTAGAAATAAGAAAATAATTCTCTTTTTACCCTTATCCACCAAGAATTCTTAAGTATCAAGATTCAATTGCTGTTACAAGTTTCTTTCATTGTTTTTGAAAAGTTTTCAATGCATTTGCAAGCGTAAGTGTGTATATCTCTCTGTGTGTACATTTTTAATACTGTCAAACATTACAGTTTTTAGTAAGGTATGTGCTCATGCATGTATGTAATAATAAAGATTTATTTTTAGAGATTGTTCCCTATAAAACTTCATAGATTTGTCTAATTCTGTTCAGAGTTAGCAAACCATTCCTTTGCATAAGATAATTTCATTATATTAAAGTGCTTTTATTTATTCCATATGTTTTGTCCTAAATTTGACCTATCCTATGTTAACAATCATGTTTTATCTTCATAGAGATATTTCCTAACTTTTATGAGTTAGTATTTATAACTCATAAAGGCACTATCAATTGTCTCTCCAATCAATGACCATCCCATCCTCTTCTTATTTCCTCTGTCTTATGATGGAAACTGAAATTTACAGCTATTTTTCTCTTGTCTCCTTTAGGCAAAGGTTAGCTAAATGAGCTAGTCATTATAAAAGAATGTCATCCATGGCAGTTCTGGGAAGTGTTTCCTTCTAGAAAGAAGGAGTGATGTGCATCAGGATATGTGAAGATGAATTGCTTGGAGGCCCCTTGAATCCTTCCTTTGAGGAAACTATGAAAACCATGATGAGGGTGTGAAAAGAAGGTAAAAGCAGCTTCAAACCTCAGTTCCATCCCCAGTTCACTTAGCTCAAGTGTCCTCACACTGTGTTAAAAGCAAATTTTGTGTTTATGGGTTTTAGTTGAGTATTTTGTTGCTGGAAGTCAAAAACATTAGAACTAAGCTCCAACATATTGCTAGGTACTGTGCAAAGGAGAGTAAGCAGGTACCTACCGTCTTACACCTGTTTAGGATAGACATCATACCTTTGTGTATTGATGTTGTAGTTCCTGGTGACTAACCTACATCTTTGCCAGACACTGCTAAAAATTACTTTAATTGGTTATGTTGAATTATGGCCATTATCTTTAGTCCTATAATAAAATGCAGACAATTAATTATTAGCAATATGCTAAGGACTTTTTTCCTAACAGATTTTATAATGCATAAATATATTTTGTATGAACTGTTATTACATAAAATTTTTGCATAAAATACATTTTACGTAATCCTCATTTCTTGGCAAAAATGCTGATTTCATTTATGAAATGAAAGTGACCTTAAAAGCATATTTTGAAAATTGCCTTTTATAGGGTTGTAGGCATGACTTAAGCAGTAGAGTACTTGCTTAGCAAACACAAAGCCCTGAGTTCAAATTCCAGTACCACCCCAAATTTTCTTTTGTGATAGTAATACATTATTAAGGTAATATCTGCTGAATTCATGGGTTTTTCTTTTAGCAGTTTGGAGAAACTGCACCATTTTTTTTTCTCAAGCAGGGGAATGAAGGTAAAAAGAAAGTATTTCAGTCAAAATGCATCTGAGTTCTGTGTCCTAATTCTGAGGGTCTCTGGAAATGTACTGAATAGTGGTTTGGACTAGAAGTTCTGGCTAGGTGCTCCCCAGCATAAAGATATCAAACAAGAATATCTGGCCTGGAAAACTCCAGCCAAGTCTTTAGAAGGAAGAAAGAGTCAAGCCTGAGGAAGAAATATTGGCACACAACATGAAGGGCAATGTTTCTGGATTCCTCCAACGAGCAGGGTTCAGCCTCAAAATTGACTAGAAATAAGAGCAAGTCAGAAATAAGAAGGTGATCTGGGAGGTTTACTGTGAATAATCTTAACTGTAACAAGTAGATGACAAATGTACATACAAATCTGAGAAGAAATCAAATCTGTATTCAGAAATCAGCTTAAAAGAGAAGGTACCTTACTGTTAATTCTTTAGACACTGACTTTATACTGTTCTCTGAAATAGTCCACATACTTAAAAATGAAATGAAGCTAAACACAGGAAAATCCATATAAAATCATGTAATAAAAGTCAAAATGAATAGATATGCTGAAAGATTTACTATACAAGGAACTGGGTGTCAACCTCTTCAGTTTAGAGAGAGGTCAGAGGAGAATAATTGTTGGATGAAAGTACAATAGAAACCTGAAAGGAAGGATTAGGAGAGACTAATGTCATCCCTTCATGTTTCTGTGATAGTCATGAAGATATAAACTCCATTGGGGAAAACATGTAAGCATTCTATTTCAGTGAGTTATGTGGCAGTACTATGAAAATAATTATTAAATTTTAGGCTCATAAATATTTTTACTGCCACAATTAGTGAAAAAGAATTGCCAGTTTCACCAGCACTCTCCATAGTTGAGTTCTGTGTTGTGTAATGCATTTATGGACGTGTAATCTCATCTCCACTATGTAAATTGAGTTGGAGTCTTTCATTTGTAGCACACTTTGCTGGTGGTGGCTGCATGAACGTGAATGTCTGATATTGCACAATAGGGGAACTGGTGTCACATTAAGGCAATTCTTCTACTATAATCAAAGTTCTCATGTTGTACTCTCCTTTAGATGAAACAAACTAATGAAATGTATTGACCCTCCTCTTGCACTTCTGAAGCAAAATGACTAAGAGGTATTGAGACGACATGAAATACATTGACATTGATTGTGAAGTCCGCGTTTCCCCGTCACATCGGTGGCTGATTAAAGTGTCACATTGACAATATAGCCCCTTTTGAACAGGAAATTAACACCAGCTTGGTAGCAAAGAGAATCTTCTTCCACAAGGAAAGTCACTTTATCTTTAATCCTTCTTAGGAAGAAAAAGGTCATATCTTTTGCACTAGCACAGTCATGAGTTGTCTTGTTATGAAAGAATAATCAGAAGTGTCAACATTGTAATTATTTCAACAAATAGGATGCCCATGGTATTTCATGCTTATTTTTTGTTATGAATAACACTCAAAAATAAGGAGACAATATAGTAAAAAAATTTAAAACCTTTATTAATTTATTTGAGTAGAAATTTAAATAACCAAAGACTAAAAGATAGCTAATATTAGATATATATGATAAGAAAAAAGCTTAATAATTCTAAAACTGTTTTATTTATTTGATTTTTTATACTTGTGGAAATTTAAAATTAAAAAAAATTTATGGTATATTAAGTGTATAAAGAGGTTTCAGTGTATTTACATACATGCATATACCTGTTTCATATTATATACACTTAATTCCATTGATAGTAAATTTCTCTTTGTAGAAGCTACCATTTCTCTCTATTCTGGGATCCAAAATAATGAACTAGGGCTGGAGGCATAGCTCAAGCAGTAGACACCTGCCTAGCAAGCACAAAGACCTGAGTTCAAACTCCACCACTGCAAAAATATAAAACAGAAAAACATATTACTGAAATGATCTTAGTGTGACCACCCCAGATTTGCTAATTCCTAACATCCTATTCCTGCTTGTTGTCAAGGAAGGGAATTATTGTTCTGAGTTTTAGATTTTCCTAACAGTGCTTAATGATTCACTCAACAGATACTCTAATGTTGACATTTCTTACTTTAATAGAAGTAACAGTTGCCTGCCTAGGAAAGACATTTTACTAAGTTTCTTTCAGCAGAAGTCATGTGGAAAGTGGTGAGATGAATGAAGAGAGTGAGTAGGGGTGTAAGTGTGAATGGGGCTGTCTTTTTGTGAGTTCACTCATCATAAGAGCAAGGAGCAAGCATACAGGCCTGAGTTCTTCCTGCTGGATGGAGCAGAATGCCAATCCAGCATGGCTCTTTTTTATCATACAAAATCATGGGTTTCATTATGACATTTTCACCCATATGTATAATGAACTTTGATCCTATACACTCCATCACGGACCATTGTTTATTCCCCTGTTCCACTGGTCTCTATTCCCTAAATAGTCATCCATTTAGGTGTATGTCTTTTTGTTTGTTTGTTTGTTTGTTTGTGCTTTTGAATGTAGATTCTACATATGAGAGAAAATGTGATATCAGACTTTCTGAGTCTGTCTTACTTCATTTAATATGTTGATTTCTGGTTCCATCCATTTTATCATTACTA
Source organism: Castor canadensis (assembly GCF_047511655.1). Classification (NCBI taxonomy): domain Eukaryota; kingdom Metazoa; phylum Chordata; class Mammalia; order Rodentia; family Castoridae; genus Castor; species Castor canadensis. The sequence goes on along the minus strand of NC_133404.1, from coordinate 32,508,139 downwards.
TTCCCATTATACTAGCTTTCCCTTCAACTGAGCTCCCACCCTCTTCCCCACACTACTGTAAACTTGAATGGTAATTTTCATCTCTGGCTGTTATCCTATTTCACCCTTCCCTAAAGGAATGCCTAGGATATAATTTGACAGTTTTAGTTGGTCAGTGTCTTCATGAAAAGAACAAGTGTTTAGGAGTCAAGTGTTTGGACCCCTCCCCACCCTGCCCCTTATAATAGCTATTCACTTTGAGTAGCTTTGGCTTGGACCTACCTGTTTCTCTTCTTACTGATTGCTTTAAAACCTTACTATCTAGCTAACAACAATGCCTGCTCTACTTTTTTTACATTTTAACATTTTTATCATCATATTATTGTTGTATTGGGGGTACACTGTGATATTTATGAAAGTTCTTACAATACATAATAGTTGAATTCACCCCCTCCCTCCATCACTCTCCTCTATCCTCCCCACCTCCCATTCCTGGAATAATGTCAACACATCTCATTTTTCCATTTTCATACATGAATACATAATATTTCCACTACATTTATCCTCCCACATCATTTTTTTGTATCTTCCCCCATTGGCCAACACCAGAAAGGACCTGTTTACCTTCCTGTTCTAAATGCTCACAAATGAGCTCAATTTGGAATGTTAGGAAAGAAAATGTAAGATGAAACAATAAGCTCAAAGGAATAAAGTCTCCCTCTAGTTATGTCTTATGTCTTTCAGCACATAGATCCCACCAACTCATGAGTTCAGGGATATATTGAACAAAAATGGCTTTTAAAAATGTAACACAATTGCTGTAAGGGATTGTATTCAAATATGGTAATGGCTACCCTTGACTCTGACATTTAAAACACAATTCAAAATCAGTGAACCAATAAAGAAATGGGCAACTGAACTAAACAGAAATTTCTCAAGCGAAGAAATTCAAATGGCAGAAAAACACATGAAAAAATGCTCACCATCTCTGACCATAAAGGAAATGCAAATCAAAACCAGACTAAGAATCCACCTCACCACTGTTAGAATAGCTATCACCAAAAACACCACCACCAACAGGTGTTGGCAAGAATGTGGGGAAAAAGGAACCCTCTTACACTGTTGGTAGGAATGCAAGCTAGTGCAACCACTCTGGAAAACAATATGGAGGCTTCTTAAAAAACTAAACATAGATCTGCCATATGATCCAGCAATCCCACTCCTGGGGATATACCCAAAGGAATGCAACACAGTTTACTCCAGAGGCACCTGCACACCCATGTTTATTGCAGCGCTATTCACAATAGCCAAGTTATGGAAACAGCCAAGATGCCCCACTACTGACGAATGGATTAAGAAAATGTGATATTTATACACAATGGAATTTTATGCAGCCACGAAGAAAAATGAAATGTTATCATTTGCAGGTAAATGGATGGAATTGGAGAACATCATTCTGAGTGAGGTTAGCCTGGCCCAAAAGACCAAAAATCATATGTTCTCCCTCATATGCGGACATTAGATCAAGGGCAAACACAACAATGGGATTGGACTTTGATCACATGATAAAGTGAGAACACAAAAGGAAGGTATGAGGGTAGGTAAGACACCCAAAAAACTAGATAGCATTTGTTGCCCTCGATGTAGAGAAACTAAAGCAGATACTTTAAAGCAACTGAGGCCAATAGGAGAAGGGGACCAGGAACTAGAGAAAAGGTTAGTTTGAGAAGAATTAACCTCGAAGGTAATACACATGTACAGGAAATCAAGGCATGTCAACTCCCGTATAGCTATCCTTATCTCAACTAGAAAAAACCCTTGGTCCTTCTTATTATTGCTCATACTCTCTCTTCAACAAAATTAGAGATAAGGGTAGAATAGTTTCTGCCTGGTAGCAAGGGGTAAGGGGGGTAAGGGAGGGAGTGGGAGAGAGAAGGGAGGGGGCTGTGGGAAGGGGGGAGAAATGACTCAAACATTGTTTGCACATATGAATAAAATAAAAATTCAAAAAAAAAGAAAATGTGGCATTTATGCACAATGGAGTTTTACTCATCCATAAAGAAGAATGAAATCTTATCATTTGCAAATACATGGATGGAACTGGAGAACATCATTCTGAGCGAGGTTAGCCAGGCTCAGAAGACCAAATATCATAGGTTCTCCCTCATATACAGACTTTAGATCTAGGGCAAATGCAGCTGTTGTTGGACTTGGGTCACACGCTAAGGGGAGAGCACATATGTGAGGAATGGGAATAGGTAGGAAACCCAAAACTTGAAAGTGTTTGATGTCCCCACTGCAGAGGAGTTAATACAGTAACAACAGAGGTCAGTATGGGAAGGTGACCGGGAAGTAGTGAAGAGGTTGGGTAGAGATGAGTCAATTTGGGTTGTAACACACTTGTGCATGGAAGCAATGCTAGGAATCTCTCTGTATAGCTATCCTTATCTCAACTAGCAAAAACACTTTGTCTTTCTTATTATTGCTTATGTCTTCTCTTCAACAAAATTGGAGAAAAGAGCAGAACAGGTTCTTGGGAGCGAGGGAGGTGGGGGAAATGGAGGGGACTAGGGGGCAGAGGGGAGATATGGCCCAAATAATGTATGCACATATGAATAAATGAATAAAAACTAATAAAATTTAAAAAACACAATTCATTCTTGAGTTTTAGGATTAACCAGTGTGTTCTGGATACTGATCCCTTTTCAGGTGTGTGGCTTACAAATGTTTTCTCCTGTTCTACACCTTGACTTTGCTCTCTGTTGATACTGTTTCCTGAGGTACAATTTTTAAATTTTTTCATGATATATAATTTGTCTATTTTTTGGGGGGGTGTTTGTCCTTTTGGTGTCATATGCATGAAATCATTGCCCAATCTAATAATTTTCCCTATGTTTTCTTCTAAGAGTTTTATAGTTTAGCTTTTACATTTATTTTTTGATTGACTTTGTGGACAAAGGAATTGATTAGACATTTCTTCAAGAATGTAAAAGTGGCTAATTTGGACATAAGATGGTATGCAACATCACAAACCATAGGGAAATGCAAATAAAAACCATAATGAATTAATATTTCATATCTATTAAGACATCTATTCCAAAAATCACACAAAATAACAAGGGTTAATGAGAATGTGGAGAAATGGGAAGCCTTTTATATAGTAGAGCTGAAATTAAAGGCAATATGTTGATCCCTCAACGATTAAAAATAGATTTGCCTTGTGATCAAGCAATTCTACTTCTGGGTATATAACCAAAATAATTGAAATCAGGGACATAAAGAGGTATTTGTATACCCATGCTCATAGAACCATTATTTAGAAAAGGTAATGTAGAAGTAACCCAAATATCCATCAAAACCAAATGGATAAAATAATGTGAGTGATACATAGATAGATAGATAGATAGATAGATAGATAGATAGATAGATAGATAGATGATAGATGATGGATGGATGGATGGATGGATAGATGATAGATAGATAGATAGGTTGCATTACTCAAACGCTAAAAGAAATTCTGACTTTAAAAGAAATTCACACCACTGTGAATGAAAACCGAAAACATTATGCTAACTGGAATAAGCCAAACAGAAAAAGACAAATACTTTATGTTTTCATTCAAATGAAGTATTTATAGTAGTCAAGACATAAAATCAGAGAGCAGAGTGGTGGTGGCCAGGAGCTAAGGTGGGAGGAGAATAGGGAGCTATTCTCATGACTGTTTCAGAGATTCAGATGTGCAAGATGAAAAATGTTCTCTGAATAAAAGATGGTGAAGGCTGCACAACCATGTGAATGTATGTAATGTCACTAAACTACATGCTAAAATCAGTTAAAATGTTTAAGTGACATTTTATCACACTTAAAAATAATTTTAATGTCACAACTTAGATTTTGACAAATTTTCCAACAGAAAAACTACCATCTATTTAGGTTGCTAATCAACCAATTAATTCATTATATACTTATTAAGTACTTCTATTACTAAATATTTTGAATTAAAGAATTTAAAGGACAAGGTAGAATTATTGTCCTCTGGAATCTTACAGCCTGAACAAGAGTCAAGTAAAGGAGCTGTCAGTAGGCAGAGCTACATGACCAGCCCTAAAATGATAGGGGTTGCTACATTTTGTTTGTTTGCAATATTGGGAATTTAACCCAGCACCTTGTGCATGCTAGGCAAGTACCCTATCATTGAGGTTCATTGCCAGTCTCTATTTTTCAGCTTTTATGCTCCACATCAAGTGCTTTTCCAACAGCAGGACTTCAGACTTTTTTTGGGGGGGTGTACTTAGAGGAGATGAACACAATTGGGCTATAACACATATATACATGGAAGTGGCACAAAAAAACTCCCTGTGTAGCTCTCTTAAACAAGCAAAATGTCATTTCTATTTCTTTTACAAAATCAGAGAACAAGAGTGCAGCACAGGTCCTGCCTGGGAGGGGGTGGTACCAGTGGGAAGAGGGAGGAGGTGGGAAAAAGTATAGAAGTTTGAATAGGTACAAATACTGTGTATACATGTATTTAAATGGAAAAATTATACCTATTGGAACTACTCCAGGAATAGGAGGAGGAGGAAAATAAAGGAGAATGATGGAGGGGGTGAATTCAAGTATGATATATTTGATGTATTGTAACAACTTTTGTAAATGCCACATTATACCCCTACCCAGCACAACAATACAGAAAAGAAGCTTTCATTAAATGTAAAACTTGAAGATTGTGGTTTATATATGACAGTGGTATCAGTATACAAGATGATCATGGGGAGATAGTGGAATACAGTAGGAATGTTTTTAAGAAAACTTCTCTGTTGAGATATAATTCATATATTACTCAATCCTCTAAAAGTGTACAATTCAGTATCTCCAAGTGTATCACAGAGTTGTGCAACTATCACTACAATTAAATTTAGATTAACTTTACCCAAAAAAGTAATGCCCTCCTCATTCACAACCACTTTCCATTTTTTACAATTCCCACTCCCAACATTGACAAAGACTAACCTACCATCCAATCTCTTTACATCTGTACTTTATATTTCTACATATTTTTATACTAGATATTTTATATAAATGGAATTATGCAGCAAATAATCACTTGCAAATGTTGTCTTCCGTTTTCCATAATTGTCAATGTTCGTCCACATTATAACATCTATCAGTATCTCATTCCTTTCAACTGCTTAACTGTATTCTATTATATGATTTGACCACATTTGGTTAATCCCCTCATGAGTTGGTGGACATTTTAGTTCTTTGTACTTTTGAATTTTTTAAAAGAGTTCATCATTCTACATTTCTATACCAATTTATGAGCATTCCATTTTTTTTATGTCCTCAATAGCTCTTGTAAGTGACCTATATTTTGACTATAGCCATACTAATGTTTATGAAGTGATAGTTCATTTTGTCTCAAATTCAAATTTCTCTGAAGACTTCACTCCTGTTCATTTTTATGTTGTCTATCAACATTTAATTTTGTGAATGTTTGTATTTATGCATAATACTTTAGCATAGTAGTATATGTATATTTTTGATACTTGTATTTTGTATCATATGGATCCCTGATCAAACTTATTCATTGATGGAATGTATGATGAGAAAATTTGGAAAACAAGGAACTAAACAATCAATGTTCAATGAAAAGTAGACCAAGAGTGTGGGAAAGTAGCAGTGAAGCACTTCTAGCTGGTAGACATGCACCTGGTTGACATGTGAAGGGAGACAGAGAGGCAACAGGGGACAGGAAAACAACATTTTCAAATGCCAGCAGAGGTGTGAGAGAATTTGTCAACCTTGATGAATTTCAAATGTTCTGAAATTACTTGGAAGTGCAGAATGCCCTAAAGGAAGTGATAAAATATGATTCTGCAAAGGAAGACAAGGACCAACGTGTGAAAGTTCTTTCACATTCTACTCATCTCATCTGTGAAGGGGAGCCACTGATGATTTTGAGGTGAGAAATGACACTATTTAATTTTTTAAAAACTAATTATTCCCATATTTGTTTAAAAATATTGAATGATGGTTAGTCCAAAGGCTGCAGTATTGAGATGAGAAATGACAGCACCTAAACTTTGCCAGTGATTTATTAATATTTAAAGTTCGAGTTCCTACTGATTAAAAATGTTCATCTTTACCTTTGTTCACTTCTAAGATATTTTTCATTTATTTTAAATATATTAATAGTAATAGGTTTTATTGTTAATTCACATAATGTACACATATGTATGTATATCCACACATACAGAATCTCCTTGAGTTACAATGGGGTTATAACTAATAAATCCATTGTAAATAGAAATTATGAAGTCCAAAATGCATGCATTATACCTAATCCATCAGGCTTATAGCTTATAATACAGCATATTGTAGAATATCTGTAGTTTTCTCTGCTGGTGTTATAACTGTCAGCTGAGGCAAAGCTCAGTGCTTGCTGGTTGCCATGACTCTGGCCTGCATATTGTTAGCTTGGGAAAAGATCAAACTTCAAAATTTAAAATATATTTCTACCGAATGCATATCACTTTTGCACCACCATAGAGTCAAAACATCCTAAGTTAAACCACTGTATGTTGGGTACTCACGATGGAATAACTTTCTGAAAAGCATGCTGTAATTTGAAGGAAGAGTATTCCAATAATTATTCTATAGATAACAGATCTTTAACCTGGGGGTTTTAGACTCATGGATGCTAATAACTGGCTAACAGGGAGCATATGTAGTCCCTCACATTGTGTGCACAAGTGTTTCTGGGTGTGTATACATGGTATTTTTCTTGTAAAAGGGCCTATACTTCCCCACTTCTGTCTTGGGGGGGATCTTTACCATGCATAATGATAGAAGAACTTCACATCTCCTATTCAAATGAAGGAAAAGGAGACCAAAGTTAGATAAGATGTGAGAATGATGAAGCCTTCTCTGTGATTTTACAGGAGTTATGATTTCTCATTGTAGAGAACTTTAAGAAAAGAACATCTATGCATACACTAGTTACAAAATCTGCCAATCAGCAAACTATGAGTCTGGTATCATCGTTATAGATCAGGTAACTGAGTTTTTCCATACATTTCTTAGTATTTCCAGCATTTCCAAAGCATGGTTATTTTATCCACTAGCATTCCCAAAAACATGGCTATTTTATCCAAATGAACCTTTACTTATTCAATGGCCAACATTCATGCAGGAGACCTGCTAATATTACCCAGTAGCTCTTGTAAGCAATGCACAAATCAACGGATCTTTTGTAGTTCTCTTTAATGGAGTCTGGATGATGAATTTACATCTATATATCAGAAACATTGTCTTCTGCCCTACATTACTAATGTCAGAAAATTGCCTCTATATAATTCATCAAAGTATGTCTATAGACTTACTCCTTTATTATCTTTTCTCTTGCAAACTGTATAATTCCCCTTCATTCCATGTCAGGAGAGACCTTTAATCTTGTCTGGCTGCATTCTGTAGGGCTTTCTACATTAAAGGGCTTGAGCAGGTGCCACGCAGGGAATAAGAATGGGAGCAGAGATGGGGGGAGTCCTAGTGACTTGAAAAATGGCTAGACAGAAAGTGCTTCCTAAGAGATTATAGCCTTTAGAAAGTGGTGTTTAATGTTTATTTGATAAAATTAAGATACTATTCATATTTACATTTTCCCTTAAAATTATCACCCTATAATATTGACTTATCTTCAAGGAACATTTCTTCCTGGACACATTCCCAATATATATCCTTTAATTCTTTCTCCTTTTTAATAACAGAGACTAATGGGATTGAAACTCTGATAATATAGTGTGTTTCTATTCCAATGTTGTAATGGAAGCCTTGAAAATGACAGGCAATATTATATGATTCACAATCCTAAACCTTTGATGTCTCAATGCTTTTTCTAGTCTTCTCTTAGGTTTTGCTCCAGTGATATGTAGTGGGAAACTAGACCTTTTCCTTAAGATGGACCTGGCATTGGCAAATGTATTAGGAATGATCACATAATGCTAAGAAATACACTGGGAAGACAAAAATAAATATTTTAAGGAGCAATGAAAATACACACAGTTTAAAATCCCTACAAACACCCTAAAGTAGGTATTAGATTCATCAGGGGAAGTTTTACTCCTTTGTTTGGCATATGAATTCATTGTTCATAACACAGAAAGATCATTGGGTTTTTAGGTCCTCAGGTCATAAAGATTATACTCAAGAAGAATAGAGATTTTTCTGACTTGCAGCTTTGATAATTAATGGAATACATTTTCCAAGGTGTATTGAGTAAGATACAGGAACTGACTTGTATTCATCTTTGTCTCTCAAATCAACACTCATCAAATACCTGACTCATCAAATACCTGTGTCAGGTAGCTGTTCAATAAATGGTGTTGGTACTGAGAAAGGGCTCCTGTTAATGGGATTCTCTGAATTTTATTTTCTTTATCCATACATCAAGTCTACTGTCAGCTCTGGAGTCACACAGTAGAGAGCACTCATCCTGTCTACCAGCTATCTCTAAAATGCAAATGTAGTGGGGAGGGGATTTTGCAGAATTTTCTTACTTGTATGGAACCAAAGGGGTCTTAAGGGATCTCTAAAGAGATTTCATTGACTACAGTCGAAGTTCTCTAAGCCTTAAAGGTACATGATTATTTTATCTTATTTTCAAATTACTTATTTTATTGGAGTTAATTTTTAATTAACAAAGATTGTATACTTTATGGTGAACAACAAGAGATTTTGATATGTATAGATTGTGGAATGATGACATGAATCTAATTAGCATATGCATTACCTCACATATTTTTGTGAGGAGAGCACTTAAAATCTACTCTCTTAGCAATTTTCAGGTATACATTAGAACTTATACTCAGCATAGTATAGAACAGATATCTTGAACTTGTTCATCCTAAATGGAATTTAGTAACCTTTGACCAATACCTCCATCCTCTGGTAGCCACCATTCAATTCTCTAAGATTTCTGCATGGGATTTGGAAGAGGAAACGAAGGATAAACTAATATTTGTGGGTGGTTGATGCAAGGACCCAGACCATACTACTGGGCCATGAATTGTCAGTTACCTGCCATTCTTCTCATTGATATGGGGCAATAATCAAGCTCCTTCAGCTCTCACCAAGTGGGTTCCCTTAAATTCCAAGTCCTAGCCAGGAACTTTTTTCTATGGGAAAAACAAACTTCACATCCTTCAAGTCATCTACAATATTATGTTTAGATACACTGACCAACACAAGTGGGATCCATCTTGCCTTCTGTGGTCTCACTTGGCCTCACAGTTTCAAGACAGTTCTTGCTTTTCCTTCAGCTTTCCCCCTATCCTTCCAATTTTCTCTCTGCATGAATCACAGTAACTTCAGGACCACAACTAGATGCAGAGGCAAAAGTTCTCCTTAGACTTCTTCTCTATAGTCTTCATGATTCTGGATTAGTGACTTTCTTCTCTCCTACAGTATCTTCCAGAAATATCATACAGCTTCTTCCATATTTGTATAAATTATAATTCCTGTGATTTACCCCACTTTCCATAATGACTCATTGTAATTTAGCTGCCTGGGTATAACTCAACTGATGCAGTTTTTGTTGCCAGAAGACGAATGTAATAAAGTTTCCACATTGGTTCTTGTATCTCTGAAACTGGTTCTCCAATTTGAGCTTAAAGGAATTAACAACCTTATTTCCAGTGATGAAAGAAACAAATCTCCTGCCATGGAACAGTAGATATCATGAACATACACTAAAATTTAGTGTCTATTAAAGATACGAATTGGAATTATTGGTAGCTTTTCATTGAAAAGAAGGATGATCTGAGTTTGGCTGCTTATTTCTAGGCGTAGGGAGAAATTGGACACCTACAGAGACCAGACTTATGAAAACTAACTAAAAGTCTATTTCTCTGAGTAGATAAATTGCATTTCAAATGGATTTTATAGCCATACAAAGTTTGATATTAACATTAGAGCACTGATTGAAAGAGTTGTTGGATCCTGAAGATTAAAATGTGGTCATATAGACAGGTTCCCATAAAGTTGGAAATCCTTGAATCTCTCATCAGCCAAGCCCTTTCTCCTGCATAAGGACATAATTCTATCCTTCCTTAGAAAAACATGATGTTGGTCTCCTCTGTGGCAGGTGATAGCAACAACTTAACCTTTTGTGTCTTAATTGTTTCTCCTTGCTTTTAGACCTATAACAAGGTAAGTTTTGTGAGATACTGAGAGTGAAAGAATTGTATGATTCTTACAACATGCTGGTTTGTTTGGTTCAAAGTTGAAACTGTAAGTGGCATTAAAGGAAGTAGAAATAGCAGTAGAATTTTTGTTGTTTGGTTTGTTTTTGTTTTTATTTTACTGACAGGTATTAAATTGTATGTAGTACTGGATTTAATCATATCATTTCCATATAGCATAAAATGTTCTTTGATCATATTACTCTCCTATTCCCTACTTCTCCCTCCCCCTTTTTCCTTTCCCTTCCACCTACTACTTCCACTTTTATTTTAAGACCTTTCATTTGTTAGTTAATTAGTTTGTTTGTTTTCCCATCCCTTCCACAAAAGAGAGAAAATATATGATACTTTGCTTTGTGGGATTGGCTCATTTCACTTAACATAATGATCTACAGTTCTATCCATTTCATAGCAAATGACATAACTTCATTCTTCTTTATGGCTGAGTAAAATATCATCATGTATGCACATCACATTTTTATATCCATTCGTATGGATATAAAGGCTGATTTTATAATTAAGCTATTGTAAATAGTGCCAAGATAAACATGACTATACAGGTATCTGTATAGTAAGTTGACTCTGTCTCTTTGTGTATGTAATCACAAGTGGCATGGCTGGGTCATATGAGAGTTCCATTTTTAAGTTTTTGAGGAACCTTTATGTTGATTTCCATAGTGAATGGAGTAACTTACATATCCATCAGCCATGGATAAGAGTTACTTTTTAAATCAGTAGGTTTATTATATGGAATCTGGTTATATCTGGTTATCTATCCCTACCTATGTCCTTCTATGAGATACTTGGGAACATTTCTTCACCAATGCTGTGAGCAGACTGATAGAATCCTTATGAACTCTGTGGTGGTAAATTCCTTGCAGGCAAAAATAAGAGTGGTTAATACTGTGAAATTAGGTTCCCTGAATTCAATGAAGATGATGGAAACATGAGGCTGCAGGGGTCAATGGAAGCACTTAATCACCAGAGACAAGATGTATGTGGTGACCATAAGAGACATGGGAGCCATAGTAGTAATCAAAGGAATGTAACCCACAGAGATCTTTGGCTTTGACTAATTGATCAAGACTTTCTTACAAATCAGATAGCTTTATATCTTACTAATATCTTACTTTAAGTGGGTAAGTGAGAAATTTCTTCTTGCGAAAAGAAGTATGAATGAATCACCACAGTAAAGCAACATAGCCTGTTATAAGCTCCCTAGACTTGAGACAGTTCATGGTTCCAGCACTATTTTGTAGACAGTTAAGGAAGTAAGGAATCAACTCCATTTAGGAAGGATCTTATTGCACTGTCAAAAATGTATAACATAATTCTGTCTCTTAGCCTTCTCCCAATTAACCTAAAACTAATTTCCATGGTACCATGCACCAAAAAAGGAAAAATAACCAGAGTTTTTAGGGATTGCTGGTCACTGGCTCTGAACTGACACTGATTACTAAGACCTAAACCACAATTATGATCTACTGATCTTCCTAGAAGTCTATTGAGACAGCATACATCTCACAGTGGGATCAGTCATGTCATGGCTCCACCCTGTCATTATTATTTCAGTTTCAGAATACATAGTTAGAATAGACATAATTAACAACTGAAAAATTCCTATACTCTGGCTCTGATCTATGGAGACAAGGTTGATATGATGGAAGGGTGGGTGGAATGCAGTGAAGATGTCTTTACTTACTAGAGTACTTAGTAGAAGTGAAAAGCACATTTCTAGAGTGATCAAAGAGATCCTTGATATGGTCAAGGATTGAAATATATAAGGGGGTGGTTCTCACCCCACCATTTCCAACTCACCTTCAAAGTGTTTCAGTCAAAAACACCACCCGTGACTTACAGAATGACCTATACAGCTTCACAAGGCATTGCTTCTGACAGAGCATTTTTTAACAGAAAAGAAAAAGTAGTTAGCAATGGTTTAAAGACATATAAGTTACTAGTCTTCCCATGGTCACCCTGATGCAGCTGGCTTGATGAAGTAGTGAAGGACCTTTAAATGCCAGTGAATGGTATCACCTTAAAGGCCTGAAATAATGTTATCCGTAATGTATTTATCAGTGCTCAACATACGATAGTTTTTGCCATAGTGACTTTTTTTGTCTCCTGCAGAGTGACATTTTTCTAATTCTCCAATAGATCCCTTCCAGAACTATAGTTTCTTAGTGTTTTGCCCAGTTGTATATGGTGAAGTGATTATCACATACCCTTTATTTTATAACAATTCATTTTTAATGATGAAGTCTCAGCTGTTATAGACTTTGAATCCAGTACAACTCATTATTCAATTTTAGATTTTTTGAGTAGGTGTCATGATAACAAAGAGTAATGATAAAATTTATGAAGCCCCACTACTAAGGTAGATCTTGGTGGGGGCTACTGGGCCAAGAGGAAAGATTTATCTCCTTTGATATTCTACCCATATCTTATTTCACACAGACCCATTTATGTTCAATGTTGTATTCTTTGAATTTTGTATAGCAAGAAGAGATTGAGTTCTGAGAAATATTGAAAGAAAATAGAAGGGTATCTTTACATAGTATCTAACAAAACTGCTTGGAATTCTAAACAGACTTCCATTTTTATATCATTTTTCATTAGTCTTCATGATCACAGCACTGAGTTCTCATTAGCACAAGTTATTGTAGCATCTGTTATATGAGAGCCTTTTCTTCATTTAACCCTCTTTAATAGCTCCTGACAATGTGCTTGGATCCAAATAAGAAGCCCAGATTGACTAGACAGAGGACTTCATCATCAGTATGGATCCTTCATGTCTTCAGGACTCAGCTTTTATTTCAAGAAGTATGGAAAATCATCTTCTGAGACTCTGTGTAGATCAGGTCCTTTCTTACAGGGAATTCCCAGATGGAATTTAGGAGTCCCTAAGCCCTCTAGATAATATGTAAAACATTGGAGGTAAATGTGATTTTTCTTAGAACTTTCCTGTCATTTATCAGATTTCCAGCATGACTCACCACTCAAAAGGTTTTCAACTATGGCTCCACCTGAAACTATTTAACCACCAAGAAAAAGCAGGTGGATGAATTGGATAAATATGTAGGGAGACTACATTTTTATGCTTAAGCATAATTATAATTTAATTATAAATTACTTTAAACATTTCATCACCAATATTCTTAAAATGAATATGAATCTTTTTTGTAACCGGAAGTATATAAATAAGTTAAGCTCTTTAGCTAACTCTATGTATTAGTGCATTGCATGAAATAAAAATGTATGAAGTAAGATTGACCCTAGATGTGTTAGAAAATACAGATAAGTTTTGCTGTATCTAATATTTTCCTACACTTCTCTTCTCTTTAGATGACTTTATTTACTTTCATGGCTTCTAGTTCGACTCAGAGACAAGTGACTCCAATATCTATCTATAGTCTCATGAAGATTCTACACAAATGTCCCCTGACAAGTGAGCTGTCATAGATTTTAGGCCTGTGATGAAAAAGGCAGTCTATTCATACACAACTACAGTGAGAAAAAAAATCAACACGTATACGTATATATACATTTAAAGAATTGGCAGAAATGGACTTCCCTGGGATATCTTGCAGAGTTCACCTGACTTAAGATATAGAGATGCAATGCATCATTTATAGAAGTAAACTCTCTGTTAAAACATAACTGCTGTTTTGTGACTCTGTGTAAGGATGTGCTCCAGCTTTGCCTGTAAGTAATATTTTATCAATAAACCATAAAAGTTTTCTTTCCCTTATTGATTACGTTTTCACCCTTATTTCAGCCTTGTTGCACCAGTATTTCTAAACCACAAAATAAGTACACCAAAGCACCAACTGGTGAAAGTAAACCTGCTCAGGGCCCTTGCATAAAATACTTGAAAGTGAAAAAAAAATTATAAAGGATAAGAGCTTTTCAATCAATTTGATAAAAAATTTAAGTTAATTAAAGGAAGACTATTTTTCCCTAGAAGGCGACACTGATCTTTATTATTCATGCATGCCAGCACTCCATAGCCATGCATAATGATGGCCTGTAACATCAGGAGCAGTTTCATCTGGAGTCTAATTTGTTATAAAATCTTTTCTAGTATTCTGAAAGTGTGGCCTCTGCCACTGCCTCCCTCCTGCTCCTGGGTGAGTTCTGAGCTTGGAGACGATGTCTTCCCCTTCTGCCATCACCTGAGAATTAATTTGCAAGAATGTTTTTTAGCTTTAATATAGTTTCCCAACCTTCCAAAAGATCACTTATAGGATTTGCACTTTGCTTTCATTTTTTTCCTCATGTTCTTTTAATAGAAACTATTGCCAAAACATCATACACATACTCTTCTCTTCTAAGAACAGCCTTAGCAGAGAGAACACAGAAAAAAGGAGATTAAAGGATGCCACACTGAAATTTAAATATTATAATTTGAGAAGATTAAAAAATTTTCCTAGATAGGAGTATCAAGTTTAATTGAGTCATTCATTCCTATATTCATGCATGTGGATAAATATGCATTGAGTGCTTCTTATATTCCAGGCACTGTGTTAGGCACTGGAAAGGTGCTTTTAAAAACAAAGGGATTAATGTATTTAATACCTTGTACTTGTTACCCAGGATTCCATGAGAATAAAGGAAAATTAAGTTACAGATCCTACTTTCAAGGGATTTTGATTTCAAATGAACATATAATATAGAATCCATATAGAAAAATTTTCAGCCTGTGATTAGGTAAAAGGGATTAGATGGAAAAGTCCATGTGAACACAGCATTGGCAAAGACTTCATGAAAGAGATGCTTAGACCAAGAAAGATGGGCTGAAATGATATACATTAATTCAACGTAATATTGTGCAGCGAGTCAAAAGAATGCTCTAGGCAAGTAAGTATCCATGAAATTGTTTTAAGGAGGGGGAAAGGAATACAAGAATGAATATATAACTTTTATACCTGTTGAAACCAACATAAGAAGGGCACTAAGGTAGAAAGAATAAAAATAGAGGAAATGAAGCAATTCAGGTTATAATATATGGATACAAGGAAAATCCCTGTGTAGCTATCTTAAACAAACAAAAATGTCATTTTTAAATTTCTTTTACAAAACTGAAAAGCAGAAGGTCAGAACAGGTCCTGCCTAGGGGTGTTGGTACCGATGGGAGGGGGGAGAATGTGGAGAAAGTGTGTAGGAGGGTGAAAATGGTGAAAAAATTGTGTACACATTTATGTAAATGGAAAAATGAGACCTTTTGTAACTATTCCAAGAATTGGGGAAGAGGGAATAAGGAGAATGGTGGAGGAGTTTACTCAAGTATGATATATTTGATACATTGTTAGAACTTTTGTAAATGCCACAATGTATTTCCACCCAGCATGACAATAAAAATAAATACATAAATAAAAGAAGGGGAAAGGGATCCGGGGGGAGGATAGAGGGTGTGAATTTGATTAAGGTATATTGCATGCATGTGTGTGATTATCACAATTAAACCCCCTTGTACAAGTAATACATGCTAATTAAAAATAAGTATCTGTGATAAAATGTTAAGAAAAATAATGTTGCAGAAAAGTATGTGTTTTGATTCATCATTTGTGAAAACAAAAATTAGAAAAACTCTGAAAAAACTAAAGAGATGAACCTAATTTGTACAGATAGGAGACACAGAAACAGCAGACAGCAAAAGCTTTCAAAAGCCACACAGTGCTCAGGAACTGAGTGGGCTGCCTGCAGTGCATATAGAGGTAATGATCTTAGGGGAGAAATATGACAAGGTGGGAAGAGGTTCACATTCAATATTATAATCTGCAAACCAAGAGACAAATAATTACATTTTTCTTGAAAAAGGCCCATCCAGATAGACCCCAAGCACAGATGCAGGACAAACTGGCAGCACCCAGGACCTGGAAGTATACCTACCTCCTTCGTAAAGAAAATTCTGAAGAATATACTAAGCTATCCAGAAGAAACCAACCTAAAAGAAAGAGGTATTTATATGTATGGGTAATGGACTCAGTATTCAAAATTCTAGACAGAAAACTCCTTTATATTCTCAAGTATAAAAAGAAAGGGGAAAAGATGTAAAAGTTGACTTTATGCCAAGACAGAAGAAGAGGAGGGAGAAAAGAGACAAGAAAGAAAGGGGATCAGCAAAACTACTTCCAGCATAGATAAGTGGGAGGAGAAGGGATCAACAGAAGACTTGCCTATGCTGTGTGACAGGAGGCAAGCCTGTGGGGAGGGACCAGGGAGAGAACACAATAGACCTACTCCCATCTCAGTTCTCTTTTCCAATTCATCTTGTGGGAGGAAGTGTGGTGGCATAAAAAATGCAGAAGACTGTTGAATAATAAGGGAGCAGGATGATAAAGTGTAAGTATTAGGGCTTAATCTGAGTAAAGCACAATATGTACATGTGTGAGATACCATGGCAAAGCCTCCTTTAACCATCAATATGCATGTTAAAAAGTGAAGAAGAAGAAGGTAAAACAGATGCTGTCTGGAGGTGGGTACTAGTAGGAGGGTAAGTGGAGAGGGTGGAGGGTGAATATGCTCAATGTACTTTATATATGTGTATGAAAATAGAACAATGAAACCTGTTGAAATTGTTCTAAGAAGGGGAAGGTGTGAGTGGGCACAACGGAAGGGATGAATCTAATTAAGATACACTGTGAGCACATAGGTAAGTGTCACAATGAAACCCCCCTGTGCAGCTTATATATGCTAATAAAATTGTAGAGATAAATAAATTAATTAAATAAAATGAAATAGGAAAAACCAAGAGAGGAAATTAAATAACCTGAATCATCACCTTTGCACATACTACCTCCTTGTTAAATTAGCCCAGTGTCCTTGAGTTTGACCAGCTTTCAACAATTCTCTTAAGAGGAGGGTGAAACAAGGGGAAGGAGATGAACTGAAAGCTAATGGTACAATGACCTTATACTTTTCATATGCATTAGCTCCTAAAGTAAGTGTGTGAGGTGAAAACTATACAATTAAAATAAGACTTTGTATGACTTAGAGCATAAACTAAGAGAAAAAATTTAAAAGAAAACATAATGCTTCTATCAAGCAAAGGTTCAGGTTCTGGGGACAGGTAGCCAACCCCTGGCCAGCAACTGCTCCATTAGATCACACAGGAATCTAGGTTCTTACATCTGGCATCTCTTGCTTTATCAATGCAGGGTCAGAATGTATAGAAGAGAAGCTTCCTTCTTAACCAAATAATACACATACTTTGATCCCTTTTTTCTACTTACATATCACTAATAATAATGAGAGATTGGTCAGATCAAATTGAACTTCAAGGGAAAATGGGAAATACAGTCTTTAGCTGACTGGACGTGGCCATCCCAGTGGCCTAGCAGGAGGGAAAGCCCTAGGTTCTTAGGTTCTTTTCTATAGAAAAAGAGGTGATAAATTTTGATTGAAAACCAGCCTTCTACCCTAACCTACCTTTCATAGCCAACCAATGCACGTACTTTACTTTTGACACATACTTACCTCAACCCCAAAGAGAAAACTCAATGTCTTCTTCATTTACTGCAAACAATTCAAAGTCCCAGACCTATAGATTCCTTTTCATCAACCCCAGCTGTGGTTTCTTGTGGTTCAATGGCCTGTAAACTGCCAGACAAGTTATCAACCCTTCCCCCATACCCAGATAAATATCCATTGGGAAAAGGTGAAAAATGAGAAACATGCAGGCCTCAGAATCCATTTTTAGCATCAAATCCACTGGATGAGCACTGCAGATATTTCTGACCTGGCAGTGAAGGTCCTGAATTGATCGCTGATTGTTCTTTCTGTGAGGAACTCTACTGTCCATTATGATTAAAGAGTTCTGGCTTCCCCATCTAAGTGCTTCTTTTCCATTACTTTTTAAAGTGCATCTGAGGAGGATGAAAAAAAAATCCAATTTTGAGTTAAAGAGTTTTGTAACTGTTTAAAACATAGAACAAGGGCTAATTCAAAGACTGAAAGATTGTAAATATTAGTAAACCCAAATGAGAGTCTCTTTGGCAATACAGCTTCTGGGCTGTAGGCATTTCATCCATTTACTTCCAGTCAGTTTTAGGTATAGCTAACCACACTTGAAAATTTCTTCTAGACACACCTTTGAAGCCTCTGCATTTGATTTCATGACTTGCCTTCTGAGCTTGGACTCTCTATCTATTCTTGTTTAAATGAGGCTTGAGATTTCTTGAGGTCCTGTGAAATCTCAAGCTGGAATAAAAATGCACCTTCCTTTGATCTTTATCAGACTGAATCCAACCTTGATGTTGACAAATCTTTTTTTTCCCTTTATTGTTATGATGGGTGGGGGTATATTGTGGTATTTACACAGGTTATTACAATGTCTCAAATGAGAAACACCTAAGAAAGATCTGAAAGTTTGTAGCCTGCTGTTTGGCTACATAGACAGGTCTATCCTAAATACATTCCTCCAAATCTGTATTGTTTAATTTAAACTTGAAGGCATTTCTCAACCCTAGAGTTGAATTTTGTTCTATTCCTCTCACACATGGACTCATTCTTACTCAAGCCTTCTCTCCTATAAGACTTTGCTACAAGTCCACATACCATGCCAGACACAAAGACATTTTGAATGTTTATAACTAGTTTATTTGAAATAGTCTTCAAAAAATGTAGTCTACCCTAAAAATTGTGATTAAATGGTTGTGACTAAATTGTGACAGTAGTTTTTCAAGCTGTGATATCTATGTTTTTGTCACCCAATAGAAAAGCATTAAGAAAATTCCAAACAATTTTTAGATTTTTATTATGAAAGCACCCTATTTGCAGACTACAACTTTTCTGTTAGTTATCTCTAAGCTACTGTATTAAAGAGACAAAAATGTAGTGACTTCAATAAGATGAAATTTATTTATTTTCCCCTCCATATAGACCTATACTTTATAGGTCTTATACTTATGTCTATACAGTAATGCATATATCATAATTATATGTATACGTGTGTATACACATGGTAAAATACACTGCATAATTGAGTGCCTCTCCCACTGTATCTTGTTTGTATGAAAGAATTGCAAATAATATGCAGAATAATAGAATTTGCGTAAGCTAAATAGTAATATGACATATCTACTAGATTCTTTGAGGCATATAAACCTCTAATATTCCTGTATACAAACTATAATTAATTAGTGTCCAGCTTCTAACTCTTTTTTGGGTGCTTGCCTCAGATCTGATATCAAACTTTTTTTTCTGACATCTGAGATATCATTAAACATCTTTGGGCCTTAGTTTCCTTATCTGAAAATAAGAAAAATTACTATGTTCTTGAAATCTCTGTCAGTTGAAATATCCTGTGTTTCAATGACATTTGTATCAAAACTGGCTCTTTCCCCGAGTCACTGATGTGTCCTTGTCTAGTGGAACCCATGGACCTGGTGGGTAATCCCATTGTACTCATCTCAGCAACAGTCCATGCCTTCATATCTGTTTCCACTTGTTTGTCAGAATGCCTTCCTCAAACTCTAACAGTTTTCTTTATATATTTCTTTTCATATTTTCATGACTCTGCAATGAATTCAGTTATTTATGACTGTTCCCCTTTGAAGCTTGAATTTTACCATTGGATCTGTAAGTGGATTCATTAAGTGCTTAAAGGCTCATCCTTGTATTAGATACAACCAACATAATTCCTCCAAATTGTCATCATAGCTTTATTATTTTACCTTACTAAAATTTTGCAGGTATTTTATTGTGCTATATATATGGTACCCACCCTTGAAATTTCCTTAATTTTTCTGGAAATGTTTCACAGATTAATCAATAATTATCTCAGAGAAAAATTAAGCATATTCAAAATTATCTTTGATTTCCTCCATTCTGTATATTAACAATTTCTTGTTACACATTTCCTTTTTCAGTTGCAAATATCCAGTTTTGCTCTCTGACATCATTTTCCTTCTGTTTGAAGTTCTTTACATTTTTCATAGGACAATTCTGCTGATTTCTAACTCTCTTACTATTCTTTTGTTTGTAAATGCTATTTCACTTTCAATGAATATTTTCAATGACTACACATTTTTGGGTTGAGCTGTATGTATAAAATATATAAATATTTATATCTATGTAAACACATATGTGTGTGCATAATTTTTAAAGAACTTTTAAGAGTATTTCACTGTTTGTTGGCCTTCATTGACTCCAATGACGAGACAAAGATGGCATTTTTCTCAGCCACATGAAAGATTTTTTCCTTTAATTTTCATCAGTCTAATGCTAATGGGAAAGATATGATTATCATATATGGCAATCGTTGAGTTTCTTTAGTTGTTTGACTGAATATATTAGTAATTCTTTTTGAGACAGGATCTCTCTCTAGCCCAGAGTAACCTGAAAGGAGATTTCTCTTCTCTGCCTCTCAAGGGCTTGGATTATAAGTGTGTACTACCATACTTATAGCTTAAATGTCTAGCTTAATTGCCTCTTCAAATATTTTTCTTGCTAGATTTTATATCTTTTTTCATTCTGGAACATCAATCATGTATATATTACAGCTTTTTATCTTGTCCCAGTTGCTTTGAAAACTGTGTTCATTTTTTCCATAGCATTTTTGTTTATAAAAAGACTGAATAATTTCCTCTATCATCATAATTACTGATTTCCTTCTGTCATTCTCATGTCCTTAATTGCATTTTGTTTTAGTAACTTTCTTTACACATTTCAGGTCTTTAGTTTTCATTCCTGGAATTTCACTGAGATTTAATATAGCTTAGCTCATTCTGAGTAATTTTTCCTTTACATTACTATGCATGAAGTCATGGAAATTGCTTTATAATGCTTGCCTTCTAACACCAACATTTAGGTAATATCAAGTTTGGTCTGTACTTATTTTTTTCTCTTTAAAATTGATATGACATTCCCATTTCTTGTATGAGAAATTATTTAAAATTATATCCTGATAATGTTAAATAAGATGTTATAGAGATTCTAGATTCCCTTGGACCTTACTTTGCAGATATGTGGTTCAGGAGTTATCCAGAGATGTAGGTTGAGTTAATTTCAAGGACCTTTGTTTTTTACTTTTCCCTTTTCAAGATTTCTCCCCCATTTCCCAGTAGCTATCATTGCCCTGAACTCAGTTTTTGGGTTCTTCAAATCAGTAAATATACAGACGTCCTATTTAAGTTTTACCTACTGAATGCAATCTGGTATGTATCTTTTGGAAAATAAGCTCTGAAAATGGAATATTCATACATAGTTATTCCCTTCTATTTTAAGTATCAACCCCAGTCCAGTATCTGGCTCTGTTATTCCACTGGTTACTGCCTTTGCATGGTTAGTCTTTATGATGTCCAGAGTTGATGATTGTTTTCTGTTAGAGGTTTGGTTCAATAGGAGATACTTATTATTACTGGAAGCAATTCCCACATGGCCACTCCCACAGCTTTCATATAAGATAATGGCTTCATTTCTTAGTCTGGCATGGAGATGCTGCACAAACTGGCTCTAACTTCACTTGTCTTCTCCCTTATTTAAATGCCCTCTGTACATCCTGTATTCTCATTCATTCATTGAGCAAGATGTTTTTGAGTACTTTTGTGTATCAAGCAGCTGAGAATAAAACCAGCATTGCTAGTGCTATTGTCAAGCTGGCTGCCTAACATGGAAGACTTCCAAATATGCTTGGTCATGACAACCATGAGTCTTTTCTCATACTCAGTTGAGTCTCTGTAGTTTAATTTCCTCAAATATTATTTTACATCCTTTCTTCTCATCAATTCTATTCACCTCCAAATTCTGTGCCATCACAAACCATAAAAACTATATTTATCACATTGTTTTTCTTTCATTGAGGAAACTAACAAATGTCATGGATTCACTACATTTCCTTTGTTACTGTGCTTGTTCTATTGTTGGTGTATGAAATGATTAGTGAGTGATTTGATGTTACTAACTTTCTCATTGTGTGTTTTATAATTGGTCATACTATTTAGTGAATTCACAGATTAACTGGTGGTGGTAGAACAGGTCATTATTTAAAGGTTGTAAGTGTTTCATCTATAAATGAAAAATAGACTTTACAACAATTTTCAAATCATGTTGACATGTTTATGTATTGAAATAGCTTACCTGTGACTTTCCCTTATGACTGTGGTCATAAGCAGAGCAAGAGAGAAACTATCAGCAAACCATACTTCCCTTTCACTGTTAATTACAGGACTTGGTTTGCTATATCATGATATTTGTAATGCTTCTGCAGCAACATTCATGTTCTCTTAACCCAGGAGTAAATCAGGAAAATCTGAAGGTCATAAAAATACATACTCTTTCCTTTGACTCTACATTTATCAAATCATCTGTTCTCCCATCTGCTGCCCAAGAATGACCACAGAGGCAAGTGTTGAAATTGGAGTTATTCATGTCAAGTAGAATGGCTTCAATCCAAAAAAGGGCCAAAGAACAGGTTTTGGTGCTTGAAACCATAAGTCTTTACTTAGAATTTATACACATACATTAGTTCATGTTTCTTTTAAAAAGGACCCACATGTACATATTCAGATA
This sequence comes from Castor canadensis, assembly GCF_047511655.1. NCBI lineage: Eukaryota > Metazoa > Chordata > Mammalia > Rodentia > Castoridae > Castor > Castor canadensis. Next base: position 32,485,409 of record NC_133404.1, on the reverse strand, counting down.
AAAGCTCTATCACTATTATCTCTCCTGTGGGATTACATCTTCTGAGCTGCAGAGATATCCACGAGTAAAACAATATCTGTGAAGTGTAGGTTAGATAACAAAATGCCAGACTTTCAGAATAGTGTGGGTGACAAACAATGTCAAGTGCAATCAGAACTACCCTAAAAAAAATCCAAAGCACCAACCCTCATATGTGTCAGCATTGACCTCCACTTAGTGCGCTACCAAGATTTTTTCATTTCTTGATAACAAGTTTGTTACTTATTTTAGATTTATCATTATACATTATACCACTCTGGGAGCATACAGGCAGGACTGACATTCAGAAGTGTACTTCAATGTGACCAAACCATTGTTTACCTTCTATCTGTTCTAATTTTCCATGGTTATACCATAGCAACTACTAAGTATTTTTACAATATTTCCTCTCTCTCTCCCTCTCTCTCTCTTTCTCTCTCTCTCTCTCTCTCTTTTACATGCATACACATACACACACACACACGAACACACATTCATAAGTGTTTAAGTTTGATTTTCCCTAGAGTGAATGAATACATTGCAGAAGTTAGGTATGATCATTGATTTTTTTAGCACACTCACTCAATGTTTCTTCTGTATTTTATGAGGAGATGATATATAATATGCATTGGTGTATTTTTTTTTTTTTTGGTGGTACTGAGATTTGAGCTCAGGGTCTCACGCTTGCTAAGCATGCACTATACCACTTGATCCACTCAGCCAACCCTTTTTTCGGTGGATATTTTTAAAGATAAGATCTCACAAACTATTTGCCCAGCCTAGCTTCAAACCATAATCCTCCTGATCTCTGCTTCCTAAGTAGCTAGGATTACAGCCATGAGCCACCAGCACCTGGCTCATATGTGTATTTTTATAAATATACACACATACTTGCATGCATATACATACCTCTGTTTTATTTATACATGTATAACAAGCACATATGCTCCATTGATCATGTCTAGGTGCATAGCATCTATATGTTTATGCAAACATACATATATATTAAATATCACCTATCTATTAAGTTGATGCACTGTTGTGCATCTTGCTTGTTTTAGCAATTTATTTCTGAAATGCAGCCATATTTATACCTATGACTCTAGTTGATTTTCATAGATAAAAGTATCCTATTCTATGAACACATCACAACTGTTTCCCATTATTTTGCTGAGGAATGTGGCATTGTTTACTACTTATTTATTTATTGGCCATACTGGGGTTTTTACTCAGTCTTTCTCTCTTGCTAGGCAAGCACTCTACCACTTGAGCCACCCAGTAGCCCTTTTTGTTGTATCTATTTTTCATGATCCTCCTACCTAACTTTTATTTGCTGAGATGGGCTTTTGCTAATATTTTGTTCAGGGTTGGCCTCAAACCACAATCTTCATCATCTCTGCCTTCTGTGTGACTGAGATTATAGGATGTGCTCTTTCACATCCAGCCCCTCAATTTTATGATTTTGTAAACAAAATTTCCCTGAAAATTCTTTTTCATGTCTCTGAGTAGACATATGCAAGTGTTTCTCTAGGATATATACTGACAAAAGAAAATTGCTAGGTAATAATATGGAAGCATTTTCAACTTTACTAGGTGTTAACAAATCATTTTTTCAAATGGCTTAAAACAATTTATATCAACAATAGTTGAGTTCTTTTTTCTCACATCCTTGCTAACACTTGATTTTGTCAGACTTCTTGATTTACTTTTCTAAAATGATGTGTATGAAACTATAAAACCATATCTCATTAAATTTTCACTTCATTTTTCAGATTCTAACTAAAAGCAATTGGGAATAGTTTTATATATTTATAGTTTGTTTGTGTTTCCTTCTCTGTGAGTTTTTGTCTAAGTCTTTTGCCAAATTTTCTCTGAGATTTTTGTTTTTCTCCTTAGAATATTATTTTCTTCAAAGATCATTCTAAAATAAAATAGTTGAAAAGATTACCCTTCCCTGAATAGAACTGAGACTACATAATGGGAACTTGGACATGGCCAAAACATATTACTTTTTCTTTGAAAACATTTAATAATACTGGAGGTCTCATTAAGTTACAAATTGGACACTGAGAAAGGTTTCTCTCCTGCCAGCAATGTTATGAGAGAGGCTGTCTTGTTCATAGCAGTCTTTTGGGCTGGAGAGGAATCTGATACAGCCTGGATGTGTCCAGGGAATGCACCATGAAGGGCCTGAATCCAAATCTTACTCACTTTGTCTTATCTCACTGATTAAAGAACAAGGCTGCTATCCAGACCCCACTGGATCTTCCAAGCAGATGTGCACAGGTGGCCTGCAATCTCAAATACCCTTCCATAAATAAAGTTTATTAGGGGATTAAGTGATCACTAGTCAGCCTTGAAAAGAGTCAATTGGACCCCTGAGCCTGGCTGCTTGAGGATCTGATAGATGCCCCTGGTATCTCCTTGTCCTTGGAAGCTTTGCTTTCTAGATCTATCTGTGCCTTTGTGCCTTCAGAGATTTCTGAGAATTTTGAACAAAATACACAAACCATGTGCAATATAAGGTATTAGGTTATGTAGGGCATAATAAAACATTCATGTTTTCCTCCCTCAACATAGAAAACAGATGTGTTTCTGAAGTTGCTCAGAAGGTGAAGGTGTAAGGAAGAAAAAATCATATTTTGCAGCCAACAAAATGAAAGAACTATATTTTCAGGCTAGGGTCATGATGTGTGTCAGGACTTACCTCCACACCTGGGTAGGGCCATTTGTCCACTTAAAAATGTGTGATCCATTTGAATAGAAGTTCTCTGTGTCTAAAATTTGTGGTTACATTGAGATGTTCATAAAAACTATTAATAATTATAATGAGGACAAAATCCTTCAACAGATTGAGGTAACTGAGTCCCATCTGTAGACTTTGTAGATCACATTACAGAGGAAAATAAAGCTAATTTATTTGAGTGTCAATTTCCTGATGTGTAACATGGGGGTTCTGCCCAAACTGTTTAAGCTCAAGTACTACTCTTAAACCTAAAACAAGGACAAGTAGACATATATACCATCATTTTAGTAAAGAAAAACTATTAAGACACAGGGAGTTTTCATGAATTTTCTATGCATACGCAGTCAAAAAGTAAAATCAATTTCATCCCAAATCCTATAGTTCTATGCAATTTCTGCTTGCTCTCTTCCTGTAATGGTGAAGTTTGTTTGTTAAATGATGTAATGACTATAAAAGTGTTTTGAAGAACTAAGCATGCAAGTTTATATGCCTTTGGTATTAATTCTTTAAAAGGAACATAGAGTAGAACTGTGGTATTTGGTTTCAGCCTCAAATAATCAATTAAAAATAATACACACTCATCCAAAATACAAATCATTGTGCCAGGTGCTCAGAATGCAGTCTTGGCACTCATGACATCTGGGGCTGTACAGTTGCTTGTTGTGGGGCTATCCTGTTTATTTTAGGATATTTAGCAACACCTCTGGCCCCTGCCCACAAATGCCATTAGCACTTTCTTCACCCTCCAGCTGTGACAATCAAACATATTTCCAGATAGTGTCAAATGTCTCCTCAAGGGCAAAATGCTCTCTAACCCTAATCGAAGAGGCACTGAGGTAGAGACATGGACTGTGTGCTTTGTTCTCTGATTAATATAAGCAGGGTAGGATAGAGGGATAATATTTAGACTCATAAGTTCTGTATGTAGTGAATGAGAAAATGAGGCAGGTTCATATCGAACACAACTTGGAAGGCTTTATGTAAGATACCAAAGAGATTTATTTCTGCTTAATTCATAAGTATGAATAGCATAAAACTTCTGTGACAAGACACTTACCGAATTTTAGGAGTAAGTGGTTCTCTCACTTCTCCTTAATGGCAGAGTTTTTCTCACAAGAAATTAGTCTTTTGTGATACTACTGTAATGAGAGATAAACAAGTAAGTAAATAATATACAAATGACATAAACATATTCTCTGATAAAATGCAAGAGAGAACAAAAGTGAATTAACTGAAAAAATATATTTGTTCTTAATGATCTCATTTCACTTAAAGAAGTTTTTCTTATTTTTATTGTTTCATTATTTATCTAATAGGACATTTATTAACAGGACAAATTTTTTTTATTTGCTCTACTTGTCTGACCACTTGTTCTCCTTCTTTAATAAGAACACTGGTTAGCTAATAAATATTATTTAACAAATATACCATATCCTTTCTGTCTGCATCTATCTACTATTTAATCATATTTATATTGTGCCTTATATATTTTTATTTCTCTCAATCCTGTATTCCATATCAATGGCTTTATTTGCAGCATTTCCTATTTTACTTCTTGTTGTTTTGAATATGACTTTCATTTATTTAACAATTTTTGACTGAATTTTCTGAGACAGTCTGTTGAAGGAAGAATGTCAAAAATTGATGAGACTAATAAAAAGAGGAAGGATCAAACAGGAGGTCAAGGATGAATAAAGAAAAAGCCATCTAAGCTCTAAATCATGGAAAGTGAGAGACTGAGAAACTCATGATGTTAGTCAGGCTCACACTGAATTTGACTCAATACCATTTAATTTCCAGATGGAACTCTTAAATGCTGTTTCATGAGCTTAGAATATAAGAAAGAACATGGGAACTAAGTCAGTACAAGGTGAGGAAAAGGAAAGAAGCAAAAAGGGTGACTGTGTCCAGGCTATTTAGGAAAACAAACCAATAAGATAGACACACAATATATGTATACACACAAATATCTCTATGTTGTCTACTTATCTAAAGCTAATTAGACATATATATGTATATATGTGTGTGTGTGTGTGTGTGTGTGTGTGTGTGTGTGTGTGTGTGTGTGTCATCTATCATCTGTCTAGCCATACAATAAGAAGTTGGCTAATGGGATGCTAGAGATTAGAAGTTCTCAATCTGCACTTGGCTATTTGGAAACCCAAGGTAGCCAATGACATAAAATCCAGTCCAAGTCTAAATAGAAGGCAGAAGAATGATGCCCTAGTTTGAAGACAGTCAGCCAGGTAGTATTTTTTCTTGGTCAGTTTTTTATATATTCAGGCCTTCACCAGATTGGATGAGGCCCATCCTCATTGGCTTGAACTATTCCTATACTTTTTCTACTAATCTAAATGTTAGTCTCATCCAGAAACACTGTTTCACACAGAAAATAATATTTAATCAAATATCTGGCATCCTATGGTCCAGTCATAACATAAAAGTAGTAATCACAGTGGTCTGATGGGACCACTAATTCAGAAATGGTCTGTGCTCCTATTACTGAGCACTCAAATATCTTAGCTGGAATTTGCTGTGTTTATGCTAGATATCCTCAACATCAGCATCCAAGATATGATACATAAACAGAATGCAAATATTTCCAAACTCCATACTTCAAATAACGCACAAGTGAAGGAACTCAGTGAAGTTACTCAGTGAAGTAATGAGAGTGCAAGGAAGCACTGTAAATATTCTTAAGTACAAGAAATGCATATTTGGTGAGTTATAAAATGTCTGCATAAAGACTGATGTGCATACAGTAAGGAAGAACTAGTACATTCATTAGCTTTGGGGTTATCTTCATATCCCTGGATACCCAGCAGAGTTAATCAAATATTATCCCTTCCTACCTCTAAGTAGTATCCCTGTTTTGAGTCCCTCTTTACACATAATCCATTTACATTAAGCTAGGGGTCATCAGGTGATTAATTGCAATAGCAATTAGAAAGATTAAAAGTTGAGTTGAAAATGTACATAGCTGACAACAGAAGACCCCACATTTTGGAATAAAGTCATCACTATTGATTAAGAAAAAAGATACTTAAAGGTAGAAATAAATCACAAAACCTAAGTATACAAATTGCAAATGTTTAAATTTGTCTATGTACCAAATTGTTACATGGCAAACAGTTAAAAAAAAACACAGCTCAGTTTAATATACAATCGACAAAACCCAAGAATATTATATTTTAATGACTTCCAGTCATAGTTAAATACATTGTTCTGACTTCCTGTGACAGTTGAAAGTTTAGCTCTGGAAGGGCCTGCTACAGAGTACCATTGAGGGAAACCAGAAGTATGGTGGATGCCTAGGAAGGCTCAGGAAGTCATGATGGCTGAACTCTATTAGAATTTGGAGCACTCATCAGTTACCATTAGTTTATATGTATTGATACATTTACACAAAATGTGTAAATGTTAACAACTCTCTGAATTAGTCAGTCATTGCTACCAACTTGGAGATGAGGAAACTGAGGCACAGAGAGTTAAGTACTAAGCAAGACGTGTAACCTAGAAGTGATGGAGCTGGGGTTTGAGCACAGGCAGCCCATCTCCAGAGTTCACACCTCTCTGCTCCTTCTAAGTAAGAAGACAGACTCTGCTGTCTGTTCTTGCCTCAGCAGAGAAGAGGGAAACCTGCTATTTCAATCTTACACACTGGCAGAAATCTCTTTCACTTCAACATTTCAGAAATAGTCAATATAACTTCTCATACTAGATACTTGGTTAACTAAGATGTAAGCCAATAAACAATCAGAAAAAGAGTTGTCACAGAAATAAGCAGAGAGACAGGAAGAAATCTCAGGGGGATTTGGTCCTGGTGAATACACTTTGAGTACTTCCTACTTCTCAAGGCTGTGGTCCATGATTCATGAACATCTTCACTAAACACTCAAAGCCCCATGGAATCAATTTTATGGTCCTTGTTAATGATGACTACATGGAAGTCATGAGCAGTTCAAGGCCTTGTCTTCAAGGGCCATCTTCAGGACACAATTGAGCCAGGTTCTCTGAATCCAACATTGTGCCTTCTTTCTTTCTGTACAAATAGAAAGTTTGGATTAGATAACTCTACAGAAAAAGAGAAGTAAGGGGAAATTGAGCCCAGGACATAGCCAAAGACCTGATAATAAATTCAGATACAATAAAGGTTATCAATACTGGATATTGGAGAAGAGTCATTTGGTACCCGGCACACTGCAAATGTAACTCTTTTCTTTCTCTGTGAATCTTTGAATTTGATTTTGATCATTCAGAAAAAAGAAAAGAAAAGAAAACAAACAAACAAACAAAAATGTGTTGTCCACGAGGATGGGAATTTGGTAGTCAAAAATTACCACACTGTTTCTTATAATATTTACGGTTCCAATGAACATTACCTGGACGCTGGACTCACCACTCTGAAGGGACCCCATGTTCTGAAGCTTACAGAAAAGGAGCTATGCAGCAGCTTCTCAAGCTGTGTATCTTAATGCTGAGTCACACCGTTTTGAGAAGGGTTTGTTGTCCTGTGCCTGTCTTCGTAGTCCTCATAGGGACAAAGTCATAGGACAAACGTGGAAGATAAACGTGGAAAGTTTAACTTTTAATTAAAATGTGCAAGAGTAATGATGTCCATCAGAAAAACTACTAGAACAAGCTGGCTGCTTATAGTTGGTATCTATAATCCTAGTTACTTGGGAAGCTAATATTGGAAGCATCACAATCTGAGGCCAGCCTAGACAAAAAAAATGTTTGGGAGTCCCCATCTCAGTGGAAAAATCTGAGTATGGTGTTGGGTGCCTGTCATCCCAGTGACAGCAAGAATGGTAAAACAGGAGAATTGTGGTCCAGGCTAACCCGGGCAAAAAGTGAGATCTTATCTCTAAAATAACCAGGGCAAAAAGGGTCGGAAGTATGTCTCAAGGTGTAAAGTGCAAGCTCACAGCCCTGAGTTCAAACTCCAGTACAAAGGAAATCAAGAAGGAAGAAAGGAAGGAAGGAAGGGAAGGAGGGAGGGTAGAAGGAAAAGAGGGAGGAAGGAAGGGAGGAAGGAAGGGAAGGAATCCTAGAGCAGAGCTTCCCTTACACTATCCTTGAATAGGAAACAAAAGCTGGGGCTGTAGGGTGACCAAGCATCTTTCTTGCTTGGGAAATATGTTGTTCCATAGGTGTGGAATTTTTAGTGCTAAAACCAGAAAGTCACATACAATATGAGACTGGTCACTCTAGCCATACATAAGAGAGACAAGTTTCTGCAATACATAGCAAGTATCAAAGGTATGTCTGCTGCTACCACTGAATCTTGCCTTGGGAATGTGTTTGGATGCACATCAAGTCTATGTTCAAAGTGTGACCCGACACTCCAGGACCAAGAAAGCAAATAAATACAATTATCAAGTTTCCCCCTCTTATATTTTAATTTGCAGGAACATTAAAAAAACTATTTTTATTAATCCCTTCAAATGCACTGCCAACTTTTTTATTATTCGAAAGTGTAACATGAAGTAAAACATCAAACCAAAACAATAACAAAAACTGAGAGCAAACTCAAATGGTCACTTAAAATTAGTGCTGCAAGTTTCAGCTCTGTTTTACCACCTCCTTTTAATAGATTAGAAACCAAGATACAAAAGTCAAGAAAGACATGCCCCAAATCAGACTGCTGAGCCAAGCTTTGTTAGGCTGTGAGGTGAGATGTGATCTTATCGGAAGCTCCTTTCTTCAATAAATCAGGCTTGTGCCAAATGCAGAGATGCAGTTGGACTCCAGAGCAAGTTGATTTATGTAACAGGAGTCTGTTTTGTTTGCTTGAATTGGCAAAGTTTCTTTCCGAGGCCTGGAAGTCTCAGCAGTTTCAGCATGAGGCCCATTCACACAGGAAAGATGGCAGGAAGGAGCCCCTGGTTGTCAGCCTGTGACAATGCCTTCAGGTGGCCACTGCATCCTAAACACAGCACTGGGAGAGCTGACATCTCCCTGAAGGGCTGCCAAGATATCCCTGAATCAATATGGAAATTGAGCCTTGATTAAGTACCTTACAGTTTCTGCTCCAGCAAATAAAAGCCTACTGCTGCGAAGACACCCATGGTGCCTTGAAAGAGGCAGAGAGATCAGCCAAGGAAGAAACTGTTTTTGGGAAATCCTCACTCCAGTGGAGACATCACCTATCCCCCTATCCCAGCTGGGAAACTGAGATAGGAAAAGCAGGCAGTTGTCTTTGTGTGTGTGTGTGTGTGTGTGTGTACCCATGTGCTTGTGTGAATCCACATTTAAATGCAATGATATTTTTAAAAAATATTAATTATCTTGACTTAAAAAATTATGTGGAATTAAGTCTGTCAACATGAAACCTTTACTGGTTATAATTTATTTCATAATGCTCAAAGTATATGAAGTAAGGAGGCACCCTCAGCTGATAATTTGTAATTCTGTACCCAGTTAGTGACCTTTTACATATGGACTTGAGCAGACCCTGTGGGTACAATATATCTCCCATGTTCCAGTGGGTTGAGCCTAATTGAAATCATTAGAGACCCAGTTCATCCGCATATGCCCTTAGAGATGTCAGTGTTACCAAAAAAGCTGCTTTTGATTTATTTTGCTTTTCTTCTTCATTCTTTACCTCTTTGCTTTCTTCCTTCTCAAGTTCTGCTCAAAGGCCAAACTTGTGAAGGTTAAAAACCCACAATCCAACTGTAGGGCTGTTGGATTTGCACTGGCTTGCAAATCTGTTTCTAAAGCTAGGACATCTAACGAGATGCCCTTGGCATGTCTAACAGGTATGGAGTCTTTTTTTTTTAAAGGGGGCAGTCAATGTGTTAGACACACTAAAACATTTCAGTCACTCCTCAGATGTTTTGTGTTCCCGTTGGAAGCAAAGTACCTCCCTGCTCCAGCTCCAGCTGCAAACTTGAGGTCTCTAAATGATCTTAGAAAACTTTTCTTGGTCAAGTTCAGGTTCTGTGTCCTTTAGCTCTGATGTAAGTTTTCATTCGTTGTCTTCAACTCACAACAAAACTTTTATATACAGTGTTTGACTCATAAAAATTCTTTTTGCTCAACTTCTCTTTATTTAAGCTAAAACAATCCAATTAATATGTTCAAATTGATTATGATAAGTAAGCTTACGTGTTTTAGATTATTTTCAAATATCTCCATCTGTCAAGAAAAAAGATTTTGAAAACCACATTAGCCAGAGATCAGGAATTTCGTTTGATTCTGGCAGCGAGGAATGCTCAAGTGTGCTACCTAATAATACTGATTCAATTGTTTAGTGTATTCATTTGTATCAATTTGATGGCATTCAAAACAATTAACTACATTGCTTCTGATACATAATTGTAATGAAAATATGAAAAGAATATAGGAAATTCTAACTGAGAATTTTTTTGTAACGTCTTTATTTATAGGTTATAGGATAATTTCATATGCTCTTGTATAATCAATGTCAGGGGTACAAAGTATTCCTGTGCTACAGACGCAGAGGCTAACACTTACAGAGGTAAAATGGTTTGCCTAAATCCATGCGTGTGGGGATGAAAAAAAACCAGAACCCTAGCCCCGTAACTTCTAGTTCAGAGCCACTGCTAAAAGCAGTCTCCTTTGGAAGGTGCACCCAACTTACAATGGCCCTTGCAAAGCTTTGCAAAATTTCCATCACCAGGTAGTTTCCTTCCTGCTGTTCCTAGGGTTTATTCACCGCACATTCTGCCTAGATAGAATGTATTTTGTCGAGTTTTGCTTGTTTCTTCATTTTCTGGGCCTTTTTTGACATTCGACCCTCTGCCTGGAATATTTTGGTCAACATATCATCAATATTTGTGCTGTGGAAAAACTAAGGTTACATTTTCGAGTTAGTAAGTTAGTTATGGCAGGACTCCTCAGAGTCGTTAATATGTAAATGAGTGTTACCCAAGTCTCCAAGAAGTCTGTAGGCTATGCAAAGTTTGATTAACTTAAATAATTATTGGAAGTTAAGCAACTTCTTTGAAAATATGTATCCAAATAATGACTCTACCATGAACACAGTCTGTGTTCCCGCATTCTCAGCCATCATATCTCTCTGTTTTCCACACAGACATTCTGCTGTGCACTTGGATTAAAATACTGTATATCTACTTTCTTTTCCTTTTTATTTTGTTGCTACTAGGGTTTGAACTCAGAGCCTCACGCTTGCTAGGCAGGTGCTCTACCACTGAGCCACTCTCCCACACCTTTTAGTTTTATTATTTTTGGATAGGTCTTGTGAAATCCTATCAATAACTCTTGTGTATATCTATGATCACAGGCACATGCCACTAAGTCTGACTTCTTGATTGAGGTGTGGTCAGTAGCTTTTTGCAGGGTTGTCCAGGAACCATCATCCTCCATATCATTGACTCCAAAGGAAACCAGCTTTTAAAAGAAGTATAGTGTCCCTCTAGAATTGAAAATCAGAGTTCTCTGAGGCAGAAAAAGTTTTAAGAACATATCTTCAGCTCTGCATAAAGCTGCCTCCCAGAGAAGAGAGTGTTCTTCAAATCAGTAACAATGTCCAGTCCTAATTTTACAAATGGATTGTTCCATATGAAATCTTGTAAGATAAAACTGGAAATATATAATCACAAACTTAGTACTTGAGACACTATTTGGGGGATTTTTTTTGTCCTGGGTGTATCCAAATTTTGAATATTACATTACTGCTCTATGACATACTTTAAAAAAAGTTAGTACTTCCTAAATCTTTTGCAAATTATCAGAGTGTTACCACTGGTAAATTCTAGGGAGAGAAAATATATGGGAAAAAAACTGAAATAGGGAAAGATTGCAGGGAATAGAAACTTTATCTTCCAGCATGGTATCCCTGACATATCTGGGTCCCTAAGACTGTAGACAAGGCAATCCCTGGTCTACATTATACTCTTATGTGAATTACAGAAAAGTAGGCCCTTAGGATAGAAATAGCTCATTTCCAGGGCTGAAGTCTTATGAGTAGAACTCAGGTTGGATTCCAGTCCCCACTTGCCCCCTTATCTCCTGTACTAGTGCAATAAACTTCATGTAGTGTGGCACAGTGAGTACCCATCCCTCCATTTTCTCCTGTCCCATCTACTATGACAAGTCTGGTTCAGAGAGCATAGTATGTTAGGAACCACTATCATCTAACACATCTTCATGTTCAAGGAGAATTTTTGCACTGACTTCTCATTTGGGAGCAGAGCATTTAACTATACATTTCTCTTCAAGTCCTTTGTTACAAAGCTGCATCCCCTCTCCACCCCATCAACCCCATTTATTTGTCCTCTGGAATTCCCTTCTTTATTCACCAGTCTTCTCTCTATCGTACATCTCCTTTGGCACATGTGTGGTGATCTTCACAGTCCTGCACATATGTACAGTTCAGAGCTTCCCAGCCATGATCAATGGTAAATAAATCCCAGAGGCAGCCTCGAGTTACAGCACTTTTATTTCCACCATCATTCTCTTCTGTCTTTCCCTTCCCTCTCACAGTGCAAAGAATCCTGACATTGGGACTCCAGATGAGTGAGCTTGGTTAGCAGGGATATAATGCTTCTTTGGGAACTCAGAGGGCTGAACTGCAAGTGCAGTAGACTGTCTTCTTAGTCAAGGAGGGGCACATTAGTTATATGCTTTAAAAGGTACTGTTGAGAATTAATCAAAATGAAACACAGGCTTCCTTTTTCTTATGGGAAGGATAAAGATCTGAAGTCAAGCAGACTTGAATTTAAATCTTGTTTGGCCACATATGAGTGGAATGAACCTGAGCAAGACACTTTGCACAGAATATCAGTTTCTCTTTGTGCAAAATAGTATGGATGGTGTCTCCCTCTGTCTTTGCTGTGAGAGATGTAAACAGGTTTCTTCAGGGAATGGAAATCCCTTTCCCTGCTCTATCCACAGTCTCTTGCTTTTCATCTCTTACTTTTCTTTTTATTTCCTTCTCTTTGTTTTCCCCTCGTTCTCCAAGGCCCCTCTCTTCCAAGCTTTGTTTTTCCTTCTCTTCTCCTCCTATCTTTCCCAAAGAAAGCAGTATCTTTTTCATGCTCCTTTTGCCTTTTTCACCTTATTCTTCAGAAGATTTTCTTTTGCAGGATGATGTCACAGCCCTTCCCCTCCTGTGAAAAGAATCATTTTAATCAAAATAAAAGCGCCATGGGAGCCTTGGAGAGGTCACCTGGAGCCACGGTGTGTAGTACCAGTCCCACAAAGAGACCGTCTTTCATGAAGAGGTTTTGAATTGAAAAGAATGCTTCTATTCAGGACACCTTTCTCACTTAACAAGGTGAAGTTAGAAGACTTGCTGCTGAACTTAAGGATCATCAAACTTTACATATTTTGCTTCACCACAACCCTACAATGGCAAACTATTCCCAACCAAAGGCTTTCATGGCCATTTCAAGGAAATAACCTACAACTGATCAAGGATCATAAAACAGGGATGGCCCTTACTTAAGGAAGGTTTCCTCCTGAGGTCATTGTCACTGGGTCAGTAAGGAGAACTAATGTCTAACAGCGTTGTACTGATTAAAAGAAAATAAATGTTAACCCCTCCACCCCAGCCTCTATCCCAAACTCTTTTGAGGCTAACCTCAATCTTGCAAGTGAACAAATTCAGTATTTTTTCAAAGCATTAAAAAATACTACTCTAACTCTATATACATGTATATGTATTTGGATACAAAGACACCCTTCCCCCATTAAGTATCTGAACACACTTAGATTCTGAGAAAAATGAGATTGAGCTAAGGTCCAGTCAGTAGAGATTATTTATCATTCCCATTTCTACATCCCCTTGGTTTCTCTTCTCTTTCTTCCCTTGCTTCCCCTTCCTCTTTATCCACACCACACATTCTGAGTTACGGTGTGCATTTCTGTCAATTTCACTATAAAACACAATTGCCTTTCCAGGAACTAACCCCTTCCTGTGAACTCATTTGTCAATCCAGATAAATTGTTAAATTCCAATGGCTTTACTCAAGAACCGTTTATTCAAATGGATTTGTAAAGCAAACACCAAAACCACCTACTGTCAGATGCTTGCACATATGCATGCTCAGACACCTCAGCAGCCTGGCAGACCTGACAGTAGGCACGGCTGCTATATTTTATGTTATTTCAAATGCAATAATTAGCGCCTGTTAAAGGAGGGGGGAAAAGATATCACTACCTTGCAACAAATTACTGGAATCAGTATGTCCAATTTTTCAAGACTCAGTGCTGAAAGGAAGATCCCTGCTATACATTCACAAGATGTGACTGTCACTGCCACAGTTGCTATCGCTATGATATCAACAAATGGCTTTTAGTCTTTCAAACAAGGAGACAGTCTTCCCAGGGATTCCTGGCAGGAGGTGAGCTAGAAGGCACTCAATTTCAGAGTTTGAGTATTTACTTCTTAGTTTTTGAAGTTTGTGCTTCATCTTCTAATTTAATTTAATCATCTGTGAGTTTGAATGCTGTGTAAAAATGTACTCATTGGTCATAAGCAAGCCATTTTCTTTCTCCTTCTGTGTAGTTGTTCATTTCCATCCAAATTGGTTCACTATGCTAACTTTAATCCTCTAAATATCTGCTGTAATTCAAGTATCGTTTCCTTATTTTTGACTTAAAGGAAACAGCAGTTAAATGCAGAAAGTTCAAATATAGAAAATTATTTAATAGGGAGGTCATGCTTCATTCCCTAGCCGCTACCCAATCTTTCCCTTTGGATTCACAATAGGGTTTTATAAAAATAAAATTATATTAAAATAGGATACTCTTGACTGGTAGTGAACTTAATCTTTGAGTCCTAACAGAATAATTTAAATTGACAGCAGTGGGAATTCTTTATACACAAGAGTCAATTAAAATTATGAAATTGGGCCCAGGGTAAGGTCAGGGCCATCAATGCTCAGAAAGACTCTTGACATTTGCAATAGAAGTTGGCCAGGCATTCCCTTCAGGACACCTCCGAGTTCAGCATTTCACCTTGCCCCTCTTTTTCTCCTGATTTCAAAATAAGAACTGCCATGGCATCACTCATCTTCCAGGGCTGATTAGCAAGCTAATGAACCATTTCACCATGTTTTCACTTTTCTCATGTTTCAGTAAATGCACAAAGCTTATATTGTGTGTTGCTTTCTAGAATACACTACTTTCTGCATTTTCTTTTTCATTTTTCTTCAAAACACAAAAGTTTTACCAGGCATGGTGGTGCATGCCTGTATTCCCAAGTACTTGGAAGGCAGAAGTAGGAGTATTGTGGTCCAACACCAGACACTATCTGCAAAAAAACTAAAGCAAAAGTTGTGGGGGCGTGGCTCAAGTGGTAGTGCACCTGCCTAGCAAGCACAAAGCTCTGAGTCCAAACTCCAGTATTGCCAAAAAAAGGCGAGAAACAAATTTCTATGTTTTTTAGGTATTGAATACCTATGTTATCCCTCTGATCTCTGACAGAGGTATAATCCAGCAAACTCAGAACTACCCTTTTCCTCCAATCCCTTAAGTTCCTCAGTGAAATCATAGCCTTGTGTCAGGGACCAGTGAGAAGCTGTGTCTCTAAAGTCAGACTTCCCTGCTCTCTAGCTCTGTTAGTGACATTGGCTGGCCAAAGAAAGGGCCATGATCTTACCAACCGCTCAGAGGTTTCCCCCTATCGTTGTCTCATGGGCTCTCCGAGCCTGTCTGTCCAGATTGTACAAGTCACTCCATGGAATTACAGGGTGCGTACATGAACAGCGTGGTGAAGGACACAGCAGCTTTCTTTCTGCTTACTTTTATTCATCAGCATTATTAGTGAGTCATATATTCTGAGAACTTTGCAGAAAATGAGTATAATGGAAAATGTCAAGACCATCAGAAAACCACTGTGTTTCTGCTCAATACATAGCTGCTGGTGTGACTTACTCATCAGGAGCTATTTATGGAGTGCAGATGATTATGGCCAGGCATAGTGGTAAACATCACAAAAAATGTATAAAACATAGCTCTTAGTATCCAGGACTTTATAGAATGAGTGGTAATGAGGAATCCCACCTACAACAGCCTGTTTTCCTGTTATGGCTATTAAGAAGTAATGAAACTAAGTCCACCTACAACAGACTATTTTCCTATTACTCATTATAAAGCAATGACTAATGTGCCCTTCAAATTTAAGAAAACTTAATTTTACCAGACATTAAAAATGATTTATAGTGTTTTTTTTTTTTTGCAAAATGATTCACTACTCTCTAAAAACAAGTAGGATTAGGGACAAAATTGGAAAAAGGGATAGTGAATATAGTCTCTTAAATTCACTGAAGTTGAGCTAGGCACAACTTCCAATGTTAGAGAGCTGCATGTACTCGTGGTAGTTGCAGAAAAGAAGTCCTGCTGTCTCTCTCCTTCCCTCTCTTGCTGTATATATATATATATATATATATATATATATATAATATATATATATATTATATATATATATACATCATCTATATACAAATGATATATATATGCACATGCATATATATAAAATATATGCATTACATATAAACAAATTATACATAATTATAACTGACTACATATAATATTGTAATTATATATTATTTATGATTGTATATTATATGTAATTATGGTCTGATTATAAAAATAATTCTTGTTACTAGTAGAAATTTTGGAAGCTCAAAACCCTCTAAACACCATCTAAATGACCAGGTCTTTTCACTACATACTGATAAACAAACAAATATACCAAACGCCCCAGAAACTGACAGCTAACAGCAAAGTTAGTGTTTCCTACTGAACATAAACATTTCCACAGAGTGTCAACAATAATTACACAAGGTCACTGTGCAACTGTGGTAAAATATGACATCATCCCTGAACAGACGGCAAAGCAGAAAGTTCCACACAGAAACAAAAATGGCCAAGCAACTTCTTCTGTCGCCAACATCAATTTCTGGTATGTCACTAACAACCTTAGTTGTTCATTCACTCTGCTTCTTAGATTAAAAAAAAAAAAGTAAAAACCCCA
The DNA here is from genome assembly GCF_047511655.1 of Castor canadensis. Classification (NCBI taxonomy): domain Eukaryota; kingdom Metazoa; phylum Chordata; class Mammalia; order Rodentia; family Castoridae; genus Castor; species Castor canadensis. Next base: position 32,468,673 of record NC_133404.1, on the reverse strand, counting down.
TTCCCAAAATGCCAGGGTTTCAAGAGCACACTCAAGGTCATAATTAATCTCTGACTTCCTTAATCCTGCCCAAAAACCACCCAGCAAGAACCCAGACCCTATCATAAGAACATTTCTTCACCCTTTTGCTTAGATATTCCTGTGGTACTTTTTGCTGTGCAGCTGATAAAACTAACATAAACTGCAGATATGTTCCTAGTGACCATTCAAAAAATATAAAAGTTCATGTAACTGCTTTTCAAACAAAATAATCATCATATTAGCAAGATTTAGCAATTTTCATTTCATTAGTTTTTACAAAGATGACTTTTTAATGCCTGCTTGGTATCCTACTATACATGTTACTTCCTATTAGAATATATAAAATGTCAGAATTAAGCAAAAATGTTATACTCAACAGTTTAAAATACATACCACAATTTGTACTATTTAAATAATTAAATATTTGTAATATTTACCAATAAAACAATACTGCAAGTTAAGTTATATCATAATATGGTCATTTTAAAAAATAAGAGAATTAAAATTCAGAGAAAATTGAAAACATAGCAGAAATTGACAAGACAAGGACTTCATGCCATGTAATTTAGTTTTTTTATGCTGAGCAACTTTCATGTCCCTTCTAACATTAAAATGCTTCAGGGTCTAGCTTGTCTTTTTCTACAAGTAGATATTAAAATTCAATTTTTATATTATTACAATTTTGATGGTGAATGTAACTGTACTTCATAAATATCATATCATATTTAAAATTCCTTTGCAGTGTTTATGGCTTCAAATGGGCAAGAGAATTTATTGCATTGTGTGAATATGGATAAAGCTTAAAATAATAGATTTGGGTGCCAGACAGTCTGGGTGAGAATTCTGACTCTACTACTTACTTGGCAAGGTGGCCTTCACATTTTAATTACCAAATTTTGTCTGTAAAAATAGGAATGGTGGTATTTTCCACATTATTGTTGCTATATTAATTTAATGTATTGAAAGTGCTACAAATGGTATCTGGTGCTCAGTGATATATGTGCTATCAGAGATTATTTTTTTCTTTACCCATTTACAGCAAGTAAAAATTTTCACTCCCTTGACACTTATAGATGCATGAAGTCAATAGATTTACCCAAACTGAAATGGATTTAATATCCATTGACTATACTAAACTAGATGGCCCAAAGCAATAGATGAGATAGGAGAGTCCCTTGGAAGATGTTAAGGAGTGAAATCAGAGTTGGGCAACTCTTCCTTGGTGGGGAAGATTTCTCATCCTTGGGCTTTGTGCTGAGAAAACCCAGGATGAAGGAAATGAAGAGATATTACAAATGGCTTCCTCTGTGTTCTTGGGATCATTACACCCTCCTGGAACACTGGCAAGAAACAATCATCTCTAAGATTGAATATCCCACCAGCTGAATGTGAAGAGACCCTGGATCATATTTAATTGAATTTAAAGAATAATTAAAAGAACAATTAAAAACACATTAGAGATTTTGTTTTAAAATTCCTACCTGCTTTCCATTTTGGCAACAAATTCTGTTTGTAAAGACATTACAAGTTGCCTCATTTCTAACAATCCAAATGGTTCACATATGGCAACTGGATTTATCCATCCTGATGTGATGCTGATTCTGTTCCCACGACCTTCAGTGGATGACTTGGTTACTCCTCAGCCTTCACTCTCCACCCACAGACTGAATATAAATGTCTACTTTCCAAAGGGCAGGAATCACATTATTTTTGAGACTTCAGATAAATAGTTCTATTCAGATCCTGAATGGGATTATCTAAATAAGAGACACTAAGATGAATTCAGGTTCTTCCACCATGGGCATAGTACATTCATGAATTTGGATAAACAAGGAAAGATAAATGACAGTGAATAATTTTATGGGCTCAAGTACTATTCTAGTGTTTGCTGGGGAAATATGTCAGTACAAACATCAGGGTTACTCTTTATTGCAGCATTTATTATTTTTAATCAATGAATTTTAACCTATATAACTATGTCTAAGTGTCTTATAAAACAGTGACTTACTTTCAATGTCACATTAAAACAAATACATGAGAATAAAGGTATAATAACAGAATAGCATCTATGTATTTACCCAAAAGCTAGATATTTACCCTTGGAGATATTCCCCTTAAGTGCGGTTTGAAAAACTATAAAAATATCGATGTGATTTGTATAAATGATTGGAGCAAATCAACCAAGATAGAATTTCTGTATTTGCTATTACCTGTAAAATATTCTTTGTGGAATTTTGAAACAGCCCATTAAAGAGAATGTAAAGAAAAACATGTAAAAGAAACATACTTAAATTGCTGGGAACAATTATGCAATCATGATTTTTTTATTATTAATTCATGTTGTTACTAATAAAACATGGACTCTGACTCCCAAACTCCCAACCTCTAGGTCCATGGTTGCAAGTCTAGTTTCACATTGTTGATGGGAGCCATGATTCTCATGCATTGATGCACCCAACACAGGTGTCGTCCTGATATTTTTATTATCACCATGTGCACATTCCAAATATATAAATTTGTGTTTCTTTGCCTCACTAGAGTCTACCTACATTTTAATCTAGGAAAATGGTTTGAGTGAGAAAACTCAGGCAGTTAATTCTTGCATATTTGAAGAATATTTTTCTTTATAAGCTCTGTAGCTTCTAAGGAGTCACTTTATTTAAAACCACAAAATGAAAAATAATTGTTGAATACAAAGAACCTAATGAACACATAACACATGTGACACATAAGGATGGAGGCAGATGGAGATGTCAGCTAAGGAATACCAAGGAGAGTGACACCAGTCTGAAGCCAAGAGAGACACCAAGGATGCACTGTGTCTCAGAGCCTCAGAAAGAATCAACTTTGCTGACACCTTGATCTTGAAATCCTAGACTCCAAAACTGACAGAATATAGTTCTACTGTTGTAAGCTACCAAGTTTGTCTTACTTCATTACAGCAACCCTAGGAAATCTCAATTAAGGTACATAAACACATAGATATGTATACATAGTGAGAGAAAGAACAAAATTGAATAAGTAAGTCTGTCTGAGGGGACTTTGGGAGGTGAGAGAGGAAAATAAAATGTTAGAGAATGAAAAATATGAAACAACCCATTTACATATATCCATTTCATATATATATATATAAGTATGGATGTGTGTGTATATATGTATATATATATATATATATATATATATATATATATATATATATATATAATTTACTGTAAACTGTTGAATATCAGGAGAGCATGGTGATAGATAAAGAGTAAGTAATGGGGTTAATTTGATTAAAGCATAATATATACAGGCCTGAAGTACCAAGATAAAACCCCCTTGGACTATCAATATACACCTAAAAAATGAGGAACAGGAGGATAAAATAGGGGTTTTTTGGGTGTGGATACCACTGGAATGAGGGTGAATATGGTGGATGTATTTTCTATCCAAGTATGAAAATAGGAAAATGAAACCTGTTGAAATTGTTTTAAGAAAAGGGGAGGAGGAAAGGAGAATGATGGAGGAGGAAAATCCAACTAAGATATACTTTACATATGTAAATACATCACAATGTATCCCACATACAACTATTGCATGCTAATAAAATTTTTTAAATACCAATATAAAAGTAAAATAGATATTATAACAGTTTTTAGTATTTTCTATGAAAGAAACCTAACAAGTAGAAATATCAATAGTTCCTCAAATTCTTTGTGGAGTGGGACAAGGGTATTTCTCATTAGTAAAATCCAATGGTCTCTATGTTATCATCAGACATAATGTTTGATTCTATATTGCAATCTATTTAAAGAGTAAAGATTAAACAAATCACATTTCCATTTTCTAGCTGCCAATGTGTCTTAGAAATTTGAGATTTATCAGGAAATCAATTAATAGTCTAAGTTTATAAATTTGGAGCCATAAATCATAGAGTAGTAGGATTTAAAACATAGTATCCAATACTATGAATCTACTATTTTATCTCGAACACAGTTTAACAGTTGGATGGGAAAGATTGCTACACTGTGAAGTTGTCAAGATTGGCTTAATTGGGGAACTCCAGAACATTGTATCTGAATTTAAATCCTTGTTCTCCTAATTTTTCTGTGAGAACTTGGACAAGTCAATTACCTCTCTATGCTTCAATTCCCATTTTGGTAAATGAGGGAATAATATCATGTCATTGGTTATTGTGAAGATTAAATAAGTAAATCATTTAATTGTAGTGCCCAGCATGGATTAAATGCTAAATAAATATTATAATTAAAGTGACCATATAAGTTATCATGCACACCTGAAGAATGACTAAACTGAATGACACACTATTCTTATTAGCGTGATGTACAAGCAAAAAGTGTCTGGGTCAGTCTAAAGTACATAACCAAGGCTTTAATAATTCTATGGACTGAAAGAGTTCACCTTAACAGGTCTCATATAATTTTGGATAAAGTATTAGTAACTTTTAAAGAAAGCCTTATGCATCTCTAAGTCTACAATTCCTCATCTGTAATTCTGAAATCCAAAAATCTCTGAACTTCAAAAATTATGACAAGCTTTGTCTGTTTTGTTTGTTTTATTTTTCATAAAACTGTGTTAACTTAACAGAGCAACTTAAAGTCTTCATTTTTTTCACTTATTAAGAACATTTTTATGTTCTGCAGCCTAAAATATTACTGTTTTCAACAGGGCACAGCCCTAAGCTTACCTGGGTACAAATATTCTAAGTTTAAAATGCATGTCACCTAATAGATTCCCTTAAGAAATGAGTTGTGCTTTTATTTATTCAACAAACTTGTTTTAAAATTCTATTATTTAAATTTTTCAATGTATATGCACAGTGATATTTCAATTAAAAATAAACATAGTCTGTGCCAAGAAATTAAATTACTGCAAGATGCAATTCATAAGCCTCTTTGCTTGTTTTTTTGTTTTGTTTTGTATTCATTCTTTTAAGAAAGGATCTCACTAGTAGTCTAGGTTTGTCTTGAACTTACTGTGTAGACTAAGCTGTAACTCTTCATCCTCAACATCCTGAGTGCTGGGATTGCAGATGCACACCACCGTGACTGGCTGGCACATAATCTTTTGCCTATGACAAAAAAACATTTGCTGAGTATTCAATGGAAATGCAAACATTGAACTTTGGATATGAAAGTCATTAGGGGAGGATTGTAAGAAACAGGAGCATCTCACCTAAGTCTTAAAATATAATTAGGATTATCCAGGTGTGGTGGTTTATGTCTCTACTCATGATTATTCAGAAGGCAGAAATCAGGGTTGTGATTCAAGGCCAGCCTTGGCAAAAATGTTAGCAAGACCCCAACTCAGCAAATAAGCTGGATGTGGTGGTGTGCACCTGTGATCCTAGATAGGCAAGAGGTACAAGTAGGAGGATTGTAGTCTAGGCCAGTCTGGGGGAACATGCAGACCCTAGTTAAAAAGTAACTAAATCAAAAAGGACTGAGAGTGTAGCTCAAGGGGTAGAACAAACACAGCATCACTAATCAATAATAAATAAATAAATATAAATAAAAAGATACTCAGGTTTTTATTAGACAACACAGGTGAGCAAGATTTTGGAGTTAGGAGACTAACACACCTGATATATTCAAGACATGGCATGTAGAATGACTGAAGCAAAAGACAATGGTATGTAGCAATAAAATCAACCAGAAATAATTAGTTTCTGATGCTGAGGTGAAAAATAACATAATTTAAAATTTTTAGAAGATAATTCTTTCCCTTACTGTTTAGAGAATGTATTAGTAGACATTCTATGTCAAATATTTATTTTCTAGTAAAATTACATACCTTGAATAGTTCAAACCCTTTAGCCAGTATCATTTCTTGAAAGGTAAGGGACATCAGAAACATGGTTTTATTTCTCAGTTTGGGAAGATTGTAAGGTCACACACTCTTCTGCTATAGTAACCAGTGTAAGCCAAAGGAGGAGAGATGGTATCTTTCTATTCCAGGAAATAGCAGTCCATCCCACATTACTCCACTAAATACAGTAAATAAAATAAGAGGATGATTTCGCTATTCTACCAAAGACAAATGTACGTGGAAAGTCTACATAGCCTTACCATTGCAGATACTGGTCACCATATTGCAGAAACTATAATCTGAGTTGGTAAGGAAAGGATAAAAAAATTTATGTATTAGTTGGGCTTCATTTGGTTTCAAGGATTTGGAAACAAGTTAACCAGGATTCTTAAAACTGACAGTTAAGTGTGAACAGTTGAATTTAGGACTGAACTGAAGGCACTCCAAAAATCTCAAAGATGCCTGCAGAATAGCCACAAAAGACTCAGCAAACCCAGACTCTCTTGTCTGTATCTACTTCTTCCTTTTGTCAGAAAACTGGTTTTCTCAACTTCTCTGTCCTAATGGTGAAATATGGCTAATCCAGAATATCAAACTCTGTGTCTCTAAACCATCTATTATAGACAGAATGAACTGGTTCTCTTTGAATTCCATTCCCAAAATCTAGAAAGAGCTCTTCTGATTGGATTCCTGATGGAAGCCCCTGAATTAGGCAGCTTCTACCAGAGCATGGAGCATAGCATTGTTATCACAAAAACATGGCTGCTGGATCACGGAGACCTGAGGCAAAGTAGATGTTTGAGGTGGCTGTAACCTGGAGACACACTTTGTAAACAATCAACTCAAATCATTTTTAAAAATTCTTTGGTGTTTTGGGGAAAGAGGAAGTGTGCTTTTAACATAATTCCTGTAACAACAGCTTTTCTTTCACCAAATCCTCACTGAACATGTCAATCTGTTATGAAGTATTGGTGATGATGAGAGATTGTGATGGCATACAGATCTTGGTGCCAGTCTGGCTGTATTATTTTGGGCTGTTTCTATTTTTGACCAAGTTCTTTAATCTTTTCTAATCTCAGCTTCATCATTGTAAAATGATGAAAACTATGACAAACATACAAGGTTTTAACAGGCATAAAATGAGAAAATGGTACTGAAATCACTAAAAAAAAAACTCAGCATGTATTTGGCAAAAATAGGCAATAAATAATAACTATTAGAAATATTATTTATTTGACATACACATAATATAATACACTATTCCACCAAAAAGAAGATCAGAAAGGCTTCACATTAGTATTCCTGTGGTCAATATGTCAGGCTTATTCATACTAATAAGATATTCTGATGAAATCATCTTTATTTTCTCCCTATCTACCTCTCCTATAAAACTTATCCAAGAAATAAAAGAAAATGGACTACAATGAAATAGCAAAGTAATTTTGTTGGGTAAACACAGGATGTTACTCATGTTTTCCGGTTAAATATTATATCAAAAGTCAAGAGCAAATGGTCAAAATTCAGTTAGGAAATGGAATCCCCAATTTGCTATCATGATTCACTGACATTATCACAAAGGGATCGTTTGATGACCCTTTACCAGAAGAGCTCAACCCAGAACATGAAGGAGATAACATAGAGGAAGCATTTTATAAGAGGAAAAATGCCTTTATACTTGATAAGCCTTGAGCTATCACCAAAAGAAAAAGGAAAAAGGAACAAAAGAAAAGAAAAATATGGGACAGGACAAACATAACCACTGGCTTCTGTCTGCTTGTGCTACAAGATGCAGTGCCAGGACAAATCATGGGGTCTTGGGACAAATTTTCTAGTTACTATGGATGATGCATTCGATCGGTTGCAATGACGGATTGTTGGTATTAGTGGTACTGAGTGGGATTAATAAGGCTGCTCTGTCTCTGACAGAGTGAGAATGGCACCACTTGAATTGAATGGAGGTGATCCTACTAAAATCTGTTAGGGAAGCTCCTCGGGGGGGAAATGGTATAAAGGAAGTACCAGAGTAGAGTCTGTTCACCAGCTGTAGCCACATCTATCAAAGCAAGATGGCAAAGTCCCACTATGCAGAAGGATCTTGGTGTACCAGACAATCTTTTTAAATATTGAACAAGCCTGGACTCCTCCTCTTTTCTTCAACAGAATATGTTCATTAAGCAGTGCCATGCATCCAAAGGTGTATATGGCTACAAGAAATAATAGGTTTGCTTTTAAATACATGTGACTTTTAAATTTGTCAACAGTAAAGTTGAAGAGACAGATCTTTCGTCTGTTAGCAGACATGTCTAATATTTAGATACTAGAGCCAGGATTTTATGTGATGGAAAATAAAAATATATTCTCTATGAATACTATGAATACTCTATGAGAGCATATCTCTCATCACCATTAAAATGCAACAAAACTGTATGATGGTAAAGAGGATACATTTGAAAAGTTAGGTGATACTGTACAGTACATTAAGAGCTAGTATCTGTGAGACATGTTTCTAGGAAAGCTGGTATCAGAAAACTTAACAAAAGTAAAATGTATCTTTACCCTCTCTTGGAGGTTCCAATGCTAGAATGTGAGCTGTTAAAATCAAACACAACTATTATTATTGATGGCTTATCCAGAAAAACCAACCACATGAAGCTTGTTCCTTTGCTAGGAGGCAGAGACAGGTGTCCACAAGGTGCTGTTACTGATCAATTTCCCATGTGATCAATGAGGACCTTTTAGTACTATCTTGAGAAAGGTCAATACTATCTCAACACAATTGCCTTTCAAGTGTGGTGGGATCTTTTAGAACAAATCCTTTGGTGACAGCATTATTCATATTAGGGGTCTATGAGGTGCTCGTTGATCATCTACTTGTTTCAGAAACAACATCTTACAAGAAATACAATTTCACTGGTTCAGGCCTTTTATGTTTTGAACATATTGTGGAACCATTTCCTTCTGGAAATGATTATTATCTTACCATGCTTATCTCTTTCTTCTAGTTGCAGTTTTAATAATTTAGCAATGGAAATAACAATACATATCTTTATGACATTTCACAGTTTGCAAAGTCATGTTTGATTTCATGTAACTTTTAGAAATATATTGGCTCTTCCAATTTTTTTTCATTTCCCTTTTTTTTCCAACAGGCTGTTGATGTCTGGAAGAAAGAATAGGGAAAAGTAGAGAATTTCATGCTTGGCTAGTGAAAGGGAGCATCTAAGATTTGGGGTTTGCTCACTGGTATGTTAAATGATAGATTTTGTGTATTTGCACTTTCCAACTAATTAGGTCAGCATCCTAAATTTGAAATTTGTGTTGGACTTACCTGATGAAAGTATATTACTGACTAGTTATACTTGGAGTCATAACCATTTTCTTGCAGATCTGAAGTGTAATTAATAAAAATAATAACACATTATTAATTTTTTGTGCATTACTTTTTAAATGCCATGAAAATGATCATTTTTTAACATCTAACCTGAAGCCCAAGGTCAGTTTACACTCTTAAGCAAGCAATATGCAGGTGACTTTTATTAAATATCCAGTTCCTAAAGTCCTAAGCATATTTTACCAAATAAAGCTGTCCCTGTGGAAGACTAAGGTACACACTCTATCCTTCTATGCATGTTTATGCACTAACAAAGTTTAAAATAATTAACATGTACTTAATGTCTCAAGTGACAGAAAGATTTACTTAAAATTTTGAAATAAAAGTCCAAAGAATCTACATGAGTTTAAAATTCCAGTACTTATTACACAGTAGTTACAAAGCAGTAAACGGGCTAGGCATGAAAATGTGGAGGTTCTGTGTGAGAGATGGGGGGAGAGGAGGACTTAGTATAAATACCTAAGTTACTAAAAGTACCCTTTTCAGTCTAGGTAGATCTGCCTGGAGTGTCTAGTCTGGCCATAAATGTTGACCATTCGCGAATAGTATCTCTTGGATAAAGTAGTTATCTCAAACAAGTAGAGTCAGAGTTTTCCTTGGTCTTTGTGGAGGTAAGGTTGATAGTGAGAGATGGCCCTTATAGAAATCTTTGAGGTCTTGGATTCCCATTGTCTCACCACCTTGCTATTCCCAAGTACCTTTCACCTCATAGGAGTCACCACCAGCATAGGAAATGTGTCACCTGCCTAAACCCTGATCAATGTCCATGACAACACTATTAACTCATGTTCCCCAAAAGCAAGGAAAGGGAGAAGAGCTTGTCTTGGAGGTCTTTTTCTGCTCTTCCCTCAAGTTTCTAAGCAGTACTTCCATTCATTCTCTGCCTTTGGTCCTTTGAGCATGAGGGCTCTTGTAACAGAGCTCGAGGGCTGGTTACCCATTTGCAAAATTGCTTCCATTGGAGCTGTGACACTGGCTATATAACCTTAGCCAAGTCGCCTAGACTCTGTGAGACTCAGTGTCTTCATCAGTAAAACAGAGATAATAGTAGTTACACCTTATTTGGTTGGAGGCGATAAAAATACTGTTTAATATATGTAATCCCACAATACATGCTATCTAAAATCTTCCTAAATTTACATTAGCATGAGTCCATAAAATGTTCTGAACACACTTATCAAAAAATTAGCTTTATAGTTTATTTTTCCTATATTAGATACTTGGTATTTATTGAGTGGAGTTAACAGTTTTATAACATGTGTAAATAAATGTTGAGACAACAAAAAAGACCATTCCCAGTTAAGCTAAAAGAATTCAAAACAAACTAACTATCATATGTGGATACCTTTTAGGGGCTATAATTTAGACACTCCCATTCAGAAAGATTTCATATTATAAAACAAATCATAGAACTGATAATTATTTTCATTGGCTCTAATTTTTACCAAGGTTTCTTTTCATATTAGATTACATAATTCTATTAATTTTGCTTGATTTTATTTTGTAGATGACTGTTTTTACATTTCTTAAGGTTTTGTTTTGCAATTGACTAAGAACTACTTTGTATGACATGAAGAGCTCTGTGTGTTTTTATTTTTAGAATATCTAGAAAGGAAGAGCTTTTTAGCTGCTTTGAAAAATGCTATAACCATACTGTGCAAATATATTCATAGGCCCACTTGTCATGACATTTTTCTATCAATTATCAGAATTGCCAAGCTGAATATTTTCAATCTGGTCAGTCTAGGAAGAATCTGTATCAGGATTTTAAAGTCTTAAACATATTTTTTAGCCATAAAAGTTAAAAGATTTTCAAGAAGAACCAAAATGAGAGAGCACAATAGCTCATTTCAAATCTCATACATGGATATGTGGGATTCCATGGAATTTATTTTCTTCTGTAAGAGCTGCTCTTTGTTTTCCTCTTTGTAAACTCAAGTCTTGTTCAGTTTTGATTTGAAGTGAATAAATTCTTCTCAATGTCTCATGGGCTGGGAATCCTTATAATCAACACTAGATAGTCTTAGTTCTAAGACTGTGAACTGTATCTACGAAGTTCCCAAAGGGCTCACTTGTTTCAAAGAAAAGAGATCACTTTTAATTTCTAAGAGGATTGTTCATTGTTCGCTTTGAATCAACTGTTATTCATTCAGTATCAGGAATTTTTGGCAAAAGGAATATCAAACCTATAATTAACACTGACTCCAAAAAACAATTTGTCGGCAGGGTATCAGTGGCTAATACCTGTAATCCTAGCTCCTTGTGAGGCTAAGATTGGGAGAATTGCAGTTCAAGACCAGCCCAGGGAAATAGTTCATGAGACCTCATATCCCAAATAACCAGAACAAAAAGTGGATTGGTGGTGTGGCTCAAGCAGTATAGTGTCTGCTTTATAAGTATGAAGCTTTGAGTTCAAACTCCAGTCCCACAAAAAAAAAAAAATCTGTCAAAATGCAAACAATTGTTCCCAAAGGATTAGCTAGGCTGAGTCTGAAGCCAAAAGAAATTTAATTAAAAAGGGAAGGTGGGGCTCCTTCAAGGTCTACACGTATGTTAAAGCTATGTAGGAAAAAACAAGAAAACAAACCACCTATTGTAATCATTGGCTGCAGATAATCTGAGGGAAGAAGAAGAGACTATGGCTATTAAGCTTTCTCAAAGCTAACCATGGACTTATTGTCAAAGAACTTTTTTGGACTATTCCACTGGGTAGATGAATTCCCAAAGACACTTTGGAAAATCTGCAAGTTAAAGTGCTAAGTTACTAAAGTTGAACAACAAAAAAAGATGGCTTCGCTGCATTCATTGAAAAAGTAGGAGCTAGTTATTTGTATCTCTGCACCAAACCTAAATATTGTAAGTTGACAGGCCTTAGAAATTTCATTATCCTGTGCCTTAGACCACTGATTTTAAGTATAAGTATCTCAAAACATAAGGAATGTTTACAAAATAAGAGAAAGTTCCTTGCCTGTTCAAGAAATTAGGTTGGTAATATCTCTTTGGACCAGTTTTAACAGAGAGGGAGCAATTCTAGTTAGGCTAGAACATGGGGCACAACAAAACCAGTGACAAATGCTAAAATGAGCTTGGACACTGAATTTAATGTCTCAGAAGAGTTCAAGTGGTCCTTGAAATAGATAGCAGAGAAAGAATAATCAGAAACAAAATGTTAAGTTTAGAGATCAGAGGAAACAGGCAAGACAAAGTTGGTCAGGAGTAACCTGGAAAGGAGAGTATGGCCCTGGGCAGCTATTTCTGGCATCCTCTGCTGTTGAATGGAAAATCTGGATGCATTTGAACAGAACCACTAAAAAGGCTGAACCAACTCAGATATGAACATGCTTTTTAGGTAAGGGAATCATCTCACTCACACTGCACCTCAGTCTAAGGTTTTCATGAAGAGCAGTTTCCTTATGGTTACTGAACTATTCAGTTTTACCTATATTTACCTACAATGCTATACTAACAAGATAGTAACTCACAATGGACTAAATTTTGCTTCTTTTTTATGATCTCTACTTCAGAACTCAGGAAGAGCTGATATTTTTATTTTTTATTATTGTTGTGCTGGGGGTACATTGTGCAGTTTATAAAATTTCCTACAATTTATCATAGTTTCATTCATCCCCTCAATCATTCTCCTTTATCCCCGTTTTCCCAATCCCTGGAATAGTTTCAACAGGTCTCATTTGTTTTTGTTTACATATATGTGTACAGAATATTTCTACCATATTCACCCTCTGACTCCCTTACCTTATATCCTCCCCTGTCCCCAGACAGGACCTGTTTTGACTTTCTGCTCTCTGTTTTTGAGAAAAAATGGCATTTTTGTTTGTTTAAGAGAGTTATACATGGAATTGCATTGTGATATTTCTGAGTACATATATATTATAACCCAAATTGGTTCATCCCCTCTACTTTTCTCCTTTCTCCTTTCTACCTAAGTCCCCTTCTTATGGTATAAATCTTGCTTTTTATTGCTTCTGAAACTCTTCACAGAACTTGGTATTAGTGAAGATTTTAGGACTGGAGACTACCCCTAAATATTACTGTTACTCTACTTATTCATCTTGCCCTCCCCCAGTCACTAGGAACCACAGATATTTTACTATTTCCATGGTTTCATCTTTCTTAGAATGTCATTGTGTTGAGAATATAGTATATAGCCTTTACAGATTATTTTTTTCAGTTGGTAACATGCATATAAAGTCATTCCATGTCTTTGTGTGACTGATTAGCTCATTTCTTTTTTATGGTTAAATACTATTTTATTGTCTGAACTGTACCATAGTTTATCTTTTAACCTATTAAAGGATATCTTGATATAATAATATTATTATAAAAGAACAGTTTTGGTGTCCTTAATCTGTGATTTGCATCTGTGATCAAGTTTTTATTATATTGTCTTGAATTATGTACACATATACATACTTATAAAGCCATCTAGATATTCTATTAAATCTATGAAGTAAATAATTTAAAATCCACAGTATAGCTTTTAGCATTCAAGAGTTTTCAGCCAGAGGTCACTAGTGGCTCATACCGATATTCCTAGCTACTTGGGAAACTGAGATAGCAGGGATTGTGGTTCTAGGATAGCCTGGGCAAAATGTTCATGACAGCCCATCTCAACCGATAGCTCAGCCCCGTGGTGCACACTTGTCACTGCAAGCTACCTAGATGGCTGAGATCAGAAGTATCATGGTTCCAGGACAATCTGGGCAAAAAAAAGTTTGTGAGATCTCATCTCAAAGAAAAAACATGAGCATGGCGGTACATGCCTGTCTTTATAGCTATGGCAGGAATTGTAAAACAGGAGGATATGTCCAGGCCAGCATGGTCAAAAAGTGAGACCAGACCCTATCTCCACAATAACCAGAGTAAAAAGGCTGGAGGCATGGCTCAAGTGGTGAGGTGTCTGACTATAAAGTGCAAAGTCCTGAATTAAAACCCCAGTACCACCAAAAAAAAAGTTTTCATTCTGAGGTAGAAAAATTATATATACAGAAGTTAAAAGTGGAGAACTATCCTTTGATAATAAAGTAAACTTATGTTAAAATATTTCATATAGTGGTAAAGTGTTATAAAATATTTTATTAGTCCTGAAACTACATAGATAAAATAAGAAATATGGGAAATAATATCTTTTTTTCCAATAACTTCTTATATATTAATGGGTTAGCATGACCAATGTGGGAAAAGATGAGGAAAACAGAGTTAGAGAAAGGCTATTATAGATATGCAAGATAATTCCTGCTTATAATATCAGCACAGTTCTGACAACCATATTTTCCTATGTGTGGCATTTTTTTAAAGCTTTGGAGACTTAGACATGTTACAAGTCGCAACTGTAATAAGGAATAGGCAAGAATTCCTCATATTAATGAAGATAGACTATAGCATTGAAGGGTTACCTAATCTATTCCAAGAAAAAAATGCCTTTCAGATGATGCTCATTTTTATGGGGATCAAAACACAAACCAACAAAAAAACCTAAAGACAATCACAAGACATCTACAGATATGATTCTCCTATAATAACAAAATGACTGGAAAAGTTTTTCTATTAGTACTCTATGTGATAGGAGCAACTGGTTCCCATTGCTTTTTCAAACAGAAAAGCATATAGATTCATATACTTAAGTATAGTAAGAAGGCTAAAACATATCAAACCAAGTCACAAAGATGCTCAGGCATTTCTCTCACAAACAAGTCAAATCAAAGTGATTACTTGGACATGCATACCAATCAAATCATGCTCACATAGAATTAGAGTAAAATTGTGAATTAAAATCATCTTGTTTGCATCTACACTGTCTTTACTAGAAAAATAATGTTATCACCTTTGCTCTTTACCATATTCCTTGTGATCAAATAAGAGTTTGGCAGGAAATACTCTCTCATTCAGTAATGAACTGGTTAGTTGTTTCTTTAGTAGGACAATGCAGCACATATTCAGATGGGAATTTTAAGTCAAATTTAAGAATCATGTGAAAAGAGGAGAGAAGTATCTACAAGCCTAGCCACTACCCTGTAGCCTATTCTCATTGCTTCCTTCAAATTAGGAGTACCACATAACTTCACAAAGTATTGGTTTGCAAAGCTATTGGTAAACACTGACTCTATCAAACCACTCCAAAATGTGAATAAATTATGTGCAGTCCGTCTAAGCTGGTATTAAATAAAAACATTGTAGATTGGTGGATATCATCCTTGCTGCTCACTTGCTTTCCAAATGCAGATCTTGGCTAAAGCTTGTGTGTACATATGATAATCATATGCCCACACAGAAATGGTATCCAATTTCCAGTATAAGCAGTCACACAGGAGCGTCTGTCATTAGAAGGATGGTGTCAGGGGAGGTAGGAAACACAATGTAGCTTCACTGGAGTGGATGGGGACCTTTGACCCCATGTCTTCTGACTGTGTTATCATACTCTCTCCATTTCTCTCTCTCTCTTACACTTTCAGTCTCTGGGGATCAAGACCAATTCACAGAGTGGTACTGGTTTTGGAAAGAAAAAAATCAATGACCTATTCTCTTGGTCAGAGCTTAGAGTGTGGCAATAGCAGTCAGCACAGCAGGAGGTGAAGAGGAAAATGAAATAAAAGGATGCAATACCAAGGGATGGGAATATAATTATGCAGAAAAGTATGTTCAATAAGCAGATTGCTGGGGAGTGGCAGAGACTGGCTTTTCATAAATATGAAATTGGATTTGGGTTAAAAAAAATTAGGGCACTGGAGCTTTCTCCCTGCATAACGAAGACATGGTAATAGAGGTTATTTCCATTTCCATTGCTACCTGCCATTTGTCAGTCACCTAATTACACTTGGTAGAGAAGATTAGAGCCGATGTTCTCCACTGTACAGAAAGTCTGGGTGACTTTCAGTGGAACTCACTTGCTTTGTTTTATTTTTGATTTTTTTTGCAGTCAAATCATTTTTAGGGAACTAAAGAAGATGGGAAGGAAGGAAGGAAGGAAGGAGGGGGAAGGAGGGAGGGAGGGAAGGAAAGGAGAGAAGAAAGGTGGGATGGAGGCAAGAAAGAGAAGAAATTGAAAGAGAGGACAAAATGACAGGAACAAGGAAGGGAAGGAAAGACAGACATGAAGGAAAAAGAAAAAAGGAAGGGAGAAGGCAGAACAGATTCTCCATATCTATGAGGAAAAGCACATCTGGCTGAGCCCAAGCTCTGGGAACTTGGCCACTCCCCTTTAGTCATTACAGAAAGAGACCTGCCAAAATGAGAAATTACCACAGAAGGGGTTGAATATTAGGATTAATTGTCTTCAACCAGAGCAGTGGAGCAGGTATATAAGGCATATTGAGGTGGAGATAATGACCCCAATGAGCAGTTCTTAGTGCTTTTTTTTTCCTAAAAAAAGTAGAAACTTGTGTAAAGATGCCAACATTTTCACCACAATGTTACAAATTTCAAAAACATAAATTAAGACAAAACTATGTCTTTTCTATTTGTTAATGGTTTGCATTAATGGGAGGCACATACTTGAGCAGTATGAAATGTCTGTAGTCTTATTGTAGCTCGCCTTCCCTTTTTCCTGCCTTTCTCCTAATGATATTGGTTTTAAGGTTTGATTTTTACATTGATAATTGATCTGTTCCTTTACAAATTTAATTTACTTTAAATTATTCCAACCAACATTTTCAGGAAGTTATTTATGGTCCAAGTAATACTTCAGAGTCACAGATGTTTAGAGTGAGTCATAAGCTTGGGTCTCTTTGTCCATAAAATATTACTCAGTAGAAAATCATTAGTTTACAAATTATAAGATGCTATCCTGTGACTGAATTGAAAAGTAAAGGGAGTCAAGGGATATATGTATTTTCTATTTATTTTCATAAAAGGATTATTACAAAATTCTTTGTAACCTTCACAGGAACATATAGCTATTCCCAGAAAAAATAGGAATGTGGTTTTCTGAAGACATAATTCACGATACATCAGAAGCTGTTGAAACTTTGTTTCCCTAAGTATGACTGATGAGCAGATGTAGAGGGTAGGGTGTTCAGGACTGGGGCTATGCATTACTTGATCCCCCAGTGTTTTTGTGAATGTTCAGGATTTTGACAGTTTCTGGTTTGGTTTTGTTTTGCTTTCTAGCTTATTTCAGGGTTACATTATTAATTGAATGTATGCAAGGGAAAAAACAGCTTTATCTTATTTTAGGGGCTCTTTAAGGAAGTGACTGCCCAGCATTTTTGTCCCAGAACTTAGCACAGTACCTGTTATAAAGTAGATTTGCAAACAGTTTTTAAAAGATTAATGATTACATTATTTAAATCCAGCCTCAGTTGCCTTACAGTCACCCAAAATTCCATTTTAATCACTGAGGAAGAGAAAGATGGCAAGGCCCTAGTAGTGTTGATGCCCTGTCATGGAGTGAGCTCTGCAATGAAAAATTTCAGAGTTTGTCAGAAAGCAGCTCTGTTAAGCAGACTCGTTAAAGGCAAATAAATGGGCATTATCAGTTGACGGGTCCATTTCCAAGGAAAACTGGGCCATTACCTATAATGAAACCCCAAAAGTAAGTAGCTACCCAAATCTGGGTGGCAACCAAGTGGGATTGAATTCTAGCTTCAGTGTAGAATTAAATAGTAAGGAGGAAAGTGGTACTGTACCTCAGTGAACTTGAGGGAAATATTAGTGCGAGAGAAAGAAAGGATGCTCTTTCACTGAGCAGCAGTGATAAACAGATCTTAAATCTTTCCTGGATGGGGACTTCTGATGCACAGAGGCGACTGGAGGTCAAGAGAAATCTTAGCTTCCACATCAAATCATTGCATCAACCACAGATCAGCTGGGGACAGATGGCAGAAACTAAGATGACTGTTCTGGGAAGTATTTGGAAATTTCTACTATGACTGTCAGAGAAATTATGTCTTCACCTCATTGGAAAAGATAATTCAGAAAAGATCCACTTCTTACAGTAACCTGGAAACAATTGGTGCTGGATAGTCATGTCATCACCAACTAACAGACTGCCAGAATGCAATGACTCTCTAAGGGCATATTCAATTTTTTCAAAGCCTTTGTTTTGCTAGTAGGGAGAAAAGCTGGAAAAAGTTATTTGTTCATGCCCTCAAAGTCTGTGTCCTGGATCTTCACTAAAGTCACTTTTTCTTTAAATAGGGGATGTGGGCTTGGGCTATGCCCAACAGACAGCAGAGGCCTTGTCTAATTTAGAAGAGTGCAGGCGTCCTTGTCAAAGCCAGGAGAAGCGCCAATCGGATTCTCTGTCGGAGCCTGACCCCGTCAATCAGAGAGGCTTGTGGCCACAATTTTCTGGGAAATGTGGAAAATCATAATATACGGTAAATCTGCTGTCTAAAATGTTTCATGTCAGCAGTGCATTATTTAAACTTTTGGTGTCCATCTTCTATTCTTCTGTATCTTTAAACTTTGATACTAACAAAGAATCACAATTCGCTTTCATTTTGTATTAGTTTACACCAATCATACAAAACAATGGGCTTCATTATAACTTTTTCATGTGTGTATTGAAGGTATGGTGGTAGGAGATAGTCTAAGTGATAAATGGACAGATGACTAGAAAAATGAGAAGCTGAAGCTATTCTGTGACATCTACCTCATTGGATATATTGGAATACTATATCTTGAAACCGAAAACACAAGCATCATTTGAAGTTAGGCAATGTACAAGGCAATAAAATAGGTACTTAAGATCAGGCAGTTCCTTAGTTATCAAGTAATTTAACTCACTTTTCTTTGATTTAGTCCACTTCCAAGGGGTCCAGACCCAATAGTTGGACCCATCTGTGCCTGAACGAATGTACCACCAAGTACACCTTCATCCTTCTGTTAGATCATCACCAAATTCTTCCTTATCTGCCTCCAATTTCCACTTCCCAGTTTTGTCTTACTCTCTGGAATCACATGAATAATCCTAAATTTTCCTATACATTGTAGATCTGCAATTATTTTACAAACCACCCACCTCTTCAATGAATTCTTTCCTCATGGCCATTGTTCACAGGACATAATGTTGATTTCTGTCCTCCTCTGGTGCACTTCACCATCCATCACTTGCACTTTTCTTAGAAGTGGACTTTGGAAATGGAGAAATCTAGGTGTGACCTGATGAAAGAAAGCAGAGTGTTAACTATTCCTTCATTCCCCTGGAGAACTATAATCTTGAAAGAATGAAAGTGCTATAAATTATTGAGCTGACTCAGTAAGACAACCCTAGAATCAGTCATTTGAACATAGAAATATATAGATATCTCAGCTTTACAAATGAAAAAACTGGGGTGCAGAGAGAGCTATAGCTAGCTCAAGTTCATCCACTGAACAAGTAACACAGTTAAAATTTAAATTAGTCCAGCCTCACATCAAGTTCTCCCTCTTTTCATTATTCTATGATGCCTTTTATTTACCTATCAAGGTATGTCATCAACAAATCCCTGTGAAAAGGTGTGGACACATACATCAGTACACAATTGATTGACAAGTACAACAGAATAATCAAAATCTCTCCATCCAATATGTCTTCTAATTATGGCTTGAATTTGTATATTTGTTCCTGGCCAATGCAAATTAGGCTAATGGTTTTCAGGACATGGTAATGTCAAGAAAATTATTGAGCTTAAACTCCAAACCTGGAGTGTATGAGAGGAAATGAGGCAATAGAAGATATGTTGTCACCAATTAAGGAACTAAAGTGTTTTTAATTTTCCAGAAAGATCAAGACAATTGTTGTCTTGGGCTATTTTCTTTGTTCTACCATGGCCCCAAGTAGTAACTGGTGCACTTTGACAAGACAAATACGATTCAAAATAGGCTTTGGAGTGCTTCAACCTCCTGTCATCCACTTCTTATTTTGTTTACTTTGTACTAATCTATAGTGAGCATATGAGAAGATGATATTTTAGTGTTTAATAATAACATAAGGCAACCTATTTCTTAATAAGCTAAGAAAAGTAAAAATTATGGAACAAAGTCGTCATTTGGATTTTAAGCAAATTATGTGAGTGTATTTTGGAGCACATTCACCTAAGACATTTTGAGAACATCCTTTGACCTATGATCTACCTAAATCTTTAGGATAATGAGCTGGCTATGACACACTCTACTGGACCACTAAGTATTATTTTTATTGGCGTGGCATGTAAAGACTAACATAAATAAGTAAATCTTGTTCTCTACTTCTATTTACAATTTTAGAAAACTTTCTCTTCATTATTCTTAATATTGCACATATTTGTTATTGTAGACTGTGATTGGTGAATATCTGTGAGAAAAATAATTATTTCCACTGACACATTTTTGACTGAAAAGTACTATTATAATTGATTATATAGCAAGAGGAAATTGACTTGTTGGGTGATATGACCCTATGTTGTAGCTGAGATTGCAATATTCTCAACAAGTATGACTCCTTTGACAAAACTCAATATAATAAAAGTTTTAGAAAAATTCAGAAAATTAGCATATGGTTTCTGTAGTCATACCAATTGCCACTTCAAAAATTAATGACTAAGAAATATGGTAAGTCTTTGGGCAAAGCCATTAGGGAAACTTGAGAGTTGGAACTTTTGCTAAATGGAGTATGACTCTTTTGCTTAACTTTAAAACTGTATATGAAAAAAAGAAAATATAGTCTTATGATAAGCAGATTTTTGAAATTTGTATTTAAATATAAATATGTAATTCTAATATCTGTAAGTCTATTTTAATTGAGAAATGAGAATTTAAAGTAGTCATGTTTTCTTGCTTCTCTTACTTGATGATTTGTTTATAATCAAAGGCATCTTTGTGTCTTGAAAATACAGTTGTTCACATGAGGAACAGAAGTACTTAATTCATGTGAACAAGATGGATTTGTGAACTATGGAGCCCTTCTGAATTTTTCTTCTGCCAACATATTTAAACTGGATGTAAAAATTAGTATTTACTGTAATAAAACATATGTTTGAGTGTGTTTCTCATAATTATGAACTATGACCCAAAAAGACCAGAAGGTGTGTGCTAAAGTCCTCCTGGAGAGACCCTTGAAGGAAACCATGAAACATTAGCAGACTTCAGTGCAATGTAGTCTTTCTATTAATGCAGAGAATTCTTAGGAAGGCCCCATTCTTGGGAAGGGTAGACAGCAAAAATATTTACCCTGTTAAGTAGATGAGATGCCACAGTTTGGATCATGAATGGCCCCCAAAGGCCCATGTGTTAAGGTCTTAGTCCCCAGGATGTTGCTATGCAAAGATTGTGGAACTTTTTAGAGGTGGGAGTAAAAAGGAGTTATTTAGATCATTGAGGCATGCCCTCAAGGAAGAATGTGGGAACCTACCCCCTGCTAGTTTTGCTTCCTGGGTAACAGTTGAGTGGTTTTCCTTCACCACATGCTTCCACTGCCTCACCATAGACCTAAAATCAATTGGTTTATCCAATCTTGGACTGCACCTTCCAAAACCAAGAACCAAAACAGATTTTTTCTCTTTATGGGTTAGTTGTCTCAGGTATTTTGTTATAGTAAAGCTGACTAACACAACCACATTGTGCTACATGTAGAGATGACCTAAAAAGAAAGTTAGTTAAAGGCACATCCTGGTCCTTGCTTTCCATATAGCCATATGGGTCCATTTGACTTCAGCATAGGCAGTTTGGATTCTGCAAGTACCCTGCCTTTTAAGAAAGGCAAAACTACTATTCAGCCTTCAGTAACAGCATTATGGATCACCTAAGGTAATGTATTATTCATCATTGGATGTTTCAGACAAGGGTGAAAATAAAGGAGGTACTTTTCAATTTTATTTAGTTTATTAGAGTCCTGCAACTCTTAGATATCCCTGAGTAGTTGTTTAAAGAGGGTTGACCTTGGGAAATAGTGTGTGCATTCACACCTTCTGACACTAACTTTTAAAAGAAAGCTCATTTTTCATGGAAAGAAAAAGATCTACCATGCATTTCTCACCACTCTGCCCAAAACACCTGCATATCAGCCTGACTGAACTACTCTTGGATTTCTGAACTTCCCACATTTATCATTGGTAGACACTCACGCATTGTCTTCTCCAGAGTATCTTGTCTCTAATTTCTGTCTGGTTAACTTTGAATGCTCAGAAATCATCTCCTCTATGATGCTTTCCCAGAACTCCAGAAGAGGAAATTCCTTCCTCAACGTTTCTCCCATAACTCCTCTTAACCAACTAGAATATATATTTCTTTGTATACGTATTACCTCCTGTTATCTGAGTAGCAAAACCATATGCAAATAATATTTGCATTGCCACAGCTTGTCTGTAGTTGCCATTGTCGTTCAGTAAATATTTATGAATGCACAAACTTCTACATGGAGGTCACCTTCACTGTAGAAAGAGAGCACGTGAGATGGCATGCATTGATGTGGTCATCATTTGAAAATATAATCTGCCACACAGCTCTTAAGGTGAAGGTGATTAACTCCCTTCTTTCTTTCTAATAATATGGCTTCAAATATTTATTCTGTGTCAGACACTGAGTTAGGGAGTAGGAATAAAAAGAGGTTTTAGAAGTTGTCTCCTAGAGAAACCACAATTGAGTCAAGTTGACCTGAGACATACAGAGATAATTATAAAATGGTACTCTAAGTATAAAGAGTTCAAACATTCCTCTACTTACAATGAAGTTATATACCAATATGCTTTGTAAATGGCAAGTTTCATAAATCAAAAATGCATTTAATGCAACATTTAAAACATCATTGCTTAACAACACAGTGCACTGTAGCGTCTTGGTTGTTTACTCTAGTGATTGTGTGTCTGACTGAGAGCTGCAGCTGACTGTGCCATACAACATCACCAAGGAATATTGTACCACAAGCCCAGAAAAAGGACTAAATCTGAAATTCAAAGGATAGTTTTTACAAAATACATACAGCTTTCACAACCATCATAAATTCAAAAAATCATAACTCAAGCCATTATAAGTCAGGGAATGTCTGCATTGAAGAGCTTACAGGGTGGGTGCATACATATTGTGGAGATAACAGATAATCAGAAAATGCTCCCAAGGAAGAGACAGCATGTATAAATGTGCCTTGAAAGATGAGCAAGTAGCCAGGTGCCAGTTGCTCATGCCTGTAATACTAACTACTCAGGAGGCAGAGATCAGGAGGATCGCAGTTCAAAGACAGCCTAGGCAAAAATAGTTCATAAGATCCTATCTTGAAAAACCCTTCATAAAAATGGGGTTGGTGGAGTGGCTCAAGGTGAAGGCCCTGAGATCAAACCCCAGTACCACACACACACACACACACACACACACACACACAAAGATGAGCAAGTACATAACAATCAGATAAGAAAGAGCAAGAAAAAACATGAAAGTTTAAAAAATAGAAAAAAAATATTGTGTGTGCATAGGAAAGTATGTCATTTATTGTAGCAAAATATAAGTGATCAGTTGTAGAGTAAGGAAAGGCAATGAGGGTAAAGTTGATAGGAACAATATTAGGAAGAACATTGTAGGCCATATTGAAGACATTCGTTTTATTTTCTCATTCAATAACTTCTAAGCAGAGTCAACATAGTCAATTTGCTTTGACTCAGTGAATGACTAAGTGGAGGGGAAGGAAGCAGTTACAAATGTACAGAGATTAAAGAGAATGTAGAGTAAAATAATTAGGAATTGCAATTCAAATGAGAAATATCCAGAAAATAAGTGTTGAAGAGCTTATCATTTTTATCAGTCAGGATAGTAGAGATGGAAACAGAAGAATCAAGGGAAATGACCAGTGTTTTAGCTTGAATGAGGATGGATTTTAGTGGTGCTATAAAAAAGTTAATACAAGAAGAAAGAGCTGATTTGAGAAGGTGACATGATAAATTTGAGTGTGCTGAACTTGAGTGTCCATAGTCTATGGAAATAAGGCCAAGAAGCCCAGAGATGCAAAGGTTTGATAATTATGGGAAGGATTTAGACTATAGTGATAGATTTGGAAGAAATCTGGATGTAAATGGCAGCACTGAACCTATGAGAGTGAGTAAAATTAGCTGAACAAGTGTATGTCTGAGAACAGTCATGAAAGTTAGTAAAATAAGTATCCATTGTACTTACCAGTTTGTTAGTGTGGAAGACCCCAAGAGAATTGTGCAATCATTCTTTTGTAACTTGCTGTGTCTTTAGTACCTAGAACAGTGTCAGGCATATGGTTAGCTCTCAATATTTATTAGGAAGTCTCTGATGGTCTTAGATGTGGAAATTTCAATACAGAAATGAGGTTAAATGGCAGATGGGCCTGGGAAAAATACATGTGGTAGAGTGGTCTAGAAGTATCAACCTTTCTTTCAAGAATTTTAGATAATATTTGGATGAGAAAAGCAATGGGAAGGTATGAAATAAAGTAAGCTTTTACATTTTAGACTGGGAGAACTTTGGAATTATTTACAGTCTGACACAAATTGGGGTTCTGGAGCAAGAACACATAAGTACAGGAATACAATTCCAGAAGAAAAAGACAAGTAATGGAATCAAGAGATCAGACAAATTGAGGTTTAATGAGGAGGGAAGAACATTTTAGCATGCAAGGACAGATGGACAGAGTGAATGGTACATTTGTTGGTGCCGATGGCAGTAGAGTATGATGAATGCTTTTGAGGATGTCTCTCTTTCCAGTGAAGAGGACAGCAAGAACACTGGCTGAGTAAAAGGGGGGAAAATCAGAACAGTGCTTGAGAAGAATATAGTGTGAGTAGTTGATCAAGAAATAATGAGAAAAAATGAGTAGTTGATCAAGAAATAGGAAAATTAGTGAGGACAACTGACTTGAGAGGCCTTAGGGTTTCAGAGTTCCAAGATGCAGAGTGGAAGATTTGCTATAATTACCCATAATATGACCAGGAAGGGCTATATTGACTTGTTGTACGTAACATTACCCCATATTTGAAGTCTGGCTGATTACATTGTTCACAGAGAGAGAGACAGACAGAGATAGAGGGTTCTAACCAACTCTGCTAATCATACAAGAAAGGGAAAGTCTCAGACAAGCGTGATGAGAACAGTGAGAAAATGCAGTGGAAATGAGGTTAAATAAGATATTGACCTCTGAGCATTTTCCAGGCTACTGAAATTTAAGATTCCAAGATGAACCTGATGCAAGGTAAAACATAATGTAGAGTGTGGCCTATGGGGGCACAGAGGAGAAAAGGAGGTGAAGTAAAATGGTGATAAATGTATTTGGAGTTAGAAAACCTAATAAATTAAACAAATAATTAGGCAACTGATAAATGTACCTATATAGGTACATTTTCCTAATCTGGTGGGAACCACCAAATTGTAGAAAACTCCTACTAATCTGAAATACTCCAGGTGGGAAGGAGTCTACAGGACTACATTTGAGAAAAGAACAACTTTCAGTTTTCTCCAGCAGATCAGAAAGGAATATCTGTCTCTTTTTGTCTACACAAGTGAATAAACATATTTAGAAATGTACCCGCCATTTGGGGAGATTCATCTCTAACTAGAGTTGTTGCAAAACAGACCATAGAACCTTATTGGTGATCTTAATGTACAGTGGTGGACACTGCACTGCACATGTGGATGGATTTAGGGCAAGGGTGCCTCATTTGTATAAAGACGTTACTTAAACTCTAGAATCCTTAACACTTCTGCATGATGGCTGGAGCACAATGGCCCTTAAAGTTAGGAATCAATGGTTTCTTCTTCAGAGGTATATGAGGTATATGGAGCATTCAAAATTAGTCTGTGATGGGAGCTAACTTAGCCTCATAAAATATGCCCTCAGATTACTCAACATATTCTTTTTCTTTAAAAAACACTGGCCATAAAAAATGTTTAATTGGTCAGAATTCTCTTTGGACACACTGTGTTTCATTATCTCAAGGAGATGTCAGAGATGTGCTAAGAGATAAATCTGACCCCGACGAGCACTAACATTTTGAAAGATTAGAAACCCGGGCTGTAAAAGTAGATTGCTAGGTCATACATTTATAGCTTTTACTTGATGGACTTCCATGCTCTATTTCTGTATATTACATCTTTTCCTATTATCATAGGAATGACCAAGAAATGTAAATTAGGGCTGGAGCGATACCAGTCCATGTTGTTCAGCCATCAGTTAAAGGCATTTTATACTATACTAGCTATTTTGTTTAAAGGTTGTTCTAAAATCTAAAGCTGTCTTTAATGTCAGGTGCATGTGAGGGTCCCTGTAGAAAGGTGACCAAAAGGACTCTCTTGGCTTAGGTGCCCTTTGTCTCAGAGGAAGGTGATCCACGGCATCTGGAGTGGATGGAATGCATGATTAACATCACCACAAAGAATGATTAATATCTTCTTAAAGCACCTACTTCCAGATTATCCATCATTTCATTAGAGTGAAAAAAGTTCCCTGTGAAAAGGGGCTGGCCCTCTGAACCATGAATAACTCACCCACCCCTTGACATGTTTACTAATTGAGTAGCAGAGTGGGCTTAATACTTTAATATATTTATACTAAGCAAATTATGACTTTTTTTCAATGCTCAGGGTGAGTTCATGATTGTAGTAAAATAACAAAGTGCTTTTGTTTGGCAATTAAAGGTCATTTTATGATTAATACTAAACTTAACCCTTCTTCTTGACAGAAAGCATTAATTTTTTTGTCATAAACCATTGACCAGATTTCTTGTGAGGGATTTTTTGCTATGCAATATTGGTTAATTTGCACAGTAGATGTGACATTTAAAAGATTCCTCATTAACCAGGGCCTTTGAAAGCATCTAGTTTCTAGCATGGGTCCCGAGTCTGTGAATTTATTTAGTGTTTTACTTAAAAAGAAATTATGTATTCAGGAGGCAAAAAACATGGATGATATCAGACTTTCTCTTTTTTCTTTATCCTCACTTATACAATGAAATATCTCTTTAAGGATGTAGATTTGCCTAAAAATACCGACCCCTCTCCCAGAGCTCTAAAATATATTATTAAAGCTACACTGCAAAACCTTATCAATACATGAGACTTGTTTAAGTAATGAATCAAGAAAATAATTTGTACAACTCAAATAGTTGTACACCTTTTCATTAACTGAACTCAAAATATTTCTACTTTAGCTTTAATAACTCATACTTTTTTCCACTTTCTTTTAATTATATAAAATTCTAAATTCTGGAAAGGTGTCAAATTCATATTTATTGTGAGGAGCCATCTCCATATCACCCTATTCCTAATACTAAGGGTTAGATTAATATTTTACTTTTCAACCCATTCTTTTGGGTATTAAGAACACAATGGACCATATGGAAAAATGGCCTTAGAAAAAAGAACATCTTTGATCAGTGTCAGGACCAAGTCTCATTTAGGAAGGAATTGTGCACTGATGCTCAAACATAAGACCATGTTTAGATCCTCGGTTCTCCACTAGCCAGCTATGTGACACTGAATGTGTCACTTCGAGTCTTAATACACCTGGAAATTAAAAGCCTATGCTAAATGACAAATTAGTGTCTAAGACATTCATGAGATGGATCCAATGAAAATTTTTGATAGATTTTACATAATTTCTCATATGATAGCTTAGTCCACAATCAACAAATTTTTCTCAGATTCAAAAAAGTATTAACTCACTGTTGGTACC
Organism: Castor canadensis; assembly: GCF_047511655.1. Taxonomy (NCBI): domain Eukaryota; kingdom Metazoa; phylum Chordata; class Mammalia; order Rodentia; family Castoridae; genus Castor; species Castor canadensis. The sequence continues at coordinate 32,440,855 of NC_133404.1, read as the reverse complement.
ATGTGAATCATGTATCGTGCATGTTTGTATGACATCCCTGTAGGTATGTACATGTTATAAAACCTCGCTCAGAAACTAAATCACTTCACCCTTTAGTTAAAGTGTCTGTTAAACATTTTGTATTTTTTGTGTGTGGGCATGAAAAGAACTCCTGACTACAAAGACTTTTATTTCAGAGAAGCTCCAAAGGAAAAAAGAAAGAAAATGCAAGATGACACAATTTATGTAACGATTCCATGAGTAAGGTGTTTTGTTACAGCAGTCTAAAAGATTACAGATTATCAAAACCAAATTCAAGTCTGTCTATTACACTGCGCCATATCCACCATAAGATAGAAACAAACTCAGTGTAGTTCACAGCAATGGGCTTCAGAGAACTGTTCTGTGGGGTTTTTAAAGTCATTCTTTAGAAAAAATAAACAAAAGAATCACTGACTTACTTGTTAGACATGCCATGCTAACTGGATTTAAATACATCTCTTTTATCATATGATCCTTGTGAATTTTCAAGATATCAGTTGGGCTCATATTAGTCCCCAAAGTATTATGGCATTGAAACTATTTTATCCCCTTTCAGACTATAGTTAATGTAAAATAGTTGTATGTACATAACATAAATGTGTATCTATATATTACAAATTATTAGTAAATATCTGTTTCTCTCTGTATATAATAACAGTTAGTGATAATATTTAAAATTTGCAGCTGAGGCTAAAGAATCAGGAATTATGTATAGGTAAGCAAAAAGAAAGGAATGACCTAATGGTAAATATAAAATCCAACAATAATTGCTGTAGACTAAGCCTCAAAACGTAAAAATAATTTGGGATTGACAGAATGATTCATTATTTACCAATCTATCTCTTGGATTTTGAATATTAAATATATATAAATATGTAATAAAAATATTTTTATATATGTATAGTATATGGACATGTTTGAGTGAAGCATAAGAAAATTATGTGAAATTTAGATCATTGGCTTTATATTTAATAAGTATCAGGGTAGAGATGTGACTTTGGATACATGGCAACACAAGCTTCATTTCATGTTTGGTAAAACTTTAGAAGCTACTGGGGAATGTACTAGTAAACCAATTTTATACATGAGTCATTATGGAGAGCTCTACTGTTACCATATTATGTCACTTGGACAAGTCCTTAGCATCTAGATTATATACTTTAACCATCTGTGACCATGACGGGAGAAACTTTTCTGTTCTTTTAGTGGTTGTTCTTATCTCCTGGTTACACAGCCAGATATTTCACTTAAACAAACTATATACATACTTCAAAGATTTCTTTTTCTGTTCTATCATGGCCCCAAATTCTGTTATAGAGATACATTAGCAAGAAAAGATATTGGTGATCTGCCTGAGATGTAAGTTGTCACTTCAGAAACTTAATTTTCAACCTTGTATTTCCTACTTCTTCAGCTGATGTTATAGCTGAATTGTTATATAGCTGATTGAGTGGCAGCTCCTCCTCTGAGGGACACTGATATTGCCAGGGCTTTATGGTCAAGCATTTCTAAGTTCCAAGTCTAGTTCTACAAACTTTTACATGTATATTTGGTTAATTTTTACCACCTAACATATAGAATTGAGTCTTGATACCCAGAATGCAATCCATAGGTCAGTAGCATGAATATCCTCTAGGATCTTGTAAGAAATGCAGAATATCAGGCTCCCAATCAGGCCTACTAAATGAGAACCAGCATTTTAACAAGGTTCCAAGTCATTCAAGTGCACCTGACAGTACAGGAAGCCCTGTTGAAAATGACAATGATGAAGACATTCTAGAAGGCACAAGTTGAAAAAATGTTGGGAAGTATAAACTCCAGCACACAAGGAATACATCATCATTATGATGGTAATTTCTAAGAATGGATCATGGAAACCCTTTGGATTGTGAAATCACATTTATCCCTCTAACATCCTTCCTGTTGCTTAGAAGCAGGATACCATGTTGGTGGCATAGGCGATGTACTTATCAGTTTTATCCTTTAACATTCCTGCTCCTTTTCACCTTCTAGTATTATATTCATTTCCTTGGAATTTACCTCATCCTTTTAGAGTGTAATTTAGAACAAGTCTGATTAGAGTTAATTTGGACTTTAAATCTTTTCTTCACTTTTTCTTTAGCTCTGGAATTTCAATATTAAGTCAAGTTTTAAAAAATGTGCTTTCACACCCATGTTTATTGCAGCACTATTCACAATAGCCAAGTTATGGAAACAGTCAAGATGCCCCACTACTGATGAATGGATTAAGAAAATGTGGTATCTATACACAGTGAAATTTTATGCAGCCATGAAGAAGAACAAAATGTTATCATTCGCTGATAAATGGATGGAGAACATCATTCTGAATGAGGTTAGCCTGGCCCAAAAGACCAAAAATCGTATGTTTTCCCTCATATGAGGACATTAGATCAAGGGCAAACACAACAAGGTGATTGAACTTTGATCACAAGATAAAAGCGAGAGCACACAAGGGAGATATGAGGATAGGTAAGACACCTAAAAAAATTAGTTAGCATTTGTTGCCCTCAACAGAGAGAAACTAAAGCAGATACCTTAAAAGCAACTGAGGCCAATAGGAAAAGGGAACCAGGAACTAGAGAAAAGGTTAGATCAAAAAGAATTAACCTAGAACGTAACACACACACACAGGAAATCAATGTGAGTCAACTCCCTGTATAGCTATCCTTATCTCAACCAGCAAAAACCCTTGTTCCTTCCTATTATTGCTTATACTCTCTCTTCAACAAAATTAGAGATAAGGGCAAAATAGTTTCTGCCGGGTATCGAGGGGGTGGGGGGGAGAGAGATGGGGTGGGGTGGGTGGTAAGGGAGGAGGTGGGGGCAGGGGGGAGAAATGACCCAAGCATTGTATGCACATATGAATAATAAAAAAATAAATAAATTTTAAAAAATGTGCTTTCAGGTCACTACATTTAAAAAACAATATGCAATAAAACAATAATTCTAGGTGTAGGTAAATCACTCTGATAATTCATTTGTCTAAAATAGTCTAGTTCCATAGCATGTTAGCACAACTTTTTTGTTGGCTTTATTAATATTGTAGTACCCTGACCATTCAGGATGAATTTTCTGATAAAGAAAATGTGACATTTACATTGTGCAAAGTAGAAAGCTCCACTACCTTCTACCAGATAAATGGGAGAAGATACCCATTTGCTTTTCACTATAGGTAGACACTGTGCACTTGTGTATGTGTAACAGAATGTACAGTGGGGAAATCTTGAAAGCCTTTTGTTGACATGCTTTTATATAAGATAAAAAGAAATTTGTAAAAAAAAAAGAAAATTTTAGCCAAAACACCCTGAAGGAAGGAGTAGAAGAGATAGTGAGTAGAACCAAAAGAAAACAGTCAAAAATTGGTTTTGATCTAAGCATTTTTATCTTGTTTTGAGAGTCATTTTGGCTTAATGGGAAGAATGAAAATCTGTAAGCCCCAGACCTCTGTGTCACCTATTAAATCTGTGACTTTGAGCAAGTTACTTAACTTCTCCAGACCTCAATCTCCTCATCTGAAGAAGAGGAAATTAACCCCCATTACCTCACACTGATCTGTGAGAATTAAATAAAGTTTGAAGGGGCTGTGCTAGTCACACAGCAGTCATGCCATAAATACAACAATCCTTCAAGATCACTCACTGTTTCCAAGGTGGCATCTATATTCCACAAAGATTCAATTTGGGATTGTCTTTTCCCCCTCAAGGTTACAGCCTCTGGGACTCAGGTGCATGTATATGAGAGGGTGCTAAGCATTACTTAAGCTACACCCTAAGAGGACCTCTGTCCAGCGCAGAGCCCTCCCTGCCTGTCAGGCCTTAGCACTCCCACTCTTGTGGCTATTTGTCCTCCTCTTTGCCCTCTCTGCTCTGTTGCCATCGTCCTGGATTTTCCCTCCATGCAACTTCTGTCCAGACCAGCTGTATCCACTGCATCTTCAGCAGTGGACCGAGGAGGGTATTAATCATATTTTTGAGGAGGACACTCTGCTATTTATCTCCCTGACACCTCCAGCGATGGGCTGCCTAGGCCTGCCCACAGTCCATTGACTGGTGAGATTACACATTACCTTGCTCCATTGCCTTTCCCTGCCCTCTCCATTGACTAGCTGTTCAACAGTGGAGTTGTGTTTGTTCAATCAGACATAATTTATACCTTTTTTTGTTCTTTCTGGAGAATGCATGTTAATTTATAGTTGAAGCACAGCATTTTTCAGTCTAATTTCAGGTTAAAATGATACACCAAAGATGCTAAAAAAATTCTTCTGTCACTCCTTCCCTACTGCTACCACCTACCATGGGTAGGTATTTGCTGCATTTGGTGACTGTATGATCAAGTTTCCAAGTGGCTATGTTTTGTTATGAATGTGTACAGATGTGCATTTATATATAACCTCTACTCAAAGTTTACACGTTTCCTACAGAGAAGTAGCCCAACATTGCTCAACTTCTATGTAATTCTTTCCTTCCTTTATTTGTAATCTCAAATTTCTAATCATTCCGGTTTGTTTGCCTCGTGTATATCATAGCTAAATTTACCACTTATCTTCTCACTTCTAACCCCTTTATTTTAGCATGCAAAGGAATGAAGAGGTTAGTGGGTCCGCTTAATGACTGTAAAAGTTCAAATATGTAAATAGTATTAATAATTAAATTAAGTACTGATTAGCTAATCGGTAAGCTTAATAATAAATTGACTGCAGAGGGACAAAAGCTCCACCAGTACAGAAAAGATTGATTTTGTTCTCTGTTTTCTAAAGCTTGTTCTCTTGAGTGGATTTCCAAAATTAATAATTAGCTCAAAATCTGTTGGATTATGCTGAATAGGCAAGTTAAAGAAAAGAAACATTCAATCAAGAGGCCACTGAATTGTTTATGAATTTATTCAACAAGTAAATTATTAAGTTCCTACCATGTGCTAAGTGCTTGTCAAATAGCTGAATTTATTTTGGTTTTACACATAGTAATATACACAATTTTACTTGTTATTTAGTTATAATAGGATGAAATGTGATTTTCTGTGCTAATATAAACCAGAAGTAGAAAGCTTCCAAACTTCTTTGTCATTAGAGTTCATGGCTTGTGTGTCAGGCATTGGAAGTTGAAAATTCATCATCCAGCTGGTGTTGGGTAGCACTGAAAGTAATTGAAAGCACTGAAAAGAACACAGGATAGGGATTCAGATCTGAGTCTGCTGGAATCCTGTCTGTAAAAGGAATAGACTTTTATTAGAAGTTCTCTGGCCCTATGAGTCTCCAATTTCTAAAAGATATGGTTAATACAGACAGATTCATGAATTGTGGTGTGAGGGGAGCAGATGAAAGCCTGTGAGAACTGGACACAAGCAAGGCGAGATGCAGTTAATTGCTTTTACCTGTAGGCTGAGATAGGCACAGCTCCAGGCCTGAAACAGGGAAAAGCAGAACAGCTGAGTCTCCTAAGCTGTCTTCAGAGAAGCAGGAACACAGGTTTCTCCTGTTACAATGTCAGGCCACTCCCCGAGAGCCTCTGCTCCACCATGTTTGCCTGCTGCTGTTTATAAAAGGCCCACTGAAGGAGGGCTTTGGGGCTTTTGGCTTTTTGCTTTTGGGGGCTTTACTGAGCTTTTTGGGCTTTTGCTTTTGGGGACTTTACTTTGGGCTTTTTGGTGTGGGACGCTTTTGGAAGGGAAAAGAATTATTGAAGGGAAAAACTGTTGAAGGGAAAATGCTAAAGGGGTTGATTGAAAGTCTGCACTGAGAACTTTAACATAGGCTTCAGAAAGCAAAGCTGAGAGATAACTTCATACATAGGCCTTAGGAAAGCTAAGGCTAAAGAAAAGCCGAAGAGAACACCACGGGGCAGTGCACAGTGCAAGTCTAAAGACCAGACCTTAAGAGCTATGCATGTGCAGGTTGCAGGCACAGCTGTTTGCAAGTTTGAGCACTGAGGCTTTGAGAGAGCTAAAGAGAGATGGGACAGTACAAGCCTGGGGGCAAAAGACTTTAGAGCAATTAAGCTAAAGATAAGCTGAGAGCAAACATGGGATGGGGGTGGTGCTAAAGAAAGAGGTTTTAAGCAAGGTTTTATTTTTTTATTTTTTCCTTTTGTGTTTTTTGGTATTCATTTATTCATATGTGCATACATTGTTTGGACCATTTCTCCCCCTTCCCCCCACTCTCAGTCCCCTCCCTCTCCTTCCCACCCCCCCTCGCTTCCAGGCAAAACCTGTTCTGCCCTTTTCTCTACTTTTCTTGAAGAGAAGACATAAGCAATAATAAGACAAAGCATTTTTGCTAGTTGAGATAAGGATAGCTATACAGAGAGATTTCTAGCATTGCTTCCATGAACAAGTGTGTTGCAACCCAAATTGATTCATTTCTACCAGACTTTTTCTCTAGTTCCTGATCCCCTGTCACTTGACCTCTGTTGCTTTAAGGTTTCTGTATTAGCTCCTCTGCAGTGGGGACATCAAACACTTTGATGTTTTGGGTTTCCTACCTATCCCCATTCCTCCCTTATGTGTGCTCCCCTTGTCATGTGACCCAAGTCCAACCACATTGCTGTATTTGCCCTATATCTAAAGTCTGCATATGAGGGAGAACATACAATTACTGGTCTTCTGAACCTGGCTAATCTTGCTCAGAATGACGTTCTCCAGTTCCATGCATTTACTTGAGAAATGCAAGATTTCATTAGAAGCAAGATTTCAAAGAACTGCAAGGAGCAAGGTCTTAAAGAATCACGATAGAGAAAAGAAGCAATGAGGGTTGCATGTCTCCAACCGAGCCAACACACCCAACCCCACTGTCTGTCTGTCTGTCCTGTATCTTTTCTAAAATCTCCAGTCGCTCCCTAGTTAAGACCAGTTAAGTCCAGTAATAACCAAAGAGCAAGAGAGAAAACTCACTCCAGTAAGGAAGGAGTGTGAGAAACAGTGCTCCCTTCAGTGGTGAGAATAAATTAAAGTTAAATAGCTTGCTACATAAAAATGCACTTGAGCTTACATGAATTTGGTCATTATAACATTTATTAGTAAATGGAAATAGACCTATCCTCAAAAAAACCCAATTAAACAAATGATAACAAACATATTTATATTCCTGAAACCAAAGGATAAATACTGCACATGTGCAGGGAAAAAGCAAATTTCTAATTTTTGTTGCATTTGCCATTTCTGTATCAGAAGCATCAAGTGCTGTGCTAGGCACATTGACTGTTGGCCCACAGTAGTGCCATCTGGAAGGAGATGGTCACCTCATTGCTTTGTGCATCAGCAATCACTCATTGCTTCTAGACCACATAAGTCTGTTGAATTGTCTGACTTTTGATGGCCCCACTAAACTGAGATTTTTTTCAGTATATTTATGTATGTGTGTGATTCATGTGTGACTAAGGCATGAATGGTCTTTAGGACCAAGCCACAGTTGAATACAGCTAATGTTCTGAAGTCAATTTAGCTTAGTATAAATCTTGACTACAACCCTTGCTGTATGATTTGTGATGAATTTTATAAGCTTCATTTCTTTAATAGGTAAAAATACAAGTGCCAGCTCTACTTTACTCTGTGGTCCTGAAGACTGGATGAAGTTACATATAAACTTCATGATGTGAAGTAGGGACTCAGCCAATGCTAGATTCTCTGTCTCTCTTTTTCCCTTTCTCATTGCCTTTAAATAATATTATAATTAAATGGCATTGCTTGATGAAGGACTATGAGGTTTAGAATTTTTGTTTAAATCTTTGATTATCCAATTACTTTAGTCACATTATTTGACATTTTGATTTCAGTTTCCCTGTCTCTGATAGGAGTGTAATTACACCTCCTTTCTGAAGTTGTGTGATGTGTAACTGTAATGGTGATAGGATATGTGTCATGTTTCCAGCTGTAAGTCAATATGTTACTTCCATTTTTCCTACTCTTTCTTCTTATTTAAAGAGATAAGGATGACTCCATTCCCATCTTGTTTCTTAGTGTGCCAGCTAAGAAGTCAAATATCTTTTTTTTTTTTTTTTTTCATTTTACTTTTATTATTCATATGTGCATACAAGGCTTGGTTTATTTCTCCCCCCTGCCCCCACCCCCTCCCTTACCACCCACTCCACCCCCTCCCGCTCCCCTCTCAATACCCAGCAGAAACTATTTTGCCCTTATCTCTAATTTTGTTGTAGAGAGAGTATAAGCAATAATAGGAAGGAACAAGGGGTTTTGCTGGTTGAGATAAGGATATCTTAACAGTAACAGTTCAGTTGAGCAGACTCAATAAGAGGGAGAGAATATGATAGGAACTTCTTTCACATTGCTTCTCCTAGTAAATGGAAAGACACAAAACAAAGAACTGATCACTGATCAGACTTATATACAACAGGACTAGAATGATGAGAACTGATGCTATCCTCTCATCTCACTATTATTCACATCTCTGACATTCTCCACACAACTGCACAGCCAGTTCTTTCCCTTTCATATATGTGGCCACCAGGTCTAAGTCTATTGAGAACAACTGACCCAATGTCTGTGCCATTTATTTCACATCTTTTAAACCAAACTGCCAAGAAGAAAAATCTGGTTGACATCACTCATCACTCCAAAGGAAGAATTCTGCTTGTCCACATTTATTAATTGGCTCCCACGAGTAATAAATGATCTAAGCAGTGGCCATCTCCTGTAGAGACCAGCCCAGAAGATTCTCTGTCCAGAGCTTAATGTGATCATTTAAAGTAGAAGTGAAAACTGAGCAGGACAAACACACTGACATGTACTACTTGGAACTTTTAGCTATTCTTTTTACAAATGAAGTAAACTGCTCTCCATTCTGTGTGAGTATATGCAAAAAAATCTTGTTTAAGTAGAATCAAGATAGAGAGGTAAGAGATGAAGGGAAAAAAAGAAGAGAGGGGAAACATATTAATTATTCCATTGTAAGCCCAAAGTAAACCTTTTGACAGTGTCACTCAGTTTTCTTTAGAATGCCAACAGATTCTCTGAAAATTAACTTCAGTTTAGAAGAAAAATTTCAGGTTATGTTGTAGAGAATTCCTTTGCTGGTGGAGATAAGAACTAGTGAGGCTTTCTTACTCTAATTATAATAAGGTTTTGACTCAACCAAATAGCTTGACAAGGCTGAGAAGATACTCCAGGTGAACACACTCTAAGTTGACCAAGCAGCCAAGGCCATCACTAAGAGGCCACCATCCTCATTAGAGGCCTTTGACTACATAAGCAAGTCCTGGCTCACTGATTCCCTGCAGGAAGGTAGGAACATGGAAATGCACAGTGGGGAGAAGAGAAGACCTAAGAAGACAGTAGGGATATTGAAAAAAAGAGTAAGAAATAGAGACTGCAGTATAGTCAAGAGTTGAAATTGTTGATTATTTAGTTCAATTAAAAGTGGTGATCTTTTTTTAGTGTACATTAATAGTACAATGTAAAGGATTTCATTGTGATATTTTCATGCATGCATATAATATACTTTGATCATGTTCGCCATCTCTATTGCTCTTTCTTACATTTCTTCCCTCCTTACCCCCCTTTTCTCTTTCCAGCTGCTGTCCTAGGAATCCTCCTTTTACTTACTGACCATGTTTTTTTTTCTTTTTTTTTCACAAAAGAGAGAAAACAGGTTATAGTTGTCTTTGTGCAACTGGCTTATTTTACATAACATGGTGCCCTCCAGTTTTGTCCATTTTCTAGTAAAATGTATCCAATTTCTAGACTGGGCCTGATAGCAAAACGGAAGTATACGGAGAACTTTCTCCTGAGTAGTTTGACAGTGTTGGTATCTAAGATTAAATCTCACTATAGACCAATGTTTCTACTTGCTCAGAGTCCTGAAGTCAGTTTTTTCAAATGGGCGATAGAATAATAGAAATACAGGAATTAAGTATGCTTCATAGCCCCTCTCTATTGGATGAGGACTTGGGAAAATTCTACATTGTTAACAGCTCTTTCTTCCTAAGGAAGACCACACAAGCATAAATGTGTGTGTATCACAGGCACAGACATAATTTCATCTTAGAAAAGCAAACATAAAATTTATAAACATTACTCACTATATAATGTATAGACTTCAGTGCAAAATCAAAACACAGAACACCTTATTCAAAAGATATTAAGAAACCCCGGTGACAGAGAGCTTTAGATCAAGTACAGTACCTTTCTGAGAGAGAGAGCCTGTGCTATTGCCCAGCTGCTAACAAATCAGTGATTTGACTAGATGTTGCCATTTTCTCCGCAGTGGTTTCTTGAATCAGCTAAGAGTGATTATGAGACTGATGGAGAGATTTGTCTCTAGCATACTTTAAAAAATGTTAGCATCCATGAAAGAAATACAGCCCTTCTTACTATTTGTTTGTATACTCTTAGGCATTGCAGAAAAGAGCCTTAGTGCATTTTGGGGGATGCAAGTACTAGTAGGAACTCTTTCCTGAAAGATTGAGACTAAGGTCTCACTGTGCACTGAGTGCAAGATTACAAGATGACATAGTTTATGCCAGGTAACACAGTGGAGGCACCATTGAATAGTCAGTCATCTGAACTAGAACATTCCACCCAGTGTTCCACCCAGAACACTGAAGAAAATTTCCAACATGCCAGGGGCAAGATCATCACAAACATATAGGCAAATAACCTTCACCTATAGGGTAGTAAGAGCATAAGTTCTGAACTGCATTTAGAACTAATCCATGAAGATTATTAGCATAGACCTAGCACAGAGTAAGGACTCTGTCAATGTTAGCTCTTCTTATGACCTGGTTTTCCTGATGATACAGATCCATTTCCATTTCTATTAAAAATTGTGAGGAGAATGCTAAAGTTGTGTCGATGACTGTGATTTTTCTTTGGACTGGTTTGTTTGGTATGCAAAGTCCATGAACCAAAAATGGATCTTGAGCATTCAGAGGAGTGTGAATGTTGAGATACTTTCATCATCATTACTTCAGGATAGAGAGAGATATTTTAAAAAATACACTTTAACCAGGTACAGGGCACACACCTGTAACCCTAGACTCTCGGGAGGCAAGAACAGGAAGATCACGGTTCAAGGCCAGCTCTCTCAAAAAGTTAATGAGATTCCATCTCAACCAATGAAAGCTGGTCATGCTCCTGTCACCCCAGTTAAAAGGGAAGCATAAAAAGGATGATAAGCTCACAGTCCAGGCCAAGTATAAATGCAAGTTCCTATTTCAAAAAATAACTAAAGCAAAAAGGACTGGATCTATGGCTTGTGTGGTTGAGTGCCTGCCTAGTGAACTCAAAGCTCTGTGTTCAAACTCTGGACTGCCATAAATAAACTTTAAAATTTTAAGACACTTTTGGTTTATAGAATAATTGTATGGTCCATAACAGTGTTTAAACTTCCCTTGTTTGTGATAACCTTGACAGTGTTGAAGCGTACTAGTGAGGTATTTTGTGGAATGAATCTCATGTGTGTTTGTGATTTTCTCATGATTTGATCTTCACTGTAAAAATGCCATTTTCCTCCCAGCATATCAAGTTATCAACCTAACTTGTAACTGGCAGTGTTAACATTGATCTCACGGATAAGGCAGTATTGGTGAAGTTTCTTTACCAGAATGGATTTTGTCTGTTTGCCAAGAGGCCTTGTAAGAGTTGCGAGTCCCAGATCCCTGGAGAATCTGACAACTGCATCCCTGAGTATATTCTGTGGTCAGATAAATTCCATTCATCTAACATGGAATTGAGCTCACATAGGCATTCAATAAATTTTCAGTGGGTTCACGGGAAAGAAGTGGTCCAGGTGTGTCAATACTAAGAATTGCACTAGGTTTTGTATTCACTTCACACAGTTATCATATTGTGTTAACAGTTTCCTTTACCCTGCTCTTGCATATTACATATATTATTCTTTTAGTTCTCATAGCCGTCTAAAGTTGGAGTTGTTATCATCCTGATTTTACAGATGAAGAAGCTGAGGCATAGTGAGCTTCAAGGTTGCATAGCTAATAAGTGGTCAGTATTCAAACTAAGGCAGTTTGGCTTGAGTCTGAATTCTTAACCACTGCAGTGCAAGTGTATTGCTTCTACTAAAGGTAGGAAGACTTAGTTTGAATTATTCTCTTTAGGGAAGACTGCAAATCCCAAGTTATATTAGGAGAAACCTTTTCATAAGAATGTGTTCTCTACTACATGAAAGATTCAAAAAACAAGGAAATGAAAACTGGATTTTTGCAAATGTTAGTAGTCTCTTGATTGCTGAATAATCATGTGAACACAATCTCAAATGAGTTCACAAAGAGTTTCCACATTGAGGCTTAGACTTCTGTCTACTTTGAAAAGTTGTATTGGGAAGATAGGAGACAGGGGGGATATTTGTCAATGGGTACAAAATTAGGAAGGATAAGTTCTGGTATCATGTTACACAACAGAGAACTATTAACAATTTACTATATATTTCAAAATGTCTGAAAGAGAGGATTTTGAATGTTTTCACCATAAGGAAATGATAAATATTTGAAGTGAGAGATACACTAAATACCTTGACTTGATCATTATATTGTATCCCTGTGTCAAAATATCACACTAGTCCCCCATAGACAATTATCATGTACCAATTAAAATAATACAACACTTTAAAGATGATACTTTAGAGTTATCTCCAGTAGGTAAATCAAATTTGAATTTGACAAAAATGTGACCAAGAAAGAAATAGTTCAAACTTTTACTTATGAAATGTTTTTTAATTCTGTGAGAATACAGGTAAAATGTTCATGCTTTTGGGAACAAATTGTTCTCACATCAATATTTTGCTGAACCTTTGGTCAAAAATGTGTATCTATAAGTGACAATATGTCAGAGCAGCACAAAATCAACCACTGAATAGCAGCAGAGTTTTCCCTATGCATTTATTTTAATTTTAGAAATAATCAGAGTATGATATACAGTTTAAGTGCATGTCACACTGTATACACACATTTCAAATATAGGATATTATACATATGAATATATATATATATATTCATGCAATTATAAACCCTGAGTCACTGCAGCTCCAGGTGATACTATGTCTGTCCATGGTGTTGGTAGGTTTTGTATGTATTACCACATTCTGACATCCTCCTTCAGCTTTAGGAGCCAATCCCATTGAATAAAATCCTAATAGGAATTTCTCTACTTTTTTCCAACTTATGAAATCTTATGAAGCTCATAAACAGGCATTTGTACTTACTGATATCCTTTTCTTGCTTTGCTCTCAAATGTGTACTTGGACTCCAGTGTTAACTTGGGGTCATCCTTTAGGCACAAATGGCTGAAACCTCTACTTTCCCATGTTGGGTACCAAAGCATGCCAAGAAATACCAGTGTTCAAGTGTCATCCACATTTTTTCCAAAATACTTATTTAAAAAGAAAAAGAAATGTCAAACAGAAAAAGGCAAACAAGTATTCTTGTTTTAACAAAATTAGACCAAGAAATAGATACCATAACAGATGCCTGCGGTCACACATACTAATGCTGAAATTTCTGGTTCCTTTCTATATAGCATCTAGTATGTCTTATTACTCTTGGTCCTCATTTAGTATTAACCCTTCAATTATTTTAGTCTTAATATTTTGTAAGTATAAACCAACATTTGGAGCATCAACTTTATTGTTTACATCACTCCATTTTAATGATATATACATTTAATATTATAAAATATTATATACATCATAAAACAAAATCTGTCAGTATTTACTATTTAATAATCAACCATATATTTCTTTTTTAAAAGGTTTTATTAAATTTTGAATTGGTATGCATTAATAATACAGTGGGGTTCACTTTATTAATTCCATACCTGCATACAGTACACTCTGTAGAATTTCAAAGTACAAAGTGTTCATCAATTTAAATCAGGGTTCCACAAATGAGTGAGAACATGTGGATAATTGGCTTTTGGAGCTTGACTTAACCTCACTTAACATGATGATCTCCATTCTATCCATTCTACAAATGGCATAATTTCATTTTTCTTTATGACTAAGATTCCATAGCATGTATGTATGGGTATATGATTTTCTTTATCCATTCAGTTATGGATTATTACTATTATTTATTCATTCATTCAGTTCGTTTGTTGGATACCTTGGCTGATTCCTTGGGTTTGCTATTGTGAAAAGAGATGCAGTAAATATGGGCACGCAGGGATCACTTTTATATTGACTTATACATCTTCAAATATATGCCCAACAATGGTAGGGCAGCGTCATAAGGTACGTCTATTTTTAGATTTTTTGAGGAAACGCCATACTGATTTCCATGGTAAATGGACCAGTTTACATTTCCGCCAACAGTGTAGAAGGGTTCCTTTTCCCATATCCTTGCCAGCATTTGTTGTTCTTTTTTTACTTGATAATTGCAAATTTGACTGGGGTGAGATGGGATTTTAGTGTAGTTTTGATTTGCATTTCCTTCATAGATAAGAATGTTGAAGATTTCTGCATGTATTTATTAGCCATTTGAGTTTTTTCTTCTGAGAAATGTGTTCATTTCTCCATTTATTTATGTTTATATGCTGTTTATATCCTGTATTACATTTACTGATTTACATATGTTGAAACATCATTGCCTTCCTGAAAGAAAATCTACTTGATCATGGTGTATGATCTTTTTGATGTATTGTTGGATTTGGTTCCAAAATATTTTATTGAGGATTTTTGCATCTATGTTCATCAAAATGATTGGTCTGTAATTCTCTTTTTTTTTTACATCCTTCTCCAGTTTGAATGAGTTTGGTATTGTTCTTTTCTTTTTTATTTCATGGAAAAGTTTTAAAAGAGTGATATTAGCTCTTCTTTAAAGGTTTGATACAAGCTGGCAGTGAACCTCCATTGGGTCCTAGGTTTTTGTTTGTTGAGAGACTATTACTGCTTCAGTTTCATTGTTATAGATCTACTGAAGTGGTTTGTAATCCTCTTGGTTCAATTTTGGTATGCCAAATGAAACTATACAAATAATTGGTAAAACGAAAAGTTGGTTCTTTGAAAAGATAAATAAGATTGAAAAAACAACCAATCTGACTAGGCTGAAGGAAAAGTTCCAAATTAAAAAAATTAAAGATAAAAATGGGATGGCAAAACAGATAGCAATGAAATGCAAAGGATCATGAGGGAATGCACTGAAAAACTATACACTAATAAACTGGAGCACCAACTTTAAAAACAACTACAAGGAGTTTGTAGCACTGGGCTACCAGCAATGGAGGCAAGTCATGGTATATGAATTGTTATGGTACATGGCAGTATATGAAATTGTTCTTTCTCATCATGGCTGCCTTTGTGAACATTCATACTTGGATGAAATTATGATAGAATTTTTTAGATATGATTTTTAAAATAATGATCTACTGGACAAATCTTATTCAAATTCTGCCTCCGTCACTAGGTCAGTGCTCCCAGATAATTTGCACAAGTTCTCCAAGTCACACTTTCCTCATCTGGAGCATGTTTTAAGCCTTTGATTAGAAAATTTAGGTTGGTGATTCATTAAACAAGTAAGGGGATATGAGCACTCAACGATTGGTGGTAAATAGATTACCTATTATTATTGCAATTGTGGATCCATCAGCTACTTTCAGGATTTCTAGGCCACGTTCTGGACCATGTTCCTGATGAAATGCATAAAGGGATTATTAATGGAGGAGTTGCATCCATTAACATTCAGCGTCAGTATTGAGAAGTGTGTGGTGATTCCTGCCATTTAGTTTTTTTTTGTTGTTAAGGATTTGTATGTGTGCAGCCAATTCTATGCTATGTGTGAGTACCTATCTGTTCTCTTGGGAATTATTGACTCTGATCATACTGAGAAATGTTGGAAATGTTGGAGCAGCCTCTTCTAGATTACCAATACCATACTGTCTGAACTGTAGTGATCTATTAAAATTTGTTGAACCTAATATTTCTCAAATATTTTACATAAAGAAGTTCTTTCTGAAGTGACCCCATTAATGACCCAAATGATTAACTTGTTCTTTGTACTTCAAAAAATCCTTGGATACTGTGAATTTTTTATTAACAAATATGATTACACATATTAATGGGGTTCTGTGTGCCATTTCAATGCATTCATTCAGCAACACTGGATGAAATTCAGCTTCCTTTTATCTCCCTCTTTCATTCTCCTTTCCAAGCTCTAGTAAGCACTATGCTGCATTCAGGTTGACATTTTTAAATTTTTTGATTCCATACATTCCATGCTTGTCTTTCTGTGTCTGGCTTATTTCATTTAATGTAATGTCCACCAAGTTCATCTACTTTGTGACAAATGACAGAATTTCATTACTCTTTATAGTTGAATAATATTTCATTGTGCATGAATTCCACATTTTCTTTATCCATTCATCTACTTATGGGCACCTAGAATGATTCCATGTCCTAGCTATTTCAAAGAATATTGCAATAAGCATGGGTGGGTAGGTACTCTTTGGTTCACTAATTTCATTTCCTTTGGATACATACCCAGGAATAGAATATTGTAATTTTAACAATCTGTTGATACTTAAGAGATAAGAAAAATTGATAATTTACATATAGAAATATTAATTAAAAGTCAAAACTTTTCCAAATTTTAATTTTAACCTAAATGAATTTTTGCTAATGGAATACTAAGCCATTTTGCAAATTCTAATAGTTTAATTCTTCATGATAAAGGAATATTCAAACTGAATCATCTCCTCAACACACACATTATACATTATACATACAAATATTGGAACACATTATACATACAAAAAATGGGACAGGTAAGAGTAGGTAAGAGTAGACCCTGGGTTCAGAAAAGTTGTGAGACCCCAATCCATGGCGGAGGAACAATATCTTATTTTA
Organism: Castor canadensis; assembly: GCF_047511655.1. Lineage (NCBI taxonomy): Eukaryota > Metazoa > Chordata > Mammalia > Rodentia > Castoridae > Castor > Castor canadensis. Next base: position 32,424,012 of record NC_133404.1, on the reverse strand, counting down.
ACATTCATTCTGCATATAATTAGACTCAACTTGCATATAGGCTGTTAATTTAATAACATGCAGACTATTCTAATAAATATACACTTTGCAAATTGCAGTATATTAGTGATGATGTTTTACTTGTAATTTCCTTGAAACTGTTGTGATGTGGAGGAACATGACAATCCTTCCAAGTATAATTTTATTGATACATCCAGACACAACTATTTCATCTAATTACCCTGATTATGTAATAGTTTAGCATATTTACATGGGGTGTGTATACAGTCACACATTTCCTATATACCAGTGAATGTGTGCATACATATGTGGAGTGTGTATATATACATGGAATGCAGTATGTTCCTGTGTCTTCCAATCTCACCATCATTCAATGTCTTGCCAAATAGCATTACAGGCATAATGCCAGATCTTTTCACTTACCCACTGAAGTCACTTGGAACATATCTGAGTGTGGCAAAATACATTTGCCAAGCTATTGCACAAAAAACACCCTTTGATCTTTCAGAGTCATAAATACATAATAAACTACAATTGCTCCACTGATCTGTCCAACATCAATCTCACCTTCCCCTTTACGGGTTCATCAAAAATAAGATATGATCAAGGTACAAAAGAGTTAAAGAAGCTATTTATTTTAATGTTTCCTTGGAGAGTATGCTTGTTATTGTGAGTACAAATGGTATATATAATATTCCATGAGTGATGTTGAAACATTAAAAATCACCTCTGCTCTTGAAGTTAACACAAATCTTTGGCCCTCTGCCAATACTCCCTTTGTTCCCTTATGTCCTGTTCCAAGATGCAGTGTCATTTTTTTTCCAGAATAATAATGGAGTACTTCTCAAAATTCTCTGTATAAGTCACAGGCAAGACTCTTAACAAAATCTATTTTTTAAATTTCACCTTGAAAACCTATTTGGTCTTAGCTAACAAATATCAGAAGATTCCACAAATTTTAATGACATAAAAATGAGGCTTATGGGGAAGAAAATAAGGAAAGTAGTGATAACAGGTACAGGGATTTTATCAGTAAAGGACAAGACATTTTGTTGCTATTGTTGTTTTAATATATAGGAAGTACATATTACTGGCTCCCATGCCCATTTGTGGTTTATTGAGTATTTTTAACAATAAGCTGCAAACATGAAGTATTATAGGAAAGCAGAAAAATTATGCAACCCATAATTTGAGTGAGTGATACAGTGGGTAGTAAGATCTACATTTTTTTTCTACAGGAGACAAATAAGATTGAATTGTTTCAGTCACTGAATAGATGCAAGTTTCACCTTAGAACAGAGAAAAATAATTAACTGGATCCATTCTGATTTATTTAGGACAGTGTAAAATGTGTCTGTGTCACATTTTCATGTGAATGAGTTGTGTACTTCTTCATAATGGCATAAAATAGGATGGATATTAATGTATGATTAGTAGCAATCCAGGGAATGTTATCCATTGTAAACAATTATTCTTTGAGGCAAATAAAGAAAACCCCCCCAAAATTCAAAGGGATCCAATAATGTGGAAATACACCACAATATTGCAGTCTCACTATCAGTCATGTGACTGTCTCACAATACAAACTTGTTTAAAAAAACAATGATAGAAAATGAGAAGGTGAGGATTAACTTGACAAATACATTATCCAAGTCAGGTAAAAAGAATGTGAATCAAATCACTTAAAATTTAGAAAAATTTCTGATATAGGTATATTTTCTTATTGACAGAAAAGAAAAAAGAAATTAAAGAAAGACAGAAAGGCAAGAAGGGAAGGATGAAGGAAAAAGGAAGAGCATTGAGCTCAGGGCCTCATGCTTACTAGGCAAGTGCTCCATCACTTGGACCATGGTCTCAGCTCTAGATTTGATTGCAGATATGGTCTCAATGTTATGTCTGGATTGGCCTCAGATTGTGATCTTCCTACTTCCCCCTCCCATGTAGCTGGGATTATACATGTGAACCACCATGGCTGGGTCTGTCTTGTCTCTTTCTTTTTTTCATACTCTAATCTCTCATCCAAATCTGTTTTCCCCAAATCCACCATTCTTGACTATTTAAAACATCCTTAATATTTAACCTTAAGCCCTCCTTTTTCAGGCTCACTTAGAATTAATGAAGTCATCATTTTCTGAAGAAATAAAGAGTTTGCATCTTGAATTTTTTTCTTATGACCTCTTTTTTCAGCGTTTAGCTTATTCTAACTGATGTCGTGTTACTCAATTACTCTTTCTCAAAGGGAAATGCATTGTTCATTGTTTGTTTCATAAAATGCATGTTGAGTTATATCTTCCCTGGTCAAGCATCTGAACTTGACAAAGTTGGGGAGAAAACAATGATGCATAGCTTATGGCATAAAGATGTTATGAAATTTGAGGGAATATGCTCTACATGGAAGTGACCACCAATAGAGGAATATCTAAGAAGCTTCATTGTAGTGTGATAGATCACTGTCTAGGATGGGTTCTGGAGAAAAAAGGAAGTGGTTGCATATGTCATTCAATCAAGCCAGATTCAAGTTCAGAGACAGTCTTCAAGGGCAGTGTGAAGCCAGAGAGGTCAGCTACATATGCACTTGAGCAGGAGAGTCTATACTTTGAAAATCAGTGGAGAAACTATTGTCTGAGAAACTGTTAAGGCACTTATGTTATATAGTATTTAAGAAGAATTATTATTTAATAATGATAAAAATTTCTCTTTCAGAAAGCGATTGTCATTGTGACAGAGTGAGAAGATCCACAAATTTGCACTCTCCAAAACAATTATAAATCCAGAGAAGACAGTGACAAACAACCTTTTCAGCAATCAAGAAATGCATAGAACAAAAAACTTTTGTTCGTGTTAGCTACCAAACTTCTGGCAAGAAGTAAGAAAGTCTGACATATTTTTGTCATAGTCTGTTCCCATTCTCCATCTTGCCTCCCAATCTGTGTGCTACCAATCTTCAACCAGGAATGACTGGTCTTTGAAAAGAGTGAAAGACCAGTCTTTGAAAAAACAATGAAGTGTGTTTTTGAAAAGAATATATTTCTCGCCAGTGGTAAAGTGGTCTCCCTTTCCATGGAGTGTGGTCAGTTAAAATAGTAAGCTTAATGGCACAAGAAAAGAGAAACAAAGGTGCCATTTCCCTGAGACTGTAGGATTATTTGAATTAAGCAGCAGAATAGAGAACAAGTTAAGGATTTAACAAGGAGTTGAACAAAACAGCCAAATGATGTTTGGTAAGTTATCTACAAACCCTGGAGTGACTAAAAACTTGTTTATGCACAACAGGTAAAGCCATAGTTACTTGGTCAATGACAACCAACTCAGAATGGCATCATATATCAGGGGATATGTGAGAGAACCTGGTAGACATTATAAAACAGAGATGATTTGAAAATAACCAAAACTATGAATGCTTTCTCACATTAATACTTCTCATCAAATATAATGAAGGCCAGAGGCAATAGAATGCCATATCCAAGTACTAAAAGAAAATCTCATAACCATGAATTTGGTTCCATTTGAAAATGAGCATGAGGTAGTTATACAGGGAGTTTCATTGTGACATTTCCATGGATCCTGCCTGATGAGCTTTTTATTTTAGAATTTTTCTTTTTATGCTTTTTTTTGGAAAATTTTTATTTTATTTTATTTTGTAATTATTATTGCTCTCCTGGAGTACATTGTGACATTTACAAAAGTTCTTACAATATATCATAGTTGAATTCACCCCCTCTATCATTCTCCTTTATCCCTCTTCCCCTATTCCTGGAATAATTTTAACATGTCTTAGTTTTCCATTTCATATATGTGTACATAATATTTCCACCATATTTTCCCCTCTACATCCTTTTCTTATATCCTCCCCCCTCCCGCGAGTACCAACACCCCCTCTGACAGGAACTGTTTTGCCTTCCTATTCTCTATTTTTGAAAAAAATAAGACATTTATGTTCATTAAACATAACTATACAGGGTGTTTCATTGTGACATTTCCATGTATATATGTGTTGTAACCTGAATTGGTTCATCCCCTCTATTTTTCTACTTTCTATCTTAGTCCTCTTCATATGGTGATTTCAATAGGTTTAAAAATTCTGTATTCATTCTTGTATAGAAAGTACATCAATCATATCCACCTTCTTACCTTCATTCTTTTACCCTTCCTCTCTCATATGTGACCTCCCCTTAGCATGACCTGGTTTTTTTTTATTATTATATTACTTGTATTTGTATTTGAGCTCTATTCCACATCTGAGAGAAAACATGCAGCCTTTGGCCTTCTGAACCTGGCTAACTCCACTTGAGATGATATTCTCCAGTTCCATCCATTTAACTGCAAACAACAAAATTTCATTCTTCATAGCTGAATAAAATTGCATTGTATATAAATACCACATTTTCTTAATCCATTCATCAGTAGTGGGGCAGATTGGCTGTTTCCACAGCTTAGCTATTGTGAATAGTGCTGCAATAAACATGTGAGTGAGGTGACTTTATTATATCCTGTCTTACATTCCTTCAGGTATATTTCTAGGAGTAATATTGCTGAATTATATGGCAGTTCTATTTTTAGTTTTTTGAGGAGGCTCCACACTGTTTTTCATAGTGATTGTACTAATTTACATTTCCACCAACAGTGTATTAGGGTTCCTTTTTTTGCACATCCTCACCAACATTTTTGTTGTTTGTGTTCTTGATGGTAGCCATTCTGAAGGAGTGAGGTGGAATCTTAATGTTGTTTTAATTTGCATTTTCTTTAATTTGCCAGGGATGTTGAGCATTTCTTCATGTGTTTTTGGTCATCCATGTATATATGTATTATAGCCCATACTGGTTCATCCCTCTATTTTTCTCCTTTCTGCCTTACTCTCCTTCTTATGGTGATCTCAACAAGCTTAAAAATTCTATATTCATTCTTGTATAGAAAGTACATCAACCATATTCTCCTTCTTAACTTCCTTCTTTTACCCTTCCTCTCCCATTAGTGACCTCCCCTCAGGGTGATTTATTTTCATAATACTGCTTGTATTTTTATTGGGCCTATGAGATAAACTATGTGGTCTTTGACTTTCTGGACCTGGATGGCTTCACATAAGATGATGTTCTCCAGTTCCATCCATTTACCTGAAAATGGCAAAATGTCATTATTTCTTATAGATAATAAAATTTCATTGTATATCTGGGGTTGGTACCAGTGTGGGGGAGAAGATAAAAGGAAAGGGTGTATGAGGGTGACTATGGTGGAAACATATGTACTTGTGTATGAAAATGAAAAAATCAGGTCATTGAAACCACTCCAGAAATGGGTGGAAGGGGGCAAAGGAGAATGATGGAGGGGTTGGATTCAACTATAATGTATTGTAAGAACTTTTGTAAATGTCACAGTGTACCCCCAGTACAACAATAATATCATAATAAAAATAGTCACAACCAACTCAAAAAAGCAAAAGATAATAACAAGTGCAAATTCTTATGTGAAAAAGAGCTTGTCCTGCTTTCAAAACTGCCAGAAATACCACTTGACTAGCAAAACCAAAGCAAGACAGAAAAGAAAGTCAAGATGGAGGTCAAGGGCTTATCATCAAAATCTCATAAGCCATGAAAATAGGATTTGAGAGCTTTTTACAGATAGAAGGAAATGAAATGGACACCCAATTTTCTGATTTTATTAACTGGATTGCAAGTTCTATAATTTGCAAAGAAAATAAAAACCAAAGAACAGATTAATTTGTTGGGAAAATATAGAATCTGAACACATTTGGTTGTCCATATTCGACTTGTATATATCAGGTTGTGGTGTGCACAGACCCACAAGTGAGGATGTCAAATAGACATTTACAGCTCTGAGGAGAAGTTTTGACTAAAGACATTTTGAGGCTGTATTTGGTGAGTAGACGGAAATGCAAGGTGTGAAAGTAAACTGGGATATCACTTAGTGAACATTTGCTGAGTAAATGAGTGAACAACCCGTTAAAATATGTCTTTCAAGACACACACAGATTTAAAAAAAAAAAGAAAAGAAGCATGAAATGAATACATTAACAAATTGACAAAGAATGAAATGGTTCTTTGCTACCTAACCTGTGCAAAAAAGAAACACATGAGGATATATTTCTTTTTAAGTAAAGGTGACATCAGAGTCTTCAGATCTACCTAAAGTGGATAGTGCCAGAAATGATAAATATGTGGGTTAACATAAAAGACAAATAAATGCATTTTTTCTTATTAAGTCTTAGAATTTTAAAAACTATATAGATTGGTATAACCCTACAGTTGTAAACAGTTTGGGGGGGGTGGGTTATATATGAAAATAATAAAAGAAAAGAAGGCAAGAAAAGGAGACAGAATGAAGTTGTCACTACATTTTGCAAGATTTAAATTAGTATTTTTCAGAGGTAGATTGTGATGAATATTGTAAACACTAGAATGACTACTAAGAATACCACTCAAACTAGTCAATATACGTAAACTATTTCACACAAGAACTGCATAATAGACATTCTTTACAAGCATACGTGGAACATTCAATAGGGTAGACTATATTTTGGTAACAAAATATTTTTCAATATACCAAAAATATTTTTGTCAAGCAAATATGTTCTCTGATCCCAATGAATCAAACTAAAGTGAATCAATAAATAGAAATCGCAGAAATTTCTCCTTCCAAATATTTGGAAATTCATGAACACATTTCACATAATCCATGAATAGAGAAGAAAATTTAAGGGAATTTTGAAAATATATTGAAATTAATGAAAATAAATGCATAACATATTAAAATTTATGTAGTTCAGATAAAGCAGTACTGAGAAAGAAATTTCTAGCATTGAACACCTATAAGAAAATGAGAACATTCTATAAGAAACAAGTTTCCACCAAAAGAAAAAAAAATGAAAATTATGCCAACTAACCTATAAGGAAAGAAATACTAAAAGTGAGATAAGTAATAAAATAAATGAACAGAGAAAAAAATAGTAGTAATAATAAGTCAAAAGTTGCTTTCTCAAGATCAACAATAAAATGAGAAAACATTAGCGGAGCTGACAAAAATCACAACCCAAATGATCACTATCAGAAATAAGATAGGTAATATTGCTAACAAATTTGGAGAAACATTCCCAACCAATTCTATAAAACCAACACTATTCAGTTATCAAAGCCAGAGAAAGGCATCACAAGAAGAAAAAAATTTTCAACTAATACCCCTTATGAATATAGATGCAAAAGTCCTAAATAAACTTCTCACAAATTGAATTCAGCAGTAATTAAAACTAATGTATACAATTGTCATGTGGTATTTATATCATATTATTAGAATAAAGGATGAAAATCACATGAGTTTTGTACGTACAGATAAAAGGTATTGGAGAAAATGTGCTACCTAACAAGACTCAGGAAACTAAAATCAGAAAAGAACTTCCTAAGTATTTTAAAGAAAACCTGTAAAGACCTACAGTTTATATCAAACTTAATAGTGAAATGCTGAATGCTTTCCCCTATAATTGGAAATAAGGTTAGGATGTCAACTCTCACATTTTGTTCAACACTATAATGGAGACTCTACCCTTGCTGTAAAAGTTATAAGAAAACTAAAATTATTGAAAGGAATACAGATTTTTAAGTAGGAAGCAAAACTCACTTTATTTAAAAATTATAAATTCTACATTTTGACAATACTGTATTGAGGTAATACTAAATTTAGATAATTCTAAGGAATGTACATTGAAATTAGGAAAGCTTATAAATGACTTTAAAGAAGACAAATAGTATAAGATATATTAGTAAAAAATAACTCACTTCTGCATGCTCACAATGAACAACTGAAATTAAAAATTAAGTGATAATTACATCTGCAATACCAACAAATTAAAATCCTTAACAATAAACTTAACAAAATAGTTCAATGTTTCTTAGAGAAATTAAAGATAATAAAATAGACATTGGAGGAGTAAATATTGGTCAAATGTTAATTCTTTTCAAATACTGCAATAAATTCACAATCATTATTGGAATCTTTCCAGGATATTTTATTTATGGCAGAAATTGAAAAGATGATCCTAAGGTTTTTGTAAATGCAAAGGACTCAAGAAACAGAAACCATTTTGAAAGAGAAGAAAATATGGGAGGGCTTATAGCTAATTTCAAAACTTACCAAGAGTGTACAATAATTTAGGGACATAAGAATGGCACTACAGAAAGACAGAAAACAATTAAAAGATGAGAAATTAACACATAGTCAACTGCTTTTGGAAAAAAGTATCATGAGAATTCATTAATGAAAGTATTTTTTCATTAAATTATGTTAAAAAAATACATGGTAAAGATAGCAAAAATGATTTTCATCTACACATATGGATCTGTCACTTTATCCCTGCTAGACTATTTAATTAATGGTAGGAATCTTCTGCCTAGTCACTCTGAACCAAAATGTGTCATAAATGTATTCATGATTAGGTAAAAATGTGAAACCATAAAAGCACTAGAAGAAAATGCAAGTGTATTCCTTCATAAACAGCTTCACCTGAGCAGGAATAAGATGCAGAGTAAATTAATATATAATTGATAGGTAGAGAATTAAATATAAAAATGAAAACAGAAAAACACTCTAAAAAAACATGAGAAAATTGTGCCACATTGTGCAGAGGAACCCAACTATGACTCAAAATCCAGAAGTTGTAAAATAGATAATCTACCTGGTTATGTAGAAAATTTAAGCTTCTATTGCCAAGATTTCCATCTTACATAATACACAAAAGGCTTATCCTTCTAATTTAAGAGTAGTTCACAGGTATTTATGGGATGGTTATCCATAATTTATACAAAATAAATATATAAATAATAAAATGATGTGAAAAACAAATGTCCCTTAAACATATTTGAAAATCTTGAACCCTGTCATAAAGAAAGAAATACTAATTCTGTTATGTGATTTCAGGAATATGGAACAATTCTGAGGCTCCACATAGCAGAGATTAGATGAGAATTTTCTTGGTACTTACTGAAAATGTAACAAGCACTGTTGAGGAATATCAAAGACAGGAGATAAGTACTCTTCCAAAATTTTCACTTCAAAATTTATATATCCAGGATCTTTGAAGAGAAATGAAAACCTATGAATATACATAAATCAAACAATTAACTTGCAACCTTGATTTTTGTGCTTCATTTATTTCTATTTCTTTCCACTGGAATTCTAATCAGAATAAAACTAGAATTCATCTCACGTTATAATAGCAGCATAGACTAAGGAATTTAAATGCTAGAGTTGCTTGTTTAAAGTCTAAATAGTAAAAATGTTACCCATGGTTGATACACATTAATAAATTCTGGACACTCATTGACCCACAACTATCAATTAGAAACTTGTATGAATGTCCTGTAGTGCCAGACTCTGAGCATCCTTCCCGGAGCCACATTGCTTTCTGTATTTTGTTCACTGAAGAAAAGCAGTTACTGTTAATTTAGCCACTGTAATCACATAACTTGCAATATGTTTTGTAGGAAATATGGAACATTTTGTTGCTTGACTTAAATGCTAATCAATCCAATTCAAAGGGGTTAAACTGCCAGCTTGGATGTAATTTACCAATATATATTTCATTTGCATTTAGGTTTCAGAGTTCTAAAGCTATATCATGTGCTAGAGCATGCTGCTGGTTGTTGATACATAGGTGCAATAAATAAATAATTAGAGTTACACACCAGATTTATACATGTTAGTAGACAATTAGTACGATTCTGACATCAAAACAAATATATCATTTGTCCTCTCAGTAAATGAATTGATTTAAATTCCTTTCCTTTCACTTGGGAATATAAGTAAATTTTACAACTTTTTATTTGTAATATACATATAAAATTTTGCAATCTTTAGAAATTAGGAAAAGTTTTAACAAACAAGCAAAAAAGCATTGTATTACTCTATATAGAAGTCTGCATCCCATTTACTGCAATATTAACATTTTTTCCAAACTATGATAATTGACATAATTGATAATAATCATCACTCTTCTAACTGTTCTGGAAAATACCTGTTTATTATTATTTATCTCCAGGGGAGAATATGTAAACTTTATTTGATATCTTGGTACACATTTTCAAACTAATTCCTTTAAAGTTTCTATTGTTTTTGGATAATAACAGAATGGAAGTGTCCAATTTATGAATTTATGCTGTTTCTCATGGCATCTTCGCTTTTTAGGCATACCAAACTTAATTTAATGAAACATAAATGGTAACCTTCTGTTTTAATTTGGATGCTTTCAGAAAGCATTTATTGCCTCCCTACCATGTCCCAGACATTGTGCTTGAATATATTCACATTAGAAATACTGACAACGATGTTCAAATCACAAAGAACAATGGGAGCATGCATCATTAGAAGGCAGTGACAAGGAAAAAAAGATTCCCTGAGATAAATGCAAAAGATGGGGTTGAAAATAATGGGATAAACATTATGTCCTTAAATATCAAAAGTTTTAAATGCATTCAGCAGAAACTGGAGATGCTAAACAAAAAGCATTAATATAAAGGCTTGTTCGTGCTTTCTTTAAAATTTCACACATTTACCAAATGAGCTTTCTATTCCCAATCACTGAAATACATATTCACAGAAGGCATCTGCCTAAATGCCTTGTAAAATAATTTAGTATTATACCATAGTTATTTTTGCCAATCCTTAAACCAAGCCTTCCATTTTAACTGGAAGAATTATGATAGAAACTGTGCCTTTCCAATTCACTTATTATATTAGTTTCCTGTTGCTGCTGTGACAAATTTCCATAAACAGAGTAGCTTAACGTAATACATATTGTTTGAAATGGGTTTCAGTAGGGCAAAATGCTAGAAGTTGATTTGCAATACTGAGTTCTTTCTGGAGGCACTCTGAAAAAACACATCCCTTGCCTCTTGCAGCTCTTAGAAACAACTTGCATTCCTTGGCTCATGACCATTGGCTCCTTCAAAGTCTGCAGCATCTTCAAATCTCTGTTTGGTTCTGCGTCCATCATCTCAGCTCTAACTCTTCTAAGGATGCTTGTAATCTCACTCAGCCCGCCCAAGCATTCCAGGACAATCCATCTTAATCCAGTAACAATTTAACTTCATCACATCTGCAAAGCTCTTTTTGTGTGAATTAAGTAACACATTCTTATGGATTAAGACCTGGCCAACTTAGAGCATTTCCTCTTCTGCTTGCTTACACCCCTGTGGTCAACAAAACATTGGGTTTTATGTACTTAAGATGTGATAAATGACAATGCATCACTTTTTAACGTTCATTGATTTTTATTAGGGTAGGGGGCATAGTCAAAATACACTATCCTTTAGTGATGAAATATAGGAGAATAATACCTTTTTTCTCTTTAATCACTTGTTTCTCTCATTTTCTTAATTTTGGACTAAGGATAGTTCTCTAACAAAAACATTTGTATTAGCTAATCAGAACAATGGAAGTCAGGCTTTTTTGTATATTAACAACTTTGCATTATGCATAATGCATTTAATTCCATAGGACAAAAGAGACTTCACAAATGAGAAAACCAAGTAACAATGCTCATCACACATTCAAGAAATTAGATGGCTAGGATTGGCTATATAGAAGAAAATGCACATTTTAATTATCTCATTTTCCCCTTCTATTATGTGACTTTAATAATAAGAACATGTCATAATGGAAGTGGCCCAAGGCTTTGGAATCAGATCAACCAGAGTTCAAATTTTGGCTGTTATACCTACCAGGTATTTAAGCAATTTATTAAATGTTTTTGAGCATTTGTAAAATAGGTATTGTAATGGTACACTGAGATATCACAAAAATTAAGTCAAATAATGTATAAAGATGGTTTAGTATATAGAAAGTCCACAACTGTTAATCTACCTTGCTCTACTAGTTTCAGTTTAAAAATTACTATACTCCTTCTATTTATATAGATTTATTTTTTATATTTTATTCTATTGATTGAAAAGAAAAACAAAAATTATTGGCTTTTCTTTTTAACTGTAATCTCCTTTCACACATGTGGGAAAAAATAAATACAGCACAAATTTGTAGGTAGAGAAAGTATATCCTTTACATGGTAATTTATGCCAGTCTATTTCCTATTTGTCCTCAGTTACTTTTGAGTAAGAATGATTTGTTTTCTATTACATTCTGAATAAGTGATAAAATGTATAAGCTCTCTTCTTTCAGCAATGAAATAAGGCAAATAATCATTAAGAAAGGATGGGCATTTTTATATAGAATTGTGTTTTTGTGAATGTATATGACAGATGACCCTACTCATGAGTGCAACAGGAACTTTTTGAAGTTCTTGCTACAGGGAAAGAAGAATTACACCATCAAGTAAACTTCCCTGAGTGCATGCCTTGCTCGTCTTCAGCAAGTTTACCCCATGCTCAAAACGTGTTTAGCATCTTGTCTCCATAAACTTTTACCGCATACTATTATAGTCACTGAAGTGTTATGTATTTGTCAAAAGTTTAAATTACATGTTATCATTTATTTTATTTTTTTGTGATGTAAAATGGGCCTCTATGAATTTAACCCTGATTCATACTAGATTTATTGAGCTGAGTATGTTACTACCATTTAGGTGGCAAGCAAATCAAAATTCATGAGCCATCTAAACTTATGAATTAATGGGGCATATAATTCATTACACTTTGTGAAATGGGATGGACAGCATGAGTTTTTAATAAGAATTCAATGAGATATATTGGCAATTCTGAAACTTTCAAAATTCCATGGGGCAAGTTAATTCTAAACATGAGTATGCGTTGGTGAGTGTGTCATAAAAGGCAGCAAATGGTTAAAAGCTTGGTACTGAAAATTAATGCCTGGAAACACATCACAACTTTTCCAGCATGTCTAACTGACTTATCATAGATGTCTGAGTGGATATTTTTCCTCATTGGAATGTGTTTTTTATCATCTAAATGCACCATAATTTGTAATCAATTGTCTGTATCCCCAAAGCATTCAGTTTAATTCCATCTGTGTTTAAAATGGGCTAAAAGAATAAAATGAAAAAAAAAACCCACCAAAAAGCAATGACAAAACAAGAAAATCAACTTCTTGCAATAATAATCCATTCTCAAAATGCCTTAGAAATTCCACTGGGAGTAAAAGACAAATGTCAATTTACTCTAACACCTCATGTGAACTTTGTTCATGTTTGCCTATCCAAATCTTATGTAAGCTGAGATTGATTTCATTGCAAGTAACTCTGATGATTGTCATTATGAAATTTGTACGAACAGCATTGAGGACCAAAGTTAAAGTTGAAAAACTTCAATGGATTGAAGACCCAAAGCAAATCTGGAAACCTCAGTGGCAGGTCACCATAACTGTTCCTTCTGCCTGCCGGGGACAACTGGCTGATACTCAGATCTCTGACCCCTCTTAGATCTCATTGCCTCATACTAATTTAGGTGTCTACTATTGGACTAATTTGCCAGGAGATAACTTCTTGCAGCAGAAATGACTTCTAAGCATCCACTGTATAAGAGGAACTTGGATTTGGGGACTGATTGTGTTGGAACATAAATCCATTAGATGTCTTCTAATTTATACTATGAGGATTAGAAGTAATGGAGTGTTGTCACCTTGCATTATTGTCACAGTAATGAACCTATTACATTTTCCATATTTTGAGTTTCTAGGAGAATTATTTTCTATAGATTTAATATATTGGTAGTTGATTATAACTGCAGTTATTATGACTGATAATTAATTGATATAAGAGAAAAATAATCTATTAGAAGCAAACACAAAAAGCAACAGAAATAGAGGACAAAAAATGAAGGAAAGAAGGAGGGAAAAAGGAGGGAAGAAGAAAGAGGAGAAAGAGAGAGAAAGAGAAAGAGAGAAAAGTTTGTTCTAAAAGAAATTCAGATGACAATTCAAAATATTGACCTAGAAGGCTATGATTTAAGTTTCAGTTAGACTAATTTCTATATTAGCTAGGCTTATAACATCAAAAGATATCAATGTGTGATAGTCTTTTGTTGCATGTCAAAAATCCTCCTTAAACTTCAAGAAGTGCTGAAGTGGTTGAATAAACACATTTGCTATAAGGAGATTCAAGACATTCCATCCTTCATGGTTCCAAAGGTCTATTTTTAACCAAGATCATTAATGAGTTTCACGCTAAGAACTGCACAGCATCCTAGCATATGTCTGTGGGGCAATTTTAGAATTTCCTAATCTTTACAAGAACCAAGAAAGCCTCAAAATGCCCCACAAATGCTAATATGTTTGCAACCTCGCAAAACTTTCATTGTCTAATCCCTTTGGTTTATTTTTTCAAAATGAGCTCAAAATGTCTTCCTTGGAGCACAACCTCCCAACATTGCCAGACTGGCTTTGGCATTCCAGGAGGACTTCAGAGAACACATAGTGAAAGCTGTAATTGAAGGAAACAATGCCATCAGTCCTATGTCTAGAGCATTAGAAAGCCCAAGAGTGGAGCAATCATCACCATGATTCTTCCTGACACTTGACTGAAAGCATTTTGCACCAGGTTGCTTCGTGTCTTTCCATACAAACTAAAAAGAAAGGATGAGAGGGCAATAGGTGTCTATTAAACAGAATAAACAGCCTCTGGCATGTGAATATATCTTATACACTCATGGCTTTTGGAGGGTTGGGGGCGGGGATGAGAGGACAGGAAAGGGAGGTAAAGTGAAGGTTAGTGTTCTCTCCAGCATCCCAAGACTGCCTGTTTGTCTATAGGCACAGAGGTCTGTTTTGAGCCATAGGAGAGAAGCCTAGAGAGTCACAGCCGTGGTGCAGAGGAGTCTGGGGCTCACACTTCCTCTGGTTTTCTCCACTGGCCATGAAGTTCATATTCTGAATTTGTTAACCCCTGCTTGATAATTATTCCTAAATCTCTCATAAAATAGACTTGAGTCATAATTGCCTGATTTAATCTTAAATGTTTACCTTCACATAAATTTAACTGTGCTAGGATGGTTTTAAACCTATACTATGGTTCAATTAACAACAAAAAATCATGGATTTGGGCTGGAAGAGTGCCTCAAGTGGTAGAGTGCCTGCCTAGCAAATGTGAAACCCTGAGTTCAAACCCTAGTACCACCAATATAAGATCATGGAGCTTTTTGTCTGAATTTGCTGATAGCATAAAAGACACACTAGGGTAAAGGAAAAGGTGTAACAAACTTTGTCTGGACTCTGTAGATGGTTCCTATTTTGAACTCTGAAGAGCAGGACAGTAAGAAAAGAAGAGAGAACATGGTCTAACAAGAGATATGTGGCTGTTTGAAAGTTAAACACAGCTAAGCCACCCATGATGTTTTACTCATTATCCTAGCCTTAGGCCTCGTAAGGCACTCACATTATCATTGCTGTATTTATGATTTTCTGTTTGGATTATCATAGGGAAATGTGACCATATTCAAGGAAGAAGAGATATGAATCATATTTCTAGACTTGTGGTTAATCAGAAAAGTCAATCCCATTTTTCAAAGACCAAAACAAAGAATTTTATTAATAATCTTCCACTTCATTAGGTAGGCTAAATCATTGGATGTTTTCTAAACTGCTTATAGTCTGACCTTTCCTTATTTGACTTTTTAAGTAAAAAATGTGTGACTCAAGGTTTATTTAGGCCTCATAGAAAAATAATATTATGATAGTGGAACTTCAACTATTGATACAACTTTTTCCTTTTTGTCAGAAAAAGGGATGTGGGATTTGAGAAGCACCATTTTGTACTCATATCCACAAACATTTCCCTCACTGCAGTGTAGTGTTCATTCTTTTGAACAGTGTCATAACATAAGTGTTTTCTAGAAAGTGTAACATAACAGGGAAAGGTTAGAAGCAATAACTTGGCAGAAAGATCTCAGTACTTGGGGACTGGACAGGTCAAAAGAAAGTGTGAAGAACTAAAATGTTAAGTACTTTCCAGTATGTGGGCCCAAAACCAGAAACCTGTGCTAATAGATTTTCAAAAATTCTAAAGCATTCCCAGGTACAGTCATAATAGAAAGGATTCATAGAGGAGAGGTAGGCTTGGTCAATTTTCCATGAGCCAGATAAGTCCAGTCAAATTTGTCTTGAAATCATTTTGCTTCCTCAAGTTCACAATTCTGTTTATAAGCAATAGGATAGATCTTTCAAAATTTTTGTAGGTTCACATTTATAATCCACTTATTAGTAAAACTTATAAATAATGAGTCAATTTCCATTTCCAGCTCTCCACTTGAGCTGGTGGAGTAGCTCATGTGGTAGAATGTCTACCTAGCAAGCATGAAGCCCTGAGTTCAAACCCTAGTACCACAAAAAAAAAAAGAAAAAAAGCCAATAATTTCCATTTTGTTTGATTCGTGAGTTTTGGTCCACTATTTTAACAAAAACAATACAGAAAAGTATAACAAACAAAGAAAAAGGAAGCAATTTGTTAAAAATATGCCTACCGAGAAACACCCATTGTTGACATTAGAGAAATACTCTACACATGTTAATTCATGTGGCTACACCTAAATGTAAACAAAAGTGTGAAGTATAAATATAAATATGAGAATAAACAAGAAAAAAGACAAGGAAACACCAGTGGATGAAGTAATGGATGAGTGTATGTGATGGATAGATATAAATAATATCATAAATTGTAGTGAAATTTTAAGCATCAGAGCATTTAATGTTAATGAAGCTTATGAAGTCAATAGAAATTGCTATGAAAATGATAAAATCATTTGATTTTATTTACATGTTTTTGCCTCACAAAATTATTAGATTCTGGGAGATGAAAAATCAGTAAGTGAAATACCATCTCAGTGAAAAACCTGGGAGTGGTGGCACATGCCTGTCATCCCAGGTAGGAGGATTGCTGTTCAGGCTGACCTGGGAAAAAAGTGTGAGACCCTATGTGAAAAATAACTGAATCAAAAAATGGCTTGATCAGTGGCCCAAGGGGTAGGGCACCTGACCAGCAAGTATGAGAACCCAAATTCGAACCCCAGTATGGCCAAAATGAAAGGATTAATTCCTAAAAGATATTTAAGATGAAGCAAATAGATAACCATAAAAATAAATATGATACAAAGCTCTCAATTTCAGTCAATGTCTATTGACCTCAAACCATGAAAAATTAGGAAATTAACATATGTTCTTCCATATCTAATTTCTCAACACCTCTTTTTCATTTTCAAGATTGATATTCTTATTATGTTCTACAACTCTGTTTCAATAATTGCTATAAATGCTGTCACTAGTTATTTTTATTTTGGTGAATGTATTTCACAGTTTGTTATTTTAATTCTGATCTCTGTTGGCTTTTGACTGGATAATTGTGGTTGTGATTATACTACTCTTTATTTCTCTATTTATTTTCTTTTATTAAGTTTTCTAGATCAGGCAATTCCTTTGTGTCTAACTCCTTGCACGTTTGAGATTGTGTGTTTCTTGTAAGATAAGATACTTTGTGTATAAAATGTTCTTATATCACCTTCACCCATAATTCCACTTTTCTCAGAGCCCTGTATACACTTTTGTCCTCTTCACTGGCATTTTAACACTACATTCATCCTTTGTTAGAGCTTGTTTATTCTTTTCAGTGACAAAATTCTGGTAAATATCATGTGTGTATCAAGATAGCAGGGTCCCTGAAGGGTGTACTGATGTTTTAGCCTATAAATTCTTCCATGAACTCAAGTATTTACCTTCACCTAATATATGAAGGAAAACTTGGTTGGGAACCACATTATTTTGAAGTTTTAGCAAGGATTTATGTTAGTATAACAAGATAAAGTATAGAAAAATGCGGGGGAGAGAGGGAGAGAGAGAAATAAACATGTCCTGTTCCCCATGCAGGAAATGGGAGCAAAAACTCCAGGAACCAGATTCTTGATTCATATTTCATGTCCCTCAGTACATATGGCTATTCCATCACTTTCTGCCCTTCCAGGTTTGCATGGTGAAGACCATTTTTTGTGAGTTGTTTTGCCTACCTGTTTTATTTTTTAAAACATTTTTGTTAGTCTATAAGAGTTTCACAGTGGGTTTCATTGTGATATTCCCATATATGCACACAACGTATCCTGGTTTGGCTCATCTCCTCCATTATTCTCACTCTTCTCCCTCCCCATTCTTAAATGCCTTTAACAGGTTTCAATGTTCCATGTCCATATATGTGTAGAAAATACAGCAACCATATTCATCCTCCTTTGCCCTGCCCTTCCCTTCCCACTAGTGCACTTCTCTCACAATTACCTGTTTTACATTCCTGTCCTTCATTTTTATATGTCTTCTCATTGTTCAGTAGAGTTTTACCTTGGTATTTTACCTGTAAATATTTGTGCTTTATTCAATCTAACCACCTCTATTACTCTTCCTTACACTTTTCTCCCTACCCTGTTTGTTGAACACTTTTCAGTGCATTTTGTTGTGTCTTGTTCATATACAGCTGTGGTGTATTTCAATATTACCCACTCTCTATTATTATCTTCTTCTTTCCCTCCTCCCCAAGTCTCCTCTATTAGTCCCACTATTGGAAAGATGTTCTGTATATATTTCTATATCTATGTGATAATGCTTGTATTTGTAGTTGTATCTATCTTCTACATATGAGAGGAAAACATGCAACCTTCTTAAGCTGGCTTACCCATTTTAAATGAGTTGATTTTCCTTCATTGCTCTTGCAGACTTCTTTGTTCTGGAAGCTTAGCAACTTCAATGAGGCAATGATTGTTCATTGTCATGTCTTCTTGGAATATGGCATACTCATTCAGTTGGCAAATTGGTTCTTTTTATTTGGAGAAAAATTGTGAGTCCTATATTATGCTCTCTCTATCAGGAATAGCAAATATCTATGTCAAAATACTTTTGTCTATTTTCTATATATATATTATATTATATTCAGTTTTTATGTCCTTCTCTCTTTTTCTGCTTCTATCTTTATTCAAAACTTTGGTCTGGGTCAACAATTTGATTTGACTTTTAGCCATATATGTTTCAGCCCTGGTGTTTTTTATTTTATTTAGTAACTTAATAAAGATAAGAGTTACTTTGCTTTGTTTCTTAATCTTCATTTTCTTAGCTCTGAAATACTCATGTTTATCAATTTAGGTTGGCTTATACTATCTTTCTTTGAAACATTTCCTTAATTCATATCTAATTAGTAATTTTTATTTTTAAAAATAAAGCATATTTTTTCTTCAGTTATGTTTTCTTCCAAACTGGATTTCATGCTTATGCATTTGTTTATGTGTATGTGTGTGTTTGTGTGTATGTGTGTTCTTGTTTCATAGATACCACGACATCTTTTCTCCCTCTTATTCATACATAATTTAGACATCCCTTATTTAAACTGTCTTTATATTCTGTAATGGAATTGAAAAAATTTCATTGTCATTAATGATCTTACCTTAGACTGATCTTCCTTACTAGTAAACCCAAACTCCTTTCTTCTAAGACAAGGATGGGCAAACTTTTTGGTAAATTACCAGATAATAAATATTTAAGTTTAAGGAGCCTATGATCTCCATTACATCTATTCAATTTTCATGATTTAGCATGAAAGCAGCCATAGACAATACATAACAAAAAGACAGAGCAATTTTGCAATAAAACCTTGTTCATAAAATCAAGATGTCAACCCACAGGCAGAATCTGGCCAACCCTAGTATCTGAGAAATGGTTCAGTGTCTGCCACCTGGTTTCTCTCCACCCTATTATGATCATTGTCTAATTAATAATTGGAATGCCTACAAAATTCAGATCAATGCTCTAAGTCACCTCAGAGTCCAAGAACGATGAATCCCTTCAGCTTCTCCAAATCTGTAGGAGCCGGTAGAACTTCTACCATAACTAGAACCATTCCTAATTTTTCCCTTGAGTTAAATTAACATCCTTAATTTTATATCCTCAGATTGTTAGATATTAATAAAAATACTCATAATTTTGTTGTCTCTCTCACTTTCAATGTCATGTCTTGGACAGGGGTATGAAATTAAGAACTTGACTAAGATTTTCTTTTTAATTCCTCCTAAAGGAAGCATATCCTTTTCCTTACTTAGTCTTTGCTGGCAAGCGTTTTCTTTATTTCCTTTGTAATTTTTGTAATTTTCAAGTAGATTTATTTTGCTCTACAATTTTCACCTGGAAGTTTTCATTTTTTTTTACAACTTTCCTTATCTTTTCCAATGTGTCCCAGCCATTTGTGACAGTGTCCTAGAGAAATGGTCATGTAGAGGCTACCTAGGTCCCCTCTGCCTCAACTCTTTACTGTGCCTCTCTACAGCTTCCATTGAGACTCCCACGATGTCACTCTAGTGAGTAGAGCTCTCTTCACATCAATGTAGCTTACATGCAAGAAGTAAGCCGTTATGAAGGCACAGAACTTTGCTCTCCAAAGTTCTTCCTAGGACAAGACAAGGCCATGAAAAGATAGAAGAAGGCCTAAAAATATTATACTGGCAATGCCAGGGCAATTCCATCTGTCATATAAGGAAGGTCCAGGTCATTTACCACTAGCTGAGGATCTCAGAGAATCTCAGTGTCTCAGAATATAACCCTAAACTTCCAATTTTCAAAAGTAGGAGAGAAATGTTTTCATTCAATCTAACCAGTTCTATGAATCAAGTCCCACACACTGAATCTTTTTAACCTGTAGATAAAACTCTACCTGCCACAGGATGGGACCTTTCCTACAATATCCTCATAGTAGCTTGTCTAGGATACACTATGTCAAATAACATGCATATTGGCCATCCACCTGAATGCTAAACCCACACACACCAGTTATCAACCCATTATTTTTCTGCCTCTACCTCTGTAACACCTTGCTCTGAACCTCCAGCCACAGTCATTTAAACAGTAAAAGTAACACAACTCTTGAAACACATATATTAATTCAGTCTCAAAGAATCAGTGTAAAATGGAATCAAAATGTCCCCTGCTACCATGCTTTCACTTGAAACTATCTGCAGAAACATAAATCTGCTGAAGATGCAATTAACTTGATTGTACCAAGACTTTACTTTCACTCCACAAACAAGCAATCTAATTTCTTTTATTTTCGAATCTTCTGTGGATTGTACTTCTTTTCTTCTGCATGGCAAAAGGGGAAACACAAGAAGGTTTCTTCTCAACCTTTCTGACTTCTTCTGCCCTCCCTTTCAGAAGTCAAAATATGTTCAACGGCAAAGTGCAGAAAATACTTGTGAAATGTTGAAACAAGTTTATTGTCCTCATGAAACAGTTTGGTGGTGCTCAGTGTATGTCAAGGCCAGGCACATACTTAAATGTGGTTCCTTTTCAACATTTACTTCAAAGACTGTGAATGCAAATAAGAAATGGCATCAGCAAGTTCACTAATTTTTAGCCCATCAAGTAATAGAGCTTGCCTATGACTCTGTTCTGTCCTGTTCTGGGGAAGAAAATATTGATCCAGAGCTGTGAGATTGTTAAGCACTACAGAAGAACATTTTTGTGTAGCATTTGATTGCATATATGCAACTAAACTTAAAGACACTAAAATCAACTTTCACTAAGGGAAAGGGTGGGTTTGTTGTATTTTTTCTCATCTTAAATTTTAGGATTAATATACAATGTGTTTTTTCCTCTCTAATGGATGACAGAGCGACTTTTAAAAAATTCATCTAATTCCTTAGTTATTTATGGGTAGAATTTATTAGTTGGAATATCTTGTCTTATGTCTTCCTTCCATTGAATAAACAAATTCTCAAGTAGTTTGTTTGCTAGATGTTTATAGTCCTAACCTCCACTAATTAATGTGGAATGAGGAAGGGCCCAGTGACAGCTATTACATCTTACTAAGCAAAGAAACTAAAGCTATATATATATATATATATATATATATATATATATATGCTTCAGGACTAGATTAGTTAACATTATCTTTGTCTTTCAAGCATGGTAGCAAGCTAGCAAAGTCCTACATAAAAGGCTTTCCCTCACTCTCTCCACCAAGACTGTCAGAAAATGGAGCTGAAATAGCTAATGCTGCTATTAAGAGAGATACAGCATCAAGAGGTGGGCAGAGGAGACTTCAAAAGCTGGAGCAGCTGTGGTCTGAGGAGCCTTTTCTACGAAACCGGAGCTCCAAGTCTCATTTTCTCTCCTTTGAAGAGTTATAATTGGGGAAGAAAAATCAAGCATTTTTGACAAGACCTCTACCAAAGAAAATTATGGGAGGCAAAGATGAAAAGGAATGTGTCCTGATTGGCCTGCTATTTAAAATCCCCAAACAGTAAGAGTGTCGTTGTAATCACTGACAGTGAAAAGGTTCATCAGGGATGATTCTGGGAGTGATCAACTGAACTTGTAGACTGATGAGAAGTGTCTGTTTGCTCTTCCCAAAGGATAATAGAATAGGTACTTGTGGGAGATTATATTCCAAATTTTTAAAAAGCTCAAAGGCAACTAAAGGCAAATTTGTTCTCAAACAATCTAAGCAGTTATGTTTTTGGTATGAGTAGATTAATTCAGTAATATTAGGGTTTATGCAATACCTTATTTTGAACTTCAACACTTAAAAATATGTGCCCTTTTTTTCATGAAATCAATATTCTACCTTAAATTTCAATTGCTAGTTTAATCTAGGAATATGTGAATTTAAAGGAAAAAAATCAGAAATTAAAAAAATATCAAGCAAATTAAGGAAAAATCATAGCCAATCACAATGATCCCTGTGGAAACAACCATTACTACAGTACAACCTGGACATAAAAAACACTCAAGGTAAAATATATTTTGAAAATTATGCCATATTTGTTCTCTTTTTAAATTAATACTTATTAATTCACAAAGTGATTTTATTTACAAGCATTCATATAATGTACTTTCAACATATTAACCTCCTCTATTACTCTTTTGCCCTGACCACTCCCTCCCTTTTTGCAATTTTAATGTGCTTCATCATGCTATTTTCAGAACTGCATGTAATGTACTGAATTCCATCACTTCTCTTCTCTCCTCCCCCTCCTAATGGTTCCTTTCCCAAAATGTTGTCCTTTTACATCCAGACACAAGTTATTTTTAAAGATGTTCTTTGATGCAAGCAATATTTTAATAAATATGAACCTCATTCTTAATTCTTATCTTCTGTTGTGTCAATATTTTTAAAGAGGACATATATTGATTCTATTTGACAGATTCCTGCCAAAAAGCAAGTATAAAATAAGTTTACAAAGCGATATTACAAGCATGAGGCCCTTAGTTCACTGCCCAGGAACACCAAAAATGAAAAACTGTTCTATTAAATTAGGCTATTTCCCCCCTTTTCAATAAATAAGCAGAAAAGCATAACCAATATAAATACAACCTTTCTCATTCTGTGCTTTCACATTTTATACTAGTTTGACAGAGTATTTGAGAAATACTTTAAATACAACTGAAAATAACTGGATATGGAAAACTGTTCCAAAAACAAACATACAAAATAGTTATGGTAAAAATTTATTTTCAAAAATTTACCCTGTTTCAAAGAAATCTCTTTCTATTAAATCATGGTAGATTGCTAGATAAATGTGTATTAATTGATTGTCATATATACTCTTACGAAGAGATGATTATATAAGCTAGAAAATGGAGTTTTATAGCTTGATGTAGTGGTTTATACTCATAATCCCAACATTCAGGAAGCTGAAGTTAAAGGACTCATCAGTTCAAGCCCAATCTAGGCTATACAGCAAGACTCTGTCTCAAACACATGAAGAAAGAGAATGAGGAAAAGGAGAAGAGATGAGAGGAAAGGGAAGAGAGAAAGGAGAAGGGAAGGGGAAGGGAGGGAAGAAGAGGTGAGGAGAGAGAGAGATGAAGGAAAAGAAGGAAGGAAGGAAAGAATGGATGGAAGGAGGGAGGAAGGAAAACAAAAATTTCAAAAATAATTTTTCTTCATGAGAGACCCTTCACTACTAGGTGTGGGTTTTTTACTTTTTCAGCTTTTATTTTTTTCTTTCTTTTATTTTATTGTTTTTACATTTATTCACATGTGTACACATTGTGCCCTCTCCTCCCCTCCCACACACCCTCCCCCTTCCAGGCAGAACCTATTACACCCTTTTCTTCTCTGATTTTGTTGAAGAGAAAACATAAGAGATAATAAGAAAGACATAGAGTTTTTGCTAGTTTGAGATAAAAATAGCTATACAGAGAGATTCCTCACGTTGCTTCTATGCACTTGTGTATTGCAACCCACATTGG
The DNA here is from genome assembly GCF_047511655.1 of Castor canadensis. Classification (NCBI taxonomy): domain Eukaryota; kingdom Metazoa; phylum Chordata; class Mammalia; order Rodentia; family Castoridae; genus Castor; species Castor canadensis. Next base: position 32,399,835 of record NC_133404.1, on the reverse strand, counting down.
TTCATCTCTGCCTGACCTCTTCACTACTTCCTGGTCCCTTCCCTTATAGTGGCTCACCCAGTTTAAGATTCGCTCCTCTACAGTGGTAATCTCAACACATTCAAGTTTTAGGTTTCCTTCCCTTTCCCTATTCCTCCTGTACATGTTCTCCCCTTAGTGTGTGACACGTGACAATAATATTACTGCATGGAGATGAGTCAGTTGACATTCAGTGTTAATATTATTAGGTATGTGGTCATTCCTGCCATTTAGTTGCTTTTGCTGTTTAAGGATTTGATTGTGTGCAGTCGAAACCATGCTACTCTCTGATTGCTTGTCTTTTCTTCTCATGTGGTTTGATACTGCTTGTCCTCTCATGGTTTTGTTTGTTTTCATCTTCTGCATGAAGAATTCCTTGTAGTATCTTCTGTAGTGGTGGCTTGATGGTCATAAATTGTTTTAGTTTCTGTTAATCATAGAAAATTTTTATAGCCCCATCAATTTTGAATGACAGTTTTGCTTGGTAGAGTATCCTAGGACTGAAGTTATTTTCATTCAGTGCCTGAAATACCACACTCCATGCCCGTCTTTCTTTTAAGGTTTCTGTTGAAAAATGTGCTGTGATTTTGATAGGTTTACCTTTATATGTTACTTGTTTTTTCTCTCTTACAGTGTTCAATATTCTTTCTTTGTTCTCTGCTTGTTGTTTTAATGATAATATGCTGTGAGGAGATTCTATTTTGGTCAAGACTGTTTGGTGTCCTGGAGGCTTCCTGTACCTGAAAGAGCAAAAGTTTCTCAAGACATGGGAAATTTTCTGTTATTATTTTATTGAATATGTTACATATCCCTTTGATGTGCACCTCTTATTCTTCTTCAGTGCCCATGATTCTCAGGTTTGGCCTTTTGATGGAGTCACTGAGTTCTTGCATATTCCTTTCACAGCTCTTGAGTTGTTTGACTAAGATTTCTTCTGTTTTTTTCTTTAATTTCTATTTTATCTTTGAACTCTGAGATTCTGTCTTCCACTTGTTCTAGTCTGCTGGAGTAGCCTTCCATTGTGTTTTTGGTTTGACTAAAAGGATTTTTATTTCCCGGATTTCTGATTGATTATTTTTTGAAGGTTTTCCACATCTTTCTTCAACTCCTCTTTTATATTTTGTGTTGTCATCTTTAATTCATATATCTTCCTTTTTATAGTGTCCTTTGTTTCACTTTGGTGTTTGTTGAAGTCCTCTCTGAGTTCCTTATTTTTGGAACTCTCATGTTCCTTATTTTTGGTGTCTTAAAATTTATTGAATGCATCATGTACATTCTGTTTAACCATGTCTAGTATCTTCTCTATAAATATCTCAGTAATATCTGCCAAGATTTCTTCTTTGAGGGTTTTTATGTAGGTGTCACTGGGCTCCTTAGTAATATTTACCACTGTTTTGTTGAGGTCAGGAACTGGTTATCCATTTTCTTCATTTCCCATTGAATCCTGTATTGAATCTTTTTTTTTTTTTTTTTTTTTTTTTGAGGAGAGTGGTTTCCATCCCTTCTTCTTCTTCCCATTGCTGCACTTGGTGCTGTGCAACTATGTTTAATGGGCTAGTTGGTGGATTTGATTACCTGATTTCTTTCCCTGACTTAATTTTTGCATTGTGACTGACTTGGTTGTTAGCTAGGTTGTTGTGCTCTTTCTGTACCTGGCCTGGAGGTGTAACTTAGCACTAACAAATTCACAGGTTCAATGTCAGATCAGTTGTTTACATATTATATAGAAAACCCTTTGATGATAATATCTACAAAGAGTGGGAGCTGGGGGGGTAATGGTTATTAGGCTAGTTATAGATTTGGGGAATTGAAAGGTGGCACTAAAAAGGTGGAGGCAAGAAAAGGGGTGAGTGATTGGGGAAGAGTTATTGGGGCTACAGGGTTTTGTGGCCCTTGTGTGTGTTTGGTTGTATTTCTGTTGTTGTAGTGGAGGGTGATAGTGTCAGGAATTGCAGGGCGCTGGGGTTGTGTAAAATTGGTACAGTAGGTTAGTCTATGGGTGGTGAGTGTGTAGGATGGAGGGATAGTGTGGTGACAGGTTGGGGGAGGGTGGGAGAAGGAGGTGAAGACAGGGAAAGAGTGGATTAGAAGGGGCAGAAAGAGTAGTTGGGAAGGAGAACAATAGATTGCAGCATAGGAGAAGGAGGGAAAGTGAAGAGGGTAAGAATAGGGATAAGAGAATAGTGATGGTAAAATTAATAATACAGGAATAAGAAAAGACAAAAGAGAGAAAAAAGAAACAATAAAAAACAACAGGTTCAGGGACCACAAAAAGTTCAGTTTTTTGATAAAAGTTCTGGAGCTATTCGTTTGGTGTCCAATCCTGGTATTGGTGTGCAAGCAGAAGCTCTGATGTGGTCTTACCAGGTGACTGGCTTTTGAATAATATTTGGTCCTTCTATCCACAAGATTAGTTGGCATTGTGAAGTGAGGTCAGACTGCCAGCTTGTGCAGTGTGTTCAGAGCTGTTGTTTTCACCAGGCAGCAGCTGTTGCCCTTCAGCTGCAGCTCTGTTTGGTCAACAGTTCAGTTTTGAACACTGTCCTCTGTCCCAGAAATAAACCTTGGGATCCACTACCTGCCCTCCTTTAGGAGGTTGTTCTGTTGCTCCACCCCCACTCTCAGCTTGTGTGCTTTTCCCTATCTCTGCTGAGTGCTGGCAGCTTCTCTGTGAGGTTGGCTTGTTGCCCCACCCCCACTCTCAGGGTTTGCTGGTTTACCAGTGTTAGTTCACTGAGAGTTCAGTACTGAGAGTTCAGCTCCATGACCCACCCCCGTTCTCCAGGCCAGGTTCAGCATACCATCCCCACTGCTACTGTCAGTGTTAGATTACAGTTCACTGTTTATGTTTTTCAGTTTTGCTGAGAGTGGTTCAGTCTGCCAAGGGCTACATTGGATTATTTTCCCAGGGAGTGGGTACGGGAGCTGCATGTGGTGCATTGTGTTCACCTATTCATTCTGTAGTTTCATACAAGCAGCTTTGGAGCCTGCTGGTGGGGAGAAATTACTCCACTTTTTTTCAGTGTAGCATGACACAGGGAGGCTTTCCATAGGCTGAGGGGCCAAGATGTTACAGAGTTTGATTCTGATGGATGTTCTGTCTTCTGCAGAGAAGAAAGAAAAGAAAGAAACAGCCAGGGGGCTTTTTCCTGTGGGGCAGACACACCTTGCAGGATGTGTGACACAGGATTTTCACAGCTGTTAGGTGCAACTAAAGGCCCCCAAAATCATATGTTCTCCCTCATATGTGGACATTAGATCAAGGGCAAACACAACAAGGGGATTGGATTTTGAGCACATGATAAAAGCAAGAGCACACAAGGGAGGGGTGAGGATAGGTAAGACACCTAAATAATTAGCTAGCATTTGTTGCCCTTAATGCAGAGAAACTAAAGCAGATACCTTAAAAGCAACTGAGGCCAATAGGAAAAGGGGACCAGGAACTAGAGAAAAGGTTAGATCAAAAAGAATTAACCTAGAAGGTAACACACATGCATAGGAAATTAATGTGAGTCAATTCCCTGTATATCTATCCTTATCTCAACCAGCAAAAACCCTTGTTCCTTCCTATTATTGCTTATACTCTTTCTTCAACAAAATTAGAGATAAGGGCAAAATAGTTTCTGCCCAGTATTGAGGGGGTGGGGGGGAGAGGGAGGGGGCAGAATGGGTGGTAAGGGAAGGGGTGGGGGCAGGGGGGAGAAATGACCCAAGCCTTGTTTGCACATGTGAATAATAAAACCATAAAAAAGTGTCTGTCTTTGAATTTTATCTGCACATATGTGATGGTGGTTATTATTTTGGCTAGGCACAATCAGAATTACCCAAGTGTAGCTCTGACATCTCAAAGAGGTTTCTGGTGTCACAGAGCTTAGGATTTCTGATTCCCTACTCTGGCTGCCATTTTGGAACTGTATGTCTGTTTTTTATACCTAACATCTTCCAAGGTAAGGAAATCCTGCATACAGAAGGGTAGTGCTGATAAAAGAACAAATAAGAACTTCTTTGTGTTAATTTAGATTACCTTTTTGTTAATTTTGATAATTGGAATTACCTCCTCTAAAATGGGCCCAATTTAGATCACCATTGACCACATGAATTTAAGTTAGCATTCTAAGCATTAAATTGCCAAAGTCTTAGATCTATGCTGATACTTATTTCAATAAGTTCTACACCTTGCAGTCTATCTAAACACATGTGATAATCTCTTCCCTTAGTATCTGACTCATCTTTCCAGAGACCCTCACTCACTCTGACCAATCTTTCCACCATTTCTGTTGGCATATTCAACTGTTGTTATGAAACTGTGGCTTCCTTCCAGCCTGTCTCCTAGAACTATTTCTCCCATTCTCTTACGTTGTCAATCTAGATGTTGACCCATTCCAAAATGGTTTAAATCCCCATCTATATTATAAGGATGATTGCCAAATCTAAGACTAGTGTTTCTTTCTAAACTTTAGTCTCATTTGTGTGAATCTTCAGGACCTTTTGAGTTAGATGTGTACTCAACATCTAGTCACATGTTCAAAGAGACAGACACTCAGATCGCCTGGGTTTCAATACTGGGCCCACAACTCCCTACCTCCAGGGTTCTTATATTTTCTCTTCTGTGTACTCCATTCACTCTTCATATGGTAAAAAGATAAATCTCTAAACAATCTATACATGCTGTTGCATGACTAGTGATTTTTTTCCTCTTGCTAAACTATGTGACATAAGACCAGAACAGAAGGCAGAGATTAAATCACAAAGGGCATTTGGGCCCTGAGAATAGGTTAAGAATTTATGTTAATATAATGAATTTCATGTAGGAAATGACCTCTTACAATTTCAAAAATGGAGACAGACTCTTTATTTTTTCCCTAAAATTGTTCTACTACCAGTCTTTCCTGTCTCTTGGTGACAGCTGTGCATCTGCCATTGCTTATATATATATATATATATATACATATTTTGCAATACTGGGGTTTGAACTCAGAGCCTACACGTTAAGCACCTCCACCAGCCCTTTTTTGTGATGGATTTTTTTGAGATGGAAGTCTCTCAAACTACTTGCCTGGCCTGGCATCAAACCTCAATTCTCCTGATCTCTGCCTCCTGAGTAGCTAGGATTACAGCCATAAGCCATCAGAACCTGGCTTGGGCCTACATTTTTGTAATCAAAAATAACTTGCCTTTTTTACTGATCATTTATTCCAAATCTCAGTAAATTCTGTTGGTTATACCTTCTAAATAGCTTCAGAGCCCTGTGAATTCTTCCCATTTCCATTGGTCTCATTTTGGCCATAACCATACTATGTTTGGTTTGCTTACATCAATGTTCTCTGCAGAGAGCTTCTCAAAATCTATTCTCCAAGTAAAAACCAAACTGAACAATTTAATTATGTAAGATGACAGCACTCCTGTACTCGAAGATTTTCATTGGTTTTTTTCTACATCAGAGGAAAATCCAAAGATATTTCCTGACCTGGTATGATCCACTGGCACCTCCTTCCTACTGCCTCTGCTTTCACTTCTCCCTTTATTCACTCTGCTCTAGCAACTGTGGCCTCCTTGCTGTTCTTTATTCTTTTGCCTGTTGAAGTGTTTCATCATACTTTATTTCTCCAATCCAGCCTGATCTGACCACTATATTTTATTTTATTTTTTTTGGTAGATCTCAGAGTTTTACCACTATATTTTAAATTGTAACACTTATACCTCCTTCCATTTGGTGCTCTAAATTTCTCATCACTCTTCTCTAACTAATTTGCTGAAGTATTTCTTTTCTTATAATATTATCCTTATATTATTATTATTATCACCATCACTATGTTACACTAGAATATATGATCCATGAAGACATGGATTTTTGTGTGTTTTCTTCAGTGATTACACAAAGCTCTTAGTAGTGTCTTTTTATACTGTTGGTCATCAATAACTATTGAATGAATGAATGATGCAAGGAAAACTAGAAAGTGTAGAGACCTGTAAGAAGAATATGTTAGTAACTTATAGCAAAACAGACAAAGAGAAATGAAATGATATATTGTGCTGAGGAAATCAATACTACTTGTGGGTTAGAAAACCAGGAAGATGTAGGCAAGGAAAGAACAAAGAAGAATTTCCAGACTTCTCACTTTGGTAAGTGCTTGGATGGTGGTGCTCATGGTAGATATTGTGAAAATGGCAGAAAAAGAATGGTTGAAAGATGGACTGGATGGTGAAAGTTCTGTTTGTATGCATATTAATGACGAGGCTTCTGAGAAAATCAACTAGAGATGGTACATGTGAATATACTCAAAACAGATTGTAGCCCAAAGAGGAAACAGAAACTCTGTAGGTAGTCAAATGCTGAGGTGGAAATAACAGAACATGTTTAGCTTCTGATTGGGTTATTGAGAAAAGATCACGTGGAGAGGAGGGATTGACTGACCCTCACTTCCCTTCCACCATTTCCACCATATGTGCCATGAGCACTACCATCTATTAATGTCAGGAGTGTAGAAATCATTCTACATTCTTCCCTTGCATATTTCTTCCTGTGTTTCTAAGTACTGTTGTAGAAATGAAAGTGGAAAGCAGAATGGCTGAAGATTTGAGAAGATCCTGGGAAGCAGTTAGAAGTACAAATAAAATACATTCTGTATTGTCCCAAGAAAGAGGATGGATACCCAAACAGGACTTAGTAATGGCAATGACAGTCCATATTTCTCAGTGCATTCTACAAAGTGGGGAGGGCTATGGGGATTTGGGGAAAACTGAATAATTTATGAAATAGTCATGTCAAGGTGAAAAGATAAGCTTACTGGAAAAAATCATAGAATTTTTGTGCAAAGCTGATTGAATTTCTAGTGGTATTTCTGTTTGAACTGAGGGCTTCACACTTCCTAAGCAGATTCTCCACCATCTGAGCCACAACGAAGCCCTTTTTGCTTTAGTTATTTTGGGGACAGGGTCTCTCATTTTTCCTGGGCTGGCCTGGACTTTAAACCTCCTATTATGTCTCCTATATAATTGGGAATATAGGCATGCACCACTACTCTAGCTTTTGATTGAGATGGGTTCTCACAAACTTTTTGCCGGAGCAAAAATGGCACTACCCAAATCTCCACCTACTGTGTATGTAGGATTACAGGTGTAAGCTACCATACCTTGCCTAAAATTGACTGAATTTTGAACTTGAAGTTAACATGAAGTCAATCTAATAGAGGATGACACAGAAATAGTGAACAGATAAGGTTATCTGAGGCACAGAAACTTTACCAAATGGATAATGCAATAACAGAATCCAATTTTCTGAATTTAATTTTGTAATTGTTCTCACCCCTTCAAATTTTCTGGAAATTATGAGACTTCACCTAATTCAATTCCTTCATTAAAGTACTTATTAACTGATTTCTTTAGCATATTGATTTATTGAGCTTATTCAATGCACCTGGTAGTAGAGATACAAAAAAAGGCTCTCAGGAATTATATGTTCATTTGCTGTGCACAGAACTATTTTTAAAATTTAATAATTTTGGTTCATCTGGGAAATACAATGATTATGCCTTTTATGAATTGGGGATTAAATTTCAACTTTTTTACAAACATAACAAGGATTATATATATGAAATCAAATGCTTTCTGTACCAACTCTGTTTAAATAATAACATTCTGTTACATGGTTGATATTTTATATTAGCAATCTGAATTTTACAGGGTAGTAATTATCCTGCTTATTTTTTGCTTTGTTTTTCTATTTGTAATTTTGAGAGAGGGTCTTGCTACATAGCCCAGGCTGGCCTCATAATGATTATGTAGTTCAGGCTGACCTCAACTGGGGATAGTGCTGGGATTACAGAAATTAAACACCACACTCATCTTGCCTGTACAAGTTTTTAGGAAACCATTTGATATCTACATTGTTCTCCCCTTTCTTTTGAAAAATAGCTGTCATCTCTTGACATTCCCAAAACATACATTGACTCATTTCCCTCCATCATGAAAATTACATGGCAGGAGACTTAAACCATAGTAAGAATTATTTTGCTATTGAAATTCCAAAACTGTTTTTTTTTTTACCAGAGTTAAAGGTAGAAATAACCTTGGTCTTAGATAATGTCTTTTATATTATGGATGAGGTTGAGCATCCCTAATTTAAAAATCCTATATCCCAACTACTACAAATTCCAAAGCTATTTGAACATTGACATGATAGAATAAGTAGAAAATTCCACACTGTGAAAAATTTTGCTTCATTCATAAAATTATTGTCATATAATATGAAACCACCTTCTAGTCATGTGTATAAGGTATCTGAAACAAATGAATTTCATACTAGTCTCCATCCCCATCTTCAAGATATCTAATTATGTATATATATTTTTTCTGAAATCAAAAATCCCAAAACATTTCTGTTTCCATGAATTTTGAAGGGAGGATGCCCAACCTGTTATAATTGAAGATTTAAAAAGTCAAGAATGATTTCTGCAAACCAAAACCAGAAATCTATTCTGAGGATGAGGAAAGGTGCTGTTTGAGGTTTGGCATAGGAGTATAATAGCCTTAGAGTAAACCAAAGCTTGGAGGACCCTAGTCTTGATTCACAGAGACCCCAGACTCTGAGAACTGTCTTTGGTATATGTGTCATCCTGCTTTTTTTTTCTCTTGACGTGGTTAACTTCCCAGAAGCATAATTACCTTTTATCTTCCCAAGGTAACTTGTTATACCAATACATGAGAGAAGTCATCTTCTTTCTCCAGTTTGCCTGTTCACATCTTCCCTACTTCATGCATAAGTGCTCAGTGGAAACAGTATCTACAGAGTACAAGAGCACAAGTCTGCCAAAAGAGCACACAAGTTGGTTTGTTTTTGAATACATGAAAAAAATGGTGAGTTCACTAGTTTTGGCCGTGTAGAAACTTGTAATAAAAATATACTCAACATTGCAGAGGGTGTACGTTGCAATGAAGACATGTGAAATGTGGTGTATTCTACAGACCCTCACAACCTTGAACAAAGTAGATAAAACACATTCACATACACACACACACACACACACACACACACATACACACAAGAAGGAAATGAACAATAATTTGTCCTCACAGAAGAAAGTGTGGAAATATTGCAGTGTGAGTGTAATTCCTCAGCTTCTATCAAGAAGGCAGTCAGGTTTTTAGTTGAAAGTTTAGTGTGCATAATTCTACAAATCAGCCTTACCCTACCTAGGTCTTTGAGATAGTAGACTTTTTGTTTAGCAGATTATTTCTATTTAGCTGTTAGGACTAAAAATAAACCTCCAAACCTCTGACAAATATTACTAGTAACAATACATTGTTAATATTGAGCACCCATACCAAATATTCTGAGAAGTGTTTTATAGGTGTTGTTATTAATCCACAAGATTAATCTGAACTAGGTTTATCACTGTCTCTTTTTAGAGATGAGGAAAATAAGTAAGTTTATAGGAGAATGAGTAATTACCTTCCTGTCTTTGTGTAGGTCTCTGCTATTTAAATCTGAGTTTATGGGACCCAGTTATCGCTTCTCAGCCCCCAGCCCCAAAGTCAGTAAGGAAGCGATGATGACATAAATTAGTTTCTTTGAAGAGGAGACATGAGGGAAAAACTAAAAGTGATTTTTCTTTTTAAGCAAAACTGAGGTTTGAAATCAAGGCCTTGCACTTGCTAGGCAGGCTCTCTACACTTCAGTGGTGCCCAGCCCTTTCTGCTTTTAGATTATTTTTCAGATAGGGTCTTGAGATTTTTGCCTGGGCTACCCTCAGACCACAAGCCTCCTACCTATGCCCCCCCACATAGCTGGGACTATATAGATGTGGTCTATTACATTTAGCTTGTTTGTTGAGATGGGGTCTTGCCAACTTTTTGCCTGGCTGGCTTTAAACTTTAATCCTCCCTATCTCTGCCTCCTAAATAACTGGAATTACAGGCATGGGTTATTGTGCCTGGCCATAAAAATGATTATTTTTACCTCTCTGTTCTTGCCAACTGAAGCTGTTCTCAGGGCCACATAGAAGGCTAATTACTTTCCATTCTTCAGCAAACCAGGAATACATATGTAGCAGTTTCATATCCTTTTATATTGTGGTTGTGAGCATGAGACGCCCATTTCTCTTTACTATGATTGGGTTAGTGGTGGGCATGTGATAAAGTCCTGGTCAATCAACTTTCAGGATCTGAAAAGATGTTGCTTTGGGGAAGGATTTAGTTTCCTGATAAAAGCAGGTGCTGCTGAAAGGAATGCCCTCTAGCTGCCTTGAGTGTGGAAGAATGCGATACTTGTGTCTGCATCTATCACCCTGTGCTGGCAAAGAGGCAAGCCTGAGGGTGAACACACACAGAGGTCGGCTGAGTGGAAGGCCAGCAGGAGCCCGAGTCCTAGCAATATGCATGACTGCCTGACAGTCCTAACCTCCAGACTAACCTCCAGATTCCAACCCGTGTTAGTGATAGATTGAGTTAACACGCACACCAGGATCCTTTGGAGGGTGAAAGGGAGTACTGTGAGAAATATGGCAAAGAATTTGGGCAGGTAGGAATTGTGATCACCTTTTTTGTGAAATCATTATATATTATTAGGGCTCCACACACAGTATAGTAAGGTACTACACCATTGTAGTTAAAATACACGCGTACATATATAAAAGTGTATGTATTAAAATATAAGCATCTGTACTTTATATAAATACACAATATGAAACTTATGTAGGTATAAGCATACAAAATATAATCCATGCATGTATAATACACAATTATATTCAATTACATTAATTTTTATGTTTAAGCATATTTACATACTTATATTTATGCATGTGTGATAGATAATATATGTATAATCTAACACACACACAGAAGCAGTTTTCCCTGCTAATCTTCCTGAAGCAATTGTCCGTTTTCTTATTCTCTCATCCTTTTTCATGTCTGATACATGAAAAATAACCAAGTTGCTTCTCCTTTTTGCCTTTGCAAAAGGCAAAATTTGAGTTGGTCAAACTTTGATTAGGTCTTTCTGCCAGTTACACCTTTCTCATTCTTTTTACTGTTAACTCTTAAGTTTTGTCACCTTTTACCAGACATTTTTGCTGCATTCCCTACTTATGAATCCCCCTCCAAGTCCTGCCACAGTCCTTTTCTTCTTGCCCCATTCATTTTCCCTCTTCTGCCATCAGCATTTTATAGTTGATAGGTTTTTCCATCACTCTTTACCACCTAGTCTATGAACACATTAAATACAAAGGCCTTATTTTCCCCCAAGCCTTTTAACAGTATTTGTTTTACCAGTTATTTGATGAGTCAGTTATTGGATAACTAAATGAGCAGATATAATTATAGAGGACTGACTTACTGCACAAATTACCCTTTATTTTCGTCAAGGCTGAAACATAAATTTTGAGGAGGAAAGATGGTAACATGAAATTAAGGCTCCATATATCTTTAAATGTGTAATACAAATCCTATCATAAATGCCATGGGTACACAGAGTAGGGAGAAATATTTAGATAGCAATGGATTAAAAAGCTTTGAAACAATTAGTTGAAGATGGTTGGAAAGACCCTCACTCTATCCTACTTAGTCCATTCTCATTCAACATGGGGCCTCACATAGTTCCTTTAGCAATGGATTCTGTGTAGCCCCGTCCATCCAAGATTATTCATCCTGCAGAAGAAAAACATACCTCTTCTTGAAAGCATTTTTTGTGACACTAGCCAAAGTCTATTCCATCCTCCACTTTCCTAAATATATCACACTGGCCAGAGTAGGTAACTGTCATCTAAGAGTCTACTCATTCTTTGAATCAATATTTATTACTCTTGTGATTATTTTAGTGATAATATTTCTCCTCCACTGAAAAGACAAGTGGGGCCTTGTCCCCCTCCTCTGAGTTTCCATGTTGTTTATGACTCGTGAGTAGTAAGATGGAAGCATAACATTCAGGATGTAGAAGACAGGAGAGAACCAGGTTAGTTTGAAAGGGAAATGGGATGAAGGCATGAATTTTAAAAATATTCACCCAATAGAAATTAATTGAGTGCTTCAAATATGTTAGGCAAGTTTGTCGAAATTAAACTACACAGTGAAAAAAGAGGTGGGGTGGTGAGAACAAAATCCTTATCCTATCATACTGAGACATCCAATTATAATGAATAAATAATATAGTTTGGAAAATGTGAGAAGCGCTGTAGAGAAAACAGAATGGTGTAGGGATGTATGGAGAGCTTGTGAGGAGGGAGCTGAATGCTACTTTAAAGAGGATGGAAATTGATATTAGAACACAGATTTTAAAGGCAAAGGAAAGAATCACAAAGAGGCCACATCACGCTGAACAGTGCAAAGGTCTTAAGACTGAAGCATGGATGGTATGTTCCCACTGAAAGTGTACTGAATGTGAGAAGAGTAGAACACAAGGGCAGTAAGGGGAAGAATGAACCCTTTGAGGCCATGTTAAGGACTTTGTTTTGCTGAACTTATGCCAAAAATGGATAATAAGAAGAAAGAAAAGAACAAATTACCATTGAATACCTCTGTGTGTCAAACTTGTGCTGGGATTTCAATCATAAAGATATTAGATGACAGTAAGTATGTATTCAAGAAACACACAATTTAGCTCAAGAGATAAGATATACTCACATAAGGCAACTAGAAAGATATGGATTTCTATTTTTACTTTATAAGTACATATCTCATCTTTTTATTATAATAACACTTATATATGACCTTCACATAGAAAACTGATATAGGCACAGCTATTTTCTTTAATGTGGTGAGCTAAGATCTAGTTATAACAAAAGTTTCTACTTGTCTCTTATTTGGAAGAGAAATACTATCACTAAAATAGTAATCATAACAATAATAAATGTTGATTTGGAGAATGACAATAGATGTTTAGCTGCCAAATACCTGCTATGGTTAATATGAAATATTTCTTTTATTTTTTCTTTATTTTAAATTTTTATTAGCATATATTCATTATTCAGGAGAGGATTTGAAGTGACAATTCCAGTCAGACTTATATTGCACATTATTTACATTTCCCCTTTCATCTCTGCCCCTCAATTCCCTTCCCAGCCCACCCAGAGCAATTGCAAGAGGATTTTTTCAATCTGTTTCATATTACATATATGAAGTCCATCAACCATATACCATCACCTTAATCTCCTTCCTTCACCCTCACTCCTCCGCTATTACCCCTACCCCTGCTCACAATGTGCCTATTTTATAGTCCTGGTTATCGTTATTAATATTTAAGTTGACATTCAAAGGGGTGTCAGGGGTGTCTCTATGTATGCCTACTGTGGGTGTGCTTTACTTTGGCTGTTTAGTCCCTTTAGTTGCTCTCCCTTATCACTTTACCTCCCACCCCCAGTTTTTTAACAGCTTTCAATACAAATCCTTATATCCTCTATGATCACATCTTATGCAATGCAGTATTACTGATACTCTACCATTCTCTTTTCCTTTCCCTTTTTCCTTGAGTTCCACTGTTACAAAGATGCTCTATTCTGAGTTTGTATATGAGCATGCTTTTGTGTGTGTGCATATGTTTATTTTTGGATCTATCTTCCATGTATGAGAGAAAATATGTGGCTTTTGTGTTTCTGAATACATTGTCAATGTTTTTAGTTTGTATTTCCTCTCCTTCTATACCCTGGATTCATATGTTTGGTCTTATCATGGTGTCCCAGTCTCTTCTTGCATGTTCACTTCATATTTTCTTAGCATTCTTTCATGGTCTGTTACTATTTGGTCTAATTCCTCTACTTTGTCTTCCATTCCTGATACTTTATTTTCAACTTGCTCCACTCTGTTCATGAAGCTTTTGATTGAGATATTTATTTGGGATATGGAGTTGTTTATTTTGGATTTATTTTTTTCCAGGGTTTCCATATCTTTATTGATTTCCTCTTTCATACTCTAGATAATCTTAATTTCATTCATCTGTTTGTATTCTCTTTGTGCACATTTAATTGTTTATTCTTGTTCTCTTTGAAGTCAAATACTAACTTTTGGGTTTCTTCTTTGAGGTCATTAATCATTTTTGCTATTGTTGTTTGGAAGTTATTATTTGAATGAATTCCTCTATGCAGGTGTTTGGATCCTTAGTGGTGGAACTGACTTATGATGGAGAGCAGTTTTCATGTTTCATTCTGCATTTTGATTTATGAATCTGGAATTGTTTTTGGTTAGGGTTTTAATCCCTCATGCCCCTGTAGTTGGGGTTTTGAGTTTTTTCTCCTGGAGCTCCGGCAGTATTCCTCAGAGATGGATATGCTGGATATGTTGCCCCTTGAAGGGTTCTTGTTGTGTTGCAGATTACCCCTTTTCTCCCTCAAAGAGGGGGCTAGAGTTTCCACTCTTTGATGGGGATGTAGGAGCTCTCCTGCAGTTTCAGTGGGCAATGTCATGTCTCTGTACACTATGGAGTGTAGGCCTCCTGGTACCATCAGAGTGTACCTTGTCACTCACTGAAGGATTCATGGCTCTCCTGCAGGGAGGCACAGTGTGAAGTGTTGGGTTTCTGTGTACCTTGGGGAAACAGGGCTTCTGATGCTGCCTGCAGAGTAGCAGGTTATAGCTTTCCTCCCTTCAGTGGGGAATCTGGCATTCTCCTTCTTTGATGGGGAAATGAAGTCTCTCTTGCTGTCAGGGAAAATGGGGAGTGCTGGGCCTCTGTACTCTGTGAGAAAGGAAGCCTCCTAGTGCCAAAAGAATAGCAAAGCCTAGAGCCTGGGGTTCACTTAGGTGTGTGGTATTGGGCTCCTGGCACTGAGTAGCAAGTCGAGGGTACCCATGGGGCAGCAAAGCCAGCAGGCTTGAGTCATCTGGTGCCCACAAGGCAACAGAGGCCCTGGGGCCTACTTGTGTTGGAGTGTGGACTTTCAGGAGCCACAGCAGCTGCTGAAGGCCCCATGTCTGCAGGCAGTGGGAGTTCTGGGGCCTGCTTTCCAGGTGTGGGCTCCTGGAGGATAGTGCAGCGCACTGCAGACATGGGTGAACCAAGGCTGCAAGCAACAAGAGTTCTGGGGCCTGATTGCCAGCACAGGTTTCAGGGAGGCCAGTTCAGAGGCACTGCTGCCTGCTTAGGAGAACCAAGCCCACAGGCAGCAGGAGTTCTGGGGCCTGATTGCCATTCAGGCTTTCAGGATCACAGTTCAGTGGCACTGCTGCTGGCTTGGGGGAACCAAGCCTGTTGACTTGTGCCTCCTGTTACTCATGGAGCCTCTGGAGCCATGGGTCCTGCTTACACAGGTGCACAGTTTCCCTGGCAGTTCAGGGTGAAGGTAACAGTTCATGTAGTAGGGAGGAGTGTCGAGCTCTGAGTTCCTGTGTGTTACTGGAAGTTGGACTTACCACTGAGCACACTGAGAAATGGAGCCTGGAGTCCCAGGGAAACTTCAGGGGTCGGGGATCAGGAGTGTTGAGCTGTGAGTTGTTCTTCCTATTCTTCCCTTGGTTAATTGCTTCTCTATTTGTGGATTCAGAGAGGGTTTTGCTTCTCACTGGTTATGGGACCCTGTGGTGCCTTTTTGGGTCCCCTGATCTTCCTTTTTCATGGTAGTTGGTCAGGGCTAAGCTATAGGGATGTCAACAATCTGCCATCTGGCCCCTCCCTCCCATAGGAAATACTTAGAGAAATGAAAAATGAAATAAGCTTTGACTAATATAACAGAGAAGGCTTCCAAGAGGAGATAGGTTTTTCCAGGGATCCTTTGCAGGATAAACCTGCCATGGATGGAACATCAGATTGAAGACTACACAGGACCCATCACTAAATTACCTATGTGGTCTGTGAGGACCCATGTTGAATGAGAATGAAGAGCAAGATAGAGCAAGATGTTGACAGACCATACAAATAGGAATCAAGGAATGAATATTGTTCTGTCATGAGAACTAGAAGAATAGAAAGGGAATGGCTTGTTTTAGTAGTCAGGATGAACTTGGTTGCAAGCAAAAGAAACCAGTCTGATTTCATCAACAAATAGACGTTTTGGAATCTTTTAACTAAAACATCCTATGGAACATGTTTCAGTTATGGTTGTTGTCAAGTGATGAAATAACTTAGAATTTCATGTCTATCACTAAAGTCGTCTTTCTTTCATGCTGGTTTCATTCTTGATCAAGGGGTCCTCCCACTGGAGCAAGATCAATAACATCAAACCAATATCTTATCAAATGATTATCTCTATGAAAATGGAGTCTTGGCTTTGTCCCATGCCAGCTGTTAGCCCAAAAGTCTAAGAATTGACATTCATTGGTCTAATGATCTATAGTGTCTACATCACTAATCACATGTAGCTTGGACAGGGTCAAACCCTAAAAATCAGGTCAAATAAAAAATAAGTCTAGTATCTCTGCTCTCCCCCATAACCACTGTACTGGTAGTCATGATTTGTCAAAGAAAATATGAGGGCTCTTACCCAACACTAAGGAGCTCATAAATAACTTCTGTAAACTTTCAAATGGCCAATATGTTCCAGCCAAAGAAATTACTTTATGGACTTTTTAACTTTCTTGGTAACTTATTCTTCCTATGTTACTTAGTATAGCTTTTCAAAAAAAATTGAGATATCATATGCATACATTTTCATTCCAAGAATGGTAATAGATTTTATGAACAAATTGCTTTGGCACCTATAGGAACATACCATCAAGGGGCAGAGAAAAAAGTTATGTTTTATATTTTGAATTATTTAAAAGGTAGACTTTATCAAGTGTCATGCTGCCACATTTTTAATTATATCTTTGCAAACTGGAACTAACTTTTGCAAGCTCGTCAGTAAAGTTCTAGGCTGCACTACATGTCGATTTTATTTAAAGTCTACAGACAACATGACGTGGGAAAACATTAAGTGCCTCTTAAACCTGTTACTGAATGCCTCCTCAGGAAAATACTGGAAAAATACTCTAACTCTGACTTCATTGTGATCCATTACAAAGTCCCCTTTGGCCCTAGTTTCACACTAGGTGCCATTTTTGTAACATCAAAAATCCCTAGCTTTTAAGAAAATGAACAGTAATTCTTCTTCCTAGTCTCTCAATTAGCATTCAAATCTAAAGTCAACAGAACAGAATATTAATTTCTAGGGCCACACATAATAAAGTTGACCCTCCCTAGCACCTTGGCATAATAGTTAAAAAGAAACAGCTCAAGAAAATCCCAGAGGACAGCTACAAAAGAGTGTTATTTTAAGAAAAAATTAGCCCTGGGTGATCAACATTTGATATGAGGTCAGTCTCAGCACAGATTTAAGAACCTATGTGGTGACTCTTCTAGTTGTGGTGCAAAATGAAGTCTACAAGGCAAACTCCTCCACATGAAATTTCCAACGTTCCCCAACAAGTCTTGAATAGATTCTCCCTTTTGTAATAACCACACCATTATATTCACTTCTTCCAAGCAAAAGTAGTGAAGAGACTCAAAGAGGGCCCTTGTGCTCTGCCAGGGTCAAGAGCATCAGCTAACTCAAGTAGATGCCTGGTTTTAAATTCCAACTGAACCAGGAAGCCTTTTCTCAGCTTTCCAGCTTTAGGTTTTCTGGTCAGCAAAATGGGATTAAAATGATAAAAAATGTTATTGTGAGCATTAAATGAGAAAATGCAATCAAAACATTCAGCACAGAACTCAACGTTGCCCAAGTTCTCATAAATCAAAGCAACATTAAAGAAAAAAAGAGAAGTCACTAACGGGAGAGGGAGGGTAAAAGAAGGAAGTTAAGAAGGTAAATATGGGCAATGTACTTTCTATACAAGAATGAATATAGAATTTTTAAACCTGTTGAAATTACCATAAGAAGGGGACTAGAGTAGAATGGAAAAAAATAGAGGGCATGAACCAATTCGGGTTATAATATACAAGGAAATGTCACAAGGGAACTTCCTGTAGAGCTATTTTAAAAAAACCAAACTGCCTTTTTTCAAAAACGGAGAACAGGAAGGCTAAACAGTTCCTATCTTTGGGGTGGGTGGGTTGGTACTAGTGGGACAAGGGAGGATATAAGAAAAGGGTGTAAAAGAGTGAATATGGTAGAAATATTATGTACTCATGTATGAAAATGAAAAAATGAAGCTATTCCAGGAATGTGGGGAAGGGGAGATAAAGGAGAATGATAGAGGGGGTGAATTCAGCTAGGATATATTGTAAGAAATTTGTAAATGTCACAATGTACCCCCAGTACAAAAAATAATATAATTTTCAAAACTCTAAAAAAACAGAGATTTAAGACTGGAAGTAGGTTTCAAGATTGTCGTATTTGAAATTTGTAGCTTAATGTATGTCTATAAGAAAGGGATTCTCACCCTGGTCTATATGCTATATGCTCACCCAAACAGAGCCAAAAGAGTATCTTTCCTTTATCTAAAAGTCTGCTTTCCTTTTTTTTTTTCACAAGCTACTTCTGAAAAATTAAGTGCTGTTTTATCTGAAGGCCTGCAATGTTCTCATTTCAATCACAACTAGATACCATCCCTTATCATTTTAGCTGCTGTTTTTTGGGTTTCTTTTTTTCTGCATGGAAACCAGAGCTGTTTGTTAGAGGGCATTCTGGCACTGACTGGTCTATAAATTGTATCATAAGGCACTATTTCTTATTATGACACTTGCATGTGTACAAGTATTGGTGAATCTAGATCTGTGCAACTCACAGAAACAAGACTAAAATCAACAGGAACTGACCATGGAATTACAGTAAAGGAGGGATAAAGGGATAAACAGTTCTATGATGGCAGCTAAGGAAGAAATGCATTTTATTTTTGTTCATGTGTTTTTAACATGCAATCAATAAACTTATGAGTTTATTTTCAGTCTAGAGATATTTACTTGCTCAATGTGCTTTTCATCAGTTCAAAATCCCCCAAAGATATTCATTCCATTGAGACTGGAAGGATTGCAAAAGATACATTTAACAATATTTATATGATACTTTCTTACTTAATCATCAGTTTGTTTAGTGGACTCAACCTGTTTTCAAATACTCCCATTTTTTGGAGAATATTTTATATGTAGGAAACCAACACTGCTTACACTATAAATATTAAAGAGGGGGTGGGGGGGGCAAGGGAGGAGTGGAGGAAGGGGGAAGAAATGACCCAAACATTGTATGCACATATGAATAAAAAAAATTATGACAAATTATAGAGGCTTATACCCATTTTCTTACAGCAAGGTAGAATTCCATCCTTCTTGTTAAAAAAAGGAAAATATCAATTGTGACAAATATGCACATATATAAATGTTACAAAGCGTAGAAAATAATTTTAGAACTTAATACATAGATCTTCCTTGGGATGTTGCCAATGAAAAAGTATTGCTGATTATATTTCACAATTGGGAGCCTGAGGACTTATGTACATGGAAAAGCAATTCATAGCAAATTGTTTCACATGTGTGAAATCTCTGCTAGCCTAAAGCATTAGCACTTCACAATCAAACAGAAGAAGCCCCCAGCATAAAACTTCTGACCTAGAACTGGTCTGTAAACCTAATTCAGCCTGTCACTATGATCTCTTTCACGAACAGGTCTTTCCCCTAAACAATTGATACTCAGAGGCCAACATATGGAATCTACTACATGTTTTTGGCTCACACCCAAGCACTTTCTTTAGTCAATAGGCAAGATTCATTCCAATGAATTTTCTACATCCAACTAAAGGTGAGAAATGCAGAAAGGCCAAGGATTGAAAGAAAGGAAACGCTATCTCAGAGAATGGTCTCATAATTATAATAGCTCATTTTAATCACTGTGATTGTTTATTTATTATGAACACAGAGCTATAAGGATAATAATTGTCTTATCAGTCACAATCTCTTTGTTATAACCAATATTAATGTGAGATTTAGCATCCTATAGCTCCATTTCCAACACCTCTCTCACATACCAACTACCCTTAATTATGTGGGAGGACAGACCCTCTATGGAGACAAAGATGAGGATGTCTAAACATCAGGTAAGAAGAAATTCTATCTCCTTCCTTTGTTTCTGCTCAATCCCCTGTAGCTAAAGGCACATATGCAGCTTTCTCCATCTTTGAGACACTTTAAATGTGAAACGAGTAATTTAGCTGAAAAATTTCAGTTATTTTTTTTTTGCATGCTTCATATGCTGGGTTAAAACCATTAGCATATAACAAAAATCTGAGCAGATGCAAAGCAACAGATTCCTTAAGGGAATCCATATTTTTACATATTTTGTAATAAGGAAACTGTCACTCCCAGATGGTATCGAGCTAATACTGGTGGTTTGCTTGCTGATAACATACTAAAAAATAAAATTAATTGTTTTCTATTTGATGACAATGAAGTCATTATCATATATACTGCACTCTTAAAAGAAACAGATCCAAAAGATCCCCTTCCTGAATGATTAGGCTTATTTAATTTCTTGGCCTGGCCAGAAAAAAAAATTACAACTTGGATCTTAGAGTTGGAATTCCCTCACACCTGGCACCAAAATGTTCTATGGTTTATAAAATGTGATGAAGTCAGAAAAAAATGCTATCTTGAATTGCTAACAATATTAGAGAGAAGCCTGGTAGTGTGACTACAACACATCAGACATTTCCAAAGGGGATATGTGAACTATTCAGATCACTCCTTACCAGTTTATAGTGAAGCTATCTTCTACATTAGGCCAATTATTGCAAGTCATACTTACCTGGAAATGTGCATAATAAGCCTGAAATTAAAAAGGAGTATTGTAACATATTTTGCTACATTTGCTTAACCATTGTTTGTAATGAAGCAGGGCATTTTCTCCATGTATCTTTTTACCTGCAATCAACTTAGAGTAGGTCCTTTTACATGTCCTCACTTCATTAGGAAGTACAGTAATTACAAATGAAATGTATCTTAACTTTGCAGTCCACTATATTAACTCTACCAGATGGGAAATCATTCTTATAGGTTGTATTTTCTTAATTTGTTTTACAAGTCACATATTTGCTATCAAAAAGCAAATCTAACAAAAGGATAAAGAAAACCCAAGTGACTATACTTTCTATCTGTCCATATATCTATGAATTTCATTTTGCCTGAATGCCTGGATTATGCTAGGATATTTTTGGTTTTTTCAAGGCCAGATTGTAGCATTATTTGCTATAAGCAATAGGTGATGACGTTATGATCATGTTTCCTTTTATTCCTTATGTAATAGTGTAAAGACTGTTTCCCTTGTTGTACAAACTCAATAGTAGCATAATGTAAAAGAAATGATAGTAAATATAGTTCATTTGTTGGAAGTCAATTAAATATGTCTCAATAGAGCAAAATTGAAAAAAGTTTAAAAGCCCAGAGCAATATAAAGTATATGAATAATAGAATAGATTCATATACGTTAGATCTATGTAGCATCAATATTTCAAGAGAAAGGCGATTTCTAAACCTAAATCAATTTTTAAAATAATCAGAGATTACTTAGTTAGCAATCAGCTGTTTAACTTATTACAAGCTAAATTGCACAAGATAATAATGACTGTATAAATTTCTATATGTCTGTATGGCATGTATACATGCTAGAATTTATTGGAAAATAGTTACATTATAGATAGTGCTTTCTATGTTCTTTAAATTGCATAGGTGTTCTATATCATATCTCAAACGAAATTCTATGAATGAATGACTAATGCTTGACATTTTACTAAGCAATGTAAGCTATGTACAGTAGCTTTGTTAGTCTATAAAGTAACCAGCTTTGTTAGTTATAAAGTGGATACTCTATGACAAACCAATGTCTGAGGAAAGTCACAAAGATTAGAGCAGTCTTAGATATTGCCATTCAAATTTTTTGTTTACAGGTCAACGCAAGGCACACAGTGTTGTCATAATATAGTCTGGACTAAAGAAGTTGTAAAGATTTAATTAAAATTGTTGAAATTTATGTACATGTGATTTTTAATAAAGAATAGTGGAGGTCTGTTATGATGTGTTTCATGGAGAAACAAGTTAACAACCAAATCAAGATTTATTTCAAAATTTCAACTGAATTTGACCTGCCTAACTCATACCAAGGTGACTATTTCAAGGGAAGTAATCATGCTAAGATAATCTGTTCTCATTTCAGAGCTTTTGGAAGGCTTTTTGATTCATCAAAATCATCAGAAGCTCCAAGATGCAGAAAGGAAGTCAGTCAAACAGAAATATTAGCAATATCATTATCACAAATACAGTAATTATTAATAATGTAATTATACTATAATTGTTATCATAAAATTGTATCTATATTTCTTTTGAGATTATAATAATTCAAGACTCTCTTAAATATTTTTATTGCCTTTGTCCTCCACTCCAGGTCTAAGTACTACATACAAACTAACTAAAATTTAGAGACTGAGAGTGCGGTAGAATGGAAGGGCCCTGTGTATAGATCCCCAGATCAGAGACTGAATTTTAGCTCAACGTTAATGGGCAAAACTCACCATGTCTGTGAATCCCAGTTCTTCCATCTATAAAATGGAGATAAAAATCTAGTTTAACTTCCTTTCCCTGGGCTATTGGGGATTGGCAATGAGACAATTTATGTGAAAGTGATTAGGAAACTGTCAGCATTCGATAAGTACGCTAGGATTTCTGAGAATTCCTGGGAGGCAGGTCTAATGGGAGAGCCCTGGAGTTCATGCAAACAACATAGAATTCTAGCCAGGACACAGAAGGCAGATTTTTATCCTCAGCCATTGGAGGCAGCTGCTCACATTCTCCAGTTTGGAACGCACAGGCTTGCAAAGCAAGATTTTTAACAGACTGTTTGGCACGGAGCAGAATTCTTCCAAAGACCTGGCAGGGGAATTAGTTTAAGTAATAGTAAGTCAAATACTCATCAAGACAAATACTAATTGAAGTTTCAAACAAATGAGGCTTTGCCTGTATAATGCAAGAGAGACAAGTGTGTCTTGTGAATTTAATTTGCAGGAATCTGCTGTGCCTTTTGAAAGTTCAAAGATCAGCCCCCTCCTTTCTGTTTCTGCACACCTGCACACAGACCTGAATACCTCCTCCAACTTGTAAAGCTTTTTCTTTAGGAAAGAACCCATGACATCAAAAGCCCAAACATCTCAAAGGTCATTCCATGTCACAATTACACTAAATATACAGGTGTTACAATTCCAGTGGTACATTTTTATTAATGCTATACTTGTTTAGGAACACTATTTCATATTTCTATTCATCTTTAAATCCCTCACGACCTAACCCAGAGCACTAAGGAAGCTCTCAATGTGCATTAAATAAGTGAGGAAGTGACTAAATTTCTTTTACTTAGTAACTATTCAGTTCCCTTCAGGAAACAGGCAAGGGACGATTTCAGGAAAAATTCACCTTACATTAATGATTCTATTTATTGTCTGAATACTGAGTGTTACATATACCCTCTCTCTTTCGTTCCAGTTCACTCTTTGCAAAATCTAAGGTTCTTATGGAAAAGTAGTTTTCAAGAATAGTTAATGTGTTGCAAAAAAGAAAACGATACGATTCTGGACTTTCTATTATAAAACTGAAGAGCAGAACATGGTACCCTGGCTCAGCAGGGAAACACCTGCTCTGTCAACCAGAAGGAACAGATATCTCCTTAAATTCAAAATTACACACATTCCTGGGGAAAGGAAAGTAGGAAAAGGAAGGCTTGCTCCAGTGATTAAAATAAAATGTAGCCCATTAAATTGAATGTATCTTCCATGTAGTAATTGCTTTGTCTAGGTATTTAGTCTTCTTTTTCTTTTTATTTTTTTGTTCATTTTTCCTGGAAGGGTCACACTATGTAACCCAGGCTGACCTTGGACTCCTGTCCCTTCAGTGCTAGAAAAAGTACACATGCACCATCATGACCAGCCTATGTACTTAAACAGTAGTTTAGCTCCCTAAATTGGTGGATGATTTGTGCAGAGGAAGTCTTAGTGTTCTTTATAAAATGCGTTGAGTGCTTTAAAGGTTTAAAAATATATACTTCATGCTAAGAAAACGTAATTTGGAAAGGATATGTTCCTGTCCATGCCAGTGAATTATGCAATTTGTCTAAGGAGTCTTACAAATGTTTGGTTCAACAATTTTGAGTTGGCATTAAAAATGGTTCCATGAGAATTTGCCAAGACCCCATAAATAAACATTAAACACTAGATGTCTTATGTAATCACAATCCTCAGGGCAGATTTCTTTTAAATATAAGCTCACAGCTGGCATTAAAATGATATCACATCCTAAGAGGGTCCTTCCTATCATAAGTAAGTTAAAAAACTGAAGTAGCTACTTCCTCTCATAAATCTTTCCTATAATAGGTATATTTAAGGATATAACCCAGAGACTGGTGGAAATATCATATTTTGATAGGAAAAGACTTGGGAAGAAAACTTACATATTCAAACTAATGCAATAATCCTTTATATGTTCATACATATGTATACAAATAGTTATGTATATAATATATATGCCTTTATATATTTTAAGGCAATGTAACATGAATTATCACAAATTCACTTTCACAATAACCCTTCAAGTCAGGTGTTACTGTTCCCAGAGAATAAGCTCAGAGAAGTAAATTTTCAGGGCTTTGTTTCAGATGTCATATAACATCTTTTGGCAATGACATTATTACTTTGTTATAATGTCACAGTGCCAAGCCATGACCATGTGAACAGTGATTTGGATTAAAAAGATCTTCTTTCTAACTGCTCCCTGGTCTCATTTTTGTGACTCAAGCATAAACACTATTTTAAGTTTTGCCTGTGGATTTTCACTTTGTGGGAACCGATCAGCCTGCTTGATTGTAAGGCCTTTAAAATTATTATTAATATTAATAACATTTACTTGAAATACATCATCAGTTTCAGGAAGCAGGGGATGGGTCTATCCTTGACTCGCTCGTTACAGCATCTATAACATGAGGACAGTCATTAGCACTTAGAGGTAAGCAGTCAATAAATTACCTGTGAAAGGAAGGAGAAGAGATTGAGTCCTGACTATGCAAATAACTCGGAGTACAAAGTGTGGTTCTCTCAACCATCAAGTTTGTTCCTTCAGATCTGAAGGTCTTCCTTCACTGTTTATTTACAACAATGGCACTGGGTCAAGGTGGTTTATCAAGAAATAATTTGCATTTATCTTCCTTTTCTACAGTTGACCTTTTTTGTAATCTTTTCTCCCCACTTACTATTTTACTTGACAAGTGGTGATAATTCATTCTCACCAGGTTTCTTCTTCTTCTAATATTTTAAAGCTACCCAAATATGTGGAAATACATAAGGTATGTTAGTAGACTGAGTTCTTCTTAATGAGCTTCAAGTTCATGTTCAAAATAGAGGATGAGTTTTCTTAACTACATCCTGTTTTTCTCACCCTAAAATGTGAAGTTGACTGGTATTTGTAAGAAGGTTGTCCTATTATAGTTTTATTATTTAGGAATCAATATCACTTCATGTAAAGGAACGCATTATTTCAAACATCATTTTGTTATTATAAGCTTACAGAATATTGCTTGGCTTCCTGTAAGAGGCACATTTTTGGATAGGCCCAGTGGTTCATTTTTATCATCGTAGGTACTCAGGAAGTAAAGATTGTAGTTTGAAGCCCACCCAGGAAGAAATTAATGAGACCCCATCTCAACAAGAAAGCTAACCATGATGGTACACACCTGTTATCCAGCTATAAGGGAGTTGTGAGTAGAGGGATCGTGGTCCAGGCTGCCCTAGGTTAAAAAAAAAAAGCAAGACCCTGCCTAAAAATAACTAAAGAAGCAAAAAGGACAGATGTGGCTCAAGTGGTGGAGCCTGTATTTAGCAATTGTGAGGATCTGAGTTCTAACCCCCCACAAAAGTCAGAAACACATTTTTATTAATCCGTTGCTTTGGTTTATTCATTTTTGACAGTGCCAACATGAAACTAATTTCTTGATAAATAATGTTCAAGTCTCCTTCACGTGACCTTCATATCCTGCTCTTTTCTAGCCATCAATTACTCCTGCACCAGTGTTTATTATACACATAATAAACATGGACCACTGGCAAATGTATAATGACCCGTGTCTGAATTTTAATTCTAGCCTGTTCCTTGTTTTTAAATGTCTCAACTATTTTGCCTGTGATACTGCCTATAATGTAACCCCATTCTTCTTCAAAATATTTCATGAAATGAGTATGCCGTCTATGTCATACAATCATCCAGCTACTGAAGAATATTTATGTCAATATCAATTACTTTC
Source organism: Castor canadensis (assembly GCF_047511655.1). Lineage (NCBI taxonomy): Eukaryota > Metazoa > Chordata > Mammalia > Rodentia > Castoridae > Castor > Castor canadensis. The sequence goes on along the minus strand of NC_133404.1, from coordinate 32,373,655 downwards.
ATTATTCCCAAAAATACTGCAATGAATGCCCACAGACATCATGCCTAAGTTGGCCAGATTTGGCAAATAAAAACATTGTATAAACATACTTACATTAAAAATACTGTTTGTCTGAAGTCCACGTGTAATGAACGCTCCATATTTTTACCTGGAGAGCCTCCTCCTTAGAGAAATGAGTAAGTGTGTTGTAGAATGGCTGAGAAAAGGTGATGAACAGTTTTTCTTTAATTTTGTTAGTTGTTTTTGCCACCGTCTTCCTAGGTCACAACACTAGTTTGTACTTTGCTGTGTGTTAGCGACCTTCATGAGTTGAAAGCTAGTTAAATTTATTTTAATTGGGTTTGTTATAGAGAGCACTTATACATAAACATGCATGCATACATAATATGATGCATAGTTTAGAATACTTTACACATATATGTCTTCAAGCGTATTTGTATGACATACATGGGTGCATATATGCAGAAAGGTAGATTTGATGAATATGTACACATATATAAGCATGCATATCTTAAGTGCTTGATTAAAGTTTACAAACTGAACATACCTGTGTAAACAACCAGGAGATGGGGAAGTAGAATCTTATTGGAAGCCCTCCTTGTTCCCTCCTCCAAATAATAACCAACTCCCCATGTTCCACTTCCCTTACAGACACATTCAAAGGTAACCAGGATTCCAACTTCTGTCCTCACATCTTAGATTGCTTTGGATGATTCAATACTTTAAATATCTTGAATCATAGCATACCTAATATAATATATTTGGCTTTTCCAGATCAACATTTTATTTATGAGATTCATTCATAGGTATAATTTTCAGTTACTCATTTTTATCACTGCTGTATGGAATTCAGCTAATTGTAATCTTTCTATTTTTGTGAAAAAAAACAAAGGACAGCAGACTTCTGAGTACCACTTTGGCCTCATTCCCCAGGTTTTGTCAAGTAGTAGTCTAATTTACTCATAAAAAATCGTAAGAAGTGTTTTAAAACAATAATTGTTTAGAAAGCAATGTATTATGTGTGGGTTTTAGATTCCTATTTTCCTTCTTTTCCATCGATATTTAATTTTTCTTGCTATATGGCCCCTCTACTCTATTCAAAAAGTGGTGCCATCACCTCTGGAAAACCTTGCATTTGCCAGGTGCCAGTGCCTCACACCTGTAATCCCTAGCTATTTGGGAAGCTGAGATCAGGAGGATTGGGGATTGAGGCCAGCAGTTTGCAAGACTCCATCTCCAAAATAACCAGAGCAAAACAGACTGGAGGTATGGCTCGAGTGGTAGAGTGCCTGTGTTACAAAGCAAAGCCCTGAACTTAAACCCCAGACTCATCTAAAACAAAAAAACCCACCAAATCTTAAATTCTATTTTTGTCAAATAAATGTTTTTACTCTTATGTCATGTCATTTTCTTGCTATACATTTCTGTCCCTGACTTTGTCTAGATGTATAAAGAATCGTTGTTTGACTCTATTTTATTATTCAATTTCTGTTTCCAAGTAGGTGAACTTAGTTCATTCACACATTCCTATAAACACTGATTATAAAATACCCTTTTTATAAAGTACCTAGAAAATTAAGAAAAAGTATTCTGTTTTGCAAATTCACAGTTAATACAGACAAATATTCTCCCTGAATCTTTTGTCTACTCATCTACCCTATTTTATTCTTTGTGCCTTTAATTTTAGGTTATTATTACTTGTCAAAAAACACAATTATTTACGCCTAGATTTGGTAATATCCGTTGCTTCCTGTATATCACATCTTCTTCCAGACTTCACTTAACATTTTATTGATATCTTCCAGTATCTTCTTCAGAGGACTTTCGATATATTACTTACATGTACTAATAAGCTAGTTTTATTTTGCTTTCAAATTTGAAAAATAATTTTGGAAGATATAGAATAATAAATTCCAAATTAGGTTTTTTGAGGATTCTGGTATTTTGTATATATTTTTTCTTGTTTTCAGTGACAGTGATTAAAATCTGATCTCAAGAGGATTCTTGATACCGAAGTATCTTTGTGAAGATACTTCATATTTGTGTGTTTATCCTTCTGAAATTTCTTTTTCTTCTCTCTTCTCCTGCCCTGTCTTCCTCCTCTTCCTCTTCCTTCTCCTTCTTTCGTGTTCTAAGATTTCATTCAAATGTGTTTAGATGCATGAACATTTTTGTTTGTTCAAATAAAAATGTTTATTCATTCCGTTTTACATTTGATGACCCCTCTCAGACTGGGGATTCATGTGTTGCTTTTTTTCTATATTGGCTTTAATCTCATTATTTTAACATTCCCTTCTTTTAACTCTCTCTACATTCTCTGTCTTCAATTATCCAAAATATGTTTCAGAAATACTAGAACTGTCTGCGATAACTTAAGTTGTCTTTTGCCATTTTCTGTCTTTTATACTTGTTTTCTACTTTTGGAAGAATGGTTCAGCTCTATCTTGCACATACAAATTAACCCTGAGAGTAATTAGTATGCCAATTTAACTGTTCACATTTTCATTTCTGTAGTTGTGATGTCATAGATAGAAATCATTGCATATGTCTTGGTGCATTCATTCTTTTTTTTATTCATTTTCACATGTGTGTACATTGTTTGGGCCATTTCTCCCCCCTGCCTCCACCACCCCCAGCCCCCCAACCCTCCGGCACTTCCAGGCAGAACCTATTCTGCGCTTTTCTCCAGTTAGTAGAAATAAGCAATAATAAGAAAGACAGCCTTTTTGCTAGTTGAGATAAAGATAGCTATACGGAGAGATTCCTAGCATTGCTTCCATGCACAAGTATATTACAACCCAAATTGATTCATCTCTACCTAACCTCTTCACTAATTCCCAGTCACTTTCCCATATTGACCTCTGTCGTTTTAAGGATTCTATATTAATTTTCTGGAGTGGAGACATCAAAGCTTTCATGTTTTTGGTTTTCTGCCTATCCCCATACCTCCCATATGTGTTCTCCCCTTGTCATGTGACCTAAGTCTAACAACATTCCTGTATCTGCCCTAGATCTAAAGACCACATATGAGGAGAACATATGATTTTTGGTCTTCTGAGTCTGCCTAACCTCGCTCAGAATGATATTCTCCAATTCCATCCATTTACTTGCAAATGATAAGATTTCATTCGTCTTCATGGCTGAGTAAAATTCCATTGTGTATAAATACCACATTTTCTTGATCCATTCATCAGTAGTGGGGCAACTTGGCTGTTTCCATAACTTATCTATTGTGAATAATGCTGCAATAAACATGGGTGTGCATCTGCCTCTGGAGTAACCTGTATTGCATTCTTTGGGTATATCCCCATTTGTCCATTCTTGCTCTTAATTGCTGGGCTGCTGGGATTCTATTGAGGAAGTCCTTGCCTATACCTATTAATTCCAGAGTTTTTCCTGCTCCTTCCTGTATTAAATTCAGAGTTTTGGGTCTGATATTAAGGTCCTTGATCCATTGAGTTGGTACTAGTACAGGGTGATAGACTTGGATCTAGTTTCAGTTTCATGCAGATGGGTAACCACTTTTCCCAGCAACATTTGTTGAACAGGCTGTCTTTTCTCCATTGTATATTTTTGGCCCCTTTGTCAAAAATAAGGTGGGTATAGTTGTGTGGATTCATATCCTGGTCCTCTATTCTGTTCCACTGTTTTTCATGTCTGTTTTTGTGCCAGTACCATGCTGTTTTTATTGCTATTTCTTTGTAATATAGTTTGAAATCAGATATTGAGATACTGCCAGCATTGCTCTTTTTGCTGAGTATTGACTTGGCTATTCATGGTCTCTTATATTTCCAAATGACCTTTAGGGTAGATTTTTCAATCTCTGCAATGAAAGTCATTGGGATTTTGATGGGAATTGCATTAAACATGTAGATTGCTTTTGGTAGTATAGTCATTTTTACTATGTTGATTCTGCCAATCCATGAGCATGGGAGATCTTTCCATCTTTTGTAGTCTTCCTTGATCCCTTTCTTCAGGGGACTGTAATTCTCCTTGTAGAGGTCATTCTTATCTTTTGTTAAGTTTACTCCTTTGTATTTAATTTTTTTGAGGCTATTGTAAATGGAATTGTTTCTGTGTATTCTTTCTCAGTTTGCTCATTGTTGGTATAAGTTGATTTGTATTCTGCTACCATGCTATACCTATTCATGGTGTCTAAGAGTTTTTGGGTAGTTTTTTTGGGGGTCTTTAAGGTATAGGATCATATCATCTGCAAATAGGGATATTTTGACAGTTTCTTTACCTATTTGTATTCATTTTATTTCTTCTTGCCTATTTGCTCTGGCTAGGAATTCCAGTACTATGTTGAGTAGGAGTGGGGATAGTGGGCATCCTTGTCTTGTTCCTGATTTTAAGGGAAATGGTTTCAGTTTTTCACCATTAAGTATGATGTTGACTGTAGGTTTGTGATATATAGCTTTTACAATGTTGAGGTACATTCTTTCTATTCCTAGTTTTCTTAGAGCTTTTATCATGAAGTGGTTTTGGATCTTGTTGAAGGCTTTTTCTGCATCTATTGAGATGATCAAGTGGTTTTTGTCTTTGCTTCTATTAATGTGCCGTATCACATTTATAGATTTGCATTTGTTGAACCACCCCTGCATCCTTGGGATGAAGCTCATTTGGTCGTGGTGTATGATCTTTCTGATGTGTTTTTGGATTTGGTTTGCCATTATTTTATTGAGGATTTTTGCATTGATATTCATTAAGGAAATTGGCCTATAGTTCTCCTTTTTGGTGGTGTCTTTGTCTGGTTTTGGGATGAGTGTAATACTGGCTTCATAAAATGAGTTAGGCAGTGTTCCTTCTCTTTCTATTTCATGGAACAGTTTAAGGAGGATTGGTATTAGTTCTTATTTAAATGTCTGATAGAATTCAGCATTGAATCCATCAGGTCCTGGACTTTTCTTTTTTGGGAGACTCTTAATTGCTGCTTCAATTTTGTTTTGTCTTATAGATATATTCAGGTGATTAATATCCTCTTGGTTCAGTTTTGGATGGTTGTAAGTATCTAGAAATCTTTCCATTTCTTCAAAATTTTCAAATTTATTAGAGTATAGGCTCTCAAAGTAGTCTTTGATGATTTCCTGGATTTCTGTGGTGTTTGTTGTTATCTCCCTTTTTGCATTTATGATTTTACTGATTTGGGTTTTTTCTCTTCTCCTTTTAGTCAGGTTTGCCAGGGGTCTGTCAATCTTATTTATTTTTTCAACAAACCAGGTTTTTGTTTCATTAATTCTTTGTATTTTTTTTGTTTCTATTTCATTGATTTCAACCCTTAATTTAATTATTTCTGTCCTTCTGCTTGTTTTGAGGTTTTCCTGTTCTTGTTTTTCTTGGAGTTTGAGCTGTAGTATTAGATCATTGATTTGAGGTCTTTCTGACCTTTTAATATATGCACTCATGGCTATAAACTTTCCTCTTAGGACAGCCTTTGCTGTGTCCCATAGGTTCTGATAGGTCATGTATTAATTTTCATTAACTTCTAGGAACCTTTTAATTTCCTCTTTTATTTCATCTTGACCCATTGATCATTGAGCAATGTGTTGTTCAGCTTCCAATTGTTTGCATGTTTTTTAGTGCTGTTTTTGTTGTTGATTTCTAGTTTTAATGCATTGTGGTCAGATAGAATGCATGGGATTATTTCTGTTTTCTTGTATTTGCTGAGGCTTGCTTTGTGCCTAATGATATGATCAATTTTGGAGAAGGGTCCATGAAGAAAGTATATTGTGCAGCAGTTGGATGAAATATTCTGTAGATATCAGCTAGGTCCATTTGGTATATGGTGTGATTTAGTTCTAGGATTTCATTGATTTTTTTGTTTGGATGACCTATCTATTGGTGATAGGGGGCTATTAAGTTCTCCCACTATCACTGTGTTGGAGTATGTATGTTTTTAGGTCCTTCAGAGTATGTTTGATGAAATTGGGTGTGTTGACATTGGGTGAATATAGGTTGATAATTGTTATTTCCTTTTGGTGTATTTCCCTTTTATTAGCACAGAGTGTCCTTCTTTATCTCATTTGATCAATGTAAGTTTGAAGTCTACTTATTCAAGATAAATATTGCTACCCCTGCCTGTTTACGGGGGCCATTAGCTTTGTAGATCTTCTTCCAGCCTTTCACTCTCAGCCAGTGCTTATTTCTGTCAATGAGGTGGGTCTCCTGTAGGCAGCAGATTGTTGGATCTTCCTTTTTAATCCAGTTTGCCAAGCAGTCTTTTGATGGGAATTAAGTCCTTTAATGTTTAGTGTTAGTATTGATAGGTATGTGGTGATCCCTCTCATTTAGTTGTCTTTGTTGTTTAAGAATTTGATTATGTATAGCTGAATCAATGTTACTCTCTACTTTCTTGCCTTTTCTTCTCCTGTGGTTTGGTATTGCCTGCCTTTTCATGGTTTTGTTTGCTTTCACTTTCTGTGCACAGAATTCCTTGGAGAATCTTTTGTAGTGGTGGCTTTGTGGTCATATATTGTTTTAGTTTCTGCTTATCATGGAAGATTTATTGCTCCATCTATTTTGAATGATAGTTTTACTGGATAGAGTATCCTAGGGTTGAAGTTATTTTCATTTAGTGCCCAGAAGACCTCATTCCATGCTCTTCTGGCTTTGAAGGTTTTCATGGAGAAATCTGCTGTGATTTTGATGGGTTTACCTTTGTATGTTATTTGTTTTTTTCTCTTACAGCTTTCAATATTCTTTCTCTAGTCTTTGTGCTTGTTGTTTTAATATTAATATGTTGTGGGGTAGTTCTATTTTGGTCCAGTCTGTGTGGTGTTCTGGAAGCTTCCTGTACCTGGATGGGCATAGTTTTCTCTAGATTTGGGATATTTTCTGTTATTATTTTGTTGAATATATTACTCATTTCCTTTGCTTGCACCTCTCCTCCTTCTGAAGCTCATGATTCTCAGGTTTGGTCTTTTAATGGAGTCAGTGAGTTCTTACATATTCCTTTCAGAAGTCTTGAGTTGTTTGACCAATAGTTCTTAGTTTTTCCTGTAACTACCATTTCATCTTCAAGTTCTGAGATTCTGTCTTCTGTTTGTTGTATTCTGCTGGAACAGCCTTCCATTTTTTTTTGTATTTCTGTTTCATTCTTTTTTCTGTGGTTTTCCATATTATGGGTGACTTCCTCTTTAATGTCATTAATTTTCATCCTTAATTCATTTATCTATTTATGATGTTCTCTGTTTTATTTTGGTGTTTATTTAGGGCTCCTATGATTTCATTTGTTTGTTTTTGTGTTTTCTCGTATTCTTTATTTTTGTCCTCTTGGAATTTCTTGAGTGCCTCTTGTACGTTTTAGTTGACCATGTCTAGTAACATCTCCATGAAATTCTCAGTGATTACTTGCAGGATTTCTTCTTTCAGTTTGTTCTGGTGGGCTTCACTGGGTTCTTTGGCATAGTTTATCATTGTTTTGTTGGAGTATGGATCTGGGTATCTGTTTTCTTCATTTCCCACTGAATCCTGTACTAATTTATTTTTGGGAGGAGAGTGGTTTCCATCCCTTTTTCATCTTCCCATATTTCCACTTGGTACTGTTTCTGTCCCTGGACCATGTGTAATTTAGTGTTAGCTGAGTTACGATAGTGAAACTAACAAAACCAAGAAAGAAGGAGAAAAAAGAGAAAGAAAGTGAAATAGAAGAAGAAAAAGAGAGAACCAAGGAAAACAGCAAGGAGAGATGGTGGATGATCAAACAGCAAACCAGACAGCCAAACCTTTAAAAGAAGGCAAAAAAAAAAAAAATCACCAGTTCAGGAACAGTGGAATTTCAGTCTTAGTAGTTCTGATGTTACTCCTTTAGCATCTAGACCTGTCTGTGTCTCCTAGGCAGGTTTGGAGCCCTCCTGTGGTGGGTAGCAGAAGGGCCAGCAGGCAGAGGCCTATCATTGAGGTGATCTAGCCTGCCTGTGGAGCATGGGCCTGGCAGGCCTGAGGGTTGTGGTCCTGGCGGAGATTGTGTGGGCCTGTGAGGGCCTGAGGGGCACAGGCCGGCTGAGATGTTGAGGGCCTGTGGATCATGGGCTTTGTGGGCCTGAGGAGTGGGAGCTTGGGGGAAATCATTGGGCCTGTGGAATGTGAGCCTGGTGGGGCTGAGGAGTGGGCTGGAGGATGGGAGATGCCATGGCCTACGGAGCAGCACTGGCCTATGGGGCGGAGCTTGGTGTGCAGCACTGCTGTTCTGTTAGTAAATTATGAGATGGAGAAGACTTCCATGAGCTAGGGGTTCAGAGTGCCAAAGTTTTGGCTCTTCCTTGTGCTTTACCTCAGCAAAGTTTGTCTTCAGCATCTCAGCAAAGTCCCTGGTTCACAGAGCTCATGCAGCCTGCTTTTTGTTTTTACCTTTTGGGGCTTTTGTCTGTATTTGAAGACAGTGAGTAAGAGATAGAGGACTTACTACACTGTTTCATTTCAGAATAAGGATTTTATTCTATGACAACTCTAACAATGTGTTTGATGAACTTAGAATTTCAAAAGTTGAGAACTAGTATACAGAATGTCCACAATATAATAATTATATGTGCATTAAAAGTAATCCATGTCTTTAGGACCAGAGGTGTGGCTCAAGTGATAGAGCATGCTTTGCAAGTGCAAAGTCCTGAGTTCAAACCCAAGTCCCACCAAAAATTAAAATCCATGTTTTCAAAAATGGTGTTGAACATGTACTTTTACACCATTTTCTTTCTTTTCTTTGAGACAGTGTCTCCTATTGTAGCAAAGGCTGGCTTCAAACTCACAGTCCTTCTGTCCCAGCCTCCCAAGGGTTGGCATTACAGACATGAACCATCAAGCTCACCTCTGTCCCACCTTCAACCTTTATTGTCCTCACTACTACTTAATCTCCTTTCTTTTTACCAGGATTAGGTAGATTACATTTATGTCCCATCTTGTTATCAGAAATTCTTTAACATTGGTATATTGAAATTTCCTGTGCTACTTTTCCTAAATAGGTTTCCTGGGACCCATAGTAAATTTACCTATTTCCATTTCTGTATGCTGGAGATTCTCATATGAATAATCCAAAGAGATTAAGTTTAATAACAGATGTTCCAGTTAAATTTCATAATTTGGAGAAGCACTGGCTGTAGATCAGAGATAGAATCCACAGAACCTGAATGCTCATTCTGGGTGAGGATGGAAACTTGTCTCATTTGACCAATAATGAGCTTAAATTAAAGTTTCGTCTCATGTAAAGTTCTAGGCTTTTGTTAGGAAAATGTTCAAACATCTGAGAGTGTGATATTCTAATCTCTAACTGCTGATGTTCACTGTGCTTTGTAGCACTTGTGATTCCAAATCACTTTCTGACACTTGACAGAAAAGGTATGCCATACTAAACTGCTTTCACCTGTTAATATGGGTTGCATTTTGAGTGGGGTTAGCTGAGGTCCACCATTTGGAAATAGTTTTCAAAAAAGTTTCAATTCTTTTGGGGAGGTAGGCTACATTCCTTTGAGTTTCTGAGTGCTTCAAGGCTTAAACTTGATCTCTGTGTCAATCAAATTGGAATCAAGGAAGAAGACCACAAACCTGTTTTACTAATCCAAACAATATTCAAACACTGCAACTATATTGTTGTTTGATATCACCTGCAAACTAGTGCTAGCGTAGAATTTTATGACATACTGTGAAATACTGTGTCATTCTCAGAGGCTGATTGCCTTGATTTCACAGCAAGCACTAATGGCTCATTTTGGTGAAAGCTGATAAAGATTGTGTAGAAAAGGCATGAATCACCATCCTCAAATCCACCTAAGGTAGAAAGTTTACTTCCCACAGCTTATGATTTTTCAAGATGGGAGATAAACAACTGTCAAACAATTTGAAGGTTTAATTTGTTTAAAGCAAGTGTCAAAACTTGGTGTGTTCTATATAGATTATTTACTTGTCCACTTATTTGTGGACTAAGGATGGTAAATGAAGAGAAGAAATTGTTTGACTATTTTAAGTATACATTCTGGCAATGTGAATATTATGACTATGTAATGTATTTATCATATTTATTTTCATATTACTTAACATATTAGTTAAATATGAATAAATATTGGTTAACTTTGACTTACGTAACATTATCTATATTTTGTGGAAGGAAGAAAAGAATGTAGCAGTAGTACAAAAGAGAAAATTCTACCTTTAAGAAAAAAAATTTGATTAAAATTAACTTCAGTTTAGATTCAAAACTTTTCCTCTCCCCAAAGGCATTACCTTTATAACCCATGATTGTATAAATCTGACCTGAACACTGCAGAATGGCCTACTACGTCATGCTGGGGCCCTAGACATGAATTTCAGAAACAAAGGTCTTGGAGTTATAGCACAAGAGAAAGAGCAAAAAAAGGATGTCTCTGATAAACAAAAGCTTAGTAATTGTAGACCAAGTGTGTTGACAATAACATTACTTTTAATAAATCAAAACTTAAATATGTTATAACGATAATAAAATATTCTGCTTCTACTAAGAAATGGAATAGCTAAAGAGCAATAGAAAAATGTAACTCAGAGATAGCTCCATTATCATGCTGGTGATATTTCCTAAACATGAGTTTTCTATGGATGTTTCTGTTTTTTTAGAATCCTTTTCTCATGTGTATTAGAAAAAGCAACACAGACACTCACTTGGGTGACCCCTCCCAACCACCCTAGACACACTGGGGAAGGAGAGGAAAATGCTTGATTGAGAGTACAGAAGTATAGACAGGACTAGTTCTGTCTCTAGTCTACCCTCTGCCTCCTCCTTTACCTGCTTCTTCACACCTCTCCCTGCATAAACCACCATGACCACAGGTTCAAAGAGCTTTCCATGTTCAGGATGGCTTCATTGTACTGAGATGTTCATTTTTCATAGTGCTTAGAGGAGGCATTATTTTGGAATTGACTGGAAAAAATGGACATAAGTTCTACTTCATGAGTAAAATATGTCTCACCTGAACCTTCCATGTAGGTGAGAATGCTCAATAAGACCAAGAAACATGACTGCTGCAATTAGTTGTTTAATTCTAGCTGTGTTGTTCAATTCTAGTTGTCACATAAAGATGCTAATTGACAGAAGGAATCTTGTGATTAGAGGGACATTTATTCCTCATCCTTTTCTTCCATATAGGATAATGACGTAAAGAGGATAAAAGCAATTAGTCATTTCCATAGTTTTTAAATACTTCTCTTCATCCACTCAAGGCAGAGAGATCTTTCAAACATTGACAGCACAGGAATTTTGAAATCAGACTTTACATGCATTCATTTTATGAAGGACCAATTGAGATGAAGTAGCCTGACCAGAACTGTGGTGGAAGTTGAAATGTTAGTGTTGTTAATATGCAAATGCATTTTTCACCATTCAAGTTCCATGAACATTTATGAACATCTACTAATCTTATTTTTCTTGCTTTTATTATGCAAAATAATAGGTTTCATTGTGACATTTCTGCATGTGCATACAAAGTACTTTGATCACATTCATCCTATCAATCACTTTTGTGCCCCTTCACCTTGCTCTTATCCCTCTGCACAAAATAGGCCTTTATTTAGGGTCATGTTTTATGCATATTTGTTTGTTTATATTTATGTATCTAGATTCTGGATGTAAGAGGAAACATGTAGCATTTGTTTTCCTGAGTAGGCTTATTTTACCTAACATAATGATCTGCAGTACTATCCATCTTCCTACAAGTGATGTAATCTGATCCTTCTTTATGGCTGAATAATACTCTAGTGACTATATATACCATATTTTCTTTATCCATTCATCTGTTGAAGGGCACCTAGGCTGATTCCATAACCTAGCTATCGTGAACAGACAGTACTGCAGTAAAAATGAGTGTACTGATTTGTATTCCTTCAGGTATAAGCCCAGGGTGGTATAGCAGGGTCAAATGGTAGTTGTAATTTTAATTTTTGGAGGACACTTCATATTGACTTCCATGGTGGCTACACTAATTTATTTCCTTCCAACAGAGTATAAGGGTTCCTGTTTCCCGATGTTCTCACCAGCTCTTGCTGCTCTTTGTTTTCTTGATGATAGTCATTCTGACAGGATCAAAATGTAATCTCAGTGTTATTTTAATTTTCATTTCCTTTGTGGCTAGAGATTTCTTCATGCATTTTTTAGATATTTGTTCTGTATCTTTTGAAAACAGACTGTTCAATTCATTTGCCCATTTGTATATTTTATTATATATTCTTTTGGTGTTTACTTTTCTGAGCTATTTACATATTGTGGATATTAATCCCTTGTCACATAAATACCTGGCAAATATTTTCTGCCATTCTGTAGTATATCTCATCACTCTGAAAATTGTTTCCTTTAATGCACACAACTTTTTTAATGGGATGCAATCCCATTTGTCAATTCTAGCTCTTATTTCCTGGGCTATTGGAGATCTATTCAGCAAAATCTTATCTTGAAGTGATAGGCATAGTTTTCCCCTGGTAGTTTCAAACCTTCAGGTCTTACACTAAAGTATTTGATTCATTTTGAATTGATCAAGACTGTCTTTTTACCAGTGTATGTTTTTTGAATCTTTACCAAGAATTTGGTGACTATACACTGCAGAAGATACATAAAGTAACACTATATCCAGAAGAGAAAGATAAATGCAACCATGAACATATGGAAAAGAATAAATATCAGTAGACAAATAGAGAAAAAATAAGCATCTTGAAATAATCAAAAAATGCAAAAACAACAAAAGGACAAGAATTACTGCAGAATTTTCAATAATAACTCTGAATGTCAATGGAGTTCCAATTCTCCAATCAAGACAAAGGCTGGTGGATTGAATGAAAAAACAAAACCCAACCATTTGTTGCTTACAAGAAACACACTTCATTGCGAAGAAAAATACAGGCTTAAAGAGAAAGGATGAAAGAATATATTCCAAGCAAACGAGGCCTGAAAGCATCCACAAGTGGCTACATTTATATCCTGACAAAGCAGAATTTAAACCAAAATTAGTCAGAAGAGACAAATAAGGTCACTTCATATTGAAAAGGGAACAATCCATCAAAAGGAGATAACAATTGTAAACATGTGCACACCACATGTTGGCACAACCAATTTCATCAGAAGACACTACTAGCCATAAAAGCAGATATACATCCTAACACAATAATAGAGGGTGATTTCAAGTCCTCATCTCAGCAATAGATAGTCATACACACAAAAAAATCTAAAAGAAACATCAAAATCAAATGACACTACAGATCAATTGGATGTAATACATATCTACACTATATTCCAACCAACAGAAAAAGATTACAGATTCTTCTCAGAAGCCCAAAGAACTTTTTCCAAAATAGATCATATTTTATGACATAAAGCAAGTCTTAATAAATACAAGAAAAGTGTAATAACCTCCTTTATTTTAAAAGACCAAAATGGATCAAAACTAGAAATCAACAGACAAAGAAAATATGGAAGATTGAACATACACTTTTATATGACCAGTGGGCCATCAATGACATAAGGGGAGAGTTTAAAAATCCCTAGAATCAAACAAAAATGGAAACATAACTTACCAGAGCCTGTAGTTCTGAGTTCAAATCCCAATACCGACAAAAAATGAAGTCAGAGAGTTTAAAATCAATGACTTAGTGATGCACTTGAAGTTCTTAGAAAAAAACAGGGATAAACCAAAATCAAATTCAGTAGATGGAAAGAAATAATAAAGATTGGGTCCAAAATTCATATAATGGAGATTTAAAGGGCAATACAAACAATTGCTGAAACAAAGGGTTAGTTCTTTTGAAAAAATAAATAAGATTGACAAACTCTTAGCCAAACTAACCAAAAGTAAGATGGAAGAGGGGAAATGCCAAAATTAATAAAATAAGAGGCAAAAGTGGTATATCACAACAAACCCCAATGAAATTCAGAATATCATTAAGGAATATTTTTAAAACTTATATTCTAATAAACTGGAAATCTAGAAGAAATGAATAAAGTTCTAGAAGTATATGACATACAAAATTAAACCAAGAGGATATAAACCACTTAAACATATCTATCACAAGCAATGAGATTGAAGCAGTTACAGAGACTGCCAACAATGAAGAGCTCAGGACTAGATGGACTCATTGCTGAATTCTATCGACTTTTAAAGAAGAATCAGCACCAGTCCTCCACAAGCTATTCCGTGAAATAGAAAGGGAATGAATGCTACAGTACTCATTCTATGAAGCTGGTATTACCTTTGGACCAAAACCAAGTAAGGACACATCAAAGGACCAATTTCTTTAATGAACTTAGATGCAAAAATTCTCAACAAAATACTTGTAAATGGAATTCAACAACACATCAAAAAGATCATATACCATAATCAAGTTGATTTCATTCCAGGAACAGAAATCAAAATAGTTCAACATAAGCAAATTCATAAGTGTATCAGAGCACACAAATAGAATAAAGTACAAAAATCACATGGTCATTTCAATGGATGAAAAATGCCTCCAACAAATTCAATATCCTTTCATGAAAAGCAAGCCTTGAAGAAGCTAAGAGTGTAAGGAACACATATGAATATTATAAAGACTATATATAACCAGCATTGTACTAAATGGGAATAAAAAGAAAAAATATTTCTCTGAAGTCAGGAACAAGACACAGGTGTTCACTCTTTTTTTTTTACCCTATTTTATTTTATTTTACTTTTTCTCTTTCTTATTCAATGTAATTTGTGAACTCTTAGGAAAATAAGGCAAGAAAAAGAAAGAAAGTGATACAAATGAGAAAGAAAGAAGTCAATTATCCCTATTTGCAGATGATATGATCCTACATTTAAATGACCCTAAGGCCTTTACAAAAAAGAAAACTCTTAGATATGATAATCACCTTCAGGAAAGTAGCAAGATACAAAATTGACATGCAAAAATAAGTAGTTTTCTATATACCGACAAGAACAGGCTGAGAAAGAAATTGGGAAAACAATTTTATTCATAATAACTTCAAAAATTAAATACCTACTAATAAACTTAACTAAGGGGCTTAAGTACCTCTATAATGAAAACTTAGAGAAAGTAACTGAAGAAGAAGATACCAGAAGAAGGAAAGGTCTCCCATGATCATGGATTTGCAGAAGTAATATTTGAAAATGGCTATCCTACTGAAAATAATCCACAATTTCAATGAAATCTCCATCAAAATTCCAATGACATTCTTCAGAGAAATAGAAAAGCAATACTAAAATTCGTATGGAAATACAAAAGACCCGAAATAACTCAAGATATCCTGAGCAAAAAGATCAATGCTGAAGTTAACAGAATACCTGACTTCAAATAATTCTACAAAGCCATAGTAACAAAGCCACCTGGTACTGGCATAAAAACTGTTGGTAAACAATGGAATAAAATAGAAGACCCAGAAATA
Organism: Castor canadensis; assembly: GCF_047511655.1. NCBI lineage: Eukaryota > Metazoa > Chordata > Mammalia > Rodentia > Castoridae > Castor > Castor canadensis. The sequence goes on along the minus strand of NC_133404.1, from coordinate 32,358,288 downwards.
AAACCACACAGTTACAGCTATTTGATTTTTGACTAAGAAACCAAAAATACACATTGAAGAAAACACAGCTTCTTGAAGAAATTATGCTGGGGAAACTGGGAAAACATTGAGGATAGGGGTGCAGGCAATACTTTCTGAATAGGATTCCAGTTGCTCAATAAACAAGCGCAAGAATTGACACATGAAGTTTCATCTGATTAAAAAGCTTCTGCACATCAAAGGAAACATTTGCCAAAATGAAGAGATAAGATACAGAATAGAAGAAAATCACATAGTTCTCAAAGGAAAAAGTAGAAATAGTAAATAAATACATGAAGAATTATTCAGCATCCTTGGCCACACAGGACATGCAAATCAAAATTACCACCTGATTCAAATGGCTATCATCAAGAAAATACACAGTGTAAGTCAGATAGCATAGATAGACTTGCACCCGTGTTTATCACAGCAGTATTCACAATAGCCAAGTAAAGGAATCAGTCTATGTGCCCATTGGCAGATGAATGGATAAAGAAAACATGGTTTCACATACAAAGTGTAGTATTAGTCAATCATAAAGAAGAATGAAATTATGCCATTTACAGGAAAATGAACAAAATGGGAGTTCATCATGTTACATGAAATAAGTCAGGACTCGCAAAGGCAAATGCAGCATGTTTTCTCCCATATGATGAGTTATAGCTAAAGAAAAAAAATGGGAATGAATATAAATGGTACAGCATTGTGAGGAAAGTGGTAGAGTGGGGAAAGAGAGGGCATGGGAAGAATATGATCAAAGTACATTGTTGGCATATATGAAAAATTTGTAATGAAAACAAATTTTGAACAATTTCAAGAAAAATGAAAAAGCACAGTGGGGGGTAGAAAGAGTAATAAGAGCACGTAAATATGATCAAAGTGCATAAAATGAATGCGTGGAAATTTCACAATGAGTTGCCCACATTGTAAAATTAATATGCACTAATAAAACTGTGAGAAAATAAAACAGAAAAAAAATCATGTGGCATTAGCTATGTGGGTTTACTTCTGAGACATCTACTCTATTCCGTTCATCTTTGTAGTTTTTTGTTCCTGCCAGTACCATGCTGTGTTTGTTACTATTGCTTTGTAATATAGTTTGACATCAGGCATTGTGTTATCTCCAGCACTACTCATTTTGCCCAGGATTTCTTTGGCCACGTGAGATCTTTTGTGATTTCATAGCAACTTTGGGATTAATTTTTCTAATTCTGCAAAGAATGCAATTGGGATTTTGTTGGATAGAGTATTTAGTGCTAACCTTTAACATGAAGATTTTTGCCATAATAGGTAACTGCTTTTCAATGTGAAACATTCAAGCTCATTAATCCTACAAAATTCCGTTAAAATCCATCACAAATCACAGAACAATGTTCCAGTTGGATTCTTGGCTGGAATCTCTCTGGGTTCATCTTAAAGAACTCAATCGTAGTGGGATTTGATGCTTCCTTATAAGGCACGACACAATCTGGTATAGTGGGCAGAAGGGCAAGATGGAAGCCATGGGACCTATGAGAACAGAAATGTCTGGAATGAAAGAGTGATACTATAGGATTGTTTACATCATTTCCCCTCTTAGAGTTCTATTTTTATACAGTGTTAACAATTTTGGTCAAGATCAAAGAACTTTTAGTTTCTGCTGGGTATTGAGGGGGTTGGGGGGAGAGGGAGGAGGCGGAGTGGGTGGTAAGGGAGGGGGTGGGGGCAGGGGGTAGAAATGAACCAAGCCTTGTATGCACATATGAATAATAAAAGAAAAAAAAATAAAAATAAAAAATAAAACAGGATCTAATTAAAAAAAAAAAAAAGAGGAGCTATTGAATTTTCTTGTTTCCAAATTTATTATAGTAAACTGGAGAGAAGGGAGAGAAAGATCCAACAATCACCAAATAAGCAAATATTATCATTTTGACATATTTTCAGAAATACTGTTTAGCAGTGTAATCTTTAATAAAATGTTTCCGAGGTTGACAAAAAAAAAAGATCAAAGAACTTTTAAAGAACAAAGCAGCAGAAGGGAAATATTGATCACTCACTTACAGAAGAAACCTCATTTTAACAAAGAGAACCTAAGGTTAGAACTTTAAAAAATGAATACAAAAATTATAGCTCTATACTGTTTGAAAATTTGTATTGTTTTAAAATAAAAATTGTATTAGGTGCCAGTAATTCATGCCTGTAATCCCAGCTACTTAGGGGGGCAGAGATTAGGAAGAACACAGTTTGAAGCCAGCCCAGGGCAAATAGTTCAGGAGACCCTATCTCAAAAAAAAAAACATCAGAAAAAAAAGAGCTGGTGAAGTGGCTCAAGCAGTAAGAGTGCCTGCCTTGCAAGCAGAAGGCCCTGAGTTCAAGCTTTAATGTCACCAAAAGAAAGAAGCCAAAATACTCTGCTCAAGAAACAAATTTATACTTAGATAATTTTCCCCAAATTAGGAATCTAATGCAAATAAAAATCATGACATTGAATGATCAATTACATGAAATATTTTGTCAGATGTAGCCCATAATAACTTTCTTTTAATCAAATGAATTTCAATTAGGTCATTGAATTTAGCTCAACATTCAGGCTTCTTATTATGCTCTTTTCAATATAGTGTATCTAAATTAGAACCAATAAATGATTCTTCATAAACAAATTAAATATTAGACTAATCCCTTTTTAATTCCAAAAAAGAGTATTGCTGTGTTCAAAAATGTTTCTGTCTGTAATAGTTACCATGCTGTCCTCAGGCTTAGATAACACGTACTGATCACTCCTTCTGGGATGTGCTGTTTCTAAGCACCTCATCTCATTGTGCTGTGGATCATCCTAGCATTTCAGTAGTAGATGCTGTTACTAGCCTCATTCCATGGTTTAGGAAACTGAGGGTTAAATAAGTTAGACAATATTCCTCAAACCCTAGGCCATTAAACTGCTCCAAGAGGAGTCAAATCCAGTATGGATTGATTCAGACTTGGGTTTATTTTTCATGGTTATGAAAGTTAAAATGAACCAACATGCCTTAAGTGGTAACTATATACCAGGAGGAGCTGCACACTTACCATCTTTTATAGGATAAAAATTATATAATACCAGAAAAGTACTTTTAATTTTATACATGCTCTCAGTCTTTGTTAATGTACATATACATATATTAATGAACATGTTTCTATAATTACACCCCCTGTATTCTCTTCAATATATTTTCTTTACTTAGTGTCATATCATAAACATTTGCTGTGGTAACACAGTTCTTATAACTATTATTTTTAAATAATAAAAAATAAAAATAAATAGTAAAATAAAGATGAAAATAATTTGAATAGTCTATGGAACCATTTAGTCATTGCTGGGCACTTGACAAATTCAATGTCATGAAGTTTTTGCCCAAGATTTTATTCTAAATTTTTGTGGGTTTTGGTCTGACATTGAGGCCTTTGATCCACTTTGAATTAATCTCTGCATATGGTATAAGGCATGGGTCCAACTTTATTCTTTTCCTATGGAGATCCAGTTCCTTTAGCATCATTTGTTTCTTTTTAAACTGTCCTTTTCCTCATTGAGTGGTCTTGGTGTCCTTGTCAACAATTTTTCACATATTGGAAGATTTATTTCTGGGTCCTCTATTCTATTTCATTGGCCTATATTTCTCCATTTTCTTTCAGTTCCACATTCTTTGTTTACTCTAGCTTTGTATTAAGTTTTGAAATTAGATTTATGAATAGGACAACTTTGTTATTCTTCAGGATGGTTCTGGCTATTCAAAGTCTCTCAAGATTCCATCTGAATTTTAGGATGAGTATTTTGTAATTCTAGAAAAAGTGCTTATTGGTATTTTAATGGGGATTGAATTAAATCTACTGGTGAACTTTGAACAGTATCGAATTCTTAACATACTTAATCTTCTAATCTATAAGCATGGAATATCTGTTCACATATTTACATTTTCTTGGATTTCTTTCAGCAATGTTTTATACTTTTCATTACACCAGTTGTATCAATCAGCTTTCTCAGATACAAAATACCTGATATTAATAAATTAATTAAGAGGAGAGATGTGTTTTATTTCACGGGCTCAAAGATTTCAGTCCATGGTCACTTGGTCCCATCAGTTTAGGCCTGTGACTTCACTTGAGAAGTGATCCATTGGTAACAAACCCTATAAACATCAGGAGATGTCTTAATTTCTCCTTCATTTATGAAGGAGAATTTTGCCACATATAGGGTATTTGTTTGGTAATTTTGTTTTCTTTTACAACTGAATTTGTTGGCCCAATGCCTTCTTCTGGCTTTCAATGTATCTAATGAGCAAACTGTTGATGTTCTGGTTAAGGATGCCTTGTATATGACAAGTCGCTTCTCTGTTGCTGCTTTTAAGATTCACCCTTTATCTTCAACATTCTACGTCTGATTGTAATATATTATTATATTACTAAAATTATAGTGTCATGATGTGGGTCTCTTTGAATTCATGAGCTTATTGGATATCTATATTTATGTCTTTCATTCAACTTTATGTATAATTTTCATTTATTATTTCTTTGAATAATCTCTTCCCCTTTCTCTCATTTCCTTCTGTAAATCCTGCAATATGAATATCAGCCCCTCAGGTCCCTTAGGCTCTTTCAATTTCTGTCAGTCTCTCTTTCTGCTCCTTAGATTTGATCGCTTCCATTGTTCTGTGAATATTTATATATATGTGTGCATATGAAGATTAGTAAAAATGAATTTTTTTAAAGTTGTATCCTTTAAATGCTAGATATTATTGTTTAGATTGTATCAAAATTTAACATAGTCAACTTTTTAAAAATTAGAGAGCAAAGTTACAATTAAAGTTGTAAGCATTGTGATAAGCATCATTCCAATGTTTGGTAAACTCTAAATAGAGGAATTGATTCAATTTCTTTAAAATATACCACAAGAGCTTAACTTATCCCAATTCAAACCTCAGAAATATGACTTTTGCCTTCAACTTTCTTCTCATTTTATATAATACAGAAAGTAAGTACTTGGATGTTTTAGTCAGAAGCTGTTTTTAGGGGAGACAGTTAAGTCTAGACTACATTACATAGGTGATATTTTTCTGCTATTACAATATTAAGATACTAAGAAAGTGTACTATGCTAATCTTCCATAGTAAAATGTTCTCTACAAAAGCAGAATTATTGGTGTTAATTGTATTTTATTTATCCTAGTTGTTCTAATTTATCTTGAATGAATCGTAGTCCCAGCAAGCAGTGATTCTGCCTCTGAAACTTCCTAGGAAGTCAGCCCCCAAAATCACAAGGATGCCTGTGGCCCTCTGTGATCATGCCTAGGCCAGAGCTCATGGCCTTCCAGTTGTGAGGTGTGCCACCAGCACTGGCCTTTCAGCTGCTGGGTGTTCACTCAAATGTCAGGGTAGGTAAGCATATGCTTTCTCCTGCATATGCTTACATAGCCACTTCACCCATCTCTTTGAACAAAACTTCCCCTGACTTTAGCTGCTTTCCATGAAATAAAGTGATAGTGCATGATCTCTGCATGTTTTTCAATTCCTTCTCATTAAAACATGAGATATCTGTTTACTTAGATATGTGTTATCTTATTCAACAAAAAAATGACTGGTTCTAGGCTACCAGTGTTCTGCAGATAAATCAAATAAGGTTCCATATTTTAGAGTCAGATACTTAATTAAAGAAATGAGCAAAATAACTGTGTTTTTTGAGGGGATGTGGTGAAGATGTCCTCATGGAGGTTGGTGAAGTCATTGTACATGGAATATGGATGGGAAAAGAGAGAAGAAATGGTCTCATGAATAACCTGTTACTATTTCTTTTTTGCTGCCATATAGATGAAATAATGTGACTCCCCTCTGCTTTCCTGCTTATTGGTATCCTTACTCTACAAATGAATAACAGATACTCCAAGAGATGCAATACTGTACCACGAAATCAATGTGATGAAATGAGCTTTGAACTCAATCTATGGGGTTCCTCAGCACACTGGATGATACCATGTTAGACAAAATTTCACATTCTGGTGCATGAGTCATCACCAAGTGCCGCTGGCTCCAGCTTGCCTTGTCATTGCCTACCTGCACTTCTACAGGAGCTATGATAAAGAGTCACACATCCACCTACTGCTTATGAAGAGCCAGCACACAGGTTGTGTATTGTCCAGCAGTCATGCTGCCTGCTCACTATGTATATATACATATATATAAATGCAAATATTTATATATAAATATATAATGCATATATTTTAAATACATACGCATATATCTTTCAGATTTCAATAGTGATTAATGGGTGTGACATTTCTGAGGTTATGCAAAGTTTTATAAACAGACAGAGGTGAGGTAACACATTATAAATGTGCTAAATGACATTGAATCGGTCAGTTTAAAATGGCTAATTTACATATGTGAATATTACTTCAATCAAAAACAATTATTAAATGGAGACATGATAGTAAGTTCAATTAAATATTGGAAGTAATTTTAAGCCATATTAAATAGTACAAGTATCTTAACAGTGGTGTCCCCGAAGTTAGGCTTGACTTTTTAACTGGTTTTATACTAGGTGGGACAGAAATATGGCCTCTCAAATTAAAGCATGTATCTTTATGTTCACAATGCCACACCTCAAAAGACAGCTCTATGAGTTGGGTGCCAGTGGCTCACATCTGTATTCCTGGCTACTAGGGAGGCTGAGATCAGGAGAATCATGGTTTCATGCCAGCCAGGGCAAAAAAGTACCTGAGACCCCAACTCAACCAATAGCTCATCAGGGTGACATCCACCTGTTATCCCAGTGATGGCAGGGAGCCTAAAACATGAGTATTGCAGTCCAGACCAGTCCAGGAAAAAAAAAGGCAAGACACCATTTCCAAGATAACCAGAGCAAAAATGGCTGGATGTGTGGCTCCAGCAATAGGATCCTACCTAGCAAGTGTGAAGCCATGAGTTCAAACCCCAGTACTGACAAAAAATTTAAAAAATAACTACACATAATTATCATTGTTTGTTTTATGTTTTGTTATGTATAAGGTACAGATTCTAAGAAGAAGTTTTGCTAGATGAAAAGTAAATGTATGTGCAATTTTGTTAGATGTTGAGTTAATGTCTCTTTAAATAAAATGATTATTTTACATTCCAGTCATCAAGGTATGAGAATAAACGTTTACCACAATCTTCCCAGCAGTGTATGTTCAATTTTTTTGAATTTTACCTAATCTTATGAGTGAAAAATATCTCAATATATTTTTAATATTCATGTAATTTGAGCATATTTTTATTCAGCCTTAGTTTATTTTCATTTCTTATTCTGTGAACATTTCGTTTATATTACTAGCCAATTTTATGGGTAATTGACTATCTCTCTAATTTTACAAGTTATTGATATATTAAGAAATGAACTTTCTGTCTGGGGTATAAATTGTAAATGTTCTCTGTTTCTTAGATATCTTATAGCTATATGCTATATGCTTATAGCATGCCTCTCTCTCTCTCTCTCTCTCCCTCTCTCTCTCTCTCTCTCTCTCTCTGGTAATGAAATGCATCATACTTTTCTAGATTGCTTTCAGATTTAAAGTCATAACCTTGATAACATCCTCTTGTATGTTATACAGAAATTCTATCTTTACCTGATATAGATTCTGAGGAACTTATACAAACTGAAAGACTATCTAGATATTCCAATATATTTTGTGAAAAAGGTCCATCTTTTGATGCCATATTTTATTGATGAATAAATTTTCATATGCAATTAATTTTCTGTCTTAATTTTCTATTCTTTTATGTTGGTGGTCTATTTATTAGTATAACAGTTCCATAATGCTTTAATTATAACCTAGTTTTATAATACGCCTTGATGTCTGGGAGTCTTGTCTTCCTTCAATTTTCCTCTCTTTCTTTTTTTTAACATAGATTTAAATGTTTGTTATTAAATCACCTTTGACTTCAATTTATAATAAACTACAAACATTTTTTCTTCAGTTTATATCCTGCTACATCATATTTATTGATTTCACAGTGTTTCAGTAGATGTACTAGTTGTCTTAGAGAATATGTTGATTGATTGCTTCTTGTTTAACATTTATTTCCAATTTTTGTTATTATAACTAGTATGGCACTAAATATCTTTATAACTAAATAATTGCATCTTGCTTTTTATTTATATATAATATTTTACTATCATATTATTACTTTACTTGCAGTACATTATCACATTTACAAAAGATCTTACAATATATCATAGTTGAATTCACCCCTCCATCATTCTTTATTCTCCCCTCCCCTCACTTCTGGAATAGTTTCAACAGGTCTCATTTTTCCATTTTCACACATGAGTACATAATATTTCCACTACATTTGCTCTCCCATACCCTTTCCACTGTTACCAACCCCTCCTACAGATACCAACCCACCCCCCAGACTATACAAGAATGAATGCAGTATTTTGAAACCTATCAAAATCACCACAAGAAGGTGGCTAAGGTAGAAAGAGATAAAACAAAAGGGATGAACCAATTCAGATTATAACACATATGTACACGGAAATGTCATAATGAAACATAATGTGTAGCTATCTTCTTTTTCTTTTATATTGCCTAGTATAAAATTTACAGCAAAATCTATCATTACAATGAAATTAAGATTGAGTTAAATTTTTGACTTAATTAGTGAAGAAATGATTTGAATATCTTGTTAAAAATATGTGTTTAAACATGCCTTTATATCTTTAAGTGAATTTTTGAAATTTTTCCTTACTTAGAGTTTGGACATGAACACAGAAACCATTAAAATCTAAGGATAAGATTGAAAACTTTTCTAATGGATAGTACCTTTGTTTATGGTGGTGTAAAATATAAAAACACCTTTACAACTGTCAGAGTTCTTAGTGCTATTGTCCATGTATTTACAAACCAAACATTCAGACAATATTATTTGCAATTTTATTGTAAATTCAGTCTCTTATGTATTGTTTCTTTTCTGAATTCAGAGTTCTTCAAACATTATTGTAACATAATTTAATAACCCTACTATGTGTAATGTCCTTAAGTATCTAGTAAGTTTGTAAAATATTTATCTATTGAATAGCTTAAAATGTCTCCCTCTGTGCAGCCAACTTGAAGGATATAAATCAATCAACCCATACAAGCAAACTTACTTTTAAACTTAATTTAACTGAAGAGAGTCTGCAAAACATCCTAACTATACCCCATCTAATATGTTGTATTTAAAACAGCATAGGATTTTATGTTAGCATCATTAATTATCTTTTTTTAACAATAGCAAATTGGTTGGAGGATCATAGATCTTCATTTATAAGACAGAGCGGTATAATAATATGATATGAAACAAAGTGATTTATTGAACTTGGGAATTTCAGTAAAAGGCTGAGTGGCTTTCAAATCCAGTAAGAACATCTCTTTGATTATCACATTTGATCTAGTGGGAGCTGTCAATGTTTCTTGCCAAGAAAATATGCCATATAACTTCTGCAAAACCTCTGTGACTTCCTGTCCATCACGGGCTTTGTGAATCATTTACTCCTATTCTTTCCTTGAAAACCTGTGTGAATGGGGTGGTTTCCCAGTCCTTCTTGACTGGCTGCCTTGTGAAGCAAAATAGAGAAAGACTTAAACTTCACAATTGCCAATAATGAGCAATCATTACTCAAATTACTCTAAACACTGATTAGGTTTAAAGTAATGAAGAAACCACCATAATCAATCATCATCAACCCCAAGGAAGTCAATCTGTGTGGAGAGACCCAAGGAATTAGCAGAGGGCTCCACCTACAGGGTTCCAGGAGCAGATGAATGGCAGGCCAGCCTCAGGACCTGGCCTGCACTGAGTGCTTCTTTAGATTGGCCACCCCACTACCAGAGCAGAAGTCAAATAAGAGGGGAACTGCATTCAAAGTCTTTAAAGAGGCTCCTTTTCAAACAAGCAGTCCTAACAAAACCACAGCATTGACTGTGGTAGTCTCACCTTCAGTTCATTTTAAAATTGTTGGTTTTTGTCTCAGTTAAAAAGTACAATTAAAAAATAAAAAGTAAGCACAAATATTAAGTCAACCATTCTTATACATTATGAAAATATTAAATGGATAAGTAGGCAGATACATAGATATATGATAGATAAAGAGATGATAGGTAGATAGAAGATAGATACATATGTAGATGATAGATACATAGATAGGTGATAGACACATAGATACATATGTAGATAATAGATACCTAGATACATAGATAGATGGTGGAAAAAGAGAGCGAGAGAAAGAAAGAAAACTTCTAAGTAGATTATAGGGTGACCAATCTCCATGGTGTTTCTAGATTTGAGGTGTTTCAGTTTATGGAATTGTCAGTTTAAAAACAGGACAGTCCTAGGCAAACCATGTTTAGTTAGTTACCATAATATTTTATCAGCTTTCTGGGAAGGAAACACTTTAAAATCCAAATTGTGCTGATTGTGGTGAACAGTAGATCCTTCACTAGAATGCTATGAGGAGCAAACTTTAAGGAAATCCAAATTGTTTACATTTTACTGCAGAAAAGAGCAACTTTCTAAGTGAGTACATTTTCTTGGTAAGTACCTGTGTAACATCTGCTTTCACCAGTTATGCAGGTAAACCTTCAAGTCAAAATAATTCATCCTTGCCGTGTGTTTTTTTAGCTTTTCTGTACTTGTTAGCATAATGAAATTCCATATAATCAAAAGAATTATAATGAGATATCTAAGAATGTGTCCATTAAACAGATTTCCCCAAATGTTACAATAAAAGGAAATTAAAAGCTAGGCATGCTGGTACACACCTGTAATCTCAGCACACAGGAGGATGAAGAGTTTAAGCCCAGCCCAGACTACACAGTGGGACCCTGATTCAAAGGGGAAAAGGAAATTATAGTTAGTAAATGTACCTAGAAAAGTTATGATAGCACACAGACATACATATATATTGTTTGAGGCAATTTACAAAATTTTCAAAAAAGGTATTTGCTCATTTATTTGAAGATGTCAAGTTATATTCTTCCCAATAACATTTTACTAAGCAAATATGAGTTAAAAGAGACTTAAACTGATTGCCAATCTTAACATGCACGTGTATACATGTGTGAGTGTTTGGTCATTTAGTTGTTCTCTGATTTATAGTGTATAATGAAAATAAAATATAAATATGTGTAAACTTATCCTAGTTTTCTGAAATATTAAATTTGTTAGAGAAGTAGTAGAAAACCAGGGAATTTTCAGAAAGATCGATTATAATTTTAAATACTCTTGAGAACATTTACAAAATTTTAATACTGATTGAACTACAAAGTTATGGTTTGCGTTTTAGGACTAGGTTCCCAGAGACAATAATAGACCTACTCTCTTTTTTGTGAAAAGTTTCTGTATTATCTTTATTTAAAAAGTAGGTAGACTGTCCAGTCCATCTTGACAACCATAATAAATTACTTCCATGGCAAACCAGGGATAGAACTGAATAGATGTTATCATGGCAAAGCAACAAAGAGGACCACAGAGGAAGTTCCTTGTCATATTTTGGTCAAGATATTGCATTGTAAACAATTTATAACTAAATTATCACTCCTCTGACTGAGGGTTATCAGGCTATTAAATGTGTTTCCAGAGGAAAGGTAAATTGTCTTTTTGGTAAAAACTGAGAAATATAAAAGTTGAAAAAAATATTACTTATGTAGGGTTTGTTTATAGGGATCAGAAAATGATTTCAGCTAAGAGTAAACTGATAACAAAAACTTATATAACACTTTGTCAAAGTGCCAAGACTCAATGAGGAGTTTTCATGAACAATGTTACTATGATGTATGGATTCAATTTTCACTTAAAACCATTAGAAATAATGTTTATGCAAACAATAGTCCTGACATCCTTTTTAGTAATTCTGTAAACTTTAGTTGCAGAATATTTCACTATTTAATAGATCTGTCCCTGTTTATTTTCTCCTTTAATTAATGTATCTAGCTTTGAGTGAACAATAACCAGATTATGGATCTGAAATCTAATCATTTAATTAAAGATGCTTATTCCACGAAAGGAATTATTTAAACTTCATATTCTGGACTGGGGATGTAGCTCAGTGGTAGAGAACTTGCCTAGCATCCACAAGGCCCTGCATACAATCCCCAGCACTGTGAAAAGCAAACAAACAAACAAGTAAACATTTCACATATATATGACCAGTCAGTCTTTATTAGCATTGTGTGGGTAATAACCCATATTCACACAGAATAAACTACCCCTCAAGTTTAGGTATATAATTCAGTATTAATAAAGGTCAATAACACTAAGCTCCCAAAGAATCAAATCTGTGAATGTCTGTGCTGAGGCTACCGAGAAAAGCACAGTTGAGTAAAAGAACAATTTCATAAAAATATTCCATATTGACTGATTGTGTAAATTCACTAAAAACTCAAATTTTTGAGTACCTGGGAATAAAGGGTCAATAAGAAAAAAGTGAACAATAACACAGTTCAGATAACAGCAACAGTAAATTATGATGCTATAAGAATGGCCCTGGTGATATTTTTTCAAACACTGGTCACATTTCATAGTGCTTTGCACATATTATCTCATTCAACTTCAAATTTGATGATAGTTACTACTAATCTGTGCTTTGTGAGTAAGGAATAGTTAAGAACAATCTGTCCAAGGTAAAAGTCAATAGTTCAAATGCAAGCAGAACACAGCTATCTCTTGCAGTTATCTGGAACCAAATTGTTGAGTAGCACCATCCCAGATTAGCCCTCTTCTCCCATATTTGGGTACTACTGATGAACCAGGTAAATCTTCAAGTCCAAGACCCATCCTCTTATGATGTTACATGACCAAGCTGACTATACTGTGTAATATGGGAGCTTCAAATTCTTGCATGTCAGACTGACTCATGGCAGTCACAAACCCCTGTAAATGATAATCAAATGCTTGGGAATTATGATGTGATGTCACAGGTTTAGATTCACTGGGGAAAAAGTGAAAATAGTCTACACATGGAATCTAGCCTTCGATTTATCAAATGTAATCAAAACTTATTAAATTCCATATCATCATAATATTGCAGGTTATTTCATTTAAATTTGAAGGGCAGGGGATGTGGCTCTGGCTCTGTGATTGAATGCTTGCCTAGCATATAGAAGTGTTTCATCCCCAGTACTGGGGAAAAAAAAACTTTACAACTGGTGGAGTGGCTTAAGCCTAAGACAGCCTCCCTAGCAAATTATGAGGCCCTGAGTTCAAACCCCAGTACTGCCAAAAAAGTAAATAAACTTAATTGCAGTGCCATTATTTTTTCACTGCTAGATGCTAAATTTTTTTCTTTCCTCTTTCTTTTTTGTTCCTGTATATTATTTGTGCAAAGTGAGGGGGTCTCATTGTGATATTTCCATACACATTTACAATGCAAGGGTGGTCATATTCACCCCCCTATAGTATCTTTTAAAAAAAAATTTTGTTTTTTTTTTTGACGCTGTCCCTTAAAAGGGAGTATTTTTATTTATTATTCATATATGCATACAAGGCTTGGGTCATTTCTCCCCCCTGCCCCCACCCCCTCCCTTACCACCCACTCCGCCCCCCCCACCCCCTCAATACCCAGCAGAAACGATTTTGCCCTTATTTCTAATTTTGTTGTAGAGAGAGTATAAGCCATAATAGCAAGGAACAAGGGTTTTTGCTAGTTGAGATAAGGATAGCTATACAGGGAGTTGACTCACATTAATTTCCTGTGCATGTGTGTTACCTTCTAAGTTAATTCTTTTTGATCTCACCTTTTCTCTAGTTCCTGGTCCCCTTTTCCTATTGGCCTCAGTTGCTTTTAAGGTATCTGCTTTAGTTTCTCTGCATTAAGGGCAACAAATGCTAGCTAATTATTTAGGTGTCTTACCTATCCTCACCCCTCCCTTGTGTGCTCTCGCTTTTATCATGTGCTCAAAGTCCAATCCCATTGTTGTGTTTGTCCTTGATCTAATGTCCACATATGAGGGAGAACATACGATTTTTGGTCTTTTGGGCCAGGCTAACCTCACTCAGAATGATGTTCTCCAATTCCATCCATTTACCAGCGAATGATAACATTTTGTTCTTCTTCATGGCTGCATAAAATTCCATTGTGTATAGATACCACATTTTCTTAATCCACTCATCAGTGGTGGGGCATCTTGGCTGTTTCCATAACTTGGCTATTGTGAATAGTGCCGCAATAAACATGGGTGTGCAGGTGCCTCGGGAGTAACCTGTGTCACAGTCTTTTGGGTATATCCCCAAGAATGGTATTGCTGGATCAAATGGTAGATCAATGTTTAGCTTTTTAAGTAGCCTCCAAATTTTTTTCCAGAGTGGTTGTACTAGTTTACATTCCCACCAACAGTGTAAGAGGGTTCCTTTTTCCCCGCATCCTCGCCAACACCTGTTGTTGGTGGTGTTGCTGATGAATGGCTATTTTAACAGGGGTGAGGTGGAGTCTTAGTGTGGAAAAAATATTTTGAATTGGATGAACTTTTCAGAATAAGTAAGAAAAAATTAGTCTCCAGATGCCTAGTGATGTTATTTAGGGGATCTCATCTCTAGGATAGGTCCTGCATGGCCCACCGTGTATGGATTTAAATCCTTCACTTTGATTATTTTTTCCTCACGCCACTGATGTGTTACAGGACCTGGTGTACTATACCAGTAGGAACAACTATTAGTCACAATTAAACTTGTTATATAATTCCATATCTAAAATGGAAACAATCTTTACCACAAAGATGTTCATTTTGTAATTACCTTAATAGTGAAAAACTGGCAAAAAGTTACAATAGTTAATAGTTCATGTTATTGCTGGTTAATATAATAATATTGATAGCCATCATTTATTTATTAAATGATTATTAGTTGTCTGGGAATGTTCCATATGATTTAGTTACATAATTTCAAATCCCCTAAAACCACTGTAAAGCAGATTAATTAATTTTACCCATATTACACATCAGAAAATGTAATGTTTAGGTAAGCTCTGTGACTGTCCCAAAGCAACCAGCAAATAGAGGCTGGTTCAGAATTCCAACCAGACCTGTTATATTCTAGAGCCTGTGTTCTTATCAATGCATTGCCCCATCTTGCATACAAGGGCCCAGTCATTGTAATCAATTAAAACTATACTTATAAAAAGCTTCTGATGATGAGATAAAAGCATAATAGAGGCAGTAGGATATAAAATAATACATAACATATCCATTGTGCCAGTGTTCACTGAGTATATATGAAATACAAGATACTTGTAAACTGAGCTCAGAAAAACACACAATGGACTGGACTTTTAATGGAAAATTTGGAAGAAGACATGAAAATCTGTTAGCAATCATTTTTTTCACGACAGCAAATAAAATAGTAATTTTTATATTCATCCTGATGTTTTTCTATATTTTCCAAGGTTGTGCACAAATAAGTATGTGGAGTCCAAAAAAAATCATGATGACCCTGACACTGTTCCATAGAGGACCCATAGGCCAAGGACAGAGAAACTGTCATAAAACTCAACTGCACAGCATTTTTATTTATTTTTTGGATGTTAGATGCCAGAGTATTTTTTTCACAACTATTAATGAGATCAGGTCATCCAAAATGTGTGGTCACTTTCCCAAGACTCCTGATTATATTATTTTCACACCAGATCCCCTTTATCCAGCTCTTTTAAATAGAGTGATGGTCTGTGTGTAATTCACTCTTTGAAATCTTCACTTGAGAAAGAAAATGAGATTGTATTACAACCAACCAAAGCCTATGCACACCAAGCTCCTAGAAAGCAAGCAATTGGAGGAATATCAAGAATTTCAAACCAACTGGGTGTGGTGACACTTACTGTAATACAAGATACATGGCAGGCAGATGTAGGAAGATCACAGTTCGAGTCCAGCTTGAGCTAAAGTTTGAGGACAGCCCAGGCAAAGTCAGTGTGACCCTATGTCTAAAGCAAAATAAAAACAAAAAGACTGAGGACATAGCTCAAGTGGTAGAGTGAATGCCTAGGGTGCACATTGTCCTGTGTTCAATCCCTAGTACTAAAAAAAAAAAAAAAAACTGAATCAGTGAAAAATATACAGATGCATGAACTATAGATTTAAAAAGATTCTCTGTTACAAAAAAGAACTGGAGGAGTGACTCAAGTGGTAAATCCCTGAGATCAAAAAACTCCAGTTAGAGAAAATAAAATAAAATGAAAGATCCACATTCTTTTTCAATAATTAATACTATACATTATTTTGTACAATCTCTATTCTCAACATAACCAAAAGTTATTCTTGCACTTCTTAGGTTAATTTATTGACTATTAAAATTCAATGCTACAATTTTCAGTATTTCTCCAAAAAAATAAATCCAGAATTCTTACAATCAAAAAAAAAAAAAGCTCTCCTCTGTCCTTCACATTGGTTGCTCCATCTGTCTGAGCTCAGCATCCCATCCCCTTGCTCACCCTTCTCCAGCCACACTGCTTCCACCAGGTTCTTCTGGCACACAGTCTGCTCCCCTATATTCTTCAACCTCTAGTTTCCATTGCCTGCTTTCCTCCTTTCCCACCATCTAATTTCCTCAACTTCTCAGTCTTCCAGGAGGTCTGTCCTGGCTACCTAAGCTAATTTCTTTAATTTCCTATCTTCATCCACCCACCCCATTCCACTGATTTTCAATAAAGCACACTTAATACCTTGTAACATGATGTAGTCTCTGTATTTATCTTTCATGTTTACATCTGTCTCACACCATTATAAGTTAAGGTCCTACTTTGAGCACATGATAAAAGCGAGAGCGCACAAGGGAGGGGTGAGGATAGGTAAGACACCTAAATAATTAGCTAGCATTTGTTGCCCTTAACGCAGAGAAACTAAAGCAGATACCTTAAAAGCAACTGAGGCCAATAGGAAAAGGGGACCAGGAACTAGAGAAAAGGTGAGATCAAAAAGAATTAACCTAGAAGGTAACACACACGCACAGGAAATTAATGTGAGTCAACTCCCTGTATAGCTATCCTTATCTCAACTAGCAAAAACCCTTGTTCCTTGCTATTATGGCTTATACTCTCTCTTCAACAAAATTAGAAATAAGGGCAAAATAGTTTCTGCCCAGTATTGAGGGGGTTGGGGGGGAGAGGGGAGGGGCAGAGTGGGTGGTAAGGGAGGGGGTGGGGGCAGGAGGGAGAAATGACCCAAGCATTGTATGCACATATGAATAATAAAACAATAAAAATTTAAAAAAATAAGTTAAGGTCCTAGCAAGCATAGGTTCTTTGATTTCTCTTGTTAACTGAAGCTTATCATGATACATCAACATCCCAATTACCCATGTTTACCAAAACAGACCCTGAATTCCAATAGGTACTCCATACATATTGGTTGCATGAATGAAGGTCATCACCAGCTGATAGTGTAAAGGTAATCAAGCTGATTAATCCAGATAGCCATATTATAGACAAGCTTCTATGCCATCTCTTGCCATTCATTTCACGTATTGCCCTATCATGCCCTACCAAATTCTTGGAAAACAAACAACTATCAGCATCCCTAATCCTGTGTACCATGAACTGTAGTGCATCTCTCTTCTATAAACTTAAGCCAAAACCAGAATTTTGAAGACATGAACTTCAGTTTCTTACTTTATAGTCTTTCTCCCACTGAAACGTATACCCTTCCTCCTGCTTCTTTTTGTAAGCCTCTGATCCATTTTAGAAAAACTGTAATCTTGGTAAAAGGACCTCTTCATCCACCCGCCCTTTGTCAATTAATGGTGCCTCATTAGACAAATCACTTGGAACGCTGATGAGGTTTTCCTTAACACAAAGGCCAGCATGATCAATGGCCCTTCCACCTGTGGCTCTTGAGCAAACAGGCAAAGGTTAGCCCATTTCTTGGGGGGGTCTCTATTGTGTCAGCAAAAATTAGCAGTGAGTTGGCCAAGTTGTCAATAGAGCACAGAGACAATTAGTTAATGATTAGAGAGCCAGCAGTTGGGGAATTGATAACAAAATGAGCCATCTTGGGTACATTTGCATGCATTCAGAAAATCTATAACACGGTAAAAAGTAGACTACCACAGACAGAAAAGTGATGTGCTTTGAAACCAATTAAACAAGGAACTTTAAAATGAGCAGAAATTTGCCCAGCTTGATAAGAGATCCTAGCCCTACCAGAATATTGTGGGGACAATGATTAAATAGATGAATTAAACACTCTACTTGCTTTACTTTCACACAAGAGTTGGATTCATTCGTATATTGACCCATTTTTTCAGCATATAATTATTGGCACTGACTCTGGGTAGATATGGTTTCTAGCATCAGAGAAAACCATGTCAAATAAGATACACTGGGTCCCACCTTCACTCTTCAGTAAAGGAGCCAGATTTTTTAAAGTAAACGGTCAAAGTAACTCTAAATTTTGCTAAATGTATTTAAAAATATCTTGACTATCCTGCCGGTGGGAAAGGGGAGAGACCATTCAGAAGGTTAGGAGAGGAGAATAATAATCAAAATATAAAATGAATGTTTTATTTTTGTCCTTAGAAAATGCTAGTTCTTGGGTGTCCCTCAGCAGGTAATGAGGAATTTCTAACATAACAGGGACTGGAGTGAGATTGATGGAACATTAACTGTTGAAGTGTCAGAAGTAGGGAGGTTAGTCAGTTTGGATTTATCCTGCTTTATTTAAAATTCTGCTGTGGCTTTAGCCTAAGGGGTTATCTACAGTCACTGAAAATGATGGGGGTGTCTAAGGTCATTTTTCTGACAGTTTGCAAATCAGTTGAACCTTGTGTTATCGTTTAAATGACAGCAGTGGGAAATCCTACACATTCAAAAATAACATTGTACACATGACAGGCAAATGGTCTTCAAAGTGAGAAGGGGTCACACCAGGCAGATGCCATAGCAC
This sequence comes from Castor canadensis, assembly GCF_047511655.1. Classification (NCBI taxonomy): domain Eukaryota; kingdom Metazoa; phylum Chordata; class Mammalia; order Rodentia; family Castoridae; genus Castor; species Castor canadensis. The sequence goes on along the minus strand of NC_133404.1, from coordinate 32,339,378 downwards.
TTGGTGTCACCTTGGACAAAATGCTTCTGTCTTATACCAAGCATTAGGTAGTTTATCAAGAAATTCAAAGATAGAGTCAAGGAAACAAAAACTTCTACAGCTAGAGAGAGTCCTAGAGACTTCCATCTTAAAACCCTCTGCTATTTCATAATTTCTCTATATTCAAACTTCTTTGGGGAAGATCCAGACTAGAACCCAGACTTCATAACTCCAGGCCTGATCAAGCCCAGGCCAGAGCCAGTTTGGGTAGTGTATGAACACAAAAGATGAAACTTCAGAAGTTTCAAACTAAATGTTTAGAGTTTATGTGACTATATAAATAACATGTGAGTGTGTGAAAAAGAACCTTCAGTTCAAAGTGTTGAAAACCTGTTACTTTCACAGAGTTAAGTACATATAATTATTTCATTACAAACCAACTTTGTTCCTCTAACTGACATACCCAAAGTTCTAAGTAAAGTATATTTCTGCCAAATTTATTTTTACTTCCAAACAGGCCCATTTATATACAATTAAATTGATTATACAGCCAGTTCCCTTCCACATAAAAGCAGAAAACTGATTTAGTTGGTGGTTTTCATCTGTTAATTGGATTCTCAGTAGAAAGACAGATTTCATTTTTAATTTTCTACATTTTTAAAATTTTTCATTTGGTAGAAATATGCAAAAAGGTAGTTTGATTATTTTATTAAAATTCCCATTCTTCTAAAAATAAAGCTTTTTTATTACTGCAAAGTTGATTACTCTCAATAATAATTTATAATAATTTATGTTCACTACTTCCTAAATTTTTCCACTGACTGTAATAATATAGACTCAAAGTCAGCAAGTGCTTAGATTATAAAAAACTTTATACAGGTTGAGTATTGCTTATTTAAAATACTTGGTATTAGCAGTGTTTCACATGTTAGCTTTCTCAGATTTTGGAATATTTGCATATACATAATGAGATAACTTTGAGGTGGGACCCAAGTCTAAACAAAAAAAATTTTCTTGGATGTGTACCATATACATGTAACCTACTAGTAATTTTATATGATATTCTTAACAACTTCATACCTGAAGCAAAGTTTCATGATGTGGAATTTTCTAGTTATTGTTTCATGTTGGTGTCCAAACATTTTCAGACTTTGGATCATTTGAGATTTTAAGTTTTCAAATTAAGTTTGCTAAACTTATAATTTCATTTGGGACTCATTCAATATAATGCCAAATCAACTGATATAGCCAATTGTCCATTCAGATTAATTCTCTGAATCAAAGAGTAGTTTAATCTTACAGAGACACAACTATAACCTTTGAAATTACCATTTGGTGTCATTCCATTGGGCCATGAGGGTTTTTGTAATTATAGAACTAGCAGAGTAGACATTGATTGCCTGTATTTTCAGAAAAGGAAAATAAACTTCTGTGTAGCTTAAGGTATTGTTACTTTTGGTTTTCATTTGTGGATGAATCTAATCTTAACTCTTTTATGAAGGGAAAAGAGAGGGGAAAATACATTGATTTATATTGAGCATTTACTCTTGCTCTAGATGGGTTTATTAGAGTTGATTACTATAGCACTTGGTGTGTTAGCTATTGCTAGCCTTACCCAGAAAGATTAACTATCATTCCCAAATACTTAAATAGGGCATGACCACGCTTAGCTTTGACCCGGTTAACTGACTGCAAACCACATTGTGTAAAACAGCACTGCTTCACAGACACTATTAATAGTTGGTCATTTCCAAGGAATTCAGAGTCATTTCCCTGTCCGCAGTATCTGCAATTTGCTTCATAGCTGACCTTAGCAACTTCAATAGAAAATGTTTTACCACTTAAGAGATTCTTGATTCAGAACAATATTACACTCCAGTCAAAATACACAGCATGTTAATTTAAAAATACTAAATTCTGCATCAAAAATAGGCATGTCTCTTCTTTCAGTCTCTTTTGGAGAATAAACCTGTAGTGAAATTTAGCAGAAAATTTATAACCAAATTTGTCATCTGATTGACAGGTCAAAGTGACTAACTTGTGCTTGTCCAATCATTGTCTTTACCTTTTTGTTAGTGTAAAAGTTTTCTATCCTCAGCGCTTTGGTTCAGGACTATTTCATGTATTTTCTTTTATAGTTGAAGGATTTGTCAAGATTTATTTTAGGTTCTTACCTTCTCTCAGCCTTTAAAAATTATTCCTTTCTATTCCAGCAGTCTCAGATGAATTGCCCAGCACTATTAACATACTATAATAAGAGAGTTAGACTATATTGGGTTACAAGAGAACACCATGAATTCCAAAAGGAGCCTTCAGAAGATAGAGCTACGGAATGATACAGGATGTGCAGGTTATCTTCTGACCCACTGGCCTTTCCATTGATGTTCAGACACCTGGCTTTATGCGATTTGTACTTTGACCTACAAGCATCCAATTATTTTCAATTTAGATGTAGTTATTGGCACCTTTGCTTTTTAACCCCTGAGCACGGGTATCCTAAGTTTGAAAAGAAATGCAATATTGAAAAGGATAAGATGATTGTAGATATTTGACTCCTTTCCTTCAAATTCCACAAATCATAGAAGCTTAAATTCTGTCAGGGTAGATGGAGCATAAAGTTTACTACAGAAGAATAGCAAAGGTACCACAGGTTCATTGAGAATGAGACAGACAATGATGTCATTCACAATCTCTTCCTCTCCCCAATTTTCACATTTCTACCATCAAACACAGACTCTTCATCCCAGAAAGAATTTTTTAATTTTCTTTTTCCTCACCAATGCTGCAACCTTGCTCCAGAAATGTCAATAATAAAATTTTTCAACTCTGGTGGTCAGACTGGTTAGCCGGTATTTGAATAATTAATAATGGTTCAGTTTAGCTGATCATGTGTGTCCAGCCAACATCTGTTTATTGCCCAGTTGAATGAGCTGAAAGTTTCAATTCTTCAGGGTATCATATAAAAAAGTATTGCTAGATATCACATGTGAACTTATTCAAGGAATAGTTCAGATTTTATTGATACCTGAATTTTAATGGTCCAATTAGTCAAAATCATAATATTTTCACATAAGTACTTTGTGTACCGTGGTTCTGTATCTTATGAGTCTTCCCCTAAGGACCATGGGAAAGTTCAAGTGTGCATAAGGGAGATATTTAGAAGTCCTCTACAGAATTGTGTTACTTTCTCCAAAAGCTCTTTGATTTAGAACTGGCAGTTCAAGTGTGATTATAAATTGTTAAGTAAATCATGATGAGAAACGGAAATAAATATTTTACCTAAGGGTTTGCACAATGCTCTCTAGATACTAGAAAACTTTAAATGAGCTCCTCTTACTTATTTTCTGTCCTCTATAGAATGTTGGCCAAAGTTGCAAGGCTTTGATGAAGCATTTCTAAGTATTTATCAAAAATGTCTACATAGCTATGTACAAAAACTACTTATTCTTTTTATATAAATTCAAAGATAAGGATTAGAATCTGTCACCCTTTTACTAAAAAAGAAATCATTACAATTTTAATGAGTTAAAATTAGTTAAGATTATTTTAGAAAAGCCCTTTTTTCAAGCCATTGAAGATATAAATTGCTATTTTTCCATTTATTAATGTTGGAAAAATACGCTGTGCAAAAGAAGATGCCTCAAGTTAAGTCAGGACACAGATGTGACTGACTGCTCCCATGTGGAGTGGTGCCAGAACAGAATGTTTATTGCTGTTGTTGGTTAGGTAGTTCGTAACTGCAGCTAGATTGCACTTGCTTAATGGAAGCCCATCTAAATGAATCTGTGATAAACCACTGTTCCTGCTGCCATTTTCATGAGCCACTAGAGAAGGACAGTGGTGTTTTGGGAGAGAATCTGACTTAAATATGTGAAGCAGGTCATCTAGTTATTAAAACATATTCTGAGGTGTGTGAGTTTTTACATGAATTCACATGGAACACAAATGTCTTCATATATTAAGCCCCAAATGAAAAATAAAACACTTTCCTGACTTACTTTTTACTGTTTACAATCATTCTTATAACACACTGATGATGAATCCAATCCTTAAACTACAGATCATTGTTGATCTGTATCCCTTGTCATTTCTCCTTGCAGAAGAAAATGAACAAAGAGGTGTACTGCTCGATTTTGCCTACCACAAAATATCTCTTTACTACTGATCTTGAGGTCCTCCTCTGAATAAAGTTACAGTTTAAGTTCTGAATTTTTTTCAGGTGGTTCCAACATTTTGTACAAAAATACTTGTAATCAGGTCTGAATATTTTTCTTCCTTAGTTACAAGGAACCCACTTCCCCATGGTGCCACAGGAGAAGTAAGGAGAGAAAAAATGTACTAGAAATAGAAAAATTCTGTGACTGTGTGGATCATACAACACCCAGACTAAAATCAGTATCCCCCAGCTAGTATCTTGGTGACGTCTTGCTCCATAATCATGTATTTTCTCTCTGATAGAGACCAGTAGCAAACAACAGCTGTTTCACAAAAGGAGAATATACAGGAAGAGGCAAAACTTTTAATGAGTTACATTGTGTACCAAATTGTTTACTTTCACCTACAAAAAGTTATCAAAGGCTCTATACAATATCCCTTCTGCCAGTGATCCTTCAAAGCACCACTGGAATACTAAGTCATATGGCCCAAGATCCAGGATATCTTTCACTGTTACTTGAATTTGTTACAAAATTATCTCATACTCTGAGCCCCATTCAAAGCTGATATTACATTTACCAGAAAACTGATAAATGGGTTGGCTCAAAATGCCAAAATTAGTTAATTGTTACCTCAAAACTCCAAAGAATATAACTGGGCTTTTTTTTTTTCTTTCATACCAGTAAAAGGATCCAAATGCACCTATTTTCTGTTACTTTGGGAAGGATAAGTTAACATGCTGAGGATATTAGATCCTTATAAATTTTACCAAGGAAGTACAACTAAAGTTCTGTGGGAGTTAATTCCCACCCTCTGGTACTCTTGTGCCTTACTAAGGTTTCTAGTATAACTGTACCTTCCTACTCATAAAGGCCAAAGAACATATTTTCATCATCCCAGTGATACAGTATGAGATACTATGTAAAAGGTGCCTATGGATAGAACCAGGGGTAACAAACTATGAGCCATGAACTAAATCTGACCTGTCGCTTGCTTTTTATATGACTTACTTTCACATTTTTAAACAGTTTTGAAAGAATTTAAAAAATTAAACAGAGACTATATGGACTATAAATATAAATATGTATTATCTGATTATTTACTTGATAAATAATATTGTAAAGGTCTGCATAGCTAAAATAGGAAAGTATAGGTATACAGTTGGCCCTGCCAGGTGAAGAAAAACTGTATCTGGGAATCATTAATAACACGTATAGAGAAAGAAAATTTCAAAGACCACTAACTTCATATTAGGTGCTCTAAGATATATTGATTTGCTTAATTTATATCATGACCAGCTTACATCTACAGTAATCTCTTATTGTTCTTTAAAATCTGTATTTCTTTTGCATGAGTAAAATAGGAAATTTAATAGGGACTATGACAGGTGTCCTTGATAGTGACTATAAATCTCTGATATTCTTCCATAAATGCAATATAGCTCTTAGATTCCTATTTTGGAAAAGTAAAAGCAATACTGTGACTTTTATGGCCTTTATCCTCACTCCAAAGTTGAAACAATATAAACCATCGGTTATTAAGTGTGTCTATTCATGCTCTTCATTTTGAAAGAGAAAAAATAGCCACAGATCAAGCTAAAGGACCCACTTTGTTCATTGTGAGATCAACATGAATCAAAACTTCATTAATTAATTACTTGGCTTCTATAAATCTCTACTGTGCCTGTGAGACCACGGTGAGATCAGAGACTCCAGAAATAATGTCAGTCAGAGTCAGTGTCCAGTAATCCCTGAAATGTCTGTATAATTCCCCTTTCCCCATACACAGTTATGTTGTTCAATTATCACTGGTCCCTTGTGGCAGTACAAGAAAAAAAATCAAATAAGTTTCCTTCCTCATGGTGGTTGGACAGCTTATCCATTTAGAAGGTAATAGTTGAGGAACCATGATTATTATTGTTAACAAACCTAAGCTCTACTGAATATGTAAGTATGGAAGACTTTTGCAGACTCTTCATTATTTCATTTCTAGAGACACAACAGTTGCCCAAAACCAAAGATCTTGGAAGGTCAAACACTTTTACTTACTTTTTTTTTTTTTGCTGCATAGCAGGGTTACCAGTCCACCTTGTTACTAAGATTTCCTTGCCCCACTTGGCTTCTGTCACTCAATGAACCCATATTCAAGGGTCTGGTTCTATAAGAGTGTTGGCACTTGCAATTTTGGCCTAAAGAGAATAGCTACCTAAGAAGTCTTCAAGACTGACAATGTTCTTCTTAGCAAGTATCTTCTATTAAATTGAGAGAATGGAAACTAGTGTCTTCTGGAACTTCCAAGTATAGCACAGTAACATAGAGACGAATGAGGAAGTCTTATGTAAATATTCACTAATCACCTCTATTAAACTAGGCCTTCAGTAACCTTTCTCATCACTATATAAAAGAAGTTCTAGATTCTTGGCTTCATTCAACATAGGCAACTCAATCAGCTTTCAGTCACAAATTCTGCTAACTGATGGTCACTCTCAGCCTCTTGTGCTACCATATTGAATCTAGGCTTTCTACTTAGTATCTCCCCTTTTTTTGTTGTTTATTTATTCATATGTGCATACATTGTTTGGATTATTTCTCCACCCTTTTCCCCTCCCCTCCTCCCCCCCCCCCCAGTTCCAGGCAGGTCCTGTTCTGCCCTTATCACTAATTTTGTTGAAGAAAAGACATAACTTTTCTCTTGGTTAAACTTTATATATCTTCCACTAGGAAGCAATACTTTGATGGACAAATACCCTAACCCTTTTCCAAGTCTTGGCTAATATAAATTGACACCATTTTACAATTCTGTTCGTATATATACTTTCTAGCCTGGGGTCTCAAAAAGTTGATTATGGTTTTAGGTTCAGAGGCAATGAGAGAAAATGGTTAGGAATAATCCAGAATAAGATCATAAGAACCCTGAAGACAATGAAATGAGAGCAGTTCTCTTATAGATTATTTGGGGGGAAAGCAGGCTTATCTCTTTGGCCAGAGGAAGAATAGATGCTTCTACTGGCAAAGAAGGCTTAGCAGAATTTAAAGTCAAATGACTCAGCTTATTGGAATATGCCCTTGAATTTTTTACTTCCCTCTATTCTTCAAAAATTCCCTGATTTTAACTTGGGACCCTTAAAAGTTGTGAATTCAGTTTGGACTGTTTTTCAGCCCACTTCAAGATTAGCTTTTGGATTTGCTCTCCAGAAATCTTAACCTTAATGAGCCATAAAATTTTATCTTACGGGAATCAGATAAGATTTTTGGTTCCTTCTCTAGACCTTAAGCTGGGAATTTAAAATCCTGAATTTGTTTACTTTATTCAGGTTATCTTTTGCAAGCAAAAGTTCAAATTGGCATATATGCTTTATTTTCATTAAAGAATTCTTTACCAGACACTTTCCCAAAGTCTGGCATCTATGAACCTTGACTCCATCTGGTTATCTATAATAATCTAATTATCTATAATAATCTTTCTTATTCCATGCCATGGACTACCGATGTCCCGTTCATCAGTAACATTAAGTCTTTAATATTTGTTTTTATATCTAGTCAAATCAGAGAAACAATTGCATATTTAAGGTTCTGTTCCCATAGGACCACTTCTAGGAGTTGCATTAGTTAGGGTTCACTCACAGAAGCAAAGTGACATTCCCCTAATATCTGAAATAGCAAGTATGTTCACTCACCAATGAAACCACAAAGAGTAAGGAGGCTCACAAAAGTATTATAGGACAGCTATTGCCTCTAGTACCTACTACCTTTAAAGGCCTGCAGTCAAGCCTATCATGGGAGCCCTCTGGTTACTTTTAAGAAGCAAAGCTTCAGGGCACCAGTGGCTTATGCCTGTAATCCTAGCTATTCAGGAAGCAGAGATCAGGAGGATTGCCATTCAAAGCCAGCTTGGGCAAATAGTTCAAAAGACCCTATCTCAAATAAGACCATCATAAAAAAGAGCTGGTGAAGTGGCTCAAGGTGTAGGTCCTGAGTTCAAACCCCAGTAGCACAAAAACAAAAGAAGCAAAGCCACAGTAAGAAAGATGATCTGAATGCAAAGTAGAGGACAAAAACAAAAGCTAGTACTAGAAATCATACCAACCCTTTGTCTCTTCATCACATGTCCGACTGTGACAACCTTCTGAGAATAATGCCAACTGCTTTACTTCTGTTTCTGTAGCTCAGCAATTTCCTGTTTTGGTCAAGCCAGCTCAGAACCACACAAAGAAAGTCACCATGGGATATATGGTCCCCACCTTTTCCAAGTGGATGATAACACACTCCAGCCCTGGAGGTTCAATAGAAAGAATGAAAAGAACAGCTCTCTTTGGGGGTCTGCAAATTTCTAGCTGCACAGTTTTAAGAAAGACATTTCATTTTCTTGGCTTTACTTTGTTTTTCCATACATTGGAAACAGTTCTATCTCACATGTGTGAATGAACATAAAAATATTATTTGGAAATAAAATTCAAAGTATATCAAGGAAAATATTTTCTTCTTTGTCAACTGTCTTGTATTAATTCTTATACCATGCAAGACCCACCCAAACTACCTGCATCCTAAAACATATTTCATAATTATAGGCTGTACTATAGAGAACAAGCAAAGAAAATAAATAGATTTTTGAGGCTAGATATGAAAATGAGTATTGACTCAAACTTACTAGTCATTTAATCTTGATCAACTTGCCAAATCTCTCTAAGTCTCAGTGCTCTAAAATGTAAAATTGGCTAATAACAACTACCCCTTAATAATATTCTGGGGAATAGAGATGACATATTGGATGTATACCATTAGTTACCTCTGAGACACTCACCCGAGCACTTAGTAAACATTTGAACTTGTCCAGGTGTGTTTGTTTTCAACACCAAGCACTTCTCTCAGAGAATTTATAATTTATTCCCCACATTTTTTATTGTTGTGCTGAGTAGGGGTACATTGTGGCATTTACAAAAGTTCTTACAATATATCAAATACATCATTCTTGAATTCACGTCCTCCACAGATTTGTTTTGCTTTAAATGTCTAGTGCATAATATACGGCTTGACTTATCCTAAACCTTCACTAACAGTCTGTAGAACAGGGCATTTGGATTCTTGACACATATTAGTAAGCTGCCACTTTTCCTACTTTAAAAATCTCTCCATGAGAGATCTCCAATTCAATGTTTGGAAAATCTGCACTCTACTATTTAGAATACAAGGCATGGTACATCTGGTCTATAAGACTTCAAAATGAATAAAGAGTAGCCAAAAGAAATCTGTTCCCTAGTAGCCTAGTTCTATAACTGAGGAAAGAGAGTTTGCTTATGATTATTCATTGTTTTATGTACTTTAATTCTGTAAAGGACAACATCCTCTAAAAGAAATGCACACTACAGCTTAGAAGGCCTTCTCTTTAACCAATATCAAGCCAAAGGACCCATCTCATGAATAGCTGTCTGAGCTTGTCAGGGAATAATATGGAATTGGAGATGGGCATGAATTGAAAAGAGATGCTTTGAATTAAAAACTGGTGGGCTGATTTTTTTTTATTAGAATGAGTTAAGGGGGCTAGGCCACAAATACTGAAAGGCATGGAAACTTTTTCATTTGTCCTTGTAAAGATTTTAAAGAACACTTCTCAAAAGCAAAGTATATTTGCTCAAAGTGTTATCGCTCCAGCATTGCATTTTGCCCAAGATGCCTCTGATTGAGAGCTTAAAGGGTTGAGATGGAGTTATAATTATGGGATGTGCTATATGATTCATTGGACTTCCTTTAAAGGGTTTTTCTTATTTTAAAGATACTTTCTAACATTTAAGAATTGTGTAAGTATCAACTTTGTAAGGATTGCTGTTTGTTTTCATAATGCTTTTAATGATACTATTTATTATACTGCTTCTTCTTTAGAAGAATAGATAAAAATGTTTCTTGGTCTCATCATTAATGATAACTATACTTTTTATTTAAAAAATTTACACTTAAAGGCAAAAGCCAAAATCTGAATTCATTTTTTAATGTTTTATTAGCATATAATAGCTATACAGGCAGTTTTGCTGTGACGTTTTCATGTATGCGTACAGTGTACCACAGTTTGGTTCATCCCTTCCATTATTCTCCATCCTTCCCCTCCCACTTCTTAAAATAATTTAGACAGGTTTTGATGTTCCATATTCATACATGTGTAGAAAGTACATCGACCATATTCACTTTCCTTTACCCTCTTCATTTAGTTCCCTTAACAGGACCTGTTGTACATTCTTGTTCTTCATTGTTCTTCACATTTTACTAGTAAATATATTGTAGTTTAATCTACCTAACAACCTCTACTACTCTTCCTCATGTTTTTTCTTCTACCCCATATTGTTCAACAGTTTTCAGTGCATTTTGTTGTGTCTTCTTGTGATATATTTCAACATTATTCACTCTCTATTGTTCTCCTCTTCTTCCCCTCTTCCCCTAGTCTCCACTTAAAATCTCCTCTAACAGTCCCACTATATTGTTTTCAATATTCTCTCTCTACATATATATGATATATTATAATATATGAATGAATATGTATTTATACATTAAACTTTTATATATGTGATAAGCTTTATCAAAATCTGAATTCTGAGGTTCCTTTTAGGAATGCAAACACTGATACTTGAAGAACAATTAAATTATACTCCTACAAAGTATACTTTTAGTAAGTCACTGCTGTATTTATATTTATCAGTACATTTAATTTTTCACTAACATTTTAAGTAGTATTTTTTCTGTATCTTGTATAAGATAATGCCAGAATGTGCACAGGATAAATAAAATACCCAAGAAAATTTCACTTACTGAAATACCAGTCAGCAAGTGGAAAAGGCAAATAACCAACTACATTTTCTGATTCAAGGAGTATTTAAGCCCTGTCCTAGTATTCCATTCTTAAAAGCATTGAAAATTGTTCACACTAAGTTCTTTGTCTTCCTGGGCATTTAAGTCAGAAACCAAATACTTTAGAAAATGAAATTGTGCATTTATGAAGTGAAAGTTGAGGCTTGTTTGTTCTCCTGCATGGTCCACCCTGATCTCTGCATTATTCTGAGCAGGGTGCTAGAAATTCATTTAAAAGTTTGTGTCTCCAGCAGTCAAAGGTGCATTTACTTTCCCATGTTAACTTAAATCATCTGACCTAGAGGCAACAAACAGGTTAAGTTGTTGACTTGAAAAAATGACCATGATTTTTCTTTCTGGTAGGAACATTATGAGTTGCTAGAACTCCATGTAATGGATGTAAAAGTCAACAAATGAAAGGTCTTAACTAGTAAAGACTCTGATTTCTGCCAAAGCAAATACTATCCCTAATGCAGCATTGAAAGATGCTCTTATCAGACACAAGCCAGACAGATAGAAAATCCAATTACACAAGGAATATATTCTCAACAGGAGAAATTGCAACACTGGTGAGTCATGGTCTCATGAGCTAGATGTGAAATGACAATATGACTCACAGCTGCTGGTACATCATACTCCAAACTAGTTTTAGCATGACCCCCATGTAAGGAACATCCACTGTATGACAGTGGAAGTCAGCATCAATCTGCTCGAATTTCAATACATCTTATAACAAAATCCACCTCTATTTTGTCTTCCTTCCCCACAGTTTTCCACAGTAATCAAAAGCTCACTTAAAAATATTTACATGTCATTCTTCTGTTTGTAATCCCACAATAGCACACTCTGGCTGCCTATGTCCTTACTTCCCTGGTTATACCTTCTACTCCACCCATTACACTATACTACTACACCCCAGATCACTGGTCTTTTTTCTGGTCTGAGAAAGAAGCTTCTTCTTACCTCTTTGGTTATGAAATGAATGTTTTGCCTTCCAGAAATGACCTCTCAAATTTTCCCTACTGCCTATTTTCTCCTTGTATTTCACTCTCAACTTAAATGTCATCTCCCCAGAGAGAACTTCACTAACAATTATATCAAAGCAATCACCAATTCTATGCAATTTACTCAATATAATTTCCTTCAAAGATTTTTATCACTCCAAAATTATTTTATTTATGGACTTGTTTACTGATATACCTACTTATTTTTGTTCTCCATCAGTAGATATAAGTTCTATAAGAAGAAAGAACATATCCTTCTTGTTTATACCTATACTCCCTACACTAAGTAGTAGTTCTTAGTGCCTAGCACTAAGAACAAGATGTGATGAACTATGAAAGGTAGTAAGATGGATAATACATAGTGTAGGAATCTATGGCTTATCAAAAGTTAGAACAATACCTTGGCAGCCTTGATAGCCTCCATACCTCTTTCCCCTGCATAGGACAATTTATTGTGGGCAGTGAACAGGAAGAATCCATTAGAACTTCTACCTCTGATTCTGCTATTCATTAAAAAGTCAATAACTCCCAGGTCACCCATCAAAACCAAAACTAATTCACTGCAAGAACTGACATTATCCAAACTGATTTACCCATCTGCATCTCTCCACACCCAAAATCACTTCTCTGAGCTTTGGGGATATGTGATCCATGGTTAGCAAAATTCCTTTGATCTACATCCATGTGACTGTTTCCTTCATTTTCTTACACTGCTAAAACCTGCTTACCCCTTGAGAACACTTCCTTCCATTAGCCATCTCACTTGGTAGCTGTATTCATTCCTCCATTTGTCTGGAGGAAGAATAGATGTACTCTATTTTTTAGTTGGCTCACTGCCACTTTCTTAAACTCTATTGACATTAAAATTTCTACAATGCTAATGTCAATAGCAATAAACATTGACTTCTTTGTTCCTTGAATAGCTCACCTCTAAGAATTTATATTCTTTAATCTCAGTATCCCATTTATGGGGTTATAATCTAGGCCTTGTTATTACCAACAATTTACACCATCTCCATAATCTCCATCCAATGGCTCGGATCCTTCCTTCTCACTTCTTTAAGAACACAGAGGATCTTACATTGAGTGGATCTTCCTACCTTCCACTGCCCATCATGCATCATTTCTGATTTCCTTATTTGGTCAATCTAGATTATATGATCTAACAGTGTTTCCCAAAATGTATTGTCTGACTTGTAGCTTTAGTATCACCTAAAAACTTATTAGAAATGAAAATTTCACAGGTTCTGTCACCACCAAATATTTATTTTAAACACTTGACTCAGGGCTGGCAGAGTGGCTCAAGTAGTAGAGCACTGCCTGGCAAGTGTGAGGCCCTAAGTTCAAGCCCCATTACCAAAAAAAAAAAAAAAAAAAAAAGAATCAGTTAAACACTTCACTCCATGGTTTAAGAATCTTAAGTAATTCTCCATAGCCAACAACCCCTCTCAAACCTTTGGGAGTAAAGTACTCATTTTTGCCCAAATTAATTCTAGATTGACATTTTTATAAAACATGATTAAAAATAGATGAAAACACAAGAATCTAAAAATAGGGCCCAAGTTTGTTGCTTTATTCAATAGGCACAAAATTATATTTTTGATCATATAATCAGAATAAAAAACTAAAGGAAATGAAAGGAGGGAGGTGGGGCAAGATGACAGATTAGAAGTGTCTACCACTTTAGGTCTTTGAATGAGAAGAGTCAGATAACACAGGACACACTATATTCTGAAGAGAAAGAGAACATCAGGAATAATGAAAGAGGTAACAGGACAGAAGAAAAGCACAAAATTGAGGCAACAGAGAAAAGCAGCAGTTTCAAGTCCATCCCTGGTTTCTTAGAAAAGAAGCTGAAGATGCCATCAAAAGGAGACATCCCTAGCAATGGACTGCATTTTAGCTGCAAGAAAATCCCACACTTCCCACTTTTAAACACAGTGCAGGGATTTATAAGACAATAACTGTTCCAGTCTCAAGGGTCATAGCAAGGCAGCTTCTTGAGAGAAGACCTACTGTTAGGGACTATTTACTCTGAGGGCCAGAAAACAAGGAACAGAGGATCTTAGGACACCTTGCCACAGAGTCTGGGTGGGAAAACAACCAAAAGTGGTAGTTGAGACAGGGAGAGTGTCTGACATGGTCCCATAGAGATGTTCAAATTTCCTGAAATTCCACTAGCAGCAAACAGTGCTGGTAGTTACAGATCCTCCCCTCTCTGGCCAGAAGTAAGTCCAATAGCCTGAGGCTTATGTAGAAATAAAGAACCTAGCCTGAGCCTGTGGCTGGCTTAGTATACAGACTCCTGGTTGTTTGTGTTGATTGCTAGGCACCCAAAGCCTCCAAAGTAACATGATACCTATAGGAACCTACCCTCACAGGGAGATTAATTGTGAGGCAGGACCTGAAAGCACTGAGACCGTCCCTGGGAATGGCATCATGACATGTGTTTTCTGACATCCAGGACTGAGAGTACAGAGTCTGATCTTTCTGAATCACAAAGTCTCCACAGCTTCCACCTCCACACTGGGAATTGAACACTGAATGGGCTCTGCAAGCACTGAGACCATCAGGAAGAGCAAACAGGTCCCTCATCTATCCCCCAGGCAGTGCCAAGCTCAGTGCTCAGTTGCATTTAGGAGACACCCTAAGATTGCACACTTGCTGCCCTTAGGGGTACAAACTGTAAGACATGTGGGAACATGCCCAGCACATATGCTGTAAAACTACCTATAGCCAACAACTACTTCTAGTACACAAAGAAAGGAACCATCTATATTGAAAACAGTATAGAAGTGGACAAGTGAACCTTGTACAGAAGACTACAGATAGTTTACCTTGATCTGAGCAATGCTGGAAATTACACCCAGTAATTTCCATGTAGACAAATGCATGAAGACAAATGCTTAGATTCTGAGCCATACCCCACAATCTAGTGCTAAGAAAAATACTACAATCCAGTCATTATACTGTCTTGCCTGAATATCAAGATTATTTCACCTGAAAGATTAAAGGTAATTAAAACTTCCAACCAAGAAGTTGGCCTCATATGTGTCAATCCCAACAGAAACACATAAATAATATATAGAAACAAGGAAACATATTTCTTCCAAAAGTAAAAAGAAAAAAAAAATCCACAAAAAAGGACATTAATGATTGTGAAGCAGATGACATTTCAAACAATGAACTGGAAAGAATAATAATAAGACTGAAGAGAACATGACAAAACACCTGAATAAATTCAAAGATGATACAAATAAATAGCTGAAGGAACTCAAAGAAAATTCAAATAAATAGCTGAATGGCATTAAGAAAAAAATTCAGGGTATGAAAGAGGAATTCAATAATAATATGAAAATACTGAATAAAAAGAAAACACTGAAATACTGCAAATGAAAATCTAAATGACCCAATAAAAAACTCATTTGAAAACCTTATAGAGAATGGAAGAAGTTGAAAATAGAGTTGCAGGGGTTGAAGATAAAAATATAAAAGCTAGATAAATCATACACAAACAATGAAAAATAGTAAGAAAATATGAACAGAACATATTGATTGTATTGATACAATCAATACACCAAAACTAAGAATCATGGGTATAGAAGAAAGAGATAAGGTACAAGCTAAAAACACAGATAGTATACTCAATAAAATAATAGCACAAAACTTCCCCAGTATTGAGAGAGGGTAATCCAGGCACAGGAGACTTTCAGAACACCAAACAGGCAAAATCAGAAAAGAACACCTCTGGACATATTATAGTTAAAACACTAAATATTCAGGAAAAAAAAGAAATATTGAAAGCTTCAAGACAGAAGCAACACGTCATATATAAAGGCAAATGTATAAACGCTAAAGCAAGAAGGTCATGGACTGACATATTCCAACCCATGAAAGAAAATAACTGTCAGCCTAGACTAATTTATCCAGTAAAGCTATCCTTCATAATTGAAAAAGAGATAAAATTTCCTATGCTAAACAAAAACTAAAGGAATTCATGACAACTAAGCTATTATTGCAGACAATACTTAAAGGAGTTCTTACACAGAAGCAGAAGATACAAGTAACCAAGAAAATTCAAGAAAAAATAAATCCCACTAGACAAATAAATTAGAAAATGAGGATTAGTAAAGAATGAATTATCACCAAAATACCAAAATGAAAAAAAAAATACCCAAAGCCTTTCAATATTAACTCCCAGTTCTCTAATTAAATTACATAAAATGGTGGATTGGATTAAAAAGAAACACCTGACAATTTGTTGCCTACAAGAAATGCATCTCATCAACAAAGACTTGGGTCTTAGGGTGAAAGAATGAAAAAACATTTTCCAAATACATGAAACCATAAAAAGACAGGAATACCTATCCTCATACTTGATAAAACAGACTTCTAACCAAAATTGGAAGAGACAATATTAATAAAGAGAATAATCCATCAAAAGAATATAACAATTATTAACTTACATGCAGCAAATATTGGCATACCCAATTTCATTTAACCATCACTACTAGACTTTCAAGTACAGAGAGACCGCCAACACATTAAAAATGGGGAAATCCAATACTCAATTTTCACCAGTAGATATGTCATCAGATCAAAAATCTTCATGATTAATCAACACTATAAACCAAATACCCTTAACAGACATCAATAGAATTCATCCAGCTGTTGCACAATACAAAGTCTTCCCAAAAGCCCATGAAACTTTTTCCAAAAAGATCAAATTTTAAGACACAAAGCAATTTTTAACAAATATAGCCTGCTGTATTCTATCAGAACAAATGGAATAAAACTAGAGGTCAACAAAAAAAGAAACTTCAGAAAAAATTTAAACACTGAACTATCCATTGATGAAGACCAGTGATTCATCAAATAAATAAGGAAGAAATTTTAAAATTTCTAAAAATCTATTGAAAATGTAAACAAAACTTTCTAGAACCACTGTGACACAGCGATGGCAGTGCTAGATAAAAGTTTATAGCTATGATAGTCCAAAACAAAAAAACAGAAATCACAAATAAATACCTGAATGTTTCACCTCTAGCTCGTAGAAAAATAAGAACAAGCCAAACTCGAAATTAAAAAGTGGAAAGAAAGAAGAAATAATGGAGCAGAAATTTATGAAATTCAGACAAAAAATACAAAGTACCATAAAAAAGTGGGATTTTGAAAAGAAAGATTAGATAAACCTTTAGCCATACTAACCAAAAGAAGGTGGGAAAGTCCCAAATTAATAAAATTAGAGATAAAAAAGGGAGCTGTCACAGCAAATACCAATGAAATCCAGAAAGTCATTAGGAAATACTTTAAAAATTTGTATTCTAATAAACTAGAAAATCTAAAAGAAATTGATAAATTTCTGTATATATGTATATATATATATATATATGCCCTACCAAAATTGAACCAAGAAGATATAAATCACCTACAAAAAACAATAATAGGCAATGAGACTTAAGCTGTAATAGTTTTCCAACAAAAAAGCCCAGGACCCAATGGATTCATTGCTGAATTCAGACCTTTAAAGAAGAACTAACACCAATACTCATCAAACATTTCCATGAAATAGAAAGGGAAGAAATGCTACCAAACTGATTGTATGAAGCCAGTACTAATCTGATACCAAAATCTGATGAGGACATGACTAAAAAAGAAAAGTATAGACCAATTTCCTTGATAAACATAGATGTAAAAATTCTCAATAAAATGCTTGCAAATCAAATTTAGCAATATATTTAAAATTTCATATGCTATAATCAAGTTGTTTTTATTCTAGGGATCCAAGGATGGTTCAATGTATGCAAAGCAATAAATGTAATACTGCATATAGAATCAAGGACACCAAGCATGTTATCATCTCAGTAGATTCAGAAAAAACCTTTGACAAAATGCAACCTCTTTTCCAGGTGAAAGTTCTGAAGAAACTTGGAATAGAAGGAAAGTACATCAACATAATAAGGGCTCTTTGATAAACCTTTAGCCGCCATCATGCTAAATGAGGAAAACTGAAATCATTTCCTCTAAAGTCAGAAACAATACAAGAATGGCCACTCTCCCCACTCTTATGCAATATAGTACTGGAACTCCTAAGCAGAGCAATAAAGCAAGAAAAATAAATGAATGGGATTAAAATAGGGAAGGAAGAAGTCTAATTATCTTTATTTGCATATAATATTATCTTATGACCATAAAGATTCCACCAAGCCCACCCACCCCCAAACAAACACATAGACTCCTAGATCTGATAACCACTTTGGGCAATAGAACAGGACATAACATTAACATATAAATGCAGTAGCCTTTCTATATTCCAACAATGAGCAGGCTAAGAAAGAAATCAGGAAAACAAAATAAAATACCTAGATTAAACATAGTAGGTGAAAGACCTTTAAAATGAAAAATATAAAACCTTGGAGAAAAAAATTGAAGATACCAGAAGATGAAAGACTTCCCATATTTATGGATTCACAGAATTGATGCTATGAAAATAGCTATCTAAAACAGTCTATGTGTTCAATGGAAAGCTCATCAAAATCTCAATTTCATTCTTCACAAAATAGAAAGTCAATTATCAAATTCATGTGGAAACATAAAAGACACTGAATATTCAAAGTAATCCTGAGCAAAAAGACCAATGATGGAGGTATCACAATACCAGATTTTAAATTACAATACAGAGCCATAGGAAAAACAAACAAACAAAAATGGTATTGACTCAAAAACAGACATGAAGACCAATGGAACAGAACTGAAGTCCAGAACATAAACCCACACAGTTATAGTCTTCTGAGTTTTGATAAAGATGTCAAAAACACACATTGGAGAACATACATTCAAATAATGGTGGTGGGGAACTGTTTTATCCACATGGGGGGAGACTGAAACTAAATCCCTGTGTCTTATCCTGTACAAAAATAAATTCAAAATGGACCAAAGACCTGAAACCTTGAAATTATTTTGGGAAAACCCTGAAAGATACAGGCATAGGCAATTATTTTCTCATAAGGATTCCATTTACCCAGGAAATAAGAACAAGAATTGACAAATGGGACAGCATCAAATTAAAAAGCCTCTGCTCATCAAAGGAAACAATTGCCAGAATGGTGAGACAACCCAGAGAAAGGAAGAAAATCTTTGCCAGCTATGCAATAGATAAAGGATTAATTTTTAGAATATAGATAGAGTTCAAAAGTTAAACATCAAAAAACAAATAATCCAATGAATAAATGGATACATGAATTAAATAGACAATTCTCAGAAGTACAAATGGGGGCTGGCAAAGTGGCTCAAGTGGTAGAGCACCTGCCTTGCAAGTGTGAGGCCCTGAGTTCGAATCCCAGTACCAAAAAAGGAAGTACAAATGGTTAATAAATATATGAAGAAATGTTCATCATCTTTAGCTATAAAGTAAATGCAAATCGTGACAACATTGAGATTCCATCTCACTCTAGTCAGAACGGCTATCATCAAGAAAACAGACAATAAATGCTGGAAATGATGTAAGGGATAAAGAGCCCTCATACATTGTTGGTGGCAGTGTTAACTAGAGTACCTGCTATGGAAATCAGTATGGAGGTTCATCAAATAACTAAAAATGACCAACCTATGACCCTGCTATATCACTCTTAGGAATATATCAGAAGTAGTATAAATCAACATACAAGACATTCCTGCACACTCAGGTTTATTACAGCATTACTCACAGTAGCAAAGCTGTGGACTCAGCCTAGGTGCCTACCAACCAATGAATAGATAAGAAAATATGCTGTACATAAACAACACTCAGTCAAACAAGAATAAAATCATGTCATTTGCAGGAAAATGCATGGAACTAGAAATTATCATGTCCAGTGAGATAAACCAAACCCAAAAAGCCCAACTATCATGTGTTCACTCATATGTGGAACCTAAACCTTAAATGATAAGTAATAATAACAACTATAATAATAAAAAGACTTTAAAAGAGACACTACCAGGGAGGATCAGTAGATGGGGAGGAAGAACAGAGAGTATACTGGAAGATGAACAGGATCAAAGTACACACACACATAAGAAGATGGAATAATGAAACCCACAAAATACTATTTGACAATGTTCAAGAAGGAAGAGAATGCATGTTTTTTTTTCAATTATAAATTTTTATTATGATATATTCATTATACAGTTGGGGGATTTTTAGTGACAATTCTGATTAGGATAATATTGTTTTTTTTTATATTGCCCCCATTGTCTCTCCCCCTCAGCCCCTTCCCAACCCCACTTAAAGCAATTGCAAGAGATTTTTTATTTCTCCTTCATATAGGTATATGAAGTCCATCAACCATATACCATATATTCTTCCCTCACCATGCCTCCTCCCACTAATAAACCCCCCCATACACACATATACACATACACACACACACACTGTGCCTATTGCACAGTCCTGGTTTTCATTATTAAAATTTAAGTTGACATTCAAAGGGGAGTCTCAAGGTATGACTACTGTGGATGAGCTTTACTTTGGTCTGTTCAATCCCTTCAAATACTCTCCCTTATCCCTTTAACTCCTACCTCCCATTTTTCAACAACTTTCAACACACATCCTTATAACCTCTACCTTCACATCTTGTGGTATGAAATACTACTTATGCTCTGTCACTCTCATTTCCTTTCCCTCTTTCTCCAAGTTCCACAGAGTAGTTCCACTGTTATAAACATGCTCTATTTTTGAGTTTGTATATGATCATGCTTGTTTCTGTGTATATGTATATCTTTGGATCTATCTTCGGATCTATCTTCCACATATGAGAGAAAACATGTGCCTTTTGTGTTTCTGATCCTGGCTAACTTCACTTAACATGACACCCTCCAATTGTGTCCATTTAACTTCAAACCCCATGTAATTATTCCTTGTAGCTGAACAATACTCCACTGTGCATGTATTTCACAGTTTCATCTTCCATTCATCAGCTGTAGGGCATTTGGGTTGTTTCCAGAACTTAGCTATTGTGAACAGTGCTGCAATGAACATCAGTGTACAGGTGTCTCTACTGTATCCTGCCTTACTTTCTTTTGGGTAGATGCCCGGGAGTGGTATCACTGGATCATATGGCAGTTCTAGCTCTAGTTTTTTGAGGAACTTCCATACTGCTTTCCACAGTGGTTGTACGAATTTGCATTCTCACTAGCATTTTCTAAGGGTTCCTGTTTCGCCATCCTCACCAGCATTTTTGTTGTTATTACCCTTGATTATGGCTATTCTAACTGGGGTGAGATGAAATCTAAGTGTTGTTTTGATTTGCATCTCTTTTATAACCAGGGAAGTTGAACACTTCTTCATGTATTTACTGGCCATTTGAATTTCTTCATTTGAGAATTCCCTGTTTAATTCATGTACCCATTTCTTCTTTGGGATGTTGATTCTTTAGGGGCTGAGATTTTGAGTTCCTTGGATTCTGGAAATTAGTCCCTTATTGGATGAGTAGCTAGCAAAAATTTTCTCCCATTCTGTGGGGTGGGTGACTGTTTCCTTTGCTGTGCAGAAGCTCTTTAGTTTGATGCAGTCCCATTTGTTCATTGTTTCTCTTAGAGCTGAGCCTTTTGAGTTCTGTTTAGGAAGTTGTTCCCTATACCTAGCTGTTCCAGTGTATTTCTTACTGCTTCTTGAAGTTGTTTCAAAGTTTCAGGCTTTATGTTATAGTCTTTGATCCACTTTGAGTTGATTTTGGTACAGGGTGAAAGATAGGGATCTACTTTCAGTCTTCTGCATGTGGATATCCAGTTTTCCCAGGAGCATTTGTTGAAGGGTCTACCTTTTCTCCATTGTGTGTTTTGTGCTCCTTTGTTGAAGATCAGTTGGCTATAGATGCTTGGGTTTATGTCTGGATCTTCTGTCCTGATCCACTGGTCTTCCTGTCTTTTTTTGTGCCAATACCATGCTGTTTTTATTGTTGCAGTTCTATAGTATAGTTTGAGGCTATGTATTGTGATGCCTCTAGCATTGGACTTTTTGCTCAGAATTGCTTTGGCTATTCCAGGATTTTGTGTTTCCATATGTATTTCGCCATTATTTTTCCTATTTCTGTGCAGAATGTCATTGGAATTTTGATAGGGATTGTATTGAACATGCAGATTGCTTTTGATAGTATGGCGATTTCACAATGTTGATGCTACCCATCCATGAGCATGGAAGGTCTTTCCATCTTCTGATCTCTTCTTCATTTTCTCTCTTCATTAGTTTATAGTTTTCATTAAAAAGGTCTTTGGATTTTTCATTAAATTTATTCCAAGGCACTTCATTGTTTTTGAAGCTGTTGTAAATGGGCTGTTTCCCTGACTCCTTTCTCCATCAGTTATGTTGTTGATATTTAGAAAAACTACTGATTTCTGTTTATTAATTTTGTATCCTGCTACTTTGCCAAAAGAGTTTATGATTTCTAGTAGTATTTTGCTAAAGTTTTTGGGGTCTCTTAGGAATAGGATCATGTCATCTGCATATATGGATAGTTTGGCTTTTTCCTTCCCTATTTAAATTCTTTTTATTTCTTGCTCTTGTCTTATTGTTGTGGCTAGGAATTCCAAAACTATATTGAGTAGGAGTGGAGAAAGTGGACAGCCCTGTCTCATTCCTGACATTAAGGGGAATGGTTTCAGTTGTTCTCTATTGGTGACAATGAGTTATTCAGGTCTCCCACTATCACTGTCTTAGTGTCTCTCATTGCTGTTAGGGTCATTAGAGTTGTTTTTTTTTTTTTAATGTAGATGGGTGCCCCTATGTTTGGTGCATATATGTTAATGATTGATATTTCCTCTTGATGAATTATTCCTTTCATTAATGTAATGTGACCTGCATTGCTTCTTCTGATTGATTTTAGTATGAAGTCTACTTTTTCATATATGAGTATAGTTACTCCTGCATTTTTCTGGGGTCCATTTGCCTGGAAAAATTTTTTCCACCCTTTGACTCTAAGCCAGTGTTTATTTTTTTCAGTGAGATGAGTCTCTTGTAAGCAACACATGGTTGGGTCTTGCTTTTTTGTGTGTGTAAGAATGTCTTTTTTTTCTTTTATTCATATGTGCATACAATGTTTGGGTCACTTCTCCCCCCTTCCCCCCACCCCCTCCCTTTCCCTGCTGCTCCCTTCCTCTCTCCCCTACCCCCTTGCTACCAAGTAGAAACTATTTTGCCCTTATCTCTAATTTTGTTGAAGAGAGAGTATAAGCAATAATAGGAAGGACCAAGGGTTTTTGCTAGCTGAGATAAGGATAGCAATACAAGAAATTGACTTACATTGCTTTCCTATACATGTGTGTTACCTTCTAAATTAATTCTTCTCAAACTAACCTTTTCTCTAGTTCCTGGTACCCTTCTCCTATTGGCCTCTGTCACTTTAAAGTATCTGCTTTAGTTCCTCTACATTGAGGGCAACAAATGCTACCTAGTTTTTTGGTGTCTTACCTATCCTCATATCTCCCTGTGTGCTCTCTCTTTATTATATGATCAGAGTCCTGTCCCTTTGTTGTGTTTACCCTTGATCTAATGTCCTCATATGAGGGAGAACATATGATTTTTGGTCTTTTGGGATGGGCTAACCTCACTCAGAATGATGTTCTCCAGTTCCATCCATTTACTTGTGAATGATAAGATTTCATTCTTCTTCATGGCTGCATAAAATTCCATTGTGCATAAATACCACATTTTCTTAATCCATTCATCAGTAGTGGGGCATCTTGGCTGTTCCCATAGCTTGGCTATTGTGAACAGTGCTGCAATAAACATGGGTGTGCAGGTGCCTCTGGAGTAACCTGTGTCAGACTCTTTTGGGTATATCCCCAAGAGTGGGATTGCTAGATCATACAGCAGATCTATGTTTAGATTTTTAAGAAGCCTCCAGATTTTTTTCCAGAGTGGTTGTACTAGTTTGCATTCCCACCAGCAGTGTAAAAGGGTTCCTTCCCCCACCCCCCCACATCCTCGCCAACACATGTTGTTGGTGGTGTTGCTAATGATGGCTATTCTAACAGGGGTGAGGTGGAATCTTAGTGTGGTTTTAATTTGCATTTCCTTTATGGCTAGAGATGGTGAGCATTTTTTCATGTGTTTTTCTGGCCATTTGAATTTCTTCTTTTGAGAAAGTTCTGTTTAGTTCACTTGCCCATTTCTTTATTGGTTCATTAATTTTGGGAGAACTTAGTTTTTTAAGTTCCCTGTATATTCTGGTTATCAGACCTTTGTCTGATGTGTAGCTGGCTAATATTTTCTCCCACTCTGTGGGTGTTCTCTTCAGTTTAGATACCATTTCTTTTGTTGAGCAGAAGCTTTTTAGTTTTATGAAGTCCCATTTATCTATGCTATCTCTTAGTTGCTGAGCTGCTGGGGTTCCATTGAGAAAGTCCTTGCCTATACCTATTAGTTCCAAGGTATTTCCTACTCTTTCCTGTACCAACTTTAGAGTTTGGAGTCTGATATTAAGATCCTTGATCATTTTGAGTTAATATTGGTATAGGGTGATATACATGGATCTATTTTCAGTTTTTTGTAGACAGCTAACCAGTTTTCCCAGCAATTTTTGTTGAAGATGCTGTCTTTTCTCCATCGTATATTTTTAGCACCTTTGTCAAAGACAAGTTGGTTATAGTTGTGTGGCTTCATATCCAGGTCCTCTATTTTGTTCCACTTGTCTTCATGTCTGTTTTTTGCCAATGCCATGCTGTTTTTATTGCTATTGCTTTGTAATATAGTTTGAAGTCGGGTATTGTGGTACCTCCAGTGTTGTTCTTTTTACTGAGTATTGCCTTGGCTATTTGTGGCCTCTTGTGTTTCCAAATAAATTTAATGGTTGATTTTTCAATCTCTTTGATGAATGTCATTGGGATTTTGCTGGGAATTGCATTAAACATATAGATTGCTTTTGGAGTATAGACATTTTTACTATGTTGATTCTACCAATCCATGAGCATGGGAGATCTCTCCACTTTCTATAGTCTTTCTCAATCTCTTTCTTCAGAAGTTTATAGTTTTCCTTGTAGAGGTCATTCACATCCTTTGTTAAGTTTACTAGGTATTTGATTTTTTTTTGAGGCTAAGGTAAATGAAATTGTTTTCATATATTCTTTCTCAGTTTGTTCATTGTTAGTGTATAGAAATGCTAATGATTTTATATCCTGCTACCTTCCTATAGCTGTTGATGGTGTATAGGAGCTTTTGAGTAGAGTTTTTTGGGTCTTTATCATCTACAAATAGGGTTATTTTGACAGTTTCTTTACCTATTTGTATTCCTTTTATTCCTTCATCTTGCCTAGTTGCTCTGGCTAGGAATTCCAGTACTATGTTGAATAAGAGTGGAGATAGTGGGCATCCTTGTCTAGTTCCTGATTTTAGAGGGAATGGTTTCAGTTTTTCTCCATTAAGTATAATGCTGGCTGTAGGTTTGTCATATATAGCTTTTATAATGTTGAGGTACTTCCCTTCTATTCCTAGTTTTCTTACAGCTTTTATCATGAAATGGTGTTGGATCTTATCAAAGGCTTTTTCTGCATCTATTGAGATGCTCAAGTGGTTTTTGTCTTTGCTTCTGTTAATGTGGTTTATTACGTTTATTGATTTTCATATGTTGAACCACCCCTGCATTCCTGGGGTGAAGCCTACTTGGTCGTGGTGAATGATCTTTTTGATGTGATGTTGAATTTGGTTTGCTATTATTTTATTGAGGATTTTTGAATCAATGTTCATTAAGAAGATTGGCCTATAGTTTTCCTTTTTGGAGGTGTCTTTTCCTGGTTTAGGGATAAGTGTAATACTGGCTTTATACAATGTTTTGTTGTTGAGCTCTAGTTTTACTGCATTGTGATCAGATAGAATACATAGTATAATTTCTATTTTTTTATATTTGCTGAGGCTTGCTTTGTGCCCTAGGATATGATCTATTTTGGAGAAGCTTCTGTGGCTACTGAGAAGAATGTATATTGTGTAGAAATTGAATGAAATGTTCTGTAGACATCAACTAGGTCCATTTGATCTATGGTATGTTTTAGATCTAGGATTTATTTAGTGATTTTTGTTTGGATGACCTATCTATTGATGATAGTGAGGTATTAGAGTCTCCCACTACCACTGTATTGGAGTTAACATATGCTTTTAGGTCTTTCTTTGTATGTTTGATGAAATTGGGTGCACTGACATTGGGTGCATATAGAATGATAATTGTTACTTCCTTTTGGTCTATTTCCCTTTTTATTAATATGGGATGTCCTTCTTTTTCTCCTTTGCTCATTGTAGGTTTGAAGTCTACTTTGCCCAAGATAAGTATTGCTACTCCTGTCTGTTTTCGGGGGCCATTGGCTGGGTAAATCTTCTTCCAGCCTTTCATCCCAAGCCTATGCTTATTTCTATCCATGAGATGGGTCTCCTGTAAGCAACAAATTGTTGGACCTTCCTTTTAAATCCAGTTTGTCAAGTAGTGACTTTTGATGGGTGAATTAAGTCCGTTAACATTAAGTGTTAGTACTGATAGGTATGGGGTGATTCCTGTCATTTAGTTGTCTTAGTTGTTTGAGGGTTTGATTGTGTGTAGCTAAATCGATGTTACTCTCTACTGTCTTGCCTTTTCTTCTCCTGTGGTTTTTTACTGCCTGCCCTTTCATGGTTATGTTAGGTTTCACTTTCTGTGTGCAGAATCCCTTGAAGAATCTTTTGTAGTGGTGGCTTTGTGGTCATATATTGTTTTAGTTTCTGCTCATCATGGAAGATTTTTATTGCTCCATCTATTTTGAATGATAATTGTGCTAGGTAGAGTATCCTAGGGTTGAAGTTATTTTCATTCAGTACCCAGAAGACCTCACCCTAAGCTCTTTCTTATTTCTGTTGAGAAGTCTGTTGTGATTTTGCATGTTATTTGTTTTTCTCTCTTACAGTCTTCAATATTCTTTCTCTAGTCTCTGTACTTGTTGTTTTAATGATAATATGTCTTGGGGTAGTTCTATTTTGGTTCAGTCTGTGTGGTGTTCTGGAGGCTTCCTTTACCTGGGTGGGCATAGTTTTCTCTAGATTTGGGAAATTTTCTGTTATTATTTTGTTGAATATATTACACATTCCTTTTGCTTGCATCTCTTCTCTTTCTTCAATGCCCATGATTCTCAAATTTGGTCTTTTGATGGAGTCAGTAAGTTCTTGCATTTTCTTTTTACAGGTCTTGAGTTGTTTAACTGAAAGTTCTTTGTTTTTTCCTTTAGTTACCATTTTACCTTCGAGTTCTGAGATTCTGTCTTCTGCTTGTTCTAGTCTGCTGGATTGGCCTTCCATTTTGTTTTGCATTACTGTTTCATTCTTTTTTCTGAGGTTTTCCATATCCTGAGTCCCTTACTCTTTAATATTGTCTATTTTCACCTTGAGATCATTTATCTCTTTATTTATCATGTTCTTTGTTTCACTTTGGTGTTTACACAGTGCTTCTATAGCTTCTTTTATTGATTCTTGTGCTTTCTCAAATTCTGTATTTTTGTTGTCCTGGAATTTCTTGAGTGTCTCCTGTACATTTTGGTTGACCATATCCAATATCATCTTTATAAAATTCTCATTGATTACTTGCAGGATTTCTTCTTTCGGTTGTTCTTGTGGGCTTCATTGTGTTCTTGGCATAGTTTATCTTCGTTTTGTTGGCATTAGACACAGAAAAAGGAAAAAAAATCCCCAAGTTCAAATGCAATAAAGTTTTGGTCTTAATAATTTTGGTGTTTGTCCTTCAGCCTCCAGTCCTGGTGTTGGTGTCTGTGAAATAGTTCTGTTGTTGTCTCATCAAAAGGGAAAAAACAAATAAACAAAAATCCCAAGTTCAAATGCAATACAGTGTCAGTTAGTCCTTCAGCATCCAGTCCTAGTTCTGTTGTTGCCTCATCAAAGGAAGAGAGAGAGAAAAATAAAAGAGTCTGGAGACAGCTTTGTGAATGTCTATCTGAGGCTGCTGCTCACCTGCCACCTACTGTCAGCCAGCTGCTGTTGCAGGCTTTATTTGTTGTAGATCTCAGGAATGAGCTTTACACTCACCTAGCCCCACAGGCTTTGTTTATTTAGAGTTCTCCTGGACACATGCTCCTTTTGTTTTCTCCAGTATACAGCCCTACTCACAACTGCAGTCTTTTTTTTTTTATTTAGTATTCGTGTGGGGACATGCCCTTTCCCCACTCTCTGGTGGAGCGTGCCACACTCTATCCACTGGTACAAGCCTTCCCCTCTCCAAGCACACTGGGGGAGGTGGTGCCACACCCACCTTCTCTGGATGGCTTATTTATTTACAGTTCACTTAAGGGAGTGCCTCTCCCCCCCACTCTGGTGGTGCTTTCCACACAACAGCCTCTGTTACAAGCTTTCCCCTCTCCAAGGTTTCTGGGTGGTTGCTGCCCCTCCTGCCTTCTCTGGCCGGCTTGTTTATTTACAGTTCGAGTGGGGAGTGCCCCTCCCCATTCCCTGGAGCTCAGGGTGCCCTGCCCTCTTTGCTATGTGTCTTTTTTTTTTCAGCTGCTTGCTTATTATTCAGTTTGGGTTTTTTTCTCTTTTTTCCCTGGGTGGGAGTCAGTCTGTCCAGGGGGCTATGCTGATTTGTTCCAGGGTTGTCTGTGGGAGTACCATGTGCCACTTAGCTCACCTGGTAGTCTACTTCTCCCAAGCAGGATAGGAGCTGGCCTCTGGTGGCATGGGAGCCCTCCTGGTTTCTCCATTTAACGTGGATTGGGGATACCATGCATGGGCTGGTGGTGTGGAGGTGTCAAAGTTTTTTGCCTCTTCTTGATGGTTTTTCCTGCAAAGCCTATTTCCAGCATCTCTCCAAGATTTTACTTTAGGAATCACACTTTCTGCTTCCTCCCTCTAGTCACCATCTTCAAGAATTTCCTGGGTCTTGCTTTTTAACCCAATTTGCTATTCTAAGTCTTTTGATTGGGGCATTGAGGCCATTAACATTCAGTGTTAATATTGACAGGTGCTTATTTTTTCCAGTCATTTTTGTTCCTTTGTTGTTAAGTTTTACCTATTCATTGTTTACTGTTCTGCTTGTGTGAACAGATTTATTATTTCTTGAGTCTTGTCTCACTCCAGTTTCTCCTTCTATAAGTAAAAGTCCTTTAAGTATCTACTGTAGTACTGACTCGGTAGTCACAAATTCCTTTAGTTTTTCTTTGTTGTGGAAGGTTTTAGTTTATCCTTCAGTCAGGAAGGATAGTTTTGTTGGGTAGACTAGTCTAGGTTGACACTTGCTTTCTTTCAGGGCCTGAATTCTGTCTTTTCATGACCTTCTTGCATTTAGAATTTAAGTTGAGAAATCTGTTATTCTAATGGGTTTGCCTTCATATGTGACTTGTCTTTTCTCTTTTGCAGCTTTCAGAAGTCTTTCTTTTTTTCTGTGTACTCAGTAGTTTGATTGTGATGTGCTTGGGGGTGTTTCTCTTTTGGTTCTGATGGTTTGGCATTCTATAAGTTTCCTGAACTTGTAAGAGTCTGTTTTTCTCAAGGTTAGGGAGGTTTTCTGCTATTATTCTATTGACTAGATTGTCAATGTCCTCAGTTTGCATCTTCTGTCCTTCTAAATCATGATTTATAGGTTGGGTCTTTTCATGGTGTCCCAGTTTTCTTACATGTTCCATTTGTATTTTCTTAGCATTCCTTCATGATCTTTTACTGTTTGGTCTAATTCCTCTACTTTGTCTTTTGTTCCTGATACTCTATTTTCAACTTGCTCCACTGTATTCACCAAACTTTGAATTGTGATATTTATTTGAGACATTGAGTTGTTTGTTTCAGATTGATTATTTGTCAGGGTTTCCATATCTTTATTGATTTCCTCTTTCATATTCTGGATAGTCTTCTTAATTTTATTGATCTGTTTGCATTCTCTTTGAGCTTGTTTAATTGTTTATTCACATCCCCTTTGATGTCAAATACTAACTTTTGTGTTTCTTCTTTGAGGTCATTAATCAATTCTACTCTTGTTTTTTGGAATTCATTACTTGATAGCTCTTCCTCTATGCAGGTGTTTGGATCCTTACTGGTGGAACTGGCTTTTGATGGAGAGAGGTTGTCTTGCTGTTTCATTCTGCATTGATATTTATACATCTGTAGTTGTTTTAGGTTAGGGTTTTAACCCCTTGTGTCACTGTAGTTGAGGTTTTGAGGGTTTTTTTTTTCTCTTGGAGCTCCAGCAGTGTTCCTCAGAGAGGAACTTTTCAGGGTTCTTGTTGTGGTGCCAATTACTTCTTTTCTCCCCTTGGTGAGGGGGCTGCTGTTCCTGCCCTTTGGTGGGGGTTCAGGGACTCTCCTGCAGTCACAACAGGGAGTGCTGATCTCTGTGCACTGTGGGGAACAGGCATCCTAGTACCAGCAGAGAAGCAGATTCCCACTTAGTGAAAGCAGCTGGGATTCCAGGTCTTGGACAGGAAACACATAACACTTGTGCAGGGAGGTTCAGTGTCATGTGCCGGGCTTCTGTGTACTTCGGGGAAACTTGGCTTCTGGTGCTGCCTGCAGAGTAACAGGTTATTCTTTTCCTTTTGTCAGTGGGGAATCTGATGTTCTTGCTCTTTGATGGGGAAGTGAGGAGGGCTCTCTTGCTGTCAGGGCCAGTGGGGCCTCTTCTCTTTGTGGGAGAGAAGCACCAGCAGAATAGCAAGGCCTGGAGCCTGGGGTTCACAAAGGTATGTGGCAGGCTACTGGCACTGAGTAGCAAGTTAAGGGTGCCCATGGGGAAGCAAATACAGTGGGTTTGAATCATCTGGTGCCCACAAGGCAGCAGTTGCTGCAGGTGTGAAGGACCCAAGTCTGCATGCAGCAAGAACCCAGCTGGTGCTGGGCAACCTGGAGCCATGGCAGCTGATGGATGCATAGGGGAACCAAATCTTTGGACAGCAGGATTTCTGGGGTCTACTTTCCAGGCGTGGACTCCAGGAGGGTAGTTCAATAGTGCTGCAAACACAGGGGAACCAAGCCTTTGGGTATCAGAGCGCTGGGGCCTGATTTCCCACACAGGCTTTGGGAAGCACAGTTCAGTGGCACTGCTGCTGGTTTGGGAAAACCAAATCTGTGGGCAACAGGAGTGCTGAGGCCTGATTTCCCACATGGCCTTCAGGGAGCACAGGTCAGTGGTCCTGCTGCTGGCTCAGGAGAACCAAGCCTGGGGCAGTGAGAGTTCTGGGACCTGATTGCTGCATGGGCCTCAGGGAGCACAGTACAGTGGTGCTGCTGCCAGTATGGTGGAGCCCATCCTGCTGGCTTGCGCCTTCTGTTACCCAGAGAGCAGCAGGGGCTGTGGGTCATACTTACACAAGGGCGCTGGTTTCCCTGGCATTTCAGGATGAAGGTAGCAGGTCATGTAGTTGGGGGGAGTGTGAAGCATGGAGTTCTTGTGTGTGCTGGGAAGCAGGACTTACCACAGAGTGAGCACCGAGTAATGGAGCCTGGCAACTTCAGGGGTGGAGGATCAGGAATGTTAACCTATGAATTGTTCTTCCCATTCTACCCATGGTTACTTGTTTCTCTTTTTGCAGATTTGGAGAGGGTTTTTCTTCTCACTGGTTATGGAACCCTGTGGGTGTCTTTTCGAGTCCTCTAATCTTCCTTTTTCCAGGGTAATTAGTTGCTGCTGGGATATAGGGATGTCAACAATCTGCCATCTT
Source organism: Castor canadensis (assembly GCF_047511655.1). Lineage (NCBI taxonomy): Eukaryota > Metazoa > Chordata > Mammalia > Rodentia > Castoridae > Castor > Castor canadensis. The sequence continues at coordinate 32,307,763 of NC_133404.1, read as the reverse complement.
ACACTCCTTCTCAAGAATGGGGTTAAGAGAATGTAATGGAGAGAGTGAATTTGTCCAAAGTACACTGAATGCCTGTGTAGAATTGTCACAATAAAAATCCTGCACTATTAATGTATGCTAATAAAAAATCCAAAAAAAGAAATAAATTTCAATAGCTACATTTCAATCACTGTAATTACTAAGTATAGATACTATATACAGAAAATCTTTATTATATTCATAAACTTCTATTGTTCTCTAATCAAAATAAACAAAGTAAAGGGAATAGCAAGCCCGGTATTGAATGCTTTTAATCAGTACCCATGCATGTCAATATTTGAAGTTGTGCCTGTGATTAAATGTGAGCTTGCTTGTTGCTTGATAATTTTCATCTAATCCAGACTGCACTGTTCTCAACCTTACCTGCAGGAGGAAATATATATCTAAATTATTTTTAAGCTTTGTTTTACCAACAGTTATAAGAGAAAACAGACTTATACTATAGTCACAGGACTTGGAGAAAATATATTAAAGTCATCTAAGAAAATTAAATTTTCTTTCATTCAAAATGAAGCAATAATGAAGTATCATAAACATTCATCTTCAACTCTTTGCCAGGAGCAAATTCTAACAATTTAGCCTACAAAACAACAGACATATTTAAATTTTCTCTTGATGAAGAAAAATTCTGGGCCCATAAATTTTCAATGTATCATTCAAAATGATTTAAAACTTTCCATTGACTTATAAGTTGTGCTGTTGTAACCTTTCATAGATATGAACTATCAAGGCCATTAACTTTTCAGTAGAAATCATTGTTAAATTATGAAACATGTTAAAACATTCTGTAGAAACTCTGTTTTTACAAGCTTCTAGTGTTTGCTCATACCCTTCAATCATACCTTTCATTTGCATGAGACTATTATGATTAATTTAAAATACCGAAGATCTGAGAGAAATAAGCAAGTCTGGTTGTCTGAATAACATCTTTAGAAATGTTGTGGCCAGACTCATTACTTCTTTCCCACAAACTTTAAAAATTCATTTTATAGCTCAAATTTCTGCAACTCAAGAATTTTCTCTTCATATACATCAAACTTCAGTGCACAATACTTGCTCATGATCAATTTCCATATCATCCTGTAATAATGAGAATACTAGTGAAATTGGCTGCACTAACTTTTGTGTTACCCACAATTTTTACTACAGTACTAAGTCACCATTTAGTTCAGCAGACTTTTTTTTCATAGCAGAACATTCTCAATGAAGGAAGTACTGTATCAATTTACTTTCAGACACAAGCTCCTTTGTCTATGTCACACCTCAATAATGTTTTTCTTGCACTGAAATGGTGTCACCAGGTGAAGGTACTATTACACAAAATAAGTACAAAACAGCACTTGCCAATACAAACCACAGACTTGGATGTTGACACAATGTGAGTTGAGGATAAAACTTCATGACTGTTTACCTGCAGTGTCTGTACATACTCATCACAGACTGTGGACCAGAAGTTGAGTTTGCATACACATCTAGAGTATCTCTTAAAAGTCAAGTTTTACATCTTCTCCTTTCCTCTCTACTCCCAACAGTTCACTGTGCTTTTTGTTTTACTTGAAATACTGACACAATCAAAAGAGAATGCCAGTCTTCAACTATTCTGTGTACCAACAACCAGCATCTCCCCTATTGCACACATTGTGCTCATGTACCTCATGCTGTCACATAAGCCAAGAAAAGCTTCTAAACACCTAAGCAGAAAAACTTTACAAATCCTACAGTAAAATAGCCTCCATGACCCTAAATGATCTTTGCTCCCCCCTCTGCACCTTCCTAATCTTGTTTTTCCTTCTACTTTCTTCCTATCTCAAGCACTTTCAGCCCCACAAACCATATATCAGCCATATACTCTCTGTGGGATATTTCCTCTGCTAATTTCTTCATTTTACTTAAGTATTAATTCAAATATTATCTAACCAATTTTTAAAATATTGGCTCTTATTCATCCTCCCCAGGCATTCTATTCACAGTTAACAAATACATCATTTTTTATTTATTATTTATTTGCTTTCTTTCTCCCCAATAGAATTTAACCCTATAAAGGGCAGAGGTTATTCCTATTTTCACTCAGAGATACATTTAATGTGGCTAAAATGGAAATTGTTATATAGTAGGAATCCAAAACTTTTTGACTAGATGAATAAGTGAGTGAACAATTAATGAAGAATTGAATCCCTCACATGACACTTGAAACTGAAAGGACCCACTGAAAGCTTATAAAAATAATAAAATGATTATGCTGGGTATTGAGGGGGTGGGGGGGAGAGGAAGGGGGTGGAGTGGGTGGTAAGGGAGGGGATGGGTGCAGGGGGGAGAAATTACCCAAGCCTTGTATGCACATATGAATAATAAAACAATTAAAATAATAATAATAATAATAATAATAAAATGAGGCTACACCTAGGAAACTTAGAAAATTATTTATATAAGGATAAATACTAGAACTCAACAACATAAACAACAGTAAAAACCATGCAAACAGTTGGAAGCTGAATAACACATTGCTCAATGATAAATGGGTCATTGATGAAATAAAAGAGGAAATTAAAAGGTTCCTGGAAGTTAATGAAAAGGAAAACACTACCCACCAGAACCTATGGGACATAGCAAAGGCAGTTCTGAGAGGAAAGTTTATAACCATGAGTGCATATATTAAAAGGACAGAAAGATCTCAAAACAAAGACTTAATGCTTCATCTCAAACTCCTAGAAAAACAAGAACAAGCAAATCCCAAGACAAGAAGGAGAGAAATAATAAAAATAAGGGTTCAAATCAAAGAAATAGAAACAAAAAAACCCATACAAAGAATCAATGAAACAAAAAGTTGGTTCTTTGAAAAAACAAATAAGATTGACAGACCCCTGGCAAACCTGACTAAAAGGAGGAGAATAAAACCCAAATCAATAAAATCAGAAATGCAAAAGGGAAGATAACAACCAACACCATGGAAATCCAGGAATTCATCAGAGACTACTTTGACAACCTAAATACTAATAAATTTGAAAATCTTGAAGAAATAGACAGATTTATAGATACTTATGATCATCCAAAATTGAACCAAGAGGATATCAATCACCTGAATAGATCTATAACACAAAATAAAATTGAAGCAGCAACAAAGAGTCTCCCAAAAAAGAAAAGTCCGGAACCTGATGGATTCTCTTTCTATCAGACCTTTAAAGAAGAACTAATACCAACCCTCCTTAAATTGTTCCATGAAATAGAAAGGGAAGGAAAACTGCCTAACTCATTTTATGAAGCTAGTATTACATTCATCCCCAAACCAGACAAAGACACCTCCAAAAAGGAGAACTATAGGCCAAACTCCTTAATGAACATCAGTGCAAAAATCCTCAATAAAATAATGGCAAACTGAACCCAACAACACATTAGAAAGATCATTCACCACAACCAAGTATGCTTCATCCCAGGGATGCAGGGGTGGTTTAACATACATAAATCTATAAATGTAATACAGCACATTAATAGAAGCAAAGAAAAAAACCACTTGATCATCTCAAAAGATGCAGAAAAAGCCTTTGACAAGGTCTAACACCTCTTCATGATTAAAGGTCTAAGAAAACTAGAAATAGAAGGAAAGCACCTCAACATTGTAAAGGTTATATATGACAAACCTACAGCCAACAGGTGTTGGCGAGGATGTGGGGGAAAAGGAACCCTCTTACACTTCTGGTGGGAATGCAAGCTAGTGCAACCACCTTGGAAAAAAATTTGGAGGCTTCTTAAAAATCTAAACATAGATCTACCATATGATCCAGCAATCCCACCTCTGAGGATATACCCAAAGGAATGCGACACAGGTTACTCCAGAGGCACCTGCACACCCATGTTTATTATGGCACTATTCACAATTGCCCTGTTATGGAAACAACCAAGGTGCCCCACTACTGATGAATGGATTAAGAAAATGTGGTATCTATACACAATGGAATTCTACTGAGCCATGAAGGAGAATGAAAGCTTATCATTTGCAAGTAAATGGGTGGAACTGGAGAACATCATTCTGAGCAAGGTTAGCCAGGCTCAGAAGACCAAAAGTTGTATCTTCTCCCTCATATGTAGACTTTAGATCTAGGGCAAATACAGTAATGTTGTTGGACTTGGGTCACATGATAAGGGGAGAGCACACACATGAGATATGGGGATAGGTAAGAAACCCAAAATATGAAAGTATTTGATGTCTCCACTGCAGAGGAACTAATACAGAAACCTTGAAGTGACAGAGGTCAATATGAGAAAGGGATCAGGAACTAGTGAAAAGGTCAGTTAGAGATGAATAAGCTTGGGTTGTAACACATTTGTACATGGAAGCAATGCTAGGAATCTTTCTGTATAGCTATCCTTATCTCAACTAGCAAAAACCCTTTGTCTTTCTTATTATTGCTTCTGTTTTCTCTTCAACAAAATTAGAGATAAGGGCAGAACAGATTCTGCCTGAAGCGAGGGGTGTTGGGGGGGAGAGGGAGAGGGTGGGGGTGGAGGGAGGAGAAATGGCCCAAACAATGTATTGCACATGTGAATAAATGAATAAAAAAGGGATAAATATAAAGCTATAATTTGTAGGAAGCAAATAGATATCATGGAGGATGGAGAAACAAAATGTCTTCTGTAAAGAAAGTAGAGACAAATTGACAAGGTGAAGAGTGCCCTCAATGCCTGAGGAGGGTAACTATTGTCTTAAGCAAACTATTATTCAAATATGAGAAAATATATAGATCATTTTAAACAGGATGACATATATTTGTATCCATCACACCATTTCTTGAGAAGTCAATTAAAAGTAGTCTATTATAAATTATAGTGAACAATATCAGAGCAAGATCTATGAATAAACATAGATCTACAGGATAAGGGTGGAAGGAAACCAGAGGAGAGTTTCAGTCCAGGTCAGAGAAGGATGATAGATGGTTCCAGCCAATGAGTTGATCTCCAGGAAACAAAAAGAGTTACATTTGACATGCTTAAAGAAGAGAAGGATGCAAAAGTAGGAAATGATCATTGGAATCTGTAGGAAATACAAACAGAAATATAAAAGAAAAAAAATCAAATAATCACATATTACTTGATTCTACATGGAATAAATTTGTTTCCAAAAATCTTTAAAACTATTATTTAGTTTTTCACTTCTAGTCAGTCTATAGAAGTTGAAGAAAATTTTATTATGAAATTGCACAAGGGATTGTAGAGCTTATCAACAATATTGGCAATACAAAAGCAAAAATTAAATAATAGAGCCTGGAAGGTGCAGGAGCATGACAGGTGCAATAAGAGAGGTACAAATTAAGGAGTCAAGAAATATAAAAAGTAGATAATTTCTATGAAAAGCAGGTCAAACTGAGGGAAGGTAACATACAAGAGAGGGAGGGTAAAAGAAGGAACTTAACAAGGTGAATACGGTTGATGTACTTTCTACACAAGAATGAATACAGAATTTTTAAGCCTGCTGAATCACCATAAGAAAGGGACTAATGTAAAAAAAACAAAAATAGAGGAGATGAAACAATTTGGATTATAATGCATATGTACATGAAAATATCATAAACTCCTTGTGTAGCTATCTTAACAATCAAAAATGTCATCTTTTTTCTTTTACAAAATCAGAGAACAGGAAGGCTAAACATGTCTTGTTGAAGGGGGTTGGTGCCAGTGGGTGGGGGGCAGGAGGTGGGGAAAGGGTGTAGGGGTGAATATGGTATAAATACACAGTATGTATGTAAATGGACAAATGATACCTGATGAACCTATTCCAGGAATGGGGGGAGAGGGAGATAAAAGAGATTAGTGGAGGGGTTGAGTTCAAATATATATTGTAAGAACTTTTCCAAATGCCATAATGTACTCCACCCAGTACAACAAAAAAAAACAAAAGAAATAGACAATTTCATGAGAAATAGATAATGGCAAATCAACAAAAAAGCCCCAAATATTACAACTCAAGAAATAGCCACCAAAATATAACTGAAAGATGTGGCAGTGACCTCTAAAAGAATAACATGGTGAAGAGAAGAAAGGACAACCTCAAAGCACAGAACTGGGGATTGACCCAAGATGTTTGTTTCATTCATGTGCTGTTCTGGAAACATCCATGTGTTAAAGTGCATGTAGCTACTCTTTGCCTCTGGCTGCCGTATGAAATGGCCCTTTGATATTGCTAGAATGAAAAGAAATACAAAACTCCAGCATTCCTGCATTATGTAATTTAATCATCTATCTTTGTTATGAAAATAAACATTTCCAAAATTAAATTTAAAGACTACATAACAATACTTTGAATTATGGGCATTGCACCCAATTGGGTATGTAACCGTCATCTTTACAGAGTCAATTCTTTGTCCCCTGTATGTTTATGGAGCATTATCTGTCTTCCAGAACTTAGTATCCACCTGACAGGACTAGGCACCATTATTAGAATCACTTAGATGCTTGAGAAATATGTACAATAAATGCATTTTTCTAATATGCTATTTTTCCCTTTTCAAGAGTCTCAAAAATTTGTAATTTCTCTATCAAAACACATATGTATCTCTTTGATTTTCAGAATTCTGAGTGTACTATAAACCCTATACTTAGAAATCCTGATTTTCCTTTACTATCTCGCACATAATGAACCCTTGGTAAATATCTGTAGGATGAAACAATGCTAAATAATTTTTGTCTGTGTGTGACAACAGGTTATTTTCTGTAGCTTCCACTGATAAAGCTCACTTGCCTAATGGAGACTGTAAATGACAAAGGCCAATTCCATCCTGATTTAGAAAGAACATGCTTAAAAATTTGAGGAAATGATATCACCAGGACAGCCTGCAGATCATTCTGCCATGATGGTAACTGTAATAAACGATAATGGTGATGGGATCTGTAGCTCACTTTTTGAAAGTGTACACTCTGTGATAGGTGTGATTATGAGCTTTTTCACTCACCTCTCTCACTCATTTGACTCACAAGCACCCAATGAAGTAGAGAAACTTTCTAAATTGTTACAGAAGGGGAAAGTATTAAGTAACTTGCTCAAAGCTATAAGCTAGGATATGGCAGAGAAAGACACAGACCCCAAACAATCTGACCACACTATGTGAAACAAAAGGCTTAAGATAACATAATCCTGGGAAAGTTATCACTGTATTAATCTGTTTCATGCTTCATCCTAGACATGTGAACGGATAGGAATTTCCAAATTGATAATATCCCCAAGAGTGTCTGCTATTTGAAAAGATTCTTTGGCATTGCTATAAACAAAGAAACTGTGGGTCTGCGGAACTTTGGAATCCCACTCCAAAGGGTAGGTGTTAGGTCATCCTAACCACCAGTCCCTTAGTGTCTCTGAGCAGCATATTCATGTTCACGTCCTCAAATGATCTTTTAAAATTTTGGAAACTATGTTTTCACAATCCTCCTAGCCCATTAATACAATAATGAATGTTAATATTCACCTAGCCATGATTTTCCTACATCTACACTTCAGCCCAAATTAAAGACAACTTCTCAAAATTCAGAAACTGCTTGAAAAAAATTAGAAAACAAACAAACTCACCTTAGAAAGATAAACAATAAAGTCAAGTAGCTGACAGCACAAAAATATCAAAATGCACTACATGCAAGTATGGAAATATCACAGTGAAATCCCTTTGTAGAATTAATACATGTTAATAAAACTGTATAATTAATATATGTTAATAAAATAAACAAAATAAAAATATTTCCACATATACTGCTCAATAAAAGATGTACTGAGGGAGGCAGGAGTGCTAAAATTATTAAGTAGAATTAGAGGCTTTATACAATTCAGTGAGAAGAAAATCAATTGATTGAATGAATGACCCAGACATATACCCAGGTAAAATCATTACATTGAAATGTTACGAGGATTTCTTCTATAATTTCTCTTTTACTCTTTTCCTTCTGAATCCCCTCAATCAATAGCCAGAGCTCTGGGATTGTTGATAAATTTTCTACATAGGAAAAATAGGACTACTGAGGTGTCCTTCAAACCCTAGGACTCATTATTAAGGTGACCCAAATCTATGATTTTGTTCTAAGCGTCAGTTATCAAGTGTCATAGGCCTTCTTAAGGGAAGTGTGCATCAGCCACTAAGCACTATCCTGTAGTCCTTTGTGTAAAGTGTCAGCAGTTCATGAGAGGGAACAGAAGTCATCTCTGTCCTGGATCTCATCATGCCTGGTTATCTGAGTGCTTGTGGACAGTGCTCTTTGAGGTACTATAGGTGACAGAAACCTCTGGCCCTTATCTGCTCTCAAAACAAATAACTCATGTCATTATCTTTCTAGCTGATGTGAGAAAATGAGCGAAAAGAAATAAAGAGCTAAAACCTTCTTTAAGAATGTAGAAACTTCATTAACTTGTTTGTTTATTTTCCTTGTTAACATGGAAATGACCATTTTTGGGGGGGGGTTGAAAATATTAAGATGATGGTATTTCTACAAGTTATATGACATCATCAACGATCACTTTCAAGAATTGATCAGATTTTGCTCATGAACAAACTAAATTATTTACTTGTTTCTTGCATAAATGTTTAACTCACTATAAACGTATTCCTGAAATGGTACATCCTATCTAGTTATAGGTAGCAGAGACCTTGTAATATGCACATGCAGTCAGACACAACCCAGTTTTACAATCAAATAGAAAACATGTTTTTAAAATTGTACTGAACATGTACATATTTTTCTTATCATTATTCCCTAAATAATATGGATAATAACTATGTGCATAACATTTGTATTCCATTAGGTATAACAGATCATATAGAGATGACTTTAAGTATATGAAGATATATGTAGTTTCTGTGCAAATACAATGGTATCTTACATAAGGAACTTGTGCATCCAGCATTTTAGCATTCAAGAGGAGTCCTGGAACCAACTCCCCATGGATATCAAGGGATGAATATGTGCAAGGGCTGGAGAATGGTAACCTAGAAGTAAGATCCTAGAGCTTCCCACTGGTGTGGACCCATAGCCTGGGCTTTCTCTTCTTAATGTTAACATGTCAGTCCTCTTCTCTCCCTGCTCCAAGAAAGGTGGTGAGATCACAACTTGTACAGTTTGAGATGATTTATAGCTTCAGCTACTTTACTCTTTGATTTTTCTTTCTTTTTTTTTTTTTTTGGACACCTGACCAAAGGGTCTTTCATTTTTAAGTCATTGTTAGGAGGACAACTCTGTCATAGTTGCTTTTGCATTTTAATTAATTTTGACCAATAGTCAAATTAATCAGAGGTGAAATAGGGCATCTTTACCAGTGAAAAACAATGCAGGGTGAGGACAGCCTCACACTTACATTTAAGGGAGCATATCAGAGCACAAATTGGGTCATCTCAGGAAATATAAAAGCATTATTCCTCTGAGATTTGAAAGGGAAAAAAATGTAATTACTTCTTCCACCAAGCATGATTCTTTTCAATACCCTTCATTTTTTTGTCCCCTGGAAATGAAAAGAGGTTTACATTAAAAAGTTATTTCCTCTGACTCCCTGTCCTTGAGCTGCACAAATGTAAACCATTCCCTCCCTCCTCCTTTTGAAGAAAAAGGGGGCTTCAATCTTTCCTTCTGAACACGGTCCATTTAAATAAGGAGATGGAGTCCCATCTTTTCGATCAGCCCCATTGTTTGACTTGTCAGTAATAACACTTGAGCTGAAATTGTACAGGCGTCCTGCTAATTTAGTAATTATTGACAAGGTGCTGAGCAGGAAATGATAGCAAACAGAAGGAACTGTTAAGGAGAAATGAAATAAAAGATGTTCATATCATTGTTGAATAATGGTTGAGATCATTTTGTGCTTTAAGTAGGCCCAAGACACCTTTTTCCATTTTCCTGACACATTTATAATTTATGCTTTGTAATAGTTCCAAATATTTTTAGGACACTGGACTTTGTTTGAGAATCTTGCTGAACTGAATGAGAATCACGAAACACACACACAGATGAGTGGGTGATGTGACCTGCAGCAGCTTTTCATCTAAGCTACAGCCCCTTTCTCTCTAGTGTGTCTTTCCTCTTAATGCTTTTCTTCCTTCTTTTTCCTTTTTAAATTTGCATTCCTCTTCATCACCATCTGAGCTCTAACTAATATCTCTGTTGCTAGAATAGGCTATGCAATCCATGCAGTACATGAATAGATGGTGATTTCATTGATTTAATAATATTTAAATCTGGAGGCTTTGCTTAGTTATAAGAAGTTCCCCCACAAAGTTTAATAAGTATGGATATGTACAGCTCATTTAAAGGAAGCTGCATAGGTTTGCATTAATATAAATGTAATGGAGTCAAGGACATGTGTATATATTAATGTGCTTGGGTGATGATAGACTGATCATAAAAAAGTTGAGTATACAAGTGTGAAAATTATGATGGAAGAATATAAATATTGACTTTGTAAAAATACACTGCATCTGTTTCTCATCCTGACACTGGGAAATAAGAGTGACACCTTTTGTATAGATCACTATATTATATGCTATTTATTGTTATATAATGATTTCATATCCTAGCATCACAAATGATTAGCATAACAAACACATTGCAGTAACATTATTGTGTTATATTTTCTTTAGTGTACCTATAATCAAATCACCAAAATTTTAAATGGCATTAGCAACTTTTATCTGAAGACACATCAACATTAACTATTAAAACCTTCACCAGAAAGGATGCAGTGTATTCAAAATGTATATTAAAAATAGATACAGCAAGAAAGTTTAGAAAGAAACAAACTAACATCTTACAGAGCTGAATGACTGAAGATTATGATGACAATGACAGCAGTAACATTCGTCCTTACCGAGAGTGCAGTCAGCTATGTTCATCATGCTAGTGTACCAGGTGCCACCCGCACCAATTTAATGGAAAAACTTATTTATTTCTCCCAAGCAAACAAATCATTCATATCTTACCAAGGTATAAACTGAAGATCAGAAGGGAGCTTTCCTTTTTTTCCCCAAGTTCTGATAATGGATTTGTAATTACTGGCTACTGACCTTGGTGATTCCTGAAACAGAGTTTTTAGACATTACATTACCCTATATTGCATCTTTTAATTTTCTTCTCTTCTTACATTTGCTACTTTTGTATAATTAAAATTATTACTGTAATGACTCAACAAATACATGAACAATTTTTAAAAGGCACAGCATGAATTTAGACAACAGGTCACCTGATGTTTTATAAATACATTCTATTGGCCAGTTCTCATATACTAGGAGTATTTCTTTTCTGCAGCCTTCACATTTAAAAAAAAACTCCATTGTATGTCTAAATATTAGCGACAGTGGAAGAATAGTGCAAGTCTGAAAGTGTGAAACCAATGAGAATGTGCCATGGACACACACAGAAAAGATTTGACTGATACGTGAGAAAACAGCTTCCTCTTAGAAACAAAAAAAAAAGTTACAAAATTAAATACTGTTTGAAGAATTGCATCATATATGTGCACAGACAATTTTAAGATATTTACACATTTTATTGAAAAAAACTTAAAAATTCATTATACTAGATTCCGATCAGTTGGTGGGTGATGTAGTCAGTCAGCACAGAAGATTATACAGTGGTTTTCATTTGTCTGTACTGCTAAATAGAGAAGTTTCTCTGCCCAATTTGTGTACCAGTTGTAGTTAGAACACTTTTAAATGCAGGAGCACTCTATTAAGAATTCTAAAATCAACTAGGTATAGTAGATATACACTAATCCCAGATACTTCTGAGATAGATATCAGGAGCATCACAGCTCCAGGCCATCTTGGGTAAAAAAGTTTGAGATGCCCTATGTCAATCAGAAAAGGATGGGCATGGTGGCATACCTGTCATCCTAGCTACATGAGTAGCATAAATAGGACAGTCATGGTCCAGGTTGCCTGGGAGATAAATGCAAGACCCTATTTGAAAAATGATTAAAGAGAAAAGGTCTGGGGAGGGGGTATAACTCAAGTAGTAGAGAGCAGTAAGACCCAACACTTAAACCCCATACTACAGAAATAAAAAAGAAAAGAATCCAAAATCCAATTGGTTAGCCCCATTCATGCTAGCCCAATATTCCTCCTTTCTCTATGAAGTATATTTTATGTGCTGTAGACAAACTATATATACATTGTTAGATGTTACCACTGTTACCATCTGTGTTCACTGAATGAAGATCCATCTGTACCTTTTCGTTAATCTTCATACTCCAGATAAAAACAATAATTTCTTCACCTTCCTACTCTACTTATTTATATCTCATGATATGTGATTTACCTGCAGTGTACTAGAATTGATGAAAAAATAAGCCAAAATATAGTATAATCCCAAGCAATTACTGACATACAATAAGTGGTTTAAGAGACCCATAATACAAGGTCTAATGATAGTCACAAGACAAAACTCATGCAACAAAGCCAATCTAATGATAGTCACAAGACAAAACTCATGCAACAAAGCCAAGGTCAACATTCTACTGGACTAATTGATAATTCCAACCTATTCGTATTAGGAAAAATCCCATCATTTTCATTATTTCTATTTCAGTGGATGTGATTTAATGAAAAATGTTTTAAAATTGTAAGCATTTTCTAAGAGCAAATAAAAATGACTTTCAAATTGTGTCAGGAATTCAAGGATTCTAAAAGAGACCAGTTTTGAAGAAAATCAGTGATCCATGTGAAATCTAGTCTCTTGTTGGGTGGAGCTCATATCCATGTGATTTCTTATTAAAAATTTGATATTCCTGTAATCATTGAAGATAGGTCTGATGTCTCATTCTGCCTACATGTTTTACAGACTCTCTGAACCCTTGTATCCTCTCAGTTATGAGGCAAAATGACCCAAAATCACAGATTCTGAGTAATTATTGCTGTTTGAGTGTGAATTCCATAGAATTTTGTACATATTTCACAGTGTACATGCTATGGGGACACTTGTGAAAAATGAATTATAAATATAAACCATATTTTATGTTTGATTCTCTAAGTCTAGTATCTTGATTAGCTCCTAATGACTCCTCCCTTACTGGGAACTCCTGAAGAACTAAGATCATGTTCTTTGTGTGCAGAAGTGAATCAATAAAGGAACAACTTCATGTGGAAGATGAAGGAGAGCTGTTATTAACAAGAGAAAATAATTTGAGGATGACAGAAGTACTGGTCCATTCATAATTTTAACACATGCAAGTTTTATTCAGAACCCAACTTGAAAAGACAGAAGTGTCTTATAAGCTTGCAGTTAATTGTTTTGACATCATGTCTTATGTTTGGAGCTTTGAAAGACTGGCTTATGCGGGAATCAAAGGAGAGGAATAGAATGCAGGATTTCTCACTGTTACTGCTGCTTCTCTACCCTAGTGCTGTTCTCCTTCCCTGTGGCTTTATATTATCCTCTGACAAGTACCTGTCACCTGCCCAGAATATCTACAGCTGATTGGTCCAAGTGTGGAAAGCAACTATGGCAGATGCATCCACTGGTTAGAAACCTATTCATTGTGTGCACATATGAATAAAAGAAAAAAAACTATTGCCTGAAATCCACAATAAGGACTGTGATAGTCAATTAAATCTGTGAGAGAACGAAGTAGATAGACTGGAGCATAGTGGCAGGCATCAGAAAGTGAAATTGTTACGAAATTCAGGATCATGTATATTAGCCCTCTTTAGACAGGATGCTATGACTGACTCATGAAAACTTAATGTGTCAAACACAAAGGAAGTTAATTTCCACTCATGAAATAGTCTAGTAGATGATTCTGGTTAGTAGATGGTCCAGAACCTCCCTCCTTTGTGGTTCTACTATCCCTTATCAACTTTGACCTTTGTGCTCTGTCCATTCCTTAGAGAGAAAGAGCATACTCGAGAGATATGTGCTCAAAAGCTTCAACCTTGATGCTACAGCTTCCCTTTAGATTGTGTAGGTGAACACAAGCCACATCTAACTGCAAGGTACACTGGGAAATTAGTAAAGACAATCTGACATCTCGTGCAAGGAGACATAAATAGATTGCCCAGTTGCTCAGGAAAGCAAAAAACTGAAACAAAAGTCCTAAGAGAAAGCAAGACCTTGAAACTGCCTTGATTTCTTTTCTCCCTTGTCTTTTTTCCCTAAAATTCTCACATTATTTCCTAGTATGGCCTTACTCTTCACCACCTGTTAATTGAGCTGGCACAAGTGGGTCTCATTTATACTTTTTCTAAGTCTGTTCATGTAATCTGCACTTTTCCTGGATAGGAAAACTGGAATTGAAAATCCAGACTAGGATGCTATACTGAAATGAGAATTCCTTCCATGATCCCCTTAGTAGAATGTAGTGAAATGAAAAACTAGCTGAGAAGATACATGTAATTCATCTTTGATTTCAATCTTTTTCCTCAAAACAATCGCTATGTTTAGGATCTCTGTAATTTACCTACTGTTAGCAGTTTACTTTGGTGGTCTCCTGGGCCAGTGCAGCAGCACTATGTCGTGAATGTGAGCCTAGTTTAAATAGCAAGGGGAGAGATGAGTTCTGAAGCACTTTTCTCCTTCCCTCAAGCTGGAGAGGAATATTTCCACTCCAAGAACAGCTCCACTCGCCTTATTGCATCTCTTACATGCAACGTGAACAGCAGAAAGGACTCAATCACACATCCCCCTGAGGCTGGCAACAATTAAAACTAACTGCTATGAGACAGTATTTACAGATCTTTACAACAAATTGGTGCTTTTCTTTGAGGTAGGCAAAGCATGCTCACATTTCCTAGGACTCAAAGATAACAGCCCCCTTCAATGTCTAATATCTTTGAAATGAGCGAGGCTGTTAATATGAGCAATGTCTTCAATGCCATTCAGTCAGATTCACTATTCACAGCTTTTCATTTTTTCCCTTCTAGGCACTACAAGTCAGCTAGGCCCCTTGATCCATTTAGTAGAAGTTGGGGGATGCACAATGTTTGGGAAGAGAGATCATAATTTAAGGCAAAACCCTCAGAGGAATGAAATACCATGTATTCCCACTTACAAACATTCTCACGCTTGCTCCTTTTGCAGAACCTCCTCTCCCTTTCCTTCCCCTGTTCCTATAACATTGCATCAGATATTCAGAAATGCTTCAGTGCTAAATGTTTTTTCTTTTTTCCTGTATCTGTTTTCTAACCAATCTGATATTTCAAGGCAGCAAATAGGAAATGGCTTTGTTATTGAATTGGGAACAAAAGATACAGCGGAGAAGCATATTAAAATGTTCAGAAAGTCCTAAACTGAAATCTGTTTACTAAGCCACCAGCTGTCACTTCTTCTCCTGGCTGCCACCTATCCGGAATGGCTGCCTGGTACCAATTGTCCCAACTCTATGGTATATCTGCTCTGATGTTTCTAAAATCACATCTAAACATACCATACATGTATTGTCATTCTTAATTAAATTCAATATTAATCAATTTTAAAATGGATGTTTATAAGGAACAGCAGGATTGTCAATCTACTCAATACTAAAAGTCAAAGAATTAAAAACTACCTGCTTCAAATTTGCGGGAGGCATAGGTGAAACTGAGAATGCTGGTTTTGGCATGTACAGTTCAATGGTAATTTTAAAATAGAATGCAGGATTTGAGGTTAAGAATTCTCTTCCAAATGATAAGTAGCTATTTCTGGCATGGAAAATTATTTTCTAATACTGATGCAATTTTAAAATTGAGGTTTTTCAGGAGGAAAAAGTCTTTTTACAAAACCATTAATGGTCCGCATATCTTCACAACCCCACACACCTACTCCACTTCACTGTTGGGACATCTGACACCTTTTTGGTATGCTTGGGAGAGAGGAGACAAAGACTTAAATGGGCCCTGGACACCCAGATTTCTTTTAACCTCTCAACTCACGTCCCAGAAGCAAATGTGCTTTGTGAATTCCTGAGTCTGGCTCTGAGGGACTAGGAGTTGCGATAGGGTTGTTCATAGCTGAACAATGTCCTGCTTCAAAGTGGCGACTTCACTTCTTCCGCTACTACTTGGCTGCATCTATTCCTTGCATATGTGATTCCTATTACAATTTGATTTTCTTAAAGCAATGAGGGTTTCTGCCTAGAGAATAGGAAAGATGACTTTCAGAACCCTGGAGCACTTACTGCTAGATACATTCACTGAATCTTCTACCAGCAAACAGGCCTTCTTGGCAAAGGAGAGAAATGTGCAAACTTCATGCAGCATTAATCAAACCTGAAACGTTATTTTTAAGGTGTCACGAAATCCACATTGACTGACTGGTCCTTTTAATCTTAATTTTGAACAGTTGCTACTCCAATTAAATTCTACCACCTAGCATTTTCAAACAGCTCCTGGTTGTTTCCACAAACTCCGTTAATGGACAGCTGTTTCTGACAGCTCCTCTGATTTGCCAGTGCTGTGTCTGCTGCCAGAGCAGGAGGCCCCGTTCTGTATTCTGCTGCTGGCACCGGGGGATATGCAAATGAACACATGAATCAGTTGTCACCACCAACAGACACCATGCAATCAGGATGTGTGGGGAGCTTCCTTGGCTGCTAGTAAGGGGAGGAAGGGTGGAGGGAGAGAAAAGCTTCAATTTCTTCAAGTGAGTTTTCTTTCCTTTTCTCTTTCTTTTTTCAAGTGTCTCCAATTTATTTTCACTTTGTGGTAATCATTAGATTCCAGTTCAGGAAAATGTAGTCTGTTCCTCACCAAACACAACAGAAACCTGAACATTTCAGAATGATAGAAACATTTTAGATAAACGCCAGTAGAACTGGTATACCACAGCAGTATTATGTACACCGATTTTACAAATACTTTCTCTTCCAAGAGGGGAGGGTAAATGAAACAAAACTTTTGTTGTTCATAGGGAGATGCTTGAGAAACTTTTGCTTAGGTTCCAAGGCCTGATTGTAAGCAAATTATTTCCAAAAAAGAAATTTGAGTTGCTCCACCAGCTGAGTCAAATGCTCAAATACAGAATATAAATAAGTTAAATCAAGAACTCATTGAGTGGACACTGTCCTCAAGACTTTCCTGATACACTAAATATTGAAGAAATATTTTTGCCATTATACTATTAAGGCTTCAATCAGGGAAATCTTGCCACTCTGAGACATTCAGAGTATGGGAGTCATTACGAGATTGGATCGTCTACAATTGTAGTATCTGGTGATTGGATTGGTCACTAATGGAACAGCAGGGTCATTGACTGAGAAGAACATCGATATACAAAATGAGGAGAGGAGGGCAAGTTGAAATTCATGAAGACCAATTGGAACCCATGGAGAATGAAGATATCTCTTCAACCTCCTAATTTTTTATTTATTTTTACACTGAAGGCACAAATTGTCTGTGAGTACAAACTGGTCCAGTTTTGCCCTCTCACTCTCTGAAACCTTGACAGCACAGGTGGTGATGCGAAGAAGGAGCTAACCCCTTTGACCACATATCTGTACATGAACTTGGCTTAAGATTTAACAGACAAAGGGAAGAGATGGGGTCCAGATGCCAACCACCAGAAGCAAAGACAGACAGTGGTCAGGGACAATACAAAGTGAGGTATATTGGGGCTAGGAATGTCACTCCAATTTTCTGAGTATAATGACTGCTATTTCATCTCATTTTCCCAGTCATACACAGATTTCTCTGTGGCCAACTCTAACTCTAACCATAACAGGAAGGCAAAATTTTCAGCTCTACTGAGTCAACCCTAAAAAGCATCACATCTCTATGCCCACTTCCACTCTGCCTTGACTCTGATCTGACATAACTTTCTATGGACTCTATCCATAAGTATTAGTAGAAGACACATTACTCAGAGCATGGGGAAGAGGACAGAAGTGCCAGAGTTAGGATGGAGTCAAGTAGTTAAGTTATAAAATGGTGCGGTATGAAAGAAAAAGTATCACGGCTCAGGGATCAGGAAGCAAATCAATATCATATAATAGTTTTACTTGAATAATCTTAGAAGTCCTACACTGTGGGGAAGGCTCTCCACGATTATCTTCAGTACATGCACATAGAGTAAGAAAGACAAAATATTATGATTTCAATTGCTTCTAGCAAACAGATTTTATATAGGACTTTATTTGCCTTCCATCTAAAAAGAAATAAAGTCAGTAGGTTGAAGAGATATCTTCACTCTCATGATTTTAGCTGCATTATTCCAAGATATAGAATCTATGTAAATATTTATCAACAGATAAATAGGTAAAGGGAATATGGTATATATGTGCAATGCAATACTATTCCACCTTTAAAAAAAAGGAAATCTGTCATTTGGGAAAATATGGATAACATTTTGTTAAGTGACATAAACTAGACACAAAGATAAATACCACATATTTTCACTTACATGTGGAATCTAAGGTCGATCTCATAGAAGTGCGAAAATAGAACAGTGGTTAATAGGGAATGGAGGAAGAAAAGATGAGGATATATCAGTCAAAAGACATCATTACAGTTAGATAGGAAGAAAAAATTTCAAGAGATCTAATGAACAGCCAGGTGATCATAGTGAATGACTATTCTATTCGTGAAAAGCATAAAATAAAAACGTCAATGTTATGTGCTCTCTTGGGAAAAATGACAACTGTGTCACTCAAAATGCCCCTGTACTGCTGTAGTGTGGATTCCCCAAAGGCCTGTATGTAAAAGGCTTTGTTCCAGCCTGTGGCATGAAGAGGTGGTAGAACCTATAGGATGTGGAGCCTGGAGGAAGAAGTTGGGGTCACTAGAGATGTGCCTTCAAAGGGGACATTGGAACCTGAGCCCCTCCTTTTCCACTCTTGTGAGCTAGCTGCCATGAGATAAACAGCCTCCTCTGCCACGGGCTCCCGCCATGACTTACTACCTTGCCACAAGCCCCAAAGCAACAAGGTCAAGAGAGCATAAACTGAAACCTCTTCCTTGAGTGCTACACGGCAGTATCAAATAAGATTTCCCAATTTCAAATATTAAGGATTTCATTCAGGGCCATAAAAGTGCTTCAGAAACAGCTAATTAGGGTAACTGCTTGACACGGACTTCATAATTAGTATTGCTCCACAAAGAAGAATGCTTAGTTCTCTATCTATAAGGAATGCTGTCTTGTATGTATAATGTCTAGATTCTTTATGTGGTCATCCCTTCATGCAAAACTTCCATCTCTCTTGGCTAGAATACTCCTTCCTGAGGAACATCTCACAGAACAATATGAAAGCAGACAAGTTGCAGTCCTCGTCAATCTATTTCTTGCCTGAAGTGAGGAGGTGGATTTGCATTTACTCTCTTTTTACTCTTTTTACTTTGTCATCAGTAAATCTTCCTTCAAATTTTGCACTCTGTTGTGTCCTGGTCATGTTCTAATTGTCGTGTAGAGAATTAGAACTTCAAATCAATCAGGTGCTTAACATAATTCAGCCCAATAACTCTGCTCTGCCTGGGAGATCCAATAACTTGTGTAAGGTGTGTTTTGTTGTGAAAGGCCACACCTCTTGAGTAGTCTCCTTCTTATCAAAACCCAAGGACAACAGAATATGAAAATATGAGACCAATCCAAGTAGTACCTCTAGTATTCAAAAATGAGCCTGTAAATCTTAAGGATGCAACTTGGATTCATGTGACATCTTCTAAACTTCATTATAATGTCATATTTTCATAGTTGCCTATAATTCTGGAACAATAATCTTCATCACGTCTGTGTTGCTGTTGTCTGTCTATATGTCAGTCTGTACTGTAAGCTACTTGCTTATCCCAGACAATGATGAAGGAGAGAAAAGCTGGAAGGAGAAGAAGGAAAGAAGCAAAGAAGGGAGGGAGGGAGGAAAGGAAGGAGGAAAGAAAGCAAAGGCAAAAATGAAGGAAGATTCTTGGAGGCTATAGAAAGTTAAAATTTGAATAGAATCAAAAGAAATTATTTTATGTGCATATAGATGTGTAGATGTATAGGTCTAAATGTACCAATCACTGTAGCATCCTGCAAGCTACTAACATTATTTAGTCCATGCCAAAATACAATGGTTTTACAGAATACTAGGTATGACTCAGAGGACTGAATGGTTTTACCTAAAAATAAGGGTTTTTCATCAGCTCACCTGATGTACTCTTGAAGGGAGCTAACAGACGTGGCTGTTCTTCAATAAGAAGTCACAGATGTGCCCCACTTGAGTGGTCATCTCCTTAACCTAGCACCTAAGCAGTTGCCTTCATCCAGTAGGTTCTCAGTTTGTAAAGAGAATGAATGTGTATCTCAGAAGGAGTCTCACAACTGCCTTTATTAACCAGAGACTTTCTACCTTGTGTTGTTTGCTTTTGTTTGTGTTGTCATTGTTTCTGGGCTAGGGACCAAACCCAAGGCCTTGTACATGCTAGAAGAGTACTCTAACTCGGAGCTCTGCCCTAGACCACTGCCTTGTGTTTTTGCTTGTTTGTTTGTTGGTACTGTGGTTTGAACTTGATACGTAAATGCTGTACCACTTGAATCATGCCCCAGCCCTGCTTGCTTTCACTGTTTCTCTGATAGACTCTCAGAGTACTCGCCAAGGCCTGGCCTTAGACTGCCACCCTTCTACTCTTGCTTCCCTTGTAGATTACACACACTCAACATCATACCTGCCTTGTTCTTTGAGAGAAGATCTTGCTAACTTTTTTCCCAGGCTGGCCTCACACCAAATAGCTGGGATCACAGGCATGAATCCCCCAGTGTCTACTGTTTAAACAATATATGACACTAACAATAAAAATAAAAGAAAATGTAGAAATAGAATATTAGAAACCCTAAATTAAAGAACATCAATATTTCAAAGAAAACTAAAAGAGGGTAAAAAGTGGCATGATACCAACAGAGATGGTCACAGAAACAAACGTAGATAGCCAGGGGAGAATGACATTGGATGAGATGAGAACAGCGTGGTTGCCTGAATTTATTAGCATTTTTTTATTTTACTTTACTCTTCTTAGACTCACTTGCTTTGTTTAATAACCCTGTAGCTTTTCATGTTTTTCTTTAATTTCCTTTAAATTATTAATATATTCTATGAGAGGAATCAAACATGACTTTATCTTTCCATATCCATCTACCACAGGATATGACATAGAGTAGTCACTCTAAAATATGAGATTGTTTATGAATAAATGACTAGTAAATATTACTGACTAATTTGTATAACAGTTGGTGTTTGCACAGCATTGCTTAGAAAATATTCCAATTGATAACATCTAGCTATTCATTTGGTTAAGATGATGTACATGTTGCAGGTTGCTTTATCATTGTAAATGAATGTGTTTCGCAATATGAATTAGTTTGTTATAAGCACACCTATATTTCCTGATAATTTGGAAGGCTATGTAAGGATGAAATAGTGTTTCAGAGTGTTAAAAGACAAGGCTATTTGGCACTTTTTTGTTTTTTGAGTGCAGGGGAGCAGATTCATGCCATTCTGTTTTATTTCCATATCACACTTCATTTTACTCAAAGAAGAATTTGAAAAGGGCTTAGGAACTTGACAAACAGAAAGTATAATGATGGCTCATATTTTCTATGTCACAAATGGTGAGGCTTTGGAGAGCACCCTAGCCGAGTTCTGTTCTTCTTTGTAAGATATAAAACAATAAGATGCAGACATATCAATGGTCCATGAGCACCTGTAAGCCACAATGAAACACTGGAACCAGCAGACACTTACAGGGAATTAGGATCAGGAGGCAGACCTAATGTATGCAGTGGATCCTTCCCTTAATAACTCCAAAATTTAAATAGTAGATTAAATCTTCTGGAATTTAATTTTCCACTGTACACATAGGCATTATAGTATTTTCCTCTTAAGTGTTTATTGTGGTGGTTCTGGGGTTTGAACTCAGGGTCTCACACTTGCTAGGCAGGCACTGTACCACACGAGCCACTCTGCCAGCCCTACTTGTGTTAGGTATTTTCAAGACAAGGTCTCGCAAACTATTTATCCCAGCTGACCTTGAACTGCAATCCTCCTGACCTTTGCCTCCTGAGTAGTTTTTGAAAGCCAGGTCAATGAAGTAGGTCATTTAATGAATAATAACACATGTAATCAGTATGTACTGATCCTGAAGGTATTTATTGACAGAAATTTAAAGGAGGATGAGAACTTCTGATCTCTGACACGTAGACCAGTCCAATGTCAAGACAGGGCAGCTTTCTAAAGCATTATGTTTTCTAAACCAAAAATGAGAAGAAGTAAGGCAATCACTTGGATATCATTATTCTTACTTTACAGATGAGGCAACTGACACCCACAAAGTTTCATGAAACTGTATCAAAATGGGGATGGAGAACAAGGCAGCTCCTATTGCTGTCTCACACTATATGCACTCATCTTCTCATTCTACAGATGAGAAAACCAAGGCCAAGAGCAGTCAGCTAGGATGGGATGAATGAGGAGAGGAATGTCCATCAAGTCAGGGAGGCTTGCGTTTTCCATCCTGCTTCTGCCCTTTGCAGGCAGTGTAAACTCTGACAAAAACAATTAACCTCTCTAAACCTCCATAGATTACAAATGCTATATTTTTAATTGGCTTGTTTAGCGTTTCCTAAAAATACATCCCTTTGGAACACTCATTCCATCAGATGTTTAAAAGTGTTATAAAATTGTTTCAGTGGTCCAATAAGTCTTGGAAATACTAGTTTAAAATAACATTAAACAAATTCCTATATTTCAAAATCCTCAGAGACTCTACAATGCTAATTGCATCAAAATATCCAAGGGAATCAGGGAGCAGATAAGAAAAAATTTTCATAGAAAATAGCTTGGAAAGTCTATTTTCCAAGCTTGTGTTCTATTCCATTGTATTGTTATTTTTTTAAATTGGTCATTATTACAGTTTATATCTGCGGTGTGCCCCAAAGGCACATGTGTTGCAGGCTTAGTCACCCACATAGCACTATTGGGAAGTAATGGGAATTTTAAGAGATCCAACTAGAGGCAGGGTGTTCTGTTGAGAGGAACCCCAGCCTTTTGACTTTTCTTTTTTCTGCTAACAGTCTTGTGACAAGATGACCTTCTTTTCTCTACTACATGTTCCCCTCTACAATATGTTCCCCTGCCACAGGCCCAAAAGCAATGGGGCCAATGGATCACTAAAACCTCTGAAACTGGGAATAACAATAAACTCTTTCTCTTTAAAAGTTGGTGATCTCAGGTATTTGTTATAGTAATGAAAATCTGACCAACACAGATATTTTAAAACTTCCATCAATATTTTTTCATTTAGAACTACTAAATAGATCAAGACTTCGAACAGTCTCCAAAATGTTCCCACCTACCCTCTTCCCGTCAGCTTCCCCAGAGAAACCACTATTCTGACTACAGTCACCTTTGGTTATCTTTGTCTACTCAAGAACTTATATAAGAGTCATAGTGCCCAGATTCCTTAATTCCATGTCTCTTTGTTGTTTGATTTATTACTGTTGTTATTATAGATTTTTGGTGTTTTAACTTCTTTATTGAGAGGTACAATCAACGTACAACAAGCTACATTATTGAAAGTGTACCACTTTATATTTTGACAAATATATACCATACTCAAGTCAATGAACACATCTATACACCAAGAGTTTTCTTCTGTCCTTACCTGCTCTTCTCTTGTATTTTTCCCTGACTAACCCTGATCTCCATTCTGCTATGACAGATTTCATTACATTTTCGAGACTTCCATATAAGTTTAATGATTTCACACACACTCTTTTGTCTGGTTTCTTTCCTTCAGCAAAATTATTTTGAGTTTTATTCTTGTCTCTAAGGTATTATTAATTCATTCATTTTTTGTTCAGTAGTAATCCACTGTATGGCTACCCCATGATTTGTATATTCACTCACCTGTTAATGGATATGTGAAATGTTTCCAATTACATAAACATCCATGTACACATTCCTGAATGGGGGATTTCTTTTATTACTTTGGTTAATATCTAAGAAAGGAATGGTTGAACCATGGTATCTGTATGGTAAATATATGTTTTACTTCTTTAAAATGAACTGTCAATGTGGGGACCATCATGGTGAGGTATGGCTGCAATCCAGCTATGTAGAAAGCATAGGTATGAGATTCACAGTCAAAAGTTGGCCTGAAAATAAGTGGGAGACCCTATACAAAAATTAAATAAAGCAAAAAGGGCTGGACATGTGATTCAAGTGGTAGACTACCTGACTAGCAAACTTAAGGCCCTGAATCCAAACTCCAATGCTGGAAAAAGAAAACAAAACTCTGCAATGAGTTTTACAAAGTGCTTAAACCACTTTACATTCCCACCAGCAATGAATGAGCATGCCAGTATTTCACATCCTCTCTAAGACTTTGAGCAATCAATCTTTTTTAACTTCAGTTTTTCTAACAGATGTGTAGAGGTATATCTTTGTGTGTTTCGTTTGCATTTTCCTAATGACGGTAAGCATCTTTTTGTGTGCCTATTAGCCAAATCTAATCTGGTAAGGTGTCTGTTCAAATTTTCTGCCCATATTTTATTACACTCTTCCTTGTGGTTGAGTTTTGAGGATTCTGTATATATTCTGGATGCAAGTCCTTTATGAGATCTATGAGTTGTGATAATTTTCTTCCAGTCTTTGCTTTATTTCCTCAATCTCTTAATACTGTATTTTGAGAGGCAAACTATTTCCATTCTAATGAAGCCCATTTCATCAATTCATTTTTTTAAAAAAATAGGTCATGCTTTTGATGTTGTAGCTAAGAAATATTTGGGAAACTCAAGGCTATAAATATTTATACTAAGCCAGGCATTGTGGCACATTGCTGTAATCCAAGCTACTCAGGAGACAGAGGCAGCAGGACTAGGCATCAGGACTACAAATTCAAGGCCAGTCTACAAAATATTAGAAAGACCCTGTCTCAAAAACAAAATAAGAACAAACAGGACCAGAGCACGGCTTAATGGCTCAAATGGTAGTGTACTTGGCTCAAGGTTCATCCTCAGTGCCACAAAAGAAAGATTAGAAAGATTTATTTTATATTTTCTTTCAGAAATTTCAAGGTTTTAGGTTGCACATTTAGGTCTATGACTTGTTTTGAGTTAATTCTTATATAGTGCCTGGTATGGATAGGATTTCATTTTTTGCTTATGGATATCCAAAGGTTCTAGTGCTATTTATTAAAAAGATTTCCCTTTCTATATAAAACAAATTGTCTTTGCAACTTTGCCAATGATCATTTATACATATTATTTGGGTAATAATTCCTGAACTTGATTTTCTGCCATTGATTTGTTAGTATTTCTTTATATCAGGAGCATACTGTTTAGATTGCCATGTTCTCCTAAGTTTTGAAGTCAGATATTACTAGTTCTCCAGCTGTGTTCTGCTTCCAATTGTTTTGGCTCTTCTAAGTCTTGAATTTCAATGTGAATTTTAGAACCATGTCAAGTCCTACAAATATCCCATTGAAATGTTGAAAGGAATGGTGATAAACTTATTGACCAATTTTGAAAAACTTGAGATCTTAGAAACATTGAGTCCTTTGCCATATTATCATGATATTTTTCTCCATTTATGCATGCCTTAATTAGTTTATCTCTGCTATATAAATTTTAATTTTCATTGTGTATATTTTTCACATTTTTTTCATTTTTATAACTACTTCATATTTATATTATTGCAAATGATATTGTTAATTTCAATAGAATTGATCTCTGAATATTCCATAATCTTGCTTAACTCACTTGTTATTCTGCTGAATACCACCAGATGTTACACACTGGTACTCATCTTCTGTGAAAAAAGCTGGGTTTATACATTGCTTTCTAAAGACTGACCATTGTTATTTGCAGCAATATGGAAGTGTTTCAAAATTATTATGCTGAAAGAAAGAAGCCAGAACTACAATAATAAAAGAGTATATAGATCCCATTTGTATAAAATTCAAGAAATTGTGAACTTACCTATAATTATTGTGACCAGAGAAGGGTGGTGCAAGAAGAAACAGTGGGCTAGTTGCCTTTCTGTAACAAAACACCTGAGCAATGAACTTATAAAGAGAAAGGTTTATTTTTATTCACAGTTTTGGAATTCTCAGTTTGTGATCAGTTGGTCTTGTTGCCTTTTGGACTGTAGCAAGGCAGCAAACATGGAGTATGCTGCACAGCGAAATCACTCATCTCATGAAAGTGAAAGCGTGGAAGAGGAAGGGGCTGGAGTCCCACTGGGCACACTCACAGTTATCCAGAAACCTTCCACTAGACCCTACCTCTTAAAGTTTTTACCACCTCCCAGTAAGGTCAAGCAGGAGACCATGTCTCTAACACAAGAACCTTTGGGGGAGACCTAAATGCAAAGTATAGCAAACAAGAAAGAGAAATAATTAAGGTCAGAAGGAAACTTTGCCAGTATATACATAAAGCCAAACCTACAAATTTATGTTAAAGGTATATGATTTATTATATGCTAATAAGACTTTTCAAAAGTGAAGTGGTGTGGGAGGGAGCTCATTAGCCCAAAGAGGATTTGTATTTTCTTTCAGGCCTTTGGGAATGCTAAAATTATGGGTCCACTGTACTTTGAAACAGATCTTCAGTTTGATTTGAAAAGCACAGAAATAAATGTAATTCTGCCTTACACACTACTGCTTGAAAATGTTCCCATTTCGTGGTTCCAGCATTCAAGCAGCTTCCTGCCCTGTTTTCTCTGTCTCATTCTTCCACCCTTGTTTCTGAGGCATCAGCTTTGCAAAGCCAAAGAAGCCTATGTGTCTGCTGAGAGAAGATTTCTCCTGAAAGTAGAGCAAGTGATTGTGAAAACTGTGTTGACAGCCGAGCATTGGTATTGATATTTTCTTGGTTTATTTCTTTCTCTTAACATTTTATTGTTGAATAGCAAGTTGAGATAATGGAAATAGCTGGCTACTTAATCTCACTTTTTGAAATAACACTGACTTTGAGGCCCAGTGTACTAATGCAGGAAGACCAGGTTACAAAACTGAGTGAATAGAGGGTGAGGAAAGAAAGAACCCATCGTTTGTATGAGCATTTTTATCACTTTTTAGAAGATGTTCTTTGCTGCTGGGTGTGTTGCCCACACTTGTAATCCTTGCTACTTGGGAGGTAGAGATCAAGAGTATCACAGCTCAAGTCTAGTCTGGGCAAAAAAATTAGTGAGATTCCATCTCAACAATGAAGTTTGTCAGTGGTGGTTCACGTCTGTAAACCCAGTTATGAGCATAGGTAGGTGATTCAAAGTCCAAAGTTTGGCCCAGAAAAAAGCATGAGACCTTATCTGCAAAATGTAAAGCAAAAAGGGGTATGGGTGTGCTCAAATGGTAGAGCACCTACCTACCAAGCTCAAGGCCCTGAGTTCAACACAGTACCACCAAAAAAAATATTCTGCAAAGATCATTGCATCTCTGACTTTAGAACACTTATTACTCCTCAGTCATTTTCATATTAAGAGGTTGTAATTCAAAACAATGATGTACTTCTTATGTATTTCCTTAAAAATAGCAATCTTCATAGGGAATGACAGTGAACAAAAGATATTATATAAGAGTATAGTCTTCTGCCTCATTAAATATATGCAATTTCAATTTTAAGTGAGAATAATAATACATTTGAAATCCAGTCATGAGAATTTGTTTTATCATCCAAAAATATTTTAGTAATATACTGATATTTCAAGTATAAGTTTTGATCAAAACCCATAGAAAATTGCAGTGTTAAGTGTTCAATTAATACTTTTTAAAGAAGGTATGGTAATTTATTGCCTGTAATTCCAGCACTTAGGAGGCTGAGGCAGGAGGATCATGATTTAAGGCCAACATGGGCCACATAGTCAGGGCTACTTTTAAGTTAATGAATTAATAACAACTGTATTAAGACAAATAAAACAGAAAAACTTGATGGTGGAAAGGCCCTTATATGGAACATCTAGGGAAAGACTGAGTAGTCTTTATAGAATTTAATTAAGATTTGTTTCTGTCTTTACAACACATGGTTCTGGGAGACTGGGGATAAGCAGATATGAAAGATGTCCTTAACCTGGAGTTGTCATTTGATAGAACATACAACTCAAATTCACATTTTCTACCTCTGACTTTCCATTCCCCATTGTTTGTCTTTTATTCTTTAAAATTTATGGATTTTTTTCTTTATACATCTTTTATTCCTTGAAATATCATCATATTTCCATATATGATATCATTATCTGTATTTTCCTCGGAAGTTAATAATCAAGTCACAATTTTGTATGGCCCATCAGGAAAACGGGTAGCCAAATCTTGGGAGTGAGATTCATTGGTCTCTTTAATGTGTATGTGGGATTCCCCTAGCAGTTCTTCAAACGACAAGGGGCAGGTATCACCCTTTATGTGCTCCTCACAGACATGCTCTATACTAGCTCTGCTACACCTTCTTTCTATTTCTCTCCTCTACTTTTTTTCAGCTGATTTGTATTTTTTGGCAGTATTTTTATGTGATTTGATTTTAGTTTAACTGTGCATGTGTATTATCTTGATGAAAAAGAAAAGTCCAAACATATAGATAGCACAAGAAAGGATACTCTTACAGAATGAGACCTTTGGAAGCAGATGTGGAACTGACATGAAGCAAAGTATCTCATTCATTCCAGGTTACACATTACCATGGGAGAAGTTTAGAAGGACAGCAGTTTCTTCTATGCAAAACTCAAAGTTTTATATGCCAAGGTGCAATGTGTCAACATGAATAAATGGATTGAAGGACATACAAAGATGGAAGGATGGCAGCAGATTTGAACCTGCCCGTGGTTTCTACCCTGCTCATATTTCCTCCTGATGATCTCCCGTTCACATTTCAGACTTTCTTACACATTCCCCATAATTACACAAGCCAAGTTCTTGAAATTTCCCTACTTATCTATCTATCACCTATCCATCTTGTATCATCTATCTGTCAATCAAATGTCCTTGTAGTTCAAATGCAGAGAATATGTAAAGGGTGGTTGCTTTGCAGAGTGCCTGTTAAATATTAGGTGCTCTACAATGGTATTTACGTGTATTATCTTTTTTTGTCTTAACACTACATATATTATTTTAAAGATAAGTTTTCCAAACTTCAGGATGGTCAAATAACTTCCCAGTCCTCAGAAAATGTTAGGGTCAGAAATATACTGTGAGCCTATGAACCAATGAATCCATGGCAGACTACAAAGTCCATAGTCTATATGCATAGTTGGCACCTTCAAAATTAAGATATTTTGCCAAAGAGATAGCTAAACCACTTGAGATTCTTAGAATTCTTGCTTTGCTCAAGCCATCTTATTCATCAGTCTCTTCTTACATTATATGTATGTTAATCCTTGTAGTTTATATGTCTGCTCACCTTTATGCTGGTAAGATAGACTTTGAGCACAATGGGGCAGAAACATAAAACATAAAACTGTGCTCCTCTTTACTTATAACTGGTCTATATAGATTGGAGATCTATTTTTAAAATTATCTGTTTGGAAAAATGTATCTTAACTAACAGAATAGGTAGGTAACCTTCCTAAACGATGGGTATTAAAAACAAACTGGGAGATATTTATATTTTCTCACTGAGAAACAAAACAGATAAATTTTGTTATGTACTTACCTGTGTCCATCACTGGACTATCAATCACTTCACATGCTTATTCTCACCCAGACTTCACATAAATTCTATAGGATATTTTCCACATCATCTTTGACCTCAGATGCAAACACTAAACACATGCAAGTTCCTGATTTGGAAGACTTACATGATTGATCATTAAGGAAGGCCCAAAGTTGGCTCAGCATCATTGAAGGGAAAGAGGGAATCAAAACATTCCAAGAAAGGATGACTGGAGCAAAGAATTTCCAAATCCTAGACTCTAGGTCATAAATAGAGCACTGTGCACAGCAGTGTCAAGAATATACTTCTTTTTCTGAAAAAGTTAGGGATTTCTAGAAATATCTTCTATCTAATAGTTGTATGATTTTCAAATGATCAACTCTAACTTCCTTTCTTGCATATATTAATTTATTAGGGAAGTTGTAGCAAGATACCACAAACTCAACTACTTCAAGAGGCTAGATGTTCAAAATCAGGTTGTCAGTATTGTTTTCCTCTGAGGACTGTAAAGAAGAATTTATTCTAGCATGTTCCTCTGCTTTCTGACAAACAGTTTTGCCTCCAGAAATTTGTCCTCCATGATTCTGGAAAATCATGGCATCACAATGTCATGTTTGGAGAAGGGCCTAATGAATCAATTAATTCTTTTTTTTTTTAATGTGCTAGGGTTTAGACTTAGGGCTTCACACTTGCTAGGTACTCTACCACTTGAGCCAGTCCACCAGCCCATTTTTTTTTATGTGTTTGGTGTTTTTGAGATAGGATGTCGCCTTTTGCCAGGACTATCCTGGAACTGTAATCCTCCTGATTTGTACTTCCTGAGTAGCTGATATTACAGGTTTGAGCTACAGGCACCTGGCTGGACCAAATAAAACACAAAGTGGATCTTAGAAAAGCACATATTCAAGCAGAAAATCTTTATGATCTAATGACCTATCAAGTTACTTAATTAAATTGGAAAATTAGAATAAAGACTAACCATTGTTTTGACACATGAAGATAGATCATAGCCATCCTTCCCAGGCCAGTGGTAGACATCTACCCAACTTGGGATAATCAGTATCACTCATGTGTTACTGGATTAAAGATTCAAGGTTATATGTGGGGTCTAGTAAACACCTGAATTATAATGTCATATAAAATTAGAACTGGGATGTGCTTAAATGCACAGCATGCAGAACAGATTGGGAAAAGGGGCTATGGAAGTAAAGAAGAAAGTAGGTAGGAAAGAAAAGCAGAGAAAAGAGAGCATATAACCATCCTCATTGGGGAAGAGACTTCATTCCTGATGTTGTCACCAATCCTAGCCTTCATTAGAGCAGCTAGTCCATGTCCTATGTTCCACAGCATCTGTGGTTCCCATAAGTAAATTCCCCTCTTCTGTTCTATTGGTTTGGTGATGTTTGCATGATTTCCAAGTGAAAGAGACCATCAGACACAGACATGTAAATTAAATCCCTAACTTAACTTTACAAAAATATCTATTAAGTGTCTATTGCAAATCAAACATATCCTGTTAGCTAAAGGAGCCTTAGGAGTTTCCAGAACCAATTACACCTATGATCACAGAACCATGGTCAATTCTATGAAGCCATAGAAGGGGCTATGTATGCATAGAGAAGGAACATTTCATTGCATTCAAGACTTGAAATGGGACATCTAAGAAAGCAATGTTTTATTGTAGATCATGGTTTGGGCTTCAAAGATTTTTTATTGGTCTTTTACTTTGAAAATAAGTAGGAAATTGCTCAGTCTTGGCAAAGGAAAACTTAGGAAGAGTAAACTCTCAAAATGAAGGAAAGAACTGCAGGCAGTTCTGAAGGGCACTGTGCAAGGGGGAGAATGACCTGAAAAGAGAAATGGCAATGATGTGAACTCTCTCCCAAAACTAAGGGTGTGCTGGGGATTTCCAATACTTTGTGTTCTACTATGAGATGACCAGATTTGCAATTTAAGAAGGTTATTTTGGCAGTGTGTAGGGGGTCATTTTCAAGGGCCATGCTGGAGGAAATGAGACAAGTTGAGAGGCTGACCCAGTCACCCAGGTGGGAAATGATGCAAGCCTGAACTAAAAGAATGGCAAAAGGAATAGAAAAGGTGATAGATATGAGACAATAAAGAAGACAATTTCTAAGACATGTTGATTGATTATATGTATGGGTTTAGGAAGAGGAAAGAATGTTGAATGATGCCTGGATATCCTCCTTAGATGACACTTCTGAAGATAAAGAAACAGCTACCTCCTCCTTGTCACAACCCCACAAATCCAGATATCCATTCATACTCCTCCACTTACAATGGGGTCCTCAGGCTAAAGAGTAACTTGTGACTGATTTCAAGTCAATCATGGATAACCCATTCTCCAGTAGACAGTGACTTAGGAGTAACCCCTTAATTCAGGTAGTCAGTATGTAACATTGTTATGCTGACAGGACTCTAAAGAAATGAATGTGCCATTATTTTTTTCTTCTTCTTTCCCCTCTACAATTTGTTTCAAGGATGCTTTTGAGTTTGTAATCAGGGCAACCCTTGTTATAAGTTCAGAAATCTATACTATACATACTTAATATTTGTATTGTCAAAGGGACTGAAGTGCTTGTTGCATTGTTTCTAGAGTGAAGGAGAAAAGTTAGTACATCTCATATGGATTCCCTGCTACTTAATATCTAGAAAAGTCTCTTACTGAATGTATCAGTTCTCTCCAGCGGTGACTACTCCTAACAAATATCAGTAGGTTAGATATGTGTTAGGCCAGGAAGGTAGTATGAGAATAATGATGAGGGGGGAATGCGGGGATGGAAATAACCAGGGATCAGCATGTACAAGAAGAAAAAAAGTAAGCAAATTGATTTTTCCTCTCTCTGCTTTTCCTATCTTCCATTGCAATAAAAACAAAAGACATATAGATAAAAAGAATTCTTCCATCAGCTCAAAAGATGCTATTACATTCATAGGAATATACTCTAAATGTCAAGAAAGGTCAAATGAGGGCTACTGGTCCCCATCCTCCTTACATGGAAAAAGAATCAACTGCTTCCACCTAGCCTTGGTAAAAGCAGCAAGCTTTCAATTTTAAAGACTATAAAACACGCAGTACATAATACCCCAGTAAAAATGCATTCTTGTTGTTGTGGATACTTGTTTTGATTGTGTTTATTTATTGCAATCATGAACACCCTCAACCTACCTGCCCTCTGTAGACCATAGCATAGAGAAGCTGCTGTCCCTGAAGATATCTGTGGCACCCAGAACGATGAACAAAATGTGAAATTCAAAGTATTGAAGTTAAAACCACAAAGAGATACAAAGGAATAGGCAGGCATTAAAAAATTCACTGCCGGGAGTTGAAAGCAAGCAAGAAGGGGACAAAAATCTATTACAACAAAATAATAAAGTCTTTTTTAAAGTTTAAGGGGAAAATCATCTTGTTTTGTGAAAAGATGGCGAGACATGTTTATTGATCTTTTTAAGAGACAACAAAAAATTGGCCGTCAACTGAATAAAAGAAAATGAAGTTCCATTAATACAATCTGTCGAAAGACAACTCAGATAAATTGATCAATGCAGTACAAATCATTTCTAACCTTTCCCCCTATTTAGAGAGGATGTTTTTCAAGAGTGTAAACAACATACATCATCAACTTCAAGTGCTTTTTAGATGGCTTTTCCTGCAATAATGGAAATGGAGAATTTCTGGAACTAAGCATGTAATGCTTTTTTTTTTCAGTCTGAAGAATATCAATACATTTGGAGAGATTTGGACATGATTTTTTTTTTTGGTGAGTTTGCGTTATAGTTTCTTCTTTGATTTGTCCTTTAGACTACTGTTTAGAAAATATTAATGTATAGGTCACAGTAGCTCCATTAGCCACATGGTCCAGGATGCACCATTAAAAAGACCATTTGTTTGAAAAGATAATCACATAGTTTATAGGTGTCTGTATTAAAACATTTAAACAAGTTATGTTTTTGTGTCAACACTTTTGCTTCTCAATTTGAAGAAGAAGTAAAGAAAAAGGAAATAGTTTTATTGGTGTCTCTTTCCCCTTTCCAACCAACTAAAAGACAACTTGCATACATCCTCCAATTTAAAACACCCACCCTTATAAGGGTGGGGTATATCTCAATGGTAGAGTGCTTGCCTAGCATGTGTGAAGACCTGAGATCAATCCCCAGCATTGTAAAAAATGGAAGAAAACAAAAGAAGGAAGGAAGGAAAGATGAAAGAAGAAGAAAAGTAATAAGGAAAGAAAATAAAGATAAAATAATTAAAAATAAACTTGTACAAGGCAGGGGATGTACTCGTGGTAGAGTTTGTGCTTAACATGCGTGAGGTGTTGGTTTGATTCCCAGCTTAGATAAGTAAATAAATAAACAAACAAACAAATAGAACAATCTGTACTATATAGACAATAGATAGATAGATAGATAGATAGATAGATAGATAGATAGATAGATAGTCTAAGATACCTTTCTAGTAACTTATGGTAAAATTTACTGATTTATTTTTAACACACAAGTTACTGGGTATTTTTTATTATAAGCTAGAAAATTCAGATAGCTCAATTATTACTTAGATATCTATTTCATACAATGTATTTTGGATGAGTGACTACTTCTTTAAAAAGAAGAATTTCAGAAAACAAACTACACTTACAAAATGCGAATTCATTTTTAAATTATATTTTTATTCTCAAGTTGTCAGATTGGCAGGTAATTAAAGTAATGCTTTCCATATTTCCAAACCAAAATAATAACATTGGCATTGTTTCTAGATGTTAGTTTTCCTATAGACAGAAAAGCCTGTGAAGTACAACTTTAAGTTTTGTGTTTTCTAAATGTGTTCTGGGTGATTTGTGAAGGATCCATTCAGTTTCATATTAAGTGAGCAGACATTTCTTTCCAGAGACTCACTTGCTCCACCCAAACCCCAGAGAATTATCAAAATTAACATATTCATGAGCACATAGGGGAGGGGCAAGGAAGACAGTACTGGGAACTCAGCAGGTGGCATCAACTGTAATGCTGTTCTCCCAGGTCCTAATGAAATTCCTCTATAGGATACAACTCTTATTATTTAGAAAGGAGTTGGAAGTTTCATTGCTACTTTCTAGAATTCAGCATTCTCAGTCTCATAAGCAAGAATTGCTCTAGACACCAAATTGCCCCTTTCTATGGAGAAAGATTGATTATGGCAACAGTTACCTGCAGATCAGTGAATGAGGTGCATGGATCATTTGTTCTGTTAGTGATTTTCTAACATCCACTTTAACAACTTGCTAAACATTTCTAGATCACGAGTTTTGCTTTTACTTTCTCTCTCTTTCTTGCTCTCATTGTTTTCCTTTTTTGTTGAGGAAATAAGAGGAAAATAAAAGTCACAAAGATATAAAGATACATAGAAAAATCAAAGAAAGATATGATTTATATATTTTTTTATTATTCCCAGAAATATATACCAGGGAACCATGAAGATTCAATCTTTTCATAGAAAGACTTTTTCAGGTTGGCTAGTCTTCTGAGGTAGATTGTTGTCCAAGATAAAGTTTGGACAGTATTTCAGATGATGACATTTTCTTTTAATGCTATGGCAAGAAACCTTTAGAACTCATATTCCAGATGTCCTGGAATGCCAACATCCTGTGTGAAATATTGTTTTCTTTTCCCTTGTGGAAGTGTTTTACACATAGGAAAAGGCTAAGACTTCTCACCCAGTTGATTCAGAAAGGTAGAAATGACAAAAAAAAATTTAACTTTGTATTGTTGAGAGTAGTATGCTAAATACATTTGAAGCTTTTAGTTAATGAATCAGAAAAAAATATAATAGGAAAGGATCAATATTAAATTAAGGACTTTCTTGATTTTCTGGTCTTTGGTTTATAAACTATGGAATAAAGTTCTCTCCTGACTAGCATCTGGACCCTGGTTAGCA
This sequence comes from Castor canadensis, assembly GCF_047511655.1. Taxonomy (NCBI): domain Eukaryota; kingdom Metazoa; phylum Chordata; class Mammalia; order Rodentia; family Castoridae; genus Castor; species Castor canadensis. The sequence continues at coordinate 32,272,263 of NC_133404.1, read as the reverse complement.
GACCACAATTCATGCTCTGCCTGTCAGAGCTTTCCCCCCTCCTGTGTCCACCTTAAGATTTTGCATTATGACAACACCCTAAAGGCATTTCCATGAAGACACAACTCAATATACTGTGAAACATGTTTATCTGGTTACTTATCTGGGAAACACACATACTCTTACTTGATACTGTTTTTAGATTTGGTCATAAAACCTAATAAAATATTTCAACCACAAATAGATGCCTGAGGATTTGTATAATTTATTCCATTTCCTTTTATTTATTTATTTTGCTTGGAAGGAGTAAGTTACCAAATTTATGTATCTGTCACATCTCAGTTAAAGTTGTAGCACTTACAAGAAAAGCATGTGCGTAGAAACATGGCTCTGGAAGATTCACATTCAATGACCATGTGTTTTTATAAAGCTGAGCAGGACTTAAGTAGAGAATAACCTAAACCCAGAAGGTTCTGCAGGAAAAATGAGGATTATTATGTATTTAACATCTACATAGCAAGTATTCAACCCAAGGAACCATGGGAGGCACTATATATTGACTGAAGTATTTAATCTTTTTCCACTCCTATGAATTAGGCTTGATCCCTTTTTTAAAGATAAACCAATTCAACTTCATTGCAGTTAAATCACATCTTTAAACAGAGAGGTGCTGGTACGGCCCAAGTTTGAACCAAGTATATCCAATGCCACTGTGGGAGCTAAGAATACTGGCAGCCTGTCTTTACTTGCACACGAGATAATTTTTTTTAATTCACAATAAACCACATATTCTAGAACTATCAAAAAATAACAAAATTTTGCCACATCATGAATGCATAAATATATGGAGATAAGTCTATTTTATCATTTACTACCAGAAAAAATGCGTGAGTCTATTATAAAAAGTTATACTTTTTCTAAATTTACACACAAACACCTGCAGACTATACATGACACCATTCACCCTATCACAGTATACCAATTACTCTAATGAAGAATTCTTTAATATGACTATAGAATAAAAATCCTACCACCATACTTCCACAAAGTCTGGAACTTTCACCAAACTTTGAGAAAATTAATTTATTCTCTAAATTTCTAACCTACAGTAGGTCTTAACCGGAAAGATACACAGAATGACTTAAGAACTAAATTTCTAAGATAATATGCAAACTATTTAGACATATTAAAATATCTATGCTTTTCCTAAAAATGAGTTTCCTATTTAATATAATGCAAAGCTAGCCATGTTTATATAAAACACAAAATATTTCCCCAGAATTTTCAGTAGAAATTTACATTTCTTTACTTGAAATAACAATACTTAGAAGTCATTGTGCTCAGAATATTGTTGGCTAAGTTCTTTGAAAAGCAGTCACAAGAAGAGGATTAGTTGGCAGGAAGTTATTTGAGAGTATTTTTTAGGATCAACATACGTGAATAGGAAAATTAGAAGCAGGATTGGACAGAGAGAAATTAGACTGTAATCATATCCCCAGCTAACCCTATATGAAGAGCTAAAGCTAATATGTCTCCTCAAGTGTACCAAATTGGACAAAAATAGTCAGGTTTTCCATTTCCATTCTGAACAATAATTTGATGTGAGTTTCCCCAAAAAGGGAGTGTGACCTTGGCTGAGGACACCACCATCAGTTGAGCAGTTTCTGAAGAGGGCTGTCAGCTAAGAGCAGCCTGGGACAGGTAATTCTGCAGATTGGAAAATATATAATACCTGGATGAAGAAATAAGTGTCATATTATAGAATCCACTACAGTCAAGCACTTGATTGTTTGTATTCACTTCTTCATGGAAGTTGTAGAAGTAGAACTTCTAGAATCCTGCTGACAGGATTCTGGTGAGCTTCTGTGCCTGGGGGGAATTTATCAAAGGAAGACTTGTGGGACAAGCTTCAGGCCACAATGTTAGAGCTGCTCTTCTGGTTGTTGAGAGATACTGATTGCCTTCCTTTCTTATTCCCAGTAGATTACTAATTTTAGGTTATAGATTATTGAGTTATCAGTCCTAGTAGCTTACATGGTATCATCACACAGATTTATTCCTAAGGGGTATGAGTGCTGTTCACTGTGTCCTTCTAAATTTGGGGTTACTGATATCAAAACTAGACGAGAAAGCACCAATAAGCATCTAACCGGGTCACCTATTTGTTAGTCACATTCCTAGTTGTGCTCAATAGCACTTCTCTTGTTGATTCCAGGGTTAATACTAGTCCACTTCTTTGCCACAAGTATCTCCAAATTCTTAGACAGTGGCCTGACTTTGGTGAGATTCTTTCTGTCTCCCCCATTGGAATCCACAGTATCTAAACACAGAGCCTAAATCTTTGGAACTACCAACGGTACGTTTCCTAAGTGAATCATTATGGACTACTATGACTTCCAGCATTTAATTCTTAGGCCCGTGGCTACTCCTACTGGAGAAAAGCACCCTTTAAAGATCATTTACTAATATTCTATTGTGCACCCTGGAGTATGGGTCTCCATACTCCATCACCTACAAATTGTTGCTTCAGCTACTCCTTCAATTGTCATTCCATCTCTCAATCAAAGGGAACCTGTGAGGTACACAGTGTGATGTGATCCATGGATCCCAGAGTCATATACTCACTCCTGCAACCCTTTTGATGAAAATGCGTCCTTTGGTGTTACAATATTATGGCTTTGGATGACATACTAAAAAGAGTATAAGATTCAGACAGGGCTTAGGGTATAACTTCAGTGTTGTATGGCGCTGTAGTCAGAAAAAGACAACTCATAGCAAGAACATGTGCCTATCCTTACCCCTTTGCCTTAGACTCTAGTCTACCAGAAAAAAATATGGTGGTATGGTGGACATGCTATCTTAAACAGCAGAAGTTAATTTTATAGAAGCTGGAAGTCCTAAATGAGGGTGCCAATAAAGTTGCATTCTAGTGAGAACTCTTTTTTTGGCTTGCAGATAGCTACTTCTTGTGGAGACAGGAAGATGTCTCTTTTTCCACTTCTTAAAAAATTTGATAAAATATGATTCCTTTCAGATCAGGACTCTAGCCTTATAACTTCATTGAACTTTACCTTCTAAAAGTCTTTCAAATACTGTTACTCAAGGTTTATAGTTTCAACATGTTAATTTGGAAAGAACATAATTCAATCCATAGTATTCTGTCTCCAGTCCCTTAAAATCCATACCTATCATGCATGCAAAATGCACTTATTCCATTCCAGCAGCCCCAAAGCCTTAATCGATTCTAGTGTAAATTCTAAAGTGCAAAGTCTCATCTAAATATCATCTACATCACATATGGGTGAAGCTATAGGTACAGTTCATTCTGAGGCAAAATTTCTCTCCATCTGGGAACCTGTGAAACCTGACATGCTATGTGTTTCCAAAAATACAATGGTGGGGCAAGCACAAGACAGGCATTCCCATTCCAAAAGAAAAAAAAAATCAGAAGTAAAGAGGGGTGATATTTCTGAAGCAAAACCTAGCGAGGAGCATCTCACTGGGTTTTACAGTTCAAGAGTAATTCTCTGATGCAATACCCTTTACCCAGGCGTGTTGATGTAAAAGCATCACTCCTCACAACTTTAGGGCGAGGTCCTGTCCCCAGGGCTTGGGAAATCACACAGCCCACAGCTCAGAAGAGCAGCCCTGCCTGCACGGCCTTGAGTAGAGGAAGTCTGGCTTGTTGAATCAAGGTGAAGGTTCTGATGATTTCTAGATTTCCTTTGATCTAGTTTCTTCCTGCTCCTCCTCCTCCTCCTCCTCCTCTTTATTCTTCCTCCTCTTCCTCCTCCACATCTCCTTCTCCCTCCTACTCCTTCTTCTTCTAGAATAGCACGTCATGTGCCACCAAATAACTTTCTCTTCCCATACCTTCATCACATACCATTTTCACTCCCTCAAATTTAAATTGGCAGTGTTTGTATTCATACAACCCATAGATTTTTGAAGAGTAAGAATCTAGCCACTCCTTTAGCACTCTCTTCAGAACATAGTTCCTCAATTGTGGAAATATAGACTGACAACTTTCCAAATTTCCTAGTTCTAGCTATTTTTATTGTATACATGAAAAAAGGTGATCTTGGTGGGAAAGTGTTCTATAGAAGGCAGAAATTGGGTATTTAGCTAAGAAGATTTCTAAGCAAATTCTTGAAAGGACAGCTTGGTTCCTCTTATAGTAAAATGATGTGAGAGGAAAGAGATACAAATGAAGGAATTATTAAGCAAAAAGTAGCCAGAACTAGAAGATAGAAGATTTGGATCTCTTTCACATCATGCCACCAAGAAGATCACGTGTGTGTGTGTGTGTGTGTGTGTGTGTGTGTGTAATCAACTGAATTATCTACATTTCCCTTTAGTTCTGTTATCACTATTTTAGGGATCCATTATTGGTTGCATGTATTTTTATAGCTGTTGGATATTTCTGATGGATTGACCTTTTTGCCATTATTAAATATCTCTCTTTATCCCTAGCAATATTATGTGCTTTATTGTGCTATTTTATGATATTACATAGCAATTCCTGTTTGTTCATGGCTATATGTTGCAGGTTGTATCAAGTTGTTTATATATTTGCATCAAAAATAGGGGTCATATGGCTAAAATCTACCAATTTTTGCCTTTTGGTTGGACTGTATAATTCATTCATATTTAACGTTATTGCGTGGGATTTGCTTCTGATGTTTTCCTTTTTGTTTTCTATGAGTCTCATGTCTTTGTTTCCTCTTATCCTCTTTTATGTCTTCTCTTGTATTAAGGGAATATTTTCTAATGTAACACTTAAGTATTTCAATGACTTTAAGTTATATCTTCATATTATTTTCCTGGTGGTTGATCAAGGGATTACAACATATATCTCAATTTTATCATAATCTATTTCAGGTTAATATTAAGTTCTATTGAAACATCAAACTTTACTCTTACAAAACTCAATTCCTTCCTGCAATTTTTTTGTTTGTTTATTTTTGCTGGAACTGTGGTTTGAACTCAGGGCTTCATGCTTGCAAAGCAGGCAATCTACCACTTGAAACTCACCTCCAGTCCATTTTGTTCTTGCAATTTTAGAGATGGAGTCTTGAGAACTATTTGTCCAGGCTAGCCTCAAACCACTATTCTTTCAATCTCAGCCTCCCAAGTAGTTCAGATCACAGGTGTGAGCCACTGGCACTTGATTCCTGCAGCTTTTTTTTTTTAACCATTGCTTCTGTACAAATCATTTCTTTATATACTGAAAATACCAAAATACATTGACAAAATCATTATAGTATCTTCTTTTAAAGCATCTTGGAGAAGAGAAAGTGTGTATTTGTAGATTTGCTATATTAATTTTCTTATTTACCTTTTTCTATTCATTTCTTCTTGTCTATTTGACTCATTACTCTAATAAAACTTTATTTTCACTTACTTCTTTTTTATTGTTGTTAAGTACACTATGATTCTATATGTTGTAGGCTCAACAGTATAATTTTTTAAATGTTTTCAGTGATTTCTTTTTAAATTACTTAAGAGAAGAAACAGGCAATTATCCTGTCATTTGTAGTTGCCTACATAATTACATTTTTGAGAGCTCTGTCTTGCTTTGTTTTGTCTAGTATTTTTCTTAGATTACTGACTAGTTTAACTTATTTTCAATCCAAAGATTTTCCTTTACTTTTCCCCACAAAGCAGTTCTAGTAGAACAATTATCTTGGGTTTTGTTTAGCTTTTAAGGTAATACCGTCTAAGATATTCACCTTCATCTTTTAAAAGTAGTCTTGTTGGATATGTGATGCTGTGTCTTATTATTTCTATTTTCAATGTGATGAACATGTCATCCCACAGTCTCTGACCTCCATTATGTCTAGTGGGAAGTCAGCTGTTAATCTTAAACGGACCCCAAACACATACTCACACACACATACAGACACACACAATCACACACACACCCCTTCCATGTGTACGAGTCAGATTTTGCTTACTGTTCCAGAATTTCAGTATTTTTCTTTGGCTTTTAACATTTGACTGTGGTGTGTCAGGGTGTTGATGGATCTCTTTACAATCATTTTATTTATTTTGAATTTTTTCTTGACCTTCCTGGATGTTTAGATAATGTCTACTCAATTTTGTAAATGTTCTAGTCTATTCCTATCTCTCTTATACTTCTGGTATCTTCATGTGTGTGTTAGTGCATTCATTATTATTCCACATGGTTCTGAGGTTGTATTAATTCATTTCTCTTTTTTATCACTTTTTAGGTTGCATTAATCAACTGAACCCATTGAACCTATTTACAAGTTTGCTGATTTTTATTGCTACATTCTCATATCCACTTAGGAGCACTGTCAATAATTTTTTTGAGTTATTATTCTTTTTTATGTCATAATTTTAATGTTATTCTTCTCAGTAATTTCTATATTTTTCTTTCTATACACTATTTGATAAGACATGGTATTCTTCTTTGAATTATTGAGGCATGGTTTTCTTTAGTCTTTGAACATATTCATAAAATTCCCTTTTAATTAAACAACTTAAAAGAAATTTAATTTAATCTGCTAAGACTGCCATGTTCTTCTAAGCAATTTCTTTTGTACACCTTCTTTCTTAAGTGTGAGTAACACTTTCCTGTGTCTTTGTAGATCTCATTGTTGTGATCGAAAGCTATAAATTATAAAGAATATATTCTAGCAATTTCACACACTAGTTCTCCCATCCAGACAGCCCAGAAGTTGTTGTTTCTGTTTTTCTGGTAAATTATTTACATTTGTTTAGTGACTTTGTCAAACTATTTCTAACCAACTCTATTTCCTGTGTAGCATGATATCCATGCTCATATTTTAACTTTTATCTTGTCACCTGGAGAGCCTGGTGTTGCCCCTATATCTACATAAGGCTATATTTGGACACTGTAAGCCGGTTATACTTTTCCCCTTTGTCCCCAGCTGTCTATGTGCTTTAAAGGCTAATATCACACAGTTCAGAACATTTATGTTTTGTTTTGTTATTTGTTTTTTACCTATGTTCAGTGACTAGATGTTTGGAAGAATCCTTTCTGGGCCCTTAAGAGAACACAGTTTGATGAGACAGTTTTATAGATTGTCAGGGATGACTATGATATCATCTTCACATCTTGATTTCTAGGAGTTGCCTTTGGATCAGAAGTTACTTGCTCACTCCGTATTTAAGCCTGTTGTGCCAGTGAGGCTCTGTGTTAATGGTCCTGTGTGTGATTTGAGGATAGCTTTCATGGGATGTCTTCTCTTTTGGAGAACACTGGTCCAAAGTAGAGCACTAGACATAGATATTCTCTAATGTAGAGATTAGAGAGGGAGCTAGGTGGTAGAGAATTTAATGTCATAGATTCTCACTCTGCTTTAGGAGATTCAATTGATTTTCTTGAATGAATATCACTCTTTTTTTGTATGACCTTAGAACAGTTTCCATAAACAACAAACAAATGCATTTCTTACAAATTTTCATGCATTGAGTTGTTGTTTTTCTGGAGAGATGCTCCAACAAGCTTCTCACTCCAATACGATGGAGTGGAAACTCCAGACTAATACTCAGTAAGGCAGTGGTCACCAAAGCTAGTTTCAGGTTACACTTATGTGAACAATGAGGACTAACCACAGACTGAATCTTTGCTTTATGAACATCTGTCCATAATTTATTAAACTTGCTGTAAGAAGAATACAGGAGAACTATCTCAGACATGGTCATTGTTATTCTCTAAGAAGTGTCCAAATCAGTACTTCAGTGAGTCAGTCATTAATTGCTTGAACTCTGTATGTCAAAAGAAAGAAAACCTTCCACCTAATGACTGGAGTATGAGTATTCCGAGATAACTTGATATGAAATTTTGACAATAGTGGCATCCTTTTTTGGGATGCTGCCAGAACTACCAATCAAGTCCGTTGTTTGTGAAGTTAAAATGCTGGGTAAGGGAGAAAAGGTAGAGATCTTGAACATAGTTTGTAACCTGAAAAGTACTTAGCCATTTTCCAGCTTCTTCATGATACCTTTACACCTGATTCTTTGAAGCAGTGAAACCCAAAGTGGCTACAAGATAGCATTTTGTGCTAAATAACATCCTAATGTATTCTTTCAATAAACATCTATTACTAAAGGCAATCTCTGTGTGTGTCTTCCTTGGAACCTTAAAGAGCCTGGCTATAGATCTTGCATTTCCTACAGAGAATTATCACCAAATATCTATGTATTTTGTACAAGATGAAATCTTCCTTCTAAATACAAGTGAGTTTGCATTGCTCAGGTTGTATAGCTAACTTATGGTTCCATGACTCACTTTTTTTTTAGTTTTTTGGTTGAATTTAATAGAAAATCTAATTATCATGTAAATATAAATGCAGCGTAATTGCTGCAAACAAGTAAGCACAACAATCAACTACAAAGTTTGGGGAGTTAAAGGATGTATGAGGTATAATTGATAGAAACAGTTCAGAGAAAGGTTTTTAACCATTTCCCCCCAAGACAATGTTAAAGTTTTCACTTTTAGACCATTTAATTTATGCATGTCAGTGAAGAAAGGTAGCTTTGGAAGGAAAATATTGCAAATTCATTTTCCTCCTTTTACAGACTTATTAAAGACAAGTAGCTACAAATGTCATTATTTAAAATATTTCCATCTAAAATGTTCCCAGCAGATGTTTATATACAGAAAATGCTAGCTCTCTCTGGCAAGACACAGGAGCAACATTTCTTGAGGGTTCTCATTGAAAATTTGTTTTTGGCATCATGACTTTAAACATCTGCATGAGCAAAAATAATCTGTATTATGGCTAGGAGAAAGCAAAGTATACAGCCGCTTAATTTTTGAAATATTCTTCAGTAGAATAACAAAGAAGAGAGTTCAATTTATTTTCTTTCAGTAGAAAACCTGACCCTTCAACTCTGAGTTACAGTAACAGCTTCTTTAAAAATTAGTAATGTACATGAGTAATGAGAAGCTAGCAAACATGAACTAAAATTTCTGCTTTCTCTCAAAATCACTGATTTTCTGAAGTTTGACCCTATGTATTCTATCATTGTCACAGTACACCACCATTTGGGAAATTCAAGGTTCAATGAAAAAAATGTACTAGACTAGTTGAGGGGAACATTTCTAATATCCAGGGTCAATTTTTTTTATTTGAATTGTTTTCTTCATTGTTTATGCATCCAAATACTTTCAGTTTCCAAGACCATAGCAGAGTTTGATTGAGTATCTTAAAAGAAAGGTGGGTACAGGGTGTAAAGCTCAAGGTAATTGTTGCTTCTTATACACTTGCCTTTTAAGCAAAAATTCCATTTCTCAGGATATGATTTTTCTTTGTTTTCCTATTTTGGTGTCATGATCAAAGTGTTCTAAAAGTAACAATCTGTACCTCTTTATTTTTTTCCTCCTTAATTTTCTCAAAGACCAGTGATATGGTTTGATTATAAAATGCCTTCCATGGACTCATGTGTTCAAGGTTTGGCTCCCATGCTGGTGGCACTCTTTTGGGAGGTGGTGGAAACTTTAGGAGGTTGCTGGGGGCATGAAGGTTATAACTAGTTTCTAGTCCCTTCCTCTCTTTCTACTTCCTGGCCACCATGGTATGGGCTACTCCACCATGCCTTCCCACCATGATGGACTGAAAACCCTAAAACTGTGAACTAAAGTAAATTTTCCCCTTTTATGCTGTTATGTCAGATATTTTGTCACAGCAACACAAGGTTCGACTAATACATCAAATTTCCTGTATTAACCTGCAGCTAAGGTTGATTCATAGCTGTGCTGTTTGCTCTGAGGACTTTAAACTACTTTTTAGGTATAATCAAAGTAGATCCAAGATTTTTTGTTTTTCACATAGTGTCTTACTGTACTTTTGAAGTAAAAGCTGTATCAGTTCCAGATTCCTAGAGGTGAGAGTGAAAAGTTTACTGCAACCACAAATTTATAGTTCAGGTTTCATTGTGTGAATTATTTTACTCACCCATGTAACTCCATTTTGGCATTAGGAGGGAAAGAGATAAGATGAATGGTTCATTTGTTTTGCTGAAATATGTGCTGAAATAAAAAATCCTTAAAATTTGGCTTTTTCAATTCAATGGGTAATAGTAATAAAGTTTTAGTGTTTTCTTAGAAAAATATATGTAAATGTTTTACTTCTAAATCTAATGGGAAAATGCTAATAAATATTAGAAAACAGAGAAAAGATAAAGAAGACAGTAAACGTTTCTTCTCCATCAACCACAGGTAATTACCCAATAATACTGTATACTTCTGAGCATTTTCATTATATATATACTTTCATATACATACAAACATACATATGTGTATATATAAGCATATATATGTATACATAACAGGCAAAATGAAATAATGCTATTTATTTAAAATTATATATGGAAAAATATCCTGCTTCAAAGAATGCTTCACAAAAATGCATTTATTTGTTGGCTAAACCTTTTATACAGTTTTATATAAATTGTGAACAAGTTTTGCTCTCATAAAAATGGCACTATAGTTGATATTATATATATATATATATAAAGTTTACATACGTACATATAAGAATATATATATGTTTTACTTATAAAGCTCTATATAATACATGTATAATAAACATATTCTATTATTTTATTTATTTTTCTCTAATTGGAAACATTTAATCAATTATTGAAGAGATGCCTTTTATATGCAAATTTTCAGATTCACATGGACTGTTGAATGTCTTGTTCATTGATATTTAGTAAATCTTTAAGTATAATTATATTAATTATGTCTTTGTTGTAAACATGTTTCCTGTTTTGTCATTGGTATCATCTTTTCCTTAGGGTTATATAAAACATAAAAGCTTTTAAGTTAATTCCTATCTGTAATTTCCTCATTAATTTTATACTTAAGAAATTCTTTTTCAACCAGGAGGTTAAATGACATAATTTTTCAATATTTAGTGGAATAATTATTTTTTGTATGGCTGTAATACAAATAATTAACTTACTTTTGAAAATAGTGTTAAAATGATATACTAAATAGCTATTTCATGTATTTGAAATGCTTTCAACATAATATGTAGGTTGAAATATAAACACATATCATATGTAGGTTGTATATATATATGTATATATCTTTATATACAGAGAAATACATCTACTTTAGGATTACAAATGCTTTTCTTTTACAACTTCAAATCATATATTCCCTGGTGGCATTCTGGTTTAATTTAGTTTTATGTTTTGACATATTTCAGAGTAAGTGTGTGTCCATTGTAATGCATTTATCAAATATATATTACATATTATTAACTATTTAGAAGTCATTTTTCTCAACTTTAGAATGATTTTACAAGTTTTAAAACATTTCACTGAAAATTGCAAGAAACAGACAAATAACTAAAATAATTCTCCTTTTTCTAATTATTATTTCCCTTATTCAAGCACAGGAATATAGTAATATAGTATCTACATATATGCACATACATATATAAACACAGACTCAGATGTAAATAAATTAAAATATGATATTTTTCAAAGCTTTTCTCTTTCTCTGAAAGATTCTTTGGTTTAGTCATGTACACATTTATTTCTAGTTAGTTTAATTCTAACAATTTTATGTGTTTTTCATGGCTATGTAATATTTATTTTCATTTTTGGTGAGCTTTGGATTCTCACCGATCACTTATAGGAAAGCTATTGATTGGCGTTTTTTTGTTGTTTTTATAAGCTATCCTTTCACTTTATAATGTGATATTAGTTCTTCGTGCTTCAATTCATTTCCATGGAATTACTAGATTTATAATCAAATCATTTTGAAGCAACAAGGACCTTTTGGCACTTTGTACCTTATAACCCTTCTGTTTAATATGTTGTCACCTTGACTAAACATTACAAAAATATTACACAATTAACCAGTGGTAGGTATTATAGTCACATTTCTGACCCTAAGAGAAATTTTCATAATTTTCTCCATTTTGGTGTGTAGTATTGGCTGACATTTGTATGCTTTTATGTTTAAAAGGAAATTATTATGACTGTTGTTTTGCATTTGTTTTTGGTTTTTATTGTTGTTGTTTTGCATCTTTGGGAACAAAACCCAGGTCTTTGCTGATCCTAGGCAGGCCCTCAGCCACTGAACTGGCACTGTTTGTTGGAGGTATTTTTGTTGTTGTTTTGTGTAGTTCTAGATTTTGAACAAGAGTTTGTCTTGTTTTCTTTTTTATAATTTTTTGTTAATATTGGTAATGAAATCCATTGGTTTGGGGCATATGTTAGAGATTTCATTGTTTTTATATGTTCTTTAAGTATATATGTGTGTTTACAGTATTCAATCTCTTATCTATGCATGGTGTGGGTGTTTGGGAGTCAAGAATGATTATTTTAAGACATTGATATTTTTAATTTCTTTGGCACTTGATAAATCACTGTGAAGATTCTTAAGTCTGCCACTTACTAGTTTTGTAACCTGTCATGGCTGGTTTAATGTTGTGAAACTTTAGTTCATCTTCTGTAAAATGGAAATAATGGGTCTACCCATTTTCACCACTCAAATCATTCCTAACTCAGTGCATGTCACAAAACAAGAATACAATATACCATGTAACAATGATAGTAATAACAGTAGCAGAGCAAGCTTTGGTCTTGGAATTTATGCAGCTTGATTTTTTACCAGATATAAGAATTCATAGTTTTAATTTGTGTCCTCTCCCTCAGGTTTGATAGCAGGCCCATGGTAGCTTCAGGAATCAGATTAGAGTCATTTCAAATTTTTCCAAATCTCATAACGATAACTTACAGAATATGGACATTACAGATTCCATAGATAGCTGAAATAAATTACTGGTAGAAATATACAATCCTAGGATTTCTTTGAGGTAAATTTCAAAATGTTTCTGTAAAAATTCCTATGTTTACTAGTCTTTTCAGTTTATTGTAGATCTGTTTAAGTACTGATTAATTTTTTGATTCCCCAATGAACCTGTATTATAGACTGTTTCTTCAATTATTTTTTTATCTGTGATTGTACTTTGAAAGTCCTTGTATTTATTTGTAGGTGGCTTATATGTCTATACTTTGTTTTGCTTATATTTGCATCTATTTTTACTTTCTTCCTATTGTTTGGTTGATTTCCTATAAAAATTTTATACATTCTGATTCTCTTTTTTATTGAAGAATTGAAGCAGTTATTGCTATGCTTTACCCATGAGTTTGGCTTTGGTCATATGCCATGATTATGTTTTGCCAAACCCTGCTGGCGATGCATCTGGTTTAATACTTTTCTTCTCGATGACAATTTTGGAGATGGGGCTCAGATGGAATGCATCTGAGCCTCTGTTGAGAATATTGTTACTTACCCTTTTGACACAATAGGACATACAGATAACACTCTCCCTGTAAAGAGAATACTTATGACACACAGACTTAAACATAGTTAGAATTTTAACTCCCCTCACTTTCATCTATGTCTCTTCGTACTCAGAAATTATTACATGTTGGGATAGGTCATGGAGTATAGGACTGAATGGTACCCAGCTTCTGCCATTAGGTAGCTCACAGTCTAACAGAGGGCACCAACAAGTGAATACTTTGGGGTGCTAGTTATCCTCATTGAGTGTATTAGTATGCTCTTGCTGCTGAAAAAAATTATCACAAATGTACAAATGTAGTGACTTCAGATAACACAAATTTATTATCTGAGAGTTTTGGAGGTGGGAAGTCTAAAGTAGGGCTCATTAGCTAAAGTCAAGGTACTGGAGTATGCATTCCTTTCCCAAGGACAATCTGTGTCCTTGGCTTTCCTGGCTTGTAGGGGCTGGCCTTATGCTTTGGCTGTGCCCTCCCCCCATCCACTTTCAAATCCAGCATTGCTGATCAGATATTTGTCATGATGCCATTTCCCTGGTTCTTACTCTTCCTCCTCCCTCTTCACAGTTTAAGAACTCCAGTTACAGAGAAGGATCCAAGATGGCGACTAGAGTGCAGAAGCAACAGTGTGAGCACCGTAAATCAAAAATTTTGCTGAGACACAGGAGCCACATTTAGCAGGAAAAAAGTACCAAGAAGAATCAAAACTTTGACACCCTGAACCCCCAGCCTGTACAAAGCTTCTCTATGTGATGTTACACTGAGAAAACAGGAGAGCTCCTGTGCCACCAGACACTGGCTCCAAACCTGCCTGGGAGAAATCCAGCAGACCAAAAGGATGGCTGATGGGCCACAGAGCTGATCTCTGGAAACTGAGGACAAGCCACACCTCACTGAGGTAGTAGCTGACTAAACAGCTGCTGCTGAGCGACAGGAAAGAAAACTGGCAAGTCTCCCCAACCACCTGGTGAGACTAAGATGGAGCTTCTGCTTAAATACCAACAACAGGACTGGATGCTGAGGAAGTAACATCAGAACTACTAAGACCGAAATTCTATTGCTCCTGGACCTGGAAATTTTTAATGTATTTGTTTGTTTGTTTGTTTGTTTTGTTCCCTGTTTGTTTATCCACCACCTCTCCCAGATGATTTCTTTGGTTTTTTTTCTTCTCTTTTTTTTTTCTTGCTTTCTTTGTTTCATTAGTTTTACTACTGTAAATTAGCTAATACTAAATTACACACAGACCTGGGACAGAAACAGCACCAAGTGGAGTGATGGGAAGATGAAAAAGGGTTGAAAACCATTCTCCCCACAAAAAAAAAATTAATACAGAAATCAGAGGGAAATGAAGAAAATAGATACCCAGATCCAGACTCCAACAAAACAAAGATAAACTATGCTAAGGAAGCCCAAAAGAACTCTCTGAAAGAAGAAATCCTGCAAGTAATCACTGAGAATTTCATGGAAATGTTACTAGACATGGTCAACCAAAATGTATAAGAGGTACTCAAGAAATTCCAAGAAAACAAAAATAAAGAATATAAGAAGACACAAAAACAAATAAATGAACTCTTAGGAGCCTAAATAAACACCAAAGTGAAACATAGAACACTGTAAATAGAAAGATAAATAAGGATGAAAATTCAAAATACTAAAGAGGAAGTGACCCATGATATGGAAAACCTCAGAAAAAAAGAGTGAAACCAAAATACAAAACACAATGGAAGGCCACTCCAGCAGACTAGAACAAGCAGAAGACAGACTCTCAGAACTTGGAGATGAAATAGAAATTAAAGGAAAAATTGAAGAGCTATTAGTCAAACAACTCAAGACCTGTGAAAGGAATATGCAGGAACTCACTGACTCCATCAAAGGACCAAACCTGAGAATCATGGGCATTGAAGAAGGGGAAAAGTTGTAAACAAAAGAAATTCATAATATATTCAACAAAATGATAACAGAAAATTTCCCAAATCTAGAGAAAACTATGCCCATTCAGGTACAGGAAGCCTCCAGGACACTAAACAGACTTGACCAAAATAGAACTATCCCACAACATACTATCATTAAAACAAATAGCACAGAGAATAGAGAAAGAATACTGAAGGCTGTAACAGAGAGAAACCAAATAACATAAAAATGTAAACCCATCAAAATCACAACAGATTTCTCAACAGAAAGCTTAAAAGCAAGAAGAAGATGGAGTGAGGTCTTCCATGCACTGAATGAAAATAACTTCAACCCTAGGATACTCTACCCAGCAAAACTATCATTCAAAACAGATGGAGCAATAAAAGTCTTCCATAATAAGCAGAAACTAAAAACATATATGACTACCAAGCCACCGCTAGAAAAGATTCTTCAAGGAATTCTGCACACAGAAAATGAAAGCAAACAAAACCATAAAATGACAGGAAATACCAAACCACAGGAAAAGAAAAGACAAGAAAGTAGAGAGTAACATTGATTCAGCAGACAATCAAACCCTTAAACAACCAAAACAACTAAATGACAGGAATCACCACATAACTATCAATACTAAAACTGAATATTAATGGGCTTAACTCCCCCATCAAAAGACACCATTTGGTAAACTGGATTAAAAAGGAAGATCCAACAATCTGTTGCTTACAGGAGATGCATCTCATCAACAGAAACAAGCACTGGCTTAGGGTGAAAGGCTGGAAGAAGATTTACCAAGCCTATGGCCCCCTAAAACAGGTAGGAGTAGCAATACTTATCTTGGACAAAGTAGACTTAAAACTTACATTGATCAAACAAGATAAAGAAGGACACTCTATACTAATAAAAGGGGAAATAAATGAAAAGGAAATAACAATTATCAACCTATGTGCACCCAATGTCAGTGCACCCAATTTCATCAAACACGTTCTGAAGGACCTAAAAACATATATGGACTCCAACACAGAGGTAGTGGGAGATTCTAATACCCCCTATCACCAATAGATAGGTCATCCAAACAAAAAATCAATAAAGAAATTCTAGAACTAAATCACACCATAGATCAAATGAACCTAGCTGATGTCTATAGAATATTTCATCCAACTTCTGTACAATATATGTTCTTCTCAACAGCCCATGGAACCTTCTCCAAAATTGATCACATCTTAGGGCACAAAGCAAGCCTCAGCAAATATAAGAAAATGGAAATACCATGCATTCTATCTGATCACAATGCATTAAAACTAGAAATCAACAACAAAAACAACAATAAAAAACATGCAAACAATTGGAAGCTGAAAAACACATTGTTCAATGATCAATGGGTCATTGATAAAATAAAAGAGGAAATTAAAAGGTTCCTGGAAGCTAATGAAAATGAAAACATGGCCTACCAGAACCTATGGGACATAGCAAAGGCAATCCTAAGAGGAAAGTTTATAGCCATGAGTGCATATATTAAAAAGACTAAAAGTTCTTGAATCATCTCAAACTCCTAGAAAAACAAGAACAAGCAAATCCCAAAATACGCAGAAGGAGAGAAATGATAAAAATAAGGGCCAAAATTAATGAAATAGAAACAAACAAACAAAAAGTATAATGAATCAATGAAACAAAAAAGCTGGTTCTTTGAAAAAATAAACAAGATTGACAGACCCCTGGCAAACCTGACTAAAAGGAGAAGAGAAAAAAACACAAATCAGTAAAATCACAAATGCAAAAGGGGAGATAAGAACCAACACCATGGAAATCCAGGAATTCATCAGAGACTACTTTGACAACCTATATTCTAATAAATTTGAAAATTGTGGAGAAATGGACAGATTTCTAGATATTTATGACCATCCAAAATTGAACCAAGAGGATATTAAACGCCTTAATAGATCTACAACACAAAATGAATTTGAAGCAACAATAGAGTCTCCCAAGATCCAGCACTACTTCATGATAAAAGTTCTCAGAAAACTAGGAATAGAAGGAAAGTACATCAATATTATAAAGACTATATATGACAAACCTACAGCCAACATCATACTTAATGGTGAAAAACTGAATCCATACCCCCTAAAATCAGGAAAGAGACCAGGGTGCCCATTATCCCCACTCCTATTCAACATAGTACTGGAGTTCCTAGCCAGAGCAATTAGGCAAGAAGAAAAAATAAAAGGAATACATAGGTAAAGAAACTGTCAAAATATCCCTATTTGCAGAAAATATGATCCTATGCCTTAAAATCCGAAAAACTCTACCCCAAAACTCCTAGACACCATAAACAGATAAAGCAATGTGGCAGGATACAAAATCAACTTACAAAAATCATTAGCTTTTCTATACACCAATAACAAACAAACTGAGAAAGAATATATGGAAACAATTTCATTTACAATAGCCCCCCCAAAATATCAAATACCTAGGAGTAAACTTAAAGGATGTGAATGACCTCTACAAGGAGAACTACAAACCCCTGAAGAAAGAGATTGAGGAAGACTGCAGAAGATGGAAAGTTCTCCCGTGCTCATGGATTGGGAGAATCAACATAGTAAAAATGGCTATACTACCGAAAGTAATCTACATGTTTAATGCAATTCCCATCAAAATCCCAATGACTTTCATCACAGAGATTGAAAAATCGACCCTAAAGTTTGTTTGGAAACACAAGAGACTGCGAATAGCCAAGGCAATACTCAGCAAAAAGAGCAATGCTGGAGGTATCACAATACCCGAGTTCAAACTATATTACAAAGCCATAGCAATAAAAACAGCATGGCATTGGCAAAAAACAGACATGAGGACCAGTGGAACTGAATAGAGGACCCAGATATGAATTCTCACAGCTATGCCCACCTTATTTTTGACAGAGGCGCCAAAAACATATGATGCAGAAAAGACAGCCTCTTCAAAAAATTTTCCTAGGAAACATTGTTATCCATCTGCAAAAAAGTGAACTAGATCCATGTCTATCACCTTATAATAATATCAACTCAAAATAGATCAAAGACCTTATATCAGACACGAAACTCTGAAGTTAGTACAGGAAAGAGCAGGGAACACTGGGGAACTAATAGGTATAGGCAAGGACTTCCTCAATAGAACCTCAGCAGCTCAGCAACTAAGAGAAAGGATGGACAAATGGGACTTCATAAAATTAAAAAGCTTCTGCACAACAAAAGAAATGGTCTCTAAACTGAAGAGACCACCCACAGAGTGGGAGAAAATATTTGCTATCTATACATCAGACAAGGGACTGATAACCAGAATATACAGGGAAGTTAAGAAACTAAACTCTCCCAAAATCAATGACCCAATAAAGAAATGGGCAACTGAATTAAACAGAACTTTCTCAAAAGAAGAAATTCAAGTGACAAAAAAACACATGAAACAATGCTCTCTATCTCTCATAAAGTAAATGCAAATCAAAACCTCACTAAGATTCCACCTCACCCCTGTTAGAATAGCCATCACCAAAAACACCACCAACAACAGGTGTTGGTGAGGATGTGGGGAAAAAGGAACCCTTTTACACTTCTGGTGGGAATTCAAGCTAGTACAACCACTCTGGAAAAAAATATGGAGGCTTCTTAAAAATCTAAACATAGATCTGCCATATAATCCAGCAATCCCACTCCTAGGGATATACCCAAAGAAATGTGATTCAGGTTAATCCAGAGACACCTGCACACCCATGTTTATTGCAGCGCTATTCACAATTGCCAAGTTATGAAAACAGCCAAAATGCCCCACTACTGATGAATGGGTTAAGAAAATGTGGTATTTATACACAATGGAATTTTACTCAGCCATGAAGAAGAATGAAATCTTATCATTCACAAGTAAATGGATGGAACTGGAGAACATCATTCTGAGCAAGGTTAGCCAGGCTCAGAAGACCAAAAATCATATGTTCTCCCTCATATGTGGACTTTAGATCTAGAGTAAATACAGCAATGTTGTTGGACTTGGGTCATATGCTAAGGGGAGATCACATGTGGGAGGTATAGGGATAGGTAGGAAACCCAAAACGTGAAAGTGATGTCCCCACTGCAGAGGAGGTAATACAGAAAGCTTAAAGTGACAGTGGTCAATATGGGAAGGTGATCAGGAACTAGAGAAAAGGTCTGGTAGAGATGAATCAATTCGGGTTGAAACACACTTGTCCATGGAAGCAATGCTAGGAATCTCTCTGTATAGCTATCCTTATCTCAACTAGCAAAAACACTTTGTCTTTCTTATTATTTCTGTCTTCTCTTCAACAAAATTGGAGAAAAGGGCAGAACAGGTTCTGCCTGGAAGCAAGAGGGGTTGGGGAGAGGGGTCAGGGGGAGAAATGGCCCAAACAATGTATGCACATGTGAATAAATGAATAAAAAAAAATAAAAAGAACTCTGGTTACATTGATCCCATTCTGAAAATCCAGAATAATTTCCTTATTTTAAAATCAACTAACAACCTTCATTCCATATTCTGCCTTAATTTTACATTTTCCACAGGTCAGGATCCAGATTTCTTGTTGATGGCGGTAGAGTGGACATGATTCTTTCTACTACTCACAGGCAGAGTCAAGTATTCAATAAGAGGTTGTTAAGGTAAAGAAGAATACATACACAATGATTACATGTGAAATAATTCTAAGAATAAGTAGGAGTTAATGAGGTTTTAAACAGCACGAAAGAGTATTTCAAATAGAAAGAATAGTATGTGCAAAGACATGAAGCAGAGAAATGTCACATCTGGGATCTTGACTTAGGTCTAAATGATTTTACAACTACAAAATAATATTCTCTTTGATTCACAGCATTTTCCCAGAGCTCTGGTTCTGAACTCATGGATTTATCCTTGGTACTGCTTTGGGTCTTCTGTTTCATTCCATTCCCTTAATTTCCTCCAGATGGGAAGTTCTCAATTAGTGTTACAAGAAGACAGGGGCTTGAATGTTACATATCAGAAGTAAGGCTACATAGAAAAAGGCTGCCAACTGCATTTATGGAAAACCTTTGGAAACTTCTGTCAGCTCAGCTGTGGCTGGAGTGTGTATGTCTTTGTCATAGATGCAAGTTGTATAAAGGCAACGAGGACAAAAAAATCACCATTACGAAAGGAAGCCACACAGGTGACAATAAAAGGACACACACACAGAGTAATGTATACAGATATTTAGTAAGAGCTATTAAGAATAATATGGCATCTGGGGAAATATTTTTCAAATCTGGGTAACACTGCATAGCTCACTCTCACTTAACCCATGTTAAGAGGCTTTCATTTATGCTTCAAACTCCACAGTAAACATATTATTCTTAAATTTCACTTGAGATATGATCCCCACCATCACCCATTCCCTAAGCTAAGACATTCTGAGAATGAAGAGCAGAGAGTCCATGTAAAGACTATCTGAAAATTTAATAAGGTGAGTAATGCCATATTTGTTGCATCAGGAAGAATGGGGTGGGGAAGCAGTTATCTGTGTCACAACTGTTTATACAAAAAACAAAAGTGAAGAAGTGCAGGTAAAATGAGAACGAGCCCCATGGAATACAAATTCTGGTTATCTCAGACTGGTCCTGCAGTTTTGTTTCTTATTTTCCTATGATCATTACTTTTCATTGTTAATTGAGCTTCGCGTTTCCTGATCATTGAGTCCTTATAACCACTTATTGTCTCCCATTCTATTGGATTCCTTTGTAACTTCCTAACGGTGACCAAATCCTGTCACCATGTAGTGACTTTGCTTTTTATCTACTACCATTGTTCCAGCCGTGGAAGTGAAGCCAGGAACAATCCCAGCTTAGTGTAGCCATGAATGACCCTTTCTGACTCCTCTAAGTGCCAGAACCCCCAGGTAAAATGAAAATCCCTGGCATTTAATTGACTTTCTGGGGTATTCTCTGTTTTTTGTAATCAACTCTGTTTGACAATCTGTTTGACTGATTTAAAAACACTTTTGTCCATGTTAATATTATGTTACTGCATGTAATCCAAAAACATAAAAATTTGTTTTCTAGAAAAAAATTACAGACAAACCCCACTCTCCTTTTCACTTGTCCCAACCTTCCCTTATTTCCTTCTTCCTCTTGTTCCCGTTGCTAAGTCTATTGTGCCACACACAACATGATATAACCGAGGATATGCACAGATGGATAGGACAGAGAAATTGTAGTCAGGGATCAGCTTTTGGAATTTTTATAATTGCAGAACCTACAGACAGAAAGGCAAAGAACCCAAGAGACTGGGAGAAGGGAAAGAAAGGGAGCAACTCTGGTGTCTTTTCAGAGAAGACAGGTGATGAAAGGGGATTTTTAAAACTGTTTCCAAATATCCCATTTTCTAATCTCCTTTATGTAAAATACTTCTTTAAAAACCTAGGTTATACTGTTAAACTTTTTCACATTGTTTATCTGTGAGACTACTAGATCTATGAATGCATAGAAGATATAACTAAAATAAAAGTATCTGGGCAGTCTACATAACCCGTCTATTGCTTCATATAATTCTTTTTGAACAAATGTACTCAGAACAAACAACATCCTTTTATCATTATCAATTGCTTGACATTTTTCAAGATGTAACTTCATTGCTTTTTTAATAAATGCTTGTTAAGATTGTTTGCTCTGTTGCACCTATATATACGACATATTTCCTAAGTATCATTCCTGTATATAGCATACAAGCACCATGTGTGTATGAGAGAGAAAGAGAGAGAGAGAGAGAGAGAGCCTGAGGGGGTGGGAATTGTAGTCTCAAAATCAAGATATAGGGGAAATGTTAACTTTCTCAACATATAAAATATTTGGTCTCTGCTGGTGGAGTGGCTCAAGAGTTAGAGCATGAGGTCCTGAGTTCAAACCCCAGTATCACAAAAGAAATAAAATAAATAGCATGTGATCTCAAGTTTTCTCATAATAACTTTTAAAAAACATGTATATGTATATATGAGAAGGGGACCAGGAACTAGAGAAAAGGTTAGGAAATCACACACAGGAAATCAATGTGAGTCAATGCCCTGTATAGCTATCCTTATCTCATCCAGCAAAAACCCTTGTTCCTTCCTATTATTGCTGATATTCTCTCTTCAACAAAATTAGAGATAAGGGCAGAATAGTTTCTGCTTGATAGCGAGGGGTAACAGGAAGTAAGGGAGGGGGTGTGGGGAAGGGGGGAGAAATGACACAAACATTGTATGCACATATGAATAAAACAAAAAATTTTTTTAAAACGCATATATATGTCTTTACCCCCTTTTAAAGAGACAGTGATACTAAAACCCAAGGTTCCTCTTTCAGAGTTATTTTTCCTAAGGTTTCTTTGAAAAACTAAAACAAAAAACCATCTGGCTCCACTTCACCAATCTATTTCATTGTTTCTCTTCCCTCTTTCTAGTCTCAAATTATTATACCATCTTTCTAGTTAGAACCAATAAAAATGGACTTAAGGACTGAAATTCTTAGAGGTAAAGGCATTGTGTACAAATAAAAACTCACACACAGTAGGTTACTGGGCTCTACTATTCCTTCAACTTAAGCAACAGTAATTCTTCCCACTGTGCTACTTCTGCCTCCCCTGGGTGACAATGATCCCCTGTTCATTTTGGTCCTGCATTAAAGATAGGGTTCTTCTCAACCTAGATGGGGCCCAAGACAATCTCAGAGGGTGGGCGAGCTTTCTTTTGCTGGAGCAGCCCCACACAGAAGACCCCCCTTCCTGGGAAGAGGCTGAAGAGCACATCCCTGGGAACAAATGTGCCTTTCAAAGGTGCAAAGGTCTGGCTGAGGGAGAAAGTGAGGGAGGGGTCAATATTGGAAACAATGTATTTTTCCTTCCCTGTCAATCACTTTGTCCTGACTTTTCTCACCCATTGCATCAATGGCAGTAATTGTTTCAGGAGCATGGCAAATGCCATCTGGTACAAAGAAGTTATTGCTCAGCTTGAATTTCAAACTCACTTTTAAAAAAAAAGTCTATGGTCTTAAAAGCCTAGCTTTGTTGAACCCCATGAAAGATTTCTAAATTCCAAAAACGTCCTTCTACATATCCCTAGTGAAACTCAGAGGTCTGATTATAGAGGTTTACTGTAAGCCTCTGAAAGTGAAGAAAATCCTGGTAAACAGATGGGAAAGCTCGCTGGGTTTGGTGGAACTTGGAGAAATTTACAAGCACAAGTCTAGGGCTAAGACATTTATGAGTCCTTTCAGATCATAGGAATACCATGTCTACAATGATAGGACTAGAGTCTGGGAAGCAAGAAATAGAAATTCCAGATATGGCAATGATGCTGCTACAAAGAGAAGTGACAGGTAGGAGGTCCTCTATTTGGAGCTTAGAATTATTGCAGGAGAATAAAAATGCCAATGGGGAAATTTAGAAAGAATGAGCTTGTATAGTGTCAACTGACTCCCACAGCCTGTTCTTATTTAGAAAATATTGACTTGATGTGGCTGGAGTATAGTGATAGATTAGGGTATGCATAATGAGCATGAAGAGTCATCACCATTCTCAAAAGTTTCACCATCTATTCTCTCTTTCAGGATGATCTTTTCTCATTTCCATGTTTTAAGTCTCCTCTATTTACAGAAGACACCCACTTTTATATCTCCAAAGTACCTCACAAAAGATCCAAACTCATGTACATATATTATATCTATAGCTAGACAGATAGATAGATAGATAGATAATTTGCCTGTACACATCTCAACTGAGATATATCATAGGCATCTCAAGGTTAATGTGTTTAAAATTGAATTTTAATTTTTCTGTGAGATAGTTCTCAGTCTCTAAGTCATATCTAAAAAGGACACCTGTATTCTCTGCTGTCCAAGTCAAAATCCTTACATCCTTTCTTGACTCTTCTTCAATTTCCTCTCATCTCAGCCATTAACAGTTCTTGACTTGGTTACTATAAGCAAACAAACCTTAAGGAGACCCTAAATAATGGCAGGGAAAGCAAAATGGAGTCTGTGTTAGACCTTGCTGACTACATGTGAAGGATCAGGGAGAAAGAGGAGTCAAAGGCACAGGTTGTCAAGGTGGATACAACAATCACACCTTGAATACAAGGGGAGAACCTGCTTTGGAATATGTCAAAAGTGATGAGTCTAAATTACACTCAGACACAGGCATTATCAAGTAGCCAGGAAGCCAGACAGCCATACCTGAGGTAGAGGGGGAAGGTGGAGCTAAAAAATTTAGATCTTTTTAAAAGCTCTTGGCAGCTTAAGAGATGCAAATAGATTTTAACCAAGATACCCAGAACTGGGGACACCACAAAAACATAGATTCCTACTAGGCCCATGACCTAGAGATTCTTTCTTAGCAGGTCAGGTGAGGTGGGTAGGAATCTGAAGAGCTGGAAAGTACCCTAAGGAACTCTGGTGTGCCAGACCACCTGGCAGAGGGTATTTAGAGAAGAGTAAATCACAAAATCACTTCTTTGTGGAACTCCACATTAAGAGGGCAAACCTGGACTCAGAAGAGCTCACAAAGAAGACTAAAGGAATGATGAGGCAGGTTGATGGGGCAGCCACTAAGAGAGATGTCAGAGAATGGGCCTCTTTATCTCCTTTGTAGCATGATTCACAGCTACATTATCATTTTCCCAATATTATTTTCTCAAAGCTAAAAATGTTCCTTTTCTATAGACTACTTCTCTATAGACTATTTTTTATGGTACTCTATTGAGTGGGAAAAAAGCATTTTATTAAAAGCAGTAATTTGTTACTGTTCTAAATGATCTTTTATAGTTTCTAAAACACAGTGTCTTCTTGATAAAGAAGGTCTGAGAGTGAATTATTAGGCTACTGGAAATCCTTGCCAATGAACAAAGACATAAAATCTAATGTGCCTGAGTCTGCTAATGCAAAGTAACTGTGCGTATTTGCTCATTAGCATGCTGCTGTTAGCACCTTTCACCTTATTTTTTTTGTTTCTTTGGAAGGTTTCTTCTTGAAAAAAATAAATTACTTGCCAAAAAAATTTTGAGATTCAAAATAAAGCAGATACCTTTGTGTAGGCAGAATTTATACAGAGGTGGGGTGAGACATCTTCCCTTGTCTCCCACACGGAGATGCTAACCGAATGAACGTAAGCTTAGGCCACTGAAAGAATCTCAGCGCATGAATGATTAGGTGTTGTAATTTTACCCTTTCCCACTTTCTCTGGCCATATCTGGATCCTTGTTGCTAATGTCTTCTGAAAGAGAGGGAAGAGAAGGTTTTGGACTTAAACCCTCAACTGCTTCCACACTGGGTTTGCACACACCAGAGTTAGGATGCTCTCACATACCTGTCCTTCCTGTTAAAGACATCTGAGAGAGACTCTGGAGGACCACAAAAGGCTGTAATATGTTGTTGTTGAAAACCTGTTAGGAATTTCACAGCTGACAGTGGTGCATCTAATTACTGAATTATTAAAATGTAAGTCCTCTGCCGAAAAAGCAACAACCTGTCACTCAAAAAGATAAATTCAAGTGAAAAGCAGAGGCACAATGAGGTCATCCTACTCACTTTTGCAGATAAATTTGAAAGATTCAAAGTTGAGGGCAAGGAAAATTAATTGCCTCTGGTACATGCTTTAAAATATGAAACCAACTACGTTTTCTGCTGGGGACAAGTCTCAGCCTTTGGCTATTTCGCATTTTTTGTTTCTGGTCCAAAGACCTTTTGTTAAACTTAGACTCATTCTCTTTTCAATGACTCACCCATACAACAATCATATCTGAGAAATTTCAACAGGGGAATAAGGGTGGCAGGTCTCAGGTCAGAGACTAAGGATGAACACAATGACGAGCTTATGAACAAGCTTTATGTTTGAACCCATATTTTTCTTGCAGTTTTGGGACCAGATTGTAGAAATTTTTCAGTCTGTCTTGGTTTTCCTGGAACAAAGGCCAATAGCTAATATATTTTTCTGGGTTTGTGTTTATGTCCTCAAAAGACATTTCCATTTAATAACAGTAACAATAAAGTAGACAATCAAATTATTGAGTTCTTAATGTTTGCTAGGCACTATACTTAGGAACTTTATTTTAATTAATTGTTTATTTATTCATTTGTTTTTCAGAACTGTGGATTCAATGCAGGGCCTCATGCATACAAGGCAAGCTCTCTACCACTGAGTCACATCCCCATTCATCTTTACTTTTTTCCATCATTTTAAACTACAGTATCTTTATGAGTCAAGTGAGTTAGATAAAAGTCATTAGTTTCAGACTGGGTTACAGATATGTTACAGGATTTATATGCTCAAAGTAACAATGGCTAGAAGATGGATGAGCCAGGACTTAAACCAAGAAAAAAGTCTTTGATTTATGACTGTTCAATTTAAGATTCTTTGACTTTACAATGGGGTGAAAACAACATACATTCATTAGAAGCCACACTTTGAAGTTTCTTTTTGCTCTTTTCCAGGCTAGCAATATGTGAAAGAATATTCTTGGGCCCAATGGTCAAGAAAGGAAACTACAGGTACTCCACAGTGTGCAGGTTCAGTGGATTAAGTGCACTTTCTACTTACCAATATTTTCATATCAGGATGGATATATCAGGATGTAATGCCAACCGATGGTAGGAGCACCCATACGTATTGATGGGCCATTTTACTCTTCTAAGCGAGTTTATAACTGGAGACTAGGAGAATGGTAACTTTGTAATTTTGCATTGAAAGGATGTTCACATTTTGGTAACTGAACAGAATGAGGACATCATCTTTGGTATCATCTCCTTAAAGGAATCTTTCCTCATTCCTACCCACCTGTCTTCACAGGCCCATCCCATCTTACCCATGTTACCTGTTGCTACATCTGCCTCTTCTACAAACGAGGCAAATAAAGGGGAGGAATCCTTTTTATTTGCTCTCATTTACCCAGATTAACAATCTTTAAGTTTGTATTAGACATGTTTTGAATCCAAACTGAATCCATTTCTTTCGACTATACGAATACATTCGAATAATGATTGACTTTGGTTTTGTGTTGCTTGTCATGTGCGAAAAGCATTTACTCGTGTGACTAACAGGCTACCTATGTCTCCAGACCAGGCAGGTAGACCCAAATCTTTATAATGAAGACCTGACTCTGCTGAGTCCATTGGGAAGTACCAGGTCATTCATTATTGCAGAAACATTGTTGCCAAACTTGATTCCTTTAAAATATTTGACATTCTTCCCTGTTTAAACAGAACCACCAACTCAGACTCCAGAACCCAAGAGCACAGAGGTTAGGAACACAGTATCTAATGCTCATTTTGATAGGTTCAGCTAGCTCAAAATAGCTTTGTGACTTTTGTGCTTCAGTTACCCAGTCTGTACCTTAGCAATATAGCCAAAAGTCAGATACTTACAATCCATTGATCTAAAATTAAACCATGTGTCACTACAAATCATATTCAATGTTAAATAATTTTTATAAGTCTATCTACCTGAGAACCTGAACCTCCTCTTATTTTATCTTTTTCTTTTTGGTACCTAATACAGTCAATAGCTCATAGTAGATGCTCAGTAAGTTTAGTGTTGTCAAATTTGATTATTGTCAAAAGTTTGGCCTACCATAAGGCAAATATCAAAATTCCAAAGAAATAACATCCTGTTTTACTGTAGGGAAGATATGTTCAAGCAGAAAGCAATGGTCAAAATTCAACTATTCATGAATTACATTTTATTCTAATATAAACAAAAGCATCAGTGGTATGTTGACGATAACCTAAAAGTCAGAAGTCAACAAACATGTGAAAAATGTTAGCATCACATTTTTAGAATTATTAGAAACAGCCTAAATAATTACATCAGTCAAATTACCGGTGGCTTTTGGCTTTTGCCCAGGATGAAAGGTCATAACCCAACATACCACGACTCTGCATGGCACCAGTGATTGACAGGAAGAGGAAGTAGATTGATACCTTTCACATGGGAATCATAGCTTGTTGCAAGTATAAGGAAAATGAGAGTCTGGATTTTTGTGGGGACAGTTAATTGTGATCTGATTCTTTGTTCTCAAAGTTTTAATTGTAATTATTTTATGTGTAGGCTTCTTTGTGTGTATAGAGAGAGACAGAGAGAGAGAGAGAGAAAGAGAGAGATTAAGAAAAGAGAGAGGTGAAAGAAACAGCAAGACAACTAAATATGGCAAAATACAGGTCACTCACTGTTGGTTAAAATTGTCATTGCATATACCTTTGTTTTTTCTTCACAGGAATATCTACTGGATATGTTGACTCCAAGCAGAAAAGAAATTACTTCTCAAATGGCTTTCCTTTTCATTGCCTATATGGGGAATTTTTAATCTCTGAGTTTCTAGGTAAATGTCTATAGTCAACCCAAGAAGAATATGGAAGGCAGTATCTCACATGACATTACTTAAGGAGTCTCCTATCAAGTCCTCTCCAAAGCCAGCAACAAAAGCATCAGTAGGTCTCCAATTCTGTGCTTATGTTCCAACAACTCCACACATGGGGAGTAAGTTTATTGTGTATAGTGAGTCTCTATTCAAGGGCAGATAATATATTTCTCAGCTTCAATTCCATGATGGTGGGAAAGCTTTAAGGATTCACAAGAAACTGAGAGCCCATTTATCAGCAGGATCAATTTTATTTCCAGAGTAATACATATGACAATTGGAAATTGTTTTGTTGCAAGGCAGAATTTATCAACCTCTACTGCCAATTAGAGTGGGGAACTTTTAAAAACCCAATCACATATCTGATCACGGTATGGGACCAGACGTCAGTAATTTATAGAGCAAGTATGTTATTCCAATATGTAACCAACACTAAGAACCCCTACTCATCATCATCTTTCAAATAAGCCCAATAATACTCTGCATAAGTTATTAATATTCTTTGTTGTTGTGCTTAGACTTTAAAAACATAAAAACTAGAATGCTGCACTTTCTCTTAAAGACTGAAAGGCTAAATTTAATGTGAAGAATACAATCTGAATATAGAAAATAGAATATAAATTCTATTTTGAACATAGAAAATCTCTGATCATACTCTTATCTGCATTTTGGGATGTACTTTTCATGCATTTTCTAATATGTAAGAGAGAAATCTTTAAGGAGATCCACCAGAGTGAGACTTTGGATCTCTGAATTCATTTGTATTCAATAAACACTTTTGAGTACTTTTTAATTTCCCAGTAATAAGTGCACCCAGAAAATCTCCTAAAACTAAAGGATTCATGATCAGTAGGAAAACCATTTGTGTGAACAAACAGCTTTTACAGGATGAGATCATTTCACTAGCAAGTTAAAATTAGTATAATCAGATACAATCAAGGTTTAATCAAATGAGTTTCAGGGTAGAAGCAACCTTTGTGTTGGTGCATGGAGGGTGATTAGGAGGATCCCCATGACAGTAGGAAGATAGGCATTCTGGACAAAGTCAAGAACAAATTCCTAGATAAAGGAAATTTATATCAGCTTTAGGATTGGAAAATGGGCTAACAGGTCTAGATCAATGAAGTTTTACTATCCAGCCTAGCGTGAAAGAGACTTACCTTCTCAGTGGCTTGAAAGACTCAGGAATGAGACTGTCTTAATTTCTTGTTTTTAAATTCACATGAAAACCAAATTAGAATAACTGCTGCTTGTCTGTATTTATATGTTTCCTTATTTTTTTAAATATGGCTAATTTTTTCTAATCATGATTATAACCATATAACAATACTTAGTACAGTTATGTTTTCTTGAATGGTTATATTGCACAAGGGTTAACAATCCTCAATGACTTGCGCCAATACAGTAGCTATTTGATCATAAATACCAAGTGGAAAAATTTGCTTTCCTAAACTTGTATTTAATTGCATGGACAGGTGTTTTGGTTTTGAAGAGGAAACTTTAAGTAAAAAGTATGATTAATTCTCATGCCATCTCCAAATGCCAGATAAGAGGTTTTGCCCAATTCTGGAAAGAATAGAGCACACAGATGTTTAGGTCATGATGACAGAAAAAAAAAAAGTGTTCCGACCTACACCAGTTTCCTTTCCTTTATTGTCAAAATGACCTCTCAATGGATTCCAGGATGGGCACCGGCTAGAGAGTTCCTCTTCATTTATATGGAGACCTGATCCTTTAGATGGACTCCATGTATTCTGTCCTATTTTGTTAAATATAACAAAATAGCCATGTTACCATAAAGACACCTGGAATTATTCAGGAGTTTTTACCCAAAGCCCGGAAATGGGATTCAGATCATCCACCAAATCCAATCTATAGTGAGGTTTCCAAGCAATCAATTGTGTATTTCAGACAAAGAAAAGAAATGTCTCCATGAGCGCAGTGAACACTGAAGTAGAAAGCAAGATACAAGCATTGAGGTTCTACCATTTACGAGCTAGGTGACCTTGGGGAGGTCATTCAATATTCAGTGATTGACACCATTGAATATCACATTCTTTAGTTGAGGATGGAAACAGTAATGCTTGATTTGTCACTCACAAAGTTGAGAGAATCAAATAAATGTGGAAGGATCTATATTGAGATCCTAAGATAGTTCTCAAAGGAGAACCACAGATGTTGTGCTTTTACTATTATTGTTTGGATCACACAGATTGTCAAAGCAAGCAGAGGAAAAAATGCTATTTATATTTACTTAAATAGAAATTTACAGAGAAGCAATGTAAAATTTGGGGTCAAGTCTCTCTGCATTATTTTTTACATGACTAGATCACAGTTTACAAATAAATTTATCAGAATTTTTCACTTATAAGTTATCAAAAGCACTTATATCTTTAAATTTTTTCCATAACTAAATACTACAGATGATTCCAGTTTATAGATGCTTTTTTATAATTTTTATATTTATGCATACCTTGACCTAGACTTCAGTTTTTTATCATAAATTCCCAATAAAACATCAGGTGCGATGGCATGTGCCTATAAAACCAGCTACTCAGTAGCTGAGTATTAGAAGAGTCAAGGTTGGAGGCTAGCCCAGGCAAAAAGGTTAGTGAGATTCCTCTCAAATAAGTCAGTCGTGGTGGAGCACATCTCTAATTCCACAGAAGACATAGATAGGAGGATCAAGATGCAAGGCCTGCCTCATGAAAAAAGGCAAGACTCTGGTCAAAAGAAATAGCTAAAGCCAAAAAAGTTGAGGGTGTGGTTCAAGTGGTAGAATGCCTGCCTAGCATGTACAAGAACTTGACTTCAAATCCTAGTACCTCACAAAAATCCCAAAACATTATTGTATCAAAAAACGTGTAAGTACCATCAGGCTTATAAACTGATATCTTGAACGCCTCATTAATTTACAACCAGACCATCCATTTGCCAATATACCTTAATAGGTATAATGCAAACTTACCAGCATTGTATGTTCCAGTGTTTGCATTTGCTGCTGTTTTGTTTCTCCCTTCTTTAGTGACTTGTGAAGCTGGACTCTATTTGAATTATTTATATTCTCCTTTGATGAGTTCCTTCATTTCTTTCCTATTTGCTTATTCATATTTTTCTTTATGGATTTGTATGGCTTTTGACATATTAAACCATTAGCTTTTAATTGTTTATACAAAACATTTTCTGTTAGTTTTTTTTACTTTGATTAGTTTTATATAATTTTTCACTGTAGAGAAAACTTTCCTCTTTATTGTATCAAAATGCTAGCACTTTTACTTGTGCTCTCTTCATTAGGAAACCATGTTATTGTTATTATTTGGAGTTGAGACAAAAACCTAAACCATCCGCATGTACAATTCTTCCTTAACTTCATCACATCAAGAGATTGAAATACCTGTCTATGCAAGACATATGAATTGATCTTTGCTGACCAAAACACAAATAATATATTTCTTATTTCCTGAGGGACATCAGATACAAATGTCACTTTCTGACTGGAAGGAGAGAAGGGCTTAAGACTAGAAAAGGAGTTCTTCACTTATAAAGTCATTGTATCAGCACTGTCAAAGTAATCAGTTTTTTTCTTTTATTCTGAAGGAAAAATTGTCACTATATAAAGTAAAAGAATTTAGAGTCACAGTGGTAAATACAAAATGAATTTTATGAGTAGATTTGTATTCGATGACTTCTGAGGCAGTTAGTAAAGACAATCATCATAAAACTGATACCACTTGGATTTTCTTAATCCAGGACTTTAAGAAACTAGATAAAAGGTTTCCAGTATAGCAAATATTTTATTGGTTACCCAGAATCCATATAACTTCTCTTTTTCTTAAGAATGCCTCCATGATGTACTTTGGGATTGTAATTTGTACAGACCCATGGTTGATCTGAACCATGATCAATCATTTGGTAGATGATGCTTATTTTTCAGTTTCTGTGAAAGTGGGGAATGCACAGGTCACCATTTCTGAGCAGTGAGGTATGCAGGGCAGTCTGAGAGGTTTCTGCAAAGAAGAATCTTCTGTGTTCCTACTCCATCCTTCTCTGCATAAAATACTGATGGACAGATGGAAAGATAAGATCGAGGCTGCCATCTTGAAATTGTGAGAGAAAAGCCAACAGAATTCCATAAGTGTCCAATCAAAGACTTGCCTCAATGTTTCAGTGGTGAAACTGCCCACCACCAAGAGTATGTCCAGTTCTTTAAGGTCTT
This sequence comes from Castor canadensis, assembly GCF_047511655.1. Taxonomy (NCBI): domain Eukaryota; kingdom Metazoa; phylum Chordata; class Mammalia; order Rodentia; family Castoridae; genus Castor; species Castor canadensis. The sequence goes on along the minus strand of NC_133404.1, from coordinate 32,239,471 downwards.
AGATATTATGAGTTGATTCATAAAATCAAGAAAATAGGTAAAATAGATATGCAACTTATGTAATAATAAATTAAAATAAGCCACTAATAATAAAAAAATTAAAGACCTATGGGCAAAAGAAACACAAACATAAGTGACCATTTAGAGAAGAAAGTAGATGACAAGCCATAGCAGGAAGCTGTGTTTCCTCCAGAATGGAGAGTTGCCGCAGATCGGGAAATGTGCAGAAGTCTATCACAGAGGCTGGGCACAAAACGATGTTCACCAAACATTTGAGAAAGAGAAAGAGCAAATAGAAAACCTTATACTCAGAATAATAGAAGTAATAGGGAAAATGTACAAAAAAGAAAGACCTTAAAACAGAAACTGTGATAGGTGAGATGATGACTGTCCTTAAAACAAATTTAAAAAGAGAAGTTATAAGAAGAAACAAGTACAGGTAACCATGAGAAGAACAAAATAGAGATTTTGGAGTAATTTTTTAATAATTATTATATCTGTATAAATAAACACTGTACATGTGGTGAAGAGCAAATTCAATATTATTGAAGGGAAAATGTAAAGAGATAGAAGGTCAAACTGGGATATATTTTAGGACATAGCCCAAAGTTCTAAAGAGAACCAAGAATGTAAAATATGATCTGAGAATTTTTAAAATAGACCCAACTGATGAGTGGATAAATTAAACATAAACAGAGTGCTAGCTGACTACAGAAAGAATGAATTCTTTACATTGTGACAACATGGGACGAACCAGAGGGCATTATGGTAAGTGAAATAAGCCAGTCACAGAAAGACAAATCCAGCCTGCTCTTACTTACTTGTGGAGTCTGAAAGAAGTTGATCTCATAGAAGTTGGGAGTAAAATCATGGCTGAGGAGAGCAGGGGGGAAGGAGGAATGAAGAAAGGAAGGAGGAAGAAAGAAAGGAACGACTCTTTGATGGGTTCTAAGTTACAGTTACAGGGGGAAGTAAGTTCTGGTGTTTTGTTGTACAGTAGGGTGACTAAAATTATCTCTAAAAATCTAGGAGAAAGAATTTTGAATGTTTTCACCATACCACAAATAAATGATAAATGTTTGGGCAGTTCTTTATCATTGCTATAGTTAAGCATTTCACAATGGATTGAAAAATCACATGTACTTCATAAGTATGATCATTTTATGGGTCAGTTGTTACAAATTTTAAGAGATTCAAAGTTTCTAATGTAAAAAAAAAGTTTCTAATGTCCATCTGAACAGCATTTGCCTACTGGAATATTGAACACTGAGGTGAGGAACTAGCAAAAATGCAGTAAGAAATATTACAATTGTTATGTGAATAACAATAAATATGTACATACATAAATGGCATATGTCCTCTATTTGAATGACTACACAAATACTGAGTGGGCCAAGTTAAATAAAACAAACTGAAAACTCATATTGAGATACAATAAAATGAAATTTCATCATAATAACATTAGTAAAAATAATCTTAGAAGCCAAAGAAAAGAAAGGTTATTTACAGGGGACTGGAAAACAGGTTGAAAGCAGATTTCTCATCAGCAGTGTTGAATACAAGCACACGAAATCATCGTAGTTCTGAGAAGGAGTACTTTGAGCCCATAATTCTATACTTAACCAAACCAGTCAAATTGTAATATAAGATAAAAGAGTATAATACAGAAACCTCACAATTTACATAACTTCTCTGAAACAGCCACAACAGAATGTACTCAAAAGATAAAAATGGAAAACAGAAAAATTGAGAATTATTTTTTAAAAGACATATGTAAAACTATGTCAAGCTTTTATCAATTGTAAAATTTATTTCACAGTATTCTGAGAAGTAAAATACCTCTTGAAGGACTAGAAAGAGAAAGCAAAAAGAAAGAAAAGTTTGCTTAAATCTAAGATATGAATGCTGATAAATTCTAGACTGGACAATAACAATAAGACACTACAGACATCTAAATAGTTATGCAATATAATACAAAGTTCTGGAAGAATGTGTTCTGAACCCCTAAAAATAGTTCTATCTGGTGGAGAAGTTTGGAATACATTTTGAGGCAGAATTAAGAATATTAACTCAATTTAATTGGCTGCAAAGCTTTAGTTATTAAAAAGGAGCTAGATGCACTTGAATACAAAATAGTACTAAAAATTGAAAACAGTATGTATGCATGATAAGGCTTATGTAAGTCCAAAGAATAAAGAACTTTTTTACATCATCTATATCTTACCAGTTTAAAAAGAAGTCACTGACAGTTGGCAAGTATTTTCTTCAGGAGTCTTTCCATGTTTTTATTGAATTGTGATCACGATGATTGAAAACTATTGTCAGACTTTTCTAATTATTATTATAATATTAGCTTATATTTTTCATGGAATCTTGTTTTGTTTGCCAGTTTTGTCAGTAGTGGGGTTTGAACTCAGGGCATTGAGTTTGCTCGGCAAATGCTGTACCACTTATACCACATCCTAGCCCTTTCATGGTTTAGTTGTTTTTCAGGTAGGGTCTTGTGCTTTTTTCCCAGGACTGGCATTGTACAATGATCCTCCTACCTATGCCTACCAAGTAGCTGATCCATCATGCCAACTTGTTTTGTCTAGACTGGCCTCCAACTGTGATCCTTCAGATCTCTGGATCCTGAGTAGCTGGAGTTACAAGTGTGCATCATCACACCCAGCCCACTATCAATTTTAACACAGAAAATTTCCATCCTATGAAAGGTCACCATTTTCTGACTTCCCTTTTATCTCAAAATGCCCCAGTTTAGTTAGTTAGATCCTCATTGTATCTACTCCAGATTTTTTTCTCACCACCATTGGAAATCCTGCTGGACTTTTCTCCACCACTTCAGCTCAAACATAAGTCTCAGTTACCAATAACCTTGCATGGTCAATTCTAAGTTCTGAACCCCCATCTTAGTAGATGGCCTGCCAGCCTTTGGTATAAAGACTAATGGCTCCACCTCTAAACTGGATTTGCCTATGTAGCTACTTCCTCAGCAATTCATACCAAACTTAAGATGGTTGAAAACAATTTCTTGATTCCTATTCCCCATAAACTTAATCCTGCCTTACTTTTACTTTTCTCTGAAAATGGTTGCATCATTAACCTCATTGCATGGGACAAAACCTTACTATTTTAATGACTGCTCCCTCTTGCATCCATGTCCTGAGTGAAACTGCTCCAAAAGGACATGACATATGGCCCACCCAAGTCCCGTCCTTACTTGCCTGGAATGACAGGGAAACTGCAACCATGCCTCCTTCTATTTCTGTCTACTTGGTATCCATTTTCCATGCATCACAGTTCCTTTCAATATGAAAATGTTATGTCCCCCTCAATCTCTGCTAAAAATACTTCAATGGCTTTTAATTCCCAAGTCCAAAATACTTCTCTTGATGCTAAGCTTCTGTGTCATAGGAGCCCTGACTACCTCCACTCTTCATCACTTTCTTTCAGCCACACTTGTTGGCTTGCTGTACCTTAAGTGCACCATGCAAGATTCTCCCCTGCCAGTGACGTCACATCCAGTTAGGGGGCTTTTGCCTCAACCATTTCATTGCTGCATCTCCTCCTTTCTTTGGCCTCTTGACCAAATGTTACAACTTCAGGGAGTCCTCTCCTGACCCCAACATCTAAAACCAACCACCTACCCTCTCTACTCCTTACCTGCATTTTTAATGTTTGTAACTCTTGTTTGTGGTACTGAGGTTTGAACTAAGAGTCTTGCACTTGCTAGGCAGGCATTCTACCACTTGAGCTATACACCCAGGCTTTTTTGGTTTTAGTTGTTTTTCAGGTAGGGTCCTCATACTTTTTTTTTTTTTACTGGACATTGTATCATGATCTTCCTACCTGTACCTTATATATAGCTGGTATTAGAAGCATGGAACACCATACTTGGCCCTAATGTCTGCAACTCTGTATCTCTTAACAATATATAAAAATGCATTGATTCATGAAGAGCATATATTCTGAAAAGTGTGTGATGAGGTAATTTCATAGTTGTGCAAACGTCATAGAGTATATAGTCACAGACCCAGAAGGTCTAGTTCCATCACTTGCCATGGCCTATTGATGCCATCAAGAGACAGAGTAAACATGAGATGGATGAGGTGACTACTAGTGTAACATGGCATGGTTATTTATGGGAAAATCCTTTTCATAAGTAGTACATTCTAAAATAATGACAACATGTAGTATTGCAAACACACAAACGAGAAGCAGAGTTGTTAATCAATTATCATGCTCGGTCCATAATCTCCTTGCTATATTTTTACATGTCTGGCAGTGCAGTGGTTTGTTTACACCAACATTGGCACAAGCATGTGCAGAATGCAATGTGCTAAGGAGTTATGGGTATGACCCTACTAGAAAACAGGAATTTTACCCCATTATAATCTTAGGGGACTGCTGTCAACTGAAACATCGTCAGGTCACACATGACTGTACTTTATTTCCTCTATTTCTTCCCTCAAGTATAAATGGTTATTTAGAATACAGATGAAGAAACTGAGGTTTTGGGACCATTAGGACTATTTTGATATGAGACTCAAACCCAAGGATTTTATTTATTTAAGTTTTTTGTTGATACTGGACTTTGAAATCAGGGCTTCTGCCTGAGCCATAATACCTCAGCCTTTCTTTCTCTCTCTGATTAATTTTGAGATGAGGTCTTACAAACCTTTTGCTTGGCATAGAGCCATGATTCTTCCAATCTTAGCCTTCCAAGTAGCTAGGATTATAGCTGTGAGCCCCCTTTCCTAGCTAAAACACAAGATTTTCAAGTCAGGAGGTACTTATCATTACATTATGATGCTATGATTCTGGGGGCAGGGAAGAGAGAAAATGTTTAAGGATATTTATTTTTGATGTTTGAGAGTGGAGGACAAAGAATTCTTTTAATTATAAAATATAATCCTGTTTAGTGAGCAATGGAAAGTTTGAATGCTGCTTAACAACTGGTGCCAGGAATTGGCCACAGTTTGGTGTCACCATTTTAAGTGACTTCAGGTGTGACATAAAGGCAACAGAGAAACCAGGACAGAGTGGAGTTCACCCCATGGATTCTATAGTTTATTAAGGTAATTGGGGAGCTGAGCCAAGAAAGATGTGGTTTGCTGAACCCCAAATCCACAGGGAACAGGTAAACCCTTTGAAAATGGGCAAGGGCAAGTATGTCTTTGTCCTATTTGGAGAAAGGACAAAGCAGACTCAGCTGGACACAATTAAGTCTGCAAAAGTCCAGAGGGCCAGGAACAAGAAAGCAAACTAGGTAAAAGCTGACCTCTTCACCAACTCTAACACAAACCAGGGAGGGAAAAGAATGTGTTGTCAATTTGCATATTTCCAGAAGAAGAGGAAGTTTCTACCATACCAGTGTTCATTGAGCCATATGTTGAAGGAATTATCTGAAATAAGCTTTGTACCTCATTGAAGGGGCTGCAGACAGACTTGTGCTACATAGTGGATAAGGACCTCAGTTGCTGCCATGTCCCCAGTACCGATGCCAATGTCTGAGCGGAGGACGCCTCTCTGCTGTTTCCACCCGCCTGCTCATGGGTTTTCTCTAATCTGTCATTGCCCTTCCCTCACCACTAGTACCACTTTGATCCCAACCCAACTGAGTTCCTTCTTCCCAGGGAAAGAATCTGTGTCTTTCACAAGACATCCCCCAAATCTTTGCATGACTTTTGGCATATAAAACATACTCAAAAATTGTTGGCTCAAATGATTGGAAATGAATGAAAAATTCAAATGAAAAATTATTTCCCATTTTTATTTTATTACTTTTTAAATTTATTTTGGTGGTACTGCTACAAAAGGGCTCTACTACTTGAGAAACAACCCCAAACATTTTTTGCTTTAGTTATTTTTCAGATAAGGTCTCAAATTTTGCCCAGGGTTTGTGGGTCCTCTTACCCACAATCTCCTGAGTAGCTGGAATTATAGGAAAAGCCACTGTGCCTGACTTTAATTCCAATCTTAAAAATCAAATATTGGTTCTGTTCATTTGAATAAGATATAATTGTGGTCTCTGAAGTAACAGTGTGCCCATGATTATATGTATGCTACGCTCACTGTCCAAGACAGGGTCTATACTGTGCAAATGATTTGGGTACCTGTAACTCACATGTACAAGGTCAAAGAAAGATGCGTCCACAAATGAATGACATGAAAGAGGAAATGGCCATCTCAACTTTGTGTCCAAAAGAGGTTCTTTGTAGATGTACAAATAAGATGGAAAAGTATTGTGAATTAGAGAATTATGATCAGAAAAGGTTCTTTTTAAAACACACTATTTTAATTCCATTTCAGTTAATGAAGACTTAAAGGAAAAGGAGGAAGAGAAATTTACTTTCAAAAACTTATAGTCACATTCAGAGGCAAGAACTCTTAAAAGGTTGCTATGTTGCCATCTACTAAGGCAAATGATATAAATATAGGGCTCTACCACTTGAGCCCTATGTGTATATTTATGTTCATAATTTTTCTCCTCTTTAAAAAATCTGAGAATTTTTAAATCCCATATTTTAAAACAAAAAATTTGGGATTGAATCTATGAATAAATAATGTTAACTTTCAGGATCCAGGCATGGTGGTTCACTCCTATAATCCCAGGTACTCAGGAGGTAGATCACAGTCCAAGGCTAGCTCCATACAAAAGCACAAGAGTTAATCTGAAAAATAAACTAAAGCAAAAAAAAAACTGGAGATGTGGTTCAAGTGGTAGAATGCTCTCCTAGCAAGCATGAGGCCCTCCTGAGCTCAAACCCTAGTATTACCAAACAAAAATGTTACTTTTAATTTATCATTCTCAGTCTAGGTTACCTACAATTCTGTAATGAGAATAATAATAGTATGCATTAATTTTAAGCATTTACTATGATGTTTGCAAGTGTGTTCCCCAATATATTAACTATTTTCATTGTATAATTGGAAGCATATTACAAATTGTTTTTTTAACCTATGCTTTTCCACAAAACATCTTGCCACTAAAAGTACTTAAGAACATGATGATTTTAAAGTCCTTGTTTAGGTTTTCAACACATGGATTTGTCATAGTATCATGTTATCTTTGAAATTTTACAGTGTTCTCAATATTTTACTATCACAAATAGCATGGTAAGGGGAAATCATTTTGTCCACAATCCTGGAATATGTGTCATGCATGAAGTGATACAGTGGCCCCTGGAACAAAGGATGCAGATACAATTACTCGCTTCAAGGCATTTGTAGAAATTAAATAAGCATTTTTGAAAGTTTGATGTCAAAGTGAAGTAGATGATATCATAGGACTGTCTATGTATAATTAGGGGTCAAGAAGTCTTCTAGGAGGAAGTTAGGGATAAATGGAAACCTGTAGATTGAACGGAAATTTCCTGCATGGACCAGAGGAGGTAGAGAAAAGTTGGGTTGTCCCAATTAAAGAGAAGATGTGTAGATACAAGAGTGCATAGTACAAATTAGAAACAAACACATGCAGATATATGTTCAGCTGATTTTTGACAAGGGTGTTAAGAATACACAATGAGGAAAAGGGAGTCTTTTGAACAAATGTTATTAGGAAAACTGGACATCTACACACACAAAAAAAGAAACTATGCCCAATCTCATATTTAATCTCAAAATGGATTACATATTACAAAGAAAATTCCTAAACCAGGCGCTCATGGTCACGCCTGTGATCCTAGCAACTCAGGAGGGTCAAGGTTTGAAGCCAGCCTAGGCAAATAGTTTGTGAGACCCTATCTAGAAAATACAAAACACAAAACAGGACTGGCAGAATGGCTTAAGTGATAGAGCACCTTCCTAACAAACATGAGGCCCAGGGTTCAAACTCCAGTACCCCCCCCAACAAAAAAAAAGAAAATTCCTTAGACCAATTAGAGTTTATTTGAGAAAAAAAGCAAAACTGATTTGCAAATTGAGCTACTCACAAAACAAGAGGAGGTTCTGAGAACTCCAACCAACAATGTAATCTGACAGTATTTATAGAAAATGTAAGTGAGTTAAAGAGACAATTTTATTGCTTACAGCTTAGTGGATCAATTGATTACAGGGCCTCCTTCAATTAACCAAAGCTCAGCTAACATGATTAAATTCTGCATTGGGTTACTCTGCTGGTGCTCAGTACAGAATCCAGTCCAAATCAATAATCTCCCACAAATTTTATATAACAGACTTAAATGTAAGACCTGAAGTTGCAAAACTCTTAGAGGAAAACAGAAGAGGTGCTTCATAACATTGGTCTTGGCAATGATTTAACGTATATGACACCAAAAGCACAGGCAATAAAGGTAAATGTAGACAAATGGAATTATGTCCAACTAAAAGAGTTGTAGATTGCAAAGGAAATAATCAGAAGGGTAAAAAGACAAAGCATAAGATGGGGAAAATATTTTTAAACCATCTATTTGAAAAGGAGTTAATATACAAAATATACAGGGAACTTCTACAGCATAATAGAAAAAAATGCTCAATGAAAAACTGAGAAAATGACTTTAATAGACATTTATCTAATGAAGGCACACACATGACCAAAGAGTATATGACAAGGTGCTCATCATCACTACCCATCAGAATATAAAACTCAAAACCTCAATGAGACATCACCTCATACCTGTAAGAGCAGCTATTATGAAATCAATCAATCAATAAAATACTGGTGAGGCCATATGGAGAAATTACTCAACCTGACTTACAATAAGACAAATACAAATTTTCACTAGATGGACAGCTCACCAAAGCTTTGACATTAGACACAGTAGGGAAAACAGAGGATTGACTTCCATTTTCCTGGGTTAGTGGGGGAAATCTGAAATGGAACTTGTAGAAAAACTTGACCATATCTAGCAAGATGGCATGTACAATTTCTTTTGGGCTGTCTAATCTCAATTGTAGAACTCCATCCCAGCTTTACCTAGCAAAATTAAGAGATAATTTAGGCATAAGATTTTATTTGTGGCATTATGTTAACAAACAAAAGACTGAAAACAATCCAAATACCCTTTCATAGGGTACTGTTTGGATAAACCATGGTACATTAATACATATCAACTAAAATGATATTTTTAAGAAAACATGGGAAGTTTAAATATATACTAGGTACTAAATTACAGCAATGGGCTATTGATATTTATGTAAGATATAACTATACCATTATGGTTATATAAGGGAATATCCCTCTTTCTTCTAAAAGTAGATTAACATTGATGTATGTAAAATGAAATGACGTAATGTCTGTGATTTTCTTTAACAATTTAGAATGGTTGGCCAAATATTTAACAATGGTTGTACATGACAATTGTGATTAACAGTGATCTATCTACAGAGGTAGAGTAAAAGAATGTTTTTAAGTATTCTTTAGATGAGTTATTGCAAATAACATCACAGCCATTTGCAAAACATAAAGACATTATCTACTATGCCAATATTGAATACATTGTTAAAGAATATTCTTTCAATTCAGATTTTAACATTTGAAGACATGAATCAATGTTGATAGCACAATGCTCACTTGTGTACTCAGAATCATAGAATTGCACCCTGGGACGATCTATTTTCCTTCGGATGCCTGGCTGAGTCAAGCAATTATCCATTCACATACATCTAGAAACTGAGAACTTACTTACTCAGGAGAGAACTCATTTCACCCTTGAATAGCTCTGTGAGACACTGTCTTCCTTTTAGTGATTCAGAAAAACTTTCCACGGAGCTTTTAAGTTTTAAATTAATGTCTTCTAAAAGGAAAAAATAAATAAATTGATTAATTAATTAATGTCTTCTGTCCCTAGTGACACAAGTACATTGTATGAAGTGAGAGGTTAAGGGCTCAAGAAAGGACTAAGGTGACAACTGGTAAATCTAATCAGGATCCCCTCTCAGGTGTCTCTAACCCTCATTTGGTCTCTTCATGGAGACTAGTCACTTTTGGTTGTAGTGAAGTGACTAAATTTCGCCCTTAAATTCTGGTTCCTGTAATATCCTTCTGCTGATGCACCATTGAATATTTTGCATGTATCCAAGTCCAGAACAACTGGTCAGTTCCTGCATCCTCCTCTCCCTTCCTACAGTTTCAGATAAGCTTGTTTAACATCATCTTAAGTGAAGTTAGCCAGGCTCAGAAGGCTAAAAGCCATATGTTCTCTCTCATATGTGGAATATAGACCTAATATAAACACAGCAATATTATGAAAAACTCATCATGCACAGAAGGGGCAGGGTAAGAGAAAGAAACTAAAAACTTGAATATGCATGATATACTTTCTATACAAGAATGAATATAGAAATCTTAAACCGGCTGAAACCACCATAAGAAAGGACTAAGGTGGAATATAGATAATTAAAGGTGATGAACCGATTGGGGGTATAACACATATATGCATTGAAAGATCACAAGAAAACTACCTGGGTAGTTATCTTTATCTCAAACTAGCAAAATTGTCATGTTTTTCTTTTTATATTTTCTCTTTTCTCTTCTGCAAAATCAGAGAACAGGAGGACAGAACAGGTCCTGCCCGCGTGGAGGGTTGACACCAGTGGGAAGGGATAGGTGGTGGGTAAAGGGGGTAGGAGGGTGAATACAGTGTAGAAAATGTGTACACATGTATGTAAATGCAAAAATGATACCTGATAAGACTATTCCAGGAATAATCGGAGGGCGGGGATAAAGGAGAATGATGGAGGGGGTGAATTCAACTATGATATATTTGACACATTGTAAGAACCTTTGTAAATGCCACAATGTCCCCCCACCAAGCACAACAATAAAAAAACTAAATAAAAATAAATAGAAAAGAAATGTGTTCTGTGAACAGAAAGCTGATGGTTTCTTGCCAGTTGTCCTATAGGAGAGATTTGAAGTTTCCTAGCTATCCCCACAATCGCCTAACATAGGCCAATTCCTTGCACTGAAATCTCTCCCCCTCTACTTTTTATTTTCGTTGCAGTGCTGAGGATGGAGCCCAGGGTCTTGTGCATGGTATACAGTACTCTACCACTGACCTACATCCCCAGCTTGTTTTTTTTTTTTTTTTGAGACAAGGTCTCTGCTGTGGAGCCCAATCTTGCCTTGAACTTGGGATCCTCCTTCCTTAGCCTCCAGAGTATTAGGGTTGCAGGTGTGTGCCAGCACACCCAGCGCTCTCTCTCTCTCTCTTTCTCTCTCTCTCTCTCCTTCTCTTTCTACACACCCACACTCACACATGCACATCTTTTGTTTGTGTTAGAACACTGATGGATATCATCAATATCTGTAAGCACCAAACATACACCTATATCCCTGTAATGATTTCTCAACTATTTTGGTCCTGAACACAAATCAGAACAGAAGGCTAAGAAGATCTTTCAAAATACAGTTCTAGAGTATGAAGTGCTCACTTGTCGATTAGTCAGTTGTCACAAAAATGTATTGTATGTCCCCACCAGCCTGCAGCTGCAGGTCTCCCATCCTGGCTCTGTTCCAATAGGCAGGAAGAAGAGTCTGCATTGTTAATCTCCAAAGTTTCAGAGCTGAGGAAAACTGAAAAACAGGACTCAGTAAAGTATGGTCATGAGGAAGGAGGAAATTTAGGACACTACTCTTTTTATCTACCTTGCTTTGATATTGTTTTCTGGTGATCATAAGGGAACAAAAGTCAGAATGAAATCATGACTAGGTAGGTACCTACTGGCATTGCCTGCTGCCGGCAAATGCTTCTGAGAGCTTCCTGAGTGTTTCCTATCTCTTCAGGAGAGATTCCCTAACAATCCTGTACACAGACAGCAATAACTCACATTTCTAGTTAGACTTGAAGGCCGCTTTAAGAAATATGACCTGAGAGGATTTATTAATGATTGGAGTGAGGCCCTTTGTCCATTATTTATTTTTTACTTTTGATTACCGAATTGACTCCCACCTCCCAAAAAGAAAGCTTCATCTCTACTCATTCCTTTAAATATCATAACAGTAATCTCATAGATATAAAAATATGTATTAAATATATATGTTTATCATGTTTAATTACTTGATAGGTATCTTTTGCTGCATCTTTACACAGTACTGGGGTTTGAGGTCAGGGCTTACTAAGGTGGTGTTCTACCACTGGATCCACACCTCCAGTCCTTTTTGCTTTAGTTATTTTTCATATGGGGCCTCACATATTTCGCCTACTGCCAGCTTTGGACTGTGATCTTCCTTCTAATGGCCCCCACATAGATGCAATTGCAAGACACATGTTACCATGCCCATGTTTATTTGATATGAGGTCTCACTAACAATTTGCCAGTGCTAACCTCAAACCACAATCCTCCTGATCTCTGCCTCCTGACTACCTGGAATTACAGAGTTGAACTATCATGCCTGGGTTATCTATACTTTTTATATTCTCTTATTTTCCAATTTGGCCAGGAAAAAAATATAAAACACAAGCAAATTCTAAGAGCTAACTGAAATTTAGCAATCATTTACAAATAACAAATAGTTGTTAGAGGGGTAGTAGTTTAAGGGGGAAAAAAAAGCATTTATTTCTAAAAACATTTTGGCATCGCTCTTTATCTCAAGACCTGGGAAGACTGTTCTTGAGAAAATGAGCTAGAGCACTGAGGCCACATTTCCTGCTACATAATCCCTTATCTACAGTTCTTCAACTATCTCTACTTTCATATTTTAAAGGCCATTTCATAATTAAAGCTTAATAGTATTTGAGAATTACACTTTTTAAACTTTACTTAAATGTTTCACTTTCTGGAAAATAAGCATAGCTTTTCCACAACTGAAATATAAATCTTCTTTTAATTAGCTCCAAAAGCATCTTTGATTGAAATTTAAAATCAAATAAGGTGCGAAATGAAATCCTATAATGTTTAACATCACTGAGCCATTCCTAAAATTCTAAGCCCTAGCAAAATAAAACCATCACTAGATCCATTTTGATTGTATGACACACCATGTTTATTATTTTTGGCTTAAGGAAACATAAATACATATATATATATATATATATATATATATATATATATATATATATGAATCTTCATGTATACAAAAAAGAATATATAATGAAAAGTCTTCTGTACATGTAACAGGCACTTAACCGATTTTACCGAAAAATACTGACTCTACCTGGGCTCACTAATTAACTAAAAACAAAAGAAAAGCTTAGTACCTCTGTCTCCATTCTTTTTACTGCCAGGGTTTGAACTCAGGGCTTGTCACTTTCTAGTCTAGTACTCTACCACTTGAGCTATGACTCTAGTCAGTTTTTCTCTGGTTATTTTGGACATAGTGTCTCATTTTTTGCCCAGACCCACCGAGACTGTGATCCTTCCATTTTAGGCTTCCTGCTGTAATTGGGATGACAGGAGTACACCACCACACTGTTTTTTTCCATTGAGATAGGTTCTTGCAAACTTATTGCCTGGGCTGTCCGAGAACTGTGATCCTCACAATCTCAGCCTCCCAAGTAGGTAGGATCACAGGCATGAGCCACCATGCAGGGATTCTAGGAATCCAGGAAGGACAGGACTGATAACTGGTTTGCAAGGAAGGATGGAGAAGACAGCCCCCAAGAAAAGGAGCAATACAGTCTCCTCAGGACAGCCCACATGCCAGGAAGCCATGATTGACGATAAAACTTCTCAGGAACCCCGCCAAAAACAAGGACTAAGATAATGATCCACTGGCACACACCTGTGACTAGGACTTTTTTATAACGTGCATCTCATTCCAGCCTCAAATTCTACTTAAACCTACAGATCATGTCTCTACCCTGAAGATGGCTAAAGTGCTTACTGTGCCTCTGGAGTGTCCCAGACTTTGTTTCTGCTTTTCACCATTCCTGTATCTGTCTCTATATTAAGATGGGGCAAGTAGCTGGACCTGACATGTGGAACCCAAAAGTCTGGGCCTTGGGCCTAAAGCAGCTCTGGCTTCATGTGGTAACACCTACATATTCTACACAGAGACAAAGCTAGACATTTTGCATGTTTGAATACTCAAGCCTTGCACAAGCCCAAGGCTCTGAGTTCAAACCCCAGTATTCCACCCCACTCATCAGAAAAGAGATGTCATCATTACTGTCAGAACTTTTCCAATTGGATGGATTTGAAATCACTTTCAATGCTTTATAAAAGACACTCAAATAGTACAAGTAAGGGATCGTTCTCAGAGTGCGCATGGGTTCCTTACAAATGATCAGATATTAAACCTTATATACGCTCTCAATATTATTTAAACTTTACAAATAACTCTTGCAAACTTTGTTATTTAACTAATATTTCATAAGTATTTCAGAAAGAACTTAGAATGGGTTCTGAGACCAGTGACCTCACATCTTATTCATTCCAGTTCAGCCAAGATATTCCAGTTGGGATTATTGCTCAGAAGTAATTATTAACAGACTCCATTTATTCTCAAAACACTGACCATTTGCCTGATAAATTAACTCTCATCCCTCCTGAAAGGACCACATAACATAAACCAAGATAATACCCGTAAGAAAGGTGATAGGAAGGAAGGCTTAAATGGGTAATTATACCATTTCTTTCTCAGAAACAACAAGTATCCTTTTTAACAAACCAACTGCTTATATGTCCCAAGTAATATCTTTTCATTTCCTTCTTTTTTTTTTTTTAATGTGTGTTACTGGAGACTGAACCCAGGACCTACAAGCACTCTGTCACTGAGCTTTTCCCCAGCCCTTTTGTTTCTGTGTTTCATTTCTGAAATAAGATCTCCCTTACTTTTCCCAGACTGGCTTGGAACTCATGATCCTCCTGCCTCTGTCTCCCAGATTATAGTCATGTCCCATCATGCCCAGCTCAACAATAAATTCTCAACAAATTTCTCAAAGTGAGCAATTAGGCACTTTCACACTGGACACAATAAAATTACTAAACAAAAATCAAAATGTTAAGTAAGTTCCCCATCCACTTAGAAGTTAGAGTATACTCGTTCATAAAAAGTATGAATGGATTAGAGTGGAAATCAAAATAAGAGTTAAAAAACAATGCTAATAGTCTATTTTAGAGAAAGAAGCCGAGCGGCATGGCTCACACACGTAACCCCAGCAATTCAGGAGGTGGAGACTGGAAGAATTGTGTTTAGAGGCCAGACCAAGAAAAAAGGTAGTGAGACCCCATCTCGACAAATTAGCTAAGAATGATGGCTTGCACCTATCATACCAGTTATGTGAGAAGCCATAGGTTGGAGGATCTCTGTTTGAGGCTTCCTTGGGCAGAAATGCAAGACCCTATGAGGAAAATAACTAAAGCAAAAAGGGCTGAGGCTGTAGTTTGAGTGGCAGAACACCTGCCTAGCAAGGATGAGGCCCTGAATTTAAACACAACACCAAAACCAAAAAGAAATAATAATAAAGGACCCAGTTCTACCTGTGTTTAAAGTAAATTTCACTGTCTAAATTCTTTCATTATTCAGCAAAATAAACAAATAGAACACTTGATTTAAAACATTTTAATGAGAGCAAGTTGGTTTCTAAGGAAAGCAAAAGGGAATATGTAATATAAGTATTATATGTTAAATATATAATATTCTGTATACATTTACTGTATACTTAAGAAGAGTGAATTAGGAAGACAGTATTTTTAAATGGGACACTGAACAGATTAGCTTTTCCCTTTTAAAAATACCAACAAGGAATATATTGGCAAAAAAAAAAAAACCCTTATAATACATACAAATAGTATAAAACACAGTACAATCCCACTTGCTGAGAACATTTTATCATAAAAAACAATCACATGCAATTTTATTTTTAAAGAAATGTAGAAGTGAGGATGGACATTATAAAAAGTTTGGTAGTGAATATGAATGCCAAAATTTCACTAAAAAGAGAAAAAAGTGAATATGAATGCCAAAATTTCACTAAAAAGAGAAAAGATATTGAAAAAGTTGCCACTCCAGCCCTATTGCTCATTTTCAGATTTTTTTAACTCTTCCAAAATTTTCAGTCCTTAGACTTCAGATAATGTCAGTGCCCAAGGGACCCATCCAGGACATAAACAACGGAATTTTCCTCCATGTTTTTCCAAAGTATCAAAGACGGCAGCAGCCCTTGATATCAAAATTCTTAAAACAGATTAGTCATTTTAATTAATATACCATGATTAATTATAGCTTATTAGATAAATGTGAGGATGGTTCAAAATTAGGGATCCAAGTTAAATAATTCATAATTTCAAAAAATAAATCCCATGTGTCAATCTTGACATATGCCGAGAAGTTTATTTTGTAAAATCCTATATTCTTATCCAATTAAAAAAAAGAACTATTAAATACTGACATCACAAAATGCCTACATGATTTTTCTGTGAAACCAACCACAATCTTCATGCCTAACACAAAGTTTGAAGTGGATATTCATTAAAATCCAGGTCATGTCAAAAATCTATATGCACAAAAAGAGTCCCAAAGAAATGTTCTAAGTTGCTGTTGTAACTTTTAACTGCATCTTATATATAAATTTTAGCAGGAAAATAAATCCCAAGGTTTAAAATGGAGGCAGATGTAAAATGTATATCACAGAGTGTTTATAAGCAAGCAGCCAGTCACTAGGTATACCCAAGTACAGCGAGGTAGGATAAAATTGTGAAATACCTCTGTATAAGGGAGGTATCGCAATCCTCCAAGGTGCCCCACCCTGCAGCCAAATGGTTGGACCCCTTTTCTAGACCAATAACCTTCATCAGCAATTTAAGATTATTTTCCAGCCAATATGTAAGGGTGCCAAAGTAGTAACCAGAATTCTAAGCCAAAAGCCCAAGACTAGCGGTTCCTGCATGTCAGCTCAGGGCCACTCGTCCCAACATGGCAAATAAAGAGATGAGTAGTGGAGAAGGGCAAAGTAAGCACTTCAGCCCATCTTTGGGTACAGACATGAGCTTCAGTTTAAATAGAAGAGTGAGAAGTGCATGTAATTATTATAGTCCTGGTCACAGGTACAATCCAGTTGATCATAATTTCAGGATGATAAAGTGGCACTGGATCACGATAAGAAATATTTTCTGGGGGAACATTTCACCTTTTATCCCAAGATGTTATTAATCATTCCTGTCCTTCCTGGATTCCTAGGAGATTGCAGAGAGAACAGCTCAGAGCAAAGACAGATGCAAAATGGATACACAGATGTCAAGTGTCATATATTTATTTTTTTATGTGTTTAGCAGTATTAGAATTTGAACTCAGGCCTTTCATTTGCTAGGCAAGTGCTCTACTACATAAGCCATGCCTCCAGTCCTTTTTGCTTTAGTTATTTTCAGAGAGGATCAATTGTACTTTTTTGTAGTCTGGACCACAGTTCCGTAACCTATGCACCCTAAGTACCTAAGATTGCAGACATGTGCCATTGCACCCTGCCCTAGAGGTCATGAACCTATCCTGCTTTTAGTTACCCTTTGACATTTGCAGGCCCAAGTAATGGCCCAGTGTTTTTCGACTAAAGCAATTTCCAAAAGGCTGTTATAAATAGTGATCCTAGAAGGTCTTTTCCTGCCAGAAAGCCAGTATCTACTCTGAATGGTCCATAGGCCTCTGCAGTATCAGTTATTATGAAATCTGATCATCATGCCTATCTGTGCACAAGTCTCACATTTGGTTGTGAATTTCTCAGCAGTCATGAAATTGCATGACAGGAGCAGTTAGGTAATCCTAAGGATTTTTAAATAAAATGGAAGCCAAATGCCCTGCACAAAACTCTTCCTGATACAATAAAAGAAGTTGTCATTGTCTTGAGCCAACCAGAGCTCCTCACATGGAGATATCTAGCAATATAATCAACAAAGTCTGCCACAGCATCCCTGCTCTGTACTCAGAAGAATCATTAGAGAGCTGATTTTGTACAATACCCAATGGGGCCTGAGTAAAGTTCAAGTGGTTATTATCAAACCCTCCATCTTCATACTCTGGCTTGTGTCAGGGAACATTGACTATCTAGACATGAGAAAATGAGAATCCAGGTGATTCAAAAGTATCTTATTTCAGATACTTTCTATACATCAGGCACTTTCTATACACCATCCCTGGATTCTCCAACCACACCATGAGACAGGTAATATCAAGAACCATTTTATACTCTTTCTTTTATAAGAAACCATTATAACCATTTCTTTTATAAGAAAGGGTAGGCTTAGAGGTGCATGGCCAGACCAAGTGTCAAAAGTGACTTTCTAAACAAAATTTGCCTAACTTAAAAATTTTTATTCTTTCATATTCTAACCACAAGTTCTTCTGATCACCAACTCTGCTATCCTTCCTCTCTTAAGATGTGAATCTCAGTTCTGCCCTTAAAATGCCAGCTTGACTCTCCACACCTCTATGTAAAATCCTTTAAAACATGTCATAGGTGTAAGTCAAGATCTTCTAGCAGGGAGGGTGTTAGATAGATCAGTGTGATTCCAGCCTCTATTAGAAAATGGAACTTCTATGCTAACTACCTCTATCCACCTTTCTTCCCTGAGCTTACTTTTGAACAACCTCATGAGACACTCCTGTAAAAGGAGTCATAAAATGTAAAGGAGCCACAAGGGGAGAGGTATATGCATGCCACCATCATGAATTAGTAAAGGGTCTTCAGGAGCTACATCCTCTGCCATTTAACCTCAGCGATGCCAGCTGTGTCCTGGGCACAGAGAACAAAACTCCACCTTCTAGTCCCCCGTTATCAACAATGTTTGCCTGTCCTTTGGCGTCAGCTCCAAGATTGCTGGCTGTGATGTGCTTTTCACATCACATGAAAACATGAAACCTTTCATGTTTTCTTTCCAGTCATAATATTGCTTCAGTCATAACCTCGGCACTTTGAGGAATAATTGTTCCTGACAAGAGGGTGAATCACTGACAGAGAGTTGATAAGCATTACACACAGATGACAGAAGTCAGGACATATCGGATTACTGCTGTGAATATAATAAAAGAGACACTAAACACTTTGGCAGCTCAAAGACAAGCCATTTCATAACTCTCCAGTGAGGCTATTATCTTCCATTTACTGCCACCGATAACCAGGTTGTGACTGTCTCCCTACGATCTAGTTTCAATTCACTTAACACATTGCTGACCAGACATGGAGGAGGAGGCAGAGATGACAATCAGGACTTTTTTGGCATTTATTTTTAAAGTTTATCTTCTGCCATCCCTTCCAGCCTGATAAGGCTCTAAGTGAGAAAGCATTAAACCTTCCTGGGGAAGGCTGAGTATGGTCACACACTCTTTAATCTCTAAGTCCTGGTTTCCTTTGAAGTTGCTATATCCAGCTGAGGAAGTGACAATCCACTTTCTCCACTCCTCTGATATACCTGGGTCTAAGAGCCTGGTGCAATAAACAGCCAGGCTATTTTTACATTTAGGGGCTCCAAGAAGATAAGATTATTATTTTTTCTTCGCTAGTCTCAGCCACCTGAAAAGACACATCAAGGATTGGGTTATCTTTCAGTCACATGTGAAATGCATGTACAGAACTGGAGTACAGATGGTGTTTGTAGGAAATGGAAGAGGTTTTGTTTCTAAATATGTAGAAATAAATTTAATTTATCAGTATGTTGGACATAAAGTAATAACAAGAATAAAAACAATAACAGGGGAAGAAAGCATCAATCAGAAATTGTTCTACTCCTGCAGGTTGATTCAGTAGTGTCAGAATTGAATAAAAGGTTTTGTTCTGTAACATGCTCATTCTTAAATCATGTTGCCTCTCAGTGTCTTATAGTTTTGAGTGCATGGTGTGTTCTAAGATCTGAGAAATGCTTGGCATCTTCTTTGCTCTCATAGCTTTTGGTATGATACATTTGTTGTCTTTACTGTTGACATAAAATTATCTGTTTATTGGAAACACACATTGATAGAGTCATTAGATAAATTTATGTGGTTCTTGTGATAATTACAAGCTCAAGAAAAAGGCAAACATATTAGAGTAAGACACACTTGGAGAAAACTCAGAAACCATGCAGATCAGGCAGAGATGAGTATGAGAAAAACAGATCAGGTCCATGCAAAATGCCCATAGGGTTTGAAACTTTTAGATAGAATTTAAGTATGTGGGGGAAAATTCAGGAAATAGAGTGCCACTCAAAATTCTTTAGAAACAACTATGACCAAAGGTTACCAGACACTGGTTATAGCCAGTTGGATAACCGGGTATCATGGGGTAGGTTATACACTGCCCATCTTTAAGGAGTACCATTCACAAAACAGTATAGGAAAGACACATATTCACGTTGTACAACAACAGTGGTCTATACAATCATACTCAGTAGCTCCAGAAGAATACAAAAGCAAAATTCTGTTTTTAACAGAATTTATATTCTGAATTTATATTCTCTGGAATTTCTTAAAAGAATCATGCAGCCTATTAATTCAGAGACAAGATTGACAAGAAATAGGAAATAAACTGTATCTATCTGAAATAAGTTTTCACTCTGAGAGCCACAAAATGTTGATGGCAAGTTTGCTCAGAAACTTCCTGCCCCTAATCTGGAAGGCTCAGAAGCTGAGCAAGTCTTCAGGCATGGTGTTTTCTCAGTAGACATATTGCAGGCAAGATAAATTAGACTGAGACTGACAACAGTCAGATCCAATTGATGTGTAGTAAGAGGTTTTCAATTCTAAAACCACACAGCATCCTCTCAAAATTTACTTCCAAATTTCCTAGAAGCCTGAATCAATGTGAGGTGGCCACTGTGTAGCCAAAGTAGGGTTTTACCAACCAACATTACGAGCTCCAGTTCAGGCCACAACATTTTGAAAAGAGGCAATATCTGTGAATTATTTGTGTCATTCACTTGAGTTTTCTGTGTCAAGCATTTCATTGAGATGAGCCTTATGAACAAGTTATATGAAGTGAGTTTCTATAGCTTGTACTTCTTCTGTGTCCCAAATCCCAGAGCTAGGCTGTATCCACCTCAAATTACCTGTTTCTAGTACAGGGAACCCATCTACAAGAGTGTGCACCAGCTCAGTTCCCAATGGACATGGTCAGACCAAGAGAACCAGAATACTGGACAAGAAGGATGAGGACCAACATGATGGTGACCTTACCCTGTGCCAATCACAAAACATGCCATCCTCCAGCACCCCTCTGAGGTATTACTATCCCTGTTTTAAGAATGAAATCACTAAGATTCTGAGTTTGTTCAAGTCTCTCAATAAGAAAATGACAGATCCAAGTTGGAGCCCATGTATCTGACCGAAACCAATTCTTTCCACGTCTCTCAGCTAAGTCTTACTATATAAACTGGAGTCCATCAGCAACTTCTTTCCTGTTCCTCCACCTTCCAGTGAAAGGCCAAGCTATAGAGTAAAGAGAAAAGTCCATCCAGACCAGAAGGATAAAGGATGAGTAATACAATCAAATCAGAAATAAAAATTATTACAATTGTCTTCTCTTCAGAGAATGTGCAAACATTCATGTAAGCAGCCGAAAGCAGCAATTAGAGACATGGAACAAAAGACAACAAGTTCCTAGCTCATACACTCTAGACCTAAATCCTAGCTCTGCAGAACAGAGAGAGTGGTACAGTTCCACAAAATTCTCCAGGCAGAAATTCTGCCTCTAGGGATGTATGAGTAGGACTTATCTCTCCTCTGACAGGGGACATGGTTATGGGGGCAGTGAGGTCTAACTAAGGTCATAGGAAGACTGCTCAGAGGTGCTCTTAAAGCTGACCCAATTAAATGTCTATTTCTGATGTCCGCCTGAGACAGGATTAGTCCCAGCTCTTGGGTCGTACTTGAAGATGAAGGTCCTTTGTAAGTAAAGTAGTTTTGTACATAAATGGAGTCATGCAAGCTGATAGAATTTGTTTCTAGAGCATTTCTGTTAATTTTCCACATTCTTTGTATGTATTTCATACCTTACAGACAACTGACATGCAAATGAATATTCAGAGATGTTACACATTTCACAGTAAGACCAGCATCCATGAAAGATATTTCTGTTACCTCAAGGGCAGCTTTTGTTGGAGAAAGCCTGGCAGCATGTGATGGGTGGTTCAGGAACATGAATTCTACCATTGGATAGTCTCATTTCCACATGCAGCTCTCCACCAACTGCCCAGGGGACCATGGAGCAGTAATTTGAGATTCTTTTTCTCTCAGTTTCTCTCATATAACATGAGGACCATGACAGAGTTGTTATGAAATTGAATTAGGAATGTCATTGAAAATTGGCTTTCTAATAAACTCAGTAAGTATAGGGAGTTTCAATGATCGCTGTAAGTATTATAATGAGTTTGGATTCCCAAATATGGAATAGCCAGAGCATTTTCTGTGGATTTTCAAGTCAATAAGATGAATACTTAAAATACACTCAAAAAGCAGAATGAAACCCAAGTTACTAATTTTCAACTTTTACCATATTATTTACAAATGTAATTTTAAAGCACATAAAGCTATTTTCCTATGAAATGTTATATGCACATTTCTTAACAAATGAGCTATATAAATGTGGCTTTTTTCCTGTGTGCTGCCATGTAAGCTATTATTAGCTGAAATACACCTAGGCCTAGTATAGATTTACATTAC
Source organism: Castor canadensis (assembly GCF_047511655.1). Classification (NCBI taxonomy): domain Eukaryota; kingdom Metazoa; phylum Chordata; class Mammalia; order Rodentia; family Castoridae; genus Castor; species Castor canadensis. Next base: position 32,216,961 of record NC_133404.1, on the reverse strand, counting down.
AATAAGTAAAGAACACCTGAGAAAATGATTAATTTTTCATCATTAGGAACACATTCTTTTTAGAATGATCATGAAAGACAAAATATGTAGAATTCAGTTTTGAGCTATAAAACCATTGAACCAGGATTTTACAGAATAAAGTAAATACAAGTATGACTGAAAATGAATGCTAATTTATTTTTTAAAAAATTAAGAATTGGTTCTGTTTTGAATATGGAAAACTAAAGGGAATCTCAGTATTATTTTTAGAAATGCTTACTTACGAACTTTGATATAAGTTCTATCAATCAAACCTAAGAGTATTGGGGTAGAAATAGTTAAGAGGATTCTCATTATGTCCATAATTGTGAAAGGTTTCTGCACTCTAAAAACCATTTTCTTAATTATTTTAGGTTAACACTTATGCCCATAGCAGGGGGAGAAAAGGAGACATGTGTAATCTGAAACCCCAGATATGGTGCCTGCCCTGAATTGAGATAACATTAAAGATTTTACTGCTGATACATTATAAATTATTTCTATTACTGCTGTCCTGTGGGTATGGCATTGTCAGTGCACTCGTCTATTACCTCACTTAATGTTATTAACACACTTTGGGGTATAAAATTACACTTTTATCATGGAAACCTTAAACACTTACATCCAAAGTACTGAATCAAGTTATTATCTTTACTGGCCAGGCCCGTTTTATTGTCGCTTTATCACTCATAAAATCTGAGATTCAATTTGATTTAACTGTTAAGTAAAGCTTAGACTCCATGAGTTTAAACCCAGCCATAATATTAATATATTAATATATAAGATGACTTCATTTTATTAAAGGTGAGGTAACTTTGAAAACCTCTTTTAATGTCTTGCTGCTGCTAAGAAATTTAACCTGACCTGTTTGCACTTCTTTTTCGCTAACATTGACAGAAAATAAGATCATCTTTTTAGATGATGTTGCTTACTAACTCTAACCTTCTCTGGCCTGTGTCACATGCCTGGAATACATTAATCAAGCCACAGCACAGCATCATTTCTCAGTGTTGAAAGGCAACGTTCAATTCCAAACCATAAGGCACTTAAAATCCTCCATGTTAATGAAACATGATCCATGATTAACAAATGTAATCATTTTGGTGGCTTCTAAAAATTTTTTTTAAATGAGGACTGGATCCCAAAATGAAGTGATCATTCAGAAAATATAAAACTACAGATAAGAGCATAAATGATGCCAAAAGATTTTCTATAGGACAACCCTCCACCCAGTATGGTTTTAGATCTGTGCCTACACATTTGGAAGAAAGTTATTGTTGAGCCAATTTGAATGAATAATGCAATACTTATCTGGTTAGGTTAAATACCATCTTGATATTGTTCAAGGCCCTTAGAAATCATATTTGCCTAATCAATAGAAAGAAAGAATAGAAATGGATATTGTTTTATTAAACTCTAGCGTTTTGTTCTTACAAGGCTCCACTACTAGGAATTATTGTCCGATGGACCTGCCAATATTTTGCAGCTCTAAAGAGGAAGGACAGAGAGTAGGAATTTTGGTTGGCCAAATGACTAGTATTCTGAACTTTAATTGCAGCTCCTGTAAAGAAGAAATGACACCTCCCAGTGTTGCTGAGGGGTTTCACTATGAAAGTGTCTGGCACATAGAGGATGCTTGCTTAGCAATCATTCAATCACTCTCTCTATTCCTATAACATCATATCAGCATGAAACATGTACCTCAGAAGATAGCTGCCATTACACCTTCACCCCTGAAATCATAAATAGATGGGAAAGGCAGCCATGGGGGATGAAGGTCCTTAACACATGGGTTAGCATGTATGAAGGAATGGCATTGCTGTGTGTCTACCCTGTTCTTATGGGCAATGACTGAAAGTCATCCTACACTGGAAGCTGTAGGTTTTTTGTTTGTTTTATTTTGTTTGTTTGCTTGTTTGTTTTTACAGAAGTCTCTTTCCATTGGAGAAATACTCATGTTATATGAGTTAAAGACATTTATCAACATGGAACCTTGAGGAGAAATGTTAACACTTAGATAACAAGAGCCAGTAGGGACCAATACTGGTAAGCCAGAAAATTGAGAAAGTAGATAAATCTTTGAAATTTAATGAAAGCATGATGCCAACCATATCAAGCAGCTCACACATGGTAAAATTTTGTGAAAACTATGTTGAAGGAGTAGATGAGTTTCCCTGGAGATGGGATGATAAGTCAGGAATATGCTTCAGAGATCCTTAAATTCAACTCCTGCCTTCATAGACAAGAAAATGGAAACAAAGCAAGGTATGTGTAAGAATCTGCGCAAGGTATGTTTAAGAAAGTTACACAGCTATTTGATGGAAAGTCGGGACCCAACAGAAGCTCAAGCTTCCTCATCCTGAGCAAGTATAAACCAAGATACCTTTCTTCAGTCTTAGCTCTCTGTATTACTGCCAATTTCTTGCAAAAAACATGGATCCACTTCCTGCTGGATGAGAGGTGACCAAGACTTGCTCTCTGCTTGTCTGGTCAGAAAAACCAGGTTCAAATAGTGGGCTCCTCTTCCTTTGTGCATTATCTGTTGCAAGTGAGAATGTGTGATTGTATGTATGCATACATACATGCCTGTATATGTGGTTGCTATGGTCCTGTGCAGCAAATTCTGTCCTAGACTTGTAGTGTAAAATTTCACTACAATGTGTCCAGGTGGGATGGGGTGAACCTTTCAGTGTGGAACTGTGTTTCCTTGGTGAAGAGTAAGAGAACTTGCTCTCCTTGTCGTTTCAAGTATTGTACTACCTGCCTCCATCCAACTACCCCCTCATGCTACTTTTGAACTCCTTGGGAAAAGAAGTGGAGTTTTCTAGGTATGCACTGTATCTCTGTCACATTTCCACAACTGTTTATCATTCCTTTTTTCTCTCACACTATATTCTAATAGGACTTCTTTTTTTGTTTTTTGTTTTTTGGGTTTTTTGGTACTGCGGTTTTCAATCCAGTTTACTGTGCTTGCTAGGCAAGCAATCTACCTCTTGAGCTATACCTCCAGCCCCTTTTTTATACACCAGGTTATTTTTCAGGATCTCATGCTTTTGTCTGGGAAGGGCTTAGACCACCATCATCCTACTTACACCTCACATGTAGCTGTGATCATAGGTGTGAGTCACGTGCTCATCCCTGAGCAGAACTTCTTTATGATCATCTTTAGATCATGATTTCCTTTGACTTATGTCCTCTTGCCATAAGTTCTTTTCCTTAATGTTATGTTTTACCTCAATAATCAAAATTTAAATTTCTAAGATATATGGCTGACTGTGTTTTTGCCCACTTATCAGTTTTTAGCTCTCTCTGATAATATTAATTGAATATTAATTAACTGATATCTGTAGAGAAATACAACTATTTTCATATAACATTAGTAATATTTATATTCCTTTTAAGTATAATAATTATATTGTTTTAAGTGTTATTCAATTGGCTAACTCTATTTTCTCAGTTTCTTCCTTTTTATTTTCTTTCACATGATAAGGCTTCTAGGCATAATTACTTTCTTTTATAGAAAACAAACAGTATGATGAAAGAAGAAAACTACCTTTCTTTTCCCCTTCATACTGCCCCATCCCTTCCCAGGTCTAAGCAATACCTTCTTCTGGTTTTTTTTTTTTTTTTTTTTTTTTTTGGTGGCACTGGGGTTTGAACTCAGAGCCTCACATATGCTAAGCAGGTGCTTTTTACCTCTTGAGCTACTCCACCAGTCCCAATACCTTCTTCTTTGTTTAAAGAATCAATTTATTACTGTGTACATTCTATAAGTACTATAATATCAAATCTGTAAATGTTACATAAAGACCATACACACTTTCCTACACTTTTCTTCTTTTACTTACATGCTGAAAATCAAGCACATGGGGTATGAGCTACTTCTTCCTTCTCACAGCTTCACAGTGTCACACTACGCAGACATTCCTTAGGAGGTGATCAATCCACAAGGATTTAAATACTGGCTGTGACCATAAGCAAGTGATTTCACCTTGACAAATCATATTTTCAGGAAGAATATCTGGCTGATAGTAGGTGTTTAATAAGTGTTTGTTAAATAGATAAAGCAACCCTGGCTAGAAAACGATCATGATTGAAAAGAATTTAAATGTAAATGCATATAAAGGTCTTAGAATGATCACTACTCACTAGTATATAAAACATGCTCAATAAGTAACATTTGACATTATTACTGTTGGTTTTTTTTTTTTATCTATAACCTTTAATCAGCAGCAAAGAGTGCAGTGACTGAATCAGTGTGGTTTATACATTAATGTGATTATTTTTTCCCATCATTGGGAAATTTCATGTTTAGTTTTATAAGAGATCACTCACCTTTGCAGAAGAACTTAATTAGTTGATAAAGGCAAACAGGTGATCAGCTAGGATTTTTTAAGGGCTCTTGTTCTCTAGGGGGGATAATTCTAAGCTCAGTGAGAGCGCATAGGGAATTTAAAATAAAAGTGTAAGCACAAATTATACACATGCGCACACACATCTAGACAGTATGTGCTTCCTGATGAAAATATACACCACCATCACCTATAATGACTTTAACTGAATATGACCATTCAATAATTCAACAACCTGTTTACAGGAAATACCATACAGGCATGAGAGAACAAAGAGGAAATTAGCAAAGTTCAGAATATGAGAAATTCTATAGGAAAATAATATGAGGTTCATTACAAAGTTAATTGGAAGAAAAAATAGATGCAAAGAAATCTACAGATCAAAGAAGGCTGTGCAACTACCATTCTGCCTCCCCCCAGATCCTACCAACCATCACTTTACTCAGCTTCTGTATGTTTGATGGTTTTACATTTCTCACAGAACTGGTATCCACAGTATTTGTCCTTCTGTGATTGGCTTATTTTACTGCTTTCCTCAAGGTTTATCCATATTTTCACATCCTTACATGTAATGAATAAATTCTGGAGATCTATTTTACAACATTGTACCTATAGCTAATAACACTGTATTATACACTTAAAATATTGTTAAGAGAGTAGTTCTCAAATTTAAGTGCTCTTGTCAGAATTAGAACAAAAAGGAGAGTTTCTATAGCTGTGTGTTTTGGAGTGATATTATTTCAACCAGGCAACTTTAAAAAAATATGATGCCACCAGGTTCCAGTGGCTCGCGGCAGTAATCCTAGTTATTTGGCAGGATGAGATCAGGAGGATCCTGGTTTGAGGCCAGTCTAGGGTAAAAAGTTGTAAGACCCATCTCAAAGGAAAAAAAGCTGGATGAGGTGGCATGCACCTGTCATACTAGTAATAGCAGGAAGCTTAAAATAGGAAGATTGAGGTCTGAGCTGGTTTGGCCAAAAAAGCAAAACCTTATCACCAAAATTACCAAAACACAAAGGGTTGGAAGCATGGCTCAAGTGGTAGAATACCTGCCTAGCATGAAGCCCAGAGTTCAAATCCAAGTACCACATATATATATATATATATATATATATATATATATACACATACACCTAAATGTAGGTATATAGGCATACATATGTATATGCATGTATATAACATATATAGGTATGTATGTATATATGCATATATAATATATGCTAAATCTACTTATTGATAAATTGAGTCAATTATATTGTTTCATAGAGGTGATGATTAAGCTTATTTCCTACTTTGATTACTTTTCCAAAGATTTTCAGGTTTGACTATAGCACAATTTGAATTGAATCTCTAATGTAGGCAACCAGACTGGAAAGGGAAGGGGTGACCCGTTCTCTATGTCTTCCTTATTCTAGAACAGGAACAGAACTGTGAGGCTAGTGACTGGACCCTTCTCCATTTGCCAAGCTTACCACTGCTCTCCTTTCAAGGGACTCAACAGACACTTGCTTCATAACCTATAAAGTCACTTGATTGCTAACCAATCCTAGTTCATAGGAACTGATATATTAACCATCTTCATTTCTGAATGAGTTAGATACCCTTGCTTTTTAGACATTACTTTTACAATCTTCTCCAGAAAAACTAGGTTGTACCCATAATGCTTATCTATGCTTGGGTATGTAATGATGTGAGCTCCTGAAGATGGTTGAAAGGAGGACTAACACCAACAACTTAGAAGGAACTTGACGTCCAGAAAGCTTAGAACAAATAACTTAGTCACATATCCATACCAACAGCTTTCATACTTGGTAAGTTTTTTGTCTTTCAATATCTATCTATGATTTTATACCACCCTTTTCTGGTTCAACTATAAGCTTGTTTACATACCTCATCTTCAAAATCACCTCTAAACACCAATGGAAGCAGGTAGCATTAAACAAATAAATAATATCACTCCAACTTTATCCCTACCTAGCTATGCTGACATCAATGCGCCACCATTCTTCTTTGGGTACCTACTTTCCCTATTTTAAGAGAAGAAGTTAGAATCCTACTGGCTGAGTATAGCGTTCAGCCACTCATCACTGCTTAAGACATTGCTAATCACACACTTCACTCTTCCCAGCTGACTCAGAAAGCAACCAAACAATCCACAACCTAGCACTGTGAGCAACCACTACTAATCCGGAGATGAAACCTGGTTGATTCCACAGCCACCCACTGCAGCACTATGGAGTCCATGGCAGAGAGAAAGTACTTAGGCACAATCAATGGGTTTGAAATCTTCTTCCCACAGTGGCATGCCTTATTTTTTCTCATATTTCATCAGTCATAGGAAGTTACAAACCACCTCAAATTTCTCAGCATGTCCTCAGAAGGAAGGAGGACAGGAGATGTAAGATAGCACACAGTATTTATTCTTTCTCATATTCTTTCTTTAAATTTCCTAATTCCTAAAAGTAATAAAACAACATTTTCATTCCTATTCCCCAGATGGGGAAACTTGAGACTTAGATCTCTTCACAATGTAATAAACTGTGGACCTGGGACTCTACCTAAGTCCAGCTCACCTCAAACTACAGTTCCTGTTCCTATTATCTTCAAATTCACCCACTGCTTTGAAAGAGAATAGTACAAATTGGCATTTATAAGTAGATTTAATACATAAAAAATAATAATAAAGGAATTTTGGCTAAAAAATCTATCTCTAGTTAGATACTGAAATATTTTCAACAAATCTTTGTTCTTAGTGGTTATATATTAATAGACAAGATAGTAACAAATAATCAAGGACAGAATTACATAACTAACTAAAGTAAGGTCCATGAATTTTAGAAAGAACTATCAGAACAGTATGATGGAAAGAAAATTGTATTAGTCAGGAAAGGTACAGGTCATTCTTCAGTAACAATCACAGATGTGAGTATTACACATTCTTTCTCACTCACAGCACACCATGTGATCATTAAGTCTAGGCCCAGCTTCTCCTCTACCAACAACCAGATTAGAGAAAGCAACCTGTGCCTAGAACACCCACAGGCATAAGAATTATTCTGAGGATTAAATTACAAGTTCTTCAGTGCTTTCAAACAGAAAGGTAACTCTGCAAAGTGCGTAGGAGCTGTCTTTGCACAGCTAAAGACTGAGAAATCTGGAGCAAAATTAGTGACTGTAGTCATAGAGGGAGGACCATGTGGGATGATGTACCTGTTCTGCTTCCTTTCAATTTGCTCAATCTGTTCATTCAGTGTCATTGTATGCCAGATACCACAAACATAGAAAACAATCATAAGATAGAACTGCTTTTCTCAGTAAGAAGGCAATCTGGTCACAGAAAGATATCAAGTGTAAAATCAATTGTGTGACTTTTTCCCATACAGTGCTTGATTTGGGTTTTTTTTTTCCTCTGTTGGTTTGTTCAACTGAAGGGCAGAACAGACCAGGCCACAGATATTAAAGTTGATATATGTGAGTAGCATTCTCAAATTCCACAGGGAGACTCACAACACTGTGGAATATGAAAAAATACTCCTCAATAAAAAAATATTTTCAAATAGATTGTGGAATTGGGGGATAAAAAAAAGCTTTAGTTATTGGGGAAATGCAAATCAAAAAGACACTGAGATTCTATCTCACCCCAACCAGATTGCTATCATCAAGAAAACAAACAACAAAACAACAACCAATGCTTGTGAGGATGTGGGGTAAAAGGACACCTATACACTGTTGGTAGAAATGTAAATTAGTCCAGCCACTATGGAAATCAGCATGGATATTCCTTCAAAAATTAAAAATATGATTATCATTTGATGTAGATAGACCACTTCTGGGTATATACCCAAAATAATCAAAGGCAGCTTATTATAAAGATATCTGCACACCCATGTGTATCACAGCACTATTCACAATAGACAAGTTTCTGAATCATCCTAAGGATACATCCAGTGGATGAATAGATAAAAAATGTGGAATATGTACACTATGAAGTGTTATACAGCCATACAGAACAAAAGAAGTTGTTCAGTGGAAAATAGATGGAACCAGAGATCATCATGTTACAGGAAACAAACCAGACTCAGAAAGACAAGTATCGTGTGTTTTCTCTCATATGAGAAATTTAGGGGGAGAAAGAAGATAAAACTAAAAAGGGGGACTCTTAGGAATGTGGAAGAAGAAAAGGAAGAAAGGGAGCAGGATAACACGGTAAAGAAAGGAGTAAATATCAAAGTCTATTATTTGTGTGTATAGATATGTCATAATGAAATTTATAACTTACATATACTAAAAATAAATGTCCAGGCCAAAGGAATAACTCTACTTCAAGAAAGTAGCAATTTGCTGCTTTTAATTTTCCACAAAATGTAAATTTTACACTTAGGCCTCTGGTTTAGTGGGTAAGGGCTTGGAGACAGGGAAAATAATTACTGTACTCAGCATTTCAAAGAAACTGGAAACTGGATAATAATTGAACACTCATTGAAGGGCTCCATCCTCTCAGCAAAGACAATTTCCAGCACTTCTTTTTTTTATTGTTTTATTATTCATATGTGCATACAAGGCTTGGGTCATTTCTCCCCCTGCCCCCACCCCCTCCCTTACCACCCACTCCGCCCCCTCCCTCTCCCCCCCCTCAATACCCAGCAGAAACTATTTTGCCCTTATTTCTAATTTTGTTGTAGAGAGAGTACAAGCAATAACAGGAAGGAACAAGGGTTTTTGCTGGTTGAGATAAGGATAGCTATACAGGGAGTTGACTCACATTGATTTCCTGTGTGTGTGTGTTATCTTCTAGGTTAATTCTTTTTGATCTAACCTTTTCTCTAGTTCCTGGTCCCCTTTTCCTATTGGCCTTAGTTGCTTTTAAGGTATCTGCTTTAGTTTCTCTGCGTTAAGGGCAACAAATGCTAGCTAATTTTTTAGGTGTCTTACCTATCCTCACCCCTCCCTTGTGTGCCCTTGCTTTTATCGTGTGATCAAAGTCCAATCCCCTTGTTGTGTTTGCCCTTGATCTAATGTCCACATATGAGGGAGAACATACGATTTTTGGTCTTTTGGGCCAGGCTAACCTCACTCAGAATGATGTTCTCCAATTCCATCCATTTACCAGCAAATGATAGCATTTCATTCTTCTTCATGGCTGCATAAAATTCCATTGTGTATAGATACCAATTTCCAGCACTTCTAATGCCAGACTGGATGCCAGGAGCTCAGCCTGAAAGGTTTAACTCTTGCTTTTCATTTGTCCTCTAGGTGGCTCCTACTGTAGGGTTGTCCTGTATTTGTGAAGTCCCAGCCTGAAGCACTGTGTACTGAGAGACCTCTGGTCCCTTTACTTAACTACTTTTTGACTTAGTGGTGTTCCTTAGTAATACTGGGGAAACTAAAGAAGCAAGGCCAGTTCAGGGGGGTTCAAAATGTCCACAAGATGCTTAACTCTTGCATTCTGTGTCATGTAAGTCTCATCTGATTCATGAGAATCTTAAGAAGTTTCAGATAGAGACCTTGAACCAGCCACGTGTAGACTTAATAGAGAAGATGGCACTGCTTGCAGAGGCTATATTAGATTAACAATATTACCGAGAGTCTGTACGATATAAAGTAACCATCCTGCACTGGCACATGCACAAAACCCCCATAGCAACAGAGATGACAGCTTGGTAACAGCAGCTGCTGCTTAATTGAAAACATTAGAAAAATATTACATTATATCTGTATCCCCTGTTTTTATGTTTATTTTCATCACAAGTGAGAAAATACCCCAGGAAAAAAAATACAAAGGAAATATGAAACAAAGTTTCAAGACTAACAATGGTGATGGGTGACTGTTGCTTGAAATTTAATTTTCTGGAGACTTGTTCCACTTTTCATGTGAATGAGCAGTCTTTTTTGTGTTCTAAGACCCAGAAATTCCTCCCATGAATTTAGTTGCTAGTGAACCTTTGAAATTTGATTAACTCAGAGCAGAAATGCTGGATTTATGTGTCTTTGTGTATATCTATGGTTGTATGTCCGGAAACTTGTGTTCGGATTTGGAAGTGACTCTCTATACACAGACAGATTTGAGACCTTAATCCCACTAATGTGCATATTTTTAAACGATGACATGACCTAGCCCTAATAGAGTGGCCCATTCACATCAAAGCCAGCACCAATGTCCAGGCACAATTAGAAAAGGGTTAGTAAAAAGGAGGCTACCTATGGTTTTGTGCAAACATAGTGCATCAAACAATAAGCTAGTGTGGAGTCATTCACATCTAAAATCATGAAGTAGGAAAGAACTTTGGAGTTCGTGGAGCCTCCTCATTAACTAGAATCAAACCTTCAAAACTTTACACCAATGACTTAGAAAGCAATATAAAGGCAGGAGATGAATTCTATTTTTGGACAAAAACTTTATTTTTCCCTAAAATGATGCCAGAGGTAACAGTCCTAATGAATTTCATAGGCCCTAAATATTACCTGGCATGAAGTCAGGATCCATCTGGCCATTGGAAACCAGGCAGCCTCATATGCAAATGAGATTCCCAAATGCCAGCAATGCATGGAAAGTTTCTCATTGTCAAGTAAATATCGAATGTTCTATTGATAGTGATGAACTCACATGCACACACGAAATAATGCAAATGGTTAGGTCCAGACACTCTACTCTGTAATTACAACTGCCACAGGAATATTTTACCATAGAATTTGAGTTCTTTTCAAGATTAATTACCTTCCATGAAGGGAAAAATAAAAACATGCTGTAAGCTTCTTGAAGTCAAGAACCATGCCTTATTTGTTCTTGGGTCCCTCCACTGCGGCACAGAGTAAAAGCCTTTCATGTAGTGGACAATTTACAGACATGGCCATGCCTGAGAAGTGAAACTGAAGCCAGGAGCCAGTGGTTCACACTTGTAATCCTAGCTAACTGGGAGGCTGAGACTGAGAAGATTTTGGCTCAAGACCATGACCCCATCTCAAATAATAGCTGCACCTAGTCATCCCAAGCTTCACAGAAGGCTGAGAGAGCAATCCGGAGGACTGTGGTTCCGGATTAACTAAAGTTAAAAAAAAGGTTTGAGAGACCACATTTCACCTGATACCCCAGCAACATTGGGAAGCCTAAAATAGGAAGATTTCAAGCCAGACTGACCTGGGCAAAAAAGAAAACCCTAGTTCCATATTAGCCAGATCAAAAAGGACTAGGGACATGCTAGGCAAGCCTAAAGCCCTGAGTTCAAACACCAGCACCTCCAAAAAAAAAAAAAAAAAGGAAAAGATATGATGCTCTTGAAAGGTAAATGGAATGGTAGCTAAGACATTTTCTAATTACTCAAGTATTTTAGTATATTGTTCAATTTACTTGTTTCTTTATATGACATATAGGTAGTAAGCACTGCTTTGCCGTGAACTCAGATTCCACTCAACTGAGATATTGTTCTCTTGGGTAACAGCGGACGGGAAAACATTCTTCCTGCACTATTGACTCTACTTACCCAACTTCATTGTCAGTGACCAAGTTTTTGATTATATCAATGTTTTACCTGAATCCAATTAAGGTTAGCAGACAGCATCTAAAAGGAAAGGTAGAGGGCTGTACTGGGATTTGAACTCAGAGCCTTGTGCTTGTGAGGTAAATGCTCTCCTATCTATACTTCCCGAGTAGCTGGGATTATAGGTGTGTACCACCACTACCTGGCTTGTGCCACATAATTACACGCTACCATGGCTTGTTTGTTGAGGTGAGATCACACTAATTTTTGCATGGGCTAGCCTCAAATTTCAATCCTCCCAATTTTTGCTTCTCCTATTGCTGGGATCAGGCATGTGCCACTATACCTGGCTCTGCCAAATTTACCTTTATGCGATAGTTTCTGAATAAGAAAATGGCTTTTTTTTATTTAAAAAAGACATTTTCTTCCTTGTTTGACCTTTCTAAGGTGAACTTTTTATCTTTTTTTTTTTTTGAGACAGGCTATCTTAGCCCAGGCTGGTTTTTAACTCTTGATCCTTCTGCCTTAGCTTCCCAGCTGCTGGGATTTGTAGGACTGCACCACCACAGCCAGTCTCATTTGGCTTTCCAAGTTGAGGCAAAGTGTCCAGTTCAGAGAGGCTTATAACTGTCAAGAAAACTGAAAAACAGGACTATAAACTGACTACTGAAGGCTGCGGTAAAGTGTTAAGCAGATGGAGACTCAAAGGTATATTTAAGGAGTACTTAATGGTTAGCTCATTGATGGAAACTAGTCTTTGAGTAAATATATGCTCCTATAATGCAAAGAAAGTAATTAAACAGCAAATCTCAGAATTACATTGACAGCCATAAAAATAAACAAATCTTTGTAAAGGGTTTATTATTGATTTACTGTAAAAAGAGGAGTTTTCCCCACCCTATTTTAGGATTTATTATTACTGCCAAGTCAGAAAAATAAACGGAGAGTAAATATTTTTAAGCATACAATCTTCTTTTGGAAATCCAAATTAGTAATTTACAAAACTCATTGAAATCCTTGGAAAATGTTTTGAGAAACAAATCAGTGCAAGTGTTATTAAAAAATTGATCATGTAGATTGTATGTTGATTATGTATAGATTTACGATCTTAGAGTTGGAAGATTTCAGAAGCAATCTATAGGTTTTAAATATTCACCTGATTAACAATGTAGAAATTTCCTTTCTAATATTCTTGGTAAGTCATCATACAGTTTGTGATTATACATATCAAGAACCAAGAGTAAATGTCGGTAACTTGGCTTTAGTACAGATTATGTTTATGTTTTTCTAAACCCTCAAAGGTTTTAAGAAAAGCCTGCATTCTAGACTCATAGAAAGTCTAAAACATGACATCCTGAAGAGATAAAATACTACAAGTTTTGGAAAACCTCAAATTTGATCATAGTAAAAGACGTTATGTATATAAGGCTTATAGTGACAGGAGCTCTAGATTTCCTTGCCGTGCTGAGTTAGCACAATAATGATGGCCAATTACCTGATAAAAAGGAAGAAACAAGCTGTATGAGGCCCCAACTCCACTTCCCCTGCTCAGAAGAATCCACTTTGGCCTTTGGAGACAAGTTTCTTAAAGCTGCTGAAGTCAAATTCAACCACTTGCAAATGGGAGTTACAGCCCTTTCCTCCCATGCTTCCCACAAAGAATTAAAAAGATAATATTTATGAAAATCTACAGAATTATTCAGTTACTGATCAATGACTGAAACTCCAGAAACTTCAAAATCTCCCCGTGAATTTAATTCAATAGTTGGGGGAGGTCTCCTTGTTGTTATACCTGTATGGATAGAATTAGCAGAAAGGAAATTAACTTTTAATATGGAAAATTTAATTAAATATGATCAAAAATGTCTAAAATCAATAAGTGAAAATTGTTAAGTGTGAACTCTTCTCCAGTGGTAGTCATAACTTTTCTCTTTATAGCATAGTTAAATTATAATTTTGTATCAAATAGCTCTACATTTCTATCAATTACTGATTCTAGATCCATCATTGCCTAATATATATCAAAAATTATAATTGAAATAAGGCTTACCTCTTACAATATATGTGCAATGATATAGAATAAATAAGTAGTTTTTAAAAAGAATAAATTTTAAAAGCCATAAGACTTATGTTGGCTCATATAATTTGTATGTTGGCTACGTTGTGGAAATGCTAAAAATTCTTGATACAGCACATGAAGAAGTTCTGTTGGAAATCAAGTGAGCAGTGTATGTGTACATGTATATACATTTATACATAATAACACGTATATTATGGAGTAGGATAGGGTAAAAACATAGCATCACTTTACATTAGGTTACATTGATCACAGTGTTTCTAACACAGCTTTGCAATGAAAATCAGAAATAAGTATACTCTTGGTACACTTAGCAAAATGACCTTACCATTTACCTAGAGAGACAATATATTCATGTAGCACTCACTAGATTTAAAATAATTTTCAGCTGATAATAGATTGAAACATTGCAAAATTTAGCATCAAAAATAAAGCTGCTAAAGATTATGTATGCTGAATTATAATATGTTTGGGTATTAAAAATCTACTCAGATTTTACTGAGTATTAGAATTTCTCTTAATCCTGTTGATTAAAATTTCTTCAATCCAAGCATACAGAAAATAATCCTACATTAAGTCATTAAACCTCTTCCAGATAAATTATGCATGGGAATATGAGAATGTTTGAACATCCTGTAATCGCTGCACATTCCTTTCTAATAAGGGGTAATTTGAAGTGTAGTGATCCTTTTCCAGTTAGAGATTTTAGTTTGAGATCTCAGTGCTTATATTAATCCTAACATTTATGTGCAAGCATATTGATTCGTTTGTATGATGGCTGCTTTCAGAGACTTTTTATCAATCCGTAAAAAAAAAAAAAAAAAAAAAAAACCAACAGGCTGTGGAAATAATAAATATTGTTAGTTTGTCATTATACTATGCTGATTCCCTTCCAGTCAGAGATTAGAGATTTCAGAAGACTATGTGTTAAGAGTAAGCTAAATTCCTTTCAAAAGCTTTGACAAACTTCTGGTTGTTTGTTATTCACAGTGTTTTGGCAAGTTAAATTAAAAAATCTTTTGGAGTGAAGGAATATCTCTGATAAATTTGCAATCTTTAGCCTTTGGAGCTATAATATAGGACTTTCCCCAGGAGGGAGTAGGAAGGTAAGGAAAAGAAGAGTCTGGAAAGGGTAGAATCTGGGAAGAGGAGTGGGAGCAGAGTGGGCACCAGGAGGAGAGGGGATCCCTTTGCTAATCACCTATCACAAGCAATGAAATTCCTCAGGCAGGGAGCCAGCCAGGTACATTTCAAAGAGAAGTGTTGGAGGGAGAAAGTGTCACTCAAGGCAGATATTTATGAAAGATGACAGTTTGCAAATATATCAATCTTGGACAAGCCTGCTCCAGTGACACAGAGGAGTACAGCAAAATTGAAAGAGTCAGCAGCCAACATTTATTTCATCAGGACCTGTCCAATCTCCACTGATGTTTCATAGTCCAGGGAGAGCAGGCAACAGTGGGGCTCATTCTGTTGGATACGCACAGATACTTTTCATGGATCGGATCAGTCCAAAATGTTCTAATAAATATGTAAAGAAGGATAAAAAGAATTTAGCAAAGCTTTCTTTGCAGAACTAGCACATGATTGGATTCCCTTTTTAGCTATGCCAAAGAAGAAGCTTACTAATTACAGAAATATTGATTGTTGCTCCTGCAGTTGACAGCAAGATAGGTAGTGTCTTGCCAGAGTGGAGACCCTCATTCTGGTGCACACACCCTGTTGGTCCAGGAAACTAAAGAACAGATCCACTTAGACACCCTTTCCCTTGACAGCTGCCCTCCAGTACTTAATATACTGAGCACGGTGAACTTGGTTAGACATAGAAGTCTATATTTCTTTCCCAAGGGATAAAGTACTAGACACTGGCCTGTACAAACGCTAAAATAAATACCAAGAGGGAATTTTTCATAGTATTTCTATCAATCTGGAAAACTGCATGGATGTCAGAAAGAAATAGGCTTGCAGGGGCAAGCAGACTGATCTTGACATTACAGTCTATTAGACTGCTACCTGTTCAAACTTAACCAGCAGGTTTGATTAGTTTGATATTTGAAATGCTCATTCAAATTATATACATATTTGAATGCCAACATAAAAAATCAGGAGATTTTATGTTAAAAATTTTAATTTCATTCTTCCCGGGGGGAAAATGTGAGCTTAGACAACATAGGTGCACTTTGCAGGAATATTTTGAGCACAACCTGGAAGAGTAGATGCCAGGGCATTATACATCACACTTTTGATTTCCCTCAAAAAATCAATGCTGAGGACAAGCTGTTCTTGACCTTCAAATTTGTACCTTTTGCTTCTTACACAATGCTTTACTTCACTCATTTATATTACTTTTGTGTTTTATAAGCATTTGAGTTTTGAGCACAGAAAAGAAACACATTAGGTCTACCACTTGGGTAAATTACAGTCACTCAGGATCCTAGTCATCAAAATAAAGAGTAAGACTGGTTGTTTCACCTAGCTGTGGGTGAGGATTGGAGGTGTTGAGGGAAAGGACAATGTCAAACACACCAGGCATTCAAGAAGTGCTAGTTTCAATCATTCCTCCCCTCCCCTATCCCTATAGGTGGATTCATTAATAATGAAGAGTTACAGGTTACACCAGAGGCACCTGCACACCCATTTTATTGCAGCACTAGTCAAAATAGCCAAGAAGCCCCACTTCCAAAGAATGGATTAAGAAAATGTGGTATTTATACACAATGGAATTTTACTCAGCCACAAAGAAGAATGAAATTTTGTCATTCACAAGTAAATGGATGGAACTGGAGAATAGTTAGCCAGGCTCAGAAGGCCAAAAATCATATGTTCTCCTTCATATGCAGACTTTAGACCTAAAACAAATTTAGTAATATTATTGAACATGGGCTATATGCTAAGAGGAGAACACGGACAGGAGGAATAGGGAAAGGTAAGAAACCCAGAAGTTGGAAGTGTTTGATGTGCCTATGGTGGAGGAGCGAACAAAGTAATCTTAAACTGACAGAGTCCACTATAGGAAGGTGATCAGGAAGTAGTGAAGAGGTCTGATACATTAACCAATGTGGGTTGTAATATACATGTGCATGGAAGCAATGCTAGGAATCTCTCTGTATAACTATCTTTATCTCAAACTAGCAAAAATGCTATATCTTTCTTATTATTGCTTATGTCTTCTCTTCAACAAAATTGGAGAAGAGGGCAGATCAGGTTCTGCCTGGAAGCAACAGGGATAGGGGGAGAAAGAGAGAGATGGGGGCAGGGGGGAAAGATGGCCCAAACAATGTATGCACATATGAATAATGAATAAACAATAAAAAAATGAAGAGTTAAAAGAACACATCTCATCTTGAGGGGAAAATGTAGATAAGCAGATGTTTTATTTACATAGATGTGGTATTTTAGAAGTTGTCCACATGTTTTACTGAGTGGTAAGACACCCTAGCTCTTCTCCATTAAGCACTGTGCTACTGCATTGGTTCCCAGATTTAGCATCAACCAGAATCATCCAGAGGTCTCACTGTAGCAAGGAACCATTCTCCAGAGTTTCTGACTCAGTAGATCTATGGTAGAACCAAAGAGCTGGTATTTCTGATGAGTTTCCTGCTGAAGCAGATGCTATGAGAAGCACCAGGTTTCTTTAGCAGGAATTAAATTATAAAACCTGGAGAAAAGGCATGAGTTGTATCCATAGCTTCCAGCAAAGAGAAGTGAGGAACAATTCATTTGTTTTTGCATGTTTGTTATTAATAGTTCTAACAGTCTTGAATTATTTCAGTTCAAGAATTTTACTGTCTAGGTAATAATCTTACTAATGGTCATAAAATGAAATACTGTGAACTAGATAAATGCAAACCTATGGAAAGAGAAACCAGGAATTTCAAGCTCTAGTGAGCTTATGGCATCATTGCCAACATCTTTAAGAACAAGCCAAGGAGACACACTCAAATTCAGGTGATGTTTTATTCTGCCTGTTGTCAGTATTAGTTATTATTTTGGTTGAGATGATCATTGGATTCTCTCTATGAAGTGTTTCTCTGGAATTAGCCCTGTAACCTGTAACCTGTGCCTTTTGGAGACTATAGTGTGGTTAGCAATTCAGATATCCATTGTCCCAGCAACACATATCTCTCTAGCTGACAGACTAAGGATGCCGACCACCTCAGTGAAGTCAGCTGGAGTGGACATGGGCTTCCTTTACAGAACACACCAAGCTCTGACCCAACTTAGGCTTTCTGCAATTCTACTTAAAGAAATGTATCATTGAGTGCATTTGAGTGCTGTTTTCTTCTTTTACTTATAGTTTGCCTTTCTCAGAATCTTGATTAATGAAAAGTAAAATTGCTGCAATGCAAATTTCACTTCAATCATGTAAACTTTGGTTTCATTTTCATTGCTTTTGAACAATTCGGGGCCATCCTTGATTGCATGTAATTAAGCAAGAAGTGAGTTGTGAGTGTTCTCATCCACCTGAACTTACAGACTAAGCACAAACACACATGGGTGTAATATTTCCTTCATTCTGCCTCTCTTCAGCAAATTTGGAAGAGAAGGAATCTGGCTCACTTTATTGTTATTATTATTATTGCTTTCTACCTGGTCTCTACAAAGAAGCCCTTCTTCTTTGGAGTAAAAAAGTGGCGGCTTCTTCAGTTTCTGTGAAATATCATGCTTGAGATAATAGTAAAATATGCATAAATCTGTCCATGTTCTCAAAATAGAAATATAATTGTTTCAATTAATTGTTTAATGATGGAGAAAAAGACCAAGATGCTTAAAAATCTGAAAGAGAACATCAAATATTAACACTCTGAGGGTTAACAACTTGTAGAAGTGTCTGCAGGTAAAATACTCTTTTCTTGAACAAATACTGGATTTCCCTCTTCCTGCTTTCTCTCTCTACCCCTGTTCAAGTCAAGAGTATCAGTTAGGAAGAAGTTCTTATTTCAGGTAAATTTCAGTCTCCAAAATCAATTTCTTAGTATATGTGACCTTTGGTTAATAACCTAGCTTCCTAGGATGGATTTCATAAGATATGAAGTGGGAAAGTATGTGGTACCCATATTATAAAATTATCAGAAGATATCACTGAAATAATGGAGATGAAGCATCTAGTCTTTGAATTTCATAACAGTGTAACAATAGTAGTCTTGATATTTACTATAATCTTAGTTGGTTATAGATCTTCCTGAAATCTTAACTTCCCTGTAGACCTCCTTGTCTCCACTAAAGTCATCGTCACATCCCACAACAATCTGTCTTAGCCAATAAGCTTTTCATTGTCAGGACACAGTCATGATTAGCTCTGAAGTCTCTGTTCCTAGCATACCTCCCAGAATATGTCAGGTGCACTCTACCTATTTGGGAATCCGATAATGAATTCCAAAGAATCCATTGGAATATCCACTGCTTGGTTCCAGATTTCATCCAACTTTGCCAATAATCTCTTATTCTCCTGATTTCTCATTTGCATATCTCATATGAGGTCATTTATGCCTGGGATAATAAATTTTATTGGCCTCTGCTGAGAAGCTTGAATTATGAGTCACTAATATGGGTGATTCTTTTTAACTGAATAAGATGGAATTTTGACTACACTTTTCTACTAATGTATTGTGTACTTTCCTTGAATGTGGGCAGCATTTTTAATCTTAAAAGCCTCACTTTGCCTTTTAGAGTCAGTGTCTTTCAACTCAGCATTACCTAGTGTCATAGTCTGCTAACCCTTCCTTCCCCTCCGCCTCCCATTCCCCTTACTCTCTTTCTTCTTCTTGTTTCCTTCTCCTTCTGTTTCTTCTTCCTTCTCTTTCTCTTTCTCCTCCTCCTCCTCCTTCTCCTCTCCCTTCTCCTTCTTCTTCACAACACTGAGAATTGAACTCAGTGCTTCATGCTTGCAAAGCAAGTACTCTACCTCTTGATACAAGCGCCTGTCCTTTTGTTTTTAGTTTGTTTGTTTGTTTGTTTTTCCAAATAAAGCCTTTCTCTTTTTAGCCTAGGCTGAACAGGGACCAAGATCCTCATATCTTTGCCTCCCAAAAAGTTGGGGTAACAGACATGCTGCACCATACCTGATCCCAGTGTTTTAACTTCTTTACCAAAGCAACTAGAAGCAAGGGAGAAAAGGAGAACAGAGAAAGAAAGCAGAGCCAGCCTACATGGTGGTTGCCTAGAGGTATGGAGCCAAGTGATCTGTCATCTAAACCTGGAATGTATTTTAGGATGAAAGGGACATTATTAAGAGTTACACAGCAGGTAAAAAAGATCATATTGGGACATTCAGTATGTATGGTCTCCCAATATATGGGAAGGTAGAAAATGGAAAAGGGTGACATAAGAATCTGACTTGAGTTACTGTTGTTTGAAATCATTAATCTACAGTTGGAACACCATTCTCCAAGAAGCTCCAAATCCTAAGTCATGAAATGTAGGGAGCACAGCCACAATATCTCTTCTTTAGGAATTCTGAATTAATGTTAGTAAAGACTCTGAAGTCTTCACAGGAAAGGAATCTGAGATTCTAAAAACACACTATAATGTTTGTATACATCACACTTATTGAGTCTTGTTTGCTTGTTTAAATGCTTGTATGGGCCATTTATACAGTTTTTCCAAAGCAGCCAAAAGGACAGTATAAAATATGTTTGCATATTGTGTTCTCCTTTCAACCAGTTAGGTTAATACCTATATAGTCCTTATTTTATTAAGGGAGCTCCATTCACTCTGTCACTCACAGAAAAGCCATCTTCCAGTTCAAAATAGGTTGGCTTAATTGGATGAAGCCAGAGTGACGTAAAGAAGAGAGTGTACACTAATGCTGACTGTCAAGGAAGTTGGCTCCGTCTTATTTATCCTTCTCAGGTGAGTATTCCAGGTGAGAGAGCAGCACTGTTCCCACGAACATTCTAGAGCTAATGTTTCTTCCTATTGGTCCACCATTGTTTAGGAGCTTACAATCACCTGCGTCACTGAGGCATTGGCAATTGGAATCTAAACCTGGACAAGATACCTCAGTTCTTATGTCTCAGTTCCAGAAGCAGCTCACATCTCTCCAAGTCACTTTCCATGAGAAATAGCATAGTCAGATGGCCACAGAACCCTTGCTGTAAGACAGGCTAGTGTCTACACAGACAGGTGCATAGCTCAAACTGTATATCAATGGGAAAGGAGGGAAATGAATTTAAGGATAGCAGTCAGTCTCTCCTTTATAGATGAATAACCTTGAGAAATGGCAATCTCTCAAAAACCAAAGTGAGGTCGAATAAGTTCATACAACATCTTAGCATCCATGGTGAGGCTGAGGCCAATGACCTCTCCAACACAAAAATTAATTAACTCTTTAAAATAAATAGTACCATAAAGCAGTTTCCCTGGAACTGTGATCTGAGACTTTATTTTATCTTATTCCATCTGCTATTTGTTCTTGTCTCTGAGATTTTTGTCCATTCCTTTCTATTTCTGCTACTGCCCAATTACTTTAGGGTCTGAATCTTGTAACCATGGCTTTTTCCAGCATCTGGTGAGCCCAATAGCATTTGAAGTATTTCTTCCACACCACTAGTGTTTAGGAATGTGAAAAATGGTGATGGATATCATGAGTTTCAAGTTTTATTTTTATCATGTTTATCTCTTGCATAAAACGTCCCCAGGGGACTGATGTTTATAGATAACAAGTCAGGATCTACATTTCTCCATTCCAGGACAAAATCTACATTTCTCTACTCAATGTGTTTTTGAGGTTACTCCAGATCCTTCTCCAATATTCATGTTATATTCTGTTTGTCTTATACCATTTTTCTTGGTTGAAGAAGGTCAACCAAGAAAATCAGGTCTTAAGAGCTAATCCAAATAATATTCTCTTAAGTGTGCCCTCTTCACTGTAGCCAGGAATTACATTTTCCTCACTGTTTCATTCCTATTTCATTATACATCTGTAACAAGTATTCTTGATTCTCAAATTTATCAACATATAAATGAATTGACCCAAATTCTCAATATAATGCAATGATGCAGAGCTCTGAATATGCAGTCAGAGCAGTCAGTGTTTGAATTTCAATTCCACTGTTTATTAGCTATGTATCATTAGAAAAGTTAATCTCTTAACCCAATCCCCACATACATAAAGGAAGAAAATAATAGTACCTT
This sequence comes from Castor canadensis, assembly GCF_047511655.1. NCBI lineage: Eukaryota > Metazoa > Chordata > Mammalia > Rodentia > Castoridae > Castor > Castor canadensis. The sequence goes on along the minus strand of NC_133404.1, from coordinate 32,194,903 downwards.
GAGGAAAACTACAAATCAGCTGAGACTGTGCATGAATTATGGACCAATAGTAAACAACACACTTGATTATTGTTATTTATTACATATATCATCCATTACTCTCTCTTAATGTATAATTATATATACGTTTGTGTTTGATTATGGAAGTTGGTTATAACTCTTTCATTTTTCTTGCACTGAGGAATAATGAGCTTTAAATATTATTGGTTCAAAATAAGCCCAATACTATGACATTCTCTGTGATGCCTCCTAGCTGCCGTAAACACAATTCATGATACAGAGGCCTCTTAAAATAGCAAATATTCTGGATCATCATAGTGGTGCATGTCTGTAATACCAGCTACATGGGAGACATAGGTACAAAGATTATAGTCCAAGGCCTATCCAGGCAACAAGTAAGAGACCCTATCTGAAAAATGACTTTATAAGAAAAAAGGGCTGGAGGTATGGCTCAAGTGGTAGACCAGTTGCCCAGCAAGTAAACACAAGGTCCTGAGTTCACAACCCCAGCACCTCAAAAAAAGCTATTTTTCCATTTCACAGTATCAGCAGAGAAATGTTTTCATAGACAAGTCTCCCTCTCTAATTCATTGCCTTTAGCTCTAGAGCTACCCAGAAGAAATATGACCTTATTCCATGTAGCAATAATAGAGATATTGAACTATGATCTTGTCAATATTTCTCTTACTCAGGCTCAATAACTTTATATCTTTCATATAAGGCAAATGTTCCATGGCAATTTATCACTATGATCACCTGAATCAGAGAAACTCAAGTTCACGGTTATTTTTTAACATGCTAAAAACAGTACCCAGCCCAACATTTCAGATGGACACAGATTATGGAAAAACACTAGTTAACATAGTAAGTACCATTACTATGAACACTATTATCTCTAGTTTCCAGCAGCTTACAATTTCATTAGTGAGTGCAAAACTTCTTACTGAATGTAGGTCTGACATTAAAGTCAACAAAAATCCCTGACTCACCCTCATAAACCACAGGCAAGCAAAGGGATTAAATCCAGAATCATTTGTCATAACCTTCCTTCTCCTCTTCCCCATAGTTATTTTAACACCTTCAACTTCAGTTTATTTTGTTATCACATGAAATAATATTACATATATCATAGCATTAATGCAAATCTAACTAAAATATTTGTGAACAAAATAATAGAAGTTCTACATTTTTCACTATGGTACTTGTATTAACTCATTTTTTGCATAGATTTGGAACTTAAAAGTCATCCTTTATTATGTATCACTTAAAAAGAACAGTTCTACTAAGGAAAATTAATATGAAATAAACTAAGCAAGCTTAAATAGAAAATTTTATTAAGTTTCAACATACATACTCATTAATTAAAAATCACAGTTATGATAATTAGCACATGAATTACATCCAAATGATTCTTAAGGCCCCATTCATAGGTTTTTATTTATCTTGAGAAAAATTTTAAGAGAATGGATAGATAATGTTGTATCTTTATATATGACATTTACTTTCAGTCACTGTCTCAAGTGATTGTATCATTTTGTGCATACTGAATTTCATTTCTAATGTAGAAGAATATTTGTTCCAATATCATTTGTTAAAATAACAACTTTTGTCAAATGAACAGCTTTTTCACTTTTGCCAAAAGTCAATTGACCACATATACATGAGTCTATTTCAAAACTCATTATTGTGTTAATTAATCTGTTTTTTTGATGACACCAACACCATACAGTAATTATTATTATAAAATTCATTTAATTTTTGAGATAGGGTCTCCACTCTGTAGCTCTGGCTGCCTTGAACTTGTGATCTTCCATACTCAGTCTCCCATATGCTGAGATTATACGAATGTGCCACCACATCCAGCCATGAATGTTTTAGCCTGATGAGTTTTAAAGTCACTTAGTTTAAGTCATTCAAGTTTTTTCTTAGATGACTTGGCCTTTGAATTTCCTATGAGTTTTAAAATTGACTTGCCAATGTTCACATGCAAAAAAAATCAAAGCCTACTAGGATTTTGTTTGGGACTGAATCTACTTTGAAATGTATGTGGAGATGCTGGACACCTTATCAGTGTTGAGTGTTCTTATCCTTGAACATGAAATTAAGTAGACTTTGATTTCTCAGTGCAATAGCTCATAGTGTTCCAGATGTAGCCCTTGCCAAAATTAGCATATACAATTTTAAATTTTTTATGTTTTTTATAAATGGTACTGTTTTTACACTTCAATTTTCAATTATTTGTTGCTACTAAATGAACACATAATTGATTTTTATACAGCAATTGTATATCTTATAGCTTCATAAATTACTCATAAGTTCTACAGGGCTGAATTCTAAATTCTGCAGGGCTTTCTACATAGATAGATAATCACATCTGAAAATAAAGATGGTTTTATTTCTTCCTTTCCAATTTGGATGACTTTTATTATTTTCTGGGTGAAGGAAGACACAGAAGCTTTAGTGTCATGTTGAATACAAGTCATAAGAATAGACATTTTTGTCTTTTTCCTTACCATAGAATGAAGACATTTCACTTTAAGTGAATTCTATATAATTATGGCTGTAGTCATTTCATATGTAAGCTTCATCAGGCTCTTTCTTTCTCTTCCTGGTTTGCTTATTGATTTTTAACAGATAGGGGAGTGAAACTTTTTATCAAATTCTGGTCATCATTGATTGAGATGACCATTTAGAGGTTCATGATATTAGCTTATTAGTATCCTGCATTGTGTTGCTTGATTGTTGAAAGTTAAATCAAACTTTTGTGCTTAAGAAAGACATCACTTATTACAGTAAATTAGCCTTCTTATTTGTTATACCCAATTTGTTAAAACTGTGCTTAGGATTTTGTATCTATACTTTTGTGCATACAGTTTTTCTTTTATTCTTTTCTTTTTGCTGTTTATTCATGGTTTTTAATGACTGTGTCTAATTTGGTATTGATAATATACCATCTTTGTAGAATAAGTTATTGCCCCTCTACTAATATTCTGGGGAAGTTTGTAAGACACTGATATTATATCCTCTTTAAAATTTACCAGTTTTGCTAATTTTCTGAAGTTATCTGGGCCTGGAGTTTTGTTTTTTTGTTTTTTTTTTTAATGGGAAGTTTTCATTTGTTTGCTTTTTATTACAAATTCAATCTAATTAACAGACATAAGGAGTTTCAGGGTATGTATTTTGATTTCACTAAATTTTGATTGCTTATAGCTTTCAAATACATGATGGATTTCATCTAAGTTGTTGAATTCATTCACAAAGTTATTCACAATTGTCTCATGTCATTTTTTGTTATTTGTAAACTCTATGGTGTAGCTCACCTTTTTCATTTCTAATATTGCTATTTTGTGTCTTCTTGCCCTTTCCCTGCTCAGTCTAAGTAGACATGATACCAGTAATTTTTTTTTTCATTTATTTTCCTCTTTTTTCTTCTGTTCTATCTCATTCCTCTCTGGTTCATATTATTTTTACTCTTCTTCTTTTGGGGTGCATTTGCACTTACTTTTCTTAAGATTAAAGTTGATGTTATTGAGTTAAGATCTCTATTTCGTTAACAAAATATTTAGGGCTATCAATTTTTCTCTAACTACTGCCTTAGCTCCAACCAACAAATTTGTATATTTCTTTTTGTAGTTTTATCAGCTTTTGTTTTGGTAATTTGAAAATCTACTATTTTAATTTAAAATGGTATGCCTTATTGAAAGATTACAACTTTGCTATCATAAAGTTACATTTTCATGCCTGGAAATGGCCTTTCCATGAAAATCCACTTCTTCTAGTATTCATGAAAATACTCTAGCTCTCTATATAACATTTTTTAAAGCATTGTTTAGTTTAATTTTAATATCATAAAATTATCAGGTAAAGCATCTGGTGATTTTTAACTCATACTGATGAGACATTCACAATATCTACTCTTTTTTTTTACACCAGAAGAAACCAGTACCCTATTGCATTCACTCTGTACCCTTTCTTCTTCTTTTTGTTTTTTTGGAGGTACTGGGGCTTGAAGTCAAGGTCTATATCTTGAGCCACTTCACCAGTCCTGTTTTAGTCTGTCTTGCAAGCATGAGACCCTGAGTTCATTCCCAATAATTAGCAAAAAAATGGTCAAAGAGTTAGACTAGAATTCAATCTCTTGATGGTCCCATTTAACCTCAGACAGACTTTCATTTCTTAATCACTTACTCCTTATTTAACTACCATCATGTATGTTTTAATGATGGAGATACAGTCTCAGAAATGCATGGTTAGACAGTTTCTTATTCTGTGAACATCATAGAGTCTAACTGCCAGATCTACATGGTATTACACATGAAGGCTATGTGGTAGAGCCAATTGCTTACAGGCTACAAACCTGCATAGCACATTACTGCAGGGAGTGCTGTACACAACTGTATCACAATGGTGTTTGTGTATCTACACATCTCCAAACATAGAAAAGGTACAGTAAAAATATAGTACAAAGGATAAAATATGGTACACTTGGGTAGGGTGCTTACCACAAATGAGCTGGCAGTTGTGATGGGCGAGTCAGTGAGTGACTAATGAATAGGACACCGTTATAGGCTTTATAAATACTGTGCACTTAGGCTGGGCTGAATTTATTAAAACTATTTTCTTCAGTAGCCTACTATAACTTTGTTCCTTTATAAACTTTTCCATATTTTTAACTTTTCAACTCTCATAATACCATTTATCTGAAAACATAAACACATTGTACAACTATGCAAAAATATTTTCTTTCTTTATGTCCTTACTCTATAAGCTTTTATCTACTTTAAATTTTTTTCACTTTTAAACTTTGTATTAAATGACACAAACACACGCACATTATCGCTGGCCACACAGGATCAGTATCGTCAATGTCATTGTCTTCCATCTCCATGTCTTGTCCCTCTGGAAGGTCTCCAGGGACATTAACGTGCATGGTGCTGGCTTCTCTTATGGTAACAATGGGACATCTCCTGGAAGAGCTTCCTGAGGTTTTCTAGTTAACTCTTGTAGAAGTAGTATACTCTAAACTAATGATAAAAAGCACAGTATAGTACATATATAAATATATATTTAGTATTTATATATACAGTTATATATGGATATATAGAGAACATGGTCATTTATTGTCACTGTCAAGTATTGTGTACCATATGTACACATTTGCAGGTACTGTACCTTCACAGGAGTGGCAGTGCAGTAATTGTTAACAGCATCTCTACAGACATGTGATTAACGTATTGTGTTATGACATCACTTAGTGACAGGAACTTTTCAGTTCCATGACAATATTATGGGGCCAGTGTTGTATATGTGGTTTGTCATTGACCATTACATCACAATACAGCACATGACTGATCCTTTGGGATATATATATATCTCCACAGTGTTACCAAAAACCCCTGTCATTAAAAGACACCTCTGTGGATTTATCTTATTTCATCTTGTGTACCTTTTGAATCATCTATCTCAAACACCTAGATGGATGTCAGACATCCCTCATGTATGTCCATTCAATAGACACATACACAATTCTCTCTCTTAATGCACGTAATTCAGTAAAATTCTGGGCTTATACCAAAAGACTTTGTGCTTTGACTCACTCATTCTGAAGACTACTTTAACCCATAATCAGAGATTTTACTTGGTGTGATGGAAGACCTGGATTCTGTAAGTTTCACCTATACATTAAGGCAATTTGGTATACCTAACCATTTAACTTTCAATCCATGTTCACCTTTATCTCACAATTTCATTAAAGGAATTCTTTCTGGTATGCTTCATGTGAATATTGAGCTGAAGAAACAGTATGTTTTCATGTAAGAAGGATAATAGGTACTAACAAAAAGTTACTTAACAATTTGAAGTATCTTTTGTATATATCAAATAAAGCACTTGACATTCATGCAAATATTGGCACCACTTATGTTATAATATGTCACATATCTGTAAAAAATGAACAAATAAATTTCTACCAAGTTACTTGTAATCTATCTTCTTTAAAATGGATTGTAAGTGTTATAATAATGTAATCATAGATACAAAATTATATTTATTCCTGAACTCATATGCTTATAGAATTATTTGCAGTACAGGAGAATTTAGTTACATATTTTTAGATGATGATACTTTCTAAAGAGTATAATGAGGTCTGAAGACCTTGAGTAACTTTCTCAAGTTCAAAAAGACAGTTCATTTAAGATGTAGGTGTATTCTTCAAGAAGAATATGCATCTTCAGTGTGTCATTTCAGCCAGGTCCCTGAAAAAGCCCATAAGTGGGAGCACAAAACAAAGACTGAAACTCTTGTTTTTTTGCTGCTCATTAATATGTTAAGCTATGTTTAAAAGGAAAAGAAGTAAATAGCAATCAATAATGCATTTTCATCAAAATAATACATTATTATGAAGCTAAAGCAAGTTGTTCTCTCAAACATGAGTTAGTCTTAGAAAAGGGAGGGCCATCCATAGGCAAAGTTCTGGGAACTACAATATTCCTTAAGACACTTGTATAATCTCTCTGGAGCCAAGGGAAAAAGAGCAAACATTCAACGTAAAGATATGGCATATTCTGCATGATTGTTCTAATTATTAGAAGACTAAATAATGCAAAATAAATGTTTGGGACTATAATAAATGTAATGATTGGCATGCTATTTCTTTTAATCAGCATTTTGGTCTGATGAATCAGAGTCTTTGTTGTGCTGAATGGGTTCAAAAAGGTTGGAACTGCAGAGATTCCAAGATGGCAGCTAGAGGGAGGAAGCAGAAAGCTGCCTCCTATAGTGAAATCTTGGAGAGACGCTGGAGACACACCTTGCAGGTAAAGCCACCAAAAAGAGGCAAAACTTTGACCCCTCCACACCTCCAGCCAGTGCAGAGCATCTCCACTTCATGTTAAATGGAGAAATCAGGAGGGCCCCCGGGCCACCAATCACCCACACCCAGACAGCTTGGGAAGATGCGGACAAGGTGAGCTTAGTGGTACTGTGGTACTCCCACAGACAACCCTGGGCCAGAGCAGCATAGCCCCCTGGACAGACCAACCTCCACCTAGAGAAAAAAGAGAAACTGAGTAATAAGCAATAAGAAGAGTTAAGACACACAGGAAAGAGGGTGGGGCGCTCTGAACGTCAAAGATTGGGGGAAGGGAATCCTTCCCGAGACTGTAAATAAACAAGTTGGGCAGGACGGAGAGGCTCCGGCAGGAGTGGGGGCGTGTGCCCAGCAACCAGGAGCAGGAAAGCTTGTGAGAGTGGCGGAGGGAGGAAAACTCCACAGAAGGGGAGGGAAGACCCACTTCCCATGTGAGCTGTAAACAAATATGGCGGCTGGCAGGAGCAGCAGCACCGCCCAGTAATCACAAGCAGGAAAGCTTCTAAAAGTGGCGGTGGGAGGAAAACTCCACAGGAGAAGGGGGAAGACCCACCTCCCACATGAACTGTAAACAAACATGCAGGCCTGAGAAAGTGGGTGCAGTGTCACCTCCCCCCACTGTGCTTGGAAAGGGGAAAGCTTGTAGAAGAGGCTCCCACACAGGAGAACTCTGAGTAAACAAAGCCTGCAGGGCCAGGTGAGTGCTAAGCTCACCCCAGAGATCTGCATAAATAACGCCTCCAGCAACAGCAGGCTGACAGCAGCGGGCAGGCAAGCCACAGCCGCAGATACCATTCTCAGAACTGTCTCCAGACTCTTTTTTTTTTTTCTCTCTCCCTACATTTGATGAGAAAACAACCAAACTACACCTGCATGCTGAAAAACTTACTGAAACTGTATTGCATCTGAACTTGGGACACTTTGTGGGGTTTGTTTTTTGTTTTTTGGGGTTTTTTTTGTGCAGTTTTGTTCTACTTTATGCATCTCCTTTGGTGAGACAACTACAGAACAACATCTGAGGCACCATCTCCAGGATTGGAGACTGAAACGGACACCAAAATTATTAAGACTGAAACTTCATTGCGTTTGAACTTGTAGGTTTGTTTTTTTTTTTTAACTCAAAATGGATCAAGGATCTTAATATCAGACCACAAACTCTAAAGTTGATACAGGAAAGAGTAGGAAATATTCTGGAGTTAGTAGGTATAGGTAAGAAGTTTCTCAACGAAACCCCGGCAGCACAGCAACTAAGAGATAGCATGGATAAATGGGACCTCATAAAGCTAAAAAGCTTCCGTTCATCAAAAGAAATGGTCTCTAAACTGAAGAGACCACCCACAGACTGGGAGAAAATATTAGCCAGCTACACATCAAAGGACTGATAACCAGAATATATAGGGAACTTAAAAAACAAAATTCTCCCAAAACCAATGAACCAATAAAGAAATGGGCAAGTGAACTAAACAGAACTTTCTCAAAAGAAGAAATTCAAATGGCCAAAAAACACATGAAAAAATGCTCACCATCTCTAGCAATAAAGGAAATGCAAATTAAAACCACACTAAGATTCCACCTCACCCCCATTAAAATAGCCATCATTAGCAACACCACAAACAACAGGTGTTGGCGAGGATGCAGGGAAAAAGGAACCCTCTTAAACTGTTGGTGGGAATGTAAACTAGTACAACCACAATTTGGAGGCTACTTAAAAAGCTAAACATTGATCTACCATTTGATCCAGCAATACCACTCTTGGGGATATACCCAAAAGACTGTGACACAGTTTACTCCAGAGTAACCTGCACACCCATGTTTATTGCAGCACTATTCACAATAGCCAAGTCATGGAAACAGCCAAGATGCCCCACTACTGATGAATGGATCAAGAAAATGTGGTATCTATACACAATGGAATTTTATGCAGCCATGAAGAAGAACAAAATGTTATCATTCACTGGTAAATGGATGGAATTGAAGAACATCATTCTGAGTGAGGTTAGCCTGGCCCAAAAGACCAAAAATCATATGTTCTCCCTCATATGCAGACATTAGATCAAGGGCAAACACAACAAGGGGATTGGACTTTGAGCACATGATAAAAGTGAGAGCCACACAAGGGAGGGGTGAGGATGGGTAAGACACCAAAAAATTAGCTAGCATTTGTTGCCCTTAACGCAGAGAAACTAAAGCAGATACCTTAAAAGCAACTGAGGCCACAGGAAAAGGGGACCAGGAACTAGAGAAAAGGTTAGATCAAAAAGAATTAACCTAGAAGTTAACACACACGCCCAGGAAATTAATGTGAGTCAACTCCCTGTATAGCTATCCTTATCTCAACCAGCAAAAACCCTTGTTCCTTCCTATTATTGCTTATACTCTCTCTTCAACAAAATTAGAGATAAGGGCAAAATCGTTTCTGCTGGGTATTGAGGGGGTGGGGGGGAGAGGGAAGGGGTGGAGTGGTTGGTAAGGGAGGGGGTGGGGGCAGGGGGGAGAAATGACCCAAGCCTTGTATGCACATATGAATAATAATAAAAAAAATTACTGTCTATTCTAATGCCCAGAGGTATTTTGCATACTTCTATCTAGTTATTAACTATAGATAATAGTTTATCTCATACCATTTCTGTATCATTTGTATTTTGCTTTATTCACTCTTTACAAAATACAAACATTTTTAAATTATTGAAGAGTCGTATCAACACTTATTAATATTTGAATTCTAATCCTTATCAATCAGCTCGATGTCCCTTAATACTATGTTGAGATTGTTTCCATACCTAATGAAAATAAAAGATTATGGTTTTTCATAATTCTGTACTCATGATTATTTCCTTCAGATTTCACCCAAGAAATGGAATTACTAGATCAAAAGGAATAAATATTGTAAGACTTGTAATATACTTTGCCAAAGCTCTTTGAAAAGGGATTTTGCAAACCATTAGTAATGCACAAGTGCCTGTCTCATTGCACACTTTCCAAATTAAGGATTTCCATTTTAATTGTCAACTTAATCAAAACAATAATTATAATTTTATTCATATTTTACCCTGATAGTGAATACTTAATTATTACGCCTTTTACCAATATACATCTACTAATCTGTGTTCACAATCTTTGGCTAGTGATGAGACTATAAAGATGATCATATTGATTAAGTGATTTGAAGATTAAATACATTAACCCTTCATGAAATTGACCAGTTTTATTTTTCTCAAACCTTTTGTTTACCATCTAAAATATGATCATTTGTTGTATCCTAGGAAAAAATTATCCTCAACTGCCTTTCAACATTGTCAGTTTGCCTACATAAAGATGTTTACTCCTAAGTAATTCTTAATTTTGAAAACTTCCTAAATGAACAATAATTACTGAATTGCTATGTATGTTATGATAGTATTGATTAAAATAAGATTTCAAATCATCCTAAAAATATTAAAGGAATATATAATAAATTCTCATATTTGTTTAAAATATGTTGACATGTAAAATATAGTTTCAAAATGAACAAAAATTTACTGGTTATTTGAGGTATTGGAGTCGTGAATTATATTTATTATTTTCACAAATTATATTTTCTTTTATTGTGTTTTCTTTTTCATATGTGATGAACACAAATTACTTTTAATAAAATCTAAAATGTTTTAACAAATAGTTCCTTTGGGTTTTGCTTTCAGTGTATCTAAGTTCTTACCAAACCAACCTTCTCACAAGTAAAATAGTGTCTCTGAGGAAAACACACAAAAAACCAAGTACCAGAACATTTTGGAGAGTGAAGAAAAGTGGACATATTTTGGAGGGAATTTGGAACTTAAAAGGGACAGTGCAGAAGTTTCCCAACTTTGTGTCCTTGACTTAACAAGGCCCTGGTCACAATGTGGTGAAGGCAGCTACAGGTAGCCAAGAATGCTATAAGGTAAGGTGAAAGACCTAGAAAACAGAAGGAGAGCCCCAAGTTCTTGTGTCCAGACTCTGTCCACATCTCAAGACCACTGAACAATACTTATGGAGCATACGCCAAGCCACACAACTGAGCTTGAAATACTCAATGAGAACTAACAGCTGCCACTGACAGACCAGAAAGCATTAGCATTGTGTATAATTACATTAATTCCATCTTAAATCGAAAGCAACTAGGGAGAGGGGAGGAAAGAGAGCAGTGGAGGGGGTGAATTCAACTATGATATATTTGATACATTCTATGCTACAATGTACCCCCTACCCACCACCACAATAATAATATTAAAAAAAAAAGCTGCAAAGTTCTTGAGAAAAGTTTAAAGAACAAGAGAGGGAGTAGGGAAGGGAGAAGGAGGGCCAGGGCAAAGCAAAGGAGGGATTCCCAACAGGACATAAGATATTTACAATGTTGGCAATAAAAACGTACTTAACACTTGAAGTATCACAATCAACACTCAATAAAACTGACCGAAATCAGAGATCAATCCCCATATTACAAAAAGGCTGCAATTGCCAAACAGATAATTTAAAGTAGTTCTTGTTACTATGCTCAATGAGGTAATACACTCATAATAATGAAAACCTAAGAAACTCAACAGAAAAATAAAAGATATAAAAAACAATTATACTACAATTGATATTCTAGAATTGAAAGATATAATTTCTAAAATTTTACAGTGATCTTATGGAATTTAGAAACAGAATAGAGATGATGGAGAAAAAAGTCAATTAACCTGGAGATAGCGCAAAAGAAATTAATCTGAAATAAAAAGAGGAAAAAGATCCAAAGTAAGAAACTGAGCTCCAGAGACATATGGATCAAGATTAATTTACATAAAATGTGTGCAATTGGCATTGAGAAGTATGTAAGGGGAACAAGAGAAAGACATTGAAAGAAATCATTGCCAAAAATTTTCAATTTGGGTGAGTAGTATAAATTTACAAATTTGAGAAGCTCAGTAAACCCCCAAAATATACCACAGCACATCATCTTCAAACTATTGAGAATCAAAGGTAAAGATAAAATCTTAAAAACAAACATGAAAAAATGGTCATACAGAATAGGTTCACAATAATTTCAGTGACATGGACTCTTGAGAAAGAATATGTTTGAAGACTGTAGAACAATACATATGACCCCAAAAGAAAAATAAAACCAATCCAAACTTCTATTTGTCATGTAAACATCCTTCAAGAAACATTTTGCTCATACAATTAAAATAGCTAATGAGCAGTAAGTTTCATAAGAATAAATGATAAAGAATTATCTTTATACTTCAGGGAATTGAGTGAAACTCAAATCTCAAGTAAAGAATAAAACAGAAATGGTAAATATTCAGATAAATATAAATGGATGATTTTCCCCTGTTCATTTTGTTAAAATTTGTAAGAATGTTTGAGGCAATAAACACGTGTGCAGAAACACAGATACATGCCTTTGTCATATGGAATATATTATTCTGTTTGGATATTATCTCAAGCTCAAAGCCTATAGCATAAAGGATGTCTATTGTTAATGACTGGTGAAAGTTGATTATTTGAAAGATCAAGAGATAAGATAAATCCCTAACTGAATTGAGCAAGGGAAAGCAGGACACAAATCAACAAGATTAGGAGTGAGAAAAGGGTTATTACTACAGAATCAGCAGACATTAAAGATGTAATAAAATAATATGACAAGCATATCATCTCAAAGGATTCAACAAGTTACATGAAATGAGTAAGTCCCTTGAAAAATAAAATGAAACTGACACATAATGAAATAAAAACTCCAAGTAGCCAAATACTTGTTGAATAAATTTAAATTGTTATCAAATTTTTCCCATCAAGAACACCCTTGGCTTACATGTTCTTAGTGGTGAAAATTTATCAAAAATTCAGGAAAATATATCCAATATTACATAGAAGCTTTCAGAAAACAGGTGATGGGAGAATATTCTGCAACATTTCTTTAAATGAGGTCACTGCAACCTGATACTAAAACCTAGCATGTGCACTATTCAAGTATGAATAAAATAATTCATGAACATTGGGGCAAAAATTATAACAAAACATTAGCAAACAGAATTCAAACATATGTAAAATGGACAGTGTATAATCTTATGGCTAAATAGAATTTAAGTAGACATTCAAGATATTTTTAATATTCAAAATTAATGTAATAAAATCATCTTGGTAAATTTCAGTTAGTTCAGATTGACCAGGTACTTATCATCGGAGCTGCTAACCTTAGCCAGTGCTATGGACTCTGTGAACTAAAGATCAGTGATGTTCCATAGCCATCAGTACATGAGGTGTTACCCAGCAGACTTTCTCAGCTCACCAGCCTTGTTCATTAATATACATTTATAAATTGCACAAGGTTTCAGGGAAAGTTGGCTGGATTGGAGGACAGAGTGTGGGCTCAAAGATGAAAGCTGGCCACAACGAAAGAATGTACCCATGTAGCCATGAGCAGAGTGTGGTCTTGAGGTACATTGTGCTATGTCAATGATGGTCATAGGCTGTTGGGCAAAGATCTCTCGACTGAGGCAGCGGTGGGAGGACCTGGATGCCCATCAGTGTATTTTCTTTTCCTTTTACTGTGCTTTATCCTTTGTCTATAATAAATCTGGTCCAGGGGTATAAATTCAGTCTGAAATTAATGCCATTGTGTCCATATCTACAGAATTGAAAAGAAAATCCATATATTAATGGCACATAGATGCAATGTCAAAGATAAAACCTCAAAAGAAAGGAGAAGAAAAAAAACTTTTCAGCATGGAAGTAGGTGAAAATTTCTTAGATTAAACATTTAACACAAAGACCATTAAAATTATAAATGTGATTGTAATGAAATAAAAGTTTTGAGTTTATTTAGAAAATTGAAAGCAAGGTATAGGATAATTAGAAAAGTCTATAATAAACATATCCAGAACTTATAAAGAACTCAAATAATTCAATAACATGAACAAGAAAAACATATTTTTAAATAGGCAAAAGTTTGATCAGAGTCTACACAAAAGGAGATATATAAATGGTGGTAAGGACATTTAAAGAAGTTCAAAAGAGAAATGCAAGTAACATTTCTACCAAGAGATATTACAATTAAAAAGTCTGGCAACACCAGGCGTGGATGAAGAAACACAACATCTAGATCTCTGATGGAATGCAAAATAGAACACTTACTTTGGAGAGCTGTTCCCAGTTTTTTTAGAGATTCAACATACATTTTCTGCATGACTCAAAACTTCTAGTCCTAAGCATCTCCCTATGACTGGAGGCATATGAACACACAAACACTGTGTGGTGGTACCCATAGCAGTTTTATTTTTAAGAACCAAGTCTAGAACCCACCATATGTCCATCCACAGAGAAACAGAAAAACAAAATGTGGTTTATGAAGAATAGAAAAGTCTACTTAATCATGAAAAGGAGCAAACTGCTAATGCACAATGTGTTTCTGAACATAATCATGCTGAGTGAAAGAACTGAAATTCTAAAGGGTCAATATAGCATGCTTCCATTTGCAATAAATTCTACCACATGTGAATTAATCTACATTGAGAAGAACCAGATCCCCACTTTCCTAGGAGGTTAGGGTCTGAACGATCAAGAGGCGGCAGGAAACTTGTGCTGGTGTTGGGAATCACTGACTGAAGCTGAAGCTTTCCAATGTATTTGATTATCAAAGTGCAATGAATTGTGCAATTAACTTGGATGAAGTTTAATGCAGATAACACATCTAAAATCCTTGATAAAAATATTCTTCTGCACCAATATTGAGGAACATATCCTACCAGATATTAAACTATTATAAATTATCTATAAAGATACCAATATTTATAGTGCATGCACAATTAACAAAATAATAGAAAAAATGATAAAACCCAGAAAAAGTCCACAATTCCAAGTAGAAATCTGGCACATAATAAATGGAGACAGCTCAAAGATTTATGGAAAGCTTTTAATGAGTGATGTTAGAATCACAGATCACCATATAGCATAACACACACCTTGATCCTTTATTTACACTCTATAGCATAATACATTCCAGTGGTAATGAATGAGTGTCTGTAATCCCAGCTTCTCTGGAGGTTTAAGTAGGAGGATCGTGGTCTGAGGCTAACCCTGGGCAAAAATACAGGCCCTTATCTGAAAAATGCTTAAAGCAAAACAGGGCTAAAATGTGTTTCAAAGTTGAAGAGCTACTGACCAGCAAGTGCAAAGTCCTGAGTTCAAACCTCAGTAGCACAAATGAAAAAAAGGGAGGGAAGGAAGGAAGGAACAGAAGGAAGGGAAGAGAAACACAACAAAGACCAAGATCTGAGTAAAATAGTGGGAGGAGATCAAATTGAAAACCAAGTGACCTAAAATATGGAAAAACATACCAAACTCACTCATAAAAGGAGAGGCATAAATCTAGGCAACAACTTTGAAATGCAACCGTGAAATACTTTTCACCCACACAGACTGGCAAAAGTCTTAAAGTTTAACAACATGCTATATTGTGGAGGCTGTAACAAAAAAAGGGGCACTTTCATAATTATTAAGATATACAATTAAAATGTTTAAAGTTAAAAAAGGAAATTACTAAGGCCATATTGGAAGATAGTTTGGCAGTCTCTCACAAACTAACTATAAGCTTACCTCACAATCCAGCAATTGTTCTCCTGAATAGTGACCCCAATGAGATGAAACAAGAAAACCTGTACATGAATGTTTATAGCAATTTTGATCATTATTGCTAAAACTTGGACGCAATCAAGAGCTCTTTCAGTAGGTGAATAAGCAAAGCATAGCACACTGAGCAACAATAGGAATGAGTGTCAAGCCAGGAAAAAATATGAAGGAACTTTAAGTGCCTATCACTGACTGAAAGAAATAGGTCAGAAAAGACTACACACTATGTAATTTCAGCTGTTTAAAATTATAGAAAAGAGCTGAGCGCTAGTGGCTCACACCTGTAATACTAACTACTTGGGAGGGTGAGATTGAGAGGATCACAGTTCTAGGCTAGTCCTGGCAAATAGTTTGTAAAAACCCCATCTTCAAAATAACCAGAGCAAAATGGACTAGAGGTTTGGCTCAAGTGGTAGTGTCTGTTTTGCAAGCACAAAGCCCTGAGTTCAAACCCCAGTCACGTAAATAAATAATTAAATAAATAAATTCTAGGAAAGCTCTGTGGCCCTAGGGTATGGATTAAAGGAGAGAGAGAAAGAGAGAGATAGGGGGAGTGCTGGAGTATTGTAGGGTCTTGAATGATAGATAGCAGTTAGACAAAAGCAGTGGCCATAAGAGGAGACAGGGAAATTATATTATTTTAATAAATATTTAAAGGACCAGACTCTGACACTGGAACAAGGACAGCCAGAGCAGCTGGCCCCCTCCCATCTTTTAGATGCGAAAGTTATAGGAACAAGAGGACAAAGAGGAGCTACCTGCTTCTGCTTTGCTTTTTGAGATGTTAACAAACTACCAGGATCCTTGGATGGGTAGAGAGTAATGAAAGGGAAGTTCTAAAGCACACCTATTGTCTCTGTGACTGGGTGGGATGTAGGTGTGATTGGGTGTGATTGGAGAGGGTGACCCCTCCCTGTCAGCCATTTTAGTCACTCAAACCCATTATATTTGACCATATGTATTTCCCCAGTTCTCCAGTGTAAAACTAGGAGTCAGGGACCACCACTTTGAGTTTTTGCTCCCATTTCTTCCGCGGGGAATAGAAAACATCTCTCTCTTTCTCTCCCTTTTGTTCTCTCTCTAGAGACAACCTGCTTTCAGTTTGTTGCAAACGTATACCTTTCCTAATAAACTTTACTGTTACTTTTACTAAATCTTTGTGTCTTGCTTGAATTATTCTCCTGACAGACACAAGAACAGAGGTAATCTTCAGGACCATATTTTCCAGTAACATTGAACCTATTCTCTATGGTGCTATAACAGTACATAGATGTATCTTTATAGAGATGTTAAAACCCATAGAATCTGTAGCAAGAAAGTGAACCTTAATGTAAACTAGAGTTTTAGTTCATAATAATACATCAATATCAGTTTATCAATTCTAATAATAAATGTACCTCACAAAGACCAGATATAAACAATAGGAAACACTGAGGTGAGGTATAGCAAGGAAGGCTTGCATGAGAACTCTGTTTCTTTGGGCCATGTTTCTGTAAGTACAAAAATGCTCTAAAAAATTAAGCCTTTTGAAGACAAAGTAGGGTAAGTAACAATAAATGCTCTGGAATAAATAAAGAGTAGAGTGGGAAGGAGAGCCAGAACACTCTGGTGGCAGAAGAAGGAAGAGGACTGGGTAGCATTAAGAGCCTCAGGATGGGCCCACAGGGTAGAGGAGATTTGAACATTGTTTGCAGGAAGTGAGGCTGTGCATATGACCAGGATGGGGAGAAGGATTTGCAGAAGCTCAGGATCTAGGGCAAGAAGGTCTAGAAACAAGCAAGTTGAGTAGCCCTGTGTCTCACTAGGGAGACTGTCTACTCTGTGCTGAGAGCTATTACTGCCCTGATAGAGAAGGAACAAGCAAAACCCACACAGCAAGGTGCTCACACCTGTGGGTTGGTCCTTCACAGTGTTTACTAGTCCACCCACATGAATGTCTACATGACCAGGTAAGTTCATTTTGTTTCTTAGCAAACTCAAGATTGCAACTCCCACGTACCATTGTTAAACCAAAGGAGATAAATTATTTTAAACTAAAAATCTCTTAGATTTAAAATTTAGCTGTTGGCTTGAACTCAACAACAGACAAAAATATTGATTTAATTTCCAACATGACTGGAGGCACAAGCTGGTATAGAACAAGACAGGAGAATAAGTACAGCCTTTTTAAAAGTTTTCCCTCCATGTTCTCCCTGGTATTTCAAATCTGAGTTATCTGAGGCCCATTCTTAGTTTAGTTATAGTAGGAAAGGTGCACCTTAGAAGGGCTTTGACTGGCAAATGCCCAGGTATATGCCAAATATTTAAAATAGCCTTTGTGTGTCTACAAAACACCAAAATAAGCCTGTTCTGTTGGCAATAATGGCGCCGATAGGTTTCAGTTCTTACTGCACCCTTAAGCTCCTGTTTTCCAGGGTCACAGTCCTGCCTCCCAGGGTCACAGTCCAGCCTCAAGTCTAGCTTGAACCCTCCTTCTGCCCCAACTTCCAATCAGCATGAACCATAAGATCCTAACCAACCAGATCATGCTAAGTCCCACTGAGGGGTATTTAAGCCCCTGCCCCTCTCTCCCTCTCTCTCTTGGCTCTCTGCTCTCTCCCTCTCCCACCCGGCAATAAAGAATCTCTTGGCCAGATCACTCCTCTCCACGTGGTCACTTTGGGGCCCACATTTCCTTACATGTTCTACGATAAGTAGCATCAACCCAAATTTTTGTTTCTATCTCAGCTCCACCACCTTAGCCAAAGTTCTCAGGAGGGTTATCTAACTTCCTTTCTACTCTTCAAAATAATAGTTGTTTCATAATAGGACTCAAAAGAACTAAGGAAGTTGGAGCATGTAAAATATTTAGCAGAGTGCCTAGCAAAGTCCTCAGTAACAGTTAGTGTAAAAATGACAGAATTGGACAATATTGACATTGAGCTGTGCTACTCTTCACTGTCATCAGCAAAGAAATGATAAAAGGGGAGAGATACTTCCATGGAGCCAAGGAGAGCTTTGTATAACTTTTTAAAGAGTGATTCCAAAATTGCTGTCCTTAAAACTCTAGTGGCTCATAAAATGCTCATAGCTGTTCCAAGGTTGTATATACTTCAGCAAAACTCATTAAAAACAAATGAGAGCAAAAAAAAAAAAAAAAAAGGCCTAAGTGTCAGAAAGATGAGTTGGCCAGCATGCGGAAAGATGGGTGAAGGTCAGGAGATGACAGCAGAAGTGAAATCTGAGAGGCCGTGGGTACTAGTCAGAATGGGATGGCCGTGAGCAGCATTGGAAAGGTAAGAGAGACTGCAGTTGGCCCTCCATACCCATCCCTTCTGCATACTGGGATTCAACCAATCACAGATCAAATATTTTTTTTAAATCTATTGTGTCCTTATAGAACATGTATAGACCTATTTTTTTGGCCATTATTCACTAAACAATATAACAACAATTTACATAACATTTACATTGCTTTAGGTATCACAAGTGATCAGACATGACTTAAACTATGCATGAGGTTGTGCATAAGTTCTATGTATATTCTATGCCATTTTATATAAGGGACTTGGGTATCTGCAAATTTTGGTATCCACAGAGGTCCTGGAACATATCCCTAAGCAGACACTGGAAAACAACTATAGTTGATACCAGGAACAATGTCAGGGGTGCAAGAAAAAGAGAAGTTGAAGAGTTTCCATTTTCCTTGGAATATAGTGGCGAAATCGAAACCAAGAGAAAATGTGGATAAAACCTCTAGCTTCACATGCTTTTAGTTACTTGCTTTCAGTTGCATTTAAAATCACTAGTTGGAGATCTCACAACCGAGCAATATATTAGTCTTCTACTAGCTTTGCTATAGATCACATCTCTGACATATGGGTTATGAGGATAATGGTTTTCAAGGAACCATTTTCGTTGAAACCACTAGTTTTTCTCTTGAACCTATATAAGTGTTCCAGAAGTGACCTTTTGACTTCAGAGGGCTGAAATTTCTACCTAACATCAAGCCAACCCTAAAATCTTCTAAGCATGAGTCCCATGAAGAACCAATAAAGATTGATTACACATGCACGTACTAGTGAATACATCAACTATCTTCAAGCACCTTTTCCCATGTCTTGAATCACCCTGTTTCTTTATTTCCAAAATACCCTTAAACACCCCTTAAATTTAGGATATGGGAGACCCACCTCCCTGCTAGGCCTCCTTGCAAATCAACTCTAGCAAAACTTGTTTTAATGATTAGCATTCTGTCTGCCAAAGAAACAGCCGGATTTGGTAACAAAATCTAAAACGAAGAATATTTTTTAAATAATAAAAGGCAATTTTCAGGTAAATTAAAAGAAAATGGCTCGAAGAGAATAATTTGAATGTTCTCAGTGCAAAAAAAAAAGATAAATGTTTAAGATGGTGGATATGATAATTACCCCGATGTAATCACTATACAATGTACATATGAATCAAAACACATTGCACTCTACAAATATGTACAAATATTTTGTATCAACCAAAAGATAAAAATAATAATTGCAAGCAATAGTAACCAAAATAAATAAAATAGTATTTAAGAAAGGAAGAAGAGAAAAATGAGACAGAAGAAGATAAGTGGAGGAAGAAGCCATTTTGCATCAGTGATTATTAGGTCTCTATTTTATTTGAATGTTAATTCGCATTTCTGTGAGGTAAGCACTTATCACCTCCACTTTCCAGAAGAGAAAACAGAGTCTCACAGAAATCAATCTCTTGCCTATATCCTGAGGACTACTGAAGGGCAGGTTGGCTTTTAAATTCATGACATTTTCTCTGCTACAAGTCTCTGCTTTTGGATTTGCTGATATTATGGCAGCTTCATCCCAAAACTACCAGAATAACTATGAAAAAGTCTAATCTTTTTATTGAGCCACACTAATTTCAGACAGCCTTAACATTAGTCTGAAATTTTGCTCTGATTACTGTCAAATGCTTTTTGAGTATGAGTCTCTGCTTGTAATAACAGAGACCAGATCTGATTTTGACCAGAAGTTAATTCCCTTGAACTGATGTGAGCACAAACAAAAGGGTAGCACCCCTGTTTGGAAATCTTTGAACCACCATCCTTGAAGTACCTATTCCATAGCTCTACAGGACTCAAAAATATTCAGGAAACAAAACACCAGTTCACACCACTGTTTCTTATGATCAAGTTTGCAGAATAATAACAAATGTACTAGTGTGGGGGAGACGTATGTTTTGTTGACAAAGTAGGTATTGGATGTTAATATTCCACATTCCCTGTTCACATTGTACCTGTTGAGAGATTGTCAGCACTGTATGAACAACAGGTCTGACCCACTTGGTATTGTGCTCATAAGGATGAGTTCACCAAAAAACTTATCGATGAAAATACATTTGCATAACATATATACACATCCATAAACAACCTACAACATTTTAACTCTTTGCTTCTCAAATATATCCCCACGCCACATGGTATAGATGTGAGCACAAATATGTAGGAGACTTAGATAGACTCCAGGACTCATGTCCAGGCCTTGTACCCACTCTCCAAGGAAGTGCCGTTGAGAATATTTGCTTCATAAAGCTGAATGCCATTTTCCCCTTGGGAAATGAGACTAAAGATGCCAAGGTCAAAGTATAACTGCAGCAATAAATATAAATCACCTACCTTGCATTTAATAGACACAAGTTACCTCTCACCAGAACGTAAAGAATGCAAAAACTTTAGTTAGGAGGGTCTATGAAGAAAGGAATGCTAATTACTCAGGAGGCAAATTGTTTGCACAACTTCATTAGGAGTTAGGCCTGGTAGAATGAATCTACACCCCTCACTTCTGGGGTCGGACCACACTACTGCTACCTTTCTTCCTGCAAGCATCATTAGGGGGAAAAACAATTAAAGCGTAATGTGAAAATACATCCGGCTGTGTCATAACCCCTTTGTAACATGACACAATGTAAATTTAAATTACACTGTGTGCTTTGGTTGAGGAGACCAGAGGCAGTGGAGAGACCTCTGAGTAATTAGTAGCTAATGCAATCCAGACAGGCAGGCAGGAACTCTATGGGTGTCAGCATTTATGCCCCCTCCCAAGGCAGCCCCTCTCTAAAAATATAAAAGGATAATTACAACCAGAAGAAAAAAAATGAAGCAGGTATTGTTTATTGCGGGAATGAGGAGGAATGGAGTTTTGAATGCACAAAGCAGTCTGGCAGCAGGCAGCTACTTCAAAAAAGGACAGAGTGTGAAACTCCAGGCTCAGCCACTCCAAAATCCTTGCATACCTGGGACGCATCACTAGCAAATGGATACATGCAGCGATGAGCTTGCTTGAGCTTATTTATAGAAGCTTTCCCTCCTTTCTTCTTTAAACATAAACAAAAGGGAAGTCACAGCACTGACTGGCTTCATCATCTGCTGCATATGGAATAAATTATGCCTAATGACAGGCTTTAAGCCGCTTTGCCACTACTGAGCGTGGATGCTGCGCTTAGCAGAGACATGTTTGCCAGCTGCAGGCTTCCTGGGTTCCCAGTAACTGTGCAGAGGAATGGGGCAGTGGAGGGAGCAGGCTGGCTAATTGAAAAGGGGGAGCACTTTACAAACGCCATTACATGAAATGTGAGAAGAGTAATGTGGCAGAAACTAGACAGCACCTGGTGTCAGCAGCTAATTGCGCTGTAAGGTGGAACCTGAGACCCGCGCGCTCAGAGCGCATCCAAAAGCAGCACTTGCCTCGCAGGTGCCACGTCCTCTGACTTGGCTTGGATTACAGATGGACCATTCCAGTCCCAGCTGCATCCCCCAGGACTACAGCTCCCTCAAATGAACACCAGCACTTGACATCTTTCATTTTGCCCTTGCAGGGCAGGGACAAGAGTCATTCGGGCCACTTACACAGAAAAGTCTGATTAGAGGAAAAAATCGATTGAAGAAATATATTGTTTTAGTACATTTTTTAAAAATTTAGAAGGACGAAAGTAGAGGGAGGAGGAAGGAAGAGAGAAAAAACTGAAAACAAGCAAAAAAATCAAGTAAGAATAAATGAACTTTGTTTACAGGAAGTCTTATTTTCTGCAAGACATGGTAATATCCATAAATGCTCCCCCATTGTTATTATTTTTACACACAGGCATGAGAAATCAAAACAAACACTCTCAGTAGAAATTAATGATATTCTCAGGGAACACTGACCTCGGAGTGCCCTAATACTCCATTTATTTCAAATCCTTATATAATATGAATGTGCCCCTGTTTATTCAGGGTTATTTACTGGAAAATTAGCATTCAGTCAAAAATTTATATTTGCAGAGGCAATTATCAGATTCAGAAGGAAAACGAATGAAATGAGCTCTTGCCTCTATTCCTATTAGTCTCAACTCATGCTCTGTAGTAGTCATACTGTGAGAAACTAACAAAAGTCAAAAATCATTTGGAATATAGATCAAATTTTACATGAAGAATAAATTGGGTAATATTGTTTGCTTATACGTAATTTTCTAATAGCTAGAATCCCGGAAATGTTTTTGAAATGCCATAAATTCTGTCAAGTTTATCTTTGGAATTACACCTAAGATATATAGTAAAACTTAAAGTACTTTCCAGGGCTGTGACAGACAGCGTGGTTGAAAGAAAAGGGGATTAGGAGTGAAACAGTTTGTATCTTTAGGCTTATTTGTAGTTCAGATAAGCTGTGTGACTTTAAGTAGGTAACTTAACCTTTTTGGTATTCATCTTGTGAGAGTCTAAGGACTACAGAAAAGATGTGTAAAACACTGAGCCTTGGAAACAATCAACAGCCAGTTGTTTGCGTTTTTAATTAGTAGAACTTGTATTGGTATTTAAAAGGAAAATACAGCTATCTTCTGCCTTTTAAACAAACTTATTCAGAAACACCTCTCAAAAGGACTAAATGCATTAATACATTCTTCTAAGCTTTAAGCAACACACATAAACGACAGACAGTAGCTTTCATTTACCTCAGCCTAATGTAAATTCCGTAAACAGACATGAGACTTTACCCCAAAGTGGATCTATATCGAGTGCTTTTCCCTGGGGTTTAGTGTATATGGAATTCGATGCGTCTGTTACCGTTGTAATTGGGAACCAGGAAAGCCATCGGTGTGCAGAAGGAGAGCTGAGGCTTTGTGCAAAGTCAATGAGGTAGGCTGGGAATGACATTTCCAGCATAACGCTAGCCAATTAGACATTGGAAATATGTATGCAGTGCTCTGAACCACCTGTCATGTGCCTGGGTTTCTAATGGGGAGAAGGAGGAGGTCACCAAAAAGAAAAGCAAAAATCAGAGCAAATGTGGCTGCAAAAGCAAGATTGGCTGCCAACAGCAGGACTACAGGAGACAGTCCCAGCTACAGTCACCGCAGAATAACTTTGCAGAAAATAATCATCCTGGTTACCCAGGCTTGTTTTGGGGATCCCTATGCGAGAGAGAATTTTCAGATGTCCTGCTGACAGCTTAATGAAGGAATGGTACAAAACATTTCAGAGGTAACAAGGTGTGCTAACTATCCCCTCTTGTGCTGCCACACCAAAAAAAAAAAAAAAAAAAAAGTCTATGTTTTCCCAATGAGGTTTTTCAAAAATGAATTATGCCATTAAGTAGCAAGAAGAAAATTAGCTATGAGCTTTTAAATTTAAAATGATCCCTTTTTTAATTGTAAAACAGTGGCACTTAACTGTTATTGATCCTACAGAGACACATTAGGGAACAGGGTCACCATAACTGTTAATATTCACTGCTTAGTGAAAGAGCATCAAAGGACATTTTAATGTCACAGACTTTCTCAGGGAGTTTTTAAAGAAGGTTTGAATCAGTCAGCCTATGAATGAAAAGGACATGAGGTAGACAAATGTAGAAACAAATGTGATAGCAATTTTCTGCTAATCAAATCATAACTCAAGATTGATTTTTTTGGCAAAAGTTTATGTCATATAGATTTCCAAGGCTGGTCGACATTTAAAAGTCAGAGTATATATTTTCTATAGACTGGGACTTTTTAGATGATCGTCCAATAGGGAATTTTTAGTTTATTTTTGAGCATATAAGTGTAAGGGAAAGCTTCCCTTCTGGGGAAGACCATTCTACTTCTGCACACTTCAGAGAGAAGAAGGGTGAGATGTCAAGGGTATTTTATTTCAGTATGCAAAGCCTGTCCTATGCTTTGGAAAATTATATTGGATAAGACAATAAACCAAGATGAGTGTTCAGTTTTTTAAAGGTAAAAGTTACATTTTTAGAACACATTCAGTGGTGGTTTTCTCCCTTTACCAGGATTTGAAAATATTCTATCTGTAGTATTGTGAACTTTCAGCTCCCTGGAAGCTTTCTGAACCTCACCTTGTGAGACCCAGATAGGAAGGTGCACAAAGGTGCTTGCTTCTAAAATTAAAGTCCTCTTATTTCAAAGCCCTCTGTTGGAGCCAAAGGGAAATGTTTAAAAGGGTAAATTTACATTGTATCGAACTGGAAATCCGGTGTTAATCTGTACTTCTGACTAAATCAATTCTTTGTCTTTTTGCAATGCAAATTGCTCACTATGCCAAGGTTCTCTTGTCAAAATAGTATAACATGATGCTGGTAACCTAGCTCAAACATGTATCTTAGTTTTCTACAAAGATAATTCCTTAGGGCATAACACTTTAGGAATATAAAATATTATAAGACTTATGAAAAAGAAAGGAAATACGTAAAAGGAAATAAGTGGTCTCTGTGTGTGGCTCATATTTTAATTGTTTAAAAGAAATTATTTTATTGTGTATGGCATGGTGCTGGCATTCTCCAGAACACCAGGAAACTCTCTGAACATTGCTGGCCTACAGAGTGTATCTATTATTTTTTTCACGCTTGGGATATTTAGCAATATATATTCTCTGGGACATGGTTGTGGGAACTAAGAAATCTCCATGGTCTTACGTGTATCACAACCTTAGGAAGAGACAGATAAGAAAACAGGCCATTCCAATGTGAGAAATGCCTCATGGAGTTGAGATGCTCTCAGTGCAAGGGATGACTGGCTGGGATCTGAGAAGTGAGATAAGGTGCTCAAGAGCATGGTTCAGAGGCTGGAACCCTGAGGATGAATGGAACTGGCCAGGTGAAGTGAACCACTTTAGGACATTTCAGACAGAAAAAAACAAAAAACATAGCAATGCAAAGATGTGAGGCTGAGAGTGAAACCAAGTCCTTGCACTAAGACCGAACCTCAGGTCATGACTCCCATAAAGCATTTGAACCAATAACTTCCTCATTTCTAACACTCAGGCAAGAAGTTTATATGTATATGGCACCTTGCACAGTGCCTTGAAGCTTGACCTCCAAATGACCCCAAGGACGAGATGGAACTAAATGTGCCAAATTAGCAGAACCTTAGGAATCAGATTCAGGCCTTGGAGCTTAAATTAAAAGTGAGAGGTGAGAACTAGGATCACAACGTAGATTAGAGCACTGGAAAAACTGAAGAATATTCAACGACACCCAAGGCATTACCAAACCTGTTACCTCTTCCTCACCCTAAACAGCTTAAAACCCCTCTTCACAGGCTAATCTGGGAGATATTTAAGCCCTGTTCTATCTCCTTGATGGTTAAACTTCAATAAAGTTCTCTTTTTTAAAAAATGGATGTTATAGTTTTAGCTTTTCTGTGAGTGGGGCAGCAAGCCCTTGCCCTTTATAAAGAGTGAGCATGTGGAAGGCCAGAAGTTAGAAACAAGAGAGAAACCAAACTACATCCTACTGAGAAGTGTGAATTTTGTTCTTTCAAACAATGGGGGACCCATTGAAGATTGTTCAGCAGGTGAATGATGTGGTCAGGTTTGTTATGAGTATTACTAAAGTTACTCTTCCAGCAACACAGAGAATGAAGTGGAAGGAATGAACAAGACGGGAGGCAGAAAACACAGCTGGAAGGTTTGGCAGTTCAAGTGGGAAATAGCAAAAACTATGGGATGAAAAGAGAGCTGCTTGAAGGGTTGACTAGAAAAAGAAAAGCAGGAAGAAGTGGTGCCAGAGTTTATAGGATAATCTTGTGAAGATTAAATGATACAATGTATGGAAATACATCTTCTAAAGTGGAATAAAAATTTCACATTAATAAACACAATAAAATGATCACAGGAAGAAGCTTTAATCATAGTCCAGAATATACATGCTTTTTCCCCTAAGTACTAAACAAAAATTAAAATAAGTATAGATTAGTTGAATTATGTGTGTGTGTGTGTGTGTGTGTATGTGTGTGTGTATTTGTGTGAAACAAATAAAATCATGGTAAAACTTTTAGCAAATTTAAACAACTAAGCCAACTTTTATAAGTATCTAACAGCATTCTAGCAGAACAAGATATCCTAATTCTGGTGATAATAACAAACCATATTATAATGTATTCAAAGCACTATTTCTAGAAGCTCATCAGAAATAGGTTTATGGTAAGTCAAGATAGTATTTAAAAAGAACTTAAAGAACACAACTAAAAACTAAATACCATTCTGTAATAAGAAAATTTTACTTCTTCAAGAGATTTTTTAAATTTAGATTTTTACACAAAAGTTTGCAGTAGAAGTTATATTAAATAGTCAAGAAGAGGCATACCTTTACATGGTTTCATACATCCATAATTGGTATTCTGTTCTTTAGTTGATAAACACTTAAGAATATACTAGCCCATGCAATAGTGTATTAAAAAGAGTAAATTGAAATCTTTATTTTGGGTATTTTTATACCAAACTCTAGTCCATGCAACCATACATCCGATTTCTCTTATTGGTATAAAATAACTTTGATTTACATGGGTGTAAATCAAATCACTGGTGAGGGCTGTTAAAATGAGATAGGAAGAGGAAGAGGGTGAGTAGTACATAATTGAGTAGGTAGAGGTGTTTCAGGGAAAATTCTTTTGAGAGATTAGTTTCTAGAAGCAGATTCTAAATAAAGCTCAAGCTTGGTGCTGTTGTCCCATGTGGATGAGTAGGGCCTACACTGAAGGTTATGAGGCAGACGGATGAGTCTGGAGGAAAATGTTAACACCTTGTCTTGGAGTCATGAATCCCAAATCCACAACATCGGTATCCTTTGCCCTCTCAGCAATAAGAAGGATGAGGTTCAGACTTTGTGGAAAGACTCATACATTTTGAGGGATCTTTTTAAAGAAATGGAAAAAAATCACAAACATAAAATTACTCATGAATGGAAATACTTATTTAGATTCAGAGAAGAACTCACAGTCAGTTAATTGAGACTTGGAAATCCAGGACCACAGTAGCTGTAGGATGTTAGCTAGAACTGTCTGCAGAACAGTGGTCCTTATGGTAGATTAACTTCCTTCTCACCTGGACAGAACACAACTCCCTAGCACTCTCAGCACCCACAGGGATCCAAGTGAAGGAAAGTCTGTCCCTGTTATAGGGAATCCTTAATGAGCCTTTGGCTGGTTACATTCTATGACTGTACATTCAGTTCATTCTATACAAGGGACTCAGGCAATGTTCTGTGGAAAGGATAAGATCTGCATCTTTGAATTCCCTGGTTTCCAATAAGGAAAACAGCATTACGTGATTCTTCACTCCATGCTGCAAGAATTCCTGGGCCCTGCCTCTCCATGGCTGTGCGGTTTTAATGCCCATGTGCAGGTTAGGGAAAGCGTGTTCCCAGCAGTTCACAGATCTGTCCTCATGGTGCCAAGATCACAGATTAAATTTCCCCACAGTCTGACAGTTTGGCACTGTCTGGTATTCACAGGTGGCTGCCTTAGGCTGAGTCACAGAGTTTCGAGTGTGAGGATGTAAGTTGATTGACCCAAACCTACTGCTGATGAGAGTCAGGAAGTCACAACACCTCTCTGTCTGTTCTGACAGGTCAATAACATTGAATTTGCACCTCAGAGGTAGAACACTGTTTAAAAAATAATCAAGTTATTTCAGTAGCTGACAACCAATAGAGTCGAAGAGTGTGATAAGGGTGTGAATTGTCCATTCCAGCTGCCCAGACAGGAAAGCTGAGAACATATGAGTTGAGAAGTTCAGAAAGCCTCATCTCCCAGGTGGGTCAGGGAGAGATGGAAGGTGAGGTGGGAGACTGTGATGAGGTTCAGAGTAGCAGAATCCATGGAGGCAGGTAGGAGTATGGAGGAGATTTCATAGGACATATTTTCACTAAAATAATTATTTGTTGGGTATCTGAAATTAATATTTAATTTGGTGTTCCATATTTTATTTGCTAAATTTGACATTAAGTGGAAAGCCAAATTAAAAAGAGAGAGAGAGAGATGAGAGAGAGAGAAACCCTAAATTAGGCAGGACTGTTTCAGTTCCAAGAAAGAAAAAACCATGCCAAACTAGTTAATAAGAAAGTAAAAATAAATGTTGTACAAAAGATGGTCAATTACTTTTTTATAATGATAATAATGTAACTCATTTAGAAAAGAAAAAGGAACTACAGCACCTGGATATTTAGAAGAAAATAAAACTTGACCCTCATCTTACATCGTGCAAAAATCTCATTTGAAATAGATCATAGACCAAAATGTAAATGCTAACGCTGTAAAGCCCCTGAAGTAAAGTTCTTCTATGACAGGGAAAAGGCAGAGATTGCTTAGGCTACAAAAAAAAAAAAAACTATGCATGAAAGAAAAATGGATAAATTGGTGTTTTAGACTGAGTTCCCTAGAGGCACAGCCTGAAATGGTGACTCTTGTGTAAGACATTTATTGAGTGAGTGCTTGCAAGAGAATTGTAAGAATTTAAAGGGAGCAGATAGGGCAAAGGAAGAAGTTAAGCAAAGAAATGGGCTCAGCTCAAGTCCAGCTTCCAGGATACAAATGACACCTCAGGGTTGCCCCATGTGGAAGTCAGAGGACAGGCTTTGCATTCCTATTTCAGCCAGTCATTTCTCTAACCCACTCTAGAAGACAGCATGGCTTTCCAGCTATTCCCAGATGAGATGGCTCCCTTTGGCTGAGGATAATTCTCCTGTGAAGTCCGTTACCACAAGCCTTTAATGATCAACATTCACCATAGCTGAGGAGTAGGGGAACTACTAAGAAAGGTTAATAGGGTAGGTGCCAGCTCTACTATCATAGGAATTCAAAGTTAAAAACATCCAAACATTAGAAGATTCTGTGAAGAATATAAACGTACAGGTTACATACTAGAAGAAAATATTTGCATTTCCTGTGCCTATGAAGGGCTCATGTCTAACACATCTAAGAATTCCTATAAACTAATACAAAAAAACCAACTCTTTTGTATTCAGAATGCCTAAAACTAAAATGACTGAGTATCACATGTTGACAAGAATGTGCTGTAATGGGAATGTAAAGTGGTTCAACTTTCTTGGAAACTGGCAATTTCTAATAAATCTAACTATATACTTACCTGTTTAAGCTGCAATTGTGCTACAGGTATTTGCTTTTCTCACAATATATATCCACCAAAAAAAAAACTTATGCAAAGATGATAGAGGATTCATGTCAACTTAGTTTATAATCACAAAAATGCAGAAACAACCCCAAGGCTATTTGGACAAGGTCATACAATAAATTAAATCTTAGAAATAAGAAGAACTAACTACTTTTGCATAAAATACCACATATGAACCTAAAGACTACATTGAGTAGGAAGAGGGATACAAAAAAGTAACCCTTCAACAATTCTCTCAGAGTTCAAGAAGAATCAAAACTAGTCCATGAAGACAGAATTCAGAACAATGGCTGCTTCTGCGATGGAATTGATGTAAAAGGGTCCTGGAGGAACTCCACAGGGTAACAGAAATACTTTGTCTTGAAAGAGACGGTAGGTTTCAAGAGCCGATGCCTTTGCCCAAATGTATCCAACTGTACACTTAATATCTCTGTTTTTATATTACAAGGAAAGTTATACCTCAATAATTATACAAGTTTATATAACTAAAATTCCAAAGCCTAAATTAGTTCTAGGAATATTTGAATACAGAAGTTCAAATAAGGTCATCAGCTTCCCTCACCTCTTTTTTCCTTCTCTGCCCACAACGACTATACATAGCCTGTCATGGGACTTCTCAGCCTCCATAACCAAGTGATCCTATCCCACTTTACATTTCACAGATTCTGTCTCTCAGGAGACCCCAGACTTCTGCATTCTTCCTTCTTCCATCTTCTCCTTATTTCACTTAGGAGGCCCAAGACCAGGACTCCACGATGAAGATTTTGTATGAGTCCTCCCACCAGGCTTACCTGCAGCCCACAGACTGAATCTTGGTTTTGTAAATAAGGTTTGATTAGCTTATAGCTTTGCTCATTTCTTTACACATTGCCTTTTACTTCTTTTGTATCAGAGTGGCAGGGACACCATGACCTTAAAGTTGCAAGTTTGACTATCTCTGACCTATATTACCACCTTCTCCTGTTCCCTTCTCCATGGTAAATCTTGGGCACTTGCTTTAGAATAGAAGAGCCATACAAGGAGCTTAAAGAGAAACTTAAGTTATATAAGATTTACAACTGAATCTATTTATCATGTGCATCACTGATACAGAAAAGTATGTTATGAGGAGGTAACCCTCATATCAGCTAACTTTGGAATTTTATTATCCTATCAACATCTTAATGATGTCCAAGATAAATGCATGACAGCAATTCTCTCCAACCTACTAAGCCACCGATTCAACACTCCCCTCCCCATCAGACATGAGTGGAAGGTAAATATTGATGTGCATTTAGCAGGTTTTAGTTTATAGATAATTTCTCTTAGAAAAGTTTTTCTGAATTCTCCCGTTAGAGCTAACAATTATAACTGTGTAGAAAACCCTTGATTTTCTGATGACAATTTTGTCTATAGAAAAAACCTTGACAATGGAAGCCTGGTGTAAGAGAAGTTTGGTCCTCAATCCCTCTCCCCCAAAAAGTTGAGGAATTCAATGTGGAGGCTCACAGAATGCAGGAGAATTGTTTCACCCTGGAATCATGATGTGTGTAAGGGCAAGAACTGTTTACGGGTAGATTTTTACCCAGTCATCTAGAAAGAAGCTCCTAGATGAGCAAGTGCAGATTGGCCACCATGTAAGTGCAGCCATCTGAGCCCTTCCATCATTTCTGTCTTGAAAGTGACTGGATGAGCCCAGGATCAACACACACAGCTGTGCAGGGACTGAGCCTCTGACACCAGCAATATGACAAGTACTGTAGAATGATATTTTCATCAAACAAAGCACAACAGAAGCCCCACCCTCTTCCCTGTACTCTTTTCCTCTGCCAAAGTAATGTGGTGCTTATCATACCAGTGCATTTTCACACTTTAATACCTCAATACAAGCAATATTAGTTATGTATTCTGACATAAATGAGTTCACTACCGTGTTAGCTTTCTGTCACTATGACAAAATACCTGAGATAAATCAATTTAAAGGAAGAAAGGGTCATTTTGACTTATGGTTTGCAATGTTTCAATCCATGGTTGTCCCAGGCACCTTGGGGACTATGGTGATGCAGGAGCCAATGGTAGAGGAGGTTGCTAATCTTATTGTCGCTAGACAGCAGAGATGGGGGACAGGAATAAGGGACACAATATACACTCCAAGGCCTTGCTCCAAATGACCTAATTCTTTCAATATGGTCCCACCTCCAAAATCTACTACCTCCTAATATCTCATTAAATTATAAATCCATCAATGGGTGAATCTACTGGTGATGCCAGAGCCCTCATGATGTAATCACCTCCCAAGGCTCCACCTCCAAATACTACTGTATTGTGGACGAGGACATCAATAACATAAGCTTTTTTTTTTTTTTTCATTTTAACATAAGCTTTTGAGAGCATGTTAGGATCAAACCATAACAACTACACTGTAAGCTCCATTCTGTAGCTCGGCATTTTCCGGGCAAATCTATATTCGTTCTGTTTGAGATGTTAATGTATTGTTTTACTTTATTTAATCACTCAAATTAAGTTTAATATTCAGCTGAATATATGCTTCTTTACAAAATATTTATGATTTCCCAACTTCAACAAACTACTGGGAACTACCCATGATGCAGTAGGTTTAAGGCATACAGAGAAGTCAAAAATTCATCCACTCACTGTAAATGAATAAATCCTCGGTAATAAAACTTTGAAACACATGGAAGCATAGAAATTCACAAATTTAAAATATTCTCTTCTTCATAATAGTACATTCTAAATAGACCAGAGAGTGCCCAGATACATATGTACATGGTCTATTTGTTTTGATTGCTGAGAGATTTAGGAAATTTACAATTTCCTATAACTACATGCAGTGTTTTATGGACATCCTTATAACTGTGTGTGTGCTATGAGTGGATGTCTTCCAAATTTTATTTACCTTTCAATTCCCTATTTTCTATTGATATTGGTCATTTTATCATATCATTACTGGCCTTTCAGACTTCTTCAGTGAACATCCTGGCATATATTCTTGCTTACTTTCCATTCCTTTTGTTCCTGTTTAATACCAAGTAGTCTAGATAAAATCTGACTAGGAATCATTTACTTGTGGTTTGTAATACATACACATTTTTGTCAACATGAAATTTGTCTTTCCAACTTTTGTTAGTGACTTTGCTATAGTAGACTTCAAAATTTTGGTGAGTCTAAGTTTTATTTTTAATTTTTGTATTTTACTTAAAAATGTTTTCTGTCCAAGGTTATCTATTCCTTAGAAAGGGATAGGAGTTTGATTTTTCTCAGTTTTCATTTGAAAGTATTTGAATCTAGTCATGTTTTCCATGTGACTACCTAGTGGTTCCAGTGCTGTACATGACATAGTCCCTCATTTCTCCAGCAAGCTGTAATGACTGTCACATTTCAAGTTTGCATATATACATGGGTTTTCTCTTGGGATCTCCACTGTTGGTTTATTTTTCTGATATCTTAGAATCATGTTGTTTAATTCAACCAAAAAAAATCCTTTGAGAGCTTTTAACTGGATTTCACTTATTTTATAAATGAAATTAGATAGAATCATGTATTTATACTGCTAAAACATTCCATTCAATGACAATCATCTTTCTTTTAATTTAGAATTTTCTTTTTGTTGTATTTAGGACTAAGGAACTCACTTGGCACCTTTTAGTTTTTATATTATTTTATGGAGATGTTATATTTAGCAAACTTACTGAGTTTCCTTATGAATCTTAGTAGTTTACCTAAAATGTTTTAGATTTTCCTGTATGGACAAAAAGTACATTTTTACTCATCATGTCACTTCTTTCTAATATTAATACCTATTTCTACTACTAGTTGTATTACATATCTAAAGCCTTCCAACATGATCATGAAAAACAGCAGAACAGCATGGATCCTGCCCTGTTCCTAACTTTAAAGAAGTGAATAGTAAATATTTTCACTGCTTTAAAGAATTAGTAGAAACTGCTTACCTGTACAAGCAAATTCCTTTCCATTTATAGCAGACTAAAAGTTTTTATTCTAAGTGGTGTTGGATTTTATCTAATGATTTTTCTTTGATTGAGATTTTAATATGTTTATCCTTAATCTGATAATTTACTTATCATATCCATAGACATTCTAACATTGCACCATTCTTTCATCTCTGAGTAAAACTCTACTTGTTTGTGATAAATTGTTTTCAGTATTGTGCTAAATCTGGTATCTTGTATAGGACTCTACATTTATTCCTATTAGTGAATTCATTCTATCAGTGTCTGCATTATATGGTAAGATTATATTGCCTTTTCTGGGAGGAGATATCTTGCTAGGTAGCACAGGCTGGCCTTGAACTTGCAATCTTCCTGCTCAGCCTCCCAAGCATAAGGATTACAGGTGTGCTTTACCCGGCCAGGCTAAAATGGTTTCTTATAATGAATTGGACAGCTGTCCTTCTTATTTAGTTTCTAAATCATTGCAAGAATAAAGATTGTTTTTCCTCAAAACTTCAGTAAATTTACCTGTAAAACCAACTGAGCCTGATGCATTCTATTGTTTCTTTTCTTTCCCATAGTTGTGTTTTGTTTCATTTTTCATTTACCCCTCTATTTTTAAAAAATATATTAGTAGTACTGAAGACTTAATCCCCAATGCAGCTCACGTGGTAGGGTGCCTGCTTGTGAGCTCAAAGTCCTGAATTCAAATCCCAGTCCCACCAAAGGAAATCTATGACATAAAGTTTTAATATATTATCAAAAATCCAAGTAGGAGGTTATCTTCATGTATTTCAATTGAAACAATGCATTTTAACACATTAACTGAAAAAACAGAATCTAGCTGACTTCTGTAGGGTCAAACACTACATTTTTTTTTACTTTATTTTATTTTTTATTGTTGTGCTGGGTGGGGTACATTTTTTTTTGGCATTTATAAAAGTTCTTACAATGTATCAAATATGTCATACTTGAATTCACCCTCTCCACCACTCTCCTTTATCTTCCCCTCCCTTCCATTCCTGGAATAGTTTCAACAAGTCTCATTTTTCCATTTACATGCCAACTCCTCCCTCTCAGTTGGTACCAACCCCATCCCCAACCTGGGCAGTAAATATTCTGCCCTCCTGTTCTCTGATTTTGTAGAAGGAAACAGGAAAAAAATGACACTTTTGCTTGTTTGAGATAAGGAAACACTGGGAGTTTTCCTTGTGATAGTTCCATGTACAAATGTATTATAATTCCAATTGGTTTTTGTCTGTTTTTCTTCATTCTACCTTAGTCCCTTTTTTATGGTGGTTTCAGCCAGTTTAAGAATTCTATATATAAAACAATGTAATTGTTTTGATTACACTTTTCATTTTGAAAAATATACTTTTCATTAAAATTAATTAGCTAATATTAATGAGTCTACAGTATGTTATTATAATTAAATGAATTAATTAACAAATAAATACCAAAATTCTCAGTTTGATTTATATTACAATAATTGCAAGAGATAAAATGCCCCTAAACAAAAGGGTTGTAAATAATTCTTAAAGATGTAAGATATCTTAAAACCAAAATTTTCTGCCTGGTAGTAAGGGGGTAGCGGGGGAGAGAGAGAAGGCAGGGAATAATGGAGGGGGCAGGAAGAAAGGGGAAGAAATGATCCAAACATTGTATGCACATATGAATAAAAGAAAAAGAAAGTAATTTTTTAAAAAAACCAAAATTAAGAACTATTATATTATAGTATATTAAGAACCATAAAGTTTGATAATATAGATACTTGTTTAGCTTTGGTAAAGTTCAGTATTTTTCAAATATATCTGAGCATAATTATTTCCCACATTAAATCACTTTATCTCTAGAAATGTATGTTCTGTAAAACAGAGTTTGAAAATTTCTGGCATAGAAAATTGACTAACTGAACGCAATTCTTAAATCCCTAACCATTCAAATCCTTAGATGTCTTGAAAAAAATCCTCATTTAGCTTTACCATCAGAGTTCCTGCGTATTTTAGCCCAAACTGACTGTGAGACAAATACTGCCTTTTATCTACTTGTGTAGTCAAGAATTTAACCTTACCAAAGAGAGGTTTGCCTCTGCCCTTGGTGCCTGAGAAATATTCTCAAATTTCTTGAAATTGTACACTTAATAGGAGTGTCTTTGTTGTCTTGGGGCCCTTGGGTCACACTGGAGAGTCAAAAAAATTTTATTTAAGGTGGATATGGCCACACTCAATGGTTTTAAAATGGAGACTCATCACACCAAAAGACAAAACAATGTGACAGGGAATGAGCTTTGGGTTATGCCCAGAGAGCCTGGACATTAGAGACTGGAATCAGCCATGTGTGCAATTCATCACATCTACATATTGGAACTCCCACAGGAACTCTGGGCACTGAGGCTCAGGAGGGCTTCTCAAGCTGACCATGCTCTGCATACTGTGGCAAATCAATGCCAGGATAGTAACACTGTACCGACTCCACAGAAGAGGACAATGCTGCTTCACATCCACTACATCAGCAGACTCTGCTTTTTGCCTTGGACAATAAGAATCTATATTTCCTCAGAAATAAAGCATAGCAAAGAGTACAACAGTTCTCTGAGAGTTTCTAGTGAATTGCCAGAACTGAAAGTGGTTTCAGGGAGTCCCTAAAAATTGTAATTGATGTCAGAAGTAAGAGTGGCATTGTCTAAACTCCTTTGCAATGTCCATACTTCTCTCCACCCACCTCTCTCTCTCTCTCTCTCTCTCTCTCTCTCTCTCTCTCTCTCTCGCTTTCTCAAAATAAAAAACAAGAAACCAAATCAAAGCAAAAAAGTCTATTTTTGTCACGTAGCCATGAGATTTTCTTGACCTCAATGTCTGCTAAGATTAGCTAGACTAAGCAAGTATAATTTCTTTTCCTTTGAACAATGATGGGAATAGCAGTAGCTGTTGATCCTAGATTTGGTCAATAAGACATGAGTGAATTCTCTTAAGTCAAACTTGAAGAAAAGCCTTTATTCTGTTGCCTGGAATGCAGACTTAATGCCTGGAGTTACATCAGCTTACCTGCCACCACTGGGCAATAAGCTTGGAAATATAGCTAACATAATAAGAGTGGCATAGTGAAAATAACAGTCCAGTCAACCTTGGTATCTGCAAGTATCTGGTTCCAAGGAGACTACCTTGGAGAAAAATCCACACAGGCTCAGGATTCATGCTCAGGAAACTGAATCATTTTTCCCATAACATCATCCAACTTCTGGTACAGACAAGCTACCTACCAACAACTGTAAATTTTCACTGTCTCACTTAAAGTTAAGCATTTCCACTTTCACCTTTTTTCCTGGGGAAACCACTTCTTTAGGAGAGGAAGATTTTCACAATATTAAGAGCTAGAAAACCCTCATCAGATCACACAACAGATTAAACACAGCTCATGCTAATGTGGAACTGAGAGCTTCTCCCCATTAACCAATCTGCTTAATGTGCAGGAATTGAAATTTTTCTTTTCGAAATTTCTTTCAATTTTTGCAATTTTTTATTACTAATATTATTATTATTTCACTGTACTTGGTGAAAATCATGTGTAATTAATCTGCAACTGGTGGCTTACTTTATACAAAAAGTATTGTGTAAAGCTGCATGAGGGGGATGGAGGGATTAAAGAAAGAATTGTTTAAACTGGAGATACAAATTAAATGTTCTCACAACCTACTTCAATTGACATGTCCCTTTACTTTGTTATGGAATATGGTATGTTGAACACTTTTTAAATAAAACATTAGCTTAGAAAAGAATGTTAAATTAGTATTTACATCAGTATTTGACTTATAGTCATATCTGTCATCATATCCACAATGCATTTTCAGAAATCAAAGCAATAGTAGTAAGTGGGGGGGAGAAATTTGAGGTCCCTGCAAACAAGTTAGAGGGACTAGAAATGGTACAAGATAGAATTTGTATCAAAGAATAATTTTCATCAATTTTAAAATTGGTAAACCACAAAACAGACTACTGATGAAAATTTACATAAGAAACAATCCAAGTGCATGAAGACTCACTTGAATATCTTTTAAATCTAAGCATAGTTTATTCAATTTTAGATTGTTTTTGTCTCTCTCCCAATTTACATCTCATTTCCTCCCATGTAAAGGAGTTATACCCAAAATAACCGTTTTTCTTTCATCTACAGACTTTTAAAAATCTTCTAATTAGATTTTATCTCCACAGATTAAAACATTCCAGTAATTTTGGTTGCATAGGGTTAAAAGAATTTATCAAAACTTACTAATTTATATGCCTCATCTCTATCAATCAGTATCAATAACCATGAAGAGGTTACTGTGGATTTGAAGAATCTAGCTGTACAGATCACAGAAAGGAGGCAAATATCAAACCAAAAATCTAGCCATGCAAGTGTCAAAAACTGTATTTCTGAAAGTTAAAATTGAATTACACATCTATGCCATTAATTTAGGCACACTGTTGCACACATATAAAAACATATAATATTGTTGCCCATTATACATGCAAAAGATTACTGCCATTAGGTGATAGAGAGAGAGGTTAGAATCTAGAGAAAAGAGAGGAAGAGGGAAGGACAAGAATGGAGTGGATGAATGGGCTCAACGAATGTGAATATCCCAGAAGGAGATCGTGTTAAGTATGAACAAAACTCAGGAGTTTATGAGTTGAACCAAACTGGAAGGTAACCAAGTCCCTAAGTTGTAAAAAGGAGAAAAGACAGAGGATAATTGCGAGCTTTGGCCTAAAGAATAACATGGTCCAAATCTAGGTAGTCAAAATCAGACCCAAGTCCAATGACAACCATAGGCACTCAAAAATGCAAATGGAGAGACAGAGCCCAGAACATGAAGCAAGGGCTGCAACCAAAAGGCCTGTCATAGACAAGACTCTCCATCCTGCTGTGTGTAGAACAGGACAGGGAAGATGGTGAGCGATGCAACTACAGAAAATAGGGAGCCCAGAAGTGTCCTAGACTGTGGAAGTAAAAGAACTGGATGTCACTGAATAACATCATCACCTACAAAGCCAGGTTCCTACCCAGACTGAGGAATTGTGCACTTGGTCTGTGATACAGACAAGAGATTCCTAAGTCAAAATGTGATAACAGCAGAAATACCTATAATGAAGTTTTTACCTGATAATCGAGAAAAAAAAAGCAAAGTGAATTTAACTTGGGAAAACCAAAGCATTTATTCATTGGATACAAACTATTCCTTCAATTGAGTTTTAACACTTGAGGCAGACACATTGTCCATATTTATAAGTTTAACCAAAATTCATAGCAATATAACAAAATGATGGGCATATTGACCATTACAGATGTATTGCCTTAAAGGAACATCTTTATAAATAAGTACATCTTATTATGTAAATTAAGCATATAATGTTCAGGTGATATGGATTTATTTCTTCACATCCTGGTCCAGGCTGTGTTCATTGGCAAATGAGATTTGGAAGCTCAGACATTGTTTGGTTTGTCTATCCCTGGATGGTTTCAGCACCAGATGAGTGAACTGGTAGAGATGACATTTTATGGCCTACAAAATAATCCCAAAAGGTGAACTAAAAACAAAAGAGACTACAGGTGTCAGAAGATATGGACTCTTTTCTTTGCCCCATCAATATCTGTGACCTTGGGCTTTATATAGTTCATGAGACCCCACTTTTGCTTTGATGATGGGAACTCAGGTGATAGCAGTCTCTCATGTCTCTATATAAGTTAAAGATAAAACTTCTAGAAAATTCTCAAGAACTCTATAAAATATAGTTAATATTTTTATTCGTGATCCAGAAGATACACGCATCTATCTGAAAATACAGAAATTTATGCTAAATTCTAAAAGTCAAATGCATTTGAGATTGCCCTAAACTCTCAACTCTTGCATTTTGAACACCATTCAAATACAGCCTCTAAGAAAAATAACTGTATTATTTAACTTCAGAATGAGCAAAAATAGAGAGAAATACGCTGTTGAAGCCAGTTGCTGAATATCTGAATTAGGTTTATACATTAGGGGGATGGCAGGTTGAGCTAAAGTAAGATGTCCGAACGAAAGATAGCTGATGAGATCATTAGAGCAAAGAAATAGAGCCAAAGAGAAGTTAGAGAAGCAGATGGAAAGGCTGAAATGGCAGAAGACTCTGACAGAGAGTGGCTGAGAATCTGCCACAAACATATATGGGCATTTGAGGTCCATTTGCAAATTCTGGCCCAGTCAAGACTTAAAACACAAGATCAACATTGTAATAAAGATTAGAGCCGGGTGCCAGTGGCTCACACTTGTAATCCTAGCTACATGGGAAAACAGTTCATGAGACCCTATCTCCAACCATAGCAAAATGGAGTAGAAGAAGCATGGTTCAAGCAGTAGAGTGCCTACTTTGCAAGTGCAAAGCCATGAGTTCAACCCCAGTCCATCAAAACAAATATAGATAGATAGATAGATTGTATAAAAGTACCTGAAACAACTAAGTTAATAAAGAGAAGTGTTTTATTTATCTCACAGTTTTGAAGGTTCAAGTTCGAGACTGGGCATCCCATTGGTTTAGGCTTCTAGTGAGAACACAGAATGGCAATAGCAGGGGTGTATGTCAAAGATGACACATCTCAAACCAGGAAGCAAGAGACTGAAACAGACCAGGGCACATAATCCTCTTTAAAGACACATTCCTGGGGGCATAATGGCTTCTCACTAGACTTTGCCTCTTAAAGGCACATGGCATCTCTCAAACCTCCATCATAGGTACCAAGACTTTACCTATGGTCATTTGGGGCCACTTAGAGTGCACCAAAAATATAGCTGGACCTAACTATAAAAGTGTTGGAGAAGAAGTCCACCAATGGGCATGGAAGAACTAGGATGGCTTGAAGAGGCACAATCACAGGACACCTCTGAATTCTTTGTTATATTTAAGTCATTAGATTTAGAGTTCCCTGTAAGTCATCCATACTTAACACTACCAATGATCTCATTATAATGTAATGCCAAGAAAAGACTTAGTATAAGGGAAGAGAGCCAAATAATGCTAAACCATGTCTCAAGTGTGATTCCTCAAGGCTAGAGTACAGAGTTGCTTTTCCTGGATTTGACCCTAGTTGATAAATATTATAATGAGGTCTAGCACCAAGCTGCTAGAGTCTGGATGTCTACTAATAAATTTGTGAATCAGTTAGAGTTCTACTGAATGGAAGTAAAAGACTTATTGCAGAATGCTTATTTAAAGTGATTATTTCACATAAGTAATTTAGAAGACCAGTTGCATGTTGGTGAATGGAGCAACTCAGAAAAACTGCCAGAGATCCCTGTTCTTTCCTCTCTGCCATCTTCAGTGTGTTGGCTTTTGTCCACTGATATTTCCCCTAATAGTTGCATGATAGTTGTTGTAAATCATATCTTTAAGCAATACGGCCACAACTGGAAGAGAAAGCACTTTCCTTGGTCCCATTTGACTTACTCTCACTTCTAGATGCATTCCTAAATAATTCCTACTTAGAGAAATGGAACTACATAATTTTCAACTAACATTCTTCACTCTGGATTTGGGGATGATCTAGACTGTAAACAAAATGCCCATCATAATCTGCATTTGTCAAGAATTTTGTGGTACATTTTAAGGGGTCCGTCTGACACAGTTTTGCCAAAAAGCAATTCCTTGAGTCACTCAATTCCATTAGGTTATATTTCACCATGAAATCTAAGAGCTAATAGCACAGATCATGGAGTGATTCTTTTCCCTACCTGTGCACAGTACCTACATGGCATTCTACCATATAAAGATTTGGGAAGATGAAAGGGAATTATCATTGTCCTGCTCAAGGTGACTAATCCCTTCAGTGAATTTGGGAGGGTTGGCTAAACATTGCTGTAAGTAGAGAATGAACCAAGGATTCATTCAGGGTATATATATTATATGCACTATTATAATATATATATGCTTTGTGCAAAATATCATTATATATAATATATAACATATAAGCATATCAATAATATATAACATAACCTATCAATACAATTACTAAAATATTACTATAGCATACAATTATATGTTATATATAATTTATATATAATGCATTATACATTTTATATTGATATATAAAATATTATAGATATAGTATAGAACTGTTTAACTGTACTGAATCTGTGAATAATGAGAATCTATGTATACACAATACCCCATTATATAATATATGTACAGTATACACACCAACATATATATATGTATATATATACACTGTATGTATATAATAGATCCTCATTATTCACAGATTCTAATTAACTTGCCAGTTTACCTCCACACTAATACTTATTTGGAACTTCAAAATTAATCAACTCTGCCTTCTTGTTTCATCTCTCATTCTGTAACTGAGCATACTTTTCACTATGGATATCACTGTTTTCATATTTATATGCCTTCACATTGGTGATTTCATTATTTAAAATATGCTTGGCCCCCAACTCTGGCCAAGCATGTTACAATGCTGTACAGT
The DNA here is from genome assembly GCF_047511655.1 of Castor canadensis. Lineage (NCBI taxonomy): Eukaryota > Metazoa > Chordata > Mammalia > Rodentia > Castoridae > Castor > Castor canadensis. The sequence goes on along the minus strand of NC_133404.1, from coordinate 32,152,560 downwards.
GTCCCTAAGCAAAAGAGACTGTGATATGCCTTGTGGAGAAAATAACATGTCTTAGATCAATTTCATTCAGGCATAAGATATATTTTTGTTGGTTTTTAATTCAGTATTAATGAATCTACTATGTATTATATGTTTTAAAACAGAAACATACAAAAATAAGGCTATGTATTGATAGGTTGATAGAAATATTGTGACCTGAGGCTTAAAGGAACCTAACCCTGTGTTTCCTTCCAGGAGCAATAGCTTTCTATTAACCAATCCAGTGATCCTGGTGAGTTTGTAGATCACAACTACCATAAATAATGGGAACAGATCTCTCTCTCTCTTTCTCTCTCTCTCCCTTTACATATATATACATATATACATATGTATATATTAAGGTTTAGGTAGAATTTTTTTCAGAAAGTGTTATGCTTCCATCTCCCCTGAAGGACTCCCAAATATGTTCCCCCCAAATACACTTCTGTGGTACAATGATTAATTTATTAAGTATTTTGAGCTGAAGGCTTGAGAAACAGCAGATACATGAAGGACTCTCTGACCACCACTTTCTCTCTAAAAGCAGATCATAAAATTTCCCATGAGAAACTTGCCCTCCCCATTCTAGGAAGTGAAGAACATTCTTATCACTAGAAATTGGGAGTCAACAGTGAAACAGACCTATGCAAACAAAGCTAGTAAAATAACCCTTATCATCCACTCATTTCTCTCATACAGTTTTTAATCATCCTCATAGAGTTTGGTAACCTTTGTGCAAGTCCCTTTCATTTTGTCACATCCCCACAATTTAGTGTCCTTTGTGTATAAAGGTGTATGTGCTCTTGGGCCTAACAACAACTATGGTTCTCTTTCCTTCTGAAAACTCATATGTACACATAAAATATTAAATAAATTTGTATGTTTTCCTCATGTTAACTAGTCAGTTTAATTCTTAGGTCTTGCCTCAGAACCTCAGAGAATGGATGTTTTCTTCCCCCACATTCACCAGGACCTCCACACTATCAGCAATATACAACGTTGTTGTATATGGGGTTCAGAATTTAATATAAGTAATTGGTTATGTAGGTCCTGGACTGCTTAAAGATCAAAATGAGAGCACAGTGTTCAATAGTGCAAGGACAATAACTGAGGGAATAAAAGGGAAGGAGTTGTGGTTATCAATTTGGAAGCCAAAAGGGGGAGCTCTTTTGCTCCCCCTTTTTTTTTTTTTGCTCAGACTTCCAAAGAAACACCACTGAACTATTATATTACTCAGACCTCTAGAAGGGCACAATAAGCTTAATGCTGAAGATGAAGAATGAAGGTAGAAGTAAAGCTGGAAGGAACAGGAAATGAACAAACAAGATCCAGTCCTTACTTCCTCCTTCAGCCTGCCTCTTGTCTGTACTGCCTCCCATTGGGCAGAGCCCAGATCAGGCTAACAAGGGCACTGCTCCTCAGCTTCCAATAATAAAATACGAAACAGTGATTTTCATTAACATTCATTCAAGAAATACACTGGGAAAATTAAGTTATATACTATCTGCTCTGAGCATGTTTAACATTGATTATTTCAAAAACTACAGAGAAAGATGATACAGAAAACACTTTAAGAACAAAATGGTATTGGTTTAGTGATTTCTATAGTTAGTTCTAAATTGTTTCTTCATTCACACAGAAACACAATGAATTTGATTCTGATCTTTATGATACTAGTTTGTTGATCACTAAAAAAATAAATATGAAAATGTCACAGGTATCTACCCATTGCTCTATAAATGTCACACCAACCTGTGACCAGAAGCAACAGAGCTCTGACCCAACACCTGAGGATATTGAAAAATGCCACACTGTATTTCAGGGCACCCAAGTCATGGTGTGTTCATTGAATTTTTTATACTGTTTTCCACATGCAGGCTTGAAATATTTTTGCCAATAAAAAGTGAGTATTTTATGTTCAGTAAAGTCTGCCTGGCTGTTAGAAAAACATACCTGGAAATATGTGAAGAAATTTCTAAATTGCTAAAGCATCTGATTCTTAGTGGGAATTCATCTCCAAGTCCTTAGACGATTGATTAAGATTTGTCAGCAGTTGAGGCAAAGTTTGAGTCTGAAGTCAATAGAAGATTTCATTTTCCAACTCTACTGCTTACTTATCATCTTCCATGGAGGAAATTTGCAAAATAACACTGAATACATGGCTGCATATCAGTGTGTTTTTGATTGGGATGCTGACTCTTCTCTTTTAAGTGTCCATAAAGATCACCTTTCACAGAGACCACAATAGAAGGGAGATGCAAATAACCAAAAGAGGAAATAACTATACTGTGTCTTTTTACCCTGTGAATTGATTTCTTACTCTTTCTTATCACAATGCTACGAAGTAAATGGAGCCAGAGATATTAGTTTTCAAAAAAAAAGGAGGGGGAAGAAAGAGACTAATTTCTCAGCTTCTTCAGTGCTGTTAAGGTGCTTTATTCATTTTTCTCAAGTATTAAACTAAAAGAAAAAACCATTATTGCCTGCAACCCACCCCCCCACCAGATCCCACCACACAGGGAAAGCACTGAATGGGAATGCCCATCCTCCAGGCATGGCTTCAAAAGGTGTTTTAGCAACAAAGACCATTAAAAAACAGTTGAAATAGAGCCACTCTTTCCCAATAGGGTTGAGTTTGATAACTGGGTCTTCCATGTTCATTTACAAAATTAGATCTTAAAATATGAAGATAGTGTTGAATGTGAAGAGAAAGTTAGGCTATGTCTCTGTTGTGAGGACAAGCTACTTAAATCTCTCTAAGGAGTAAAAATAATGCCAAGAAAGTAAAACATGAGTCTCTCCTGGGGCTAGAATGGAAAGCATGCTGTTTAGTGAAAAAGCCATCCATTAATAAGAAAGTGATGGATGGGCCAAGGAAATATTAGATCTATGAAGAGGTGTGGGGAGTTTTCATGTCTGTCTTTCTCTTGTATTATTCTGCTCTTACCTCTCTATGTCTTTCTAGTCCCTATTCTTAAAAATGAATCATTCTAGAAACCTGAAGGTAAAGATAAAGGAAAAAAAAACTAGTAGGTATGATGGAAGAGCCCTATGCTCTTTCTCAAAGGCCATGTGCTGTTCATTTCCAGCAAGGTTAAATAGGCATGACTCCTCTGGGGTCTGCATAAAAACACTCTCTTTTCATTATCTGTATCTCAGAGGATGCTCTTCGGCTTTGTGGACCTTTTATTACAAGGGCTCCTACCACAGAGCTGTCTGAATCCATTACATTCTTTCCTGGCCTCCATGAAATACCCACTGCTATGGTCCTCCATATATCATCATTCTATTTTCAGGGACAGAAGACAAATGGGCTTCTTTCTCATGGAGAGAGAAGGAAGCATAATGTGGAACTCCAGTGATCATATGACCCAACCAGAGTCTAAGAGGGAGCAATCAACCTCAGATATATCCAAAGTATGATTATTTTTTAAATATTTAAATATATGTTATGTCAGGTTCCAACTGTGCTCTTTCCCTGGCCATCATAAGTGGTGCAGTTGAGTCTAAGAAAGTGCTTCAAAATTCTTAGACAAGCCAATGGTAATTAACTATAAATCACAATGTCATGGTCATTGAATTGCTTGTAAATCCATAATTTTAAAACACATGATTTTAATAATTTTCTAAGATACATATGCAAATGGTATTGTCATTATTTGAATGTTTGAGGCAGACAAAGTCAATATTGCTGACCTCTGGTTAACCATCTTCAATTACCCCAACTTGATAAGGTATATTTTATCCAGGATTGACCTTGACAATGATGGTTATTAGTATTGTTTCTGTAAACAGCTAGCATTTATTAAGAATTTACTAGACTAAACGTAGGTATTATTCATAGTGACAATCTTGACAACCACCTTCTAACACTGATTCTAATTTTTCTCCATTTTATGAAAGAAGAAATGAACATAGAGAGATAAAATCGCTCACGCACAATCACACAGCTAAAAATTACAGAGAGAGGTTCAACATTGCCTTTTAACTACTAAACTGTCAAGTAACTCTCTGAAGAATCCTTCCTTTAAAAGCATTTGAGAAATTTTTTTCTTCCCCTTTGTTATTTTTTTTTCAGTGCTCAAGACCCAATCCAAGGCCTGTGCATGTTAAGAAAGTGCTCTACCACCAAGCTACTTCCCAATCCTCATTTGATGAATTCTGAAACATGACTCCAAACTACACCACCTAAGCTCAGTGGGGGTGTACTGCACACTAGAAAATGAATTTGAGAGAGTTGAGACCCAGTACTGACTTTCTAGTTTTTTGAAATGTTTATCTCATGATGAGTTCATTCCATTTTATTCCACAAAAGAGAAAGTTTAAAGAAATGGAAAGGGAAGTTGCAAAATCAAAGGAGCAAATAGAGAGAAAACACCAACCAGAAGTTAGGACCTCAGTTTTATAAAGGAGTACAACAACATTGAGGTGTGTCATATTTTGCTTATTTGAACTAGAGAGCAAACTGAAGCATGCTTGAAGACAAGATAGATAATGACTGAAAAATTCAAGACACAGTGGAGAATTAACTCTCAGCCTTATATTCTTCTTGGCTTCTTAAATAAAAACAGTAATAAAATTCTAAAATGCTAAAGTCACATAGTCCCAACTTCCTACCCTGGCTTTGTCACTAATTCTCCTACTTAAAAGGCATTGGAAAATTACGTAACTATGTAGAATGGTGAAGATCTTCATGCCTAATTTACACTACTGTCTGTTGATCAAATAAATGTGACAATGTATTGAAATGCTTAACACCATGTGGCACATGGCAAGGATTCAGAAACTCTGGCCCCAGACCCAGGAGTGATTTTAGACTCTTACCTGTGGCTCCCTTACATGGGATTCCTCAGCCAATCCTTCAGTTCTACCTTCAGTGTGCATCAAGATTCTGATCTCCCTCATCATCTACACCACAATATTTGGTCCAAGCCACAGATAGTTCTTGCTAGAGTTATTGCAATACCCTCTGTGTTAGTCATCTTTCCATTACTTCAACAAATTTCTAAGTTAATCAACCATGAAGAGAAAAGGTTTATTCTGACTTAGGGTTTTAGAGATTCCAGTCCTAGAGTGGGCAGACTTATTGATTTTAGGCTTCTGGTGGAGGTGCTGAGTGACAGTGACTGGGAGCATCTGGCACAGAAAAACTGCTCACTGTATGACCTAGAAATAAAGGGAGAGGAAAGGGCTAGAGTCACATTCACCTATAGAGACACACCTCCAAGAATAAAGACCTCCCACAAGGCCCCACTTCCTAAAGACTCCACCACCTCCCCAGAATACTATCCTTAGGATTAGATCTTCAACCCATGGGCTGCTGAGGGACACTTAAAATCTAAACTGCAGTAAACTCTTATTTCCCTGCTCTTTCTTTTAACCCCTTCTGATGATTCCCAGAATTGTTAAATATTGACATATTTCACTCTACTGCTTATGAATCTCCAATCTAGAGACTTTGAGCATCCTATAAAGACTTTAGAGCATCACCCTCCGTGTTACCCTCTTCCCTCTGGTTTCAACTTATGCAAGCTTTAGTCTTTTCCCTGAGGAACTCACCACCAGTGGGCATATAATATATACTTTGTTTATTTATGTCTACTTTCTCTCCTGTCACTAGATTGCAAGCTCTGTGAGGACAAACTTTTCCTTGGATGATATTCCAAGTGGCCATATGACAATATATGGCACTTAGGAAGCCCTTAGTAATGTCTGTCAAATAAATTAGTATGTATTTGCAATTATTTTTTCAAAAAATATTAATATTTTTTACATCTTAACAATTAAGCATTTACTCCAAAAGGCAATACAGTAAAAATAGAACAAATGTGTACTGAGGCCAGGAACTCATAAGGGAAAGACCTGGACATTGGGCTGAAGAACACACTTAAAGGAATATTTTAAGTGGGAAGCTGTATTATAAGAAAGCACACTTCTTTTGAGAGTGATACTAAGGTTTGAATTCAGAGCCTAGCATTTTCTAGGCAGGTGGTTTACCACCTAAGCCATACCTGCAGCCCTTTTCCTGTTAGGTTATTTTTCAGAAAGGGTCTCATACTTTTTGCTCAGACTGGCCTTGCTGGCCTTGTACCACAGTCCTCCTACTTATACCTTCTGCATAGCTGGGGTATATAGGTGTACACCCCATGCCTAGTTTTTATTGACTGAGATGTGGTCTTGATAGCATTTTGCCTGGGTTAACCTCAAACTGCAGTCCCCCAGATCTCCACCTCCAGAATAGCCAGGGTTACAGGCAAGAGCTACCACTCCTGGCTTCAAGAAGAGTATTGTTTATAAAATTGATCTCTGCATTCAGTAGAAATTTTACCCCTTCACAGTGGGAAGGATTTGAAGATCTCTCAGAAATTCTTTTGAATCATCTTTCTTGTGCTTTCTAAGAAGATGGTCGATCAAAACCAACTATTTTGCTACATTCACAAGGAATGGATGGTTTCATCCTCTCACTACCTAAACAGAAGTCCTAGTAAATAATATTCATCATGATATCAAGGTTGGGGCCTCGCACAGTGGCACACACCTATGATCCCAACTACTCAGAAGGTGGAAAACAGGAAGATCAAGGTTCACGGCCAGTACCATGCAAAAACTGGAGATGCTATCTAAAAAAATGACTAAAGCAAAAAAGGGCTAGGTTGTGGGGAATACCTCAAGTGCTCGAGTTCCTACCTAGTAAAAATAAGTTCCTGAGTTCAAACAGCAGTCCTGTCAAAAAAAATTGATTAAAAAATTCTATGTAGTTCAATAATGAAATAAATAATGTCATCACATGGCAAGTTACTTATTATTTACCTTATGTTAGTTATCAGCATCAGTGGACCAAAACAGGGAGGAATTAAAAATATTATCTAATGAACCAAGTAGAAGAATTCACGGTAACACAGGAAGGAGTGTGGGTGATCTATAAGGCAGTGACAAGAGTTTCTGTCCTAGGGAAGACCTTTCCTTACGGAACTCAGAGATGAAATCAAGAGCCAGAGTAAATTAGGATGAGTCTAGCATTGGTTATATTTCCTTATTCAAATCTAATTCGTTATGTAAATTCTCACTTTTCAGAAACTAGTCCTCCCCCAAATCTGAACTACTTCTCTGGCCACCAGTGTAAGTGACAGGGAAACACAACACAGACCCACCACACACTTACACCTCTATCACTCAGGACCAGTCTCTGACACCTTTGGGATTGCACATCCGCTCTGCCACCCCCTGTCCAGATGCACCACACCACCTCTTTCAACACACAAGGGTGTTGTCAGGCATAATGATGAGCTATCTGAATAATGACACCCATTCTGGGGTGTAAATGAGACAGCCGCCTGTCCCCATCCCACAAAGTGGAAGTTGAGTCAGCACAGTCCTTTGGAGCAGCAGTCTGTCTTCTAATGAATGTCTGTGGCAGGGATGAGTGAGATTCCCCTTCGTCTGCCAAATGGCTCATGACCTCTCACCTGTCAACTCACTGCTAGTCTCTGTCTAAAAATTCCATATCAGAATAGAGAGCCCATCCTGGAGTGGCCCATCGAGAGATAGACACCAAATTTGCCAAAGCCTGCAGAGCACTTTGCAAAGCAGTCAAATTTGTCTATATCCACTGCCTAGGTCAGGTGCTAATTAACCTTCACAGAGCACAACCTCAATTCCCACTGTCTCTGGGCAGGGCCAGCCAGCAAACCAAAACTGCAGAATCCCCCAGTCTTACTATCCATGCAACCAGCTATTTATAACTGCAGGGTGCCAGGCTTGCATAGAGCAGCATGACACTTCCAGAAAGTCGCACTGCTATTTCAGCAATCTCCTAACTACAAGCTCTCCCTTCCTCATCAGGCAAGAGGAGAGAAAGTGTTCAGGAACAGGATGACTGTACTTTGTGCTTGTGTGTGTGTTTTATTTTTTAACCTGGGATACCATTTAGGAATCTTAAGGACTCTTCTCCTTAGGCACAGCCCCTCACCCCCCCAGCTGTCTTGATTAGTGGCTCTATGTATGCTGGTCAGATCTGGGGATTAATGACGGCTAATTTGCCTGAGGTTGGTGCAGCCCAGGCAGCAGACATTGCACGACCAGCTTTTGCTGCCATATGGGCAGAAGCAGCTGTTTCAATTACTTTCAGTGCCCAGATGTGTCAGACGAGCCACCAGTCCTCTGCGGGGTACATCAGCCACACAGAAACTAATTGCTTCAATTGCGTGTGGAAACATGGTGCTGGGTACTGTGACAAAGGGTTTGGAGGACAGTCGAGTGCCAGCTGTCGTCACGGCTCACAATGCAGGCAAGCGGACAGGCTGACACTAGACTTCAGCTTCTACTTGCCATCCTTGGTGAGACACAGACAAACTGTGTCTTTGTCAGTTGTGCGCAGTGGATGAACAGAAGCAAGTAACCAATGTACCCTAGGATGTGATCCACCCATGTCCACACAGACCATATATGCCAAGAAGAAAAAATGGAATTTGGATCTGTGTGTTGTGGATGCCAAAGAAATCTAAATTATGTGATTCCAATTAGCATACAATTCAGGTTGGTCATTTGAATGGGAAGCTTCCAGGCACATTTTTAAAGTTAACATAACCCCCACCCATGGCACCTAGATAGAGATCAATGAATCAGTCTGTGTGTTGTGTTTTCTTGTGTATCAGACTGAGCAAAAGGGGACAGAAATGAAAGGTCAGCTACCACCCATTCTCCTCTGTTCTATCCTGAATTATTGAGACAAGAAATCAACAATAAATTTCAAAGATGTGCATTCACATTGTTTGGGGTAGGAGTGACGACAAAAAACCTAGGGTAAGTAGGAAGCTGCTATCATCACCACAATACATCTATTTAGAAAAAGAACAAACATTTGTTTTGTGCTAATTCTATAGTAATCAGGGTGATTGTACTGTACTTTGCTACTGGATGTTGCCATGGTTATTCTAAGCAGTTAGTTGTTATTAGTGGCCTAGAATAATGCACAGAACTCAGTTTGAGGCCTCTCATCAGAAACATGAGTACCAATTTCACAGACTAATTTCTGACAACATTTTTAGAGCCCAAAATAAATTTTATTTCTGTCAGCTCTGGGGTAGATGGCATCTAACCTATGTAATGACGTGGTTTGTTCTCTTCATCCCATGGCTTTGCCACGAAAGGACCTTTGACTCTGAGTCTGTGAAATAATTATCAGAGTATAGCATTGTTCAAATTGATCTATTGATGAATATTAATGTAACTGAGCAAAAACAGCATTAAAAGAATAGGTGTGTAGTTAGCAACAGCTCTGCAGTAGTTGGGTCAGACTTCCTAGAGAGGCTGTGAACTGCCCATCTCAGGCACATGAGACACTGGGCTCTCTGCCCAATGTGACATCTCTAGGTTGAATCTTCTTTGATTTTGGAACATAATTACTGCTTCCTCTTCTCAAGTTGGCTGCTAAGACGAACTCACAATATGCTACTCTTATTATAATTATTACTAGTAGCAACCATGGTGGTGTGTGTTCATGTGTGTTAGGAAGATAACCATCAAAAGTTGTGTTTCTCAGGAAAATATCAAGAGAACTCTCAGAGACTAAGAACCTGTTGTTGGAAATATTTGTAATAGAGCACCAGATAAATTGAATCTGCTCTTTTGAAACTCATGAAGGTGGCATGTTTTTCACCCAACCATTACAGTATAATCAACACCCTCAAACTCTGTGACACAAAACCACCTGGACTTCCTATTTCCCATGCTTCTGTGATTGACTTGGACAGCCCCTCTCCATATAGGACTCACAGGAAGGGATGCATTCATTCAGTTGATGCTGAGCTGGACTTTGCTGAAAGTTAACCCAGCAGGCCTTCTGCACCTGGGCACTGGTGTTCACTATCTGCAGGAGCCTGGTTCTGCATCACTGGGCCTTTCCCCTGTGGGTGGATCTGCTCCTTTGTGCCCTCTACACATGGCCTCTTAAAGAGGAACTCAGTTGGCAAAGACAGTAAGATCAGAATCTTCCAAATTTATGGGCTAAGTCCATAATGGAGCTGCCACAAGTCATTATGTCACAGTGTCACAGGAAGGAAGACACTATATCCCTTTGTAGAAAATGGCATGCATGCTACAATGTGGCCAGGGGTGTATAATAGTGACTGTTTAGAAGCCCCACAGTGTGTGTGTGTGTATGTGTGTGTGCGCTTAAAAATGTGCAGACATGGAGTGAAGAGATTCCATTTGAAATAAGTAAATAAGTTGGGATACTATATTAATTTCATGCAATATTTTTAAAGCAGAAAGCCAAATAAACAAAAAATCTTTTAACTCAATAGTATTGTCCTCTGTATTATTAGAACACAAGATATTATAAAACTTAAACACAGAGTTGTTCTTTTTAAATCTCTTTTCTCCTGAAAATTGCCAAAGTGGTATTGATTAGAATATTTCCCACATCTTTTGTCTGCCTTTGAATAGTGAGAATTGAACAGCATAATTTGCTATATAAGAAAGGAACAAAATTTTCATTCATTAGTGGCTAGAGGAAGAAATTCTCCTCCAAACAGTCCCATTCATGTCTGTGCTGGATCTTAGCTGAGTTGAATCTATATATTGACACTCTGGAGCTGCTTGTTCCTTGAGGCGTGCCAAGGTTTTCTTGAGAAGGTGCTCCATCCATCTGATTGTGCAGGGTGCTCTGGCTTAGGAATCATGTCTTTATCACAGCCATGTGCTTCCAGGGGCTGTAGTCACTGAGGTGAGCTATCCTCTGAGAAATGAGGCCTTTCACCAGCAAGTTTGGCAATGTCACCAAGCTTAGGACAAATTTAACCTGAAATAGGAGATGAAATAAAGCATTATGTGCATAATAGTTATGCTACCACCATGGGACGTTTTGAGAACTGACTGTTTACACTCAATCTGTTAGAAATAATGGCAATCACAAATCAGACACATGCTCAAAAGCTGATGGACAGGCAAAATTTACTGTTACAGAAGGGTGTGTGTGTGTGTGTGTGTGTGTGTGTGTGTCTCTAAGTCAGGCAAGCCAGCACACACACACACACACACACACACACACACACACAGGACCCCTCAGTTTTTATCCCTGATGCAGGACTGCCCCTTGCTCTAAGGAGGGAGATCAGGTTCACAGTCTTTGTGATTGACTGAGGTTGAGGTTTAGGGGCGGGCATAGGAGAAGAGCAGACATGACTGGAGAGAATAGACATGAGACTTAATGCAGGAATTCTAGGATTCTGGGGAAACTGAGGCCTGAAATGACTGACCTGAAAGGGCAGCACCACGTATATAATTAACCCATGGGCCAAGGGGACCTGGAAGCAGAGATTCCTTTAGACAATGATCATCCTAAGAGTTTTAGGACATCCGAAGACAAAAAAACTCTCTGCTTAAAGGCAGAAACTTTGTACCCAGGCGAAGTGCCACAGAGCACATAGACGACTGGGAAAATAAGATAAAGTCCACACAATGACAGACATATTCCACAGTGTGATACTGGAAGGGAAGGGGGTCAAACCCAGGACCCTGAGATTAAGCGTCTCATACTCTTCCAACTGAGTTAGCTCTTTGACAGAAAAGACCCAATTTAGTTGATTTGTACAAACCTAATTCCCTTGTGATATATCTGAGGGGTGTTATGGTTTGAATATTATCCCTTCTGACACTCAGGTTCAAATTAAATAGACTGAAACAGTGGCTTAAAAGGTGTTTAGTTCATGGATTAATGGTACTGAGGGAGTGGGTTTGCCCCCTCCCATGTCTCCTGTTTCATTGCCCTTCTGCAGTGTGATGCCTTATACCATCTTTATGACACAACAAAAAGCCCTTGCCAGACAACAATGACTTGATCTCAGATTCCCAAAGCTCCAAATCCCTAAGTAACAAATTTCTGTTCATTATAAATTACCCAGTTTGGGGCCAGGCATGATGGCACATGTCTGTAATCCCAGCAACTGGGGAGGCAGAGGTAGAAGGGAAAGCACAAGATTCTATCTGAAAAATAAACTAAAAGAAAACAAACTGGGGACTTGATTCAAGTGGTAGGTAGAGCACTTGCCTAGCATACATGAGGTCCTGAATTCAATATAAATAAAAATGTATAAATAAACAATCCAGTCTGACATTCCATTATAGCAGCACAAAACAGGCCAAGAAAAGGGGTTTGTTCCTATTTATTCCTCAGAAGAAATCCATGGCTTGAATGTTTAAACATTCACCATCAAAGAATATTCGAGCTATTTCCACATTTGGGCTGTCATGAAGAAAGCCGCTATGAACATTCATGTACAGGTTTTTGTGTGATGTGTTTTCATTTTGCTGGCACATACCCAGTCTTCTGACTCAAATCTGGCATTATTATCAATGCACACATTCTCTCTTTTAACTTCATTTGGAACTGAGTAATCAACTCCATCCAACAAAAGTTATTTACTCAAAAGGAAGAGACTCAACCATGAAGACTAATGGAATATCATTTCTCTAACTCTTTTCCTTCACCATCAACAAACAACAGGAAATTAATAAGTCCTGTGTGTTTAACCCTAGACAACTTTAAACTCTAGGAGAGATTTCCTGATTTCTTTTTAAATTATATAAATATTTAACATATTTATATATTACTATTTCAATACATTTTATATATTTTTAATAGATATTTTATATTGCATATATATATTTCCAGGGAAAAATTCTCTTGAATTTTTAATAGATTCTATTTTTCTATTTTTCTGTATTTGAATGCTTCCCATGAAGCAAGTTACAGTGCCTAGGAAAGCAATGTCTTGTAGATGCATAATCACAACTACATCATTAGAATTAGGGATATGCAGTTTCTAGAAGAAGGACAATGTACACAAGAAGATGAGAACATAAATATATTTAATGAACTAATTAGTTTGTTATGTCAAAGCTTCCTGTTATAGTCCACCTCTTAGCTTCCCAGTAGACATATATACTTCTCACATAAGTGAGATTTTTTTACACTGTCTGGGCACCCTAGCCCAACTTCAACATAATAAATGCAAGAGTATTTTAATTTCTCTAAGAATTGGATAATTTTTCTTAGCATCATATTCTACAATAAATACACTCACTTATCATCAGCACTTCCAAGTAGAAGTCATCCAACTAGTTTATCCAGAAATAATTTCATAGACCTACTCTTTCTTCTCAGAGATATTTCTATTCCTTGTAGAGTTTAACCTCAATCAGATCTACATGGAGCTCCTTCTCCATCTGAAATCTGTGGTCTAAATTTTAAATTAACTAAGCCTAGAACACTTAAACAGTGCTAGACGACAAGCAAAAACAACCTCAGTAAAAATCTCACTTAGAAAGAGAAAAGTAGAAAGAAAATATCATGCTTAGTATACTACTCTATGTAATTTCCTTCTAATAAGAAGTGTAAGGAAAGATGCAATACTCAAAAAAGGTATTGGGTGTCCATTAGTTAATTCACTTTATTGATAGTGAAGTGAATTCTCTCCTCAGCCAGCCTAGCTTTCCGTACTTTAGCCTGTATGATCTGATCCTCATTCAAATTCCGTCACAGGCCAGAACAAAAGGAGAATGCAAGTTCTACTCTTAACATTACATTTACAACTAGTATGGGTACCTGTGTCTAGGAAAGACCTAGGGACTGATTTCAGAGTAGCAGCCCCAGCCCACCAGCATCAGGATCCATGAAGCTTAAAAATTGTAAAAATGAAGATAATTGGACCTCAACCCAGACCTGCTAAATTTCTAGGTATTGGGCTTAGTAACTGACCTGTTACCATGGTCCCTGATAAATTCTGATATGCAGTAAAATTTAAGTACTAATATAGAAGTTACTCAAAGTCCTTCTTTGAATAAACTTTAGTCATCTGTGTATCAATGTGAATATGATTTTTCTAAGCCTGCCAATAATCAACACTACATACACATGCACATTTATTTTAAAATAAATATTTTTAAGACATGTAAGGTTGGCATACTTATATACTTATAAATATATAAATTTTATATATTTATAAATATATTTTAACATATTTATTATATAAACATAACATATTTATATATTTATAAATATATTTTGAAATAAATAAGTATATATTCCCTGGCCATGTCCCTTGAGTCTGACTTTGCATTTTGGTTTTAGGCTCTTAGTTCACACTTACAGATTCTGTGGAGTACAGTTGGAAAATTATACTTCACGGTGTCAAGAGACCGGACCCAGGACATGACAGTCCTCAGGAGTCTTTGTCAAACTAGGGGTTCACAGGAATAGACAATTGTATGGAACATAATGAGATGTGATTCTTCTGATTCTCTTGGGATATCCGTATTGAAAATTAAAGATTTCAGTTTTCCAAATCAGTGCTCTGATACCATAGTAAGAGAAGAAAATTATTAATCTATCAGGAGCATGAACTATACATATAAATCACTTCTCTTCATATACATCTTGTTTTGATAACAATAAAAAAAATTAAGGCAAACCAATGAAAAGGCTAGCATGATCTTCACCATAGCAAGCTTATTTAAAATTGCTTACTGTTACTCAGAGCCAGGGTCTTTTAAAGATTCATGTTAGTTTGTAGAAAGCTAAGAATTTGTAAGTGATTTTGCCTAGTTGCAATGCAAATGATTTTCCAAATAATAATACAAATGATTTCCATTCTGTGAAAATATGACCATAAAGGTTATAGTTTAATTACCCTATGGTTTTTCAACCATTGTTTACCTCAGCAATAGTATGTCCAACACTTTCTTCTCACTATCTATATATGAATCACTCTTTCATCTCTTCTTTAAAGACAAAATCTTTGATACGCTGATCACATGAACTTGAATGGAAATTATGCATTTTTAAAACTTGAAAATACTTTTTGGCTACTTACACCAACCTTGCTCTTTCACATTTACTTTGGAATAGGCCAGTTGCACTAGATATTTCTTTCAGCACCTTATTGAAGACCAGAAGTAGCTGACACACTCAATATCTTGACATTTTTATACCAAGTTTCCTAAAGCTACAGACTTTGTGGGCATATGGTCTGAGTCCCCAGGGATCATAGGCAATAGCCAAACCAACTGCTTAGCTATGGCATAATGAAGACAAAGCTGATTTCTCAACATGAAACAGAAGGATTCTTACTGCATTCCACCCACCTGAACTTGCTTAATTCACACTTTGGGGTCAGTCACACAAACAACCCCATTTTGGTCTTAGACAGGACTCTAGTGTTTATCAAAGCCCAACTACAGCTGTTGTCCTAGTCCATTTGTTCTGCTATAACAGAATATCTGAGAATGGTTAATTTAAGAAGAGAAGATATTTGTTTTGTAACAGTTCTAGGAAGTTCAATATCAAGGAACTGACAGCTTTGGTGGTCTTATGAGGGCTGTTATCTGCTTCCAAGATAGCACATATTGTTTCATCTTTAGAAGTGAGAAATGTCTCCTCTCATGGCAGAAGGTGGAGGGAAAGCCAGCTGAAACTGTGTGCAGACCCCTTTGCAAAAGCCTTTTACCCCACTCAGAAGAGGGTAATCACCATCACCAAATCGCCTCTGTAAGGTTCTACCTCTCAACACTCACAGTGATATCACCTGGATTCTGAAAAGGCTGCCTCCAGACCATAGCAACCATATTGACGAGATGGGCTCAGCAATGTAGAACATACAGTGGACCCAGCTTCACTTTGTGACCAACTAGGAAGAGGAGAGGTAACACCACCGTTCTCAGAAGAGGGTAATCACCATCACCAAATCGCCTCTGTAAGGTTCTACCTCTCAACACTCACAGTGATATCACCTGGATTCTGAAAAGGCTGCCTCCAGACCATAGCAACCATATTGACGAGATGGGCTCAGCAATGTAGAACATACAGTGGACCCAGCTTCACTTTGTGACCAACTAGGAAGAGGAGAGGTAACACCACCGTTCTCACTTTCTCTTTCCTTCTCCTCTTCTCTTCTGTCTTCTTCACCTTTCTCATCTGTTCCTATTTCTCTCCCCCCACACTCTCTTCATTTCACATCTTCACTTATGTTTCTTCAGCCTGTCATCTTTCTTCTCACTCTCCGTACTTCACATTTCTCCATAAGGTGGCTGCTAGCAGTGCCCCCTTTTCCTGTTTTAAAGTTCCCCTCACTAGAGAAGGACAACTGCTACAGTTTGCATCTAGAATGTTCCCCAAGGCTTATGTGCATAAGGTTTTGTCATCAATCAGTGACACTATTAGAAGGTAGTGGAACATTTAAGAGGTGGGACCTAGTAGATGGAAGCTGGGTGAGTCATTGGGGTCCTTACCTTGGAAAAGGATATTGGGATCCTCACTTCCTCTCTTCTCTTTCACTTCCCAGTCACCATGAGGTGACCTGGCTTCCTCCCTCCCATGATTCACTATGATGCTCTGCTCCACTATAAGCCCAAAAGCAATGGGGTCACATGACTATAGACTTAAATCACAGAATAAAGCTTTCCTCTTTTAAAGTTCTCTCAGTTATCTTGTTATAAAGGCAGAAACTGACTAACAGAAAATTACTGCCACAAAGTGGAGTCATTGCTGTTACTGTACCTGCCAATGTGGTTCAGAAACTTCTGGAACTGGTTTGGCAAAGGAATTTGCAAAAATTGGGAGGAATAGGTGAAAGAAAACATAAAATGTTCTAGGCAGAGCCTAATAGGCAGTTTTGGTGGAAACTCAGAAGACCAGCATGCTGATGGAATGAGAATAATAAAGGATGTGTTCATGAGGCTTCAGATGGAAATGAGGATCCTCTTGGGCAGTGGGCTAGAGGTCAAAGATATCAAACTCTAGCAAAGAGCTTGTGCACATTTTGAGTAGAATCAAAGTAGACTTTGGACTTAGACATTTTGACATGCTAGAATAGTCAAGACGTTGGGTACTTTTGGACATGGACTAAAACTATTTTGCATTATGAGATGGACATGAATCTTTAGGGACCAGAGGTGCAATGTTGTGGCTTGGATCTGAAGTGTCACCCAAAGGTTATATGCTAAAGCCTTGGACACCAATCCATGGTGCTGCTGGGAGATGGTGGAACTTTTGGAAGTTGAGGCCTAATGGAAGTTAGGTCATGAGGGAATGCCCTTGAAGAAACTGGTCCTTCCTTCTCCTTCTCCTTCCTAGCCACTATAAGGCAAGTGTAGGGGACATTCCAGAGCCACCATATGCTCTCTGCCATGATGTACTGCCTCACTACAGGGCAGAAAAAGCAAGGAAGCCAAGCTCTGAAACTGTGAACCAAAATAATGCCTTCTACCCTATAAGTATTTCATCACAGAAACAGAAATCTGACTAACAAAATGGTCTCATTCATATTCTCTCTTTCTCTTTTCCAATTTTTTTTAAATCCACACTATTTGATCAGTGTAAGTTCTCACTCCTGTCTAACTCTAATGTGGCAAAAGTCATAGAGTCTCACATACAAATGTCAGTCCCTTCAATAATTCTCTGGGTAGAATGTGAAGACCAGTAATTCTTGAGGATGCCAGTGTCAGGGCAGAATACACTAAAGTTATCCACTGCTGCAGGTTTCATTGAGAACAAAGATAATATAGAGGCTGGCATATAAAAGGGAAGCTCTAGGAATGGAGGGCATTTAGCCATGGGATCAAACTGCAAAAGGAAGCCATAAACTTGTCAGTTAATAGTTTGGGGTTCCAGTCTCAGCTTTCACACAGCTAGGGGACCTTGAGGCTATTTTTTCACTGAACCTCAATTTACTCATCTGAAAGTATGGGTAATGTCATCTGCCTGGCAGTGCTCTTGACAAGATTCATGAGATGATGTGGGTAACACATCAAGCATGTGCCTTGCACAGCTCACCTTCACAAAATAGAAGCAGTTATTTCATCTGGAAAAGAAAGGGAAGCATGAGAACCATTTTAAAAAGCCTGTCATATACATACAGTTTTCAACTTTTTCCTGTGTACTCTGGAGCATAGAACTTCTGTCAAGTTACAAGTCAGTAAGTTTTACTTCAATCAAAGAACAGACTGAATGCATACATGGACTAGGGAGGAATGAATAAATTTCTCCAGACTTTTCAAGTGAATCTTGGCTCTCTCCTTCCCAGGAAAGTTGTTGAAAATTCACATGTCATTTGGAGGTTAGTTTTGAGGGTGTTATTGGTGCTTCCCTACTCTGGGAGTATCTGCTTCCATTACTAGGATGAGAAGGGATTTCACACCCAAACCCAGGTGAGGTGATACCCCCATCTGCACCCTCAGCCACATGCATTATACAGTACTATCTTTAAATAGCAAAAATGTTGATCTAAGTGAATCTCTATTATTGGCAGACAACTGTATTTTGTCCTATGGCTAAAAATATTAAGGTACATTGTTTGGAAACATATGCACTACATGCTTTCTTGTTCAAGATCATTCATCACCCAAAAGTATCCTATTTCTGGTTTAAATTCTCATTTTCTAGGTTATTAAGATTAGGCAGCTAATGTTTAGTAATAAGTGTTTTCCAGAGAAGTAGTTAGGTTTTCGTTTACTCCAGAGGGTGAGGAGTAGAAGAAGGAAAAGGGGAGCACCTCTTCCAGTAGAACTCAATCCCATGCCCTCTCCCAACTCTTTAATCTACTCTGCTGCAGGGAATTTTATTTGAACTCCAACTTGCGTCCTTCCTCAACCTTTGGGGAGGGTGCAGATTCATTGGGAACACAGAGCTATCTCTGCCTGAGATACTATCTGTCTATCAAGTGGAAGCAAAGAAGGTGGTGACTAAACCACACTTTTAATAATATATCATTATCGCTAAAAGTATTCCAGTCTGATACCTCAGTACTTCATAGTTCTCATTTGCAATCACTATTGACTGAGTCAAGTAACCACATCTAGTTTTAATGTCATTGGTACACAATGAGCAATTGTGTTTTTTTAAAATGAACAAAATGTACAGCATTTATAATGCCTTTCTGTTCTAAATGAATTATTCTTTTTGAAATGGTCATATAGTTTTTCCAACTCTAGGCCAGGGATGTAAGTATCTAAGAAGCATTTGTTCTAGGTTTGAGGTGTTCAAAGAAATTGATAGACTACCATTCACAAATCAATTCAGTCTCTGCAATTCTGAACACATAATCTTCTAGTCTTAAAGCCACATAGACCTGTCACTCAGTCGTGTTACTATTAAGATCATCAAAAGCACAACTAAACAAGCCATTGCTTACTTAAGATTGCTTAGCAATGGAACTGTTAATGATGTGAGAATTTTCAATGTTACAATTGTACAAGTTTGACTGGAAATGTTTCACAGAAATTATATATAATTTTATATTATTTATAATATGTTATGAATATATTCATAATTCATATAATATTTTGCAAAGAGGTAAAGGAGTGGAAAATAAAGAGACTAGGGTGAAAGAAGCAGAAGATTTCCATGTGATATTTGTACATAAGTCTGCAAAATAGGTGGTATTAGAGGATTTAATTTTAAGTGAAATAAGACAGACATAAGAACACAAGTACTTAATGTTATCTTTCATATGTGGAAGTTAACAAAAACAAAAACAAAGGCAATCTGAATACAGAATAGTGATTACTAGAGGTTGGGAAGGCTGGTGGAGAAAGTGGATAAAAACAGGCTAAATTTGGTCAGTATATGCTGGAGGTATTGAAATACACTCTGAACCCCATTAATATGGAAATTAAATACATATTGGTCCAATAAAATTTTGAAAACCAATGAATGCAGTGCTTAAAATTTTTTGACAGTACTGGGGATTGAACCCAGGGTCTTGGGCATGCCAGGTAAATATTGAACCACTGATCTACATGTCCAGTCCCTAGCATGCTTAATATTTTTGGATACACTGGAATTCAAGGGGGGGAGGTTAGAGTTCTCAATAAATGGGTCTAGAACAAATGATATCCCTAGGCAAAAAAAATGAACTTTAACCTAAGTTTCCTATCCTATACAACTTAACTTCTAATGGATTGCAGACTTACTTATAAAAGGCCTGACCCCTAAAATCATACTTCATGGAAACAAAAGTTGATGAATGACCTCCTCAAAGTTAAATTTTTCTATTCTATAGAAGACAGTATGCAAAGCATTGTGACATATTCCATGTGTGCTAAATGAGACCATCATCAAGAATAGCACCATGGTTATTCCAGACTTAGACTACCTCTGGAAACCAAGCAGGCATTATTGACAAACTGTAAGTAATGTGGAGTACTCAGAATAGCTACAAAGTTCCTGATTGAAGATCAAGTCATAGCCCAACATCAATTTGGATCTCTAACAACTCTTCTAAACATGAACACAGTTTGTTGTGTTTCTCTCCAAACTGGCACATGAAAGAGCTACTATTTAGCTGATTGCCATCATTCTATATGATTATGACCCAAGGACCTTGAACTCTTTGTCCAAGCCCAATCTAATGTTATGACTTTTCTGGGCAGATGCTTACCTTGCCCTTCTCTCTCTCCAATTCTCCACATGTGCATCCTCCCCGAAAGGCTCTAGACATCTTCCTACTTTGGAGGTTGATCCAATTTGACCCCCACTTCTCCATATCCTTGTCTCTTGTCCTTTTGTTCACAGGAGCAATTTTTCTTCAGATGATTATTAATAGGAATGTCTACTCCCTTCAGAAATAAAAACATTATACCATTTCCTAAAGTAGGATGGGTAGTTAAGATATGGAGATATGTTTGTTGACTTTAAGAGCCCATGTAATTTCAATAGACAATTAAAAGCCATCAGCAGGTAGTGTGAGTCAAGTCCCAGATAAGGGGTGCCACCTGGTCCACATGCATCCAGAATGTGCCCGAGACTAAAAAGAGATGAAACTTCCAGAAGGTAGGTTGGAGTAGAGATAGTGGATCTTGGATACTATGACAAGGAACTGGGGCCTTATTTGATAAGATTTCCTGGGAAGGCTGCAAAAGAATGCACTAAATTGTAAAAAGTCCACAAAACACTTTCATTATTGCTACAATGTCACATGCAGGACCCAGATGTTATGATACTCACCTTTTAATTAGTGGAGATAAATGCACTTCAATTATGTCTGCACTTCTCCATGTAGTTATACTTGAGCCTTACACTGGAAAAGTGAGATGGCCTTGAGAGAAACTTAGGCCAAGTACAGAATGCTAAATAGGAAACTCACACTGCAAGCTTAGAAATAAGATTTAACAAAAAAAATCTGTCAAGCTTACTGAAAACCAGAAGGTAAAGGGAGATTGTCAGTAAAAAGGATTCAAATGACAGTAGATCCTTTTCTTGTGTTGGTGCCTAGGGACAGGGAGGATCTGTCTTTGTTGGCGAATGAGAGATTTGTCCATATGGGGCCAAAGCTGGCTCCCAGCGTCTCCCAGACAGCTCAAAGCAAGTTAGTCTCTTTATTAAAAGTTGTTCATCAAATGCTCAATTGATTTTAATTTTTTGTAATGTCTTAGGTAATCTCTTTTATTGAAGAAACTTACAAAGTAGGAGTGGGAAAACTCCACCTTGCTGGGTCATGATTGCTGAAGGTAGGTTAGTGTTCTTGGCACCACAGAGGGGCTCAGTGATGCTATGATGGCAAGCTGGTGGCACAGGTAAGCTAACATTATCTGAAGAACCCTCTACAGTATATGGAAAGGTTAGAATTAAATCATGTATTTGTTTATTCAGTCAGGAGGGTATTCAGTTCCTTTCATACGTTATGTACCAGGGTTCCAGTGCCAAACAGGACAGACACCCTCCCTGCACATGGGAGAAGCTGACAGCCTAAGAGAAGGACCAGTAGTACTTTAAAGGAGTGGCCATCTAGTGGGATAGTGTGAACTGCAATGACAGGACAGGCTTCCAAAGCATCATGTGGTGGTACTTAACCCAGGGTAGGCAGTACTCAACACCTGAGACTGAGGGTAGTCCATTAGGCTGTGTCCTCAGCAGAGGGAAAAAAGTATGGTGCCAAGGTCTTGAGAGAAAAAAGTGTCCAATCAAATTTCAGGAACTTTCAGGGCTCTGTAAGCAAGAGAAAAAAGTGACACAGGAAGATGGAAGACTATCAGGACCGGATGAGATGGGCACTTTGCAACCATGATATGAGGATTTGAACATGAGAAGAGTAGAAACAGGAATAGGATTTGTCTGTGCTTTGCTTACTTTGCTCAACAAACACTTTTGGGCAAGAGATCTTTTATATTACACTATCTGCATGTATTGCTTTATAATGAATAACCAAAGGCATTGCTGAGTCTTTTGTAAGCTTATATTTCTTAATCTTTTTAAATTTTTAGTATTCTTAAATGAATCTCCCAGTATCTTTTTTTTTCATTGCGCTGGTGAGCTAACCAACCCAGGAGGCTCTCTAGCCAGAGTCTCCTTATTCAATAACATAATAAATAAATAAATATTAGGTAACATAATAAATACATACAAATATTTATCTATTTATTTATTTTATTATTGTTGTGCTGGGTGGGGGTACATTGTAGCATTTACAGAGGTTCTTAAAATATATCAACTATATCATACTTGAATTCACCCCCTCCACTGCTTTCTTTCATCCCCCACACCCCCCTCCCCTGCTCCCAGTTCCTGGAATAGTTTCAACAGGTATCATTTTTTCATTTACATACATGTATATAAATTATTTGCACCATATTCACTCTCCAACCCTTTTCCCTTCCACCTCCCCCACTCCACTGGTGCCAAACACACCCCCTTAACCTGTTCCGTCCTCCTGTTCTTCAGTTTTGTAGAAGAAAAAACGTAAAAGATAATAAGAAAAACATGGTGTTTTTGTTAGTTTATCTACACAGGGAGATTCCTTGTGTTGTGTATTACCACCCCACTTGGTCCATCTCTACCAGACCTCTTCACTGCTCCGTATTCCCCTTCCCATAGTGGCCTCAGCCAGTTTAAGTTACTATATTCATTCCTAACAGTGAGCACATCAACCACATTCAAGTTTTAGTTTTCCTTCCCTTTTCCTACTCCTCTTGTATGTGTCCTCCACTTAGTGTGTGACCCATGTCCAATAATATTACAGCATTTGTTTTAGGTCTATAATCTGCATATAAGGGAGAGCATGTGATTTTTGGTCTTCTGAGCCTGACTAACTTCACTTAAGTTGATGTTCTCCAGTTCCACCCATTTACCTGCAAATGACAAAATTTCATTCTTCTGTGTGGCTGAGTAAAATTCCATTGTGTATAAATACCACATTTTCTTCATCCATTCATCAGTAGTGGGACATCTTGACTATTTCCATAGCTTGGCTACTGTGAATAGTGCTGCAATAAACCTGGTTGCGCAAGTGCCTTTGTAGTGACCTGACTCACATTCCTTCAGGTACATCCCTAGGAGTGACATTGCCTCCCAGCATCTTGGTAAGAGAGTTTCAACCCAGTGTAGAAGGCATCTGAATCAGTAGGCAGTCCCAAAAAGCACTCAACTGTGTTACTTGAAATTAAATGTTCTTTTAAAATGCAAAGCATTCATTCATAGGATTTGTAGCATTTGGTCTCCTGTTTACTACTTTTACATAGAAGGTTTGATTCACTTAAAGGGTCTAAAATGCTATTTGATTAAATCATGTACTCATCTAGGAATACTATCTTGTTGAGGCTAAATATGATTAAATATTATATGATATAATAAAATGTGTGTTTCTGCCAAAACTCCATAACACATACTCACTGTTATTTTCAGAATACTTGGAAAAATTATAATTTGCCAATATTTCTAGTCTACCATGCTTTTCACCCCTGAACCTCAATGCGAGGGCTTCAAACTGTAGAACCACGAACCTGACTGCTCTGAGACCTGAAAGATGGAATGATAGCAAGCTTACAGAGTGAGTGTGGACCTGGCTTGAACTCTACCTTCACTGTGTGGTGTTCGGCAAGATGCTTGCCCTATCTCTGCTTCAGTGTCCTCACCTCGTGGGACACTGTAAGAATTACAGGAGGCAATCATGCAAAGGCTTCCAAACAGAGCTTGGCAGGGAGGTTAATTATTATTGCTTTTTAAAATTAATTATTATTCCCTTGCCATGTTTATTCAGCATTACTGGAGGATAACATATTTCTCATAAGTAAATTTTCTGGTGATTAAAGCTTAACACTTTGAGCAGCCAAACATACTCATTTTGGGGGATGGAGCTATGAAATCCGTTAAATAATTGAAATTGCCTCTAGGAATCGTTACATTAAATATCAAAGTTAGTGTTAGGCTGTGATAGGAATGACTCGGGAAGTCAGTTTGCCCCTACAGTCTGTGGGTCTAAAGAATTTCTTCTCTTACTTAGTAAGATGTTGCTGTTTTGTAGCCTCTATCACTGCCTGCCTCTCAGCTAGCAATCCATGTGGCTGTCAGTTTACCTCCCTCTAGTAACCCCTCCAACCCTCTACTTCTATCACTAATTTGTTGTGACTTAAAAATCCCCAGATGCAGGCTTCTTATTTATTAAAGGAACAATGAGGACAGCATTCATTCACAGCTAGCAAAGTAGCCATTTTGTGTTCCTATTTTAGATGTCTCCTATTTTTTCCTTCCCAAAATACAACAGTGCAATTTCTCTTTTATAAGTATTTCATATTGGGAGATCATGTTTAGCTTATAATAAGAGAAATATGGTCCCTTCATTCACTCTGAGCAAAGCCTAACCTTTCCCTATACCCAGAGAAATAATGAAAGTGAAGCAGTCAACTGTGTAGATCAGAGACCCTAACTTAGACTTAAGGAGTGGAGACTTTTATAATATTTCAGTTAAATTTGGAGACCTGATTAGTACCAGAATAGCCATATCAGTATTATGCCTTATTTAAATGAATTTATAAAAAGGCAACAATTTTGTCCACCTAACCAGAAATCAAATTGTGCTTATACATATACAAATACAAGAAAAAATTAGTTTTTCCATTTGATCTTCCATTGAAGTGTTTGGGACAAGTTGATTATTCAAGGTGAATGATGATTATATTTGTTTCTGATATCAAAGGTAGAGTTAATGTAAATACCCATTCTCATCTCCCCCCCTCAAAAAATATGTCTTTCACTAAAGCCTATTTTTCATGGATGGCTTGATAAGGCACAGGTTGGTCACACTAAGAAGTATATGGAATGTGGAGGTAATTCAAGCTCAATGCCATTTTTCTGTCTACCCAAATGATAGGTTGCTTCATTCCATTGTAGTCTTTCAACTGTCTCAACAAACATGGCAGGCAAACAACTTGTTTTAGATAAGTTACTTGTTCCTAATAGCTGTAACTGCAGAAGTAATAAATTGTCAAGTGTTTAAAGGTTTGGTTTAGAGGTCAAACTTTCATGTTAAACACCACTGATTACAAAGTGGGACTTTCCAGGTAGTGTTTCTGCACTCAGAAACTGAAGTGACAATTAAGTTTGCAGAGAGAGTGCAGAAATGCCACAAGAATGTTGGAATTGTATGCTACTTTATTAGCTACTAGGTTTCTCTTAATGAAAATAAAACAATTCAAATAAAAGTTTAGCTGAATAAGCTTTAAGAAAGAGCCATAATGGTGTCAGAGACAACTGTGTGTAGTTAAAGCAGTGAAGAGATGGAGCAAAAAGCCCAGATTAGAAGTGCTAAGAAGAGCTTGAAAGGGATAAGCAGAAGTGGAAGTCAGGGCAGACATTAGCTGCAGAGCCAAGAATGTCAGGGTGAATTTAAAGATATTCAACCCCTCATTTCATTCATTCATTCATTTGAGCACTGCATATTTATTATGAGTCAGGCGGTGTGCTATGTGTAAATGCCATCAGCATATCAGAATCAAAGTGTAAGATCCGGGGACCAGAGATAGTCTAGGAACTAAAAAAGTAAGTAAGAGTTAGGAAAGAGAGCTTTTGATGAAGCTTAAAACCAGAGACAAGCAATCAAAAGCTTTATTTATTGGTATTTACCTATCAGTTGCTTTATACCAGACACTAAAACATTGCAAGTATATACTCATCAAATCTTCAAAATAATCCTATGAGATAGGTATTATTATTTCCTTTCATTTAGCATATGAAGAAACTGAAACAGAAGCTAATTACTTGTCCCACATTACAGTTGGTAAGAAGTGGGATTGCAGTTTAAACCCAACCAGCTGACTACTATTCATACTCTTATCCACTGTGTTACCATTAAGGAGGACCACACTTTCATGTCCATATGGAGAGCTTCACCCATGTGTGATACACTACAGGCACTGAGCACCTGTCTGCTGTGTAAAAGCTGCATAAAAATACCAGTGAGCATCAATTTCAAGCCTATGAGCACACTCCAACTTATAGAGGAAGCACTAGACAGATTGTCCTGCTTTCTCTCTGAATAGGAGCCAATCCCAAACACTGGTTTCCCAAAGCCTGCAGGTAGAATCAAGAAGGAGTAACTGAAAAAAATTGGGTCAAGTTCTGAGTGAGCTCCTGGATTCATGATTTGGCACAGTTGCCATGTTCAAAGAAACATACCCAAGTAAAGGCACCCATTTAATACTTATTCTATAACTTCTCCATAACAGTGTCCCACACTATTCTTAGTGCTAGACCTATAGCAGAAAAATAGCCTTTTAAGGACAATCAAATGATATGATCAAACTAACTATAGATTTTTATTTGGGCTATTAAGACAAGTTGGGCCATAGAAGAATGGGAAGTTGGCCAAATTTCTTATTTTCAGTAAGAAATTCAGATCTCCCTTGTGACCTGGCATTTGAGCAAGGAGTTGAGGAGAGAGAAGCATCCAGCATTTGACAGAGCTGGGGAGGAACGAGTATCCCCAAAAGAGGGAACATCAAGTATAAAGGTCCCAGTGGGGAAGAGTTCTGGTATACTGACAAACCAACCAAGGCCATTGTAGACAGAGCCTCACTCATGGGCAAGGGGCAAGAAGAGAGAGAGAAAAGTTCAGATCACACAGGATCTTGTGCTCCGGACAAGAAAGACGTGAAAAACCATCAGAGAGTGCAAAGTAGGGGACAATTATGTCTGAAAATATCTTCATAAAATTTATGTGGAAAATGGATTGATTAAAGCAAAAGCAAAAGCAAAAGCAGAAGGTTAGAAGTGTAGCTAAGTGGTACAACATACACAAGTCACTGGGCTCAATCCACAGCACAGCAACAGATGACGATAGATGATGGATGGATGGATGGATGGATGGATGGATGGATGGGTGGGTGGGTGGATGGATGGATGGATGGATGGGTGGGTGGATGGATGGATGGATGGATGGGTGGGTGTATGGATAGATGGATGGGTGTATGGATGGATGGATGGATGGGTGTATGTATGGATGGATGGATAGATGGATGAATGATGGATGGATGGATGGATGGATAGATAGATAGATAGATAGATAGAATAAAGGAAAGAATTCTTATAAAATACCGAAAGTAAAAACAGGAAGGATACTGCCTTAGAGTCCAGGATGGTTGAGTTCACTTATCAATTTCACTGGATTGAGGGCTGGCTCCTAAATATGATGTGCTGCCTGTGCAGATATTTCCTGAGAAGAAAATTTAAATCAGTAATTAGAGCAAAGATCTGCCATCTCCAATGTGGCTGCATCACCTAACCCACTGAGGGCCCAAATAATGCAAAGGTTGAGGAAGGGCAATTCTCTCTCTCTCTCTCTCTATGAGCTGGAACATCAGTCTTCTACCTTCAGACATCTAAGTTTTTCTAGTTTTCTGACCTTCACACTAAGGATTTATACCAACAACCTCCCTTTCCCCCACCCAGTTGGCAAGCCTTTGATCCCTGTCTGAGAATTGCACCATCAGCCTGGTCCTCAGCCTTTGGACTCAGATTGCATTACACCACCAGCAGTGTGGTTCTCCAGTTTACAGGCATTGTATCTTCTCCTGTCTTTGTCCTTCCCTCCCTTTCCTCTTTCCTTCCTTCCTTCCTGTCAATTTGCCTATCGTATTGGTTCTGTTTCTCTGGAGAATCCTAATGTAGAGTCAAAGGAGGGAAAATGATGGTGGAGAAAAAGGTAAAAGCAGCAGAGATGAAGAGTCAATGGGAAATAAACAGGTACTGTGTGCACAGATGACATATCATAGTGCATCATGTTTTAAGAATAAGAGAAAGGCAGGACTAAGGAATGATGCCTAAAGTTTGAACAACAGCTTGTAAGTGGCACCAAGTTAAGATGGGCAATGCTAAAGAAAGATGAGATATGGGAGAATATCAAAATATAAAACTTTAAGAACAAATAAGTTGTCTCACTTAATATAAAACCATCTCCCAAATTACTAAAGTTAATATAAAGTTAATTCTGGCCATCTTTAAATATAATACAATGATTTAGATATTTGATAAGACAATAATAAAAATATTTGTTTTAATTACAAGAAAATCTAAATGTCCTCACATCAAGAACAGTGACTGGTAATTCATCCTTGTTGAAATAAATCCAAATGAAAGTCAAGAGATGGCAGGATTACAGGTGAGACACGACAACAGTCTCTCTGGGCTCCATCACATCCCAAGTGAGTTACTTTGAGCATATTATACTCTGCCTTCTAATATTTTCCTGAGTGAAATGTGGATAGTCATGGTTAAGTAAAATATAATGCAAAACTACCTGCATGTTAAAGACCCCTCAAATTCCTGCAACCCCTTCCTGACCGCTTCAGCTATAGTTTGTCCCCAAGTTTAAGTATGTAAACCATTTTGCATAACTTTCGCCCCTACACAGGTCACATTTTGTCTTAGATTCCAAGACAGTATTGTGCATAGAGAAAGAATTCACTTCCTCTTTACTGGTTAATGTATGCTTTTAATTAAATATAAACGATCAGAAACAGTTTATAAATGCCATAATATACTTTGGACTCTAGGAACCTCTTGCCTGTCTTTGTACTGAGGATTCTCCCTCTGCCCCTTCTTATTGACAGGAAGCCAAAGAAGAAGCATTCACCTTTCAGCCTTAGTGAGCAAAGTGAAATACTTCTCTTCCAGCATAACAAAACATATAGGCATCAATAAAATATAATTTTCTCTCAGCTTCTTGACAGAATTGATATATATTTTAGAACACAGGGTAGGGAAAGATGGAGGGGTCACATTAAAAGATAAATTTCATCATGGAAGTCTGGCAACAGTGTGTATGTTCAGAGGCCCTCTTTTTTAAAAAAAAGAGAGGAAAAGGACTATGCTTTTAAACAATCAAAGGTTAAAGTTAGCCCCGTCATTCATGTGGTTTCACTCTCTTATGCATATTGAAATACCTCAGAAAGATTTATAACCCTGGTTTATACAGTCAGAGTTCCAGTAAATGAGTCCCTTTTTGAAGGTTAAATATTTATGCTTCTATTTTCCTGCCTTATACAGACAGCAAGAGGAAAGCCACGATAGTCAACGAGCCATGGTGACAGGCCAAGTTATGACGACAAATGGCTGTGGGTCCAACATTCAGAGCATTTCCTGCCCCCTACATTCTTATTTCTTTGTGAAATAAAAGGATGGATTAATTAATGGATGAATAGATGGATGTAGGATGGGAAGATGGATAGATGGATGAATGTGTGGATAAATAGAGGCATAGATGGATATATGGATGAGTGGATGTTTGAAATCTCTTAGGTGACTGGTCTCATTAAGCAGAAGTAAATATCTTTGGCAAATATAAGTCTAAGTTCATCTAAAACTCCCCAAAGATTCAGTTTATAGTGTTAGACCTTTGGAAATAATTATCCTTTAGAAGAACAGATATTATACTTAAGCAAATTCTTTTCCATATACTTGAGTTTCAAAGAAGTCTGAAGAGTAAGCAGGCAGAAAGTATTCTAGAGATGAAACAAGTTAATACTTTAAGTAGACAAATGACTTTCTCTGCTTCACACAAGTGTTTAATGGCAGACTGTAACAAGAATTTCTTTTTTGAGTACAGTGTTCTTGCCCTCTTCACTTCAAATTGTAGTGACCACATGAATAAAAAATATTTACATAGTGGATTAGTTTAACAAAGGTAATATCACATTTGATGTTTAGAGAAATCTTTTAATTTATTTTAACTTCCACCTAGTATTTATTTGTGCAATAGCAAAATGGACCAATTTTATAATGCTCAATAGAAAGAAAAATAGCTATTCTTTGGCTCTTCAGCCTCAAAACCCTTGTCTCTCAAAACATCCCACTTTGTTTTGCTTATTATGCATTGCTTTTGTTATTTATCCCCAATTTATAATTAGTATATTTTCATTATTGTTTTGCACCTGCTCAGTTTTAGACATTACCTATCAACTCCTGCTATGGAGGGTGAAAATCAAGTGCTCATAAGCCCTCCCCTAACACTCAAGTATGTATTTCCCTATTTTGTTTCTCACCAGTGTTATAAAACAATTTTGTTAAATCAACATTTAGTGCTTTTATTACCATGACCTTTTAAATACTGTTTACAGTTACAGCAGAAAGTGCTAAATTTCCTTTCTATATTTCAAAGTTCTGTCCAGGTTCTTGTTTTTATTTTTCCCTGAAGTTAATGAATACAATACTTTTTCTTACTTTCCTATTAAACACTTTATTCCAAGTTCTCTCTCTCTCTCTCTCTCTCTCTCTCTCTCTATATATATATATATATATATACATGTATATATACACATATACTGTACTATTACATATAATACATAATTACTGTACATACATGTGTTATTTATATATCATGCATATTATTTATGTTATATATATAAAAGCATAAATTCCTCCTGAAACTTCAGGTCTCATTGCAAATGAGACACCTGTTCTGCAAGCCCATTTCCTGCATGTCTGGTACATCACATACTTGTATTCTCTTTTCTTTCTTGAATTATTTCCTTATTTGGGTGGACCACGTCTTCTGATAGCTTTTAAAAGGAACATGTAAGATAATATTTTTGAGAACTCTTTCCTCCTAATGTCTTTGATTTTCCCTTCACAATTGACCAAGACTTTAGCCCAATCTAAGGTTGAAAATTTTTTTGTCCAGAATTGTGAAGACATTGTTTCAATTTCTTCTTTTCAGTCTTGTTTTTGAAATGTTCATTCAAAACATTCAAAGCATTCCCTATATGCGTATGTGATCTTTTTCTTCCTGTGAAAGCTTTGAAAATTGTTATCCCTAAAGTTTTGAAAGGTCAGGCTATCATGCCTAAATACTGGTTTTGTTTTTTTCATTTATTGCTTTGAATTCTTAGAGGGCTTGGGCATTTCAATATGAAAATTCTTGTCTTTTGCTACTTTAAAAAGTCCTTGTATGCACATATGAATAATAAAAGAAAAATGAATAAATAAATAAATAAATAAATAAATTAAAAGTCACTTATTTAATTTATAATTTTAACTATTGGATTGCTCCAGAAACTCTGTTGGTTCAATACTAATTCTCCTGAATTTCATTCTGGTTTCTTTTGCTTTCTGAATTCTCTTTCACTTTTTATTTCTTCTCATCTTGCAGCATTTTTAAAATCAAAATAATACATACATCAATTACAGCAATTTTAAGTATATAGTTGAACTTTGACAAAAGTATTTGTGGTGTGACCACCCATAGTTTATGCATAGACCATTTCCATCATTCTACACAGTCCCACCCACACTCTAGGCACTTGATGCTCTGATTTCTGTCACCGTAGGTTACTTCTGTCTGTTCTTGAATTTCATATCATTGCAATCCCATAGTAACACTTTCATAGTATTTCTTATTTAACACCCAACCAAACTATTAAAATTTTATTTTGGCTAAAACCGTTTTAAGTTTTCAAAACTCTCTCCTTAATCTCAAATTGATCCTCTTCATCTCAAATTATTCTTGATTCACAGATGTGATGTCTGCTTCTTAGGATATTGTTTTCTCTTTTTTGTGGAATGGAGAACTTTCTTTTACTGCAGAATAGTTTGCCTTTGTTTCAGATGCTTTTCTCAAATGTCTTCTGATTCATGATTAACCATTTCTATTTAATGTGAAATAAAGTTTGATCTTGTTTTAATCCAATCAGCCAGTCTATGTCTTTTGATTGGAAAATGAAGACCATTTACATTTAAGATAAGAAGTATTTGATAACGCCTATGATTTTGTTGTTTTGTTTTGTTTCTGTAGGTTGATTTGAGTGTTGTTTATTCTTTACTTTCACCCTTACTCATCTTTAGGATTTTACTGCACATGTTTGATTCTTTCTTAATTCTCATGTATTCATCTATTCTTCTTATGAAATTTACTCATTTCTGTACTCTCATGTTTGTGGCTGTCTTTCTTCCTCCTCCCTATCTTATAAGTATCTTCTGCAATGCTGGCTTAGTGGTAATGAATTGCTTAAGCTTAGTTAGATCATGTTAAGCAAATTAAGCCAGACTCAGAAAGATGTATTTTGCATGCTTTCACTCATGTGTGGAATCTAGACCTTTTTTAAAAAAAATAGCATGAATGTAAAAGGAGTACTTTTCATGAAGAGGGGAAAATCCAGCAGGAGGAAGGAGAGTGAAAGGAAAGGTTGATGGAGCTGACTATAATCGAACTGCATTATAGGCATGTATGGAAATACCATAATGAAACCCCTTTATATAATTAACATATACTAACAAAACAGTTTACTTAAAGATCTGTATGCGAGAAAAGACATTACTAGTAGCAGTCAGTTGCGAAGCAGTGGAGAACTAAGAAATTATGTTAGTGTAAAGTTTGGGTCTTAAATGTCCCTTAAAGGCCTATGTGTTAACTTAGTCCCCAACTTAGCACCATTTGAAGGTGGTGGGGCCTAGTGGAAGATCTTCTGGTCATTGGGACTAAGTCATTGAAGGGAATAGTGGGATCCCATGCACTTCCTGCCTCTTTTCTCATCCTAGCCACAAGGTGAATGGTTTTGCTCTACCATCACTACTACTATGATATATCATCACCACAGGCACAAACCAACAGGGCAATTCAGTCATGGACAGAAACCTCCAAATCTGTAAGCCAAAATAAACTTTTCCTCTCTATAAATTTATTTATCTCAGGGATTTGTTGCGCTAATGGAAATCTAGCACAATTGTGGCACACTCTTCTTCACTCAGGTGGTAATATCAGTTGTTCCTGCTGGCATTCTTGAAGCTAAATTAGGAGGAAAAATGGTTGTGTAAGTCAGTTTTCAACCAGGAAAAGATATATACATTGCCTTAGATAAATCTGCTAAGGAAACTACAATTCTTTGTTTCATCTTCTAAATGAAAAAATAGAATTACCCTGAGAAATTAACTGACACAAAATAAGACAACCAACATTATACTGGGCCTCAAACACAAATTCTTATGCATCACCTAATTATTGTGAAGTGTTAGTATATCATTTGGTGGAAATTAAGCAGTTTTTAAAAGTTTGTTAAAAATATTCTCGCTCTTCTTACAGTTTCCAAGGAAAACTGAAATGTGATATCCTGATGACATCATCTACTTATCACCCATGAACATCTGACATAATAGAGTATTGGAATATCCTTTTCAATGTTCAGAAATAGAAGTAATTATTAAACACCACCTGGCAATGTTGTCCTATAAGATGTGAAATATGTTCCAAATCAATTATTAATACACAGGGATGTTTCTTCCATAGTCAAAAGTATAAAAAGACAGAGAAACAAAAGTACCATCGTGTGCAATTACAACACATGGCTCACGATGTTGGATGTTTTATTAAAAATCTAGCTCTGCATATGGAAATGTTTTAAAACTAGGAGTGAAATGATTCCATCATGTTATCAAATAATAGTTATCCTAAATTGAAAGTTGATATTGGCACATGGTCTTTTGGGATTCCTTAGGGTTTTCATACACCAAATGGATAGTGAGATATCCAGCTTTAATTGTTAAGAGGACTACAAAGATGAAAGGATTATAAATTAAACTATTTAAATATCAATCTTAAATATAGGCAACAAAATCATTTGCCAAGACCCTCAAAATAGTCTTAAATCCTGCATCACCTTCCAAGGAAGCTGTAGAAGATTAGATTATAGGTCCACATACTTTAATCCAATTCACATTCTTTGCCATGTCACTTTGAAGTTTCCTCCAACTTCTGTTGGAATCGACTTCCTCACCACACTGATAGTTGTCTTGGTCATGTGAACCACTTTGGCGGATGGAACGTTAGCAGACATAATGTTGGAAAGGCCACAAAGAAGATTCTATTGTCTTCCTGGGGTCATGAGCTGCAAGGATCACCTTGAAAAAAGGAGGTCATAGGTGATCACTGCTCCTTCAGTAGGGGGCCTAGTATAAGATCCTTTTGAACATACCTGAATCATTTGGCAGCCTGGAGTGCAGGTATACAGTCTGGTCCTACAGACACAGCTGACCAACAGATTTGTGAATTAGAAATGTACTTTGCTTCTTTAAGCAACTGAACCTGGGGTCGTTTTTTCACACAGCACAATTGCAGTAATGGCTGAAACGAAAGGTAGAGGCATAGTTTATTATTCTGCTGTAACTTAATTTCTTGCATTAGCGTAAGATTCTACTCATCATCTCTTGTCATAAGCCTTTCCATCCAAGAAACCTTTAATGCATTTCTCTTCGCTGCAAAAATAACTTCCTTAATTTAAAAAAGGATAGGAAAGGATTCTTTACTTGCAAAGTTTACTTATCTACAAGAAGTCAAATCATGAGAAATAATTAATATATACACATATATGGAAAGAATTATAAATCTTAATTTTCATAATACTAATTAACCTTGCCTTGGAAAGAAAATCAATTGAAAATATAGGATAATTTCATGCCTTCAGGGAGTATGGAAGATAACTTAAAGAACATGTAAAACCTAAACTAGAAGTAATATGTTTGAGATATTCTCTGGTTTTCCTTGCTCCCATCCCAATATGTGCTGTTTGCCTGAGTGTCTATTTTTTCTTATGGCAGATATTTGTAGCTTTTACCTCCAAAATATAGTTCTCAAATGGAGACATGCTGAAGTCAAGTATAGAAACGATTAGATTGAAATATATGCTATACAATTTTTAAGCTTATTGAATTGGTTATTATAATCAATGTGTATAAGTCAAAAAGTGTTTTTGCAATTTTAGAGTAAAGAAAAGCATTATCTCTTTCAATACAATGTTGATCCACCACACTTTTCATTTTCTTTATCTTGTCAAGCAAACACAAGAAGCAGCAACTGAGTTATCAATAACCTAGAATTTTAAAAATATGTGGATATCTGTAGTCAATATTTACAAGGTAAAAGGTTGAAGAACAGTAATTTCATTTAAAAACATTGCTGATTTTAGCTCGCTGTAGCAATGCTCATCTGTAATCCTAGGTACTCCAGAAGCAGAGATAGGAAAATCACAGTCCAAATCTGGCTCAGGCAAAAGCACAAGACCCTATCCAAAAAGTAAACTAAGAGAAATAAAAAAAAGACTGGGGGCATAGCTCAAGTGATAAACTACTTGCTTAGCAAGTGTAAAGCCTTGAACTGAAACTCCAGCTCCACCAAAAAAGTAAAAAATAAAATAAAAACATTATAAATTGATACATATTTATATAGTATATATGTATATTTATAAATTTATTTATATGTATAGGTACTTATGTGTTGTATACATTTAAAAAAATCAGGCAAATCTGGAATCAAATTTTATGTTTGCCTCATTTAAATCCTCACTAAAAATTTTAATACACTTATTTTCACTATTTCTTTTAATACTTACTTTTCACAATTTCTCTTAATACTATAAATTATTTATAAAATTATTCAAATGAAATCAAAATGATAAATGAGGACAATTTTATTCTTTTTTATAAAAAATAGTTTTACTAGCCTGGATGGTTTCTTCAACATATTGTCTAATCAAAATAAACACAGGAAAAGTACCAAAATAGGAAAAAAATATACAGCAGATATGACAAACAAACCAAAAGTTGTTCATTTGGAGAAAACATTTAAAAAAGAATAAAATTCACAACCCCAAGGGACACATGAAAGAATGTTCATGCCACTGGGATGATAAAAGGAATATCTGTAATAATTAAAAGAAAATACAGTGATATATTATAAGGTATTCACACAATGGAAATCTTACAACAATGCAGAAAAAGAACTGATTTGTACTTACATGATGCAGTAGGGATTATTTTTACAAGTTTGAGTTTTTATTGATTTACTCTAATCAGTATCTATTCCAGATTTGGGGGGGAGGGAGATGTGTGGAAAGTAAACAAAATAAGTATTGAGCATCTGGAAGGATGAGAATGGAAACTGAATAGAAAACCACAAAGTCCACACAGACGATGACCTGAAGGATGAGCCTCCTCCAGGCATCACTATGTGGGCCTCATGCATGGCCAACATAACCTGGTAATTTACAAATTTAGAAGATACAGTAAGATAAATGTGGACATTTCAGTGTCTTTATTCTTTATATATTCACAAAATGATGTCTGAAATTGTGTATAGAAAATAATTGTCATTAAATATCTTAATTTTCCTTCAACAAACTTTGTCTTCCCAGCACAACAAAGTGTTAGCTACTATTGTATGTTATAGTAGAAAGTAGAGTCCTACTTCTGCTGAATGATGATTGTATAACTGAGGAAAAATTCTCTTAAACATCTTTATTTTCTGTCATTATCACTGTGGACTACAGCCTGAATTACTGTGGTAGTCAAATAAAATCTCTAACAACAAAAGCATTTTGTAAATAATGCAGCTGAAAGTATATTATACTGTATTTTGTCTCCAAATCTGAACTTTCACATGGTAATAAATGGCTTCTGTAATTTTATTTTATTGAATAACACTAAATAATCATTGATATATTTGCATAAAGCTTTACATTTCACAAAGAAAATAAAATGCAGAATTTTTATCAAGCCTGATGACATTACGCCTTCCTGATGTATTTACTCTACAGATGAAGACTTAGAGACTCCAATGTATTAAGTGACTTAATTAAGGATCTCAGATTATATAAAGTGACAAGATTTATAGCCAGATGTTTTGACAATGACACAAGTTTTGTTCCAGCAATATACGGTAGGTATTTATATCACTTAGGATATTTTTGCTTGCAAACAAAGACAACCCAGCAAAATGAATTGTAAAAAAAAAAAAGTGGCACAGTGGGATGGGAATATGGCCAGTGGTACAGTGCCCACCTGGCATGCACATGGCCCTGGGTTCCATCTCCAGCACCACAAAAAAGGTGCACAGTACTTCTGGATCTGGCCAAGACGAAATAATATTGATAGAATTTTTTATTCTCCCACTTTAAACAACTATACAACTGGACACAATACATGAAACATCAGTCTTCATACAATAAATACAGGTAGCACACACAGTGACTGCTGAGAGAGAAGAAATGAATGGGGTGAGACCTATGATTTCCTCCCAACCTGCAGTACAGAGACAGGGGACCTGACAGACTCCAGTGGTCTCCTGAGATGAGGAGACAACAGGACAATTCTAGGAATACCAAGGCAGCTAGAATTATATAGGGAAGTGTGCCAGACAGAAGAGAACTGCACAAATAATTGCAGACATCACCAAAGGTCATTTCAGCTAAGTACTTCTGAGTGCATTTGTGAGGGAGAATAATCAGGAAAAGAACCATTCGAAAGCAACATTGGGATGAGTGCCTACGGTGACTACAGTTCTTACACTCACTGCCAGTTTCTAAAATTGATAATTTAGAAGGAATTTGGCAGACAACTCAGAAGGTTACTGCCTCAGAGTAGGGCAAACTCATCCTGAATAGTGATGCTTGGGACCTATTTAATAAAACTTAAAAGCAAGTCACAATGGATCAGAGTTTACCCAAGGAACTACAGTGAACAGCCATCCTTGTTTTCCCTGGATTGGAAGGTTCTTGGAATGAAATATGTGTAAGTTATCAGACTGGGACATTGACAGGTAAATTGAATGCCATGAACATCCTAAAATGTTTAAGGATATTTATAGAAATACAAAAAAAATTCCAGAAACAAATAAAGAAAATTTCACACAATCTAGAATTCGGTCAAAACTTACCAAGTATTCAAAGAAGGAGGAAAATAGGATCCATGATGTGGGGGAAAAATTAATTTTCTGTGTTTACAGAAATGACAGATGTTTGAACATATTAAAAGTTATGATAATTACATTCTATATGTTCATGGATGTAAAGGAAATATTGTCCACATGAAGAAGGACAATGAAAGATACAAATTTCGAGAGATAAATACAATGTGCGAGATGATAAATGCAATAGCTTTGATGCAGCATGTTAGATACTGACAGGAAAAGTGGTGAACTTGAAGACGCGGAATAACCAAGATAAAATACAACATACACACACAAATGCACAGCTTGAATATTGTAGCAGAGCATAAGTAGGATATGAAACAATGTTACGTAGCTGAGACATGGTGTGTTTTTAATTGCAGTCCCTGAGAGAATGGAGGACAGGGAAACAGAAAAATCATTAGAAGAAATAATGCCTGAAAAATTTCTGAATTTGTTGGTTCCTTAAATTCACACCTCCAAGAATCTCAAAAAATTCCAAAACAAAAATGATGATGAATACTACCAAAATAAAAACTAATTAAATTTCTGTAAGGACATAATGAAGAGAACGTCTTGAAAGCAGCCAGAGGAAAAGGTACGTATTATTTCCAAAGGATAAATGACAAGACATTCGCCAGAAACAATTCAAGCCAGAAAAGACTGAAGAAATATCTTTAAAATATCAAGTTTTCAGTAAAAAAGTTTTGTATATTAAAGGTAAAATGAGGGGACATTTTCATATAGGCAAAGAAGACAGAATTCATCAATGGCAGATTTGTGTTTCAGTAAGTGTTAAAAGAAATTTCTCAGACAGAAGGCAAATGACACCAGAGGAAAATATGGGCCTACACAAACCAACGAAAAGCACCAGAAATCTCATCTACACAAGTAAGTATAAAAGGATTTTTTCTCTTTTATTTACATAAGAATTTTTATTTTATCATCTTATACGTATAAAGAAGTAATCATTTAAGAATAATGATGGGGGGAGTTGTACATATAGAGAAGCAAAATATACAATAATAGCATAAAGATAAGGAAATAGAAGTATGATGTAATAAGGTTCCTGAGCTATACATTAACAAGGACATTATTGGCATTATATTTGATATTTGGGTATGAAATGTCTACCAATGGCCTAGGTGTTGGCAGCTTGGTTCTCAATGCAATGTTCAGGTGTAGGACTCCTGGGATGTGATTTGATCTTGAGGGCTCTGACCTAATCAATGGATTAATTCATTGATAGATTCATTATTGAAGAGGTTTCTTGGGAGGCTGTGTAAATTGAGAAGGGGAAGGGTGATTGGAGGAAGTAGGGTGGGTCATTGGGGTATGCTTTTAAAGGATATAGCTTGTCCCATCCTCTTCTTCTTTGACTCTCTCTGCTTCCTGGCTACCATGAGACTACTACTCTGCTCTGCCATGGGGTATTTGTCACAGCAACAAAAGTCCTGACTAACAAACTTAATGATATTATTTGAAGATAAATGGTGATAATTTTAAAAATGTATGCTATAACCCCTAACACAACCACTAAAAAATGACACAGAGATAGCCAATAAAGATAAAAAAGAATCATAAAAAGTTTAATCCTGAAGAATGCCAACAAAAGAGAGAAAATGGAAAAATATAGATGCAACACAAAAAGCCTGTAGAAATCTGAGATATATAAATCCAATCATACTAATAATTATATATAAATAGTCTAAAAACCTTATTAAAAACTAGAAATCACCACATTGGATAAAAAAGCAAAATTCAACTGTACATTGCTTATGCAAGTATACTTAAAATATTGACAGAAACAAGTGAAAAGAAAAAGAAGTGAACAAACTAAACAGAACAAACTAAACAGAAAGGTGAACTTATCAGATGAAGTACATTTCATGCCAAAACCATTATCACAGATAGAGGAGAGCATTTCTTGATGATAATTAGACAATTCACAACAGTACATAACAACCCTAAAGTTTATCCACCTAGTAACAGAGCTTCAAAGTACAAGAACAAAACACAAATAGAAGTATAAGAAATACGCAAAACACAAATTATAGTTCAAGATTTTATCAGCCTTCATTAGTAAGTGATAGAATGATTGCATATAAAATCAATGAAGATACAGAAAATGAGCAGCATTATCAAAGCACTTGAACTAATTTATACATAAAACATTATCCAAAAACACTAGAATATACTTTCAAGTACACATAGAACATTTACCAAGATACACTGTATTTGGGGCCATAGAACAAGTGTGGATGAAATTTTAAATTTTACATTCTCCAGCCACAACAGAAATAAATTAAAAATTACCATACAAGACACATGTAGAATCCTGAAGATTTGTAAACAAGGTGACACATATAAAAACTACCCATGGTTTAAAAGAAAATACAAAAGGGAAAGTAGGGAGTATTTTGAACAGAATTAAACCAAAAACCCAGCATTACCAAAATCTATGGGATGGTTCTAAAGTAATAATTCGAGGGAAATTCATAGCAATAAACGCCTTAAGTTAGAAAAGGATGATACCAAGTTAATGGTATCATCGTCCACCTTAAGAAAAAGTATGAACATAACAGTAAATTAAAACAAAAAAAAGAGAATAGCAAACATCAAAGTATGTAATCATAAAATTGGTAACAGAGGGCTGGTGGAGTGGCTCAAGTGGTGAGAGCACCTGCTTAGCAAGCATGAAGCCCTGAGTTCAAACCCCAGTGCTGCCAAAAAAAAAATGGAATTATAGAAAATCAATGAAACCAAACTTGATTTATTGAAACAGTCTATAAAACTGACAAACTTCTAGCTAGCCTAAAAAGGGAGAAGTACATTATAATGAGTATTATAATATTACAAAGATATTATGAAATATTCTGAACATCGTACAAATAAGCTTCCTAAGTTAGATGAAATAGGTCAGCTTCTTGAAGGAAACAAGCTATCAATGCTTATTTGATAAATTGGTAATTTTAAGACTTAATTTATTAAAGAAATTAAATTTATGGTTAAAATTTTTCTGCAAAGAAAACCCCAGGCTGAGATGCCTTCATGAGTGAATGTTACTGAACATTTAACAAATATCTATTACCAACTCTGCACATGCTTTTCAGAAAACTGAGGAGACAATGTTCCCAATGGACTCAATGAAACCAATATTGCATGCATACCAAATTATGCCTACAAGAAAAGAAAATATCCTTCTTGAACACAGAAATAAAATTTTGAGACTATGTTTTAATAGATTGACTACAACAACTTATACATTCTAAGTGGGGTTTATCATATAAAATAAGGTTACATCAATTGAAAAGAAGAAAAATATCAAGTTAATGGTATCATCAATTGATGTAACCTTATTAACAAACTAAATCTGATAATCAGTAGTGTGATCACTTCAAAACCTAAAAACATAAACCCTTGACAGAATCCAACATCTATTTCTGATTTAAAATATTTGTTAGGGTGGGGCGCATGGCTTAAGTGGTAGAGTGCCTGCCTAGCAAGTGTAGAGGCTCTGAGTTAAAACCTCATTGTGTTGTTGCACTGGGATCTGAACTCAAGGCCTCATGCTTGCCAGGCAAGCATTCTACCAACTTGAACCACTCTGCCAGTTCCCCCTGACCACCAAGAAAAAAAACGAATTTTAACAATTGGAAATTCAATGGCACTTCCTCAAACGGAAGCAATGAAAAACTTAGCACTAACAATATTTAATGGTGAAGGACTACATGCTTTGCCCTTAATATTAAGGTAATATAGAAATGTCTGCTCTCACAACTTCCATTCTATATGGAAGATCTAGCCAATAAAGCACAATAAAGCACAAAAAAGACACAAGAAGCATCTACATTGGATAGGAATAAATGAGGCTGGGCTATATAAGTATTATAGATCATATAATCCCCCAGGTTGATATCTAATGTAATGTTAAAAAATTACATAAGAATAAATTAGTTAGTTTATAAAACTTGCAGGATAAAAGAATAAAAGATTAATATACAAAGGATGATATGCTCTGTTAAATACAAAGAAAAATACTACAATATGGTAGAACTATTATGTTTTCATGTATGAAAATGAAAAAATGAAACCTGTTGAAATTATTCTAAGAATGGGAGGAGGAGAAGATGAAAGAGAATAGTAGAGGGAGTGAATTTAACTAAGATACATGGCAAGCACTTTTGTCAATGTCACAATGTACCCCCAGTACAACGATAATATGATAATGAAAATAAGGAAATATACTAGAAATTAATAAGATACTGAAATTTACTAATGAATACCATTACAACTACATGCAAAGGCTCTTACACGTAAAAACAGTATTCACAGCTGTATTCATATGTCAAAATTGGTCACAGGGTACATTTTTAATATGCTTGAATTTCAAATAGGCTTTGAGGAGCTGTTAGAATAAGCCCATCTCTTAAATATTACTTTGTCTTAACCTTTAGCTTCACATTACAAATGATTTAGTTTATATTAAATCTTTTCCACTTAATTTTTTCAGTACCCCATGAAATAAAACCCAAACTTTCCAAAAAATAAGTGTAGAATGTATCTAAAGACCGCAAATCTTATTGTTCAACAAAGTTAGCACTCTAGCACTTTAGATACTGGTATCTGTAACCAAGCTTTGTTTTGTGTTTTTGTTTGCTGGGACTGGTGTTTGAATTCGGGGTTTTGTGCTTGCAAAGCAGGTGCTCTACCTCTTGAGCCGCACCTCCATCTCATTTTGCTCTGGTTACTTTGGAGATGGGGTCTCATGAGCTATGTGCCCAGGCTACCCTCGGACATTGATCCTCCTGATCTCAGCCTTCCAAGTAGTTGGGGTTACTGGTGTGAGCCACGGATACCTGGCCCAATGTTTCTTACCTTGTGGATACAAGATGATTGGGGAATTCCAAGCAGCATATCGTACCATAAAAAAGAACAGAAGCAGAAAAGCATAATTTCTTTCTTTAAGAGTGAAAGTGTCTCTAGAACTGCCTTCCTTCCTTGCCAGACATCTACATATCTCCAAAACCTCTATTTTGCCTTGCAATTGATAGTAAACTGACTTTCTTTGTCTAGCCTTGATATAACCAAAAACCATTTTGTCATTCCTCCTACAAGAAGGAGCCAACACATCTGAACTATTGAAGACTAATAATAATGACTCTAAACATGAATGTCCAGTAACAGTAACCTCTAAGCT
Source organism: Castor canadensis (assembly GCF_047511655.1). NCBI lineage: Eukaryota > Metazoa > Chordata > Mammalia > Rodentia > Castoridae > Castor > Castor canadensis. Next base: position 32,109,369 of record NC_133404.1, on the reverse strand, counting down.
TAGAGTCCCACTTCAGCTCTCATTCTTACCTCTAAAAACAGAGGCTGCCCCCGGTCGTAAAGGGTTAGATTGCCCTGGCACTCTTCTAAGGCCATAACTGTACAAGGCTTCAATTACAACCATAAGACATCCGCAAGCACCCAACTAAAACATGCCTCTGAAAATTTAGGAAAACACACTAATTTAAGAGCGATCAAATCAACTATCTGAAGTGGAGGATCAAACATTCATTCTGAAGCGAATATATGGGTGCATCTTATCTCTCCTTGAAATATTTTTTCATCCCCAAAATGCCAGAAGGGATTGTCTTCCACCAGTTCTATTTCATTTACATAGGAAAGATGAACACACTGCCTTGGAAAAGTTGACTGTCTACTGTGCAATGTTTGATGTCTCACTTTTCATCCTCTCCTTCATTATTGTGAAATTAGTAAGCCTTCCCATTATTGAGAAATTAGTAATCACAGAGATATGTGGAATTATTCCACAATAGGAATTGACCATCATCTTTCCATAAAGTCCTGTCTATTTCTTTCCAACCCAGTTGAACTAATCACTTTAAAAATCTGAATAGTAGTGCTCCTAGTATATATTATGTTCAGTCTGGGCTCAGGCACTGGCCATGGTGCTGGTAATCCTGAAGGTTTCAAAAAACTCTTTGAAGCTTTCTATCAGTGACACCAATTCCTACTTCTTATATTACCATAAAATGTAATTAAGAAAAAGAATACTTGGAAGGCAGAGATATGGAGGATTGTGGTTCAAAGCCAACCTGGGCAAAAAGTTAGCAAGACACTAGACAAGAGTAGTAGTGCCTGTCTGTAATTCCAGCTACATGGTAAGCACAGATGGGAGGACTGAGGTCCACAGCTGGCCCTAGGCAAAAAATGCAACATTAATTAAAAAATAATTAAAGCAAAAAAGAGCCAGAGGCATGGCTCAAGGGATGGACCACCTGATTTCAAACTCAACCAGTACCACCGAGAGAGAGAAAAAGAGAGAGAGAGGGGAGACATTAGATCGCTCACTACAAGTATTTGCTGCAATGCCTGTGAAGAAGCAGGTTAGACAGTGTCAATAAAACCTGCTTAATATTTTTATATACTGCTCAAAACTAGCAATCCTTAATTTGTTTTTCAAGTCTGAAAATTAACAATAAACAGTTGTTTCCCAAATTCTCTTCCCCATCATGACTCAGCCTAAGGAGTTAATAAGCCATCTCAATGGCACACCCCCCACCCTGGACAGACATTTTTTTCCACATGGATAAGCACAAAGAAATAATGAGATAGAAGAATTTTCTTCTGAATTAGGACTCTTGTTTGCAAACTAAGAGTGAGAACGCAGTTCAAGCCCAATTTGCCACCACACATGCCCATTCTGCCAGGAGTCTCACAAAGGCAGGGAGAATGGCAGGTTTTGTTCTATTCTTTGGGCTCCTTCTGTGTGAGAGGCCATTCAGGCAATCCGGTCCTTCTCCCTCACTCTCTCCCTGGATCTCTCTCTCTTTCTCTCTCTCTCTCTCTTTCTAGCTGCCTCTCTGTTTGTCTCTATCTCTCTCTCTGTCTATCTCTCTCATCTCTGTCTCTCTCTCTCTTTCTCTCTCGCTCTTACTCTGTTATTAAAGGAAAACTGCCACTGGCTGGGAACAAGGAAACAAGCTCTGATGTTGACCTCTCTCTGCTCCTGACAGACCTGTGTGGAGGGGGTGAACAGTGAAGCTATGAGGGCATGCGTGGGAGAGAAGAGGATGAAAGGAAGGACAACTGTGTACAGATTCCTGCCTGTTCTCTTAGATGCTTCTGGAAGAAAAATGCCAAGCTTCATGATTACAGAGGTTATGAACTAGCTAAACATCACAATTGTGCATTAAAAGTGCTGCTGAACATAAAGAATTGGATGATTGTTCAGGCTTTTGACTAAAATACAAAAGAAGAAATAAAATGAAACAAACCACAGACAGGGCCAAAGAGATAAGAACATTCGAATGACATTCTAAAGGAAGCTGGTTTGTCAGGGGCACGGGGGCCCAGTCCATAGACAGGGAACAGTGACAGCTGTAGGCACACTTGCTACCATTCTACTTTGGGGTGACTGTTCTGATGACTTGTGTCAGATGGCAGGAATAAATGTCAGGCCCTATTGCTGAAGTTACAGCTGTGATATAACCAGGCAGCAAATGAGAATGTTAGGTTATCAGGGCCACCCTGGTTCCCCATGGACTGCAAGGCCAGGGCTTCCCAAAGGGGTGTAAGCACACAGGGAGCTTGTGCCATGCAGGAATCTTGGGCATTCAGCAGCTACCGTCCCTCAGATGGAAGTTTCCACGACGCCATCTGGATTCAAAGGTTCTCTTTGCCAGGTTGTCAGAACAGACCTGACCTTTTTCTCATGTAACTGACACTTGTTTCCTCCTCTCTCAACCAGTCATTGAGTTGAGGAAAGAAGGAAGACTTACCCACAATGTCCTAACATCAAAATGTCAACTCCGTCCAGCATATTCAGGATTGCATATTCAGGAGAATGACACCCGAAAATTTAACACTAAATTCATTCTCTTTCTTAGAAGAGAAAAGAAGTCCTATATTTTTCTTACTTCATCTGTCTGTTCCTTGACCCGTGGTTTGCATGTGTACCACTTACCTGATGTCAAATAGTAGGTGTGTGTTTTTATACTGGTCATAGCATTCATGGGAACTGTTTGCCAGTGACTTCTCTAGGTGGAGTCAAGAGCTACATAAATTGTCTGCTGCCAGTCCAAACGTCATTCAGGCAAATACCATTCTCCTTTGAAAATGAATTGACAAATAGCTTGCTTGTAAGGTGCCTTCAAAACCTAACCTGCCTTTTCCCTACCCTATAATTCACGGACTAGAGGAAAAAAATCCTTGAAGTCTACGCAGATCTATGCTGGGTCCAACAAGAGAAGCAGGGAGAGAGTCCATGTAGGCAAGTGTCAGCTCAAAGAAAACCCTCCTTAGGGAATGAGGTCCAATGTCTCATTATCAAATTCTCCTCCACATGACAGCTTCTGACTCTCAGCTGGGTAGTAAAAGTTGTTTGCCCCATTTCTTTCAACTAACTAAACACAAAAGGATCTGGGTCAGATGGAGCCATTTGTTTTAAAGACAAATATAGCCCAAGTAATACAATGTGAGTTTTGACTATGTGTACATATCTTGTATGTCTGAATGCTTTTATTTTTTTAAAAGGCAACTCATGAAGTGCAATCTTACGGCTGTGAAAATCAACCAAAAAATAAAAATAAAATCTAAAATAGGGCAGGAGAATTGGCTGGGTTACTGAGCTGCCTCCTCTCCCCTCTCTTAGCCTCTCGTTCAGCTGTCCCTCACACAGCAGGTCATCTTTGGTAACTTCCCACCTTCACTCCTCCCCTCAATTATGAAAATCAGCAAAATTCTCAGGGGAAGGAGACCCAGAAAGAAGAAAAGTGGCAGCAAGAGACAGAGGGATCAATACCTTTAGAGTCTGAGAATGTAATAGGCCCTGTAGATCTGTTAATTATCAAACAAAAAATTCTGTTTCCAGAAGGGAAAAATGCATTTTAATAGCAGCTCTATAATTAGCCATTTCTGTTCATGGTTTCTTCATAGTTATGTCTGTCTGCTTCACCTTTATTTCCTTTAACAACGTTCACATAAAATGGCTCAGAATTGCTCTGCTTCTAATTATTTACTGTAACAATGAACAAGCTGAGCAAAAAAAAAATGACAAAGTAGTAGAGGAAGATCTTTGTACAAAATGCCTTGACTCTTCATTGCTTCCTTCTTATTCCTTGATATTTTGTTCTTTGCTAGCATATAATTTGCAGGCATGCATAAAACACTTCCAAGTTTCATTTTTTGATGGTGTCAGATTTTCTGTCTGTGAGCTTGCTTTTACTATTGATATAGTTTGCCCAGGCTTTGGTGAAAAGCAGATCCATTCTGTCCCTAAAGTCACCCCTGCCAAGATGGAGCTGTATGACATTTGTGTTCGAAATTAGGGGGGAAGGAGGGAGTTCAGAAATGTAAATGTGACAACCAAGAAGTAGTCAGAGCTTGGATGCCAAGACTGAATTGCAAGGCAGGAAATAATTTAGCGAAAATGATCAATGTCATATTCTGGGAAAGCAGATGAGAAATTAAATCCTGAGTGAGGCAAAAAACAGGAAACAGAAATCCTTAGAATGAATCTGGTTTGAAGTGACTACAGTCTATTGACGTGAAGACAGGGGATTCATGGTGTCTTGCTCATTTCTTCAAAACTGAAATTGTTTGCATCCATCTTCCAAAAGCCCATCTGAAAAAAATGTGAGATGCTGAGTTCAGCCTGAGAAACAGTGAGTCTTGTAAGGTAAATAACAATGACTCCTTACCAAACCACCACCTGGGATAGGGGAAAAGAATGAGTTTCACAGTCAGGACACAAATCTGTAAGGAAGTAGGTATAGCCATTATTCTACTGTGGATGACATTAAATGACCATTCTCAACAAGTTGTCACTGCCAAGTGATCAGAATACTGTAGGTGAGATGGTGAACTTAAATGAAAGGTATCAAAAAAGCCTCTTTAGAGTAACCCTTGCACTACTTCTCAAACAACCCATAAAGAAGTGCCCAGAATGAAAAAGAAAAAATCAGAACATACAAAGGGACCTTTGAAACTGAAAAGCAATATGTTAACCACCTCTCAAATGGTTCTCTTTAAAGTCAATGATAAATGTGCCCCATAGGCTTTTTCTATTTATCCCAATGTAAATTTCCTTCAGAGAAGAGTCACGTTCCAGGTTGATGTGGCACATCTGGGTGTTAGAAGAGACCTCCTTTCCTAGAGCCCAGAATTTCTGGGTTAATCATGGAAAGGTCACCCCTTTAGCATGAAGCAAAGTCCCAAATAACATTGTGATGCCAGAGATCTTGAGCAAGATTCAGAACAAAAATAAATTTTGCTCTGGTTTTTGAGCAGTAATGATCCTCGGTGGTGGACTCTCACTGTAGTTTATTGGTCCGTCTTGTAGTTTATTAAAGCAAAGCCTGTGTCAGGACTTCCATTATAAAACTGTATTTTCTGAGTGAAGAGATTGACAATGCAAAATGGGCTGGTATTGAGCCTTAATCTCGATATTTGGTCCCTGCTAAGGAACTTAAAAGGAGAAATTAGAGAAAGAAGTTGAGATGGAGGGGTAGAAAGAAAACCCTAGGGATGTGTATAAAAATTTATTTATTTTAGAAGGTTTCCTATTTTAAGATTCACATTGGCTTCATTATGCTTCTACATAAGATGGGACCTATTTTATAGAATAGAAATTACTTGATACAGGGGAAATTAAAGGTAAAATCAACTGACCTCTCCTCTCTAAGCAATTATCACACATGTGTCCACAAAATAACCATATCTTTATCTTATACTTTTCTCCTCAAGTCTACAAAAGCAAAAAGAGAAATATAGTAATGTTAATTCTTTTTGTTTTTTTCACTGTCTTTTCCTTTTCTCTAGATGACGATTAGCCATTGGCAGACTTCTTTTAAGATCAACTTTTATGATAGTCTTCATTTAAAAACCAAATAGGACAAATATTTTTGTTTTACTCATACCACACTTAAGAAAATTATTTAAACTTGTGTAAAATGCTTCCCAGGGTATTGATATCTAAGCATAGATCATTTGTAAAAGATCCATTTCAAAATACACAGTCCTACTCTCATGTCCACTACAGAGAGAGACCTTAGCTTAAATTATACCACAGCTATTTTAAATGGATTTTTAAATTATCTACCTTTTCATTTCATCATGAATGTTTCAGGGAAATTATCCTGAGATAATGCCAACAAATGGCTGCAGACTTTAGGTTCATAATTGCTCTTGTTCATTTAAGGTTCCCAGCAGACCATATCAGGAAATTCAATGCCTGGCAAGTCGGGGTTGATAATATACCGTAACTGGTTTTCTTATTAGACGAGCACCCAAATCGTCTTTCATTTGTAACAATGACCCTAATTAAGAGAACTATGATTTAAAGCAGAAACTCTGCATTTTAAGAGTCAGATTTAGATATGATAGTGTTAGCCAAAGGGTTATTTTTTCTTAGAAAATTGACATAATCTAATCTTAATTTTAATTTTTCAAATGTATACAATGTATATTTATATATATTCAATTATTCCCTCTCTAAAATGAGGGTGCTGCCTTCTAGCTACTGAGCTAAGGTAAAAATGTTCACATATGTATACATTCACATGTACAACTAAGTATATTCATCTCAGTCCTCCCTAAATGATTCAGTTTTAAATCTGTAAGAGGTCTTAGAAAAAAATCACATAATTTCATCTCTACTGGCCCTATTATCTAAAGTGGAAGAACTGAGGGCTTGGAAGCCAAAGCATTTTGCTCATTTTCACCCACTGGCAAGAGGTAAAGCCTCAACTATATGAGCCTCTGGAATCTAATCCGGAACTCTGAATCATAAGTGCACAAAAAATACCCCCCCACAAAAGAAAATATCTATTAAAAATGTTGCTGTGGTATATGTTGATATTTCTGACATTTTAACAACTCATCCAGTCAACAAAAATTATTAATCACTGTCGACTTCAAAAGTGTTCACAGTGAAATTTTATGACCTTGCTCTAAGGAACCATTACCATGAAGTAATCTTGTACTATACTTTAAGAACCTTTAAGTGCTCCATCTAAATGTATACATACATTTATATGTATAATTCGATAACCTAAGCAATTTTTATCTAATATGTCAGTGGTGATGGGATGCCCAAGAATAATATGCAACATTTGGAGATCATTTTACAATTCATATTTTACCCATATTATTTCTTTCCCTACAATTACCTTCACCCAACATGCTAAAAATTCATGGCAAGAACAATACCATTCAATTAGAGTATTGCCATCTTCCATTTTATGGTATGGAAAATAATTCAAGTTTTCATAAGTGAAAAAAATTCAAGCTTTCAAACCATAAATCCTTGTACTTTCCACTATATCCTTAACTTCCTGCTAGCAATAACAGTAATGATAATATTAACAGAAAGGTTAATACCATTTATTTATTAGATAGTGCTATAATTACAGAGATAATATAATAGCCACTGTTATCTAGAACTTTGCCTCAGATCTGGTCTAAGCAGGGTCTCACACATACACACAGTTGTGAAAATCTATACAGTAGACATTTTCACACCAGAATTAAGTGAAGTTTGGGAAAGTAAGATAATTTATCTGAAGTTGTGTAGCCTGTAAATGCAGCACTAGGGCTGTAGCCAGATTATCTTCCCCCCAAATAAAGTGTTCCTTAACCATTTTCTATACACTGTTCATGAAAAGATAATGCACATTTGACAAGGTCCTAGGGTATTGGTAACAGAAGGATAAACAGAAGTCATTCCAAAGGATCCTCCAGATTTGGTTAGTATACGAGAAAACCATGATGAAAGGCAGAAGAGTTTGCATGGGGGAATGGCTTTCTCTCTCTCTCTGTGTGTGTGTGTGTGTGTGTGTGTGTGTGTGTATCTGAGTCTGAGAAGAGAGAAATGACTTATATTTATATCTGTATTTTCTTCTGTGTCTACTTAAATGAAAATTAATAAAATTTTAAAATAAAGTAAGACAAAAAGAAATAACATATTAAGATCACTTAGAGAACCCTACAAATTCTAACAGTTACTAAGTAGAATTTATTTTGTAAGTTTGGTGCAAGAGAAAGAATTCCTACCAGTGTTATAGGCAACTTTCTATCACAGCTTAATTGTTAGAGTTGCTTCATTTCAAGGAAAATGATTTAGCCCCCAGGATATGCAGATCACTGTTATAATAACCCACATTTTTTTAACAAGGGGAGGGCCTTCGGCTATTCTTGCAAGAGTGAAAATTTCCAGGAATTATCCCTGCTGCTATTATAAATTAATAAATTTTAGTAGTGCCACACCGCAAATCTTTGGCACTGACCTATATAGAAACATTAATATCTTATGATATTGATTTCAAAGACAAAGTCCAGAACCTTATGGTAAATCTAGAGGAAGTTTGTCTCTCGTGATGGATGCTACCATAAGGTTCACCTAATAATATATGAGTAAATCATAGTCACCAATGAGCTCAAGGTGGGCTCGGTAAGCTTGTACACCCTCTTCAGGGGACTTGGGACCCTCACAGTCTCTGGACCCATTTCCTGTAAGTGACCACCCAAAGCATTGTTGGTTCCTGTGTTTCTGTGATTTACACTGGTAGATTGAATGACTATTCACCTTGGGCTACATTTGCATTGTCAGTATCATTTTGGTGCAGTTTGATATTCCCCCAAGGCACGGACATTTGCCATGGGATAAAACGAGTCACTTGAAAATGGTTAGAAAGAGATTGGAAAAAAATTAGGCAGGGCCATGGAACACAATATGTGTGTTTTTAACTTTGGTGCTAAGCATTGCTCTTTCCAGATAGCCTGCAATAGGTGATTGTACAGGAATGGCTAGTCCTTAAAAATAAATAAATAAACTGTGGCACACACCAGGATTTAAGGATTAAGGATTTATCCTTTCACCTCTCCTTTCTCGCCTCCCCTCCTAGCTCTTGCACAAAATTTACTACTGTGAATTATTATTATAATTCACTAAATGAGAAAGATATGTTCCAAGCTTGATCCTTTGTAAGTGTGAACTCTAGATAGCAGCATGTATAAATAATCAGAACCATTTTTAGTAACAGTAAGTAAGCTAAGAAAGTCAGCATCTATATAGGTCCTCTTGATGTCTGAGAAGATAGGGTGGAGAGGGCAGAAAACGTCACCTTCCAACATCTCTAGCTATCAGCCCTAAAGGCCATTATCCTAAAGTGGCCAGCCTGGGTAAACATTTGAGATGATGTTTTCCAGTTTGTTTATCTTCTCCCTGTCATTTTCACTGATATTCTCTGCTCTTCTTGGCAACTGACCTTTCACAAATGTTGGCTTTGTTTTAGAAATGCCCTATTGTAAACAAGGGAGCAGAGTTCACAGAGCAAAGGCCAACATTGCTAGAAGGCTCTGTGGGGGCCAAGGAACCTTGTTTCATTTGCCAAAGGCGAGTGTTAACCTGATCCCAACCACAAGGAAGCACAGGAGGTCAGCCACCATTTCCCAAGGCTTCATCCAGTCCAAGCATACTTTCTTAATATTCCCTAGGAGAATGTAATTAGCAGTGTGGGACTGTTGATTGGCTAACTTGTTTGCTGTGGGGTACCTGTGGGAAATCAGGATAAAAAAAAGTGACTTTTATATGAAGAAGTTGAGAGACAAATCAATATTCATCAACACTGGTGATGAATAGAAAATGTTCTCCTTGAGATTCATACTTTCAGTGTCAGTTAATTCTTTCTGCTTGGAATCCCTAGAGGTCAAGGGCTAATTTTTCATAGGATGTAGTTTGTTCCAATTGAAATCATACATCGTGACCCCAATCTCATTCCTACTAGACATGGGATTCTGGATAGGGAAATCAAATGACTTGTCCAAGACACTGCTTCTTCAGCTATAAAAATAAAATAGAAGGCTGTGAAACTTAAGTCAGATAATAAATACAAAAGTATATCATAAACAGCAAGACTCATTGCAAAGTATATTTGGTACTTGGGCCACAGAGCTTAGTTAACATAATTTGCCAATTGTCTTAAAAGAAGCTTCAGGTAATCCAACCACGGGTGTATTCCAAAACTAGGAGAACTAAAATGAAGACAGATTTATAGAGACTAACACGGTAAGGAACAGATACTAAATTAGTTGATGACACCTGTCACAAGATGTAGAAATTCCTATTAAGTAGCAATTTCTCCTTCCTAATATTTCTCCTTCAAATAATTTTCAAGATTAATGGGTACAAAGTGCCCAGTAGGCAAAGCTTTCCAGAACTGAAAGGCTTAGGTATTGTTCAACATAAAGGATAAAAGGTCCAAATGCTTTACAGATAGGAATTCAAAATCCATTGCTTCCCTTGAAAGTATCTTTGAATGACACCAATGTCTAGGCCTTCAAAGCCTGGATCTGAGAGAAAGAATTTCTCCCTGCATAGTTAAACCTCTATCTCAGGCTCTAAGTTGAGTTTAGTTGAGTTTAGCTTCCAGTGCTTCTTTCATAAGAAGTAAGTCAGCCTGAGGAATGCTTTCTAGAAGGAGTTTCTGAAGAGAATGCTATGTAAAATCTCTCACCTTGCCTCTCTGCGCTCCTGATTACCACCTCTCTTGCTTTTCCATTAGAGTTGGATTAGAGATTTTGACATTCCAGTAACATTTTAGCATGTGCTATGTTATAGTTTTTGCTTTATAGTGCTAGTCATTTGTAACAGAACCTCTTTAAAGAACAGAATGGAAACAAGATGCTCTTCAAACTGATTCCAGTGAGAAATGTTTGAGTGCATAAGTGCAGTTCTGCAATAAGAACTGGCAGTGGCTGGACAGAGGTTATTCTCCTTTTCCTTCAGTCATTCGACTTGAACCTAGGTTCTGGCAAGGTAAATCATGAATAAGGAAGTCTTGGAATCAACCCTAGAAAAGTGTAGCTCAGAGAAACTAGAACTCACTTCTCCCCCAACTCACTACCCACCTCCCCCCCCCATCATCACAGCCTGGGCATCCTCACCATCATGCAATATTTCTCTTCATAGACAACCCATTTCATCTGAATGCCTCAGATAAAAATCCATTTCCAATCCAAACATCTGCTCCACCACTTTTAACCACGTAGAACAGAGTAGTGGAATGATAACTTGACAAAAATGAATAAAGTGAGTTGCTATCATTTTAACAGAGTGAGTTGGGTACATTGGTTGTAGTGTATTGGGGGCAATTGAGGAATGATGACATAATGAAGGGTGTATGACCCCAGGCCCTTTGCACTCACCAGGTACTGGTTTCCTCCTGCTTACTTAGTCAGTTGCTCTCCTCCAAGTACCTACAGTGAACCTGGAACTGTGTAGGTATTCTTGTATAGTATAGTATTCCCAATCTCAAAAATCAACAAATTGAGCTAAGCCCCATTAACTGCACATCATTAAGGTGGAAAATATAGCTCAAAGATATTAACTAAGGGTTATCAAACTTGAACGAAATGGAAATGAGGCATTTTGCAAAAGTGAAAGAATTTATTCATGTGGCAATGTAAGACCAAGTCTCTCTGACTCTCCAGGGATAGGGTTTAGGAATACTCATATGATTAAGAAACAGGGTGGTCTAAGGAGTGGAGAAAGACCCTTTGAAGTAGTGATGCATAATCACACTTTGTGGGTCTTCACTCTGTGTGTTCAGAAAACAATGCCACTGTCTTGATTCATGGGTGGAGTTTGAGCCTCTGATATCAGAAACTCACCTATCAGATACCTAGCAGCCCAAGTTAAAGCTTCAAGTGGCCTGAACCTATTTGAGTCAGACAAGACTACTGCCAAATTCCTGAAAAACAACTTAAGCAATCGTTTTGACCCTATGTCAAAAGTGCTATCTATGACAAAGAATACATTAGGTAAGTGACTTTTTAAAAACCAATGATGAAAACAAGCACCCAGAAGCAAAGGAAGTTAGAGGACAAGTCATGTTCCCCTCCATTTCTACAACCTGGTTCCATCACATCTAGGATTCCAAGTCTGATCTGCATGACCCTAGGATTAGGTCTGAATCTCAGGAATCAGAAATGGACCATGAAACATGAATACTAAGTGGGAAAGAGCCACCTGTTAAAATGACTAATTTTTAATCTATTTAGATGTTTAAAACAATGGCTATTAAAGCATCCTTTAAAGATCAGAGTAGCCAGAGTCACCTGCCCTTGCAGAGAGGAAGTCACATAGGGCTGACTCATCATTTCAGTAAGGGTTGCCCCATTTCAGTTCATAACTAGTTCATCCCAGTATGGTCTCTGTCTGTTGCCTCAAATGCAAATGATGACCTGAACAAAAAGTAACCTTAATGTTTTTTTTTTCTTAATTCAGTAGTTATTTAAAGTCACTGAGCAACTTTTTTAGTGGATAACATAAAGCTCACAGAACAAAATGCAGACATGTAAACGTAGAATATTTCCATGTGGCACACCAAAGCCTGGCACTACATATTCTAAAATTCTTCAAAGTGCTACATATATGCTCACACTTTTCTATATTCCAAGACATGATTGCAGGTATCCAATTTCCCTCAATTGAATTCTCACTGTTGATAAAACACAGGTGGACGTGACCAGTGGTAGATAAGTCTGGAACAGTGAACCATAGCAACATTGTCCTGGGGGAATTCCCACACTTTTACCAGAGATGGATGCTTTTAGAGCGGAAGAGGATGATCAGTGGAATTCTGACTGGCATTAAATGATACAATGAAAGATCACTCAAGATTCTATGCCACAGGGTTGCACAGCTCCTGGAGGGATGAGAGATTCTCCACATTGGAGCACTTCATAGACATGGTGGCCCTATGGGCTTCTTGTCTGGCTCCTGTCCCTCGGTTTTTACCTAGAACATGGGTCAGAAAGGAGAAGCCACCATATATTGCCTTTGCTCCAGCTCATGACAACATCCCAAACTCAATAGTCTGAATGCCTGTTATAGTTTGGATATGGGTCTGCAGAGGTCCACACATTGGAAGCTTGATTGCTAAGGTGGCACTGGTGGAAGATAATGGGACCTTTAGGAGACAGGGCCTTGTATGGGTGGTTCTTAGGCTATGACCTAGAGGAGGATTGTGGGACCCCAGCCCATTTTCTGACTCTTGTTTCCTAGCAAATGAGGTGAACTGTGTTCCCTGCCAGTACTATGTAGTGCCCCATCCCCCAGAAAAAGACCCAAAGCCACAAGTTCACCCAATCTTATACTGGAGCCTCTGGCATTGTGAGATTAATCAACTTTTTTTCTCTTGCAAGTTAAATAACTATCATAGGTATTTTACGACAGTGATAGGAACCTGACTGATACAGTGCCCCCAGGAAAGAGGATGTAGGCATGTGTGCTGTGGGTCTTTCCTGTATCAGTATCTGTGTTTTAGTAAGGGTTGCCCCATTTTAGTTCATAACTAGTTCATCCCAGTATGGTCTCTTAGTCTTTTTTATTTTGGGTTCATTTCCATCATTTAGGTCTCCTGGTCTTTTTTTTTGAGAATTCTCTCCTCTTTAAACTTCCCATCTAATTTGCACTGTACTATCAAACTTATTCTCAACAGATGGAGGTGTCATATCCTAATTCCCCACATATTTTGGCTTTTATCACAAAGTTAAGTACTGGAATTACTCTTGGAATAATCAGATTTGTGAAAAAATATTTATGCACAGGGTTGCTTGTGTTTATTGCTTTATAAGGGGGATCATCACACCTGTCTGCACAGTCAGTGCCTCCTCTGTATAAAAGTCACAGAGAGCAATTCCTCCTTAACATCCTTAACTTTGTTTTTGTCAATGAGCATTGAGGACATAAAAATGGAAGGTAGGCTTTGCTCTTGAATGAGAACCATTTGACTTTCAATATCAACGCTGTAGCAAATACTTTCAGATGTTGTGTCCTACAGAGCCTTTTCAGAGGCAGGTTTTGTCTGCAGAAGGTTCTCTTCTCCTTAAACTGGACCCCAAGAGTTGATTCTCTCAATTTGACCGTATGGATGCCTCTTGGCATCCCATACCATGTCCCAGTCATTTGGTGGAAATGATGTGCACACAGTGATTTTTGTATATGGTGTTGGCCATGGTACAGTGAGCAAAACTCAGTAAGTAGAGCCCATCTATGTTCTGCGTTTGTACTACTGCCCTTCTCTCTCTGCACAGCCCCAGACCGGCAGCATTTTAACATGGAGCCTTAAAGTCAGCATGAGTTGTCACTTTGAGACATCATATTTATTGCAAGTGTTGGTGCATACACAGAGAATTTAAATGCATCCTCAATTAGTACTTGATATCAAGAATGAATGTCAGGCACTCTGTGATGAAAGACTGAAGCTGGAATAGGACTACAAACATAAGAATTAACACACTCTTTCTGAATCAGTATTAATAAAAAAAAGAAAAAGAAGCAGTGGGGAATAAGAACACTTGACAGTCTTCAGAGTAGTAAAAAGCACTTTATATTTATGTATAATGAGCTATTTCTGTGTTTTACAGACCATTTTGCACATGGTTTGTGCCTTGTATTAGATTTGATAATATATATGAAAGTATTTTATAAACAGAAAATTGTTACACAGATTTTCACTATTATGAAAACAATCATAAATAATAAATAAGTTTATTTAATGAGGATGTCACTGGGCCAATCTTCTTGCCCTTTCCCAGTTCCACCCTTGGAGCCAAGGGAAAAAAAAACTAGGGACTGAAGCAGTGGCTCGAATGGTAGAATCACCGCTTTGCAAGCTGAAGTCCTGAGTTCAAACCTCAGTACCACAAAAAATCTAGGATATAATTTAAGGAGTTGAATTTTTTTAAGTTATCAGCCTTCAGTAGAAGTCAAAAAATAGCAAATTAAATGGCAGAATTCAAATTTTAACTAGTTGAGATTATTAAAAAAATCGGAAAAAATCAGTGTTGGCAATCCTAGGATAAAGCAGGCAGTATGAAATATTAAAATTGCAAATGCCCTACTATGTGATATAATAGTTCCATGTTTGTGAATTCATCCTACAAAAATAAAAACATCAATAATTATATCCACATAGCTATAGGTAAGTAGGTAGAAAGATATCCATAGATAGATAAAAGCGAGAGCACACAAGGGAGGGGTGAGGATAGGTAAGACACCTAAAAAACTAGCTAGCATTTGTTGCCCTTAACGCAGAGAAACTAAAGCAGATACCTTAAAGCAACTGAGGCCAATAGGAAAAGGGGACCAGGAACTAGAGAAAAGGTTAGATCAAAAAGAATTAACCTAGAAGGTAACACCCACACACAGGAAATCAATGTGAGTCAATGCCCTGTATAGCTATCCTTATCTCAACCAGCAAAACCCCTTGTTCCTTCCTATTATTGCTTATACTCTCTCTACAACAAAATTAGAGATAAGGGCAAAATAGTTTCTGCTGGGTATTGAGGGGGGGAGCGGGAGGGGGTGGAGTGGGTGGTAAGGGAGGGGGTGGGGGCAGGGGGGAGAAATGAACCAAGCCTTGTATGCACATATGAATAATAAAAGAAAAATGAAAAAAAAAAAAAATAATAAAAGGAGAGACTTCCCCTACAAAAAAAAAAATAAAATAAAAAAATAAAAAAAAAAAAAAAAAAAAAAAAAAAAAAGATATCCATAGATAGAAATAAGTGATCAAGGTAGTATTGTTTGTAGAGCAGAAAACTGAGCAAAAACCTAAATACCCATTAATAAGTTAGTGGTCATTTTGAATATCACAATTTCCATGTCTTTGTATTAATGTCCTCAGGATGTACTGTAATTTACTGAGACTTATTTTTCAATGTTTAAGCACACTCAAATATTTTCCCACTATAAAGCAGTAAACACAAGCAACCCTGTGCATAAATATTTTTCTACAAATCTGATTATTCCAAGAGTAATTCCAGTACTTAACATTGTGATAAAAGCCAAATGACATGGGGAATTAGGATATGGCACCTCCATCGGTTGAGAACAAGTTTGATAGTACAGTGCAAATTAGATGGGAAGTTTAAAGAAGAGAGAATTCTCAAAAAAAGGGGGGGTGTACTTACTTGGGCAGGAGACCTAAATGATGGAAATGAACCCAAAATGCTAAAGACTAAGAGGGCAATTCTTTGGACAGAAGGCTTAGCATGCGTAAAGGTCCTGAAACAGGAAAAAATGTTCCAAAGGCTCACAGAGTTTGGGGGAGGACGTAAAAGGCAACATCATAGGTTTAAAGGTCTCCCGTAATAGTTCTGGGGGTGAAGGGTTAAGCAAGACAAATGGAGGGATCCAATCTGTGATTAGGCATGGCTCTTTGTGTGTGGATATGGATTGTAGTTGATGAGAGTAGACAGGTATTGCCTTAGTTAAACCATCCAGGCAACCTCACTTGGGACAGAGAGAAGTGGACAGAACACAAGGATGACCAATAGGTTTTCCATATGAGTAAGTGGGTACATGGTTAGTAATTTCAGGGATGGGATGAACCAGGTAGATAAAATCTGGAAGAAATACTGCTTTGAGTATAGAAAGGAACAGAAGTTCCATTTTGGACATATCCTATCAGAATCCCAGTAACAGTGCTAAGTAGGCAGTTGAATATCCTAAGCTAGAACTCATGGAGGAGTAGGCACTGGAGTATGGCTTGTGGAGTCCTTGACACATGACTCCCTTAAAGTATGAACTTGATTAAAGTAATGGAACTGAATGAGAAGGAACAGAGAGAATGTGAGTCTAAAGAAGAGAATAAATTCAATGACCAATCCCTGCAGTTACTAGAGAAGCTGCAAATAGTAAGGAAGATAATTAGAATGACGAGTAAGACCCAAGAAAATATGCACAAGAGAGAAAAACATTCCAAATGATGCCCTAAAATAAAGTTAGAGAAATCCTCTAATTAGCAGGTCAGGGTTCATTTGGGTCCCTGAAAACCACATCAATGAGACAATAGGGGCATGTCCTGTAACTCTTTGCTCATGAAAAGTGAGCTCAGCAAATGAGCAGAGACAGTGAGTGTAGAGCATTCTGCAGAGCTCTTGAATGATGGATGGGTACAAGAAATAAGATATTATCTAGAGGGTTATTACAGTCAAAGAAGACTTAGGTTTTATTTATTTCTTAATGAAAGTTGTTACAACTATTTTTCATGCCAATGGATTGGAATCAGTAGTAGGGGATATTGGTGATGAAGGAAAAGATGTGAGAAAAGTTAAAACGTCCTTAAGAAAGAAACACTTGCAGATACCACAAGTGGTTTGTTTTACTCTTTCCAATAAGAGGAACTGATGAAAGATTAAGATGTCAAAACATTGTAGATGTGATAGGAAATATGAGACCAGGTCATCCAATGAGAGTGAGGGGGCCAGGAAGATATGTGAAGAAAGGAAATGGTAAGAAAAAAAACCCCATCTCTCATACTGGATAACAAACTCATCTGGAAATGTACCAGTAGGATTTCCAGGAAGCTCTGATTGCGCATTTGAAGGGATAAATTTAAAGCCAAGTAAGTCAGCCCAATTATGCTGCTTTTTCTGACAACCTTCTCCTATGGGTGTAGGTGACACATGGCAGGTAAATGAGGATCTCACAAAGTTGCCATTTTGCACACAGAGGGGCTTTTCCTTTAGCCGTGGCATGATAATAATGACATATTTTCAAAGCAAGTGAAGGAAGAAAAGATAGAAGAAGAGCTGAAGGAATGTAGAGTAAGCAGACATGTTACCCATGTGAACAATTCTGCCACTAACTCAAGCATAATTCTGCACTCTTACCTTGATGCTACTTCAGGATGCCTCCCTCCTCTAGGGAAGATGATAGAACATGTTGGTTCTATCAATATCAGTATTGTTCCTCTTTGTAATATCAGTTTTCTCACTCTTATTTTTGGAAAAATAATTTGTCTGCACTAATTTGTGATGCCACAAACATGTGCTAAATGAATACATCTATAACAGGTACTTAGATACTGTTTTTTTGCTAAAAAACATTGACTGTTCACTTAGGCCTGCAAATGTGCTAAGGGTTACTAAAAGCAGGACGAAAGCTAGGCACTGATTTACAAAGAGAGTCTTTATAATATCTATGTCCTTCACACTTGTTATTGCACCATTTCTTAATTCTAACTTTATTATCTTGAGAATTCTAGAGATAAGACATGAAATTATTTCCTTATAAAAATAGCATCTTATATTTTTCTTATCCATTTACTTATCAACTGTACTCTGTGAGTATCTATAGATTTTTATATGTTCTTAATTTCAATGATTAGTTCATTATGTTTGATTTTGTCTTCTTTAATGATGCTATGAATTTGCTTTTTACTACGGTTTTGGAAGCATCCTGTAACATTTATTGATAGTATTCCAGTTTTGCTTTTAAAATAATTGCCTTTGTAATTTATTTATTGGCCTGATATTTAGAACATCACATTAAAATTTGTAAATAGGCTGACTAAATTTTTTTTTTCACCCACTTAAAATTTTTGGAATTTGAAGGTGTTCTTTTTATGCATAGAATATACTTTTTTGTTACTTTGTCTTTTAATTTCTTAACAGACACCTACAAAAGGGAGAAAATATGTGCTAGAGTAGCTCTTCAGTCTTAAACTTAGCCCTGTTAGCAACTAAGACTGGATGAGCTGTTATGTATCCCTCTATGGCTTTATTTCTTTTTCTCCTCTCACATTGGATTTCTATTTATTTTCAAATACAGGGCAGTGGTAATTTGTGATTTATGGAATGTAAGTAAGTTTTATTGCTTTAATACACATCTTTAATTGGTGAAAAGCCAGATTCATAAACAGAAGTCAGATAATCTTAGCTTCTATTGACGATCTAAACTACCCTCACAGGCACCACTCCCGCCTAGTGGCCTTTCATAGAATTACATGCAGAGGATCTGGCTCAAAAACTGTCTTTATGTTTCAGGTCTTTCAAAAGTAACTGGATTACAGAAAGGAAGGAATCACAAGGGTACATTAGGAAAATATTCCACTGCAACAGAAGGATGGTACTTATTAAATCCTGTCACATGATATTAAATTGAAGCACCTTCTAACATTGAAATTCCAAACACAGTTGCTTTGGAATTTTTTTTCCTTGCAGGGTCAGGGCAGTAAAATCATATACTTGAGACTAGATATGCCATGAATTCCCCATAGATAATAAAACATCCAGGAATAACTCAAGCATCTATATTTGAAATAATATCATCAGGTTATTATGATCATGATTTTAGGAAACTTTTTTGGCCAGTTTCTCCTGATCGTCAGGTCATTTATGAAAACAGGACACAATCAGCAGTGCATGTGGCCACTGAAGGGACTCAGTTATGTAAAACTCACATGAAAAATCACAAAAGGAAAAGAATCCTTTAGTAGTATTATTGCAGCTATTGAAAAAAAAATCACAACTCTCCTTCAGGAGATTGACAAAGATGCTATAAGGACATGCATTTGAGGACAACTTGAAAGGAATATTTAGATTCCCCCAAAAGTGCTTTGCAGTGTAATTGAGTCAGTGTCCAATAAAAGAAGTAATTTAAGAATTTATTCCTATTTAATTTGTATAATCATCTCCACAGCCTGCAAAACCAGATTCATTCTGTCTCTAAGCTACATAACACCTGTGTATCAAAACTGCTAATTTTTCAACTAAAAAGTTGTTTCTTATGTTCTATTGCTTATAGGAATGAAAATCATCAAGTACGTCACACTTTAAACTGTCTGATGGATTCCCACATAACCAGGTCTATGTTGTGAGGTCCTATAATGTGAGAATAGGTTTTGTTAAATGAATGCTTTAGTTAGTCACAAAAACAGCATGTTCTAGTCAGGCATGGTGATTCATGTCTTTAATCCCAGAACTCAGAAAACTGAGGTAGGAGGATTGCAAGTTGCAGGCCAGCCTGAACTACTGAGTGAGACCCTGTTTAAAATATATATATATATATATATAAACAATTCAGCATCTTTTTATCTGACCTATAGTTTGTTTTCAGTATTATCCTCAAAAAACGGGCAACACTGTTCCAATTGTACCTTAAATATCTGGTTAAAGGAAATAATTTGAAGTGCCATGCATAGAGAGTTATGATCTTAAAAGATTGAAACATAATTTCAATAGGTTTTCGTCTTATATAAGACAGGGTAATGGGCCTTTAATGTTCCCTTTTATTATTTTAGGTTTGCTTTGTATCAGGGAAAATTTAGTTTAGAACTAAACAAAAGAAAAATGAGACAGGTAGCTGAGTGATAAGTTTTAAAATGCGAAACAACAGAAATAAGGAAGGACAATAATAAGACAGTGACATAAAAGACATAAAAGGACCAGTCTGGTCCCACAGAGGAGGCTGCCCTTACTCCCACCACCCAATTGCAAGACGCTCTCAAAAGCCTCTAGATCTCAGCTAGGACAAATTGTTCTAAATGAAAATACTCAATCAGACAGCTATGGGAAAGAGGAGTCATAATCTGAACTGTCTTAATGGATACACTGACTAGTGTGGAACCATGGTAAAGTTTTTTGATCAATGCAGATATATGCACACAAACGCAAAGGTATGAAACATAACCTAAAACTAAGTCATGGCTCTTGGCATTTTTAGCTCATGACATTCTTCTTTAGAAACCTGGTGAGAAGTTCATTTCCAGACCTATAGGCTCTGCAATCAGACAGAAGGCAAAATCCACTTTCCAGGTGACAAGTAGCCTTGCTTCCTTATGGGGATTGTGACAGGGTCTCTGATCTGTAGACCCCAAAGCTACCTTTGCAGGGTTAAGTGCACAGGCTGTGGGAGGCATGCTGCATGTCATACTCTAGATGCAGTGAGTGTTCTTGAAGAATGAGCATGGAGGTCCCCAGGCATGCTGTGTGGTTGTTCCACCGTCAGGAAATTGTTCTCAAATCCCTTGCTTTATTTTTATTAATTATCATTACTTCTCTATCACCTCCAAATTATCACATTTCAAGCATATGAAAATTGAAAACAAAACAGCATATGGGGAGAGGAATTTGTGGGCTCTTTAGCCCATCTCAACGAGCACACACACATACACACGCAAACACACACAACCATATCTTAAGGCGATTTATTCTTTCTGCTTCCTAAATCAAACAGTGAAACCTTTCAAACAAATCAGTATGAGTATTCAGTAATATAGTTTGGGACTAGGACAATAAACCATGGGAGCCTGAGAGCCTGGCCAGGGAAGAGAGGAAGAAAGCAGCTGGGCCCCCTTTCCTCCTAAACACAGGGCTGTCCTGAAGAGCCCTCATGGTGTCCTCCTTTGCCTCCCCGCCCCCATGTCCTCCTGGCCCCTAATCCTATGAATGGAAACAAATTGTTTTCGGCTACAATATCCCCAGGCTCAGCCTTGACCTGTGCCGTACAGTGACATGGTGCCGCTTGAATTTTTACATACAGCTGCATAAAGTAATTTTCATGTAAATGTCTAGGTAAATCAGCCTGCAGTTGGTCTATTACATAGACACATACCCAGAAACCATTAAGTTTGATAGAAGATTAGAAGTTGCCCTTGTTCTGTCTGTGCTGTTCCCTGTGCCTTTGACAGTGTCCAAATTTTAAAATGAGAACGGGGAGAAACGCCCAAACACCACAAATTAGCTGGGCTCTCTCATAGTTGCCTGTACATCTCCGTGCTTGGAATGCTCTGACATTCTTCCTGGGAAAGAAAGAAAACTCGGTTTGAAAATCAACCCTCAAATGAGCAGAAAGAGCCAGGTAATTCTCTAGCCCTGCCAAGGAAGGACTCAGCTACCTCCCATCACCCTAATTTCTTCCCTGTGACAATGCACAGGATACAAATAAACAGTCACCAAGGCGCCCAGTGGTCCTACCACTCCCATTGGTGCAGACAGGCGGCTCAATTAACTCACAGCAGGTGGAGAAGTTTCCAGGGTCAAAAGAAGAAATCATTTCTTCAGTTGCACCTTTCCCCGGAAGCCACCAGCCCTCCCTCACTGCCCAGCAAGCAACAGGACTTAGGGAGCTGACCCAACCATCTGGCGGCAACCTAAGTGGTCCTTCCATCTGAATATGTTTCTGTCCAAAGGAGGCACATTTTTTGAACATGTTCTTTTAAGACACCAGCATCCATAGAGCACAAAGGGAAAGATGTAACCAAAACCTAGCCCAGGATGTTTGTTTATGAAATCTTTAAATAATTCATCTTTATCCCTATTGAGCGCATCTCAGCATGTCAAAAAAATAAATGTGTCGCCTTGGCCTATTGTTTGCAGCTCAGGATTGTCAAGCGAGAAGAAAATATTACAGAGACGGAGGGAGATACACGCAGGAGTGTGACCTTTAACTGCACTACCTATAACCAATCTCATCAAATTAAAGCACTGTATATTTTCCTTAATAATCTCTGATTAGGCTGGGGCTATGAGTGGACACGAACACCCGCCATTGCTATGCAGCGGGATGTCTGCTTAGCACCAGCAAACGTTTGGGAATAAGTGAGCAAAATGCTTTAATTTGATAGGGTTAGAATCCTGCAGGCTCTGGGGTGAAAGGTCCCCAACAGCTCCGCTCACACTGAATATGCAGAAATAAAAAAGTAAATTGCTTACATCTGCTCCAGGCGGCAGGGAAAATGATCTGATTGGATGGTCCGAGGGCTCTCCATCTCTTTTGGGTTAGAGAGAGGGTTTCAGAGCATCAAAAGCTTGTAATTGGAGTAATTCTGAATTAATGGACACACACACACACACACACACACACACACACACACACAACATTTTGAGGCAGCTGTTTGCAGAAGGCTGCCTGTTTAGGAATGCTTACAGATTGCAAAAGAAGCAACTTCAAAAATAATCGTTTCCCCCCTCCCCTTGAATGAATCCTAAGTATAGCTTTGAATTTGACAACAGGTAACAGTAGAACATTCTTATCTGGCTCATCCTTCTGCCACAAAGGCTGGGCTATCAGACCCCTCATCTGCTCACCCACTTCGCACATCTTTCTGAAATACATGTGCACTCATCTTCCCCTCGTGCATAAAGTGATGATTCAGAAAGGCTTCACTAGGATTTCTAGGCACTGACACAGAAAGCTCACATTTTGCCTTGCTCGGTGATATGGGATTTCATCTGCGTAGTTGATCAATAAGAATCAAAGGCAGGACTCAAGGTCTTTTGGGCATGAGCTGGCTCACTTTCACGCATGATGTCAGGAGGCAGCCTGTGGTGTCACCTTGATGCATTCACGGGACTCTGTGCAGGGGACCTGCCTCACTCATCATATTAGTCCCTGCCTCGATCTGCTGTTCTGTCTGGTGTTTTATGTCGACGATGAGGTGGAGGTTGCATCTTAACTTTGTTTACATTTTATTTTACTTTATTTTATTAGCTTACACCAGCTTGCAGATCTAAATAACATCGCTGTGCTCCCAGGTTCCTGTCAGGAGCTGAAAGCAATCATGGCCTCCTGTGGTTGAGAGTCTGCCCCTGAGGAGGAAAATTTACTGAAACTGAACTAAATGGACCTAGGGAAAGCACCCTGCAAAGCAAACTTTCAAGAGCTGTTTCTCAGTCAGGCATTGATCTGGGAAGGCAGCCTTGGCGTACGAGCACTGAGAGTGAGATACGAGTTCCCAAATGCTCTTGCATGCACTTCTCTTGTCAGAACAGCTCCAGGCTCCTCTGATATTTTAGTAGTAAATAGGGCTGCTATCCAAACTCAAAAAAAATTTTTTTTCAGTATATATCACTGCCCGAGGCTCTTTGAAATGATCTGAATAGCCTATTGTGTTCCTGGAAACACCAAGTTGATAGGTTTTAGAATTCCAGGGAATAGCCAAAAATATTCTAGAAATCAAATCTCATACACATCTGTCTCTCTATATATATGTATCTGTGCATGAGATGTGTGTTCATAACATCTGTGTAACACCTATGCATATACATAATCTTTTAACCTGAGCAAAGCAATAGCACTGATACCAAGCTGCACAAAACAGTGTCTGGTCTTATTCTCTTCCCCAGGAAATCCATGAAACACAGAAACAATGAGTCTTTCTAATTTCTCAATTTTGGCAGGATTGCCCAGGGTTGGCCATAAAGGTACCTGGACCCTGTTTTTCTTAGAAGATTCATTAAGATTTAAGTCCTTTCCTCGGTCAGGCTCTGCCTCTACCAAATGGCTCAGCTCTGGTCTCTATCATTCTGCAATCTCTTTTGTCTGCCTGGGCACTGCCACTGTGTATTAGAAGGTATTTGTCAACAATTATATGTCTATTAAGGAATAGTCAATCATTGTGGGTCCAAACAGCCAGGTCTCCAGGGTCCAGCTATTGATAGGAAACTGTCAATATCCCATCCAGTCCTCTTCTCAACAAAACACACAACCACCCAGCCTAGATCATTGTCTGAGAAACATCCAAGGCCTGCTTCAAGTCCCTGGATCTCTGATTTCTCCACTTTTTCCTCTAACATTCCCTTTGAATGAATAAAAGCCTTTCAACATTTCTGAATATAGGATACCCATGAAAATATTATTTAAAGTGAACAGGACGGGTAGACATTTAATATAATTAAGAATATTATGGAAAGCCTTTGCGTGTAGTTGGCTGTGATTATCCTGGAAAATTGTAACACCAGAAGAAAATTAATAAAGGATACTTTAAAGAAGTTCAACAGTAATTAATGTCTATAAATACTTTGCATTCCACTAACACAAACTTTAGAATTTTTTTCCTATTTCAGGACGAAAGGTTGTGATTATTAGGCAATATATTTTTCCTGCACATTCAATTTACAAACCTTACCGTAGATTTTGTCATTTTAATCCTAAAGGGGCTGTCTTTTCTTGAAAGAAGAAAGACTGGGAGTTCCATGTGAATGTTTTAAAGAACCACCCCCCCCCCCAGCAAAAACTTCAGTGTGGATGTGGGGGAGGGGAGAAGAAAAGAAAGAAAGAAAAGAACCTTAAGTACTGCTGTATCCTTTGAACTGGCAACTCCCCTGCATCACAGAATCCGCTAGTTGTCATACAACAAAAAGAGGCCTCAAACCCTTGTCCACAAAGACCTGGCACACCCAACGATATTTAAAGCAGATGTAACATTTAGAATTTCTGCTACATAAGATGCCCCTTTCAGATCTGTTAAAGCCAAGCTTTATAAAATTTACAAAAACAAACATTTTTTTCTTTTCATGCTGGTGTTTTCCTGGGATTCTTGTTGCTGTTGTCCTCGGCCTCTGCCTCACTCATACAGAAATAACTGTGAGGCAAGCTTGATGGCCGAGGGCTCAGGTAACCCACAAATAAACTGGGAGGTAATGCTCACATTACGTTGCTGCTTTGATGGGAGCCCCCTTTCATTCTGGCCCTTCTATACACACACACACACACACACACACACACACACACACACAGAAAAAGAAATAATTCAGACATTGGCATAAGCAAGGAAAAGTCAAAGTGAAGCCCAATGGTCCAGATGAAGTCCTCCTAGGTCAGCATAAAACTGTAAAATTAAATAAACGGAGTTAGATGTCTCTGTTGTCACGTAGAGAAGAATTTTTACCCATTCCATTTCTTCTTCTCAGAGTCCAAATACAGTAGATTAGAGGAGCAATGTTAATTTAATTACCAGCCTCAATCTAAAAAGTATTCTTTGTCACTTAGTAATGACCACAAATCCATGATACTGAATGCATTTTTTAGTTTTACAGGTGCTATGGATGTTCAAATCTACTTAGTGATGTTCTCATGTAATCTACCATGTACATTTAGAGTGGACCTGTAGAAATTACAGATGGACCTTAAAAATTGATCCAAGGGCATAAATAGTGAAATGGACTGGGTCAGGAATCCAAGTCGCAAAGCACCCCTGAGTAGTTACTTCCCCAGCAGACAGCCATCAATGCGAGGGGCAGCTGATCTCCTTTTGGAAAGCTCCATTATGTGTATTTATAAAATAAACAATGTGTGCAAGTTCACGATTGTCATCATTAATAATATGCATCATAGCAAGCTGTTAAATAAATATACAATGCCATAGAGCTCTGCCAGACCTATCATGCCTTTTCCCCCACATTAGATCCAAGCAAGGCATTGTCTTTGTTGTATTAAAAAAAAAAAAATCAGTCTTCATGAAGCAGCCACAACAACAAAAAAGAATTCATTATTTAAAATAACTCACCAGTGTTCAGATGCTCAGATTTGAAATCAGATAAGTCAGTAAGTTCAGAGTTGAAGTGGAAACTTGGTCTCATTAGTCTCCGGTTTATAAGGCACAGTTGCAAAGCAGGAATAGAAAATGTTTTCTGCATGCTTCAGTAATTAGCTATCTTTCAGAAAGAAAGACAAACAAATAAATAAATAATATGATCTTTTCTGACTTCAAACTGATCGGGTTGTAGGGTGTGAAATGATTTGATTATGACATTCCTGAAAATTATATTTTGGGAACATAAAAATATCTTTGCTCACTGACAAATTCTTTCACATTAACATGTGTCAAAAAAGAAAAAGAAAACCAACATAGAACTACCTTTAAGAGTTTCAGCTCAATAATCTAGAAATCTGTGTACAACTCTATAGAGGTCTTAGCAAGACTCTGGTTGTGAAAAGCCTCTAAAATTTTTAATTATCTATTTTTAAGGTTTGTGTTACTCCAGCCTCTTTCATTAAGTAATATCTAATTTTAAAAAGTACCTACTTTAAAAAATAGAAAGCAAATCAAAGTATTACCTCAAAGCAATAACCTAATTGGTAGACATTTATATACTAAGAAAGAGCTTAAATTTTACTTGGTTAAATTTTTTTGTACATGTAGAAACACTGGAGCAAGAAAAATGTACAGTATTACAGCTTATATGTTATAGCTACACAGAATATATGTATAATGTGTTGAGTTATAGATTAGAAAAAGTATTGGCATTATTTACTAAAATGAAGAAAACCTAGACCTTCTCATTTTTCAAAAAGGGTTATAATAAAGGCTTTATAGGGAAAATATATAAATGACTATGAATTATGATTCTTTTCTGGCCAAAGAAGAAATGCTTTGACAGTTCTTGATATAGCACGTTACTTTCATTTTACCTAGAGCCCTTTGTGAAGAGAATCATCACAAAACTTTTCAGACACTCGTTTCATAAATCTTTGCTGAATTTCTATCAGGACAGCAAATTTGTCACTTGTCCTCTGTGAGATGGCACTCAGAAAGTTCCAGGTCCTGACTAGGGTCACACAGATGCTCTGTGATAGGCAACTGTCTCCTAGCCAGTATTTACTCTGCAGCAAAGTCCAACTCTGCTTGTATTTCTCCAACTAAAATTAAAACAAGAGAGACAGACAGATGGACAGAGAAAATGGAGCGAGTGTGGTGGAGAAAGAACCTGCCTGTGTGTATTGAATAGGCTGGATGAGAACCACTGGATGAGAAAGTCATTTTTTGCTTGTTTTTTGTCCTGAAGAATCACTAAAAAAAAAAAAAAAAAAAGAAAGAAAGAAAATCTGGCTGACTCCATCAGGGGCTTCCCTATACTTTGGAATTAGCCCTTACAATCCCGGAGGATCCTAAAATGTTAGCAAATTAAAACAATTTGTCTCCTTGGAAGCCCAGGGTACATTTACTACTTAGAATTGAAGAGGAGTGAGGGAGCCCATCCGGGCTATCATCACTAACTGCTCTCCTCACATGAGTTTTGTAGATGGAGAAGCAGCCTCGAATATGTAAAGCTGGCACCTGGTGTAAATCTGCTGCCTGCTCTGAGTTCGATGGGAACAAGGTGTTGCCCTGTTACAGTCTCATGAACCCAGAGGCAGGAATGTATTACTGCGCTTTTTCAAAAACAAAAGGGGCCCACATTGTCTTTCTGTTTCCAAATTAAAGGCCAACAAGCTTTATTTTCACAAATGTTGAGGTATATACATTTCTAAAGAATATTTAAACTTGCATGGCTGAAAATACAGGGATGTCTCAATTGCAAAGCCCAGGTCAAGGGATCTAGAGGAGAAAACTATCAGGTAGATGGAAATCTCTCAAACTGAGCATGAATAAAAAGTTTTAAAGGAAAACAGCTTCAATTCAGTTCATTGATGAAGAATAGATACTTTTAAAATGCCTAAATACCCCAGTATAAAAACATGCTGACTATAGAGAACACTATCCAATAAATTGCTTCATAGACATATTTTCTATTCAATTAAGCAATGTATTTTTAAAATTTTATACAAATTAGTATATTAAATTTTGTGATTACTTTAAAACAAACCAGACCTTTCATTTACACACACACACACACACACACAAACTCACAAACACACACACACTTCCTACCACAAATTTTTAGAGGCAAGCAAAGTATTAGCCTTGGAACAAAAAAAAGTGTTTGCTAATCATTCTTGTCCATTTAATTAGGAAGTATTATTTCCTGTTTTCAAATCAGTGATTTCTCTCTGAACAATAGATTAGGACACACCTTCAAATAATAATTAGAAAAACCCATCTATTTCTCCTACGTTGAACTGGAAAAGCCAGCTGCTTTAGCAAAATCCACGGTGTCCTAGCGCCATCTACTGACAGCTGCTGGGATATTACGATTTAAAGGTATAGGTTTACATTTGTGGAATTAATGAAAATTAGAACACAAACACTTCGAATGCTCTTCTGGAACAGAGACAGTTGTTCCAAATGTTTGAAAATGTCTTTTAAATCTGAGCTGAACTCTATAACTTCAACCTCCAGAATCTGGTTTTGCCCTCTGTGGTTCTAGGATAATGTCATTTTTGTCTTTCAAACTTCAGTATTCTGAGGGCAATGCTCAGAATACTGACCAATACTCAGGTTCTCAGAGTTCAAATCCCCCAACACATAAGTGTTTCTTCTCCGAGCAAATCAACCTTTGTTTCTTTCCTAGCTCCATATTTGACATAGTTTCAAGTCCCCTCACAAGCCAGATGGCTGCTCTCTGAACATACATCCTTTCTCTTCCATTTCCCCTAAACACTGGTTTTGAAAGAAAACACTATGCAGGACAGGTTGATCACCTCCCTTTGCCTGAATGATCTACCTTTGTCAATTCATTAAAAGGTCATAGTTGACATATTGGCAGCCACAAACACCATATGGTCATTTTCATTCAAGGAATCACCCAGATTTTTTCTATCTGTGCTGGTTTCTATAAGCTATGCATGCCTATAGACTTATGCAGCTGTTTTTGTGAAACTAAGAAAATATCCACACATAAATTCTTTTTAGTGATGGCTCATGGTTCCAGCTTGCTAAAGCATTTTTGCATTCTAATTCTTCTTTCTTTTCCAATTTTTTAAGTTGTCATGCACTTTTCTTTTATCAATATTATTATTTATTCATCATACCATCAGCTAGTAACCTCTGTATCACTTTTCTGTGTTTCTACAGAGGATCTCCACTTTGATCTGGTCCTTTAAGAGCAAGATTTAAGAATGTCACACAAGTGCTTAGCCAGTTTGCCTAGCACATCATTGATGAAAATAATTAGAGACCCCATGGTAGGAAGGTAATCTATGATGTAAGTTGCCAAGATAGCAATATGAATTCTAATGACAGCATCATTCAGTTGGTGACAATTCCCAACTGGAAGCCCACCATATTCTGCCTCTTCCAGTCTTCATGAATGCCTCACACACAGGCCAAGGAACTGAATACCTTGTGCCTTAGGTTTCAGGGGACAAGTTACCTTATTAGCTGGAGTCTCAACACACACACACACACACTCACAGCTTTCAAGTCTCTCCTGAAACCCTTTCTTCATGCTGAGGAGAAAGCAACATTCTGAATCAAAGAGAAGGCAGGAGTAGAAAAGAAGGGAGAGAGCCTCCACCTGCCCTCTCTGCTCTGCTGTCACGGTGGAGCCACCTGAACTACACATGGCCCTCTGCCTCCCACTGCTTCCGCTCTTGCCCTGAAAGGAATAATGCTGACTCAACATCCCTTGTCCTATTCAAACATTTTCTGGGTCCCCTTAGCTCATCCCAGACAAGCAGGGAATTTCACAGTCCAGTACACGTGGCCTGCAAGCTGCTCTTTGGAATGACCCAGAATAGATATCTTAAGGCCAAAATTATTTTATTATTCATTTATTTGGTGCTGAGATGGAACCCAGGGTCTCCAGCATATTAAACACACTCTACCTCTGAGCTCTACCCCGGCTTAGTTATTGAATTTTAATCTCTCTCTCTCTACATATATATATATATATGTGTGTGTATATATATATGTATATATGCATACATATATATATATACACACACATATATGTGTACATATATACAGGTATGTGTGTGTGTGTGTATATATATATAGTTCTGATAATTCCACTTTTTATTACTGATAAGTGGACCAAAGTACACAGCATTTATTTAATCCAGACAATCCCCTAAAAAATTATTGAGGGGAGGTTAATGTCTATACCATTATAGAAACAAATCAACTCATTTCCCAATTTTCAATACTGCCCATTTTTAAGAAGGAAACTTAGTTCTTAGTTTTAAATTTAATTTATTTTAATTCCTATGCTGGGGATGAAACCCAGAACCTTGGACATGCTAGGCAAGTGTTCTATCACTGAGATACATTCCCAGTCTAGTTCCCCCCCGCCCCCCGCCTTTTTTTGCAAAGTAGTAGCAGAGTTTTATGGAGTTGAGAGTGAGGGAGAGAGAAAGTGAGTGAAAGCAGGAGTGTACACTCCCCAAGGAAAGGTGGGAGGGAGTAGGATCTGAGTAAGGTAGCTTAAAAGCAGCACCTATAGCTCAAGAGCTTCAGCCTAGTTTTTAAATACTAAAAACAATTCAAATTTTCTCAAAGTCCATTGACCTAGAAAAACATTTAAAAAAAAGATCTAATAAATAAAGCAGCCCTCTTCTGAAAAATGCCATAGGAACCAGGAATAATGGTCGACCTCTTGCCAAATGTTGGGCTCTAGAATCAAAGATTTTTCTAACAAAGTTCTGATATGTGCAGGAAACAGAAGTCAGCTAAACAGGCTCCAACAGAGGCTGATGAAAAGATGCGCTGAGCATGCAAGCGGGGTGTGGGATAGTTCACCAACTGAATTGGCTCGCTGCATCACTAAATCCCTGGTTTTATCCAGGGCTCCGAATTATTGTACCTGGGGGCCTGCTCCATGCTCCACTTTCCTGTCCCACTCTGGCGCCATGAGCCAGCCATAATTAGAGGGAGGAGTTGTTCATTGTCTCCTGATCACCCCACTTCTTTCCTTATCCAAACTCCTCCAAAGTAGAGGTTCATTTTCTGCATTTAGGTTCTCTCTCTCTCCCCATCCCTCTTTTTCTCTCTCTCTCTCTCTCCCATTCTCCCTCACCCTTTTGTCTCTCTCTCCCTCTCATTCTCCTTCAATGGAGGTTTGTTTTGAAATTAATGTTTAATACCATCGTGTTATAAATGTAAATTCATTTTTAATTACACACAGGGCAAAAGCCTTATAATAAACACCTGAACTTCCTGCCTTACCCACCCCTTTTCTCTTCCCCACAACTCTTAATTCCTCCCATTTTTTACTTTTTGTAGTTACTTCTATAAAAATGCTGCTCAAGTGGCTATCTCTTGCTCCATCTACTTTGACATTATCTCTTGACTTATCATTTTTTAATGCCTTCCCCTTCACTAAGACCTAAACGTGGTGACATTGGGCCTTTTTCCCTTGCATTCTTTGCTGTATCTGTGGATGCATTTTGAGCAGCAAGAGGTTTTGTCTATGCACACATGATGACTCAGCAATAATTCTGGCTTTAATGGAGGAACACACAAGACCTGTGAGACATACTTGAAAAAAAAAAAAAAAGAAAGCAAGGGAATGGGAATGGGGCTATTTTCCTTGTGAGGGTGTCCTCAGCACCGAAAGTGACAAGTGACTGGCAACCTATGCACAATTTATTTCCATATGTTTCTTTAAACTGGAAGACCAGTTTCTTTAATTTGTACAAACAGATCATACTTCATATTTAGGATAAGAGATTATTCTTGGGGGCACCAAATATTTTTTTATAAAGCAAATTTCAGAGTAACAGTGTAAAGTGAAGAACTTTACAAACTAAGATCTCTCTTATGCACATCTTACTCTACAAATGAGGCCCCTTCAGTCCCCTGCAGAAGAGGAAGGAAATGTGACAGCAATGTGGTAAGAAAGCAGCTGGCACTGTCAGCACAGGTTAAATTGACGGCATTTGAGTTCAAGTTCTCCCTTTGCTCAGAGTCTGTGTGCCCTTGGGTGCCCTTCCTCTCTAGAACCCCTGGAAACTTCTGTAATAAAACGGTGAAATGAAATTTTGTGTGTTAAGCACATACCACGAAGCCTGGCACATGGTAATGACAGAGCACTATTAACTATCTTGCTTTTAATCCGTACCTATTTTCAACACTACTCTGAGTCTGTGAGCAATCACCCACCTGTCATATTACAAAGGAGGTAACAGGAGACAGAGAGCTGCAGTCCCCCCACGAGTCAGCTGCTGAATTGGAAGGGGCCCAGAGGATCAGGGAAGACTGAAATGGTCTTGTTCAAATCTTATCTGCCAATGACAAAGAAATTAAGCACAGAGTTCTAAACATCCAAACCATCTTGTTCAATGTTGGAAGAATTTTACATGAGAAAATTAGACTTTATCTTTTCTTTTCAAAGCAATAATACTCAGTGTTAATGAGGGTTCAAGAAATTTCTAGAAACATTTAGTCTCAAAGAAAATAGAGGGGAATGCTGCATTTTCTAAAAGCAGCTTGGTGGTATGTTGCAAAGCCCTTAGAGTGTATTTTCCCTTGATCTATATAATTTCATTGTTCCAAAGTTATGCTAAGAAAGTAATCAAATGTACATAAGGATTGGTACTCAAAGATGTTTGCTATGGAATTATTTATAATGACTTAAAATAGGATATATATGTTTATATCTAACGATAGAGCGTATTTGAGGGGCATTGTTTGATGAAATATTCTCAGTCAGATATGACGTTAGACCCAATTTTATCTTAGCACATTGTACACATGCATTGAATTATCACACACTATATATGTATAAATTTGTACAATTAAAATAACAATTTTAAATGGCATTATATAATAATGCCATATTATATAATTGTTACAACATAATAATTTTATATGGCATAGAATTCTATGTCATATTTTTAAGAGAGAAAGGGAATTTAAAAATAGTACATTCCATGGAATTTTGTGATCTATTTCATTGGAAAGTAATCTGTATAGTATTTACATAACCACCAAATGCAGTGCTTTCATGGTGGTTACAAAGGATTTTTCTTGGGCTGGTGGCATGGCTCAAGTGATACAGCACCTGACTAACAAGCATGAGGCCCTAAGTTCATACCCCAGTACTGATTCCCCCATGAAAAAGATGCTTTTACTTCCTCTGCATGTGTATGTGTACCAGATCTTTTCTTATAAGTTCATATAATGCATTCAAATTTTATATAAACCTTTAGAATATTGAAATTAATCTAAGTTTTATGAAGATATTAATATCCATGAAAAAGCCTAATGAAGTCAAATGAGGAGCCAATATGAATGCTCTGTAGAAAAATATCAGAGTGAAGGAATAAACTAGAGAAAGACTTCTCTTTAAATTTTTGGAATAAAGCCAATGAAACCCTCTAGTTCCAATTATGGCCAAATTTTAAGACTACCCTTTTCTTTACAATCTCTCTTCCTTCTTTGACTGCAGCTGTCTTCAAGCAACCTGTGAGTAATTAAAACATGGTCCATGGACATGCTTTTGCGTTTTGATAAATGCATGTTGATAAAAAGCAGACAGAGAAATGAATATGTGTTGCTAGTTGAAAATAATCCTCCCCAAATATGCTATAATCTATTCCTATAACTCCACATTTGTGAAGGGTGGCTAATATACTTTTAAATAAGGACAATATTTCTATCATCTATCATCCACTTAAAAGGGAGAAGATAAATAAACATCTGGCCCAGAAAGCAACCCTATGTAGAAATCTTGGCTTTAATTCATTGTGAATTAGATGTCCTGCTCCCCAACATTGGGCAGAATCCAGCTGTGCTCTAAAAGTTGAAGAAAACAAAGTGATTCTAATGTATTAGGAATCCCAACACCTTCAAATAAGTTGCAATTTGAGCCTAAGGATTCCCTGTGAAATCAATGTCAGTGTTTGACATAATGGCTAAGTCAAACTTGACCAAACATGTCCTGAATACACAGGCTTCCTGAGGCCTGGGAAAGTGGGGTTGCTGAGAATGGTAAGAAAGCAGCATATCTTTAAAAAATGTAACATGATATTTAACTGGAAATTTCAGCTAAAATCCTAAGATAATTGATACCACCTTCCAAAGTGATGTTTGGAACTGAATGCAAAATGTTCAAAAATATAGCTAAACAGGTTACAAGACTATTTTCAATACCTCCCCTAGAGTAAGGATACAAAGAAACTGTAATGGTTCTGATCTGACCACCACAGGGTTAGTGGATACAATAAAAGATGCTCAATTCACACTGTATTTCAGGAAAATTATTTTAGTTATAAACACAATTCAAGTATCTCATGGAATGTACTAAATTTTTTCATTGTTCATCAGAAATTCAATATTCATGGACATCATTTTCCTCCCAAATCTGGCAACCCTTTATCAGCACCTCCTGGGGGAAGAGGTTTCAACAGCACATCTGGGTTTTCATGTAATTCCAGAGTACTTAAACATGCAGCACTATTATTTGAGAACTACAGGGTGGAGGCTGGCTTCTATGGTGGCAGAACACAGAGTAGCTCATGCTAACCTGGCCAAGGACTGGGTGTACGGAAGTTATCAGGGGAATAAGTACCTGAGTATGTTCTGTGAAAATGGCCCACAGTTTAAAATTGAGGCTCTACCTGAATGGTCCCGTACCTACCTTGTGATGGGTCCACCCAAGTCCTCTATA
The DNA here is from genome assembly GCF_047511655.1 of Castor canadensis. Taxonomy (NCBI): domain Eukaryota; kingdom Metazoa; phylum Chordata; class Mammalia; order Rodentia; family Castoridae; genus Castor; species Castor canadensis. The sequence goes on along the minus strand of NC_133404.1, from coordinate 32,074,846 downwards.
GAAAACATTAACTATGTTATTTTTCCACTTTTAAAATTGGAAAGGACAACAGTCACTCAGCAATTTCTTTCCTTTATTTAGTTTTTTTTCTGCTACTGGAGGTTGAACCCAGGACCTTGCACTTGCTAGGTAGGTGCTCTACCAATTGAGCCAGCCATCAGCCCTTCTTGTGTTAGTTATTTTTTTAAATAGGGTCTCTCTTTATGCTAGGGATGGTCTGGAGTGCAATCCTTCCATTTTTGCTTTCCCACATAGCTGGGGTGACAGATGTGTGCCACCATACCTAGCCATTGCTTGAGATGGGGTCTCACAAATTTTTGTCTTCGCTGGCCTTGAACCATGATACTCCTGACCTCCACCTCCCAAGTAACTAGGATTATAAGCTTGAGCCATTGTGTCTAGCAACTCAGAAATTTTTTAATGTCTCAAATAGCATATTCTGGAATCAAAACATCTGAATTGTCAATGAAATCATTCCCTTTCATCATTGGCCATGAGTCCTCTTAATGACTAGGCTCTGCAGGTACAGAATCTAAATTTCAGTCCCTAAAGTTAGTCTAATGAGAGTTAATATACCTGGACTCTCAGCAAAATAAAAGCAATTGGTCGCAAAAAATCTATCACTGTAAACTCTGAGATTTGCAGAGAGGTAAAAAGAAGTCACTGGGGACCAGAGAGTGTATAGATGGTTAAGTACATGGACTTTAGAGTCAAGCAGATCTGAGCTCAGTTCCTACCTGGGAGTATGTGTAAATATTCTCACTTTACTAATGGCCCTTTGTCAACCCCAAAGAGTTGTTGTCGGGGTAGAAGAGAATCTATCATGGTGCCTGATCTACTGAAAGCACCCAATAAATATTACTCAGTCTTGCTCTTGTCATTGACAGTATTGGTGGTAATGGAAGCAGCAATGGTGAAAGTAATTGTGATGAGAAAATCTGAGATAAACAATAACAGGACATGTGTCTTCTACTGGCTTGTGTTTAAAATGCACACAAGACTCATAGGCAAAATAGGGATCAAAGTGGTGTCCCATCAGGATTCAAGAACATTTTCAGAGAGGTGACAGAAGGGTGAGAAGAAATTGGATGAACACAAGTGAAACAGAAACTGCGGTGAACTAGGACATGCCTGGCATGAGCAGAGGCCCTGAGGCTGGAAGGAGCTCAGGATACTTGGGTAGGGCAACCCCATGGGAAATGGACTCATAGCCGGCATTACCCTGCTCCTCGGTGCCAATTTAAGAACAAGGAACTTGGTGGTGATTCAGCCAGGAGCCCCATCTGGCTGCCAAATATCTATTATTACTCATTTATTTGTCCAAATAGATATAGTCTCCAGAATGTGTCAAGCCACGTACTGCATGGGGACTAAAACCAAAAGTGTGTTTTGGTTTTTTTGAGCACACAAGCTCTTGGTTTAATATCAGGGAGCTGGGGTAAGAAAACTGACAGCTACACTGGGGTCCTGGTATCTCCCATGGGGTCTCAAAAGACATCACTGAGGGTGCCAGACTCCACTCTATAGGGTGGAGAGACTCTCCTAAGGGGACCAGCTGACATCCTGGAACAAGGGAGGGAAGGTCACTTCTGATGAGGCACTGGCGTCAGAGGAGACCAAAGAGAAACGGTGGCTCTGCGTTAGACTTCTACCCAGCTTCTTCCTGTGTGCTGTGACCTCATCTGGTAAAGGAGCTTCATGATGCCTACTGACATCACTGAGATATCTTAAATACCAGTAAGAAAAATGCTTGCAAACAGTAATGGAGTGAGGCATCTTTTAAAACAAACAGGAATTTACAAATTAGACAGTTTAGGGTTCAAAACTAGAGGTTGCTTGTATGTTTGTGTGTTTTCCTTTTTCCTCTCCTCCCTTCCCCTCACTTTCCCTTTTCTTCTTTTCTTTTCTTTTTCTTCTTTTTTTTTCATTTATTCATATGTGCATACAATGTTTGGATCCAAAAGTGTGTTTGAAGGTAGGGGGAAGATGGTGGATTGCTGATGGCCCTGAACCCCCGAGTTCTCACAATCCAGAGCAAAGTTCTTGATCCTGAAGAATATGTACAATATCCCGCTCCTCCATGTGGGAGGGGAAACTGAAATCTTCACCCCAAATACTGCATGGAGAATGTAGGTGCCCAAACAAAAAAGGTGCCCAGCAGGTCACCTGCTAAGGAAAGCTTCTGGAACCCATTGTCTGCTCATGGATATCTTTGAACAAAGACCTTGAAGCCTATGCACCTGTCAGGGGCAGCTGTGAAGGCCACTAAGGAAAATGTATTGGACTTGGCTGCAGCTCACAGAGGTCCCAAGGAATGTGACACAGTGTGGGCTAAGAAGTTACTGAGTGAACAGCAGCAGCAATAGCAGGGATGGTTACACCAAAAGCAAGCTGCACCTCCAAACCCTTAAACCTCCACCCATGAAGACATCTGAACAGAACCCTGTGTTTGAGTATAACTACAGCCTGTAAGTTCTGGGGAGCCCGAGGGAAGGAAAAGTTGCAAGTGTGGAAGGGGTGAGACTGGCCAGTTGACAGTACAAGCTCCAGAGATCCTACTTAGATCTCCAAATACCCCTCTTTCTCCATATCAGGCACCCTTCCAGAGGCAGGTATTCAATTATTCTGCCATCTAGTGGACTTCCTGGAAGTGGGGAAAATCAACTGCTCAGAAAAGCAATTGAAAACTCACAATTTTTATGTAAAATTCGTGTTCTGTGCTGTTAAATCCGTGATGCAGGTTGTTTTTCACTCATTTATTAGTAGCTTCTTTTTATTTATGCTCCAACAATTGTTTTGCATTCTTGTTCCCCAATTTTTTCTTTAATTCTACTTTCCACCCTTCCCCCTCTCTGCAGTCATATGAGAGCCCCATGACCCATCTCTAAGTTTGCAACCCTGAACCATTCTTCCCATACCCATTTCCCTCACCCTCCTCAATGTACACCCTTCCACCTCTCAACCACTAAGACAACTTCCTAAGTCTCAATTTTCCCTTGCTCTGTCTTCCCACCTACAATCCTCCTTCACTACCAATGCTTCTAATGAATAAACAGATTCCCAGATTTTTTTCAGCTCTGTGGTGTTCATATTTGTTTGTCATCTGTTTAATTTTCTCCAATGTTCTCCCTCATTTCTCTCCTATATTAATACCTACTTGAACTTTTCTACCTATCCCAGTCTGTTTCTTAATTAATCCCTTCAATTAGTTCAGTCACCCTCCCTTTCTGCTACATTTATCTTTTTCACCTCATATTATCTACTAGAACTACGCCAGTGTCTCCCACCCATCACAACCATTACTACCTTTAGCCTTCCAGGACCATGAAGAGTCATCCTTATTACAACAGACAACTGAAGATACTAGAACAGAAGCAGTAATTGATCCTCATTTGGGAATACTGTAATTTCGAGGGTGCAGCTTAACAATTGTGATAGCTTTAGCAGCTAAGCTTCCTTGCCCTTTGTGGAACAGGGAGTAAAAAAATGCAACATCTTGAGAACAAGAAGAAGTGTTCACTACCCCCCATCTAGAGACATGAATATACAGCAGAGCTCACCACCACCCAGTCCTATACAATTGTTCATGAGATCCCAACTAAAGAGACATAAGGGATAGGAACCTCCAACCAAAAAGACCCCAGATGCATAAATCTTAATGCAGAAACATGAAGCAACAATGCAACAGCTCTCCCTCAAAAGCCAACTCCACCACAAAGGAGGAGAAAGAAATACCAAATTTTGAATTCCAAAAAATAATAGCAAGAATGATCAATGGGCATAAAGAAGAGACACATAAGCGTGTGACTGAACTCAAACAGGAAATGAATAAACAACTTAAAGAACTCAAAGAGAATTCAAACAGATAAATGAATGAAATTACAAAGACTATGCAGGATATGAAAGAGGAAATCAATAAAGCAGTAGAAATCCTGAAAAGAAAACCAATCTAAACGAACATTTATTATCCCAAATTATAACCTGAACAGAAAGCTTTGCTAACAGAGTGGAGCAAGTTAAAAATAGACTATCAGGAACAGAAGACAAAGTATAGGAATTAGATAAAACAGTCAAAGACCAAAAAAATGCTAAAAATATATTAATGGAACATGTAAGACATGGGACACCATCAAAAGACCAAATCTAGAAATCATGAGTATAGAAGAAGGAGAGATACAAAAACTAAAGGCATAGATAACTTATTCAATAGCATAATAGCAGAAAACTTCCAGAACATTGAAAGAGGGAGGGAAATCCAAGTACAGGAGGCTTACCAAACATCAAACTGTCAGGACCAGAAAAGAAACACCCCCAGACATATCATAATCAAAACACTCAATATACAGAACAAAGAAAGAATACGTAAAGCAGCAAAAGGGAAAAGATAGGACACACATATAATGGCAAGCCCATTAGAATAGGTCATGGAAAGATGTATTTCAGGCCCCGAGAGAAAACAACTGTCAGCCTAGACTTAGCTATCCAGCAATTCTATTCTTCTTAATTGAAGGAGAAATAAAAACCTTCCACAACAAAAACTAAAGGAATTCAAGATCACCAAACTAGCACTATAGAAAAAACTTAAAGGTCTCCACACAGAAAAAGAAATTAGAATCAAACAGGAGAATGTGAGAAAGAATAAACCCTTTGGACCAAGAAGACTAGTAAATAAGGAAAAGTAAACATCAGGGGAATAAAAATGACTGGAAACACCACACACTTATCAATACTAACCTTGAATGTTTATGGCCTCAGTTATCCAATTGAAAGACATAGAACAGCACATTGGATTAAAAAACAAGACAAACCATTCATTGCTTATAAGGAACGTATCTCACTGAGAAAAACAAATTCTGGCTTAGATTGAAAGTGTAGAAAAGTATATTCCAACCAAATGGACCCTCAGAACAAGCAGGAGTAGCTATTTTTTTTTTTTTTTGGTGGCACTAGGGTTTGAACTCAGGTCCTCACACCTCACACTTGCTAGGCAGGCATTCTTAGTACTTGAGCCACTCCATCAACCCCCAGGAGTAGCTATCCTTATATCTAACAAAGTACACTTCAGATTAAAATCAGTCAGAAGAGACAGTAAAGGCCACTTCATATTAATAAAAGGAATAATTCTTCAAGAGGAAATAACAATTCTTAACATATAAGTGCCAAACATAGGGGCACCCAACTACATTAAAAAAAAACCTAATTGACTTAAAAGCACAGATAGACCCCAACACAGTGACCATGGGAGACCTTAATACCCCACTGTCACCAGTAGCTATGTCATCTAGAAAACAATCAACAAAGAAACATCAGAATTAGTATCTATCTACAGAATATTTCATTCAACTACCAGGCAATACACATTCTTGTCAGCAGCTCAAGGAACTTTCTCCAAAAATAAATCATATTTTAAGACACAAAGCAAGTCTTAACCTATTTAAAAAATTGAAATTACCATACTATCACACCAGATAACAATGGAATAAAACTAGAACATGACATAAAGAGAAACTATAGAAAAGATTCAAACATATGGAGACTGAACAACACATTGCTGAATAACCAGTGTGTCATTGAAGAAAGAAGGGAAGAGATCAAAAAGTTCTCAGAATCTAATGAAAATGACAATACAACCTACCAGAACCTGTGGGACACAGCAAAGGTGGAACCAAGAAGTTATGAGTGCCTGCATTTAAACAAAAAAGAGACATCCAAATAAACAACCCAATGATGTACCTTAAACTTCTAGAAAAACAAGGAAAAATCAAACCCAAAACTAGCAGATGGAGAGAAATAGTAAGACTGAGATCAATGAGACTGATACCAAAAGAACTATACAAAGAATCAATGAAAGAAAAAGTTAGATCTTTGAAAAGATTAATAAGAGCAATAAACCCTTAGCAAATCTGACTAAACAGAGGAAGGAAAAGACCCCAATTAATAAAATTAAAGATGAAAAGGGGGGCATAACCACAAATACTAGTGAATTTCAGAGGATCATTAGGGAATACTTTGAAAACTTTTATTCAAGTAAACTAGAAAACCTAGAAGAAATGGATAAATTTTTAGATGCACTTAAGCAACCAAAATTGAACCAAAAAGATATCAACTACCTAAATAGAGTTATAACAAGCAATGATATTGAAGCTGTAGTAAAGTGTTTTCTAACAAAGCAAAGCCTCAGGACATGATAGATTCATGGCTGAATTTTACCATCCTTATAAAGAAGAACTAATACAAATACTCCTCAAACATTTCCAGGAAATAGAAAAGGAACTAACACCACCAAACTCATTCAATCAAACCAGCATTACACTTTTCCCAAAACCCAACAAAGATGCAAGGTAAAAAGAGAATTATAGACCAATATCTTTAATGTATATAGACACAAAATTCTCAGCAAAATATTGGCAAACAGAACTCAACAGTGCATCAAAAAATCATACGTCATTACCAAGTCAGTTACATTCTCGGAATTCAAGGATGCTTCAACATACGTGAAATAGGGCATATAAACAGAAGCAAAGAAAATAATCGCATGATCATTTCAATAAGATTCATAAAAAACCTCTGACAAATTTCAACACCTTTTTTTGATAAAAGCACTGAATAAACTAGGAATAGAAGGAACATTGCTCAACATGATAATTCTATATATGACAAACCTACACTAAATGGAGAACAACTGAAACCATTCCTGCAAAAAGTCAGAAACAAGACAAGGATGTATACTTTCCTCACTTTTATTCAATATAGTTTTGGAACTCCTATCTACAGCAACAGGACAAGAGCAAGAAATAAAAGGAATTCAAATATGGAAGGAAGAAATTAAACAATACTATCTGCAAATATATTATCTTATACCTAAAAACTCCACCAAAACACTCTTAGAAATCATAAACACCTTTATCAAAGTAACAGGATATAAAAATAATAAATGTACAGAAATCAGTAGGTTTCCTATATACCAACAATGAACAGACTGAGAAAGAAATCAGGGAAACAATCTCATTTACAACAGCCTAAAAAAATAAAATACCTATGAATAAATTTAACAAAGGAAGCCAAAGACCTTTTTGATGAAAACTATAAATTACTGGAGAAATCAAAGAAGACATCAGAAGATGGAAAGATCTCCCATGCTCGTAGATTGACAGAATCAATATTGTGAAAATGTCTAAACTACCAAAAGCAATCTGTATGTTCAATGCAATCTCTATCAAAATTCCAATGACATTCTTTACAGAGATACAACAAAATCAATCCTAAATTCTTATGGAAGCACAAAAGACTTCAAATAGCCAAAGCAATTTTGAATAAAAAGTCCAATGCTGGAGGTATCACAATACCTGACTTCAAACTATACTACAGAGTCATAACAATAAAAACAGCATGATATTACCACAAAAATAGACCCAATGACCAATGCAACAGAATAGAAGACCCAGACATAAATCTGCACAATTACAGCCAATTTATTTTTGACAAAAGACTCCAAAACACATGATGGAGAAAAGACAACTTCTTCAATAAATGTTACTGAGAGAATTAGATATCCTTATGTACAAAACTGAAACTAGATTCCTGTCTTTCACCCTGTACCAATATTAACTCAAAGTGAATCAAAGACCTCAATATAAGGCCTAAAACTTTGAATCAAGTATAGGAAGTAGTAGAAAATACACTGGAACATATATGCATAGGCAATGACTTCTTAAACAAAACCTCAATGGCTCAACAATTAAGAGAAAAGATGAAAAATATGTCTGCATCAAACTAAAAAGCTTCTGCACAGCAAAAGAAAGAGTAACTAGATTTAAGAGATTAAGTAATAGATTTAAGAGAACATTTTCGCCAGCTATTCATCTGATAAGGGACTGTATCAGTCAATCTACAGGGAGCTCAAAAAATTCAACCCCCAAAGAATCAACATCCCAATGAAGAAATGGGCACATGAATTGAAAGAAAAGGAAGAGGTACAAATGGCCAGTAAATACATGAAGAAATGTTCAAATTCCCTGGCCTCTAAATAAATGTAAATCAAAACTACACTAAGATTTCTATTTCACCCCAGATAAAATGACTATCTTTGAAAACAAAAACAACAACAAATGTTGGCGAGGATGCAGTGAAACAGGAACTCTCATACACTGTTGGAAACGTAAAGTAGTTCCACCATTATGGAAAGCAGTATGGAGAGTCCTCAAAAAGCTAAAACTAGAACTGACATATGACCCAGTGATACAATTTCTGGGCATATACTCAAAGGAACATAAGTCAGGATACAATAGAGACCCTTACACGCTGATGTTTATTGCAGTACTGTTCATAAAAGCCAAGCTATAGAAACAACCCAGATGTCCTACAAGTGGTGAATGGTTTAAGAAAATGTGATATATATTTAAAATGGAGTTTAATTCGGCCATAAGGAAAAATGAAAACATGTGATTTGAAGGTAAATGGATGCAATTGGAGGATATCATGTTAAGTGAAGTAAGCAAGGTTCAGAAAGACAAAGACCACATGTTTTCTCTCATATGTGGAAGACAGATACAAATGATGAACATATACACAAAACCAACACAATCATATGCAAACTTACATGTAGAACGTGTTTGTAATAGTGGAACTACTCTGTGGAACTGGGAGGGGGAGCGAAAGGAAAAAAGAATGATAGTCAACAATATCAAAATACGTTAGTTACATCTGTACAGGTAGAGGATATAATGATGTGTATTGAAAGCTGTTGAAAAATTGGTGTGTGAGGGAAGGGGTAAGAGAGAGTAACTATACTCACAGTGGGAATACATGGAGAAATCCTTTTGAACCTTGACTTTGGAATTCATAATGAAAGGCAGAACTGTAAAATAGGTACAAGGGGCGGGGGTACTGGTGTGAAGGGGAAGGTGAGTAGAAGATATGAAGATGAGTGGATATGGTTGATGGGCTTCATATACATGTATGAACTAGAATGATAAACCTCTTCCAATTGCTTTAAGTGAAGTGCAGATGTGGTTGCATTGGGGGAGATGGTGGGGATGATCTAAACAATGTACAATAAGGCTATTTGTAATTATCACAATGAATCCCTTCTGTACAATAAATGTATCCTAATGAAAATGAAAAAAAAAATAGCACAGCATCTACCTAGTTCCTATAATTTACCCTTTTCCTTAATCTCTCTAATACCACAACCACCTCAAATTCTGGATTCTGCTTTGCACCATTCTCTGGCAGTGTTTTAGGCCAAATTGTGTCTCTTTTCCAAAAATATGTTGGAGTCCTAACCCTCAATATCTCAGAATGTGATCTCCTTTGAGGACAGGGCCTTTTCAGAGACAAAGTTAAACTGAGGTAGTCATTGTGGGTCTCCATCTAGTATGATTATGCTCTTATGGGATAGGAGACCCAGAGACACATAGAGTGAAGAAGATTTAAAGACACAAGGATAAGATGGTTATGTACAAGTTTAGGAGAGGGGGACGGACAAGATCCTTCCGTAGCAGTCCTCAGAAGGAACCAGTTTCTCATAATTCTAGACTTCTAGCCTCTAAAACTACAAGATAAGTTTCTGTTGCAAACACCAGTGAACTTGTGGTATATTGTAATAGTGGCCCTAAGAAACTAAACTAGAAGGATTTCCCTCTGAAATGCTTTTACTTACAATAAGTTTATGTTTTTAAATTTTTTTACAAGAGCCACCATACCTATGACATACAACCACACTGGGATCTAGCCTGGAATCTCTGTGGCTCCCTAACCAGAGTCTCTCTCTCATTCCTGTCTTCTCAGGTCTCTTCTCCTTCAACATCAAATCAGATGTCACATGCTCTAGTCTTTTCCTGGTACCACCACATACCAAAAGGAAATACTTTTTTTCTGCTTTCTCTAGAGCATGTACTCTGTTCCATATTATAGATCTATATTTTTATTTATAAGTCTTCTTTATCCATCAAATTAAGAATTCTTGAGCTCATAGTCTGTTCATCCAGTTCATTTCCTCAATCTAGAACCTGAAACATGGTAGGTATTTAATGAAAGTGGATTGAAGAAGTTTGTATATGAGTGCAGTATAAGCAACTACCATCACCGTAAACCAACTGCTACATTCCACACATGTAGAATTAGTGAAATAATAATTATGTCAATCAATGCTTGTACAGCAGAACTAGGAATGCATCACCTAATCTTGAGAATGGTAGATGGTACCAGAAAAAAATGTCCTTCTTGATTTTTGAGTTTAAGGAGCATGGTGTTACCAGTGCCTGTCACAGCTGTCCCACTCAAGTACCTGGGAGAATTCAGAAGTAGATAAAATACCTTGAGTATTTGTCTGCTACGGGATGACTATAAAATGTCTCATAGGTTTTTGTGTTGAAGTCTTGGTCATAGCTGTTGGTGCTATTTTGGGAGATTCTGGAAACTTAAGGAAGTACAGTCTCTCTTAGATCATTGGGGGCTTGTATTTGCAGGCTGTATCTTGTCCCAGAACCTTTCCCATCTCTCTCTCTCTCTCTCTCTCTCTCTCTCTCTCTCTCTCTCTCTCTCTCTCTCTTTCTCCCCAGCTGCAATGATGTGAACTGCTCTGCTCCCCCATGTCCTTTTCATTACAATAGACTAAACATTCTGAAACTGTGAGCCCTAATACTTCCTTCCTCCCTTAGATTGTTTGTCAAGTATTTTGTCACAGCAGTGAGAAAGCTAATACACACAAACCCCCTTGAGCATGCCTACTGAGGCATGGAGAGGTCAGTTCTTCTCTGTCCATCCTCATTACTTCTATTCACATACTCACCAGAAATAAAAGCTAAATAAAATAATTACTCCCTAGGCAGGGTGGTTTGCTCAAATAAAATAGGAGAAGGAAGAATGGAGAAAGCATATAGGACTTTATCCATTCAGAATGATAGATAACCAGACATCTAGGTCACAGAGCTCAGCAGAATCTCTGAATCCATGGTTCCATTAACCATGTGTTTAAGGTGAACTGCCCTTGTATATTCCTATCTCTTTGAGTGCAGGTGGAACCTATGACTTGTTCTAATCAATATAGCAAAGGCGTTAGAATGTCACTCTTCTGATTACCTTATGATACTTTATATATAGTACAATATTATATATATAGTATGTACATGGCTCTGAGCAGAATGGAATGAGAAGGATGCTCTTACTGACCTTGAAGAAGTAAAAAGCTGTGTTTTGAAGAGGGACCACACGGCAAAGGATCATGGAATGGGAATGAGGAGAAGAAGAATGAAGCAGGCAGGGCTCTGGTCTTAAGAGCAGTTTCCAATATCCAGTCAATAAGAAAATAGGACTCAGCCAGATAGCCATGTGGAAATAGACTCTGCCACCAAATTGAGTGAACTCAGAAATGGATTCTTCTATAATCAAGCTACCAGATACAGCAAAGACAGCTGAATTTAAACACTGTGGGCTGACCCTGGCACTGTGCACAAACAGCCAGTAAAGCCTAAGATAGAAGAGCAGTAACTACCAGTGTACTGAAAGCAAGCTGCAAAGAGTGAGAAACTTACTGGCTCAAAGCATTTAGGAAATTCTCTGTGCAATTATTACCTGACTACTAAGTTAATTGAACAGAGACTACAGACTTTAACAGAATTGTCACAGGAAAGACACAAATCTAAGAATACAATGATAGCAAAAACGACTGAGAGAAAGGGAGAGAATTTGACATCTAGAGTTCCCACATTATTATATCATGTTTAATTATACAGTTTTCAACAGAATATTAAGAGACATGCAATGAAGCAAGAAATAGCCTACATACAGGGAAAGAAAAGTCACTAGAAACTGTTCCCAAATGTTGGCCTTACTTCACAAAGATATCAAATCAGCTATTATAAATACTTTTAGAGCACTAAAAGAAAACATTTTAAAGAATTAAGTATGAGAACAATTGTCTTCATCAGCTCAGGCTGCCATAAAAAAGCCATAGACTGATTGACTTAAAGAACAGAAATGTATTTTCTGATAGTTCTGCAGGCTAGAAGTCCTTGGACTTCAAGATACTATCATGGTTGCCTTCTGATAAGGGCTCTCTTCCTGGCATTGTCGATCACTATCTTCTTGACATGTTTTTAACCAGGCAAGAGAAAACAGCAAGATCTCTATTGTTTTTCTCAAGAGGACACTAATACGACCATGAAGGGACCTGTTATGGCATCATTTAAGCCTAACTAACTCCCATAGGCCTCATTTCCAAACTGCATCACATTGGGATTTCAATGCTTGAATTTAGGGGCAGAGTACATTTTGTCCTTTGCAAATGCATTAACAGAGAACCTCAAGAAAGATAAAATTTATAACAACCAAATAGAAATTCTAGTGTTGAAACATACAATAACAAAAATATATCATAGTACCTTAAGAGCATAGCTGAGTTTTCAGAAGAAAGAATAAGCACACCCAAAGATAGTTTAGTTCATATTATCAAGTTTGAGGGAATAAAAAATGGGGAAGAATAAATAAAGTATCAGGGACCAGTGAGACATCAATGATAATGACATATGCACAATGTGGATGCTACAAAAAGAGGAGAGGAAGGAAGAGGCAGAAACAGCATAATGGACCAAACTTTCCATATTTAGGGAAAATATTAACCTATAGACCTAAGCAGCTCAGCAAACTGCAAGTAGGTTAAACTCAAAGATATCCACAACTAGACCCAACACAGTCAAAGTCCCAAAAAGACAAAGACAAAAACAATTGGCAGCGCTAAAAGAAGGGTAAGTATGAATAAGCAAAACAGTAAATGTGGGAACAGTGTATGTAGTCAATGTACATAATTAAAACATGCCCCAAACCCACTCTGTCTACAGGCGTCATGCTGCACATTCCAAGATGCAAACAGACTGAGAGAGTGGAAGGAGGTATACCATGAAAACAGTTACAAACAACTGTAAAAAAAAAAAAAAAGGCAGAGCTAGAGGATCTGACTTACTACCAATCACAATAGATTTTACAACAGAAAGTTATTACAAAGACAAAGAATGTCATTTTATAAAGATAAGAGGGCCTCTCTGTCTAATAATGCAACCCCAAAATACATGAAGCAAAAGAAATAACTTATTGAAAGGAGAAATAATCAAAAAATAATAGTTGAATCTTCAATATATCACTTTCAATAGTTAATACAACATCTTGAAAAAGATCAATAATGAAACAAGAAGAAATGCGTAACACTACATTATAAAACGTAGTAATTATAAAGACTGAACTTTCCACCCAACCAGAGCATGACACACATTGTTCTCAAATGCACATTCTCTAAGACAAACAAACATTGGGTCAGAAATAAGCTTCAATGAATTTAAAATAATTGTAATTATATAAAGTATGTTCTCCAACCACATGGGATGAAATTAGAAACCAATGACAGCAGGGAATTTCAAAAACATCCAAATGTACAGATATTAAACAGCACATCTCTAAATAACCCCATGAATCAAGAAGGAAATCTCACAGAATACTAGAAAATAATTTGAGATGAATGAACATACTGAACTTACAGCATACAACTGAAGGAGTGTCTAGAGGAAAAATTTATAGTTACAATAACCTATATTAAAAAAGAAGAAAGATCTCAAATGAATAACCTAACTTTCCACCTTAAGAAACTGAAATGAAAGAATATAAATAAAAAACAAACAAAAGGAGAAATAATAAAGCTTTGAATAGAACAGAGAATGGAAAAGCAGCAGAGAAAAATCAATGATGTCAAAATTTATTTCTTTAGACATATAAATATTGATAAATTTTCATCTGAATTAATGAGAGAGAAAGAGACAGAGAAAGGGCTGAAATTCTTAAAACTAAGAATGAGAGAGAGCATGCCCTACAGAAATAAGAGACATGATACTATGAACAACTACATGCCAACAAACTAGACAACCTAGATGACAATGACAAGTTCCTGAGAGACACAAACTACAACAAAAATTTGAATATAGTTATAACAAGGTAAGGATGCATTAACTTAAAAGTTTCCAGAAAGAAAAGCCCAGAATCAGATGGCTTCACTGGCAAACAAAAAGAAAAACATTTTAAGAAGAATTAATATCCTTCCTTCACACACTCATCCAAAACAAACAAACAAACAAAAAATAGAAGCATAGAGAACAATTCCCAATTCATGCTATGAGGCCAGTCTTGCCCTGATTCCAAAAGCAAAACAAAAATTCATCACAATATTGACGTGATATGCTTGCATATCACATCTAGAAATGAAAAAAATGATTCACTATGACCAAGAGAAATATCCAGGGAATACAGAATATGGTATATCTTGGTCAATGTTCTGTATGTGCTCAAAAAGAAACTATAGTCTGCTTTTAGACTGGAGTATTCTACAAATAGTAATGTAGGATATGTTCTTTAAATTTTGTCCTACTGTTTATGTTTTATCTATGTGTTCTATAAATTATTCAAAGGGGTACTAATATATTTGCCAGAAGCTTTACATTTTTCTATTTTTGGAGTTATAGTAACTTTTTCCATGTATTTCAAAGACCTCTTATTAGGTACATAACCATTTAGAAATGTTATGTCATTTTGATTAATTAACAACTTTACATGATAAAAGTCAAATTTTATGCCAAGTAATCCTAATCAAAGTCCAGGAAACTTATTTTGTAAGTTAATAAACTGATTCTGCAATTCACATGGAAATGAAACAGGCAGAATCTTTGAAAGAGACCAAAGTTCAAAGATAAACACTACCTGAGTAGAAAGTTACAGTAATGAAGATAATGTAGTACTGGTGCCAGGATTGGCAAATAGGTCTTAGTACAGGATTAAGAGTTCAGAAATAAGGACATTCAAATATAACCAACTAATTTTTGACAACTGTATAAAGGTAATTCACTAGAGACAAGATAGTCTTTCAAAGAAACGGTACTAACACAACTAGATATCCATTTGCAAATAAATTAATAAGCTTTTAGCCAGGTGCCAGTGGTTCACAACTATAATCCTAGTTACTAGAGAGGCTGAGATTGAGAGGATCACAGTTCCAGACCAGCTGAGGGAAAAAAGTTTGCAAGACTCCATCTCATTGGGAAAAAAAAAAAAAAAAAACTTGGTCATAGTGGCCAACTCCTGTCATCCCATTTCTGGTGAAAAGCATAATGTGAGAGGATGACTGTGGGCCAGACTGGACAAAATCAAAACGCTATCTCCAAAATACCCAGAGCAAAAAAGGGATGGAGATGTACCTCAAGTGGTAGAGCACCTACTTAGCAAGTGCTAACTCCATACTGCCAAAAAATAAACTTTTATCTATGCTTTGTACCATGTTTAATTATATTGCAATGGATCACAGAATTAAATTTAGTTATAAAAGTAAATGGAAAAAGGGAGAAAATATTTGTGACTTTAAGTTAAGCAAAAGATATTACACTAAAAGAATGATCCATAAATGAAAATTTCAGTAATTTTAACTTGATAGAAATTGAAAGCCACACTGCATCAGGAGTATGGAGGCTCTGGTGGAGCCTGTGCTGGAGCCAAACACCTGGGGTCCATCTTGCAGCTCCAGGGCTGCACAGCCTACAGCTGCTACAGGCACGCCTGTGCCTGGCATGGCCCTGTGTTCTTGGTACAGTTGATGGTGTTTCTTATTAGTCCACGATCCCTGTGTTCTGCAGCCACTAGGCCAGCTGGACTTGACGCCTATCACATTCCCAGTTGTGGTTTTAGTGAGATTCCACTTATCTTCTGCTTGCCACATCCTTATCTTGCAGGCACAAGAGGTCATCTGGAGAGGGCACTCTTTGGGTTCCTCTACTGCTTTCCATGCTGGGCCTTCTTCCCTCAGCCTCTCAGCACATCATGCTGATATTTAATCAGAGACTGGTCTTGTACAGGCTTAACCAAACCTAAGTCATGACCTTCATTTCAGCTCTTTCTCCAATCTTTCTTTACGTGGCACAAATTAACTATTCACTCAACCAGGCAATGGTACTGCCCAAGATAGTAACCAAAGCTGCAGCCAATCTTGTCCACGTCCTTGCCAGTGACCTGCTTCTCCATCAACTGAATCTGGGATGAAGAGCTCCTCACAGGCCAATATGGCTGTTCAATGGACCCTGGGCCTCCTTTTCTTTCTATATATCCTCTAAAGAAAACCTTATCAAACTAAAGGGGCTCTGGTGGTCCCTCAAGTGTCTGCAGGATCATCTTTCCTGTATCTACATGGTCATTGCCAGCATGCTAATGCTACCCCCAAGTGGTGGGTCTACAAGATCCAGTGTTTCTGAGTGATATCCTTGGCATGGTGGAGCTGGAGACCCAGTCTGCTGTATAAACTGGCTGTCGTTGTGTAAATGGTCCCAACAAGAGTCATATGGCTGCTAGCACCCTAGAACTACTTGCCAGAAATATATGGCAGGCAAAGAATCCTCTCCAGTAACAGTGCTGTTTGCACAGCTCTTTTCTACAGAGCATTGTGTCTTGCTGTGAACCTAAAAGGATTTTTGTGGTACATTTTCACTGCTGGCCAAGACTTCATTGTTCAGGTGGCTCAAGGGGTTTGAATTAAAGTTGCTTCTCACCTCTTTAAAAGTCATAATGCATATGAGGGAAGGTATTCTAAGGGTAAATGGAAACCAAAGGGTTGGAGCCATTGTCAATGCCATTGGAAATTTTGTGATTGGTCTCCCCATCACGATTGCACCAATGTTTTCAGTCAACCTTCAAATGATCGGTCTATGTTCAAGGACCATAATCTGTGTAGTCTCTCAACCTCTGTGATTTTTTTTCCTTTATTGTTCAGTTTAATAGGAAAAAAAAGATAAAAAGCTGGTCAATACTCTCAGGTACATGCCAAATTTTGAAAGTAAATATGATCCAGAGTGGGGATTCTGCTGTCTTTTAGGATCTACTTGATCCTGTAAGTCCTAAAGACCACAGAGGAATTTGAATGAGAGATATTGGGAGTAGGGGAGATGACAAAAGTTAGTTGGACCAAAAGATACACTGAGAACCATCTCTGCCCATTTATCCAGAGGATAGCACTCAGCTTCCCAGGAAACAGTTAGCATGTGCAAGGGCTTCTGTCCTTTTACTATTGCTGGTGGGACTTTAATAAGTCACATGTCAGAATCCAATGTGCCAAGAGTCAGATCAAGTGATACAGATGCTTCTCAACTTTCAATGGGATTAACTCCCAACAGACTCATTGTAAGTTGAAAAGATCATTAGGTGGACAATGCATTTTTGCTTTTTGTGTGTGTTTGTGTGTGTGTGTGTGTGTGTGTGTGTGTGCGGTACTGGAGTTTGAACTCAGGGCTTCAGACTTGTTAGGCAGGTGCTATACCACTTGAACCATCCCTTTTACTTTAGGTATTTTTTTGGACAGAGTCTTGTGTTTATGCCTGGGCAGGCCTGGATCACAATTCTATTTTTTTCTTCCTATATAACTGGGGTGACGGGCACATGTCACCATATCCAGATTTTTGTTGCTTGAGATTGGTCTTACTAACTATTTTTGCCCACAATGGCCTCAAACTGTGATCCCCTTGATCTCTGCTTCCTGAGTAGCTAGGCTGGCTTGGACAATACATTTAATACACATAACCCATCAAACATCACAGCTTAGCCACCCAGCATATTATTGGTTGTTCTCTTTACAGGTCTTATGGTTGACTGAGAGCTGTAGCTCAGAGCTACTCCCAGCATCAAGAGAGAATCATACTGTGTATCACTAGCCTTGAAAGACAACCAAATTCAAGGTTCAGATATGGTGTCCACCAAATGTGTATTCACTTTCTGACCATAATGAAGATGAGTGAGGGAACATCTGTACTTTTGAGTTTACAAATAAGTGATTCATAGGCCCAGCAATAGCAAACTCATTTGTGGTTAATGTAATTCAACAGTGCCAATGGAGTTTTAGGAATTGAGAATGAGGAGGAGGAGGAAGAAGAAAGAGAGGGGGTGGGAGAGAATTTTCAAAGATATATACATAAAATGAAGAAAATGAATGAGGTAAAACCTATAATCTGGTCCAAGACAATATCTGAAAAATTACGCTGAAGCAATAATTCACCTACCACTGTCTCAACCAAGGACCACTTTGGGCTGGCTGCATTGAGCTATGGCTTTGATATTTGATATTTTTTGATATTTGATATTTACTGTCTTATAAGACACATGACCCTATTCAGAGTGCTTAAGGATTCTTGCTGTGTGAATTATTTAAAATATATTTTACATATTAAGAAAAAGAAATACAGGTAAGAGGATGAAAAGACAAAAACCACAAATAGAGACAAATGTTCTCAAATCATCCTTCTGATAATGAATTTGTATCCATAATATATAAGTGCCTCTCACAACTTGATAATAAGGGCACAACTAAAATTTTAAATGTACAAAATATTTGTTTTGGGTTTTGTTTATTTGTGTTGCTTAGAATCAAAGCCAGAGCCTTGTACGCTACTAAGCAGACAGTCTTATTCTTCCATAGAACTACACTTCTACCCCCCCAAACAGGTCATATTATTTTTTTAGCAGTATTGGGGATTGAACTCAGAGCCTCAAGTCCTTTTTCTTTCAGTTTGTTTTTCAGTTAGGGTCTTGTGCTTTTGCCCAGGATGGCCTTGGATGGTGGTCCTTCTATCTTCAACATCAAAGTTATGTGCATGAGTCATCACACCCATTCATATATTTGAAAACATACTTCACCAAAGAAAATATATTGATGGCAAATAAAAAGTTATCCAACATCAGTAGTCAGTAGGGAAATGCAGATTAATACTATAGCTAAAATATATACCTACTATACCCACTAGACTTTATAAAAATTAAAACACTGACCATTCCAAAATGTTGGCAAAGAGATGGAGGATTTGGATTTTCAACAACTCTGATGAGAATGTGAAAAGTTAGAATCATTTTGGAAAACTTTTGGCAATTTTAAAAATGTTAATCATTGACTTACCCTATAATCCAGCAATTCCAGTCTTTGATATTTCCCTGAGATAGATTAAGTATATGTAAACACAAAGACTTGAGGTAATGGCCCCAAACTGGAAACAATACAAACATCCGTCACAGATGAATAGGTAAACAAATTGTGCACATAAATAAAATAGAACACTGCTCAGAAAAAAAAGAATGACTATTGATACACATAATATTGATGAACTAAAAGTAATCATGCTGAGTGAATGAAGCAAGACCAAAAGAGTTCCCAATATAGGATTCCATTTTTATGAAATTCTAGTAAATGAACCTAACCTCTAGTAACAGAAGATAAATAAGCATTTACATAAGTAATGGAGGTGTGTGGAGGGATCAAAAGGGACAGATTACAAAGTGGCATGAGCAATTTTTAGAGACTGATGGATGTGTTCATTATCTTGACTCTTTTGATCGTCCTCATGTTTCACAATTGTTATGTTTGATACTTGGACTGTACTATACACTTTATGTATGTATAATTTAGTATATATAAATTATTCTTCTATAAAGAAGCTTAAAGGGAGGTGGGATAAAGTAGAATGTTGGAAGGGGTGAATTCAACTATGATATAATATAAGAAGTTTGGTAAATGTCACAATGTACCCCCAGTACAATAATAAACAAAAAATTTTTAAAATCTGCTTAAATATCTCAAGAATTGCAAATCAACATATAAAAATTCTACCCTTTAAAAAATATTATTTTATAACATTTCATAACATGACCTGATATGAAAAATACTACAAATAGACTATAAAGATTCACAATAAATACATTGAAATAATAATTCATTATTGCAAGTGAATTATTTCATTGTTTTAGCTTTTTAGATAACATAAACTATCTACAACAAAAATCAACTATTTTCCTAATATAAAAAATAAAATATTAACTGCTAGCATCATGAATAATAGACTCATGAGACTTTTGTTTATAATCATAGAGAATTTTCAGTATCAAAGAGGACAAAAAAAGATGTGTGACATGTTTAGAAGTTATCGAGTGATATTTTGGTACACTATGTTTAATTCTTTGAACTTTACGCCTTGAACTCTGACCCTAACAGACCCAGCTTATTTGGATACTTGTAGAGAGGCTTACATAACTTGATCCAATGGATCAGTTGGGGCTATTTTATAAATCTTAATTTCCTCAAATTGGATATGATAATAGATGCATGAAATGCCAAGTAGTGACAAAGTGGTGCAGCAGGGAACAAGCTCCAACTCTTCTTTCCCCTTAACCTATGGTTCAAAGAAATGCAGTATCTTAGCAAAACTCAGGTTTTGAGCAAAAGATCCCGCTTCCACGGCAACTGCCAGTGGCTGGCTGTGTCACTGTAAAGATATCCTGTTACTCCTCAGAGCCTTGGTGCTTTAGTGAGACTGAGACACCAACAATTCTGTTAAGAAGATCAGACGGGAACACCCATGCAGATACTGGATCTACCAAAGGCCCAGTTGAAAAGTTAGTTTACTGTATTACCATTTTCACTAGCAGGCAGAAATGAGCTTTTAGAGGATACAAACTGTCAGAACAGAGAAAACAAGCCTCACACAATAGCCTTATTTCTGGGACCCACAGTTCAGCATTCCCAGCGTGCTTTCTTTCCATCTCACCACCAGTACCTGTGCCCTTTTTAACTTCTTAAGCACCATCTTGGTTGTTCTCCTTGACGTGCTCCCATTATTCCAACCATCTCAAGAAAATGACTCTTCAGCATTGCCAATAGAATCACTGATTTCCAGCCATGAAGCAAAGCTAACTAGGGAAATGTCAATAGAGAGAACCCTGTAATAAGTTGTGTCCTCCGAAAAGAAATATCCTTCTAATATTTATTAATCTATTTCTCTCCACTTTGATCTTGGAATGATGTAGAAAAGAGATGTGAGTTGATAAATGACCCACATGCTATAAATCCTTCTCCTGCTGATAATAAACCCACTGTGATTTTATGTAACTATTATATGTTGTCTTAGGGCTTAGTCCATCAGTGACAGAAAAAGCTCCATTAATTTGTATGCCCTTTTTGTTAGTGATGAAAGCCATGAAGCCGAAAACAAAATCAATTGCCATAGTTTAAAAAATTCTCTCTGTGTTCTTCTACAGTGCAGGTCACTCCATTTCTCTGTTAAAGCCCCATCCTCTCTTTCTCTAAGTCTGTAAGTTGCCCATAAAAATTAATATGTGGTGGATAGCTGACCTTCACGTGAAATGGAAACAGAGGAAATGGGGTGTTTCTGCAGCTTCTCAAATACATTCCTTAGGAAAATCTCTGGTACCAAGGAAGCAGAACTGCCTCTGCTTTGAATATTTCCTTTTTTTAAACAATTGCTACTCACAAAAATTCCACATTGAGCTATTTATTTGTGGATATTTATAAATATCACAACAGCTTCTAAACAAGATGACAAACTAAAAAAAATGAGACTTTCAAAAATGTGTTTTCTGCTGTGAACATAAAGATACTGCTACATGTAGCTCTGAAGAGTGAGTATATATTTCAAGTCTATGTTATATATAGAAGAACATGTCCTAAATTTCTTCTTTTTTCCTCCCAGGCTTCAAGCAATGTTTCCAAGTGAACTCAACATTATGGATATAGAAGAGGAAGTAATTGCTTTGCACATGTACATCTTAAGTCTTAATGAGAGGTGAAGAGGCTGTTTTAGACCCATCCAAAAAGCATTTGAAGAAGGAAAGACTTAGCTTCAGCTTGCAATTAACAAGGTCTTTGTAATCTTGTCTCTATTGGTTCAGGTGTGACAACTGCATATCAAGGCTACTCACAACACTCAATTCATTGTTTCTTATTGTTCATATCTATGGATGGATGTGTGGGGGAAAAAAGAATGGGGATTTATTTTTAACAGAAAGATAAATAAATCAATGCAGTTTTAATTGGCCTCCTCCAAAGAGACTTAGTTTAGAGGAAACATCTGGCATGCCGGAGGTTGCTGTATTTGTAGCCAATTTTCTTGTTGAGTAGACTCATATTTAGAAAGTGTTGGAAAAGGCCAATGCACGAATATCAATTGATCCATCCCTAATCCAAAGATCTGTGACTGAAGGTCTAATATACAATGCAGATTTTAAAACCTTAAGTATAAATGAAACCTTATTTCATTTCCAATTCACTATTTGTGGACCAAGATAATTAAAAACTACATCAAGTGTAGCTAACCCTAAAGTATAGTTCTATGAGTTGTTGTTATACTGAGATAAAGAAAAAATTGCTACCAAAAGGTCCCAAATAGTAACCGCCATCCTCAAGTTGCTAGTAAACAGGTTTCTAAGTAGTTTCATCACAAACAGATCCTGTTATATTCCATTTTTAAACACTCAAAAGAGATAAGAGTAAGGATTCATTGCTGAAAACCCTACAGAATATAGGAGGCCAGCCATTTTGAACTCAAGTTTCTACTATGACCTTGCAACTATGCTGGCATTCAGTCCTTTGTTTGAGTTGGTATGTTGTCCATTTGGGTTGCTCTAACAAAATGCTATAAACTGAGTGGCTTGTAAACAACAGGACTTTATTTCTCATAGTTCTCTATTCTGGGAAGTCCAGGACCAAGGCACTGACAAATTTGGTGTCTGGTGAGGGTTCATTTCCTGCCACAAACATGGTACCTTCTTTCTGAGTCCTCACATGGTTAAAGGAGCAAGAGTGTTTTCTGGGAACTCACATTTGCAGGGGCACTAATCCCACTCATAAGAGTTCTACTCCTGTGGCCTAATCATCTTCCAAAGCCCCAACTCATAACATCATCCCATTAGTGATTTAGATTTAAGTATATGATTTTCGAAGAGACACAAACATTCAGTGCATGGTTGTCAGGATTTGTACACACAATGCAGCAGCACAGAAAAACCATTGCTGCAGACTTCCCAACTTCTCATTTCTCTAGAATGCAATCAATATGCTTTCAGCCTACGCTTATTTTTATCACCTGTTTCTTATTTTTTATCTTTTCAGCTCTTTTAGTGTATTTTTATACTATTGTTGTACTGGGGGTAATTTGTGATATTTACGAAAGTTTTTACAATATATCATAGTTGAATTCACCCCCTCCATCATTCTCCTTTATCTCCTCTCCTTCCAACCCCATTCCTGGAATAGTTTCAACAGGTCTCATTTTTCCATTTTCATGCTTGAGTGCATAATATTTTCAACATATTCACCTTCCTACACCTTTCCTTATATCTTCCCCCTCAGCCTATGTTTATTGGGCACCACTGTGTTCAATGCCTATGCTACCTGTGGGTGAGATGCAAATATGAGAAAGTCTTAATTCCAGCCAATATTTAAGCCAAGTAAGTTGGAAAATCAATTGTTCACCATATGGTGACCCTTACAAAGAGGGATGGTGCCTTTTTATGGATGAGGTCCCATTCATAAAAAGAGATGTTTTACTGCGACAAAAGCGAGGGAAAATGTAACTGTCATGAAACAGTTGGGTTTGGGATAGGTAGCACATGACTCAGGCAATGTTTTATAATAATCATTCATTATACTTGTTATTTTCTCCATTCATATAATCAATGAAGATATTAACTTTCCACTTCATAGAGACTTGACTTCCAAATAAAGGACTCTGGAGCAGTAACTCATGTGGGGGAAAAAAGTTAAAAGATTGACATTTCCATTCAAGTCAGAAAGCATGCATCCATTTAACCTTTTCCTTGTGATTTGTTTTGACTCAATTAGTGTGTGTATTGTGTTAGTCAGCTTCCCATTACTGTGACAAAACAATTGAGATAATCAACTTAAAAAGAAGAAAAGTTTATTTTGGCACAGTTTTAGAAGTTTCAGTCCACGGTCCCTTGACCATGCTTTAGGTCTGTGGTGGCACAGTGCATCATGGTAAAGGTGTGTGAAGGAAGGTCTGTTCACTTCATGCCAGCCAGGAAGCAGAAAAAGAGAGAAGAAAAGAAGGAGGTGGGACCCTTATATTTCCTTCAAGAGCACGTCTCCAATGACCTAACTTTCTCCTGGTAGGCCCTACCTCGTGAAGATTCCACCACTTCCCAATTTCACAATGGGCTGGAGCCCAAGCCTTTAATGCATGGGCTTTTAAGGAACATTTATCCAAACCATGGCCACTAGTTTTATTTGTTTTAAATCTCATCTTCCATTAGGAATTTGTAAATCACATTTTAAAAGACAGCTCCACTTTCCTTCATTTCATATGTAAAATGATGCCACTTATGAATAAGTAATATACTTCTAATAGGCCCAATTTAAAATCACATTGAAGTTAGGGTGCTGCTAGTATGACAGTCACTGCAGAATCAACTTGGAAAGAGGGTTCCACAATAACAATTCTCAGATGAATGATTTGATATGAAAAGTCTAATTTTAAAATATCATTCTTTACTGCAGTTCTAAATCGACTGGGTTTTTCCAGAAGATTGTCTAGATATCCATGATGAAAAAGAAAAGACAGGAATTATGTTAAGTGAAGGGGAAACTATGCATTTTTAAAGTATGTGGAGGCCATAGCACTACCAAAGAAAGCACAATATTAGAGTCTGGTAATACAACGTAAAAAATTTTGTTAGAATTTTCCAAGGTCTTGGAGTTAAAAGGTGTTTTCTATACAATGACCTTGGACAATGGAGTTATAGAGATTGTTCTCTTTTTTATGAATGGGACAAAATATCATATTCTTGTTGATATGAGCATAGTTAATAAATCTTAGGACCTTAGCAGCTGCTAGGAAGCCTTCCAAGAAGAAAAAAGCAATGATGATTTGTGGCACTTATACTGTCACTTAGAACTGGATGACATGGATAAAATCCAAGTCAAAATCCTTTTTGTTCTTTGTTTTTATTAATTAATTTATTTTTGTTTTGGTGGTACTGGGGTTTGAACTCAGGGTCCCATGCTTGCTAAGCAGGAGCCATACCACATGAACCATTCCACCAGTCCCTTTCTGTTCTTTATTTCTTCCATCTACTATCAGACTGAAATGAAGCCATTCCCAGTAACGCTGATGCAGGGCATAATTCATCATAAATATTATTAAATTATAGATTTTCCTGGCAAAAATTTTAAGGATGATTATAAAATTTTCTCAGTGGGTATGCCTGCTCACAAAGCAAGAAAAGACATTTAGGATCTTTCTTTATCTTTCATAAACAGTCAAATCCGTTCATGAAAGGAGAAGGGAAGACTTCTAAACTAAGCAGTTCTTCATTAAAACTTCAAATACTTTGCTGTAGCCAACACTCTTCAAATGAGACCTATTATTTTTGGTGAACAGGTGCCCTTAGTAATTCTAGCAACTAGGTTAATATCACAAGTTCCAGCTATTTCCAACCAATGGCAATCCATTACGAAGCTTTGAGAGACTAGAAAGGAAACAGGCAGAAAAACAATTTGACAGAATGATTTAAGACCTGGCATTTAGAAGTTCTTAATTCAATTGCTCTTTTGATGTGACTCTTGACCCTTCCTCTTTTTGAAAAAGCTCCCAAACTGCCTGTGTGTGAGGATGTACAAAACCAAAGCAGAAAGCTATTCTATTCAAGATGGCAATTGCTTAGGGGTGATAGACCATCCCCTAAGGAACATACAGCCTGTCCTAAGAAGGCCCATGCTATCCTAAGAAGGACAGGCAAAGGATTCCAGCTCAACCAAATGGTGTCAGCTTTGTGCTTGGGTACTGCCTTCATGATAAGTATTTGAACAAAAACTGTGAAGACAGTGAAATATCTAGATATTTGAACTTTACTGAAGACTAGCCTATAAATTAATTCTTTGTTTAACAGTTAAATCTTAGAACATAGTGATCCACACTCAATTTGGAACAGAGAAGTCAATTGACGTGGAGTATCTTCAGGGTTTTACCTCAGAGAACATGCAGAGTGAGGAAGCCTTTACAGATTATACACCTACTCCTTACATGACAAAGGGAAGTACTGCAGTCAGAGAATCATTTTCTGTTAGACAGAGCTGATCAGCAACTGACCAAGATGAAAACCCAGTGTATTGCAAGGATTAAATTAAGGACTACTTGTGAGCCCTTAGCACAAAGATTAGCAAAAAAAAAAAAAAAAAAAAATCATAAATGACAGAAGCTGTTAGCAGAAGTTGTGGAAAATTTGTGAAAAGAAAGTTTTGACAGAAACCTTGAGATTAAATGCAGCCCTCCCCCAATTCCATCACCCTTTCATTAAGCAAGTAATTGTATCCCACTGAATCTTAGTTTCTTCATCTAAAAAACATCCTTACAAGGTATTTATAAGACCAGAATATTGTGTTACCCTCTGACTTCTTCAGATGGAGGTGACTTCTAGGGGAGAGAATTCCTACACTATGGGGAACAATCTCTGTGGGACTGATATATAATACTGGGGGTCTTGAATAAGTTGTAGGGGAGGGCACCAAAGAAAGGTTCCATCCTGAGACCTGAGCCAGGCAGAGGAGATGCTGGTTCTGAGGACACAGCACCCTTGATACCTCCTAGAAGACTTTCCTTTTATATAGTGAATAGAACACCAGGTTTGAATCCTGAGGACTCAGCCCTAGTGATGCACCTTGGGCGAGTCACTAACCACTCTGGGACTCAGTAGCTTCACATTTAAGGACAGACAAAACATGACTATTTTTCAGTGCTCCAGTATTGCATAATTGTGAACAGTTCCTTCTTTTTTATTGCATTTTACATTAGTAAAATGTGAACACAGAGCAATTTTATTCCATGCACTTGTCAGAATGATTTGTATTCCACAGTTCCAAGGCCTTCACAGCAAGGCTGATGTATGTTTGGACTGCGATACCTAAGTGTTTTTATATTTTATAAAAGGCAAATTAATGATGAAAACTCACTAAAGGTATTTTTCCCTTTTTCAATTCAAAGAAAATTGGATTCTTCATGTGTGTCAGAGTTGGCAGCTCATCTCCATTAGGAAAGAGGAAATTATTTGTAAACCCCCCCAAAAAAATGTGATAATCTTGGGAAATTTTTAGTAGAAGAAACTAGAAGATCATTTACAAAGCTTGCATATAAGGCACCTAGTCAATTTTGTGGGTGCAGTGTTCCTCAGAAGGGACTTTCCAAAGCTTGAAAGACTACCAGACATCTCCTGATGAGAAGGTGGGCTAACGAAAGCAACAGCCTTAGCAGAGAGCAATTTGCTGTCCACACACACTTGCCATGCTTAGACAAACAATCCTACCTCAAAGTTGCCTTTTTCTAGGGATAAGCCTTCTCTTCTCAGGCAAGTGTATCCCTGACCTCCATTATGGCTGGAATAAATGCTCTGAGCTTTGATTAAAACTTTCCAAGCTGAGAAGCAGGGAGAGAGGTATAAGAGGAAAGATACAAAGTGGGCACTCCAAATCCAAACTCAAGTTTACAGAGAAATAATCCTCACTGGCTAGAGAAAAATCAAACACCCCCAAAAGGAAAACATTTGCAGTCTACCAGGAAAGGGAAATAGATTATGAAATAAACTCAAACTCAGTCACTGAATTTTGTATATGTATTAAAAGTTTTCTCTCTCATTATAGATAGATTGATAGACAGGTAGACACATTCATAATACATACATACATATAGATAGACCTATATCTATTTATCTATCTATCTATCTAATCTATCTATCCTCTATCTAATTCTTGAAAAATAGCCACCAAAATATGAATGCTCCTGTCTTTAAGTAGTGGAATTACATCAATTTTCCATTCATTTAACGCACTATGACTCTATCTTCTAATTGTGGAAGAAACGAAATTAACAAAAGAGACATATTTCAAGCCTCTAAACCATTTACAGACTAGAAAGTAACTTCTAATAAGTTTATCTACTTGCATTTCATGTTTCTAAATTTTCTACAATGGGTATGTTTTATGGCCAAACTATTATTAATTAAGAAAACAAAGTGTAAAACCTCCCTGCTTATAATTCTCATTTTTATTTTTTCGTGGCCAAAACTTTCTTTCCCTCTATGCTTCATTTTCAAAATTATAGAATAGTTTGAGTTAAGCTAACGTAAATTCAAATTCCTGCCTTACCACTGGACAGGCTACTAAATCCCTGAAATGCTGAGGGATGATCAGCGTCCCCTATTGGGTTACACTGTGTCTGTGGTGATTCCATAGAGGACACATAGAAGCATGAGCATATGGAAAAAGCTCTATGGTTGTTAGGACTGCTCCTCCAAGTAGCCTTGGCTTTCCAGAGAACAGATGTAACTCTGCTCCAAGATGCCAGCGTTTTATGTGGGGAAAGATGAGTAACTGAAATGAGGAAGCCTTCCTTTCAATCCCAGTGCCACCAATGTTAAGCTGTATGTTCCTCAGCAAGTTCTGATCAACAGAGAGAAAGAAAAATATCTTCCTACAGCACAGTTAGAAGGTCAAATAAGATAATGAAAGTGTTTGGGGAGCTGAATTGCCAACCACATGTATGCCAAGCAACCAAGATTCCGAGAGGGAAAGACAGAGATGGACCTGAGCGAGCAGGACACTCTTGCCTTGTCCATACCCTGGGAATAGTTGAACTTTTCTTGATGTTTTAAACTTGAGATGCTATCTGTTTATTCTCCAATGTATAAGAATAGGGGTCCAGATATACATAAGACATGTTCACATTTCTTCTGTTTACAGTATACCATCAAACATCTTTCTCATGAAGAGAATTCCAGGCCAGACTTCTCTACCAAGATCATACCAACCCATCCTAACACCTTTTCAGTAGCCAGATGAAAATTCACATCCAAAGACAATTTTCTTCACCTCATCAAGACAGCACAGCCTGTCTCATTAAATGGCATAACTCACCATCCAGTGGTTGCCTTGGATAGACTCTCTTTAGAATCTATCTCCTCAGTAACTCTTTAGTCAAGTCCTAGGCTACATCTCTAGCTTTAGCCTCTGAAAATCCTACAACTTGTCCTTATCTACCCACTGCTACCACAGTGGTATAGGCTCTCCTAACCCTCCCCTAGACATAATGACTCTGCACCCTAACTGCTTTTTGGATCCACAACACCTGCAACATAGATCTGGTTCCAGCCTTCAGAAGTTCCTCTTGTTTTCCAAAGCACCACTCAATAGCTTCCCTGTGACTCCTGTCCTTTGCACCAGCTCATCTTTCTCCTTTCTTTGCAAACCTTCCAAATGCTCTTTTTCTCTGCCCTGGGTTTTCATGACTGCTGTTGCCCTGCCTGAATTCACCTTTCCCAACAAGCTCAAATTTTGCCTGAGAGTATTTGTTGAGAGCCTCCCCTCTAAGGAATGGTTATGGATCTGTGCCTCTCATTTGGAAGTGTGCTTGCCTTCTATCTTCTACTCCCATCAAAGTAACCACATTGCCACACTATCATTGGTCTGTCTCCTCCAGGGTTGGAGCTACCTCTTTCCCATTATAATCTTGGCACCAAGCATCATGCTTGCCCCATTAAAAATTCAGTGCTTTACAAACATCTGTTGGATAAAGAAGTGAGTGAATGTTAGTGAATGTATCCTGTGGGAGCAAGGGCAGCTTCTTTTTGTCTCTCCTACAATTTTATCACCTAGAGAGTTTGCCTCTTCTCTAGCCAGAATGGAGTCTTCCCTGCATGGTCAATGCTTTGCCAAGCTCTCCTGGGCCGTTCCAGGGGTGACATTTCGCCTCAGATGGAAAAAGATGAAAAAAAGTGAGGAAATTTCAATCCTGGAAAACATCATTGACAACTTGTGCTCGAAGTTTATAAGTGTGTTGAGGTGCTATTCGGTCGCCAAGACTTGGAAAAGAAATGAGAACACAAAGGCACCAAACGAGGTGTGGTGTGAGGAGAGGCATGTCATTCCTGAGAAACAGCCTCTGCAACTGCTGAGAAGAAGAATGTAAAATGCAGCCCCACCTCCCAGAGGAGGCCCCTTCTGACCTGGGAGTGAAGGCTTGGCCCTAAATCAAAAAGACATCCTGATGAGATGGGGTAAGTCAAACAGATGGGGGAGGGCCGTCAGGAAAATGAAAAAAATGGTTCATCCAGAACTTGGGAGATGGAGAAGGTGTAGGAGTCAGAATTCAGCAGGGCAGGAGCCAGGAGGCCCATGGCTCCGTGGAGACCATGACTCCAGGGCAGCCTTGCTGAAAGGAGACAAGAGCTCTCTCAGGCCTATCAAAAGCACATGACTCCTTAATTTAAGTGAAAGTCTAATCTACTACAAAACACTAAGACATGGTGATAGTGGTTATCATTTCTCTTGTGCATACAATGTGGAAAAGATGACAGTTAACGTGACTCATCCTTTTCCTTGCCATCACAGGTAAATAGGTCAAGGCTGGTTCACTAGCTGAGGATCTTGG
Source organism: Castor canadensis (assembly GCF_047511655.1). Taxonomy (NCBI): domain Eukaryota; kingdom Metazoa; phylum Chordata; class Mammalia; order Rodentia; family Castoridae; genus Castor; species Castor canadensis. The sequence continues at coordinate 32,044,556 of NC_133404.1, read as the reverse complement.
GCAAATCGCTCAATATCATTTGCCTAAGTTTCCTCATCTGTGAAATGACACAGGCTGTTCAACTCCCAGAGAATGAATGTGCCTGGAAGGAGCTAGGAGTATGAACCCTTTTCCTAGACTTGACCTAGCGTGAGTATGGAAACTATACATCTGTTGAAAAGATTATATATATATATTCATGATTTGGGCAAAAATTTCCAAGCATTATGAAACCAGCATTTAACTAAATGCTTAAGAGAGGAGGAGTGAGAAAAATATTATGGAGACGTACAAATGGATGACAGCCTGGGAAGGAAGTGAGAGGGATGCCTGGGGCCTGGGTGATAGGCATGAATTGAGGAGCTCTGCTATTTCAAAGGCTTTTAAAACAAGTCCCTTGGAGCTGTCATGTCCTAAGGCCATTGTTCTTGAAAACCATTCTAGGTCCTGTGGATTGGCAGGAAAAAAATAGCTCACTTTCAACCTGCTTGGTGTTATTCCCCTGCACTATTAAACTAGGACCCTCTGAACTCAACACCAACACCAAGAGTTTCAGAAGGGGGAAATATATGGAGTAGATCAGAAAGGCCATTATGGCAACCCCAGTGTCATTGCTTGTCCCAACATCAAAGTAATACCCTATGAATACTTTGGAAGCATTGAGCATATTCCTTTCTAGCCTAACACCCTCTCTTCTTTCAGTCTCTTCATTTTGCAAACATAGGTCCTCACCCAGAGGGTCATTAACAACCCCTTGGCACATCTTACAAAAGCAAAGATATTAACCCAAGGCCTTGGCTGTATTTCAACCCAGATAATTGCATTCTGCTTCCCAAGGTCGGTTCTTGAAAAGATAAATATTACAGCAACTTGGACACTCCCACCAATTTCTGCACCTCAAAGTAAAAGTAACTATTTTCCCTGGAGTCCTGGCTAAATGCCAGTCATGGTCAATTTGATTCTACCCACCAGGACAAAATCTTTCCCAGGAGCTTGGGCAGCAGAGCTGCTTCATGTTTACTAGGTCACAGGTTCAAATCCCATTGAGGTGCTGCTTTCAGTAAGACCTCTGTTAACGTTCAGGAGATGAGTAATGGGTCTGAGAGCTCTTTCCTCACTTTTCTTTCTTTGCCTGTACAACTGTCCCACTGGGGAAGATAATGGGGAAGGTTACTTTTCATTTCCCACTCTAGTATAATAAGCCTTGTGCCCAGAGTTAAGTCAACCTTCTGCATCCTAGGTACCTGGCTTATGGAATGATGTGGAATTGCTCTCTCAGCTACCTGGGGAAACAATGGACCTCCATTTTCTATTCAGACTTGTGATTTATGCAACAACATAAATTACAGTGATTCAATAAAGTAAAGGTGTATGACAAGTATATTAAATTCAGATGCTCAATATAAGAAATATATAAAATATTTGATCAACATTTTTGACATCTTGGTCAATGCTTGAAAGCTTCTGTTGCACATATGCAGTTCTGTGTGCTCACAGAAGGAGGAAATTCTAGCACAAAAACACCGACGGTGATAGACGCACATATCCAATGCTTTCAATGAGCTAGGCTCCAGGTGGGTTCTCTACCCGAACCATCTCAGTTGTTTCACAAAGCCTCTCTAAAGTTAGCACTAACATGCCCGTGATGCAGGTAAGCACGCAGCCCAAGGTCACATAGCTAACAAATAGTGGTACCTAAAGTCATATTCCAAGCATCTAGAGTGAGCGTCTGTGCCCTTGAATTCCACATTATTTCTCCCAGATTACTGAGGTTAATGACACCTCCAAAGACCTAGGACTATGGGCCAGCATTATTTTCCTATCAATACTTCCCTAAGTTGTCCACATTCTCCATAGTGAATACATATTATATTTAAAATCAGGAAGACATGATATTTTTAAGTCTCCCCTTTTTCACATTGTCTACATTTCAGACAGTGTTAAAAAAAAAAAAAAACCTCAGTACCAAGGAACCCTTCTAATAAGATTCTTTTTTAAAGATTTTAAGACCAGAGAAAAATAGTAGAAAAAGACAATTTGGTAAACTTCTCTATAGGGATGTCATTCTTCTCCAAATCTGCTTTTAGTCCTATGGAAGCACTGGGGTTCCTCCCCATTCCCCAAATAATAACACCCCTTGTCACACACACATACACACAAAAGGCACAAGAAATTAAGGAACAGAAAGTCAGGTTTAAATGCTCCATCCTGCTATGCTTCCCAAGGAAGAACTTGGCCTCTGGGTACAGAGATTATAAGGGCCTGTGAAACTTGGCAGCATTTTAATAGCATGAGATAATTCCCCATCGAAACACTAAGAAATATGGACTTGAGATCAATACTGGGTGAATTAGTAGTCAACAGCAATCAAGTATGACAGAGAAAATATGATTCATTTCCTAGAAGGGCTAAGATCTCAAACAGTTTATTGAGACGTGTTTGAAGATTGGAGAACTGAGCTGGAAGAAATGCTTTAATTTAATTGACAAGTGGGTTTGTGGAGGAAGCGCAGACACTTGAAGGCTTTTGAGACTTTATTTTCTCTTTTTGCATAGTGGCTGTAGTTCCTCTTCTAGCTGCTTCTAAAGCCCTAAGATCAGTCCCAGGCAGGCAGAACAGCTGACCTCACACCTTAATGCATGAAAATGAAGTTTCCAGCTAGCTTATCAGACAGTAATTAATCTAATTAACAATTACTGGATAGCGATGAAGTTAAGAATGTCGTATCTCATGGTATCCTTTTAATTTCAGATGGTCTTTTGAACGTGATTTTTCCTGACATTTAAATGCCTTGCCTTATGTCTTTCCTCTTGCAGAGAAATACAATTTATTCATCAAGGATGCAGTTTTGTTTTCCTTGGGTGCTGAAGATATGAACAACTGTGGATTACTTTAATATGAAAAGTGATGGCCCTGGTGCCTTCCAGAATATGAATATCAGAAGGAATAGGTTTTCCTCCATGTATTTTGTTATTAACTTTGAAATGCAAAAGGGCTAGATCTAAGCTTCAGTGACACTAGGCAGAATTTTTGAAAATAAAAACTGATTTTTAAATAGTTTTAAACACTTCTTTGCAAATACATTTTTCTCACTAAGTGTTTATTTCTGCCCATGCCTAGAAAAAGGAGAATTTATATCAGAAGCATTTATTACAAAATCTCAACTCTCTCTTTCCTGCCACTTGGCAATGGAGGGTGCAGTCACTGCACAAGTTTTCCACCAAGGTTTTTAGATTTTAAGTCCAGAAAGGGCATGTGATCATCCATGTGCCTCTCTGTTCAGTAAATATTTAGAGTTCATTGTCCTTCAAATCAGGGCCTGGTGGGAGTCGTTAAGCATAAAATGAAACCCTAAAACTAAACCCTAATTCATTGTGATGCAATATCCTCCCAAACCTACCAATTATAACATGTTTCTTCAAGGGCATGTGTTATTTTCTAAAGAGAAAAGCAGAGCTTGGAACCTGGACAGGGAATTCTGAACTGACTTTAGGCACACAAAGGAAAGGACAGACTGATACTGAACTGATTAAAGAAGAGTTTCTACACTCTGCTGTCCTAACACAGCTCAGAGTGGGCCCAATCCAGTGGACTTAAGGGTACACAAAACACAGAGAAACTCCCAATAAGCAAATTCTAAAGACCCCTGAGTATTCTCCAATCTCATCCAAAAGTTTAGCCCTTTCATGAAGAAACTACAGGAAGAATAGAAGGTCACAGAGATAGCTTGCATTATGGCACATTGCTTAGCACTAAAGTATCCAGAAGGCAGGAACTTGACCTGTTTAGTGCCTTGTCACTCTTTAGCTACATTCCCTCAAGACAAGGAAACTCTATGTTGGACACAACACTGGGGGCATTTGAACATTCACAAATTCTAAGGAAGAAGCATTAACCCCTCTTCTTGAATGACATCATCACCAAGTTTCAGAAAAGTTAAATGGCAGCTAAGTCAGCCAACGGTTAACTGGAAGAGAGAGAATTATCACTCAAGTGTCACTGACTTTAGCACCTGTCTTACAAGTGTGATCAAGCTGTGTGCAGCCAGCACAAATGGCCTTGAACAATACTTGGCCATTCCTGCTTTTTGTGGTTGTTCTAATAATAGCTCAATTATCCAAAATATTTGGAAAATGGGGCATTCTAGTATATTGAAATTCTACCTTAGCAAATAGAGTCCAGTGGAAAAACCAGGTTGCCCACATGGGTTCATCAAACAGCATGTTACTTCCCTAACTCTACCACCATTGTGCCCCTTGGCTACAATGTGCATTCTCTTGATCATAATGGTGGACAAACTTTATTGTAAGTGTTGACATATCTTGTCTTCCTTTTTCTACTGTAAGGTGAACCAGCAGACAGGGTCTTTCTTGTTACATTTTATCCCCCATGCATGGCCTAGAGTAAGTCACTACCTCTATGTCTGTGTCTGTATCTATGTCTATGTCTGTGTACATGCATATTATATACTGCATAGTAGATGCACAATATATTGTAGTACAGTACATTTTATGATTAAAAAAACTAGTATAAGTTAAAAATAGCTTAATTGAAAATGTGCTTAACATCCCTAATCTGGGTGCCCCGTAGCTCACACCTATAATTCTAGCTACTCAAGAGGCAGAGATCAGGAGGACCATGGTTCAAAGCCAGCATGGGCAAATAGCTTATGAGACCCTATCTCCAAAAAAAAAATCACAAAGAAAGGGCTGGTGGAATGGCTCAAAGTCCCAGCACTGCAAAAAAAAATGTGTTTAACACCCCTAACCTCCCAAGCATCATAACTTAGCCTAAACTATCTTAAATGTGTGCAAAACATTTACATTAATATAAAATTGAGCAAAATTATCTAACACAAAATCTATTTTTATTATACTTTTTTTTAGGATACAGGGGGGGGATTTGTAGTGACAATTCTCATCAGGTTTATATTGTACATTTGTTAGTTCACCCCCATCCTCTCTCCCCCTCATCCCCCTCCCTACCCCACCTAAAGCAATTGCAAGAGGTTTCTTTGTTCTATATGAAGTCCAACAACCATCTACCCTCACCTTAATCTCCTTCATTCCCCCTCCCCCTCCCACTAGTATCCCACACACACTGTATGTATTTTACAGCCTTGTCTCTCATTATTAATATTTAAGTTGATGTTCAAAGGAGTTTCTCAGTGTTTCCCCATTGTAGGTATACTTTACTTTGATCCATTCAACCCCTTCCATTACTCTCCCTTGCCCCTTTACCCCCCATTTTGCAACAGCTTTCAATACACATCCTAAAACCTGTTTTATAATGAGTACAACATGCAGAAAGACACTGGCAGTGTCAGTTGCTTCCCTTCCTAATCGCCTGGCTGACTGGGAGCTAGGGTCTGTGCTGCTACCCGCATTGTGAGCGAGGATAGGACTGCATATCACTGTACTGAGACAAGATCAAAATTTGAAAACCAACACAGCTTCTATATGTGTTGCATTTGCACCATCATAAAGTTGAGAAATCATAAGTCAGGGACCACATATGATATGGATGACATGTTGTATGTAACATACTACACGGCCCATAGTATAAAATATATTTATCATGTATTAGTCTACATACTATATTACATGTTATAAATATGACGTACACACATGATTTGACTTCTAGATCTCCAGAAATATGTTAGAGGTCATTAACACCACTTACAGTCTTCACATATATATATACATATATATATATATATATATATGTATATATATATAAAATGTAATGGAATGAATGAATAAAAATACCACATTCCTAGGTGAAGAGGTAAGAATATAATTCTAAATGTTCAGTCATCTGAGAATGCTTCCAAACATATTTGCCACTCTGGGTTCGAATCCAGGTTCTGTCTCTAATCAGCTATGTGACTGTAAGCAAATCTCTTAGTCGCCTAAGCCTAAGTAACCTTAAGCACTAATTGGTACTTCCTGTATACCAGGCAGAATGCTAAGCACTTTCTGTGTCCAAAATCAATGAACCTTCCAATGTCTCTATTAGTCAGGTGCTGAGGTTGGCCACCTTTATAAGTGAGAAAACTGGGGCATGACGAGGTGGAATTATTTGCTAAAGGTCATACACCTAGCCCTCAGCAATTATTCTGGATCCAGGGCCTCTGGGATTAACTTCTTCACCTAAGACAAGATGAGGCAGTGCATATGAGGCATCTCACAGAAACCAACACATCCCAAGTGCTCAGTAAATACCAGCTAGCTAGCCATCATCTCCCGGTTTAATGAGAACACTCTCCAGCTAACCGCATATGCTGTTAAAACTTGACATTACTGTTGCCTGTTAAAGAATGGAAGAAGGAATCAGTATGCGTAGATTTTATTTCCAAACAATCTATAAATAATAAGTTAAGGGAACTTGCCTTCCTTATTTAAAGGTCTAATTTAGATTCTTTATCAAGATGATTTAACATGCCTTTCACTTGGAAACCATATTTCAAAGACTTTATTTATTAGACTTCTTGAAAGTGTGTTTTTAATGCACATTCTGACTTTTTGCCAAACCTCTTTCTGAAACAGTAAAATCAGAGCAGCCCCCTCTTTAAAGTGTTATATTTATTAGATTTTTACATATTGATACAGTACAATTCATCAAAATAAATCTCACTGAGAATTGGCACATAAATCTTCCACCATTCTTTAGATGTGGAGTCTTTACTGTAACTTTCCTCTGATACAGCCTTTCAGAGAGGTCTCAGGGTAGGGACTTTTTGAAAAGAATCAAAACTGCATCTTCAAGTGTTCACTTGACTATAGCCAACTGCACTTTCCTCATCTATGGTTCTTCTTGGACCAGAGTGGCTGTGTGTGGTTTATCTGACTCTAATAATTAAATGTAATTACATCTTAAATCTAAACAGCTGTGAACTCTGCAAAACGTACAGGGCTTTTCTGCCAAGACCTAAAAATCAATTCTTGAACCACCCTGGGAAAATGCAGGAAGAGCAATCATTTTGCATCTTTTCAAGCAGTAGGCTGAAAAACCTTTGTGATTTTTATTTAGGTCAAGGAAAATTACTTCAAATGAAGACCTGTTCTTCAGATGAGTGACCTCAAATAATAGACACATTGCATAACTTGCCAAAGTGATTTTGTCTTTTGTTTTGGGTTTTGTGTGTGTGTGTGTGTGTGTGTGTGTGTGTGATATGGGAAATAGAACTCAGAACTTTGTGCTTGCTAGGCAGGTACTCTATCTCTTGAGCCATGCCTCCAGCCATTTTTGCTTTGTTATTTTTCAAATAAGGTCTCCTATTTACCCAAGGCCAACATTGGACCATGATTCTCTTAGCCATGCCTCCCACAGAGTTGAAATTACAGAAGTGCATTCATACCTAGTTTATTGGTTGAGATGAGGTCTTTGTAGTTTTTTTCCCAGGTGGGTATGGAATCACAATCCTCCTGCTCCCTACCTCCTGAGCAGCTGCGATTACTGGTATGAGCCTCCATGCCCAGCCACCAAAGTGATTTTCAGTGCAAACCTTTCTTTCCTAAAACTCCTTGATAACTGTGTGACAACAATACCAATACTCAGGGTCACTGACATGTATCAATTTGATGTATGAGTTACCTGTTTGATAGTGTAGGGTTAAGAAATTCTACTGAAATATAAGACCTCAAGTCTCTTTTTACAGGTAGAATACATTTAGGTCTCATGAGGACATGCATGGCATTTGTTCTTTTCACAAAGCCGTTAAGTAGGCTGTGTGACTTGGAAAACCAACTGAACTTAACAAAGTAGACAAAAACCTGACCATTTTGGTAGTCTAATTTGACTCTCCATATCCAAGGAGAAAACACAAAACTTCAGTCAATTTTTGCACTACTGTAAAAAACAGCGCTTCTTGAAAATAGAAACTGTAAACAAAGATGTGCCACACCTATGCCTTAATGGTTGCCCACCGTCACCTCCCCTTCTCATGTCCTGGGATCCTCTGCCACTAATTCAACCTAATCATCCCATCCCTCCTCCTGTCCAATCATTCTATTCTACTTGCTGCCATGCAATGAAATCCAAAGTCCCAAACACAGCTTGCTAAACCCTTTGTAGCCAAGACTTATCAACTTTTCCAGCTGCTTCTGTTGAAGATTATATAGTTAACCCTACATATATGCAGCTTCCACATCTGTGCACTCAACCAATCTTGGCTAAAAAAACATTTGGAGGACTGGGCATGGTGATACCCACCAACCAACCACTCAAGAAGCAGAGGATCAAGACTTTGAGTCCAGCCCAGGTAAAGTTAGCTAGACACTGTCTCAAAACAATATAAAGAAAAAAAGGCCAAGTTAAGTGGTAGAGCACTTGCCTAGCAAGCATAAGGCTCTAGGTTCAATCCCCAGACCTCATAAAAAACTGGGGAGGAAAACTGCATCTGTACTGAATGTGTGCAAAGTATTTTCCCTATTGTTATTGTATCATTCCCTAAATGATGAAGTATAATAACTATTTGCATAACTTTAATACTATATTATATATTTTAAGTGATCCAGAGATGATTTTAAAAGTATATAGGAGAATGTGTGCAGGTTCTATGTAACAATTTTAACATTTTACATAAGGGATTTGAGAAGACTTGGATTTTGAGACCAATGGGGAAAGTCCTGGAACCAAATCCACCGTGGATATCAGGTGAGTGTACCTCCAAGCATAGGCATCTCTTTAGCCTTCCCAGCATCCATTTCTCTTTTCTAGATAAAAAAAAATTACTAGCCTTCTCTACACTCTTACTCTGACCCAGTCTCTTCTCACTCATGCAGTTGATGAATATAGACCCTTTTGCAGGTCCCAGGGCTAGAGAATCAGATTGTGACATCCTCAGGTCATAGGGCCTGGTTTAGAGAAAGCTGTGGGAATTGGTGAGAAGCAATAGAAGGCCCTTTCATATGTTGGTCAGGACTACGGAGGGAGAGGAACTTTCTTTCTGGAGGACAAGGGACAGACCTGGTATTAATCCTGACTTCCTCAGGGCCACAAGGAAAATAATCAATGCCTAAGGATGAAGCCAAGATAAATTGAAGAAAGAAACTTAGTCCTGAATAAACTGTACCTGATTCTGCTAGGCCTGAGTCTCCTTGGACTTTCTATCAGTCAGGAAATTGCCTAAGGGCTCAAGCTAAATTGAATTGGATTTTCTGTGATTTTTCAACAAGAGACCTGATGAATGGTGAAGTCAGTGCACCAACTGACTTGTATTACTTTACTTGGGACTTGGAACTTCCTTTCTCTCTGGGGTCTGTACACATTCAGCATTCTTTGTGGGGCTAGTATGGCAGTATAGGTCTGAAGCTGCATAACTTCCTATTAGGAGGAACCAGAGAAAAAGCAATGACAGGTGAGACCTGAGCAAGTCCAGGTCATGGGGCAAAGGCTGTGAGAGAGAAAGCTTCTTTGCGAGCTCCAGGTGTGGTCCTAGCTCATGACCAGTAATACAAAGTATAACCCCAAGAACATGTAAGCCTGTTATGGAGAAAAAAGAGACACATGGAGACAGAAGAGTCTTAGGGCCACAAATCCTAGGGTGTCATCAATTGCTCAACTGCAATTCAATTTTCTTTTTATTTCAATCACCAGTTTCATCAGGAATATGGAAACTTAAATCTCAGTTAATGTGATGTAGGCACTCTGGATGTCCCTAAGTCCTATGTCTGAACATATATCTTCTGAGACTTTGCTTCTTGCATCCTGATTCCCTTTCCAGTTAAGTTAGAGGCTCCAGGTAAGTTACTTTTAAGTCCCTCTGAGGATGAAACATGTCTTGATCCCATCTATTGGAAAGCATAGGTCAACCTTCTCACTCTAAGGATTTGGAACCTGACCCGGGCTTCTGCTTTAAACCTGATTCTGTTCTCATCTCTCCAGGGCAGCAAACACCTCCACCTTACAAGCAATTGACTTCCTTACTAGAAGAAGTCTTTCCCATTGTTCAATTCCTTTGGCTTTCTAGCAGAGACAGTCTAACCTTAATGATGTACTTAGGAATTACACAGATAAACCCTTTTATTGGGTTTAAGATTTATGCAAGCAAAGCCAGGAAGCTACTTTTATTCTTTTTCTCCATGTTATAAAGTGAGTAGAAATGCAGTAATTGCTAGGGGAGTCAAGGAGAAGGAGAAGTAGAGAATGAAAAGGAGCACAGGCTTTGACCTCAAACTTATCCTACAAAGTTCTTGCCACCTTATCAAGAGGGTTTCAGTAACTCTTCAACAATGCCCTGAGACCCTCCCTACCCCTTTTTAGATTCAACTGCTTTAGGAGAAAAACCTGCCTAGCATCTGAGAACAAAACCAAGTCTATTCTTAGTAGAATGAGGTGTGAGTCTGTGGTATCAACCATTTTCCCTCCAACCAGTATCATCCCCTACAGGAAGATAAAAATCAGGTTTGTTACTCTTGATGCTTTCTTATAAAAAATTTTCTAGACAATGGGCAGATCTGTTTATGCAAATCAGTCTATAAATCTATACACATGAGAAAGCCTTAGAAGAAAAAGCACAGTAGGGTGATACAGAGTCTAGCTTCACAGTGTTGGATCCAGCAAGGAAGTTGGTAGTAGAAAATTGATCTCCTGAAATCCCAATTTCATAATCTTTACTACTTTAGCTCCTGAACTGAGCTGCTGTATTTTAAAAAACTATTCGCAATTATTTTTTCCACCAATTCATCTATCTGCTCATTCTGCAAAATTTCACTAAGTACTCACTGATTAGGGAGAGAAGATAAGAATAAATAAACTCATATAGCTTCCTGTCTGCTAAGAATTCACAAGGCTAGTAAAGGAAGGTAAGCATGGAAACAACCCAATAATACAACAAGTACCCTTTACTGAAAGGGAGGTAGAAGGAAGGGGTTCATGAAGCAGTGCTTCCAGAACCTGGTAATGTTGCAGCTGTAAGAGGGCCTCCTCTCACTGCAAGAATATGTGAGATTTAGGAGTAAATGGAAAACTCACTGGGAAGCCTGTGGAGACTTCTTGATTGGGATTATGCAAGTGTCACCAATTTATCTTTGTAAATTCACCCCTTGCTGGCACCTAGGGGACAGAGCAGGTGAGACTACAAGGGAAGAAGGAGAAACCTTCCTCAGAGCACAGCACCAGCCATCAAGAGAGAAGGGGAATCCATCACAATTTCAGGGGATTCTGAGAAAGAAGGACCAAAACCTGCTCCAATCTGGAGAGTCACACACTCTATGCCTCTACCACAGGCACACCTTTGAGAGAAAGAAATGCAGAAAGGATGGAGGGAAGACCCAGTCGAGAGGGTTCCACCTGGGCTGGCTTCTCTTCTCATACATGTACATCCCATCAGCTGCCTCCAGGCACCCTGGGGTTTCAGAATGATTTTCTGAACAAAAGATATCACCAGGTCACTCAGGACCAGAATACAGCTGAGGGATTCGGACCATTTTAAGTATAAGGAAGAAGGGAACTAAAATTCTTATGGACTTTCTATGTGCCAAGTACCATACTAAGACATTTAACATATTCATGTGCTGTTATAAAACAGAAGGAGTGTTTTTTTTAAATCATTCTTTTTATAATTGAGCAAAAGGAGGCCCATAAGTATTAAAACATCTCAGTCACAGAAGAAGTCAAACCAGGATTTGAATATAGGTTTTCTTTCATTTAACCTATTTATTTATTTATAATGTGAGTGGTTATTCTGTAAAGCACATCCAGGCATTGAGATACCAGGGATTATATGACATGCCCAGCGGCTTCTAGTAGCTTACAATCTGAGAAAAATGAAGCACATCTGTAAATGTAACAAATCAATAAATGATAAATTACATACAAAAAGAAATTTACATCCTTCATTCTTCTATACCATTTACAAAATGCCAGGTACTACCTAGCAGTTTTTCTATGTTTATACTTTTATACTGTACAGAATCCTGTGGGATCAGTATTACCAGTATTACATGCATTGTGTAGAACAGAATTTAATTAGTGTGTCAATGTTTATTCAGGTGGTACAAAGAGGAAGGCTTAAACCCAGGCCATCCAAGGCCAAATCACACATACTTCCTACCATATGTCAGCAGCTCATTGAAAAACTGACACAATGTTGGAATTTTTTTCACAGATATGTGTATATGTAATTTCTGTTTATTCATGGATATGTAAATCATTCAACACTTATGTGATGAAAGGCAGTCATGAGGGCTTTGAACTAGGACAAAACTTATACTGCTGAGACATGTTCAGTGTCTTCAAGGAGCATCTCAGTGGTGGAGTCATTGGTCATCAGGAGTGGAAGGACTCCAGACAAGCGAATTCAGTCACAGTGTCAGCCTGTAACCTCAATGGGTAAATGCCACCACTTTCTGCTGGAAGACCTAGGAGCAGCTTTGGAGCTATCCACCAGTATACTTGCTCCCCAAGGTCATTACCTTGCTTATTTATACCCTGTGAGAATCACTATCATGCATTGTTAATGGGTCTACCTAAAGTATCATGCAGCACAATTCTTTCCATCTCAGAGAAGAAAGAGAAAGTGGCCATATTTTTTACAAATCTTCCTTTTTAAGTCCTGAAAAATCAGAGAGACTGGAAGTCAAAGAGAGCAAGCAGCATTCACAAATCAGAAGGTTTTGAAAGTGGAAATCCTGTGAGGACTCAACAAAAGAGAAGGGAGGAGTTCCCACACAGACTGTCAAATACTTGGCAAGGAACTGCTGAGAGACTTGAGCAGAAATGTAAATGGCAGCACTCACAGGGAGAAAACTTGCCTCTGGCTCTGTACCTAGCTTCATATATTATTTATCACTTCTCATCTCTGCTATTTTTAAGGCCTGGTAACTGCAGAAACCTAGTATCTCACTCAGGTTCTCTCTCTCTCTCTCTCTCTCTCTCTCTCTCTCTGTCTCTGTCTCTCACTCACACACACACAGAGAGAGAGAGAGAGAGAAAGAGAGAGAGAAACACACAGTGACATACAGTTGTACTGCAAATAAAAAAAGGAAACTATCTCTCAATACTGGCTTTTATTATTCAGGAGCTCTATAGACGCTATTAAAGTAGTTCCTGCTCTGAATGGCTGAGTTTCATTACAGCAATCTGTTTCCTCCATGATTCTTGAAAACAATCCTATCCTTGTGGAAAGCATGTCCAGACCACATTTCCATGCCTAAGTGCTGATCCTAAAGGAAGCATGAAATGTCTTAACTCTGGGTCTACCAAGGCTTAAGAACATCTAATATGAGGATTATTTGTAAGGCCTGGTTTCTTAGGGAGGAAAGGCCCGGTTTATCAGGCTATAGGTGGTGCTCTACACACACTGTCCAGCTGATCTAGGGATCTGAAAAGGATCTAAGGGTTTGTCTTTGGTATCAACACTTCCCAGAGTGCCACAAAGCATGGTACCAAGGAATTCCCTTTAGTGGGGAACTCACTGCTACAGCAAATCAGAGCTACAGGAGAAACATGTGAACTCATCCTTAAAATAGTTTGGAAGCTAAATTGTTCTTTAAGGTAGCTTAAGGTAGCCTATGGTGAGCTCCACCGCCTGGTGTACATAAACTTGAGTCTCCCATGAGTGTGGGCTGGACCTAGGGGTTCATGTTTAGAGAACAATATAAGGCTTACAAGATTTCTGGCACCTCTTTTTAAAATTACCCTATTCCTATCTGACAGGGTTAGTAGACAATGCTAGCGTTATCTGGGCCCTATTCCTTCTCCAAGATTCACTCCAAAATCCATGGAACTTATTTGGCAAGATGGAAACAAAAGCTAGTTTCTAAACCCTCCTGGGCCCAGCTGATGCTATCATAACTAAGGGCTGCAAGATTCCCTGTAATCTAACTTTACCTGCTCTCATGTATCTCAGAGTCAGGGAATGGTTACCAAGGCAAGGAACCCCAGTGTCTAGACAGACATGACCTTCATTCTTCCCTGAGCTTCATCTCTTTCCCAGTGTAAAGCCACTGAGTGGTTCAAGGACCTCAACTGCTTCAGCACCAGCTGCCTGAATCCCTACAGCTTAGGGAGGCACTCTTCCCTTCCCTTTCTGGGACACAGAATCATATCTTTGATTGACTTCTCTATGCTCTGCCTCTCTGCAAACTAGGATGTACACAGCCTGACTTCCTTGCTAGAAAGGAGGAAAATATAGAGAGAACTTGCATATGTCTCAATTATGCTATCATGCTACCATGCTGTGAAACTTTTAGGGTACCATGCAAAACTTACACTTTAAAACACAGAAGAGTAGGTCATAGCAACTTGAAAATGTTTTAAAAGTTCTTATTTTCCTTTAGTAATGAGGCAGACTATGTTTCTCATTTAGACTAGGTCTTCTTTCACAGGTTTCCACAACAGTTTTATACCATACCCTTCTTATGTGTTCTCAGCTCATGTCCAGCCCTGGTCTGTTCACTATGACCTTAATTCCACTATAAGTTGATCCCTAAAGCATCCCTTTGAATAAAGTTCTGTTTTGAGGTGAAATGTGTTGTAAAATATGGAGTCAGATATTAAAAAAAAACCTCATAAATTACCCAAATATCCTACACACACATTATTACCTTTTTCCTCAATTAGATAAGAAAAATCACACCCTCGTCCATTCCATTGGAAACCACCAGGAATAGTTTGGATAAATTTCCCAAAAGTTCATATTTTGGAAACTTAATCCCAAAATTTACACAGCAAATTGGAGATGGGGTCTTTGAGTGGTAATTAGGTGAGCTGAGGTCATGAGAGTGGGGCCTTTATAATGGCATTAATAATTTTATAAGAGGAAGAGAGACTAACCCCAGAGAGCAAACTTGCTCTGCCTTGTTTTGTGATAGCTTCTTCCATGTTGGGATGCAACAAAAATGCCCTCACCAACGTCAAGCAGGTGCTGGTGCCATTCTCTTGGACATTTTAGCCTTTAGAACCATGAGCCAAATAAATTTCTGTTCTTTGTAAATTACCCAGTCTTGGGTATTTTGTTATAGCAATAGAATATTGGCTAAGATATCACCTTCTTTTCTCCTCAAACTTCATCAACCAAAGCAAGAACTCAGAAATTTATTATTACTTCTCTGTACTTCTTGAAGCCCTCCCAAACAAAGTTTAACTAGATGTAGAATTCATGTCAAAGACAAATGGTAGTTTGACCAATTGATGCTTAATTGCATATTCTTTCTTGGAGAAATATCAGTCTGCATAGAATTTCCTCTGAGAAATACAAATTCAAAGCAATTTTTTTCCTCTAGTCTTGAAACTTTTGAAATCATTTGAAAATAAAGTATAGATGTGTGATTTACTTTTAACTTAATTTTATTTTTGAATTAGCAACAACCATAATCTGAGGGGTTCATGATAATCCCATAGATGAGCACATCGTACATTAGACATGTAGTTTATGAATCAAAGGTCTTGGGTTGAAGTGCTCTACGGGAATTTATAAACCTGTACTTTCCTGAAAGCAGCCACTTCACTCAGATATTATCATGTCTAAGCCTCAGGTCAAGACTTTTGTGTTGACTCCTTGTAAATGACTTGTTTACTAGCTAAGAAAGCTAATTCAAAATTACAGTGCTCAGACTTTGAGCACAAGGGAATTTTTTGAAGTATGGGTTGCAATGCATACAGAAAGAACCAAAAAATGGACTTGAAACTTAACAAGCATGGTGATATACTAATTTGAGTTATAAACAAAGAAAATCATTTGGGGCTAATATAGTGCCTACATATTCTTTTGCCATCACCTTTCTCAAATAAATGTACACACCCAGCAAAGTGCATGGTTTCAGTCTCATTTTATTTTTTAATTTGCAACTTATTCATTTTCAGCTGGCTAAAAGGAGCTCAAAAATTATATATTATAAACATCCAGGAAAAAGTGTTCAGACTACCCCAAGCATATGAGAATAATACATTCCCAACTACTTTAAAGAATAACTGAAGCAAATGTACTAGAACTAGACTTCCTCCTTTTTCATAATAGGATGGACTAAATTACCCATTGTATGGGAACCACACATAAAAGCCTTTCCCCACATAAGTGATAGATCAAAGGAAGGAAAGATGAGTGGTCCACAGGCATGGACCACACCTCCTGAATTCTGAGACCATGATCCAGCAGTCTGCATTTTAACTATGTCTCCTTGACATGAAACACTATTCATGTGTTTCCCACTGAGGAAAGTCAGATAGGCTCAGCTACAAAGATTTTCTTCTATTCACCACCCCTCCTCTTTTCCATTCCATCAGAAGGATGACAGTTCTCTGACGCAGGCTCAGGTGAATCTAATTTAAAATCTGGACTCCATGAGTCCCTCCCATCTGAGCTTGCAAGGAGGGCATCTGTCAGCATCCTTGTGTGGGTCCATGGCATATTTACGGTTTCAATGATGGCTTGCTCATTCCCAGGACAGCTGCAGGTGCCCCCTCTCCCCTCCCCCACACCTGCATGGAAACCCAAGTATGTGTTCTGACTTCCATTGACAGATGAAAGCAAGCCAAATCCTTCTGTCATCCCATGGCCCTTCTCTTCCAGAGTACTGAGGGGCCATCAATGTGTCAGATAATCATCTTGCAGTTGTGCTACACATTTGTCAATATCCTAAAGGGGTCAGTTATTCATTTTCTCATCCATTTAACAGACATTTTCCAAGAGTCTCCTTTGGGCCAGTTACTCACCCAGTCATTGACACACAACCATAAGCATGCCACCCAATGTCTGACCTCAGGGAGCTCACTTCTCTCACACCTTCCACATGAGTAGCTCCTTGACCTATTAGCCATCTTCTGTTCCTATTAATTCCATAGAAGTGGATGGGAAATGACAGGTAGGCCTCTGCTGAGGATTCCTATTACGGAGGTATTCAAGGCCTAAAAGAAAGAGAGAAACCCCTGTAGGTTTTATACCACCCATGTTAGGGGAACATACAGCAGAACCAGCAAGGCCAGTGAACCAGGAGTCAGGAATGCTATTGGGCACATTTCTCATTGGACACTTCTTCATTATGGCTCTTTGTGTATCAGCACTGCCCACAGCTCTGTGCACAGAGAGACAAGCCAGCATTGCAGCTCAAGCTTTCCAGGGGCTGAAAGTCTAGATAGGGTTGTAGTGAGCAGGAGAGTATATAACTAGCAAATCCATAAATGAGGTCTTTGCAGCTGATAATAATAAATGTTAAAATAATGAGGATAGAAAAGAAAGTCTAGAAGTTTAGCCCAGCCATTTGTGCTTCTAGCCTCAATTTCCACACCTGTAAAATGAGCATAGTTCTATGGCATCTTCAAGGTCTCTTCCCATGCCAAGAATTCCTGGCCCAGTCTGTGCCATCTGTCTAAATCTACCACCCATCTACCTTTTTCCTGCCTCTTAGAACATTTCAATCTGTCCATGTGTCTTGACCATTCATGCCCAGTCAGAAATATACAAGTAATCACTCACCTTTTAGGAACCTAACAGTTCCAAAGAGTTTCACAGACACACTCCACTTTAATCATATCATCTTTTCCACCAATGGGGACCAAGGCAGACAATGTTCTTTCTCTTTTGCAGATAAAAACATCAGAGGCTCAGAGATGTGTAATAACTGAATAAACATCTGAGAAGAAATGAACAATCAAGCTGAATTTAAAACCAAGCTTTCTACTTCCAATGGACTTGTATTAACATTGATCAGGAAAGAAGTGAAGGAGGAAAAAAGAAAGAGAGAGAGAAAGGACGGGAGATAGAGATAGAGATGAGAGAGAAAGAAGAAAGAAAGAAAGAAACAGACAATGTGGTTGTAATGAAATGGTATGAACAGTGACATCCATCAATACAGCTGAATTTGTGTCAAGCACAGCAAAGACTAAGAATCCCAGAAACTGCCATATAGCCTAGCACCCCAGTGGGAAGGACTAGACTATTCCCCCTGTATCAACAACATCAAGACTCTTAGCCTCTGTTAGCTTCACAGTCCATGGAATCCTAATGCAGCTTGGGTTTTTGAGCCTACAAGTGCCTCATGCACAAGCATAGTTTAGAGGCACAAAGACACTGTTTGCCAGCAAGTATAAAAAACCTCTGAGCAACATCCCATGGACCAGAAATAAAAACAGATGTGAAATCCAACCCTCCTGTCCAGCTGCTTCCACTGATACCAGGCACCCATCCCCAGGGACCACTTTCCTGAAGTGAGTTCTGAACAAGCACATCCATGTGCAGAGTCAAGGGCAAAGAGCCCTCAGTGAGCCTGGATTTCTCCACATCAGGGTTTTCCCTCCCACACAGAATATATCCAAGCTGAAGTAATCAGGGAATCTTTTTATCCCTACACCCATTTCATAGGTGTACAATTATCCCAAGTTCTTCCATGTTATTCACGAAACAACAGATGCTTCACATTGAATCCTAATTACCTTATTAGATAATGAGAAAAAGAATGTGTATTAATCAAAATCAATTAAGAGTTGTCTTAATCATGCAGCTAATGTTTGACATCCAACTTAAGGCACAGTTGTTTGATCCCACTCGAATCAATTTTACTTCTGTACCTTTTACATATGCACTGGACAGGATAGATTGATGTTGTTATAGCATATCTTCAACATGGTCTTCTTCAATGCATTCTCACACCCACCATGGGAGTTTCCACCTACTCCCTGCATTTTACAAAGGAGACACTTTGCTTCTTTCCCCAGAGTTTCACATCTGTGCTAACTGCTGAAGTGAAGGACAAGTCTGTCTGCCTGCAAAGACCTCACCCCTCGAAGTTGTCCCCATGAAAGTAATCTGCTTTGTGCTTAGCTCACTTGTGGCAAAGCAGAAAGTGATTTATGTACAAGCATTTGAAAAGCACTGATAACCAGGCTGGCTCTCACCCCACTGAAAATCATTCTTCTACTAGGTTATGAATTTGAATGAAAGCTTGAATACTTTGAATTGTGGTTTTTTATTTGCCTTTTATTCGAAAGAGCTAGGTTCTTGTCAGGTCACTCTGAACCCTAACTAATAAGGCAGGAGCCAAATGCAGGGTTTCAGAGAGAATGCCAGAACAGAAAGGTAGTTCCAAGAGAAATTAGGTCTGGAAGTACGACAGCTCATAACCAGCTAGTGTCCCAATGAGCCACACTTCTTGAGCCTGGTGCTTCTGTGGCATTCTCTTGCACACTGAATCTGGGCTGGACATGTGATCACTAATAAGCTGAACAGTGGACAAAGGTGACCTCAGGTCAGTTCTGGTCTCATAAAACCTAGTAGCTTCTGCTTTCTCTCTTGGATTGATTGCTTTGAAGAGCTGCAGTGAGTTGAATGTTGTCCCCTTCATCCCAAAAGGTATGTCCATGTCCTGAGTCCCTAAATGTGTGAATGTGATTTCAATTGTGAAAAGGGTTCTTTCAGGGGAAATTTAGTTAAGAATCTTGTAATGAGGTCACCTGGAATTATCCAAGTAAACCTTTAATCTCATGACAGTGTCCTCATAGAGAAAGGTGCAGAAAGCTTTGAGGAACAGGGAAGGAACTCACAGACCACATGGAGACTGGCAGAGATTGGAGTGATAGAAGAACGAGCCAAGGAACACCTGAAGCCACCAGAAGCTAGAAGGAGTTTTTGCAGAATTCTTCCCTAGACTCTTTGGAGAAAGCATGTCCCTGCCAACACCTGATTCCATCTTCTGGCCTCCACAACTATGAGAATACATTTCTGTTATTTAAGCCACACTGTTTGGGGTTATTTGTTGTGGCAGCCTAAGGAAAGTAATCTAGAAACCCTGTGATCGGAGGCTAAATGTGTGCCTGTCCTATCTGGGAGAGAAAAAGACTTAAACTGTATGTTAGCAATGCCTAAAGGTTTATATTTTCCTCTAAAATTACCCAAAATACAAAAGAGTATTTCTCTGGAGGAATGTTAATACTGAAGTCTCTGCATTTGGATTAAGCAAAGATGAAATGGTAACTGCATACTCTTACATGATTAGATCTCAGGCACTTGTGCTTGGGTGAACCCTCTCTTGACAACCAGGAAATGGATGCTACATTATGTGCTGGAGAACAGTCACACAGTGAAATGTCAGTTTTGTTTACCCATTTGTGGATAATATAAATAATATACAATCATAGTTCCTTCACTGTAAAGGTTTTTAATTAATCCCCACCAGTTTCCCAGCTGTGGAGGAGATTCCAAATGGGATTTAAACACCATGTAAGACACAGTCCCTCTTCCAAGGAAGAAGTACATGTTGGTTACATCCCAAAAGCCATTTCAGGGTTCAAGCTGCCTGGAGTTGGGTCTTCAGGACAGAAGGAGGGACTCATGTTGGATCCTAAGTACTGCATTGTAGGTAAGGGAGTCAAAGGAAAAGCTGGAATAAGGAGTGGTTTCCAAGTGAGAATCCTGACAAACTTCAAGAACCTAGTGGCCCAGCATGTTCTCAGAAGAGGAAGGAGCTCACCCCAGTCACACCAGGCACTGCATAGGGGAGGAACAAGTATCTCCTTATGTGGCATTGACTGAGGAATGATGATAAGACAGAAGCAGAAGTCTATGGAGAGCAATTTACAAGGCTAACTGGTAGGAAGGGAAGGAAAATTAATTAAGGAAGAACAGTTTTAATGGCCAGTTCTCTGGTGGAAACTGGAAAAGGAAGCAATGGAAGTGACATACTTTGAAAGAAGCAGAGTGGCTAGGATGTACAGCAGGTGGGGTATAGTAAATGCATTTTTCACTTAAGATAGTTTAGTTATGGTGGTTTGTTTGATGTAATCCTATTGTAAGTCAAGGGGTGTCTGCATTTGTGTGCATAAGTATGATTGAATATATGTGCATACATTTATATCTTAGTGATTCTATTTTTCTAGTTTAGCCCTGACTCTAAGGACACTTTGATAGAATATTGAACGTTAATAATCATAAAAATGATAAATAATAGTAAAAATAATAGCAGGCATTTATTGAATACTTTGTATTTTTCAGTGCTATGCAAGTTATTTTTATACACCTTACTAATCCTTGCAGTAAGCCTAGAATTAGCTATAGTTACCTCCAGTTTTCAGCAGGAGGTCATCTTAGTAACTTATAAATATAGAATGAGTCAAAGCTGTTTCTGCCTACTAGGGTGATTGACCACTAACACATTCTGCCTCTATCATGTAGGGAGAGAGTGAAATCCCCACCTACTTCAGTATCTAGTGGGAGAATCTTGGCACCATGAGCATGGAAGGGGATAGTTAGGCATTTGATAAATGATGGGAAAGAAAGCATGGAGGGGAAGGTAATTTGGCACATACTGAAGTTGAAATAATGAGAAATTTAAAAGTTGGATGCTCATGTTCCCGTTAGAAATTATACATTTATTTCAATTCATAAGGTTTGATTGATTTTGGACTTGTATATTGGGGCTCTAGTCTTAGGATCAAATCTGACTGTGGGTGGAAATCACAAAGAAAATTGCAAATGATGTGAGTTGGGGTGGGGAGAAATCTATCACTTCTCTGATGGAAAAGAAGAGAAGTCTTCCTGAGACAATGAAGATCTCTAAGTAGCTTGCAGGAAAACAAGCTCAGTGCTAGATGAAGACTTTTATGCCTGAGGGAACAACATTTCCAAGGTCCTAGAAGGACTAGAGGCAGCACATCCAGTCCGTAAACTCTGGGTAACCTGGAAGAAACCAGACACCAGACAGGATGCGGGAGCTGAGAGCTCATGATGGCCAGGTGATATGGCTTATAAAGACAGAGGCCAAGAGGCCAGACCATGGGAAATGAAATGGGCTAGTGACAGGTCAAGGAGCAGGAGGAATAGTAAAAGTTGAGTGATTTCTTGTGTGATTAAGGGTTTATTTGGTGTTATCTGGAGTTACAGGGAAATATAATATGGGAGCCCCATGTACTACACATAGACATATGCCTACCCCAGTCTTACAGAAGAAAGCAGCTCCTAACAGGTTGTATATAGGGATTATTATTTTAACCTCTTGATTCCACCCTTCCAAAAAATGAAAGGCCCTCATTTACAATTACTTCTGAAACACATGGCAATTTGAGGAACTGTGTTTCCTAAATTTTCTCACAGAGGGGTATCAATAACGGATAGGTGTCCCCACCTTGATATAGCAAACACTCATTTACCACTAAAATGCTCTCAGATAACACAAATCTTTATAAAATCATCTGAGACCTAAAAAATTTTCACACTCCGATTCTGCTTTTTACATAAGCACAGTCATTTTTTTTTTATTGTTGTGCTAGGTGGGGGTACATGGTAGCATTTACAAAAGTTCTTACAATATTTCAAATATATCATACATGAATTCACACCCTCCCGTAGTCATTTATTTCCAATAATCACATACACACAAACATGCTTGCTCCAAAATTAGCCACGTTTTAGAATGTGTTTGAATTAGTAATTTCATTAATGTGAGAAAGATATTTGGTTTTAAAAATAGATAAATGTGAGAGAATGAACTCATGCAGGAAGCAGATGAATCTTAGCCACATATTCAAAGTTCAGTAAGATTGCCTATAATTTTCTTCCTGCCCACTGAAAATGGGTGAACCTATAATTGTTTAATCAACTGGAAATGTTTCTGTGTTCTCAGATTTTTTAACAAACCTAGTGAAAATAGAAGCTTTGACTCTGATACTTAAAAAATTTAGCTATACATTTTCTAAGATCATTATATAAGGTTTTGTACCATTCATGCTGGAATTTACTTAATATTCTGGCCAACATTTCTAAATAGACACAGATTTTTTAATAATAACCTTTTGTTCTTATAAATTCACTTATGCATATAGATAATTTTAGGAGACTGGGGGAATATCTCCCCATTATCTTCCAAAAGCAAAATTTGAAAGTATGAGTTTCATGGATTTAGAAAAAATCCAGGACCCAGCAAATTTTTTTTTTATTTTAGTTCTGGGTGGGGGTACATTGTGGCATTTACAAAGTTCTTACAATGTTTCAAATAGATCATACTTGAATTCACCCCCTCCATTGTTCTCCTAGAGAACCAACATATTTTTGTAGCCAACACAACAACAACAAAAACTTGAATAAAGAAACCTAAGACACTAATAAATTCCCAATGGAATAGAAGCAAGTATCCTCTACTTCCTTGCATTCAAAGGATGGCCTCAAGGCTGAGCAAAGAAAACAAAACTGATACTTAAAAAAAATCTGAGTGCTTCTAACTCATTTGGGAGCAGGTGTTGAGGCGGTCAAATGGAACTTTAGGGTCACCAGGAAGGAATGTCAGAGCTGAGTTATTAAGTTTAAGCAGAAAATATGGCCTGAAAGTTAAGCTTCGAATGAATTAAGGATGTGCTGAGGAATGAGTGAAATATTTTCTCTTCAGTCACGGGGTTAGCAGGTTGGGATCCGGCATCTGGGGCTTATTACATGTGCTTTAGGTGACAGGTGGCTTTAGGAAATGGAGCCCTCACAGAGCTTTTAAAATATTTTCCTGGGAAGGGTAAATAATTCGATGCCTTGCTGGTTCCCTTCTGTAGGCTGTTTGAAATACAAAAACACATCTTGAGCTACATCAAAGTAGTTTCATGTGCAGGCAGAGGCAGACATCCTCCACTCTGACACTTGGCCGCAACAATTTCACTTCCGGCATTTTGAAATCCATACTGGGCTCCATAGTACAGACCAGTTACCAAACCCTACTGTTATATTTATAAAACGAATATTTATCAGTAGTATTTTTAATGCCTGATTTTCATAAGCCTGGGATCTTTTATTGACCAATTAGTTCCTCCAGGTAGCCACAGATGTTGAGCCAGAGAAAATAATCTCAGCTTTGGCACAAAAAAATAACATGAATCATTGCAACTTTTACAAATAAAAGACTTATTCAGTTGAGTACTGGCCAAGTCAACAGCTATTTTGCTGAGATCAAAGATGAAGAATGATTGATTTACTCTTAAGTATTTCCCTCACCTTTATCTTCACTTTTTGGCTGTTTTGCTTTTGCTGATTTTTGTTTGTTGTTGTTTTTTGTTTGTTTGTTTTTGCTTTTCCTTGACTTTTGCCCCAAACTATGTTTAGTCTTATGTTATGGACCAGCTAGAGGTCTCCTTTGCCCTGTAGGATGCATCTCAATCAAAAAGAGCTACATGAAGTTTTCATGATGATTAATCAATTGAAAAACAAATGTGAGCTGGGCACACAGTGGCTCACACCTGTAATCCTAGCCTCTTGAGAAGTTAAAATCAAGAGTATTGTAGTTCAAGGCCAGCCCCAGCAAAAAGAAGTTCATCCCTTTCCAACCAATACCTGGGTGTGGTGGCATGTGTTTGTCATCCCAGCTTGGTGGGAAGTTTAAACATAGGAGGGTCACAGTCCAGGCATGCTTTGGCAAAAAACAAGACCCTATCTACCAAATAACCAGAGCAAAAAGGGCTGGAGGCATGGCTGAAGCAGTAGAGTACCTGCCTTGCAAGCATGAAGTACTGCCAAAGAAAATAAGAAAGAGAGCAAAGTAAGTTGTTTTGTTTCTGCAGTTCTGAAATAGGATCATTATTCTGTGTTTGCAAGTTACACCAGATAGGTTAATTGCCCTTAACACTTATTCTTGCTTTTTTAGTAACATCTACAATGCATTCTAAATTTCCAAAAGTTTTTAAATTACATCTTGACAAACTGACATGAATTTCATTCAGTTTTTAACTCCACTGCAGGAATTTTCCTGTTTTGTAAAGAAATGCATGGTTTTTCATTTCATGTCTACCAGGAGCTTCATGATGGAGCAGTTCATGATGGAGCAGGTTCATTTGTTTTGTATATGTGTGCTCATAACTTTTCTTAAAATTGTGTGATTCTTAAGGAAAGTTTTCTTCTTTTTTGCTCCCTGTTACTTGCATGCAATTCTGGGATGTGGACTGGGTGTTTTAATAAACATTGATGAAAGTCTGAGATGATAAAACATCTCAAGGTCTTAGGGGTCAACTAAAACAGAAAATTTCAAACTCAGGACATATCACATCAAAATCACCTGGGATAGTTTTAAAGTGTATATTGCTGTGTCATGTTACCAGAGAGTGTAATTTAGTAGGTGTGTCAGTCCATTTTACATCACTACAACAAATTCCAGAGATAATCAGTTTATAAAGAGTAAAGGTTTGGGCTAGGTGGGAGGCTGAATTGAAGTAAGGAGGATTCAGGGTCAACCTAGGCCAAAAATTTAGTGAGATTGAATCTCAAAGAAGAAACCAGGCATGGTGGCTCACACCACGGAATCAGGAGGCTGAAGCAGAACTACAATCCGAACCAGCCCCAGACAAAAGAGAGAGCCTATTTGAAGAGTAAACTAAAGAAAAAATGGGGGCTCAAGTGGTAGAGTGTTTACAAGACCCTGAGATCAAACCCAAGTACAACTCAAAACAGAGAGAGAGAAAGGTTTATTTTAGCTCACAGTT
The DNA here is from genome assembly GCF_047511655.1 of Castor canadensis. Classification (NCBI taxonomy): domain Eukaryota; kingdom Metazoa; phylum Chordata; class Mammalia; order Rodentia; family Castoridae; genus Castor; species Castor canadensis. Next base: position 32,019,194 of record NC_133404.1, on the reverse strand, counting down.
TTGGAGGTTTCAGTTTATGGTTAGTTGGCTTCATTGCTTTTGGGCTTGTCATGAAGGCATACATCATGGTGGGAGTGTGTGCTTGAACAAAATTGCTCCCCTTATAGCCAGATCACAAAGGAGAGGCAAAGGAACAAACCCAAGTTCCACCATCCGCTTAGAAGGCTCACCCCAATGTCTCTCAGGAGGTCCCACCATTTCCCAATACCACCATGGACTGAGGACCAAATCTTTAACACATGATCTTTTAGGGAACACTTATCTGAACCACAGCAATAAGTCTTATTTGGGGCCCAGGAATCCCAATGTTTTAATTTTCCAGATAACTTTGATTTGCAGTCATGTTTAGGCACATCTCCAACTGACATAAGAATTGATCTTATTTCATTTTCATAAGGTAAAACCATCCAAGTATCCTCAAAGCAGATTGTTGAAATCTTAGAGGTAAATGTGAATTCAGAAACTATAGCATTAATTCCCCTTATTTTGCACCTAGTGAGGAAAAATTAAGTATATTTTTCAAGTCATTGAGCTGATTGAAAGGAAAGCTTTGAACATAAATTCAATCTCATGACTAGAAATTCTAAGCTCCACCTATCACTTCTGCATGGATTCTGATTCACCAGCCAGAGATTCTAGAATTGCTATAAATGGTACCATCTTCTGAAGCCTGTTATCAAGATCCTCACTGCCTGTAAATTCACGGATCTTCCCAAACAATATCCTTGCTTTCTAAATTTGTTGCTTTATGACTTTGTGATTCTATGTCATATTCTCAGGGACAAAGATTATCTCTGGGACTAGGTAAATCGAAAACATGATAAAATATGCACAGCCAAATACATATTTAAACAAATGTAAAATAATGTTCATTAAAAGTACTTCGTCAACAGCAGAAATCTGTGTTCATATAATTTAAGGAATAATAAATAGCATAGATGAAGAAATGCTTATCAAATTAGGAAGTTCAGAGAATTCCATAAGCAATGTAAAAGAACCCCAGGGAGAGGTTCTTATTCTTCATAAAAAACTTGCAGAGTTTGTAATTTGTGTTTTTTACTTGTATCTTTTTTATCCCTTCTTTTCTGCCCTAGTTTTCACCAAAATTCATTAAACAAAACACATTTGCAGTGAGGTTACCTTGAGTAGTTCTCTTCTACATTAGCAAACCTACATTTCTTCCCACAATAATCCAGGTAGACTTCAGAGTAATTTTTTTCAATACTTTTAAAAATAGAATTTATTTTTAGAGCAGTTTTAGGCTTTCAGCAGAATTGAGAGAAAGGTACAGAGAGTTCCCTTGTCGTGACCCACATGCACAGCCTCTGCTGTTATCAACACACCTGCAGCAGAGTGACACAATTGGTGAATCTACAGGAAGATAGCATTTTTACCCAACGTCCATAGTTTACATTAAGGTTCACTCTTGGTCTTGTAAATTCTACTGGTTTTAACAAATGTATGATACAGAATAGTTTTACAGCTGCAACCATCCCCTGTGTCATGCCTGTACACTCCTTTCATACCTCTAACCTCTGCCAATGTTAATATTTATTGTTCTCATAATCTTGGCTCTTCAAGATATTATATAGCCAAAATCATATAGTGTGTAGCCTTTTCAGATTGACTTGTTTCACTTAGTAATATGCATTTAGGTTTCCTTCATGTCTTTTCCTGGCTTGATAGGTCATTTCTTTTTAGCCTGAATAATATCTGTCCTGATGTAACACAGCTTATTTATCTATTCACCTCTGCAAGGACATCTTGATTGCTTCCAAGATGTTGGATGCTTTTGCCAATAATGAACAAAGTTACTATAAACACCCATATGCAGACTCTTGAGTGAACATAATTTCCAACTACTTTGGGCAAGTACCAAGAATTATGATTGCTAAATCATGTGGTAAGAGTATGTTTAGTCTTACAAGACATCATCAAGCTGTTTTCTATAGTGGCTATGCCATTTTTATTCCCTCCACTGAAGATGTTGCTACTGTCCCTGTCTTTGACCATTCTAGTAGTCAGTTGGTGGCATTGCACTGTTGTTTTAATTTGCATTTCCTTTCTGACATACGATGTGGAATATATTTTCATATGCTCACTTACCATCCTCAAATCTTTTTGGTAAAGGATATGCTCAGGTATTTCAGCTCATTTTATTGAATGAGCTGAATTATTATTATTCAATTTTATTGAATTTTAAGAGTCCTTTATATGTTTTAGATAATAAACCTTTATCAGATACACCTTCTGCAAATATTTTCATTCAATCTGTGTCTTGTCTTTTGCAGAGAAAAAAGTTTTATTTTTAATGAAGTCCAGTGTACCAGTTCTTTCTTTCATGAATTGGGACTTTAGTGTGGTATCTAAAGGTTGTTGCCAAACCCAAGGTTGTCTGGTTCTTACTTCCCAAGTGATCTTTGAGAAATTTTACACTTTTGAATTTTACACTTTTGCATTTTAGGTCTATGAACCATTTTAAGTTAACTTTTTGGAGAGTGGAAAGTCTGTGTGAAGACCCACTTTTTTGTGTGAGTCTTTTATTAAGATTATCTTTTACCCATTGATTGCCTTTACTTCTTTGCCAAAGATCAGTTGATCATATTTATGTGGCCTATTTCTGGGCTATCTATTCTGCTAATCTATTTTTTCACCAGTACCATGCTGTGTTATTTACAGTAGCTTTGTAATAATCCTTAAAATCAGTTAATATTATCCCTTTAACTTTGCTGTTTTCCTTCTATATTGTGATAGCGATTTTAAGTCTTTTGCCACTTCATACAAAATGCAAGACCCACTTGTTGATATCCACAAAGTAACTTGGAGGAATTTCAATTAGGATTACATTGAGTCTATAGAACAAGTTGGGAAGAACTGACATCTTGATAATATTGAATCTCCCTATCTGTGAACATGGAACATGTCTCTCTCCCCATCTATTTAGGTCTTCCTTTTATTTCTTTCATCACAGTTCTGTAATTTTCCTCATAAAAATTATGTACATGTTTTGTTAAATTTATATCTATTTCATTCTTTGAAATTTTGTAATATATATACTTGCAAATTTCACTTGTGCTTTGCTGGTGCATAGGAAAGTGATTGCCTTTTTATGGTAACCTTGTCTTCTGAAACCTTACTATATATACATTTTTTTCTTTTTCCTTAAGGTGAAAAGAATTTGGTAGAATTCCCCAGTGCACCTACATGGCCTACAACTTGTTATTTGGGAAAGTTGTTAATCAGGTAGTCAACTTCTTTAACAGACATAGGCTAGTTGAGATTATTTCTTCTAGTATGAATTTTGGCACATAGTGCCTGTCCAAAATAAAGAATTAATCAATTTCATCTAAGTTACAAATTTGTGAGCATATATATCCTAATCATCCTTTTAATGCCCATAAGATCTGTACTTATCTCTCTTATTTCATTTCTGATGTTAGTAATTTGCATGTTTTTCTCTTTCTTATTAGTCTTGCTAGAAACATCAAGTTTCATAACCTTCTTAATAATTCACTTTTGACTTGTTTGAATTTCTGTGTTTTTTTCCTGTTTGAATTACATTAATTTATGCTCCAATTTCTATTATTTCTTTTCTTTATGCTTACTTTGTACTTAATTTGCAGTTCTATTTCCATAGTCTTAGGGTGGTACCTTAGATTATCAATTTTAGGTCTTCCTTCTTTTCAAAGTATTCACTCAATGGCATAAATTTCCCTCTTAGCACTGCTTTTGCTACATCCCACAAGGTTTAATAGATTGTGCCTTCATTTTCATTTAATTCAAAATGTTTTAGTTTTTCATACGTTTCTTCTTTGACACATCTATTAGTATTAGGATAGCCATGTGGAAACAGTATGGAGGTCAAAAAAATCAAAACAGGCCTTGAGGTGATGAAGCTCAGTGGTAGGTTGCTTGTTTAGTTTGTGCAAGGCCATTGGTTTAATCCTCAGCAGTGCAAAAAAATAAAATAAAATAGAACTACCACATGAGCCAGCTATCCCACTTCTGAGTATATATTCAGAGGAAATGAAGTGAGTAAATCAAAAGCACATCTACACTCTGGTATCCATTACAGCATTATTCACAATAGCCAAGATATGGAATCAACCTAACCATTCAACAGTGGATGAATACATAAAGAAAATGTGGAGGTATGTAGAGTTGAATAATATTCAGTCCCATACAAAAGGATATCCTGACATTTGCAGCTGCATAGATAAACCTACAGAATTTATAGCAAGTGAAATAAGTAAGACACAGAAATAAATACTGCATACTATTTCTTAGATATATAATCTAGAAAAGATGAACTTAAAGAATCAGTGAGTATAATGATGATTTCCTAGGACTAGAGGTTGAGACTCACAGAAGCCCAAAACTTTGAGGCAGAAAAGGCTTATTCTATATAGAGTGGTGTGGTTCAAGAGCGTGACCTGGTCACCCCTGGTCCTGTCCTCACCATACACACCTTCATTCCTACAGAGACCGTTCAGGTGACACTCTGCCTCCCCCACATTCCAGTCCCCTGGGGCACGGCCAGCAGTTCGGTTCCTTCCCACCTCTCTGGTCAGTATCCTGTTCAAATATCAGTCACAGATCCCCAAAAACTATACCCCTAGGACATGGGGAAGGATTGGGTAGTTTTCTAATATCTGTATTTTTAATGTCATTATGTAAAGTAAAATCTAAGGGGAACATTTACAGCAATTCTAATAAAAACATTGTTTTTCCAAGAAAACTTAAGCACCTCCTTTGTTCAGAAGCACAAAACTAAATAAGATAGTGCCCTAGAAGTAATCAATTCATTCATCTATAGCACTAGAAGTAGAAACGAAAGAGTCCACAGAAAATATTCCTTTAGGCCACTCACCTAAGCCTAGCTTTCTCCTTTGTCTCACAGCTCAAAAAAAAAAAAAGCACCTTTATCATGATTCACTTATTTCATTATAGCCTGAGCTCATGGTTCTCAGAGAAATAGGCATAGAGATGACCTGACACAAACTAGAATTCTGGAATATAGCATTTGCTTGCAGTGAATCACTCCTTTTTAAATGGAGAAAATAAAAGTTCAAAGAGTATTTGAAAGGGCAAATCAGACTATTCATTCTGTCTGGGTTTTAAATTAGCACTGTCCTCAGGTCTTGAAGCTTCATGATCAAATCCCCTCCTAGTTAGTACTTTTTAGTAGAGGATTTTACCATCTTGCTGTCTATTTTATCATCACAAGTTTTTATTTCACCTTGAGTGACTTCAGAAACCATGAGAATGACAGTTCCATAGATTGTATTGACCACCCACTGACCTTATCAATTCCAAACCCACAACCTGGACTCCATGGTATTCATACCCAAGAACTTGCCATTACTCCAAAGACATATTCTACCTTCTGGTCACGATTCTGTCTCTACCAGATTCTTCTCTTGCTGTTTGAACCAAAGCATCCTCCCTGGCTTTCACTATCTGGCCAAGTTTAGCTGCCATTCCTCCTTAACCGTGTTGGAAGCCCAGGATGATGGTAGGAGTTGGCCCTGAACAGCTGTCTCCATGTCTTGTTCTTTCTTCTTCTATAATGAGCCAGCCCAACCACAAGCTCTATGAGTACTTGAAGAATTCTCTTCACTGATTCTGTTGTGGGCAATGAAACACTACATAACAAAAGTCTCACAGGCCATGCTGATCAGGTCAATGCACAGTCATGAACTCTAGCCCAAACTGGACTATCTTCTCACTCTTAGCAGATGAGCACGTTCTTTAATTCTAGATTATTCCCCTGTCAGCTGAGTTACACGTTCTTCCCTCCAAAAGATGTCCCCTATTTACGGCAAACACTTCTATTTTATTCTCTTATATTCAATTTCTACTTCATTTTCTTAGACCTGCCTGATGCATCATTTTCTTCTCATCACTTGACACCAGGTCTTCTCAAGCTAGTGTCACCCAGTATTTTCTGTCTCAAATTTATTCAGTGAAGAATCATTCTATGAATTTCCTTTCCTGAAAATTTGCTTTTCAAATTCTTCAAGTTTTGACATTGACTTTCTAATTGCCAAATAGATGTCTTCTTGTTTTAGTTCTCATCTCACCAGACATCTGTTACACTTGACACTATTGATCACTCCATCATTGTTTTATTTTAGTAACATGAATTTTTTTTTCATTTAACTCTTAGTCTTCAACCAAGGATGATCCCAGATGCTAAGGATAGAATAGCAAGCTACACAGGAGAATGTCTCTGCTTTCTTGGAGTTTGTAGTTTATTAGTCCTTATTTCCTGTATGTAGCAGGTATTCGACTAACATTCATGCTTCTCTTTCTGAGTGCTTTCTAAATGTTGATTTCCTTATGGATCTATCCAGAAAATATTTCTGTTCTTGCTGTATTTTTTATTAGATGAACTTACTCTCATTATTTCAATTACGACTAATAATAGTTAGCGTTGATTAACTGTTTATAATGAATCTGGTACTTCTCAAAGCCCAGCACATATTGAATCATTTAGTTATCAATAAGGCAGACACTATTTGTTCTGGGTACTATTTGTGATGGCCAGAGGATACTCCTCTCTGAACTTTGCTATTGGTTGAGAGATGCTAGCTGTTGGGATCTGAAATCCACCACAGCCTCTCACCAGGGCCACATCTTTAATTCTGCAGGGATAGGTCTGAAACTAGCTGAAAAAGCTCTCTTACAGGTGGCTTCAGTTTGAGGACTTCCCAACAGCTTCATGGAACTTTACTTAGAGCTGCTCAGTTCTACTCAAACTTCCCTGTTCACTTTCCTCTATCCTTCACTAGGAAAGGACATGCATTAACTTCTGATGCTTCTCCCAGTTTCTCCTAGCTTTCTCTCCACTTTCTCTTTCACATAGTTTTTCCAATAAATATGCTCCATATTTAATCCCCTCTTGGTATCTGCTTTTCAGAAGACTCAGACTGATAGATATACTATTGCTGTGTAACAAATTACCTCAAAAATTGGTTTGTTCCTGCTCCGTGACGTATAGAACCTCACTGGGGAAGACTGGGCAACTAAGAATAACTCAATAGCTGGGGACTAAAGTCACCTAGAAGCATCTCTCCAAACATCTGTGGCAATTGATGTTGGCTGCTGGTTGGAACCTGAGCCAGGTTTATCAATCCAGCATCTACACTTGCTTATGTAGCTTGGGCTTCCTCACAGCATGGCAGCCTCATGGTGGTTGGACTTTCTATATGGTGGTTCAGGGCTCCAAAGGTGAGTCTTCCTGCAGAGAAGACAAATTATGCATATTGCTTTTGTCATACCCTTTAAAGTCACATTGTGTCACTGTTGCCATTCTCCATAGGTTGAAGCTGTCACCGATCTGCCCAGATTCAAGGACAATGAGGAAAAATCCTGACTTTCCAACGAGAAAATGATGCTAGAGAGTTATTGAGCCTTTTAAACCACCACACTATCTTCATTCCAATATTCCAGAAAAGGAAACTGAAGCACAAATGTGTTAACCAGTCAGGACCAAATAATCTAAACCCAGAGCTAGCATTTATAACTTCAGAATGTCACTGCTTCTCTCCCATTTAAATCTGTTGTGCACTCTGATTTTTTTTGCCCTCAGATTCAACTTTTCTCATTCACCTTTTATCCTACATAATTCCCTTCTAAGCATATGATTCCACCTAACCCATTCACTCAAACCAAGAACCTTGGGGAATTCTTTGAGTCTCCCTCTCATCTTCACCTATAAATCAGCACAATTCTAGCAAGTCTCCAACTTCCATTCATCATGTGGACACATAACTCACTACCCCTCGTTCTGTGCTTCCCCTCTTCCAAGTCTTCTAGAAAACCAGGAGGCAAATTGTCCCCATGCAATGGTCAGGGTACCCCTTTAAAGGACAGGTATTATTTACTGGTGGTCAGCCTACAGACTTAGTCATTGTCTTTACTCCTCATTGCCAAATGACAGAACTAGAAACATTGGGCCCCTCCATCAAAATTGGTCATTCCTTAGCAAGATCTCTCTTGCCATACCCCTAGAATAAGAAAGTTTTGTCCCTAACCTCTTGTGTTCTTTCAGCTATGCACAGAAAGTCACCCGAGGATGTCTCTGCATATGAGATAAGTGTTAAACTGTGGTGTCACCTGAAGCCAGTCTTTCTTCCTGTTTTGTAAAAGTCAAGATACTCTTTTTCAGTCTTCTAATCACAAAGTTTTTATTTCTCTTCCTTTCACACGCAGTAGGTCCTGCACTCCTCTGATAAGGACACTAAACTCAAGAGCACAAAAAAGTTTCCTTGTCCTCTTTAGAAAGAGAAAACCCTTATACCTTCCTAATGACATGATGAGTCTCCAACCCAGGGCCTCTAGTTTCTTAACTGTTGAAGTAAATAATGAAAACAAACACAGCCAATGTCATTATAAGGCTCCCTGCTCTATCTACTAATTTTTCTTTCTAAACATTTCCCAAATTGTTCTTACCAGCTTAAGCCAGGTGTTTATCATTTCTCTCCTGGACTTTGTAAAACAGCCCTATACAAAAGGTCTTAGGGCTCTATGCAGTGTCCTGGAACCTCAAACCTAGGGCCCTGGAGAAAATAATGCAGGCAGCTCACAGCCCTCATGGTACTTAAACATTTCTCTGCTTCATGGAGTAGATCCCTTCCTCAGATTACATGATTCAATCAAGAAAGAAAAAAAGATTCTGCAGCCCCCCTTCCCCACACCACCCCACCAAAAGAATACAGAAAACTCTATTCTGAAACAAAATTTGGCCAGCACCCATGATAAGCCATTGCTTATAACCTGTAGTGGTTCCCCACAGGCTCAGAATGAAGCCCAGTCTCTTTATGTTACAGACCCCACATGGATATATAGTACTCTGTATCTTCTTATACCTTGTCCTCACAACACTAAAATCCTTGGATACTCCCAGGCAGATTCTGCATTGTGTCACACCCCTGGGTTTTTGTTCATCCTCTCCTGTCTGCACAGAACTCTCCACCCCACTCCACCACCATTAAAGATTTTACAATGAATTTAAGCATTATCTCCACCAGAAAGTCCCAAGCCCTACCTCTCACAAACCTCTTTAGAACCCATTATCTGTGCTCAAAACCATGCTGTGAATCACAATCCCTGTTTTCTAACTACAGAAGTATCAGCCTGTCTTGCTCTGTACTGAAAGCCTGTCTACTGACAGCTTGAGTTTAACCTAACTTTATATTTGTGGACATTGGCAGATGTACACACTCAGAATGCATGTGCTGGATGCATGCATAAAGATGGAGAAATATGAGTGAGAATGCAGTCTTTGGCTGAGCAGGAAGGACTTTTTTTTTTTATCAAGTTGTGGATTATCCTGTTCTAGACATTACTATGTCTCTTGGACTATTGTACTGTCTCAGAACCCAGAGTTCTCTCACTCTTACCCCTACAAAATATGATGTAACCCCATGTGTTTCAAAAGGCACCTGAACTGCTTCAGGGTCACTGTACATCGATCACCCCAATAGTTGCAAAGAAGAAATGCAAATAGAGTTTTCTGGATGACAAAATGCTCCACAAACAAATCCATGCTGAATTATATGCAGAAAGATACCAAGAAACTGGAGACATGAAGAAAACTCTGTACTAAACAATGACCATGACCTGAGGAGTTATATATCAGAGAAATTTTCTGCAATTGCTGCACTGGATCACATGAATCCCAGTTTGCCACTGAAAAGCTGGAAAGTAAATCCAAATAAACACCCCACTATATGGGGCATCTGAATGTTCAGTTAGCATTCCAGAACATACTCAGAGAGTATTAAAGATCCTGGCATTGTTGTGTCAATACGAGGAAGGAACTCCTATCACAGTCAGCCTCTTTCATTATCCAGCCCTGTGTAAAACCCTCCATGAGGTGGTAGAAAATATTCTTGGCCTCCCTATGCATCAGAGTCTATTGTCAGCCAAGAGTCATCTAGTGTTTCTCTGGTTTCTGTTAAAAATTTCTTTTCCTACAGCTACTGTCCTTTTTCTTCAGTGACATCTCATTTCACCTGTGATATATAAATTTTCACTATAAAATTTACTAATTTTTAAAATATTTTTATTTAAAATATAAATTTTATTGGCAAGCCTGCACATAACTGCATTGGGCCCATAGAATGGGTTTTGACCCATGTATTGTCTTCAGGAAGTATGCAAACACTGTGAGCGACATGCACAGCCCAGCAATGCAGCCCCACTGCCAGCCCAGACAGCCTTATCCCAGCATCTGTTGTGACAAAGAGAATCCACCTGCAGATAATGGGCTATTTGGACATGGATAATAGGTATTCAGCAGTATATTTAAAAACCAAGTCAAATGCAGTACTAGTAAAACTGTACATCTAACTGCTTAAATAAAGAGATCGAGCCTTTCAGGATTATTGAACTTAAATTTAAAATGGGGAGAAAAGGCTGTACATTCTGTGTGTGTGTGTGTGTGTGTGTGTGTGCATCTGCCTCTCACTGGCGTTTGAAAACTCCAGTTTTGTTATGTTCAGACACAGACACAGAAGCCATGTGAACAACATTCTTCATGGAGGTTTGGTTTCCTTTGTAAATACAAGTGAAATTGGTATTTAAGGGGCTATTCAAAATTGCCATCTCCCCCTCTGCCTGAACGTGGGTAATCTAGTTTTCTTTTTTCAGAATGTGTTGCAATTTGTAGACACATCTCCCAGGACTGTCTTGTATGTCAGCATCAGTGACAATGAGTTCTGAAGCACAGTCACACCCCCACACACGTGTGGGGTCCCAATCACCCACAACTCATAGATCCATTTGCCCCATGTCTTGCTGCTGATGGGTAATATATTCATTTGCTTACGGCTAAAAAAAATAGTGAGAAACCGCTGGTGCATATTGATGGTATCCTCAAGGAATGTAATTGGAGACGTGATGTGCAGTTCCTGCACATGCTAGGGGACCACAGGCTTCTGTCGTGCTTCTTCATTCTGCAGTCAACTGGAAACAATGAACCCCCAAACTGTCAGGGAATTGAGCCATTCTCTCTTGTTAGGACTGGAAAATTAAAACTCATCTCTTTGACAAAAAAGGAATTTACTTGCAAGTGCCACTAAGTATTTTAGCTGAGCACTAAATATTATCTGATTAAAACTGCTCCCTGCAGGGACTGTGTTAGCTTTCCTGTCTCCTCCTATTGTAGTCTGAATACAATGCATGTCTTTTGAATAACATGGACATGTTCCACTTGGGAGTGGAAGAACACAATCTCATGATGAAAGTGCAGTGTTTAAAGGGTGGGACAAAGGTGAAGCGACTGAAAGTAAGCCTGAGTTCTGACTCCTAAAAGGGCAGGAGAAATGGACTCCAAGGCCTCAGTCATTCCCTCTTGGAGCATTCATTTAAGGAAGGCAGATGTTCTTCCATGAGTTCAAACAGCTACTTGTGTTTTGCATCAATAAATCTGTTTCTACTACTAATCCATAGTTGGATATGTCACACTGTGTATTCTAAATATACAGTGTTTAGTTTGTATTCTAAAAGGTCAGAAACTTTAGTATACCAATATGAATTATGATGGATGAAGTGTTTTAAGTTGGGTTCATTTTCTTTGTTTCCTACTACTTAGAAAGTTCATGTTTAGTGTATATTCAAGAGTTATTTTTGTTGAGAAATTCCAGTTTCTGGAAAAGGATTGCTTAGTGTGATGAAGAAAGTGTACCTGCCCCATGTAAAATAGTATGTTGCATGCATTTTCTTTGATACTCTCACAGCTTCTGTGTATAGTAGGTATCCAATGAACTATCATTTGAAATGCTGAGTGAATCAACTTAGGTAGAAAACATGACTCACTGTGAGTACTACTTTACAATGTCCCAGAATATGTCTGAAACAACATGACAACATTGTGGTATACCACATACAGCCATTAAATTCAGTATAGAGCTCATACTCTGTGCTCTACCCTTAAATTCCAAACAACATGCTCTCCAACTGCCAAGTGTTTTCCGGAAGAGGAGAGATACCACAGGTATTTGCTGATTTTTCTGGATGTCAGATTTGTCACCATCCTCCATGTCACATGTCTGAGTCTTACAAGCACACCTAGCCAATGCCTGTGTATTGCTTACTGCTGTAAGTAGTGGGCTGGATGGAAATGGGAAGCTTGAGAAATAGTGTGCACTTGGAAAATAGAGCCATGTAAGCAGTGTTCAGGGCATAGAGGGCCAGGGCTTATGCAGGATCAGATGCCATCTGTCACAACTTACCTGGCTTGACCTATGTTTCTTACCTTCTCCCTCCTTCCTCTCCTGTACACTTTATTTTTATTTTTATTTATTTATTTATTTTTTATTGTTTTATTATTCATATGTGTATACAAGGCTCGGGTCATTTCTCCCCCCTGCCCCCACCCCCTCCCTTACTACCCACTCGGCCCCCTCCCTCTCTTCCCCCCACCCCCTCAATACCCAGCAGAAACTATTTTGCCCTTATCTCTAATTTTGTTGAAGAGAGAGTATAAGCAATAATAGGAAGGAACAAGGGTTTTTACTAGTTGAGATAAGGATAGCTATACAGGGAGTTGACTCACATTAATTTCCTGTGCGGGTTACCTTCTAGGTTAATTCTTTTTGATCTGACCTTTTCTCTAGTTCCTGGTCCCCTTCTCCTATTGGCCTCAGTTGCTTTAGTTTCTCTGCGTTAAGGGCAACAAATGCTAGCTAAATTTTTAGGTGTCTTACCTGTCCTGTCCTGTACACATTAGATCAGTCCTCAGAGCCTGAAGCCTAGAACCCAGATTCACCAGCAACATCTGATAGCGAAGAATCATGTCTGTGCCTCTGGCTGGATGAGTATGGTTCCTTCCAGGTGGGGCCCATTCTCAGGATTTTTCTACATGTGCATCACGGTTTCATGTAATGCTTCTCCATCCCTTGCCTCCACTCTCTTCCTCACCACACATACAAATATACATATGTTTAAATATGCATTTGAGTGCACATTTTAAATTGCCTTTTGTCACAATTTCGATTTGCATAAGATCTATAAATTGTAAAAAAAAGGCATCTTATTTTATTAAAAGGGCCCCAAAATAACCTTCCATGGCACATATAGTGATTTAGCAAGAATCTAAAAAGCACCCAGCTACTTGAGAGGCAGAGATACCAGGATCATGGTTTGAGGCAAAAAAAAAAAAAAAAAAAGTTAGTGAGATTCTATTTCAAAGAACAAGGTGGGAATGATGTGACACATCTGCAATTCCAGTTTCACAGCAGGCATATGGAGGAGATCTCTGTCCAAGGCCAGTTCAAGAAAATATGTAAGACCTTCTCTGGAAAATAGCTAAAGCAAAAAGGACTGGGTGGGTGGCTCAAGTGGTAGAGCACCTGCCTAGCGAGTGGGAGGCCCTGAGTTCAAACCCCAGGACCAACAAAGAAAAAATACGAACTATAGCAGAGTTAGTTCTTTATTCAAAAAGTAAAGTAAAATTGATATTATGTGTGCAATTTTATTTCCAAAGTTTTACTTTTATTTATAAAGTCATTTGAAGGAATCAATACCACATATTTAATATATTTTATTTAATAGTATTAAGCATGAGTTATAATGGTAGACATTTAGTCATTCAGTATTATTTTGCCTTAAAGCTTTTTATATAAAAGAAGCTTTTACAAATAGCTTTTTTTCACTTAAGATGTTGATACATCATGCACATTAGTTTTAACTGCTATGCTGCAATACATACTTTTTATTTATTTTCACTATACCACAATTTTTAAATCCATTGTCCTGTTGATAGATACACAAGTTTTTACTATGTTAAGCAATGTTTCCATGGTCTTCATTGTATTTCTCCTTTGGTAAATAGTAGAGAAATGTCTCTACTTTATGTTTGTATAAAAGTCACAATTGGATCCTGAGGAACCCTGGGCTTCAACTCTCCTGTTTATTACTAGTAAAGAAATCTATTTCTTCCCAAAGTAGTGTGCCACCTGCTACATACTGGTTTGTGGACCAGTGTTGAGGGTCCTTGCCTTCACAGGCCAGAGAACTGGCTCATGAAGCGGTTGATTGATGAGCCAAAGTCAGTGTAAGAAATAGGATTTATCAGAGAGAAAGGAAAGGCTACAGCTAAAGAAGTGCAGAGGAGCCCAGAAACTGGTAGCTTGCTGCTAGGGTGAAGGCTGAGGTTTTTATGGACGTTTTAACTCTGGGTTGGGTCAGGGTTAGGTGGGCTCTTTTCATTGGTTGTGGATTCACGGGCTTTCTTAGGTGAACTGGTTTGCTTTGCCCCTTACTAGGGGAGGGGAAACAATCTTGAGAGCATTTTGCTCATCAGCCCTGTGGCAGATTTATCAGATCCTGTATCTCCACTTCAGGATGCAGGAATGCAGATTTACAACTCCTTCTCAGGATGCAGGAATCATAGTGCTCTCCATGGGGGGATGGGATACTCACTCATCTGCCTTAGGTCTCCAGGCCCAACACACCCTAACAGTTAATTTGAACTAAATTGCTTCAATTCCCAATTTTTAATTTTTATTTTCTACTATGGTATGGCCCACAATTATTTTCTTTACATTCTTTTGTGCTAAAACTTAAATGGAAGTTTGCGATATTTCATCTAGTGTTGTTAGGTGATTGTCACTGTAGGATTTTTAGTCATAGTCTAGAAACCAAATGTATCTGTTAAGGAAAGGTCTGAAAGCAGTTGTATTGAATATAGGGAATTAGTGACTAAAGAGGTAGAAGACCTGCAGAAGCAAAGGAGAGAAGGGAGATTCCTGGAGCAGAAAAAAAGAAATAAGTTCTTTCCACAAGAAAAGGCCACAACTTCCCGTGGCTGGGCCCGGGTACCTGTAATTTGTGATGCTGGAGGTGCTGCATGTCTTGTGCTGGCACATGGAGAGCCATGAGCAGAGATAGTGATGGAAGAAATATGCCTATTTTCTTCCTTGCATCGCCTAATCTCATACCAGTATCTTTTATTACAGAACTGAATTAGAATCCAGCATTCAAGAGTCTAAGAAATACAGTTTTAATCTCCTAGGCATAGAGGAGCATGAACGGTTTTAAAGACAGACAAGTGTCTGGCACATGAAGTGACCCCCTGGTTCTCTCTGGAAGCTTTTAGAAACTCATACCTGGCATTCTGAAATGTTATAATGATGTACCTTAGTGTCAGTACTATTTCATTCATTACACTAGGTAAAGGGGGGGGACCATTCATTCAACTGGCTAGCTGGTGGAAACTTGTGACCTTTACTTATAGCAAAAAAGAATGAAGTAGAACCACATATGTCAAAAAATTAGTTATATAAACATAATGAGGAAAAAAGCTTAAGAACATAATACTTCATATGATATCATTTCTGTGAAGTTTGACTACATGCTTATCAATACTATGTGTTTTCAGGTAAATTCAGATGCAGGAAAAGTAAAAAGGCATAGAAATTAAAACACTAATTATGATTACCTTTCCAAGACTATAGAAAAATGGATTTGGGAAATGTTATACATAGAATTTCAACTTGTGTTCTGCATTATGATATTTTTAAGTTAGGTGGTGGAGACATAGGCATTTGGTTATCTGTAACACTTTGTATAACTGAAACATTTCCTGGAAAAGGATGAAAAATGAATAATGAAAAATCAGGTAATTTTCAAAGAATTAGGAATCAGACATATTGAAATGAGCAATGTAAACTAGAACAGCATACAGCAATGTTTTCCAATATTGTGACAAACTGAATTTCAACCTGAAATTCTGTACCCAGACAATTCATCAAGCAAGTGGGAGAGGAAAATACATACATTTTCACTCAGTCAATTATCTAAAAATTTTATTCACCATGCAATATTAAAAAACTAAGTTTTATAAGAAAGGTAAATTTCATCCAAATAAAAGAAGGTATCTTTATTTTCAACAAATATTTATCTACTCTGAACAGTTCTATGAACTGGAAACATAAAAGTATAAAAGACAAAGCCCCAACTCTCATGGAGCTTACCTTCCATTGGGAGAGGTAATTAGTAAACAATAAAAAATAGACATACATATGAAATGGTGCCAAGGGCTATGCATAGAATATAGAGTGGTGCCATGCCTGACTTGAGTGCTCTGAGTGACTATAAGCCAGCCATGTAAATATCAGGAACAAATATTTCCAGGAAGAATAGCATGTGCAAATATTCTAAGGAGCTAACAAACCTTATAGTTCAAGGCATAAAAGAAAACACAACAGGATGCTGGAGTATGGTGAATACATAGGAAGTGAAGGTAGGTGGTCAACCAGTAAAGGACATGGCCTTGGCTAAGCAGAATTTATCACCTGTACAGATATATCTAGAGGAGCCCAATAACAAATAACACTCTCAGGTGATGAAACCAACTGCAAGCAAAGAGCCCTTATGTTTTATGCAGACATGTGTATCAACAATGCCTTCTTTAAGCTTCAAAAGGTAATGGTAACCAGAATCTACACTGGTAAGGCCTTGGTAGCAATTGATTATATCTTGCATTTATCTCTAAACAGGACTGGTCTCTACAGATTCAGAATTCCTCTGGATTCATAGTCACATGGAGACAGAAGGGGTGATCAATGGAAAGAATCAACATCTTTGTCATCTATACTTGGGGATTCATGAGATGCTAGGCTGAAAACATAAAAACAAGGTAATCTGTTACACTGTAAGCATTTGAAGTGGATGACATTCATACATGAAGGATAAATCATCCCTGACCTCCATATCCCAGTTGTGTGAATATCAGCTAGAATTCATTCATTCTGAATACAAAAATTTTCCACCACTTGGAGGTCTCCTGTAGCATAGTAAACCCAGGAAGGAGTCAAATACTCAGTAACTTTTTTTCCAAGAAGTTATTTTATAAGAAGTTTATTCAAAATTATGTTAATCATAATCATGACTTACTCTTAAGGGTTTAGATTCTTTTTCTAGGAAGAAAACAAGTTGACAGCAATGAGTTCCTAAATGAGTCAGCTACAGGTCTCCCTAGAAAATAAACAGAACTGGAAGCAGAGCATCACCATTTTCTGAAACCATTCCTACCCTATAAGGTACAAGAAAAGTCTGAGTAAAGGAAGTTTACTCAGACTCATTAGCCTCGTTAGCCTGAGGCCAAATTCTGAACAGCTGGCATTTTTAAGATACATGAAGGGTGGATGCATGGATTTGATGCTCCATCATATTAATGGGAATAGTGGAGGTACTTGCCAGAGGGGAGTAGAGACACTAGGTGATGGGCTATAAGGATGCTCTCTGAGAGAAAGACTGAAAAATTGAAGAAACAGACATTGGATAAGAAGCAGCAGATAGATTATCATAGACAAACAGAGATGTGGACCTAGATACAGATGTAGACCTACATCTTCTTGAGCCCCCCAGAAGTTCAAGAACGTGAGACTTTCTTTTCCATCCAGTGTGGCACAAGAGAGTATGTTAGCTCCTCAGAATCGATGCTTGATCCTGCTCTGAGATGTTTATGAGCCCCTATTTTCATCTTGGCTGGTGCCTGGTAAGGGATCAACTTAGAAAAGGTTCCAGGAAGAGGATGACTCCTGTAGATCACCTATTGGGTCCATCCTGCCCTTGCAAATCAGTAGATGGAGAGGAAAGGGACCAGCAAGCAAGACCATGGGGTGAGACCTTAAAGTCTCCCATACACATGCACCTTCCACTGTGGGCATGAGGAGATCCCCCACTTCTTAATGCAGACAGGAGCGCCATGCTGCATTTCCAAGTGGTTTACCATGTTCCATGCTCATGGAATGATCCAATCACAAGAGCACTGACGCTTAACTGTGGCTCTTGATCACTGCAACTCACCTCAGCTGCTTCTAAATACACATGACTTTCGGTGTATTTTAAATGATTCAGGTTACTAAAACACATTAAACAATTTCTCACAAACCCACATTTAACTCAAGGTAAAGTTTAATGCTATATTTTCTGTGATTCAGTATTCCTAGATCTAAAACAAAATGAATAATTACCCTTCATATTCTTCACATGCATATTATTGGTGCAAATCAATACTTAGAATCAATTTTGAGTTCCTTCAAGAAGAAAAACTGGACATTATGCAGACGCCAAAGACCTCAAAGAATTCAGGGCAGGAGTATGAATAATCTCTACCTTCTTATGTTTTATCCTGATTTGATTTTTATGACAATCCTATTTCAAGGGAATTCTGAACATGCTAATTGTAGGTCAATGCTAAAGAAGAAAAAGACTTAGAAGAATAGGAGGGCCACAAAGGAAGGGGCTGGCATGTGAAGGTAACTTGAGCAGAATTAAATCTCTCCAGGAGATGATGTTCAATGTGTCTCTTTATTTTCCATTTTTATGAAAAATACAAATCATAGATTGTCCCCAAGCAAAGGGAATAACAGGAATTATGTATAATAACATGTTTAGTTGTTTTCATATATGTTTGAAAATACGATTGCAACTTTGCAATTATTACTTCTGCCCCCTCACTGGAATGTGGAGATTTTTCATGGGTATATTGCTGAAACACATATCAACCTCACTGCAATACATACTGAAAATTGACAGGAAAGGAAAGAAGTAAGGTAAAAAAGTTTTCTGGTAGAAACTTTACCAGCAAAATAGAATTTTATTGGCCTAATTTTTTATAGCCTGGATCTTCCCTTAAAAGGTAGAACATTTGCATGTGTTACAGATTTGTGTAGGACCTACAGCCTCCACTCAATGTGCTAGCTTAGTTGTTTAGCCAGAGTGCAGGTTGGTGTTCTAGGCTCTTGTCTCCTGAAGCTGACGAATGAACCTATGAACCATGAGCAGTGAGCACAGAGATAGGAAAGATTATCAAACAAAGAATGAAAGCCCCCGTGGAGGGGAGGGTCCCAAGTGGATCGCAAGAGAAGTGAGATGGTCTAGGTTTTTATCCATGTTTTTCAGGGCATTGCTTCATCTCTGTTCTAATTAGGTGTGTACAAAGCAGCATTCTGTTTGGCCATGTCTTAGTCCTTCCACTGTCCTTATTCTGGTCCATCTTGCTTTTCCTTCTTTCTACCTTCTGTTTAAGGTTATAATAGAGGTTCCCAGGGGCCATTCTGTCTCACCTGCATTATCTCATTGAATTCCAGAAGGTTTCTCTGGTATTTCAGTGCCACATGTATTTCTTTATAGAATGTTCTCACTGGGGAAAAAAAAGATAATCAAATTAATAAGGAAGTAGATTCAGAAGAGTTGAACATAATGCATCAGGTTTGAAATTTGTGTAGAAACTTAAGAAGGTTTTCATATTAGAATGCTAATTGCATTTAGGATGCTATTCACTTCAGGAGCAGCAGCACACCTACTAAATAAAACGAGGATCACATTATACCAAGGAAAGGTCCAAGAATCTTGTCAACGTTGATATTTGTTCCCTTTCCAACAACCAATATGAATTGGCTTTTTAATCTCACACAGTTGATTCTATTTTCATTTTTCACACATTGAAAAATGTCGTTTTCATAAAGGAACAAGTGTTTTCAAACCAAATCAGAGCCAATGCTGAAAGTTGTAAGTTCCAAATGTATTGTCTGGAATATGTAGAAACCCTTTTCTGAAGGAAGCATAAACCAGGTAGACCTGTGCACCCAAGCTCTGTAGACTTATAAGCTGCATGCTTCTGGAGATTTCAACAAGATGTCTACAAGAAGTAAGTATCACATACATATTCAAAGCCTGTTTTCCCCTGCATCACCAAAATTCTTTGTTATCAGCTGCAAGTTTTCTTTGAAGGATTGTTTTGTAGACAATTGATAAAACAAGCCATTTCCCTCCTTCACCTACCTCCAAACCTAGCAGGATATAATGTGAACATGGTTTCCTGGCATCCAAGAGAAATTTACTGGACCCATTCGACAATATAAACAGCTTGTTTTTGCACAAAACTAGAAATTACTAGAAAAAATGCTGTCTGTGAGAAAAGGAGTGTGGGTGTCTTAGAACAAAGTTTCCTATTTCCTAGTACTATCCATCATGTAAGTCCACATTTAGAGGTCTCCCCAAAGTGCTCGTCAAACAACTCAGAAATATTTCCAAAGCACATACCTCACAAAGGACTTTCAACCAGAATTTATATCAAAATAAAATCCTAATACTCAATAATAAAAAGACAAACAGCCAGTCCAAAAGCAGGCAAAAACATGAGTGGACATATCTCCAAAGAGACATGAATATATAATAAGCACAAGAAAAGATGCTCAAGATTTTTAGTCATTAGTGAAATGCAAATTAAAAACACAATGAGACATCTACTAAAATGGCTGTAATGTAAAATATAGTTAATAACATATGTTGGTGCAAATGGGAGAAATAGGATCTTTGTATACTGCCAATGGAATTGCAAAACTATGCAGTTACATTACAAAATAACTTGGCAGCATAGAACATAAAACTTTCATATACCCAGCAATTCTACTTCTAGGTATATGCCTAGGAGAAATGATAGCATATTTCCCTACAAATACTTGCACATGGATGTTTTAGCAATGTTTTTTTATAACAGTCCCAAACTAGAAACTATCTGTAGTAGTCTGCTCAGGCTGCTATAACAAATTTCTGTAAACTGGATGGCTTAAAAAAAAAACAGAAGTCTGGGATCAAGATATCACTATGGCCTCGTTCTAATGGGGTGGTCTTTCTGACTTTCAGCTGGCTTCATTCTTGCTATGTCTTATATGACAGACAGAAAGAAGGTAACAGAGAAGGAGAGAAGTCTGGTGTTTTCTTAAAGACAAAAATTCCCATCATGGATGCCCCACCCTAATGACTCCATCTAAACCTGGTTACCTTCAAAGTCTCCACCTTCAAATAGCACACATAAAGATCAGGCTTCAGCATATGTGTTTGTAGGGGACACACATATTCAGTCCATAGCACTCTGCCCTTGGACTCCCAAAATCCATCTTTCTTTAATGCTAAATATATCATTCTTTAAAAACAGCCCTCAAAGCCTTAACTCATCCAGTATCAACTCTGAAGACAAGAGTCCAAATATCTAAATAACCTTTAAAGACAACTCATCCAGTATCAATCCTGAAATATTAGTCCAAAGTCAAACTGGAATATTATCCAATCAAAGATGTATGAAAAGCAAGTTATTATTCTTTCTAAGACAAAATTCCTTTCCAGCTATAAACCTGATCAACCAAACAAAATGAAATGATGAAATATGATCAAAGTTCCTTATTTGCATGTATGGAAGTGTCAGGATAAAACACATTACTATGTAAAATTTAATATATACCAATTAAAAATAATAATATAGGATAGATATTCTCATCCCAAGAGGGGGTAATAGGAAAGAATGAAGGGGGTGACAGATCTCAAGCAAGTCTAAAGTTTATCAAATCATATTCCATGAGCTGTTTGGACCCACTGGGTAGCATGTTGTGACTGTGGCTTAGTTGGGAAACTCTGTTGGGGCATCAGTCCCACCCTCTGGAAATGAAGTGAAGGCAGCTTTATGCCCAGAGCCTGTGCATTCTGGATCTGCATTGCAAATAGAAGCTCTGATGACAATTGGAATGTATAGAGCCAAATTGCTCAATGTTCTCATCTAGTAGACAGGAAGTCCAACACCTTTTCATATTCTGTCCCTCTTTCTCTGTCCCCATTAGTCAAAACTGGCAGTACAATTGCTGGTGTAATGCAATCTCTATTCCTGGCCTTAGATGAAATGGCTGATTAATTTCAGAAGTTGCATTCATGATCTTATTTACTGGTTGCTTAGGCACATCCTTAGTGTTGTCTTCAAGACAATCTTTGTCATAATTTGCAACATGGATAGGTTGAAATTTTTCCAATTCTCCAAGTTGTGGTTATACTTGCTCAATAACTCCATCTTGAATTTATCTTTCTTCTATTGCATTTTGCTATAAACATTCAGAGGGAACCAAGTCTCTCCTTCAACACTTTGCTTTAAAATCTCCTCTGCTGGGCTAAGCACTAGTGGCTGTCATCTGTAGTCTTACTCAGGAGGCTGAGATGGAGAGGATTGTGGTTCCAGGCCAGTCCAGGGAAAAACTAGTTGAGATTCCATCTCAACAGAAAAAGGTTGGTGTGATGGTATATACCTGATATCCCAGCTCTGGTAGTAAATATAAAAAGGAGTATTGTGGTCCAAACTGGCTTGGGCACAAAGCAAGACTATATCTCAAAAATAGCCAGAGTAAAAGGGCTGGAGCTATGGCTCAAGAAGTACAGCACCTGCTTAGCAATGTGAAGCTCTGAGTTCAAACCCTATTACCACACACACAAAAAAACTCCTCTTCTTTCTAATTTCATTGCTCACATGTTCTGTCTTCCACAAAATACTAGAACACAATTCAACCAAGTTCTTTGCCACCTTTTAAAAAATAAAATCTTTCTTTCAGTTTCCAATATGATGCTTCTAATTTTCATCTGAGATTTCACCTGTGTCACATTTATTGTCCATATTTCTACCCAGGTGTTCATGACTCTTCCAGAGTATTCTTTCAGAAGATAAAATCTTTCATGATCGTTTTCCTCTTATCTTCTGATCTCTCATTAAAATCACCTTTAACAACTTCTTTGTGGCATTCCTGCATTTTTCTAGCATGTACTTCAATCTCTTCCAACCTCTACTTATTACTCAGTTCCAAATTAATGTTCACATATTGGATATTTGTAAAACAGCACACTACTTCTTAATACCAATTATTTCCATCATGGAAAGAATGACATTTTCTCCTTACAAAAGTAGACACTCTGGATATGGCTTTGCCTCTCCTATACACAACACTTCTGCCAAAACTACCATTTATACACTTGATGGATGTTTTATTAATCATCATGAGATTTCACACAGTGCTGTTCTGATCAAGGAACTCACTTCATAGCAAAATTCACTGATCTTGCCATGTTTTACACCATCCTGAAGTAGCAGGCTTGACAGAATGGTAGAATGTTGCTTTGAAGACTCAGTTACAGTCATATAGATAACAATAACTTGTATGGCTGGGGCAAATTTCTCTGGAAGGCTGTACATGCTCTGAGTCAGCACTCAACACAGCTATTTCCCCACAGCTCAATTTGTGGGCCCAGGAACTGAGGTATGGAAATAGGAGTGACACTGCTTGCTATCACTTTTAGAAGTCCACTAGATAAAGCTTTGCTGCTATGGTGGTCTAGATGTCTTAACTCCAAAAGAAGTAATGCTTTCACCAGGAGACCCAATGATTCCAGTGAACCACAAGTTAAGACTTCTGTCTAGTCACATTGGATTCATCATGCCTCTGACTGAGCAAACAGAGACCAGAATTATTGCACTGACTTCAGTGACCAATTCTGACTACCATGAGGAAATTGCACTGGCACACCTCCACAATGGAGGTTCAGAAGGTTATGTCTGAATACAAGAGATCTCTTAGGAACACCTGGGATTGAACATATGTCTCTCTCTCTCTCTCTCTCTCTCTCTATATATATATATATATATATATATATGTGTGTGTGTGTGTGTGTGTGTGTGTATGTATGTGAGGAATTTTCAGACTATATATATACTATAAACATAAAACATATAAATATATAAAATATATAAATACTATATGTATATAGTATTTATTCTGTTTCTCTGGAAAAACCCTGATTAATACAAGCAATATAGTCTTTCTTCTTTACTATGGGGATATTTCAGTGGTTCTATTGTTAATCGAGCATTTTAAAAATGCAAAATCCTCAGTTCAGTGCATTTTGATGAAATTGCAAATCTTTAGTATAAACAGCATCTTTCTTCCTTGTCATCTGTTTTCCGGAAAGGCAGATGGCAGGTGTGCTCATCTGTATGTGAGCACCACCAACACGTGGGGGGGCTTCTTACTCAATGACTACATTCTTGAAATCAATTGCTATGAAATTCACTGATGCAGCATGGCAGGGATGTCATAGGAAGTCTGGATCGAAGGGGGTGGGGAGCTCCAGAATTATTGATTGTGTTAATTATAAATGTTCATGCCTATCAAATTCTAGAGTAGGAAGTGAATGGTGCCTAGACATTAACATTGATCCACTGAGTCAGAATCAAGTCACCTGGTGATATTTTAACAGAGATACAGTTTTCTCTACCTAATTAGTCATTGGGTATGCACCAATTTGAGCATACATTTCTAAAAGGTACATCTGGATTGCTCCAGTATATACCATACTTTATGACCTGTCATAAAGTATTAAAATAAAGATTTAATTACAGTAGGACAAGGTAGGTTGAACTAAGATTTGAAAATCATCTGCTAGGGAACACAGGACTAACATCTGGGGAATGAGATCTAGAGGGAATTAAGGGAAAGTCCAACCAGAAATTGAACACCAAAATGAAAATTTCTGGAAATAAGTTACATTCCAGGCAGGTAATAATAAGATATACTTTATGTCTAGTAGTAGGTCATTTTGTAGAGATAAATCTGGCAGGCAGCTACAGCAAGGAAGAAGAAAAGTCCATCAGCAACTCTCTAGATACTGCCCCAAAGGAGCTTCCAGAAGTGTGTGTGTGTGTGTGTGTGTGTGTGTGTGTGTGTGTGTGATAGTAGTAGCTGTTGTTGTTTTTGTATTAGTAGTAGCAAAAAGAGAAAAGGGGCCCACCTGAAAAAAAGCCAGATTCATCCTTCAAATACTATACAGGCAAAGGACACAAGTGAAAAGAACAAGACCAGAGTACAGAAGATTGTTGGAGAGGCCTGGTTTTAAGACCAGAGTTTTAGCCTCATAATCCTGAAAAGCATTATTCCTAACATACAAGCACAATTCCTAGTACACAAGCAG
This sequence comes from Castor canadensis, assembly GCF_047511655.1. Lineage (NCBI taxonomy): Eukaryota > Metazoa > Chordata > Mammalia > Rodentia > Castoridae > Castor > Castor canadensis. The sequence goes on along the minus strand of NC_133404.1, from coordinate 31,994,396 downwards.
AGCAGAACCACAGCAGGACTGACCTACTGTGAAATTACCCTTGGATAACTGATAAAGGAAGGAGAATTAGTAGGAAGATGTTGATGGTGATGCAGATCTGACAAGTTTTGGTCAATCCCCTGGATGCTCAAGAGTTAACATTATAAGAGAGAGAATTTCCACATTGCACAGAAATGTTCAGTCCCAGGTATCTCTGTTGCTTTTAGTCATTGACTGGGCACTAGGTTGGAGAAAACATGGTCCCAGGTGATGTAGGAGATCCTGAAGGTGTTGAAGCTGAAGGTCAACAGGGGGCTTACTCTCTGTAGCTAAAGGGCAAGGTCTTTCTTGAAAGGAGATGTGGGTGATCCATGTTGTCAACATAATAAAAATGGCTAGCATTTTCCCATCATCTGCACACAAATGGCATTTAAGTTCGTAAGAAGGCATTGAGATCACAGGTTAAAGTGAGTTTAGACAGTTTAGACAGAGTGAGTTTTGAGATTTTAGACTCAAAAATTGACTGTGAAGGCAATTTTTACTCTTTTGCAGAAAAGAGTAAGATCCAACAGATAAGACTATGCTACCTTACCTTTTTTAAATTTTTTTTTTATTTTATTCATATGTGCATACAATGTTTGGGTCATTTCTCCCCCCTTCCCCCCACCTCCTCTCTTACCCCCCTTCCTCCCTTACCCCCCCAACCCCTCATTACCAGGCAGAAACTATTTTGCCCTTATCTCTAATTTTGTTAAAGAGAGAGTATAAGCAATGATAGGAAGGACCAAGTGTTTTTTCTGGTTGAGATAAGGATAGCTATACAGGGAGTTGACTTGCATTGCTTTCCTTTACATGTGTGTTACCTTCTAAGTTAATTCTTCTCAAACTAACCTTTTGTGTAGCTCCTGGTTCCTTTCTCCTAGTGGCCTCAGTTGCTTTAAAGTATCTGCTTTAGTTTCTCTGCATTGAGGGCAACAAATGCTATCTAGTTTTTTGGGAACACACCTTCCTTGTGTGTTCCCACTTTATCATGTGATCAAAGTCCAATCCCCTTGTTGTGTTTGCCCTTGATCTAATGTCTGCATATGGGGGAGAACATATGATTTTTGGTCTTTTGGGACAGGCTAACCTCACTCAGAATGAATATTCTCCAGTTCCATCCATTTATCTGCAAATGATAACATTTCATTCTTCTTCATGGCTGCATAAAATTCCACTGTGTGTAAATACCACATTTTCTTAATCCATTCATCAGTAGTGGGGCATCTTGGCTTACCTTTCCTTTAATATGATCAAATACTTGACATAACCTACTTTAAAGAAGAAAGTTTTATTATGACTCATGGCTTCAGCAGTTTCAGTCCATGGTTGGTTGGTTGGCTCCATTGCTTCTGGAACTATAGGAAGGCAGCACATCATGGTGGGGAGCATGTAGTGGGAGCAAACCGCTCACCTCATGGCAGTAGAAGGCAAAGAGAGAGGAAGAGGAGGGGAAGGATCACAAGATTCCCTTCAAGGGCATGCCCTCAATGACCAAATTTCATTCTCCTGGACTGTACCTCCTAAATGTTCCACCACCTTGTGGCTGATAACAAACCCTTCAATGCATGGGCACTTGAACCATTCAAGATCCAAGCTATAGCAGAGACTGAAGACGAGAAACTCATGACATGAAAGAGAAACCAAGGAAATTAGAAATGTATGGGAGACATGTGAACAGAATATATCAAATGCTACTTAAGGTCAACTAAGATGAAGATTGAGATCTAACCAAGAGATGGATGTAGCAATAGGAAATGACCTTGATAAGAGTCATTTCAGTGAAAGGTTGGAGCAGATCATCAGTAGAGCAGCTGAAAGGAAAAATACAAGGCAAGGGTTGGAGACAAACCACATACACAAGTATTTTGAGAATTTACATGTTAAATGAGAGCAGAAAAATGTGTAGTGTTTTAGCTGAGGACAAGAACAATTTATTGTGGTTTTGTTTTCGTGATAGAAGGGTTATCAGCAAATTTTGCTCCTGGAAGGCTGGGGACTCCCCTTTCTTACTAATGGTTTTAATTAACAAGAAATGCTTGTGAATGTAAGCAAAAGGGTGTTTTGACACCTAGTGTTGTGTTTAAATCTCTGAGAAAACCTCAGGACTTGTCATGTATGCTCAATAGGACCTAGGCAGCCTGCCTTTCAAAGCCAGGCCCAGGATAATCACCCTGTCTGATATGTACAAGCCTATGTCTACATCGTTTGCATACTATATTCAATCATTTGACTTATCAATTCTGAGAAGGACATTTAGAACCAAAGAACACTGGAGGCTCCCATGCTATTCAATTCCATTCATATCTGAATGGCACCACAAACTAGTTTAAGCACCACTTTGCACTGTGAATGTCTGATAAATGAAAGGCAGAAGGAGGATTACATCTGGTGGTGTGGAAAATGAAAGAAAAAAATCCCTTGATTAAAATTCAGCACCTTTCACCTTCCACTGAGCTACTAAACACCACTAGGTTTCAGCCATTACGGAAATGTAACCCCCTCAAACAAAGCCATTATGACTGGATGTTAGAAAGAATATTATCTATTCAGGAAGCTGAGCATGCATTGTCAGGAACAGTGGGAAGAACTCAGAAAGCTCAGGGAACTCATGGAGATGACTGTGGATGTTGGTCAGTGTTACTGTGTTGTCATCAGCAGGAGTGTTATACTAACCTCAAAGGGCATGGCCTATCACCACTGCACAAAAAATAACATGCACAAGAGCACAAAAGCAATTGCTCATCAATTCATCTTTCCAGTAGTCCTCTGAAAATGTCTTCCATTTGCAGATGCATCTAGATTTCCTCATAGCCCAATTAGCACCTGAAAACAGGTTGCAACCTGCTTAGAACCAGAGGGGAGAAAATGCATTATGATATCAACTTCTCTCTTCCCAATCTTGTACTCTCTACTCCTCCCAAATTCTCAAGTTGAAGAATCAGAGATTATGCCCAGTTCCCTCCCCTTCCTCAACCCAAGCATCCATATACTTTGTACTTCCTGAATCAGTAATGACAAATATCTGTCTGACACTTACGCCATCTTTTTATTCTTGTTTCCTTATCTCCACCCCCACCACTTCCACACAAAGAATGTAGATATCAACAATCAATCATGGTATTCTTCACTGACCCTTAGAAATCTCCTTGCACATTACTCTCAGAAGGCGCCTACCATCTGTCCTTAGTATCTCCCTTCCTTTCTATGGTGGTTACTTTGGTGACCCCAGTCCAGACCTACATTGACTGTTACACAACACCTTCCACCCCTACTTTTCTACCTTAACTTCCTCAATTTCCACCTCATGATAATGATAATATCCCATGTAAAATTAAATGCCATCATGTCACCTTCCTGTTGAATATCTTTCCATCCAACGGGATCAAATACCAGATCCTGAGATCCTGAGAATGGCCTACAATGTCCTATAGATCAGACTCCAGTTAAGTCACAACTCCAACTTCCGCATAAAGTTGCTTATCATCCTTGCCTTCAGATGCTGCTACTCAACCCCTTCCTCCCACCTACAGGCTCGTTCTCCACTTAGGTTGTCCTGATGATGCTGCCTAACCTTGATGACACAATGCAAGGTCACTTTCTCTAAGAAGACTTCCTTGGCCGTTGGAGTCTGAATTTGTCTCTATCATCAAACCTACCACATTGTATTTCTATCTTTTTAGTATCTATGTCTCCCTCAATCTATGTGGTGTCCCTGATGTCAGGAACTAACTATATTTATAGTTCCACTTCCTAAATTAGCATCTGGCACATTGTATTATATTAATAGTAGTGATAACAACAGATTAATTGCTTACTCTGCAAAGTAGATATTCTTTCTATTCATGTTAAAGAATAGGAAACTGAATCCTTATGAAACTAATGAGCCACATGTGGTACACCTGCTGGTAATTCCAGCACTCGGGAGCAGGAGAATCATGAGTTCCAAACCAGCCTGGGCTAATAAGTGAAATTTGTAATTTGCTCAAAGTCAAGCCAGTGATGAGACTTACAAAAGTCTGACTCTAGAAAACAGGCTCTTAGGGTTTACAAAATGATCATGTTAGGAACTGACAAAAAGGGACAAGGAGGGGGTACCACAAGAACTACAATGGGCTCCAGACACACCCAGCAGAAGCCTCCCACCAGGCTTTTCTTTGTCCTCCATATACTCTTATGAGGGGTCTAAACTTAGTCCAGGGGAAAAGCTAGAGAGCAATAAGAGGCTTTCTCCAGCCCTTTCTACTTTAAGTCTCTACAACCAGCAGATGTGGCTAAGTCACATTTCTTGGAGACAATACCCTCTACTTTTATCTTTGGGCTTTGTGGATTTAGGTACCCAATTCTTACCTAACTTCACGCAGGATGTTTGCTATAGTTTGGATCTGAATGTTCCCCAAAGGCCCATATGTAAAAGCTTACTCCTCAATTTTGTGCTCTTTGGAAGTGGTTGGTAGAAACTGTAAGAGGTAGGGACGAGAGAACACACTTAAATTTTGATAGCATCCTTAGAATTCAAGTATCCACCAACCTTGCAGCCATCAGGTAACTTAGACCTGTTTCACAAGAGGTAGTACAGGTCTCAAGGTCCCAAAAAGCTCACACAACTAGGATACAGGCAAAAAAAATGGTAATTGTAAAAGCCCTCTCATTCACTTCACTTGTCTTCTTTGCTATAAATTCTGTTTGTTGTATAATGAGGTTGTAATGAAGGGTGTGACTAAAGTGGGAGGGAACCAAAGATGATAAAAATACGGAAAAGGCCATATTACCTATAGAAAATGTACTGGACTTGGAATGGAGACTTGTCTGTTACAAGGCACAAAAATATTATTTTATAAGATTCCTTTACAAATGGAAAAATATAGGAAGTGCTCCAAAATATTTGTTAATTGAATGCTCAAATGACCAAGTGAAATTTATTATAACATTTATTGATGAACATCTATTGTGATACAAATTTAAACTAGAAAAAGAATGTATATGGAAGAGTTTGTTGCTAATGGATGTCTTCTGGATTGGCTTTTCCTAACAACCAGAGTGAGTGTTAAGTGGTTTATAACATATTAAATGGTCCAATGGCTCATTTGCTGGCCTCCTGTGCACACAGTTTAATTCATTCTAAGTCCAGCTTTTCCCCCGTTAATCTTACTTTAGTTAAATATGCCACAAATAGCTCTATAATTGTCCAAATTTTCACAAATTTTAGAAATTATTTCTCAGTAACTGGAACCAAGTTAGGAGTTTCTACACTATTGTTTTGTCCTGAATTTATTCAGATTTTAAAGTCAAATCCTTTTCCAAAATTCTAATACTATGAATAAAACAAGAAAATATCTTTACATTAATGAAAATGCATTTCAAAAGTATAGGAATAGCTTAAAAGAAAAAATACTCTGAAATGTCAGAATATAACTTTTGGTAAATTAACAGTCCAATGTGTTGCAGTAAATAATGTTCTCGTAGCAACTTAGATCTCAAATCCCTGAATCAGTGCAAAAATTCATCAGTTTGTCTCCCTGATAACTTAGCTACAATTTGGCCTATTATTGCAACAATAGAGAGAAGCTTTGTCCTTAGTTTCAGTATAAAAATTGATTCAAATTTAAACAAGAGGCAACACGTCCTTCTTATAGAGGATGTATCTTATACAGTTGCACTTTAGTTGTAAATGTTTTAACCACAAATTGGCCCATTTTAACACAGGATGTACACAGCAGTACATTTCACAGAGGACATATGTCATTCACCAGAGACCACCTAATAAAAGGACTTTAATATGCTCTACTTCTCAATTGAAGCAGAAATCAGAGTTTGGGGAGGGAGCAGTTCATGAGCTGATTTCTGTTGACCTGACCACCTTAGCTTTGAGTACTAGAATTACAACACACAAAATGCTCACAAAAGGATGATGGCTTCAGCAAGGAATAAAGTTAGGTTATTGGAATACTAAGGAAATACATTAAACAAAGGAAGTTGAAAAAAACACATCAGGGAAAGGTGAACTCTTCCCTTCACTCTACATCGTCTAGACCATGGAATTCCCTGGAGCTACATAAAAATAAAGAAAACACATGGTTTGTCTCATTGACTAAAAAGAAGATGAAACACAACTTTAACAAAAGAAAGAAAGAAAGAAAGATACTGGGGCTGGTTGTTCATGCCTGTAATCCTAGCTACTCAGGAGGCAGAGATCAGAAGGATTGAGGTTCAAAGCCAGCCTGGCCAAATAGTTCGTTAGACCCTATCTTGAAATAAACTCTTCACATAAAAGGGTTGGTGGTGTGGCTCAAGGTGTAGGTCCTGAATTCAAACCCCAGTGCAGAAAAAAAAAAGGAGAAAAAGAAAAAACTTGAAGGATGAAAATATAAATAAAGTTTACAAAAACTTCACATGTTTAAAGTGTAAAATTTGGCAGGTTGTAACAAATATATATGCATGTAAAATATGACTACAATCAAGATAAAGAATATCTAAGTCTCTTACCTCTGAAGGTTTCCTTGTTCTCCTTAGTAATCCCTTCTATCTCTCCACCTGCTCCCTCAATCTCTCCTTCACCCTTACTAACCCCTTCTGCAAGAATCCACCAGACTATTTTTTTGGTGGTATGGGTTTTGAACTCAGGACTTTGTGCTTCTGAGGAAGCAACTCTATAGGATGATTCACACTTCCAACCATTTTTACTTTGGTTTTTTTGAGATAGAATCTTGCTTTTGCCCAAGGCCAGCCTGGACTGTGATCCTATTCTATTTTAAGCTTCATGCTATAGCCAGGATGACAGATGGGCAACAGCAGGCCAAGCTTGTTTCTGTTGTGATGGAGTCTCCAGAATTCTCCCCACACCCCAGATGATCTAAAACCACAATGTTCCCCATCTCAGACTCCCACGTAGCTAGGATTACAGGAATGAGTCACCAGTGCCTGCCACCAAATTGTTTTCCAGAATGGCTGCTCGCTCCATTTTAAATAGCAGCCTATGTAAGTAAATGAGTTCCAGTTGCTCCTTTCTCAGAACACCTGGTATGGTCAGTTCTAATCTTAGCCATCCTATTTGTTGTGCAATAGTATCTCCTTGTATTTTAATTAGAATGTTCTAAGGATTGATGGTGTTGAGCATCTTTTGATGTGATTTTTTGCCATCCATAGTTTTGCTTTGGTGAAGTATCTATCTAACTTACTGATCTACTTTTTTTCTTGTTGTTTTCACATTGAATGTTGAAAATTCTTTAGATATTCTGGATTTGAGTTCTTTATTAAACACTTTCAAGATTTTTCCCTGTCTCTTTCCATTCTTTCACCAGTGTCATTTTGAAGAGTAGAAGTTTGGGATTTTGATGAAGTTTTGAATTTATTCTTTGTTCTTTTATGTCATGCCTTTGTGATTTTTTTTTTAGTTTAAATATTACTCTTTAATTATTCTTCTTTACCAACTTCTAATTCCTTGAGGTTTTTTTGGGTTTTTTATTGTTTTATTATTCATATGTGCATACAACGCTTGGGTCAAAATGTTCACTTGCTTTATTTTAGAAGGTTTATAGTACAGGTTTTATATTTAAGGCAATAATCCAGTTTGAGAGATTTGTTATTTTCTCATGCTATTATAAGCATAATTCCTTTTTAATTTCCATTTCCACTTATTTGCTGTTGTTCAGAGTGATCTGGTGCCCTACAACCTCACAAAACTCACCTACTTTGGTAGTTTTTTGGAGATCCCTTTGGATTTTCTACATAGACAATAAGGTCTGAACAAAGTTCCATTTCTTTTTTTCTAAGATTGATTTTTTTTCCTAATTGTGGTAATTTATTAGTAAAACACTGAATAAAGATTTGTTGATAGCTAATATCCTTGTCTTGTTCTTGATATTAGTTTTATGTTAGTTGGAGGTTTTTAATAGAGGCCTTTATGAGATTTAGGAAGTTCTCTTCTATTTCAAGTTTGAGAGCTTTCATCAGATACAGAGTGGGATTTTCTTTTTTTGAAATACTTTATCTGTATTTATTGAGATGATCATAAAGTTTTCCTATTTATTTTTCTAATGTAATGAATGACATCAATTGATATTTTCCAAATGTAAAACAACCCTGAATTCTTGGGATAATCCTGTATATTACCTTTTGTATGTGTTACTGGATCTGTTTGATTACAATCTTATATAGAATTCTTCTATATATTTCCACAAAATATTCAGTAGAAATTTTTCTTTGTTGGTAATATCTTTGTCTAACTGGGTATCATCTCATTTTTTATAGTTATATAGAATATTTTTTCTTAAATTCTCAGTAAGATTAACCAGTTAAGCCACCTAGGACTGAAGTTTTCATGTGAGAATATTTTAAACTACAAATTAGATTTCTTTAGCAGATATAGAGCTATGGTGGCGTGAGCATTGTTAGTTTGTAATTTTCAAAAAACTTGGTCTAGAGACATAACAAAAAGGAAAGCAACTATAATTAATACTACAGTGCATATCTGAAATCTTCTGAGAGAGTAGATCTGAAATGTTCTCACTACACTCACACACAAAAAGTAAATAATTATGTGAAGTAGGTGACATAATTTTTATGTTAGTTAGCTCAATTGTGGGAATCATTTCATAATATGAATGAAACCATCAGGTAGTATATTCATAAATACATGCCATTTTTGTCATTTATACTTCAATAAAGCTATAGAATATAACTTTAAGGAGTGGTTAAATAACAGAAAACTATCTTCTATATTTACCCGGGTAGTTATTTTAGATGCTCTTCATTACTTTGTCAACCCATATTTCCCTTACATGTTTCTTACACAGTAGATTTCCTGTTGGTTTATTCATGTTTGCTTTTGCATGTCTGAAAACATCTTTATTCTGCCTTAATTTCTGAAAGATATTTTTACTAGATATAGAACTCGAGGTTGGTGGGATTTGTTTAATTTTTCTTTTGTTAAAATTTCCACTACCATCTCGCTTGTATTGTTTCTAACTAGAAATTGTTATCCTTGTGCTTTTTCCTCTGTACTAAGACATCTTCTGTCTCTGGTCACCTTTAAGATTTTCTCTTATCACTGGATTTGAACAACTTGACTTTGGGGTGTTGTTTCTTTCTCATTTCTCCTAGTTGGGATTTGTTGGGCTTCTTTATAGTTTTTTAAATTAAATATACAACATATTTGGTTATCATTTTTTCAGGTATTTTCTTCTGCCCCCTACCCCAGGATTCTAATTACATATATATTGGACTGAATAAAGTACTTTCACAGTCCACTGAACCTTTCTTTCTCTTTTCTTTTCAATCCTTGATGTTTCATTTAGGATACTTTTCAATGCCATTGCTTCAAGTTCACTATTCTTTCCTTTGTAGTTTCTCATCAGTCATTAATCCTACCTATGATTCTTCTCAGAATTCTTCATTTTCATCTGCAGATTTTTGAGTTGGGTCTTTCTTACATATTTTCTGTGACTATTTATCATCTTAAATGCATGAAAAAAGTTATGATAACTGTCTTAGTGCTCTTTCCTAATGATTCTAAAATCTGTCATTTCTAGGTCAATTTTGATTGATTATTTTCCTCATTATAGGTCTTGTTTCCCTGCTTCTTTGCATGTCTAATAATATTTTTGATGATACACTGCAAATTTCCATTTCTTGAATGCTGGATATTTATTGTATTCCCATAACTATTCTTGAGCTTGGTTTGGTGGTCTAATCAAATTACATGGAAATGGGTTTTAAGCTTTCTGGTCTTGCTTTTTACGATTTGGTGGATGAGTCCACACATTAACTCAGTCTAAGACTAATTATTATTTATTATTGATGTAGGTGCTCCAGAGTATTCTACCCAATGCTCTGTGATTTGAGTTTTCTCAGCCTAATTGGTGGGAATAGGCAGTGTTTCAGATATTGGTGAGCACCAGGCACTACTACTCAGTCCTTTCAGATGTCTCCCCACCTTGCCCAGGTAGTTACTTCACACACTTGTACACATATGCTGGTCAGTGGGTTTTCAAAAACGCTTAAGGGAAAACTGGACGTGCAGATAACCTTCTCTCTCTCTCTCTCTCTCTCTCTCTCTCTCTCTCACTTTCTCTCTCTCTTCTCTCTCTCTCTCTCTCTCTCTCTCTCTCTCTCTCTCTCTCTCTTCCCCTACCTTCTTCCCTCCCTCCCTTTCTTTTTCTCATTCTGCAGCTCTTTTGTATCTGGTGCTCTGCCCTGCAAACCCTTGTCACTTGGCTCACAGCTACTTCTCTTAAACTCAAGTGTCCAAACAGCTCTGCCCAAATTCCCCTTCCTGAGCCACAACTGAAGTATTCTCTTCAAAGCAGTGGTCTGGGGGATATTGTAAAGCTCTGTGAATTTGTTTCACTTCCTGTTTCTCAGTGATAACTGCCCTTCATTGTCTGATATCCAATGTTTTCAAAAACAGTTTTTCATCTATTTTATATGTTTTGTTTTTCATTGTTTCAGGCAGGAGGGCAAATCTGTTTCCTGTTATGCTGTCTCAAATAGCACCTGAAATCTAGGTTTCCTCTTCTTTTAATCCATCTAATTCATATAGTCCTAAAGTTTGACTTCTTAACTACACAAAAAATTTTTCTCATCCAAGTTCTTGAATCTTGTTAATCTCATGTGAGGACACTTTTGAGGGCTATGAACCCCAGTTTAAGATCTCTGCACAAGAGGAAATTTCTATCTGATTTCACTAACCTCAAATTGCACTTTAGTGTCTCTTTCCATTGTAAATATGTGCCACAAATTGCAGTAATAGTAACATTCTTAAAACCATCACCACTAAGCATTACAGACATTTTCATCATTTACATTTCTTTTGCTCTTCCTTGGAAAGTGGGGATCTGAGTTCATAAGCCATGGTCCCTGTCTCTTTCCTACTGCAGGCCCTTTCCTCACATAGGACTATTCCAATACCCTGAAAGTCACTTTCTGTCTCTTGAGGTCACTTTCTATTTTTTCCTGTGTTACCAGTATTTTCTGTGGGCTGTCTGATTATATTTATGGATTGATATATTAAAACAATATATCTGGACTTTCATTACATATTACAAGACCCAAGAAACTTAAGGTCTCAGGGCTGGGAACACCCAAACGATACCCAGGTCATTGATACATAGCCCTGGGTTTTTCCTTTACACCATAAAGTGCCTGCTACTTCTGAACCAGGGTTCTAAATGAAGGCTGCCACAAAATGACAATTTAACCCAACAATTACATTTTAAGCATGAGAATGCCGTCCTACCACTAAGAAGCATCTGGAGATGAAACCCTTTTTACTTGTTTGTATAAAAACCTAAAATTGGGAGTCGATAAACAATGTCATTTATTTGAGCTTATTGAAAACTAAATGTACAATTAATTGCCCAATTCAACTTACATCACCAATTCTATACTAGCTCCCCAGTATCTGAGGGGTCTGGAGGAAAGCCATCAGGGTGGGAGATAAAATGAACATAAATTTCATAGTACCTGACACTCAATTCTACCTAATTTGTCCATTTTGGAAAAACTAGAAGAGTTGCATGTGCTTATGGAGACAAGCAGAACATACTTTTTTTCCAGTTGGTTCTACAAAGTAAGATGTTTATTCCTGCAGCTCTGAATCGTTGGATGGTGAGAGGAATTCTTATGCCAGTGGCCTGATCAGCTTCTTGGAGCCCACAACCTTTTCATAATGATATGCTCACAATGTGAAAGACAAAGGGCTACTCACTCACAGTTATGGCATATGGACACATCCCACCTTATAGACCTTCATGAGGTTCTGTGAAGGAGAAAGTAAAAAGAATTCTGTTTTTAAGAGTAAGGCTAGAGTAAATTCTATTAGAGAAATCTTATTTTCCTATAGACTTCTGTTATCAAGCCTGTGATGCAGTTCCCAGGAAGAAAGCGCCTACTGTGCATATGAGAAAACATTGGCTGGAAGCGGTCTAGGGAAACAGAAAAACAGAGCCCCCTGCAGGATGGCCGACAAATGACTGCATTCGAGGTGTTCAAAGCACCAGACTTCAGTAGAAACTTGCCAATCTGGATTTTCTATGCCCTAGTTAGGCTTCTGGCTTCTCCATCATCTCTTTCAAAGCTCTAAGAGTTTTCAGTCAAACCTGGTGACCCAGGATCCCAGGCTCCCATCCACAGCACTTAGCTTTCCTCCAGCTGTCTGGGATGATTCATCTACTGCTGCTTACCAAGTGTGATCTACTCTGGAAACTTCTGAAGTGGGACTTCTGATTAAAGAAGAATGAGTACTATCGGGCACCTACCACATAACTGGCACTGGTTAAGACCATCCATACTCTACATCTCCCTTAATCATCTCAACACTCTGAGGTAAGTGTTATTCCAGTGTTTTAGATAAGAAGCCAAACATTCAGGCTAATTGTGTAATTTATCAAAGATCATGTGGATGGTAATGGGAAAACTGGATCAAGGTCATCGGCCTCTAAACAACATGCTATTTCTATGCCATCTTCAGATACTTGTATACCAGTACCCTGACACTCTGAATCCCTATAGAATCCTTCATCTCCAGGGAATGTCAGCAAAAGTCTTCCATCTCAGAAAATAAATCTGAGCAATTGGCATTTGAATAACTTATAATCTGAGGGAAGAAAATTTGCTGTCTGGATCCTTGAAAATTTCAAAGATTCTTCAAGAAGAAATTGAGAAATAAAAGCAAATGTTGCCTAAATCAGAATCCTTAAAACTATTCTCAATGTCCATTAAAGATCACAGAAATCATAGACATGGTGACACTTGTAGTAATTCTAGCACTTGGGAGGCTGAGGCAGGAGGATGGAGAGTTTGAGGCCAGCCTGGGCTACATACTGAGAACTTATCTCAAAAAAACAAAAACAAAACAAAAAAATCATATATTTTGAAATGTGATTTGATTTGCTTCTATCTCAAATTCTTCAGTAATAGACTCAATGATTTTGACTTTAGGGTCCCTCATTTGACAGTGGAAGGTTAGGGAAAAATATAATTATCTAAATATCTGGTCTATTTCTTTATAATTTTGCTTCTTGGCATCCCTCCCACTATTGCTAGTTCTGACTACTTTGACCTTGACATCACAGTGCCTAACAGAATGACACCAAACACAGGCTGAGTATGTGAGCACATCCAAATCAATAAGGAATTCATTTCTGTTGGATTGTTTCTTGTATTTCCAGCAAAGGATATTCAGTATATAGTACAAATTCTAAAATCAAAAATTATTTTCAATTAATAAAATGGAGTGATTGGTGACAGAAGAGATCGTGCAAGTAAATAATAATTACCAATATATCGTGATCCAATATGAAATTTTAAAAGAGGGAAAACCCCTAGCCTAGAAAGTGGCTGTCTTTCAGGGTTGAATGTCTACCTTCTGGCCATTTCAAAAGTGTCCCAGGCCCTATTCTAGCCACCCAAGCCCCTCCTTGCCTTATCTGTGCATTAAGAATTCTGGAAATGATTGTTCATGGTTCACAGGGGGTTCGATCACAGAAAAGTAGTTGTTGATCTTTGGATGCCTGCAGGCCTGCAATCTGTGCTACAAGTTTATCCCTCCTAGAAAAAAAGAATGGAAAGGGGGTGAGAGGAAGGAAGAGATAAGAGAATAGGCCTGAAACAAGCATCTGTAACAAGCTAATTGGACCCTTGTGGGCCGCCTAGCAGGCACAAAATTAAAACAGAGCTTCGCCTTGCGCACTTTCAGGACCAGAGGTACACTGGATCTATCAGGTTTCACCCTGCTTTCTCCCTTGACCTTCAATTTTAAAGGACCTAATTATGGGTCTTGCTGAAGGATCACAAGCAAGTTTTCATCTAAAAAGAATAAGATATTTTGCCTCTGAACCAGAGACACTGTTAGAAGTTGGTAATTAGTATGACTTGTTAATGGAGTTTGGCTGTGATTAAGCAGTGATTGTGAGTTAGGTGGCTGTCAGTGGCTAAGCCTGCGAGGTGAGAGATGTTTAATGAGACACCTGTTGTGGGGTCCATTGGGGTTTGTTGCAGCTGATTGGCACTCAAATAGAGCAAGCTTTGAGCCTGGCACATGGTTGGCATCACAATGGCTGAGCTTCCTACACTGTCTGTCCATGGCTGGGGTCCCAGGTTCCCATGAGATCTAAGCTAACGAATGCAGTGTTCTGATTCCCATTAAATATTGTGCCCACTCTGTAGGAGTGGATCTCCAGGTCCCTGTGGCCCCTGCTCCCTAACAAACTCCAGGATGGATATTGGGCTCCCCTTCTCATCCAGCCACTCTGTTCCAGAGGTGTATAAAGAAATTGAGGCAAATTGGTTACTTTGTCCAAGTTCACCAGGGCCAGATGTCCTGTTCTCAAAGACAGCACTTTTCAAATTGGGAAAGGAATCCTGCAGAGTATGTTAAAATGCCATTTCTGACTAGTAGTTCCGGAATAAGACCAAGGGCTTCCAGGCATCACTCATGTTGCAGGGTGAGGACCATACCTTGAATGCAGGTTGATAGGATATCTTCTTATATTTGAGTCACACAGAGCACCTAAAAGACATATGGTTATTGTACACTTGAATTTAAGACTGTATTATGCTTTTTACAGAAAAGAGAGAGAAGGGAAATATATAGTACTTTGCCTAAAAACAAAGTCTGACTCCAAAGATGTTCTGAAACTCTCTAGTAAGTAAGGCATGTGGTGGGTAGCTAGTAGAAGCAACACAAAAATATAGTGGAAATCTGAACATTTACAGAAGGCTCATACTCCACACTCATGCCTTTGCCAGAACACTTCCAGAAGGAAAAAAAATGAAAAAAGGAGTTTAATCTCTGGATGCTGCTCTGTCACGGTGCTGGGGACCCAGTGGCGTCCATCCACCCTCACACCTGACTCTGTTCCCTGTCTCTCTTCCTCCTACCCTGTCCAAACCCATCTGACAAGTCCCCACCCTTTCCAGGTCAGCAGCCAGGACCCTCTGGGAAAAAAAGCCATTTGTTCTTTCATGCTGGATGTTAAGACAAAGCACATGTTGGGAGTCACAAAGTCTCCATAGCCACCTGGGCCAGGTCACACTCAAATGGCAGCCAGACCTCCACCCTGACCTGTAGCATGACTTAGCTTACAATTTAGACCATATTTCTCTAGCATTCAAATGAAACTTTTCTGTGATTAAAAAAAATCAAAAGCAAAAGTTCCACAATCTTCAGCAAAAGTTTAGGACTAACTTTGATAAACTTTCTTTGTACAGCACAAAAATAGCTGACAAATAGAGCAATTTCAGTCTTGACATTCCATCATTAATAATAAAAGCAGAAAAAAGTACTTGAATGGTGGAGCACCTGTGGCTCATGCCTGCAATCCTAGCTTCTCAGGAGGCAGGGATCCTGAGGATCACAGTTCAAATCCAGCCCAGGCAAATATTTCCCAAGACTCCATCTTGAAAATATTCAACAAAAAACGGCTAGTGGTGTGCTTTAAATGATAGAGTGCTTGCCTAGCAAGCAATACCACAGCCAAAAAAATAAAAAATCCTACTTGGATAATTCATATACTTGGAGAATTCATAAATGAAATTTAATAATAACAGTTTGTCTTAAATCCTATAGATAATTGGATATTTTATTTGGAGAAACATGTACTAAAGGAAATATAGTCTTACATAAAATATATTTCCCTTGTATTAAATATTCATTGTGTTCGATTTTTCTAAAGAAAAAATATTTAGCTAAGATGGGCAATTATATATTAAATGCAATTGAAAAATACTTGTCATAATTAACTACAATTTGACCTAATGAAAGACAAGTCTCAAACAGTAAGTTGTTTATGTATTTTTATATGTATTCACTTTCTTTATGTCTCTGCTCATGGCATCATAACATAAGGTGTCCTGGGGTTGCTCAAATATCACATGTGACATTTCCAGTAGAAACTCTGCCTCAGACTTCTAGAAGGATATTGAAGCTTCTGACCAATCTATCAACAGGGGTTCAGTACATGTTTTTGGTGAATAGAGAGACAAAGGACAGTCATATGCCATAAGCTTATAGGAGACGTAGACATGGTTCATGGAGAATTAGTTTCTGTTAAAATTTTCAAGTCCTAAATGGTGCTATATCTCAAGCATCCATATGAGAAATGCATGTGCAAGATGCTTTATGGTGGAGTGAACAAACAGCAGACCTAAAAACAGATGGATTTGAAGAAGAAACCTGGTTTGCCAAGACCCTATCTTAAAAATAACCAACAAAACCAACTAGCTGTATTGGAAACCAGTATCTTGACTTCTTTGGGCCTCAGTTTCTCCAAGCATAAGTTGGAAGTAATATTATTCTTGAAACCAAGGGAAACCCCAAGTAAGTCTTCTAGCTTTACTTGCTTTCAGTTACTTGCTTTTAGTTGAATTTTTAAGATCACTAATACTGGATGTCACTCAACTAAGCAATACATTAAGAGTCTCCCACTGACTTTGCTGTAGATAACACCTTGGACATGTGGATCATGATAACAGTTGCCTATGTTACTTTCCAGGGAGTTGAAGGTGCTTTTACTGAGACCACTAGCTCTTCACTTGGGCCTGTGTAATGTTTAATGAGTGAACTTTTGACATCAAGGGAGGCAGATACTCTACCCACAGATGAAGCTAGACCACCATTCTCTGAATATGCATCGCATGAAGACCCTGAAGGTTAAGAATGCATTCGCAAACTGCTGATTACTTCATTTCCAATCACTTCCCACCTGCTTTCTTATCCCGTAAATATCTCTAAGTCCTATGTTCAGGGAGACAGATAGGAGACTTGGGTAGAAGACCTCCATGTGCGGCTGCCTTACAAATAAACTCTTTGACAAAACTCATTTCAGTGACTGACACACTGTGTAGCAGGAAAAAAAACCACACCTGGTTTAATAATCGTTAGGTTTCATAATGGTCCTCCTGGTCACATCCAACCACCCACCCGCCAGCCACCCTGAATGCTGCATTGGTCCTGAACATAACATGTCCATTTCTTATCCGTGCTGCCCTTGTTCCCCTACTCAGAATGCTCTTTCCCCAACCCTCACTCAGCCATCTCATCAGTTGTCTGTTCAGATGAGACAGACCTTTTGCAGGCTATACCCTACAGAAATTTTCACTCCACCCAAACCTCCTTTACCTTGCTTTATTTCCACCACAGTACTCATCAACTCGAACACATAGTGTTTACTTATTCCTAAACATTCATATCTTGTTCCCAGTTGGATGCTGGTTGGATCATGTCTATACTTCTAACTACTTGGGAGTCTAAGATCAATTGGAATGATCACAATTTGAGGCCAGTCCAGGAAAATAGTCCTCAAGATCCCATCCTTAAAATAACTGGAGCAAAACTGACCCGGAAGTATGGCTCAAGCAATAGAATGCCTGCTTTGCAAGGATGAATCCCTGAGTTCAAATCCCAGTTCTATCAAATTATATATAGGACCTTGCTCCCAGTGACAGAGGAATATGCTATTTTTGTACCCTGTTGAGTACCTATACCTGAAAACATAATCTGGTATACCATTTTTAAAAATTATGAATATATGGATGAATGCATGAATGAATGATGAGTGAATGAATGAATGAGTTCCTGACAAATACATGACTCTATATGACACAATTGGTTCTTTTGGTCAGGCCTCTCTCTACAGGGCAGATGTCCTGTCTTTTGACTATAGCATGCTCCAGCAGGAGAGTATCAGAATGTTCATCCAGATGAGAGAAATTCAAGTCCAGAGAAGAAATTCAAGAGGAACTTGAACCCAGGGCCCTTGCTTGTACTTGTGGCCCTTGTGGTGCATCTGATGTTCCCTAAACACTCCCGGGCAAAGCGTTAGGGCTCAAAAAGTATTGGTCATGTGGCTGCCTGAAGACGGCCTCTGTCTCTGCGAATGTCACAGATTTCCTTACACATCCCGTAAGGAAGCTGCAATTCTTTCTGCCTCAGACCAGAAGAGCAAAGGTTCATGGCCTTGGAAAGATTCCCAGTAAGGAAGCCTGGAAGGAAAAGCCACCATGTGCTGAGTGCCTGCTGTTATTTGGTCAATGCTCTGTGGAACTTCCTTCCTACAATGGTCCCCTGATCATCCTGAGGCTCCCAGCCAGGAGGGTGACATTCTGGATGTGCAGAATGCCTCTGCTAGTGTTCACCCCATGCTAGTTCCATGCAAAACAGAGCCAAGGGTCCTAAGGATGCAGAGCTCAGATCACCCAAGTTAAAGAGCATTGTGACCCAGAACCAAGAACAAATGGAGAAAAAGCCCCCTCCTCCCAACATAGAGGTGTGTAGGAATCCACTGAATTTAATCACAAACTGATTCTGAGTCATGCACACAGAGCCTGAAAACATCCACAGAGAGTCAAGAGAGTTAGGATATGTGTTAGTCTGCTTTCCGTTGCTGTGGCAAATGGAAAGGGGGGGAGGAAGAGGAGGAGCAGGGAGAGGGAGGAAGAAAAGGGAGAGGGAGAGAGAGATGGAGAGGAGGAACCCAGGACAAGACACAGCCTCCAAGGACTCACTCCCTTCAACTAGGTCCCACCTCCTAACATTTCCATCACTTCCCAATAGTGCCACCAACTGGGACCAAGGCTTCAGTACATGAGCCTTTGGGGGACACTCCAGATCCAAACATAACAGAATATAAGAAAGGAAGGTGGGATCAAGACCTGCTAGAGGCATCCAGAAGAAGGTAAATGGAGGGTGGCAATGAAACTGGAAAGCCATACAGATGAGCCCCAGCAGGCACACGGCCACTCATAGCCTCACAGTCTTCACACTGAGCCTGTCAGAACACAGCACCATTGCATGTCAGCAAACGTTTATGCCTTCAAAGATACTTAAATTAACCATAATGCAATAAATTGCATTATATAATTCACATTCCAAAATTTGGGGTTTGTGTCTGGTCACTTTCCTCCTCTTCCTCCACCCACTTCCCCTGCTCCTTTTACTCCTCCTCCTCCTCCTTTTTGTGATACTGGGGATTGAACTCAGGGCCTCATGCTTGCTAGGCAAGCACTGTACCACTTGAAGCCATGCCTCCAGCCCTTTTTACCTTATTTTTTTCAGATAGGGTCTCCCACTTTTTGTTCACATGACAATTCTCCCCTATAGCTGGGATTACAAAATGCACCACCATACCTGGCTTGTTTGTTGAGATAGTCTCTATAATTTTTTGCCCAGGCTGGCATCAAACATTTCTCCTGACTGCAACCTCCTAAGTAGCTGGGATTACAGACATTAGCCACCATACCATTTTTTTTAAATCAATCCCTTTTTGTTTCCTAAAACACCAAGTTAAAAAAAAGTTCCCCAGGATGTCATTCCCAAGAGCTTCATGGGATTTATAGATTTTTCTTTCTGCATAAGCAAGTCCCCAGTGCATTTTTTGAAACTGGTAGAACTAGGAACTTTCAGGATGTATCCTCAAATAGGTTTATGTCTGTCGAGATGTGTATACTTTTGCATTACAGTGTAGGACAATATGCTAAGAAGCCTACATTTCACCTAACTTAATCCAGAGTGGTAGGCATGATTCTCTCCATTTGTACACATAAATAAAATTGAGGGAAGTGGGCTTTCATAAGAAAATACCACAGACTGGGTAGCTAAAAACACATTTATTTCTCACAATTCAGGAGGCTACAAGTCTAAGATGAAGGTGTTGGGTCTATAGGGCCCCTGTCTTTGGTTTTCAAAGGGCAACCTCTGTCTTTAAGTGGGCTTTTCTCTGTGAATGCATCCCTGGTATCTCTCTGTGCAACCAAATTCCCTCTGCTTATAAGGACATTAGTCAGAATGCATTAGGGTCCAACTTTCTGTTCCCCGATTAACTTTAACTCAGTTTAATTTAATGACTTTTTAGTGATCTTATCTCCAAATACAGTCCTGTTCTGAGGTACTGGAGACTAGTGCTGCAATATATACATTTTGAGAGTACAGGACACAACCAAGCCCACCACAATGGCCATTGTCTTAATGTAATTATTAGATAGCTTGCTTTCACAATTTGCTTCAAAACTGTGTTGCCTTCAATGATCGATTCTATGCTCAAGCTACTACCACAGAAAGATTAGTAAAACACCTGAAGAATAGAAGAATGGATGGAGTTTAAACTCTGTTCTACCCACCAAATCTCCCTACCCTCTCCTGCTCTTTGAACAAATATGTGCACACCACCACTCCCTCCCTCCCACCCCAGGGGGAGCCACAGTTACCTGGACCCCCTAAGAGACTAGGTGAGGAAAGACACAAGGCACAATGACTTGGTAGACAGCAGGTAGGGTACACAACTGGCCACGCTCCACCCTGCTTCTTGCCAATTTCAGAATGAATAGAAACCTGTTTGGATGAATGGGGACAGACAAGTCCTCTTCCCCTTTCCTTCACTTCTCACATTGGGTTTCACTGGTAACATTCTACTGCAATTTGTTCCAAAATTAAAAACAAAGCAAATGCCTCTACCCAAAGGAAGGCTTTGAGAGAATCTGTGATGCACCAGCACCAACCAGAGGGAGCCAGAGGCAGGCTCCTTCACCTCTCTCCTCCCACTCTCCCCCACCCCACCACTCCCTCCTCCCCACTACCTCCCCTCGCTCCCCACCCCACCCCGCCCCCACCAAAGGCCCAGCAGCATCAGGTGCTTCTTCACCTCTCCAGTGTCCCCCACATCACATGCAGTGAGACTCCACTTCTGGGTGGAATTCCTGCAGTGGGACCCACTGCATCCTGCATCTTCTGCAAGGTCACAGGTTGCAGATTGCTGGGCTCTGCCTCAACCTTTGCCAGGAGCCAGCTTCATTATTTCACAGTTCATTCAGTGAAGAAGGAAAGCCGGTGGCTGGCACTGCTGAGTGATGGATTTTTATGGGGTAGGAAGGAAGAACAACTCTAGGGAAGTCTACAAATCCCATGGGTGGGCCAAACTTTGATGACTTTCCTAGTCAACCCCGATTTATCATAACAAAATGAGAAGACTGTAATAGCTTCCATACAGCGAGTGTTTACCATGTGCTAGGCTTTGTGTCAACAGCTTTAAAAGCAGATTTTAACCAAACCATGCAAACCCATGGTTTGCCTGGAAGGCAGTGAGTGGCAAATTTCAACACACGTCTCCCTGTACCTCTATGTGCTTGTTGTCATGGCAACTCTTCTAATCTGTTTTGTAGTCATCATTAGGGCAAGCTTCTTAAAATGCATATTGATGTGCATTAATATTAGTTCATATTAGTGTGATATATAAACATATAAGTCACTGGGGTCATATGCATATATTGGCTATATATTGGTCATATACATAGGTTATGTATGGGTCATATGTAGATCATATCTGGGTCATATATTGGTCACATATGGGCCATATATAGGTCACATATGAGTTTTATATAGGTCATATGGATCATATACATATAGGTCACATACGGGTTTTGGACCTATATATATGTATGTGTGCATGTATATTGTGTCTGTAGTAAATCATTTCTAAGTGCTTTCCAAAGATTCCTTCTTGCACACAATATTAGTAATTTCCCTCTTATGGCCTCTTTCAAAACAAAAGGGACTTGGCAGCCATTTGTCTTGGAAATTCTGGGCTGTGTAAGGAATGTCATTCTTTAGTGCAGAACTTCTTCTCTAAGACTTAGAGTGTTCCTGTGAACACTTCTGACAAGAAGCATGTGGTGTGGCCTGCCTGGACTACCACCTCATGCAAGCCCTTCTCTTTCTAAGACCATATTGAAATCTGGTGACCTGGACCAAAGCCTATAGAAATGCTGGCTTTTTGTAGCCTCTGTTTCCACTGGGACTTCCATGCCCTGCCTGTTTCTCCATTATTATTCCAATGGGGAGCTGGAATCTGCTTCACTAGAACTGGCCCAAAGTCAAGTTCTCCCTCACTATCAAGGTCACTTTTTCTTCTCCTATTCCAAGTTTTAGGCCAAACCCTGCCTCCCACTCCCCTGGCAAACATCCCCTTCCCTGATGCAGTTCATTCTAACTATCTAATTAGCACCGGGCCAATGTTTAACTGTGTGCAAAGTGTACAAAGCATGTATTAACAAAACATCTGCTCAATGTTGAGCGTTTCTTTTTAATTCTGAACCCATCCTATGCTCACTCATCTTCACTTCATTAGTTAGATTGCAAGCTACATGTGGGGCTTCCCCCTTTATTTAAATAACAGTATCTGCCACTGAACTGGGACCATAACTCCCCAGTCTGGCCTTACCTCTCCATGTCATTCTGGCCTTGCTATAGAGTGACCAAAGTCCAAGGTTACCTAGGATTTTGCTGAGTTTAGCACTGGGAACTAACTCAATGCCAGGCAAACAGAACCATTGGTCACCCTCCTGCCCTTTTACATTCTAAATCTCTATCCTTTGCCTGAAATGCCATCATCTCATGGGTGGCCTTTCAAGATCAGGTTCACACCAGGTTCAGTGCTCATCCCTCATTAGAAATTCCCTTATCACATTCCCTATGTGATAACTGCTGCTTATCAGTTTAGCCAAGTGGTCCAGTCTGATATTACAGCTAATCACCTAGTGACCCTTAATCTAGTTAGTACAGCAGCCTCCCCTCTGGGTGATTATTACAGGCAGAGACCCTGTCCTGCACATGTTCTTACTCTTCTTGCAGGCCCAGCAGGGTTCCTCTCACTAGGGGTTGATCAAACAGGCAGAACTTCCATCAGCATGTGATGATTGACAGAGTGATTCTGATCCTAGGTGTAGTCAAGAGAAGCCTGAAGTAGGCAGGAGAAGACAATGGACAATGTGGATCTGACTAAATATATTCCACAACAGCTGAAAAGCTCAGTAAATAATACTAAACTCCTAACTAGCAGAGCAAGGAACTTCTCTGCCTGTGCCCATGGCTGCCTATGAGCTGCTAGTTATGTGTGTTAGTTTTTTTTTTTTTTTCCCCCCTGGAGACAGACCCCAGGCTTGACTGATTTATGCAGCAGTGCAGAATGCCTCTCAGGAACAGGCCACAGTCATCAGTCATGAATGCTGGGTCATTCAGAATAGTTATCATTACAGATCCTGCCTGGGAAATTGCAGAGGCCCTATTTTTAAAATGAATATAAAGTCAAAAAGGAATTTTGACAAGTCAGATTCACCAAAGTCAAAGTAGGCCACCCTGACTTCAGCTGTCAATAAGGTGTTAGGGAAGATACTGGGGAGATTAACACCCTTTCAGGGTGACCCAGCTGTTCTCTTGAAGGTGATAACATGCAATCAGGCACAGGATGGCGAACCAACCTGGAGTGGGGGTGGCCTTGCTAGGGAGCTTTCAGGTCTAAGGATTTCAAGAGCAGCTACTTATTTTCTTAAAAATAGCATAAAAAATTCTCACTAACATTGATTTGCAATCTATATCAACTACAAGAAAGGAAACTTACATTGGGTGCTTTCTTCCTGTTATACTGTAGTACACTGATTTTCAGTAAGCTACTATAAAAGAATAGAAAATCTCTCTCTCTCGCTCTCTTTCTCTGTCTCTCTATATATATACACAATAAATAGTTATTTTAACTGCTTTTCATTATTTTTATTATATTAAATTCAGTATACATTTATCTAGTCACTATATACTTATTGTTTAACTACTTACATAGTATATATATATATATATTTGCATGTATTGTGGCTATACCATATATTATTTTGCACATATATTTATGTATATATGTGGATGTGATGTAAGTGACAGAGACCAATTCCCGTCCAGATACCTTTTGTGCCATTACCAGGGAAAATCATGCTGAATTGGGAAGCCAAGGTAACCTCTGTACCCACTGAATGATAAAGTCACTCTAAGGTCACATGTAAATTGAAGTGGAATCAACTGGTCAGGGGTTGGGCTTTTCACAAGCAAGGTAACAATGCTTTAAGAGCAAGGACTTGCAAATCCAGCATTTGGCTGTTTATCCTCTCATCGTGTGAAGGGCCAGTGACCACAATAGATCATCGTGTCATTTTTATAGTTTGAATGAAAATAGAGTCCAGTGAGAGAACTGCTTTCCACATGCTTAGTAACACTGCCAGTGTGTCTCTGATGTTTAACATCATTATCAAAATCCTTTAATTTGGCCAAGCATGATGACTCATGCCTGTAATCCTAGCTACTTGGGAAGCAGAGATCAGGAGGATTGTGGTATGAGGTCAGCCTGGGCAAAGAGTTCAAAAGACCCCCATCTCAACCAATGGCTGGGTGTAGTGGGATGCATGTGTGCCATTCCCAGCTGCTCAGGAAAGCACAAATAGGAGGATCCCAGTGGTCACTATGCAGGCTGGCCCAGCATAGTGAGACCCTATCTCGAAAATAATCAACAGAGAAAGGGTTGTCAGAGTGGCTCAAGTGATAGTGAGTCTGCCTGGTAAGCAGGAAGCCTGAGTTCAATCCCTAGTACTGATAAAAAAACAAATCCTTAAATTTGAAAGCTCTATGTATCATGCAGGGTCACCAGTAAAATTAGCTTCCTCTGTCCACACATCTGCCTTCCCAAGAACTGCAATTAATCTGTCCCTGGTCCCACTAAACTACATAGCTTTATTCGGGCATCCTGAAGACATGAACACGGTGCCCTATAGTCTAAAATGATTGCTGTAAGTGAACAATGTCTTTTCTTTCTTTTTTTTTAATTTAGTGGCAGGAAAGAGAGTGACAAGGAAAACACTCAAAATGAAAAGGAGGCAAAGAATAGAATTAGTGACAGTAACATTAAATATGCTGTGGTCTGTGTTGTGAATCTCCCTTGATATTCTTTGTACAGTTTTTATGGCCAAATGTTGTGAATGAGTACTTACAAATAGAATTTGTATCCACCCTAAGCAAAGAATGCATTTCTTGACTTCCAAAAATAATTCCTTCATTCTATAGTTAGTGAATCTTTAGCCAATATGAATAACTCTGAAGTACTAACAAGGTAAATTAAGTTTTTGCTTATAGTAAAAGAAAGAGTATTTTTAAGTGCTCAATAAACAAAGAGTTAAGAACATTACTGGCCTGAGGCTGAGTGTGTTGACTCATGTCTATAATCCCAGCTACTAGGGAAGTTGAAATCAGGTGGTTCTCAGCTGGAAGTGAGCTTGGGCAAAGAGTAAGTGAGACCTTATCTTAACAATAAGCCAGGTATTGAGCATCTGTAACCCTAGCTACTCGGGAGGTGTAGGTGAGAGGATCATGATCCAAGGCTGGCCCTGGCAAAAATATGAGACCCTGTCTGAGAAATAATGAACGCAAAAGGGATAGGGTCATCACTCAAGGTAGAGTGCCTGCCTAGTAAGCACAAGACCTTGAGTTCAAAACAAAGTACTGTTAATAAAAAAATAAAGACAAAATAAAAACTACATACTAGCTTCTCACCCCCTAGTTCTGCCATGGGCTAGCTTCGTGAACACAAGCAATTCAGGCTACCTCCCAGAAACTGAATTTCCATACCAGTGCACCAAAGGCGTTACACCAAATTAACCTTAAGATCCCTTACAGACCTCAATCCATCAGTCTAAAAAAAAATCAGAAACAGATCAATTAGGATTCATTATGGATTATGGTATTTTTTACTTACAGACATTCCATCTTCGAAAGAACTAGAGAATTAAATTTCTAATTACATAAGTAGTAAATGTGCATTGTAGAAGATAGAAAATAATGTCAATTCCTCTTCCTTAAAAAACCTACATCTTAAAATCCTAGGACCCAGAAATATCCACTCTGCTCATTTTGGCATTTGTTTTTCAGAGTATGTCCTAAACAAGCGTGTGTGTGTGTGTGTGTGTGTGTGTGTACAGGTATAGATATGTATCTACAGATATATATCCATAGATACATACATGCATGTATAAAATAGGTACTATATCTCAGTTCTGTAGTCTGTCACATAAAACATAGTACATGAGGAAATGTTAATTGGTATTAATTTTCTAGGGACCAAATTATGTATCAATGGGCTTAGAAATACATGTGTGACAATTACTTGTTGAGCTAGCAATCACACTGCTAATAAGGTAGTTGAATAAAGTATGATAGATAGATAGATATGGATATTCACTAGATATAGATACATACCTAGATATTTATAGGTATCTGTATAGAGATATATGTAGATATAGATAGATAGATAGATAGATAGATATGGATGTTCACTATAATTGTTTAGAATCAGTTAATAAAGTGGAGACAAACTAAAACTCCAAGGATCAGGTTCTAGTCAGGTAAATTATAGGTCACATTCCTGGTGGAACACAAATGCAGCCCTTAACAGCAGCACCCTGGCACACTGAGAAACAGGGAAAACTTTCAGATCAGCATTTGAGGCATTTCCTTGGACAATGATAGGTAAGGGAATTCACTGAAACGCTTTCTTTAGAAAACCACAATAAAGCTGCTGGGGTGGGGCAGCCCGATCTGGGCAGCTGACAACAATCCCAGGCTGTCCTTCTGCTCTGCAGCATCCAGAAATGGCAGGCTAACATTTCCGTCCTGCTGGAACTGGTGGGCTCACTGCAACTGTCACTGTTCCATCCTGACTCTCCACTCATCCCCCAAAGCACTCTTCCCAAGGGCAGAGAGACAATGTTCTTGAGGCTAAAAAAAATTAGCAACCTGTTTGGTGGCCCTCTTGCACTCTGAAGTGTCAGCAGCCATCCTTCTCTGGGGATAGGCAGGGGTGGAGGCAGCAGAAGGGGCAGACGCAGAGGCAGCAGGCAGGAGGCAGGCGTGGCGTGGGAGTGTGGAGGGACATTCATCAGAGAGAGAGGGTCAGAGCAGGAAATGGAAGACATGCTTAATAATCACATAGATGAAAAGAACATGCAGTTTTCTTTGCTCCATTCCCTTTGATAATCCAAACAGTGAATTAATTAAGGACACTATATTAGAAAAGTCAACCAGGAGCCCAGGTGTTTACTGATCCTGGAATATGAAAAGGCTTCCTTTCTTTCACTTACTCTCTTCCTTTCCTTCTCCCCCATCCCTTTATGATTCTCCTGCTGATCCATTTATATACTCTTCCATCTTTTTCCTCATAGCCCACCTAGTCATGTCAATGGCTTGGAGTAGTTAGGAACCTAGATTAATAAAAGTGAATTGGTCCACAGGTACAGACCAAGGATGTGAACAATGATTCACCTGTTCTCACCCTGGGCTTTAACTTGTTCATATCCAGCATGGATGACTGCAGATTGAGGAGTCTGAAAGTTCCATACTGTAACGTCTTCATTCCCTACTGGTCACCCTGGTCGTTGTGGCTCTGCCTGAGGCACCTTCTGTTGGATGTATCTTCTTAGTTTTATACCTTTATTTCTCCAGTACCCCCTCACTAATATTATATGCTAATTGATTTAGGGCTCTTGACAATTCCCTTCTTCTCTATGATTTGGAATCACACTGCACAGTGAGTTAAACTCACTCAACCCTAAATTGAAACATAGCTTTCTTCAATATCTCTGTATTTTCCCATTTACAGTGCAATGGTTAAAGTTGATTAACCTTGTAACTAATGGACAAAATTTTACATAAAACAAAACTAAAATACAAAGTTAGTCCTCAGTATCCTCCTCCATAGCCTAGCAATTTGCCACCCACCCCCACCATGGTGCACTTTTCTGTATCTAACTCCTGGTAAGGGCAGCTTTGGCTGACCTTGTACTGTCATATTGTCCCCTGCTTCCAAGAATCCTGGTTTCATAGCTAGAAGTGACAAAATGTAGAAGGAAAGTCTTGGTGCGACACAAATCTAATGAAGAAAATAGATGACCACATTTTCCAAGTAAAGAGAGATTTGAGGAGTTAAAACCACTGCTGCAAGGTTTTCTTCAAACCTTTCAATCTTTTGATTAACTGAGAACCTACCATGTGTGAAGTACTTGCCTGGATACTTCATTCTCACCAAGTATGAAGACACAGTTTCTGTTCTTACAGTTAGCTACTGTGCTGGTATAGACAAAGCACTCACATGTCAATTGTCTCAAGACAATTCAAGCAGCATCAGCAAGAATAAGTCAAAACAGAGTCAATACCAAAGAAACATGACTTTTGGTAAAAAAAAAAAACTTTCTATTTTCTAAGTACTTACCCCAGACAAGGTCTTCTGTAAGTCCCTTTAAAACTTTAAAACTTCAGGGTACAAATACTCATATTGTCCTTGGGTATTCCCAAGGAATTATTTTTGTTATTACAATGAGATTTGAGATTCAGAGATGGATCCAGCATGCAGTAGAATTTGGTCATGTCTTGTGCATCATCAGAGAGATGTTGAATGAAGAAGGCAAGTCAAATGACTTTTAAAATCAATGATCTATAAGCATATATGATGTCTACTTATTAACCCAACTTATTAATTCTCATTTTCAAAACATTCTGGATGAAGTGGAGTTTATTAAAAACCAAGCAGCAATAATTAGCTCTATTGGCTTAAAGAATTTTCACTTTGAAATATCATTAATATTAAGTAATATTTTAATGTAACTGATATTTAAAACACAATGTGAATTACTATGCTTAGTTGTACTCATTTACAATTTGTGATAACTGTATGAGAGATTCTATATTGGGCACATGGTACAGTTAAAGAAACTGAGGCACAGAAGGCCACTGAGGTCATCTGTGCATGGCATCAAATCTGGTGAGAGATAAGGCTACTAGAAGTCCCCAGAGTCCTAATGCATGACCACACTAACAATTCTCAGTTACTATTTCTAATGATAAAGAAATTACAATTTAAAAAAGTCTTGGTTACTTTTCACTACAATGACATATTGAAAGTCCAGTTGAAAGGCAGCTGGGTGAGATTTTCTTATACCTTGGACAATCAAAAGCAAGTTCACTGTGTCAGTTTCCAGAGGGTTTCTCTATGGAGGCATTCATCACTATCAAAATTCTTTCTTTATTGGAGTAGAGGGAGACACACTGGAGTTTGTATTTGATAAGTACTCTGTCACTTGGGCCATACCCACAGCCCTTTTTGCTACTTTTCAGAGAGAATCTCCCACTTTTGTCCAGTAGCCTCAGACTGTGATCCTCCCATCTCTGCCTCCAGCATAGCCAGAATTACATGCTTGGCTACCATACCCAGTTATGTGTTGAGATAAGGGTATCACCAACTTTCTCCCCAGGCTGGCTTTGAACTGAGATCCTCCCATGTTCACCTCTGGAGTAGCTGGGATTATAGACATGACCTATGGTGATCAACCTCAGAATGCTTTCTTAACTTGGAAACTTATCAGAGTGTCTTTAAATGACCAAATCTGATGAAAAACAGGAGGGGAAGGGGCATTGTGTCTTTTACAAACAGTTCTTTGTGTGCAATTCTGACACTCATGAAAGACAAATTGCTACTTTTCTCATGTCGTGTTGCTAGGCACATGCCTACTCTGGGGCATGGCATCACAGCTTCAGCTGGGAGTAGGTTGCAGCCATGGCATGGTGTCAGCCAGGTACTGCTGTACAGCACCATGGAAACCGGGTTGGCCAGGCTCCCAGGGAGCTTCCTCACCTCCTGATGAAGACATACAGATCAAATGGAACATTTAAACACTGCCTGCACTGGTGGGCATCCCTCAGAATGAAAATGTCTTTGTTCTGCCTCTGGGAGTCACCTCCCTAGCAGGAATCTAGAAGTGACTGGAAAGCCAGTTACCAGTGACTTGGATTGTTGCCCTCTTATTTACAGGAATTGAAAAGTGCTTCAAGTGGAGATAATGTTTTAACATTCCCCAAGTTTTTCCTCTGAAAATTGTAGCTCATTCTGTTCCAAGGTCAAGGTCTTCCTAACTGTCCCCACCTTCTAATCTTGTGTGTGGTTGGGTTCTTTCAGCCAGCTGAGGGTCACAGTGGGACTAGGATTGTGTTCCTTCCTTCATAAAGTATCTTCCCTCGCGTGAAGCTTAATGAAGAGAGTAAAAGAGGATCCTGAAATTTCACTGAAGGCATTTTTGTTCACTGCGATACTCGAAATAAGAAAAATCTGGTTTTTTTCTACTAAATTTCTCACCAGAAAAGATGTTGGAGCACATGGCTATGACCTTCATGTTATGATGAATATCTTTATGCTTGAGTGGAGTTTGAAGACCAGGAATCTGGATACAACTGTATGACTCCAGAGAGATAAGATGTTTTAACCAACGCTGCTAAAACTGGGGTAGAAGGTTCCCTAGGAAAATGCAGGTTGTTTCCTGTTAACTTCTGCTAGACTAAAGACAATATACAATTGATCGAAATGGTGCAGATTTAAGAAGAGACTACCTGTAGTTGAACCCAGCCATATATGAAGTTAAAAACTAAAGCCAGCTAGCCTTGAGTCAAAATAATAATCTGTTTACATCAAACACTGAGAAAAGCTCTTAAGATAGACATGGTGACACATGCCTATAATCCCAGCTACTCAGGAGGCAAAGGTAGGTAGATCATGAGTTCCTGACCAGCCAAGACAAAGTTAGCAAGACCCTATCTCAAAACCAAAATAAAAACAAAAGGGCTGGGAACAAAGTTTAGTAGTAAAGCACTTGCTTCACAAGTGTGAGGTTCTAGCTTCAATCCCCAAATACTGAAAATTAAGTTCTTTCTGTCTTATATCATCTAGTAAACAATAGTAATTCTCTTCTTCAAAAATATAATAATTCTTAAAAGTTCAAGACCAATTATGCTTTCTGGACATTTGTGCTTCTGCATTCCTGTATATTCCAACTCATTCACACTGTCCTTGGCAAGTAACTTGATTTATAAATTTTCAATGCATCCCAGTGTCCTGGAAGTGATTATCACTTTGCACAGGCTGGGTTAGGAAGTCAAGTTGTTTTTATCCTCCTGTGGTGGTTCCTCTGTGTTTTCTACAGAGCACTCATGATTTTCAACTTAAAATCCATCATTCCCATGTATTCCTTGCTATCTAGACCAAAAATTTCATGATAGCAGGAATCAGTTCTTGATCTGCAAGGACTATATTTTCTTTATTCATAGCCTTCCCAGCCCTTGAACAAAGTAGTTAACAAATGTAAGTTGAAAGTTCAGAAATTCCCCTTTTCTAGGAACACATCTATGGATGTGTCAGCATGAGTTCAGAATCACATATGAACTGTATAGTGTTTTCACAATGACAACTGGGAGTGACATGATTGTTCATAGACAGAGGAATGGTGAAATAAATATAATCCATACCCACATTACAGAAAACTTTCCATAATGTTATTAAGTGAGACATATTAAAAGGAGAATTTCAAAAATTATGTGCAGTATGCTGACATTTTTAACAGGTACTATATCCTATATTATGTACCATATATACATATACACCATATCACATATACATATACACTATATCATGTACTATAACATATGCATATCCTGTGCATCAAAACTACTAGAAAGAATCTGGGCATGGTAACACACACCTACAGGCACTCAGGAGGTAGAGGCAGGAAGATCATGAATTTGAGGCCAGCCTGGGCTACACATGAAATTCAAGGTCAACCTAAGCTACATAGGAAGTCTCAAAAAAAAAAAAAGAAGTTGGGGATGTAGCTCAGTGGTAGAGTGCCCAGCATGCACAAGACCCTAGACTTGATCACCACCACTGCAAAGAAAAACTGTCTGAAAGGGTATATGGCATGCTTTCGTGGGGAAATAACTCTGAGAACTGGGATGAAACAGAGAAATGAGGAAATGTATCCCATTATATATGTTTATACTCTGATATTATTTACATTGACAATGTGTGTCTTTACAATAAAAGGTTAAGAAAAAGAAACATTTTCTAAATAAATGAACAAAATTGAACAAATAAGGTCTACATAATTAAATTGCTAGTTCTGTATACCTATTCTGCTTACAAGGACATGGGATGAGCTCAGTTCTTCCCTAGAGAAGGAATCATTACAAGACAAGAAAAGTATTTGCTGAAAAGCAACCCAGCAGCATGCAAATTACCCTATCCCAGGAGTCCAAGACTAAATTCCTGGCTCATCTCTTACTTACCAAGCTGTGTGATGACACAGTCTCTCTGTACCTCACTCTTCTTACTTATAAAGTGAGGTCATGTGATCTAGAAATTCCTTAAGTTCCTTTGGATTCTTAGTTTCTTACCCCCTCTTTAAGAGAGGGGAAAAGGACAAAAAAGAAATGGCAAGGTTCACAAAATGGGCAAAGCCTTAAAGATGTTTAGTGGCACTGCTATCAGAAGAGGCAGTTAACAGACTAACAGTGAGGAAAAGGAGCACATAGGAGGTTAACATTCGTTTTATGCCTTGCCGTATGATATAAATTTAGGCTTTCATCTGCACTCAACCCTACATAACATCCTATAAGACAAGGAAGCGCTGTTTACGGCATGGCATTTCAAGTATCCAGATGATGGTCCACTTGGAATGGATTACAACTCTGCTTTGTCTCATCACACAGTCTCAAACCCATATTGTATCCATATGTAGCCAGGAACCAATAGTATGTCCAGTTTTCTTTCATTTGGGAAGGAAAAAGGAATAAAAGTGGGGCAACACTTTGGTACAGAAACCTTTCTTATTACTCTTTTCTCCTAACTTTTCTCTATTGAAAACAAATAAATTGTGCAGTGGTTTATCAATCATCCAGTTAACAAGTCAAGTCCACAATGAAGTAACCCTGAGTCACAGCATGAAATGTAACCTTCTGTCTCCAAAGTCATAGCGATCCATGAATTTTACTCCAAAGATGTCATAGGTATGAGACCAGGAGAGTCATCCAGACATAGTCAAATAAGAAGAGCTTCCTTTTTATTTTCTACACTCAGTTTAAAAATAATAAGAAGAAAGCAACTTCTTTGAATCATGACATCCAATTAAATGCAAAAGAGGCAAAGGGTTTTTATTGTCCCCTGTGACATTATATACAGTTCTTTTTATGGCTTCTGACAGAGGATCTTAATTAGGCCTTTGAAATGACAAGTTCATTTCTTAGCCAAGTTTGGAGAAAGATGTTCCTCACTTAATTCTGTTGGGAAATCGATACACACAGTTTTGCCCTTAGCACTTCCCAGAAAGGTATCGATAATGTGCTATCTCCCATTCACCTGCCTCTAGTTTTCATTACCCAAAGATTTCTTTGTTCCTCTTTAAAAGCTGCAAAGAAAGATCTGGCTGGACATTGAGATCATTGAGAAATAAAAGTTTTAGAGTGGGAAATAGAACAGAAAGGATTGGCCCTCTTGACTGAGAATGTCAAGGTCAACTATTAGAGAGAATGACAGGACCCAGCCAGCAAAAAGATGACCATATGAGTTCTTGTCTTCCACAAACATCTGCCCTTTCATGATTTTGACTTTTTTTTAACTCTCCCAGGAGCTCCACTTCCCCTGCTGTAGAAACTCAACCTAGGTCAGTCTTCCTCACCTTAGCAGTGTCTACAGTGTCTAGCAATGGAATCTCTTCTTTAACTCTTTCCAAACATACCTAACTTACGGGCACCCTACTAATATGGAGCTACTAGAAGAGCCAACCTGTTAAATAAGAAGTAAAGTGTATGCATTGAACGGCAGCTTCGGACAGTAAAACCATGAGTCCAAGATAGTTCTCCAGTCCTGCCAGTGAGAGATCCTAACAATCAATCCTGCACTCACTCATTCCCTCTAAATCAGACACAATCTGGCCATCCTTAATACTGGATTCCAAGTAAACAGGAGGTCATAGATGGCACAAAAGTTGGAAATCATTTGTCATCATCACCTTACTCCTCAAATGCAAAAATTATAATTGCTAAGATAAGCAGAGAGTTGCTAAAGAAAGTGATGCAGATGGGTACCTTATAATAGATATGGCAGAACTTTCAGTACCTACCTATGGCATAGATCTTACCTCAGTGATACCCCTCCAGAATCAGGACTGTAAGGACAGAAGTTCCCATTATCCATCTGTAACATGCTCTCTGAAAACAGTGACAGCTTCTTCCATATATGACCATTTAATGACTAATGACTAATGACAACACTTGCATCTTTAACATTTTATACATTTCAGTACTGCACATACATATATGCATGTATACATGTGTGTGTATATACATATGTGTGTACACACACATATACACACATGTATACATCCATACATATATATATATATTACACTGTTTTGGAAGTCATATTCATGCAAAATTTTTCAACAAATTTGCAAGCATATATTCAAAGGCAAATGTATAGTAAGACCATTCATAATTCCCTTCTAATGAAAAATTGCACTCTAAAAAAGTTTACCAAGTTTTTGTAGTCAACTCAAATTTGAGGAAACTCTTTAGGCCTTGTATAAATCCCACTTGATCTGCAGACCATTGATTGAATTTTCACGCTTCTTATACATGGACTATGGCCCTACCTTATCCAAAGTATCCACTTGAATCAATGACATAGGTGAGACCTAAATTATCTGACTTTTGGTAAGTAAGCCAATTGACTGACCTTACTACAGATGCATTTTGTATGATAGCTTGAATTTATGGCATTTTTCTCCGTTACTCCAACCCCTGTGCGCACACCATTAACACAAGGATCTAATTATTCTTGTTTTATTCACTTCAGAGTATTTCATTATTGACATCTTCTGAAAACTTACTAGAAAACAAGACTCCCTCTGTAATATTCACACTGATTCTATCCCTCCTGCATGATTTCAATAATTTTTCCAAATTGTTTGATATTCTTTTTTCTCTTCCAAATTTCTCAACTTATCTCTAGCTTTCTTTAGAATTAAAACTCCCTAAAATAGTTTATCTAATCAACTTGTTCACAGTCATTTAGGCAATAAAAATACTGGCCTGACTGATCACAAAATGGCTGATGGGCCACATTCAAGTTCAAACCCTTCTCCGCTTTGACTTCTACATCTGAATGAGCTCATTTGCAGATAACCAAACTTCTATTTATTTTTCTATAAAATCAGCTCAATATCAGAAGGACAAGGTCTTGAGACTTACAAAATAGCATGGGAACATCAGGATCCATGGATCTGCTAATAAAAGCTATCCTTTCTC
Organism: Castor canadensis; assembly: GCF_047511655.1. Classification (NCBI taxonomy): domain Eukaryota; kingdom Metazoa; phylum Chordata; class Mammalia; order Rodentia; family Castoridae; genus Castor; species Castor canadensis. The sequence continues at coordinate 31,959,400 of NC_133404.1, read as the reverse complement.
TATTCCTGATGCTGTTAACTAGGAAATTATAAAACAAGAAAATTTCAAATTCAGTATCTATTTTATTCATCATGAGTTAGAACCTAATCTCTCCAAATCTTTTGGGTCAAAGGCCCCAAATGATTAGGGAGATGGCAGAAAATGTTGGCTGGAGATGAAAAATCTCTGAACAATCAAGAAATGAATTCTTCACACCAGGGACAGTATAAATTGTGTATGTAGCAAATATTTTTTAAGTATGGTTTCCCAAGACTGAAGTTTGTGGGGAAATAAACAAAGACTAGCCAAATAAGAACAAGCAAAGGCTATTAATTCTGAGCTCATTATAGCAACCAAGTCAGCTGCCACTGCTTGTATTTGGCAGAGTCAAAGGCAGGCATGGGAGTGGAAAAGCTTTATTCTGGGGAACAAGGAAGGAAGACTTCAGGTGTGCCCCAATTGCAGGGGAAGTGATAGGCAACTAACTAAAAATGAGGCATTTTTTTAATGGTACTGGGGTTTGAACTCAGGGCCTCCCACTTGCTAGGCAGGTGCTCTACCATTAGAGCCACTCCATCAGCCCTTTTTGGTGTTGGGTATTTTTGAGATAGGGGCTTGCAAACCATTTGCCCATGGCTTGCTTCGAACTTCAGTTCTCCTGATTCCTGCCTCCTGAGTAGCTAAGATTACAGTTATGAACCACTGATGTAAGGGATTGGTTGGGGGCCATATTTAGCTTTCTTCAGTTGGTGCTAACTTGACAAGCAGAGACAAGTATGAGGGAAGTCCTCAGTCACAGATCAAAGCCTGACTATTTGGAGCTGTGTGCTGTAGACTCACTGTCTGGCTTCCAGCATTCATTGCTTCAGGCTGAAGGACTGAGTTTTGCATGTGGTCTGTCCATTGTAAGACCATTGTATGTTCACTCTCTCAACTGATGCATACTGAAAAGTCTCACCTGAATCTAACATTAAAATGTCCATACTATACTAAAAATAGCACTACCATGCATTCTGCTAGTACACCATCTCTCTTCTGTGATTACAAAGTTAAATCTATTCAGCATTTTATATTTTGAAGAAAGAAATCACATATACACACACACACACAAAGAACAGAATCACTAAATATCCTATCATGTTTAAACGATGGCCCTGTTAACATTTTGGAGTAGATATTTTCACTGTTCTTTTTTATAAATATGGAATTTATAAAATGAGTTCAACTGGGCATAATAATTTGTAGACTGTTTTATAAACCAACAATAAACCAATAATCACAAGCATTCTCTGCCTGATCATTTAGCAATTTTCCCAATCATCATCTTAATGACGATATTATCTTAATGACTTCACAAGTTAAGGGCCCCTATAATACAGGCAGCATTCTGGTAATCTGAGATTTTCATGGTGTTTCTTATTTTTCACTATGATAAAAATATTACACTGAACATTCTTACAGACAATTCTTAGTACACAGCTCTGAAACACTACATTTCTCTAGGGAAAAATGGAAAACGGTTGGTGCTGAGAACTCACCAAGAGGCAATGGAATATAGTAGAAAGACCCATGGGGATTGGCAGGTGTTGTTGGTTGCTCTTGTCGGTATATGTCATCTTTTGATCACTGTGACAAAATATCTGCAATAATAAACTTATAAGGAGGAAAGTTTCATTTTGGCTCACAGTTTTAGGTTTTTGTCCACGGTCACTTGGCTCCATTGCTTTGGGCCTGTGCCAAGGCAGAGCACAGCAAAACAAAGATGCTTACTCCATGGAGGTCAGGAAGGAAGAAGAGAGAGAGAGAGACAGACAGACAGACAGACAGAGAGAAAGGTAGGTGCTGGGGTCCCAATATACACCTCAATGGCATATCACCAATGACCCTTCTACAAGACCCCTCCTCCCTAAAGGTACCACCACCTCTTAATAGCACCGTCAGCTGGGCACCAAGCCATAAACACACAAGCCATGGAGACATTCAAAATCCAAACTATAACACTGTTCATCACCTCTTATGTCATAAACTCCACACTTCTCTTCCTGGGCTTCAGTTTCCTCATCTGTATAAGAAGAAATGGAACCAAAGGGTGTGGCAGCCACATTTTACAGTTTTGCCTAACTTGCTCTTCATGGGATGGTGGCAGGCTGATGACCAAGGCAGCACCTCACAAACACTTCACCTGGAAGGTGTGAGCAAGCCCTTCGGCCCAGGGGCCTGGACATCTTGGTGCAAGTGACAGTGGCTGCACTGATGTTGCTTGGTTTCCACTGACAGTTCCCAGACATCAGCTTCTAGGCCTCTTCAAACTTCAGAGGGTGTCAGGCTATACTCTGCTTGTGAGCCCAGGGCTATGCATGTCACTCTACAACAGGTGAAGTGAATGCTGCAGGTGAATTCTTGCCATGTATACAAATCTCTGACTCTCCATAACCCATATTTTTATGTTGCTTCCTATTGATTTCAAATATCCTAGTAAAATTTGAAAGTTTGTGTGAAACACAAAGTTGCCTAAATAGAAAGAAACTCTACTTTAGTACTGGGGGGTGGAACAATTAAAAATTGTGAAAGCAGGGTGCAACAGTGCACACCTATAGTTCGAGCTACATGGGAGAAGTAGGTAAGAGGATCACTGTGCAAGGTTGGCACAGGCAAAAATTCAAGATGCTATCTGAAAAAATAACTGAAGCAAAAGAGCTGGGGTGTGGCTTAAGTGGTAGAGCAATTACCTAGTAACTGTGAGGCCATGAGTTCAAACCCCAGTGCCACCACCACCAAAAAAAACCATAAAGTTATGACCACAAGTGTATTTAGATGGAGTTACTGAGATTTATATAATTTATGGGTGCCCTTTATGAAAGAGAATCAAAAGTTCTGGGTAAATTGTTAGCTGCAGAGCACAAGAAGGTGCACTGTACAGAAGGGCACTCTCGTTCAGGCTTACTGCTAACTCTCCTGGGGCCTTGGCAAATGCCCAAGGTTGGCATCGCTCCCAGAGCTTCTGATCCAAGTAGAAGCAGAGTGGGTTCAGAAATTCCATTTCTAACAAGTTCCTGGGTGATATCTGAGCTGCCAGTCCACACTTACAGCATCCTCAGGACTTACTTAATGTCTAACATTTTCCAAATGTGGTTAGAAGGACAGCTCCACGATCCCTCCCAGGGCCATGGATAAGCCTCAGCAGGTAAAAGACACTGAGGTTCAAGGGAATTGGAGTTCACCCCAGAGGGTTCCTCTTTCAGGTTCAGCAGCACCCTCAGAAGTTGCATTTCTATGAAAGAAGAGACTGTGCCAATTCTTAAAGCAAAACACATCTGTCAGGTGTGGTGGTGCAGGTTTGTAATCCCAGCACTGGGGAGACTGAGGCAAGAGGATTTCAAGTTTGAGACCAGCTGGGACTGCAATGGGAGACCCTGTTTCCAAAAACTCCCCTTGCCTAGAATTTCACACATTGGCTGTTTTACTGTTCCCAGGGGGAGATAGTAAAATATGTATATTATACAGTGTACATTGTTTCTGTACCATATACATTGTTAAGGAGTTCAACCATGGAAAAGGAAGTCAAATCTGGGCTCTTTGATTTAGTGGGACCTTTATCAAATTTCTAACCTTGCTGTGCATCAGCATCCTCATCTCAAAAAGAGAGAGAGTAATGGCATCTCTTTCAAAGTATTGTTGTGAGGAATCAGTACCCTGCAAAGGCTGGATGCTGGCAGCAGCGGTAGCACAGTGTGGGTTGTAGCATATTAGCCTTACAAAGGAACAGCCTGGTTTCAAATCCCTGTTCCACCAGCTCACTGTGGCACAACCATACAGAAGCAAAACAATCTTCTTGGGCTGTCTCCTTAGAAACACTGAGGGCCTCTACCTCAGAGTTCTTTATGCATTTCATGAGCAAGGCATACAAGCACGCCAGTGTCTAGAACATAGTCAGCCTCCATAAATGGCAGCTGCTGCTTCTGTCCTGTCGTTTTCTCATTCAGTAATCTTTTATTAATCCTCACTGGCTCAGGAAGCCATAACCACAGAGGACATCCCTTGTTCTTCCCCTTCTGGGGCTGAGCCAGTTCATGGTCAGGAAGTCAGCACATTTCTTTCAAATTGAAAACAAAACTGAATTGAGTATCTTTGCCTCATCCCCACTAATCACCAGAATTTATCATTCATGTGGATCAGAATTAATAAAAATAATTCTATAGAAATCAAGGTCCAATTGGACTGGTGAGTGGTTCGAGGGCCAGTTTCTGAGAGGTTAATTGAAATTTCCCCTTGAGGTTGAACAATGGATTGATATATTCACACTTGAGATCTGGGTGGTCTTATTAAATTTTTGTATGCTCGATCTTGACTATACTGAACATTGAGTCCAGCAGAGGTAGGAGGAGGGGACGTTTTTGATATTGTTGTCATTACATCATCCATCAGCAAAATGGCTAGGAGCAGAATTCTGAGCCCATTTGACAGATGGTGAGAAATTGTCAATGGGCCTGTGGGAGCCAGCTGTAAAAGGCAGATCAACAACAAAATTCACAGCGTTGAGAGACAGAGCAGGACCCTGACCCAAACACCCAGAAACTGCCCCTTTGGTGAAGAGCGAGGTCAGCTCTGCCTGGTTTCCATCTTTCCCTCATTGTCTGACCTCCAAGGCAGGACTAGCAAATGGGAAGCACTGCCATCGTCAAGTCTCCAGAAGTCACGTCAATAAAGCTGTGGCTGTATTCCACTGTCAGGTGCCAGCAAACATCACTCATGAAGAAAGTAAACATAAGATGACTCTCTCCAAATGGCTCCAACACACGAATTCATTCATTCAAAAACACCTGTTGCACCTATCATGCATTACAAATGATTCCACCCCCCAAGGGTAAGAAGTATTTAACTCGACAGCTTTGTGATCATGCCAGTTGCCAGCACCTTGAAGATTTGAATTCCCTATAATTCTAGGCATACAGCATGTGCTCACTTAACTGGCATTGACCCTCTGGTATTCACAAACATCATGATTACCAAGCGGAGTGTGGTAGAGCTGGGGTGTGGCTCAAGTGGTAGAGCCTTGCCTAGCAAGTACAAGATCCTGAGTCCAAATGCCAGTAATACAAAAAAAAAAAGGAAGATATGATATAGGACATGCCCTGTCTCAGCCAGGAGTGTCTGCATGAGAAGGGCATAGAGCTTGGTGTTTGCAACTGAAGGTTGTTGGGCGCAACCTCTCCATGGCAGCCGTGTTTACCGTTCCCCACTCATTCCCTCTGTAAGCCATGTCCACCCCATGTGAGCATTCTCGAAGCATAGAGGAGGGACCCTTCTTTCTGCTGAGAATTTTCCAGAAGGTATCCCAAGAGCAGACATTTAATCTAGTCCTTGAGACATAAGTAGGATTTGGGTGATAGTGGTGGTAAATGGAGGAAGAATAAATATGGATATTATGAATTAATAAGAATATTCAAAGCAGAATGAGCACCATGAACAAATGCACACACACATAGATATCAGTAGATACATACATATGTGTAATACATATAATAATGTATATGTATATATACAAAAAGTATAGAGGCACAAAAGTACAAGTCAGGGTATACAGCCAAAATAATTAAATGCAGGGACTCAGATTTTTCTACAACAAAGTTCATAGCAGCATGAGTCACAATAGTAAAATAGTAGGTTCAAACCAAGTGTCTATCAATGGATGACAGATAAACAAAGTGTGACATATGTGTATGGAATATTATTCACCCTTAAAAAGAAAAAGGAAATTGTGACACATGACACAACATGGATAAACCTTGAGGACATTATGGTAAGTGAAATAAGCCAGAAACAAAAAGATAAATACTTTATGGGATTCCCCTTATATGAGGTACCTAAAGTAGTCAAATTGATTGAGATAAAATGTAGAATGGTGGTTGCTAGGGGCTGTGAGCAGGGAAGAATTGGATGTTAGTATCAAATAGAGTTTCAGCAAGATGAAATCCATTGTAGAGATGGAGGGTTGTGATGGTTGTGATATGAGTGTACTAAATGTTACTGAACTGCACACTTAAAACAGTTAAGATAGTAAGTTTTATGCTACATTCATTTTACTACAATAAAACATATCTTTTTAGCCAGACACCAGTGGCTCATGCCTGTGATCCTAGCTTTTGGGGAGACTGAGATTGGGAGGATTGCTTTTCAGAGCCAGGCCAAGCAAAAAGTTCATGAGACCCCATCCCCATCAATAGCTGCGGGGTGTGGTATGCATCTGTTTCCCCAGGCTACACGGGAGGCTGAGATATAGCAGATCACAGTTCCAGACCAGCCCAGGCCAAAAAAAAAAAAAAAAAAAAACAGTTGGAAGACCCTATCTCAACCAAAAAAAAGGCTGAGTATGGTGGCCCATGCCTATCATCCCAGCTACAGCAGGGAGGCTAAAATAGGAAGAATGTGGTCCAGGCCAGCCTTGGCAAAAAGCAAAACCCTGTTTCTGAAATAACCAGAACAAAAGGGCTGGAGGTATGGTTCAAGTGGTAGAGCTCATGGCCTACCTTAGCAAGCACTAAGCACCGAGTTTAAACCTCAGTAGTGCTAAGAAAAGATATTTAAAAAACAAAAATGAACTAAAAGCCATCACAATTCCTCCCTGAGTTAAAATGGAAGCCTCTAACTGGGGCTGGTGGCTCATGGTGTAACCCTAAACTACTCAGGAGGCAGAAGTCAGGAGGGCTGTGGTTTGAAGCCAGCCGTGGGGGAGACCCTATCTCAAAAAAAAAAACCATCACCAAAAAAGGCTGGTATAATGACTCAAGTGGTAAGAATACCTGCCTACCAAGTGTGAGGCCCCAAGTTCAAATCCTAATACTGCAAAAAATAGATCAATAAAACACAACACATTGTCTCTTCACTACCTACACACTTACACTCTCCAAAAGGCCTTGGATTACATTTTCTACAAATTTATATTGTATAAATTTGAAAGATACAATTAAATTATCATATTATTGAAATTAAAAATTGTCATAAAAAGTATCAAATTATACCAAAAAACTGGAAATAAGAACCTCTCCATAAAGTGTTGGACTTAACCACAGACCCATTAATTTTAGGGTCTCAATGCCAAATGAATTCTAAACAGTACTTAAGATATATGGCAGCTTTAACCAATGAATGGAAAATTCCCATCATTCTCAGTTGCTTCTGAACTGTACACATGATTTTGGTGAATATTGAGTTCTTATTGTTAAATACAATGTCATAAATTGAAAAATTTTTCCAATGTGATAGTTTTGAAATTTAAGCTCTTATATGGTATTAGCAGTGCTCATACTGAAAAAATATATCTGGAAATAAGTAACTTTGGACAGAAGTTGGAAGTGACATAATCTTAAGAAGCAAGTCAATCATTTAATGATCACCTAGCTGTACCCTAAAATATATATCTAATTTTTAGATATATATTATATGGCCTTCCTTCTATTTCTGTATTCTGATAACACATCTCCATGACTTTAAATTAGCCTACAAAAATTCGTTCTTCAAATGAAATGCATTGTTACGGAAATCAAATAATTCTTCAAAAATGCTGAACTCTCTGAAATGTCTAAAGGCTGTTGTCCATAGCCTTCCTTTGGTGTCCTCATCACTACAATAAAACAGTCACCACCCTCAGGGTCTGACCCCCATTCTCTCCAAGTCATCCACGTGCACAGGAAGCTCACCTGAAGGCAGCCACATGCCAGGTTCTGCATCTGCCTGGCTCCTAAGAGCCCAAATTGGTGAGCCTTTTTCTGATGGCTGGAGGCTGCCTCCCAAATAGTGGGAGACTACAGATTTTTACATCCCATAGTCAGTCCTGGAAAATTGCCTTAGCATTGCATCTTGGATCATGTGAAGCTCCAAAAAGTGTCAGAATAAATCCACAGTTGTCCCACTGGAGAATGTAACAACTTGACCTCATAAGCATATATTGTCCTTACTGAATCTATGAGTATGATATGTGTAGAAGAGCTGGAATGTTCCAACACACATGTATCTGTCAAATAAAAAAAGAAGAAAATTAAAGTCTGAGAAAATATTTTCAAACATTTTGGAGCCACATAAAAATTGAACCTCTTGCCAAGTGCACATTTTTGCTCTTCAGACCTTTCCAACAGGGCTACACAGTTCATCTGTATGACAAAGTCACCTGAGAAATCACAGCTGTGAATAACAGAGGGGTATTCTCTGCCACTCTTGAAACCTGAAAAGAAGTCACTTGCAATGTGAGGACAGAAATATCTAATGATGATGGTGTCACATTTATTGTCACCTCCAAGTCCAACTCACACCTACGCTGAAAGTATTACATGGTACCCTTTGTGTGAGTATACAAGGAATTTGGCTTTGAATGGTGGCTTCACATTTCAGCCTGAGTTCTTTTTTTTTTTATTCTTTTATTCACATGTGCATACATTGTTTGGGTCATTTCTCCCCCCTGGCCCCCTCCCCCACCCTCTTCCCCCTTCTCCCCTCAGTTCCAGTCAGGTCCTGTTCTGCCTTTATCACTAGTTTTGTTGAAGAAAAGAGACAAGCATAATAAGGAAGACAAAGCATTTTTGCTAGTTGAGTTGAGGATAGCTATACAGAAATATTCCTAGCATTGCTTTCATGTACACGTGTTATGACCCATGTTGATTCAGCCTGAGTTCTTTAGGGTGAAAGATACACAGGCAGCTGAAGAAGAACTTTCTAAGTGGTACAGTGCTCTTGCATCCCTGGGAAAAGTCTTCCCCAGGCCAAGACCCCAAAGATCATAGCCCCCCAATACACACACACACAGACACACACACACAGGCACTTACACACACACAGAGGTAACCTTCCTGGCAAGTACAAAATGGCAAAAATTAAATGGAGTTAGAGTGGAATTAGAACACTGTAAGAATCCCTACCACAGCAAGGATGCCATTGGAAATCAATCAAAGGAATCTCTGGAAATTTCTGCTTTTGCAGAAGTTTGGTGGGGGCTGGCCAGAGGAAAACACGGACTCTCCACTCATCAACTGTAAATCAACGTAAGGAGAAATAAAATGACACATTGTATTCCCAACTCAATTCTTCTAAGACTTTATTTACTTAATTCCAGCACTCCTTTTCTATTTTCCAATCACATGGAATGATAATTATTAATGAGTGCTCAAATTTCACAAAGAGAGATCTGAAGTCCAGGGACTCTAACATGCCCCCATGGCATTGTGGCTTTGAGTGGAGAAGGCGCGTGTGTGCACGTGAGGGGAACCAGAGCCAGCAGGCAGGAGGATGGGGCCCAGAACAAGGGGAAGCTGCAAAAAGGAAAACTTCCCAGAAAGGAAAGTGGATAGCACCCCTAAACACACACACACACACACACACACACACACATCACTGGTACCTTAAATGATGCAGTACTCAAACTCCAGTCATTTTCTGCTATATCGTTGGGCTTTAAAATGGAAGTATCTCACAGGAACAAAAGTATATACAGATAGGTAGGTAGATAGATAGATAGATAGATGTATAGACATATATGAATATTTATCTTAGCTTAACAAAAACAAGTAATTTTGAAAGATACAAAAGTGCTGGACCCTCCATTATGGTTTTCCTGTGTATGTTCTCTGACTTTCCAGATGGTTCCAATTAAGAGTAAGACCCCAGACCTAACAGATGTTAGCCAAACAAGCCCAACCTGAGGTTTAATGAACAAAGTCAGACACACTTACTATACCCAAGAGAAGCAAAAATAAATACCATGTATACAGGGGGCCACTTGGGTTAACTTGCAATGTCTAGGGATTTGCCTGTGGCTGTGATTAGTTTCCACTTTTCTATTTGTAATTAGCATATCAAATGCTGTGATCGTGTTTAACACAACACTGACCTTGTCATTGTTTGACTTAGTGTATTTTTCCTCAATATTGTTTGAAAAAGTGATGTCCACCTCTCAAATCCTTGGCATCGCTGCTATTGGTATAGGAAATATGTTTCTTAAGATTCTAAATCAATAGTGATTAGCAAATAAGAGCCAAGCTTGCTGTGTGTCAAGAAAATATGTCATTTTCCAGCTTTCTCTGCTAACCAGGGAAAGCTAGGCTGGTGTCACTTTTACAACTTATGCCTCAAAGAGTTCCATAGGGTGTGATGGCTCACCCCTATAATCCCAGTCACTCAGGAAGCAGAAATCAGGAAGATATCAATTCAAGGCATGAAGTTAGCCAGACCCAATCCTGATCAATAAGCCAGGCATGGTGGCACATGCTAGTATTACCAGCTATGAAGGAGGCGTAAGTAGGAGGGTTCTGTTCCAGGCCAGCCTGGTCATAAATGTGAGACCCTATCTGAAAAATAACTAAAGCAAAAAGGGCTGGGGATGTGGCTCCAGTGTTAGAGCACCTGCCTCAAAGTGTTCCACTTTGGATGACCCAGCAGAATACAGAGGCACTCTGGCTTCCTATTGTCTCCAGCACCCCATCTCAACCGTAGTATTTTCCTGAACAACAGATAGCAGTAAAGAGACACATTCTTCAGGAGCTACTTAAGGAGGTTTTCTGTTTGGGGTGGGGTTGTACAAATGCTGCTTAAAACACAGGATTGGACAGTAAAAAACAAAAGCTGATTCAAGTTTCTCTTCTCTGCACACACGGTTCTGTTCCTACATATGCTGCACCAAACTCAGAGGTTCTCTGCCCACCACCCCGTTTCTTATTTAAAGAACTCACCTTGGGATATACATACTTTCTTATTGTGGAGAACATGGCTTTTGCAATTAACACATCTCAGAGCACCGACTCCTCTACCCCATGCAATCACGCGCACACGCGCGCGCACACACACACACTGACACATCTAAGAGAGCTTTAGCTTGTCAAAACCACAGATTCCAAAGCGCCAAAGCCAAGGTTGCTTTGTGAGGAATCTGCCATATTATGGGAACATTTGGTTTCTGAACTGCCTTAAAATGGTGACCTTTTTTCTATTGCCAAGTAAACACCCTGCAAGCTGCACTGGTGTCGAACAAAAGCATTATCCAATAGCTGATCACACTTTATCAAAGAGCTGCCTTTTAGGTCTTTTTGTCATTTTGACCAAAAAAGGCATTTGTTTGAATTCTGAGCAGAAACCAACTCACTTTGCTTTAAATGCACATGAAAAAATATATATTTCAAGAGTACATAGCACATAGATCTCCTCTGAAAAGACACATGCAGAGATAGGCAGAAAGAGAGAGAGACAGACGGACTGACTTAATAAAATATCAAGTTGTAGGGAATCTACCTGACCGATTTGTACTTAAAAAATACTGGAGATGCCTGTTCCAGTGGAAACTGTCTTCAGTGATTAGTAATTGCAAATGTTAGCATGAAGGTATGGAAAGTGCATTCTGAAGCTCATCTAATACATTTTGCCCAAAAAAATATAAACTATGGAAGTTGGTCTCACCCATTTAATTACAGCGAGCCTCCTAATGACACAGTTTGACTGATACATGGAGCTTTCCTGGTACCTAGGGAAGTAGCCCCCCTCCACAAGGAGCAGAATTGCCTGTCCTGTCCTCTTCTTCCCATACTCACTCTGTGGAGCCTGTCAGCTCATGGATATGTCCCACTTCTGATACCACAGATTCAAATGAAAGAAAAGGTAATGACTGAAAGGGTAATACCGAGTGCACAAGAGAATTTAGTGACACAGCCAAGCATTCTGCAATACTCTATCTTGGTTGCCAGATATTTTTTCTCACTGATTAATGTGAACCTCCCAAGATATTCTCACAGGGAATGAACATATTGAAGCTTTTCCAACATCCATCATCATCCAGTCACTCAAAGTGACTCACTTTTCAAAGTGGCAACTTTGAAGGTCCAAGACTACATGTCCACATGTGCTCTGTGTCATGTGCCAACCCAGACACTGGGGAGCTACCTTTCATTTCTTTCTCACCCTGAGCAAGCAAACCTAATGGTGCCCAAGGATTCTTGCCTCGACTTTCTTTTTTTTAATTTATTTTTTTAATTTTTTCTTTTATTCATGTGTGCATTACAATGTTTGGGTCACTTGCCTTAACTTTCTAAGTAATTCCTATTCATCTTCCAGATTCCTCTCCTTTCCTCCGTTCCTCCTTCCCCTGCACCTATATTAAATCCTACATTCGTGCACTGACATAATTCCTGTGACACATCTATCATAGCAAAGTCACAATTTATTATAACTGTGCAGATACATGTCTGTCTTCAAGGAACTCTGGCTCTCAAGAATATAACTATTTTTATTATCTCTTCCCAATATGTACAGAACAACCTAGGTGCTTAGTGGTTGGGGGGAGGATGGATGGAGAGATGGATACATGGATAAAAGGACACTTCAGAAGAAGACCCCAGCTCCTCTTTGCCAAAGACACCAGTTCAAATCACATCTACCATGGGGATGCTCTTACTTGAATGATTCTTAAGAACAAACAATTTTTAAAGAAAATTTAATTTACATTCAAAGACAGTAAATCACCAAATACCAATTCTTGGAGAAAAAATATCAAGGAAACAGCTCAAAATAATGGAAGGCTTATCTTAAAGGGTGAACCACATTAAATTCCAAATCAAACAGCTGCTCCTCCGCCTCCACTTCTACTTCGTTATGCAGCCACAACTGTAGCTCTGCCATATTCCAAAGCATCCTGGCTTGAATTCTTCTGGGTAGATGCTTGCCTGAATAATTACAGGCACACGATTGACCAAGATCTACCAAGATTAATGGCCTCTACTCAGACCTGGAATCTTGAAAGTCCCAAGAGAAAAAAAACAAAACTTCTACCATATCTTATCACATACTGAAAATACCAGAAATCAGTCCAGGTTGCTGGTTTACACAAGATCTGGAGAGAATTACCAGCTCAAATACAGGACACTTGGGTAAATTTCTTTCAGATACACCATAAATAATGATTGCACGTGTATGTGGCATAGAATATTTGGGGCATATTTAAATGAAAATGTATTCATAATTTAAAATCCAAATTTCTCTGAGTGTTCTGCATTTTCATTTACTAAATCTGGTAAGCCTAATTCCAAGATGCAGGGCTACTGATGTATTTATCTTATCTGAGATTCCTATGAAAACTGATATTTCACTGACAGTCAGCCCAGAAGGTGTCTCATTTGGCTGAGTCCTACCACATGGAAGACAATTATTCCTCATGCCCTATCTGAACTGGTCATGCCGCCCTTCTTCCTGTCTTACTAGTACCATTTTGAGCTAAAAAAAAAAAAAAATTAGGAGAAGTGAGGTGCATTCTTCTCACGACTGTAATTCTAGCTCCCTGGGAGGTGAGGATCCAGGAGGATCATGGTTCAAGGCCAGTCCAGGCAAACAGTCCATAAGACACCATCACAACCAATAAAAGTTGGGCATGACGGTGCACACCAGCCATCCCAGATACGTGAAAAGCATAAATAGGAGGACAGCAGTCCAGGCCAGCCCAGGGATAAAAGCAAAAAGGTCTGAGGCAGTGGCTCAAACGATTGAGCACTTGCCTAACAAGAGCAAGGCCCCGAGTTCAAATCCCAGCACTGCAGGAAACAATCAAGATGTGTTTAACATGTGTTCTCCCTAAATTTAGTCTAACTCATCCATTGGAAAATTACAGAAAACAAGTGTCACAATACCAGTCCTGTGCACAGCTATGCAGGTGATGGAAAAACTCCAGGGAAATGCAGGCAGTGTGCAGAAGAGCTTTTTCTAGAACCATCATGGGGTTTGCGGCAGCAGTTCCAGAAAGCAAGCATTCACACTTAGACACTCACATACAAATTTCCTTCTCTTTGGCTCCAGGTGCAAATATGCAGGGCTTGCAAGAAGGAGAGGCAAGAGAAGCATCTAAGGTGTGAAGTTTGCGGGGGATGTGAGCGGTGGCTGGAGTCTCAGATCAGCCAGGCACTGAGTCAGCTCCTGGGAGGTAGGGCATACCCCATGCTACCCCAGGTGCCTCACTTCTGCCTCCTGAGCCCTGGCCCTGCAAGGATAGATGAGCTATTCTTCCACATGAACGGCTTGTGAAGCAAGAATCTGACATTTCCAACTGTCACATCACAGTCACTTTCTGTGGGAAGATTCCAGATTCATGTGGAAAGAGATGTGATTTTTAGCAAATGCATGAAACAGTCTCCTAAAGAACAGAAGCATAATAATCAGTTCTATGTCCTTCACACTGGAGCTGGTCCCTGTCCTTGTCAACTCAGTGAGCACAGTAGAGCATGTATTCACTTTCTAGGACTGACTTAACAAAACACATCAGACCAGGTGCTGTAAACAACAGAAAGTCAGTGTCTCACTGTTCTGGAGTTTGAAAGCCTTAAATCCAGTTGATGTGGTAGGGTTGGTTCCTTTTGAGCTGTGAGGGTGAATCTGCCCCATGCTTGTCTTCTGCTTCTGGTGGTTTACTGGGCATCTTTAGCATTCTGTAGATTATAGATGACCCCTTCCCCATCATCTTCACATGGCACTCTCCCTCTGTGTGTGTCTGCATCCACATTTCTCTCTGTTATTAGGACACCAGTCGTACTGGAGTAAGGCCCCAAATAATGACATCATTTTAGCTTGATTGCCTCTGTGAAGACCCTATCTCCAAATAAGGTCCCATTCTGAGGACCTAGGGATTAGGAAGACAACCAAGTCAAACTCCAACAGAACACCCCTGTACTGACTGGGCCAGGACCCACCTTCAAAGTCCCAAGGCCCTGTAGCAGGCGACTGTTTGGATCGCCCTGGACAGCTCAGGATGTAGGGACTTATCCTGGCTCTGCTGTCCATATCACTAAGCCATACTGGAGATACATCCTTCATTCAGTGCCTCCTCCCCCAGAATCCTGCACCACCAGAACTCAGTGACTTCCAGAATTCCCTGGCCTAATTTTTTTTTTCCTACTTGCTTCACTGGAAGTGTTACTTCATGGGAACATGCAGTCATTTTAGCAAAGCATCTCAAATCCCAGAAGGTTTCTTGTTTCCACCAGCATAGAGCTGCAGGTCACAGGTGGAGACAGAGAAAGCTATGACAGTGGCTGGGCTGAGTCTCTCAGGGAACCTCAGGAGGGAAGGCTGAGGGACAAGGCAGCTGTCTGAGAAAGTCACTGGGGTTCCTTCCCAAATACGGACATGTGCCCTCTAAAGCAGGAAGAGTGAGTTAGAAGCATCACAACAGCCCAGGCCAAGATAAGAAGGTGGAGAGAGGAAATGAACTTAGGGGTGGGGGTAGGGGGTGCACACTGAACTCCTTAACTACAATGCCATTGTCCTGGGAGGAATTAGCCAGTGATGAATTTGAAGTGTGATTCTTTCCTGAATGGCTGTATGACCTGAAGAAAAACAAGTTCTCTGTAACTTACATTGCCATTTATAAAATGAGATCATAGGTGTGTTCAAGGATTCCACAAAGAACACCCACAGCTGACTATGCCTATGTCACAGATGTAACCTCAGTCACCATCAATATCCTTCTGATGCCCATGTAGGAGTTTTAAAACGACACTCCATCTTGGCATGTCCAGGCAGGACCTAGGGAAGGGCTAAGGGGAGAGTTTTGCCAGACCCTGACCGCTTTCCAGGATACAGATCCTTTGGGGGCCACAGAAAGAAGGGACTAAATAAAGGTGGCCTGTTGGTTTAGCAAGGTCTCAGAGGCCAGGATACGAGGTACGCACTGAGGGGTCCTTCCCAAAGAGTTCAGGTAATGTGCACGATTAAGGTCAAAGATTCTGAAAAGAACTCTCAGGTTTCTAGCTACAGATGCCACCAAGCCCTGAGAATTTCTTAAATCCAAGGAAAAGAGGCGCTGAGCAAGGCCTGCACCGCACCCGACAGACACTAGGTGGCGCCGCGCAGCAAGGAAGCCCCAGGCAGCGGCTCAGCGCGCTGATCCAGCACTGGGCAGTGGGCGGTTCCTGATTCATCAGGAAGATAGGCTCTGCTCAGTTCCTGGATGATTTCTGCCTTCTTATTAGTAGTTGCTGAGTAAAACGCCATTTTTTAAAACACTCCTACCTTTACACACACAGAGCAAATTTAAATTTCCATGCATTTATCAGTTTTTTTCTTAATTATAAAATTAGATTCGAAGAGCTGGACACAAAAAAACTAAAGGATACAAAATTATTGCAAACTTTGTGATTCTGCCCAGTGAGTAAATTCTGAACTCAACAACGAGTATTTATAAAGTCTAATGCAAAAACAGAAACAAAATGAACTGGCTTAAAAATTCTAAAGCAAAATTCAACACAGTTCACCCAGGATCAGTGGAATTCTACTTCTAGAAAGGAATGTTGACATCCACCAAATTTCTACCAGAATTCTCAAAGAAGCTCTGTTCCTAATGACCTATATCAGGAAATAATCCAATAATTCATCTGGAGAACGGATGAATAAATGATGGTATTTTACACAGAATTGCTCTAGGCCATAAAAAGAAAAGAACTGCTTATAGAGCGACATGGCTTTAGGATGAAGGAAATGAGCCAAATACAAAAAGGCTGGGGTCCTGTAGGATCCTAGGCGTATGGCATTCCAGTACAGCCAAGCCAACCTACAGTAATAGAAAGCAGGTCAGTCAGTGGCTGTCTCTGGGGGATGTCAACTTCCTGGAAAAGATCATAAGGAACTTTCTAGAATAATGTTCACTTCCAATTTGAGTGGTGGCTAGTGTATTCAGCTGTAAAAATTCACAGAGCTGTATATTTAGGTGCTTTTGTTATTGTTTTGTTGTTTGGGGGGGTTGTTTTTGTTTTGGGGGATTGTGCTTGTTTTTTGTGGTGCTGGGGAGCTGTATATTTACACTGGTAAAACTGACCCTGTACTATTCAAGGATAGTAAGATTTCAAACCATTCCAACACTCTGTTCTTAGATCCTTTTAAAAGATTTCTCTCAGCAACTTTTTCTTTCTAATCTGAAGAACATGGCCTATTTCTGGCATCTGTCCTTCCCATCCAATTTTTTTGTTTTGTTTTGAATAATTTAGATAAAGACTTCATTAGTTGTTTTTTTTTAAGTGCTTATGTTTCCAACTAATGAATTGTCCAAATTCTTATAACACATCCATTTCACTCATTAGAACCTTAATTGTCAAGCAGCCGAAATGATCCTTACTGTTAATTCTAATTGCTATTAGCAAGGAGTACCAGAATTGTTTGTAATTTATTAGTCACATAAAAATAATGAGGGATAAAGAAAGCTATTTTCCCTGAAGTGGTTTACTAGGTACACAGGCAAGAGGGGCCTGTTTGAGCGAGGCCACTCTGGGCTTCTCTGGGAAGGAGGGGAACTCTGTCCGTGCATCTCTTATCTCTACTTGCTTTACTATCCTTGGGTTATACTTTTCCCGCGCCTTCAACACTTGGAGCATTCAGGATTTGCTTCCAGGTGCCCCATCAAAATCCACTCTTGGCAAGAGTTGTTGATCATTACACCTCCATAGCGATGGGATGCACACTTGTTATCTATCCCTGATGGCAGGCAGCCAAACATAGAAGAGACAATGTGATGGCACTCAGAGGCAGGAGCCTCCTTGGGAGGACCAAAGACATCCCATTGGCATGAGTATGGAGGATGAGCATCAAACAAGATGTCTGGCTGGAGGTATAAGGTGGGGGCCAAGCCCAAAGCCAGAGAACTTTAGAGCAAGACCTAGGGTGGGTATGTTTTCCTTCACCCAGAAATAGATACCTTTTCCTTACACCTGTCACCTACCCCCCAGAGGGACTATTTGTAAGGTGCACAAATCATTGCTGAAGTTAATGGTGACCCAAGATTTGTCTTCTGTAAAACTCAATTGCTATCATGACCAATGCACCTATTTTGCATACCTAGTTGGGAAGAATACAAGAAGGATGTGAACCTCCCACAAGGATTTTGCATTCCAGCCAAGGTGTGTACCATAGGCTAAGAGACAGGATTTCCTTCTCCATCTCACCTGCATTGCTTCACCCATTGCTTGATTTAGAGAAACCCTTGCTGATTCTTCTAGCTCCAGCTGGGTGTCCCTTTGATGTACTCCAGAGCACCAGAGCTTATATAAATTCTCATCATAATTATGACAAATTGTGCTAGAATTTACAGACACAAACATACCCTCTTCCATGTTTTAAAATAAAAAACCACCATCATACCCAGCAAAGTCATACCCTCACTTTTCTCACCTAATGAAGGTAATAAAAGTCCTCACCACCAAGGTTGCTATGAAGATTGAACAAAAATGGGGCAACTTCCCTTGTTTAATGCCTCTGCAATATTCTACTCACAGCTGGGACGCCCAGGACAGGATTTCCACCAGCATACACGAGTAACAAAGATATAGAGGAAGAGAAGTACGACATGCCAGGCTGGTTCCCAGCCTCAGATCTGGCCCCCTTCCCAGCAGGCTTAGTTTCTGCTTATGAAGCTACATAGAACTAGCTTCTTATTTTCCCTACCCTCACCCACCTACCAGTCACTTCCTCTCTTCTGTGGGACCCAAGGGAATAATTATGGAATAATGGGAGGTATTTTTAAGTCTAAATTTATAGAATTTTTTTTCAGTGCTGGGGATAGAACCCAGGGCCTCATGAATGGTAGGCAAGTGTTCTTCCACTGAGCTACATTCCCAGCCTGAGAATTTTAAATAAAGAAAAAGATTTCAAGAAAAGCCATTAAAATTAAACAAAGCAATTGATTTTGGAAGATGAAATCATGAGGATTTTTTTTCGTTTCACTTTTTCCACTCACTCACCTCCATTTCTAAACAAGTAGTTACAATTTTTATAAGTTTAGCCTAATCTTGAACATCAAGCCAGTGTTGTGATAGTAGCCAAACAAAATCCCTACTTTTGTCCTTCCTGCCTTGGCCTGGAAATGGTCTTGCCACAGAGGTTCAAAGATGACGTTGTCATTCCATAACATGTAACTGTGTTGCAAAGATAAAATGGTAGTAGGATAGCTGGGTTGTCCCATACAAAGCCCAGACAAGGCATTTTATTGATTGCTAGAAAATCTCTTAACTTATACCATGCATTCATTTTATTCATTTCATTTTTATTATGAGATTTCATTTGTCTGCTTGTTTATTAGGTTGCCATTTATTTCAAGTGAGGCTTTTACCACATAGGATTTTAAAATGATCTGGCTAGTTACACAGGAGATATGGATAGGATGATTGAAGTCAGATGCCAATCCCAGGCAAAACACAAGACCCTATCTGAAAAATGAACTGAAGCATAAAGGGCTGGAGGTGTGGCTCAAGTGGTAGAGCACCTGCCTGACAAGGGCAAACCCATGAATTCAACCCAATACTGCCAAAAACAAAAAAAGATCTGGCCATCAGTAAGTGACAGTGGATAATTTGTGCTAGCAAACCAAAGCCATGAAGAAAGTCAAGGCTACATTCCCAAAGCACAGGAAAAGCTTCAGTAGTAGACACCCGAGTGTCCTGTGAGGACCCTGTGTACACGCTCCAGCAGCACTGAGAATGAGCTTGAGAAGGGGGAGGCATGAGAACAGCTCTGTCTCTCAATATCAGAGGTCTGAGAGAGCTCTGGAGGAAAGTCCTGCTTGGCCCAGGCCCTCTCCAGCAAGTCCATCAGGGAGAACTGTCTCTGGAGTTTCAAGGACATAGTAAGAAGACCAGGCATCACTCTAGAACAACTGAGTCAGATTCATGCTTTGCTAAGATCCCTGGGGTGCCTGGTGTGCACAGGAGTGTTACAGTGTGGAAAGCACCTCTGTAGAGCTGATCCAGGGAGGGCACTGATCTTACTTAGATCTCAGGTCCTGCAGTAGGAGAGAGGAGACGGAGCAAGCCCTGCTTTACAAATAATGACTTTGAAGGGCAAGTGACTGGAACAAAGCCATGTGTCTTGTTAGTTACAGAACAAAGCCTAGAAGCCCTTGATTCCATGCTTAGGACTTTCTCCACCACACCAGACCTGCTCCTTTGTGCCAGATGCAGAGAATGATAGCCAAGAGTCGCTTAGAGAAATAGAGCCACCATGTCACCTGCCTGTGGACCATGCTCATCACTGTAAGGAGGGTGGTTTCTGCTGACTGCAGTATGATGCTTCCTATTGCACTTAATTTCCTGTGTACACGCTCTGTGTTAAGGGATGTCTAGACTTTGATTGGGATGGGGCAACCCCCTACTGAAAACCCAAATAAGGACACGTCGAGATACTAGTATAAAATGACAGAGGCTTCTGATGGCTTTCAAAATACCCATTCTTATCTTTGCCAGTAACAGAGCCTATTTTAGTTGGGGATGATATTATATCTAGGTAAAAACTATTTCTCAGTTGAATTTGTAGCTAGGTGTATCCATGAAACTGCTGACTAACGACAAAGGAGCTAACATTTTTGGAGAGGACTATGGGAATTCTCTTTTAAGGTAAGATAAATAGCTGTAAAATATTTTTTCTTACTGTCTGGATCATGGATGTTATGGTTAGAACTTCGACAGTTTAAGGATCCCAGTACAGTTCTGGCTACCAACTTTAATATGATGGAAGTGACCATCTGCTTGCAGTTACAGTTCCTACCATCAGAGGGCAGTGTAACATGATTCCTGCCAGAATCTGCACAAGGCTTAGTCATATGAACTTGCCTTAGGCTTCCAAAAGAGCGATACTCACATTCCACTTAGGGAATTCTCTCATTTTGGAAATAGTGCACAATGCAGGGTTAAGGACTATCCTTAGAAATAGTGATCACACTATAGTGTACAAAAGGAAACAACTGGCAGCAACCTAAATGCTCAATAAAGACATGGTCAAGGAAATTATGATACATGCTCATCAAAAATGACATACAAAACGCTAATATTTAGTTTCAAATGCTGGGTACAAGGTGCTATGTGTGAGCACTAAAGTTATTTAAATATGAAACTAAAACTAAGTTATGATGGGGAATAGGGATTGCAAAGATAAATGTTAGAAACATTTATAACACAAAAAAAGATTTAACAATCCCAAATAGGAACTACCTGGCATAAAAAATGGCAAGATGTATAAAATAGAAGGAAAATTCAACCATCTGGAAAGTCTTAATTTTTTTTTCTTAAATGAGTACTGTTTTTTTAAAAACAGGATTTCAAGGGAAAATGTGTTGTTTTTGTTTTTGTTTTTTGAAATTCGTAGCATTAGAAAACCCTACATAATTATATGAAGAAAATAAATGAATGACTTGGTTATTCAACTCAAGTTGAGAAAAACAATAATAAAACAAACCTATATTTCTGATTGAAGATAAAAAATGAGGGCAAAATTTTTTTAAATGGAAAAGGAAGCAAATCACTTTCTAGAGAAAAAATATACATAATTGACCCCCAAAGAAGGGAAATAGATAAGTAAAACAATAAAAATGAACAAACACAAACAAAGCTGAAGGAAATAATTGTAGTAGTTATGAATGGAGTTACATCCCTACAATAGAAAACTTTCAGGGGGAAGGCAGAAGGAAAAAGTATGGGGGTTAATATGATCTTGGTATTCTATATACTTGTATGAAAATAGACCAATGACACCTATTGAAATTGTTCCAAGATGGTGGGGGGGTGGAGGGAAAATGATGGGGATTGATAGAAGGGGTGGGTTTCATCTGATACATGGTATGCATATAAGGAAACATCACAGTGAAACCCCTGTATACAACTAATATATGCTAATAAAATGATCTTTACAAAACTATGCAACATGTAAAAGAATAAAGTTGCTTTGAAACAGCTGATAGTGAAGTAATTTTGGGGGTGTGATGGGGTTATGGCTCATTAGTAGAGTCCCTGCCTAGCATGTGAGAGGCTCTGGGTTCCTTCCCCAGCACCAAAATAAATACATAGCATAACATTTTTTAAGGACAAAAATGAGGTTCAGAAGAGCAGATATGTCTGACTTCCTTTGTATAAAATGTAAAGGTTCATCTAGACAAACAGTATGATGTGTTTATGATTTTAAGGAGCCATAATCCCTCAGCAGTATGTGGTGTACTAGTTAATAGTAAGACTCTGAAGCCAGAATGTCTGGACTTGAATCCCAGCTCTACACTTTCTAGATATGTCACTGTCGGTTTCCTCAGCTTCTCTGTGCCTTAGTTTCTTCATCAGTAACATAGTAACAATATAGATTCTAACTCATAGAACTAGGGTATAAATTCATAGAGTACTTTAGAGCATATCTAATAGTCCTAGGATAAATGCCTACTAAATATTAGCCGCAAAAATCACTTTATGTGTGTGTATATGTATATATTTGCATACATACATATTGATACACGTATATATAGTTCCTCAAATAAAATGGCATAGTGTTTGCATAGCACCTCTGCACATCCTCCCCTATACTTTATCCATTTTTTCCTTTTTTGAGTTGCTGAGATATGAACTCAGGACCTCATGCTTACTAAGCAGGCACTCTACAACTTGAGTGACTCCACCAGCCCTCCCTCCCCTATACTTTAAATCATTCCTTAGTTTACTGACGATGCCAAATATAATGGAGATGCTACAGAAATAGTTGTTACATTGTATTGCTTAGGGAATAAGGATAAGGAGTAAAGACTGTACATGTTCCATATAGATTCATTTTTTAACTTTTTTTGGGTGTGACTGGTGGGGTGAATGCAGGGCCTTCAACTCGCTACGCAGGCTCACTACCACTTGAGCCACACCTCTACCAGGCTTTGTGTGTTGGTTATTTTTGAGACAAGGTCTCACTTTATGCCCCAGCTGGCCTGGACCTTGATCCTCCTACTTGTGCTTCCCTCTATAGCTAGGATGATAGGTGTGCACCACCGTGCCTAGTCATTGGTGGAGATGGGGGTCTCATGAACATTTTGCCCAGGCTGGCCTTGGACACTAATTCTCCTGATCTCTGTCTCCCAAAAATAATAGGAATACAGGATTGAGCCACTGTGCCCAGTCTTTTATTGAGTATTTTTGATGAGCCATTTGGTGAACTCATGGCTGTGGAACCCACAGACATAGAAAGATAACTGTAAATTCTCTTTTTCTCTACAAGGAAGCCTAAGAAAGCATTCCTAGCAACTGTCCTTAGAAAACTGGGGGAGAAAGACAGGGATAAGTAGAAGATGCTCACAGACAAGGAGAGGGGGCTTTAAGTTTCCTTCTGTTCCATTTTGAACTGCTCACATCTCCTAAACATATATGCAATTACACAGGACTATGTGCACAATGGATATTTTGAGACACTTCGGGTTTCCTTTTTCATCCTGCTCCATATATAAAAATGTGTATTGTATTTTTAATGTTATGTTCACATCTAGGACAGTTGTTTGTGTGCTTTGCACAACTATATAAAATAGATACAAATGAAAACAGATTAGAAGGACAACCAGAAAAAATTATCATCATACTTTTGTCAGAGTGAAAAGATTCAGGATTTATTTTTCCCCTTCATTTTAAGCCACTCTTTTATATTTGTCTTCAACTGTACTAGTCTAAAATGATATAGTCTTGCAAAATATTTAAAGGTAAAGAAAAATATTTCCCCACCTTTCCTATGGGTAGTTTTCAGGGTAGTGGGCATCTTCCTAGACCGCTTTATGTACATTCACATGGAAACATACCTACTTTCAGAAATGTGTAATTGTTTGTCTTATTCTTCCCAACATAAATGTTGTCACATAATGTATTGTTCTTCAATTTGATTTCCTTGATTAAAGATATGTCTTGGGAAAAACTTTCTATTTCAGTACACAAATGTCTACTTCACTATTAATAGCTGTGTCATCTTCTCTAATGTGTTCATGGAAACAGTTTATGTAACTGTTTCCCTATTAATGAACACTTGGTTTGTTCCCAAATTTTCTCTCTGGCTATTGATACTGCCACATGTATGTTCTACACACCCATTTCTCTACAATCTTTCTCCATTTGGTATGCTTTTACTGATACTGTGTTGAGTTTATATGAAATCGTTTTTTTTTTAATGAACAAGAGTCTGGGTAAGAGGAACATTAGTTTGCTTTCCAAACCCAAGAAAGCAAAGCACAGTTTGCTGCATCCCTTTACAACCTAACATGCAAAAGATAACAGGAGTCAGCTGCTGGTGGCTCACGCTTATAATACTAGCTACTTGAGAGGCAGATATCAGGAGGATGGCAATTCAAAGCCAGCTGGACAAATACTTCATGAGACCCTATCATGAAAAACACTCAACCCAAAACAGGATTGGCGGAGTGGCTCAAGTGGTAGAGTGCCTACCTAGCAAGTGTGAGGCTCTAAGTTCAAATCCCAGTACTGCCCCTCCCCCCAAAAATTGCTTACTGGGACTCCCAACAGGGTACGGTAAAGACAATCAAAGACCCACAAACAATAGAAACTGATTTTCACTCTCTCCTTTAGCCTTTGGGGAGAGGAGGGGGAGATAAGAAAGAGTAATAGAGGGGGTGAATTTGACCAAAGTACATATATGCATGTATAGAAATATCACAATGAAACCCCTTTGTACAATTAATATATATGCATCTATATAAAATAAATAAAAATAAAAATCATCGTTGTGGTAAGTTAAAACAAAAGCTGGTTTTCCTCAGGAGATGGAGAAAGTTCAGACATAAACCTGGAGGTTAGCCAAATATATTCACACCACAGCACTAATTGTCCAATGGGATGTTCAGGCACAAACTGCATTTAATGGAAACATTAACATATGAGGAACGATCACGTCTCCTGGTGCAGCTGCTGATGACAGACGATTGTAATAGATGGATGGAGAGCCAGCCAGGTGTGACCAATCTCAGGTCCTTCCTACCATCATTACCAACCAATGACAACCCTTTGCAAGGAATGTCCCCACAATTTGTTATCTTGTCTCTTTTCTAATAGGTTTATTGTCTCACCAAAAAGGACCCACGAATCAATTAAATAAAGTTTATTATTTTAGATAAGAAAAATAAGATACTCTTTTCCTACCTCCCATTTTTCTTTCTCTGAATTTGTGCGTGTAAGTCACAACAAGCCCCATGTCATTTATCATACCCAAGACCCAATGAAGTAGCGGGAATCATTGGGAAAAAGAAAATAGAAATACATGAAAGACCCTCTCAAGACCCTGCAATGGGGGAAAATGTCTCTTCAGTAAGCTCTCCTGTCAGTAAAGCAGAGAGACGGCGAGACAGGGGATCACCCTATTAAATATCAGAGCACAGCGTGTTATTTTGTTTAATGGAACTGCGATGTGATCCTCTTCTGAATAGACAGTATGAGTTAGGAGAAAAACAAAAGAAAGAAAGCAATTTGGCCATTCTTGTTCAAATTGTCAACTCACTGGAGAAGAAAATAAAATGAACGTATTCTGTTTAACCCCATGGCTGCAAGGTAAAAATCTCTCCATAGGGATTTTTGCAAAAGGAAAAGAAAGCATTCAAGCATAGGTTTTGGAGACAAGTTTATGAGCTTTAAATAAGATTATTTGGGAAAGTATTATCAAAAAGAAAATGTTGACTAAATTACAAATAATTACTAGATTTGATGCCTTTATCTGAGTTTTCAGGTGGTCTGAAAAAGAAGCAATAGTGTCTCATTGCTCTAAAAGATAAATCTTAATATTACATTTTACCAAGAGAAGATTTTATAAAAATCTGACCTCATTCCACTGCTAACATCTGCCAGTTTTGAGTTTCTTTCAGTCTCCTAAGTCCTTCTGCCTCCGGTGTCTTCCTGCACCGTGTGATCTGATCAATCCTCAGCACCAACTTCCTTCCCCATACTTTTCTCCTCTGACTTCTGAGACTTCCACCTCATTCTTTCTATTGAGTCCCTTCAGTGTGCCATGAAAGAATTAACTCAAAAGATAATAAGGGTGCATGAATAACTCAAAGGATAATTAGGGTGCATGGATGTTTCTTAAACTCTTACTTGAAAAACAAGCACCTAATTAATGGTGTCATGTGACACTTGAGGAAATTTCTTTATGAAAGTACATTTCCTCCTCCTGTACACAACGGCCATGTAAGGAAGTGTTCCTGCTTGACCACAGTTGATGCTGAATTTGTTTCAGAAGCACTATGCATGTTGGCTGTTGGAGGTTGGCTTCTCCAAAATCCATCCCAATCTTGTTTTCCTTTTGCCATTTTCTTCTACAGAGTCTCTGCTATACTAAGAAAGTTCCACATGATTCACTTCTGATAACTTAGTTGATATGAATGAAGTCTGCAAGTTTCTTTAGAACCCTACTCCTACCTGTCCGGAGCACAGAGGCAAAGACTGGCTAAGCAGCTGCTATCTTGTGACTGTTATCTCTGTTATATTTTTGGCAATCTCTAGACTAGATGATATAGGCTACAAAAATGACAGTCCAGAGGCAGGTATATAATCAGTTAACTAAAACATCAAGCAGAATGTGAAAACGTAGCGTAAGCCAAGGTCCACAACATGGAAGCAGAAAGAGAAGCGTGTTGCTAATGAGACCCAGGACACCTTCACAGATGAAAAGGAGAAGACACTAGAGCTGGATATTGCAAAATGAGATTTCTCCCAGCCAAATGGGCTGAACACCCCACATCCAGGATACAACATGAAAAAAGGAATAGTGGACAAAGACGAAATAGATTGTTTACAGCTAGTCCTAGGTGATTGGAGAACAAGGCTGTGTTTCCCAAGAGTAATTCTGTTTGGTCCCCTATCCTATGTCCCATCGTCTCATCTTCATATGCTTATAAAACTTCTCTCAGCCCTGGCTTGTCCTAAACTAGCCCTCACTCTCTTCCTTTTATGACCAGTACCACCCTCATCAGGTATTTTGTTACAAGAAGCTGGGTACATGTCATTGGCTATTATTCTGCAATGAAAAAAACTGATAATATTATCAGTAATTATCAACATTTGATAATGTGAAAATCAAATGAGTCCTTTTATATATGTAGCCCTCAGCCAAAAGCGATTTTCCCCAAATGGAGACAACTGCTATTTTCTGGAGACATTTGGGGTATCAAAGTGGAGGGGAGGAGAAGTGACTGGAATGCAGTGAGCAGAAGCCAGGGATACAGCCAAACACCCACAGTGTACAGCACTGCAGCCCCCACCATGAGCAGTTGATGTGGCCTACAGCATCAATCATGCTGAGAAACACTGCTCTTATTATATGTGATGGTGGCCAGAGGAACTGCTGCGTAGGGCTTCCTCTCAAGAAATGCGTCCACAAGGGAAGTCAGTAACCGAAAGGCTGGGGAATCCCTCTGGGAGGTGTCATTGTGTTTTCTTTTTAATACTGAGCAAAATTACATTGACTAAAGCCTATAATGATGCCACCTAATCCTTGCACAGTCCTTTTATGTGGAAACCCCTCTAACAAGATGCCCAGTAATGACTCTTGTTTCCTAGATAAAGGAAGAAAGAAAGGCCATTGCACAGTGTTCAAAATACTTGTCCTTCATGGTGAAGTTCACTGGGAGTTGCTAAGACTAGGTCCTGGTTTTTTTTAACTGTTGTTAGACTTATAAGCTCCAGCAGGCAGTGATGACAAAAATTCTTAAAACACTTGTGAAGGCCATATTTACTATTTCATTCAAATTTTCCATGCTAAGAATAATAGTGCATTACCAAAGTAGTTTCCTCAGAAAAACGTTTTTAAAAATCATACCAAACCACAATGGAATTCAGCCTTTGTGAAGAGCTGCGTTTACATCACAGATGGAATACTGAGAACTGTGCTAAATCACAGATGGTATATTTTTTCCTATATTTCACAAAACAGGCCATTTATACTACTTTTTTTTCTTTTACATTTTGCTCTTGGTAATCCTGTAGAATGGAAAAACAACTAAACTAAAAAGAAACATGAAAACATTTACTTTTAGTGCTGTTTATAATCTTACTCTTTAGAGGATGGGTACATTACTGAATATTCTGTGGCATCATTTACTTTAGAAAAAACTCAGAGTGTAATTCATTTTAGGTGAGCAATTTGTTTTATGAGCCATGTATGTTTATTTGGGGTTGTGCTGGCTTTTTATTGAGTGTAATAAAGACACTTCTTATCAATTGATTTGTTGTATCAGCAATGGGCACCATTCCAGATTGAAACATGGCAGCTTTTCGGAGGACATTATCCCGTATATAATTTCACCACGGATATGAATCAGTTCATTAGGGCCCACTTGCACTGCCTGTTATGACCTAATTTCTAGGTTTCCTGCTTGATAGTAGCATTTATCCTTCCCTGTACATAATGCATAACATGGTTATCAAATGGGTTTTCCCTCTTTGATGGTTCATCACCAGCACCATTTTGTATTGTGCCAGCTTTTATACCAACTGATAAAATCAGAAGTTCAAAAGTTCACTTCTAATCCCATGTGCCATGGAAACTTTAAGTATCCTAAAGCTTACACCTCTTATGAACAATTAATTACAATGCAGGACAGGAGCTGGAAGTAGTCAATTACTAAATCGATGATGTTAAACAGGGCTAGGAAGGAATTCTTAACCCAGATGTGGATAATTAAATTGAAGCTGGACATGATGCAAACCACCAGACTTCTCTCAAAGCTGGGTATGATGAACACTGTCCTTTTGGGCTGACTTTCCAAGACTCCCAGACCACAGGGCAACCTGCAAGACCTGTTATTAATGCTCCAAGTCCACACACAATCACACTTATTTGCATCTTTCCAGAATGAGAAAACCATGCTTCAAGAACTGAATGATGCTGGTGTAGAACTCTTAAAAGTACATATCACAATGTCCTGGAGAACATTTCTCTGCACTTCAGTAATGTCATTCACAAAGCAAAACATAATTGATATACACCCACAGAAAGCAGAGCCAAGAAATTTAACAGCTGTGCAACGGGCTCGAGAACGTTAAATCAGGAAGCTATCTCTTTAGAAAAGTATTTTTTTAAATCCCCAAATATCACATCTGGTTGCATCAAGTTGTCATTATGACATAGTATTTAAGATGATTTAATGGGTTATTGCAGAATAAGAATCTTGGAGTTTATTTAACAACTGTGCATTAACAGAATGTAGCTACTTAAATGAGGTTCTCACGAAGCAGATAAAGATGTTCTTGATGTCAAATTACTTTATTATATTCTTTTTTACTGTAGTGGGTATAAATATAGATATTCAAACACAAACAGGATATACAGAAACACAAGAGTGAAAGTGAGACTTTGTGATAGAAATTTAAAGTGGGCTGCCTACCAAAATGTAGAAAAGTCTCTACCCATAAAATTTATAAGATACACTGACTTGCACCACCATGGTACACATTGTGTTCTAGATCCTTCTCAAGTAGCTATTACCAATTGATCATTGTTGGCTGAAGATATAAAACCTATCTGGGATTTTAATGCTAGATACTGACTGAAGAAACAGTGAGTCAGAAAAAAATCTTGTTGATGTATGAAAGTCCATAGGTAAGTGCATACGTCACTGTCAACAGCAACTATAATGTTGGTTATGAACAATTAATTACAATGCAGGATAGAACTGGGAGTATTTGATTTCTATACCAAATTGCAATGAGAAGTCATTGGCTGTCCCTGATTTGTAAATCCCTTAAATGCGCTTCTGCTAACCAACAGGTCAGTCCCCAACTTGCTGGCCAGTCATCTTGAATGTGGAAAGCCTCACACCCCTACCTCCTTCATCAATGTTAGCTTTTTCCCATTTCCCCATAGACACACACATGATTTTTAACAGAAAATTGGGGCTCTATATAGTTAGATCAACTTCAGAAAGTTTATATAGGGCCAAAACCAAGATCCAGTGTCCCAGAATCCTGATTTCTTGCTCTGTCTGCCATATTACCAAATGTTCCCTGTTGGTGGACATGTATTTTTTTCCAGGCTGGAAAAGTGTACAGTCTTTCCACTGCCTTTCTATCCCTAAAGTAAATGTGTTCTGCTTGATGTATTCCTAATATGCTAAGAATTCCTAAAGGAGAAACCTAAATAAATAAGTCATTCAGCAAATTACAATGGTTACATATCAGTGTCGTAAACAAAACAGAAATAGCCAATGACTGGTATGGCATTCCTGCTTAGTAATGCTTACAAGGGCATAATGCCTCCAGTCCCTGATTCATTACCCTCCTTATAGCAGTTTCACTTTCTAGGCTGAAAAATTCATGTTGAGAAAAAGAGGAACAAAGAGGTTACATCAATTGACTTCTAAGAACAGTTCCAGAAACTGCCACACACACTACAGTTCACACCCCACTGCCAAAGTTTACACCCCGTGGCTGCACCTAGCTGTAAAGAATCAGCCAGACATTCCATGTTTATTCTGAAGAGTCACGTTTCACTTCCAAAATAGAATCCTACCACTATGAAAGAGGACAACTGAAGAATATAGCTGTTGTTGACCATGACATGTGCACTTGCCTATGGACTTTCAAACATTAACAAAATTTTTTCTTACTCAGTGTTTCTTTCATCAAAATATCAGATAAGTTTTATCTCTTCAGCCAACAATGATAAATTTGAAATCACTGCTTGAGAAGAATCTGGACTAAAGCATGACCTCAGTGACAACAAGCTCTACAATCTATCCATCAGTGGTATCTTACAATGGTACAGGAAAAGTGAGTGGAGACAAAGATACCTTCTTTTGCATTCTTGTTTTCACACTCTTATTTGGCTTTGACATTCAAATACAATAATTGTTTTACAAGTCCAAAGGCATAATAATATTAATGACTTAGCTCTATCATGAGACAAAGTATTTCTACGGTCCTTAATTCTGACATGAAAAAGTTCGGTTTTAAGCAGAGCAATGGCTTCCACTAAGGTTACCTAACAATAAATGGCAGATTCAGAATATAAATTCAGTTCTTTCAGCAACAATAAGATGTTCTTTCTACTCCCTATACAATAATAATACTTAACGAATTAAGTGGTTCTCCTTAGCCAGGTGTGGTGGTGCACACCTGTAATGCCAACACTTGGGAGGCTGAGGCAGGAGACTCCCAGGAGTTAGACAAGCCTGAGCTAAATAGTTAAGTTTCAGATCAGCCTGGGCTTCATAGTGAGTCTCTGTCTCATTAAAATAAAATACTGTTCTCTTGGCAGGACTTTCTTAGATCATTAAAATATTTTGGTACAATATTTTAAAAGCAGAAAGAGGAACTGAGCTGGGTATGGTGGCACACACCTATAATCCAAGTAATCAAGAGGAAGCTGACATAAGAGGACTAGTCTAGGCCACATAAGAGACCCTGCTTCAAAACACAGAAAAAAATCAGGGAGAGGACAGAATAATTGTACACTTCTATTATAATCCTCTCTTCCAGTTTTGGGTCTTCTCTGCTAATGAATTTCCTGTGGTACCCTATAAGACCAACTGAACCATTAATTCCATGAATCTAAAATCTAAACCAAATTAACTAAAAGGAAGTTCATTAGAAACTTGGCAACAGATACTAATAAAAAATTAGTCTTTGACTGCCTGAAGTTCAAAAATGCATAAACAAAAAAATTAACGGCAATGTGCTAAAAGATATAACAGAAACAAATAGAAGGATGGAAGTACAAAGGACCCAACTTCTACCTTACTAGGTGGGGTGGACAGGGAGTACATCAGAGATACTTCACAGAAGAGATGATGGGCCCTGAAGGAGGTTGGTGATCACCAAGACAACAGGGAGAGCTGGCCAAGCAGGGAGGAGCAGGTGCTGGGACAGGACATGCAGAATTATATAACTGGTTCAAAAAAGGGTTAGGTGGTGCACACCTTTGTTTATTGCAGCACTATTCACAATAGATAAGCTATGGAAACAGTGAAGATGCCCCACTACTGATGACTGGATCAAGAAAATGTGGTATTTATACACAATGGAATCTTATTTAGCCACAAAGGAGAATGAAATTTTGTCATTTGCAGGTAAATGGATGGAACTGGACAACATCATCTGAAGAGAGGTTATCCAAATTCAGAAGGCCAAAAGCTGCATATTTTCTCTCATATCTGGAATATAATAGAGCTAACAAAAATACAGCAATATTATTAAAAATAGGTCACACTAAGGGGAGATCACATATGACACGGGGAAGGTAAAAAGAAGGAAGTTAAGACAGTAAATATGGTTTATGTACTCTCTACACAGAATGAATATAGAATTTTTAAGCTAGTTGAAACCACCATAAGAAAGGGACTAAGGTAGAAAGAAGAGACATAGAAGGGTTGAACCAAATCAGGCTATAATACATATATACATGGAAGAGTTACAAGGAAACTCCCTGTGTAGCTATCTTAAGCAAAAATGTCATTTTTTTTCTTTTACAAATTGGAGAACAGGAGGGCTGACAGAACAGGTCCTGCCTGTAAGGGAGTGGTGGTACCAGTGGGAGGGGGGAAGATGTGGGGAAAGGGTGTAGGAGAGTGAATACAGTACAAATGCTGTGTATACATGTATGTAAAAGGAAAAAAGAGACATGTTGAAACTATTCCAGGAATAAGTGGGAGGGGGGAATAAAGGAGAATGATGGAGGGAGTGAATTCAAGTATAATATATTTTATATATTGTAAGAACCTTTGTAAATACCACAATGTACCCCTTCCCAGCATAACAAAATAAGAAATTTTTTAAATGTCACAATGTACTACTCCCAGTACAACAATAATAAAAAATAAGTAAAATGGAAAAAAAGTTAGGTGGGAGTCTGTGCATGGCTTTGGGCATTCAGTAAAAAGTAGAGAACGAATGGGGGAGGTAGTCAGGAAGATGATTCTGAAAGAAGTTAGGCACCTACATGAGATTGCATTTTATAGATTTTAGCCTATAAGCTCATGAAAGAATTTTTAAGAAAGGGAGCTATGACAGTCATACTGTTCATCATATTGTTGTGACAAAATGCTTGACAGAAACATCTTGAAGGAGGATTCATTTTACCTCATGGATTCAGAGGTTTCAGGTCATCATGGCAGACAGGAAGCAGAGAGGGGGGACACCAGGACAAGATACAGCCCTAAAGGACATGTCCCCAGTGACCTAATTCTTCCAGCTAGGCTCCAACTGCTAAGGTTTCCAGAACCTCCCAAAATAGTGCCACCAGCTGGGGACCAAGCCCTCCATATATAAGCCTTTTGGGAAATATGCTTCATGCCCAAACCCCAGTCTCCAATAGAGTTATGTCATTTCACAGTATAGAATACATTCATTCAGCTCTAAGAGTCCCCCTAGTCTTAATGGTCCCAGCATTATCCAAGTTCAAAACAAGGAAAAGTCTCAGCTGTCAGCCCTGTAAAATCAAAACCAA
Source organism: Castor canadensis (assembly GCF_047511655.1). Taxonomy (NCBI): domain Eukaryota; kingdom Metazoa; phylum Chordata; class Mammalia; order Rodentia; family Castoridae; genus Castor; species Castor canadensis. Next base: position 31,926,199 of record NC_133404.1, on the reverse strand, counting down.
GTTACATACTCTGAAGATACAGAGTTAAAATTCCCATTCCAAAAAGGAGGAATGAAGGCATAGAGTGTAGTGATGGGACTAAATCAAGACCAAAATCAAGCAGGACAAATATTAAATTCTGTAACCCCATGTCCAGCATCTGGGACATGCAGTGGAGTGACTGGGACCCCAAAGGGCTTGGGCAACTCTGCCCTATGGCCTTACCATTTGCAGCCCATGTGGCCTCTCTTTTGGGCTGACTATACTTGTGTCCTGCAGCATATGTCTCATCCTCTTGGCATCTCTAATTTCTTGGGGTCTCCATTGTATCTTCAGCTTCACTCTCACAACTTCATGCATAGCCCTCCCAGGGACTGTCTGAAGGATTTCCTCCTTGCCTCACATCGTTTTGCCTCCTTGGCTTTCCTTTGAGAGCTAGATGGAAGCCTTCAGGATCCCATGACTCTTGCATTCTGCATGCTGCAAAACCAGCAATCACACAGATGACACCAAAGTCCACTGCTAGCTCCAACACAGCCAAGTCCCCTTGGACCACAGCTACAGCAGCATCTAAGTACTAGACGGCTAAATATAGGTAAACAATTCCCTAGGTGGTCCTGTGCCACAAAGATACATCAGATCTCCCTTCTCAAAAAAAGTTTTTGAAATGAGTTTAAACCTTTATAGTCCTCAAGCTATGACGGGTAGGGTCTGACCATAATTCTGAGATTTGCTCAAGGCATCTTTCATATTGTCTCAATGCAATGTACTTGCCTTCTTTTTAAAGGCATCAATCTCTTTGACACCCATGCCCTCCATGTCTGCAACTTTAAACATGGTCCTTTTGTGGCCAAACTGCAAGTTTTTCAAATATTTCTGATCTACGTACTTGCTTCCAATTCTTATTGTAAAGTTGGCTAAAAGAAGCCAGCGATAAACATGCCACAGCCTGAATACTGGGATGCCTTGAAATTTCCTCCACTGTATTACTTAGTTCATCGTCTGCAAACTTGGCCTTCCACCAAGTCTCAAGACACAGACAAAATCTACACAAGTTCTTTGCCAAACGTAACATAAATGGTTTATAGTCCAGTTCTAAATCAAGTCTTCATTTCCATCCAAAAACCTACTGTCCACATTCCTGTTAGCATTGTGGCCTTTAGAGCTCACCCCAGAATTGCCCATTAATCTCTACTTATAGCATTCTAGGCATTTTTCAGTCCACTTTTTTGATTTTTTTCAAACCCCTCTGTCAAGCCAGTTCAAAAGGCTTAAGGACCACATGGTCATGTAGTCACAGCAGTGATCCCAATTCTTGGTAACAATTTTCTGTTAGACTTTTCATTAATGTGACAAAATACCTGACAGAAGCAACTTAAGGAAGGATTTATTTTAGTTCTTCATTTCAGAGATTTCAGTCCATCATAGACATCAGGGCATGGTAACACAGCAATTCATATCATGGTAGCCAGGAAGGGCGGGGGAGGAGAGAGAGAGAGACAAAGAGGGACAAGATATAGCCCCAAGGACATGCCTCCAGTCCCTTTCTTCCTCCAGCTAGTTCCCTACTCTTAAAGATTCTAGAACCTCCCAAAATAGTGTCACCAGGTGTGAACCAAGCCTTCACTGCATGAAACTTTTGGGAGGACACTTCATATCCAGACAATAACAGAAGCCAAATAATCACATTTTTCTGGGAGAAAGTCAACCATGGAAACTGAGCTGAAGTTACTAACATGAGGAGCAATGAAACCAGGGAAGGAATGGGCAGGCCCTATACTGGGTAGTCTTCCTTTGAGACCTACAAATTTAGAAAGATTTATGGAAGTCCTGAAATTACATATGCCAATTATGAGAATGAGTGTGTGTCTGAGGAAGAGCTATGTACCTTTCTGCAGGCTGTCAATAAAGCCTAGAAAAAGAAAGACAATAACAAAAATTTAAAAGCGTCCCACCTAACCTCAGGCCACTGCAATGAGATAGGGGAGAGAAGTTATATTGAGTTATGTATAAAATGAGTAGGACTTAAGATGCAAATACTTAAACGTAATGTTTAAAAACCAAAAAAAGAGCAAAACATCTTAAAAAGAAGCTAAATGTGCAGGAACCCATGCGTAGACAGAGACCTTTGTACAGATTTTCCAGGCCAGACAAGACTGCCCACATTCCATCTCCCTGCATCTTCCTGTCCTTAAAAGGCCTCTCTTACTTTCTCACCACGTATTTCAAAATTTAATTTGAAGTGTAGATTCCCTACAAATTCAAGTTTGTTTCTGAGGAGGTGTCCAAAGAAGATTTTTAATAGCTTTTGAAGGGACAGGGAAGTGTGGAGTGGTATTAAATCTCAAAATTCTAGCTCCAGAAACTTAAGCAGGAAATGAAGCAGTTACTAAGTAACAAGGTAAACAGAGGAAGAAAATCTAGAATAGTTATTCTTAACCATTTGCAGTATCACAGAACGTTTGAGAGGTTAATGAGCAATATAATTCTTCTCAAAAACCAATGCAAGGGATCTTCTTACAAAATTGTGCGTATACAATTTTAGGAGAATCCACTGGAAGCTAAGAACATCAGCGTTTTCATCAACACCAGCTTTAAACTCCCCAGTCTCAATAATTGTCCTTTCCCTCAAACAAATTTTGTTATTACACTTTAATTCATTATCACAAGCATTAACATTATCTGATACATTGATAATGTAAACTGATAACCAAATTACATTGATCCCATTCCTCTGCAATTCAATTCACCTTTCTTGCATGCATACAACTTCCATTTTTCACAAAATCAGTAAAGTCTAAAAGGAGCCTGAGTTTAGTTGCCACTAAGTTGAACTTTTGCCCAAACAGCACACAAACGCACAAATGTATTTACGAACCTAGAGTATAAAACATGGTAGATTTTGCTTCATAAAAATGCCTTCCCCCCCAACCCCCTCAGCATTACAATCTGGTCTTAAAATCAGGTCTTGAGTTCTGATCTCTCATGTGGATACATATATGTTCTTTAATATTCTTTTCACTACAAAGTTCCATTCATTCATTTGGAAATTATTTTAGCTATCTTTCAAAATAAGTCCACACCTAGTAGATGTTCTACTACTTGAGCCACACCTATAGCCCTCTCTTGCTCTGGTTATTTTTTAGATAGGGTCTCACTTTTTGCCCAGGCAGTCTCTAACCACTATACTTGGGATGACAGGGGCATGCCACTACACCCATTTTGGTTTTCCTTTGAGATGGGGTCTCACAAACTTCTTTCCCCAGGCGGACCTGGAACCACAAATCTCCCTGTATCAGTCACATGCACAGCTTGGGACATCAAGTGTGCACCACTGTACCTGGTTATTGTTGAGATGGGGCCAGGCTGACCTCAAACCACAATCCCCCTGATCTCAGCCTCCCAGGTGGCTAGAATCATAGGCATGAGCCACTGGCAGCTGGCTAGTCTTGTTTACTCAATGGCTTAGGGATAGAAAAATTTGAAGGGGAAAAAAATCAAGGCAAAGTCTATATTGCTTCTTATTTCTCCAACATTGCAGCTCCTACAAGCCTTTGATTAGACCTCTAAAACAGACCTCACATTCAATAATTTGAAGCAAAAGGTTAATGGTGTTGTTACAACTATTACCCCTTTTAAAATCGTTATCCTCTTGTTTTTACGGCTATATTACCTTCACCTTTCCATGAACCCACTTTGCCAGCTGTTTCCCTCTGTCATAAACTTTGCTGAACATCATCCTAAGAATAGGAGAAATGCCACATTTTATCAATCAAGCCTAAGGGAATTTGAGGCTTCTTATAACTACAACTGTAAAGGGAATATATTACAAGTTTCTATTTGGATTTGTAAAGTGTCCTTAAGTAAAACACACCTGATGGCAACATATATAGAATGTTAAAATGCAAGACAGTATATTACAAAAACTCTGCATTATAAAACTTGATAGGATGGTAAACGAGAAAGTCAAAGACTATGGAAGAATATACACAGAACAGTTTCCTTGGTAACCTCCTCACATCTCCATACCAACCCACACCTAAATTCTATGACCTGTCTCTCCACACACCACCCCAACACTCCCAGGAAGCCTTGGATCAGTGCTCAGAATATACATACGGCTACTAGGGAAATACTAACACAATTCAAATTACATAATGAAAGTGATATTCAATTATAATATAATAAACTAAGTTTACAATAGAAATTTAAATACATACATATGTATATTAGGGATGTAAAACACACTCCCATATCATGAGATGTTATTAAATATTGATAGCCAATATTAAAACTTGTAGGTTAGAACTAATCTAGTACTTCAGAAAATCTTGCAGCCTTAATTAAAATTTTAAAAGACTGAAAATAAATGAATGAAATATGTATTAAAACAGACATAAAAGAGCAAGAAAACAAATTCAAATAAGGATGTGAAAAAGGAAGAATAAAATTTAATGTACTTTAAAAAATAGTAATGAACCATGAAAACAATACTTTAAAGTAGTCCTTTAAAGATGAATACTATTTAGAAATCTCCAGCAAAATTCAGAATGGGTAAGGAATATTACTAGATAAGTTATGCCTTAAGTGAATACTTGAACAATTTTGTACTAATATATTTGAAACATATGGAATGTAAAATTTTCCAAAAATATTTCAATCACCAAGATGTCTCAAAAACAAATAAATTCTAAATGTGGGCAATCATTTAATAATTTTAATTAGCTATCAAAACAAACAACATTCCCCAGCCAATTTCACAGGAAAATTGTATTAAATCCACAAAATCCCAAAATCTCTACTGTTTTTACAAACACTTTTCAGGAGCAAACAAGAGGGAAAGAAGTCCAATTCATTTTATAACACGTCATAGCCCTCCGCCACACCAGTTAAGGGCAGTAAAAGAAAGAAATTTAAGCCAGCCATGGTGGTTCATGCCTATAATCCCAGAAATGCTACAGACAGAGGTGGAAGTACATCGTGGGGAAATGTATGAGACCCTAACTGGAAAAAAAAAAAACTAAAGTAAAAGTGGCTGGGGCATAGCACAAGAGGTATAGTGTTTTTCTAGCAAGCATGAGGCCCTGCACTCAAAGCCTAGTACCAGGAAGAAAGAGAGAGAGAGAGAGAGAGAGCAGAGGGAGAGAGAGGGAGGGAGGGAGGAAGGAGAGAGAGAGACCAAACACCCAACTTATTTATGGTCATAAATGTAAAAATAACAAAATTTTACCAAGTTAAATCAAATAGACTATAAAATAATACATCATGATGAATTAATGAGTTTACATTAGCAAGGAAAAGATATTTTAAGATGACAAATTTCATCAATACCAGGAGTAACGGACTAAGTGATAATTTTCTCTACAGATGCAAAACGGTTTTAAGTAGCAACAGTAATTATTGTAAAAGCTTTTGGCAAAGTTATAATAAAGAGAAACTTTCTTAACCTAAAGATGCTATCATTCTTAGCATTAAACTCTGTAATGAATTCCAACATATTCTGGAAAAGTTTTCCCACCATGGGCACCACTGTATTATACTAGAAATCCTAGCCCATGAGATATGTTAAGAAAAAGAAGCAAGAGGCTTAAGGTATGCCTTTAAGAACAAAAATAATAAAATTATTATCCGCATCAAAGCACTGCAAAATAAGGTCATGAGCCAAATTAGGACCTATCCCTGATTCAAATACCACCATTCTCATTCAGTTACATATCCTCTTTTTTCTAAAAGTCAGACTTGAATAACTGTGACAGGGGTTGCATGGCCTTCAAAACAAAATAAAATAAAATAGCATCTGGCCCTTTCCAAAAAGAATTTGTGAATTCCTGTTAAGCATAGCAAGTTTCACAGAATTCACAAACAAGTAAGATGAAAAAAAAATTTAGCACTGTTTCTGAGCTGCAGATGAACAAATAGAAAGTCATTGCCATCTTTATTTATCAGCATAATATACTAGAGAGCTTTTTAGCTAACTAGTTATCGTCAGTAAAAATTAATAAGCAAATCATCTATAAGGCACAAACAAAACTATACCACACCTTTAGGCTCTATCCTATTATAAGATAAAGGTGGGTGAATAGATAGATAATAGTTAGCTAGCTAGCTAGTTAGATAGATGGATGATGGATGGATAGACAGACAGATAAACGTGCAGCTAAATAAAACAGTATCTAGATAGATAAATAGATCAATATCCAAAAGAAATTTAATAGGGAGAGCCTTGCCTTGCCAAATATTGAAAATATATTAAAAAGTTAGTGTTTAAGACAGAGTGAAAACAGCACAAAAATAGGCTGACTAAAGAAACAGAATAGAACACTCAGATACACATACACATGGAAACTTCATATACGATAAATGTGATCTTAAAGATTTGTAGGAAAACAATAAAGAATTCTGAAACAGTGCTAGTGCAACTGTTTTTCTATTGTGCTGGTTATTATCACCTCTCATATCCAAAGTCACTCTGTTTCGCTTGCTCCATGAAAAAGGATCTGGGCCTGCTTTGTGTGTTTTTTCCCATCACATGATACAATGTTTAGCTACGTCACTAGGGGGCAATCAAGAGACATTGCAAGAAGAGGGCTTCTTGCTTTCTGGTCCCAGTGAGATCCCTGGGCATACGCCTGGGCTCAGCGTCTGTTGCACCAGGCTCCTGCAGCCAAGGCAACTTCCTAGTGCCAGATCTCTTGTGTTGCTTGGAAATCAATGCCTAATAACAAAGGAAACCAATAACCAAACATTCACTTAGGACTTATTCTACAGTGGTTAAAATGAGTGAATGGAAGGGCTCTGTATATGTCAACATGAATGACAGTGCTAAATAATAAAAAAAGAAAAGATGGCAGAATAACATATAAGGAAAATAATAGTCTCTCTCTATGTGTATATATATATGTATATGTATACATATATATGTATATATGTAGATGTGCATATATGTATATTTTCTTAAAGGAAATAAATATGTTTAAAATAAATCTAGTATATGGAGTTGAAGGACATAACATTTTTAAAGTTTTTATTGTTATTTTTATAACATGTTTTGTTTAATTGTAGACTCACATGCAATTTTAAGAATCCAGAGAACACCCATTACTGTTTCTCCCAATTAAATATTGCAAAAACTATTATAGAAAATAACAACTAGAATGTAAAAGGATAAAATCCACAGATCTTCCTTAGATTTCCCTAGTTTTCCTTGTATATAGTGGTGTGTGTGTGTGTGTGTGTGTGTGTGTGTGTGTGTGTGTGTGAGTATGTATTCTACACAACTTATCACATACGCAGGTCCATGTATCTACTATAAGAATCAAAATAGAATCACACCCATCTCTCTTATACCCTTCCCTCATTTTGAATCTATGCAACCCCTATTTCTTCTGCAGTTCTAAAAACTGGTATTTTCAAATGGGCACATACAATATGTAGCCTTTGAGACTGGTTTTTGTTGTTGATTTTTACATTTTTACATTTACAGTACTTTCCTAGACATTCATCCAAGTTGTTTTGTATATTAATAATTTTTCTTTTTTTTATCTTTTTTCATTTTCTTTTATTATTCATATGTGCATACAAGGATTGGTTCATTTCTCCCCACTGCCCCCACCCCCTCCCTTACCACCCACTCCGCCTCCTCCCTCTCCCCCCCCAATACCCAGCAGAAACTATTTTGCCCTTATTTCTAATTTTGTTGTAGAGAGAGTTTAAGCAATAATAGGAAGGAACAAGAGTTTTTGCTGGTTGAGATAAGGATAGCTATACAGGGCATTGACTCACATTGATTTCCTGTGCGTGGGTGTTACCTTCTAGGTTAATTCTTTTTGATCTAAACTTTTGTCTAGTACCTGTTCCCCTTTTAAGGTATCTGCTTTAGTTTCTCTGCGTTAAGGGCAACAAATGCTAGCTAGTTTTTTAGGTGTCTTACCTATCCTCATCCCTCCCTTGTGTGCTCTCGCTTTTATCATGTGCTCATAGTCCAATCCCCTTGTTGTGTTTGCCCTTGATCTAATGTCCACATATGAGGGAGAACATACGATTTTTGGTTTTTTGAGCCAGGCTAACCTCACTCAGAATGATGTTCTCCAATTCCATCCATTTACCAGCGAATGATAACATTTCGTTCTTCTTCATGGCTGCATAAAATTCCATTGTGTATAGATACCACATTTTCTTAATCCATTCGTCAGTAGTGGGGCATCTTGGCTGTTTCCATAACTTGGCTATTGTGAATAGTGCCGCAATAAACATGGATGTGAAGGTGCCTCTGGAGTAACAGTCTTTTGGGTATATCCCCAAGAGTGGTATTGCTGGATCAAATGGTAGATCGATGTCCAGCTTTTTAAGTAGTCTCCAAATTTTTTTCCAGAGTGGTTGTACCAGTCTACATTCCCACCAACAGTGTAAGAGGGTTCCTTTTTCCCCGCATCCTCGTCAACACCTGTTGTTGGTGGTGTTGCTGATGATGGCTATTCTACCAGGGGTGAGGTGGAATCTTAGCGTGGTTTTAATTTGCATTTCCTTTATTGCTAGAGATGGTGAGCATTTTTTCATGTGTTTTCTGGCCATTTGAATTTCTTCTTTTGAGAAAGTTCTGTTTAGTTCACATGCCCATTTCTTTATTGGTTCATTAGTTTTGGGAGAATTTAGTTTTTTAAGTTCCCTGTATATTCTGGTTATCAGTCCTTTGTCTGATGTATAGTTGGCAAATATTTTCTCCCACTCTGTGGGTGTTCTCTTCAGTTTAGAGACCATTTCTTTTGATGAACAGAAGCTTTTTAGTTTTATGAGGTCCCATTTATCTATGCTATCTCTTAGTTGCTGTGCTGCTGGGGTTTCATTGAGAAAGTTCTTACCTATACCTACTAACTCCAGAGTATTTCCTACTCTTTCTTGTATCAACTTAAGAGTTTGGGGTCTGATATTAAGATCCTTGATCCATTTTGAGTTAATCTTGGTATAGGGTGATAAACATGGATCTAGTTTCAGTTTTTTGCAGACTGCTAACCAGTTTTCCCAGCAGTTTTTGTTGAAGAGGCTGCTATTTCTCCATCGTATATTTTTAGCTCCTTTGTCAAAGATAAGTTGCTTATAGTTGTGTGGCTTCATATCTGGATCTTCTATTCTGTTCCACTGGTCTTCATGTCTGTTTTTGTGCCAGTACCATGCTGTTTTTATTGTTATTGCTTTGTAATATAGTTTGAAGTCAGGTATTGTGATACCTCCTGCATTGTTCTTTTGACTGAGTATTGCCTTGGCTATTCGTGGCCTCTTGTGTTTCCATATAAATTTCACAGTAGATTTTTCAATCTCTTTAATGAATGTCATTGGAATTTTGATGGGAATTGCATTAAACATGTAGATTACTTTGGGGAGTATCGACATTTTTACTATGTTGATTCTACCAATCCACGAGCATGGGAGATCTCTCCACTTTCTATAGTCTTCCTCAATCTCTTTCTTCAGAAGTGTATAGTTTTCCTTGTAGAGGTCTTTCACATCTTTTGTTAGGTTTACACCTAGGTATTTGATTTTTTTTGAGGCTATTGTAAATGGAATTGTTTTCATATATTCTTTTTCAGTTTGTTCATTATTAGTGTATAGAAATGCTAATGATTTTTCTATGTTGATTTTATATCCTGCTACCTTGCTATAACTATTGATGATGTCTAGAAGCTTCTGAGTAGAGTTTTTTGGATCTTTAAGGTATAGGATCATGTCGTCTACAAATAGGGATATTTTGACAGTTTCTTTACCTATTTGTATTCCTTTTATTCCTTCTTCTTGCCTAATTGCTCTGGCTAGGAATTCCAGTACTATGTTGAATAGGAGTGGAGATAGTGGGCATCCTTGTCTGGTTCCTGATTTTAGAGGGAATGGTTTTAGTTTTTCTCCATTAAGTATAATGCTGGCTGTAGGTTTGTCATATATAGCGTTTATAATGTTGAGGAACTTTCCTTCTATTCCTAGTTTTCTTAGAGCTTTTATCATGAAATGATGTTGGATCTTATCAAAGGCTTTTTTTGCATCTATTGAGATGATCAAGTGGTTTTTGTCTTTGCTTCTGTTAATGTGGTTTATTATGTTTATTGATTTTCATATGTTGAACCACCCCTGCATCCCTGGGATGAAGCCTACTTGGTCGTGGTGAATAATCTTTTTGATGTGTTGCTGAATTCGGTTTGCCATTATTTTGTTGAGGATTTTTGCATCAATGTTCATTAAGGAGATTGGCCTATAGTTCTCCTTTTTGGAGGTGTCTTTGCCTGGTTTTGGGATAAGTGTAATACTGGCTTCATAAAATGTGTTTGGCAGTTTTCCTTCCCTTTCTATTTCATGGAACAGTTTAAGGAGGGTTGGTATCAGTTCTTCTTTAAAGGTCTGATAGAATTCAGCAGAGAATCCATCAGGTCCTGGACTTTTCTTTTTGGGGAGACTCTTGATTGCTGCTTCAATTTCATTTTGTGTTATAGGTCTATTCAGGTGATTAATTTCCTCTTGGTTCAGTTTTGGATGATCATATGTATCTAGAAATCTGTCCATTTCTTTTAGATTTTCAAATTTATTTGAATATAGGTTCTCAAAGTAGTCTCTGATGATTTCCTGAAGTTCCATGGTGTTTGTTGTTATCTCCCCTTTTGCATTCCTGATTCTACTAATTTGGGTTTTTTCTCTCCTCATTTTAGTCAGGTTTGCCAGGGGTCTATCGATCTTGTTTATTTTTTCAAAGAACCAACTTTTTGTTTCATTAATTCTTTGTATTTTTTTTTGGTTTCTATTTCATTGATTTCAGCTCTTATTTTTATTATTTCTCTCCTTCTATTTGTTTTGGGATTTGCTTGTTCTTGTTTTTCTAGGAGTTTGAGATGTATCATTAGGTCATTGATTTGGGATCTTTCAATCTTTTTAATATATGCACTCATGGCTATAAACTTTCCTCTCAGGACTGCCTTAGCTGTGTCCCATAGGTTCCGGTAGGTTGTGTTTTCATTTTCATTGACTTCCAGGAACTTTTTAATTTCTTCTTTTATTGCATCGATGATCCACTCTTCATTAAGTAATGAGTTATTTAGTTTCCAGCTGTTTGCATGTTTTTTGTCTTTACTTTTGTTGTTGAGTTCTACTTTTACTGCATTGTGGTCAGATAGTATGCACGGTATTATTTCTATTTTCTTATATTTGCTGAGGCTTGCTTTGTGCCCTAGGATATGATCTATTTTGGAGAAGGTTCCATGGGCTGCTGAGAAGAATGTATATTGTGTAGAGGTTGGATGAAATGTTCTGTAGACATCTACTAGGTCCACTTGATCTATTGCATATTTTAGATCTTGGATTTCTTTATTGAGTTTTTGTTTGGATGACCTATCTATTGATGATAATGGAGTGTTAAAGTCTCCCACAACCACTGTGTTGGCATTTATATAAGCTTTTAGGTCTTTCAGGGTATGTTTGATGAAATTGGGTGCATTGACATTGGGTGCGTACAGATTGATGATTATTATTTCCTTTTGGTCTATTTCCCCTTTTATTAGTATGGAATGTCCTTCTTTATCTCGTTTGATCAATGTAGGTTTGAAGTCTACTTTGTCAGAGATAAGTATTGCTACTCCTGCTTGTTTTCGGGGGCCATTGGCTTGGTAAATCTTCTTCCAGCCTTTCATCCTAAGCATATGCTTATTTCTGTCAGTGAGATGAGTCTCCTGTAAGCAACAAATTGTTGGATCTTCTTTTTTAATCCATTTTGTCAAACAGTGTCTTTTGATGGGTGAATTAAGTCCATTAACATTAAGTGTTAGTACTGATAGGTATGTGGTGATTCCTGCCATTTAGTTGTCTTAGTTATTTGAAGGTTTGATTGTGTGTACCTAACTTGATGTTACTCTCTACTGTCTTGCTTTTTCTTATCCTGTGGTTTGGTGCTGCCTGCCTTTTCATGGTTAAGTTGGGTGTCACTTTCTGTGTGCAGGATCCCTTGCAGAATCTTTTGTAATGGTGGCTTTGTGGTCACATATTGTTTTAGTTTCTGCTTCTCATGGAAGACTTTTATTGCTCCATCTATTTTGAATGATAGTGTTGCTGGGTAGAGTATCCTGGGGTTGAAGTTATTTTCATTCAGTGCCCGGAAGATCTCACCCCACGCTCTTCTTGCTTTTAATGTTTCTGTTGAGAAGTCTGTTGTGATTTTGATGGGCTTACCTTTGTATGTTACTTGTTTTTTCTCTCTTACAGCCTTCAATATTCTTTCCTTAGTTTCTGAACTTGTTGTTTTAATGATGATATGTCGTGGAGTAGTTCTATTTTGATCTGGTCTGTTTGGTGTCCTGGAGGCCTCTTGCATTTGTATGGGAATATCTTTCTCTAGATTTGGGAAATTTTCTGTTATTATTTTGTTGAATATATTATGCATTCCCTTCGCTTGCACCTCTTCTCCTTCTTTGATGCCCATGATTCTCAGGTTTGGTCTTTTGATGGAGTCAGTGAGTTCTTGCATTTTCTTTTCACAGGTCTTGAGTTGTTTAATTAATAGTTCTTCGGTTTTTCCTTTAATTACCATTTCATCTTCAAGTTCTGAGATTCTGTCTTCTGTTTGTTCTATTCTGCTGGATTGGCCTTCCGTTTTGTTTTGCAGTTCTGTTTCGTTCTTTTTTCTGAGGTTTTCCATATCCTGACAGTTTTCCTCTTTAATGTTGTCTATTTTTGTCCTGAGTTCATTTATCCATTTATTCATTGTGTTCTCTCTTTCACTTTGGTGTTTATACAGTGCTTCTATGGTTTCCTTTATTTCTTCCTTTGCTTTTTCAAATTCTCTATTTTTATTGTCTTGGAATTTCTTGAGTGTCTCCTGTACATTTTGGTTGACCCTATCCAGTATCATCTCTATAAAATTCTCATTGAGTACTTGTAGTATGTCTTCTTTTAAATTATTCTTGTGGGCTTCATTGGGTCCTTTGGCATAGTTTATCTTCATTTTGTTGGAGTCTGGATCTGAGTCTCTGTTCTCTTCATTCCCCTCTGGTTCCTGTACTAATTTTTTGCTGTGGGGAAACTGCTTTCCCTGTTTTTTCTGTCTTCCCATCATTGTCCTTGGTGTTGTTACTGTCCCCGTACTGTGTGTAATTAAGTATTTTCTAGCTTGTAATAATAACAATGGTACTATTTAGAATGGAAGAGTGAGCTGAGATGGAAAGCAAGAAGTTAAAGAAAAGGGGAAAACAAATATACAGACAAGAGGGAGAAAGCAGAACAAGGTATCAGACAAGAGAGTTTCAAAGGTATAAACAGGGAGTGTTAGTGTACTAATCGACAGTAAGCTGAACAGACATTAGAGAGACAGAGAGAAGATTGAAAATCAAAGATAAAAAAATAAAAAATAAGTAAATGAAAGTAATATCTATATATAAAAATGAATTAAAATAAAATGGAAAATAGAAAATTAAAAAAAAAAAAAAAAAACTTCCAAGTTTATATGCAATGCAGTTTCAGTCTTAATAATTTGGGTGTCTGTCTCAATCTCCAGTCCTGGAATTGGTGCCTCAGATGTTGTTCTGTAGTTGTCTCATCAAAGGGGATGCATAAAGTAGAACAAAACTACACACTCACACACACACACACACACCCCAAAAGAAAGCCCCACCAAGTGTCTGAAATACACTTGAAACTGCAATATATTGAAACTGCAATACAGTTTCAGTAAGTTTTTCGGCTTGCAGGTGTAATTTGGTTGTTCTCTCTTCAAAGGTAGGGAGAAAAATTTAAAAAAAAGCGTCTGGAGACAGTTCTGAGAGTGGTATCTGCAACTGTGGCTTGCCTACCTGCTGCTCTCAGCCTGTAGCTGGCTGCGTTATTTATGCAGATCTCTGGGGTGAGCTTAGCACTCACCTGGTCCCACAGGCTTTGTTTGCTCAGAGTTCTCCTGTGCGGGAGCCTCTGCTACAGGCTTTCCCCTTTCCAAGCACTGGGAAAGGTGACACTGCCCCGCATTGTCAGGCCTGCGTGTTTATTTACAGTTCATGTGGGAGCCCCTCTCCTCTGAAGTTTTCTTCCCACTGCCACTTTCAGCAGCTTTCCCGCTCCTGCTTACTGGGCGGTGCTGCTGCTCCTGCCGGCCGCCATGTTAGTTTACAGTTCACGTGGGAAGTGGGTCTTCCCTCCTCTCACAAGCTTCCCCGCTCCTGGTTGCTGGGCGTGCGCCCCGCTCCAGCCAGAGGCTCTCCGGCCTGCCCGGCTTGTTTATTTACAGTCCCGGGAAGGATTCCTTTCCCCCAATCTTCAGTGCTCAGGGCGCCCCACCCTCTTTCCAGCGTGTCTTAACTGTTCTTATTGCTTATTACTCAGTTTCTCTTTTTTTCCCGGATGGAGGTCAGTCTGTCCAGGGGGCTATGCTGCTCTGGCCCAGGCTTGTCTGTGGGGCTACCGCAGTACCGCCAAGCTCACCTGGTCCGCGTCTTCCCAAGCCGTATGGGCGCCGGCCACTGGTGGCCCGGGGGCCCTCCTCGTTTCTCCGTTTAACGTGAGGTGGAGATTCTCTGCACCGGCTGGAGATGTGGAGGGGTCAAAGTTATGCCTTTTCTCAGTGATTATGCCTGCAAAGTGTGTCTCCAGCGTCTCTCCAAGATTTCACTATAGGAGGGTCGCTTTCTGCTTCCTACCTCTAGCCGCCATCTTGGAATCCCTCTGTATATTAATAATTTTTCATTGCAGAATAATACTCCATGATGTTACGAACATTTATGTGAAAATTAGTTTACACTTCTATTGGATAAACACTCAAGAATACAATGGTAGTTATATGGTGATTATACATTCGGTTTTATCAGAAAGTGTCGTGGTTTTGATCTTAAATGGCTCCCAAAGGCCCACAAACTAAAGGCTTTTTAGTCAAACCTTTGGGAGGTCAGGCCTAATGGAAGGAAGTTAGGGCATTGGGGCTGTGGAGGTGAAGGAGATATTGGGACCCCTGACTCCCCCCTCTCTCTCTCGCCCTCTCTCTGCTTCCCAGCCACCATGAGGTGAGCATCATCATTGCTCTGCAGGTGCTTCCTACCATGATGTTCTACCAAACCAGAGGCCCAAAAGCAATGGAGCCAATGGTCCATGGACCAAAACCTCTGAAACTATAAGTCTAAAAGAATTTTATTCCTTATAAGTTGGTTCCCTTGGATATTTTGTCATAACAATGGAATGCTGATGAACAAACTGACAAAATGTGTTCCAAGATGGTTGTACCATTTAAATTCCCACTAGCAAAGTAGGTATGAATCAGTTTCTCCACCTCCTCACCAGCATTTCTTTTTGTCACTGTTTTTATTAATATGTATTAATATATAAAGTAAAGGAACTCATGTGATATTTCTATATGTACATGTAACACACTCTGACCAGATTCACCCCCCTCCATTACTCTTTCTGATCTATCTTCCCCCTTTTTTCTTCCTCTTCCAACTACCCAGTAGTTCCTCTTTCATTTTCATGACATTTTTGTTTTTTCCCCCTTAGTTTCTACAAATGAGAGAAAAACATGTCATACTTGCCTATATATTGTCACATTTTTTAAAATTTTAATCATCCTGATGTCTACAGTGCTATCCCAGTAGTAGGTGCAACATCTTTCCACATGCTTAAAGTCATCTATAACCTCTGTATTAAAACATCTCTATCTTTTGTTGGTTGTTTCACTTTGCTCATTTCCTAATTGGATTCTAGCCTTTGGACAGATACATGAATTGATTGAAGTACATATTTTCTCCCATTCTGCTTCCTGTCTTTTTATCCTCTCAAGATCTTTCTCAGAGCAAAAGTATTTAATTTCGGTGAGGTTCTATCAATCAAGTTTTTTTTTTATAGGCTGTGCTTTTAGAGTCAAGTCTAAGAATTATTTTTCCTGGTCTGGGTGCAGTGGCTCATGCCTGAAATTCCAGTTACTTGGGAAATGGAGATTTAAAAAATGGCAGTTTGAGATCAACCTAGGCAAAAAACTTAGTGAGACCCAATCTAAAATGTAACTAAAGCAAAAAAGGGCTGGGGGGCGTGGCTCAAGTGGTAGAGTGCCTGCCTTCAAAGCACAAGGCTCAGAGTGGAAACACCAGTACCACAACAAAGAAAGTTCTTTTCATGGCCTTAGATCTTGAAAATACTCTCCTATTTTTCCTCAGTGTTCTATAAGTTTACATCTCACGTGTATGCTCATGATTCATTTTCAGTTGTTTTTTGAATAAAACTATTACATGTAAATAAAGGTTTTGCATTTCTTTTACCTATGACTATCCAATTGTCCCATCACCATTTGTTTCAAACTCTATCCTTGTTCCATTAAATTACTTTTCTCTATCAAAAAGCAGTCAACAATATCTGCACAGATTGATTATTGAATACTTTCTTCTCCATCTGTATGTCTATCTCTCTGCCAGTACCACACTGTCTTTGTAAAAATGTTTGATGATAGCACTACCTCTAGCTTAGCAGGGGAAGTTTGCCCTCTGGAGGTCAATAAAGGACTTTTAATTATACATGCATGATGTTCTGTTTATTCTACATATAAAATCGTAGCTCAAAGGAAACAGCAGAAAATCAAAATTTGTTAGATTGACGAGTACACAAAGTGTTCACTTCGTTGTTCTCTGCATTTTTTATATTTTAAATATAAACTATAAATCCAAATTAAAGGGGAAAATTATGCAAATTAAAATGGAATTTTATTTGCTCAACCAAGAGTTTGAACAGGCATCATTCTGAGATCCTGGCATAGAACAGAAATCATGCATGCAAAGTCCTTTATTTCTTAAATTTTTTTTTTTTTAGTGGTACTGGGGTTTGAACTCAGGGCCTCATGTTTGCTAGGCAAGGCATTCTACCACTTAATCCACTCTGCCAGCCACTTTTGTGTTGGATATTTTCAACATAGGGTTTTATATACTATTTTCCTGGCCTGGCCTTGAAACTTGATCCTCCTGATCTCTGCCTCCCAAGTAGCTAGGATTACAGGTGTGAGCCACTGGCACCTGGCAAAGTCCTTTATTTCTTAGAGCTTAATTTTTTTTTGGTGGTACTGGGGTTTGAACTCAGGGCCTCACACTTGCTAGGCAGGTGTTGTATCACTTGAACTACTCCACCACACCTGTTTTGTGATGGTTTTTCTTTTTTTAGATAGGGTCTGGCCAACTATTTGCCCAGGCTTGCTTCTAATTGCGATCCTCCTGATCTCTGCCTCCTGAGTAACAAGGATTACAAGTGTGAGCCACCAGCACCAGGCTTCTTAGAGCCTGAATTTATTGTAGGGGAAGAAGGAAGTCACAAAATGAATTTAATGATACTGCAGTGGGAAAAAATAAATTAGTAATAATGCATTAGAGCAAAAATGAATTAGGTAAGCCTGAGTGGGAGAAAAAGGTAGGTGTGTATTCAGAAGGTCTGGCCAGGGAAAGCCTCTATATAATGGAATATCAAAAGCTGAATGAAGAGAGGAAGTGGACCATGTGCACATAGGGGGAAAGAGTGGTCCACAAAGAGACAAGCAAGTGCAAAGCCATGCTTCACATATTTGTGAATAACAAGGAATCAGTGAGACAGTACACCCACAAGTGGATGCAGTTAAGTTGCAAGAGGAAAGAAAGGCCAAAGGGGAACAATCACATAGGGCCCTATGGGCAGAGAACTGCACTGTTTTTACTCTGCAAAAGATGAAAAGTGATTGGAGGATTCTGAGCAAAGAATTGATGGTGATCTTAATTCTATCTTCACTGCTGTGCTTAGAAAACACTACTAGAGAAGATGGAGGGCAAGGGTAGAATGCAGAGCACATGCAGAATCCTGAAGATGTATCACTAGGAATCTAAACCCTCGTTTATTTTATCAGACACTAATGTACACACTACTGTGAAGGAACTTTGCAGACATTATTAAGGATACTAATCAGTTAACCTTAAAATAAGGAGATTATCTTGCATTATCCAGATGGAGTCAATATAATCATACTTGTTCTTAAAGGCAGTAAAAGAAGGCATGGTAGTCTGTAAGAGAGAGGGTCAGAGAGATTTGAAATATGAAAAGAACTTAATCCCGTCCCTGGTTTTGAACATGCAGGAAGGGAGCCACAAGCCAAGGAATGTTGGTAGCCTTGAAAATATGAGTACCAGCACCACCTGATAACTAGGAAGGTACCAGGGTCCTCAGTCCTACGGTCACATAGAATTGAAATCTTCCAACAATCTGAATGATCTTAAAAACACATTTTTCCTCAGAACTTCCAGAAAGTATTGTAGCCCTGCTGTCATTTTGATCCAACTCTTGCAAATCCTTGAGCAGAGAACCAGCTGAGCCACACTCTGCCTAGACTTCTGAGTTACAGAACCATGAGACGCAAAACGGACATTGTTTTAAGCCACTAAGTTTGTGTTAATTTGTTAGAGGAGCAATATAAAATTAGTACAATCAGCTAATAAATTGTCCAACAATTCAGGTAAGACTGGATAGTGGTTTAGCCTAAGGTTGCAGCAGTAAAAATAATGAGAAGTGGTTGTACTCTGGATATGCTGGAAAGGAAGCACTAGTATCAGTAGATGTGGTATGTAAGAAAAATGGAAGTTTTGGCCTGAAAAGGTGGGGAAATGCCATCTATTAAGATGAGGAAAAGAATGGGACAGATCTGGAAGTAAAGTTCTGGAACTCTCTTTTAATCAAGTTAAATTGAGGAAATAAGAGCAGATATCACATATCATTTGAGTCTAGAGACTCCAACTGCTATATACAGTAGACGGGCTGTAAAGTTATGATCTGAAAATAAGCACAGGTAGAAAATTTCAAAAGATATGGGAATCAAATAGATGTGGATTCAAAGACAGCAAATTCTTCCTGGTGATCCCGCACTAGAGTTTCTCATTTATAAAATGATGTTTATCCATCATTTTACACCCTCTCCTGTGTAAAGTTAAAAAATTTTAAAGCTTTGAAATCCAAAAGGTTTTTATTACTCACCTGAAAATGAGCCTAATTTGCAAATCTTAATGAATGGTGATTGATAATGATTATTTCTCCATTTTAGTACAGAGGATTTCTGTCTACTTGTTGAACACATTGTTGAGAGAGAGGGGTTCAAAGTATCTAAAAAGGATTGTGGAAATAATGACTTCTTTCAGTTCTGTAGATTTTTAAAATTTTGTTGGAAGTTTCATTAGTAAGCACAGACACATTTAGGACTTGTATGTCTTCTCAGTGAATTGTCCCCTCCTTGTCACCCAGAAATGCTCCCTCATTGTCTAGTAGAGCTTTGTCTTTATCAGATCTTAATAATGTCACTCCAGCTGCCTCATTCTTTCTGCTCACATGGCATTTGCTTTTTCCCACCTATTTGCTTCTCACCTGTCCCCACATTTAAAGCTTTCTTATAATACATAGAATACAATTGGCTTCACTTTTTATCTGATTTGAAAATTCTCTATATTTTCATTATTTAGGGGACTTACATTTAATGTGACATAAATATTTTTAATTCAGTCATCCATTTTACTTTTTTCCTGTTGTCACCTCTCAATTTTCGTATCTGTTCTTCTGTTCTTCCTTTTTCTCCATTTTAGATGGCCTTTTTCATTAGAATCCCATTTTATCTATCACATTTCAAATAATATATGCTTTCACTTTTATAGTTTTTATAGGGATTAAGATATGCATCCTTAACTCTCCAATCTGCTACTATTAATACCATACTGCTTCACATTAAATATAGAGGGCTTGCAATGGTATAGGTCCATTTATCTCTTCTCTATTATGCTATGGGTTTAATATATATTATACCTAAATATAGTTAAACATAAAAAGTAAAAGCTGTATGCTTTGCTTTAAAAACTTATGTTTAACAAAATTAGGAGTAAAAATCATTTTATATTCACCCTCATATTTCAAGTGTGCTTCATTCTTTCTAAATTATTCAAGCTCATGTTTTTCCCTGTCAATCATGACTTTCCGTGACTGTTTCTTATCATGCATGGAAAGTTGTCACTTGTTATTTTCTCTTAAAAGAATTCTTAAAGAAAGACTGAAAGTAAAACTCAGAATTCACAAGGTTTTTTCCATCCCCAATCCTTTAAAACCATCATTCCATTGTTTCCTGGATTCCATTATTTCAGAAGAAAAGTTAGTTGTCAAGCCAATCACTTTTCTCCTGCTGATTGATGACATACCATTTGTCTCTGGATGCTTTCAATATATCTGATTGTGAACAAGTTACCTTGATGGGCCTAGGCTGAACTGCATGAAAAAAAAAAAAAAAAATATATATATATATATATATTTTTTTTTTTTTTTAATCACCCATGGAAAGATTTGTGTTATTTCTTCAAATGTTTTCTATACTTTTTTCTCTCACGTCTCTTCTAGGACTCCAATAAGATGAATATTACATCTTCTCATAGTTCCACCTCTCTGAAAATTTGTTCTTGACTCTCTCTCTCTCTCTCTCTCACATACACAATTTTTCTTCTTTATTCTGCACACTGAATAGTTTCTATTGGCTTATTTACAAGTCCATCAACTATTTTCTTTGTCTTCTTCAGTCTACTATTAATCCCATCAGTTGGCTCCCCAGATACTGTATTTTTTATCCTAAAACTTACTTATTTTGTAGTTTCCATATCTCTAATGGAACTTTTATATTTTCAGCAATTGTGAATAGTTATACATAACTATTGTTTCTATATAAGCACAGCTATAATAGCTGCTTTAACATTCTTGTCTTCTAATTTAAAATCTTTTCCTGCTAATAATAATAATATGTATTATCTCTGGGTCAATATCCACTGATTGTCTGTCACTTGAGTATAAGTCACGTTTATCTGTGTCTACACATGGTAAGTAATTTTGAAATGTCTGAGACACTGTAAGTGATACATTTTAGAGAATGTGTATTCTGATGTTTATCCAAAAAGCATTTTTTGTTATTTTAGAGAACAGTTAAGGTAACTGAGTTGAAACCACAAATTCTGTGTCCTCTGTGGTGTGTAGAAGCTGAAGTCTCAGTTCAATTCTTTCTGCCTCCTGGTCGGAGGACTGCTTACAGCACTAAGCCTGTGTGATTCAAGTGTTAACACACGATTAACAATGTTTAAGTGCAGAACTTGGGGGCCCTTTTTCTATATTTTCTTCCTTTCCTACATTGCTACCTCACATCGCAGCTTCAAGAGTTATCCTCAAGTATGTGTTCTGGTTATTCAAGCCAGATGGATTTTCTATCTAAATTTTGAAAACTCCCCAGTCTATCTCCAGTTAAAACCTTCCCTCAAGCTGTAAAAGCCATCAAATGTGGAATTCTCACTCAATGCTGTTCTTTATTCTACATATCATCAATCCACTACAGTTTCTGCCTGATCCTATGAGCTCTCCATTGCTTTCAGTTCTCAAAATACATTTAAATTGAAAGTTACCATTGTGTTCTACAAGATAGTACCTGCAATGAAAGCTAATCTCCCACTCCCATTCAGAAGCATGACTTCCCTTACATCTAATATAACCTGTAACCTGACCCAAAAGCCTATGGGACTTTTAGGCTTAATCACACTTGGTTTAAATAAGTGTCATTGAGGAAATCTTAATAGCTTTGATAACAGAGCACTTTTCTAGACTGGAATAGGAGATTTGGGTAATAATCAGTATATTCATAACATACTTTTAAATAAATGGAAAACTAATGGTTCTGAAACACTTCTGTACCCAAAGAATTCAGACAAGTAATAGAACATTATATCTGTTTTATAGAATGCATTTAGGAAAAAAACATATAAAAAGAAACAACTTAGTGTGTAATTTATAATAGGTGCATCATTATGTCTTTATCCCATTTGAAAATTATCAGAGTCAGTGAAACCAGTTGGAACCAGACAGATGGAGGCATATTTATACTACTTCTTATCAAACTAAATGCCTATTTCCTTTGGAAAACTGTAGAATCACAATATATTCAATAACTGTCAATTCATAGATTCTCAAATTTCCACATGCTCAGTGATTATTTGGTTATTTCTGAATGTCCCAACAAAATATGTTATAAGCCAGAGATATGTTGGATATTATTGTATTCATTTTGTAGAGAACACATACAGGATAAAAAGTAAAAGATGGTGAGAAAGAGAGGAAAATCCAATAACTGTACATTAATTTATTAAGATTTACATAAAATATTTGAATTTATTGAATTTTATAATGCTCAGAAATTAAAATGTAATATGCTTATGTTTTTTCATCACAATCTTATGAGAAGGTATGATTTTCAATTTATATATGAAGAACCTGAGCCTTGGAGAAGTTGGTGACTTTCACAAGTTATACAGCTAGGCATTCTGTGGAAATAAAAATTCATAATTTCAGAGACTACTGTTTTAATGTTCATGCTATGAAGTAGGTATTATCACCCTTCTATTAGGTATAATATTATTACAATCATTACCATATGGTGTACAAACAGAAGCTTAGTTCTCTTAAGTGACTTGATCAAATTCAGAAGCTCAGGAATTCATCAGTGATGTTAGGATTTAAATGAGAATGTTGGTGAATTCCATACTATTCCTACTGCACCAATGTGGTCCAATATTTAAGTGAGACCAGTAGTGGGGAAAAGTTTTAAGCATTAATTAATCAGCACATCCTGGGATATGGGTTGGAAGAGACCTTCAAAAATGTCAATAGACTATAAATTATTAATCCATTTGTCAAAGTCATGAATTTAAATATTTAAACATTTCTTTTGTTGAAATATAGGTAGCAAATATCACAATCACTAAAACTGTTGATAATACATTAAGTTTCTACCCTTCCCTAATGAAGTATGGCCATAATTGATCAAGTTCTAATAATTCTCTACAAAAACACAGGTTGAGAGAGAAGTAGTGGGCAGGGCAACAACTCATGTCACAAATTTTCAATCTACAAACCTTCTTCTTCCAACTATTAAACATTCCATTCTAATTAAAAGTTTAGTTCTTGGCAATAATAGTTCAAATTATGTGTCAGCTCTTATTTTCTTTAAAAAGTATTACACACTTATTGTATATTTAAGGAAAGAGAGATAATACATTGACAACTCCAATATCAATAGATAACCATTACTGACCATAAGTCCGTTTTTTAAATTAAGACAATCCCCTGAAAACTGCTAATGTGTTCTGGTTATTCAAGCCAGTTGAGTTTTCTATCAGGAGACTTTCTTGGAACTTAGCAATGGGCCACTAAACAGTCTGGGATTTTGTGGGGAAAAGGTTGAGTTCATATGGTAGAAATAAAATTTGACCTCCAAAGAAAGTGGTTAGCAATCCAAATTACTATGTGTAAACCTTATGATCAATGCTCAGTGGATCAATTAAAACAGGTAAGTCAGAGTCAGAACTGGGGATAAAAGTTAAATAGATGGACTTTCAGATGAAGTGATGATCCCAGGCAGCATCTGGAATTACACAGATGTCTTCAAGTCCTCCAGAGAAAGGTAATTATCAAGGGTCACTCATGGGTCATGCACCCCATTTAAGCAGGCTGGGTTTCAAAGCCAGATACAAGCATGCTTATATATTTGTATATTACTACTGAAAACTTAGAGAGGAATCTGAACTCCAGAGACCCACTCACAACTTGAGTCAGAGGACTACCTCTTGGATATGTCAGGTAATCTGATCTGATTCAGCTCTAGCTAGCTTTGGTTCTCAGTGACTGGGCACAACTGAGACTTCATGTTGAAACCTTTCTACCTAAAGCTAAGTGATGCTAACATAAATAATAACCATCATGTTGCCCCATTATAAGTACTGATCCAAATCCACAGAAGTTGTTTATCAGATATATACTGACACTTTGTCAGAGAGACTAACCATATTAGGTGAAGGTTGTCCCAGGTAGAGGAGTTAAAACTAATCAGAACTTTTCATTGAATATGGCAAACAACACACTTAAAAAGTTATTAATTTGTCCTTCAAATTAATTTATCATCCCAGTAAGATGACAAAAGCAAAATATTAACAACAATAATTTGTTGGAAACATTGAAAAGCCAAGACACAATCCACTAGATGATAAGAAATATTAGAAACTGTCTACAGGACAGAAAACATGTAGGATGGGACTGAGTTGATCCAGGCAAACAACATCAAATGAGAAATAATTTTTGCAAGTGATCACTCTCTTTTAAGCACAGAACCAACATGATCAAGATAGCAGGAGAAAGCTGTGGCTTCGTGCTGAACTCCACACACAGGTATTACAGCCAAAAATGAGAATCTGAGTAGTTACCAAGGCAACTTCAGGCCACCACAATGGATGTGAGCTTATGTACCTTAAGGGAAGATGGTCCTTACCTCCTCATTCCACCAAGACACTCTAAATAACATTTCCACCCATAGCAGAGAAAGGAGAACCTATAGTTACCAAGTAGCTCTTTATCACTTACTACTGTTCACTATTCTAGGCAGTGTGCATGTGTGTGTGTGTGTGTGTGTGTGTATTTCACAACATATTCAGAAAGAAGTAACACATACACATGCACACACACACTGGTGATATATCACCAGTTATTTAAAGAAATTAAACAGCATGAAAAGAGTCACTCTGTATAAGTAAAACACATGGTTCCCCAAAGAAACAGCAAGAATCCAGGAAAGAGAATAAAATGTTGCCAAAAATCGGAGTATCTCTTGTGATACTAAAGGTAATGTTGAATTTATGCATGCTGGTAAAGAGATATAATCACAATTTAAAATCTTAGACAAAAACATGACTACCATTATATAAAATGCAGAGGAAGACAGAATAACAAAATGTTTATAGACTAAAATGCTAATGTAGTCATTTAAAAGCCCAATTTTAAAATGTACAGCACAAGACAAATGGTGTGTATTTGTGAAGTACTGTTTAAGAAATACCTGAGTTTTTAGAACTAAAGTGCCTAAGCACTAAAAGGGTATGCTGAACGTCACCACATATTATTAGATGTACCCTGAGCTCGTTTCTGAATTTGAAGGTTAATTTAAAAAATACAACTGAGAGATTCCAGAATATTAAAACAAGCTTATTAAAAAGGAAAGAGAAACAAACGTGCTGAATTTGTTGTACGAAATGCTAACACTAGAACATGGTGAGTATATCCCTGAGTTCATATAAGAAGCTGTCGGCCTGTTATTTAGCCTTCCAAATTACCATTCACACATGAAAATAAGCTAGGCTTTTCTTCTGTTGCTCAAGGACTCAGAAAATATAGCAACAAATATGCTATTTCTGAAAAAGGATATTACAGAACTATAACTCCAGCCAACCAAAAATTATATGTACATTTTCAAAACAGAGAAAACTCTTACATATAAGACATACTAGAGAGAAGAGCAACCAGTAAAACCTAGAGCTAATCAAATATAAGGGGGACGAGATACTTCTCAGGTTAAATTCAACTGTTCAGCATGGATATTTTTAATAGCAAGATCAAAAAAGAAATTTCAATACAATATCCTCAAAAATCTAGAGACAAATTAACAATGATTTATACAATTCTATCAAAACCTGAGGCTTAGCCAGAAGAGGATGAGTACAAATTTTTAGAAATCTTAAAGGTTTTGTTTTCTTCAGCGATCACAGAATTAATATGAAGAAAAGCACAGGCTAAAGAAAATGCTTGCCAAAATTTAGGGGGACGGACCAGGCATTGGGGTGCATGACTATAATCCTTAGGAGACAGAGGTTAGGGAATCTCAGCCCAGAAGAAAGTTAGTGACACCCTACATTAAAAGATAAGCTGGTTGTGTTGGTCACGCCTGTGGTCCCAGCTACTCAGGAGGTAGAGGTATGAGACTCAATCTGAAAAATAAACCGAAGCAAAAAGGGCTGGAGCATGGCTTAAGAGGGAGCATGCATACCCCAGTACCACCAAACAAAACAAAATTTAGGGGTACCTTTCAGGGAGGAGAAACGAGTCGAAAAGAGCTTCAGGGAGCCTTCCAAAGTGCTGAACACAGAGTATGCCTACTGTGTGAGCAGTCTTCATTTTGCACACTTTTGTTTTGAGCAATTTAATGTTAGTACATTATATTTCAACTGACATTTCTTTTTACATTATCTTAATGACTGGAGGTAAGATTTTAAATTCTAAATTATTACAAGTAAATGAGAAAAACAAAATTTTAATCAACCAATCAAAAGTTGAGAAAGAAGCTAAAAGATCAGCTTAAACATATTATTTGAAAGTTATAAAACAGGATAACAAAAAAGTGATCAAAATAAATGAAAAAGGGCTAATTTCACCTTTTAAAAGGAAAAAAAATACTCTTCAATTAAGCAAAAGAGCAAACCGCCCCCCTATTAAAACAAGAAGAGGCAAAACATGTGAAAATGATGAAGAGATGAAAGGAAGACATGCTGGATACACATTAGCAAGAGAGAGCATGGTAATATAAATACAAACACAAAAAGCAAGAAATTTTGTTGTACTGAGCATCTAACCAAGAAAACAGAAACCACTGTAAGTATTGTCAGTAAAGGGAATTTAATGCAGAGAAATACAGACGTGGGGGAACTGACATGTCAAAATGAGGAGAGGATGAATTGAGACAAAGAAAGGAGGCCTGTCCCCAGTGTTCAGAGGTGCTAGGGTTGCTGGAATAACTATAGGCTGGTAGGTAGTGGGTGGAGTAGTGCAAAAGGTGATGCAAACTCAGACAGGAAGAAGACAGGAAGGACAATAAAGGCTCTTACAATGCCAGGCACCAGTGACTCACACCTGTAATCCTAGCTATTCTGGGGACAGAGATCAGGAAGATCTATTCAACAACCCCAGGCAAATAGTTCACAAGACTCTATCTCAGAAATACCCAACACAAAACAGTGCTAGTGGAGTGGCTCAAGTGGTAGAGTACCTGTCTACCAAGCATGAGGCCCTGAGTTCAAACCCCAGTATCTCCATAAATAAATAAAACTCTTACCTTTCCGTTCCTTCCATTCTCTACTCTCCTTTCAAAGCAACCCACTGGCCAGGCTGATAAGGAGTCCTAGGAGTCAGCTCCCTTGCAATATTATGTAAAAAAGCAGAGGTGGTCAAAGAATGCAAATAGGATAAACGGGCCAAAAACAAAGATGAAAAAGAACATACTTAATATTAATTAAAAAATATAGCCAACCAAGATCATACTGTGATCACGAAGCTCCATGTGCTAAATAACATAGCTTTAAAAATTATAAACTGGGTTTATATTTTATAACTGGGTTGTAGTACAGTGGTCAGCACTTGCTTAACACGCATAAAACCCTAGGTTCAACCTCCAACACATCAAAGTAAAAAAAAAAAAGTAAAATGAAAGTGAAAACTTCCAATGATGGGACAAGTGGGGAGGAATGTTAGGGGAACATAACTAATTTTTTAAGGTGATTTAATTCCTTCACTCATTTATTTTCATTGTTGTGCTGGGTGGGGGTACATTGTGGCATTTACAAAAGTTCTTACAATATATCAAAAATATCATACTTGAATTCAACGACTCACCATTCTCCTTTATCCTCCCCACTTCTCTCTCATTCTTGGAATAGTTTCAACAGGTCTCATTTCTCCACTTAAATACATATATACACACTATTTGCACCATATTAACCCTCCTGCATCCTTTTCCCACCTCTTCACTCCTCCCACTGGTACCACCCCAACACCTGGCAGGACTTGTTCTACCCTCCTGTTCTTCAATTTTCAAAAAAAATTAAAATGACATTTTCTGTTTGTTTAGGATAGCTACACAGGGAGTTTCATTGTGACATTTCCATGTATGTATCTATTATAACCTGAATTGTTCTAATATAAACTCTTTTTCCATATGAGCAAAATTTAACACCCATCAGTGCTTTTTTGTGACTCCACCCTTTGAGGGAACTCAAAAAAATGCTAATCTTTGCAGTGGATCAACATGGAAGAATGTAGAGGACCCAAGAAGGAAGGTACATCAATGATTGGATGCAAGAAATTAAAAAGACTCCTGGAAAAGTTTGGGGCCTTTCTAAGCCATAGAATGAATCATTGTAGGTTACATAGATTGTTGGTGTGTATGTGTGGGTATGTGTGCTTGCATGTACACATGATTCTAAAAACAAGGTAATGTATTGAAGAATTTAGAGCAACTCGTTGACAAGGTAACCCTGTGAAAAGAAGTAGGAATGAAAGAAGACCAGCTGGATGACAGAAACATAATAGTTATTTTAATAATTTAATATGAAAAATTGTTAACTAGGTATGATTGCTAAGTACTTGAAGGGGAAAAAGAAAAATTCCAAGTTATTGGAGAAGTGCAATTGCAGGAAACAGTTCCAAAAAGGGGCCTTGTGAGCCTGGGAGCCAAACATCTGAGGAGGTGATGCTGAGAAACAGGTGAATCTGAAGATGTCATGAAACCAGCTCCACTTGTATCAAGGGGAAAAAATCCACCTCTAACAACTACTACTACTGAAGCCAGAATATCAACCAAATAAAACTTCCACAGAGGCAAAAATGAAGGTGCCCATCAAATCTCCATGTATCTACCCTCCATGTCACCTCCAGGATCCCTGATTACCATGAGCCTAGCCAAACAGGAAGGCAGAGTCTCAGCTCTGAACTCACAAAGTGGGGGAGTGCAGGGGAGTTTTCTTACTTGAATAAAACTAACTGTAGAACTTTCCAATATTATTATAGTGTCCTGCTTTTTATAGATGCAAGCTGTCTTCTCTGTAATTTAGTTTAGTTGGTCAAATTATCACAATTTTCCTAATGGAAACCACCTTTCTGAAAAATTTCTGTATGACCTCTAAATCCTTAATATTACTCTTATATTTTTGGACAACAAATGACCCAAGCCCACTTTGTAAACTTTCTCCTTCTTCTCAAGTAGCCAGATAACTTATAGGATGAGTATTAGAGCCCAACTCTGGGGTAAAGGATGGAAACTGTTTTCTTCTCTGAGACATGGTCTTACTATATAGCCTACAATGGCCTCCAATTTGCAATTCTTCTGCCTCAGCCTCTTGAGTGCTGAAATTATAAGCATGTGCCACGAGGCCCAGCATTTTTTTTTAGTACAGGTAGTGTTTTCCCACAAATCATATGTAATTTTTAAATCAAGACTTCCAAGTGGTATTTTAAATATTCTCTGTTGCATGCTTACTTGAATTTTTAACCCCCTACCCTCAGCTATCCTAAATAGGTAAGTACAATCTTAATTAAAAGAAATGTTAATTATTTATTTATCCAAGAACAAAACATGTCCAAAAATTACCAAGTTAACACTAGGATATGTAAGATTTAACACTAACATCTTTTGTACAACTTTTGAATGTATCTTCTTAATGCTTTACAATAAAATTATTTTACATTATTTATAATTTGAGTTCCATTGAGCTTATGGAAAATATATGTCTATATATACTTTTGTCCAATAACGTAAGTTCATTTTAAACAACTCTGTGTGCTATATCGTGCTGTACATTTTGGAATGGCACCCAAAGATTCATATATTAAAGACTTAGTTCTCGGTGTGCAACTAATGGGAAGTGGCAAAACTTTTAACAGGTGGGGCCTAGGGCTGGTGGAGTGGCTTAAGTGGTAGAGCACCTGCCCAGCAAGTGTGAGGCCCTGAGTTCAGACCCCAGTGCCCCTCCCTGCCCCCAAAAAAGAGGTGGGGCCTTGTGGGAGGTCTCCAGATCATTGAAAGTGGTGTACCCTTGGAGGGGATCATGAACTCAGTCACCTTCCTTTTCTCCCTCTTTCACTTTCTGGTCATGAGGTGAGCAGTTTTGCTCCACCATTCTCTCCCACCATGATGTGTTGCCACCACCCCAAAGCAATGGGGCCATATGATCACAGGCTGATACCTCTAAAATTGTGAGCTAAAAATAAGTCACTTCTCTTTATATGTTGATTACCTCAGGTATTTGTTACAGTGATGGAAAATGGACTAGCACACAGTTGGTCTAATGATCAATAGTTCTTTCATTGGAATAGTAGTCACTCACTTTGTATTCACTAGACAAGTATCAATTGCGGTCTTAGTGATACACTAATAAACAAAACAGACCTGAAATCCCTATCCTCTAGTAGGTTACATTCTGTTTTGCAAACAACTAGCAACAACGAAAGACAAGTAAAAAATAAGAATGTTAGACAACTAACAAATCCCCCTTGTTATCTATTTCTCTACTTCTCTGTCTATCATCTATCTATCTATCTACCTACCTATCTGATCCTGCCTTACTGGAGAACCCTGACTAACACACCTATGCTGAGGAGGGAAGATGTAAGTGACAAGGTGAATGGAGATAAAAACAAGATGAGACATTAGCCCTAAAGATACCTAGGGAAAGAGCATCCCAGAAAGAGGCAACAACAGAAGCTCTCTGAGGCAGGGCACACTTGGTAGAAAAGAAGGTTAAATTCCTTCTCTCAAATCAAAACCATCATTTATTGGGTTCACAATGATATAAATAGATAGATAATAGATACATAGAGAGATAGACACACACATTTTATATATATATATATATATATATATATATATATAAAATTTGGGACATGTTTATATGTAAAACATATGCCTGAATATATACACTCAGACTCACACTAAATTGACTTAATTTTGTATCTCATTACTAGAAATAAGTATGCTTTTGGCATTTTGCCAGTTCTAACAACCTAAAAATTATTACAGTTTTTTTATGATGTAATGTTGTAGTTAAAAACAGAATTAATGATTAAAATGCAGTTTGAATTATAATTGCATTTTAATATTATTGTTCAGAATTTATCTTTGAACTCATAAAGATTATAATTTTCATTTTCAAAAGACACATGGTAATTATTTCAAATACAGATTTTAAAGTAAGTTGATTGTGTTTACACTTTCTGCCATTGTAAGTTTAATATTTTCAATTAAATATTTTAATTAGCTACTCATGAGCCTACCTTTTCAAGTGACACACTCATTTTGAAGAACTCAAGACCTCCAAACACCATCTTAAAATTCAATTAGTTTATAATACACTTGAATAAATAATCATTTTCCAAACAACCCTTTTAGTAGGCTGAGTAAGATAAGCAATTAAAATATTGTTACTTTATAGAGCCAGAGTAAATTCAAGGATTATTTACTATTATCATGAAATACTTTATACATCCTAAAGAATATAAATAAGATAGAGGTATAAGGTATAAAACAATTTTTAAAATACTTAGAAACCTTCAACAGGTTAATTAAACATTCTCAGTGCTATTGAAACCCCCCAAGTGTTGGACCATCTTTCTTCTGTATTCCAGTTTCTTTCTACCCATCCAAGGGTAACTAGACTTCTAAAAGCAGTGTGCAAGGTGACTACAGAGGATCTAACTGACAAGATAATCTTTGTTTACTATTATAATGTATGAATCCCTACATAAGGTGCTATTTTACACTTTATATGCCTTTGACCTTCATATAAGTGGTATTAATACTGTATGGTGTTACTGCAGCTTGCTTTTTTTTTTCATTTAACACTATGCTTTAACACTATCAATATTCAAATATCCATAGCTGTTGTCCCTTGTTCATTGCTATACAGGACTCAATTATATGATTAGATCACCATCCATTCATTCTCCTACCAATGGACTTTTGTTTATTTTTAAACATTTGCTATCATAAATGTTGCTACAAAGAACACTTGAACACATCTCAGCACACTGGATATAACTGAATCTTCAATTTTAAAAAATAATGACTATTTATTTGGTGCAATGGTTACATGAATTTATAGTCTCACCAGCAATGTGTACAATTATGGTTGCTTGATGTTTTTCATGAGAATCTTTTGGCAGAAGTATTAATTTTGCTCATACTCATATCCTTAACTGCTTTTCTCATTGGTTCTAGAAGAATTTTCTAAAATATATTTTTGGTTTTGACCTTTTCTGGTATATGCTATGAAGATACCATCTCTCTACTTTGAACACCATAATGGCTGCAGATGTAGCTCAGTGGCAGAGCACTTGCCTAGCATGCAGAGACCTGGTTCCAAACTCCAGTACCACATAATACTTTCATACATACATACATATATACACACATACATATATACATACATACATACATATATACGTACACACATGAATATATAAACATCACTGTAATGAACAGAACTTTTTGTTGTAATGCATTTTGGTTTTCCTCTTTAATTCCTTTTATTTCCTTAGACTTATTTAAGAAGTCCTTTCCAAACTAGAAATTAGATATTTGTGTCTGTGTGCATGTGAGTTTAAATTTTGTCTGATATTAGAATTCAGCTCATGCCAACTTCATAAAAAAAAACTTTAGTAGAGTTTTATATTTTCTATTTTATAGAAGAATTTGTATAAGATTACAGTTAGTAGATATGTTAATGGTTTGATAGAACTCACCGAGGAATATTTTAAGTTATTGGTCTGATTTTTTTAAATTCATTAGCTATAAGACTATCTATGTATTTTATTACTTCTTGGATATAGTTACTTCTCAACTGTTGCAATGAATCCAGTACAACCTTGACTGCAAAGACAATGATTGAACATACATTCAAAATCACACCCCCAAATGCAATCAGCCTTCCCAACTTATAAATACAGGCTTTAAAAATGTAAGGAACTGGCAAATAAAATTTAATGATTTCTTAAAATGTTATTCCACAAGTCATGGTATATACCAGGAATGCACATTGGTTCAACAATAGGAAATATGCTAATGGATTCACTATAATAATATATTAAATGAGAAAAAACATGATAATCTGAACAGATTCTTAAAGCATTTAAAAAAAAGATGTGATACTTGTATTTTAACAAAAACAAAACTGAGATATAGAAAAAATTTTCTTCACCTCATCTCTAAGAATGAACAATACATGGAAAAATGTGCTAGCTAATATAATAGTTGACTGTGAAGCCTTAACAGCAATCCCATTACTATCTGGGAAAAGATACTTGCCTATGTCATTCATTACTGTAGAAGTAGTATTATTCAGTAGAAGAACATAAGGGAAAAAACAAAGTTATCAATTTTAGGATGGAAAATAAGAAAATAGCTCTTCCAATACTGATATGGTCCTTTTCTTAGAAAATCCAAGGATTTAGGAATGATAGCTAATGAAAAAACATAGTGGAAATAAAAGTAAGGTTATTGCCAATAGGAAGAAAGTCATAAAATACCTATGAACAAATAAAAATGTGGAATATATACCCAAAGAAAACAATAAAATATTAATGAAGGATGTCATTGAAAATCTGAATAGAGAGATACTCCATGGTCCTGTGTATAGAAACTTGACATTTTAAAGGTGCCAGTTCCCCACAATTTAATCAGTGTAGTCTCAAACAAAAGTCCCAATAGGATTTTTGCTTATATTAAAGACTTCAATTTTCAGAGAAGTTTTAGGTTTACAGAAAAATTGAGTCACTGAATTCTCATTTATCTCTTTCCCTTTTCCCTCAATTTCCCCTCCTATTGATATCTTGCTTTAATGTGGTACATTACACTTGATGGGCTACTGTTGATACAACACTTTTCACTGAAGTCCACATTCTATATTAGGATTCACTCTTTGTGTTGTACAGGGTTTTTGTTGTTGTTGTTGTTGCTGCTTTTTGTTTTGGTTTAGTTTGGTTTTTTTTGTGGGTTGGTTGGCTTTTTTTTTTTGCTTTGGTTTGGTTCAGTTTTCACAAATGCAAAATGTCATGTATTCACCATTACAATATCACAAAGGATGGTTTCACTGCCCTAAAAATCACCTGTGCCCAACAGGAATTTTAAAACGAGAGTTTGAAAGCCTGATTTTAAAATCATCTGAAAGGAGAATAAAAACATGAAACCCAACAAAGACTTTTTAACAAACAAGAAAATAGGGGACACTTTGCCTCATCAAATATTAAAACATAATACAAATATATACTAATTGGAACAATTTGCATAAATGTAGGAAATTGTAGTTAGATTAATAGGACAGAAATTTCAAAACTAAGCATACAGGCATTTCAATTTAGTGACTGAAAATATCTAGTAAACATAAAATTTTTCTACCATTGAGTTTCTTAGTTCTATGGTATTAGTAGACAAAGGAGGGTGTGTGTGTGTGTGTGTTGTTATATTTTACTCAAGCAGGAAAATCTCTTAAAGGAAATTTGAAGATTAAAAAAAAGTCAGAGCCAGGCTCACAACTGTAATTCTAGCTACTCAGGAGGCAGAGATCAGGAGGATCGAGGCTCAAAGGCAGCCCCAGCAAATAGTTCACAAGACCCTATCTCAAAAAACCCTTCACAAAAATAGGGCTTGTGGAGTGGCTCAAGGTGAAGGCCCTGAATTCAAGCCCCAGTACCACAAAAAAAAAAAAAAGAAAGAAAAACTTAGATTCCTATTTCATAGTATACTCAAAAATTTTACCTAAATTTAAATGCCTAAGTTTAGTTAAGGTTATAAATATAATGATAGAATATTTAAATAAAATATATGACAAGATCTGCTATGTCTTCACTCAGAATGAGTGTGTTATAAACTTAATCCCCACTGCAATAATGTTGGGAAGTGGGGCCTAAAGCTGGGAGATATTTAGGTGACAGCCCTCATGAAAACATTACTGTCATTATTACAGAGCTCATAAGAGTGGATTCACTCTTTTGTTCTCTCACCCTTCTGCTTTCTGCCTTGTGAAGACACCACAGGAAGGACCAGGTGCCAGTGCCTTGATCTCCAGCCTCCAGAACTGTGAAGCAATAAATTTCTGCTCATTGCAAATCACCCACGGTCAGCTATTCTGTTAAAGCAGCAAAAAACAGACTAAAACAAATATTTTAATAACTGTGGGTAAGAAAACCATTACCTAACTAGGAAGAGTTGATGGAAAGTCAAAAGGGAATAAATAATCATTTTTATAATAAACCTTTCTGTATTGTTTGAGTCATTACTAGGGGCACTACTTTTATAATTAAATTCTTTTTAGATACTATACTTGATCTTCTCCAAAAGGCCAAGAAGTGATAATTAAATACATTTTGGAAAGCCAATGAGTTTTCTTCCTTGACTAGTCTATTTTGAATAGATGATAAAATGTTAATTCATCCAACTTTTTCAAAAAATAGTGGTACCATTAAACTTCTTAATTTGTGTACTGGTAAAAAGAAAAACTCCCATTAATATTAAAAATTGCTTGCATCTCTAACAAGAAGCTATAGGAAAATTAAAACAATCTTATAGAAAGCAAGGAAAGAATGTTTTTTAAGTCTTGCCTAGCCAATCACTCACTGAAATTAATTACCATTAATCTGGATTTTCTCTCCAGCTTATTCTCAAGTTAAAAATAGTCTTACTTTTTCATTGGTTTTCAACCAATGTTTCCTTAGACCTCAGATTCTAGAAATTTCAAACTACATACTTGCAGTTCCTACAATATGCTATGCTGCTTCACACCTGCATGTCCAAATCCTCTCAGTGGAATGCCACTGGGTGCTGCAGAAACTCCTGTGAGCTTTTGAAATCCAGTCCAGCTGGTATCTCTTAGGAGAAACCAATGCTAATACCTCACCAGCATTGACCACTCTCCTCATAGTCAAGAATCCACCATTGCACATATGCACTGTGCCCTGCTTGAAGGGCTATTCAAGATAAGTGTAAGGCTGTGGTTTGGATATGGTTTGTGTCCCACTGTGGTGATATTGAAGGAGGTTCCAACCTTAAGAGGTGGGGACTAGTGGGAGGTCCATTAGCCATTTGGGAGAACTGCTCTCAGAAGGGACTAAGATGGCTGTCATGAGACCTCAGAGCTTTCATAAGATCAATTATAAAAGTGAACCCAACCCCTAAATCACTCTCAGACTTCCTGTTTTGCTATATGATCTCTTGCTCTCTTAGCTCTATCACCATGAGCATTCACCATGAGGTAATACAGCTAAGGGGGTCCTTGCCATGCCCTGTACCACAATGTTTAGACTTTCAGACTCCTAACGTTAAGCTAAACAAACTTCTTTTCTCTATAAAGTTACTTGTCTCAGGCATTTCATTGAATATCAAACAAATGGATTAATACACATGGCGTCCACGCTCTGGACCGTACAGTCTATGAACTTTCTGGATCTTGAAGATTGTCTACTATTTTGATTATTTCCCTGTGTTACAACTACTTATCCTATTCTCTTACAGAACAGCTAGCCCCTTGAAAACAGGTCTCTTAGTTGACCTTGGTTTGTGTCTAGTGATATCCTGACTCTCTACCACTTCTACTGTGTAACAAACCATGCAGAAACTTAGTGCCTTGAAACACTAAATTAGGTTAACTGGGAGGTTCAGCTGATGTGGGCAGACCAGGCTGATTTTGGAGACTTACCTGTGTTTTTATATTTGGTTGGAAGTTTTATGAGAGACTGGCTTTTTGTTTCTGAAAATTCTAACACATTCTTCCTTTGAAAAAGTAGAGCCTAGTTCACCTCTTCTTGTAATGAAGGTCAAACGTGGCTAATTTCTAATAAAAAGAATGTGGCAAAGTGAAAGCACATTTATGAGACATTCCCACTTTGACTTTTTCTTTTAGGTTTCTTGCTTCAATGCAGTTGACCATGCTGTTGTTAAGACAGGAGCAGCCTGTAGCCTGAAGTCCTTCATGGGAAATAACATGCTTTCAGCCAGCTACCAACTTGCCAATCATGTGGGGGAATCACCTTTAAAGTGCATCCTACTTTGATTTGATGACTACAGTCTTGGCCAGCACCTGCCTGAAACCTTATGAAAGCATCCAAGCCGGGACTGCCTAGCTAAACTGCAACTAGATTCCTGAACTTCAAAAACTGGGAAATAAGAAATGTTGGTTATTGTCTTAAGACCTAATATGTCCTCAGCTGTGACAAGTCATCACTGCTCAAGGACTTGTTCTCATGACTTCATGAGTGTGTGAGTCAGGATTCTCCAGAGAAACAGAAACAACAGAGTGGATATGTGACCCCCAAAAATACATAATCCCCTGTGCAACAGTGTTGGGGGGCTAATGGAAGTAGAGCCCAATGAGAGGCAAATAGGCTACAAGGGTAAAGTGAAGGAATTGATGCCTTTATCATAGAAGGGGGTTCGGCATAAAAGAGGTAATTTCATCCCCTTTCCCTTTCTCTCCCCTTCTCTCTCTCTCTCTGTCTCTCTTCCTGTCTGTCCTCTCTTTGCCCTTCCATTATGGGACGATGCAGCAAGCCCTTGACAAATGCTTGTCTTAGAATTCCCAGCCTCCAGACCCATGAGCCAATAAATTTCTGGGCATTATTAATTGCCTAGACTGAGGTACTCAGTTAATAGCAACACAAAATGGACAAAGACAGTACATGTGTATACAGAGAGGAAGGGAAGCAGGAGGCGAGAAGGGTTATTATGGAACTTGCCCCATGCAATGATGGAGGCAAAGAAGTCCTACTCTCTGAGTCTTCAGACTGGAGGATCAGGAAAGCTGGTGGTATAATTCAGCTCAAGCTCCAAGGCCTGTGAACCAGGGACTCCAACATTCAAAGTCAAGGCAAAAATCAATGTTCTGGCTCAAAAAGAGACTGAATTGACCCTTCCTTCACCTTAACTTCTACTGGGGTCTTCAATGGATGGGATGAAACTCACTCAGGGTGAGGGTGATCTTGTCTACTTAATCTACCAATTTAAATGCTAATCTCTTGGGTTGATGGAGTGGTTCAAATGGTAGAATGCCTGTGTAGCAAGCATGAGGCCCTGAGTTCAAATCCCAGTACTACAAAAAATATATATGTATGTATACATATATACATACTCTCTTCTAAAACATAATCACACCCATAAATGTTTTCCCTGCTAAATCAGTATACTTAGCCCAGTCATACTGATACATCAAACTATCACAACAGGTTCCAAAAATGGAAGCATAAGCTTAAGACGTCTCCTGAGGTAGATGCTAAGAAATAGCATGCCACCTTTACTAGTCACCAGGACAGCCCAGGTTCAAGGGTGGGGGAATAAACAGCATCTCCTCTTGATGAGAAAAGCTTCAAAGTTATGTGCCAAGGAGCATGGAAAAGGGGAAAGGGATATCAGAAATATAGGAAACAGTTTTGTAAGCTGCCCATCAAGGTGCTGCTTCTTCGTCCCAATGAAACCAGAGTTTTGGACCCCAGGCCCAAACTCCTAGGCTTCCACATGTCAGGTCTGGCCATTTGCCCCTATAAGCAAAATAAAGAGACACAGTAAAGGGCAGAGAAAGGAGATTTATTACAAGGTCCAGGATATGGGAAGAGGCAAAGGATGCACTCAGCCTATATTCAGCAGTCTTGGAGTACAAACATGAGCTATAGGCTTAAATAGACAAAGAACTGGGGACCAGGGGAGGAAGGTATGCATAGTTAAACAGTCCCAGTCACAGGTGTGGTCTGGCTGGTCATTATCTCAGTCCTTCTGGAAGAGGTTCAAGAGTTCTTATCCATTGTTACCTGGCAGGTGGTCCATCCTGAGGAGGCTCTACTACTAGGAGTAGTTAAGTTTCCTTGTTAGAAAGATATTATCAGTTCTGTCCTTCCTGGAATCCAGGGTGATTGCAAAGTGACTGCAAAGAGAGTACCTTAGAGCAAAGAAATACAAAATAAAGGACAGATGCCTTGGTTTTCTCCTGCTTTTAGTTAATTTGATGGCCCCAGTAAGGAGTCGGTGCTTTCCAGCAAAAGCAGTTTAAACATCTCTTACACCAAGGGTGGGCTCTCCATCCGAGCAATAGTCAAATGGTTTCACTCCAGGAGTCTTGGCTAGAGAGCCCCAAAGGGAAAAATGAATGGTTTCCTCCTGATAATGAGAAGTTTGAAAGGACAAATTGTTTCCATGCCTTTTTTTTTCTGGGACTTTCTCGCTTCCTGTTCTGCCTGGTTCTTCAGCTTTTCCTTTACGTAAACTACCTCATGTTTTCTAATAAATGCCTTTCTTTTTCTCATCAAGATAGCCAGAGACAGATTCTGTTGTTTGCTAAGGAAGTAAGCTACATTCCCAGCCACTACCACAGAACCTGAAATCTTAGCACCCCTGAGCCTAGGTCTGCTGGTTCCCATAGGAAGTTCTCCTAATAAGCACTAGTGTCTCTTATAAGAAGTCTGATCCAGAAGATGGCAGAAACAAAGAGCCAAAAGATCCCTCAGAACATTCCTGGCAATTTAAAAATACATTAAAAACTGTTTAACTTTCTTTGAGAACAAATGCAAAGTAATCGCAATTAACACAATAGTGCAAAATACAAAACGTAATTGCCTGCACAGACTGAAGTGTTTAGCAGCATTTCCACGTGGCAGTGCTGCTGTATGCCAGGACTATCTATGTGCCAAGACAGGCCAAAGACTTTGGCAATTGGACCAAATATTCTTATTTAGGCTATGAAGGCAACTACCTTCTATCTCCTGCTTTTCACTGACATATGCTGTCTTGTTGGCTTGTCTATTGCAGTAGAGTTTTATAATTGCCCCAGGCATGAAATACTTAATGAGCTCCACTTTCTGCTGATCATGTTTCCTTACAAGTCTACAACACCCACTGGGGATGACAGAAGGTATCAACTCCCTCCTCCAACACTGAAACCCTGAGTACTCACAGACATTCAGGAGGAGTGCCCATGAACTCCTGGGAACTTTGCTTATGCAGACCTGAGATTACCAAAGACACTTAACCAGGTGACACTGACTATTATAAGAACATCACTAGTGATGCTTTCCACTGGAGTTCTAGCACTTGTCAATCAGCGATGAACTTGGATAATGGGCAGTAGAGACAGTGTGCCATCATGGTTAAGGGCATAGACTTTTAACCTGAGTTCCAATCTCAGCTCTACCTATTACTACCTCGGTGATCTTGGGCAATTTTCTTAATCCTTCTGGGCTTCAGTTTCCCCACTGGGAACATTGTGTAGCAAATGGAAACTACATCATAGGATTCTTAATGAGAATTAAATAAAACAATATATGCTGTTTATGTTTTTGTTTTGTTTTTTGTGTTTTTGTGGTTTTGTTTTTGATGGGACTGGGGTTTGAATTCAGGGCTTCACACTTGCAAAGCAGGTGCTTGCAAAGTAAACGCTCTGCCACTTGAGCCACACCTCCAGTCCATTTTGTAAATTTAACAATACATGTAATTCACTTAGTCCAAAGCTTGAAACATAGGAATAGCTCAATAAATGCTCTTACTGCTTTTATTATTAAAATAAAATAATAATTTCCTGCCTCAGGGAATGGTACAAGTAGAGGAAGAGGTGGGAAAAGGGTACGGGAGGGTTGAATATGATGCAAATACTGTGTACATATGTATGTAAATGAAAAAAATAAGACCTGTTGAAACCATTCCAGAAATAGGGGGATGAATAAAGGAGAATGGTGGAGAGGATGAATTCAAGTTCGATATATTTGATATATTGTAAGAACTTCTGTAAATGCCACAATATGCCCCTACCTGGCACAACAATAAAAACAATAAAATAAAATTGCTAACATTGCTGCTCCTAATAATAATTTAGCATTCCAGCATTTTCCAAGGTGGAAATACAAGACTTAGGGACACTGGCCCATCAAATTACAACTGCAGGGATAACACAGACCACATAGGATTGACACCAGCCTCCAAGAAAGCATAAGGCAAGAAGCTGTGGCTCTAAGCTGAGGTCAACACCAGACATTGTCAGCACTGCACCTCCATAGTCCATCTGAGTTGGGCCTATAGTAATGGAAGCACAGTCAGAATTCAGAAGGAAAGCAGCCAAGTTCATTTCAGTGATGGGCTCCAGTTTCAACAGGGCCCTGGAGCCATTGCTTGAATTAGGTCAACAAACAAAATAGCCAGAAAGGCCACAGACAGATATCCATCAGTCATCCACAGCCTATAGATACAGAGTTCACACTGGGCTGGCTTGGGCATCAGAAGTGCTCTAGATTCATTCAGTCAGCAGAAGGGAGCAAGTTTGCACCATGCTGTGAAGACTGGCTCTCCAGCAGCTGAAGGCAGTGTGTGATGTGACTTGTTCCTCATTTGTAGGGATAACAGCATCTCCCTGTCTAAGATAAAGGAAGGAATAAAATTGACAAAGAAAAGGGAGGAAAATAAGGACCAAGTATGGTGGCTCACACCTGCAATCCCAGCTACTCAGGAGGCAGAGATCTAGAGGATCACAGTTGGAGGTTAGTCCAGGTAAAAAGTTCATGAGACACCATCTCAACCAATAAGCCAAGTTCAACCTAGGAGGGGTGGGCAGAAGGACCGTAGTCTGAGGCCAGCCCTGTGTGAGATACTATCTTCAAAATAATTGAAGCAAACAGGGCTGAGGGCATGGCTGAAGTGGTAGAGCACACTAGCAAGTGTAAGGCCCTGAGTTCAAACCCCACTAATGCCAAAAAAAATGGGTTGGCAATACATAGCCCATATCCATGCTACATGTGGCACAATCACCAAGAACTCCAGGAGGGAGAGGGCTGAAAACCTAAATCAGGAACCATGATCTATGTCAGATATGACAGTGTAAGAGGTTCTTAAACTGCTTTTGCTGAAAACTGCTTTTGCTGAAAAGCACTGACTCCTTACTTTGGCTCAAGAATTAACTAAAAGCAAGGGAAAAGCTTGGCATCTCCACCTTCATCTTATACCTGTTGTCCTTTGCCTTGAGACATTCTCTCCTACAGCCACCGTGGAATCAAGGAAGACAGGAATGATCAGTAACATACTTACGACAAGGGGCTGAAACTTCCCCTAAGGAAGAGTAGAGCCATGCAGGACAGAACACCCCTCCACCAAATGAGGACAATTACCTATGATGATGAGACTGCACTCTGGAACAACAGTAATAATTTTTGGGAACCAGACTGGTCCCCTCAATCACTTGACAGTGATAACCAGGCCCCACTCAGCCACTGGAACACACCTGTGACTGGGTCTGTTTAATTATGCATATCTTTTTGTCTCCTGCTCTAATTCTTCATCTATTTAAAGCTATAGTTCATGCCTGTAGCCCGAAGATGACCGCAGATGGTATGAGTGATTACTTTGCCTCTTCCCACAGCATGTCTCAGGCCAAGTAATAAATCCCCTTTCTCTGTCCTTCACCATGTCTCCTTATTCGGCATATAGGGATGAATACCTGGACTTGACATATGGAAGCCTAAGAGTTTGGGCCTTGGCTCCCAAATTCTAGTTTCAGTGGGACTTATCATGTGAGTCCAAATCTATTCCCCAATCCTGATTTAAAAATGGGATGCAGTGAAGGCGGGTTGAAGGCAGGAAGAACAGATAGCAGGGTCTCTTGAATCTGCCAGTCTGGTTCATGAGAATGTTCCCATGTCGCAGAAGTAACATGGTCCCAGACAGTGGAGTGGAGGATGGGGTGGGAATGACTGGAAAGTCACCTGGGGACCAGGACAGAAATGTGGAGGTAAGTATAGGACGTGAAGTCTCCAGCCGACCTTTGAGTCTTGTGACCTGTTTAGTCACGATTTTCTTCTCTGTGTGCTTGTCTTCAGTATTAGTTTCACTTTGTCATCCATGCTTTTTGAGATCAAAATCTCCCAGCTCTGCTAAAGCAAACAAGGAAAGGTGATTTTCTCCATGTCAGTTTGGTAGGCAAGAGCTTCTCTAGTCCCTGGAATCCAGGAACTGATGGCAGAACAACTGCAGAGGGAGGGAACTCAAAGATTTAGCAAAACACTCAGGACCCGCAGACAGTCTTTCTTAACAACTCTTTGAGGACATGTAATTTCACCCAGTGGCCCCTCAGTGGTCTGATGTTTATACCTTCCTTTGATGATCTTCTGAAAAGTATGAACTTTCTCCCTCTCACCAAGCACCCATCCCCTTGTGGAAATCCACTATATACCCTCAAAACTTGGCATACAATTTCAAGAGTTTATGGATACCCTATGATGTCAAGAGTCACAGGTTAAGAACTCATGCCTGGCATTTTTCATGAACTTTTATTTCTTCCTTGAAAGTACAGCTTTAAACTTTGACCCTACCACTGTTCTAAATAAATAAGGGTTACCAGATGATATTCAATTGGTTGAGGACAATAAAAATTAACTCATTTTTCAGACATTGAGTCTGGAACCATGGTCTTCACTCAAGAAGTGTACTGGAATTACCTAGAAAGACCAAGCATTTGTATTTTAAATGCTCCCCAGAATTTAAACAACTGGTTTGCCCTGAGCTAAGAAATAGTCACCAGTTTGCTGTCCCCTGCCTGACCCTCCTCATAGTGCCTCTGTCTGAGAAGCTGAACCTATATTGGTGACCATGCAGATCTTCTATTTATTTGCATGTCTTTTGCTCAGGCACAATCTTGTCCAAATCACAAAACCTATAACAATACTAACATAAGCTAAGTTCAACCAACACCTGTTGGTAAGCTGTGAATTTTGCCTCTGCCCTCTCTCCACCATGTACAAAGGTCTTTTACAAGCAGGGAAGGGAAAGTCCTATGACTTCTCCCATAATGGTTTATGTCACTGCTGTTGGGAAATACACAGGTAAGTCACTTGTTCAGTAAATGGGGGTCAGTATCATACAGATGCCCACCAGGAACTCTACTTCTTTTTTTTTTTTCATTTTTCTTTTATTATTCATATGTGCATACAAGGATTGGTTCATTTCTCCCCACTGCCCCCACCCCCTCCCTTACCACCCACTCCGCCCCCTCCCTCTCCCCCCCCAATACCCAGCAGAAACTATTTTGCCCTTATTTCTAGTTTTGTTGTAGAGAGAGTATAAGCAATAATAGGAAGGAACAAGGGGTTTTGCTGGTTGAGATAAGGATAGCTATACAGGGCATTGACTCACATTGATTTCCTGTGCGTGGGTGTTACCTTCTAGGTTAATTCTTTTTGATCTAACCTTTTCTCTAGTACCTGTTCCCCTTTTCCTATTGGCCTCAGTTGCTTTAAGGTACCTGCTTTAGTTTCTCTGCGTTAAGGGCAACAAATGCTAGCTAGTTTTTTAGGTGTCTTACCTATCCTCACCCCTCCCTTGTGTGCTCTCGCTTTTATCATGTGCTTATAGTCCAATCCCCTTGTTGTGTTTGCCCTTGATCTAATGTCCACATATGAGGGAGAACATACGATTTTTGGTTTTTTGAGCCAGGCTAACCTCACTCAGAATGATGTTCTCCAATTCCATCCATTTACCAGCGAATGATAACATTTCGTTCTTCTTCATGGCTGCATAAAATTCCATTGTGTATAGATACATTTTCTTAATCCATTCGTCAGTGCTGGGGCATCTTGGCTGTTTCCATAACTTGGCTATTGTGAATAGTGCTGCAATAAACATGGATGTGCAGGTGCCTCTGGAGTA
This sequence comes from Castor canadensis, assembly GCF_047511655.1. Lineage (NCBI taxonomy): Eukaryota > Metazoa > Chordata > Mammalia > Rodentia > Castoridae > Castor > Castor canadensis. The sequence continues at coordinate 31,881,909 of NC_133404.1, read as the reverse complement.
ACAGTCTTTTGGGTATATCCCCAAGAGTGGTATTGCTGGATCAAATGGTAGATCAATGTCCAGCTTTTCAAGTAGCCTCCAAATTTTTTTCCAGAGTGGTTGTACTAGTCTACATTCCCACCAACAGTGTAAGAGGGTTCCTTTTTCCCCACATCCTTGCCAACACCTGTTGTTGGTGGTGTTGCTGATGATGGCTATTCTAACAGGGGTGAGGTGGAATCTTGGCGTGGTTTTAATTTGCATTTCCTTTATTGCTAGAGATGGTGAGCATTTTTTCATGTGTTTTCTGGCCATTTGAATTTCTTCTTTTGAGAAAGTTCTGTTTAGTTCACTTGCCCATTTCTTTATTGGTTCATTAGTTTTGGGAGAATTTAGTTTTTTAAGTTCCCTGTATATTGTGGTTATCAGTCCTTTGTCTGATGTATAGTTGGCAAATATTTTCTCCCACTCTGTGGGTGTTCTCTTCAGTTTAGAGACCATTTCTTTTGATGAACAGAAGCTTTTTAGTTTTATGAGGTCCCATTTATCTATGCTATCTCTTAGTTGCTGTGCTGCTGGGGTTTCATTGAGAAAGTTCTTATCTATACCTACTAACTCCAGAGTATTTCCTACTCTTTCCTGTATCAACTTAAGAGTTTGGGGTCTGATATTAAGATCCTTGATCCATTTTGAGTTAATCTTGGTATAGGGTGATATACATGGATCTAGTTTCAGTTTTTTGCAGACTGCTAACCAGTTTTCCCAGCAGTTTTTGTTGAAGAGGCTGCTATTTCTCCATTGTATATTTTTAGCTCCTTTGTCAAAGATAAGTTGCTTATAGTTGTGTGGCTTCATATCTGGATCCTCTATTCTGTTCCACTGGTCTTCATGTCTGTTTTTGTGCCAGTACCATGCTGTTTTTATTGTTATTGCTTTGTAATATAGTTTGAAGTCAGGTATTGTGATAACTCCTGCATTGTTCTTTTGACTGAGTATTGCCTTGGCTATTCGTGGCCTCTTGTGAGGAACTCTACTTCTGATCTGTATGCTCATATTATTGCCACATGTGCGTTAAGAGAAGTAAGTTACTTCTTTTGAGGATCTCTGAGCAATAGATTTAAAGCTCATAAATATTGGCAACAAATTTGATGACTTATTTAACTAAGGTCATAAAACCTGACTTAGAAAATAGTTAATTACTTTAAAAGACTTCATTCACACACACACACACACACACACACACACACACAAAATCTCTGCATCTGGCTTGTCTTCTACAATGTTCAAACCAGCTATTGCTTTGCTATAGACCCCATCTGGATCTGAACATGATACTTTGAAAAAATGATCTTAGCAATAAGATTCCTTCATTAAATGTCAGTTCTTATACCACAGCCCCACTATGTCCATTTTTAAACAACTTCAGGCTCAAACTCAAAATTGTGACAATCAACTAATGTCTCCTTCTTAACAATAATTTAAGCACCTCTCTCTTATGTCTAAATTCAATGAATAAATGAAAAGAGTATTTCCAGTCTGATAGAAAGAGCAGAGGGAGATTTGACCCAACACAACTACAAAATTTTTATTGTTTCCCTAAGTAATCCATGATACCCTTGGTTGAGGCAAGAAACAAAGCTTTAAGTCAGGATCTCAAACCTTGGAAACACAGTGTTCCATGATGCTCAACTTCATGAGGGAAGTTAAACATTTGTCTTTGAGTGAATGCTTCAGATCATTACCTTGCATCCTTATTGCATATCTTTATGGGAAAGCATCCTCAGAATATCTTTAAAACACATATAGTAGATCCAGTAACTCAAAATCCTGAAATCTTTAAAGTACACAATTGATATATGAATCTCCCAATAAATATAATTATAAAATGTGGTTTTAATGTAAGATAATAAAGTGTATTGTCTGCATCTCAATGAGAACATATTTGTTACTCATAGAAGGAAGACCACCAGAAAACGACATGATCACCAGCCACAGTTACATGAAATATCACAGTTCATCAAATGCTAGCAGATGCATGTTCTCACTCAATCAGTAATGCATATTCTCACTCAATAAGCCCAGCACAATGCCAAGAAAATTGAGGCTTACAGAGATCAAGTGGTTTAGAGCGTTGTGGTACACACCTGTAATTCCAGCACTTGGGAGTCTGAGACAGGAGAAGCATGAGTTCAAGGCCAGTCTAGGCTACATAGCAAGAGCCTGTCTCAAAACAAAAACAAAAGAATAAAAAAAGAATCCAAGTAGATTATCTCAGGTCATTTCATTAGGAAATGGCAGACCAGGACTCTAAACCAAGCCTGTCAGACTCAAAAAACCATCTCTTCACTACTGTCTTGCCAACAATAGCAAAGGTCTCCATTTATGGAGCACTTACTATAGACCAGGCATCATCCACACAATATTTCATTTAGAGTGATAGTCACGTAACAAGAAGGCATTAACAACTGAAGCCTACTGTGTTGGTACCTTTCTCAATTTTACATGGCAAATGCTAGACAAAGTTGAAACCTAGCAATCAAAGCTGCTGTTCTCTTCACTACCCCTTTACCCTTCTTCTGCAGCAGAGACCTTTCTCCTGCCTCTAAACTTCACACCGTAGGTCCACTCAGCAGCACAGTCCTGTAGCTGATACTAAAGCTCACCCATCCTTCCCTTGCATCTTCGAGGACAGGCTTCTCTGCCTGGCCTGACATGTGGTTCAAAGGAGACAGAGGAGTTAAAATTTAGAAGATGTAAGTAGATGTATCATTTTAATACCTTAGTGCCTATTTTCCCCATGGACAGATTGATCTATCTGACCCCTGAAGAAAACTTTAGGAAGATTTATGTCCAAGCTCTGTATTCTAACAAGTGGAGTCCAGCAAAGGGATGAGATATAGGTCCATATACAAATGGCAACAGTTCTCTACAGAGCAACAACCAATCCAAAAAAAGTCAAGGGGAAAGAAAGATTCCATCCAAATCAAAATAGTGAGGAGAACTTAGAATCATTGCCAGAAATGTGCAAGACCTGTAGGAGGAAAAAGATAAAACTTCATTGAAGAACATATAAGGTCCTGGATGGGAAAACTCAATATTTAAAAATACTCATTCTCTTCAAGTTGTAGAGTTCTTCCCTCACAAGCATCAGGCCTTAAGTTCAATCCCCAATACAGTCAAAAAGAAAAAAAAAGTATCACTCTCTACAATTAAATTAAATTTTACATTTTCCCATCGGTATTATAATCAACCAGGTAGTTCATGAAAAGTTAGTCCTAAAGACGCTTCTGGAAGATAGAACATATAAAAAGAGCCAAAATAAAACATTTAAAGAATAGAGATGAGGTGAGATTTGCCCTCATCTGTTATAGTTATCAAAGCTATATTTGATATAATTATCAATGCTACATTTAATACAGCTATCAAAGCTATAGAAAAATATGCAATAAATAAAAATATTGCTTCAGTACAGGAATAGATAATATCATCAATATAAGGGAAAAGAATTTTAAAACAGACTGATGAAGCCATATCTATTCATTATAAAACAAAAATGAATATTCTATTCAGTTGACAGTAGGAGGAATTATTCAATGAATTATGTGGGAGGAATTAGCTATCTTTTCTGAAAAAAAATTAAATTTTTTTTTCATAAGATGCTCAGATTATAAAAGAACTTAAGGTAAAAGAAAAATGTAACTCAAAAATATTAGAAGAAATTACAGGTAAAACCTTTATAAGACTTTATAAAGGCTTAATATTTTAAAAAATGATGCCACAATGTAAATAACGGATAAACCTGACTGTATTGAATGAATTTATATTTCACTCAAATTAAATTAAAACCATCTGTAAGACAAAAAACTCTAAAATGTACACGAGACAAACTATTTGCAAAACATAACATCAAGTTTGAGTATCTACAATACATTTTTAAAAATCTACAAACCAATGAGAAGTAGAAAACAAATAGCAGAAAGAGGAGCTGGGCATGATGGTGCAGGTTTATAATCCCAGCTATTCCAGAGGCAGAGGCAAAAAATCATGAGTTTGAGGCCAGCCTGGACAATGGTAGAGGGAACCTACCACAAAAACAAAATACAAGCAAAAGGGCATGGCTCAAAGTGGTAGAGAACTTGCATAGCACTGTAGAATCTGGGTTCAAGTCCTTCTACTGTAAAAATAAAGATGAGTTGTCATTTCCTTAAAAAAATGCAACATGAAAATATGCTCAACCTCACTACTACCTCCTTATATTCATAAAAAGGTAAATTTAACAACAATGAAATACCATTTTTTGACCATTTGGTTGGCAAAAATTTCAGACTGGTTATATCCAATGTTGAGAAATGTATTATCCATTTAAAGAACAAATGGCAAATTCTTTAACCCAGCAATTAAAGAATTGCTACTCAGGTCTGTAGCCCTAGAGTATACATGTACACATGCATTCCCATATACAGAGACTTACTCCAGGCTGTTCAGCATTACTTTTATTAATAGCCCCAAATCTAAAATAACCTAAATGCCTATTAGTGAGGCTACAATCAATGGAGCCATCATACAATGAAATCCTATGTTAATCTCAAAAACTATGAGGCCCACTTTTTTGTATGAATTGGAAGAGCTTTCACATATTTTGAACTGAAGATAAACAAGGCATAGAACACACGAGTAGACTATGATTTTCAGTGTAGATGTTTGTATGTAAGACAAACACAATTCTCCAAAGAAGTACAAATGTCCAACAAATACATAAGTACAAAGGGCCATAAATGAAATGCAAATCAAAATGATACAGAGGTTTCATCTCACCCCAGCCAAAGTGGTTATCATCAAGAACACAAACAACAAATGCTGGCGAGGATGCAGGGAGAAAGGAACTCTATACAATGTTGGTGGGAGTGTAAACTAGTGTGGCCACTATGGAAATCAGTATGGAGGTTCCTTAAAAGACTAAAAATAGAATTACCATGTGATCTAGATATACTACTCTTGGGCATATATCCAGTGGAGTGTAAGTCAGCAGGCAATACAAACACCTGCACACCCATGTTTGTAGCAGCACTATTGATGATAGCCAAGCTATGGAATCAGCCTTGATATCATTCACCTGATCAATGGATAAATAAAATGTGACATTATACATGATGAAGTATTGTTTAGCCATAAAGAAGAATGAAATTATGTGATTTATAGGAAAATAGATACAACTGGAGATCATAATAGCAAGCAAAATAAACTAGCTTGAGAAGAACAAAGGTCATGTTTTCTGTCATATTTGGGATCTAGACTTAAAATATATGGAGATATATATAATATATATATATAATATATATATATTATATATAAATAAACATGATTGTAATTGTGGAACTGTTTGGCAGGACAAAAGGGGGAGAGAGAAATAGTGATGGGAGGGGAACAAAACTGAAATTGCACTGTGTCTGTGTATGAAGATGACACAAGGAAACCCACTGAAAGCCATTGAAAGATGGGTGGAGGAGGGAGGGAGAAAATAGAGAGCAACAGAGGGGGTTAATCTGATCAAACTACCATATACATACATGTGAGATAGCACAGTAAAACATCTCTGTATAATTAATATACATTAATAAAAATACAAATATAAAAATATGCTATATTTTTGTGTAACATACAAAAAATACATCTATATGTGCCTAAATGCACGTGTTTGAAAATACATATATTAAGCTTGGTTCAGGGGATACTGCTTTCCATCACTGGTGGAGAAGAGTCTGAAGGGGACCAAGTCAGTGACATGGGACCCACCTCACTCACATACTCTTTAGCAGGAGTCTTTCCATTGGAACACAGGCTCTTAACTCTGGACTTCAATTCATAAAACAATTTCTTAAAGTTGTTGTGATCTCTAGCATTTTCATGATAATTTTTTTCTTTAATTCAATTGGGATTCTCTGTGGGCCACCAAATACTTGCAAGGAGGTATTTTGTGAAATCAAGAATACTGTCAGTTACTGCATGGCACTTTCAATTGGAGCAGACTTTTGTGGGGGAGCAAGGGACATTATTATCAAAGGGCAATCACATGGTTCAGCCACAGATGAACTTTTCCTACTGATTCTGCATTCAACAGAGATCTAGTTATATTTAAGGCCCTTGATTGTTACTCACCTTGCATTTCTTGATTTTATGTTTGCTTATTCAATTTTAAAAATTGTAACGAGAGATTACAAGATGGCAGCTAGAGGGAGGAAGCAGAAAGCATGCTTCTTAAAGTAAAATCTTGGAGAGACGCTGGAGATACACTTTGCAGGAAAAACCACCGAGAAGAGGCAAAACTCTGATTCCTCCACACCTCCAGCCTGCGCATAGCATCCCCACTCCACATTAAATGGAGAAAGCAGGAGGGTTTCCATGCCACTGCCAGACACCCGTGCCCAGACTGCTTGGGAAGACATGGAGAACAAGGTGAGCTAAGCGGCATGCAGTACTCCCACAGACAACCCTGGGCCAGATCAGCATAGCCCCCTGGACAGACCGACCCCACCCAGGGAAAAAAGAGAAACTAAATAATAAGCAATAACAAAAAGAACACGTAGCAAAGAGGGCAGGGTGCCCTGAGTGCCGAAGAGGGGGGAAGGGGAAATCCCTCCCAGAACTGTAAATAAACAAGCCAGCCAGAGAAGGCAGGAGCTGCAGCACACACCCAGCAATTAGGAGCAGGAAAGCTTGTAAAAGCGGTGGGAGGAAAACTCCACAGGAGAGGGGGGAAGGCCCACTTCCCAAGTGAACTGTAAATAAACACGCAAGCCTGAGAAAGCGGGTGCAGAGTCACCTCCCCCAGTGTGCTTGGAAAGGGGAAAGCTTGTAGCAGCGTCTCAAGCACAGGAGAACTCTGAGTAAACAAAGCCTGCAGGGCTAGGTGAGTGCTAAGCTCACTCCTGAGATCTGCATAAATAAAGCCTCCAACAACAGCAGGCTGACAGCAGTGGGCAGGTGAGCCACAGCCTCAGATAGCCATTCAAAGACCTGTCTCCAGACTTTTTTTTTCTCTTGTCCTTTGATGAGAAAACAACCAAACCACACCTGCATGCTGAAAAACTTACTGAAACTGTATTGCATTTGAACGTGGAACATTTTGAGGTATTTTGTTTTGTTTTGTTTTTTTGGTCTTTTTCCCCTTTGATGAGACAAAGACAGAACTACTTCTGAAACACCATCTCGAGGATTGGAGGCTGAGGGACTAACACCAAAATTATTAAGACTGAAACTTTATTGCATTTGAATTTGGAGATCTTTTTTTCAATCCTCTCTCTGTCTCTCTAATGCCTGTTTAGTTTACTATTGATTAGTACACTATCTCTCCCTGTTTTTATCTTTGAAACTTTTTTCTGTTTGTTTTGTTTTTTTTACTTGTTTGTTTATTTGTTTTTCCCTTTTTCTTTAACTTCTTTGCTTTCCCTCTCCTCTCACCCTTCCATCCTAAATATCACCATTGTTAATATTACAAGCTAGAAAATACTTAATTGCACACAGTACAGGGACAATAACAATACCAAGGGCAATGATGGGAAGACAGAAAAAACAGGGAAACCAGTTTCCCCATAGCAAAAAATTAGCACAGGAACCAGAGGGAAATGAAGAAAAGAGATACTCAGATCCAGGCTTCAACAAAATGAAGATAAACTATGCCAAAGAACACAATGAAGCCCACAAGAATAATCTAAAAGAAGAAATCCTACAGGTAATCAATAAGAATTTTATAGAGATGATACTGGATATGGTCAACCAAAATGTACAGGAGACACTCAAGAAATTCCAAGACAACAAAAATAGAGAATTTGAGAAAGCACAAGAAGAAATAAAAGAAACCATATAAGCACTGTATAACCACCAAAGTGAAACAAAGAACATGATTAATAAAGAGATAAATGAACTTAGGACAAAAATAGAGGAAAAAACTCAGGATATGGAAAACCTCAGAAAAAAGAACGAAACAGAATTGCAAAACAAAATGGAAGGCCAATCCAGCAGAACAGAACACACAGAAGACAGAATCTCAGCACTCGAAGATGAAATGGTAATTAAAGGAAAAACTGAAGAACTTTTAGTTAAACAACTCAAGACCAGTGAAAAGAAAATGCAAGAACTCTATCTGATCACAATGCAATAAAACTAGAACTCAACAACAAAAGTAAAGATAAAAAACATGCAAACAGCTGGAAACTGAATAACTCATTGCTTAATGAACAATGGGTCATTGATGAAATAAAAGAGGAAATTAAAAAATTCCTGGAAGTCAATGAAAATGAAAACACAACCTACCGGAACCTATGGGACATAGCAAAGGCAGTCCTGAGAGGAAAGTTTATAGCCATCAGTGCATATATTAAAAAGATGGAAAGATGCCAAATCAATGACCTAATGATATATCTCAAACTCCTAGAAAAACAAGAACAAGCAAATCCCAAAACAAATAGGAGAGAAATAATAAAAATAAGAGCTGAAATCAATGAAATAGAAACCAAAAAAACTATACAAAGAATTAATGAAACAAAAAGTTGGTTCTTTGAAAAAATAAACAAGATCGATAGACCCCTGGCAAACCTGACTAAAATGAGCACAGAAAAAACCCAAATTAGTAGAATCAGGAATGCAAAAGGGGAGATAACAACAAACACCATGGAAGTCCAGGAAATCATCAGAGACTACTTCAAGAACCTATATTCAAATAAATTCAAAAATCTTAAAGAAATGGATAGATTTCTAAATACATATGATCATTCAAAACTGAACAAAGAGGATATTAATAAACTGAAAAGACCTATAAGACAAAATGAAATTGAAGCAGCAATCAAGAGTCTCCCCAAAAAGAAAAGTCCAGGACCTGATGGATTCTCTGCTGAATTCTATCAGATATTTAAAGAACTAATACCAACTCTCCTTAAACTGTTCCATGAAAAACAAATGGAAGGAAAACTGCCTAACACATTTTATGACGCCAGTATTACACTTATCCCAAAACCAGGCAAAGACACCTCCAAAAAGGAGAACTATAGGCCAATCTCCTTAATGAGGATTGATGAAAAATCCTCAATAAAATAATGGCAAACCGAATTCAACAACACATCAAAAAGATCATTCACCATGACCAAGTAGGCTTCACCCCAGGAATGCAGGGGTGGTTCAACATACAAAAAACAATAAACGTAATAAACCACATTAACAGAAGCAAAGACAAAAACCACTTGACCATTTCAATAGATGCAGAAAAAGCCTTTGATAAGATCCAACATCATTTCATGATAAAAGCTCTAAGAAAACTAGGAATAGAAGGAAAGTTCCTCAACATTATAAAAGCTATATATGACAAACCTACAGCCAGCATTATACTTAACGGAGAAAAACTGAAACCATTCCCTCTAAAATCAGGAACCAGAGAAGGATGCCCACTATCTCCACTCCTATTCAACATAGTACTGGAATTCCTAGCCAGAGCAATTAGGCAAGAAGAAGGAATAAAAGGAATACAAATAGGTAAAGAAACTGTCAAAATATCCTTATTTGCAGATGATATGATCCTATACCTTAAAGACCCAAAAAACTCTACTCAGAAGCTTCTAGACACCATCAATAACTATAGCAAGGTAGCAGGATATAAAATCAACATAGAAAAATCATTAGCATTTCCATACACTAATAATGAACAAACTGAGAAAGAATATATGAAAACAATTCCATTTATAATAGCCTCAAAAAATGTGAATGACCTCTACAAGGAAAACAATAAACTTCTGAAGAAAGAGATTGAGGAAGACTATAGAAAGTGGACAGATCTCCCATGCTCGTGGATTGGTAGAATCAACATAGTAAAAATGTCTATATTCCCAAAAGTAATCTACATGTTTAATGCAATTCCCATCAAAATTCCAATGACAGTCATTAAAGAGATTGAAAAATCTACCGTTAAATTGATATGGAAACACAAGAGGCCATGAATAGCCAAGGCAATACTCAGTCAAAAGAACAATGCTGGAGGTATCACAATACCTGACTTCAAACTATATTACAAAGCAATAACAATAAAAACAGCATGGTACTGGCACAAAAACAGACACGAAGACCAGTGGAACAGAATAGAAGACCTAGATATGAAGCCACACAACTATAACCAACTTGTCTTTGACAAAGGCACTAAAAATATACGATGGAGAAAAGACAGCCTCTTCAACAAATACTGCTGGGAAAACTGGTTGGCAATCTGCAAAAAACTGAAACTAGATCCATGTACATCACCCTATACCAATATTAACTCAAAATGGATCAAGCATCTTAATATCAGACCACAAACGCTAAAGTTGGTACAGGAAAGAGTAGGAAATACTCTGGAATTACTAGGTATAGGTAAGAACTTTCTCAATGGAACCCCAGCAGCACAGCAACTAAGAGATAGCATAGATAAATGGGACCTCATAAAACTAAAAAGCTTCTGCTCAACAAAAGAAATGGTCTCTAAACTGAAGAGAACACCCACAGAGTGGGAGAAAATATTTGCCAGCTACAAAGGAAAGAACCAGAATATACAGGGAACTTAAAAAACTAAATTCTCCCAAAACTAATGAACCATTAAAGAAATGGGCAAATGAACTAAACAGAACTTTCTCAAAAGAAGAAATTCAAATGGCCAAAAGAAACATGAAAAAATGTTCACCATCTCTAGCAATAAAGAAAATGCAAATTAAAACCAAGCTAAGATTCCACCTCACCCCTGTTAGAATAGCCATCATTAGCAACACCACTAACAACAGGTGTTGGCAAGGATGCGGGGAAAAAGGAACCCTCTTACACTGCTGGTAAGGAATGTAAACTAGTACAACCACTCTGGAAAAAAATTTGGAGGCTACTTAAAAAGCTGAACATTGATCTACTATATGATCCAGCAATACCACTCTTGGGGATATACCCAAAAGAATGTGACATAGGTTACTCCAGAGGCACCTGCACACCCATGTTTATTGCAGCACTATTCACAATAGCCAAGTTATGGAAACAGCCAAGATGCCCCACTACTGACGAATGGATTAAGAAAATGTGGTATCTATACACAATGGAATTTTATGCAGCCATGAAGAAGAATGAAATGTTATCATTTGCAGGTAAATGGATGGAATTGGAGAACATCATTCTGAGTGAGGTTAGCCTGGCCCAAAAGACCAAAAATCGTATGTTTTCCCTCATATGGGGACTTTAGATCAAGGGCAAACACAACAAGGGGATTGGACTTTGATCACCTGATAAACTAAGAGCACAAAAGGGAGGTATGAGGATAGGTAAGACATCCAAAAAACTAGATAGCATTTGTTGCCCTCAAAGCGGAGAAACTAAAGCAGATACTTTAAAGCAACTGAGGCCAATAGGAGAAAAGGTTAGTTCAAGAAGAATTAACTTAGAAGGTAACACACATGTACAGGAAATCAATTGGAGTCAACTCCCTGTATAGCTATCCTTATCTCAACTAGCAAAAACCCTTGGTCCTTCCTATTATTGCTGATACTCTCTCTTCAACAAAATTAGAGATAAGGGCAAAATAGTTTCTGCTGGGTAGCGAGGGATAAGGGGGGAGTAAGGGAGGGAGTGGGGGGTGGGAGTAAGGGAGTTGGTGGAGGGAAGGGGGGAGAAATGACCCAATCATTGTATGTACATATGAATAAAATAAAAATTTAAAAAATAAATAAAATAAAATGTTGGTGTCTACACATTTTGTCTGCTAGAGACACACACAAAGTAAATAAATGGATCATTGTGAAAAATAAATAAATAAATAAAAATAAAAATGGCAAGACAAGTTGCCATTAGTTCAATCTTCCCTCTGCCATTTGGTTGTAATTTCCATACAACTGTATTATTTATGTGTAAACCATGAAATAAGAAAGCAGGCCCTTTTCTGCTATTCAGAATAAGATATGTTTAGCAAAAGAATCTTGTCGTCCTGTTAATCTCCATCGTTCCATGAAAATGGGGAATTGAGTACAAATTTTCTTGGGTTTATTCCAGTGGTTATTTTTTTGGGGGGGGTGCGCAATGGTTGTTTTGTTTTATTTCATCATCCTTATTTGACTTCTTCCAATATTTTTTCTCCCCTCAAATTTCCTTTCAAGTAAAAAAAACTCTTTTCAGTTATTTCCTCCTCATCCACCACAAATCATATGTTGGAAAAAAGTTGAGGGCATTTTTAGTCATGTGGATTCATAGATCACCCAGCACAGTGTTATTTCCGGTACAGCATTACTAACCCAACAAGCAGCACGTGTGTGTCAATGATGCAATATATGACCGTGATGGTGAAGAAGCTACAGGGAAATTGGTTAATGTCTATCAAAGTCAGTTCATCTTCTTCCCTTCCTCCTTCTTCTTCCATCCTTGTTCCCTTCTGTCTTCTTTTCCCTTTAACTTTGAAGGCAATGCAGTGAAAATGAGGCCACGAAGGTTTGGGTTTGATCTTGGCCCTCCCACTTCCCAGATGTGGAATGTGAAGCAAAGCACAAAGTTCATCTTCCTGCACCTTGGACTCTGCCTAGAAACGTGGACTTCTACCCCAGCATGGCCCTTGGCAGGGTTTCTATAAGAGTAGGTGATATTGTGCATGGCATTTTGTAAACGATAATCCTCCTCCTTCTTTCTAAAGCTATTTGCTTTGTAAATTTTATTTCTATAGGAATTCAGGCTGCAAATGAATTTCAAACATCAGCAAGCACACAGGTAAGATCCCCTAATTAAGATCTAGACATGCACAAATAAACACAATTTAAATTTACAAGAACAAAAGGCTTAGTCAATGACAAGATGAATGTATGCACTATACAAAAAGATAATGAATGAGTATTGGAACTTATAGGAATTTTGTTACATTTATAAGACCCAAAGGATCAGGAAAAATAAATGAGGACTTCTGGTATTGGAGCCATTTGGAGTCTGAACACTGTAGCCTTTCTCACCCAGAGAATGAAACCAAATCTCTGAAAATAACAGTAATTATAAAAGCAATTATCTAAGCACTAACAATAGCAGGTGGTTTGGGAACAGAAGTAAAAAACCAAGAGCAAACTGTAACAGGCCTGAGTTCTGTGGAGGGCTTTCTCTCTTTTATCTCCTGGCTTTGAACCAAGGCTGTTCCCATTATGGAACTACTAAAGGGCATAGCAGCAAAAACAGCCAGATGTGTGGTTCACATCTGTAATCCTAGTTACTCAGGAGGTAAAGATAGAGGTCCCTGGTTCCAGACCAGACAAAAATGATAGAAAGACCCCATCTCAACCAATAAAGCAAGCATGGTTGGGCACACTTGTAACCCCAGCTATGTAGGAGAAATAGGTAAGATTATTGTGGTCTTAGGCCAACCCTGAGCAAAACACAACACCCTATGTAAAAAACAACCTAAAACAAAAAGGGTTGGAAATGTGATTCAAGTGGTAAAGCCCCTTCTTAGCAAAGCCAGAGGCCCAGAGTTCTAGCACCACCAAAGAAATAGATAAATAAATAAATATTCAGCAAAAACAGAGAGAAATCTTCCAGCCAAAGAATCAGGAAAGAGGGCATCTGCAAGCAGGAGCATTTAAGGGAAACCCATTTTTTTTTATTTTATTTTTGAATAATCATATATTTACACAAAAGTTTCAAAGAACCCACCATTTATTGTCCCCTCCACCTGGAGCTGGTGAGTCTGTGAGGACCACATCTTGTTGTCGCTGGCTGGACATGGTGTTGGGTGCGACTCGCCTGTCTCAGGGTGCCCAGAGTAAAGGTGGCAGTCATGCGAACCCTGGCAAGCAAACTGAAGTGAGACGATAGTCTCAAAGGGTCCAAGACATCAAGCACCGCATCTGACTCCACTTGGAAGGTTTCTGTGACAGACAAGTTGCTTATTAAAGAGGTTGCAGAACTCAAAACTAATTTACCTGGTACATGTAAACTGCACTTTCCTGATCAAAACGAGCTTCACTGCGTGCACCTAACTGAAACACCAGATAAAGATTACTACTAGAGTGGACACTTTCAGTTTGAAACCAAAGTTCCTGATGCATACAACACGGTGCTTCCCAAAGTGAAATGCTTGACCAGGACCTGGCACCCCAACATCACAGACACAGGGGAAATGTGTTTAAGTTTACTGAGAGAACATTCTGCTGATGGCACTGGCTGGGCTCCCACCAAAACATCAAAGGATGTTGTTTGGGGATTAGACTCTTTCTTTACTCATCTTTTGAATTTTGATGATCCACTGAATATTGAAGCTGCAGAACATCATTTGTGAGACAAGGAGGACTTCTGGAATCAAGTGGACAACTACATCAAGCCTTATGACAGATGATAAAAGGAGACAGTTGCAGGCCAGGGTCTGTGTGTCACAGTTTGTCTCTAATGTGAAACAGCACGAGGTGCCTCTGCTCCCCATCCTCACGCTCCCTCAGTGTGGAGGGATCTCCACTGGGATTGTCCCAGTGCTGTGACCATGCTGTGCTGAAAAAGACCATCCTCCTGACTGCCCACAATAGATGGCAAAAGCAACACAAATACAGCAAGAGAGTGTTTGGGCCTCTAAAGAGTTGTGTGCTTCCCTTACTGTGTTTACGCTCTTGAAACCATGCTGTCTAGGCTGCTGGTGAACTCCCTCAGAAGTTGTAATGAACTCAACATTGAGGCTAGTGCTTGCTTCCTCCTCCCCTAGCAAATTGGTGTCCTGTGCAAGTGATGAAATGACGTGTTCATGTAAATCCAGATTGGCAATAAGAACCCGGCTACAAACTGTGATTGGATGCACATTCTCTTAGCTTCTTCCACGAATGTTAGTCCTGCCTAGATGTGAAGCTTCCCAGAATGCACTGTCATTCATTGTACATCTTACTGAAATGCATATTTTATTTAATGTAAGTATAGTTTGGAACAGAAAATAAATGTTGGAAAGATGGTATCAAGAGATCTATACACCTCACGCCCAATTTCTCTGAGTGTTAACATCTCACCCACTATGATCATTGAAGAAAACTGAGAAATCATTATTAGTACATTTTTATTAATGAAATTCCAGACTTCATTTGCATTCACTAGTTTTTCTACTGATGCCCATTTCCTGCTTCAAGATACCATACTGCATGCAGTCACCCTGTCTCCTTAGACTTCCTGCTCTGTGACAGTCCCACTTCCTCTTCGTTCATGACCTTGAGAGCTTTGAGGAGAGCCATTGGATATTTTGTAAAATCTCTCTCATGTTGGGTATACCTAGTGGTTTCATATGCCTTTATTGGAATTATGCACTTAGGGGAAGAATATCAAACAGGTGAAGCATCATAACATCATACCAGAGGGACAGGCTGTCAACACTGTGATGTCAATCACAGGTGTCAATCACTGGTGATGTTGAGCTTCATCATCTGCCCAAAACAGCGTTCACTGGGTTGGAAGAAAGTCACTAAATCTAGCACACCTCACAGTGAATAGGGGTAGGATCTACATAAGTTATTTGGAATTTTTATTTCCACTCTTAATTTATTTATGCCCAACAGTGGTCAAGTCCTGGAGCTGTATTAGGTGGTGATGGCAGCCCCTAAAACCCAAAGTGAAAACTTGTCTTTCTGACTAAAGAGAATGGGAAAGGAAGACCCAGGAATCTGGAATGTGGTATTGATACTTCCCAATACTGCAAACCCTTTTTCCATATCTGCTTGCCTACAAGCTACTCACCAAATTTCTACCCAGAGGACTAGTGAAAGAGACCTCGAGAGCCACACATAGTGGGGAAAATATGGAGAAGGAAGAAATAAGGAAAGAGTAGCTCCTGATTCTGTGTATGAAGTGACACAATCTAAACCCCCATTGAGCTGTTCATATGTGGGACAAACCTGAGAACAGAAGGACATCAAAGATTACAATTGAACTTACTATAGACCCCAGCCATGGGAGGGGAGACAGACCCCACAGTCTGAATACACCCATGTTCATTGCCTGTGCAAATAAAAGAGCCAGCATTCTCCTAAGGAGTTTAACAAGACCTAGAATCTCAAAACATCCAGGATATAAGTTAAAATTGCTCAACATGATGTAACCCGTTCACATCAGAAAAGATAATCAGATTTCAACCTCAAGATAAATAAGACATTGAAATTCTTTTAAACACCTTAGACCTTAAAATGACTATTACATTCATGCTTGTTGAAATAAAGGTAGATACTGCAGAAAAGAATGGAAAGATAGATGCTCTTAGCAAAAAAAATAACTACTAAAAATGATTATTTTAGAACTGAAAATTTATCCAATATTTACAACACAGAAAAAAGGATTGGAAAGAAATAAAAACAGTCTCAGGCATCTGTGGGACAATATTTAAAATATCTGTCTAGTTACTTGGAAAGCAGAGATCTGGAGGATCATGGTTGGAGGTCAGCCCTGGCAAAAAGTTAGCAGGACCATTCTCAATCAGTAAGCCTGGTGTGGAGGCCTGCTTCCATCATCCTAGCTACACAGGAGGCCATAGGTAGGAGGATCAAGGTTCAGACCACCCCAGGGAAAACTGCAGCACAGTGCCTGAAAAATAACTAAAGCAAAAAGGGCTGGAGGCATTATTCAAGTGGTATGACATCTGTCTAGCAAACTCAAGGCCCTGAGTTCAAACCCCAGTACTGGCAAAAAAAAAAAAAAAGCCAGTGGGGAGGTGGGAAGAAAAGAAAAGATGTATCATTCTAATATTAAAGTTCTGAAAACAGGGAAAAACATTATAATACAAAAACAAAACACAATGTGACCCCAAAAATGGCCCATTATTTATAAGGGTACAACAAATCAAAGGATTGCTGATTTTTTATCAGGAACCAAGGTTCTCAGAAGACACTAGGCTAGCATCCATAAAGTGTTGAAGAAACTCCTAACCTAGAATCCTACATCCAGTAAAAAGATCTATTAGCAACAGAGGCAAGACAGCATTCTCAGATGAAGGAAAACTAAGAGAAGTCATTGCCAGCAAAACTTCACTAACACAAGTATTGAAGGAAATTCTTTAAGCTAAAATGTTATCTTGGGGAAAACTTGAACTTCAAGAATAAAGAAAAGTAACAGAAATGATAAATATCCAGGTAATTACAACAGGCTATTTTTCTCTTGAGTTCTTTCAAGTACACATAACTATCCAAATAGGAATGTAACCATTTCCTGGTGAAATTTTCAATGTATGTGAACAAGTGTGGACTGTAACATAAAGGAAGAGAGTAATAATTCCTGGAGCAACTGCTAAAAACATATAAAGACATAGAGTCAAAAAACAAAAGATAAAGCCAGGCACCTATTGCTCATGCCTGTAATCTTAGCTACTCAGGAGTCAGACATCAAGAGGATCGAGGTTTGAAGCCAACCCAGGCTTGAAAAAACCCATCACAAAGCCGGGCTGGTGGAGTCGTTCAAGGTGTAGGCTCTGAGTTCAAATCCCAGTACCACATACACACAAAAATAGATAAAATTCAGTGGACTGCTAAAAGATACTAAAAGTAATAAAATGAGGGCAGGAAAGAAAGAACAGAGAAACACACACATACAAACAAAGGCACAATCAGGAAAATAATAAATGATATATAAAACCAACTGCCTTCATCCATTGGGTTGCTATAACCAAGTATTATAAGCCAGATGGCTTATAAGCAACATTTAATTCTCACGGTTCTTGACACTGAAAAATCCAGGTGTCTGGTGAGGGCACACTTCCTCATAGATGGTGCCTTCTGTGTCCTCAAATGATAAAAGGAACAAGAGGTCTCTTCATGGCCTCCTGTAAAGGGCACTGATCCCACTCATAAGGGCTCTGCTTCCTGCCCTAGTCACCTTCAAGGGTGTCACCTTGTAATACCATCATCTTGAGTGTTAGGATTCCAGCATATGAATTCGGTGAGGATACAAACATTCAGAAGATCACAACAAACTTATTAAAGATTACATTATAGGTAAATGTTTAAATACACCAATTAAAGAACAGAGATTGCCAATTGGATTTTTAAAAAACTGTTATATGCTGCTATATTATTAGCTTATCTTGAATGTTCATTATTCTATGCATGTAAAAATGAAATTTTATGTGTGTATGAGGTGCATCACCATGGAAACTGCCTTTTCTGTAGTTGTAAAGATAGTTTTTGTTAACAAACATAAAAAAGATATAATTTTTATGAGATCATAATGGAAAAAAATTAGAAATCACTAGCTAAAGAAAATATATAAACACATGGAGGTTGAATAATACATTTTGAATGATCAGTGATTTATTGGAGAAATCAGGGACTCTAGGAATAAAAAAATTCCTAGAGTCAAGTGAAAATGGGAACACAATATACACTAAACTTCAGGATACAGCAAAGGCAGTTCTAAGAGGGAAATTTATAGCTAGGAGTGCCTGCTGTAAGTACTCAGAGAAACCTCAATAAACAACCTAATTATGCATCTCTAGAGCTTAGAAAAACAAAGAAAAAACCCAAATTAGTAGAATGAGAGGAATAATCAGGGCAGAAATCAATGAAATGGAGACCAAACAAACAATACAAAGGATCAATGAAACAAACGGTTTGTTCTTTGAAAAGATAAACAAGATGGAAAACCCTTAGCCAAAGTTTCCAAAAGAGAGAGAAGATCCAAATTAATAAAATTATAATAGACACCCCTGAAATCCAGAAGAACATTAGAGAATATTTTCAAAAAATTATATTGCAATAAATTGGAAAATTCATAAGAAATGGATAAATTTCTAGATGTATATGACCTACCAAAATTGAACCAAGAGCATATAAACAATCTAAACCGATCTATATAATGAGCAATAAGACTGAAACAGTAAAAAAGTCTCCCAACAAAGAAATGCCTAGGACTGGATGGATGCACTGCTGAATTCGACCAGAACTTTAAAGAACTAACACAAATATTCCATAAAATAGAAAGTGAAAGACCATTTCTGAACTCTACAAAATCATTATTACCCTGAAACCAAAACTGAGTATGGATAAATAGAATTTATCCTCCAATAAAACCTCAATAAGAGACTTGAAAATCAAATTTAAAAACACATTACAAAGATCATAAAAACCACAGTTTACAGAGTGGCTCAAGTGGTAGAGTCCCTGCTAGCAAGTTGTAGGCTCTGTAATTCAGACGCCAGAACCACCAAAAACAAAAATCATAAATCATGATCAAGTTGTTTTCATTCCAGGGATGCAAAGATTGCTGAACCTATACAAATCAATAGACACAACATAGCACAAAACAGAATAAAGTAGAAAAATCTCAAGGTCATCTCAATATATGCAGAAAAAGCCTTTGACCAAATTCAACATCCTTTCATGATAAAAGCCCTGAAGAAACTAGGAATAGAAGGTGCATATCTCAACATAATTAAGGCTATATATGACAAACTATAGCTGATGCTATACTTAATGGGGAAAAACTGAAACCATTTTCTTATAAAATCAGGAATGACTCTTATTCAACATAGTTATTAGATTCTTGGCCAGAGCAGTAAGGCAATGAGAAAGAAATAAAAGGGATACAAAGAGGAAAGTAGCAAATCTAATTATCCCTATTTGTAGATGATGTGATACTGTACTTAACACTAAAAACCTCACCAAAAAACTCTTTGTGTGATAAGTACTTTCACCAAAGTAGCAGGATACAATGTCAATACACAAAAAATCAGTAGTTTTTCTATATACAATAATGAACATGCTAAGAAAGAAATGAATAAAAAAATTCCACTCATGATAACCTCAAAAAATTAAATATTTAGGAATAAGCCTAACGGGAAGGTGAAAGAAAGACCTGTACAATGAAAACTATAAAACATAGAAGAAAGAAATTGAAGACACTAGAAGATGAGAAGACCTCCCATGTTCATGGATGAACAGAATTAATGTTGTAAAATGGCTAAATTACCAAGAGCAATTTATAGATTTAATGCAATCCTTACCAAAATTCCAATGACATTCTTTACAGAATTAGAAAAATAATCCTAAAATCCATATGCAAGTAGAAAAGACTCTGGATAGCCAACACAATCCTGAGCAAAAAAAGCAATGCTGGAGGAATTATAGTACTTGACTTCAAATTATACTACAGGCCACAGTGTCCAAACCAATATGGTACTGACACAAAAACAGACATGTCAACCAATGGAATAGAATAGAGGACCCAGAAATAAACCCACACAGGAACAGTCATCTGATTTTCAACAAAGGTGCCAAATGCGTACAGTGGAAAAAGACAGCCTCTTTAACGAATGGTGCTGGGAAAACTGGCTATCCACATGTAGAAGACTGAAAGTAGACTGCTATTTTTCACCCTGTACAAAAGTCAACTCAAAATAGATCAAAGACCATCTTGTAAGACATGAAACTTTGAAACTACTGCAGGAAAACACTTCAAGATACAGGCATAGGTAACAACTCTCTGAATAGTACTCCCATAAAGAACAAGAATCGACAGATGGGATTGTATCAAATCAAAAAGTTTCTGCACACCAAAGCAAACAATTACCAGAGTAAAGAGACAGCCTACAGGATGGGGGACAATCTCTGCCAGGGCATTAATTAACATCCAGAATATATAAAAAGGTCAAAAAATTACACAGCAAAAGAACAGATAATCCAATCAATAAGTGGGAAAACAAATGGAACAGACAGCTCTTAAAAGAAGTACCATCAGTGAAATGCTAGTCAAAATGACAGTGGCATCTCCTCTCATCCTAGTCAGGATGGTTGTCATGAAGAAAACAAACAACAACAAATATTTATGAGATTGTGGGGGGAAGGAACTCTTATACACTGCTGGGGAGAATGTACATTAGTGCAACCACTTTGGAAAGTACCATGGAGGTTTCACAATGGACTAAAAAGAGAGCAACCATATGATCTGGTGATACTGCTCCTGGGTACATACTAGAAGGAATGTAAGTCAGCACACAACAGAGATATCTGCACATCCATGTTTACTGCAGCACTATATTCACAGCAGTCAAGTTATAGAATCAGTCTAGATGTCCATCAACTCAAGAATGAATAAAGAAAGGTGGGACATATACACTTGAGTTTTATTCAGCCTTAAAGAAGAATTAACTCATATCATTTGCAGGAAAATGAAAGGAATTGGAGATTTTCATGTCAAGCAAAATAACCCAGATTTATACTCCAATATCATGTGTTTTTTCTTACATGGGATCTACATCTAAGAAAAAAAAGACATAGAAAATAGTAGGACTATTTGGGAAGAGAAATGGGGAGAGGAGGGATAACAACCATAAGAGGGGAATGGAGAGATGAATATGATTAAACATATGTGTGTATGAAAACATCATTATGAAACCCTTTACACAATTGAAACATGCTAATAAAAACTGTAAAAACAACAAAGTCCTTTTCAATCTCTGTGTGGGACAACTCTGCTCTATAGAAAACTTGGCCACACCTACTCAAGCCATTCAACTGGCTCTACAAATTGATTATTCAAAAGCCAACTACCTCTCTAGCTTGTTAACAGAACTCTGATTCCAATCCACCCCAGAAAAAAAATCACTCGTCTAAGAAAATTGCAAATACCTCATTTTTTGCCAGTTAATTACCTATGGGTGCACAGGAGACTGCTGACATGTAAGAAGTCTGTTGGGAACATCGAGGAAATAAATACACTTTCTCTCTGAGGGGAGAGAGAAAAAGGCTCTTTTCTTTGACTTGCAAGGCTTTGTTATGTTTCAAGAGATATTTAGAGCTGTGGTAACCTTTGCTACCAGGACAGGAGCTGAGTATGGCAGATGAAAAGATTTTTTTTTAAAGTTTGATGAACCAACCCTAAAAGGGTTTACTACTGAACTACTTCAGGCAGAAGTTCAAGTAATATACTTACTGCTTAAGCCACTGGAGCTCACACATTCTGCTGCCTGGAGGCCAAAGTATTAACTGACATGATGGTACATGCCTGAACCCTAGTACTTGGAAGGCTGAGGCAGGAGGATCACAAGTTCAAGGCCAGCCTCAGCTACTTAGTGAGACCCTATCTTAAAAACCCAAAGGCTAGAGATGTAGCTTAGTGGTAGAGCATTTGCCTAGCATGAGTAGGACTCCGAATGTGATCCTCAGCACTGCAATAAATAAATAAGTAATAAATAAATAATATTAACTTACAAAATGAACAAAGAAAGCCCAGACGTTTTCAGCACAGAATGTCTTCCCTTTCATCACGCTGTTAGAATCATTGTCCTTTCCCCCTTTCCCGGCCACTTAATTTTGAGGAAAGAGGGTTAGAGACCATCCTCCCAGAGACAATGTAAGAATAGTAAGCAAGAGATAGAGTACTATTCATTTATTGCACAATCACTAATACTGAATGGGTTGAGATTCATCATCCAAATGAGTCAACATACATTTACTGAGCACTTACTGTATGCTAAGCTCATGATACATAGCAGAGGAAAGGGAAAAAATGATTTTCCAGTGGGAGTGATGGACAACATGCAAATAAAAATACACATCAGGCTGTGTGCTGAAGCAAATCAGCAGAAGAATTGCACACTGGGGACTATTCTAGACAAAATGGTCAGAGAACTAAGGCTATTCCAGAAACTTGTGCACAGCTAGATTGGTGTGGCCTCTTCCATTTTTTTTTTTTTTTGCGATGTGACAAGGAATCTTGGAACTCCTAAAGCCTTATTGAAGTTCTACATTAATAATCTAAACCCAAAGAGGATGGTACAGCAACCTTTACTTGGGGATCCTTTAAAAAAAAAAAACTCTGTATGGGGAGAATTTAGATCTCGATTTGTGATTAATCAATCTGTGACAACAGCTCTTATGTTTGAATT
Source organism: Castor canadensis (assembly GCF_047511655.1). Lineage (NCBI taxonomy): Eukaryota > Metazoa > Chordata > Mammalia > Rodentia > Castoridae > Castor > Castor canadensis. Next base: position 31,859,075 of record NC_133404.1, on the reverse strand, counting down.
GTTTTGTGTGGGTGTGGTGGTTGGGGAAGACTGAGGTTTGAACTCCAGGCACTCTACCAGTTGAGCCACAGCTCCAGTTCATTTGGCTATGGCTAATTTGGAGATGAAGTCCTGCCAACTATTTGTCAGGGCTGGCCTGGAAATGAGATCCTCCCAATCTCAGCTTCCCAACTAGCTAGGATTACAGATGTGAGCCACCAGTTTGAAATTTTGATAAAGCTTAAAAGGTGAGAAAATGATGGCATGGCAGTGACTGCTATGCTAGACAGTAAAAGAAATTGCGAGTGGCAAAGAAATGACAGATTAAGAAGAAACAGGACAGTCAAGAAGAGGCGTGGGTGTGGAGAGCAAGTCATCAAGGAACGTGGAAATTTTCCAGGGTTTCTTTTTTTTGTCCATGATAATGAGGTCAGGACATCTTTTTGTGGGGGGCAAAAACTTGAGTGGCAGACGTTTATCTCTTTCTTTTGAGTGATAATATTTATATATCTTCATAGTATACAAGAATTCAATACAGGTATACCATGTGTAATGATCAAACGGTATATTACTCAATTATTAAAAAAAGAAGAATTAAATCCTGCTGTTTATAGCAACACGGGTGGTGGATACTGTTTTTTAGCCAACCTGATTCATAGCCTTATTCAGACAGAAAGAATTACACTCCCAGTCATTCCCAGGTTCGAGGGACTGGAAGCAGAAGGAGGACACCAGGGTTCAGAACCACAGCCCTCCTTTTTCTTGTCTTCGGCTCTTACCTACTGTGGGAATTCCGAACCCCAGAAGGGGTGGGGCTCAGAATCTAGAGGTTGGAAGATTCCAAGATGTCCATTAAAGTTGCGACGCGGCCAGGCCCCAAGTTTCACAAGGAAACCCTGCAGAGTTCCATCTTCCAAGACATCTATTTCCTTTCTAGTGTCGCAGTTGTAATCATAAACCCAGCCGGCTGCACTCACAACTTCAAGTTCTAGGGCGAACTCAGTCACTCCTGCATAGAATCCTCCGGCAGCCAGAAATCCCGCCCCCGTTTGTAACCATAGGAACCGCTGACACGCCAAGAGCCGGGAGATACCCGCTTCTGCCCCTCCCTCACAGATATTGTTTGCCACCTTCTGTCCACATGGGCACCTCACTTCACTATTGGCCCATGCCTTCGAACTGTGCCCGTCCCAGCCAATAAACGGCCTGTGCACGTGCACACTTGCATCTCTTGATTGGCCAACACTGCTTGATCACGCAGTGCCTTGCTGCTCCAAAGCGGTACGTGAGGCCGCCAATGAAATGACTCAATGTCTCTTTACAACCAATCAGCAAGAAGCAGGTCTTCCAAAGGACCTATGGGCACGCGCCGGGGTGGGTTTTCCCAGCCCCCTTTTCCAGTTCCAGTCTGGTTTGTTAAAGCGACAGGCGCCTTTGCGCACTGGTGCTTCAGCCGGTACCGCACTGTAGCGGTGGTGGCTCTTGGCGTGCGGCCGGCGCCCCAGACAGCCGTAGTGCTGTGCTGGCGACCCGGACTTCGGGCCTCTGCGGACCTCAGTGGTGGGACCGCATCCCTCCCGGCGGGGATGGGAGGCGAGGCGAGGTCCACGGCGGCCGTGGGCTTCGAGGGCCGCGTGAAGAGTCTGGGTCTGGTGTTCGAGGATGAGCGCAAGGGCTGCTACTCCAGCGGCGAGACGGTGGCCGGGCACGTGCTGCTGGAGGCGGCCGAGCCGGTGGCCCTTCGCGCGCTGCGTCTGGAGGCCCAGGGCCGAGCCACCGCCGCCTGGGGCCCGAGCGCCGGCGCCCGCGTGTCGGCCGGCGGCGCGGTCCCCGCCGCCTCGGAGGTGGAGTACCTGAATGTGCGCCTGAGCCTGCGCGAGCCCCCGGCGGGTGAGCGACCGCACAGCCCGGTTCCCACCGCCGGGCCGCGGCGTCCCCGGGGCCGGGGGTGGGAAGGGGAGAGGAGGGAGGGCCCGCGCAGGCAGGATGCCCGCCTGGCGGGTGGATCTGGGGTCGGAGGTGGATCCCCATCCCCATCCCCCGGCGGCGGGTGACGGACACAGTTGCGAGGTCGGCGCACACGCGGTGGTGCGCAGCTCTGCCTACAGTCTTGTCCCAGGCTTGCCCAGGTTGGCGAAGCAGCGCCTGAGTCCCGGGCTTCTCTAGGACCCAGACGCTGGTGGGGCCGTTGCCGTGGGAACCAGTGATTTGATTGACAGGGATCCAGTGTTCTAGGACCCTTCTGGGCTGAGAGGTTGGTTCTGAGATGCTCTCGTGTTTCATGGGCCTCTTCTCATCCTGGACCTCAACACTTCTCGGTTCGTGATGAATTAGCAGAAAGTCGTCCTGGGAACAGGGAAGTAGCCCTTGGGTGTGTCAGAAGACCTATTTCTAGTATGGCCATCATACTTGGTTTCTCCCTTCTGGGGAGCGGGCAGTTCATTAAGAGCTGGGTCTCTGCCTCTCACTGTTGCTTCCTTTCCATGCAATCCTCTTCCTCCTGCCTCTCCCATTTCCCAAAAGGCCTTTGCAGACCATGGCACCTGGTTAGTTCTGGACCCTTCCTATTCACTCTTGTGAAGTTCAGTGATAGTGTGGGCTTTTCCAGAAGGGCCCATGTCCCCACATATTGGGGATCCTATACATGGTGATACGTTAATACTAGGAACAAAAACTGATTCCCTTCATTATGCAAATACTAAGGACGGTGAGTTTTAGGGGAAACCATCTTAAACTCTTACCTTTCTATATCATCAGCTTTTAGCTATCAAATAAGATAATTTATAGAGTAAAATGGTTTAACCCTCACTGTATCTTACCAAAAATAGAATGCAGTATTGACTTACCTTTATGGAAAAGTAGACTGTCCGCAGTTAAATCCCCAATGTATGTGAATAACCCCACTGATCCCAAAATCACGGTGAGGTGAATAATATTTGGAACCAAAGCTGTTTGTTGGAGTAAGCAGCTTGATGCATGAAGTTCTTACCTGCCCTGATGCCGTTCCTCAGGGTCACCCAGTTCCCCTCGTCCAGTGACAACAGCCAACATGATTTTCAAGATGGCTGAGTAGAAGAAACTGCCATAGAAGAGAGGAGTAAATTGGATTTTGTCCAAGACTTTAGACTCTCTGAGCCTATGACTGTTGAGTAAATAAGCATAAAATTAAAAGCAGCTGAACATGTGAAAATTGGTTTGGTAAAATCTGGGCTAACAGTTTTTTGATTCACAAGTCATATCTTGTTGCTGTTTTCATTTTAATGGAGTGTCTAAACCTAGACCTTTTGAAAACCTTTGAGTAGTTTTAGACTGTATCATGACAACTATTAGCAACATTTATATTTTACTAAAACTCGTAGTCTCTTTTAGTTGAGGAAAGAAAACCCACCCCTCACATCTACCACTTGGAAGAAGTTAACAACTTGACATAGTCATAGATTCTCAGGGTAATTTAATCCAAAACCTGGCTGTCTTTTAGTCACCTAAAGAGATTTTTTTTAAAATCTAGATTTCTGGGAAATTTGACCCTAGGATCTTATTTTCAAAAAAATCTCCCCAGATAATTTTTTGGGCATTATTAACCTAATCCAATACTTCCTGCTATTGTGACTGAAGTTTTTCATATTTTTGTTGAGGAATTGTGATAGAAAGATAAGAAGATAGAACCAGAAAGATGGCTTCAGTTCCTGTGCACCCACCAGCTATGTGGCTTCATGCAGGTCCCTCCCCTTCTTGAGCCCCAGTCCCTGCCTCTGTAATGGTCTTCTAGATCCCAGGGCTATGAAAGCCTTTAATTATAAGCTTTGGCTGTAAGAAGACAGTTAGTAAATGGAACAGCTCCCTGTGACACTAATACTCAGTGTACAAACCATGAGACCAAAAAAGCAGAAATGGGTTCATACTTCAGCTTGGGAACATTTTTAATTAAAAATGATGAAAATTAAAAAGGGAGAAACAGTTCGTTCCAAATACTATAACTCATGTTTATCAGTTATTTCAATTTTGCTTTTGTGTATATGTTTGAAGGTAGTTGAAAGTCTCACTTAAGTGATACAGTTCCTATGTTGCTTTGTTTTCTCAATGTAGGAGGATAGTCAACCCTCTCTCTTAGCCTCTTTCAGTATCCTGGGCAACTCTTCTCTACATGTCTGTCATGCTTCCTCATGTTGCTCCCTTCATCTAAACCCTGTCCCACTTGTCTCCATTCCAATCCTCAGGTAGTCAAGGTGCCAGGCCCACCTATGGTCCTGTGTGAATGCTCTAGGTCCTAGCACTCCACGGTCATTTCTTGGGTACAACTGTCTAGTCTCCTTTTCTGTCACTGGTCTATATGAAGATTGGAGTTACTCATTTTTACACCTGAAATATATGCCCTATAAACTTTGAACTCAGATAAAACCCACATTTTTAAACATTGGGAGGTACTTTGTCATGCTCGGTAATCTAATGATTACTAATCAAAACTGACTGACAGCCCAGTTCTCAGAAGACTGATGTGATGTCACTAGAGACGGTCATGGAAGACAGAGAAATATTCCCAACTTCAGAGCAATGGCTCTGCTGTAGCCCTTCTGAAGCTTGCAGGCAGCTCCTGAGCACCCCTGACCTCTGCCATTCACCATGTCACTGTCATTTCATCTGACTTCCTGTCCCTGTAAAGGCTGATTGTTCTCTTTGCCTTCAAGTCACCCACACATGAAGGATTTCTATGCAAATCAATTTATGTTACTTTTCACCCTATCATATTACATACTGAAATTGAAGATACTTTTAGAAGACTTAATGGGCCAATTAACATGCTCCTGTTTTGTAAAAGTACACAGGTGAAATGTTATGTTTAAGGTCATAAATTTCTAGTAATTTAAATCCCACTTCACTAGTGATTTCTGTTCTCAAAAATTTTTAACACATGGATAAAGTAGAAATTTTAATTTTAGTGTCAGATGACCAGACAAATCTCAAAGTTCTCTTTCTGTGCTGCCCTTTCTTCATCTTATCCCACCCCCAAATGAGGAAATTTAATCTTAAATCTAAGTGTGAAATGAAAGTTTGTAAGCATCACAGGAGAGCCACCTGACCAGCACTGGGAGTCATGGAATCTGAATTAAGCAGCTTGTCTATAAATTCACCAGAGATCACAATGGTGCCTCTGGTCTTACATCCACACACACCCTGCATTTTTAACCTCTCACAGTCAGTAGTCAGCCTGTGTGTAAAGTCACAGGAGCAGGCAGTCCTGAGCAGGAGAAGGGGTCATGGCCTTGCTGGTCAATCCCAAGTTACCACCCCATACCCAAAATAAATCTAACTTTTGTTAATTAGTTTGCGGTCCAATTTAATACTAATATCTCATGTTAGTATATAGAGTAGGGTAACATTAGCTCGTGTTGTGTGTGTGTGTATATATGTATGTGTGTAAACACACATGTACTGGGTATATATATTGGAGCTCTGGGCTCTTACACTTTATGGTAATGATGTAAATTAATTTTTGAGGACAGACGGCACATACAAATGTGTATACACTCACACACACATATACATATGTATTGGTTAAAAACTGATTCAACTATAATTCTCTAAATCTGTTTAGTGAACTTTTGGAGCCCACTGCATTTTACATCCAGGAAATCTTCCTTTCCAAATTTGGTTTAAGCTATGAAGACTCTTAATCTAATGCTAACCTCAGTGAAAATAAAATGTAATCTCTTTTGTAGGTGAAGGCATCATTTTACTACAACCTGGAAAACATGAATTTCCATTTCGCTTTCAGCTTCCATCCGAGTAAGTAAGCTATATAAAAATTTTGTGATTTTCATTCCCTGGTTCATCCCCATCCAAGTGTTTATTTAGAGTGTTATTGGGTGACTTTGGCTCTGAAGTATGTGTGTCAGTCCTGAGGAGCCCCTCTATAGACTTAACCTGCTTGCTCTTGGTTTTTCAACCTGAATCGACATTTTGAAGCAAAATGGCTTTGTTTACTTGAAAAAGAGACTCATACATTTACGTCTTTGGTTTCTTTCAGACCCTTGGTAACCTCGTTTACTGGAAAATATGGAAGTATTCAGTATTCTGTGAGGGCAGTTTTGGAACGACCGATGGTACCAGATCAGAGTGTAAGACGGGAGCTCCAGGTCGTTAGTCATGTCAATGTCAACACACCAGCATTGTTGGTAAGTGCCTCCTTTTTCTCTTTCTCCTTCTTCTTTTCATCTCCCCCAAACACCCCCACTCCTCCTTCCATTCAATAGTGATATCTATATTTAGCCAGTTTAGTCACAGTCTGTCCTGTCACTTTCTGATGACTTAGAAAAAATAATCTCCTAACCCATAGGCATTCACTATAAATATATGATTCTAGGTTGGGCAAATTACAAATTGTGTGTGTTAATACTATTGATTATGTTCCTGCTGTGCAGGCCTTCTTTTGCCAAAAAGTTACACAAGCTTGAAATGCATTAATAAGGCTTAATAACAATAGTGCACACACAGAGAGTAGTTACTTTTACCAGAGCAGCCACATTCACAGGACTGTGATATTCTAAACTCTTCAATAATAGCAGGTTGAGGAACAGTAATTATGGAAGAGTGTTAATCAAGCTGAGCCTGTTATTGAAGCCCAGGCCATTATGTTATGTATCCTTCCATTTTGCATGTCATTTTCTAACATTAAGTAAGTGCATGCAGCTGCCACCACCATCCTTTCACTTATCATTTCCTTATGACAGATTTGGCCACATTAAAGCATTGAACTTCTAATAATCACCAGAAATACTGTAGACTGATAAGAAAGATCAGGCTATAAGTAACAACAGAATAGGCAAGATGGGAGCTAATGAGTTAGATTCTTTTATCTAAACCCATATTATCAAAATAATATAAAATTATACCTTGTACTTTCATGATAGCTACTAAGACCTAATGGTTCTTCATTTAAATATGAATGAATGATTTTTTTTTTACTTCATAGAAAATACTGAGATAATTTCAACTTTCCATCATTGATACTGATGTAACAAAGATGTATTTTTAGTATTGGCTGTTTCTTTTTCTAACCAGTGTTTTTAAAAGAGAAGGAAAAAGCTAACAGTTAAAAGTTATTTAATTCTTAATTTTCTCATGAAAAAGAAGTAGAATTAATGCTCACCTTTGGATAAAAGATAACCAGTATACTGCTGTTACATGGTCTCTTATTGCCAAAATCATAAAATAGCCACTAGCACGCAGGCAAACTGACTGATAACCATGACTTTTAATACCTTCTTAAAACATTTCTTGCAAATTGGTGATGCTAAGTGCCTTATATATTTTTTTAAAAACTTATGTAGAATTAGGAGGTTAAATATTTCCAAACTCATCATGGTTGCTATAGCAAATATAAAGAGGTTTTGTTTTTGCCAAAAGAAGACACTATTTATCCCTTACTATTCTTTCTATAAATAAAGAAAAAAGATAACAAGTAACTGGGTTTTACAGAAAGTTTTTGTTGTATGCAACTTGTAAATTGTACATTTTTAAATCTTGTGTCTTTTTAATTTTAAAAACAGAATAGACTTTTGTGGTGGGGTATAATATTCTGTTCACACTGAATATGTTATCGCAATGTTACACAAAGCCCCCACACTATTCCAAGAACAGTTGAAATTTTTGCCTAAAAATACAATTTTAAAGGGAAAAAAAGCTGCTTATTCTACATAGTAAATGCAAAAACAAATGTAGCATTCTGATTGATTTTATATCATTTCTCCTTTCACTTGATCTATACCTAAAGTCATAAGGAACAGTTCTGTCACATTTATAAGTACTAATGTAGCCTTTAGTTTTTAAAGGGATAGTATATCATTTTCTAGGATAAAATAGGATGATGTCATGCTAATTTGAATCTGAAGAGGCACCTTAGTTTTCCTAAGAAGGAAATGAGTTATAGCACTTTGTAACTCAGTACATATTTTACCTGACATGCCACGTGAGAATAAGAAAGGTTGATATTCTGTATAACTATTCTATGAAGAAAGACATAATTTTACATTCTGTGAGTTCTCTAGAGTGGTTTAATTAAGGTCATTTTATTTGAAATTTTCAAGACCCCTGTATTGAAAACTCAAGAGAAAATGGTTGGCTGTTGGTTTTTCACTTCTGGTCCAGTCTCGCTGAGTGCCAAAATTGAAAGAAAGGGATACTGTAATGGTAAGCAACATGTTTGAAAGTCCAAATGAAACATTCATTCATTCATTTTATTAGCTGATTTTAAGTGACTTTAAATAGTGTGTTTTGTACTGTATGAAGTACATTGTATTTTAAAACATGAATAATGTTTTGCTTTTAATGTAAATAAATAACATGTACGTATTTTAAATAGATGAATAAGTTCCGGTAAAACTTCTGACATTTCTGACTTCAATCCTATTACTTTAGTAACAAAAGAGTAAAACTAGAAAAGTGGGAAAAAATGCCAGCATCTTAATTTGATGTTGCAAAAGAATATCTGCAGATGTGATATTCATGTGAGAACTACTATGGTGTGGAAATACGGGTGGCATTCGCATTGCACACTGCTCTGAGATCAGCAAACACATGGGTCTAGAATGGTAGGACATTAACAAACTAGTCACATCGATATGAGAACAATCATTTGTGCAGGGCCCAATTCATGGCTCACTGGAGATGAATGTGGAATGGAATATTATGGTGTGGCTGTGTAATGCTGTAAAACTTGTCTCCTCTGCGCATTGTTTTATTTATGCCTTAACATTATTAATCCCTTAAAAGCAAAGGGTATGCTCTCCTGTTGGACAGATGTTAATTTGATAGGCACTAGGAAGTTTATTGGTGATCTAATAAACTGTGTGCTCTAGAACTGAATCATTTTGTTTGTATGACTTTCCTTAATTTGTATACATATTATTTGCATACTTTAGAATTGTTCATCTTTTTACATTAGAAAAGTGAATAATGTAATCACTAGAAAATAGCCTCACCACAACCTGCTGTGAATTTTCACTTATCTGACTCAGATTTACAGTAAGTTTTCCATCAGGGCTCCTCAGTTTGTTAAAGAAGTGTTGGAACATTTCAGCTTTAATTGGCAATGGCTCTCTTCCATTTGTGGGAGAATGTTTTGAAGTCTCTGAATCCATTCTTTTTCTGTTTTATTTTTTAGGAGAAGCTATTCCAATCTATGCAGAAATAGAGAATTGTTCATCTCGTCTGATTGTTCCCAAAGCCGCTATTTACCAAACCCAGACATATTTGGCTAGTGGAAAAACAAAGACTGTCCGTCATATGGTTGCCAACGTTCGAGGGAACCACATCGCCTCCGGGAGCACGGACACGTGGAACGGGAAAACTCTCAAGATCCCACCTGTCACTCCATCCATCCTGGACTGCTGCATCATCAGAGTAGACTACTCCTTAGCTGTAAGCAGAGTTTCTTTTAAAATTTAAAATGGGTACCACCAGGTAGTAAGTGGAGCCATGTTAACTGGGAATATTATTCCTAAGTCAAGACTTAGGAAAATGTCATTTTATGTCAGCCTTGCCACCATCTGGGGGAATAGGATATGTGATGGTTGACCTGTGTTTTTACCTAAATAAATCCCTTTCCCAGGAAGTTTAATAAAGTAGCCTAAAGGGATTGAGGTAATTTTCTAGAGTTATTATTGAAAGCCATGCCAACTTACAGTGCAGTGTGTTAAGAGCACAGTTTCCTGTCACAGGGTTTTCACTCTATTCTGTGAACTCTTCATTTTGTTTGTTCTTGATTTTGTGTTGTCAGGACAATTTACCTTTGTAATGGAGGTGGGATGGTAGGTGACAAAGCATTTGTTTCTGGGAAGAAAGAAATTAATTAGGCTTTCCTGTGAGTTTAATTTAGATTTGCTTTCTCTCTCTCTCTCTCTCTCTCTCTCTCTCTCTCTCTCTCTCTCTCTCTCTCTGTGTGTGTGTGTGTGTGTCTGTCTCTCTCTCTCTTTGATGTATTAGGTATACATTCACATTCCTGGTGCTAAAAAGTTGATGCTCGAGTTGCCATTAGTGATTGGTACAATTCCATACAACGGTTTTGGCAGCAGAAACTCCAGTGTTGCCAGCCAGTTCAGTATGGACATGAGCTGGTTGACGCTGACCCTGCCTGAACAGCCTGAAGGTAGAGTATCTTGCAGTTCTTTCACAATTAAGTTTTATATACCAACTAACTAAGAACAGAGTGTGTGAGTCGTTTAAGTGTTCACATGTTAATTATAACCACTGCTGTGACTGTCCTTATTCTTTTAAGTAAGAAATCATAAAACCTTCCTGGAAAGAGACCTTGAAGGTTTAATTTATCAGGACACAGAGCTGATGGCAGACTGAGGAGTAAAATGTACATCTCCTAATACCAGTTGGTAGATATAATACAATGAGAAATAGTCAAGATAGAAGTATAGAGGGTTACATGTTTTCTGTAGCCACATTTGAGTGATACTCATTTACCTAGACTATAACACATGCACCTTAAAAGAATGGTATGTAATCAGTGTAAGTAGAACATTAATAAAAGCAGAATCAAATTTTGTTGAAATTGGGCACAAAAACTTGCTGATTACAGGGAAATGGCTTATTTTTAACCTTAGCTAAGTTTCTTTTGTCAGAGTTCAGAAGTCAGAAATTAATTTTTGCTTGGGTTTCTCAGCTTCAACTCTGTTTCTATTTCAGCACCACCAAATTATGCAGATGTGGTATCTGAGGAAGAATTCTCCAGACATGTTCCTCCGTACCCTCGGCCTCCTGACTGTGAGGGTGAAGCCTGCTGCCCTATGTTTGCCTGCATACAGGAATTCCGGTTCCAGCCCCCACCTCTTTATTCAGAGGTAAACAAAGTGAAGGAAAATGAGACTTCCATATGTCTGCTAGTAATCCTTTGCCGTTCTCCATTCATTAAAGTGTATGTTGCTGACCCATAATTGGTAGGGGATACATTTGAATTTATTTTTACAGTGGTGATAGAGTATCACTGAGTGATTTAACACATTTTCCTTGTGATCTATTATGGCATCCATGTACAGCAGCCTGGATCGCCGTTAAGATGTTTTACATGGGCAAGAAATACAGAGAACTTCACAACCTACTAGGTCTTCATAATAAGCTCTCAGCTACTTGGCATATAGCCATCAAACAATAAAGTGAATAGTGGAATCATTTAGTTTTTTGAGACAGGTTCTTGCTGTGTAGACCCAGTTTCCTGCTCTCTGAGTATTGAGATTACAGGTGTGAGCTACTGTGCCTGGTGCTGAATTATTTAAAGAATGCTGCAGTGGTAATCTTGGTCGTCTTTTCTCTTTTTTAACAGATTGATCCACATCCTGCTGATTTAGAAGAGACCCAAGAAACCCAGCCTGTTTCCTTCATTCTTTAAATATATTTCAGAAATCACTGTGTTCATCATCCAGTTAGACTGTTAGTTTTTTCAAGAAAGTAAGAACTTTCTATTGGGCCAACAGGATGGTTGCCCAAGTTTATATGATGGTAATATGTCCCCTTTAAAACCTGGAATGAGGATGTGAAGAGTCAGAGAATGTACTGGAGGTCGTGATGGCGATAGAGCAGGTGAAGGAGTGCTGTGCTGATGGAGAGACAGTACTCTAAAGAGTGGAAATGCCACATGAATATGCCTTTACAAGGGTTTCTCACAGTGGAACAAGAGTCCTGAACTTGAAGTGGTGTGACTCGCTGGGAAGTGACTTGATTTGGGGGAGTATGGCAGTGTTGAAATGCACACAGAGTGAGACCCTTAGGCTTCAGGGTCTTCATGATTTCTTACCGTGTTACCATATCAAGAACCAGTGTCTCTGGAAGTGTCCTTTCTTGAAATTATACTCATGTAAGGTCCTAATGACAAAATATGGTTTCCACCCTTTTCAATAGTAGGTTAAAATGTACTTTGTAAATAGTATTAGGAAATCTAGAAAGGTTTCTTTGACAAGCTTGCCACATCAAAGAGGAAAGACAAATTTTAACATGAAAATGTATTCTGTGGAAGGCTATACTTTTTAACCTAAAGTACTTTAACAGATATCTGTTTGATTTTCCTTATATCTCATTTACCTAAGGGAACATTAAAAAAAAAGAAGGGATGAGTTTACATCCTCAGGATGCCTTGATAACTACACATTAAAAAATTTTTTTTCTTAACCTACCTCCAGTGGGGTTATCAGATAAGTTCTTACATCTCCAGATCTGATCATCCTTCTTTGGACTGTCTGCTATTTATAGTAGCAGATTTCTCTCACCTATTGCTAGATCTGAAACTAGATCAAGGGGAAAATCCTTAAGTTTTGAATTAAATGAAAATAAACATGTATACCTAGGGATATTTCAAAATAAATGTAAACTCAAAAAGAGGTAGCAACAACATAGTTAAAAAGACATAAACTTAATTCTTGTTAAAAGGCTTAAGTCAACTGATGGCAGTTATGAGTTATACATTGTTATTCCAATTCTCTAGTAATTCTATTCAAACTGTGATTTTTTTTATGATTTTGGTGCAATATTTTTTTGTTTTCTAACCTCAGGATATTTAAGACCAACAGGATTGTGTTTCTGCTGGAAGCTTGAGCAGTGTTTATACTGCCCACCCTCCCCTTGTGTTCATGGCCCGTGCTCACTCACTTCTCCTTCAGTCTGTCAGTTTTGTGAGCTGAGAACATTTCTGTGCACTAAGTGGAGGGAGATAGGGGTTCTCCTGACAGAGATTTTGGACCAGCAGAATCCTAAGGGTTTGATCTAGAAACCCTGGTGCTTCCCAGGCAGACTACTGTGCTTCACTCAGCAGAGTGACTAACTTAACCTTTCAATCAGTATGTTTACCCAGAAATAGAAAAATTCTTCCATGGTTACATTTTTTGTTTAAACATCAGTTGGCCATTTGATCAGGGATTTTCTACAAACATTAGGTAAATGTATGCTTTTCACCCTGAGCACAGTGCTCTTCTCTGTGTCATGGAAACCTCAAACATACTTCTTTCAATAGAAGCCACTGTTTCCAAATCACAACGCCAAACAGTTATAACAGTAATTGTGGGACTGGAATTGTCACAAAACTTTATTCCTCGCTTTGTTTTTCATTTTGATGAGTGTGTGTGTGTGTGTGTGTGTGTGTGTGTGTGTGCGCGCGCGCGCGCGTGCGTGTGCGCGCGCATGCGCGTGTACTGTTGGACAGCTTTATTTTTATTTAAGGAAAGATCCTCTCCAGTTGTCTGTCGACTTCCCGGGTATAGTTTACGTGCTGTGTCCAGACAGTACCCATCTCCATGAAACCAAAACAAAGGGAAACAAATAGCATGGGCAGAGAAAAAGTTGAATTATTTAGGTCTAGTTACAAAACCCACCATTTGGTGGAATCTTTCATTAGGATTGCTTTATCCCTTTGATCGGAGAAATCATGAAGTCTCCTGTGAAACTGAAGCAAAGTTAACTTTGTAGCACTTAAAGAGTACAGCTCAAAGATGTGGCCTGATGTTGGCCCATCTGACCTGAAGCAGCAAGGGGAAACTGCATACCTTTTTATAAGCAAGATATCATTTTGCGAATGTTGAAAACTGTATTGCAACAACAAAAACCTGTGAATGAAGATAAAAATTTAGCTGCTATGATTTATTTGCCTGTTTATTCACCTCTTGCTCTTGTTTAGTTTGGAAAAATAAAAGTGGCCTTAGAATTTTCTTTTTGATGCAAAAAACTTGAAGGTTTGAATTTTTTGGCACACAGAATCTTTCCTTCCCTGGGCAAAACTTTACTTTTGTGTTTTTGTTTTGCACAATAAGAGACTCAGTAGGCAGGGGTTATGTTTTTGATAAATTAGCTATGAAAGATTTTTTTTTAATTTATTAAAAATGTAACAGTTTAGCCCACAGGAAAAAAATAAAGATTGTATTTTGTACTCTTGTTTGAACCCTATGGGTTCCTTTTGTTAATAAAATGGTTATACTAATGCTGTGAGTTGCTAACTTGTTCTTGTGTTTGATTGGAAGACTAAGGTTTAAATCGTTGTAGAGTTAATGGGTTGGTGAAGTGGTTCAAGTGGTAGAATGCCTACCTGGGAAGCATGAGGCCCAGAGTTAAAACCCCAATACCAGCAAAAAATAATAGTAACTGTGGAGTTAAGGAAATTTAATACCAAAAACCACAATGTGCTGCATTTATGATCATTTGTGCATGCTATCAAGAGGTAAGGCACAGCCATACAGATTTTGGGTTTAGGGTTCTTTGGTTTTTTTACAATGGGCTTAGTTTCCTTAGTATTACATGAAGAAAAAATTTTCATGTAACAACTTTACAGTAAGGATGCTGAACTATATTCATAAAGAAAGTGTATCTTTTTTTTCTGTCGAGTTTTTATTTGAAGGTATTTGCTGCTTTTTGATTTTACTTTTAATTTATCTCCATAATCTTATAGTTGGTTATAGAGTTTTTAGTTAATCCCACCTATCAAGAAATTCCAGTGTTTGCATCAATATTTTTGTCTCCATGTTCTAAGATAGTCTTTTTCATCGTATTATTGTACTGAGGTTACATTGTGACATTTACAAAAGTTCTTACAACATGTCAGATGAATTCACCCCCTCCATCATTCTTCTTTACCGCTCTTCCCCCATTCTTAGAATAGATTCAACAGGTCTTGTTTTTCTGTTTTCATACATAAGTACATATTATTTCCACCATATTCACCCTCCTACCCCTTTCCTTATATCCTCCGTTCTCCCATGGGTACCAATCCCCAGGCAGGACCTGTTTTACCTTCCTGTTCTCTGTTTTTGAAAAAAGACATTTTGTTTGCTCCTGCTGTACAGGAAGTTTCATTATGACATTTCCATGTATATATGCATTATATCCCAACTTGGTTCATCCCCTTCACTTTTTTTTCCCTTCTACCTTAGTCTCCTTATAGTGATTTCAACAGGTTTAAAAATTCATTCTTGTATAGAAAGTATATCAACCATATTCACCTTTACTTCCTTCTTTTGAGGAGGGCGGATTTTCATTTATGCCCAAATGATAGCAGCCACTCTAAATTCTCCTGTGTTTAGTGTTTGCTTGGTCAGAGTCTTCCCCAGGATTGATTTAGCAAATCTGGTGGGTAATCAAGGGCAATACTGCCCTATGTAAATAAGGCACTTTCTATGTGAATACACCAGTGGATACAAACACTATGTTTTGCACAAAGATGTAATGATAAGTCATCTCAAGGAAACTGCCCAGGACCCTCTGTCTGGAAAAATATAACTTAAGCTAAGCACTAAAATTAGCCTAGTTAGTTTGTTCTCCATATAAGATGGTGTTACACAGTAGTTTCTGCATCCACATTTGTCATCAACATAAATTGGAATGTTTGTCTCACAATAAATACTAAGGCAAAGTGTATAAGCTTGCCATTAAAGTTTCTGCTGGAACATGGATTATAAAATTTAGAGCAAGGCCTGACACTACAAAGAAAGTAGGACAAAGCCTTCGTGTTACCAATGAGAGGTGGAACCTGAGAGCTTGGCCCACATTCTCTATGAGGCCACTGCTTGCTCTAAAATTTCCTGATTCCACAACTTTAAAGAAATGATGAAAACAGTCATTGCTTTCAATTACACAGCTTAAGAGAGGCAGGCTTAGATACTGCTCATAAGCTACATCAAGAGTCTTCAGTTTAAATCTGAAAACCCTGCCACCAGAAAGATCACCAGTCTTTGACTAAATTGCTTCCTAAGTATGCTTAATTAGTAGCTGGAATCCTTTCTTCAACACAGATCTAAGGCCTTATATTTTGAAATAATTACAGACTCGAAGTTACGAAAATCGTAAAGTCCTATATACCCATAACTCAGCACCCCCATAATATCTTACATAACTGTAGTATATTAGCAAAACCAAGATGTTGACACAATACAACCAGTTTCTGCATGCACGCATTTTTGTGTATAGTTCTATGACATCATTATATGTGGGTCACAACTGCAATCGAGATACAGACTGCCATGACCACAAAGCAACTCTCTGGGGCTATCTCAATAGTCACACCCTCCTGGATCCTTTGCTTCCCTGGACACCCCACCACCACATATTGATTTGTTTGCCACCTCTATAATTTTCTCATTTTGAGAAGGCTAAATAAAATGGAATCATTCAGTCTACCTTCTAAAAGTGGCTGTTCTTATTCCATGCTAAAAAGATTCTCACAAATTGTTTGCACCAATAGCTTGTTCCTTTGTATTTCATCTGAGGAATTTTAAAAGAAAAAAAGAGATTACTGCTTAAAATTGCACTTTGCAAAGAAAAAGTGTAACAATCTTAGGCACACGATCTTTCATAATTTTTTGATTTGGAGAACTACCTTTTATGTAAAAAGTACATAAATGCAGATTTATACCAACTTCCAGGGGTATATTTGCAACTTGTCAAAATACTTGAAGCATTTTGCTCTTAAATAGCAAACTATGGAATTATAGATGAACAAGATATATCTCTGGTGAAATTATAGCCTGGGCTATTTTTTGGATCAACTTCTGAATCTAATAGATTTCAACACAAGTTATACAGAAAAGAGACTGTCTACCTGTGTGTTTGTGTGCTAGATTTTGTGAGGATTTTCCCCTGTCTCCTTTTTAATGCCCTTGATTCAAAGTCCTATTTCTTAGTATGTGATGAGATACAAAGCTCACTTAAAAGCTGAGAAAATATTTTCACTATAAAACGTACTTAATGAAACAATATTATAAAACTGGCTTGCTTGTTAAGACTATTAAATTTTTCTAAACAGGAAAGCTTGCATTTTATATACTAACCTAAAAAGCTTGCTTTCTAGAAACCAGACCTAAGTCTGTCAGTAATGGAGGAACAATAAAATAGACATGTGCAGTGATGGGGGTGGAGGGCAGACAAAAAGTGCTTACTGGTGTCCACTTCCAGAATGTGACAATAACCACATTCACCATGAACTTTGGTGGAACTATTTCTTTATTCACTGATGGATATTTCACCCCTGCACAAATTTTCAAGGAACCAGATGTCTTACATGCATAGGAAGAGATTTGTCTCTTCAACACCTCCCACTGGGAACAAGTAAAACATAGTTCCTTCCCTCATACTTGTAAATGATGCCCCCAACATGTATCCACACACACATATACACCTACATGTACACACAGATACTTATGGATGTATGCATGCACACATATACACGTGTACATATGCATGTATACACGGAGATATACACACAGAGAGATCCACACACGTGCACACACAGATACCATTTTCTTTTTTCTTTCATCTACACCCTTTACCTGCACACCTTAGTCTATTTCAGGAAAGAATGTAAGCTTTGTTTCAAAAATAAAAAACTGGGTTCCTATTTCTATAGGAATTTTCTGGAAAAGAAACCATTCTCCATCAGTTGTCTTTACCAATCTGCCCCCAAAACAGTAAAAGACAATTATCAGGGAAATGAAATGAGTAAACTGGATAGCAAGTAACAGGAATTTATCTTTTTCTTTAAAAAAAAGTTTACTGCATGGTATAATTGTCATTTCTTCACATTGCCCCAGATCCCCATCTTTGTTTTGTTTTATTCTTTTAATTTGTATAGGGGGATTCATTGTGACAATTACAAATAGGCTTATATTGTACATTAGTTGGATCGCCCCCCCATCCTTTCTCCCACTCACCTCCCTCCCCACTCCACTTAAAGCAATTGTAAGAGGTTTCTTTGTTCTATATCATACAAGTATATGAAGTCCATCAACCATATACCCTCACCTTAATTTCCTTCCTTCACCCTCTCTCCTCACACAAGCACCCCCCACACACTGTATCTATTTTACAGTGCTGTCTTTTATTATTAATATTTGAGTTGCTATTAAAAGGGGTTTTTCAATGTATCCCTGCTGTGAGTATACTTTACTTTGATCCATTAATCTCCTTTGCCCCTTTACTTCCCACTCCTCCCTTTTCCAACAACTTTCAATGCATATCCGTATATCATCTACCCTCACTGATATCATTTTTCACAATATTACTGATGCTCTATTATTCTCTTTTCCTTTCCCTCCTTCTCCCAGTTCCATAGAGTAGGAACTGTTACAAATATGTTCTACATATGAGTTTGTATATGATCATGCTTGGTTTTGTGTACATGTTTATCTTTCCTTAAACCGAGGAATGAATCAGAAATGGCTGCCACTGGCAAAATGAGGATTCCACAGATCAGATTAGTTCCCCTGTCCTTCACCACTATTTTGGTTTAATCAGTGTCACCCTTAATCTGGCACCTTGCTTTTCTCTCCAGGCTTGTTTCTGAATGATCTTTGAGTACAGACAGGACTCAAAGCATCAATTTTTATCTGAAAGGATAAAGCCTTTTCACCAGTGAAAATGTTAAGAAGAAAAGCTACAGGCTCTGAGGACCATGTCAAGAGATCACCTTATATCTATTAACCATAGCTGTGTCACCTTTCCTCAATAGTAGACAGCCCGAGAGAGGTTTTCTTTGGCCTCTGACCATATACATCCCTGAACAGAGCTCAAGTCCCAGAGGAAATGCATGCCCAGGTGTGATCTATGATCCAGAGCCAGGCCTTGGTCCCTGGAATCCCCTGTGGGCTGGCCTAGGGCAGGCAGAGGCCTTCATAACCCAATGGGACAAGAGGCACTGGAATGGGGAAGTGGAGACGGAGCCAGCTGTGTGACTGACACCTGCAGCAATCACAGACCAAATGCTAATGGCCAAGGGCCCTGATAGTCAGGTCCCATCCATGTGTTATTCAGTTATAAGAAGACAGTCTGCTTGGTGGCTATTGAGTGACAGTAGGAGGAATTTGGTGCTAGGGGGTCTCAAAGGCAGGAGCCAAGGAACTTGTGAAACACTGCAGCTGGTGTACGTGGATGTGGGGAGTAGAGCTGCCCTTGATGGAAAGACTGGGAATGTGGTAATAAACTGGCAGTTTTCCTGGAATTGAAGACTCTGGGAGGTGGGACTTTCAGGGCTAAAACCAGGAAGTCCTGGGCAAACCAGGGCACATTAGTTCTTCTGGCCAAGAGCAGAGAATCACTAGGCATGGTGTCACACCCTAGGTTGGCAAAAAGAGATGTTTCAGCTTTGGGAATATTTAAGTCTTTTTTTGGTTATAATGGGTTTGAACTCTGGGCCTTGTACTTGCTAGATAGACACTCTACCACTTGACCCAGGCCTCCAGCCACTTTTTTGCTTTGATTATTTTTCAGATAGGATCTTGCATTTTTGCCAGGGTCCAGCCTCAGATCAAGATCCTCCCAACTATGCTTTCCCATAGCTGGTATTATAAACACAGACCACCACCTTCAGCTAATCTATTGAGATAGGGAGGTCTCACTAATATTTTGCCCAGGCTGGCCTTGACCTTCACCATACCCACCTCCTGAGTAGCTGCTCTTGCTCTTGAAAACTCCCAGCTTCTTACCAAGTCCCTCCCCTCTTCCCCTCACCCAGGGACTTCCAGGAAGGCCCCATGACTCTCACTGTCCGCTAGCATCACCTCTAGTCCTTGACATCTTTAAAGCCCAGACTGTGGTCAATTTTTTACAAAGTGGAGGAAAGCATCATACATTTCACTTTGTACTTTGTGTCTTAGAGTTCCTTGATTCTAAGGCTGCTTGGGCCCCGACCATTGCCTTGTGGTTGGAGAAATTGCTGTTTTTTTTTCTTTTCTTTGTGCTGATTTCTCTGACCACAAGTCTCAGGTGGGATGTGCAACCTTGGGACTGGGCAGCTGGCAAAAATTAGGTGACCATACTCTTCAGAATCTTGACTCCCCTCCGAGGACAAAAGTTCCAGGATTGGGCCAAAAGTGTCTTCCTGCTGTTCTCTTACCTCCCACTGATCTTCTTGGACCCCAGGAGGTCCCCAGGTGTTTGACAAGTATCTATATACGTCACAGAGTCTGGGGTCAAGAGCTAAACTGAGGCTCCCTCTATCTGCTTCCCAGTGGCAGTAAAGCAGTGACTGTAGGAGGGACTTAACACCTAGCCCTCATTGAGGCTGCCTGCCCCAGAAAGCTATAGGGAGATAGGCAAGGAGAATTCCAGGCTGTCATTGTTTCTATCTACAAAATCTGTGGACAAGGAACTGCCCTCTCATACTGAAGAGGAAAAGCATCCTAGGCATAGGCCACTGCTTGGAGAAAACAAGTTCAGCAGAAGCAGTAATGGAGTCTTCAGGCCAATAAAGGAAAACACAGGGTTACTTGCCTGGGGGTCAACAGGAAGAAATCCAGGCTGAATTTGAATTTCACCTTGCTTCTCACTGCCTGTTCCACAGTTATTGGCACTCAGTTGGGAAGCATTCATGCCCATGTTTTGATAGGACAGTGTCAGAAATGTAGCACTTGTAAACTTTTTACCTTTTCGGTCAAGGCCTCACTATGTCATCCAACCCGGCGGTGAACTAGGCACCAATGATCTTCCTGGCTGAGCCTCCTGAGTAGCTGGGCTTATGGGTATGCACCCTGATGCCCAGCTTGCAAACTTTTTTCTCTCTCTCCTGTTCTCCTGTGTGATTGGAGTTGAGAGGCTCAATCCCTCAAATAAGCTTTTCAGATAAAAAGCTTCCATGTGTCCTTAATATAGAGACTCGGAAGCATGGGGAAATTTTATAGTTATTACAGAGAGAGGCAAGAATCCATTCTGTGTGTTTCCATTAACACAGACTGGCAATTAATGCTTTTGGTTCAAAAGCCTTCAAACATTTGTACATCCATTTACACGTTTAAATGGCTCTGTATAACAGTCAAGCAGGTGGTTAACTATATGTATATTAAATTCATAGAGAAACTGGTAATTTTCAATTATAATTGTCAATTCACAGTTTACATGATAAGAATTTTTTGAATAGACCCATTAGCTGATTTAGTTAGCCAGGG
This sequence comes from Castor canadensis, assembly GCF_047511655.1. Classification (NCBI taxonomy): domain Eukaryota; kingdom Metazoa; phylum Chordata; class Mammalia; order Rodentia; family Castoridae; genus Castor; species Castor canadensis. The sequence goes on along the minus strand of NC_133404.1, from coordinate 31,838,184 downwards.
TTTTTATAAATCATGGTTTATTTGCTTGTTCTCCTTATAAAAGAGGAATTTTCAGTGTTCTCACATGAACCAATAAATATTTACTTTGGTCTTTATTCTGCTCAAGTGCCAAGTCTGACAATGGATGAAATATCATTGGCTTTTCTTAAACAGCTGTTTGAATGCGGCTGTTTTATTAGTTGTTTTGTTTAGTATTATTACTCAGATAATGGTTTAAAAGTTTTATTCATTTGCTATTAATTTGTTTTTTATAAATAAAGTCAAAGTCGGGCTGAAGTGCCATTCCTTGTAATTTAACAATGTATTGTGCTTTCCTGATAATCTGTTTTGATGATAGAAACTTCCAGGCCAATCAAAAGCTGTCACATTTTCCTAAATGATATCCTTTAAAACAAAACTCTGAAATATGTAGCCCTGACTGGTGCATAATAAAATTTGATGATTTTGTTACTGTGGATAATATTTTTCTTTCCTAGGCCGCAGAAATAATTTAAAGGCCCCTCATTTGTTTTTTACAGCACAAAAGGCAATGCAAGCCAGATCTCTGGCGAATAGTAGGCTGGTGTTAGACTGCAAAACGCCATTGTGAGATACACCATCACTGTTCTCAATGTTTGCCCTGCCCTCGGGTCTGTTCCTAAATTGTTATTGTTATTTCTCCTCCTCCTTCTCCTCCTTTTTCTTCTTTCTCTCCTCATCCTCCTTTTTTCTTCTTTCTTTTTAAGCAGTACTGGATTTGTGCTCAGGGCCTTGATCTTACCAGACAGTCACACTATTACCTGCTCCCACACACTCCCAGCCCTTTTTTCCTTTAGTTAGACTCTCACCCAGGGTTGGACGGGGACGGCGATCCTCCTACCTATCTTCCTGCATAGCTGGGGGACAGATGCATGCCACTACACTCTGCTTATTGCTTGAGATGGGGGTCTTGCTAACTTTTTGCCCAGGCTGGCCTTTGAACTGTGTTCTTTCTCTTTCCTTCCCTAGTAGCTGGGATTATAGGCATGTGGCAAAATACCGAGCCCCTGGGGTTTTTTTTTAATTAAACGGTCAAGCAGGATCTTTCCATCATTGAGGCATATAAAAAGACCTAGTGGAGGATTTTTCTGGTAGTTCTCAAAATTTAGAAGTCTAAATGATCTCCTTTTTGTTTACCGTACCTATAATTGAGTTTAGTAATCGTCCTTAATATCCTTCTTACTCAGACTTCTCTGTCTCAGCTATCTGGGCCTGAGCACCTTAATCCACAAAAGAGACAATGTAAGGAGCAGTTTTCCTTAGTCTTTCAACCTGTTTCCTGTGAGATGACTGGTCTTTTTTACACTAAAGGAAAAGTTTGTATGACCCAACATAGCCAGCCTCAACTATGGTGACTGCTGCCTTCAGACAAGCCAAACAGGAGAAGACTATCTCTAGGTTACTCGGTTATGGATGAACAGATAATGAAAGAAAACTTTTACGTTAGTTAGCTTTCTGTTCACTGACAAATTTACTGAAGAAGGAAAGGTTTATCTTGGCTGTCAGTTTTAGAGGTTTCAGTCCGTGGTCATTTGGCCCTGTTGCTTTGGGCCCATGGCAGCACAGCACGTCCTGGTTGAAGCATGTGCTAGAGGAGGAATATACCTCATGGCAGCCAGGAAACAAAGGGAAAGAACACAGGGATTGGGGTCCCAAGATCTTGCTCATTGACACACCTCTACCCAGTGTCTCAACTCCTTCCAACTGGCTCCCATCTCAAAGTTTCCAATACTTCCAAAAGCACCAAAGGCTGGCAACCAAGCACGTTCAAGCACTAAACCACAGGCAATATTCTAAAGGAATTTTTTGAGACAAGGATCTTGCTACGTAACACAGGCTGTTGTCAAACCTCTATAAGCCTAAGTCTCCCTGTCTGCAAAATGGAAACAATAATACGATCTCAATGGTTGTTTAGAGAAATAATCGGGTAATAGCCACTAATCTACATCCCCTCAAGCATGAAATCATCATGAGTGTTCAATGAACGTTACATGTTTATACCCTTTACCCATTTTTATAATTAGTTCTTTTTTTTCTCTTACTGATTCATGAGCGTCTTTATATATTTGGGATACTAATTTTCTTGTAAGTTGTATGTGTTCAAATACTTTCTAGAAGGACACTTTCAATACCTTTTCTTTCAGGTAGACATATCAGCTAGCATATCCCTGTTATCCTCTTACATATAAAATTTCCATTATTAGCATATTCATTTATTACTTCATTATATTCATTTACAAGTTTATTTTTTTTAGTACTACATAACATGAACAATGAACTGTTTCAGGCTTTGGGACAGCAAAAATAAATAAGATGCTTACTTTCTACTTAGGGATATAGTAATATGTTTATCTAAAATGCACAATAAAATGTAATATGGGTAGTAAGGAGAACTCAGCTGAGAGAGCATGTACTTTTGGATAAGTCAAGGTCAATGTGGCATGGGAACTCAACTTTGAAAGTGGAGAAGTTGGACATGAAAGAATAGAGTTCCTGAATCTAACTGAAGGAGACTTCATGACCAAATAGTAACTCAAGTTTGGAGCAATGTACACAGTTTATCTCATATCAGCTTTAAGAAAATTCTACAAAGTCATTCTTATCATCATGTTTTCATATGTCAGAGAACTAAGAAACTTGGCAGAGTTAATGTTAGAATTTTGGTAAAATCCAGATTTCATTGACTTCACAACTTTGTCATTAACATCCTACATATTGTACCAGTTAGGGATCAAGCGTTTGAGAAAGAGGACATACATTCCTTAGCAACAAGATGGTCAGTAGAACTAAGGTCACTTGCTACCTGGTCATAAGGGAAGATACATCTAGAAAGGGCATTGAGGCCGGCCCAAAGAGTGTAGACTTCATGCAGTGGATCAGAGAATTGCTCATTAGAACAAAAACAAGCAGACTATTTGTCAAAGCAGACATGCTCCAGTAAAAATTTTAACAGTCTGTCCTTGTGAGATGCTAAGCAGAAAAACTAGAAGAACCACTCCTTTGCTGGAGAAGAGGAAAGTTTAGTGACAAGAGTGCATGAAGCCTAGATTTACAGCTATACAGATGAGAAAGCCAGTTGAACTCTGAACTTTCTGAATAAATATTTGTTGAATGAGCATGTAATGTATGCACAATGTGGGTAAGTGGCCTAGGGAAGGTCCTTATGCTAGCAGATGAGAAAAAATAAGACCAAAAGTGTTTTCTCTTAAAGCTCCTTTCTTTCTCATATTTGTTTACCTTTTGGTATTTGCATTGTGCAAAAAGGTACAGGGGACTTACCCTTCATTCTCTGTTCTTACCAACTTGAGTCAAATATCGTCAGTACATTGAACAGAGTGACCCTTTACCTTCTTCAGGAAACTCTCAAGTTGACCTAAAAAGTACCAAACAGATGGTAGAAACAGATTTACGCATTTTATACAGGAAGAACCCAAGACCTAGGAACCAAGCAACTTGCCCAAGGTCATGAAGCATATGCCTTCTGTCCAATCATTTTTCAATACTCATGCTAGGCTTCACTTTTTGTTCTTTAGGGTAGAGATATACTTCATTGAGAAAAATAAGCAACGTTCAAGAGTGTCTCACAGTTCTTGGGCACTGACTGTTTCTAAAATAAATGACAAATAAAACTGAGAAATAATAGTTGTGTCACACAGGGTAAATAACTAGACTGATGAAATAGAACAGACATACAATAATCTTTCATATCTATTCAGCTCTTAAGAAGAGATATATCCCTGAGTCCATTGACTCAACTGACCCTCAGAGGGTGGCCTGAAGACATCCCTTTACAGATGCCCCACAGACGGTGAATGCCACACAGATAAAGAGTACTCCACTGATATTGAATGACCCGAGATAATAAATGTTCCAAAGATAGCTGGTGCCTCACTGATAACAGGTGCTCTACAGATAACACACACCATTCAGAGACCGAATGCCCACATATAGTGAGTGCCAAGCCAAAGTTTTCATCCAACTCTTGTGATTCTAATCATTGCTTTCTCAACATCTCACAAATGGGAAAAGCATATGCCAGAGTATGCCTGAGTCCCCAGCACTGAGTGCAATGTTCATTCATTCATATATTCATTGGATTTATTTTATTGAGAACTTACTATGTGCTACAATATCTAGCATGTAGAGGTGCCTGTACTCATGGAATCAAATATGTTGATGAATTTCAGATTGTTTTTATATAAACAAGGAATGAGATCTTAACAACTAATCTCCTCCTCTCTATCTTCCAAGGAAACTAAATTGCCACTCAAGAAATCTCATCCTATGTTTCAAATTGCACCAAAATATCCTTCATAAGATCTGGTTAAAGTCTAGGGTGTGGCAGCATTCCAGGTCCTTTGTCAATTTTCCATGAATGTCAATTCTTGCCACTCTGTTAAGGTCACTACTTGCCAGTCAAATTATCCACCAAGCCCATCATTCTAGAGTATTGTGAGTTTGTGATGAGAGAATAAGTACAGATGTCAAAGTACAACAACACTTTTAACTTTTATCACTCCAACTTTCTAGCTTTTTCTCCAATTTACTTGGCCCTAAGAATCCCCTGGGATATGTGCTACATACAGAGATTCATGGCCACCACATGAGTTTTCTAATGCAAACCTATCAAAGGAGAAAGTCTCTGGCAAGTCCAGACATACCGCCATGGTAGAAAGCAGAAAGAATTCTCTAGACACAGCACCATAGCTTCTTAGTTGCAAGGAATCCTTGGAAGTAAGAAACACCAAAAGTGTTTAACGTGTAGGTCAAGAGGATGGTGAGCTGGGTAGGTCACCAAGGCAGAACAGGGCAGGGAGTGAGCAGGGAAATTTGCTCTCAGAGGAGTATCCGGGGAGCAGGTAGGTGAGTCCAGATGCTAACAGCTCTGGAGACAACAGCTCAGTTTGGTCCTCTGCCAGCCTTAACCACATATGCATATCTACTGACATAACATAGTAGGCAAAGTCTACTGGACCTTGGGCTGCTGGTGAACAGAGGGCTTGTTTCATGCCCATTCCTGGCACCCCAAGGAACTGAGTCAACCTCAATAATACAAAGAAGGCCACTCAGAGATTGGCAGGACACCTAAGCTCCTGGGTGGCTCTCTCACAAGTTTGCTCCTACTAGGGAAGCTGTGAAGAAAATAGGTTAGAACATGTTTCTTGCATCAATGAAGGTGCCAAAAATCCCCTTTTCCTCAGCTCTGAAGTGCCTTTTAGGTGACAAGGGTGGCTTAATGCTTTGATTTTTAGTATCCAAAAGCCACAGACGACTTAGCAATTCCCAAGCTTTATTACCTTGAAAAACCAATGAGAACAGTAGGTCATTGAGAAAACAAAATACGAAATAATTTTAAGCCGTCAACTTTAAAAAATAATCTATGTACCTGTCAGTAAGGCTGTGGAGAAAAATCTGGGAATTTGAAAGGCAGAGGCATATTGTTCATGGAGTCCCAAAATATACCCAGTGTATTCCTGGTCCTTTATGGTAAATCTTCCGAAAATCACTGTTTTCTAAGGAAAGTCATTTAATCCTGGGAATGATAAAAAATAGGTAGAAATAATTACTCCCAATTTATAAAAAGGGAAACAAATAGGTTTAAAGTTCTGTGACTCAAAAGGGAAATAAGCTGATTTAAACTCAAGTTTAATGTCCTGATTCCAAAGAAAGAAATATACCATGCAACAAAACTGGTAGGATTTCCCAGAAATTCTAATGAGATTATTCCTATAACTGATATGTCTCAAGAAAATAGGCGATTTCTCTTATGCATTTCTGCCTCCCCAGATCCTAGCACAGAGTTAAAAAACGTTTGATAAGTGAATGAATGATTTTAATGGTTCATCTCTAAAACAGTTTCTTTGTTTCAGGGATTTTGGTTGACTTATCTATCAAGTCATGTCTCAGGGGCTTCACTACCACCAAATCACATGGCATCTGGTCTGGCGAATGAGCCCTCTGGTCTTTTTCCTACATGCAGTCTGGTTTAGCTGTATCTTATCTCTCAAAACATCTTAGATTGCATCTCAGAGACACAAGCAGACACTCTGAGACAGAAGCAGACACCTATGTCAGGCCACCAGTATGTTCTAATACTGTAGCACTCACAGGCAGGCAATTAGATGAGTCACTGAGCAATGGGGTGATGTCTGAGCTCCTGTGTCAGCTCACCAGGTCTCAGGTGGGTGGTTCTTATGTATAACTGAGAGTCAGCTGGAAGGCAATGCCTCTGCTTGCCTGCATGAAATCCCTTCTTGGCAGATGGGACACTGACTCTGTAGGAGAAACCGAGAGAAGAGAGAGATGGGACCTCAGTGCCTCCCTCCAAGTCTCACAGAGACCATTGGTGGAGGCCGGCCAACTGCTCTTGAATGAGCCTCTTTCACTAGGAACTCACGGCTGTAGGTCATACCTGGGCCCACTTCTGCATGTTTCCAACTTAAACATCTTTGGCAAGTGGGGGCACTTTTTAGGGTCTCAGTTTTCCCTAGGTCCTTGAAAACAAATAAACAGAAAGAGATGTTATAATGCTACTTCCATTTTGGGGTTATTATGAAATTTAAAGGAAAGATTCCATATAGGAAAGTTGATAGCCCAAGGCCTGGAACATTCTATGCTTTTGACAAATGTCGGTTATTATTGTGGCATTTTTCTACACTTAAAACTATTTTTCAATTAAATGGATTATCTGATAAAGATCTACTTATCACTTATACAACATTAAATACTGTGGGTGAGGCATTTTTGCTTTTCACAGGATCATAAAGTTCCAGGTGATCTCTGGATAACACCCCTCCCTTTAGACAAGAGGAAGCAGAGGCCCAGAAAAGTGGGCATTATCCAGGATCAGTAATATCATCTGAGAGAACTCAGATTCCCTCGTGCCTCCTCCCTGCTTGCTCTATCGTGTCATTTTCTGTCTTGTGGCTCACACTGTCTTGTTAGTGTCTAAATAAATACCTCTTTGGAATACCTCTTTTATCACTAGCAATAGGAACTGTCAAAGAATAGATCATATCACTCTTCAATTTTTGCATTTAAAAAAATGTTCTTAGGATTGGGTATAGTACCTCGTGCCTGGAATCCTAGCTACTCAGGAGGCAGAGATCAGGAGGATCACAGTCCCAAGCCAGCCCAGGCAAATAGTTCACAAAACCCTATCTCAGAAAAAGCCCCTCACAAAAAGAACTGGTGGAGTGACTCAAGATGTAGCCTTGAGTTCAAACCTCAGTACTGCAAAAAAAAAAAAAAAAAAGGAATCTAGGTCCAGGGCCTTTCTGGGCAAAATTAGGAGACCTTATCTGGAAAACAACTACAGCAAAAAGAACTGGAGATGTGGCTCAAGAGGTAGAGCACTTGCCTAGTGAGGGCAAGGCCCTGAGTTCAAACCCCAGTACCATCAAAAAAAAAAGATTTTACTCTTATAAATCTAGAAAGCAAACAGACTTCTGACAGAGTATAAGAAATGATAAACAAAGGCCTAGTTAAGTGATGTTTGAGTTTAGAGAGACTGTTCACATATCTTATTTTTCCATTGAGAGATCTTGCTTAGTGAGATTTTAGTCCAGTAGTTTGAACCAAAGAATGTCATGACTTGGTGACATGTGTATCTATTGGGGGAATTCCTTCTGTGTTGATCCTTCACCTAAACAAATGTGAGCATTGGAACTGCTAGATGCCATGGTCCCTTCTGTCTTCTATCATACTATAGGGCGACCTGAAGTACAACTGTCCTGCAGAGAGTAGCCTTGTCTATGTACCTCAAGGTTTGCAGATCCTTTATGCTTACAAGGAGATAGTGTCTACATGGGGACAAGGGCTATGTCTGGGTTTTTCCCTACTCTATTTCCACAGCCTGAGGCAAGCTGGGGAAACCAGCATGTCCTTTCTTCCTTTCCCCACATACAATCCAGTTCAGCAATACGTGATCTCTCAAAACCTCTATGTAGCATCTCAGGCCCCATCCTTTGAGATATAAGCAGACCTCCTAAGTCAGGTCATCAACATGTCCTAATGCTGTGGCATTAGGAGGCCATTAGAGGAGTCTAATTGCAGTGGGTAGCTCTAATGTTGAGTGACCCAATGCTGCTGGTGGTATTGCTGAGAAGCAAGTTGTAGAATGAAGACAGTTATTGAACATTTGAACTCTTCCTAGAGTTTAACAGGTCATCAGAAACCTTAACAGCAACAGTAAAATAAGCCTAAATATCTTGGCCCACTGAGACTGACTCTGTCCCAAAGGTGCCATGCTGCTGAGTTTGTTTTGTTGTTTTTGTGGATCTCTGTACGTAATTGTTTGGGTAAAGCCACCCCAACCTGCTTCTCGGTACAGCACAGTCTTCTAGGAATTCACACAATGAACAGTTTTGGAAGAGTGCCAGCTTCCTCTCAAACTTCCTTCTCTCTGCTTATTATGCAGAATTCAGGACAGTTTCTATCTCCAGATCTTTCTATCTGTGGTGACTGGGTTTCAGCTTTAGTTTTTTTCTCTCAGGGACAGGACACAAACATTGTAATTGGGTCATCCTCTGACATCAATTCCTTCTGTGTCATCCTGGAAGGTGATCAGCTGGCCTTTTTTGAAACAAAAAGGACTGGTGTGGAGTCAGGAGGGTAAACTTCCCACTGGCAAGGGGTTAAGAATTTAACAAGTTAAACAACCTCCATGGCAGGCAACAGCACTGTGTTTACTCAAATTCCAACATGATAAAAAAAAATCTGTCTGTCAATACCACAGTGATTCTGTTTTTATGTTCATGGAGAAAATTGATCCTGTGGTAAGAAAAGCCTCTCAGATTCATGCTCCAGCAAGGACAAGAGACAAGGTATGGAGGAAATGAATGGAGATTTCTAGATATTTGAGGGTGACCTTGTGTTCAAGCTTTTGGACAATGGTAATTGGTTTAATTATCTCTCATCTTTCTGTCCCAACCCTGCCATTTCTGACCAGAGGCTGGATGTTCTGGAACAAAGTTATCTCCATGGCCTCTGGAGTTCAACTCCTTATTTAAAAATATTTACTGAGTGCCCTGTGTAACCAGGTACTGGTCTACTTGCCACAGAGACCAGAACAACCATGGAGCTTAAAGCCTCTTGGGGAAAAGACAGACACTAAATAAATAAACAAATAAGTAAATGAGGTAATTACAAGTGATGCTTGCTAGTACAAAAAAATTACACAGGAGGAAAGAAAAGTGGCTGCTTGGGGGTGATTTCCTCTAGCGAAGGTCACTATCAAAGAACAGCTTGTAAGTTGACATGGGAATATGGGGAGAAGCCAGCCACAAGAGGGCCAGCCTGGAGAGTTTTTCCCTCAAGTAGAGCCAGTGTGATAATTTGAGATGGGAAAGAGTTTGGCAGAATACAGTGGGCAAAAGGAAATAAGGAGGGGGAAAAGGAGAGCACAGAGAGAAGCAGGGAGACCATCAATCTGTCAGCTGAGCCCTTGGCGTTAAGTAGAACCCTATGTTCCTCTAACTCAGATCAGCTCACACAATCTGTCTGCAAGGAAGTCTCTGACATGTCACAGAATTTGTCTTCCTAGGGATGCCTAATAAAAGATGAAGGATGAAAGAAAAAGTATAGGAATTTCACTTAGCATAATGATCTCCAGTTCCATCCATTTTTCTGCAAATGACAGAATTTCATTTTTCTTTATGGGGCTGAGTAATATTCCATGGTATATATATATATATATATATATACCATGATATATACCATGGTATATATATAATATGATATATATATATATAATATTTTCTTTATCCATTCATCAGTTGTTGGGCACCTCAACATATTTCATAATTTGGCTATTGTGAGGAGAACTGCAATAAACATGGGTTTGCACATATCTTTCTTGTATATTGATTTATACTCCTTTGGATATATGCCCAAGAATGGTATGGCAGGGTGATAAAGCAGGTCTATATTTAGTTTTTTGTGCAACATCCATACTGATTTTCATAGTCGTTGCATTAGTTTACATCCCTACCAACAGTGTGTAAGGGTTCTTTTTCCCCTGCATTCTTGACATTATATTCTTTTCTTGACAATGGCCCATCTGACTGGGGTGAAATGGAATCTTAGTCTAGTTTTGACTTACATTTCCTTTATGGCTAAGAATGTTGAATGCTGTTTAGCCATTCGTATTTCTTCTGAGAATTGTGTATTCAAATCATTTGCCCACTTATCAATTGGATTATTTGTTCTTTTGCTGTTTAGTTTTTTGAATTCTTTTGTTTATTCTGGATATTAATCCTTTAATTGTTGAATAAGTGACAAAGATTTCCTCCCATTCTTTGAGTTGTCTCTTGGTTCTTGTAACTGTTTCTTTTAGTGTTCATAAACTTTTTTATTTGATGAAGTCCCATTTGTCAATTCTTGCTTTTATTTCCTGGTCAGTTGGAGCCCTGTTCAAAAAATAGTTACTCATGCCTATGTTTTCCATAGTAGTGTCAATGTTTCACATTTTACATTAAGGTTTTTGACCCAGTTAGCTTGATTTTTGTACAGGGGAGAGATATGGGTATAGTTTCAGTCCTCTGCATGTAGAAAGCCAGTTTTCCCAGCACAATTTGTTGATGAGGATGCTTTTGTTCCAGTGTATATCTTTGGCTCCTTTGTCAAAGATCAGATGGCTGCAATTGTATGATTTTTATTTCTTGATTCTATTCTGTTTCATTGGTCTTAGTGTCTGTTTTGTGCTATATCATCCTGTTTTTGTTACAGTGGCTCTGTAAGATAATTTAAAGTCTATTATTATAGACTTTTATTATTATAGACTATTATGATATCTCCAGCATTGCTTTTTTTACTCAGTATAGCTTTTGATATTCAGAATCTTTTATTTTTTATATGAAATTTTGGATTGATTTTTCTATTTCTGTGTAGAATGACTTTGGGATTTTGATGGACATTGCATTTATCTTATAGCTCGTGTTCACCAGTAATAGCCATTTTCATAATATTAATTCTGCTAATCTGTGATCATAAGAGATCTTCCATCTTCTGGTGTCTTCCTTGATTTGTTTCTTCAAGGTTTCATAGTTTTCATTGTAGAAACCTTTCACCTCCTTGGTTAAGTTTCTTACTTAGGTATTTTATTATTTTTTTGAGGCTATTGTGAATAGAATTGTTTTCCTTATTTCTTTTTCAGTTAGTTCATTGTTAATATATAGAAAAGCTACTGATTTTTGTATGTTGATCTTATATCCTGCTAAAATGCCTGAAGTGTTTATCAGATACAGAATTTTTTGGTGGAATCTTTGGGGTCTCTTAAATATAGAATCATATTATCTTCAAATAGGGATAATTTTACTTATTCATTCCCTATTTGAATCTCTTTTATTTTTTTCTCTGCCTTATTGCTCTGGCTAAAAATTCCAGTACTACATTGAATAAGAGTGGGGAGAGTGGACACCCTTGTCTCATTCCTGACTTTAGAGGAAATAATTTGTTTTTCTCCATTTAGTGTGATGTTGGCTATAGGTTTGTCATATATAGCCTCTATTATTTTGAGATACATTCCTTCTATTCCTAGTTTCTTCGGCGTTTTTAGCATGAAAAAATGTTGAATTTTGTTCAAGGCTTTTTCTGCATCAATTGAGAGGATCATGTGGTTTTTGTCCTTGATTCTGTTTATATTTATTAATTTGTATATGCTGAACCATCCTTGCATCTCCAGAATGAAACTGACTTAATCATGGTGTATGATCTTTTCAATGTGTTGCTGAATTTAGTTTGCAAGTATTTTATTGAGAATTGTTGCATCTATGTCCATTAAAGAGATTCTATCTTTTGTTGTGTCCCTGTCTGGTTTTAAAATGAGTGTAATACTGGCTTCATAGAATATGTTTGGTAGTGTTGCTTCCTTTTCTGTGTCCTAGAATGGTTCAAGGAGAATTGGTGTTAGTCCTTCTTTAAAGGTCTGGTAGAATTTGGCAAAGAATCCATCAGGTCCTTTGCTTTTCTTCTTTGGAAGACTGTTTATTATTGCTATAATCGCATTGCTTATTTTAGTTCTATTTAATTGCTTTATTGCTCTCCCTTCCATTTTGGTAGATCAAGTGCATCTAGAAAGTTTTTCATTTCTTCTAAATTTTCCAGTTTTTTAAAATATGGGTTTTCAAAGTATTCCTTCATAATCCTGTGGATTTCATTAATATTTGTTGCAGTATACCCCTTTTCATCTCTAATTTTATTAATTTGTGCCATTTCCCACCTCCTTTTAGTCAGATTGATTAAGGGTTAATCAATCTTATTTGTCCTTTCAAAGAAACAACTTTTTGTTTCATTGATTCCTTGTATACCTTTTTTGGTCTCTATGTCATTAGTTTCTGCCCCAATCTTTATTTTGTCTTTCTGTCTGTTAATGTTTTTATGTAGACACTCATACTTGCAAACTTTCCTCTTAACACTGCCTTTGATGTATCCCAAAGATTCTAGTAGGTTGGGTCTTAATTTTCATTGGATTCCAGGAACTTTTGGGTTTCTTCCTTTTTTTTCAATAATCCACTTGTTATTCAACAATGTGTTGTTCAGTCTCCATGTGATTGAATATTTTCTGTAGTTTCTTTTGCTGCTGATTTATAGTTTTATTCCTTTGTGGGCTAATAAAATAGAGGAAGTTGCTTCAGTTTTGGTTTTCTTTTTGTATTTGTTAAGACTTTCTTTGTGTCCTAAAATGTGACCTATTTTGGAGAAAGTTTCCTGGACTGCTGAGAAGAATGTGCATTGTACATCTGCTGGATGAAATACTCCATAGATGTCTGTTAAGTCCATTTGGTCTATAGTGTCATTTGTTTGAGGTTTCTTTGTTGTTTTTTAGTCCTGATGACAGATCTATTGATGAGAGTGTGGAACTGAAGTTTATTATTGTGTTGGGGCCTGTCTGTGCTGTTAAATTTAGTACTGTTTGTTTAATGAAGTTGAATATACCAACATTTGGCACATATATGTTAACAATTATTATTTCCTCTTGATTGATAGTTCCCTTTATTGATACAAAGTGACCTTTTTTGTTTCTTCTGACTGATTTTGGCTTGAAGTCTACTTTATCAGATATGAGTATAGCTATGCCTGCATGCTTTGGGTATCCATTAGGTTGGAAGATTGTTGTCCACCATTTTACCCTATGCCAATGCTTATTTTTGTCAGTGAGATGCATTTCTTGTAGATCACAAATGGTCAGTTCTTGCTTTTTGATCCAACCCATTATTCTAAGCCTTTGATTGGAGAATGAGACCATTAATATTCATTGTTAATATGGAAAGGTATGTAGTAACTCCTTCTATTTTATGGTTTTGTAGTGTTAGATTCTTTTCTATTCATTTGCTTATGTACTCATCTGGTGGGATTTATTTTTTCCCATATTTCAGGGTTACATTTATCATGCTCTTCTATGTATAGGATCCTTTTGGAGATCTTCTATAGTGATGGCTTAGTGGTCATAAATTGCTTTAGTTTTTGTTTGTCAGGGATGATTTTTATTTCTATTTCAGTTATGTGTGAAAGCTTTGCTGGGTAGAATAATCTAGGAATTTCAGGGTTTTTTTTTTTCTTCCAGTGCTCGAAATAGCTCATTCCATGCTCTCCTTGCTTTGAAGATTTCTGTTGAGAAATCTGCTATTATCCTGATGGGTTTACCTTCATAGGTAATTTGGCACTTCTCCCTGGAAGCTTTCAATATTTATGACTTGTTCTCTGTGCTTATTAATGTTTTAACTATTGTATGCTGTAGAGAGATTCTAGTTTGTTCATGTCTGTTTGGAGTCCAGGAGGCCTCCTGTACCTGGATGGGCATCTCTCTATCAAGATTTGGGAAGTTTTCTGAAATTACTTTTTGAATATGTTTCCCAGGCCTTTAGCCTTCACTCGTCTCCTCTTCAATGCCCATGATTTATGGATGTGGTCTTTTAATGGAGTCAGAGTTCTTGCATCTTCTGCTCATATTTCTTTAATTTTTCCTTTTTCTTCATCTGACTATTCCAATATATCTGCCTTGTCTCCAGGTCCTGATATTCTGTTGTCAGTTTGACCCACTCTACTGAAGAGACTTTCTACTGAGTTTATTATTTGACTTGTTGATCTTCTCATTTCCAGAATTTCAATCTGATCTTCTTTTTGGAACTTCTATATCTTTTTGGAATTCCTCTTTCATACCCTGCTCTGTTTTCCTAATTTTTTCAACTGTTTGTACTCTCTTTGAATTCATTCATCTTTTTATACATTTCCTTTTCCATTTCTTTGAATTCATTCATCTTTTTATACAAGTTCTCTTTCATTTTATTGATTTTTTTATAATGTTTTGAATTCTTTTCTCAGGCTTTCTTCTTCTACACTAGCCTTATTTTCTGTTACTATGGGGTTCTTGACCTTTGGGGATGCTGTGTTGCATTTTTTCATATTTCTTGTGTTTCTGTATTGACATTTATGCATCTGAGGTCAAATTCATTGACTGGACATTTTAGTCACCAGTGGTCTACCATCAAATTATTCTGTGTTCACGCAGGACTATGTAGTGGAAAGATGCAATTTAGTTTTTCACCACTGGACTGGGGGATAGATCCATAAGTCAGCTTTGCCCATATGTCTGGGATATCATACTTGGTCCCCAGCACCACTCAGAGGAGAAGTAGCTGGAGTTTCTTGTATTTCCTTGCATATTGGTTGGTATTATGTGTGGATTGAGAATGCATCAAGTGTCAGTTGTCCATTTCTATGCTGTTTCAAACTTAAAGGCTTCACTTCTTTGCATCCTGGAAGTGATGCTGGCAGGGTGGTGTTTTTTAGCACATAGGCCAGGTAAGGTCCCACTTGCTGTACAGGTTCCCCTCATTTGTGTTCCCTAGGACAGTACACATGCAACCCTCAGGATGTCCCTTGAACTTGCGGTAACAGGCACTAAAGGGACCCCAAACATTCCACACTAGCCTTCACCTGTCTGCTGGCTCCCCTTGGTCCTGGTCACCAACCCTGAAAGCTACCTTCACAGGGGCATTCTTTAAGACCAAGCCAAGGGCCACTGTCCTAACTGGCATTGGAATTCCTAAAGTCCTAATGGGATGAAGGCCCATTGGATGGGAAGAGGGAGATCAGAGGGAGGATGCTGGCTTAGAGTCTGCATGGGTGTACTGTGTATCCTGATTAGGGAAGACTGAAATGGTGGTGTTGGGCACTTCTCTCTCACTTGATGTCATAATGCACTTGCTGTGGTTTAGCTATGGTTTGAGTGTGTCCCCCAAGGGTTCATGTGTAGGAAGCTCAGTCCCTAGTTTGGCTATGTTGGGAGAAGGTGGGACATAAGATGTAAGGATCATAAAGGGAATAGCTCTTGGAAGGGGCTAATGTAGTTTTCGCAGAACCCTGGTAAGTTCTGAAGAAATTGTTGTTATAAAACATCAAGACCACCCCATCTCATATCTCTCTGTCTTCCTGTCCTACCACGGAACCTCTTCATCTTACACATGTTCCACTCACCATAAGGCCCTCCTCGGAACCAGCTTCATGCTACATGGACTTTCAGTCTCCAAAACTGAGCTAACTTTTGTTAACTCTTTTCTTTATGAGTTACTCAGTCTCGAGTATTTTGTTATTGTGATGAAAACTGAACTAAGGCATAACTCAAGCTTAGTTCTGTAAACTTGGAGTTTCACAAAGCAAAAATTAAAAATATCTGTCTTTGAAATGGCTGCTGTCAAGATTGGACAGACGGTTGATTTTGTGGAATAGCAAACTCTTTTTCCCTCCCACCTTTTTCTGGTACTCTCTCTACTCCAGAGGAAGAAAGATGGAGTATAGGCTGCCTTACCTCCTCTCAGCTCCAGACAGGAGTACTTCTATCATAACATCATTTGCCCTGAATACACAGGTCTGCAGTTTCATATCTCTTGCATGGAGGCCAGGACCACTACACTTCTCTTCCCTAAGGATCAGCAGATTTCTGGGCTCAAAGTGGGTATTCAGAAAATGCTCATTGCTCTTTATTTACTAGAAAAAAAAGAACTAAGGCAAATTTTTAAAAAATGAACACTGCATAAATACAGTGAGTATTATAAACTTCAGAGTTTATACCATTACTGCAGGCTCATACCTTTATTCAGAAGCAGCTTTATAAATCATCACATGGAATGATCTTCAGATGTATATTCTAAACTACTCATAAAGACAAACATGATGGTCTTAGTAGAAACTCCTTTTCGACCACTGCAGTACAACTCAGTTTGATTCCTCACTATTCATCCAATTTGGCTCCACCAGGTGACTGACAATTTGTAAAAGCTTAAGAGTGGGAGTATCCTGGCATGTGAATTATTCTATTGTAGGGCTTTCTGGGAATTCCAGAAAGTGCTCTGAGCACTGGCAGCAGGGCTGGATTAATGGGAAGTTTCTCATCCAGTCTGCTGGGAAGGAGTCCAAGGCCATATGACCAGAACAGGTTGGGTAGCTTGGTGACCATATCAGTCCCAAGACAGACACAATTTGCCTACAACTTAAAAACCAATTTCTACCACCCCCAAAATAATTCAACTCCCATTCCCACCTAACCTACTCACTCCAGGAAGTACAAAAGAATTTAATTGGCAACTGCTCTCTCTTTGCTAAGCTAAACAAGACAGCACAATTACTCTCAGCCCAGGGCCACACTGTGAAAGTTAGAGACAAAATATTTATTGCTCTTAGTGAAACCCAAGGAAGGTGTCTGGGAAATTCCCTTAGAAAACAGTAGTGTCAGTGAGTAATGGCTTCTGGGTACTTTATGGCAGAGAATGTCTCTCCAATTCAAAGTTTCTTTTACCTCAATAAAAGCAAAGACTATAACAAAATTGTTCGAGGAACTTTTTAAGTATTACCAGTCGTTAAAAGCCGAGTTGTGTCCTCCCCTTACATCTGTAATTCTTTTTATTTCTTTTATTCATATGTACATACAATGTTTGGGTCATTTCTCCCCCCTTCAATCGCCCCCTCCCTCTCCCCCTCTACCCTGTTGCTGCCAGGCAGAAACTATTTTGCCCTTATCTCTAATTTTGTTGAAGAGAGAGTATCAGCAATAATAGGAAGGACCAAGGGGTTTTGCTAGTTGAGATAAGAATAGCTATACAGGGAGTTGACTCTCATTGCTTTCCTGTACATGTGTGTTACCTTCTAAATTAATTCTTCTCGAACTAACCTTTTGTGTAGCTCCTGGTCCCCTTCTTCTATTGGCCTCTGTCACTTTAAAGTATCTGCATTAGTTTCTCTGCATTGAGAACAACAAATGCTATCTAGTTTTTTGGGTGTCTTACCTATCCTCACCCCTCCCTTGTGTGCTCTCGCTTTATCATGTGGTCAAAGTCCAGTCCCCTTGTTGTGTTTACCCTTGATCTAATGTCCACATATGAGGGAGAACATACCATTTTTGATCTTTTGGGCCAGGCTAACCTCACTCAGAATGATGTTCTCCAGTTCCATCCATTTACTTGCAAATGATAAGATTTTATTCTTCTTCATGGCTATATAAAATTCCATTGTGTATAAATACCACATTTTCTTAATCCATTCGTCAGTAGTGGGGCATCTTGGCTGTTTCCATATCTTGGCTGTTGTGAATAGTGCTGCAATAAACATGGGTGTACAAGTACTTCTGGAGTAACCTGTGTCACAGTCTTTTGGGTATATCCCCAGAGTGGTATTGCTGGATCAAATGGTAGATCTATGTTTAGATTTTTAAGAAGCCTCCAAATTTTTTTCCAGAGTGATTGTACTAGTTTACATTCCCTCCAACAGTGTAAGAGGGTTCCTTTTTCCCCCGCATCCTCGCCAATTCTTATGTTGAAATCTGTACCCCTGTTACCTCAGAACGTAACTGTATTTGGATATAAGTCTTTAAAGAGGTGAAGTTCAAACAAAATCACTACATTGCACCCTAATGCAATATGGCTGATGTTGTTATAAGAAAAGGAGATGTGGACGCAGACACATACAGAGAGAAGATGGTCATCAATGAAACAAAGGAAGCAGGCTCAGGAGAAACCAGCCCTTTCAACAGCTTGACCTCAGTCCTCTAGCCACCAAAATTCTGAGACAATAACTGTCTATAATTTAAACCACCCAGTCTGTGGTACTTTATTATGGCAGCCTTAGAAAACTACTGTACTAAATCATGTTATGGCATGATTTGGTGATAAAAATTAAGAAGTTCTTTCTCAGGCAGGTGTCAGTGGCTAAGATAAGGAGGATTGCAGTTTAAGGACAACTCAAGCAGGGAGTTCATGAGATCCCATCTCAACCAATGGCTAGGCACAGTGGTTTGTACTTGTCATCCCAAGCTATGTGGGAGGTTG
This sequence comes from Castor canadensis, assembly GCF_047511655.1. NCBI lineage: Eukaryota > Metazoa > Chordata > Mammalia > Rodentia > Castoridae > Castor > Castor canadensis. The sequence goes on along the minus strand of NC_133404.1, from coordinate 31,819,846 downwards.
AGATTGGGAGGATCATGGTTCAAAGCCAGCCTAGCAAAAAACGTTTGCAAGACCCCAACTCAATGGAAAATTGGCCATGGCTGTATGCTTCTGATATTGTAGCCACAGCAGGAAGTATAAAATAGAAAGATCATGGTTCAGGCTGGCCTGAGCAAAAAGACTTTATCTTCAAAATAACCAGAGCAAAAAGGGCTGAAGGCATGGCTCAACTGTAAGAGTACCTACCTCACAAGCATGAGTACCACCGCAAAATAAATAAATAAATTATTAAATAAGTCCTTTCTGCCTAGCAAGAGCAAGCTTTCAGTTCAAACCCCAGTACTGTTCCACCCCGTAAAAATCCACAATGTTCTTTCTTCCTCAAAGAGGAAACAAATGGAAGAAAGCTATAATCATTTGCCAGGTTGAGTCCAATTTGTCCTACCAATTTGATGGGAACATGGTACAGTAACCACAGTCACCAATAAGTCATACAGAGTGAAGCTCACTGGATTCAGTCTTCTACCTGTGTGTAGGAGACAAAGCAGCTTTCTTTGGGTCTTTGCTGGAGCACCCATGTGAACATGAAGAAAGTCTTAAAACCATGGTCCACATCAGTAATACAGTAATACAGTGGTTTATTCCAACCATCCTCCTCTTATGCAGCATAAGAACATCACCTGCATCATGAATGGAAGTAACAAATTTACAATCCATCCAGAGGCTTCACTCCTGCTAAAAATATCCATCATCCCTGCCACCTGTACCTCCTCTGCTCCCAGCTTTTATCTCTATTCAAAGACAAAAGAAACTTTGAGGTTTTATGGCTACATACACTCCTGCCATGAGTCATCCAGAAATCAATCTCATGCCCAGTTCTCCTGACCTACGACAGGTCCACATCTCTCCTACAACCAAGGAGCTCAATTCCTCATCATTTGTTGTATGCTTACGTGGGAGTGGGCTTGCCAAAGATTCAAAATGTGTGTGGTGCACATGGTGTGGTATGTGTACTGTGTGTTTGGTGTGTATATTGTGTGTGTATGCTGTATGTTGTACATTGTATGCTGTATGTGTACGTGATGTGAGGTATGAGTGTGTGGTATGTGTGTGCTGTGTGGGCTGTTTGGTGTGTATGTGGTAGTAATGTGTGTGTATGTGTGTGTGTGTGTGTGTGGTGTCTCTGAATGGTGTAGCATCTGTGTATGTGTGTCTATGGTGTGTGAAGTGGTGTAGTGTCTGGTGTGTGACATGGTATATATACTATACCTATAAAGTGTTTGTATGTGTGTGTGCGTGTATATGTGATATACACTATAGAAGCATAGAGGTATGTGGTATGTGCATAGTGTGTGGTTTTTGTGTAATGTGCATGGTGTGTGGTGCATATAGACTGTGTTCCTGTACAGTGTGCATCTGTATGGTGTGTGTATGGTATGAGTGGCATGTGTGGTATGATGTGGTTCATGTATGTAACTGTATGGTGTATGGTGTATGTATGGTGTGCACAGTGTGTGTGTATGTAGAATGTGTTTCTATACAGTGTCGTGTGTGTGTGTGTGTGTGTGTGTTTATGTATGGTATGAGTGGTGTGTCCGCTGTGGTGTGGTGTGTGTGTATCTGCGTGGTGCATGGTGTGTGTGGTGTTCGTATATGTCACTGGCATGTGTATGGTGTGTGTCAGAGTGGTCAGAGTGTGTGTGTATATTGTGTGTAGTGTGGTGTTGTGTGGTATAGTGTATCTCTCTATGTTCTATGGTGCCACTCTTCGGGGCTCACAAGCCCCTTCCTTCTCACCAGCTGGGAAGCATCAGACAGAAGAAGAAAGCAGAGGTGGGGAAGAGCGGAGGAACCAGGGGTCATTACTGTCCTTCCCTCACTCTGACACAGTTTCTGGGAGACTCTGGTCATAACCTGCACTGGAAGCCCATTTACCATAACCCAATGGAGACTCTAAAAGGGGCTATAGGTCCTGAGCTCACCCTGTGCAGCAGGCACCTCACATCAAGCGCTCTGGAAGAGAGGCACCTGCACACCCATGTTTATTGCGGCACTATTCACAATAGCCAAGTTATGGAAACAGTCAAGATGCCCCACCACTGACGAATGGATTAAGAAAATGTGGTATCTATACACAATGGAATTTTATGCAGCCATGAAGAAGAACGAAATGTTATCATTCGCTGGTAAATGGATGGAATTGGAGAACATCATTCTGAGTGAGGTTAGCCTGGCCCAAAAGACCAAAAATCATATGTTCTCCCTCATATGTGGACATTAGATCAAGGGCAAACACAACAATGGGATTAGACTATGAGCACATGATAAAAGCGAGAGCACACAAGGGAGGGGTGAGGATAGGTAAGACACCTAAAAAACTAGCTAGCATTTGTTGCCCTTAACGCAGAGAAACTAAAGCAGATACCTTAAATGCAACTGAGGCCAATAGGAAAAGGGGAACAGGTACTAGAGAAAAGGTTAGATCAAAAAGAATTAACCTAGAAGGTAATACATATGTACAGGAAATCAATGTGAGTCAATGCCCTGTATAGCTATCCTTATCTCAACCAGCAAAACCCTCATCCCTTCCTATTATTGCTTATACTCTCTCTACAACAAAATTGGGCAAAATAGTTTCTGCTGGGTATTGAGGCGGGGGAGAGGGAGGGGGCGGAGTGAGTGGTAAGGGAGGGGGTGGGGGCAGGGGGGAGAAATGACCCAAGCCTTGTATGCACATATGAATAATAAAATAATTTAAAAAATAAAATAAAAATAAATAAATAAAAATATGGACCATAAAAAAAAAGAGCTCTGGAAGGCCAGAAGTCACCAGAGACCACATGTTACATACACATGGAGCCACAGAAAGCCACCTGCCAGTGACTAGGCAAGCCTAGGAAACACAGGTGAAGTATTTACCTCATGCTCCCACCAGGCCAGAAGGTTAGTCTTCCTCAGCTATGCTTAGGACTGGCTTTGTGTGCCAGACAGGAGGTAGGGGGGCATTGTCAGTCATCTGGAAGCTCAGCTCCAGACCTTGCTCCACATAACTTCAGGGAAAGGTCAAGGGCTGTGCAAGATAAAGGGACAGAGTTGTTGACATGGAGCACCACCAATGTGGGAATACAAAACCCAATCATCTGAACAAACCTGCAGTCAGTGTGTGCTCAGTGTTAGGCTCTGTGTTAGGTGCCAAGTGCTCAGAAACAAGTAAGACAAGATTCCTGCCTAAAGGGATTGCACAGTTCCATCTGGAAGATGCCCACGTAATCTTGAGGTTAGTGCTAATGGAGAATAATGCCCTTCCCTAACTCTGGCACAGTTTCTGGGAGACTCTGGTCATAACCTGCACCGGAATGTCCAAGGTGCCAGGGGTAAACCCAGGTGTTTAAGACAAACTTCCTGAAAAGGATCACATCTAAATTCATACCTGAAAGATGAGTAATACCATCCTGCTAGTTACAAGTAAGAAGAGTATTCTGGTCAAAGGCAGGATAATAAATAAAGGTAAAAACTTGCAGCATGTGAACAACACAGGTGGGTTGGTCTTACAGGAGTCAGCGTGTGAGGTGGGTACACAAGGCTGGTTGGATGGACAGACAAGTCAGAGCACAGAGAGGGGCAGGCACATTTGCAATGTAGGGTATTGTTGAGTGTGAACTGTGGTGGGTAAAAGAACCAACTAGAGACCTACAGAAATATTCTAGATGGCATAGGGAACAAATCTACTCAGGAACACCTGGAGACAACTGAGCTTCAGACAGCAAGAGCTGATACATTTTTTGGATGGTTCTACAACAATGAGCCAGTGAGTGTTTGTCCCAATTGCCTTGGGGAAGAAACTCCAGGACTAGCATGATATATGACATTCAATAACCTATAATTACATGGAATCAAGATGCCTCCATTATTCACCCACAAAGGTTGGTTCAGCAAGTCTGTGGGAGAGAATGTTGTGCTTGTAGGGCCTGTTGCTAATTGGTCAACAAAGGTATGGATAAAAGTTCATCTTAAACCCATGGCAAGATTTGATCTAAGAAGAATATTAATCAGGATTCACAAACATAACCCTATTAGCCCTGGTGCTTAAAGACTAAGTGATGGGCTCTCTCATGAGATGAGATGCAATTACTCTGAGACCTTCTTTTCTGTTGACTTTTCTTTATGTTCCTGAAGCTACTTGAGATCCCCTGTAGCTTCCCTCATCACCCCCAGGAATATTGACTTTGCCTTTCAATCTCCAGTCTTACCACTTAGTCAAAAGGAGGTCAGATTTTCTTTTTGTTTTTCTCCCCAATGGATTCCAAGAGAAAATAAACGTATAACAAGGGATGTGTTTTTATTGTTGTATCATTCAACTCAATGGGACACAAGAAAAACTCCAGAATTTTGTCCCTTGGTAATGAAATGAAGAGGTGATATAAAGTGGAATCAATGGCACTTTAATAAAGCAGTTTTCATTCATCCAGGTTAGAATGGCAACAATACTCACATTCACCATCTACCTGAAATAAGAAGTGAGCTAATTCATCAGTGTCGCTCAATCTTTTGGTGCCATGTATCCATGGTCTAATCCATCCTGCTCAGTAGGAATGTGCCTTTTTGTCATTTGATTTCTTAGTGACATCCAACAGAAGACCAAGAGACCTTAACTTTGAGTGATATTGAGAACTCATAGAGAGATGAGCAGGAAATAAGGCCATGATACAATAGGGAGGAAACAAATTAGTCACCAGGCATGCTGTCATTTAAAAACCCTTCAAGAAACCTCTTGGCAATTTCCCATTTCCTGCTTTCCAGCCACATCCTTGCTCTTACCATCGCAGTCCATCATTAGGGTGTCAGATTAGAGACGGGTAGCAAAGTGACAGGTGTTTTCTAGTCAGGACATCTTTTATTTGGGACCTTGCATAATTTCAAAATTCAATATGGAATCTGAAATACCAGTCAAATATTCTTTCTTTTTTTTAAATTTTTTAAGCACGTTAGTATCTTCTTATTGCCATGTGGAGTATAAAAAGAGTTGAGCACAAGAAGCTCCATGAACTGTCACAATCATGATAATGACAGCCAGCATTTTGTGGGTTCATGAATATATTAAGCATAATCCAGGAGTCTGAATTTATTAACTCATGTAACTCTCATTACAATTCTGCCACAAGGATTCTATTATTTTTGTCATTTTATAGACAAGGAAATGAATATAGAGAAATTAAGGCACTTGTTCAGACCACACATGTAGTCTGTAGTGGAGTGGTGGTTATGTCTTGGGTTAGGCTTGGATTGTTGGTTACCCCTGCCATTTATAGGAGTCACCATGGGAAAAGTGCTCTAGTGTTCAGAGCCTCTGTAATCTCGTTGGCACGACTGAGTAGTTACGTTACTGGTCAAGTGTCAGGATTGGAGGGATTCATGTATACAGAGGGCGTAGCACTGTCAATGGTACCTCTGTGTGGATGCCAGTATTTTAGCTGTTACTGTTTCCAGCTAACCTCCCAGTGTGCCCATTCTTGAACTGATTAATTCAACATTCATTAGATCAATGACTCATCAATGAGTCATTGCTCAGGTGAATAACCGAGGTGATTGTCACACAGCTGGGTCACCAATCAGCATTTGTTTCTTGCAGTGGTTGTCCTGTAATTTCCAATCAGGACAGGTATAAGAAACCACTGGCATTCTTCCTTTGTCTATAGCCACCCTGGTGCAGCTCCACCTTCCTGGGCTTCTCCCTGGGCCTTCCTGCCAGTCATCCTGTGGGGGATGACTGTTTGCCCTTTTGAGTGACTTTTTTAAAAATCCATTTTGGTTATGTTCCAAAATCTGTATTTTAAGATAGATTGTCTCAAAATTTAGCCTTCAAATTTAATAAATTCTTGTCTTCACTTTCAGCTGTTCTGAAATGACTCCCTTGACTCCTCTTCCTGAATAGCCTGTAGTTAAGCCTCAAATTTAGTGAGAATCCATCCAGCCATTTTCAGATGGTGATAAAATATTTATTTATATAAATATATAAGTACTTAACAACTTTTCTTTATAGGATTAAATAGAAATGAGCAGAAAGAGTTGGGGGGAAAGCTTTTAATAAAATTTCATAATGATATTTGTGAAGATATGACATTAGTTCTTCCAAATACAGTTATTTAAAAATAATGTGTTTTTCTCATAGGCATATTTTCCTTTTTAGAATTAATGATCTATACTCTTCTCTTCCCTTGTTGGTAGGCCCCAATGCACTGTGAGAAGGAATGAGTGTATTTCCCAACAACGATGAACTCTGGAAGAAATTAATAGGCAAGAGATCAAATACCACCAATATAAATATTAAAAAGGTAAATTAAATCCAAAAATAAATGGCTATGTGGCTTGCCTGTCTAAAGAGGTAGTCAGTTTCACTTTGAATTAAACTACTCATTTCTTCGATATTTAAAAAAATAAAAAATATAAAACATAAATTGATTGGAAGGAGCAATGTCATCTACACCTCAACCTCATACTTTATATCTGGGCCTATTTTAACTTTTCTTCCAACTCTCCATAAAAGTTTTAAGGAAAAGCTATTTTTATTTAAACTAAGACAATCATTAAAAGAGTTCAAATAATATGGAAAATGTACGTACACAGATAAAAATGGGACATTTTTCCTTTTCCTAGACTTGGCCACCATAAATCCCAGCAAGATCACAGAGCATGTGGGCAGAGCAGGAGCCAGGCCAGCTGCTTTCAGGACTCTCTTTGTCCACTTGTATCCATCCATGGACAACTGTGTCTCAACTTCATCTGTAAATAGAGATGATGATGAAAGCGCCAATACAATGGGACTAAGAAAGCTTGACCTAACCCAGGTACAGCACCTAGAATGTCCTTGACCTTCAGTAAATGTTAAATATCACTGCTACTGTTAGCCTTACCATATGCATATGAAGAGTTGAAAAGAAAGCTGATCAGAAACACTGAATCATTCTATAGATTATATTTTTATGTAAAGAATTACAGTATTTAATTTTCTTTGAGTTTGAATTGAATTTGAAATAAAAGGACTAAGTCTGGGCATGGTGGCTTGCACCTGTAATCCTAGCTACTCAGATAGATGAGATCAAGAAGGTCAAGTTTTGAGGACAGACCAAGCAAAAAGTTAGCAAGACCCCATCTCAACCAATAAAACTGGGCATGGTGGCATGCTTCTGTCATCCTAGGTACACAGGAAGTATAAATAGGAGGATTACAGTCCAGGTCTGTCTGAGCATAAAAAAAAAAAGCAAGACCCTATTTGAAAAAGTAAAAAGTGTTGGGAGCATAGGTCAACTAGTAGAGTGGCTACCTAGCAAGCACAGGTCCTGAATTCAAACCCCTCTCCTCCAAAAGGGAGGGCCACTAATTAGTCTTTTCACTTTGAAATATTTTTGTTTGTTTTTTGCCATAAGAAGTTTTGTTTCTAAAATGATCTCTCTAAAGTCAAAAGTAGAGGCTAAGGGAAAAGTATAATTCAAAGTCATTTTTTAAACAAAAGTCTTTATGTTTTGATTTTACTCAGGTTATTAGAACTTCTACCAAGATCCTCCCTGCCACTCACCAATTGTTTGTTATTCCAGAGCATTTTACAAATGATTTCCAGGTAGACAATGTTTGTGGTTTGATCAATGGCCACAGTTCTTACAATCATTAATAATGGTTTAATGTACAAATGGATTCTGTGCCATTTACAAAGTCGTTTAGTGTATTTTCCCCAATTCTGTTCTCATCTCCTCCTTTTGACCCTTTAGTTGGATGCAGAGGTATTTGTTGTTTGATTTATTTCTTAATTTCCAAAATGACTCAGGTATTCTCTGTGGTCTTTTATATTTGGCAATGTCTCCTTATTATTGAAAATTTAATGGCAAGCTTGGCTGTACATAACACTATGGAGTAAAAGTTTTGCCTTGGGACTCTATGTTTCTCTGGTACGGAATATCACTATAGAAAAACTCTGAGACCAGGTGACATTGATTTTTTGTAGGAGGAACTTTTACTTTTATATCTGGATTCATGAAAAATAGTGTTTATAAACCTTAGAAGCTCAATTAGTATATATCACAGTGGAGTTCACAATAATCTTTTTATAATGCAGTATGGCTATTTGTTCTTTCTTTTAGGTTTTTTTTAATTTTTGTGCTGGGTGGGGGTACATTGTGGCATTTACAAAAGTTCTTACAATATATCAAATATATTATAGTTGAATTTCACCCCCTCCATCATTCTCCTTTCTCTAGAACTGATCATTTCTTGTACTAAGCATTGAACACATTTTTTTCACTTGTCGAGTTTTTTGTTTGTTTGTTTTTGGTTCAAAGACAACAGCTTACCTACGTTGAATGCTTTGTGTGCAACCATTAGTTTTTCTCCCATTTCATCTCTTTGCTTTTATTACTTACATTCTCTGTTATTAAGTTAGGTCTTTTCTCCACATCACTAATTTGATTTTCAAAATCTTTTCTGCTCTTTTGTGTTTTCAGTTTATTTTAAAAACCTCTTCCCGTTTTCGCTCTAAGGTATTACTAACATGCCACAAATCTACCTTTTTAGTCTAGAGTTCTGCAGGTCAACAGATTCACCATGTTCCACACCACATCAAGGTAGAGAAAAGCCAGCATCTCCAAAATATTTGCTGGCCCCTTTGTGAGTAGATTGATCCTCACACACAGGCAAGCACATAGTTGTCTTCTGTCTCTGTAGCTTTGCCTTTTCCAGAGTGTACTATAAGTGGAATCATACAGTGTGCAGACTTTGGCCTTTTTCATTTACTGTATCGTCCCTCTCATCTATTGTTTCCTGACATCTATTGTTCCTTTTCATCCCTGAACACAATTGCATTTTATGGACATACCCCGTGTCTATCCACTACCCACCTGAGATATGTTTATTTCCAGTTTGAGATGCTTGCAAATAAAGCATTTGTAACCATCTAGCTGTAAGTTGTTATGTGAACCCAAGTTTGGTTTCATTTGGGTAATTTTTTTGTCCATTTAAAAATCTAAGAGCTTATTACTGAGTTTTGAGTATTCTTTTCTTGTTCTGGACATATTTCTGTATTAGAGATTTGATTAACAGCTATGTTCTCCAAGTCAATAGCTTGCTTTTCCATTACTAAAATTTAGTTTACCATCCAATTGTGGGTGGCACACATGTGTGCTCCCAGCTTGTTGGGAGGCAGAGGCAGGAGGAGAGTGGTTTGAGGCTATCCCAGGCAAAGTTACCTTGAGAACTCTTCTGAAAACATACTAAAAAGCAAAAGGACTGAGAGTATGGCTCAAGTGGTAGAATGCTTGCCTAGCAAGTGCAACGCCCTGAGTTCAACCCCCAGAGCCTCAAAAACAAAGAAACAAGCAAAATTTATTTAATATTTGAGTTTAGTATCAACTTTGTTTTGGCTTATGCCCTGAATCCTGAGATCCTTAAGTTCTATTTTTGTATTAACTGTCTTTTATCATTTCATCTTGAGCTAACCTAAATTTCCTTTCTTAGTAAATTACAAAGCAAGTGCTAAGAATTTCCTTCCATCCCATCCTTTCATCTAGTTGACCTTCCTCTTATTTTTCATACCATGTTCCTTTGTCTCTCCCCCTCTCCAGTACCTTTGCACCTGAAGTGGGTAAATTTGCTCTTCACAGTGCATTTTCCATCTGGCTCATGTTTGTCCAGCTCCAATCAGGCATTCTGTTTGCTCTGATAAAGCGTTGTTGTTTTCCAACTGAACCATAATTTTCAGATGAGTGGACACCTCATATGTTTTCCACTTTGCCATAGGAAAGTGTTAGAGGGTCAAGAAATTCACAATGGATGTAGCTTTTATCTTTTTACTTCTTTCTTCTTTCTAATAAACTGCTTACATTCTGCCCTCCCTCCAAATGTTTCTTGACACCTGTTAAACCAGAGTCATGTCCTCTGACTGGGGTCAGAGGAGAGTTCTGTCCCACTCCCACTGAACACTCTCTCAATTTCTTGTGTTCCTGCTGTGTCTTCTCTCTGGGTAGAAAGAGCCACTGTTCTTGAACAGTGTTTCAACTCTCTTTCCAGCAGCCATGTCCCCTTCTCTCTCACACAAAGAAAATCTAGAAGGATAGTCTTTGGAGATGTGTACACAGTGAGAATTTGGGCGGGGGGAGTCTGGCAACTCAGTGTCATGTCTTATGAGGAATAGAGAGGGGTCATTAGGAACCATACCACTGAGGTATCTCTCCTCTGTCGGCCTTCCATCCTTCCATTTCTTTTTCTTTCTTCTTTCCTTCCTTCCTTTCTCCTTCCTTCTTCCTTCCTTCCTCCCTCCCTCCCTCACTCCTTCCCTCTGTTCCTCCCTCCCTCCCTCCCTTCCTTCCTTCCTTCCTCCCTTCCTCCCTTCCTTCCTTCTTCTCTCTTTCTGACTGGCAGGTAGAAAAGAAGTTTATTAAACTAAAGAAAGACTGAGGGTGGGACTCACAAAGACAGAGCTTTCAGGCCTTCCATTTTGTTCCTTGACTGCCAAGTTTTGAACTTTGTGGTTCTCAGTTAAAACCTTTCTCTGCTTGGTATAAATGTTAGTAAAAATGTCAGTACTTTTAGCACTCTTGGATCTTTTATTAGGCTTGGCAAAGGAAAATATGATGATGCCCTTTTTTTTTCATCTGTATTTTTTTTCTTTATTCTTGTGCTGGGTGGGGGTACATTGTGGCATTTACAAAGGTTCTTACAATGTGTCAAATATATCACAGTTGAATTCACTCTCTTTACTGCTCTCCTTTACCCTCCCCCCCATTCCTGGAACAGTTTCAGTAGGTATGGTTTTTGCATTTACATACTTGTGTACACAGTTTTTTTGCATTTTATCCTGCTACCTCTTCCCCGCCACCTCCCTCTCCAACTGGTGCCAACATCACCACCCCAGTCCCTTCTGCCCTCCTGTTCTCTGATTTTGTAGAAGAAAAAATATAAAAAGAAAAACATAACATTTTTGCTAGTTTGAGCTAAAGATAGCTACTCAGGGAATTTCCTTGTGATATTTCCATGCATATATGTGTTACAACCCAACTTGTTTCATCTCCTCTAATCCTCTTCACTCCTCCCTAGTCCCCTTCCCATGGTGGCCCTGCCACTTTAAGATTTCTATATTTATTCTTGTACAGAGAACACACCAACCACATTCATGTTCTTAGTGTCCTCCCCTTGCCCTATCCCTCCCTTGCATGACCTCCCCTTAGTGTGAGTAGCATCCCATAATATTGCTGCATTTTTTTAGCTCTATATTCCACATATGAGAGAGAACATGCAGCATTTGGTCTAAAAATGTGGAACACTCCATGAATTTGTGTGTCATCCTTGCACGTGGCCATGCTAATCTCTGTAATGTTCCAATTTTAGCATACATGCTGCCGAAGTGAGCACAGTTTTATTTCACTCCCTTCTATGCTTTATTTTCTAGAGAATTTCTTCCTCTAGGATGTGTTCTCTGATTCTCGTCCAGTATAAATGTCCCTCCTCTGTTCTCTCAAAAGGCTGGCATCAGCTATTAAGCTCAATCCAGTGGTTGCCTACTAAAATCCTTCTCTGTGTGCACAGTGTTCATCTTCCTCAAGCAGCCCTGGGAGCCTTCCCCGCAGCCCAGGCTTCTCCTACCATCAATTCCCCACCTCACCTGCTCTTGATCCAGCTACTAATGGTTGATGCCTGGACCACTATGGGGCTTCCAGGTCTCTGTACCATTCCTGCTGGTCCCTGATAGATGAGTAAAGGTTGGTTGGTACCCAAGCGAGACCATGTGCAAAACATTTCCAATGTCCCCCTACCTGGTCTGACCTCTCTCACAATAGCATATTTTTTATACAGTTGTACAATTGTCTCTTTTCCTCTCTGTCTGCTGGGTTTGATGGTAGTGCTTCAACTTGGAAATATTTCCTCGGCTTCTTTTATGGGCCATGTTTATCTGTCATGTAATCCTTCTTCACATGTAACTAAGATGAAGTCATCACTTCATTTCACAGGTGAAGAACCTGAGACTCAGTTTTTGGCAACCTGTGCAAGATGAAACTTGATTAAGACTCAGTTTAAATTCAGTCTAGGAAAGATCTTTCCAGGGGAATGTTATATAACTTGTGTTGTGGGATAAGGCACTAGCTCCACATGATAAATGATGTGGCATTAAGTTCTTGTAATTTGCATGCAACTGAAACTCTAAAAAGAATCTTACTATCCCTTAGATCATAGCAGAATGCTTGGCTCCTAGTAGCACAAAGGAAGGACTGGAAATGTAAGATAAGAAAGGATGAATGGATGGATGGACTATCTGATGGGTTAGTTGATTGAGTATTTTTTCAGAAGACTTTCTTGGGGATATATAAAGGAAGTACAGTTGAATGACAAGCAGTATATACAGTGTTTAAGAGTGGTACCTCTGGGCTTGCAAACAGTGTGCAGGAAAATGACTTATCTGGTCATTCGCTGATAAAGGATGTTTAAATTGTTTAAACAATTGTTATTTGAGCTACAATTTTTGTAGCTCAAATAATATGATGATGAATATCTTGTATACATTTTGGGGAATGTGTGTGAATGTGTTTAGATTACTTAGCCTCTTTTACATGTCATATTCATCTGCTATTTAGTCCTCCCACAAATCTAGCAAAATTGATATCTAAAAATAGAATAATTTAGTCAAACAACATAGGCATTTTGAATATATTTTTATATGTCACATTTTTCTTCAAAGAAGCTTCTACTGTACAGATACCAATAATTTATAATTGGGCTGTTTATCCACACTTTAATGGATGGATATACTACTCTGCAAAGTTATTAGTGCCTTATTACATTAATTTACATTTTCTGGATTACCAGTGAGGCTAAGCAAAATTGCCACTGTTTAATATTTGTCTTTTTCCTGTGAATGTCCCATTCATATCTTTTTCTACTGGGTTGTCATTTTGTTGATTTACAAGTGTTCTATATTTATTATGGACATTGATCAATTGCTACCAATCAATTGCCCTACGTCTGCCCCAGAACACTGCTATTGTTTTACTTTGTTCATTAGATGTTTGAGTGTACACTAGTTTTTGGTATTTTTGTAGTCAATCTACCAGTTTTTTTCCTTTATGACTTCTGAGCAAAATGACGATTATAAAATTATTCTTTCAAATTTCCTCTCTAATAATGTTATAGCTTGGACTTTATTTTTTTATTGTTGTCCTGGGGTACATTGCGACATTTCCTAAAGTACTTATGATGTATCGTAGTTGAATTCACCTTCTCCATCTTTCTCCTTTATCCCCTTTTCTCCCAATCCTTGAATAGTTTCAACAGGTCTCATTTTTCTATTTTCATACATGAGTACATATTTACATCTTCAATCTATTAATACCTGTGTGTATGCGCACTCACACATGTATGAGACACACACTCAGAGAGAGAGAGAGAGAGAGAAAAGGGAGAGAGAGAGAGAGAGAGGTGCATGGCTGGAATAATAGATATCTAACTTTATTTCCAAAATTTTTAAACACTATATACAGATACTTTTGGTTAGAAAACACCAAGACTTCTAGCTGAAATATTATTAGGATTTTCTAATAAGAGTTTCTTAATGTGTTAAATATATATATTTTAAAAAAAAAGCTTGCTCAAGCAGTCATAACTGAGCCGTAGTTAATGGAAGCTTCACCTCTATCCATTCTATGCTATCTTTTTTTCAAAGCTGGACTCCCTGGGGCTGGGTCCAGGTTACACAGCAACACTGACAGCAGCTTTCACTTGTTCTTCATGTGAGCCAAAGGCTTCTGTTATCTCACCAGTCCATGTGAACGTGGCTGTGGCTCACTGGTTAATGACCTTCACCCAGTTAAGGAAGTTGCATTCTCTGCCTGCAAGCACTTCAAGTTCAGAGAACCTTCCCCTTGGCTGACTGCTAAGGCAGACACTACACTGGACTCTGATTCCTATGCAAGATATGGTTTTCCCTGGACCCCTGACCTCTGAGGATGAAATCAGCCGGAGGACCTGTGGGATGTTTGTCTGTGTGTCCTCAGGGTCCTTGTGTTTAGTGGTTTATCCTCCTCTGTGGACTTAATGTTTCAGAGATCCCTTGCTATTTCCTCTTGTAGGTAGCACACTTCACACCATTCAAGCATGGCTTTGTGTTTATTTTTACTCCTCTGTTGCTTTTATGACAAATGGTGGAACATGATCTAGCTGTTTTGCACCAGTTTTTAATCTAACACATGGCTTAGCGATCTCTCTCCTAACAATGTGTGTTAATGGTCTAACACATAAAAGCTGCCTCTTTCTTTTTAATGACTATGAAATACTCCCTTGTCTGGATTTCTCATAATTTATAAGATCCGTCTCCTACCAAGAGACTGGTTTCCTCCAAAAATGTGCTCTTACAACCAACCTGCCACAAATATGCCAGAATAAACATCATTCATACATGGAGAGGTTGATTTGTAGGAAAAAATATCCCTAATAAACTCTCTAGGACAAAGCTATATGCATTTTTAATATAGAAAGATATTGCTAGACATCTTTCATACAAGTCATGATAATTTATTATGCCTGTCTCTACGTTTTTCTCATCTTTTCTTTTGAGTTGTTTAACTTTGTCTATTTGAAAACACCCCATGTATTTTGGAAAGTTGCTATTTATTGGTCTCAGGAATTACACTTATTCCCCTCTGTGTTTAATGTGCTGACCACCTTCAGCTATATGACATTTTATATAGTATGAGATTGAATTTACTAACATTTTCACTTTGGGGTACTTGTTTTGTGTCATACTCCACAAGGTCTTTCAGACCCCAAGACTACTTTTAAATTCTTTTGTGGTTTCTTTCAGTATTTTATCACTTTACTCTTCACCACTTAAATTTTAATGAACCTGAAATTTATCATCATGTAAAGTACATAATATGAATCCAACACCTCCTTGTCCCCAGAACACTTTCTAATTGTCCCATACATTTATTTTGCATATTTTGGGGAATACCGACCAGCTCCTGCTTCACCCTAGGCCATACCACTTCATCCTCTTCTTCCCTGATCAATGCAGTACCTGCTAACTAGTTTAATGTGTGCATGGTCTCCTACATCATAAATGCGTCCCTCTGTCCAGAATGAGCCCTATTGGCATAAAACATGGGGAAATAAATATTGCCCGTTAAAAATAAGCAAATCGAACCAGCATGGTGGCGCATGCCTATAATCCTAGCTATTTAGGAGGCAGAAGTAGGAGAATTTCTATCCAAGGAGGGCCTGGGGAAAAATATCCTGAGACCTTATCTGAAATACAAGCAAAATTAAAAAGGGCTAGAGGTGCATCTCAAGTGGTAGAGTAACTTGTCTAGCAGGTGCAAAGCCCTGAGTTCAAACCCTCATACTGCCAAATAATAATAAGGTAAAACAAACAAATGACCATTAACCTTGCCACCCCACGTACTTCTCTGACCATTCCCTCAACTTTGTAACAGGATTCTTGAAAGAGGTGCCTATAGTTGCTCTTTTCAGTGCTTTTCCTCTCACTACGTCAAAGACACACTTGTCAAGGTCACCAATGTCTTCCATGACCTCCGATGGTCAGGTCTTCACTAATGGTCTCCCATGGTCAGGTCTCCATCCCATGTGACTTGATTTATCATATGGCAGCATAAATCTTTTTGCTCCAGAAATGCTGCTTCACCTGATTTTCAGGCATGATTCTTTTTGTCTCTTCCTCTCATCTGGGGACATTTTCAGGCTCCTTTCCCAAGTTCTCTGTTACCCATATTAATTACTGCTCCTCTTCAGGACCCAGTTCTCAGGCCTGTGCCCTCTTCTGCCCCCACTCCCTCCCTTGCTGATCTTATCCAGTCTCATGGCATTAAACACTAATGACTCTCAGGGTTCTACTTTCATCCTAGACCTTAGCACACAATACCTGATTTATGTATAATTGCCTGTTTAGCATCTCCACTTTGCTGTCCAGTTGAACATTTCAAATTACTACATCCCAAAACAAGTATTTCTCTCCAGATACAAACTTGTTCCCTTCATTCTTTCCCCACTTACATAAGTATGAGGGTCATCTTGCAGTTTGTACAGGAAAAGGCCCTCACACCAACCTTGGCTTTTGTTTTTGTGTCACATTTCATGCTCAGTCAACAATTCCACTGTGTCTACTTTCAAAACCTGCCCAGACAATTTCTCACATGCTGATCTTAGGTCCCAGTCTCTCTCCCTCTTCCTTACTGCAGCAGACTCCAAGCTAATCCCCATGTTCTGCCCTACTCCCACCATCAGAGGGTGCTCCTTTAACAGGGCAGGTAAAAAAAGACTGTGACACAGGTTACTCCAGAGGCACCTGCACACCCATGTTTATTGCGTCACTATTCACAATAGCCAAGTTATGGAAACAGCCAAGATGCCCCACCACTGATGAATGGATTAAGAAAATGTGGTATCTATACACAATGGAATTTTATGCAGCCATGAAGAAGAACGAAATGTTATCATTCGCTGGTAAATGGATGGAATAGGAGAACATCATTCTGAGTGAGGTTAGCCTGGCCCAAAAGACCAAAAATCATATGTTCTCCCTCATATGTGGACATTAGATCAAGGGCAAACACAACAAGGGGATTGGACTTTTGATAAAAGTGAGAGCACAGAAGGGAGGGGTGAGGATAGGTAAGACACCTAAAAAATTAGCTAGCATTTGTTGCCCTTAACGCAGAGAAACTAAAGCAGATACCTTAAAAGCAACTGAGGCCAATAGGAAAAGGGGACCAGGAACTAGAGAAAAGGTTAGATCAAAAAGAATTAACCTAGAAGGTAACACCCACGCACAGGAAATCAATGTGAGTCAATGCCCTGTATAGCTATCCTTATCTCAACCAGCAAAAACCCTTGTTCCTTCCTATTATTGCTTATACTCTCTCTACAACAAAATTAGAAATAAGGGCAAAATAGTTTCTGCTGGGTATTGAGGGGGTGGGGGGAAGAGGGAGGGGGCGGAGTGGGTGGTAAGGGAGGGGGTGGGAGCAGGGGGGAGAAATAACCCAAGCCTTGTATGCACATATGAATAATAAAAGAAAAAAAAAGGGCAGGTAAAGTAGTTTTATTGTTAGTTTTTTTTTTAAACCTCCATATTAATTTGCATAGTGGCTGCACTAATTTACATATCCTCATCAGTGTTTGTTACTGTTTTCCTGATAATTGCCATTCTGACTGGGGCAAAGTGTTCACAAATATGAGCCGAATAAGTGAAGTAACTCTGCCCAGAGTGCATTTGGGTCATCTCCCACCTTCTGTGGTACAGGTAGATATAGAGTAGAAGGGACATGACTCTCCCCATTCATATAAAACTCAGTTCTAGTCCATATCCAATATTAACCAGGTAGAGACCTTAGATGAGTCTCTTTATCTTGCATGTCTAAGACATTTTGCTAAAAGATAGACTCCCATATTACTATATCTAGCCCATTCGAATTTGATTAGAAAGTATGGGCAACTATGACATTGTAAAAGTGTATTTATCCATTCTCCCTGACCCTGGTCCTACTGGTTTTCACTTCCTGGAGAATGTTGTATCTACTCATCCAGGCTCCGGAGCCAGCAGCCTAGATACCCTCTGATTGGCTCCAACATCCAACAAGTCACCCATGGGGACTTCTTCCTTCACTTCTCTTCATTCCAGCTGCCTCTCCCTTTTTCTGTCTCAGAGCAGCCATCATTTCTCAGATCACTGAGATAGCTTCCCAGCAGCCCCTGGCTTCCTCTGATGAATTCTTCACCCTGCAGGAAAGATTGCTCAAGTCCTTTCTTTGCTTGGAATTCATCAAATGTTTTCCTTGACTTTGGGATCTGTAGTCAAGCACAGGAGAATCTCCATGTGGGTATAACCTTCATAGTCTGCCCTCTATTAATAGTGCTCCTTCAAAACAGAATTTGATGCCTTTGCATGTGCCAGTCCTTCTGTCCAAAGTAGCCTTGCTCTCCCCACATCTTGCTGATGACACAGCACCATGTTTCTTTCTCTCAGAGGCCTTTCTAGGTCACAGCATTGGCTGAACTGTCTACATCTCTAAACCAGACCCTGAAAGAAAATGACTCTTTCAAATACCATCCATGGGACTAATAATTGTAGGTCCTCGATAGATGTAAAAGTGTTTCCAACTAGATGTGGAAGCTCTTTGAAACATTTACCAAAGACTAAACAGGCATTATGAAGACAGTGTCACTGCAGGGTAGGAAACACCCAGAAGAAAGACACCCGGAAACAACAGGGTAGTGCATTTTCAGCCATGCCTTGCCTTGGAGACTTCCAGTCGGTCACATTACACATTTAGCCCTAATCACCCTTTTCATTCCATTGCTGCCCTTTTGCCAACATATCCCCAGGATGCTGCCTGCAAAACAGAAAACTGATTATTCAGCTTATTTTGGGAAGCCAAACAGAGGCCCACTTCAATTCCCCATTCAAATAAACATCCTACCTACTGGACTTTGATTCCAGCTGGAAATGGACCAGGTAGCTCTGTATTCTCTGGTGTTTGCAAAAGAGGAAGTTGTTGGCCTTGCCATTTATTCCTTTAGCTTGGCCCAGGGCCAGGAAGTCCAAGCACTGGGACAAATGCACATTACACATTGAGTACATAGCTAGGACAAGCAAATATTAGGAGCCACACGCTATGACCCTCAGAGCAATCCAAACCACAGAACCTGAAAAGATCCTCATAATTTGGTTTTCTTCCAACAGAGAAACACATTAAGTTGGGCCATTAACTCAAATGAAAGGTTTCAGATTTATTTCATTGGCAGATGGAAATTAAGTTGCAGAAAGCCATCCAACACAGGCTACAGCATACTTAATTTCATTTATTTTTAATTATACAGGTAATACACGAATATATTATCATTGTAAAAATTCAAACAATGCAGATAAAGTTGAGGTCCCACTTGACCACACACTATTCCTCTTGTTTTCCCTTCTTGGGAATTACTACCTTTATCAATTTGAAGTGTGTTATTAGAAACAAACACACAGACACACACACTCAGAGAGAGAGAGCAAAATGGAACTATTTACTTAAGGATGATCAATGCTGTATTCCAAAGTGAAATACAAGGTCATCATGGAGAACATCAATGAAAATAACCATAAAATTCAGGACTTAATTCCTCAACCATGTCAAGAGCCTGAAAGGAATTTAGGAAGGACATTGGTTGGACAAGGAGGTTTTGATGAAGCCTCCTCCACCTCACCCCACGGAGCAGGAAGAGAGGACATGTTTCTGTTCGTTTCAAACCAAGGAAAGGTCTTCAATGAGACCATTCATTGTAAGAGTGTGACAGTCATCTGGATGCTGTTATATTTATCTTTTCCTCTGTGATTCTTTAACTTTTTTTTCTCATGCAATCCTTTAAACTCTCAAGGTTAGAAACCTCCCCCACCTCCAAACCTCCCCTCAGCATCACAGGGTGCTGTTCTGAGGACTCCTGTGACATCCTGAATGTCCTCTGGAGGGCTCAGTGACTTGTCCTTTCTATTTGTTTCCACTCCTTTTTGCAGTACTATTTTACTTAGAATCTGGCATGAGATGACTCCATCCTCCTCCCGGAAGGGTGGCAATAAAGTGAGACTCGAGCAGCCCTGGTCCACGTCTGCAGACAGCCACTCATGGGCCTGGGGAGATCTGGACCTCAAAGAGACTCAGCTTCAGTTTCCTTAGCAGAGGCCTCTATGCCACAGCTTACAGGGATGTGAGCCTTCCTTTGCTTTTTGCTGCAACGGGGAGAATGCTATGTGTTTTATGAGGCTTTGGTGGGAGTTAATGAGATCATAGGTACTTAGCTCGTTGGAAAGCAACCACAGACACCATGTACCGTTTTTAGGCCCTTGTGCTTGCTAGATGGGGGCTCAACCACTTGAGCCATGCCCTTCGCCATTTTTGCTTTTGGTATTTTTTTCAGGTAGGGTATTGTACTTTTCCCTGGGGCTGCAATCCTCCTACCGATGTCTCCTGCCTAGCTGAGATAACAGGCATGTCCCATACTACCTGGATTATTGATTGAGATGGGGTTCTCCCTAACTTTTTTTCCAGGGTGACCTCAAAGTTTGATCCTCTCAATCTTCACCTCTGGAGTAGCTGAGATTAACTACTTTCCTTTCCTTCCTTACTAAATTAAGTCAAAGCCTAAGTAAGCACTATGCTTGCTCCAAAGCTCTGCTACTGTACTCACTGTGCTAATTACAGGATCTCTCCCTGTTGACTTATTGGTTTCTGATCTTTTCTTTTCTTTAAGACTCTTTTTTCATAAGTTAGATATTTACATCACAGTTTCTGGACTCTGGCTCAGCTAGATTCATCTCTTGATTATCTGTGGAAACTGAAACGGAAACACATAGAAGAGTTGCACTGGATATAATTCACAGCTTCCTTTAATTATAATCATCAAAGTTAACGATGACTGTAAACTGCTTCATAACATGCCAGTGGGCAGTATGACTGGAGGTCAACTTGACACTCACTCAAACCGGGCATCAGAAAAGACACAGCACAGCAACACCCTCTTCTTATGAAGAAAACAATGGGACCAGGCACAGTTGGGCAACTTTTTTGGTAAAATTAACTTTAAGTCAAAACAACAATAGAGTTATGAGCTTTATTTTCTCATAAAAATTTTACCTTGGGCCAGATAAGCAGTTTTGTTTGCCTGCTATCAACTGTAAAGAGATATTTTAGTTTTACAGTTATAATTTTACTTACCTACTGCTAAAAAGACTTTGTGGTTACTTGAAGCAGACCCAAGTGGAGAAGAGACATCATGGAAAAAGGAAGAGTTTGTAAAGATGTCCTAGAAACCTGGCCATTGACAGTCCTCACACTGTGTCATCTATACGCACCTATACATGTCCGTATCCAGGATTCAAAGCATCTATTAATGTGGCCTGTTTATAAACTGCTCTTGAAATATTGGCATGGATTTTAAAAATTGAGACCAAATTGATTTAACAAAATATTAAGTTTTATATTATACAATTTAGTGGTGTTTAGTGCATTCACCTTGTTATAAAACAGTCACCTTCATCACCCCAAAAGAAAGCGTTGTATCCATTAAGCAGTCTGCCCAGCCCTTGGTAACCAGTAACGTGCTTTCTTTCTCTATGGATTACATCTCTCCTGAATGCTTTCAACAGTCATACACATGGGTTCCTGGTTTCTTTTACTCAGTATGTTTTTCTGGTTCATCTACTTTAGAGCAAGTATCAGTACTTCCTTCCATTTTAACCATGTAGAATATTCTTTTGTGTGTGTGTGGTACTCCGGGTGGTTGCCACACCTTAGCCTTTCACTTTTTAGTTTGTTTTTCAGTTGTGATCTTGCACTAACTTTGCCCAGCTACCCT
Organism: Castor canadensis; assembly: GCF_047511655.1. Lineage (NCBI taxonomy): Eukaryota > Metazoa > Chordata > Mammalia > Rodentia > Castoridae > Castor > Castor canadensis. The sequence goes on along the minus strand of NC_133404.1, from coordinate 31,798,486 downwards.
TGAACTGTGATCCTCCTGTTTCTACCCTCTGAAGTAGCTGGAATTACAGGCATGTATCACCACATTCTATCCAACCCTGTGCAATATCCTGGTTTATGCATATATCACACTTTGTTTATCCATCTATCCACTGATCCATTTGGTTTGTTTTACCTTTTGGCAATTGTTAATATTGATGCTATAAATATGTTGTGCAAATTCATTTGTATTTGCTGGTGTGACTATGGGTTTGCCCAGAATACACTTTTAATTCTTTGGAGTATATGTCAATAGTTTTGCATATATAACAAAGGAATGAAGTTGCTTGGTCATATGATAACTCTGTGTTTAACTTTTTGAGAAAATGATTTCTCTACCATAAATGGTTTACAGGCAGTTACTCACAAAGCAGAAGCTTGGCCAAGTTCACAGGTCAACGTTGATCACACACACACACACAATTCCCAAAGATAATGACAAGTCTGCCTCATTGTAAGTACTACACAGACCTCTGCAGAAAGCAAAACAATGCATGGCTCTGTTCCACAGTCCTTGCTTTGTTTTTTGGGCACATGGGATGCCAAACTGAAGCTTCCTATAATAATGACCATGTGCTGACTTTCCCTGATGCCTCAAGTTCAGCTGAGAGCAGATGCCAACATTGTTCCTTGCTTCCTACTAAGCAAGGGATGAACTGCACCCTTGGCATAGGAGATAATATGGTCCCTTGGGTCGTTCTGAATGACAGCCTTCTTGCTCTGTGGAAATTTACAGGGAATTGGCAGGGGTCACGGGTTGGAGATTGGTGTATGACTTCACCCTTTGCACCCTGTTCAGGCTGTGCTTCATGTCTAGGGGTCAGATAAAGATCACTGCAAAACAAGAGGAGTGCACTGTGGATTCCCAGAGTCTGCAGAAGCTCTATAATCAGGACCGAACTATGCTGAGTCAAAGGGCATATCGGTTACACCCAGCATCCCTTAGTATATTTAAGGGAGTTTCTTTTGATGAAAATTGCATGGTCTTGAGAGAGGAAAATTGGTCATAAGCAAAATTTTGGTCTTCATTCTTAAGAGCCTGGGGTACATTTGGAGAAAAAGGTTTTGCTGCTAGATTCAGACCCTTCTTTGGGCCTGCATGATACAGGACTGAGTGTGTCCAGTGGCCAAAAGTCACTCCCACATCCCTACCTCTTATTTTTTTTCCTGTGGAACTAACTCCCTGCTCCACAGACACATTAAGTAAAGTAGACCTCCTTAAAGAGAGTGTCAATCCCTCATTAAGAAAGACTAAAAAAAGGTGAGTCACATTAGACCTCATGACAATATAATAATCAGGACCTTAGTGCCCCAGATATATGTTAGACAGTAAATTCATCACATTTTTATACATGGAAATAGAGATATCATTCTACTCTTTTTAAAAATAAAAGGAAACTCTTACCTTTCTCAAAAAGGTAGTGAATAAATATGATTGTTGTGTTTCATGTGCATTTGTGAAACTAGAATAATGAAATCTGTTAAGATCATTTAAAAGGGAGGAAGGATGGATTAGAAAGAGTAATAGAAGGAGTGAATCTAATCAAAGTACATTATATGCATTTATGGAAATATCACAATGAAACCCTTTTGTATAATTAATATATTTTAATAATTAAAGAGAAAAAGCAAGGACATATATCAGCAGTTTCTGGATTTCAGAATATACACCAGAGAAAAACAATTAGAATGAAAGTTGAATGGACTAGTTATTTGAATCAAGTGCCTTTCCTCTGACTACCCAGTACTAAACAGACTCAGTGGAGGAGCTGGTTCCACAGCTGGCATTTCACAGGACCTGGCCTGGCATTTATAGAGAATGATGCAGGTGACGTCAGTGTTTAAGAGCCAAGGCTTCCTTGTTCTCTACTGTTGGGGCAATCCTGAATGCATAAATTCCTTCCTGGCAGAGTCATTCTTTTTTGGAGTCCAGGAAATAGAAGAAACAACAGCATTCTGTGTTACAAATGTAAAGTATGTAATTGCACCATATATTGAGTGGTTATGGATTTGTTGATGAAAATAATTGATATATTAATATGTTGTGGTTACAAGGAAATATGGTATAGAGGAATAAGGTTATTTGGCACATAAAGGAAGCTAAAAGGGCTCAGCTGTGGACCTTAGAGACTTCACAACTACTCCGAAGAAAGGCGAGGACAGAGAATCTGACCTGTGTGCCTGAGCTATGCATGGATGAGAAACCTCCATTTCGGATCTCTTGTGTACGATCCAGACTTTTCTGCTTTTCCACATTCACCCTTTTATGAGAAGGTGACAGTCTTTCTCTTCTTTCAAATCTTAGAAAATCATGGCCAGTAAGTGCTGGATTAAGTACACTGTAATCTGCATTCTTCCCTTCTTCCACTGCCCAGAGGAACTGATCTTTGGTCTCCAATGTAGAACTCTATGATTTTCAATATGGCGACCCACTCATAAGAAGATGTGTTGGTTAGAGAAAAGGGCATTTCCAACAGTAGCCTCCACCGATTGAGCACTTCCTGTGTCAGTGTAAGTACTAAACTTCCTTGCTGCACAGACGACAACCAGAAAGATAAATCAAATGAAAACCAAGGTTTTGTTAAACACATAAAAGCATACCACTGTCTTCAGGACCTACTAGCACATACACACTAGAAAATGCTAATGCAGTTGAGGCCTCTCCTTCCTGGATTGTGCTGTTTGCCAAGGTTGTTTTGGTGAACCCAGCAGTTAATTTCTACCAATACCATAGCACTGAATGAAAAAGGATCATTTTTGCAATTCCCAAAGGAGTTTCAGGAAGCCCTTTACAATGGGCTGAGCATCTTTTGTGTACATTGGATATATCAGATATTATTTAATTGAATCTTCAAAACACAATAGTTTGAATCAGAAGCTCAAATAGACTGAGTCACTCACCAGGATCACATCAATAATTAATGGTGGAGACAGTCTTCAAGAGCACACCTACAGGTGCTGTCTTCCCCATGAGGTTGGCTGAGTTGCCATTCTCACAAAAGTGTGATCAAACTCTTGCTGACTCCCCTGTGCCAACCCTAAAGCCATCCCCTCACAACCTACTGCAAATACCAGCCAGAGATGGGGGACTTGGTGGCATCTCTCCTCCAAAGAGCAGCTTTCATTCACCCCAGGTATCTCATTTTCCAGGATCACCTACTTGAGTTGGATTCCAGAGGCCGGGTGGCATTAAAACATGAAAACAGCCAGGAGCAGTGCCTCATGCCTATAATCCTAGCTACTTGAGAGGCAGAAACTGGGAGGAACACAATTTTAGGCCAGCCAGGGCAAAAAGTTTATGAGACCCAATCTCAACCAGTAACTGGGAGTAGTGGTGCATGTCTGTCATCCCAGATACTCAGGGAAGCACAAAAAGAAGGACTGTGGTCCGGCCCGGCCTACATATAAAACAAGACTCTATCTCAAAGATAACCAAAACAAAAAGGGCTGAAGGCATGGCTCAAGTGATAAAGTGCCTATACAGTAAGCGCAAGGCCTTGAGTTCAACTCCCAGTTCTGCCAAAAAAAAAACCCTCAGAAAAACAAGCAACAACAACAAAACATGCAAACTCATTCTCCTTCGTCAATTTCAGTCAGCTTATTCACAAGACTCAAGAAACAAAGATGTTACCCCATTTAATGAGTAACAATTAGTGAGAACTTTAACAGCATTTTCATCTTGCATTTCCTAATAATTCCAGGCAGAACTTGATGACTCATGACATATACAGAAAATTGTCTTCCTTGGAAAAGTATCTCAGGTTCTTCCAGAAAATATTTCATTAACTGCTAATGAAAAACAGTTTTCTCCAAAGTAGCTGGTTTAAATTAATCGTTGAAAGTAAAGATCAGCCTTCCTTTGGATCTATAAGAGGTACTCCTAGCCCTGAATGTTGGACTGGTGCTTCCTGCTCAGGGCCGTGGAATAACTTTTCACACCAGCTACTGTGTGATGCATGACTCAATAGGGGTGCTTCTTTCTTTGTATTTCCAAAAATGTGTTGTCAAATATTTTTGACAAAAATATAGAGGGAATAATGTAACAACAAGGATATTTATCATCAAGCTTTAAAAATACAACAATACAGTCACAGCTGAAGGCACTTTCACCTCCCCAGCCCCTCCCTCTTGGAAAAGCCCATCAAACCTGTGCATATTTATTTTTAACGTGTTTGTGTGTTTCTCTTTATCACTAAATATCAGCTATTACTTTTACACAGCTAAATATCGTATAAATGGTGCATCAATGATATTGTTCACAGTGTATTCCCCTGAAACATATTTTAATCAGCAATATGCACCCCAAAATCATCCATGTTGACATTCAGAGTTCTAGTTCATTTTTTGTTCACTGTTGTATAGTATTCTACCACACAAATATACTTCCATTTATTTTACCATTCTCTGGTTAATTTGTTTATAACTTTTTACTATTGTAAAAAAATGATATAGACATTCTCAGATGTATCTTTTTGTACACATGTGAGATTTTTCACTAGTCTATATTCTCAGAAGTGGAATTGTTGGGTCATAAGCCATGCCAATTTTCATCTTTGTAAGATATAGCTAAATTATTGCCTGGTGTAGTTACACAAATTTTCCTTTCTACCTGAAAAGTGTTCTTGTTTTTCCATATCTTCATTATTACTTAGTGTTTTCTGAGTCTTCAATATCTGCCAATCTACTGAGTATGAAATGGTATCACATTATCTTTTATGTTTATACTTGATAATGGGATTCAGGCATTTTTTTCATGTCTCTATGGACCATTCATGTATCTTCTTCTATCAATGAGCTGATTACATAATTTGGTCATTTCTATAGCAGAATTATTTGTCTTTTTATTGATTTTTAAATATTCTTTTTGTAGTATGTGTCACCACATTGCAAGTGTCTTATGTCTGTGTGTGACTCCTCATATTTCTCTACTATATACTAGAGCACAGAGTTCTTAACATTTTTTGTGGGGGGTGCTGGAGATTGGACCCACGTCTTGCACTTGCTAATCAACTGCTCTATATTGACCTGCATCTGCAGCCCAGGGTTTTTTATTTATTTATTTATTATTTATTTTGAGATGGGGTCTTACTGTGTAGCCCAGATTGACTGAAACTAACAATCCCCCTGCCTCTGCCTCCTGAATGTTGGGATTTCCAGTGTGTACCACAGCACCTGGCTAAAAACATTGTTGATCAGATTGCACTTATCCATCTTCTTTATATTTGTCTCCTTTCTACTTTTATTTTTAAAAAATTCTGTCCCACCCCAAGATCACAAGATATTTTCCTACACATTTTTGTAAAAGGACACAAGGGTTTATTTTAGCTCTTTAGTCTCTGAAGCACTAACTTCCAGACAGACATCCTCAGTCTTCCCCTGGTGTTAACCAATATTTGACCATAAATTTCAAGGGAACTTTTTAACTAGTGCAAGTCACCTTACATTTCCATTCCCTTACTATGTGAGAAGAAATCTGCTTGAAGTAGAAGAAGGTTTCTGGGAAAGTTTCCTTTGAAATAGAAAAAAGAAAGAGCCTCTTTTCCAGCCACTGGATATTGTTATATATGGATTGGATGCCTGGAGCTGCTGCAACCATTTTGCTGCTACACAAAACTTTCTCTCTATAAAAGTCAACAGGTGAAACATGGTATAGAAGGAATGTGGAATGAACCTGGTTCCTTAAAAATATTACTGAGATGCTGGGTGAATGCATGTTTTGTCAAATAATAAATCATCTTATTACTTAAACTATTTTGAATTAGATCTTCAGTAACTTGAGGCTAACAGTGTTCATACAGATACCCCAGGCTGCCATTAATCTTTAGTTTTGTTCATTCGTTTACTCACTTATACACTTAATCAATATGCACACTGGTCAGAACACATGGAAGACACTGCATCGAGGGTGGAAGATAGAGAGGACTGAGTTTTTCTTTTAAGAAGTCACAGCCTGGGAGGAGAAGAAAACCTGTAAGCAAATAATCACAATTCTTTATACGAGATGCAAGGGAAGAGATAGTTCTACCATGCTATGGGAGTACTGGAGGTGGACCCTCATATTTCATATGGTGAGAACAGGAGAAAAAACACAAGAGGGAAGCTGACCTTTGGAGGGTAAGTAGGCACATAAATAGGGAGACAGAAAAAAGCCATCTAAGGTGCAGGGGTTGCTGGTGCATTTCCTGGAGGTGACTTGGGAATGGAGCTGTTGGATGCCACTGGAGACAGTTCTGCAGAAATGAGACCTGAATGTCAAGGAAGATGGCATTTCAATCTCGTCTTGAAGACTGGGAAAGGAGGGTGGAGAGCAGCCAGGGAATATTGCAGCACCTCTTCTGCACTGGACAGGTTCCCGGGGGCTGCGAGGTGCCAATAGCACAGATGGAGGACCAGGAATATAGGGCTCCTGGGACATACAGTTGGAGAAGAAAGAGATGAAGATGAAGACTCTAGCAAAGTCTCTGCACCTGAAATAGTCAGTTGTTCACTGCCAGGGTGCTGAAGTAGGAGGGTGGGAGATTTCATCAGTCACCCATGAAAAAAGCAAGAAATCAGCACATTTCTGTGCACCACAAGCTGGGGAAGGCTCACATCAGCCACAGACAGACAATAGCAAACAAATTCCTCTCCCATCCATGACCTCCAGCTGGTCACTTGAGATCGGCTATCCTGAGTGCAAATCCAGGAAATGGGCAATGCTTCAAATCAGGCGTTATTTGCTTTGAAGCCAGTTGTCAACATTTGTCAGCACACTATTGTAGAGCATCATGTTTTCAGAAAGTTCTGACTGCTCTCTCACCTCTTTACTACTGATCTCCTTCCACAGAGATGAGGGTGTCATGCAGGGAGCAGATCTTCCCAGGTAGAGGGGACTCATGTGAACATTTGGCTGCAAGTACTTAATGATAGCACTGAGAAGTCAGAAGGAGCAGGTACAAGACTCACTCCTGACTGGCTCCTACTTAACTCCTGGGGAGATTAGAAATGCAGGGAATCCTTCCACGCAAAGGTCAGGGTCACAGCAAAGCATCCCGCTACCTCCTTACCCTGGGCTCCTCTCCTGACACTCACCAGCCCTAAGTCACCCTTTTGACATCTGGATGGTTCAGTCCTCCACTGACATGGGGTGTCATAGGATGAAGAGTTAATAGACCCCCTGGGAGCTTACCATCCCATTTCTTTATTTCTCCTTTCCAATTTCTTTTCTTAATTCAGTAACTGTCTCTAGGATTGTCAACACACACTACCACCAGCACTTCTCCTACTAGAGGTCCTGATCTCCTGCATGACAAGGCTTTTTGAATTTACAGAGATCTGCTATCACTTCAGTTCCTTAGAACAAGAACCCTCTGCCAGGGCTCTCTCCAGTCTCAATTCTTAGAGCTCTTCAAGTTTTCTTTGCCTCTAAGTTTAATAGGAAAGGTGGAATGGGACAGGTCATCCATTAGACACTACCAGGATCAAAAACTCCAACCCACATATGATGGAAGATAGGTTACCCTTTGCAAAGGTCTGGACAGACATAAGAAGGAGCAAAAATAAAGCCACCACCATCCATTAGCACAAATTCTTTACATTGAGTTGTTTATCATAGTAATAATGGAATGGAAACAACTAAGTGTTCATTAGGAAGAGATTGGTTAAATTAATCCTTATACATATTTATATCAGGATGCTTATATAGCCATTCGAAATCATGGTATGAAGGAATATTTAATATCATGAAGGAATATTTATGATCTATTGCTAAATATGACATATTGCTAAATAAAAAAATAAAAGGTTACAATATGAAACTAATACATGTATGCATGTAAACATGCAGGACAATCACACACACACAAGTGGCTATGTAACTACATATACATGTATATATATGAAAGATTGGTAAAGGCCACACAGCAAAATGTCAAACATCTATCATCACATGACTTTTACTAATTTTAATTACATTTTCATTCTCATATCGTACTTCTCTTTTTAAATATGCATTCTTTCAATTTCAGGGTTACTCATGTCTCTTCTTTCTTGCCTTTCTGGGAAATTCTTCATGCTTTGAATCTCTGAGCTAAATGACCTTGACTGTCCTTGAGCAATTGCTTATAAAGGCCAATAAACTCATTACCAATCACAGAAGTCAAATCACAGACTCTTAGCAAACTGCTCTGAGCTCAAAACTTACTCATAGGCCAGTCTGTGTGGTCACACCCTATGTAGCCTTATGTTTGATCAACAGCAGTTGAATTGATTAATTCAGCCATTATGGACAGGAGCAAAGTCCTTCTAGTGTATTCTTTACAGTTCCTTTGCAGGACGGTGGGGTGCTGAAATGCTCTGGCAGACCCCAGGACACCTAAGGAGAGAGGACCTCTAGTCTAAATGACACCGTTCCTCTCTGAATTCTCTGAGACAAGCCTGGTGAGCTCATGGGACTGGGGAGTTTCATTAGAAGAATTTTCTAGTTAAAAACTAATCTACTTTTAATCTCAATCTCAATTTCAAATTTTAAAAAACGCAACAGAAACCTTTTAAAATATTTTATACTTTCTTGCATTGGTAAGCAGAGTTAATTAAATCTAGTGAGTTTATTTTAACGAATGACAATTCTAATTCTTTTTTTCTGCCGTAAGTGATGCCAATATGGTAACTAGCCTTACGTGATGTAGCTCAATGCCTTGCCTTTGGTTTTTAATTTTATTTATTTTGATTTATTGATTTTCTGCATTCATCTCTTCCCTCGTGGTTATGGAGAGACTGCACACTCTGCCTTAGTTTGGACTGCTGAATACCATATGCTGAATGCTTTAAACAGCAGAATTTTTGTTCTCACATTTCTCGAGATTGGGAAGTACAAGATGGTATCTGGTGATGGCATCTTTCCTGGTTTTAGATGGTCTTCCTGTTGTATTTTCACATGCTGGAGAGAGAGAACTCTGTTCTTCCCCTTCTCATAAGGACTCTAATCCCATCCTGGACTCCTCCCTTGTTATCTCATGTAGAACTAAGCACTGCCCAAATTTCCACCCCTCCTAAAGCCATCCAGGTGAGAGGCAGGGTTCTGACATATATGTTTGGGGAGACACAAATGTGAAGTCCACAACATACTATTCATTAAATTTTGTGCCTCCTCTGAAATTCTCCACCCTTGATGCTGTCTTTATTGTGACATCAGAGAAACAAACATGAAATTTCTACCTCTCTTTTCCCCCCTTTGGGGGCACTGGATTTTGAACTCAGGGCTTTTCTCTTGCTAGGCAGGCAATCTCCCCTTTAAACCACTCCTTCAGCCCTTTTTTCTCTGGTTGTCTTAGAGATAGGGGGTCACTCTTTGTCCAGGCTGGCCTGGATCATGACCCTCCTATATTACACTTTCCACCTTTGCTGGAATGAGAGACACACGCTACCACACCCAGCCCTTGTTTGAGTCAGAATCTCATGAACATTTTGCCCATATTGGCCTCAAACTGCAATCCTCCCCATCTCAGCCTCTGAAACAATACTTAAAATTACTTAGAGCATGCCAAAAAACAATAAATTTAAAAAAATCGACCAGACCAGATAGAAAATAAAAAACCTATGGTTTGGGGTAGAGGACTGTGATTCAACAGAAAAACCCCTTAACAATGTAGTCAGAACTTGCTTACATGTGCTTTTACAATAATATTAACTAATTGTTCCTCTGATGTCACAATCAAGACAATAAATATCAAGGATGGAGAATTTTAGAGGAGCACAAATTAATGAACACCCAGTATGTTGTGAACTTCTCATTTGTGTCCAACAAACCAATTTGGGTTATAATGCATATACATGGAAATGTCACAAAGAAACTCCCTATATAGCTATCTTAAACAAACAAAAATGCTTTTTTTTTCAAAAACAGAGGACAGAAAGGTAAGACAGTCCCTGTCTAGGGGTTGGCACCAGTGGGAGTAGGGAGGATATAAGGAAAGGGCGTAGAAGGGCTAATATGGTGGAAATGCTATGTACTTGTGTATGAAAATAGAAAAATGAGACCTGTTGAAACTTTTCCAGGAAGAAGGGAAGGGGGGAGTAAAGGAGAATGATGGAGGGGATGAATTCAACTATGAAGCATTCAAAGAACTGGTAAATGTCACAATGTGCCCCAAGTATAACAATAATATAATTTTTTTAAATGCCAGTGATGGTGGTGTACAATGATAATCAACCAGGCAAAGAGGATAAGGCAGGAGAATCATGAGTTCAAGGCCAGCCTGGACTACACTGTTGGACTGATGGAGTGACTCAAGTGGTAGAGCCCTTGCCTAGCAAGCATGAGGCTGTGAGTTCAAGCCCCAGTCCCACCAAAAGGAAAAAAAAGGGGAGGGGGAGGGATTTTTTACAAAGGGCAAAGAAATAAACTTCCTGGCCACTGGGTATCTTTTTCATTCAGTTGGCACTGTTTCTTCTCTGTCTTCACCAAGAGGAAGAACAGCAGCAATTTTACCCACTTCGGGTCCTCACTGGGAATTTGTCATCTGCACCTCCTGTACCAACGTCTCCGTAAATCTAGTTGTTTCTTTCCCCTGCCTTATATTTCCTATGCATTTATTTTACCCCACTGTACTCTGTATGTTTGAAAGGCTGCTTGACTCTTTTTTGGAATTAAATAAGGCATAAATAAATAAACTACCATCTCTGAGACCACCTCTTCCCCTACCAGAGTTTTCAGGCCCTGGACCAGTGGGGATTCCACTTAATAAATTACTTATTGCACATGTCCTGAAGGTAATGGGGCTTCCAAAGGTGCAGAACAAACCGCCCGGGAGTTGTTTAAGCACTCAGAAAATCTGGCCAGATACATTATTCCAGATCCGTATTTATGTTCATGGCTTACAGAGCACCCCAGGGCCCTTTGGGATAAGAAAAGCTGCATGAATCTAAGAAAATATTATTAAATGGATTTATTTTAGGTTGCAAATGAGTAGCAGACCCTCAGGAGAAGAACTGGGGGAGAATGAATTATTTTCTGCAGTCTCTAACACTTGTCTTTTTAAGAGTGTCTGATCAAACCCCTGGTGCCCATCCTGATCGTTCCAGCTAATCCTGTTGCTATAGTTACAACAATTAATTATATGCTTAACTAGCCTTACTAGTACACTGCAGCAATTCAATTAAAATCTGATTTTATTCTTCCTGTACTTTGGAGTTCTTTTTTTCAAACTCCAGCTCTGAAAACTGCCCATAATGTGGATTGAAGGAGTCCCAAAGGTTGTTGAGTCCATTTCCCACTTGCATCTTTGGCTAGAACTTGATGGGACAGGGCACTGTTGTCCTGACATAAACTTTGTTATAAAAGCCAAAACATTTGGGGGACTGAATCCAACAGCTGAGCGAATTATAAAACTAATACCCAATGGTATGAAGAGTTTTTTTTCCCTTCTTAATTTTAATAATATTGTTAAATTGGAGTGGAGATATACATAATTTCTAAACATTAGAGGCCATGCCCAACCACTGGATTGACACCTTGAGACCTGCCCCCAATGTCCCCAACAGCTGTGCCATATCAGGAAGCAGCCTGGAGGCCAGGGAAGACTTAAGGGACCAAGGGCAAGTCATCAAAACCCCAAAGGGTACTGGGGTTGTCGGTCTCCAGCTCTCCAGTGGGAAAACTTGGGTTGGAAATTCTGGGTTATTCCCTCTTCTGCATGTGTGGTGAATACCCCACACCTCTGTTTCCTCAGAGGGAAACAGTTTCTGAGAGGTCTTGCTCAATTTGCTTCACAGTTAAGGACAGAGGTGGTGGCAAAATCCTTTCCAATAGATTTGTTTTTCTTTTTTATTTACAAAAAACCCATTTTATCAATGTAACTAACAATATGATTTTCTGATCTACCTCCATATTTTTGCTTTGGCCCTGTACCAATTGCAACTAAAGTAATGAATTTCTATGTGCTACATTCTCGTCTAAATGATTCTCCCCACATCATTTGATTTTGTTGATGTGGAAACTGGGGCTCTCAGTGCTAAAGGACTCCCCAAAAGGCATTGAGTTAGTGCAAAGCCACTGTCACACCTGGCCTGCCTGGCTCCCATCTGAATTCTGAGTCTATTCTCTAAGCTCCTCCTAATGCTCTTTTAACTCTGACCCTTTCTTGAATGAGTTTGAAATGGTTCAACTTCAGTTTCTACTTGGCTGGGGGGTTCCCCAGCCCCAGCGCCTGGAATACTTCCCTTTCTTTCCCTTTCGGTGGTCCCTGAGAGCTCACTGTGCTCAGAACAAAGCTGGCATCCCCCTTTCTGCTCCCACCTGTCCATCCTCCTCCACCTTTCTTCCAGTCACAGAGCCTGAAAACCTCAAATTCTCTTTGATCCTCAAACTTTCATCTTCCTCAGCTCCCTACAGATAACCACTCATGGAATCTCAGCACCTGACTTGGTCTATTCTCACTCACTTTTGAAGGTCATCTCGTCTGTCTCCAGGTCCCACCCAGACTGCTCCAATACCAGCACTGAATGCAAGGGACAAGCCATTTCTTTCCCATGAGCCAGTCTGTAGCTTTGACAAGAAATTTCAATGCACATGAACTTCTCAACAACTTTCCTACTGCTGTGTCTCCTTTGCTACCTGTTTCCTTCCATTACATCCAGGGAGTCAAGGATTCTGCTCCATCCTCAGCAGGACAGGTATTTGAAAGGACCACTCCTCTGGTCTTTACTGGATTTATTCCTTCTTCTCTGAACCATTATTGCTCCCTGTTTCCTCAACCAAATGGCTGTTCTGTGGTCACATTTGGGCAAGGCATTCACCCACACCCTTCGTAGATATGTTCTGTCCTGGTACGAAGTCAGTGCATGGTATACTTCGAATACATTCAACTTCAAAACTAGAATTTGCTTCTATAAAATCAGATTTTTTTGAAGACATTTTGCCAGTCGAAGGGAATGATTCCAAAGCATGTGTGAGTGTGGTGTGTGTGTGTGTGTGTGTGCGTGTGTGTGTGTGTGTGTGTGGTGGTAGTGTACATAGATAAGAGAGGTGAAAATTTGCAAATGTGCACCCAGAAGGAAGATTGTGTATTAGGCTGTATATGGATTTTCCCAAGATAGTTTTAACTATCTCTTAAGTGTCCTGTATCTGCAAGGCACTGAATTATGTGTGAATATTATCTATCCCCTAAATAAATAGTCATTAAAGAGTAAATGAATAGCTGAATGAGAAAATGAATTTATCTATTTACTCCTTTATGTACCTATCTTGGGCACCATAGTGGGCTCTAAGAAGAAGGCAATATTGTTGTTGTTCATGAATCCCATAAGTATTTAAGGAAGGTCCCCTGTGTTCTGGGTACCATGCTGACCTCTGACAATGCACAGGTGACAATATTATGCATATGCAGCCCTATGGAAGCAGCTCAAGGCCCAGGGCGGAGCCGGAGGAGTTCGTGGGAAGGAGAGGCCCATAAGCCAGACTGATCATGTGGATCTGGAGCTTGTACAGAGTCTGTGCTAGCTCTGCTGAGACAGGGAGAGCCAGAGGACACTGACATTGCAAGACACTTCCTCATGTCCTTCTGGCACCTGCTGACCCTTATGGTGGCTCTCATGAGACTATGACTTTCTGATTTTCCATCCCACAATTCAGTGACAAAGAGACATGTCTAGGAAACAGAGAGGTCTCATAATCCACCCAATCTAGTCCACGAAGGAGGCAGAAACCACCCATCACCACTCCAGGTTTCCCTGGGTCCAGCTGGCTGACCCTGGGAAAGATAAAGAAAGCATTTATCTAGAACAAGTATGCAATGCTGACCACACTCCTGGTGTTGTACTCTTGTCACTGCAGATGTCACAGAAGAGCTCCAGAGTCCCACCTTTACTTTTTAGTAATCAATGCTTAAACAGCAACAGGCTTGCTCTCACAAATCTCACTAAAGGAAAAATCAAATAAGAAAAATGTTCCAGAGTCTTAAACAGACTCTCTCTGTCACAGAGTCTGTTTAAGACAAAGGAGTACAGATAAGGAGTTTTGGGGTGTACTTTTGCCCCATCTCCAGGGCACAGCAGCCTGTAGACATGAATAGGATCACTGGCAGGCTCCAGTATTTTCCTGCTTCTATATCAGCTGCTACTGGAGTACTTGCTACACCCTCAAATTCCTCCCCAGTCAGCTCCCACAGTGCCTGGAGGCAGCTCAGCAGAGGGGAAGTCACCACTGCCCTTCCTCAGGCTCATTGCTGGGGTAGGCTCATTGCTGACATATCCTGAAGATACCAGGCAGGCTAGTCACAGGGATGAAACTGGCAGCAAGCCTGGCTGGTTTGCCTTATAGTTCAGAAGGTGCCTTGAACTGAGTCCAAATTTGAAACCCACCCAGAACCCTATTTCTTCTTCTCTCTCTAGGACCCATGCCACAAGGTATAAGACACTGAGCAAAACTTCTTTGGCTTTTTCTCTCTTTGCACAGCATAGCTCTCTGTTCTAGCCTGGAGATGCAGAGGGTTCTCCTAGCTCAACTTCCCTGCTCCTTGCCTATCTGGTCTACCCTGAATCTTGAGTCAAGTATTGCTGAGTCAGTCATCCTGTGCACCTTCTCTCTTACTGGCTATATCCTGGATACTTTCTCAGGAAGCCCCCTGGTCTGTCACACATCTAACCCCCTGAGAGCCCATCTCCTCCTTCCCCATACCTGTTGAGTCCTGAGGTGAACACATTCCTGTATTTAACTTAAATACAACCAACTTAAGCAAATCAGGCACAATGGTGATACAACAGCTCTTCTGTTTGAATATTCAACTTTTTTTTTGTTTGAGATAAGGTCTCCCTATGCAGTTCAGGTTGGCCTCAAACTTGTGCTCCTCCTGCCTCAGTCTCCTGAGTGCTAAGATTACAGATTTATATCACCACACCTGGATTTTTGCTCAATTTGTTGCAAGGAAGACTACCAGCATTAGTTAACTGACAGCTTGACTCCACAAAGATATGGGTTAGAAGCTGATGGACAGATACCAAATTCATATTTTGCAGCCCCAATGTGACTGTGTTTCCAGTAAGGAAATGATTAAAGTTATATGAGGTTGGACGTGTGAAGCCCTAATCAGACAAGAATTAGTGTTTTTAGAAGAAGAGCCTGCTTCCACTCTCCATGTCAGAACACAGCAAAGAAGAAGTGGCTATGTATGTCTTGCAGAGCACCCTCACCAGAACCTAAATCAGAGGGACTCTTGATCTTGAACCTCCCAGCCTCCCAGCCTCCAGAACTATATCCTTTAGGTCACCCAATCTGTTTTTTTGAGGGGTGGGGGTGGGGAGGGATGTCTTAGCATTTTTATTGTTGTGATGGGGGTATATTGTGGTTTATAAATTTCTTACAATATATCATACTTGAATTCACTTCCTCCATCATTCTCCTTTATCCCTCTCTCCCCACCCCATTTTTCAAATAGTTTCAACATGTCTTATTTTTCCATTTACATACATGTATACACAGTATTGTGCCATATTCACCCTCCTACACTTTTTCCCCACATCCTGCCCCTCCCATTGATACCACACACCCCCATGACAGGACTTGTTCTACCCTCCTGGTCTCTGATTTTGTAAAAGAAAAAAATGACATTTTTGTTTGTTAACTATAGCTATACCATGTATTTATGTATTATAACCTGAATTGGTTCATCTCCTCTATTATTCTCCTTTCTACCTCAGTCTCCTTCTTATGGTGATTTCAACAGGTTTAATTTTTCTATATTCATTCTTGTATAGAGAGAACATCAACCACATTCCCTTCTTAACTTACTTCTTTTACCCTCCCTCTGTTATATGAGACCTCCCCTTTGTGACCCCTTAATTGATCAGTCTTTGGCTATCTCACCCTCCATTTCAAAGTTAATTTCTTTTTCTGGCAGTACTGGGGTTAGAACTCAGGGCCAAATACTTGTTAGGTAGGCAATCTACCACTTGAGGCACTTTTCCAGCTCTCTGTGGTGGTTTTTTATGGGTACTCATGCTGACTGGTGCTCAGAAAATAAGTCACATCCATGCGTCTTCAAGTGACCTTCCATATGTGCATTACTGTTCTCAGCTTGCACAGGGATTCCAGGACCCATGAGGGCTAGAAGCTGGCCCAAATGGCCATGCTGGTGTTCAGACTCACATGTGGAAGATTCTGAATGCCAAAGTGCGTACATCCAGGTGTGGTGGTGTGTACCTGTAATCTCAGCATTCAGGAGACTGAGGCAGGAAAGGAGATAGTGCATTGGGGGAAGGCTCACTGGCTCACAGAAAGGTCTGGGATGGGTCACTGTCCACTTGCCAATTGTCCTTGTTGCTTAGAGGCAGACCTGGAGGTCCAGCATTCTCACTGCCAGATCCCGATGGGAGCTTGGCCACCTATTCTGGGTGATGGCTCTCAGTGACAAGAGAGCCTCACTGCCCTCATCAGACACTGATACATATTCTAAGCCTCACTCATGCCCATCTGCCAACTTCTCCTTGGCTTTAGTTGTTCCTTCTGCTCCTCTCAGGTAGAACTTTCCTGAACTCCTACACTATGTGATCATATCCAGCCCTGACCTCGCCTCTACTTACTCACATCTGGAACACGACAACAGTTAGTGTATAGGTTTTGGCAGACAGAGAAATGTGCCACTTAGATTCCCCTTCAAGAAAGAAGGGGGAAATCTTCATTAACTTCATTTATTGATTGTAGTAGTTTATTTGTAAATTTCTCTAGTCTTTTCGGCTTCACAACCATGTAGTTTAGAAATGTTATTTTATTTCTTCTTTTTAGGTCCTTATACTTTTAATGTACATTTTATTATACTTATATATATTATATATACTATTATATATTTTTATTGTATTTATGTACTATTTATTATATTGGTTAGTCAATATAATAACCAATATAAGGATGAATGGAATTGATAGATGCAAACCTGGCCTCTGTTCCATCCTTTAAAAGGAAGCTACCTCCTATACTGCATTATAAAGTATAGAATTTTTGTTATGATGTTTTGAACTGCTCATTGTCAGCGTAAGGAAGTGTTATTGTGGTTATGGTTGTTGCTGTTGTTCTTGTTTTTCTTTCTCTTTTTCCTTGATTTTTTTTTTATCTGCTGGGTAATAGATTTGTTTTCAAATGTTGATTCTGTATCTGTTGAGAGTATCATCACATTTTGTTTCTCTTCTGTAAATGTGGTAAAATATATTGATTGATTGAATCTTACATTCAATGGAATGGAGGAAAATTCAAAATGCCATATAATTAGTTCTTTTATATAATTAATTCTTTTTACATATTGCCAGAATGATCTTTGCTAAGATTCTGTTTGGAATTTTTACACTTATTTCCTTGAAATTGGCCTGTAATTTTCCTTCTTTATAAATGTACTTATCGTGCTTTGGTTTCAATGCAATGATAGCCACATAAAATAATGCACAGGTTCCTGGACTGGGGTATGTAGCTCAAGAGGTAAAGCAAGTCTGAGGCCCCGAGCTTGATACTCAGTACCTTGAAAAAAAAATCACAGGTTCATTTGTTTCATTTCTTTGTTGTTTTTACTTCTTGAAAGAGCTTATATAAGATTATTGTTATTTCTCCTGCAAATGTTTGGAAGGGTTCACCAAGGAATACAACTGTGCCTAGAGAGTTTTTGTTTGTTTGTTTTCTGTTGTTATTTTGTTCTGTTTCGGTTATTTGATGCAATTGGGACTTGAACTCAGGGCTTCACGTTTGCAAAGCAGGTGCTCTACCACTTGAAGTACACCTCTAGTCCATTTTGCTCTAGTTGATTATTTTAAAGTTGGGGGTCTTTCAAACGATTTATTGGGGCTGATCATGAACCTCTATCCTCCCCATCTCAGCCTCCCAGATACCTAGGATTACAGGCTTGAGCCGCGGGCTCCTGGCAGCCTGGAAAGTTGTAGATGGCAACACTATAATTACATATTCAATTTATTAACAGATACAGGTTTATTCAGATTTTATAAAGTTTCTTGTTTCTAGTCTGATAAGTTATGTCTCCTTAATATTTTTCCCATCTCAATTATATTTCAAATTTTATTGAAATAAAGTTATTCACAATCTCCTCTCATTTTTTGTAATATCTGAAGGCTCTGTAGTGGGTCCTCATTCATATTTCTGATATCAGCAATATGTGTCCCCTATATTTCTCTTAATCTATTTGCGAAGGCTTTAAGTTTTTCAAAGAATCAAATCTGAACTGAGTCATTTTTTCCATTGTACATTTGTCCTGTATTTGACTAATTTCTGCTATCAAGAATATTATTGGGCTGGGGTGTATCTCAGTGGTAAAGCACTTGCTTAGCATTTGCAAGCCCTGGGTTCAACCCTCAGTACCACAGAATAAAGAGTATTATTATTATTTCTCTTTTTTTTCTTTCTTTGGTTTTAACTTAGTTAAAATTTTTTGGTACACTGAAAAATTATACTTGTCTATATTTATGGGATACAGCGTGATGTTATGATTTATGAATACAATGTGAAATAACCAACCAAGCTAATTAACATGTCCATTATCTCCAATACTTACTATTTTTGTGTTAAAAACAGTTGAAATTACTCAGTGATTTTGAAATATACAATATGGTACATTATTATTTATTATATTTACCATACTGTGCAAAATATCTCAAAGAAAATACCACTAATTCTCCCTGTCTAATTGAAGCTTTAACAATTTGACCATCTTAAGCTCCTTTCCCTCACCCAGACTCTGGTAACTCCCAATCTATTCTCTGCTTCCTTGAGTTCTGTTCTTTTAAAATTCACATGTAACTGAGAACATGTGGTATTTGTCTCTCTGTGCCTAATTTCACTTGCACAATATTCTCTAATTTTATCTTATATTCATGCACTAAGTACAGTCGGTTCTCATTACTCATTAATCCTGTATTTGTACTTTCAACTACCTGAAGAAATCTGTTGCTAACACAGAAATCAATACATAGGGGGGTCCTTCAAGTCATTTGGGTGTGCACATTAGTCTGGCAAGTTTTCTTCTTTCTTAAATAGGATATATATACTAATATATATATGTAATAGAAAGTGTTAAAAAGCAAATTAACATATTCATTCATCACTTCACCAGCTTATCATTTTTTGGTGAGAATAATTTTAAAAATCTATTCTTTCAGCAATTTTGAAATATACAATGTGTTATTGTTATCTGTGGTCACCACACAGTGCAACATGTCACCCAAATTTATCCCGTTCTAGGTAAAATTTTGTACCCTTTGATCAAAATCTGCCCTTTCCCCATGACTCCCCTCTTCCCCACCTTCTCCTAACCATCATTCTATTTTCTTTTAACTTTCTGCTCTGGGTAAAATCAAGAAAATCATTAGATAATTAATTTTCAGCTTCAATTCTTTCCTGATTTGTGAATTTATCCTTTCAAGCATGACTCGAATTGCTTCCCACACATTCAATGTGTCATATTTTCATTTTCATACACTTAAAATATTCTGATGTTTCTATTACAATTTCATTTTTGTTCATGGATTAGACATAGATTGTTTAACTTATAAATATTTGGTGGTTTTTCTAATAAACTTTTATTGTTGATTTTTGTTCTATTTCACTGTATAATTTTTATACATGGGATTCTGTTAAGATTTCGGTTATGGGCCAGCGTATGGTTAATTTTGCTACTTAATCCATGTAATTCTAGAATAATGTGAATTCTGGAGTTGTGCAGTCATAAATCATATTGTTCAAATTTCATCGACCTTGCTTAAAATTCATCAATTATCACAAATATGTTAAAATCAGCCAATGTGGCTATGCATTTACCTATTTCTTTTTTAATTACTTTTTACATTTTTGCTTCATATTTTTTATGCTAAACAATTGCTGCATTTAAATTGAGAAGTGTCTGACTTTTCTGTTGGATTGATCTATTATCATTATGAAATACCTCTAATCGCTAGAAATATCTCTTACTTAAAATCTGTTTTGTTTTAATAAAATTGTGCCGGTTTCCTTTTCACTCATGTTTGAATTTTCAGTTATTTGTGTCCTTATACCTTTGTTTTTTATCAGTTTCAGGGATTTCATTTTTTAATTAAACTATTTAGTCCATGCACAGTTAGCATAATTGCTGGGCAATTTACCTACTACCTATGACTTTTGTCTCATTTGTTCAATAGCCCTTTCTTATAATTTCTTCAAACAAAGCATTTTAAAGTTATTTTCCAGTACAAGAGAGCAGAACAGGTCCTGTCTGGGGGGGTTGGTATCAGTGGGAAGAGGAAGGAGGTGAGGAAAGAGAATAGGAGGGTGAATATGGTGCAAATACTGTATACATATGTATGTAAATGGAAAAAATGAGAAATGTTGAAACTATTCCAGGAATGGGGAAAGGTGGGATGAAGGATAATGATGGAAGGGGTGAGTTCAACTATGACATATTCGATATATTGCAAGAATTTTTGTAAATGTCACAATATATGCCCAGCACAATAATAATAAAAAATGAAATAAAAATTATTTTCCAGTTCTTTCTATCTTACCTTGTTTGCTATCATTTTTTTCTTTCCTTTTCCTTTCATGATTGCACAGTGATTACAATATCCAACTTTATTAGATTCTAATAAAATTTGGTATTTGACTCACTATTTAATGATAGAACTTTACAAATATTAGTGCCATTTCCTTGTGTGAATCTTTTTTGTATGGTTTTATGTATGTATTTTTCATGTGTTTTCAATCATTATTGCTCTATGTAGTCAACATTCATTCAGATTTACCCACACACCTATGTTTTCCATTTCTCTTTATTTCCTCTTGCACTTCCAAGTTTTATCTGAAATAGCTCTCCTCCTTTAGAAGATGCTTCATCACTTTTTAATGTGTACCCAAAGACAATAATTGTCTCAACTTCTGTCTCACTGAAAATGTTCTTATTTTTTCTTTCACTTTAAAAGGATTTTTTTCTACATACAATCTGAGATTGAAAATTACATTTTAAAAAAATTTAATTTATTAATGTAAATTTATCCGGAGCCTAAAATTTATCCAAAACCTACTTTGCCCAAGTAATTCCATGTTTAGCAAATAAATGGAAATAAAATGTAAATGAAACAGCATGTACAAAGATATGCCTCGTGTCATTATTCGTAATAGTGAAAACTGAAAATAAGCATAAAAAAATCTAACATTTAGGCAATGGTCATGTAAATAGTGGCACAGCTATGCCACTTAATATTTTGAAGACAATAAAATGATGTCCAAGAAGAATTTTTAGCAGGAGAAAACAGGAAAAACAAACTTCAATATATTATATGATATTTTTTAGCTAAGAAACATAGTTATATGCATTGAAAGAGCCTTAAAGCAAATATGTAAATCAGTTA
The DNA here is from genome assembly GCF_047511655.1 of Castor canadensis. Lineage (NCBI taxonomy): Eukaryota > Metazoa > Chordata > Mammalia > Rodentia > Castoridae > Castor > Castor canadensis. The sequence goes on along the minus strand of NC_133404.1, from coordinate 31,777,124 downwards.
ACCATTTTTCTATAGGAAAAGAATTATGGGTGGTCATTTTTCTGTAAGTGGAATATATGCTTCCCATACATGACTAGATTAGACTCACTTTTCTTTTCCATTTAAAAATTATAAATTTAGCTTAGTTAAAGGACATTTAGCTTATTTAGCTTAAGGAGTTAAGGTTATCATAATTGTCTTCTACACAGAATTTTCCAGCAAAGGAAAACATGGAAAAATACCAGAAAGTCTCATTTACACTGTCATAAATTTTTCTTCGAAGTCTCAATCACAGAGAAAACTGCACCTCATACTAAATAACTGCCGGAGACAACAGGATTTCAATTCATGTTGAAATCCTCACCCCCAATGTTTCAGAACATTTGGGAGGGCTTAGACCATGAGGGTGGCACTCTGGAAGACAGGATTAGTGCCCTTTTTAAAGAGGTCCCAGAGAGCTTCGTTGTCCTTTCTACCATGAGAGAACATTGGTGAAAACATATCCTCTATGAGCAAGGAAGTAGGCCCTCACCAAACACCCAATATGCCAGTGCCTTGAATTGGACTTCCCAGTCTCCAGAAATGTGAGAAATGAGCTTGTATTGTTTATAAACCACTGTGTCTATGATATTTTCATACAGCTGCTCAAATGGACTAAAACAATGCCATAAACACATGATCTTTATGTAAAATTTGCATCCCAATCTTTATGTTGAAAATTACATCCTCCATTCATTTCATCTGGAATTAAAAGAATAGTATCCACCATCCTTTACACGGTACTTACTTACTACTTCCTAAACCTCATTAAAGGTGAGCAATAATGCTTACTTAACAGGAATTAATTTTATGCTAATCATATATTTCAGTGACTCTCACAGCAGCTTCACAGAAGCAAGGGTTTTGCAAATTAGTTGCTTTCTTATTTGGGAAAGGTGTAGGATGGGCCGGAAGCAAAGGCATCACTAGAACGCACATAATGTTTTTTGACTTGCTAATTAGCCTAGCATGCTCATTTTACATTTCATCCAAAGATGGTTTGGGGCTTAAGCTATCCCAAGGTCATCAGTTTTGACTCTGCTTATTAACACTGGACTTGTTAGATAATTGGAAAGGTCAGACAAAACAGGGTCTTGTCTTTTTCCTAAAGCTAAAATTATTGTCAGAAAATTTTCTAAGAAATACTCCCGCCCTTGTTGAAAGGAACTTAGGAATTAGGTAGACCTTAACTTAGATCCTTGGCACCTGATGTCTTGCTGTGTGGCCTTGGGGAAAGGGCTTATCTTTGTGAATATAAATGTCCTTCTCTGAGAAAATGTAAATAAAAATATCTCTCTCATAGTGGGGGATGAAATGATGTTCATGAAATATAATGTCCAACACACCGTGGGGGAATTCAATCAAAATTCATTTGTTCTAATCTTCTTTTAATACTAGAAAGCCATGCCTATTTGGGAGGACTGTTTCAACTTCTTAACTGGACATTTTTCTTTTGACGAGAGTGGGAATGAGCTCAGGGCTTAACACTTGCAAAACAGATGCTCTATCATTTGAGCCACACCTCCAGTTCATTTTGCTCTGACTATTTTGGAGATTGGATCTCACACACTATTTGGCCCAGCTGATCTTGAACCATGAAGTCCCCCAATCTCAGCCATCCAAGTAGCTAGGATTACAGCCACCAGTGCTGAGAGTAATGCTGGTTAGACTGCTTTCAGCTTAAACATGGAATATGATGCAGACATGGATTGTCAGATGTGGATAGAAATGAGGTACATACAGGATTCTGATGACAGAATCCAAAGAAGAGATGATGCAAGTTAGTTGTATTCATTCATGTCACTAAGATTTGAGTATCTACCATGTATGAGCTCAAAGTTAGACACAGAAGATACAATAGTGAGCATGACATGTTCCCCTACCCCTTTCTTCAGAGCACTTGGGCTGGTTCCACTCTTTGCCTGTGACTTTTCTCAGCAGAATTCCACATACCTGGCATCATCTCCAACATCCTACAGTCTATACTACACCTTCAGCTTCACCTTCACAGCTTCATGAATTGATTCCTTCAGGTGCTACTACAGGTATCTTGACTCTGCCACATATTTCCTAGACTCCCAGGCCTTCCTTTGAGATCTGGGTGGAAGCATTCATGCTTCCATAACTCTTGCACTCTTCATGCCTGCAAAACTAGCATCACATGGACAATGTCAAAGTCTATCACCATTTCAATCAGTATCAGTGCCACATGGATACAGTCACCTCTGAGTACCTGGACAATTGAACATGGAAAAACACTACCCTAGTGTTTTCTTCTTCTTAAGGGAAAGACTTTCAAATGAGTTTACAATTTTACAACCTAGAGCCTGGTATGGGTGGGGTCTGGCCAATTCCTGGTGCCCTCAAAGCCTATTTTCTGTGTCCCAGTGAAAAGTGATTGGCCTCTCTTTAACAACCACACTACTTTCAACTCACTACTTTTCTGTACAAACTGCAAGTTTTTCAGATCTTTCTGCTCTGCTTTTTACTCCTGATTCTCACAGTAAATCTGGCTAAAAGCAATCAGCAATAACCATGCCACAGTCTGCATGAATGCTATGCTGTCTTGAAATTTCTTCCACCAAGTTAATTAGTATGTCACCTTCAAACTTAGCTTTTCACAAAGCTTCAGGACACAGACAAAATGTAGACAAGTTCTTTGTCAGGGTGGGACCCAAATGACCACTAGTCCAATTCCCAAGAGACTCTGGTTCCCATCTGAAACCATGAACACCTGTGGTCGTTTTTATCCACCTGTCCACATTTCTACTAGAATTCTTGTCTTCTGAGCTCCCTCCACAATAACACATTAAGCTCTGCTTAAAACCTTATAGGGCTTCTTGAGCCTGCATCTCCAAACTCTCCCAAATTCTTCCCTCAAACCAGTTCCAAAGGCATCTTACATCATGGTGAACAGGAAGAGGATAGAAGGAAATAGGAAGCGGCCAAGGATGAAATAACTCTGAGGACATTCCCCCCAGTGACCTATCTCATCTCCTAAAGTTTCCACAACCTTCCAAAATAGCACCACCAACAGGAGACCAAGCCACATGAGCTGTGGGAACATTTATATTCAAACCATAACAAAAGCAGGGATGAAAATAAGGTGGCCCCAGGTGAGGCTTCCAGGTATGGAGATATTTATGGTGTGCATGCACCATCATGTCACCCAACTTGATTTTTTGAGATAGGATCTCTCTAATGTTTTCCTGGGATGGCCTGGAAGTTTAATGCTCCTATTTCTATATCCTCCCATGTAGCTGGGATCAGAGGTGTATACCAACACACCTGGCCATTTAAAAGTTTTTAAATTATGCCTTTTATCTTGAGGTCGTTGTAGATTCACATATGCTTCTTTAGAACACTAAAGAGATTCTCAGTGAAGTTCTCTCCATTCCCCCAATGGCAACACTTGTAAAACTTTGATATAATAGAACATCAAAATCAGGATATTGACGTGATACAATCAAGGTACAAAGCACTTCCATCCCCACAAGGCCCTCTCACGTTGCTCTTTCATGACCATACCCATTTCCTTCCAGACTTCAACCCATTCTTAACCCATTAATTTATTCTCCATTTCTGTAATCTTATTTAAGAATGTATAGAAATTAAATTGCACAGTATGTAAATTTTGGGGATCATCATTTTCACTCAGTATAATTCTTCGGAGATTCATCAGGACTTTGGATGGATCAATAGTTTGTTCTCTTTTGTTGCTGAGAAATATTCTATGGTGTGGATTCACCACAATTTATTTAACCATTCATCTATCAAAGGATAATTGGACTGTTTTCAGTTTGGGGCTGCCCTAATATAAAGCTTCTGTAAACATTCATGGGCAGGTTTCAATGTAAGCGCAAATCTTTATTTCTCTAGGACAAAAGCCCAGGAATGCAATTGCTATGTCATATGGTCATTGCATATTTAGTTTATAAGAAACTGCCAAACTGTTTTCCAAAATGTCTGTGCAATTTTGTATTTCTGTCAACATACATGACCAGCCCAGTTTCTTCACATTTTCCATCATTTGGTGTTATAACTATTTTTCTTTTAGCCATTCTGATAGGAGTATCATGCTAGATTCTTGTAGTTTTGATTTGCATTTACATGATTAATGATTAAAGATCTTTTCATGTAACAGGCTGACATGTGTGTGCCTTTTTTGGTGAATATATACATGGATATTCATTTAAGTCTACTAACATTTTGTTGAGGTTGTAGGGGTCTATGTACATGAGGGATGTTAGTCTGTATTTATTGGAGTTTTGGGAGTTTTGATTTTGATTTTAGGTTGAGGAGGGTTTTGTGTGTGTTGGTGTGCTTTCTTTTCTCCTTTCTTGCTTCCTTCCTTTCTTTTTTGTACTTTGTCTGATTTTGGGATTTGAGGAATACTGCCTTATAAAATATATTAAGATCTTCTGTTCCATTTTCTGGAAGAGATTATGTCTAACTGGTGCTTACTCTTCTGTGAATGTTTGGTAGAGTTCCCACTGACACCTTCTAAGCCAGGATATTTGGGATTAAGAGTTAATACTTCAGTCTCCTTAAGAGTCATGAGATGATTCAGATGATCCATTCAATATTGGATGAATGGTGTTAACTTTTGTTATTTAAGGATTTAGTGGTCCATTTCACCTAAGTTGTGAAATTTATATGATATTAAAATAATATACTCTTATTTTCCTTTTGATTTCACAAGGCCTTTAGCAATGTTCTGCATTTCATTTCTGATATTAGTAAATTTCATCATCTCTTTATTTTTATCAGTCTTGTTTGAAGTCTGTTCTTTTTAGTAAATGTTTCAAAGTGCCAAGTCTCTGTCTAATTGAATTTCTTTATTACTTTTCTGTTTTTCAATTTCATTAACTTCTACTGTCATGCTTCTTTATGATTGCTGTGAATATATTTTGCTCTTTTTTTTTCTAAGTTCTTGAGTGGGAAGCTTAGATTACTGTTTTGGAACTTTTCCTCTTGTGTCTAAATTTTCCTTTCTCTACTGCTTTATCTGGATCCCACAAATTTTGATGTGTTGCATTTTCATTTTCCTTCCCTCCAATATAGCTCTTATTTCCCTTAAGACTTTCACTTTTCCCTGTGGGTTATTTGGAAGTATATTATTTAGTATCTATTTTCTTTCATATGTTCGTACTATTTTCTATTACTGGCTTCTAGTTTAACTCCATAATGGTCAGAAAACACATGCTATATAATCTTAAGCTTTTTGAATTTGTTGAAGTTTTATTGCCCAGAATATATTCAAACTTAGAGCTGTTCTTTTGCTTGAGAAAAGGATTTGAGTTTTAACTAACTTTTATTTTGCATATTTTTTAGCTATGTTGTTTGATCCATACACATGCAGGATTTTTATGTCTTGTTAGTGGCCTGACCCTTGCTATCCCATAATTACCTCTGCATCTGGTCATTTTCTTTTTTCTGTCATTAATATAATCACTTCTTTAGTACTTCAGCTAATGTATTTAAGATACACTTTTTTCCATCTTTTTACTTTCAGCTTGCCTATGCCATTATATTTGAAGTGTATTTCTTGTAGGGATCATGTAGTTGGTCATGTTTTATTTTATTCAAATCCATCCCTATCAGTCTCTGTATTTTAGTTCATGCATTTACACTATTTACATTTAATGTAATTGCTAATATGTTTTAACTTAAATCTGCCATTGTGTGTGTGTGTGTGTGTGTGTGTGTGTGTGTTTTCTGTGCATTTCATTTTTTCTGGTTTTTTTTTACCTGAATTGCCATGAATTACTTGAACATGGGATACTTTAAAAAGTCAACTTTGATTTTCATAGTGTTTTTAGTATATATTTTTAATATATCTTTTTTTTGGAAGTACTGGGTTTTGAACTCAAAGCCTCATGCTGTGTATTTTTTAAATGATTGTTCTATAGATGTAGATTATAAATACATAGCTTAATACAGTTATTTTATCAATTCAAAGGAGCATAGAAAACTTACTTCCAGTTATGTATTTTATCCCCTTTTTAATATATTTTTCTTAATTATTTTATATACATATTTAGAACTATATTGAGCAATGCACAATTTTTGTCTTAACCATCAAACATAATTTATCAAAGTCAAGAGAAAGAAAGTTGATGGTGTTTACTCATATTTTCACTTCTTGCATTTTTTTCTCCTTTCCTGGTGTTTCATAGTTCCTTCTTTTATAATTTCCTTTCTGTTTAGAGAAATTATTTCAGTCATTCTTTGAAGTCAGTCTGCTCATGACAAATTCTCTTTGTCTCCTAATTGTGAAAATGTCTTACTTTTTCCTTCATTTCTGAAGGATATTTCCATAAATATATGATGACAGATTGACTGTTCTTTCCATTTCTTTTGTCTCTGTATTTTCTGGGGAGAAGTTCACTATCATTCTAATCACTTTTCCTTATAGATGTAGTATTGCTTTTCTTTGAGTATTTTCAAGATTTTTTTTGTCTTGAACTGGGAGGGAAGGAGAACTTTCCATGATAGTTTTAGATTTTTTTTCAGCTTTTTGGATCTGAAAAGTATCTTTTGCCAAATTTGGAGAGTTTTAGTTATTCTTTATTAGAGTACTTTTCCAACTCTGACTTTTTTGTCTACTCCTTCCCAGATTCCATATTACACATATTTGATCTTTCGATAAACCCCCGCAGGTTTCACTCATTCATTTTTAGCCCCCTTTCTCCCTGTTCCTTAAAATAGATAATTTTAATTACTCTATCCTCCAGTTCACTGATTCCTCTGATGAGTGCTACCTCAGCACCTGTCCTCTTAGGTTTTTATTTCAGCTATTATAATTTTCATTTGGTTATTCTTACATTCTTTGTCAGGGGTTTCTGTATTTTCTATATTTTTATCATTTGTTATAAGTATGTTCATATTTGCTTATTGAAACTACTTTAAAATCATTCTGACATCTCTGTCATCTTAATGCTGGCATTTAGTAATTGTCTTTTTCATTTGGGTTGAGATGGTCATGGTTCTTGGTATGATCTGTGGTGTTCTACTGAGTCAGGCACTTCTGTGTTATGTTCTGAGACTCTGGATTTTTGTTAATCTTATGCTGCTTTAATTAGCTTTCTTTAACATCTTTTGGAAAAGAAAGTGTTGGTGACACCAACCCATTCTCCATTTGACTTCCATAACACACAAGTTAACACATCCATTAGATGGAGATGGGAGTCTAACTTTTCTTCATGGTCTCCACTGACAAAATAAAACTACTTTTATGACACTACTATGGTGTGGAATTGGGGTAGCTCATTCAGCTTTATGAGGATGAAAAATCTAAACTCCTCACCGTGGTTTTGCTGGTGTGGTTAGGAGAGAAGCCATGGTTTATTCTGTGATGTTTGGACAGAGTAGAGTGGTTATTCTCTAAAAGTTTCCTGTCTTACTTGGTTGCCTTATCATTTAGACTGTAAAGAGGAGGCATTTTCTGGGGCAGTTTTTATCTATGCTCCTTGACATTTCCATGTTATTGGTTTCTTCTGCTCTTAATAGAGGACATATGAGGCAAAAAGAAAATCAAGGATACTTCCTACCATGTCAATACTCATGGCCCGAGGTCCTCAGTAGCCTTTCTCTTTATCTTTCAGTCATCTCCTGTTCATTTCATATATAATGTCCAAGGTATTTAATGTACCTACTGGAGGAATAGGAAAAGTACACTTATTCTATCTTCTCTTATATTCTGTTCTGTTGACTGAAGGGATTTTGACATCTATGTGAACTTGTTCTATGTTATATATAAAGAAATGGGCTAGAGAGGTGGAAGGTTTACCTCAGTTATGCAGCTGGTCATTGTTGCAGCCTCAACTACAAGTCAGGTGATCTGATGTCTCACCAGGATTCTATCATCTTGAAATCATAAAGTGATGGCTCTCATCACCACCAGATGAGATCAACCAAAACCTCAGGGCTGACCTCAGCAACTCCTGTGAGGCCAGACTAAGGTGATCTGACTCCTTGGTACCAATATCAAAGCAGCCAAGCCCAACAGCACTATTTGGTTGGAAAAACTTAGGTAAAGAAGGAATTAATTGTTAGTTTTTGTGGAGTACAAGAAAATTGTTTCAATTTGCCCCCACCAGTGCAAGATCTGGTGGCTGGTGATCACTTGAGTGGTCATGGATGGCAAAACCCAAAAATTACAGGCTTTCTGGCCCAGAAAAGAGATTAGGCAATCTTTTTCTCATTCAATTTCTATTCTTCTGCTGTGTCAGTGTTTTCAATATTCTAGTGAAACCTTCTTGCCTATTTTTAAGCTAACCACAAGCAGAAGATGTGGGAAATGTCGCAAGGGTGTATTTCTCAATAGTCTTTCTAAAATTACTGTGACGTCTTGTTGAAGTGAACATTTAAACCCTTGTCTTCATTAATCCAAACAAAATGGCAAGCCAAAACTTTTGAAGAGGCAAAGGTGCAATACCACAAAGTAGGGATTTCAGAGAACCAACGTAAGATGCAAAAATCTCTTGTTCCTTCTTTATAGATTCAGAGAATCTAAGAGTTGAGAAGAATGAGAATTTTGATTCCCAGTCCAGGATACAGAAGGGAACAGGAACACCTACTTTTCTTGAAAGTGTGGTGACTTCACCCAGATATGGTGAGGTGTTAATTTATTCTTATCTTTTCCATCCCTTCCCTAGTCCAGTGAATAACCAGCTCACAACTCTCCGGAAGAAACTGGGAAGGAAAAACACAGAGCCCCCTTGTAGTGCATTTGCTCTCTAAGGACTCTAGAGAGAGAGAGAGAGAGAGAGTCACAAATAGCAGTCTTGACTTCAACATATAAAGAAGACTTCCAAGAAGCTGGTCCAGAGGCAGAGAGACAGACACAAGAAGCAAAACTGTCTTTGTTCTCTAAATGGTACAGACAAGTGAAAGAGTGCCTGAGTACAGACACACAGTGTCACAGGAATCTTGAGGAAGTTCCCACATTCCAAGGATGGCTTTGAATAACAAAAGCTCTGCACCAAAAAGGGCTTTAGGCCCATATGGCAAAAAGCCCTGTGTTATTCACTGATTCCAAAGTCCTGGTGTGATTTTGAAAAGGATAATTGGTTGAGGGATGTACTTATAAACCACTATTTTAGAAAGTACAGAGGTGTTTGTTACTTCTCCCCCTGGGTTTGTGGCCAGTGGACCATACCCTTGGGAACTTCAACAGTGTACTCTCATTGACCCTGACAGCATCCTGTGATGAGGAAAGTTGGATTCTCAGAACCTACGTGATTGTGCTAAAGTTCCATGGCCAGGAGGCAAAAAATAGGATCTTCAGGCAAATCCAACTCCAGACCCACATCCTTCCCTTCACCACTTTCTGCCAAGATAAATCATGGATGCAGAGCTATGTCCTAGGGACATTTGTAAAGAAACGCACTAGGTTTTCACTTTTACTTCTTCAAGAAATACCTGTTTCTCTCAAGCCCCTGCTCCTTCATACTGGAAGAGAAGGACAGTGTCTCCTTAATAGTCTGCTCCTTGCCTGTGCTCATTTCAGCTCATACACATTTGCATGTGAAAATTACCTGCCTCAACTCCCAAACTAATGTTTGCATGTGCAAGGAGAGAGGCCTCTTTCTTCAAAGCAGGAAAAGATATTGCTATAAAAAATAACCATCATTTCTATTCTGATACTCACCCTGGCCTCTTATACCTCACACATCAGAGTGTGCCAACAAAAAAACATACACCTCATGGGTTTTAGAAGAGAAACAGGGATTGCTTTATTCTGATCTAGTCTGATAAACCTGCAATTTCATTTCTCATGTTTTCCTGTTTTGTGTCACTTTCTGATATCAGCTGCAATATGATTTCATAGTTCTCAGAGCCGTTTTGCAGGCTCTGGGATTCCTCTTTCTCTATGGATTGAGGTAAGAATATAGGTGCAAGGTGCAAGAATAATTTGACTAAAGTCACTAACACAGTGATCTGCTGCCTTATACAAGTGCAGAAGATGAATTCATTCAAGTTCCCAGAGCTTGCACTTGGAGAAGCCCCTCCAGATCCCACAGGCTCCTCAGAGGACCTTTTCCCCTTCAACATGCCCCCCAGATGCTGTGATTTAACTGAACAGAGTCCTATAGTTTATTTCCCTCCCTGGCATCCAGTCAACTACCATGGATGCCCTTCCAAGAGCTGCTCTCACAGCCTACTCTCATGGTCCACACATAGCTGTGGATTTCACCTAGGTAAAGACAAAGCCAGGGGTTCATTTGCCAGCAGAGTCTGCCTATGGCAAAGATAATAGGAATGATGAGTCAATCATTTGAACGTGATTCTCATTATGGAGTTTACAAAAATGACTTTCAGATTTAATTCAAACAATAAGTATACTGGGTAAATATGGCCTTCCCCATTTGAAATTTGGGAAATTAAAGTGCAAAGAGTGTTTTTCTCAAGACTCATAGTCAGAAAGGGGGAAGGCACAGTCTTGGCAAACTTCCTTGGAATTGTGTGACTAAGGCAAGCAAGGAATATTGCTTATTCTCTACTCACCCATGCCTTTACTATGCAGCTTCAGAGGATACTGAAGTCTCTTAAAGCCCTCAGGTACCATGAAGATGGCACCACTGCTAAGGAAAGGTTGTCTGTTTGTCACACTGCACATAAATCTATTGCTTTTCAATCTTAACTCCTTTGACTCAAAAAGGAAAGACTGGGGGCCACGGTCCAGAAGGGTCTTCATGTTGAATAAGACTCTGAGCATCCAGACTACATATCCAACAGTCTTTTGGCCCTATTTAGTGTAGTCATGCACCACATAATGGTGATTTGGTTAACCAGGAACTATGACTGTGGTCCCATGAGATTATAATGAAGAGGAAAACTTCCTATCATCTAGGGATATTGTAGCCATCCTAATATCCTAGCACAATGGTTTACTCTTGTTTATGAAGGTGCTAATATACACAAATGTGCTGTGCTGCCAGTCCAATGAAATTATATCACATACAGTTATGTACAGTACATAATAATTGGTAATGATAATAGACAATGGTACAGATTTATGTATTTACTATACCATAATTTTATCATTACTCTAGAGTATATTCTTTCTACTTACAAAAAAATTTACTTTTTATAAAATAGTACATTGTGTTAAGGTGGAAGCAGCCTCATATATCTTGTGTTTATTGTATCTTTTGATTGTATCAAGAGACCACACAGGGTGTCTGACCTAGATCTTATAGGTTTGTGTGAGTACACTCTAGGATGTTCACATGACCATGGAATCTCCTAATGATGCATTTCTCAGACTGTATCTCCATCATTAAGTGACACACAACTGTAATTAGTTGGGAGACCATTAGACTGAGGCAAATCCAGCACATTGGTCCCACATAAGGAAATCAAAACCCAACTCACAGTCAAGGGTAAAACTGAACTTAAGCTTAACCAATCAGCAACTATCAACCAACCTCTAATTAGGGACCTTTCACTGGTATCATCCAAATATGGCTCATGTTCAACATTAACCCACCAAATACTTTCTTTGCCTTGCTTTTGCATTTACCAAATATAAGCTGTCCCCTCGTTCTCCTAAACCACTTGGAATCTGAGGCTTCCTTAATCATGAATCACTGTTAGCTCACGTAAACTCTTATAATGTATCTCAGCTTATCTGTTAACAGCCACCAAGATGAATTTGGAAAGAATCAGTCTCCACAGTTCACAACATCCTCTCAACAGACACTGAGCAGCAGCAGTTGAGCACCTGCCAGATCAAAGCACCATGAACTCTGTAGCATTCCAGAAACTAAGAGCCACATAGAATGCTAGTGATGCTGTGGACTCCCCTAAAAACATTTCCACAGGGGGGTTCCACTGTATTCTAGTGATGCCTCTGAGAAGTTTGTTGAGCAGAAATGGCTACCCCAAATTAATACATGAAATAAACCAAGGTCCACGAAACTTTTCCTAAATAGGTAAGCTGATACCATTCATTTGGTTTTCTCTAACAGGACAGGAAAAACAATGTGCCCATTTTCATAGATAAGTTTTTAATCCTCAAAATACTACCACTATAGCCTCCTTATAGAGGAAAATTGGGCATCGTGGTGCACATCTGTAATCCTAGCTATTTGAAGGTAGAGATAGGAGGACAATGGTTAAAGGACAGCTGGGCAAAAGCATGAGACCATATCTGAAAAGCAAAAAGGGCGGGGGAGTAGCTTGGGTTGTAGAGTGCTTGCCTGGCAAGGATAAAGTCCTGAGTTCAATGCCAATTTTTTTTAATTAAAGAAGAAAACCCTGGAGGCCTGGAGAGGCTATGTAACATGTGCAAGGCCATTGATCCAGGCATTGGCAGAATTAGGTCTCACCTTCAGGGCTCTGGCATGAAGTGAAAAGCCATGTCTTCTACTCACCAACTCACCATACACCAAAACCCCATTCCAATCCTCCTGGTGGCCCCAGGATGGACACTGATACAAGCATATCCCTTTATACACTTGTCAGACAACAGAAATAGGCATGTTGACACAATACACTAGGTGGGGTGTTCCAAAGAAGGAAAACATAATGTGGGTGTTAGTTCGGGAAAGCCTTTTTCCAGTAAATATGTTTAAGGCCTATACAGCGAGGAGTTCCAGACAGATAATGGGTACAAATATGCAAAAGGGGGAGGTCAGACTTCCCTCCATGCTGAATGTTTCTTACATTTTTTATCTAATTTTACAGACAAGAACCTCTGAAATTGATTTTAATCTCTCAAAGTAAACTGTAGGTAGAACATGCAGCAGCAACCTCCTTAAAACCTTCAGAGGAAATGTGTGATGATAGCTGTAATACAACTGTTTCATGAGCATAATGGGAAATAAAGTGAAATGGGCAATCAGAGCAGAGAAAGTGCCGAGCATATTATTCACTCTTCAAACGATCAAAATTACATTCATCTCCTCATATCGTAGAGCACAATAATCTATGAAAGAAGAGCTGCTGAACGTGAAGTGGGGGAACAGCTGTATCACAGGACAGACACCGAGATTCACTACACTCTACCACTTGACCAAGGGCTGCCTGTGCATTAGCCACAGGACACCCACAAATGGCAGTCCCTCAGAATCTCTCAAGGACAGCACAGCACACCTGCAACTCAGCCAGTGGAATTAGTTCTGATGTCTGAAGTTCCTGTTGCATGCACAGTAGCTAATACAGCTAATCCTGGGGGTGCAGTGAAGTAGCCAGGAGGTACCAGAGTCTTTTTATCTGTAGCTTGAGACTGGGGGCACTCAGTTACATAAATGAGGTGCCTTCTTAGGACTGGTGAGTACAAATGTGAGCATTCTTCAACTACTCAATGCCTTCCATTTGTCAGGTAGAAGATTTAGCCCCTACCTAAACTGCCCATGAGCATGTCCTTCCTACATTCACTGCAAAAGTCAGTGTCCCTGAGCTCATCAAGGAAGAGCTCCTTAGAGAGACAAATGCTACTTGCATTGGCCATCTCACAATGGGAGTCTCTAAATTCCCAGAGGTCCTGAAAGGCAAAGCAGAATGTCAAGAGAACACTGAGACTCAAGGTCAACATCATGCAAGCAGCAGATCTTTCCTGACCCATAGCTCTGAGCTCCAAGTTTGTACCCAGAAGTTTCAACCTTTGTAAGCTTCCCTGGGAGCCTAGAATTGTGGAATTTCTCAGGATTTCTGAATAAAGCTCAACAGAGTATACCAGAGGAGACATTTTTCTAAATCAAATCTATGAAGGAGACCAGTGATGAATGAATTTATCTTCTGCTGGGGACATATGTTCAAGGGAAGGAAACCAGTCACCAGCCAACTTTAGGCTTTCAGCCAACTTGGCTACCCAACTTCACTCAACCAAACACCAAACTCACTCTACTTTCTAAAGGCTCTGTGACTTAAGTCTATTTGAGTTGTGCTCTCAGATCCAGCCTCCCTTTGCAGATTTGCAGTGCACTGTGAAGGCTCTGAGAAGTCCCCAAGTAAGTAAATGCACTCCTTCTGCAAACTTGCTTTGACTTGAGCAACCCCTCACCTAGTCTGTGGAAGATGTTGAGATGACTTATTGAGAGAAGGAGGTATATTCTTGAAATAAAGAATTTTGAACCCTCCCCCAAAAACACCATCCTAAGCCTTCTCGGACTTGAAATTTCCCTTCTAAGGTCAAGTTAAAATAATTTTTTATTTTAAAAAAGTTAGTTGATCTAAGAGGTAGAATGGGGCTCTAGGGCTTAGAAGAGAGAGGACTAGCATAGCAGGCCCTGGCGAAAAGAGATTCCATTCTGAAAGGGGCCTGTGGATGGGAGTTTCCTTCCTGAGAAGGAGCAGATCTTCAGTGAGCAGACATAGGACACACAAGAATGAGCCGTGTGCTTTTGCAGCTAAGTCTAGGCAAGAGTCAATTGGGCAAGTCTGGCAGGAAATAGAATGCTGTCCCATGCCACCACACAGGGACCATGTGGTTTGGAAACCGAGCCTATCCATGGGATTTGTGTAACCACCACAGACAGGCCTCAAGTGCTCTGGTATGTGTTAATCCCCTGCTGTCTTCCCTTGGTTAGTGGGTAGATGGACAATGCCTCTGCCATAATTGTGCTTAAATTTCCCCCCTCACAAGTGCATGGGGGGTTCAGAATGAGATTTAATTTGATTTGGGGAAAAAGAGTAAGAAGGCTTTGTACACTGAGTCTCAAGTGACTGTAAATGAAAATCAGCATCCCCAGAAAGAGCATGTGGGAACACTCTGTGGCTCTGGTCCTCCGAGCATTGCTGATTAGGAAATATTTGCAAGGGTAGACTTTGCCTCTTCCCAGGATCTGTACCTACTTCCTTCCCACCATAAAGAAATGGATAAATAGGAAAGATGCTACTCTATTAAGCACTACATCTGACCTCAAATTCAGCCAAATGTCATCCACTTTCATCTGGATGAAAAGTGGAACTTCATTTGGCTCCTTCGTTTGACATTTTGAGATACCTAGGTATTTGGCCTAACACACAGGAAAACCAAATTTTTCTCTAATTTCTCCCCTGCTTTGACCTCCACTCACATCAGTTGTATATAGTAAATTACCACATGAGTTGAATTCTGGAAAATAATCTTGGGATTGTTTTCATATTGTATGAAAATGTTTGATATATTGACTGTAAGAACACACAGTGGGTGAGTTTCTCATGTACCCAACACTGTCTCATGAGCTAGATGTGTTTCATTTGTAACTAACTTTCCTCCCACTTAGGGCAGCATAGCCAGAAAGTAAGTCACTCTGTACATGACCTTAAGTGAAACTTTCAATCACCAAATCATCCACACCACTGACTTACTGGGAGCGTCTCCTCTCCCCTACTGATCATAAATGACTGTAGCATCAGCTGAAAAGATGGAGACACACCAGTTTGTGCAGGTCACTTTCCTGGTCTTCAGTGATCACTCTTGATCACTATCACTTTCCCTTTCCCATGCTTCAGCTACAATCAGCTAGACCCAACAAATCAAATGAATGGAAATTTCCTTCAAGAAAAAGAAAAATTAACCTCTATAAGTTGAAGTCACAAAACCCACCAACTATGCATACTTTTTTTTAATGGTACTGGAGTTTGAACTCAGGTCTTCACACTGCTAGGCAGATGCTCTACCACTTGAGTCCAATGAATATGTTTTTTTTTTTAATTCTCAACACAAAGTGCTACCTTCCTTAATAAGAACTCTAAGTCAATGTGGAAAAGGGTAAAAACCCAATCTCAGATGAACAAAAGATGAATAGACAGCTCACAAATGAGGAACTTCAGTGGGCATGGTTACCTTATTAATAACAAAGAAACTGAAGACTGTAATATGTTTCACTATAAGATTAGCAAAAAATTTTTAAAATGTAAACATGTTGGGAAGGATGTGGAGAAACAGGAACTCTCATATGCCACTGGGGGGAATTTACATTGGTTCAACCCCTGTGAAGGAAATTAGGCAATAATGTCTGACATGAAACATGCCCTCCTTATATATAACTCAGTAATTCTAATGTCAGGTAATAACACACAGAGGCAGCCCTTTTGGCACTGGTTGTAATAGCAAAAGACTGGAAACCAGTAGGAGGCAAAAGCACGTAATCTACAGCATCCATCTATATGCAACAGAATACTATCTAGCAATTAAAATAATTAATAAAGCCAGGCACCAGAAGTTCACACCTATAATCCTACCTACTCAGGAGGCAGACATCAGGAGGATCTCAGTTCAAAACCAGCCTGGGCAAAGAGTTCTCGAGACCCTATCTCAAAAAACGCTATCAAAAAAAATTGGGCTGATGGAGTGGCTCAAGGTGAAGGCCCTGAGTTCAAGCCCCAGTACTGCAAAAAAAAAAAAAAAAAAAGAATTAATAAATACCACTGTATGCAATGATATGGCAAGACTGTTACAATTAGCTGTTAAGTAAAAAAAACCACAAGATGAATAAGTGTGCATAAAATTAACATGTATTGAGTAAAATATGCATGCACATTTTTTTATAATTGCAAAAAATTTTTTTCTAGAAAATTCTCTCTTCCTTTCCCTGTCTCTAAAATCCTGGCAAGAGTACTTGCTTCTGTGAAGAGTAATTCGGTTGCTATAATTCATGAAAAGGAGATATGCTACTGTATTTCCTCTCAAATCTTTCAAACTATGGTCATGGATTACCCAATGCCAAAAAATGAAGTTAAAATATATTTTAAAATGCACAAAATGGGGGAAAATATTTGCAAAGTACATATGTGATAAAGCATTCAGGTTCAAAATAAATAAAAACCTCTCAAAATTCAATAGTAGGAAAGCCAAAGAAAACCCATTTTAAAATGGCCAAAAACAACCCATGAAAAGACCCTTCAAAGAAGACATTTATTTGGTAAATAAACATATTAAAAGATGCCCAAAATCATTAGGGAAATTCATATTAAAATCACAATGAGGTTACTTTTTTCAACACCAGTACATAGATCTAATGATAATACAGAATAACTGGGATTCTCCTATGTGAGAATCTGCTAAAGTCAGGTCTTTTCTATCAAAGGAGTTGCTATATAATATAACTATCATTTATATAGATGCCAGCTAACCTCCCCAAATTTCTGCCTGTATGCTTTGTGAGACATTGCTTGACCTTGCAAGGGTCTTGTGGTCAAAGAGCTGTTTATTGCTAGGTGTCCTAATTTCAAACTGCTCAATTAAAGATGAATATTGCCCAAAAGAATTATCCTGCTGTCCATGCTTCAAGGTCCCCCTTACCCAACATGCCTCCTTTTCTAAGTAGCCAATCAATGAAGATTGTGAACCCAAACCTGTCCACCAGAGTGAGGGGCAAACTTGCATTAGAGATAAAAATGAGCAAACTTCCCATTCAGTGTGCTGGCTTGCCTGACTCTGGTTGGAGATACACCCTTCGCAAAAGTAAATTTTGCCTTGCCCATCAGCTTTCAAGCACATGTCTGATTTGTGATTGTGGCAGTGCCCCAGTATTTCTAATATCCTCGTTGCTGGTGAGGATGCAAAATGGTGCAGCTACCTTAGACAATAGTTTGGTGATTTCTTGTAAAAATGAACCTCCACCAGTCATATGACCCAGAAATCCCTCTCCTATGTCTGTACTCCAGAGAAATGAAAACACACATCTACACACACAAAGTTCTATGTGCTAATGTTTACAGAAGCTTGATTCAGCATTATCCAAAATTAGAAATGATGCCAATGTCCCTCAGTTGATGAATGGATAACAAACTTTGGGATAACTAAACCATAAAATGCACTCAGGCCAGTGTGGTGGCTCACACATGTAATCCTAGCTACTTGGGAGGCTGAGATTAGGAGAATCGTGGTTCCAGGCCGGCCAGCCAGGGCAAAAGAGGTTTGTGAGACCTCATCTCGATGGAAGAAAGGCTGAGTGTGGTGGCACGTGCCTGTCACTCAAGCAGTAGTGGGGAAGCATAAAATAGAAGCCCAATACTGCCAAAAAGAAAACAATGCCACTCCAAAAAAAGAAAACCCAGAAAAAAAGTTATAATACTGAAACAATTTGAATGAATCTGAAAAGCTTTTTGCTAAGTAAATGCAGACTGATAGAAATGGCTACATGTTATCTAATGCCTTTGGGACCCTTGTGGATCGACAGAGATTCCTTCCAAAAACGTGTCACTAGCTGATTTTGTCATTGTGTAAGCATCAGAGGGTATACTTGCCCAAACAAGGATGGCTACATTGTCCCTAGACAGTACCATCTTATGGGACCCATGTCAAACACGGAGTCTGTCATTGACTAAAACATCACTATGTAGCACATGGCAAAATTATAGGGACAGAAAACAACAGATGGGTGGTTTACCAGAGGCTGGGGAAGCTGGGGACTGACCATCGAGGAACAAGAAAGAACTTCTTCCGTAATGTGGTGGCTGTCACATTATCATATATGTTTGTCAAAATGCTCAGAATCAAACACTAAAAAAAAGAGTACATTTTATTGTTTACTCCTTAATAAGCCTGCTGTCTCAAGTTGACTGTGGGCCGCCACCATGGCTCTCTAGTCTGTTTCTTGAGGAGGGGAGAGGATGATGAAAACCTTAGATTAATTTTGCTATTGACTCCCAGGAAACATGAATTCCTTCAATGATGCTAAAGTCTCTACAAATTCAAAAGAGTGGGGCCCTGGCTCCCCATGTTGCCTGTGGGGAAAAAGCATTTAATATCATTATCCACCCCAAACACTGAGTGACAAAATTATCCCCACTGGGCAGACATTTCAAGTAGGAACGTGATTTTAATTAGATGCTCCTCCTTCCAACCCAGTTATGAAGAAGTTTTCAGCAAGGTCAAAAGGAGATGGAAGAATTTGATTAAAGTCAGTCACTGAGAAAATAGCATTAGCCTAGATGTAGAGCCTAAAAAAGTGTATGACAACAAGACCTCAATCTCCTCATCAACTGTACTGACAATTATACTCTTAATGGGCATTTGTATTTTGATTTTCCAATATATTAGTAATAGATTATTAAAAAATCTATCTGAATGATGTCCAAATTTTTACTGTTCTGCTAGATGGAGGTACATGTGGCATTTACAAAAGTTCTTACAATATATCAAATATATCACACTTGAATTCACGCCCTTCACCATTCAGCTTTATCCCTTTGCCCATCCCTGGACTGGTTTCAGCAAGTATCATTTTCCATTTTCTTACGTGTGTACAGTATTTGCACCATATTCACCCTCCTTTACCCTTTCCCCTCCTTCTATCCCTCCCACTGGTACCAACACCCCCTCCCAGGAAGCACCTGTTCCGCTCTCCTATTCTCTGAATATAGACCTAATACAAGTATAGCAATTTTATGAAAAAAAAAAAAGTCACTCTAAGGGGAGGTCACATGCAAGATGGGGAGGTTAAAAGAAAGAAGTTAAGAAAGTGAATATGATTGGTGTATTTTCTATACAAGAATGAATATAGAATCTTTAAAGCTGTTGAAACCACCACAAGAAAAGGACTAAGGTAGACAGAAGGAAAATGGAGGAGAGGAACCAATTCAGGCTATAATACATATGTACACGGAAGTGCCACAAGGAAACTCCCTGTGTAGCTAACTTAAACAAGCAAAAATGTCGGTTTTTTTCTTTACAAAATTGAACATCTAATTTTTAAAATATGAGCTGAACCTACACACAAAACTATTCAGGAACCCTGTTAAGTTGCTTTCTAGTCAACAATCCTGAGTTAATGGCACCTCTTATCTGCTGACTTTATTATTCTGACAGATGAAATAACATGCTCATACCTTTCTCTGTCTTGACTGTCTGCTAGAAAAAGAATGGGCAGGCTACGTGTGATATTTTCTAAATTAACTCAAGCTCTGGCTATAAAGTCCAAATGGTAGGCATGGTGCCTGAGGAGGTGACAGGCATAAGCCCAAGGTTCTGCTTGACTGGGTGCCATTGTCAGGAGAAACCAGGTGTCACCCTTGTGATATAAAGGGGAAAAATAATTTAATCTTTTTAAATAGATTCAATGAACCCATTCTACCTTGAAAGAGATATACCACCACAAAAGTACAAAAAGTAATTCCTTCAATAAACATGTTATATCTGCCTCACGAAGTGAAGCGAATTTAATACTGGTTATTAACAAAGTAAAGTTTAAATTTGAAAAGGAGGAGGAGGAGGAGTGGGGGGAGGGGAAGAAAGAGAAAAAGGAGGGGGGACAAGATAAAGGAGAAGGAGTTGTTGTTGGTGGCAGCAATGGTGAAAATCATGCTGTTGTGGCCAAAACACTTTCTCAAAACCCAGAGGTCTCCCAAGGACAGCAAAGAGGTGGGATGGAGCCTGTCCTGCCTGACTAGAAAGAACTGTTGTGGGAATCTGGAACAGAGACAAGGGACACTGAGGCAATTCAGCGGGAAGCAAAGTTTTATTATGCCAGCACAAACTCAGTGGACTCGAGTCCAAAGGCTGAGCCCTGAGAACAAAGGAGACTTATATTATATATCCTTGCAAGCAGGTTACAGAAACAAAAAAGCAAAGTTTAACCCATATATGGCTGCATGGAACTCTATTGGCTACTTCACACACCACCAGTGCTACATGGCCTTCTTCACATTTAGATTCTTTAAGTTCTGTCTCTCTGCTGTGCCATCCCTTCTCTCCAGCTATATTATTGCTTGTTTCTTTTCTGGCCCTCCTCCCTGCTACAGAGCCACAGACCAAGGGGGCTTGGGGTTTATTCCACAAACAGAATTCAACCTCCTGTGTGATCCATGGAACCAGAATGTCTTTCTTTATTCCCCTTACTTATTTTAAAGGGCAAATTTCAATAAAGCAAATTACTCTGTGCTTATAATATGTGTGAAAGGAACCATTTGACTTTCCAATAGGACACTAAAATGACAGAAAAGGAATTTTTAAGGAAAGGGGACAAGGACAAAAGAAAGGAAAGAGAAAGTACAACAGTGGAGGAGAGAGAAGGATGAACTTTTGGATATGGAAGGTGTGTGGAGAGGGCATCCTAGTCCAGCAGAACATTAGGACCTTGGACAGCAGCAGAGGCCCCCAATTTAGGTGGGCAGGGCAGAAGCTGAGCAGTTCTCTGTGAGCCTTCCGAGGGCTCAGGAGCTAAAGACAACAGGCATGGACCTGCAAACAGGAAGAGTGCATTTAAGTCCAAAATGGAGAGGCTGTGGTCCCCACTAAACCCCACCCAGAAACGGCTACAATCAACTCCTATGGGGACTGAGCAAACATTCTGGAAAAATTGGAACAAAAAGTACCCCTGGAACACAGAGAAATGGGTGCAACTGGAAGAGAAAGGGCCAGAAATGGGGATGCAGGATGGTGATGGGAGACTCCTTTCCTGCCCCAGCAAGTCATGAGCCTCACCTCCACCCCATGGTACATGTGCAAACAGACAAGCGAAAAGGCAGGTGTGATTTCTTCCTCCAGAAAACTTTTTTGAAATATTTAACTTTCTTTCTGATTGGGCTCATATTATGAAAATTGTCATCAAGTGTCAGGAACAGCTGAACGGAGGATGTGGCTAGTGACTTTAATAGAGGCAATAAACAGATACAGTGCATGTCAGAAAAATCATGAAATGAGTTTCCCCAAATTCTACCATCCAGTTCTGTGGGAGGCTGTAGGTAGGAAGATTGCAGTCCAAGTCCAGCCAGGCAAAAACACAAGAGCCTACCTAAAAAATAACCTAAAGGACTAGGCACATGGTTCAAGTGGTAGGGTGCCTGCCTAGCAAGTGGGAGGCCCTGAATTCAAACCCCAATTTACCACAACCCCTAAAAAACACAGAAAGTTTAATTAATTGAAATACAGAATAGACTACATTATTTTAATCTTCTGTCTATAAAAATTAAGATCACAGAATTGCTGTGACAGAGGGTACAGCCAAAAGATCTAAGAAAAAGTATTTGCATATGCCTGGCAGATAATTTAAAAAGCACTATATTACTTTGTGATGTTTGTAGATTTGTCAACTTCAAAATTTTGTAGCTTGTGATTTATTTTTTATTCTGTCATCCATAACTGTATTAATTCACAATTTTGTATTTTTATCCTTAAAATTTTCCTTCCAGAATGGGAGCATGACTTATCTGGTAGAGCACTTGCTAGCATATGCTGGGTTCAATCCCCAGGACTGCAAAAAGAATAATGGAGTAGAATAGAACAGAACAAAATATCTCCAGTTGCACTGGGATGTGACCCCTTCTTCCATATGAATGTGAGGATCTTCAGTTTTCTGAGTGGCCTTGGGTCCCAGAGCAAACATGACTCACAAGTTGTGGAGGGGATCGCAGAAAGATGGCCACTTCTGCGAGCAAACCAAACATCATTTCTACTACTGTCAGGAGGGTAGGGAGAGTGAGCTCAGGAGACACTACGTCACTGATCTCTGGAAAGTAATACACCTGACACCACACACATGCACACACACGCACACACACGCACACACACACACACACGCACGCACACGCACACACTTCAAGCCAGTAGCACCATCCACAGGCCTTGCGCAGGAGCTCTGCAGACAGCCTTCTACCTCCTTCTCTGCTGCCTTGCAGCCCACCTCTGAAGAGTCCAGAAGCTTTGGATCATTGCTTATGAACAGGCAAGGGAAATCCGGGAATTCTACCTGCTTCTCCTGAGATAGAGTTTCTTACATGAAGGAGGGAGCACCCTCCCCGCCCCATCCCCAAATCAGGAGAATGACAGGAGACAGGTGCACTGTTTCGAGAACGGTGAAGGTGCTTATGGAGTCCACACAAAATACGCAAATTCTGGATGTTGCCAGGTGAGTTTTGTTGAACCAATACTGTTTTTTTTTTTCTTTTTTTTTTGAGCAAGTTCCAAGTAGTCACCATTCAGTCTTCCTGATCCCAGCCACTTGGAGTATTAATGTTCCCAGCGAGAACTCAGAAAATACAGTCAGGCACCACTTAACATTTCACTCATTAGCATATTATATATACCATACTATGCTGGTCTCATAAGATTACAATGGAGCTCAAAATTCTTCTTGCCTACTGCCATTGTAGCTGTCCTAACATCATTGCATAATGCATTATCCACGCATGTATGAGATACTAAAGGCACACAAACCTACTGTGCTGCCAGTGGTACAAAAGTATAGCTCACACAATTTTTCCAGTATACAGTACTTAATAATGATAATAAATGACTATGTAACTGGTTTATGTATTTACTACACTACATTTTCTTTATTGATTTAGAGTATACTTCTGCTTATTAAAAAAAAAGTTTATTGTAAGGGCTGGAGGGATGGTTCGAGTTTTATGGTGCTTGGCAAATGCAAAGCCCTGAGTTCAGACCTCAGTACCGCCAAAACAACCAGGCTGTGCACAGTGGCTGACACCTATCATCCCATTATCCCAGTTACAATGGAGGCATAGATAGGGGGATCACAGTGCATGCCCACATCAGGCAAAAACATAAGAACTTATATAAAAAATAACTAAAGCAAAAATGGCTAGGAATCTGACACGTGTGGGTCCTGAGTGCAAACCCCAACACCACCAAAATAAAATGTACTGTGAACAGTAAGCCATGTTACTTTGACAGCAGCCTTAGGCATCTCATGGTTACCACCTCCCTTGATTATATGAAGAGGCCACATGGAGTCACTAACCACTTATATCTAGATCTGTGTAAGTCCAGGCCATGATATGACCCACAATGGAATTGTAAGGGGACAAACGTGAGGAGAAATAGAAGGGCAGAGGTAACTTCATTTTAGATAAAGGAAATAGGAAGGCATACTTAAAAGCAAAACATTTAGGGAGACTGAGAAACCAGCTTTGCACACAGGTGTGGAGGCACAGCAGTTTTTCTTCTTAGATAAGGAAAACAAGGTAAACCATTCCTATTGGCAGACCTCTAAAAGGATGAGATATAGACCCCTGAAAGGAGAGTGACACAGCAGCTTTCCGAAGATAAACAAAAACCGGGTCTCACCAGAATAATGACTGCAATCATAAAATGTAAGTGATAAGCCTTAAGGACAGGATGGACTAAGGAGACCCTCTTGAAATGTCTAGTCTGATAAGGATGGGGTACAACTAGATGGCTGGGCTTGACCAAAAGACCAAAAGTCAATTAGACAGCCAATTATAGCTACAGTGTCAAAGGTAGAGTGGAGAGGGGTGCCTAAATTGGCCTCCATAATCTCATAAACTTCAGCCATCCTTTGGCTTAGCTCATTCACTAAGTCCCACCCATCAAGGTGCTCTCCTATCCCTTCAATAAACTTTGTGCTTGCTTTACTCTTAACTCCTGGTAGGTGACATGAACTTGCTTTAACTCCTAACTGCTTGTCTGGT
Source organism: Castor canadensis (assembly GCF_047511655.1). Classification (NCBI taxonomy): domain Eukaryota; kingdom Metazoa; phylum Chordata; class Mammalia; order Rodentia; family Castoridae; genus Castor; species Castor canadensis. The sequence continues at coordinate 31,752,773 of NC_133404.1, read as the reverse complement.
GGCTTCAATCATCAACTGTGCCAGAGCACAAACCCGGGGAACAACAATCTAGTCCAGTATCAGAATTGCTTAAGGATGCATTTCTTAGAATCTACCCCTGTCATTAAGTAACACAAAACTGTACTTGAAATTGCAAATGGGCCCCTTAGTGTGCAGCAGCCAGAGAGGATGTCAACACCACACTTTCTGTTCTCCTTCAGACTCCAAGCCATTTCCTTTGGTTTCCAGGGCCCTCTGGTGGCCCAATCGGGGTGCCCTGCAGGTCCTACAGGGTTGGACAGGAGGCTCCAGCAGCAGGCTGTGCAAGTGACTCATTGTGGGCACATCTCCAAACAGCACAGACTGTGGCCTGCTATGAATCGCCAACGTGGTCTGCACACATTGAGGCTGCTGAGGCTCTTACCAGGCAAGACCTCCAGCTTATTAAGCAGCTCCCCAATGTACTATATACTGGATGAGAGGGACAAACAGCTGGTTAAGTAAAGACTGTCCATCAGCCTCAGCTTGCCAGGAAAACAGTCATGAAGAATTCCCCAAATACAAATCCATGCGTATCACTTACTAGTCAGTAGTGCTTTCTCCAGCCCTGCCCCCAGCCTCCTGCATCCATCCATCCTCCTTACAGCAGTGGTTGTGGATAAAAGGGTTGTGAACATTAGAATTACAGAGCAGTTCCACTTAATGCCTGCAGTGTGAGTTCTGCCTTCATGGGGCTCAGTCTGCAGGTTGTTCCTGCCCTTCCACCATGGGAAACAGGAACTGGCCTGGCTGTTTGCTGCTAAATTCTTCCACATGCAAGCCTTTAGTCTTGCTGCAGAGAATGATGGACACTATTAAAAAAAAATTCAAAGTCAAAAAAAGTCAGCCTATCTTGTGGTTGGCCCACCTCCAGTACCAGGATCAAAGATTGATATTAATTTCAATTCCCATTTTCTCTCGTCTTTTCTGCTTCTTATAAAAGTTAGAGAGAAGGGGGAAGAAAAGCTGACACTGACGGGAAATTTCTTTGGGGCTTCTGTTGAAAAGATATGACTTAAGTAATGGCAAGTTTTTAAAAATCTTCCCTTTGATACACCAACTGCCTAGTGTATGCCAGGCCCAATGCTAAATATGTTGTATCTATTTTTTTTAACCTTTGCGATAATCTTTGAATTAAGTAAAAAACCAATAGGAAAAAGAATGGGCCAGGGACCCCCACTTTATTGGATTCCAACTCTGTGCTCCAACCTGGTACACAGTATTTAAGAATCCTGGAGACATCCCCACAAAAGCCTAGCTGGGGACTCCAGCCATCAGAATCAGAACCTGAATGGACCAGAAAGCAGCTGGGAGGGGTGAGTGGAGAGCTATATAGTAGTATCCCTCACTTCTTGGCAAGGATGGTGAGTAAATGAAAGCTTACGTAGACCTAGCCTAAGACTAGAGAAGAAAACACAAAGTATGTTAATATTAATCAGAACATATAAACACATATTCCTAAATGTGTGGTGTTTAGCTCAAACTTTGACAAAATCTAGCCAAGGGGATGTTGTGTCTGTTGAGAAAGGGGTCATTTGTTGTTTAAAACTATAACACACATACACACACAGAAGTCAAGATGATCATATAATAAGCACCCATGTGCTCTCCCTCCAAAAAAATGAATGAGCATTGTTTCAACTTCTAAAAATAACAGGGTTACTAAATTAGTTTCTAAGAAATTAGAGATAGGAGCCTTCTAAGAAATGTTTTTGATAGTGCCATCTTGTGGATTCATTCTAAAAACACCATCTCTTCTGGCTCACTATTATATTGACTGGAGAGGTGAAATTCTAGTATATAATGAGACATTCGGTCCAGTAATTTTTCCCCATGGCTTTCCTTTATTTTCTCTCAGGGCATCCTCAGGCTCCTTTTTCCTTTCTACTATAATCAATTGATTTTTGAAGTTCCGCTTTTCATTTCATAACCTTTCTGCTGTATTAGAGCAATTTTACAGCAAGATTTACAACAATGTCAGGAAGAAAGAAAACTATTGTAAAATAGCCACGGACAACATTATAAACTGGCAGTGAAACCGACCAGCGTGCACAGCTGGTGTTTATGCAAACCACCTGCTCCATTTTGGCTGCCCCTGATCAACTTCTTTTACCCCATTCCCTGAGCTTTGAAAGATGTTTCTCTTGCCTCTGACTCCTGTAAAGGTTGCCAAAATCAAAAACCTCCACAAAGTGATGGCCACTGGGCTAACCTCACATGTCCACAGAGCCATAGCCATGGCCAGAAGATCATGATGACAATTCTGCTTCTGAGTTTTTGAGCTCTACCAATACCCAGATATCATAAGAAACATTTCACCATAACTTTTCTACAGTTGTAAGAAACACTTGAAACCAATCACACATACTCACCTAAAAGTGTGTAATAAAACATTTAAGGTAGTTTGTAGTACATACCCACTATGCTGTAACTTTCTAGTGCAGTTCCCACTTAATGAGCACCTATTCAATACAAGCTGAAAAGTTCACCAATATTATCTCTACATCCTGCAACAATTCTACAGTGTTGATTGAGTCAATCACTCATTATCTCTGTGACTTCAATAAATAATTCTATTAACTCAGTTTAGAAGTTGACTTACCAACTGTGCAGGACTGTAGTGAGAACTCAAAGTAACAGTAGTAATAGGCAAGATTCACCAAATGCTTATTCTGCACAATGTCAGGAGAGTTGTCTACATATTAGTGTACCTTACTAATCACTACCAACCTGTGAGGTATTATTAATATGCTCAGTTAATAAAAGAAAGCTGATTTCCAAATGACTTTGGCAAGTGACTTCCCTAGTTACTGGCAAAGCCAGAATGTGAAACCAAGAAATCATATTCCAGATCACTATGAACTTATGACCACAAGATATGACTACTATTTTGGTGATCAATTTTTTAAAAAAGGAACTAAAGTCAGAATAAATGACAGAGAAAAAAATGGCCAAAATTCTCTTCTCCATAAAAGCTATGGAAAAATTGACAATAATTGTCCAGAGCTCTAGAAAAATAATCAAAGTCTTGCAACAATCCAGGAAGCATGCTTTTAAGAAAAAAGTGCCAAATCTCAGGGAGAGAAGTGAGCTTTGTGGCATTTCAACTCACTTTAATTCCATCCCTCATTCTCTAGTTCTGTGGTAGACTTGGTGCAGCCTTGGAGACATCAGGACTAGATGCTTCCCTGTGGAAGCATAGACATTGGACTTACTAGAAAAAGACTGTAAGTCATCCATTTTAGCGTATTCTAAGACCTAAAGGGGACCATATTTAAAAATCTACAGTAAAATGAAAACAATGCCTCAACAAATTCAGAATATTCATAAATTGTTGCAAATTATATATTTGTAATAAATAAACCAACAGAAACTCTAGAGTTGAAATAAGAATAAAAATAAAACTTCACTATAGAGGTATATTAGGAAATTTGAACAAGTAAAGGAAATTACCCAGAAAACTAGAAGACAGGTCATTGATATTGTACAAGCTGGAGAATAAGAAGAAAGAAGAATGAAGAAAATGAACACAGCACCAGAAGCTTTTGAGATATCAAGCAAATCAACACATGCATGAAGAGACTCTCAGAAAGAGAAGAGAGAAACAGAAAGAATATTTGAAGAAATAATGGCTGAAATTTTCTCAAAATTGATGGAAAATATTAAATTTACACATCCAAGAAGTTCAACTAAACCCAAGTAGGAGAAAGTCAAGTAGATATCTATCCAAACACAGCACAACCAAACTTTTGAAAGACAAAGAGAATCTTGAAGCACAATAGCAAGTCATGTACAAAAAGCTTCAGTAAGATTAACAGCCAATTTCTCATCAGAAGTCATGGAGACCAGAAGATATTGGATGACACAGTCAAAGTAATGACAGAAAAGAAGAAAAAAATAATTGTCAGGAAAGAATTCTGTATCCAACACTAATATTATTCACAATATGGGAGAAAATAAAACCTTCTTAAAGACTAAAAATTGGAAGAACCCATAGTTAGACGTTCCCTGCGTGAAGTCTTTCAGAATGAAATGAAAGAGAAAAACTCAAATACACATAAACAAATGAAGAGCAGCAGTAAAGACAACTATATAGGTGAGGTAAAAAGTAGAATGTCAGTGAATTTTTACTTATAACTCTTTGTTTCTCTCATACAATTTGAAAAGCAAACTGTATCAAGCAGTAACTACAAATGTGTGTTGACCAGCATACAGTGCAAAAAATATAATTTCTATGGTAATGAAAGCACACAGGAGACAGGTGAAGGGAGGGAGTGGAGAAGTATATTAACAAAGTTTTTGTATTATATTGTAATCAAATTGGCATTAATGCAAAATAGATTATAATAAGTTAATAGGTTAATTAGACCCCCAGGGCAATCACTAAGAAAACAACTCTAAAGTATGTAGTTAAAAAAAAGGGAAATTAAAATAAAAACACTAACAAATATCTAACACCAAAAGAAAGCAGTAATGGGAACAAAAAGACATACATTGTAGAGAATATAAATAGCAAAATGGCAGATTTAAATCTTACATATCAGATGTACATATAAAATAAACTTTTCAACTAAAAGACAGAGCATGAAAGAATGGATTTTAAAATACATGATCTAGTGCCATAATCTAAGATACTTCTTTCAAAACAAGAAAACAAAGAGCAAACTAAAACTAAAGAAAGAAATAATAAATATTAGAGCAGAAATGAATTAATTAATGGGACAACAATAGAGAAAAATAACAAAACCAAAACCTTGGTTCTCTGAAAACATCTGCAAATTGGCAAAAATTGGCAAAACGTTAGTTAAGCTGACCAATACGGAAATTTTAAAAAAGAAGATTCAAATGACAAATTACAAAATCAAGAAAGAGAAGATACTTCTATCAACCTTCCAGAAATAGAAAGGATTACAGAGAAAACGATGAAAAATTGCATCCCAACAAATTAGATGAGATGGGCAAAGTCATAAAAACACAAACTATAAAAACTGACTCAGAAAAACTATGAATAGACTTATAGCAAGTATTGAGATTGAATTCCTAACCAAAACACTTTCTACAAAGCAAATCACAGGACAAGATGGTTTACTGGTGAATTACACCAATAATTAAAAAATTAACACCAATCCTTCACAAACTCTTTCCAAAAAGAAAGGATTCCTCAACTTATTTTATGAGGTCATTATCACCCTGATATCAAAACCAAAGACACCACAAGAAAAGAAAGTTACAGACCAATTTATCTCTTTGAAAATCAGTAATAAAATACTGGTAAATGTGGGGCCTGGAGTAGTGACTCATGCCTGTGACTCCAGCTACTGAGGAAGCAGAGATTGGGAGAATCAAGTTTCAAAGACAGCCTGGGGAAAATGTTACTAAACGCCCACCCCAAATAATCCAAAATGGTGGCACTTCTCTGTAATCCCAGGTATGAGGGAAGCCATAGGTAGGAGGATGGTGATCCAAAGCTGGCCTGGCCAAAAATGTGAGCTCCTATCTAAAGCAAAAAAGGACTGAGAGTATGACTCAAGTGGTAGAGCACCTGCCTAGGAAGTGCAGGACTCAAAGTTCAAATCCCAGTACCACCAAAAACAAGAAAAAGAAATATTAGCAAATGAAATTCAGAAACAAAAAGGATGTTTTTTAACATCCTTTAAGGATGTTTTTAAGTACTGCTCTATGAACAAGAAGTACTTATCCATTGAATACAAATGTGGCTCAATATATGAAAATCACTAATAAAATAATTGTCATAATCACCCTGATATAGGGAGAAAAATTTGACAAAATACAATACCTTTTTTATTATAAAAATATCCCACAAACTAGGAGTAGAAATGAGCTTCCGTGAACTGAAGTATATATATACATATATGTGTATATATATATATATATATATATATATATATACACTTATTTCACTTAGCAGAAATATGTAGGAATAACAAAAGAAGTAGAAGACTTGGACACTGAGAAACACAAAACATTGTTAAAGTAAATTAAAGAAAACCTAAGCAATAAAAAGATGCATTTTATACATGGAAGATATTATTGTTAGGATGGCAATTGCTCATCAAGTTGATCTACAAATGAGAGCAATTCCTATCAAAATTGGAACTGCTTTTGAAAAGGAAATTTATAAGATGATCCTAAAATTCATATGAAAATGGAAGGCCCCTGAAGAGCCAAAAGAAATCTTGAGCCCTCACTCCTTTCCGTGAGAATGTAAAATGGTACAGGCACTTATGGGCACTTTAGAAAATACTGGTATTTCCTCAAAATACTAATACACCATTTCCAAGTGACACAGTAATTCCTCTCCTAGTGATATACTCAGAAGAATGAAAGCATAACATCAAAATATAACCTATGTTATGAAAATATCACGCAAAAACTTGTGCCTGACTATTTATAGCATCGGTCCTAGTTCTCATACATTGCTCTGTGAGCCTTACAGTCTTTTTATCTGCTATAGAATAAAGGATTTTGTGTGCATATATTTTGTTTTTCTCTTGACACTTCTGGGCTCTACCACTTGAACCACATCCCTATCCCTTTTTGCATTTAATTTGTTTTTCAAATAGTCTTGTGTTTTGCCCAACTGTGAATCCTCCTACAACCATTCATAAAGTCTTTAAATAAATGCTTCCAGTGGTGTACATCAGGGGGACCCTCTCACTGAAGGGAGAGATGGAAAGTTTGGCTGTAGAAAGGAACATGAATCAGGTCCAGGATCTGGTTAGGTTCAGGTACGTGATGGGATGTATTTCATCTATTTGAGCATCTTCACCATAGAAACCAAAGTGATCCTTCTAAAATCTCATCTGACTGCAGTGCTACTGAGAGCTCTCTGTGGGTCTGCACAGCCCACAACTTCCTACAAAGTCCTCTGACACCAGGCTTTCCACATTGAGCCCCGGGCCAGCACTGCATTAAACAGCTCTCAGACAGCTGAGCTGTTTACCAACACTCTTATGGCTCTAAGAGCTCATAGTAAAAAGCCTGCCTGCTTCCATCACTGTTTCCCAGGTTTACCTGATCCCTGGCGATTTGGTTTTTAAACAACTTCTGTATACCCCAAGGTGCTGGCAGACTGTGATAGTAATGTCTAACCTGTGATAACACCCATCTTCCCTGACATCTCACCTGATACCTGCTAGAAGGTGTTTCGTGGGGTTGCACTCATCACCTCCTACCACCCCTGTCTCCCCGGGAGCTTCAGCCACCCTGTGTCACCTGATGCTCCTTTAGGGCCCCATAGCTTCCTGCTTTGTGCCTGTTCTCATGCTTGATCTTAATGTCCCCACTTTCTTCCTGTTACCCATAGTCACTTGGTTTAAGTCATAGACTTGAGTCCATTTCTGCCATTACAATGGGAGTTTTTGAGGACAATGATGACAACTTTCTCTTTCCCACTGCTGACTCTGAGTTAGTGCCCAGCAACTGTCTGAATGAATGATAAATGAGTCCTTTCCAAGGGAAGCAAATGTTTTATCAATTTTGTCTTTGTTAAGAGTCCAGAAAACGACACAGATTCTATGGTGGAGAATTCATGTGGCATTCCTTGGGAGACCTAAGAAGCAAATAAGTAGGTGAAACCTACAAACCCCACCTTTCCCAGCCCTGACTCCCAGGATGTGAGCTACTCAGGACAGGTGGCAAGACATCCCACTTCTTGTTTCTCAAATGCATTAATTTGTTCTGTGACAAGAAGGACAGGAGAGGCTGCTCTTGGTATCTGCCTTATTTCCCTACCACCCACCATCACCTCTCCCCCACCTCTTCCTTTCCCTCTGCACAGCCGCGTGTATGACCTGTGTTCTCCCAAATTCACACCCGCCTCTCTACACACGAAACACATGCCACTGTCCACATTATGAAATTCCACATGTCACCTCATCCTTCCTCCTGTTATCCACGTGGCTTTCAGGCCACCAAACCAGGCACAACACTTCTTGGAACATTTTCCCTGATGAACTAGCTGAAGCAATGGGGGAGTGTGCAGATTGTCAAGTGCCACTGCATTCCAGACAGAGCTTTGAAAATAAAAGAGTCCCCCAGCCAAAGCAGATGAATACTCAACTAAGGCTGCCTTATCCGAAGCAAAACTGAACCAAGGAGGTCTGAGCTGTGGAATGATAACTGATGAGCGGCACAGCAGTGACAGCACCACGGGTCATGGAAGACTGTGCACTCAGGGCTGGGGAGCCTCCTGCATGTGCCTTTAAAAGCTGGGATGAATTAGCAGCAGATGCAGGGGTCAGAAATTAATCCTCCTAATGGACTCCATATTGCTTCCTTCCTCATTAGCGTTCTTTACCCAGTCTGTGGCCTCTACATTTTAAGAGAGATGTCAAGACCTGGAGACCAGAGAAAAGCTATAAAAATGATAAAAGGGGGGGAACTGGGTCTTAGAAAAGGTGACTGGAGAATTAGTTCCTGGGGCAGACAAGACCACAAATGACCTAAGCATGACCTTGACCTGAACAGAAGGTGAACCCTGGAAAACTGACTGCACCCAGCAACACCCAAGTGTAGGTATTTTGAAACTGTGTCTTTTTCAAGTTTATTTTTCATTTCTGTCCAGCTTCTGTTGTACTAACCCAGCTTGAGTTTAAAAATCAAGCAGAGACATTTGCCTCTGGAAAAGGCATCTTTGCCATGTGTCACCCCCTGGTTTTAGATTTTATCAATTGACACCCACATGGGGAACTCGCTGAGTTTATAATTTTAAATTAAAAGAAGGTAGGACATTAAAATTCCCAGAAAGGTTAGCGAAAGAGCTTCAGAGGGACACAAGGGAAAGCACAGGAGAAAGGCAAGGAAGTCAGATGTTTTGTGCATCAAATACAGTGAACAAGCTCTCTTCAGTGGGAGTGGCCACCATGGGTGAGGAAGACATGGTGCTTGTTCATGAGTTTGGATCTAGAATGTCCCTCAAAGACCCATGTGCTAAAGGCTTTGTCCCCTGGATGGTGCTATTGGGAGGTGGTAGAACCCTTAAGAGGCAGGACCAAGTGGGAGGACATTAGGTTGCTGGGGGCATGCATTCCCCTTCTTGCCCTCCTTTTGCTCCCTGACCATGAGGTGCACAGTTTTGCTCCAGCGCTTGCTCCCACCTTGATGTACTGCCTCCCTAACAGCCCAAAGCAATAGGACCAACTGATCATAGACTGAAACCTCCCAAACACCGAGCCAAAATCAAAGTTTTTTCTTTTTTATAAGTTGATTATCTGAGGTATTTTGTAACAGTAGTGGAAAGCTAAGGATAGCGCGTGTCTTCAAGGCATTCCAAGTGAGCTGAACAACAGGGAAGTGTCACATTGCAATTAGAGGCTTGGTGCCGAAGATGTGAGGATGAGGAAACCCATAGCTTCTGGACAAGGAGTCTCTTGCGTAATCCAGTGAGGTGGTCACCTCCTGACCTTGAGTTCCTTATCCCAGGGTGCATGGTCAATGAGTAGGGAGGGAAAGGCCAGATCCAGGACCATGGGCCATAGCAACACAGCCAGGGAGAATTTGAGAGTGCCTTTGCTCTGTTTTGTGTTTGTGCTACTGAGAGTTGAACTCAGGGCCTCATGCCTGCTAGGTAGATGCTTTACTACTTGAGTCACACTGCCAGTCCTTTTACTTTTGTTTTTCAGATAGGGTCTGAGCTGGCTGTTGACCACAATCCCCCTACCTCTGCCTGCCTAGTAGCTGGGATTACAGGCATAAATCCATGTTATCCATTCTAAGTATCTCCTAGCTACATAAGGAGACGTTGACTGACGCCATGCTAATCCCTCAGCAAGCACTTATGGAGGATCAGCCTCAAGAGAGACTGGATGCTCCTGGGAAACTAAGTCACGTGATTCCAAGCAATGAGAACTTCCTTGAGGAGCATCAGACATGGGTGGTCACAGAGACTCATTCTGAGGCAGCTCAGAGATCCCACAGCACTCCCATCTTCACCACCTCCCTGCTTTGCAGAGACCCCACTAGAATGAAATGACTCAGCCTACAGCAGAAGCTCCAAGGGAAGAGCCCCAGCTCCCACAGTGGTGGCCTTTGGCTCTGAATCCAGGACTTGCAGCAGCAGGCAATGTACCAGAACACAGATGGCAGGAACCTAGTAAAGATGCAGTAAGGAGGGCACCGGCCACGAGCCAAGGGAAGACTCGCTTCTACCAAGAAAGCAAGTGCTCTGGAGACAGGAAAAACCATAGGCCAGAAGAAAAATTATTACAACAAGATGGGAACACCACAGGTAAGGAGGCAGGATGACCCCATCCATGATGGTCTTTCTCTCCTGTCCCATGTATGTGACAGTTAATCAAAAAAAGCACAAATAGATGCCATTTGAGGAATGATAAAAACAACACACATAGCTGCCATCTCTCCACCTTCCTGTCACTACTAAAGAGAATAAGAACCGAGTCATGCAGCAGCCACTATTACAGGATGTTAATAACACACCAACACAACATTGGGGATGATGCAATTTTTTGGCATCAAAAAAATGAAAAATTTTTTCAAGTGGTTTTGAATTCAGAGCCTTACATTTGCTCTACCATTTGAGCTACACACCCAATCCTTTTTTGCTTTAGTTATTTTTCAGATTGGGCCTTGTAATTTTGCCCTACGGTCAGCCTCAGACAGTGATCTGCCTATCTACATTTCCCACATAGCTGGGATGACAGGCACATGTCACCACACCTGGCTTGTTAGTTGAAATAGGGTCTCACTAACTTTTATGCCTGGGCTGGCTTCAAACCACTATCTGCCCAATCTTTACATCCTGAGTAAATGGAATTATAAGTGCGCACTACCACACCTGGTCTTGAATAATGCAATTTTGACTTTGGAACTAGAGTGAGGAAGTTTGAAACCCACAAAAAGGAAGGAAATCTTTCCCTGCCAAATCGCTTTCACCTATTCCTAGAGCAACTCCTGAATTCCTCTGAGATGAATGCAGGTACTTGCCTGCCTAGCAATCGCCCCCTTCCTTCTAACAGAACCATGGCTTTCTGTCTGGACCTTGTGCTCTGCTTAGGGCCTGAGTCAAGATGGCAATGCTGTTACCCATTTCAGATGACCAAGCTGCCAACCTTCCCTGCAAGTAGGGGTGACATGTGACCCACCACTTACCAATGACACCTGCAGAAAAATTCTCCAAGTTGAAGGTCGGCTTTCAGTTGCTCAAGACACCCACAGGGTGAATGACCTTTACCACTGTCTTTCAAGGTCACACCTTGGAGGAACAGGTATAGAAAGCAGCCCACTTTGTCACTTTGTGCCCACATAGTAAATCAAGTCATGGGAGAACTGAGCTAGTGTTCTGCCTCTTCTGCTGTTTAGTCCTGAGAAAGTCGCACTCAACTATAGGCATGGAAAGAAGGAAATGTGGAGCTGTGACAGGGGTGGGTGATATGGGAACCTGGGCCACTGCTTTGAAGCTTATTGTCCCCTCTGCAGTCTCATGTGCCCAGTCCCAGACTCACCATTTCCATCTTATAAATCAATGGGTTAGAAAGAATCCAACTCATTCAGTGACATTCTGGACCCACATCCAACACAGGCTGCTCAACCTCTGCTAGGGCCAGTAGCGGGTCAGGAGCTATTTGTAACTGGTCAGCAATTCCCTAGTGCAGATGCCATGGCTTTGTTCCAGAGCCCTGGGAGTCCACATTGTGATTTTCCTGCTGGGGCTTGCATAAACTCTACACAGCATCTCTTCCCACCACTGTTACTCTGGTGGCTATGAAGAGACTTGAGTCACAGCCTCAACCTACCGCAGTTCTTTCCTGCTCTGGGAACCACTCAAAGCTGACAGTCTCCCAAGCCACTCAGTAAGTGGGTTCATGAAGTATTTAGAAATGTGCGATATGCTGTCTCCAGGACACAAAGGTGCCTACCACGCATTAAGTGCCTTCCTCCATGACAGGCAGAATGAGATGTCATCATTTTTCCTCTACTTTGGAAAGTCTACCACAGTATGTGTAGGACCACCATGCCCCACAAACCTGATTGCTTTGACAGCCTCCTAAATTTGCACAGATTTGTCCCCACCCCCTGGAGTTCATGTGTCTTACCAGACTTCAAGGTACCATCTTGTTCATTCTGTCCAATTAAAAAGTTGCCGTTGGTGTTTTTGGATCAATGTGATGTTCTACTGTTCAGGCCCTTTTAGAAAATACCATGACAGAGTATGGGAGAAAGACTTTACATAGCTCTGAGACAAGATTATTGTTTTGAGATGCCTCCGGTCCTCTTTTCTCATAGGTGTGGAGAAATGTCATTGATCATCTCAATGGCCTCAGATCATGTACCTGAAGCCATGTCAATCTGCTTTAGCAAAGATATCATATTTGGCAGAGTAGCAGCAATGGGGGTTACTATTTGATTGAGTTCATGGAAATGTACAAACACAGGATTATAAGGACAGGAGGAGGTGAATGACATACTACGTGAGAATATGGTAAGAGTTCACCTCCCCTGCTAATTTCTGCCATTACCCCTGAAATGTGGACATTTGTACTGGTTTGTTTTCTGTCACTATAACAAAATACCTGAGACTGAATGATATATAGAGAAAAAGGAGTCAGGCACCAGTGGGTCATGCCTGTCACCAGTGGGTAATGCCTGTAATCCTAGCTACTCAGGAGGCAGAGATAAGGAGGATCATGGTTCAAAGCCAGCATGGGCAAATAGTTAGCGAGACCCTATTTGGAAAAAAAATCACAAAAAAGGGCTGATAGAATGGCTTAATGTGTAGGCCCTGAATTCAAGCCCCAGTACCACAGAATAAAAAAAAAAAGAAAAAGAGATTTAGTTAGCTCATAGTTTCAGATACTGAAAATTCAAAATTGGGCAGCCTCATCTATTCCACCCCTGAGAAGGGTCCCTCTGACTCCATCAAAATATGGCAGAGAAATAGAAAGGGAACCAGCCACATGTGGAAGGGGCCAACTGCTTGGGGTAGCCTTGATTTATAGCAACTCACTGCAATGAGAACTAACTCACACCAAAAGATAATATTAATGCCTTCCAAGAACAGAACCCCTAATGACCTAATTACCTTGCACTAGGCCCCACCTCTTAAAGTTTCCATTACCTCAAAACCATCACACTCAGGACCAAGTCTCCAGCACATGAAACTTGGTGGGGGACAGAAGGTGGGTAATCTCATCTGAATCACAGTTGTGTTGTTTATTTACTACATTGGCCAGGGATGGAATTTCAAAGGTTTCCATTCATCTTCCGTAAGATAACTTACTCTGTAGTCCAAGGATATACTGTGGGGGTTCTTTCCATTACCAGTTATGTCCACTCAGTGATACATCCAGGATTGGGAAAAGTAACCACCTGTGGATACACTGTAAGACAACTTGGGACCTGTGGACACTGATTTCCCACATGGGGTCATGATGACACTCTAGGTTCTCAGTGTCAATGTGAATTAGACCTGTTTCCTACAGCCCCTGGAATATCTGGATGCTATGGTTTAGGTATAGCTTGAGGGTATCTTCTAAAGGTTCATGTGCTGGAGTCTTCACCCCAATGTGTCAATGTTAGTGTGGGTGAACCTTTAAGAGTTGGAGCCTAGTGGAAGATGGCTAGGTCACTGGGGTTGCTGCCCTCAAAAGGGATTAATGTAGTTGCCACAGTACTCTGGGTAGTTCCCATGAGAGTGAGTTGTTATAAAAAGAATACACCTGTCCCTAAATCTCTCTTGCTTCTTGTCTCACCAGGTGACTCCATTCTCCTGTGTGCTCCCACCATGATGCCATATACAATGTTGTGACATAGCCAGGGGAGACCTCACCAGAGGTTGAAAAGATAGAGATGCCCAGGATTGGACTTTCAGCCTATAAAACTATGAGCTAAATAAACATCTCTTTTTATACATTACCCACCCTCAGGTGCTTTGTTACAGCAACACAAAACAGACTAACACACTGGTATTTCCCTTTCTGGAGTAAATCACTGTAGATCCCTTTGGGTAGCTCTGTGGAAACCATCACCCTCTATACCCACCCTACTGTTACTGTGTTCTTCCTCAGTAGACCAAGCTCTTCCTGTAGCCATTAAGGCTCCAGTCAGAATAATAGGCTCAAGTCTGAAACGTTTTCAAGGCATCCTGAGTTCTTATTGGGCCACTGCCGTCAGACTTATAGTAATCTATGGGTTAGTTTCTCTTGTACATGTGAAGCAGGGCCCTGTTGGTTGCCCTTGTAACTAAGTTTGATGGGTCACCATGTTCTACTAACCACTGTTGCAGCTCTCTGCTTACTCGGCCTTCTCTGACTATCATTCTGATCTTGCTGGTCATTATCAAAGTTGGGTGTCCTGAGTTCATGGTTATTAAGCACCATCACCCTATGAGGCACTTACCTTTTGGGGAAAAATCCCATATTAATGCATCTTCACAGTGTCTTTTTATTTTTTTTGCATCTAAAACTTTCTATGAAATCTGAACATGCCCAGAGGACTTCCTATCTGCTATTTTAACCTTTCAAACTTGTGCTCCATGAGTAGAAACTAAGCATGCCCAAAAATGTGTCAGCCATCTTTCATTCTTGAACTATGACCTTCAACTGAGCATGCTCAGGAATGTATGGGACCCTAAAATGTGTCCTATATGAATATGTATAGCATCCAATAAAATTCCCATGCTTTCTTTTTTCAAGGAGGACATTGCTTTGGAAATAACTCCTGTGATCTCTTTGCCTGCTGCAGGTAATAAATCTCTCTCCACTTATGTATTTATGTCTTGGCTGTGTTTGTTTTAGCTTTGTACTCACCAAGATACAAACCCATTATGCTTGGTTATCCAACTGCAACTATCATATTTCCCAGGAAGTAGACTCTGAGATGGAGAGTTAGGTACACAGGCCTTGTGGGGAGAGCACTGAGCAGTTGCAAGAGTTCTCACAGTTGCTCACATGGAACTGAGAGGTTAACTTATCCTAAATAGAGGCGAAGTTGCCAGGCCTTTGCACTCCTCCATAAACCAGTGTTTTTAGGCAAGCAGTCCCTGGGGAGGGATGTGGCCTGCGTAGGGTGAGACAACTTTCTTCAGACAAGGAAAGGACAATTTTTAAAGAAAGGCATGCTGTGGGTCATCAGCAATCAGCACCCCTGGCAGCTGGGCAATGAGCACGTTTGTCTTGAACACCAACACACAACAACATTCACTACACTATCTTAGTGTAAAATAATTCAATGAAGCTCATAAAATTCCATGTCACAAGATGAAATACATAATGAAGCAGATCAGATCTATAGAGAGATGAGGAAACAGGAATTTTTTAAAAAATCACATTTAGCAAACAAAATTTACTCCCAAACTGTCATCAATCAGGTATGAGCCACACACTCAACTCTACGATTCCCAATGACTTTACATTTCCTACAGGGAAATACTCACTGCTGAGAGTCAAAATTCACAAACCCAACACATTCCACCCCTGAAGAATGTGAATGCTTCTCTAGATGCTGAGATCTGGGACATGTGTTTCCTCTATGTCCTGATGGTGTGTGGGCTTTGTGAAGTGGACAATGCCAGTGACCACTGATGGTTAATGTGTTAGTGAGCATTTCACAGCATGCCCCATAAGCTCATCCCAGACCCACTTCCCAAGGGCAGCAGCTAACTAAGTTGAACAATCCATACCTTTCTTTAAACAGACCACACGGAACTCATCACAAACGATCTCAACTTAGCTTCTACCTTCACAGAGACAAAGATATTAAACCATTTTCAGAACACCTGTCTATCCATGGGTAAATATTTTAAAAGTTGGTACGATAATTGCCGTGATCTACTGCATTTTTGGAACATTTGTTCAGCAGTCTTAGAAAAAAAAAGGCAAATTATTTTCATTTGGTGAAAAAGCTGGTGATAAATTCAGCCTTTCATGCCCCATAGAAAATGTTTTTATGTTTTATGTCCAAATCTCTCCCTGTCGACATTCTGAGAGAAATATTTATGAAGAAAACAAAACAGATGATCTGGCTGCATTGCTGAAGAAGGGCCACATCTGTCTCCAAGTACTGCGAGTCAGTTACCCACGATAAATCTTTCTGGCCCAGAAACATTAGGACGCCAGGATTCTGAGCCTCCTCCCCACACAGCTGGTCTCCAGTTTCCTTTTCTTCATAGAGCTGAGGCTCCATCCCAGGGGCTCTAAGGGCACCCAGCGTTCCGTGGCCCCTGTCTCCCTTTCTACCTGAAATTCCCCAGGACTTACTCGTATTTGCTCTTGATTCATATATCAATACCTACAATCCTTTCCAAATTGGGGGGATGGGTGTCATCAAGCCCATTATCCTCCCCATGTCTTACTGCTTTTTAAATTCATATATTCCCCCCTCCTTGAAGGACTCTGACCTCTCCCATGAGTGGATGCATAAATGGTGCATTTAAAACATCTTCAATTCATCTCCCTTCCCACCTTAAAGTGGTATTACATCAACAGCCCTGAGAACAAGCTGTGGCACTGCCATGTCTAACTTGCTCTCTCTGAGCGGCAAGACCAAGGTTTGCTACTTCCACTTAAGTCAGCAGAAAAGTCATCCCTGGGCTGAAAGACCTGTTAGGGTCAGCCATAGCTTAGTAATACAGATGGAATGGGAAGATCTGCTGAATGAGACAGCCAAGGTGTCACCTGCAGGCTTTCTGGGAAGAGTATGGGTCTTGGATTTAGACAAAACCCAAATCAAGTTATCTTTCTAGATTTCATCTTTCTAACCTGTTAACAAGGGCAAGTAAGTCTACCCTTCAAATGTGTTGTGAGGAATGAAGGAAACTCTGTGTGGTTTGGTTAGCAGACCTGAAGACAAATATTCAAGGGCAAGTAGTTTATTTGTCGATAAATTTGTATTCATTTGCTAGGGTTGTCACAATGAAGTACCACAAATTGGGTGGTTTATTCACAGAAATCTACTGTCTCACAGCTCTAGAGGCTGGAAGTCCAAGATCAAGGTGTTGGCACGGCTGGTTTTTCTGAGTCCTTTCTCCTGCGCTTGTGTCTTGCTACCCACTGTCTTCACATGGTCATCCTCTGTGTGAACCTGGGTCCAAACACCTCTTCTCTTGAGAGACCAGTCATATCAAATTAGGGCTGACTCTAAGAACCTCTTTTTAACTTCGTTGCCTTTGCAATGACCCCTTCTCCAACAGGGTCACATTGGAGGTATTGGGGTAAAAGGTTTAACATCTGACTTTGAGGGTACACAATTCATCCCACAAGAGCCCCCCAGCCACCATACCCCAGACATTCCTAGGGAGTGTTGAAATGAGACAGAGACGAAAGAAGCCCCTGAAGACTGTGCCATGGAGTCAGCTAGTAGAACTCAGTCCCAGCTGGGAACTCTGAGAGACCAAATTCCACAAAATGCCTAAGAATTATCCCAAATTAGGACAGAAGACATGGGTATTTCTATACCAACTTCTTGTCCATCATTGGTAGTGTTCCCTTGTGAGGATTTCTTTTAAGAATTTCTAAGGAAGTTCATACATCCTCCACCAAAATCCCAAGAAAAATCACCTGAGAATTCAGGAAAATGGGGGAAATCATTATAAATTTTAACAGTCAACACAGAAACATGAGTGGTTTAAACAAACCCACTGAGTCAGGTCAAAAGCAAAAACAGGAAAGGGATAAGCAGAGTAGACAGTTAAGGTCAATGTTTCCAGGAAGCAGGACAGGAGCATGCAACACAGGGATGCTACAATCTAATCTGTAACTCCTTTGACCATGTGATAAGCTTGTGTTCCTGTCTGCTGCTAATGCCTTTCTTGCAAATGCAATGACTAATAAGTGTATTTGCTTAGTGTCAACTCACACGAATCCTCTAAGTACTATTGGTGTTCCAACAAATATATTTAGGAAGCAATAAACTTGGTCCTTAAATTGGCCACTTCCATACAAGATTCTGTATAGTACTGTTAACCCTATCAGATATTGAGTGCTGTGCAACACAATTGCCACCTGATAATATTCACTGTTGTTTTCCAGCATTTGAATATTTGGTATATGCTGTAATTCTTTGCAAATACTTTTTTAAATGTTATTTTCCCTTTTAAATACATCAATAAGAAAAAATAATTTATAATTGTAGGAATTAATCCTAAGGAATCCTTCAGAATTCTGATTTCACTTCCCTAATCCCAGTGGCAAGTCTCTGTTGGGCATTTGGAAATGCTAGTTGAAAGGTGCACCCCAAGCCTTTGGGTCCCTGGCCAGCAGCTAGCCCTGTGGGCAAGTCAGAAGACAGAAGTATCCCAACAGGGGACAAGTATTCATAAGGAGCAATCTGGGTGGTGGAGACATTAATAGGGGATGGCCAGGCACCAATAGCATCACTAAAATTGCCTTACACAGTAACTGGAACAGAGTATGGGGACAGGGCTAGCCAGTGCTCCATTACAGCCAGGTGTGGTCAGCAGGTGTTTCCCACAGCTCTCCCTAGGTTGTTTCCCAGCTTGTACCTGTTTCGATGGATTCACACTGCCTGACCCCTGTAACACCTATATTGGACACTCCACCAAGCTACTGCAGCAGCATATTCTGCTGACCATGGTGCCTTTCATCTTCAAATTTCATCAAACATGCTTTCTCTGAGCTTGCTCCAGGGAAGCCTGCAGAACCAACAAGAAATGGTCCTTTCTTCCTCAATTTTTCTTCCCAAATAAATCCTGGCTTAGTATCAAAATCATCTTCAGAGTCTTCAGTCCCCTCCCCACTTGTAAAACCACCTTCCTGGAGCACAGGCCATAGGACAGTGGGAGAGGAACAGAGCTGACATTTCAGAATCTTTTCATGCTGTCACGCTCTTCCCAATGGCCTTTGGTGGGAGACATTCCCAGACGCAGACATACATGCTTTTCAAGTGTCTAAGACTCCTGTTAAGAGAGGTTTAAAAGGCAGATTCCTAGGCCACCCTCAATGAGGCTGACTTAGGTATGCAGTGTTTTTAGTAGTTATCCATCAGTGCAGGAGAGTCCCAGGTAGATGGCCACTAAACCACACTCAGAGCACCTGCCAAATGTGTGGCCTTCTTGTAGCAGGAGAAATCACCAACCACCCCAACCAGAGTGATGAAGGTGCCCCTCAGCCCTCCCCTCACACAGCCTCACCCACCCCCATGCTGCCAGCTGTCAATGCAGCCACAGATTTCCCCTGCCTGTTTCTCGGGAACCTCACTTACAGGTAACAGGCTTTCCCCATTGCATGATAATCATACCACCAACTTTTATCACAAAAGTCTTGTCCTAAGTACACTTGACTGAAACGCAATGCACCATTCTGGCTGCAATCAGGAGACAGAACTCTGAAGAGAGACAGCAAGTCAGTGGGTGGATCAATGGCCTCAGCTCTGGAGAAGTTTCAAATTGGAAATTGTGAAATTTTATCCAAGAGCAATAATGAATGTGTAATGAGGAATCTAAGGGAACCTAGGAAAGGCTGAGGTCTTACAGGTGAAGGTGTCCTTGCAGTTGGCTGGATGATGGAGAAATCTATTCAGATACTCAAGGCAGAGCTAGTCCACAGGCACTGGGAAGTGGGAAGTAGCACTCCAGGGTTCAGACTGAGGAGTAGCCACAGAGGAGTTGAGGTGCTGGAGGGTCACCTCTCAGGGAGGTAATGAGAGGCCTGGTGGGTGGAGGTATGTCTGATTGGAAGGGCAACAGGCAAAGGGTAGCCAGGCCACCAAGTTCCCAGGGGTTCATGCACTCTAGGTACAGGACTGAGGCAAAGAATTACCAGATGTCCCCTGTGTCCACATTCTGACTGATAGTGTGGCAGGAGTCAGGGAAAAAGTAAAAATGCAGCAACAAAGATGTTCTTAGCTCCTTCAAGGACTCCTGGTGACCTCTACAAACCCAGTGGAACACAATGCTCACCCACGTCAACCAGTGAAGAAGATCAGTTGCATGACCTCACAGTTAAGAGAAGATAAGTCTAAGGTCATCAGTCAGAAAACAGTGAGGGAAATCGTGTATGGCACCTGGAAAGTTGACCCACTTTAAAAATGTTGGATTTTTCATCATAAGAGCCTAGAACCCTACAACACAATTCCTATTCTATAAGGAAAATACGATACTGTGGTAGGTCCTCTTCAAAGAGAGTTCAGGTTTCAAATGGGTCCCTCAGTGGTCGTGCCAGGATTAGGAGACTACCATCTGTTCTCTGAGTTATAAAGAAAATTTGAAAACATGATTTTTCTCTTTGAGGTGGAGAATTTTAGCCAAAATGGCACCTCTCTCATTTTAAATCACTGTCTGCTTCTCTCTGTCTTTCTGTTTCTGTCTCTCTCTTTCTCACTTCACACACACACAGACACACATACACTACAACCACCACCAGGTAAACCAGAAAAGGAGTCCTGGGCTTAGAAATTCCACTACATTTTCAGTAGCAAATCCAGTAGACTCTAAGCCATATTTTCCATTTGGAATCTAGGCCAGGCTTCAAAACCTGGGTGGTTAGACCCCATAGTCAAACATGCAAGTTAGGCAGATTTTGGTTTCAAGTAATAGAAAACCTTACTGAGAACCAGAAGTTAGAAGGCAAGCTGCAGCCATTCTGATTCTCCGACTCTACAATATCTGGTCATTTTGGGGGGTGGGAGGTCACAAGATGGCCACAGGAACTCAAAGCATCAGGTCCCCACATATTGCTCAAAATAAACAGGATAGTTTAAAAAAAAAAAAAAACACCTTCTTTCGTGTAGCTCTTTCTTTAGGAAAACCCCAAATGACTTCCCATGACATTTCCTTAGCCATAATAGGAATTTACACGGTCACTTTTACACAGCTTCTGGCCAAAGGCATAGCACTAACTCACGATTCATGCCTGCACCACAAACACATAGATTAGGTCCACTAGTAAGAAAGGGATTGACTGACAGGAGGCTGCACACAAGACATGTTTGCTATGCCCTCTCCCTTTTTCGCAAAAGTGTTAAAAGAGCAATTCTGTGTGGGATGTAAACGCCACATTTTAAGAGCAGAGTTTTTAACTGGATGGAAATACTGGTGTTGGAAATTAGAAAAGAGGCACCCTTTTGGACAGAAAGGAACCCCTAACAAATCATAAGGAGCCACTCTTAGAGAGGCTATGGATTGAATGCTTTAGTCAATTTTTTAGAAGTTAATGCTCAATTCTCCAATGAATTCCAATAACTGTCCCCAAACAAAAAGATAAAAAGCAGGAGAGACCAGAATAGATGAGTTCTTAAGGTGCTTCCTTGCTTCTGTCTACACAGTCCTTTCTGTGGGGTTCTTAAATTCCTGTGAGATTAGAGAGTCATCTGCCAGTCCGGCTGGTAATGCAAAAGCTACAGAGAACATGGTCCTTACTTCCTCTGTCTGAAGGACTGGCTTATGGGGTGTCTCAGCCCTTCCTGGCGAAGAATGCAGGGCCGACTTGGCCTCTCCACCTCTCCTCCCAGGTACTTTATTTCTCCATATTTTATCTTACAAAACTCCCTCCCTACCCCCACTTCCTCTTCTCATTAGCATTGGTCATTAGCCTTTTCTTTTCAGTTCTGAAATACTGCTCTCCTCTCAAGCCCCAGACCTCCTGCAGCATAGCAATGACATCGAAGTCCCTTTTACTCAGCAGGACACTGGCACTGGTCCTTCTCATTGTCCCACCCTGACATGTCATGGGTTGTCATCTTATAATGCTGTTGCAGCTGCCTGTGTATTTACATTGTGACCCACGGTCCTGCTGTTAAGAGAAACCCCATGGCCATCACACACAGGATGCTGGCAGAGACAGAGCAATTGAGGAAAAAAACAAGGACTTTGAAGTCAAGAAAATCTAGGCTCCAAGTCCAAGTTCTGCCTCTTACTGTATACAGCTGTGGTAGATTAAAGATGGTTGAATTTCTTTGCAACTCCATTAAGAGATGGAGTCTAATTCCCTTCTCTTCAAATGTAGGTTGCCTTAAATGATTTGCTGAATCAACAGAAAATGGCAGATGTGGACATCCAGGACTTCTCAGGCTGGTTCATAAAAAGTCTTGCAGATTTTTGCCATCTCTACCCTCAGGTCGGAGAGAGAAAGCCAGCTCTATGCAAGAAGTCTGATTACCCTGAGACCACCATACTGTGAAGTAGCACAAGCTACAGGGAGACAAAGCGCATGTGAGTGAGAAGAGCGAACTTGGACATTGTAGCCCAGCAATGTGACAAGAAGAAAACTCAAGGCATCTCACAGACAGCCAGGACAAGCCACTGTACAAGTTGTGTCAGCCACCTCCAGGCATTTGAGCCAAGTTAGTTGAGGTCTCATTCACTGTGAACCAGAGGCTAGCCCCACACTGTGCTCTGACTGACTTCCTGACCCATAAACTTCTGAGCATGACAGAATGGTTATTGATTTACACAGTTAAGCTTGGGGTATAAATTTTACTGCAGTAGATAACTAGTACAGCAAGGGACGCTGGGCAAATCTTCATCCGTTTTGGAGACTCTGTTCCCTTATATATAAAATGGGTCCAAAGCTGAACATTGTGATGCCTATCTATAATCCTAGCTACTCAAGAGGCAGAGAGCAAGCAGATCACATTTGGAAGCTGCCTGAGCAAAACATTAGCCAGACTGCTTCTCAACAAACAAGGCAGGCAAGGGCCTGAATCCTAGCTATGCAGGAGGCATAAGTAGAAGGATCACGGTCCAAGGCAAAAAGTACAATAGCCTATCTGGAAAATAACTAAATGTAGAAAGGGATGGAGGCATGGCTCAAGTGGTAGTGTGCTCACTTAGTAAGTCAGAGGCCCTGAGTTCAAATCCCAGTACAGCCAAAAAAAAATGTGGCCAAGGATAGCACCTTTATTGCCTATCTTACCTATCTTGTGTGGATTAAATGAAGTGATGGCTCTCAGAGCAACCCAGTGCTTAGTATAGGACAGACAATAATTTAACACTGGTCCCTTGATATATGAGAAAAAATATTTTCTAGGCAGCTCTGTGTTAAGCTCCTAATTAGGACTGACAAAGATGGCTGATAATGCTCCTTCTACTCCAAGAAGCTGGCCTGAAGTCAAGAGAGCTGTTCACAAGTATCTCCTGAAATGCTGAGCACCAACCCAGGTTAGGCTGGCCAGGCACTTCACTTGGTTTGTAAAAGCTGTCTGTGGTGAACTGGAAAATGGAGTCAACTGTGTGATTTAGGACCTGTGGCAACAGTTGTAGAGACAGAAGTGTATACAATAAGAACATATACAAAGAGGCATCATCAATGACTTCAAACCCCCTAACACTGGTTCTTGTCACAGTTAATTTTATGTGTTAGTGTGGCTGTGCCATGGTGTCCTTATATTTGGTCAAAAAAATATCCTGAATGCTTCTGTGAGTATGTTTTGTAGATGAGATTAACATTCAAATTGGTGGACTTGAAGTACAGCAGATTACCATCCATAGTTTGGTGGGGGGTGGGGGGGCACCATCCAATCATTTGAAGGCTCCTGAAGAGCCAGGATTAACCTCTTCCAAAACAGGAGGAATTCTGCCAGCAGGTAGCCTTTGTACTTGAATTTTACCATCAACTCTTCTCTGATGACAGCCTAATAGCCTGTCCTGCAGATTTTGGACTTGTCAGTCTCTATAGATACCTGATCATGAGGCAGGACTTCTCTTATCCCCATGGGTGAATTATACAAACTCACAAATTACTCCTTAGTTTCAAGTTACCTCCCAAATACAGAAGTCATTGTTTGTGGGTAAACTATCATTTTTTTATGACAGGATAATAAGTCTGTTGTATCAGAGACTATACAAGGTTTATCTGGGAATCAGGAGGAGGAGAGGAGGGATGTAATTTGCTCATTCATTCTATTAAGATTGGAAGTACCAGTGTTCCAGGTACTACACTAAACACTGAAAACATAGAAATTATGAAGCAAGAACGTCCACCCTCCTTGAACATACATTGAAGAAAACATGAGTTGGAAACAAAGCACTAAAAGTGAATCATTATAAGCTGTACCCAGACAAGAATGACCAAGACCATGATATCCCAAAGTGGCTTCCTGCCAGGCCAGTGTGGGTCTTACAGGGTATTACTTATGTTCACTTTTATTTATTTTTTATTATGACATATGCTTTTCATATGTGTGAGTGACTAAAGCTGAAAGGAATTGGGAGTGGAGGAAGATAAGTACTCACAGATTCCCACAGTTATCAACAGGCTAAAACAATACTAACAGCCTCTTAGATGAAATATCGCAAGGAAAAATTCTGCAAGAATTTATCAGAAGGATCCCTGCTCTAAGGAAATAATTAGAGAAGTATTAGAAAGCAGATGGGTGGCTCAACAGCAGCCTGTGAAAAATAATTTATAGGACAGCCAAAATATAAAGCAAACAAAAATTATTGTCACGTTGGGACCATTGATGGAAATACCTTTTCACATATTCTCACATGAACTTCAGTTCTGAGGCATCACTCTGCCTTCTGGTTTTCTTTTTGCTTCTCTTTGGCTTTGCTGACGTTCTTCAAATTCTGTGCTGAGTCTGATCCTTCTTACTTTCTCTCCCACTTAGTCAACATGGTTTCAGTTACTGCCCAGCTGGTGATGGTGTTCACATTCTGAGGCATGCTCCCTCCCATGAGCATATCAAGGTCAAACACTCTATGTATTTCTCATTTCAGCACTTGTACCACCACCATTCAATAGCCCAGAAAACTGGCATTTGTCCTTTGCCCTCACCTGCAATAACCAATGTGCTATTAACTGGGCAGTATTTCATTTTCCTACGGGGCTGCTACAGAGCCCTGCAGTCCATTTCTTCTGGCCCTTCTTCCCTGCAGCTGTCCTGATTCAGTCCCTCAGCATGTGTCACCAGGATCTTGGCCACAGAATCCTAACTAGTCCAACCAACCCTAATCCAGCTTCTGTTTCCAGACGAGAAATGTCTAGAAAATGCATGTGTGGCCATTTCTTTCTCATGAAAATAGTTCATGAAAAGTTCATGATGAATTCTATGCTTGGCAGAGCTAACAAGATCCTCTGTGATTTGGTCCTTCCTGTCTTTTCCAGTTTTACTACCTCCAAAATCCATTCATTCCTTTCATTCCTCAATCTACTGGAATATACCTGCCTGATAAAATTTGAGGCCAAAACCTATGCCTTGAGCATCTTTATATTTATGTTATCGTTCTCAGCACCTGATACCTCAAAAATGTATCCATTGTTAAATGGGTGGATGCATAAATTAATGAACACATAATATACTGAGGACCCAAAGGCCAGAGAAGCCAATTCAACCTGGAGAGAACAGAAAAATCTTTGTAAAGCATGTGACACTTGAATTAGTCTGCAAGTATAAACAGAAAGAACACTTCAGGCACTAAGAACAGTCTACAAAAGCTTCAGAATCATTAGAAAGCATAGAATATTCCAGAACTTTCTGTGGCTTAATAGGCAGATGGGAATGGCAAGTAGGAGGCAGGAAAAGTAGACAGATGGCAGTGATATAAGCCGTTTTTTGAGGGGGGCAAGGGTGGCCAACCAACTTGCCAGTATGAGTAAGACAAGTATTGAAGAAGTATGTTGAAAATAAAACAGAATGGTGAAAGGTGTGGACTACTTATTATTACTGTCCTGAAGAAAAGAATTGATAGTACAAATGAACCTAGGTGAAATCACAAATGCCTACTGGTCAGAGTCTAATTTCAGGGCATTAGGTTAGGCAAGGAAACTACTGGCAAATTCTGACACAATAGAACAATCTGCTTAAATTTAGGTTTGGGAAGACCACCCTAGTAGTGGTTTCTAGGATACAGGCAAAATAAGGTGGGGTTAAAAGAGGAAGAGATGGATGAAGAAAGGGGATGAGATGCCCACATAAGAGACGATGGGTCCATACCAGGGCAGTGGTGTTGGGCATGGACAGGAAGGAGAGTATATAGCTAATTAGAATTTAGAGTCAGTGATGGAGGAAGATAAAAATGAAGTGACTCTCACAAAGACCTCAACCATCATCTAATTTGTGGAGCATCCTTTGAAGGAGTCATAGCATATATCAAATGGGTGACAAAAGCATTAAAATATTAGTCATTTCTGCAGATCAACCTTTATAAAAACATGTTGGCTCTATTTTTGTTGTTGTTGTTATTGTTTTTGTTTTTTGAGACAAAGTCTCACTACATACCCCAGGCTGGCCTTGAATCCACCATCCTCTGGCCTCAGCCTCCCAAATACTAGGAATACAGATGGGCACCATCATGCCGGGCTTACCTGTTGGATTTGAAGGCCCAACTGCCAAAATCTGTTTATCTTTGGAGTGCATTAAATCAAGTTATAATGTAACAACTCTCTCCTCCAGGTTCTGGTTCTCCTAACCTAATCACCATTTTTCTAGGTGAGAGCATCTCCAGTAAGTCACCCATTTCTCAGACTGGAGATGCAAGCAACAGGAACTGAAGAGGATAGTGAGAGAATGGAGACCTCCAGGCTTTTTGTAAGTGTTAGTAGACTCATGCTAGGATTCGAGGCCCAGTGCAGATCATGGGAGGGTAAGTTTCAGGCTAGGCAGTATGTTTATGACTCCTCTTTTGCAGGACACTCAACCAGTCATGGATGGTCCACGTATGAAAGTTACACTTATCTGCCATATATTACAAGTGATCTCACTGTTCTGAGATAGAAGCATAATGTCACAACTCCCCACTCCCCCATGATCTCCTCTTAGAAGAAAAATTGAGGGAGCTGTGCCATGTATTATTGGTATCTACCTGTATGCCCTTAATACTCACCCCCTGGTAGGTGCCTAAGGATGCTGCTATGAGGACCATTGATTTTTGCCTACAGCTTTCTTTGGTCACAGGAAACTTGCATCCTGGTTGTTCATAATGTCTTTCTTACTCATAGAACCTGTTTTGGCCAAAGAAATGTGTCCAGCTCCAGGGCAGAATGGAAATGCTGGGGAGTTAAAGTCCTTCCCTGTTGGTAACTCTCAAAGATTATATGTGGGAATTGGAGGATAAAAGACCCCCTTTCTCCCCTCTTAGGTGGGACAACAGAGGCATGTTCCATACTGTTGCCCAGAAGCTCACGGCAGAATGAACCACAATTGTCCATGGTGGTGATGTGCTTAGTAAGGCATCCTATGTTGACCTCCTTTGCTTCCCTGACCTACAGTTAAGGGAGGACTCAGTGTTCCTGTTCCAAGGAAATACCTTGTACTTTCTGAAATCTTTTCCTAGTGAAGCAACTTACATCCAAATCCTTGTCTCAAGGTCTTCTGGGGGAGACTAGAGCTCATGGAGAATTCTTTACTGTCTTTAATTCATTTCCTGTCCTACAGTTTTTACTGCCTCAATGTCTTATAAATGCAACCCTTTCTGAGTTCTGAGTTCAGAACCTCTCCTCTTTCACTGTGATACAATGCTAGCTCTTTAGCACATCTTTCTCTCCTCTTCTGTGGCCACTTCCCATTAATATTCTCCACTTGCCGGAGTGATTTCTATACATTTCACATCTTGCCATTTCATTGAGTTAATCTTTAAAAAGTTCCCCATTGACTGTGGGAAAACTTTCAGCCTCTGTAGCCAAGTCTATAGGACTCTCCTTGAACTGACCCCATGTCCTCCGTATCTAGCCCTCATAGTCCTATCTGCAGAGCTTTATTTTTTTTTTCATTTTTCTTTTATTATTCATATGTGCATACAAGGCTTGGTTCATTTCTCCCCCCTGCCCCCACCCCCTCCCTTACCACCCACTCCGCCCCCTCCCTCTCCCCCCCCCAATACCCAGCAGAAACTATTTTGCCCTTATTTCTAATTTTGTTGTAGAGAGAGTATAAGCAATAATAGGAAGGAACAAGGGTTTTTGCTGGTTGAGATAAGGATAGCTATACAGGGCATTGACTCACATTTCCTGTGCATGGGTGTTACCTTCTAGGTTAATTCTTTTTGATCTAACCTTTTCTCTAGTACCTGTTCCCCTTTTCCTATTGGCCTCAGTTGTTTTAAGGTACCTGCTTTAGTTTCTCTTCTTCAGAGCTTTAAACTCAGATATCCTCTGCTGACCCCTCTGTATATACCCTGTTGATGCTTTCTCATGTTCCCACTGGACATTACCCATTAAGAGCCAGCTGAGAACATGGTGACTTTCTCTGCCATTGTTCTAGAAAACTTGGCTTTTCTCCTAGTGGCCATGGAAGTTTTGTGGAATGTTAAGCATTTGTTTGATCTTTTGGTGCTAAACCTGGGGGAGGATTCAGTGCCAAAATACATAGCCAAATGATGCAAAATGCTGAGATTTCCCATAGGGAATTTCAGAAGGAATATCACAAGACAAGCATTTCTCCACAGGGAGCAAAGTTCACAGTGGCAGGTTATCAAGACTCCCCTGATAATGTCTAAGGAAGCCATGATAGTAGGAAAAAGCTGAGGATGGGAGATACTGCAAATGCTTCAATGGTTGGATCCTATGATTTCTTCAAAAACATGGTAGCAAGTATGTACCCCTTGCTCCCAGAATGGAGCAGACTTGACAATATCAAGACTACATAACCAGGCAAATCATGTTTCCTTTTGCTACCCCAGAATCTAAAGAATCCTATTTCTGAACTGGGATTCTGATAGCAGATTTGCAGGCATATATGTGCACACACATATGCACATGCATACACACACATACACTTCACTGAATTATTGCAACAACTCATTGAGGCATTGAGGTCATGGCTGAGTTTTCTTGTCTCCAAAATTGGGGGGATGGCAGTGAGTAGTACTTATCTCACTGGGGTATTTTAAATACTTAATGAGTTTATATTTATAAACTACTTAGAATACCAGGCACATAACGACTATCACTTACCTTTTTTATTTTATCATCTTGAGCAACAAAGCATCCCAAACTTAAGAAGAAGAAACTGATGCAAAGACAATTAAATAATTTGACCAAAATTACAAAGTTGGTAAAAATAGGAATTAGTCCCATGCTCATAGCAGTGTGCTATGTTGCCTTCCAAACATAATTGAACTTGGATCTCCTACAGGTACAATGACCTCCAATGTACCTTTGTGTGCTATTCTTTCTCCCTGACAAACTTGCACTCATCTTTAACAGCTTTTCTTCTACCTGTCGAACTATGGCATCTGATTGGTTACTAGGAGGTGAACTCTTTTGGAGCCCTTTCCTGCCCCATCTTAATTATATTTCTACTTTCAGCACATTAAAGGGTGCCTGGCACATGGTTAATCTCTAAATACACATTGAATGAACGGATGTGTATATGTATATAGATATATATGAAGATATTGGTTTCATCCAAAAGAATGATGTGAACATTTCCTTCATTAAGGAATTTTGATTGATATTTACAAGAGCCTTGAGAATAAACTGCTCCAACCTCCATAATTTATTTCATGACTGAGCTGGAAAGTGTTCAGAGTCAGGAGTAGGGTGGGTTGGTGGTTATGGAGAATGGGGTTTTAGGGCTAGTCCTTCTGGAAAGCGCTATAAAAGATGACTCCTACAGAGGAAAAGCCATTCTGTATTGCATACATTCATTCAGACACCCATGTATTTTATTCAATAAATATTTCTGTTTCCTTCTTTTTTTTTTCATTTTTCTTTTATTATTCATATGTGCATACAAGGCTTGGTTCATTTCTCCCCCCTGCCCCCACCCCCTCCCTTACCACCCACTCCGCCCCCTCCCTCTCCCCCCCCCAATACCCAGCAGAAACTATTTTGCCCTTATTTCTAATTTTGTTGTAGAGAGAGTATAAGCAATAATAGGAAGGAACAAGGGTTTTTGCTGGTTGAGATAAGGATAGCTATACAGGGCATTGACTCACATTGATTTCCTGTGCATGTGTGTTACCTTCTAGGTTAATTCTTTTTGATCTAACCTTTTCTCTAGTACCTGTTCCCCTTTTCCTATTGGCCTCAGTTGCTTTATGGTATCTGCTTTAGTTTCTCTGCGTTAAGGGCAACAAATGCTACCATAAAGCAACTGTTTCCTTCTACAAGTAAACCTTCCTGTAATTCCTCTCCCCTTTCTAGTGCCATAAAAACGTTGGTGAGAGAAATGAAAGAGATGACTCTAGACTCATTTGGGACACAGGAACAAGTCTTTGAGTAAATTATTCAACCTCCTTAAACCTTGGCTTCTGAATAGCACTTTCTATCAGAAGCCTATAGAATAGTACTTGACCTTTGCACACAAGCTTTCATTCTCACAAGCTTTCAAGGTCACTCACCACTCTGAGATAATAAAGTAAGAGTACTTAGAACCAAATCTGGCAGTAAGGAGTGTTAGTCCCTTGTAATTCAGAAAGGATGTCCACAAGTAAATAAGCTGGCTGTCCAGCCCACTACCAGCCTGAATCTCAGAGCTGGCCATAGCCACACAGGCTTGAGGGCTAAACTCTGCCTGGGAAGCTGAAGGGCTAGCCCAACAGGTGCATCTGACTGGTTCACATGCCTGCTCCAGAGAATACCACTGGCTCTGTCCTCCCAGGTAGCATTTCTGTGGAGCCTTGGCATATTTCATTAAAACCCACATGAAGAACTGGACCTCAACATTTCACAAACTCAGGGTTTCTGGAGGTCAGAATCCAATGGGGGTATCCAACAGGGGACTCAGCAGGAAGATTCCAGGCAGCAGAGATTCTCACAAACACAGGTGGACAATGCCACAATGCTCATAGCCCTGGACAATGAGAAGACTGAGGCAGAGCCTGCTTTATAGGGTCCAAGCTCAGCTCTGTCCCTTATCAGTAAGTATAAGAGAACTAGAGAGAGGTGTTCAATGAACCATAAGGAAAAGCAGCTAAGCTTAGGGCAGTATGTGCCAGGCACCAGGCAAGGGGAAACACATACCTTATATCTTATTTTCTTAATAACTCTACCATTCTGAGTTTATCATTTTACAGGGAGGATACTGAAGTTCAGAGAAATGTGGAACCTCCCTAAGTCACACAACCGTAGCAAAAGTGCTCAGAATCAGACCTAGATCATCTGAATCCACAGCACACACATTTCCCACTTCCCCAAGTTGTCCCCAGGCTGGTTGGTTAGCATTTAGGACAGGACTCCATTCCAAAAGGACATTTATTTTCTGTCACCTGAGATATGAGGACATGCAATGAATGGCAGTTGCCATGCTCATCATTGAGTTTGTAATACAATAATAATAATTAATAATAATCATGATTCCAATTCATCCATGGGAGATACATTTTAAGACTCCCCTAGTAGATGTCTGAAATTATGCACAATACTGAACGCTGTATTATTATGTTTTCTATATATATGTATATAATATGTTCAATTTATAAATTAAGCATAATAGGAGAGCAATAATAGCTAATTAAATGGAACAATACACTGTAATGAAAGTTATGTGACCATGGTCTCCCTTTCTATCTCTCCCTCTCCTTTCCTCCCTCCCTCTCTGTCTCTCTTTTTCTCTTCCTCTCAGTATCTTACTGTACCATACTCACTGTTCTTGTTGACTAAAGACAGCCAAAACCAAGCAAAGCCAAGATCTTATAGTCCAGAGCTGCTGTACTATAATAACTGGTCATGGTAAATTGTGTAAATGCACTCAAACTTCTACTTGCACCAGAACTTCATTAAAACTCATTTTCTACCTATGAAAATTCAAATAAGAAGAAGATGGCCTCGCCCCAAATGGCTGCTGCAGGGAGTGACCCTGTTAGGACATCTCACCTGCAAGCACACATGGGATTGTATGTTAAGCGTGAAATGGCAAGCTGTGGGTCACAGGTGAGTGAATGCTATGGTAGAGCTGCACTTTAGTGAAGACTCTTCAAGTGACATGGGCTCCAGTTTCTGACCTCTTCCAACTGCACACCAGGCACTGGCTCACTGGATGAAACTGACAGCTTCCAGAGCCTGCCCTGCGTTTTCTTCAGTTGAGGGAGGATGAGATTCAAACCAAGAGTGTCTTTGTGCTTCGTTTCTTCTGGGGGAACAACCACACGTCTAGGAGAATATGAAATCCAAGCATCCTTTGCCACCGTCTTGACTTCTGGGCTCCTAGACCCCAGCTATGGGGCCTGGCCTACAGTGGGCGTTCAATGCAACTGGTAGAATAAATGCATTGGAACCACTGTTGAGTGGCCCAGTGTGTTGAAACACCATGATATAGGCATGAGTGAGCAGAAGAACCAATCGGACCCTGTTCTCCTGGAGCCCCGAGGCCAGGAAGGGAAGCAAGAGAGAAGCATTCAAGAATACTGCTGATGTCTCTAGATTTAAGGAGAAGCCATCTCTGTGGAGAGCTTTGAAAGAACAGGAGTGAACCCCCACGGGCCCCAGAGGTCAAAGCAGTTTCACTGGAGGGCAAGGAAAGTCAAGAAGCAGGGGAAGGCACTCCACGCAGCAGGAGAGAAACAAAATAGATGAGAAAGCGCACAGGGATGTTCAAGTAGCTCACAGGGCCTGTGAAATGGAGAGGTGGGGCAGAAGCTAGAACGCAGGAGAAAGTGGATAGTGAAGGGCCTGTGTATCCCACAGAGGGAGCTCTTCCCACCTAAAGCAGCATTTTCCAGTGAGTTCTATAGAAGGGTAATTTTGGGGTATACTTGGCATGCTCAGGGCTCTGCACACAAACAGAGATGAGGACAAGCATGTTCTAAGCCCTCCCCACAACGCACATTACCCTTTGAGAGCCTTGGAGGCCTGCAGTGAAGGAGCCCCCAGTAATGCTGTTTATATTGGAACTGCTTGAAATCTCAGGAGGAAAAGTGTCTGACACAGACACCTTATATTGCCCTGCAACTCATATAGAGGGGCCAAGAATGCACATTGGAAAGTGTTCCCCAAAAGACCCAGAAGTGATTGAAACATCTCCCTCAAAGGTCTGAACTGATGTGTCATGATTTATATTTTAGAAACAAAGACTGAATTAAAGGGGCATTTCTTTTTAGTGATGGTAGACTGTGGAATCCTGATCAACTTTGTCCCTGAGGAGAAATAGGAAAAAAAAAACAAAAACCTGGATAACATAAAATAATAACAAGATACCTTCTTGAAGATATAAGAGAGCTAACAAGGCCATGAAAGAGCCAGAGAAGTGGCTCAAGTGGTAAAAGCATCTGTCTAGCAAGCATGAGGCCCTGAGTTCAAACTCCAGTACCACCAAAAAAATTAAAAAGCAAGGCCATGAAGAGTCACAGGCCAAGACAGAAACCCAGAGAGATAGGACAACATCTAAAAGCACTTTCTCCTGGGCCTGGGGAGGTGGGCAGGAAGGTGTCTCCTGGTTTCACTCCTGAGTGAGAGGCCGAAAATTGGAAATTAATGGGAGGAAGGGAATTTGACCCTTACTTTACCGCATATACAAAAATTCTACATGAATTATAGATCTAAACGTGGACAGCAACACAGTAATTAATCTTAATGACTTCAGGGTAGGGAAGTGTTTCTTAAAAATACATAAAAGGCACTAGTCATTAAGGAGAAGTTGTTATCTGACTACATTAAAAGCAAGAACTTCTGTTCATTAAGAGACACCATTAAGGCTGTAAAGTGAAGAGGGAAGGCAAAGAAAGATATTTACAAAACAGAGGGCTTATAGCCAGAATTTAAAAAGAACTTTTGTAAATCAATCAAACAAAAAAGAAGATACTCAAACCAATTAAAAAAAAAACTCCAAATGGACAATAAACAAATGAAAATGTGCTCAATCTCACGAGTAATCAGGGAGTTAGAGGTGAAAGCTATGATAGAATATTACTCACATCACCAGAAATGACTGAAATTGAAAACTGAAGGTGCCAAGTGCTGACAAAGATGTGAAGTAATGGGGGCTGTGCCACTGGTGGGATTGTAAATAGGTACAAAAAGTTTGGAAAACTGAAATTGGCTTCTAAGGCTGAAGATATGCACACCATACAAATCATATACCCGACTCAGAGAAACAGGACCAACAAAAATCTGTGCACTTTTGCACCAAAAGATTTGTACAAGAATGTTCATAGAATTATTCCTAGTGACCCTAGTGACCAGAAAAAACCAACATGCTTATTCATAGAAGAATAGACAAATAAAATTTGTATATGTTTATAGAATGGAATGTGAAAGTGAAGTACATGCAAAACATGGATAAACCTTGTGAGCATGGCATTGTAAGAAGGGAGCCAAATACAAATGGCTCATTTATATCATCATATTTTATGATCTCATTTATATAAGTTAAACAAAAAAGGCAAAATCCACCCATTGTGTCAAAATTCAGAATAGTGGGGATCACTGAGGGCATGATGACTGGGAGGGCTTGTATAATGGGGAGCTTCTGGGATCCTGGCAATCTTCTATTTGTAAAACTGAGTGTTTGATAAAAAATTCATGGGCATTATGTTAAATGTCAAAATAAAATAAAAGTTTAAAGTAAGTATGGGAGGAGAAGGAAGAAAAGTAATGCTGGGATGAAAAGAACTGTCATTACCTAGAAAAGAAATAAGGTAGCCTCAGTATGAAAGTGGAGGAGGGGTGTCAATCTGTTTGATAATAAGAACTCCTTGCTTAGAAAGATGACATTGGAGAGAACTGGATTAACCCATCAAGTATTTTCACATTCAGGGGTTCATAATGACATCCAGGGAAAACAAATCACTTCTAGAAGCTGACAAGGAGCCATCCCTGATCTTAAAAACTGATAGATAAGGGGAAGAGTTAGTTATCTATTATGCCTTCTCTTAACTGGGAAGCTAAGTAACAAGTAAAAGGCAAGGGGACAGCATCTCTTTATAAAAGAAGTTCAACTAGTACATGGCAAAGAGCTTGTGAAATTAGAATATCAACTATCTTACAATCCCTTGTTGAGTAATGAACTTAGACACTGCACATCAGTGGTTGTCCATTTTGCACACAAAGAGATAACCAGAAGTCACACATCTCCTAGAACACAGCATCATCTATTAACCTGCCCAGAGGGCTCTCACCTCATGCTAGTGGAACCAGCCACTATCATGCAGAAAATACGAACACAAAGGAGCCTGCTGAGATGTTCCATCCATAAAAATCTTGACTGGGGAACTTCAGGAAAAATGAGCCCAGTCCCTCATGAGGTAAATGGCAAGGAAGAGAAAGGGTAGATTAAAATAATCTTAAAACATATAACATTTTAAAGATACACGAAAGCACACAGGGGAGGTATGAGGATAGGTAAGACACCTAAAAAATTAGCTAGCATTTGTTGCCCTCAACGCAGAGAAACTAAAGCAGATACCTTAAAGCAACTGAGGCCAATAGGAAAAGGGGACCAGGAACTAGAGAAAAGGTTAGATCAAAAAGAATTAACCTAGAAGGTAACACCCACGCACAGGAAATCAATATGAGTCAATGCCCTGTATAGCTATCCCTATCTCAACTAGCAAAAACCCTTGGTCCTTCCTATTATTGCTTATACTCTCTCTTCAACAAAATTAGAGATAAGGGCAAAATAGTTTCTGCCAGGTAGCGAGGGGGTGGGGGGGGCGGGAGGGGGTGGGGTAGGTAGTAAGGGAGGGGGTGGGGAAGGGGGGAGAAATGACCCAAGCATTGTATGTACATATGAATAATAAAATAAAATTTTTTTTTAAATTTTAAAAATTAAAAAAAAAGACAACTCTATCTCATCTAGGCAATAAAATAGAAGGAAACACAAAGAAATAATTTCTACAAAAGACAGAATACTGGTTAATTTTGAGAGGAAAGATGGAGTCTATGGTAGAGACGGAGGGGGCTTTAAGGTGAGTGGCAAAGTTTTACACCTCACAATTATAAGATGTCTTGTTCACATTATAATGATTTATTAAGCCATACATTATTGAGTGTAGCTTTGTGTATCTATGGTTTTATTTTCAGTAAAAACACTTTCTCATAGTACCATAATCTATTTAAACAGAAGTCTAAGTTATTTGGAGTTCCCAAATGAATAAATATAAACGCACCTCATTTACATAGTACTTTGCAAGGTTTAGGAACTTTCATTTACATTACTTCATGTAATGATTATACCACTCCTTGATCATCTGTTCTACCCATCTCACAGACGAGGAATGTAGAGGCCATGTTTTGCCCATGTATTTTCCAGCTCCAAATTCCACACCCTTTTCTTCTGTCAGTTATTTGAACACTTTTTCTGACTGTGTATTTCCATGTCCTACCCATTCCCATGGTGGAAAAGAACTCAATTATGCCAATAGAAAAATAATTAAATGAGAAAAAAAATACTTAATAGAGAAAACAAATTTCAAAACCCAATAAGCAACTTACAGGATTACTGACAAGTGGTCTTTAGTATCTGAAATATTAAAATCTTTGCACTGTGCCTAATTCCATACTGAGAAATGAAGAAAGAATGTGTAAATTACATCTAATTTTATAAAACATGCCAAGAGCATGTTTTATAAAAGCAAAATGACCTGTCCACCCACAGAATAATGGATTTACCCATCTGGATATTTATACGACAGAGAATTATAAAAGTGATGAATAAATCTCAAAAATATATTGTGAAGGAAAAGTAGCTCCCTCCCCAAACACCTCACCCTCCTGTTCTTTCTACTTCCTAGTATGACTCACTCTATTCCTTCTCTCCTTGCTCACTAATGCAGCCTACCATCTTCAGTGCTTCACAGGATTGCTGTACAAACGTGTAACTGCTCTCTGCTTCCAGCTTCGTCCTGCTCCTCTATAAAGCCATCTTTTTAAAGAGTATTTTTTATCCAGGGTGACACAGAGAGGAGAGTTTTAACCAGCAGGCTTCCATGGCACACAAACTTGTGACCAAATCCTGTCTCTACTTAGACATCATTAACGTCAAGTAACATTTTTCAGTCTTAGTTTCATTACCTGCAAAACACTTTCCAATCTAGAGGAAAAAGATCAATTATCTTCCAAACCAGGGCCACTATTTCAACCAGGAAGTGCTTTTAGGGCATGTAAGGAGGAGGATAACACTAGTAGAAGTGCCCAGCAAAGAGCTTGGCAGGTGGCGAGCACTTGGCCAACGTCAGCTCTGCATGTGGGCTAAAACTGTCCTGAGAAGCAAGCTTGAATTGCTCAGCATGGCCCACAAAGTCCTGTTATCACCTCAGCTCACCTTCTGTCACTTTCCCTCTTGTTTTCTGAGCCACAGTCACACTTATTTTAACCACTGAATGTTCCATGTTCCCTCTTGCCTGGACTTTTGCTCAAGCTCTTCACTTTGCTTGGAATGTTCCATCCCTTTTACCCAGGTGACTTCTCCCCATCCTTGAGAGCTTGTTTGGAGGTTCTAGCAGGGGAGCGCAGCTACTCGTATACCCTTGACCGAAGAACGGTCCTCCTCTATCGGGGATGGTCGTCCTCTTCGACCGAGCGCGCAGCTTCGGGAGGGACGCACATGGAGCGGTGAGGGAGGAAGGGGACACCCGCCTAGCCAGCCAGATCAGCCGAATCAACCCTGGCGATCAATGGGGTGACAGATGTCGCAGCCAGATCGCCCTCACATCCCATCCTTGCAGCCTTAAATATCTGAGAACTTCTCTTACCTTTTGTTTCCCCTGACTCTTATGCTTCTGCTGTCACTGTAATGGGTGACAAGGACCCATCTTTACCATCAGACATGTAGCTGTTACCTCCCTTACTAATCAGTATAGTCCCCATGCCAGGCACAATATCTGAGATATGGTAGATTCTCAGTCATCTTTGTTGAGTGAATGAGTGAATTCATGAAATCTGAGTATTAATGGATAAAATTACCTCCCCATCCTACCTATAACTGTTCCCTAAGCAAGAAAACTCTCACTAACATCTTTGAGTCCTTGGGATTAGGATGAGGTAAGGCTCTCTCCTGTCCTGAGTCTTCAAGGATTTCAATATCCCTTGCCCCAGGCTCATTCCTCTGTCTACTTATCTTCAAAGTAACTCTCCTCCACTCACTTCCTGTTTCTAACTTTGAAAGTCATCTTATAACATTCCCACCCCCAAAGGTGTTTATGATCTCTTACTAAAACTCTTGTCCCTTTTTAGAATATAAAAATTCAATATCCCCTCAAGAGTCTCATGTGCCTCCCATATCCCACTAGTAATGCTTAAATTAGCATTGATATTACAAATAACCTAATTCTGAATATGTTTTTCCACACTGTACATGCTGCCCCAGCCCATTTCTGACACTTGTGTCCCAGAGACCCAAAGAAGCACATTCCCTCTCTCCCTTCCCTGCCACCACCATGGAGAATCTCTGTTCCAACCTTCTTGTGCACATTTTCAGAAACCACCTACCTTAGTCCTTTTCCTAGCCCTAGAAAGTAAAAGGGAACTCAGACAGCAATGGCCCCAAAATCTTTCATATCCACTAAAATTAGACGATTTTATATTTCTTTTTACAAGATCAGGTTCCTCCCAAAGACCTACCCATGCATCCACCTACAGCAAGATAGCTGCCTCTGCAATCCAATCAAGTTAGGTGGCCCCGATAGTGAGACTATTGGTGTTGATTCCAGTCCCTGACAATTGTGAGGAAATTTTATGCAGAGATTTAGTCCTACTTCTGAAATCAGATTAGCTTCCCAATTTGCTATGGTGATGATTACTTCAAAGGCAGCTGTGGTTTCTTACAATAAAGACTCCCTGCTGTAGACAAGTCTTGTGGACTTGCTCCACTGGAGCTCAGGAATGCATCCCTGGAGGATGGAAGGCAGTTTGAATTTCTTCCATCAGGTCAGGGAGTCAATGTCACAGCTAGAATCTGCATCTGGAGTAGGACAACTGGAAACAGCCTTAGGAGGAAATGGGGAGAAAATCAGTGTGCAGAGGTAAAGAATTTGTTTTGAATACTCATTTTTCATACAAAAAGATCTAGTTCTGCTTTTGCCTATCCATCTTTCCCTTCTTTAGTGAGAATGAAGCCAGCTACTGGCCAAATGTTTTTACCTTCTCTCTGCCTTTGTCAACTGAAGATGAGGAGCAAGGCCTCCGGCCTTTCCCATGCATGACACCCAGTTCCACGCAATTTCTTCAAAAGGGGGAATCATTTTTCACACGTTTGTTAGTATATAATAGTTGAACAGAGGGTTCTGTTCTGACATTTCCATATGTGCATACAATGTACCCTAGTTTGGTTCATCCCTTTCAATATTCCTTCTCTTCCCACTACCCCTTCTTAAAACGACTTTGACAGATTTCAATGCTCCATATTTACACATGTATAGAAAATATGTCTACCATATTCACCCCTCTCTAACCTCTTCTTTTATCCCCCTCCCACTACTACCCTCCTGTTAACATGACCTGTTTTAATTCCTGTCCTTTTTAAGTATCTGTTCATTGTTCAGTGGAGTTTTGCCTTGGTATTGTACCTGTAAATATATCATACTTTAGTCAGTCTAACCCTCTATTAGTTTCTCCCACACTTTCCCCCTACACAAGGGGAAAGATTTTCTGAAAGGGTGGAGGACCCAGGAAGGAGAACATTTGTATAGGACTTCCGTTCTCTAAGCCTTGCAATACTGGCCATACCACTCTCTCCTCTCTTGATAATGTGCCTTGCTCCCTTGCTCTCTCCAGCACAGGAATCAAGTCTCTTCTTGGATTCAGATTTCTCCCAAAACAGACAGTATTGATTAGAGCTCTCCAGCAAAGCAGAAACAATAGGATATGTAGAGAGATAGAGAAGGAGATGTACTGTGGGAATTGGATCATGCAATTATGAAGACCCAGAGTTCCCATGATGTTGTTTGCCACTGGCATAAGTTCCATAGTCTGAAGAGGATCAGGAGATCCAGAAGGATTGATGTCCCAACTCCAGAAGAAGGAGAATTTACTCTTCTGTCTTTATCTGTTTATATCCCCAAGGACTGGATAATGCCCATCCACATTGAGGAGGGTAGATTTTCTTTCCTCATTCTGATTCAGAAACTAATGTCTTCCAGAAACACACACACACACACACACACACAGACACACACACACACACATCTACAATGTTTTACCAGCCATCTGGGCATCTCTGAATCCAGGCAAGTTCACGTATAAAATTGACCATCACATAGACCTTGAAACAACAAGAATGTGAGTCCAAGTGGTCTTTTGGGAGGTGACCCAGAAATTACTGTGAGGGAATTGGGGGGAGTGAGAAGGGAAAGGGAGCAGAGTAGATTACCACAGCAGGGAACTGGTACTCAACTCGCTATTATGACTAGGAGTCAGTGTTGACAGGTATTTGAACACTAAGAAAGCTGGAGTATCTATGCACTTACTTCTATACTTCCCAGGCTGAAGATCTGGCACTGGACTTCTTTTCCTCCAAACTCAGAGACATTCTCAGGCTAACAGATGCAGAAAGCCATCGTGGCATGGGAGAGGTATTTTGCAGTGATCTGGGATGTTACAAAGACAGATGAACATGAAATAAAGATGTCTATTCTGTGCCCTATGTCTTTGTGGTCCCCTTGATTTGCATTTGTGGGGAGGGGTCTGGCACATAGAAAAGGTTAACATATTTAGATTGAAATAAAGTGGGGTCATTGATGTTACCAGATGAAACTTAGAGAAGAGACAACTAGCATGAGGCAGAAACAGAGACAGAGGCTGCTGGTTCTAATGGGGGATTGTAGATTCTTTGGGATAATAAGGAAAACTGAAAAGGAGAAAAAGACAGAAGAAATGAATAGAAACTAGAGAAAATGAGGGAGATGCTCTGTAGGCAAAAGAGAAGAAAGCAGATGAAAGATCAATGAGAGGAAATGATAAAGGAGAAATGAGTCAGCCCCTGAGAAAATTCAAGATCCCCTTCAACATTTCCTTTGGCCTCTCTCTTTAAGCAGAGCTGGATATAAAAGATCTAGAGTGACAAACATAATACTATCCATCCCCCACAAGAGGTTCACCTCCTGATCTATGGATCTTTACCTGACAAAATTTGTAGCTATTATTAAAGTTAAGGAAGTTTAAATGGAAAAAGTGTTGGAATCCTCGAGGTAGGCACACCTAATCCCATGAGTCCCTTAAAAATACAGAAATGTCTTGGGCTGTCATCAGAGACATGGCAGTGTGACAAGGATTCATCAGCCCTAGCTGTCTGTAAATACAGAGCAAGGGACAAGAATCAGGAAGCTGGTTTCCAGGCAAAGAAAATGACACTCCCTTTGAGCCTCCAGAAAGGATCACACATCTGCCTACATTTTCATTTCATCCCACTGAGACTCAGAAAAGACTTCTGACCTCCAGAACTATAAGATAGCAATTTTGTGTTCTCTTTAGCCACTAAGCATGCGGTAGGTAATTTGTTAGAGCAGCAATAGAAAAACAACTACACCTAGGGACATTAAAAATGGAAAATTATCAAAAAATTTGCTCTCCAACTCTCTAGTATTCTGCCTGTAATCAGTTTCCCATTTAGGCTGGAATTGTTTTTCCTCTCTGCAGAGCAGAGAACACTGCTCACAAGACTCTTTAATATGCATAAAGGGTGGCATAATTAGTTGCCACAGGTAACCCTTCTCTGGTGGTGTGAACTGAGCTAATGTGCGAATGCAGGCTGCACAGGCGCACAGAGCAGTGTGAGTAAAAGTCCCTGCTTCATAAAAGGAAATATTTGAATAATATGCAAATGCACTGGATGTTATTAGCAGGATGTCAGGTTTGACAGTCCGTGTTATTGTGAAAATAAATGAGTTTTGACACAAATAACTTAGGTATGCATTGATTTTTTTTTAAAAAGCAAATCATGTAACGAGACATTATATATTAGGCTGTAGGTTTATAAAGATTTTGATGACTATTAAGAGAAAAACATAGTGAAGGATCGTTTATTAATGTATTCATTAAGCTGCTCTAAGGTGTAACAATCATTACTTTCCTCCAAAATTGCGCTGTTCCTCTTGCATATTTAAGTGACTCTGGCAACAGATATTTAAGACAATGAGAGGAGTTGTCAGCTATGTGAAGATAGAAATAAAGAGAAATCAAACCACCATCATTGGTATCCAAACCTTATTCTGTATGTTTGAACTCCTGGGAATATTTCCTCTGGATGCTGTTCATGCTGAAGCAATCTACCTAATGAAATTCCTCTCTCACATTTTGTTTTTTTTTTTGTTGGTGCCTTCCTTCTTTTGTTTTTTGTTTTTTTTTTTTTTCTTTATAAGCTCTGGTGAACAGATAAGACACAATGTTGAGGTCAGGACTTCCTGGCACTGGTCAGAGGCTGGGGGTTCCTGGCTTTTGCCCTTGAGAGGCAAAAAGAGAGAGGCATCGAGGTCACATTTCTGCCTAAGGACAAACATCTGCTGAGAAGCTCTTGGGTCAAGTTCACGGCTTGGCAAAAGCTGCTGGTTGTACCTATCCACCTCTGGTGTCTGGAGGAAAAGAGCTGACAGGTCAGGACGCATTGTCCTGACTGAGCCCATGGCTGGCCAAGCTCTGGCCCATTCTCATAGGGAACAAGTTTTATTTGCAGTCAGGCAGGTAGTTTGTTTTGAGTTGTAGGGAAAACTCTGGACATGAAAGACAAGACAACCCAATACCCTAATTTAAGCAAAGTTAAATAAGCTAAGCAAAAGGTTGGGAGTCGTTCAGGGAGTCATTGTAAGGGGCAACATGGCTAGTGTCAATGTCCAAACTGGAAGCAGAGAGTGTATCTTATTGTCATGTCTCATGAACAATGCCACCCCCAATGAAAATACTTTAGAGGTGAGCATGGGGTCTTGCTGATGAAACAGCTGCCACTGATGCTTCTGGAAGCTGCAGCAGCTGCTATTCTCACTAAACTAAATCTCAAGATGTCCCTGCTTCCTTGTACACTCATTCCTTTGTCAATGTCTGACATGGATGTGTGTGATCAGTGATCCAAGGTCGTATACCAGTGACTACCATCCTGGGAAGATAGGCAAGGCAAACCAGTTCTGGCACTTCAATTTCTGCAGCTGGATCTTGCCTTTGATGGAACCATAAGTAGACCATCCCTAAACCTGGAGAGGGCATGCAGACATTGAGTGAATAAAAATACTGGCAAAATTTCCCTGGGGTCCAACTTTGGCTTCTCTACCGTAATGTATGTTCTTCTTACCAAGTTTAAATTTCCAAAGATCATAATCACTTCCCAATGGGCACAATGCAACTCTCTAACCTACAACCAAAATTGCACTCATCCCCAAAGCTGAGCAACCCAAAGAACTGCAGTTATGGAATCCATCTAAGACCAGAGTCTCTGGGTAATGTCCATTCATCCTTCAGTTCTTCATGATTTGCTCTCAGTATTTAATCACTGTAACATTTGCCAGCCCAAAAAAATCTGTGAAATAGAGAAAAAAGAATAGGGGAACAAATAAGGTGTTTTATATATATATATATATATATATATGATTCACCAAAAACAAGAAAATCTGAGTAGGTCTCACATTCTCTGTTTCTATAACTAGTTTTTTGGTGAGAGGTGCCACTCTTATTTCCATTGGCCACAGTTGGAATGTGACTGTATTCCTCCGTTATCTACTTCATTGACACAATTTAAATATTTTCACCAAGAAATATTAAGAGATCTAGAGCTTCACCTCTAGATCTCTGGGAAAGCAAGGGAACTGAGTGAAATCACTAGTGACCATTGATTTAATCACTCATATCTATGTAATGAAACTTCCATAAAACACGTACATGATGGAGTTCAGAGAATGTCCTGATTGGTGAACACATTGCAGTTGGGGAAGGGTTGCATACCATTAGAGGACATGGAAGCTCTGTGTCACCCCTACTCCTTTATCTGGCCCTGTGCAGCTCTTCCATTGGCTGTTTCTCAATTGTATCCTTTATAATAAACAGAAAAGCCAAACTAAAGTGCTTACCTGAGTTCTGTGAATCATTCTGGCAAATTGTGGAAGCTGAGAGAAGGATAGGGAACCTCTGAAGTTACAGCAGGTCTAACTATGGGTAATGCTGGAGTTTGTGAAGAAGTAGGGACAATTTAATGGAAAGGATGGAACCCTTAATTTTGGGGGATCTGTACTAACTTCAGATAGTGTCAAGATTGCATTAAAATGCCATAAACCCACTAGAATCAGAGAAATGCTATAGAAATCCTCACGCATGTGGTTTCTTCAGAAAGAAAATTCCACAGCAGCTAGGGATCAAGCACTCCCAACAAGCGCTCTAACTCCCTCTTTTGACTGTTTCTCCAAAGAGACCTGGAACACTGAGCTTCCAGAGAAA
Source organism: Castor canadensis (assembly GCF_047511655.1). Taxonomy (NCBI): domain Eukaryota; kingdom Metazoa; phylum Chordata; class Mammalia; order Rodentia; family Castoridae; genus Castor; species Castor canadensis. Next base: position 31,708,593 of record NC_133404.1, on the reverse strand, counting down.
TGTTTGTGACTGTGCTCTCTGGCAGAGGCATCTCTCCTCTGGGAACTAAGTAAGGCCTTCAAGATAGCAGAGTTCTAAGAGTGGAAAGCAGAACGCCATGACTGTAAAAGTGAGTTTCCTAATGAGAGATGTTCCTTCCACACCTGATCCTTGATCTCTAGATATAAGTTGGGTCCAATGGAGTCATTAGCATCTAACTGGACAGCTGACTTGTTCCTTCCCAGTGTGACACTATATCAGGTTTTGGTTTTATTATGGCTTCTTACTAGCTGGGCACTCAGCAATGGTGACAATAACCAAGTCATTAGATGGGTTGGGATGAGGCTGTTTGACATCTACAAGGGGTAGGGGGCTACCTTGTCCCCTCCTTACTGAATTTCTTCCCTCTGCAGTAGAGGCCTTTTAGTCACATGGGATGCAGATATAACCATATTCCTGGCCCATTCTCAGAGCCCTACTTACATCCCTCTCCCTCAACAATTCATGGCACCAATTCCCCAGTCAAGGTCCTACTCAGACCTGGAGCATCTAGCCAAACCGTTAGCTACTGGCCATGACCTGACAAAGAGGTTTAACCAAAGCACCCTCTCCTTTCTATCTGTGCTGCCATTCAGGGCTCTCTGTAATGGGTGTTGTTATACTGTCACCCTCCTTCTCAACTGGTACCAGGGTATTGTGTAGGGACATCAGTAAACCAGGCTTCAGCTCTTCTTCCCTCCCATTCAACATGGAAATCTCCATGAAGACATGAGGAAGGTTGGGGAAGATAAGCTCTACCAGTCTGCTGTAGAGGATCTAGGGATACATATCTGTGCCATGCCCTTGCTAATGGTGAAGACTGCAAGCACTAGAATCTGACTTTGTCAAATCCTGATTCTGCTATGTCTAGCTCTGTGACCTGGGACAATGAATTGATTCTCTCTATTCCTGTTTTCTCAACCATAAGGGATAGGAATGGCCCTTACATTACAGAGTTGTTAGAGAGGATTAAGTGAGTTAATGCATGCAAAGCACTTAAAAGAGTACCTAGGCCAGTGTGCTGGTGGCTCATGCCTATAACTCTTAACTACTCAAGAGGCAGAGATCAGGAGGATCTCAGTTCAAAGCCAGCCCCAGGCAAATAGTTCACGAGACCCTACCTCGAAAATATACAACACATAAAAGGGCTGAAGGAGTGGCTCAAGTGGTAGAACACCTGCCTAGCAAGTATGAGGCCCTTGAGTTCAAACTCCAGTACCACCAAAAAATAAAAAACAGTACCAAGCACACAACAAATGTTGGATATAGAAATAGTAATTAGTATTGCTATAGGTAGCATTCATCCTTAAAGAGAGGAGAAGAAAATAACTTTAATAGGGTGTCTATTAGCTACTCTGAATCAGGCTTATCCAACCAACTCATTCATTATAAAAACTATTCATCCCTTCTTCAACATCCCCCTACGCATGAGCAAAGCAGCATTCTATGCCTGGGCATATGATAGTGACAAAATCCCTTATTTCATATTAATGGAACACAGAAGCATTAAGTAACTTCCCTTCAGTCATGTGCTAGTAAAGGACAGAGTATGAATTTGATCTCAGGTTTGTAATCTACAAAACCTCACTCTGTCCACAGTCCTCCAGCAAGGACTGGAAAAGCAATGTGATTTGGAGACCATAACAATTACAGCAATCTCCCACTTAATACATGAATTCAATTGAAGGTTTCTTGTTTCTAGAGCTGAAACTTATCTTCAGAAGGCAGATTAATAACCATCTCACTTGAATAGTTTTCTTTGTAATAACCACTCTCTGATGGAGACTGACCTTTGACAAATAGGGTCTTGCATAAACAATTCGGAAGGCAGTGGGAAGATAACATTGTCTTCACCTTAACCTGGGATCTGTGGCCCAGCCCAGGAAAGGAGACAAAGTTCACAAGAAAGCTCCAAACATCCTTCCAAAAAGGCACTCTCTCTATCCTTTAAATGTTACAGAGAATCAAAGGTTTAAAACTCTAATTCACACTGCATCTTTGGTTTTTCTCATTGAAAATCCTTCCTCTACTTCTTCTTGTGAATTGAGCCATGCTTCTAAGGAGAAAAGCTTGTGGTGAGTACAGTATAAAAGGAGCTAAAGCTGATTTTTTAGACAACTTATAAGACATAACCAGGTACCCATCATTAACTGTGGCCAATAAAGCCAGATGCAAGAGAACAGAGAACATAAGTTGGAAATCCTTCTAAAAATGAAAAGTAATCAAATGACCCAGAGTTAAATTTTCATAAACTTTCTTCCTGGGTGAACAGAGAGAGATCCAGAGATTTTTGATTTTCAGACTTAAGATGTAATCAAAATTCTCTTTCACTGCCAAGTACAGATAAGACATTTGTAATATCCTTATATAAAAGATGTTTGGTGATATGTCAAAATATACAGAAATTCTCAGCTCATCTTCCTGAAGTGATTGGTATATTCTGTGGTCAGTAATTTATTATATTAAAATAAACATGGATAAATTATAGGATAAAAATGCTAAATTTTATCACAACCAATAAGTCCTTGAACTATACCCTCAAAACCCTGGGAAATGTTATTTTGTGTCATGCTTCTCTCCTTTTGAGGGTTAATTTTATGTGCGTGGGTCACAGAGTGCCCAGATATCTGGTTAAATACTATTGCAAGTGTGCTTGTGAGTGTTTCTGAAGAGATTCACATTTTACCAGGTAGACTGTTATAGCTGAATGTCCTCCACCATGTAATGGATCTAATCCAAATAGATGAAGACCTGAATAAAATAAAATGCTGAGGAAGAAAGAATTCTCTCTCTGCCTGACTGACTTCAAACTGGGACATCAAACTCAGACTCAGTCTAGAGCTTGCACCATCAGCTCTCCTAGTTCCCCAGCTTTTTAAGTGCAGATCTTGGGATTTCTCAGCCTCCATAATTGGTTGAGTCAATTCCTTATAATAAATCTTCTCTCTCCATTTGCATACCCCACTCCCTCCCTCCTCCTTCCTTCCCTCCGTCTGTCTCTCTCTCTGTCACTATCTATAGATAATATAGATATAATAGATAAAATAGATTAGATCTATATCATATTAATTCTGTTTCTCTTGGGAAGCTTGACTAACTTAGGATTGATTCTGTGGGAAAACCCATTTGTAGTGCACATGGATGCTTAATTCCTAGCCATTCTCTTTAACGGCAGGCCACCATCATGCAAGAGTCACCAACCTGTAAGAGTACAAGCATAGATATGAGTTCTGAAAACTGCCTTTTGGAAAACTAATGGTATCAGTTCAATATACACTGACTTCAAAAATGGTGAGGTTGAAAATGCAAAACTAAATCATTTGGTCATTTATTTAGTGCACCTTAGAGAAAACTTGTTTTTCCGTGGTTGTTTTGAATTATGCAAATGGATTGACTACCTTGTTATTTTTAATGGATGACCTGGTAAGTTGAAATTTGTGGTTAAGAGAATTAATTATACTTATTCAGATTCTGACACTTCACAGTGCATTTATGGGGAAAATAACATTTTTAATGAACATAAAAATCCATGATATTAAAGAAGTAAGATAGCAAATCTTAAATTTTCACATATCAAAACTCCATTTAAAAGCTTTTTAGATGTGTGTGTGTGTGTGTGTGTGTGCGTGTGTGGGTGTGTGCACGCTGTGGTGCAGGGAATTGAAACCAAGGCCTTGTGTATGCAAAGCATGCATTGTACCATGGAACTACACCCGCAGCCCTAAAATTTTTTAAACACTTAAGCCTACAAAGAGAACCAAATCTTGTAATGCAAAGCAGGTAGATGAGTGGCAATAGACATAGCAAACATGAAAAAGCTGAGCCTCAAGGTGGCATTGGGGAAAATGAAGGGCAATCCAATTTATAAGACAGAATTTTGCAAGAAACAAAACAAAATACAACCTTATGAATGCATACACCATAGACCTTTGAAACTGCAAAGAAGTGTATACAGAGGATATGGGGAGACTAACATAAGGAGCATCGAGCAAAAAATGTTCCAGAAGCAGGCAATTCCTTAGCTCTTCACCTGATCTGAAAACTATAAATGTATTTTATAAGAGAATAAAACTAAGGCTCTGGCCATGGTAAGGCCATGCAGAGTGGAATGAAGTGACTATATGTATTCTAAATACTGAAAGCAAAAACACTCTAGCCCTCCTCCCCCACATTTTCAGTGTATCTGCAGTGGGACCCTTAACTCCTAAAGAGGCTAGTAGAAGGGACTTACCTAGAAAGTATGACCATCCCTCAAAGAAATGTAGGATCAGGGATTCCTCATCAGTCAACTCATCTAGAACTGAGCTCAAAGTCATCACACCCCACTCACATGAACAGATCTTCTGAGCAGGTTTTTGCTCCTTGGCTTCTAGCCATAAATACACAGAATTCTCTGCTCACCTGAATACCTGCTAGCTCCCATTTTCTAAGATCAGCAATGGTAACTTGTCCTCATATAGCTGGGTTGGTAACTAGCTGTTCAAACCCAAAATACTATACTAGTTTTGGATTCATGTCAAGGTGGTTTCAATATAAATAATTGTTCAGGAATAAGTGACACAACAGTTGTTCTAGAGAGAATTAATTGCCTGGGCAAGGAGATACTGGGAGTTCCCAAAGCAGTGGAAAAATTCTAATTCTTTACCTTAATGGTGGACTTGTGATTGTTCATTTATTATTCTCTTAATGATAAAAATACACTTTTACAATTCTCTTTATATATTTCACAATAATATTTTTGAAACTTGTTGGTATTATGGTAGAATGTGAAATATAAAGAATAAAATACTCATTTAAAAGACCTTCTGAAATGAATGAAGGGAAAAAATAGGGAACTGCATGTTTAAAGCAAGATTTAAACTCAGCATAAAAAATCAGAGAGATGCTAAATTATATATTGTTTGGTTTAGGAGCCAAATGAATATCAACATTTAAATGTATCTTGTAGTATGTACAGATATTTTTAAAACTGTTTTTTATAACCTTATAGAGAGAATTCCTTCATAAAAGCAACTTTTCCCACTACTTTTTTTTAATGATAAGATAGAAAGAAGGATTTAAGCTATTATTTTGAACATGTCCTAAATATCACCTTGGATTTATAGTAAATGCTATAAATGACCTCAATTTATAGATTGGAGAATTGTCTGTTGAATTGTCTTGTTTGTATATCAATAAGAATGGAATTATAATGAATTTAAATACTTAAAATATGTATAAATTCACAAGTTCATAACAATATCAGTGTTTACAAAAGTCAGTGGTCACCTTTTGAGAATGATAGACAGCTAAATCATTATTTTTAAAATGCACAAGCAAAGAGAAAGAATGACATCCATACCTTCCCTTTCTCATAAAGCCATACCACTGGGTAAGCAAGTAACTAATAAGGAGAAAAGTCTCCTTGAAGAAATATTCCAGATAAAAAATGAGGAATGACAGAATGAAAATACCAGCATTTCACAACCCTAAAGTAATAAAGAATGATGACAATGAGACACAGACAGCTAACATTTCAGGAGAGTCTACCAGATACCACGGCTTCCTGATGGAGGTACCCACCAGATGACCTATGAATCAGCCTGGAAAAAGCAAACAGATAAAACCTGAATCTTACCAAGTGATTAAATATAGTATGAGTTTATAGGAAAGACAGTCAGAACAATATATAAAGGAGCCTTTGAGGAGACAATCAGAAAAATCCAGACTGAAGTAGATTGTGGAGAGTTCTACAAGAAAAACAAGAGAAAGGGAGGGACAGAAGGAGGGAGAGAGAAGAGAGAAAAAGAAGAAGGGGGAGGAGGGAGGGAGGGAGACTAGAAAGTAAAAGATAGTTATAAACATAATTAATTGCAATAAAATATAATTTCAGTCACCATTCAAACAGACACTGTTAAAAAATGATCAGAACATGGACTTGAATAGTTGATACCATTGTTAGGTTGTAGGAGAGATAATGGTATAATTGTTATATTTCCAAAAAAGAAGGTTAACCTTTTAGAGATACATGCTCAAATATTACAGAGGAAGTAGGCTACTAGGACTTGCTTCAAAATAGCCCAGAGATGTGACAGTGAGTAGATATGGTGTGAAATGGAACAGGACTGGCCATCAGGCAACAATTGAGGAAGCTGGTGATAGATTTACTACAGTAATTCAAATTCAATTATTCTATTCACTTATATATTCTTGAAACATTTCATGAGAAATATTCTAAAAATTTTGCCTCAAATAAAACAGGAAGCAATGTATATAAAAGTTATGGTAAACAAAGAGGTTCTGACATTAATAAAAAAAACTTTTGTCTAAACATGAGAAAAAGAATGTAAAACACTTAAAGGATATGAGTTCATCAATAAAAAATTGTAATTGACCAATAAATATTAGAAAAATGTTTAAATTCTTTGAAGAAATGTTTGAAGAAATGTAAGGAGCAAGTGTAATTCTGGTATAAAAAGTTAAGGAATAATTGTGACACTCCCTCAAGACCAGAGAGAGAAGAGAAGGATTAGTATCCAAACAATACTCTTGAGATCCATTATCTGCTGGGCATTTTATTTTGAGATAATTGTGTGTTTATATAAGAAGATATGAAAGCAAAAGGATGACTTTAAATAGCAGTATGCACTTGTAGACTTGTAATACTTCATTAAACACATAACTATGTGATAAAATTAGGCCAACAGTTACATCAAAAAATAAAAAATGCATTGTTTTAAAGCTACAGAAATATATTATCCTGCCATTCTACCTAGGATTCCTGTTACAAATTGTTAAGTAAAGATAGTCTCAAGACAACATAAGTGGGTTGGTCCTTCATAGGACCACTCCTAACAAATAGAAGATCACTGAGCAATCTGTAAAGATTTTTGAGGTTACTACAGTGGACAAAGCACCAATAACCCATCTTCCTTCCTGATACGGTCCATCATAATTTCCAGTGGAAAGAGCAATACGTTATAAAAGTGTGAGTATGCACGGCATAATAATACATAATAATGTGTAGTACAGTATGGTATACTGTAGTTTATTATAGTATAATGTAATATAATATAATGTAGACATCTTCTTGAGCACTTTGGATACAGATTATTCTCAACCAAACAATAGCACAAATGTTAAAGTCCAGCAATTAGAAAATCATATCCCCAAATGTTGTTACACACGTGACTATATATCATAAACTTAAATAGAATACACAACAAACTAAATTGACTGAGCCAACATAATTAAAAGGCAACTATAAATAAAAGTAACACATCAAATGAAAAAACAAAACAAATTCAATAACACTTACAATGTAAGTTCTTCTCAAATTAGGGAACTTTGCATCACCTGAGAACATACAACAGGAGATCTGCAAACTAGCTGATACCGCATCTTAGAATTTTCCCACTAGGAAAGAACTCATTTCATAAATTCAGCCTAGAAAAGTGGTGTGTGAAAAGTGAGAGTTCCTTGACCTTCTCCCACAGAACAACCTGATTCAACATATAAAAAGTTTTCTGCACATACACACAGAGTGAGGGACTCAGGGAGTTTTTTCCCAAATAAGGTTGTACTTTATATATTCATTTGCAACATATTTTTTCTGAATAATAAAGCTTAGAAATATTTCCATGGTAGTGTATATGTACCTACTATATTCTTTTTAACAACATCCAGACTTCTTAGAGACTAGGGTTTCAGAAACCTCAAATAACACCCTGGTTTTAACTTACGAACCCCAAGCTCCAGTGTAAGATTGATAATGCTATTATTTCCAACTTACAGATGAAAAAACTGAGGTTCAGAGAGGGTGTGTCTGGTCTAAAATAGCATATTTAATAAATGGAAGAAGAGGATTCAAAACCAGGTGATTCAACTTCTTCACTCTGCTGTCTTTTCAGAATATTGAACAACTTCTCATAAGGTCTGTTTATTTTAAAAGCTTTCTCAAATCAACCATTCAGTGACCCAAATGAATAAAAGCCAATTTAAAACTGCTAATCGGTAAACAGGAGAAGTCACAGGAGCAGAGGAACTGACTGCAGGAAAGAACCAGCCACTTCTACCCGAGGTTTAAGCCAACTCTCACTCCTTAAAATTGCAGCTAAACACATGATAAGTAGTAAACAGGCCTATTTCACTAGTCACTCATAATGTATAAGGTTTTCATAATATATTCATTGCCAATAAATATTCTGAAGTACACCTAAATATAGCATATCATTTCATTAAATGTAAAGAAACATATCAAGATGATAAAAAGCAAAGCATAGGCTCTTACATCAAATAAATGAACCTGTAATATGATTTTCTGTCGTGCAGGAAATTATAATTGCCAGCTGGGTACTTAATACCTTTAAGTAGTTAGATATGTGACTCTCAGCAGTGAAAAAGAATTAACCTAAATATTTCACTAATGATTTTCAGATGGGCCTTAGACTGTCAAGTTTGTGAGAGAAGGATGTACCAAGGACTTGAGTTAAACAAAAACTTAGGATTTACTTCTACTGAATGTATGCAGGATGCCTCTGAAGAAAATCCAGTAGGAAAGGAACAAAGGAAAGTAAGGGGAGTGTTTTAGTCAGGGTTCTTCAGAGACTCAGACCCAACAGTGCATAAGGCAGATAACTAGAAATTTATCAAGGGAATTGGTTCAAGTGACCATGTGCCATCTGCAAGCTATAAACACAGAAAATCCAGGGATACAATTCAGTTTGAGGGTGAAGGCCAGAGAAGCAAGAGTAACAATAAAAGGACAGAAGATGTCCCAGCCTAAGCAGAGGGTATGAATTCACTTACCTCTGCCTTTTTTTTTTTCACATAGTCCCTCCACAGATTTGAATGAAGCCCACTCATATTGGTTAGGGAGAATCTTCTTTCCTGGGACAACTGATTAAAATGCTTCTAGAAACAAGTTCACACATGTGCTCAAAAATAATGACTCCCTAAGCCCTTAGCCCAGATAAGACATAAAAATAACTGCTACAAGGATTATTTGCCACCCCGTGTCCTCAGGTTTGGGTGGCTTTGTGTAAGGGCCAATGACTCCATGCACACATGATGCTGATAATGCGGCATGACTCTCACACATGCCTTTGCCACATCTTGCTCCAGAAGGACTTCATAGTTCTCCTGCTCAGCAGGACCCACAGGGGTGGGTCTGTGCACATCCAGTTCTGGCTTGGCGTTTCCACCAAGACCAAGCGGTGGCAGCCTGTGCACAAAGCCCTATGAACCACGGTGACAAGCTCATTTTAAAACAAATTAGGGGTTAAGTAAAAAGTGCACGACAGAGGCAAAACTGAGTTTCCCTTTCCCCCTTCCTGTCGGTTAGAATTAGAACGTGCCTATGAGCAGCGGGTGTCAAGAATATGAACGTGAGATGTCATTTTGGCTGCCTCTAATTGAAGCCAGGATAAATGGAGTGGAAAGGCAGCGTCTAATCCAATCAAAACATGAAAAAGGTATTTTGACATGTAAATTACAAACTTCCTGTGTATTTTGTCTCCCCAATTACACCCTCCCCTGTCATGTTTTTTTTAAATTATATCTTAATCTCCCAGTCTCCCAATAATTATGTCATCATTCTTAGGCCCTGAACACTGTGTAATGGTATTTTATGGGATATGCCACTCATTATTAACTAAACTTACTCTCTGTCACCAGTGATACCATATCTCACAGTGTTCAAATATGCCTGGTGTCAGCTCCTGCTTTGAGACTGACTGCTCTGGCAGTTTCACTCTTTGCTTCATGGTGACATGGAAATGTGGATGTGAAGCACTTTTTGGACAGTTAATCTGACTTGTCAGTGTTTTATGTGGGGATATCTAGCACCTTTGTTTTTTAATGGAATGAGTAAGTGGTTTAAAATTTAAATCTCTCATCATTAGAACGCAGTAAAAGAGTGTCTCATTCAGAGAATTGAACTGCTGCTCTTAAAGAATTAACTGATATTGAGCTCACACAACTGAGATCACAAAGAGAAGCCAGACAGTAAAGAAAATGCCAATTTGATATGCAGAAGACAGTTATTCAGTAGTGATGAGGGCACTAGTAAATAATATTTCAAATTGTCTCTAAGCTGGGGAGACAACTGAAGACCAGCCAGTCTATGGCTGTGGGCTTAGAGGTGAGAAAAATGGAGGTACCCAGGTAAAGGACTTTCTCCAGGTCACTCTGTTCATTAAAGGCAGAAACAGAACTAGATTTCCCAGGGTACCAGTGGGGTTACACTGGGGTCTCATCAGGCTTTGCCCCAGAGTCCCAGGGAGAATATTCTAGAGCTTATACATTGCATTCAGGACCACTGGTCAAGCAGACCAAGGCATCTCTGAGGGAATCACCAAAGGATTGAGCCCTGACAGCAGCCAGTGAAACCGAAAGTCACCCAATAGCTCTGATTTTTCTTCAAAAGACCATCTTTTACTGAAGAGCTTACTCCGAGTAGTGGAGTAAGCTGGTATTGGAAAGTCATAGCTCTAATCCTAGACATGGTATTGTTTGATGTTGGGCCAGTCACATGGCCTCTCTGACCTGGCCACAGGATGCTCTCCTGTAGCACAGAGTTCATATCTGTATTGGGACAAGTAAAACCAGATGTCACTTCCTATACATTCATGCTATTAAAACTAAGAGACCAAAGCTAAAATACTTTAAAGGACCCTGACTGTGTATTCTTGTACTACCACTCATTAACCCTCTAACTTCAATTCAAAGGAGAACCTTTTGAAAAAAATGGGTAAGGCTGGGCGCCAGTGGTTCATGCCTATAATCCTAACTACTCCTGAGGCAGAGATCAGGAGGATCTCGGTTGGAACCAGCTGGGGCAAATAGCTCTGGAGACCCTATCTCAAAAAAACCCTTCACAAAAAAGGATTTGAAGTGGCTCAAGGTATAATCCCTGAGTTCAAACCCCAGTACAACAAAAAAAAAAAAAGATAGACTAATGTACTTCCCAGAGTTAAAATGAAGCAGCTTAGGCCTAAGTGTTTTACAGGGTACCTGTCATGCAAATGTTGAAAGACCAATGAAGACATAAACTTGGTCATTAAATTAGGTCTAAAGTGACACAGATCACCTGAGTCAAGTTGAACAATAAGACTGGATATGAGAAGAGTGCACAAGATGACCAGAATATGTCCACAGGTTATTAGATCCTGTCAGTTACCACACTGAAGGCTTTGGCTGAATCCAGTATCCAGTCCTCTTCCACTGTGAGAGAGACAATAGACCCACCTAGGAATAAATGAAAATGAAGTGAGTAAAACAGTGCCCCCTTTATCTTAAGCTTCGTATTTCCAGTTACCCATGATTAATCACCCTCAGTTCAAAAGCATCAAGTGGAAAATTAGAGAAATAATATGTAAGATTCAAATAATTTTTATTAAAGTCAATTGTTATAGTCATTCTATTTTATTATTTGTTATTATTACTAATATGCTACTGTGCCTAAATTTATAAAATAAACCTTATCATATATATATATATATATATATATATATATATATATATGAAAAAAACAAGTACAATCATTGTCACTTAAAAAGAGGAAACTTTTAAGAAATGCACCTTTGGGTGATGTCATTGTGCAAATATCATAAAGTATACTTACACAGATCTAGACTGCTATGACTCTAAGTGATATGGTCTCATAGGAACACCATAATATATGCAGCCAATTGTTGACCAAAATGTCATTTGTGGGACATGTCTATATAGAGAGAGTTGAGTGCTATCCATAGGCATTGACTGGGCTTCTTGGACCATACTCCCCACCTCCACCCATTGGACTACTCTACATCAGGGCTTTGGAGGGCAGTATATGTGCGACCCACCTATATTGGTGTGGAAAGGAAGTTCAGGATACCAGCAGTCAGACAGCAGCTTCCTCTTCACACTTCTTCAAATAACATTATACTGGCTCTGTGGGAAATCAGAAATGAAGATACAGTATCTGCTCTCAACAAGTTCTGAAGCAAAAACACAAGCCATAGGAAAATCATGCCTAATTCAAAATAGAAACTGAGATACACTATACAGAGTTGCATCATAGTAGTGAAATCCTAATCTTTATTTTACAAGAAGGTTCGTGAAGAAGTAGATGGAAGTCCATCCACCTAGGAACATTACTCATGAAAAATGTTCCCAAAATGACAGACATAAAGGTAGAACCACAAATAATAATCACAATATTTTGAAAAGTGGACCAGAGATGACTTTTTAAATTGTCTTCTTGTGTTATTTACCTCTTTACAGTAAAGTAGGACTGACAACCCAAAGCCTGCTGACACCAAACTCAAATTCTTACACATCTAATCCCATTAAATATTGCAAATAAAATCAAAGTATCTTTACATTTGCATTTAAATCTGTAAAATACAGAAACTTAAAAAAAAAGAAACAAGTAAATATGTCTTTTGCTATTTAGACTCTACCCACTTTATCTTACAAACCTGCACCCAAAATCTACCAACCATCATTAAGACAAGCCTTTGGGGGCTGGTGATGTAGCTCTGTGGTACAGTGCACAAGGCCCTGTATTCAATCCCCTAATATAGCAGGGAAGGGAGTTCTAAGACAAACCCACGTTCCCATAAAAGACACCAAACTGAAGTTTCCCCTCAGAGCTCTCTGTCCTAGAATACAGATTTCCCACCAAAGTGCTAAGCAATGTGACCAAGACAGGTAGCTCCTCCCTGGTTTTCTCTCCCCTTGAAGATCCTTTCCTAAATTCCCCTTTTTGGGGGTGGCTTTTTCATACTACTGTCTCCTAATGGAGAGCTTCCCTCCTTACCCAAGCTTGTCCCAGCACCACTCAGTAAAGTGTATGGTGTGTTACTGCTTCTCATGGTCCTGTCTTTTCTTTGATGGACCCTCAAACTGAATTTTCATAGTGGATACCCACTGCCCAGTGGAATAAATACTAGACAACTAACTTGGAATCACATCTCAGTTTGAATCCCAGCTCCAACCAGGTACTGGTCTGTAGCCGCAGACTGACCACTTAGGCCTTGGAGCTCCACATTCCTCATCGGTGGGATGACACGGCCAGGACCACATTAACGCATAAGGGGGATCCAAAAGAGGAACTCAGCAGAATTCCAGTGTTGAATCTTAGGAGAACTAACCTATGAGAGAATGGTACATAATTCATGTCTGAGGAACTGAATCTCTAATTATATTTAGCTTTATTTTCAGTAATCATTTGTAGATAGTGACTACCAAATTGGACAATTCCGTTCTAGAATTTGTTCATTTAGATGCTCCTATGCAGTTGTCTAGCCATAGTGGCTAGTTTTCCTCACTCTCTCCCAAACCCCAACTAACTCCTTCTGAAGTCTTAGAACTCTTGGACTGGAAACTTAGCTAGCTTAATTTAATTCACTTTTAGACACTTAACTATCATTTAGGCATGATTTTCTTCCCACCACCAGCCATCAGATGCAAGCTCTGCATAAGGATATGCAATGTGCATAAAACATCCTGCATGCATAGCCCAGGCATCCAGCCCATAGGGAACTTGCCTTGGACTGTGGACAATCGGTCTTCAAGACCACACACACCCTCCTATCCCTATATGCTCCCATTACATAGCCTGCACCCCATATGGGCTATAGATCCATACCCCAAGCCTTAAACACTTTTATTTCCTCTGTCCAACCTCAAGTTATTATTCCTTACTGTGTCCAACATGGATTGAAAATAAACTCTTCCCATATCTCAGGACTCACCTTCTTTCCCTGGAGCTTTGAGCCCTGGGTCCTCTCACAATGACCTTTATTGATCTCACCAATAACGTTTTGATGATGGTATGCAACACTCACATTAAGGATGAACTTGCCATCAAGAAATTTGAGTGAACCCCAGTGAATGTGGCCTGTCCCTCAGGTTCTTAGCATCTCATGTGGCTGGAACTTCCATCAGATGTTAGCCTTTTCCAAGAGAACAAACGTACCTTTATAAAGTCCACCTTAACTTTATGCCATCAGCATTTACCAAGGACATAGGCATGAAGTCAGAAATACGCCCTTCAAATTACTATTGTAAACACCAATCATTAGCAAATATATAAGCTGCCCATGAGAAAAAAATCTTCTCTCAGTGGTGAGATTGATGCCTTCTTTTAAAAATTAATAAAGCACCCTTTATGACATATCAATCCATATCCTACCTCAAAGTATTAAAGGACTCAGGGAAACTAATAATGATACATAAATTATAGCCATATAAAAATTATTTTAAATGAACAGTAACAATGAAGTGAGGTGAAAATATGAAAAGTTGGGGCCAAAAGCGAATATAATTTGAGGGGTGTACACAATGAAATTTGAGGGGTGTATGCAATAATAATGAGTGAATCTCAAAATTCGCAAGAATCATAGAGTCAAAGGAACAACAAAAATAGTCTCATCCATCAAATGGGGAAAACAATAATATCTACTTCTTGGCATTTGAGAGAACTAAGTAAGATAATACCTGTAAAGTTCTAAGATGGTTTCTTTATATAAATCAATAGCATATATTTAATAATTTATAAAGAAAGCATTGTATTTAATAATTAGTATATATTTAAATGCTGGCTACTATTTAAGAAAGCATGTGGACTTCCTGATGTTGAGGCTAAAGAAAAACTTTACAGTTGATCTCTCAGAAGAATCAACTGTGTATCAGATAAAAAGCAAAGACCTCTACAACTTCCCCTCAGGAAATTGAGCAGTAAGACCCAAGAAATTGTATCTCCTGTTGCCCTCAGAGAAAGTCAAGATATGCTGCAACAGAGTTCAGCTCAGAGATAATTCTGCCACGGCCTAAGGAAGCAGCCCTCCAATGGCCTTGTGTTTATATATTTTGAAACTTTGTTATTAGGTACATGTGCATTTAAGAATGCTATATTTTTAAAGAATTAACCACTTTATCAATATGAGATAACCCTTTATCTGGGAAAAATTATTTTTGCTCTGAAATTTACTTTTTCTATGGTAGCCACTGAGCCTTCTTTAAAATTAGTGTCAGCATGATGTATCTTTTCCCATCCTTTCATTTAACTAATGGTGTAAGAATTCAAGACAGTATACTTTCATTTCTCCACTATTCTTTTATTGTCATACAGTTTATTTCCACATGTTACAAAGCCCACAGTATAATTATTATTTGTTCTTTTAAAAATCTTTTAAAGGTATTTTAATAAGGAGAAAATGAAAATCTTTTATATTTACCCACATACTTACTGCTCCACAGCTTTTGCCTTCCCTTGTGCAGACCCAAAGTTCCATCTGGTATAATTTTCCTTCTGTGTGAATGGTATTTTTCAGAATTTTCTGCAATGAAGTTCTGCTTAGTGTGTAATTATCTCAGTGTTCTTATGTCTACAAAGTTTTTATTTCATCTTTATTTTTGAAAGATATTTTTCTGGCTTGATAAGATTTTTCTTTCAATACTTTAAAAATGTCCTCCACAGCCTTCTGCATTCTATCTTTATAGGTGAAACATCTACTGACATTCTCATCTTTGTTTCTCTGTACCCAGCATGTCTCTTTTCTATAATCACTTGTAGAATTTTTTTCTTTATCGATTCTTTACTTTTCTTTTTTTGTTTTTTGCAACACTGGAGTTTGAACTCAGGGCTTCACATTTGCTAGGCAGGCATATTACCACTGGAGCTATTCCACAGCCCCTTTTTGCTGTGATTATTGTGAAGATAGGGTCTTGCTTTTTGCCCAGGCCAGTCTGGACTACAATCCTCCTAATATACTTCCCATAGTAGTTGGAATGACAGGCATGCACCATCATCCCCAGCTTTTTATTGTGATGTGGTCTCCTGAACTTTTTGGCCAGGTTGGACTAGAAACATGATCTTCCTAATCTTTGTCTCCTAAGTCACTGGGATTACAGGCATGAGTCACCAATGCCTAGCTATCGGTACTTTTTAATAACTTGATCATGATGAAGTTTGGTATGACTTGCTTAGGCTTTGCTGAGATTCTTGAATGTTTAGATTTCTCATCAAATTTGGAAAATGCAGGCCTATTGTTTCTTCTGATATTTTTGATGTGTGCCCTTTTTTCTCTTTTCCAGTGCATATTTTACCAGTTGAAGTTATCCCAAAGTTAACTGATTTTTTCCAGTTATTTTTCTCTCTCTGTTTCATTATAGATAATTACTATTGCTATGTTGTCCAGTTCATGAATCTATTCTTTTCTGATGTCTAATCTGTTGACTTCCCTGACCTGTATATTTTTCATCTCATACATGGTAGGTCTTATATATTCTAAGTCTTTACTTACAAAGTCTACTCTTCCTTCTAGCATACTGAACTTTTCGAAAATAGTGATAACTGTTTAAGTATCTTTGTTTAGTAATTTTATCATCTGTGCTATTTCTGCATCAGGTCTCCTCATTCTGAGTCATATTTTCCTATTTATTTACATGACTGGTAATTTTTAGTGCATGTCAAACATTCTAAATTTTTCCATGTTAAATGCTAGGTTTTTAAAATTTTTTTATAAATATTCTCAAACTCTGTTCTGGTAAGAAGTTAAGTTGTCCAAGAATAGTTTAACCACTTCATGCTCAGTTTTCAACTTTGTTGGTTCAGGACAGCATCTAGTTTAAGGCCAGTTTCTACCACTAGTAATTCAAAATATTTCTAGTACCATACATTATGACCACTGAATTATGAGTTTTTCCACTCTAGCAGGTAGTAACAGGAACTAGTCTTGGCCCCATGGGGATCCGAGGGATTGTTGTGTCTAATTTTCTTGAATCTCTCAGTCCAAAGCTTCAGGTACTTCCCTCACACACATGGGCCAATGAGTCACAACTAAAAATCCAAGTGGGACACACCAAAACGTCCCAAGTGTTTGTGTTGTCTTGCTCTCTCCACTCCAGTACTCCACCACATGAACTCTGTTTGCTCCGTCTGCTATCTCCATTCCAGATTTCCCCTCCCTGTACCACAGCCTGGAAACTCTTTCCAGGTAAGAAGCTGGGACAATTGCATGATTTGCCTAGTTGATCTCCCTTCTCTGTCCCATATTTTATAAATGATAATTTAATATATTTTTGTCTGTATGTTTAGGGATTGGCTTTATTTTGTTTTGTTGTTTCAGCAAGAAGGCAAATCAGGTCCATATTACTCCTTCTTGTCCAGAAGCAAAAATCCTGATGTCCTGGTGTTGATTCATGGATGAAATCACACATCTGGTTTCAGTCCCACCTGCCAGCAAGAAGTACCTCCACAAGCTTTGTGCTCAGTAGCAGTGTGCTGACAATCTATAGCTTTGGGTTTAATTATGCCCCCTTCTCTTGCTGGGATCTCACCCTTTTACTCTCATCTCTTCCTTTTGTCCTTTCCTACTTTGCTCCTTTTCTCTTCCTTTCTGTTTCTTACTCACTCTCTTTTCTCTTTCTTTTCTTCCATCTATCCTACTTCCTCTTAAACATTCTCAGCCACTAAGTGACAGGCCCTAGGCTAAGATCTAAGGAGTCAAGGATGAATAAGACAAGATTTTGGCCCTCAACTAACATTTGATTTTTTTCTATGTCAATATTTTTTTCAAATGGGAAAATTAGTTAAAAACAAAAAGCATACCACTATCAATCATCTCAAAGTGTTAGAGAATGCACACTTTGAAATGAGACTGTGTGACCCTTCACCATTTTTAACTTTAAGCAGACATCTTTGTTCTTAGTTTCCTTATGCAGAAATAATGGAAAGTAACCCATCCCTCACATCACAAGATCTCAATAGGTACTAACTAAGATAATGTCAGGAAGCACCCTTCACATCACCTAGCATGGGGCAGGTATTCAATAAACATTGGTTTCCCTTTCTCTATTCTCTTTCTCAGGAACTCTATGGTCCTTGAAAACCAGTGCTTTTTCCATAATATTACTACACTCTTTGATCCATAAAGAGCCAGACAGGCCAACATTCACACTTAACCACCATGAGCCTCTGTCATATATGCACTGACTCTTTGAGTAGAAAATTTTAACTAGAACAAAAGACTCTAAGGGCAAAAAAGCATAAGGAAGTGAAGCTTGAAACACTGCGGTGACTTGCCAAGACAATGAGAAATCAAATTTAAAAGAAAGTCATGATCTGCTGCCTCATTTACCCACATTCCTGTCCCCCATCCTTCTACCATGTTCTGTTGTTCTCACTTCCCCAGTGAACCACCTGCTCTCACACTTTTAAGCCTTTGACTTTGCAATCCCCTCTGCCTGGAGCGTCCTCCTCCCTTCTTCACTAGACCAAGTTTTTCAACTCCTCTAAGACACAGGCATGAAGTACCCCTCCAGCAAACTTCTCTAGACTCCCTCCACTCTTGCCATGTAGGCTTCCTTAGGTCTTCCCAAAGCTAAAAAATAAGCATAGACCATTAAGGCAAATGTATCTGATAGTTTTAGCTTAGCTCATATGGAAATTTTGAATGACGTTCATGATATTCAAATCTCTAAAAGGATTATGGATCACGGATAGATTTTCCCATAAGATCAGAGTCCACCCTATATTTAGGAGCCTCACTCTGGGGCAGTGGATGAAATACTAGGTGTAGAAAACACACAGAGGTAAAATAGAAGAGTTATACATGATAAAGTGGCCCCTGATGACTGCAGCACATACACCAATGTCCAGAAAAGGCTGCTTTGACCTCTTTCATTTAACAGGCACCACCTCAATCTCTGTCCCCTGCTTTTCTAACGGGTCAGATAAAGCTACTAGAAAACTGCATAAAAATGTTGCAAAAACAATTAAGAAGCCATTTTTCCTTTTGTTCTGGGTATAGTGAGATCTCACTGCAGGAAAGGAAAGCCTGTAGGATTTGGTGTAAATTCACACAGATGCACATACTCACAGCATACAAATGCAGGAGAAAAGAGCCACAGGCATGAGCTCATTGTGCAGACAGATCATTTGAACATGCAATTAGATGAGAGGAGAAATGGAAAATCCAATTACTTCATCTCATGTATCCAAAATTGTTATCTCCTCCCAGACTTATTTTCAGGATGAAACCCACCTTGATGATATAGACAGTCCAATAGCTTTGTGTGTGCACTAAGTTACTGTGCAAGTTGCATCTATAACACCTTGCTTGCATCCCAAGCTATTTTCTTCTTCTAGATGCATCCTTTCTTTCTTCAAGTGCATAATTATATTAAATTTAAATACTTTCTTAGGAAAAAAATGATTGTTAGAGAATGAATTAGATTGTCATTATATCAACAATGATCAGGTGGGATTTTAAAACACTTATTTTACTAAGTGTTTGCTTATCACTGTAATTGGTTTACAACTGTGCAAATATGACTAAAGTACCGAGCAATAACCAAGTAAAGGCAGTATTTTTTAATCTACTTTATGAATAAAACAAATCTGCATGCTATTAGTTGTGAAATTGGGTAGAACCCCAATTTATGTGCACAGTAGATGAGTCAGCTCCCACTACCTAAATGCTGAACAGAATCCAAATGACAGTCTGAAGTGACAACTGACCTTTTAGATGAAGACAACAGTCCAGAGAGACTTTGTTGCTTCTCTGTCATCTCATTTAATGGCCATCGGCCATGCTGTGAACTTGACTGCCAATGGAAACCACTGCCTAATTTAGGGCCAAATTTTTACTGAAAAGACTCCATATTGGTAGAGTGGAAAGTGTATCCCTAATCCAGGGCTTAACACAAAGTAGATTAAAAAGTATTAAGTTGATAAAGGCATAAATTGATATTATATACATATAATTTACAAAACATTAGCACAATATATCAGAGAATTTAATGCTGATAACTCTCCTGAGAGTTTATCAGTTTTTTTAATCACCAAAACAATATCTCAACTATGAATTTGGTTTCCCACAAAGATACAAAAAAGCATCTTAGCACTAGAAGCAGAAAGGAAAGGAAGTTCTTTAAATTGACAAAATGTATATACCAAAAACCTACAGCAAACATTATAATTAATGGGAAATTTTCCCATTAATTTCCTTGTAACTAGAAATATACCAAGAATTGCCTTATTAATAGTACTGTGTAATATAGTATTAGAGGTCCTGGCCTACTTTTGAAGAAGTAATACATAAATAAATGGAGTTAGGATCAAGAAGCAAACTGTCACTATTTGCAAGAAATATTTATTTTACCAATAAAATACAACAGAATCAATAAAATACAATAGAATACAATTAGAACCACCAAGATTGTTCAAGAAGGTCTCCAAATACAAACTCACTTACAAAAACATGACATTTTCCCACATAAGCAATAAACAACCAGAAAACACAATTTGAAGAAAAAGTCATGATAGATTCAAAATGTATAAAAAATGTAGGAATTAAGGAATACATAAAATTTCTATTTCAAAAATAGAGGGAATCTTATTAAACTCTAACATGGAATCTGAATGAATGGAGAGAATTTCTTTGTTCTCTAGACAATGACATGTTAGTGGCATGGACATATGGGATCAGGCACTGCTGATGGGAATATAAAGTGGTGTGGCCATTAAACCTGTTGAAATCTCCATAAGAAGGGGATTAAGGTAAACAGAAGAGAAATGAAGGAGATGAACCAATTCAGGTTACAATACATATACACATAGAAATGTCACAAGGAAACTCCCTGTATAGCTATCTTAAACAAACAGAAATGTCACTTTATTTTTTGTTTTACAAAATCGCGGAATAGGAGGGTGGAACAGGCCTGGTCTGTGGGGCTTGAGGGGAGGATGTGGAGAAAGGATTTAGGAGGTTGAATATGGTGCAAATACTGTGTACACATGTACACGACACCTGTTGAAACTATTCCAGGGAAGGAGAGTGGTGGAGGGGGTGAATTCAACTACGATATATTTGATATATTGCAAGAACTTTTGTAAATGCCACAATGTACCCCACCCAGCACAACAAAAATAAATAAATAAACATAGAGGTATGGCTATTCGGGACACCCATGCCTTTGTCTGCTGACACGGCAATCTTGCTGTTACTCAGGAATCCGCAAGAACCTCACACAAGTTCACAAGGGGACAGATCTGGATAAGATCCTCCATCAGAGCACTGTTAGGCATCTGGAAAGCCCTGGGGACACTGGAGAGCATTGCATGCCAAGTAGAATACTCAGTAGTTGCTGGACACAAGAGACTGAAGGATCACACAACACATATTTTACAGCAACACATGCTAATAAACAGATATAGTGCAATAAAATACATTGTCATGGTTGCTGTAAGGTGGGGAGGAACAATGGAAGTGAGGAATGGAGATAAGGAAGTAAATGGAAAGTGAATGAGTGTGTGGATGACTGAATCAGTGAATGAATGTCTGACTGACTGAATCTCTTGATTCTCTAGTGTTGACATGAAATATGATCAAACCTCACATCCGACTTTATTATAAATTCCATTATTGCTTCTATTAGGCAGTAACCATAGTAGGATATAGTTTAACTATCAAACCAATGCAATAAATATACCTGATTTCCTTTGAAAAAAACAGACAAGTTGTTCAAGAAAATCTATGACTTCGTTTCCTTTCATACTTTAGAGAAAATGAATCATATACTACACAAGAACATTTTATAGCTTTTTAAAAAGGCACCTCCTCCCCACTCCAAAATTGATATGATGACTACAAAAGGAATTGTAGATATATTGAAAAGACAAAGAGAATAAGATGAGAGAAGCTGTAGCTGGATAGTGACAAAACTAAAAATAATAATCTTATCATTTCCTAACCAAATTAAAGAGGCACAAAATGAAAATCTAGAGCTTTGTAGAAAATCATTTCCCAAATTTGCCAGTGATTTCATGTGCCTGTTGTGATATGGGCTTGAAAGTTCCTATTATCCAACTCACAACCTCCGTCTGTCTTTCCTTTCTTCCCTGCTGCAAAGCAAAGGGAGACTGTGAACATAGGCTTGGGGACGAACTTTCAGTACTGACTGCACGGCCAATTCCATCTGTGTTGCTCTACTCCCATCTGCTGATAAAAGCCTGCTACTTCTCTGTCAGCCCTGGGCACCCAAGTAGCCCTGTCCCATATCCATTAGGACCTGGAACTTGAGGATTCACTAGTGTTAATCACTCCACCTCATAAACTTTCAGGTCAATAAATATGTGCATATTCTAGGAGTAATTAACAATGTTCTAGTTTACCAACTGGGTGAGTTACTGTTTTCCTATAGTTATTTCACTTTAGGACAATCAAAGAATAGACAATTATCACTTGAAGCTGTTTCCTTTTTTTTTCCAATGGGGTGTGAGTTTAATTAGGAAAAAAATCACACATTTTGTGGTACATTTCAAAGCACATTGTTATTGTGAATGTGTTACTCTCTAACAAGTTTTTATTTTCTTCTTGTTGTTAAGCACCAAGGGTATGTGGCAGTAAATTTTACTCAAATAGTCAGGATCATTCTCGGTGGGGTTCCTAGCTGAGAATGCTGGTGAATGGATGTAACATGGTTTTGAGTGCTGGGATAGTTCAGATTTGTTGGAAAAACATCTCCCCTGAATCAGCTCATGAATCCTTTGTTTAATTAAACAGTAATGAGTTAAGAAAGAAATTTTAGCTTTTTTTGGTCAGGTTTACCCATTTCCGCAAGTACTTCTCCTTGCCCTACAAACCAAAAAAAAAAAAAAAGACAGTTCACCTTTAAGTTTGGTCTGCAAGATTAGTTTAGCCTGAAAGAAATTAGATGTCAGTTTTATCTTGATTCATCACAGCTCTTTAATCAAAGTCGGTGCCTCACCTCCCCTGATTACCCCTCCATCAAACGCTGACCTGAAAACCTGACACCGAGCTTCCCTGCGTAAGCTGGCTAATTAGGAACTTGGTTGTTCTACCTACAGCCTTGGAGAAAAGAAGATGGCAGAGATGCCCCCAAAGAGGTGGCCTCTTTATGGAGAAGGGTCCAGGAAAGAGGTTAGTGGTAATTACCATGCAGCAAAAGAGACCATGTACATTTTGGACATTATTAGTCCATAAAAATGTCTGGAGATTTACACCAGAAAACAAAAGTCTCATGTATTGCATGTCAAACGGAGCTAAATAAGATAGGCATGTTGAGCTAAAGGATGGAGAGCCCTTTGGGACAGTACCGGTGAGCCCCTGTAACGGGTTCAGGTAGAATGGGGTCAGCACCCACCATCCATGTGACTCATTCAGGTAACCATGGGATTGCATTCTCTGCTAGCTGAACTTCACAGGCTCAGCGCCATCTGAACTTACAATAGAGAAAAAGAGAACTTTTGAAGATGGGAGAGGTCACTGCCAACCCTTTCACTCAGGAAGTCATTGTCCCAGGAGAAAAAGGACATAGAACAGGGGACTCTGCTGCTCCCAGCTCATGTTTCTAGATTTGTATAGTCATGCCCTGCTACCTGTAAGTCAATTGCTCTTTCTCATACTCAGCTGAAGAAATAATGGTTTATTCCAAGGTGGGAAGGAAAACATGTTGCCCTGCATATGTGAATAGCATATATGTCAGTCTCCAATGTAACAATTCCCTGAAGGAATTTAGAGTAAATGGGCTCTCTTTGGCACACAACCTAGCATAAGGGCTACACTCAACCTCTGTGAGCCCAAATTTACTCTTCACAAAACAGAGATGGTACAAGTATATTCCCACTGAGAGGATTAAATGAAGGATCCTGAACAATGCCTCACAAACCCTGGGTGTCTGTCCCTCATCCCTTTCCCTTACAAACTAGGAGACCTAGATACAGACCAGACTCTGTCAGTGTTTTAACCCTCAGGCTGTGGTTTTTTCAGGGGCAATTAGCAGACTCCACAATGCCTTCCTTCCAGCTTTGTTCTTGCTTATCCTTGATCTATTACAGCACTTTCCAGACCTGAGCACATGGTTGTTGTTGAAAGAAAATCAGAGAAGATATAAAGGTGGTTTGTATTCAGACAACCCTGAATATTTCCATCAAAACTGATGCAGAATTCCCAAGAGAAGACATAGGGTGAACGTTTGTTGAGGGTTTACTTTGTGGCAGACTTAGTTCTTCCTTCAACCCTCATTCATGCCCCAGGCATGATGAACTGAAGGATGGAGAGCCCCTTGGGACAGTACCAGTGAGCCCATGTAATGGGCTTGGGTAGAATGGGGTCAGCACCCAACCTCCCTGGAGCTACCATTACTGTCCCCTAGCATATGCATGGCCTTCAAGGAACTGTCCCTGGGGCTCTTGGCTTAGGGAGTGGTAGGCCTGCAATTAAACTTACTCTTCTAACCAGTATACTGTAGTAATTTTATTTTGGTTAAAGTATTCAGTGAACCCATTTTTTGTTTTCTCAGTCATAGGTTAAGAAGATCCACATGCTTTAATTCTAAGTATACATTAAGACACCTAAAAAATTAGCTAGCATTTGTTGCCCTTAATGCAGAGAAACTAAAGCAGATACCTTAAAAGCAACTGAGGCCAATAGGAAAAGGAGACCAGGAACTAGAGAAAAGGGGAGATCAAAAAGAATTAACCTAGAAGGTAACACCCACGCACAGGAAATCAATGTGAGTCAATGCCCTGTATAGCTATCCTTATCTCAACTAGCAAAAACCCTTGTTCCTTCCTATTATTGCTTATACTCTCTCTTCAACAAAATTAGAGATAAGGGCAAAATAGTTTCTGCTGGGTATTGAGGGGGTGGGGAGGCGAGGGAGGGGGCGGAGTGTGTGGTAAGGGAGGGGGTGGGGGCAGGGGAGAGAAATGACCCAAGCCTTGTATGCACATATGAATAATAAAATAAAATAAAATAAAAAGAATGAATTAAGGCCAGACACTGGGGGCTCATGCCTGTAATCCTAGCTTCTCAGAAGACAGAGATCAGGAGGATCATGGTTCAAAGCCAGCTTGGGCAAATAGTTCAAGCGACATTGTCTCAAAAATACCCAACAAAATAAAAGGGCAGGCAGAGTAAATAAATACAGGACTATTATAAGAAAATAAAGTGGGATGGTAAGATAGCCAGATAATTTAATTTTTTAAAATACTAAAGGATGAAAATTACAGTAGTTAAATTAGTTACTGATAAAAAATAGAATAGACAGTGTCATTGTCATAATAGGCACAAAAAAGAGGCACTGGAGTCAGTTTTCTTTAGGTGGAAAAATTCAAACAATCAGAGGGAAAGGGGGAATGGGGAGAGGTTAGTGGACCAGTGCCCTACCTCATACACTAAAACTTTCCCACTCAACTTCTAGGCCACTGGAGTCAGTGGCCAGTGGCTAAAGCCAATGGCCAGTGACTGAGTGGTCACAGGAGAATGAGAGCTCCTACAGAAGTACTCTCCTTTGCAAAGCTCCCCATATTTCAAATGAAGGGTGGCTGGAGGAAGGGCTGTTTGCCCACCTGCAAGCCCACAACCCCCAAAGAGAAGCCAGTTGCTTGTCACACTAGCCTATTGCCATGGTCTCAATGTTTGTGTCCTCTCAACATTCATATGTGGAAACCAAATCTCTAATGCAATAGTATTAAGAGGTGGTTACTCTGGGAGGTGATTAGTTCATGGTGGCTTTGCCTTATTGAAGAGGGAACCTGGCTGCCTTGTCTGCTACATGAGGATGTAGCAATAAGGCATCATCTATAATGAACAGGCCCTGACCAGACACCAAATCAGCTTATACCTTGATCTTAAACTTTGCAGCCTCCATGATTATAAACAATAAATTCTGTTGTTTGTAAATACCCATTCTAAGGCATTTTGTTATAGTAACCTGAATGGATTAAAACACCTGTGCATAAAAATAGAAATATTCAATATCACAGGATAGCCAAGACAGCTGAACACTCTCCAACACTTTTCTCATTCACAAATATGGACACTCAGCCAAGAATCTGTGGGTATTTGAACAAAACAAGTAGCATAGAAGAGAAAAGTTAAGATGAACAAATAAAGTATTTACCCCCAAAAAGAAAAAGGTGTCAGCAAACAGAACAGACTTGTCCAAAAGCCCAAATTTGTTGAATCCATAAAATAAGAGCAGGAACACTCAAGGAGTGAATGAGTTCTTAGAAATTAAAAATATCATGGCCAAACTTAACAAAACAAAAGAACTAGGAATTAAAATCAAAGTAATCTCTATAAAATTGTTCTAAAAAAATCAAGAATAGGAAAAAGATGAGAAAATAATCTACATAGAGGACCAATCCATGAAGGTCAGTAACACTTCCTTTGAAAGTGGAAGGAACTTATTTTAATAGAGCGTAATTTAAAATTACCAAAGAAACATGAAGCCTCTGATTAAAAGATTTTGTTGAATGTTAAACAGAATAAATGCAAAGAAAAAAGACATTTCAGAATTCCAGGACAATGAGACTGTCTTCAAAGCTATTACAGATGAAAACTATAGTTTGTTTACAAAGAAACAGTAAGATTACATCAGAATTATTATAAAAAATAAACTGCTAATAGTAAATATATGTCTTAAGATTATGCAAGGAAATTATTTTATTTTTAGAATTAACAATTTTATTTATGTATTTATTTTTTATTCTTTTATTCACATGTGCATACATTGTTTGGGTCATTTCTCCCCCCTCCCCCCTTCCCCACCCTTTCCCCCCTTCCCCCCTCAGTTCCAGGCATGTCCTGTTCTGCCTTTATCACTAGTTTTGTTGAAGAAAAGACACAAGCCTAATAAGGAAGACAAAGTGTTTTTGCTAGTTGAGTTGAGGATAGCTCTACAGAAATATTCCTAGCATTGCTTTCATGTACACGTGTTATGACCCATGTTGATTCATCTCTAACTGATCTTTACCCTGGTTACTGATCCTCTTCTCATGATAACTTCTGTTGCTTTAAGTTTTCTGTGTTAGCTCCTCTGGAGTGCGGACATCAAACGCTTTCATGTTTTGGGTTTTCTACATGTTTTTACATCACCCAAATGTGCTCTCCCCTTATCATGTGATCCAAGTCCAACCACATTGATGAATTTGCTCTAGATCTAAAGTCCACATATGAGGGAGAACATACGATTTTTGGTCTTCTGAGTTTGCAAGGAAATTATTTTAAACCTTGAATTTTATATTTATCCAAACTATCAGTTAGGTATGGATAAAACAAAAACTTTTTTAGATATGCACAAAACAAAACAGCTTTTTAAATAACTTAAAAATATACTCCAAAAAAAGTGAAAGACACACAGAGAATGAGAAAAAATATAGAGCCTTAAAAAATAGAGGAACTAACTTGGTACAAAATAAAATTAATTTCTGTCATCTGTGCTGTCTAACACACTAGGAAATTGACCCAAAGAGAAAGAAAGTCACAGTGCACTTGAAAAAAAATGTGTTTTCTTTTAACAATATGATTTAGCAGCTGAAAATTAATAAAAATATAGTAGAAAAGCCATGTTTCTTTTTTCAGTAAGAAAAAAAGGAAAGTAATTAGAAACTGCACTAAACTAAAACTGAAAGTGCTTAAACACAAGCTATTTGAAAAAGCACACATCATAGTTAAGCAAGAGTCATTTTCTTTTTTTTTTTTTTTTCAGTATAGGGACTTGGACTCAGGGCCTACACCTTGAGCCACTCCACCAGCCCTTTTTTGTGAAGGGTTTTTTTTTTAGATAAGTCTTACAACCTATTTGCCCAGACTAGCTTTGAACCTGCAGTCCACCTGATCTCTGCCTCTTGAGTAGCTAGGATTACAGGTGTGAGCCACTGGCTCCCAGCTAAGATCATTTTCAGTGATTAATATATAAAACTATTGCTAGAAATGCAAATTCAAATGCAATTCTGTTAGCGTTTTATTCATTTTCTTAGCTCTCACAGTCATTCTGAGGCCTGAGCAATGAGCAGTACCATATTTTGTCCCAACATGAAAGGAACTCAGAGGCACTGAAAGACTCGGGCACACAGGCATTCAAGTTTAGCATATGTTCCCAACACCATCAAGTCTTGAAGCTAAATATTATGGTGAATGTCCTTATGATTTACAATACCACATGCACAAGCTTAGGTTTTATGAAGGCTGTTCTTGTAGCACTCCAGTGATCATTTCTGATTTCCCATAAATTTTATTAGGCAACAGCTGAGATTTCAGCTTATTATTATTTTTATTATAGAGTCATTGCAAGCAGTGTTTATTGAAAGGGATTTTAAAATTATTATATGAAGTACTATTTTAAATGGTTTAAGTGATACAGAAATAACCCAGAATAGTCACAAGTAGGAAATATTGTTGCCTCCAACTCTCATTTTTTTCAGGCCTTTTAATTCTTCTATTTTATGTGATGGAATTAGTATATAAGTATCTGTTCTGTGCCTGGCTCGGTTTTCCATTTTCTTGTGTGTTTGTCTTTGGTGGTTACCGGGGTTTGAACTCAGGGCCTCATGCTTGCTAGGCAGGCTCTGTAGCAGTTGAACCACTCTGCCAGTCCAGGTTTTCCATTTATGATCAGGTTCTTCTCTCTGTACCCTGAGTCCCCTGATCCTGCCATTTCTGCATGTCTCCATTCTCATCACTTTATGAATAGTTTCTATTCATAATTATAACTTTACATTTTATTCTCAAAAATAAGTGAATGAATGAAAAATTCAATAGATAAATGAAACAAGCATCTAGGATAAGTTGCCTATTTACAATTTTAAATTTTAGAATAGCCTAAGATTTATAGGAAAGTTAGACAGTACAAAGTTCTCATGTACACTATGTCCCATGTCCCCTATTGTAAACATCTTCCATTAGTATAGCAATTGTCATGATTAATTAGATAACATTGATACATTATTATTAATTAAAATCCATACATTATTCCAATTTCCTAAGTTTTTACCTAAGTTCCATTTTCTGACCCAGTATCTTACCCAGGAAACCACATTACATTTAGTCATTACATCGACTTAGACTCTTCCAGGCTGTGACAGTTTCTCAAGACTCCTTATTTTTGGTGACCTTAACAATTTGAGGATCACTGCTCAGAGACATTACAGACTGTACCTCAGTTGGGATTTGTCTGCTTTTTTCATCATGGTAAGACAGGACTTATCATTTGGAAGGTGGGGTGGGGGAACACCACAGAGATTAACACAGGTCTCATCACCTCATTTCAAGAGTACCTACTAACAACATGACTCATTACTGCTTACATTAACCTTGATATTGGTCTTGAAGTAGTGTTTTCAGGTTTCTCTCCTGTGCAGTTATTTTTCCCTCTTTTCATACTGCATTCTTTGGAAGAAAGCCACTATGTACTGCTTGAAATGCTCTTTAATTAAGATTACAGAGGATTTGTTTTATCTGTGAGCCAGTGGATACCACTGTGTTGTACCTAAACAACACAGTGGAATAATAAACAAGCTCACCCCACAATTGGAGATTATAAACAACGTGGGACAATCGAAGAAATGTACAATTGAAGGGAAAAGTAACACAAATTCTCTACCACCACTGGTAATTATTAATCGACCCTCTGAGGCAACTTGTACTTTCCTACCTCCTAAACATCCTCGGGTGACAATCCAACTCTGAAAAATAGTCCATTCTTTGAAGAGCTCCTACGATGTTCCCTGGAAACATTCAGTCTAAGTGGTCTCTGCAACAATATCCAGTCCTGGGGCAGAAGAGGACTGAACATCCTGAATACCATTTCCTAATTGCACCTTTAAACATCACAGTGAATGCCTTGATTCATTAGATGGCAAAATAAATGAGGTATGTCTATCACAGTATTTTCATAAGCATCAACTCAAATAATATAATTTTGCTTCACAAACTTAATATTAAGGTTAACAATAAAGTACCAAAGGAGAACTTACCAGAAAAATATCATGCAGCTTTCTGGTGTTATTCAGGTATTTTAGGGCCCTTAGTCATTGCCAATTTAGTAATTAGGACTTTCTATGTAAGTGACCTGGAAGCATTCTCTCATGTAAGCTTCATAATTGCTTTAAGAAATTATTATTATTAAATTATTATTATTATTATACCCACTTTACACATAAGCACACTGAGGTTACATAAGCAAAGGTCACAGGCCAGATTTTAAATCCAGTACTCCAAATTTTAGGCCTTGAAGTTAACATCTCACACATTTAATACACCTAAATACTTTTGCTCATCCTGACAGTGCTCAGGAAAGGGTGTGAAGACAAACAACAAAGCTAGGTGGGGACTTCCACCGTTTTAATGATTCTTATGTGGTTGCCATCATGTATGTATCCCAGTAGGTCTTGGTTTAGTTTTAAAACATATATCTGTTCAAATTCAGCAAAGCTACATTTGGAATCCTATGTGACATCAAAGTCCTGATTTAGCTGATTTTCTTTCATTCCATTTCAATAAGCTGTTGAGTGTAGATTACAGGAAAATTATTTAATGTTGAGCTGTTAATTCTGAGGTCCATTGCACCACATCTATTCTGTCTGATTAGACAAAGCAGAACAAAACATGAACAAAGTAATGTTCTTTGGCTGGGACGACCAGGAACTTGGAAATGCCACTCCAGTTTGTTGATATAGCCATGGAAGAAGACTAGACCATTTAAGTTCCCAAATTACACACAACCTCAGTCACTATTGTTGAAGCACCACCAATCTGTTGGGCCTGAGAGCCCAGAAAAAATTAGTCATGATGTGTTGGAAAATACCCTATTATCAGATGCCTCCCCTCCCAACTCCAAAGCCTGTGACTTAACATTGATAGCTTAAAATCGGCCATGGTCAGAGTATTTACACCACAGGAGTCAGTAATTTTATAAATCATGGCTTTTTCCCCAGAAAGTTGGATAATAAACACTTGCTAACATGTCACTGGTTTTCATCAATAGTCTGGGCTATTTTTAATAAGGCCTGCTAAAAGTTGAGTTCCCTGTGCCTCATTGAGGCTGACCTCAAGATATTTGTTTCCAATTCATTTGATCCACCAAGTTAGTCATTCAGCCCAAGTTTACTGAGCACTCACTGCATGCCTTGCTGTGCACCGATTGCTGTTCTATTAGGTAGCAGTCATTTTAATTATAACCATCATTAAAGCCTATTATCCTAGGAAGGGATTCAAAACAAAAGTCTCCAATTATCTTAGTCACTATGGAGTGAAGGCTGTATGCAAAGATTCATGTGGGCTTCAGCATGACCCATCAATTTATTTCAGGCAACCCAAAAATGCCATATGGCTAAATGCCTTGGAGACATTTATTTTTAAACCATTGCTCTGTGGTCACACTGTACAGTGGAAAATTCAAGGATAAATCAATCAAAGATACATCCTTGAAGTGTCCAGACTCTATAAGGGGAAATGCAGCATGGGCGTTCTCTTGCAAAATAAAAAAAGTAACAGTCTCCCAAGGGGCAATGCTGGTAAAATACAGTGTGGATTCTGAGAGTAAGACTTTCCTTTCATACAGTGGGTGACAAGTTCCTATAGAAAGGGGAAGGTTTGTTTTCACAGAGCCATTAAAGAAAAATTGGGGTGAACAAGCAGACCACAGAGGAACCCAGTGATGGTGTTCTTACCCTTTGTTCTTGCCCTTTGACAATGAGACCATTATCCTAGAGTGTGGCAATGTCTACATCAAATCTACCCAAATGTTACAGCATTGAATTTGCACAACAGCACTCAGTAGCCCAAGAGTTAAAAACACTCATGTACTTGTGTGTCTTAATCAAAATCCCAGGTCTAAAATATTTGCAAATCTTTATACAACAAGGCAGTTTGGAGCTAAAATATATCATGAAGGTAAATTAGAAGGGACAGAAATAATCTCAGATCTCTTTGATGCAACTGTTTTCCAAGGAAAAGATTTCAAGAGTGTCCCCATTCCTGACCCAACAACCAGATGGAAGGAACCCTGACCAACCCAGAATGAGCCCCGTGGAAGTCACCCTACAGCGTACTATAAAGCTGACCTTAGTGATTTTATCCTGCTGGAGAGAAGTGCTCCAGACTCATTGTCTAATTAACTAATAAAGTTGTAAAACCCTGTGTTCATTCACCAAAGCATGTTTGAAAGGAATCTCTATTTAAATAGCTTTTATATACATTTACAAGTCAGAAAGGTATGTGCCCCTTTCTCCTAAGACATTCTCTTGACTCCACTGTAGGTTTTGCTTATCCAATGTTCTTGAATGCCTTTAGCCATTCTTCAAATAGCCATTGCTTTGCTCTATCATCATAACTCACAGAGAATAACCAGATGTCCCCTGAACCATTTGTCCAAAATGATAGTAATATTTTATGAAGGGCAATGACAAGCTACATGTTTCTGAATATCATTTAGCATATTGAGTTTAAACAGAGAGAACCAGAGGTCCAGTTGTCCTCTAAGATTACCCAAGGGAAAGGGAGAAGAGTGGCCATATGTTGAGGACTTACTAAGTGCTAGTTATAGTGATAGACACTTTATACATGTTATCCATTCATCCACTTAAAAGGGTGGGATGATAGAATGATATTCAAAAATAGTTCCAAGATCCTAAGTTGTGGCAATTTCATGTGATAAATAAATTCTCTGGGGTAAATATAAGACCCTTTTGACAGTAAAAACTTGAGAGAAACTGAGACATGAAGAATAATTCAGAATAAGCAAAAAATGGTAAGGAGATACACTACAGCCAAAAAATTGGCAGTAGATTTTAGAAAGTAGATAAAACTCCATCTGTTTTTAAATAAATAAATTTCTGACATATTTGAACAATTTACAAATGTGCATATATGCAACTAGATTTCCAAGACTTTCAAAATCACTTTAGTCCAAAACTACTGACATTATTTAAATTGTGCTCATGGCCAATGTTTTTTTCCCATATATAATTAGCAGAGCACTTACTATATATATATATGTAATTTGTTAATCCATTTTCACTCTGAATCTCATAGTGGCCTATACAGGAGCAAGAGCACAGCCTTTGTTTTTAATTACATGCCATCCGTGTAGTAGTTTGGCAGGCTTTATTGCATTTCATTGGCACCACAATTCAACTTCTAATAAGATATTTTACATAGCAGAAACAGAGACTCACTAAGTGCATTCCAAAGTCAGGATCACGCAAGGGACAGAGGAGGAGACCAAGTTCCAGACACCAGGCTCCAAGTTATCCTTATTAAGCAAAGGTTGTCTAGAAACCCAACGGTCACCCTGAGAAGCTGTGAGGTCCTTCACTAGGGAAACTCCGGTAGAGATGAAACATGGGTAGGGGGTCATCATATTACAGAAAAGATGTCCACCTTAGGAAGAATTCAGAGGGAATGGCTTCTCAAATCCTTTCCAATGTTCCAATTTATTGGATTAATGGCCACAGTGACCATGAGGGCCGCTCACAGACATCCTAGTTTTTCTCCTTCTGGGCATGTAGAAGTAGATGTGTCATGTGTCTGGTTTTGGTCAATGAAATGTAAGTAAATATCATACCTGTCGCTTAGGGACAAAGCTTTAAGAGTGAGGTTCAACTCATTCATTCCTTCCTCACTACTTAGTGAAGACAAGTAATGAGATGAAATCTCCTTCAGCTTGGGTTTTTGCTCTCTTCCAATGAGTAGAGAGGCTCCCACTGACCAGCAGTAGACATAAATCATGAGTAAAAATTAACTTCAGTGGTTTTAAGTAACTGGGATTGTTACTTTTTGTTGTTGTTGTTGTTGTTGTTATCCCAGCACAACCCAGCCTGTCCTAACTGATACAGTGACATTTTAGATCTAAAGTCTTCAAAGACAAACCATAAAACTGATATTATACATTATTGAAATTGGGGGTTAGGGCAATCCCTGCTGAGCAGTTCTGTAGAAATAAACTAGTGACAGGAATCAAAGGAAAATCTTAAGCTGAGGGAGTAACAGGTGAGAAAAAAGAAGTGTAATAGAGAGGCAATGTTTCCATTCAAGAGTGGAATTATCACTCACAATCATTTGGGCACAAAATCCAGTAACTCAACACTGTAGCATTCTCTTGTCTCCCAAGAGGAAAACAGAGCACTTTCTTTCTAGAAAAATATTGACCTCTTCTATCACACAGGCAGACTAACAGCAATTTAACTATGATTCCTGTAGATCATCCCCCAGGACATCAGCTGTGCAAGAGAGAATATTGATTTTTATCTTTTTAAAAAATAAACTTGCTAAAATAAGCACAGTAGTGACAGTTCTGCTTGGCTTGGTTTGGTTTTTGTAATGTGGAAACAGGATGGTTTTTTTTTTTTAATAGACAATGTATTATGGGATCAGGATGATATGAAAGGGATAGAAATGTTTGAGCTTTCAGACAGAAAATCCACCAAGAACAACATACCACCACTTTACTTTCCTACCCTGGGACATCAGGCGCTTTAAATATAGATGCAGTTCCATCTCTCTTAATGAACTTCAGATCTGCATCTATGGGTTGTTTCAGAGTGGCAGAAGTTTTACTGGAAAAGAGTTTGTCTGGAGGCTTAGATGGACCTAATTGCTCTTTCCAAATGTCTAGTCCAACTATGCTGCTTTACTTGTGTGTGTTCGAGTGCACAGCCACCCACAAGGGCAGTTGTGCTGTAAGAAGAATTCAAGCAAAAAAAAGTCAACAGAGTTGACAATAGCAGCTTCTAAATGAGATCAATGACCTCCTCACTTAATTCACGCATTCGTCTAGCTTCCAGATCAAAAAGGGCTCCAAAACCATACAAGTTCACTTCTGGTATCACTTCCATCTAATTCTTCTAGAATTAGAAGATTCTAATTCTTCTAGATTTTATTTTGGTTCACCCCAGAAAAAAGTACCACTGGATAGACCACGGTACCATTAACTGGAATCCTTTAGACAGTTTAAGTGGTTACTCTTCAGAAAGATCTGCAGGCTATGTAGAAGCTCCATTATACAACACAGGCATCTCTCAGTTGGTTTATTTCCACCTACTGCATAGATGGAAAAGTTGGGGACAGAGGGAAGGAGGCACAAAGACTGTATAAACACTTTCTTGCAGCAACACGGTATTTTCTTATTCCGCACACATTTTCTGTAAAATATAATTTTTGTCTTAAAATGTTGTCTGACAGTTTTGAGGCCCTGGCTAGAAGCTGGTCAGCTTCCCATCTAGAGAAGCTGATTAAATCCACATCCCACCATTTCCTTTATAAAGTTCACATGTTCCTGGGCCACTAGACACCTGCCCTACTTAGACCAGGATCAAGTTCTAGACAACTAACACCAGTCACTGCACCCTAGAGCCCACAAAACTCTTTAATTGACCTAACCACTTGAAGCCCATGAGACCTAGCTAATCCTCTCAGTTTGCCATGGAGAAGCTGCATCCTGCAGCTTCACCTTGCTGTTACCCTTATCTCTGGGCCTCAGCCCCTGTATGTTCTCCCTGGCAGTCTTATCTCACTCTGAGCTGTGAGTAAGGAAGAAATCTGCCTCTCATCTACCTGAGTATCGCTGTGTTATAACCTGCCATCAAAAGACCTTCTTACATCAGATGAAATACCCTGAAGAACTGAGTACATCCTTTCTTTCACATATGGTTCTTTCCTTTCTCCAATCATGAATGTCAAATTCACAGCCTGTTCTGACACCACGGCCATCTGGGTGACCCTGACTGATTTGAAATACTCACACTGATTGCTGGAAACTAGCTAATACAGCTACATAAACACTAACCATAGACAACCACCATGAACTTCACATTAGTGTCTTCAACCACTAGTCTAGGAAGATGCAGAAATTTCCACTGCCCTGATTATGTGTATTTTCATTCACCTCTTTAACTGAGCATGTAGCAGAGTTCCTTTCATATAGCAGGTGGTCAATAAATTCATTCATGTTGAATGAATGAAATGCAAGTCCAAAAAATAGAGAAAATGGCCATTTATTCAGAAATTGAACACACATTTAATGGTTGTGTAGTGTATTCCAGGCATCTGGGCTCCAGATGTGATAATAATATTCTGCGCTTTCATATCCAAGAGGCAACTGGCAATATGCAAGCATTAGTTTGTTCTTGCATAGGGGTCATGCCATTCAATGATTTAGTTCAACACTTACTTGAATGCAAGTCTCACCTCCTAAGTGGAACACTTTCTGAGCTCCCCAAAATGCCCAATTCCTTTTGATAGTTCCCTTTTCCAGGTCTCCATGGCACCCATCACTCTGTGTTATATTCATTTGCTGACCTTGAGCTCCCTAAGAACATCCTCACAACCCCAGTACTTAGCAATGTGTAGCTTGAGACTTAATAAAAGCTCAGTAAGTATTGGTTGAATAAATGGAAAATAAATAAATGAGTAAACTTCCTACCAAGTACCTCCTGCTTTATAGATGCTACAGGATGTGATGTAGAGAGAATAGATCAAAGGAGTGCTTCTCAGATTTAAGTGATCAGAATTTTTCTAGAGGACTTGCTAAACACAAGGTGCTAGGCTCCCATTCCCTTCTCTAATTATAAGTCTGGGAGATAGCCTGAGAGTGAGCATTTCTCACAAGTTTCCAGATGGTGCTGATGCGGAAAACCTAAGTACCATACTGTGAGACTCAGTGGTTTGAAGAAAGAACTTGGTGTGGTTCCACAGATGTCAGAGAGCTAACAGTGAGCTTATACTTAATGAAGAGGAACAAAGAAGAAACACGGTAAGAATGTAGATGATAATAATCTTATTTCAAATACTCACAATCTGGGCAGTAGACACAATGAATTAACATCTTTCAAAGACTAGAAAGTACCCTAAGAAACTCAATGATTCATCAGAGATCAAACCACAAGTCACCTGGATAGGTACAAGAGAAATGCTTGCATGTTTACCAAATGACATGTACCAAAATGTTCATATCTTTATTCATCATAGGTCCAAAGTGGAGATAACCAAATTCCCATCCACAGAATGAATAGAGTGAAGTATATATTCCTAGAAAGGAATATATCACGCAGCAATTTTTTAAAAGAACTACTGCCATATGCAACAACCATGCATCAATGGATCTCACAAATGTTGGATGAAAGAAGTTAGACACAGCAGAATGCGTTCTGTTTAAGTCTATTTATGCAAACTTCAAAGACAAGCAAAATTAATCTAAATTGGAGGTCAGGATAGTTCCTTTGGGGAAACATGGAAGGAAAATAATTGGAAGAGGACACAAGGGACATTTCTGGGATATTATATCCCACCCCTTGAAGGGAGTTAGGGGCTACAAAACACACTCACTTTGGTATTTTTGCATTTTCCTGCTTGTATATTATAGTTCAAAATACAGATTTTTTTAAAGGAAAAAAAGGATGCTTTAAAAAGTGGTTGAAAGGAAAAAAATAGAAATGGAGCTAAATCCATGAGTCAATTCCCTATCTGGGAACTGGCAGATCCTCTTGCAGAACAGCAGGGGGTGGCAGGGACCTTTCCAAGGAACCAGAGGAACAAGAACCACTCCAGGCAGCTTCTTCCTACCCAATTCCTCGGGTCCAGCAAGTGACACCATCCAAACACTTAACAAGCATAAAATCCATGTTCATTTTTCAAATGAGAATCACAGCGCTAGAACATGCCTGGTAGATTATTAAAGCTCACAAGATTTTCTAACAAAATTTCTTAGAGCCTTTCATAACAACCTGGTCAGTAGTTGTTTCTACTGGGAGGTTAGTGAGGTAGACCAGGAACAGGTGTGTTTTAGGGCTCAATGTCTTCCTTCCCCTATAAAAATGTTTTCTCTTTGGGTAGTGTAACCATTCTTATCATCCCGAAGCACAAAATTTTGTTCAGGTCTCAACTCCTGAAAGAATACATGCTTTTTTCTAAAGTACTTTAGTCTGATACATTTTCACAAACTACAAAGAAATTTGTGTAACCCAGAAGTGCCAATTCCCACCCCATTCTTGGAAGATCAGACACTGTCTATCCCAAAGAGTTTTGTAAACCAAACAGCCCACCCACTCTGCAGGCCATTGTACACATCTGGCTGGCTCCGAAACCCAGCCTCCTAACTGATCTACCACAGTAAATGGTCTAGACAGTGCCACCAGAACTCTTCCCTTTTTACACTCCATAAACCTGTATGTAAGTGCAGGTGAAGGCAGTCGTAAATACCAAAACCACCAGAGCAGAATGGCCTTTGATTCTTTGTTTATCACAGGCTAATTAAAACACAAGCTGAGCATAACTCAGCTCTTTAATGGAGTTTACCAGATGTGTTATAACTAGACCTTGCTCTGTATGAAGTCCATGTATAATAACTATAATTTTTTATTTAGTACAGCAGCTCTGCTATAGTTGAGGGTGTGTCTGGTTTTTGATTATAAGGTCCACATTTTAAGGAGCGGGAAAAAGGATGGTTAACTACTGAGAACATGTTCTCTGTGCACTGAAACTATGATTAATATAAGCCCTGTCCAGGAGTGAATTCTTGGATGCCCTATGTATTATAGTTATACACCATGCCAGAGACACATTTTCACTGGAAGTATAATTACTGACTTTTAAAAGTCACCTTTCATCCCAAGGAGCCCCAGCTCTCTCGAAAGCGTTAAAAAGCCATTACAAATTACAGTTAGAGTAATAGCTTCAACCATTCAGCCGTCACTTAAGAAGCACTTCAGCTACCAAGAGCAGGAAAGGTCAACTTTGCTGGGCCTCTCCTCCTTAGTTGGGAAATCATGTGAATCTTTTTCCGGGGGATGGCCCTGGGGAATGGCCAAGGGATGGTGAGAACCTGGAACTGGCTACACATGCCTGTACCCAGTGCCTAGCACAGTGCCACCAACAAATGGGCACATGAGACACACAGTATCTTGATGCTATTAGTGGGTCAGATAGGGAAATTATTTCTACCACAGACTGTGGGACAGCAGACTTGAGACACCAAACCCTGACTCAGAGTCTATGCGAGACTCTCCTGAATCCAAGGCTCATTTCCATTGGATATCTCCACTCAGGTGTCCCCGCCCCAGGCACTTCAAACTTAGCATTTCCAAATGGAAATCATAGTCTCAGGAAACCACTCAGATCCCCACAGTTCAGTTTGCCAAATCCCAAAACCTCAGCTTCATCCATGATCCCTCCCACTCACATATTCATTTGTACCCCACATCCCCTAATTCTACCATTTGTCTTCTGATTCATACTTCTACCATCATCTTCCTTCTAGTCTTGTTATCTCATCATCTAAGACAAGCATTCTCCATTAGCAGTAATTCCACACAGACCTTCCCCCACCATGGGATATTTGGCAATGTCTGAAGATACTTTTGGTTGTCATCACTCCGGGAATGGGGGTGCTAATGACACCTAATGGGCAGTACTCAGGGATGCTATTAAATTTCCTGCAAAGAATTATGACTCTAAAATGTTCGTAGCACTGAGATTAAGAAAATTTGTCCTAAAATATTGTCACATAAGGTGCCAGGAAAGTTTGATAAAATATAAATTTTAACATGCAACTCACATGCTCAAAGCTCTTCAAATGTCCACTGCTCTTAGAGTAAGGCACCAAGTCTTTGGCATACTCCCAAAGGCATTGTCCTCCCTGACCTTCACTGCACTTCAAATATCCAGCCCAAGATTCTTTTCCTTTCTTGAACTTCATAGACCTCTTTCTGAAATTCTCCACCCACACCCTCCAGGGACTTTACCCATACTGAGGGAACACTTAACCTTCCAATTTTAGCCTAGACCATTCCCTATACTGAGCATAGCCTAAGCCCTCCTTCCATAGTACATACACTTCTGTGCAATCTCTTACCTGACTGCACTACTGTCTTTGAGCCTCATTCATGCTGCATGTGGGTTCTGTCCTGTGTCTGCCTTGCAGTAAGGTACTCAATGCATGTTCACTGAAATAATGTGAATACCTAATACCATGTTGATGGTTAATACTGATTATCAGCTTAGAAGAAACACCTAGGAGATTAGTGAATCAGAACTCCAGCATGTCTACAGGGTATTTCCAGAAATGATTAGATACTGGTGAGGGCTCTGACCTAATCAATGGTTTAATCTACTGATGGATTCAAAATTTGAATAAATCATCAGGAGGAGGTGGAGCTGTGGAAGTTAAAGCTAGGTTTGAGGAAATAGGTCACTGGGAGTATGTCTTTGAAGGACATCTCTTATCCTGGACCTTTCTTGTCCTCTGTCTACTTTCTTTCTGCCATATGGAGAACAACCTCTTCCTCCATACACCCCCAACTGCCACAATATTCTGCCTCCCAATGGACCCAGCAACATGGAGCCAAGTGACCAGAGGACACTGAAAATATGAAGTAAAGTAAATCTTTCCTCCCTTAAGTTGTTTCTGTCACAGCAATAAGAAAAGCTAACTAACACAAGCATATTACCCTAGAGTTGGTCCTTGGGGCAACTCAGTCAAATAAAACCTTATATCTTAAACAAGTCATAGTTTTTTATTTTGAGTCATTAATTCAGTCAGTGTCTCAGACAATTGGAAAGGACTTTAAAGACATCAACTATAACTTTGCATCTATTGCCCATTTCCTCTGCGCAACCTTCTTGTACAAGTTCCCACACCCACACACATGCATACATACATACACACAAATATATGCATGCACATGTTTGCATACACAGACATACACAAAAACATACATACTCACACACATGCACACAGGTATACACACAAATATACATATAAACACACATACAAGCACACACATGCACAAACACACATACACACAGACAACCAGCCTTAACTTGAACCTTCTAATGATGAGGGTCTTACCTAATTTGAAACAGTTGTTTCTATATCTGGCACACACTTTTAGGGAAAAAAATTACACTGAACCCTAATGTGTTCCCCTGAAACTCTCATTCACTCGTTAGTTCCAGGGCTTTTCAGTCCCACAGAACAAACCAAATTCTTCCTCTTCTATTTGATAGACAGGCCATCTGCTTTTGCTAGGCTTCCTCCTCCTTCAGCCTCTATTCCAGTGTTTCTCTTTTTCTTGCCTTACCTGTTCTACCTGGTCAAGTTCTGTCTCAAGATGCCTTCAGAATAATGGCTCACATCCCATAGCTATAAGCCTCCCAGATCACCACAGAATGTTTGATGGATAATGTGACAATGACCACTACAATTTACAATGTATCCAATAATATACCTTAGCTCTGTTGTATGCTCATGTGCTAAAAAGCACATGGACATTGAGTATGAGCCATCACCTCACCTTTAACTTCTCTTCTTACAGCAACAACTTGAAGACTAAAGCCAACTTCCTTGACAAAGAAACAAGAATGGTCACAGACATCCTGGGTCTCAGAATGTGATCTATTATGATTATTGAGCATATTAAGTAAATTTGTTAAAGACATTTTCAAAGTTGGACCACAAGATATCTTTATATACCTGAGGAAAAAATATACCAAATCTGAACCACCAGAAAAATTCCCCATAGTTCCATTTTAGAAAGACCTGTTGCCAATAAGGCATATCTGCTACCATCAGGATTCCCCAAAAAGGCTTCAATTCAGAGATTAATCTTCATTCAGAGATTAAGAGTGTTGATGACATGTGTTGAGCTTTTACAATTTTGAACCTGACTTGAACCATATATTTGGGAAACTTTGAAGAACAAAACAGTAAGGTACCTAAAGAACTTTAGTCAAGAAAAATGATGAGGTGACATTCTTGAGAATTATAAGAATTGGTTTCATTTTGTACCTTACTATCACACACACACATTACTACCATCTGTTGAAGAGATGGTCCAATTTGACTTCTACAACCTAAAACATGCTGATACTTTTTATCTTTTCAAGGCCTGTTGTGTGTACTATGTGTAACTGGTAGTCACACATAAGTGGTTTTAGGGGTCTAAAATGAAGCAATGCTTTTAATATTCAACTTAACTAAGACCTAGATCCTGCCACCTAACAAAAAGACATTGCCTTTCTTCCCTCCCCACAATATCCCTCCTAGGCAAATCCCAGAAATCCATGCATGACCTAGCACACAAGGTCAGTCCTGACTACATGCCTGCAGAATAGAGGGCTTGGACTATCAAGGAGTCCCATTCTCTCACCCAGCAAGAGATGGAACCAAGGTAGAAGACAATTCTCTTCCTTAATTCACCCTATCTTTGTATAGCTCTGCAATTATGCAACTCCGTTGGTACACACATGCATACATGCATACACATGTGCACACAGAGACATTTCCCTTGCACAGGTCCTTGATGCCAATTTGGAGAGACCCAAGGAGATTTAAAGTTTGAGCCCCCTTTCTTTCTCCATCTTTGTGTGATAACCCTGGCCACAGCCCCTCCAATGTAGACCACAATACTCCAAGGAATTGAGAAAATCCACTCTCCTGCACATTAAAAAGAAAAACTAGAATTCAACAGTGAGTTCCTGTTGTATCCAATGATAATAAATTCCATGGTCCCTGATTAGATTCTATGAGTTATAATTATACCGGATCATATTGTGTCATTTTTGGAACCAGAGAAGACAAATGAAGCTGCTCTGTAACAGCAAATATCTACATGCTAAAATTCAGTTTGATTTTCACTAGGTTAAAATATGACTTCATTTGTCAGACAATATGAATTTCTAAAACCTAAATGTTGGTTAAACTACATAATATTTTCCTTTCATTTGTTTCTAAACAAAAACTATTCACTCCTTTTTCTAGGATCTTAGACTTGTCCATTTCTTCAGAGGTACCCTTCCTTGTGCTGAGGAGGGGTGGGAGTAGAGGGAAAACGAGGGGTGGCTCCAGTCTTTCTCAAGGTCACATTCTAACAGTGAGAACCAAACACCCCCAGAAATAGCATCCATATTACATACACATGGGCTGAGCCCCCACAAGTCCTTTAACTGCTCCAGGCAATCAGAATGATGTTTAGATGTTTATCTACTGACATCTTTAGGCACATACCCAGCACAAAGAGGTGCTTAAGATATTCTGGCAAACCAGTCAGTGCATGAGTGACATCCAATACAGAATCACCAGCACAAACCTGACAATTCACATGGATCATGGACACACTTTCATCAGTAGAATCAGCCATTAGTTTGACAGTAAAAATACAGTAAGAAGTCTGGTGCAACCATTCACATTTCTAATTCCAGTCACTCAGGAAACAGAGATTGAGAGGATCTCAGTTCGAGGCCACCTGAGACAAAAGATTCATGCAATCCCATCTCACTGGTTTAAAGCTGGTGGTGGCACATGCCAACTGTGCAGGAAGCATTAGTAGGAGGATTACAGTCCAAGCTGGCTCAAGAATAAACACGAGACCCTATTCAACTAAAGCAAAAAGGACTGGGGGTGTAGTTCAAGTGGTACAGCACCTACCAAGCAAGCTTGAGGTCCTGAGTTCAAGCCCCAGTACCACCAAACAATAAGAATCAGACACTGAATCTGAATCTTCTATTTTATTCAAATGTTAATATGGGAAAGCTGAGATTGAGCAATCATATATTTCATCTACAGAAAGTCTCATACTTGTAAAAATTAGCTTTGATTTTAAGCTTTACCTTAAAGTTTAGCTGGAACACAGCCCACCCCCAGGTGCTTTAGCTGGTCTAGATTTAAAGACTGGATTTTTCTAAAACATAATTAATACTTCTTTAATATTTCTTCTGAGTCTGCTTAAGTCATGTAATGAATCCAGCTGCTGGAAAGAAATTATTTAACCCCTAGGCTTTGAAAGCCAGCCAAAAACATCATCTTATGTATTCATTTATTTCTCTAGAAAAAAATCCTGCTAGCAGCCTAAGGGTTAAGCAGTACTCCTGTCATGTTTGCCCCGAACTTGCCCAGTTAAGTTGCAACAGCATGGGTCTCCATAATTATCTAATTGTTAGTGTTGTGCATTTACGTAATTTATGATGTAGCATTAAAGTCTGACCCTGGGTTTGAAATGAAGTGGGGTACTGCTGACATCCAAGCTCAAATTAGTAGGTAAGCACCCAATTAACGATTATGCTTCTGAGCTTTTCATTTCCATCTGACCACACTGCTACGCTAATCAGTTTTCTAAGCCTTTCACCTTCCCCATAACTAACAAGTATTTCTCCTGCTTTTTATGTCTATGGATGTCCTACATCCCCATAAAAATCTCTCCAAGGCTACTGTCTTTATGATTGCTGACAAAAATGGCTGTCCACGGTCAGCTGGCCAGCTACAGTGCCCTTTGTTGATAAAGCCAAAGACCATCTTGGTGGGTTGCCATTTTCTTCTTCTGAAAAGACATAAAATCTCTGCAGGACACTTAGATTCTGTCAATGGCTTCCATTGGCTACTGGAATCACTCAGTGTGAAGGGTGGAATCATTGGACATTTCAATCATGGAGTCAGCATATACTCTTAGGAAAGAGACCTCGTCCAAATCCCTACCATCGACTTGATAACTAGGGAAAGAAGAAAGAAAACAACTTAGCAGAGGAAACATCAGGAAGGGTCCCTTTTACCTTCCCTTGAACACTTCTCTCCTAACTCCTGAATAGCTCTCCCATTTCCTCCACACATCTGTACCTCCATCTAGACAGCAACAACTGAGCACAAAGCATTAGAAGATTTTTTAGAAATCAAGATACTATTACATTGACCTTAGTGTCTGTACAAGGAAGACTCTTAATAAATGTATATGAAGGCTCAAAAGAACACCTTCACAGTGAAATGACTTGTTAATTATCATATTTGGGTACAATCATACTAGAACATATCTCTTGTCTTTACATTTATTGCTCTTTCTAGGGCCTATGGTCAGTTGCTGTATTAGCTGAGTCCTTTCTAGCCCCACCTACTAAAGTCATATAACAGCTGTAT
Organism: Castor canadensis; assembly: GCF_047511655.1. Lineage (NCBI taxonomy): Eukaryota > Metazoa > Chordata > Mammalia > Rodentia > Castoridae > Castor > Castor canadensis. Next base: position 31,663,896 of record NC_133404.1, on the reverse strand, counting down.
AATTCCTGCCAAAGACAAAAAATCAGAGCTGAATCCAGAATCTCCATAACTATTTTCCTCAGTCTAGACATTAATAGATACCTAGACTTGCCTCCTACTCCATGCTTCTCAACTTATGTACACAACATAGACACATCTGGTCCAATTCATGCTTGTTCTGACCATAATACCACCAAGAAAATTATTCAATACCAGTAGCTCTCAAACCTTAGTAACAGAAGCTTATTTTTGCTTTTTTATGCTCTTTTAACATCTAATAAAATATATTCATTGCTCCAATATAAAAATCTTATTATGAAAAATGAATAGAAACAGATCTTTTCTAGTAAGAATGAGGCTTAAACCCTCCATCATCAAGGTGTCATCTGAAGACATGTTTGGCGTATATGATTTGACAACCACTGCCCTAAGAGAAAATATAAGAAAATAGGGATCCAATAAAAGCAAAGGTCTAATTTACTCAGTGTTTTCTTTCTTTTCCAGTTTCCCAAAGTGGTTTCACATTCATTAAGTACAAAGCATATTTTTATTAATCTTTTGAAATAAGAAGGAAGAAGAAGCCAGGCATGGTGGCATGTGCCTGTAATTCCACACTCAAAAAGCTGAGGCAGGAATGTGATGGGTACAAATCCAGCCTGGACAACAGAGTGAGTTTCTGCCCAGCCTGAGCTAGGGATGTAGCTCAGTGTTATAGTACTTATCTAGAATGCACAAGATTTGGGGTTTGATCCCCAGTGCCACAAAAAAGAAAAGAAAAAGGAAGATGAAGAAGATATTCTTTTTCCCATTTTGTGTATGTTCTCCAGAACACAGAGCTGGCTAAGTGGGAAAGCTGGAGTAAGGGCTTGATTCTGTGACTCTCGACCATTTCTCCTTCCATTGGATTATATTTCTCACTCTAAATGACTCATATCCCATAGATACGTCTCATAATCTCACATAGACACCTGATAAATACATTTGGTGGTGACAGTGAGAATAACAGTAAAAGCAACAGAAATTGAGTTGAATTTGAACTACAAGAGAATCTCCTAATTATACAATATTCAAGAATTTTATTATAAAACTAGTTTACTGTGGAATATTCTGGTGTTATGAACTTCTCACTCAACATAACTCTTCATTATGTAAATTAGTAAGGAGATGCTCTCACCAAGTTCAATGAGATAAGAGCAATGAGACTACATAAGTGTATCTTTGACTTTGAATGGCTTGTGACATTTAAGTGTGTAAGAAAAGCAAATTAATGAAGTTCTTTCAAAACTTGATGGTAAGGGAATATCGATAGAACATAGACCTGGCAAAATAAATGCATTGAAATGACAGCTATGATAAAAATGCATGGTAGTCAGGCTGGGATGTAGCTCAGTGGTAGAGTGTTTGCCTTGCATGCATTAGACCCTGGGTTTGATCTCACTACCAAAAAAGAAAAGACCAAAAAATAATTCATGGTAGCAACCTATATAAGACAACCACAAAACCACTTATGAGAAGGTGTAACATTTGCCTCCCCAGAGCCTGGAGAGAGTAAGGAGTTAGCAGGAAGCCCATGGTAAAGAGGAGACGGAAGAGGCAGTGCTGGTGCCTTCCAGTGGAATCTTCCAGTGGAAATTCTAGCATCACACTACCTCTACTTGGGTTGTAGACATGTACACTTTGGATTTTTTTAAGGAATGCTCAATATGTATTTGTGGAAGTAACAAGAAAATTACTAAAATTCTTCATTAATCACTATTATAAAAGACAGAGCTTTGGAACTAATAAGATCTAGATTCATACCTTGACAATCGATAGAGTAATTGAATCCAGTCAAATTATTTAATTTTCCAAGGCTCCATATTATCACCTGTAAGTGGGACTGACAACACTCATTCTCGGTTCACCACATGATCTGAGGACCAAAAGACAATAGGTAAATAATGCACACGAGTCACTTGGTGTGTAACAAGTACACAGCAGATGCTTGTTCCTTTCCCTTGGCTTTTAAGAACAGGGATCTCAGAAATGAACTCACACATTTATGGTCAATCAATATTTGGCAAAGGTGCCAAGAATACATAGTGGGAAAGGGCCACCAGTGTGAGGCAGAACATTAGTGACAGCATTCCTGGGCTGCCACAGTACTTAGTACCCCAGATGACTCAACCTTAGGAACATAAAATTGGCTGCCTTAGCCAAGCATGGTGGTACAGACTTATAATCCCAGCACTTGGGAGGCTGAGACAGGAGGACAGGAGGATTGCAAGTTTGAGGCCAACCTGGAGTAAATATCAAGATCCTATCTCAAGAGAAATAAAAAAAAAGATTTAAAAAAACAAGTGGCCACCTTTTCTTCTACCTTCCGAATCTTGCACAAATTTCTCTTGGGGCCAACCCTCACCTGGAACAAGGGAAATGTAGTCCCAGCTAAGCTAAATTCACATTGTACAAAACCACCACATAGCACAAAAAAAAAAAAAAAAACAGAATTCAGTGGATAAAATACCCTTCACTAGTATAATTGTCCAACTGACACCTGGCATGTTCCCTCATTCCTCTCCATCTATGCTCTCCTGATTTCCAACAGTTGCTTATTCCAAATACCAACTTCCCTTATGCCTACCTCCTGTTGACCTATGTTTGGTCAACCTGCCAGCATATAAAATCTGGATGTGTCCCTTATTTCTGAGGTCAAAAAGGACAGTTTGAACAAATGACCTATGGTAATCATGGCTTCCCTTTGCCCTTCTCGTCCAGTTTGTGAATTACTAAGGAAAGGACATCTTAATGGAGAAGGTAATTTAATCTGAATTTCTCTTTAATCCCTGGCCATCTCTTGACTGTCAAAAGAAAGTATGCTTTTACACCTTCATGGTCTATCAGGCTTTCATTAATCTACCATGTTTTAATATCCATTAGTGAGCATTAATCTAAAAGGATGGATTTAGGGCAATGATCCCATTCCTCTTGTCTTTTCTAATTTTTCTATTAGAGGAAGTTTATTTTCCCCTATGAAACTCCAAAATGGATAAAGTGATCCAAAGAATGTTTGTCTATCTGTTCACATTGGGCCACCCGAGCAGAATTTGAAGTTTCTTCTGGGTTTCTTCTTGCCAAATATACAGCCTAAATTTAACTTTTTCTCACACTAGATCATGAATTCCATCATTCACCATTGACCACTAACATGCTGCTTGTTTGGAATAAATTCTCTTCTCAACATATTCTCTTTTTACATACTACTACTACTACTAATAATAATAATAATAAAGCTACCATTTATTGGGTATTAATTTTGTTCCATGATCTACCTTCCCCCCACACCACATAGCTGCACTGTGAACACAGACATAAAGCCCAGCAAAAAGTTTGAGTTTGAAGTCATTCTAGAGTCATCAAAATTCAATGCGATGACCAAAAAGAGGGTGATTCCAAAAGGATAAAAAAGACAAAAGATTTTCTCAGTATGTCTGCCCATTGTTACTGCACTATTAATTTGGTTTTAAGATGTATCTTTGTTAGGGCAATCTGAACCTTTCCATCCTCTGAAAAACTTGTGTTCTTAAGCTTATGTTGAAAGTGGTGGGAAACACATTTGGAAAATACAGCCTGTACTGTAATTTGGAGATTGAAGTGCACTCTCCAAGATGCCTAAATATACCTGGCCAAAGAAACTTAAATACTTTTTATTTAGCTTTAGGATCTTCATGTAAGAATTCAAGGGGTGTTTTCACATTTGCTCATATTCATATTTGCGTCACAGCTCATTTAATCTGACCTTAAAGAGGCACCAGCACAGGGTATTCCAAGCCTCACATCTAACCTCTTACCTGATGCGAATTGTAAATGTGTAAGTTGCCACAATTCATGGATCACCTCACCCCAAGATATACCTCTGAACAAAACATTACACAGACAAGTTTTAATTTCTCTTTTAGCTTTGAAGCCCAACATACAATGTTTCTGAGTAAATCAGGGTGAAAAGACTCAAATTAAACACTGGATTCTCATCATGGGGTGTGGGGTGCGGAGGAGCTAATCACTTCTAGCTAATAGTGCCAAAACCAAATGGAATAACAGAATTCAGGCCCTCTAACTTACGGAATTTAAAAATAATCTAGCAATTTGCAATTTTAGGTAAAATCTTTCATATCCAAAAATAAGCTTAGAATATGTTAAATTCTATGTAAGTCAACCAACAGGCTCCCAATTTTGTAGTCTGATTCCTATTGCTATGACACAAAAGTTGAACCACTATCAGTGCCTTGTAACCTGTGATATAAATTCAGTCACCTCTAGGATTTTTAATCTATACTTCTGTTTGAAGATCCCAGAGACAGGCAAAGGCAGGTGGAAACCAGAGCCATGCTAGAGGAAATCCATGTCGGCATAGAGACACATGTAGGAAATGTTAGAAGTTCTTCAGGCCAGGGTAAAATGACAGGACATAAAAGGTTAGAGCACCAAGGAAGAATGAAGAGCAATAGAAATAGTAAATGTAGGCAAATAACAAAAACTAGCTTTTGTTTTCCCTCGTCATTTATTTATTTAAAAGGCAACTGACTATTTCAAACAAATGTGTATATTCCTATGTATGTATAAAATATATTAGTAATGTATATAGATGTAAAAATGTGTGATAATGATAGGAAAAGGGTGAGGAAGATAAAATCATGCTATTTCAAGAGTTATATTTTAAAGTGCTACAGTAATAACACTAAATAAGTGGTGATAAATTAATGATACAGCAAAAACTAAAAAAAATAAGAAATATAGCTAAAACCTTATAGAGGAATTGAAATAAAATACTAAAAAGAATTAATATCCTAAATAAGGCAAGAAAGGTGGAAAAGGAGTGAAAAACAACAAAATGACGCACAACACTCAACTATATCAAAACTTTCATTAAATGTAAGTAGACTCACAGTTCCTATTAAAAAGAAGAGATTGACCACATTTTTTAAATAGTATTTAAAAACCAAAACCCTCTTTTTTTTTAAACTAAATACATTTTAATAGAAAACAAAATACAAAATAACTCTTTTCAGAAAACAGAAATATTTACTCTCCCCCCACACTAGAATTTGCTTTTCTGGTGCATGTTTGATACGTACGCTACGTGCGCTTGCTCACAACACATTCGTTCATGAGACTGGTGCTGCAGTGCGGGGTGGGGGGTCATCGCAGGAAGACACCAAAAGCCATGTTCATCTGAAACCCAACACTTCCTAAATCTATCTTGTGACTTATTCCAAATTACTCTTCAGCATAATCTTTTTACTTTTTTGGTGCTAGGGATCACACTTGCTAGGCAAGTGCTCTACCACTGAGCTACACCTCCAGCCCCTCATAATCTTTCTGTTTCAGGGGAAAAAATTATTGACAGACGTGCAGCCAAGAAAAGAATCTTTCTCATCATCACTGCAACAGCTCAATGTCCAGTCAACTTGCCCACCCACTTCCAGAAACACGCCATCAGGCAGGGTCGATCTACACCCCAGACTTCCCTTTCTCCCTAAACACTGGGCCACCAAATTCTCTAAATTCCCTGAACCTCAAAGTTCCAAGTTTCACGGCCAGTGCCAGGAGTCAAACCTGAAAGATAAAAGCGGAGAAGGCCGCTCTGCCAGTGCTAGGTTTCCTCTTCTCAACAATAATAATTATAATTATAATAATAATAAAAGAATCCTGGTTCTCTCTTATACGGAAAAGGATCACCTCTTCCTTTACTAGTTGCTGTCCCTGCCTCCCTTGCTGGGGGTGGCCCACAGAAGGCACCACCTACACCCACCGGGGAGGACAGGATGAGTGTAGCTGGGGAGGTACTACATCCAGAGGTCTGTTGCATTCTCTGAGAACTGGTACCCAACCTCTAGTTCTCGCCTGCAGTCCAGGTGTCACCCCCTCTGCAGCCCTGTGGCCCTGTGGGCTGTGTACAGGAGCTGCCTGGTGAGTGCCTGGAGGCAGGGAGGGGCTCTTTCACAATCAGTAATTCAGTCTCAGCATATCCACGGCTGTAGCCAGAGGCCTTCCAGCCATCCCAGTCCACTTCACTCTAGATAAAAAACCAATGCTCCTGATTCTCTTGTGTGATTCCGTCACCAGAAGGAGGTTGCAGGCCATGAGCTGCACGCTTAGGACATTGCTCATCTGCCCGGTGTACACACCCACGAGCTCACCCGAGGAGCCGTCAGCAGGCGCACTGCAGCAGGTTCCTGATGTCCCAGACACGCACAGAGTTGTCCATGGAGGCAGAGGCCACCAGGCTGCTGTCAGGGCTGAAGGCCAGGCTGGTGATGCTGTCCATGTGGCCTCTCAGTTCTTTAAAAAGGGTCCCAGAGGCCAAGTCCCACAGCTTCAACCGCTGGTCCTCGCCTGCAGACGCCAAGTACTTACCATTGGGAGAGAAGGCAAGGGAGAGCACAGGGCCCCGGTGGCCGGTGAAGAGCCTCACTGAGTTCCCCTGCTGCACGCTCCACAGCCGCATGGTCCAAGACCCTCTTATGTGCTATCTTTAGGAGGAGAACTTAAACTATAAAGACACAGATAGGTTTAAAGTAAAAGGATGTGAAAAGACACACCATAACTTGGCATAAGAAAGCAGATGTTCACTAAGATCAGTCAAAATAAACCTCAAGATAAAGAATATTATCAAGAATTAAAGAGAGTCATTTCATAATGATAAACTATCCATAAGTAAGATACAACAAATGATTATGCAACTAATAACAGAGTCTCAAAACATATAAACCAAAAACTGAAGAAATAAGAAAGGCAGCAATAAACCCACAATCATAGCTGGCGATTGTAATACAGAGGATATTGTATTAGTTATGGTTCTCCAGAGAAACAGAACCAATATTGTATAGACAGACACACAGAAAGCTTTATTATGAGAGATTGGTTCACACAATCGAGGAAGCAGAGAAGTCCCATGAAGTGGAGTTCCAACACAGTCGGACAAGAAGGTCTGAGAACTCAGTGGTTGATGATGTAAGTCACAGTCTACGTCTAAAAGCTCAAGAACTAGGAGCAGAAGATGTCTGAGAGCAGCAGATGGATGTATGTATTAAACCTCCTCCACTTGGCTTCCACACGCTTCCTCCGTGTTCAGCACCTAAAGCAATAATGTGTGGCAAGACAGAGGATTCCAAAACTTTTCTCCAACACTGTAACCAGTGTCTGATCTGAATGCTGAGTTACCTGCTGTTAAACATTTGGGATGTCCTTCCTGAGTGGAGTGATGCCATCACTGTTATTTCCACATAGTCTTATCTTTTATGGTTAGTTATATGTCAACTTGACTCCACTAAGGAATGCTCGAATAGCTGGTGAAATATTTCTGAGTATGTCTGTGAGTGTTTTTGGAAAAAATTGGCATATGCTCTAGGGATTATTGTATGTATCATTAATTTATCACCACTTATTTAGAGTTATTACTGTACCACTTTAAAATGTGACTTTTGAAATAGTATGATTTTATTTATCTTCCTTTTCCTATCATTGTCATACGTTTTTCCAGCTCAAGCAGAGAAAGCGAATTGCCTTTCCTTTCCATTTTTCTTCTATTTAGGCCCTCAATGGATTGGATAATGCCCATCTACTCATTGTGCTGAGGACAGATCTTTTTTTAACTAGTCTGCCCATTCAAATGCCAATTTTTTCCAAAAACACTCCACTCAGGAAAGACATCCCAAATGTTTAACAGCAGGTAACTCAGCATTCAGATCAGACACTGGTAACAGTGCTGGAGTTCTGGAATCTTCTGCCTTGCCATACATTATTGCTTTAGGTGCTGAACCACGGAGGAGGCATGTGATAGGCCAGGTGGAGGAGGTTTAATACAATGCATATTTACCAACAGTCTGAACATATTTCTCTATGTTAACTATCAATATGGTTCTCCAGGTATAGTCACAGAAAATTATCACTGACTCCTTTAATAAGAGGAATGCTACATCCAGCTTTACCATGAAAGTATTTTTTTAGACTGAAAATTCCTTGAAAACAAGATCTTCAATTGTTTCATCTACGTAGCTCTCACCAAGCTTGGTAGAGGGCCCTCCCACAATAGAGATATCATAAAAGTAATTCAATGAAAGAAAGAATACATAAGTCACTTGTTTTTTCTTGATTCAGGAAGCTCCCTTTGGCAAAATCCCCATCTACATTTGACACCCTTGCACTTGAATTCTTTCATTACAATAGTTAACGCCAAAAGTAAGCAAAACATATTGGGATGTCCGTGCCTTCTGTTGAACAAGTTGTGTATAAAATGCTGCTGAAAAGCAGCATATGTTTTTGAGAACTGTAAAACACATTATAGTTAAGAACTAGGAAGAAATATAAATGCTGAATATTAATGCACTTGAAGTTTTATTTAAATTAAAAAGTGATCTCTGGTGTGACTACATTCCTCCCAAAATATGACAACCCTTTCAAGTTCTCTTCTACAAAGTCTGTAAGAGTGAGAAGCCAGATTTTCTCTTAGTGTCCCTGTAACCCTACCTCAAGTCCAGCAGCAAGGATTAAGATACCAAACACTTTGTTTAGAAAGAGAGGTGGGTTAATCAGAAGTGACTGCTGAAAACCTGAAACTAGATCCATGTATATTACCCTATACCAATATTAACTCAAAATGGCTCAAGGATCTTAATATCAGACCACAAACTCTAAAGTTGATACAGGAAAGAGTAGGAAATACTCTGGAGTTGGTAGGTATAGGTAAGAACTTTCTCAGCGAAACCCCAGCAGCACAGCAACTAAGAGATAGCATAGATAAATGGGACCTCATAAAACTAAAAAGCTTCTGTTCATCAAAAGAAATGGTCTCTAAACTGAAGAGAACACCCACAGAGTGGGAGAAAATATTTGCCAGCTATACATCAGATAAAGGACTGATAACCAGAATATATAGGGAACTTAAAAAACTAAATTCTCCCAAAACTAATGAGCCAACAAAGAAATGGGCAAGTGAACTAAACAGAACTTTCTCAAAAGAAGAAATTCAAATGGCCAAAAAACACATGAAAAAATGCTCACCATCTCCAGCAATAAAGGAAATGCAAATTAAAACCACACTAAGATTCCACCTCACCCCTGTTAGAATAGCCATCATCAGCAACACCACCAACAACAGGTGTTGGCGAGGATGCCGGGAAAAAGGAACCCTCTTAAACTGTTGTGGGAATGTAAACTAGTACAACCACTCTGGAAAAAAATTTGGAGGCTACTTAAATGGCTAAATATTGATCTACCATTTGATCCAGCAATCCCACTCTTGGGGATATACCCAAAAGACTGTGACACAGGTTACTCCAGAGGCACCTGCACACCCATGTTTATTGCGGCACTATTCACAATAGCCAAGTTATGGAAACAGCCAAGATGCCCCACCACTGACGAATGGATTAAGAAAATGTGGTATCTATACACAATGGAATTTTATGCAGCCATGAAGAAGAACGAAATGTTATCATTCGCTGGTAAATGGATGGAATTGGAGAACATCATTCTGAGTGAGGTTAGCCTGGCCCAAAAGACCAAAAATCATATGTTCTTCCTCATATGTGGACATTAGATCAAGGGCAAACACAACAATGGGATTGGACTTTGAGCACATGATAAAAGCGAGAGCACACAAGGGAGGGGTGAGGATAGGTAAGACACCTAAAAAATTAGCTAGCATTTGTTGCCCTTAACGCAGAGAAACTAAAGCAGATACCTTAAAAGCAACTGAGGCCAATAGGAAAAGGAGACCAGGAACTAGAGAAAAGGTGAGATCAAAAAGAATTAACCTAGAAGGTAACACACACTCACAGGAAATTAATGTGAGTCAACTCCCTGTATAGCTATCCTTATCTCAACCAGCAAGAACCCTTGTTCCTTTCTATTATTGCTTATACTCTTTCTACAACAAAATTAGAAATAAGGGCAAAATAGTTTCTGCTGGGTATTGAGGGGGTGGGGGGAGAGGGAGGGGGTGGAGTGGGTGGTAAGGGAGGGGGTGGGGGCAGGGGGGAGAAATGACCCAAGCCTTGTATGCACATATAAATAATAAAAGAAAAAAAAAAAGAAGTGAGTGCTGATTCACTATGAGCCACAGAGCCCAGACTGATACTTAGCAGGTGTGAGACTTCTCTGCAAAGGAAACAAGCAGAAGCCACCATTCAGGGTAGTCCATGAATGCAAAAAGGGAGGGGGGTGTGTCCTGCTGGCTTTCTACCACCTCCTGTTTCTCTTGGGTTAAAGTTTGTCCTATGCAGAGCCAACTGCCCAACACTTCTGGGGTGCATCATCCAGCTCTCGTGTCCACCCTGGGATGCAGACTCCATACCCTTCATTGAAAGGTATCAGACATAAAGAGAAAAACAAAGAAGGAAGCCATCAAAGCAATCTAGGAATATGCCCAAGCTTTATCTCTAATACACCCTAGTGCCAGCCAGTTGCATTGGTCCAATGCAGACGGGGCATCAGCAACAACACAGACATGGAGCCCTGCAGCCCTGCACGCCTGGTTCACATGCAAGGCACTGCAGACTCTCATAGCAGTTTGCAAGTTAGCATGTGGGTGAAACTGTAAGGAAAGCGAGGGTTGTGAATCAGGATGGTGTATGGACAGAAAGAAGAAAAAACAATAGGTCGCTGAAAGAGGTAACCTGGGTTACTAGAAAGAGCTCAAACCTTAGGATGAGACAAATCTCTTCTCTATACCTTTGGGTTAGTTACACAACTGTGGGTAAGTCACTTAACTTCTCTGAGTTAAGTTTTACCATCTTATATAGGGGATAAGAACTGGTTTAAAGAGGTACAATGCCACTATAATACTTAGCACACTCTGACTTCAGTCACTCAATCAAATATTCGTACATCCATGCACTACAGAATGTATATCAAAATCCAGTGGGATTCATATCGCTTAATAAATGATATTGTATAGAGGGTCATTGCCTGATGAACTGAAAACATGAAAATAAGTCACCAGAATCAAAAGAGCATAGTATCACCTACAAACACTACAAAAACAAATACTTGTGTGAACATACAGATAGAATCATAAACGCCTTGATTGCACCCTGATAACTGTGTAACACACAGCAGCCTCTAAATGTCTCTAAAAACTCAGTTCCAGGACAAGTTGCCTTCTTTCTTCCATTTTGCAAGGACAAACCTGACAGCAATGTAGAACCTGTGTAGCTATTTAAGCAGCCCATGTGACAGGAAGAAGAGCCTTCAGCCCAGCCATGAAGGATAGACTCTGCAACAACATCCACTATACAGATGAGCCCTCAATTAGTACAGGAATTGAAAGAGAGGCACATCCAGGGCTCTGCCTCTGCCACCAGCCACGCTGTGGGGCATCCATCACAGTAAGTACCACAAGGAACACCACCTCTGATGTCTCTTCATCGGGCCACCAGCAAATGAGGCACTAGATTAGGCCTGACATGGGCATAACACAAGCCCAGGTTTGCCTGGTGTAATTAATTGGAACTTCGCCAGCTTGACAAATTGGGATGATGAATCTATCTTGTATGAATAGGGAAAAAGTGCATAATCAGTCAAAGATTTAGTTAAGACAGCTTTCCTCAGACTCCCTGCCATAGCTAAATCCATTAAGGTAAGGAAACATCACTTGAAAAGAGGCAGTGTCCTTCATATGTTCAATTTGTAACTTTTCTCTTCAGATTTGCTTGACTTTAAAGAAAGAAGAGGTTTCTCTTGTGAGTTTAAGACATAATTTGTCTCCTGTGTCCTTCATATTTCAGTTGGAAATATGAGTAAATAGTCTTGGAAAGATTTTATTATTATTAATTTTAAAGTATTTCAATACTACTTGAACCAAAGAGACCATCTGGCCTCTGTAGAGATGCTGTTATGCTAAATGGAAAAAAATAACTTTCTTCTCAGACTTGTCCCTCACCTTGTTTTCTTGATCACTATTTATAATAGGTGAGGGATTTCTCCTTTCTTAATTGGCAGGGTAGATAATTTTAATTTGTTCTACGTTCAAGTTGGATCTACTTGTGAAGTAAAAAGGTATCAATTAGGTGATTATCCAGCTAATTTGATAGATGACAAAAAAATTAGATAAATCATCCTCACAAAAAAAAATCTTTGAATTATTGACCAAATTAATGAGCTAGTTATGCTCTGGGCAAAAGAAAACATTGCCCAGAAGAAGAAAGGGAAAGTTGCTTCCCAAGTTTTCATTCATGACCTGAAGGAACTAATTAGTTCATGGTCTTTACATTGGTGGAATTTTTTTTAATTTAATCTCCATATCAGTAATATTGCTTAGCATTTCAGTTAAATAAGGAAGCAATTTCGGTTAGTTTCTTTGTATGTTTGGGATTTTTTTTCCTTTGGAATATAAAAGATATATGTAGCTTTCACAACTAAAGTTTTGCAAGAATTGATCATAGTGGTCTATATTTTAATCTGTGTATGGTTCCTCTTTGCTCAACACAGAGCAAAATGCTAAGACACTGATTAGATTAAAATGACATGAAAGCCAAGCCTCACCCTTGGTCTTACAGACAATTGGACATAAACACTGTATTGGCCCATTGAGGCAGGCCCTTCTGGGCACACACCCATCACCGGCACATGTGTCTCTCCCAAGGTTGTGACTTATGGAAAGAGGTGAAGTGGGGTTCACTCTGAGGTTGTGCAGCAAAGAATGAGGAAAATGGGATGGTAGGAAAGAGTGGCCCAGGTACACCATGAGCAGAGTTGGGGCACAAGGACAGTTCCAGAGGGTTTCTAAATTTGTCACTTTTCTGAGTCTCTGCACCAGGTGCAAATAGTGTATAAAAAAAAGCTGTCTGTGAAACTCGTTAAATACCACTTTGGAAATGGACTCTGTCATCTTGTAATTTGAATCACACCTTAACTTCAAGTGGCAAAATGCCTTTCCTCGATACTCATAAAAACTTTTAATGTTCAATGAAACTTAAAAAGTAACAAGAGGAGGGAGGAGATGTGAAGAGGTGCTCAACTTTCCTTTTGTGGGTCTTTTTTACAACTTTTTCAAAGGCCACAGAGACAGCCACAGGCATACACACTGTTTTACTGGGAGTGCAGAAGAAGAGAGGCCTCTCAGGAGACCACTGAAGTTACAATTAACAAAGAAGACCATGTTTTGCTGGAGGCACCAGAATTTACACTTATGAAGATAATCACTAAGAAAATTGGAGCTATTGTTAACTAAAAATTTACTTCTCCTTGTTTAAAACCTCTACTTTATTTGATAGAATAGTGGTGTTCAAGAGTTGTAATCTTTTTTCCTTAAATGTTTGCCTGAATTAGTTATATCTTCCCAGCCATTAAAGAACAGGAAAAACTTACTCTGGAATAGCACTTTACATTTTCAATCAATGTATTATCATGCATTATCTCATGTAATCTTCCCTGTGACCATGTAGCAAGAAACAGTATTTTAAATGGTGTTCAGAGAAGTTAAGAAATATACCAAGTCTGTTATAGCTCCAGGTGTGTAATTGGGATCCATAACCAATATTTTCAGATTCCAAATAGCATGGCTTTCCATTATGCTAAATGTGCTGCAACCCCATGATAACCATTTTACTGTTCTATAGGGCTTTTTAAAATTTTGTGATAAAATAATAAAAATAGCTATTTGTATAAAAGCACCATGTTTGGATTACTTTAGTTAATTCCCATGACACCATCTCTCTCAAGCAGGTATGATTAACTCTCTGTTACAGCTGGGGACATCAATGCTGAGAGAAGATAAGCAACATAGCAAAGAATTAGACCAAGTCTACCCCAGGTCTGTATCTGACTTCTTGCCACCAAGAAATGACAAGTGACAATGCATTTCTGTATCATGTTCTTATGTTTCACTTCCCATTCTTTTTTCTGTCAAAAGCTACCTACAAGCATCACTCTTTCACTCTTTCTCCAATAAGGGGTAAAACCTTGTGAGGTCAAGTGCCCCATTCCTTAGTCAGCTTCCAGGATTGTGAGATCAGCAATCAATCCCACAAGAGAGAGTCACTGCCACTTCTGTCCAGGTGAGCACTAAATGAGCGTTTGCTATATGCCAAGCACACAGGAGTTCCTGTGGGTACCAAGAGACTGAGTCCCTTCTTCAGTAGGGCACACAGACAGTTAACACATCAACCACTAGATATCATATTAAAATTGATGAGTTCTATGAAGGAAAAGAACACTTGGGGTACACTAATGGAATAATAAACAGTCGGAGACAGGGAAGCAGATAGTCACAGATGAGAACTGGCCCTCTTAGGAAAAGTTCCATCCCCGGGGAGCCCATATCACCACAATCAACCCAGTGAGAACAGCAAGGGACAGTCTCCCCAAGGCCTCTGCCTATATCCAGCCTCTTTGCTGTCAGACACTGTCTAGATCAACATCTCTCAACCCCCTTGATAGAAATCCTTCCTAGGGGTCTGACTTTAACAGTGTGCCTTGCCTGTCTGACTCACCATCTGGCCTAAGACATGGCACCTATCTCAGGCTGAAGCTGACTAGCTGGTCACAGTACCCTGTATCACCAACAATGGCCATTGCTCTCCTGGCAAGTGACAGCAGCTCTACTATGTCCCCCTTAACAGATAGAAAAATCACCAACTTAGAAGTAGAGCATTTGGTTTTTGAGTAGGGATTGTGTGCTGTGAGGATAAGAGAACACTCCTGGGTTAAGAAGTCTTCAGGCAATACTGCCAGTACACAGAACTGTGTTCTTGGAACTGACTATCTCTGTTTTCATCCTATGCAACTTGCCCATTGTGGTAATGAAAGGCAAATGTATCTGTGGACAAAACTTTACATCCTCCTCAGGCAGCACAAATCCAGTTGGAAAGATGGCATCCTTGCTGGGCCAGTAGAATAGGACACCACCATGCTCTGGAGATATAAAAAAAGACCTCAGAAGGAATCCTGAATTACCAGACGGGCTGGGTGTGTGATGTTACCAGGAACTTTGACCCCTGGATTTACAATCCCACAGAAATATGGTGATGGGGCTCCAGGCAGACTGGACATGGAGTAGCTGGCAAAGAGGCCATGGTCACTATGAGATTTGACTACAGTCTGCAGAGGCCTAAGCCTCCCTGGAGGGAGATGCCCAGGATGTGACTTGAAAATGATTAAGAGTTGGAGTTTAACTTCCTGTAATCCTAGTACTCAGGAGACTGAAGCAAGAGGATAGAGAGCTTGAGGCCAGCCTGGGCTACATAGTGAGACCCTATTTCCAAAAAAAAAAAAAAAAAAACTGGTGGTTGTTATTTGACGGTTGTAAAGCTATCGGTGAGCCAGGGTAGGACTGAGTTCCAGAAAATGATTAACCCTAAAATCTTGCCTCCTTCAGGATTGGGTGGCAACTGAAGTCACTAAACAGACATGCGGTGGCTTAGCTTGCCACTGAACTTTCTACAAAAGGAGCTCCAGAGATGAAGCCCCAATCCAGAGAAGGGGTCACAGTCACCTTCTCAATAGTAGTCCTCCTGAGGAAAGAAGTATTTAAAACAAAGATTTCTTAAAGGGGGAAGAATGGTTGCAAGGCTCTCTTCCTAGGACCCATTAATGCATGAAGAGAACAGATGTTAACAGAGAATCATGTAACAGAGTAGGAAGCTCCTGGACTAGAACCTAAGTAAGACATGGGTGTGAATACTGGTTCACCCACTGACCAACTATACTAGTTAGAACATTTCTGAGCCTCCACTGCCTCATCCATTAAACAAGGAAAGAGTGCTGATGGCTATGATAGTAGATGTACCCATCACACCTCCCCCCAAGTCCTCGGTCCTGGCAGCCTCTAGGCCATAGAATCCTGCCTATACTCTTCTCTGGCATTGGACCAGGCTGGATACCAGACTGTATCTAGACCAATGGACACCTGGGAATTTGGAACTGGAACTTTACAGGTATAGCCAGGTAGCTGTGCATGGGTGCACTCCTAGGTTATGTAGATTTGGGTGCCAAAGTCACCATTGATAGACAGCATTGAGGAGCTGTGTATAAGCAGTTAAATGAGAAGATGTGTAGCAAGAAACAAAGATAGGGAAATTGTTTTGTCTAGTCTCCATGGGGCTATAATTAGATTCTAAGGAACTTGTCTATATCTTATAATAAATTTTGTTTTCATTCCAAGCCTCTGAGTGAGTTTCTGGTGTTTGCAAACATTTTTCTCTGATTGAGATCCTTAAGAAAGAGTAGCAATAACAATGATGATTCCAAGATGATCCCAGAAACAATGCCTTCTGTGACATCAAATGCTCTTATGTAAGTTCAGTACTCCCCCCAGGTAAAGCTACTGATGAACCACTGATCTAATTGTGAAATCAGTATAGTAAGATAATTGCCTCAAACTTTCCTACTCAATGTGTGATCCATGGACCCACCATGTAGCTCCTCCTGTTAACGTATAACAAATGAAGATTCTCAGGTCCCCACCCAGACTGAGTTCATCAATGAGCAATTTTTACAAGTTCCCCAGGTGATTCTTATCACATTAAGTATCAAGAAACACGGCTGTAGTAGCAATACTTCTCCAGGATTGGCTCAGCAGATGTGCATGGTGAGGGAGGTCTGCCATATCCCTCACAGTTCTGCACGTACCCTCCCAAATGTGAAGGCTCATTTAAGAGGACAACCTTCCTGCCAAAAGTAGACCAGTTTTCTGTCAGTTAGAAAAGCTGGTGCACCTCCAGTGCCATTCACTGACTGTTTGATCTTGGACAAGTTACAGGGCCCCATTAATTTACAGGACTTAGCAGCTATTTCTCAGAATATAAACCCTCAAAGGAATCTGTCCAAACACCAAATAAATATATCTATTAAATATATGCTACAGGCTTTTCCAGCCCCCATCATCCAAAACAGTAGTGAAGGCAATCTCCAAAGCACAAAGAAAAGTAATTTGAAATTAGGTAGCTTTCATCTTCTAGAGGTCTGATTTTCAGTAAAACAGAGGCAACCACCTGTTCCAGGAGTTTAATGACACAATAAAAAATTTCGCTTGGGGATTTCACAGAGTCTGAATGAGACTCTATATGCTTATTTCCTTATTCATCCATTTGATCACTCTTTCATTAACTTTTGTCATCCTGTTTCTACAGAATACAGAAAGAGGTGGGAGGCTTCAAATCTTCCTGCATGGATGAGGATGGGTAAAATATTAAATCTGTGCTAACTCTTGGGAACAAGTTATTTGTTTTTTGTTTTTTTCTTTTTTTGAGAGTTTGACTTGTGGTATGGGAGAAAGTAAAACACATTGGTTAAAAGTAAGTGGGCAGGGGTTATGGTCTGTTCAACATGGCTACACATTCTGGTGGCAACAGTACCATGAGAGTTTGCCTGAGCCACATGTCTGTTGGAACCTACCAATAGTGTCATCTGTAAATTGGAAATAGCACCCACTTTGCAGGCTCATTCTTCCAATTAGGAACAAATCATTGGTGGTCATTATTATTTCATAGAAGAAAGCATCTCATGACTGCTAATATGCATCAGGAACTTTCTGAAGATTGAACAGGCATCCCAGACTCAGCACCCTCAGGGAAAAATGGACATACAATGGTCACTGGACACCCACATTAAATAAAGGATCTCTGCTCTGCACACACCCCAGGAGACCAGCCAGACATTGGGAAGGAAAGTACAGAATGGTAACATGATGAAAAGCTCAGACTCTGGGTTCAGACAAAAGTGGATTTGAATTCTGTCCCCATGATGGTATAAATTGGAGCAAGATACAGTTGGGCCTCCCATCTGTGGGTTCTGCACCCATGGATTCCACCAACCACAGATTGAAAATATTCCAGAAAAAAATTGCATGTGTGCCACACAGGCATTTTTTTTCTGTCATTATTCCTTAACCAATATGGTGTAACAAATATTTACATAGCATTTGCATCATATTATATATAAATCATCTATATATGATTTAAAAATATACAGGAAGATGTTTGTAGATTTTATGCACATACTACACCACTTTATATAAGCAATTGACCATCTGCAGATTTTGCCATTTATGGGGGTCCTAGAACCAATCACTCACAGATACCAAGGAATGAGTACATTTAACTTCCCTAATCTCCATCCCCAATTTAAAAGTAAAGATAAGAAACAACCACTTACTCTACATGCTTTGTAAGTGTTAAAGGAGCTAATGATTGTGAGTGTGTTAGCCTAGTGTTATTATCATTGGTATCACTCATGTTCAAAGCTTAATGACACACTAGCTCTGTGACCATAAGCCAATTTTTTTATTCATAAGCTGCCATATTTCCATAAATAATTCAAAACAGTTTATCAAGTTACATCAGTTTCCTTAGTCATAAAAGGGACTATTTTTAATATTAAAGACATGCAAAAATGATTACTGATTATTTTCCTTTTTACTCCCCAAATCTATTCTCCACTCTGTGTTCCAGCAAAGCTAACCCTCACAATCTGTGTCCTGGCTCCTTCATTGGATGACTTCCTTTTGAGTTTGCCCAATGGGAAGTTGGCAGGAAATGGTGGATGATAACAGAGAAATAGGGTATTTCCACTTCCTTCTTGCTCTCCTTGTTTCAACACAGCATTGCTGATGCTATCAACATCCCCCATGGAAGCAGGTTTCAAGCCTCTCTGACCCTCTAGCTCTCACTAGACTCTGTCACACAATTTTCTCTATTTTCTGCTTGAACCCCAATTGGCTACTGCTTCCTATTGTTGCTGGTCTCGGGGTGCCTCAACATGCCTTGGTTGGTCCCTTAAAATGGCCCATTCCACTGTAGGTATCACTTCTTGAAGATTTCTTCATTGAAACCCCTGATTTATTTCTATTTCTTACCAAGACTGTCTGTATCAAAACACAGGGCATAGGAATGAGATGTGTACATAGCAAAGTTCACTATGTGCTCATGATACTGGTCGTCTAACTCTTAGGAACTGTTCTTCAATTCTACTGGAGGGGACAAGTAGACCAAACTAACCCAAAGAGAATAAATTCATAGGCTGGATGGAGCCCACTGAATAGTTTCGGGAGAATGTGAGCTAAGAAGAATAGAGACTGAACTGGTCCCATACTGATTGGACAGAGGAAGAGAATTTGGAAGCAGTGTTACTACGTCAGTCAGTATTAGTAGCCCATAGGCCATTGACAACATTAATATGAAATGCTCCAAATTCTCATGTGTTGAAAGCTTGGTCCCCAGCTGATGGTGCTTTTGAGGGGTAATTGAATCATGAACTGACAGATGTGTTCATGGCTGTAAGGGCTAGCAGGAGGAAGGGCCTAGCTATGTGAAGTAGGTGACTGAGGGTATGTCTTTGAAGAATATATCTTGCCCCCAGTCTCTTTCTCTGTTCTCTGCTTCCTGGACATCATAAGATAAGCAGGTTTGCTCCACTACTCCCTTCTTCCATGATATTCTGCCTCACCACAGGCCCAGAAACACTGGAGCCAGCAACCGTGAACTGAAACCTCTGAAGCTGTGAGCCAAAATAAATATTTCCTCCTTTTAAATTGTTTATCTCAGGTACCTTGTCACAGAAACAGAAGGTGACTAACACGGCCATGGTACCTGGAATGAAGACTACCCGCACTGGCTTCCAGGGCAAAGACCTGGGTAACACAGGAGGGGAAGAGGGAATGGAAAGTGGATACAAGGAAAACCACATTATTGTCAGTGATTTAGAGTGAGCTGAAGTGCTGGTGCCTTTGTTCCAAAAACTTGAATTGTAGCCCTGGTGCTGGGACAATCTATCTATTTGACTTTGAACAAATCGTGGAGGTTTTAATTCTTCACCTATAGAGCAAAGGGGTTATTTTACAGACTGACCTCAGGCACTGTTCAGCTCATGTTACCTGTCACCTAACTGTGTTAGCTATTTTGGAGATAGTCCTTCCATGCACCACTTCTGGTTAGTGGAGAATTCACCCTGGTGATGTGCCAAGCATCCTCCTTTCACTTGCTCCCTGTTCGTATGTCTTCCCCAGAAAATTCTCCTTTAGAAACACCATCTTGGTTTTCAAGCTGTGGACCAGATATGCTTTGAGATACTGATTCTTCAAAAGCCACTCTTGACCTTCTATGTTCATTTTCTTTATCTAGATTGGGATGAAGTTTTATGCTTCAAAATGTCAATTGGGGAGAAAATGTTGATAGAATTACTTTTTATTTATTTGTGCATATTTCATTGTGTTATTTCCATACAGGCATATAATGTACTTTGACCAAACTCACACCCTCTGTTTCTCTTTCTCATCCCCCACCTTGCTAAACAAGTTTAACAGGTTTCATTATTCTATTTTCATACAGGTGTATAAAGTACTTTGATTATGGTCACCTCCCTGTGTCCTGTCCTTTCATCCTTCTCCTCTCCCACTGGTTCCTGCCCCCAAACAACTTAGTACTCTTATCATTCATTTTATAAGGTATAGATTTCACAAATGAGAGAGAACATCTGATTTTTGTTTTTCTCAGTCTGGGTTATTTTACTTAACATGATGACCTAGAGCCCTCTGTTTTCCTGCAAACAATGTAATTTCATTTTCTTTAGGGATGAATAATATTCTGTTGTGTATATGTGTGTATATGTCTGTGTGTGTGTGTGTGTGTGTGTGTGTGTGTGTGTGTGTGTGTGTGTAAACCACATTTTCTTCGTTCATTCACTGATTGACACTGGGCTGATTCCATAATTTGGTTATCTATTGTGAGTACTGTTACTATGAACATAGGTGTTCAGGTATCTCTATTGCATGCTGATTTACATTCCTTAGGATATACACCCAGGATGGAATAGCTGGATCTTCTGGTAGTTCTATTTTCAGTATCTTGAGTAACACCAACACTGATCTCCATAGTGGCTAGACTAATTTACATTCCCATCAACAGTGTATAAGAGGGGTGGCCTTAACTCAAACCACACATTCTCCCCAGCATTTGGTATTGTTTCTTTCTTGATATAGCCATTCTGACTGGGGTGAGGTGGAATCTCAATGTCATTTTATAAGGAGACAATAGCCCATGTATAAGGAACATTTGTTTAACTACTAGTTCAGTCATTGACTTAGTTGGGCTAATGGAGACTTCTGGGAGTTCGAGCCTTCCTGCCTTTACAATTTGTGTTAAAAATGCCCCAAAATGCCTCAGTAAAAATAAACCACAGATATGTGAGAGATTTTTCACTTGCATATATTAAATTCCTGAGTAGAATAGGGAAAGTTGTGCATTGCTGAGTATGCCCACAGTTAGAATGGAATATCTTAATTCTTTCTGGGAGGTATATTAAAATTGCTTTTAAAAAAATAATGTTTGGTTGTCAAATATCTATTTTGTACATAGAGAGTTACAGTTTAAGTTTTAATACGTAAGACTATTTGGCTACCATCAGAGATGCCAAAAATATTTTCTTGGAAAAACACCAAATGTAATTGTAACTCTAGTTTACAAAATAAACTTAAAAGGGAAAAAATAGTTGTCACCATAAGGCCACAGTGAAAAGAAAAAAAAAATTCAATAGATTTTTCGCAAATTGAGCAGTTTCAAAACTGAGCAACATCATAAGGAAATCATAAGATTAATACTCTCCTTATTTCTATTTAAATTTGAAATAAGGTAGTTGGTGTATAAGAATTCTTTTGATTCAAATTCTGTTGTTTGCACTTTAAATTCTAAATGCTTTTCAAAATTTATATGGCATACAAATGTACATTAAGAAGCATAACAATGGACTTTGGTTTATAAATCAGAATGAAATAATTGAAAAAGGAAAATCCATAGTGATGAACACATTTATCTTCACATGGAAAAATTGGAGACAATTTATAAGTCTAACAATAAAAGATTTAGTAAGTAAAATGTAGAACAAAAAAAAATCAACAGAATGGCCTTCAGATACTGACATGTAACAACGTGGAAAACTTTGGGTATACAAAGTTCACCAAGAAAGGCAGAATATAAAATTTTATGTACACCAGGATTATGACTGTGAAAAACTATCATCAGATCATAATCATATAAGGTAAAATGTAGAAATGAAAACCACTCTAGGACACTGATGGGATTAGAGGTAATATATTTTCTCTTAAAAAAAAGAAAATCCTTTATTCTTGCTATAAATTGCTCCTCACAATTTGAAACAGAAGGTTGAATCTCGAAGAAAAGAGTTTGTAATTCTCTGACAGGACTCTGCAAAGTTGGAAAGGAAACATGCACATTTCTTTCTACCCTCATCAAAAATTATTGGTCGCCGGAAACAGAACTCCACTCACCCCAGTGCTGAGTCAGAGGGAATTTATTGTACAAAGCAACATGAATTCAGTAAGAAAGTACCTGGGCTGCAGCAGGAGGCTGGAGCTAGAGCTACAGAACCAGCTGTTGTGGTTGTGCCAGTCACAGTTCCACACAAACAAAATATCAAAGCTCTGAATAAAAACCAGAGCAACTGTGCACTTGCCTGACACTGAGCCTTAGTCTCCTCACCCACATCAGGTACCCTGAGATCTATATTAGAAATTTGTTCCTCGCTGCTTTAGGGCCTTAATTTTTATTCCTTAAAATACCTTAATAAAATATCATTTACCTTAATGATGGAGGTAATTATGTGCCCACAAAGGTGAATGCCTCACCATTCTCATTGGAGTTCCTGCCCAGCCTACAATGATTCCTCCATCGAAACCTTCCGTCATTTAAGGTTCTGCATCCCAATAGGTTCTGTTGAAGTCTCAGTCCATTCTCTGATATTAACAGGTGGATCTATTGGTAGACATGCTCATGCCAGAGTCGTCATGTTTGTCAGATGAGCTGAGAGTGAGAAAGAGGGCATAAAACTTTTGTTAAGGAAGAGGATAGAGAAGGGAAAGGCCTGTCTGGAAGCTCCAGCCCCAGGAGGGAAAGAAAAGGCCAGAAAAAAATGCCCTTCACTTTCACAGCCTTTCACAAGATAAGTCAAGTAACTCCCTGATCTCCTTCTGCCTTCCATAGTACCAACTCCCTGTCAGGGTGAACACGGGCCATCAGCAATGATCATGCCCTTGACAGAGATGGCAAAGAAGCAGTCCACCACGGAAACCTTTGGTGGTGTGTGGCAATATTGGCCCTCCTGCCCCTCCACCTTGCCCTCACCATGCATGAGGCAGGTCAGCCCTCCATGCCCAGAACTCTGTTCCTAGATCTCAGATAAGCTGCCCCCTGATGCCATAACTCCTGCCCACAATCTCCACATACGTCACTGACACCCTGAGGCACAATGTTAGGGCATGTCAGGAAAAAAGATGAGGGATGAAGCTTTCTTGATTTTATTCAAAATATGCTTCCCATTAAAGATAAATGTCATTTGTGCCTCAAGCCATCTGATGTGCATTTGCTTTCATATTGATGGAAATATATGTGTCATTCTCTCTTCTTTTTTCTCTGGACCTTTAAGTCTTTTCTTCCATTCTTCCCCATCTGTCCCCCCTTCTCATTCTGTACCCTACCCTGAATATGTCTTTCTAAAATATGGCTGAGTAGTTAAGGGAGTTTTGGAACTCTCTTGTCACACATGGACAAGAAGAATCTCTGTAATTCAAGCAGCTAAATTTCCCTTTCAACATAAACTACTCCACTCTGACCTGAAAGAGATCCTTCTTACATGTTTCTGAATCTTCCCTCCAGGTTATTGGGTCAATCATGTCTCCTTCCTCCAGGAAGGACCTAGGACTGCTCATACATTTCTCATACCACCTGGTGGCAGATGTTAAGTCACTGGTGGGTCACACATCCCCAGCACTAGATGTGGGGGAAAGAAGCCACCTGGGTTTAATTACCAAGCCCATGGAGAGTTCTGGGAGTGCCCAGACTCCTTACTATCTTCAGCTTGCCTCCTTGATTTGGTGGTTTGATTAACATATCTGTCAAGCACATTTTTCAAACCAATCATCACCATCCTGGATGCTCTTGGCTATTCTTTAAAGGACCCAAGTCTGTAGCCAAGACAATGGCATTCACCTTCCAATTTTCATTCTATGTTTCATCTGAAAGTCATTTGCCTTGAATAAAATAACTGAGTAATTCAATCTATCTGACGCATTTGTGGTTTGCAGACATTGTAGAGCACCATTAGACTGAATTTATAAATCCTCCCCACCTCTCCTTCTGAGCACACACGACCCAGCTCAGCACTTATGTGAAAAAAGAACTAGAGAAATAAAAATAAAAATTTCTAAGATACAAAAAGTTTCCTAATTTAATTTCTCTCTTTAGTGGCCAATATGAGATATACTCAAGTATCAAAGATTTTGACCATGGTATTTAATATATAGGGGGTTTCAAGCCCACTAATTCATATTTAAGTTTATAAGCTATGTTCTGTTTGGGGGTTTTTGGAGGGCATAAATCCTGCAAACATTTCCTTTGTGACTCTAGGGATGATGGCATTTTTACTAAGTGATACATCAATACCATTCTTAAGGAATAATAGCAGAAGTGGAAACAAATACTTCTCCCCCAATGCTTCTGCCTGTTTTATTTCAATCTACATTCATTCAGCCTCCAAAACCTGAAGACCCCACTCTGTACTTCCTGCTGTCTCACTGCTTCAGGACTGCAACACTTGCAAGAAAGAGAACCTGTGTTCCGTATAATACAGCAACCATACTTCCACTACTCCTAGCTACACAAACTCCCATATCCCCAATCAAATTCAATACCAACCATAAGCATTTTACCTTTGCTGGTGTTGTTATGTCTTCACAGTGGTACTACACAAAACCAGAAGTAAAAAATACACAACTCAATAGAAGGATAGCTTGAGTATGGAGTCAGACAAACACAAGTTTGAACATTGGCAATGTTGCTTTATAGCCATAACCTTGGCCAATTCCAAGCCTCCGTTTTCCCATTCTAACCTTGGGTGGACAATGCATACCTCAATGGCCTCTAGTGGATCTACATCTAAGCGCACTTTTCCTGGAATATTTTAGGGACATAATAAAGTGTTAATCAACTCTAGGTAGCATGCTTTTCTCTTTCTTTGTAAATTCATTCCAAGTAAGGATAGCCAATATGTGCCATAATGCATCCTTGATCCTACTTTTGGTAGATCAAGACCTCAAAGCATCATGCAATCTTGACACAAAACAAATAGCAGAGATTTCAATGGCTTCACATCCCATTGGGAAATCCAGCCAACTTAAGGTAACCTGCTCAAGTTCTTTCTATATAATTTAACATCTGACAGTTTGCAATGTCTGGCCAGGCATGGTGCTGTGTTTTATTACCGGCCATTGAAAATAATTAGTTGGTGACCCAGAAAACTGATATATAAAATCCTTTTAATCACCAATATGGCTTTCAATTATTCCGCGTAAACTTATTAACCTTTTTACTGCTGAGATTTGATTTATGGAATTTATCTACAATGCCATTATGAGAGGAGATAAAAAATATATTATCTGAGGTGTTGGCATTAAGAATAAAAAAGGATAAAGGGCTTTTTTTCTCATTGTGGAGTCCTGCTACCTCCAAAAGAATCATCTGATTCCTGCAACCATTCAGTAATGGTGAGCTAAAAACCTACTGTGTGTCTATGGAACTTTGTAACGAAACAGGGATGGAGTCCAAACACTTCAGCATGACCCCAATTTAGTTGGGCCACAACCAAAACTTTTCCAGCTTCCTTTTCTAAAAATTCAACTCAAAGCCAAACCAAATAATCACCCAAGTTTATAACCATACTCTGTGTTGAGCAAAACAAAGGGATATGATATATATAATGAGGGTGACAATAGGGGCACTAATGTGTATAAAGGCAGGAGCCAGTGGAGTGGCTTCCCTGAGAAAATAATTTTTGAGTTTCAAGCTACAAAATTTATAGAAATCAATGGTATATTTTTGTGCTTGGAATTGGAAAAGTTTGGGAGAAGGTTTTTTTTTGTTTATTTTTGTTTTATAGTTTTGTTTTGTGTTTTTGTTTTGTTGTGCTGTGCTGCTGTGGATCAAACCCAGAGTCTTGTGTGTATTTAGGCAAACATTGTATCACTGAGCTACACTGCCAACCTCAACGGAATTTTTGTTGGTTCATTGGATAATTAGTTTCCTAATCACTTTACAAAAAAACAAAGAAACAAAAACCTTAAAGTACCTTGCAAAATTATGTTGAACACACACTACGTGCATTAGAAATAAGGGAGAAAGAAAAAATTAAATAATGAAGACAAAAACCATGGAAAATCCAAAACACTGACCCTAGTGTTTCATACCTTTGCTCTAGGTAGACCATCATGGGGAGCCCCCATGGCAAAGAAAAACTGATCAGTGATTCAATTCCCAGTGCTCATAAAACTATAATTGACCAATTGCTCCAAGTGGTCCAGATACAGAGGTTAAGTGTTAGTCAGTTTCTGTTACTGTAATAAAGACCTGCAAAAATCATCTCAGAAGTAAAAGGTTATTTTGGCTCACAATTTTGGAGGTTTCAGTGGTGACTGCTTGATTGGCCCTGTTGCCTTGGGCCTGTGGCACAGAAGAACATCATTGCCAGGAATGTGTGGTAAAGCAAACTCCTCACCTCATGGGGAGAACTCTAGGAACAGAGAGGAAGAACAGACAGGGGTTCCCCAACCTCCATCCAGGGCCCACTAAACCTTTAAGCCTCACCTCACAAAGTCTCCACCATCACCCCCAATAGCACCAAGTTGTAGTCCAAACTACAGCAAGTAGATATCTGGATGTGTGAGTTCACAGGAGCCCAAGGAAGCAGCTAGTCCAGAAGTTATCTAGACTTGAAATGAGTCATCTCTCAGGGTATCACAGTATCTAGAAGTCTGAGAAGTTTCCAGCCTAGTAGGGGAAGGGAGTAGCACCTATTTCAACCAGAGATTTTCTGCTTTCCTCTGGTCTACATATTAGGTTTCTGCATTCTATTTCTTTTAAAGAAAGACTTATCATGCCAATATAAATAGGCTTGAATTCAACTCAATCTCTTCAGTGAGCAGATGAGAGAAGTCAAGGCCATCAGCTGGTGAGCGCCAGGACTGGAACAGTCCATCCCATGGGGCCACACAGAACTTTCAGCATCAGGTCTAATAGCTACATGGTCTAACCCCAGGGTTAACTAGTTGCTGTTATGTCAGGTAACATGCATGTTCCCATGCAATTGAATATAGCCTTAACAATTTGTTTGGTTTACTGGATATTTGTTTCATTGACTCATTGTGTGTCTCATTTTAGAAAGACATTATCCTTAAATGCCATCCCCCCCCCCATCATCCCTGAGATAAAGGGGATTAAGTCATCTCTTAATTAAACAACTTCTTGGCTTATCATAAAAATCTATTCTGCAACCAGACATGGTGGCCTCACACCCCTAATCCTAGCTATGCAGGAAGCATAAGTAGCCCTACACACACACACACTCACACCAGTACAAGACCTTATCTGAGTGCTGAAGGTGTCACTCAAGTGATAGAGCACTAGGTAAGTACCAACTCTAGTACTGACAGAAAGAGAGGAGAAAGGAAGAAAGGGAAGAAGGAAGAAAGGAAGGAAGGAGAGAAAGAAAGGAAGGAAGGAAGGAAGAAAGAAAGAAATCCTATTTGTGATAAAGAATCCCAGTAATTCTCACCAGTCTAGGAATCCATAGCTTCCTCCATCTATTGACAGGGAACTACATGTCTATAAACCATACAGGAACTGTCTGGTTCCTTTGATGCTTAACAGTACAGACTTTGAATCCTGAAAGCTGGCTAATATGAATTTCAAACCCCTTTCTAGCTGTGTGACGTCATAAAAATTCGTAAACTCCATACTCAACTGAGTAAAATAAAAATGTGGATTTGACGTATCACATTGCTGTGAGGTTCCAATGGAGAATAATGGATGTAAAGCATTTACTTTACCAGGCTGTTTAGTAAATTGTAAGCACTTGGCACGTTTGAAACAGCTGTTGCAATACAAGTCACCCTCTTATAATTCTACAGCCTGTTAATAATGACACCAGCAGAGATGTCAGTCATCTCTTGGTATCTGTGGGAGATTGGTACCAGTATCCCCCTCAGATATCAAAATTGTCAAATTCTTTATATAAAAATGGTATAGTATTGCACATAACCTACAAACACTGTCAGGTAAACTTTAAATCAGCTTTAGGTTAATTACAACACCTAGTACAGTGTAAATGCCATGTAAATACTTGTTATACCATATTATTTAGGGAATATGACAAGGGAAAATGTCTGTCCATGTTCAATACTAACGCAACTTTTTAAGTAATTTTAATCCATGGCTGGTAGAATCCATGGATGCAGAGCCTATGGATCAGGACTATATTTGGTGAAACCAGAGTGCTAAAAAAAAACAATCAATGGCATCGCATAACCAATTCACTGTCTTACTCCACTCACAAGTCATCATTTGTTCCGCTGGGGAAATCATGAACTGTCTGGAAACAATACAGTAAAGACCATCAGTGACAATTAAAGAGAAAAGAGGCTACTATAGACTCAGCAATGAATTTGGATCTTCCATTCTACTAAAACCTATTTATTACAGAAAACTCTGGAACCACTTTACCATAAGTGGCCATCATTTAGTGCTCAATTACAATGAAATTCCACGGGAAGTATATATTAAACACTGAACATCTACATTAATACCAGGAGAATTCGGTAAGATTGATGTTATTGCAATGAATACCAGATGAATATTAAGAACTTCACTTAAACCTTCCACATTCTTGGCTCAGGCACTGCCATTGCTTTGCTTCTATGATCTCTATTTCAGAGGGTTTTTTTTTTTTCCGATGGAGACATGAGTTAAGCTTAAAGTCCATTTTTATTTATTTGTAATCTAACTTAGAACTAGATGGCTCTCAAACATTGATTCAGCAAGACACATTGTATAATAATATTAAAGTCACAGACATCTCACCACTACAAACAAAAGTCATTTATTTCCAAAGGGCTATAGATCTGTGTAATGGTAAAATTTGTAAAAGAGGGCAATTTCAGACTAAGCACTGAAAGGACATTTTAATAGTCCCAACACGGATTGAATTTAGAGGAGAAGAGCAATCTGTGTTAAAGAATTAGGACCTGTTCAAACTCAGGCAAGGGCTATGAGGTTTCTGTTAACATCCTATTTCAATACTGGTTCCTGGAGCTAAGAATCAACTTCCCCAGGGGTCGTTTATTTGCTACTCAAGAAAAAGTAAGCTCTTCCTATGTTGGGATGTGTGCAAATATTAGGTTATCATGAAATGTGGGATCATAAAAAATAAATAAAAGCCATGGTTTTCTTGCCACTTATCATGCTATGTTTCCAGTCAAGAAGGCGTCTAAGGTAGTGGACCACTTGGCTTCCTATCTTCATTCATGTCATAGATCAACCTTTCTCCAATTACAAAAACCCTCAGACCTTCAGTTTCACCTTTGGCAAAATGACAATAATAACCTCATTAAGTTGCCATGTGGGTTGAATGAGATATGCACGTAAAAGTTCCTAAATTGAGCATCCTCCTCAAAGTGGGTGTGGCCAGGCTGCCTAAGCCTTCTTCTCCTTGGGTTGCAGGTACATGTGTCATAGAAATCAACTGCTGCCTTGACATAAGCACAGAGCTTTCTCCAGCCCCAACTGCGACTTTAGTGTAAAATACTTTCCTCTATTCCAAGAGTCAGAGTCATTCAATGTGGGACTGCTAATCTTGGTTGTCAACTTGACTGACTGGAGTGAGAAACACCCAGAAAATGTGTTAAGCATACTCTTCAGGATGTCTGTGGGTCCAGAAACAGAGTGGGAAAGACCCACGCTGAATGTGGGAAGCACCATCCGATAAGCTGGAGGCCTAAATGGAATAAAAAGGGAAAGGAGGGAGACAAGTGTGTATGAGCTTGACCTTTCTTGAGCCAGTGCGTATTTTACTGCTACTGTCAACCTTGGAAGTTAGACTCCAGACACTTCAGCCTTTGAAAGCAGACTTGCACCAGTGACTTTCCAGGAGGCTATCTGTACCCCAGATTACAGCTACATTGTTGGTCCATCTTATTTTCAAGGTTCCAGCTTCTTGGGCTGAACAGCTACTGGTTTCTCTGGCTGTCCAGCCTACAGATGGCCATTGTGGGACCACTAAGCCTCTGATTAGGTTGTCTTACCCTATCAGAGGGGGTAAGACAACCTAATAAACTCCCATATATATGGGAATTTTCCATAATTTATAATTATGTATAAATATACATGTTTGTATTTATATAATATACATGTAATTTATGTATATGGAACATACATATAGGAACATGTATGTATGTATTTATATATAAATAAGCATGCATATATAGGTATATTATGTAAATATATATGTTTGGTTCCTCTGGGAGACCCTGACTAATATACCATGTAACTTGTATTGGTCTCCCTTCTTGTCCACTAGGTAGGTATTGACCCAGCATGCCCCTAGCTGGCCAGCCTCTAACTTAGGCATTCACCACCAGGATACAGACAGGGACTCAGGACACAAGTGCCCAGTGGAAGAGAATTAGCAAGTGGCAACGTTGGAAGAAACCCTAAAGAAAGTCTATGGACTGCGCTGGTGGCACACACTTGTTATCCTGCTATGAGGGAGGAATGGGTATGAGTATTGTTCGACCCTACCTGAAAAATGACTAAAGTAAAAAGGGCTGAGGATGTAGTCAGCTCAAGAGGTAGAGCGCCTGCCTAGCAAGCACAAGGTACTGAGTACAAGAAAGAAAGTGGGGGAAGAAAGAGGGAGAAAAAAGAAAGAAGGAAGGAAGGAAAGAAAGAAAGAAGAAAGAAAGAAAGAAAGAAAGAAAGAAAGAAAGAAAGAAAGAAAGAAAGAAAGAAAGAAAGAAAGAAAGAAAGAAAGAAAGAAAAAGAAGAAAGAAAGGAAAGTCTGCTATCTCAGTACAATGGTGTACACCTGTAATCCCAGCTATTCAAGGGGTATAGGTAGCAAGATTGCAATTCAAAGTTGGACCCAGGCAAAAATGAGCTATGTTATCCAAAAAGTAGCTAAAGCAAAGAAAGGGCTCAAGTGGCAGAGACCCTACATAGCAAGCAAAAGGCTCTGAGTTCAAACACCAGCACCAAAAAAATAGCAAAAAAAAAAAAAGAAAGTCTATGCATATACAAAAATTCTCTCAATCCCCAAGGAAAAAATTATTGGTAGCTTTGAGACCACAGATTGCAAAGTGACAAGCTGGGAGCCAGCTGTTAATTTTCACCTACAGAGTGGTTTATTCCATTTGTAGAAAGCCTCTATTCTGAATGTGGAAGTTTCACATTTTAAAAACCTAAATTTGAGACTCATAAAACTAGTCCCCTGCTCCCCCTCTTAGCATAACTGCCTTCACTCACTTAGGTGACTTACAACATCCATCTAGCCCTGAAAACTCTGGAGTTCTAACCTCTGATTTAATCACACAAAGGTTGAGACCCATCAGAGAAAAGAGAAACTAAGACACCAAGCATCCAGCATTCCCCTCCAAGGACATATTCACTCGAGCCAGATCTACCCAAACTCTCCAGGGTGTCTCTGAAGACTTAGAGCTTGGCTGCTTAGAGACTTCCCAAATATTAATCTCTGCATAATCCTAAAGCACAATGAGGCAAAATGAAGCCACATCCACAGAAATGTGACAAGGGAAAAGCCAACAGTGCTGAAAAATGAAATATGTGTCAAGTCCCCGAAGATGTTCGTTACCTGAAAGTCACATTATCCTCTTCTCTTCCCATGAGTCAGCACAGTCTGTAGTCATTCCTAATTGGTTTACAGCTTAGCATGAAATATTAGAATGCCACAGTATTTGATGATACAGCTGTATTCCTGAGAGGCTGGTTGAGACGAATCTGTGTACAACAGAGACAGGTGGAGACAAAGGGAGCAGGTGGAAATGGGTTGTAAATATACTATAACTTAAAAAATAATGGGGTGTTTTTCCCTGCAGGTTTCTGGTGCTTCATCACTAATTAAATATTGAAACTACAAAAGGAGAAATAAAGTTTTGTGGCTGTTTGGATTTGGAGCATAAATGTAAATATTTTGCACCATTAACTGCGATTTCATTTGAAAAATACACGCCTGGTCTCAGAGCATTGAGTTGTAGGCACATATGAGCTGAGAAGGGGATAGGTTTAAGGAAAGTATTAGCAGCTAAGGTGAAGTCCATTTTTCTTCAGGCCATGAGGGACATTGGGTTGTGTATTCCAGTGAAGTATTTTTCAAGTTTGAAAATTGATCAGCCTTTTAAAGAAAATAGTAGATTCCCTGTGATAAAGATTGAAATCAAAAATCATATCACACAGAGCAGAGAGCCTTTTGCCAAATGAAGAAAATCAATAAACAAATTACTTGGAATTCTTGGGTGATTCACACTAGAGAGCAGTAGTTGAATCATTCATGATCTCCATCCTCCAAGCACGCAATGTGGAGGCACTTGGACCTCTCAGGCATAGATTCTGTATCTTGGCTTTAGTATAAAATAATCCATAAATCCAGAAGTCTCTGGAACCACAGAACTAACGGCACTTACAGTTGAGTTGTCAAAATTTGAGTTGGTCAACTTCCAACCATGGCCTCCTATGCCCAGCCTCTCTGTTTTACCTAGTTCACTCTGTATCTCTAGGCTGGGCAGTGTTGTAGAACAATTAAGTAGGAACCCTGAGAATTTGTTCTGGTTTTTCTGACAAACTAGACCCTCTGGTCTCTGTTCTCCTTACAGTATAACAAGAAAGTGTCTACCCATTTCATCCCATTTGATACTCTGGTGCCTGAACTTGAAGTCCTTCAGCCCAGTTTCCTGGTGGAATTTTCTCATTCATGCCCAAGAACATCTTAAAACTCCCTTGATGACTTCCTTCCTGAGGTTTTAGTTTGGGACAACATCCAAGATATTAATCTGTATAAGTATTTTGTCAAATGGGAAGAAATGTAGGTTATTGGGCAGACCCTGGGCCTTGCACCCAAATGTCCTTGAAGGCCAACACAGACCTTTAATATGTGATCTTGAGGAACCCATTTGAAATAGACATGTAACAGGTGATAGAACGGGTTTTTGTGAGAATTAAAGGAGATGTCCAGCACTCATTAGTGCTGGACAAGCACTGGTTCTGCCTTTCATCAAATGTTATTAAATAAATCAGTTGACTCCAGCTTCATGAACTAGTCTACAAACTGAACCATGAAGATCACAGTAACCTCTGGTGCCTGTGACTGGCACTTGTACTCTGTCATCTAGGGAAGAAAAGCAAGTAGAATAGCATTGGTTCAGAACAATAAAATGGAGTCAGGAAGTCTTATTAATTGAAATTTCAGGCCTGTCCACAACTGAAATTTTGAACGGAGCTGTCTCCACACACACCCACCTGGTACATGCTGACCTCGTGAACTGGGATGAACCACAAATTCTGGAAGGAAATATACTAGCCTTTGTAACATTCTGTAAATCTATACCCCTTGCTTCCTGAGACTGTGCCCAATCCCTTTCTCACAAGTTCAACCTTTGCTGCACCAATCACAGCTTTTGACAAATCAAATTAACAATACCCATTTTACCATCATCTATAGAACCACTATCTTGTAAAACCTTGGAACACATTTTCAAGACACCTTGAATGTGGTAGCACCAAGATTGTAATCCCAATAATCCCCAAATAACATAGTTCTTTGTTTTCAACTAGATTGATTTTATGTCGATCAACACTCAGCTCCAACCCCAACTCCCCTCTCTAGATTCGGGTTACAGGGAGGGGATCACAGCAAACAGTGACATAGGTGGAAACATCAGGGCTGGCCTGAGGACCCCCTCTCCTGCCACTTCTTCAGGGAAGACAGCACAGGTTTAGTGCTGGAAGAAATTGTTGGGGGTCCTTTGGAGGAAGTAGCATTTGTGTTGCTGAAACCCTTGAAGTTGGGCTGTTTTTTACATTGGAAGACATTTGTCCTTGGAAGAGGCCAAATGCCTCA
This sequence comes from Castor canadensis, assembly GCF_047511655.1. Classification (NCBI taxonomy): domain Eukaryota; kingdom Metazoa; phylum Chordata; class Mammalia; order Rodentia; family Castoridae; genus Castor; species Castor canadensis. Next base: position 31,629,972 of record NC_133404.1, on the reverse strand, counting down.
AAAGCAGAATCTGAGTGATTTGTCCTGATGCCCCAACTCAAGCCTGAAGGAGATCCTCAAGAAAATCATGGGATTCCATCGGTGCCTTCAGGGCTAACCAGAGGATAGGGACTGGGATAACGCCCCAATCAGAAAAGGTGTGTATAAGTGGTGCTGCTTCCCTGGAGCAGGATAAATAGGAACTAGGGTGGAAATTCCTGGAGGTGAATGGGATATAGGGCTAGAGAAGCAAGAATCTCAGTTGTTGTTTCACAGAACTACTCAGCAATTGTGCTGACATTAAAATATCTCAGGAGCCCTAGGCTTGATCCCCAGTACCACAAAACCACCTCTCAGGAGGAAGCTACCATATGACATGCCCCAGGCAATATAAAATTATTAGTAGTGATGATTTTAATTGCCATGAATCTAAGTCCCTTCTGTTGGGATCAAAGGTAATAAGGGCTGGGCAACAAGTAAGGGAGGAAGGATGTAGACTTTAAGAATTGAACACCATTGCCAATGAAGAAATGCAATGATCAAATCTATAGGAAAATATCAGAAGTCAAAATTAAAAAGCAAAGATTCAGAAGCAGACAAAAGAAAACATGATGTTTTCCCACTTTTCAGAGAGATAAAGTAACTTCTCTGAGTTCACACAGTCTATACATGGAAGAAGCAATGTATTAGTCAGCTTTAACAAACTATAACAAAATACCTGATGTGTGGTCCTAAGGAAAAAAATAAGTTTGTTTAACTCACAGTTTGGGAAGTTTGAAATCCAAAAAGCAGAGAGAAGGGTCTATGGTGTAGATACAATGCAAGAGTGTGTGCAAGACGGAGCAAGGAACCACATATGGACTACATCAGGAGCTCAAACACAGAGGAGGGGAGCAGGTAAACTTACTCTTTTAAAACATTCCTAAATTAACATGAGTATTTTAGCAAAAGAGCTACTTTCTGAGAGCATGCCCTCTATGACCCAAGGACCTCTCACTATGCCCCATTTCCTAAAGGTTCCACCACCTCCCAGTGGACCAAGCTTTCAATCACAATGGACCCTTAGTGGGCACACAAGCCACACCCAAACTATAGCACCATGGGAGTGCCTGGCTCCATAGCCTATGTTCTTCCTTCTGTTACCACTGCAAAAAATAGAGGAGTACCCCATTGTCTGAAAACAGAAACTTTGCACACTGAAGACACCCCTAGCAATGGATCCAACATCCTCTCATCTTCCTTTTTAGCCACCTGCTTGGTATCACTTAATGTGGGGAAAGAAGAGCCAGGCGCAGTAGAATGCACAGCACAAAGACATTTATGAACATTCCATTGGCCTGCCAGACATACAGCCTGCTTTGAACAGAAGGGACAGTTCTTAGCTCAACTACAGAGTAAACCAGAGTAACCAGTAAAAAATAGTAACAATAATAAGTTATTTTTAAAATTTTTACTGGAATACCTTAGCCACCCTCTCCTTTACCTTCTTTTTTTTTTTTTTTTTTTCTTTTTGAGTTACTGGAGTTTCAACTCAGGGATCATGCTTGCTAGGCAGGCACTCTACCACTTGAGCCATGTCTCCAGCCCTGTTTTTCAGTTCTGGTTATTTTAGAGATAAGGTCTAGATTTTTGCCCAGGCTGGCCTGAACTGTGATCCTCCTATTTTGTGCTTTCTACCATCACTGGGATGGCAAGCATGTGCCACCAAGTCCAGATTTTTTCCACTGAGATGGAGTCTTGCAAACCATTTTGTCTGGCTGATCTGAAACTGACATCCTACTGACCTCAGCCTACCAAGTAGTTGGGTTTACAGGTGTGAGGCACAGTTGACTGACTTCCTTACCTTCTTTAAAGAGTAAAATCTACTACCTAAAAGTTCTGCTTTCAAATTGCTCACTCACAAATAGCCACATTCATGGTAATAACCCTCTTTTACAGTATAGTGAACATTGCAAACATCATTAAGAACACAATTATCTTCTCTGCGTCTCATCATTGGTCCTTCCTGGGTCAGATTCCAGCTGCCTGCAAAGTTTGTGACCCAAACCACAACATGTAGAGTTGAAGATTGTTGCTTCCAAATAAAAAAATGTGTCTAATGAATATCAGAGAGGTATAGAAATGTGACCAAGTCACACAGCTAGCAAGCAGCAAACCCAGGGTTTAAAACTCAGAATGTGCACCACCAAGACTCTGCTCTTTCATCTATACCATTCTCTCTCTATTTCTCCACTCTGTTTCCCTCCTCTGTCCCACATTGCTTTCTGTCCTCTTTCTTTGTTTTCAGTAATTCTCCTTTATCCTTGCCTAACCTTAATGCCTTTGAAGAAAATGTCAGACTATATAAAAATCCATTTCTAGCTTTCTAATAGGAATGCAAATTTAAACTATTCTCATATGAGTTTAAAATTCCCGTATGAGTTTAAAATCATGTTGTCAATACCTAATGCTGACTTTTATTCTTCAACAAAGCATCCATTTATGAAAAAAAATCATCTGAGCCCCCCTGGGGTAACTATTTCAAGGTCTAATGTCCATGAGCGAAAACAAATTCCTTAACCCATTCCTCCATTTTTTTCTACTTAATCCAAATTTCCATTCCGTCAGGCTATTGTTATTCTCTTTGCATCTTTCAAAGTTCAGTAACTTACCAAATGTTTCATTCATTACTTGGCCAAGCTAAGCTTTTAGTGCATTGTAATGCATAGCAAGAATCACGAATTATGTTTTGATTCCTAAATTTCCTTAGATATATGAAATTTAGAATCTATTGAAGTTAGCATTTCCTATTTAACAAGCTTGGGAAAACTTGTAGTGAATAAGCACGTCATTTTTACATGCTCCTATTATTTAATATTTTAGAATGTAAAACTATATACATAATAAATATGCACATATATGCATATGTGTTATTAAGATAATGAAACAAATATCTGCAAGCCCACCTTCATGTTAAGGGAAAAAAAAAAAACACAAAGAAAATACCAGAACCATTAGTATTACCTAATGGTCCAAACACCCACAAGGAACTATTTTTAATTTTGTATTTGTCATTCTCTTGCTTTCAGTAATTAATAAAACAATGCATTATTGTATTTTTCTTGTTTTGAGCTTTATAAAAAACACCATCCTATAGTTAGCCCCTGGAACTGGCTTTCTTACTAAACATTATGGTTCTAGGTTTAATCAGTGTTGGTTCATGCTACCACTGCTTGTTTTCGCCAATTAAATTTACGCTGAGTGGTTACTTCGCAACTTATTTTTGTATTCTCTTGTTGATGGTCATTTAAGATGCTACTTTGGGTTAGTTGGTTATGAGCATTCTTGCACATATTTCCTGATGCACTAAGTTTCTGGGCTATATTTAGGAGAATTGCTAGATCATGGTACATTTGGATTTGGGGAGGAATTGTTTTTTGTTTGTTGTTTGGTCGGTCAGTTGTTTTGGTTTTGGTAGTTCTGGGGTTTGAAGTCAGGACTTTGTGCTTGCTAGGCAGGTGACTTGAGTCACTCCACCAGCCCAAATCATGACATATTTAAATATTTAAACTTCGTAATAATAGCAGATTATTTTCAAAAACAGTTATACCGTATACCAGATTAGAGCAATCATTGTTCTCTATCCTGTCCAAATTTGTATTTTCTGACTTTAAAATTTTTTTTCAAATTAGTTTCTATATTATAATGTTTCATGGTATTTTTTTATTTCCCTGACTGCTAATGAAACTGACCATGTTTTCATGTGTTCATTTCCTATTTTTATTTCCTTTTCTGTGAAATGCCTAATCTCATCATTTGCAAAAGGCACATAGCATTGACTTCTGCCTAAAAAGCCAGCTTTGGAAAAATAACCATTCTTCTACCCTGTGCCTCTGTCTGCATGGTCAGCCCAGGGCCCTGCCCTTACTTCTCCCTGGGCCAAGGAATCAACACAATAAAGAAAACCCGTTTCCCCATGGAAGATACCACTCTCTCTGGTCATCCAAACAATGACATCCCAGGTATATTTCCCTGAAAAAAACTGATGTATAGACACTAGAGGAAACAAACACCTTTCTGTTGAGTTATGGGATGGTGCTAGTAACCATCCTCCCTGGATACGTGGAGGGAACTTAAGCATGAGAGAGCATGAGCCACAAACAGAGAATGATGGAGTGAGAAAAAATCTTGATGATACCAATTGAGCTCCTGGATTTCACTATGCCTAAAGACAGCTGGACTTCCAAGAAAGATGAGCCAATAAAGTTTACTTGCGGCTTAACTGTCTCTGAGTTGGATTCCTATCACTTGTAACTAACATAAAGCACAGCTCCATGGGGATTTAAAAAAGACTATTTAAAAAAAAGTAAAATCTTTCCAGCTGGTCGTGGTGATGCACACCTGCAATCCAACACTCAAGAGGCTCAGAAGGATCACAAGTTCAAAGCCAGCCTGGGATACAACTTGGAAAAAAAAATGTCCATGCTTTGAATTCAAAAGTGCAAAAAACATTATCATGAATGTGAATAACAACTGACATTTCTATAGTATTTCATTGTCTACAAAGCATACATTACATACATTATCTGATTCTCCTTGTAATTCTGGTAGATGAATGATATGGGTATATTATTATTATCTACAAACACAAGCAAATTTCGAGATTTGAGTCTTGAATCTGAGACTTCTGTTCTTTAATCAATATCATCCCCCAATACTCTCAGAACGGTGCTAATAAGTTGAAGAATAAAAATTTACAATGTCAGAAAGCAGAAAGTGTTGAAGGAGGAATAAGTGAGTGAGTGAACATGTATGCTTAACAATAGTCAGCCAATGTCTGACTTAACTGATTATTCTTTAACTGAAGTTTTTCCTCTAAGTCCATCTGCTTGGAAAACTTTGGAAAAAGTAAAACATTTGGCCTCCAATTTTTAAAAAAATGCTTTCAGATGTCCTTGTACCTACTTTGGAAAATCAGCTTCCAAGAATGCTCCAGAATCATTAATATTAATCAGACTATGGACTCCTCATGCAAGAACCACATCTATGCCCACTACAACTACTTAATAGTGAAATATTGATTAGGAGCATCAGTGAGGGAGAACTGAGGGCATGGAACCTGTCCAGAATAGGCAGTGGTCCCCAAAGCTAATATGGCTGCAAAAGAGAGGAAGTCTTAATAAATTTTAGCATTCATGGACCTGTGTGCCCCTATCACTAAAAAGTATAATTGATAGTCACTTTGGAGAAAATAGCAAATCTAACCCATTACTAATAGCAATTCTGAGAAGTCTTTGCAATCAATTTTAAAAGTGCTTACTCAAAGAAGCAATGTTCTAAGCCAAAGGCAAAGAACATGAACCAACAAGGAATAAAGAAGAGAGATCAATGAGTAACAAAGAAGAGGATCTGAACTGAAATGAGATGGAGTTCTCATAGTCACACTGAACCAGAAATTTCAGTTATTGTTGCATGTTGCCCATAATACATGTATATGACACATATGTCTTTGTTAATTTAACTCTGTAGTAAACTTTGTATTCATTTTCATTTTTTAATCCTCTTATTAACAGGTATTAATTTTACATACTGATAGGATTCCATATGATAATTCCATAGATGGGTACAGTACACACTGATCATATCCATTCCACCATTCTCCTACCCTCACCCCACCACCACCATCACCAACCCTGGCACCTCTCCCAGTCCCACTATTCTGCTTTCAGGTTGACACGGTTTAATCCTTTTGCTGAACCTTTTAGCGCCAAGTTACACATTCTCTTCAAATTTTTTAAGTTAGATCTCTGAACCCTGTAGGGAACCACTACAGTCAGGATTATGATAATCAGAAGAACTGGAAAGATAGGCTGCATCCTTTTCCATCTGATCCCTTGCCTAAGCTTCACCCTTGTGGTGAGTCATTGACATAAAATCACATTCATTTACCTACCAAACAATGTGCGCATAAAAGCAAACCAACATTCAGAAATTTTTGTAAAAAGTCCACCTGCCAGTGTAAAGTTAGTGGTGAGCACTCCACAGCAGATTGGAGTACAGTTGAGTTTAAACACTCAGAACACCACAGCCATTTGAGCTCACTCCAAGAGCCTGCTAAGGACTTATATGTACTTCTGTATTGCAGTAATGAATATCTCATTTTTATAGTGTTATTATTTTTATATAAATCAATGTCTAACATTGTGAGATGTACAAGGAACCAAAAGAGCTGATGTATATAGACTTTTGTCGACAGTTTTCAAAAGTATGCCAGAGACTTCAAGTTGGTTTTTAATGAGCACTTTCTCCTTCTTGTTTGCTAATACAACTTCCCAGTGTTCACTCTGTCAAGACTACATTCTCCAGCCTCCCTCACAGAGGTAAGGGACATGTGACTAAGTTCTAGCCAATGAGAGGCGAGTGAAAGTGATGTGTGATTCTCCCCAGGGAGTCTCATTAAAAGAAGGGCTTTGAGTTTTTCTTCCTTCCTACTTCTGTGAGGCAGCATAATTTAATGTGATTAGATGATGATGTGTTGCAACATGACACTGTACGATGTGATGTGATAAAGTGAAAATACAGCTTCCATATTGGAATAGGGGAAAGAAGACTACAATCCAGAGAACACAGATTAGAGAACTAGAACTAAATTGGGTGTCTGCAACCGGGTGGCTATATATCATACCTGTATTGCCCACCCATGAACTTTGTTACATGATACAGAAAAAAACTTCAACCTTTATTCTATGTTTTATTAAATGCAGACTAAATAATCATCATTTGTACAAGGAACTGACAGTGTGGGCCAGGATGAAAGAGAGAAGAGACAGAATACAAAACAAGTTAAACAGGGTGATGATATTTTGCTCCTTTCTCTAGGATTGCTCTAGACCTGGTGCCTTTGTATTTGTCTAGCCAATAAGGTCAATGAAAGCTAAAACCAAGGTTTCTTTTTCTAAGGTGGATCACTTCTCATCATCTGCATGGTTCTAGCAGAAGCAGAGACATACAACTCTCAGTGGCCACACAGTTTTGTATAGTCATAATACCATTTATTTGTCCATCCTCTGCCATCACAGGATAACTTCAAATTTATAGCCCCAGGAATCACTCTCAGTTATGACAATAAAGATCTCACACTTCCTGATTTTGATACTTTCTACAAAGTTACAGTAATCAAAACAGTGTGATACCAGCAAAAAAGACAGGCATAAACCAGTGGAAAGAATAGACAGCCCAGAAATAAACCTTCACATATATGGCCAAATGATTTTTGATAAAAGTGCCAAGACCATTCAATGGAGAAAGACAGTCTTTTTCACAAATGTTGTAATGAAACTTGATATATAAATGCAAATAATGAATTTAGACTCTTAATTTACAGTGTACACAAAAAATTGACTCAATCGTTCAAAGACCTAGTTCCCCAAAACTCTTATAAAAGAGCATAAGAGAAAGGTCTTGGATGTGGTGATGATTTCTGGGATATGACGTCAAAGACACAGGTCATGACAGAAAGAGTAGATGAGTTTGATTGCATCAAAATTTAAAGCTTTTATGCATCAAACAGTAGCAACAGAGTGAAATGGCAAATCATAGAATGGGAGAGTATATTTGCAAAGCACATAAGATAAGGGATTTATATTCATAATATGTAAAGGACTCTTACAACTAATAAATAAAACTAATAATAATAATACAAACTATTATTATTACAAATAATAATAAAACTAAGCATCCTGATTTAAAAATGAACAAAAACTTGAATAGGTATTTCTGCAGAGAAAATATATAAATGGCCAGCAGAAGATAAATTAAACTCAACTTTGCCTATCATTAGGAAAATGCAAATCTACATTATAATAAGATACCACCTCACACCCATTAGTCTGAATATTGTTTGAAAAGAGAAAATGAGTTTTGCGTAGGGGCAATTCCCCAAAAAACTAAAGATAAAATCACCAATGACCCAACAATTGTACACCAAAGCATATGCCCAAAAAAGATGAAGGATTCCAGTAGATATCTGTGCACCCATGTTCCTCACATACACTGTTGACCATAGCCAAAAGGTGGAAGAAGCCCAAGAGGCTACCAACAGCTGAATGTATTTTTTTTAATGTTATATATCTATAGTGGAATATTATTCAGCCATAAAAAAGAAGAAAATTATGACATGTAACAACATAGGTAAATCTTGAAGACATTATGTTAAGTGAAATAAATCAGTCAAGAAAAGAGAAGACTTTTATTCCATTTTTTGAAGTATCTAGTATAGTCAAAATCATAGAAACAGCAAGTAAAGTAATTGATTGTCAGGGCCTGACTTGGAGAGAGGTAGTATATAATGAATACAGAATTTCAATTAGAGAAAATGGAAAAGTTCTGGAGATAGATAGTGCAAATGATTGCATACGAATGTGGATATATTTAATGCCATAGAACTGTACAATTTTAAATGGCTACAAGGATAAATTTTATAATGTGTAATTTATCACAATAAAAATCAAACTATACTGAGCTTAGTAATGACACATCAAAAGATATCAACACTCTAATCCCTGAACTTGTTAATACATTACCTTATATGGTAAAAGGATCTTGCAGATGTGATTAATATAAAACGGAGAGAATGAGCTGAATTATCTTGATGGTTCCAATGTAATCACAAGGATCTTTATAAGAGGGAAGCAGGAATTAGAGTCAGCAGACATGGCAAGAATAATAAGTTGTACTGAGGCAAGGGCCCACAAGCCAAGGAATTCTGGAAAGTTATCTTCTAGAAAAAGAAAAGAGCAACACAACAGGTCCTTCTTTAAGGGTTCCAGAAGGAAGACATGTTGATTTTAGACATTTGACTTCCAAAACTGTAAAAGAATATCTTTATGCTGCTGTAAGCCATTAAGTTTGTAGTGATTTGTGGAAACTAATACATAAAGAGTCCCTTCCCTGAAAATACTGAGCACTTGGCTTCAGCTACCTCTCATGAGAAGAAACTAAAATAGCAGAGATCCATTTTATTGAGAGCCAAACTGAACATTTTTAAAAAGTTGATGATTATACTTTGCTCATGGGCCTGGATTTCTCCCCTCTTAGATCTTCCAATCCCTTCCTGACACACAATTATGTATGCAAAGATCAGATCCCTAGGCGTACTGAGAGACCAAGCCAGCCAGTATGGCCTGTAGCTCTGAGCAACTCATCCTGGTGCGGGGTCTGTGCTAGTTCATGAGAGCATCGTCCAGTGAGGTATAATACAGCATGTGCCTGACCCTGAACTCAGTACTTGGTGTCATCCTGCATAGGTATTTCAGTATTCAGTAGTTCTCTCTCTCTCTCTCTCTCTCTCTCTCTCTCTCTCTCTCTCTCTCGCTCTCTCTCTTTCACACACACTCACACACACACACACACACACTACCTACAGTTTTGCTTTCTACTGTTCTTATGGTCAGCTATGGTGTAAAATATCAAATGGAAACTTTCAGAAATAAGCAATTTATAAGTATATATTCATAAATTTTTATCTTGCTACATCATTCCAAGTAGATTGATAAAAATCTCACATCATGCCACGGCACCCCACCTTGGAAGTGAGTCATGTCTTTTCCCAACATATCTACTGCTCTGGCTCCTTAGTTCCTTAGTGGCCTTCTCTATTATTGTATTGACAGTGCATACATTAGGTAACCTTCATTTTACTTAATATAGCCCCAATGTGCCAAAACAGTGATGCTGGCAATTCAGATATGCAAAAGTTTCCATTAAGTGAAGGTACTCAACTTCATAAGGAAGAAAAATCTATATGCTTGGGTAGCTAAGAAATGTAGTAACAAAAAAAAAAAAAACCTTCTATCCATGAAATTGTGAAGAAGGAAAAAAATTCATGCTAGTTTTGCTGTCATGTCTCAAACTGCAAATGTTACAGCCACTGTGCATGATGAGTGTTTGGATAAGTTGGAAAAGGCATTAAATTACAGAACTCTGTACTGTGTACAGTTGCAAGCATCCACTAGGCATCTTGGAACATATCCCCCACAGATAAGGGGGCATGACTGTACCAGAATTCTGTTTTATAAATGAGAGAAACTGATCATCAAGTTTACACAAATAGTAAGCAGAGATGCTGTTTTGGGTACAGTTAAGTCAACCTAATGTCAGCCTCCTCATGTCCAGATTTCTCTGAACTGAAGAACTTCAAAGAAGTCACCGGATCCTCCCAACCAAGCCCTTGATCTACTGTAATGCACACGTGTCTATAACCCTACACTCTGACCATCACACACTTGGATAATATAGGATTGAGATGAGAGCTGCTTTCCCCTAAATTCCTATTGTGGTGTCACATGAAATTCTCCACAGAGAACCAGAGATGTGCTAATCTCTCTGCAGTGTATGTGAAGACAAGAATGAGACAGCATAGGGTTGTGGAAGAGATTATCTTGTAGAAAAGATGTGTTTCCACCTCAGTCAACCAGATGGTCCATGAGGTGGCTAAGGAAACCTCTAGGAAAAGGAAAAAATAGTCATGGAGATTGAAGGGACTTATTGATGGGTTTGTTTTATTTCTTTTGACATTTTAACCTCCTAAATATTTATTACATAAATCCACTTGTCTCTATCATCATTACTCTTGTCCAAGCCACAATTACCCCTCATAAGACACAAACATACCTTAAAAACCTACTACTTATTCTTCCCATATCTTCTCTCTCAACTCTTGTTCCCAAAATCCATTCTCCTTTTTGGATGCCAGGATTATCTTCTCTGTACTTTAAAGATATCGTTCCATCATCTTCTGACTCCCATTGTTTCTGTTGATAAATTGAGTGTTAGACTTCTTATTGCTCCTTTGATGGTAAATGTGCATTATTTTTCTTATCATCTATGGTTATTAGCAAACAGTGTGATATTTATCTGTGATTTCATATTAACATTATATTACTGTGATATCATATTCCTACTTCTTGAAATCAAAGTTTCCATGACTCTGTATGTTCATATCATTTACTCATTTTGAAAAATATTCAGCCATTAACTCTGTAATTTTGTTTCTGCTCTATTCACTCCCCTTTATTTCTGTAATTCCATCTCTATTAGGTAGATTGTGTACTGCATTTCTCTTATCTTGTTTTCCATATTTTCTATTCTTTTTCTCCTTCTGTGTTTCAGCACTAATTCTCACTAATTCTTTTCATAGCTATGTCAAGATTACCGTTACAGATACTATTCAGTTTTAGAATTGCTAATTTATTTTATAGATTGAAATCTCTGACATGACCTCTTATTTTCAGCTCTTTTCTCCATGTTCTTAAGCATAAATACCAGTTATTAAAAGTCTTGTTAAGGAACTGGGCATGTGACACGTACCTGTAATCCCTGCACTCAGAAGGCTGAGGCAGGAGGAATAAGAGTTCAAAGCCAGCCTAAGCTACATAGTATGAACCTGTTTCAAAAAGCCAAAAAAAGAAGAATCTTATTAACCAACTGCTATATTTGGATCACCTGATGGATCTGTTCCTTTTGTTCTCTTGGTTTTTAGTCATGTGGTTCTTTGCTCTGTCATATCTAGTAATTATTGATTTAATGGACACTGTTTCTCATCCTTATATATTCCCCAGGTGATGTTATTTTCCTGCATGGAACATACTCCCCTCTTTCCTTTGGGCAGATAGCTGATTGCCTTAATCTAATGAAAGACTGTGCAGTATCAAGCCTGTGTTGCAATCAGGTAAGGGTCAAACTACCTTCTGTTTGCCCTTATTTTAGGCACAGCCCTCTAGGTTTTCACCTGAAAGTGTGCTGGAAACCCCTTTCCCCCTCCACAGTGACTCTAACTCGTCTCTTGAGACTATAAAAGCTGGTGAAAACTCTGCTGTGTTCTTTCTCAGAGGACTTCTGTGTAGCTGTTTTGCCTACTACTCCACATAGCATCAGCTATGTAGAATTCCTGGCTGCACACCTGAGCCCTTCCAAAGCTCTTGCAGAAGCTCTGTTGGGTTCTCATTTCCCCACCCTCAACCTACTACTAAAGCAAACCCTGGATATTCACTGTCCCTGTAATAGGCAGTGAACCTAGTCTAAAAGAGGCTGCAGAAGTCATCCTACTTTTCTAGAGTCTTCTTTGCTCCAGCAGCTTGCTGCTGCCTTCAAGCAGTTTCTGTATTTTACCTGAATCTATGGTCTGAGTGTTTGTGTCCTCACTGGTCACCAAGCTGATAGTATTAGAAGTTGGGAACTAGTCACTAAAGTGATAGTATTAGGACTGCAGCCTTTCAGAGGTGATTAGGTCATGGGGGCACCACTCTCACAAATGGGATTAATGTCCCTATAAAGATACCACAGAGGGTTACATAACTCCTTCCGCCTCATAAAGACACACCTCACCAGATACGAAATATGAAGCTACCTGGATAATGGACTTCCCAACCTCCACAGCTGAAAGAAATAACTTTCTGCTGTTTATAAGCTGTTCAGCTATTTTTTTAATTTGTTTGGGGGGTTTGTGGTTGTTATTTTGTTTTGTTGTTGGTTTTTGATGTATTTTTGCAGCAGCCCAAATGAATTAAGGCATTTGCTTTTTTCAGTGACTCTATAGTAACATTTTCTACCACCACTTACTCCATCTCAACAGAAGACAGTGGTCTCTCAATGTAACTTTTTTAAACTCATAAATCTATAAATTTGAGTTTATAGATTTAAACTTCCAAATGTCTTCCAGTACTCCTAAAGTAAAAATTAAATTACTACCCTACCAAACCATGCATGCCTGCCTCTACCTTTCCAATCAAATTTGTATTTCCTGTATACCCACCATGCCCACTGCACTGTTGCTAAGATAACCTGATTTCCATACCCCACTCAGGTCCTGGGCATGTATGCGTCTTCCTCCCTTGTATGTGCTGCTCAGAAAAACTTCCTAAAAGAAAAGTCTGGCATCATAGTAGTGATCCTCGACCCAGTCCCTTGGCTTAAAAGAAGGGGAGATATTCCATTATTTCCTAATACTTCAGAAAACGTATTAATCTCTCTGAGCCTTGATGCCCTCTCTATAAAATGAGGGAGACAATCAAACCTTTACTTAAGGACTAAATTAGATAATGCTTTTCTAAATATCATTTTTATAAGATTCTTACCTTCCTTCTTTTATTCAAAAGCAAATCAACCACAAAAGAACATTCTCATTAGCAAGATTGGCTTCAGTTTCTATGGCAATATTTCATTTCCCTTTCCTCACTCCTTCCCAGGAGAGTTGGCCTCTGCAGTCAGATATGTTTTGAGTCATTGCTATGACACACAAACATTCTTGTCTTAACAAGCACCATGCCCCACTTAAGGCCAAGAAGATGCTCCTGTTACAAGCCATTATTTCTCAAGAAAATAACAAAACCTCCTTAGAAGCAAGTATGTCTTATATTTTTAAAATATCCTAATCCTTGACTAGCTGTGGTTTACCTCTAATTGCTTTTTCTTCTCATGTTTTATGTCCATTATGTGATCTTAGTGTTCAAACATCACTTCAAATGAAATTGTGTCAGAAAAAGACATACCATCTTTGGATCCTTTTAGTCCAGCTATGAACTTTAAACTTAATCCTTTAGGGCACTCTTGTCTGGTAAGGTTTAATTTATATTAAGTTTTCCAAAAGGAAAGGCACAACGGTCAAACCGAGCTAGTAAGACAGACAAGAATCTGTCTTTCATAAATTAATAAGCATCACCGACCGCCTTTCTTGACCCTTTAAACTCTGTGAAATTAATATAAGTAGACAACTGAGGTCTGCTTGCCCCCCGCCCAGAGCCCTGCAAGTTCACTTAAGCAATTCAAGTTTCCTTAAAGTTTTATAAGCCAGCTTTTAGAGCAAGTCCTTTGTACTTATTACTGGTGACAGTGAGCATTCCTGCAGCCAATGAACCTTACTGACTTATGACCCCAATATGGCCAAGCACTGTTATCAAGGGAAATATCAGAATCAATGCTTGTATATTACATTGAGGTCCTGACTTCTGAAAAAGCCCCCTACAGACCCTTCAGAATATGTCAGTGAAAGAAACAGCTAATACTCCAAGACATTCTACTGACAATGGTCCACTGCTGATGCCTATTAACTACCCTTCTAAAGAGAATGAGGTGTTTCCAAAAGAAAGTAGAGGACAAAGAGGTCAAGCTTTCATGTCTCTAGTTCCTCTGCAATGGAACCACACTTAGGTCCACTTTCTGAAGCAATAATATGGGTAATGTTTGTTGTAGGGAACAGGAAACACCATGCAGTCTTTCTCTACAATTATAAAGCTTACCTTATTAAACAGCTCCTGGTGGAAGTTGCAAAAGGCAACCCGCCTTCTCTAACATGTCACCCATGTATGAGCTTTCATTTATAACCACAGTCATTGTAGAAAACCTGGGCTTGCCACCACCTTTTAACTTATTGAAATTAATCCTAGCACTACTTCAATAGTAACCTCTCTTACATATATAAGCACCAGCTCTGTGCACTGACTTCTTAATGTAACTTTTAAAAGTTTTCATTTCATGGTGCTTAGCATTTTTTGATACTTAAATGCTCTACCAGGCATGGAAAGATAGTCTACAATTATTGTGGTCATCAGAGCAAACATTGTTAGGACTGTTTTTCTTCTATAAGGTTAAAAAAACTAAGAAATCTTGCAATATCAAAAATAAACATGTAAAGCCATTTCTATATAAAGATGCACCCTTTATAAGTAATTAGCTTCTGTAGTCCTCTAACACAAGGATTCTCTCTCCTAGTATTGTTTATCTTTTTTCCACCCTTGATCACTGTGCACTGAACCTCTCAAACATTTCTACCTGGACAAACACCAGTTTCTGAACTTTGGCAAACTGCAGGAACACCACTTGTAACCTTCAGCCCTTGGGCTTGCACTCTTAAGAATCTGAAGAAACCTGCCCAGTTCAATTAAAAAGTCATTATTGACAGCGGGGTGCTTAGCAGAGGATCAAAAGGCCTAGCTTCCCATTCTGCAAGTCCAATAATCTTATTTTTGGCCAAAAGATAATTCATGTCAATTTAACTTTGTATTGGGGGTGCAGGCACTACTTGCTGATCCTCTTTTTTTATTCTTTTTCTTGGTGGGACTGGGGTTTGAACTCATGGCTTTGTTCTTACAAAGTAGGTTCTCTACTGCTTGAGCCAAATATCCAATTCCATGTGATGCTCCTCAAAGGAACTTGCTTCAACCAACTCAACAGCCAACTTACCTTAAGCTTTCCCTAAAGACATGATACCCTTTGGATGCCAATGTTCACACCTGGGAGTGGGATGTGGGCTGATCACAGGGATAGGGGAGATTATTTGCCCATAGGTCTGTGAAGGGCATGGCACCTTGGTTCAAGTTGCCAAGTGTAACAGCAGAAGGTGAATCCCAGAGTGTCAAAGCTGGAGGGCTTCAGTAGTCAAGTCTCAAAGGTTCAAAACAATCCAGCAACACCAATGGAGAAAAGAAAGACCACGAACAAAGCAGAATCCTATGTAGTTTCTGAAGACAAGACTAAAGGCACAGGAATTTCTTATTGATAGCCCCATTTGTGAGGGTTAAATTGAATGAGCATAGAGAACTGGCTCTATCAAGTCAGAAGAATCTTCATTATGGAACATGTGGTCATCCCTCAATATCTGCAGACTGGCGTCCAATGATTTAACCATGGAGAGAAAATATTCAGAAAAATAATAAAGATAACCATGCAATAATAAAAATGATATAAATAAAACAATACAACATAATATTTATTTAGGTAACATTTATATTGTATTAGGCATAATAAGTAATCCAGAGATGATTTAAAGTATATAGGATGCAAATACTGTGCCATCAAATGTAAGGGACCTGAGCACCTGTAGATTTTGGTATTGCAAGTGTCCTGAATCCAGTCACTCTCAGATGTCAAGACATGGCCACCAAGAGCATGCTTTTCACTGTTAAAGGTGTTCTCCAGGAAGAAAGGAACTTATCACATCATTACAAATACAATCTCATCACTACGGGAAGACACAGTGTCACTAAATATGGTCAAGGTCATTCTAAACCACATCACAGGTGAGCCTTTGACCCCCCAAGACAAGGGCTATAAACCTTGGCTAGACACTAAGATAATCTGGGTGGGTGGGGGATGGGGAGACCAGCCCTCCACCCCCAAACCTGGTAGAGGTGTGATGCAGGCATTGGCATTTTTTAAATCTTTCAGGAGATTCTAACATGGAACCAAGGCTGAGAACCACTGGCTTGAAAGAACCTGATGTAAAGGCAAAGAAGCAAAGATGATTCTAAGTCAATTCCATCAGTCAACTGAAGCAACCAACACCACCATCACCCCAGTTTCTACTGGTGCCCTGCCTGAAAACTCTTCTGTCAAGTGACATCCAATCTGCCTGCTTATCATGGAAGAAGGCAGGAATGCACTTGAGAAAATAAAACCCACCCAGAACACCCACATTCCACGTGTGCTTCAGCACACCCTCCTTCAAATGGCCACGAAAAGACTGGGACCAAATCATCTCTTTAATTTGTTGATGTGTCCTTTGGGGTTTTTACACTTTCCTACATACCCACCCCACAAAATACAAATGAAAATCAAAGAGGACCGAGCCCCTTTTTCTTTGTAGACGGAAGTCTCTCCCCCTGCCTTGGTCTGTGGTTCCTCCATTCAGGGGTCTCTTCATTGTACTGCTCCCCTTCTCTCTGATTGGCATCTACTTCTTGTCCTTCCTCAACAACAGTAAACAATAGCCAAGACCACTAGATGACACTTTATAGATAATTTGCTTTGTGCACAGCTTCAAGTTAAGTACTTGTCAGACATATCTCATTTAAAGCTCATAGTGACCTTATGGCCCTCTTATGCCCACTGAAAAGTGTGCACAAGGCCCCAGCACATAGAGCTAAGACCACAAAGCCCTCTTCCATGCTGAGCTCTTTACCAAATGTTAAATGCCTCTTTGAAAGCTCAAATGTCCTTTCTCTTGTCAACAGAAAGAAACTGTTTATTAATGAAGTATTTCCACTGCCTCTCTACATCAGATTTCAAATGTCATTGTAACATCTTTTGTTTAATCATATACATTCAGGATTGTGACCCACTTGGGTGGTTACTTTCTCTTATTCATCTTTGCTTATCCTGAAGCTACCTAGGGTCTAGCACACAATAGAGTCTCAGTATATGCTCCATATTTAACTGAAGAATGTCAAACAATTCATTCCCTTAGAGGAGTTTCTTCATTATTTAAACGTAGGCAGTCACCAGGCAGATCTCTGCTACTCAGAAGGCAGAGATCAGGAGGATCACAATTTGAAGCCAGCCTAGGCAAATAGTTCATGAGATCCTATCTTGAAAATACCCAACACAGAAAGTGGTTGGCAGAAGTGGCTCAAGGGATAGAGCAACTGCCCTTCATGTGTGAGACCCTGAATTCAAACCCCAGTACCATAAAACAAAATCCTAAGCAGTCTATTGATCACAGAAGCCTGGTGTTCCTACATTTTTCCTTCATCTCATCCTCATTTTTATAAAAGAAAAACAATGGAGTTTTTTTCTATATAATTCCCCACATACGCTTGCACTTCTTTTTCTGCTTTGGAATGAGAGTAGATGTCTGCAGAAGTCTCTTGGATCTAGAAAGCTGGAGTCACAGCTTTCACAAAAGAAAACTTTATGCAGCAATGAATGTTCTTCCCCCTCACTGGGACAAAGGGGTGACCTAAAGGAAGAGCTACCAGCCACTGCCAGGCTTCTGTGCCACAATCTGGACTGGGAAATAAGCCAGTAGGTACTTATTCCCTTTCCCTTCTAAATTCCAGGAGGAATAACAGAAGGCTCATGAAGCCAGATCAGACCAAAGCAAACACTTATATCCAATGTTACTTAAAACCCAGCCTGGAATTCCTGAATTTAACTTTCCAAACATGAAGAAAAGGAAATCATGAACTTGGATTTCAATTTCCTAATCACAAATCACTTAACATCCTCAGAGAAGAACAGTCATGCTTCAAATGTCCTTTGAAATCAAGAAAGATTCACAAGTCAAGAGAGTCCCTTGGGAAAAATTTGGGCAAACTATTTCAAGCACAGAAATTTGGAATGATTGAAGCCATCAATACTATCTGAGAGCTATATTATTCCAGACAAAAACCTGTGAGCTCCCAAGATTACAAATTAGAGACAATAGAAACACCAGCTTCCTTCAACCCATGTAGAACCAATTAGTTTGGAATAGTCACTTCCTCCTGGGTAGCTATTCGCCATAGGCATTTTCCACAAATAAGAAAAGAGTCCATGGTCCTGTCACAATTCATTCACATAGCCAGGAGCAGAGGCTGAGGTCACAGCCCTGTTTACTAGCTAAGTCTCAATGTCTGTACCTGTGCCTCCCATACATGGTACATAGGAAGAAAATCAACTGGAATTGGTGTATTTCATGGTATGACTAGAATAAGATTTAATGGCCTTTATTCAATAAAGGCCATCAAATGTAGATGTAATCATGAAAGTTTTATACCCATTGATTTTAGCCAATGAATCTTGAAAATTGTGGCAATCCTTAAAACAGTCCTGCGATTTTTTTCAAAACATCACTATCTTATATAGATTCCACTTTTCTGAATTTAAAACAGCTTGATGGGTTAAAACGCCCTCTTTCTGATACTCAAAAGAAAATAAAGAGAGGGCTGAGGATATAGCTCAGTGGTAAAGCCCTTGCCTAGCATGCATGAGGCCCTGGGTTCCATCTCCAGCACTGGAAGTAAAAATAGGAGATACATGGAAAAAACATGTCATAATATCTAGCTTCTTTCAATTTGAACTTATCATTTCATTTACCATTATGAGTTTTTTTTTTTACACATTAGCCTAGGGCAAGGCATCAAAGTGAGATGTAGAAGACATGAGAGGTATGTCTTTTTACTAGAAAGGGAAGAGCAACTGTGGGTATGGAATCATCAAATGGAAGAATTTTGTGAAAGCTAAAAGTTGAAGATTTAGTCATGCATTCCTTAGAACTCTCCTTATGGACTGGGGGCATGACTCAAGTGATAGAGTGCCTGTCTAAGAAGCCTGAGGCCCTGAATTCAAACCCTAGTACTGCTAAATATTTTTGTGAACTCTCTAAAGTACCAGAAGTGTGCACAGGTTAAAGGTGGGTTAACCTTATCACATACATGTTTGCACTTGCTATCAAATCTGCCAAAATGGGCTTTTTCTACCTGTCTTCCTAGCAAATTCAAACAAACCTTAGGAACGCATTCAAATATTCCTTAGCTACTCACAAAGCAATGTTTCACCCATCTCCACTTTAGCATGTGCTTCGTGATAGTGTAGCTGCCTGTTATCATTTCTGTCTCCCCACTAGATGTAAATCTGCCAGGGTGGGGCCCCTGCCTAGCAGTGTCTGTAATGCAGTAAGTAACCAAACAAGGACAAAGGCTGTGGCACTGATACAGCCACTTGGCAGAAGTCCTGGCTAAAAAGTAATGATGGCTTACAATGGGGTTAAGGATGTGAGAGACACAGCAGGATTTGCTCAAAGGTCCTGTGCAATGTGAAGAAATACCAAAACTCAATGGTAACTCCTAGAATCCTGCCTGGCCCAGTGGTCACTATGAAGAAGATGAGAGAGTTATAGATTTAAAGGGCAAAAACCAAGAGCTTAATTTGAAGTTTATTAAGACTGAAATACTATAGATTTTCAAGTGGAAATTTTGAGTAGGCTTTTGGCTATACTAGTATAGACCCTGTTCTCCATATTAGCATGGTCAAGGTACAAAATATGAATTTAAGAGTTGTAGCAAGTAGAAGGTTTACAAAGCCAGAGAGTGGAAAAATTACTAATGAAGAAGTTGTTGAGTAGACAAAGATGAAGACCAAGGATGGTTCCTGAAAAATTCCTACTCAATTAAAGAAGGAGCATTGGACCAATAAGAAAGACATATTCAGATATGCAAAGATTCAATAAATGAAATTTATCAAACTTTTCTGGCCTGAAAATATAGTGTTTTATTTTTTACTTTTATTCTTCATGTTTTTATTCTTATGTTATTTAACACTTTCAAGTTACAATTATTAGTGGGTTTCACCATTTATTTGCAGAGAAAAGGAAGCATACATTCATTGCTGTAAGCATCATTTCTCATTCATTGCCATAGTTTAACCACAAAAGCATCTTGGTTCATGCAAATATGCCAGATTCACAGGCAGGATTGGCAGCCCTGTGGTTACACAGTACCACCTGTCATTATCCATTATTAAGCCATTACTTTGCCTACAACTGTCTTTACACTGCCATTCCCAAACAATACCATAAAAACAGCCTTCTGTGGGAGCTTACTTATTCCACCTCTTTATTTTAGTTTATTGTTATGGTCTGATGGTGCACTTTACTTTGAATAGCAAACTCTTGTCTATGGCATATTTTTCAGCTTTCTCCTTGTTCATAGGCTCCATGAGGGATAAATAGTGTCTACTCAGCAGCAATGTTCATTTAAGTCAGTGACTGAATGTGGCCTGCTTCCTGAGAACAAGAACACTCATAGAGTCTGGATGAGCCTCAGAATTTGACTAAAGAAGACTATGGTCTGTTTATATTTGGAAAAGAAAAACTCATTTAATCAGTCCCCCAGTGATTAATTCAGACTGGAAAAAAACCTACTCTTGTCCTCTCTTTTCAGATTTTCCATTCAGAGACTAAATAAAGATTATCCTGGCTCTTGTTTCTGCCATATACCTCTCTACTCAGTTAGACAGCCAACGTTATCTTAGGACTAATAAATATGTCCATGCTGAAACCAGCACCATTTGTTACAGTGCTGATGTCTTCCTTCTGCCAATTGAATAATACCTGGCAGCTAAGACTTAAGTGTTAAGACTTTAGTGGAAAAAAATAGTCATTATCCATCAGCTGAAAGAAGATTAATTAAATTTGATACAAATTTGAATACTATGCAACCATTTAAATTATTTAGATCTCTTAGCACCCAGATTATGATGTCTAAATATCATCTCCCAATAAAAAAACAAACTAGACCAGGTGTGGTGGCTAATGCCTGTAACTCCAGCTTTGGAGGAGGCATAAGTAGGAAGACTGTGGTCCCAGACAGGCCTGTGGAAAGAGAAGACCCTGTCTGAAAAATAACCTAAAGAAAAAAGGGCGGAGGCATAGCTCAAAGTAGTAGATCTGCTTCCAAATTCCAAGTGTAAAACAAGAATTGGTCAAAAATGAACCCCAAATATTTTGTATCCAAAAGTTTAAAAAAAAAAACAGAATTGTGTCCAAGACACAGAAGCCAGCTTGAAAGATCATTCCCTGGCCAAATCAGGTTCAATTTTAGCATAACAATAATAACTACAATAGACTGAAACCTATCAAATGTATTTCTATGAGTTCATGATGATGTTTATTTTTTTAATCATTGGAGCATTCTGGATTACAGACTCATTGTTTTGAAAGATTGGAAATAAAAGGGAGAAATCAAGCATTGACCCAGCCTTTCCTTATACCTCTACATCAAGGCAGTCAGTAGTTGATGACAGGAGGGTTTTTTGGTGGAAATATTTGAGCTGGTTTTTAAAAATTCAATAATAAAATAGAATAGCATGATTTTGCCATCCCCAATGAATGAACAAATCTAGGCAACATCAACAGGCAGATAAAATAAAAAGAGAGAGAAAATCAGACATTATAAACCCCCTAATGGAACTATTCAACACCACTGATAAAATGCTTTTAGAAAAACATTTAATCTGAATCAGATCAAGTTTCCAGAACTATCAATTTATGGGGAAAAATGCACTTATTAGACTATATTAAATGATACCACAAGAATATAATCAACAAATCTAGGCCTAGGAAAATCTACAGGAATGCTACTCAAAGTATGAACTATTGGTGAATGCTGCCCACAAGCTGCTTATACTGACCCAGGCATGATGAGATAATACAAAAAATAGAAATAAACATTTAGAAGTATTTGTGTAAACTTTAATATTATACTTAACCATCTACGCCCTGATCAGTGAACATATCTCTTTGAACACAGCATAAATCTGTTTAGTTCACTCAAACCCACATTTAACTTGTATGATGAATCATATGTGCTCTGAATTATTTACTTATCAAAAACAATCTGACCTTGTTACAACTTATGTAGGCTTAAGTGAAATTTTGTGATCCAAAAGTGTATGAAGTTTGAAATCTTCTAGTTGAATTTCTCCTATTCAAAGATGATTTAGGGTCAAGAAGTATATTAATTATTGCCAATGTATGAAGGTTAGGGTGGGAACTGAGAGAGAGAACTAACAGGGAGGCACAAGGAAATTTTGGGGTGATAGATATAGTCATTATGTTGATCGTGAAGATGAGTTCATAGGTACATATATATGTCAAACTCACCAAATGGTATTCTTTAAATACATGCAATGTATTAAATATAAGTTATATCTCAAAAGCTCTTAAAAATAAAGAAAAATTTTAAACATGTGCTTTGGCTTAGAATATATAAAACTGCAAAGAATATCACTTCTACACTAACAAGAAGAAAGCTAAATAATGTATAAAACATAACTTTCTTGAGCTTATCATAAATCACTGGTTACTAGGCTACCAAATGAATCATTTTCCACAAATGACAAGTCCTTCCAAAGGAATACAGGACACATAAACTGTTCAAAGAAGAAGAATTGGGACCACACAAGTTGTAAGAGGAAATCAGATGAGTTTTAATGAATTCTTAAAAGCCAGACTAGCATGTCAGTGTGAAGTATGTGGGAGCTCCATAGTTAAGGAAAGTTTGCAGCTGTTCACAGGTCTTCAACAGCTTCCACTGGCTTCTCATGAGAGAGATTGGCTAAGGACAGCATATTGAGAAAAGGCTCCTGCAAGCATAAGAAAGGTAATCACTTTAGGTAGAATGGTTACTTTAATAATATTGGTTCTCCCAATCCATGAACATAGTATATCTTTCCATTTTTTGTGTCCCCTCCAATTTCTTTCATCAATGTTTTATAGTTTTCATTGTAGATGTCTTTCAATTATTTGGTTACATTTATTCCTTTTTTTGTAGCTGTTATAAATAGGATTGCTTTCTTGGTTTCTAATTCAGGTAATTCACTATTGATATATAGGCATGCTAATGATTTTTTTATGTTGATTTTCTATACTGCAACTTTGATAAATTAATTTATCAACTCTAGTAATTTTTGGTAGAGCATTAGGGTTTTCTATATATGATTACTAATCTGCAGACATTGACTATTTGACTTTCTCTTTTCTAATTTGGATAACTTTTATTTCTCTCTCCCCTGATTCCTCTGGCTACAACTTCCAATACTATGTTGAACAAATGTGGTAGTCTTTATCTTGTTCCAGATCTTAGAGAGTTTTCATCCCTTCCCTATTCACTAAGATGTTTGTTGTCTGTTTGTTATATATGGTCTTTATTGTGTTGAGATATAATCCTTCTATACCTAATTTGGTCAGAGATTTTGATCATGAAGGGATTTTGAGGTTTTTATGCCTTTTATTCATCTGTTAGGATGATTATATGGTTTTTATCTTTCATTCTGCTGATCCAATGTATCGGTTTATTTACTTACATATGTTAAATCATCCTTACATCCCCAGGATGAATCCAATTTGGTCATGCTGACTAATCTTTTAGATGTGTTGTTGGATTCCATATGTTAGTATTTTGCTGAGGATATTTCATCTATGTTTGTCAAGGATATTGGCCTATAATTTTCCATTCTCTCTCTCTCTCTCTCTCTCTCTCTCAACTCTTTCTCTCTTTATCTAGTTTTGATACCAAATTAAATTATTCTAAATTTTTAAATCAATTCCAGCATACTTACAGACAAAATAACATAACAGCTGAGATTTTCTTTGAAATAATCACAGGGAGGGGGAAGGATGAGGAATAAGTATAAGAGAAGTGACAAGTATAGAATGAATGAGTCATCATTATTGAAAGTTGGTTGATGGGCACTGACTTTTGTGTATATTTCAAATTTTTCTTAGTAAAAAGTATAAAGAAATGAAGTCTATACCAGCTAACTGGGAGGAGTTCCATGTTGTATTACAGAGCATAATGAGCAAGCGGGAGAAGTATCAAGGCAACCCACCCATCAGGAGTTACAGTAGAGGGTCTATTAGAGGCACTCATTGAGACAGGAAGTAGCAGGAGAGAGGCAGGGACCCTCAGGCATGGATCCAGCAATGGAGCTTCTGAGTGAACACCCTTCGGCTTATGCCTTGACACTGAGTAAAAGCTGAGATTCCCTTTACCAGTAAAGAATGAAGGGATCTAGAGCTTCAGTGTGTCCAGTCACTTCAGCAGGCACCAGGTAGGATAGCAACTACTATGCATATAGGGCCGGGGGCCAGTGGCTCACACCTGTAATCTTAGCAACTCAGGAGGCAGAGATCAGGGGATCATGATTTGAGGCTAGCCTGGGCAAAAAAACAAGACCCTATCTCAAAAATACCCATCACAAAAAAGGGCTGGTAGAGTGTCTCAAGTCTTAGATTGCCTGCCTAACAAACATGAGACCCTGAGTTTAAACCCTCCTTCCACTAAAAAATAAATAAAATAAAATAATTAAATAAACACAAATTTAAAAAGACCAATTTAGTAACCTCATTTCCTTATAAAATAGCGAAAGAACCTTTGACATTGGTGGTGAATTATATTCAGAGAAAAGCTTTGAAACCAGAGAGACCTGAATTTGGGTCTGCCACTAATTACAAGACCTTGAGCAGGTTATTTTGACTTCTGGGATTCTCTTTTCCTTGTTTGTGAATTACAAGTATTTTGGAGAGTTCTGGTGAGGATAAAATGACACAGTGCATATAAAGCCTTTTGCACGTATTAAATGAGCAAAAGAAAAAGCCCAGTAAGTAGTAAACTAATAATGCTATTATTTTGGATGATTATTGGATTATCAGGTCATTAAGAAGCAGAATTGGTCTTAACTGGACAAATAAGTACTATAGTTAAGATGACCATTAGTGAAAACACTGCTCTCTGGGCAATACACAGGGGAACACAACACAGTTTGTTTCCCTCAAATCTCCTTAACACATTTCTGACTTAGCAGATATGTGTGAGGTGACCCTCACCCCAACACCACCTCAGGAAAAGAGAAATTGTCCTCTATGAAGTTTATCAAAGTAAGACTAGAGGAGAAAAAGTGATATGGTCTTACCGTAAAGTAAGCTAAATAAATAAATAAAAGAAAATACACATAATCTTTTTTTAAGTTTGATGAAAAATCCAAGTTCACTCCCCTTAACATATGTTAAGGGGTCACCCAAATGTCACTATATCCAAAGAAAAAACGAGAGGAGTGATCACCTAAATCTTCCACTACTTTATTCCAAAGACCAGCATATTTCCAAAGTTTCATTTGGAAATGAGCAACTCTGACACACCATTAATAGGCTGAATCACAGGAACAAGTAGCAGTTCAACCATCTCCAAAGATGGCCATAATTAAAATTCTTTTAAAACTAGATGCTTAGCATTATAGGAGGACCTCCTCTTGGTAATAGCATGGCCTCTGCATTTTTCATAACTCTTTTGTAATTATTATCATGCTAAACTATTATACATTATTATTTAATAACAAGAACAATAAGAACAATAATATAACCAGAAATTGGAAGGGAGAAAACACACACACATACATACACACTATGAATAGTTTTATTGCCTCATTCTTTTTGCTACCTCCAAAACATTAATAATTTTTTAGACATAATGCTTTCTCTTAAAAAGTATTCATAAGCATTTGACAGATGGTAATGTATGTTTGCTAACAAGGGCAGATAATAAAATGATAGAATAAGTAGCCAATTAATTTAACTGAACAGCTCAGAAATACTTATTGCTAGAATGCGTTAGGAGTTTCAGAGTCTCTGAGTGCACATTGAGTAGTCTTACTTTCTCTGGTGTACAACTTTCTACTTGGCTGTAGTTACACGAGTTGAAAATAATTGAATGCATATCTGCACCTGAGCACTCTGGGTAGGATATTCTGTCTCCTTCCCTACCTACCCCTGTGGCAGGAGGAGAAAATGGAAATGATTCTGGAAGAAAGCAGGCACCTCCCCCAACCTTCCCCTATGCTCTCTCTTTTCTTCCCCCCAACTCTCCTCCAGCCATCTGAGGGTGGATGGAGAATGAGGCTGAGCTCTGTCAGGCAGGGAGAAGGTCCTGAGGGAAGGAAGGGCTCCTGGCTTATGGTGGAGAGGTCCTGCACAGAGGAGCAAACCCCACCCTGCCCTGCCATACATCCCCACCCCTTGTTTGAGTCCACCTTTGATAAAGACTTCAGTTCCCAACTTTACACCAAAGTCTCATAAAATTTAATTTATAACCTAAGTACATAAAAACAAATCACTGAATGATCACCTGACTAACCTAGTCTAGTCTAGTCTACTTAATGAGCAACAACATATTTGCCTGAGAAAAAGCAGAAGAGATATTGAAGTGACCTTGGAGATTTAAAGGACATTAAACAAGAAGGCTGAGTTTTAACTTCCCAATTGGAATTTGTTTTTTGGTGGAGAGAGAACTTCTTTGTGCATGGAATTTCGAACTTTATCAAAATTTAAAGCTCTAAACACTTTGGTATACAACTAGTAAATGCAAAGGAATGAAGGAACACACAGTACTTGGAAACTGGAAACATGCTTTGGCCCTGCCAGGTGCAGGCATGGGCTGCTCACGACTGTGCTCAGTACTTCAATTTCTACAACAAGCAGAGAGACTTCTGCAGTAGAAGACTGTGGTGGCAACACCCTGCTTCAACAACCACTTGATGTGCAATTCTGGACAAAGTCACCTCTATGAGCTGCTGCCTCATTGACTATAAAACAGAGAAAACAGTCCCTACACTGTGATATTTAAGGAGGATTAAATAAAGTCCCACAATGCAAAGCAGCCAGCACCTTGCAGAATCTCCATCCATAGTTGTTAATGACCTCTCCCTGATACAGAGGAGTGACAAGAGCAGAAGTCCTTGCTTTGTCCCAATCTTAACTCTGATGTCAGCTGTGGGTTTTCTTGGTTAACCAGATTCTTAATTGACAAGGAGGATATTAACATCTCCCAACATCACACAACTGGAAGAATCAAATGCAGCAATGCGTGACAGCAGCCTATAAACTCCACATTATTCTACTTTAGCTACCGACATTCATTAAATCCCAGAAAGCAATGGAACGACAGAGAATTAAAATATTGAACTTTCTGTGAAAATGCAGTGGTGAAATGACACATCTCAACAGTACAAATTTATTAATTAAGTGGACATTCATACTCCATTGATGACTACACTATCCTCTTAGAAATTGCTGATCCATTCAAAGACAAATACAAGTTTTGCTTATCCAAGAACTATGCAGTCTTTGAAAGTCACTTTTTATCAATCCTCCTCTAAAGAATAAATTTTGATGCAAGCACAGAGTTAATCATATTTGAGGTACCCAACATTCCTTGTCTTATATGACAGTTATGGGACAATAGACTATGCATGTGCTCAGGACAAAATGGTTACTGAGTACTGGACCTGATTTTAAGACTATACAATTCTCTACTCCTTTTGTGTGCATATGTGGTACTGGAGATTGACCCCAGAGCCTCACCTGGTACATGATAGGTAAACTCTCTACGACTTTTGTTTTAGTTATTTTTCAGATGGTATCTCATGTTTCTGCCTGGGCTGGTCTGGATTCTAGTCCTCCTACCTATGATTCCCATGTCACAGGCATGAGCCACCACACTTGGCTTATATGTTGAGATATAACATATCTTTTTGCCCTGGCTGGCCTTGAATTTCTATCCTCTCAACAAGCTGGGATAGTCTTCTTCTTAAAGTCATGTTTTAACACATCAGAGCAGTAGTCAAACTTGTCCACACATAAGAACTTCACATTTCCTACTCTTTTACCCCGGTGAAAATTTACTTTCAAATCTGTGCATTTTCCTCTTCTTATATACTTGGGAAGAAAAGGCTCCGCTTCCCTTAGAAGAGGGAAGAAGTCTCTTTGATGTTCACATTTTCATATGTGATTCAGAAACCTCTTTGCCCCTGAGAGTAATTTTAAATTCAAAGAGAAACTTGTTCGATAGAGTTCTGCCTGCTTTTGTGTGTATGTTGGGAGAAGGAGAAACTTTTTTTTAATAATGATCAAACAGGGATATAAAACCACTATAATTAGCTAATTCAATGACACGCCAACCAAGTGGTGCTTGCTTTGAATTTTCAACCTTCATAAAGCCACATCTTTGTGGCTTTTTAAAATTACCCATTTTGACTCAAATTTGCTGCCCTGATCACTATTTCTGCATGATCAGTAGAATTACTGGTGCCATTATTACAGTTGTTCACAGTGAAGCGAGTGGGCTAATTGGCAGTTGCAATCTTGAAATCTGTAGCCCACTTAGAGGCAAATGCCATCCTCCTGACACAGTCAGGGCAAAGCCTGCTGAGGGAGCCTGGATGTGTCCATAAGAACAAAAGCCTCTATTGTACTTGCCAAAGGAGATGTGGGGGGACCCGGGCTCAGTCTATACAAAAGTCATCCCAACACCTTGGCAGACCCAAACAGCAAACTGTGTAAGCCAGTGCGGGGCAGAGGACAGGCATGTGCAGAGAAGGATCCACTCCAAAAAGCAAGCAAGATAAGGGCCAGAGGACAGGTGTGCACACAGGAGGCACACACTCTGGATGAAAGCAAGATGTTCTATATTTCAGGAATGTACAGCAGAACCTCCAGTTTGGGATAATCAGTGCATAACTGCAGGCAGAACAAAAAAGTTCCCCCCCCCCATCAAGCCCAGAAAGCACCAGTAAAGCAGAGATTATTCAAACTCAAAGTTGACAAGAATGACTAAAAGAGAGTGATGAATGCACCATCTGGAATGGGACCAGGCCATGCCTGGAGTATGGTGGGGACTGGAACACAAGAGACACCTACAGTTGGTGGCAGAATCAGCCCACCTGGCTGATTAGCACTTGGACACCATCATTTCTGGCTCCCCATTTGTTAGTGAGATTCAGCCTGTTGTCTGGAGTAATGATCAAAAGCCTCCAAGGGCTCTGGGTGGACACTGCAGTAAGCACTTAGACCATCTGACAACTGAGTCGTCATGAGTTGATTTGTTTTTTTTTTTTTTCCCCTTTTTTGGTGGTACTGGGGTTTGAACTCAGGACCTTTCTCTACCACTTACATCACACCTCCAGCCCTTCTTGGTTTAGATTATTTTTCAGATAAGGTCCCATGCAATCCCTGGGCTTTAAAGTAAAGCAGGACTCTCTCCCAGACACATCGGCTCTCCCACATCCATCCTGGCTCCATCTCTGGCCTCATCCTAACCTCCTCCAGCATCACTCCTTATTTCTACTCAGGACATCTATCCATCTATTGATACGTCACACCCTTCCTCACCTCTGGCCCTTTGCCCACAAGACTTGACTTCAATGTTTCTTCTCCAGGGGCTTTCACCTCTAAGTCAGACCTAGCCCACGTCCTACAATCCCATCACTGTCCTGATCCCCACTTTCACAGCAGCCATCCCTGTGATTCTGCTGTCGATGTGGATCTTCCTTGTCACATTGACCTCCATACAGAGAGGAACCACATCTGTCCTGCTCTCCCCCCTATTCCCAAAGCCCAACACCCACAGGACTCAGTAATAGTGAAAAGAAATTGACAATGATGCAACTACCAAAGAAATGAAGTCTTGAGGTACATTAAAAGTAGATATCCTGTGACAAAGGTGACAAACATTCCCTTTTGGGACCAGGATTCCCATTGACCTCCTCCCAAGATGATGGCCTAGGCTGGAAGGAACAAAAAAGGCTTCTCCTCAAAGGAATGGAGCACATGTAGACTGGAAACAAGACAGGGGAAAGATGGTCTCTGATGCAAATATCTGAAGAGCTCTTATATAAGAAGGGGGATGACTACTCTGCAGAGGGGTGACACAGTAACAACTTCTAAGGCTCCTTGTCACTGGAAGTATTCAACCTGATTTTGCCAGTCACCTGAGAAGGACCTCCAGGCTGGTTGGGCTATGAGTCACTTTCTCTCTCTTCCAATGTGAAGAGTCCAGGCATGTCCACCCCACTATTCCTGATCTTCTTGACTGGATAAAAAGTCCTGTCCCCTGCAAAGTTCTTTTACCTTCCACACCTCATAGGCTATGATTGGGGACTTACAATCTACTAAATCAGAACAGGAACTGGCCACTCAAAACCATTCCTACACTTAAAGAAACATTCCTTAAAATGGCCCATTTGTATCTGGTCCCTGGGAGGTGACATTTCAGGAAGAAAAGAACAATTGGAATTCAAATCTCCAGCCAGAGAAGTACCCTGGTGCAAGGCATGACTTTCCGGGAATATTGCCCATCTCTGTTACAAACCTCTTGGTCTGTAAGGACTTGGACTGAGGGTGGCATCCTCAGTACCCTTAGGATGCAGTTTTTAGGGTAGGTAAGTGAGAATACTGTAGTGGACACTGAAGAAAATTCCATTTTTAAATCCTGGGACATCTCCCTGCACATCTTAATTTCAGACCCAGCTCCCTATCAGAGATCCAGCATATTATTTGTCCCCAAAACTCCAGCCTCCAGCCCAACCCTGGCAATTTTCTGGTCAGTTTCCCCTCCTAGCTTTGTCTTGCAACTTGTGTGGGAGGCCAGCCTTCCTAAAAGTCCTTACACCTGACCCCAGATCTTTTTTTCACCCTCTTCTCTCTCCCTGGAGTGTTAAAGGGGGATGCTCAACTTTAACATCCATTTCTGCCATCCCTCACCCAGGTACTTACCTCATTTGTAACCACCCCTAACAGGCACCTCCATTCCATTTTCCTTACCCAGCTTTAAAAATCTCATTCTAATTACCGTTTTAGTTTTCTTATATTTCTCCCCAGGGATGTCTCAATTAGTGTACTTTTTCATGCTGCCTGTCACCTCTGAGCTGCAAGGTGGGTCTAACTCTAACCAAAACCATGCAGAAAATAAATGAGGAGCTGTTCTGGGCAGCCGGGCTGAAGGTGGGGTTACTTTACAAACTAGCGTACCTTTAATTGATGATCGATGGACAGGAAAGTAGCCTTATTAATACAGCAGCCCAGGTTTGGTTGGCACGCATTGTCCTTTCATTACTCAAAGGTACAGAAGAAACAGCCACATTCAGGACCGGGTGAGGAACTTCCATTGAGAGAGAGAGAAAGAGCATCAAGGCTAATTAACATACTTCTTCTCAAAGTCAGAAATTAACTCACTCTTTAAGTCCACAGCTAAAAGTGTCATCCGTTTTTCCTGTAATTATACTTATAGGTAATTAGGCCCACAGAACTCAGCAAGTTAAATGAAGGTTGGGCTTTCTCCCCCTATCAGGTAACTTGTTTCATTCCCACCCTGTCAAAGACTAAACAAAAATAAAGGTGTCTGCCATCGTATATTTCTTCCATTAATGAGTGTTTTGTTGTCTTAAAGCATCTCTGGAAGCTGCAATCCAGCTCCTCTGAGATTCCAGGGTCCTTATCTGAGCCTCTCAGAATTTAGAAGCACACAAAAGGTACATTGGACTTAAAAGCATTTCTCAACCATTAATATCTGCTTTGGTCTATCAAAGCAAGTGTCAGGGATCTACAAAGTCGTTTTCCCCTTTTCTTCTTGGCAATGCAATATTTAGATTCACTATTGCTTCCTATCTAACAGAAACCAGTTTATAGCCCCTTCCCACCCCCTTAACTCTTTTCTCTAACTACTATCCTTCTAAGGACCTTTAGGAAGCAAAGAAATGAGAACGCACACACGCAGGTGCATATGTCCCCAGATCCAAGACACCAGTGTGGGGCCCAGCAGCAGCAGCCTCACTCAGCTGTAATGGGAGCTGTGGTCGTGGCTGGTCAGGGGTCCCACTCCATAGTCATTGGACACAGGATGACAGGACCCCTTTAGATTTCCCTGGAGGATTCTCAACTGGTCCAATAAACTAGTCCCTCAAGAATTCAGTGTATGGTCTCCAGTGGTAAATTCTCCAAAGTAGTTAGGAAAGAGCCAAGGTGGCATTTGGGGTTGCAGTGTGTCCCCATTTCCTTTGCTATTTCACCCTTTCTTGCCTTCTCTTTGGTCCCACACTGTCAAGATTTCTTCTTCCCACACTCCCACTCCCCCAAGTCCCATCCAGGTCACCTTTGGCCTCTCTCATGTCTTTAGAAGCTCTGTCAATTAATGTTGAGGTTCCCCCTGAAAGATGGACTTGACCTTGTCTAAAGTCCCACTCACCTTGTTGTTAACAGTGCAGAGGCAAATTGCAGCCCCTAGGGGGCAGTCTTTCCACTGAGGAAAGCCAAAGACTTCTGTCTTCCATCTCTCCTTACTGAGCGATGCCAAGGAAGACATCCAGAATTAAAAAGTAAACATCTCCAGTCACACATTCACTGGGTAATTACTTGTATGGCTCTCTCAGGAAGCAATTTGGCAATACATATTAAGACTAATAAAAATATTAACTGAAACTTTCATGAGGAGACCATCTTAAATTCAGAAAAATGTTCAATACAGTGTAATAATATTATACCAAGCAGCAGTGACAAAAGCGAAAATACCCTAAGTACTCAAAATTGGAGACTGTTCAAGTTAATAAGTGGCACATTCTCTTGATGGATTTTTATGTGACCATTAAAAGAGATGGTTATGGAGATTGTGTATTCAAAGCTTGAACAATTGGTTAGAATATTAGGTTTTAAAAAATCAGAATATAAATCAGAAAAATAGTCACCAAAGTCACATCAAAATACTAATAGTGACTGGATTAAAATCAAGTGGATTGTGGTTGATATTTTTTCTTTTCTGTTTTCCAAATTTCCTCAACTGCATTTATACTCTTTCTAACAAAAAAATACTCGCATACTAATCAAGTATTTTTTAAACGCTAACTCTTAAGAATATGTTTCTAAAAGCAGCTATAAAGTGAATCTCAACAGAGTAGCTTGGTTAATATATCTGTCCCTAAGTTGGGGTCACTAACTCCTGTCCTGTGTCCAGTCTACCACTGACTAACTGAGTGACCTGTCAGAAGCTCTCTGACCATCAATTTCATACGGAAAAAATAAACAAACCCCTCATGGTGGCTATCACCATTTTTGGTCAGTGTCCATTCCCTTTGATCCTCCTTCAACCTCCTGAGCGCCCCTCGCTAGGGACCTTCGTGGAGCATTTTTCCTCTTGACCATGTATGAGATGCTGGGATCTGCCAGGATTTCACCTTCTACTTCCTCTCATACTTCCCACATCTAGGGCATCACCCACACTGCTCACACCTCACCAACTTGGTCATCAAGTCTGTCTCTGCCTTCCCAAGCCTCACACTGAATTTCCAGCAGCTGCCTGACTTTTATCCCTCAGCATCCTCAAAATCCAACTGAGACCTTATCCTTTATCACTTATCCAGGTGTGATACTATATTCTCTACCTGATGACAGGATGGTCTGCCATACCCTTTCTCATTTCACCTCAGAAACCAGGGATACTGCCTGGTCCTGACCCATCACTTCCAACATTGCCACCTGACCACCAACAGCCTGTCTGTCTGTCCCTTGTTCACCCAGAATCCAGAAGAAAACTTCCTTAGGTACAGATCCAGAGCACCATTCACTACTCAGCTTTACAGGTTACTCCTGATCACCTGAGAGGAAATCCAAGGTCTGTGTCATGACTTAGACATAGACAAGGCTCTACCTCACTGTTCCAGCCGTCTCACCTTCATCCCCTCCCCTACACTCACCTAGATGATTCTCAGGGCTTTGGGTGCTGACAGCCCCACCTTACTCAGTTCTCATCAGCCTGGTCCACCTAGTCCCTTCACTAATGACAAAGCCATCTCTACTATTGGGCACAGCACTATGATGATGCTGAGGTCACAACTGTCCATCGTCAATGGAGTCCACTGGGCATAGAGCCCGTTCCCCCGTCTCCTCTAAGATTCGGCCCCATGAACTCCCAGCCTTGCTCTCAGCCACTAGGAAATAGCTGGTCTGGTTCTGAGTAGGGCTGTGTCTTCTTAATAAAGTAATGAAGTTCTGTTTCCTGGAGTCCTGGAGCTACATCACACCCCCGGTGGTGGCATCTTCTGAGTAGCCCTAATCAGAGACATTGCTGGAGTCCTGCAGGATGATCAGAGCGTGACAGCCATCAGAGAGGCAAAGAAAATGGAAAAGCAGGATCCTTCCCCATTAACCTTCTCCAAGACCTGGGTACTTGGCCCACGGGTGTCAGCAAGGACAGTGGGCTTCCCTAGCTTGAATGCTAGGACTGAAACCTGGGCAGAAGAAGGCAAGAGTTTGGATCTGAAAGGTTCTGATCACATGGCTGGTTCTTCCTAGTCACTTAGGTCTTGATTCAAACGTCAATCCTCCATGCAGCCCTCATTTCTCTGTGTCCTGACCATGTTCTGTTTGCATGGCCCTCATGACACTCTGTCATTCCTTTAGTTAAGTGTCTCTGCTGTTCACCACTAGGTCAGCACACAGTAGATCCTTGCCTATTTGCCCTTGGATAAATATATGCTGTCCTGTAAAAACAATAAGATACCTGTTGCCACAAGACCTTCAAGACGATGGTGTCTTCTGCCTGACACACCCTTTCTTCTCATCCCACCCAAGAGACTTCTCTTCATCCTTCAAAACCCAGGTCATCCTTTTTTCCTCAGGGGCCCTTTCCCTGTTCTTATTCCCTAAGCAAGATTCTTACTGCCTCCTCTACCATCTCCTACCACTTGACCCATGTTTAAGCTGTGGCATTTCATATAGGGTTCTGTAGCTTTTCATTTTAGGTCTGTCCTTAACTAGAGTCAGCCTGTCTTGTTAGGGAATTCCAGAGCCTGGGCAGCATCAGCCATAAATCAAAGCACACAGTGAACATTTGCTGAAGGTCAAAGCCCAGGAAGTTACTTTTTCCTGAATACAGGATACCACAGACATTAATTAGTAACTTTCCAGGTCACGCTGTTAAGTCACGGTGAGATGGTTATCATTTGAGGTTCTGAAATTTTATGGCAATAACCACTGCCTCCTTAAAGAATTCACTATGAGCTTCCAGCTCTATTTATACACTGCAACTCAACCTCAGCCTGGTCAGTTTTTAAGACTCCAAGATAATGAGGTCATAAAATGCTACACCCTTCCCAAAGCTGTTCTCCCTCATCCAAAGCACATCCTTAGGTGAACACCCCACCGCCTGCATGAACATGTGTGTCTCAAGAAAAGAGTGTGGGCTTTGAAAAAAGACTTTTTCTCATGTGGTTTTCCTTTGGAGAAGTTATTACCCTCCCTAAATCTCAGTTTGTTATCTGTAAAATGGGGCTGACAAGACTCTCTTTAAAGGATCATGATGTCTCCGTGTGGTAGCTCACGCCTGCAATCCTGGCCACTTGGGAAGCTGAGATCAGGAGGCTCACTCTTTGAGGCCACCCAGAGAAAGTAGTTCAAGAGACCCTTATCTCCAAAATAATCAGAGAAAAATGGACTGGAGGTGAGACTCAAGTAGTAGAGCACCTGCTTTGTAAGTGTGAAGCACTGCGTCCACCAAAAAAAACAAAAACGACTTAAAAAAAATAAGCTGGGCATAATGGAGGATACCTGTAGTCCCAGCTACTCACAAGCCAGAATTTGTAGGATCTGGTTCAAGCCCTACAAAATTAGCGCAAGACCCTATCTGAAACAAACGAAAAGCAAAAGGACTGGGGGCATGTCTCAAGTGGTAGAGTTTGGGTTTAGCAAGCTGGAGGCCCTGAGTTCATTCCCCAGTACCACAGAAAGAGGACAAGGTGGGGGGATTGGAGTCCATGCCAGTCAGGAGGACAACAAAGCATGTGCTCCTGACCACTGCTACCAAGGTCAGCCCCATCCTCTCACACTGAAGAGTGGACCATTCTACCTTGTAACAGCCAACCTTCCCAACATGTCCATTTGGCATCAACTTTTAATTGGGCATGTACTAAGAACCAGGCCTCTGTGCTGGGTGCTGGGAGTACAGCAGTAAGTTAGCCTTAGCACATGTGGCATGTGCACTTGGGGGAGCCCACAGACAACAACTGACATATAGAAAACAAAATGTTAGAAAGAGAAAAATGATAAAAAAGAGAGCTTAGCTAGCAAGGGATGGTGGTATCTAAACAATGAAACCTGTTCTTTCACACAGCAGCAGAGATGTGCACCTCATCCACACTTTTGTGATGATGGAAGACCACCCCTAGCCACAGAAGCATTAAGACAGTCAGGAGGGTCCCTCCTAGAAATTAAAAGTTAGTATTGTCCCATACCCACTTTGCAACATGTGATTGGCAGAAGGCTATCAAAATGTCTTGGAAGGGGGGAAAAAATCTAAAAACAACAACAAAAATCCTAGAATCCATGGCCCTTGATTCATAGCTGTGCTGAATTTTTAGTTTTTATATTAAAAAAGTAGAATGTCCAGGTGCCAGTGGCTCACATCTGTAATCCTAGCTTGGGAGGCTGAGATCAGGAGGATGGTGGTTGTAGGTCCAGCCTGGGCAAATAGTTCTCAAGACCCTCATCTCCGAAATAACCAGAGTGAAATAGACTGGAGCTGTGGCTCAAGCAGTAGAGCACCTGCTTTCCAAGTGTGAGGCCCTGAGTTCAAATCTCAGGTCCCTCCCACCAAAAAAAGTAGAATGAATGGATAGTTGGGCTGCTTTTGAGTGCTGGATAATAAGTGATCTTTCCAAATTTATTGTACTTTTTTTTTCTTTATTGCTAAAACCATCTACAAAAGATATTTTTGGTTTTGTTGCAGTATTGGGGATTGAACCCAGGGCCTCACTCATCCTAGATAAGCTCCCTACCATTTGAAATATGTCCTCTGACCCAAACCCTTTCATTTTTGTTTTTGTTGCTGTTGTTTGTGGTTCGGTTTTGGTTTTGAGATGGATCGTGCTAATTTTGCTGGCCTCAAACTCATAATTTTCCTCTCTGTTTCCCAAGTAGCTGGAATTACAGCATGTATTGCCATAACAAACCAGGAGAATTTGTTCTTATACTTGAAATGTCTCGTAATCTTTTCTTTAGAATAGGGGTCCCCCGTGTATAGTTTGATCCTTATTTCTCTCTAGGTTTTTCATTGATAGAGGAGATCGCGATAGTGGGGAGACAATTGGTCACAGAACTTTGTAACGCAGGCATGGAATTGTTAAAGTTTGAATTATTGGGTCTGGCCCGGTGGAGCGCTTCAGATTAGGGCGTGTGAATCAGTGACACTTTAAAACGCCTTTTGATCTATAAGACACGAGCGTTTCCTTTTGAAATGGCGACAATTGCAACTTACCATGTAAATCCTTCTTAATCCAAAAATCATTGACCCCAGAGCAGCCAGAGCTCACAGAGTGCATCGTGCAGACACACGCAGCTGCAGGACACTCTGAGGGGCAGGATCCCCATGTTATCTTTCTTCTGTCCAAAAACCCCACAAGGAAAAGAGCTCCCGTGACATCTCCACGCTGGATGCACTTATCTTAGTGAACAGTGTCGTTCAACTCAGACATCAGCCCTGGGACTCAGGAGATCCACTATGTCATTGTGCGTCCTTACCCTCAACTGCCGGGCTGGAGAAGCAGCATGAACTTCCCCTGCCAGTTGTCTTGCCCAAGGTCAAGGCCCTGTGGCTAGGGCTTCTGCATGAGGCCACTGGTGGTGACTCCAGGACCAGGGTCCCCATGGTGTGCTGGACATCCAGACTGTTAGTCTTTGGGGGCTTCTACTCCTTCCCTCACCAAGCACAGTCCTCCAGGAACAGCTTGTGAGCTCTCAGAGTCATAGATTGACAGCCTCTGGTCTCTCTTTTGGCCTCTCAGATGCAGCTCCTCTCTGTCCAGGTTGGACACCTGTGGGTCCTTTGGTGACATCAGAATTCAAAGGCTGGGAATGTCTCTTCTCCCACTCCTGTACAGCATCCCAGCTTCTAGTCCCCTTGGGACTGTTAAGAGTGTAATTATTTTAAGAAGTGTTAACCCGCTGCATTTCACAGGAAAACATCAGTACAAGTTATGTCCAGCTTAGCAAATATTGCTGACATGTGTGGGAGAAAACTCAATTCTTTTTACTATAGCCTCCCACTTTTCCCTTCTTTTTAGCTAATGGACCAAAATAAACTAAAAGGAGCCTATTTATTGGCATTTGAACTCAGGGTCTTATGTTTGCTAGGCAGGCGCTCTACCACTTGAGCCGCACCCTCAGTCATTTTTTGCTTCAAGTTATTCTTCAGATAAGGTCTCTCATTTTTTGTCCTAACTAAACTCGGACCCAGATATTTCTAATTATGCTCCCTGGCTGGAATCACAGACACATGCTACCATGCCTGGCTAGTTTGCTGAGGTGAGCACCTTCTAACTTTTTGCTTAGGTCCGTCCTCCAATGATGATGCTCCCATCTCCTCCTCCTGAGTAGCTGGGATTACAGACACGACCACTGCACCCACCCTAAAGTGAGTCTGCTTTTCATAGTTGTGATGTAACTTCCTGCTATTCATTGTTGTTTGGTTTTGTTTGTTTCGCCTGATTTCATTCTTCCTTTAATTATTTTATTTTCAAATTTCGTCCTCTCTAGAAGCTTTCCCTGCGTCATTCTGCATTTGGTAGAAATCATTTCTCTTAAGATCAGTCAATTATCCATTGTTCCATGCCCAGAACTTTTTCCTCTTAGAGCCAGCGCATCCTTCTGCCTCATGAAATAGTCATTTCCAAGTCCTCCCCCATAATGAGTCTGAGGCCAACCTGGGCTACACAGCGAGACTCTGCCTCAAAAAACCAGAGATGAGGAGTGTAGTTTAGCAGCAAAGCACTTTCATAGCATTGTCCACAGTCCTGGACTCCACCCCCAGCACCACAGAGGAGGAGGGGACAGGGAGGAGAGGGAGAGGGAGGGAGTGAAATTCTGGCTCCCCCACCTCCACTAAGGAAGTTATTTCATTCCCTCAGTTTCCTCAAATCAAGCAGTGGTTGTCAGTGTCCCCACTTGATGGAATGCCCCATGAATGTACTAAGAGAGCCATGGTTCTGGACAGTCCCTACAAACCAGTAATCAATTAGTAATTAACTAGTAATGAATTATGACTGGTGGTGGAATGTCTGGCCATTTTAATTCTCTATCTGATTCTTTTGTATATTTTCTACAAGAGACAGTATGACTTTTATAATCATGGAAATGAAATAATTTTGAAATGAATTCAGTGAAGAAATTAGTCAGAACTCCTTTGCCATAATTGACAGCACATCTGTAATTTCTAGGACTAAATCAAATAAAATATAGTCAACTCTCGATTCTACGCAAGATTCTCATTTATCTGTGGCTACTCTTGCGTCCTTGTTTTTACTGGCCTCATTAAGCATTGGATGGAGCGTCATATGTTACAGCTCTATCCAGCGTCTGTTTATTTTCTCTCCCACAGCCAAGAGCTCAGCAAGAGCCTTGTAAACCAATTCTCTTAATGATTGTTCCAGTAGGGGAAGGTAGGAATCAATGATTCAGGGAACTTGGGGAAGAAGCTACAGCTCTACCTTAGAGAGGGTCCTGGTGACACCAGGGTTAGAATGGAAGGCTGACTGTGGTACTGTGGGTGTGGACTCCTTCCTGAGCACCCCAGTCCTCTGTCACAGAGCCACCCATGATCCATATCTATCTGGATGGGGGAGGGGAGTCTTTAACACAATGCTGTAGGAAGATTTATGGAGAATGATTGACCCACGATCTCCAAAGAAAGTCCATATTTTCTTTCTTTCTTTCTTTCCTCTTTTTTTTTTTTTTTGCATTACTGGGGTTTGAACTCAGGACTCCATGTTTTCTAAGTGGCTCTCTAACCACACTCCCCAACCCTTTTTGCTTTAGTTATTTTTCCAGTAATATCTCACAGTTTTGCCCAGGCAAGCCTGGACTGTGATCCTACCTATACCTCCCAGGTAGCTGGGACCACAGATATATGGCACAATGCCAGGCTTATCAGTTGAGATGGAGGTCTCTCACTAACTTTTGCCCAGGTTGGCTGTTAGACTAAAAAAGCACAGAGAGATAGACAAAGAGATGGCTCACCATCAGCGCAAGATTATTCAAGAGAAGAAACCTGCAGAAGGGGTCTCCAGTAAGAGAGCTAGAGCCCACTGCTGCTTATAGAATGGGGGGTTTTATAGGAAAGGAAGGACCTGGTAAAGCAGGGGGCAGAGTTTTTCCATTGTGACTTGTCCATTGTCCATTGTCCATTGTCCATTGCTAGGGGTAGCCAAGGAACTAGGTCTTATGTCCCAGCATAAGTGCTGGGAAGCAGGATGTTTCAATCACGGACCAATGGCAAGAAGAGGATGCTGCTGGTAGTAGGCAAGGAGCTAGGTCTTGTGTTCTGGCACAGGTGCTGAGAAACGAAACATTTCCCTTGGAGGGCCCATCTCTACTGGAGCCAACAACTCTAAAGTCAAGCAGAGTTTAAGATGGCATAAGTGATGTCAGGTTGAGACCTAACACTGGCCTCTAACCTTGAATCTCCTGATTTCTAACTCCTAAGGAGTTGTGATTACAGGCATGACCCTCTGCATCTGGCCAGGTCCACACTTTTTATAATGAATGAATTTATACAATGTGCAACCTACAGTGAGCTTCTCAATCAGAGTTCAACCCTTTCCATTAAATCCACAGGTCCCCTGCTCACACTGGAGACTGGCGTGGGGTGTGGTTACTCATTTCAGAATCCATGTTGCTGGATTTTCAGTCTCTGCATCATCCAAAATCAACAGTCCCCTTAAGAGATTTTCAGACACTTTCTGCTCTGCTCCTAGGCATGGTTCCAAAAGAGCTGTGTCTGTCCATCTATCTCTGGTATAAGATGCTGGTCCCATGCCTTGGCCAGAAGAGTGCTTTGGGGTCACCATTGCTCGGCTGTGTGATGTGGGCATAGGGGAGGAAACACAAAGTTCTGAGTTCTAGACATGCCCTGTTCTCCTTGGAGTTGCTGAGTAGCCCTGTGACCTTCCTTAAACTCCTGTCTGGCTGCAGCAGCTTTCCTGTTTTAGCTGTCCTCCCCAGCACTGCTAGGCCACAACATCAACTCTGGACAAGCAGTAGGCAGTAGGAAAGCAGTCCTCAGAAGGGGCATAGCCTCTGGGGACAAGTAAAGCTCATTGGAAACTTGATTCTTGGGCATCACAATTGGTCCTTCAAGCTGAACTGCTTGTTTAAACAAGGGGAAAGTGTTCCATCTAGTTTTTCCCACTACAAGTGGTTATAATGATACCATTGTCTTTGGTACTGGTTATGCATGTGAGAGCCCAGAGCCTGGTTCATTACCCTAAAGAAATTTAGTTTTCCTCTCAGTTTTCTCCTAGTCAGTTTTTGAACACAGTGTTTCATTTGGAAGTGTTTTTGTTAGGAATTATTTGGCTCCAAGTAACATATAACCTACCAGTGGGCTTGAACACATAGAAGCTCATTTTTCTCCCATAATAAAAAGTCTGGAGAGAAGTTGCTG
Source organism: Castor canadensis (assembly GCF_047511655.1). Taxonomy (NCBI): domain Eukaryota; kingdom Metazoa; phylum Chordata; class Mammalia; order Rodentia; family Castoridae; genus Castor; species Castor canadensis. The sequence continues at coordinate 31,588,450 of NC_133404.1, read as the reverse complement.
TTGGGGTCACCCTCATGGTTTAAAATAGCCACAACACTCCAGGTATCACATCTACATTCAAAGCAAGAACAGAGAAGTAGGTGGTAGTCTTCTACATCTATCTCTTTAATGCAAATAGGGGAGGGAGGATTGAAAAACTTTCCCAGAAAAGAGGGAAAGGAAAAGAGAATGAGAGGGCATCAATAATATTGTAAAACATAATATCTGTGAAGGTAGAGGATATAAGGATATGTATTGAAAGCTGTTGAAAATGGGGGGTGGGAGGTAAAGGGGTAGGGGAGAGCAATGGAAGGGTTTGAACGGACCAAAGTAAAGTATGCTTATAGTGGGGATACACTGAGAAACCCCTTTGAACATCAACTTAAATAGTAATAATGAAAGACAGGACTGTAAAATAGTTGGGGGGGTACTTTCAGGACGGGGAAGGGGGAATGAAGGAGACAAAAGTGAGAGTCTGTGGTGGATGGACTTCATATATTTGTGTGAAATAGAACAGAGAAACCTCTTGCAATTGCTTTAAGTGGGGCAGGGAGGGAGGTGAGGGAAGAGAGGATGGGGGTGATCTGACCAACACACATCAGCCTATTCGGAAGTGTCAACATGAAGCCCCACCGTAGAACAAATGTATCCTAAAAACAAAAAAACAAAAAAAAAAAAACCTTTCCCAGAAACACCCAATGGTGAGCTTTCCCTTACGTTATATTGTGTCACATGTCCTCTGTCCCCCCACCCCAGCATTAAAAAAGAATAGAAAGTCACATACTAATTTCATTTTTTCAGGCTCTTTATAGGAAAATGAGAAAGGAGAGGATGGCTGGGGATGGCTGTCTGGACAGGCAACTTTCCGTGTCTTCCCAGAGGACTGGAAACTTCCAGATTTGAACTACCCCTAGGCAAATATGCAAGAAATAATAAACACATAAGTAATAAACCTATTTCAAAGCCCAACACAAATGGTTTACTGCCTACCACTACCACCATTCGGACCTCTGTCTTTCTTTGCTTTTTGACAGGTTCTCCAGCCAACAACACCTGGCGCTTTCCTGCGCCCAATAAACCCTGTAGAGGTGGAGCAGACAGGTGACTCCCCTGGAGGAGGACCAGCGGCACAGGCTTGGTGGCCCGCAGAGTACGCGCGCGGGCCACTAGGGGGCGCAAGAGATTACCCATCCAAGGAGAATCCTCCGTAGTCAAGGAGACTAGTGGCCCCCCAGTTACCCAGGGCCAGTACAGAGAACGGGCATCAAAGTTATTGCAGAGCACGTCAATGCACCCTCCCCCTCACAGGACCCCTCAATAGGTCTTGGGGAGCACTAACCACATAGGACATGCTGCCTTACGATTCTGCACTTATGCCCATTTGCTGAGCTGTGTGTGCCAAGAGAGGCTCAGAAAACTGTCTAAATTCCAGGCTTCTCCCTCCCTGTGTCACACAAAGAGCATCCTGTCCCCTGGGCTCAGAGTTGGGCCTGGAGTCCCCGGGGACCCGCTCCGCTCCGAGGAGACGGGTGCAACGGACTGCACAAATCAGCAGCAGTTCTGCAACCGCCTTTCCTGCAGAAATCGTTCCATTACAATCTTCCTCCTGTCCCTCCGGGGACAACCAGTTACCGAATGCAGCCAGGACTCTCTCCTCCGAGTTTCTAGCTGCAATTTTAGCAAACCTCGGTGGCAATAAGTCTTGTACGGAGCCCAACACTAATCCTGATGTAAGCAGCTCCAGACACTTTGGGTTTATGGAAAGCCACAAAGCCAGCATGAAAAAATCTGATTACCCGGTGAATTACTTTCTTTAAAAATAATAATAAAAAAAACAGATGCGGGATTTACAGAAAATGTCTATGGAGTGCCAAGTAAATGGCCACGATTCAGAGAAACAGTGCGAAGACCTGCTGGGGCCCAGAGCTGGCTCAATTACCGTCCCAACCCCCTCCAAAAAGTGCCACCAACAATTGCTCATACCTTTCTCCCCTCCGCCTCCACCCCCGCCCTCGCCCTCAGTTCTATTAAGGGAAGAACTGGGAAATAGTCTTCAGGCAGCCAGTTAATAGTCTTTCACGGGTGAACCGCAATTATCAACAACGAGCACCACCCACAGACTCTGGGAATGTGTTCATGGTTAATCAATTCGATTGATCACTGTTTATTAAGTAAAAACCTGCTTTCTAAACAGTTCCTCCCTAAATGGTGTTTTTTGCAGGCTTCTAGAAAACGGGAGACTAATTGGGGCTTTTAATTTAAATCCAAGAGAGGAGATGCAAGGATGTGCATTAGGAACCAGGAGGCGGACATGGTGAGTCCCGCTGCTCTGGGGAGAGGAGGGAAGCTCCCATTATAAAAGCCCTCCTGGTGCCTCTTTTCCTGTCTGCAATCAAGAAGCCCCTTTGGGCTCAGAAAGACAAAAGATCACGTTTTCTCGTATGTGGAAGATGGATAAACGTATTCACCAATACAAACATGAATATATATGTGTGTATTTGTGTATATTTGTATACATACACACATGTATAGGGAGAGCATGTTTGCAATAGTAGGACTATTTGAAGGAACTAGGGGGACTTGGAAGAGAACGTGGTGAATAATATCCCAATACATTACATCTAAGTAGGAAGATGACATAAGAAACCCATTGAAAGCTGTGGAATAATAAGTAGGAGGTGGGGGAAGGGTAAATGAGTGTAATATAGGGGGATAATCTGGTTGAAATACATATATTCATGGGTGAAGACCCATGGCAAAACCCCTTTGAACAATGAGTGTACACTTCTAAAAATGAAGGAGTTCCAGAGTGGGAATGAGTGGGAGGAGGAGGAGGAATGGAAAGGGTGAATATGGTTAATGTACTATTTATATACATGTATGAAAAATAACAATGAAACCAGTGGAAAGTATTTTAAGAATGGAGGGAGGGAGGTGAGGGAGAATGATGGTGGGGTGAATCTAACCAAGATAAATTGTAAGCACATATAAAAATGTCACAATGAACCCCCCCTCCTCACCCCCATAACTAATATATGCTAAAAATGTTAAAAAGGAGGAGGAGGAGCCTATGTAGAATCCACTGTGACCAGGTCAGATGAGGACATGAGGAACAAAGCTCATTGATAACATCGATTGTGGGAGTGTTTGAGCTACATCAGTGCTGTTAAATCGATCTCTTCCATTCAGCACCTTGCAAACCAAGATGGGAAATCAATGGTTGGCAGGAAGGTTAGGTGCCAGGATAAGTGATCATAGTGTATTTTTTGTTATCTCCTTACAGAGAATAATGATCTCAGCTGCCTAGAGTACTCTAAATCTAAGCGAAATATACACCGAAAATCCAACCCAGCCCTGGGTACCACACAGAGGACATTAAAGCGATGGTGTGACCGGGATACAAGCCACAAAGGGAGCAGTCTGCCTTGTCCATGGCAAAAGTCCTCCCTAATGTGGCTACCTTGGATGGGAAGACTCTGACTCATGGGAATCACCCATGCCTCAAAGCTATGGAAGAGAGGCACGGGTCCCCACTCTCCTGTTATTCCTGTTAAGTTTGGTCTTTACATCTTTTACACCTACCCAGCTGGGGAAGTCTACTCTCCATGAAGTAGGAGACCCAGAAGAGCCGCCCCACCTGTGCCCCCCACCAGGTCCTTCTCATCACAGACAGAACACCAATGAATAGAAGCCATTAATGAGTGAAACACACATTTTTGCCTGCAATTATATATGAAATTTCTGCACCGGCAAATCTTTAAAGCCTTAGAAATAATGGTAGTTACTCTGAAAGAATGACTAACTAAATGAAATTGAACTCTTCAAGGAAGAATACATAAGGATTTTTCAATTCTCAGTTGATAAGCCATTTTGACTATTCAGATCACTAATAGATGCAAAAAAAAAACAGTTTGTACACTGGATGCAGAGCTGGTTTTATGAAGCTCCAAAAGCAGGAAAGAGGAACTCTAAAAATGTTTGAAGATTGTTCCCACAACTGCCTTGCACTCTTGCACTCTTGCCTGTGATCTCTGCACATCCTTCTCCAGAGTTGTGACGAATCTGTCTCTAGCTTGGTCTCATAAAACAAATACAGACCAGGCTGTCACCACTGAATACCCAAGTAGCAGAATGAACATCTCCATATGGAGAAGGAACATCAAAAATCTGGAACAAAGAGATGTGTTCTTGGTCACAGTGCCTGACATATCACTGAGAAGTATTAGGGCTGGTTTGAAATGTGTAAATCACAACATTGACAGTTCTACTGCAAAGAGGGAAACTTTTAATAGAATCGGTGCTGCATCAAAGCAAGCCATAATTAGGTACAAATTTGGCACATAGCTCAGCAATTTATACAGATTAGCTGCGCTGACCTTCTGAGCCCTAGGGTGCTGCTTTCACATTTGTGGTTGCAGAGTGACCTCTAGTGTTAAAAGGGAAGGATTTTTTTTTTTTTTTTTTAATGATAACATCAAAAGCTAACATCTTTTATCCAGTCTTATTACTCAAAGTGTGGTCTGTGACATACCTGTAACATGCCATTAGAGAAAAATGAAAAGTCCCTAGGAAATTTGCATAAGTTCATCAGATACAGGTGGGAATTTGGGGTCTACAGGAGTGGCTCAAGTGGAAGAGCACCTGCCTGGCAAGTTTGAGGCTGTGAGTTCAACCTCCATACTATCCCCTCCCCAAAAAATGTGAATTTTGTTAAATATTCAAATCACCATTAGTTACAGAATGACTATGCTGATCTCTGTGTCATGGAAAATTCCAAGGAGTTTACAAAGATAAGAGAAAAATTGTTTTTTGGGTTTTGATTATTTTTATATTATGTGCTAAAGTTATGTGAAATTCTGTTTTAAAGTAATACGTGTGCCTAAGGCTGAAGGTGTGGCTCTAACAGTAGAGAGTCTGTCTAGCAACTGCAAAGCCCTGAGTTCAAACCCCAGTAATCCCAATGTGTGTGTGTGTGTGTGTGTGTGTGTGTGCAAGCCTTATGCTGCCTTCTGACCTATAAATAATCAAATGCCTATTATTCCTCTTAAAGAGAATTGATTCCAACAGACACTGAACTTTGGGGGTTGTTTTATCCTCATACTTTGAAAATAAAAGTTGGGAACCACAGGAAACCTCTTTGGGACAGAGTCAGGTTCATGACTGTAGGCTCAGTGTTTATGGGCGTGAACAGGATTCATTGTTAGCTGTGCATCAGTTTAGATGGCTAAGGGTGAAGACAGCTCTTACAGTCTGGGTGTAAAATGAAAATGCACCATGGCTCAAATGGTAGAGCACCTACCTAGCAAGTGCGAGGTACTAAGTTCAAACCCCAGTACCACCAAAAAAAGAGGAAAAAAATTAAAACATGATTTCTGAGTGTGTCTGACAGGACACCTCTGTTAGAGATTAGTGTTAAAGCCTCTCCTCCCTCTGTTGATGTGTGGTGACATGAGAAGTCACTCAGAATGAAGGAAGTGCAGCCCTTGACTAAGCTACGCAGGATTCCTCCATTGACAGTGAAAGCTAAGCAGGATTCTTCCAGGCTTGGGCAGAAGTCAAGACATTCTCACTTTTGCTTGGTGCAGAAACCCATTTTCAGCTTGGACCTAACCCAACCAAAAAGACACAGAAAACTGCCTTCTGGGATCAAGGATGCTGCTATCAAAGTCACAGGTATTCATCACTGTGTTTATATCAAAAAGAAACAAGCTGTGTTGTCCAACAGCAGTCAGATAGACGCAAAACTTTCATTAAATTCCATGCTAACTTACCATTTTAAAAAATAAGAGAATGGCCTGAAAATGTGCTTAAGAGACTGTCTGTGTCTTGTAGAAAATGCAGGTGACTGATTCAGCAGGGTCCCTGAAATGTCAACCAAAATAATGCCTCTATTTCTTCCATCAGATCAAAAGCATTCCTTCTCTCCTGTTACCTCATCTGCATTTTATACTGTATTTGAGCGAATGAAGAAACCATGGCTAGTTCTGCTTGTTTTGCTTTGTGTTCATCTTTCCTTCCCTCCAGTGCAGAAGAGAATTCCAGGGGCCAAAATGCTGACCCAGCAGACAGCAGGGGTCACCGTGCAGAGCGGCAGCACAGGCAGGTTATTAATACGTAATTAGTGGCCAGTGTTTCTCAGAATACTTCAGAAGGAAGTAAAGCTTCCTTTAAGCTCCCCATCCCCGGCGAAAAGAGACTAAATATGGAACTTTGATCAAGTTCAAGCACAGACTTACACAAAGAAAAACAAATTAGCCAGTGAGAGCCTGCTTCAATCTAGAACAATATGAAACCTGTGGAAAAGAATCCATGCAGCCCGGGCTGTGGGAAAAAGGGGACGAAGCTTTGGTCCTTTGAGAGGAATGTCATTAGTGTCTAGAGAGAAGGAGCCTGACAATTTCACTGGTATCCATCTGCACTGCTTGGGCTGTCAATGGGACAAGGGCTCCAACTGCAGATAGACAGACCTGCCTAGCATAGACAGAGGTGACTTTGAAACCCAGGGTGTTTAAGGCAGACAAGAAGGACCCCTCATATTCTGCTACTTCAGCAAAAAATCATTTCTGTCTAGGTATTTAGTCATAAGCCACTTGATGACAAATTGGTCAATGACAGACCACAAATATAACAAATGGTCCCATAAGATTTTATCACCCAGTGACATTGTAGCCATCCTGGTTTGTGACAATACTTTCTACAATGTTCGTATAATCAGGAACTCACCTAAAGCATATTTCTCAGAATACGTGCCAGTTGTTAAGCACGGTATACTGTACTAAACCATTGTGATTAAGAAAATGCAGCTTCTGTATCAATGCAAGGTTCATCTTACCTTTATTTTCTATTTCTAGATACAGGCATAGATTTAACATTGATTCTGTGCTCCTTTGAATGGCTTTGTGGGAAGAAAGGGGTCCCCAGGGATGGGCTCAGCCTGGGACTCAGAATCTTAAAGGCCAGAGGTCATCCTTCTTTACCAGGTCCTGTGGAGCCAGAGCAGCTTCGGAAGGAGATAAAGCCTCAACTCAAGACAGTCGCTGAGGTGTTGCCTTTCAGCTCTGTCCCCAGCCTCCAAAAGAGATCAGGGGCCTTGCCGAGTGGTTGAAATAAAATAAAATAATGCAAAATAATAAACAGAAAAAGAAGGATGAGGTAAGGAAGGAGAGCACATTCAGATGAAAATAATCTTCCTTGTTAGAGTACTTTAAAACCAATGGGATTTTTAGTTATAGCTTAAGCCTCTGAAGAATTCCCCATACCACAAAGGAAACCATACATTGATGCAGCTTCCCCTCAAAGATGCTTTGACCTTTGCCTCTTCCTGGGAGTGTGGAGCATTGTGGCACTTTACAAACTGGGCGACAGGATCCCAGTCCCTTAGCTCAATTAAGGAGCCCTTCTGTGCACAGGGCTGTGTTGGAGCCCAGGTCTCTAAGGCTCTCAGGGCTGGCTGATAAGGTGCCACACACCAAGAAAGGAAACCTCCAGCAATTTACCAGGGTTTCCACCTTGTACAAGGGATTTTTGACTGAGAACAGTATTGTGTTTAATAAGTGATTTCTTTTCATGAGTTGCAAATAGTAGGCACTTGACCTGAAGCCTCTGAGAGACTCACGGATTCAAACAGCTTTATCATTCTACTCCTTGAGTTTTGTATGTTACAACCGCCATTAACAGATTTTGTGACCTTTGGCCACAGGCCAATTAACCTTTTCTGACTTTCTTCATACATAATAAAATCCCTCTCCACACAGTTGCTCTCAGACTTTGGCATACTGAACTCACCTGAAAACCTGCCCCCAAAAATGAAGATTCCACCAATTACAACCACCAACCCCTATCACTCCCCAGAATTTCTGACTCCATAGATCAAGGTGAGGCCTGGTGCATGCACTTTTTATAATAAACATCCCTAAAAATGTAGATGTAGATGGTCAGAGACTCTCATACAAAAAAAAAAGAAAAACAACAAAAAACACAGTGGCTTGTGCCTTTTTTTTTTTTAACCAATAGTGCACCAATCTACAAATTTACAAACTATGGGGAAGAAAAGTAAACAGCAAGCACCAATAATGACTCGATAAGAGCTGCATAAACTTATACTCCCATCAAAATGATGACATGCTATTTTAATCCTAAATCCTGAGCCTTGCAAGCAGTAGGCAATTAATAACTGCTGAATAAATTGATAGTCCTATTTTGATACTTTCTTTTTTTATGTGTGGAACTGGGGCCTACACCTTGAGCCACTCCACTAGCCCTTTTGTGTGTATGTGTGTATGTGTGCATGTGTGTGTGTGTGTGTGAGAGAGAGAGAGAGAGAGAGAGATGGATTTTTTTGAGATAGGGTCTCTCAAACTATTTGTTTGGGCTGGCTTCTGATCTCTGCTTCCTGAGTAGCTAGGATTACAGGTGTAAACCACTGATGCCCAGCAATACTTTCTGTTTTTGATTTCCACATTCTGTTCTAAAATACTAAATTATTTACCATTTACAAAAGCAAGTTGGTCTCTGGGAAAAATTGGACTGAATTTCCTACTCAATTGCTCTTGAAGAAACTTTTGACCAAAGTCTAAAGTCTTAAACCAAAGCTGCAATCTTCCAGCTCACGGTGACAAAACCAACTCAAAGCATACAACCAAGGACACTGCCAACAGAGAGACTCAGAGAGAAGTTACTTGGATCTTGTATTTCCTGGAAACTCTTTGTTCTGTCATTATCAATACTATTAGGATCAGTCACAGGACTGATGACAGAAAACAAGATTCAAAGGGCAGGTGGTGGGAGTGAGCTGCTCTTGGCAGTGTGGGGATGTCCCTTTGCACACCCAGAGGCACTGACTTCTCACTTCCTTCCTGGGACCCCCCAATGGCCATGGGGAAGGCAGGGGATGTAGCAAAGCACTTAGTCTCATTCCCGATATCACTGCTGTATGGAAATTAGCATAAAGGAATCAATTGAGAGCAGGCAAAGACTACGGAAGTCCTTCCTTTATTCCCTGGGATCTGTTGCAAGTCCCCCTGTGGACGTCTGAAGCCAAGGCTTGCCTAGGAGCCCTACCTACACTGTGTCGTTTCTCATTTGCCCCTCAGCATTGACACATCATACCACAGTCAGTTTGTCCTTCTGTGTTTTATACTGTTGGGCCTCCTTTGTCCTTCTACTCTTGTGCTTTCACTTTAAGGCCATTATTAAGTAAAATAATGGTGATTTGAACACAAACGCTGTGTTGCTGTGACAGTGGGTCTGATAATCCAGTGGGATCTGAAACATCCGTAAAGGTCCACATGTTAAAGGCTTAGTCCCACATCACCAAAAAAAAGGGCTCAGTCATCAGCTTGGTGCTATAAGGAGGAGGAGGAAACTTTAAGAGATGGGCCTCATGGGAAGTCTTCCAGTAATTGAGGTGCTCTTAAAGAGGATTGTGGAACTCTGACCCCTTCCCCTCCTCTCTTTTTCCTGTCCTGGCCATGAGGTGAAGTGATGGCTCCACTGTGCACTGTCCACCATGATATCCTCTCTCACCACAGGCACAAAAGCAATGGGGCCAATCAACCATGAACTGAAACCTCCAAAAGTGTGAGTTAAAATAAACCTTTCCTCTTTGTAAGTTGATCACCTCAGGCACTTTGCTAGAGTAACAGAAGGCTGACAGACACAGGCAGTAGCTTATACTGTGTGGATACTGCGTTGCAGACAAAGAAATCACTCACAACCTAGACAGGGCAGAGCCAGAGGGTGCAAGATTTCATCATGCTAATCAGAATGGTGACCAATCAAAAACACATGAATATTTGTTTCTGGAACTTTCTATTTAATTTTTTCTGGACCATTGTTGACCTTGTTTTGTTTTGTTTTAATGGAAACTGTGGAAAGTGAAACTGCAGATAAGTGGAGGAACCACTGTGTGTATTCAGAGCTTGCTACAGCAAGGTCACTTTGGCTGCACTTTGGCAGAGACTCAAAGCAGCGAGGGAGTGGGATAGCATCAGAGCAGAATAAAGGGGGAACTTCCAGTTCCCCTGATCAGAGGCCCTGGGCCTGGGGAAGCTGGCAGCAGCTCGCTGGAAACAGGGAACCCTGTGGCACTGGTGAGGGGGCATGCTGAACTTTCTCTGGTTGGCTCCAAGTTGGAAGCAGATGAGGCAGACTAGAATTAGGGAAAGTTCAGGACTCACAGAAAAATATTGCATTTCAGATTGACCATGCTCCAACTCAGGGACCGCCCTCACCTGACTGGGAACCACCCACACCCCTCCCACTCAGTGATTATTGGATGGGAATCACCTGGCTCCTCCCTTCCCATAGGTCAGCATAAGTTTTAAAAGCACCTGGAGAAGAGATGCTCTCTCTGCCTCCAGATTCCACCTGCACCCACCATGCTCCCTTTTGTAATTCCCTTCCCTAAATTTTAATAAACTCCATTTACACCCACGTGTCTTGCCATGGATTCTTCCCTGCGGGACACAAGAATTCTGGAAATCTCCTGATCACAGACTGAACCCCACTGCCAACACAGGGACAAAACTGAGGGAAACTGTCAGTCATTTCTCAAGCCCCATCCACTGAGGCTGATTATAACAGATGTTATAGTTTGGCTTTTTGGGTTGTTACTTGAATTGGCAACCTGACTTCCTGCAAGTGTGGCTTAAAACAGGCTGGCTTCTGAGCCGGTCATGGGGGCTGGTTTCTTGGGCAGGTTGCTGCAGATTGTGGTCAGAGATTGTTTCTATTACTGACTGGCCATTGTTCTTTTGTATACCCAGTCTCTGCATAGAACAATCCCAGATGTAGCAAAGGCCCCTAGGTAAAGTCTCAGGACCTTTAGAATCTGTTCTGCAAATGGCCCCATGTTAGAACTGAAACACAGGGGAATTCATAACCTGGAAACAGGATCCCCTCTTTGCTGCCTCCTGCCGCCAATAGGTTTCTTGGTCATTCAGCTGGGGATGGCCCCACAGAACTAGAACACCAGTCTCCCAATGCCCAGCTTGGTGCCCTCCCAGATCACAGAGTGGTTGATGCCCAGGGTTCTGATGAGAGATGCATCACTTATTAAGAGCATGGGTGGTTATCTTTGAGTTCACAAAGATATTTTTATTGTCTAGGCCCCTAAGTTAGCCATGTTCTGGAGAGCAAATTGGGAGTACTGCATTACAAACCATCTACCACTTCAATCCCCATTTCCTCATTGGGAAAGTTACAGAACTTGATACTTCCATTTCTAGAGTATCCCAGGGTAACCTACTGTGATTTCATGATTGCAGTGTGTTTGCTGTGCATCAAAGGACAGTCTCCTGTCAGAGCAACTGAAGAGTTGCTAATAGGACATTTATTCACAATGCCTCAACTCTTCCCAGAGGCTGCCCATTGCAAAATGAGGCTAGAAAAATGCAATCTCCACTGGCCCTGGATCACTAAAGCTACTTCCAGAAAACAGCAGTTTAATGTGTCCATCCTAACAGTCTGTGGTCATGCAAAGAGGAAAGCTTTCCCAAGAAGAGCAAACAGCAACAGAGAATGCTTTTTTTTAAGTATAATAAACATATATCCCACAAATAAATATCACATAAAACTGTGATCCTGTGTCCTCATATTTACTTCTCAAAATTAATGAATTTACCTAGCATCCCATTTCTATGAGTTCAGATAGTCTAGGAAACAGAGGGCCTATAGAGTGCAAGTTTAGGAAGACAGCTCTGGTATTTTAGTCAATTCTGTTTTCTAATTCCAAGACTAGGGATTGTCCTAACAGTTGCATCTCTGATGCTTACAATAACATCTCTGATAGAAACTTATATAACACAATCATAGCAATGGGTGGATTGGTTTTGTTTTGTTTATTTGTTTGGAGGGTTGTTTTTTTTTTTAATTGGCTTTATTGTTGTTTTGTTGATGGTGGTGGCAGTTTTGGTGCTGGTATCAAACCCAGGGCCTCATACATGCTAAGCATGTGCTCTATGACTGAGCTTCACCCCCAGCACCACATATTTTTAATTCTATCTTGTTCACAAGTTTGTAGCTCAGTGTCTAGAAATGTCACTTTCATATTTGAGAAGGCAACAAAAATGAACCCCATTGCTCTAGACAAATTCTCTGCTGACTGTAGATCTTAATTGGTTCTTGCTTCTTTTTTCTTTTCCATTTTTACCATTTTCACCATCCTTTATTTTTCAGTTATTTTGGGTATTTTAAGTGTGTCTCCTAAATACATTATAATGCTAGATTGTTTATTTGTTTAATCTAATATGAAAGTATTTGTCTTTTGGTTATCTAGATTTAATCCATTTATATATCTTGTAATTGTCATTATATTGGGAAATTAATTTCTTCCATTTTATGCTGTATTTTTCATTTAATATACCTTTGTGTATTTTTCCTCTTTCCTAATTTTATGAGAAAGACTAACTTGATCTTTGCCTTTTATTTTAAATGCCATACATTTTATGCATATCTATTTATATTTCTTTCCTTATTAATATTAATTCTCCCATATTCTTTAACTTCCTCTGACCTAGCCATGAGTTTCTCACACACTCACTTTCATCTGTACAAAGACACACGTTCCTTGGATGTTGATACCATCTAGAATTTTTTCTGGGTGACTACACTTTTTCCTTTTATTTTCCTTTATTGTGTGGAGGAGGACTTGTTTTTTTAAAACAACAAGCAACTAAGTTATTCAATTACCTTTATGGAGGGCAAGTTGGGAATACTGCATGACAAACCATCTACCTCTTGGATTTATTCTTTGGATTCAGTCATCTTGGATTTATTCTTTGTGTTATTCTGCTTTCCATCACTGTAACAAAACACCTGAGATAACCAATTTGTAAATAAAAGGGTTTATTTTGGTTCACACTTTTGGAGGTTCTTGTATATGATCATTTTGGCCCCATTGTGTTGGGTCTGTGATAAAGCTCTTATGTAAATACAAGTAGAGTAAAACCACTCACCTCATAAACCAAGAACCAATAAAGGGAGATAGGAAGGGGCCAGGGTACCATTATCCCCTTTGAGGGCATACCACCAATACCCCAAGACCTCCCACAAAGCCCCACATCTTAAAGGTTCCACTACCTCCCAACAAAGCCACCAAGAGGAGGACGCCATTAACACATAGGCTTGTGAAACATTTAAGGTCTGGACTTGCATTTCTAGTCTTAGAAACTACTTCTTCTGGAATAGATCTAAGGCAAACTTCTGAGCCTCTGGCTGAACACACACATGGGATCGTCCAACTAGTGATTTTGCAAGATATAAAATTCTAACTTCTCAGTTATTTTTTCTTTCAGTGCTCTACAGTTTTTACTCCAATATATTTTTTGTAGTCATGGCGCCTACTGAACTATCTAATACTAACCTGTTTCTTTTGTCTTTAAAGATGTTCTTTCTCTAAACATTTGTAATTTATCCCTTAGAGTTTGATGTTCTTCAACTTCGCTACAATTTATTTATTTATTTTTCCTTATCTATCCATTTGCCTTGTTAACTGGAGGTCTTTTATGTTTTCTAAATTTGAAAAACATGTCATCGTTATTTCTTTAGGTATTTTTCTCTCTTTTTGTGAGTTTTATTTGTTTTGTTTGAATCTCTTACCAGGACCTTTACTATAAACATATTGGCATTTTTCTCTCAGTCCTCCATATCTCTTAACTTTTCTTTTGCATTTTCTTTTTCTTTGCTCTTTTATTTTAGAAGAGTTCCCTAAAATATCTCTAACTCATAAATTTATTTTGTGGTTGAATCTATTCAACTATTTGTGCCACTATGTTCTTATTTCAATTAGATATTTTTCCATTCTAAATTTTCCTTGAGTTCTCTGATTTCTTGACCTTACTTTTATTTATTTATTCATTTATTTATTTGTTTGTTTCTTTTTTTATATATTATTGGTGGTAGTGGGGTTTGAACTCAGGGCCTTGCACTTGCTAAGCAAGTGCTTTACAATTTCAGCCGCTCTGTCTTGAGCCACCCTTTTTGTGTTGTATATTTTTGAAATACGATCTCATTTTATGACCAGTCTGGCCTAGGTCACAATCCTCCAATTTGTCCTTCCCCATGAAATTGGGATGACAGTTGTTCACCAAACTGAGCCATTGGTTGAGATACAGTCTTTCAAACTTTTTGCCCAGGCTGACCTTGAACCACAATCCTCCTGATCTCCACCTCCTGGTAGTAAGCATTACAGGTGTCTGCCACTACACTTGGTCTTCACCTTACTTTATATTATAATATCTTGTCTTGTCTCAGTGAGTCTAGTTATTGGGCTCATTTAAAATGTTTCACAAAGTTTTTTAGGCTAAAGGAAGAATAATACCAGATGGAAACTTGGATCTACAGATAAATGTGGGGAAATAAAAAATACATTTAATCATTTCTTAATATCCTTACAAGGTAATTTACTGTATAAAATAAAAAATAGTCACTATGCATAACATATGTCTGCATATGTTACTTACATAAGGATGTTACAAACATATGTACAAGCATATACATGTTGCAAACACAAAGACATATCACGTACGTACTTAGAATTAAAGTGTATGATATAACAGCACAAAGGAGAGATAACTGGCAGTAATTATATTACACATGAAAGCCATAATATTAATTCAATAGATTCAATAGACTTTAGTAAGTTAGGGACATATTGTGATCCATAGGCAATCAGTAAAAATGCAAAACAAAGAGGTACAGCTGAAAAGGCAATTAAAGAGATAACAACACTTTAAAAAATACCCTGCTCAAAAGAAGACTGGAAGTAGATACAAAAAAAATGAAGAAAAAGTGGAACCAAAATGCCAGACAGGACTCAGACATGACAATAATTACATCAAGTGTTAATCAACTAAACTCTCCAATGGAAAGATAGCCATTTTGGGACTATATTTTTAAAGCACTAGATGATTTTTATGAGATTCACTTTAAGTATGGCAACATAGTAAGGTTTAAAGTATAAGGTGGAATAAAGATATATCATAAAACTGATCATTTTTAAAGTTGGTGCTGCTGTGTTAATATAAAGATGTTTTATCATGATAAAAGAGTAAATTCACTAAGTATGACTAGCAGTCCTAAATGTGTATGCAATTAATAGCCAAGATTCAAAAGTGTATGAAGCAATAATTGACAGAGTCAACACAGAAATCTTCAATGAGGTTTATAAATATAATTGGAGATTTTAACACTTTTCTCTAAAGTTAAATGTTCAGACATATGACTCTAATAGGATCCTTGAAGGTAGGGAGTGGGATCAGAGAAAGTAAAAGCAAACAAATGCCACTTTTTAAATTGAAAAATATGTTGTCACTGAAGTGAAATTCACTGGATGAGTTAAACAACAGACTACCTGAAGCTAAAGAACAAAAGTGAATTGGAAATCAGATGAAAGTAAATCATCCATAACACAGCATAAAGAGGTACAGAGATGAAAAGTTAAGAGACAAAAAAAAAAAGAAAGAAACAGTAGAAGTCAAGTGAAAATGAGATTTTGTTTCCATTGTGCTAAGAAAAAATAATCCTCACACTTAGAAATCTTTAACCAACTAAACCCTCATTTGAGATTAAGATTTTTTTCAGTCAAAGAGAGAATTTGTCTCTATAAGCAAAAGAAAAATACAAAGGTTGTTCCACGTTTAAAATAAAATGGACTCATAAGAAATCAGTGAGGTACAAAAAAATCAGTAAGTCAAAAGAAAAAATTAATAAGTAGCTATACAGATAAATTTAAGTAAACATTCATTTGGTGGATGGATGGATGGATTGATGATGATTTGGGGAGTCTAAAACGATAATGACTTAAAATTCCAGAAAATATAGCATGGAAGATGGGGAAAATGTGAAGGAAATTTAAAACATTCTAAAGGCTTTTCAGGAGAAGGAGCGAACATTTATTTCTGATAGACTTCTTAAATCAAATTGTCTTAGAGTGCAAATTTAAGGGTAGAAAAGAAACAGAATTAATAACTTTGATAGATAAGAAAAAAGTTTTTAAAAATAGTCTTTAATAGAAAACAAGAAGATGTTTGAAACAAAGCATTCTAAATAAATAAGAAAAAGAATGTGATGGAAACATATCTACACAAATTCACAATAAACATAAATGGACCAAACTCTCCACTTAAAGATTATTATTTCCAGATTAGATTTTTTTTATTCAGCTATCTGTAAAATTCTAATGGATCTACATATGTAAACATTAATAAATCCCATAAATACCATGTTTGGTGAAAAAGCAAACTGAAAAAAACAACAATCACCTAATTGTGTATGATTTAAAATACATTAAAAAATACCTTGCAATATTTAAGAGATTAGCATTTGAAACAATAATATAAAAACATTTAGAGCTCTACATGCTAATTTTAAGACAACAATCATTTTTGAGGAAGAATCTAGGGGAGTTGATGGTGTGGGTGAAGCAGGTGCAGATTTCATCTGTACCTATAAAATTGCATTTAATTTTTTAAAAATCTGAAGAAATGTAGTGAAATGTTAAAATGGGTGAAATCCAGATGACTGCTTCATTAAATTTGGAGGCATATTTAAAATATGTCATGCTGAAAAAAGAAGAATTAATTTAATAACTGAGTAAAAGCAATATTATAAGATAATCCCAATTGTGTTGTTTTTTTCTAAAATGTTTTCATGCTAGGAAAATATATAAAATATAATCCTTAAACTTTTATGCAATGACTGTGTTTTTATAAATAAAAATTAGTAAAATTTTATTTATAAAATATATAAATTTTTATTATACTAATAAAGCTTATTAGTATAATAGATTTTCTAGACAGAATAACAAAATCTGTTAAGATTTTCTCAGAAGAAGACAGCTGCAGAAAATAGCCATGATCATCAAAACAAAGCCTTTATAACACAGTAGGATGGCTTTAACAACAATTGAATGGCTTAAAAAATAACTATTGGGAGAATTCTGAATGTTCTTAATACGAATAAATGCCTAGGGTAATAGATATACCAGTTAGCCTAGCCTTATCATTATACAATTTATACATGTATTGAAATGTCACACTGTGCTCCATAAATATTTATAATTTCTAATTACTGTGACAAAAAAATTTTTTTCTAAAAATCAAGACCCTCCAATGACAGAGCTTTAACTTAATACCTCTTCTGGCCAGCAGGTGGCTCAAATGCAGTAGTCATTTTAAACTCAAAATTTTAAATCCAGGTCTCATTAGTAATATGAAAAAAAGTCTTTTGATTGTGTTTGATTTTGTGCCACAGTTCTGTCTGACTTGTGTGTGCTCTCCCCCACTATGTTCATGTCTCTCCATTCACTAAGAATGTGTTCCAAAGACTCCACTTCCCACTCCGTTTGCAGAAGCAATTCCCTGGTGGACGTAGAGGTCAGGAACCACAGAGTTCTGACTACCTGTTCCTTTAGTCCAGTGTTCAGTGAAATGTTACATTGCTACTCTACATAAACCTGACCCCAAATGATGTTGTGGTTTTCAATTCAACACTTAACCAGCTCGTGCAAAAAATATGAAACAAAATCCAAAAATTAGTCCTTCCCAAAAACATTGTTTGGAAAAAATAACAACTCACCATTAAATGACATCTCTATATAGCCTGAAGTGCCCAGATGGAGAAATTCATGAATAGTTAAGTTTTTCTGATGGGTGTTGGGCATGGAGACCACACAGGTCTTACAGCATTGCTAACTCAGCACAACTTTAGCAAAGCCAACCTGAAAAGCATCATGTTCACATTCACCCAGGAACCAGAAGTAGAAACTAGTGAAATCCAGCTTCCTGACTTGCTTCTCACAAGTTCCTCTGTCCACCCAAAGACCTCTTCCACTTGCCACCTGCCTGGACTCTTCTCAAATTCTATCCAGAGACATTTCACCTATATCCTCCTTCTTTGCACACTAAAATCACAGAGATGTGAAACAAAATCCAGATTCCTCAAAGGAAAGAACTTTATTTTTGTCTTATCATTCTTTCTCCCCCTCCTTTCTTCTGTTTTCTTTAGCCACTTCCAAGTTCCCTTGGTTCTGTCTTTCTGACAATCTTCCCTGGGTACCCACTAGGGTCATTTCTCACACATGAAACAAAGATAAAAGGAGCAAGTGAACTTTGTTTGTAACCCTCCAAGTTGCTTTGAGCACAGTGGTATGTAGCAAATGCAACTTAGAGAAGCAGTTCATAGCCAAATGGGTGAGTGAGTTTCTTATCTCAGAGGCCCTATGCTTATGTTAGAGCAAAAATATGACTCCCTCTCCATATAGCCTACCCTGAGGTCTATAGTTATCCTTGTAACTGCCCTATGAGATAGATACTATAGTATGCCTTCCCTGAATCTCACTAGTAGAATATCTGTTAGAAAACTTTGCAAAAAGTTTACCCACATTTCACTATTTGGTGCTCCTGTGTCTGACCAGGGTAACCATGAAACTACCTTGCAGTCACAGGAACAAATCATGCCTATTCACTGTTGTTATTCAAGCATTGCCTTATCTCATCTTCCCTGTGCAAAATACTTTCAAAGACAGTTGGAAATCCTGTGAGAGTAGAGATCTAGAAAAAACATGGAAGTGAGAGAGACAGACACATAAAGACAGATCTGCGGACATACACACTCACATCTTGTACACACATGCCTTGATTATTTTTCTATATGTAGGAAAATAAAGAAAACTGTAAGAGTGTGATTAACAGGTTGTGAAAAGCTTTAGTGTTGCTCAGAAACAAGAGAAGCTCCTCATGAGGAGTTTAAGGGTCACCAGGCATCCTGGGGCTGTTGATCATCAGGGTTCTGAAATGGATGCTGAAGGAGAGCTGGAAGCCAGTGGAGAAGACAAATACCACACCAAGGACTGGATGGCTGAAGAGACAAAAGAAAGAATGAAATATGAAAGAATAAATACATATAAAATCATCATTGCTTATGATAGTGATGCTGTAGCCTTAGACCCTAGGAACCAGCAGATAACTATGGAGGAAGGTGATCAAGAGCAAATCAAAGTTCTCATGTTGACAAAACTAGATGCTTGGGGTTGGTTGGTTAGTTGGTTGGTTGATTGGTTGGTTGGTTAGTTAGTTGGTTGATTGGTTAATTGGTTGGTTAGTTGGTTGGCTGATTGGTTGGTTGGTTAGTTTTTACGTATGATATTTTATATGTATATTTCAGAAAACAAGAAAAGGTACCAGGACAGAAAGCCTCTAAAGAGTAGCTGACCCTATTTTTGGAGTAAATAATGAGGAAGGTGTTAAACTAAAACTCTTATTGATGTATTACTCCAACAATAGTGCCAAATGGCGCCATGTTGAAGAGCATAGAATCCTTAAGACTACACCAGTGATGACGCTGGGAGCTTTCTGTCACCGTCCATTAAAGATTAGTGAACCATGAATGTTTCCCAACCAAGTTTTTGTGTCAAGAGAGAACACTCCAGTGCTTGATTATGAAGATAATGTTCCAGTCATTGTTTCCAAAATGGACCAAGGAGTCACTGTATCTTAGAGATATATCATACACCACAGCAGTGACCACGACCCTATCTCCCTTCTTTCACCTCCAAATCACATTCAATCTGTACATCTGCCCGTAAGGAATCATTTTTTATTTGCATTACTTATTTTACTTCACTGTATATGTTTTGTTTTTATGTGTTTTTAACATATTACTTCATTGCTCATTTATATTAGAGTATATGTTTGATGAAGAAAGAAAACAAATCCTCTGACTCCTGTAGACACGAGCACAGTTTGTGCTTAATGAGATAATTAAGTGTTTAGGATATGAAATCGATGATATTTTGACGCTGTGTTGTACATAAATCTGTACTGGATAGTTATGAAAGAATTTGAGTTTGGGGAATTTAGAGGAAGTCAGTTGGGATCTTAGAATGAGCTGGAAATGGATTCATTACTTTTCTCACAAGTGAAGTAAGTCAGGCACAGAAAGACAAACGCCACATGATCTTGCTCAGGTGTGGAATCTGAAAAAAGTACAACTACAGAAGCAGATAATAGAATGGTGGTTACCACGGACTCAGGAGGAAAAGGGATCGGGGATGTCGGTAAAAGGAGAGAAGATTTCAGTAAGGAGGAATAAGTTCAAGGGACCAATTATACTACCTGACTATAGTTAGTGGCAATGTACATATACTTAAAAATTGCTAAGAGAACAGCTCTGAAGTGTTCTCACCCCAGAGAATAAGCATGAGGTGTAATGTATATGTTAATTAGTTTGATTTACCCATTCTGTAATGTATATATACATACTTCAAAACATCACATTACACTCCATAAATATATACAAGTTTATGTCAACTAAAGTTAACAAATAATACAAAAATAAAGTTGGGCACAGTGGCTTATACCTATAACCCCAGCTACTATGGAGGCAGAGATCAGGAGATCATGGTTTGAGGCCGGCCTGGGTGAAAAGTTATCGAGTCCCCATATCAAGAAGTATCACAGCCCAAGGCCAGCTCAGGCAAAAAGCACAAGACCCTAGCTGAAAAAAAAAAAAAGTAAAAAGAGCTGTAAGTGTGGCCCAAGCCCAAGGCTCTGAGTTCAAACCCCAGTGCTACTAAATAATAATAATATAAATCAATAAATTAAATAAGGTAGCTCCTGCTCTATGAATGCTCAGTATCTTACATGAATTTGAGACAAGTTTTTTTAGATAATGAAGGAACTGTGTATTATTCACTTTTTATAGTCTACAGAGCATTTTAGTAACTTGCTAACTCCAAGCAAGTGGTAGGGCTTAGAACTGAACCACATTCAGTCACCTCCTTTGCCCAGGCCAACACCCCTACCCTGGTCAGAGCAGAAAAAAGAAAATCACAGCAATGGCTTGGCCCCAAGAAGAAGTATGCCTAAAATTTCTCAGTAATTGCAAATCCCAAGAGACAACAAATACATTACAAGGAATAATTGGTTTTCTAACAGGCTCCTTTGCAGGGTTGAGGAAATGTTTTTATCATTACAATTTCACAAAAGGATTTTTTGTGACATTCCTGACATCCCAACTTTTCTTGGCTTATATTATTTCAATAAATAATTTATTGATTACTAAATTACATTCTCGTTCACCATAATCTAACTACACAAGAATGCGGAAACTCAGGTGACAGTAATATCTAGAAAAAAATTAAGTCCTATCAGCAAGTTATCATGAAGTCAAGCTTGAGAGGATGTCTTGGAGTCAACACAGATGAGAGCTAGTCTTACCTTAAAACCTAGAGAACTGGTAACGTTAATTAAAATGCAGACCAGGCCTGAAGAATCCCAAAGCAGGCAAAGTCATTTAGGCTTCATAATGACCTTAACCTTGCTTGATTTGCAAACATAAGCAGAACTTAACTTAAGCCAGTGCTTGTAAAAGCTTCTATTAAGGAACTGAGGACTGGAGCTCATCCAATCAGAAGCAGCTAACAAACATAATTATACAACCAGGGACTTTCCAGCAGGGTTGAACAAATGGGGCATCTTTATAACTGTAACCAATCAAATCTTTTCTTTGTGCTAGTTCCCCCTTCACGCTGTAAAATCCTGTTCCCTGCAACCCCTCAGTGAAGACTCTGAACTGCTTCTGATTTGGAACGTGCTGATTTATAAATCATTGTTCGCTCAAATAAACTCTTAAAAACTCTCTTTGGGACTACTGGAGTGGCTCAAGTGGTAGAGAACTTGCCTAGCAAGTGTGAAGCCCTGAGTTCAAACCAGAGTATCACAAAAAAAATATAGAATAGGTTTTAAAACTCTTTTTGTGCATCTTTTAACAACATTCAGCATTATAACTAAAAGACCATAAAGTTCATCAAATCAAAAAATAAAATATGCCCAGCATGGTAGCTCAAACCTGTAGTCCCAGCTACTCCAGAGGTGGAATTGGGATGATCATGATTTGAAGACACCCCAGGCAAAAAATTATAAGGACTCCCATCTCAACAAATAAGCCAAACTTGGTAGTATAAGTCTGTAACACCAGCTACACAAGAGTCATAGGTAGGAGGACTGATGTCTAAGGTCACCTGGTCGGGGGGAACTGGAGACCTATCTGAAAAATAACCTAAAGCAAGAAGGGCTGGAGTTGTGGCTCAAGTGGTAGTGTACCTGTCTAGCAAGTGTGGAGACCTGAGTTCAAATCCCAGTACTGTGCAAATAAAACATATTTTATGTGCCTTAGTGTACGTCTTTGGAGAAAGATCATGACCTTTTATATTTTCTACTCAACATTAAGTGATACTGACATCTCTTCTCCCAGAGGGATGGATCCATAAGGCCCAGGAGACAGCATGCCAAAGCCACAATACTTCTAAGGCACTATGAAAATGTTTTCATTTCTTTTAAAATTAGAAGGAAAAACCCACACAGACTTTTAGGTAGATGGAAAGTTTTAACATATAATATTAACAACTTTATTCTTTAATTTTTGGCAGTACTGGGGATTGAACTCAGGGCTTCATGCTTGCTAGGCAGATACACTACCACTTGAGCCACTCTGCCAGCCCTTTTTGCTCTGGTTATTTTTGAGATAGGGTCTCACTTCATGCCCTGACCAGTTTGAACCACAATCCTCCTATTTGTGCTTCCCTGCATAGCAGGGATGACAGGCTTGAAACACCATGCACAGCCATTGCCTGAGATGGGGTCTCAGGAACTTTTCACACGGACTGGACTCAGAAGGCAATCCTCCCAATCTTTGCTTCCAAAGTAGCTAAACAACTTTATACCAACACACAGTAAAATACAATTGCTATGGCATAAGGAGCCCATGAAAGCAAAATTACCTAGGGCTCAAAGAAGCCACCCCACATCCCTGCTGTGACATTTTCTTCATGTCCCAGACAGTTTTGGTCATGCTGTCCTGGATAGGAAGAAACAAAAGACAAAGGAAAGAAGCCATTGCTACTGCAATCTGCCCATATGCCCAGCACTGCAGCTGGTGTTTTAAGATCAGTATCTTACATGGGAAGACATATGGTTCTCCAAGATGATGCATCCATTGGGCCAAGCTGCTGTTTGATCATCTGTCTAAAAAATGATTAAAGATAATCCTGAACACACTGTTGATGGATATCTTGATTTGAGTGTGAGTCAAGGTGCACCTCACCATGACTGGCCATTGCACAGTCAAACACTTGGACAGTAGACAGACACTGTAGACAAAAGAAATCCAGAGACTTCTCCAGCCACAGCTGGAGTTGCACACATTGTGCACACACAATTTTACTTTCTACATCAGGAGAAGCATCTTCAGTTGCCCTGTCATTGGTCACCTGATTGACTGCCCTGACTTGAGACTACTTTCGCAATGTCAGTGTGCCAACTGAACACCAAACACCAGGTCCCCACGTGTATGTAGGCTCCAAGCACAGTCTCATCCTGACATTGACCTTCACACATACCCATCATCACGTCTGCTGTGTGTGTCACCAGAGAAATCAGTCCCAGGCCACTCAGCACGGTTAGAAACCAAAACTAATAAATCATTTGCCCGCTCTCAGCCTACAGATGGTATAAGTGTGGTTCAATGCAGGTAATTATAAAAAAAATGACTTTAGGAGCAAAAAATCAAAACATGGGAGTATGTGTCTAATAGAAAAAGCCTGCAAAGAGATTTGGGAGTTCTAATGACTCTAAGGAGCAGGTGAAAGGTCTCAGAACCTGACAGTAGCTGGGCGACCTGATTGACAGGATCGATCCTTTCTTTCCTCCAGCATCACCAGGCCCTCTGTTCGCTCGCCTCTGGGTCCCCTGTGCCAGGCGTTGGGGAGGTGGGGGCTGCAGTATCTCCCCTGCTTTAATGTGTTTGCAGTAGAAAGCCCCCACCAAGCCATCAATTACCAAGACTGTCAGTCTGGAGAAGGTGTTGGGACAGTGACAGGGTTAGGTAAAAGCCTCAGGGGCTAAATTGAAAGGTTGCACCAGATGTGTTAAACTACTCTTAATGTCCCCACCTCCTGTTCCCTGCCCCACCCCCAAAGAACAGATTTTTCTTTTCCCTTTAACATTCACAAGGATGTTTGTGGTTTCTGCAAAAGGTATTATGGACGACAGGTCTTTATCATTTTTTCAGCTGTCACTCTTAGAGAGATTGGTCCTTCCAGAAGCTATGAGCATCTCTGTCTCCAAGCAAGCACAGGTTGGTTGCAATTTCTGCCCTTCCACCATTTCATAAAGAGACCATCTTCTCAGAAGAAATTTTAGACAACCCCCTGCCAAAGAAAAGAAATAAAGGACCAACCCCCTCTCAGATTCTCTCAGAATATCTTGTCCATTCACTGCAGGAAGAAAACTTTTGGGTATCACTAGAGCTGAAATTTTCACATCTTTTTCCCACAAAAGTTCTTACCATTTTTCTGGTGGGAATGGCCACCAGAATTAAGCTATGGGACTCTTAGCCCCTTACAATTGAAGATTTCCAGCAAACATTTTAAACCAAAGTGAGCTCATGTTCTCCAGAAGTATATAAATACCTACTGATGTCCAAAATAGTCCGTGCATAGGTTAATTCAATCAATAAGCAAACTAAGTATGTAAAAATAATTCAATCATTTGATAGCACTGATCCATTATCACCATTATCATACCCTTCAATAATTGTTCACTGAGTGCCCACTCTGCTAAGCAATGTGGAAGGCATTCAGAACAAGGGAATAAAATCTTGCTGGTCCCAAGAAAATCATAGCTACAAATTTCACACTTTTTTTTTAACCATAGCAAGAAAAATGGAATTCATGTAAATAAATGAAAGGTATCTCAGAAAAAGAAATGGTACTAAAAAAAGGTATATTCTCACTCCAAATAAAATTCCTATGAATTTATGGTGTAGAATTTACCTTAAGCTGTGACAGCTGTCAAGTGGTTGACTTTGGAAATCTGCTGAAGCTCCAAATTCCATGAAAAGGCAAAGGAGCAAGACTGAGGACTTTGGCTTCAGAAGGAAGGCAGTCAGTGTCTTGGCACCACAACAGAACCTCCTGGAGCTCTTCCCAGGGGAAATCTATGGTCAAGACAAGCCAGTGGATAAGCCAACAATTCCAGGCAGGGATGTCAGCCTACTCATGTCTTCTTGGTTCTCCTCAATATCTTCATCTGCATTCCTGATGTCTACAGGGAAAGGTGGAGTGGGAAGATCACCACCATCCTTAGGATGAACTCTGTTTCTGTTTGGATGCAGAAAATACTCAAATACAGGGTATGCAGAATTACAATCACCACACTTAGTCGAAATGCCAAACTATTT
Organism: Castor canadensis; assembly: GCF_047511655.1. Taxonomy (NCBI): domain Eukaryota; kingdom Metazoa; phylum Chordata; class Mammalia; order Rodentia; family Castoridae; genus Castor; species Castor canadensis. The sequence goes on along the minus strand of NC_133404.1, from coordinate 31,563,232 downwards.
TTGAGTGGCTTTTGAGCCAACTTCAAAGGAAGTGTGAAGAATTTGTTGTGTTTATAAGCTCTAAAGCAATTCTCACTGATAATTTCTCAAAAACTAAAAACCAAATACACAGATGCTCACACAGCCCCCTTCTTCTCCCTCCACGCAGTCTATCAAATGGTCTTTTCCTTCCTGGACCCCATGTAGACAACAGGGCCAACTTAATTAACACCTTTTCATCCCAGTGCCTCTCAAGATGAGTTACAAAATATGCAGTGCTCATTTACTCTCTCAATCAGCAGTGCCAAGGTAACACATGAAAAGAAACAAAAGCAGAAAGACTCCCTTTTACATGTGCCAGAGAAAACTGTGACAAGCAACCAAATAACCTTGAGTGTCTGTCACGTGCCTATTACATAAATGGCACCACAGAAAGAAAAAATCATATTAAAAAGCAGCAACTACAACAAAACACCACCACCTACAGATCAGTTAAAAAACTCTTAGAAACAGCTCTCTGAGAACTTTCTAACGTTGTTTCTTGGCCAACTTCTAAAGCCACCTGGGAAAGAAGAGACCGTGAGAATACAGTTGAGATTCAGCAGAAATAATTAAGAGGTTGTATAATTGCCTGTATTGTACATCTCACCTCTGGGGTGGGTGGCTGCCAAGTTCAAGACCCCAAGCAAAACACAAGGTCGTACCCAATGACAGCCATTCTCTCACCTCCCTGACCATCCAGGTGGAAATTAAAGATCCCAGGATACTTTTCAAAATAGCCCAGGGGATCACCAAGCTGTCTGGGCCAACAGTCCCTAGTCTCAATAAAATCCAACTTAATGTCCCCAGCTGGGAATGAGCCCCTCTCAAATACAGAGGCGAGTGTGTTCATGTACACAATTATTAAACTGTCTTTCGAGCAATGTAATTACTTTATAATCCACAGAGGACTTAGGACACTTAGAGAGGAGGATGCTATGAAAAAGTCAATTTAATTGTAATTTATAATTGAATTTATCCACAGAGAAAAACTCAGTCACTAAATGAAAGTATCTTCTAAGCAATAAATTTATAGGTACAGGATTTACAACAACTAGTGGCTTAGAAAATTCAAATTCCTGAATAACAACTTTCAACAAAAACATCACATTAGAGTTGATTCTAAACATTTGAATGGCTCAATCCTCTACTAATTTGATAGAGTCTCTATTTAGGGGAAATAGACCTAATATGTAATAAGTTAAACTTAATCAGAATTTCCATTATCCTCTCTTGGTTGGTCTTTGAATAATGGATAGATATGATGTGGTTTGTTTAGAAAGAATTAAGTTATAGATGACAAGCTATATTAATCTTTTATTAACTGATTCCAAACAAAAATTATAAGAGGTACATAACAATGTCTTAAAAGAGAACAAAATACTATCATCATTTTATATGCATATGTGCCTTAATAGATACATCTGTTATGATTTGTGTATGAAATATCTAGCCCAGGCTGCTGTGTTGAACATTTGGTCCCCAGCTGGTGGTGCTATTTTGGGAGACGGTGGAACCTTTAGGAGGTGGGACCTAGCTTCAGGGGACATGCTTTTGAAGGTTATGCCTGGTCTGCTCCCTTCTTCACTCTCTGCTTCCTATCCTACATGACATGAGAAACTTCTGCCACATGCTCTGGCCGCCATGTTTTTCTGCCTCACCACAGGTCCAGAATCAATGGAGCCAAGGATTATGGACTGAAACCATAAGCTAAAATAGTTCATCCCCCTAAGTTGCTAGTGTATGGCATTCTCTCACAGTGATGAAAATCTGACAAATACAACATCTAGACTTAAATATTGTATCTGTAATCCATCTTTCAGTGCATGATCTGAAAACATTTCTGCAGTAGGTAGACAAATAGAGTTCCAAAGAGGAAAAAGGAAAGAAGGGACAGGTTAATGTGTTATTTTACCTGCCGTTGTATTAGGACCTTGGAGCAGAAAACATTTATTGAATCATACTTTCTCTGTCCAAAACTCCAGTCATGGCTTTACCTGGTGTCTTAAGCACAGTGTCTCTTACAAGATTGCGGTCAGGGTGTCAGTAGGGTGTGACTTAGCATGAATCCCCTCCAAGTTCAGGCACATAATTTTGGCAGGTTCCTCACAGGTTGTTGGACTAAGGGCCCCAGTTCCTCCTGGACCTCAGGCAAAGGCTTCCTTCACAGCCTTCCACATGGGTCTCTCCATAGGGCAGTTCACAACATGGCCAATGGCTTAACCAGCACAAAGCAAGAGTGAAAAGGGCAAGCAATATGGAAGGAAACCAGGGTCTTTCTGTAACCTGAGCTCCATCACATTTTTGTATTCTGCTTTCTAGAAATAGGTAGCTAGGCCCAGCCAAGGACAGGAGGAGATCACACAGATGCACATACCAGGAGGTGGGGATCAGTAGTGCACTGCTCAAGGGCTTTGCCTCAGGAGGGTGCCCGGGTAGTGAAGATTTAACCTTATCCAAAGAGTGGTCTGGCCTTTGTCCCAGCTCCTGGGAAGTAAGCCCCAAATCTTTGGAATTCCCAGAGTGACAACAGTATCTTTGGTATTTGTAGTGGGTCCTTCTTATGCAATGAGGTGACTCATGTGAACCCCTGGATAGTTTGAATTCTAGATTATTCTTTCATCATATCCCTCCTTTATAATAAATATCTATTGAAAGTAGATGATGTTAAGTCCTTCCCAGCATGTCTTCAATTAATCCACAAAAACTTGGTAAATGGATGGAACTGGAGAACATCATTCTGAGTGAGGTTAGCCTGGCCCAAAAGACCAAAAATCGTATGTTCTCCCTCATATGTGGACATTAGATCAAGGGCAAACACAACAAGGGGATTGGACTATGAGCACATGATAAAAGCGAGAGCACACAAGGGAGGGGTGAGGATAGGTAAGACACCTAAAAAACTAGCTAGCATTTGTTGCCCTTAATGCAGAGAAACTAAAGCAGATACCTTAAAGCAACTGAGGCCAATAGGAAAAAGGGAACAGGTACTAGAGAAAAGGTTAGATCAAAAAGAATTAGCCTAGAAGGTAACACCCATGCACAGGAAATCAATGTGAGTCAATGCTCTGTATAGCTATCCTTATCTCAACCAGCAAAACCCCTTGTTCCTTCCTATTATTGCTTATACTCTCTCTACAACAAAATTAGAGATAAGGGCAAAATAGTTTCTGCTGGGTATTGAGGGGGGGAGCAGGAGGGGGTGGAGTGGGTGGTAAGGGAGGGGGTGGGGGCAGGGGGGAGAAATGAACCAAGCCTTGTATGCACATATGAATAATAAAAGAAAAATGAAAAAAAAAAAAAAAACAAGGGAGGTACCACAAAAAAAAAAAAAGAATATGAATATGGTTGATGTACTTTCATACAAGAAAGAATATAGAATATGTAAACCTGATAAAGTCACCACAAGAGGAGGACTAAGGTAGAGAGGAGAAAAATGGAGAAGATGAACCAATTTGGGATACAATACCTACATACATAGAAATGTCATAATAAAACTCCATGTATAGCTTTCTTAAATGGAAAAAAAAAAAAAAACTTTTGCATGAGGTATTCATCCATGGCTGTAGTCATCTTATTTTATAGATGAAGAAACAGAGAACAGAGAGATTAAGGTAACAAGAAAAATAGCATTCTAAATTCACACTGAAAAATAACTTAAGCAGATGTACAATTCTGGTGAGTGTCACTTCTTCCTTGGAATGTAAAATTTCGTGACAAGCATTAGACATTGACTTTTCATAACTGTGGATTGGTTACTATAAATTTAAATGCTTCTTTATACTCAACTGAAATTATGTATAAAAGAAAAAAATCCTAGAACAGAGATTGCAAACATAAAAGATTTGCTGGCCAGGCAGAGAATATGCATGAACGACAAAAGCGGCTGAGTGGGGCTCAGAAGAAAATAGGTGTGCCAGCCCCGATTATGGGCGCAGTGGCCAGCTGGAGCCCATTGCTGCTCGTGCAGATAGGGGCAAACATTGCCTAACCACTGGCTCCTCAAAAAAAACCCAGAATTTTCTGTGAAAAAGTGATGACTTTTAAATGTTACGGAGTTCACTTTTTCAAACTCTGTAAACTCAACCAAACGTGAGTGGTTCAGAACTTTGACCTAGACAAATTAACAAGGAGACAACAGTTATTTTTGTTCAGATGATCGCTGTAAAGTATCAATCCAATGATTATGATCTAAGTACTTTATATGCCTGATTGAAAACAGAATAAAAAAACTCATTCCAAATTGGTTAAGAAGGTGGGGAAAGGAGGCCAAGATAGAGTAACAGGGGGAGTGAGTTTGATCAAAGCACATTATATGCATGTATGGAAATATCACAATGAAACCCCTTTGTACAATTAATACACAGTAATAAAAAATAAAGAAAAGAAGCAAACGGAATTATCTTCGCTCAAGATAGATGTTGAAATGATTTGACTCTGGTGTGGAACACATCACAGATTCACTCTGATTCTCTCAAGTTTGCAGACACAGAGCAAGCTAGGTGGAGACAGCTAAGGAGGATATGATGCCAAGAGCTCTGCACATTGGGAGAAATCTTGAAAGATGAGCTAACCCATTGAAGAAATCCCTCCTACTTATATTTCTAACAAGTAATTATCTGGCTTATTCTTGAATCTTGGAACTAATCTAAGGGATTCTTCTATGATTTCAATGAGTGCCCCCCAAAAGTCCATGTATTAAAACTTGGAACCCCAGCTGGCTGCTATTGGGAGGTGGTGAAACCTTTAAGAGGTGGAGTCTACTTGGAAGTCTTTCGGTTATATGAGGGTATGCCCTTGAAGGAGTTATTTGGACCCTGGCTCCTTCTCTTTCTCTCTATCACTTTATGGCACCCAAGTGGTGAACAATTTGTTCCACTATGTATACCTTGCCAGGATGTGCTGCCTTGCCACAGGCTCGCAAGCAATGAGGTCAACCAATCGTGGACTGAAACCTCCAAAACTGACAGCCTAAATAAACTTTTCCTCCTTTTTCATTGATTAGTTCTGGTATTCTGTTACAGTAACAGAACACTAACACAGATTCTTGTTAAAACTAAGGGATTAATTTGAAGGTAATCCACCTCACTTCTAATGAGCTCCAACTGCTATAAAACTCTTCTTTACACTGGTTTGAACTGAAATCTTCCCCATACATCCTAGTTCTCCTCTCTGAAGCCAATTGTAAGATATCACCTTCTTTGCATATGACAGTCTTTCCCACATTCAGAGGCATCATTTACACAAAGTTTTTTTTCTTATCTCAGCCTACCAACTTTCAGCCCTTCCTCCTACAATTGCTCTCAGGAGTTCTTAAGAAAGAACTGGTCTGTGCAGGCATCATAATGTCAGTGTTCCTCTCAAAACATTGTACCTGTAAGTAAAGAAGTAGGATCTCTCAAGATAAGGAAGTCTCCCTAAATAAGGCCCTGCTACAATTTCCCAGTGAGAAAAACCCTACAGCACAGTTTAGTCAACTTGTATATATACCCATGGTCCCTGACTTACAATGGATCAGCATATAATTTTATGCTACTCCCAAAGCAATATACATTCAGTAGAAACTGCACTTTGAATTTTGAACTGTGGTCTTTTCAATATGCAGTATGGTGCTCTCTCGTGGTGCTGGGGACAGCAGTGACCCACAACTCCCTGCCAGCTACAAGATCACAAAGGTCCACAGCCCATCCCTTACAGAGCGCTATGTTGCCAGGCTGTGAGGTGTGATAAAAGCACTTTCAACTTGAGATATTTTCAATTTATGGGGGCATAACCACAGGGTAAATCAAAAAGGAGCATGTGTAATTGAAGGATGAAGCTGAAATGATCAAGTGTCTACTTTTACATTTTAATTTCGTAATTTAAGAATTAAATTTCATACTTATTCTGAATCACATATTATTATCATTATTATTATTATTATTATTATTTTGGCAGTACTGGGGATTCAACTCAGGGCCTCAGGCTTACTAGACAAGTGCTGTAGTGCTTGAGCCACACTCCCAGCCCTTTTTGTTTTAATTTGGTTTTCAGATAGTTTCTCATAGTTTTGCCCGGGGTTGACCTTAAATTGTGATCCTCCTATCTCAACTCCCGAGTAGCTGAATCACATATTCTAATATTGTAGATCAATTAAGGAGGATGTCTTTTCGTTCCTATAGACATTGTGTCCCCAAAAATTTCCCTCTTTGTTCATATCTGTGACATCACTTTTGCTGTCACTAGAGCCACCTCAGACTCACATAAAGCAGTTTCCCAGAGCATGTCACCTTTAGCTATTAGTTGTTCAAAATGTAGTATTTTCTTGTGAAAGGGTAACATGTATATACAGAAAAGGCTCAGATCATTCATATTTGGCTCATTGGCTTTGTACAAAGTGAGCCAATAAAGTAGTCTTGACACCTGTCACAAGGCCAGTACCCCAAAAGCTCCTTCCTTTCCTCTTCTAGAGCAGAACCACCATCCTGTACTGACTTCTAACACAGCTGACTAATGCTCACTTCTTTTGAATTTGATGTAAGTGTTTTTGTGTCTGGATCCTTTTGGTCAATATTACATTCAGGAAATCAAGCCACACTGTGTCATATCGTAGCTGTAGTTCCAGAAACATAGTACTGTTTAAATCTGTAGCACATTCATGAAATTATCCTCCCAAGCCACAAGGGCTCATTTGTATAACATTGAGTAGTTGGGTTTGGGTTTTGTTGCAGTGTTGGGGATCTAACCCAGGGCCTCACACATCCAGGCAAGTGTTCTACCACTGAGCTACATCTGCAGCCCCCAGGAGCTGGTTTCTTGAAGTTCATCTCATAAGTTCTTATGCAATTTCCACAATACATAATCTTTTATTTTTACCTTGGTCCCATAGTCTCTAAAAATCAGTAAAAGACTTTTTTAAATCAACATTCAACATTTAAAGTTGTGAGGTCACATATTCAGGAATAATCACGAAATTTCATAAGAAATCTCTTTGTTCCTTTTTGCAGTGATTCTACCCAGGTACCTTTGTAAGGGTCAAGCTAGTGTTGACCTAGCTAAAATGTCTTCCCAACATAATATATTATTATTTCCTGTAATATAAGAGGCTGTTGGACTTTGAATACAGGTGAATAATTTTCTTTTTCTTTTTTCTTTGTCAGTACTGGGCTTTCAACTCAGGACTTCCCACTTGATAAGACAGTCACTCTACAGTTAGAGCCATACCTCTAAGCCCTTAATTCTCTATTTTTGAAATAAGGTCTTGTTTTTTGCCTGAGCTGTCATGGACTGCAGTCCTCCTATTTTATGCTTTCTGCCATAGCTAGGCTGATAGGTGTGTACCACCATACCCAGCTTTTTTCTATTGAGATGGGGTCTTATAAACACTTTTTCTTGGGTTGGCCTGAAAATATCATCCGCCCAATCTCAGCCTCCACATAGCTGAGGTGACAGGCACATAACACTGTGCCTAACTCATAAGTAGAGTTTTCTGATTGATTTTTTTTAGAAAAAATACCATATATTCAGGTATAAATTGTGTCTCTTATCACTTGTGTCTTGATACTAACTATTAATGAATTTGTGATCAGTTAAAACAGCCAGATCTTTTTGTATGTGATTGCCTATCAGACTATATATCCATCCCCAAGGTATGTTTATACTTTTAACTAAATATAAATTTTGCAAAAAGATCATTATATAGCGCCATGTGTCCCCCATACACTTAGGACTTTCCAAAGCACTTTCAAATATATCATCACAACACCTCAATTCAATAGCTCAGGAATTAATAGTTACACATTTTCTAGTTATGCACACAGTTACTACTGATAGATTTTGACTTGTTGAAAGGAATAGTGCCTATATTTTATAAAGGACTCTGTCTCAGTCCTTTTCTATTTTTATAACACAATACTTAAGAGTGGGCATTTTATAAATAAAAGAGGTTTGCTTTGGCTCACAGTTCTGGAGGATGGGAAGTCCAAGATAGGGTAGTCACACCTGTTGAGAGCCCCGAGCTTCTTCAACTCAAAGCAGGAAGCAGAAGGACAAGCAGGTGCATGTAGAGAAGCAACTGAAAGCAGAGGGAGCCAAATTCACTTCCTAGTAACACAAGCCAAGTTCCCCTTGAGGGTAAGAACTCACTCACAGGAAAAAAGCATCAATCCATTCTTAAGCGCTCCACCTCCACTCAGCCCCTCTCCCACATTGCCACACTGGGGTCCGAGCCTGAGTTTTGATGGGGCAAAGTATATTCAAACCATTGCAGGCTCATGAAAATGGAAAAGAAAACTACCCAGTGAAAGTCAAGATATTTGAATATTCCTCTCAAAAACATAAAAAGTCAGCAAACGTGGCAAAATTCTATCATAAAGAAAATTCCATCAAAAGAAAATTGAAATATTAATGAGTGCCATTTTAGATGTACAAAATTAATCAAAGAGTGGATGGAGCAGAATGCAACCATGACACCAGCACAGTGAGACTGTTAAAATAGTTATTTACTGATGACATAAAGTAGCAACCAGCATAACTCTTCTGGAAAAGTATAAATTGACATATATAAGCATATAAACAATGTTTAAATAAAAAAAAAGTTCATACCTTTTGATCAAGTATTTATATACATACAGTTTATTCTTGAGGAAATTTAGAAGGAAAGTTATTTGCAAGAAGATATTCATCAAACATCGAAGCATTATTTATAATAATAAGAAAAGGTAACTACACAGTTTTGTTTCAAATGAAATAAAGCTTTGTTCAAATGAACATGTCACCACCCAACCTCCCTCCTCTACCCCTCTCTCTTCTCTCTCCCATACACAATCTCTCATTTCTCTCTCTTTCTCTCCCTCTGACACACACATACACACCAACACATCATACTTTGCAAATGTAAACCATCCCTATCACATATTCCTCCCACTAGTCTCAATATTGTATTTCACACCAAACTTTCTCATCTGAATTTTCATATAAGATTCATGCAGTTAAGTTTGCATTTGCCTACAAACAGCCTTGCTGCTGACTCCAGTCTGAGAGAAAGGCTACTGGGGACAAAACACAATTTTCAAACTCCAATAGGTGCTGAGGTCCTCGGATGGGAGTCTGTGACTGTGTCAGTGCACTGACAAATTAATTGTATGAGGAAAATGCATCATCTCCATCTAACCAGAGCAATTGTTTATCCAACAACCCTCTAACCATGTGATAGCTTCCTCAAGCAGGTGTCACTCCTACAGTGAATAGTCTCCCATAGTGAGCAGGGTCTCCTACAGTGAACAAGTTCTCTTGTAGTTAATGGGGTTCCTTCACTGCCTTGCTGATGGAGGAGGGGTGGGGGAGAGGCTTCAACTATATCATTTACATGCGTAATTCAAGCTATTGCAGGGATAGTTAGTAAACATCATTTAGAACTTAGTCAGAAATTTGGTTTTCTCCTAGAAGGGAAATGTTGGTTTGGTCTATGTATTTGCTGAGATGTGCAGGCAAAAGCTAGAGGTGGAAAGCAGGGTAATTATCTGAGTTTTGCTCCTTAAACAATCCTGGTGCTTTCACTTCCTCTCTTTGGGGGCAGGAGAAGTAGTTCAGACCATTGAAACATTGTGCTCAATGTCAGTGTTTGCCTTTCCAAGTTCACACATTTCTGGTCACTTCATGACATGTTTATTGGTCTTCACGGGCAAGGAATAGAACAGGAAACTTCAACCTTGCAGCCATCCAATTGGTCTGTGGACAAACCAGCCACCGTGTGTCAGCTTTGTGGAGCTCCCCATGGTAGCTAAAGACCCTCCTGCTGTTAACCATCCTTGCATCCGATTCACTGTAAAATTTGTACCAGCAAGTCTAGGGTAGTTAAATATATAGCGAGGGTAATTAAACAAGTTACAGATGAATATTATATGGTCTGCAAACAATTCTATAAAAGGTTCCAGAGATTTCTGTCTTGAGGGTTATTGTGTATTTGTGGGGTTTGGGCAGGAAATGGCTAATTATGACACCTGCACACATTACTATGCAATAAGGCCCCAGGGAGTCACTACCTTGTGTATACAAGTCAGCCTGTCTTTCGGGTGGGGAAGCATACCACAGAGGTCAGCAATCAAGCAGAACCCTTGTTAGCAATACCCTTGGAGAAGCCAAGCTTAGCTCACAAAGTGCAGGGCTGGTATCTTGCCTTTAAGTATTTCCTCAGGCAATCGATCCCAGAGATGCTGGCAGCAAAATTACATCCTTATATACTCCCAAACCACTCATGCCTTCTGAAGGTGCACCAGCTCTTCATGAAATGTTATTCATAGACTGGACCATTATCAGAGAACTATTTAAGCCTCTGGATTAGCAAGGAATTTACTGATGGCATCTGGGAACCTCCCTAAAACTGCAAGCAGAATTTGAAATTGCTATAAACAGAGAGAACGCACAGCTCTTAGCTGATTCTCAAAGGTAACAGATTGTGACTATTCCACCTGGTGTAAAATGTGGGAAGATGTCAAGAACAAGATCGTGACAATACCACAGGCTCCTTTTCCCCTTCCACTAGCCCATAGAGGATGACAAAGATGTGAGGGATAGTGAAGCCACAAGACAAAATGAGCTTGAATTCCTGAACCACTGTATGGAAGGAATCTTCCCTGCCCCCATCTTATAAGGAAAACACTTACAAGAGTGAAATGGCAAATCACTCTTTTTTCTCACTTTTCTACCTATAAAACCCCCTTTGCTGGAACCACTGGACCACTTATTCTACTTTGCAGAATGAATTATTATGGAATGACTCTAGAATTGAAAAGAAAGTCAATTAAGATCTTTAAACTACATTGCTATAATTTTGTCTTTTGACAAGACAGAGTAGCCTAATCTATATTAACACAGAGAATGAGTGAGCCTCACATTTCAACTATAGTTTTTGTGATAAAGACAAACATCAGAACTTCACTTTACTGAAATGCCTTTTGTGTTATCACTCTTCAAAGTGCTCGACACAACCCACCATTCCCAAAGCACAACAAGAAAATCATTTTATTTATAGATTGGCTGCCAGGTCATCTCCTTCAGACTGGCACACAAGGACAAAAAGTATTCCAATCCCGTACTATTTCCCTACGTATCACATCCAATTTCCCTTGAATATCTCTAGTTCTCATGTCTTGACAGCTCCCTGAGTAAAATTATTCTATTGCCTGATTGACCTTCATGGTTTGGAATTTCTTTTTCTCCACATCAGCTTTTGGTTTTTTAATTTGTATTGGCTTTCCGTTGTTGTTGTGTTATTAATGATGTTGACATTTTTAGTCTCCTCCCCTGCTCCTCCTCCCTCTTCCCCTCCTCCTCCTCCCTCTCCTTCCCTTTTTCTTCCCCTTCTCCTTCTTCTTCTTCAGCAAATAATTGGCCAGACCCTGGTGAGTGAAATTGCTTCATCCTGAAAACCAAAAACATGAACATAAATAATTTAAATTAGCCCTTTATCAAGTATACTTTAGGTACAATCTCATTTAATCCTCTTAAAAAGGAATAAGAAACATAATCTTTATTTGACAAGCTCTGAGATTTCAAATAATTCGCCTACCTAATCATAACAACTGTGAGTTGGTCCTGGTGAGCCCAAAGCCAAGACCCCAGCCTACTCCTCTTGACTGTCTAAGACTTAATTTATAGAAGCCCTTGGTCACTGGTTCATGCTTAAGTCCATCAGTAGTTTGGAAGGTATCGTTTTGTGAATTCCACTTCCCTGGGCTGTTCAATCTTATTTTAGAAATACTGTAGTTCCCTTGAAAGAGTTCTGGGAGAAATTTTTGTAGGCAGGAAGTCTATGAAGGCAGTGAATATAGCAAAATCATTTTCTCATGACTCAAAGTGAACTTCCAGAACTGATTAAAAAATATGCACTGTAAAATGGAGTTGTGACATTTTGGAAGTTTTATGTCGGCCTCGATTGAGTCCCTTTGTCCATACATTGAAGGGCTGAGATCAGGGGCCTGGGTATCTTTTCTCTTTCTTTGTCTCTTCATCTCCTATGTCTCTTCACAGTGGGAAAAAAATGGTCTCCAGCCACCCCATTATATCCCCCTACTTCTGTCATCCCTGTTCAGTGATTTGCAGCCAGGGTCTGCTGAGGAAGGCCAAAGGAGAGGCACCTATACCCACCCATGCTGGCCAGGACTAAGGCACAGGGTCTTGGGACGGGTGGGGGTGGGGGGGGCAGCCCTGAACCGCAGCCTCTCCAAGCCTAACTCATCAGCAGGGCTGGGTAATGAGGTCAATGCAAAAACAACTGGAAGGCACGTTCCCTGGGAAACACAAGCAGACTGGAAACGGCCCGACCTTATGTTACACACTCCAAATCCACTGAGTCAATTGCCAGGAAACATGACATGACCTTTCAGAGGCAGTGAGCGTCGCTCGGAGAGCAGGCTGCCCTGCTCTTTTCGTTTCTCTGCTGCCCCTGAGGCTGCAAGCCACTAGAAATAATAGCTCAGGCTCCAAATCAGTGCTCCTTTAATGAAACACACAAGCAGAGCATCAGTCTTGACACTGGGGCAGATGTGTGTGTGTGCACCTGTGTGCATACATACAGATATATGTGTGTACGTGTACTGTGTGTGTCTTCTATTTACATAAAATTTCTTTCCAACTTAACACTTCAAGTCCTATATTAGATTATTCATTCTAGCTTGTATTTTGCATAGAAATTTTGGGGATCCAGTGCATACTTCTTCAAAATAAGAAAATAATCTTTATAGCCTCATTCTGGACAACAGCCAGCAATCCCCAGCTGGAAATCAACACACATAGACACTTTTCCATCCTAACATGGACCCCTCTCTGAAAATGACTCAGTGCATCCTGTGTTTCTGTTTTCTGTCATCCTCCCACCTTTCTAAACTGTGTCAGGGTCTGAATTGCAAAGCATCTTTGTGATCTGCAATGGCAAGTTAAGGGAAGGGACACTGCACTTTCTTCAGAGAAAAATTGTTCGATCTTCTAGTTAGCATTCAAACTTCAAGCCTAAAATGTAGCCTTGGAAGCTCTAGCCAGGCTTGAAGGATAAGCAGGAGAAAGAACTTAAAGTTCCTTATATGAAGAATGTGACAACAGGACCCACTCAACCCCATAAACCCTGCTGAGGACTTTACAAAGGATATACAGCTCAGGATGCTTAACAGACAAAAACTTTTTTGGAGGAGACTTCACCCTCAGTCTGAAAAATATGATACTATTTATATATTTTAAAAGAAAATAGGGCTGGGCATAGTGGCTTATGCATACACAGTATGCAGAGATTAGGAGGATTATGGTTCGAAGGCAGCCTGGGCAAAAAGTTAGCAAGAACGCATCTCAACAAAAAAGGCAGACATGGTGAAATCCTAGCTACACAGGAGGTATAGCAGGAAGGATCACAGTCCAAGGTCAGGCTCAGGCAAAAACAGAAGACCCTATCCAAAATAGAAGTAAAGTAAAAAAGAGCTGGGGGTGTGACTCAAGTCATTGAGCACCTGCCTAGCAAGTACAAACCCCACTACTGAAAAAAGACATAAATGGCAAGGGTGGGGCATCCAATGTGTGAGCCATATGGCATTTCATGTTTGTTGCTGAACAAATTGAATTATTATAAGCAGGTTGGCTAATTACATATTGCACAGAGTTCCTGAAAGGATGACGTATGCCATGATTCTTCCAATATTCTGTGCTCTACCTAAAGCTTGGAATGATGAAGCGGGTAGGGGGGAGGACCCCTCAGAGCTATGAAATATATTACCTATAGATTACAAAATACTTTGAGCAACATTAGGAAATGTAATCACTACTTTATCACATGAAACTGTTTCTCACTGTTGGGGGTTGAGTTTTGTAGGTTTAATGTAGTTTTGGGTGATGCTTCATGGATCACTTTGCAAAAACACGTTGCTAGAAGTTCCCATCAAGGTAGCTTACTGAAGAGGAGGTCAGGGAGCCTGAGCAGGAGTGTGGCTCTTCTTCCTACTGAGCTAGGAGAAGATCATAATTCTTGGGGTCTCCTGAGAAGACTTACATTTGGAGATGTTCCTGGTCTGCTTTCTGTAGGCAAGCCCCATGAAATTTACAAAGTCAGAAAGTAATGGGAAACTCACATGGAGTCAAAGTCGACCTTGAAAATCCCTTAAATAGTTTATTAAATAGATCAACAATAATTGTGACAATGCCTAGCACTGAATAAGGGCTTGTGATGTGCCAGCAATCTTCTATCCTTAAGAAGAAGATATGATTACCAGTTCCATTTTCTAAATATGGGGAACTGAGGCCTAGAACAATTAACTTACACTCACCCAAGGGTCACTGAGCCACTAAAGGGTGGCGCGGGGATTTAAATGCTAAATATGTGGCCCCAAAGTCATACTTTGTTGCCTCTTAGCACCGTGGTTTGCAGTACACTACCCAGTACCTGTGTTTGTAGAAACATTAAACTTTGTAAATGAAAGCTAATCCTGTGTGTCTTGCAATCATGAGTCTTTCTCTACCCAATAAAACTACTGAGATTATTTTCCTTTTGTAAACAGCTCATAGAGTTGAGCTTGAGTAAGTTAGGTGTTCCTCCAACATTATTCCACTATGGAGGATGTGATTTTATTCAATCAGAACTGATCTGAATGGGAGACCATCTGGGAAGAAACCTCATCCTTCCCCAAACTCAGGCAGCATATGAGTAAAAAAAAGTCCTAGGATTAGAAACATAAAAAATTATGCCCGCCAAAGAAAACCAAAGACATATTTAAGAACGCTTTCTGTCCTAGATATAAATAGCTAATTAATGTTATAAAAAGTATGTTGGTTAATGGAAAAGACATGCTGAGTATGGATCATTTCTAGGAAAAAAATGAGATGGCATATCTATTAAAGAATTCACCACTGAGCCGTGTCATACCCTCCAGTCTTAAACACAAAGTCCTGACTTGTCCTTAGCGCTCCAATGTTGTTCCCAAAACCCAGTGATGCAGTTTGTGAAGGCACCATGGGAAGGCTGAACAAGGGAAAGAAGCCAAAGTTTTTGCCTGTTTCTAGCTAACATGTGTTGGGTATAAAGCCATCACCCACAAGATATCTTCTGTATTGTATCTTCCAGGTTCATCTTGAGAGCTTTTTAAACACAAATGCCTGGGTCTTTGTCAGACCTGCTCATACAGAATCTCCAGGAGTCACAGATTATTACAAAGGCGCCTGCACACCCATGTTTACTGCAGCACTATTCAAAATAGCCAAGCTATGGAAACAGACAAGATGCCCCATTACTGATGAATGGATTAAGAAAATGTGATATTTATACACTATGGAATTTTACTGAGCCACAGAGAAGAATGAAATTTTGTCATTCACAAGTAAATGGATGGAACTGGAGAAAGTCATCTTAAGTGAAGTTAGCCAGGCTCAGAAGGCCAAAAGTTACATGTTCTCCCTCATATGTGGATTATAGACCTAAAATAAAAGCAGTAATATTATTGGACATGGGTCACACACTAAGGGGAGAATGCACACAGGAGGAATAGGGAAAGGGAAGGAAACCTAAAACTTGAAAGTGGTTGATGTTCTCTCTGCAGAGGAGATAATAAAGTAATCTTAAACTGGCAGAGGCCACTATGGGAAGGTGACCAGGAAGTAGTGAAGAGGTCTGGTAGAGATGAACCAAGGTGGTTTCAATACACAAGTGCATGGAAGCAACGCTAGGAATCTCTCTGTACTTCTATCTTTACCTCAAACTAGCAAAAACGCCATGTCTTTCTCATTGTCTCTTATGTTTTCTCTTCGAGAAAATTTGAGAACAAGAGGGGGGAACAGGTTCTGCCTGGAACAGGGTAGTAGGGGGTAATAGAGAGGAGGGGGGAGGTGGCCCAAACAATGTATACACATGTAAGTAAATGTAAAAATGATAAAAGAAAAAAAGAAAAAGAAAACTTTAAAAAAAAAATCTCTGAACATGGGTTTCGTGAGCTTCTGGATTGCCAAGCACATGAAGGTGACTGGATCTTTCCAGAAATAGGGTATTGCCTAAAGCTTAAATCTTTACATATCTAGCATAATTCAGATTATAATGCAAGGCAAGAAAATTTTTCCGTATACCAGGAATTAAATGAGGCCATTTATAACATCCTCTTTAATTCACCAAGCACCCAGACAAGTATTCTTATTGCCCATTTTATGAGTGAGGTGACTGGAAGCTCACTCCAAATCTTACCTTTAGTGAGGAGTAGAAGTCCTGGGTCCATCTGACTCAAGCATGTGTTTTTCCTGCACATGAAGCTGTGCTGTCATCCCCATCTTCCCTTCCTCCCTTCAGGTTACCAATAACCAAACAAGTAACAAATAAAACAAGGCTGACCATATTTGAACTTCTGGTCCTTTCTGTCTTAAGTCCACTTTCTGTTGCTATAACAATATACCTGAGGTTGGGTACTTTATAAAGAAACTAGAAATCTAGCTCACAAACTTAAAACTGAAAGTCCACTATGAGGCAGCCCCATCTTCTCAGCCTCTGGAAAAAGGAACTTCATAACATAACAGGGAAGCAGAAAGGGAGCTGTGCAAAAGCTCATAAGGCACATGCAGAAAAGGGCTTCAAGGGAAGTTTTGGGTTCACATAACAACCAGTTCTTGAGGCAGCTATTCCAGTCCCACAAGGCCTGACTTACTCAGGTGAGATATGAAGATGGACTGATTACCTTCCACTTTGCAAATGTTCTACCACCTCAGCACCACCACACTGGAAGCCATGAATTTTTGGGGTGCAAACCATACCTACTTCCAAAAAATCTGGTGGAGAAACCCAATCAAATATAACATTCCCTGAAGAAAAATTTCAGATCAGCACAAGTAACCAGCTTGGGATTCTGTGCCTTGCATATCCATCTCTGCTGCTGTGCCAATGACTTTGAGATGCCCCAGAGGGGGAAGGGGGTGACTTTCATTAGCTGCCCTGTTAACATGCTGGAGAGAGTAGAACTCTTTGAGGTATTTTGGAGCTGTGCATTCCTCACCATGCAGCGCACAGAAACACAATTTACAGAGGCCCGTAATTAACGCATTCTTTCTGACAGAATAAATTCTATAAAAAAAAGAACACTGAGCTCCCTCAACACATAAAGTTAATCCAAGGGACATCAGAACTCAACATAAGGAAGAGGAAAATGAATTGCATTTCAGCAGTCTGAAATGGGAATGTCCCTCCATATGGTAAATGTACTTCACTATTGATCACAGCTAGGCCCCCAGTCAGCCAAATGCTACTTTTTGGGTATAAAAAGGCATGTATTGGAACATTTATAACATAAAGTATATCTCAGAGAAAAGCAGAAGGAAAATAGGCCAAAAAAAAACAAGGAAAATGGCCATTCTGTGGCTGTTGTTTTTGTCAGACTTTCATTTCAGTTGTCCTTTCCACTCTTCACTTCCAGATTCTGAACACTGAATGATAGAAAATATGCACACTGAGATTAAAAATGCTCAAGATGGAGAGTTCTAGACTGGTACTCCGGTCAGGGAGGCCCTCAAAAGGGAACAGGTGATGTCAGAGGTGCAGTAGCAATGGTGACTACCCAAGACGCCTAGGCACCATGTTGGACCAGAGAATACAGGGAGCAGCAAGAGCCAAAATACCTGCAAGCAGCAGCCAGGATGTATCTAGACTCAGTTGAGGAGCCAGGAAGAATGAATGCAGGCATGAGAGGAGATGAGGAAGGATTGCACCCTGGACGCACTGGCAGAAACAAGAGGGATGAAGGCATTGGCTGGGGACAGGGATGATGGCATTGGTTCTCCCATCAGCCACTGGAGAAGGTCTCCATGACCTGGTCAGGGTCTCTCCTCACTGAACCAGGGTCTGCAATCCACATGCCAAAGCACCCATGCCAAAAGAACTACAGATCTGGGCCTAGGTGTCCTCCCTGGGACAGCCTGGTTTAGGAGCCTGGGAATGCTCCAGTACAAACTCTAGGAAGCCTTTTTAGCAACATGCTTTTTTGGAGGAAGCCACAGACAGGGAACAAGGCCCAGAACACAGTGAAGAACAGCAACAGGTCTCTCTTCATTTGTGTGGCTGCTGTCACAAAGTACCATCATCTTTGAGGCTTAAAATGGCACATTTATTCTCTTACAGTACTGCAAGCCAGAACTCCAAAAGGAATCTTATGGGGCTAAAAACAACATGTCAACAGGATCACCTTCCCCTTGGAGTTCTATAGAGAATCTGCTTCCTTGGCTTTGCCAATGTCTGGAGTCTGCCTGCACTCCTTGGCTCATGGCTCCTTCCTCCATCCTCCTAAACAGCTTCCTGTTCCTTCTGCACAAGAACCCTTGTGACGACATTGAACCCACCTGATAATCTAAGGTGATCTCTTCCATCTCAAGACCCTCAACTTAATCACATTTGCCATGTCCCTTTTACCATGCAAGGTATGTTAGCTAAAAAAGAATGACAGAGAAGACAGAGGAAAGAGTATTTATTTGGAAAACAAAATATTTTAATTCAGGCCCATGGAATCAGGGCAACCCTGAATAAGGTCCTGTTTAACAAACACAGGAGAAGTTTCTTACTAGGGAATTCCATGGTAGTAGTTTTCACAGTCAGTCATTGGCTGGGCAGAAGTTCCAAATGACAAACTCCAAACCCCTTCTGATTGGCTTCTTACCTAGGGTACTTCCAGCTGAGAGACTTGAAAGTTGGTGAACACTGACTTCAGTTGTTTCTCCAAATCTACTGGAACAGTCTGAGGTTTAACTCTTAGCAGGTGTGCGTGCAATCATTTTCAGTCTCCTGAATCCACTTTAGAAGGTCTTATCCCTTATTAGTTCATTTTCTTTTACAGATAATATATTTACAGTTTCCAGGAATTAGGACATCTTGAGAGTTATTCATCCTACAAGGTGCTTTTCTTTTGTATTATTTTGAAAGGAGTTTTCAGTATAGGATATACAGCCCAGCATATAAATCTTTACAGTGCAGCTCTATCATTTGTCAGGTTTATCTATGGAAAGCAATCTCCAAGACAGAGATTTGCATGCTGATCACTCATGGTAGAATGTTCCCAGGGTCAACACCTCGGGGCAAGGCTGGCTTCAGGGCACACAGCCTGACAGTTGGTTAGGATCTCACATTTAGAAGGGCCCTGCACATGGTCTAAGGCTATCTGTCATCACTTTGGAATTCTTAATAATTTGTGAACCACATCCTGCATTTTGATTTTGCATCAAGTCTCACAAATTGGGTAGTAAGTCTTGCCTTTGGGCAAGGAAGGAAGCACAATGGGGTCCTGAGAGGAGTTAGGCTTCGATGCAGTCACAAGAAAGGCCTTGCTGATCCTACAGGAGCTCCAGAACTGGGATGGCCCTTTAGAGCTGTCTGAATTAGCAAGGGCTCAGGTCTTCATCTGTAATGAAGTCAGTGGATGCTGGCTATATGCAAGGGGTGTATAGTCTTGGATAAAGATGTTCTCCAAGGCAAGTCCCGGGGATGAATTCAGCTGAAAGCTTTCTGATGCCAGCATTTAGAGTAGATGGAAGCATGAGAGCCTGGGTCCTGAGGTGGATAGACTGAGTCACACATACAGCATTTACTATAAACTCAATAAATACTAACTCGTGTCTAATACGAACACCTAGTTCAAGGAAGAATACTTCCAGCACCCCAACAGGATCCCTAGTGGCCTCTCCTGGTCCATTATCATCCTCAGTAAACACTAATATGGTATTGTACACTCATTACACATCAGCTTTGCAGATCCTGGTCTTCATGTACGTAGAATCATATATCAAGGACTCTCTGGGATCTTGTCCCTTTTACTCAGTACTAATCCATCTGCAGTCTGTACCCATCAGTAATTCTGGTTGTTTTGTTATTTCCTGTGTAGTATCATATTTACCCATTCTCCTGAGGATAGGCCTTTCAGATGTGTCCAATTGGGATTATGACAAAAAAGCTAAGTACAAAATTCTTGTACCTTTTTGGCAGTCATTTCTCTTGGGTAGACACCTCAGAATGAAGTTGCTGCATGGAAGGGAGAGCATGAGGTTAGCTTTCCCAGATACTGCCAAACTGTTTTCCAGTTTACATTCCCACATATGTTTTAATTTTAGTAGATTCTGTCAGAATAGAAAAGCAACCCAGAACATAACCATGGGCTTGGGCATAGCCCAAGTGCTTAAGGACTTACTTATTATATGCAAGGCCCAGTGTTCAATCCCCAGTACCAGAAGAAGAAGGAGGAGAATGAGGAAGAGAAGAAAAGAATATCATTGATTAAGGTGGAGGGGAAAACAACCATTGGCCCCCATATGGACCACAATAGATTCTAGCTTAGCTGTAGTTTATAGGCTTATAAAATTTGGGGTTGGGGGAGGCTGATTGAGACAGCAGAAAGATCAGGATGGAGTATCCTAAATGTTCTCTGAATAGAACAGGCCACTAAGCACACAGTCCTCAGACACTGTCCTATTGATGAATGTCTGCTGAATGCCCAGGAAAATCAAAACTAAAGGATTGGATTTTTATTAAAGGCACCCATAATAAAACTCCTTGGACTGAACTGATCCCAACAATGAGACCTGTCTTAACAAGTGGGGGTGAAGGATGACTTCCTTGTTCTCTGGCTGTAGGTGAGAGTCTGAGAGCTAAGTCTGAAGTCAGAGTGCCACTATCCCTAAGAGGGGCATATGTGAACTAAAATTTGCTCTTCTATAAAGCTGGGATAGGAAAACTCCATGAGATTTTCATAAAGATTCAATGACATATTATTTATGAAAGGGCTTACAGATGATAAAGCAGAATATAATCACAAGTTATTATTAGCTGTTTTTCCTGTGTCCTTTTTCCTAATTTCTGCAGGCTTTTTTTGCCTCTCCTCACAAAGAGAACTTTTAGTTGATGGGGTTTTTCTTAGAATTTCTAAGTCTTCCCAACATGACACATGAAACATAGGTGCTTGCTGAGCTCAAGGAAACAGAAGACATTTCATAAGCTAGACCCTTACCTTGGCAATGCTTGTGTGGGAAAAGTTTATTCAAAATAAATTCTTGTGAAGTTTGCTTGCCATGAAAATGTGTTCTTCCTATGGAAACAATCTGAGAAACTACATTTGGATGCCCAGAGAATCTCAGAAGACAAATGTGCTTATTGATTTTCATTTAACACAAAATGACAATGACATTGATTGCATACTTTTATATCTTAAAGCTCACATTATAAGCAGAAGGTGAAGAGGAGGAGACATTCTAGAGGCAGAAACAACAGCAAACAGAAAAAAATCAACAGCCCAGTAGTGCAGGAGGAGACAGAGACCACAAAGAAGTTGAGGAGAGCCATCTGGGATAATTAGTGTGGGAATACCATGATAACTCCTGAAGACACCGCAGGGTCCTACAACTTCAGTGCACAACAACTTTGAGTCATGAAGAAAAGATGGTATCACGATCATTTTATGAAGCTGTAGGGCAAGTGATTGATAGGAAATCTTTCTCCATCCAAAATACTTTATATAAAGTTTAAAGCAAAGCAAAATCTCTCTGCCCAAATACCTCCAAATGGAAATCGGTAAGAGACTTAAATATGGTGTCTTTGCTGACTGTAGGGTTACTGTGGAGTGAATATCTCATCACCCAAATACAGCAAAACTAAATAAGGACAGTTCTGGAACACAGCCAGATTATGAAGGCCACTATTCACATTTTCTATGATTTCCCAAAGTGATAAAGAAAAAAACTGATCAAAGAATTTTTCAAGTGAGAAAAATACAGGCAAAATGAGTCTAATCACATGCCGTGCTTCACTCGCTTCCTGTGTCATTTACTGAGGCATAAATTTATTTTTACGTTGCTATCTGAACTCTGAGAATTTACAAAGAAAAGAAGATGAACAACTGACACAGTAATAACCATAAATCCTGCAGCATGTGGATAAATGCAATGCCGATGCGTTGAAATAAAAAGCAACAGTAATGTGGTGTTAAAAATAAATACACCCTCCTACATAATAAAAAAGAGGTCTCGAGGTTCCATTCATGTGAAAGGATCAGCAGATTTCTGCTTCATCATAATAACTGTTATCATTATTTATTAAGCACCTATCATATAGCAGATGCCTCAGGCATCATCCATAAATGAAAAAGGAAAGATTTTTTTCAAAAAGAAAATCAGTGCTTGATGGCCTTATGAAATAAGAGGATTCTATATCAAATATTGCAAGATAGTAATAGAAGCAATGTGCTTTTCCCATGTGTTTCATTTTATGGTTCCAATTGACACCAAAGAAAGCTTCTGGCCTTGAGAAAAAAGAATCAATTATGAGCGCCTGCAGGAACGCAGAACCACCAGGGGGTTGTCATGAACCCAGGGGAGATCCCAATTCTCTTTGAATCTCCACCTTCATTAATAACAAGCACCTATTCACAATAATGTGTATTAAGAAAGGATCACATATCAAAATGGAACAGAACACAAAGACAGACCCTGTTCACATTTTTGTTAAAAATCAGGAAAATTTGTTAATTGTTTTTGACTGATTTGGTCAGTTCCATTTAATAACCAATCAAGCAAACAAATTATCTCTAACTTGCATTATAGATGAAGAACATCTCAAAGCATGCAAGAAAGAACGGATGGATGGATGGAAAGATGAATGAATGGGTAGATGGATGGAAGAATTGAGAAGAAAAGAAAAACAAATAATTTATTGCTGACAAGATCTACTTCAAATCCCCTCCTGACCATCTCCAGCAGGACTCAAGCCACACTTACCTAAGTCCCAATTCTGGGAAACGTCACCTTTCTGGTCCTACTTCTCCCCATAGCCATAAGGATGTTTCATGGTTATCTGCTTGGCTTGAACCCTCCTACAAGAGAATGGGTTTGTTCAGTACTAAGGATAGAGTGTATACTTCATTTGGAAATGAAGAACAGGTAAGCAGTGAGATACCCTACAATTTGCTTAAATCAGTATATACCAGCTGAGCTCAGCCATTTCATAAAGCAGCCTCATCTAAGGAGTACACTGTAAACATGGATAAATTCTCAAAAATGGATGCTTGAGAAGTCCCCAGTCCCAAACAAAAGATTAGTACATCCCTGTTGCTAGAGTCCAGCTGTGGAAATGTGCAGAAGGTGTGACACGAAATAATGTGACTGTTCATTGTGTATTTCCTGAGTATAAACCAACTTGCAATCTCACAAAGCCCTGCATTATTATTCTCATTACTTAAGTGAGGAAACTGAGGCAAAAGAGGTTTGGCCAATTTACTTGCCCAAACACACACAGAGTAATAAAAGATGGAGCCAGGATTAAGCCCAAACTGTCATCTGTGTCCACAAACATCTCACTAACAGATGGCAGTGTTACTAAGGACAGCCAGAGGATCCCATCAGGAGCCCAATTCCAAATATTCCAGCTGCTTAGACTGTGGAGAGGCTGAAGACAGTGGCCAGCCATGGAGGGTAGATGCAGCAGGAGTGAGATAAGGCACTCCACCATCCTCCCCACCCCACTGTTGGAGGTGGCAGAGATGCAGAAGGGTAGGAAGAGGAGAATGTTATGTTTATTAGACTGAAGTAAACTTTCACCAGCCCAAGAACAAAAAAAAGTTGAAAAACAATGAATCCAGGAAGGGAGTTTAATAAAGAATGCTGACACAAAGAACTGCTGAGTCCAGCTCAGTTAACAATGAAATATTGCTCATTCAAGTCAATACATGTGGCAATAAGAAAAACCACCACACAAGGTCCAGAACAAGCACCATCTCTAGGACTATGATGGAGAGTGCTGGAAGTGGTGGGAACAGTGACAACTGGCGAGCAGACCTCTGCAGTGCCTGTGGAGCTGTGGTATGGTATGTGTAGGATATGGTTGCATCTGTGTAGGACAATCTCCAAGCATCAGCTATATATTTGGGTTATGCTGAGGTCACTCAAAGACTACAAGAAATATATCTCTACCCTCCTAAAGGATGTTCTCTCCCCTCACCCAAGGTATTACAGGAATTGTGAATCCAGTGTTGTTGAGACTGTTACCTTCTCAAGAAGAGCTGGAATTCTGCATGATTATGCAAACCCTCCTGAATTTCCCACCATTGCCCAACACATTCAAAATATTTGTAGAACGTTGTATGCGTGCACAGTGAATGGGGCAAGTAAAACATGTCTGCAGTCCATTGGTGGCTCACACCTATAATCCTAGCTACTTAGGAGACTGAGATTGGGAGGCTCACTGTCCAAGGACAGCCCAGGCAAATAGTTCATGAGACTCCATCTCCAAAATAACCAGAGCAAAATGGACTGGAGGTATGGCTCAAGTGGTAAAGGTAAAGACCTGAGTTCAAACCCTAGTCCCACCAATTAAAAAAAAAACTGATGTCTGTAGAAAAACGTGTTCCAAGGGCTGTTGATGAGGCCCTTGGCCTAAATTCACATCACATCTTTCTCAAAGCAGATACCAAGGAGTCCTAGTTCCAGTTCTAATTCTGAATTTCTTACTTTCTGAGCTTTGGCGTATTTGTAAAATGGGGATAGAAACCCTTATCTCTCATATTGCTCAGAAAATTAAAAAGTTATGCCTGTCAGCATGATGCCCAACACAGAATAAACTCAGAATAGTTACCTCTCAGCCCCTCCACCTTGAAGAGGACTTGTTAGGAAGAGCTGTGGGGTCTGGTGAATTTCAAATGGTTCCCCCCCACTCTCCCTGCTCGAAGTAAGTGGGATTTTTCTCTGATACTCACTGTGAGGGCCTGGTCGGGGTCCTGGAGACAAAACTCTCAGAAGTGTTCATGGGCTCCCAACAACTGGGTCCCCCTGGAGTTTTAGCTGACTTATCCACAAAGACCTTCAGCCATTCATCAAGGATACTCAGGTTTCCCATGGAGATTTTTGCTCATAGATTTCTGTTCTGGTAAGTTGTAATTTACCAGAATTTTACCCCAATTTTGGGGACATGTGTCCTGTGAGTTCACTTCTCTGAGAAAATTAATGAAAAATGTTCATTTTTCGGGTCTTTTTTTTTTAATCAGTTTTTTTTTTTATTGTTGTTAGCTCCTAACATGCCAGACAGGATGCTAGAATAAATCAGTCAGTTTACTTTTTAAATGAATATTTTTTATGTTTATTAAAAAATTACCACTTTATCAAGATTCCAGGCTCCTTCTTCCATTTTCTTTGACCTTTTACTCTCTGTTTCAGTTAAAATGTACTTTCTAACATTTTCCTCTAAAGAAGGGTAGTCTAGACTACTTGGCTGGCTTTAATAGAAAAGTCCTATAAACTTGAACAGTTATTATTTTGGTAAGAAGATAAGACTTCCCTTTTGCTCCACACAGTAGCTGGCTGACATTTGTGATCAGAAGCTGGATTTAGAATAGATGTTCCTTGGGCTGGCAGTGTAGCTCAGCGGTAAAGCACTTGCCTAGTACATGCAAAGCCCTGGGTTCAATCCCCAGCACCACAAGAAAAAAGAATAGACGTTCCTCATGATTAATGCAGAAAATTTACTTCTTGTAAATTTTGTTTATTTGGGGTGACATCCACTAGGAGTGTGCTTTGTGGTAACTCAGATCTTTCTTTTTATTACACTTTGGCTTTGCATCTTCTAACGTCATTGTAAGTGGCCAGAGTTGCAACTTTTACATTATTTATCCAAGGAAATATTTTGGGGGCTTAGTAATTCTCAACAACTTCAGTTGGCAAATGGAATGCCTAGAAACAAAAAGAGTTTGGCCAGCAGCCCAGGCTGTCAAACCAGACTCCTCCTGTTCATTACCGAGGACCTACCTTTTGTGCTCTGATGCAGTTCGCCTCTGCAGATGGTTTCTTTATCTGAAAGAGTGGATGGCTTGGGGAACTTGGGGTTATTACTCTCCCCACTCAAGCAGGAACTGAGAGGCACAGAGAGTTGTGTAAAAGGCAGGCACAACTGAGGATCTTTGTTGCTATCAATGTATTCTATTCGCCTGTTATTTCTATTCCTTACTCTTGAGGTTTGCTTTTCAGTCCCACAGATGGAGAAGTATGTACTCAGAAAAATACCTTTCTCTTCCTTCTGGAACAAAAAGCCACATTCTGACACATGTCTTGCTTGAGAGCAGAGCCTTGGACTGCTCAGCTGTTCCATCATTATTTTCTTACCCTACTCTCCCGCTCCCAGTCACCATTTTGGTTTCTGCCTCTAGGCTTTGTCAAATCACAAAAGTGGGGAAAGCTTTTGAAGGTTCTGTCTCTCTCTCTCCTCCTATAAAAACATTCACTCCGAAAATTATGTCCATTTTCTTATTTAAAAAAGGATTTGTGTGTTTCCTATAGAAATTGTGCAGAATGCACTTAAAGAAATGCCCTAGCTGAATTTAAACTGGAATTCACCCTGGTCAGTAGGGATGACCCCGTACCTCCTGACTACCTCCTCCTCACAAAGCCAACTGATTTGTATAAATTTACTATTTATTTTCTTTTTGCAGGTGGTAAGGAAGGAGGCTTGCAAAAAGGAGTAGAGATGCATTAATCAGACCATTGTAAACACAAGAACTGCCAAACCTCACTGGACTTCTAAGGAATCCTGCTAAAAAATTGCATTTGCTTTTCTAAACCATCTTCTACATCGGCAGCTGGTAAAGGATGGTCCCAGGACCCCTGAGCACCGCCAAGCCTCCTCTATAGAGTCTGAAAGATCTTCCTATCTCCAATTACTTATCTGTGTGAGCCTGAACTGTCTTCATGTACTTCAGCCAAACAATATATTGCAACAGATTGAATGCAGAAGAGAACCCAATAATACAGCTGTCTTCTTTGAAGCCAGATGTTCAAGAGATTTTAAAAATGTAAAACAATTCTCACTAATTTTATTTGGGGGGGAATATGATTATTTCAATAAAATATTTGCTATTTGTGTGAAAACGTAGCAGTTTTTATTGTTATTTTAAGTGAATAATATTTTTAACATTGGTACATTTTCATTTCAAATGCAGAACATTTGAATAAATAAAGCCTACATTAAAATTGCTTTAGAGTTTTCAATAAAATTTAAGTGTGTAAAAGGGTCCTGAGACCAAAAAGTTTGAATATGACTATTCAAATTACTTCTTACAATTCCCCAACAGGTAGTTCTGTGTCTTGCAAGCAATGGTTATTTGGAAGATGTCCTTCAACTATAAAGGCATGATGATATATTCATATGTGGGATACTACACAATAATGAAGGTGAATAAACCATAGCTACACACAATTATAGGTTCAGTGAGAGATACATGCCCAAAAGTATTGTAGGTTTAAAAATTGGTCAAAACTCATTGCATTTTGGTCAAAGATGGACTGTATATACAATGGTATAAAATTATACCATTGATGCCATAATATTATATCCCTTAGTTGACATCATAACCATCTTAGTTTATGAAAGTACACTCACGATATTGCCATAACGATGAAGTCACCTAACAACTCATTCCTCAGAATGTATCCCTGTTGTTGATTGATACATGACTGCACAGTATCATGTTTAAGGATGCATACACAGATGAGGTAAGTGCAAAGAAAGCTCAGAGGTGATACCTTAAAAGTTAGGATTACGATTGTCATCACTCGTGATTGTTATCACGAGATGGGCTGAGGACTGAGGGTGGGAAAGTGTATGTAGCGACCTCTTGGAGCTGGCTATCCTTACCTTGTGCACTTGTCCACATCTGTATGTGGATGTGCTGGTTACTAACTATTGTCCGTGAGCTCTACACTCACTCAGTACACTCACCACTTTTGCCAAATGGCTCCATTATGAGCACTGCCAGTAGGGGTTGCTGCAGAGGTGGGAGGGCTGGAGGAGGAAGAAGGAGTTTGTCATTTCTGTTAGCTTTTTGCTCTGTCAACATCCATGCAGCCACACATCTTCACTCTGGCTGGTCCAGCCAATTCTAGTAGCAACAGTGGATTCCAGTGGGAGTCTTGTCCAACTTCCTAAACCAGGCTCATTGCCCCTCATCACAGGGTCCAGCACCAAGCTGACTTGACACTCAGTCCCCGTGGAGCAGTGATTTTCCTCCATGGTCTGATTTCCAGCTCAGAAAGATCCTTCTCATATTCCCAGACTCTTTCTTTTATCCCCATAGCCCTAGGGATAGTAGCTGCTTCCTATAGAAAACATTTAAACTATTTTAAGCTAATGTTACTAAGTGACGCTGGGCCCTTTTACTATTGCCTTTTGCATTGGATTACCAAACATTATAGGTTGGAAGTACCACTCAGGTTCTTCCAGAAATCACTCAAGTTCTTCAATAAGAATAATTGTTGAAGCAATTTCTGTCTCTTCACTGAACCTTAATAAAACAGATTAAACATTCCTCTTCTGAAAACCCATACTCTGAAATGCTCCAAATTCCTAAACTTTTTGAGCAATGACAGGAT
This sequence comes from Castor canadensis, assembly GCF_047511655.1. Taxonomy (NCBI): domain Eukaryota; kingdom Metazoa; phylum Chordata; class Mammalia; order Rodentia; family Castoridae; genus Castor; species Castor canadensis. Next base: position 31,534,846 of record NC_133404.1, on the reverse strand, counting down.
GCACAAGTGGAAAAATTCCACACCTAACTTCATGTGCAGCCAAAGCACCATGCCCTAAAAAACATTGATTAAAATTAAAGTGCAGGCTCCGCGTATAGGTATGTATGAAACACATGAGTCTCATGCTGAGATTTTGGTCCCAGTCCTAACATGCCTCATTATGTGTGTGCAAATATTCCAAAATAAGAAAAAAAAATCTGAAATCTAAAACATTCCTGGTCCCATGCATTTTGGATCAGGAATTCTCAGCCTGTACAGAAAATGGATCCAGAAATGACCCCAGAAAAAAAGATCCTCAAAGACGGGATTTGGGACATAATTTGGCTGTGTCCTTAGGCTTGGATATAGCTCTGGGCTTCTTGTCGTGGCAGGTAGGCTCCTCATGAGTAGTCAGTGTGTCACCATGGAGGATTATGGTGAAATGCTTACAGAAGCAAATGCCTGAAGTGGTAATGACTGCAGGGACTGGCGATGCCATAGCTCTTTCTCAGTGTGCGAGAGGATTACAGAAAGAAAAGTGACGAATTCAGGTCTTTAAACTCTCAGTTGTACTTTCTAGTCAGAGAAGTAAAGGGATTCTCCAAATCAATTGAAGTCCCAAGGCTGCCCTTCCTTAAAATCAGATATTTAATTATGCATCATGCAAAGTTACAACCTAAAGTGAATTTGAAGTAATAATGGCAAGTTGGCCATGTGAAAGTTAGGAAAGGAATGGGACCCTGAGACCTGGTATGGTGATATGTGTATAGATTCAGATGAAGCTGACAGTTGTGGAGCCCTGAATCACTTTGATCATTGCCATCTGTAGCAGAAGACACCAGGCTTTGACTGCTGGAAGACACTGACGTGATCTCACATGACAAAGGTGACTTGGGTGTTAGTCAGCTTTCCATTACTATAACAAAATGCCTGAGATAATCAAATTAAGAAGAGGGAAGGCTTATTTGGGCTGAGAGTTTTGGAGGTTTCAGTCTACAATCAGTTGGCCCTGTTGATCTGGGGCCTACAGTGAGGCAGCACACCATGGACAGTGAATAGCTCGTGGACAGACTGCCTATGATAGCACAAGAAGAGACCATGATCTCACAATTTCCTTCAAAGATATACCCTCAATGACCTAAAACTTCCCACTAGTCCCCACCTCTTAAAGCTGCCACCTGGTGACCAAACCTTTAACTCATGCACTTTGCGGGGAACATTCTAGATTCAAACTATAGTGTGACAGGTAACATGGCTGAATTGGGACTTTCTGCTGAAAGCTTCCTGCTGCTTCTCCAACCCTGGAACCTGTTTTCGCGTGCATGCTAAAGTTTCCCACTGCTCACTGTCACTTATAGGGAAGTGACCTATAAGGAAACCGGCTACTTGATGGCATATACAGAAATGACATATGTGGAAACTGGCTACTGGGCCACCAGTGGGGAAGTGGTAAGGTATATAACCCCTGTGACACGTGCTCAGAGCTCAGACCTCCGGAGAATACTCTGCTGAGTCCACCCGTGAATAAAACCTCTGTTTCTTCAAGCCTCCAAGTGCCATTTGGTTCTTCCTGGTCCTGGTTTATTCCTGAACTCCCGTAACATTTGTTCCCTGACTGGGAAGCCCAATTGCACTGGCCCTTTGCCAGCACAGGTCTGGGTAAAATACCCAGGAGGTGACGACCCAGCTTTGGCAGTCTCCAATCCAGCCACCTCTGACTGGCCCCATTTCGTTGGTCCCAATCAGACTTGAAGAGACTAGACAGACCAGACCCTGGTACTGATGTCAGATTCTGGTAAGGCCTTGGGGCCCCCACAGACCCAGCCAGGCCTGCCCAATGGAGGCAGAGGAGAGCTTGATCGACCCTGGGAGGTCTACACAGACCTCACCAGGGGGGCTTCTTAGGAAGCCCCATCAGGGGAACTTCTCAAAAGATCCCAATTGGGTCATCAGAACAAGGACTCCCGGAAAAGGACTGTTATAACCTCTGGTGTGAGTGTGTGTGTGATTGAGCAGCCTGACTCACATGTGTTTCAGGACTTGGGTTCCGATCCTAAGTCACCAGAAGGCTGAGTCTGCTATGGCCAAGCACCACCTAATTTCCCTCAGGAGTCGGCCAGTTGAACGGTCGACTCTTGGGAAGCTGCACCACCCCCCTTTTGTCTGTCTTGCAACACCATCCATCACTGAGGTAACATGGGGTCCAATCAGAGTTAGTCACCCATCTTAGACACCATGATCAGAAAGGCTTTGCAGGGGATTACAGGATTAAATTAATGCCAGGGAAACTCCGAACTCTCTGTGAAGTAGAATGGCCATTGTTGGGCATCGGGTGGCCCCCTGAAGGGATGTTAGATGCGCTCACCATCTGGTAAGTTTGGCAGGCAGTCTCTAGGGAAGCCGGACACCCAGACTAGTTCCTGTACATTGATTCCTGGCTCAAAGTCACCCAGACCCTTCCCCCTTGGGTGCAATTCATTAAAAACAGGCAGGAATAATCTAGAGTCCTCATGACCATGATTCAGAATCAGAAGAAAACACTTGAAAAACCCCTGAAAGTCCTTTAAGGAGACCCAGAAGATAAGCCTCTCCTGCCACCGTACCAGGAACCTGTGGTCCAGCCTCACCAGCTCCATCAGCCCTGCCAGCCCTAGATACACCACCCCCATTGGTCTCCCCGTAACCAGCATCACCAGCCTTCCCTGAGCCAATGCCACCAGGCCCTCCTTAGCCAGAATTGTCTGACCCTGTCTCTCCAGGACCTGCTGGTCGGCTGTGCCCCCAGCTTACTGCCCTCCAGATGCCTATCCAAGAAACTATGAAACGCCCCCGGAGAGGAACAGATGGGTCCTTCCAACCAGGCTGATACACAATGTATTATCAGCCCTTCACCACCATGGACCTCTACAATTGGAAACACAATAACCCCCCTTATTCAGAAAAACCTCAGGCGATGATAGACCTAGTAGAGTCCCCCATCCAAATCCACAACCCAACCTGGGAAGACTGCCAGCAGCTCCCCTGAACTCTCTTCAACACAGAGGAAAGAAGAGGCATCCTGGTGGGAGCACGTCAATACCTAGCGGAAAACATCCCAGAGGGAATGACAGACCCTGACATATCAGTAAGAACCACAGTTCGGAGGAACAACCAGCATGGGACTTTACCACTGAATAAGGAAGAGGGTACATATATTGATATCAAAAGCCCTTCTACAAGGGATATGGGTAGGAGTGAGAAAGCCAATAAACACAACCAAAGTATCATCTGTTCCAGAAGGGCCCAATGAGTCCCCGGGCAACATCTAGGAGAGACTTTGTGAGGCTTATCAGATCTCTACACTCCTTTCGATCCTGAGGCCCCAGACAGTCAAAAGATGGTTAACACATCCTTCATTGTGCAGGCATGCCCAGACATCAGGAGAAAACTCCAGAAACTGGAAGTGTTCACAGGGATGAACATTTCACATCTCCTTGTAATAGCAGACAAGGTTTACAACAATCACGAGGAGATCACAGAAGAGAAGGCCAATAAAAGGATAAAGGAAAAGGCAAACCTCCAAGCCAGCCTCTTGGCAGCTACCCTCCAAGACAGGGGTGTAATGACCACACAGTGTCCTAACCTGCAGAAGTATCTGTTTAGAGCTCCTAAGGGAGGGTGACCTCAGCCCACCCTCTACAAGGATCAATATGCCTACTTCAAGGAAAAAGGACATTGGAAAAATGAATGCCCCCAACTGGGGAGAGGGAAAAAAGGCTGCCAAGTATAGAGAAGAGCTATGGGCCGAGGATCTCATAAGACTGGTGGAGATAGATTCAGACTGAGGAAGACCAGGCTCCTTTCCCTGGTCAGAATCCAAGTAGGGGGTCAACCTGTGACCTTCATGGTGGATACCAGTACAGAACATTCGGTCACCACCACCCCTGTGGCCCCCATCTCTGGCAAGACTGCTATCCTTGGGGCAATGGGGACACAGGCCACTAAACAACCCTTCTGCCAAGCACATCTCTGTAAAATTGGGGCCACAAGGTCCATCACGGGTCCCTACACATGCCTGACTGCCCCATTACTCTCCTGGAATGGGACATTCTTTCCAAGTTGGGCACCCAAATTGCCTTTGAGACAACAGGCCATGCCACCCTAGAGATTAATCCTGGCTCAGCAGGAAGGGATTCCATCATTATGTCATAATGCCAAAGGAAGGGGAATGGAGGCTGTGCTGCGTGAAAGATGAAGGCCTCAAAGTCTACAACTTCACAAAGACTTTCCCCTCATTTGGGCTGAGGAAAGCCCCCCTGGGACTGGCACATAAGCACCCTCCCATCATGGTGGACCTGATGCTTGGGGGGCCTCCCCACAGAGGCAAAGACAACACCCAGTCTCACTAGAGGCCTGCATCAGGATCCAGACACACCTGACCCAACTTAAAGAGGCAGACATCCTAATAGAATGTCAATCACCCTGGAACACCCCATTTCTGCCAGTAAAGAAGCCAGATAGGAGATATAGGCCAATCCAGGACCTCCAAGCTATCAACAGGGTCACTGTCTCTCTCCACCCAGTGATCCCAAACCCATACACACTCCTGGGGCAGATCCCAAACTTGTCTCGCTGGTTCACTTGTCTGGACCTAAAGGACACATTTTTCTGCCTCCATCTGGCCCCACTGAGCCAACCTCTTTTTGCCTTCAAGTGGGCTGACCTAGAAACGGGATATCAGATTCAACTGACCTGGACCCCTTTTCCCCAAGGGTTCAAAAACTCCCCAACCCTGTTCAGAGAAGCCTTGGCTGCCGACCTTGCTGGCTTCCCACAAGAGACAACACGATGAACTCTGCTCCAATGCGTGGATGACTTTCTCTTGGTGAGCAACAGTCAAGAGCATTGCCTCCATGGGACCAGAGCACTCCTTCAACTCCTATCTGACTCAGGTTACCGGGTTTCTTGGAAGAAAGCTCAAATCTGTTAACAACAGGTGTGACACCTAGGATTCCACCTGTCACATGGATGAAGGGCCCTCAGTCCAGAAATAAGGCAGATAATCACCTCCTTGCCCCAGCCTAGGACAAGACGCACTCTGAGGGAGTTCCTGGGGGCTACAGGCTTCTGTCGAATTTGGACACCAGGATTTTCTGTGATGGCCAGGCCACTGTATGATCTCCTGACAGTGCCCAATCACAGTCTCCTAAAATGGACTGATGAGGCAGAACAAGCCTTCCAAAGTATTAAAACAGCCCTTGGATAGGTGCCCACCTTAGGGCTCCCAGATGTGGAAAAACTTTTTAACCTGTTCATCCATGAAAAGGACAAAATTGCCCAAGGTGTCCTTGCCCAGACAGTGGGTCCCTGACAGAGACCAGTAGACTATCTGTCCAAGAAGCTAGATCCTGTAGCTGCCAGCTGGCCCCCATGACTCCAGGCTCTGGTAGCAACCGTCCTCCTCATAGAAAGTGGATAAACTCTCCTTGGGACAAGAACTCCATATTAAGGTCCTTCACGCAGTGGTGTCTCTCATGAACAGCCATGGGCACTGATTCCTCTTCAATTCCCGCCTGGTGCAGTACCAAGGCCTCCTTATGAGAATCCCAAAATAACAGGAAACAGTCCAGTCGCTCAATCCAGCTACCTTCCTTCCCTCGGAAGGCAGGGAACCCAAAGATGACTGCACTGAGGTCACAGATTAAGTCTACTCCAGCCACCCCAATCTGCAAGAGAATGCCATACTGGGACTGGACCTAACAGTGTTCTGTGACTGCAGCAGCTTCATCCAAGGGGGGGACTCGGAAAGCAGGCTACACAGTGACCACAGAAACCATAGTACTGGAGGCCAATGCCCTCCCACCAGGATGGTCAGCTCCACGGGCCAAGCACTACACCCTGATCCGAGCCTTAACGTTAGGCCAAGGAAAATGCATCAACATCTACAGCACACCTTCACCACAGTACATATTCACGGGGGTGATCTATAAGGAAAGAGGCTTGCTCACAGCTGTGGGGAAAACTATCAAAAATAAGGAGGAGATTCTACACCTCCTCAAGGTAATTTGGCTTCTGAAAAAGGTTGCTGTGCTGCACTGCAGAGGGCAACAGAAGGGAAATGACCCAGTAACCCAAGGAAACCAATTGGCAGATAAGATTGCTAAAATGACAGCAATAAAGAAATACAAAGAAAATCTTACCCTAGCTGCAGTTGTGATTTCAGAGGAGCTCCATCTGGACTATACAAAAAGGGAAATAGAGTAGGCCAAACAGGAGAAGAGCAACCAACTTAAAAGCGGCTGATGGAGGCTCCCAGAGACTGGGTCTTCATCCCAGCCACACTGGGAAGGCCACTGGTTTCAAAATACACCAACTCATCCGCTTGGGAAAAACAGCCCTAGAAAATCTCCTCAAAAAGGAATTCTATATCAGCCATCTGCCAGCCAATCAATGATCGATGCGTTATGCAGAAGCTTTTTAATTTTATGAGTCCCATTTGAATGGATCAGAAGCGTAGGTCACTCGGACCCTGACCCAAGCCCTCGGCATATCCTGGAAACTCCATACAGTTTACTGGCCTTAGAGCTCAGAGAAAGTAAACCACACCCTAAAGGGGGCTCTAACTAAATTTAGTCAAGAGACCCACCTCCCTTAGCCAGACCTTCTACCCTTGGCCTTCCTGTGCCCAGCTGCAGACCAGGAAGCCTTGGGCTTTCCAGTTTGAGCTAGTGTAGGGCAGGCCACCTCCTTGCCTGGGGAGTTTCCAAGCTGATCTACATCAGATAGGAGATAAAACCATTGTTAAGCAGCTCCAAGCCTTAGGGAACACTCTTAGAGACCTACAGAAATATACAATAGAGAGAACACCAATTCCCCTTAGGAGACCGAGTCCACCCCTTCCAGGCAGGGGACTCTACATGTGTAAAGAACTGGAAAAACGAACATCTCAAACCTCAGAGGACAGGGCCACACATGGTGATAGTAACCATTCCTACCACCCTCAAAGTTGCAAGCATTATTCCCTGGGTCCACCACTCCAGAGCAAAGACCCCAATGAGATGCAGTTGACTGAAAAGTGGACCTCCAGCTGGACCCCAGTCAACCTCTTCATCTCTGGCTACATCGGGATGTCACTCCCCAAACAAAATCCCAGCCTCCAGACAGCCCGAATGCTGAGCCACTGAGGGTCTCCAGCCCTGCTCATCATCCTCAGAAGCTGATTTGCTTATGCACAGGGGAAGCTTGAGGAAAACTTCATGTGCCAGCCACTGTTCCTGGCCGGAGTCTGCCTGCTGCAATCCTCCTAACTATAGGACTGGTGACTGTGACCACAGCAGATTGGAGTCTGGGGTTCCCGCTTGATACTTGCCTATTGTTACCTGCTTATTATTGCTAGACTGCTAGCTGCCAAGTGTCTTCTGCATTGACTCCCCCCAGTCTCTCCGTCCTAAACCCTATAGCAGTATTAACTTTCTCCATGATCCTAAATTTACCCCATGTAGTAATGGAAGCCCTGTCTGATTATAGGGGGGGAATGGACCTTCCAAGTCAAACCCCTTACCCCAACCCCAGGCTTCCCCTTAGCATTTGCCATCTGGGATGGGACGACCCCTCAGGTTAAACTCCACTTTGATGGATGCCAAGTCTTTGACTCCTCCCCAGAAGCCCACAAGCAATGCTGATTCCATGACAGACCTGCTGACCTCCCCCTCACACCTGATATCTATATCTGTGGGGGCCCCACTACCCAAGCACCAACTACCTGTCCCCAGTTCTGCTCACAGGAGTGGGGTTGTGAGTCATGGGTAGCTACCTCCCCCATGAGAAAACATCACGCACCTGGAGCCTCAAGCCTCAAAGTGAGGTCCTGATTTCCCTGAACTGAAACAACTAGATCATGTAAACTGCTCTCCCTCTCAGCCTCACTGTCCAACAACCAAATATCACCCTATGGACAAACAGAGTTATCCTCCTGTTGGGGATGTACATTCCTCCTGGTACAGACCCCATGACCAAGTTTATGATTAAGTCTGTGTTCACTCAGATCCCTGTGATCTACTCCCAAGAGGCTCCTCTCCTTGGTCCTTTCTGGGGTCCCCAGCCTACACCCAACAGGATTCTGTAACCCAGTTTATGGAGGTAATTAATGCCTCTTACCAGTCCCTCAACCATTCTGACTCCTTGGCATCTGACTGCTGGATATGCAGGAAGCCAGGACCCATTCAGTACAAAGGTGTCATCCTCAACCAGTCTTTTGTTCAGTCCCCAGAAAAAGGGGCGGGCCTACCCCTTCTACCACCAGTGTCCCTATATGGGAACTCTTCCTTTCCCATTAAACACTAGGTCTAATTGCACATCCAACAGCATGCATCCAGCCTGTAGTAAAGGAGTTTACATCTGCACGACCCCTGGTAACCAATCTTGCTTTGTTGTTAGCCTCATACCTGACCTTTCTATCCTTTCCAGAAGCCATGCTCCTCTTGTATGGAAGCCCCCGAAATGCCAGCAGCAATCCCCGGCAGTAGCTGTGCCCGTCATAATGGTTTTACTGGCTGCATCAGGAGCAACCCTGGGCACCACAGGGCTCAGGGCATCACAGGTTCAATATCAACTGAGGACTTCGCTGCACTCACCCAATCTGCCCTGGCGTTACAGCGACAACTTGACTCCCCGGCCTCGGTAATACTTCAAAACCAGCGAGGCCTTGATTTGCTGAATGCAGCGCAAGGGGGACTCTGCCTCTACCTCTAAGAGGAGTGCTGCTTTTATGCTAATGAATCCAGGATAGTGCAGGAAACACTGACCCAGCTCCAGAAGCGAATAGACCACCCCTGGGAGCTCCTTCAACAAACCACACGGTGGGACTCCTTGTCACAGTGGTTTCCTTGGTTTGCCCCCTCATTGGCCCGCTCCTAATATTCCTTCTTTCTGTGGCCTTCAGACCTTGTATTATAAATGCACTCACTAGGTTTATCTCGGCCCAGATGGCCAAGATCAAACTCCAAATGCTCCTCACCCCTTGCTGGCCCCTGGGGACAATCGAGTACAATGATGTCCTCTAGGAGTCTTTTGGGCATCAAAGTGGAGAATGTGACGGGTAACATGGCTGAACTGGGACTTTCTGCTGAAAGCTTCCTGCTGCTTCTCCAACCCTGTAACCTGTTTTCATGCGCCAAAGTTTCCTGCCGCTCACTGTCACATATACGGAAGTGACCTATACGGAAACCAGCTACTTGATGGCATATATGGAAATGACATATGCAGAAACTGGCTACATGGCCAAGAGTGTGGAAGTGGTAAGGTATATAACCCTGTGACACATGTGCTCGGGGCTCAGACCTCTGGAGAATACTCTGCTGAGTCCACCCGTGAATACAACCTGTTTATTCAAGCCTCCAAGTGCCACTTGGTTCTTCCTGGTCCTGTTTTATTCCCAAACTCCCATAACAATAGTACCTTGCAAGACAGGCCCAACTTCCACCAGACTTAGCTGACTATCTCCTGTGGCTCAGAGTACTCTGAGGATAAGAACCAAGCTGAATACAGAAGGACATAGCTTCTATTTCAAAAATAACTGAAGATTTTACTAATTTACATTACTAGAAACTGGGGAATATGAATTGTAAAGTATCATTTTTTTTGGCAGTACTGGGACTAGAACTCAGGTCCTACACCTTGCTTCACTCCACCATACCTTTTTTGTGATGGGTTTTTTTGAGATAGGGTCTTACAAAATATTTGCCTGGGCTGACTTCTAACCACAATCCTCCTGATCTCTGCCTCCTGAGTAGCTAGGATTACAGGTGTAAGCCACCTGTGCCCGGCTTTCGTAATGTATCTTGAGGGTGCTAGACAAAGAAGACAGAATATAACATTGAGTATGATCAAATTAATCTTTATGGTTGCACATGGCAGAGATCCTGGATTTAAAGTGCAGCTGGAATTGGATCTGATGGTTTATTTGGTTCAGATGACTATACTCGGGCACAGCAGGAACCCATATTTCATGAGGATGAGATGCTAGAACTTCCTTGATATAATGTAGAGGAAGAAATCCAAGGATTTAGGGAAGCAGGGATTTCAAAGTGGAGTTATAATGAGCATCTGTCACCTGCAGCCCCACTGTGTACCCAATCACATCTTCAAGAGGGCCTAAGTGCTTTCTTTTCGCTAAGGATCTGAGAATCAGTGGTGAGGGAAAGGTTACAAAATGATGGGAGATGCTGCTGCTGAGATGGATGCTTTGGCTGCAGTGTGATCATAGAGCCTGGAGTAGCAGAAGTCAAGTGACAGTTCCTCACTCCCCCATGCAGGGACAGTAGGGGTGGAGATGAACAGGGAATGTGGGTCTGCAAGCCCACAGGAATCTTTGGCAGTGGTTACTTGGTTACAGTGCCATTAGGGATGAGGTAGATGGACCCCCTGTTAAAATGTTGCTTTAACTAAATATTGGACAATGCCCCAAGTCTGGTGGCTAGACGTGATACAGAGGACAGTCACAGCTTCTTGCTCTAATCCCAGATCTAAGCCCCTTCTCAGATTTTGAGCCCCTGAACTGAGCTCCCCTGAGGGCTAGTGTGCTGTCACCAGTATAGACTATAAATCTTCCTCCAAGCTTTTCCAGAAAGGACAAGGGATCATTTTCAAGGGTAACCCTACACAGAGGTAAAAGAAATATCAAGACTCTAAAGGATTTTCTGATTCTGAATTAATGGTAATTCTCAGGACTCCAAATGCTACTAGGATATACCCACTAGATAGTGCTTATGGTGTCCAGGTAATTACTGGGGAATTGAATCCACCTCATATCAGATGTCCTTGTAGGTCTCTGAACTCAGCCTATAGTTGTCGTTCCACTCTCAGAATGGAATACCAGAATGCATTCACTCGGCAACAGGCAGTAAGTTTGTTCTTTATGGTAGGAAGTCCCTAGAACTTCTTCTCCCCACCAGGATAGTGCACCAAAAGCTATACCTATACAATCCTGACTCTGAATTGATGACCATCATAGGACATGGATAGACAAATGTGGGTGATACTCAACAGCTGCCACTACCCCATGTAACAAACTGCTGTTGGATGGTAGAGGATCCTGGAGAATTAAAGATGACCTCTCTTCTGTTTAGCCATGTGGTGACTTCAATGGCTGATGCTGTTCCAGATGTGGAATTTTATTTTGGAGCTAATCACCACACTTTCTTAAAATGAGATGCAGCTTCTTCCCAGGTAAAGGCTTTTTACTCCAGACCCATTTGCGTGGACAATCAGAAGTTTGGTCTTACAAGGCAGAACTCCATTACACCTGACACATACAGTGTTCTAAGGCTCACCATAAAAGTTTTTAAACATAAGAAATTAATCATAATGCAACTCTGATCTAAATACTTACAATTAAATCTGTATCTCTGATTTCTGAGAAGAAAATAGCTGAAGTGACTTTCATTTGAGTTAGAGGGAATAGAATGCTTTAAGTTAAAAGACTGATCTCATAGCATGCACATTTACTTTAAGTGTCTGGGTGTCATGTCATTAAAAAAGGTAGTCAATTTTTAGCAGCCTCAATCAAGACACAGTGAGAGCCTTACCAACTGCTGACCAGGACACACAGTTGTGGCTTCATGGGTAGAAAAAAAATCAGCTCTGCCTAGGAGTCCTCATGCAGAGCCTCCAAATTCCAGGGCCCAGTTTAAGATCAAGTTCTTCCTACAGCATCCTGGTGCTGTGTGCTTTGGAGCTAAGCAAGGCAGGGCCTCATTCCAGGGCTGCAGGTGACCCAGGAACAGCACTAGGGAGGGCTCAAATTGCCCTCAGTCTAGCTCAGTCTTTTGTGAGCTAGGCAGGGGGATAGTGACCCTCTAACTTACTTATATACCCTCTGTTAGGACCTGTCTCTGCCCTGTGTGAGAAATGCTTCCTGAGCAAAAAGGTAGATTTCCTCTCTGGTCTAGTTTTTGTTGGTGACTATAGAAAAGGCTCATATTAAAGGCTCATAATGGACTTTTAAGCTATTAGACTGCCCTCTTGCCCAAAGTAGGAATAAGCCTGCAAAACACAAAGCCATGTATTTCACCACAGCTGGGAAAGACTGGGAAGCTGCCACACTTGGATTTAAGTGTGATTCCTTTGGCTTTCCATAAGCCTTGGGGCTTGCATGTGGCTTAGTATCTACAAGGCTTCTGTCTCTAAACTTTCTGATCTGCTTTTGCTGCTAGGCTCTCAGCCAGCAAAGACAAGTACCCCTCTATCCTATTCCCAGTCTCTAGCAATAAGTATGTGTCTCAAAAATATTTTCTGGATGGAAAAGTTGCATCTCTCCTTTATCTTCTTATCTCTTTGCACTAACAACCTCCTATTCCATAGACAGACACATGTACACACCTACACATGCTCTTTTGAGAAACATAGGATAGCCTGGTGCTGCAGGCTCATGCCTCTACTTAGCTACTTAGGAGGCTGAGATCAGTAGAATCATGGTTCCAGACCAGCACTGGCAAACAAATGTTTGTAAGGTCCCATTTCAACAGACAAAAGCTGGTCATGGTGGCACACCACCATGACCATCCCAGGAGAATGTGTCATCCCAGCCATGACAGGAAAGGATTGCAGTCCTGGCCTGCTTGGGCAAAAAGGAAAACCCTATCCCCAAAACAACCAGAACAAGCGGGCAGAATGGCTCAAGCAGTAAAAGCACCTTCCTAGCAAGCATGAGGCCCTGAGTTTAAACCCAACTGCCATCAAAAAAAAAAATGAACCAGAATAACCAGAGTCAAAAAAAAATGTTGGACACATGACTCAAGCAGTAGAGCACCTGTCATAAGCTTAGGAAGCCCTAAGTTCAAATCCCAGAACTGTCCCCAAAAGAAAGGAAGGAAGCAAAGGAAATGACAGGGCATGTGTAAAGAATTACAAACAATTTCTCCAAATGGTTAAAATAAGATTCTTACTCATTTGAATTTTAAAATATCTGCCAAATGGGATTTTATTTTGCTTTAGAGGGAGAAAACTGAACAGGATATATCAGTACAAAGCTAGGTTCACAAAACCAAAAGTCCCTCAGTAAAGACCAAAGATTTGGCAAGTGACTGAACAGCAGGAACTTTTTCTGCTGATTATAGGAACTAAAGTCAAGGTGTATACACATGCAAGTAAATGTAAAAATGATAAACTAAAAAATAAATTAAAAAGTCAAGGCAAGCTTGAAGGAATTCTGAAATTTTTTAATTTAACACTAGCACAAGGAATTTTACAAACTTCCTATGTGTCCTTCCCTGGAAAATTTCCACTGTGAAATGGAACCTGTGGATTGCAGATCTTTTATGTGGGTAAAGATCCCCATCTAATAAGTAAAGACCATGTACCACGGCCATCTTTGCTTTTGTTTTCAAGGTTCTTTTTGTGCCCTTAATTTATAAGGCCATTTAATACTCCAATCATGCCACGTGGTGAGCTATAGTTAGCCTCACCACACAGCTAAAGGGAATGAGGCTCAGACCAAGTGAAAAAAAATTCCCAACATCTTCCAGAATGGAAGTGGCTGAGCAGACCCCACCAGGCTTGCCTGACTCCACCTTCAATGGACCTACTGCTTCTTGATCATATTTTAGAGAGCAGATGGCACCCTGGAACAGCAGCTCTTGGTGACAAAGAATGTGACAACCACATGGAGGGTAGGAAAAGGAGGATGACTTTTATTCTTTGTTGCTTTTCAAAGGTCCTAAAGAACTAGAGACTCCTTCAGAATGTGCAACTTAGGAAATTTTCTCCACCATCTGGGCCTCAGTTTCTTTCCTGACCATGAATGAGGATGCATGCTGTGGGATTAAATGAAACATTGAACGTGAAGAGTACAATAAACAGACTTTAAAAACATGGAGGCCATTGAGTTTTATACTCATTCACTCTGTCTAAATGAAGAGTGTGCAGTTCCCAAGGAAGAGAATCTGTTTCTCTCTCTCTCTCTCTCTCTCTCTCTCTTTCTCTCTTTCTCTCTCTCTCTCTCTCTCTCTCTCTCTCTCTCTCTCTCTCTCAGGCTGGGACTCAAACCAGGGCCTTGTGCATGCTAGGCAAGCACTCTATACTGAACAACACCCCCAGCCCCACGGCTCCGTCTATTGACTTCTCTAAGAGGACATTGGGAGCAATGGAAGTGTCTCTGTGATAGTGTCCAATGACTTTTAAATTTAGTGTGGCTGTAAGGTATCATCATTTGAAAGTGTGTCTCTCTTTCAGTCAATCACTAAGTTTTAAATTCATGAATATTTCTTTCCTTGGGGTTTTATGTATGTCTTGGTCCATTTTGTGTTACTATAAGAGAATACATAAGAGTGGGAAATTTATTAACAAAAAGAAGCTTATTTCTTGACCTCTACCAGGAAACTACAAACCACTAAAGAGAGTTTGAAGAAGATTACAGAAGGTAGAAAGGTCTCCCATGATTACGGATTGCCAGAATCAGCATAGTAAAAATGGTTATACTACCAAAAGCAGTCTACATGTTCAACAAAATTTCCATCAAAATCCCAATAACATTCATCATTGAAAAATCTACCCTAAAGTTCATTTGGAAACTGCGAATAGCCAAGGCAATACTCAGCAAAAAGAGCAATGCTGGAGGTATCACAATACCTGACTTCAAACTATACTACAGAGTCATAGCCATTAAAAACGACATGATATTGGCACAAAAACAGATATGGAGACCATTGGAAAAGAATAGAGGACCTGGATATGAATCCACACAGCTACGCCCACCTTATTTTTGACAAAGGCACCAAAAACATACGATGAAGAAAAGACAGCCTTTTCAACAAATGCTGGGAAAAGTGGTTATCCGCCTGCAGAAAACTGAAACTAGATCCATGCCTACCACCCTGTACTAGTACTCAAAGTGGATTAAGGGCCTTAATATCAGACCTGAAACCTTGCAGTTAGTACAGGAAAGAGCAGGGAATACTCTGGAAGCAATAGGTATAAGCAAGGACTTCCTCAGTAGAACTCCAGCAGCCCAGCAACTAAGAGAAAGGATGGAGAAATGGGACTTCATAAAATCAAAAAGCTTCTCCACAACAAAAGAAATGGACTCTAAACTGAAGAGACCACCCACAGAGAGGGAGAAAATATTTCCTAGCTATACATCAGACAAATGACTGATAACCAGAATATACAGGGAGCTCAAAAAACTAAACTCCCCAAAAATCAATGCACCAATAAAGAAGTGAGCAACTGAACTAAGCAGAACTTTTTCAAAGGAAGAAGTCCAAATGGCCAAAAATTATATATATATGAAAAATGCTCACCATCCCTCACCATAAAGGAAATGCAAATCAAAACCATACTAAGACTCCACCCCACTATTGTTAGAATAGTTATCATCAAGAACACCACCAACAACAAATGTTGACAAGGATGTGGGGAAAAAGGAACCCTCATACACGGCTGGTGGGAATGTAAACAAGTGCAACTACTTTAGAAAACAATATGGAGGCTTCTTAAAAACCTAAACGTAGATCTGCCATATGATCCAGGAGTACCACTCCTAGGGATATACACAAAGGAATGTGACTTGGGTTATTACAAAGGCACCTGCACACCCATGTTTACTGCAGCACTATTCACAATAGCCACGCTATGGAAACAGCCAAGATGCCCCACTACCCATGAATGGATTAAGAAAATGTGGTATTTATATACAGTGGAATTTTATTCAGCCACAAAAAAAGAATGAAATTTTGTCATTCGCGAGTAAATGAATGGAACTGGAGAACATCATCTTAACAGAAATTAGCCAGGCTCAGAAGGCCAAAAATCACATGTTCTCCCTCATATGCAGATTATAGACCTAAAACAAATGCAGTAATATTATTGGACATGGGTCACACACTAAGGGGAGAACATGCACGGGAGTGATAGGGAAAGAGAAAGAAATCAAAAACTTGAATGTGGTTGATGTGCTCACTGTAGAGGAGTGAATATAGTAATCTTAAACTGGCAGAGGCCACTATGGGAAAGGAACTAGGAAATAATGTAAAGGTCTAGTAGAGATGAACCAATGTGGGTTGCATCACACAAGTGCATGGAAGCAACACTAGGAATTTCTCTGTATACTTATCCTTATCTCAAACTAGCAAAAACGCTATATCTTTCTTATTATCTCTTATGTTTTCTCGTCAACAAAATTGGAGAACAAGAGGTTTCTGCTCAGAACTGGGAAGGGGGCGGGGAATGGCCCAAACAATGTATACACATGTGAGTAAATGTAAAAAATAATAAAATAAAATAAAAATAAATACATTAAAAAAAAGAAGAAGAAGAAGCTTATTTCTCACAGTTCAGGAGACTAGGATGTCCAAGAGTGTGGTGCCAGTCTCTGGCCAGGGCCTTGTGCTGTATCACACAGGGCTGAGGGCAAGTGAACACATGTGAGAGGTGGCAGAAAGGGAGCGCCAGTCTATACAACAGCCCACTCACTCTCTAATAACTAATCTACTCCTGAGATAAGAAAATAACCCATTTGTGAGGGCTTGTCTAATTACTTCTTTATGGCCCTACCTCCTAATACTGTTCCAATGGCCATCAAATACCAACATGAGTTTTGAAGTCATTCAGACCATCCTATCTTGGTACTGACATGAGTGCAAATATGGAAATATTTACCTGTAGTTACATCAGCATAGGTAGAATACAATAGATGGCAGGATTGTCTTTTTCACCCCCAACACACCATAACCTCTCTCACCTTCTTTTCTCTGCCTGTATCCTTTCCTAACAGTTTTTTTTTTTTTTTTTGGAGGAGAGAGGAAAGAAATAAAAAGAGACCATGTGCTGTGAGAGGCAGCTAATCTGTCAGCAGGAGTGATTCCTGGCCTTGCAGGTACTTTATTGGGAAGACCTAGATGATGCCATTAGAGGAGCTCTTCTGAGACTTCCAATCCAGGCACTAAGAACTAGGGCTCCTCCAGGGTATACAAGGGGTCTCCCAGACACCCCTCTGAGCAGAGGTGGAAAAGCAAAGAACTGAATTTTGTGTGTATCATGACCATCCAATGGTAAAGTTTCTTTGTGGCAAATGATTATACCTTCAAACCCCCTTAGACCTTGTTCACACAAATGAAGAAGTTACAAATGTAATCTTAATATTCAGCTATCTGTATCCTCACACCCATGTATTTTAAAAAGTGGACAAAAATAAGTTTCTCTTTCATCATGACTAGGGCATAGCATATTCCAGTCCTCCAGTTTTATAATGAAGATTAGCAGGTAAACTATATACACTGATAATGTTTACACATGGACTACATGAGAATACACCTCACCTTCACACATCACACAAAGGAATGGCCTTCTGTCAGAGGACTCAGAATGTTTAGAAACTTGTGACCATATGTGACATTAGTGATCATGAGCTAAGACAGGCAGTAGGGTCCTTAGCCATTGTTTAGTTCAGGAGGTTCTCGGATGGATGCTGTGGGAGTCTATATACCATGGCTTTAACTAGGTCTTTAGGGTATATTAATTTCCCAGACTTCTTTAACAAAATACCACAAACTTAGTAGCTTAGAATAACAGAAAGTTAATGTCTCATAGTTCTGGAGGTAAAAGTCTGAGGCCAAGGTGTTGGTAGAGCTGTGCTCCCTCTGAAGGCACTGGGGTGTGTGTGTGTGTGTGTGTGTGTGTGTGTGTGTGTGTGTGTGAGTGTGTGTGTGAGAGAGAGAGAGAGACAGAGACAGAGACAGAGATAGACAGAGACAGAGAAAGGATCTGTCCTGGGACTTTCTTCCAGCTTCTGCAGCCTCAGGGTAGAAAGGGCTATCTTCTTCTCCCAATGTCAGTTTACCACTGTTTTCCCTTAACATATATATGTCTCTGTATCCAAATTCTACCTTTTTGAAGGGACACAAGTCATATTAGTTTGGAGCTCCCTTTGTTTTACTTTGTTACTTCTGTGAAGACCCAGTTTCCAGTTAAGGTCACATTTAAGGTCTTGGGAATTAAGACTCCAACATCTTTTTGGAGGGTATACAATTCAACCTACAGTGATGTTTTTCATAGATTGGAGCTCTATTCTGATTTTCTAGAAAAGAAGATCACTTCTAAACATTTAAAAAAATCCATCCACTGAAAGGTTTAGAAACTGAGGTTCTGTGGGGTAAATAATTGACTCAAACCATACAGTTTTATGGCAGATTTGGAAGTTGAACCCAAGGCCTCTGGACTTCTCTGTGGTTTTCAACTGCACAGCAGTTGCTACCTTGCCAGTGTATTGGAAGTTGTAATTGCCAGCATGGCACTAAACCAACTTTATTCTTTCAAGATTTTTATTAGTCTTTTTCAAAAATGTCCCTTTTAATTGGAGAATTTGACATCCACATTCTGTGGGTTAGAAAGAGCCCAAGGCAACAGAAAGTAATTGTCTTTCATTAGAAAAGTTCAGAAGTACAACTGATACTCTCCATCCACTTCTGAAAAAATATTCATTTCTTCCTGGAATACTTTTGCAGTGGGAAGGTGGAAAACAATCCAACAGTTACTGGCACTGGATTAATAATGAATGAGAAGAACATGATACTGTGGTTGGGTTGTGCCTTCTTTTATTTCTTTATCCCATCCTACTTTTTATTCTCCATCATCTGACAAGACTCAATGACAGATGCTAATTTGAAGGATTCAGGACATCTGGGAAAGTAGAAACTAGTGTGGGAATTCTGTGTAGCTTTGATTCTCATGTGACAGTTTAGGAATGTTAGATGCCCAGGAAAAGATAGTAATTAGTCAGTGAGATCCATCTTGCTGGCAAGATCTATGTTGTGCTGCTGGCAAGAAAGGCATTCAGAAATCTGGCTGGGGGGGCCAATGCTTTGGCAACATTGAGTAATGGGTCACATCTATCCTGAATGTCCCTTCACACTCTCCTTTGTCTTATTCTGTTTTCTGTGGTTATAATAAAATGCCTGAGTCTGGGTACAATAGTTTGGATCTCAAATATCCTCCAAAGTTTCATGTGTGTTGACGGTTTGGTCCCCAGCTTTCCGCTAGTAAGAGGTGGTAGAGCTTTTAGAGGTAAAGCCTAATGAGAGGCTTTAAGTCACAGGGAGTGAACCTTCCAATGGGATTGTAGTACACCAGCCTCTTCCTCTCCCTGGCTTTGGGGTGAACTGCTTTCCCTGCCATGTATTTCTATGATTATATATCACACCAGGCCCAAAGAACTGGGCCAATCAGTCTTGGACTGAAACCTCCAAACTTGTGAGCCAAAATAAACTTTTCTTCTTTATAAGTTTATTATCTGAGATAATAGTAATAGAAATCTGACTAACATTCTGGTTAATTTATAAATAATAGTTTATTTGGCTCATGGTCACCCAAGAGCATCTTACTGCATCATAACATGTGGAGAATGTCAAGCAGTAAGCCAGAGTATGCTCAAGTCTTACTTCCTTTTCTTATAAAGATATCATGGGGCCATGCCCTCTAGCTCTCATCTAATCCTAATTACCTCCCAGAGACCCCACCTCCAAACACCAGTATCACGATGACTTGATGGATTGTTCCCAACACATGAACTTTGAAGGGGACACATTCAAACCCGAGCACCCTCTGAATCCCTCTTTCCTAATTGTCCTGTACCTGCAGTTTTCCTTGCTCTCCTTCTGTGTCATTGCTAGGGAATTTTGGGAACATAGCAGCTTTAATGCATATCTCTGAAGCCTTCTTCTTTGGAGTAATGTAGCAATCAAGATTGAGAGTTCACTCAAACTTTCTGCAGAAGACAGGTGAAAGGACAGCATTCTAAAAAACATAGGGTGACCTGAAGGGACCAGTGCGGAGAAGACCTGCCTCTTTCAGCAGACCAGAGGAGAGACTTTAGATATTATGCCCCTTGAGAAGATCAAGCAGCTTTACCATCTTCTCTGAAGCTATCCATAGTGCTAACCTTGGAGGGATGGAGGAACCCTACAGGAAGCAGAAACTATCTGTGGGTTTCAGGGTAGAGCAATGACCTATTAATTGAATTGGAACAAACCTAACAATAGCAAAGCTCCTTTGCTATTCCTCAACTGAGAAGTGAATCAGTTTGGGTCCTTAGGAAGCTGCTGTTAAGACAAAGAAGTGCAAGATATTTGGGGGGTTAGTGCCTCTGAAAGATTCAGGGAAGAAAGAGTAGGACAATTCAGAAAGCCCTTGGACCATGACCTATGGTTACCTTCCACACAAGGACAGAGACAAGAAGAAGGCTCAGCATGCAGCAGTCAGCCAGCCGGCCAGTGTGGAGCTTCAGCCCCAAGGATGTGCACAGTGTCTAGGTGGGGCAGAAATGGCCAGCCTACTACCTCAACTGGGCTCCATCACTGGCTGGGAGTCACTGAGGAGACTGTGGTCTTGGCTCAAACACTCCTTCAGATCCTGCAGTTAAAAGCTGACAGCTTATTGCACTGTTCACCAAATATCCTCTCAGGAAGGGGTTCTGTGCAGTGCACCCATGGCTGCTACAAGGGGCACAGCTCAATCATCTCATGATTGCTAATGACCCAAGAGGTCAAGTTCTAATCTGATTTGCTGCTGCTGGCAAGACCTAACACCCTAACATGGCATATTCTACACACAGGCAGGAAAAGGCCATAACAGTATGACTACTGAAGGAGACTCAGTAACTTGAAGGAGGAGGGCCAGATTAAAGAACTGGGATAGCTATCTACAATTGATCAAAATAAATGGATGAATGGAGCCAAGAGACAATGAGAAAGAGACAAGGATGAAGTTGTTCTCACTTTCTGTCCCTATCTCTATCTCTTTTCTAATCCCCATACTATCCCATCTCCACCCCCACCCCCACATCCACCCTTCTCCATCACGATCCTCAGCTTCATATCCAGCTCTATCCCCATCCCCACCCCAGCCCTTCTCCATAATCATCCTCATTCCATCCCCATCTCCATCCTCATCTCATTCTCATCCCCATCCCTACCCCCATCTTCATGAAGTAGAGCAAAGGAAGACTTTCTAGAATTTAAAATTCCAAATTTTCTTTTTCAGAATTTTCTGTATTTATATGCAGATGTAATATATACAAATATATTATATACAATATGTAATATATAAAAATGTGTGTACATACAGATGAATACATATATGTTATAGACAATGGTATTTGTTTACATGGGCATTTCTATTTGAATTCACACAGAGAAATGCACACAAAGATAAGTGCTGAGAAGCTAGTGTGGTTATCTCAAGAGTGATACTAAAGGAAGGTTTATGTACATGCAAGTTATCAATGTTTTTCTTTGCAAATTTGGGTTGTATACTTTTTACCACAAATTATTTGTGCACTGAAATTCTACCAAAGTAAAAACATGCTCTATTGTTAAAAATCTAAAAGTACCAAAGATTTGCAATGAAAACAAAGGCCCTGCTCCCATCTCCCCTACTAGTCCAGCCCTCCTCCCACAGACAATCATTTTTTAATTATTTCAGCTGTCTCTTTCAATTGTTATTTCCATATTTCTAAATAATATGCATGTGCTAGTCAGCCTTCCACTACTGTAACTAATACCTAAGGTAATCAATTTCTGAATAGACAAGGTTTATGTTGGCTCACAAGAGGATTCAGCTCATGACTGAATGGACCATTACCTTTGGCCCTGTGGTGAGGCAGTGCCTTATGGTGACAGTGCAGAGTAAAACCATGGCCAGCAGGTGAAAGAGAAAGAAAGGAAGGGACTGAAGTCCTACTATCCCTTTCAAGGGCACATTCTAGTGACCTGAAGACCTCCTACTAGGCCCCACCACCTAAAGGGTCCACAACCTCAATGTAGCACCACTCCAGGGAACAAGCCTTCAACATATGGCATTTGGGGGACATATAAGATGCAAACTGTAGCAATGCTCACACTGTGCTTTCTTGTTGTTTGCTGCCTTAGGCAGTGTCTGTGTCTGTCCAAGTTTACAGAGGAGTATGTCTCTAGAGTTGCCCTAACCTACCTCTCCTCACCTGACCCCTCTTGTCTTTTGTCTCATTTTGATGACTGTAAGTTCTCACAATTGTTCATTAAATCAATTAATAAACAGTCACAGCAAGGTTGTGGGATATAAGGTTATTATATATGTCACTTACTTTCCTGTATACCACCAATGACAAAGTGGACTATGAAATCTAAAACACATTACTACTTACTTTAGCACCTCCAAAAATTAAATAAGTAGAAATCTAATGAAATATACACAAGATCAATGATGGAAAACTATAAACACATAAAATATGAATAAATGCAATGAGTTATCAAAGAAGAAAATGGAGATATTCTATCTATATTCAAAGACAGAAAGTCTCAATGAGTCATTTCTTCCCAACTTGACCTATAAACTCAATGCAAACCCAACAAAAACCTCAGCAAATTACTTTGTAGATACTGACAAACTGATTTTAAGTTTATATGGAGAGGCAAAAGACCCAGAATTGAAAAACAAAAGTGGCAGACAGACATTACCCAACTTCAAGGCTTAAAGTTGCATTAATCAAGACATTATGGTATTGCTGAAAGAACAGATAAATAAATCAGTGGGACAGACTATAGAGCCCAGAAGTGGATCTGCATAAATAGAGCCAACTGACCTTTGACAAATGAGCAAAGATAATACAAAGAAGCAAATATTGTCTTCCTACAAATGGTGCCAGAATGACTAGACACTCAAAAGAAAATTGAAACAGACTTTACACCTATCACAAAAATTAACTTAAATAGATCATGGGACTAAATGTAAAATGCAAAACTATAAAACTTCCAGAAGATAACATAGGAGAGAATATAATCACCGGGGCTGAGGGAGGAGGAATGGATAAATAGGTGGAGCACAGAGGATTTTTAGGGCAGTGAATTTATTCTGTACGATATAATGGTCTCTATAATGGTAGATGAACATCATTATATATTTGTCTACAACCATAGATTGTACTACACCAAGAATGAAGCCTATTGTAAACTATGTACTCTAGGTAATGATGATGTGTTGATGTAAGTTCATCAGTTGTAACAAATATACCAATATAGTGTAAGATGTGAGTAGTGGGTGTGGTTGGGGAGGTAGATATGGAAATCTCTGTATTCTCTGCTCAATTTTGCTGTGAACCTAAAACTGCTCTAAAAAGAGTTTGTTCACAAAAATATAGACTGATAGACTTGCAGATTGTTGGCTGCATTTCCTTTCAAATTTTATTTTTTCATTGCACATGTATTTACCAAACCATTACCAAAAACTCAAACTCTGGACTTGTCTACTCTCTAGTGAAAATCTAGAGACAAATATATGATAGAACTCTGTGGGCTCCCAGCACAGTGCTTAGCACTTTCACATTCATTATCTTATTCTGTCCCACAACAACCCTGAGGTGGGTATTTTTATCTCCTTTTTCCACAGGAAAAAGTGGATTTCAAAAACTTAGTAACTTGCTTGCAGGTACATAAACAGGGTTTCAAATACACTATTAGAGAGCAAATCAAAACTATGCAACCTTAAATTCTGACTGTGTGTGTGCAAGTATAGAGGAGTATGGTAGAGGATGTCTAGGGCTTTTTCCATAACTTATGAATAATTCCCTACATTCAGGAAGTGGCTGCAAGAAATTCAGTTTTGCGTTTATGGTAAGACCTAAGAAGGAATGCAAACACCATTAAGAGGAAAACTCTAAGAGTAAAGACAGGGATTGCTAATGACTGGGAGTTATAGACTGTTTGCATACCTTTGTGGCTCCATCTTAAAAAGCTACCATGTCAGCCATCTTTGAAGACAAGGAGTCATAGAAATTTCAAGCTGGAAGAGAATATCTTCACCAAAATCTTACTATACCTATCACACAATGTATATAATAAAGGTTCTTGGGGATTCTCCACCTTTAAAATGTTCGATATAGACTTCCATGTGTCAGTAACACAAACATCCCCTATTAACCAGGATCATTACCATTCACTGCTGAAATGAACAACCCCAAATTCTCACTCCTATGACAGACCAATGGGAGGTAGGCAGCTGTCATGTAAGCATGTGTCAGAACCTCTTATCCTATGGCTTAGCCACCTAATGACCCTTTGGTCCATTAAGACTAGGCATGACCCTCCACAAGCAAAGTCTGCATCACACAGGACATTTTAAGGACATGGAAGTAGCAAAAAGTCACTCCCTGTATCATTGGCCCAAACTCATGAAATCATCCAAGCAAGGAGGCCTGAGAAAAGGCAGTGTAGCTGTGTGCCCAGGAAGGAGAGGAACCATAAGTATGCATGCCAGAAGTTCAGCTACCACTTTGTGATCCCAAGACACACCAAAGGAGAGGATGTCTGGAAAGCAGATGAGAACCAGTGGAAGCAAGAAGGCACCAATGAATTCATCCCAGTTCTGCCATGGACTCATGTACTGACTCTCTTGGAGCCTCAGTTTTTCACTGTGACATGAAACTAAAAAGAACCATCTCAGAGCTATAATAAAGACTGACTGAAAAAATGCCTAGGTGTGTGAGCTATAAATGATTAAAGACCAAATACAGGACCCTTCAGCCAAGGAAGGACTTTGATATGTCACCCGGGAGACGTGATACAGATGGTGACTCTTGCTGGGTGGGAGAGGTGTTTTCAAGAGGCACCAGCCTCACAACCATACCCTGTCCAAATCCAGAATGTTCTGCTCAGTGCATGGCTCCTACACCCCATCTCTGCAGCCTGAAGTGCCCAGCAGAGCAAGACCATCACAAAGGAGGGAAAGAGCCTCTGGTCCAGCCTTGCCTGGGTCCAAACAGTAGCCAACATGCTAAAAACAAAGAATTTGCAAAGCGTGCTCTGACTAGACAGGAGCCTCTGGATATTTGCAGGAAGAGGCAGTGAAATTTTGTGGCTTAATTTTATTTTTCTATTATTCCTAAAACTATTGATACCAGGATGCCTCCTGTTTCACCTGGAATCCACCTATAGCAAACAGAAATGTTTGCTGGATCCCTGGATGCAGACATGTGATATACTGAGAGTGACTAGAAGACCCATAGAGGACCTAAGGAGCCATATCCCTTAGCCACAAGCCACAGAAGGCCATCGACACCCTTTCTTCTATCCTGCCCATGGCCAGAGAATGCCCTTGTTGGCCCAGCCCATCCTTTCAGGGGCAGAAGCAGACTCCTGTCTTTCTCCAGGGAAGCCTCACACTGAGCCCTCCCAAGCAGCATCTTGTGCATCATGAAACAGAATTTTTTTTTTTAACACCATGCCCAAAATCAGGACATGGATTTTCCTGATTTTTACCCTGAATCTAAGGGTCCTGGCTTGGGGCTTGATCAGTTAAAATGCCTGATGGCAGAATGGACAGACTCCTTATAGCTCTCAATGCTTCCATCATTAAGACAGACATTTTAGCCCAGTAGTTACAAAATGGTGACCCAACTTCTAGACTTTTCACTGCTCTCCGAAGCAGGGAAAAGGTGGGGAGAGCAAGGGGTAAAAGACATGAGTTAGTTGACCCTGTCCCTTGTTAACAGGAAAAAAATAAGTAACTTTCCCAGAACAGACTTCCACTTAAATTTCTTCAGCCAGAATCACATGTCCAGAACCATGTCACATGTCCACCCCATCTACCAGAAAACTACAGTTGGACTTCCAAATCTGCAGGTTCTGCATTCACAGATTCAACCAACCACTGAGTGAAAATATTGAGGAGGGGAATGTGTCTATAATAAACATGTACAGGTACTTTTTCCTTGTCATGATTCCCTAACCAATATAGCATAATAACTATTTATATAACATGTACATTATACTAGATGTTTAAGTCATCCAAAGAATAAAGTACAAGAGAGGTTGTGCATAGATTCTCTGCACACACTAGGCCATTTTATACAAGGGACCTGAGCATCCTTGGATTTAAGTATCCCAGGGAAGACCCTGGAACCAGTCCCACCTCAGATACTGAAGGGTGACTGTACATTCTTTGGTTGGTACATTGCTCCCTTTGAAAATATGCTAATAAAAAAAGGGCAGTCCAGGCATGGTGGCATATGCCTGTAATCTCAGGTACTCAGGAGGTAGAGGTAAGAGGATCACAGTGCAAGACTGACCCAAGCAAAAATGCAAGATCCCCAGTACCACCAATATTGGGTAAGCAGCCAGCAGAACTAGCCATAGAGTGTGCCAAAGAGACCAACATAACTTCACTTGAGAAACAAAGTTAAATCTAGAGCTGGAACTATGGTGGATATAATGCCCTGTGTAGCAATTTTTTCTGATGGTTCATTTCTACCAAGCCCCAACTGCCTGGAACAGGACTAGCTATGGAGCATCAACCGGACTAGCTCAAAAAGCTCAAAATGTGTGCATTTCCACATAATTACTGATTTCCCCCACAGATTTTAATGTCTAAGTTTATCTTCACTTTAATCCAATTTCACGCCTGGAGCAAAGGGATTCCAGCAGAAGGTCTTTCTTAACCTTCCAAGATCATTAATTATGGCTACATTGGGAGTTACTGCACAGAACAAGCAGGTTTTTAAATAGAAATCATTTGTCTCTCAGCAGGGAAACTCAACAGCTTTATTTCCAAGAATTCAAGTGGCTTCACTTGTGTAATCAGTTTCATGGTGATCTCTCTACGTAGACTCACCTCCAAGCAGAACCAATCCTTCCTCTGGCTTCCAGATCAACCCAATTTGCCACCTGAAGTGAGAGGCATCAGTTTCCTCCTCTAATTGTTGAATAGGGTTTTCTAGAAGGAGAGGCCAGTCTTTCCCTGAGCTCTGGGCATTTGGTCATGCTTCCTGGTGATTTTCTGCTAAAGGAAATCCCTTAACTCATTAAAAAATAATAATAATAGATTAATTGACCAGTTCAGTTACAAGTCGCTCCAGGACCCAATAAACTTGGCAAAGAGTATGTTCCAATTACAACCTTGCTCAGCGGGAACTTGCTGGGTAAGCCAGCATAATCCTTCTCCAGCAAGCAGGAATTTTTAGATTTGTTTCCCCTTTTGTGTCACTCTTCTGCTTCAGTTTGGGCCTTGGGTCCAACTGCAGCCACCACCACGCCCCCAATCCTGTTGCAATACCTGCTTCTGTGACCCAGAATGCCACCGATGACTCTGTGAAATCTACAGGGTCTCAGGAAACGTGACTACTGGCTTAGGTTTGCGGAAGCCCTTGGAAAGAAGGGCATTTGAACTGAGGAGAGGCCATTGTCCCTGGACCACAAACATCTGGGATGCCATCAGCCTCCTGGCAGTTTGCCCTCTACACCAGGAGGTCAGCAGGATTTTGGTAACCAATCTAATTACACAAGCAGGCCTAAGAAGTGGGCCCAAGTCTGAAATAATGAACGTGATGAGTTCAATCAAAGCAAGGCTATCTCACGCATTTGACCTCCTCCCTTGCAGCTCCTTCCCTTTCTGCTCCTCCATCAGATTGTGATGAAACCACGGCACCTTTCCAGGACACTGGTGCTATGCTCTTTGGAGCCTCTAGCTGTAGGCATCATGAACTAAATAAACTTCTTTTCTTTACAAAGTACTCAACTTCAGATTGTTTGTTAGAGCAACTCACAACAAACGAAAACAGCACCAGACCCTTGGCCAACTGCACAGAGCTCATAGGCCTTTTCTATCCTTTCTCTCTGCCCCTGGCTCACAGCTGCTCTCTCCCCCTGGACCATCTCTGGTTCTGCCTTCACCATCTGCAAGCGCCTTTTGATGATGGTTCAGCTCTAGGCTCTGAGCTCCCCATCCTCCCCACAGAGAGGATAAAGAACTCCCCCTTCCAAACTCAACTATCCCATGGCTACAAAACATTAGCAGGTAGGACACTGCTGTGTTCCAACACAGGTGAGAGCAGGACAGGCTTTCTATGGGTGTTTGGTGGAGGACATCATTCATGGGACAAAGCTGGACTCACTGCTGGTGCTGTCATCCACCCCATGCTGCCTGAGTGACCCACTCTCTCCATATTCTGAGGCAGTATCGCAATGTTACCTTGAGAGCCTCGTCTGTGTTTTTGACATCATTTGAACAAAACTAACAACCCATGAATTGTGTGGGGGGTTTTGTACAGCTTCTCTGAGTATTGTGAACACGCCATCAGAATTCTTGTTTCTCAGAACCTCACAATAACATTCTAAGCATGCTACAGATATGCAAAATTACACACTGCAGTGGGAGGTGTTTGAAAAGCAAAACACATTAGTAAAATTGGATTTACAGCCCCAAGTTTTCACGACTGTTTAAAATATTAATGCATGTTCGATGCCAAGTTATTTTGAAGGCTCAACCAGACTCCTGTTTGGCAGGAACAATTTTGCATAGGCAATTAGATACACGTGCAAATATTTAACTATAAGTTGGTGCTGCTGCTATTGAAATACAGTGGTTCATCAACTAGCCACCTGGTTGGCAGAGCCAATTAAGGATTTGCCCATCTTATGATTAAATCTTCCCCCACCTTCTTAGCATTCTGCAAATGCAAACAATTGGGGAAATTGTACAGGGAGGGGAAAAATAAAACTGTTGAAAGATACCTCTGAATCCTAAATTCTCAATGGAGGCCAAAGTGCTGGAAATATGCCAGCTGTGTCCACTTATCTTTATGTTACTTTTCATGTCTCCTAAGAGAGCATGAATTGCTGAGTTGGCTAAACACACTCAAACTCATTCTTCAGATTGAGTTGCTTTTCAACAATTGTGCATTTCATGTAAGAGATGAACATTTGGGGGGCTGGGGATGTAGCTCAGCAGCACCAAAAGAAAGAATTTAAGATTTTGGAAAAGGTTAATTAGCATATCAAAGATCAAGTTTCATCATATATTAAGTAGTAACTGACAATTTGTGTGTAAAACTGTACACACACAGGCACACACTCAAAAGATACATCTATGAAAATTTGTAATGAAGCCACAATTTTCTTTTTATTGTTGTGCTGGGTTGGGGTACTTTGTGGCATTTACAAAAGTTCTTGCAATATATCAAATGTATCATACTTGAATTCACCCCCTCCACCATTCTCCTTATTTCCCTCTCCCCTATTCCTGGAATAGTTTCAACAGGTCTCATTTTTCCATTTACATACATGTGTACACAGTATTTGCACCATATTCACCCTCCCATGCCCTTTCCCCACCTCATCCCCCCTCCCACTTGTACCAACCCCCTCAACAGGACCTGTTCTGCCTTCCTGTTCTCCAATTGTGTAAAAGAAAATAAAATGACATTTTTGCTTGTTTAAGAAACACAAGGTGTTTCCTTGTGGCACTTCCATGTATATACATATTATAGCCCAAATTAGTTCATCTCCTCTGTTTTTGTCCTTTCTACCTCCTTTCTACCCTTCTTATGGTGATTTCAATAGGTTTTAAAAATTCTATATTCATTCTTGTATAGAGAGTATTCACCTTCTTAACTTCCTTCTTTTACCATCCCCCTCTCACAGGTGACCTCCCCTTAGTGTGACCTGCTTTTCATAATGTAGTTGTATGTGTATTAAGTCTATATTCCACATATAAGATAAAACATTTGGCATTTGGCCTTCTGAACCTAAAGCCAGAATTTTCACATCTCTGACTTTATCACCTGTCTTGAAGAAATAAATGATAGGCAATTCATCACAGTGTACAGGAATGAGAACTGAACTTAGAATCAGAAGGTAAGGTCAAGCCTGGCTAATTTGTCTACTACTGTGCAATCCTCAGCAAGCTAACCCCTCTGAGCCTCAGTTTCCTCTGAGCAAAGTCTACCTTACAAGGTTGAAGAAAATGTTGGAACAGAAGAAGTAAAATGCTGTTTTGAGAGGGAAGGAAAGTCAGCTGTCCAATCTGCCCTTGACCAGGGCTGGCTGGCCCTCTGAGAGACATTTTGACAATTCAGGATTCATTCTACTATTTGCCTAGAGCTCACTGCTTGAGTGTCTTTAAAAACCATATATCTCCTGAGATATTTCTAAATTAATATGACATTTTATTCCAAGTTAGACTGACAATGGATGGAATGCTTTGACAAGGTACAATATACAGTGAGACAGGACCCAGTTAATATGAGATACAGTAGTAAGTTGTAGGCATTCCAACAACTCCAAGAAGTAATAATTTTCAAGAAAGGTAGAACACATTTTAGGAATGAAACTCAGAATTCATGCTTCTAGCTTTTAAATATACCAAGCCTTTCAAATTCCTTATCCCAAGTCCACCCAAAGAATTTATAGATACATATATTCTCTCTATGAAGCCCAATGGAGCAAAGTTATGCAGTACTCTCTCTTATTTAAATGCTGTGTGCCAAAAAAGATTCCTAATGTTGAAATGTACCTTATTTTTTATAGATTGCTCAGGCATGTTGACAATTTAACCTTTAAAATCTCAACATAGTTGTAATAGTGGAACTACTGTATGGGACTTGGGGAAAGAGGGAAAGGAAAAGAGAATGACAGAACATCAACAGTATCATAAAACATAATATCTGTAAAGGTAGAGGATATAAGGATGTGTATTGAAAGCTGTTGAAAGCTGGGGGGTGGGAGGTACAGGGGGAAGAGAGAGCAATGAAAGGGGTTGAATGGACCAAAGTATACTCACAGTGGGGATGCACTGAGAAGCCCCTTTGAACATTGACTTAGATATTAATAATGAAAGCCAGGACTATAAAATAGGTACAGTGTGGAGGGTTACTTGTGGGAGGGGAGGATGAATGAAGGAGATTAAGATGAGGGTCTATGGTAGATGGACTTCATATACCTATATGAAATAGAACAAAGAAACCTCTTGCAACTGCTTTAAGTAGGGTGGGAAGGGGTTAAGGGAGAAAGACAGTGGGGGTGATCTATCCGATGAACAATATAAGCCTATTTGGAATTCTCACTATGAATCCCCTCAATGCAATGAATATATCCTAATTAAAAAAATGTTAAAGTAGTTTTTAAAAATCTCAATGTAGACACCTGGTAGCCTCTTCAAGCTGAGAACCCAGGGTTCACATCATTTTGTCTCACTGACAACACTAAGCCAAGCTCCTTGTAGGTCTGTTTCACTTGGAAAGCAGACAGTATGGGTGGAAGATGGAGAAAATTCCACTATCACATCAGAACTCACAAGGGTAACTCCTTAGTAGTCACACCCCAATACCAAATTTTAGAGTTAACTGTGGTTTATCCAGCATTATTCGTAATAGACAAAAGTGGAAGCAAATCAAATGCCCACCGACAGATGAATGACAAACAGAATGTGATAGCTCTGTACAGGATTATTAATCCTTAACAAGGGAGAAAATTCTGATCCATGCTACAACATGGAGGTAGCTAGAATAGTCAAACTGGTAGAGACAGAAAGTATCATGGCTTTTGCTCAGAGCTGGGGGAATGAAGGAGGCTGTTAAAAAAGCAGAATCTCAGATTTTTGAGATGTAACAGTCCAGGAAATGGATGGTGGGAATGATTGCCAACAATGGGGATGTCCTTAATACAACTGTCCTGTGCCCTTAAAATGGTTGAAATGATCAATTTTATGTTATTTTGCAACAACTAAAGATAAAATTAATTTGATTATGTGGCCAGCAGACCTACCAGTACAGCATATGACTAAACACACAGCCCCTGGAGTCAGGAAGGTCTGGGTGCAAATCCTAGCCTGGGATGTTTACTGCCTGTGTGGCATCAGCAAGGCACTTAACCATTCTGTACCTCCATTTTCCCATTTGGAAATGGCAACAATTATAAGATGTACCTCAAAGGGTTTTTATGAAGATTAAATAAGGCAATGCTTCTAAAAGTGGCTTGGTCTGTGTTTCTTATTCAGTGAGTGAAAGATCTTGGCCAGTAAGACCACCACCTTCCTACCAGTATCCCAAGACTTGCCTAAAAGATGAGACCTAAGGGTTTTAGAAGGAGCTGAAAGAAAGAGGGAGAGGAGGAGGCAAGGTCAACATCTGTGAACCCCAAGTCACTCGAAAGTCACTCTGGCTACTCACCCATCCCAATGAAATCTTATCACATTTCTAGTGATTTTAAGTCAAAACAGTTTTGTGGGTTTTTTTTTTTTTCAGTCCGAAATCCCACTTGCCCTGCATCGGTAGCTTAAAAAATGTGAGAGGTCAAAGAAAATATAGGCCAATGAAAATAACATTGCAGCAAGAAATTAATTGCAAAGTCTGTTTAATATGACAGGGGACTCCCTAAAACCCTATTATATCGTTCCCTGCTTCCCTTCCTCATGTGCACGGGTTCTGTGCACAAAGGCCAGGGCAGGCTCCCCGGTGCATTGCTGCATTAATTTGACATTTCTGGCTCCAATTAACCTTACATTTCAGCTATTTTCTAAAGATTGTTCTTCTAATTTGTGATAAGGTTATTTTTTTCTATTGGTGTTTCACTGGTTTGTGCACAAAGGCCTGTTGTAGGAAATCCAACCCAGTTTCTACACGTTTCAAGGTAACTCACTGTCAATTATACCTTGCCTATTCATAAGTATGAGACAGTTCCTTGCAATGTATGTTGCTTGGGGCAGGTGAAATGGCCCTACGTTGGCACAGAGGGCATTTTTTGTAAGCTAAGATGCCATACTCCATGGCAAGAGCTAGAAAAACAAAGTTTAAAAAGAACGTTGGATTCTGACTCAGTAGATCTGGATTCAAATCCCACTTGCATCTATTAGCATCTGCACTACCAGAGGCAACTTAGATGAGACTATGGAGCCTCACAGTTCTTGTCTGCAAAATGGGACAAGACCACCTTTGTCTTTGGAATATTAAATAAGAGACCAGTAGATTAGTGCCATTCTCAGAAAAGAACTTCAGGGATCTGTTCCCCATTTGCCTCTCTGATTGTCACAGACAGTTCTAGAACCGTGCCCAGCCAACAGGTCAAAGTGGCCCACTATATTTAGAAATAAGGTTTTATTGAAACACAGTCATAGTCATTCATTGTCTATGTCTGTTTTCTCATTACAACAGCAAAGTTAAGAAGTTGTGACAGAGACCTGATAGCCCTCAAAACCTAAAACATTTACCATCTGGCCCTTCGTGGACAGTATTTGCCATCTTCTGTTCTATTTAGAGAAAGATAAAAGAGATACCATGGTCTTAGACCCATGGTACCCTTCTGCTGTGGTTTGGGTGTCCCCAAAAATCCATATATTAAAGATTTGGTTCCTACCATGTGGTGCTATTGGGAAGTGATGAAATCATTAAGAGGTGGAGACTAGTGGGAGGAAGTTAATTAATTAGGGGAATACCCTTGAAGAGGATGCTAGGATCCCAGCCCCTCCTGTCTCTCTCTCTCTCTTTTATTTTCTGGCTGCAATGAAGTGAGCAGCATCTCCACCAGGAGCCACCACCATGATGTTCTGCTTTGCCACAGGCCCAAAAGCAATGGGGCCAAGATTCATGGTCTGAACCCTCCAAAATGACAGAGTCAAAATAAACCTTTCCTCCTTTTAAGTTGGTTTATCTCAGGTGTTTTGTCACAGCAATGGAAAGCTAACTAACACACCCTCCTTCACCCCTGTTTTGGTGGTAGCTAAACTCTAAAAGATATGAGGCCTGAAGAAGGTAACTATGAATATCTGCTCTCTGCTGTACTACAGCCTCAAAACAAGGCTTCATCTGATACTGTAGATAACACCACCCTCTCCAGTGGGCACAGTAGGATTTATAATTTATTTTCCAAGATACCCAAACTCTAAAAAAATCATCTTTAGAAGTGAAGCCCATTAGGGGGCTAGATTCAGCCTCTGCAAATACAGAATTTATTTCCTGTAAGATATTTTGAGAATGGAGGCTTTTCTCCAACTTCCTTCTGTGACTGTCAGCTTTTAACTCCTTCTTCAGAAAGGCACTGTGGTATGTAGGACTCTCGAGGAGAAACAAAAATGAACAAATTTCTTTCTTCTTAATGCCTACATACTAGTTGGAAATACATACATAAGATTTGTGGCACAAAATACCACACAGGTGTCAGGTGAGTGTCTCATTACTTGATGTCTCAATGTAGGATCTGGGGACCAGCATCTACAGAGCCTCCCAGGAGCTGGCTGGAAATGGAGGATCACAGGCCCAGCACAGATGGACTGAACTGGAACCTGCAGATGATTGCTGAGCCCATGTGTTAGGTGAGTCCTCTGGAAGCCCATGCCCAGCTGGATCTATATGTAGTGATCTACAAAAGGAAACGGGGACAGGAATAGAGAGAGAAACTTCACCTTATGATGCAGCTCTGATGTGGAAAGAGAGGGGAATAGGAAGAACTGGGAAGAAAGCTGCTCACATCTGGTTACAACTCTGAGAAAGCCATGGCCAGCCCAACAAAGGGTTCAAATGAACTTGAATGTCACCCCAGTATCTATAAGGATTGGTTCCAGGACACCCCACCACCTCAGACAAGAAAATCTTTCCTTTATATAAAATGACATAGTATTTGTATACAACCTACACTTATTCTCCCATACATTTTAAACCATCTCTAGATGACTTACAATACCTAATACAAAGTAAACGATATGCAAATAGCTGTAATACTGCATTGCTTAGGGAATAACAACAAGAAAAATAGTCTGTATGTGTTCAATACAGATGCAATTTTTTCTGAATATTTTCCACCTGGGGTTGATTGAATCCATAGATGCAGAACCCAAGGTCAACTATAATCATTTCTGTGAGTAACCTGCTACCTTTCTTCCTCTATCCCTGATGTTTCTTATACTTCTTGTTTTAGAAGCCTCAAAACATATGGGTTTAAATACATGGTTTAAAAAGTCTAATAAATTCACTTTTATTGATTGAATGTAGGTCATCTTTCCTCAAAAGATTTCCCCATCATTAAATATTTGGACCACTTTTCTACCAAGCCAAAACTTTAATGGAACTATTTTATGACTGAAATGTCATGGATCATTTTAAAGTGTTTCTTCAAACAACAGATAAACAGTCTTTCTTTGTTGATGTCTTATGTTCCCCAGTTAGTTAAGAAAAAAATTTCCCAGCATTTGGTACCCATAAAAAGGATTTAAAAGACTTTTTTTTTTCACACTTCAGGCATCAGATGGTTGGTTTGAAAATACTCTACATGGTGTGAACTTAGCTTTCAACATCAAATGCAGGTTTTCCAACTTTGAAACCTAGTAGCTGTGAAATAAAGATGTTGGACAGCGAAATGCACATGTGCAGAGCACGGTGTTGTTAAACCAGCAGATGTGTGAGAAAGCGTGGCCGTTCACACTCATATACACAGCTGGACATCCTGCCATGATTCAGAGCTCCAGCTATCAGTGGGAACGCAGGCACAAGAGCGCAGCAGCGCGCATGCGCACGCGCCTACCAAGGCATCTGCCCCGCGCACGCACATGCGCACCCATGCACCGTATCATTCACTAGGGTGCCGGACGAAGCGCTGGAAGCTTTTTGCGGTAATGTGTGAGTCCATCCATACATATATTTGACATCTGTATCAGCTAGAGAATGCTGTGCAAATCACTGATGAAACAAAGCTGTTCTTTCTCTTTTAAAAAATAGTCCTGTACACCTTGAAACTCATTGTGATTTTGTAATACACTGAATTGTTACAGCTGAATGTCCAAGAATGTCTGAGAATGCAGCCTGTACAAAAATCGATTCAGACTGGATCAAAGACCTTATTGTAGGACCTGAAATTTAAAAAAAAAAAAAAAAACTACTGCTGGAAAACATAGGGGGAAAGCCTTCAAGGTACAGGAATAAGTAAGGCATTTCTGAGTAGGACTCCAACTGCTTATGAAATAAGAGTAAAAACTAATAGGATGACATCAAATTAAAAAGCTTCTGCCCATCAAAGGAAACAGTTACCAGAATGAAGAGACAGCCTACAAAATGGGAGAAAATATTCATCTGATTAATATCTAGGATATACATAGAGCTTTAAAAATTAAGCAGCAAAGGAACAAACAGTCCAATTAATAAATGGGCAAATATATTGAAGAGTTCTCAAAAGAAGTACAAATGGCTCATACATACGTGAAGAAATGTTCAGCATCTTAGCCGTAAAGGAAATGCAATCAAAACAACATTGAAATCTCATCTCACCACATTCAAAATGGCTATCATCAAGAAAACAAACAACAAATACTGGTGAGGGTGCAGAGGGAAAGGAACCCTTAGACATTATTGGTGGGACCTGGGCATATATCAGAAGAAAGGTAAGTTGGCATACAATAAAGAAACACCACATTTATTGATGCAGTATTCACAATAGCCAAATTATAGAATCAGCCTAGGTGCCCATCCATGGATGAATGGATAAAGAAAATGTGGTATATGTACACAATGGAGTATTATTCAGCCATAAAGAAGAATGAAATTATGGTGTTTGCAGGAAAATGGATGGAACTGGAGATCAAGCCAGACTCACAAAGAAAAATATGACATGTTTTCTTTCATATGTGGAATCTAAATCTAAAAACATAAAATACATGTGTATCCACATGTGTGCATGACATAAGCATAAAAGGGGGACTATTTGAGGGGAACCAGTAGGAGAAGAAGGGGGAAAGGAGAGTATGATGGGGGGTGAATATTATTGATGTACATTATATACATGTACAAAGCCCATCAAAAATTGTATTAAAAATGGGGGGGAAGGAAAAGTAATAGAGGGAGTGAATTTCATCAAAATACATTATATGTATGTATGGAAATATCGCAATGAAACTTCTTTGTACAAGTTATACATAGTAATAAAGAAAAGAATATCTGAGAATGGTTTCAATTAAAAAATACAGTCATTTCTCTGTATCTATGGAATACAAAATTTCAACTAAAATCAAAAATACTTGAAAAAATATGTTGGCACATTTTTTCACATTTCAGACATTTTTCTTGTCATTACTCCTTAAAAAGTACAGTATAACAATAATCTACCTAGCGTGGACATTTCATTGGGTATATAGGTCATCTGGAGATGATTTAAGGTACACGAGGATGTGCGTAGGTTGTAGGCAGCACAATGCCATTACATAAGCAACCTGAGTACCCATGAATTTTAGTGCCCATGTAAGGACCTGAACCCAATCCCTATGAATGCCAGGGAACAACTTATTACCTTCATGTCTACTGAGTCTGGCACTTTTGGCTGCCTGTGACACCAGTGAGTGTCACAACTGATGGTCTTGTGTGTCCCTGGCTCCTTCTTTCACTTCATGTTTCTAAGTTTAGACTTTGTGATGTGGTTGTTCTGATTTTGCTATGTGTTAAATCTCAGAGCAGACAGGTAGGAAATGCAAGGAGAAGAAACCCAATTTTGTGTTGTAAGACCTGTTCTAGATTGTAGCCCTGCCCCTGCCCTGAAGGAGCCTTGTCATCCTCACCTGGAAAATGGCTCAAGTAAGGATTCATGGAACATAGGTGAGTGAGCTGCCTCACACCGTGTTGCACAGGAACATACAGACTTAGGTATCCATCCTGACAGCAGAATATGGGACTATCACCAAGGAAAAAACAGACCAGAGCCTGGGAAGATTGGGAAAACTCAGGAAGTCAAATGTACCTCTGGGCATTTCCTCAACTCACCCATCAACATGCTTCTTTCCAGGGAAAACTAATTTTAACTTTTAATAAAATATGACAAGACCACTTCAACTTCAAACTTCCAATCCTACCAAACCTGTAAAGCTCAGTCTTTGACTCAGTCAGATTCAATATTTGCTGCTTGTAAGCCTGATCAAGTTCATCATTTAAAAATGTTTAATAAGCTGGGAACAGGAGCTCATGCTTATAATCCTAGCTACTCTGAAGACAGAGATCAGGGGTGCCAGGGTTCCAGGTAGGCAAAAAGTTCTAGAGGCCCCATCTCAACCAATAAAAACTGGGCACAATAGTTCACACTTGTCATCCCAGCTATTCAAGAAGTATAAATATGAGAATTTCAGTCTAGGCTAGCTTGGGCATAAACATGAAACCCTATTCAAGAAATAGGTAAAGCAAAAAGGACTGGGAGCATGGCTCAAGTCGTATAGTGCCTACCTGCAAGATAAGACTCTGAGTTAAAACCCCATTCTACTAAAATATTAAAAATAAAAACTCAATAATATTACACGTTTCAGTTATAGAGTGCTCACCATTTGCTAAAAAGCCTAAGTGTGTTCTTTAACCTTCATAAAAATCCTTACTTTACACATAAGAACCATCAAAACAGATGAAGTCAAGTAACTTACTTTAGGCCAAAGAGTTAGTAAGGAGTAACAATAAGGATTAATATGCACTAAGTTGAGTACTATGTAATCTCACCATGTGTCCCTTTAACTACTGAGTTCCCCTATCTTCCAGGGGCATCTTCAAAAAAATTTTATCTCGTATCTGGTTGTGGTGGCTGAATTCTACCTACTCAGGAGGCAGAGCGCAGGGGGATCTCAGTTCAAGACCATCCTAGGCAAAAAAAAAGTTCATGAGAACACATCTCAATCAGTAGCTGGGTGCAGCGGTCCACACCTGTACTTTCAGCTACACAGGGAAGTATATATAGGATGGTGGAGGTGTAGACCAGCCCAAGGCATAAGACAAAACCTTATCTCAAAAATACCCAATGTATATAATGGAGGAGTGAACTTGTTTGCGGTACACTATATGATGTGTGAGATTATCACAGTGATCTCCCTTTGTATTATTAATGTTGGCTAATTCAAACAGGAGATTTAAAAAATAATAAATGCAGGAAGGGCTAGAGATGCGACTCAAGTGGTAGAGCTCCTGCCTGTCAACCCCAAGGCC
Organism: Castor canadensis; assembly: GCF_047511655.1. Taxonomy (NCBI): domain Eukaryota; kingdom Metazoa; phylum Chordata; class Mammalia; order Rodentia; family Castoridae; genus Castor; species Castor canadensis. The sequence continues at coordinate 31,496,163 of NC_133404.1, read as the reverse complement.
CTGAGTACTGTGAAAAATGGACCCCACCTCAGTACAGCTACTTTGCATAATTTAAATCCCTAGAAATATTGCAGAGAGGACAGAAACAAACACCAAGACAGTACAGACAGAACTAAAGGAAGAAGAGGCCATGGTCAGACCGGTACCCAGCTTCCAGAAAGAGCACACCTGGCTCCCAGGTGATGTCTGTGGTCCCAGCTTAAATTCTATTAGAATTATTATTTCCCCTTTCACTCTCAAAAGTGGAAAGAAATTTCCAGAACTAATCTTCATAGAAACTGACTGCTGTTTATCTGCAAAGTATGGTGAATCATAAGGCATTATATATCTCAAAATAGCTAGAAGAACATAATCACCATAAAGAAATGATTAAAAAAAATTAAAGTAATAGATCCCATCATTGCTAAATGTTTACATGAATCAAAACATCACACTGTAGCTCATAAATATATAATTATTACATCAATTTTTTTCAACCTTGGCAGATTTTATATCACACCTCAATATTCTCAGGAATCAAGTCCTTCAAACTCCTCTGGATTATAGAGTATTTCTCTGTAGTTCAAATATCCAGCATCTTAGTGTGCAACACCCACAAATCCAGGGGTTCTATGATGGAGAAAATCCTTCCTCAAATCTATTTTAAAATTTTATCCTTCCTTGTTTTAAATCATGATTTTGTGCATGTAATTCTATCTTGTCTTAAGTTATATTCTGACTTCATTTTATTTTTGTGTTTAATTCCAGGGATGGAACCTAGGACCTTGCACATGCTAGGCGAGCTCTCTACACTAAGCTACATTCCCAGCCCTACTTATTTCTTTCTAATTTGTTCCATGAATACAGCTAATAAGTAGAGGAGACAGTTATTTAAATCTTATTCTAATTGCATAGTTCTTTTTAATTCTGTTTATACTAAAACTGATTAATGTGTATGTTTAATTGAGTTAATAAAGAGTTCTATTTTATAAAATTATTTCCAGCTACCTCCGTGCACTATAGCTAAGGAAATTTGAACATAAATGTATAATTCCCTAAATCCTAACTATTTAAATGTGGTATTTGGGTTGGCAATAATTAAGCCATATTGACTCATCAGTGTGATGAAAATTTCTTCTCCATACTTAAAGGCCTAATTTTGTGGAAAGCCTACTGTTAGTTCTTGAAGAATGAGCAACATTCCTTCCAAAACCTCTGAATTGGAGGAGTCTTAGTGTCAATCTTCTTTACTGTAAGGAACCAAAGAGGAAATAAAAAATCTTCTGGGTGCAAACTTCATGATGCAAACAGATGGAGCCCCCAGTAACCCAAATTCTCTCCAGAGACCTATGGTTTTGCTCCTTGAGACGTAGAATCCAACCAGAGCCTACCCACTGCTGGAGATTAGCACGGGTCCCATGGAAACATGGCACCCTCCTCCTGAGGGGCTGCACTGCCCTTGCGCTGGAATGTCTACTTCTCTGAGTTGGGGAAACTATAGACAAACAAAATCATTTGGTGAGACTTCAAGATATCACTATATGATTTTTTTGGATGTGACCCCAAAATATAAATGGGATTACATCAGACTGAGAAGCATTTTCATAGCAAAATAGCCGACAGAGTAAAGAGACAGCCTACATAATGGAGAAAATATTTGCCCACTATTCATCAAACAAAGGATTAAATACACACTTATAATATATACTATATATATGGCGCTCCAAAACTTAACAACAAAAAGTAATACAATTTAAAAATGAGCAAATGGCCTAAAGAGACACTTCTCAAAAGAAATACAAATGGCCAACAAGTATAGGAAAAAATACTCAATATTATCAGCCATCAGAGAAAGACAATTCAAAACTACAAAAAGATATCACCTCACCCCAGTTAGAATGTCTATTATCAATAAATAACAAATGTTGGTCAGGATAAAGAGAAAAAAGGAACTCTCATACACTGTTGGTGGGAATGTAAATTTCTCACCCATTAGGGAGCACAGTGTGCAGATCCCTTTAAAAATTAAAAAATAAATCTGCTATATGATCTAACTATTCTACTCCTAGGCATATATTCAAAAAAATGAAATCAGCATATAATAAAAATACCTGCACACCCATGTTTGTTATAGCATGATACACAATAGCCAAGATATGGAATCAGCCTAAGTGCCCACCAACAGATGAATTCAGGAGAAAGAAAATTTGGTACATATTCCCAATGGAGTATTATTTAGCCATAAAGAATGAATTCCTGGTATTTGCAACAAAATGAATGAGACTAGAGGACATCATGTTAAATGAAAGTCAGCTAGAAAGACACATGTTCTCTCTCATATGTGGAAGCTTAAAATAAATTTTAAAAATAATAAATAAAAGCTGGCCTGACTATAGAATTAGTGGCTGGGAAAGAGTGGGGTTTGGAGAAGGAGAATGAAAAAAAGGGAGGCTGGATTTGATCAGTGCACACCGTATGCTTATATTAAAATATCTCACTGAACACTATTTATATATACAATTAATACTTGTTAATCAAAAGTTAGTGTTGGTGAGAGAGTTCCAGCTTAATCAACCTTAAATAAACCCTCTATTTCCTAAGAAGAAGAATCTTCTAAGCTGCCTTTTACCTAATGAAATTACCCACATTTCAAATTCTTTTCTCAGAGCCCCAGAGCTGGAACATTGGTTTCCTGTAAAATTGGAACCTCTAACCCCTTCAATGTTAAAAGTATATCCCAGGTTGGGGCTCCTGATTATCTCCTCTTTTATTTGAGCTCATTTTGCTCAAAGGACAAAACATCCAAGCCTTGAGCATTTGACCCTCCTGAAAATATTTAACATCTGAATTAAACCGGCAGACTTTGCCAGAAGTGCTCTTTGCATTTTACGTCTGAGGCTGTTTTCTCCCAGCATTTAATCACTAAAACATAAGTACCCAAAGACAACACTGATGAATTGTGTTCCCTGAACTAAATGCCAACAAGGAAATTCTTTATTTTCCCTTTTGCAACAGCGAATGTTATAAAGTGTTCTACCCCCTTTGTACCCCCACTAGATTCAATTATTCTGGAAACAAACATTATTGTTCAAAATGAAGATCCAGGGCTACTAGTGTGTTCCAACAGCTGTACAAGGAGTAAACATAGGAGCAATGAGGCAGAGATGGGGATGGAGACGAGGAAGCCAGGTTTGATAGAGGATCAGAGATAATAAAATTATACAGCCCTCTTTGTTTACTGCCCTTTTGGGATTAATGCTAAGAGGCCCATTCCACGACAATTGACTGCAAAAAGGAATAATGGAGCTTATTGGACATTTCCTAAAGGCATGTCTAGACCACCTTTTTTCCCAGTGAATCAGTCAACAATATTTATTAAGCACCTCAGTCACATAAAGCATACAGCACAGTGTTGTGGGAATAAAGAAAGCCAACCCGAGCCTTTCTGAAGACAGAGATCCATTCTCCTTGCTGGTGAGCTGAGTTCCTATTTCATAGAAAGTCATAGGCTGAACACTCAGAGCCAGAAGGAAAAATAAAATTTTATCCAGGCTCTATGAGGCCTGTCCAGAAGTGCCTGCCTCTTTCAGTGGCCAAGCTAGACGCTAGCTAGACTTGCAGCCTGACCATAGCAGGGATCAACAAGGCAAAACCCACATCCCAGGTATAAAGTAACCCTTCTGAGGTCTGGTGGAAACCAATGGGCATCCTTCTCAATAACCTGAGCCACAAGACACAGACCAGAGACATGTGGCCAACACAGCAGCTCTAAACCCTAAGGTCACATGGACTCCACTTGCATTAAAAACCGACACCAATAAGAGATGGAAGTGGAGATGATCCAGAGCCTGTGCAGCCTATGTTGGCAGAACCATGAGAAATAGGGCAGGACCTCAGGTACTGACCTCCAGGCTTCTGTTGTATGACTCTCACTCAAGGTGGAGCTTCATACATATTCTAAGAGCCAAGCAAGGGACTTTGAGTTTCAGGGTACAGTGGATCACAAGTGGCCAGTGCCCAAGGAGTCTGGGGAGAAGCCAGAGTCCAGTCAGAGGGACTCAGAGAGGATTCCAGGGGCTGGAAGCTTGTCCTGAGGACAATTTAAAAGAGAAAGGGGTCATGCCACAGAAAAGTCTGTGGGAGGTAGGCCTCACCCACATCCTAAGGGTCACAGCTTCTGAAGGACCCACAGATACATCTGCATCATAAGTAGATGGCTATGAAGCTAGGCCAGGCCCAAAGCAATAATAGCATCTCAGAAAGGAATGAATCAAAACTGTGAACTGATCTATACACTCCCAGAATTCATACACTGAAGCCCTCACCCCTACTGAGGTGATATGTGGAAGTGAGGCCTTTGGTAAGTAATTGGGTTAGATGAGGTCATTAGGGTGGGGCCTTCATGATGGAATTAATGACTACATAAGAAGAAACATGAGAACTCCTCTGTATCTTTTGGTCAGGTGAACACACAGAGAAAGCAGCTATCCACAGCAAAGAAGAGAGCTCCCACCAGAATCCTGCCTTAATCTTGGACTTTCCAGATTCTAGAACTGTAAGAAATAAACGTCTATTAAGCCGCCAGGGCTGTGGTATTCCGTTATGGCAGTTCAAGCTAAGACATCAATTAAAGCAGTTTTTACCTCCTTTCTCCTTCTCCTTTTCCATCCTCATGCCCTGGTCTTGAGGAAGTCAGAAGCCAGAACTAACAAGATTCAGGAGAAGAAGCAGGCAGAAGAGACTACATGGCCTTGTGTCCTCCATGGTACAAACGGTGGCCCATGCTAGTGAAGGAGAGACTATTTAAGGTTTAACTAGGTTCAGAGTGATAAACATGAGACAAACTAGACATCTTCATTCCTGATGGAGAGTGTTGGCTGGAGAAACTGTAGGCTCTTTTTCTATCTCAGAGTGACCCTTACAATCATGAACTCCAAGGATGATAGAAAAGTCCCCATGGAGAAGAAATGGTGAGGAGAAATCAAGTCACATATGGATACATTCTTGAGTCATACTTGTTCAAGAAAACACCCAAAGAGACTGGAAAAGACTTCACTGGTGGGGAAAGAGAGATCATGAGCAGGAACAGGTCACATAAGTAAGGGTGAGAAAGGGAGGTCAAGGAAAGATACCGGGATGATAATTTGGCCATACTGTGACAGATTTAAGCAGGGAAATGGCACAAAGCAAACCAATTAAGGCCTGAAGAACAGAATCCAAATGAAGGCAGTGTACATGCAGAGACATTCCAAGTGGACGTGGCAGAAACTAATGACTGATTGTCTATCAGTGGATGGTGACAGTGAATAGCCAAGAGCTCTCAAAACTTCAGAAGAAGGATGGGACGCTTCTGATCTAGAAAGAATAGTGGATATTATGGAAAGCTCCATCTTAGGGTTCTCCAGAGAAACAGAACCAAGAATGTATGTGTAGAGAAAGATACTCTTCATAAGGATTGGCTCATCTGGTTTTAGAGGCAGCAGTGTGGGTGGTAGGTGGAGATCCAGAAACCCACAATGCAGGTGAAGTCCAAAGGCCATCTGCTGGAGAATTCCATCTCACTCGGGGAAGCCAGTCTTTTGGTTCTACTCAGATCTTCAAGTGATTAGATGAAGTTCACCACATTACAGAGGACAGTCTGCTTTCCTCAAAGCTCACCAGTCACTGTTAATCTTTCCAAAAACATCCTGCATTTTGGCACACAAAATTAATCATCATGAAGACTATCAAAGTGCCCACCTGATTCAGACACTCAGGAGCATGGTAAGAGTTAGTTTTACCCCTCAGTGTAGAAATGTCAAGTCACCAGGGCTAGACACACATCCTCTTAAAAAGCTATATGAAAGACTCCTGCAGGCACGGACAGAAGCAGCACCCAAGAGTCCTGGGGTCCAACCTGCACACACAAATCACATCATTGGAGTAGATCTTCAGAAACTCTCCAGCTCTGTTCATGAGTCGACCTCAAACTTTAATATCAACTTAGGAGGACAGATTCCAGAGTCCATTCACACAGTCAGCACAATTAATGAGGAAGAATGTAGAAGGTCATCTAGATTTGCGCAGGTGATAGGCCTTTTCTGATTAAGGAACCCCTTCCTTAGCAAATATGAAATCTATTTCAGTACTGTCTACATTAATTCTTATAACCTGGGAAGTTCTCTTCGTGGGTGATCTCAAGTGCACCTGTTTGATAATATCCTGCACCTCTTTGATGTTTTGCAAAACACAAAATGTGTTTATGTCCCCCCTCTTGTGGAGTCCTTAAAACAACTGTGGAAGTTGAATCACGAAACTATGGTTTCATGATTCCCTGTTTAGAAGTGAGGAAATGAGGTTGAGTAGTGAACAGATGAGAGCAGGTGAAGACATCAGCCCATGGCCTTTGGCTCCAGCACAGTGCTCCCCACACATAGCAGAACCTGTTCCAGAGGGGAAGCTCATGAGTGTGCAAACCACATTGGCACCAGGGCCAAGCACAGCAAGCACTGTTGCTCATTATGGAATCCTATCCTCAAAAGGAGGAAGGGATGATGTGATCAATCAAGGGGAAGAAGGTCTGGGATTAAGGCACACAAATGATTGCTATGGTTCAAATGTCCCCTCCAAAATCATGTTGAAATTTGGTTGTCACTGTACAAGTGTGGAGATGTTGGGCCCTTGAGAGATGTTTGGGTTATGGAAGTGAAGCCCTCACGAATGGATTAATGTTGTCATCACAGGAGTATGCTAATTGTCTCAAGAGTGGATTGTTATAACGCCAGTCCTAGCCCTTCTTGCTTCCTCTCATTCAAAAAAGTGTTCATTTGCTTTTCTGCCTTTCTTCAATGGGATGCTACAGCATGAAGGTGATGCCTCAACTCTTACTAATCCTTGACCTTGGACATTCCATTCTCTAGAACTGTGAGCTAAATAAACCTCTATTCTTTATGCATTGCTTAGTCTGTCTCAGGTATTCAGCTATAGCAACAAATAAATGGACCCAGACGATGATGAAAGAGGTTAACTCACTCATACTTCAAGTTGCTGTGGCCCTTATACACTGGGGACATGTTTAGAGAAATGCAGACAATGCTTCCACTGAGATGCATTCCCCAAACAGAGTAGGGCTGACTCACATATAAGAAAAAGAGTTGCTGTGATAAACAGAATGCTGACATGACTCCAAAACTTCCCCCAGTATATTCAATACAACATTAACCTAGATGCTGCTGGGAAGGGTTTTCACAGATGGGGTTAAGGTCCCAAATCAGTTAACCTTAAAGAAGCAGGATTGTCTTTCAGGTGCCTCACCCAATCAGATGGGCTCTTAGAAGACACTGCTTGTTAGATTCAAAGCATTGAAGAGATTTGAGGATTTGAAGATGGAAGGGGCCATGTGACAAGAAATGTGGGTAATCTCTGGGCTAAAAACCAGCAAAGAAACAGGATCGAGCATGGAAGTTGATTCTTTCCATGTGTGGGAAGGCTTCCTGGCCAGGTTCATGAGCAGAAAATCCTGTCATGCTTCACCCAGACTTCTGGCACATAACACTGTGAGCCAATACAGTTGTCCCTAAGGATCTTAGGGGGACTGGTTGCTGGACTCCCATGGATACCAATATCACAAATGATGATGTTCCTTATATAAAATGGTGCAGTATTTGCATAGAACCTACCCATATCCTCTCCTGTACTTTAAATCATCTCCAGATGACTTATAATGCCTAATAGAATATAAATCCTATAGAAATAGTTGTTATTTAGGGAATAGTGTCCAGAAAAACAGTCTATACCTGTTCAATACAGATGCAATTTCTTAAAACATTTTCAACATTTTTAGTGGTTGATTGGTTGAATCCATAGCTGAGCAACCCACAGATATGGAGGGCAGACATAAGTGGGTCATTATTACCACTAAGTATGGGTGATTTGTTACACAGCAATAGAACACAAATACCACTGCTACCGCTTACTCAGAGCTCCCTCTTTACCAGGCAGTTATGGGTTCAGTTAACTCAATGAGTCCTCACACCCTATGACATGCATGCTCTTATCGTCTCCGTTTTATGATAGTATAACCAGGGCTTCAAGCACTCAGGGACAGAAAGTTCCAGAAAGGTGCTGACCTCCCTCCCTGAACTGCCTTCTCTATCCTTCACCTTTCTATTCATTGTAGTCTGAAGGGCTTTGCCTCCCACTTCCATCATCAACAATCCTGACTTTCTGAAGGTTAACAAGGAGTCAGAGCTCGAGGACTACTTTAATCATGTGCCAGAGCTGCTACAATACAGTGCCACACACTGGGTGGCTTAAACAATTGAAATTAACTTTTTCACAATTTTGCATCTAAGACCAAGCTGTTGGCAGGGTTAGTTCCTTCAGAGCCCCCTCTCATTGGCTGGTAGATGACCTTTTTCTGCTCGACCTTGGGCCTCTATATGACCTTCCTTCTCAAGATGTCTGTGTCCAAATTTCCTCTTCCAAAAAGGATACCGATCACATTGGATTAGGGCCCAGCCATATGACCTTGTTTTACCTTAATCATCTTTCTTTACAGCCCTATCTCCAAACCCAGTCACATTGTGGGACACTAGGGGGAAGGTGAGAAGATCAATATGTGACACCATTCAGTCCATAACAAGCACCAAGTCCAAAGAAAGATTGGAACATGCTTCAGAGCCTCAGTGAAAGAGTTCCCACCAACAATTCATGAACCAATCCCCAGCAGCGTTCCCCAGCACCATCCCTACTGTCTCCCCACACCCCCACACCATGGCACTGGGTTATCATTTCCTACCCTGCACTCCCAGGCACATCATTTGCCCCTCAAAGTGCCAGGTACCACACCATAATCAGCCCATCCCAGCAGAATTCCAAAGGAGAGCAATATTTAGCAGTTCAAGCAGGGCAAAGGCTGACATTAAGCAAATTTCAAGGGTTATTTGAAGTTAATTGAGTTTAATCATATAATGATTTTATAATTAGTCATAGTGTTCTTGTTTCTACATGGATGGACCCGGGCTCTAAAGAAAAGGATTGCATCAGGCAAGGAGGAAGCTTGGGAAGCAGGGGGTGATGGTGACAGGCCAGGAAAGAGGAAGTGGGGTGTGGGTGATGAACTTAATAGGAATGCCCTAGTGTTCTGGGCATGAGCTGGGATCTCAGATGAGGCCCCTGCTTGATCTGCTGGTGCTTTCTGGGTCTTTGTCCTCCTTACTTGGGAGTATGTTCCCTGTGTCGAGATGGAGCTTTATGACTGGGGCATCACCACAAAGAAATTTTGATGGTGACCAAACCCACTGTAAATTCTGCAAATGCCACTTCCAGGCCAACTGTAAATTCAGTAAGTCTGTTAGTGTTAGTGTAAAGCATTGGCTTGACATAATCAATTAATAGCCTTGATCACCTGAGGAATAATTGGTGATGTTTACTTGCAGGACTAAATCCTTGTGGTTCTTTAAGGTGGGTGCCCTATTGGTCGCCCAGTCTCTCACCCAAACAGACTTGGGGTTCTAAGTTCTGCTTCAAGAGCCACAGCACTTAACCACTTGGGACTTCATTGCACCCTAAATGATGAGATGACTCATAGAGAGTCCTATGAGTGTTTTATGAAGTAGGATTCTTGTATGAGGAGGAGGGGGAGCTACACTGACTGATACACCAATGTCCAATGTGTTGTTATGTATATAATTCCTAAAACATCAAGTCATGTTTTGTCTTGACTTCATGACTGCAATATGGCAGAGTAGCAGGGAAGGAAACTACCATTGATGGACCACTTGCTATTGGTCAGACACAGTGCTATCTCATTTGTTTCTCATGGCCACCTTCTGAGGGTCACAAGTGAGCAGGGGCTCTGAGAGGCCTGAAATCACATATTCAGTGCCAGGCTACTGACCCAAGCATCCAGGAACCATCCACCCTGGAACGCCTGCAGGTGCATATAAATAAGGTATGGTGGGAAAGCCGGAGGATTCATGCAGAAAGATCCCATCACTGGCCAGGTGCGTGATATGACACCATCAATCTGGGACATTGCTCAACATCCTCCCAGGAAGGGAAGTCCAAGATTCTCCCTCATGCAGAATGGCTAAGGATTACATTAAAGATACGCTAACACTTTTCTTTCCCTCTCAAGCCCTTTCCTCCCAGAGATGTCAAATTAAGCCTTCAAATAGGATTGCAGGAAAATGATTTGATGAGACAGAACTATAGAAGCATGCAGATAAGGGGGGTCTACAGAGAACAAAGGACAGCCTGATTACAATTGGCTTTAAAATATGGACATTGATTACTTCCTATAACAGAGTGTCCAATGGGGTATTGATTTGTCAACTCAACAGTGCCTCTAGGGATTGTACTTTGCTGTCTACAGTTTTAACTTCACTTTAACTCTGGTCCCCTGGAAGTCCAAAGATAGCTGGCTGCTAGCAACAACATTCTATCAAACAGGTGGGTCACATCATCCAGATGGTCAGAATGGTTGACTATTCTTATCTAGAATGAGAGAGAACCCCTCCCATATCAGTGCACCCTGAGACTTTTCTGATTGGGCCAAGGTAAGTTATATACTCACCACTGGTCTCACCTCAGGCATGGGGGACTACTCCATGCTGATTTTCTAGCCACACCTCCTTGCCTTCCATAGCTGCACCATAAGGTGGGGAAATAACAAAAGCTGGATCCCTTAGGAAGAAGGAAGGGAAACTGGGTGCTAGGTAAGTGGCACCAAAGGCCACTGCAGCTTCCAAGACAGCTATTCTTCTCAATATGAACCTCAGACCAGACCTCTAGGCAGGCACAGTAAGGAGCTAGCATGCACTGTGTGGCACTTCTCTCCAGAAAGTGATCCATTAGAGAGCTTCATAAGCTGATCCTGACAATACCTGTCTCCTCCATCACAGGGCTCTTCATCAGTCATATGGATTCCCAGGATTTTTTTTAATGCTTTGTTCTAAGCATCTGATTAAATATTAATAAAAGGTCAAAGTCAAGGTTCTCAGGACCTCCTGACAAAATCCCTTTCTCCTGTTCCTCATGAATCTTCCTGCTTCAATGTTCTTGTTTCATCTTTTCCCCACAGCTATTTAAAGGCTGAGAGACCAAGTAGACCAACTTACCTTTGCTTCCTGGTAGGTGGGAGGGCGGGCATTTCCAAAGCTTTGGTTGTCAGGATTTGAGTCATTTGTGGCTATAGTTTAGAGTTTTGCTGCCCTGCAAAGCACTTCCCAACCAGAAGAAACAGATGGTCAACAGGCTGAGATTTCTGCATTCAAGGCCACCTTTCCTGTAGGTTAGTATTATTGATCACCTGTACCTCCAAGCCTGACAGGTAATCAATAGACCCTCTGACCCAGATATGTGACTTGGCCTGTTGAGGCTTTAAAAACAAGGAATGAACACGGCAACTCTGGTTCACGCTTTTCATACACGAGAATTACATTTTTTTTTATTCCCCAGAGCTGCAAAGCTGTTTCTGCTCAAATTGCTCCAGCCATCTTAGTGGTGCATAATCAGAGGGGTCTTTTCATTTGTTCCTGTTGAGTAGTTCTGCAACCAACTCCAAGCTATTAAGAGGAAGTGACAGGCCCAACTTTGAGGAAATCTATTTCTGCTCCCAAAGAGCTAGAATTCTATCCCACCACTCTTGGAGGGGGCATTAGCCTTCTTAGTGAGAGGTGTGGGGAAAATGATGACTCTCCTGGGGATTAGGGGAGACAGAAAGATAGGAATGAGGTGTACTTTCTCGGGAAGAAATTGCAATATAGGAGCTATTGATACTATGACTGTCAGAAACAGAAGGATCATGGCTGGTGATAATGACATTGACCTTCAGGTTTCAGATTTAGTGGAATGGGATGGGGAGACATATAAGATTCTCAAAGAGAAATAGAAGACAAAAAAAAACTCTAAAATTCTCTGCTACAACTCCACTTTCTATAGGAACCTCTCCCTTAGCGTGCCCATATTTTCTTGGACATACCTGTTAGAGTGTTTGTGTGTGTGTGTGTGCATGTGTGTGTGTCCATCTCAAGGTTGTAAGTCCATTGAAGTTGTAGGCATGAATCACAACCAGTTCACTTCTAAATCCCAGCACCAAACAAAACCCACCACCTGATTCTCAATAAAACCTCTGAATGAGTAAATTTATGAATGAATGAGTTAAAATGTGGCAGCCAACAAAACACAGAATATCAAGGTGCTAATATCTTCAAAGATAATATCCCCAGGGAAAGGAGTCCCTCTCTCATCCCTTTCCTAGAAATTTGCAAAGGAGAATTAGCTAGGTGCAATAAAAAGAACATGGACTTTCACATCCAGAGTTGGGTTCAAATATTGGCTCCACTCCTAGCCAAGTGAGTTTAGGCAAGCTGTTTAGCCTCTTTGCCCTTCGGTTTTATCTTATGAAAAAATGGGAATAAAATATGACCTACCTTATAGAGTTGTAGTAATAATAAGAGATAAAGTATGTTGAGTCCCTACCCCATGAAACTCAATACGCTGTGATTATTGCCAGTGTTACCAGTCCTGCAAAGGAGTACCATGTCCAATGCTGGGGCAAACCAAGAAGAATTAACTTCACAAAGTATGCCAAAGGCTTCAAGATATCAGACCACTAAGCTGACTTGCCAAAAATATTAGACACAGTTTTACTCCTCCCAACTTAAATCAATTCTGACCTTCCAACAGGCCAACAAGAAAAATTCCCTCCAATATGTGGAAAAATAAACCAGTAAAGACACTGCTTCTGCATAAAAGAAGTTATGGCAAATACTAAATTTCCAAAAATGACAACACCATGTATCAACCAGGATATGCTAGGGTGTGCTGCAGTAACAAACAACCCCACAATCTCCCTGGGTCAAAAGCCATGTTACACGTCCTTCATAGGTCAGCAAAGAGACTCCACTCATGCTCAGGAGTTACTAGACAGTGACCATCTCAAGTAGTGCTGAATATCACTGGCAGGGACAACGAGGACTGGAAAGTTTACTGTTGGTAATTGAACCAGTGTGTGGGTGACGTGGTCCATGCACAGTCATTGGCCTGAGCTAATTGACTGACACCATTCAACCACAGGGGGACCAAGAACTTCAATCCCACCGGATAACCAGAGTGTGAAGAAAGGGGAATATATAGCAGATAGCTCAGTAAGTTTCATGCAAACCAGCTTTGAACAACTGTGCCCACAAGAATGACTAGAAGATAAAGGACCTCCTCCAAAATTCTAATAGTTCAGAGCAGAAGAAGATTTGTTTTGCTTTTACAAGGCTGGGAGATCTCAGAATTTCCCTACTGCTCTCTTTAATAGTCAACTGTATTTGCATTACAGTCGGCCCTGCATCTCTTGCTGGTTCAATCAATTGCAGATTGAAACTATTCAAGGGAAAAAAGTATTGAACACATATAAACTTTTTTCTTGTCATTATTCCCTAAACAATATAGCATAACAACTATTTATACAGTGTTTACATCATATTAGGTATTATAAGTCAGCTGGAAATGATTTAAAGTATACAAAAGGATGTGCACAGGTTATATGCAAATTCTGTGCCATTTTATACAACGAACTTGAGCAGTCACAAAATCCACAGTAGATCCTGGATACTGAAGGAAAATTGTAAGGGAGGCTTCACATAAAATCACAATACTGACTGATGGGCAAGAGTAGAACACTCAAACAATGTGAATTCTTGCCCGTGGATGAGAAAGTACTTCTTTCCCTGTTTGGAAAGTGAGTTTTAAAATCCACAAAGAAAGAGAATTCCGTGGGCATTTTACCCTGCCAGGCACGACTGTGAGGTATCAGCAACAACAATACTTCCTGGCTGGGGACTCAGACTAGGATGTTGTTGTCCAGGTCAGGATCATTAAGGAGTTTAATTAGTACCTTGGTTTCAGAATCTATACATAACCCCATCCTCTGAGACCTACATAAAACTGACTGAGGACAGCCTTCCATACCAGGTGTAAAGTTCACTGCTTTACACTTTGGCTTTGGGCTTTTGGGGCTCGTATCTTCATGGATCCCAATAGGGCTGCTTTCTTTCTTATTGGTTTTCATTACACCTGTCAACTGCAAATTTGAGCAAGACACAAACTGGGCACCTGATGTGTCTGTAACAAAAGAGATGTGATAGCAAGAGGAAGACATGGGAGTCTTGAAAGGACCAGTAAGCAAGGCCAGTCAGAAGGTCTTGGGTACTACAGAAGTGCAAATCCAGGGAAGGAGTCTACAGAGTGGACATGGTCAGCTTTACCCCTTAGGTGGACCATAGGGCAACGGGAAGTAGACGAAGCTAGAGAGAGAGCCCAGATGGGAAGCTCTTATAGGAATCCTGCAAGTGAACATGCGTCTGACCTTGAGTGTGCACAGAAGAGGTGGAATGCTTTGTGAAATCATTGAGAAAGTGTAGTCAGCAGGACTTGGAGATTAAGCAACTGTAGGAGAGGGGGCCAAGAGCTCAAAGGGTGATGGGAATCAGTAGAGACAAGAAGACAGTAAGCACAGGATAAGTCCAGAAAAGAACAAGTCATCCAGGCAAACCAGAAGGCAGACTATCCTCTGAGAAGGAAGAGAAGATATGGCTAAAACGTCAGGTGCCTTGAAGGTCAAGGGTGGGAGGAGACTTCATACTGAGGCTTCTAGGCAAAGGGTAGGCAGTCCCTGGAAGTTTCTAAGCAAAGATACAGCAGGCCTGGGTGACTTACTCTGGCAGCTTGTCCATGTAAACTGGGGGAAACCAACAAGGAAGGGCCTTCTGGACTAAATTTCTGAAAAATACAGATCAGCACCTTTACAATAGGAAGCAATCTTTTTTATTTTTTATTTTAATCTTGATTTATCATACATTAAGCAATCATTTTTAATATGTCCACAAATTCTTCAACACTACTTCCTTTAAAAGGCAGAACTTAGCCAGGCATGATGGTTCAAGTCTGTAATCCTAGCTACTAGGGAAGTAGAGATCAGAAGAACAGAGTTCAAGGCCAGTAGGGGCAGAGTTCACAGGACACTTTCATCTCAGCCGAGATGGCTGGGTGTGGTGGTATATACCTGCCCATCCCCAGCTATGCAAGGAAGCACAAATAGAAGGGTTGTGGTCCAGGGCCACCCAGGTAAAGAGTGAGCCTTGTCTCAAAAATGATCACTGCAAAAAAGGGCTGGTGGAGTGGCTCAAGTAGTAGAACACTGGCCTACCAAGCATGAAGGCCTAAGTTCAGGCACCAGTACCACCAAAAAGAAAAAAAAAGCAGAACCTAATTCCCTTCCCCTAAACTGTGGGCTGGCTTCTAACAAAAAGAATAGAAGTATGGTGTTTGATATCCAAAACTAGAGCTTGAAAGGCCTTGCATGCTCCTCCTTGCTTTCTCTCTCATGGATCACCTGCTCTGGGGAAGTTAGCTACCCTGTTATGAGGACATATAACAGTACTATGGAGAGATTCATGGGATAAGAAACCTGAGGACTCCATCAAACACTAGAGAGGAAGTGAGGCTTCCTACCAATAGCCATGTGGGTGTGCCATCTTGGAAGTGGATGCTCCAGCCCCTATCAATCCTTTGGAAGACTATAGCACAAGACAACATCTTGATTGAAACTTTGTGAGACACCCTGAGTCAGAACTGCCCAAGAAAGATGCCCCAAATTTCTGTTTTTGTTATTGTTTTTAGCCAATACATGTTGAGCTAATTTGTTACTCAGTCATAGATAACTAAAATAATGAGATGTCCAGAAATAGTTGGCAGATACATGATAAGATGAAGGGAGGAAGGAGACCTTTAGACAACTCTTACCAAAATTTAGGAAGGACACACAAAGAGGTGGACAGGGATAATGGTAACAGAAATGAGGAGAACACCTGTGTCGGGTGAAATAAGGAAACTTTAGAAATAAATAGAGTGAAGATAGATAGATAGATACACAGATACACAGATGCATATATACATAGATACATAATAGATAGATGGAAATAGATAATGAATAGATAGATGATAGATTAGATAGAGAGATACATAGATAGATAATAGATGGATAAATAGATGATTAGATAGATAGATAGATAGATAGATAGATAGATAGATAATAGATAGATGATAGAGCAACATCAGAAATCTTGGCAACTTTTTGATCAGGAGACATGCAAGAAAAGAAAGTTGCAAAAATTATTCCATGCTTTGGAGCCTGGTTGACTGAAAGGGACCCAAACTCCTCTGGAAATGGAAATAATGTGACTCTGTCACTGTCATCATAAACACCATTACGGTCATCCTTGTTACTTTCAGTATTTAGAACAATTTTCCTTTTAAAGAATATGTTCTTCTAGGAGGTAAAGATTGACAGGATCATGTTTCCAGCTAGGGCAAAACAGTTCCTGAGTCCCCATATCAATGGAAAGAAGCTGGGCATGGTGAGATGCACCTGTTATTTCAGTGATGGCAGGAGCCTAAAATAAGAAGATTGAGGTCCAACCCAGCCTGGGCAGAAAGCAAGACCTTATCTCCAAAATAATCAGGGCAAAAAGAATCCTTGTACTACAAAAAAAATGTATATATACATAAACATATGTATGTATATATATATATATATATACACATATATATATATATACACACATATATATATATACACATATATATATATATATATATACTCAAAAAATGGCAAGGGGATTTCCAATCTGGTCATTTCAATTATTAAAATACCCAAAGCATGTTTTATTACACAGAAGTTTCAATTTTGATATTTTGAAGGTTTGTTTTCTAAAATGTTTATAATTACCCCTAAGTATTTGAGGAACTTGAAGCAGGCATGACCCTTTTCAAGGGTCAAATGAGGGAGATAAAATCCATTCCAGCAGCATCTTGTAGCACTTTAAGCAAGTGTGCACTGTCCCTGGAGTAAAATCACATGTACACACGCACAGAAGCACAGAGCTGCTCCATCACAAATCCCAAAGGAGACAAAATAGCAAGTGTGTCATCGATTGACCCATCAACACCATGGAGTTGAGCAGAGAGAAAGGAATTCAGCCGGACAGAGGAAGGAACACACGAGGGTGTTGACAGCATCTTCTGTAATGGATTCTTGAGTCAGATGGTTCCCTTCTGTTGGATATCACTGCAGCAGATTATATATGCCTTCACAAGTGTCAGATCTTTTCCAGGAGTTGAGGCCCTGGTTCAGGCCCAAAGACAGCCATTTGCACACTTGTCTTTGCATCCCCCTTAAGGGACAACAGAAACTAAGGGTATTAAGATTTACTGGACAAGTAGAAAAGTTTCAGATTGCGAGTCTGCCACTAGACAAACTCATTCTTCTGCTCTGCAAATATTTCTTTACTATTATTATTATTACTACTGTGACCATAAATGGTTGTACAGGGGATACACTGTGACATTTACATGTGTGCTTACAATATATCTTAGTTAGATTTACCCCCTCTATCATTCTCCCTCATCCTTCTCCCCCCTTCTTAGAACAATTTCTGTTTCAACAAGTTTTATCATTATATTTTCATCTATGTATGCAAAATATATACACCATATTTACCCTCATTCACCCTTTCCTTATGCCCTCCCCCTGCCACAGATATTTCAAGGAGAAAGAAAGGATGAAAGAAAGCAGCAGGGAAGGTCTTTTTATTCTTGATCTTCTTTACAGATACTTCTACTGACTTTCACTGGATGGTGTAGGTCAAGCACATTCATGATAATCCTGCCATGATATTAAGATGGTTCATCTCTTGGACTGGGGGAATGACTCAAGTGGTAGAGTGCCTTGCCTAGCAAGCATGAGGTCCTGAGTTCAAAACCCAGTCCCACCAAAAAAAAAATAGTTCATCTCTTGGGCAGTCTTACTTGGTAGCCTACGGTCAATTACTCTCTCACAATAAGCATGTAATAATACCCATCACAAGTTTCCCTGCCAGGGCACAGGAGCAAGAGACGACCCCTCTACAGACTCCATGGGGGCACTGAGCCCACCTACATAAGCTGTGTTCCAGGCCCATATGCAGTTGTTTGTCTCCCCTCACTGGTCATCAGTTCTCATCCTGGGCAGTGATCATACACAGAGGGACATCAGGCAATATCTGGAGACATTTTTTGATTGTCAAAAACACTGGGTGTTGGAGGTACTACTGAGGAGGCAGCACCTCCTCAGGACCACGGTTCGTAGGCAGCCTGAGCAAAATAATGCCCAAGACCCTATCTAGAAAAATACTCTTCAAAACAAAGGGCTGGCAGAGTAACTTAAGGTATAGGCTCTGAGTTCAAGCCACTGTACCACACAAAAAAAAAAAGTTCAGGGACTAGGGTATCTAGAGTAGAGACCAGAGATCCTACCACCACAACGCACAAGACAGGACCTCACCAGCATCGAGCCGTAATCACGCTGAGACTCCTACTCTGGAGTATAGATGGCACACAGGCAAGCACTGGGCCTTTTCTGATTCACTAGTTTGTTCCCAGTTCCTGAAACAGGCAATTTTCATCCCAGAAAGGAGGAGTGCCTGGGTCATGGTGGTACACCCAGACCACTGCCTTCTGTTAGGCTGTTCTCCCTTCCCAGTCTTAATGTTAGAGGACAAAAAAAAAGGCAGCCAGGAGAAGGATGGGGAGAAGGACATGCCCATGGAAGCACCAACTCTGAGCAACACTGTGCCTGTGGCACACGTGGTCTCTTTTCTCAGTGCTACAAGCTTGAATCCAGAAGAGGCTCAGCAGAGGTTAAACTCCCACACTAATCAAATCAGTTCCTCTTCTGTCTCCTCAGTTGCCTTCCCAACCAATGCTTTAAAGCATCAAAAAATGAGTCTTGTTTTCTTTTCTGGGACCAGTAAGGACCTTGTAGAAAAAGACACCTTCAAAGGTTTCCCTGAAGATGTAAACTCCAGAGGCTGAGAACCTGTTATGGTCTGGTTCTCCACGATTCCTCCTCGGTGACACCCAGCTATTGGGTCATCCATTGCCAGTGGCTGGTAGTAGCCTCTGGGATATTCACATTTTAGCAGTGCTCCAAGTGCAGAAAGGAAGCCCAAAGATGAGTGAGTTTTCCAACCGTTACCGCCCTGCCCTGGCACAACATACATTGGAGTGTTTTAAAAACTATGCAGCAAAACCATCAAGGAGGTAAAAGGTAGATTGTTCCCAGCTCCAGCTGCTCCTTGGGGAGGAATTTATAGTGTGGCCCTGGCAATCAGGATGGAGAAAATGGTGTTTGAGAAGCATGGGAACCACCAGCATCACTCATGCCTGAAGTCAGCCTTCCTGCTCAAAGCCAAGAGGCTCATTAAGGTTTTCCACCACGGCTAAGAAGAAAGAATTTTCTCAGAGCCCATTCTGAAAGAGAGCCATGTCCTAATGTTCCTATATTTGCACAGGTCCCGAGGGAGCAAGGACAGAGAGAAGTTGCTTGAGCCTTAAGAGGCACTCAACTTTAAATTTGCCCCCAGATGTGACACCCTGTGAAAAAACAATGTCTTCTATGCCTGTGCACGATTGTAAAAACATGTCAGACAAGCACAAAATGAAGAACATTCTATTCTTAAAAGGGGGAAGGGAAGAAATCCTGTATGGTGCAAAAATGTCAATGTCACAAAAGACTAGGAAATGCTGTGAAAATGTTCCAGATTAGTAAATTCAAGAGATGTGGCAATAATTGCAGTATCTTCCCCAAGACTGTGACAAAGTTAGAAATATGGACAGGTGATAAGGTGGAGGTGTTCTATCCTTTTGAATCGACAATGTTGATGGTTGTCTGTGATCATGTAAGCAATAGTACCCATTCTTGAGAAACACACACTGAATATTTAAGGGTAAAAAGAACTCATTAGATGGAACTCATTCTTGAAAATTTCAGAAAAAAAATATGTACAGAGCAAAAGTGGATAAAGAGTACATGGGAGCATCTGATCTTTGAGTTATGTGAGCAGAGACAGAGACTCTCCCACCACTGGAGCATCAGTGGGCAGCAAAGTGTGACCGGGTCAGGGTGAGGACCAGCTTGGGGACCAAGAGAGCATCCATTGTGAATTTCTCACTATGTCCCAGAGACTCTAACACAGCGGGAAGCAAAACCAGACCTCTGGGAGCTTGCAAACTGGAAGGGGAGGAAGGAGAGGGAAAACCAAGAATTCATTCCAGTAAATAGATCTTCCCACACTTCAAAAAGCCATATGGGAAGGGGTTGGTATAGTGGTTCAAGTGGTAGAGCATCTGCCTATCAAGTGTGAGGCCCTGATTTCAAACCCAAGTACAGCAAAAAATGAAAAATGGGGATGAGGGGGACCAAAATCAGAAACCTAAATTAAAGTGCCTTTCAGGATAACATAAGTCAGAACTGGAGGCATGAAGGCTGAGCATTTGAGGGTGGTCCTGAAAAGTTTATTGATACACTAGCCCAGAAGCAGGGAGCTAGGGAGGACAAGGTCCCAAGGGTCATTCCCTGAGATGAGACCATCACAGGAGACCCACTCAGCTCCAGTACCCCATGCTCATCCCTGGTCATCTCCCCTTCTGGAAGGTAACCATGACTGGCTCTTGGCAGCCACTGCCCTCATCTGACCTTGCTGCCTGGAAGTTATGGTGGGGTTGCTCTGCAGAAGAAGCCTAATTCTAATACCGCCGTCTTTAACAGTGACCTTGGAGCTAGGAAGTGGGAGGCTAATTCTTTTATTTTAAACCTCTTAGGTGATAAGTCAGGCCCAGTGGTTCATCCTTGTAATCCCAGCTATCCATTGTGCTGAAAATGGAGGATCATAGTTCAAGACCAATCCAGACCAAAAAAAAAAAAAAAAAAGATATGGAGATCTATTGGAAAGAATAAACTGAGCATACTGATTCACATCTATAATCCCAGCTACTCAGGAGGTGGAGGTGAGAGGATTGCTATCTAAAGCAAGTCCCAGGCAGACGCAGGAGACTCTACCTGAAAAATAACTAAAGCGAAAAGGGTTAGAGGTGTGACTTAAGCAGTAGAGCCCTCGCCTAGCAAGAACAAAGCTCTGAGTTCAAACCCAAAAATACCACCAAAATAAATAAATAAACTTCTCAGGTGAAACCAAAACCTTGCCTTTTGGAAGCTGATATGATTCCTCCAGGAAGCCCAGGCAAACAGAGCTCATGGGGCAGTAGGTGAAGCCTTCAGAGGAACAGTGTGACCCCAAAGCACTGGGGCCCTGTGGCTCCTCTTGTGGACCTGACGCCAGTGAGCAAAAATGACCCCAAGAAGGCCTGGAGCCAGGCCTTCCCTGCCACGGAGACACCACAACTCCCTGGGACCTCTGCCACAGACCCTTGGGGCTCTAAACTTTAAGGAGAAGCAGCTCTGGAATCAGAAGGCCTGGGTTTGAATCTTGCCTTGGCCCTTCCTGGGCTGTTCCCTGCCTCTGCCCCCGCTGGGCCTCCATTTCCCCACCTGTAAACTGGGACACCTCCTAGGGGGTGGTAAAGATTAAATGAGGTAATTCTCATTGCTGCCCTTGTGTTTATTACTACCAGGGTCTCATCCTCCCGAGACACTGCCACTTGAGAGGAGTGGGGGTTGTCACTGGATGTGGCACCCTGTCACCCAACATGCCCAGAGCCTCCTGCCACGAGTGACTATCGAACATTCCCAGGGGCTTAGGCTACCCTGGGCTGTGACCCTAGTCTCCTTTAAGCCCAGTTCCAGAGTGGCCCTGGGACACCCCCTCCCCCTCCTACCCACAGCGCCCCAGGCTCGCTCACTCACTCACACGCCCAGTCCTGGATTCCCCAAACCCACCCGATTGCTCTGTCCCTCTTCAGTCTTTCTCCTGGTCCCTGGCCAGTTTATAGTGGTTTTCCCTTTATGCCCTGTCATGGCTGAATTGATGAGACATTCATACAAAAAGACCAGGGATGCAATCCGATTAGAAACTTCCCTTGAGCAATGCCTGTCGCCACTTTTATGAGCGCTCCTCCACTGATAGGAGAGCATGTGACCAGAACTTCACCACCCTAAGGGACTAGGGAGAGGAGGGAGGCTTGTAAAGTCCTAACGGCTTTCCTGCTACAGTCACCGTGTTCCCTCTCTATTCAAAGCCTCCTGGCTGCATAGCATTTCCTGGACTTCTTAGTGAAATAGGCCTCAGCTCACAGTGGCACGTGATTATTACAGTTTGGGGACTCTGGGGGACCAAGGAAGCCCGGAGGCTGGCGCGGGCGCGCCCCGCCGAGCCACCGGGAAGTGCAACAGCGCCATCTAGCGGCCGTGCGTGGCATCTGCGGAGATCGGAGCGCGGTGACCCTGACTCTTGCATCCTAACAAAAAGTGGTCCCCGCTGAGTCGTGGCGACGTCGCAGTAACACAACAGATTGGCTATCACTGCCACCCCGTAAGAGAAGTAAATGCCAAAATGCTTACAAGGTTTTGATCTACGTGGTTTGGAACCTGTCTCTGAGGTTCCAAAGGGGTCTCTGCAATGGAATTCCTTGGACTCCTGGGCGCCTGAGATCCCCATGTGCCACTCTCTCCTCCCTCACGGTCTCAGGTCTGTCTCAGCTCAGTGATATGTCATTGAAAGCCTTCCTCCAAAGAAGGAAGATTGTGTCCATGGGGAAAAGAACCCAAATGAGGCACAGGTGCTCAGCCAGGAGCACACACCTGGAGCGACTGTGCAGACAAGAATTCCTGGACCACCCGCTGATGCAGTCGGTCTAGGGCTGGGCCTGAGAATCTGTGCTTCTTTCTTTTACGACACTGATGTCCTTGGTCTTTGAGACCACATTCAACCCAGGTGGTCACTTAGGCTGCACTACTTTTTCCTACACTTTTGGAAAGTTCTCATGATCCACCCTGATCTTGCTTGGGCTAGGCTGGGGCCTCGCTCTGCAAGTCTTTCAGGAAAACAGAGGGAGGGGAGAGATGAACGTGGGGACTGTCTTGCCCATCCTCACACTCTAGCAGGACAGGACCCACCAGGAAATAAAGTGGGACCCAGCCCAGGCCTGCAAAGGACCTTGAAACCACGGCAGTACCAGATGGCCAGCAAGGTCAAGACGAGTACCCTCCACATACCCAGGGACCAAATGCGGATTTCATCCACCTTCACAGAAAGACCAGCACAAATGCCCAGCCTCACGCGCTGGTACAAGCATGATTGCGTGCCATGGTCTTTTTGGTCTAGAGCAAGGGGCTATGACAAACAGACCAATATGATTGGGTATCGTTCAGCCAATCAGAAGAGAGCAATATTCTGAGCTCCTCCCTCTTTTTTTTTTCCCTAATCAGGCAGCAAATTCATTTGGCCAATCAGACGTGATCATTGCTTTGAGTCCCTGTCCACTGGAATCCACAGTATCGCTCTCAAGAAATGGATCTCAGTAGATGTGGCTCTTTGTCGTATGCATTGTAGATGAAGTGGAAAATGGTTTTATCTATAACAAGGAACTCACTGTTGATTACAAATGTATGCTCACTACAAAAATATGTATGTGAAGAAACGGGAAAAAAAATAAAGCCAACACCCCCAGAGATGATGTATCCGTTAGACACAATAAGCACAATGCCTCAGGTCCGTGAAAATGTTTTCACTCATTTTAAAATATGAAGAAAAACAGATAAACACATTACACAAAAACAAGCAAGATCATACACTCATATATAGAATCAGTTTGTGATAGCAGAACTATTCTGTGGAACACGGGGAAGGAAGGAAGGAAAAGAGAATGATAGAGCATCAACAATACCATAAAACCTAACATCTGTGATGGTAGAGGATATAAGGATATGTATTGAAAGCTGATGAAAAATGGGAGGTGGGAGGTAAAAGAGAAGGAAGAGCAAAGGAAGGGGCTGAACTGACCAAAGTAGAGTATACCCACAGCGGGGATACACTGCAAAACCCCTTTGAACATCAACTTAAATATTAGTAACACAAGATGGGACTGTAAAATGGGTACAGTAGGGGGTATAGTGGGGCGAGGGAGGGTGAATGAAGGAGATTAAGGTGAGGATCTATGGTGGATGGACTTCTCATATGAAATAGAACAAAGAAACCTCTTGCAACTGCTTTAAGTGGGGTGGGGGGGTCATGGAGGAGAGACAGTAGGGGTGATCTAACTAGTGTACAATATAAGCCTACTTGGAATTCTCACAATGAATCTCCCCTGCACAATAAATATATCCTAATAAAAAAGAAAGAAAATAAGTTAAATAAACAAATAAATGGAATCTTCCTGGATTCTACTCATCTTTATGCCAGCACTGTAGCAAAATGTAAATTTTCAACTTTGTTTTATGTGGGAAGGAGCCAACCATAAAAAATGACCCACAGAAGTCATATTGGATGGACAAGCAGAATTAGCTCATCCTCACAGCCTATACTCATTTATTCCTCTGAGGTTCCCTGTCACCATTCTCTTTTTCCCTCACTTACCACAAAAGACAGTAAAATTGAAACAAATAATATATCATTCTGGACTCTTGATTTTAAGTGGCAGAAAAGCAACTCAAATTAATATACGCCAAAAGGGGGAAATTTTCTACTTTTGGGATTAAACCCTGACCTCAGGCACAGCTGGATTCAGAACTAAATCCTAGGGGCTCCAATGTCACCTCTCTTAGTTCTCATTCCATTTTCTGGCCCTGCCCTGAAGCCACAAGATGGCAGCCATCCTTCCCATTCACTTCCCACCAGTCTCAGGAATTCTGCTTGGACCAGTTCAAGCTAACTTGACACCCTGAGCTGTCCTTCCCATTTGCAGGGAGACCTTTTTCAGACTGCTTAGGCCCAGTCACCTGCCCCACAAAAACCACACGAGGTAAGATGCAGAGTGGGGGTTGCAAGCAAAAACCAAGAGTAATTTCTGGGAGAAAGCAGAAACTGGAGGCAAACCACTCTTCTTAGACACACTCCCCTCTGACATCCCTGCTGAGATGTCTTCACTATGGACACCCACTTATGCAGCAATCCAGCAATCCATAGGACGTCATTATCCTTGTTGCTTAGATGAAGAAACTGAGGCTCAGGTGGAGAGAAACTCCCTACCCCAAGATCACCTGCGTTGAAAGTGGCAGAGCCAGAACACCAAACCAAAATGTGTGTGTTTCTTCCCACTCTGAATTTAGAAGACTTTGGGCTGGAGGTGTGAGTCAAGTGGTAAAGCACTTGCCTTGAAAGCTTGAAGCCCTGAGTTCAAACTCCAGTACACCCAAAATTTATTTCTGTATATTGTTCCACTTGTATCATGGCTCAAGCTATACAGCAACTATGTAAGTAAGTGCAAAGCCCTGAATTCATACTCCAGGAAAAAATGGGGGTAAAAAAGTTTCCATTGTATTGTCTGTCTTGTCATTTGTCCCATCCCTGAAACTGATCCATTGTGCAACAGATCAGTTCTTATGGAAACAGCCAAGATACCCCACTACTGACAAATGGATTAAGAAAATGGGGTATTTATGCACAATGGAATTTTATGCAGCCATGAAGAAGAACGAAATGTTATCAATCGCTGGTAAATGGATGGAATTGGAGAACATCATTCTGAGTGAGGTTAGCCTGGCCCAAAAGACCAAAAATCCTATGTTCTCCCTCATATGTGGACAAGGGCACACACAACAAGGGGATTGGACTTTGAGCACATGATAAAAGCGAGAGCACACAAGGGAGGGGTGAGGATAGGTAAAGACACCTAAAAAACTAGCTAGCATTTGTTGCCCTTAACGCAGAGAAACTAAAGCAGATACCTTAAAAGCAACTGAGGCCAATAAGAGAAGGGGACCAGGAACTAGAGAAAAGGTGAGATCAAAAAGAATTAACCTAGAAGGTAACACACACGCACAGGAAATCAATGTGAGTCAATGCCCTGTATAGCTATCCTTATCTCAACCAGCAAAACCCCTTGTTCCTTCCTATTATTGCTTATACTCTCTCTACAACAAAATTAGAAATAAGGGCAAAATAGTTTCTGCCGGGTATGGAGGGATTGGGGGGGAGAGAGGGAAGGGGTGGGGGAGGGGGGAGAGAGGGAAGGGGTGGGGGAGGGGGGAGAAATGACCCAAACATTGTATGCACATATGAATAAAATAAAAATCAAAAAAAAAAAAGAAACGAAAGACAAGCAGGCAGGGCTGAACAGTGTGCGACGCAGTTTCTTTCCCTGGCTGCTATTAATGTCGACACCGGGCGGGACCTCCTGTACTTTTGCAGAAAGCTGGCACCTGTCCTTCACCGCCTGCCTGGGGACCCAGGCATCTGGCCGCGGACCTCCCTGGGAGCGCCCAGGCGGCCTTGGTTTGTGCAAGGCCGCCATCGTGTGGCCGCCGCAGGTATTTCTCTCGGGAACCGGGAACGGGCCGGGAGCCAGGGAAAGCAACCTGACAAAAAGCCCCACCAGTCAGAAATGAGGGCTCAAGACATAAAGAGAAAAACCAGGTTCTAATGTTGCCATCCGGGTTTGAGTCTTCTCCCGCGTGAAGGAGGGGGGACAGCGATTTCTCCTGATTGTCATCACTCAGGACAGTCCCTAGATACAGGCATATGGGATGGAGCCTGGAGCTGGTGTCCCCTCTGTCATCTTGGGACACCTTTCCCCGTTCCTGAGTTGCTCTCTACACTTAGTTTCTGGAACCTCTGTGTTCAGGAGCCCAACACAGCTCAGAGCAGGTGCTCAGTAAATAGCAGCTTGAAGTTCTGTATTGATACCTACTCCGAACCTGAGACCTCTCTGTTTGCTCTGGAGCCAGAGCCACTACCACCAAGACTATGACTGACTGACACCTGGAAATTGAGAACTATGAATTAAGACAGGGTTTCTCAACCTTAGCACAGGTGACAGAGCAATCATTCTTTGTTGTCAGCGGCTGTCCTAGCATTAGCCAGACATGCCAAATATCCCTTGGGAGAAAAGGGGCAAAATTTTCCAGCTGAGAACCTAAAGAAATCCAGAAGGGTGTGAGGCACTTTTCTGTTGCTGCTGTGACTAATTACCACAAGTTCAGTGACCTAAAACCACATTGATTTATTACCATATAGTTCTGGAAGGTCAGATGTCCAGATCGTAT
Source organism: Castor canadensis (assembly GCF_047511655.1). NCBI lineage: Eukaryota > Metazoa > Chordata > Mammalia > Rodentia > Castoridae > Castor > Castor canadensis. Next base: position 31,469,171 of record NC_133404.1, on the reverse strand, counting down.
CTCCCTGGGCTAAAATCAAGGAGTCACCAGGGTTGGCATCTTCTGGAGGCTCAAGGAGAAAATCTGTGTCCTTGCCTGTTCCAACTCTGGAGTTGGTCTTCATCCCATGGGTCGCAGCCCTTTCCCCCATCATCAAAGTCAGCAATTGTTTTTTCTGGTAAAATTTATTTTTATTATTGTACTAGTGGTACATTGTGACATTTGCAAAATTTCTTACAATATTATCATAGTTGAAGTCAACCTCTCTATCATCTTCGTTCACCCCTTCCCTTCCCCATTTCTGGAACAGTTTCAACAGGTCTCATTTTTCCATTTACACATGTGTGCACAGTATTTGTACCATATTCACCCTCCTTCACCCTCTCCTTATATCCTCCCCCCTCCCACTGGTACCAACCCCACAGATAGGACCTGTTCTGCCCCTGTTCTCCAATCTTGTAAAAAAAAAAATGACATTATTCAAACTGCCACAAGAAGGTCCAAGTGTAAGTGGCTACAGGGCCTGTAAGACAGTTGCAGATGGGGACACCTTATCACTGAGTGGCACAGCAGCTTTTAGGCCCGAAAACATGTGTGGCCCAAACATCTCACCTGTAGATGGGTTTGAAACCTTGAGCTATGAGTTGAAGACTCAGACTTACTGTATTTGTCTGCTTGTTGTTGTTACTAGAATGAAATATCTGAAGCAGACTGACTTATAAAGAGGTTTATTTAGCTCACAGTTCTAGAAGACCAAAGGAATGGCACTGGCGTTGGTTTGGCTCTGGTGAGGGTTCTCTTGGTTACGACATATCACGGCATAAGCATGAAAGAGGAAGAAATCACATCTCCACTGGCCTCTCTCTCTCTTTGTATAAAGCCACCAGGATTCAGGCCCAGCACAGTGACTCAGGCCCAGCACAGTTACTGAGACTGAGATCAGGAAGATCATGGTTTGAGGCCAGCCCAAGAAAAAAGTTTACAAGATCTCATCTCAACCAATAAAAATTGCTGGGCACAGCGGTACATGCCTGTCACTCCAGCTACACAGGAAGCATAAATAGGAGGATTGTAGTCCAGGCCAACCCAGGTGTAAACATGAGACCCTATTCAAAAAATAAAACAAAAAGGGATGAGGACATGGCTCGAGTGATATAGCACCTGCCCGGCAAGTGCAAGGCCCTGAGTTCCAACCCCAGTACCACCAGAAAAAGAAAGTCATTAGGATTCAACACAGATTTGGGGGGTCCAGAGTAGAAAGGGAGTGTGTTATACTTCTACCTTGGTGTTCTCAGAAAGAAAAACCCCTGAAGAGTGGTCTGAGCCCTGGAGCTTGGGAAAGCACTACATGGGGTTATCAGGGTGAGCCTCAAAGCAACGATATGACATCCCCAGGTGAGGGCAGCACAGACAAATAATTTGTGTGCCCAGGAGCAGAAAGGATGCAGGGGGAGGAAGAAAACTACAAGCCACCATGTTATTGCCTACTTAGGACCAGAGGAAAGCATCAGCAGGTGGCAACTAGGGCCATATAGCAGGCACCCAAGTGGGGGAGGCCAGTATAGCTGGGTACCTGAAGTCAAAGACCATGACAAAATAATCCAACATGCTAGCTGACATCAGGGTAGGCCTGGAGCAGACATCCCCACATCACCAAGCCCCAGCCCTTCCAATGGACCCCAGGAAGAAAGAGGTGCCAGGGAAAATTGTATTTGGAGTGATATTAGATTGGAAGGTGTGTGGAATCAACTGGATCACATTCTCTGTCATTAGCCAGACAGGGGGTAAGATGTAGATGGAGTTGAGTATAGGCAAATCAGGTTCTCAGGTTGCACACCTGAGTGTGAACTATGCCAGGTCAAAACTAAACACAGCCATCCCTTGGTGTACAATGAGTATTGGCTTCAGGACACCCACAGATACCCCAAGTCCCCATACAAAATGGTGTCCTGCATACCTCCTACCATATAGACTAAACCATCTCTAGATACTTGTAATACAATGTAATACAATGTTAATACAATGTAAATTGTTAGACTGTTGTTTCAGAAAAAACAAGAGGACAAAAGTCTGCACATTTCAGTTACAGTAGCAATTTTTTTAAATATTCTCAATGTGTGGTTGGTTGAATCCACAGATTCAGAACCCGCAAATGAAATGGTCAACTATACAATAACAGATGAGTGTGAGACTATTATGGACTGCGTCCTGACATCAACCTTGGAGCCCTGGGAGGGACTTGCCTGGGGCTGAGGTTCCATTCCTGTGGATAAGCCAGGTCTTTGAAGTTGGGAGGGATGGAGTGAGTGGCCCAGTGTCACTTGTGAAAAAGAAAAATGCCAAATCTTTGGACTCAAAACCTGCTGTGTCCCCTGCCAACTCAGTCCCATAGGAGAGACAGATACTCTCCCCAGGGCTCACCTCCCGACTGTCACCAGGGTTAGTCTGAATGTCACCATGCTGGAGGGGACTGAGGAAGCAGGTGGGAGGAATGCTGCCCAGGACTGGCCACAGACATAATCCAGGTTAGCAGGGAAGAGAACACAGCTCCAGGGCCAACCTGGCCTTCTTCCAGGGCAGGCATCAACAACCAAAGCTGCCAAATCTCTAAATATTGCCCCTCCTGCCCAGGCTGTGGACTACAGCAAAGTGAGAGGGACAGAAAGTACAATGTACAATGTGAAGCTGGTTTCTACTGCCCTGAGTATGTCTAAGGCTTTCAAGAAGGAAGAGCGGCATCATTTTTAAAAAATGGCCAGAAATCCCTGAGGGGAGAGAGAGCACAGGACAAGGAAAAGCTGGGTGTGGTGTCTGACATCAAAATCTCACACTCCACCACTCACACTCGCTGCGACAGTCTGTGGGGCACTAGGCACTCTCCTCAGAGGCCATCACCAGTGCCACATTCCAAATCCCACAGGCATCTCAGGGAATAGTGAAAGTTTCTGAAAAGTATAAAGCAACTTTTCTCAAACTTTTTAAACTCTCAGTTGGCTTAAAATAAAGTTTTACATTTCTACTATAGAAACCACAGAATTCCAGCACTCAGGAAACTGAGGCAGGGTAGCCCAGGCCAACCTGGCTATACAGCAAGAACTTGCAAGAAAGAAAGAGAAAAAAAAGGAAAAAGGGAGGGAGGGAAGGAAAGGAAAAAATGAGGGAGAGGAGAGGAGAGGGCAGAGAAGGGGGAGGGGAGGGGAAGAAAGGAAGGGAGAGGGAAGGGAAGAGAAGGGAGGAAAAGAGAAGGGAAGGGAGGGAAAGAGAAAGAAAGGGAAGGAAGAAAGAAGGGAGGGAGGAAAGGGAAGGAGAAAGGAAAGGAAGGAAGAGAAAAGGGAGGGAGGGAGAAAGAAGAGGAAGGAAGAAGGAAAGGAGGGTAAAAGAAAGACAGACACCATCACTATTACTGTTTTTCATTTTCAAAAACAGCATTGTCATATCTACCCCACCTGCACACAGCAACCAATCACTAATGATGATCAATGCTTTTTCTTGTGTTTCTCGGCCCTTTTGATATCTTCATCCAGGCTCACAGGTTCCATCTGTTTTCACACTGTCAAGAATCCTCTAGAAAATCTACAGGCCACTTGTTTGGGGAGAAGGAGGTCCAAAGAGACAAGCCAATTTCATCAAATAGTCATTTAACAAGCACTGAAACACCTTCACAGAAGTACATCAGTTCCTGTGGTCATTTATAGGATTTTTTTCTGACAGGAAAGAAATGACACTTTCCTAATAGGTCTCATTTGAAGGTGACAATGAAGTAGGGCTTTCCTACAGCCAGATAGCTGAGCACAGTAACCCGGACTCCCGTGAATCAGGGTCTTCTCTCTCCTGCTTCTCCTTGATGATATTTTGTGCCCTATATGAAATGAAGGAGCAGAAAGCAGTGAAGAAAACAGCCAAAAAAATTCTCTCATGGCCTCTCAAGATAGAAACTCAAGATTGAAACTTCCAGTTGCAGGGCTGGGATGTAACTTGGTGGTAGAGTATATGATTCTTGCAGAAAACAAAGATTTAAATACCTGTCTTACAGCTGAGTACAGTGGTGTACACTTTTAATCCCAACTACATGAGAGGCATAGATAGGAGAATTGAGGTCCAAAGCTGGTCCTGGGCAAAAAAAACAAGAGTCTATCTGAAAAATAACTAAAGCAAAAAAGGGCTGGAGGCATGGCTCAAGGGGTAGACCATCTGCCTAGCAAGTGCAAGGCCCTGAGTTCAAATCCCAGGACTGCCAAAAAATTGACTTGTAACTGACAGCCCCTCTGAAGTTTCTGCAAGCAGCCAGCCACTCACCCTGAAGTCATTATTTTCAAAGATTTCCTAGAAGAAAATACAGTTAGCCTGCTTCTAAGTAATGACTTCTTTGTGGGATTTTTTTATATTCATCTTGGAGTCAAATTGCTTGCTCCCCAATAACTCCCTTTAAGTGGGACCAGACATTAATTTAGGAAATGCAATCATAGAAAGGGCTGGGCTGGTGGAGTGGCTCAAGTAGTAGAGCACCCGCCTAGCAAGTACAAGGTCCTGAGTTCAAACCCTGGTATTAAAAAAAATAACCTAGAAAATACAGTTGTTACTATGGCAATGCTAAAAGCTCAAGCAGCCAAAGAGAAGACAGATTTGTCAAAATTTTAAGATGTTTGTTCTTCAAATGCCAGGAGAACGGGCAGAAATATTTATAGATTACATATCTGGTATGAGACTTTTATCCAGAATGCATAAAGAACTATTACAACTCAACAATAAAAAGGAAAATCCATTAAGAGATGGGCAAGGGATCTTCATAGACATTTCTCCAAAAAAGACATAAAAAGGGCCCCCCCAAAATAAAACACCCACACACAAGGTATTCAACATCATTAATGATCAGAGAAATGCCAATCAAAACCACAATGAGGTTCCACTGTACATCCCCAGGATGGTGGCTCAGACAAAGCTGAGCTCGGTGGCTCATTTTTTTAATCCTAGGACTTGGAGGCAGAGATGGGGGGACTGTGGTTCATTATTGGGTTCATCTCAACCCATAGCTGGATGCAGTGGCACACACCTGCCATTCCAGCTACCTGGGAAGCATAAATGGGAGGATCAAGGTCCAGGTCAGCCCAGGGACAAACACAAGCCCCCATCTCAAAAATAACCTACACAAAAGGGCTGGGGGTGTGGCTCAAGTGGTAGAGTGCCAACCATGCAAGCATAAGACCCTGAATTCAAACCCCAGTACTGCAAATAATAAATAAATAAAATGAAGTTTTGACACGTTACAACAGGGATGGACCTTGGGAACATGATCCTATGTAAGAAAGGCAGCTGCCAGGGAGCACCAGACAGGGTTCTGCTTACAGGACACATTCCAACAGGCAAATCTATGCAGAGAGTGGATTTGTGACCATCTAGAGCTGGCAATGATGAAAGGGAGAGACTGCTAATGACGCAGGGCTTCTTTGCAGGGACAACTGGGTAATGATTGTGGAACTCTACAAATACACTAAAAATCAATGGATTAAATGAGTGAATTTTATGCTTTGTAAAGTATATATTCAACAGAGCTGTTACAAAATATGAGGCAAGGAGCCAGGTGTGGTAGTACATGTCTGTAATCCTAGCACTTGAGAGACTGAGACGGGAGGATGGTGAGTTTTGTTTTTGTCTTTCAGCAGTACGGGCATTTGAACTGAGATTCTTCACACTTACTAGGCAGGCACTCTACCATTTGAGTCATACCTCCAGCCTTTTTTGCTCTGGATATTGCTTTTTACCTGGTCTTGCTTTTTACCCAGGCCAGACTGGACCACAATCCTATTTTATGCTTCCCGCCATCGCTGGGATGACAAGCAGGTGACACCATATCCAGCACTTTTCCAAAGAGATGGAGTCTCACTAACTTTTTGCCTGCACTGGCCTCGAGCTGTAAGGAAGATCATGAGTTTGAGGCCAGCCTGGGCTAGATAATGAGTTCCCATCTCAGAAAACAAAAACAAACCAACAAAAATAGGCAAGAATACAAAGAACCTGAATAATAAAGTTGGTTTAATAAATGAACACAGCGTGTACCAACACAAGTGTAATAGGCATTCCCTTCTCACTCTGCCCAGAAGGGACCTTACACCAGCCTGAGCACTGACATCAACTGTACCACTGCCCAGGTGGCCACTGCTCTGAGTGCCAGACAATTCCCTTCTGAGTCTGTGTCTAGCCTGCATGCTCTCAAATAAAGCCATCAATGCATCAGGTTTACTTCCTTGAGATGATTCTTTTATTGACTAATAACATCAATAAAATGCCCCTGAGACATTTTATGGGTTAATTTTCATGTAAACAGAAAACACCAACCATGCATGTTAAACAGACCAATGTCCCAGCACATGCGCCATGTGATAAAGGAGGTTATGCCTGGCACACAAACACCCCTTGGATGAGTTCACTTCTGTGGTCTCAACCTCCTTCACAGACTGCTCATGTGTAAATGGGGAGGGGGGCTTTATGATGTCTCTGAGTGGAGTTGTAAAATCTACTTCTATTTATTTGGACCCTTCCTTGTTTGTAATGGGTGTAAGAGAGATAAAACTTCCAGGGGACACTCCGGAAGAAACCTCACCAGAGAGAGACATTTTCTAAGGTCACTGATCATGCCTTACTTACATTCCCAATGCCCATCACAGAACTTGTCCCTGAGAAAGCACACTGAGTGTTTGTTGGATGGATAAGTGGATGGATGGATGGATAAGTGGATGGATGGATGGATAAGTGGATAGATGGATGGATAAATGGATGGATGGATGGATGGATGGATGGACAGATGGATGGAAATTACTGGATGACTGGGCAGGTGGATGGATGGATGGATGTAAGGATGGATGGTAAGTGGTTGGATTGATGGATGAATGGATGGATGGATGGATGGATGGATGGATAAATGGATGGATGGATGGATGGATGGATGGATGGATGGATGGATGGATGGATGGTTGGATGGAAGGATAAATGGATGGATGGATGGATAAGTGGATGTAAGGATGGATGGATAAGTGGATGGATTGATGGATGGGTAAGTGGATGGATGGATGAGTGGGCAGGTGGATGGATGGGTAGAAATTAGTCTGCCTGACCAGAGGTGTATGGGAAAGGGGAAAGGAAAGAGGGAGAAGAGAAGAAAGAGAGAAGGCACCCAAGGCAGTAAGTAGCACCATGATATGAGTGCAGAGCCTGAAGGGAAAGAGCTGAGATGCCTGAGCCCAGGCAGCTGGGACACACAGGGAAGGAGCAAAGCCAGCAGGACTCACAGCAACAGGCACCTGGATTTTCAAAGGCCACAGTAAGTTGAGGGATTTGGGGTGTCCTCAGTGAACTGATAGAATCTGTATGTACCCAGAAGCACGGGTTGCAACTCAGATCATCTGCCTCAGGAGGCCTGACCAGTTTTCTCTGGGAAAAATCCTACTGTATATTTAAGCCACTGAACCCAAAGATAGAGGAAGCACCAGATCAGCTCCCAGAGCATGGGCTCTGGGCCCCGTAGAGCAGCCCAAATTCATGAAAGGCAGATGTCATAGGACCCACTGAGCCCAACCTGTCCACACCGGGCCTGGGGGCTGATCCTTGGCTGGACTGTGTATCTTCAACCTGACCAAGCACAGGTCAAACAGGCTCTAGAAAAGGCAGAAGCCAAGGTTACATTTGGGTCAGGCTGCTACTTTTAGTTGCATTTACCACTCTGGGCCACCCATGTGCTAGAAGGGTCATCAGCCCAACAATGGCTTGCCAACAAAGTTGGGTGTTGAAGGGCTGGTGGAATGGCTCAAGTGGTAGAGCACCTGCTTAGCAAAGGTGAGGCCCTGAGCTCAAACCCCAGCATCACAAAAAAAAAGAATTGCCTTTGTTGGGTGGTAATGGAAATCCACCAGACACCCACTCGGAGCCCTCCTGTACCCCAGATATGAGCCCAATGTCAACAGTGGGCACAACTGGCTCAGTGAGCTCTGAAGTGGCCAAAGTAGCCCCAGAAAAGGAACCTGTCTCCCTGTAAATCTCTAGTGCTCTCAGGTCACAGTAGGGCCATCTCTTCCAGGACCCAACGCTGGCTCAGGACCACATAGGCACTTAGGTCTGGAGTCCAGCCAGGTCAGACCTCTGAGGAGTTAGGAGTGAGTCACATGTGCTTCTGCCATGGCTGCCTCACCAACCTAGCAAGTGCCACTGTCCTCTTGGCTTCCTTCCCCTCCAGCTCAGTCCAGCAGGGTATCCCCAGGCAGCCTGGCATCTTCCTCTTTCACGCCACAATCTTGATCATTCCTTGTATTTTCTAGTTCTTCTCCACAGATCTGCTCCTGAAATCAGAAAAGAATCACAGGCATTCCAACTAAACACAGTAATGAGGCTGCCCTGGACAATCTGGGGCTGTCCACCCAGACCTGAAGGTGACCAGGCCTGGCTTGTCCTTACACTTTATACTGAAATTGAAAATGATAGGCAGGGTTCAAACATCACACCGAGACATGAAGAATTCACATGGTACAGAAGAGTGTATATTACTGAATGGAACTTAAAGACAGCCCTGGCCAGGAGAGCGGAGCAAGGACAGAGCAGGGCAAGGAAACCCTCCAGTCCACCCTCCATGTCCACATCAACAGATTCAGCTATCCCAAAAGCTTTCATCTGTGCTAAACATTACAGATTATTTCTTGTCATCTCTCCCTAAACAATACAGAATAACAAGTATTTTCTTAGCATTTACATTGTGTAGGGTCTTATAATCATCCAGAGATGATTGCATAGGTTATATGCAAAATTCTACACAATCTTCATACAGGATTTAAGCATCCAGATTTTGGTATCCAAGAGGAGACCTGGAATCGAATTCCCACAGTTACCGAAGGACTGGAGCTCTAGGCTTAAGTGCATAGATGTCCCCAGACACACACATGGGCATTACAACAGCCTGGGCACCTGCTGCTTCCTCTAAGAGCCTTCCAGGTTGAAGTCAGGGATCAGTGGAAGAGGCCAAATACAACACTCTCTGTTCCATGGCCTAGCAGTGTTAACTTAGCTGTCTTGCTGTTTCGAACCAAAGAAAATGAAAGACCCTTTGTGCCAGATGGCTAGAACTAATGTCAGACAAAGTACAGCTGTCTAAAATAAGCCAGTATTATGGGATCTTTTATGCCTTCACTGTTAAATCTTTCCCAGAATAATCTGCTTACCAAAATGAGCAGGATTCCCCGACATGTACAATTGTTAGGTTTTAAAGTTTAAGATAATTATTGACTCTTTAGCAATTCAAGAGCAAAGACCTTTCTAAACCAGAAAATGAATGTTATCACAGTTACCCTGTGAAAGCAAGTGTTTCAAGAAAGCCCAAAAATCTTATAAAACATTGAATAACAAGCCACTAAGAAATGACTGGGCATGGTTGTACATGCCTGCAATCCAAGTTACATGGGAGGTGGAAATAGGAGGGTCACAGTTTGAGGTTGGCTCAGGCAAAAGTGCAAGACCCTATCTAAAAAACAAATTAAAAGCAAAAAGACTGGGGCCTGCCTGGCTCAAGCAGTAGAATACTTGCCTAGCAAGTGTGAGACCCTGAGTTTAATCCCTAATACTGCCCAAAAAAGAAAAATAAATAAATAAATATCCAGTAACAATCCTTCCTCAAGACTTCACTGCAGTCACTCTGGAGGATGCAAAAACCTAAGGTTTTTTTTCCATTTTCTAGCAATCTGGGATAGGCAGTCAGGGAGGAAAGCAAGACAAATTTGTCTTGTATTCGTTCTGCCTGAAAGATGCTAGTTCATGGCAAAATTTGAAATTCTGATTTTTCAGTACTTCCTTAACGATGAAAGGCTATGGCTGATTCCCATGTGTTCTCTGTTTCGTTTTGGCTTCATTAGAGCTGGGCTAGCTTAGAAAGAAGACCACAAAAAGTCTAATTACAAAGGCCTCTCTTTATCCTACCCCTCCCTCCACCCATGGCATGGAGATTTTAAGCAAAATCAACATGGCCCATAGCTGGGGAGGAGCCCACAGCCAATTCCTCTAGGGAGCTGCCTTGCAGTTTCAGAGCCAGCATCAAAAACCAGGGACAATAGGGTTACTGAGGAGACAAGAAGCCAGTGGACGACACATCACTCTACCTTGTGGCCATGCGTGGGTCCATCATCCTGAGAAGTCTGCCCAGGACTGCTCACATCCTCTTCAGGGTTTCCTGGGTACACTGCTCTCCCTCCCCAAGCAAGAGAACAGGATAAGCCAATCGGGATGACTCTGAGCCAAGCAACTGAAAGCTTAGTAACATACTGGGGACCCCTCCAAATGTACTGATAGCCCTGACCCCACTCTGTCCCCATGACTCTCCACTGTGACCCTTGCTACAGTACCCTTAGAGGACAGTCCCACATCGGTGGTTCTACTCAAGCAGTCCCCAGCTGGACAGGGATCTGTGCTTCTAACCAAGGCCCTTCCTTCTCTGCTCACACTGAAAAGGTCATGTCACCATGTTGATTTAGCCTCCCCATCATCACCATTAGCACCAACTCTGAAACTAATGACTTTCTTATGCTGCTGTGAGCCTCCCCACTCCCACCCCAAAATCCTGTGTGTGTGTGTGTGTGTGTGTGTGTGTGTGTGTGTTGTTCAGATAACTTAGGAAAAAAATATACAGTTTTGCATTTGAGCTGAAAATACACATATAACACATTTTCTTACCAACTGATAAATGTATTGCTTGGTTGTTATCTATAGAAGTAAAATTTTAGGTTTATTTACAGAAATGTATAAATTTTTAAAAATTTGGCTTGGCAAAATTTAATTCTAAGAGCTTAAAAACACCAGCACACTTGCATTCTCTTTAATACAAAGAGTTTTTATGCCATGCATTACTAGTCGCCCATGAACTTAAGAGCTTATAAATGAGATCAGGTGTTTTGTCAATCTTAGTTGATACAGTTCCCCTAATACTGTAAGTGCCCGGCATAGTAGACCCTCCATCAATGGTTATCAAGGTCAGGCACAGTGGCTCAAGCCTGTAATCCCAACTTCTCAAGAAGGGGAGACTGGTAGTATTGCAGTTCAAGTCCAGTAGGGGCAAAAAGTTAAGAAGACCTATTCTTAATAAGCTTGGAATAGCGCCCACACCTGTGATCCCAGCTATGACGGAGCCCACAATAAGGAGGATCACGGTCCAGACTAGTCCGGGCAAAATGCAAGACTACCTAAAAATAACTAAAGCAAAAAAGGGCTGCAGGCAAGTAGTAAAGTGCCTGCCTAGCATGCGTAAGGCCATGAGTTCAAACCCCAGTACCAAAAAAGAGAAAAAAGATTATCAAATGAATTAGTAAAAGTGTATGTGATTAGCAGATGGATGAATGAATGAATGAATGGAAGGACGGGTAAAGTAAATAATCAGTTATCAATTTTTCACATTTCCTGATGTTTTTATGTGTTATACTCTGTAGCATGCCAGCAGATATCAAGGGCTACTAAGCAATTAAGGTTCAATAAATTTTTAGATGAACGCTCTAATTTGAAAGTATCTGAGAACCAGCCACACAGGTCAAAGGTAAACACCAGCTCCCATCCAAGACTGCACTACCAGAAAGTCGCCACGAGAGGGAGCCACACAACCTGACAAAGAGCAGCATTAGCCAGAAAACACACCAGCCTGTTGGATTGGCTCCCACCCCTTCCCTGCACAGCACACCGGAAAGTCGCTATGGCTGCTGCACTGGTTGACTTACGACTCACCGCACAGCTGAGAAAAGTCTAGCACTGAAGTTTGCTTGGCAAACTTGCTTTTTAGAAAAGTAAGCCCAGCACCCCCACACACCAGTTCAAATTGTTCATGTCTCTTTATGCACAACCCTTCAAATTAAAAAAAAAAAAAAAAGTTAAACACACAGGAAGGAAAAGTACTTTCCCTATGGATGACAAGTGAATCCATGAAAAATTCACCTGGAGAAAGAAAGCAAAACTGGGAGACTACACAAAGAAAAAATTAATTCTGAAAGCAGTGTGCAATTATTTCCTACCACCCGCAACATTCTTGCAAAAGAGCATTTTACTGGTCACATATTCAATTTCATTTCATTCCCTGTAGGAAAGAAACCTAATGCATGTGCAGGCTGACCGAAAAATCACATCAGGAATTACTATCCTATTGGTCAAATTTCAAAGGCTTCATATGTAACCAAGTACAAGAAAAAAAAATTTCCCACAAACTCCTTCTCTCAAAAGGTTGGGGGTAAAAATCTGTAAATATTTTCAGGGCCATTAAAAAGCCATAGATGTTATCAACAGCCAGGAGTGTGCCAGCTTTCAAAGACCTAGTCCACAAATGAGGCTGCTTCTAAAATAGATTTCAAAACATTTACAAGGAGCCCAAGTGAATTTCCCTTTGAAATGTTGTCAAATCTTTGTACCTTATTTAGAATAAAAAGCAACCAGCTCCATTTGGCTTCTTCTTTACAGTTCTATTCTCACCACATTTGAAATTGTAGGAAACTTCTAAAATAACAGAAATAAAGGGACAGAGAGATAGAACAAAAAAAAACAACTCTAGGAATCACTGATTAATTAAAAACTAAAAAAGAAGTAGTCTGGTAAGACAGCCAGGGGACAGAAGATTCTGGAATGTGTGTTTTGTGGTGACCTGTGGGAAATTCTAGACTGCTCACGCTTGTTGATCCCCATGCAGTGAGAAACCGATTTGAAATGAGAAAGTGCAGACCATCTGTGCTGATCTGTGATTGCAACTTCAAAAAAACCTGAGATGGGAGTCCTAACTGACATAATGGTTGCACGATGGAGCTGGTTAGCTGAAAACCCTACTAAAATCCTGACTGCAGGGCTCTGGGGGAGACAGAAGGAGTGGGGGAAACTGGGAGCTAGCCATGACTTACACAAGGAGCAAGACCCTAACTGAGAATTAGTCTTCTGAAAGCTAGGGAGTTTCAGTAATCTAATGATATCCTAATTATAATGATGACTTTTCTTCCTTAAAGGGACTTGAGCAGGCTTCAGGAACACTCTCTGTGAAAGTCCTCTCATTTGCCGTGTGAAAGGAGGAGTTGGTGAGTCTCAGAGTGAATTAAAGTGACAGGTTTGGTATCTGACTCTCAGCTCAGCTTCCTCTGACCAGACCACACCTACTCCCAGCTCTTGAAATAACCCCCAGTGGAATTCTCCAGAAAGGAGTCATCTCCCCAATTAGGCAAAAAAATGCCCTTGGTCCCATTTACCCCCTCCGGCCTGTGCGATTTTCACATTCCAATATGCAAACCATTTTCCTTTTTTCATTTCCAGCCAAGGAACAAAGACCAGACCTCATTTGTGAAGCCTACATGGCTGGTCAGCTCAGTGCCCTGGGATGTGCTTCCTTCATTTCTAACTCAGTGCCACAGGGTAAGTCACTTAATCTCCTCATTAGGATCATAGTCACAGCCCTGCCAGTGGCCTCCTTCCCCAGCGCCTGGCCACCCCATTAAAATCTGTAAAGATCCATTAAGCCTTTCTAGCTGAAAGGTGCCATAAAAGCAAAACCTATCACTATTATCATCAATAAACTCCAAGGCACTTGCCTGTCACCCCCTGAGGTAAATCAGCCGCCCACGTGGAGAGAAGGCAGGGCACCTCAGGCCCTCAGCCCCTAATGAGCCACTTGCAGCTGCAAAAATGTCCACATCAACACTGATTTGGTAGCTGGCATTCCAGCAGGGAGAAAAGCCAGTGTCTAAGCTTGGGTTCATTTAAAGTGTTAGACCTTCTCTGTCACTTCCAGTCACTCATAGCACCTGCAGCTGGGAGGTGTCCACCGTCCATCCAGCGGGACTGCCAGTGAGGCCCTGTCCTCCTCTCTTGAAAACCCTCCATTTGAACCCCACAGAAACTCGCCAGGACACTGTCCAGAACTGAAGACAGTAAACATATCTGTCCGCAGGGAAATAAATAATGACGAGTCCATAAGGCTTATGCTGCCAATAAAAAGGAGAAAATGGACAAAATGGTGATTTGCAGAACATTGTGGTGCTGCTCTTTACGCGGGTGTGTATCCCCACCTCTCCTTCCCCAAAAGGAGAGGGAAACAGGAGACTTGCTTGTCACAGCCAACCCTTTGGTGTCTTTTGACACCAAGTGCATACATTACCTATTCAAAATGTTTACAACTGAGCTTCAGCCAAACAGAAGACACTGACCCTTCTGAGATGTTTCAATGATCCAGTTGTAAAAGGGTCCCCTTAGTCTCAGAAAAATCCTAATTCCTAAATTGGGGGAGATCTTTTTTGAGTAAGGTGATGGAAAGGTGTGCTTGCTTCATAAAGGAAATGTAGAAAAAGGGTGAAAGCCATCATCCAGGTATCATTTCCTCCTTTGTTCTTGTCACAACCTCCACATAAATACCGTCTACATGGGTCTGACCCAATTAGTGGAAATTCACCTGTACCAGTCACAGACACTAGGGATAACAAGACCCAAGGACACTGTTTGGAGACCCACTCACACTCTGGAAGTCTCGCCTGCTGAAGTTGAACCTTGAGCCAGATGTTCACACGCTGACCCCAGGCCCCTGGGGGCGCCACCTCCCACAGGCGCCCTCGCTCCTCTGGACAGGCCAACAGGAAATGTCTGCAGACTGAGAAGGAAAAAGGCAAGCATGAGTCAGGAAAACCCCTGCCCACCCTGGTCCACTGGGACCAGCTGTCTCTGGTGTCCCCACACAAGGCTCTCTCCTGCTCTTCCTGTAGCAACCATCTACCCTGCTCACTGCTCTGCCCCTGCTGCACTTTCCACCATACTGTGTTGTTTAGGGAATCATGACAAGAGGAAAAGCCTGTGTATGTTCAGTAAACACAATATTTTTGTCCTGTTTTCAATCTGAAGAGGTTGAATCCACAAATTTGGAACCTGTGGATGTGGACTGGGTGGCTTAAACAACAGAAATGTACTTCTCCCAGTTCTGGAAGTCCATGACTCAGGTGGCTCAGGTTTGGTTTCTCCTGAAGCTGCTCTCTTGGTTTGTTTGGTTGTTTTCCCCCTGTGCCCTCACATGGACATTTCTGTGTATAAACATCCCTGGTGTCTCTTCTTGTAAGGACACCAGTCATTGAATTAGGGACCCACACTTAAGACATCGTTTAACCTTAAAAACTTTTTTAAAGGCCCTGTATGTCTTCAACATAAGAATGTGGAGGACAAAATTCAGTCCCAGGTCCTCCCCTCAGACACCACCCCTTCTCCTTCCCAAGCCTCCTCTGCCAACCTCTCTTGTGGAAGTTTCCAGACTCCCTGATTCCAGAGGCTCTTTAAGGCTGGTAGACTTTTAAGCCAATGTTCCTAGGACAGGCATTTTCACAGAGCAGTGCCCCAATGCCAGGCAAGGGGGAAGCTGCTTCTGGTCCTACAGGTGTCTGTCTGTGGGACTTCAGTGAACCCTCCTCTGACCTTGCCCTTTTGCCCAGGGCAAAAGCCAGTCAAAAACCTACAGAACACAGTGCTAACTATTTGGATGGCAGAAACCATGCTAGTGTAGTGCTGGATACAACTTTGTCTGCCCACCTGGCTTGACAAATATAACTTCTTCACAACAGAGAAAACCAGTTTCAAATTTAGAATTCTTGGACTCCTTGGAGTTTTGCATCAGAATAGCATTACCAAGAGAGTTGGCTCCCTGCCAGCAGCCCACTCCCCTTCTCCTCCTGCCCCATTCCTTCTCCCAAACCTCAAGGGGCCTAGCACACAATGGGGACAGTCACCCATACTCCTCCATCCGTAGTCCACCAATGAATTAGGTCCCTGGAGCCCAAGGAGAACCTTCTGAGCACAAATCTAGAGATGAAGTCCAGTCAGGCCCCTGGTGGGGACTTGCAGGAATTTTGGGGTCATGATACCTTGAGCAGGTGTAGAAGGAACAGCAAGCCCAGGCAGCCACAGACCCTTGGGTTCCTGGCATCCTTGCCCTATGGAATGGCTTGAAGCATGGGGTGCAGGGCAGGAGTGGTCCCTGTCCAGTCAGAAGGCAGAACTGTACTCAATAAAAGACTGCCTGGAGATGTGGGCAGCTGAACCCCCCCAAGACAGGAGGTATCCCCAGAGTCAACACTGCACATCTTTCTCTGCAGGCAGAGACAAAAGAGGGAAGTGAAGATCCACAGATTGGAGTCTTCGGTCCCTGGGGAATGGGATCCTTGGCCCAAGATGGCCTGCACCAGTGACCAATGTCCTTCAATAGAGGTATCAGAATGGAAGGAAGAATGAGGACAGAGATTAGTGGATGTGGGTGCAGATGGAGGACCAGCTGCCTGGGCCTCTGAACACCCAGCACCTGAAGGTGAGCCCTCCCTGCAGACACTCGAGGTTCTCCAGAGAATAATAATAGCTGCAGATTTTGAAAAATACGAGATCAATAAACCTACTTGAAGGAAAATTACATGTCCACCCACTTGTGACTTCAGAACAACGCAAGATTCCTTGCTTTTCCTCACTTTCCTCTCCCTTCCAGTGTTCTCTTTACACCAGGCCCTGAAAACACAATACTAAGAATTCAAAAAAATCTATATGACAAGAAGTGAAGCAAAGCCTGAAGTGGGCTGGGTATGCTTCATGGGGCAGGGAACCCTGAGAGATGTTCCTCATATTGACTTAGGGTGTGATGTGGAACTGCTGAGCCTTTTGGTCTTCCTCTGGCAAATATCTACAAAGAATCTAAAGAACTTAGAAAGGGATCCAGTGGGGTGATGGTGGAGAAGGGAAGTGTGTCTTATGCTGTGAGGTGTCAGAGGCACTAGATGCTCTGTGTATCCACAGCAGGTATTTCTACCTGGCTCCTGCCATCCCAGCAGCCTCTGGGCTCTGCTGATTCAAAGGACAAGTGATGAACTTAGAAGTGAAAGGGTAGCATCACTGCGAGGGTCCAGTGAAGTTCTCTGGATTACGCCTCTCCCCAAGGCTGTTGATTTCTTTGACTACAGGTAATCTCTGGCTTATGATGATGTCACATTGTAGTAAGCCCATCATGTACTGATAATCTGAAAATGCACATGATACATTTAACCTACCGAGCAGCATAGCTTAGCCTCGCCTGCCTCAAACATGCTTGGAACACTTACCTCAGCCTGCAGAAGGGCAACCTCATCTCACAGAAAGCCTATTTTATAAGCAAGTATGGAACATCTCATGTAATTTATTGAACATCCAGGAAACACTGGCAACAGAGCACACTACAGTCCCAGTTGTTTGTCCTAATGAGAGCTTGGCTGACTAGGAGCGATGGCAGGCTGCCTGTGCCCAACATCTCCAGAAACAACATATCGCTAGCCCAGGAAAAAAATCAAAATTCTAAATTATAAGTACACTTTCTACGGGATCTGTATTGCTTTCACTCTATTATGCCATTAAAAATCCTAAGTCAAACTTTCATGAGTTAAAACCATCTGCATTTTAAAATCTACTTATTACTCAGGTTGGGGAAGGTTCATTTCTTGAAATCAAAGCTGCAGCCTCTGCTAGTGGGGGTTCTCCATGGGAGAATTCTTCTCAGGCAGGAGAATCCAAGGCCTGCATCTGCCGTGGATAGCTCCCAGGACCCTCACCCCCACCCCAGAACCACCTGGAATGCACATGTGTTCTTTATCACCGTTACCCAAATGTTCATACACAACACAAGGTGGGGTTACCTTGGTACATGGCAGGAGAAATTGGGGAACTGATCCCCAAGGCCTCATCTTCTGGGAAAGTTTCACAGAAGTCTTGCAGCATGGCTGTCCCCAGACCTTGGTGGCGGTGTTGCTTCCTGACGAACACGGTATCAAAGACAGGCAGCAGGTAGCACACACTGGTGCCATTGCCACACAGGCTGCCTGCAGGGAAAGCAAGACATGCTGTCCCTGTGCTGGATGTTGACCCACCAGGACCCCATGAGACCCATTCACCACGAGGAGCACTGGTACCACCTAGAAACAGAGTCAGTATCACAGGCTAAACAACCAATGCTAAAATAGCACAGTTCTCTAGTTGACCAATCAATTTTATTGAAAGATCCTTATCATTAGTGGCTACAAGGGCCACTGGACCAGTGCCCTGAAGTGAAAAATAACCTGGGAGACAGCAGAGCAAAGGGGACCATGTATCCAGCCTCTTCAGATCTTTCCCCTCACAGAGACCCTCAAAGCCAACAAGGATTATCTAGGCAACATCAAAGTTCTCCCTACAAGAGTTAAACCTGAAGCCAAAGGACGTGGGTTAGAAGATCAAGGATATGGACTTTGTTCAGTACCTCCACAGGGGGCTCACTCTGGCCAGACAACACTCTGTCCAGTATTGTATGGCCAAATACGATATGGTGCCAGGCCCTTCTTCCAATGCAACATCACAGACTTGCTGAAGAAGAGCAAGGGAGGCCATGGTTAGCACCCTCCCCACTTTTCCACCTTGACTTTAACTTTATAGCATCCAATGTCAACACCAGCATGGCTGCCATTTCTGCAACAAGAACTTGGCCTCAGAGCCTGACAATTCTGTTATCACCCAACCTAGAAAACCAATTCCATACCAGTCTACTACCTTACCTTCTTCACTTCTAACCTGCACAGGTGTCCATGCTATAGATACAATGAGACAGGAAAAGAAATACGCAGCATACACAGCTATAATTAGAAGAGTTGTATTTGTCCCTGGTCAAATCAGAAAGTGGGTAATTTCCCAAACAATAACAAATAAGGCTTAGTGTCTTATCAGTCAAACTGCAAAGATATACACTGCTGTAGTGAATTATTTGCAAAAATGACCACAATTATTCCCCTTCCTATATTTATACACCTTTGTATATGATTTTGAAGCTACTGCCATCAAGAGATGGGTTTATTTCCCCTCCCCTTCAATCTAAACTAGCCTGTGACTTATTTTGAGCAGCAGAATGAGCCAAAGTGACAGCATACCAATTCTGAGCCTAGGCTTCGTGAGGTCCAGTGTACCTCTAATTCTCTCTCAGATACCTCCATTCATCACAAAAACAAACCCAGGCCAGTCAGATACCACGAGAGAACATGGCCCAAGTACCCTGGTGATCTCAGCCAACTCCAAGAAACAGAGCATCTGCTTAACAAGCAGGTCACCATGGACACACAGCAAATCCTCGCCAGACTAGAAAACCACTCATTTGAGCCCTGCTCAAGTGCCAACCTAAAGAATTGTTAAAGTTACCATGTTTATCAAAAATGAATGAATAAATGTTAAATGTTCAAAAAGAGACTCAATTCCCTTAAGACATTAATTGTAAAATATTTTTAGGCTTTCTGTTTCAACATTCTTGAAAAGATACTCAATTTATTTAGAACTCTGTAACTTCAATTTATAGAAGACAAGAACAATGTTCCCTTAAGTTGCCTAAAGCTAAGATTTAAATTTAAATAAAGATGCAATTCCATTAACTACAACATTAAAATGAAGTAAATAATTAGGAATATATTTAACAAAAGGAGTTTTGTAAGCTTTGAACAGTGAAAACTAAAAATTATTCAAGGCAATTAAAGATTTAAATAAATGAAGAGAAATTTCGTGTTCATGGGTCAGATGACTCAATATTGTTAGGAAGGCAATTCTTCCCAGGTTGATTAATAAGTGCAATGTCAACTGTAGCAAAACCTCAGCAGGTTTTTGATAAAAACTAATAAGCTGTTACTAAAACCTATAAAAATATAAAATCTCTGGAATAATCAATTGTTTTGGAAAAAGAGAAAAAGGTTGGAAGTTCAAGACTTTGTCAAGTGTCAAGTGTGATATTGGCACAAAGATAGAGATCAATACAGAATCCAGAAAAACAAACTCTCGTTCTCTGATTTTCAGCAAAGGTACTAAGGCAATTAGGTGGGAAGGGAACAATCTTTTCAGCAAATGGTGCTAGAATGATTGGACATGCACATATTAAAAAATGAATCTAGACAAAGACTTAACACTCTTCACGAAAATTAACTCAAAATGGATCAACCACCTAATATAAACACAAAACTATTAAACTCCTTGGAGAAGGATAACATAGAGCAAAATCTAGACAATCCTGGGTATAGAAATTACATTTAGATATACCAAAAGCACAATCCATAAAAAATGATAAATTAAAGTTCATTAAAATTTAGAATTTCTGCTCTATGAAAGATACCATCAAAAGAATGAGAAGACAAACCACAAACTAGGGGAAAATATCTTCAAAAGACATATCTGATATGGAGTTGTTACCCAAAATATAGAAAGAACTTTTAAAATTTGATAATACAAAAATAAGCTTGGCATGGTGGCTCACATAGCTGGCCTGCAATCCTAGCTACTCAGAGATCAGGAAGATTACAGTTTGAGGCCAGCACAGGCAAAAAGATTGTGAGACTCCACCTCAACCAATAAAAAGCTGGGTGTGGTGGCATGCACCTGTCATCCCAGCTACCCAGGAACCATAAATAGGTAATCATGGTTCAGGCTGACCTAGTCGTAACGCAAGACCCATATTCAAAAAATACCTAAAGCAAAAAGGAGTATAGGCATGGCTCAAGTTGTACAGCACCTGCCCAGCCAGCACAAGACCCTGAGTTGAAACCCCAGTGCTGCCTAAAGAAAGAGAAGGAGGAAGAGGAGAAAGGGGGGAGGGAGATGATGAGGGAGAGGAGGGAAGGAGGAGAAGGACAAGGAAAAAGAGAAGAAGGAGGAGGAAGAAGAAGAGAAGGAGGAAGAACAAAAACAAAAAGCTGGGCACAGTGTTTCATGCCTGTGATGCCATCTACTCACAGGAATTGGAGACAGGAGGATCGAAGTTTGAGGTCAGATGCCATTATACACCTACTAGAACAGCTAAAATCCAAAACATTGACAACACCAAAGGCTGATGAAGATGTGGAACAACAGAAACCCTCACTGATTGTTGAGGGAATACAAAGTGTAGTAACCTGCTTGGAAAATAGTTTGTAGATTTATACAAAGCTAAATACACTCTTACTATATGATCCAGCAATCACACTCCTTGGTATTTACTCAAAGAAGTTGGTAACTAGTGTTCACCCAAAACCTGCACAGTGAATGTTGGTAGCAGATTTATTCATGACTGCCAAAACTTGAAGGCAACCAAGATGTCCTTCAATGAGTGACTGTATCTCCAAGCAATGGAAATTATTTAGCACTAAAAAAAATGAGTTATCTAGCCATAAGAAGTCATGGAGGAGCCTTAAAACCTTTTCACTAAAGTGAAAGAAGCCAATCTGCATGGTCAACATTCCATTGGATTCCAGCTCTATGACTTTTGGGAAACCCAAAAGTATGGAGGCAATAAAAAGATAGGTGGCTACCAGGAGTGGGGGTGGGGGGATGAACAGGTATAGCACAGAGGATTATTAGGGCAGTGAAACCACTCGGTCTGATCACATTTCATTAAACATTTTTCCTAGCCCATAGACTGTTCAACAGTAATGCAAACGCTAGACTTTAGCTGATCAAAATGTGATCTTACGGGCTGATTTGTGTCTCCCGATGTTCACAAGTTGAAGTCCAAAACCCTATAATTCAGAATGTGAAATGTGACTGTATCTAGACAAAAAGCTTTTAAAGAGAGAATGGAGATACAATGAGGCCAATCACCCAGGTCCTAATCCAATCTGACTGGTGTCTTTATAAGAGGAGGAAATTTGGATACAGGAACACATCAGGGATGCACAAGGAGAGGCCACAGTGAGAGGTAGCCATCTGAAAACCAAGGAGAAGCCTCAGAAGAAAGCAGACTCATTGACACCTTGATTTTGAACTTCCAGCCTCCATGACTAGAAGAAAATTAATTTCCAATGTTTAAACCATCTAGTCTTTAGTAGTTTGTTATGAAAGCCCTCACAAACTAATACATGTATCAATATTGGTTCATGGACCATAAAAAATATACCATACTAATGCAGTATGTTAATAACAGAAGAAACTGGGTCAGACATACTGTAAAGGGACTCTCTACTTTCTCCTCAAATTTTCTTTAAACATAAAACTGCTCTAAGAGTAGTTTATTATTTTTAAATACACTAGGCATTTTTAAATGAAAACTAAGTTGGACCCTGATCTCACATAATATACAAAAATTAATTCAAGGTAGACATAAATATCAG
The DNA here is from genome assembly GCF_047511655.1 of Castor canadensis. Classification (NCBI taxonomy): domain Eukaryota; kingdom Metazoa; phylum Chordata; class Mammalia; order Rodentia; family Castoridae; genus Castor; species Castor canadensis. Next base: position 31,447,080 of record NC_133404.1, on the reverse strand, counting down.
AGTTAAAACTATAAAACTTTAGGGAAAAAAAACAGAAAAAAAAATCCACATCCTTGCATTTAACAAAGGGTTCTTAAGTTCAAACCAAATGCACACTCAATAGACAAATTTAACTTTATTACTTCAAAAGACCTCATTAAGAAAACAGAAAGCCAAGAACATATTTGCAAATCATATTTCTGATAAAAGATTTACAACCAGAATAAAGAAATATTGTCATTTGATAAGAAAACAAAGAACCTAACCAAAAATGGACAGATGTTTTCAAAAAAAGACATGAACATGGCTGATTACTAATGAAAAGATAATCAACATCACTCATGATTAGATAAATGCAAATGAAAACCAAAATTAATTGCAACATTTGACCTGCTAGAATGGATAGAATCAAAAAGATAAGCAATAATAGGTGCTGACAGTGACATGCAGAAATTGTAACCCTCCTCAATTGCTGATGGAAATATATCATGGCACAGTAAATTTGTGACACCATTTGGCAGTTTCTTAAAAATTAATTGTAGGTTTACCAAATGATCCAGAAATTCTACTACTAGGAACCCACCCCAGAGAAATGAAAGACATGTAAAGACACTTCCATACAAAGACATATGAGCAAATGTTTAGAGCACATTACTCATAATAGCCAAAAGGTGGAAACAATCCATCAAGTGATAAATGCACAAGCAAAATATAGCATAGTCACATAACAGAATGTTACTCAACAACAAAAAGAAAAGAGTTACGAGCACAGGCTATGATTTGCAAGAACCTCCAAAACACTATGCTAAGTGAAAGGAGCCAGATACAAAAAGATGATTTCGTATGATTCCATTTAGGCTAAATGTCCAAGAAAGGCCCACTGGTAGGGACTGAAGACAGATCAGCAGTTGTGTAGGGCTGGGATGGAAAGAGACTGACAGCAGATACCACTCATTGAAGTAATGGGTATTTCCTAACACTGGATTTTGGTGCTGTTTATGCAAATCTAAACTTACTAAAAATCATTGGATAATACACTTTACAGTTGGAAAATTGTACAGAATATAAAAATTTACTTCAATAAAATTAATTTTTTAAAGATTCATTAAGAATCTTTTTAAACCATGTGCTATGGTTCACAATTGATTATATGTTTTATGAAGAACTAGAAGACAGAAGTTTGAAGCCTCACAAACATTTAAGGAGATGAAAATGTTAATGATTCTGACTTGATCGCTACATACTGTATACATGTATCAAACTACCATCCTCTACCCCATAAATATGTGTAGTTATGTATCAATTTTTAAAAGATACCATGGATTATTTTTAAGTAACAAACCAAGTATAAAAAGGAAGAAAGAGTAACTTCACAACTCTGTGACTTTTGGGAAATCAAACAGTATGGAGACAATAAAAAAGATAGATGGCTACCAGGGGTGGAGGTGGGGGAATCAACAGGTGTAGCCCAGATGATTTTTAGAGCAGTCCCAGCTATAACTGATGGATTTGTGCTGTCGCCAGTCCTAATGCTAATGTCATGTAATGTGGTCCTCTACATATGAGGGGAAGGGTGATTCACCCTCTTCCCAACTCATAACCCCAGTCTAGACATGAGAAAATGCCAGACAATTATAAACTAAGGGACATTCTTAAAAACCACCTGACAACTACTCCTCAAAAGTGTCCAGATGACGAAATAGAAGTAAAAATCAGGAAACGGTCAAATTGGAAAAGGAGCCTGGGGGGGCCTGGGGAGTTAGTGGGAAATTAGCCAATGTTGAGTTTTTGTCTTGAAACTTGTACTATGGTTACATAAGATGTGGGTATTAGGGAAGGTAAGTGAAGGGGACTTAGGACCTTTCTGAACTATCTTTGCAACCAACTCTCAAAATGAATAACTAGGGGGAAAAAAGAAACAAAATCACTCCCCAGTCTTTTCTAAAGGCTAATCTTACTCTCGGGTTTATTAAATAAAATCCATCTTGTAATATCAAATTTCCCAAAGCAATTATTTTTTCAATAATAATCCTTTCTATAATCTCAAGCACGTGGTTTCTCTTGTCCAAAAGCAATTCTTTTTTTTTTTGCCATTTTTTTTTCTTTTATTATTCATATGTGCATACAAGGCTTGGGTCATTTCTTCCCCCTGCCCCCACCCCCTCCCTTACCACGCACTCCGCCCCCTCCCTCTCCCCCCCAATACCCAGCAGAAACTATTTTGCCCTTATTTCTAATTTTGTTGTAGAGAGAGTATAAGCAATAATAGGAAGGAACAAGGGTTTTTGCTGGTTGAGATAAGGATAGCTATACAGGGCATTGACTCACATTGACTTCCCATGCATGTGTGTTACCTTCTAGGTTAATTCTTTTTGATCTAACCTTTTCTCTAGTTCATGGTCCCCTTTTCCTATTGGCCTCAGTTGCTTTAAGGTATCTGCTTTAGTTTCTCTGTGTTAAGGGCAACAAATGCTAGCTAATTTTTTAGGTGTCTTACCTATCCTCATACCTCCCTTGTGTGCTCTCACTTTTATCATGTGCTCAAAGTCCAATCCCTTTGTTGTGTTTGCCCTTGATCTAATGTCCACATATGAGGGAGAACATACGATTTTTGGTCTTTTGGGCCAGGCTAACCTCACTCAGAATGATGTTCTCCAATTCCATCCATTTACCAGCGAATGATAACATTTCGTTCTTCTTCATGGCTGCACAAAATTCCATTTTGTATAGATACCACATTTTCTTAATCCATTCGTCAGTGGTGGGGCATCTTGGCTGTTTCCATAACTTGGCTATTATGAATAGTGCCACAATAAACATGGGTGTGCAGATGCCTCTGGAGTAACCTGTGTCACAGTCTTTTGGGTATATCCCCAAGAGTAGTATTGATGGACCAAATGGTAGATCAATGTCTAGCTTTTTAAGTAGCCTCCAAATTTTTTTCCAGAGCACTTGTACTAGTTTACATTCCCACAAACAGTGTAAGAGGGTTCCCCAAAAGCAATTCTTACTACAATCCACTTTGAACAGATTATTGCCAGATTGATCTGGCTGAACTCAAATTATTCTCTGTTCATAATCAGAACACAAAGTTCAAAGGAATCATCGCAATGTCATATAGAATAGTTGGGGTGAACCTTAAGAATCATCTCATCCATTCTACCCATTTTATAGACATAGCAACTGACAGGGTTTTAAGAAAACATAGAGGACTGTGAGACATGGCTCCAACTCTCCAAGGACACCACTCTTCAGCTCCTGGGTTTCTGTCAATTTCAAAGCAAACCTAGACCAACCCACACCACCAAGCAGCTGTGGCAGAACTGAGCCAAGAACCATGATTTCCTCATACTCTTTCTTCTTCTTTTTGGCTACTTCATATCCAAAATCAGCTCTACTGGCTGTACAGGTTGTCTCCACCCAATGACTCTTAAAAGCATAATCCAAATGTCTACCATCCAAAATCAGATTAAAGCTGCTGTCTCTCAGGTAGATTTTAAATATTCAGGAAGGAAATGTCACAGTCCTGAAGAAAGGGCTATGGGAACCCATGCCCAAAACCCACAATGCACAGTAAATAGTGTGAGGCGTGGGTAAACAATCAGAAAGTAATGGAAGAACTTTATCTGCTCACACTTGTAATTCTAGCTATTCAGGAGGCAGAGATCAAGAGGTTCAAAGTCATCCCCAGACAAATAGTTCATGAGACCCTATCACAAAAAAGGGCTGGTGGAGTTGGCTCAAGTAGTAAGAGTGCCTGCCTAGCAAGCATGAGGCCTTGAGTTCAAACTCCAGTGCTAAGAGAAAGAGAGAGATATAGACACACACACACACAGAGAGACAGACAGACAGACAGAGAGGTTTGTCCATAAGAATGTTAAAAGAGGTTAAAAGAAGGCTAAAAGTAGCCCAGCAAAAATAGGAAAACTGCTGACCATACCAGTCTCGACATAAACAGGAGACTCTATTCCAAAAACAGCCAAAGCAAAAATGGCTAGGGTTGTAGCTCAAGTGGTAGAATGTCTGCCTAGCAAGTGTGAGACCCTCAGTAAAAGGCTTTGGGGAGCCCATCAACATGTGAAAACACAACATTTGTCCCCCTCCAGTAGATGCAGCTGCAAGTTGTCAAGCAGTGAGACTAGGCCCTCACCAGACACCAAACCTGCTAACACTGATCTTGGCCTTTCCAGCCTCCAGAACTATGAGGAAAAAAAATTCTACAGTTTATAACTTATCCAGTCTATGCTACTTTGTTATAGCAGCACCAGTAGACTAAGGTAGAGATTAATATACAGAATAAACAGAAGACTACTAAAACTCAACAACATAGAAACAAAGGATCTCTCAGCTAACATCCTACACAGGATGAAAAGTTAAAAGCTTTTCCTCTAAGATCAGGAATTAAGACAAGAATGGCCACTCTCTCCACTTCTATTCATCATAGACTGGAAGTCCTAGCCAGAGCATTTAGTCAAGAAAAAGAAATTAAAAGTCATTCAAATTGGAATTGAAGAAATTAAAAATGTCTCTCTTTGCAAATTATATGATTTAATATATAGAAAACCCTAGAGATCCCACCAAATAGACTGTTAGACTAATAAACAAACTAAGGAGATTCCAAGATGGCGGCTAGAGGGAGGAAGCAGAAAGTGACCCTCCTATAGTGAAATCTTGGAGAGACACTGGAGACACACTTTGCAGGCATAATCACCGAGAAAAGGCATAACTTTGACCCTTCCACACCTCCAGCCGGTGCAGAGAGTCTCCACTTCACGTTAAACGGAGAAACGAGGAGGCCCCCGGGGCCGCCAGTGGCCGGCGCCCATACGGCTTGGGAAGACGCGGACCAAGTGAGCTTCGCGGTACTGCGGTAGCCCCACAGACAAGCCTGGGCCAGAGCAGCATAGCCCCCTGGACAGACTGACCTCCACCCGGGAAAAAAAGAGAAACTGAGTACTAAGCAATAAGAACAGTTAAGACACGCTGGAAAGAGGGTGGGGCGCCGTGAGCGCTGAAGATTGGGGGAAGGGACTCCTTCCCGGGACTGGAAATAAACGAGCCGGGCGGGCCGGAGAGGCTCTGGCAGGAGCAGGGTGCGCGCCCAGCAACCAGGAGCAGGGAAGCTGGTGAGAGTGGAGGAGGGAGGAAAACTCCACAGGAGAGGGGGGAAGACCCACTTCCCACATGAGCTGTAAATAAACATGGCGGCCGGCAGGAGCAGCAGGACCGCCCAGTAATCAGGAGCAGGAAAGCTTGTGAAAGTGGCAGTGGGAGGAAAACTGCACAGGAGAGAGGGGAAGACCCACTTCCCAGTGAACTGTAAATAAACACGCAGGCCTGACAACGCAGGGGCAGTGTCACCTCCCCCAGTGCTTGGAAAGAGGAAAGCCTGTAGCAGAGGCTCCCGCACAGGAGAACTCTGAGCAAACAAAGCCTGTGGGACCAGGTGAGTGCTAAGTTCACCCCAGAGATCTGCATAAATAACGCCGCCAGCTACAGGCTGAGAGCAGCAGGCAGGCAAGCCACAGTTGCAGATACCACTCTCAGAACTGCCTCCAGACGCTTTTTTTTCTTTTTCTCCCTACCTTTGATGAGAGAACAACCGAATTACACCTGCAAGCTGAAAAACTTACTGAAACTGTATTGCATTTGAACTGGGGACACTTGGTGGGGCTTTTTTTTTTTTCTTCTGTGTGTGTGTGAGTGCAGTTTTGTTCTACTTTATGCATCCCCTTTGATGAGACAACTACAGAACAACATCTGAGGCACCAACTCCAGGACTGAAGATTGAGACGGACAACCATATTATTAAGACTGAAACTGCATTGCATATAAACTTGGAAGTTTTTTTTTTTAATTTTCTATTTTCCTTTTTATTTTAATTCATTTTTATATATAGATATTTCTTTCATTTACTTAGTTTTTATTTTTTTATCTTTGATTTTCAATCCTCTCTCTGTCTCTCTAATGTCTGTTCAGCTTACTGTCGATTAGTACACTAACACTCCTTGTTTATACCTTTGAAATTTTCTAGTCTGATACCTTGTTCTGTTTTCTCCCTCTTGTCTGTATATTTGTTTTCCCTTTTTCCTTAACTTCTTGCTTTCCATTGCAGCTCACCCTTCCATTCTAAATATTACCATTGCTATTATTACAAGCTAGAAAATACTTAATTGCACACAGTACAGGGACAGTAACAACACCAAAGACAATGACGGGAAGACAGAAAAAACAGGGAAACCAGTTTCCCCACAGCAAAAAATTAGTACAGGAACCAGAGGGAAATGAAGAGAACAGAAACACAGATCCAGACTCCAACAAAATGAAAATAAACTATGCCAAAGGACCCAATGAAGCCCACAAGAATAATTTAAAAGAAGACATACTACAAGTACTCAATGAGAATTTTATAGAGATGATACTGGATAGGGTCAACCAAAATGTACAGGAGACACTCAAGAAATTCCAAGACAACAAAAATGGAGAATTTGAAAAAACAAAAGAAGAAATAAAGGAAACCATAGAAGCACTGTATAAACACCAAAGTGAAAGAGAGAACACAATGAATAAACAGATAAATGAACTCAGGACAAAAATAGACAACATTAAAGAGGAAAACTGCCAGGATATGGAAAACCTCAGAAAAAAGAACGAAACAGAACTGCAAAACAAAACGGAAGGCCAATCCAGCAGAATAGAACAAACAGAAGACAGAATCTCAGAACTTGAAGATGAAATGGTAATTAAAGGAAAAACCAAAGAACTATTAATTAAACAACTCAAGACCTGTGAAAAGAAAATGCAAGAACTCACTGACTCCATCAAAAGACCAAACTTGAGAATCATGGGCATCGAAGAAGGAGAAGAGGTACAAGCAAAGGGAATGAGTAATATATTCAACAAAATAATAATGGAAAATTTCCCAAAGAGAAAGATATTCCCATACAGATGCAAGAGGCCTCCAGGACACCAAACAGACCAGATCAAAATAGAACTACTCTACGACATATCATCATTAAAACAACAAGTTCAGAAACTAAGGAAAGAATATTGAAGGCTGTAAGAGAGAAAAAACTAGTAACATACAAAGGTAAACCCATCAAAATCACAGCAGACTTCTCAACAGAAACATTAAAAGCAAGAAGAGCATGGGGTGAGATCTTCCCGGCACTGAATGAAAATAACTTCAACCCCAGGATACTCTACCCAGCAAAGCTATCATTCAAAATAGATGGAGCAATAAAAGTCTTCCATGATAAGCAGAAACTAAAACAATATGTGACCACAAAGCCACCATTACAAAAGATTCTGCAAGGGATCCTGCACACAGAAAGTGACACTCAACTTAACCATGAAAAGGCAGGCAGCACCAAACCACAGGAAAAGAAAAAGCAAGACAGTAGAGAGTAACATCAAGTTAGGTACACACAATCAAACCTTCAAACAACTAAGACAACTAAATGGCAGGAATCACCACATACCTATCAGTACAAACACTTAATGTTAACGGACTTAATTCACCCATCAAAAGGCACCACTTGATGAAATGGATTAAAAAGGAAGACCCAACAATTTGTTGCTTACAGGAGACTCATCTCACAGACAGAAATAAGCATATGCTTAGGATGAAAGTCTGGAAAAAGATTTACCAAGCCAATGGCCCCCGAAAACAGGCAGGAGTAACAATATTTATCTCTGACAAAGTAGACTTCAAACCTACATTGATCAAACAAGATAAAGAAGGACATTCCATACTAATAAAAGGGGAAATAGACCAAAAGGAAATAATAATCATCAATCTGTATGCACCCAATGTATGTTTGTTTCATCAAACATACCCTGAAAGAGCTAAAAGCATATAGAAACGCCAACACAGTGGTTGTGGGAGACTTTAACACCTCATTATCATCAATAGATAGGTCATCCAAACAAAAAATCAATAAAGAAATCCAAGATCTAAAATATGCAATAGATCAAATGGACCTAGTAGATGTCTACAGAACATTTCATCCAACTTCTACACAATATACATTCTTCCCAGCAGCCCATGGAACCTAGGGCACAAAGCAAGCCTCATCAAATATAAGAAAATAGAAATAATACCGTGCATACTATCTGATCACAATGCAGTAAAAGTAGGACTCAACAACAAAAGTAAAGACAAAAAACATGCAAACAGCTGGAAACTAAATAACTCATTACTTAATGAAGAATGGATCATCAATGAAATAAAAGAGGAAATTAAAAAGTTCCTGGAAGTCAATGAAAATGAAAACACAACCTACCGGAACCTATGGAACACAGCTAAGGCAGTCCTGAGAGGAAAGTTTATAGCCATGAGTGCATATATTAAAAAGATTGAAAGATCCCAAATCAATGACCTAATGATACATCTCAAACTCCTAGAAAAACAAGAACAAGCAAATCCCAAATCAAATAGAAGGAGAGAAATAATAAAAATAAGAGCTGAAATCAATGAAATAGAAACCAAAAAAATCATACAAAGAATTACTGAAACAAAAAGTTGGTTCTTTGAAAAAATAAACAAGATTGATAGACCCCTGGCAAACCTGACTAAAATGAAGAGAGAAAAAACCCAAATTAGTAGAATTAGGAATACAAAAGGGGAGATGACAACAAACACCATGGAAGTCCAGGAAATCATCAGAGACTACTTTGAGAACCTATATTCAAATAAATTTGAAAATCTTAAAGAAATGGACAGATTTCTAGATACATATGATCATCCAAAACTGAACCAAGAGGAAATTAATCACCTGAATAGACCTATAACACAAAATGAAATTGAAGCAGCAATCAAGAGTCTCCCCAAAAAGAAAAGTCCAGGACCTGATGGATTCTCTGCTGAATTCTATCAGACCTTTAAAGAAGAACTGATACCAACCCTCCTTAAACTGTTCCACAAAATAGAAAGGGAAGGAAAGCTGCCAAACACATTTTATGAAGCCAGTATTACACTTATCCCAAAACCAGGCAAAGACACCTCCAAAAAGGAGAACTATAGGCCAATCTCCTTAATGAACATTGATGCAAAAATCCTCAACAAAATAATGGCAAATCGAATTCAGCAGCACATCAAAAAGATTATTCACCACGACCAAGTAGGCTTCATCCCAGGGATGCAGGGGTGGTTCAACATACGAAAATCAATAAACGTAATAAACCACATTAACAGAAGCAAAGACAAAAACCACTTGATCATCTCAATAGATGCAGAAAAAGCCTTTGATAAGATCCAACATCATTTCATGATAAAAGCTCTAAGAAAACTAGGAATAGAAGGAAAGTTCCTCAACATTATAAAAGCTATATATGACAAACCTACAGCCAGCATTATACTTAATGGAGAAAAACTGAAACCATTCCCTCTAAAATCAGGAACCAGACAAGGATGCCCACTATCTCCACTCCTATTCAACATAGTACTGGAATTCCTAGCCAGAGCAATTAGGCAAGAAGAAGGAATAAAAGGAATACAAATAGGTAAAGAAACTGTCAAAATATCCCTATTTGCAGATGACATGATCCTATACCTTAAAGACCCAAAAAACTCTACTCAGAAGCTTCTAGACATCATCAATAGCTATAGCAAGGTAGCAGGATATAAAATCAACATAGAAAAATCATTACATTTCTATACACTAACAATGAGCAAATGGAAAAAGAATGTATGAAAACAATTCCATTTACAATAGCCTCAAACAAAATCAAATACCTAGGTGTAAACCTAACAAAAGATGTGAAAGACCTCTACAAGGAAAACTATACACTTCTGAAGAAAGAGATTGAGGGAGACTATAGAAAGTGGAGAGATCTCCCATGCTCATGGATTGGTAGAATCAACATAGTAAAAATGTCGATACTCCCCAAAGTAATCTACATGTTTAATGCAATTCCCATCAAAATTCCAATGACATTCATTAAAGAGATTGAAAAATCTACTGTTAAATTTGTATGGAAACACAAGAGGCCACGAATAGCCAAGGCAATACTCAGTGAAAAGAACAATGCAGGAGGTATCACAATACCTGACTTCAAACTATATTACAAAGCAATAACAATAAAAACAGCATGGTACTGGCACAAAAACAGACATGAAGACCAGTGGAACAGAATAGAGGACCCAGATATGAAGCCACACAACTATAACCAACTTATCTTTGACAAAGGAGCTAAAAATATATGATGGAGAAATAGCAGCCTCTTCAACAAAAACTGCTGGGAAAACTGGTTAGCAGTCTGCAAAAAACTGAAACTAGATCCATGTATATCACCCTATACCAAGATTCACTCAAAATGGATCAAGGATCTTAATATCAGACCCCAAACTCTTAAGTTGATACAGGAAAGAGTAGGAAATACTCTGGAGTTAGTAGGTATAGGTAAGAACTTTCTCAATGAAACCCCAGCAGCACAGCAACTAAGAGATAGCATAGATAAATGGGACCTCATAAAGCTAAAAAGCTTCTGTTCATCAAAAGAAATGGTCTCTAAACTGAAGAGAACACCCACAGAGTGGGAGAAAATATTTGCCAACTATACATCAGACAAAGGACTGATAACCAGAATATATAGGGAACTTAAAAAACTAAATTCTCCCAAAACTAATGAACCAATAAAGAAATGGGCAAGTGAACTAAACAGAACTTTCTCAAAAGAAGAAATTCAAATGGCCAAAAAACACATGAAAAAATGCTCACCATCTCTAGCAATAAAGGAAATGCAAATTAAAACCACACTAAGATTCCACCTCACCCCTGTTAGAATAGCCATCATTAGCAACACCACCAACAACAGGTGTTGGCGAGGATGTGGGGAAAAAGGAACCCTCTTACACTGTTGGTGGGAATGTAGACTAGTACAACCACTCTGGAAAAAAATTTGGAGGCTACTTAAAAAGCTGGACATCGATCTACCATTTGATCCAGCAATACCACTCTTGGGGATATACCCAAAAGACTGTTACTCCAGAGGCACCTGCACACCCATGTTTATTGCGGCACTATTCACAATAGCCAAGTTATGGAAACAGCCAAGATGCCCCACCACTGACGAATGGATTAAGAAAATGTGGTATCTATACACAATGGAATTTTATGCAGCCATGAAGAAGAACGAAATGTTATCATTCGCTGGTAAATGGATGGAATTGGAGAACATCATTCTGAGTGAGGTTAGCCTGGCCCAAAAGACCAAAAATTGTATGTTCTCCCTCATATGTGGACATTAGATCAAGGGTAAACACAACAAGGGGATTGGACTATGAGCACATGATAAAAGCGAGAGCACACAAGGGAGGGGTGAGGATAGGTAAGACACCTAAAAAATTAGCTAGCATTTGTTGCCCTCAACGCAGAGAAACTAAAGCAGATACTTTAAAAGCAACTGAGGCCAATAGGAAAAGGGGAACAGGTACTAGAGAAAAGGTTAGATCAAAAAGAATTAACCTAGAAGGTAACACCCACGCACAGGAAATCAATGTGAGTCAATGCCCTGTATAGCTATCCTTATCTCAACCAGCAAAAACCCTTGTTCCTTCCTATTATTGCTTATTCTCTCTCTACAAAAAAATTAGAAATAAGGGCAAAATAGTTTCTGCTGGGTATTGAGGCGGGGGGGGGAGGGAGGGGGCAGAGTGGGTGGTAAGGGAGGGGGTGGGGGCAGGGGGGAGAAATGAACCAAGCCTTGTATGCACATATGAATAATAAAAGAAAAAGGAAAAAATAAAAAATAAAAAAATAAACTAAATAAAGATGCAGGATACAAAATTAACAAACACAAATCAATTGCATTTCTATACACTAATAATGAACTAAAATCAAGAAAATAATTCTGGTTGCAGTAATTACCAAAACAATTAATTATTTGGGTATAAATTTAACCAAGGGAGTGAACGGCCTATATACTGGAAAAAAAATCACAAAACCCTGATGAAAAAAACTAAGAAAAAGTCCATGTAAACAGACACTCCTTGCTCACGGGTTGGAAAAATGAATATTGTTAAAATGCCCACACAAACCAAAGTAATTCAATGTGACACATGCAAAGTTCCAAGGACATTTTTCATTTTTGGTGTACAGAACCAGAGATGCAGAAAAAAGTAAACTAATAGTCAAAGTGATTTTAAGCAAAAGTACACAACTGGAGACATCAAACTACCTAACCTCAAAATACACTGCAAAGCTATAGTAATCAAAACAGCATGATAATGCCACAAAAATAGACACATCAAGCAATGGGACAGAATATAGAAGCCAGAAATGAACCTTCACTTGACAATTGATTTTCAACAAAGATGCTAAGAACATACGTGGCAACGGAGCAATGTCTTCCATAAGTACTGATGGGGAAACAATATCCACATGCAGAATGGAATTAGACTCCTATCTCATGTCATAAACAAAAATCAACTGAAAACAGATCAGAATCAAATGTAAGACCTACTACTGAAAAAAATCCTGAATGAAAACAATGTGAAAATATCCATGACATCGGTCTAAGAAGTGGGGTTTTGGATATGATCCCCAAATTACAGACAGCAAAGCAAAAATAGAAAATTTGACTACATCAAACTAAAAAGCTTCCACACAGCAAAGCAAATAACAGTGAAAAGACAACCTAAGAATGGGAGAAAATATTTGCAAACTTATGTATCTGATAAGGCATTAATGTCTAAGATACATAAAAAACTCATACAACCTAATAGCAAGAAATTAAATAACCCAATTTTTAAGTGCACAAAAGTCTTAAATAGACATTTTTCAACAAAAGACATACTGATGGCCAAGAGGTATATGAAAAAAATGCTCAACATCACTAATCATCAGGGAAATTCAAATCAAAACCACAGAGAGGTAACATATTATATCTGTTAAAATGGTTATTATCAAAAGAGATGAGAAGTTAAGTGTTGGTAAGGATATGAGGGAAAAGAATACACTGCACACTATGCACACTATTGGTGGGAATGTAAAATAGTACAGCTATTTTGGTAAACAGTACATAGGATACTCAAGAAATTAAAATTTCAACGACTTTATATCCCAGCAACTTCCCTACTACATGTATATCCAAGAAAATGAAATCAGTAGGTCAAAGAAACATCCCCTCTTCCATTCAAAATAGCCAAGCTATGGAATCAACCTAAGTGTACATCAACAGAAAAATGGAGAAAGAAATATGGAATATCTACACAATGGAATACTAATCAGCCTTTTAAAAGAAGGAAATCCTGTCATTTGAGACAACATGAATGAACTAGGAGGGCAGTATGTTAAGTGAAACGATTCTGTCACAGGAAGACAAACACCACTTCTAAAGAGAACCTGGAAACATCACTGTTAGAAGCAGAGAGAATGACGGTTGCCAAGGACTTGGGGTGGAAAGGGATTGGGGAGATGTTGGCAATTTCAATTATGAAGAATAAGTTCAAGAAATCTGTTGTATGAGCTCGTAACTATAGTTAATACCAATGTATTGTGTACTGAAAATTGCCAACAGAGTAGATTTTAAATCTCCTTACCACAAATAACTGATAAATATATGATGCAAGGTATATATTAATTAGCTTAATTTGGCCATACCACAATTTATATGTATTTTTTAATTTATATGTATTGTAAACCAAATATATGTATATAATCTTTATTGTCAATTTAAAATTTTTAAACACACACATACACAACAATTCAAAATTGAATGAAGGATTTGAGTGACCATTTCTCCAAAGAAGATATACAAATGGCTAATAAGCACATGAAAACACACTTAATGTCACTAATCAGGAAAATGCAAATCAAAACCATAATGAGATACTACTTCACTCCCAATAGGATGACTACTATTAAAAATTTTTAAACAAAAAAGAGAGCAAGTGTTAGCCAGGACATGGAAAACCTCAAATACCTGTGCTCTGTTGGTGAGAATGTAAATGTACAGCCAGTATAGGAAATAGTATACAATCCCTTGAACAGCTAAAATGGCACACAATGCAGGGAGTCCATTTCTGACTATATATCCAAAAGATCTGAAAGCAATCTTGAAGAGATATTTGAATAACCATATTCATAGCAGCATCATTCACAAGGGCTAAAACATGGAAACAACCCAAGTGTTTGTTTATGGTTTGAATAAAGTTTGAGTTTGTTCCCTAATGGTTCATGTACTGTAAACCCAATCCCCACTGTGGTGATGTTGACAGGTGATGAGATCTTTAAGAGGTAGGAACTAGTGGAAGGTAGTTAGGGCATTGGAGGTACTGCCCTCAAGAGGGATTAATGTGGCTCTCTTGGGACTCCAGTTAGTTCTCACAGAAGTGGATTGTTACAATGTAAAGTCACCCCACACACCTGATCCCTTCTGAACTTAGCCATTTCCCTTTCAGATTCCCCACCATGTTGTTTGGCCATGTTGATTGTAGCCAGGGGACCCTCATCAGAGGTCAAACAGATGGGGCCAGCCAATCCTGGACTTTTAGCCTCAAAACTGCAAGCTAAATAAAACTTTTTTCTTTATAAAGTACCCAGCCTTTGGTATTTTTTGTAACAACAGAAAACAGACTAATACAAGTAAGTATGTGAAATAGGGCATATACATACAATGACATATTCGGTCATATAAAGGAAAGAAATTCTGACAACGTTACAGCATGGATAAACATCCAGAGATTATATTAAGTGAAGTAAGCCAGTCACAAAAGGATAAATACTGTATGATTCCACTTTACATGAGGTACAGAGAGAAGCCAAAATCATAGACACAGGAAGCAGAAAGGAGTTGCTAGGAAACGAGGGAAAAGAAAATGAGGAATTATTGTTTAGTGGGTACAGTGCTTCAGTTTTACAAGATGACAAGTTAGGGAGGTAGATGCTGATGATGGTGATGATTGTACAACACTATGACTATCACACACTTAAAATTAATAAAATAGTACATTTTGTGTTAAGTACATTTTATAATAAAAAAAATTTAAAAATCAAAAGAAACTCCACCAAAATTATAGAATTAATAGATTTTGTAATATCGACAGACATAAGATCAATACCTAAAATTTAACCATATTTCTATATATCAGCAACAATTAGAAAAAGGATTTAAAATGAGATATAATTTCATAGCTATTAGGATCAGCAACTGAAAAAGTTGGACAATGCCAAGTGTTGGCGAAGATGAAGAACAGCAAAATTTCCAACCTTCTGCTGGTGGGAAAACAAATTGCTATAGCCATACTAGAAGAGTTGAGCATGGTCATTACCTAATTATATATCATTTATCAGTGTTTCTTAAATTATATATAATCAACCTAATGAGCCTTTTCAGGCATTTTTTTCCTAATCTGTGTCTCCCCAAAATTAAATATTGAGGAATTAGACCCTGTCAGGTTAGTGTTGTGTTTCAAAGAGCCACAAACCATTGTAACACCTATGGTTTTTTGCTCTCTGCTATAGTTTGGATTTTAAGTGTCCCCCAAAAGCCCATGTGTTCAAGACTTGTTTCCATGGTGGTACTATTGGAAGGTGGTGGAGAATTTAGAAGATAGAGCCAGTGGGATGTCTTTAAGTCACTGAGGTGTACCCTTGAAGGGGATTGCATGACCCCAGTCTCTTCCTATTTCCCTTTTGCTTCTCCAC
The DNA here is from genome assembly GCF_047511655.1 of Castor canadensis. Lineage (NCBI taxonomy): Eukaryota > Metazoa > Chordata > Mammalia > Rodentia > Castoridae > Castor > Castor canadensis. The sequence continues at coordinate 31,431,451 of NC_133404.1, read as the reverse complement.
CATGAGGTGTGTGGTTTGCTGCACCATGTACTTCTGCCGTGATGCGCTGCCTCATCACAGACCCAGAGCAACAAAGCCAACACACAATAGGCTGCAGCCTCCAAAACTGTGGGCCAAAATAAACTTTTCTCTTTAGAGGTTGATTATCTTCGCCACAGTCCTGGAAAGTTCCCTAACATACTCCCCAAGAACAAATTTTTATCCCACTGGGGGCAAAATCACTTTATGGAGGAGCACATGCCTAAGGTCTTTCAAGTTCTTGAGAATCATACAGAAGGCTCGTTAGCACAAATTACTGGTCCCTACAGAGTTTCTGCTTCAGTAGGTCTGGGATGGGGCCCAAGAATTCTTGTATCCTATAAAATAGTAAAAATTGTGCCTTTTGGAGCCTTCTAAAACTTAAGAGTTGTTCAGCAATGAAGGGCTGCTTTATGGTCTTGACTAGAACAATTCACAGTCCCACTTGATACTTTAGAAACAAGACTCCTCCGTGGAATATTATAGCCCTTCTTAAAAACTGCCCTACTACAGCCTCAGTTAAAGAGATACTGCTAGATGCCCATAGCTAAACCATGAAACTCAGCCCACTGAACCACAGACAATTGAGCTAAAAGTGGATCTATGAGCGACGAGAATCCAATCCACAGGCCAATTGGCCAACCTGACTCTTTCAAGTGACTTTGAATGAACAAAATGACACCGTGAATATAGTGAGGCCTAGCCTTTTAAGGCAGATGAGCTACAGGCCAGGTAGACATCACAGTAAACTGAGGTCAAAGTTCTGAGAAAAGAGGAAACCTAAGTTTGAAAGGGAGATGCTTTACAATGGTACCCATCCCAGATAGAAAGCCAGGTGTCATTTCCCCCCCGCCATCATTTCTCCATGGATTTCTCCATGAACGTCCCCTTCCAGTGCTTACCTCTTTGCAAGCCCAGGAGTGGATTTCTAATCCTTGCAACACAAATGCCCTTCCCCTTTGGTGGCAAAGTTTGTACCTGAAGTAACATCCACTCTTGCCACTCCATTTTTGCTACATATGTTTGTACTAAAGTGAAGAAGATGACACAAGGTGGTCAGTCCTGCTTGATGAGACAATAGTGTAGGAGGTGCCTGTGACCCTGGATATCTGGGAAAGGTACAAGCAGGCGGCCCCAGCCACAGGCAGGGCTCAGGCCAACTTCATGACCTCTTGGCCACCTCAGAGGTCACATGCTTGTCTGGTTTCCTAATCACCCCATTTAATATGTCTAAGTACCACTCTTATTTTTATGACTTTCATTCTTGTTGGGCTTTCAGGAATCTGGAGTACAAAGTGGTTCTCTTTAGATTTTTACACAAAAGCAAAGTATTTATAAGCTCTGTCTTAAATAGACCTATTCTCCATTCTCCACTTCAGTATTTTCTTCCCTCGGATGCTAACAGTATTGTGGACTGTTAGCACTGGGCAAAAGTCAAACTAAAACTTCACTAATTTTTATTATCAAGGACAAATTCCAACATGAAATAGCGAAATGACTCAAGTGTCAATATTTTGTAAGAAAGGTAATTAGAGAACCATGAAACCAAGGGAGAAATTCAAACCAACCTATTAACAAAACATTTTCAAAGAGAAGTCTACCTGAAAATAAGTTATTCATTCTACACAAAAGCACTCATTTGTTTGAAAATTGAATGTGCTTCCCAGCAATAGAGAGGCACAGTCTACTGATACACACTGACTGGAATGAATTTCAAAGGCATTATACTGAATGAAAAAACTCAATCTCAAAAAGCTAAATACTGTTCAGCTTCATTTTTGTGTGATATTCTAGAAAAGACAAAACTCCAGTGATGAACAAATGACCAGTGGTCACCAGAGGTGATGGGGGGGTGGACCTTGACTCTAAAGTGTAACATGAAGGCTAGGGCAGGTGATGAAACTGGTTTAATTTTTTTGTGGTTACATGACCCTACCCATGGGTTAAAATTCATAGAAATTCAAATCCACAAAAGTCAATTTTACTCTAAGATAATTCTTTTAAATTATATTTAAAGGTTCAAACATGCATGAAAGGAATATGCTGAGTAGATGCTTAGAAACAGATTATACAGGTTAGGTGAGGTGGCTCACACCTGCAATCCAAGTTACTTGGGAGGCTGAGACCAGGAAGACCCATGGTTCCAGACCAGCCCAGGCAAAAAATCTGCAAGATCCCATCTCAACCAATAAAAAGCTGGGTGCAGTGATGTGTGCGCCTGTCATCTACATGGTAAGCATAAATAGGAGGATGACAGTCCAAGTCAGACCAAGCATAAAAAAAAAAAGCAAGACTCTATTAAAAAAAATAATGAAAATAAAAAGGTTTGGAAGCGTGGCTCAAGTACATCTATCTGCCTGACTAGCATCAGGCTCTGAGTTCAAACCCTAATACCACCAGAAAGAAACAAAAAAGAAATAATATACTTTATTTCTCGATTTATGATGAGGTTATATCCTCCCCCAAAAAAATCACAAGTTGAAAATATAAGTCAGACAAGTATGCAACAGAGTCTGGAGGTGAGAACCAGCAGGACAGGGGAAGGCAAAAAGATGCTGAATGTCACTAATCATCAGGAAAATGCAAATCAAAACCATAATGAAATACTACTTCACTCCCAATAGGATGACTACTATTAAAAATTTTTAAATAAAAAAGAGAGCAAGTGTTAGCCAGGACATGGAGAACCTCAAACACCTGTGCTGTGTTGGTGATGTACAGCCAGTATGGAAAATAGTATACAATCCCTCAAACAGCTAAAATGGCACACAATGCAGGGAGTCCATTTCTGACAATATATCCAAAAGATCTGAAAGCAATTGTGAAGAGATATTTTAATAACCATATTCATAGCAGCATCATTCACAAGGGCTAAAACATGGAAACAACCCAAGTATTTGTTTATAGTTTGAATAAAGTTTGAGTTTGTTCCCTGATGGTTCATGTACTGTAAACCCAATCCCCACTGTGGTGATGTTGACAGGTGATGAGATCTTTAAGAGATAGGAACTAGTGGAAGGCAGTTAGGGCGTTGGAGGTGCTGCCCTCAAGATAGCAATAGGTCCCACCACTATCACTGGGTTCTTAGAAAAATTTATGATCAAAGTGCTTTAAATGCATGCATGAAGAAAGAATAAAACAAAACTGTTAAACTGTTTTTAAAAGGGGGAACAGGATGAAAAAGAAGAGGGGGGTAAATTTAATCCAACTATATTACATACACATATGAAAAGATCACAATGTAACCCCTTTGTACTATTAACATACATTAATAAAATATATATACAAAATCAGAAAACCAAACTTCTACTAACTGCGTATCACTTTCATACCATCATCAAGTCTAAAAAATCTTAAGTGGAACCATGGTAAGTCAGGAACTATTTGCACACTCTTCAGCAGGTAGAACCTGGCCCTGTGGTTCCATTTGCATGATGAGTTAACACATGAACAGAATGAAATTGTAACCTAAATTAAGGTATTCTGAATCACATGGATCTAAACTAATGAAGAGAAACTGTGCTACCAAGAAGCTGAGAAGCACATAGTGTGTTGTAGCCATACTGTGAGAGCAACACATTACACCACCAAGTACCAAAGACAAGGCCAGGCCCAAATAAACATCACTAACTGTTCTCAACTAAAGTTCCTATAGTCAGTTAAATCACACTTATTAACTAACTGTTCTCAACTAAAGTTCCTATAGTCAGTTAAATCACACTTATTAACTAACATACTGTGATTTGAATATAATGGGTGTCCTTGGGGGGGGTGTCCTCAGGGTGGTGCTATTGGGAGGTGATGGGATCTTTAAGAGATGGGGCCAAATCCTGCTGGGGAAATTGCCCTTTGAAAAGTTTAAAGTGGTCCTTTTGGGACCTTTTGGTAGTTTCTGCAAGAAGGTTGTTACAAAAGGAGCAAGCATGGCTCTTCCCCCAACTTCCAGTTCAAGATGTGATCCTTACTCCCACATGCACTCTGCCATCTGCTGTGGGGCCCTTGCCAAGGCCTGAACTATAGTATTTGAACTTTCAGCCTTCCAAAACTGCATGGAATAAACCTTTTTACTTTGTAAACTTATTCTGTGTCAGGTATTTCATTAAAGTCATGAAAAACTAATACAAGTAAATTTTCATAAATTCTGTATGTAAAACAACACAATCTAAAATATATCTGGCTATCAAAATTACTTTGTATTTAACTTACCTACATTCTGATAAATGGCAACCATTTTTTAAATTTATCTGAATAGATTCCTCTCTTTAATAAAAAGGAAGATGGAAGGTAAGAAATGCCATTCTATACCTGAATGATATCCCTCTCAGATAACAGTGGTAGAATGAAGTGGTCTTACAAATCTCCACATATAACAAATATTTTAAAGACATTGCAAGGCATCCAAAACTTGATGGAAACCAGAGGACAATTTAATTTCAGAAAATTGAGAGCAGAATAGGTAAAACCTATGAACTTGAAGCTTACTAGCCACATAATCTGATTCCAAAGCCAAGGCTACAGAAAACATTGGTGGGGAAAACTGTAGCCTGATCGGCTAAAAGTTTCAGGCATCAGTCAGGATGGGAGAGCAACAGAAACTTAAAAGAAAAGCCCTGCTAGCATGAGAGTCACAGAATGAGTAAGGCCCAAACTTCCCAACTCTGTGGATTATACCTAATGGACACATGAGTGGAGGAGACTGCAAGGGACCCAGGAAACAAAGAAATCAGAGACTCGAGAGACATCCACTTTTAAAACATAGGACTACATAGGACCATGTCTGTGAATTTTGGCACATTCTCAAAATCACAGATAATAAAGCTATCCTGTGTCCATTTGACTCCAGGATCAACTTAAGTGACAAAAAGCTGAAACAAAATGGCATGAGGATGAATGCACAGAGCCCAAAAGCAGCAGATATAAAGAAGCCACAGAGAGGTAAGCCACGTATCCAAACCTTTCTCTGACCACCAGTTTTGCAGACATAAGGAAGAACCACACAAGAGCAGGCTAATGAAGCAGTCCCAGGAAGTTCTGACAAACAGAAGTCACAGCTGCATATCACAGAGGAGATAAAGTGTGCAGTTTGAAGCTAGGCAAGTTAAATGCCTACTAGAAAAAAAATCCCCAGAAAACATCAAGCATTTCACTTTCTAATCTGGATACTAGTGGCTCACACCTGTCATCCTGACTACTTAGAAGGCTGAGACAGAAGGATCACAGTTAGAGGCCAATGCAGAAAAAAAAAATTGTAAGATCCCATCTCAATGGATGGTGCATTCCTGTCATCCTAGAGACAGTAGGAAACACAAAGTAGGGAGATCATGATTCGGTCTGGCCTGGGGAGAAAACATGACCCTACCTCAAAAACAACCAGAGCAAAAAGTAGAGAGACATGGCTCAAACAGTATAGTGCCTGCTTACCAAGCGTGATGACCTGAGTTCAAACCCTTGTACTGCCAAAAAGAAAAAGAATGCAATTTCTGCAATATATTTTTGGTAACTAGTTTCCAACCAAAAACTACTAAACATGAAAATAAAATGGCAGCATGACACTTATTCAGGAAAAGAAGGTATTCAATACAACTGACTTTATTAGAATAGATATTAGCAGAAAAGGACTTCAAAATAGTTTTATAAATATGTTCAAAGAATTAAATTATATACGAGAGATAAACCTGATATAGATTAATAAAAATTACCCAATCAAAGGAGACAGAAAAATGGTCCAAGAAAAATAAAATTTCAAAGACCTATAAAACAATATAAAGCACTTCATCATATATCTAACTGGAGTCCCAGAAAAAGAAGAAAATTAACAGTAAAAAATACTGGGAGACAGCAGCTCAGCAACTAAGAGATAGCATAGATAAATGGGACTTCATAAAACTAAAAAGCTTCTGCTCAACAAAAGAAATGGTCTCTAAACTGAAGAGACTGAAAATATTTGCCAGCTACACATCAGACAAAGGACTGATAACTAGAATATACAGAGAACTCAAAAAACTAAATTCTCCCAAAACTAATGAACCAATAAAGAAATGGACAAGTGAACTAAACAGAATTTTCTCAAAAGAAGAAATTCAAATGGCCAAAAAACACATGAAAAAATGCTCTCCATCTCTAGCCATAAAGGAAATGCAAATTAAAACCACATTAAATTCCACCTTACCCCTGCTAGAATAGCCATCATTAGCAACACCATTAACAACAGGTGTCAGTGAGGATGGAGGGGAAAAGGAACCCTCTTACACTGCTGGTGGGAATGTAAACTAGTACAACCACTCTGGAAAAAAATCTGGAGGCTACTTAAAAAGCTAGACATTGATCTACCATTTGATCCAGAAATACCACTCTTGGGGATATACCCAAAAGACTGTGACACAGGTTACTCCAGAGGCACCTGCACACCCATGTTTATTGCAGTGCTATTCACAATAGCCAAGTTATGGAAACAGCCAAGATGCCCCACCACCGATGAATGGATTAAGAAAATGTGGTATTTATACACAATGCAATTTTATGCAGCCATGAAGAAGAACGAAATGTTATCATTTGCTGGTAAATGGATGGAATTGGAGAACATCATTCTGAGTGAGGTTAGCCTGGCCCAAAAGACCAAAAATCATATGTTCTCCCTCATATGCAGACATTAGATCAAGGGCAAACAAAACAAGGAGATTGGACTTTGATCACATGATAAAGCGAGAGCACACAAGGGAGGGGTGAGGATAGGTAAGACACCCAAAAAACTAGATAGCATTTGTTGCCCTCAATGCAGAGAAACTAAAGCAGATACTTTAAAGCAACTGAGGTCAATAGGAGAAGAGGACTAGGAACTAGAGAAAAGGTTAGTTCGAGAAGAATTAACTTAAAAGGTAACACACATGTACAGGAAATCAATGCAAGTCAACTCCCTGTGTAGCTATCCTTATCTCAACCAGCAAAAACCCTTGTTCCTTCCTATTATTGCTCAGACTCTCTCTTCAACAAAATTAGAGATAAGGGCAGAATAGCTTCTGCCTGGTAGAGAAGGGTAAGGGGGGTAAGGGAGGGAGCAGGGGAGAGGGGGTGCTAAGGGAGGGGGCAGGGGGAAGGGGGGAGAAATGACCCAAACATTGTATCCACATACAAATAAAATAAAAATTAAAAAAAAATACTGGGAGAAACTGGGCCCAGGTGGCTCACACCTATCATCCTGCCTACCTGGGAAGCTGAGATTGGGAGGATGAAGGTTTGAGGTCAATCTAGGCAAAAAAGTTAGCGATAGCCTATCTCAACCAATAACTGGATGCAGTGGCACACATCTGTCATCCCAAGATATGTGGGAGGCTGAGATCTTGAGGATCATGGTTCCAGGCCAGCCCAGACAAAAAAAAAAAAATTGTGAGACCTGCATCTCAGAAAAAAAAAAAAAAGAAGCTGGGTATGGTGGCACCCACCTGTTATCCCAGTGATGGAGAAAAGCTTAAAATAGGATGATTGTGGTCCAAGCTAGCCTAGGCAAAAAGTAACACCCTATCTCCAAAATAACCAGACCAAAAAAGGGCTGGCAAGATGGCTCAAGTGGTAGAGCACTTGCCTGGCAAGCACAAATCCTTGAGTTCAAATCCTAGTAGCACCAAGTTTAGAGAAATAATGGCCAAAACTCCAAATCCAGTAGAAAACATTTTGTAGATAAAGAGCCTCAACAAACCCCAAGAAAGATAAAGTAAAATCACTCCTAGATGGTTATTATTTAAATATGCACCCCCTCCTCAAAATCCATGTTGAAACTTAGTTTCCATTACTCTGATATTAAGAGTTGGGATTTTTTTTTTAAGAGAGAATATTAGGTAACAAGGGTTCTGCCCTCAAGAATAGATTGGTGCAAACTTGGACTTCACAGCCTCCAGAATTGTGAGAATAAATTTCTATAATTTATAACTCAGGGAGTCTTATGTATCTGGTTATAGCAGCATGAATGAACTAAGATATAGACATGCATCACAGTCAACCACAAACATGCAAACACAACAGCCAAAGGTGAACAGAAAATCTTTTTAAAGAAAAATGATGGGTGATGGAGAGAGTGAAGGAGGGTAAATATGGTTGATGTACTTTGTATACTTGTATAAAAACAGAATATTGAAATCCTTTTAAGTAGGAGGAGAGAGAGAAGGTAGAACAATGGTGGGGGTTAACCTAACCAAGGTGCATTGTAAGCATATATGAAAATGCCATAATGAAACCCCCTGTATAACTAATATATGCTAATAAAAAAGTTGATTAAAAAAGAAAAATGACATACTGTACTACAGGAAACAGAATAATGTCAGCTGACTTCTCACCTGAGATTATGAAAGACAGAAGATACTGGAACAAAATATTCAAAGTACTGAAGGAAGAGAAACTATCTCTAATAATTTTGAGGGGGAGGAATACTGGGGTTTGAACTCAGGGCTTCATGCTTGGTAGGCAGGTGTTTCACCACTTGAACCACTCTGCCAGCCCTTTTTTTGTGTCAGGTATTTATGAGAGCATATCTATAATGTGACCATGGCCCAAACCACATTCAGCTGCTTTATCCCCAAAGAAAAACTTAACTCCAATAATATCACATCCATGATGGTTTACTGGAGAAATTAATTTTTGCTAAAATTAAGAATTTTTCTAAGAACCCAATGATGGTGGTAGGACCAGTTGGGTCACAGATGTTGAGTCTTTAGAAATCAAAGAGGTTGTTAAAGAAAGCAACTTTGGCTGGGTGCAGTGGCTCAGGCCTGCACTGCCAGCTACTCAGGAGGCAGAGATCAGCAGGATCACAGTTCAAGGCCAGCCTAGGCAAAAAGCTACTAAGACGCCCCCCATCCCAACAAACAAGCCAGGCATGATAGTACCACTCTTTTAATTCCAGTTATGTGGGAGGCATCGGTAGGATGATCCAGGTCCAACGTCAGTCCGGGGTAAAAATGGGAGACCCTACCTGAAAAGTAACTAAAGCAAAAAGGACTGAAGTACAGCTCACCTGCCTAGCAAGTGTGAGGCCCTAGGTTCAAACCCCAGGACCACAAAAAGAAAACAACTTTAAAGAAGAGCTCCATCCCTCCAGCAAATGGTACTCATTCCCCACTTACTGTTCATCAAGTCCCCTCAAGTAAATCACAGTCATTTAACCTAACCTCATTGTCATGGCCAGACTTCCCATCTTCTGAGTTAACATCGATGAATTCTGGCATCCAGTGTGTCAACTGTTAGCAATGGCATTTTTTTCTCACAGCTCAATTGGTAACGTTAAAGAAATGTAAACGTGTTGTGATTACAGAGTCACTGAACACCATTCACTGCCACGGCGTATTTTAAAGAGGACATGGCCCTGCCTGGCAATCAAAGGACCAGATTTTCAGTCTGTTTTCCAGTGAGACAAGAAATGTGTTGAAAATAATACCCATGCCTTGGATTTATTTACACACAGCCTAATTAGTGGTACTTCCTGTGCCAGAAGGTTCTCTGTACATAAGGCTCTAGCTAAGAGGGTCTTCCAAGATAGGCAGACATTTAGAGTTCCGCCAGCACCTCCACCACCACCAGAGCCTGAAAGGGTAGTATCCCCAAGAAGCCATGTGTTCCTCACCTTTCATTTTGGTTGAGTAAAATCCAACAGCTGCTCCGTTTCTCCACAGAATTTTAGCTTGCTCCTTCACAGAGTGAGGTAAAAAAAACATACCATCATCATCCAAACTTCTCTCCAATCTTCCAAAAATAATGACATTTAGAATGAAAAGCACAATCCTTTCCCCAAAGGACTGGACCTTTGAAAGAAAAAAAGAAAGAATAACAACAACCAAGTGAGACCACAGAGGAAAATAGGATGTGATAAATTTTGCATCTGGAATTGACAGCACATCAAGGCCAGGCCTGTTCTCCACTGTCTTAAGATTCTTTTTTGTGCTCAAGAGCCAAAGTATGAACTGGGGTGTCTCCCAGATGTTGTCACACCCTTGACCTGTCACAACCATGTGGTCTCCAATGGCCAGCAACAGTGCCAGGGGACATTCCTGGATCCCCGGGGCCACAGACATGGAATGTTAGGTCTGCAGAGCACCGTCAATCATGGGCTAAAGAAACAGGAAGTTGCCTTGAGGGTAGCCAGGGCAAGCCATTCCAGCACATTCGCTGGATGTGTCCTGAAATAAACCCCATCTGCCATTTCTAACAACAGCAGGGCCCTGGCCCCAGAATTCTGGCCCTCGGAGAAATAATTGGGAAGATCAATTTCCACATCAAAAGCAACTGAGATTCAATACACTTGTGACAGATTTCAAACACACACTGGAGTCTCAATCCCCAGAGAAATACTAGCACTCAAGGTTGACCCATTCTAAGCTGTAAGGATAAGGTCGCTTGTCCATAGCAAGGACAACATAAGTAAGGACACTGGCTTGTGGTTCAAGTCAGGCCCAGAGTTGGAAGCTTTCTCTTTCACCAATCAAAATGACTGCATGCTCCTGTCTGTCACAGTCCTCTGCATTTATGTAGGCCATGGAGGCAAATATGGGACTGAAATCAAGGTCTCCCATTCCTGTGGTCATGGCAGATGTGGCTCACTGGCTACTAAGCCTGTACTGGTCCCGGGGTCCTCCTGAATGTAGCCCTCCAGATACCACAAGCAACTGCTAAGGTGACACAGGAGAGGGAACCAGCTCTTCACGCACTGACTGTGTTGCTGTATTGGATTTTAGTTCTAAAACGCTGCTATGTGATGGCCTGCAGAGAGAAAGAGAGAGAGGGAGAAAGAGGGGGAAGGAGGGAGGGAGAAAGAGAGAGAGAGAGAGAAAAAGAGGGAAGAAGTTGAAGAGGAAGAGGGAGAGGGAGAGAGAGAGAGAGAGAGAGAGAGAGAATGCACATGCATCACCACCAGATCAGCTGCACCAGCGGCTGGGCTGTGACTTCCACCCTCATGGAACCATTTAAGTCTCACCTGCCAGGGAAGTCCTGGTTTATGGGTGAAGAAATTGCAACTGAAACAAGGTAAATGATTAAATTTGCTGCCCTGTCCCAGAGAGGACTTAAGACAGCTGGACCAGGGCTCTGTCAGAAGCAAGCTGGAAACTCCAGGCAGGGCTCCTGAGTCCCAGCCAGGCGCCTACTCACGTCCATCCATATCCATCAGAACATCTCAGGGAAGGAAAACTTTGAGACAAACATTAATGCTTGATTTTATATTGAAATCATCGCTGTCATCATTGTCATTTGTGGTTGTGGATCTCAGCTTGGATTTGTTGGAAGAATTTCAGCCACTCACAACTCTGGGCCTCAGTTTCCTCTACTAGTCAATGAAGAGGATTACTCAAGTGATCTCTAAAACACTTGTCTGTTTTCCAAATTCTCCAATAATGAAAGTGAGGCAGTTTGTGGTACCCTAGCAAATGACACCAAATGCTCAGTGCCAATAAACTTATTAATTTTGGCCCAGAATGTAAAATATTTCACCTTCATCTGTAGCCAAATCCGAGATGAGGAAGAGTTCGTGAGAATCTAGCCAGCTCAGCTCTGAGCAGCCACATTTGGTACCTCACACAGTGGCAGCCACATGAAGTTCAGATTTGAAGAACTGGCTGGTCCCAGGAGCTGATCGGTGTGATGTGGGAGGCTGTATTTTTCGAGTTATAAAACCAAACAGTTCAGAGGGAAGCCAGAAGAGAAAAGCAGATTGCATCTGGCAGAAGGGAAATATCCCATCAAAAGCTGGCAAGAGAAAAAGGAGCAAAATGTACTTCATTTCTCGAATTTCATTATAGGGGAAAAAGAAAAAAGAAAAAGATGGTTGACATCTGATTTTGACTTAGAAACATTTCCGAAAACAAAAAACTAAGACCCAGTTCTAATCCCTCATTAGGACCACTAATTATGTTAACAGAAAGAACATTAAGAAAGCCTTTTTTGGTAATTTGTGAAAAATAACTGGGTAAGAAACAAAATGTAATTATAAGAAAAACAACAAAAAAGTAAAGACAAAGTTTTACAAGTGAAGAAAACACCTATCCCCATGTGCAGTGGGAGCAGGACAGGTCTTTCCAACATGATCATTGGGTGGAAATGACTTGCCATTTTCTGTCTGCTCACAGCACCAGAAACTTGGGGACAGAGGTCCTCATCTAAACTTGTAAGAGTTGATAAATCAAAGAAATAGCCACTCTCATTCTGAAACATCATTTACAGAGCAAATCAGATTCTGCCTAGTGTTCACAACAGCCAGTCACCACATGACCACTGGGTCCACCTATGACGAAGGAGCTGGACCAACAACACACTAGGCACATCATGCTCCTTGGCTGAGTTTCAAGCCCTTGTCAATTTACTGGAAGAAAAACCTTTGCAAAATAACAACTATCAAGTCAATTAAAATCAGACCAAAAAAAAAAATGACAACTCCTACAAGTGGTGATAGATAAGGGACTTGCTCCCAGAAAATATGAAAAACTCTTACAGCCCAATGGTAAAAAGTCAAATAATTAAAAAGTGGGCCAAAGATCTCAATAGGCATTTTTTCCAAAAAGGAAATATGCAAATGGCTAGTGAGCCCAAGAAAAGATGTTTGCTATCCTTAGCCATCAGGGAAATGCGAATCAAAACACCAGTGAGGTCCTATATTACACCTACTAGGGTAGAAGAAAAGGCCAGACAGTAGTAAGTGTCGGTGACAATATGCAGACAGTAGTAAGTGTTGGTGACAATATGCAGACAGTAGTAAGTGTCGGTGACAATATGCTTCTAGGAACATCAAATGGTCCAGCTCTTATGGGAGACAATCTTGCTCTTCCTCAAAATGTGAAATACAGAGTTACCACATGACCAGCAAGTCAACTCCTAGATATATACCTAAGGAAATGTATGTCCTCACCAAAACTTGTACACAAATGCTCACAGAAGTAGTATTCATAACAGCTAAAAAGTAGAAATGCCCACCACCTGATGCGTGGATAAGGCAAATGCAGTGTGAGCATACAGTGGACTATGATTCTGCCAAAAATATGAATGAAGGCCTAATACATGTTACAACATGGTTGAACCTTGTAAAAACTATGCTAAGTGAAAGAGTCTGGGCACAAAGACAACACAGTGTATGATTCCACAGTCGGATCCATAAGGGGCTGGAGAATCAGGGGAAGAGGGGTGACTATTAAGTGGTATGGAATGTCTTTTGGGAGTGATGAAAATGTTCTAGAGTTAGCAGTGGCCCATATACAACTTTGTGACTATACTAAGTCACTGACTTGTACCTTTTAAAAAGTAAATTTTATAATATGTGGGTTACATCTTAAAACTATTGTTTTAAAATATAGAACTGTTTTTTTTAATTGTTCAGCAGGAAAAAGAAACAGGATTATGAACCTAAGAAAATGCTGGTAATTCATTCGTTGTTTACTGAACTCCAAGAAGTAGATGAAGTGGCTTTCCACACAACCATTTCAGGACTGCAATTCTTCCCACCCACAAAATTAAGATAAGTATACCAACCAAAGGAAAACGGGCAGACGTGAGGCATTCGGCTCAAACTCATGAATGGTTACTAATTTCCCCCTTAGCCTACACCCTGAAGTTCAGCCAAGGAACTGCTGCTGCACCTTCCTTCAACCCCATCATCCCAGGTCACTGATTTACAACTGCTCTACAAAGTCACAGAGCTTCAAAGATGCCAGGTCTGACTTCTGAGAGACCAAAGTTTGTGGCCAGCTAAGTGACTTACTAGACTCAGTCTCAATGTCTTCATGTGCAAACCAAATACCTTGCAGACTCTAAACTTACATAAGTCCTGGAAGAGTCTGAGGTACTGCATGGAACAGAATCTGATACATTTCTGAATCTGATGCCAATAAATGTTGACTAACCACACCAAACTAAACTAACCTTCTTTCTTCCTTTCTCTTTCTTCTTTCCTTCCTTTTTTTCTCTTTCTTCCTTCTTCTTTCCTTTCTTTCTCTTTCTCTTTCCTTCTTCCTTTCTCCCTTCCTTCCTTCCTTTGTTCTTTTATTTTTGTTGTAACAGAAATTGAAGTCAGAGCCTCAAATCGGTGAGGCAGGTGCTCTACCTCTCGAACTATGCCCCTTTTTGCTTTAGTTATTTTTCAGATAAGGTTTCGTGTTGTTGCCCTGGCCAGTCCCAGACCCAATCCTTCTATCTCTGCCTCTTAAGTAACTAAGCCACCATACTCAGCTTGTCTTTGAAATAGTCTGGATAACTTTTTCCTGGGCTAGCCTCAAACCCTGATTCTCCTATCTCCACCTCCCAAGTAGCTGGAATTACAGGAGTGAGCCACCACTCCTCGCTCTTAAGCAGAATGTTGCCATGCCACAGAGAGACAAACAGAGTTAAAGTTTCCAAACTAAGAGCAAGAGGCCACTTGGGAAAGTAAGTAAATAAGACTGACCAGGGCTGAGTAGAACAAGTTATGTTTTTCCTTCCTGACTGGCTGTTGGGGGTTGAATTGTGTACCCCAAAAAAATACATAAACCCTAACCCCCAGAACCTCTGAATGGGACCTTATTTAGAAAATGGGGCTTTTGGCTAAAGGTCACATGTTTTCTTTCATATGTGGAATATAGACCTGTACAAATACAAGCAATATTATGAAAAACAGGTCATACTAAAGGGAGGTCACTCTAAGGGGAGGTCACTAATGAGAGAGGGAGGGTAAAAGAAGGAAGTTAAGAAGGTGAATATGGTTGATTTACTTCTTATACAAGAATGAATATAGAATTTGTAAACCTGCTGAAATCACCATAAGGAGACTATGGCAGAAAGGAGAAAATTAGAGAGGGGTGAACCAATTTGCATTATAATACATATATACATGAAAATGTCACAATGAAACTCCGTGTATAGCTATCTTAAACAAACAAAAAAATTTTTTTGTTCTAAAACAGAGATCAGGAAGGTAAACAGGTCTTGTCTGGGGGTTGGTATCAGTGGGGGGGGGATATAAGGAAAGGGTGTAGGAGGCGAATATGGTAGAAATATTACAAACTCATGTATGAAAATGGAGAAAAGAGACCTGATGAAACTGTTCTAGGAACAGGGGGAGGAGGGGATAAAGGAGAATGATGGAGGGGTGAATTCAGCTAGGATAATTGTAAGAACTTTTGTTTTGTTGTGCCCCCAACACAACAATATGATAATTTTTAAAAGTGGGACTTTTACAGGTGATCAAGCCAAGATAAGGGTTTTAAGGTACTGCCTAATCCAATATAGCTGATGTCCTTTAAAAAAGGGGAGAAGGGAATTTCAGGAGAGACAGAGAGAAAGTCACGTGCAGACACCTAAACACCTTTAAGCCAAGGAATATCTGAGGTTGCCAGGAACTGGGAGACAGCCTAGAACAGATCCTGCCTACAGCCCATGACAAAAACAACTGGGGACTCCTTGACTTTAGACTTCCAGCCTCCAGAACCATGAAATAAGAAATGTCTGCCGGGCTGTGATTCTCTGCAGGAGAGGGGTGGGTAGCCTTAAGGAAGGGACATGCCCATGCGGGTAGTCATTCACATGGTAGTAAGTGCAGTGACTGAAAACCTGGTTTGCAAATGTTCATTTAAAATTGCATCATCTCACCTTCACGAGACCTTCCCTGGTAGGATCAGAAGTTCTTAGGACATCTTCTGTGGACCACCAGGATTCCTTTAAGTAAACAGCCACAACTGAAGAGAAAACCAAGAGAAAATGATGAGCTCCACACAGGAAACCAGTCACCTGGGGGAGCAGTTTTAACAGTATGGAGCCACCCACAAGATGCAAAGAAAAGAGGTTTTCTGGAAAGCAGGTGATATTTTTATTATTTTGCTTGTTTTGAGGTGCTAGGGTCAGACTCTGAACCTCACACATGCTAAGCAAGTGCTCTGTCACATTTAGTGAAATCCGGGGCAATCTGAGAGCACTGAATGAGCTGACTTCATTCCTGTTCACGGAGCATAGCCATGGCACTGGGCTCAGAGCTGCCCATTATGCAAGTTTCTTCCAGTCTCACAAGGAAATGCTTGTCAGCATTGTTCTGAGGAGGACACAGTGGCCCAAGACAACCAGCTAGAAGAGGCAGAGGTGGGTCCAGCTCTAGACTCTGGACTCTCTATCCAGTGCTCTCACTAGAGACTAGAAATGGGGCCTGATCTTAGCAATGAAGTGAATCACATGGGGAGGAGAGGGTGTCTTTGGATAAGGCTCTGAGGCTAAAAGATTTACAGGAGGAGAACAGGGAGTTTCTCTTCCTCTCACTCCACCCCATCTTAACGGTCTTCAAGGCCTGTTGATTCTGCTTCCCTTGAACCAAGTTTGGATGTGAGTCCTACTGCTCAGAAGGAGACACCATGGGCACATCATCAAAAAGGCCCAGATTCTTAACCAGAGTTGCCCAAATCCATCACCTGAAGTGGCTGGGAAGCTCCAATGTGGGTCAGGTCTGAAATGGCCAACACAAGGCTGATAACAGAAGGATTTGTGTCTCTCTATCAAGAAATTGGTTCTTTCCTCATCCTCCTTCCTGTCCCCTCCATCTCATCACTGCCTCCTGTTGCCATGGACAATTGAGACAGCCCTCACCTGACCCCATGCCTCATTCTCCCCCACCAGTCCATCCCCACAGAGCAGCCACTCCAAAGC
The DNA here is from genome assembly GCF_047511655.1 of Castor canadensis. Lineage (NCBI taxonomy): Eukaryota > Metazoa > Chordata > Mammalia > Rodentia > Castoridae > Castor > Castor canadensis. The sequence goes on along the minus strand of NC_133404.1, from coordinate 31,414,804 downwards.
AAAATCCCATCTTGTCACTCAACTCAGCAACCCTCCTTTCCTTGTTTGAGAATTACACTTTAAACACCAAAGTTCCTTTGGCTGTTTTCTGGTATCTTTTTATACCTTTTTAATCATCATTTTTATACCTGCTGCCCAAGCCCAGTGTCTGATCCTGTTCCAGAAGCCACAGAATTAAAAGGTGCATCTTCCCAGGCAATCCTTTTCAGACGAAGATTTAGAGGAAAATGTCATCATGGAGTCAAAGTCAAAGTCACTTGAACATTTAACACAAAGTTGAAGACTTGAATACAAATTTTGTGTGCCACCCAGGATTCAATGCCACAGCCTTGCTCTGCTCTGCTTTTTGAGAAAAGTTAGTAGAAATCTCTATGAAGACCAGGCTACAAGGCAAGAGCCAGGTATTCAACTGTGCTGCATAGTCAGCCTCTCCCCCTCCAAAGACCAACAGCATCTAGCCTGCTCTGTCATCTTCCTATCAATGATGAATTATCATCTTTGACAGTGGTTCCAAAATTCATACAGCTGGCTGAGAAAGAAGGGCCCATTAAACACTTGACATCTACCTTCATTAATTCAATGTAATTCACTTCCAAATGGCACCTAGTAGAACTTACAGGAGTTTTATAAAGCCAGAAGGATTCGTTTCCTGCTTAACAAGGTGAACCAACAAAGATGTCTGGTTTACTAATAGATTATGCTCCTGTCATACAGATGTTCAATTTACTAATACAGTTTCAAACAGAAAACATGTTATGTGGTACCTTGCAAGTTTCACAGTGCACGGCAAAGCATTAATTAGTCACACTAGTTGTTACAAAATAGATTGAACTGCATTTTTTTTTGACACTGTTAAGTATACATAACAATGAAAGTGAAGTACAATCAGATTTAACAGTCTAAAATAAACCATCCTCAAAACTAACTCTTAAAAACCAGGAAGCAGCAGCTTTGGATCAGTGGAGTATAAGATGCCTCTCTCAGAGAAGCAGGAAAGTGAGATGGAAGCAAAGTTCCCTGTGCAGAGGCTGTCCCCAATGCAGCAAAGGTAAGTGATGGATCCAGGGGACTGACAGGTGCCACAGAGCCAGCCTCAGGCATACCTGCTGAGATCTTGGAGCTAGCCGGCTCCCAGGGTTAAAAAATGGAAACCACCATCTCTGTGTTTTTAAAAAAAGAAAAACTGCATCCAAATCAGCATGCCCTCTACCCAGGCTGGGAAAAGACTAGACACAGCAGCAGGCTGAGCTGCCATGAGAGCCCTCAAGTGGACGTGGTGATGAACCAGCCAATTTAATTTCTCTCTCCCTCTGAGTGACAGGTGACATGGAACACAAGGAAGATGTCACTAATGGATTTTCTTCTATGACACGCCAAGGTTTTGCAAACAAGTTAAGACAGCAAAGTCCCTAAGCAAACTCCCAGTGGCCCACATTCACCCGAGGTTCAGCAAGATCAACTGAATTCAACTTGCCTTGGGTCAGTTCTGCCCTGGACCCCAGGGACTGATGAAAAAACTTTCATCCTGGCCCCAGAGGGTTGATGTCTGCAGAGGAAGAGAGAGCTAACAATATGGGGCAGGGCATGACAGGTCCTGGAATGGCTGGGAGAAGGATCTAGCAGAGGGCGCCCAGGAAAATTGGGTAAGTATCCCCTGAGAGCTCCACTAGCCCTGGATTACCAGGCAAGGTTTCAGCAGGCAGAGACAAAGGGTGATGCACTGCAGACAGGGCAACCCATGAGCAGAGACACAAAGCCCTACAATTCCAAGGCCACAGTTAGGGACAGCCCAAGCAGCCAGAGAAGAAAAGAAGAAATACCTGCCAACACCAGTTCAACAAAATCTAAGCTTCAGTCACTCACAAATCTCCCAGGAAATTCAGCACTATGGAGGGCAAGATGAAAACACCACCTGGCATAAGAAAAGGAATTCAGACTTCAGGGCCAGGCAGGGCTCAAACTCTGGTTTCTCCAATCAGGAGCTGTGTGTCCTGAATCCATTCCCTTCCTGAGCCTTGGTTCAGCCACCTGTCAAAATGGAGGCCACAACTCCTCTCCCCTGGCTCTAAGACAGGTTCAGTGCAAGAGTTTACCTCACCAAACTGCTGTTCCTAAGGTGTTGGAAGATTTCCAGTGGTTTCTAGAAACTTCCTCCACTTGCTTAAAGCATCTCTCTGGGATTGCAAAGCAGTATGAAAAGTCTTTGCTCTTTGCATTGTCAGTGAGACAATGGAAAGTCCTTTCAAGAGGCCATGGCTCCCTTGATGGCTTTCTCTCTCTCTCTCTCTCTCTCTCTCTCTCTCTCTCTCTCTCTCTCTCTCTCTCTCTCTTTTTCTCTCTCTCTCTCTCTGTCTTAAAGATCTTTCTGCTCCAGTTTGCCCAGAAATGTCTGTCTGTCTGTCAAGGCCTAACATCTACCACCCTGTCCACTCCATCCTGTATACAGGTGCTTCTCACACCACATTTTCCCATAAGGAAGCAAACAGGGAAAAAAAAACTAACAACAGCACCCCCTGTTTTTCTCAGGGCACACAGAGACTGATTAAGACAATCACCTTAACCCACCAGAGACCTTCCAACAAGATTTTTATCCTGCCTAAGATTTTCTAAAGAAGCTAAACCCTTGTTTACCTTGTTTATTTATTTTGAATCATTTGGGAAAAGTTAGCATGACTTTTTCCACAGGACAGATTGAGGAGAACTGGTTGCCACCTGTCATCACCTTGGATGGATGGGCTGGGACAGCTAGGAGCACTGCACCAAGACACATTGAGGCCTCAACTGAACTCAGCAAGGAGGAGCACCGTGATGAATTAGCAGCGTCCAGCAGGGAAAGGTGGCACCTAAGGCATTTGCTACCCCTCCTCATCTGCCCCTGCACAGAGAAAGGCAGAAGGCACCAAAGTGGCACAAAGACCCATCAGAGGTCATGATTCTGCAGCATGTGCTCCCCATACAGCTCACACACCAAACAGCAAATTATGTGCAAAGCACATGTTACACAGACTCAAGGAATTAAATTTGGACTGTGGCTTAGGAAACTTTGAGCTTAGAAGAAGACAGAGGACCAGGGACATGAAACATAATAAATCCAAGCAGAGCTGGGCTGTGTGCAGCAGGAGAGCAGGGAGGAGAAGCAGCTCATTCTGATCAGGGGACCTTCAAAGTCTGCCAGGTCAGAATCCCTGAGCAAGGTCAGAAGAACAAGTCAGGTGGCAATCAGGGGAGAAGGCCACCACAGGTTGGAGAAGCAACAGAGACACAAGAGAGCAAGGATGTTTGTCACAACATGTCAGAGCCAAGGCCACAGGGAGGAGCAAGGCTAGTTGGGGATGTACCATGCCCTGTTGATGACTGACAACCACTGTGCCTCAGAGGCAGAACAGAACATGACCCAACTGCTGCTTTAAAATGGTAACACACAGCACAATAACAGGTCCATGTAATCACCAAGTGTCCAGGGTAGTGCTGAGCTTACTACCTCATGGAATGGTCACCAAGCTCATTTCATTTCCCAGGTAACACTCAGAGGGGCTAAGAAAGCTGCTCAAAGTCATGTGCATATGAACGACAATGATGAGAATGGATATGAACTGGGTGGGTCTCACTAGCTCCAAAGGCCCTGTTCTGAGTACTGTGCTCCAAGTGAAGAATGGACAGAGACAACAGTACAGAGTCTGGGAAGGTAAAACCTAAGCACAGCTAAGGTCTCTCCTGTGCTATGGGGATGGCAGAGGCATCAGCCACTTATTCAGCAAACACTCAGTCCCAGGCACTGAATTTAGCATCAGGGACCCAAAACAGAAGATGCAGTCCAGCCTAGTGATGACAGGCTGCCTGGTCCTGACCATATCCCAGGAAAAGTGCCTCAAAACATGAGCAGCAATCAGGAACCTTCTCAAGGGCTATCTGGGAGGGTTGGGGACAGTTTCAAGACCTGGGATGGACAGATGATGGCCAACCAGGGGACCAGGCTTTGGCCATAGAATCGCTCCAGAGACCAGCAAGTCAAGGTATCAGGCACTATAACAAGTCACTCAAAAAGTCCAAGCAAGTTAAGAGGTATAATTAGAGTGGTGTTTTAGAAAGACAACAATTGGTTTATCCTTGCAATAAAAAAAAAAAATGATATTTTAGGGCTGGGAGTATAACTCAGTGGTCGAGTGCATGCTTAACATGCAGGAGACCCTGGGTTCAATTCCCAACCCAAAAAAATTGAAAGAAGGATCATCATATTCTGTGTATTGTAAAGGTAGATGTGTAGCATTACATAATTGCCCAAATCATAGCATTTACAACACCAAGAGTTAATTTAATCCAGACATGAACTATGACACGTCGTGGGTAACAAATGTCCCACCACGGTGTGAATACTGATAACGGGGGTGGCTGTGTATGAGTGCAGGCAGGGGGTACATGGGAAATCTCTGCCCTCCTGAACCTAAAACCATGAACCCTGAAACTGGTCTTAAAAAATTATCTTAAAAAAAACAATAGTGCCACTCTATCTGAGTGTGGACAATGGATTAGGTTGAGGGTGAGGCCAGAGACAGGGAAGACAGTGGGAGGCTAAGGTTGACAAAGTCACAGAGGAACTGCAGTGGTCCTGTCGTGAGGAGCACAGAAAGACCCCGCTGGGAACTGTATGGGCCCAGGCAGGAGGAAGCCAGGAGCAGGGAGGGCAGCCACTCTCAGGTTTGAGCAGAAGGATACGAGTCCCTTAACCAGGAGGACCAGAGGACCACAGGAGGCAGACATGCCTATAAGAAGCAGCAAGGAGAGGGTGGCCAGCAGACAGCTGGATACACAGCCCAGAGCTGAGAAAAGAGAAAGATCCCATGCCCTGAGCCTCCCTCATAAAAACCAGGGAAGGACAAGCGCACAAGTACACACACACACTCACATGTGTGCACATCTTACCTCCCCAAGCTAACTGCAAATTGCTCGTGTCCTGCCCAGGGTCTGCATTTTTCTTCATCACAGCTGAAGGGGCTTGCCCCCCACACACACCCTTATTTCTCTATCGCTCCCCTAGAGTCTAGGCCACCACTGTTCCGTTACAAATCTAAGAAATATGTTGTTCCACAAAAAGAGAGCACCGTTAAACCAAAGTGACAGGCACCATCTCCCCAAAAGCAAAATACATGTAGGGAAAAAGTGCCGAGAAGTTCTGGCAGAGGCCAGCACATAAACACATTCCAAGGCATTGCACGACTTTTATGCAACATTGACTGAGCCGGTCAATAATTTAAGGGGAGGGGAAAAATACGCTAGTTGACATAGCAACTGTCACATCGCATTACTCAGGCTACCATTTCCTTGCAGATGTCTTTCTTAAAGGAAAACACTTCCCCAGATGTCCGTGAACTTGGGTGCCTCTTTGCCATGCAGAAGGAAACATCTGGTCGACAGTACATTTGCATCAGCTTCTTTGTGTTGCTCAGGCCTCTTTTGTTTTCCTGAGTCCAGATTTTAACTACAGGAAGATGGAGCAAGGAATGGAGAGTGCCTGGATCCTGGGGTTCTGCTAAACTGCAGGATGTTGAGGGAGGGCACAAAACAAAGTCCATCCATCTAGAAAAGGTGTCTTTAAGTCACCAGGTGGAAATAAGGTACAAAGTTTCTCATGCTTGGGGGAAGCAATCATGAGGTGCAGACAAACAGCCGCTGCCTACCATATGCCTCCAGGAAGCAACCTCACTCCTGCCCTCCAGGACAAGGCCTTCATCCTTGACACTGAAATATTTTCCTTAGAGAGTCCCTGTTTTCCAAAGGCATGAATCCTGAAGGGCAGAGGTAAGGTATTTCCAAATACCATAAGGAATCTTACTCCCCTATGTTAAAATCCAATTCTCAAAAAGTACCATAGATTAACAAGGAATAAAGAAGGGAATCCTACACTGTTGCCAACATGTTCCCAATATATACCACTGTCATTGCAAAACAGCTCCCCAATTTATTCCCTCTGTAGCCCCACAAAAACAAAACTCTGGGGGTTGCCCGACTGAAGACACTGGCTAAGCATCCATGGTCACAAGGGCACCTCAGCTGTCCTAAGAAGAGGGTTATTTGAATGGAAGTTGAGTTTCTGGCCGGAGTTCTTTTAAACAGAAACTGTGGGACTCCCCAAGGCGGAAGATGGGATGATTTGACATGCTCTGAGCTGACTTTTCCCTTTGAAAGAGTGCATGGACTAAAATGGAAAGCCCCCAGGATCACGGGAGGACAACAGGATGCCTGCTAACCAAGAGGGCCCTGAAATGGGGAGGGAAACCCTTGCTGTGCATCCTCTACATCTGTGAGTCTGTGGCGCTTCATACATCAAAGCCAGAAAAATTGCACTTCTCTGCGTGCTGAAAATCAGAGGCCACTAAGTGGGCAAGCCTGTCCTGTGCCCTCCCATAGCAGCTTGTCTTTATGAGATGACAGGCTCACTTTGCCAGAGAGAGGTGGGGTGAACTCCATCCATCCCACCTGCTTCCCTTCAAGGCCCACAGCAGGGAACCAGGAGCTGCTCTGGCAGGTCCTTTAATGGGAGGCAAAAATCCACAGCCCCTCTGCTTCTGGCCTCCATCCTTGGTCTATCCCCCAAAACTGGGCAGCCTGTACAGGGATGAGTGAAGGGCACCCCAAAAGGGCTCTCTGGTTCTGAGGAAGTTCTCCAAGGCCCTTCAGGTACACAGCTTACCCTCCACCTTCCTATCCCTCCAGTCCCACCACCTGCCCCAAATATAGCCCAGAGAGGGTCTGGTCACAGGCCCTCAGTGTTGCAATCACACTTGGCCCATGACAGCCCCTCAGAAGGCAAGCTACACGGCAGCTCTGGTTTCTCTGAATGTTTACCTTGCAGTTCATTGTCCCTACAGGCTATTATGGGCATATTTTTTTCCAGGAAAAAAAAAAATCACCATTTTTCAGCTCCCTGCTTGTTTTTCACGTTGACATGCAATCACCAGAAACTGTAAATAAACGAGCAGCAATTTGAAGGGTGAATGTCATGCGTGGTCACAAAACATCCTGGAAGCTGGCTGGAGAGACAGATGTTCTAATCAGGGAAGTCAACGTGTAACCCCAACTGCTTACACTATAACCTCAGTCTCAGCTTCCGAACTGTTCTGCTTGCTATTTCTTAGCCTGGGCCACCTGTGTCCCACAACTCTCCTGTGCAGAGAACACAGGAGCATTTAGCAGTGCTGGCCATTGTGACTTGTGAACAATCTTGAAGTTTTGCACCCTACCTTTAAAGGTACCTACAGCCCAGGTCCCAGTGGGAGAAGATCCAGGGCCAGACCACTCTCTCCCACGGGGGAACCTTCCTTCTCCTTGCCATTGTTGTCTCAGCCTTTCAGGCAGGAGCTCAGGTTGGTCTCACCCTGTGCTTTTCCTCCTAAATTACTAAGCACGGTTGGCACCAGCACCAAGCCAAGCCAAAGCCTTCCTCACCCTCACCTTCCATTCACCCTGACATCCTCTCCTTCTCTCTGCTTCTCCCACCCAGGTTCCTGCCTGCCAGGCAAGCCCACAGCATCCTTACAGGGACCTTGGTGCCTCTGGAGATGAATGGGTTGCTCCCTGCTCCTACCTGCCTTCCTTCCACTCATGAGCAGGACACTGTAAGCACTGAAGATCCAGAGACAGGAACCCTGCCTCCAGCCCCAGTCCCAGCCCAGCCTCACTAGGCATCTTTTTTTTTTTTTCTTTTTCTTTTTTTTATTGTTGTGCTGGGTGGGGGTACATTGTGGCATTTACAAAAGTTCTTACAATATATAAAATATATCATACTTGAATTCACCCCCTCCACCATTCTCCTTCCATTCTTCCTCCCTCCCATTCCTGGAATAGTTACAAGAGATATCATTTTTCCATTTACATACATGTGTGCACAGTATTTGCACCATATCCACCCTCCTTCACCCTTTCCCCACATCCTCCCCCTCCCACTGGTACCAACCCCCCCAACCTCCTACCACCACCACCTCCACACACCTCCCACCACCACCACCACCCCAACATGACCTGTTCCTCCCTCCTGTTCTACAATTTTGTATAAGAAAAGAAGAGAAAAATGACATTTTTGGTTAAGATGGCTACACAGGGAGTTTCCTTGTGGCACTTCCATGTACATATGTATTATAGCCTGACTTGGTTCATCCCCTCTATTTTTCTTTTTACCTTAGTCCCTTTCTTATGGTGGTTTCAACCGGTTTACAAATTCTATATTCATTCTTGTACATCAACCATATTCAATCCCTTCTTAACTTCCTTCTTTTACCCTCCCCCTCTCATTTGTGACCTCCCCTTAATGTGACCTGTTTTTCATAATATCGCTGTATTTGTATTAGGTCTATATTGCACATATGAGAGAAAACATTTAGCTTTTGGCCCTTTGAACCTGGCTAACTTCACTTAAGATGATGTTCTCCAGTTCCATCCATTTACTTGCGAATGACAAAATTTCATTCTTATTTGTGGCTGAGTGAAATTCCATTGTGTATAAATACCACATTTGCTTAACCCATTCATCAGTAGTGAGGCATCTTGGCTGTTTCCATAGCTATGTTCCAATAAGCATGGGTGTGCAGGTGAGTAGAGTAGTTCTCTTTCTTTTTTTTTTTTTTTTTTTTTTTCATTTTTCTTTTATTATTCATATGTGCATACAAGGCTTGGTTCATTTCTCCCCCCTGCCCCCACCCCCTCCCTTACCACCCACTCCACCCCCTCCCGCTCCCCCCCCTCAATACCCAGCAGAAACTATTTTGCCCTTATCTCTAATTTTGTTGTAGAGAGAGTATAAGCAATAATAGGAAGGAACAAGGGGTTTTGCTGGTTGAGATAAGGATAGCTATACAGGGCATTGACTCACATTGATTTCCTGTGTGTGGGTGTTACCTTCTAGGTTAATTCTTTTTGATCTAACCTTTTCTCTAGTTCCTGGTCCCCTTTTCCTATTGGCCTCAGTTGCTTTAAGGTATCTGCTTTAGTTTCTCGGCGTTAAGGGCAACAAATGCTAGCTAGTTTTTTAGGTGTCTTACCTATCCTCACCCCTCCCTTGTGTGTTCTCGCTTTTATCATGTGCTCATAGTCCAATCCCCTTGTTGTGTTTCTTTTTCAAACTCTGTTTTCCCTTCTACCTGCCCTTGAGCATGGCCTCCCATGCAAGCAATGGCCAGGAGCAAAAGAAAACTGTGTATGGAAATCTGGGAACTTTCAAAGGGACTGGTGTGACTCATGGCAGACTCTATAAGGTGGGGGTGCTGCTCTGGAGTGATGCAGGGCCTGCTGCTACAGATTCAGAGCCCCTAACCCTGCAGGGTAGAGGAACATGAAGTGCAGACACCACTATTGAGCCTGGCACCAGGAGACAGGGCCAGAGGTCCTGGGGAAGTGGACAGTGGATATCTTCTCTCAGACCTCTACTCCAGCCCAACCTCTACCTTCTTGCCAAGCAATACCCCCTAATCCTAGCAATACCAACAGACTCCTCATTCCAGAAACTTCTATAGTTCTGTGGCATCATGTCTCTTTCATGTGATCAATTACAATTTGCCACCTTTCCACAACCTCTGGAACATTCTTTTCCCTGCCCATTGATCATCTGGTCACTGGGTTTCAGGGAGGCAAAAAGGTATATCAAACATATCCTCAGAGAGAAAGCTAAAACATAAAATTTGACAGGACAACCACCAAGTGTCCTGATGAGAAAAACAGAAGAGCTGGTGTAGGAGCTCATACAGAGGACTGCCACCAGAAAGGATCACTCCCATGTTACAAAGAGGTGTAGGCCAGGCATAGTGGCTCATGTCTGCAAGCCCAGCTAACTGGGAGGCAGAGATCAGAAGGACTGTGGTTTGAGGACACACCAGGCAAAAAATTAGTAAACCCCATCTCAATCAATAAACCAGACATGGTGATATACACCTGTGATCCCAGTATGAAAGAGGCCATAGGTAAAAGGATCATGGTCTGACACAAGACCTGGGCAAAAACACATGACCCTACTTGAAAAATAAGTAAAACCAAAAAGAGCTGGAATATGGCTCAAATGGTAGAGCACCTGCCTAATAAGTGCAAGGTCCTGAATTCAAATCCCAGTTACACACACACACACACACACAAGAAAAGATATGGCAGTGTAAAGGAAGAAAGAAGGTGTCCCACAGGCAAGGACAGATCCCCAGGCCCAGCATGATTCTGTAAGAACAAGTTGGGGAAGGCCAAAGCATTGAGTAAGCTCCAGCAGGTTGCTTAAGAAAGCAATGTGAGCTGCCTAGAGAGGCTGCCAGACTCAGAGATGAGGACCTTGAGAAGAAAGGCCAGATATCTGATGGTCACAGAAGACCAACTTCCAAATTAGAAGGCAGTTATCTAGAAATAACAGAGGGGCAGTAAGAGTGTACTAGCTGCTTTTAGTCTCAAAACTCAGTGAATTTATATCCCAGCAGCCATCACAGGAGACTGTGATCCTGAAGTTGAAATGTGTACTTCCTGGAAATGTCCAATGCCAAGAATGGGCCAAAAAGATCCGATCAGAACCAATGAGTAAGGGGGAAATACTGGCCTTAGAACTAATGCATGGCTCACCTAACATCCCCTCCTACCAAATGGAGGTTTGGATGAACTGTGAAAGAGTCTCTGTGGACATAGGAAAGAAGGACTAGACTTAAAATTAGTATGGATTCACTAAGAACAGATAAGGCAAAATGGCCTCACTTCCTCTTCTAATAGTGTGCCTAGGCTGGGTTTAGGAGGATAATTAAACATAAGCTATCTTCTTTTCAGTACCCATTCCTAATTTCAATTATGCATTTCATAAAGTCTCTTAAGATTTTCTTGTGTGCCAACCAGGAATGTTTGCTAAATAATGAGTTGGCTGTGTGTGTCTGCGATGGTATAATAATTGAGTGAATAAAAAAAATCATATTTTAAAATTATACAGATGGCAATAAAGAAATGTATACCTTCAGAATTTCAAATGACACAAACCATACAGGAAGAGTTAATAACTGGGCAGAAGGACCTACTCTCCAAACAACATGAAATCATAGATCCAAGTAAAATACGGCAGGAAAACACAGGCATCAATCTTCCTGACCTTGGATTAGGCAGTGGTTTTTCAACTACAATATCACAAGCACAAACAGCAAATGAAAAAATAGACAAACTGGACATCTCAGAAATTTAAAACTTGTGCTTCAAAGAACACCATCAAGAATTTGAAAAGGCAATCCACAAAACAGGAGAAAGGTTTTGTAGAATATATAAAGGACTTGTATCCAGGGATAAAGGGCTTGTTTCTAGAATACGAAAACTTAATAAAAAAAATAAGAAAACATAATAAAAATAATAAATAATATTTTTAAAACTTAATAAAAAAGACAAATAACCCAATTTAAAAATGGGCAAAGGATCTGTGCAGTTAGTTCTCCTAAAATACACAAATGGTCAATACACGTGAAAAGATTATCAGTATCAATATTCATCAGGAAATGCAAATCGAACCACACCCAAATGAATTCAACTACGATATATTGTTAAGAATTTTTGTCAATGTCACAATGTACCCCCAGTACAACAATATCATAATAAAATTAAAAAACAAATGCACCCAAAGGTACCACTTCGCATCCACTAGAATGACTATAATTAAAATGATAGACAATAACACAGGTTGGCCAGGAGGTAGAGAAAGTGCAGCCCCTGCCATTGTTGGAGAAATATGAAATGCTGCAGGAATTCTGTTAAACAATATGGCAGTTCCTTCAACGGTGACATATGGTTACCATATGATCAGCAATTCCACTCCTGAGTTCCCATGAGAAATGAGGACATTTTCCAGCAGACTGTGGACTGGAATCTCCACAAATGTCAGCCAAAATAAACCTCTTCTCTTTGTAAGTTGATTATTTAAGGTACTTCTTAGAGGGACAGAAAGCTAAGCAACACAGATGCCATGTTCTAAGAGAAGCCTAACTGTGAAAGAAGAACCCAGGATGTGATCCACTATGGAGCAAAGGTAGTGAAGAGTAAGCTGAGGTACACCATTGTGGAGAAATATAGTGATCTTGCTGATTTGGGGCTTTCGTTCTGCCCTAATGGTCCCAAAGAATCAAATGTTCTGCCACATGTCATTTCATTCTTGCAACTGTCCTGGGAAGTCAAGAAGGTGTTCTCATTTTGCAAATGATGAAATTGATACTCAGGCCAAATTTGGGACACTCAGGCTGTTTGCCAAGCCAGGATTTCACACCAGTTCTATTTGACACCAAAGTCCAGGGTCATCTTATGACATGTGCAGGACACAGAAAGAAAAGAGAAAAGCAAAAGGCCATGAGTGGTAATCTTGAAAGCTAAGATAAGTGGCTTTGATTTCATACAGAAGATGAGAAAAAAAGTCACATCTCTTTCAACAGGAGGAGGTATTTTTTAATCTTTGTAAATACTTAAGATCAATTAATAACTAATGAATAAGGGAAGTAAAACCAGGGAAAATAAATGAAAGGGAAGGCCCTTGGATGGTACAAAGTAACCTAGGAGGGGAGGGTCTTGGTAGACTTTGGCATGTCCCCTCTGGAGACATAAGCCAGCCTCTATCCAGAAATCAGTGAGAGTAAGACCTCCCCAGCAGTAAGGACAGGGCCCTGCTTCTCACGCCACCTTTATGGAAAGCCATTAGCAGCTTCTGAAAGGGAAAAGGTGGAACACTTTGTCCCTCACATCTTAGCAGACTGCCAGGAACATAAAATGCTTGCCACTAGGGAATACACAATGCCAGGATGTCTTTCATTTGCTTACAGGATTATCAAACGTTATTGAGATGGAGTCAACCAACTTATCAATAATTAACTAATACACAGGACTGATTAAACAGCTTCCGACTCCTCTAGCTTCCATTTAAACACACATACAAGCAAGTGTGGCCTTTGCACACAGAAATTAAAGAAAATGACAAAGGAACCAGTGATAACCTTCTCCCCGTCACAGCTGAGCACAGGTGTGAGGTGACACATTTCTCAACAGTGACAAGACGGTCCCTGATACTGTCGGCTGCTGCAGAGTCCACGTGTTTCAAGCCACATGACGTGTGATGTGTTTGGGAAAGAACTCAGGGATAGCTTTTAAAGACAGGATTAAACAGCAGGAGCTTCCAAACACCTGAGTGCTTTCTGGAAATTGTGCAAAATTGCAACCAACGCAATGGAGTCTGCAGCAGCAGGAAAACATTTGGAAGCTTTATTTAAAGCACTGTTGTATGTGAGGAAGTGTCCATAGTGAGATTTCTTAGAGCTTATGAATATGTATCATAGTGCATTCTTAAAGACCAAAAAATTAAGTCCAGTACAAATGTGAAACAGATTTCTAAGAGTCAGTCACATGTTTACATTATGCAAATTGTAGTTAAAGACCTATAACTGGAATATTGCTAAATGTCTAAAAGAGCAGGGGAGAGGAAGCTGCTGATATTTAGACATTTTTTAAACGAGTAAATAATATTTTTGGAGTTTTTGACAATCTGGGCACATCTTTTACTAACCTAGTAGTGGAAAGCAAACTCATGGCAGAGTCAAAGGCCTGAGTTTACCACAGTTCCTTTGTTCATAGCAGTCAAGGATCTGCAGACTAAGATAGGAGACACCCTTGACCTTGATCAGAAAGCTTTCATGCAAATCTTAGCCTCCACCAGCCCTGGAGCAATGGGAAGACTTCACCAACTTGCCCCAAACTCCCAGACAGCTAAGCTAAGCACACTTGTGTTTCCTGTTTAGCAAAAAGGTATGAAGGACAGTATTATTTATTTTCTGAATAGCTTGCCCCAAAGATATCAGTCCAGCAAGGGATCCTCTGAGCATTAACCCAAGACAAACATGCAGGTGACAGACAAAAGTCTACCTCCATGGGAGGAGACGACTGAAGGATATCCCCCCGCTTTGCAAACAGTAACTAAAGAACTACAACCCCAAACTTGCAGCAGATACACATCATTGAAGGAGGGTTGGCTAATTTAAAAGTTTATTATTATCGGTATTATTATTATTTCTTACTAAGAAAGTAATACATAGTTGTAAGAAATTTATAGCTGTGCACCAGAAGCTCACACCTATAATCCTACCTTCTCATGAAGCAGAGATCAGTAGGATCTTGGTTCAAGACTAGGCCAGGGAAAAACTTCACAAGACCCCATTTCAACCAATAACTGGGTATGGTGGTGCATGCCTGTCAGGAGGCTGAGATCAGAAGGGTCACAGTTCCAGGCCAGCTTAGGCAAAAATTGTATAAGACTATCTCAACAGAAAAAGCTGAGTGTAGTGGTAACACCTGCCATCCCAGCTACTGCATGAACCATAAATAAGATCAAGGTCCAGTTCATCCTGGACAAAAAGTGAGACCCTATCTCAAAAATAACAAGACCAAAAAGGGCTCAAACAGTACAGCACTTGCCAACCAAGTTCAAAGACCTAAGTTCAAATTACAGTCCTGACAAAACAAAAAAAAGAAAGATCTTTAAAACTCAGAGGAAGATAACAAAAGAGAAAATTACTAATAGGGTTAAGTTTAAATTGAGTGTCCTGTTGGTTCTGAAGTGCAATGCCTCACTTCAGCTTACTGGTATTTGTGCTCTGGGCTCAAGGTGGACCACTGGCTTGGTCTCCTCCCCACCTTACACTGCCCAGAGCCAGCAGCCCCCAGACCCCTGTTCTAGCTGCAGCTGAAAACAGCCGGGGCTCTTCTCCAGAGGACTCATCCAAGGAGCTGAAAGCCTGTCATAAACAGTCTCTTGACAATGCAAATGAAGATAAATGAGTTACAGATTACATCAACTTCACCACCAGAACACAACCCTCACCCAGTCGTCACCTTGCAAAACATCCCCTCCCATGCTCTGACTGTGTGGCCTTTGCAAGTTACTTGACCCTTCAGGGGCTCATGTCCTCGTCTGTGTGGGGGGAATGAAAACGGCCCCTTCAATCCACAGGAACAGGGTGGTGGTGGAGCCAACAACCGTGCCCCACCCAGGACTCGAAACTCTGTGCACTGATACTAATACAAAAAGCAACAGTACGCCAAAGCCACCTGAGTAGAGCCACTGTGGGGCCAGACATCCAAAAAGATACACATGTCAATAAACAGAAATAAGAATGCACCACTGGATCCCTAGCACGGGAAATAAGACAGCTCTGCTTTGACGGTCTTCTAAATTCATTCAGTGAGCTTACGCATCATTTCTTAGACATTTGGTACCATCCACTGCATACCGTGGAATCAGGATTCCTGTTTATAAAAACCAGGCCTGGGGCGTGGCTCAGTGGTAGAGCATTTGTGTAGCAAGTGCAAGGCCCAGTCTCTGGAAACATACGCAATCCATTAAATTGAGCATAGTGTCTCAAGCCTGTAACCCTACCTACTTGGGCGGTAGAGATCAGGAAGACTGAGGTTGGAGGCCAACCTGGGCAAATAGTTCATGAGATCCCATAAAAGCTGCACGCAGTGTCCTGCACCTGTCATCCCAGCTAGTCAGGAAGCATAAATAGAAGGATCACAGTTCAGGCTGGCCCAGACATAAATGTAAGACCCTACCTCAAAAATAACCAATCTAGGCTGGAGGTGTGGCTCAAGCAGTAGAGTGCCTGCTTTGCAAGCATGGAGCTCTGAGTTCAAACCCCAGTCCCATCAAATAAAAAAAAAGAAAAAAAGAAAGAAAAATAACAAAATCAAAAAGGTCTGGGGTCATGGCTCAAGTGGTAGAGCACCTGCCTAGCAAGCAGTAAGGCCCTGAGTTCAAACCCCACTACCCAATCCCCAAAAATCTTCCAGTACTAACTACCAACCTGTCTTTGTGTCCTGGGGACTAACCAAAACCAGTAATTTATGTTGAGGTTTATCACGGTGCACGGTGCAAAAGCAAACAGATGAAGTTTCAAGGTTAACCTGTAAAAAAATAAATAAATAAAAATAAAGTAAGCAGATTGTTCTTTTATCCCACTAAAGGCACAAGAAACTACCCAACAATTAATTAATACAGTATTCACTGAAAGAATGCTGAGTTTAATTTAACAGGATGCAGACAAGAGAAAAACAGAAACCTTCCACACTCTGAGCTAACCACAGGGGAATTTGGCAAAGGTCTGTTCCCACCCAGCAAAGCTGCTCTTTCCACGTTCACCTGTCCACCTATCCAAGTATTGATTAAACACTTACTCTGCTGCCAAATGCCCTTGGGGTCTCTTCCTTTCCTATGCTCCCCACCCTCCCCCACCCCCTTAGCCTTCTCCATCTGGGTCCTCCTTGGACCTCAGCCTACAAAGCTGAGGGTCGCACACCCACTCCAGTGCCGTGAAGGCCACGAGCTGCTCTGGGTTGGGTCCCTGCAAGCAGTCTTAGGAAATGCACCCCCCTCTCTGCACACCTGCAGGCTCAGCCCCTGCTCCTTGAAGTTCCAGAACAGAGAAGCTCAATGTGGGGTGTCCATTTGCTGACAGGAGATAGGAGTCAGGGTCCTTAACACTGGGATTGTCCCTTCTCTCCAGCATCCACTTCCAAAGCCCTCTCTGGGGCCATCTAACCCTCTGCTCTCAGCTTCCAAAGCAAAAGGTCAACACATTCCATTACTAAGACTGTTTTGAAAACCAAGAAGAGTGTAAGAGAATGAGAAAAGAATGCGTCAGCTGAGCTAGGCAGGCAGGTTCTTGTAAAAGTTTAAGTGGGCTTCCACAGTTTCAGAGAACTGTTTCTTAGCAAATCTAGGGACCACAAAACATCTTGGTCCCTCTCCATCTTTGGAGTCATTTACTGAAAGGTCCTCAAACTGGTGCTCCCCCTGAGGTTATTAAAACTTAGATCATCTGAGAGATGACTGTACAAGGCCATGAAACACCATATTTACAATGCTTAATATAGTTAATACTGTATTAGAGAGTGATCTTGCCTATGTTTTAAAAAACTATGCCAAAATAGCCAAGCATGGTGGTGCATGCCTGTACACTCAGCACTTTGGATGCCAAGGAGTTCAAGACTAGCCTAGGCACCAGAGGGAGACCCCCATCAAAAAAAAAACAGCATGCAAAATTTAAAATCAAAAGGAAACACATCAAAATGTTTACAGTCGTTAACCACAGATGATTGTATTTTCTCTATGCTGTCATAGTTCCTAAATATTATAAAATGAGCGTGTACTGTTTTACATCTGAGAAAAATCAGTAAGTACTATTGTGTTTTAAATGGAACAGGACAATTTAAAGACTGGAAAAAGAGTGAATTATGAAAGCAAAAGACTTATTACCCAACTGATGTGACATGCTATGGTCTCAAACCACTTCCTCATTTTTTGTTTTTATTTTGAAAAACTCTGGATATAAAATGAAAAGTTAAAACTGCTAAAAGGCCATGAGGAAGTCCAAAACCTTTTGTACTGAAGCTACTTCAGCAAACTCTCCTACTTCTTAATTCACTGCTAAAATGGCAGGAACCAAACGATTGCTTTCATGAAACTTCTTTTCAGAAAGGGGAGAAGCAAAAAGGGGATACAGTCATTTCAGCATTTCTTTCACATTAAAACAATTTTAGTAATTATCTTATGTTTTTGCAAATAACACTATTCATTTACTGGGCGTGCTCCATATTAGGGTTTTTTTAATAATCCGTAAGTATGGGCGCAATAAAAACAGATGACTGAAACTGCATTTCACCATCCTTCTCGGATTACCTCCTCGCATCCCCCACAAGCCACTGCTGCTGGCATCCTTCAGCTCCTGAAACCCTTAACCTTGACCCACCGTTTGCGCCCTTCTGCCCTAACGCCACTAGGGGACGCCAAGGGCGTGCGAGGAGAGCAACTCCCTTTGCACTCAAACGCATCACGTCACTAAGTCAACTCTCGGGAGCTGAATTCTCTGGGAGGGACTTGCCTGGGAACTAGCATCCCTGAAATATCAAGAAAGCCATGGTTTGTAACTGTACAAGCCACTGTTTTCATTAACTCTGGACCAACTTCACTCCAATGAAACAAGACCCTGTTTTCTCCACCAACGCTGCTCACCAGATAGCAACACAAGGATGGAAATCTTCCATCTAACACAAGAAAATGTTGTCTCTTTTAAGAGGTCAGCTTCAAATCTGACCTAGGAACTGTCCAAGATTCACATGTTCTTCTTACTCAATGCAGGGAGGTGGGAATGTCCTAAAAGCAACAGAATTTTTAAATTTCACCCACAATCTCACCATCCCAACAAAGTTTTCATGTCTCTGTTCTCTTTCAGTCTCTGTTCACAATGTACAGAATCTTATTCATGCCAAAATCACAGCTGACATAGCCACATTACAAATCACAAAACATTAGAGATGACTCAAACCTCAAGAGATCAAAGATGAACTGATTTCCTCAATTACAGATGAGGAAACTGAGGTACAGCCAGGCATTACTTACACAGTATCTCACCTTGTCCTCATACCAGCACTATGAGGTAACTGTTGTCACTGCCTTGATTTTAGAAATGTGAATACCAAGACCAGAGAGGACAAGACACTTGGTCAAGGTCACACAGCTAGTAAAGTAGGAATGGGACGCCCACAGACTATATCTGGCTCACTGCCTAGCTCACTTAAATTTGCACTCAGGATTTCGGAATCCCAATCAAGGGTTCCCTTTGCTTCTTACATGGAATTATTTTAGTATTCACTCAAGAAGCTTTTGTTTAGTTGTTTTTCTAAATCTAGGATATTCTTTCTACAACCTTCTACTCTAAATTAGATTTGACAGAGCTCTTCACTAGGGAAAATCACACTCACCTGCTCCCCAGTGGGAAGGGTGAAAATCCCTGGTGTCCCAGCTCCTTCCCCAAGGGAGGTGTAGTAAGCCAGGGATGCTTCCTGATGTCCTGTGGGGTCATCTTCCAGAATATCCACGGGATAAATGCCTGATAAGGGAAAGAAAAATGACAAGAAATGACATTTGTTTGACTCTTCCATAGAGGGAAAGTCACTTATTTAAGAATATTTGATTTAAAGATTATTTTCACCAACTTCCTCTTAGACCATTGCAGAAACTTCTATTCATGCACTCCAGCTGTTTCTCAAATACTTTCACGACAGTCACCAGGGCCATGCACACCAGCAGTTTCCTTGAAAACTAAAATAGCTGGTAGGAACCTTGGTAACTCTGTCAAAATGCAACTCAAATTGCTCATTTGTTAGGTTCCATCCACCATGCAGGTACATAAGGTTTTGCTAGCTCTTCCCTGGGTTGGACTGCTCTTTTGTGAGACTAAGTGCAGTGGCTTGCATGAACTGTAAAACTACAGGTCTCCACAGAGCTAGACTTCTTTACACATTCACTTACCATGAAATTAACTCATTATTCTCAGACTCAACCTCAACACCCCTTTCCTATCACCACATTTCTAGAGGAAAATTACATTGCTAAATAACCACACGAATTGATAACACCCAACTCAGCTGGGAAGCAGCAAAAAGTTTCCCCCTCTACAGTGACTAAAGATACTGGCTGGCCTCTGCCTGGCATGTCCCCATCCCCAAGGAGGGGGTTCTGTCCCCTTCTGAGGACCCCACTCTACTTTTGCCTTTGATTTACCTCTAGGCCTCTTATAAGGGAAGAAGACCACCATAGCAGCTGCCTGTTCCTCCTCTTCCTCCTCCCTCCTCTTTCCCCTACTCCTTTTTTCTATTGTTTCTCTTCCTCCTCCTCCTCCTCTTCCTCCTCCTCTTCTTCCTCCTTCTCTTCCATCTCCTCCTCTTCCTCCTTCTCTGCCTCTTCCTCCTTATTCTTCTCTTCCACCTCCTTCTTCTCTTCCACTCCTCTTCTTCTTCCTTCTCCTCCTCTTCCTTTTTTCCACCTTTCTTCCTCCTCTTCCTCCTCCTTCTCTTCCTTCTTCTTCTCTTCCACCTTCTCCTCCACTTCTTCCTTGTCTTCCTCTTCCTCCTCCACTTTTTTGTCTTTCTTCTCTTCTTCCTTCACCTTCTCCTCACTCCTCCTCCTCCTCTTCCTCTTCCTCCTCCTTCCTCTCCCCTCAAAAGGTAAGTCTGGACATCAAGGTCTACTTTGAGCCCCTGTGGAACCTCAGCTTCCCACCCTTCTCTCAGAGGTGCCCCTCCTCCTGGCGGTTACATTTCAGGATCAGAGACTGCTGTCAGCAAAATGTTCAAGTCTTCAGTCAGTCTTCCCAGGAGGAATTTCACTGTGGCTGCTTAGGTACTGGAGGGAAAGCCTCATAGAACAGGATGTCGTGAGCAGCAGTGGACCAGGAATAGTCTTGCAGGAACCCAACCCCTCAGCCCCACTTCCATGGTAAAAATGCCAGGGACACTGGGAGTGGTGAAAAGCTGAGTACAACCAGTCACCCTCCAAATCTGCAGGTTCCACTTTTATGGATTCAACCAACCATGGATTGAGAATGTTGAAAAAATACTGCATCTGTACTGAACACTTCCGGGCTTTTTTCTTTGCTGTTATTGCCTAAACCACACAGGACAGCTGTTTACGTAGCATTTACGATGTATTACGTTTTAGAAGTCACCCTGGAGATTATGGTACCCAGAAATCCATGCATAGGTTATATGCAAATATACCATTTTATTTAAGGGACTGAGCATCTGCACACAGATTGTGGTATCCAAGAGAGGTCTTCAAACCAGTCCCCAATGGATACAAAGGACAAATGTACATTCTTCCACTATTCAATTTTTTAAAGTATTTGAGTGTAAAATTCACACACAAAAATTCTATTACAAATGCATTGCTACAGATGTTCCCAATAAAAGCATGAAGAATCAAGAGCCCATTTAGTGGCAATGAGTAACTTAGTGACAAATTCTAGGATCTCTTCTAAAAAGGACTGAGAGCTTCTCTAAAGTCAAGATGGTCCACTGAAGAAGGCATATACTTGGTGTGGTGTGGTGTGTGTGTGTCCCATCCACACAAAAACACACATTCAAGGGAGCCTGGACTCCTCACCAAGATGGTCCAGGAAACCCCCAGCACCTAGCTACCTGTGGGCCTGCCCTACTTCTTCCTGGGCTCTTTAGGTGCTCAGCTCGGGAGACAGATGAACCCAAGTTCCATCTAGTCTAGTTCCTCGCCCAGAGACCACTTCAAATTTGTCATGGAAATCAAACTCAGCCTCCATCACCTCTCTCCAACCATCCTGATGTCACATAGCTCAGGGCCTCAGCCTCCCATAATAACTTCTGGCCTCTCACTCCTGTCCACCCTTCCTCTACCCACCACTACCTACAATCACAGCACCAGCTCATGTTCTTTGGGTTCCAGCTGCCAGTGGGCTCCTGTGTGCCCCACTGCTCTGACCTTGCTGAATCCTGTGTTCCTCCAATTTACAGAGAACCAAACTGAGGCTCCACGGAATAAGGCAGGACTGGTAAGTGGACACCTGCTCATGAACCCAGGTCTGTCTGATTTCAAACTCTGTAAAACAATCAGGTTATGACAGTGACCTGATCAAAATAGTATCTCTACCCATGACCACATCACCCTCCAGCACCCAATGAGCGCCCATGTCCCCTGCTGCAACCTCTTTCTGCCACTCTGTCCCCAAAGCCCACCTCAAATGCAACCAGAACTCTGAGGAGCCTTCCTTAAGCCCCTAAAGACAAGAGCAGGGATTCCAGAGGTCACTTAAGTCCTGTGTTCAAATTAAATCTCAGTCTAGGATAAGAATTAACACAGCCTGATCTTCTCCACTGTCCTCTGACACACACTTCAATTTGGGCTTTCATGAGGGTCACTCCTCAACCAAAAACCATGAGAGCTACCAGCAAATGGGCACCAGCACATAGCTCCTTTCTCCTCCATCTTCCCACAGGCCCCCTCCTTTGCCTCCCCCAGCAAAGCACGTGGTGAATTTGGGTGGTCACTCTACAGAATTTTCTGTTGAAGAAGCAAAGACAAAAACCACTTGATCATCTCAATAGATGCAGAAAAAGCCTTTGATAAGATCCAACATCATTTCATGATAAAAGCTCTAAGAAAACTAGGAATAGAAGGAAAGTTCCTCAACATTATAAAAGCTATATATGACAAACCTACAGCCAGCATTATACTTAACAGAGAAAAACTAAAACCATTCCCTCTAAAATCAGGAACCAGACAAGGATGCCCACTATCTCCACTCCTATTCAACATAGTACTGGAATTCCTAGCCAGAGCAATTAGGCAAGAAGAAGGAATAAAAGGAATACAAATAGGTAAAGAAACTGTCAAAATATCCCTATTTGCAGACGACATGATCCTATACCTTAAAGACCCAAAAAACTCTACTCAGAAGCTTCTAGACATCATCAATAGCTATAGCAAGGTAGCAAGAAAATCAACATAGAAAAATCATTAGCATTTCTATACACTAACAATGAGCAAACGGAAAAAGAATGTATGAAAACAATTCCATTTACAATAGCCTCAAACAAAATCAAATACCTAGGTGTAAACCTAACAAAAGATGTGAAAGACCTCTACAAGGAAAACTATACACTTCTGAAGAAAGAGATTGAGGAAGACTATAGAAAGTGGAGAGATCTCCCCTGCTCATGGATTGGTAGAATCAACATAGTAAAAATGTCGATACTCCCCAAAGTAATCTACATGTTTAATGCAATTCCCATCAAAATTCCAATGACATCCATTAAAGAGATTGAAAAATCTACTGTGAAATTTATATGGAAACACAAGAGGCCACGAATAGCCAAGGCAATACTCAGTCAAAAGAACAATGCAGGAGGTATCACAATACCTGACTTCAAACTATATTACAAAGCAATAACAATAAAAACAGCATGGTACTGGCACAAAAACAGACATGAAGACCAGTGGAACAGAATAGAGGATCCAGATATGAAGCCACACAACTATGAGCAACTTATCTTTGACAAAGGAGCTAAAAATATACGATGGAGAAATAGCAGCCTCTTCAACAAAAACTGCTGGGAAAACTGGTTAGCAGTCTGCAAAAAACTGAAACTAGATCCATGTATATCACCCTATAACAAGATTAACTCAAAATGGATCAAGGATCTTAATATCAGACCCCAAACTCTTAAGTTGATACAGGAAAGAGTAGGAAATACTCTGGAGTTAGTAGGTATAGGTAAGAACTTTCTCAATGAAACCCCAGCAGCACAGCAACTAAGAGATAGCATAGATAAATGGGACCTCATAAAACTAAAAAGCTTCTGTTCATCAAAAGAAATGGTCTCTAAACTGAAGAGAACACCCACAGAGTGGGAGAAAATATTTGCCAATTATACATCAGACAAAGGACTGATAACCAGAATATACAGGGAACTTAAAAAACTAAATTCTCCCAAAACTAATGAACCAATAAAGAAATGGGCAAGTGAACTAAACAGAACTTTCTCAAAAGAAGAAATTCAAATGGCCAGAAAACACATGAAAAAATGCTCACCATCTCTAGCAATAAAGGAAATGCAAATTAAAACCACACTAAGATTCCACCTCACCCCTGTTAGAATAGCCATCATCAGCAACACCACCAACAACAGGTGTTGGCGAGGATGTGGGGAAAAAGGAACCCTCTTACACTGTTGGTGGGAATGTAGACTGGTACAACCACTCTGGAAAAAAATTTGGAGGCTACTTAAAAAGCTGGACATCGATCTACCATTTGATCCAGCAATACCACTCTTGGGGATATACCCAAAAGACTGTTACTCCAGAGGCACCTGCACATCCATGTTTATTGCGGCACTATTCACAATAGCCAAGTTATGGAAACAGCCAAGATGCCCCAGCACTGACGAATGGATTAAGAAAATGTGGTATCTATACACAATGGAATTTTATGCAGCCATGAAGAAGAACGAAATATTATCATTCGCTGGTAAATGGATGGAACTGGAGAACATCATTCTGAGTGAGGTTAGCCTGGCCCAAAAGACCAAAAATCGTATGTTCTCCCTCATATGTGGACATTAGATCAAGGGCAAACACAACAATGGGATTGGACTATGAGCACATGATAAAAGCGAGAGCACACAAGGGAGGGGTGAGGATAGGTAAGACACCTAAAAAACTAGCTAGCATTTGTTGCCCTTAACGCAGAGAAACTAAAGCAGATACCTTAAAGCAACTGAGGCCAATAGGAAAAGGGGAACAGGTACTAGAGAAAAGGTTAGATCAAAAAGAATTAACCTAGAAGGTAACACCCACGCACAGGAAATCAATGTGAGTCAATGCCCTGTATAGCTATCCTTATCTCAACCAGCAAAACCCCTTGTTCCTTCCTATTATTGCTTATACTCTCTCTACAACAAAATTAGAGATAAGGACAAAATAGTTTCTGCTGGGTATTGAGGGGGGGGAGTGGGAGGGGGTGGAGTGGGTGGTAAGGGAGGGGGTGGGGGCAGGGGGGAGAAATGAACCAAGCCTTGTATGCACATATGAATAATAAAAGAAAAATGAAAAAAAAAAAAAAAAGAATTTTCTGTTGAAAAGGCTATTCCTTTCATGACGTTGGTCATGTGGCTTTCCATAGGTATGCAAAAAGATCTAACATTTCAATATATTAAGAAAAAGTGAGAAGAAGGCTGCTTCAGCCTTGGGCACCCATTCATGCTACATGCTTGCCCCACAGAAACTAGCTTCAGTAGCTCCCTCTCTCAAAATGGAATATCAGCTTAAGGAGCAAGTAGAGATTGACTTTGATTTTTTACTCTGTTGCTGGCCCTGTGTTTTAGGAAAGATGTCCCTCACATCTGGACCATCCATCCACTCCAACAAGGTTGCAGGGCTGACAGATCAGCTTTATCAATCAGCCCTATGGAGAACTAACCTTGGCCCTTGCAAATCCCCCTCCTGCAGGGGAAGTGGGAGAACACTGTGGACATAGGATTTGCAGGGAGAAGGCACTCATCCAAGGCCACCAGGTCAGGGACCTGGCTCCTGGGGGTGGGGCAGGAAGGCTCCTTCATGACTCCTGCCACCTGCCAAGAGTGGCCTGGCTCTTCTGGCCCTGTGAGGTCAACAGAAATGTAATGAATGTGTTCTGCTTCTTCCCCAGCATGAAATCATTTTCCCTGCAGATTAGGACCTCCTGAAAAAACTCAGTGGGCAATGTTCCCAAGATACCTATTGTCTCCAGGGTTACAGTGACTGGCTTCCCCAAGGGATTCCAAGGCTAGGATCCTGGAGGTCTTCTCAGAACCAAGAGCTGTACAGATTCACAGAGCCCAGCCCAACCATCTTGAGATTGGGGGCTGCTTCGGGCAGGAAGTGCAGAAATTCACCCTCCTGGACCACAGTAAGCTGGGGCAGGCCTTACTGCTCACAAAACAATGTGGCACTCACACTCTGTCACCTTTTGAAGAATCAAAGCAGACTGCAGACCTTAGCATTCCAGGGAAGAGAACCACTGAGCCAAGTGGAGCTAGAGCACCCCTCAACCTGTGGCCCACAACCCCCAGCCTTTCTTTGTTTGAATTCTTTCTCTTCCTTTTAGGAAAACATCAGAATGCACTGGAGAGCCACACCTACAGCAGAACTTTCTGGAAACCTGGATGGGATGAATATAGGAGTTGCAAAAGCAGGAGGGGCGGGAGAGGCAGAAGCCCCTCCCCAAGCCAGGAGAAAGGTAGACTCCTCCCTACCTTCAATCCTTGGAAAAAGAAACTCTGCTCACAACACAGGAGGAAGGCCCCCAGCACCCCACACGGCCCCCAACCCCCCAGGCCCCCAGCACCCCACATGGCCCCCAACTCCCCCATCCCCCAACCCCAAACGCAAGTCCGCTCTGGGAACTAAACACATCTGCAGTGATTTGCGCATGCGCCACGCCTCAGAGGGAAAGCAGCGTCCAGATGTGAAATGCTAACAGATTTTAATGGCTTGCACTGAACAGGAAATATTTTTCCAAAGCCGAAAGAATGTAATCTTCTCAGTGCAATGTAAAATGCCTTTATTAAAAAGGCACACATAATCACCTCAGACTGCAAAGAAACTGAAATACCTCAACAAAACCCAAACTTCACAATTCACTTTTAAGCCTATGTTGGCATATTCACCCTAAAATCTGAAATAATGGTGCATCTGAATGCGTTCTTCTAAAAAAAAGGAAATACTTAAATTATTCAGGATCTTTGTAGCAAGGCTGGAGTTTCCAGGATCTGTCACTGCCTGTTGCCCACTGCCCATCAGCCAACACCACTGCTGGGTCAGCCCCGGCTGGTCCATGGGGCACGGCCTAATATTAGAGAACTTTCCAACACGTTTTGGTCGTTTCGAGGTAAATAACAATGCCAGTTAATGAAGACCTTGAAAGGGATGGATAATCAACACCTAGTCATTGAGTGTCATTTGTGGAATATGCCAGTCATTGCAGTCATTTGCAGTCTTCTCCAAAGACTGCCTCACCACAAAGAGGAAGAAAAATCTTTCATGTAGGCACAGCATAATTCTTTGCAGTTGGAACTACTACTTTAAATTTTACTGGTCCCACTCTTCTGAACTTAGCCTTCACTGAAAGTCAGTGCCTGACAGGAATGACAAGGCATGATGGTCACAGGAAAGACCGGCTGTATCACTTGAATTTTTTAATAATGTGGGTTGTCCTTCTTCAGTTACAGTAACAATAATTCCTGCTCAAGATACTGTGGAAAAAAATTTAAAGACACAAAACTGAAGCAATACTCAACTCGTAGCTTTTATAAAATAGCTGGCAATAGATACAATGACTAAAAGTTCTTTTTTGTATTTTTTGCTTTTCTGTATTTTTCACATTGTTGGCCATATTTTCCCCCCTCATAAATCATGGCTTTTCTTGTAAAGGAAACTTATTATAAAAGGAATCCTTATCAGAGAGGTCTACCCTGAGAGGTTAAGTGACTAGCTCAAAAACTAGTTATTAACCAGAGGCAGGAGGACACCAGACAAATCATGGAAGAAGAAGTCTCTGCAGGGACAGGGGGCAATGCCTAAAGGGAGGAGAATTCCAAATGCCACCTCAGTTGCTCAGAATTCAGAACCAGAAACAGGTTCCCCAAAAGTGAGGTATGCATTTCCCTGCACAGTTCAGTCCCTAAGGGCTGTGATGTAAATTGTACTCCATATTCACAAATGCACCTTTCATCCTCTGCCTCCAAAGTATTCATCACAGGATCCTTTAAAGCTGAGGGTTACTTTTAAAGTATGATTATGTTTAATTTTACATTTATTCACTTACTTATGCTAGGGATTGAACCCAGGACCTTGCCCAAGCTAAGCTACACTCCCAGCTCAATTATCATTAATTTTTTAAAGACCCTGCTCAGTGACTCATGCCTGTAATCACAGCTATTCTGGAAGTGGACATTGGGATGATCAGGTAGTACATAACATTTACTTCATATCAAAGCGTCTAAGGCTTGTGCCCATCTCACCACCACTTTCCTGACACTAGGCCATTGTTTGCAAGATGCTATGTGCTTTGAGGAACACAAACCCTGCCAGATACACTTGGGAAATGCTCTCAAAAACAGGTTTCAGAAACCAGCAAGGTAAGGAAACAGTGCCGTGCTATGGCTCTGAGCTCACTCTTGGGAGTTCTATGCACCTATCAGCAGTGAAGAACTTTGAGAAATTCTACAGCAACAGAATTTGCTTAACCTGGCATTTATTTTCCCAACTTGAACTAGGGACCCCTTGTCCCAGAACACTATGTGACAGGTGACAAAACATACCTTAGAGAAGAATGCTTTTAAATAATATCAGACCAGAAGGCCCCATCACTATGAGAGAGACAGCTCACAGGTAAGTCAGAACATTTAAGAATGCACCTCCAAGAGCCGGGTGAGGTGGCTCATGCCTGTAATCCTAGCTACTCAAAAGAGTGGAGATCAGAGGATCAAGATGCAAGGCCAACCTGAGCAAAAAGTTCACAAGACCCTATTCAGAAAAATAAATAAAGCAAAAAGAAGTGGAGGCATGGTTTAAGTGGTAGAGCACCTGCCTAGCAAGTGCAAGATCCTGAGTTCAAACTCCAGTACTTACTGCCACCAAAAAAAAAAAAAAAAAAAGAATCCACTACTGGGAAAGGTGGCCTTGGTGGCAGAGAATCTCCTCTGTAGGAAAGTAGAGAACAGAAGGTGAGACCAATAAGCACTTGGATATTTTTGTTGTTTTTTGAAGAGCATCTGATTGCCAAAATATTCTTAGCAAAAAGGGATTTTTTTTTTAAGTTGGAAGACAGAATGTAGAATATGTTAGAATTCTTGAGCAGACGAGCAAAATTGTCAGGCAATGAGGAGGCAGGCGCTGCAGAAGGTCTGCAGGTGGTGGTGGTGGAGGTTTTATTACCCAGTAATTGACAGGCAGCCTGTTGCTCTGTTATCACACATTTAGAATTGGCCAACTTGCAACTTGTCATTGCCTTGGCTGAGAATAAATCCCTTGTCCCAAATCTAAGATGGCAAAATATGCAGATGACTTTGTGTGCCACCCACACAGGTTTGCATAATCCTAATTGCTTTTAATATGAAGGCCTCATAATCTGAGCACTGGTGCCTCTCTCGCTTTTAGGCAAATGAGACCAGCAGAAAATTATTTGCCTCCTTGAACACTCAAAAGGATATGAAGTAGACTAAACCATACTGTTCTTTTAGCATTCAGAGAGGTGTCACATTTGGGGACACATGTGGATCCTTATTGGGGGCAGGCAGCAGAAAATAACATCGCAAATGTCTTCTTGTGAATGAGTGGTGACCAAA
This sequence comes from Castor canadensis, assembly GCF_047511655.1. Classification (NCBI taxonomy): domain Eukaryota; kingdom Metazoa; phylum Chordata; class Mammalia; order Rodentia; family Castoridae; genus Castor; species Castor canadensis. The sequence continues at coordinate 31,386,088 of NC_133404.1, read as the reverse complement.
GAGGTCTTAGCCTGACACAACCATGGGAAGCTCAGACTTTCCTTGCCTTGACCTTGAGCCACTCAATCCCAACTGGTTATCCTTAGGTGCGGATTTGTCTAACCTCTACCTGGAAGGAACATGGCTTTTTTTTTTTTTTTTTCATTTTTCTTTTATTATTCATATGTGCATACAAGGCTTGGTTCATTTCTCCCCCCTGCCCCCACCCCCTCCCTTACCACCCACTCCACCCCCTCCCGCTCCCCCCCCTCAATACCCAGCAGAAACTATTTTGCCCTTATCTCTAATTTTGTTGTAGAGAGAGTATAAGCAATAATAGGAAGGAACAAGGGTTTTTGCTGGTTGAGATAAGGATAGCTATACAGGGCATTGACTCACATTGATTTCCTGTGCGTGGGTGTTACCTTCTAGGTTAATTCTTTTTGATCTAACCTTTTCTCTAGTACCTGTTCCCCTTTTCCTATTGGCCTCAGTTGCTTTTAAGGTATCTGCTTTAGTTTCTCTGCGTTAAGGGCAACAAATGCTAGCTAATTTTTTAGGTGTCTTACCTATCCTCACCCCTCCCTTGTGTGCTCTCGCTTTTATCATGTGCTCATAGTCCAATCCCCTTGTTGTGTTTGCCCTTGATCTAATGTCCACATATGAGGGAGAACATACGATTTTTGGTCTTTTGGGCCAGGCTAACCTCACTCAGAATGATGTTCTCCAATTCCATCCATTTACCAGCGAATGATAACATTTCGTTCTTCTTCATGGCTGCATAAAATTCCATTGTGTATAGATACCACATTTTCTTAATCCATTCGTCAGTGCTGGGGCATCTTGGCTGTTTCCATAACTTGGCTATTGTGAATAGTGCCGCAATAAACATGGGTGTGCAGGTGCCTCTGGAGTAACAGTCTTTTGGGTATATTCCCAAGAGTGGTATTGCTGGATCAAATGGTAGATCCATGTCCAGCTTTTTAAGTAGCCTCTAAATTTTTTTCCAGAGTGGTTGTACTAGTCCACATTCCCACCAACAGTGTAAGAGGGTTCCTTTTTCCCCACATCCTCGCCAACACCTGTTGTTGGTGGTGTTGCTGATGATGGCTATTCTAACAGGGGTGAGGTGGAATCTTAGTGTGGTTTTAATTTGCATTTCCTTTATTGCTAAAGATGGTGAGCATTTTTTCATGTGTTTTCTGGCCATTTGAATTTCTTCTTTTGAGAAAGTTCTGTTTAGTTCACATGCCCATTTCTTTATTGGTTCATTAGTTTTGGGAGAATTTAGTTTTTTAAGTTCCCTGTATATTCTGGTTATCAGACCTTTGTCTGATGTATAATTGGCAAATATTTTCTCCCACTCTGTGGGTGTTCTCTTCAGTTTAGAGACCATTTCTTTTGATGAACAGAAGCTTTTTAGTTTTATGAGGTCCCATTTATCTATGCTATCTCTTAGTTGCTGTGCTGCTGGGGTTTCATTGAGAAAGTTCTTACCTATACCTACTAACTCCAGAGTATTTCCTACTCTTTCTTGTATCAACTTAAGAGTTTGGGGTCTGATATTAAGATCCTTGATCCATTTTGAGTTAATCTTGGTATAGGGTGATATACATGGATCTAGTTTCAGTTTTTGGCAGACTGCTAACCAGTTTTCCCAGCAGTTTTTGTTGAAGAGGCTGCTATTTCTCCATCGTATATTTTTAGCTCCTTTGTCAAAGATAAGTTGCTCATAGTTGTGTGGCTTCATATCTGGATCCTCTATTCTGTTCCACTGGTCTTCATGTCTGTTTTTGTGCCAGTACCATGCTGTTTTTATTGTTATTGCTTTGTAATATAGTTTGAAGTCAGGTATTGTGATACCTCCTGCATTGTTCTTTTGACTGAGTATTGCCTTGGCTATTCGTGGCCTCTTGTGTTTCCATATAAATTTCACAGTAGATTTTTCAATCTCTTTAATGGATGTCATTGGAATTTTGATGGGAATTGCATTAAACATGTAGATTACTTTGGGGAGTATCAACATTTTTACTATGTTGATTCTACCAATCCATGAGCAGGGGAGATCTCTCCACTTTCTATAGTCTTCCTCAATCTCTTTCTTCAGAAGTGTATAGTTTTCCTTGTAGAGGTCTTTCACATCTTTTGTTAGGTTTACACCTAGGTATTTGATTTTGTTTGAGGCTATTGTAAATGGAATTGTTTTCATACATTCTTTTTCCGTTTGCTCATTGTTAGTGTATAGAAATGCTAATGATTTTTCTATGTTGATTTTATATCCTGCTACCTTGCTATAGCTATTGATGATGTCTAGAAGCTTCTGAGTAGAGTTTTTTGGGTCTTTAAGGTATAGGATCATGTCATCTGCAAATAGGGATATTTTGACAGTTTCTTTACCTATTTGTATTCCTTTTATTCCTTCTTCTTGCCTAATTGCTCTGGCTAGGAATTCCAGTACTATGTTGAATAGGAGTGGAGATAGTGGGCATCCTTGTCTGGTTCCTGATTTTAGAGGGAATGGTTTCAGTTTTTCTCCATTAAGTATAATGCTGGCTGTAGGTTTGTCATATATAGCTTTTATAATGTTGAGGAACTTTCCTTCTATTCCTAGTTTTCTTAGAGCTTTTATCATGAAATGATGTTGGATCTTATCAAAGGCTTTTTCTGCATCTATTGAGATGATCAAGTGGTTTTTGTCTTTGCTTCTGTTAATGTGGTTTATTATGTTTATTGATTTTCGTATGTTGAACCACCCCTGCATCCCTGGGATGAAGCCTACTTGGTCGTGGTGAATAATCTTTTTGATGTGTTGCTGAATTCGATTTGCCATTATTTTGTTGAGGATTTTTGCATCAATGTTCATTAAGGAGATTGGCCTATAGTTCTCCTTTTTGGAGGTGTCTTTGCCTGGTTTTGGGATAAGTGTAATACTGGCTTCATAAAATGTGTTTGGCAGTTTTCCTTCCCTTTCTATTTCATGGAACAGTTTAAGGAGGGTTGGTATCAATTCTTCTTTAAAGGTCTGATAGAATTCAGCAGAGAATCCATCAGGTCCTGGACTTTTCTTTTTGGGGAGACTCTTGATTGCTGCTTCAATTTCATTTTGTGTTATAGGTCTATTCAGGTGATTAATTTCCTCTTGGTTCAGTTTTGGATGATCATATGTATCTAGAAATCTGTCCATTTCTTTAAGATTTTCAAATTTATTTGAATATAGGTTCTCAAAGTAGTCTCTGATGATTTCCTGGACTTCCATGGTGTTTGTTGTTATCTCCCCTTTTGCATTCCTAATTCTACTAATTTGGGTTTTTTCTCTCCTCATTTTAGTCAGGTTTGCCAGGGGTCTATCGATCTTGTTTATTTTTTCAAAGAACCAACTTTTTGTTTCATTAATTCTTTGTATGGTTTTTTTGGTTTCTATTTCGTTGATTTCAGCTCTTATTTTTATTATTTCTCTCCTTCTATTTGTTTTGGGATTTGCTTGTTCTTGTTTTTCTAGGAGTTTGAGATGTATCATTAGGTCATTGATTTGGGATCTTTCAATCTTTTTAATATATGCACTCATGGCTATAAACTTTCCTCTCAAGACTGCCTTAGCTGTGTCCCATAGGTTCCGGTAGGTTGTGTTTTCATTTTCATTGACTTCCAGGAACTTTTTAATTTCCTCTTTTATTGCATCGATGATCCATTCTTCATTAAGTAATGAGTTATTTAGTTTCCAGCTGTTTGCATGTTTTTTGTCTTTACTTTTGTTGTTGAGTTCTACTTTTACTGCATTGTGGTCAGATAGTATGCACGGTATTATTTCTATTTTCTTATATTTGCTGAGGCTTGCTTTGTGCCCTAGGATATGATCTATTTTGGAGAAGGTTCCATGGGCTGCTGAGAAGAATGTATATTGTGTAGAGGTTGTATGAAATGTTCTGTAGACATCTACTAGGTCCACTTGATCTATTGCATATTTTAGATCTTGGATTTCTTTATTGAGTTTTTGTTTGGATGACCTATCTATTGATGATAATGGAGTGTTAAAGTCTCCCACAACCACTGTGTTGGCGTTTATATATGCTTTTAGGTCTTTCAGGGCATGTTTGATGAAATTGGGTGCGTTGACATTGGGTGCGTACAGATTGATGATTATTATTTCCTTTTGGTCTATTTCCCCTTTTATTAGTATGGAATGTCCTTCTTTATCTCATTTGATCAATGTAGGTTTGAAGTCTACTTTGTCAGAGATAAGTATTGCTACTCCTGCTTGTTTTCGGGGGCCATTGGCTTGGTAAATCTTCTTCCAGCCTTTCATCCTAAGCATATGCTTATTTCTTTCAGTGAGATGAGTCTCCTGTAAGCAACAAATTGTTGGATCTTCTTTTTTAATCCATTTTGTCAAACGGTGTCTTTTGATGGGTGAATTAAGTCCATTAACATTAAATGTTAGTACTGATAGGTATGTGGTGATTCCTGCCATTTAGTTATCTTAGTTGTTTGAAGGTTTGATTGTGTGTACCTAACTTGATGTTACTCTCTACTGTCTTGCTTTTTCTTATCCTGTGGTTTGGTGCTGCCTGCCTTTTCATGGTTAAGTTGGGTGTCATTTTCTGTGTGCAGGATCCCTTGCAGAATCTTTTGTAATGGTGGCTTTGTGGTCACATATTGTTTTAGTTTCTGCTTATCATGGAAGACTTTTATTGCTCCATCTATTTTGAATGATAGCTTTGCTGGGTAGAGTATCCTGGGGTTGAAGTTATTTTCATTCAGTGCCCAGAAGATCTCACCCCACGCTCTTCTTGCTTTTAATGTTTCTGTTGAGAAGTCTGCTGTGATTTTGATGGGTTTACCTTTGTATGTTACTTGTTTTTTCTCTCTTACAGCCTTCAATATTCTTTCCTTAGTTTCTGAACTTGTTGTTTTAATGATGATATGTTGTGGAGTAGTTCTATTTTGATCTGGTCTGTTTGGTGTCCTGGAGGCCTCTTGCATTTGTATGGGAATATCTTTCTCTAGATTTGGGAAATTTTCCATTATTATTTTGTTGAATATATTACACATTCCCTTCACTTGCACCTCTTCTCCTTCTTCGATGCCCATGATTCTCAAGTTTGGTCTTTTGATGGAGTCAGTGAGTTCTTGCATTTTCTTTTCACAGGTCTTGAGTTGTTTAATTAATAGTTCTTTGGTTTTTCCTTTAATTACCATTTCATCTTCAAGTTCTGAGATTCTGTCTTCTGTTTGTTCTATCCTGCTGGATTGGCCTTCCGTTTTGTTTTGCAGTTCTGTTTCGTTCTTTTTTCTGAGGTTTTCCATATCCTGGCTGTTTTCTTCTTTATTGTTGTCTATTTTTGTCCTGAGTTCATTTATCCATTTATTCATTGTGTTCTCTCTTTCACTTTGGTGTTTATACAGTGCTTCTATGGTTTCCTTTATTTCTTCTTTTGCTTTTTCAAATTCTCTATTTTTATTGTCTTGGAATTTCTTGAGTGTCTCCTGTACATTTTGGTTGACCCTATCCAGTATCATCTCTATAAAATTCTCATTGAGTACTTGTAGTATGTCTTCTTTTAAATTATTCTTGTGGGCTTCATTGGGTCCTTTGGCATAGTTTATCTTCATTTTGTTGGAGTCTGGATCTGAGTTTCTGAGGAACACGGCTTTGAAACATGCACAGAACAACACAGAAAACCTGTCTCTTTAGATTCTAAATTTCATTGACAAATAGCTTATAAAAATACCAAACCCTGATATAGCTAAGACCACAATAGGTAGTGATCCTGAAGCTGGTAGGAAAACACCACCACAAGACAGTTGTCTAGCATGGAACCAGAGCCCTAAACCACACAGCATACAACAAGAAAAGAAAAACCCCTCATCAGCATAATGTCTTACCCATTAGAACAGAACAATAATTCTCAGAACTAACCTAAACATCACAATGGTTAATGGATGTTAGATACTTTAATCCAAAAATCCTATCCCCACACATTCATCTATTACAAGTCACAAAACCTCCAAAAACGAAAAAAAAAAAAAGGGTTTCTATCTAGCATGTTGGGCTCTGTGCAGAGCAATGAGGGGAGAACACAGGCCCTTGTCTACACAGTTGGGGCTGGATTAAGTAAATACAGATTTACTTTTCAGGCTTACACCAAAGTCTTTACACAAAAAGTAAAAAATAGATTCAGAATGTTAGTATTTGCATCAAGGTCAATACCAACTCAGTTTTACATTGAAGAACTAGAAAAGAAATGCAATATACTGCCTGTTTCAGATAAATGATATTTCTGAAGTACTCATTTGGAAGAGTATTAGGAAAAATATTGTATTGGAAAAAATATAGTAAGAAAAAACATATTCTCATGTTAAAATGTACTCTCTTAAACCTTGTATTTGCTTAGAGTTTTCCAGTTTACAAAGGGCTTTTACACATCCTTACATCAACCCTAGAAAGCCAAGGAAGTACAGCACTCTGACTCCATTTTTCAGATGTGGAAATGGAGGGGCAAAAATGGAAAGTTGATGGAATAATGAGATGTTAAAAATTGTTTAAAGGAAGGAGGGAGTGAAGAAAGAGTAATAGGGTAAATTTGATCAGAATACATCACAGTATTCTGTAAACTTACCTTACTTGTGGATTTATTATAGACCGTTTTGACCAAGTACAGTACAAAAAATATATTTTTAAAATCAAAGAAGTTTCAAAGACAAAAATTTTGAGTTCCTGCAAACATTCCATGGCTCAATTGATGCAGAGAAGTGCTCAGTGCCATGTTATAGTCAGTGGGATTTAAATCATCATGTGCTCTGTTGAGTGCATCCCTGCTCTTTATTTTGTGAAAATCTGTCTCCCTAAAAGCAAATGGTGCCCAAAAAGCAAGGTGAGACTTAATGTGCTTAATTGAAGTGATCAAGTAAAAAACTTAGATTTGGTGAAAGGCAGTACGTCTTTTCAGGAAGTTATGGGAAAGATGAACCACACGGAACTCTATGCACCCGAGCACATGTGGTTTGCCCTCAATGGTGGGCTCCTTGGAACCGTACATCCACAGAAACCAAGGGTCTACTATATATGCACATATGGAAATAACACAATAAAACCTTTTGGTACTGTTAATATATGGTAATTTTAAAAAAAAAGGAAAAAACAAGAAATGGAAAGTTGAGGATTGGTGATGTAGCCAGTGGCAGAGCGCTTGCCCAGAATGTGCAAAGCCTGGATTTGATTCCCAGCACTGATAATGGGCAAAGATTCAAACTCAGGTTTTGAGATTTCTAGCAGAGCCTTCTACTGTACTTATCAATGGATACTGAGTCACCCATGCACTGCAAACATCAGCTAGTACTCAGGATGCTGAAACTTCTCCTGGCCTCATTATTCACAACAATGTAGCACAATAATTTCACTTATAATTATTCGCAGTAATTATTCACAGTATTCACAATAGCACAAAGACAGAAGCACCTCAAATGTCCATTGATAAGAATAAGAACTGGTGAAACCCACAGAATGATACTTTGGCTTTCCTCACCATTAAGACACACAGGTGTTTAGACTGAGGTCAAGTGTACCAGCTTTGATGTCATTCAGACCTGATTTCAAATATCTCTCAACATATAATAAGACAAACTGCCATTAAAGAAATTACACACTACGTACACTGCAGAATCAAACCCACAAAGATTGCAGACATGGAAATTATGCAGTATAGAAAATAATAGTCTTAAACACATTTTTAAAAATTTCAATAAAGACTTTAAAATGCCAAGATTTTTCAAATCGCCTAATAAGATTCTAGGGGGAAAGAAAGTAGAACTTCTAGAAATGAATATCATTAGTAGCTGAAAAAGTGACCCAGAATTCACACAGAAAGACAAACAGATGGAAAACTTGAAAAGCAGGTTAAGAGAAATGAAGAGCAGAGTAACAAGGTGTAGTAAACATCTAGCTGAAGTTCCAGAAGGTGAAAAATAGAATGAGGAGGAATCAAGACTTGAAAAAAGTAATAGTTAAAAAGAATTCGTGAAAGATATCTACCCTCAGATTCAGAAATCACAACCAATCCCCAAAGCAAGGACAATCCCCACCTAAACACACTAGTCAAATCGTCCACCAGAAAACACAAAAAAGATGACTCTAAAAGCAGCCAGAAAGAAAAGACAGACTATTGCAAGAGTATCACAAGATGATTGACAGCTACCTTCTCACCAGAACTATGGAAGCCAGGAGACAATGGGATGCCATTTCTCCATTTGCAAGAAAAATAATTTTCATCCTCCATCTAGCATTAACATTTCATTAACATTAATGAAATAAAGAAATATTTAGAAAAACCAAACCAGAGAGAGTTTGATACCAGCAGCTCTCCCTAAAATTATTTCTAATGCATATCAATATAAAGACAAATGACCTCAGGAAGAGATTAGTCAAGAAGGGATGGATTCAAAGAAAATGATTAGCAGGTGGATAAAATCTAAACTGATGCTGACCATATGATACAAAAACATCTAACTTGAGCTTAAAAACAAAAAAAATCATAACACAGCTAAAGTGCTGTACAATGGTGACATGTAAGTGAAAGCATTTTAAGGCCCTTAAGTCATTCCAGAGAACGTTAAAAAATTATTTAATCTAAGAATAAATTATAGATAAATATGCATGTTAAAAACTCCAAGTTAACCCTTACAAGAATAGAAACATGAATATTAAGTTTCAAAATGAGAGAGAGAAAAAATGAATTAGAGCAAGGGTGGAGGGAATCTTAATTACTATCATAGAGGCAAAAAAAAAAAAACCAAAGTGTGAATAATCATTTGTTCTAACTAAAAACAGATATTCATCAGCAAATAATTAGACTTGTAGAAGGATATATTTTGTTTTGTGTTTTTACACCAAATAGTTCTAAACATTTTAATATTTTTACTTAATATTTATATCTTATGAGAGACCACAATTCACTATTTGAGTCTTAAACAACTCTACCATACACACACACACACACCAGATAGTTCACTAAGGGCGGGAGTGATGGGGAGTACAGCTGGGCAGGGAAGCAGAATGGTGAGAAGTTGTGTGCAGTTGTGAAAACTCTACAAAATCAACATCTCACACATTTACCACTGAGTCAAATACTCAGGGACTCTTTTTTTTTTTCAGTAATGAGGTTGAAATCAGGTCCTACAATTTGAACCACTTCACCAGCCCTTTTTTGTGATGTTTTTTTTTTTCTAGATAGAGTCTTGCGAACTGTTTGTGGGCTGGCTTCAAATTGCAGGGATTCTGATCTCTGCCTCCTGAGTAGCTAGGATTATAGGCGTGAGCCACCAGCACCCAGCTCAGGGACTCTTATTAGGGTTTGTTTCAGCACAACTCGATGCCTTAACTTTCTCTCTGTTGTGAGTCGTGGTTAGAGATTTGGTTTCCAAGAAAAACACATTTATCTTAATTTCAGCAAGTCAAGAAAACCAAATGATCTAAGAAGACTTGGGCCATGACAGCCTTCCTCCTGGCCACACAGACACAGCAGGGAGCTCCCCCACTTCCCTGGGCAAGAGCTCAGCCCCAAGCTGCTCTTCTTGGGCACAAGATCTCAGCCTCAAGCCAGTTCCTGGTGGTCCTGTGGCTATCTTGTTTTGAAGGAGCAAAGACACATGGGAAGGTTTTTATGTCTTGAAAACCAACAGGCATTGATTGACTCAGTTTCCTCTTAGCAGGAGAATGAGGCTTCAACCTAGATTTAATGTGAGAGTGCTCCCAGAGGCCAGAATATGGGATAGGAAAGAAAGGGGAAAAAAACAGCATGTGTGTGATGGGAGGGAGGCACATGCATGGATTTCAACAGCGAGTGGCCTTTCAACTCATAGTTTTGTACCCCTCCCTCTTCCAAGTTGGCTGATCACTGGCTTTAGAAAGGAAATGCAGCACGCAGGAGGGCATAGCATTTGTTACGTTTTTGTTTTCGGAGGGGGATAGTCTCAGTACATAGCCCATGATAGCCTTACACTTACCATTCTCCTACCTCAGCCTTCCCAAGTATCTGCAAGGCATGGCTTGCAGCAGTTGCACCCAAAAATCCTTATTCAAAGGCCCCAACTCTGATGGTCATTGAGCTCCCACTTCTCCACCTGCTGCCAACCCAGACTTTAAAAGTCAGGTGACCCCTGGGGCATCTGACCAAGTGCTTATGTTTTGCACTGAAATTCTTATACCACAAAACACAATCCTTTTCTACAAGCCTCCATTTAGAACTTCCCAGGACTGAGCTACAAAGCATATCAGAGGAGCCAAGAGCCACTAAGGCCAGTCAGCCAGTCACCAGACTAGGGTTTCAAAGGTCAGCAGAAAGACAACACCTCAGTACCTACTGTCCTGGCCAAGTCCTGGTCATTCACCTTCCCCTGCCAGGCCACAGTGGGACCCTTGGAGAGGGTCAGGACACCAGCTATCTCTGACTCAGCAGCAGTCAGAGATTCAGTCTACAAGTGGATAAACAAGAATCATTTACAGCTGAGATGCACACTGCAGTGAGGAACACAAAAAGAGAAAGGTATACAGACACCTAGACCATTAAGAGGACCCCATCCCCCAAAGAAGAAATTCTAGCACATGGGCTGCCCAGAACCCTAGTCAAGGGCACTCTGCCCAGGGATTTGCAACAGCCCATTTCTTGATACACCTGATCTGCAAGAAATTCCTCCCAGCAATCCTTTCTACAAACACAAACTCAATAAGGGCCTTCATCAGCACCTGACATTCAAGCTCATGGTGCCCAGGACACTAAGGCAGAAAGACCACAAGGGTCTTAAAGAGCCCTCAGGCTGACTAATGAATGTCTGCTTGGCTAGAATGTAGCTGACAACCTTCACAACCAAGCAGGCTGTTAGAGACCACCTCTTCTTTCCTCTTTCCTTCTAACAAATGGAAGCTCATTGAGGGCCACCAGGACAGTCCATTACTCCACCCACTGTCCCCAGAATGTCCTGCACCCAGGAATGGAGATCTCCCAACTTGCCAAGTCCACGTTTACCTCCAGAGACACTCAGACAATGTGGAGTGATCCAGAATGACTAACGTACATGTGATTTCTTTTATGTTAATATGAGGTAGTCTGTGAAGCAGGTCCTTTAGGAATGGGCTCGTGAATTATTTCCTTTTTGAGCCTCCATTGTTTTTGGCGGGGTCACCTTTGAACCTCACCTCAAGACAGATTCCATTCTCTGGGGAGTCAAAGCACAACTGACAACCAACAACAACCCCATTCCATTGTTTTGGTGTTGCTGGGCATAAAACCCAGGATCTTGTGCTAGGCAAGTGCTCTACCACTGAGCTACACCTCCAACCCTATCAACAGCCCCCTTTTGAATCCAAACACTGGCACATACTAGCTAGGAAGCCTTAGGCAAATTACTCCATCTCTCTGCCTCAGTTTCCTAAGGGTCAGATCCCTTTTTTTTCCATTAATTTTTATTAGGATATATTCGTTGTACAGAGGGGATTCATTGTGACAATTCCAAATAGGCTTATATTGTACATTGGTTAGATCATCCCCATCATCTCTCCCCCTTAATCCCCTCCCCGCCCTACTTAAAACTATTGCAAGGGGTTTCTTCTATTTCATATATTAAGTCTATAAACCACATTCCCTCAACTTAATCTCCTTCATTCAACCTCCTCCAACCCACAAGTACCCCCCACATGCACACACACATACAGTACTTATTTACAGACCTGTCTTTCATTATTAATATCTAAGTCAACGTTCAAAAGGGTTTCTCCATGTATCCCCACTGTGAGTAAACTTTACTTTGGTCCATTTAACCCTTTCCATTACTCTCCCTTACCTCTTCACTTCCCACCCCTCATTTTTCAACAGCTTTCAGTACACATTCTTATCTCCTCTACCTTCACATCTTGTGGTATGCGATATTACTGATATTGTTCTCTTTTCCTTTCCCTCCTTCCCCGAGTTCCATAGAGAAGTTCCACGGTTACAAACATGTTCTACATCTGAGTTTGTATATGATCATGCTTATTTTGTGTATATGTTGTTTATCTTTTGGATCTATCTTCCACATTTAAGAGAAAGCATGCAGACTTTGTTTTTCTGAGCCTGGCTTACTTAGTTAACATGATGTTGAGGGTCAGATCCTCGGTGTCACCCCTGGCCCTGTCCCTTCATCCAAGTTCCTGTGATGCCTTCCATTTCCCCTCTTGCTTGCTGGCTTCTTTGTTTATCAGCCCTCTGTTTTATTACCAGTGCAAATTGTCAGAGCACTGAAAAGTCAAAATCGAATGTTTTTCTCTGTGTCCACTGTCAGTGTAACAATGGGCCTGCCAGTGGGGCTCTCATGCAGACAGAAAGGGTCTCATCTCATTCTTATAAGGCAGGTCAAGCCTTTATGTCAGAGATGAGGGAAGGTCAAGGTAAAAGATGAGGGCAATAACAGAAGCAGGCTGTGTCTGACTTTCTTCTTTCTCTCTACTATGCTCTAAGCTGAAGTGACAGCAACAGATGGTCCAGTAGAACCTAAGAAGGGGTTGAGCAAGCATCAGAGAAGTTAGAAACATGTATACACTCTCAGAAAGAGAAAGCAGAGAGAGAGAATGTGAAGGGGGTCAAAGGATGTCAAAAAGACATGAATTATTGTGGGGTATCCCCAAATTCTCTTTGGATAGTACTCCTCCCAAACTAGACACACTTGGAGGAGTCTTGCACAGATAAAGAGCCCAGCTCCTATGGGAATGCCACATGCCTGGGTCACAGCCTTACCTGAAAGCATAATTCTGTATTTCATTGTTCTTTACTAAAAGAAAAAACGGATTCTTAAGTAGACACGTGATTTGCTCAAGTCGTTTTTTTGGAAATGGGCAATCAAAGCCCGGGCACCAGTTCAACTATACACAATTCCAATCCATTAGGACCTAGCACATGTGGAAATGATTAATGTGCAGCTGCTGTGTGACATCTGGCCCATGGGTGACCATCAAAACCACAGTAAACACCAAAGGAAGTACAGGAAAATCCTTCAACTGTTTTAGACCAACTAGACTTTTTCAGAAGATGAAATTACTGTTACTTCCCCCATTAAAATGCATGAGAATGGACAGACAGATCTCCAAAGCAATAGTGGGAGGAACTCTGGAATTCTTGATCTCACTGGGGGTGGAGGGAGGAAGTAGTGTGGGGAGCACCTCTCTGTAATGAGAGACTGCCATACAATAAGCCCCCAAGGGCCCCTCTCTTTTGTAGAAAGAGGAAGGTAACATCTAAAGAACAAGGCTTTTTCTTTTTTTTTTCTCTTGCTCCAACTTGACACTAACTTTCTAACAAGGAGTACAAAAACAAAAGAGAAATTAGTATCTCCCTCTCCAAAAACAAAAGCAAAACCTTTGTTTCATCTCTACATCAACGTGAGGAATGTAACTAATCCATCTGGCACCTTCTCTCCTTAATTCGTTCACCTCAAATTAGGAGAAAAGTTGCTCCGTCCCAGTTTTAATGCTAGAGATAAAAGCAAGTGATTCGCCCGTGTCATTGGCGTCCAAAAAAAGGCAGAGTTGCCTGGATGAGATTTGCTTTGCGTTTACAGAGATGAATGGCCGGCCACCTGCAGCCAGACAATTTAGCGGACCGGACTGGAGGTGCAGGGGACAGGAGCGGACCACTATGCCCTTCCTCCAGAACCAGGCCCCTTCTAGCCACGGGTCCGTACGGGGGAAGGGAGAAGGCAGAAAAGAGGCACTTTTTGGGGGGCTTCCGATAGCCCTACCCCTGCTCCTATCCGAACACCCTCGCCTTTGAGACCTAGCAGAGAGCCTTTTGGGGTTTTGTCCCACGTGCTTTTGGAAACAGAAGATGCAGCGGCTTTGCCCCACTCGGGTGAGCTGGCGGTCCATGTCACCACCTGGGGACCGGGTGGCTGCGGACTCAGGGGCGCGTCAGCAAATCTGGGCTCCCCTGCTGGTTGGGCAGGGGCGTCGTGTGCGGCTCCCCGGAGCTCTGGGTGGGCAACTGTCACCGAGCAGGGGCTGCGGGTGACCTTTCCCAGCTTCGCGTCCCCAGCCCGCCCGGATCATCCTTGCTGGGTACGCCCCTTGCCCGCGGAGCCCGAGCTGCTTTGCTGATTCTGCCCCACCCTGAGGCTTCCATTTCACAGACCAGGCCACCGAGGATCTGACCACACAGGGACCTCGCCCGCGCTCCCCAGCCTGGGACGTCAGCCAGGATCAGCGGTCCCCAACATGCCCAGTCTTCCCGGAGTGGCCAAGGCCGGGTAACTGCAGGGTTCAAGTCTGGCAGACCCTCCTCCAACTCCCCGATCGTTTCCCGGAACTTGAGGGAAAGGAGTGTGGCGCGGGAACCACGCGGGCCCTGCACCGGCGACAGGTGCGCGGCTCGGTGCCCGGGCGCCGACTTGGGACAGTTTCCCTGGCTGCGCCAGCTGTTTACGGTCTCGTCCTGGAGCTTTCGGGCGGGCAGAGTCATTGAAACCCGAGACCAGGGGAGGTGGCGGGGCGGGATCCCTTTACCTGCGGCTCCGCCCGCGGCCTCGGCCTCCATGCTGTGCTCTGGCTGCGCTCCGAGCTGTCCCCAGCCCTCTCCCCGGCCCCCGCCCCTCCCGCTCCCTCTACCTCGGGGCTCCCCTGGGGCTGCCCCGCCCCTGCCACCTCCCCGTGCGCCCTCCCTACCTCGCCACCTCCCTACCTCGCCTCCTCCCCCAAGGACATCAGACTCTGGTCCCTAGTTTACAAAGAGAGTTCTTTGCACTTTCCCTGCTGCTACTCCCCCACAGCCCCCAGCCAGCGAGTATGTTTTATTCTCCTTCATTTTGGTGGGGGAAAAAAAGCTGTTCATGATCACCATACATACACGTGCACACCCACGCCAGGGCCCCTGAAGAAAGAAAAAAAGAAATTCAATATCTTCTGTACCAATTTCCCATGGAAGGTTGAAAATAATCCAGTGTTGTCATGTAGCCTCTCACATACCAGTTCTCTGGCTGTTTTACAACAGCTTTAAGTGGTTGGTGTAGAGTGTTACAAAAGTACCGAAGTTTTCATTTTTAAATAATCAAATGCTGTAAGCATCTGTAAGGTGTGCTTTTGCAGGAAGTTAAAAATATGAATATGTGACTTCCGGTAGCTCCAGGAACACAGTAGAGCTTCAGGGTCCTCTGTCTGGGTGCTGGAGCCAAATCCCACCCAATACAACCAGCCAGCACTGCACCGAGAGGCAGGGAAGGGGGAGGGGAGGATGTTACTGCTCGTTCTTACCAAACAAGAAAAAACATCGATTGATAACTGCTTCACTTCGTCAACTCCTGGTGAAAATCATACCATAGCTACAATATAATTTGGAAACAAAAATGCTTGCCTCATTTATTAAGAATGGTCTTCTGTACGAACCTGACAAAAAAAGGAAAACTGGTGGTTTTCAATAAAATATTCTAAATTACTTTGTCTTTATTTTAATGATACAGTAATCCCTTATTATTCATGAGGGACTCCCATAGGTGCCTGAAACCCAGGATAGTACCAATCCCTAGACATACTCTGCTTTTTCCCATATATTCAAATCTATGAGTTTAATTTATAAATTGAGCACAGTAAGAGACGGGTCGACAATAACTAATAAAATGGTAACACACTGTATACAAATTACAACAATATGCTGTCATAAACTCACCAACACCACTCCTTGGGGCCTTTGGTTTTTTTTTTTTTTCATTTTTCTTTTATTATTCATATGTGCATACAAGGCTTGGGTCATTTCTCCCCCCTGCCCCCACCCCCTCCCTTACCACCCACTCCACCCCCTCCCGCTCCCCCCCCTCAATACCCAGCAGAAACTATTTTGCCCTTATCTCTAATTTTGTTGTAGAGAGAGTATAAGCAATAATAGGAAGGAACAAGGGGTTTTGCTAGTTGAGATAAGGATAGCTATACAGGGCATTGACTCACATTGATTTCCTGTGCGTGGGTGTTACCTTCTAGGTTAATTCTTTTTGATCTAACCTTTTCTCTAGTTCCTGGTCCCCTTTTCCTATTGGCCTCAGTTGCTTTAAGGTATCTGCTTTAGTTTCTCTGCGTTAAGGGCAACAAATGCTAGCTAGTTTTTTAGGTGTCTTACCTATCCTCACCCCTCCCTTGTGTGCTCTCGCTTTTATCATGTGCTCATAGTCCAATCCCCTTGTTGTGTTTGCCCTTGATCTAATGTCCACATATGAGGGAGAACATACGATTTTTGGTCTTTTGGGCCAGGCTAACCTCACTCAGAATGATGTTCTCCAATTCCATCCATTTACCAGCGAATGATAACATTTCGTTCTTCTTCATGGCTGCATAAAATTCCATTGTGTATAGATACCACATTTTCTTAATCCATTCATCAGTGCTGGGGCATCTTGGCTGTTTCCATAACTTGGCTATTGTGAATAGTGCCGCAATAAACATGGATGTGCAGGTGCCTCTGGAGTAACAGTCTTTTGGGTATATCCCCTTGGGGCCTTTGTTAAGGAAAATTAGGGTTACGTGAATGCCAGCATTGTGAGACCTTGACAGTGGATCTGATAACCAAGATGGCTCCTAAGTGACATAGGGACAGACATGGATTCACATCCCAAACAAGACAGAGCAGGATGGCAAAAGAGATCATCACTCCACTGGGAACCATGTGCAATTCAAAACTTATTTCTGAAACTTCAGAAATTGCTTATTTCTGGAACTTCCCATTTAATATTTTCAGATCACCAGTGACCATGGGTAGCTGAAGCCTGGAAAACAAAACCATGAATGAGGAGGTGCTAGTATACTCTATTTCCTCCGTATGGCTCCAGTACTGCATACCACGAGATCACTAGGGTATAAAATCACTATATTACACTACATGAAAGAGAAACAATATATGCTGGTGCAGGATTTTGCAAGCTACAGCCCACATCCTTGATCCAGCCCCAATCCATCTATTTTTTTATAGCCCTGGAGTCAATAGTTGAAAAAAAAAATCAAAAGAAGAATATTTTGTGACATATCAATATTAAATAAAATTCTAAATTCAGTGTCTGTAAATAATTATTGGATCACAGCCATACCCATTAATTTACATATCGCCTGTGGTGAGTTGTACACTACAATAGCAGAATTAAAGAATTGCATCAGACGGCTGTGTTCCAATGGCTCATGCCTGTATCCTAGCTACTCAGGAGGCAGAGATCAGAAGGATAGAGGTTCGAAGCCAACCCAGGCAAAAAAAAAGTAAGACCCTATCTCAAAAATACCCAGCACAAAAAAAGGGCTGGCAAAGTGGCTCAAGTGGTAGAGCACCTTCCTAACAAGCATGAGGCCCTGAGTTCAAACTCCAATGCTGCCAGAAAAAAAAGGAATTGCATCAATGATAACAGGGCCCACAAAACACAAAGTATTTATTATCTGGCTCTTCAAAGAAACTGTGTGCTAGTTGGCTCTGCTGGGGTATGAAGGATTAGGGGAGGGTGACAAGTTGCTTTGGTGGAGTGACATTTTTGGAGAATCAGTTCTGCTTTGACAAGAAGCAATTTGGTTCTGGGTTGTACTTTTGACAGTAGAGATCAGTAGCGATCTGAAAGCTGAGGCATCTGACACGGACGAATGCTTATATTACATTATCATTATTTTTGAAATGACAAGTGATTCTTGATGACTGGTTTCTTTTCCCCACTTCCCAAAGGAATTTGACCAGTTTGATCAAATTTCATCAATGTCAACGGTACAAAAATGTGCCCTGTTGTGAGCACTGTTTGTGTCAGAGACAATAAACAAACGCTTTTAATCCTTTTTCTTGCTGAAGCAGGAAGCCACCCCTTGCCAATAGGAAATTTAAAACAAATCCTGCAAAGTTTTACGTTTGGTTCAAAATGTGAAACACTGAAGTGCTGGATCTTGAAATCTTGGCAACTCCCATTTAGTGTCCTTGGTGAGAACACGTGTGGACCATCACTGGCTTTCCAGTTCACTGGGAGGGTTCCACCTTGCCCTCTTAATCCCAGAGTCAACTCTGATTACAAATATTTTCCTCTGGGGAATCTGACTTGTAAGGAAGATCCCTGTGGTTCCTGTTAAATAAAACACCTCCCTCTAGCTGCCTCGCTCGTTCTCAGGCTTACTGTGTTTCATCAGCCTAAAGACCGTTGGACATCAACAATTGTTAGAGATCATTTGTTTTTATGGTGAAAAGAAGAAATAAAAGTGCAGGGGAAGGCCTATGCTTCTCTGAACTGTTTTCATTTTAGAGAGTGAGAATCTGGTTGTGTTTTTTTGTGTTTGTTTGTTGAGTAGTAATACAATAGAAGAAGACATGTTGTGAGCAAGTAAAAAATATTTTGTATTCTAGGGTTTTCTTTTTAATTCATTACGAAATTAGAGAAAACTTTAAGGAAAGAAGAAAAAAATAAGTGAATTATAAGAAAATGTAAACTTCAGGATGTAAGGTACTGCTGAATAAAGACCACACCACGTGTGGAAAAGAAAGATTTATTGGAACCAGACTGCAGGGCTGTCACCCTTTTTGGGTTCAGAGTGGAGCGGCTTGGCTGAAATGAGTAGTGGGCTTTATAGGAGGAGCCAAGCCAAAGGGGAGAGAGAGAGTCTCTGGCCTCTGATTATCTATGATCACCAGATGGAATAGGTCGACATGCCTGGCTAGTTGAGTAACTGGAAGTTTCTGAGTTGTTTTGCAAGGCGAGAAACAATCAGGCAGGGACACAAGCAGGGGAGAAGCAAGTGGTCATAAATCAGGGGGTCTGGTTTCGGTGCTAGCCTCGGGACCTTCTGCCCACCCCAAGAATGCCAGGACACATTCCAGTTTAAGTTAAAATAAGAATGGTTCATGACAAAATGAAAAAAGGTCCTACTAATAACAGCTGGGCATGGTGGTACAAATCTGTAATCCCAGCTTCTCTGGAGGTTAGGCAGGAGAATTGCTCCAGCCCAGGAGTTTGGGGGCAGCCTGGGCAATTTAATGAGACCCTGCCTAAAATAGTGGTAGTAATAGTAATAATAATAATAGCTTTTCTTCATTATCAGAAAAGTAGTATCATTTAAAACTGGCAATCATAAACCAGGTGCTGGTGGCTCACGCCTGTAATCCTAGCTATTGGGGAGGCAGGAGGATTGTGGTTCAAGGCCAATCTGCACAAATAGTTCACTTGACCCAATCTGGAAAATAGCAAACACAAAAAAGGGCTGGCAGAAGTGGCTCAGGTGGTAGAGCATCTGCCTAGCAAGCATGAGGCTCTGAGTTCAAACCCCAGTACCACCAAAAATAAACCTGGCGATCTTAGCTGTTAAGAAGCCTGTTAAGAAACACAAGTTACTGTACACCCACACCTCATTAGCCAGTGTTGATTTCAGAGTTTGACCCTAGTGGCAACCATGTTTGTAACCACTCTACAAATGTGATTATTTTGTAATGGCCCACCTCCTCCTTTAACTGTTGATAGGGAAGCAAAGCCCTCTGGGTAGAAGAGCTTGGGTAAGTGCCACCAGCCAGTCAGGGGAACCGTTCCATGGAGGCATTGAGACACAGTCTACAAATCACCAAGACAGCATGAGAAACTGGGTAACTACTTTTGAGTTTGAATTTTTGTAATGTCCACTTTAATTTCAAAACAAGATGCATCCAAAGACCCCCTGCATCCCTCTCAAAACAAGGTGAGCCTTGGTGGTGACAGGCAAATGGAGCAAATGCCACTTCTCACCTGCTCTGGCTGTCAGGGGAGACCCCAACCCCAGGGGCCAATTAATAGGGACATGGAAGGGTGTAGAATTCCAAGAAGGCCTCAGTGGGGATCTGGCCTTGGTCCTCAGCAGTGATTCCAAGTAAGACAGTGCATTTTTTTTTTTTTAAATCCGGAGGTCTATTAATTGGTAGGAACCATGTGGCCACGACCTCACTCAGGGCCCACTGAATGTTGCAGAAGCAGCACCATGTGGTACCTGATCCCCTGAATGAGGGTCTCGTGGCCTTGGCCAGATGGGTAAAGAGAATTATTGGTTTTGTTCCTCTTATGACACAACTTCTGAAAAATAGTATATTTAGGTTTTTTTTAAGGTATTTTAATAGTATTTTCTGAAAAATCAAGATGTTGCATAACACGACTAAGAAATAATCTGGATATTAGCTTTTTTGGTTATTCTAACACAATTAAAAAGAGGAGTGCCTGCTGAGCTGGTGGAATGCCAGCGCTGTGGCTGAAGTTCAGTGGCAAGTTGAGCCAGCAGAGCGCAGAAGCCGACAGACAAGAGCTAACTGGTGAGCCCCTGACCTTCAGAGCTGACACAGCTGGGGACAGTAAGACTCCATCCTGAGGAGGTGTTGATTCACCCCCATTTCACAGAAAGTTAAAACGGGGGCACAGAGGTTAGCTTGCCTGGGGTTCACAGCTCCTAGGCAGCAGGTGCTTGCAATCAACACTTCAAAGAGGAGGTGAGGGTTGCCAGGCATGGTAGCTCATGCCTATAATCCTGCTTGTCAGACAGCAGGAAGATTGAGGTTCAAAGCCAGCCCATGCAAAAAATAAATAAATAAATAAAAGCCAGGTGTGGTGGTGGGTGTGTGTCATCCCAGCTAAGATGGGAAGCATAAACAGGAGAATAGCAGTCCATACTAACCTGGGCATAAATTTGAGATCCTATTCAAAAAATAACTAAAGCAAGAGGCTGGTGGTGTGGCTCAAGTGGTAGAGTTCCTGCCTGGAAAACGCAAGGCCCTGAGTTCAAACCCCACTACCACAAAAAAAAGAAGGTTGGGGTTATGTGTGTACAGGAACTCTCTTCTTTGTCTTCCCACTCTATTCTCCTTCTTTTTCCTCTCTTCTTTCTACTGCTCCTTCTCCTCCTCCCTTCTCTTCCTCTCCTCTTCTTCTTCCTCTTGCTCCTTCTCCTTCTTCACATGTTTTGCAGAATCTGGAAAGCAACCAAATTTTACCACATCCTAATGGCCAAATAACAATGAGGGACTCTGGCAGGGGAAGGGGAGGATTACTAAAGAGGAAAAAACAGGCAGAAGAAAACAATTTATAAGGTGCCCACTGCCTTGGTTTGCACTGGACAGAGGTACTGGTTTGAGTGTATTTTAGTGCTGGGTCCTACACACCCCTCCATCTTGGCAAACCAGGACAGCTGGTCACTGCATGGTGGCAAAACCCTAAACTACCCCAAGCCACAAACTAACCCAGACGCAAGCATCCAGAAAGTCCCTGGTGGCACTCTTGCTCTGGCCCTGTGCCTGTCTGCGGCCATTGGCTCTGTGATCTGAGCTGGCTCTTTCTGCTCTCAGAGGCATCGCCTTACTACTGTGTCCCCACCCCCACTGTCCTGGGCCTATCAAGAGCCTGACCCAGTAGACAAGACGCACGCTCCCCACTTGGGCTTCATGGACTTGCCATCCAGCTGCATGGTGGTGACCGGTAAGGCTGTGTTTTCCTGTGTTCCCGTTTGCTACTGCTGTGAGCCTGTGTCCCTGGAATATGCAATTATGGCAACTGGTGGTGCTCCTAGTTCCAGATGGGAGCCAACTTCCTGCTGTGTCCTATTAAAAAACAGGCAGGGGACAGAGGCTTTCCTGCCTCCTGGCTCATTGTCTCCAAATAACTTGAGTAGCTTGCACAAAGATGCCCACTGTGGGTGAGGCTAAACCTTGTCTGCCCTTCAGTCCCTCAGAGAGGAAGCCAAGGTTGGCACCTGCTGTCCTTGACTTTAGGATCCATTGGGCACAAGTGGTATTCTTGGGGTACAGTTTCATAGCAAGAAAGGGGGAACTGTAGCTCAGAAGAGACAGTACCATCACTAGGATCACAGAGTCAGCTACAAGGACCACACCCCAAAGGAACATGCAATCCCCACTGGCACAATGAGAGCTTGCTACCATGGGAACTCTGAAGTCCCACACCTTAGCCACTAATTTATGCCCCGAACCCCAAAAGGTCAACCTGGAAGGAATGGTGACTGCTCACTACTGGGTTTCACCCAGCTCCACTTGCCTGATCATGTCATTGTCACAGCTGGTCCCTGGGGGCTTGATCTTTTTTCTCAAAGCTCTTTATTTTTAGTTAGACATCAAAGCACTATGTTTATTTTTAGCTAAATACATTTAGCATGTTTACAATTTTGCAAATGGCATTGGGTGAAGGACACATAGAAGAAGACTCCTGTGTGTGCGAAAGTCACCTATCTTCACGATATTTTCAGGCTGTAATTCATACTTCTATCAACCTTCAAAAAAAATTCTTTTGAAACCCTTTTCTCTCCCCTGTTCTCATTTGTGTTATTTCAGGGCTAGAGATGGAATGGCTCAAATTACACTTGAATTCTTGAGAAAACTGTACTCTAAGGAAATGCAGTCTTTTCATCAAGGAGATATGGGTCTTCACAGGCCCTCGCCCCTCCTACAATCACACCGACCCTTACCTTTGTCTTGTCAGCCTGTTGTTCACTGGCAGATCCTAGATCATTTGGGGAAATAGCTGATAATCAGCCACAGTTTGGATTCCAGAACATGGACCACCTTTATTAGAAATGCTTTGAGCTGCCAGGACAGTCCCTTCATTTCACTGGATTTGCCCTGTGTATAAATCTGCCCATGATGATGATTGGCACGTAGACAGATGGTGGGGAGGCGAGGGCTCTGACAAATTGCCCCCAGATCAAGGTGTTCTGACTGGCACCAACAATAACAATGAGAGACGGAGGACCTGCCCCTTCCTAGGGCCTCTGGATTTCAAGGTCTTTCTCCAGCTCCTTCCCCAGTTCCTCTCCAGGGCCAGAAACTTGACAGTGAAGTTTGACCCAGCAAAAAAAGAGCATCCAACCTTTATTTTCTGAATTGTTTTCCTAATTTAAAACAGATAAGAGATATGATTTTCGCTGATGTTAATATGATTCTAAAAGGAATGTAATTGTGTGTATGTGTATGTGTTTGCTGCATATTTATTAACCTGATCTCTCAGTAATTTTTTCCTTTAATTTCAATTATTGTTCTTTATTGCTGATGGTGTCTGAGGCAGCTACAGTTGTATTTATTCTATACAATTCAGTCATTCAGTCAAAAGTTACCTCCAGGCATCCTGGACATCTTTTTGAAAACTTTGTCATGCCCTGAGTTTTCTCCTTGTGAGCTAATCCTATTAGTGTTTGTAGACACGGGCGTTCAGGAAGTGCCAAGGTGCTATTGGAGTTCCTTTCCAGAACTGGTTCTTACTCTAAAGACCTGAAGTCCAGGGATTTGGGGTTTCAGAAGTTGAAGTTCAATTGCAGCTCTTACCTATCTCAAAATTTGTATGAATGGAGGGCTGGATGTGCTGGTTCATGTCTGTAATTCCAGAGTCTAGGGAGGCGTAAGTAGGAGAATTGCTGTCTGAGGCAGGCCCAAGCAAAGAGGGCAAGACCCTATCTGAAAAATAAGTAGAGCAAAAAAGGCTGGAGGTGTGGCTCAAGTGGTAGGTCATCTGCTTAGCAAGCAGGAGGCCCTGAGTTCAAATCCCAGTACTACCCCCCACAAAAAATAATTCATATGAATTGGAAACATGTCATGGGAATCAGATGAAGGAGCTCAAATGCTCAGCTGTGTTCCTGAGCAGGACAATGCTGCCCAGATGTGCAGCCACCCTGAGATGAGTGTCCCCTTTGTCACAGGCTAATCTGACAGCGGTTCCTCTCCTCCACAGAAGACCACACGTTTTTTAAGGTTTTCATTGTAAAATAACTATACATTCAAGTCAATTTGCAAAAAATGTACAGAAACATGCCCTGAACCCTTTAACCAATCTTTTCTGATGTGAACATCTTCAATTTCAAAGCCAGGATGTTGACATTGGTATAATCCAATGTGCGTGCATGTATGTGTGGCTCGATACAATTTCTTCACGTGTAGCTTCTTGCAACAACCACCACAATCAAGAAACAGAATTCTGTCAGCACCACAGAGCCCTCAGAATGCTTCTCTGTCCCCTGCCCCGTGGCTAACACCTGATGTACATTACTCTGTTCTCCATCTCTATAATAATTTTATTCTAAAGATATTATATACATGGAGTCATGCAGTGTGTCTTTTTGAGACTAGCTTTTTTTTCTTACTCAGTATAAATTCTTTTGAGATTATCCAAATTGTTGTATCAATACTTCTTCCTTTCAAAAAAATGTAATGACTTTATTGAGATCCAATTCACCCATTTAAATTGTGCACACCATCAGCTCCTAGTATATATAGGGTTATACATTTAATATCACAATCAATTACAGAGCATCTTCAGTATCCCTAAAAAGACCCTACTCCCATTAGCCTTCACCACCCATGTCCCCAACACAAACACCCAGCCCTAGGCAACTAGCAATTTGCTTTCTGTCTGTATAGATTTGGGGTTTGAACCTAAGGCCTGTGCACATTAGACATATGTTCTACTGCTGAACTAAACCCTCACCCCAAAGTTTGTAATGTGATGGAATCCAACCTATCACTTTTTCCTTTTAAGGACTGCACTTCTGTTTTCAAGTCTAAGGACTCTTTGCCTAGCCTTGGCTCCAAAATTTTCTCTCTTCTTTGTCCCTTAAATGTCTTATGGTTTGTCTTGTTACACTTAAGTCCATGATCCATTTTGAATTCATCTGTGTAAAAGGTGTAAGCCTTAGGTGGGAAACAGTGGCTCACACCTGTAATTCTAGCTACTTGGGAGGATGAGATCAGGAAGATCACAGTTTGAGACCGGCCGGGGCAAAAAGTTTACCAGACTCCATCTCGACCAATAGCTGGGAGCCGTGGCACAGGCTTGTCACCCCACATTGCAAGAGAAGCATACATAGGAGGATCGTGGTCCAGCCCAGCCCAGATACAAAGCTAGATCCTTTCTCAAAAATAACCAACACAAAAAGGGCTGGAGGCGTGGCTCGAGGGATAGAGCTCCTGCCTAGCAAGCACAAGGCTGAGAGGTCTGGATTTATTGCCAGGTCTCCTCTCCTCCATGGAATTGTTTTTGCATCTTCATCAACGAACAATTGGGAAAATTCCTGGGTTCTCTACAAGGCCCACCTACCTTTCAATCAGACATTTGTGCTCTCATGTCCACAGCCCTCCTAATTTGTCAGTGGATCAGTCTCCCTTTCCTTTTGGGCTTCCCCACTGTGCCTGACACAGAGGACTCTGAGGCTGTCCCCAGACTGGCAAAGTTACAGGAGTCCCCTGGGGCCCACCATGACCTGGGGAGCAGGGAGAGATTCTTACGTTACCACTGTAAGCCAGGTATGGCCTGGCTTGAGCAAATCTGGGTATCTTTGGTTTCAGGTTTTGGGCCCTTCCGGCAACACCTGGTGAATTCCAGCTGGGAAGCGGTGAAGGTAAGCCGCCCCTCCCTTGCCCTGCTTCCTTCTGGGGCTCCTGAGAAGGCCCAGTGGGCGTGGGTCTCGGTCATCAGAGCCACATGGAAGGAAAGGCAAATTCTCTGGCCCCTGGCCCAATGGGCTGATGTCAGTCGTTGGGTTGTGACTTGTTTGTTGCAGGTGCTCCTCTCATCTCTGGGGTAAAGAAAGGAGGCTAAAGGGAACTTCTTTGTAGGATGGGGAGGGCCCAAGACAGGCTCTGCTATACCGATAGCTTCTGGGGAAAGTCATTTCCCCCAGCCTCGTTTCCTCATTTGGGAATGATGATGTTGCATGGTTGCCCTGAGAATTCAAAGCAGCAAGTGCACACAGCAGTTTTGTACACAGGTTCACTTAAGCATTGTGCCTGGCACAGGGTAAGCACTTAGTAAGTGGTTACATTTTACTTTTTCTTTATTGATTTGGTGGGACTGGAGTTTGAACTCAGGATCTCATGCTTGCTGAGAAGGCACTCTACCGCTTGAGCCACATCTCCAGCTCTTTTCTTTTTTAGTTATTTTTCAGGTATGGACTTTTATTTTTGCCTAGGGTTAGCCTCATACCTCAATCCTCCTAGATGGCCATGCCTCCTGGGTAGCTGAGCCCACAAGCATGTGCCATCACAGCAAGCTTATTGATTGAGATAACGTCTTGCTAACTTTTTTCCTAGGCTGGCCATAATCCATAACCCTCCCAATCTTTGCCTCTTGAGTAGTTGGGATTACAGGCAGGCATCACCATTCCTAGCATAAGGTATGGTTTTTATTATAAGCAGCATGCTTGCTTTTAAGGATGTGCCATTTAGGCAAAAGAAAATCCTCAGACAGTCCTCAGTCCAGGAGGAGGACTGGGGGCTCCTCCACCAAGCGGACCTGTTTGTCCTTCCCTGGAAGATTGTCTGGTATTGGTCCCCGTGTGGACATCACTTACAGACTCCGGATATTGACCTCTGTTTATTCACACTTGACTTTCAATTTCAGCTTCTGTTGGATCAAGCCAGAGGTACGTCTCTAGTCTCTTTCTTAGAGTTTGCCAGTCAAGCTGAAAACACAATGAAACTGATAGTGTCATGCCCCTGTGGCATCTGTGGCGTTGACTTTCTAGCCTGTTGGCACAGAGGCAGCAGTCAGGAGACTCTGAACTCTTAGTTAGCACTGGTGGTTTTTTCCAGCCAGGGAAAAGCTCAGAGAAGTGGGGACCCATTGCCAAGCCTCACTGTTGTGCACAACATATCAGAAAGGCCAGTCCCGGGGTTTCATGAGCTCCTGGATGTCCATGTCCAGTTCTTCTATCAACAGAGCTTCTCAGCCAAATTCCCAAGGTCCTAACTCCTGTTAACATGGGAATGGAAAAGAGCCAAACTGCTTGGGTTCATCTCCTAGCTCCAGCGGCTTCACGTTGTGGAACCTAAGACAAGCCATCCAATTTTTCTGTGCCTCTCTTTCCTCATCTGTAAAATGGGAAGGTTGTGAAGACTAAGGCAATTAACATGTGTTAACAGACAGGCACATTGTCAGTGCTCACAAATATAATTCTCCTAGGACTAGACAGCCATGCTATTAGTCAGTGTTCTTGCAGGCACATGGATGAGACTGGTGGATTCCTACAGGAAGTGGAATAATGCAGAGATTACTTGGGAGGCTCAAGGCTGACCAGTAGGGCTGGGGAAACTGGGGCAGAAAGAGATGCAGGGATAGAGGCATCAGGAAGTGGCTGTAGGATGGCAAACTCCCAGGACAGCTCTGAGGAACACACACACACGCATGCACACACACACACACACCAAGAGCTGAAAGCTGATGGGAGTGAGTGGTTAGCACACAAACAAAAAGGCAGGGAAGGGCAAATCCCACAGTTGGCTTCATGAGCAGCAGTGGACCTGGAAATGAAACCCAGGCTCCACCTAAGCCAAACCCTTGGAAAGGGAACTTGGGTCTGGAGCACCTCCAACTGCTGCAGACACTCATGCAATTTTTCCTGAGGACTTAAGACCTTAAGTTTCCTACAAATGAAGATGAACTAAATGTCAGTTTCCAATCCCAGAACGCTGAATACACAAGGAAGCAAACTACCATATGTAATAGTCAGCAGAAGCAGAGCTAGGACCTTCAGGACTCCAGCCACTACAGCAATCAGAAACAGCACAACTAGATGACAAACATTTAAGGCAGAATCATAAAAATAGGCAATGAGAGATTGTGAAAAGATCAGGTAAATTGAAAAAGGGAGTGATGGAAGTTATAGAAATTTTAGAAATACAGTTGTTAAAATAAACGCTCAACAGATGACATAAAAGCTGGTTTAAAGTCATAATAAATGAAGGGTGCCAGTCTAGTATATGATTTTATTTATATTGAAGGTCCATATAAAGCAAATCTATTGAGACAAAAAATGGATTAGTGGTTGCCTAGGGTGGGTAGGATGGCAGGATGGGGCATTAGCGGCAGTAGATGGATATGAGGCTTCTTTTGGATGAGATGAAAAGGTTCTAAAATAGAGTGTAATAATGGTAACAGAACTCCAATTATATGAAAAACCAATTGTAAGCTTTCAATGGTAATGTTTCTGGTATATGAATGATCTTTCCAGCAGATAGCTGTTTATCTGCACACACAAAAATATACTATAAATGGCCATTTATAGAAATAGAGAAAAAATTAGTGAACAGAAGACAGATCTGAAGATATTACTCAAAGGACAGGGTAAAGAGATGGACAAGTAAGTAAAAAATTAAGAGATATGGATAATAAGTTATACCTTCTAATGTATGTTTAATTGCAGTTCTGTAAGGAGAAAACATTGAGAATGGAAAAGAAGCAATATTCAAAAAATATTGATTGAGACTATTCTAGAATTCACAAAAGACATGAATCCACAGAGATAAAAAGCACAAAGTATAGCAAGTTAGAACAAAGGAAAATCCATACTTAAGCACATCATAGTAAAGCTGCAGAACATGAAAGACAAGATCTTAAAATCCTTAGAGAGAAAAGACAGATAGCCTTAAAAAATGGGCAGTCTAAATTAGACTAAGCCTAAATTTCGGAAAAGTGACAATAAAAACCTGAAAACAGTAAAATTATATCTTGAACATGCTGAAAATATAATTCCCTACCAGAAATTTTGCAGCCAGAAAAAATATTTTTCAAGAACAAGGAAATAGCCAGGCACCAGTGGCTCACACCTGTAATCCTACCTACTGAGGAGGCGGAGATCAGGAGGATTGAGGTTCGAAGCCAACCCTGGCAAAATAATCCGTGAGACCCTATCTCAGAAAAAAACCCATCAGAAAAAAGGTGGTGGAGTGGCTCAAGGTGCAGGCCCTGAGTTCAAACCCCAGTACCACAAAAAAAAAAAAAAAAAAAGGACAAGGAAACAGTACAGACATTGTCATAAAAAATAAATACCATGCTATGTATGTAGGTAAAATCAGCACTAGCATTGTTTGTATAAAAATAATAAAATAATTGCTAATTTTCTAGCTTAAAAAAAAAAGACTGACCTAAAATATAGGACAATGAAGCATGATGCTCACCCAAATGCATTAACCCTACAGCCATTGCACTGTGGCTGACCCTCTGGCCACAGCTCATGTCCAACATCGTCCTAGCTTTCCTCCTAGTACCTGGACAGACTGGGGCATAGTCTTCTTGATCGATCTTTGGTGTTTAACTTTCTAGCTCATTATATATTCTAGATCATAATCCTTTGCCTCTTGAATAGCTTGCAAAGATTTTCTCCCATTCTGTGTGCTATCTCTTCTTTCTGGTAATTGTTGCCTTCTATGTGAACAACCTTTTTAATTTGATGCAATCCCATTAGTCAATTCTTGCCCTTATTTCATGAGCAATTAGAATCATATTCAGAAAGTTATTGCCCACACCTTCCGGTGTTTTCCTGTAGTAGTTTCAAAGTTTCATGTCTTTCATTAAGGTCTTTGACCCATTTTGAACTGATTTTTGTATAGGGTGAGAGAAAGGAGGTCTAGTTTCAGACTCCTACATGTGGACATCCAGTTTTCCAAGCACTGTTTTTTGAAGAGGCTGTCTTTAGTCCAGCCTTTGTTTTTGGCAACTCTATCAAAATCAGATAGCTGTAGCTATATGGGTTTATTTCTGGGTCTTCTATACTATTCCATTGGACTATATGTCTGTTTTTGCACCAATGCCATGCTGTTTTTGTTACTACAGCTTTATAGTATAATTTGAAGTCTATAGTATAATTTGGAGGTTCTGGGATACCTTCAGTATTGCTCTTTTGCTCAGGTTTGCTTGGACCATTCAGTGACTTCTATGCTTCCATAGAATTTTTGGATTGATTTTTTATTTCTGTGGAGAATGACATTGAGATTTTGATGGGAATTTCACTGAATATGTAGATGGCTTTTGGAGGTGTAGTCAATTTCACAATATTAATTCTATCAATTAACAAGCATGTAAAGTCTTTTCCATCTACTGTCATCAGTTTCTCTCTTCAATGTTTTATAGTTTTCATTGGAGAAGTCTTTCACCACCTTTGTTACTTTTATTCCTAGGTATTTAATTTTTAAGGTATTGTGAATAGGGTTGTTTTCCTAATTTCTTTCTCAGTTTGTTCACTGTTGATATATAGAAAAGCTACTGATTTTTGTATGTTGACTTGGTACCCTGCTACTTTGCTGAAAGTGTTTATCAGATCTAAGAATTTTTTGGTGGAGCCTTCCGGGTCTTGTAAAATATAAGATCATGTCATCTGCAAATCGGGACAAATTGACTTCTTCCTTTGCTATTTGCCTTCTTTTATTTCTTTCTCTTGCTTTATCACTCTGACTAGGAATTCAAGCACTATATTGAATAAGACTAGAGAGAGTGAACACCTTGTCTCATTCCTAACTTTAGAGGAAATGGTTTCAGTTTTTCCTCCATTTAGTATGATGATGGCTATATATTTGTCATATATAGTATTTATTATGTTGACCTAGTTTCCTCTATTCCTAGTTTCTTCGGGGATCTTTATCATAAAGGGGATGTTGAATCTCTCTCTCTCTCTCTCTCTCAATATATTAATTTTAAAAGAGGTTTAGTTGTGAGATTTCCATACATGCATAAATGTACAAATTTACCCCTTCTATTACTCTTTCTCACCCTTCCTTCCCCCCCTTTTAAACAATTTGAATGGGTTTCATTTTTCTACTTTCATACATGAATATGAAGTACTTTGATCATATTCAGACATACCTCCACTCTCTCTTTTTATTCTCCTCCCTTCCACTGGGGGATCTTTAATTTTGTCAAGGGCTTTTTCTGCGTATGTTGAGATGATCATGTGGTTTTTGTCCTTTATTCTGTTTATGTGTTGTATTATACTTACTGATTTGCATATGTTGAATCATCTTTGAATTCCTAGAATGAAACCAACTTGATTATGCTGTATGATCTTTTTAATATGTTGTTGAATTCAGTTTGAAAGTGTTTTACTGACAAGTTTTGTATCTATGTTCATCATAGAAATTGACCTGTAATTATCTTATCATTGCTGTTGCTCGTTCTTATTCAGTTTTGTTACAAGGATAATACTGGCCTCATAGAATGAGCTCCATAGTGTTCCTTCCCTTTCTATTTTATGAAATACTTTGAGAAACATTAGTGTAAGGTCTGGTACTGAGCTTTGGCAGTACTGAGTGCTGGCAGACTCTTTATTACTGCTTCACTCTCATTGCTTGTTACAGAGATATTTTAGTGGTTTGTATACACTTGGGTCAATTTAGTTAGGTCATATGCACCTAGGAATGTTTTCACTTCTAGATTTTCCAGTTTGTTAGAATGTAAATTTTATTTTTTATATATTATTATTGTACTGTGGGTACATTGCGACACAAAAGTGCGTACAGTCTATTTTAGATTCACTCTTTCCATCATTCTCCCTTATTCCCCCCTCTCTATTCTTAGAATAGTTTCAACAGCTCTCATTTTTCCATTTCCATACATGAGTACATAATATTTCTACCATATTCAGCCTCCTACACCCTTTCTTATATCCTCCCCCCTCCCACTGGTACCAACCCCCAGACAAGACCTATTTTACCTTCCTGTCCTCTTTTTTTTAAAAGATGTTTTTGTTTGTTTAAGATAGCTACACAGGAAGTTTCATATATGTATTATATCCTGAATTTGTTCATCCCCTACATTTTACCTTTCTACCTTAGTTCCCTTCTTATAGTTATTTCAACAGGTCTAAAAATTCTATATTCATTTTTATATAGAAAATCCATCAACCATATTCACCTTCTTTACTTCCTTCATTTACCTTCCCTCTCCCATTAGTGTGACTTGTTTTTAATTCTTGTCCTTCATTGTTTAAGTGTCTGTTTGTTGTTCACTGGGATTTTTGCCTTGGTATTATACCTACGCATGTATTGTACTTAAGTCACTGTAACCCTCCTCCATTGCACTTCCTTGCCCTTTTTCCCTATCCTGTGTTGTTTAACAATTTTAGCATGTTTCCTTGTGCCTTGTTCCTACACAGATGTGATGTATTTCATTATTATTTGTTATCTTTCTTTCTTTTCTTTCCTCTTTCCTTGGTTTCCTCTACCAGTCCCACTTTTGGATACATGTTCTGTATATATTTCTCTCTATATATAATATTGCTTGCATTTGTATTGGGCCTATATTCCACATATGAGAGAAAACATGCAGCCTTTGGCTTTCTGAACCTGGCTAACTTCACTGAAGATGATGTTCTCCAGTTCCATCCATTTACCTGCAAAGTACAAAATTTCACTCTTCTGTGTGGCTGAATAAAATTCCATTGTATATACATAGCACATTTTCTTTATTCCTTCATCAGTAGTGGGGCATCTTGGCTGTTTCCATAGATTAGCTATTGGGAATAATGCTGCCATAAACATGGGATGTGCAGGTGCCTTTATTGTAACCTAACTTACATTCCTTTGGGTATATCCCTAGGAGTAGAATTGCTGGATCATATGGCAGTTCTATTTTTAGCTTTTTGAGAAGCCTCCACACTGTTTTCCATAGTGGTTGCACTAATTTACATTCCCACCAACAGTATATGAGTGTTCTTTTTCTCTACATCCTTGCCAACATTTGTTATTATTTGTGTTCTTGATGGTAGCTATTCTAACAGGAGTGAGGTGGAATCTTAACATGGTTTTGATTTGTATTTCCTTTATGGGTAGGGATGTTGAACATTTCTATATGTGTTTTTTGACCATTTGGACTTCTCCCTTTGAAAAAGTTCTGTTCAATTCATTTGCCCATTTCTTCATTGGGTCATTGATTTTCCAGTAAGTTAGTTTTTTGAGCTCCCATATATTCTGGTTATTAATTCCTTGTCAGATGTATAGTAGGCAAAGAGTTTCTCCCACTCTGTGGACTGCCTCTTCAGTCTGGTGACCAATTCTTTTGTCACCTTTTAGTTTCATGCAGTCCCATTTGTCAATCCTTTCTCTTAGTTGCTGAGCTATTGGAGATTTACTTAGGAAGTTATTGCCTATGCCTATAAGTTTCAGTTTTCATACTTCATCCACTTTAAGTTGATATTTGCACAGGGTGAAAGACATAAGTCTAGTTTCAGTTTTCTTCATGCACATATCCAGTTTCCTTACATTTTTTTGCAGAGACTGTCTTTTCTCCATTGTATGTTTTGTGTTCCTTTGCCAAAAATCAAGTGGTCATAGCTATGTGGATTCATATCTGGGTCTTCTCTTCTGTTCCATTGGTCTTCATGTCTGTTTTTGTGCTAGTACCACGCTGTTTTTATTGCTAGGGCTGTGTAGTAAAGTTTGAGGTCAAGTATTTTGATACTTATAGCATTGTTCTTTTTGCCCAGTATTGACTTGGCTATTCGTGGTATGTTGAACTTCTTAGGGTTGATTTTTTTTTCCTGTGATGAATATTATTGGAATTTTGATGAGGATTGCATTGAACACGTAGACTGCTCTGGATAATATAGCCATTTTCACAATATTGATTCTGCCAGTCCATGAGCATAGGAGTTCTTTCCATCTTCTATAGTTTTCTTTCTTCAAGTATTTATTGAATTTTTTCATTATACAGTTTTATCATTGTACGAAGGTCTTTCACTTCTTTTGTTAACTTTCCCAGGTATTTTTTGAAGCTATTGTAAATAGCATTGTTTTCCTATACTCTTTCTCAGTCTGTTCATTGTTGATGTATAGAAAGGCTACTGACTTCTGTAAATTAATTTTTGTGTCCTGCTACTTTGCCAAAAGTGTTTA
This sequence comes from Castor canadensis, assembly GCF_047511655.1. Taxonomy (NCBI): domain Eukaryota; kingdom Metazoa; phylum Chordata; class Mammalia; order Rodentia; family Castoridae; genus Castor; species Castor canadensis. The sequence continues at coordinate 31,352,492 of NC_133404.1, read as the reverse complement.
CGATGTCTAAGAGTTTTTTTGGTGGAGTTTTCTGAGACTTTTAAGTATAGGATCATGTCATCTTCAAACAGTGATAGTTTTACTTCTTCCTTTCCTATTTGAATTCCTTTTATTTCTTCTTCCTGTGTTATTGCAATGGCTAGGAATTCTAAGACTATGTTGAATAAGAGTGGAAAGAGTGGACACCTTCATCTCGTTCCTGACTTTAGAGGAAATGGTTTCAGTTTTTCCCTATTTAGTATGATGTTTACTATAGGTTGTCTATATGTTGAAGTGCATAGGATATGTTTTCAAAGAATTCCCTAATGATCACCTGAATGCTATTGTTACTTGTTGTAATATCCCCATTTTTGTCTCTAATTTTATCAATTTGGGTCTTTTCCTTCTTTCTTTTGGTTAGTTTGGCTAAAGATTTATCAATCTTGTTTCCCTTTTCTAAGAATCAACTTTGTGTTTCATTGATTCACTATATTATGTTTTTAGTCTCCATTTCACTAATTTCTGCCCTGATTTTTACTAATTTTTTCCCCCCCTACCAATTTTATTTTTGGCTTGTTTTTATTTTTCTAAGAGCTTGAGATGTATCGTTAGGTTATTTATTTGAGAACTGATTTTTTAATGTAGGTACTCCTAACTATAAACATTCCTCTTAACACAGCCTTTGCTGTATCCCAAAAATTCTGGTAAGTTGTGTTTTCATTTTTCATTTGATGACCTACTTATTATTCAATAGAGTGTTTTTCAGTCTCCATGAATTTGAATATTTTCTATGTTTTCTTTTGCTACTGATTTCCAGTTTTATTCCATTATGGTCTGATAGAATACAGATGGTCATTCCAGTTTTCTTATATTTGTTAAGACTTGCATTGTGTCCTAACATATGATCTGTTTTGGAGAAAGTTCCATGGGCTGCTGAGAAGAATGTGTATTCTGCAGCTTTTGGTGGGGGTATTCTGTAGATGTTAAGTCCATTTGACCTGTAGTGTCACTTAAGCGGTAATTTCTTGTTAAATTTTTGACTGGGTGACCTATCTATTGCTGAGAATCAGGTATTGAAGTCACCCATTATTATTTTGTTAGCAGCCTATCTGTGCTTGTATGTCCACTAGTGTCTGTATTATGAAATTTGGTAGACCTACATTCAGTGCACATATGCTTACAATTGTTATCTCCTCTTCCTGGTTTGTTCCCTTTATCAATATGAAATGACCTTTGTCTCTTCTAACTAATTTTGGTTTGAAGCCTGCTTTGTCACATATGAATATAGCTGCTCCTGCTTGTTTTCATGCTCCACTTGCTTGAGATCTTCTCCCATTCTTTCACTTTAAGCCTATGCGTGTCTTTGACAATGAGGCATGTTCTTATAGGCAACAAATGTTTGGGTCTTGTTTTTTTAATACAAACCGCCAAACTGTGTCTTTTTGATTGAATAATTGAGACCATTAACATTCAGAGTTATTATTGCAAGGTATGTGGGTGATTCCTATCATTTTGTTCTTTCTGTAGTTTTGATCCTTTCCTAATCCTCATCTGTTTATGTACTCATCTAGTGAGATTTAGTCTTTCCTATATTCTTGTGGTTGTGTTTATGTTCCTCTTCCATGTATAGAATTCTTTTAAGTATCTTCTGCAGTGCTGGCTTAGCAGTCATGAATTCCTTTAATTTTTTTTTTTTTTTAGCATGGAACATTTTTATTTCTCCTTAATTATGAAGGATAGCTTTGCTGGATACAGTAATCTAGGTTAGCTGTTATTTTCTTTCAGGGCTTGAAATACATCATTCCATGCCCCTCTAGCTTTTACAGTTTCTTTTGAGAAATCTGCTGTTGTTCTAATGGGGGTGACTTTGTATTTCTCTCTTTCAACTTTCTATATCTTTCCTTGTTCTGTATATTTAATGTTTTAACTATTATATGCCTTGGAGGTTCTTTTCTTCTCTCCTGTTTGGTGTCCTAAAATCCTTCTGTATCTGGATGACTCTCAAGATTTGGGAGATTTTCAGCTGTTATTTTTATTGAACACTTTCTTATACATCTTCCCCTTTATCTATGCCTATGATTCATAGGTTTGGTCTTCTAATGGTGTCCCAGTGGTCTTCCATATTCTGTTTGTACTTTCTTATTTTTTATTCTTTATCTGAATTTTTAAATTCATCTCCCTCACCTTCAAACCCTGATATTGTCTTCAACTTGATGCAGTCTGCTTCTGGGCTATTTTTACCATAGAAGCTCCTTTTCTTTATGTACTAAAAACCACTACTGGCTGAAAGGAGATTTGTAGTCAGTATACCCAGTAGGTCCCCACTTGTTGCAGAGGGAAGTTTGTGCTCTCAGGGACAGCAAGCATCAAAGCCTAGGGGTGTCCCCCAAATGTGTTGGACAGTGGAGCAAACAGAGAATGAAGTTCTGCACTGGTGGTGCAGACTCAGGCATCTGCCTGCAGGTCTCACTGCTTTCAGATCCCACCCTGTGGGAAGGATGAAGCTGGGGGAAATTGTGTGATCCCAGGTCCTGTGCTTACTGCTCTCAACCCCACTTGGCAGCAACCACCTGTAGCTAGCATCCATCTCTTAGAGACTGCTTGGTGCTGTGTCTGTGTGAATATCAGGCAATTGGACTTGCTCTTTCTGGGATGTGGGACCACCATGACTTTTGCTGCCTAAGCTCCCTGCTGCTTAAACTTTTCAGCAGAAGGGCCAGGTGCAGTGACTCAGAGCTGTAATCTCATCTACTTTGGAGGAGAAGATTGGGAGGATCAGGGTTCCAGGAAAAAAAAAAGTCATTGTTACCATCATCTCAATCAACAAACCAGGCATTGTGGCTCATACCTGTGATCCCAGTTATGGAGGAGGCTATATTTATGAGGAACATGGTCCAAGATGCCCTGAGGAAAAATGTGAAACACTACCCAGAAAAAAAAAAAAACCCAAGCAAAAAAGGTCTGGGGCCTTTGTTCAAGTGGCCACCTAGCAATATGAGGTCCTGAGTTCAAACCCCAGTACTGCAAAAAGAAAAAACTTCTCAGCTGGTCCATATCCTAACCTGTCCCTCTCCATGACTGCCTCTCATGGTCATCTCCCTCCCAGACACTGCAGCTGAATGTCCCAAGACTCTCAAACTGTAATCGTTCTTTGTTGGCAAGTCCCCAGAGAAGCTCAGCCTCAAACCCCACCTGGCAGCAAACGCTTGCAGCCATTTGGCAGCTCCTGAATCCTGAGCATCCCACTAGCCATGGGTGCGGCACTATTTCTGCTAGGATCCTCAGGTAATGGAATTTACTCTCACCAGGGAGGGTGGGACCCTGACCGCTGTGCCCTTCACTGCCTGAGCTCTCAGCTGATTAAACTTCACTGGCTCATGTCAGACCTCTCCCTCTCAAGGCTGCCTCTGTGGGTTGTCTCCCTCCAAGGCACCACAGCCAGAAGTCCCAAGACTTCCTGAGTCACAATTATTCATTGTTTTTCAGTCTTCCAATTAGCTCAGCCTCAAACAGTAGGCCCTCTCTCAAGATAGTGACTTGCTATAGCTCTCTGAGATATGGGGAGTGAAAGGGTTTTTCTTGTCCCATTTAGCCTAGTCATACAGGGGTGTCATTGTCCCACCAAATCCCTGCCCTGGCTTAATGCTTTGGGAGATGTGGGCCTGTCCCTCAGCTAAGTCTGCTAGTCTGTTTCCAAGGACACCAAACTTACCTTGTGGTGGAGACTGTGGTATCCCCTCCTCCCCAGGGAGCCAGGGCTGGAGCTGCAAGCTGTTCTCTAATTTACTCTGTGGCCCTTACGTTTCCCTGTGACATTCAGCTGTCCTATTCCTCCTTCATGGCTTGTGGTGCTCTTCTTTTTCTCTCTTCTGAATATAGTCTCTCCTTTGTTATCCTGACTCTTCTTGTTCATAGATGGTTTCTACTCCGCAATCTTGCCCTGCATCCTTGTTCAAGTCCCAAGCAATGGGGAATGAACACTTACAAATACAAATGTATTGAATTATAGATAGTAAGGAAGAGAGTTTTAATTCCACACTTGCAGCATTAAACTGTAAGAATGAGGTGACCTATTATCAAATAGTAACTCAAATGCATTTTTGTTCAGAAATGGGAGAATTTTGAAAACATGAAAATAACGTGTGCTAAAAGTTCACAATGAAAAGAGGCATTTCCTACAAACTCCCAGAAGAGTGACTCAGTGCTGTTCACCCACCTTCTGTGCACAGGGATTCCACACTGAGGGTATCCACTGAGGGTATCCATGGTGGGCACCCTTCCTTCCTCAAGCTCATGGTTTATGGAATGATATAAGCAGTGGCTGTGCCATTGTTTGTCATGATCCCCTGGTTTCTGGCTATTCTAACTTTAGGTCCAGAACTATCTCATAATCATTCAAAAGAAATTACACCCTCAGCTTTTCTAGAAATGCTTGAACCTGAAAAGGCAACAAATAAAACACAGATTTTGTAAACCATAGATCAGTTGGGCTAACACATTATACAATTGCATTTCAAATACACACAGCCCGAGTGGTCAAGACATCAGAGCTCTTGCCAGATTTGATCAAGTTATTATGTAGAGTAATTTCCCTTTAGCCCAAAAATGAAGTGGCCTCCTCTCTCTCTCTCTCTCTCTCTCTCTCATTCTGTCTCTCTTTCATTCCCCTCCCTTCCTCCTTCTTCCTTCCTTTCTTCCATTCTTTCTTTCTTTTTTCAATTTTTAAAATTTTTCTGAGACAGGGTCTCACTGTGTAGCCCAGACTGGCCCCCAACTTGAAATCCTCTTGCTTCAGCCTCCCAAGTACTGGGATTACAGGCATGTACCACCATGCCTGGCCCTCTCATCTTTCTTACATGATGTTTTAAATGACAACCATAATAAGAATGAATAAAAAGGCAGTGAGCCATAACAATGAAGGAAGCACCAAGCTTAAAAGTGCTTTGAGATGAAGGGTGTGTCCCACTTGGGGACATGTGGGGACTGTGCACCTTTCTAAGGAAAGTGATTTGTTTTTCCAGGCTAGGGATTGAACCAGCACATACTCTACCTCTCTGCTATGTCCCAAACCCCATTATTTCTTTTGAATCATCCTTACTTTCTTTCCCTAGAGGGTCTCTATTCTGTCTACCAAATCCCAAGAGAAAAACTTTGCCAGCCAATGTGAATAGATAACAGATATTTTTTCAATAGAGTGGATTTTGTTTTGCTTTGTTGATTAAATCAGGAAAGTCTAGCTGGGCATGGTGGTACACTTCTGTAATCGCTGCACTTGAGATACTGAGTCAAGAGGATTGTGAGTTCCAGGCCAGCCTGGGCTACATAGCAAGACTCTGTCTCAAAAACGAAGAAATGAACAAACTACAACAACACAACAGAACCCAGAAAAGCCTGAGATAAAAATAACCATATGAAGATAAAGTGAGTTTCCCAGGGCTTTGTGCAGCCTACAGGGGCCTCACCCATACCAGCACCCGGCTCGGGCCCAAATTCCCACTTCACTAGATCATCTGGACATCAACCTCTAAGGCTGGATGAACTGAACTCACTTGAACCCTTTGCCACGATTTCTTACATCTTCTTTCTACAGTCTGATGACTGTGCAGTGAGAGCCTATCTTCCTGGAGGGAAAAAATGTAATCACACCACTGCATGTGGCTCACGATGGCCCCAACATGACATGGAATAGGACTGTCCCTGCATTCCCATTTTGAAATGGCACAAGACTCCCCAAGAAAATGGGGACTATGTGAGCCTGTGACAAAGAGCCTGGGCCCTGGGCAGAAAGCTTTTCCTTATAACTGCAGCAGCCTGCATAGGGGACCGGCTTGCCCAGGGCTTCTGAGAATAAAGGCAAATAAAGAGAAAAGTCACAGTTGGGTGGAGGAGGACACTGTTTATGAATGTTGACAGTGTCTGCTGAGGTTTCACAGACCTCCTTGTGACACCCTGCTGCTTGTCAGCACACAGGGTAGCCTGCTTAGTGGCAGGGGCAGGGAGCTTCCTCTTCACAAATGAGCAAGTCAAATGTTTACTTCTTGCTAAACCTAAACCCTTGCCCACATTGACAGGACAACCAACCAGAATAAGAGGGCAGATCTTTCAAAATTACACCAGCACTGGTCTAGGGTCTCCCTGTGGGTCCCACCTTATCCCCAGCAAATCTGGGATCTTCAGGTCTCTACAGGGTGGCAAATAGAGCAGACCCTCTGGCTTGTTTTCTGGGTTTGTGTGTGTGCTTGTTGTTTTGTTTTGTTGGTAGTACTGGGGTTTGAACTCAGGACCTCACACTTGCTAGGCAGTTGCTCTACCACTTAAGCCATATCCTCAGCCCTTTTTGTGTTTTAGCCATTTTTCAGGTAGGATCTGGTGGTTTTGCCTGCAACTAGTCTCAGATCACATCCTGAGTGGCTGGGATTACAGTTACTGCACCTCCACACCTGGCTTATTGATTGGGATAGGGTCTTGTTAACATTTTCCTGGCTGGGCTCAAACTGCAATATTCCCTATCTTGGTCTCCCAGTTAGCTGGGATTATAAGTATGAACCACTACACCTGGCCTCTGTGTTTTTAATTAAAAAATACATTTAGATGTACAGAAAAGTACACCTTTGTTTCCCCCTGCTGTCCTTTTTCTGGTCCAAGACCCCATCCAGGACTCCACATCTCATTTAGTTAACCATTCCCTTAGGCTTCTCTTACTATGACTTAGACAGTTTTGAGGAGCACTGGCCACCTATTGTGTAGTTTGTCCCTCTGAGATTTTTCTGCTGCTTTTCTCATGATTGGACTTTACCACAGAGCTAAAGTGCCATTCTCACCATGGCATTTCAAGGGTACACACTATAGGCCTTGGTCACCTGACTGGGTGTCAGATGTATGTTAGACATCTTCACCATAAAGTTCTCCTTCTTAGCTTTTTACCCTGTACTCTTGGGAAGGAAGTAACTATGCACAGATCACACGGAAGGAATGGGGACTGAACTCCCCTCAAGGGCAGAGTAGGTACCTCTGCCAATCTGCAGGGTTTGGCCTTCCCTCCCCCACCCACTTACTCACCATGGAGTCATTTCTTCAGAGCCCTGAAGGTTCTGGGATGTTCGTTTTATACTTTGCGTGCTGGCTTGATTCCCTTTAAAGTCCATCTTGTCCTGAAACCTTCCCCACATCCTTTCCTATCTTGGGTGGTGCCTCCCTGATCCATCGTGACAGTCTCTCTGCTCCAAGGGAAAGGTACCACTGAGTCCACACTTCATGTTCTGTCACTGTGTGTTACCTGTAATGAAAGGTAGACTAAGGTGGGCATTTTTTTCTTTCTTTTGGTGGTACTGGGGTTTGTACTCAGGGCTTCATGTCTGCTAGGCATTCTGCTGCTTGAGCGACACCTCCAGCCCTTTTGCTCTGGCTTTTTTTGGAGCTAAGGTCTCATTTTTTTGGCCTGGGCAGACCTGGATTGCAATTCTCCAATTTTAAGTCTCCCACTGTTTCTGGGATGACAGGCATGTGTTCCCATGCCCAGTGTTTTTCTGTTGAGGTGGGACCTCACAAGCATTTTTGCCAAGGCAGGCCTGGAATTGGGATCCTCCCAATATCAGCCTCCTGTATACCTTGGAATGACAGGTGTACTGCCACTGCACCCAGCTATTGGTTGAGATGGGGTCTCGTGAAATTTTTGCTTAGCCTGGCCTGACCTCAAACTGCAATCCTTCCAATCTCAGTCTCCCAGGTAGCCAGTACTGCAGGTGGGAGCCATGGGAGCCCCGCAGGTGGCACTTTTTAAGTAACTTATTTTATATACAGTGGTCCTCCCTTACCTGGAGCCAGACCCTGGATGCCGGGATTTGTGGATACCTCTGAGTCCTAACACACTCTTTTCCTTTATGTCCCACCTAACTTATAAATTAGGCACAGTAAGAGATTAATGACAAGGACTCATATTAAAATAGAACAATTATAACAATATGCCATAATAAAAGTTATTTAAAACTCATGTTGACCTTGATCACCTGCCTGAGGCAGTGTGTGTCAGTCATCTCCACCAGAAAGTTCCTCTCTTGTTTATTTCTGGAAGTTTCCATTTAATATTTTTGGATTGTGGTTGACCTCAGTTAACTGAAGCCACCCATATGATTCTGTGCATGTCCCCTTGTCCTTCTCACCACATGCTATATTTCATTGATTCGAACAACTATTTTTAAAAAGAATGTTTTGGCCTCCTGACATTGGAAGACTGTCACAGTCAAGCACATGTCACATTTTGTTATTATAGAACAGTACTCCTACTTTTCTGGTGTTCCATACACTGACGCTTGACCTTCAGTCCCTGGGGCTGAGATTTGGTGACATGCATCACATCCTTTCTGGGCCACACACTCTGTCAGCATGGGAAACACCTGAACTTGCTTCTCTTGCATCATAGCTGCCAGGCAAGACCCTTGAAAGCCTCAGGGCTCTATCTGTGCTGCCTTAAATGTGGTGACAATATAGCTGGCCACATCCACAGTCCAACACCTGGGAAAAGCAGGTGAACCAGCCTGACCCGGACATGATGTGGGCTCCCGGGTGAGTAGAATATCAGCTCTGGACTGGATTTCAAGGACAGCTTTTAGTTCCTTTACATTCTGGGCAGAGGTTTTGGGGACACAGATCAGAAAGGGAAGGCTCTTTGGGACTGCCTTTTCTCATCTCTACCCTCGTATCCACTCACGGAGAAGCATGACACAAATCTGGAAAAACATCTGTAAACACTGGGGAGCCACACTTGGAATTCCAGCATCTACAGAGGCTCTCCTGGTGCCAGCCAGTTTGAAGAGCCATCCATCGGGTTCCTGACCTCTATGGTAATTTCTGTAATCATAGATGATTGTCCTGTGTGTCCTGGACTAGCCTTGTAAGTCTGCACCTCTGTGGGGTGCTCTGGACTGCTGGAAACTCCCCACTTCAGGTCCCACCCTGGGCCCCTGCCTCACACACTGTGCCTTCTGTCTGGGCAGGAAGATTTGCACCATCCTGGGTTTTCTCTCCTGTTGGCCATTTGCAAGAATAGCAAGACAGGGACTCATGAACTCAAAGGATCTGTGGAGATGAAATCTCAGCCCCTGAGTGAGATGGAAACATTACTGGGAAGCCACCAGGTGCATTTTGGGCAGCACCCTTCTGCTACCATCCCTCTCCCCAAGTCCACTAGCAAAGGCTATTTATTGTTACCTTTTCCCTGTCATGGTAGAACCTAATAGATATGGGAAAGAGTCAACTTAGCTAAAATCCCAATTTAATTATTGACCTGACTAAAAGACAGGGATGTTAGCCTGAGCTAAGTGACCTCCATGAATGCAATCCTTCTCAGAACTCAGCTGTTAGGCAGATTAAAAAGATGTTGAGGGAGAGGGTGATGGGAAAGACCATACTTTTAAAAAATTGTGATAAATATAATACCATCAAATTTTCTATCTTAACCCTTTTCAAGTGTACAATTCAGTGTCATTAAGCATGGTCACATTACTGTACAACCATCACCACTACTCATTCTAGAACTTTCCATCATCCCAAACTGAAACTTTGTGCCTCTTCAATAGTATTCTCCTTTGCCCTCTTGCCCCAACCCCGGCACCATTAGAATAAATTCACACTGTTGTTCAAGAGGTTTCTAGAACTTTCTCAACTTGCAGAACTGAAACTGTACCAACTCTGTACCAACTGGGCTTCCTATTTCCTGCTCTGTCTAGTCCCTAATAACTACTTTCTGCTTGTATGAATTGGCTACATTTGATTCCTCATGGAAGCAGAATCATGGAGTATTGGTTTTCGTGTGACTGGCTGATTTCACTTAGCATAACGCCCTCAAGGTTCGTTCATATTGCTGGGAGTGGGGTTCACCTCTAATTCTAGCACTAGGGCGGCAGACCCCAGCCTGGGCTAACAAGACCCTGTCTCAAAAAGAAAATACACGAGGTTCATTCATATTATAGCATGTGACAGGATCTTTTTATAAAGGCTAATTAATAATCTCTTGTACCTACTTACCACAGTTTCCGATGGACGCTTGGGTGGCTTCCATTTCTTGGCTCCTGTGAATACTGCAGCCATGTACATGGCTGTGCAACTATCTCTTTGAAATCCTGCCTTCAATTCCCGGTGTCTGCCCAAAAGTGGGATTATTGGATCATATGGCAATTCTGGATTTAATTGTTAAAGGAACTTCTGTGTTTTCTCTGACAGCTGTATTATTTTAAATTCCCACCAACAGGGTTTATAAGGAGTCCAGTCTCTCCTTATTTTCACCAACAGTCATTGTTTTCTGAATTTTAATAGCAGACACTTTAATGCATGTGACTTTCTATAGTTAGACTATAAAAATAATTAAGAAATTAACTTTGACCAATGTGTCATAGCTAGCCTGGCCATGGCACCATGCCTTGTTTTGTATGGCTTGAGTCTGCTGACAGACATGGCTTCCTGAAGGAAATAGAGCCCCCTGCACTCTTGGGGGCCAAGGGTGCTGGGGCGACAGAAGGGCTCTTCCTCTTTGATTCAATTTATTACAGAATATTCATCCTAGTTAATGGGATTCAGGATTATATTATCCAGTCTTAATTAAGCTAACCCTCAAATTAGAATCAAGAAATCTTCACAAAAACCCTGCAGATAGGCGATAACATGAATGATGCAAACCAGGAGGAAACAGATGAGTAATGCTTCACCCATCTCATACGAGCTCACATTCTCAGCTGCATTTTGATATAAAAACAATGACAAGTTCACAACACGCTGGTCCCCTAAAAAGGAAGGGATTAAGAATACCACCTGAAACATCAATTTTTGTCCTCTACCAACAATGAAGCCTACTGGGAGTGTGTACTGTGTGTCCAGACAGGATAATCTGTGTCCGGCTCACTGTGATACAAAGGAGTTTTCTTATTAACAGGGGCATGTGACCAAAAGTCTTTGGAAACAACCACTGTAGGCAGAGGACTGGGAATTGTGGTGTCACTGTCTTTCATTCGTGGTTTTTTCACTGAGCCACCAGTTTGGAAGAATGACTTAAAGGATACTGAGAGAGGGCTGGGGCTGGCGTTGGGGCAAGAGTCACGTGTGGAGAATAGAGGTTGACATTGCTAAGGCAGAGGGGGCTTTCACCAGCACCCCAAGAGTTCCCAAACTATGAATTAGGGCTGCAGTCAACCCTCAGTGCTCACCCCCACTTTTATGGTAGCATCTCCTCCATGGCTGCTTCCAAAAACTCCTCTTCTTTGACAAATGCAGTCTCTGGACCTCAGTTTCCTCATTTGTAGATGGACCAGCACCTATTCCTTTTCAGAAGGGAGGTGAGGTGCCTGGCATAGTGTCAAGGGGGACCCTAGGATGATTACTGGACTATGTTTAGAACCATGAAAATGGCACATGATGGGTTTATTATAAAAGTCATACTGGGTATAGAAAGAGATGAGCGCCAGCCCTAATTCTGTCCTCAAAGGATGACTGTGTCAGGAAGTTTTTATTTCCCTAAAAGCTGAGGGAAAAAATGAGACATCCTGATGTTTTTATATATTCCACCTGAGGGGGGGGGGGCGTCCCCAAGGCAGTATCTTTGTAAAGTCATTTTTAATGGCTGCATTATACTTTACCAATGGGTATCCTGTGCTTTATTTTACTTCCTGCCCTGCCAGGTCTTTTTTTTTTTAAATGCACTGCTGTAGATGGAACCCAGGGCCTTGTACGTGCTAGGCAAACCCTCTACCACTGAACCACTCCCCCAACTCCTAGGCCTCTTTTTGTCTCTGTAACTCTTCTTCCTCTTCTGCCTCTCAGCTCTAGATTTAGCTTCTCCTTTCATACAGAGCCTCTGGCCTGGATGATGTTGTAACCCAGGCTGGGGGTCTCAGTCACACAGGATGGCTCCAAGGTCCCTTCCAACCCTGTAGGTGAAGGGGAACATGTGATAGCTCTCTCTCTTCCTTTGTCACATCCCTCCATACACACCAAAGCTCGACTAGAGCCCAGCACAGAGACTGCACAAGTGTGTGCCTCATACATTTACAATGACTGATGGGTAAAAGATGGATGGAAGGATGGAAAGGGGAGGGAGAGAGGAAAAGATACAAAGCTAGAAAAAGAGAAAGAAAGAGGTGAGAGAAGGAAGGGAGAAAAGAAGGAAGGAGAAGAAAAGGAAAGAAGGAAGGGAGGGAAGGAGAGAGAAGGGAAGAAAGAAAAGAAGGAAGGAAGGTCTTTGCACATATGCCCAAGCCTCAATGTTTCGGACTATGGAAAGTTCTTTGGCTGGGCAAACTCCTGCTGATCTGCCAAGCGCCAAAGAGCCTCCTCCAATTGGGTGGTTTTTCTTAACCTTCATAGTAACCCTTTGAGGGAAGTCCTATTGTTACCACATTTCACATATGGGGGAGCCGAGGCTCAGCAAATTCTGATAGTTGGCCCAAACAGTAGTGGGTGGCAGAAGCCAGGTTTGGGCTCCTCTCTCTGGCCCCATGTCCTCACCTTCTGGCTTCTGAAGCCACCATTTTTACTCCCCACCTCCCCTTCAGGAGTGTGAAGTAGCGAGCAAGCCCTGAGCAGGGCTGGCACTTTGGGCTCCAGCAGCTTTTCTGGAAGAGAGGATGAAGGACTTCATGCATCCTGGTGCTAGCCCCAAGATTTCCTTCAGTTAGGGAAGAATTGGATCTTGGAAAACCAACCCAGAAGCTGCTGTACAGCCTTGGCAGATCTGAACAAATTCAGAGCAATCAGTGTCTCCCTGCCTTGGGCTCCCACTGTGAAACTGCCATGTGTCCCTTGCCAGCAGGTCTCCAAGGACATGGAGGCTGAAAGAGGGGGAGAGAGAATGAGGCAGAAAGCCTCTGCTTCTTTTGCAATTGGTGGGATTCAGGTGTTTTTGAGGCGTTATGGGCTGTGTGGACAATCAATGCCTTGCTGAGCTTGGTCAGAGCCCAGCTACAGCAATCTGCTGGTTTTCTCTTTGGGTACAGGCTATGCCCAGCTCTGCACCATTAGCACAAAAGGCTGCAATTCTGGCTGAGAGCTAAAGCCTATTGGGACAGCACAAGGCCCTGGCCCTCTGCAGTTCTGCACAGAACTGGTCTTCCCTTTGAAACAACCAGCCCTTCTGTCTTAGCAGCAAAAATGGTGGTGGCAGCCAGCCACCTGCAGTCTGCTGGTGCAGAACATTCTTGCTGCTTCTGACAGGTCCCAGGCTCACAAATGCTAATAAATGTCACTTTTGATAAATCTGCCTTACATGACTTTCTCAGATTAACATGGGTTCATTATAAATCCCCCCTATAAAGCCCCAACTATGTGCCAGGCACTGTGCCCAGTGGATCATCTCATCAAATGATGGTGAAATACTTGTGAGTGAGCTCATCTAATATTCATGAAAACTCCTCTGCTTTTCAACTGTCCCCATTGTACAGATGAGAAAACTGAGGCATACCATAGTTAAATGACATGTCTCACGTCCCCAGTGTAAGGTGCTACAGCCAGGTCTCAAATCCGGGTCTTTATGACCTCAAAGCTTGTGCCTTTCCCTGCACCACTATACTTGGGCTCTGTGCAATGCTCCCTCTATCTGACCTTCCCTCAACTCAGGTTCAGAACGACTTCCAGCTCTCGCTTAGTTTTGCAAAATGCCTCTGTCTGCAATGAGACACAGTGCTTGTGGCCTAGGACCCCAGGTGTGCCACGGGGGTCTGGGTGCTCATACAAAATACCTGGGTAATGTTGAGGATGGTGGCTCAGACTGTAATCCCAGCGAAGGCAGAGGGAAGAGGATCATGGTCTGAGGCCAGGCCCAGCAAAAGCACAAGACCCTGTCTGAAAAAGAAACTGATAAAAACAGAAGGAGGTGTGGTTCAAGAGGTAGAGAGCTTGCCTAGCAAGCTTGAGGCCAAGTTCAATCCCTAGCACCACAAAAAACAAAAACCAAAAAACCTGGAGACACTCTGGATGGTTTGTGCTTGAATTAGCATTCAGGTGTGCTAAATGCTTTGTCTTGTGACACACAGGACACACAGACGAACCCTTCAGCACTGCCAAGAGCAGCACAACACACCTCATTTCCCAAAGGCCTCAGGCTCTCGTGGTCCCCTCTACTGCTGCAGCTTCCTCTGCTGGCATGCCCAACCTTGCTTTTCCATCTGTCTCACCCATATTTCCACGGGCCTCAGCAGTCAAGGCTAGCTCAGATGTGCCTCCACAGGGCACCCCACCTTGACAGGTGCAACTCTGTGGGGTATTTGCATTGCGAGGCAGGGGCAATCTTGCAGGCTTCTTTGACACTGTAGAGCTAAGTTGAGGATCACAGAAGACCCCTGGTTGTGGAGCACAAGGGCTGGGCTTCAGGGACTCCCCTTGTGCTCTGTCAACTGAGGCAATCCACCTGCTTCTTCCTGCAGGAATTCTCCAAGCTGGGCCTGGGGACAGACACAGTGGTGGAGCTGCGAACTCTGCAGCTGCCTGTGGATTACAGGGAGGCAGAGAGGAGGGTCGCCAGACTCTGGGAAGATTTTCAACCACAAGTAAGTGATGGGTGGAGCGGTGGTAGGGCCAGGTGGCTGATGATGTGGTTAGGCTCAGGAACTATGAACTTTCTGGACCTGGCTCTAGGCAGATGCCTGGAGTATATCATGTCCCCAGGTCCTACCAATAATGTAAAGCCCTGACTGGTGTCGTAAGATTCTGTGTTTGTTTGTAAAAGCTTAAGCTGAAATATGGACTCAATCTGAAAAGAAAGTCTGGAGAGAGTGGAGGAGGAAAAGAAATGGAAGTAGTGTTTCAAGTCAGGATTCAAAGGTAGTTTCCACCTGAGGGAGGAGCCCTGGGCTAGGTCCCACACGGGCCTGTGCAGGACTGGTTAATTCTAAGGTAGGACTTCAGGCAAAGACCTGGGTGGGTGGTCTCCCCAGGGAGGAACCAGCTTCAAAGTATCATCTTAGTATAATTATTGTATTAAAAAAAACTTGTACAACTATTCCTAATTCTCCCCAAAGATGATATGAGATTAATAAAACTTACACCACTGAGCCTGTTAAGACAATGCCCCCAAATGTTTTGATAAAATACTCCGCAGCTATTTTTGAAAAGAGAAAAATCACCTCAAATAAATTCTAATACTATTTTATTGGACTGTTATTAACTTCCTTTATAAAAGTTTCATTAAAAAGATGTGTGATTCCACTAAAACACTAAGCCCCTTCTGTGGTCGCCTTAGATATGGGCTTGCTTCTGCACACCACCCCCAAGAAAGAGACTACACAGACTTGTGAGAACATTTTGAAATATAGAAGTATTTAAATATAAATACAACACAGTTTCTATTCAGCTGAAAGAGCCCAGCTGCTTTTCTTCCTACCATATTCATTAGGGAACACAGGCAGGGGGACCCTGGGGTTTCATGGTGGATTTGGGGCCTGAGATGTTTTGTACCCTGGAGCTGGACTCTCCCACAGTGTGGGCCTTCTGTACATTTGGTGTCCTGGTTTCCTGTGATCTTTCTGCTCTTGTGTGTGTTCATACAGCTTGCTGTGCACGTGGGCATGCACACCTCTGCCAAGGCCATCTTTCTGGAACAGTGCAGCAAGAACAGAGGCTACCAGGATGCTGACATACGGGGCTTCCGGCCAGAAGGTGGTGTGTGCCTCCCAGGTGGCCCAGAAGTGATGGTGTCGGTGGTCAGCATGAAGGCAGTTTGTAGGCGCCTTGACATTGAAGATGTGGAGGTGGCCTTTTCTGGAGATGCGGGCAGGTACACTCTGCAGGTGTCAAAGCACCGAGCAAGTAAGGCAGAGGGAAGCGCCCTCAGAGTTCCTTCTCCCCTCTAAAGACCATCCTACATTGTCTAGTTGGCCACTTGCTTGTGAGGTGGCCGCAGTCACCCTTCTTTGATGCAGACAGCACTGCTGCTCATGCCCCTGGCTAGCCTGAGGTCTCATTTCTGGAACCCCCAACCCCTAACAGGCTTTAGAACATTATAATGGGAAAAGAGAGGCAATTTTTCAGAACTGTGAACATTTTGTGGATGCTTTTTAATTTTAATTGTGGGGAGGGGGACTGAAGTTGTGAGTTAACTATGTAGCTTCAGCCCTAGATAAAGATTAATTCAACTTGCTTCTTCAAACTCTTAACTCCAGCTGGCATCTTCTCCTCTCTCGAAGGAATGAATGAATACAGGACTCGGTAAAGACACGAATGAGGAAGGGAGTCCTGGGACAAAGGTGTTTTGAACTAGTTGGTTGAACATAGTCCTTTTCTGTCTTGGCCACTGGCTGGCTTTGAGACCATGAGACCAAGAGTGTCCGTCTGGACTTGTTCTCAGCCCCATGTTCTTTCTGGTCTCTCTAGTGGCAGTTCTGCTTTGTGAATGACACATTGCTGTGTCTGCTTACATTTCACGGAGGTGAGAGGGTGTCTGAAAAGTAATGTGGCATTTCATGTGGCTGCAGGTATGTCTGTGATTATACCTACTACCTGTCTCTCCACCATGGAAATGGGCGTGCAGTGCTCATCCACGTCCCCCCGCTGTCACCGTGGCTTCCGGCCAGCCTGCTGGGAAAAGCCTTGCAAGTCATCATCCGGGAAATGCTGGAAGACAGTAGGGAAGCCCAAGCTCAAAGGCTAGTTGGCAGAAAACTTGAACCACATTGATGGGAGCCACGGGACACCAGTGGGGTTGTCTCCTCTAGAAGAAGTTAAATGTTTGAATTCTGTGTGTGGAGTTCAACTGTGCGGTGAGGGGCTTCTAAAAAATTGCTTGTAAAACAGTTTACACAGAAGGAAAAAAAAATTCTGAATTAGCCTAACAGAATCACAAAGAGTTATTTTATTGTCAGGAGAAGAACCTCTAAAAGAAAGATGTTTCATAAGGGATTAACTGACTTTAGTTACGGTTTTCATGACAATAAAATGAAATCCTAGTCATTTTTTTCCCCTTCTTGTGGTGGGGTTATATGATTCTGCTGGAATGCCAAAACCACAGACCTGTTTTTTCAGAGGTCATGGAAATATAGGTGCAGTCACTGCTTTAGGGTTCCATTCCTGGCCCCCTCACTTGTTATCTGGGTCCTGTGAGTGGCTTCAGGGCCACTGAGTCTCTGGTGTTCACTTTTTCCATCTCGCTTTTGCTACTCAGTTTAAGTTTTTAAGTGTACAGTTTGGTGGCTCTCAGTACAATGGTTGTTGTGCAATCATCACCCAACCCATTTCCAGAATTTTCTCATCATTTGAAACTGTACAAAAATGACCTATTCATTCTCTTCCCCATCCTGAGGCAACCACCATTCTACCCTCCATCTCTGTGACTTCCATGACTCTAGTCACCTCATCTAAGTGGAACCATACATTTTTGGCACTTAGCATAATGTTCGAAAGCTTCATCCATATTGTAGCATGCAACAGGATTCCGTTGTTTCTTAGGCTGAATAATATTCCATTAAATGTACATGTCACATTTGTTTTCTCCCTTCATTTATAGAGGAACACTTGTGTTGCTTCTACCTTCGGGCTATGGTTATTAAATGCTGCTACGACCATTGGTGTCCAAATATCTGAGTCCCTGATTTCAGTTCTTTCATGTGTTTGCCCAGAGGTGAAATGCTGGATCACATGGGAATTCTGGGTTTAATTTTTTGAGGGATATTGCTGTCCCTTTTTCCACAGTGGCTGTACCATTTTACACCCTTCCAATGGGAGTGTGCGGGTCTGAAAGCAAACTTAGGAACCAGGCTTAGCTTCCCTCCATCCTCAGCCTTCTCCCTGACTTTGAAAATCTAGAAATCTCCTGTTTCATCTTTTGGTTTGACTTTGTGACACTGCACTGGGTTCTGTGCCAAGTGGCTCACAGCAAGGTTCTACTTGTCTAGGGTCTTCTGGGGGTACATTATCATCGTGAGCCCCATTGGTAGCTTTTTTTTTTTTTTTTAAGATAAAAAGCTCTGGGGAATTTCTTTTTATGGTGTGGTCACAAACTGCCATTTTCCACTTGATTGTGATTCACTTACTGCACGAAAAAGCATTTGCAACCTAATAGGAACTAGGCTGGGGCTCTAGATCAATGGTAGAACACTTGCCTAGTATTCATGAGTGCCTGGGTTCAATTCCCAGCACTGGGGGAAAAAAATACAACAACAACAACAAAAAAAAAAACAGCCAAAGGACCCTTTACCTATTTTGCGCTAGCCCCTCAGCAGATTGTGCCCGGGGAACAGACCTTACAGAAGACTCCCTTTTTGAATAAACCTGGATCATTTGACATACAACAGATCCAAGTTTCACTGTGGTGGATCAAAGCCAGCAGGTCTGAGGCCTTTTTCCAATCACCATTCTCAAGCCATCTTGGGTGGTTTGCCCATATCCTTCAGACTAGGCTGTTTTAGACAGGACAGAACAGGAAGCATAAAAAGGAAATTAATTATTTAGGCTCTTTTTCAGGGAGAAGTTAGGGAAGATTAACTGTCTTAGATAAACTAACACATTGTTTTTTAAAAAAAACATATGCTTGGGGGCTCAAGTTTTATTTAACTCCAGTTGTTAAGGTGGAGATTACTCTGTGCCTAGGGACAAACAGTGGCTACCTGGAACCCAGAACCCACCCCCCCACCGCCATATTCTAGCACATTCCCTGACACTAGCAAAGCAGGGGCCTCTAGCACCTGGTCCTCCAGCTTCAGTGTTGTTTCAGATCACTTGACACCAGGCCATGTCCATTAAAACGTTTTTAGATATCCAGTTGGAAGGCCCAGAGCTCCTCTGTGATGAAGTTCCCCACTATTTCCCCTTCTGTGGCCCCTGAAGGTTTCACCCTAGAGGGGTCTGTTTGCATTCCGGTCAGTTGAAAGGATTTAGCATTCCTGTTGATATGCACTGTGCCTCAGTTATGGCTGATACAGGGCCATTCTGTTTGAAAATCATCACATAAAAGTCTGTCCTGGTTTTGTCACTTGATAGCTGGGGGGATCTGGGGCATGTTTATGTATATGTGTTCGTCTACAAAACAGAATAAAAAAAATTCTGCCTTGGCATGGTGGTTGTGAATATCCAGTAAGAGAACAGATGTGAAAGTCCTTCAGTGACATCAGAAGACTACACCTGAGTGCACGGAATCATAGCTAGGTATGCTGTAGAAATGGCTCGTGTCCCCTCCACCCAGGGTTCATGTGTTGGGAGTTTGGTCCCAGTGTGATGTTAGGAGATGGTGGGACCTTTAATGGATGGACCCTAGTGGAAGGTTCTTAGGTCACAAGAGGATTTGCCCTCAGAAGAGTGTGTAAAGCTGTCCCTGCCTTGCCGCTGGCTTCCTTCTGAGATGTGATGTCTTCCTTCCACATGTACTTGTCATCGGCCATGAGGTCCTCACTAGAGCTGAGGTGATGGTGGTGCTATGTTTTGACCCTCCAGAAATGAGAGTTAAATGACTTTGCTTTATAAAGTTCACCTAAGGTATTTTGTTGTAATAATGCAAACCAGACTGACACACAGCTGGATCTGTGACAGTAATAAAGCCTTTTAAGAAGTGGCAGAGAGAGAAGAGCGTTTAACTTCTGGAGGCTCACCTGCTCTCTGTGGCTTGTTGCTTGTTCATCCAAATACCTGTGAGACCAGATCTTGACTAACCTTGGCCTTTGATTTCCCTTCCTGCCTACACCTTGCTGTTTAGCTCATCTGCTGGCCTGATGGTCACTGGAGTATGACTTCCTATGATCAAAGTTAAGATAAGCAGCTTCTCCTTCTGAGGTCATCTATGCCTCTTTGGTCAAATTCTAGAACATTTACAGCTTGTTTCCTTTTCCAACCATAATCACTAATAACCCTCTACACCCCACTCCAGACTGCAAAGCCCCTGGGACAGGCTTTGCATGGATCATATGTTGGAACACCTGCAGCCAGCCATAACCCTTGTGTGGCTTTCTTGGTTCTCTCTGGTACATTCCAAGGCGGGCTATGTTGGTGGTGAAGTACTCACAAGGATATGGAAATGTAAGCATTGAAGTCCTCTGCCCCAAAGTCACGAAGATCGAATATACCTTGGTCTCATGTTTGTCAGTGGACGGTCTAAGAAAGAAGCTTACAAATCAGTCAAAAATGAATACAGGTTTCGGTACTTTGTTTTCAAATTTTCATCCAGCTGATTTAATAGACCGAGAGTAGCTTCCCTGACTTCACCAGCAATTTTTATGCTGGGATGTCTCAGCTGTCAGCAGTCAGGCAGCGCTTGTTCGCAGAGCACTTCCAAGTGACATGTGAACATGCATGTTGCTTGGGCCCCCAACACAGAAGTGTGGTGACGGTTCCAGAAAACATGAAGAAAAAAATCAGAGACAAAAAGTGCATACAGAATTCTTTTATTTAACTTAAACCATGTAGCACTTTAACTACTAGAAAAAAGCAGAGTAAGAGAAACTAAAGTTGCCTTAGCATCAGCCATCCAAAATAGACAAAGTTTTTTTTCTTCCTTAATGTAAAGAATTCAGAGTATAGCGATAACAGGAATAAATTCTTACAACAGAATATACAAAAACGTTTTGAAAATTTTTTTCATCTACTTATTTTTTTATATAAACAGAATTTTTAGGAATAATTTATACACATTTTATGTAACAAATTGGCCATGTTATTACCTTTTTCTTTTTTTTTTAACTTTTTTAAAAAAACTTTTTTTTTTTTTTTAAAACAAGAAAACTCAGAAAATGCATTATTTGCGATGCATCTATTCCATCGCACCTTCTGGTTTTTTTTTTAATCCCAGAGGTAGACAAACTCTGGCAAACCTCTCACCCCAACCTCACTGGCTTAGAAAGCAGACGGGTGTTTTCACCAGACATCTCTTCCACCTGTGGATGTATCCGCACAACGCCAAACATCCAAATGAGAAGTTGCAAACTAGAAAAATGGTTTCTGGACTTTTCTCCTACGGAGTGCAAGAGTTCCAGATGTTTCCAACAATGAGCATTTTGTAGAGTTAAGTAGACATGGCCAATAATGTAGTGGGAGCCAGAGGATATAGAATTAAACTTAAAAAAAAAAACTGGGGGGGTGGGTTGTAGTTTTTATTAAAAATAATTTGTTTTGTCTCAGAAAAGAATGTATCTTCAGTGTTCTGCCTTAAACAAAAATAAATAAGGTCTTTTCCTTGTTAGGACAAAGCATTTATCACAATATGAGGCATATAAGCGAATGAATGGCCTGTGAGCCCAAAATCTTTTGTCTGATTATTGTGGAAGCATTCACTGTGCCTGAAGTCCTTCCACCTCCATGGCACTGCAGAACAATGACAACCACCAAGCCAGACGCCAACAGTGCCATGCACTGCTGGGCGGTAACACCTCTGTCTTTTCTACAACCAATGAGGTCTGTGCATCTGTCAATTGCAGTACTCCAAAGGGAAATGACAAGTACAAGATGCCCCCCTTCCCAACCAGAGGGTTCTAGAAAACAAGACACTGAAGATACAGAACTACTTTTTAAGCCATCATCATTCCTTTGTTATAAACTAGGGCACAAAGCATGGGGGCAAAGAGGGTGAGCCACGGCTTGGGTCCAGGAAAAATCTTTTTTTTTTTTTTTTAATTTTTTTCTTTTTTCTTTTTTGGCATATTGTAAAGCTAGCTAGTAAACAGGTGTTCTAAAAAAATGGATCACACACATTTGCACACAGAGAGAAAAAAAGTGTCTTTAAATTATTTTCGGCAATTATAAACTACAAACATTTTATAAAATTATTCTATGTTCTTACAAAAATGCAATGAAACATTTAATTAGTTCTTGTAAACCAGATCTTCGTCAGCTGACTACCCGTAATCTACTGGACTGAAAAGTCCTATTGGAAACGCTAATGAGTGACTAATTTTTAAAAATGTTTACCGGAAAGATGTGGACACACAAACGTGGACATACAAATGAGTGATTATGTTCTTCCACAAACAAAATAAAACAAAACCCTAAACTCATGCCCCAGAATAGACAACTCAACTGGTGAGTGCCATGCAGTCTGTGTTCTTTAACAATGTGACTTACTCAGTGAGAAGTTTCCAGAGCAGGATGTTGGGTTTGTTGAAACCAAATGCCCACAGATGACTGTTCTTGTTGTGGTCTGATACCTTCAGAAACCATCAAGTTTAAAAACATCACTCATGCTTCTTCCAAGCCCTGAACCTTTCTGCCTGTAATTTTCTTCATGGTGTGATCTTACCGCCTGGTCGTTTCACCATCAAGAAACTTTCTCATTTCTTTAAATGACCGACTAGTCATCCAAGTTGGGAGGCCAAAAATGAAACCCTCTGGCCTAAGGCCTGTATCTTCAGCATCTCTGGCAACAAAGGGTCAATCTAAACAACATCCTCTCTTGAAGTTCTCATTTGTACCACCAACTAGTTCAGAGTGGAGTGAGAAAGTGTGAGTGTCGTCACTGATTCTTAAGGAGTGGATCTCTGGTCCACGTCTCCCAGTGCTGCTGCTTAGCCCAAATGAAAAGACAGCTGACAAACATGAAAGTAACATTAACAAAGTAACAAACCCCAAACCATAAATGCATTGCTGGGATTGCTGGAATGGGCCAAGACATATATAATGGAGTGCTACTGTCACCTGGAGGGTGCCTATGTTTTTGAAAGGAGTTTTGCCTTCAACACTGTCAATGCTGTCTGGCCACCCTGGGAGAACTTTGGGTGAGCATTCCAGTCTTCTCACCCAAGCTCAGCAGGACCTTGCCACATTAGGTATCTGCATTAAGTATGGCCACCTGCTAACAAGAGGTGGAAGAATGAAAAAGAGGCTTCGGTAGATTGGACTGGCCTTGAAATTTGGCATCAGACATAGCTTGTCAATTTGTCATCCCAACTAAACATACCACTTCATATCAAGCATTTTGCCATTTGATGGTTTTAGGATAACTACTTTTCTATTTTATGAAGCCGCTTTTCCTACCAGTGACATGTACCAATGTTGTCCCAAGTCCTAAGAAACAGGCTGGAAGGAGAGGCCAGTGATGGCCACGTACACAGTCTTCTATCTTCCAGGAAGGAAGCACATTCCAACTGTGTGTCAAACGTCAGGACATCCCCTAAAGGAGACATGGGGCGATCTGGGTCTCACAGAGTTCAAGTTCGACAATGCCTCCAGAATATATCAGCTCCTGCTGCCTCACGGAAGGGCTGTGTGTGAGAATGTCTTAATGCTCACATCAATTCAATGATGTGCCTCAGTGGTTCATGTTACTTCAAGCAGTGTGAGCTGCTGTCAGAAAGGAGGGTGCATGGAAAATGCCACAAAACTCAGCTTGATGAGATTATTTGCAGCATACAAAAGAGAAAAACCAAGAAAGAGGTGGGAAAATCAGCATAAAATTAGGCTAGAACTGTGGATACATGATGCCTTGGTATAGTCAAGATGGGTGGGTAAGTTGGTCCAGTAAAATAACTGCACCAGCACACGAGCAAAATTTTCTCTTTTATTGAAGTGTTTCTGAAGCATTTATGATGGGCACTACACTGCTAGTGTTTTCTCTCTACTTAAAGAAAAAGCCACCTACATGAAACAAAAACAAAATGATACCAACAACTTAAGACAGTTTAAACAAAACTCTTATAACCAGCTGAATGATCTGTAGAAATCCAGTTGTGGAAACCAGTAGGTATGTGCAAAGGAGAGGAGAGGCCACAATTCCAAGGGGTCACATACAGTGTGGAAGAAGAAAACCCTGATCAAACAGTAAGCATCCCTCAGTGACCTTGAGATCCCCGGAGACTTGGAGACGGGTAGCGTTCTTGCAGGAGGGACAAGACTCCTGAGCTTATCTGAAAGTAAGCAAGCTGTTAAGCAGCTGTCCACACTTGGGGAAAACCACCCACCACGTTTCCCAGCTATAGTCCCCAGGGCCTGTAAGAGCAGCTGCTGGAAGTGGGGAGTGCACCGTCCACCCATGTGAGCAGCAAGATGAAGGGCCGGACGGGGGCACAGCCCTGGGGGGAGGTGCAATGCCACAGAGGTGGCTAGGCACCAACCACTGGCCTTCCCAGCCCCAAGGTTTGGTCTGTCCTTGTTCACCCCTGGGAAGGAGGTGAGAGAGCAGTCTGAGAGTGCTGCCCATTCTATACCACACTGGCTGTTACACTGGAGCCTCTTGCATTCAGCAGAATGCTGGTGGACCAAGCTCTCGGATTACTGATGTGACTGCACATCCCTGCTCGGTGCAGGCCTCACAGGAGCAGCTGAAGGAGCCAACTGAATACCCCACATGCACACACAGGATTCTCCCAGACAGACTGCATGTGGGCACCTTCTCGCCCTCCAACCTGGGAAGGCCTGCTCTCTCAGGGACGAAATGATTTGGTCATTGATTCTGCTTAGATTTGTTCCAAAGTCAACCAGCCAGGGATGACCAGGTGGCCCCCACAGTGTGCTCTGGTGACCTCCTTGAGCTCATAGGGGCTGCTGGGTAGGGAGCAGGGAAACCCTGACATCTTGCAACCTCTGAGAGAATCAGTTTAGGAAAAAAGAACAAGGCAAACAGGAGAGGAGACTTCTCAGAAAAAGACAAGCTGTTTGAAATGAGTAGAGATGTGAGTAAGTTAGTGTTGCTTTGACCCCGGAATACAGCCTGGCCTCTCTCCCTGTGTCACCTGGGTGTGTGGCCTGTGGTGTGGATGAGGTTACCAGTATCAACGGGCTATTGTCAGGTGCTGAGAAGTGTGAGATGTATTCTTTTTTCTATATACACATATAAAAAATAATAGTGAGGTAGATAAATGTTTGAAAAACAAAAAACCAAAAACTGTCCTGTCTTCACACACACACACGCACACTCACTCTCACACACATTCTCTTACACACACTCACAAACTCTTTCCTCAGTATTTAAATTCATAATGGGGGCTTCTCTACAGTGATTAAAACTGGTATCACAAAATAAATTAAAAGAAAACTCCTACATATAATACCTTCTTAATTAACTTTTTCCTTTTCCTTTTTTTTTTTTTCATTTTCAGGAAAATAGTATGGGACAGAGGCTAGTGAGGAAGTTGTGAGACTGAAACCACTGAGAAGCAAAAACTCACTGCATACTTTTTTTTGTGTTTACTCTCCAGTCACAATTAGCAACCACCATCTTTGAGCTTTGCTCTTACTCATGATTTAAACATTTCCATCCCAGAAGCAACTCTTGTGCTGTTATCACTCTGGTGAGAAGTGCTAAAAACTAAACAAAACAAGATCCCCAGATCCCGAGGACTAGGATTCTTGGGCAAGGTACAGCACACCACCGCCAGGCTCTGGTCCCCTGGGAGTGAGCAAAGGGCTCTGGGGCTACTGCCCCTCCCAGCACTTAGGCCGGCAGACCTGGCGGTAGGCTCGCTCGCACTCACCCCTGAGGATGCTACCCCAAGCCAAGGGGTGCTGGGGTCCTACACCCCATCAGTGGGAAGGAGGTCCCTGGGGATGCTCTGGTTCTAGAGACAGGTAGGTCGGTCTGGTGAGGGTGGCGGAGCACGGCAGAGGGCCTGCTGGACCATGCTCTGCTGTGCCCTGGGACTCAGCAGCTGTTTTTTGTGGGATGGAAGGATTAAATATCCGTTAAAAAAAATAGCAATCCAAATGCCTAGTGTCTGCAGTTAAAACTGCTGTTGTACCCAAGAATTAAAAAAATATATATATGTGTGTCACAACCAAAACAAAGGCAAGGGAAAGGGAAGATAAAATTTGCAACAATGGGGACTATAAACACCAAACACGGATGTGTGAGATACTCAAACTTTTTGTTTCTGACCTGAGTTTGCATCATGTCTTGCGCTGTAATAGACGCTAATGCTGTGTGAGAGGAGGCAACATAAGAAGAGTGTGACCAAGAGGGACCTTGGTCCAAGCCTCCATCCTGCCTCATTCCCTCACCAGCTTCGTGCCCACAGAGCCTACAGGTTAGAAGACAATAAAAGGGGCTGGGGGGAGCAGGGAAGGGGAGGATGTGTTTATAAAAAGGCATCAAACAGTTCATGGCAAATTATGTTCTAGAAGAATCAATTACTGGGAGAAGAGGAAAAAAATCACACACTCTAGTACAAAGCATAAGAAGTTTCTTGGAGTGAGCAGAAAGGGAAGAAGGGTAGACCTGAAGATTTTCATAGATTAAATCCACAAAGATAAAGAACAAAAAAAATAGCAGCTTTTTTTTTCTGTACAGACGTATAGATGAATATCTGAACCGTAAAAAAGTTATAAAAGTGACATTAAAGACGATGTGTATGCAAATGTTTCATGGTCTAACATAGAACTGTAAGACCCATGAAGAAGTCCTAGTAACAGAGAAAATGTCAACAAAGCTTAGAATGCTTGAATCCATCGCCTGCGCTTCTGCACACTGCTGTGGTGTCTGAATCCCTTCCTTGTACACCTGCATGAACAGCCAGGCTGAGTCCCTGGAACTCCTCCCCATCTGTGTCCCTTGGGGGTCAGGAGGGAGGCCTGGGCTGAGGGGAGGACAACACTTTGACCCACAGCCTGATGTTCAGGTTCACTCAGGGCTGTTTCCTCCAGAATTCTCGGGGTGCGAGTGGGTGGGGGCAGGGAGAGGGGTGGGGAAGCCGGTTCAGCCTTCCTCCTCCTTTGTGGAGGGAAAAGTTCCATTTTGTCCAGTTCCCCCAAGTAATAACCTAGTCATCAAAAGCAGTGAGACCCAGGTGGATGTAGACTTGGAAAGCACACCCAGGGATGGGCAGTTAAAGCGCACAGCCATCGTGTCTCTTAAACAGAGTTACTCACTACAGACCATGTTCACCCCATGCCTCTGGACAGAAGAAAATCAGCGTGGGGGACCATGAGGGAGAAAGTTCAGGATTTTGGCAGAATTTGGCAGCATCAAAATGGTAACAACCGTGGATAAAGATGGCCCTTTTTAAATTTTGAATGACCCTAAAAAGGTTAAAGATATGGTTAAAAAATTCCGTCTCAATGTGCGTGTGGTTTTGTTTTTGTAAAGACCTACGGTGTCAGGTGTCAGGCAGGTGTGTTCAGGGGTGACGTGGAGCCCCAGGGACAGCCATTTCCTCAATCTGATTTAAAAAAAAAAAAAAAAAAAAAAGCTTCCCAGCTGGGCTTGTGACAAATGTTTTTCCATTATGAAGCAGGAAAAGGAGAGGGAGAAAGGAAGAGAGGGCGAGTGGGAGGGAGACAGGGAGAGTCAGAGACCAAGGAAAGTCAATTCTCAAGTGTTACGTTGCTATTAGGTGTTGTCATGAAGGTTTCGTAGAGGCCCATGTCAGTTAAAGGTTTGGGTAGGGAAATAAAAAGCTGCTTGCATATTGAAAAAAGGAATATCCCAAATGTGTTTACTGCAGAGAAGCTGTCTCCCGTGGGCAGCAATGGCAGTTCTGAAGATCCACTGAGGTACAGGAGGCTTGTGAACAGATTGTGAAAACTTGCTCTCCCCCCACCCTGCCGCTGAGTGTGCACACACGTTACTCGGAATCCGAGGATCAGCAGGTCGAAGACTGGGGCAGCGGCAAAGCCCTCTCGTTGGCGCGTCCCCCGTTCATGTGCGCATAAGGCTGTCTCTCGTCGAAGCTGGCTCGGAGAACCAGCACTCCAGGGCCTGGGCCGTTCTCGGCCTTGTGTCCCGAGTGTCTGTCAGGCAGCGGCAGGGAGGATGAGGAGGCAGAGGGGTCCAGGGGGACGCTCTCCATATTCTCAGGCTCCAGATCCAGCTCCTCTGGCTCGGGCGGCTTATTCTCCTCGCTGTAGTAGAAGGAGACCTCCCGAAAGCCAGGCTCCATCTCATCCTTGACGCTGCTGATGATCTCCAGGAAGGAAGGCCGCATCTTGGGGTTGTACTGCCAGCACATACGCATCAGCTCGAACCTGAGGAAAGATGGCAGAGGAGGAGCATGACTGGGAGGAGGCCCCTGGCCAAGCAGTGCTGTGGGCCTCTCCAGTGGAGTCCTTGCCCATACACATAGAGTAAAAGGCCACGAACAGTTCCGCCGTCTCCCTTTACTTGTGGCTTTCCATCGGAATGACCAAAGTAGCCTTTGGCTTCTGCCATCTCACTTCCCACCATTCCATTCACTTCACCGCAAGCCTGACTGTACTGCAGTATAAAACCAGGACCAATCTTGGTTCACACACAGTTCACCGTGACAGGTCCTATTTATGGTGGCAGTGCTAAGAAAAAACAACCAACTTTGTAGTTAAAACATCTCTTGCAGCCACTGGCTTTATAAACATCGTTTCCAGAATCAGAAACCTCAGTTTTCTACGAACAAGTCTGAGTTCTGATCACAGCTTCTCTATGCACCCCACCTACGCTATTTCTAAGCTGCTTCTCGGTGCAGGGCCTAAGAAAGGAGGCAATAGGGCTGCCAGAAAGAAGAAGCATACATTCCAAGTCTGCAGTCTCAATCCTGTGCACCCCATAAAGATAGAGCCCTTGCTCCACGACCCAGGCTGCGCTGAAGCAAACAAGTCCTAACAGAGATCTCAAGCTGCATCCCAACAAATTGGTGAGGAGGACTGTGGCAAGAGCCCCCTCCACAAGCAAGGATGGGCCAAGAATAAAATGTGGAGCCCATGCTGTGCCTTGGTCACACCAGCTACACTGGCAACCTCTCTGAAGACCTCAGAGACACATGAGCCAGATGGTGTTTTCCTGGCCATGGAGGGCAGAAGGCCTCACAGAGAAGAAAAGGAAGGTTGTTCATATAGCCATTGCCCCAACTGGGTTTTGATGAGTATGAACAGAGAGAGAGGGGGGCGGGGGAGGCAGGCGAGAGGGAGGCAGAAGGAAGGAGGAGAGGAGAGGAAAGGAGAGAAGAGGGAGAGAGAGATGGAGGGAGAGGGAGGGAAGAGACAGCAAGGGAGGGATGGAGGGAAGGAGGGATGGAGATCTTTGGAGGAAGGTGAAGAAGCAAAGGTCTGGCATAGCCACAAAGAGCATCGTTCTGAGGAGGGGCGGGCCAGCAGCCTCACAAAAGCATGAAACCAAAGTGTCTTTCCTCCCACCTTTGTTCTTGATGGAAAATGATACTTTTTGTTTTGTTTGAAAACTTATGACTAAACAGATGCTTTTTAGCCACAATGGTCAAATGGAGCCTTCCACATCCCAGAAGCTCAAAGCATCACAGATTGACCTCCAGCCAATCCCTTGACCACCAGACCACCTGCTTATGTTTGACTCCAGGGAGAATTCCAAGAAGAGAGCATGATGCAACAGCAGCCCTCAGGCAGGCATGGAAGCTGCCTGTAGAGAGAAAGGCTCCCTGCCCATCTGGCCGGCAACCTTAGAAGACCCTAACTTAGGCCAGGTCAAGTCAGGTAGAGGAAGTGACCTTGAGGGAGGGTAGGAACAGGTGAAAAGGAGATCCATCCAGATTCAAAGTTCTAGAGGCAAATTATAGCCAGGTTAGATGTCTATTTTTGTAAATCAGGTTTCACTGAAGCAGAGTAGTGTTTACATATCATCTGTGGCTGCTTTCAAGCTCCAACTGCAGGTTGAGTAGTTAGAACAGAGGCTATTTGGCCTGCAAACCTAGAATATTTACTGTCTGGCCCTTTAAAGAAAAAGGTGTCAGACCTCTGCTCTGGAAGAAAAAGAACTAGACAAAAGATGACAGTTGACCAGTTATTTTCCCTCCCCAGTAATCCTGGGTCCTACCACAATGGCATGCTCTGGCACTGGTGATGAACGACTGGTTGTGTCCATGCAGGCCAGTTGTGTGTGTGGGAACAGCTTTGTCTTTGTGAGTCTAAGGATGGGCTCTTTATTACAGCACACCACCATTTTATACAAGAGGAAAAAGAAGCACCAAGACCTTAAATAATTTGTCCAAGGTTACAAAACTAGTGAGAGTACAGCAGGGATGGGTTGGATATCTCTGTGACATAGTATGGCTAGGTTTTGGTCACCCTGAGCAAGAATAAACATGATACTGCTAGGAGGCCTTCCTTCTAGCTGTCCTCTGTCAGATGCCTTTGGAGTGCTAGTTCTCACTGATAAACTGGAAGCTAGTGTGTTGCCTCTTGCTCTTGTCAGGTGGCAAATAGATCTGCCTTCACATACTCCCCATTGCTTTTCAAGAAAAAAGACCCTCTTCTCCAAAGTAATTAAAATGGCCATAAACGCATGGAACTCATCTCCATGGCTGACTGTGATTTCCTCTCTGGCTGACTGACTTATCCCTGAATAGAAGTGTGGTCAGGGCCAAGGACTTGAGCTGTGTTTGGCTCTGTTCCCTGTGGCTAGGGGCTGAGGAGGTGCCACCGGCAGGGCAGTGATGCGGTGACATCAGCACAAACAAGCCATGTGATGCCTCTTTTAAATCATTCCAGAGGCAAGACCTTTCCAGTGCTGCCCATAAAAGGAAGTCTTTTTTACTCTGTGGGATTCAAGACCTTGTTTACACTCTTTCCACAAGAAAATGCTCCAGTAGACTCTAGAAGTATTTATGAGCTGATAAACTCTTCTTTTAAAAAGCACATTTTTAACCACTGGTCAGTTCTGGTTGGTCTGAGGCTGTCCTTTATAGAATGTGCTCCTTCTGGGGCAAGTACCAGGGGAAGGGACAGGAGCCAGTGAAACCCCTACTCTGCTGTGCAGGAGCTCCTAGGAGAGAACTGTATCCTAGGGGCTGGAGGTAGTCAGAAGTACTTGCACCTGGAGACATCTCTCTATTCCCAACCTCCTCTTGGACCCCAACACTCTTTACTGGACAGCCATCATCTGTGAGGGATGACAGCAAGCCAAGATGTGCTCGGCAGCTCATGACCTAAGCACTCTTGTTACTGACTGGTTAGCACAGCTTCAGCCTGATAGTGATGCTCACCAAGCTCACCAAGCAGGTTCCAGAAAGGTCCTGCAGGGTTGAGTGTGTCCCCTCCCAGCTGCACAGTCACTTCCCAGCTAGGGCCGCTAGGCCAGTGGAAGAGTGTGGTGTGGGCTGAGGCAAAAGCTCATGGTATGCTAATTGGGTAGGAGGGGCCATTCTAGACTGTTTGGAACCTACAAAACCAGCCTGGGATTCTCAACAATGTGGGATCTTTAATCAGCAAAAGGAAAAATTGTGTTTGAAAAGTGCAAAAAGTTAGATTTGACTGAGTTTGTTTCAGATGTATCTGACTCTTGAAGTTAGTAAGTTCAAGTTCTTTGAAGACCTGACGTGTATGGGTTGTGGAAATGTTACCAGAATAACTCTTAGCCTAAGTTTTAATGGCTGAACTCAGATCTCTGACCCAGACCTCATCCTGCATTTATAGCTAGGGCCTTACACATCACTAGGTTTCATGAAACTGAGGACCACTCTTTACTCATCTTCGCAACCTCAGTAGCCAGCACACACCCATAGGGTTCAGTAACGTTTGTGACCTAAACACTGAGATCTGGATGTAACAGAGGGTTAAGGATGGACTACATAATCAATTTAAAATATGGATACAGCAGGAAATCACAACCTGAATCTGATATCATGATATTTGCTAAATTAATCCAAACCAAGTGGTGATATTGAGACTTACAGACCTGAATACCCTGGGACCTGGACAGTGGTGTCTTTCCTCCAAATCCAGAATACTTTGTGACACCAAGGGATAGGGATATGGCTATTCTTGTTGCTTGTGCAGGCATCATTAAATAGTTGAAGTCCCCTGTGGCCACAACATTGCCAGGAATGCTGGTTCCCACCTCAGAACCACGCAACAGAAGTGCTTCCTCTTGACATGAGACCCAGAAGGTTTCAGACAATTCCCAAGGGCTTTGTGAGGGACTCTCCTCTCTTCTATTCTTTATTTCTTGTAACCAAAGAATCCTTCTTCCAGAACACTTCT
Source organism: Castor canadensis (assembly GCF_047511655.1). Taxonomy (NCBI): domain Eukaryota; kingdom Metazoa; phylum Chordata; class Mammalia; order Rodentia; family Castoridae; genus Castor; species Castor canadensis. Next base: position 31,320,710 of record NC_133404.1, on the reverse strand, counting down.
TCATCAGTAAACTCTGAAGGACACCAGACACTCCCTAGGAAGCTACCTTGCCTCCCTTCATTTTGTTCTTTTCTTAGAAAGGAGACAAATTTGCCAAAGTGGTTCTGGATGGCAAAGCAGAAATGCCTTCTGAATTAAACATTTCAGATCCAAGAGTAACCTCTGCAAATAAACTTTCCTCTTGTTATGCTGGGAACAGGAAGTCCACTGCCTTTCCCATGGCAGGTGGCTGCTTCCCAGGCATATTAAATTAATATGAAAACTCCAGTCATCTGGAGGTGGATCAACTTCATGCGTCCCACGAGTTTCTCAGAGATAAAAGTTTGCCTGAGTCTAAGAGAAAGCACAAAAACAATACCTCTTCTGCGACCAACCCCAAACCACAGGAACAAAACTCACACCTGCTCTCTTGGATTGTTTCTAAGTTTGCAAAACATAACTGACTCTAGTATGCAAATCTATTCTGGCACTGTGCACTTTATGCAAATGTGGTGGGGCACCAAGGTTTATACTCCATTGCTTACATTTTGGCTCTGAAAGGGAATTTTTCTTGTAATGGGCTGGTATGGGTACAGCAGTCACTGCTCAAGGTGGAGAGCAGATGCTCCTCTCTGAGGGATACCTCAAGCATGGGTGGGAGACAGCATCCAGGACACCCAGAGCTCCTCCCACACTGTGGAACCCAGAGGGGATGGTGGCAGCTGTGAAGTGTGCCTTCTGAGGTTAGGTCAGAAAGGGCACAGGGGTGGCCCCTCTGCTTACAGATCACTGCCTCTAGGGCAAGGCCCAGCAGGGCAGGGCAGGGAATCTATGGGCTCATGGGCCCAATCTGGCCTGCTGTCTCTCTGATTTTGTAAGGCTTCCAAATTAAGAATGGATTTTATGTTTGTGAATGGTTGAGGAAAAAAACCAAAACAAGAATATTTTATGACTACATGGAATTACATAAAATTCAAATTTCAGTATCCAAAACTGAAGTTTTACTGGAATGCAGCCATGATCCTTTATGTGATCTCCATGGCTACTTTTTCACCATAGCAGCAGAACTGAGGTATGATAACAGAGCCAAAACTCATTACTATCTGCCTGTGGGGAAGCCAGCTGCATGTCACGAGGACACGCTTACCGTGCTACGGGGAGGTCCATGGAGAAGGTAAGGACACTGGCAGTGTGATGCAGACCCATATTGTTGACCACACCACCTTGCAAGTGGGCTGCCACCCTGGGAGAGCCCTTAGATGACTATAGCCACAGCTAACAACTCACTTTCAACCTCCTGAAAGTCATTCCACTAAGGTGCTCCCTAGGTTCCTCACCTTCAGATACTCTGTGAGATAACAAATTCTTATTACTGCTTCAACCATTAAGTTATGGGGAGGGTGCCATTTCATGCAAGAAAAGGCATAGAGTATCCTTTGAGTCTCTTCTAACTGTAGGTTATAGATTTCTAGAGAGGCTGTGCTGCGAAGTCTCTGATCAGTGATCCAGGAGCCCTAGGGTAGTCCATATATACTACCCTCTGAGAAGCAGAGATGGCCTTTCCCTGTGGGTCCAGGACTGTGCCTAGGCTCAGACCATGCTCAGAGGGAGACCAGGGGAACCTCTATACATCTAAGCCAATGAGAGGACAGTGCTGTCATTGCGGTGTTCTCTTTGGCATCCTCCTTGTGGTATTAATTCATGTGAAGAACAAGCTTCCAGTGAATCAAAGTTCAGAAGCAGCAGCCAATAAGCCCAGTGCCCAATGAATACACTCCTGCAACACAGGGGGCTGTGTCCAATCTGCCCTGCTCTACGTACCCTTCAGTCACAGCCAGAGCCAGAGGAATGAGGTCCAGCCCTGATACATGGGATTAGTCTAGGGAGAAACACTCAAAGTGCTTTGAGATGAAAACAAGACCTTGGTTTGCTAATAAGCCAACGGTGTCCATTCTGAGACTACAAAATTCTAGGATAGCCCTGGTATAAATGTCCCATACAGTATGGGTGGGATTTCTGAATATGATGGGATGTTTCATTCCTTTAATTAGGCTTCTAATCTGCTGACTCTGAGTTGCTTAAAAAGTAGACTATTCTGGGTGTTGTCTCATCACAGGCTCAAAAGCAACAGAGCCAAATGACCACGGACTGAAATCTCTCAAACTGTGAACTAAGCCTTTTCTTTTTGTAAGTTGATTAGCTCAGGTATTTGTTCAAGCTATGAGAAACTGACTAATATAGACTTCTCCAAGGAGCACAAACCCTGAGACCTACACTCAAGAACTAAATGCTACAAGATGTTCTTTCATAAGAAATGGGGTGAGGAGACAAATTTGCCACTGCCTAAATATGGGTGTGCCCAGGACTGTGTCAGTAGAGTAGTCAGCTCAACCCTGGTCTAGGTAGAGGGAGATGAAGTCCAGATAGCAGTGTACTGAGGTAGTTTGACTCTGTATTGCAACTGAGGTGCTGTACATAGTGTATGAATGAGTCTAGTACACCATCTCTGTGTACACCAGCTGCACAGTCCTCCTAGGCTTGCCAAAGGTTGGAGAGAGGTTCTTGAATTTGACTTAAGAGAAGTAAGTGTTCTGTTGTTGCTTTTTCTTTTTTTAAAAACCTTGCATGAAAAGGATGATCCAGGATTGCTTTGGTTACATATTTCACCAAGACACTGGATCTGAGAAATCCCAGTGCAAACTCTAAGTCAGAACTGAAGAACTAAGGAATATGGGGTGGAATTAAGGTACTTGCACAAAATCACAAACCCTACAAATGCATTTCCTTCTGTGAGGATAAATAATCCCTCTTCTAACCCTCTCCTAACCATTACCATACCCCTAGGATTACAGAGAATGGCTCCCAGAATTACCCATCTTCTGTGACCTGGGAAAACAGTTATTTGAGGAATGAAATCAAAGGAGAGTGGAGGGGATCCAGAAAGTACATACAGCATGTCGGGGCAGTTGTCCGGCTTGTCCAGAAGGCCACCCTCCATGACAAAGCGAAGGACTTGCTCGTTGGACAAGCCCTGGTACGGCTGCTCAGCCAGTGTGGCGATTTCCCAGAGGACGACCCCGAAGGACCTACAGGAGAAACGAAACGTGAGCAGCTTGGAAAGGGATGGGCAGGGTCACATGACCCTTCCTTTCCAGCATTTTCTTCACCTTGAACACTAAAAGAGTATTCTCCCTGTGGTGACAGTGCCTGGCAGATAGTGAGCCAGGCACTGGGTTGAGTGGGACATCCATTCTGCCCTTTGTCACTGCTAATGTTCCCTGTACAGCAACGACAGCCCGGTGGCAAACCTTAAGAAGCTAAGGTTGGGAACTTTCAATGTCCCTGGAGAGTTTGAAAGCACCTGATCAAGATCATATGTGTTCAGCCTAATCCCAGCCACTTACCTGGCAGGGTAGTGTCTCCCAAACTTGCTTTATGCAAAGAGAGCCCCAGGCCCCAGCAAGATATTTTAATAAGCAACTCAAGGGACTTTCAAGCAGGCAGTTTGGAGACCTCTACCCCAGTGATTCTCAACACTCTTGTATAAGAGAATCTCCCAGGAGTTTCTGAAACAGACTGATGCTAGGCGCCCTCAGTGGAATCTCTGATTGGATGGGTCTTGGGTGGGAGCCTGGGCCTTGGAATGTGTAAAGGCTCTACAGGGATCCTGATTTGAGCCAAGGAAGAAGAGAACTCTTGCCCTGCCCCCAAAGGACCCCAGAAGCTGCTGACCAGGGAATCCTCTGTCACAGGTGGGGCATTGGGGTAGGTTCTACTGGCTTATGGGGAATATCACAACCATGAACCCAAATTTTGCTGAGGCTTACACTTAGCAGGCAGAGTTGTCATGCATGCAGTTTTGCCTGTCAGTTCAGAAGATCAAATTAATATAGATGTTACACATACAAAGAAATTTCAGACAGATGATATTTAAAAAGGCAATGCTATAATATGCAAAATGAATGTGCCTCCCCAGGGCAAATCCCTACCCTTTACAAATTCTCCCTGGCATATCTGCCTTCACACTTGGGTCATGTCAGTGGAATAAAGCAGGCTGCTCACTGGCAAGCTGCCTGCAAGGCTTCTGATGGGCACCTGAGGTTGAGCCTCACGGAAGAGGCTGGGGCAGGGTATTTCCCACCTAGAGCTCTAGGAATGCTAGCCTTGGACCCAAGCTGGGGGTGGAGGAAGGGGACTTTGTCCCTGAATCAGAATACTTTGTTTGCTGCTTCAGCTCCTTTCTCTGAACAAAAGGTTTTTGTACACGTTGGTACTAAAAGCAGATGTTAGGCAGAAATAGAATCTTAGCAATCAGAGTACTGACCAACCCAAGGTCCTTTCTAATTGCCAGTGACTAAGACATAGCGTTCATGTTGCACAAGAGATTCAGAAAAGCCAAAGACCCGAAGGCCAAAGTGTGGCTTTGAAAGACTTGGACCAAAGGAAGCGGGTTTTCTGTCAACTTCAGTGGTGGAATTTCTGTCTTCCAAAACCTGCCCGGACACATCACCAGCACGCCTCAGAGGCTACGGCACCCACCCTCACATCTGAAACACAGCCCAGGACACACAATGATGAGCTTTCTATTTTTTGCCAACTGAAAGCTGGCCTGGGAAGTGATCTGAGGATGTGGTTCCCTCCCTGGCCCACTTCTCTTGTCCCACACGCTTTCCTGGCTGTGTCACCCGCTTCTAGGCAGCCAGTTCTCACTGGAAGGCTCCCATTCTGGCCCTTGAAGCCCCGACGGCTCCACTCCAAGCTCCAGTTACTTAAGTCACAAACTCAATGTGTCTCAAGCTGAACTATTCTGTACTCCGTTCTTCTCTTGGCCTCTCTGCAGCTAATGCCCCATTCCACCTGAGCAGCCCCACCATCCATCATCTGTGAACTGAGGCTCAGGTTTGTTCAAAGTCTTTCCACACTCCCAGAGCTTCCTTAGTGAGAATGGTCCAACTAGCTTGACCTATCACACACCTCTTTTTGGCTTCAGCATCTAACACAGCCAGCTTCATACTCTAGCTACTACAAAGTTCTTAAAACACATTTCTAGGCCATGCTCCTGTTAAGACACTTAAGACTCACTGCAGAGCCTGCAGAATTACCCCAAATTCCCAGGCCTTATTTGATCTCTCTTTAACTTGACTCCTTCAGGAAAGTCCCACTGTTCCTTACCTGCAGCATGGGCTTCCTCTGCCATGTCTGCCCCAGCCATTTCCACTGCATGAACCTCCTTTCCCATCGTTCCACTAGTGACAATCCATACATTAAGGTACTCCCACTATTTCATTTGTCTATGAAGGCTTCTGTGACCCTAACCTGATGGGTTACTTCCCTATCTCCACAGGACTTCATCCTGATGACAGGAATGGTATCTCTTGTCATCACTGCCCCTTTGACACACGGAGATCTCACAATCACACACATCAGTTTAAACAGGAGGCAACTGCCCTTACTTGCCGCAAATTCTTATCACATTGAACTGCAAAAGCTTTTCCCTAAGCACGCTCTTGTCTGATGTCAGTATGTACCACCTGTCATGTGGTCATACTTAACAATGTACAGAGACTGAACCATCTCCACCTAGCCCCATCATTACAGGAGCCACTTAATCACCTATCAAGGTACCACAGAGGAAACAGGCAGTACAGATATCCCTAGACACCCTTCACCCCACACACAGAGCAAGAATAGTCCAGAGAAGCCCTGTGACTTCACCAAGGTCACTCAGCCATGATGAGAGTTAAGCAATACCCATGTGTTTTTCAAAGCAGGCATTTGGCTATGTGGTGTTGGTTATTAATGCCTTCATATAAAACCAAGTCTCATATTTTGGGAACAGATTTAATCTTTCTGTTTTATTCATTTTTGATACAGGGTCTTACTACATAGCCCAGGCTTGCCTCAGCTTCCTGAGTACTGGAATTACAGGCATGTACCCTGCCCCATCCCCGGACAATGGTCAGTCTAGATTTAATCATTAAACACTAGAGAAATGCTTGTGTGTAAAGTCTTCTCTAAGCACGAGCACTAAGGCTGCCTTCTCTAAGTAACAGACTCAGTGGGATGAGTCTTACCTCAATGCTAACACTGGCTGGGGTCAGCACTCAGCAACTGCACTTCCTCACAACAGCAAGGGGGTTTGTCAACATCCCAGGCACTAGCAAATGGGCACACATAGAGAAATCCATATTCCCAATGGGAATCAGCCACCAAAGCACCAAAAAACCCCGGATACTTGTAACCCTTTGGAAAACTTAGTAAGTCAAAGAACAAAGGCTGTCCCCAAGAGATGATCCAGATGTTTGGGAAGGGAGCACAACAAACTCAGCAAGGGAGCACTACTCTGCAGTCCCTTGCTGAGTTTCCTCCATACCTAGGGGCATATTGTGTCCTGTAAGGCAAATGGGCCATTTGAGGAAAACCTAGGAACTGAAGAAAGAGCAGCTATCATCCCCATGACCCTGCAACAAAGTCTCAGATGATGCAAGAACCTGGAGGCACTCAACTAGAGGACAGAGACACTCCTTGAACAACTACACAGCTTGTCTGATCAGAAACTGGGAGTCACAGAGAGACCAACTAAAGCACAACACAAGAAAGGCACACTAAGAACAAAGATTTCTGAAGTCTGGTGGCCCACCCGTCCTTGCAAGGGAGTGAACCCCATCTCTGAAAGTAAGTCAATACAAGCTCAAGCGCCAGCTGTGAAAAATGCTACAGATGGGATTTAGGGCGTAGCCTGATCTCAGGGATATCTCTTAATCCTATAATGCTGGGGTCTCCTACAAAGTAAAATCAAATTCTTTGTATTCCTTTCTAGATTTTAACTATTTAGGTATTATTCTCTTGTGTTCCTGAATACATTCTGAAATGACTTCCATTCTTCTGTGAGGGACAGTTTCAGGGTAGAGTCCAGGAAGCTGAGAAACCATCCATAAATCCAACATCTTGGCCTTTCCTAGCTGGGTTGAGAAAAAAGAAAACAAACCTGAGCAACTGTCAATGCCTGGATGCTTGATGGAATGAATTCCAAGTGTCTGCATCCTTTATACATGTTTTTTCTTGTCAGTTCATAATGGTTATGAAGTCAAAGGGGAGGAGATCAGCACGGGTCCCTCTGCTGCTGCTTGTAGTGACAGTTGCTAACTAGAACCTGGGTAGAATCAGCCTGTGAGATTAATGACTCAGGCTTTATCGTCCTGCCCTGCCTGTTTTTCTATTCTGCAAGCTGACCTCAAAGCTTCTGGATACACCAAGCCCAGAATGAACACATGGAAGTGTGCATGCAGGTGTGCCCTCTCCTGCTACCTCAATCTAAAACGGTTGCAAAGCACTTTGATTTGACAGAAAAGAGGTAACCATCTTGGACAGGATTGCAGAACAGATTTCATCTTTGAGTTCAAGAAGCAATCAGGCTATGCTGGGTCATATTCAAATGCTATTTCTAATTTGCACCTGTCTTCAAAATAAGATTGACTATGAAAGGTTCACGAGGTTAAAAAAATGATGTCGGTCAGTACTGAAATAGTTCCTCCATGCGGTCATCGGACAGTTAGAGTAAACAACTACTGTTTCCGTAACACAACAGCAACAGGATCTCCCAAGAGGACAGCCAAGACACTTGCTGACATTCTAGAAGGTGGATATGCCAGGGCTTTTGCCTGCCAAGAACCTCAGTTGTATTTTGGAACCTGATGGCCTCGACACAATGTTTCCAAGGAACTGCAATAAACAATATTAGGGAAGTCTTTGCACCACTCAGCCAACACACTTCCATCACAAGACACTTTTATTACTAAGGGAGATATTTTGTTTTCAGTAACTATTCACGGGTGAACAATAATGGATATCTACTCAGAGAGGACAGACAGCAGATGAGACCAACAGGGAAACAGAATCAAGATTTACAAGCTTTGAGTCTAAGTAAAGCATTGTGTGCAAAGTGAAGGTTCAACTAGGTGAGCAGGTATACATATACCCAGTACCTATCTACCGAGAAAGAATAAAAGAGATGGAAGGCAGGCGGGGGAGAAGAGAGAAGTGAAGGCTTTATTTAGGTCCTAGGAACATAAATGATAACTGCTAAAAGTCGAAGGAAATGCTGGTCCCACAAATACCTTGGAGTCCCACAGATGCCCTTATGTCCTTAGCTATTCCACCGACAGCAGGAACACCTCAAAGATTAAGCAATATGGCCCACCCAACACTGACCTCAAGCAGAAATGGCTGGCAGCAAACAGACCAGGAGGAAAATAAAGTTCTAGAGGCTGGAGGGGCCCTGGGCTGGCCTTGCAGTAAAAGTATCTCATACCAGACGTCCGAATGAGTGGTGAAGACTCCATCCTTGAGGGACTCAGGAGACATCCAGCGCACGGGCAGCAACCCTTTCCCTCCTTTCCGGTAGTAGTCTGTCTCATAGATATCTCGTGTCATACCAAAATCTGGAAGGTTGCAAAGAAGGTGCAAGTTATGCTGCTGGAGCAGCTCTTGGGGAAGAAGCAAAGGAACTATTGCTGCCCCAGCACAGGTCCTTAGTCCTCTTTACATTCAAGGTGAGACATACACACACTCTACTTTGAGGAGGACCAATATTAGGGTTTGCAATTTTATGCAGCAGAAACAGGGATGATTAATCACATGACAAGGAAATATCAAGAAATCTCTGCTTTTAATACACTTATAATCTGGTTCCTTTAAGAAGTTAATTCTCTTGTTGCATTTAAAATGTCAACCGCCGTTGACAAGTTGTCCAAGTCCCATGATTTATGAAGAAAATACATACTGTATAGAATAAGGATCAGTGACACATGGCTTTAAAACCTGATCAAATAAGCAGGAGAGTGTAGACTCTCATTTTCTTGTTAGTATGGCCCCCTTCTCAAGGAAAAGGTCTTTCACCACTTAAAAAGAGGGAAAACATTCACAAAGATAAAAGTGCATGGTGAGATGCCTAAGCAATACTATTTACTAAGTGCGTGAAGCTATTACCCAATACAGTTTTCAACATAATACTCCCACTCATTTTTGAAAATTTCCATTTCCTATGGCTCTAGAAGATGTCATGTAATTATGTTTGATGGCAGGCTTGCTTTCTAATCCCAAATTATTGGGCCTTTGTCAGATTTTGATTTTCCACTCAATCATACAACCTTTTCTCACATGAACTCTTTCATTCTCTTTCCCAGGAGAAAGGGATATTTTGCTTTTTAAAAAATGTCCATTCATGTCTCTTAACTCATGTCGCAAAGAGGTAAGGCTACAAAACAAAGCAAACCCATAGAGAACAAAGTTTCTGGGACATTAACCAACTAATTTACCGTGCTGTATTAAGGGCCATCAAACTATGTCTGGTGGAATGACTTCTTGCCATGTTTGTACTCAAGAGATTGTGAGCACTGTGAAAGCACTGATCAACCCTCATGAAGAATAAAAATGAAGGGCCAACGTCTTATCTCTGAGTAATTCAGGGACATGCAAATGAGAGGATGTGTCTTTATCTGCATAGAATGGGAAAAGAAGAAATTACAGAAAAAAAACAAAACAAAACAAAAAAACCCCTCTCTTGTCCTAAACACAAAAACCATTTCTCCCGCTGTGACACAAAATGGTACAAAAGCAGCTTTAACAGAGTTTCCACCTGTGTCAGGAATGGGAGCAGAGGATGGGATGAGAACAGGCACTCGCATTACTGAGGGAACGGGCTTGGTTTCTTCCTGTATTTGGTACATCCTACAACTTCCTGGGCCTGTCCTGTTAAAACCCTCACTTCAGAGGGGGAAAAACTGAGGCTCTCAGGAAAGAAGGCACCTGCCCCAGGCCACTCAGCTCATGCATTAGTGACTAGATTGTGACTAAGACTCAGGCCCAGTGATGCTCTTCCCTGTACTGGGAAGGAGAAGCTACAATCTGAGTCATCCTAGGGAAGTGAGAGATGGGAAGGGAAGGGGAAGCAGGAAGCATCCCTAAAAAGAGTGGCTTTTTAGGGAATTCTAGGGCAGGACAGCCTCCCAAATATGAGGATGCCCAGAGACCAAGCCCAGGGACCCACTGGGAGATCCTGAACAACTCCATTGACTAAGTGATGTCTGCTCTGTGATACAGCAGCATGCCAACATCTTCAGCTCCTACAAATAAATGTCAATTGAAAACACACTGCCAAATAAATGCCAATTGAAAACCCACTCTAGAGCAGATACTTATTGCTTAAGAAGGGGCCAAAACATTTCATTCAAAAATTTGCTAAAGGGAAACATATTGCTAAAGGCAGAATGATTCCAGAGCAATGGTCCAAGAGGTTAACTGTAAATAACTTTGTTTGCATGTTAAGTCTCCTTTGCAGTTTCTCAGAATGGATATTTGGTATGTTTCTGGACAATCATCTTGGGACGATAAAGCAGTTGGTTTCCTGCTTCCTACTCTGATGCTCTATATGTTTTTGTTCGGTGGATTAAAGTGAAAGGCTGAGAAGAGTTTCTAGACAATGATGAGAAGTACAACGTAACTCTTTTTATTAGTGTTACAGTGGGTGTGGCAACAGTGCTCTAAGGGGAGGGGTGGTCAGCTTAAGAAAATGACAAGAAGTGCTGTCAGAGAGGGGTCAAGAGCTTGAAGACTGACTGGCCCTGGGGTGAAAGCCCATGAACAGTCATCTTCACTCACCCGAGAGAATGTTTCATGCCTGCTCATCTCACTACTGCTCTTGTGCAAGAGCTTCATCTTTAGGGCACTCTGTAGACCTCTGTGGGGACAATGCCCCTTATAAGCTAGGAAAACTGCAGGAAGATTGGATGGTGACTTTTTCCCAAGTAAAATCATGGAGACACTGTCCTGATTACTTCTGTAACCAGTGCTGACAAGGGTTCTACCTAGGTGACCTTAGGAACCACTGTGTCAATGTGCTGTTAGAATTAAGAGCCAGCCCAGGCAGGCTGACTAGCAACTAGAGGTAATCACATTGACTGCACATCTTTGCACACAACAGCAAGTCCTTTGCACTTAAGAGATGCACTGGAAAACCTCTCCATGGTTAATGTGCACAAGGTCCCTGAAACACCTGTGAATTTAGTTCTTGCCTGGATCTGGAAAGTGAAGGACATACCTCCAATTTTGACTGTGAAATCTTCAGCCACCATGCAATTTCGTGCAGCAAGGTCTCTGTGGACAAACTTGTTGGCGTTGAGGTATGCCATGCCATCAGCAATCTCTCCGGCCATCTGGATCATCTTGCTTAGGCTTGGAGGTGCTAGAACTGGATTCTTCTGTTGGAGATTAAAAAGAAATTCACATGAGAATTTGGGAATTTTTCTTCTACTTCCAGTTAGTTCCTCCAGGGTTTGCAAATCCAGCTTTGTTCAATATGAGCCCCGCAGGTCATTCTGCTAAGAAATCAGGACTTGGTCAGAAGGAACATATTATTTTGGAGACCACTGCATCTGCTTGGTGGTAAAGTCATGTGCTTGCTTCCTGACCACATCATACAGGGTTGTTGAAAAACACCAATTAGCACTCCTTGGGTCCAGCATCTTCTATTTTGGGTAGGGCAAAAATTATTTAAAGTGAAGCAAGCAATTTTTGATATAAAGAATTCTCAGTTACACAGATTCCTATTCACTTATATGTTCTTTTGGTTTCCATGATCAAAGTGCAGGTAAAAGGAAAAAGAGCACATTACAAAGGTCATATGGAATAGGCAAATGTGCTTCCCAAATGGACAGTGCTTGCTTTATTCCCCATGGAAGCACTGTTAGGAATTAATCTTTTTCCTTTTCTTTCTGCTTTCTTCTAAGGCACACAGATACCAAGATTAACATTTTCATCTTCTATTATTTTTTTCTGTAGGCGCTAAGGACAACTAAAGCTTAGCTGGAACTTACCTTGGAAGAGACCCAGGTAAAACAGTGACCAGCAATATGGATAAACATTCCCTCTTTGCAGAGAAGGGCAACAATACTGACTTTGAAATTGAAAAGAATTTCCCCTAAGTAGTAGTAAATCCATTTAGCAAAGAACTACATAAATGATATGCCATCCAAAGACTTCATCAAAACAAAAAAAAGTGTAAAACCTAATCATGAGCCCATGGTTTAGATGCTAACTAGCTTTTATGGGTGCCAGTGCAATAGATTTTACCTTGATTTCCCTAACTGAAAAGCATCTCATACAACACTGCAAAGCCATCTCATCCTGACAAGTCGCAAGCATCACCTTCCTAGCTAGGTATAGAGGGCCATGGGAAGAGCATGCCAGTGCTGTGGGATCAGACCACCTGAGTTCTTCCATATAGGCTCCACAGTGGTTCCATGCTGGGAGGATGACCTGGGATCTGGCCATAACCAATGCTCAGGGGATGTTGGCTCTTGCCAGTTTCTGGAAACAGTGTTAAGAACATCCTAAGCACTGTAGGGTAGTACTCCACACTCCGTGACATACACAGCAGAGGCTGAAGCGACTGTGCTGCCAGGACAAACCCAAATCACCACTTTCTTCTACACAGGAGTCTTCTTAAAGACACATACTTTTCCCCCTTAGAACCTAACATTTCCTTTTAACATCTTCAGGGCTTTAAATATTCATGGTAAATTAGGTCACGTGCAGATGAAATGTGAAGTTTAGGCTCATAACACACATTGGAGTACGAAGTATAGGTGTTTACTATGAAGCTGTTAATATGAAAAACAGAACTGACAAAAGGAATTTAATTTTAAGTGGGGAGAGAGGGCTGACATTTGTCAGTTCATGGTTCTACATTATCATTATTTCATTCATCATAAGAGAGCAGAAAAAAAAATCTTTAATTTGGCTAGAGCTACTTAAGATAAGCACATACATGCACCTAGACTTAGTGAAGTAAACAGCAACTTTTAATAGGGGGAAAGGGAGCAAGTAGACCATAATGAACCTACAGGGTATGTAAACATAGTTTTTACACTGACATGAGTTAGAAAGACAAAATTTACATCTGACAAATCAACAGGTGAATTTCAGAACTGAAAAGGACTCAATAATCACTTTGTTCTATGCTCTTAGGTTATATAATGAGGAAATGGAGACCCAGAAACACACAGTGGCTGCTTGAGGACTGCAGGAAGTCAACAGCAAGGCCAGTGCTAAGACCGCAAGTTCTGAAGTTTTATTCTGTGCCTGAATGATGCAGGGGGTGAGCACTTTCTGCTTTGCAGAGGTGCCTCCAATGAGGCAGGTAGTAAGTATCTGACCTTACCTCCAGTCACCTATTTGACTAAGCATTTCTCCTTACTGCTGGCTTGTGGATTAAAGGAGAGGTCAGGAAAAGGTACTACCATGCAGAGATGCTGGGGGCCAAAGCTGGGAGGAACAGAGGCTAGGAGAATTGTCAACCACTTGCCTCACAACCTTGGTCTGTACTCAGCCCTGAGGCTCTCACAAAACCCCAAACATCATGTCCTGTAAATAAATGAGGTCATTTGTGAACAGGTACTTGAAATTAAAATGAAGGAACTGTGACTTGGATGATGACTTACAGATCAAAAGAAGGAAAAACTTAAACAGAATGGCAATGGAAATGTAAAAGAGGTAGAATGAGTGAAGTTATTGCTTCTAGGGAAATGTAGGCAAATATGTTGCTTACCCCACAAGTAGCAAAGTCAGGGTCAAAGTGAAGATTTCAGACCTATGAGGGCAGCCTAATGAAAGGCAGTTGGCTCTAACATGACTGATTAGCCTTTATCTACCAGTTTTCTCTTAGAGTTAATGATTTATAAGTCAGGCTTCCACTGATAAAAAGTTGGCTTGTGGGGCTTGTGGAGTGGCTCAAGTGGTAGAGCACCTGACTAGCAAGTGCAAGGCCCTGAGTTAAAAAAACAAAAAAAAAAAACCCCAGCATCGCAAACAAACACACAAACAAAAAAAGCTGGCTTGTAATACAACAGAATCAGGGACAGCACAGTGACTAATGAAATCTTGCATAGGACTTTAGCAGATTTTGAATTTGAAATTTTTACTAGACTAAGCAAAGATCATGCAGCTGAAACGACTGTCATTAAAATACGCAAGCAAGACACTGACTCAGGATCAAACCTGAAATGCAGATTTGGAGTTCGAGAAAACTTGCTTCCTAGTCTCGAAGGCACAGGCCGCTGATAGTGCAGGGGAAGGGCAGTGTGTCCATGTGTATGGTGGATGCCTGAGTAAGAAGATGTCTTGTGCACAGAACTAAGTGGGAAATCACCCTAGCAACTTCCCAGGGGGCAAAAGAAAGGGTCCAGCCAGCCTAACACCAAGCTGCACCGGGCACTTATTGAAAGAAAACCTGCCACAAATATGGCCTGGGGATGAAAACTGATGGCAATGGAGTGAAGAAGGGATATACCGTCAGGACCACAAGGGAAAAATGTATGCTAGAAGGTGAGTCAATAGCATTGGGAAATTAGTGAAGGACGGACGGACAGGTAAGGCTTCAGGGAGGCACTGACATGGCCTGGTATGTAGGTGTGTGTGGGGTGGGGGTGGTAATGAGATGTGGATGGGGGTCTGAGGAACCACAAATCTCACTCATGAAGATCAAGGTCTACCTGTAGTTGAAAATCCTTCATAGACGATAACCCATAACCAAACATGCAGCAAGCAAAACTTATTGCTCAAAAGCAAACTGATTTAAGGACACAATATTTTCTTATAAAGAGATTCTAAAGGAAATACAATAGGGATAACATGGTGAAAAAAATCAAGACTGACCTCCATTTCTGGCCTCAGAGACCTGAGATAACTTTTGAGGTCCCCCCGAGTCATCAGTTCCATGATGACCAGCGTTGGCTGGCCCTGGGACACCACACCCAGCAACCGCACCTGGGAAGAATCAAAACGAGAAGGACTCAGAGGGACAGGGCTGCACATACCACCACTACCCACACTACCTGGACATGTCTATGTGGTACTGGAGCCTGCTGGCTGGTAGTAGGTTGAGAGGACCAGAGTCTCCACTGACCAGGGAGCTCATGTAACAGTGAGCAACAGGGTAACAACAGAAGCCGTCCTCAATGAGACACTCAGCCCACGGACACACCAGGGGCTCTGCATCTGTAGGGTCCTGACTTCTCAGGGACTTTCTCTTACCACATGGTGACAATTGAACTCCTTCATCACGGAAGCTTCGTTGAGAAACTCAATCCTTTCCCGCATGCTCGCTGCTTCGTTAACTGTCTTTATGGCCACTCTGGTTTCTGGTTCATCTTTAACTACACCCTTGGCCACTCCTTCATAGACCATCCCAAAGGACCCCTGCCCAAGCTCCCGGTTCATGGTGATCTTCTCCCGTGCTACCTCCCATTCATCAGGAACGTACACTGGAAAAGAAGAAACCGGGATTGAAACAGGTATGGAAACCTGCTCTCACACAGAAGGTAGCTTTGGGGAGAAATTTCGAGCTGAAGAATGTAAGATGCCATTTCCTAAAACCCACAAAGGAGCTGAAGACATGGCTTCCTCCAAAATGTCCCCACATGCTGCAGAATTGAGTAAAACCATATGGTGCGGTGTAGATAATTCCAAATCTTTGAGGATTTCAAGATAATTCAAGGGTAGTGACAACAAGTAAGAACCATAAAGAACCAAAGAAACCTATGAGGACACAAAGCAGTGGTTCCTTTCATTTACGTGTTTTTCAATCACTTAAGAAAAGCCCAAAATAACCACAGGAGAGAAGAGAAAGTGAATGAATGTCGAGGGAGGATTCTGGGTTTGGATTTTGCTCATCTACTTCAATCGATTAAAATGCACATCAGAAAAGGATGGTAGTTGTAGGGAGGGGGAAGACTTTTCATTCTGAACTGATAAAAAAGTCAGAGGTATCCGGTTTCTTGGGTGGATCTAAAAGACGTGTGAATGGTCATCAGCATGGACTCTCACCAGTGCTGTTTAACTGGGTAGCCAGTCCCTATGCATGGCTACCGAGCACATGAACATGGCTGGCCCAATTGAGATGTGTTGTAAGTATAAAATATGTGCTGAATTTCAAACACTTGATCAAAATTTAAATATTTCAATAACTTTTATGCTGATTCTATGTGAAAATAAATAGTATTTTCTGGTGTACTGGGTTAAACAAAACATATTGTTAAGATATACTTCATTACGGCTGGGAGATGTGGCTCAAGTGGTAGACTAGGGCCTGCCTAGTAATTGCAAGGCCCTGAGTATAAACTCCAGTAACACTAACTATATATATACTTCATTAGTTTCATTTTACTGTTTAAAAATATGACTACTAGTTGGATGTGGTGGTGCACACCTGTAATCCCAGCATGCAAGAGGTGGAAGCAGGAGGATCAGATGTTCTAGGCCAGTTTGGGCTACATAGCAAGTGCAAGGCCAGCCTGGGGTATGCAGTGAGACCCTGTCTCTAGAAACCAAGAATTGGGAACATAGTTCAGTGGTAGAACACTTGCCTGCCATGTGCAAGGCCCTTGGTTTGATTCCCAACACTGCAGACAAAATACCTCCATCCCCCACAAAAAAACAACTACTACAACTAGAAAATGCAGGGTTACTAATGTGACCTGCATTATATTTCTGTTGGCAGGACTTCTGTAGTCCAAAGTGACTCCCAGTCTTGCTTTTGACCCCTGGGCCTCTAATAAGGCACAAACCAATTGAGATCTGGGACTAAGGGAGACTTGATGGTGACCCCTGGGCTTTGATCTTGTCTCTGACCTCAGGGACCTCCCCAACCAGGTGAAGGGCTTGGGGGTGGGCATGGTAAATACCCATTTGAGCACACATATAATTTCATCTCTGGCTTCTGTTTCTAGTTAGATTTGATATGGTTTGAGAAAAGAAACAAATTAGGAAGGAGGAAAAAGAGGAGGTGGATATGGTCGATGTACTTCCTATACAAGAATGAATATAGAATTTTTAAACCTGTTGTGTCTATGGTCCTACCACCCTCAACATACCCGATCACATCTGATCTCAGAAATCTCAGAAGCAAAACAGGGTCAGGCCTGGTTAGTACTTGGATGGGAGAATTTTTAAACCTGTTGAAATCAACGTAAGAAGGGGAAAAATAGAGGAGATGGACCAATTCGGGTTATCATACATATATACATGGAAATGTCACAAGGAAACTCCATGTATAGCTATCTTAAACAAACAAAAATACCTTTTTTTTTTTTTTTTTCAAAAATGGAGAACAGGAAGGTCAAACAGGTCCATCTGGGGACCAGTGGGAGGAGGGAGGAGATAAGGAAAGGGTGTAGGAGGGTGAATGTGGTGGAGATACTATGCATACATGTATGTAAATGGAAAAATGAGAACTGTTGAAACTATTCCAGGTACTGGGGGATGGGGGATAAAGGAGAATGATGGAGGGGGTGAATTCAGCTATGATATATTGTAAGAGTTTTTGTAAATGTCACAATGTACCTCTGGTACAACAATAGTTTAAAATAAAAAACAAAAAGGGAGAAAACAAAAAGCAAAAGCAAACAGAGGCTCACTCCAGTGGTAGGGTAAAAATTAAAATAACACATCAACCCAATCCATAAGCTCTGGAAGACATTTCCACTAAAACCATAATCTTCTAATGCTGTGTCTGCAGGGGGACAGACTGCCTGGTAGGAAGGAGGTGTTCCTGGCTCAGAAACAGAGGGCTAAGATGAGGGATCACGACTGTTTGCTTTTGTGCTTTCAGACACTATGGTGGATATGAGCAGCCAGAGGGCTGACCACTGTGCTCCAAGACTGTCATGTTCCCAGCCCTTACCGTAAGTGATGTCTTAAAGGAAAGATGTTTATTATACGTTAGGCCTGGGAGACAGCACAAATTTATACTGTGAGGAGTCCCATGTGGACGCCAACGAGCTTCTTGAATTTTCTCCCATACATATTTTTGTATTTCATCATATGCATGTGTTTGAGAATTTGTCAGGTAGAACTCCGCGCTTTGTAGGGATTAGGTAGTTTGCACCTTTAAAAGAAGTCTGAAGTTTGCATAGGAGAGTATGGATACAAGGTAGCCAACAGATGTGGCTCTTTACAATACCCTTTAGAAAGTTTAAAGTGTCACTGTCTAGCCATTTACCTCTGAGGAGCCAGGCTGGTTTGTAATCAGAATTAACCATGTAGCATGTCACAGAACATGGAGTTAAAACCAATCACATCCATTTCTTGGGAGGTTCCTGAAGTCAATACCTTCACAATCCTTTCCTCTAAATTCAACCTAACAGCTCTGACTTGAACTGGCAGTCCTAAGCTCTACCAGATAGTATGGCTTATAAACCTACACAATGTTATCAGCGGTTTCCTGTTAGGGATTTTCAAGTGTGCTTGCGAACAACCACATGCAGATTAGCTTTGGGAGAGACGTTTTTAAGCACCTTCGAACTGCAACGTCATCTGGAGGAAAATGTCTTGTCAAAAGGTCGAATAAATTAAGTTCAAAGGAGGTGACAGTGCTCCCCCCGTTAGCCTGGATGGCAGTAAGTTTATTTCTGTTTTGGAGAAGAACCTATAACATTATGAAAGCATTCTCAAAGGACACAAAATCTGAATTCTGATCACCATTACAGAGTCTGATATTATTGTACCAATGCTCTCTGTAAACTTCCTGGACACTTCCTAGTCAAATTTACAAATGTCAACTTTTGGAGCCTTATTTGAAGCACAGTAGATTCTCTTATACAGTCTTCTACCATCCCCAGTGAGGGGAAGCAGTCTCGCACCCCTCCCCTCCCCTCCTTCACCTCCCTCTTTTTTTTTAGAAGAAATTATTGGCCTGGGAGCAGTGACGTATGCATATAGTTCCAGATACTCAGGAGGCTGAGGTGGGAAGATTGCTTGGACCCAGGTTTGAGGCTAGCCTGGGCAATATAGCAAGAACTTATCTCAAAAAAACTAAACAAACTGAAAATGGAAAAACTATTATTTATACAAATAATGCACAGGTATCTTCTTTTTGCTTTCTTTCTTTCTTTCTGGCAATGCAGACAAGTGAAGTGCCCTACCTCTACCACTGAACTGTACCTCACCCCACTATTTTTTTTTTAAAGAAAGACCTTTTCCATAAGTAACTACTCTTATAAATAGAATGTTTTCTATGCCTTATAGACATATACGCAGATGTACACACACACACACACACAAAAGGCCAAATAAATTAATATATAAGTCCATTTAAATAACTGTGAGATTTTTATGTAAACAGGAATATGTCCTTATGATTTTGTACCTGATTTCCATTCTAAAAAGGCTATTTTTGGTTAGCTTTACTATAAACATAATTCAGTGAGAAACAATTAAAGAAACCATAATAAAATCTTACATATTTATATAGTGTTCTTAAATTACCAAATTATTTTCCTATGTGGTCTCATTTGATTAGGATAATCAATTAGAATAATCATGACTCTTTCTTAGCTCCTCCACATCTACTTTAACTTCTGAAGCAAGAAAGCAATAAATGCTTTTTCTAAACACACTCCCCCAATGTCATATACACTTGTTTATTCATTTGATGAACCTGGTCCAGCCCCGCTGCTTGCCTTGGGGACATCACAGCCTTTTTCTGTGATAACTGCGGCACACAGTAAAGAAGAGGCAGCAGGAAGTGTGGGGGCCTGTGCTCTCTTTCTGACTTCCCAACTACCTGAGCAAGTCCCTTCTTAGCATCTTTCCTCACTGGCAAAAGGGGATATGGAAATCCTTTTTTTCTGAAGGGGATAAAATAGGATGGTGTTTGGAAAAGCCCTGAGCAAAGTTCCAGTTAAGGGTACTAGTATTGTGAGACCCAAGGGCACCCCTTCCTCCTCTGACGTTAAGAAGTTTGCATTTAAGACTAGTAAGAAGAGATAGCAAAAAAAGGAAAAAGAGAAATAACCAGTAAGTATGACCCAGCCTCCAAGTCAGACCTTCTGAGACATTTAACTACACGACTCCCTTTGGTTATTACTAAAGAGAATATGGGGAGAAATTATGTGACCCTAGTTGGAAGAAAGTGACAGAACAATCCCAAGGTAAAACAAAGCAGAGCAGCCCTAGTGGCCATGGACAATGGGAAAGCTAAGACCTTCCCAGCTGAAACCTGTCTAAAGGGCTGTGTTGTCAGCTGCATGTCATCTGACTACACTTAAAAGTTAGAAAGCTGACTTCATTCTGACATAAAATTTCAAGCAGTGAAATAAACTGATTACTGGTCTGCCATATTCATCTCTGAAAGCTATTTTGCCTTGGGGCATTCCATACAGTCCCAGAATTTTTTGACAAAAGTCACTGAATTGCTAAAAATATGGATTAAAAAAAAAAGAAATGTTATCAAAAATATATATCCCAGGCCAAAGGTCCCTCAAAATCAGGCAAACCTCTTCCCCAATTAGCAACACTCCTACATTCCCCCTCCCTCTGCCAGTGACCTTGCCAGCACCCTTACCATCAGCTGCGCTGAAGTACTCCGGGTTCACAGATGCATACAGCACTCCATTCCCCAGTCTGCTGCTATTTCTGTCAAAAAAGATGAAATTCAGGTTAACAAACCCCATCTCCATACGTGTCTGGAAATACTCTCATCTTTGTTCTATCCACTTTATTTGTTCTGTTTCACCAAGTACCTTGAGGAAGGGAATGAAGAGTGCTATTGCTGGTGGGAGCTCTTGTCTACCCTCCCGACTCAGTTCCATGTGGCACAGCAGACATCTGAGGACAAGTCTCTTCGCTGGCCTCAGATTAGAGCTTTTAAGAAACATTTGTTTCTTTGCTTCATTGGAAATTACAAGGCTTATTTGACTGGAAGAACTAAGCTGGCTTGCTTGGAAAAGCTCTTCAAAGCCAGAACAACAAGTAAGGGGAGGATGGGTACTCAGAAAAAAACCATTCTTTTGGTTGTTGTTAAAGCATTAGAAAATCTTCTCTTTTCTTGTGAAGCACATTTGACTAAAAAAAAAATCAGATTTTCTAATCTGTATATTTTCTCAAAAATGATGGACCTTTGCTAAGCTCAAATCATCCAACCACCTAGTCGCAAAACTCATCTTAATTTGCCCCAGGAGCTCACCTCTTTCTGTGGAAGACGTAAAGCATGATCACCAGTCCTCCAACGACCAACACAATGGCCACTGGCAGAGCGATGATCAGATGGATGAAATTTTCATATGTGGCTGCAGAAACAAGGAGCAAACGGTACAATGTCACTGGCTGAACAGTCTGCTTATTTCATCTTTTTTATATTTGGTTGGAACTATGAACAAAACATTCCTGAAAACTCCTTTACTCCCCCATGGCACTCTAGGGATTCTTCAAAGTAAATGCTATCAGAAAATAAAACACCAAACAAAATGAGTTAAGTATATATACCTTTATATATATATATATAAAAAAAGGTTAAGTATAGACTGAGGTGTGTATTCATTTTTTAAAGTACCGAATATTCTGATATAATAGCTCAAATGATGAACTGAAGGAAAGTAATCTTTGTATGCCTTTTAATGATTGAGTGGAAGCACATGTATTTGCTGAAATAAAAAGGACATAGATTCTTACATATATAGTGTTTAAGCCAAACTGACCTTTGTCTGTTTTAAGACAGTCTCACAGGCAATTTACACACTTACTTACACACACACACACACACACACACACCCCTTGTCTGTCAACCATGCTCTGAATTTTCCAAACACTTGAACACTCGAGTCTGGTTAAAGCCTGACACCACAGAGCTGGCCACAGCCCTCATCCCCACTACTGTATGACAGATGGTAGACTGGGCACCAAACATTCAGATCCACACTCCTAAAAATCCTGCCAGATGTGGGAATCAGTACATCAATGGGTACAGCAAAGTGATAGCACACACAGCAAGGGGCAGAGAGAGGAAGGGAGAGAAGACACAGGAGACAAGAGACGCAGCCTGAATCTTGAAGGAAAAAAAGATATGCTTTTCCTGGGGTATATGATTTTCCAAGGAGAGGAATGATACTGCAGGGAAGTAAGGGCCGGCTCATGAAGGGCCTTGTCAACTCCATTCTGCAGGCTAAAAGGAGTCAGTGAACACCTTCACAACCAGCAATGAACTCATCAGGCTCATGTATTGGGGATATGGCTGGGTCCCAGGACAGACTTGTGATCTTCCTGCTTAAGCCTTCAGAGTACTGGGATTCCAGGTGTGCAATACCACGCTCGACTCACTGCTCCTTTTCCATAAACAAGTATAATCAAAGATGCAACCTGGCTTTTGGATCACACATGCATCTGGTAAGTCATGGCCCCAAGATGGGAGCCAAGCTTATAGTAGTTCCATGACACAAGCAACAGGAGATTCTGAGTTACAACAATAGTGCTGGCAATGGACAGGCTGGATTCAAGAGATATTTAAGACCCAGAATCCACCAGACTTGGGTTGTTGAAATGAAGAGAGAGTGGTTGGAGAGAAGGAAGGGAGAGGGAGAGCTGTGAGGTTCCTTATTTGGATTGCCAATGGATTATGGGGCCACTGACTGAGTTAAGGAATCAAAGATGGAAGAGATGTTCTCAGAGCAGCAATTTGAGTTTTATGCAAAAAAGAGCCTGAGGTACCCACTGAACACACACGTAGAGATGCCCACTTGGAAATGGGGTTGGAACTCACTTAGGACTAAGTTACATGATCATAAGCCACCCATCGACGATTATTTTACCACTAAAATCTGTTATTATTCTTACTCTTTAAATACTATTAAAGCTGCTTAATTTTTAAAATTAAGTATTTTCTTTAATCAAGTACTTTTCCTGCATCTTTCAATTTCTGAAAATACTCACAAGTATAGCACCAGTGGGAAGCGAATAAACTTTTCTTTTTTCCCCTCAAAGGACTATCTCTTATATTTGTATCACTTATACTACTTGGTCAGGTTGTACTGTGTTCTTTTCAAGTTTTACACTTCAACAAGGACATGGAGAAACTAGAACACATTCAGAAGAACAAAATGATTAAAAGGCTAGAAAATTGTTCTACATGAATGGGCTATAAGAAAAGGCCAAAAGACCCGAGAATATTTAATCTAGAGAAAAAAAGTCTGAAGGTGACTTATTAGAATTTAAGCACATGAAGAGTTCCTAAAAAGAGAGCAGGTACCAGAAAGCTTTCAAAGCTTCCATGTCCTCTTAAGACTGAACACGAGGAAATGAGACTAAACTGCAGCAGGAGGGTCCTGTCTGACACCAGGAAACATTCCCCAGCACCAAAGCCAGCACACAGTTCCTATTGCCCTTCTGTGTGAGCCAACTTCTGCTGGAAAAGCTCCATCAGAAGGACCAGTGGATTCCCCGGTGGTGTCCTAGCACTCTCAGGGTTACAAATGGACCAGCAAAGGCAAACAGCAATGTGTCCTCTCCCAGGGAAGGCTATACTCACTAAAACCCAAAGCCAAGGCTATGTCTCTCAGACCACAGTCCAAAGCCAGACCCCAGACCTAGGCTCTGTTCCCAGGGCATAGGTGGGGGTGGAGGGAAAGGATGAAGGAGAACATAATCCTGGAGAAGGTTACAGGAATATAACAGTTCCAGGTGTTGGAAAGGTGGTTTGGATTAAGTATCTCCCTCAAAGACCCATGTCTCAAAGTCTTGGTTGCCAGCCTATGGTACTATTGGAAGGTGGTAGAAACTTTAGGAGGTAGGCTCTAGGGGGAGGAAATTAGCTCACTGGGGTCGTGCCCTTGAAGGGGACTGTAAGGCTCTGGCCTCTTCCTGTCCCTCTCTTTGCTTCCCACTATAGAACATAAAGTAAGCAGCTTTGTTCTACCAAGTGCTTCCCATTCTGATGTTCTGCATCACCAATTCAAAAGCAACAGAGCCAACTGTTCATGAACTGAAATCCCTGAACCCATGGAACAAAAATAAACCTTTCTTCCCTTAAAGTTAATTATCTCAGTTACTTTGTCACAGTAATGGAAAGTCAACTAACATATAAGCTAACTGGTAAGACAAGGTTAAGGGGACTAAATGGGAGAATTCAGACAGTTTTAATTGACAAAATTACCTGCCTAAGCATGCCTATCCTTAAAGCCCAAGTCAAAGCACAGTGGAGTGCCAGGTACGTAAAATGATGGCTTTAAGTTTATAATTCTATTCACACCATGCTTCTGCTATCTGTCACTATGAGGATTTTTAGATATTACATATCTCTGAACATTTGGTACTGACTGGATGGACTACAGGAGTTTTTGGTTTTAAAAAACTTTTATTTATTTTAATTGATACATAAAATTATATATTCAGGTATACCTGTTATGAACAGCATGTTTTGAATGTATACACTGAGCTAATCAGGAAGACTTGCCTTACATCCTCTTCATTTCTTTTTGGGATGGGAACACTTAAAGCGACTTTCTTAGTAATATTCAAGGATATGTTATTATCCTTGTATATGTTAGACAATTGAGCTCCTAAAGGTATTCCTCCTATGGGCTGGAGACGTGGCTCACTGGGACAGAGATTGCCTGGTAGGCATGAGGCTGTGGGTTCAATCCCTAACATCACAAAAATGAGAAAAAAAAAAAAAAAGCAATGAACTTATTGCCCCTAATTGAAATTTTGTATCCTTTGACCAACATCTTCCTAAATCCCCTCCCTCAACCACCCCAGTTTCTGGTATCCACCATTTTACTCTCTACTTGTATGAGAGCAACATTTTAGATTTCATGTCTGTGAGATCATATGGTATTTCTGTGCCTGGCTTATTTCATTCAACAGAATATCCTTCATGTTCATCTGTTTTATGGATCAACTGCATTCCACTGTGTGCATGGTCCACATTTTTTTTTTAATCCACTCATCCATTGATGAACACTTGTATTTCCATTGCTTGGCTATTGTGAAAAGAGCTATAATAAACATGGGAGTGGAGATGTCTCTTTCATGTACTGACTTCATTTCTTTTGGATATGTACCCATGGGTAAGATTGCTGATCTTGTTTTAATCAGAAGAGCAGGAAATACAGACACTGGGAAGCTCCATTCCACTAGACCCAAGAGTACTACCACCAAGCAAGGCTGAGATACAACTTCTGGGGGGAGTAGTAGTAAGGAATGCCATCATGCCAAATTTGATCTCATTACATGAATAAAAATAATCTAAATAACTGGATTTCTGATAAGAAATAAAAAATTCAAGCCAGGTATTATGATATGTGCCTGAAATCCCAGTCTGCTCAAGAAGCAGAGGATTGAGGTTTGAGGCCAACTCAGGCAAAATCTTATTGAGACTCCTATCTCAACAAATGTGGTGGTGTCCACCTATAATCCCAGTGACATGGGAGACACAGGAAGAAGGACTGTGGTTGGAAACCAGCTCTAGGCAAAAAGCATGAGTTCCTGTCTGAAAAATAACTATGGCAAAAAGGGCTAGGGCATGCCTAGCAAGTACAAAGCCCTGAGTTCAAATCCCATACTGCCAATAAAACAATAAAACTCAATATGGATATAAATTCAACAAACAAAAGAATACATTATCTTGGAGAAACAAGAAGTATTTGTGGTACTGTTTTGCTTATGTATTTTGCAAAATTCAGTTTTAAATCTGAAACCAGCATATAGAACAGACTTCTAAAAATTTTGTTATCAGTGTGTGAGCAAACCTTGTAACATTACCAAGTCTCTGCACACAGGGTGAGTACTCTGCTTCAATGTACATTAGTGCTTTCAGCCTGCATCTGAATTTTACCAATGGGCAGGCTTACGGGGAGCAGAGTGCCTCCACTTGGAGTGCTGTCATGGAGATCGCTACCCTGCAGCAGTGAGACCAGATGGTAACTCAGGTTCCCATCATCAATTTGGATTCTGAGCGCTGAATCTGAGCCGTAAGCAGCTTCACTAACCATGTAAGAGATGGAATGGTCAGTTCAATGCTTTATAAATTGCGTTTGAACCTCAGTCACAGTGAAAACCAAAGGTCTCTTCTGGCTCTTCAGTGGTTGTACCATCCTAAAAGAGGAACTCATACCCTCTTTCAGCCTGTCGCATGAGATACGAATCCCAGGCTCAGGATCTCCCTAGGCTGAGCTCCCAGACCAGCCCCTGGTTCTTTAGCACAACTCTGAAAGTTGGCCAACTCCTTCCTAACAAAAAAAATCAGAATTTCAGCAACCCAGGCCACCTTTCAGTTTTACCACACTACTCCCTCCACAAGCCTTACTTTTGGCTGGGACATAGAAGAACACAGGATCTGTCCATGATCCATTCCCAGAGAGAGAGGTGGCCTGAATCCGGGCTGTGTAGTTGCCTGGATTTAGCCGGTTAAGCTTGGCCCCTCCATACTTCCTGTATTCCTGTCTGGACACACATTCCCGCTGATCCTGGGGAAATAAAACATGTGTCATTTTCCTACAAACATGCAGAGATCTGGCACCTGACAAGTCAACTTACTTTGTAGCTGCTGAACCTCTGACAACTCACCTAACATCGCTGATTTTGACCATCAATAAAAGGGAAGAAACCAAGTCTTAAAAAGTGGCCCTCAAGTAACTTAAAATGCACCCACAGAAATTGGAAGCAAATATGTTTGTAACAAAACAAAACAAAACTCCAGAAGAGTTACAAGTTATTAAGACTGATTGCTTAGCCTATGTTATTTTCTACAATAAGATCATTTGAGGGTTGGAAGAAGCCCAGTTACTTGCAAATTCTGGAGTCCTACTCACAGAGCATGGAGCTACTGGAAAGGCTTAAACTCTCATGACTGTAAACAGCACCTTATCATTGTCAGTTACACTAAACAGCACCTTATCATTGTCAGTTACACTAAACAGCACCTTATCATTGTCAGTTACACTAAACTGTGGTGCAATGCAGTGCATGCTATCAAGTCTGATAGAAATACACACAGTTGTAGAACACAGCCCCAAACCTACCTCAACTTGTGATCCGTATTTTATTTCATACATCAGAATCAATCCATTGGGGTTCTCAGGTTCTGGCCACTTTAAGAAGATAGAATTTTCAGGCCTTGCCTCCCAGGTCACAGGTCCAGGAATGTCATCTGCTCCTTCTGTATCACAATGTAAACAAGTGGCAAAGCTGGATTCAGGTTCCCAGGAAGGGAAAGAAACACTGGGCTAACTTGAAAATAACCCTCCCGATCCATGCATGCAGAACTGTTGACAGTGACCACTTGACAGGGCTAATCACGCACAGCAGAGGTTTAAAATAGGACCCACCTGACCTGTACATCTCAAAGTGCCACAGTACCCACCTTCTGCCTATCCCCTCCCACCATAAAAGCCTGTGACCAAGTACAAGAGGAAATTCTTGGCAGCCTGAGTAACTTTTTTCTTCTATTCTGCTTCTACCACTTAGAAGAATGAACTCGTCAGGGCACACGTGTGGTGGCTTATGCCTGTAATCCCAACTTTAGGGAGACAGAGATTGGGAGACCATGGTTTATGGCCAGCTTAGGTACAAAGTTAGTGAAACTCTGACTCAATAAACAAGCGTGCATGGTGGTGCATGCCTGTGATCCCAGCTACTCAGGAGGCATAGAAGGGTCACAACAGCGTGAGGTCTTATCCGAAAAATAACAAAAGCAAAAGAGAGCTGGGGGGTGCGACCTAAGTGGTGGAGCATCTGCCTAGCAAGCAAGAGGCTCTGAATTCAAAGCCCAGTGCTGCCATTGAAAAAGAAAAGAAAAAGAACCCATCAAACCCAGCAGCACTGAAAGGGTATGGTGAGCTGCTTCACCTGAAGCAGCATGGAGCCTCCAGGTGACTAACTTCCATGTGTGCATGAGAGCTGTCACAAAGCCAGCCTGGGAGGAACCTGCTAAGAAACTGGTGCTGAGGGCAAGCAAGTTGTCTCTGCCATCATCTATTCCTTTAGTCATTGCTGACCTTATTTCTTAAAGCAAGCCGGTAAGCCAAAGTCATAGAAAGTTATGGCTGGGAAAGGCACTGAGAGATTAGCTGGTCTATGTCTGTCTTAGGAGGGCTCAGGAAACTGAGGTATGTGAGGCTAAGGGTTATCCCAAGGTAGGCTACACGAGAGAACCAGAACCATACCCAGGAGACCCCTCTCCCATACTCTAGTCATCTTCATGTTCTTTCTACTACTTGATGCCTCCTGAGACAATGAAAACTGGGTAATTCACCCACTTTCAAAGATGGATGAGTGGCTGTCTGAACCACAGTGTCCAATTTACAAAGGAAAAACAAGGCCAAATAAGCATGATTACAAGCTACTCCAGGAGCTGACCTTGAGGAGAGATGGTCACTCTGAATCAAAGCAGCTGCTAAATTTTGGGCATGGAGTATTCCCCCAAAAGCCCATTTGTTGAAAGTTTGGTCTTCAGCCTATGCACTATTGGGGGGCTGGGCCTAGTAGGAAGAAGTTAAGGTTACTGGGGTCATGCCCTTGAAGGGGATATTGGGACACTCTCTCCTCCCCCAATCCTCTGTTTTCTTCCTGGCTTCCATGAGGTGGTCAGGTTTATTCTACCTGGTACTGCCTTGCCACAGGAACAAGTGACTATGGATTGAAAGTTCTGAAACTGTGAGCCAGTTTCCTTAAAAGTTGACCATTTTATGTATTTTGTTAGTGATGGAAAGCTGATTCACACAGTAGCTGATTGAGGATTACACCTATTCTGAAAAACTAGGGAGGGAGCCAACTGATCTACATGTGCACAAATGGGGAGGAGGGATTACATGTGCTTGCTAGTGGACCACAGAAACCAAGAAGAGGAGAGAGAATCCTAGAGGGAGCTTGCAAGAGCTCTGTGTGGATGAACTGGGATGGGTAATGCCTCTGTGAGAACACAGGCTCCGTTTCCTGGGCAGCTGGCCTACAACACTGTCTACCAACGATCACACATTCTGCAGTAGGACTGAGTTTAAGGGTTGTCACCCTGGGTGTCAGCCTCATGTCCACAAGATATGACCTTCTCTTTTGGGCTATAAGTCAGGAATGGGACCACTCAGATCACTCCATACCTGCAGGCATGGTTCTTGCAAAGACAAAGTTGGAAGCGCTGCAGCCCAGCTTCTCAGCCTCGTGGTTACAGCTATGGATATCAATGCGGTACAAAGTAAATGGCCGGAGGTTAGAAATGACAGTTCTCTCTTTGTTGTCCACTCTGCTCTCAAAGAAAGGATATTCTGTCTCAAGCTCTTCTGGGTCTGTGACATTGTAGGTATCCACCACCGTGGTGTTCCTGCTTCGGCTGGACATGGTGGTGTTGACCACCTGCATGACATCTCTCCGTCTCCTTTCAGGTCTGCAAGGAAGAGAAAAGCTTGGTTTGGGAGTGCTTCTGCCTCTTTTGTCTTTTCTTGGTCCAAGATAAGAGGAGGAGAATAGAAAAACCTTAATCTTGATATAAAAGGAACTATTCAGGCCCCTTGGATGAGAACCATTAGCCAGCCTGGGGATTTCCTTCTTCATTATTTATCTTTCTTTCTCTTTTGTACACGCTCAGATTCAGCACACCTACTCTGCCCTGACTCCTGCAGTGGGTACCCCATTATACCTGGAAGCAAACAATGCTGCACCCATTGTGGGTCAGGTGGTATCCTATTCCATCAGAATGCTAGAACCATGTGGTCACAGACCTTATGATTAAGCATTAAAGGGAACAAACCCAACAGTCATACTGAGATTTATCAGGGTGTGAAGAAAGAGGTGTGTTGTTTAGGCTCCATGGAAGAGATTCAAAAGCTGGTCGTGGTGGCTTTTTAGATCCTGAGATAAAGCGGTCCCGAACTGAGATGCAAGCATAAGCCTGAACCCCAGGGTCTTTTGGGGACTCCTGCTGATCAACCTCCATACTGAAGTCCCTTGTGTATACTACAGTCTTGTAGATTTTTTTTTGGGGGGGGCAGTATTGGAGTTTGAACTCAGGGTCTTGCACTTGCTAGGTAAGAACTCTACCTACCACTTGAGCTGTACACCCCCAGTCCTTTGTGCTTTAGGACTCAGATAGGATCTCAGATAGGATCTAGTGCTTTTGCCCAAGGCTGACCTTGGACATGATCATCATACCTATCCTCCTGCATAGGGATTACAGACATGCACCACCATATCCAGCTGGTCTTTTTTGATAGGAGCTCATTAACTCTTTTGTCTGGGCTGGCCTCAAACTACAATTCTCCCATTTCTACCTCCTGTGAAGCTGGGATTATAGGTATGCACACCACGCCTGGCTCTTCCTGTAGGCCTTCTAAGTCTGGCTTTGCTTGGTATTCAGTGGGTACCTGTGGCTCCCTAAGGCTCTGCTGATGAAAGGGTTGCAGTTTTTGTTATGAACTTAAGTAGCACCTGAGAAACACAATGACAGAAAAGCAAAGGGAAGGCATATAATCCCCAGGGAATGATACCACCATGAAAAATTGTGGGATATGAGACCCCCAAATTGCTGCCTGGGTGGGATAGAGAAAAATGGGCTTTTGGGCTCCCTTCTAAGCCTTAGAAAGAGTCTCCTAATATTTACAGAATCAACAAAGTCTACAGAATATGGGAGAAGCACCCAGACAGGGCAATGGCAACCCTCAGGTCAGCCACAGATGAATGGGGGAAAACAAGATGCTGAGGCGGCCATTGGCAGGTGTGGCTTATCTTGTGCAGGGCAAAGGGGTTGAGGGGATATAATGGGATGATTGTCATCAGGTAAGAAAAGTTAAGAGTCCAGGGAAATGAGGACATCTAGAATACATGGAACTCATTTTTCTCAAGGATGAGACAGGAATAGAGAGCAAAAGTTCACATAGGAAAGCTGGTCCCTTGGCCAGAATCTGAAGGGGAAATTAGAGGGTTAAGGGGCAGGGCAAATGGCTCCTTAGTCTGATTGGCCCATGGATTCACCTGCAAAAGCATAGTCCTTCACTGTGCAGCGACACATCAGGCCCCACTAAAGGCTCAAACTGTCCATCACAGACAGGCTCATCTAAAGTCAGAAAACCACAAGGTTAGGGGAATGTGCCTTTGTTTTCACAATGCTGTGGAAAAAGGGTTGGGAAATGAGGCTGATAATCTGCCATCCTTCTACCCTGCAACCAACAAACCAACCAACCATCTACCTTCCTGGAAGGAAAACACAAGAAACCACACCGATTGCTAGGGAGATCTTTTTCAACACATTACCAGTAAGTTTCCTGCCTTCCTTTCAAAACTAACACAACACAAACTTGTGTCTGCAAGTAAGAAGTTGCTTGGGCTTGATCCACCCCTCTCCACCAGGCTACCACTATTGAAATGGTATTACACCATTAAGTATGCTCAACAGTCTATTTATTTGTAAACACCACAATTTGAGATTACATAGCAGTCACTCTTTTGACACCAAGTCAAGAAGTGGGGGAGGGAGGCAACACAAACTATTAGCAGGAAGACAAGGGATGGAGTAACAGAGTAGCCTATACATAATTCTTTGCAATAGCTACATTTCAAGTGGAGTGACCAACAGTAGGTACTGTTGCCAACTTTCCTCACTCCAGTCTGTGATACAACCTACTCCCATTAGAAAGCCTTTTACTTCTGAACATCTGTCAACATTTAAGCCAGTGTAAAAAAACTATATGATTTGCAAAATAAAAATGGTGGTCAATGAAAGGCATTTGCCACCAAGTATCAACTTCAGAAAGCAACTTTACAAACTATAGTTTCCATTCAAGCAGGCTAAGCTGGACAACATAGAAGAAACTAAATCTCGCCTATTTGGTTTTTGACCCCAAATAAATTGTTCTTAGAATGAATTGAAAGAAATTGTACTAGGTTTTGGACAATTTTAGTTATAAAACAAACAAACAAACAAAAACCAGACTTCACAATTCATTTCTTGTAAGTTGTGTTGTCTCACCACAGACAAATTATGGGATCTACACTCATCACGGATGAATGCATTTATCACGTGGGATACAGCAGAGAGAAAACTTATTATCTTAAACCCAACAAAACAAACTCTGTGCATTAATAACATCTGTATCAACCACATCTGTATCTTCACATCACTTAACATGGTAGCATTTGACTATAAATGTAAGGGGCCTATTGAGTATATTATTAACAATAATGGAGTATCTTCCCATTATTCCCCAACAGTTCTTATGCTGGAAGCTTGGTCCTCGGTGTGGCAGTACTGAGAGGTGGTGGAACTTTTAAGAGGTGGGGTTTTTGGGGGAGATGATTACTTCACTATAGGTGACGTAATATATATAGGTGCTGCTCTCAGAAGGGATTTCAGTAGTCTCCAGGAGTGAGTGAGTGAGTTGTTCCACAACAGTGAACTGTTATAAAAGAGAAAGGGTATGGGTCTTTGGTTTCCTGGCTGCTTTGTGCTCTCTTCCTTTTTGCTTCTACTATGATGCTTTGCCATGTGATACAGCCAAGGGAGCCCTCACCAGAGCAGAGCAGATGCTCATTGCATGCTCTTAAGCCTCCAAAACTTCAAGTTTTACCTACTACCTAGTCTCAGATACTTTGTAAGAGTAAGAGATAATGGACTAGAAACATTTCTGAATCTTTGACTCACAACCTGGACCTTAATGTTGCCAGTAACTTTTGATGGAGAATAAACAGACAACTTCCTGGAACTGGGGATGTAGCTCAGTGGTAGAGTGCTTGTCTAGCATGTGTGAGGCCCTTGGTTTGGTTTCTAGCACCAAAGAGGGAAAAAAGGACAACTTCCTGCCCATTCTGCTTGGGACACTCCATGATTGCCCATTCCTGTAATAACTGGAATTGCCTCTTGCTGAGCCTCTGCTGACCTGGATGGAATGAACCACATGAAGGCTGCAAAGAGAAAAAAAGCCTTGGTTTGTGAGAATGTAGGCTCAAGGCCCAGAGAGATTGTAAATTAATTAAGAATGTCAGAGAGGGCACCAAACCTCACAGAGTTCCAGTTTCAAACATCTCTGAGCTGTCAGATTCTAGGAACCACATATGGTACCCAGCTATCACAGATAAGAAAACAGCAGTACACACCGGACCACAGGCTAACACCTGATAGCAGACTGAGCTGCCTGCCAACAGCAGCTACACCAGCAAGGCAGGAGGGAAGACCCGAAGCAGGTTTCTAGACACTTGCAGATCGAGCAGCTTTAACTACCAGAAAGGAAGGAAGGGGAAACAAACCCACCAAGCAGTGAGGAGTTTCATTCTCAAAAGGAAACAGTAACTTTAAAAGGTCTTTATTTTCTACTTCACTGGTTCTTCCAAGAAAGATGGCTACCTTTGACTATTTCACAAATATCAAGAAAGTCATGTGACAGGAAAAAAAATCACTTTAAAATCCATTTGTTGTTACAAACTAAAAAATTCTTTAAGGACAAAGTAATAATGAAATAAAATAGTGACTATTGGCTTCTGGGGTTTCTCAGAGGCAGAGAGCTGGAAGACTGGGGCAGGTGCCACCAGCACATCACTGATCTGAACCCAGCTGTCCATCTAGTTTTCACGTATGTAGC
This sequence comes from Castor canadensis, assembly GCF_047511655.1. Lineage (NCBI taxonomy): Eukaryota > Metazoa > Chordata > Mammalia > Rodentia > Castoridae > Castor > Castor canadensis. The sequence continues at coordinate 31,287,345 of NC_133404.1, read as the reverse complement.
CATTTCCAAATTCTGCACTATAATCTTTCAGGAAGACAGGGAGTCATGCCAGCACTCAATTTCCATCTCTTTTCCTAGGCATCACTCGCTGTTCTAATGTTTTCTCTTGGTTTTTAAAAATTATTTTGTTCACTATCTTTTTTTTTTAAATTGTGGCAAAGTTGTATGTTAAAATTAAAGATTATGAATTCACCACAAACCTTGCCATTCTAACTATTTTAAGTATATGGTTCAGTGACACTAATTTCATTCACAATGTTGTGCAACCATCAGCATTATGCCCTAAACAGAAACTCTATCCATTATAAAATAATCCCATTTCCCTGTCCATTCTCTGTACTCCATACACATGGAATCATGCAGGGCTTTGTTTCACTCAGCACGAAGTTTTCAGGGCTCATGCATGCTGTATCATCAATCAATATTTCCTTTCTATGGCTGAATACTAGTCCATTGAATGGATATACCACATCTCAATTATCCATTCATGTCTGATGGACACTTGGGTTGTTCTCAGCTTTTGTCTACCATGAATAGTGCAGCTACTGAACATTTCCTTTCTTCCACTCTTGTTCCCACTTTGCAGAAACTAAGGTGAGAGCACAGAAGAGGGAATGCCTGGCAACAGTTTCTTTGACAAGCTATGTCTTCTGTGCTGCCTCCCAAACCTGCTTACAAAGGATGCCTGGGGTGCCTGGCTAAGTTTGGACGGTGAGACTCCTTTCAAAACTGGCTCTGTGGGGGGGTGAATATGATTGAAGCTTACATTATCACTCTCCCTGCCTGTCTGTCTGTCTCTGTCTGTATGTATGTATGAATGAATGAATGAAAATAGCATAATGAAAGCCACCGAGTGAGAGAGAGGATAAGAAAGAGTAATACAGACAGGGTGAATTTGACAAAGTACATATATGCATGTATGTAAATATCACAATGAAACTCCTTTGTACAATTAATTTATAAGAAAGACTGGCTCTGATTTTTTTCCCTTTTGCTTCACTCCTCTTCTGCCAAGCTGGGGAGATAGCAGAGAGAAGTGGGAAGGGCAGAGATGGAACCAAACTTTTCACTTGGCTGCTTTCCATCAGGACAAGTGATTTAAGCTCTCTGAGCTTCATCTCCCCATCTCTCTGCAGAGGGTCCCACCTGCTCTCTGCAGGGATGGTGTGGCCGAGGCAGGCATACCTATCACACCCATGGGCTAACATGAGCCCTGGCTCCCTCCCCTTAGGCTAGACAGCTTCCAGTGGAGTTCTGCTTGACCAAGCTCATGTCATCCTTTGTGGCTCTGGTGTCACGCCCTACATAGCGGAGATGGAAGCAACTGAACCTTTCTGAGCAGCACCACCATGTTTCACATGGTATAGGTACCTGGGCACGAAGATAGAGTTGTGCAGGAAATTCTCGAAGACTTTGCGGTACTCAGCTTCTTCCTTCTCGGCCTGCTTCTCAGCTTCAGTTTTGGGGCAAGCACAGCAAGGCCCTTTCTCGCCGCCACACACTTCGGTCTTGGGATTCTCTGTCACCTCTTCCACATCAATGGTGCCATCAGCGTACTTCCTGATGGGAATTTTGTCTTTTCGAAAAGACATGCCAAAAGGAGAGTGGGAATGAAAGCCATGTATAACGCAAGTGTGAGGAAAAAGAATAGCTCCCTTTCAATCAATACGGGAGCTGACAGGTGTGACTTTGGGCTCAGGTAAGTTCAGACAACTGGAATGAGCAGCTGCACCTCTCATCTGGCTGCTGCTACATCCTTACCTTTGGAGCAGTAATTGTGCCGGTACAGATAGCCGTCCTGAGGCTGTCGCTGCCACCTCACAATGTAGTAACTCAAGTTACCGTTGGGCAGAGATGGGGGGTTCCACTTCACAATGAGCTGAGAAGAGGAGTTTGATGCTGAAAGAACATCCAGGGGGATGGAAGGAACTGGAAAGGAAAAGCACATTTCACAAAATGGAACGAACCTAAGGTTGAGGCTGTCAGGGACTCAAGGCAAACAAACAGGAAGCTGTAAGTTTGACCTGGATAAAGAGATAACTATGACTACCGGAACACGAAGTGAAAACTGAACCTTGTTTTGAAAGAGTATTAATTTAAATGCGAACATTTCCTTTCATGGCATCTATTCTCAAGTAATCTCTGTGCAAACAAATGTAGCAGAGTTGCAAATGAAAAAGGTTGTGGGGGTGCAGCCAGGGCTAGAGCAGATGACTTAAAATCTACAGTTAATTCAAACACCTGATTTTCCTCATTTATTACAACTGACATTCTCCCAAACATTTAACCCCAGCAGGTTTAACAAATGGGAAACTTGACTGATTTGGATTTCATCTGAGATTTTCAATCTCTGATAAAAATAGCAAGAAGACAAAATGAAAGGTGGAGAGCATGTGTGTGAGTGAGTGTGTGTGCATGCATCCATATGAGAGAAATCAGAAAAAAAAAAAAAGTGAAGAAAAGAGCACAGAAATCCACAGATCTGTAATTGTGCTTGTGGAATGGTTGAGACATCACTCTGAAAAGTAGGCTAAAAATGCAAACACTGTAAGCCCCAACTTAAAGAAAAGGACTCTGTTATCAGCAAAAAGAATACTGATTTATGGGCAAAGCATAATCAACCAAACTTTACTGATGACACAAAAACTCAAACCCAGAGCTGACTTATTTAGAAAGAGAAAATACATGTACAGATTACTGTTGGTCTCGTTGGGTCCAAAAAAATCACTGATTTTGACAGTTTTTCTGAAGTGCAAGAGATATGTTCACTGTATGTTGCTTAAGCAACAGGTTCGACCGAGCTGTTTTAAAAATCTAAAGGGGCAAACAGCTTTAGAATGTACAATACACATAAGGATCTGAACACCTCTGAGGGATGATACTGTGGGAAAAGGTAATGACTAATGCTTTTTCAGAGAAAACATAACTACTCGATGCTCAGCCATTTTAGAGTATCCAAAAATAAGGATTTCAAAAACAAACAGTTTATTCCTAGGTATTTCAATGTTAAGTGCCACAAAAAAAGAAAAATAGAGGCAGAGGAACAAACTATTATCTGACTCAACCTGGACAGGATGTGGTTCTATCTTTGGGGAAAAGAAATAGTTTTCTTAAGAATTTGCCTCAATGAAAGATTCCTATTTTTCTCAAACTTGCTACAGCGATTTACTGGGAAGTCTTACTTTCAAATTTTAAGATGAAAAACTTACTCTGTTGTTGACTACCATCAGAAGCATGTGCTAAATATATTTCTATAAACATTTTAGGATCACTGACATGACTGTAGCCACTTAGGGGATCACTGAAATGGGGCAAGAGAGGAGAGGAGGAATCAGGTATCCCTGCCATTTTTCCTTCAACTCTACCATTTAAACTTATTTTGTGCTAATTTATGGATATATAAAAACACCCTCTTCAGTATAACAATAACTATTATCAAAAAATGGTTACTGGTCTTATAGACTGTGCCCTTGCCCCTTCCCTAACAAGTTCCTATATGGAAATCCTAACTTCCAAGGTGATAGTAGTGGGAGTTGGAACCTTTGGAAGGTGATTCAGTCATGAGGATGGAGCCCTAATAAATGTAATTAGTGGTCTTACAAAAAGGGTACCAAAGGCTCTGTTGTCCATTCTTTCTGCCATGTGAGGGCAAAGCAAAAGGATAGCTTGTTGTGAATCTAGAAGTTAGCTCCCACCAGGCACTGAACGTGCAAGTGCCTTGATCTTAGACTTCCTCTCTAGACTGTGAGAAATAAATATCTGTTGTTTATAAGCCACACAGTAGTAGTGGGCTGCTGTAGTAGCCCAAATGGATGAAGACAATCACTGTCTTTGAAAATGAAGTGCCTTTTCCTACCTCTAAACTGGTCTATATATATACTTAGAAAATATACATCAATGTTTGCTTTTACATGTCTAGGTTCTAGAATTGAGAAATGGGATACTTTAGAACATGAACATAAGGTGAGAAGGAGGAATGTTTTCATTGGTCAACAGTCAGATTTTAAATATCCACAATATACTAGGTCTATAGATTTTCAGCTTTTGTCTATCTACTGGGAATCCCAGTGGCTACAGAATAAAGAGAGAAAACCAGAAAGCCATAAACCAGTAGCATGTAGATTAGCATGGTTTCAGCTCCTAGTTTGAATAGCATAATAAGCAAGAGAAGTCATAAATGGCTACTTCTTGGTTGAGCCTTCCAAGAAAACCATCCCAGCACCATGGAGGACCTAGGCTCATCAGCACGGAGCAGTGAGATAGATGATGAAGATGTTACCAAGTGCAGAAAACAAGACTGAATAGCTTAAGGTGCTGGCATTAGGAAAAAAGTATACAATACAGTATTATGCAGTGATGAGAAAGGCAACAGGCATGTCTTATTGCTGGCCCTATAACTACACCTCGTCTATATAAGTACAGCAAGGACACAGAGAAACAGGGAATGGTAGGGCTTGTGTGGTGCGTGTGTGGATACCTGAAGCATTGGTGCGAATGTATAAGATTTCACTCTTGGCCCCGCGGATGTGGTCATTTTCCACCATAGTGAGGGTCACAGCCTTCACATAGACAGCATACTGAGTCCAGGGCTTCAGACCATGCAGTAAAATGCCAGGCTCCTTATCCTTGTTAGGAGGTAGGTCCACATCCACCATGTTCCAGCTGTTGGAGCCACAGGCATCCTGGCCATCATATTCTGTGACATTTTTAAAGGGTCTGAAAGACAACCAACCAAGTGCTGGGCTCTGACATCAAAGCTCTCAAGGGTCTTCCCCAAGGGCTAAGCATGTCACACTTTCCATGATGGAATTCTAAGTGAAAGTAATAATCAATTTGGTTTATCAAGCAGAATAAAATTAAACAACTGGACTCTGGGATTCACCAGTCTACCAAACAACAAGAACAAGTTCTACAGTTACTGGGACTGAAAATGTCTCCTTAAGAAGACATGCAGATCTTATTTTTCTCACTCCTGAATTGCAGCATTTTTTTCCACATCTAGAAAAAACAAGCCCAGTTGTTTAATGAAAACAGATATTGATAAAGGGTAATTTCTGGAGAGAAAATTGAGCTATCTTACAGAAACAGAAGTAGCTTCTAAAATTTAAATTGCTCATAGCCCATTTTGATGTTTAAGTATCTCATAATATTCATTCAAATATTTCGTTTCAAGATTGTCTCAGAAACTAGCTTCTGCTCCTTAGTGAAATTACCAGCGGACGTTGCCAATATATTTGTAGGACTTTCAAAGAGAATAGAGTATTTTGCACAGATGCATAGTTGGGTAGGGATTCTATATTTATAAGATGAAAGGGTCACTGGTCATTGGCTTCTGTAACAGAATTAACATAACCATCAAGATGGTAGATCATGGAGGACCCCTTCCATACATACAAACACTGAATGCTGAATAATCCTGAGCTTCCCATTTCTCATTGGCTATGACAATTCCCATAGTTCCTGGCTCCAGCAATGGGTAGGGTACCAGCTGCTGTCTATGCTGCCTCTGGTTCTCACTCTCAGGAAACTAAGCACATGGAAAAGAGACCTATGAGATGGAATCTGGTTAAAGGGATGATTAAGCAGACCGGGGAATTATCTGTATTCAGGAGGTCAAGGAGAGCGGCAACCTGGAGAAGTAAGTCATGGCTGTGCAGGCTATGTCTTAAGACACACCCCCCAGAAGCTTCTGGGAGGAGTCATGAAAGGTTGGAGGCATGAAGGTTGGTCTCTCTCTAGTCCTCTTCCTTTGTTGGAGGGCTCATGACTCAAGAGTAGAAACTGGGAGACACCCATGCAAAATATGACTGGAAGAAGACAATGGACCAGTATGGGGTAAGCTCAAAGACAGCTGTGCATACTATGGGGTATTTCTGGAGTAGTGGTTCATGGGCACGAAGGCTGAAACAATACTTCAACCAAGTTCCCAGCTTATGACAGTTTAGACTGACCCAATTATCTACAACACCAACATTTTCCTCTTTGGATTGAACTTACTCAAACACTACTACCCACTAAACAGTGAAAAACCTCAAGCCAACATGTGTGGCTATCACCAGCTAGGAGGAATGTCACATGACAACTGAGGAGATACATGAGGATAAAGCAGGGTCACTTGGCCTGCTTCCTGGGGACCTTGCAGAGACCCTGTTCAGCCAATACATGCAATGACCAAGGGACTGGCAGTATCCACTCCCAGCCCTGTTGAGAGAATGGCATCAACAAATAGGAAAACTCACGCCTCCTTGTAGTAAACGGTGAAGCTGATGAGATCTCTGTAGTCTGGAGGCCTGTACCGGTGCCAGGTTATGATAATGCGGTTCTTTGACGTGGTGGTGGAGGTGAAATGTAGGACATCACTTTCACCTGGGGCAGAGAGGCACATCCATGAGTGACAGAGATACATGTGTCTCCGAAAAGATACCTGTCTGGGCACAACTTCCCTTTCCCCCCAAAGCTGGAAGTCCAGGTTTAGTCCTTGTCTGGACGTCATAGGTAAGCTTTCTCATTTCCCACTAAGAATCTACACATTTCATTGTGGAGTTCCTAGGGGTTCACTTCTTTGTTTTAGTTCAGTCATTTCAATGCCACTTGCACAGGGAATGAGACATAAACCTCTGATTGTTTCCTAACCTGTGAGAAGGGTCACTTCTGTGAATGAGATAGTTTTACTTTCTGCCCACTCCTAACATGCTGGCTGCCAAAGGGGGCCTGGCTGAGTGAAAGTAAACCTATATGTTGGACTGACTCTTCCAAGAGAGGATGGCACCTGTTCTGCAAGGTGTGAGACCCCAAGTGAGCCACAGAAAGTTTCTATTAGTCTGAACTGGGTATGAAATTGAAAGGACACAGGCACTCCTTAGAGGCCTACACTAGATAAAGTACTGACCAGAGCAGCGGTGCTAGACAAGTCCTCTGTGCTCAATGGTGGGTGCACCTGATAAGTGAAGTACAGAGGGAAGCCACCCTAATCCCCTCCTGTCCTCTGAACCAACTACAATGAGAAGCAGGGAAGGACTGGTGACTGCCATTCTCAAAGAGATCCTCCATTGAATTGTCCTTTCCTCTACGTATGCCTGAGCCCCACTGCACAATGAGAGTTTGAAGTTGAGGGACTGAAGGCAGTAAAACACGAAGAAGCTTTTTGGGCAAAATGTGCTTGACTACACTCTGAAAAATGTTGCAGGTCCTGCTGGAGTGTTATTTAGAGAAAATCCTAGTTGTATTTTCAAAGGGAAATACTGTATACATGATCTGGCAGGTCAGGCTGGCTGACTCTAAGGAGAGAAGCACTTTGAAAAACCTCTGTGCTCTGCACAGGAAACAAGGCAGGGGCTTAGCGTAGCAGGGAGGGCAAAGGCACTGGCTGTAAATATGCTCTCCATTTCTAGCTCTTTCCTCTAAAATGCCTCCTGGACTATCTGAGTATCAACCAGGTAAACCCAGACACCTGCAAGACAAGACAAGACCAAAAGTTAAGCAATTAATGGATTCACTCTGTGTATGTGTGCGTGTGCGTGTGTCTGTTGAGACACAGTCTCACTATGTAGTCCAGGCTGGCCCTGAACTCATGCCTCCTCTCCTGCTCCCACCTCTTGACTGAGTATTGGGACTACAGGCATGCACCAACATGCTTGGAAGAGCCACACACTTTTGAAGGCAATTTCCCACACATGCTGTGATACCCAGTCTTAGGACTACAATGCTGGTCTAACAGAGGTTGGGCTCCACCAGGTTCATAAGACCTCAAAGTCAAAGTTGTGCCACTTCAGCAAGGTTATAATTACATTGTTCAAAAATTTAAAAATATTATGGACTCAAGTATGTAGGCTCACCCCATCTTCTTTGTATTAGGGATATATGACAAGGAGAAGGCCAAGTGTGAGGAACAGGGAGCCAGTGGTCCCCAGCTTTCTACCCTGAGGCTTCTGGCCCATCCTGAGGGAGACCAAGGCAGAGCTGGCCCACTCACAGGGCTGGTATGCACAGGCTCGTCTTTGAAAAACGTATGCCTGCATAGAAAAAGATATTTAGCAGTGTATTCTGTGAGCATGCCTTCAGAATCTGAGTATTTATAAATGTTTAACACACTCACATAGTCATGAAAATGTATTAATATGGACTTATTAGGAATCTATACAGTAGAAGCAAGGTGTGGGCTGAGATGGCCCAGCAGTCCCAAGTCAAATGAGAAGGTGGCTGTCCATTCCCCAACCAGATAAAGGTCTGTGCTAATTACAAATGTTGGGGCCCAACAGTTTAGGTGCTGTCACTCACAGGAAGCTCTCTCTCCATTGTTCCTGGTGTTTATGTCCCCTTTGCTCTGGCGCCCTTTCGTCCCCGTCACTTCCTCCATGCGGTAAATTTCAGAAACACAGAGCTTGGGATTGAAAGCAAAGTACATTTTCCCAGACTTGATGGTCAAGTTGCGGTGGTCCCAGTCCCACAGCTGCTGCAAGTTCTGGTTGTCCAGGACATAGAAGGAGTAGTTCCTGAAGCACAGAAATCCACATTAGTGCAACTGCTGTGTCCATGGTACCCTTGCAACCTACTGGTACCATCTGACACAGGTCCTCTTTGCCATGTATGTGGCTGGATAACACACTTTCCTTTACCAACAAGAAAGTTGCTGGTTGATGCTACATGAGAGCAGACAGCCACTGTTAACACTGGCAACAGCATGAGTCAAGGACAACATATTGAAATCAACAGGACACTAGCTAATTTCATGACCTCCATTACCAACACATAAAGCTTCTCACTGCAGAGGACGTACCTCAAAGCATTCCCTAGGGATGCCTTTGGTTATTTTTCTCAGAGGCAGGTATGTACAATGTGTTTGAAATTGGTCCATGAGAGAATAGACATGCTCTGCTACCCAACCGGAACAGCTTACATATTTGCTGCAAAGTTTCCCATTATACTTGGGAGTAAATCCTACCCGTGCCCAATCGGCAGCACAGAACGGGATGGGAGACAGACTAGGGAAGGGCAGCTCTAGGCTGCTCCGTCCTTCACATTTATCTTTCCACTCTGAGAAGCCCTTATTTCATTCCCTGGAGGTATGGGGGGAAGAGAGTACCCTGAGGCACCCCATCCAACAGCAGGATTCAGTGTCTAATACACTTATCCAAGTTTGATAGGCACAAAGCTTGGTTTCAGTATGGGTCCCACTCCCAGAGCTGATGCAGCCATCTGGAGTGGGCAGAGAATCTGCATTTCTAACATGTGCCAGGTGAGGCTAATGCTGCCAGTCCTGGGGACTGTACTTGCAGAACTGCTGGTATAACAGAGGCTGAGCTCCAGCAATATGCTGGAGGCTGGGCATGGCTCCTCCCTTAGTACCCAAGCTGTCCAAAAAAGGGAAGCCATGGGGATGGCCAACAGAGGAAACAGTTACTGTTGGCTATCTTGGTGTCAGGAGGAACCCATCTCTAGGGATAGCTTCACCTTGGGGGTCTGGAGAAAGATCCCTGCAGCAGGTCTTTTTCTCTGGTGTCCCCAGAAAGCCAGCAGGAAATGCTGCAAATGATGGTCTGAGTCCACTATGTTGATGGGTAGACATCATCTCCCATTCTTCTCCTCCTCTTCCACCTAGCCTCAGTTACTTTTGGGAGCTCTTACAGAGCTCAGGACTTGGGACATCACATTGAGCTATATCTAAGATCCACTCACAGACCCAATCAACAAACATGAAGAGAATAAAACACCCTCACTCTCCACGCAGAACCGGGAAGAGCCAGAATAAAGAGAATTCCAAAGCCCTCCTTATGTACCAGAGTCTGTCTATCAGCACCTCTCCATATCTACTCAGGATCTTCATTACACTCAAATCAGGACCTCTAACCAGCTGGTCTGTTCTCAGCTTGAGCCACATCTCGAGTGAAGCATGAGTTATAATTACAATGCTGCCAAGCATCCTTGATACTTCCTTGAGAATTCACAAAGAAATACAGTTCAGAAGGGAGTTTGGAGGCAGGCATCCAGGACCAGAAATGCCATGCCAAAGGCAGGTCCTTTAGCGCTGTTTGTAGCACAATTTGTTTACTCATTCTCACTCCCGGGACAGCAAGAGGCATGAACCAGTGACATCTGAGCTCCTTGTTGGCTTAAAGAGCCCTAATGTCCAGAGGAGAAAACAGAGCTGAGATGGCTGTCCTGCTAGCCTGAAAGCCTCAACTCTCCCCATAGCACTGGGCCCTCTGTACACACATGCTGGGTGTGGGAGTGCTACCCACACAGGGGTTTAATGAACCAGCAAAGGAGCCCTAAGACAGTGCCTCTGAAACCAAGCCAGGCACTTCACAAACTCATCTTCAGTGAGTTTAATGGTCACCAAATGGAAAAACTTGCACGTCAACAATCCTACCCTTTACCAAGTGATCTTTCCCTAACACCATATGCCCTGCAAAAGGAGCTTAAGACACTGTTCAACTAAATCCAGACTGCAATACAAGGCTGTATCTTATGTCTCTGAGAGCAGTCCTTGAACCCAGTCCTGGTTAGCTCTATTGCCCCAGGGGGCAGAGCCCGTCTACCGGCAGATAAGGTGGTTCAGTACAGTCATACAACCGAAGAAAGGGTGCAGAGGTGAAACCAGATTTGTCCTATTATAAGTCCACCCTTGCTCATGGGATATTTCCAGCTCTGAAGGAGACTCTGCTGAGTCAAGGCTGACCCCAAAGAGTATGGCGGCTCCCAGGTTCCTGAGATAGCCCCAGAGCACAAAATCTCATTGTTGGTGGAGAAACCGCCCCAAGACAGAGGTAAGGGCCAATTAATCAGGTCAAACTTCCATTTCAACCCAGGACTAGACCTCTTTTAGTAACTAATTTTACTAGCAGGAAATAGAACTGCACTGAAAATAACCTTCTGAACAAAATATTCTTCTCTCCAGAGAGGAAGCATGAATTATAAATGAGGAATTTGACAAATGAATGGCAGGCACACTGAAATTCTGTGTATTTGATTGATCACTTTGAAAAGCATGATCATCTTTTTACAGTAAATACAAACACTTAAAAACAACAACAAAAAAACAACATTAATAAGGCTGGGAGCCAAGATTCCAATATCAATAAAACCCAGGCATTATGGAGCATGTGGAAGGTAAAGAAAAATAAAAATAAAACCCTTATCAAAATAATAATTAAGCCATTCAATACTCCTCTTGTTTTTGTGACCCCAGTTTGGGGCCCTACTTCCCCAAATTTCTTCCATGATTACATGCGAATTAAAAGATGGTACAAGGCAGAGACCTGTCTGCACATCTTCAAAATATACTTAAATTGTCATTATTTCCTAAAGGAAAGTATTCAGTAAATGTGATTTTATAATTGTTTCTAAATTCTCTGCCATTACATCCAAAGAATATTTTTAAAAATTCAGTTTTTTTCTTTTTCTCCATTTCCACGCCATGATGCCCCGGTTTTATTGATAATGGCATTTTGGCTTTCAGCCTTCTCAATGTTGAAAAAAAAGTTTCGCTCCTTGGATAGGTTCCTTCTGCCAATCTGTGGATCACCTGGGGTGGGTTTGGAGTGGATAGTTATCTTTTGGGGGGCATTACTGTGTCAACAATATGAATATTCTAAATGCCTACCTGGCTCATAATTGCATGTTCAGCTTTGTGACTTGTGGCTACCATCAGGGCTGACTTTTCTTTGAGTTGTCAACACTACCATCTCCTTCCTATCTGCAGAAAGGGTGGGAGGCAAGGAGAAGCACAATGGCTGGAGATCTGAGTGGTACTTGAAGACACACCCAGGTACAGGGTTCAGAGAATTCCATTTGGGAATAAAAAAAAAAAATCAGGTCTGAGCTTCGCCTTCACTACTTACTAAGGAACAACTCTGGTCAGTTTATCCAGCTTCTCCCTGGCTGGAGTTTCTCAGCTGCAAATGGGAGGTGCCTTCCTTGCTCTCTTGTGGCCCCAAAGACAGGTGGAAGAATTGAGTGAGCTAAATATGAAAGGGTCCTGTGAGCTTTGAATCACCTCACAAAGGTGTGGGATGACCTGTTCTGCTCTCTGAAGTGTCAAAGACCCCCCAAAACAAAGTCACAGAAACCAGGCAAGTCCTGTGCCTTGACAAATGGGGCTGAGCCTGAGGTCTCCAGCCTACAGAGGTACAAAGGGACATTCCCCCTTTCAAACCCTTGCTGACATATGGAAAGAAAATCTGCAAATATACAAGTTATAATTCCTGTTCACTTCTCTGAGGAGAAACTGCGGGGAGCTGTCTCTAGAGGGCATCAGAACCCAGCACACTGACGCTCTCATCAGCACAGAGCAACCTACCACTGATTCAGGCTTTGGCCTTCTCACCATGCCCCTCCAACCCATCTGCAGATGGCTCATTTCACCATCCCAAGTCCAAGGTTCCACCATCCACAAGGTCTCAGCAAGGGTGGAAATGTGGAACTAGGCACAATTCAGATACCCAGAAAGCATTTCCTCTTTGTTGAGTGTTTTTAAAAACTAGCTTTATTGAAGTATAACTTACCACTAAAAACTTATTTCACTATAAATGTACAGTTCTATGACCTTCTGTCAATTTATACAGCTCTCCAACCATCACCTATACCCAATTTGAAGACATTCCCATCACCTCAAAGTTCCCTTGTTCCTGCTGGAGGTCAGTTTCCACTCTTACCCCCAGCCATCTACTGTCTCCATAAGCTGCTATCTTCTGCCTTTTCTAGAAATTAAACCTTAAGAGATTCATACAATACAGTCTTTTGGGTCTTTCTTTTTATACTTAGACTAGTGTTTTTGAGGCTCACTTATGTTGTTAACATGTATCATACTCCATCCCTTTTTATTCTTGAGTAATATGGCATTGTGTCACATTTTGTTTACTCACTCATCTGCTGATGAACATTTAGAGTTTCCAATGAGCTGTTTTTGTTTTTGTTTTTGCGGGAGGGGGGAAGACTATAATGAACAATACTGCCAACAAACATTTATACGTGAGTATTACATAGGAATGTTTTCATTTCTCTTGGGAAAAAACTGGTAAATTCTGGAATTGCAGGGCCATGTGGTTGTGTATATATATACACATATATTTTAAAAGTGTACCCATAGTCTCAGAGCCGCAAGAAGGTAATCTAAAGTACTCAGTTTTGTGAAGTCAACTGATGGGGACATAAACATAGAAATGCCTAAATGCATCTAAGAATTTCGATTCCCTTCCCCCCCCCCTTTTTTTTTGGTGGTACTGGGGTTTAGACTCAGGGGCTCTAGCTTGCTAGGCAGGTGCTCTACTACTTGAATCACACCCCCAACCCTATAATTTACCACCTTTCTATATTTTTACTTAAAACAACATTCCTTGCTAGCATCAAAGAATTTGAAATTTCAACTAATTTATCTGATGGCATCAGAAAACAAGGTTGTCCAAGTAAGGGGATTTTCCAAATTGTATTTTCTCTCTTATTCGAGGACTTAGAAATTACAGAAATCTTGTACATGTGGATTACAGAATCAGTTTCCTTTGCAAACAGCAGAACGCCTTGATTTTCTTAGTATCTCATTACTCTAGAAACACACCACACTACACAGGGACGTCAGTCCTGGATGATACTCTGAGTCCTAGTCAAATCAAAGACCGCCTAACACCATCTGGGTACTGCCGGGTTTTCTTCAGCAACTGACCACCCTGGATCTCTGTTCTGATGAGCTTCTGCTTCTTTCTGTCACCAGCCTGGAAATTCGGTTAAGAAATTAGCTCATCACTGTGAGTATGAGATAAAGGACTAGGAAGCTCTACTGTAGGTAAAATGAATGGATTCCTGTTATGGACTGCTCAGGAGACTTTTTGAGAACTAAATATTAAAGTGACATCTTTGAAAGCCAAGGCTGGACGAATCTTACAAAATGAATTGCTCCAGTTTTCATCAAAACAAAAGGCTACCAAACTTTCATTCTACTGAACCAAATGGCAACATGTGTGTTCTCACTGGCTGTTAAGAGAAGCTCAAGAGATATAGTACTTCAAGGCAGCACTGTGACAAGAATGTTTATCTGTCTGTCTGTCTGTCTATCCATTTATCTATTTTATTTTTAATCAAAGTGCTTTGGGGATACACACATGAGAAGTAAAGGGATAGAGTAGTGGTTTCCAATCTCCCCTACATGCTGAAAGTACCTAAAATCTTTATGAAACTACTGATACCTGAATTCCAGCCCCAAACTTCTGATTGAATTGGGGTGAGGTATAACCTGGGCATCAGGTTTTTTTAAAAGCCTCTTTCCTCTGCCCTGATAATCCTAATGGATCACAAAGTTTGGGAAACAGCAAGATAAAAGTTATCCTGGTTAAGTCACACTGAAATTAAAATTCAGACAGCTCCGCTAATACACCTCTTACACAAAAGCCCTGAATGTGTTCCACGACCTTCTTAAATTATAACCTCCACACAAACGTGGGTGCAATACCATGTTACGTCATTTTACTAGCATGTACCTCTCTGCTGTTATTTGCCCAACAGGCCCCAGGGTGCCCAAACTTGTTGCCTTTGCTCCTGTCCTCTTCCCTGATTGTCTGTCTTCACCCTCTGTTTTCTGAGTATTTCTGGAATCCCTTCAAGGACCATCTCAAATGCCACCTCTTCTCAGAAGCCTGTATGAGCTTCATCAGTGATATCCCTTTTTCACACCCACTGCACATTCCTCTCTCCCCCCTGGAGCACTTTGCAAGTTGTGCTTTGCATTGCTGACATTCATCTGCTTATCTCCCCACTTTCTTCTCTTCTTCTCTGACTTTGCATTTCTTCCCCCTCCCATTAGCATATATTAGCTGTACAAAGGAGTTCATTGTGAGAGTTCCACATATGCATATAATGTACTTCGATCATATTTACCCCCTCTGCTGCTCTTTCTTATCCCTTCATCTCCATTTTTCCATTTTGATGGGTTTCATTATTTTCATTTGTGCATATAATGTACTTTGATCATACTCACCCTTTCCTTTTGCTTTCCACTCTCCCCACTTGATACAACCCCCTAAAATGGTCCCTCTTTTACATTCATGCCTTGGTTTTGTTTTGGTTTTTTTCATATGAGACAAATTATGCATTCTTGCAGAAGAAATGAGGGGAATAGGTGAAGGGACTGAGCCTAACTCCATCCCTAAGTCTAAGGAGGAGAAACAGAGTGAGTTGTTACTGGTCACCCACGAAACAGACAGCTCTCAATGGGTTCGTCCCAAGTAAAGGTGAGTGATACCTTTTTTGGTCATGGTTAAGGAAGGCAGGTGAGAGAAAACAACTCCCATCAAGATAGACGAGAAACTTAAACATCCTAGGTGAGGAGATGGTGTCCATGAAGTAGCTCACAGACTGGGAAAAGCTAGGACCCAGCTGTTTTTCCTTCCATCTGAAATGCTAATAGCAGAGTAGGTGCCTGATGCTTACCTAGGAAGCCTTAAAAACATGCATCCTTGAAAAGACCCCAGTGATACTTTAGGTTTCATGTAAGTTTCGTATAATGAGAGATACATCATAAATATTCTTGCACATAAAAACCAGGCTTTAATTATCATTTACACTTAAGTACATGATACTTTTAAGCTAACCCACAATGAGAAGGTAACATACCACATAACAATTCCTAATATAAATTAATTAATGTCTCCTCTCAGCTTGTCTCTCCTCTATGCCCATTATTTACTCAGTCTGGGAGAGTTAAAAAGCAAAACAAGATACATGTATCCATAAGCAGCCAGCAAACTTGACAGCTACCTATCTTCCAAAGAAAAAGTACTTAGTGATATCAAGGATTCCAGAACACAGATCCACTTGAAGCGGGTAAGAAAGAAAAAAACAAGAGAGAGAGAGAAAGACTGAGCTTTTAAAGTTCAACACAACAAACAATGGCTATCACCTCACACTGGCAGAGCCCCACCATACCAGAGATATGGGGCTGGGCACAGTGGTAGCCTCCTTGAATTTGAAAGGGGAAAGAAGTTTTTCTAAAAGATTCAGTGTTCCCAGCAGGGAGGACAGTGCTCTTTTCAAGGAGGGAATGAAGAGCTTCTCTCTCTCTCTCTCTCTCTCTCTCTCTCTCTCTCTCTCTAGCTATATCAGATGATGGAATTTTAAGAATTTAAGACCAACCAACAGTTAGTCTGAGAAAAACTGGGAGTCTGTAAAGAAACCCTTATGTGGTAACTTTATCCAACTGGGGCAGATAAATCAGCAAGGACAACCTTTCCCATGACCTTCCCACCTCTTTTTTTCCCCTAAATTATTTTCCTAAATTCTCTTTATAAAGAATTCACTCCTTACTTGACAACTCTATTTATTTCAAAGCATTAGCTTAAAGCCAGGCAAGAGCCTTCTTTAAAAGGGAGAATGTGAACAGAAACAGACATAGCAAAGGTACACCCAGGCTAACAGCTGGAAAGAAGCTGTATATTCAATATGCACCAGCTTTTACCCTCTGGTGAAAAACTCACCACTTTTTTAAAATCCCCATCACAAAACATATCTCTGAAGAAGGCAAAAATTCTACCTATTGCTGCAAATCCTATAAGCTAATCAATAAAAACAATTCTGTGAATCAAGATTTCATTATAACAAAACAAACTGTCCTCATGTTCCCAAGTCCCTTATGTTCTGACATTTTAAGACAGGATGGCTTTTATGTAGCTTAGTACAGCATCCTGAGGCAAATAAGGGTCATATGAATACTGATTCCATTGGAGTTAAGCATGACAGACTGAGTACTGTCGCTCTTGTGCTATCTGTCTCACTGGCCACACTTAGACACGTAATCCCCGAATGAAAGGTCTGACCCGGTAAGAATTAAAACATCTGTTTCTCTAAATAGTAGTATCCTAAGGTTAGAGAATAAAGATTACACAAGACCCTGCACAGGGAGGTGGGCCACCACCTAGGCTGCAGGGGCAGTATCTTGGCTTCTTCCTTCCTTCCATTTCACAAGGAAGGGCATCATACTTTTTTATAATACGACAATGTCATCTCATGACAAGGGTAAGTGGAGCACTTACCCTTCCAGCTGTTCCTCCCCTAAGATCTGGCGCAGGTTTTTCAGGAAGGACAAGGAGACCAACGCGTGGGAATGGCGGATCTTTACATAGCCGGTCACCACCTCGATGAGCCCCATGAAGTTCTCCAGCTCTGTGGCAATGTTATCTACAGTAAAGGAGACAGTGTCACCAAGCACTTCAGTGTCAGGGTGACGTGCTTGGATTTATACAAATGGGGATGGAAAGTAACGCAGTGCCACGTCCTGTTTCCAGGGAAGCCCAGAGAGCTGTTCAGAATCTGAACACAGGACCCACTGTCAAAAGCACACTTCCTTAGCTTTGATTTTCAACAAGTAGTCCTGGGACAAGGTCTCTGAGGAGGGAGAAAGCAAATGTCTAGGAGGCTGGGTACTGTCGTTCCCAAGCTGAGTAACAGAATATAAAATCATAAATATCAGACTGCCAATTAGCTAAGGCTAACAAATCTAGGGAACTTCTTTTAATATGCTCTGTCAACAGACAGTGCTGCCTCCACAGTGCAAGGGCATGACTAAATAAACAACATTTTCCCAGTCTCATTAGGAACTGCCTTTGCTGTAGTTCTAGTTCCTAAGATACGGGGCTCTATATTTAAAGATTCTGTTTTACTAAGACTGCATGAAAATGTATTCAAATGTTAATAATGGCTATTGCAGGTGGTTTAAAAAAATTCACTTCTGCATCTGTAAGTTTCCCATAATGCTCATATATTATTTTTTTTTAACTAGAAAATACTTGGAAAAATAGTTGCTAATACAGATTAAAAATAACATGACATAGGAAGAGATTTCATCTTTTTTAGCCTATCTTTTCTTATAGTAAATAAAAAACATAAACTTTAGCTCAACATATGCCAAAATTATAAGAGACTACAATGAATTAGGTGTGGTTCAGTGAATGTTTACTTATGAAGGTTTACTTAATAAAAGCTTCTGTTTTGCTTTGCTTTGCAATTTCTTAGAGGATAAGACCTCATATTTAATGGCATTCCAAGAGAAATTAAGGGAATATTCAAGTTGGGGAGACGAGAGGTTGTTTATAGCTGATATTTTAAGGACAAGATCCTGAATTTTAAATCTGGGGCAAGAAGGATGCTTGTCAGTTAAGGCTTGGGATCTCTTCCTTCCAAAATAAATGTCCCATCATCCTAAATCCAACTGACTTCCTGAGTTGGACACAAACTAGAAGATACAATTCATCATCACTCGTGAATATGTATCAATTTCTTCTCAGATTCTCCTCCATGGATTTAATTCACAGATTAGCCTTTTTTCTTTGGGATAAGAAGATTAAAAAAAAAAGTTTAGGCACTGTATGCCATGGGGATAAGTAAATTGCAAGTAAATTAAAAAAAATCTATTAAGGGCAAAAAGAACAACTTTGGGAGTACCATGAGAGTAAGGAGTTCTAAGTGTGGGGAACATGGTTATCTCCATTGTGAAGGGTTAGGAGATGGATAATGAAAAACAAGGACTATCAAAAACTTCAAGGAACAAAGCAAAAAACTTGTTTCTACCATTTCTATGCCACAAGACAGTTCACTTACTTAACAAATATTAAAGAAAAGGAAATTCACAATATACATGTATTAGTCATTTTTTTCTCCTTCCTGCCATTAAAAAAATTCTTTACAAAAAGATTTACCAAAAAAAATTTCCTATGAACTTCTTACTATATTTATTCTAGCTCAGAAAACTCTTAGTACCTAGACCAAGGGTCCCAATGGCAGAGAACTGAAGGAACCATTACTAGAAACCTTTGTCAATCAAAGATCAGAAGGGAAAAGATCCCAGGGTAGGTTGATGGGAACTGCTGTGAGCAATTCAATTTAGAAGTAACTTAACAGGAATGCCATCTGCTGCAAATAAAGGTGACCTAACAGGGGTAAGACTGAACTTCATGTTGGTGATGTCACACACCTGTATCTTTTTGACTCTCAAAACTAAATTGGAAAATCTACCCTTCTTTTGAATGTAATAACATTCTAACATATTCAATTCTTCCCTTTGCTTGGTCTTCTTAATATATGCAAGTAACCAAAACTCTTTGGACTTAACACTATGGGAATGTGACTATAGCTGGAGTCAGCTGAATCATATCTCTGATCAATCCACACCTTCTGGGATGGGTTTGAGTGTGTCCGTGGTGCCCATGCAAGATACAACTAGCAGAATGATGAGGGATGACCCTCTTTACAGGAATAAATTCTGTGCCAATGGCTAAAACACAGACTGTCTTTCAATCTGTTTTTTATCGTTGAGGGAAACTCAAAGGAGAGATGTCATGTATGAAGCTTATGCCACATGCTGTTTTTTCTAAGCCCATATTTTCACTGTAATTCAGGGACAGGGTCAGGAAAAGCATCAACAAAAGGAAACCAAGGAATCCAGCCATTTGTCCAATAGGGTGCAATACTTACTGCCTCGTCGGATATTAATGAGCAAATTGCCCTTGAAGATGGTGCATCCTTGGAGCATTTGAGCAGAAGTAACAGAATCAATGGTTTTTGTCTTCTTTTCTTCTTCTCCACAGACCTTGGGGCAAGGGCCTTCACAAGGGATGCAGTACATACTGTTGAAGATAAAGAGCCAACCAGAAACACAGAGAATTGAGTCATTGTATTAAAAAATGGTTAAGGATAGTCTTTTTATAGTTGCTATTACAACATGCATTGCAAAAGGCAACTGTTTTTGAAGTGTTTGAGTGGTCACGTTATCTCATCCTCAAGCCCACTCAGGATAAGCCACTCCAGTTGCAACCAAAAGGGGAAAGTGCCTACAAAGGAAAAACATGTTGCTTGTTTCCAGACAAAATATGTGATCCATCCTGGAAGCATGTGTGTATCATAGACTGTTAACTGGTAAGCCAGCTGGTTCCATGTGGGAGACACAGACTGGCGGAAAAGAAGTTCTGGGGGCTATGGAGGAGGACAGGGCTGCTCTCTGATGTTGTGGCCCTCGCCTGCACGCCAGAGGAGATGAGAGAGTCAGCGGGGACAGCAAAGGGTCGTGTCTTTGCTATTAACAGGACTCTAAGTTCTGCAGCCAGTGTGCCAGCAAAGCTTTGGGAGGGATTCCAAAAGGCATCTGTATAGCCCAGATCCATTATTTTCTTGCTAAAACACAACTGAAATTATTTCTTGACAGTGTTTTGCAGAAACTTGTAAATTGATCCAAATGTTGTTTTTGCTGCACGTACAATAAAAGCAAGGAATTTCCATTACTTTGTAATGAGCTCCTATTTCAAATGCTATCTCTGGCGTGTCACAAACCACCAAGAGCCAGGGACGAGTAAGACTGGCATTCTTCCTGCTTACCTACCATTATTTAGGGAATAGCAGACAAAATGCTAATCCAGCAGCTGAACCTTTGGGATCCATAGCTACATATAGAGAAAGAATCAGGGTCAGGAAGATGGGTCAAATTCCAGACAAGATAAATAACACAATCTTATGGGAGGTATGTGTAATATGGTGGTAAGCTGGACAGCCACTGTATCTACCTTATTGTTCTTAAATGATTTTTTGAAAAGCTCATGAAGTAAGAACATTCAAGATAAACAGTGTTAAGTTATAGCTGTTTCCATTAAAATCCTTCCTCCTCCCTAAGGAAAAGATATGGGATTTTGTTTTGTTTAAAATCTTACAAGTAAACAAGTTTTCTCTGATGTCTTCCTATTTCATGTTGGGAGATGGGGTCAAGGTTTGCAAAAGATTGTGCAGAAACTGAACCTGCTCGACAAGGGGAAGAGTCTTTCCCCTCACATCACATACAACATTCTCAGTTCTAGCCTGAGGAGGGGCTGGCTTTCTCTTTTTTTGCAGCACTTTGAACTCAGGGCTTTGCGTTTGCTAGGCAGGTGTTCTACCACTTGAGCCACATCCCCAGCCCTTAGCACTTTCTTTTTGTTTTGTTTTTCTAATTCATCTATGTGCCATCTCATCCCCCATCCTGTTTTTAAAACCTTATTTTGAAATTAGAGATGCACAGAAAATTGCAAAGACAGTACACAGAGGACCCATGCACTCTTCACTCAATTTCCTCCAATGGTTGTTCCATCTTACATAAGAATAATGCAATTCAAAAACTAGGAGATTTAACAGTGTGTGTCTAGGGTCCTGTGTCATTTTTCCACTTGTGTAGATTTGTGTGAGCCCCAGTGCATTCAAGATACAGAACTATCCCAGCATCAAAATGATATCCCTGTGTCATCCATTTGTCATCACCCCCCAATAGTTCCCAATATCCCTAACTCCTGATCATCATTAATCTATTCTCTATCTCTATAATTGTGTCATTTTGAGAATATTATATAAATGGAATTATATGGTATGTGACTTTTGAGACTGGCTTTCTTCACACAACACAATAACCTTGAGACCTAACCAAGTTGCTATGTATTTAAGTGGTTTGTTCCTTTTTGTTGTTGAGTAAATATTCTACAGTGTGGATATACCACAGCCTGCTTCACCATTTTCTGGGGATTGAACCCATGACCTCACACATGCTAGACAAGTACTTACCACTTTGACCCATGACACTAGTCCTTTTGTTTTTATTTTATTGAGATAGGGTCTTGTAAACCTTCTGAGTAGCTGGGTTTGCAACGGTGCACTACCATGCCTGGTATGATTTACCAATCACAAGACATCTGAGTTGTTCCCAGTTTCTGCCTATTACCAATATAGCTTCTATGAACAATATGAGCATCTTTTATGTGGACACAGAATTTCATTTTTCTGGGATAAGTGTCCAGGATTACCATTGCTGGATTATAAGATAAAGTTATATGTAGTTTCTCTCCCTCTTTTATTCAAAATAGAAAATTTTGAGTCACATACACTTCTTTGTTAAAATGTCTAGGAATCATTTAACACTTAAAAATGTTTTTGTAAGGAAGTGTTCTGATTATATTTTAATAGATTAAACTCCCTGAGCTCCATTCTGGTATAGAGAGTATAAATTGTATTTAAAAATATTTTAAAGAAAGTGTTAAACAGACCTCAAAGGCAGGGGGGGGGGGCATTTATTATTTCTTAATGTGCTTTATTTTAAAACAGAAAAGGCAGCAGGGAAAACAATGGCTCAATTATTTAAGAATGCACTGCAGGAGAAGAAAAAAAAAATCAACACTGCAAATGTATAGTGTTCTCACTTTGCCCACTGCTATGGTGGCTACAGAATGACTGAATGCTTCAAGTACCATATGAAACTGTTTCCAGGTTAAATACAGTTCCCTGCCCCCATCCCCAGGAGGAAGGTGATGCCTGAATTGTAGCTGAGCCTCTATTTGGTGTCAGGACCTGGCTGCAGAGCTGAAGGTATGTACTGATTAAGTTCTTTTATATTCTAAGGCTGTGTTGATAGTTTGGATTTAGAATGTTTGCCACAGGCCCACTCTGTTGAGACTTAATCCTCAACTTGATGTTATTGGGATGTGGTAGAAGCTGGAAGAGCTGGGGCCTACTGGAAGGTCTGCTGCTCACTGGGGGCATGCCCCTGACAGGAAAAGTGGGGCATCTCTCCCTCTTTCCCAACCATGAGGCGAATGGCTTTGCTCCACCATGTTTTTCCTGCTTTGATGTACTCCTCTGCTCTGCAGCAAAATCCAAAAGCAATGGAGCCAACTGACCATGGACAGAAGAAACCTTTCAACCATGACCCAAAATAAATTCCCTCTCTTTTTAAGTTGGTTATCTCAGGAATTTTGTTATAGTACCAGATTACTATTATAATGGTTATAGAAATTATAACAGGCAGAAAGTTGTTCTACATTTTTATGATGAAAGAATGTAAGTTTTATCTTTGATTTGAAGGTCAGCCTACATGGTAGGACATCTCCAAATATCGTTCTAGAGACAGAACCCCTTAGGGGTTTGCTTGACATCCTTTATAGCAATAGACAGCAGCAAAAATTATATTAAAAAATTAATGGATTTCTTCTAATGGCATCTTGTGGTGTTTACAGAACAGTTTTATCATTAATTTATTTGCAATATTGAGGTAACAAGCTAACCACACACTTGATTACTGAGCTACATCCCTGGTCCCCTAGTTTTATTCTGAAGAATCCAGAAATAAAAGCATGCTTCTCATGTAGGTGACATTCTATTTACAGAAGAGCTATCCTGAAAGTTCTTTGCTTGCTTCAGGGGAAGGAACAGCAACCTCAAACCTCTAATCTTCTTTTGCTTCCAGTTATAGTCCCTAACTTTTGTAGCAATGCTAGCATCTTGTTTTCCAAACATAAGCCAATGACAAGTTTATGCAAGCCCCAGAGGCACATACAGGAGAGAGGCCATTTGTTAGGACTTTAGAACTTCACTTCCAAAGTTCAGGAATGAAAACAAGGGCCACAAAGACAATGGAGGGAGAAGGGACATGGAGGGGGCCGAGGAGGAGGTGCTGAGGCTCTAAATTCTTCATATTCTGAGAGGGTCAGGGCCTGACCTTGCACTAAGAGATTAACAGACCTGTTCACTGGCCTCAAGAATGCTGGCAAGGGCCTGTCTTTCCTTCCCTTAGCACTCCTAAAACTTTCCCTGGGGCGAGTGTTTAAAGTCTGAAAGTATAGTCCCTGCCTGTCAGAGAGCAGCTGGGAAGTTACAGGCAGAAGATGAATCCTCAGCACCCGATCCAGGAGACTAGCTACTTAATTCCTAATACCAGGCAGTGCACTTTTAAAACAAATTTTAACACAAGAAGTAACACAGCAACCACTCTCAGATTCCCATCTCCGGATGGAACAACTGGCAGCACGCACCAGTGGGCTGGGGGGGGGGGGAAGGGGGACTGGCACGTGGACTTGATGGCCACTGACCTCTGGGTGCCATTGCGGATGAAGCCCGATGGGCACTCCTGCATGCACTCGCCGTCATGGATGACGAAGCCTTCGGAGTCCCCGCTCTCCGCGCTGGGGATGTTAGCGCAGGCGTCCCGGTCCACGCAGCGCCAGCCCTCGAACCTGTAGGTGTCAGGCGGGCAGGCGGGCACGCACTCGCCCTTGTGGAAGTAGTGCCGGCAGGCCACGCAGGCCGTGGCGTTGTCCGGTGCGTGGCAGCTGCCCAGACACTCGGGGTGGCAGCACTCGTTGTTCTCCGTGCATGCCCGCTTCCCGCAAGCGCTTGGGCACACTGTGGGCACAGAGGGGAGAGGGCGGTAAGATGGGGCACACCTGGCCAGCAACTTATTAGAGCATCTGCTGATTGAGGAGAAAGGTCACACAACCTTCCCATGAACTGCCCCCCTTGCCCCCTTGCATACCACATTTGACCCAAGACTTGGTAAGTCCAGTCTGTTACTACTTGTTTGGTTTGGGAGAAGCCATTAGCTTCTAATGACCTTGATTCTCTTTTCTCATCTTTAAAATGGGGGTGAGAACACTAACATTTGAAAGTGGCTTTCGGGGCAGGGGAACATGAAGGGGGCCCTGAGATTACCAGCATAGTCCACTGGTATTTGACAAGGCACAATGCTCATTGCATTTCACATACAGTAGTGCCCCCACCCCTCCTTCTACACAGGGATCTGTTTCAAGAACCCCAGTGGATACCTGAAACCATAGAAAGTATCCTATATGTACTATGCTTTTTCCTATACATACACAGCTATGGTAATGTTTAAGTGATCAGTTAGGCACAGTAAGAGATCAACAGTAATTACTAATGAAACAAAACAGTAAGAATAATTGTAAGAAAAGTTATGTGAATGTGGTCTCTCTTGTGATAAAGTCAAGACAGTATTTTCAGAATGTGCTTGACAGCAGGTAACCGAAATGTAGGAAAGGGAAACCAAGAAGAGAGAGCTGTATGCCCCTTACTGAAAAGGTGTTAAACATCTGTGCAGAAATGCTCCTTTAGTTGGAAAATGATTAAACCACAATGTAGGAATAATGCCACTTGTGTTTACAAAAGGCTTTCAAACCGTTTGTGTCTGCTTGTACCACATCAGTGTGTTTACCCCAAGTAAGCAACAATAGAAATGTCTGTGTACAATCTAATGCCTATTCGATCACTAAGATGTCACCAAATCAGATGGTCACTATCAGGTATGAAGTTCAGAGTGGGCGAACGGAGTCTGAGCCCAGGGAGTCACAGGACATTAAGAGGCCACCTCCTTTAAGCCTTGTCTTGCTACAATTAAGTGAAAGCCAGGTCCAGCAACCACAGATCCACCATTCACATCCCAAACAGATGAGCTGGTGTTTATTTCCATAATAATTGCTGCAATGGCTACACTCTATGGGCCGCTAGCCTTACTCATAAATAAAGTATAAATCAACAAAACATGAAATCTGGTTTGCATTATACGTGTCCTACTTTTTCCTTGAGTTGGTAAACAATACAAAATTATTTAAATATGTATATTTTTGCCTCTGACATGCAATTTTGAGTAATGTTTTCTCTTTTATAAAAATACACACTCAAAAAATCAGAGAGTTCAGAGTAAAAAAAAAAAAAAAAGACTACAAAGGACACATAAATGCATCTACCTACAAACATCCCCTCTGTCAACACCTTCATTTGGACTCTCCCAGACCCTTTGCTGTGTCTGTTTACAGGGCAAAGACAAATATCTACAAGAAAGGATCAAGCCACTGGGACAGCATTTTTGACATAGTAGACTGTGAATGCCACCATCACTTAGCAGTAACACTACTCCTCCCTGCAGAGTGGATCCTAAGTTACACCTACCTCCTATTATTAGACATTTCCCTTATTCCCAACATTGTGTTACTCAATAGGCCCTGTCACCTTCACAAGCATCCTTAATATTTCATTAGGATCAATTTCCAGAATTGACCTTGCTGAGACAAACTGTCCTCTGGAAAGCCACACTAATCTACACATCTTCTAGTTGTAACCAAGGATTCTCTTATCACTGCAAACAGATGAATTTAAAAACAGGCATCACAAAATAAATAAATTTAACAACAGGTATCAAAACTTGGACAAACAAATAGTGCCACATATGAAGAAAACTGATGAATTCTCATGGTACTGTCAAGTTTAAAATAATTTTGCAAAATTCTCCTATGAAATCTATATCCCCTAGCCTCCACTGTAGATACAAGTGGCTGTATGTCTTAAGTTCTGCCCATGGAGAGATAAGCACAGTTTCTGACTGGAGCTTCCAGGAAGATTCCTTAAAACAGAAAGGACATGCTCTTCTTCCTCCTTGCTGTTTGGGACACAGAAGTAATACAAGGAGCTCACATAGCCATATTGAACCATGAGGTCAGACATTAAAAAAAATGGTGGTGTGAGATAAAGAAACTTAGTCCTAAGTTTCTGGACATTTTTAGGTAAAAGAGAAATGTTTTACCTGTTACATGACACTGAACTAATCCCAAATGAGACAAATCTTTGGAACTATGTATAAATAAAGCAAAAAACCCATTCCTATTCATTTATGTCATTTTATTTAACAAAATTGACTCTTGGCTATTTTCAAAATCAAATGTATCCTTCAAATAACAAGGAGTTAGTTATCTCTGATCACACCAAAAGAGAATATATTGGAGGAGTTCCTAAAATGTTGAGATACATGTACTGTCTACAATAGTGATTATCTTAAAGGGAGTAACATTAACTTTATTTACAAGCCTAGCGTGTCTACAGCCAACACACAACATGATCATATCATTTCTTCAAAAACATAAAAAATGAAATAGATTAAACGACTATTCAATTTAAAATATATCCAATACAGAGGTCTCTTCAAATCTCAAGATCTAAAGAAGCATTGGAATTGCATGTCTTGATTTCAGGTTTTTACACTGACAACAACAGAATATAAGTTCATCTATCCTGAGTTTATTTACCCAATTAACAACTATCAGTTGGGTGTGTACTGCACCTATGTGCCAGAAAGATGTATGTGTGAATCAGTGGCAGTCCTGTCTTCAGGGAATGAAAGGACACATTAGTGGAGTAGGGGCGAGTAGAGGTACATGGTGTTTCTTGCTCCCTGGGTGCTGGAAAGGTTTCCAGAGGTAATGAGGATGGAGCTGAAAGCAAAAGGGAGAGGAAGACAAGAATAAAGACCACCACCAATGGACTTACATGATATGCTTGTACAAGCAATGAAGATGCTATGGTGGGAAAATTGGGTACTCACAGTGAAGAAGTCTGGGAAAGGGAAGGAAGCCAGCTTAGGGAGGCACTGAAGGTCTGTCAATTAGTGGACACTGGCCACTTTTAGGTAAGGGCCTGATTTTGTTTTTACACTAAAAGGGTCATCTGGCAACAGCCCATTGGGCATGAAGATCAGAGAAGGCAGAGCTGAAAGAAGAGGGATCAGGCAAGAGGAGAGAAGACTTACTGCCTATTATACCATCTCTACAAAACTCATGCAGTGTAATGGATCCATGAGGTTCAATAAAACTGACTGCAGAAACGATGCTCACTCACAACTCTCTCCCTGGGAGCATACCAGCAGTACTAAGTACACTCCCTCAGTCGGAGGCACTCTTTGGCCATTCACTTATCACTACGATTTGTGACTGGAAGAAGGGAAAATTGATTAGGAATCTTACGATCACTATGAGAGACTAATTGGAACCAACATCAGCCCCCCTCCCCCTGTTCCTCACTTACAATATAAAGAAAATGCTATAAAAATGATGAGTAACAGACACTAAGATCAAAATAGCTACTCATGTAATCATTAAACTCAAGAGCATTAAAAAGAACAGAAAAATGTCCCTGTGCCCCTGTTTGCAATCAGTTATACCTAAATGTAAATGCTGGGTTACCCCAGGATGAGACTTGACAATGCACCTGTTACATATATTTTGCATTTCTACTTCATTCCATGGGAAACAGCATGTCTAAGGAGGGGTTCTCTGTGCCCTCCTAAAAGGATGAAGTAAAGGGAACTGACTGCCTGGTCAGAAAGTTTTTGGCACAAACAACACGCAGGCTGGGGAAGTCCGCTTTGTTGCAAGCGAATTCTAAATGAATTTCAGTAAAGTTTAAGCCAGGTTTAGATCGTTTTTTTTTTATACACAGAACCCTGTGTATAAACATACATCTAATATTCTATGAGGGAAGAGAAATGAGGTATGACTAGGAAAAGAGATGGAAGGAGAGGTGACTTGTTTGCTAGAGGACAAACTCCATGAATATATGGTATTCTAGGGAGGGAAGCCAGTGCTCCTCTCACTGAGGCACACTCCAAGAAGACTCCAGAGGCAGGCAGGAGAACACAAGGAAGTCTGGGATTATAGAGTCCTGGAGCCAGCTCCAGAAGCCTGCTGTAAATTTTGTCTCATCTCAATGTATATAAATATTATTAGTGTTCAGGACTATTAAGGGATTTCTTGAAAAGCCCTGGGCAGTGTGTCTCGCCAGCAGATGGATGGTTGCTCCATGTAAGTGCCAAAATTTAAAATTTAGTACAGTAACCAAATTTCCAGTTACAGTGCTAAACAGGGAAGGAAGGGAACCTCTTCCCTGGCTCCTGAGAATAAGGAGTGCACAAAGCATGATTAAAGAAAGTTTAACTTTTAAAAATTAGAGGGAAATAGAAGCTGCTATAAACTAACAAATGTACAGAGGGAAAACCAAATTGATTTTTCCCAAGAGATCTTTCTAGTCCTTGGAATTCCTACAAAGACTGACAATAGAAAACAAATGCCTATCGAAAGGGCTGGAAAAGCTAACAACATTAACCACAAAGAGGACTGGTTCAGAGTCACAATCCATAAAAACAAGGCACTTCATTTAAAAGATCCTTCTCTCCATTTTTTGGGAGAAGAAAAGGCTCAAGTCATACACTCAGTTGAGCCTTTAACTACCCCCCCCACCACACACACACCCTGAGTCCTTGTATTTATTCAATTCTGTTTTTTAAATTTGTCTTCACTCTTGCCAGTAAATTCTTTAATGGTCTTGAGCTCAAAGAAATCATTTGAAAAAAGCACACGACAGTAAAGTTCTCTGCTAGAAGAAAAGTCAGAAACCTCAACCACTTTACAAGGAGCAAAAAAATGAAAGAGGAGCCTCTTAGCCACACATTTTTCTACAGTGTGAACAGCTATAACCCAAATAATTTCTAGAGGATGGAACTGGTCTGTGGACATTCAAATAAGATAAACCTTCTGAATCAAAATACAGAGTACTTCACAGACATCTCAGCTGCTCTGTATTGCTTTAAGTACCTAACACAGTTCAATGTAAGGAGGATGCCTTTCCTAAGTCGTGGGAATCATCATGCATCAAGACCAACTGCTGTGTTAGTTGTTTAGGAACATCAGCCTGATGTTCCCCAAAGGGTATCAAGGAGACACAGGGTCCAGAAATTTTATGTACTCTTTCCTTGCAAGGAGAGAAATCCATGAGGGAGGAGAACAAAGGGGCGAGGCGAGGAGAAAAGGCAGGGAGGTTCTAGGGTCAACTGATGCAGAGTGGCCCCCCAGCCAGCCACAAGTCCATCCAGGCTGTCTGCATTCTCTTCCAGCGGGCACTTGGCTCAAGGGAGAGATGGGAAAGGCTCCCCTTAACCTTGGTAAACAGGCCTTGGGGTAGGTCCTGCAGACAAATCCTGCAGTTTAGGGACTCAGCTTCCCCTACCAGGCTCACACCCAAGGACCGGTCATGGGACTCCTGAGAAGAGCAAGCAAAGGACTGTTCAGTATGGTTGCCAGAAGGGACTTCCGTATGGAAGTCTGAAAGGTGGGTAGCAGCTGCAGGTGTATGGGATGTTGGCAGAGCACATGGGGAGTCTGGCCAAAAGAAGCAAAGGTAACAAAGAAAAACTACACATCTCAGGATGGAAGCAGCAGAGATGGACAATGGGAAGGACTGGTAAACCCAGAGCTAAAGAGAGCCTGAAGCAGTCTTTTAACCCATCAGCTGGAGTCTGGACCACTCTTAAGAGGAAAGGGTCTTAAAAGCAGGCAGTCATATGACCAGAGGTGTGTCCTAGAAGGCAGATCCCGCCTCCCACCATGGCAGTGGCTCAGATTAAGGGACGACAGTGCAGATGAGGGGATAAGCAGGGAGGATTCAAGATGTACCTTGGAGAATTTCAAAGAGTGTATGAAATTTTCTTTTTTTGAGGGGTGGGGTAGAGAAAGATCAGTTCAGGACTGGAGGTATGCTCATATAGTAGAGTGCTTTGCCTAGTAGGTGCTGAGTTCAAACCCTAGTGGTACATAGAGAAAGGAAGGGAAGGGGAAGGGGAAGAGGAAGAGGGAGGGGAGGGAAGGGGAGAAGGGAAGGGAAGGGAAAGGGGGGAAGGGGAGGGGAGGGGAGGGGAGGGGAGGGGAGGGGAGGGGAGGGGAGGGGAGGGGAGGGGAGGGAAGGGAAGGGAAGGGAAGGGAAGGGAAGGGAAGGGAAGGGAAGGGAAGGGAAGGGAAGGGAAGGGAGAAAGAAAAGATAGCTCAGTTCAGTCTGGGAAGTGTTTTGTGAAGACCATCAGATCTTCATGATCTGGGTAGCAGTGCCCACCATGCAGCTTTAAGGATGCGATCAGGAGTGTTCTGCAGTGGAAATGCCATGGGGCATGGTCAGTAGACTATGGGGAAGGGGAGGTGGTAGGGTGGAACAAGGACTAAGGATACCCCAGGAGACCCAGAAAGAATTACAGGGCACACAACTGCCCATAGGGGCCCAGCAGTACCTGCCAAAGCCCCTGGTCCTTTAGGATGCTCCATTCCCCCCTTTTTTTTTTGTAACATTATAAATGCTTTATTATAAGATTTACATTGTGTGTATCATTGGCTTATTCTTAAAGAAGGACTCTGGAGTATAGATCTCCATTTGCTTTTTTTATTATAAAATTTTATTTTTTTTATTTTATCATTTTTGCATAATTATAAAATTTTTATTGGAATATATTCGTTATATGGGGGGGTTGCAAGGGATTTCTTAGTTCTGTTTCATAGAGGTATATGAAGTTCATCAACCATATACCCTCACCTTAATCTCCTTCCTTCATCCTTCTCCCTCTTACTAGAACCCCCCGCCCCCCAACACACTGTGCTTTTTATAATCCTGGCTTTTGTTATTAATATTTAAGTTGATGTTCAAAGGGGTGTCTTAATGTATGCCCACTGTAAAGTAGGCATAAGTAAAGTATGCTTTACTTTGGGCTATTTAATCCCTTTGATTGCTCTCCCTTACCCCTTTACCTCCTACCCCCCGTTTTTCAACAGCTTTCAATACACATCCTTATATCCTTTACTTTCACATCTGTTATAAGCTATTATGATGCTCTATCGTTCTCTTTTCCTTTCCCTCTTTCCCCAAGGCCCATAGAGTAGTCCCACTGTTACAAACATATTCTACTTCTGAGTTTGTATGTGATCATGCTTGTTTTGTGTGTATGTTTATCCATCTTCCATGTGTAAGAGAAAACATGCAGCCTTTGTGTTTCTGAGCCTGAGTTACTTCACTTAACATGATGTCTTCCAATTGCATCCATTTACCTTCAAACCACATGTGCCTTAGTAATATTGTGTACATATACCACAATTTCTTGATCCATTCATCAGATGTAGGACATCTGGGTTGTATCCAGAGCTTTGCTATTGTGAATAGTGCTTCGATGAACATTGGTGTACAGGTGTCTCTACTGTATCCTGTCTTATATTCTTTTGGGTAGATGTCCAGGAGTGGATCATATATGGCAGTTCTATCTCTAGTTTTTTTGAGGAATCTCCATACTCCCTTCCTTAGTGGTTGTACTAATTTGCATTCCCACCAGCAGTGTATAGGGTTCCTGTTTCGCCACAAGGATGCTCCATTCCTTTTGAAGAAAGATCTGTAAGTGGATTTTTGGTATATTCATCTGTGAATTCTCAGTCCCAAATTTCTACCCCTTTCTGATTCCCTCTTCATCAGACACAAAGCACAAGTCTAGGCAATGATAGTTACGTATGTGTGGAATTCTTCTAGGCCTTGCAACCATGGAACCAATGGCTTAAAGACAAAGAGCTCAACCAAGACTGGTCTTTGCTGCTTTTTCTTTGGTCCTCAAATAAACCAGACAGAGGGAATAAAAAGAGTCCTCTGGGGGCTGCTCATGACACCCACAGGCCCTGCTGGCTTTTCTAGGAAGGCAGAGGTGGACCAGGGAACTAAGAACTCCTTGTAGTTTTGTTTGAAGTTCTGGTTTACACAGAGAGTGTCAACATCTGCAGAAGCCATGTCTGATGTAGAGAGGCTCATGGAGCCCAGGCACAAGAGGGGTCATAAAGATCTGTACAATAATCTCCAGTCTGCCCTTACGTTATTCTCTCTCATGTACTCCGCCCATTTCTACCACCCCAAGCAAAGATACTGATATGGTTTGAATATGTCCCTCCAAAAAATACCACGTGTTAAAATTTGGTTTTCATTTTTACGGTGGCAAAAAGGGTGAGAAATCCAACTGAAATTCATATGTTTATGGTAATTGGAGGTGAGGGTCTTTGGGAAGTAATTTGGAATAGGTAAAGTCATGAGGCTAGGACCCCAGGATGGCATTAGGGCTTTATAAAAGGAAGAAAGACAAGCTGGCATGCTTGCTCTGCCTCACCATATGATGCCCTCCACCATGTCATCATGTAGCAAGAAGACCCTCACCAGTAGCTGGCACCATGCTCCTAGATTTCCCAGCTTCCAGGACTGAGAGAAATAAACTTCTTTGTAAGTTACCCAACCTCAGGTATTTTGTTACTGCAACAGAAAACAGACTAAGACAGGTAACCATCGAAAGGAGTGGGGAGTACAGACCTCTCAGGATCTCAGAGAGCCACTGGACCACATCCCAGCTCATTAGATTGAAGTTCTTCATTGCTGCTCGGATGGGAAAGTGGGCACACTGGAAAATGTTTAGATCTACCAAGTAAAACTAAATTGTACACACGTGTGCATACACACACACCTCCCCTCCCCATGCACATGGTAAATGTTTTTTCAAAAGGAAGATAAGAAGAAATCTGTTGAGTTTCTGATCACTGCAAAGAATGAATAAAGGAAAACCCCGTTGAATAACTTATTAGAAATGTAGGCAGAATTTAAAAACGACTTCCAAACAAGCTTCTGCCTGGAAAACTGTAGCCATTATGTGGAATCAGTTATACACAGCAAAGGAAAGTTCATGTGGCAACTTCTGTCTTAAACACTCACAAATGAAAAATCACATTGGCAATAACATTTCACTTTGTGATGCCAAAAGAAACCACCTTCCATTCTGCAGCAACATCCCATTACAGTAGCCAGATCCAGAAGACACATCATTTTAGGGTATAATCCAAAGATATTCCAGTTTCCCTATTTGAACTGAAAGGAAAATATGCCCCATCAAAGGCTGTAACAGAACCAGAGCTTTGGGGATGCATGCAGGGTCACACAGAAAAGCACATTTAAGCACAGTTCTCAGTAGACACAAGCTGGTTAGGGCAACAGTTGGGCCACACAGTTTTTAACCTGTTAACATAGGGGACTTGAAAGTTCCCGTCTTCTCCAGGTCTATATACAAAAATGGAAAGGTTTTCAAAACTGTTTTTGAGTTGTTTTCTTTTTCCTAACAGGAAGACCTCTGGGTAAGGCATCCTCGTGTTAACATATGAACTTTCTGTAATACTGGGATATGAAGAGGGGGTGAGAAGCTATTTGCTTTCACTCCTCATTACTCTCATTTTAGCTCTCTTCTCCATCTTCTGCTGCTGGTTTGCAGGACTGCTTTAAAGCATGCCACAGCTGGTACCCCTGTGCACAAAGCTCCTAGGGTCAGGAGATCTGCCTGGCTTAGTGTGTTGGCAACAACTGAGTATGCAGTCACTCGCTCCCTTTCATCCAATCACAGATTCTCTGAGCTGAAAGGAAGTTTACAGGTCCTCATCTCATGTCAATCCAAAACACTTTCCTACAAAAACACAGGTGGCCCTTTAAGCAGTGGTTAGCAAAACTCTTTTCAGGAAGTACTATTCCATGACTACACAGTGCCGATCTTGACTCAGTTTTTCTACACACCCAAGGAAGATGGACTTCCCTGCAGTACACACTCCTCAGCCTCATTCAGTTGTCTGGTACACAGGGGAGGTGGTACTTTCTCATCAAGCTGAGAATATCCCAAGGGCACAGACTCAGCTATTCTGAGATGGTGATCATGCCTCCCACCAAATGCCTTGGTCATAGCTTATGCAACACACACAGACACCACTGTTCCTTAAGGTGCCTGCAAACCTATTCTAACAGCAATTATTTAAGTTTCTCCTATGCAAATGCAATTTGCACCAGAAAGTCTGAACATAAAACTGGTTGTTAATATATAGCAACATTCACAAAGTATCTCTCCCATGCCTGACAATACCCTAAGCATCTTATATATATTATTTCATCCCCCACCCCAACAACAACACAGGATTAGAATCACTATCTTCATTTGCAAATAACCCAATTGGAAGCCCTGAGAGAAGAAATGGCTCACGCAAATGCACAGAGCTGTTATGTTGCAAACTTGGGCTTCAAACCCAGATTCTCCTAAACATTGATCATAGCCCCTTCACCTACAACCTTCCATGGTGGCATGTTGTTTCTGTGTATCTCTGCTGTCTGAAAGGAACAGGCTAGGGGAGTTCCTTTCACGCATGCATCTATTGGAAAGAAAAAAGTCAAGAGTCCTAGCACCCTTTTCTCTTCTGCCGAGGCATGCAACTCAGTTTGAAGGACAAAACCCATATAACATGGAACACTGGTAAAGGTCCAGTATCCAGGTAATATTAGGGAGATACTATGTACTCACTTAGCCTTCTTTATTGGTAGAACTGCAGCAAATAGAAGCCTCAAGGACATTTTTTTTTTTTTCAGCACAAATCTGTAAGGCTGTGTCTTTAGGTATCTGCAAGGGTCACTACTAAGTTGCAACACTGTAAGAAGCAGTATCTCTCTTGGAACATATGTGGTGATTTCGGTACAGTCTATGAGGTAAATGTAACTATAGAGAAATGACTGTCCTATCAGGGAACCAGATCAACAAGACCAGAAGACTCAATGAGCTGCTGAGCCAGTTCTACCCAAACAAGTCTTAATTAATGAGATTAGGTAAGGAGAGTTCATTTTCTTAATCAATTCATATGGCTCAGCAAGACAGAAAACCATCATGGAGGAAAAGAAAAACTTAGCTCTGTGCTGCCTTCCCTTTGGTGGAGCATTCTGAAGACTCATGAAAATGTCCAAGTTCCAAGGAGAGTCTCACAGTCTAGGACGGTAGGTAAGCTACTGAATCAATCTGTGAACATTTCATTAATGAGCAAAAGAAACAGGGGTATACTGAAAATGCCCACTGGATCATTGAAGCAATGTTTGAAGTCTCAGGAACTAATAGGCAATGTTAGGCAGAGTATTTGAGAAAACAGGAAAATACTGTAAAAAGGCAACCAAGAAACAAGAAAGAAAAAAGTTATAAATAGCATCATTTAGAAATCAATAGAAATTTTGAGAGGTAGGTAAAAAGAGTACAATCAGAGAAGCTATCAATCCAAACACAGAAGGCAGGAAATTACAATGAACAACAAAGGCTAAAAAGCACAAGGTAGCTCAGGAATCCCTCTGGCAGAGCATTGGTTTTGGTTATTGTGGGTTAGATGATTTTATTTCTTCTGTCACACATACTAAAAAGTAACAGCTTCATTGAGATATAATTCATGTACTTTCTAATTCACCCATTTAAAGTATAAAATTTGATGGCTTTGAGTATATTCACAGAGTTGTGCTGTGCAAATATTAGTGCAAATCAGGTATGTTAGAATACTCTCACCACCCAGAGAAAAACCCCTACTCATTAGCCATTCTCCCACTTTCCTATCACTAATCTTACTCTGTCTCTGTGGATCTGCCTATTGCAGACATTATATTGTACTTATTTATTTTGGTGGTACTGGGGTTTGAACTCAGGGCCTTGTGCTTGCTAGGCGGGTGCTCTATGATTTGAGCCACAGCCTCAGGCTTTTTTACTTTAGCTATTTTTGGGATAGGGTTTCCTCATTTATGCCTGGGCGGGCCTGGACCTCAACCCTACATAACTAGGATGACAGGCACATGCCACCACACCCAGCTTATTATTGGTTGAGATGGGGGGGGGGTCTCAAGAACTTTTTGCCTGGGTTGACCTCAAACTGTAATCTTCCCAATCTCCACCTCTTGAATAGCTAGGATTGCAGGCATGATATTGCAGACATTTTCATGGACTCATACAGCAGATGGTCTTCTGTAACTGGCTTCTTCCACTTAGCATAATGTTTTCAAGGTTCATCCTTGGGGTGGCATCTATCGGCATTTTAGTCCTTTTTATTTTCATTCATAAGTTTTGCCCTTCTTGATTAACACTGGGAAAACAAGTTCTATAAGCCTACCTATGAACATGTAGTGATAATAACCACAGGTACAAGGTTTTGAAGTTTTTCTGAGAGGTCTATTTGGATCCCAGAATCTATTCTTGAATTGCAATCTCAATTCAAGAAAGGAGGACTTGCTAACTCTGAGTAACTCTACTGAATAACTTGTATCATTCTTTGATAGCAGGGTGGGAGGCAAGAGGAGAAATCTGTGGGGGAATGACCACTCAGAACATGCTTCTCCTCTCTGCTTGGCACTAGGCAAGCTACCTGCTCTAGTGATGGAGAATCAAATGCACACACAAGCTTAATCTCTGTATGGAAGCAAGGGGTGGACCTTCTACTTCTTTTACTATCACTGTAACTTCATAAGCTATTCTTTAAAAAAAAAAACTATTTTAGTGTGCTTTAAAATCATCCTCAAATGACTTCTTGTAAACACCTCTTTAAGCCTACATACAAATTTGGAAACATAGCCAAATTCTCAAAGGGGAAAGAAATCAAGGACAAGGAGGATGATACTGGAGTTCAGACAGGACGGACCCTACTTTGGAGAGTCAGGTTGCTTCATGTAAGACATACAGAGTGTCTCTTTCACACAACTCACGCCTCATTTTTTTTTTTCTTTCTTTCTGAGTCTGTCTCAAAAAAGTAGTGAGAAATCTCTGCAGAATGGTGACTCTTCTTCAGCTCTTCCTCAGAGCTGTGAACAGCGGTCTTCAGCGCATGAAGACACCAATCACTTATGACCGCCTGTCACAGATCCTTTAAATGGACAGGGTGGAAAAAATACTCTTCACACACTTAAAAATTACTCCAAGTTATTTTAAATTTGGAACTGTTTGTATATTCCTTATAAGTTTATAAAACTCACACTGTCCCTCCATGACTAACTAAAGTGGAATTGAGAGAGTGTTCTAAATTTATAACTTGTCTGCTTGTCCGTGCTTACAGCCCTATTTCCACTCTCTGTTACTGTACACAGAGTTATGTGAGGTATTGTAGCCTCCTAAATGTTGCTCATTTCCTAACAAGGCAGGCCTGTGTCCCGTAGGGATAAACTGAGGGCTGTTTTGACCAAGGCCAAACTCAAGAGGGAGAGGCCTCCAGCATTGTGGTTTTGGCTGCATCTCTTAAACCAGGAGTGCTCTGGGTGATTACCTTACTGGTGTGTTAGCCCTTCAGTGCTACAGACAACACCGCTAGAGGGTCAGCCCTATGCAGCTACACACATCATACCTCTTCCTACTGATTTTAGTAGAGTTGTTTGTCCAAAAGGTGAAGTGCTCCAACAGCTCATGCAAAAGCCCCTTTCCACACACATAAAGATTATGTCAACATAATTTAAATGACTGAACATGGCCCCCGACAGGGAAACTACTATTTAGAAGTAGTATTCCATGCTTGGGGTGAAATTTTGCCAACAATAGAGCTGTTTAGCACGAGACTGTGATAGGTGTTCAAGGTACCCATGCAGGTAGATTTTTACAATATCTATGGAATTTAGATTTTTTATAAGCACACCTGTACATGTACATACATCACCTGTTCACAGGTGCTAAATAAATCAGTAAGAACAGCTCCTTTAAAGCTGCCTCCTTTCGGAGGAGGACATACACCTATTCGACAACCTCACAGTTCTGCAAAAAACACTTCTGGACTCTTCTTTTGAAGAATGCTTCTAACAACCACATGACATACTTTAATACAGCCTCAAGAGAGGCAAATCTTAATATAAAAAAAGGCACTCATAGTCCCACTTTTCTTTCTTTCGTAGTGTCAGGAGGGTAAATATGTACCTCACCTCAATTGTGTGACGTCTGGGAGGTTGGATTCTTTTTTCCCACTTTTTTTTTTGGGGGGGGGGCATTTATATCACCTCTTGACATCTCTTAATGCCTTTGGGTTCCCTATCTTTCTGGAATCTTAAATTTTTACTATCTACAGTCACACATCACTTAATAATAGGGATACCTGCTGACAAATGTGTCCTCAGGCAATTCTAACATTGTGCGATCATAGAATGTGTGCACATAAACCTAAGATGGCTATGACATCACGTATTCGGTCTATTGAACCTGTCATTGACTGAAAGGTTATTTCATGGTGCATGTCTGTATTTTAATCTGTCAGTGCTCTTAAGTTTATGCTTTTTAAGCATAGCATTTTGCCTTCAAAATTTTTGTCTTGGGTAGCCTATGTGTGGGGGAATGCCTTTATGTAAATTCAGTCCCTTTTTTTTTCTCTCTCTTTGGTCATTAAATCTACCTAGGTAGCACAGATAGCAATAGCGATAGGACAATAACCTTTAAGCCTGTTCATCTACTGTGTTTCAGGACCTTTGATCTTGTTATTTCCTCATGGAATACTTTTGGACTTATAAACATTTATCTTACAGTATATATTATGTTAAAATACCACATTATTGTTTTCCATTGTCAAATCTGTTTGCTGGCCCCATATTCTGAAGTTAATGTACTTTTACCACCATGTGGAAATCATAAAAGATCAACTAGACTTCAAAGTAAACTCTGTTACCCAGGATGGTCCAACAGGGTGTCCCTGATAATCTCACTTCCTGGTTAAAAGATGCCTCATGAGAACTAGTGTTTTACACAACTGAACCACAGAACACTCTCACCTGCAAAAATATGCGTTTTCCTTCCAGACACTGAATCCTGGCAATTTACCTGACCCATCTGACCCAGGGGCCACAAAAAGTCATGTAGAAAGAACCCAGCATGATGCTGAAGATATAAGTGGTTTTCTCCCTTCTTCCTGTTTGAGTTGTCTTTACCCCACTTATCATCCTTAATTTTTTTCATTATCTCCCAGACATGTTCCTATATATCCCACAGTCTGATTTCCAGAGTTCACATTAATTTTTTTGAAAGATGAAGGAACATAGGATAACTTTATAAAAACAAAACAAAATAAGCAGAGCAACTCTGCAACAGAAAACATAAATTAGGCCCCAAATCTGGAAACTATGTTCCAGGATCACTCTTTCATTCCATCCTTAGTCTGAATACTGAGGCAATTTACACAAAAAGTTCATATACAGATAGAGATCCAATTGCATTAATGTTCCAATGATGGTACCCATGATCTCACATGTTTCTCAACCATAAGGATGTAAAGGCTCACTTGCCGGCTCAAGAGCTCAGTATACAGCAACTTCCCAAATCATTTTCTTAACCCCTCAACACTGTGAAATCCCAAAGTTTCACAGTGCCAAAAAAAAAAAAAAGGTTCCAAAAAGGATCGCAAGCATAAATCTCTTTTTCAAAAGACTTTTCCAAAATTCTGAACTCAACCTGAAAACATTAAAGAGTTATCTTTTTTTCTTCAGAGGAAGAACAACTTTCTTCAAAGTCAAAACAACTGCTGTCTCCCAAGATCCCAGAGCATCCCCATCCTGGAGCAGAGGGTCCAAAAGGTCAGGGTGCAGAAGCTACAGCCTTGTGAACTAGCATGCAATATCCCTCAGGATGTGTTTTACTCACCGAGAGAACAAGTACTGGCAAGTGACAAAATATATATACATATATATACATATAGAACATGTTTTGCAAACAATTAGAGTGACCTGAAACCCAGGGAAAAGGCTGTCAGCCATTTGTTCATTGTATCCTGAGCCAGACTTCAATTCTTGCTCTCTGCCCCCCATTACCCAAGGAGGGCCTCTCACCTAAGGAAGGAGGGAGGAGAGAGGGGGAAAAGAGTTGGGAAAGGTTAGGAAGGGGGAAGCCCACTCTCCACCCCCAGCTGGACTGCTTTACTTTGTTCTGCTTCACCACAGAGCCTGGGAGCATCTCTGAAAGCAGACAAATACCCAAAGGAAGGAGTCATTGGATTCTGGAGCTGAAAACAATCCAAGAAGTCCATATCCACTTGAATGTCTTCATCTGGCAGATGAAGAAAGTGAAGCCCAGACAACCAAAGCTATGAAAGTCACACCACTCACAAGGGTTGGGCTGAGTAGCCAAGACTAGCCTTTGAGCCCAGGGCTTGTGTTCCATCACGACACCCTCACACCCTGTGTCCTCAGGAGCACCATTGCTCAACTTTTGAGATCACACAAACCCTTTTGATACAGAATCCACAAATCTTCTGTAATACTACTAATAATTTTGAAATGATTTCTCCCATTTTCTAATTCTGAAACTGTCTATTGAATGCATTCCTCTCACTGCAAATGTCTCTCACCCCATAAACATACTTATCCCGGTCTAAGTAAAGTCAAATGAATGAATTTTCGCCTAACTGCAGTC
Organism: Castor canadensis; assembly: GCF_047511655.1. Taxonomy (NCBI): domain Eukaryota; kingdom Metazoa; phylum Chordata; class Mammalia; order Rodentia; family Castoridae; genus Castor; species Castor canadensis. Next base: position 31,246,712 of record NC_133404.1, on the reverse strand, counting down.
CCCCTCATCCTACCTAAATAAACAGCACCTAAACTTTCCCCATAGTCTACTTTTTCCCACTTCCCAGCTGGGAAGACCTCATCTTCCTAAATTAATATTCTCCGCCCATGCTGGTGCTGTGCAGAGGCACAGATGATACACCCTGAACCTGAACCTGTTACTTCCGTCCTCCTGCCCTCTCCACATTGCATACCCATAATTCCAACCCCCCTCCACTCCCTTCCTTTGACATTTCTAAACCCCAGTAGAGGAAGCGCTGCAGGGCTCTTAATAAGCTCAGTCATGCTTGAAATATCCGTTTCACCCGCGAGGTATTGTAGGCAGCAATTCCGACCAGAGCACACATTTAGGGAAAAGATGATCTGTCTCCAAGACTCAATATTTGGAATTCCTAAACGAGCCACTCTTACTCGTTATCATTAACATACCTGTGAACTTGCAATAGTTTTGGGGTTGAAAGGACAGCCTCTCAAATATCCACCTACACACGCTGTAACAACAGTTGGTTAAGAAATTGTCCTTCCTGTTGCTATGTGACCACAGAGGGTACATATTGCAACTATGTATTCCTTGCCCTGGAACTTGTAAAACTTACAGGAAATCTACCACCTACACAGACAACCCAATGCCAGAGAAATGAACTGTAAACACTTTTTACATTAAATTAGCCAGGTATTTAAAGAAAATAACATCCAAATTAATATTTTCCAATTCTGGCTCACTTTCAAGTCTTGAGGTGCATAGGGGAGCAGATGTAGAGTGGACATATGACTTTTACCCTTTGTAAGATGCTTTAATTTTTTTTATGATGAACAGAAAGAATCTGAAAATTATTACAAAAGAAAGAATCCGTCATCTGCATTTCACCATCATCTGCATTTCATTTCTGTGGAGTGTCCCTTTTACATCTTTTCACTGGGCAGGAGAGACATCAAGGATACAAATCTACTTACCTACAAACTAATCTTTACCTTGGTCCTAAACTTTTTGGAGGTATTTTTGAGAGAATTATCAGTGCAAATATAAAAATGGAATCAGAAAAAAGTGATGTCTCAGGTTATACAATGATGCATGCCAATATGTCTTTGTAAAATATTTAAAAAAAAAAAGGCCTGCCAGCCCATAGCATTGTCATTTATTTCACCACTACCCAAGGCTGTCTCATCATGAGGGTATTACATTCCCCAAGGTGGCCCTGGGATACGCTGGCTCGCCCTTGGGGAGGAGGAACATGATGGCATGAGGTAGCATTCCTCTGCAAATAAATAGTGTCAAAACTATATTAAAAAGCAAACAAAACTACCAGTCCAGAAGCTCTGCTGGCAAAATTTAAAGCAACACTTTGGAAATAGCTTATGCTCATTTATGTGCCAGCTTGGTCATATTTTTAAGGCCCAACTCATGTCTGTCTGTCTACTTTAAAAAATCATTTTAAACACTGACCAGAGTCATTGCTTAACATTTTGAGATGCTTCACTTCATGTTCTATTTTGGAGACAGAACACAGAAGAGCAGCTAGCTAAGGATGGAGAGGAACAGGGACTTCTAGATTAGACAGAAGTTAGCCAATATCAGCTGCTATGTGTCAAAGGGACTCTTATTTCCTGAGTGTACCACATAAGGCAAATGATACCCCTGTGTTCTATTGGTGCAAGACTAAATGTGGCAAACCATGTAACTATATTCTGTCTCCTGGCAAGTTGCACTTGCTTTGTAAATATTAGCTGCTGTTATTATTTGATCCCTAGACTGGATTTCTTGCCCTGGATCTGCTAAATCTCTGCATACTCAGCTGAAGTGTGCATAGGCAGGAGATATGAGTCTCACCAGTGACCTGCTGGTCTCTAATTTCCCAGAGGTGCCTTCTCGGCCATACTATGCTGGAAAGGGGGCAAAAGGGAAGACCAAGAGCTCTGTCTGATTGGTACCATATACTAGAGATCCAAAGAAGATTTTATTTCACAGTGGCAGGCTATATGACTAAGAAAAAAAGAAAGAAAACCAAAGGACAGGATTCTGAAGTATTTCAAATATCACCTTAGTTCAAATTTTAAAATTACAAATTTCAAAATAGCTTAATTTTCAAATTCCAGTTTTTTGGAGCTCTTCTGAAATTTACTTCTTATAGTGCAAGATGAACAGAAGCTTACCCAAGACATCATTTGAAAGTTCAATGTGGTTCAATTACTTTTTCTTTTTCTCTGTGCTAAGGATAGAACCCAGGTCTAGGCAAGTGCTCTACCTATGAGCGACATACCCAGCCCTCAGTTACTATCTTAAAGAGTCCTCGGGTTGCAGGTACAGACTGATGGTGAGGTGAGAGTCTGAGGTCACAGAAAGATTATACTTTTCAAACTCAGTCAAGAATGCTTTCACAGATATGGAAGTTAAAACTTCCAACAGGGCCAGGGTACTCAGTAGTAGAGTACTTGTCTGACATTCGTGAGACCCTGGGTCTAATTCCCAGCACTGATAAAAGTAAAAAACAAATAAAATTTCCACTAGGAAGCAAGTTCTTTTAGACGAGGTAAACAGTTTTCTATATTTCAAAAGTCTTGGCTCTTCAAAAATAAACAAGGGTGGGAATGTAGCTCAAAGGCAGAGGCTTGCCTACCATGTTCAAGACTATCCTGACCATGGAAGAGGGAGAGGAAGAGGGAGATGAGAAAAGAAAACAGAAACCAACCAAATACAATGTCCTCCTAAATAACTTTATTTAAACCCCCTATAATCAATGAATACAGAGGTAAGAAAGCATACCCCTTTTATTAATTTCTGAGCTAAGATGGAGGCCACTTGAAGGCAGTGGTTCTCCAGGAGGTACTTGGAGGCTTGTTTGAGTACTAACAATATCTGCCATTATGATTTTTCAAGTCACAGGCAACTCTTTCAGGAACCAGGGGCTGGACCTTTGAGTTGCAAACAATAGCGTGCAAGCTGTTTGATGAAAGCATTGGCTCTGTGCATGGGCACCCTGGGCTGACTCCTGGGTGTGGAGGTGCAAAGGATGACCAGCTGGCAACAGCACCCACCAAAATGTCCAGTTATCACACCACCTGCAAACCCACTATCTAGAATCCACTGCTCTTACATCACGAAAAGTCATCTGCACACCAGTGCCTAGGGGACATCCCTTCATCCTTACTGTATCACTCACAGCCACTGCCATGGGAGAAAGGCTGTCAGAAGTATGCCAGCCACCTTGTATCAAGGAAAATGGATTCATTCACCTCTTCTCCAAAGATTTCTGTAATTTCCTGGTAGTAGCTTTCTTGAGTTTCTGGGACATGGCTGTACACAAGTAATGGAAGGGCTGCAGACATACACTGGGTGTTATTACTACATCATGATGGGGATACACAAATACACATACATACCTCTGTCCTCATGGACCCCACTTTAACTACTCTGATTCCTTTCTCTTTGTTGAAAGAAGGAGCATTTCCTGACTCTAGGCCTTCATACTGGCTGCTCCTTTTGCACAGCTATGCCTCTTTGCATTCTCTACCTGCCTAGAGATGCCTGGATGACCTGCCTTCTGCCTGAGGCTCCAAGAGGCCTCTTCTGAACACCCTCTCTGAGTAGGTATCATTACTACTACTCCATCATTTTATGCAACAGCACCTACTCATCTCCTTCAAAGCATGGATCACATTTATAATCAAAGACATTTTTTTCTTCCTGGCAAGGACTGCAAGGTAGTGGAGATTGCGGAGTTTCTGTTTCATGGGTACAGAGTTACAGTTGCACAAGACAGAGTTCCAAGATGGATGGTGGTGATGGTTGTACAACAATGTGAATGTACTGAGCTGTGCACTTAGAAATGGGCAAGACAGTAAAAAGTTTTGTGTTGATTTAACCACAATTTTTTAAAAAGACTTATTTTTATGTTTAATGTTTCACTTCCACTCATGTGTACTACACCCAGGTAGGAGCTCTATGTTTTTAGTCACTGTGTTCCATACTTGGTGTATATCAGTTCAGTGACTTGTGATACCCATACTGTAAGCTCCAAGAGGGGAGGGACACCATTCCTTATTTTTTATTTGCCTCACAGCACCTTCCAGAGTGTCTTAGAATCAAGTAAAATCAGTTTTTAAAAGAACCCTAGATTACTACTTATGCAAACTTTTAAAAAAGCAGAGCCCTTGAATGTTATATAAAGGTGTAGGAGGAAGCATGTGTGTACATACAGATCTCAGTGTGTCTTTTGCATTGGCTGCCAACAGTCCAAGAGAGACCAGATTTCAGGAAGAAATATCTTCCTTCTGGTGCTAACCCGGCCATTCAGGTCCTGTGTTTTTATTTATTTTTTTTTTGTTTTAATTGAAAGCTGTTTCAAATTCTCTGTGGAATTAGTCAACGTATAAATGTGAAACAAATAAATCAAACCATAGAAGTGAATTTCCTGCTGGATAAGTACTTTTCTCTGTCTTGATGGTGAATTGTTATTAAATGAATAACTGGTGACAAGAGTACTATGAAAAATTGTCTTCTTGCCCCTTCCCGAAAAAGGAGAAAAATATGATAGAAATCAGGTGAGCCACTTTTAAGGGATGAGGAAAAGAAATGGGCAAGTGAACTAAACAGAACTTTCTCAAAAGAAGAAATTCAAATGACCAAAAAACACATGAAAAAATGCTCACCATCTCTAGCAATAAAGGAAATGCAAATTAAAACCACACTAAGATTCTACCTCACCCCTGTTAGAATAGCCATCATCAGCAACACCACCAACAACAGGTGTTGGCGAGGATTCGGGGGAAAAAGGAACCCTCTTACACTGCTTGTGGAAATGCAAAGTAGTACAACCACTCTGGAAAAAAATTTGGAGGCTTCTTAAAAATCTAAACATAGGTCTACCATATGATCCAGCAATACCACTCCTGGGGATAAACCCAAAGGAATGCAACTCAGGTTACTCCAGAGGCACCTGCACACCCATGTTTATTGCAGCACTATTCACAATAGCCAAGTTATGGAAACAGCCAAGATGCCCCACTACTGATGAATGGATTAAGAAATGTGGTATCTATACACAATGGAATTTTATGCAGCCATGAAGAATGAAATGTTATCGTTTGCAAGTAAATGGATGGAACTAGAGAACATCATTCTGAGTGAGGTTAGCCTGGCCCAAAAGACCAAAAATTGTATGTTCTCCCTCATATGGGGACATTAAATCAAGGGCAAACACAAGGGGACTGGACTTTGATCACATGATAAAGCGAGAGCACACTTGGGAGGTATGAGGATAGGTAAGACACCCAAAAAACTAGATAGCATTTGTTGCCCTCAATGCAGAGAAACTAATGCAGATACTTTAAAGCGACAGAGGTCAACAGGAGAAGGGGACCAGGAACTAGAGAAAAGGTTAGTTCGAGAAGAATTAACTTAGAAGGTAACACACAGCACAGGAAAGCAATGCAAGTCAACTCCCTGTATAGCTACCCTTATCTCAACTAGCAAAAACCCTTGGTCCTTCCTATTATTGCTGATACTCTCTCTTCAACACAATTAGAGATAAGGGTAAAATAGTTTCTGCCTGGTAGCAAGGGGGAAGGGGGGGAGAAGGAGGAGGCAGGGCGGGGTGGGGGGGAAGGTGGGAGAAATGAGCCAAACATTGTATGCACATATGAATAAAAGAAAAAATAAAACAGGGATGAGGAATACAACGAAGCAGTCTTCTGGCTTCATTTCTTTGCTGGTTTTCCCCAAAAATAACCAAAGAAATTATTTGACCTAATGACAAGTCCCAGTCCTCTCTCAGGACACATTTGCTTCTAGCAAACTAAATTATTTTTATTGAAAATAATTTGCTCTCTCAAGTGTGTGATATGAACAAAAGCTCAAGGCACTAGCAGGCCAGGAACCATGTCTACCTATTATTCTTAGTAGTAAGGCACCTACCATTTACGGGGCACTCTTGCTACCCTGCCATGTGCTGTCTGGTTTCATCTCCATAACAACCTGGGGAGGAAGAGCTCACTATTTTCCTGCCTCCAGGACCAGAGCCCAAGGCATAGAGAGACTGGCACGTCCAGAGTCACATAGCTTGCAGGAGGCAAAGCTAGAATTTCAACCTAAGTGGTCCAATTTCAGAGTCAAGGTTCTGACCATCATGCTACAGGTGCACCTGCACCCATTTCAGAGATTCCTATAGTCAATCTCATAACTCATAGGAAGGAAATGGCATGAGTTCACAGATGGTGACTGAGGTTCTAAGAGATGTATCTTGTCAGGAAGCAGAGCTTATATAAGGAAGACGAGCACCGATGGTCGCAAGAAGCTCATTTCCATGTCTTCAAAATGTGTCAGGGCCATTTTGGGCCATCCCAATGAATCAAACCCAGTGGATCTGGCTACTTAAAAGGTGAAACATTTCATTGTTATTTACTTCTACTTTAAATGCCATAATTCATGCGAATTGGTAGAGCACAGAGTTAATACCACACCAAACAGTATTTAATCACTATAAGAATGTTTCTTTTTCTAAGTCCTTATGAATTGAATGTTGTTCATTTACTACCTGAGTGTATCTGTAAGGCACACCAGGTGCCAAGAGGGCTCGTAGAAATGTACATGGCTTTCCACAGAAAGACAAGCAGCCTAGATGTAAAAACTCAAGGAAAAGAGGGCAAGAACACTTCCAGCTGAGAGCACCACAGAATGGAAGGGTATGTACAAGGCAGGAGCACCCCAGTAATGACTTAAAGATCAGGCAAGAGAACTTCAGGGATTCAGAGACTTGGAGGGAGGGGGGTAGAGTAAGGCTTCTCAGAACCATGTATTTCAACAGAAAACTATGAATCATCTTTATTAATATATAACTGAAAATTCTTAAAAATCAGCCAATGCATCTTGCTTTTAAGAAAGTTTGTAATTAAGCAAACCTAATTTACTTAAAACATCACATATAATGATTCGTTCTTTTCCTCTATCTTTCTGTTTCTCCTGGCACAAAGAAGTTATAAACCATCTACAATCGCTCCATTAAACTAAAAAAAAAAATAAACAAACAAACCTCCATTGTGAGAGGTGCCACTGGTATCTGCCTCCCTGTCTTCCCATGACAGAAGGGGAGGAGGACTAAAGAACAGCTTCACTGGTCAGGATTTTATGAGTTTAGTGTTTGATCAGATAGAACGAAAAAAACCTCAGTCATTTGTTAAAACAAATTTCTCTCTCAGCTCCCCCCCCTCCAATACACACACAATATACCCAGTGAAATCTAAAAAGGATCACACACTTAGCATCATTTTAAAAACTTTTAGTTCCACAAATTGAGAGCAGGACAATGGGAGCAAACAAGTGGACATTGCCCCTCTTTCTCTTGTTCTTATCAATTTCTGGTTGCATGAAACTGCCAAGATGACTGCCAGCACTTCCTCTCATCCCACCAGAAAGGCTTCCAGGCTCCTGAAGGTCTGAGTCAGAGCAGGACACTCATGAATATGCTGATTTTCTGAAGCTGATGTAAGGAAATCACTAGAATTGATGACCAGACACAGACTTACCTACCGCACCTCTGAACCACTCCTCTGAAATAATTTATCAAAAGTTGATGTTCCATTTTCAAAGTTATTAATAACAAGAGTCTGTTTCTGGCTTTTAAAAATGAAGTTTAATCTTTCAAGCCTTTCTTCTTCTCAATAAATTGCCTCTATAGGCCAGAATTTCCATTAATAAACTCCTTGCTTTACTGCATTTTTATGAAGGTGTAGAGAAAGTAAACCAAAGAGAACCTTAAACTTTCCAGGAAATGGGAAGAAATGACTTTGCTGAAGATTTAAATCAGAATCTGCACTAGCAGGTCCAAAGAACTAGGGAAGGTAGTGTGTCCCCTGTGGTGGTGGCCTGCTGGGGACAGGAGGAGACTTCAGCATCCTTACTGTTTTAGCTAGATTCAGGCTCTGATCGGAGTATGTAATGGGACAGTAGCATGGAACCAAAAGACTGAGTTCAATTTGAGAACGTGTGCCTCTAATCCTATATTGTCTCTTTTGCAAGTGATAAATATCTGCATCTTTTATTCTCATTTTAAATTGTGCACTGCGCATAAGTGCATTAGCAACTCCTCTAGGTGACTTGAGCAAGTCACCTACTCTGAGAGCCACCTCCTGCAGGGAACCTGGCAACAAAGTCATCAGATACCACCCTGGGGTTGCTGATTTTTTAAAACTCTAATTATCTAGAAGACACAAGGGTGTGTAGTGAAATAGTTCAAAAACGATTTTCCCACCAACATAAAAGGGATCGCTGATCACAGAAATTTGGGACTCTGAATCCTGAGGATGGTAGGTGGGATGGACCCACCCATAACTGAAACCAAGTTTCTGTAGAGAAACTGAGGTTTAGAAGATGCAGTTGGAGAAAAATGACAAACTTTTTGAGCACTTTCAAATACTGACATTAGAGAATTAAAAGAAAAAAAAAGTTGTTGGTTTCCAAAACTGGAAAGCCACACCCATGCTCACATTGGACTTTCTGACAGCAGACAGCCCAGTGCTGCGCGGAGACCACTTGAGTGGCTGTGGGTGGGCGTGGCCAAAGCGCAGGGACATGACTTGCCAAACCCCTCCTCCAGCTGGTCAGTGGCTGCCCGTGGGCCCCCAAGCTGAGGTGGGCACCTGCAATCATCCTAAAGTGTACCCTGGATTTGACTCTCACCTTCAGTCTAGAAATAATACTCAAATTTTACCTATGTCGCTGTTTTGCTGCCAATCAACTTTAAAATACTCTCCAAGAAACTCACAACCGACAGATCTCTTAGGACAAAATATTATGAACCCTAACATCAAAATTCCTTTTTTTTGAAAAAGAAAAGAAATAACATTTTTGTTTGTTTCAGATAGCTACACAGGGAGTTTCCTTGTGATATTTCCATGTATATATGTATTATAACCTGAATTGGTTCATCTCCTCTATTTTCCTTCTTTCTACCATAGTTTCCTTTATATGGTGATTTCAACAGGTTTAAAATTTTTATATTTTATTATATAGAGTACATCAACCATATTCACCTTTACTACTTCTCTCTCTCTCTCTCTCTCTCTCTCTCTCTCATGACCTCCCCTTAATATGACCTGTTTTTCATAACATTGCTGTATTTGTATTAAGTCTATATTCCGCACATGAGAGAAAACATTTGGCTTTTGGCTTTCTGAACCTGGCTAACTTCACTAAGATGATGTTCTCCAGTTCCATCTATTTACCTGCAAATGACAAAATTTCACTCTTTTTGTGGCTAAATAAAATTCCATTGTATATATCAAAATTCCTCCTTAGTCCTGCAAATGTGAGTGACCTGACAGCTATATTTTAGGTTCCTAAAATTTCATTTGTGGCTACTTTAATACATACCACTGATAAAAATGGGGGGCCACAGGAAGCTTATTGTATCTAGTATGTTCTCACTAGGATAAATTGCATGATATTTAAACATAGTCATTTAACAGTTCAACCAAAAAAATTTAATGAAATATCATAGCTGAAGAATATAAATCTTTGCAGTTTTTTTAAGGTACAAATGAAAAATATGACATAGGTAGAACTAAAATCAAAGAATAAATTATCCCCCTTCTTTAAAAAACTATCTTCTAGCAATAAAAAAATTCAAAATTGGGCTGGGGGTATAGCCCGCTAGTAGCTATGTGGAAGGTCCTGGCTTTGGTTCCCAGTAAAACACACACACACTTCAGAATAATGATTTCTTTATACCAATTAGATTTGGGGCTGCTAAAATTTAATTAAATAGAGGCCTCCAACTTGTTTGCCATGTTAGTACATTATGAAAGACGGAAGTAATACCATGACCGCTTTTTTAAAATTATTATTACAGCTTAGAAAGTGCAGAGACAAGATGTCACATTACAAATTAAACGCCTTGTGTTGGGGTAAGCCTTCCTAACCCAGCCAAAGCATTCAGGCCTGTTCCTGGGAGTCATTCCCCCAATAGCATTCTCTCTTTGAGATCTTAAAAGGAAGAGACTATTTTGACAACTGAGCTCCCCTGCCTCTCCTTCACCTCCTCTGTAGGGAAAAATAGCAAGAACATTTCAAATAACATTCATATTTGAGATTTTTTTTTTGGCTTCTGCATATTTTTCTGCTTCGTGTCACTTGTAATTATCCTCTCAGATAAAAAGTGGACCTGCCACTGCTATTTTAAAAGTTTTATGCCCCTCATTAAAAAGAATACATGAAGTCCTTAGAATTCCAATTGCTAAGTGTAAAAAACGAACAGAAAAATCAACACTTGGCAAATACCACAGTAATGACAGAAAGCTTTGAACAATTAGGTGCTTCCTAATTACAAAGGGGAAAACAAAAACAATGGTAATTGAAGAACCAGCAGAGACCACCTTAGCCAAGTGATCAAAGTTAACATTACCAAAAATGAAACGTGTCACATCACAACTGAGCACATCATAGCACTCCTGTGATCTCTGTACTAAACACAGACAAGCCAAATTCCATCATGAGGAGATGTTCACAAACTCAAAGACATTCTACAAAATAACTGGCCTGTGCTCTTGAAAAGAGTGACTAAGGAGGACTCTGAAAAATATTCCAGAATCAAGGGAATTGGAAAAAATATGACAATCATTGCCAGTTGGGACCCTCTTCTGGATCTGGGACCACAAAAAGGCATCAGAAAGGGAAATGGTGAAATGTGACTCCAATTCACTGTGTCAGTGTGAACCTCATGGTTTTGATAACTGTTACCATGGTTATATATCATGTTAACATTTGGGGAAGCTGGATGAAGGATGCTTGAAACTCTTAGTACTTTTTGTAACCTTTTTTTTTTTTTGCAAGTCTGAAATTGAAATATTTCAAATTAAAAAGTTAAAAAATATTTAAAAACTTTTTAGAAGTTCATAAAGGAAAAGAAAACAACCAATAGTGAGATCACCAACTACACTGGGGAAAAAAAAAAATCTTGAGTTATAAAGATACCTATTAACCAATCGATCATTGGTACGCTAAACAAAAATCTCAAACTGAATGATATATTTGTACAAGCAAATGTCATAAATAAGGCAAATCTTTGACTTAATAGATAAAAGAAACCTTTACTTTTCACAGCAGATCCCAAGGACATACTTTGCTAGAGGTTAGACTGGTAAAGAACTGAACATTCAACACTGTTGTGACATATTGCCTAATATTTAATTTGTCTTGTATTTGTCATCCAGTGGAGGAGAAATGGGAAGTAAGTTGGTTGAGGGAGGCAAAGAGAAACAATGATTTACAACAGAAAACTTCATGTGACTCTTCTGGATCCTTATACCAACACTTTGTCATGCTTTAAATGTAGTGAGAATTGGATTTTTCTAATCTGGACATATACTCTGTTGTTCTGCCCTCTGCTACAAATCATACATGCTTCTGTGCTCTGTATGTTATACGTAAAATAGACCCAATTCTTTCAACAGCAAGAACCTTTACTGCATTAGCAGCATTACAAGTCTTACAGTTTTCTGATCCACCACTATGTGATAGTGAAAGCAATAAAAAGAGTTAGCTAGGGTTTCACTATAATCTCTTCTGAAAAGTGTGATCTACTTTTTCCACCCAGTGGTGGCTGGCCTCAAATGAAATGATGCTCACTGGCGAATAATGAAAAATTGAGGACACAAATGAATATGCAAAGGCTACCATTTTTACCTAGGTGTTCCTAGAATTATGGAATATGCAACAGAAAGGAAGAACTCTGCTAACAAGGAATGTAACAAACCCTTTGGGGTATATGTGCCCCACCTTGGCAATGTGACTGAAATGAAGGGAGTAAGTTTACCAAGCTCCAGTGCTGTCCTAGCCCTTGCTGATTAAATCAGCATGGCAGGAGCTCTCCCCTCCCCTCAGGGATGGGGGTCTCACTATGTCTCCCAGGCTGGTCTCCTGGATTCAAGCAATCCTCCTGTGTCAGACTCCCACATAGTTGGGACTACAGGCATGCTCCATCATTCCCAGCTATAAGCTCCTTTTTAGAGACAGGAGGCTAAGGTGTAAAGGCTTGCCTGGTTTGTGAAGGTTGGAAAGCCTGGGGGTGGGGAAGGTGGGGTAGGAACTAGGATTGGTCTGACCCTGGGATCCAAGCTCTATTATACTATGCTGCCTCCCAAATTATTTAAAGGTTAGCTTGCAAAGTATCCAACCAACAACCGAGCGATAACTCGTGGAGTGGAGGATGGGAGGTTATGTCCTCTAGAGGGAGTGCTTAACCTGGGAATTGGGAGAGATAGCAAGAAGAACTCAACTTTGGAAAGTGTAGGGGAGTGTTGAACACTAAGAGACCAAAGACTGCACGTTGAGAGTCTGATATAGGGTTCCATACCAGGGCTAACCCAGATCAAGGAAAAAGACCAGGAAGATGGTGCTAACGGCAGGAGGGAAGGCAAGGACCCACAGCAACTACTTAAGAAAGCCCTTCAGGCTATGATATTTATCTGATATAAAGGTATAAGGGGGCCCTTCTCAACTAAACCTGAGGACTTGTCCAGGATAGAATAGTGGAAACTGTATGGACTTGCAGGTGTAGAGGTGTGTGTGTGTGTGTGTGTGTGTGTGTGTGTGTGTGTGTGTGTGTGTGTGTGTGTGTGTGTCTGTGTGTGTGTCTGTGTGTGTGTGTGTGTCTGTGTGTGTGTGTGTGTGTGGGTGTGTCTGTGTGTGTGGGTGTGTGTGTGTGTGGGTGTGTACCTCTGCCTTCAATGTAGGCAAATGTGTTATCTTCATTTTAATTATACCAGCAACTATCACACTGTGAAAGAGAAAGATGCAGACAGACAGTGAAACAGGTGGGAAGTTAGTAAAACAACAACAACAACAAAAAAAACATGAGAAGGAAAACACATCTCACAGACCAATACTTTACCTTTCCAGAACTCAACTATTCAGCAAAAATACATTTCCAGCTAGGTGTTGGTGGCTCACGCCTGTAATCCTAGCTACTCAGGAGGCAGAGATCAGGAAAATTACAGTTTGAAGCCAGTCTGGGAAAACTGTTTGGGATACCCTATCTTGAAAAAACTCTTCACAAACAAAAAAGGGCTGGTTGAGGGGCTCAAGGTATAGACCCTGAGTTCAAACCCCAGTACCAGTAAAAAAAAAAAAACAAACAAACAACAGTGCTCTGTGTAGAGCAGGAAGGCTTAATCCCAGGCTTATTGAATGGATTAAAAAAAAATTTCCAGAGACTAGACAAGTACCAGAAGGAAGCAAGGTTTCACTTGTTGCCTGTTCACTCTTATGTGTGGTTTTAACAAGCTTGGAAATCCCTTTTCTTTTTTTTTTTTCATTTTTCTTTTATTATTCATATGTGCATACAAGGCTTGGTTCATTTCTCCCCCCTGCCCCCACCCCCTCCCTTACCACCCACTCCACCCCCTCCCGCTCCCCCCCCCAATACCCAGCAGAAACTACTTTGCCCTTATTTCTAATTTTGTTGTGGAGAGAGTATAAGCAATAATAGGAAGGAACAATGGTTTTTGCTGGTTGAGATAAGGATAGCTATACAGGGCATTGATTCACATTGATTTCCTGTGTGTGGGTGTTACCTTCTAGGTTAATTCTTTTTGATCTCACCTTTTCTCTAGTACCTGTTCCCCTTTTCCTATTGGCCTCAGTTGCTTTAAGGTATCTGCTTTAGTTTCTCTGCGTTAAGGGCAACAAATGCTAGCTAGTTTTTTAGGTGTCTTACCTATCCTCACCCCTCCCTTGTGTGCTCTCGCTTTTATCATGTGCTCATAGTCCAATCCCCTTGTTGTGTTTGCCCTTGATCTAATGTCCACATATGAGGGAGAACATACGGGAAATCCCTTTTCAAAGCACACCCAGGAAAGAGGAAGCAGCCCTCTCTTACTGCAGTTAAGTCTATCAAGCTGAAAGGTGGGGCATAAAAACGATAAACCTAGCTAGTAAGAACACGGTATGCACACACGTACACAAAAAACCTTCAGCAAAGGGCAAACTGCCTCCTACTCAGCCTGGAGGGTATCAGTGGATTATGCATAATACAAGCTTACACCATGATGTTCCTCAGTTGACCAGAAATGATTAAATGATATTCACTAGAGTAGAAGCAAAGTAGTACAAAAATATGTTGGAAAAGTTTCAAACAGGGCAGTGTACAAAAACTGTATACGGTAGCCTCAGCTTTCTGACCATTTCATGGTCTGGCCATTCTTCCATTTGACAAATACAAGCACGGTTGGAGAGCTCACTATGAGAAGCCAGGTTCCTGCTCTCACAGAGTTCATGATCTCCTAAGAATCTGACAGACATACTCGAAACCCCAATTTCTAGTAGCACAGTTTGCACAGTGTTTGGACTTTTATACTCAGTGCTAAGCAAGGAATCTGAAAGTAGTCAATTTTTGGGTATGAGCAACTGAAATTGGCCTAAGTGCTTAGCAGCACCATAATAATTCAAAAGTCCTTAATCATACAGTTTGGGGTCGAGGATTAGTCAATACTTCAAGAACCTGTTCCCATGTTGTCATATGACCAAGAACAAAGGCATGCATGCAACTTTGACTGCACAAAAATGTAATGCAAAAGGTAAATACAACAACAGTACCTAAATCTGCCAGCTTCTTCTCCTTGTTAAGGAAATTCATTCTATGACATCCTTTCACTGAATCAGTCTGTACATTACACCATTCATTTAAGAATGTGACCTTATGTTTTAAAAAAGTAACTCAGTTTTTAGAAGAGAAAATCCTATTTCTCTCCACAATGAAAAACTTACAAGATCACAAAAATCATAATTGAGCCAGAAAACCCAGATACAATAGTGTTCATTTTTCTTCTTGTTTTAGAAACCCAAGAGTTTCTTTCCCTTCTTTAGGGAAAAGCTTACAAATTGGAAATTTTCATTTTACCAGGCTCTTTCTTAAGGGAAAACAAGCAATACACAATTTTCCCAAATGTCCTGCTACAAAGATTATAGAGGCAAGACAGCAAATGAAAAGTATATATTTAAAAAACAACAACAAAACACCCAGGTCTATCTTAGTTCAAATTCTGTCTCACCAGGTGTGTGTGGACAATTTATTTTTTCAGTCCTTTTTGTTTGCTTACCAGTAAAACAATGTTGGTTACAATCTACTGTGCTGGCCGTTGCAAAAAACTAAATAAAATGTGTTCTCAATACATTGCTCATTGTTATGCGGGATACCGTGCAGACTCTAATGTACATGGGTTCTGTAACTGGAAAGAAAGCATGGTGGAGCTCAAACTCTATGTGTTTGTGTGGTGGACCTTTTTCTCTTCATGGTTTTCTCCTGTTTCCTTAGAAAAGAGGCTTACATTCCCTTGAGGGTTGGTTTCCTGATGAGCTGATGACATCCTAAGCAACAACAACAAAAACCAAAGGGTCACGTGAAGACAGGGTTCTACCACTGAGGGGCTCACTTTGCCTTCTTCCTTTAAGAAAACTGTAAGCCACACTCCATGGCGTGTTCCAACACCTTCCCACATAGCTGGTCCCAGATGTCAGATGAAGCTTGCAAAGAGGAAGTTTCAACATCAGCTAGCCTTGGCAGATACTCACAAGTTGTGCAAAAATAAAACTCAGGCAATGATGATAAGAGTGAGGATGACGGTTTAAGATGGAGCGAGTGACTTCTTGGTGGCAGGCCCTGAGCTAAGTGCTGTACTGGTTTGTTGTGCAAGGGCCTCACCCATGTTTATTAGCATCCTGAAAGGCAGAGTCTGTGCCTCTGAAGTCCTGTGTTCTCTGAGCCTTTATATCTCCATCAAATGGCTGAGACTGCCCTCGTGTACTTGGGTGGATTGATGCTGTTTCTAAAGCATGCAATTCATTTCAAGAGGAGAGAGGGAGGATTAAGTTGGAAATATTTTTCTATTGAGAAGAAAAATTAAATATAAGTGGAAATGTTTTCATGAAAATGTTTTTATATTTCAACATTTCCTGGGAGCACTCTGATCCGATACATCACAGGACTGTGCTAGATTAGAAGGAATGAAGGCAAAATGAATTTAAATAAAATTGAAACTGATCAGCCAGGCTTTATTCTCCAAATCACATGAAACAACAAAGCTTTGGGGTGGGGGGGCACAAATAAACCAACAGAAGAAATAAAGATATACTCAACTAAAAATTTCAACTCAAATGAACTTCAATTTTATTTCAAAATGTTTAAAGTCTAGCTTATTTTCACAGTCACAAAAGCTTTTGAATATCTATGAATCAGAGTCGCCACCATTTCCCTCAGTTCTTTAACCCCTTGGTACTCAGTTACAGAAACTTGTTTGTCTTGCAGTTTTTAGGTCATTATAAGTACTTAGTATTTACCAATAGGCAACATCAACAGCTCCCAAAAATGTGTGCAAATTAGGCAACTGGTCTAAGTGGTTGTGTTCCATTTTTTAAAAAAGTGCACACCCTTTCTGACAGCCCTAAATACAACAGGAAAAATGTCATTGTTACGCTTAACCAAAGAAACACATAGGAGGAAAGTACTTTGTTAACCTTATGTCCGGACCTGTGCTGCCTAGTAGCTACAATCACATGTTGCAATTAACATTGAAATTAGTTAAAATTAAATAAAACCTGAAATTCAGTTCCTCAGTAGCACTAGCTACACTCACAAGAACTCCATAGCAACTTGTGAACTAATGGCTACCATACCGAACACAGCAGATACAGAATGTTTCATCACACAAAGTTCTAATGCAGCATTGCAGGTCTAGCTGGAACAACAGAGCTGTAGGCTTTGAGTGTTTATATTTAAAGATGTTCACTAATTGGTTTATCCTGGATTTTGGTAGCTCCTTTAAAGCACTCACGTTTACAACTACTTTCCCTAAGCAACTTCATGTACAAACTGAGATGTGTATTCCATATATAAAATATACTCTTTCCTTAGCATCCTCTTCATTTGTACTTTCTATTGTAAAACACCACTCTTCCCTGATGATATAACTTCTTGCCCTAACTCACTGTCTACAAAGAAAGGAGTTATTTATAGACAAGAGACTAAATCACTACTTTTACATGGAAAGACCTTCCCAGATTAACATGTAAATATTACAACAAATAGCAGTTTATACGAATGCTTCACCTCTCTATGCCCATCCTCACACTTGTCTATTCCTGCAATATTCTCTGTCCAATAATCAGTTCTATGAGAACAGAAAGCAAGTGCTGGGCTGGCGGAATGGCTCAAGTGGTAGAGCAAGTGTGAGCCCTAGTTCAAATCCCAGTACCGCCAAGAGGAAGGAAGAAGGAAGAAGAAGAAAGCAAGTGTTCTGTCTGCTGCTGCATACCCATTATAAGCAAAATGCCTGGGACGAAACAGATGCTTAGATTTTTGTGGAATGATTGTATGAAACTTCAGAAGAATGGTATTTTGCTAAAGAACAGCAAACAACCTTTTAGAGCCTGGATCTAATTCTTTATATATGGGTAACAACCCACCCATTACTTTCAAATACAAACTCAAAATGACTTAGCAGGCCAGTTCATACAAACATGCATGCTATCGTTCAGGTCTTCCATACTCAGCAATGCTCCATCCCAAAAGCATAGCATCTATGAAACTGTAAGAGTTAACCACTGCACAGTTAGAAGACAGTCCCATAGGCTATTTCATCTGCCCCTTACCCAGATAGTCTCTCTGCTCCAAGAAGGAAGGAAAAAAAGTTTAAGGGACATTAAGTGACTTGCCAAAGCCATAGAGCTTATAGATGTATGGTTTGGGAAAGTTTCTCTAGTGAAGGCTATGGGCCACATCAGGAATATCGCCTGGTTGTACAATGCCTGCTTGAGTCAGGAAGGCTACAATGGTTCTCCTTCAAGGACAGGCATGGTTCTTCACCTTTGTACTCATAGAGCTTAACAGAGCATCTGCCCTCTAGGCATCTCACCTATTGGCTTAGGCTACACAGCTTGGAATGCCCCCTCTAGGGTTGGAGAAGCAGGCAGCACAGGTCTCATCCTTCTAAGCACTGGCAGCAGGAATCACTGAGACTGCCCACTATAGAGCAGCTTCAAGCTTTGGCCACATGTCACAGCCTTTCCAGTCCTGGTGCATCTGCGAAATAACCAGCTCTACAGACCTGAGAGGAGAGGACAGGTTTCCACACTAGTCAGAACTTCAACCCAATAACCCCACTATTTAAAAATATACCTAGTAGTTATTTAGCAAGGCCCAGGTTATTTGTCAGACAACTCTACCTTCAGGGGGCGCAAGACTTTCCTGTTTGGCCTAATTCCCTCAATCAGGGTCTCTAGTAGTCTGAACTATGAGCATTTCTTTTCACAAAAATCACTATTAATGAAGCAACAGGCCCTAAATTTACACATATGAAGAGATAAATTTTTTTTGTTGAATCAATATTCATAAAGGGCTTGGTGAGTGGGCAGTACAGAGATAGAGATATTACACAGGGCATTTGTCCTTATGGGGAAGATAAACAAACATTAATCAAGTACCTGGTAAGTAATTTTACATAATTCTCAGTTATTCTCTTGCAGTCTTAAACATCTGGTAACATCTCCATCTATGGATGATAAGAAAACAACACTTACAATAACTCTCCCTTCCTGAGTGACTTGCTAGGTATAAACTTGAAGCCCGGCACAGTTAATCCTTACAACTCCCCAAGAAAGAGGTATTAACCCATGCTCCAGATGAAGAAAGAAGGACTCCAGGATCAATCTGTTGTTCCAGGCACCAGTACTGCACACTATGAGTGAGGGAGTGGAGACAGTCACAGCAGGTCACCTGTCTGCCCAGCCCATAGTACCATTAAATAAGACTGCTTTCAATCTGATCTGAGGACACATAGACTTTTCCATGAGAGGAAGTCAACCACAGAACCACAGAAAGACACATCTCAAAACAGTACTAAGAGTCCCACAAGCAGTGAAGGCAAGATTGATTTTTAAAAAGGGGTGCAGTGCACAGGAAGGTACAAGGGGCTAGTACAGTGGACTGTAGAGGGGCTGCCTGAAGTTGGTTGAAGAAGATGGGCCAGTCTGCCATACTAGATGCTGTTCTAAACTGAAAAGGAAGGGTAAGGTTCTCAGCTGGTCCAACCTCATCCCAGGAACATTGGGCAGTGTAGTGGCAGGCAGCTAGCTCACTGTCTGCATGTAACTTGTGTTGTGGTGGGGTGGGGGTAGGAAGGCAATGGCAGACTAAAGTCAGGTCAAGAAAAACTCAAAGCCAGGCCAGGGCACTTCCTCTGCCTTGTTTGGAAGAGGGGGACCTGAACACTGTTGAGATTTTGGTTGTGAGTCAAGACTTGTCTTAAGTCACTGCAGAGCAGAGCAGCCAGGACTCTTCAGATTTCCCCACTTATTTGAACAGGAGAAATCCACCTGGCTCCCAGACCTGCTTGCCCTGGCATTCTCCAGCAGGGAAATATACTTCGGTTATTCAGACGTGACTTCCTGGCACGCAGAGGCTGCTGGCATGGAAAAATGAACAGGCTGACCTGGCCAGAAAAGAGCAGGTGACACAGAAACCTAGCAAAAATGAATCCAGCACACTGCTCTGAATAAGTAGGAGGTTCATGTGAAAGGCCACAGAAGAACGAAAGGGGAGATGATTTACCAGACAGAGGAGGGAGAGTCCCTGGCCTTGGGCACCTCTGTGAGCCCAGCAGGTCACACTCTTCATCGTAAGTCATTGAGCCCTCCCAAACCCACAGAAAGCATCTCAGGCAGGGCTAACAGAGGTGAAATCAGTTGGCCCAGATGACACAGCTAATAAGGGACAGGAGCTGAAGCACACATCATTATGACACATCTCATTACGGCGCCTTTCTGCCTTCAATCACTTACCCAGTTTGTAACTCCATGAGGTGCTCTAATGATACCAGGAATTTCACCGCCCTGAGGCAGAACTCTGCCCAGCTCTGGCCCTCTCTGTAACCTGCTGTCACCAGATGATACCTCTCAAATCATGAAGCAGAAGTTGGATATACTCTACACATAGCAACATGTTATGCATTAGCTTCATCATTTGGGAAAGAGATTCACTGTGGGGTACAGTACACAAAAGGATAACTGGAAAAGAAAAGGAGCGAGTGGGATCTGAATCTGATGATGTACATAACTTGAAATCAGGTTTCCTGGGGTGTCAGTAGGATGTGGAAGTTGCTCTTAGAAATCTTGGCCAGCACATCTTAAGTCATTACACCTGTAACGTATCTTTTCCCTCCTGCATTTCCCTTGCTCCCCAAGCGTCCCATGGCTAAAAATGTTCAGAAGCTGCAGAAGGCTATAAGAGAGGCAAGGGGCTTCATTCCTTCCTTATCACTTACAGCTCTATGGTAATTCCTACAAACCCAAATCTGATTCAGACTCACAGGAGGGAGGAAGCCTATCCCACACCCAGCAAACCAGAACCTCAAAAACCATTCTTTTTATGTTGACAAAGCTGCTTGTAAAATATCCCGAGCAAGTGATCTTCATAGATCATTTTCCCATTCTTTAAAAAAAAAAAAAACTAAACTAAATTAGACTGGATGTCATCTGGAATGGCAGCTTCTAAAAGAGGGCTTTTTTTTTTTTTTAACTGGATGCCACATGCTTTATTTTGCCATCTTGCCTGTGCTTCCTGCTTGGAGCCTGTATAACAGAGAAACCTCAAGCATTGGACCTGCTCCGGGCTACGCAAACTCCGCTCCACATCTTCCAGGCAGCTCCGTCGCAAATAATTCATGTCCACTACGCCCTATCACACAGAATACAACCACTTTGTGCTGCTGGAAACGGGAAACCTGATTCAGATCACAGAAGAAGGTAGAAAAACATTTAGTTCAACACAATACTGCCTTTCAAGGGGGGGTGGGGTGGGGCAGCCAAGCGCATCTCAAACCTCTAAGTGGGGAAAGGATTCAAGACCAATCTTACAAGAAAATGCAGAATTAAAATAGCATGCAATGTGACCCACACCAGCAACAACAACAAAAACCCACCCAGTCCTTCCAGAACTGCGCCTGGTTCGGCTGCAGTGCTCCTAATCGAAATCAATGCAGCCCTTCCACGCAATGCAGAGGGGAAGGACGATATCCGCAGAAAATGGTGCGTGTTGATAAAGCCTGACTCGTCCCGCATGGATAGCAATAAAGGAAAGCAAGGCTGCTAACTCAGCCTCCTTTACTCTTTACCAGGAGGAGGAAAAGCAGCAAACCTGAAAAGGGGGTATGGAGACCAGAGGGTTGGAGGACGCCACTGCCCTGCAGGATTTCTGTAAACAGCAGCCTGTAATGGCCACAGTGAGAGAAGGGAAAACAGACATGGAAGGAAACGTGTTTACAACTGCAGCAGCGGGCGGGAGGCGGAGGGAGGGATTCCCCGACTCTGCGCGCAGCCCGCCCCACTCCGGTGGGGCCCCAGGGCCGGGTTGTGTTTCGGCTCCCCCCACCCCCAACTTTCTTGGAAGGGGGGTGCATCTTGTTTATAGAGAAGGTTACTCCTCCTCCGCTCTGGTGATCGCGTCCCCAATACTCCTGCTGCATCCTTGCGGGATGCCCGCTTACTGACAAGCACTTCAGCCAATCACTGCCTGGGCCCCACGGAAAGGTGGAATTTCCCAACGAGCTGATTGGTTGGCAGTGAGGGCGGGCCTTGGTGATTGGCGTGTGATTCAGAGTAGAAAGTAGTAAACAACCTTGGGCCAGGGGCAGCGGGGAGGGCACACCATGCCAGCTCCCTCTTGCTGGCGCAGGGTGGGGTGGGGAGCATAGCAGACAAAAGGAGCCTCGGCCACCTCTGCGGCTGGGAGAGCAGGAAAGGGGCATCCCAAAAACGTGAGCATGAGAGTGGGCATCCTCTGGAGCTCCTGCACCAGAACTGCTGACTTGCAGCTTCCCATCCTTTTTATTCGGTGGAAAGCCGAAAAGGTTTTGTTTCCATCCTTCGACTTTTCTTCATCTTAGGATTTAAAAACTCTCCAAAGGGAATGATAGGTGATTTTAGTCCGTTCTCTTTCCCTGCTGCTCCTCTTAAATCAGTTTTTAGTTCTATCTTCTCCAACTTGTTTTCGATCCCTTACTAAAAATTGTTGCCCTACTCACACAATACGCCATTAATGGCACACAGATGCATCAGATGCAGCGTGAGACCTTTTCATCGCAAGTTTCTGGAGCTGTGATCCTACTGGGAGGTGCCTGAGAGCCGGAGCTTATATAAAAAGAAACTGATGATGATGGTATTGAGGTCACTTGACACAAAATAAGCGGCTAACTTGCCTTCTCCATAGAAGGTGTACCTCACCCAGGGTACCAGATTCCATAGTGATTCTCTGGCTGGCTGACTTGAATCACCACCACCCATTTCTCATTGTGGGCTCCCTTCTACAGAAGAACCCCAACCTGAGGAAACCTCACAGCTCCCAGGATGGAGGTGCTGCTGCCTAAAGTTAGGTGCTACATATGTCACTATCCTCTACCCCCTAAAGATCTCCACACACCACCATCCTGAGAAAGATTCTGGAGAGCTCTTCATGAGAATCTGAAGAGCCCCTCCCCATGCTGATGGAGAACAGGAAAAAGGCAGGAGAAGGGAACTGGGAAGGCGGAACCCAACAGGGTTCTTTACTTCATTTATTTGCTCCTTGATTCTACACTCTGATCATAAGCCACGTTGTCACTTGCCAAGCTTAAAACATAAAGGGTAGGCAGAAAAGTAATTTAGTGCAAACTGGCCACCTAAGGGTCCTCTGCCCCCAGCTTCTGAGGTCTCTGGTTGAGCCTGTCCCAAATTCTCCTAGAGGAACTCACCAATGTTGGAAAAAGACTCCACAGCCTGCGGAATGGAGCTGGCCCTACCAACCTGGCCCCAGCCCCCTTTTCTGCAAGCACCCTCCCTTCAGCCACTATGTTCTTGTCTCTGGTCCCTGCTTAGGCCACACACACCCATTTGCTCAAATTGTTTTCCTCTGCTTTCTAAGACCTTACCCAGGCCTGCCCAGGAGAGGCCACTGTTCTCCATGGCTTTCCCTACCCTAGCCAACCTGCTTCCTGCAGAAGGCTGTGAAATCCTTTTCTGCAGCACTGTGTCACTGACAGGGCTTTTAACACTGTGTTCAGACTCTGCTTGCAGGTCTACCTCAACTAGACTTTCTGAGGGCGCCAGTGGTATTACATTCTGATTTCTGCTTCCACTGAAGACAGCAGCTTTACAATAAGCATTCACTCCGGACGTGTGAAACATTTATAGCACTCAGTTCTCATCTTGTCCAACCCCTCTCCCCACAAGTCAGGTCCTCCTACGTGGTTCCTTGCTATCCACGCTATTATCCACCGTCCCCTCTCTGCTCCAAGTGCCTCTGCCACTGCCCATCCCTCAGTGGCTCCCTACACACATGCACTTATTCTGAAGTATGCTGGTTCCTCTGCCTTTTTGTGCCTTCTCTATTTGACAAGTTTCTTCTCTGCCTAAAAATCACTTCTCTAGGCACACCTTCGACCAGTTTCACTTTACTATGCTGTGCACCCAGAACACCTGAAAGAGGTCTCCTTGCAGCTAATCTTCCCTTGCCAGAACACAGCTACAGAAACACAGCTAGCATGGTTTGATGAAAAAGCTAAGAGCTGAAAGACAAATTTATAATGTGGTACCACCCAAGCGCCTGCAGAACCAATGCATTCAGATCTCCAGAGGGCAGAGGCAGCCGTTTCCAGCTGGGCTGCCACAGGGTCCTTCCTTCTCTCCAGTCTGAAGGCCTCCTCTATGTCTATGCGTGAGGCTGGTTCTTTCTCACCCTTTACCTCTCAGCTCAAATGACATCCCTACCCGCATACCCATTTGCTTACCACTACCACGCACACCTGTTTAATACTTAGTCACAACATCATCCTTTCTGATGTACCTGCTTATAGTCCATCTGTCTTCTCCCCCACTGGCAGGTCTAGGTGTTCTGAGAAATCTGAAGTACCTGCTTGCACCCCAGTGCAGCATGCCGTGTGTTGCCATGCCTTCTACACTCCCAATGGACAAACCTTAATGGTGGGAAAGGATAAGTAGTTACTGACAAAAGTAGGACTTTCCATGAGAGAAACTAGATACTTACTTGTTAATGGCTTTTTGGGGGATACAGGTAATAATGTTACATGGTTCAAAACCAAAACAATATTTAAAAAATACATATATAAACAGACAATATATAGCACAGAATATTCTCTGTCCATTCGGCTTTCAGCACGTTTTTTTTTTAACTTAATATACCCTATCTATATTCACAGGTGAAAAAAAAAAGTCTTTGTTCTGTTTTAACAGCTGAATAATAGTCCACGTATAGATAAACCCTAACTGAGTGGTTCTCCACCTTGCCTATGTATTAGAACCTCAGAGGAGCTTTAAAAAATTAAATCTCAGCCTGGCTGGTGGCTCACACCTATAATCCTAGCTATCTGGGAGGATGAGATCAGGAGGATCATGGTTTGAGGACAATTGGGACAACAAAGTTTGCAAGATCCCATCTCATCAGAAAAAAAAAGCTGGGTGTAGTGGTATATGCCTGTTATCTCAGTGGGCAGAGGGAGGTAAAATAAGAGGATTAGGTCCAGACCAGCCTGGGCAAAAAGTGAGACCCTATCTTGCTTCACATGTGTAAAGCCCTTAGTTCAAACACTGGTACTGACAAGGAAGGGGAGGAGAGGGGAAAGGAGAGGAGGGGAGGGAATCTGTGTCCCATTTTCCAGAGACTGATTAAACTGGTCTTCAATGTGACTTGATCTCTAAAATTAAAAATTAAAATTCCCTGGTAATTCTAGTGAGAAAACAAGTTTAAGTTTATATATTCCCACACTGATGGAACTATGAGTTATTTCTCATCTTTTGTCACTTCAAACAACACTATGATGAATGATCTTGCACAATTGTCATTCTACACGTGTGCTAGTCTATCTCTGGGGGTAAATGCCCTCCAAAAATTGCCGAGCCAAAGTGTGTACGTATTGGCAACTTCACAGAGTATGCCAGATTCCTTTCCACAGATGTACCATTTTGCAGTCCTCCCAGCCATTGTGGGGACAATTACCACTGGTTTGCCAAAAGAGTGTGTTTATCAAACATTTTAGATTTTTTTTTTCAAACATGGGAGGCGAATTCTCCAAGGTTATACAAAAGAGATTACTGGTGTGTTCTTTTATAGTTTTGTTTACACTTTTACCTTGAGTCCATTCAGAGTTTAATCTGGAGTATGGTAAAATGTAACCAACTTTGTTTCTTTTCAAGGGCAAAGGTTACCCATACCCCAGTGCCAGTAAAGGGAGAGTTCATCTTTACCACGCTGATATGAAATGCTATCTTTATCGAGTACTAAATTCTTCATTTGGTACCTGTATTGGTATTTGGATTTTCTTGTGTGTTCTATTGTGCTGTCACTTCCACGCTGAAACCTTGATAGTTTACTTAGGCTCTATGGAAATTTTTTTTTTGTATTGGGGGTACTGGGGTTTTGAACTCAGCTCTCTACAGTTGCTGAGCACACACTCTACCACTGGAGTCACAACTCCAGTACTTTTTGTTCTTGTTATTTTAGACATAAGGTCTCCTTTTTTTTTTTTACTAAGGCTGCCCTGGAATATTACCCTCCTCATTTCATACTTCCCACCAGGCATCTGCCAACCATGCCCAGCTTTTTTCCATTGGGATCTTGTTTTTTATTTTTTTTTTGCCCAGGTTGGCCTGGAACTATGATCCTCCCAATCTCAGCCTCCCATATAACTTGGGATGACATGTATACATCACCACACCTAGCTATTGGTTGAGATAGGGTCTCACACATTTTGCCCTGTCTGCCTTGAACCCCAATCATCCCAATCTACCAGCACCCAACAGCATCTTGAAATATTTTAATAACTGGCAATCATAGGAAATCTCATTGCTTTATCAGAGCCTTTTAAAAAGTGACTTTAGGAACAGGGACGGGATTGAGGGGGAGAGAGAGGTGATCTAACCAATGTACAATATAAGCCTAATAGAACTGTCACTATGAATCCCCCCACATGAAATGAATATATCCTAATTAAAAAAAACTGATTTTGGAATCTTAAGGAAAAAAAACCGTTGACATTTGAATTGCATTAAATTTATAAACTATCTGAGGAAGAACTGATATCTTGTTAACGTTGATTATTCCCATCCAGAAGGTAAGGTATGTCTTTCCATTATTCAAGTCATCTTTTGTATCTTTTTATAGTATTACATCTTATTAAATTTTAGGCGTTTCCTCTGGAAACAATAATTTCTTCTCCAATATCTTCTAATAAGTTATTTGCATACTTATTCTGACAAATTTGTTTATGTTATTTCTAGCAGAAGATAGTCGATTCTGTGCCTTTAGGAGAACACAATGGGATTAAAGGAAAGAAAATTAAAAGGTGATACTTTTAACAAACAAACATCGAGATCCATGAAGGTAATACACTTTGAGGTGTCATTCACAGAATAAGCAAGTCAGTGGTGTTTTGTAGTGGATTGGCTGAGGCAGGATTCTAGCTAAGAGAGGTTAGTGTTCCCTAAGCTTCCAACCCTACAAATCAATTGGGGACTGTGGTGGGTAAGGATTGATCTAACAAGAATGGAAGCTAGTTGCATGCCTTAGGGGATGGTTTAGGAAGATGGTAGTTATCTTGGCTAGGTATATCAGCAATGTATGTATCTAAACCAGCTAAAATCCACAGAGAGAGATTGGCGCTTGAGTGTAAACATGAAAACTGTGAGTGATGGAATGATCTTTCACATACATTGTGATCACTACAAGGCTGATTCGGACTTTCAGAAGTTAAAACCAAGTCTCCTCTTTCATAATGTATATTTCAAAGATATGCCACCTTTAAGAATAATGAAAATCATAGCCAGGCCACAGTGGCTATAATCCCAGCTACTCTGACGTAGAAATCTAGAGGGCTGCAGTTCAAGGCCACCCCAGGCAGAGAGTTCACAAGACCCCATTTCAACCAATAAAAAGCTGTGGTGCACATCTGTCACCCTAGCTATGTGGGAAGCAAAAATAGGAGAATTATGGTTCAGACTGTGTAGGCATAAATGTGAGACCCTATTAAAAAAAATAACTAAAGCAAAGAAAAGGGATGGGGTGTGAGTCAAGTGGTAGACCAACTGCCTAGCAAGCACAAGGCCCTAAGCTCAGACCCCAGTATTGCCCCCCAAAAAAGAATAATCAAAATCTAACTGGGCATGGTACTACATGCCTGTAACCCCAGCACTCAGGAGGCTGAGGCAGGAAGAATGTGAGTTCAAGGCCAGTCTGGAGTATGTAGTAAGAGCCTGTCCCAAAAACAAACAAAACAAAATAAAGAATCATTATCTACAAGATGTATTTTTCAAACTAGGGTTCCAATTTGAACCATCAGACAGACTTTCCCAGCTTAGGTCCCTTTTAGAAAGGGCTTATAGTTCAAGCTGCAGAGTGTCACTATTTGACAGCCTCCAGCTGTTTACTCTTCTAGAGTCCACTTCAGCTTTTGGCCAAGGTCACACTCTTCTTAGGACAGCCACTGGCCAGTAACTGGGCATGGCTCTGTCTGTCCAACAAAGGACTCCTCAAATGAACACCTTTGCTCTGAACTCCCCAAGGGCTGGTCCAGCCTTTGTTCAAGTGGAATCCTGATGAGACGGCCGACTCCCCACACCTATGAACTACCACCCTCTATTTCTCTCACCAGAGTTAACTTGAGCAAACCGTTTACATCCTAGCTTCATCTCAGAGTCAGTCTCCTGGAAAACCTGAATTGCAATGAAGATGTTTAGCAAATTTGGGAGGACCAGACAATTCTGGAAGCAGAAGCAGAAAAGCCTCAAATAACAGGAGTCAACTCTTTGCACTTCAAGTTTAGCTGCACCTGATTTTCAGAGTCCTCCAACCTGCCACATTGCCATTGAGTGTTTTCTGCATACTGGACAATCATACCTTAGGTAGTTGGTCCTGCTTAATTTAACACCTACATCTATCCTGGGCACAGATATGATGATCAGAACCATTTTGTTGACAAAGATGACATGATGCAAAAATGTAGCAGAAACCAGATTCAAATGAAAGCAGGTATTCCTATTATACACTGTCCAATACTCCTAGTCTATCACCAGAGGGTCAAGAAGCTGGTGAGGATTTAGATTGGTGTGCCATCTCTGAGTGCTTCTGGAACTACACTAGGATGCCTCTGTGGAAACAGCAGACCGTCCTGTCTTTGTCTTTTAAGGGGATTATATTCATTTCTGAGTCAAAGTTATTCTTCATTTATGCCAAGCCTGAAAGAGCATTCACACATTTGTCAAAAAAAAGTACCCTAAGAAGGTATCTGCATAGTCCCTTGATAGCTCTGATTCATTTATTAAAATTAATCATGGAGGAGGGGCTATCCATAAGCTTTCAAACATTTGTTTAGGCAGCATGAGAGAAGCAGTGCTGGTCTTGCTGAATTAGGTCCCAAAGTCCAGCAGGACTACCCTCTTCTGCATCCTGTGTCTTCCACACAGGAGCCTCTGCGAAGCCTAGCTTATATGAACCAGAGACTGGACAATGGCTTGTAATATCACTAAGGAAATGGACCAAGTCCCCTTCACACATCTTGTTCATGAAGCTACTGGAAAGTGAACATTCCTTCCACTGGAGTTGAAATGTTATGCACAAAAGATCAATTATGTTTACACTGAAATCTTCTCCTAACTCATTGTCCCCCCAAATTTAGTGAGACCATACACTGTGCCTGTATCTTAGCCCCTGTCCAGAAGAGCATTGATATATCTTTGAGAACTTCATCAGAGAAGTAGTCAGCAGATGCACAAAAGAATTGAAGGGAGAAGTTAAAACCTCCCAGAAACAACAGTGTGAATGCATCATCAGCACATGTAGATACCTGCTTTTTATACCTGGCTTATGCAACTGGAGTAACCTAAAATTTTTATAAGCTATTTGGGAGAGTTAACTTTGATATCAATGTCAGTGAGATGGTGGAGAGAAATGTCTAAGGAGTCAAAGAAAGTGTCATTCCTTTGGCTGATATCAGAATACCCTAGAAAAATTATTAACATTTCTTTTTTGAAAAAGAAAGGGAAAATAGTGTTAGCAGGAGTCATATGACAAACAAGAAGCCTGGGATGTTGTTAGAAATGTTGAGCCTTAATCAGGCTCACACTGCTAACCTTTTATTCTGTAAAGCTGCCAATTCAACTTTATAGTACAAAAATTTTAGTCAACTAGGGTACATTTAATATTCACTATATCTACTATGAGAAAGGAAAGATCTTACAAGAGTTTAGTAAAAAATGCTACTTTGGAACACTTACAGGCAAACAAGAGTTGGAGCCTTAATCACTGCAATCTCCCCACCATGACACTAGGTGAGACATTCAGAAAACTGACAGAAACAAGCGATGATTCATTCAGAGCCAGGAGCAGAAGGAGAACAGAAATTTGCCTATCAATTGTAGCAGCACAGGCTTGTGTCAATGGACATCAATGACAAAGAAAAAACATGTGAATAGAAAAGGTCAGTGGGAGAGACTGACTCAGTTTCCAAACTGCACACACACAAAACTATCATGCCAGACCTTATCCTGTAAACAACAAATATCTGGTAAACAACAAATTCCAAAGCACAATTCATAGGGAAAGTCTGAATACCTACTTTGTTAGTTATTTTTTAAAACACACTGAATAAATACTAATAACATTTCTTCTTCTTTTCTCTCAGTACTACCTACTATATACGTGGTTTAAGAAGAGCGTGTCAAGTTTGAGGCACTGCACAAACCCTTTCAGGGTTAGCAAGGTAAAAAACAAATATGTAACATCCTCTGGAAGGCCTAGTGCGTGACGTGTGGAGGGGGTGTCCAGGTGCCTGGCAATGACTTCCAGCTTTCCTTGTGTTTTCTTAGCTACCTCAGAGGTCTGGCTGTAGAATTACTGATATTTTAAACAATGCAAATGTAAGTACGGTTGAAGCACATTCTCTCACAGAGGGAGGGAAAGATTGGCGTTTAGAAGAATCATTAAACTTTTGGCCTTTTCAAGGCTAAATGAATCTTAGGGAAGACATAAAAAGTTCCTGTTGATTGATTTAAAAACAGGTATCTTGCAATTAACACATCTAAATCTATGAAAAAGGGAGCATTTATGATAATTTCAGTAGTTTCTCACTTTCTCTAGATATTTCAAATTGTAACAATTATAAAACCTCTCTTTATATAGGTAGGTAAACACATACAGAATTGCTCAAAGGGAAATGTCAGTTTCATTTGCACAAATCTAAACTCAAGCAATTTATTTACAAGTAGATATGACTGCTAGCTTAGGGAAACAATGTGTTCAGCTGTATGACATGGTATGTCCCTTCCATCTCGATCCTCAATTTTTCTGGGGAGAGCGGATATTTAGAAGAAGAGGTATATAAGCATCTTTGGAGTATATAAAAATGTTTAGAACTCAGACCATTCTCACTTAAGGCTCTTATCCCAACATATAAATTGTGATGGTTTATTTAAAGTTTAATCTAAATTATATTTTATCTTCCAAATTTATTTAGACTTGGTATCCTGTTCTTTCTCTGAAATTTCCTTTTGTCAGAAAGCTAAATTACTTCTCCTCCCACATGCATAAAAGCATTAATTTATAAAACACATATCCATATGTCAAATCTCATGTAATTCTATTTTATATTTCACTGCCACCCAGACTTATCTAACATGAACAAATAAATATTATTTACTATAGTCAGAATGAGAATTATCTAATGCCACTTACATAACCATAAATTGATTTTTTGATTAATGTTTAAGCAAAAAGCAAACAAACCAATCTGCTCTGAAAACAAACAAACAAAAGGGAACAGCAACCACATAGTTCACAGGAATTCCTGCAGTATTGGTGCACGTCAGCGAGCTGCTGCTGGTTAGAATGGATTCCTTCTCATTGCTACTATAGAAAATGTGCTGCTGACAAGAACATAATTCCATCACCGGATACTGTTGCTTCTCTAGCAACTGCTAATAAACTGTTATATATGGTGAAACAAACAACAATCCCACTGTGAAGAAAGCCCAAAAGATGAATATCAAGGGGAGGAAAAGAAACTTTAAATATTTAAGTTTTTCTTTTGGTTGCTCCCCTCATAGGTCAAGTTAAAATTAAAGAAAAGCTAGATGTCCTATCTCACGTAGGAAAGGAAGTGCTGAAAGAGGATTGCTTTTAGTAAAAAAAAAAAAATTAAACTAGGGGTTGGGTGGTATGTGGCTATAATCCACTCAGGAGTTTGTGGTCAGCCCAGACAAAAGCACAAGACTATATCTGGAAAAAACACTAGAAGCAGAAGAACTGGGTACGTGGTAGAGTGCCTGCCTAGCAAGGGTGAGGCCCTGAGCTCAAGCCCCATTATTGCAAAATAACTAAATTTTCTATTCCATACATATACACACAGTTTCCTTTTCAATGCAACACAGAATCAGCAAAATCTAAACCACTGAGAGAGAAGTAAAAACGAGAAAAAAAGGCTCTGTCCCATTTGTTTCTATAATGTCAGGGGTTCCCTCAGTATGTAGCACACAATCCAGCTTACCCTACAGCTCTTGTTCTGGGGATGCAGCCCAGTAGCATAGCACTTGCCTACGATGTATAAAGACCCTACTTTCGACCCCCAGCACTGCTCTCAACCTTTTAGAGTGAATTTACCCTACTTCTACTATGGCGATACTACTGCATAAACATCATTAGTGCCGAGAAATTGATGTTCCAACTTTCTGGGTGGGGGGAAGAGACACACACACACAAAAATCAACAGCAGGTTAGGATCTGGGAGGGTAGCTCAGATCAGTCAAGAATACTAGGCGTATTTTCAACAGCCAAACTGACAGGAGCACACACACACTAGCAAGTAAACAAAAGATACAGCTCAGTAGTGTAGCAAGAATTAATTTGCAACTTTCAGAATTAAACTATAAACCTGATAACAAAAAGAAAACTTACGTTGAAGTTGTTCTTTAAAACTTTACACACAAACACACATGCTGACCTAAGAACAAGGACCTTTGTCTGTCTTTGTCAAAAGACATTGTTTCCTGAGGCCTGATTTAGCCTTACACTGATGGTTCCGATTTTGGCTTCACAGAAATAATTGCATGATTTCCTAAAAGGGGGGAGGAAGGGAGGGAGGCGGGGAGATATGGGGGGGGATGGAGTAGGGGAGGGAGAAAGAGACAGAGACAGACAGAACCTTAACACATCAATTACATCAACCTTTTCTAATTACAACTCTGCATTTCATTATTCTTCAGGCAAAATGAGTACCTTAAGTTTAGAGGGCAGCAGGTAAACAAAGCTGAATGTTCCTGTTTCACAAGTTTGTTTTTACCAACATTCCCTGTCCCCCAAACTGAACAGACAACACAATGGTCCTGTTGTTGAGTTCAGCCTTGACCTCCACAGGACAATGGACTGTTTTTCTCTTAGCCCCCATGGAGTAAAATTAGCTTTAATATGGAAGTCTCTTCTTTATTGAAGGCAATAAAGGAGTCAAATTAGCAACAAAAATAATGTGCACAGCATGGATTTCGAAGCTCAGGTTGTACCAAAAATGGTAGGTATTTGGCCTGCCAGAAAAGTGCATCCACCAACTGTTTCTGCTTCTCTCTAGAAACAGAGAGGAAGGGGTTTGTTCTAGAATTTTGCAAAGAGGCCATCTTCATTATTGTATCAGGGAACATTTTAGTCAGCATGTTACTCCTTTCTACAGGGATAAACTAAACAAAACACAGAAAATCACTTCTTAAGGAGTTGTAGGAAGTTTATCTAGAACAAGGATGCCAGGAGTTGTCCGTTTCCAATGAGACAGAAATGACAACAGTGCTGCTCAGGAAGCCAACAGTGTAGAAGCCCCTTTTCCAGAACTTTCCAAGGAGCAGATGAACTTTTTTCTAAATGTGCAAGCACCGGGGATGAGAGCCCCCATGTGCCAAGGAAAAGCAGCCCACAGCTCTTGCCTGGGTGCAGATGATCAGAAAGAGGGGAAAGGAAAACAAATTCCCATTCATGTCAAGGCAGCTTGTTTTTCAAGGGCATTTTGCAGCCGCCTCCACAAGTTGTTTGTTTCTATATTCTGAAGGCACTCAATATGCAGAATATTTGTTAAACACAGGCAGAATCACCAGTCAGGACATATCAACTCAAACTCCTCCTTTATTCTGGCCAGGTAAGATGGGAAGCAGCAAAGCCACGTGGACAGAGATCACACATGACCCAAAGCTGAACCAGCTGTTGGAAACACTCATGTCACCATAAATACTTTTTCAGTGCATCTCAATGGACTCAAAGTCTCACCAATACTTGTTAGTGCGGGGCTCCAGTTTACTGGCTTCTGTTGGCCACAGGAAACAGCTTTTTTGGTGGCCTGTAGAAATTCACTAGGTAACTTGTCATGATGGCAGTAAGACTATTTTTTCAACACATACCCACACTTTCAAAAACAACCTACTGATAGAGCAAGGCCTCCAGCATGGTTTCCCCCTACCTTCTCCTTTTTTTTTCCCCCTAAAGGTCACTACTTACTCACATTTTTCCATTGGTTTACATGGTAAGCAGAAGGACCAGGACATTATATAAAAGCTTATTTTGCCAAAACAGCAAGTAAGACTTGAAGGCAGCCAGGGTTGATAACAGGGCACACTGTTTTCTCATTATCTCATCACAAGGGCTCTCACATCATGTGCTTTGAGCTGGAATGCCTCCGTTCAAGAAAGGTAAGGCTCTAACTGTGGAGCAATAATATCTAAGAAGGGCAGAAAAGAATGGAATATATCCAATTGAAACTATGAGGGAGAGTGACTTGTGTAGTCAAAAGTTAATGACAACAGCACTGCTAAAGTTTGATGGAATAACTGAATTTCAGAAGAACTTGATAAAAGATTACCTGCAACATAATTAACTTGGTAAAGAGCCCGGATTATATCAATAGTTTTCTTTAGATGACAGATGAAATGTGAGCCAATTATTTTCTTTCCCAAATGAAAAAAAGACCCAGAGACAATTTAAACAAAGACTCAGAGACCATTGGAGCAAATACCTGAGGACCATTTAAGCAGCCACCCATCCACCATAGGATGTTGGATATACCCCCTCCAAGGAGCACTGGGGGTGAGCGTCACTCATTACACTAAAGGAGATAGCCGCTCAGAGGCAGGGTATGTGAAGATACCTGCTGAAAACCACTCCCTACCCTCAGCACCCCAGGGCTGATGGAGAGAAACCCCTTTAATAAACAAATGAAGCTAGAGGTTCTCCAACATGTCATGAATGAGGCACAGCATCTCAGCTGCCACTACCATCTCCCAATCAAGGGCACTGCTTTTGCCACAAAATCTGGAAAGAGGAATATAATATTGCAACAAGGAAAGGCTATTTGTCTTTCTCCTTCCTCTACTCAAAGCAAACAGAAAATCTGAAGTCTGAGTGGTGTTTGAACTAACATTTTCATGTCTGGGACATACAGGGTTGAGATTCTGTGTGTGTTGGTGTATTGGTAGTAGTTGGAGGGGTGGGGAGATTTCTATTAAGAGATAGTAGAGAGCAGGCTCTGAGAACATATATTCTGGAGCCAAATTGATTGAACTCAAATCCTAGATCTGAAATTTCCTTGGTCAAATTACTTAGCCTCTCTTCTCTGTCTTTATTTTTTCATCTCTGAAGTGGGAATACTAATTGTATCTATGTGAAAAGTTAAGTCAGTAAATGCAAAGGGCTTGGAATAGTACCTGGCATTTAGTAAGTACTGAGTGTCAGTTATTATTATGATCTAGGCATAAGTTCCCTGGCAGCAGACATGAGGGTCTTGTGGATAGCTAACAGCTATAACTTGGCTGATAACACTGTTTGTGAAACCCAGCGAATTGGCTACTCACTCTTTAGTCAGCCCTCCAGTTCTCCTGCCCTTGGTGGCCTTGGCAGGGGTTTGAGGTTGAATGGGGACAGAGACAACTGAAACTCCCTAAGCAAAGGCAGGAGCCCCACCTCTCCCACAGACACTATGGAAGATTCTTGTATTTTTCCAGGGTCTGCTGAGTGGTCACAGGAGGAGAGCTGAGGAGGGCAGGAGGACAGAACCTCTGGCAGTGACAAAGGAGCCCAGCACCTCCCCAAGAGTTGCAGCCAGCTGCCTTTTGGCTAGAATCTTATTTAAGTTGTTCTCTGTCCCATTTCTGAGGCTCTACAGGGATGCTCTGGGCACTGGGATCTATGAATAAATAGAGATGAGTGAGGCAAGGGGAACACGCTGATCAGATGAGCCTGGCTCACACCACCCTTGGATCTCAGAGTGCTGGAAAGGTCTTGATGGGCAAAAGCATAAGGCCATTTACTGCAGGGGCACGGTCTTCAATCCTGCAGGAGCCTTGCCCAGCTGCAGAAAGACTGCCATCTACCTTCCAAACAAGTGTAGATAGGATTCAAGAAAGCAAATGTAGGCATCTCTACTATTCCCATTCCCTAACTAGTTGTATGCCAATAAGTCTTAGAATATCTTTAGTTCTTAACACCCCAGATAGCATCTTCATCTGCAAAACCTGGAGTGAGAGGCAGAGGATTTTCAGGATCATATGTTAAGTTTCCATTGCTTTACATGGAGGATGCAGAAGGGATTTAAATTTCCATCTTTCTAAATATAGCTAGTTTGGCCACTATACCTGCTGAGAACTCTATCTTTATCCCACACCTCTAGAAGCTGTGTATCAATAATATAGCATTATCATCACTTGGTAGGATTTATGGCAATCTCTCTCTCTTATCTTGCAGGACACTCAGCATTTTGAAAATCTGTGGTTAAGTCCAAAAAGTATGGCTAATTGAAATCTACAGATAATCTCAGAAATTCCTTTCAGCCACTGATGTCAACTTCCTTACCTTTTCTAATCTTTAGCTTGTACTTCTAATACAACTCCAAAGAGATACATCTCATTTCCTTCACTGATATTCTAACCCTCTGCTATAGGTGATAACAAGCACTGAGATCATCAACTGCAGATAGTTCAAGTAAAAGTAAAGGCTCTAGATGATACACAAAATTGCTACTGGTAGGAAACAAACTAAAGGACCAAATTTAGGGGGGAAAAATCTACTTTACAATAAAGGTAAACCCAAAACCTGCCCAATAATATTACTAAATAAAGTCTCTTCATAAAGAAGCAATGAAATAATCAGTATCAGAGAGAAGACTCTCAGGTCATGAAAACTATTTTGAAAATGTTCCAACAGGCTTGGCAGTCCAACAGATCCACATTAGAACTGAGGTCAAGACATTCTGTATTCTGTAGTCTCTATGCCAGGTGAGGAAGGCATTCTTCGGATCCAGTAAACTGCCATTCTTTCAACATTTAAAAGACCTCTCCACTTTTTATAAATCACCTTTGGTCACCTAGAAAGTTACCTGGAAAAAAGTGCATTGAAAGACAGTGTTGAAAGGGGGAAGCTCTTTTCCTTCTAGAGAAATATAAAAGAAAATATGCAGAGGGAATTAGAAAATTGACATTGGAGCACAATAGTACTAATTGTTGCAGGTAAGCTGCATCAACGGATGCCATGTGGTAAGAAGTAGGACATCTGCAAAGTCTCCAAGTCTTACCTCTCAAGTCATCAGCAGCCATAGGGACAGAAGTAAATGTATAGAGGAGAAGCCTGGCAAGTACCATGTCACCCAAGTAATCAAGGTTAATATCACCTGTTCCAGACATGCTGACATCACCCTGATGTGACACACTGAGGAGGACGCTATCCTTTCTTTGGGAATCTTCCCCACAGTGCACAAACTGACTATGAAGAGAAACCTCAGAGAGACCCCCACGAAGAGCCTTCTACAAATAACTGATCAGTACTCCTCAGAAGTGTGAAGGTCACCACAACAAGCAACATCAGAGGAACCATCACAGACTGGAGGACACTACACAGATATGGTAAGTGCAATGAAGGATTCTGGAACTCAAAGACATGAGTGGAAAAGCTGGTGAAATTCGAATAAAGTCTGCAGTGAAGAGTACTGTGCCAATGTTAATTTCTTGGTTGTGATAATTGGATTATGGTTATGTAAGATGCTAACATTAGGGAAAGCTGGGTGACATTTCAGGAACTCTCTGTGCTGTTTTTCAACTTTTTTGTAAATCTAAAATTATGTCAAAATAAAAAGCTAAGGAGGAGGGAAAGAAAGGAGGAGGCTAACTGACTACTCAGTTCCTTTTATCCCTGGAGAGTGGAGTCATGCTCACTACAAAGTTACTGGTTTGGGATTCAGCTCTTGCAGATTTTCTGCACTTGATGGACTTCACAACTTTCTGTGCCCCTGATATACAGTTGAAATCAAAGTGAATAAAGGACAAGCACGAATGAGGACAGAGGAATTGCTGAAAAACTTAAAAATCCCAAATATGCCATCCTCCCAATCCACATCATCTCTGACCCCATTCACAGGCATCCCCCTAAATAATATTTCAGAAATCTGGCAAGCGTGTAAAACAAACACTCCTTATTTAGAAGGTGGCTCTGTAGAAAATGCAGTTCTACCAAACTCTGGGTAAGTTACTGAAGGATTCATTTTATAGGAGTTAGTTCCAGAGGTGTTCTGGGAACCACTTCTCATCCCAGACCTCAAATGCATCAAAGTTGCCTCTGACTGTAACTCCTTTACAGACTTATTTTCAACAACTGCAGTTTCCCCTACTCTTGACCTACTGTGTCCTAAGTTTAAATTTCCTAAACTGCAGGGCATTCACTCTGCTTGCCTGTGTCTGTCCTTGGGGCAGATGACTAGTATAAAAACATCAATGGACCCCCTTCGCTTTGTGGGCAGAAACAATTCTTCATGGAGGAAATCTCTCCTTAAGATCACAATTTTAATCAACCCTGACTCCATCCCCCAAAATTTTCTTTGAAAGAGTAGGAATAGAAAAAAGGTGAGTCCTTCCACTTTGTTGGTAAGGGTTACTGGTAGGCTCCTACCAGTATTCCTTCCAAATAGCTACCTACACTTGAAAGCGGTAATTGTACTACGAGTTGTATCTCTACTTCTTGCCTCTTAGCAAGGCCTTCAAACTCCTTGTGTGTATTGTATGTCCTCTTGTCCTGGCCACTTAAAAAGCCTGAGTTACTTTCAACAAAGGACCTCATAACTTTGGGATCAATATAAGCCTGGAAGACAGCTCAACCCTCTCCCTTTTACAAAGACAGACAACAATCTAGGTGTTAACCATTCCCTCTGTCCTTCTCCCCAACCAAATCCTCAACCAAAACAGCTGATTGCTGTGACAACAGTTTAGGCACAAGTAATAGTATTCACTGTGAAGGCAGGGGTTTGCTTTTTTATTGCTAGGTTTCTGTCTACTATTTAATAAGGATGTTCTAAATGTTGTCTCCCGCTTAAAACCCTTCCAAGCACAAGGGCAAAGGGTACTCTTCAGCTAAATGAACCACCCAGGACTGCTTGGCCTGGCTCCCCTAGCAATATTCTGTCTTTCAGAAATGTTATATGGATCTGCAAAGGGAAGGATGCTTACAGATCCCCACCTAATAGAAACTGCTTGGTTTTCAGATATTTCTGGTTACCCCCAGAGTTCAATGCCTTCCCAGCTCTTTTTGTCTCAAAAGAACTGGGGCCTTATTGAACCCATACATCAATTCTTGTGGAGTAAGTGTTGAGTAAGGCAAAATGAAGTTGAAGTAAGTGTGAAGGCTAGAGCTGTTTTGTTTTAACCAGAATCTGATCCTTTCATGAGAAAACTCACAAAATAGAAAGCACAGGTTACAGTGCTCAATCCGGAATGTTTAATGGCTTCCATTTTCTTAAAACCATTTCTTCCCTAAACATAGGTGACAACTGTCATGGCCAGTAGCAGGGATTCCTCTGGATGCTTCTACCATAAGTGTTTCCAAGGCCTTACTGTATGCCAGGCACTGTGGTGATGCTGGCGATTCAGAGAGAAGAATCCAACCTATAAGTTTTATAACCTATTACCAAAAAAGACACAGTCTACAAGAATGTCAAGCTGTAAACACACAGCTACAACACAAACTGTCATATGCTATGGAGATGCAATGGATTCATTTCTTGTGGGTAGGAGAGAAAAGTAAAGACAGGTTTTAATTAGATGATTTTAGTGACATCCTCATAAACCCTGCAGAGCAGGGCTGACCATATAAATCAAACCCTTGTAACTCAGGGTCCATACTATTACTCAACAAGGATAGTTCAAGCAATTACTAGAGTTATCATGATCCAACACATAAGTTCATTTAAGGACCCCAACTATGTAAGCATGAATATTTTTTTGGCTGTCTCTAGCTAGCACGTTTATGAAAAACAGGTTAAGTTACTGGCTCCAGATTACTTTTTAATAAAAAAGCAAACAAACAAAAAAAAAAGCTTAAGATTTTCTTTTTTTAAATCTGGAAAATAATCTCCCTGTCAAGAACACACATGATTAATGACTTATGTGATATAAGCTTGGGTATCTGTGTTTCTATTACATGACATTTCCTAACAGCTTGTAACCACCCTAAAGATTTTTTTTTGGAACTAATATGCTTCTTCCTACTCCTATCGCCTTTAAAAAAAACTCCTTTAATAATTTTCTGGAAAATTTTAGACTATGCCTATCAATTGGCCATTCAAAAACAGAACCATTGTCAAGTTATCCACGTGGAATTATAAAGGTATTACCACCAAGAGAGAATCACTCACTTTCACAAAATAGCTTATACAAACAGTTATTTCTCAATATCCATGGGGAATAGGTTCAAAGAACCCCCTCCCCCAGATTCTAAAACCTGTAGGTGCTCAAGTCCATTATAATAAAATGGTGCAGAATTTGCATACAACATAAGTTCATCCTCCTCTATATTTTAAATAAGCCGTAGATGCCATAATACCTAAGACAATGCAAATGTAAATAGTTTCCATTCCATGTTGTTTAGGGAATAATGGTGAGAACAGAGTACACACATACAGTACAAAAAATTTAGTATTTTTAGCTATATTTTGAGTTGAATACATAGAGGCAAGTAAGAGGAATCCATAGCACATGTATAATGTATACCATCAGTTTATTAGGAACAAACATTAGGAAGTTGCTGACCTACAAATCTATTATGAGGCTGTACCAAAATCAGAGTGACCCTATCAATTACTAAACCAGTCAAGCCAACAGAATACTAAAGAACTATCACTTATACCACTTGATAATTCTCTGAGAGACAGCACAGGCAAGGTCTAGAACAGAGTATCACACAAACAGACACATTCTCTATTCAGATGAGAATGATCTTAATGCTCCAGATGGGGAGCGCGGGGCTTAACTGTTCCCATCCTTTGTTTAGCAGATGAGGAAAATGAGGCAGTGGGCTATCAAACGAGTTAACACAAGAACCTAGGTTAATTGGTTGGTCTTTCAAGTATGTTCCACTACATCATGTTATTCCATTATCAGTTTCAGAAGACAGTGCACTGCACACCTCAACCCAAAGAGGTGTGCAGTTCCAAATGTGGGCAGAAGGTCCCGGAAAGTAGTATTGGCCATTTGCTCTCAGTCAGTAATAGCTAGCATTAGACCTGGTCTAAACCTACAGAAGAGATTGAGGGTGTGGCTCAGTGGTAAGACACTCACCTAGCATGCATGGGATCCTATGTTACATTCAGGGCACCATGCTCCAAATAAATAAACTTACAGGGCTATAAATCAACGCTCAACTTCCCAAACAAGACCATGATTGAAAGCAATTACTATCATAGATACAAACTTTAGGAGCTGCAGCAATTAAACTGACAACTATAGTATTTGTAATCAGAAATTGGCTTCACAAAACTGTGAGTAATGGGAATTAGATGAATTTGCCCAAAATTCTGTATACCATGGCTTAGATAACATCAAGTTCTTTGGTAGATAGAGCAACCAAATAATTTAGGAAAACAATTCTTATATTCCAATTTAGCCTAAGGTAATTAACCGTGTCTTAAAAGAGGAACAGAAAGGAGCCTAACTAAAGCTTCATTAGGCATCCCACCTAACTTGAATTTGCTTTTCTAGAGATAACTGTGCACTCAAGAAAGGCAACGATGATCTACCTAGTTAATTCATATTCTCTGAGCCGTGTCAACAAACATCTATTGAAGGATTATCCTTAACCTTTCAAGCTCTTTAAGTAATAATAAAATGTCCAGACTGTAGCTTTAAAAAAATCTAACATTTTTTACATCTCAGTTTTACAAAATTTCCTTCCTGGCTTCTCCATCCTTCAGTCATTCATTTAACTATATAATGAGCTCCTAGAATGCCCTTGGAACCAGTTGTGGAGTAAGACACCATCATTCCCACATGCTTGAGCATATCTGGGGTTGCATGAATGTCTAGACATATGTGTAGTAGACACGTCTTCCCTGAGTATGTTTTAGTGGGACTGTAGTTTGAACTCAGGGCTTTCTGCTTGCAAAGCAGGCACTATACCACTTGAACCACAACTTTAATCCATTTTACTCTGTTTATTTTGGAGATGGGGGGGGTCTCATGAACTATTTGTCTGGGCTGGTCTTGATTTCAGTCTCCTAAGTAGCCAGGATATCAGGCATGAGCCACCAGCAGCCAGCTACCCTGAATATTCTAAGACACAATCCCTATCCTCTAGGAACTTCCAATCTCCTTAAGCACACAGAGCCTATGCATAATGGTAAAAATTAAATAGACATAAAGGGCCACAAGGCAAGAGCAATGTCAGTTCTGAGAGTTGAGAGGAAGAGAAATTCCTGCAATCCAAAAAAAGGGAGCAAGACACACGAAGAGAGCAAGTCATCGAGATTGGAATGTGGGTGACAGATGCCACAGCAAGGGAGGAACTTATCCTGGAGGGTGGACAAAGGGCTGTAGGTTTCTAGAATGGGTAACAGTGAGCTACATTCATGCAAGAACAGAGTCAACACAAGAAGCATTCTGCTGGCAGGTGGGGAGGCAGGTGAAATGGATTGGGTTGGGAAGAAATTTATTTAGAAACCCACAGCAATTCCAGGGTAGAATGAAGGTGGAACAAATGGAAAAGAGAGCATTTACGTAGAAAAGAACTGGCAGAATTTAGTCAGTGATGATAGATTTCAAGGTTTTGAGCTTGAGCCAGTGTATAACTACAGAGTCCAAATGAAGGTTGACTTTGAAAAACCAATGTGCTTTGTGTTTGTTTTAACACATTGAGTGTGGCTCTCCCAAGGCATGAATCTGATAAAAACAAAGAGGTTGGGCAAAAAAAAAAGAGAGAGAGAGAAAACAAAAACAAAAGAAGAAGAAAGAAGAGGAAGAAGGAAGAAGAAGGAAGAAGGAGAAGGAGGAGAAGGGGAAGAAGGGGGAGAAGGGGGAGAAAGGGGAGAAAGGAGAGAAGGGGGAGAAGGGGGAGAAGGAAGAAAAGGAGGAGAAGGAAAAGAATGAGAAAGAGAAGAAGAAAAGGCTCAGGAGAAAAGGAAGCCCCCAACAGAACCTATGGCTGTAGCTCTGATGCAGATGAGCTCTGGGAGGGCT
The DNA here is from genome assembly GCF_047511655.1 of Castor canadensis. Taxonomy (NCBI): domain Eukaryota; kingdom Metazoa; phylum Chordata; class Mammalia; order Rodentia; family Castoridae; genus Castor; species Castor canadensis. The sequence goes on along the minus strand of NC_133404.1, from coordinate 31,204,178 downwards.
CCCATCCCACACAGAATAGACTACTGAATGCCATGCAGGCCTAGTAGACTGGGAAAATTTTCTAAGAAAGTGAAGCTTAAACTGAGTTAGAAAGGTCTGGTGAAGGAAGAGAAAAGGATTTTCCAGGCCAGGTCACAGTGGGGACAAATGGACAAGACATCAAAGGACAGGTAGCTCCACCCCTGCTGTCTCTGTATTAGAAAACCATAGTCAACATATTCATGGTGGATATTTGATAAGAAATTAATGAGTCACAACTAAATGGAACGCCCATTAAATTTAATAGTACTTTGTTTTTCACAGTCAGGTTATTTTCATAATTAAATAATTTTCTAATAAAAAATAAAAGCATGCAGAGAAAAGCAACGGTATCAGATTTCACCAAAATACAGCAGTGGTCAATTCTGGTCCATCTGAGAAGACTTGGTCACTGGCATTTGTGCATTAATTTTTTTTTTGAGTCAACAAATGCCAATATTAGAGCTACCCATTTTTCAAGGTCATAATTGCTGCCTTTAAAACATTCAGAGTCACAGACTGTCCTCAAACAGTGGGAGCCCTCGTGGCCTGCCTCTCCCGGGATCTAACAGCTACAGTGTTCTTCTGCTTCTATTTAGAGCATCATGAATGTTAAATAGAAATGTTAAAAATTATTCCACAAAATGAAGCAAAGTAGACATCAGCCCCCTGTAGATCTGAAGCAGTTACACTCAATTTTGGCTTGCAAATGCATTCTTAAAAGTAGATTCCTTGTTTGTCATCTGCAAACCTAAGTACACTAATGACATATTTATTTAACACCCCGATAAAGGGGTAGGGGTAATCAAGTGATTTTTAAGGTCATAACAGCAGCAATTGCTGTAGGAAAAATCATAGACCAATTCTGTTGGATCAGTACATGTTGGCACATGTTGTCTCAGACACGGATACACTAAAGGTGTGAAGAGCATCAGAAACCGTCGCAATGACAAATAAGGAATCTAGCAAAAGGCTTCTAGCACTCAGTAAGTAAGGTGGTTAAAAATAAAAAACTACTGGACTGAGGATGTAGCTCTTGCCTGGTGTGTGCAAAGCCCTGGGTTTAATACTCAGCACCACACATCAAACAAATAAACACTTCTTTAAGTCACAAGGTAAAATGACTTTATTTGAATGAAAGTATGGACTAGAAGTTAGTTTTAAATTAATGAAGTTCTTCTACTTAGAATAACAAGGAACAAAGTATCCTAAGAAGCCCTTGGGCATTTGTTTTAATGAATCAAAATAATGTATAATTAGGCAACAATTGTAACTAAGTGCTTCTGAAGGCTTCAAAGACTTACTCTCAAGCAGTAGTTCAAATAGCATCAAGTTCACATAAAGGATTCTAACTTTGCAAGGCACTGGGATAGTACCATGAACAAATACACTAAATCGTACACATCAGGCATTCCCTAGGCTTAAGAAAACATCCTCCAAAATAGAAACACAAACACAAGAAAATACGTTAGGATAACTATGCATTAGAAAAATATTTGCTTCGGGATTCCTTTAAACAGAAGGTCCCATTCATGCTTGTAAGTGCTTCTTCACAGATCATTAATTTCTTTGCAAAGAAGTTGGGGTACAGAGACCACATGCCAGAGCTCCTGCAGCGAACATCCAGGGGAATGTGATAAGAGGGACTTCAGAAAGTGTGTGCCCCTTTCAAAACGTTTCAACTCCCTCTTTTCTCCCCATGGTTTCCAAAGGCCAACCTATCTCTCTGTTTGAATCCAAATAGACATACAAGAAGCCAGAGGCTCGAATGAGTCTTTGTCTTGCTTCCCCATGCAGCCAAGGGCTACCTCATCTAACAGACAGCTGTGGTGGCCAGATCAGGAATATCATGTCTTACCAAAGTAGGCAAAGGACTTTCCTTGGCTCTTTGTGGGTTTTCTGACAGTGACCAAACTAACTGGAACCAAAGAAGAGTCCCTGACAGCCACTCCTGAGGCTGAGTGTGACTGTGCAAAGTTTAGTTCAAGTACCAAAAGTGCTGAGGAGACCTTAAGATGTTATGGTCCCCTTTTTAAAGAAACAGTCAAAACTGAACAGTTGAGAAATGACCCAAACATTGTATGCACATATGAATAAAATAAAACTTAAAAAAAAACTGAACAGTCTTGTTCACGCAAAAGCATAGGGGAGTAAGCACTGTATAAGAATCACAGTGGGCCTGGGGCTGACCATTGTTCCTGGGATAGTTCCCCACCCTCTAGTCCAGATTGTGAAAGTTTACTATCAACAGGAAATACTCCATATGTGACTGTCCAGTTAGCTTTCAGCAGGTGGGGGGGGAGTGAGAAAACATTTCTCCTCAACTTTCACTTTCCATTGCAGAATACACAACAAGAATTGTTTCCTCCTGATTGTTCCTAGGAGTTCAATGACCACATTAAATTAGCTAAGTGGGAATTACTACTTAGTTTGCAATTGGCCTTTTAAGCTAATTCACAATATAACTCCAAGTGCCTTGGTTTACCAAGTCTAAGGGTTGCCTGGAACTCTGCTTATAAGCATTAGAATGTAGTCTGGGCTCTTTTCTCATACCTACTTCTTCTTTGGTTCATGAAGAATGTTAACAGTACCCAAATGAAACAAAAGGATATGGACTAAGTAAGTCCTACTGCAATACGTGCAAATGCTATGTGAACAAGGTTACATGGCAAAAGCACAATTCCTCCAGACTCTAAAGGTGGTTACAAATGCTCAGTCAAGGCCAATAGGAAAAGGGGACCATGAACTAGAGAAAAGGTTAGATCAAAAAGAATTAACCTAGAAGGTAACACCCACGCACAGGAAATCAATGTGAGTCAATGCCCTGTATAGCTATCCTTATCTCAACCAGCAAAAACCCTTGTTCCTTCCTATTATTGCTTATACTCTCTCTACAACAAAATTAGAAATAAGGGCAAAATAGTTTCTGCTGGGTATTGGGGGTGGGGAGAGGGAAGGGGCGGAGTGGGTGGTAAGGGAGGGGGTGGGGGCAGGGGGGAGAAATGAACCAAGCCTTGTATGCACATAGGAATAATAAAAGAAAAATGAAAAAAAAAAAAAAAACACAAATGCTCAGTCATTGCATTCTGCATGTTTTCTAAGAGCCATTTGTGCTGAAATTCCAAAACCTGGCTAGGAAAATGACATGAGACTTCACTGCCATATTTATTATTCATTCTCTGATTGCAGGTTGGGGGAAGGAGAGGTTTAGACTGAAATTTTCAGCCAATGAGCCTCTAAACAGAAATATAGTTTATTCTGGGTACTCAAATTCAAATCTCAGTAACATAAGCAATTACATTTTAAGATAAACTATCTCCATGATTTTGTTTCTTCTAGGGAGAGTTTAGTGGGATATCAAGAGAATCTAATCCTATGCAGCGTATGGCCATGGCAAATTATAAACCCCATAGACTTTCACACGTCACAGAGAGCAACCCATAATATTTTATTGCCTGTTCAGGTGCCCTATCAGTTTTAAGATATACTTGTCAGCCACAAAATACAGCACTTCCTTTTGTCTTTATCACACTGGTTTCCAGACAACTGTGCAGCGCTAGAGTGGATAATGTCATAGTAAACACTTTCCTAAAACATTTATAGATGTCAATGATAAACAATAGAAATTTAAAAGAGATACAAATGTACTCCTGGAACCTTAAATCTTCCTTCCACTGAGGCCTAAGAACTTAAAATCTTCATACACCTGGCAGAGAAGAAGAAAAACAAATTCCAAGGGAAGTCTAGATTTATGGCCTAAATATGTCTTCCTCTAGAATATTTAATACACTTAAGCTTTAGTCATTCTATACACTTTGAAAATGTTCTTCCACAATAAATTACAGTAGGTGCATCTTTCATTACAGCTCACATAAATATGATTTTGCTTTCAGGAAACCAATTACAGAGCAGTAAATCATTTTTACATTGCTTTCCAAAAATTTTTAATTTAAGTTGTAACATGGACAGTGTGTAGAATCACAAGAAAAAAACAGCTTACATATTCTATCATTCAGCCTGGTACATTTAGGAAGTTAAATCCCTGAGGAAAGTGCTACATGTGTTTGGTTTTTAAAATATTTAGGTTATTTCAGTGTATGCACAGAGGTATCAGGCTCAATAAATATTTACTAAGCTCCTGCAATATGCAGGTGTCCAGACTTGGGGTAAGGACTGTGGGATCTCCAAAATTTCAAAGTGGTGAGTGCTCCCACCATGATCAGCTGATTTGGGGAAGTGGTGTGGGGAGTGGGACTGGGGTTTGAACTCAGGGCTTTATGCTTGCAAAGCAGGTACTCTACTGCTTGAGCAGTCCTATGATCAGCTGTTTTATTGGTACTTGTTGTGGTGGGAACTGTCCCAAGCACACTATACACAAAGAACACACTTCATTCCTACCACATCCCTGAGAGAGGGAGATCATCATCCCATTTGAAAGGTATGGAAAGTAAGGCTTAGGGCCATAAAGGTCACAGAGCTGGGTATACTACAGGATCCACACAAATCCCACACAGAGTTGAGCAGTATATTGTACCAATATGGTGTCCTCTCAGTTATGTCAACTTATGAAATTAAATAACAACAGTATATGATCAAATCTTAGGAGAGAAACTGTAGACTACATTTGCAACCAAGTGCTTAGAAAGAAACAGATCTTAACTGGGAAGAATGGTGAAGAAAAAAAGCATGAGAAGGAATTCCAAGCAAATACAAGAAGGCATGAAAGTAGAAAGCAAGGGTTGAACATTTTAGCAGAACCTACAGAACATAAGTCCAATCATCTATACCTCTATGGAGCAGAAAGAAGTAAGTTTAGGTATCCAGTGGGGAAAAGTTGAGTCTAACAGTTAGGAATTCAGATCATAGACAATAGGGAGCCATTGTGAATTATTAGGAACAGGTGAGCGTCTTAACCCCCAGCAGCAGTGTAGAGACAACAGCCTGGCAGTGATTTACAGCACTGAATGGAGGGAAGGAACAGCTGAAAGTGAGGAGACAAGTGGGATGCTACATTAAGGTAGAGGCATCAGGACTAACAGTTAGGATAAACATGAGCACACTTCCAGAAGACTGAAGGATAAAGGAGTAAATATCCTTCCAAATCCTGCCTGGTTATGTGAGTCACTTGATATTCACCAGGAAGGAGGAAGAGAAACCAGGTGGGTGTGCACAAAGACATTTGCTCTCTTCCACTTGGGGAGAACTGGCAGGCCTAATTATCAATACTTTAAAATGGGCTGCAGTCAGCCCTAGAATCACTCAACACTCTCGGGTTACCTTCGCTGGTTCCCAGTGCTGGCCATGCAACAAACGTCTTTTTAATGAGACAACCGATTTCTCATTTCAGCTTTGTTTGGACCACATCACTCACAAACGACTGAATGATAAGCACGAGTCCAAAAATAATGTTGCTTAATTGTAAGATATCTAGTTCTCTAATTCGTCCTCTCCCTCTGCTTCTCTCTCAGAGTATGTAGCTAACCAAGTTTGTTGTCTGTTTTTGTTTTGTTATTTAAACCAGGGTGGTCCAGAGTGAGAAATATTTTCTGGCAGAGTTTTAACTATTGAATCACAAACAGAATGGGCAGCAGCTATGCAGAAACCTTTGTGATAATGAAACCAGTAAGTTATGGTTGTTAAGCCCAGTGAATGTAATATTAACTTAAAATCACAGCCTAACACCTGGAAAGGTGCCATAGATGGACCAACACTGCTAGACTTGCCACCTCAACTGGAATCAAACCAGATGCAATGCCCATTTCTCAGTCAATAAGAAATGGTTTTGGCCACACTACTAGGGCAGAATCAGAAAATAAGCTTTGAATTAGTCTTAATGCTTTGCAAAAACCTACTAACTTGTTAAGATGCATCCTCTATGTACAACTAAGCCTGGTAAAATGACTATTTGGCATGTGGTCTCTGCAAGCTACTGTGGCTTGGTGGTGGGAGGGCAAAGGAGAAGAGGGAAGGTGGCTTAAGCCATTGCTCTTGTTTTGTGAGCATTTGAAGTAGCTGCCAGGCACATGGCACAACACTTCCAATTGGTGCAGAGTGACATCACTTCATTATTCAACAGTGTTTGCATTTCAGCTTCCTCCTTTTTAGAGATTGTAGGCTCTCTCCCAGCCATGTCACCTTAGAAAAGAGAGAAAGAAGCATGTCTTACGCAGTCATGAAGTCCCAAACATCCTTTGTGTTCCTTAGTCCAGTTTATAAGATGGAAACTGGTAAAATAAAGGTTTCCTTCAGTGCCACAATGATGTATTGCTCTCTTCACAGCATGAGGAAGGGAATGAGAAGAGCAAGAGGTGGCTGTTCAGCCTTGAGTAAGTTAAAACTGACCGACTTCAATAAAAATCCTCAGTTTTCAACTGGGAAAAGTATAAAATGGAAACCACATGCAATCCTAGGCTGGAAGCTCATTTAAATCATTCATGCTTCTAAAATTCTGAGAACACTTCTAATTTAGTCAAACACCACCCCTCTCTCTCCAAATAATTAGTCTTAAATTTTTTTTCACCTAACTCTAGATTTAGTAATGTGACCACCAAAAGTTGGAGCAACCCCTTTCTGATTTGGAAAATGAAAATTTATTCTAATTTTTTTCCATCTTTCACATAGTGATCTATCAGGGAAGTAACAAAATGTAGAATTCAAATGTGACTAACTTTGTAGTTCAACTCAAAAGAAAAAGCTTCCTCATAGGAAAAGGAAGGAAGGGAGGGAGGGAAGGAAGGGAGGGAAGGAAGGGAGGGAAGGGAGGGAGGGAGGGAGGGAGGGAGGGAGGGAGGGAGGGAAGGAAGGAAGGAGGGAGGGAGGGAGGGAGGGAGGAAGGAAGGAAGAAAGGAAGGAAGGAGGAGTGAGGGAAGGAAGGAGGGAGGGAAGGAAGGAAGGAAGGAAGGGAGGGAGGGAGGAAGGGAGGAAGGAAGGAAGGAAGGAAGGGAGGGAGGAAGGAAGGAAGGAGGAGTGAGGGAAGGAAGGAGGGAGGGAAGGAAGGAAGGAAGGAGGGAGGGAGGGAAGGAAGGAAGGAAGGAGGGAGGGAGGGAGGGAGGGAGGGAAGGAAGGAAGGAAGGAAGGAAGGAAGGAAGGAAGGAAGGAGGGAGGGAGGGAGGGAGGGAGGGAGGGAGGGAGGGAAGAAGGGAGGAAGGGAGGAAGAAAGGAAGGAAGGAGGAGTGAGGGAAGGAAGGAGGGAGGGAAGGAAGGAAGGAAGGGAGGGAGGGAGGGAGGAAGGAAGGAAGGAAGGAGGAGTGAGGGAAGGAAGGAGTGAGGGAAGGAAGGAAGGAAGGGAGGGAGGGAGGGAGGGAGAAGGGAGGAAGGGAGGAAGGATGAAAGGAAGGAAGGATGAAAGGAAGGAAGGAGGAGTGAGGGAAGGAAGGAGGGAGGGAAGGAAGGAAGGAAGGCAGGGAGGGAGGGAGGGAGGGAGGAAGGGAGGGAGGAAGGGAGGGAGGGAGGAAGGAAGGAAGGAGGAGTGAGGGAAGGAAGGAGGGAGGGAAGGAGGGAAGGAAGGGAGGGAGGGAGGGAGGGAGGGAGGAAGGGAGGAAGGAAGGAAGGAAGAAAGGAAGGAAGAGGAGTGAGGGAAGGAAGGAAGGAGGAGTGAGGGAAGGAAGGAGGGAAGGGAGGAAGGAAGGAAGGAAGGAAGGAGGAAGGAAGGAGGGAGGGAGGGAGGGAGGGAAGGAAGGAAGGAAGGAAGGAAGGAAGGAAGGAAGGAAGGAAGGAAGGAAGGAAGGAAGGAAGGAAGGAAGGAAGGAGGGAAGGAAGGAAGGAAGGAGGAAGGGAATGATGATAGGCTTTATTAACCTAACCAGCTAGAAACCCCATGGCTCACTGCCATGAAGTTATGCCAGCTTCCAGTTTCACCAGCTCTTATAAGAACTTTTCTCATGCTTGAATTTTATTATGATATAGGAAATGTGACATTATCGAACACACAAAGTCACCTCAAGTCTAAAAATGCCTATTACTCCAGTCCTGAACTCCTTTGCTCCCTCCAGAAACACCACCAAACACAAGTGTATACATTCATGAGGCTTGTGAGACAGGCCCGGGGCTGTGAACCTCACAAGAGGACTTGCAAACCTGCAGCAGGGGAATGCCTCGGGCCCCTTACTCTGACCAGCATTCGCTGGGTGAATTTGAGGGTGGCTCACATGCATTACAACAAACCCTGCAGAGACAAAGGAAATTTTCCACCTTTCTGAAGACCTAGTATCTCTTTCCTATAGTCTCACTGATTTGCTCTGCCTAGACTTGCCAAGTCAATTATTATTTATCATTTGTAAAGTGGCTCAACACTTCATAAACCCTCTGTGGTATAATCACCTGTGGAGGGGAAAGGGAATTGAGCTGGCCGGGAGTTGGAATGCAGAAGCCATCATGAATAAAAACGTGTACATGCATGTATGTGTGTTTCTCTGTTCCTTCCCACCCTTTACCACTTCAAATGTTGGCTTTGTAGGCCCAGGTATCTACACCAGAAGCTCAACAAAGGAACTCAAAACCAGGAATGCACAGGATGTTCACCACAGCAAATGGTGCTTTTCACTACAAGTCTTTCTCTGTGCTCTTGGGGCTTGCAAGTTCTCATTCATAATTTTTATTTTGCCTGACTTGAGTATGATCTATTTTATCTTCTAATTCATCTACTTAACCTTCTGAGTGCTGGACAGCTGACTTTAGCATATGTATTTGCATAAAAACACACACTGGGAGCAAAGTGTTTCACTCTAGCTGTTGTATACCAGAAGAAGAAAGAAAAAGGTACATTTATTGTATAAACATGTTTATATCCAAGTAGAGACCAAAGCAATGCCATGGTGCTTGTGAACTGGGGCCCTAAAATACTGAGAGTAAAAAATCCACTTAAATGTCAAAGACCAATGTTCCATCATTCAAAGGTATTCTGGTACCTTTGAGGTCAGTTTATCACCTCTGAAGCTGTGATTTAGTTTCAGCAAAATATCACTCAGGCTATTAAGTATTTGTGTTTTAAAAATCTGTTTTATATGCACTTAATGTGTAAATTTATTTAGTTCATGGCTGTAAAATACTTAGAAGCATAAGAAGTTGAAAACTAGTTTTATGGTTGTACATATTTAAGTCTCTTTGTATGAAAGTAATTTATTATGACACTGAGGGTTAGTGAATATATCTTTATCTTTAAATGGGTTTTCAATTATCTCAAATGAAAAACACTTCCTTGTCCACCTGGGAGTACCATTATCTCACCACAGAATGAAGTTACTTTCATCCTGAGCACTGACAAAAAAGTTGGATTGCCTTTACTATATTCTCTTTAACTAAATCAATGTGAAATATCCTTTTGGAATTATTACCTTTAAAAATGGTTATTTACATTGTGAAGCTTTAAAAAGATGCCTCTTCTATCAGTCAGGTAATTCAATTATTTAAATTTAGAGTTTTCCCCATATTCTTGGTATATTCTGCTATTTAGTACATATCTGTGTAATATGAAATTACCTATAGATATCTAGAGGACCAGACAGAAAAGCTAGAATGACACATACATGAGAGTTACTTAAGCAATTTCCTAGTTAAACAAGGTCAAAATCTGAAGTATCAACCTGGAATAAACTTGGGATACAGAACTCACTACAATGAGTGATGGTGAACCTCAGATACACACTAAACCATATAAAATTCAAGGAACTGTATCCCTAGATGAGTGGTTCTCAAAAGTGTGGTCTCTGGACCCCTGGGAATTCTGTGGCCTTTTCAGGAGGGTCTATGAGATCAAAATTTATTTTCATAACTCTACTAAGCTATTATTTTTCTCTTTAACTCTCATGGTCTCATGAGCATACAGTGATGTCTTCCAGAAGCTGAGTGATGTTGGGAGTAGAATGCAGAAACACATTTTGAACAACCAATTTCCTTCTATTAAGCCAAACATGAAAGAGATTCTGAAAGCCATAAAATAATGCCATGTTAGTCATACACAGGGGGAAGAGGGGATGAAGAGATTTTTCCCAACAAAAATATGATAACATGTATTAGGTCTATTACTGATTCTAAGTGAGTAAGTCTTTTAAAAATTATTTTATCCACCAACTGAATGGCTTTATGTTTGAACTGTAAATATTTTGTACAAAGTGATTTCATTTTGATATTTCCACACAAGCATATAAGGTACTTTGACCAAATTCATCCCTTGTATTATTCTTTTCTGACACTCCTCTTTCCTCCCCCACCCTGCCCTGAATAACTTTTAAATAACAAAAATTCATTGCTAACAGTTCTGGAACCTGAGAAGTCCAAGATCTAGATGCCTGCAGATTCAGTGTCTTGTAGGGTCCCCATTTCCTTATTCATGGAAGGAACATTCTCACTGTGACCTCACATGGTAGAAGGGTTGAGGTAACTCTCTGAAAACTATAAAAGCACTAATCCCATTCATGAGGGGATCCACCCTCCCTAAGTGACCTAATCACCCCCTAAAGGCCCCACCTCCTAAATACTTCACCTTTTACAATATATAAATCTGGGGGAGACACAAACATGCAGACCATAGCATGGTTTTCCAATTTTACCAGTATAAAGAGGTCGTAAGTGTACCAAGTTTCAAAATTCCAAGATGACCTCATCCTTCCTAAGAGGGCAGCTACAGACAGATGAGTCCCAAATGCTTCTCTCCATCCCTAGCCTGACTTATAAGCCCCATACACCTGTATTCAGGTTCTCCTGGGTGGCTAACAGGCATCTCAGACTTAAGACATGGAAAGCAGAGCTCCTGCTCCATCTACCTTCCCCACCACACACCTTCCAAACCAACCTGCCTTCTTCCTCCCTCTCCTTCCAGCTCAGGAACAGGCACCTCCATTCCCCATTATGTTCAAGTCAAAATGTCTGAGTCATCCACCTTTCATTCCCCCCACCCACATGCTCCATCTTATAAGTCCCTAAATACTCCCAAATTTGTCTTCTACTATGACTGATGCCATATCGTGGTTATCAACCTGGGACAACTCTGCCATACCCTACCTCTAGTACATTTCAGCAATGTCTGGATAAATTTTTGACTTTTCATGACTAGAGTGGATGAGCTATCCAGCAAGTAAACACTAAGAATCCTACAACATACAGGGCAGCTACTCACAACCAAGAACTGCCCAACGCAAAATGTCAATGGTGCTAGAAACCCACTTCCTAATTGGTCTCCCTGCTTTCCACTTTTCCTCCCCTTCCCTCCACTGAGCAGCTAGAGTGATTGCTGCAGATAGAGATGAGTGTGACCACTACTTCTCACTGCATGTAGAGCAAAATTGTACTCTTGCCACGCCTACAGGCCCTTCCTCTCTGGCTTCTAACTACTGTTCTGGTTCATCTTACAACTCAATGCTGTGGACTGAATTGTGTCTGCCTTCCCAAGCCCTGCCAAATTCCTAGGTCAGAGCTCTAACCCCTTGACTCTCTTGGAAAGAGGGCCTTTAAGTGACTGATTTAAGGTTAAATGAGGTCATAAGGGTAAGGCCCTCATGAGAAGAGACACCAGAACTCACTCTCTCCTTCCACACTGCAAGGTCACAGCAAGAAGGTGTCTGCTTGCATTCCAGGAGGAAGAGGTCTCTCCAGATTCTGCCTTTCTGCCTCCAGAACTGTGAGAAAGAAAGGCTGTTGCCTAAGCCACCCAGGCAACAGTATTTTGTGATAGAAGTCTGGGTTGACAAATATATTCAATTTTCCTACTCCTCCAGGTTTTCCAGTTGCTAGTCCAAACCTATCACACAGATTTTTGCCCTATTCTTTCCCTAAACTCCTCATGGTTGAGCCCTAATCACCCTCAGTCTAAATGCCACCCTATGAAAGGGACCAGCCTTAACGACACAGACAGACAGACACAGACACACATATACACATACACAGAGCACTCCTGCATGAAGATAGTACTGTGTTTTTTATTTTAAGTATCGGTCAGGAGTGTATCACCCTCTTTGTTTACTGCCCTGGTGAACAATGCAGAAACCCTTTCTCTCTTATTAACTGCTGGATCGAGACAGACATTATCAGTGCTTACTAATAGGTTAAATTAAAAACAAGTAAATAAACCTACCTTTGCACACTTTGAGTTTAAACAACTGGGCATTTCCGGTCACACTGAGTCAGTCAGCTTTCAGGAGCCATAAGGCCATGTTTTTGTGCCCTTCCCCCTGACTTAATTCTCTCTCCCACCTCCCCAAAGAAAGTTGCCCTGTTTGTACCAATCTGGGACCATCTGGGACAGGAGGGAATAATTAACTGCAATATCCACAGTGAGTAGTTATTCATATTCTCTCACTCCAGGGAGCATCGAAGGTTATGTTAAAACACAGGCCTGGAAAAAACAATCATATGGACAAGAAAGCACAAGGGAACTCCCAACGTTAACTATCTGCAGCCACAGAGTAGGTAGAGATGTTCCTGGGTGATTTCAATGAGTTTTACTGGCAATGTCACAAATGACCAACTCTAAACTTCCAGAGAAAACAAAGGCAAGTAGTAGAGCAGTGTTTGAGGGGTGCTACATAAGAACAGGTAGGTAATGATGGAGGCCTCTCTAAGGAGGTGGCATTTGGACTAAGTGTGATGGAGAGGTACACCATGGGAAATCGGATAGCAAAGGAGGTCAGATAGAGCTGACATAGAGCAGTAGCAGCCAGGAGTAGTTTTGTTTTTTTTCTTCACATATTTGATACAGGCAGGTGATTCTGAATGTCCCTTTGAAAAGGGAGGTCTGGAAACATATGGCAGTGTGATTGATGAATGATGATCCTGTGAAGGAAAAATGTATAACAGAAGAGGAAACTCAAAAACTCACAGAAGTTTTGGGAGTTACTGATGGGAATTTTCAGCAAAGTCTGTGGAGAGCTGGCTGCTCTGACCTCACAGAGGCAGGTAAACATGGGCAACACCTGTGATTAAGGCTTCTGTGGAAGAAGAGATGAAGCAAGCAAAGGCAAGACGGGGAAAGTAGGGTCTGAGGTGGTGGGAGAGAGCTTATCATGAAATGCCTGTTGTAAAAGCAGAGTGGGATCTCTGCTATCTCTTGGGGAAATATAGTTGAGGAAGGATGAAGACTTTCCACTTCAGATTAACACTAGAGTTTGGATATGATTCGGTCCTGGGGGAGGACACTATTGGGAGTTAGGAGAATCTTTTTTTCCCCTCAGTACTGGAGTTTGGAACTCAGGGCCTCATGCTTGCTAGGCAAGTGCTCTACCACTTCAGCCATGCCCCGCCCCCCCAGCCCTTTTTTTTTTTTTCTTTTAATTTATTTTTTAAGATATGGTCTCACTTTTGCTCAGGCCTCTATCCTTTTACCTACACCTCCTGCACAGCTGAGATTATAAGTGCAGGTCTCACTAAGATTTTGCCCTGGCTGGCCTTGAACCATAGTTTTCTTTATCTCTGCTTCCCAAGCAGCTGGGATTACAAGTGTGCAATACTGCACCTGGCGAGTAAGTGGTAGAACGTTTAACAACCATGGTGTAGTAGGAGGTCTTCAGGTCACTGGTGATTGGAGCGTATCCTGAACAGGGAAGTGGGTCCCAGCTCCCTCCTTGCTCTGTTTGCCTTCTGGGCCATCAGAAGAGCAGTTCTCCACCACACACTCCTGCCATAACATGCTGCCTCATGACAGATCCAAAAGCAACATGGCCAACCCATCGCTAGCTGCAGACACCAAAACTGTGAGCTAAATAAACCTTTTCTCTTTATAAGAAGCTGATTATCTCAGCTATTTGTTATAATGATAGAAAGTTGATTAACACAAAAATGAACACTGAGGGGAAGAGGAGAAGCTGCACAAATGTTACCATTTTACTAAAAATTAGTTGAGAATTGATGTGACAGGTCCAGACTCAGCCAAGGCAGAAGCATGTTGTGGGCAAAAGGTACCAAAAAAGCATCAAAAGGGATGGGAAGGCTACAAGAAACAGGCCACCCAATCAATTTCAGGTACAGTGAATTCATCCTCTCTGTTGTTCACAGGACCAAAACTAGAGATGCCTGGAATTTTTGTGCCCCAAACATTCCAACACACAGTCACACAAAATTCTCTACTTTGGACTGCACAGGCCCTGTCCTACACACTGAAAGATTTGGAGTAAATCAGACAAGAGGTAAGCCCAGCCTTTCTCCTTCCCTCTTCCTTACCCTCCCCTCACAAACCAATGTCTTCCAAAAACATCAAATATTTTCTTCCATAAATAATTGCAATAGGATGCCATAGCTTTCCCCAAACAAACAATAGCCTGATTGTGCCCTGTCTGCCAGGGGCCCAGCCCAGCACACACAAAGGGCTGCTTTCACAGGCTGGGCCTCTCCCCACTGTAGAGAGATGGGTGTGTTTTCCCTTCCTTTTTTCTTCAACAACTTCACTGCAGCAATTCCATTAGGAAAGGAGCAACAGGAAGGGGCTGTTACCACAAGGAAAAGGAATGATTCCCATTAAAAAGAACAGCCATTGTTCCCCAGACTTTTGGTTGCCTTCTGACCTCATCCAGAAAGCTCTCCTTTCACCAGAGAAGAGCTGGCTGGCTCCAAAATCCAAAGCATGCCATTTTATGCTGGTGATATCTTTAGAGATATCTTTTAATTAAATTTCAACTGATTTTAAATTGTAATAATTAACTTTGAAAATGTTCCTGTTTTTACAGAATCAGCGAAAATGAGTGTATATATTCTTTTCTACTAATAATTATGTTTCCTAGTTAATAAAAAGAAGGCTGAACTAAAGGGCAAAGCTTATCACTATATAGCTGCTACCTGACAAGCTTCCCTTTTGTTTGTTTGCTTAAAAATGTGAAGCATTAGACTCCCTTTCAGTATCTTAAGTTTGATTTCTTTCCCCCACAGGCATGAGGAAATGTACTTTTTTTTGAAGGGGGGAGGGGGAGTTATGACATTTATAAAGAAGTTAAAAAAGTCATCTTTATATTTGCAACAACTGAGAATCATCATTCTCCCCATTGGAATCAGGCTTATGTCAGACACAAAGTGGTTTCTTTTCCCCTATTTTATGGTCTTTCTTCAGCTCACTTCTGTTTTGTTCTTTCAACATGGCCAAGACACTAATAGCCCCCTGAAAGTCATCTTGCAAGCACATACACTTTTGTTTTTAAAAGCCATGTAAACAAGCCATATAAGGCTACAGAGAGCAATGCTACATGGGGCGTAAAAAGGACATTTGGCTACATGGTACAGTGTTATTCTGAAATGACTTATCATTCATACCAGGAAGAGTAATTTAAACTCAAATGCATTTTAAAGTTTAATCTTGGCTGTAATGAAGCTCAACTAGCAGACGCTGGTTCACTCGCTATCTGATGACTGACTTCAGTTATATCACCACTGGTGAAATATTCAAGAGAGGCTTTTGTACTTGTGTGGACTTCAGCACTGAAAGAATAGAATGTCAACTACAGTAGACCAAATCTATCCTAGACCTTCATTCATTAGACTGAGCAATATACTTAAAGAGTCATTATAATTTTTTTACTCATGGAACCACAGTGATGGAAAGGTTGCTGTACCTTCAACCCAATTCACCTAAGAAGGTAACCCTTGATACTCATCCTCATCTATACCTTTGTGAAAGTCTCAGAAGTTAGACATAGGAATAGCCCAAGGCCGTTCTGTATTCAATACATTACCCTCATCTATTTCTCAGTAGGTGACAATCTGAAATTATGTCTAGATATAGGGTTTACTGCTATTCAGATATGACGAGATCAACAATTAGGAGACAACTGCCATTGAAAAAATTGATCACAGTGTCGTTGATCACAGTTCCGAGAGGAAGGCTCATGCCATGTAACACAGGGCCATGTGGGGGATCGACCAGGGTCAGTCTTGAGGCAAAGGAAGCAAGGAAAACATGCACAAGAGCCTTTCCTGTGGTTTCAGTGTACTGAAAATGGTTTTAGTGTCTCTCTGAAGGTACTGATAGGGTTTCAGTGTCTCAGAAGATTCTGTGTGTTGGAGATTTGATTCCCAGAGTGGTGGAACCTATAAGAGGTGGGGCCTAGTGGGAAGTAGCTGAACCACTGGGCACCCTGTCCTCGGCAGAGATTATTAAGGCCTTACTCATGAGAGTTATATAAAAAAGGCAAGCCTAGCTCCTCCCCCACTCTCTGCTTCTTGGCTCAAGATGTAATCACTTGCTCCCACCATTGCTACCTGCCATGAGGTGACAACTCCAGTAAGAGCAACCATTGCCAGAGCACACACCATGCTATTTGGACAGCCTCCCAAATTGTGAGCTAAATAAACCTCTTTTCTCCATAAAGGCAGCCTGTGTCATGTACTTCAGTATAGTCATACAAAGTAAACTGACAACAGATGTGGCATGTGAAGTAGTCTTAGGATTGGCAAGTTTGAGCTGTTTCCCTAGGCTCTGGGGCAGGAGCAATCTCTAGTTTTCTGGTATCTAGCCCGGGAGAGACTAGGGCAGGAAAATATTAGTCCTGAATATGAAAGTCCAATAAAGGAGGTACTGGAGGGTGTGGGCTCTGGATTGATTACTTTGTATTTAAGGGATATGCCTCTTTACCATCTAGGAACTGGCTAGCTGCAGGAGGATCAGCAAGGCCCCAAAGATATAAAAAAACATCTGAATTACAGAAAGTAAAAAAAATAAAAACAGAAAATAAAAGTAGCTGCACAGTCAATTAAGTCAAAACTTCCATAGCCACAGATAGTAACCCTCCCCTCAGTCAAGGGAGATCACGAGACCATTTGAACAGAAAGTCCCAGTTCACCAGCACTGTGGGGGAAGCCACTTAAACCACTGATCTTCTGTCAACTACAGCACATTCCCTGACACTTGTGAAGACATCTTGGCTGGGGTCAAGCCAACTTGGAGTTATCCTAGTCAGCCCAAGGTCAAAGCCTCACATGGGTACTGTGCATGTGTGTGCATGTATCTGTGTAGGGGGGTGGGTGACGACTGATGCAGACAAATTAGTTAAGAAAAAAATATGACCTACAAAGATCAAGTTTGGAAGGATGGCCAAATCTTACAAAATAAAGTTTTGAAAAGTTTTATAAAGCATAGTAACAACATAAGCATAACAGAATGGTGACATGGGTACTGGCCAAAGGGTCACAGAGTTCCCTCAGGATTCAAGAAAAAACCACCTCCCCACCCCAGGCTGGATTCCCTAGGTCCCATCTCCCAAGGCTATGTGCCACTCTAATCATGATAGTTGTTCTGCACTGTGCCCACAATCTACCTATACTTGGCTTACCTGAAACCCTCAAAGTAGAGATTGATTTGGGGTAGCTGCTGACCCTCAGTATGGTACCTCCTACTGAGCTCACGCCAAGCCCTCTGGTTGATCTTTATGCCCATCTCAAAGCCCACCCTGACTCCATGGTAGGGGGGAATGAGTAGCAACTAGGATGGAGGGAAGGAAATGTGCTATGGACATTCAACAAGGTTTGTACGGATGCTCCTGGATCTTACAGCATGGTTCTGTGCAGCACTTCATATTGGAAAAACAAAACCCACAAACATGGCCTTTAAGTATTCCTCAAAACCCAAACTAGTCTCTTGTGCGATTGAATTCAGAAACTCTAAGACTATTTGCACAGGATTTATAATCCGGTGTCTACTCAGAGACTTTATAAAAACATGGAAGGAAAAAATGGTAGTGAAAGGGCGTGCTAATTCACTGCCAGTTTGCCACGGTGGTTTGCATTTCTTGCCCAGCAGGTCAGGCAATGCTCCCAGCGCCCAGAGCCCTGGCACCAGGCAAGTCTTCAAGCTAGCAGCAGAGACCATGCTGTCTTTATGGCTCCTCTCCCAGATATGGACTAGGAGATGCAAGCCCTTGCAGGCTCCCAAGACCCTAAGCTAATGGAGTCTAGCGTAGTGGTCCTGGGAAAATCAAATCCAAACTTCCAACAGGAGGTGCTCAAGCTACTCAATGCCCTTGGGTACTACTGGCCAGGCTGGCTAAGCCCTGAGCAACTGCAAGGCAGCCCCTACCTCCAGTCCATGTAGGGGACAGTCAGCGATAGGGCACTTGTATACAAATGTCAAAGGGTATCAGACAGAGCCCTGGTTAATGCACCTTCTTCAGACATTTCTTATCCACACCAGAACAACCTCGTAGGCACTTGCCACCTTGAGGGACTTACAGACAGCTCAGGTGAGTGTCTTGAGCAGCCTTTTATTTTAACTGTGAAAAGGAATCTCCCAGGATATCCTGTTCTTACAGTCCCTGCATGGACCTATAAAGTCTTTGAGGATAGGGACCATGTCACAATTCATCCATATAGCCCCAGTGCCAAAAAGTGTAATGGGCTACAATGTCTTCTTGATGGATACAAAGTAAATTTCTGTTTTAAGTCCCTATGTGTTGCCGGTGACACGCTGCTATAGTTTCAGTATAGAATGTCCCCAAACAGCCCATGTGTTAAAGACCTGACACCAGGCACAGTGCTGTTGGGAAGTCTTTAGGTTAATGGACACAAGCCCTTGGAGCAGACAGTGGGACCTGAGCCTGTCTTCTTTCTGTCTTCCTTTCACAGCTCAGCCATGAGATGAGCAGCTTTGCTCTACCATGTGCTCCCACCATGAAGTTCTGCCTCATCGCAGGCACAAAAGCAATGGAGCCAACCAACCACAGGCTGAAACCTCTGAACCTGAATCAATGCAAATCTTCTCTCTTTATAAATTGATCATTTCAGGTATTTTGCTATAACAGTGCACAGAGGCAACACATAGTAATCCTAGAGGGCTGAATAATCAACCTTACATCCATAGTTCTTTCCATATACAAAACCACTGTACAGTCAATATTAAAAGCCAAAGTTGAAGTAATTATTAATAATTTATCCCAAAGCTGGAAACACAACTTTGAGGAGATAAAAATCCTGACAAGAAAAATAGAAATCATTCAACTTTAGGTCTCAAATTAATAAACATTATCACTATTTAATTTGGTAGCTGATGTTCTAACACATTATTATCGTTAATATTAATAGGCTTTACACCACCAAATGTTACTTTACCTTTGGTTGTTCTAAGCTCTTTGTGGGGAATACCCCAACATTATTCTTTCCCATGCTAAGATGTCCTGAGCACCTTTCCTGAGCAACATAGATGGGTTTTATCTTTACTATCACAACTTTATTAGTGCACAAAAATGGTACTTCAACCTTTGAAAGCTAATTTTTGGCTGGGTATAGTAGCTCACACCTATAAATTCAAGCTACTCGGGAGACAGAGATTGGGAGGAGTGTGGTTTGAGGCCAGACTGAGCAAAAACTAGTGAGACCCCATGTAAACAAATAAGTGGGGTGTAATCCTAGCCATGTGAGAGGCATAACTATGAGGCTCACAGTCCAAGTCTGGTCCTGGACAAAAACATGAGACCTTATCTGAAAAATAACTAAAGGGAAAACAAAAAGCGCTAGGGGCATGACTCAAGTGGCAGAGCACTGGCTTAGCAAATGCAAGCCCTAGTACCAAAATTATTATTTAATAATAATAATAATAATAATTGTAGCTGTTCTCAAGAGAACTGTCCAATCATACGAGAGTCTATGGATCAAGTTCTCAGATTAAATTCACAAACATGACTTTGAAAGGAAATTTACCATATGACACAGCTGTTATTATTCCCCCTTAAGTTATACTGTACAAACAGCAGAGAAAATCCTAGTGCTAAAAAAGAAAGAAACCCACAGGCGTGCAGTAATGACAATGAAGACAGGGACAACAGCAAAGATGGCGTCCACATACACAGACGGCACTTTAGTATGGTTCAGACCCCACTGAATACTGCTCTTATGGGTTAATTCATTTAAACCTCAAACACAACAATTTCTCAAGGTGGGCCCTACTATGAATGCCATCTTAAGTACGGGGAAACAGAGGAATAGGTCTTGTAAGAGACAGAGCCAGGACAGAACCTTTTTTGGCAACAGAGTTGACACTCTTGAGCCCTAACCCTATCCTAGAGAATGCGCTCATATATGAAGCCATCTTGGGCACCTAAATTTAACTCTAACAAGCCCATATAACCCAAATGCTTCAGAAATCACAAAGTAGTGAGTGCACTCATTACACAATGTTGCACAACAAGGAAAGTTTCTTGAAAGCTATCTGAATTTGCATGGTTACTACCACACCCAGGCAAAGGAAAGTCCCAAGGGACAAAGAGTCTGTCACATGTGTCCACGATCTGGTTCGTCTATTTAACGCATCCAGGATGCAGCCTGTGCTCAACACTCTACTTAAGCGGAATCTAAGCTGTATGATTAATGTTTTCAGCTGCTAAAGATGTGACAACTATCTCCTAGTTATATGGATTTACAAAAACCCTGTCAGGGTTACAGCCACGCACTTTATGGAAACAACTGTAAACCAGACGCAGGGTCATGAGCTAAGGAGGACCTAGGGTAAGGAAGCCAGCTCTGACTTCATTATTGAGAGCACCACCCATCAGATCCTATACACATTCCAATTTGCATGCTCTTAATGATCAGGTCAAGTTTTGGTTTAGCTGTGTCCTCAAATTCTTACACAGCAGCCTTACCTTATTCACAGGGAAATCACTTTCCATGATTTCAGTTACCTGTGGTCAACCATGACATGAAAATATTAAATGGAAAGGTCCAGAAATAAACAATTCCTAAATTGTCAATTGCTTGCCACTGTAAGTAACATGATGAAATGAATCTCATTGCCCTGCTCCATATGAATTGTCCATTTATGCAACGGGTCCACATGGTGTACAGTGCTACCCATTAGCAACTCTTTAGCTGTCTAGGTTATCAGATCTGCTGCCATAGTATTACAGTGCTTATGTTCAAGTAACTCTTATTTAATAATGGCCCCAAAGGGCAAGAGAAGCAATGCTGGCATTTTATTACAGTATATTGTTATAACTGTTTTATTACTGTTAAGCTCTTACTGTGTCAAATTCAGAAATTAAATTTTTACAGGAAAATACATAGTATACACAGTACTGGGTACTATCTGTGCTTTCAGGCATCTACTGTGGGTCATAGACCATGTTCTCCTCAGATAAGAGGGAGCTACCACGTCAATATTTTATCATGTCTGAGCCTAATGCTGACATATACACATGCTTGCCATTCTTCTCCTAATGCCAGAGAATGCACTTTTCTGGCTTTCGACATATGTCTGCAAGGAGGATGTGGAAAAAGAGATACCTCTGGAAGTTAGCTTTTGTTTTTTGCTGAAAACATTGTGAGAGAATTTCCATAGAAGTCCTGCTAACACATATAGAAGGTGTTTATTTAAGATTTATGTCCACAAATGCCAATTACAGAGAGAAGCTCCTATCATTTAGCTAGAAGTTCTATTTTTTTTTTCTTTTTCTAACTAGTCATGAAGAAATTGTTGAAGAAACCCAAAGACACCATCAGGGGTAACAGAAAATAAGCAAGGCTGGTGAACTGGCCATGAACCAATTCCCTGGTCAGCTTGGATGTCACACAGAATTTAGTGCACCCTGAGTAGGCTTAGCAGATGAACATAGCTTTACAGCTGAATTCTACCTTATAGAGATTTCTGCCAAGAAGCTCCAGATCGCATCCCAAACTTTGCTATTCATCTTTTATACCTGGCTGATCTTAAGTTTCATTCTTCTTATTAAACCAACAATAGTAAGTAAACTGTTTTCTGCAGTTTTTGAATCATTCTATCAAATGAGCAAGCCTGAAAGTGGGGACTGGTGACAAATCTAAGACTTTCTAGGCAAGTTGAACAGAAGTATGGACACCCAATGCGTGCAGTATGCTCAGTCCTAGGGGACTGAGCCTTTATACCTGCAGGGTCTGACACTGACTCCAAGTGGTCAGTGTCAGAATTGAATTAGATTGTAGGGCACCCAATTGGTGTTTGCAGTGTTGTCTCCAAAGTGTTAAGAGTAGAAATAGTTCAGAGTCCCTTATGTGAGTTTATAAGACAATTTATGGTACTGACTTACCAGAGCTACTTTAGGATTTTATTTTAGAGTTTCATTTAAGGACCAAGATTAAAGATTTAATTATGTAAGAAAGGCAAGCAAAATAAATACTTCCTCCTCACTTTAAATTATGAGAGGCTGCTACTTCCCAAAGGCAACAAAGGCAGGCATTAGGGCTGCAGTATTTCCAGGGTGCTGGAGAAGATGGTGGCAGACACAGGTGCATGGAATCTTTCACATACATGAAAAGATACCATACAAACATACTGGCACCTTCTGGAAGGGATGATTATTAAACACATTAAAGTGAGTATGCCACCTGGAAGTATGGTCTTTCAGCTCTGCCCAAAGAGGTGCATGGGTTCATACTGCAGGGAAGACAATCTCAGAAAAGCAGTAGCTCTATGAACAATGAGAAACACATCATCCAAAGTAAAAGCAACGTTTGGAGATCGGAGAAGAATGAGAACAGTCAATCTTTTTAAAACTTCCTGGGCTGAGGGTGTGGCTCAAGTGGTAAAGCACTTGCCTAGCACGTGCCAGAGTTCAAACCCCAGTACCATCTCCCCAAAAAACCCAAAACAAATGAACAACCTTCTTACATAGTTTGCCACCTCTGGCACCATAAAGTTTAAACAGAAGTATCTTCAAATTAAATTTCACCTGCATATCTTCAGCGTTCTCTCATAATGTATCACTAAAACTCTCAAGATGTAAACTCGAAGCCTTAAATATAAAGCCATCCCAAAAAGAATGCCTTTGAATATAACAATTCTAAACTTTAACAAATAATTATTTTCTATCTATCTGCGAGTTTCTACCTTTTTTTTAAAAGTTCGCTGCAGCTCATTGTCTCTTATAATAAGCGAATCAGCAAGTATCCTCTGAGTGTCTACAATGGTTTTAGTGTCCTCCTTCCTAACTTCCAATCACAATCAAATTCGGGGTAATGTGTACACGTCCCACTTCCCACCCAGCTCCACTTTCCTTCTTGTCCTGGAGCATATGCTCCTCCGTCATAGCCTGGAAGCTAAATCAACAAGCAAATTACTGTCTTTCTTTTAAAAAAGAAAAATATGTTTATTTTTTCCCTTCTAATTATGCTCCTATATTCTTGCTTTAGTCTTCAGAGTATGGCTATATGCAACGGTATTCAGAAATGTTAAGATTACTGTGCAAAACGGCATTATAATGCCATGAGTAGACATTTTGTGGCATTCTACAGCTACAGAGAAGAGTTATTTTTTAGAAAAAAATCTTCTACATAAATAATAATGCAATAAATGTATGAATCAGGCAGTTCATTTCCTTAGCGTGCTTACATTCCATCCAACGATTAAATACGAGCACTGCACGGCTAGCCCATGACTGTGGATTATAAATACATTACTGGGATCCGTACATTTTTAATTACCTTCAAGTTACTGAATCCAGCTTTAAAAAAAAAAACACAAAAAACAGCTGGAAACCACTTTTTCATTGTGTTTCAAGTCAGCTACAATTAAAAAATCATTAGCTCAGTGTCAAGATAAAATGCAAACAAACAATTACCAACAGAACATCCCGTATTACATTTACTTTTCTTTTTCATTAGCAAAATTCCTATCTAGGAAAACATAAAGTGTCATGTGTAGAAAACGTTAAGATAAAAGAATGGAAAACTCATAAGGGGTCTAACTCGCTTAGGACCACTAACATATGAGATAAAAATAGAAAATGATGAAAACAGAAGAGTTTAAAACCATTAACAATGTTCCTTACTTGCAGTTCATATCCAAGTATTTAGGTGTTTATGGCAATGCTCCACAGATCTAATGGACAAAATTCTAGTATCCCAACCATGAAACACTTGGAACCCAATGTCAACTTAAAAACAATCACAAAAATCCTTGGAGCTTCACAGAAAATCATGACAAAAACCCCACAGGTGCCTATTTTACTAAGAGACAGCCTAAGATCAGAATTCACGATGCCAAAATACAAAAGAATATACAAAATGCTTTAAATACAAACATGCGTAGATAGCCAAAGATAATTAATTTTTTTTTAAATCAATGTTCCATTTGCCAACAGATTCTGAGGCTCCCAGTTTCATAACAGTGCTCTGGGTTACCAAGAAAATAATATATTATTAAAGACAGCAAAGTGCTATTAATCAATAACAATTAAGAGGAAAAATTTAAATATGCTCTGAGAAGTAGGCTTCAATTACTTGGCAACTCAACTCATACACACACAAAAAGTCTTCCAATGATCAAGACAGATAAAATGCACATGTAGAAGAAAGAGCACAATGCATGCTTAAATGTGAATTCACAGACAAGTGGTTCTCTCTTCCATGAAGTTAAGTTTAAAGCCTGTATACATTTTGCTGTTGGTCAAAACATGTCTGAAATTCTTATTCTTGACAGTTCTGGCTCTTCTGATCTCATCCCAAAGCAAAGTTCTGAAGTCCTCAGTCCTGTTTCATCTCTCCCTCTTCCATTTTCCATCAATCTTCAGAAACAGCCTACAGTTGTCTTGCCTCTGCTGACAACTTAATCAGCAGGCAATCCAGTCAAGCTCCTGCTATGAAATGGTTTTGTCTCTCAGTGGCTGGCCACACAATGCAACACCTCAAGTTCCTCATATCTCCTCTTCCCGTTTAGAAATGGTTTGCCTTTAATCCTTCTGTCATCAACCTCTCCCAAAAGAGCTCCAAGTCAAAGGAATCTTGAGCCAAAAGAATAAAGCTGGAGACAACACACCACCTCACTTCAAAATGTACTACAAAATTATAGTAACCAAAAGAGCATGGTCCTGACATAACAGACCAAGAATAGTATAGAGAGCTTAGAAATAAATAAATCTACACACCTTTAGCCAACCTGATGTTTTACAAAGGCACCAAGTACACACTCTAGGAAAGAACAGTCTCTTCAACAAATGGTACTGAGAAAACCGAAAAATCAAATGGAGAAGAATGAAATTAAATCCCTATCTCTCACCATATACAAAAATCAATTCAAAATGGATTAAAGCCTTAAATGTTTAAGACTTGAAACTATGAAACTACTGGAAGAATCGTAGGGGAAATGTTTCATTTTGGGGGTAAGCAAAGATCTTTTGGTAAGAACTTTTATTTCCTACTTCAACTCTTCTCTGACCTCCATTATTATGTCTTGAAGCCCTCCAAGGTTCTACCCTAGGGCCTAGACTGGGAGGATAAGTGACCTGATACTGTTATCTGTAAGGCTATGGATAGAACTCAGTTCTAGAATCACCCTGAACCAGCTCCCTATGACTTTATTCTAATCAGGGCCCCAATCAGACTCCAAGGCCCAAGCCATTCACTGCACTCCAGAGTTAACAAGCACCATATACCTTTAAGCATTGTGTTAGTTATTATCCCAAATGAGTGACTAGACCCCAAACTAGCTATACTTGGTTATCAAGTCTTCAATCCATTCCTTCTCAGCCTGTTCCTTTGATGTAACTAACTGCAGTGAAATAGCTAACAAGTACTTCTCCCTGTCCTTTTATGTAAGAAAACCCAACCCGTATTGACCACACCTAAATATCCAGATGTGGTATTCAGGGCTGGGGAAGGCCACATTGTGGTAATAGGACACACATGATTCCACCCAAGAGAATAACCAAGGTTAATGAGAAAAGTGACTTTAGTGTGCAGTGGCTGTTCCTTGCTGGAACGTGATGTTTCAGGTTACCAGGTATGTTTGTACAACATCAAAATATAGACAGCAAAAATAAGATGCTCAAACCCCTGCCATCTCAATATTCTTTGTCTATGACAACTGGGTGTTAGGTATCTGAAAAAAATCTACTGTTTGCTAGCAGTGAAGGTGGGGAAAGTTATGCTATTAAAAGCTGGAGTGAACAGCAAGATTCATCCTCTCTACTTTTATCCTAGGTGTCTACCTGGTGGAAGGAAGTTCTTAGACTCTGTGATTGAACACCTTTAAAACATAACTATACTCCATATATACAGCTCAGGGACAATGTTCTTTCCCTCAAAAAAAAAGGACACAAAGACACAAAAGTGCTCAAAAGACCCAGCATTTATTTTTCTTTCTTTGTGGTACTAGGATTTGAACTTAGGGTTTTGCACTTGCAAAGCAGGTGCTCTACTGCTTGAGTCACACCATCAATCCCAAACCCAACATTTCTGATTGGGGAAAATCATTGTGTGAGAGTCCAGGGGTGGCTAGTGGGTCTGGAGTCTGCTTTAAGTTGGGGGGGTATCTCTCCATGCATAGGATGGTCATCAAGGAAAGGCCTCTTCCTCCCAGTATCAAAGCACTCTTTGTGAGGAATGAGACCCACTGTCCAGCTCACACAGGCAGCTGTCACCAGGCCTCCCCTTGCTCGGGGTGTTTGTTTTGATAAGGTTCACTTATGCCCAAGACAATGCCTTCCCTCTTTGTTCTGCCCCAAGCAGGAAAACAGTGGCAAGGAAAGGACCAACATTGTCACACAGCTTCCAATTCAGGTTTGGGTGGCCATAACAATGGGATCTCAAGTACCACAAATAAAGGGTCAAGGGAGCAAGACAAGGACACAGAGCAGGAAGACGGCACACTTAGACCTGGGTAGACCCCAGATAGTTCTCTGACCACTGGCACTCACCCTCATGGACTTTCCAGGGATCTGGTGGCTGGGCAGAGGGAACCCCACCCCTTCTCCTCTTAGGTGGCACAGGGAGGCAGAAGTAACCATGGCCCCCCAAAACAAGAAACCCTCCCTTCCCCCAGCTCACCTTTCCTACTACTTTCCCCCACTAAATGAGCAAGCCCTCAAAAACCAAAGATTAATGCACATGAATGCCTAGTGTTTAAACTTATTGACATTTGTAGGGGGAAAAAAATCTAATCTGAATTGCCAAAAACGAACAATAGCCTTTAAAATAAAGCCTGGGCTAGATGGCTGCGAATGAATGAAATGTATTACCCAATGCTGGTATGATGCAAGCCCTTTCCTCCCCCTTCTGGGCCTCATTCATAAAAAGCCCCAGCAGCTGCAGGAACCAGGCCTGGATCTGTGTCCGTATTTTCCAAGACAGAGCGAAAACAAGTGAAACAAAGAGAAGTGCTCAGATCCACCACCAAGGGCGCCTCCTCTGGGAAGTTTGCTGGGGCCTCTCTAGGTTGTTGGTCTCTTACTCAGACAAGGCACAAGGCCGGGAGGGCATTTTGCAGAGCTGTTGTCTGCGGCTGTTCTAATACTAACACCCAGCATGTTATTAAAGGAATTCCTATCTGCTGAGTCACACTCCATATCTTTTCCCTCCCTGTCATTTTATTAAAAAAAAAAAAAAATCAAAAAGAATCTTCTTTGTTGGTAAAATGGGAGCTACCGTCTTGTTAAAGATGCCAAATCGGGTTGGCAGGCAGTAACACATTTCCAAAAGAGATGGGTTTTTTAAAACTGGCTATTTTCTTATTAATATTATCCTACTCAAAGTTTATATAGCCTCCTAGAAATCCTAGAAGATAAGGAACAACTTCAATTCTTAGTATCTTTTCCCCTCAATTTACCAGCAAAACAATAGTCACTCTGCTGTATCCTGGCAAAAGTTATCCCTGGTCCAAACACTTCTTCCAGGCAGGGCTCCCCTCCAGCCCAGCATCTTTTACCCTCTCCAAGGCCCAGGGAGGCTGGTTTGTGCAACACATGAAGCTCTGAGAAGCACAACGTCTCTAAGATGGTCAGAAATCACCATGGTCAATGAGAGGCCACCAAACTTTTTAATTCAGCACCCTTCTTCAAAGTGGATCTGGACATAGGCATGCTGTAATTTATGGGGAATTTTCTTTTGTTTTGCTTTGGGTTTTTTGGCAGTACTGGGGGCTGAACTCAGGCCTACATGCTTGCTAATCTGGTGCTCTACCACATGAGCTACTCTACCAGCCTATTTTGTGTTGGTTCTTGTTTGTTTGTTTGCTTTTGAGATAGGACAGGGTCTGGCTTTCAACCTGGGCCAGCCAGGAATAAGATCCTCTTATTTATGCTTCTCTGTGCAACTGGGATGACAGGCACATACAACCACACCCAGCCACTGGTTGAGATGGGGTCTCATGAATTTTTTACCCAGATTGTCCTCAAAATGTGATCCTACCAGTTCCTACCCAGGTTGGCCTCAAACCTTGATCCTCCCAATCATCACCTCCCATGGCTAGGATTACAGTCTTGAGCCACTGTGCCTGGCTTCTAGGAATGGTTTTAATAGGAAAATGACACAGGAACAGAATGCAAGAAGGAAGAGAGAAATAATCCATCCTTGTTGCCCTAATAACTGAACAGGCTTCTAGTAAATGGAGAGGTATAGTCTCTCCAGAGACAAGATAAACAGAGCTAAGCTAGGAACTATTCTACTCTAAACTCTTGCAAAACACAAATGGGGCTTCAGAATCTTATGAAAAAGCCTACAATAGTTCCAGAAAAGACTACCTTTAACACCACTCGCCCATCCTGCCCACTAGTTCTGGGTATCAGGTGTTTGTGCTCCTGGAGGGTAGGGACATTAATTTGGGTACCCTTCTTGGGTGACAGCAAGCATTCATTTCTGCCATATTCTCCCCCATGCCAACCTCCTCCCACCTTTGCCCAAGACTGACTGCTAAAGCAACAAGAAAATAACTTGGAGATACCAAATCAATCTTGTGAAATAAATGGTCTGTGATTAAATCATAATTCTATAACCCCTTCAAGACAATAATGTCAAAATAGCAAGCTGAGAGCAAAACAAAGAAGTCTTATAGAAACTATGCTAAGCTTTATAAAGAGCACAGCCCAGAATCCAGCTGTTTTTTGTCATTATTGTTTGTTTGTTTAAAAAAAAAAAAACTTATCTCAGACCTACTGGCCATTTTGTGAGAGCTCCTATGACACTTTCAGGTCTATGAATTTTTCTGGGACCATAAACATAGTTTACAGGTAAGAAAAAGTACCTGTGATCATGCTCCTGAGTTACACAATGGATACAGATTTAGTGAGATTTTAATTATTAAACAGTCTGGTCCTGAGGCTGGTAGAGAGGCTCAAATGGTGTGTGAGGCCCTGAGTTCAACCCCAGAACAACCAAAAAATAAAAGTCTGGCCCCATTCATCAACATCTCCAGTTAACCATTAAGAGATTTCTTAAACCCTGAGATGTAGGTGTGGTGTGGTTACCTGAAAATGGGATGACTTCCCTAAAGTATAATAAAATTCACACATATTTTTTTCTGTCCCTTACTAAGTGTGTGATACTAGGCTAGGTGCCTTAGTTTCCTCATTCATAAAATGGGTTTAAAAAAAATGAAGCCCACCCTCACAATGCTGTTGTTAAGAGCTGGTACACAGTAAGTGATCCATAAATATTCATTGTGATTAAGTGTCACTATGTCACCTAAACTCTCTACTGACTTTTCAACACATAGAGATCAAATCCCCTCCCCTCTGCCCCTCACTCCCTGGCTCCAGGCACATATCCTCATCCTCATCTCCTCCTTTTCCTCAGCCACACCTACCTGCCATGTGTCAGACAGTCCTATCAGTACTTCCAGACTCTGGTTTCTTCTCTCAACCTTCTGCACTACCATCCTGGTTTAAGGATGGTCTAAGGCCCTATGCAGGACCACAGCCATCTCTCACAGGTGTCTCAATGCTTTGCTTGCCCCTAAAATTTGCTTTAAACACAATGGCCAGCATGGTCCTGTAAACACACGACAGTTCCACACCCTGTCCTCTCCTCTTGGAGAGTAAGCCAAGTCCACACTACAGGTAGAGAGCCCTACATGACTGGTTTCAGCCTACCCTGAGCCCCAAGCATCTCATTTTCCTGCCCCCCACCCAAGGGGCCCTTCCTTCCCTTCCTTTAGGTCTCTGCCTAAATGTCACCTCTAAACATGTTATGTAAAAGAGTACTTCACCCCCTGCCACAAACCCCACACAGCCCTCCTATAACCCTCCCTACTTTA
This sequence comes from Castor canadensis, assembly GCF_047511655.1. NCBI lineage: Eukaryota > Metazoa > Chordata > Mammalia > Rodentia > Castoridae > Castor > Castor canadensis. Next base: position 31,174,261 of record NC_133404.1, on the reverse strand, counting down.
ACAAGGGACCTTGTGTCCACTGCTGTGTTTCTGGCACTGAGGACAGTGCCTGGCACAGACAGGTGCTCAACAAATATTTGTGGAGTGAATAAATGACCACGTCACGAGATCTTCCCTCCTCAACCTCTTCCCTGTGGCTTCTTATGGCTAACTCAGAGTCTCAGTGAAAACATCCCCTTCTCGGAAAGGCTGTGTCTCTGAGAACCTGACCTGAGGTCCCCACCCCAACTAGCTGGTTCATATTCTTTTTCTCACCACTTAATAGCATTTATCTCTGGCTGGCATTATCTGTTCACTTGTTTTTTTCATCACTGGAATGTTTCCATCCAAGTATGGACTTGGCTTTGGTTCATCTCTGTATTCCCAGTGGCTACGTCAGTACAACAGAATGCTCAGTCCATATTTGTGAATAAATGGTGTTGCACACCCTGACACTCTTTCAAAACTAAGTGCTAAGCCAGACTGGGCAAGTAGTGTGTGAGACTCAATCCAAAAAAACCCATCACAAGAAAGGGCTGGTGGAGTGGGCTCAAGGTGTGGGCCCTGAATTCAAAACCCAGTACCACTTAAGTACTTACCCCAAATGACACACATCCTACAGGTTCTTTTTCAAGAACCATCTTGGGCATCTAAAAATACCTCATTTGCTGATGAGGTCTCTACTGTACCTACTAGAAGCCCTAAGAACCCAGAGGTGGTTTGTTCTCAGAGGAAAACAAGGTTACTGAACAGCCCAACACCTGCCACCAGAGATGAACAACTCTGCACTGGGTTAACAGTCCCTGCAGAGTGCTAACTGTGCCTGGGAAGCACACTCTAAACAGAGCTCCAACTGTAGCCTAGGAGGCAACAAAGCTTCAGCTTTGTCTCCTACGCAGCGAAGACATCTGGTGACTTCCTTGAAGAGGAAAAGGTATCCCACAAGACCACTGAAAAGGCAGGTGTAACACTTAGTGGCACTGCTGGACTCCATGGGGAAGCCAGAAACCACAAATGTGACTGTGTGCACAGACTTTTGACACCCACACAGGGAAGGGGTATTGGTGGGGGGAGGCATTAAGAACATGGAGGACTGAGTCCAACACCAGCACCCCACGAACAAGGTAAAAACATGTGCGTCCCCTCAAGACACTCCAGAGTCTTGGCTTTTTGAGTTAACGTGCATGCTTGGGATTCCAACAGGATTCATAAAAGTGAGGGCCCTCAAACAAGTAGGGTGAACACGCATTAGACGAACAGACAGTCTGTCGGGCCTTGGCTTGGCACCAGGCTCTGTTCTCAGGGCTTAGTAAACATGAGTTTAAAAAAAAAGAGGAGGGATAAGATCCCTGTCCCAGTAAACCCTAGAGGGGGATGTAGAATATATACAAAAGAGACAATTATTAAGTTAATGAAGTCATAACATGTGTTAGAAATATATGCTGTGAACCAATCCAGATTAAAATCACCAATTACAGTAACCTCTTTTATCTGCACAGGATATGTTCCAAGGCATTTCCTATATCTCTGGAAGTACTATACATGCTGAGCCCTATATATGCTACGCTTTTTCCTATATATAAATACTTAAGACAAAGTTTTATTAATAAATTAGGTACAGTAAGAAGTAATAAAATAGAACACTTATAACAATATTCTGTAATAAAAGTTATTTATAACTTACAAATTGTTCATTTTTATACTTTTCCATTTAATACTTTGGATCATAGTTGACCCAGAGTAGCTGAAACTGTGGAAAGCAAAACTGGGGACAAGAGGGGATACAACTATAACAGATATAAGACCTCATCAGCTAAGTCAAGACCATGCATGAAGTATGCAAAGACACCAGACAGGTCACCCATCTAATCAACAAGAGCCCTCCTTAGAAGGTAAACTGCAAAACCCTAGGATCTGTCTCTTTTGTTCCCTGTGAGAGTCTCAGGTCAAGAAGAGAACCTGGCACAGGTCAGGGGATCCACAGGTGTCTGTTGAAGGACTGGAGGACTGCTCACTTAGTTCTCACTTCTGCAACATCCCCAGCAAGTGTTTCTATCCATTTGGCTGGACTTACCCAACAGTGAGGAAGCTGCGCTTTTAAAAATAAAGCAGCAAACTCCAAACACATCACCTTCCCACAAACCCCTGCAGGTGTCTTTAATGTTATTACCACTCTAGCCCCTTGAGGCATACAGTCTAACCACCAGTACATGTGGTGATGGGACACTCCCAACATAGTGCCTGCTCAGTGTCTGGGCTGCACTGTCAGTGTCTTCTGCTGGCTGCTCTCCCCACACAGAGCTGCTTCTTTGTGCCACTGATAATGTTCAGAGACCAAATCTGTGCTGAGGGCTGGGCCACCAGCCTGGGATCCAAGGATAGGGCAGACAGTCTACCCTCCAGACAGAGATGGGTACAAACCACACTGCAGAAGGCAGGTGCTAGACTTTGGTGCTGTCAATATTTTAGCTATCCTCAAGGTATATTATAATTCTTAATGACTTGGATATCTTGTTTGCCGAAGGCAATTTACATAGGCATTTCAAATTACTAGGAAGAAAACATGGGCAATATAAATGGGTCACCCACATTTGGCATGTTCCAACTAGAAACATCAGTTCTTAGTAAATAGTTGTATTTGTAAAGTGTGAAAGTTAAGATTGAGCCAGGCATGGTGGCATACACCTGTAATCCCAGCTACATAGGAGCCTGAAGCAAGAGAATTACTTGAGATCACAAGTTCAATAACAGCCTGGTCAACATAGTGAGGCCCACCACCACCCCATTTAAAATAAAGTATTTTTTAGAGAAACATATAATAATGCTAGCACAAGAATTTGTGGGCCACATAGCAAGACCCTATCTCAAAAAACAAACAACAAAGGGTTGGGGGGGGGGTAGAGAGAGAGAGAGAGAGAAATTTAAAGAAAAACTTACCTTTAAGCTTTTTCCTAAATAATCTATAACTGCTTGATACCCAATCTTCCTGCTATTTCTATTTTTTTCACTTTTCTTATGGATTTCAAAGTTAAATGGTATGAAAATTCACCATGATTTAGTACTTATACATCAGAAAATCCAGCTACTTCTTTGAGCAGATATGCAGTGAGATTAAGGTCAAGGCAAGAGTCATGCCTTTGGTCCAAACTCTACACATTGCTCACAGTTTTCATAGGTAAACATGGACAGAGCTCATAAGCCAGGAAGAAGGAAGGTGAGTGATTACATCTATGAGACAAGGTTGAAGGCTCAAGCCTAAAACACTGAGGTTAAGAGGCACAGGATTCTTGCTTGAAGAATATAGTGGGTACATTTTCCAGTTTGAGAGCTCACAAAGAATTAACATCACTTAATATTTCAAGTGTTTTCCAAACTGCTATAAATGAAGGGCTCTGAAATCATTCCATTTTGAAACCCATTACTAATTTTGTAACAACCAAATAACAGCAAATATTTGTACAGCAGTTTCCAGAAGTTGTACACAAAAATGCCTTGGATCACCTTACTTGGGAAACAGAAGTTTACATAGAAAAAGCAGAGTGCTACTTGTCTAATGGAGACAAGCTGTCTAGTAATTCGTTTTCAGGTTCATTTTGTAAATAAAAACACTAATAGCCTATTGTAGAGAATCATTACGATGTTAACTGAGCTATATGGAAAGTGAAGTTCTCCTCTTATTTCTGGCCTCTTCCTTCTCCATTGTGAACAATCTGAGCACTACTGTGGACAACTTTTGCTCTCTAGCACAGAAGTATCCAATACACCCATCCTCATCCAATACACCCATCCATTTTTAGGGGAAATCATCTCAGACAGCTGGCATGAAATCAATGTCTACCTGAGAAGTGCCTTGGAGAGCCATCTAATAAAATCTAAAACAGCAGCCATGAATTCAAAACTGCAGAAGTCTAGACTGCTATTTCCAAATGAGCTAGAGAAAAGTATTTGGTATGCAACATCTTATAAACCCACAGCTGTTGGATACTATCTTTCAGTCACAGAGCTGTACTCAGAGTACACTGACATTTTCAAATAGCATTTTCTTTCTTTATAGGAATACAGGATATGACTGTCATGGCCCTTACACAAATACCAAGATCAGGTGCCTAACCCTTGAGCACCGTGCTTCATCTCAAAAACTAAAATTTTACACCTCACATTACCCTCATGTTGTGCCTTTTTATGAAAGTGAAGCTGTTTTTCATAGTAAAAGAAATGAATGCACATAGTTCAGAATGCCCCACCAATGACTCAAGGGTGCTCTCCTTCAGGATGGAGTTTTACCTCTCCTGAAATAAAAGATATTAATAAAGTTTTCTTCCTTCTTTGGGTGTAAATTATAGACTTATGTCAAGGCAGTGAAAAGGACTTGAGGCAAAGGATGCTTCTTTCATAAAATATTATGCATCAGAATATATATTCTATGCTATAAACATTTAGCAAGAGATAATATGACATTTACTAACATTTCTGTCAAAACAGTAACATCTAAACTGCCACTTTAGCAGGCTAGCTTCTCTTCCTGCTTTAGTTTAAAGAAGCACTGGAATAACAGTCTTTTTTTTTTAAAGAAAAAAATGTATTCTGGCTACTTCTAAAACCAGGAGTAGCTTCAGTCTGTAACTTAAAGGACAAATCTAAGCCCTAAAACCATGGTGATAACAGGAAAGAACAGAAGTATTTGATTACATGAAAGTTGGGTCTCCATAAACCCTGAAACAGTATAAGACTTTACTTTCATTAATTAGGCAGTTCTGAGGTTTGAACTCAGAGTCTCGAATTTGCTAAGCAGGTGTTCTACCACTTGTGCCACACCCAAGCCCCTCATTAAAAATGCTCTTGAAATGGATGAGTTTATTGAAGATGTGAGATTTTTTTTAATGCTTCTTTTTTTCCTAAAAGGAGACTTCTTCATATTAGTTCATTTTCCTATGTGTTACTGGTGACAGCTGGATCTGACCAATAAATATGTATTTTTTGACAAGGAAACTTCAGTACAAAATTAAACTCTTAATGGAATTTTGTGACCAGGTAAAGAGAATTTGGCATGACTCACAGAGAGAAATATCTAACAGTACCCATGCCCTAGAGGTTCCCTGGTAATGACCCTAGGGAACAGACCAGCCTTTGTATCAACAAAGAACAGTAAAGCTAGAGCTTTTCAGGAGGGGAAAAAAATCAATACAGTGATACACAATGGTAGACAAAGCTACATATGTTTACAGAGTTTCAGCACTTAGAAACATCCGGTTCAAAAGTCTGTTGAACTTAAACCTGTATTTGGATTTTCAAGTAGGCACTCCTAACAAAATACCTACTCACTGAGCCAAAGTTTTGTGTGCATACAGAATATCAGTACAAAATACCCAAAACTCAACTTTTCCACAAGAAAAACATAGTAAATTCAAGGGGCCAGCCAATAATTATAGGAAAATGTTTAAAATTTGGGCTCAAGGCACAAAGATGGAAGGTCTTTGCAGTGGGAAAAGACCAGGAGTCCAGAGGCCTCTCTGTGTGGATACAAACAAGAACCCAGAGGCTCCTGGCTTTGAGCCAAGTAGAGGGAGTGCCTGCACCATTTCCAGGTCCTAGACTCTGCCTCCCTGTCCTAACACCTATACCATAAAGGTCCTTTGCAAGATGCAAACTGCAGTTGAGATAAATGTTCCCAGAAGTGCTTTTACATGAAGTTGTGGCATTTTCTGTCCATGTTTATAGGGTCTGTCACTGCCCTATGGAGGTCCTGGTCACCTGTAAGAATCAGAACAAAGTTATCCCCTCCCACCCCCAGTTCATTCACATGCTTCTTTTAAGCAACAACAACAAATCCTCTATAGGCAAGGACACAGGTGGCCCCCTTCACATTAAACATGATACATACCACATCTCAAAATGCCAAAGAATCTAGGCCACCTTACACTGCAGTGATCAAGCATGATGCGAACTATTCTTCCTTCAGCTCCTCTCCTGCGCTCCTCCCAAACCCAAGTGGAACAGAGCGACAGGTTCCATCTCAGAAATCTACACAAGGCAAAATCCAAGATCAGGAAGTTCATAAAACTTTCTTCTGGCTATACCATAGACATTAACTGCTGGGTAGAGAGAGTACACCCAATATAGATCAGGATCACTGTTAGGGCACAGGACTTCCTTTTTCCATGATCCCCAGGAGGCCCTCTTTCTGACCATCTCCCTCCAGCGTGTTCCTCCCCAGACTTACCTCTCTACAAAGCCAAGAACCCTCTCCAGGACACAAAATGGCCCCTGAGTTACCTGTCAGAATTTTTTTGTGTGTGTGGTGGTACTGGGGTTTGAACTCAAAGCTTTGCACTTGCTAGGCAGGTGCTCTAGCCTCTAGAGTTCACCTCTAACCTCTCACCAGATTTTTTAAAAAGTTCCCTGGAAAAATTATAAAGATGTATTTCAAAAGTTACTGTTCTACATAACTATATTTAAGAAATGGCATATCATCTTTTCTGTAAGGTACAAAACATTCAATTTTCTAATAAAAGACAACCATCTCCTTTGAAATGAGGGCTGGGCAGCAGGGACAGGGAGGTGGGGAGGGGAGGGTGCAAATAAAGGCCTGGATTGTAGCAGCTGGACTCTGACATTTATTTTCTGAGAGACACACTACATACATATGGAAAATGATGATGGTATAAAATAAGGTTGTGGGGTTTCTTGCATTAAAAAAAGGTAACCAGGTGATACCAACCTTGTAACTCCCATGGTTCCAACTAGAAAAAAGGCATCAGAGGGGCAACTGTACTAGCCTGGAACAATGTGTTCTTGTAAACAGTGCAAGGTGGTTTCTTTTTCCTCTCAAAAGATAAAGAAGGCATAACTGAGAAATAATATAATGACTTACGCACAAAGGAAAAAGTTGGCAGCGGTGATCTGAGTCAGGTTTAAGGGTCTATTTGTCTTTCCATGTTACAGAAAGGTAAATGATCAGGAAAGGGAGCTGGGACGAGTCAGCTCTCAGCCACGAACCCACGTGCTCTGCTCTGTTAGAAGCACAGTTTACCTTTAAAAACAAGGAGAAAAAAAAAGCCACCGCATAACTGCTTTCTGAGTTAAAAGTCAGGTAAATTAATGTTTAACTAACTCCTGAGCATAAAAATTCCTTATTTGTTTTTATCAATTAATACAGATACTAAAAGCAACTGTGGAGAAAATGTACAGAATATATGTGATACACGCTGCTGTGCTGGAAACCGTGCAGGTATCAGGCAGAAGAGGAGGAGAAAAGCCATCTCACACAAAGGTGACCACAGTGGCTTCTGCACAGCCTCCACCCATGCTGAAACCCCTGCCCAGGGAGCAGGTTCCTGGACAGGCCCTTACTGGCCTGTGACAGCTGGCAGAGCTCAGCAGAATGGTGCATCCTCAGGGAGCCACAATCAAAGCCAGGCAGTTACTGGACAGTTTGAAGAATTGCACAAACTGTGAAGTTGTCACTGACATGCAATCAGAGAAAAGACCCCAGCGAGAGGGAGGCCTGTACAAATGCCTTAAAAATGTCTTAATGTGTAAACAGACACAGGTACAACTGGGTCTAAAGCACCTTGGATGCATGACAGGGCTCAGAGAACAGGAAGAGTGCTTGTTACTTAGCAGAGGTGACAGCTTTTCCTTTTGAGCTTTCACAGAGCCTGTCTCTACTCTCCACCTCTGTAAGGAGACTCCTGTAACTTCTCCTCTAACATCCTACATTTCCAGGATGTTCCTCTATACCGGGCGTCAAGGTGACCCCAGCACATGTGGGAGAGGTATCTTTCTGCCTGTGGAAGTGGTGCAATCTAATGCTTGCGTATCAAGCCACCCTCTGGAGGGTGTATCAAGTAAGTGCACCTGCACAGCTCTCCTCAGTACAGTGTGGGTAAACACCGGTCACCCTGGCACTCTTCATTAACTTACCAAGCACTAGTCTAGTTACCAAAAAGGAAAACACCACCAAAGGGAGAAAAATCCTTCCCCACCATTGGAATGTGACCTAAGGCTTCAGAGGTGAATCTGTTGTCAAACTAAAACCCTACTTTCCCTTGAGAAGACACAGGAAATCTTGAGCCTCATGCCCATTACCTATCTGCCTCCCTTTTCCCCCTCTGAATTAGATGTCCTCACACTACAAATGGCCTCAAGGTACATGCATGTGGCAATCCACTGAAAAAGCAGGCACATTCTCTACCAGCAGGTTCTTGCTGAGTGTTCCAAGTATTTCCATATGAGTTCAGAATGCCAGAAGTACATGTGTTACCAATGTGGAACCCACTTTAGTCAGAAGTTCAATAAAATAGTGCAGTGCGTGTCCATGTACAAAGTGTCCAGGGTTCCAAGCCAGGTGGGAAACCTGTTATCACTGAATTGGAATTAGGGAAGACAAAGTTCCATTTGATCACTTTCACTGGGATCATACCCCAACACCCCTGAATCTAGTCAATCTGAATGTGTTACCATTTTGAAGTGGGTGCTTTGTGAGCATGGACTTTTAGATTTGTTTGAAAGTATTTATATGGGGGCACTTTCTACCCAAGCCCACAATACAGTTATGTAGAAGGGTCGGGTTGACAGAAAATCACTATTCTGACCTAGAGATTCATGCAAGGACAAAAACAGGCTTTTCTACCTGTGCATGCTGGAGTCCCACTGCTACAGTGGATCTCCTCCCCAGGAGCCAGGAAGGAGGAAAAAGAAAATCTACTCAACTCCCTGGTTTTCCTTCCCCTGTGCCCTGAGGAAAGCTGGAGTCTCATGACTAGCTACTAATGGGTGCTGATAGATCTAGGGCACTCCTGTGGATACTTAAACTGCATTGCAGGCTTAGGGAATGTCATCACCAAACAGAAATAGTGTCATTTCAGCCCCAAACCCAGGCTGGAAGCAATCCTCAAGTGGGTGAGAGAGGTAAGGAATCCCAGGTCAGGAAGCTCTCCACGACATAAGAAAAGGTTAGGACAGCAACACAGAAGGGAGTCTTCATATTTCAGGAAACTCCAACAGTACAGGTGCCTGCCTCATCATCTTGTGACTGTGACTGGAGACATGGCCTGGTAACTGGCCCAAGTACAATGTCCTCCCTTAATGACCCCAAACAAGCCCTGTGAATGAAAAAACAAAAAACCACCCATAAACCTGGACTTTTCCCCCCAATGCAGATAAAAGACACAGTGAATTTTTTCATTGTGTTCAGAAGTCAATATGGAGACTAAGTATGTTCCCATGTTCCCTAGAGTCCTGAAAATACTAGAAGAGGCTGATCAATATTCTACACCTGCATGTCCTCAAACACAATAAGCATCTCACTGAGCTGGAAAGAGCACAAGGCAACTCTGCAGTAGCCTTCTGTCAACCAGGTGATTAGTTTAGAATGATCTAGAGTCTTTGTTTCCTTTTTCATTAGGGAAAAAAACAAAAACAAAAACAAAAGAACCTGAAACTCTGTGGTTACTATTAAACCACAGAGCAAAGACAATTTGCAACAATGCTAACTATTCTTCCACTCAGTTAAATGAACCAAGGAAATCAGGTTTTATCTTCCAGTTTCCCTCACCTTGTTCTAAGTGTCCAAGATTCTAACATGTGCTAGCCCCAAATGTCTGGAACCAAAACCTGCAGGGAGAGTCAACCTGTGGAGGACCAGAATGCTCAAATGAAGACCCAGGGAACTTGTGTTCAACCCTTGGGATCAAAAGGCTATACTTGCTAAATTCAAGAGTGCGTTATTTCTGGCAACCACAAACCAAGCACGGAAGGGTGGGGTAAGAGAGGCAGAGTCTGCAGGGGAGAGGGAGAGGGCAGCAGCTGCAAGGCTGAGCACTGAGAGACCATCCACAATTGGATTAGACAACCAGACCAGTGGACTGGGTCCACATTGTGCTCCAGCACAATGATTCTGCAGGTGTGCTCTGTTAAGAAAACTCTAAATCTGCACTTCCAATTATAATACAGATCATTTATTGGGGAACCTCTCATGGTGAGACCTCTTTCTCTTTTTCCCTAACAGCATGAAACAGGAATTGAAACCAGGGGAAGTTCCAAGGAAAAACAATAAAGGGTACTGAATATTAGCTTAATAACAGGCTGGAATGCTTTACCAATATTTTCTAATGCAATCTTAAAAACACCTCCAAAGGTATTATATTTATCCCCATTGTTCTCATGAAGACTGGGAACAAGTTCCATAGACCCTCTCAGAACCACAGTCCATTGAATCACAAAGGCCATGTCACTGGGACTGATGAGTACTGCTTCCGAAAATTAGTCTGAAAAAGTAAATTTTGCTACCCTTGTATATGGACATTACTCCGGGTTACTTGGCACTGAAATCAGTGAATATCTCCTAGTAACTCTTATTCATATTTGATGTTCCCAAATACAGTGTATACACAACTACTTTCACATGCGATGAGGAGAACAGGGATTTGTGACAGGTGCTAGAAAGGAAGATAAAAAAAACTCAAGTCCAAAAGAACTGCAGGTACATGTCTGGAGCAATCATTTCTTGGTACAAGCTAGATATGAGTGTATTGTTTCTAAAAAACATTCTGCACATTAAAAAAATTAGATTTTATTCCTTGTAACAATATGCTATTCTTATGAGTTGGAGGTTAATTACTTTAAGAAACCAATCAAGTCAAATTTCAATAGCAAAATTAAATTTTGAAATTGTGATTAAAAAAAATTACAGACTAGGAATTGGAAACTGTTCCCCATATTTTATATCTTCCTATCTTTTAAAAGTACACACATACACACAGGTGTGTATGAGCACACACTACTCTGTGTTCATATTCTTTCTGGTTTAATACAAGGTATCAAAAATTAGGAATGCTATAAGTATGCAGTTTTATATAAGAGATCAGAATTATAATAACTTGAGCTAAATCTGTCCACAAACTAGATCCTAACTAGGGAATATGGTCAAGTATAAATTTACCTGGCCTAAATTGCTCAGCAGGATTTTGGCCAACTCTGACCAGTTCTGCTGGTAACTCATTTTGACGCTATTATTTCTAGCAGCAAAAAGACAAAGAAGGTTCTTGAAAGAGTTCTTCCTATACCTCCTATTTTACTGTCATGAAGAGAAGAATCCCAGATTTATGCACCATAAATGAACTAATCCCCAAGGTGGAGAAAGGACTTTTATACTTAAAAAAAAAAAGAAAAGGACTTAAATGCTATATTATATGTGACAAGCCAATTAAAAACTGTATGTGCATATAGCACAGTTTGTAACCTAGCCTAGAAAGAAGGAAGAAATTTTATACACAGGGTGATACTGTATACAAACACACTTTGTGACAAGACAGTACCAGTATATTCCACAAAACTTATCAAGTGTTACATAATAATAATAATAATAATAGGACTTAACATGTATTGAGCATATATTTAACTCCTGTAGACTAGATTCAAATTAAGTGCCACTGAGTGGCAATACGGCAACTGTGAGCACTATCTACAGTACAGGTAAATGCTTAGCAATAAAAAAAAAAATTCTGTTCTATCTTTAAAAAAGCTAAGATTTTCTTTTACAGTTTAAAAAAAAAACAAGGAAACTCTTGTAAGATAATGAACAAAGCAAGGATATATGCTTTCACCACTCTTATTCAGCCACAGCAAAAAGACAAGTAAAGGAAATAAAAGGTATATGGGCTGAATGCCAGTGGCTCATGCCTGTAATCCTAGCTACTTGGGAGGCTGAGATTGGGAGGATCGCTGTTCAAGGCCAAGCCAGGCAAAAAGTTCTCAAGACCTTATCTCAACCAACAGCTGAATGCAGGGGCACAGACCTGTCACTCCAAGCTATGCAGGAGGCTAAGATTGGGAGGATCACAGTTTTAGGCCAGCACAGGCAAAAAAGTTTGCAAGGCCCCTATCTCAATGGGAAAAAGCTAGGTGTGGTGCCACATATCTGTCATCCCAGCCATGGTAGGAGGCATAAAATAGGAGGACTGTGGTCTAGGCTAAACTGGGCAAAAAGTGAGGACACCTCCCCATCTCCAAAATAACCAGAGCAAAAACTGCTGGAGGTGTGCCTCAAGTGATAGAGTGCCTGCCTCACAGACACGAAGTCCAGAACCCCAGTACTGCCAAAAAAATTTTTAAAAGGTATACAGATTGCAAAAGAAAGAAATCTGTCCCTATTTGTAAATGGCATGATTATCTAGGCATGAAAATCCCAAGAAATTCTTCCAACAAAAGTTGTAAAACTAATAACTGAGTCTAGCAAGTTGTAGCAAAGAACAAAACTCATACGTTGACGACTATAAAATGATAAAGAAAAAAATGAAATAAATGGAAAGACATCAGGTTCAAGGAATGAAAGAATCCACAGACTAAATATGTTCCATCTCCTCAAACTAATATTTAGGTGCATTGTAATTCTTAGCCAGACCCAGCAAGATTGTTTTAGGTACAGACAAGGTTATCTTCAAGTTGATACTGAAAGACAAAGGACTGAAAGAAAAAAATTGATATATAGCTACACTGCTCAAAACTGTGGTATTTGCAGACAAATAAACATACAGATCAATGTTACAGAATAAAGAACCCAGAAAGGGCCCACACAAATATGCACGAGTGTTGACAAAAGTTCAAATCTGCTGTTAAGGGGGAAAAAAATGAAGAAAATCTTTGAGATCTAGCACAAAACAAACAGTTCTTAATCTGGAGACCAAAAGCAGAAATCACAAAAGAAAATTTGAGCAGTTAGACTTATGCAAAATTATAAACATTTACTCAATGAAAGATCGTGTTAAGAAGATGAAATGATAAGCCAGACTGGGAGAAAATATTTACAAGCCATACATCTGACAAAGAGCTAGAATCTAGAATCTATAAAGAACCTGAAAACTCAACACTACAAAACAAACAATCCAATTATAGCAAAAGACATGAACAGATGCTTCACCCAAGAGGATATATAAAGAGTAAACAAACACATCAAAAGGTGTTTGACATCCTTAGGCATCAGGGAAATGCAAATTAAAACCACAATGAGATATCCCCCTGTATCTATCTATCAAAATTGCTTAAAAAAAAAAAAAAAGGAAGGCAGACACCAAATACTGACAAGGAAGTAGAGAACCTGGGTCACTTATGTTTTGCTGAGGCACACTCACTCTGGAAAAACATTTGCCACTTTCTTTAAAATCAAAAACATGCATCTACGATACAAGACAGCAATTGCGTTCCTAGACATTTATCCCTAGAGATAAGAAAACTTATATTTGCACAAAAACCTGAACACAAAGGAGCGAATGGTTGAACTGTGGTACATCCATACAAGAATAGTATTCCACAATTTAAAAACAAAAAAAAAAGGACAAATGATATATCCAACAACCTAGATTAATCCTCAGAGAATTGTGCTAAAGGAAAAAAAAACTTAATCCCAGGAGGTTACATGTCATATGATTCCATTTGCAGGACAGTTTTAAAATGCAGCATATTAGAGACAGAAAACAGATTCCTTGTATTTGGGGGTTAAAGATGGAGCAAAGGAAGAAAATTGGTAGATGTGTCTATTAAAAGGCAACACGACAATATCTCTGTGCTGATGAAATGTGTCTTGATATATCAATGTCAATATCCTGGTTGTCACATTGTATTACAGTTTTACAAAATGTTCCTACTGGGAGGAAAAATAGCTGGGAAGCTCTCTGTTATTTCTTTTACCTGCATGTGAATCTTTAAGTATCTCAAAAGGGCTATTTTTTTTTTAATGTATGTATGTGTGCAGGTTTTTTTTTTTTTTTGATGGGAAAAAAGAAAATCATCCCAACAGGTTAAATTGTAGTCCTCTAGAAGCCTGGGCAGACAGCTTCTTACGAATCACGTCATCCTGGTATAGGCTGTCCAGATATACAACATATTCCATCTGTTCATTGCCACTTCATCAGGAAGTCACAGCTCCAAAGAAGTTAATTTTTAAGTCTCTATCTAGAAATCCCATCTTTAAGCTAAACTGCATTCCTAGCAAAAGTACTATTTTAGTTATAATAGTTCAGGATTATACACTATGAAAACAATAAACTAAACAAGAACTCAAAACAAGCAATCACAGTAATTAGCACAAAAGAATTTCTAAGTCGATTATTGAGCAACTTTCTGAGAGAACTATTTTAAACTAAAAGAATGCATATCCAAGACATGTTTATTGCAGAGTGATTTGTAATACTGAAAAATTGGGAACAACCTAAATGCCTAATTTGGAGTGATTAAAGAAATTGTATCCATCATTCTAGCATTTCACAATGGTTAAAAATAACAACATAAACTGGGTGCCAGAAGCTAATAACTGTAATCCTAACTACTTGGGAGGCTGAGATTGGGAGGATGGTGGTTCAAGGCCAGACAGGCAAACAGTTCCATGAGACCCCATATCCAAAATAACCAGAGCAAAACAAAATAGAGGTGTGGCTTAAGCAGCAGAATGCCTGCTTTGCAAGTAGAAAGCTCTGAGTTCAAACCCCAGTCCCACAGAAAAAGACAACAAAAAAAGAAAACAAGGTAGATCTACATGCACTAACAGTGAATGATAATCAAGGTAAATTAATAAGCTAAAAAAAAAAAGGCACAGAACATAAAGGTATCCTGTGTTAGTCTTTAAAGCTACATACAAAATGTGCATATATGATATAAATAAATCAGATGGAATATTTTCAAAATTATGTGTAATGGAGACTTCAAAGGGAGGAGGGTAGTGACATTAAAAATGTATTCTCATTATTAAAAATATCAGAACACACAGATTTATATTTCTGTCAATCACTTGTGATGATAATTTGTTTTCCAACTGGGTGCCAGTGGCTCATATCAATAATCCTTTCCACTTGGGAGGCTGATATCAGGAGGACAGCGATTTGAGGCCAGCCCAGGCAAAAAGTGCAAGAGACTCCACTTCAATCAATAGCTGGACATGGTAGCAAGCATCTATCTTCCTGGCAATGGTGGTAAGCATAAAATAAGAGAACTGAGGTCCAGGCCAACCTGAGCAAAAAGTGAGACTCTACCTCTGAAGTAATCAGAGCAAGAAAGGGCTGGTGACATGACTCAAACAGTAGAGTGTCTGGCTTAAAAGCTTTGGGAAAGCTGTAAGTTTAAGCCCAAGTACTGTCCAAAACAAAATGTGTTTTCTACCTAATTCAACTGGGTGGGGGGGAGTTACTTCCTTTCATCTCCAAATGCATGTATTAAGGTTTTTACACAACTCTGTCACCAAGTTTTGTTCCTTCTTACAAAGTATCTAGACTGGTGACTCACAAACTCAAATCTTTCAAAGAACCCTGCTTATTAACAAGAAAGTTACCTGCTCAAATAGGTTTGAGAAATGCTGTTTAAAACACAAATGGAAGAGGAGTAAGATAGTCAGCCTTTTACTTGGCTATGAAAACTTTGGGACCAAAACATGAAAAAAACGCTCAGTGATTTCAGGTTCTGAGAAATATTGAACCTGATTCTCTTGAACTTGCAATGTCCCAATGTTGTCCAAATTATCCACTGAGTCCACAAAGAAAAGCAATCAACCCAATAAAGCCTCACTGCCTGGCAAAGTAACAGCACAAGACTTTATTCCACCTCTGAGCATGTGACAGCATGTGCACATAGTTACAAATCCTGCAAGGTATAGGAAGTTCTAAGTAGCTTACATATTTGCCCTACAATCTTGTTGACACTATTAATTTAGCAAAAAGATTTTCTATCATTGACTCATTATTTCTATTCAAAAAAAGCATCTGGTAATAGAATCCAGTACAACTTTATGAAAAGTTCAGTTACGTGAATCTAACTTAAGACCGAAAAATTGGGTTTCATACATTACAAGCATAGTCTTCATTAATCATCTAGACGATCTCCATTAAAAGTAAAATCTCCTAATTGATCTGAGCATGATGTGATGTTCAGCAGTAGTGACTGGGGAAAGGCACATTTATTTCTAGCAAAAGTGATCAAGCAAGTCCTTTCCATACCATAACCCCAGTTTACAAAAAAAAAAGAATTTAAAATCTGTCTCATCATTGTCACTTTAAGACAAACTTTAGAATCATTTTATCAAGCTCCAAGTAAAATGCAGAAATGCTAAAATTGTTTTGAAATTATAAATTAATTTGGGAAGTGACATGGGTATTATTCCAGCCTCTCACAGAAGTGAGCCTCTCAGTAGAAGTGTTTTCTACTTCACTTAAAATCTTCTTTTCTTTGTTGCTCAGTAACACTGTAGATTTTCTAGAAATATACCCTGTACCTTTTCTATTAGAGTTACTCCTTGTTATCTGGATTATATA
This sequence comes from Castor canadensis, assembly GCF_047511655.1. Lineage (NCBI taxonomy): Eukaryota > Metazoa > Chordata > Mammalia > Rodentia > Castoridae > Castor > Castor canadensis. Next base: position 31,157,987 of record NC_133404.1, on the reverse strand, counting down.
ATTAAAAAGAAATGCAGTTTTGTCACTTCCAAATACATTAAGCAATTCAATTAAGTTATCCATCTAACACTTAAGGAGAACCTTAAGGAGCCAATCTTCTCTGAATAGTGGGGAATAATTTGTAATTAGTGTTAATTTCATCTGTAAATAGGAAATTATAAAACTCTTCAAGATGTTTAAAAGAGTTCTGTCAAGCAAGTTACACAGTCACCTTAGTAACTACTACACAGTTACCTTCTTGACTATTAATGTATACTGCTGAGATGTATTAAATGAGATAATACATTGCAAAGCACTTAGAAAAGTGCTTGGCACATTAACATTCAAGAAATATGAATATATGTTGTTATTATACAGATTTAAAACAAAACAAAAAACAGCTGCCTCCATTCTTGGTCATTAACTCTGAAGAGGTAGAGTTATTGGGAACCAGGGATGCCTGCACCTCCCACACAGATCACAAACAGCAAGAAAGCCCACATCAGAGAACTCTGTGAGTGCCTTCAATGAACAGGAACTCCAGATTCCCAGGCAGACTTATCCATGAACCCTGGCAAGAAAGGTGCTATAATCAGCTCATTTCCCACCTTTCTCTGCCTGGGTTCCCTCTGCCCATTCCACTGGGACAACCTGAGAGTTCCCTGCTCTCGTGTCCCCTCTACTGGACGGTTATGGTCACAGAGTTGCTCTAGCCTCTGCCTCAGCTCCCGCAAACAGGACATCCTCTTCCAGGGACAAGCTTGAGTCAAGAGCAGATGTGTTACCAAATCCTGACTGGAGAGAAAGGGATTGCAGATCAGCATTAGAAAAGATTTTGAAATCCACAACTCAAGATAGTAGAGTTTCACAGTGGTTATCTTAAAACTTATAAAATAGTCAAAACTGCTACCTAGGAGTGTAACTTGTGCAACTTACTTGAATCTCTCTGTGTCTCAGTTTCCTCCTCTGTACAATGTGAAAACAGTACCCATCCATCCAGGTTGAGGACTAAATGGATTAATATATGCAAAGCCCTTACAATGGTACCCAGCACAGAGCAGTACTTATAAGTAGTTCTTGAATAAATTAAAGAAAAAAGCATGCCTACAACCTTAAGAGGAATTTTTTCAGTCACACTTTTTAAAAGCAAAATTTTATAATCAATTGCATTTTTAAAAAAGTCATTACTAAACATGAGGTTGCTGCTACACAGTCACTTGTGCTAGATTATATAACCAGTGAAAAACTTATTCTCTTGGGAATTTCCAGAACTCTGTAGCAGAGCCAAAATACACTGACCTTGAATACATTGTTCTTGAACAAAGTGGATGTACTGCACACTGAATAGATGTTACTACTTCGTACTGAGCACACAGCACTGAATGCTCTCATGTTCAATTACCTGACAGTGATGCTAGTGAGAATAATACATAATTTTTAATCTTATTTAAAATGTATTATGCACTCCCAGAGTACTTACACAAGAAACTACTCTTCTGCTCTTCAGGGTTTGTTGTCTATTTATCAGAAGAAAGACAGCTGGTTTTGGGGCTGGTGATGGGTTTTTCCATTGTTTGTAAAAGACAGAGAGCTATACATATACTAACTTCCAGAGAAGCTACTAAGATCAGTCACAGAAAAGGTCACCACCAGAGATTTTGCATGTGACCCACCAGCTCTCACTTTAAGATCACTATAGGCTATAGCTGGCCCCTAGAAAGATGGCCCAGTGCTTGGCAGGCATGACAGGGACAGATGGAACAGTGCAGGCTTACCTCCTCACTTCAGCAAAGGTAACTGACTTAGGACAAGGGAGGAGACATGCTCAGAACCAATAAAGCCAGTCAGAGAGAAGCATTTGGCTCCTCAACCCAGGCCACCCCTTCTCTGCTCCTCTGTAAAGGCCCACTTTTTTTTTTTTTTTTTTTTTTTTTGCAGTAGTGGAGCGTGAACTCAGGATCTTGAGCTGCCAGCCCTGTAAAGGCCACCTTACTACACCTTGTCAAGTAAGCCCATAGACAACAGAGAATCAGACAGCACTGTGCTGTGCTGGGTTTCTACACCATTTGGTCAACACAAACATAAGACAAACCACAGTCCCTCTTTTGGGTCTCAGTTTTCTCACCTGTGAAGTGGAGGGTAGGACCAGGTGAGTTCCAGTAGAAACAGAAGAACGAACAAGAAATAGCAAAATGAGTAACCATAAACCAAGTCCACAACTTAGTGTCAAGGATTATGAGAAAAAAGCAAAAGGTGTCTAGGCACTTTGAATTTCTCAAATGAAAAGAAAGTCAACAAAAAAAAGATGGGACATGCCTAACAGCTTCTGCATTTTCTTAGCTGACCTGGTGTACAGCTGGTCATGCTGTTCACTAGCCCCCTCTCAGGACTATGGTAAAAATCACTCATTTCTGCTCTGGTTTCCTCCCACCAGTTCAGTTCAGAACCTGCTTTCATTAAGCTCTCCACCGTTGTTGCAGAATAAATACTCTACTTGTCATAAAGCAGTCACTCCATTAATGACAGTATCCTCTTCCCCATCATGCACACAGAACAACATCTGATAGCACTGATACTGTAAGGCTCTCCTTTCTTCCTGCCTCTTTCCCTACTATTACTTCTTTCATCTCCATCTTATCAAAATGGTCACATTTAAGACCCTCACAGAGAACAGCATCTTTTACTTCTCAGAAAACACATGCAGCTGCTCCAAGCTACTTCTCTCCATGTCTAGGGTAGGCGTCTTGCATCTCTGCTCTTTTCTTTTCCTTGGGCTAAAATGCTGCTCTCTCCACCCAATGTCAAGATGAACTGGGCCTACACTCCTGCCCACCATGGTACCAGGCCTGTGTAGCTATAGTCATGTCCACCACGACTTTGAACAGGCCAACACAATGGGCACCGTTCCTTAGCTGCTCTCTCCATCACTGAGATTCCCAGAGCCAAGAGACCCTGAGATTCCACTTTGGTCACCATTCCTTCCTTGAGAAGAACACTGAGAAATCCAGAGCAGGCCCTAAGGTTGTGTCCTTAACCAGCACTTTCATTACTTAGGAGCACACCCTGAGCCCCTCGCCATCTCCCTGACTCCTTGAAACATAATTCAAAGCAAGTGTCTTCCCTTTTTGAAAGGGAAGAGCTAACACAGCTCCTCAGCTCTAACCTTGGAAAGATCACCTACCTAGTTTCCCAAGCTCCAGAGTCACATGGATTAAGGGATGGCCCATTTAAAACAAACCACACGGAGCAGCTCTAAGGAACGTCTCCCTTCCTGTGCATGTACAAAATTCAAATGAAGGCCCTTGATCCGCAATCTCGTGTGCTTCAAAACACAGTCCCCTCTCTTGCCCCCTTCCCCAGCCCCCTGCTGCTGTGGTGACACACGTGGGCTGACACGGTATCTGAGCATATCCTGGGAAACAGACCACAACCCTCCCTGGCGCCCAGTGATTACAGGGCAAGGCTGAATGCAGCAACAAAACTGAGAAACAAAGCCTTCTGTGAAACCAGAAACCACACAAGGTCACAAAAACAGCTAGAACTTATAAATCCCAAAAGCCCTTCAGTGAGGAATTTTTCCTAAGCACCTGTGCCCAGCATTGAAACAGACAGGCTTGACACATACCTGAGATGACAAGAGTACAAATCAGCCACCCCTTCAGAAAGGCCATTCAAGGTCATCGGTGTTTTAAGATGTGGGTGTCTTTTAGGGTTGTCTATGGAATAACATCCAAGGCACAGACTAAACAAGTTTCGAAAACATACTAAAGACAGAGAGACCATGTCCTTGCACGCTGATGTGACCTTAGGCAAAAGGAGATGAGGACAGGACAGCACCAACAGCTAGGTGAGTGTGGATTAGGTATATGTCTCTGTCTGTCTGTCTCTCTCTCTCTCTCTCAAGAAATAAAATTTTGCCATGTGCCAGTGGCTCACACCTATAATCCTAGCTATTTGGGAGGCAAAGATCAGGAGGAACAGGGTTTGAAGCCAGCCCAGGCAAAGAGTTAGCAACACCCTATCTCAAAAATACCCAACACAAAACAGGGTTGGTATGGAGTGGTTTGAGGGTAGAGCTCCTGCCTAGCAAGCATGAGGCCCTGAGTTCAAACTCTATACTGCCAGAAAGAAGAAAAAGAAATAAAACTTCTCTTGTCCCATTAGCCCTCCCCATTCAGGAGTTTAGGGGAAATCACTATAACAAAAAGCCAAAGTCAGTCGAAAGCTGCCTAACGGATGTGCAATTACATGATTTAGTCTTTGTATGATTAAAGCCAAAAAGAAGGCAGCATATTTCGCAAATACTTGGAATGTATTTAAGCAAATACTCCTTCAACTACCAGTCTTCTCCCTCCCATCACACACCTCGCTAATTTGCAGAGATTTGTTCAACAGGCCAGAGGATCTCAAAGGGCATTTCCAGACCAGCAACAGCCTCACCTGTGAACTTACTAGAAATGCAACTCTCTGCACCCACCTGCCTGCCTGCCTAACCAAGACCTACTGAATCAGAAACCCACAGAAGCTAAGACCCAGCCTTGTGTGACTGAGCAAGGCCCCAGGGGGTTCAGACTTGAGAACCACTGCACTAGCAGTCACCAGGAGGGCTGTCTGGCTTCCCTCCTGCTCTCTCCCTTGTAGCTGCAGAGACAAAGACCCCTCCCCAAATGCTTCCTCCATACGTGGGGCTGAGGACACTCCACAAGTGGCATAACTGTGGTAGTAGCCGGTAGGAGGCCAACACTGAGACAAGAGGGGAAGAGCAAGGTCTATGGTCTTGGTCCCTTGAGCTTGTTGGCACAGGGTCCTCACTGGGAGCATTAAAAATTTCATGCCCTGCCCCACCCCCCGAAAGGGTTATTCAGTGTGTCTGAGGGTGAGGGAGGCAACCTGGCTTTGGCATTGCACAGGCTCCCCAGTTGATTATAATGTGCAAACAAGCTTAGATCTGCTTACTGTTCTGCCACTGTTGGAACTGTTAAAACACAGATGGAGCAGGATATGCAAATCGCTCACATGTGGACACAGAGGGAAGTGAGGAGATGGCTGACACACAGCTCAAGGGAGGACTTCCCTGATGAAGTCTGGCCTATGACAGCCCAGAGGCCATCCAGCTCTGAGGGTTTTCAAGGACCTGACACCAGGGAGGGCTTGACACAAATCATCAGACATTATCAATCTGTATTCCTCACACAGATACTGGGGTTAGAGCAGGTGAGTATTATACTCAGTCCTACAAGTCCTGCTGGAGCGAGGACTCAAACCCAGGATTGCTCAGCTAGTCTGTGAGCTACAAAATGGGCAAGTAAGACCCCCACCTCCAGGTCCCTGATTGAATAGCCAACAGCCAGCTGAATACTATACTCTGCTTCTTCTTTGTAAGTTTATTTAATTGTGGTAAAATGCAGCATAACAAAATTTACCATTTTAGCATTTTTAAGCACATGGTGCAGTAGCATAAGTACATTCATGGTGCTGTGAAATATACCACCATCCATCTCCAGAACTTAGCTTTCAAAATAAAAAGCCCCAATTCCTGCCTCCCCCTCCCAGTCTTTGTCAAACCCCATTCTTCTTTCTGTCTCTGTAATGTGACTATTCCAAGTATCTCATTTAAGTGGAATCAAACAGTATGTCATTTCTAATTGACTTATTTCACTCAGCGTTATGTCTTCAAGGTTCATCCACACTGCTGGAATTTGCTTCCTTTTTAAGGCTAATATCTATATTTCATCTTCAATAAACAATTCTCAGCTGGGTACAGCAGCACAAGCCTGTAATCCTAGCTATGAGGGAGGTGCAGATCAATTTAAGGCCAAGCCCATGTAGTCAGCAGAAACCCATCTCAGCCAGTAAAAATCTGGGCGTGATGGCATACACCTGTCACTCCAGCAACACAGGGAGAATAAATAGGAGTTATCATGGTCCAGACTGGCCTGGGTATAAAGGTAAGACCCTATCTGAAAAATAATGAAAGCAAAAAAAGGGCTGGAGGCATTTGCTCAGGTGGTAGAGCATCTGCCTAGCAAGTGCAAGGCATGGGAGTTCAAACCCTAGTATCCCCCCCCCCGCCCCCACACCAGGAAAGGAAAGAAAAGGAGACAAAAAGGAAAGGGAGGGGAGGGGAGAAGAGGGACAAGAAGGGGAGGAGAAGAAAATGGAAAGGAAGGAAGGGAGGAAGGAAAAAGGAAAAGGAAAGGAAAAAACAATTCTCAATCTTAAAATCCAAACTCCAAGTCAAGCTCTGCATTTCCCACAACTGAATTTCGCACAACAGTAAACACAGATACTGCAGTTCTGCGATGGATGGTAAATGCATCCTTCAATCTTCTGCAGGGACATTTGCAAAATGTTCCCAATTTTCAATCTCTGCCTGGTATTTTGGCCCCGACATCTGACCAGAGTAATCAATGTTTACAACCTCAATCATCATGGAACTTAACAGGCACCATTCTAATCATAGAAGTCTCTGCAGAAAAGAACTTAATCTGATCTGATAGAACTAAGGAATAGCTCACAAAACTCAAACTCGAGGGGATGCCCCCCTCCTTTAAGACCCTATCCCATTTTTGTCATGATGTCTAGCCCATAGCCAAGTTCTTCAGCTATTTCTCAACCACTGAAATTGACCAAAAATTAACCCCAAAGCAATGAAAATAATGTACTAAAGCTACCTATATAATAAAGGAAACCTACTTGCTCAAAACTGAAAAAAATATGTAGTAAAATAGGGAGGATTTCCAGTGCTCTGTCAGTGACTCTCCCAGTCTTGCCCACCTTCCTGCACTGGCTCTGTCCTCAGGCTGCTTCTCTCCTGATGGCTACAGGCACCAACTGGAGCTATGTGTCTTTTTATTCACATTCTGGAAGAGCACAGTTTCCCAGAACCTCCACACCAAAGTTCTGGACAGTGTTCTAATCATTCGACTTGAACTGGACTGTTAACTGTGGTCAGAAAATGCCTCTCACTGATTACAGTACAGGATATATCCTATCCTTTGAGGAAAGGAAGAGGCTCTGACTGACTGGCTTATGCCAAGTTTGGGTTAATGTTACCTACAGGATGTGACTACTATACAGTACAGGTGCACAGAGGAAAATCTGTGTGCTGTGAGCAAAAGAAAATGTCATTTGTTTCTATCTGCCAAGACACCTCACATCTTAAGTGATACTCCAAGTTAACTGTCGTGCCCAAATTGTACATGTTTCTTGAGAAATCCTTTTCCCTTGTCTTGAGGAATTGGGTTGTCTCTTATGATCAAGTTAGCATTCACAGTTGTTCTGGTCTTCCTTTTTTGTTTTGTGGTGCTGGGGATTGAACCCAGAGTCTTGAGCACACTAAGCACACCTTCTACTGCTGAGCTATAGTCCTAGCTCTTGATCCTCCTTAATGAGCCTATGCTCATAAAGTAGAACTTCCTAGCCAACAGCAGCCACAGTTGTCTTTTAGGAAGATGACAGGCACTGAGCCTCAAGGTTAGCACAGCCCCCAACATTCTTTGGATGGGAATGTACATGGATGATCCTGGAGTACTTGAAACATAAGCTACTTATCCAGTATGGTAGCAAAACACCAAGCAAGTACTGAATAGGGTAGCCAGGGAAGAAATTGACAAAAGTTTCCACACTGGAAACCATTTTCAAATTCTTTCATCTGTTCTTTTCCACAGATGACCTGAAGTAAGAATCATATTCAATATTTAAGTCTAGAAAAGCTATATATAAATATGAGGCAAGATTGTATAATTCTAAAGACAGAACATAAATCCACGTATTTACAAGTTAATGATGAACCGTGATCTGAATCAAGGAGTATTGATGACTCTAGCCAGAGGGGAAGGAGAATAATTCTAACCACTTATCCGTCAGCAGCGCTCCCATCAAAGGCAAACATTCTGTGATCAACATCCATCATAATATTATCTTTATTTGTCCAGCATGGGAAAATTGTCTCTTCTGTTCTCCATCCCTTCTCCCCACCACAAAAAGTGACCTTTTGAAGTCTTCCTTCATTCTATTTTTTTTTTACAAGCCTTGTTTTGGTTGAGAACAGTCTGTTCAATATTAACTCCATAGAACAGAGCCTACCACTCTATGAAGACTCAATTAAAAAAAAAAGCATAGCAAAAAATATTAAAAAGTTCCTGTTTTCCTGGAAGAGAATAGAAATGATTAACAAAAACTGAAAAAAAATTTACAAATCTGAATTAGTAGTTCTTAAGAGAGTTGGCATAAGATTTATTTCACAAATTTCTTAAGTCAGGAAAGTCCTTTATAAACAATCACCTGTTTCATGTTTTCAGAAACTTTCAAAATCTAAATGCCACGAAGCCGAATTTTAAAAGAAACATTCCTGTATTTAGTTTCAAATAAAATTCTGTTTGTTCAGACTAGGGTCTCACTGGAGATGACGTCAATGTATGTCTGAGAATAGAAGTTAGGTATTTATTGTCTTTTGAGCTCAACTGTGCAAGCTGGTCTTTCCTCACCTAAACTGCTATAAACACACCACTAGAGGGGGGATATTTAAGCTATTCTCATGCTATTAAAAAAATTAAATGCTTTCCAACTTATTTTTTAAAAAATTATCAGTGGAGCATGAGAAGGAAGGGGGGAGGAAAGGAAGAAGAGTGGGAGGGTAGGGAAGTCAGCTTGAACATCAGTAACTTGATAAGCATGTGGCTGGTAAAGAAAGAACACCCTGGGCTCTATAACAATTGCCAATAATGAAACAAATAAACCAACAACCCAAGCTTGACCATGACCTGAATTTTTTTCCTCTCTTTTATCACTGAAAATGTTCAAATCTCTTGCATAAGTTGTTGCTTATACATAGATGAACTGCAGTGCATCTACTCTTTCCAAGGTACTGACACTGCCCATCGGTGATCTCCCTGGAACTCTATGCTGGCTCAGACCAACTGACTACTTCAACATCAGTATTCTGAGCTTCAATGCATAAAAGATTTTGGCCTTCTCCAGCATCTTGCTCTTGTCCCTCTTTCCTTGACAGCCCATGTCACCTACATAAGAGTTTGCTCTATTCAGACAAACCCAGGAACCCCTATAAAAAAAAAGGTGACATGGGAGAGAGGACAAGATGGACACACACACATGGGAGGGGACTAGGAGGATGGCATACAGAAAAAAATCCCATAAATCCTAATAAGCACCTTTCTCCAGAGAACTAAATATAAACAATTCTACCATGCACCAGGACAGCAGGAGCGGTGGAGTATTGGATGTCAGTCATCTTTTTGATCTCCATATTCGGCACACGGATGGAAGGATAACAGATGGATGGAGTAAAGATACGCAACAGTACCACAACCGCCTCTCCCAGCTCTGAGGACCCCATTAGACTGCACTCAATCATACAACAGTGATCCAGTGCTCATCAGCAATGCCCACTCAGACTTACATACATAGAATTAAGTCACAAGTAGCCATTCTCCAACTCTAAATTCAAATATACTTGGAGAGACATAGAATAACACAACTGGGACTTACTGATAAATGTCTCGGGGCCAGAAATCTCTTTGAGACCCTGATAACTATTGATAACCCTCTTGCCCCACACAAATACATATAGACAAATTTGACATAATATTGAAGGATTCATAGACTTTGCATATCCTGAAACTAACCCTGAGCTCCTCCCCCAACCCCCTCCCTCCATTCAAAGTCCTCTGGTAAAAATCTATGCCCAAATCTATCTCTTCCTTTTAATCCCAGCAGAGATATCTGGTCAGCCCATGGTCTTACTCAGCATCACCTCCAAAGTGGGATGATGTCATATGGATATGATGGAGATCCAGGATTCCACATCAGAAAGGAATTCTAAGTTAGATGTCTACCAATGTGGAGAAGCTGGGCGGAGCTGGGAGGGAAGGGATGTGAGAGAGAGCGATTGCCAACTGTGGACCGCTAATGGCTGATTTACACACAGAGATCTACTGAGAACAGGGACTGCAGAGAGGCCAAGAGAAAGACAGGAGATTAACACTCACAGGAATAATCTACCAGCTAGAAGGGGAAGAAACATCTCAAACAGCACTTTAAGGAGATTTTGCATGGAAAAACCTTTAAGCATGTGCCATGTACAAGTTCAAAAAGATTAAAAAAAAAAAAAAAGACAAAACAGCTAAGGCCAAATAATATAACACTGTTTCCTACTGGCATTTTTGCAAGAAGGTAGAAGAGAATTGTAAATTCTCAGACAAAATGAGACACAGAAAATAACCATGTCAGCAATGTCCAAATGAAAGTGCCAATAAGTTTCCTTTGTATCCTGGTCTAATTAAACCTTTTTCACAAATGCCAGCAATCAATAAAAATTATTTCTTATTCAACTCTGACTTCAGTTTTAATTACTAGGAGTACAACATGCTGTGATTCGGATAGCATCTGATCTATCTGAATCTATTTGCTCTCAAGTCTAAAAGAAAGAAATGATATAACACGACCTGTTCTTATTTGCCCTGCTATTATAAAGCATTGTTGCCAGACCGAGCACTTAAAGACCCTGGTAGCATGCAGGCCGTACATGCAGCACTACAAGTTTTTACAGACACAGAATCAAAGAAAGCCAGTAGACAAGGTGAGAATATAAGTTAACTTCCATTCATTTTTTTTTAACTCTTATACTCATTAGAACAAAAATAGGTGAGTTTGCAATGCTTCAAAATGCCTTAAGCAATTTAAGCAACAACAGACAAAATATCTTCATGGGTAAGTCAGTCACAAGATGCATGAGACAAAGGCAGAGAAATGCAATTCTTTGATGTTATTTGCTTACAAAGAAAATGTGAAGAATCTTCCCCTGGAATAATTCTCACAAAGCTGAGAGAAAATGTATTTATGCACTTAAAATTGTCCTTGTTTCTTCTGATACAGACTCACAGCAAAGGATAACCACAAAATAGTTAAAATAATAGGAGAGATCAGATAAACTTTTTTTTTTGCAGCAAGCACCAAATGGGTTCACATCTCACACTGTCTAAATGTATTAAAATGTGATCGCTGAGGTGCTGGGATTATGCACTTTTACTTTAAAATTTGATCCCTCTGGCACAATGCCACAGTGCAGAAAGGGCATCAATGACTATTTTCCTACAAGGGAGTCCTTATCAATGGAAATCAAGGTTATGTAAGAAACAATCTCAAAGTTGGGTATGGCGATACATGTCTGCAGTCACAGCTACTCGGGAAGCTAAGGTGAGAAGATCACTGGAGCCCAGCCTGAGCAACACAGAAAGATTCCATCTCAAAAAGAAGAAGAAAAAAACAATTCAGTGCAGCAGAAAGTATCAGGAGAAATTTCAGGACACATAAGTTCATTCACAGTACTGAAGGATAGTGTGTACAAGGGCAGAACCTGAGGTATTTCATTCAACAACTGGCATAGAAGAAATCCACTCTTCACTCCAGCAATTCACTTTTCTAACTTGCATAGTCTGTTCTCCTATCAAGCCTGAATCTTCCCTCATTGCTAGAAAGCACATAGCACCACACCACGCAGCTGCAGTGTGCAGATCGAAGCACTCTGGGAATTCTTATTTAGCAACATTCTCAATATACATCGGCTCCCACAAAAACACACAAATATTCCAATAATGCTAAAGATCTGACTGGGAAGATAAGACACGGTGTGCACCACCCTATCTTAACAGCACCAGCAGGAGGTGGACACCCAGACCTGCCAGGACACTGTGCCCACTGCCATAGGAAACAAAGTGGGCTCAAGTGGAAAGTTTTGTTCATGCTCTCCATCCCTGCAACACCCTACTTTAACTAAGAACCATACAGTTTAGTAATAAATACTATTTCTTAATGACTCAAAGTAGATATTTACCCATAAGATCACTGAATTTCAATAATTAAAAAAAGTCTCTGGGTTCTTCAAAACCAACAAAAGTTTACTTATCTTTTAAAAAGCCTTTAAAGGGGAAAATGAACTTCATTTTTTGTTTCAATTTCTAAAAATCTTATGAAAAGATAGGCAACAATAAAAACAAAGCCCAGCCCCCAGCACACCCTTCCAAAAGCACCACCCCCAAGCAGAACCACAGCAATGGATTAGAGCCAGCCTGGCCTAGGATGGAACAGAAAACCCATGCTAAAAAAAAAAAATATTCCCTTGAACCCATGAGAAATAAGTGTTGAGGTCATCTATCCCAGAGTGCTCTTATTAAGAAATTACTCAAAGTCCTCAACAAATGCATGCAAAAAGTATTTATAAGTAATGATCGAGAGAAAACAAATACTGATGGGGAACTAAATGAATTCCAATGAACCATGTGAAAATCCTATCTAGTTTTCTAATAGCTCAAGAGGCATCACTGGGAGGGTGGATAACTCAGCTAGGAGGATGGAGGGCAGGCCCAGAGGCATCACTCTCACACCATGCAGCCCTGCCACAGTGGGGCTGGTTGTATCTGCTGGAGTTTTTCTATAACTAGAATTATAAATTTGACGCTTGGGTAAGTAATCCCCTGTTGAGATTTTTCACAGTAACGTGAATTAACAAAGTAAATGACTTAGTACAGAATTATAGGCACAAGATAATCCTGACAAAACAGTTTAAGATGATACTGTTTTTGATGCCTTCAAGAATAAGTCAAAATGTTTGCTTCCTACCACCCACAAAAGCTGCATCAACTTTGGCAGAGGTGAACTAAAATTATCAAGATGGGTCCTTATAGACCCCATAGTGTTAAATAATCAAGAAATGCATCATTCAGTTCCCAACTCAAATATACTATCAATGGCATGTCCCCTGCTGGTTCTGCAAGTTCTGAATCACTACATCATTTAATGTAATCCTTAGAACAAACTGAAACAGTGAGTACTGTTTTCCTTGTTGCAACAAGAAAGCTGAATCTCAGATATGTTAAGCAACTTGCTCAACGTATCACAACTTGGAACTATTTGCCATGGAAACCAAAGCTCCTTCTGCACTGCTGTAAGGATGGAAGTATCTGGCAAGCTCACACATGGAGTTGTAAGTACTAATGGCCCCTCATTGGATGTGCTAATAGACAATAAATTCTCCTTTAATTTTAGGAAAGGCTTTATTTTTAGGAGGTTCCTGAATGATGTAAGAGATAACTGTCCATTGTCAAAGATAAGATTTTCTATGGTCATCAAACTTGTTGTGCACATAAACAACTACAAGCCACCATGCTTTTTTGTGTAATACAATGATGTCTAGATATATTAACTGTTCACATATTAAATATATGATTAAATGCCAAAAAAAGAATGGCCTTTGAAGTATCAAACAGAATGACTGCTTTTCACCTTCCAATAAAAGTTCTCATTGTTAAACCATTCATAAAACTGGAATTTTCAAAAAACATACTTCATCCTTATTTTGTTAAAAGTATAAATCCAATAAGCAGAAAATTGAGGAAAAGTGGGAGGTGGAAATCTGAACAAATAGAAATGGAAATGGAGACTTTTGCTCAGCAAAACCTGGTGGGAGAGGAAAGGGATTTCCAGGGATTTGGAAGGCCTGCTGGGATCAAATTCATCACTTGGATGATGGGCAGTTTATTATTATTGAATTTTATTTAAGCCTTAGAATTAATGAATTAGGGGAAATCTGGTGTGGAGAAATTCCTCAGGGGTCTCTCTAATGACTGAAGAATGAAGAATACTTTCATGGCCCTGAAAGTGCTCTCTCGCCTCTGTGGGTCCAGCCTTACTTTCCATCCTCATTCCATCCTTTCCCTGGCATGCTGCCCCAAGCCTGAATCTACACAGGGCACCTTCTTCTTCTTGCCCCAGCACTGGTTCCCAGCATCACCTCATGGAGGCTCCACCCATGGCACTGCACAGAACTGGAAGCCCTCACTCTCCCATGTGGCATCCGCATGTCCATCAGTCACTCAACACCAGCACTCACTTGTCTTCTCCCACTGACTCCCAAAAGTCTTAAGAAAGGTCCTGGAGTATGGTACATGGCATGCAGCTGAGTCCCACGGCATGCTGGCTGGGGAGGGAGCTGTTCAAGTTTGGGGGAAATTTTCCTCTAATGCTAGATAAAGTAGCATTATCTAACATGATCTAGCCATTCTAAATTGAATGAAAGATGAGCCTGCACTGAAAAAATATAAGTCATATAATAACTTTAGAATATTTTTCTTTTTAAAGTGCTTTCAATTCTACCAACCACATGCCTTCTCCCCATATCTCTTTTAAGTGTTGGCATGATAGCTGAGTCTCAGAGAGAAGAGGAGAGAGAGGCCAATACATACTAAGTTTGCATCTATCCCAGAACAAAGATCAACCTGTCCAAAATCCTGTATTTATGCAATAAAAAGCATATCTTAATAAACAAAATGTGGTATCATCCATGAAATGGAAAATCATTCAGTCATGAAAGAGAACTCATGCTATAATATAAAGAACTGTGAAAACGTTGCACTAAGTGAAAAAAGCTAGCTACAAAAGGCCACATAGATTAATTTACATAAAATGTAAATCCAAAATAGGTGAATCTATAGACAAAAGGCAAATTGGTTGACTGAGAAGAAAGGAGAGGTGAGGACTGCTTAGTGGGAAAAGGGTTTCCTTTCCAAGTGATGAAAACATTTTGGAAGTGGATACTGATGGTGGCTTCACAACAGTATGAATGTTCTAAATATCACTGAATTGTTCACTTTTAAATGGCTAATTTAGGTTATCATAATTTTGTGGGGGGGGTGCTGGGATTTGAACTCAGGGCCTGTACCTTGAGCCACTCCATTACCTGTTTTTTTGTGATTTTTTTTTTTTCAAGATAGGGTCTTGTGAACTATTTGCCCAGGCTGGCTTCAAACCACAATCCTCCTGATCTCTGCCTCCCAGGTAGCTAGGATTACAGGCGTGAGTTACCAGCACCTGGCTTGTTATTCTAATTTTTAAAAGGTTTTAAAGCAAATCGTCTACCTCACATATCTGTTTACAACAGAATCACAATGGTCTGGAACTCAGGCACCCAGTGTAAGGAATTATCAACCAAACACTTCTTGTCTTAGAAAGAAATACACTAGAAATTGTTTGAATTAGCTTAGTAATTCCTATTAGTCTATTATCCCTGAAATGGTTTCACAATATTTCTAAAGCATCCTCATTCCCTGTGCCAAAGGACTTCTTATAATGAGATCTTGTCTTTTTATTTGGTAAAAGTCTCCAGCGTTCTTGAGCATTCATAGGTAATTTCTCTGCTGAAAACACTACTCCAACACTGAATGTGTGTTATGGTGAGAGGTTTTCAGTACGTGAATAATTTATCTTAAAGTTCCACTTTTTCTTGTCTAGCAATAAAGGCAGAATAGCAAAAAAGCAAACAAGGAATATGACCACACACACCCCCAAAAAATCTTCTCAGGCTCATTTGTGAATATTCTCCAATTTCAGTACAAATTACAACATTTTAGATGATTTTTTGCTTGTTAAAAAGAAGGAAAGTTATATCCCAGTAAAGACACAAAAGCCTTAAGTAGTTAAAAGCTCTCCTAAATAATGAAAAAGCTAATCCTGTGGTGAAGAGGTGTGGGCTGAAGAAGAAGGGGTGTGAAATATGCAAGCAGAGTGTCTAGTTATTGCTAATACAGCCGCCAGGAGAACAAATCAGATGCACTGCATCAAGTGTTCTCATCAATAGCATTTGCTTTCTCCAGAAGCATCAAGAAACTAAACCATACACCCCTACCTGGCGCACACACAAAGGCACAGGTCTAGTTCCAGGCACCCAGGATGTGAAAGAAACACACTGCCACCGAAAGTCAAACGTGCTCATGGGGTAAGAGGTGCAAGTCTCTGTTAGATGTGGAGGGCACTTGCAGTGACCTCTGGACAGTCTGCCACCCTGGAAATATGGCAGAAAGAAGCAAGCCTTATTTAATGAGGAGTCTCCCATCTGTAAGGGATTTTCCAGCCCAATCATTCAAAAAGAAGGCACAAAATGTGTTAAAGCCACTTAACCTAGCTATAACATGTAAATATGTACCAGAGTTTAGGATTACAGTTTGGATGAGATAGATTGAGATTCAGAAGTTTCTCAAGGGCCTCAAAACCCTGGGGTCCCGAGGATGCAGGCCTCACAAAGAAGGACAGATGCCAGGGGAGGTGGGAAAGGGTATCAGCAGTTCAGTGCCAGGATGACAGACACAATTCTTTGTTCTAAAAAATAAAAAAGGGGGTAGAGGGGGTGGGTAAGAGTCCCAGCCATGTTGATTGTAACAATTTCTACTGTTGCTAAAATTAAACAAACAAAGGATCTCAGATTACCTGTGACCCCCTTCTTATCCTGAAGAACACCAAAAATTAA
The DNA here is from genome assembly GCF_047511655.1 of Castor canadensis. Taxonomy (NCBI): domain Eukaryota; kingdom Metazoa; phylum Chordata; class Mammalia; order Rodentia; family Castoridae; genus Castor; species Castor canadensis. The sequence goes on along the minus strand of NC_133404.1, from coordinate 31,141,690 downwards.
TTAAAGAGAAAGTGAAAGGGCCTAAACAGAGAGAAACAAAGTTGGGCTGGAAAATTTTTTTTACTGCAGCTAGACTATGTCAGATGAACTCTACAGTCAATGTCAATACTAAATAGGAAAAGCTTATCATGGCTGCATTTATACACAATGCACTGATTTTCATTTTCTCTCACAGTTTTGTTTTTAAAATTTGGTTAACAAATTTGATTGCATGTGATTTCCATACAGAAAAACTAACCTTTGGAATGCACACATTTTTGAGTTGTATTTTTTTTTCACCATTTAAAAATTATTTTGAAATAAACAATGGACTCTCAAGGCTCAAAAGTCAAGATGATATCAAAAAAGACTATGTGTAAAAGACAACAACTTTTATTAGTTTCTTATATATTCTTCCACTGTTTTTTTTTTTTATGTAAATACAATGGCCACTGTCTTAGTCTGTTTTCTGCTGCTGTAACTGAGTATCACAGACCGGATAATTTACAAAGAATAAAAGTTTATTTGACTCACAGTTCTGGAGGCTGGGAAATCCAAGAACATATCACCAGCTCTGATAAGAGCTTTCTTGCTGTATCTCAGCATAGTAGAAGGAATCACATGGTGAAACAGAGAAAGCATCCTAGCTGGGGATTCTCTCCCTGCTCTGAAAAAGCCACTAATGCCATCATAGGACCCCACTCTCATGACCTTATCTAATCTTGATTACCTCACAAAAGTCCCATCTCCAAGTACCACCAAAATTTAAGTGTGGGAATTAAGTTTCCAACACATTTGCACTTTTGGTGACACAGTCAAGCTATCACACTCACTCTGCACATCAGGAATTACTGATTGACCAAGTAAATTGCACCATCCTAAGAGACAGAGAAGTGCACACTGCAATCTCTACACATAGAGTATATATTAATAGATATACATACATGCCTCCCAACAGGACATAAATGCTAGGAGGGCGAGACTGGTGGGAAAAACAGGTAAAGAGCAATAGAAGGCAGGTGTGTAATTAAGACATAAGTTCTGCCTGTATCTCTCACTAGGCTGTGAACTTCATAAGCCAAATACAATACAAGCACAGTGATTGGCACCTGACAAGTAGCCGATAAATATCTGCTGAGTGAGTGTATCAACCGATACTAGTGTATCATGGGAGAGTTAGAGACTGAATGCAACCTGAGAAGGAAAGAAAGGCTTTACTGGCAGGGACAGAGGCTCAAGCATAGGTGTAAGGCCACTGGGCTACTCGGTGGAAATGTGACTGGAGGGTCTGCCTCGACCTCAGCAGGTTCCCACGGCAGAACACGTTCTCACATGACCTTTCCTATCCTGGAGCAGCATGGAAGCAGTCCTTATTGTCTCTGTGGCTTTGGCAGGCTCCACCAATAGCCAGTTTTAGACAAACTATGAGGACAAATCATAAGGGTTTGACCCTTGGTTCTGTTCTCTGTGAACTGACACATAAGTTATTTCTCAACCTCTCTGAATGCTATGCCCTCCACATCTATCCTCCCTCCCTCCCTACTATTTTCTAGTGCTTTGTTTTCAGTGTGATTCTGCATATCCCTGCCTCCCTCCCTTTCTCCTCTCCTCCCTTTCTCTCTCTCCATCAATCCCTGAAACTCATGTAAAATCCGGCAAAACCTCAAGAGTTAAGCAGTGATGGTCAGCAATTACCACTGTCAGCTTGTTTCATGTCTTCATGAAACAAGTCATCAAGACAAGAAGCAAGCTATCAAAGCCAACACCAGCCAATAATCAATGTGCACACACCCAAGTGCTCTACTATGCCCTTGCAGACTCCTCACAGAACATTCTGGAGCTGAGAGCCAGGCTTGCCTGAGACACAGTGCTGCAGAGTTTCCACCACAGGACTCCTCACCAGACCCCTGGCACAGAGGCCAGACATGTCGAAGCCCAGACTCCACCAAGAGGGTAAGGATCCACACAAATCTGTGCTACACTCATCTCTGGTTAATTAACATTTGGCAAGAAGAGGTTGTTCAGAATATATGTCATTTTAAAATGCACTAATGAATTAGACAACAGCAAATGGCACTGCCCAAGAAGAGCTGAGTGACATTTCCCTTCCCCTTTTTATCACTGTAGTGTTCTCTATTTGTTCTGTTTCAAAGAATGGATAATCAGAAAACACAAGAAATATGCCTCTTTTCATAATGCCCACAAACTGGGCAGTGACTTGGAAATTCCCAAAATGGAATCTCCATTTTTGCCAAGAAGGAAGATTTTCTAAAACATTCTATGTGGAAACCAAGAGCTGGACCAGACACAATCTGATCATTACAAGTGGGCCTCCCTCTCCTTCCTGAGGTCACCCCTAGCAGGCACTCTGCTGCAGAAGCCAGCGTGCACACACGTCCGTGATACACATAGCAGTGTGCGCTCAGCTCAGCTGGAGATGCACGAGTACCGTGTAAATGGTCAAAATGTTCAAGTCTCACAATAAATAATGGCACTTGTATTACAGCTATCGTTATAAAAATCTGTAACACTTCAAGAGACCATTATGGGGCTATTAAAAAGATTTTGCATTCAGTTTTCAAGATGGCTTAGGCAGAATGCCACCACTACAGTAATTACTTTATTTATTACTATGTAAACGGACCTTAATGCTTCATTAAAAAAAGAGAAAGATGATGGCGCACCTGTGCAATAACCAAGCAAAATGTGGCGGCAAAGGCAGTGGTCTTGCAACTTGTTGCCTGCAAACAAATACTGATCATCCTGGATAAAAAGTAAGTCTCAGAGTGGCCTGGGACAGGCAGCTGGGCTGTCAGAGGAATTCAAAACCTAGCAAGGTTAAGAAACAGCAAGACAAATTGTGGTTGAACCTCAGGCAACCAGTGCAGACAACTTTCAATAGCAGATTGCAGGCACTTGTAACTTTTAGACTTGAACAAAATATGTACTCAGTGAATGAAGAATGTCTTAAAATATTCAACTGTATCTAACATATTGCCCCAGATTCCTACAAAACGAAAAACAAAAGTCTTCTTTTATTTAGCACAGAAATGGTTAATAAATCTTCTGACATATATGCATAGCAACAATTTCCAGGTCCCTACTTGTGTTGGCAATTTTGCAAGGACATGAAGCTATTTCTACAGTACCTTGCTGCAATAATACACATGTTCATCAAACAGACATGGTGGGGGTGTTCTCCTGTGATGCAGGGAAAGGGACTTAACTCAACAGACAAAGTCAGAGGTCTTTGGCATTTATATCCCGAGATACTGAAAAGTGGGAAAATACACAAATAATTCCAAAGATATAAGCATACATGGGCTTCACCTAATGCTGCAGCCCTTTCTAGGGCATCCCAGCACCACTTTATATAAATAGACCATGAAACTAAGGCACAAGCACCTGCACTGCTGTGCCGATGATAACACCCTTCAATTTGGGCCAAGCTGGTTAGCATTCTGCCCCACGTTTTCCAGCTGTGAAGTGAGGAAATACCACCTTTCCCGTGTGTGTACACACCTACAAGCATATAATGGATGCTATTAACAAAGATTATTCCACTGATACAATGTATTATTCTCTATACTGAGTGATGAGGGGCAGTGCTGAAAATAAGGGTAAAAATAGAGTTCTTTCTGTAAGAGAAACAGGCTGTATAATGCTGCCTTTATACTCAATTGTCCTACGCTTCAATTAAGGGCAATTCTACCCCATGGATGGCACATCACTTTCAGCGCTGCTTCCAAAGGCAGGTGTAGGTATGTATACCTTTTTTCTGTCTCCATTCCAACAGGGAAGATGATGGTCTGAGGAAGGACTTGATCCTGTTGCCTCCTTCCAAGTTCTCTCTCTGGAGTAACAAGGACCACAATCTAAAGAGCCCTCAGGGGGCCTTCTGAGCCCAAGTGTCACCAATATCTCCAAAAAGAGGGCAGCCATAGTTCTTCAGGGTCAGTGAAGTGGAGTTATGTGAAGGGAAAGTGGCTTTGGACCCTGGTCATGAATCCAAAGAGAGTGTCTTCAGTGAAAGGTAAAACTGTTCAAGTCTCATGGTCAACAACACTGGGAACAAAGCAATCGAGCAGCAGGTACCTGTTTCCGGACTTGTCATCTACCACCTGCTAGAGCCCATGACTTCCACAATTTGATGAGGGCCGTAGACAGGACCCACTGAGGACAAGCAAGAGCCTAGAGGGAAGGTAACCAAGCTGAACTGCCACAGGCTCCACCAACTGAGCAAGAATTAATCTAACAGAGAGAACTTGAAAGGAAAAGTAGTGAGAACATATGTGGAGGCACAAATGAAGAAGCACAAACACTTTCTGAAACTAAAAAAGTCATTGTAAAAATTTAGAATTGCTCTAGATCTAATGGCCCGGAGGATTAAGGACAGGAAACGTGAGCATCAAAGATACCTACTGGGAACCTGGAATTCGTAAGTGAAAAGGTTGCTTGGAAGAATTGTAGGAACGGCAAAAACCAGAAGAGATTGGGTAGATGACTGTGCATCTTTTTTTTTCTTTTTGGTGGTATTGGGGTTTGAACTCAGGGACTCCTGCTTTCTAAGCAGGTACTCTACTGCTTGATCCACTCCACCAGCTCCAACAACTAACTGCACATCCTGGTGGGAGAAACAATGAGTTGATGTTAGTATCAATTTTAGGAGAAAAGTATAGATCTACTTTGACTGTTAGGTTGGGAAAGCACACACCTTTCAAATTAGCAAAGGCATTTTCTAGTCAACATGGGAATTGAGGAAAACAAAATATGTGGTGACCAAGGAGTAAACTGAAAACAATAAAGCAAAATTTATTCATTATCAGTCAACATGGACAAGTAGAATTTCCCAACTGAAGGACAAAACTGTCACACTGAGTTTACAAAAGAAAGAAAAAAGGCCCAACTCCATTTAAAATAAACATGAGACCTCTCCAAAAGGAAGTGACAAAAAAAAAAAAAGGTTTAAAAATGACACACCAAGGAAAGGCAAACAAAAAGAAAATAAAGGTGGCTATTTTAAAATCAAACAAAGAAGAACTCAAGGCCACGTGTATTAAACTGGACCAAGACGGATGCTACACGTGGTACGTGATCAGAGGCACATCTTCACGCATCAAGCAAAACACCAGGTGAATCCATCTAGACAAAGCTTAGAAACATGAAAGTGAAATTATTATAAAAGATATTTTAACATACCTCTCAATGTGACAGCTAAAAACAAACACAGATTTGGAAGATCTTAGTATAAATACAATAGTAAGTCTGATTTCCTAAATACAAAAAGAGAAACCTCTATATGTTACAAAAGATTTTACAAAAGGCGTAATTTAAAAATTAACCATGTACTTGAATTCAAGGAAACCTTATCTCCCCTCAGAGAGAGATTTCAGAGCTATATTTATAGATCATAACAAAACATAGAAAAATAAGCTAAAGAAAAAACTGAGGGACAGATTTTAAATAACCTCTGAATCACCATGTATGCCAAAGACTTTATAATAATACTATACATAACTCTGTGGAGTAATCTTAAATTTTAGATAAATGATTTCCCCATAAGTAGAAAATACTCAAATTCAGGGAAGAAACATGCAAGAGCAAAACAGAACAACACTAAAATATTCTGAAGCATCTTTTTCTTGAAGTGATTTTGGGGTAAGGGTAGAAGGATATGAAGTTCAGGGGTTTTTTTTTTTCCCCTAATTTATTTCACTTTAGTATTTAAAAACTAGATATTTCCTACATTATGTAAGTTCGTCTGAGTGTAGAAAAAGGTAAAATGCTTAAGTTACTTAAAAAGTATAACCCTAACATCAATACCTGATAGAGTGCAAGAGGAAAACTATAGACTCATCTCAAGGCTGCAGTTTGAAAAAATTAAATATCAGTAAATCAAATTTAGCAACATATCCTAATACTGCACCATAACAAATTAGAGTTTATTCGAGGAATGCAAAGATGATTCACTATGGGAAATCTAATAAATATAACTTATTCCACCACAAAATGAAGGCAAAAACACTCACAATTACATCATGCCAAAAAGACATTTAAGAATGAGCCAGGCATGGTGGTACATACCTGTAATCCCAGCACTTGGGAGGCTTAGGCAGGAGTATCACGAGTTTGAGACTAGCTTGGGCTACAGAGTAAGATCCTGTCTCAAAAAAAGAAAACATCAGCCTCTTCCAGTAAAAATTAAAATATGAATGCACATACATATATTAAATGTGATAAAAATTATACTTACCAAAACTTAACAAGAATATTCATTGCTCAAACATAAACATTGATATTTAAACCAGAAATAACACAGTAGTACCCTTTTCTACAAAAAACAAAAGTACCAGTAAATGAACAAGGATGCATAGGTGCATATATATCAGTGAGTTTACTGTAATCTTGTTTTAGCAGCAAAGGAGAAAAGATAAGGGAAAAGGGGGGAAAATAATATAACTGTCCATCAATACAAGACAGCTGACTGAATTATGAATCCTGCACACTGTGAATTACTATAATTTTCACTTGCACTTCAATATCTGCAATGGACCTAAAGTGATATGCATACACTAAGAAAAATAAAAATGCTGTAAAACACTATATATAATCAGTTTTTAAATTAATGGCATGATCTCATTTAAAAAAAAAACAAAACGTAAAACTACATATGTGTATATTTTTATTTTCCCAGAGAAATAGAAACTAAAGAGGAGATTAAGTTATCCACTTGTATTTCTTTTTCTTTTTCAAGTGCTGGAGATCAAACCCAGAATCTCATGTATGCCAGGCAAGCACCCTACCACTGAACCACATATACCCTGCTCACTTGAATCACTTTTTTATTGATTTTATTTTGTTTGTTAAAAAAATTTTTAAAGAGACCTCATGTGTGTATATGCATATATGCATATGCTCTGATAATAAAAAGTATCTTCCAGGCATACAAAATGTAGAGAAATCCTGTCTATTATTATTTTGGGGGGAAGGAAGGTGGAGAATACATCACAACCTCCAGCCTCACATCAACTTAGGTTTGAATCCTGACTCCTGGTAGCAGGTCCTTTAGCCTCCAGAAGCCTCTGTACCCTCATCTGTGAAATAGGGTTAAATGCTTACTTCTTACCCTCAAGCCCAGTCATTACCAGTGTCTATTTATTATTAGCTCATTCCTCTCAAAAAGGAAGACAGAAAGAAGGAATTAAACCTTCCTCCCTGTGGGTTGCCAAGAGCTGCCGGTGGGTACCTAAATCCTCAATTTGTGCTACTTCCAAATATGGCAGGAGTTTTGTGGGGATTCCTTTCCAATGTTACATATAGCTGCTGCCAGCCTCAGCCAGTCAAAGGTAAGCTGAACACACTGGTGGTCCTCAGATGTCTCCCAGGAGCTTGTCATGACCACACCACCAACCTTCAACTTCTCAACTGGTATTTAAGAAGCAGCAACTTTTCTCAAATACTCAGTGGCAGACTGCTGGCAGGGACCAAGGATTTCCCAGAGATTACTTAAGACTCTTTTGGAGAATGAGAAACGGACAAAGGAGCACTAATAGAGCTCTCTACTTCCAAATCTTCAGCTTTCCTCAGGACAGGAATGTAGTACAAAAACATCAGGGGGACCCATAGCCACCGCCCAAGCTATTTGAATTATTTAAGGGTCATTAATTAAAAGTAGAAAGGAAAAAGAAAAAAAAAGGCAATGTGGAAACCTGGTCACCTCCTAGTCCTGACACTGATCCAATCCCACTAAAGATATTATTAGTTAAAAACAAAATATAAAGAAGAGAAAGTACCGAGAGAAATTTATTTATAAATATATTTAAGTTTTCTGAAAAAAATAAAGCTAGGCTCCCCTGAGAAATGAGGGGCTTAGGAGGATGACAGGAGCAAACACTGTGCCCAAGGAGGAAGGGCACAGAAATGTCTTGCAACTAACATCCTTGTAACAGGTCAACAGCAAAAAAGACAAATATCTTGGCTTATTATAGAAAGAACTCACAAGAAAGACAACTCAACTCACATTTGTTTTTTCCGGTACTGGAAATGGAACTCAGGACCTCAGTCTTGCTAGATAGGCACTGTACTTCTTGAGGTACACCCCAGTTGTTCTGTGTATGTATGTGTGCATGGTTTTTTGCTTTTAGTTATTTTTTAGGTAGGGTTTTCAGTTTTTGCCAGGCCAATCCTCCTACCTACACCTCTTGCAGAGTTAGGTCAAAGGCATGCGCCGCCACCACCACCACCACCACCACCACCACCACCACCACACGTGGCTTCTTAATTCAGATGGAGTCTCTCTCACTCTTTTTTTTTTTTTTTCCCACCCTGGCTGGCCTTGAACTTAAATCCTCCAGATCTCTACCTCCCAAGTAGCTGGGAGTACTCTAGAGCCGTTACGCACAGCTCCAACTCACATCTTTTCAGCTCACGTTTTTCTAAGATATTTGCCTCATGATCCAAATAATATCATATCAAGGAAATAAAACCATCTATATGAAACATTAATTCACCATGGTTTGGCTAACAGGGAATTCTTCACCAACTCCCTTCAAATAGATGATAAGTTTAAAACTAAATAAAATGTGTCAAAAGCTTTTTTGTGTAAAATTCAATTATCTTTATAAATAAACCCACATTTTCTAGAGAGCAGGAATTTATATCAAAATTCACCTAATTTTCCAGCCCCAAATACACTCTCATCTCTCCTGAAGAGCTGTTTTCCTACCGTAACAGCTACTGATTGAAATAATACTTTTTTTTTTTTTTTTGGCGGTACTGGGGTTTAAACTCTGGGCCTCACATTTGCTAGGCAGGTGCTCTACTACTTGAACCACTCCCCCAGCCCAAAATAATATATTTTAACTTACACTGAAGTATGGGTCATTTCTAATAACTCAAAGCAAACTTAATTGAGCTATACTTACCTGTTCCCATTAATAAACTCAATTCGATCAAAATTTGTGTCCTGATTTTATGCAAAAATGACCTGGTCTGGGGTCTAGAAAATAGCTGTAAATGCCAACAGTCCAAATGAATGATTGAAAGTCTTATTTGTCATTGACTAATATGAGGAGAGGGCCCCGAAACGGCAAATGCTGAAGCTGGGTCTGAGCAGTTATCTAATTTAGTACCCAAAGAACCAAGACTGTATACAATTTCGTAGGCAGGACCCCTGAAAAGACATAGCCTAGTACTCTAATCCCATTGTAAACGAACACTGGAGTGGACTGACAAAATAGATATCACAAGCAGTAAAGAGTTTACAGAAGTTGTTATGCAGAGTAACACTGACTTGGATAGGGAGGCGAGAGGGTGGAAGAAGTTCGCTCAAACCACAGCATATATCCAAACAATTATGCTATTCACCTTCGCATGTTTTTCTGATTATGAGGAATTTCCCACAAAGCCAATGTGAACAACATGAAAGCACAGATTTTAGAAGCACCAATCAGAGGATAAACCAGGATAGGATGTCTGGAAAGCAATATGCACATATTGCTTAAAAGCCTTAAATTCAGACCTTCCCTCGGAAATCCTATTTCAGGAGTAAAATAAAATAAATAAAATTTGAGGGAAATAATCTGAAATAAAGAAGATTAAGGCCCAACAATGCTGCAACCTTCTTCGTGTACAATTTATCAAAAAACAGGAACCTATGCATATGCCAAGTGCTGGGGAGTGGTTAATTACAGTGTGGAATCTTCACCCCATGTAACTTTACAAAGCCATTAAAAACAGGGCTCATACAGAAACTAAGGCAAGGCACTGAGCAGCTTTAACCTGCTAGGAAACAAATATGTAACTATCGTTACTATAGGTACACAGTTGCATTATATAGGCTCAATTACGTGCTTTATCAAGATAAGAAAATAACCCCCAGGGCTCTCACTGGTAGAATTATAGGGGCCTTTTCTGTGTTTTTTGGGGTTGTTTGTTCCCAAATTCTTAAATTTAGAGATACACTTTTGTTTTTGTATGCCGAGTAGTTTTAGGTGATTTTTAAACAGCACAAAACAAAACTAAGGTATGATAGAGTACCATACACGGTTCAAAGTATTTGGGTTGTGGCCCCAGCTCTGCTCTTAGACAAATCTCAAAACATCTCGTGGCATCAATTTTTGCACCTGGAAGGTGAGAAGTCAGATTAGAGAATTTCAGGGTTTCTCACAGGCAAGACATACCTGGCCAGGGATACCATTCTCCTTGCCTGTGACCCACAAAGCTTCAGACACAAGAGGGAAGGCAGGGCAGCAGAGTAGGCCTTCCCAGACCAAGCAACACCCCCCAGGGAGGCATAGACAATGTGCCAGGTCATCCGATGGGGCCTTCCAGAGCTCTTTCAGACTCTGCCTGTACCTTAGATTTGCAGCCGCATATGTACTGGAGATGGATTCCTTGGGTCCACAGTGGACGAATGCCAAATGCCAGAGTCAAAATGGTATTGCTGTACGCCAACCATTTACTCACAGCTTCACGTCCCTTCAAGGTAAGAAAGGGGAAGAAGAAAGGATGGCCCCTCTGGCACTGAAATAGAATATCTTCATTCATTAAGAAACTAGGCAAATAAAACACTCATGTAGAATAGGTTCTCTCTTTTTTCATGCAGAAAAATCGAAAGCTTAAAAGTATTTTTTAAATTTGCACTGATCAAATGATGTTCCCAGGTAGCACAATGAACTTTATGGACAGCTACTCCAACCAGAAAAATAAGAAGTGTTACACCAGGCTGTCACCCACCCAGGCAGCCTAGTAACAGCCAAATCTAATCTCTTAGGCCAAATATGGGATGATAGGATTACATAATTAATTTTCCTGTTAGGCGTAATTGTTACTGACTTCATGTCATTATAATGTCAGCTCATCTGGTAGGCGATTACTATCACACTCTAATTACAAAAACACACAAACAATTTGCAATCATTCATTATTAAATAACGAGTGAGGCCACAGCAGTTAAATGAAAACTAAGAAAAATGAAAATTAGAGGCAAAATGGATGAGAAGTGCTTAAGAAATTAATCAACTAATCCTGACAGAATTTTTCAGTTGTGTTATTGGGTATTTCGCTCTCAGGTTACCTGCTAAACATGTTTTCTAAGAGCCATGTTGTTTAACTTGATTAAATGTCAGAGTGACCCAAATCACTTTGTGTCACCAAGAATAGATAGCCACACAAATATTTATGATACAGCTTTAATTGTTAGAGTTGCATTAAAAAGGATGGCATCTTCCCTTGGCTGTCTACAACAAGATAAGTAAAGGGAAAAAGAAGAAAAAAAAACTGGCAAATTAAAGGATATGCATGTAACAAAAGGCCTTATTCTATGTCTCCTGGTGGGGTTAGTGTGAAGTTTATAAAGCAACATTTGATAAGAAGAATGTCAGAAAAGAGGAGAGAACCACCAACTAAAGTACTGGCACTCCGTATGACTGGTGAATCAATCTGAAATGAGAGTGAACTGTCTCTGAAGTCAACTTCTAGGATAAATCCTCCCAATGTGCATTACCCGGTGCTCAAATGCAGTGGACCAGTGGATCATCTCACAAGTTAGAGGGGTGGTAAATCCACATCTTACAGATGAAAACAACTTTCAGGGAGGTATAAATACCTACACCAAGTTCTCCTGCTACAACACTAACCCTACCTAAATGGAATTGTTTTAAACAAATAATAACTTTTAAAGACAATGGTATCTTCCAGGAACAACAAAAACTTGAGTAACGGGCCAACAAAAAGCACTTAACTACTGCATATTTGGAGTCTCTCTGAAAGAAAATAGATGTACCCCACCTTGACCCCCCACAACACAGAGCCCCTTAGACTCTCTGTATGTGACATGTGAGCATCCATCCAACCAAGCCAAAATTAACTTGGACAGCATCTTTCTCTGGCTCTGAATTCTTGTAACTCCTGGAATACCATTGCTCCTGCTGAATAACAAGTCTGAAGAGTCAAGCAAAAATGGCTCCAGATAAAACTAATTAACCACATTTGCCACGAAGATGTTCAATGAACTAATGACTCACACCGCAAGAAGTTTTAAAGCATTCAAATGAATCCTGAAAAAGGTAGGCGAGAACTATAAGTGAATATTAGGAGTCATAACTGAGATTTCTTTCGGATACCTACAATGAAAGTCAATAAAGGCTATTAACACACACACGTCTTCAATTTACATATACTTGCTGAAGAATGCACTCAACGGGAAAAGATATTAAAAGCTGTGCATGCAGAAGTATAAAGGTTGAAATCATAGTTTTGTCACATAAGGATCACTCCCTAGACACAATAACCAAATCAGAAATAAAGGTTAAGGGGAGCAGTTTTGGTTTTAGAATTATTCAAAAGGTACACATTCATCTCTTCCAAACGTATTTCAAAAGTCTTTGACGTAAGTAATCGACACCCTCCCCTCAACACACACACAAAACATAAATAACCATTAAACTACTAAAGCTGATACTACAGGTGATATTACTGAGAGCCAGTAAGGAGTGAGGAGTCATTACCTCCCAAATTAGCAATATCCATTACTGTGTGCTTCAACACAATCGGCTCAAATTTGTCATATTCTCCTGTCTTTAACTCTTGAGAGAGACAGCAGAACACTGACTTCCTAAGAAATTCAAACACCTACTGATAACCCACCAGTCAATTCACTGTCCTGAGACTGCAGTTTAGGTTAGCCATTTAAAAAAATCTCCAGACCCCATTCTGATCTGCCATCAACTTCCCTTCAAGGACCACCCAACACAGTTCTCACACTCACACACCTCTTCTTATAAGATTCGGTCATCTGAGGGAATCTCAAAATGCAAAGTAAGTTATACGCAATTAATTAGCACAAAAATGACTTACTCTATGTGATTACAACTTGAGTAGTACAAAGGTGTGTTAGCTTTTTATCACTACAACAAAACATCTGAGCTAATTAACTTAGAAGATAAAAAGTTTACTTTAGCTCACAGTTCTGGAGGCTCCAGACCAAAATCAGGGGGACTCATGGCTTGGGGACTCTGGTAAAGGTGGTGGATGACAGTAATGGGTACATGGGGTACAGCAAACTGCTCACTTCATGAGCCAGGAAGAAAAAGAGAAAGAGGCCAAGGTACCACAATCTCTTTCAAGGGCACACCTCCAATGACTTAAAGACCTCCAGCTAGGCCCCACCTCCTGAAAGTTCACCACCTCCCAACAGCACCACCCCGGGGACTAAGTCTTTACTGCATGGACCTTTGGGAGACATTCAACATCTGAACTATAGCAGGTTGTCAATAAATAGAAACTGATAAAAGTCTATTTGAAAAGGGAACTGCTGGAGTCACCAGCTTGACTCTCCATTACATTCACTTTATAGTGTCTCAACATTTGTCATTAAAGAGTTGAATAATGACCCACACACCTGGTGAATTACAAGTTCATCCCTCACAGAGTACAGGTTCAGCTAAATAAAATTAGGTGTAGGACCAACACAGCTCCAAATCAATGTTCAAAGAGCTTCTTTGCCAGCCTTAATTAGTGAAAAAACTGACATCATTCAAGTGCCAAAAGAGGTTCAAAGAAATAACTAGCAAGACACGCCCACTGAGCCCTTTGAATTCCTTACCACATGTTCCTAGGGGCCTCAACTCTCAAATGAAAAGCAAAATACATCAACCAAATAAGCAAATTCTTTTAAGCCCTTGGGGGTATTTCTGCTCAGCAGACTTTGTGACTTGAAGGATGACAAGGAAAAAGAAAGCCTAAGGAGAAGACAGGCACATTGTCTAGAATTGCTCCTTTCTGTAAACAAAGGAAATACCTACTTTCCCCTGGGCTTGTGTGGTTGATCTAAAGTCTTCCTAAAAAAGATGCAGGATGGTAGAGAAAACAGGCAATGGAGCAGAGGCTGACAGGTGCTTTCTCTGAGAGGGGCCTGAATGGAGGACAAAGCATGTTAAAAGTAATAAAAAGGAAATCTATCCGAGAGGCCTGCACTTCCATCTTTCACCTTTCCTCCAAGTTTCCAAGAATACTATCTCAGACCAACCCATGGGTATTTCAGAGCAGGAAAGAGCATACATGTGATTTTTTTTAAGTTTTAAACACATGGGGTTCAAGGCATCCTCAGTCTGTTCGAATGCAGAATATTCTATTTTGTTCATGATCTTAGTGTATTAACCATGATAAGTGGGTTGTTTCTAGCCTACTGCTGTCACAAACATTGTTGCAGTTCATACCTGTATTTATTTGTAAGACGAATCCCTAAATGTGGGACATCTGTGCCAAAGGTTACATGTACTTTTAACTGATAGATACACCAATTTGCTTTCCATGAAAGTTGTACTGTTTTATACTTCCCACAGCAATGTCTTCAAAGTCTTAACTGTTGATAAACCTGCAGATTTTAGAGCAGCTTTAAGCCTCCAAACAGGAAGAGAAAAAAGAAGCTTCTCCAAAAATGAATCTGAATAGCTGCCAGGAGTTTTACCCTACCATCTTTCACACAGCATCTGCATTTCCTCAAAGACAGGCAGGGGCACTTAAATCTTCAGGACACCACAACAAAACCAGAAAAGCATCCTGCTACCTACTAACAGGACATTCCTATAGCCTATCTCATTTCAAGTGAGAGGAAAGAAAGCTTGGAGAAGGAATCCAGGAGAGATGGTTCTGATATTTGGGAGCCCCTAACCTGGTCTCTGTACCACCCACCCTCCTCACCTGTAACAGAAGTCAGTGAATACACAAACCACATGGGGCCGCTAAGGGAGATCAAATGGGACCAGTTGGGCAAGTACTTGGTGCAAAAAGTGGCACAGGCATGAGCTCATAATAAATGCATGGCCATCATTCTGGAATACCAAGAGTGTAACTGAGTATAAATTAACTCCAGTAATTTAGTACAAAGTTCAATTGAATAAATCAATACACAGGTATTCAATACACAGATATTGCTGCTTTACTTAAAGAGTATTGAGCTTCATCCTCCCCACTAATTAATATTACTAGAAAAAGAACTAATTATTAAAAATAAAAGCAGCATCCCCTGAAACATTAAGTTTGTGTTAAATGTCATTGAGCCAAATGAATCATTAGACAGTTAGTCTTAGGCCTCTGGTTCACAGTACAGAGCTCTAATTCACCCCCAGGGCTTAAAGAGATAGCATGAAGAAAGAACCCAGGCTCTAAGTTCAACTGCCTGGGTTCATGTTCAAGCACTAGCCTTCCTCCTAGGCACATTTCTAGCTTCTCCAGGGTTTCATGTCCTTGTTTAAAAAATAAGGAGAACGATGATTTCTCTTACTGGGTTTGGTAGGGATCAAATGAGGAAAATATATACATACATAGTTCATAGTAAATGCAACCCACCCACCTAACCACCCCCCCCCGCCCCAATATTGGAACAGGTTGCACTGCTGTCATCTTTAAGAGACAAGCTAATCCGTGCATCTGTGCTGTGGTCCATCCTGAGGTCTCTGGATACTTACTGGAGCTCCCCCTGCTTCCTTCTGTCCTAGGACTTTCAGCCCTGCTCCAGTATCTGTTCAAAAAAGCCATGCTTCTCCATGAGGTGGTCCCTGTACTTCTGCAGGTCTTTACTCCACCATCCTCCTCCATTCGCTCCACTGCCATCTCTGGCTCCATCACTCCCCAGCTCTCAGGTGAGATCCTCAAAGTTCTCCCTGTGGAGGTCTCCATTTCTCTTCCTGCCTGGCTTTTGGCACTCTGACCACTGCCACCCAAACCCCTCCTGGCCATGACACTCTGTGGTTTTTCCCATTGTCTTCAAAGTACTCAGGGCTCCTTTACAGCTCATATTCCTTTCCCTGGTCCTTGACACTTGAATGTCCTTGACATTCCTTCCAGCTCCATCCATAATGACCTTCCCACCTGTGTCTTGCTTTCGCATACCATCTCACACAGACAACTTCCTAAACCAAGTTGCCTGTCCAGACTTCCCTCTAAGAACCAGTCTATGATTCCAGATGCCTACTTGACTGGGAGGTGCCACAAAAATGAAACTCATACTCATAATCCCTGCTGCCTGATCTTCAGCAAGCATTCCCCAGGACAGTGATGGGCAAGAATATATAAGCATCATCCAAGCCAGAACTCTGGACATTATCTCTGACATTCTGCTCACCCCTCAACAGAAGTCTGGTTAATTTTACCTACCTACCTTCCTGTAGTCAACTTCTGATGATCCCTACCAGTAGACCAAGTTAACATTACCCTCTGCCTTGCCTACTCTGAAAGCTTCCTAACTGGCTTCCTTCCTAATCCATTCTTTGCCAGAGCAAATTGTTTTTCATGCAAAGATCATGTTTCCTCCATATATTCTCTCTCTCTCTCTCTCTCTCTCTCTCTCTCTCTCTCTCTCTCTCTCTCTCTCATGCAACACACCTGCTTACTATTCTACACTGATTTCCCATTTCTCCTATGACAAAGGGTTCTGGGGCCCTGTGTAGCCTA
This sequence comes from Castor canadensis, assembly GCF_047511655.1. NCBI lineage: Eukaryota > Metazoa > Chordata > Mammalia > Rodentia > Castoridae > Castor > Castor canadensis. Next base: position 31,125,256 of record NC_133404.1, on the reverse strand, counting down.
GGCCCCCTCTTTGCCACCACACGTCCTCTGCACACTATTTCGGTTCCCTCTAGGTCTTATAGCACAAAGTCTAGCCTTTGTAACACACATCACCACAGAGGCAATGCTGTTTATTTGTGGCTGGTGTGATTAAGGCGTCTCCCAGCAGTTAGTCCAACTCTACAGTGCCTGGTGGGCCTTTAATATGTATTCATATCACGAATGAACCAATGAAAGGGGATGAGTGAATCACCAGCCCTGCCCTACTCCTAAGGACAGGACAATTCCAGTTACCTCAAAGGTATATTGCAACAACTTGATGATAAAGCTGTGTCATGGAAACAGTTTATTATGCTTACATTTCCAAATCTCATCAAGATCAAGAGATTATTTAAAAGTAACACATTGCCACCCTACTTTCCTTATGTTTAAATCTATCAATTTATGCTTTACTTCCAAAAAGTTAGAACACAGAAGTAATAGCCACTGGCATTAGTGGCATGAAACAACAAAAAAATCTAAAAATAAACCTATTTATTATGAAATGATTTACATAACACGTTTCTGTAAAGAATTCATTATGAACACAGGTAAGCTGATTTTTGTGACAAGTAAAAATGGTATTACTTAGAAACAATCCAAAATAATTCAGTACCTCTTTTTGTTTTTCAAATAATATTATATTTAAAACATGAACTTCAGCAAACTCATTCAAATGCTAATGACAGAATCACAAATTCTCTTCTGGCTGGGATGGATTCTGTAGCCCAGAGTTAAGGCTAGAAATTATTCTAATGCCTTCAAAAAGTTATAAACACCTCAACAGCATAAAGCCCCTGTGTCAAGTTCTGCAGGAGCTGGCCCCTCTTGTCTCACAAAGGGTTTTGACATCTCAGCCAAACCCAGCTCTTCTCCACTCCTGCTGGCTTTCATCATAACAAATAGTAACATGAGTTCTATTGGGCTGATAGTCAGTTTTTAGGAAATTCCTCATATACCCACAAACTGATCTGCTTTAAACCTGGCTTCATGATGTCCATCCTCCAGGCTTGGGCTAACTCTGGACAGATAGTTAACAGGACACACACCTCAGGAAGAAGATCTGATCTTTAAAGAGGTTTTTCTGTACCCCAAGGAAGGCAGAGCTAACCATTTCAGAACCCAGCTATGGAAGAAAGTGCTTATAGTCACAGTTTATTAAAGACAAACCATGTCTTAAAGGACTGTCAAGTTCCCCAGCCTCACACTGGCTTGTCTTTTGCCTCCCACTCACCTAATCAGCCATCAACTAGGCATTGCTACCCTTTGAAACATGCTGGAAATTCCTTTGAAACAAACAAACACACACACACATGTGTATATTTATAAACACAAAGTAACAAATGCATACACTTTATTACTAACCACATAAATATCCATGTAGGAAGAGAACAACAGAGACATGCCTTTAAATCTACTTACTGAAACAGTTTTAGAACAAGACATGATTTTTTTTAATTTTTCATGATACTAGGGATTAAACCCCAGTTCTTACACATGCTAAGCATGTACTCTACCAATGAGTTGTACCCCCAGTTCCCTGATTTTATTTCTTGATGATGATTCTTCACAGTACCTTCTGGGAAAACCCAGCAACTCTAAGACATCCTCTGGTCTGTGAAAAACTCTATGGAAGAAGAATCACAGGACTAGGAGGCAGTGCTGGGCCAGCACTGGGCAGTAGGTACACAATGTACCTTTTGCTCTCCAGCACGTGGGCCTGAGGCACCCGTCACAGCCTGGGAAGCACTCATCAACTTATTCTCAGGGAGGGGATGTTTTTGCAAAGAGTCTGCTGTTTTGCAACATGACCCTCTGGGTACCTGGTAAAAGGCAACCTAGAGCCTCCCACTGCCTGCTGGAGAAGGCAAAGTGCAAATCAGGCACCAAGATTAAATGACACACCAATCCAAAATGGAAGTGTTGCACCTAACCTTGGAAGAAAGTCACTTCTATATGTGGCAGTTAAAAGTTTCAGGAACTGATATACACTGAAGAGGTAAGAGTTTTTCAGTGTGCCTGGATTTCTTGTTACCCGAAGTGCTCAGGAAAACTACAGTGAAGCCTTATCAAAAGACCAACAATGATGGCAGCTTAACAGAAAGGAAAATGGACATGTAAACACAAGAGTTTCTTCTAGTAACTTACCCAAGAGAGTTACTATAAAATATGAAGCTTAGATATGTAAAGCTCAACCTAAGTTTATAAAGCATGATTTTAAAAAGCATAATTTTAACTGAAACATAATTACCCATGTTTATGTTTTGATATATGTATAGATTGTATAATGTTCAAACCACAGAAAACATTTATCTCTTCAAACAGTTATCATTTCTTTATGGTAAAGACATTCAGAATCCTTCTAGCTTTTAAAAAAAAAAATAGTACATTATCATTATCTGTAGTCACCCTACCGTGCTACAGAAAAAACATTCTTTCTCTTAACTATAATTTAGTACCCATTAATCAATCATAAAAGATGGAAATTTACAGAGTATATAATTTTTTAAAAATCAAAAAAATTAACATTATTAAATATTCTTTGGTATTTCTAGGATGTTTTTAGATCACAAATACACTAACTGAGATATGCCAACCAGCAAGACCCTTCTCCTGGAATAGGACACTTCCAACCAAGTAGGACTTCCCTAGATAATTAAATTGCACTTAATCTCTTTAAAAAGCCAATCTGAATTTGTAACAGGGTGTGGGGGAAGAAACATGTGGGGAATGCCAAGAAATAGGAAGAAATATTTCCTAAACCAACCATTTTGCTTAAACTGTGTGAATTCTAGAATAATTTTACACATGCAGCCCTAATGCAAACTATGCAATACATTGCATAGTCACTATAAATAAAACATTTCCCTTTGTTGAATTTTTTTTTTTCCTCAAAAAGAGAGATTCTACTTCTCTTGGACACATCGACTTCTTATGTCACACATAACTAACTACAAAAACCCTTTCGGCTTTAAGTGTGATTTGGCAGGGAAGCTACACCGAGTCCTAAACCTCGGGTTTCAGTGGGTGTGCTTCAAGACTGCTTTAGCTTTGAGTTTCTTATTTATTGTTTTTCTTTCTTCTTAAAAGTTTCAGCTCCTTAACCTGTTAAATGCTTTCTGAGCCCCAATTTTCATCTTATTAACCACAACCATGACATTCTCTAAGGAAAGGACTGGAAAGAGGAGTTAATAAAGCCAAGAGAGTCCCACGGTGAATTAATCATGTACACAGGTGTGTAAATTAGGTCAAAACCACATGGCAAGCAAAACAAAGTCAGAAATGCTAAGGCATTTAAAAACATTAAGATCAGTAACCCCAAAGTTTTAGCCATCATGTTTTTACTTTCTGCGGTAAATAACCGAGTAAAAATGTTTAGGGGAGAAAGTGACACTATGTGAGAAGTCTTCCATACCCAGGATTCTGCAAGTGACTATGAAGCCTTGTCTCTCATCAAAGTATAGACCAGAAGGGACTAAGAAAATTTCTGGGTGCAGTCACAGGACTCCCATGTAGATTGTATTTCTTGTCCTAAGGTTAATACTTTCTTTTAGCAAAAGCACCATTTTTCACAGACGATTTTCTATTTCATAAAAATTTCATGTAGGTACTATAGATTCAAGTCAAATTTTTACAAGACAGTGTAACCTGCCTTCAAGGATCTGCCATTTGGTATCAAAAGAGGTAATGTCTAATCATTTGCTATTTTGTTTAGAATAAATATCCACAGCTATATTTTGACGATGAGAAAATTCCAAAGTACCACTTTGAGGTAATAGTCACTAAGAAGGCTGTACCTACTGCACAGGAGAGGAACCAATTCCCTCTCAGACCCTCTCAGACTATACCTTCGACTTGGCACCCAGAGAGAGTGACACGTGAGCCATCATTTCACAAAACAGAATGGTCAAGATCAGCCACCACCATTTTCCTAGATGTTCTACACAGCTCCTGAATCAAGTAGTAACCAAAGTCAAGTCTAAGATGTGTTAGGAGTACAGTTGCTGCAGGGTACTGCTACAGCAGGAAAGCAGTGTGCTATTTCCATACTCAAGAATTTCAACTAAATTTTTTGGAGCCAACATAAACTAGGGAATTGTTCAGAATGAAAAATATAGTTTAGACTTCTGAATTTGGTTCTTATTTAGTTTTGTCTCTTTGGTTTGGTTCTTATTTAGTTTCTGCACATAAAAGTAGATACATGTCCTGGAGCTGGAAGGGTGTGAGGGCTCAAATGTGGCCATTTAATAGGCTGAGAAATTCTTAGCAAAAGCATTTCCTGTAACATTCTGTTGTCCTCAGTGCATACTGGGAAAATATGAACTGCATATAAAATAAAATGAGATTCAAGAAAATGTTGACCACCATTGTTCAAATATGAAGTCAAATTTCCAATTATTTCGGTCTTTTATAACCTTAACGGATAAATTTCACCTTACTATGAAACTAAAATTTATCCATTCAAATCCTGAAAAGGGAGGGGGAAGATGTCTTTGAATTAGCAACAGATACATCTCAGGACTAAAATTCTGTGGGACAATCTTCTAGATCACTCATTCCTAAATAGAGCCTGTCTGATATCTATGAGGCCTGAATCACTGCAAGACATAGAGGCTTGGCCTCATGGTAACCATTAGCAAAGAAGGGTTTTCATTCACCAATTAGTAAGGACATTTGCAACAGGAGAACCTAAATCTGAACAGAGTACCAAATTCCACTGGTCATTTTCAGTCCTACTCAGTCAGAATAAAGAGCTTCATCAGCTGGGTTCTCCCATGCCCTACAGAGGAACTCAGCTATTGGGTGAGCCATCTTTTACCCAAGTAAAAGAAAACCTGTTGCAATCTACAATTTCTTCTTTTGTAAGGCTTCCTCAATATGTTTAGATATGAAATGGTCAGTTGTCTTGGGATTTTCTTCCCAGCACAGAAGCATGACCAACCACCATGGAAAAGTCTGCAGTAACAATTGCCTACATCATCATCCAAACTGGCCTTCATAAACAAGGCTGTAGGAACTCAAACAGGACAGGAAACCCTTTGCTCCTCACACACACACACACACACACACAAGAATTGGTCTTTTCTTGACAACACAGATTAATGGGACAAACCAATTAAGGGCTAACTTGTGACTGGGCATAAGAGAGGTTGTCCAAGGTTATAGAACTCTCCATCCTTTCCCTAACCATATCTTCTCAAAGGCTCCTCCCTGCCTCTGTCCACTCCAACCACAGCTCTCTCTGGATCTCAACAGGCTTGAGTTATTTAAAAATATATGATGGAGCAAAGAGAAGTAAGTAAAAAAAAAAAAAAAAAAGCTTTTTAATTCTATTGTTTTTAATCAAATACTTATTTTTGAAATTTTTCAATTGAGAAATTTACCTGACAACCATGCATGACTTATTCATCGGATTTAAAACTCAGAGTGCTGTGAGGCTGTGACTCAGACCACCCTTTTGGAGAGCACCATGTAGGAGTATTCCAGCTCCTATCAACTTACTCTACCACTCTCAGGCAAGAGACAAGCTGTCCTAGGCAAAATACATGCAAAGGTTCCAAATCCTCTGTCAGTTCCTAATCTCTACACTGAAAGACACTGAGGAACCAACTGGTCACCAAAATGTCACCAGCCAAACACTTCAACACCCTGTCCCATACAGAATGCCACTCTGTGGTTCCCAAGACGGTGGATGGTAGTGAGCGGCTACACGCTGTTCCCATTCTCATTGTTTACCATGAGTAAGTCACATGAAATCAGGAAATAATTAAACATCATGGATCACTGAAATACCACGTGCAAGGGCAAGAGGACAGGCCATTTAAGTCCCTGCAGGCTAGGTTCCCCTCCCAGAACACTCCACTTTCCAAAACACTGTCTTCAGGAGCTGGGTTGGTGCCAGAGAAACGACTGACTTTAAAAGCATCTTGTGCTGTAGATCTCAGATCTGAGGGTAAGGTGACTTGTTCTTCTCTTTCAAAATGCCTCCACTACTTAGGCAAACACATGCAACCCTCTTGCAAAGTTCTTAGCTGGAAGCACCTTTATTTAAGGTGACCTAATACTTCACACAGTTACCATATGCCTATAAGCAGACTGTATCCAATGCAGACTGCTTACCATCACCCCTGTAAAACTTCAAGAGGAGAAAGCATTGCCCACATCTCACCAATAACTGTTTATCTAGTGAGTTACAAAAGAAGCTACTGGGTTTTTATTATTCAAGCTTTTAGGACAGTTCAAGTTCGATACACACAATGTTTCATTCATGCTGTTAAATTGATAATATTAACCTTTCTTGCTGAGATGCATTAAAAATTCTGGCTTTTGAGAACAAATGTAATTAGTTCACATTAGTAACTTCACCAGCAGCAGTGACAGAAGCAAAGTGAACTACCAGGATATGGATTAATGTAATCAAAACATCATCTCCCATCATCTCTACTCTTTAGGCAGCTGGCTGCACTTCCTCTTCTTGGATGAAATTTTTTTTCTTTTAATAAAAACAATAGATCAATGAAATGGATGCATAACAGCTTGTAATCCCCCCCTCAGGGGAGTACTGTACAGGAAACCATTTTAGTGAGTGATCCCAAAAGTTTTTAATTCAATGTGCCTGTTCAATACCATGTTGACAACAGAACAATAACACAAGGCTCTTCCTGGGCAAAGAGTTTATGGGGGAGGGAGGAGGAGAGAAGCCAGAGGCTGCACTCAGGTCATAGGTCTGGTTGTTTCTAGAGCTTACCATATGTCTCTCAGTCTAAAAGCACAACAGTGTCAATGAAAGAAATAAAGCAAAGTTGTTACCTCCAACGTATTCACATCCAAAAACACATTTCCACACATCTTGTATTGCCAATCCAGGTTGGGTATTTATTGCTTTGCAATCATCTTCTCATCAGAATACCCACATTTTCCTATAAAGAACTAGCTTGTCTTCTTTCTCACTAAGACTCAGGACCACATGGTCTAGCCTGACCCATCTCTGGAACACATGGGTGAAAGGAGTGACCTGCAGAGAAACATACCAAAACCTGTCTGTGCCTTTAGACCAGAACCCATGCTGTGTTGGGCACTAAACGCTAAGTTAAAGGACTGCTGGATAGAAGCTTCCAACAACCCTTCTGCTCCCACATGGATCCTAAGAAAGACACCAATGTTCAGATAGGTAAGGCAGATAAGCCCCCATGGCCCTCTTGAAGCATGTACCACTCCTAGACTTTGCTATTAAGTGGGACCACAATTTTCTTTTTTGCATAAGCTAGGTGAAATTTGTTTTCCTTCTCTAGGAAATGAAAGTGAATATATTCCATACAACACATTTTCAATAGAGCTGATTTGAAGGGTTGGAGAGTAGATGAAATTGAGGGTGTTCACTTCCTATCAGGCTGCAGGAGAACAGGCAGGGGTACATTTCTGTGAACAATACTTCCATTCTCCCCAAACTTTGGAACCCAAGGTGAACAATAGCTACAACCCAGTCAGCACTGCCATCAGGACCTTCCAGGGTCCCACACATTACCATGAAACAGAGAAAAGAAAAGTTACAGTTACCCCTACTTTTTTTTTTTTTAATGTAGGAGATTGGAAGTAGAATGATACAGTCCTTCCTTAGGAACAGTTTTTACATATAGGCTATAAAAAATTTTACCCTACACATTTTTCTTGGCCTTGAAGGGAAATACCTAATTAAGAACAACATAAAAACTTTTAAGAAGCACAAATTGCAGTAAGAAGAAAGTGATCTAATGATTCACCCAAAGTCATCATGACTCAGAAATCACCACTGCAATTTGTTTACCCCAAACACCAAGGCTGTCAAAGGTTCACAGTTGGCATTTTCACCCTTCAAATACAAAGGGCAATTAATGTTCAGAATAGCAGTCACCAATTAATCCAAAACACTCACTTATCAAGTTCATACCTCTGTTTAAGATTTAAATTGCTCTGTTAGCATTTGACCAAGCCTGAAGTGACAAGGGTTTGGGGTCACTGACTTTACTGCAAAGTTAGTATCACCTTTAAGAAGCTTCCATGAATACAAACTCTGTAAAGCCTTCCTTTCTGTGCAGTCCTGGGTGCAATCAAAGGACATAAACAAGTTACTTTTTCTCCATGTGTTTCCATTTGAAGAAAAAAAATGTATAATGAGAAATACTGACTCTTGATTGAGGCTGACCTACTTTGAAGTTTAAAAGGATGTGTTTGTGGCTAATAATTTTAATAATTTTTAAAAGGTAGAAACAAAAATTGTAATGTCCTATGACTATAGATTAATACTACTAAGCAAAATGATTAATTGAGAATACCTGGTACTGTGCCATCACAAAGCCTGAGTGATCCTCCATCAAATGGAAGTACCATTATGAAGAACACTAAATTCAAATAAACTACAACACAACCAAAACTTTACATGGAAATAGTAGTACAGTTTATGTGAATTTTATACACTGCTCTTTGACATCTAAGAATTATGAATTGTAACAGCGTCTGAGGGTCCCATGAGGCAGGCTAATGTTACCTACTGCTTAGAACACTCTATTGCCACTGCAGTATGTTTATAAAGGACTTTCAGGGTGTGTAATATCAGCCCCTGTTATGGTCCTGTTAGTAGATCAAATACTAAATGATCTAGACATAAAGACTTGTGAGAAAGGAAAAGGAAGAGAAGATTAAGGGTAAACAAGACAAATCCCTGGGCTTTGTCTAACAAAGGTACCTTTTAGTAGATGGTTCAAAGTCCCTATCACACCTATTTCACAAAGTGGCATCAAGCAGTCCTGAGCTCCATCAAGATCTTAAAACCTTACTGCGGGATTTACCACTTCTCATCTTATCAGGAAGTTCCATTTCAAATTACTTCCGAGAAAAAGCTTAAGAATTTAGAAGGCTTCTTTCAAATGCTGGTTTGGGAGAACAGCCACGGACATGCAGGCTCCTCAAAGGGGGAGGTCCCTACCTGAGACCCTCTACCTTCTCTACATGAGGGTTAAAAAAATAATAACTTTCTTTGAGGTTGCTTTATCTTTCTTTGAAGTCTGGCAGGAAGAACCTGGGCCCTTCCAAACATCCAGCTTCCCTTCAGACTTAGATGCAACATGGTGGTTCCCTGCCATGGAAGTCCCCTGGAGCCTTTGTTCATAGCTTGTGCCAGGAATTCAGTCACACACATATGTAATTTGAAAGGTAAACCTCTATCAAAAAAGGGGGAGGAGGACTGCCTAAGAAGACTCGTCTTTCTACTCCCCACAACCTCCTGCTATAGTTCAGATACTAAGTGTCCTCCAAAGGTCCATTTGTTAAAAGGCTTGGTCTCCAACATAGTGCTATTGGGAGGTGGTGGAACCTTCAAGAGGTGGGGTCTAGCAGGAGGTCTTCAAATCACTGGGTGTGTGCCCTTGAAGGGCACAGTAGGACCCCAACCCTTCTTCTCACTCTCTCATACTTCTTGGCCACAAGGTAAGCAGCTTTGCTTCACCATGCGCTTCCACCATGATGTGCTGCCCCAACAAAGTCCAAGGCACTGGGGGCCTCCAATCACAGATTGACACCTCCCAAACTGTGAGCCAAAACAAGCCTTTGCTTGTTATAAGTTGATTGCCTCAGGCATTTGCTACAATGACAGAAAACTAACACAGCACCCTTTGGAGGCGTCACTAAGATAACTCCCACATCAGATGTCTAGGGTTCTCCTTCTCTATCCAGGTCAGTGTTTCCAAGACCAGCTCCTCCTACTCATGTCACAGACAACTCAAGCTCAATATGACAACATGACAAAAATGCCCCATCCCTCCCCTGACAAATCTCTACCTTCTGTTTTTTCTGAGTTCAGTTAATGGCATTGGTGATCAATTTCTTCCAACTGGTCCTCATTCATCCACTAGGTTTTTCTATGTCCTCTGCATTCCCTTACCTTTATCTCTTTAGCAAGTCATGCTAAATCCATCTCCAGTCTATTTGACATCCTTTCTATGCTCATTCTCCATGTCAATGGCATCCACCTCCACCTACCAGCTTTTCTCCCTCCCCAGGTTACTATCAGGGAACTTTATGGAACTATATGCTTGCAGCATTCCCCTGCTTCATTGTCACTGCCTATACAGTCAGGTTCAACCTTCAGGGAAGACAGATGAGGCCCGGCACAACCTGGTTTCTGCCCGCATTCTCACCCTCATTAGTACAAGCCATTTGCCCACAACGACTTGTCCTACACACTGCCTTTGTTCAACCATCCCCACCACCATCACCTCCAAACTCTGGTATCTGACAAACTCCTTTGCATCCTTTCAGGCACCACAGAGCTGGGTCGTTGGTTTATGTATCAATCTCCCACCTAGTGAGGATCCCTAAGGACCGCACTGTCTACTCCTTGGATTCACTAGATGTTTGGCAGAATCGACAAGCAGCAAACATTTGCTAAATACAGATGCTACATGTGCAGTACCAAGAGCTTGGAGGTGAGGACTGGGCTTGTGAAAGGAATCTGACTGGTCCCATACTACCCTGTTGGCTAAGTAAAGCTGGGCTTTCCCCAAGCAAATAACTCCCATGGACAAATAGAATCAACACCACTGCCACAAGCAAACATGCTGTCAACTGTCACTGCCAAGCACACTTCCAATGGTTTGCTTCATACCCGGGACCAACCAGTCCATCCCTACTTACAAGTCTCTAACTTGAATGTCTCTAACTAGAAAAAGAACTAACACAAACATTTTTAATTATTACCCTCGGGTTCAGAGGCGAGAGGGTAAGGCAAGAGGGGCAGCACCAAGCTGAAAGGGTGCACTGTTCTCTAACATGTCTATAGTACATTCAGGGAAACTGGATATAAACTATGCCAGTACCCAGCTCTCCCCAGAAGAGGTGCCACAGCTACAGTAAGATGCATTAAACCCAGCCACAAAGCTGAGAAGCACTAGATACAGTCTCAATAAACCCTTGGGAGCAGTATCAATGATGATTAATCTTCTGTCATAACCCAACTTTGGAAAAATTCACTAGGAGAAAGAAATAAGGGACAAAATAACTGAAGTCAAATGAGGGAAAAATTGAATCATTTTTAAAATGCCATTCATTCTTACTGGTTAATGATTACATGGACAGACAATTTACACAGCAAAGCAACTAGCCTCTAATAGGTATTCAGGATTCAACTAAAATGTTTCTTCCAGTTGTTATAAACTATAAGGTTGAAAAAAGTACTCACACAACCCATGACATCTATTTTTATAGCACACAGCCCAGAGATGGCCATATCACTTTTAATGACTTGAGATTCCAAAAGAATTATCACTATGGTAATATTTCAGAATGGCCATCAAAGTTACCAGGCACCAGTCCACAACAGTTTGGATCTAGTAGGGCCTTTTAGGACAGACCAAGTTATTTTCAAAATGCATCTAATGATTTCACATTCCTACCAATGCCTAGCTTACAACTTCACTAATGGGTTTATTTACAAGTGTGCCCTAATAGAAAGAACCCCTGGTATACACAATAAGCATTCAAATATCTATTATCAGTCTGAATCTTCTAATAACAATCCATGAGTAGATAATTCATAGGTGATTGACTACACTGTGATACGTCTTTGTTTTCTGGTATGTATTAAAAAATATGAGGAAAAATGGGAAGGTATAAAGTTGGCTATAATTTTTGTTATCTCAATAACTGACTTTAAATTATTTTACAAATTAGTAATTTATATAAATTGCCCCAAACACAGATCTCAAATATTTTAAAATACTGGTGGGTGAACAATAAAATATGTATAGTACTATTGGGAACCTATACTTAAAATTCTTAAGTTCCTCTCAGTTCTCAGGGGATAACCCTAAAAAAAACAATTAATTCCCTAGGAGCCTCATTTTCAGAGGAAAACAAGAGGCTGACCTCAAAGGTCAAGTGTGTCAGTCCTGGGGACTCAACCCTCAACACAGAGCCAATAGACTCAAAATCTGAGCTGGAAAAGACCTCAGTAAGGTGCTTACTAAGGCGCATCTCAAGCCATTTGCTATTAACCAAAATCATTAAAGCTCATCTCCCATAAGCATTAAAATAGAATAAGAAAATATTGTGGTCCCTTCCTTGATAGTAAGGTTAAGTGTTGTATCAAATAAGAAGTGTTTTGAAAACACTTAGTTTAGTATTATTCTTATTTTGTCCTGGGATCATGATGTAAATCTATGTCTTACTGTACGTTTCTAGCCAAAAAAATTAAAGCAGAGGTACACTCAGACATGAGAATTTAGGTTCTCCTGGTGTTTAAACATTCTTTCCATTTGTGAATAAAACATTCACCACAAGCATTCAGTAAGATGAATCCACAAATAACCATATTTTAAAAATTAAGGGAACCACCGACACAAACTCTGCTTTTAACTGTGCCATGAGATCAGATGCCCTATAAATGGGCCCTTGTGATCCCATAAATTTTTAAGTACAATGTCATGGACCTGCAGACAGTGTGTTACAAGTGAAAACTGGGCTTTCCAAGAGTTATGCAGGAAAAATCTCATCCATGCCTGCCAAAAGCTCCTAGCATTCTCAAGGCCATTTACCAAGGAAAGACACACACTCAACATGCACTTTCCCAAGGACATTCTAGACCAAGGCCCCATGCCAGGACCTACTGTTTGGTGTCTTATAGAGAATGAAGGTGAATCCTGAGCTTCTATTCCTAAGAAAGCCCAGTTCTCACTGGGAGGGAAAAGGTGGCCCCTGGCTACAGTGTCAAGAGGTCTGAGCATTTACTAATGCCATACAAACCCTGCTGTCTCTGAAGAACAGTTGAAAGTGGAAATGTCTGCTTTAGAAAAAAACACATTGAGCTGGGTGTATGACTCAAGTGGTAGAGCACCTGCCTAGCAAGCTAGAGGCCCTGAGTTTAAACCCTAGTACTACCTATTCCCCCCCAGCCAACCCCCAGAAAAAACCTACCAAAACAGAAACAAAAAATTAAGGTTTTTTTTTTTAATGCAAAGAAGTATAATGAAGAAAAGAGAAAATGGACTATAACCCTACTGTCCAGATAACACCTGTTGACCTTGAGAAGAAAAAAATAAAAACACATAGTTAGAAAATCCTAAAATACAAAAAGAACAGGAGATGAGTGGTGAAGGTCATCTGGCATTCCCAGTTCTGGAGAATGTTTTGTCCAATCCTCTTTTCCAAACAGCATACAAATTCTTTGTAAACTAGACCTGAAAAATCAGCATACATACAGAAAGCTGTATAGTAAGATGTCTACTCTTCAGAAATGCATAAATCAGAAGCAAATCCAAAATGCAGTATTTCTATAGCTTTGTAACCCTTTTATCCTTTATAAAATTATACCCTATGGGAATATTTAAAAGTTTAATAGTATCATCGCTAGTTCATTGAAGAATTGTCTGTCCCATGCTGGTCTTGAATGCTAGACTCCTCACAACAAACCCCTCAGAAGGGAGGGAATGTCTGCAGTGCTAATCTAACAAGGCTTCAGGATGTAGGCTCTCTTGACCAAGGTATCAGAGCCAAGATGGTAAACCCAATCTGTCCAGTTTTCAACACCTCCTACTCTGAGGACCTTTCTTGCCACAGGATAAGGGTGCTGCCTGCCCACCAGAGCAGAGGAAGCCACTTGAAAAGCTGTACGGCGAAAGGCAATCACTATTACCCAGCAGTTGGCTTTGGAAGAAAGGATAAAAGGGGTTCAACCAAGTAGACAAGGCTCAGTCAGCAGTCTTGACCCCTCTGCAAGTGGTCCTGGGCCATAGCACAGGAGTCTCCCCTCGACCGAATTTAAATGGCTCTATGACCAACCAGACAAATACATCCTTATTCCCGGAGTACTGTCTGAGCTCAGTCTCCTAAAGTCTGCTGCTGCTCCTTGCTCCTTAAGCAAGTGCTATTAGAACTGCTCAGTGAAAGTGCAGCAGGACCCAGGGAAGAGGTCTGGGAACAGCACAACACCAACACAGGCCTGATTACTGGTAAGCAACAGAAAAGTGGCCACCCCTTGCCTCCTGCTCTGCTGTCCCCTACATGTGAGTCTGCAGTGCAAGAGGAGCTCAGCCAACCTATCCACTCTCACCTCTCCCAGACCAGCCAGCCTTATGCAGACAGACAAAAGGATCTGTGATAGACAGCCACAAGAACAGGTGGATCTCTTCTTCAACATCACTTTTCACCACAATCTTGAATTGCTATGTGTTTATAGATCCAGAAAGGTGCAGAACAAAAATAGTTTTTAAGAAAAAGTGAGCAAAAAAAGGTCACCTTCAGTGAGTAAAGTGGCGACCTTGTGTTCCTACCTCATGTTTCTTTTTTCTCTGGTGGGGAAAAAAAGGGGTGGTGGCTTTACTTTGAGTCAGTCGGGCTGGATTTGCCAAAGGGCCTAGAGAACTCTCTGGGCTCAGCCTGCATTCCTTCAGGGTGACAGAGCACCCAGTTTCCCTGTCCTCCAGCCACCACAGAGTGATGACTAAGCCCACAGGAATTCTGACCAGGGTGGGACCCACCCAGAGGACGGGCAGGCCAGGAGGAAAGCCCTTGCCTTCCAAGGCCTTCCAAGCCCCAGCTAGGGGAAGAAAGCTCATGCTCTATCCTTCAGTCCCCGGGGACTCAGGTGTCAGCAGCAACACCCACCTGAGCTCGGGTTGACACCCACCATACTGCAGCAGAGGAGAGCCTGCAGTGGCATCTGGGCTCCACAGCTACACCAAGAGATCAGAAAGCCAAGTTCCAGTGCTATACCTCTTCCCGCTTGAGAAAGACACCCAGTAAATGCTGGTAACTCTGAACAGGCAACCACAAGTTCAGTTTGCACAATAAATAGAAGAAAAAACAAAAGAAATACATGGTTACATTAGCCCAGTCACTTTGCAGGAGTCCAATTCATGGTAAAACTCCGTAATCCAAGATCTGATTTCGATAAATCATTTCCTGACACTTCATGTATTTTACTCTCTGTATGATGGTTACATTTTTTATAAGAGAACAAAAAGTTTACTGTAAACCACATCCCCTTCTTCCTTTTCCGCAATCTGCCATTCATCAGAACTAAAGCATCTACCCATCTAAAGATATTTTTATAAGATTAAAGAATAGTTTTAAAAACAAAAAAGTCTCCCTAGTTAAAAATCAGCCAAGCAAAGGTGCTTGATCACTGATCAACTCAAAGCTTTGCTTCCCACATAAAAATAATTAATCAATGTAAAATTGAATCCGGCCTGAAGGATGGGGAACAAGGAGGACTTAAAAGACTCAGACAAAAATTAAAATTTAGAAACAAGTTGATTCATAATTAAGCATTTGTAATTTAACTATACTTAGGTCACTCATTTTCTTTCCTTTATCTTAAAAGCCAAACATTTTTCAGATCATGTGAAGAGGGACAAGGGAAAGAGAGAAGGAGGGACAGAGGGACTGAAAGGAAGAGTAGAAAAGGGAGGAAGATGTAGGGAGAAGGGATGAGGAGAGAAGAAGGGAGGAAGACAGAAGGAAGAAGACAGGGAAGAAGGAATAAAGGGGTAAAGGGTAGGAGGGAAGGAGATGAAGGCACCAGGCTAACAGAACCATTATCACATTGACTGATCATTAGACAGAAAAGACTCCATAGTAGAGCAAAACATCTTCAAGAACTCAATCAAACATAGTGCTCAGCCTTCTACACAGCAAGACAAGCCAACCAAGTCATTGCTAGGAATGTGTTCATCAGGGAATCGCTAGGAGACAGTGGTTGAGTAGGATTACAGGAAGGCAGGGCTGGCTACTCAGCTGAATGGTACCTTACACAAGTTACGCCAGGTCTCTGTGCCTCCATTTCCTGGCCCACAAAAAAAAAAAAAAAAAAAAGGATTAGTGGTATCCAACCTACATACAGTGACAGACAAAAATGAGAACACCAGTGAGGTGCCTGCACCTAGTCAGCACTCAAGGAATGCCAGCTGTGACCACAAACAACCCTTTCTAAGAGAGTTATCACCACCGGGGTCCACAGAAGGACCCAAGCAGACTGTTCAAGCAGAACCATTTCCACAGGATCCGTCCACACTCAGTTATCCAGCAGGGGCCTGGACTGGCATACATGGGGTAAGTCAACAAGACCCTGGAGGTGCAGCTCATTGCAGGAGCTGTGGAAGCCTTATAGGAGAAACTGCAATCCTAACCTGTAACACCCCAAAGTGTAGGGTATCTTTTCCTTTTCTACTCGGAAAACACCAAATCACTTAAAGATCTTGGAAGACGGGACAAAGATTCTATGCTAAGGTGCTGTGGTTTTGTTTCCACCATCAGACAAATACCTTTATCTTGGCACTGTTTACAATGTACAGTGCAACATTTTGTGCTGCCCATCTTCCTCTTCAGATCAGGAGCTCTGGAGAGCAGAGGGGGTGGAGCAGCAGGGGAAATACAGACAGTGGCCAGCGGATGTCCAGGTTCTAACTGGGCTTGACCTTCAGAGCCCTGGGTGTGGCCTTGACCAACCGTTTTCCAAGTCACAGTCATCCCTTCCCACCCCCCACACTATGACTTTTTCTGGGGATTAGGCAAGGCATGTGAAGTTATTTCCCAGAAAGTGCTCTTGGAACACAGAAACTCTAACTGAACTTCTCTAAATGGCAGCATGCCCTTGAATAACCAAATCTGTAGATACTGCCCAGCTCTGAAGGACCCTGCTGTGAGTGATAAGGAAGGGGAAGGCCAGGTATCTGGGCTTCCTGCTGTCTTCTCTCTGTGTACACAAGATGCCTTCACTGGCTGCAGGAAAATCCTGTCTCGCTTTCTACTCTAGTGACAAGGGAGCCTCACCTTCAGTTTTTTCTAAGCAGGAAGCAGAAGATCCACCTTACCCAAACATACCTGTAGACACAAAGAAAGCAACAAGGCTATCTCTATTGCACAGGTCTCAGCTCAGTCAGAAAGCAGAGCGATGGACCTGGGAAAGTGAGGCAGGAGTAGCTCTCACTTACGGCTCCATGGGTACAGACCTGAGAGCACTTGCTGAAGCTGCTGGAGAAGGAATTCCTGAACGAAATCAGGAATCATTTAAGCAATCTCTTAGTTTCCTTAAAAACTCACTGAGAACAACACGGACCCACAGCATTTCCCCAAACTGTTACCTTCTCTTGCACTAGTAGCCCCCACTTCTGGTGGAGCCAGAACAATTAACTGTGGACTGGCCTAAACTGCTCCAGCACTTTCTCCAACCTGCTAATTAAATTTATTCTCATTACCATAATAAAAATTCTGAGAAACCTTGGTCTTCTAGGCAAGTTATGCAGAGGGAGGGAATTAAATCCATTGAGCCCTAATATACTGCCCCACTTAATAAACAAACAATGTTAAGAACATGCATTTAAAAAAAAATCTAAATGGTTTCATAATGTAGATACTGCAAGTCTTCCCGTGATGCTAAATGAAGGCCTCTGACAAGAGTTTAATGAGCTGTTATCCAATAAATTCCAGGCCTAGGGATGTTAGCTTCTCCACATAGTACAGAGGTTGCTCAGAAAGCAGTGGGTATCGTGATCCATACTAAATGGAATTGCCCTACACTTTATTTTTATAGTCCATAATCCAAGTTACTCTATTAACAGGCAGAAAAATCCCAACTAGCTTCAAAACTCCCTCATGTTTTCATTACCTCAAATGGCGACCTTTTTCCACTACTTTATCTTTGCTTCAAGTACCAGGAGCTGAAAGATACAATCAATTTAATATCTCTCTCTAGCCATTTACATTACTTCTTTGTTTCAGCAGATCCGCAGCCACAAATCCTTCCTTTGCCCATTCATGCCTGCATACTTAACACAGATTTAATATTTCTCCAGGCCAAAGATCATATGCTGAGTTTTTCTTCAACTGGAGGACAGAAGGACAAGGAGAGAAGGAGGAGGATAGCTAGAATTCCTTTGTTTTTGCAGATAGCTCCAGAGAACAATTGTCAATAAGTTATTAAAAAAAAAAAAAAGGTTCAAATCTACACTCTCACATTTCATAGTCAAACACTGTCAGATACTTTGCTGACTCTGTATCATCCGACTTGCTCAGTGGCTCTGGGGGTAAGAACAGAGTCTAACCCAGACATGGACCACAAGTCCACACTTCACCGAAATCACACAAAAAACCAAACGTCAGCCACACAGAAACTAATTCAAGTCCTTTGAGGACAAGAACCACACCTTCTGCTTCATACCTCCTCCTCTGCACCTGGGAGATGTTCCTGACTCTACTTAGAATCCTACCTCAAAGACAAACGAGGATCCAGGAGTACTGACTACCAGTTCCCATCACGTCTGGCTGCCTGTAAAAGCAGCCCTGTGTGCCCCAATCCTGAACATCTGGAAAGTGCTAAGCCGATACAGGGGTCTGCAATAGGTAAGGAGTGTGAAGTAGAAACAACCAGCTTCCCACTGCCACAACCCCTGCCTTATCCAGAGAGAAAAGTCATCACCTTCTAGGATGGAGTTTGCAGAGCCTTTTCCCCATAGAATTAAAGCTGTAGATCAAAGTCAGACATAAATAATATCTAAACTAAACAGGGCCTCAAGGAGGGAGGCTGACCTAAACCACCATCAAGACCTCTGCTTTTTGGTACTGGCACAAAAACAGACATGAAGACCAGTGGAACAGAATAGAGGACCCAGATAAGAGGCCACACAACTATAACCAACTTGTCTTTGACAAAGGCACTAAAAATATACGATGGAGAAAAGACAGCCTCTTCAACAAAAACTGCTGGGAAAACTGGTTAGCAGTCTGCAAAAAACTAAAACTAGATCCATGTTTATCACCCTATACCAATATTAACTCAAAATGGATCAAGGATTTTAATATCAGACCCCAAACTCTAAAGTTAGTACAGGAAAGAGTAGGAAATAATTTGGAACTAATAGGTATAGGCAAAGACTTTCTCAATGGAACCCCAGCAGCTCAGCAACTAAGAGACATCATAGATAAATGGGACTTCATAAAACTAAAAAGCTTCTGCTCAACAAAAGAAATGGTCTAAACTGAAGAGAACACCCACAGAGTGGGAAAAAATATTTGCTAGCTACACATCAGACAAAGGACTGATAACCAGAATATATAACTTAAAAAACTAAGTTCTCCCAAAATTAATGAACCAATAAAGAAATGGGCAAGTGAACTAAACAGAACTTTCTCAAAAGAAGAAATTCAAATGGCCAAAAAACACATGAAAAAATGCTCACCATCTCTAGCAATAAAGGAAATGCAAATTAAAACCACACTAAGATTCCACCTCACCCCTGTTAGAATAGCCATCATTAGCAACACCACCAACAACAGGTGTTGGTGAGGATGCGGGGGAAAAAGGAACCCTCTTACACTGTTGGTGGGAATGTAAACTAGTACAACCACTCTGGAAAAAAATTTGGAGGCTACTTAAAAAGCTAAACATTGATCTACCATATGATCCAGCAATATCACTCTTGGGGATATACCCAAAAGACTGTGACACAGGTTACTCCAGAGGCACCTGCACACCCATGTTTATTGAGGCACTATTCACAATAGCCAAGTTATGGAAACAGCCAAGATGCCCCACTACTGATGAATGGATTAAGAAAATGTGGTATTTATACACAATGGAATTTTATGCAGCCATGAAGAATGAAATGTTATCATTCGCAAGTAAATGGATGGAACTGGAGAACATCATTCTGAGTGAGGTTAGCCTGGCCCAAAAGACCAAAAATGGTATGTTCTCCCTCATTATGTGGACATTAGATCAAGGGCAAACACAACAAGGGGACTGGACTTTGATCACATGATAAAGCGAGAGCACACTTGGGAAGTATAAGGATAGGTAAGACACCCAAAAAACTAGATAGCATTTGTTGCCCTCAATGCAGAGAAACTAAAGCAGAAACTTTAAAGTGACAGAGGCCAATAGGAGAAGGGAACCAGGAACTAGAGAAAAGTTTAGTTCGAGAAGAATTATTTAGAAGGTAACACACATGCACAGGAAAGAAATGCAAGTCAACTCCCTGTATAGCTAGCTATCCTTATCTTAACTAGCAAAAACCCTTGGTCCTTCCTATTATTGTTTATACTCTCTCTTCAACAAAATTAGAGATAAGGGCAAAATAGTTTCTTCCTGGTAGCAAGGGGGTAGGGTGGGAGAAGGAGGGGGTGGGGGGATAAGGGAGGAGGCGGGGGTACAGGGGGAGAAATGACCCAAACATTGTATGCACATATGAATAAAAGAAAAAATTAATTAATTAAAATAAAAATTTTTTTAAAGACCTCTGCTTTTATGAAATAAAATACCCCACATTCCAAAATACCTTGCAAAGTTTTGGACCACAACCCATTCAGGAGTTGAAGGCCATGTACACAATGCTAGGCAAACAGTACTGAGGGAGTGCAGGCATTCCTAAGTAAAGTTCTCAACTGTGCCTGAGGCAAATGTCTGGTACACACAAACCTCTAAACACCAAAATTGACCCCTCCTCTGAGCTCTTAGCACTTATGGCCTCTACTTCATTTTCAGCAATCTTGTAGAGGACCTCATCGCACAGCATAAGTTGTCACCCTCTTTTTTTTTTTTAACATCATGTGTTTTTACCATACCATCAAACAAAATTATGTTTATGTCAGCTCATATCATCCAGCATGGAACTTGCAAAGAACAAAGAAAGAAAGCTGGTCATAGAAAAGGATGGAAACTTTCACCAGTTAATAGGCATGAAAACCTGCAAAGGTACATTAAAACCAAACTTAAGACCTTACTTAAGTCAAACCTCTTCACCATTCTCTCTTCCACAAGAATGGCAGGTCCATAAAACATTCTCTTCTACTTCCTTAATGACACTGGATAGATATTAACAGGAATAGTAGGGAGGAGCACAAAACTCCAAATAACTTACAACTTAGCATAAGTTAAGAAACCTGAGCTATATACATCCACTTACACACATTCACTCAAACTCTCTTATACACATTCACTCCTAAACTCAAATGTTGTTTAGTTGGTTTATTTATCCCAGCTAGAACCAGGGACCACTTTGGTTATTTGAAAGTATTTTACAAATTCCTTTTTCAAGTACCTATCAGAGCCAGTAGAGGAATGAGATAAGATTTCTGTCTAGAATACAAAGTTTAGTCAGGTCTTATTCTGGAACTCATACTGCTTAGAGAGGGGGAACCTCCTTAGTCTCTGTGTCCCCCACTCTGTTCCTAGCTATTCTTTCTCTCTTCTTCCTCCTCCATCTCATGCCAAGCCCACCAGTCCTCATGAGAACCAAACCATTCAGAAGCTATGTACACTCAAGCCTAAAGGAAAGTGGATTTTTACACAGTATCTCCTCCACTGGCCAGCCAACTGAGTATGAGCAAAAATTATGAAGAAGGCACCAGTCCTAACCACCACCTTATCAACTGTTTGTGGAGAAAGATGAGTAAGGAGTAAACAAGGTCTTCTCAAACTACTGATAAGAGTATGGAGAAATGATCTTCAATGACCAAGTAACATTCTCAATGACCTACTCCAGCACAAGGGCAATTTGGAGGCAAGAGTCCTTGGTGGTCTGGGAGGCTTTGTGGAAAGCAAGTGGATGGTGGTTAAGGAGGGACCTTGACAAGCATGACTTCAGTCATTACTGTTTGTCCTGCTGAAATCCGCCATGCATGCACACCAAACTCAGACGCCTATGACCCAAGCACACAGCAAAATTAACTAAAAACTCACAAACTGCTAAGAAAGTATTTTATTTTTGCTCTGATCATTTCAACAGTGTTGCACAGTCTGCAGCACCTCAGTAATAACATGGAAGACATCGGTGTCAGCTACAGCAGGAAGTAACTCTTGCCCAGCTATCAAGTTGCTCAGATTCTGGATGAAAAGCTGACTTTAGTCGAAAAGAATGATTTAAATGAATTTACTTTCATTCCAAAACATTGAGTTACATTGGTGCTTCTCATAGTATTTATGAATTCACTTTGGTAACAGCAAAAGACCAAAAAAGTCACTTCAAAAATACAAGACTTAACATAAATCCTACCTGAATGCTCCACTGTCAACTCTTTCTCTAACTACCTTCATTTCTTTCTCTCCCATCACTGAGATGCTTAACTACACGCCTAGCCTACAACTGCTACCTCTTGGAAACTCACTGGAACTTGTGAGTTGTAGCCACCTCCTGGGAATCCACAGCCATCCTTCTAGAACCAATCTTGGAGCCAGTTCCTTAAAGTAGGGCCCATTTGAAAGAGATGGACTGCTTCACACCACTGCACAACTAGAATACCTGTATTCAATCTTAGCAGTGTTTACCAAACACCAGGGCCAGCAGATCCATCCTAAGTCCCCACCAACCTCCTCTTCAACATGGAATCTCAGAGTTGAAAGGAAATTCACGGCTCACTTAGTTCAAAAGACAGGGAAACCAAGGAGTGGGTTAGGAGGCTAAGTGGCTGGCTTTGGGCCACTAATCTCAGCTGCAGTTGAGGTGGTCTGATCTATGTTTCTGCAATAAACAATGGTGCTTATGTGAACACAATTTTCATGCAAATTCCATCTGATGTGAGGCTGGGTTGACCTTGCCCTTCTTGCTATTTGATTATTCAGGCCACCTGCCTCTTCTGTCTGGCTTCCTATTAGGAAGGCACTTGGAACAGGTTGGCATTTATTTGAATACACTGATGGAAGCTGAGACTGGAGTTACAGGACGCTGAAGAGCTGACACATGAAAGTCTAGGCTTTATACTTTTAGAAATGCACTGCTTATCCTGAGCTTGTGAACAAAATCTGAACTGGTGTACTCTAAAGTACTCACAGACCATTCACCTTTTCTTTATTAGCTGAAGTGGGGTCTGAACACCATCGTGATTACCATTTCTTTCTAAGGACTACTTGCTCCTTTCCCACTCATCCTCCACAGCCCTTTTCATCTATAATCTGAAGGTTTCCAAGAATTAGGAATAACAATAGTGCCCAAGAAGATCTATGGTTATCCAAAGATCAAAAGAAATTTTTCAGTGGGACCAAAGCAAGTTGAACATCTAAAGTTCCCCCACTCTACAGTGTTCAATGAGCCTGCATCTGAGGTCTAAGTAGTGACCCTGCATCACACCAAGGCAGCTGGCACTGAAAGCTGTCATTACTGTAAGGCCACTGACAAACCTAAAATCAAATTAATCCCGCAAAATAAATTCCTCTTACAATGGCAGACTGATGGGTGGGCTTTCTATCTATATAAACTGCTTTTTAATCAAGATAAACTGCTTCATTTGCACACATCCAGAGGTTCATCCCTCTCCTAAGCACCCATCTCAGGTATCCAATGACTCTTCTAAGGAGGGTTTTTTCTCAGCAAACAAATGTTTGTTGAGCCAAGAAACATTCTCCTGAGAAAATGATACATTCTCAGAATTCCACTCATAAGCAGGAATGACCATCAAGCCTGGAACCCCATAATAGTCACAAAAGGATAGCCAGGGAAGAGGAAGAAGTTGAGAAAAAAGGGTAGGAAATCCATCACACCACCTGACCATATCCCCCTGGATAACGCTTTAAGTTATAAAGAGGTGATACTTGGTATACCCTTTTGCACCAAAGCCTCTCTGTCTTTCCCTGTAAGTGAAAGAAAGCATTTGGTGCATTTTCTGTGACTTTGCTCAAAATGCTCTCTAAAGCTTCTAAAAGGAATATTGATGCATTACAAACTAATCCAATCATTTCAAATTCACAGAGCAACAGAACAAAAATAATCTCTACATCCTATCTCAAGAATAACCTAAAAACCTAATAATATCATTTACTGAGCAAAGCATAAGGAGCACTCAGAGATCAATGAAGCAAACAGAAATGTACAAGGGGCACTATTTGGGGAGTGTTGGGGGGGTGGACCAGCAGGAGGGAGAGGGCAAAAGAAGAGAGAGATGAATATAACTGAAGTATGTTACATGAATGTGTGAAAATGGAAATAGGAAGTCACAAAGAAAAATTTATAAAAGGAAAAAAAAATAAAAAGTGGGGAAAAGGATAAGAAAGAGTAAAGGGGTGAATGTGATCGAAGTACATTATTTGCATGCATAGAAATATCACAATGAAATCCCTTTGTACGATTAATATATGCTAATAAAAAAGAAAAAACAGAAACATCATACTAAGTCACCACCCCAGAAACAAAGCTAATCTTTTCTGGACCTATGGATCTGACTAGTTTCCATTTGTCTCCATGTTACAAATGGAGGGTGTGTGGAGAAAAAAAACAACTAATTCAAACACTAGAGCTGCCCAGGAAGTATTTCTAACATCAATCTTCACCTTTCCTTTTTTGTACTATAGGTTCTTTGACTCCCCAATCTTCTTTCATTTTTTTTCCCTCCCCTTTTCACTACTAAGCTCAACTCCCTGAGCTCAGCATCTGTTAAAACCACCCAAGCACTTTGCATCTACCAGGAAATCCAGAATGGCAGCCTAAGTTCACAGAACTTAGACGTATGTGTGTTGCAGCTAGCCTGTCCTCCTCAGTGACCCTTGTGTGCACAGGCAGGTCAGCACCTAAACCAGCCAGCCTTGATGTCATTGTGGGCTTCAATGACACTGGAGCTTCTGCATGCAGTGCCTCCAAGTTCCACAGTCACAGACCTGCCTGCATGGGCTCTAGCAACTACAGTTATCACCTTTCCACAGTTTCAGTTATCCATGATCCATTATGGCCCAAAAATATTAAATGGAAAATTTCGTAAAGAAACAATTCCTATGCTTTAAGTTGCACACTTTGCTAGTAGTGTGATGAAATCTTGAGACATGCCATGTTCCCTGCCTGGCATGCAAATTATCCCCTTGTCCAGTGTATCCTCACCATATAAACTACCTGCCCATTAATCACTTAGCAGCCATCTTGGTTATATCAGCTCAACTGTTGTGGTATCACAGTACTTGTGTTCAAGTAAGCCTTACTTTACTTAGTAATGACCCACAAACTACAAGAGTAGTGATACTGGCAATTTTATACTGTTGTAATTATTCTACTTTGTTGTTACTTATTATTGTTAATCACTGACTGACTAATCTACAAACTGAACTTTATCATATGTATGTATGTATGCATATGAAAAAAGATGGTATATGTAGGGTTCAGTACTATCTGTGGTTTTAGCACTCTGTTGGGGGCATGGGGTTTGGAATGCATCCCCTTCAGGTAAGGGGACTACTGTACAATCTTATTTATTTATCCAATCCCTTTGTTAAGGACTTGTGAAAACAAATTAGAGGCAGCTACATATCAGATCAGTATGCACAGCTTCTCTATCCAAGGCTATGAGTACCAAAGCAACCAAGAGTCCCCAAACACACTGTCTCTGCTCCCATCCCACATGGATTCCGTGAAAAATGGCAGGAAGAAGAAAGGACTGGGTGCTTGTTTGTGACCAAAGCAAAGAAACAAAAAGAGACTTCTGTTCAATAATGAGATGAAACAGAACCCTAGCTTCCGCAAGAGGGCCAGGCATTCCTGCATTTTCCCACCCACCTGATCCCTTGGAACGGAAGGAAGATCTATGGGAGGGCAGAGAGAGCCAGTGTTTGTTTCCTGCAATGGGGATGAGAGGAGAAAAAAAATGAAACAGAACAGGAAAGGAGACTGGGTGGGAGAAACAGTAGTACATATGCACATCCATGTGTGCACACAAACACACACACAAACACGCATACACACAGCTAGTATAAAAAACAATAAGAAAGTAGGTACAGGCTCCAGCTTAAAGTAGATGGCTGGCTACCTTCACTATGTGAGACCTGCAGTTATCACAAATAAAACTCTACCTCCTTGGTATCTTTACCAAAAACTGTGCCTACTCTGTAACCCCGTTAATGCTCTCCAGAAAAAAAAAAAAAAAAAAAAATTTAGCAGGCAGAATAAACTCACAGAGTTTGGTAACCAAATAAGTTTGCATCTAACTATAGAGTTGCTACTGGCATCCTGATACAGACTTACATACATTGCTGAATGTTTTTAAAGATATGGCTTATCTGGACAAACACCAGAATTTGAATAATTCAGATTAAATTAGCAAAACCCACTCCTACACTATGCCCTGCTATTTATGATAATTGAATTTTTGCAATTTGGAAAAAGCAATAGAGAAGACCACTTAAGATATGGCAGTAAACATACAGTCAGTTCAGCTTAATACTCAGAATTTTATAAAATCTCAGAATGCAGCTTAGTTAAAAAATGAAAAATTATTTAAAAGTTGCTACCATTTACCAAGAATCTGCTATGCACTGGACAGCCTCATAGGTGCTTTCCAGGTACTCTCCTAATTAACCCTGTTTCACTGATGGAAAGTGAGGCCTTCCACACACTACCTCTGAACCATAGGGGAACAATACAGTGTTCACAGACCCCACCTTTGACAGCCCGAGTGCCTGATTCATACCATATGCTAGAAGGAGGCATGTTTCCAAGTGATGGCTTTCAGCTCCACCATTTGGCCAAGCTTAACTTTTGAACCATCCTATACACTGGAGTTGAGCAATACAATCCAGGACAAGATTAGCCCAGGCCCACACGGTCCACGTCATCCCCACTCTGGTTGAGAATGTCATACTGACATATACATAAGAGCAAGATAGAAACAAAACAAAGAGGCTTTTTAGGGGCAGAAAGAAACCAGAACTATCCTACAAGTAGACTTAACTGGTTAGAGCTGAAGGGAACTCCCAGTATTTCCTAAATAGCTGGAATTGCAAAAAAATCACTGGAAGAGAGACTGAAAGCTTTTTAGTCTCTAACATGAAATCCCTATTTTAAAAAAAAGAAAAAAAAAAACTAACGTCTGAAGTGGAACTAGGAGAGAAACACCTTAATTAGATGACAATTAGCCAAGAGCAAAGCCTTTCAGGGAAAAGAGACATTCTCTAGGAGATAGGAGGTCATTCTAAGAGGTACCCCCAAAGAAACTTGGACACAAACTGCTTCACCATCTCAGAACCAAGGGTCAGCAATCAGGGAGAACAGAATGTGATCTCCACGCCTGACTATAAAAGGCATAGCAATGAGGCCCGGGGGCATGTGACCCCCTTCTAAATAAAGATAACCCCCACACTGGGAGCAGCTGACCAGAGCAGGGGCGTTCCAGGGGAATGGAGACAAGTTCCTAAGACAACACAAAGCTGGAACCCACTTGCGAAACAGGCTGCCTTCCCTACTATGGTCCCCAGGCCTCTCTCAGGGCCCCACCAGAAAAATGCAAGTCCATATCATGATCTATTTTAGCAGTCCGGGTGAGCCTAAAGTCTTCAGGAGCCTATGGCAGACCACACAGCATTTAAAAGACATACTCCAGATCTTCACAAGTAGCTTATGTTTAAAACAAAATGTTAAAATAAAATACCACGTATCACATGACTAGACACTCACAGAGAAGAAACTGTTTTTCCAGGGCCCCTACCCCTACTCAAATCCAGGTGGTTTACAAATACATAAACAAGTTCTCCACCTTAACCTAACAGGCCTGACATACCAACTTATAAGAAAATGAGGGAAGGGTAACAATCCTACTCCCAGGCCAATGCTGCCCACGTAAGGGGTGTCTGATAAACCAGAACTCAAGAATGCGTAGCAGGAAAAAAATGTAGAGTTGCCTTTTTCACATTACACTTCCTGCCTTCATTTTATGCCCCTGATCCAACCAGTGAGATGAGTAGAACGTCTTCCTTTGTCAGGAAAAAGAGGCCCATTCTGCTCTTGCTCCAAGGCTCCAATCTGCTACTTTCCTGCTTTCTTATTTCTAAGGCAGTAGGAAATGCAACAAACTCCAGGACCACTGTTCCAGTCAATGCCCTTTTAATTGAAATAAAGCTGCCCAGCAAAGCTGGCTTCCAACGTGGCCAGTCTCGCACCTTCATGGATTTTCTGGCAAAGACCAGACCTTCCCACAGGCAATTAGGACAACCTGAGTACACCATAAGCTGATGGGCTAAAAAGTACTTGGAGACAAACTTTAGCAGTTAAGGTCTTAAGTTTTAGCCTTTTTAAATATAAATGTATGTATTTATTTAGGAAGTGGTGCCTATACTAAAATCAAATGCCAGAGAGCCTCTCTATCAAGCAAACATCAGGCACTACATAAGCAAGTTCACTGCGAAGTAAGAAAACCACAGGCACTCGGGAGGATTCACCTCTGCCCCTCCCAGCATGTGGCTTGCCTTCAGCAAAACTGCAGTACAAAGTAATGAATTCACAGCTTCGCCAGCCAAGCTTCAGTCTTTCAGACGATTTTAATACTTCTCTATCTTTGGCCTTGAATCATTCTGGCAATGGCAGGAGAGAGAAGAATTCACATCCATGGTGGATCCTCTCTGACCACTAAGAGCTAGAGATGTTTTGGGTGGCAGTGTTCCTCGGTAGCAATGATGATAACAAGGACAAAAGAAATGTCAAAAAAGCATTTCATAATCCTAGCATCCTTGGACCTGAGGACTGCCACTGCACATTGCCCTCTGCTGAGGGGGAGAAATGGATCTTCCTGACAATAAATCCTTCACAGAGTAGGCACCATGCTTGCCTCTGGGGTGACAGTCATACCTTGTAGGAGACACCCAGAATTCACACAGTTTTGCAAAAGATGTCCCATCAGGTGCTGGGAGACAAGCCTACCAGAGGCTGCAAAGCCCAAAGGTCCTCTGGTGGAAAAAGGCAAGACTAGAGCTGGGCCAGGTGAGTGGGGGGTGGCTGGTTAGTGTAGAAGAGGACCACCGGGCATCAAGCCCCTGCCGGTAGGAAGGAGGCTGCAGAACATGGTACATGGTGTGGTGTCATGGAGTAGGTCAAGGACAACCAAGGAGCTTCATGGTATGTAAACGCTAATTCTTTAGGGACCTGCTACAGGATTGCATAGAGAGGAGTATTTCCATGCAGTATGTGCTGAGATGTTCACTGGTGCCAAGTAGAGATGCCGGGCACAAATCAAGGAGGTTTCAGAGGAACTGTGTCACAACAAAGGCAAAGGATGGAGTGAAGGAAGGCAGACCGAAGCAAAATTTTGGATAGGGAGGGCTTGGTGTCCAATTAGAAAAGTAAGCATCCAAAGAACAGGATGTTTCTGACATGAGAGCTAAGGGGACGAGAGTGTGCACCACTCTCCAAAGGGAATACAAGACAAACAACAGGCCAGAAGTGAGGAGCAAGGAAGACCATCAGATAATCAACTGCTTAGAGTCACCTACATATGAATGGATGTAGTCTAGAGTTCAAAAAGAGGTCTGGGCTATAGATGGTATTTGGGAACTACATAAAGACACCAGGACATAGAAAGACCAGTGGATGCAATGGGAACAAGAAAAATGGGACTCTTGCCATGATATGATCTGAATGTGTATGCCCTCCTCAATCTAATATCTGACTGGATGGTGTGAGGAGGTGGGGTGTTTGGAAAATGATTAGGCTATAAGGGTGGAGCCCCGATGAATGTGATTAGTGCCCTTATAAGAGACCCTAGAGAGTTGCTTTGTCCTTTCCTTTACTGTGAAAACACAGCAAAAAGGCACTATGAGCCAGAAAGCAGGCCCTCTCCAGACATGGAAGCTGCAAGCATCATGATCTTGGATTTCCAACTTCCAAAACTGTGAGAAATAAATCCATTGCTTATAAGCTACCCAGTTCATGGTATTTTGTTACAACAGCCCAAAGGACTAAAACTGGAGACCACCAACTAGTAAAGACTAGACTGAGGAAAGGGGGCAACAAAGCACCAAATACAGGGTAGAAGGAGAACCCGAAAAGGAGGATGTTAGAAGACAAGGGAAGAGGAACTGACCACCCAAACACTAGAGCACCAACAATTACATTCTTACTGAAGAGAAAAGACCATATACAATTCTTCTCACTCTTTAGAAACAATGCAGGCCTGCATAAGATCTCTTCTCAAGTCATGAGCAGAAAGAAATAAAGAAGTGTGCAGACAACCCATACAGCAGTCACTTGCTCAGTGCACTGTCTACTATCATGCTGACCACCAATGCAGTCATGATCTAAGAGGTGATTAAAAAGTGTCAAGTAAAAGCTGCACGTCAGCACTACACAATCAAGTGCTTCTCCAAGACATCAACAACTTCACACGTGCCCTTGATGTGATGTTTCTTTCCAGATGTTCTACTTCTGCAGCCAACCAGCAGAACAACAACTGAGTGGGTTTCTTCCACACATACTCTTTTCAAATGGTCATCTAATGCTTCTGGTGAACTCAAACTGGCCATTCTAGCTGTACTCAATGCCCTTCCCCTGGCTCCCTGAATGATTACCAAGGGTTCTGGCTGGAGAGGGCAGGATATAACACAACTGAACAGACCAGCAGGCCAAAAGAGAACAAGGAGAAGAACTCCCAGCCTCAAAGGAAGCCTGTAAAACAGCACTCTCCAATAGACACAGAATGCAAGCCATCTGTAATTTCAAAAGTTCCAGTAGCCACATTCAAAAGTAAAAAGAAGCAAGTAAATTATCTTAATAGCACATTTTACTTAACCTAATAAATCCAGCATCTTATATTTCAACATGTACTCAGCATAAGAAATTACTTATGAGATCTTTTACAGGGTTTTTCCATTCTACTTCTTGTAAACCCAGTGTGCATTTTACACTTAAAGGAGATCTCATTTCACACAGGCCACAGTTCCAGTGCACAGGTAAGGCACATGAGGCTAGGTGGCTCCCACATCAGACAACACAAGACTTAGGGGAATCTATGCAAAAGGAAAGAATTCCAACTCAATTAAAAACTTCTAAGAAATTGTTTTCAGGACAAGGTAAAGGGAGGACAACTTCCCCAAATGCTTTTATCAATTTTAAGTAAGTACTCCATTGTGAAATCACAAAACATATCAGCAGGACTGGGACAGCTGGCCAAGAAAAAGGCTGCAAGGGCGTGGCCTTGTGGAGGCTGGCATCCAGTCAACAGACCCAGCATCAAGGCCCAATTTATAATCCTCATTACTTTTTCATGGTGCTTTTCCTCTTTCTCCTTTTCATCATCCAACAACCCTATGAGGAAGGAAGGATCGATTCCATTTTGCAGATAAAGAAACTAAGGATCAGGCAATTTAAATTACTTGCTCACTTCTGGTCACTGCTCTTAAACTTAGACCCAGAATTCAGGCCTCATCCCTACCCCAGGCTTCTTTCACAAGCAGCTGGTCAGAAACAGCCGGAAAGCCACACGACGAGATCAAAGAACCTACTGAATCACCAAACAGATGCCCATCTAATGATGCCTTAAATAGCACCTCCCTTTTGTACAGAGCTTATGAGTTTTCAAAACACTTTCATGCATGTATTTGATTTGATCATCATGAAAGAATAATGTAACTGCCCTAGGAACATGTCCAACTATAGTCCAGAGAAGCTGGCTCATCCAAGGTCACCTGGGACTCTTCGTCCCTGCATCCAGGATCTCTCTCCCATCCAACACTGGCTCACTCGATAGCACCTTTTCCTTTGAAGATGAAATTTTTTTAAATGTCAAGGCTACTTGAAAAATACATTTTGTTGTTTTACCAAACCACTGGTTAAGACAAGGATAGGGTACACTTTTAATTGATCATAAAAGTTGCTTTCTCCTCCTCTAGCAAACTAGTTCTTAAAGTAACCTGCTGGTGATAGCTTTTCGAGGTACTGCCTGCAGCCAGTGGGATCCTAGCCCCTACTAATCAAACATTCATACACACACACTGATCAAATATAGGGATATTAACGGGTCAAAGAGGCACTTCCCTTCCTGCTTCAGCCCTGGCTGACAAGGAACTAAAACGAGAGCTATCGGTGGAGTCTGGCCTTTTATTTCTTGATTTTACGCACTTCATAATTTAGACAAGCCTACGGATTTGGGATTTCTTCATGACTAAAGTACATGACTTCCTTGGGTCTTTAGCTGGGCCAACCATTAAATAATAGCTGTTTATAGCTATTACACTGAGGGAAACCCAGTAAAGGGAACTTTCCTGGCCACACTATCTAAACATCACTGAATGCAATAAAGCAAAGGCCTGAGCCATATTTTAGTTAATAACAACAATGGGGGCGGGGCAGGGGGAACCTTGGCTTTCTGATCACATTAGGGCAAGAGTTCAATTATTGTGAAGGAAAAATAAGCATACTACAGACAAATAAACAATAAGCTTCAAAATACCACCCCAAGACCCCAAGATTATTGAATATTTTCAAAGTTCCTTCATTAAAGGATTGTGTAAGATTTTCACAACTGCTCTGTAAACAGGTGTATAAAGAAAGAAAGGGGGGGCGGGGGGGCGGAGAGAAGGAAACGGAAGCCCAAAGGTTTTAAAATACACCATCCTACACAGCTACCTGTAGTACAGCCTGAACCATGGACTCCTGGAAATCAGTCCAGAGGTTTTCCTGCCTCAGCTGGGTGTTCCATCATAAGCCAGGACACTTAGGCCTCACAGGGTAGAAACTAAGAACCAAGGATCACTTTCACAAAGAGCACAAAGGAATGTGCTCCTTACTATTAATCATAGTCCAAGTACAGGACAAACTAAAGAAATCCTGCATACCAAAAAATATCCCTTCACAAGAATAAAAGAGGTGACATATAAGCAGCCCCCATCTGCCTAGGCTCGGTGACTTCCAAGCACATCAGGTTTCCTTTCTCATCAGAATTCAAAATTAAAGGTTGAGCTTCTTGCCCAGAAGTGCAGTCAAATGTGATCTGACCAGTCTTGACAGCAACCATGATGGCCTCCAACCATGCCACAGTCCTGCATTCCAAGAGCTCTTGAATGCAAAAGAAAGTCAACCAAGAACCCTGCTACGAACACCTCTGCAAAGCAGGTATGTGATGGGGCCTTACTAGACCTCAGAGGAGGGTGAGGGAGGAGGAGGAAGACAAAAATGGGAGAAGCAGAAAGAAAGCAGTAGTCCATGGCATTCTTACTTTTCTGGCAGTGATTTGTGGTCCAACAGCGGTAGTTGTACTCGTTGTTGATGGTGGTCTTCTCACACAGCGGTTTCTCCTCCAAGGTCCCTGGACACAGGTCCCCACATTCTTTCGGGGGCTTGTTTCCCACAATGTAGTTATTGGACACGGCATCCAGGATCAAGGACCAGTCCACAGTGGAGAGATAACAGAGGTCAGCATTTTTCTCAATCCTGATGGCCCCCCGAGTAATGTTCCTCAGGTTGTAAAGCCCAATATCCTTGAGATTGGTCATCTCAAAGATGACCAGAGCGTAGTTGTAGAAGAGTTTCCAGCCACGGATGACCGTGAGGTTCGGGAAGAGGTCCCCAAGGCTCTCAAGACCCGCCACACGGAACAGCAGCAGATATTCAGTGATGACCGTGAGCTTAGGGAAGCGATAGCTGCGGTAGTCCTCAGCCTTGGAGATGAGCAGGATGTGCAGGTAGCCCTCGATCACCGTGCAGTTCTCCAGGCGCTTCAGCTGCTGATAGTCATTACGGATGTCAATGCCCGGCCCGCAGACTGAAGGGAGACAAGAGGGCAAAGGCAAAACATGTTTCAGTGAAAAGGAAACCATTCTTAAAACTATTTTCCAACCCATAATATGATCAGGTTATAGGAAACCTGTATTAAGGAAAAAAGGTTCAATTTGTCACTGCAGACTAATGAGGTGTGAGCTGCAAGGTGAATACCTAGGTATCTATCTGGTTACTGTCATTCATGAGGTCCCTACACTAGGTCAGACACTTTTCAACATGCTTGCCAACTGTGGGAGAGGCCAGCTGCATTTAACATGCAAACTTAGAGCCCAAGGTCACATGGGGTTACATGCAAAAGTCAAGGTTGCCAGTCTTCACAGTCTCTGTCTGTTCTATAGAGCATCAGCTCCCAAAGCCTTAACAAGAGCTGAGTGACCAAGACTTACTACTGCATCCAACCTGAGGGACACCAAGCAATAAAGTCTACATTGGACAACAGTCATTGTGACCTAAAAAGTAGGGGCTCAAAGAAGGATGCTCCCATGCTTCCTGCTACCATTTGACATGGCCTGGGTGACCCTGTATTCTCCTCAGTAGAGTACTAATGTAAATACAAGGGGTGGCTGAACAGAAAGGTAAAAAACATGATTTTATGAATACTAAAGACATACAATTTCAACTTTAGAAAAATGACTTATTAACCAAGAAAACATGCTTAAAACAAAGACAGTAAAAATCATTAGTGACCTTAATACTCAGATAAACAATGTTCATGCTAATTAGACCAGTTATCCTTTCTCTATAAACAATTTAAGAGAAATGAAATCAGACAATAAAATTTATATACTTCCTTCTCTTAACATGACCTTTTTACCAAGTCAATAAATGTCCTTTTACATCACCATTTTTTTAAAAAAGACAGGAATTCTAGAGTATGAGTATGTACTACAAGTCCTCTTTTCTTTAAAAAAAAAAAAAATCCCTTTGTTGAACATTTTAGGTTAGCTCCAATTTTTTACATTATAAATAATATTCCAATGAACTTTCTTGACTGATATCCAAGACTATTTTCCTAGGACAAATCCCTACAATTGGAATTGTTGAGCCAATGCACTTTCCCAATTTTAAAGGCTTTTGATAAAATGGCCTCAAGACTGGAAGTCTTTATTTTTAAAATTCTAGACACACACACCAAACACTCTCTTAGCTACCATACTTTCTCAATATTTAATAATCCCCAACCCCACTATTAAAGCTTCTCCAACACAGTGAAGTTCTCTGGTCTACATAATTCATTAATTTGTGAAGTACCCAATATATATGTGATGCCATGAGAGATACAAAGAAACAGGAGGTGGAGGGCACACAGCAAGCCCACTTCAGGCACAAATGGAACAGAACAGACAAGGTAGCATCAAAGATTCTCTGAATTTAAAACTACATATAACATTCCAGAGGCCAGAGACAAAGCCGAACAAGATATATTCAAGAGATGGCAAGTCAGGGATGCAGAGAGCAGAGGAAAGGAAATGAGTCTGGTAGAACCCAAGTCAAGGATTACATCTGGGGATGGGAAGTATCATCTCATAGGAATGAGGTCCAGAGTGGAAGAAAAGCCCAAGTGAAGACTTTTGGGAGATTCATCCAGTGGTCAATGTAGGACAGGATTGATAAAATAAGGAGAAAGGAGATGTCCCACTCAGCATTATAGCCAAGATGGTGGTAGGAAGGGAAGACAGAGGGATCCAAAGGCTAAGAATTGGTGAAGCTTGACAATCTAGAATACGCAACTCCATTTGGTCCAATTCCCTCATTTTACTGATGAGAAAATGAGGCTCCTAAGACAGAGAAGCCAGCACTCAGCACCCACCCAGGCATGCTAGAAGTTCCTAATGCATGATTTTGTTTCATGTCATGTGATGCTCCTAACTCATATCAGTAGAGGCAATACCATCACCACTTTAAAGATGAGGAAACAGATTTGGAGAAGTCAGCTCATTCATCCAAGTTCTCATTCACAAGATAATTGCCCCTTCACAGTAAAAAAAAACGGACACAAGGTTTGCAAACAGTCCCAGCTCTCAGCATCCTTATCTCCTGATTACCTCCACTCCCACTGAGTGTCTGTACCCATTGTGACACCAAATTAATCTCAGCAAAGCCTCCAATGACACTATCAAAGCTAATGACAGACAGTTCCTTATCCTCATGTTATGTGAACCTCCAGATTCCATAAGCCACTGTCCACTCTACCCCTTTTACCTAACCTCTAGATGTTGTCTGCTATCATCTCACCCAGACAAGTGGCCTCCTGTGATCTTTAAATGTACGTCATTGACCTAGACTCCTCCAAGGAGTATATCCATCTTCTTTCCCTAGGTCTCATGGGGGTGTCTGATAACTCATTTCACTTCCTCCCACCCACCCCCAAGCCACCTACTAAGCCTCCATATCTTGCTTGATGTTATTTCCATTTTGTGACTTGCTCATGTCAAAACTCAAGAGTCATTCCTGATGCTTCTCACACAGCACACATGCCATCCCAGCAACACCTCCTCTGTGCTCCCCCTCCCAAGCCTATGGGAATCTTGGATGCTTTTCCCATAGTTATGACCCCTTCTTCCTCCCTGTGTAGCTCACTGCTCCCCTCTGACCTATTCGTTTCCCTCACAGGTCATGTCTAACCTCTTTGGAACCCAGTTCTGACCTTTCTACTCATGCTCTCCCATTCTGACCACTCCTACCATGCTGCACCTTCAGGGAGATGGGGAAAAAATTCTACTTAGTTCACAATTATGTCTCCAAGGTGTAGCACAGTACTTGGTGCATGACCAACACATCACAGAACATGTGTAGCACGAATAAATTCCATTCTGTCAGTATGTCTCCACCTTTGTAACTCTGATCTAACCACAGTCATCTCCAGCCTAGGCTGCAGCAACATCTTCCTATTGTCCACTCTCCCCCCAAGTCTATCCCTGACCCCACACCAGACCAGCAAGGCTCTATAGGAGCTCAGCCCTGGCTACTTCTACTTCATCTTTTAATGTTCTTTTTGCCTAGCACTCATTAGTCACCAACTCCATCAGGCCAAGCTTCTTCCCTCCTCATACCCTGCTGCCTTTAGGGCTTCCCCATTCTTCACACGCTGGTCTATTCTCTCCCCAAGCAGGGTTCAATGCAGATGTCACCCCCTCAGAGCTGTGTCCAAGCACCTAGGCTACAATGGTTCTCAAACATCTCTACTCCCAACTCCTCTCTCCTTCCCCCAGCTCTCATTTCTCCATTTTGCTTTTTACCCAGCTTCAGGTCAATGACTGAATGTCCTTGAGTAGTAAGGGCTCTTAGTCCTTTTTCAGAGTCAAGGAATATTTACTCTTAAATAATAAAAAGTTTTTGTAGAGGAGTATCTAAACTCAATTATTGTAGTCAGCATGCTTATAGTAAAACAGGAGGCATCAATTTATTTGCTATCATTTCCAACAGATCAAGACCCAGTGAAAATGCATGAAGACATACAACCAAAGTGAGCTGGACTTTCATACTGCAATCAAAATGCAGGCCGTAGGGAAGAATTTCTTCTCTCTGCCATCTGGCTCCTTTCTACAGCCAGCAAAGACCACTCAGTCAACGGAAGCCGTGCAGCAGGCAGAGTTGGGACAGGCAGCTCCTTCAAATGGAAGAGCAGTCTCCCTACTTGGCACTTTTTCCCCCATTTATAGAACAAAAGAAAAAAAATAGGAAGAAACTACCCACTTATTCCGGAAGAGAAGACAAACCCAAGCCACAGAGTACAAGGCAGGGCAGAGCAACCAGCTGTTTTGGATTCTGTGACTGACACTGTTGGTCTTTGGGGTGTTTTGTGATAGAAACAGAAAAAAGGAAAACCAAGCTGGACTATGAATGATACTGCAGTATTCAAAAGGCACAGCCACAAACAGGAAGGAGAACACAGCATGCCTCATTTGTGCTGTGAAAGAATACACACATTGAGGGAGTAAATTCTCAGCACAGTGCACGAGACACACCCT
Organism: Castor canadensis; assembly: GCF_047511655.1. Taxonomy (NCBI): domain Eukaryota; kingdom Metazoa; phylum Chordata; class Mammalia; order Rodentia; family Castoridae; genus Castor; species Castor canadensis. The sequence goes on along the minus strand of NC_133404.1, from coordinate 31,087,788 downwards.
TTGCTACTGTTCATTGATGATTACAACGAAACTGCAAAATGCCATCTCTCCCCTTTCCAAAGCAACAGATATCATATCGGTGTGATCCAACAAGACCCCAACACTCTCAGAACGTGAGCTCCCCAAAGGCTTATAAAGAACTGTAAAAATGCCAGGCACCTGTGGCTCATGCCTGTAATCCTAGCTACTCAAGAGGCAGAGATCAGGAGGATAGTGGTTCAAAGCCAGCCTGGGCAAAATATTTCATGAAACCCTATCTCAAAAATACCTGAAACCAAAAAAAGGGCTGGTGGAATGCCTCAAGGTGTTGGTCCTGAGTTTAAGCCCCAGACACACACACACACACACACACACACACACAGAATAGTAAAAGTTTAGGGAAATGAAGGCAAGCAGGAAGCAGGAAGAAAGGTTACAGCCGGGAGGGAAAGACGGTGGTCCTCTGCTGCAATCCCCCAGCCAACGAACAAAAACAGAAGCAAAACAGATGGAAGCCTGCTAACAGACAGGGACACCAGGAGACCAGGAAGAGTGGGGCAGCAGATACCATTTTAAATAAAGCCTTTCAGTTGAAAGGACTGCTGTTCCCCCAAAAATTTGTGGGTATTTTTCCAAAAATTAAGAGGCAGAATTTCTGGCTCTAAAAACTCAAATGAATGGCATAAATAATCGATACATATTTGGAAGATAAATCCCTAAGAACTGCTGATATGAGAAAAAAAATGCATTTAGCTGAGAAAAAACCCCAAAGCTCTGTGTCTAAATGTCTGGAAAAATTGTGCAAGAAATGCAATTACATGTTTATCATATGTTCAATTTTAGACAGAATTTGGGGTCCTAGAAAAGGAAAAATGAGACAACTTGGGTCTGCATTTCATAGTGCCATTTACAGGCTCCTGCCCTCAAATGGACACTATCCATCTCTAAGTCTCATTTTTCTCTACCACAGAATGGGCTGCTGCTACCTATGACATAGACACTGTCAAAGTAATAAAGTAAGTTCTTTGTGCTTTAGGCAACAAAATACCACTCAGTTTTGTTGCCCTAATCTAAATATCACTAACGTAAACAAAGAGGGAAGGTAGCAAAATCTGTCAACAATCCCAGTAAAGAATACCATAAGTTAGTTACCCATTCAATTTTGATCACGTCTTCTTCAAAAATGAGGGATTGGGCTGGCAACATGGCTCCAGTACAGTTGAGCCTGGAAAGTGGGAAGCCCTGAGTTCCAACTCCCCCCAAAAAAATATATACATACATACATATATATATGTATATGTATACACACACACACACAGAGTTTGAGCTTATGGTTGAAAAATAAAACACTGAGAAGCAAAATTAAAATTCTCTCACTACAGGTCTATAGGTAAATATATTAGCCAACCAACCATCATCGCTAGTTTCGATGGTAAAATCCAACATAAGAAAGCCTTTGAGTTTATGTAAGGAGCCTATTTTGTCTCAGCCAGTACCTCACTATAACAGTTCATTACTTCTCTTAAAATGAATTCATTGGAACCAATAACTTAATACAACAAAAACCTCTCTAGATGCTATCATTCTGTGAAAGTCTAAATGACTTAAAAGGTTAGGAGAGGATTAATGTGTAACTGAATTTTGCATATGGGGAACAAAGCCACCACCTCTCTACCAAGTGGCAAATTAAATTAAGTTTCAGGAGACCAGCGGGCAGGCCAATGGGAACAGAAAGGTTGAGGGCATGGGGAAAGCAGGGCTCATGACTAGCTCTCAGGAGGTCAGGAAGACTTCTCAAAGGAGGGGATCCCCTAAAGATGGTGTGAAGACGGGCAGGCAGGATCTTGCCATTTTTCTTTTCCTAGGACCCTGAGGTTAAGAAAGGCAAGGAGGAGGGCACATAGACCAAGAGAAGGGCACATCTTAGAGACAGCTGGAGCTGGCTTCACTGGCAGCAGCACTGGGGAACCCCAGGGGTATAGCATGTGTAGCAGGGAGGAGCACAAAAGGAACAGCAGGACCAAGGCTAGAAATCTGACTGAGACAAGTACTCAGGAGGCCAAGTTCACACTGCACATAGTGGGACAACATTTAAAATCCCCAACATGCATCACAGCCATGTTAAATCACAGAGTTGCCCAAAAATTCGTTTCTGAGATGTACCCAGGTGATGCAATACTGTTGGCTACCTGTGAGACCCACAGTGTATCTCACCTCTGTGAGATACACTGCCCTAGGAAAGAACCCTTTAACTCCCTTCCTTGTCATTACCCTTCCTACCCGCCTAGATCTGCAGTGTGGTGCAGGTAAACCTTACATGCCAGTATTTCTTGATCTGACCCACATTTGACCAGAAAACTCCCAAACAGCTAAAGAAACTATACATGAAACACGGCAAACCAGAAGAAAAAGGGAATTCAGTCTCTTTAGTACCACCACATGGTCCTCCCACAGCTGCTGACTGTGTGACCCTTGCCGGTACCCTTCAAGATCCAAGAGCACCACCACCCCTGGGCTCAGGGAAGAGGTAGCCTGGGTTCCTTAAGACCTCATCCTGCAGCTAAAAAAAAAAAAATCAGACATTAAGAGGGAAAAAAAGACAATGTTATGATAACAAACACTACCAATACTCCAGAGTTTGTTAAGAGTAGAATTTTCTGTGTTAAGTGTAAACAGACACAATTCATGTTAAGCCTTTTATCTTCGTGTGTCAATGAAAATGTGTTTACACTGTGTATGTACATTTCTATTTCACACAGACAGCAGACCTGGCCACCTGACACATTCAATAACTGAAGGCAATCACAGGAATGTAAGGGGTTTCATTACACAAGTGACTTTGGGGACAGAAATTAAAGGAAGTATGATTTGAATGTGCAAATTATCCTTTACTGCCCCACATAGAAGCCATCTCTATCATGCATATAAACATAATCTAAAAATCCATGCACACATAAAACACAGCTCTGAAAACTGAGAATATTAAAACCAAAGGCTGCAGTATAGCAAAAAATTTACAAAGATGAGTGAGATGCTTATATCCTGGTGTGCCAATTAAGAAATGGAAACTTTACAGGGAATTAATTCAAAGACTGGAAGGAACACAAGCCCCAGTGTCCCCTCCACTTAAGGCATCTGTAGCCAAACAGATTGGTGCAGAAAAGAGCTTTATTTGCTGTAACAGAGGAGCAGCAACTGTTTTCCTGGATCTTCATAAAAACAACTTTACCAACCCTGACAGTCACTCTAAATGCTTTTCTGGTCTTAAAATATCCAAGTGTCTAATAGTCTAAGTCTCAATATCTTAAAAACAAAAAACAAACAAAAAATGCTCTTGTAACAGGCTCTAATTACTCATAATACCAATGGATTGGGGACTTTTTGATGCGGCAGCACACAGGGACTGGGTCACCTTAGTTGTATTCCCACCCACTACCCCATATATTGGGGTCCCTCTGGGAACCAAAGCTCTGCCTCACTATGAGGCCTTCCCAGCAGGATCAGCCTATGCTCTTCACCATCATTTCCAGAGCCCCTGTGCACCCCCAACAGTGAACTATGCAGCCAGATACTAGTAGGGGGGAAGCCCTAGAGTGCAGCCAAGCCAGAGCAAGGCCCACACTGAGCAAGTGCCCTACAGAAAAGCATTCTCTGTCTTCCTCATCCTGATTTTTTATTCTCTGCTTAGAACCAGGCAAATATTCTAAATAAAAGCTGGGCCTGTGTCCTCCTGTCCTCTCACTAGCTTCATTTTGTAAAACATGTTACATAGTCCAGTTACAGATCACATGCTCATTTGAAAAGTGTTTTACTTTGCCCTACAATGTTCCAGTTTCCTTAAGTGACCTATACTGACTTTTTAATTAGCCAGTTACCTAAAACTTGCTGATGATCAGTATGGAAATCCAGTTCAATTCTTCTCCTAATGCTGGGATGTAATTCTTCACAGATGTGGGGATAAAATATCAGCCTTGGGCTGGGGATATAGCTCAATGGTACAGTGCTTGTCTGGCATGCATGAAGCCCTGGGTTCCATCCTCAGTATAATGAAAAACATAAAATACATACAGATACATTCTTTATGTGTACCTGTGTATGTTATTTGCACACTGTCTGCCTGAAACTTCCAATTACTGACATTTTTATTTGATTTGGGGACTTTCCTAGAAAGGAAGGTCACTAGGTTAGCACTGAAAGACCAAATAACTCTTGGTTCCATTACTAACAACTCACATGGCCTGAGATCAGTTGCTGTATCACTCTATGCCTCAGTTTCCTCATGACTTAGATGCAGGTTGAGATTAAATTTACTCATTCTTAGAACACACATTTATGGAATACCTACCTTGTGTTACAAAGTGCTTCCTAGGTGCTTGGAAATCACAAGCAAACAAAACCCACAGACTGCAGTCTTCATGGGGCAGCTAATCTTAATAGAGTGGAAAGACCACCCATACCATAACTAAAGAGCTTGCAGCAGTCATCCATCTGGACATAGAAGCAATGCCTCACACCTGATGCACACTCACACCTTGATAACTGCCCTTCAGGATACCAAATGAACTGCTACCAGAGCTGTCATCCAAAACATAGCAGGATGCTTATCTCAGATGTCCAGAGAGAAAACCAAGCAGTACTGAAAGACCTCTGAGCAGGAGCTCAGAGGAAGAATTCCTTGCAAGCAGACTGTTGACATCAGAGAGACGGTATGCAGGAGGCCTTGGAGGGCAGAGATGTACACAATTAAAGAGAGAGGGGAGAGAGCAATCTGAGGAAGAATAGGAAGAGGCAGGCAAGGCCAGGGAGGAGCACAGGCCAGTGTGACACAAAAGGCACTCATAAAGCCAAGGGGAAACCACTGTGGATACAGAGTCTTATCACTCACAAAGCAATGGAAAGGGAGAACCACCAAGGCCTCTTGGGACATGAGCGCCATATAAATATGGAGTGTAGGAATGGTCACTCCAACAGTGGTCAATAAGGAAAAGTATAAGGGATTGTGCACCCATATTCATAGCAACATTATTCATTATTGTTTCCAAAAGATGGAAACAATGCAAGTGCCCCTGAATAGCAGAGTAGGTAAAGAAAACATGGTCTATATGCACAACGGAATATTACTCTCCCTTAAAAAGGAACAAAATCCTGACATGTGCTATAGCATGGATGAACCTTGAGGATATTGTGTAGACTGAAATAAGCCAGTCACATAATGATTATAATAATTATAAATAATATACAAAAAATAATAAGCCAGTCATGTAATGATTCCTTTATAGGAAGACTCTACCATCATCAAAATCATAGGGACAGAAAATAGAATGGTGATTGCCAGGGACTGAGGGGAGGAGGGAATGGGGAGTTAGTGTTTTATGGTTACAGGGTCTCAGTTCTGCAAGGTGAAGAGTTCTGGAGACTGGTTGTATGTGAGTGTACTCAAGATGAATTATAAACTTTAAAATGGTTAACACAGACTGGGCATATTGGCTCATATGTGTAATCCCAGCTCCTTAGGAGGCAGAGAGAAGGAGGATCATAGCTGGAAGACAATCTGAGCAAAAAGTTAGCAATACTCCATCTCAAAGCATAAGCCAGGCATGCTAGTACACGCCTGTTATCCCAGCTATGCAGAAGACCAAAGGCAGGAGGATGATGGTCTAGGGCTGGCCCCAGCCAAAAACAAAAACAAGATCCTACCTGAAAAATAACCAAAGCAAAAAGGGGCTGGAAGTATGGCTCAAATGGTAGAGCACCTGCCTAGCAAGCACAAGGCCCTGAGTTCAAGCCCCAGTGTTATCAAAAAAAAGATTAAGGTAGTAAATTTTATATATGTTTTGTCAGAATTTTTAAAAATACAAGGAAAAATTTTGCTGCATTTTATCCTGCCCCTTATGTGGGTCATTTAAGTGTAAAGAGACAGCTGAAGACAGACCACATGGTTACCCACTACCAAGGACCAGAACTAAGAGAAGTCAGCAGAATAGCAGGCAGGTTTAGCCACAGTTCCACAACAGATATAACACACACACAGCCAGAGATGTACACAGAGAAACACAGGTGTAGCTGTGGGCCCTCATCCACCACAGCCAGAGATGTCAGGAAACAAGTAGGAAGCCCAACAAGATCCCTGCATTGACATAACAGCAAAATGAGCTCTGAGTACATAGCTTCCAAGCAGGCAGAGGCAGTGAGGCTGGTAGTCACCTTCACCTGCCCCTCTCTATGGAGTAGGCAGAAGCCAGGACACCATATGCAATCAACCATCTTTGCAAACAGAACTGCAGTGGCACGTTACTGTCTTCTATGACCCAAAGGCAAAATTCGTACCCTACTCCACTGGTTTTCTAACTTTGGGTGTTTGTGGGGTTTCTTTTCTTAAATCCAGGCACATCTGTACCTCATCAGAGCTCTTGTAGATATGGTGAAGTGGACATGAAGGTGGATTGTGGCTTTAGTTTTTCACCCCTACTCTTACAAAGGCCCTCATCTCTGCTACAACTTCTGCATTTGCTATTCTGCTCTGACACCTCCAGACTCACCTCTCCCACCACAAAAGCTGGGAGGAGTATTGTTTCCACTTTGTGCTCATCCAAGCATCTGGAGGCCAATCCCTATCCCTGACTTCTCCAGCGAGGCTTGCTGCAATTTTCACCAAGACCAGGAACCCTCGATTTAGGACTTCTGCATCAGAACCAAGGAAGTCTCCACCCACCAGCCCAGACAACAGCCCAGAGAAAGCCACCCTAGCAATCTGCTAGGAGAGGAGGTCTAAAACCAGTGCCCTCCCAGGACTTGGTTCCCAGAAAGGATCACCTAAACACCTTGCTCCCAAGCAGCTCAGCTCTGATAACAGCCAACCACAGTCCACCACCCAAGCCACATGGTAGTAACATCCTCTCACCTGCACTCTGGGAGTATTATCAGCCAAAGGGAAGAAAAATCTGCAGAGAAGCCATGGGCCATGGACCACAATCCATCATAAACCACAATAACTTGGATTTTGGAGAATGTGTGTTTTCCCTCCCCATAGCAGAAGGAATTTTTTTTAATTGGTAGAGTACGGGAACACGTATTTTGTCTGTAGGGCCATGCTAAAATCTCATCATATCCTTGTTGACAAGGCAGAGAAATATGAACTACATTCAAATAGCTTGGTAAATCTGCAATTCACCCTCCAAAGTGCTGACTAAAGAATAGCCCCAGGAAGATTTCCAGTGAGGGCCAAGGGGCCCTTTCTGAGTCAATTATGTGTCAACATTTTTATCAATCATTTGATTGATGGTACAGATAAAATGTTTATCTAACTCAAGGAAGACAAGTTTTCCAGGAGAGATGGAAAATACATTGGATGACAGAATCAAGAGCTAAAAAGATCAACAGATTGGAATTGCAACAGAGAGGAAATAATGTTATTTGGACACTTGGGTGCAAAAAAAGAAATGCACAAATGTAGGAGGTGTGAAAAAAGACTTAGATTTAATTGGATATAATTTCTGTATGTGGTGATGGGGTGTTGTGCCTGCCAAAAGAAAGAAAGGAAAAGTCAGATGGTCTTAGACTGTACCTATGTGAGACTTAGTAGAATAAAGGACTAGAAGAGAGGCCACAGATACTGGGTTTGTTTCTGTCTCCACACTTTAAAAAGGCAGTCAAGCCTTTGAGTCAAGCCAATGAGACATACAAGAGACAGCCAGAAAGGAGCAGGGACAAGAAAGCCCATCTTACTGGAAACAGCTGCAGAAACCAAGCACACAAGGGAGTCCCCAGAGAAGAGGGCTGGTGAGACTCTATGTGACCCTATTGGGAAAGGGGGACACAGAACTTGGACCAACACAAGGTGAAGGATTTGGGCTCCATATAAAAGCACACAGTAGGATTTATTTGAAATCAAACCAAACTACCTAAAAAAGTTAAGAATATTTCAGTGGAACAGCACATTTATGAGATTTTATAAGCTTGATTAACTTACTACTGAAACTCTTTTGGGGTGTTATTTGCCCTGTTTTACCTCAAGGAAACAAGGTAAGTAAGAACCAAATAACCTGTTTGGAATCACACAGGTATTCAGAGCTGGTATTCAGGGCAGAGCTGAGGCTTAAGTCTAGATTATCACACACAACTGTGTGGTATAACTTTCCCCTTTGGAGGTATTTCTCAGGCTGCCAAGAATGCTACAGCCAGCCGAACAGGACTGGAAGAGGTCTCTCACACACTGCACCCCAAGAGCCATCTGACTAATGTGGGCCCATCTGTAAGGACTCAGAGGGCAGACACCTCTGTCAACCCAACTCCATGACCCCTCAAAGAAAGACAACAAAGGAACCCTGTAAAAGGGCTTACAGACCTTGACTTCCTATCTCACAGCCCATACGTGAAGGCTAAAGCACTGCCTTAGTGAGGAACTGTTCTTCTAGCACCTATATTCCACCAAAAAGGATATGCCATTTCCACAAGTAAATCACACTGCAGAACGTCAAGTTCATAACCCCTGGGGAGAAAAAGACAGAAAACAATCCAACCCAACCAGAAAAACTCTTCCTATACCCATTATGCTCTCTTTGGAGGACAGAGATGGATCTCACAAATTTGGAACACAGGATATTAGTTTCATTAGCCACCTGCCACTCATCACTCTGTTTTAATCAAATCACATTCCCTTCTTTATCTCAATTCCCAAAAGATAGCTGCACTTCCATGCAGGGCTTAGACACTGTTCCAACTTTCATCTGCAAGACACAGGGAAGTCAGCCACCTTGACCTCAGGCTTTATTCAATGTTGATCATGAAAACCCCCTGAGAGTTACCACCCAATCAAAAAATATGCATGGGTGCTAGTGGCTTGCACCTGTAACTCTAGCTACTCAGGAGGCAGAGATCAGGAGGATCATGGTTGGAAGCCAGCCTGAGGCAAATAGTTCAGGAAACCCTATCTCAAAAATATGCAATACAAAAAGGGCTGGTGGAGCACCTGCCTAGCAAGCATGAGGCCATGGGTTCAAACCCCAGTACCATCAAAAAAAGGAAAAGAAAATGCATGGCACTTAAGAAGTAAAGGTTTCTTGTTTCTTTTATCTTTTTTCTTTACAAGTCTGGTTAAGACAATATAATTCTCAAGTACATAGAGATCTCTGACAAGCATGAGCAACCTTTGCCTTTAAAACAGCCTCCTCAGGTCTACTGGTGTGGTATGAGGTTGGCATCTGCTTCTACCCAGTGAGTCTGCCCACTCCTCAGCAACCCTTCCGTCAAGCAGCTCTGGGTGCTGGACCACGAGCACTGCAGCTCAAGGCCCTGAGGGAAGGGAGAAAGGTAGGTTGCCACAACCCAACCACTCTGGAAAGGTGGCAGACATTCCCAAAGCCACATAGCAGTACAACCAGTGGTCTCTGAGCCTTCCAAGGCTGACTGTCATTGATGACATGCCAGAGCTACTTGGTGGGCTCTTGTGGAGGATTAAAGAACCAGGCATAGAACTGGTATATGTGAAGAAATAGTGCAGTCAAGTCTATGAGGAGCCACCTTACCCACTAATATCCTTCTGATTTTGTTTTCCTGTATGTAGACCCCAGCACAGATTAGGTGTTAATATGCTTAAAAGTCAGAGATAAGGTACACCATGTCATCAAGAACAATTACACACACACACACACACACACACACACGCAAAACCTGGAGACTTAAAAGTCTATCAATTAATGGAACAAACACACATGCTTCTTGATAGCTGGACAACAGATACGTTTCCAAACGGTGACTATGACTGACTCATGTACTACTGAGCATTCTTCCTCTTTACAACAATGTAGGTACAGCCTGGGAGAGATCTATTCTTGACAGTAGGGAACACAGAAAGTAGAAGATCAGTATACTAGGGAACAAGCAAAGCCCTCAAGGTGGAGATGGCCCAAAGGGCAGGTAGAATTTGAGCTCAGTGCACTGGGGAAGCAGATCTGGAGACAGCTGAGCACATTACCAACATTCTCCGCAACCTGCAGCTGAGAGGCAGGTCCTGCTGGATGGCAGCCTTACTCAGGAGCCATGTGGACCAGCCTATCCAGGGACCTGCATGAAGTAAAGCTCCAAGTGCAGGATTCTGAACTCATTCTGCCAAAGGGGGAAGGGGGAACACAGCTAAGTGAGAGCCTCAAATTCCCACTATGAGGTGAGAAATCCTGCCCAACCACATGGAGGTGGCACCACTCACAGCACAGTGAACAAACACATGCCCTTGACCAACACCACCTCGACACCTGCTGCCTTCCGCCCATTCCAGATTCACCAGGTATAATGGGTCTCCCTGCCCAGGCTAGCAGCCCATAGCTGCAGGATGGCAAGTCAGGAGACAGCAGGAAAGGGTGCTCATATGGGACCAAGCAGTAGGGCTGGAGGAAGGGGGGCAGGCCTGTTCTCCTACTCAGCCCTGGATGAAAGAATACCAGGGAGCATCCTCCTCCAGACCCTCTGCTTTCTATGCAATTCCACCTCAGGCAAAGGGCACGAGGAAGAAAGTGACATGAGGGTAACATGTAAGACCTTGGAAACTAAGGACCAGGGTCTCACACTGTTCTGCCACTGGCATATCCCACCCAGAGTCCTCTAGTACCCTTGGGGTTGGGACTTTATTTCTTGGTTCCCATTAATGTCCCCATCCCATCAAGCAGTTGTCACCAATGCATTAGATGGAGAACATCAGAATCAAACTAACTCTACAGTTAAATGCTAGAGCCTATGACCAAAGACAGTATCACAAGTAGGTGTTGTGGGAATGAGATCTTTTAAATAAAGACTCTGATTCTTTGAGAGTAGATCCCCATTTGGTATACATTTTAGAGCTTTGTGCTAAACAGATGTTTCCAGAATGTCACTGGGTTCTCACAATTAGGAAAATGAAAATTAAAATATTTTATTGAATTTGCAGAAAAAAATACACATCTAATTAACACCATGCTTGAGTGAGGACACCACACAGCAGAGAATCTCCTCCTTTTTGGTGGAATGACAAAGCCATTTGGGGGGGGTCAACATCTTCCAAAAATCCCAATGCCCTTTACCTTTCACCCCATAACTTCTCTTCTATGGATCTCATCCTCACAAAGAAGGGGCAAATAGATACATGTGAAAGTATCCCTTAGAATCTTATTTACAAAACCAAAAACCAGGAAACCACCCTAAATGTCCATCTGTTAAAGCAGCTTCAAAGTCTTCTTACAGTGACCAATGCACAGTAATTTTCTTAAAAAACCAGAATATTAATATTTAGTTGATTTTTAAGCCTTTTATGGTAGAAAAAGGCCAAACACTCCTGGTCTCCTCCAGGTGATCAAGGTTAATATCCCTGTTGTGTTGACAGTAATGGGACAAGAGGGTACTTCATTCCCAAGCCCTACTATCCTAATCTAACCACATTAAAACCATTACACAAAGTCAAAATAAGGGTCCGGGTGCATAAAACCTGACCAGTGCTTTTCAAAACTGTCAGAGTCACCAAAGACAACAAAAAGCCTGAAACACTGTCTCAGACCACAGGAGCAGACACAATGACTAATGGTTAACATGGTGTCCTGCATGGGACCTGGACCAGGGAAGGAGTTGTTAGCAATTTTGGTGAAATCCCAAAGCAAGTGTTGAATTTAGCTCCCTCACAGTCAGACTAATGCTGGTTCCTCTGTTGTGGAAATGTACCTTGGTGCTGTAGGATATTAATAAGGAAAACTGTTAGGGGTACACAGGAACTCTCTGTACTATCATGGCAACTTTTTTGTAAATCTAAAACTATTCTGAAAAAACTTTATTTAAGGAGAGCAAGCATGTGGCCGGGGAGCAAGCCTCAAAGGCAATAGTGATTCAATTTATGTTTTGTTTTGTTTTTTAAATACCATTCTTACTGCTCTGTGACTTGCTTCTCCCCTCTCACTCACCAGGCTGTACACAGGTACATAGCTTATGGAGACAACCTAGGAGGGCACATTAACTTGCTAGCAGCTCCCTCTGGGGAGGGAAGTGGACACCAAGTAGGAAGAAGAAGAGAGACTATGCCATCACTTTCTACTCTGTAACTTTGTATCACTTTAATTCATATGTATTCCTTATACACTCAAAACCACTTTAAGAACAAAGATCAGTCTGCTATAGGAAGACAGCCAAGATACATTCAATTGAAAACCACAAACTGTAAATCTGCTCTTAAAAAACAACCAGGACATATGAAGAGCAAATTTGCTTTGCATAGGGAGCCTCTGCAAAGCTTACCTTCTGAAAGCAAGATGGGCAGAGGAAGAGTTGGAGAGAGAGGAGGGGCATGGGGGGAGAAGAGGGCTTAGCCTCTTTACCTTCTGTTGAAATGCTTTACCAAGAACATGTATTTTTTCCATACTCATCATCATCACCAAAGCAATCATAAATCTTTAAAATTCATTGTTTGCCTGCTCCATCTCCTTGACCCCAAACTATACCCAAAGGAGCCAAAAGGCACTCTGGAATTCTACTTCTAGGGCCATGCTGTATGTACCTCCTCGTTCACCCACACCTTGCTGATCACAGAGTGGGGGAACAAAGGAGCCCTCACATGCTGGTTGGTAACAGTAGTTCTTTATTGATAGGGTCTGCTCAATACCAATACTGCTCCCCAGTAGAACATCCTGAATAGCTGGTTGCCCATATCTATCTTTGATGGCACAAAGTATGGCAAGATCCAAACATGCCTTCTAAGTCATCCTTAAATGATTCAAGGTCTCTGCCTGCAGTGAATATATTCTAATACTTTAAATTAATACTTCCTGATTAATCAATTGGTGACAAACCCCTGGAACCTCATCCATGGTATCTAAAAATCCAATGCAACCATCTGGAGTTGCTCTCCTTAAAAAGGACATCAGAAACAAGTGAAAAGACTGTAAGTCATTCAGAGAGGGAATCGGCAGGATGAAGATAAAAAATGGTCATTCTGTGTTGCTTTTAAGATCAAGTGATTTAATTTCACTAATATTGATTTCTGTGGGTGATTTAATTTCCCTAACACTCACTGAGCTTCTGCTTGCTTGATGTGAACATCTGGACAGCCGATATCCTCGTGCTCCTCACAAAGAAAGGACCCTTAGACACATGGAGCCATCTGAGGGGCAGTCCATACACAAGCCTGTGACTTACCAACAGGAAGATGCCAAAGGGCAAAGAGAGGGTCAGAGGATGAGGTGCCCAGCTGGTAAATGAGAGCAGAGTACACAGGAAGCAGAGCAAGGAAATCAACTGCTGGGGAGCCAGTGCCTGGATCCTCATTAGCCGCTGTGCTAACCACCTGAAGAGGATGATAGAGCCTTATCCTCAGTAAGTTACAGCCCCAGCAAGGACCCACAGAGGCCACTAACCCTGGGAGTCTCAAGAACTTAGCCCTTCACTGCTGGCCTCAATGCCCACCATTCAACATTTCCCAGAAATCATAGTGATGTTACTATAATGCAAATACAGCATCATAATTCTTTTTTGTTTACTTGGTAGTACTGGGGTTTGAACTCAAGGCCTCACACTTTGATATGCTGGTGATCTACCACTTGAGCCACTCCACCAGCCCATCATAATTCCTAAAAGTCAATAGTTCCAACACAGTTAAATGGGATTTTGAAATGCTAAGAAGCAATCTTCAAATATTCAGTCTAGTGAAATTCGATCCTAAAGCATACATAGGATGACATGGCAAGGACAATGATAAATTAATCTAACATTGGTTTCCATGCAGCTTTGCAATAAGACTTAGGCCCATAAAACTATATTATTTAAGTGAATTTGCAATTTTCAAATTATGTTAACAAAGGTACCCAGGCATATACAGAGCAGCAGGACAAAATCAAAACTAAGAAAAATCAAAATGGGACAATCTCAAATTTGGAGAAAAGGAAGAAGTGTACATAATTGTCCCACACTGTCCTTGGGGATGGGGGGTTGATTCTAGGACCACCTTGGATACCAAAATCCACAGGCACTTAAGTCCTTTGTATAAAATGGCACAGTGCTTGCACAGAACCCACACACATACTTCTGCAGACATTAAATCATCTCTAGATGACATATGATAACTAATACAATGTAAATGCTATGGAAATAGTTGTTATTCTGTATTGTTTAGGGAATGACAAGAAAAATCTGCACATGTTCAGTACAGACACAATTTTTTAAGGTATATTTTTGATCTGAAGTGGGTGGAATCTGTAAATGTGCAACCTATGGATGCACAGTGCTTACTACATATGGCACCTATAGGATGGGGCCAAACTCCTCACAAAGTTTCCCAAGTAACTGAAATTCAGGGAGAGTAAATAACTTGCACGAAATCATAGTCAGTAAACATTAGTGCTGGATGGAATGCAAATCCAGGTGGCTCAAGGCCAAATCCCACAGGACCTCTCTCACCACATGGAGTGTCTGTAATTCTTTCTATTCTCTAAACGGTGGCATCTCAATGGCCAGTTTTGGCTCCTTTCACAAAAGGAAAGAAAGGTCTCTGTCCTCATCTGGATAAGCTTTAGTTATGTTTGTAAAGCAGTCAGAAAAGGCCATAAAAAGCTCTTCACTGAGGGCTGTGCTAAGCATTAAGTCTTACTCAATAAACCACAGCCTGGAGGTCGCCAACTGAGGTCTCACTACAACCTGGAAAGAGTCCTAGCTGAATACATTCTTTTCTTACATTTTCAGTTTCTAGGTATAACTTATGTTCATCAGCCCCTAACCCCCCAACTCCCCATTAAAAAGCATAAAACAAAAAAGCAGCTACAATTTTAAGATACAACCAGAATAGGTGGCATATTATGATAAACAAGAATGACAATACAACACTCTTCCAGCTGTGATAAACACATTTAAAATCTATCATAGAGGCTGCTGGAGCTAAAACTGAAAACTATGAAAATTACAAGTTGTTTGTAACATAGAAATTTGTGTCTTAGAAGCTTTTATTTTTTAGGTAGAAGTTGTCTCACTAGAAGATCATCTCCTTACCTTCTTAAAATCTGAACTTTTTTTTAAAAAGAAGTGGTAATTTGCTGAGGCTGTCAACACAACCGACACAATTTTACAACTAGCATGGGGATGAGCAGGGCAGCTGAGAATGACCACCACCAGCACACAGTCCAGTTCAGAGGCTGAGCTGGCGAAGTTGGTGCTGCATGGCGCAGCCCTACAAAAAAACTCTACCTTCCAGGTGGTCAGAACACTCTCATTTCATTACATCCCAAATATTATGCAAACAAGTTCAATTAATAGCTGTCTTGATATTTTGAGATCAGAAAAAAGAAATTAAGGGCTGGGGGCATAGCTCGAGTGGTAAGAGCACCTACCTAAGCAAGCACAAGGCACTGAGTCTAAACCCCAGTATAGAAGAAGGAAGAAGGAGGAAGGAAGAGGAATAAGAAAGGAGGAGAGAGGAGGAGAGAAGGGGCAGGGAGAGAGGGAGGGGAAGAGGGGAAGAGGGAGGGAGGGAGGAAGGAGAAGAAGAAATAATAATAATAGAAATTAAAAAGAAGGGAGATTTATGTCTGGATTCTCAAATTCTCAAATATTCATGCCAATTCTTGGCCTCTGAAACTATGTGATTTCCTTATAGAGATTTCCTTGACCAACTTAAAAAAAAAAAACCCTTAAACAATAAACCTTGCCATCCAACTGTGACTGATGAGATGTGTTTGTGAAATTGGCTTGTCAGATACACTTATGTAAGAGGATACTTACTTGATTGCAATTCCTAATGTCCCTAACATCTTTAAAAACTTCAATAGACAGCAATTTCCCCAACAAACAAAACTATTGTGTATTCCACTAAACAGAACTAAGATTACCTCACCCCTTAAAAACCAAGGGCAGTAAACAAGTTGTAACTCAACTGGGCAATGTCCACACAAGCCCCTTTGCAAAACTCAGGGACTTTCCAGCAGCTTCCCCACCTTCCAAGCAAGAACACCCCCAAAAATCAGGAGTTATGGTGGAAACAGAAAACATATCTGGAAACGTGGGACTGTGAAGCACTCAGTCTGCTAATCACAGCCCTTTACTTTTTGAGTCCTAAAAGAAGCATTTCATCCACTTGAGGAATCACTGAGGTGTTTCTGTACAAAGAAAAAATGTCCTGTATCTCCTTTCCAGATCACACTACTGAGCTAATCAGATCTCTTGTAAACTCCAGTGATATAAACCTGTTGACCTGTTTAATAAATATTTTCTATGTGTGAGACACTTTGTCAGATGCTAGGGAAAGAAAAAACATGTTCCATACCATTAAGGAATCTTTGTAACAACAGAGAGAGAGAGAGAGAGAGAGAGAGAGAAAGAGAGAGAGAGAGAAACCAACCATCCCAACACTAGACATCTGGTGGGTAGAGAGATCACTGCCTTGACGGGTTAATCAACTCTGACGAGAAGGAACCTTCTTCAAACCTACTCCACGTAAAATGTATAGAAGGAAAACTAAGTATAACCACTTATCCCACTGAGCCCCAAATAAGACATTAAAGATAAATTTAAAAAGCAATCCAGAAGGATATTAGTTATGTCCCTAAGTAAAATGTAAAAAATGTAGATAGGTTCAATTAAATATGCAACATTTACAAATCAACTATTTAAGGGGAAAGGACCCTCTTATAATAACATTCCTCCCAATGAAAACCTTATCCAAGAGCACAGGGTCCTTCTTAAATGGAAAGATGAGTCTCCATGTGTTCTAAATCCAGCATCTGCCCAACCAACAGGAATACTCTAGAGCCAGCCTATGGAGGCAGTCATCTTTCCCCTAGAATATTCCCAGCCTCTCCTAGAAAACCCTGATAACCTCAAGAGATGAGAATGTCCGGGTATGATTTGGAAGATGGAAGTGATAATCAATTTAAACAATGTCACCACTCCATGCTTCCTATGACCAAATGATAGAGGCATGTTCTTCTGGTTTTTCCATAGTGCAGGCCTGCTCCACCATCTGCCCTCCCACCCCTAGACTGACTCTGGGCCTGACGACAGTCATTTCTTCCTAATTACTCTTCATCCTACGCAGAAAAAAATCAGTGAGCTCCAAACAAAGAACACAGTGCCCCATCAAAATTCCACATGGACATCACATGACAGGAGAAATCACAGCATTTCTCACAACTTCTCCATGCTGAATGACAACCTCACAGCCATCCATACCAAACACTATTTCAAACAACCTCAAAGCCCCTAAATTCAAGTGTTGGTCCAATGTGGGTCTAAAGGAGAGATGTGGACAGAATTTTCTGATTAAACCCATTAACTGAACCAGTCTGACCTTTAATAATACATGAAGGCAGACACACCAAGGAAGTGAAGGACAATGTCACAGCACACCCAAGCCACTTGAGAGAACTCCACACCATCCTGCACAAATAACTGTCCCAGGGAGGTGGGTCCCAAAGCTGCTGCCCACCTGCTCACAGTCAAGGAGTACTGGGCTCAATGCAAGCTTCATTCTGTGGCTGACATAGCCAACAAATGACAACACTACCTTAATTTGGAGGTTTATTCACAGCCTCCCCTTGGGATGAATCCAGATATGCAAACATCTTCTGCTCCATAAAGCCCCCAAGGTTAACGCACCAGCCCCACCATCACCCCAAAAACTATAATCACTGAAGACCTCCGGATAACTGAAGAACAGCTGCTGGTGGATTCAAATACAGCAGAGAAGACCTAAGTTACCCAGCTGCATGTCATGTGCCAGGTGAAACCAGCAAAGTGTGGATGGAAAAGAGATACAGCATCTGACGTCAAGGTGCTGACCATTTATCAACAAAGCAGACCCTTTTAGACAGGTCCTAACATAAGCAAACTCCTATGAAGGCTTAAAGGAAGAAGCAATTCTGAAGGGTGAGAGCATGAACTAAGGTAGGTCTCATCCCATCAGGAATAAAAGCGAAGCCAGGTTCAGTGGTACATGCCTGTAATATCAGCACTTAGGAGGCTGAAGTAGGAGGACTACAAGTTCGAGGACAGCCTGGACTATATAGTGAGACACTCTCAAAAAGCCAAAAAAAATTATTAATTAAATAAAAGGGAAAGCAACTAAAAATCTGGGAAAACACAGTAGGAAAAACACCATAAACAAAATCTTACATACAACTAAGCTGTAATTTTTAATTGATTTGTTGAAATTTTTTAATTACCAAAAATTGATTCAAAACAGAACCAGAAACCCAGAACATGCCAGTGTCGACAAAAGAAATTTTTTAAAGTTAAAACAAAACTGTCCTTTTTTTTTTTTAAATGTCAGCCTCAAAGCATTTAACAAGTGAGTCCTTCCAAACCTTCAAAGGAAGGTTTATTCCTTTATTGCCACACTACGTAAACGGTTACAGAGAAGAAGCTGAAAAGGAAAGCCATTAATTCATTTTACAAAACTAATCTAAACCTGAGAGCAAAATCTGGAAAACATTGCATGTGAAGAGAATCATAAAGCTAGCCCACTTAAAATCAGAGATGAAAAAAATCTAAATATTTAGCAAACCAGATCTAATGAAAACTTTAAATAGTCACCCACAACCAAAAATGTTTCACCCCAGGAAGTGGACAAGGGATGAATACAAGGTATCTACTCCTACATCACGTTAATAGCATAACAATATCTGAATCTAAACGGATGTGAAAATGACATCCAACACTCTTCCCTAATAAATCACCAAGAAAACCAGACAGATAATTCTTGAACATGATGAAAACCTCTCTAAAACCAAGGGATATCATACATACTGAGAAACAGCACAGGTATTACCACTAATATAAGCCAAAAAAAACCAAAAAGACAAGCCCACAATCAGCATTTAACACTATTCTGGATGGAGAAACCAATGCAACAAGCCCCCGTGATCAACCCTGCTTGCTCCATCCACTTCCACAGCAGGCCCACTAGCCACATCCACATGCCAAAAGCCGTGTCAGGACTAGTCACTGAAAGAGAGAGACAGGTGGCTAAGCAAGGATACTGACAGGTCATTCTGTCTTTTTGCCCTTTGTTTTTAATCCCTTCCCACTTCATCCTGCCTGAAACACAGATGTGATGCCTGGAGGTCCAGGGGCCATCTTGTGACCATGAGGAGAAAAGCCACATGCTTTCTAGAAAGGGAGAAACACAGTCCAGCAGTTTAAGCCTTTATAAGGTACGTTTCTGGTTATTTTTAGCCAGATACATTCCTAAATGTCATAACAGAGTCATAAAGAGGTATTATGTACTGGGAAAAAGGAAACAAAATAATCCTCGTTGGTCATCAATGATTCTCTCCACTATCAAGAAAAAAACCAAAAGGAAAAGGGTAAGACCTCTATAACCTTCGGTGATTTGTTAAACAAAAATTGAGACACGTGAAATGTCTTGAATGAGAATTCCAAATATTAGAAATGTTATTTTTCTCCCAAATTTAGTTATTAACAATCACAATAAAAGTCCAATTATTTTTTTCCCTTTTTTGGGCAGGGTGGTAGGAAAGAGTCTTTAAAAAAAAAAAAAAACCCAACCAGGCACGGATGGCTCACCTCTGTAATCCTAGCTACTTGATAGGATGAGATCAGGAGGATCTTGGTTCCAGGACAAAACAGTTTTTTTAAAAAAACCAGGCTTGGTGACATACACCTGTCAACTCAGGAAGTATAAAATAGGAGAATAGTGGTCCAGGCCAGCCTGGGTAAAAAGCAGGACCCTATCTCCAAAATAACTAGAGTAAAAAGGGTTGGAGGCATGGCTCAAGCAGTACAGCACCTGTCTAGCAAGTTCAAGGTTCTGAGTTCAAACTTCAGCAACACCAAAAAAAAAAAAATCAGATGTGCTCACTTATAGTTCATCTGAAAGAATGGTTCCTCAAATGTT